>NC_073732.1:1755028-6555028 GCF_023634155.1 Falco peregrinus | reverse complement strand
CTTTGTACTTAGATGGCCCAGGAAAGCAGAGTTCAGCTGAGGGTGAACAAACCTGGGCAATTCCTGAAGCTGTCTGCAAACACGTGCTTGAAGATACCTTAGCTCTGCACTTCCTCAGGGGCAAAGAAAACTACTCGCTGTGCTTTCAACCTATATTTTAGCCTGAGATCAATGTAAAAACCAAAAAACCACAAACTGAGGTAATTTTAGACTTAAGAACTAAGGCCAGAAGGGATCATCTAATGTAATTGCCCTATATTGTTGTTTTACTAAGGAGTTTTTGTTTGCAACCAAAGCAACTTGTATTTGCTCCTAGAAGGATGTTCTTCTGTCTCACTTGACCTGAAGACACTAAGAGAAGGGAAATTCATGGCTTCTTCCAGTGTCTGATTTAAACCTTTTCCCTTCTCATCTCAAACAGCTTGGACCCACTACCTAGCTCTTGGCATTCCAGGCTCTACTTTGTTGAATTAAAAGACTTTTTGAACCCATGGCTTCCTCGGCTGGTAAGTGAACAATATAACATACGTATATGCAGTATAACTAATCATATCACCCTCAGTCACCAGCTTGTAAGCTTAAAGTCTCTTGCTGTAAGGTGTATTTTCATGTTTGAATATTTTCTGTGCAGGCTTTAATTTTTTTTTAACCTTCTTTAAGTGCGGTGCAATGAATTGCACTTGCTGAGAACAATAATGAAATGCTGTTGTTGTTTGGGGAGCTAAAAATCCCATGGAAGGAGGGAGACTATTTTTTTTTTCCCCTCTTTAGCTTAGCTCATGCAGAACCTGAGAGGCTTGGAGTGCATAGTTTAGTGACATTATCCATTTAGGTAACTGTGGCCTCAGGAAATCTCTATCAGAAAGAGTGTAAATGCAACTTGGAACCAGGCATCTCATGCAAGAAAGTTCATTGTCTTATTCAAGACTTCCGAAGTATGTCTTAGGAAGCGGAGGTAGGATAGGCTTCTGTTAAGACAGCTGGATGAGTGGGTTGTTTGGATCCTTGGGTTTTCCATGACCTGGTTCAAACCATTGTGCCCACCTGTGGAGCAAGAAGCTGGCGATGTCAAGACGGGACGGCCCCTTGGGGATGTTATCTGTGGAGAGTTTACCTGATAGTACTGGGGGGCCAGGATTAACCAACACTCATCCCACCACGCCTCTTTGAGAAAGACATTCTTTTTTATGCCTTTTTTCAATAACTTACTGCTACTGACGGCATCTCCAAGGGTAAGAACTGTAAGCTGTCTGTCACAGGCAGGAATGAGCTGCCTGCTTGGCAGAAATTTCCCTCATTCCCGGATTCCCTAACCCTACTGCTAAGGGCTGGGCTGAATTATGAATAACATTCTTCTGGTTTATTTTTTTAATTGGAATAGAGACTGAAACGTGTTTATTTGGAGATGAAGACTCTCTAGAGACCTACGTGATACTTGGTGGTGGGAGACAAAGGAAGATGTAAGTTGATTTGGGCAGTTGGAAAGCTTGATTTTTGCCTCCTGGCCAGAGGGCTCCAACAAAAGCCCTGGTGGTGTTGCCAGGAGGTCAGGAGAAGGTTTGAACCGTAAGTCCTCCCAGCTGACCTGGTCTAACAAGGAGCAGTTTTTCCCTGCAACAGGTGTGAATGACTGACATGCAAAGAGAAGGGAAAACGAGCCCTTCTTTCTGTTCTTCCACTGCATATCAAACGAGAGTCCTCCTGTTAGTGCACTGCCCCTGTCTCCTTTTACAAGGCGGTGCACTGTCAGATCAGGTAGTCTGTTTGTATTACTTTGGAATGGAAAAGAATAAAGGCAGTTTTTATAAAGAAGAACTTGAAAAGGCTTCGCTGGTTTTTCATCAGAGCTGCTGGAAACCACCTTTTCCTCCCACTGCCCCTTCCCCAGTCCCGCCCCTGAAATGCTCACCTCTTCCTGCCTTTGTCAGGGAAGTGTCAGATTTGACACCTTTGCAGTAAGGTACAGAAATGCAAATGGAGAAATCCAGCAACACCTAATCAGAGGATGTAAACTTTCTGTGAACCTAATTTGTGGATTTTAAAAAAAATATAAATATTGCTAGCACATTTCTAAAATGCTTTTGATGCCTAAAAAAATTTCCTAATAGTACTGCTTTGACCTGACTTTTTCTTTTCAGCTAATAAAGGGCGGAGAAAGTGCACAGGGGAAAGGGGCTATTAGCCCTCTGCTGTGGCTCTTCCTAGCCATCCTGGCTTTGGGAGAGCTGCTGGCTCTGGCCAGCAAGCTCACAGCCCCTCTGCCCATTTCTTTCTGCAGCGGTGTGGATGTGATGAGCCCAAGTCTCCAGCTGCTGTGGCAGATGTGCAGGGAGCTGTGTGTGTTACCCCAGGTGTGGGAAGTGCAGCAGCACTAGCAGTGATATACATAGGAAAAGGAGCAGCAGATAAATGGGGAAGGCCAGCTTCAGCTCGGATTCTCCAGGGTCAATATAGGAGGAGTTAAGCAAAACGGTGGCGATGCTGCTTTAGCAGAGCTGACTCTGCTGCTACCCCTCGCCCCCGTATACACTGCTGAGCCAAAGCTGCCACTTTTATGTTGACTCTTGGCTGTGTTTCTGTCACCAAAGTGTCAGGATTTGCACTTGCTTTCACAGGAGCGTTATAGAAGAGCCCTAACCTGGGGGTCTTTCATCTTGTGGAAATGAAGCCAAGGCAAGCCGCCTCCGGTGTTCCCGCAGCTGCGGAGGGGCTGGAGCGGCTGCACCAGCTCAGGATCAGCCCTGGCTGTCACACACAGCCAGCTCAGGCAAGTGTCCGCAGCGTTAAGGCTGCTGTGTGTGTGTGCTGCTGCTGCGAGCCTGGGCTGGGCTGTGTTACTGTGTCAAGGAAGGAGGCTGTGGCTTCACCTCCTCTCCAGTGCCTTACAGCAAGGAATGTTTTCTAGATGTTAAAAGCAAGGGGCTCAGTCTTAGTGGTGTGGTAAAAGCAAGGGGTTCTGTCTTAGCGTAGCAGGGTAACATACTGCAACATGTATGTAATGTGTGACCTTCCCCTGGTGATTGTGGCAAGGTAATGAGAGAAGTGCAGAGCCGAGTATTGAACATGTGATACCTAAGGGAAGTAGCTTTATAAAAATAAACCCGGCCCTAAGCTGGGGAGAGAGAGGTGCAGGGTCAGTCTAAGAGGTCATCTTGTCTGTAGGGTGTTACTTTTAGTGCAAGTGGCTCAGGCTCCTTTTTCATTTACACTTCAAAATGCTAACCTCCCTCCCTAAAGCAGAGAGGTCACTAGAGGAGCTCTCACCTCTCTCTGCTCAGCTGGTTTTTTTGCCCTTCTCCCCCCAGTTCAAAGGCAATTTAGCGCAAAAGGGAACAAGAAGGCCCCAAAAAAACTGATGGCCATCTGAATAAGAACACCCACCTCAGGTAACTTAAAGAAAATTACAAAGGAGAGGTCTTACTGGTATCTTAAGTTTCCATTTTTATTATTCCATAGGGTTTGTTAACAAAAGAAAGTTACACGTCTAGTCCCTTGGTAGTTAGGTTGTTTCCTTTCTTGCTTGTTCTGTGTTTGGGAACTTCCACATATTAAGCAACTTCACAATCCTTTTTGTTTTAACTCTGTACAATGACAGCTCTCTGAAAGGCATTATCACAGCATAAGTAACCTAGCATCTCCCAAAGGTAGTAACAGGGGAGGTGTCAAACCTCACGTACAAGAATGCTGGGTGTCCCTCCCCAGCCTCCTGGAAACTTTTTTTTTTAATTTCAAAGAATACTTTCCAAATCCATTGCACGCTCTTCAACTCCGCATTCAAGAGAAAAAAAAAAAAACACCAAACAAAAACAACCCCAACTGCAAACAACCAAAACAAAAGAAAACCACCGAACCCCAAAAGCCTGTGAAGTCATGCCCCAGGACACGGTTTGCCTAGCACTTCTGAAGTTAGAACTGCAGCTGGGTATGAGCAACACCTTCAGACGGCAGATCCAGTAGTGTAGGGTTGAGGCTGGCAGCCAGAGAAAGCCAGCCCAGCGCTCTGTGGCCCAAGATCAACCTCACAGCAGTGTGACCTTGCTCCCTGCAACAACTTAAGTGTCCTCCAGTATTAAACAAAAGAAACATTTGAATTCCAATAGCCGAGCTAACAATGCTTAGTACAAGAATTAAGTGCTTAATTACCAGCATTGTTTCCACAACCTATACATATTTTTGTTAATTAAGTTAACAACAGGGAACCATATTCTTCATTTAAAAACCGGCCACAAGCGCTTCATGCTCAGCAACACATGCCATCAGTTGTGAATTCAGTATTTTTTATTAAAGATTAAAAATAAAAAGCATTTGACACCCTAATATACACAAAGTCACAATAAACTCAAATGTGCTAAAAGCAAAATGTGCATGAAGACAGTCATTTCTAAAAGGCACCCTGCCACCAACATCTTTTAAATGTTCTCCTAATTCCACCAGGTTTCTAGTTTTTTCTTCCTTCACTGAAGGCGAGACTCTAGAGTGCTACGGAGCTCGGATGCTAACCACGCCAACCCCTTTCAGGGATCTTTTTGCTATCACTAGAACACCGAAAACAGACTTCACTCGAGCTTCTCACGGAGTTAACCCTTACGGTTTCAAAACGCACCAGGGCTTTTTCTTAAAAAGGAAAAGGTAGGGCTAGTCGCACCATTTATAAGGGCCAAGAGAAAGAGACAGGGTTATAAAATAACTGCTGTGTCCCCACCGAATAGCTTTGCTAATAAAAACCCAACTCCCTCCTCCCACCCGTCCCCTCCCAACCTCTCATAAAAACAGCCCCTAAAGTTACAAAATGCCACACACGCACACAGAGGGATGCAATGTTACCGCGCTCAGCTATTAGCCTGTCAGGGCGTGACAGTGTGTGGGTACCAGGGATGCCGTGCCACGGATGCAGCAGTCCCGCAGCCACGCATGCAGTCCCACAGCAGGCGATGCCTGCAGCGCTCAGGGGGGTCCCCGCTGTCCCCACTAGGTAGGTCTGCGTCGACTCCCGCCTGCTCCACCGTTACCAGGGTCTCCACATGGATTTGGGGAAGCTAGGCGATGGCAGGCCACGCGTCTGCGAAGCGTCCAGCCCATCGGTGGCCGTCTGGCCCGGCTCGGCCTCCGCCTCATCCGAGTCGGAGCAGGTGTCCTCGCTGGGGCAGGGTGAGGGGGCAGCGGGGGGGCAGCGCCAGCCCCAGCCCCGGGGGGGGCCGCACCGCCGGGGGCAGCGCCTCGCCGCCGGGCCAGGACCCCAGGGCAGCATCCGCCACAACGTCCGCGATGGAGTCCGGGCAGCCGCCCTCGTTGAGGGGCATGGACTCCAGCAGGTGGTTCAGCAGCTCGGCGGCCGTGGTGGCGTCGATGCCGGGGCAGCTGGAGACGAAGGTGTGCACCTCGTGCATGCACTGGATGTAGCCGGCGGCGAAGCGCTCGCTGGCCTCGCGGTGCAGCCGCCCGCCCTCTGCGCCGCGGGAGACAGAGAGGGGCGCGGGGTGAGGCGCGGCCGGGCCCCGCCGGCCCCTACCGCCGCCCCGCCGGCACTCACCGAGCGAGCGGCGCTCCAGCACGGCCTGCACCCGCCGCACCGTCAGCTCCAGCACCTCCGCGTTCTCCAGCTTCGCCTGAAACTGACCGGGGCGCCGCGGGCCGTCAGCGCGGCCCCGGGCCCCGCCGCCCGGCCGGTCCCCGCCCCGCCGCCTCACCTCGCTGTCGGCCAGCAGCAGCCGCAGCTCCTGCAGGCTCTCATTGATCCGCGCCCGGCGCTTCTTCTCCACCAGCGGCTTCCTCGTCTGCGGGGGGGACAACACCGCCCGTCAGCCCGCCGCCCGCCCGCCCGCCCGCCCGCCCCCGCCCGCCGCAGCGCCCCCACCGCTCACCCGCCGGTCGGCCCTGGCCTCCGCGCAGTCCTCGTCGCCCCGCGGCGGGCGGCCCTTCCCGGGCCGGAAGGAGGGCGCCATGGCGCGGCCCGCCCGCCCCGCGCTGCCGCCCTCCGCTCCCCCCAGCGGCTCCGCTCCGCTCTCCGCCCCGCGCCGCCCTACTTATACCCTCTCATTTGCATGTCAATGAGCCCATTGGCCGCGACGCGCGGGCAGCCGCCGGAGCGTTGGCCGAACGGGCCAATGGAGAGCGGCCGCTTTGTCTGCGCCGGGGTGGGGCGGGGTGGGGGTGGGGCGGGGCGGGGCGGGGCGGGGGGAGCGCGCGCCGCCAGCCTTTGGTTGCCGTCGGCCGCCGCGCTGCCCCCGGCATTGTTGGCCCGGCCCGGCGCGGGCTCCCCGTGGGCTGGGCAGCAGCGCGGGGGGGGCGCCCGGGGAGCGGCGGCGGGGGGCGTCGGTCACCGGCAGCGGGTGCCCCGGCAGCGGCGGGTGCACAGCCTTGGGAACGGGGAGGGTGCTGGGGCGTGGGGGCTGGTGGGCCCGGGCCCCGTGCCAGCGGGCCGGGGGGGGGGGGGCGGCTGGGCTGCCCGTCCCATCCCCTTCCCCCGCCGGGGGGGCCGCCGGGCCCGGGGCGCACCGCCGCCCTCCGCCTGGCGCTGCTGCCGGGCCGGGCCGCGCTGTGCGGTAACCCGATGCCGCCGGCAGTTGGCAGCTGCGCTCCCCCGGCAGGCCGAGGCGCATAAAGGCGCCGGGGCTCGTCTCCGAGGAGAGCGACAGGTGTTCGCTCCCGCTCCCTTTGTTCCTCCTTTTATTCTCCCCCCTCACGCATGTCGCGGTTTTACCGCCCCAGGAGACGGGAGCCGCGGCCTGAGGGGGCCTGGGGGGCCGGGCCCCGCCTCCGCGCTCCCCCCTTATGCCATCTAACCGGGGAAAACCCTCTGGTTCGGGGGGTGCTGGGCCCCGGGGACCCTCACCTCTGTGGCTTTGTACTGCTGGCTTACGCCGGTGTTGGGCCCGGTGGCCCAGCAGCTAGTGGCCTGGTGGTCCAGTGGCCAGCAGCCCGGTAGCCCGGTGGCCATGCGCTCCAGGAAAGGCCGCGGTAGCTCTCCATCGGTCCCGCCGTTCCGTAATGCCGCTCTTCATCTCCAGCGCGCCTGTGCCAGCAGCCGTGCCAGCCACATGCTGATCCGTGGCTGGTGGAAGAGCAAACTGGGATGGAGATGTTCTGTGGGGTCCACAGCCAGCATGGGGGGCACCCGGCTGCGGGCCCAAGCCCAGGTCACCCTGCTCTGCATATCACAGCAGACCGGACATTTCCCAAAAGGTGCCCCCCTTAGGTTTCATCCTTTTATTTGAAAGCAGCGATGCTTGGGTCAGGCAGTTTGCTCTGCGGGTGACGTGCCAGGCCGGAGCAGAGCGGCATGTACCTGGGGCTGGGTGATGGTCCTGCTGCTCCTGATGGTGCCGGCACCCCATGCATCGCGCCCTGGAAACTGGCTCATCCTTCTCATTGATGCCATTAACACAGAGTAAGCAGAAATGCTATTTAGGCCAGGCCAGGCAGGTAACGTTGTCTTTTAAGCAAGCAGAGACACTTGTGACTGTGTTTTGTGTCTAGTTTATTCCTGGTTAGCCTAAATGGGAGAGGAAAAAAAGGCAATTGTCCAGGCTGCAACTACAGCGAAGTAAGGGGTGTCACAATTTTGGAGTCATCTGCTCTGAACCAAAACTAGGCACGTAAGGTCAGCAGACATATGAAAACACACACACTTTATAAAATGTGCAGTACCACACTGAAGGTACGGTAATCACATGGTAAAAACAAAGTCCCAGAGCCTGTGACCTTGTTTTCTTTGCAGAGACAGCTCAGCTTTTCCTGGTGTATGTAACGAGCGATGCTCAGGCAGTGGGTTTTACACTGGTGTAAATTCTGCTGATTTGCATGAGAAACATTGCACTGCTGTGGTTGCAGGTGCAGTCCCCAAATCCATCAGGCCACTTTACTGCAGTTGTCTTTATCCGTTGTGTTTCAGATTCAGGTTAGAGATGCTGCAGTGCTAATCTGGGAAAACGGGAAGTGAAGGAGCTCCTGAATTCCCCTCGGTCATGGTTTGGATGTGTCAGGACTTGGGTGATAAAATGCTGGCGGCTGCTGAATGGCACTGATTTCTCACCAGCCTCCAATGTGCATGTTTTTGAGCAGTAAGGAGCCACAGGTGCAGGGTGTGAGGACTTCTGGATGCACGAGAAGAGGAGGATACTGCAGCAGTGGGCTAGCAAATCTTGGCCAAGAATAGCCAAAGAGCTGGCCGTGGCTGTAACATCCTATTTCTGTTCTGACTTGGTGGGTGCTGATGGCAAGGTATTTTATACGTTGCTCGCTCTTGCTCTGCAGTGTGTCTTTTTGTATTTTCTTTGAAAAGTTGCAGGTCAAATAAGTTGACAAATGCTGGAGCCGTTTGTGCTGGGCATTAAAAACGTATGCGCCATAAATATCAATGCATTGCTAGAGCTGCCGGTCTGGAGGAGGGAGTCACTGCAGGCTATCTGCTCCAGCCCACAGGGATAATGTGACATTTTTGTGCCACTTTAAACAAGTTCTGTCACATCAGGTGAAGCGAATCATGGTAACCTCATGCATTTTAATGGAAATGTCAGCAGCAATCTAGTAAAAGAAAATGTTCTTTAGATACCTTGTCCAATACCTCAGTGCTTGCCCATGCATGGTGGTTTCTGGAGATTTCACTAAACCCGTTGGCTTACCCGTATCATTCTTTCCAGGTTAAACCCATCCTGCTGTCTGCTGATGGGAATGTGTACGGGCCCTGCTTTCTGCTCAGCTGGAGGGTGGAAGTTTAACCTCTGCTGGAGCAGGGAGCTCTGCCTGAGGCTGGTGCTCCCACACATGATATAAATTACAGTTTAGCCAAGGAGCAGCACAGTTTTAGCGGTGGTAACTGGATCGGTGCCTCACTGCACGTGTTTTCCTGCAAGTCTGTGTGTAGAGCAGCATGTAATAACGGGGTTTAATTCTTTGTAGATCACATACGACCACTAATGCAGCTACAGGGACGGTGGCCGAGGCAGCTGTGGGAGGCAATCGTGCAGCCTCAGCTACTTGCCGCATGTTTTGGGGACGCGGTAAGTGGCAAATCCTCATGAGATGGGAGAGTCTGCCACGTAATGCCTCATGCACTCCTGTCTGAGCTCTCGGGTGTGTTTGAAAGGCCTCAGGCTCCCAGATGAACATCCACAGAGCCATAATGCAACTCTGAAAAGTTTTAAGGGCTCTACAGGCAAGCGTGCTGTCATCCGTGTCCCTGGGCCTGAGCCAGTAGTCACCCAGGCTCGCCGTGGGTCACAGAATCAGAGCATGGGATAAAGACATGATGAGCGTGGACAAGGTCCATTGGAAATGGTTGAGTAGCTTCTTTCATGAATGGTATAACATCTGTTGTCGGAGGCACAAGTTCCTGTCAAAGAGACACGTCATCCTCATAAATATTAATGGTGCATCTAAATGGTGGTGGGTGTGAGCTGTGGCGGATGTTAGGTTAATGGGTGAACTGCTTCTTAGGCACCAGTTTGCTGTCAGCACACCTACTTCTGCACTAACAGATACAAACCGTTTAGGTGACAGAGCCAGCACAGAGCCATCTTCCCCCTCCTCCTCTCCCTGGTGTCCCTTCACAAACGAAATGTGTACTGTAATTAGTTCCTGCCTTGTCTCTGATGAAAATTAGTCCTGCTCGCAGAACCGAGGTGGAGGGAGCATGCCTGGAGCTGGAGAGCTGGTGGCTGTAGATGATAAATGAAGCGAGTAAGGAAGGCTGTTGGAAGTTTACAGCATTTGCTGTCGGTTTGATCCTAGTTGCCTTTAGTGCTATCGATTTCTCTGCTGTTAAAAGCAGATGTTTAAGAGGGAAATTGGGTTGACTATCACCACTGAGCTGCTTTTGGGCTTGGATCTGTTTGTTACTGCAAACTGTGTTTGCTGCCTTGAGCGTTGAGTCTCCGTTGCCCCTTTCAAAAACCATAAGGCTTTTCCTATCCTTTTTTATTTATCAGCAGACTTGGCAGTGGTGCTCGTGTTCATCAGCTGGGGCACAGAAGAACAGTTCATGCCAGCCACGACGCTAATGAGTACCATTCAAAAGGGTCTTATGTCCGTTCACAGAAGAGCCCCACGCCTGCCTGTGCCGCCTGTGAAGGCTCGGGGTCCCCTTTGGCTGGGAGGCTGGGAGCTCTCTGCCGTTTCGGAGGTACTTGTGGTGATGCCCAAATGCACTGTGCTGAGCAGGTGGTGAGGACGGCAGAGCCTCCCCCCATGGGGGAGCGATGGATGGGGGTTGTGCGCTGGGGGGGCTTCCCCCAGCAAAACCCAGTGTGCCACTTCAATTACCTTGTCGTTCTTTCCCCTCAGCCCGCTGGGCTCCGGTAGGGAGATGTCTGAGCTCGTGCATCATTGCCAGCTGCTCCAACTTGTGCCATTTAGCCCCTCGTCCCTTGTCAGTGGCTGTTGCAGGGCCCCAGGTCTTGTGAGGCTGGAGAGAGCGGCACTTGGTCACGTTGTGTTTGTGGAAGTTATTTCAGGGAGGTGAGGACAACTGTCTGAAACAGGTAAAGAGTTTTTTTTTCCGGTTGGATTAAAAAAAAAAATAAATATCTGCCTGTGGCACTTCAGGGAGAATTTTTTTGGTGTTTCCAGGGAAGCGCCTTGTGTTTGGTTTCTCTAATATTTTTGGTATTTGAAAGTTACCCCAACTGCAGGGCTGACTTCATCATAGGCTTTGTCCTATCTTTGTAGCACTGATGCATATATCACTGGTCCTCCTCTGCAAGATATTTTTATTAATTCCTAAATGACTTACAGGCATCCTCGTTAAAGTACATTTTCTTCAGAGAAGACGCTGAATCCCTTAAACACAGTCCTGACTAAGGCTGAAAGCTTTTTTAAGTGTGTGCCCTTCAGAGCGTATTTATTCTGACATGCAGTGCATGGCCAGGGTAACTCCCAGTCCGTACCTCTGGCAATGACACTCTGAGTTTGTTGACAGGACACAGGTTTTATTTTTATCAGATTAACATGTACATAATCAGGCTCTGAACTTTGCTCCCCTGTGTTTTGTGAAATGCTCTAGAAAATGCCTGCTTTCACAGCCTCTCACGGGTTTGCATTCACATTGCAAATTACATGTCTGTAGGTGGGAGAAAAAAACAACCCTGTGCTCTCAAGGGAATGTTTGTGAGACCCTTTTTGGCGATGACAGAATACGTTTTACAGTCAGTTTTGACGAATGCTGGTCCTTTCTAAATCCAAATGAGAAATATTTTACAGGGAGAGACTAATCCCCTTTACTTGAGAGTCCTGGCACCCATTTTTGTGTTTTGTGTAAATATTGGGTTTGACCCTGTTGCAGGAGATGCCTGATGCAGTTTGACTGCACAGACGAGTTTCCTGGAGGTACCCATGGACAACCTGGGACCCAACCACAGTAACAGGTATTTGTGGATCTTGCCTTATCCGTGCCATGCTCCCACTCCGGACTGGTTGTTTCTCCAAGGAGGTGACACTTCATACCTGAGACTCCCTTTAATGATATGGAAAAGGACCTTCCCGAGGACTTGGTCTGTTGTGTACTATCGAAGAGGATGTCTTTTAACTACTCTAAGTTTAGAACGGATTTTAGCCTTGCTGTCCTGCACAGCGCACACTGCTCAGCTGATTTATGTTGGTGGCTGTGTCCCTTAATTTGCTGCAGAAGCTTCTTACGTCCATTTTGGTGAGGAGCCATCATTTGGAGGGATGCTGGAAGGCATTGATAGGAGGTTGCGTGAAGAAAGCATAGCAAGCAGACTTAAAAGAGGTGACAAATGCTGTCATTCCTTCCTTTCTGTATGTGTTTGCCCTTCTTTCTGGAGAAGCTTAGCATAGTTTAAGAGGAACGTAATGTTTTGGAATACTTGGACTGAGAAATAGCTCTGGAGCTTCAGCACAGAGCAACATAAGCTCTGCAAGGTGCTTCTTCACAGCTTTCCGATGCAGGCAATGCACAGTTGAACGCAGCCAGCTACAGAGCAAGGGGCTGCTGCTGGCTGGAAACCTGCTGCCTCCAGTTCAGCTGGGAGACTGGCAAGTCAGTTCCAGTAAATGTCGTTTGGCCTACTTGTTGGTGTCAGAAATGGGGTGGAAGCAAAAGCATTCAAAGACATTGTAAACTATGGGTAGACGTATTCTCTCTGGATGGGGCCGGTGTATGGTACCTGCCTGGGTCTCCCATTCCCAGAGGCTTGATGGGTTCCCAAGGCTCGTGAACGTGATGCAGGATTACAGCTTGCAGAGAAGATAATTCCTCGGCTTGGGTAGTCATTTTCCTTCGTGTCTTTTTCTAGTGGGACATAGGTGTTCGCAGGAAAATGCGGAACGCCTTCCTGCTGCGTTTCGTGCGCTGGCTTTGGCCGTTTGGGACTGCTCCACGCTTCAGCTCACCTCTCTGCAGTCGTTGGGACCTTCGGGGGGCTGTGCCTCCAAAATCTGTAAGAGACGCCTGCCGTTCCCATGTTATGCCTGCGGCAGTAGGCACAGGGCACTGCAGCTGGCTCGTGTGCCTAGGCACAAATCATGTAAGCAACGAAACTCAGGGAAGAGCAATGGAATCACAGGAAGTCAGGAGCATCACATGGAGTCTTATTTGTGCTGTGCAGGGTGACTTAAAAGAGGAAAAAAATGCTAGTTGGTGTAAAACAACATTGTTTTTTCTGGAGAATTAAAATGCCTTTATTCTATTTTGGGGGTTAGCTTGGTTTTTTACGCTCTGGAGGAGGGGCAGCGCTGTCCTCTGCAGCTTGCCTTGTTTCGTGGAGCATGTGAGGGAGGAGTTCATTTACTCAATGAATTCAGGATCCAGTTAACTGGACTCTGAAATGGCCAGTTTTGGGGGGAAGCCATTTTATGGGCTTCTGGGGATTCCTTGATGTTCTCTCAACTCCAGTAAAAGTGTCTTAGCACAGCCGTAGCTTCTGTGTCCTTGCAATTAATAGACAGAGCAAACACCGAATGTGCACACATGCACAATCTGGGACTTCTGAGCAAAGTGGTAGGACTAGATCCACTAGAGGCCAGTGCGTGTTGCTGTGTCAAATAAAAATCCCAATGATGTACAGACTAAAACTGTAATTAGAGGGCAGCTCTGAAAAATGATACACAAACTGAAAACGCAAGCAACTTTGGTACGCTGTCTGAGTTACTCTTCGTGGTTTCCTACCCTCCAACCCCTTCCAGACGTGTGGTATGTGATCTGCCAGGGCTGCATGAGAGCAGGGGTGGCTCGTCCCCAGAGTTGCCGAGCTGCCTGCACCCCAGCCAGCTCATCTGACAACACTGTGCCATCTAAACCGTGTATGGATAAAAGTAGGGCAAGGAGAGGTAGAAGACCAGGCGTTTGAAGAGCTGCTTGTCCCTGGTTAAGTATTTGGTGAGTAACAAGGAATTCAAAGAGCAAGATGTTGGGGAGCAAGAGCGCTGGGGTTGTGGCTGGTGACTTCCTAAACACATTTGTGTCACAAGTGGAGCATGCTGGAGAAGGTGCAGAAGGTGGCCCTTGCTCCAGGTGGTCCTTAAAATGCCCTGGGCTTATAGGGGTACATAGCACAAACTTTGTTAGGGATGTGGTTTCAGGCCATAGGAGGGAAATCAGTAAAGCTTGGCTTCAGAGATGCTTCTAGCCCCTGCTCTGCTGGCCACCTACTCTGACGCCTCCCTTAGCTTTGCTCTTGGAGGTTTTCTGGCACAGCTTGGCTAGACTTCAGAATCTGAGAAGAAATCATCTTGGTCCCACGCCTCCATGCTGTGTGCCTGGGATCAAACCATTCACCTGCAAGATGCAAGCTCAGTCGGCCGACACCAAACCCACAGTTGCCTGGTCTTTGAGCAGAGCCCGCTTCTGGTCTCTGGCACCTGTAATTAGAGGCAAGCCCAGAAGGAGAAACAGGACTGATTCCTTGAAGATCTCATCTGGAGGATCAGGAAGGACAGAGCAGATGGCTTCTGTACAGGCTCTGAGGTAGGCTTAAGCTGGGTGGTGTCAACCCTCAGGCTTGACCCTAGTTGTTGGTGTAAACAGTTCCTCTGGGGACTTTCATTATGGAAAGCATGGGCAAAACTGCAAGTCCCTACCTGTCAGTGCTTGGAATCCAAACCGATTGGGCAGGTAGGGCTGAGCTGCCTCCCGCCGCGCCGGGGCACAGCAGCCTTGGCCTCGCCTCACCAGGAGTGGGGAGCTGGCTCAGCCCTGGGCCAGGGGGGACTAGTGCAGCGCGGCATCAAATGTGCCTCTGCCGGGCAGGGGATCAACAGGTCACAGCATCCTCCAGGAGAGAGTCCTCAGAGATGTTGGTGCTGTTTCTTACGGAGCAAGAAGGCAGGCCCTTTGGCTTGGCACCGGGCTCCACAAGATTAGAGCCCTTCTGTCCGAGCGGGATGTGTGCCTGCCCCGCTGCACACCAGCTTTTTCTCCTTGTGAGGAGCAGGAAGCCCAGGAGGGCCGGCGATGACACGTGGTGGTGGCAGATGCCTATTGAACATGTTTCTGCCTGGTGCTGTGATTACGGTCTCTGTTGTGGGCATGCCATGTGTTGTGGCATCCTCAGCTCCTTCAGCTTCTCACCTTTCTTCCTCCTGCCTCTCCTGGACAGCTTTGCACCCGCTGGAGCTGGGTTAGATGGAGGCATGGAGGTTCTAGCCACACTCTTCTGCGGCTTTGCCTCCATCAGCTGATAGTCATGCATTCCTTAGAATTCTCTATACTGCCCACAGCATGTAATGTTTTTTTGGGAAACTCCTTTGGTAATAAATGCAATCCAAAGGGCAGCCAGGAGAAGCTGTCACAGGTTCCTGCTGGCTGTCGTGTGGGTTGTTTAGCAGGTACTGTGGGTGCAAGAGTGTGTGGTTTCCTTCAGTGTCTCCCCACAGCTCTGCTGACACAGTCCTCTCTCCAAAAAACCTTCTTCTCCAGGATTTTCTCTTCTAGGAAAAGTTCCTTTATTATGATGAGTGTTTCGGGTTTACATATTCATTTATATCTTATGGCTTTATATAGAATGAAAGAGTTGCAAAGACAAGAGTTGAGCTCCAAGAAGAAACTTAAACATCTACCATCCAAACATTGTCTGAGAGTTAAGTCTCTTGAAAGGGACGTTTGACAAATCTATGTGCTTAGCAAGAAGCTGCTTGGGAATTGTTGGTAGGAGACATTGTTTGGATGTATCTGAAGCCCCCCTGACCCCTGGAGTTGATTTAGGGCTTCAGACGGGCACTTGGCCATTTTGTATCTAGACCCATCTTGTAAAGGGTGGGCACGCACCGCGCTCACGAGCAGTACTGCTCCCGTCGGGATAGCTACTGCCTTCGCTGTCGTTGTCTCTAGGCGAGCCCAGTCCTGCATCAAGCAGGAGACTGGCTTTCAATTTCTCCTTTCTGGCCAGGCAACCCACCCCCCCAGGGTCTGTGAAGGCAAGGATGGAAGGGCAACGTGGGCTGTGGGCTGGGTTGAGGCGAGGGGAGCTGTGGGTTTGGGTCCTGACTCCGATGCCTACTTTTATTTTTTTTTTTGTGTTGTGTTTCCCAGGAAAAGGCTTTATGATGCTTGTGTTCAGGCCCACGTAGGGAGGGCAACTGGCTGATTTACTCCGGTGCCATCTGTCACTTTGTTGTATCAATGGAGTTATTTGCACGGAATTCACCTGAAGGAGGAAGTGATCTTGAAAGCTTCTGGTCTAAATCAGAATTTCCTGCTCCTTTTCCAAACTGAGCCTCTACCTAAGGCTCCCCAAGGCCAGAGGGGCCCCATCATGGTCTGTGGTGAGTCCCTGGGGAGAGCAGGAGAAGGACCCGTTGGTCCTTGAAGCAGATGCTGTCCCAGCGCAGCAGCATGAGCAAGGCTGACATCATGGACCCACACACTTTGCATTGGAGCAGCTCATCGCTAGATGATGGAGCAACCCTCAGTGATCCTATTCTCTTTATTTAACCATTAGAAGTTCTCTTTTCACCCTAGGCTGCCCAGTATTTCACTGCAACACCTCTTCACTTGCGCTGGATGGAAACTGCCTGTGTGAGACTACCCAGCGTCGGGCTGCTTCTGAGCTCCAGAAGTGCTGAGTGCTGGACTATGGGCAGGACTGTGGGATTTGTGCCAGCGGTGAGTGCAGCAGCGTCCAATTTTGGGACCCTGGGGTGAGAAGGGTTGTGAGAACATGGAGGGGGGGCCGTTAGGGAATTACCAACATGGTCAGGACCTGGGGGAGGTGGGCTTGTTCAGTCTGCTCAAGAGGAGGCTGAGGGGGATCTAGCAACATCCCACAAGTGCTGGAAGAACGGTTACAGAGTTGGTGGAGTCAGGCTCTTCGCATCAGTGGCAGGTGATAAACCAAGGGCCAGTGGCCACACAGTGCAGCTTGCAAGGTTCAGGCCAGATATTGGGAAGCCCTCTGTCCCACGGGGGTGGTGCAGCACTTGGACAGGTTGCCCAGAGAGGTCGGGGAATCTCCCTCCTGGACAGCTTTTGAGTGTCAGCTAGACAAAGCTACAGTCCCTCTCGTCTCCTGTTGGCGATGGCCATGCTTCAAGGAGGTTTGGACTGGAGACCTCCAACAAGCATTTTGGTCACTCTCTGCATTCTGGTAAGACCATCAGCATGCTGTCAGAGTTTCAAGGAGAATTTTGGATCTCAATATCTGACATTTTTTGTTTGACACAGTAACCCAGATCTAGACAGATGCTGTCTGCTCCAGCTTACTAGGGTAGCATGATCTCTGTATGAAGAACATTGGTTTGGGAAGTGGGGTAGATGTGGAAAGGAGTCACTTTTGCCCCCTGACCAGGAGGTGGGTGCGAGGGAAGGGAGCTGTTCTAGCAGCCCCTTCCAGGTGGCTGGAATTCCATTTGAACCCACTCTGAATTTTGGAATAGGAGCAAGGAAAAGTCTACTGTGGCAGCAGACCTCCTGTCATGTGTGTGCAGTGGTACATGCAGGAGTCACTGGGGCAGTTACCAGCTGCCTCTTTAGCACTGGTGCAGCACAAGTAGCCAGTGAAGGCGAGGAGGGGTGACATGGAGCTGTCTGGTAGCTTTCTTGATGTACTGTGAGCCTCCAGGAGAAAGTCTCCTTCCACAGTTGCCAGCTAGCAAGCTTTTCTGGGAGCAATGAAGCCTGATTCCCCATGGCTTTGTGTTGTGCTTGCACCCCCTCTCCTTTGTGCCCATACTTTGTTCCTCTGCATCCCAGCAAAAGGCCAAGTCCTGCTGCAGGACCTCTCATCTCAGCCCAGATGCCCACGTGCACAGATTTTGCAGGAGCTTTGTTTCCTCATAGTTTTTTTCTTCCTTGGTCCTTTGTTAAACTTAGCTAGAGAAGCTGTACATTGTGGGGGGGATGGACTGACTGGGGCTTGCAGCAGGATTGTTTCCTTAGGGCAGGAGAGGAGAGCAGAGGTAAAAAGAGAGTCCAGGGAACCCAGCAGCTTACCCATGTCCTCTTATCTGCAGATCTTGAACATAATCATCACAAATATGTCATCATGGCTGAAGTCATAATTAAGTTCAGCATTTTGCTGTCAGCATAATTGCATGAACCATCTTCCTTTCTTGCTATGTCTTGAAACACAGCCTGTTTTATAGACTCTTTGCCAAGTTATTCCATTTTAATGCCGTCGGACTCAGGTTTTGAAAACGCACCTCAGACACAGTGAATACATTGAGTTCCCAGGCCCTGCCTTGTTTTTGTGTATGAATGAGATCAACCGACCAAGCCAAGCATGAAGATGTGCGGTTGAGCCCTACGGAGCGGCTGTGTGCTTGGCGGCACCAAGCCGTCCCGCCGTCCCCTGGCTGTCCTGCAAACAGCTGGTGACACTCCAGCTTTTCCAGGAAGACCTGCAAAAATCTCCTTTTTCCTTCTTAAAATCCAGGCTGCCAAAAGAAGCTTGCCCTCTAGTGAATTGCATTCCTTCAGCCTAAATATGTTTTCACAGCATAGCCTGGTCTTTGGGGAGTTAAAATGAAATGGCAGCTGGCCCTGCAGGGTGTCTGGGGGGAGGGTGGCACCAGGGGCACCCCGAAGAGAACCCTTTTGCCCCTCTGCGCTGGTAAGCTGTGCTGGGATGTGATCTGTCTGGACAGACAGCCAGCTCCCTTTGCCAGGATAAGCTGTAGCTCAGCAGGGGGCTTTTCTGGCAAACACTGTAGAGTTCTAATTAGCCTTTGGTTGGCCTCCAGCGTTTGTTTGTTTGTTTGCTTGTTTGCTTGTTTGTTTTTCTTGCACTGAGTCTTCTTACTCCTAAGATACAAGCAACATGTCCAGCCAGCATCCTGAGCTGCCTGTTTCAGATGTTACCCGTGTTGTTGCTGATAGAACCATCCTGTAAAGAAAAGAGGGGTAACTGTCATCTTCCCCCCTCTTAATGCCTGTCCCCTTTTGGAGTCCTTACGGCAGAAAGCTGGGTTTGGAACACGGCTCCCTCTGCTCCCCCCTTTGCCTCAGCTGCATCGGTGTAGGATACGCATGGAGGAGCTGAGGTGTGGAGAGAAACCCCCGGGGTCTGCATCCCCTGGCTGCGCGGTGGGATTGTGAGGAGTAACGGTGGAATTGTGAGGAGTAATGGTGTGTGGCTCCCCTGCCTGCAGGGCCTTGGGCACCGGAGGGGGATGGACCCAGGAGAGCCGAGGGAAGCGAGGGTATCTGGAAGGGAACCACGCACGTTGCCCCATCCTTGGGGTGAGGGCGAGAGTCACCTCCTCCGGGTTACATCCTCTAGAGGCTTGGGGGCTGTGCATGCCGTTGGCAAAAGGACGGATAGCCTGTGCCTGTGCTTGCTGCAGCGTGCGGGGAGGGGGGCTCGGGGGGTGGGCAATGCTGGCTGGCGGCTGGCTGGCCTCTGTGCCTCTGGCCAGCTCTCTGGCTTGCTTTGGGTGGCGCAGGCCCAGGAGAAGCTGCACTGTCTGCCCGTGAGCTCTTGAAAATCACCTCTCTTGTTGCAGGAGATGGCAAGAGGAAAAGCAAAGCAGAGGTAACCTGCCCCTTCCAGATCGTAAGGTCGGGCTACATCCCCAGATCGTGGGCTACATCCCCAGATCGTGGGCTACATCCCCAGATCGTGGGCTGCTCGTGAGCAGCAGCCGCATCCTGCACCTTCTGGGAACTGTCTGGAGATCACACCACGTAGGTGAAGTTTAGAAGTGCGATGTGAATTCACTGCTGCCCTTACAATCGGATTGCGTGACCCTTTGCTTGCAAGCGTACCGATGATACTTGTGAAACCGTATCCTCCATCAGGGCTTCCTTACTGCTGGATTGCTTTGTTAGAGCACTAAAATTGGATGTCTCGTCTTCTGTCTCGCGGCAGCCGTCTCTTTTGTTGGATGGTTTGTCAGCTGCTGTCTGACGTCCATCCTGCCATTCCTTCCCCTCTTCCAACAGAGCCATTGCATTACAGCGGCAGTCACACCTCTGTGTATACGATGCTGTTGATAAATTCCAGTCTGGCTCAAGCAGGAGGCATGGTCCTGAGACAGCCCTTTTGAAGGTCTTCTGTGATGTCTCCCTGCCAGCTGGCTCAGGGGTATGTTCTGTATTAACGCTCCTTGATCTGTCTGCTGGTTTTGACACCGTCGACCAGGATGCCCTTGTGGAATGCTCTGAGCAGATGGTGCATCTGGCTGGGGCTGCTTCAGGTTGATTCAGATCATATCTTGGGGAGAGCTCCTCATTTGCACATTCCATTCCTTCCAGTGGGTTTCTGTCTGCTGCACGGCCCTCTGAGGGGACCCTCCCATTTTGGTGCCAATTGATCTGTTTTGGCTAAGCTGATTAAGCACACACTCACTTCTGGCTGCCTTTGGGCACTCCCCACGCTCCCCGCTCCTCTCCCCAGCCTGTCTCTCCAGCAAAGCAGGGGCACGTTTGCAGCTTTTGGGAGGGTATGTCAGTGCCAGTAGTCGGTCTTGGTGGATCGGTACCCTAAGAGATCCAAGCAGTGCCCAGCCTGTCTGAGGCAGGGAAGGATCTGAGTGTCTTCCTTGTGTACATTGCTCCAGATGTGTACACCTGGCTGCTAGTATCTCTACTGCTATCTCCACCACAGTGCCAAATCTGAGTGATGCTGTCAGCCGGTGGCTGGTTTGTTATGCCAGGCGCTGCCTCTGCTGTTGCAAATCCTCGGGGGATGTTCCCCTGGGGTCACTGTCTGACAGAGGTGTGCCAGCAGCCCCAGGTACTCGGGCTGTAGGGTTGCTCACTTATCACCTGCTTGTTGGTATATGTGGGGGAATTTTTGGCTCGGCATAGTGTTTGGATGCTGTTCTCTGTGTAAAACCAGAGCGGTGTGACATTACAAGGATTGACAGGCCAGTATACACCTTTGGGCTTTAGATGTGTGTGAGAGCTGTGGCCAGAGAAAACAGCTCGTTTCTGAATACAGCAAACAGAAGTTACCTGGGCTTGAGTAGGCCTATTTTATGTAGAGGATTTCTGTTTGTGAATGTTGTCATCTAAATACTTCCATAGACTGGGAAAGTGAGGTGAAGAGGTGACGTGACTTCCCCCATAGTCACGCAGCAGGCAGCTGGCAGGCGTAGTAACGCCCCAGCCCTTCCCACCGGAGTGCATTGCCGCTGTACTTTCCCTTCCTGAGACGCAGCCCATGGTATTCCTTCATGTATATCCCCTTCCCTTGTTCCTTCTTCCAGCCTGTGGGGCGAAGTGGAAGGGGGGGGATGGATTTGGAAAGTCTGGGTTGCTGAGCTCCATCTGGAAGACAGAGCTCCACAATTCACCCTACTTGCCCCCAACACCCTCCTCCAGGATTCCAGCAGAGGAACCAGGTGTTGACAGGGATCAGCTTGGTTGGTATGTTCTTACCATCTCCAGCAGTGGGCTAAAAATCCCCCTTCTCCCCAAAGGTGACAAATGCTGCCGGTTGTTGTGCTGTGCATCCGCGCTGTGCAAACCCTCGTGCCTCAGAGCAGCAATTTCAGGATGAAACTCCAGAGGTTGCTTCTTTATGGGCTACACATTGTACCTGAGCTTTGTCACGAGCGAGGTGATCCTACCCTCTCTGTCATTATGTTCCCCACCTGGAATTCCCCACGCAAGCAATAGCAGCGTAATAAAAGCCAACAGACGAGCGGGTTGCTTGGCTCGGCTTTGAAGTGGGAGCGTTTGGAGCTTTGCCACGCTCACATCGGGGCTCGGCCGTGTGTCCGCGTGGGCCGTGGGGCAAGCGGGTGGGTTTGGGTGCTGCACAGCCCCTGCTCTCCCGGGCTGGAGTGGGGGGCCGTCAGGTGGGAAATAAAGAGAACCTGCTTGCATCCCTGCTGCAGGAGACGCTGCAGAGGGAGCTCAGCCCCGCTCAGACAGCAGGGAACCCCACACTGTCAGCACGGCACAGGTCCTGGGGTGCTCAACAGTTTCACCCTTCGTGGAGCCGCTTTGCTGAGTTTTTCTCTTTCAGTTCATCGTATTTTTTCTTGGTGAAATCTGTCTCCTGAAACTGCACTAAAGGTATGCACCAGAATCACCTGATCCTCTTGAAATCTTCACGCATCAGCTCTGGCTTTAAATTAGCTGGTGTCCAGTGGAAATCTCGGCAGCATCTGTCATGCCTCCCAGGGGGATGTATTTTGGCAGCTTTGCCTCTGAATCTTCTTTTATCTGGCTTTTCACCGAGCCTAGCTTCACCAAATTTAGCAGGACTTCATGTGGGTTAAGTGCTGTGTGCTGTAATTTAGCAGAATCCAGCCTGCTCAAAGCAAACCTGGGCCATTTTTGCTCTTCATTTTCCTTAAGTAAAACTGTGCTGCATAAAAGCTGGTCCCGGGATGGTCTGAAGCCAGGAAAGGGTCGGGAGCATGGCACGATTGCCTTTCACGCTTGATGCAGTGTGCAAAGGAGGATGGGGGAGAAACCGATCATTCAAACAGCAATTAAAAACACCCAGGGGAAAGTTTGTGAGCTTTTGTTTGGGGTTGTGCGAGATAACCTCTCGCTTGCACTTTCAAGGGGAACGGGACAAAGTCCTCCCTGCCTCACGTGCAGCACCAGGAGCCGGGGTGAGGGGCAGTGCCAGGGAGGTGGGGAGGGGGCTGCACGTGCAGGAGGTGAGCAGAGGGAAAATGGATTACTCCAGCAGCATCGCAGAGGAAAGCAGTAGAGAGCTGAGGGCAGGGCCCAGCCATCCTGCGTGGTGCTGTGGGACTGCATGTTCTCCCCCAGGACACCGAAGGGTTGCTCCGTTCTTGAATGACTGTGTTTCTTCTTTCTCCAGATCATAAACTGGGTGGCACCTGCAGGCAGCCAGCTCCCGCTCGGTACGGAGGTACAGCCAGGGCCACACATGCCCACACCGCCTCAGAGCAGCTCCCCTGGGCTGGAATCTGGCTTTGCTCCGCTTCTACAGGCATCAGTTGCTCTTGCAATCAGCAGTCGCAGCTCAGCTGTCACCTGTGGGCTTGTTTCCTAGAGCTTGTTCCACTGTGATGTCAGGGTTTCACTAGGCTTTTGCAAATAACACGCTGACTTGAAGGGGAGAAGGAAGGGATGCAGCTTTGAGAGAAGAAAATACCTGTGGGCATCGCTTTTTGGTGGCTCCTTCCTTGAAAACCTGGTAAAAATCCCTGTGCTCTTTCTTTTCAGAGCCCAGCAATCGCATGGAGTGTTTGCCCTAGCTGCCAAGAAATTTTGGGTAATCCTATGCTCGGTTTATTTACCTTCCAAGCGGTCTGTGATGCAGAGGGCATGCAGCAGCTGTCGTACTGCGGTGTTGTACAAACACAAGGCAGGTGTGAGCTGGCATCCCGTCTCTCATATGTCGGGTGTAATCGCAGGAGCTGCCACATTTCCGCCAGCTGGGCCAGTCCCCAGTGTATTCTTGTGGATATTGTATTCCCGTAAATATAGATCATCATACCACGCTGAAATGCTCTCCCCATCGGGATGCTCCCCACCAGTTACCGCGGTGGATGAGCCCCTGGCTGCGCTCTGGTTTCAGATACCAGAGGCGAGAGGTTGCAAACCCTGCCCACGCTGAGGTTTCCCTGTGGGGGGCACGGGGAGCTGCACCGTAGGGCTTTGCAGACTTGAACGTCTGCAAAGGATGCAGCACAGACTGGGTTACCTTGGTTTGGAAGGGGCTGCCCATGGTCGGCACCGTGGCAGGCTCTGGTTGCTGCTGGAATTTCTGACTCTTGTGCTTTGGGGTTGGGATGTGGTCCTAAGTGGAGCACAGCCTGTACGGGGAAGTCTTTCTCGGTGGCAGTCATTCCCATGCTTGTTTTTCTCACAAGTGTGATGTACATGTATTATTGTTGGCCTCCCAAAGCAGGTTTTGCAGTCAGCCATACCACAATTACATGTGAAAGGAGGTCTTTCAAAGAGAGCAGCGTGGAGTTTCTGCTCCCCTGGCCTGCCTGTGCTGCATCTCCTCCAGAAGACACTTCACCTCCTTTTTGGCAAATCTGTGCTCCTGTAACACAAATGAAGAAACCACCTGGAAAGCCAGTGAGTGCTCCCTGTGGGCTGAGTTGTTGTGGGCAGCTGGGGAATCATGGATCTGGTAAAGGGGTTGGTTGTGCAGACTTTGGACCAGATCAGAATCCCAAATTCCCCTGGACTGGGGAACAGGTAGGGTGCCAAAACTCAACTCTGAAAACAACCTTTCCCCCTGCGAACAGCCAGTGCTGGTGTGAGCTGAGAAAAGCCTTCAGCCCCTGAGCAGACGAGGTGAGATACGTTCCTCTTTGGGGGCAAACCTGCAAAGGAGGATAACGTGGCAGGAGCACAAGGTGTGGCGAAATTGCTGGAGAAAATGGTCCCCAGGAGTCAAACTGGGAGTTCCCGCGTGCTGCAGGCATCAAAGCAGCCCCCCGAGTGCAGGTGGAAGCCTGAGCCGGCCCCCGCGCTGCGGCCAGACTCCACATGCCTCTGGTTTTCTTACTCATGCCTTAATCTTTTTATTCCCTTAGGGAAACTCATAAAAGTAATTGTAAAAGCTTTGGCAAGGCAACAGGAGGAGAGGAGAAGCACAGGGGAGATCTCTGCCCCAGCTCCCCCCTTCCTGGGGGCACCCATGCAGGGACCTCCTGCCTGGGCTCCCCCAGCTCCCCCTCGTAGCTGTGTTGGCTGATCAGGAAACTTTCCCTGGAGAGAGTGAAGGCCATGGAAACAAAATCCAAGTCCTCAGCCCATCAGGGGTCCTCACCGACGGGCCGCCTGATGGACTGATGGAGAGATGCTGCTGCCGTGGCCGCATCCCCCCGACATGGCAATGCACCAATGCACCCCAGGGGCAGGCTTTGCTGCAGAACAGCTTTTTCACTTGGAGGCTGCACCATCACTTGGAAAATAAGATCGGGGCAAATACTTTTGTTATATCCCCCAGACAAGGGCGCTGAGCTGCTGGGTATTCGGAGTGATGGGTCTCGCAGCCCTCTGCCCTCGTGGCAATGGGCAGCTAAGCCGGGGTGCTTAGCATCAGGAAATGCCTCATAGTGCAGCAGTCTTTGAAGGCAAATGTGACCCTTTGATTGGCAGCCCTAAATCTGACTGGACTTAAAATAGGAACACCAGCGCTAGCTATCTATCTGAAATTTAAGTCTCCATAATCTTCATATTTTTTTTTTTGGCCCTGCTTAATTCTGATTTCAACATACAGGGATTATAAATAGGCAATCTGCAAATGGAAACTGTATAAAAATGGTAAGGGTGGTGGTGGTGGTGTGCTGTGGAATAACAGCTCTGTGCTCGCCTCATCTGCTCTTTCCCTGGGCCATCAGAGATGGGATGCTGTGTTAGGTGGGCTCCCGCTTTCATCTAAAGCCATTCTTACACACTCGTATCGTAACAGGTATTTCAAGCAACGGTGCAAACAGGGGAGATTCCTGTCTCTAACCTGACTGTTGGACACCAAACACTCCTGCACGTGTACATCCCCAAATTTGCACGGTCTCCAGGCTGGTGGCCAAATACATCAGTCCCAGGGTAACGGTGAGCAAAGCCTCATGCTAAGAGCCCTCCTCTGCTTCTCTGTCTTCCCCCATTTCCAGCTGCTTACGGTATTTTTGATTGCTTACAGCAGGCAAATCACCTTCTGCATCTCTATTTCACCCCAGAGATGAGAGTTTTTCACTGGCCATTGAAATAGTCCTTTGTACCTGGATCAAGCAGCCCCATGCTGTCAGGTCTGGTCAGTCGGGACGTTGGTGGCAAAGGTTTGTTTGTTTGTTTGATTTTAATTATGCTGCTTCACTGCAAAATCCCTACCAGTTATACCAGCATAAAAGCGCTGGGTAAACGAAGCTGATTTTGCTTGTCTGATGTGTTGATTCCACTGGTGGATTTTGCTGTGGTGGGGAGTTTTGCCAGTATAGCTGCACCAGCAAGACTGGTTCAGTGCAGGTGAGAGGAGCTGGACGCGTATCAATTGATTGGCAGCCAATACACTGTACCTCCCCGCTCAGTCGCTGCTGGCTCAGTGATGGGGAGAGCGAGGGTGCTTCTTCCTAAGGCAGTATTCTGTGCTTCGTGGGTAAGGCATGGCCGATCCATGCTTGTATCTGGAAGCAGGAATGTGTGGTGGGCTTCCATCATTTGGAGCAGAGTATTCATCAGGGAACCCATTGTATGCGCCCCTGTGGGTCCATGCTCACATGCCCATACCCCGTCCTACCTTGAGGTTGAGGGTTTCTCTTGAGAGTGCCCCAGAGCCAGATATTCCAGCACCCAAAACCTGAGCTCTCAGTAAACCCCAGGTCCTCAGGCACGCAGGGAGCCCTTGGACAGGGCTGTGCCATGGCCTCTGGCTGTGTCCCCCATGGGGGTCTGCACAGGCTGTCTGCATGCAGGCAAGTCGTTTGGCTGATAGTTTTTGCCACCTTGACTTGCATTCAAGCACTTGGAGAGTCATCTGCTGGGGAGCCGCCACTCGCATGCTGCTTGGGTCCGGGTCATGCACAGACTTGCAGGGGAAAACATTCCTCCCCTCCGCCTCCTTATCTCCCCCGGAGGAATGCAGTGTCTCCTTCCTTTAATGTATACGCTCCGTGCTCTGTCACTAGGAATGGGCAGGGCAAACCAACCTTTGGAAATGACTTTTTTTGAGCTGGGGAGAGGGGGATGCTAAAGAGGAGCTGATGGTTTTGAGGGTGCTGGAGAAGGCAGGGAGCACGGACATAACTAGCATTTCTATCCTTTTTCCTGAGAATGGTGGTCCTCCTGCTCTTACACCTGTGAAGTGTTCCTGCAAAAAAAGACACGGCCCCTTCTCCACAGCAAACAAGCTGCAGAACCTCAAAGCCATTTCATCCTGCCTGTGAGCGCAGGAAACCTTCGGAAGCCCAGAATGAAACGTGCCCCGGCTTCCCACCCGTGCCAGGCTAGCTGCCTGCATGCTGCACAAGGGGCGCCCCAGGAGCTCATCCTGGCTCCTTCAGCGTTCCTGGGGAGTCAGGGCACACCAAAAAAACACCGTGGTAGGACTGATGGCAGCAGGTATGGGGCAATTTGCTGCTCACCTTACGCTCCATTTATTTTTCTTTCTGTTTTTTTCCCTCTGCTCCACACTGCAGGTTTCACCACTGCTTCGGGCTGGTTCTTCTGCCTGCGGTATGGTTGGCTTTATTGTGGAAAAACATAGGATCGTGGAGAAGCAATTATTTTGTGTACTGGCTTTACTCTCTTCGCGTTTTGCCACCTCCTGATCTTTCTGTTTCCCAAGTAGTTTGACAGATATTTCTTATGTGGGTATGTACAAACATGCATGCACGTACACCTCTCTCTCTATATGTATACACATGCACGCAGAGAGACGCACACGTATGGATATATATGGTGGGCCAAAGAAACCATGTTAGTTGCTGAGTTACTGCCATGTCCCTTAAGATGAGCGTGTGTTGCCTTCACATATTTATTGAGAAGGGCTTTCCACATATATTTGAAGGGGTTTTTGGAGGTGGCGGCACCGCAGGAGCGGTGAGCGCCGAGCCCCGGCAGGGCTAACCACCATGAGGGCACCTGCACCACGCGGCAGTGCGGGCAGCTGGGGGCCCGATTCGGCCACAGGTGCTTTGTGCCTCTGAGGCAGCTGGAATCTGCTGCTCCTCAGCCCTTTGCTGAGAAGAGGTGACAAGGCTGGAAAGAGTATTGTGGAAGATGTGAAAGCTCAGCTGGGACAAGGACATCTTGTGTTTGAGGAAGCAGTTGTCCACCTCGCTGTGGTTCATGTCCCAGCTGTGGAAGGACTTGGGACCTCTGGCTGAGGATGGCAGAGACACGCAAGTGCCGGAGTGAACCTGCTCTTGTTCTAAACCATACAGCTTGTGTACCTGCTCTCCTGGTTGTTCATTTTTCTCTCTGCATTTCCTCTTTGACTGATGAAAGCCACTAAAACCAGTATTTCCCATTTCAGGCAAAATCCCCAATAAACAGAGAATTCTGTCCTCCCAAGCTGGCAGCAGTCGGTCCGTTCAAGGGAGACCATGCTGCCTGCTTTGCTCCTCTGCTGTGGGCACTTTTCTGACTCCTGCCTCAATCTGCCCATCCTCTCTCAGGATCCACCCCAACCACACGAGCAGCGGTGGAGGTGCACGGTGTGGAGCAGGACCCCCTGCTCGCCATGGGACCCTGTCCAGCAAAGGACAGGTAGGTGCTACCCAAAAGCATCGCAAGACTGTTGGCCCGGCGGCCCTTGGGGTGGAGAGGTGTGCCCTGGCAGGCAGATCCCTTCCCGCTCAGACTTGCTTCCCCATCCCTAGGGTACTGCAGGCTGGCTTTCTACGTGCAGCTGGAGCAGCGCCTGCCCTGCGCTGAGGGAAGGAGAGCTGTCTGCATGCTGGGCGAGGCAGCTCTGATCTGCCTGCCAGGAGCTGGATATAGACACAGACAGCTGGATGAAAGGGGAAAGGTGTGTAAAAATCCCCCCCGAGGGGCTAGGATTAAAGCTGTGAAACCAAAAGTTTGTGGAAACACTTTAGGCTCCATCTGGGGTAGCCATATTTCCCTCCAAAACCAGTGGGAGCTGAGAGATCATAGGCTCCAACTGTACTGGCGTTTCATTTTGGAGCAGCCATGTGGCTTTGAAGCACATTTCCGAGTTGTCCCCACTCTCTGTGCTCCATATCGGTTGGCGGCGCCGTTTTTGTGCACACAAACTGAGTTCATTTTGGTGGAAACTCAATCAGAAGTTCTGCTCTGAGCTTGCACCAGATGTTCTCCAACTGCGGAGGAAGCCGTGGTGGTTGAGAGCAGCAGCTGGTCCTCTGGGCAGCTGTGAGCCACATGCGTGTCCAGGGTTTTGGTCCAAGTGCCTAAATCCAGCTGGAAGTAACGTCCTTGAGCAGCGTACGTGGTAGATGTAGGAGCCTCAAACCCAGCTCCTTTAGCCAACTGATCTCCATTATCACACAGTTATTTGCTGACGCAGACACCGCCCTTGAGTTTATGTGACCTTCAGCCCTCGGTGAGTAGTGGTCTCAAGTGGGTGTTGAAGTTTAGCTCTCTGGGAACCACAGGTCACCACGCTTGTGTCCCATGTGTACACCTGCAGCATGGCCTGCACTCAAGTGTTTGCAGGCTCCGCTCTGCCAGGGCGAGGGCTGAGTATTCCCCCTTTGCAGCAGGGTCAGCGTGGGCCATCAGGAAGAACATAGGCTTCTTTTTTATACATTGGATGTTTCTGGGAATGGCCAGAATGGTTTTCTTCTTCCATGTCTGTTTGCTGAGACCTCCATCAAGACTGATGCTGGGGTTTCCCTGGGATTGCTGTGGTCTAGAAAGTAACTGCGGCCATCCTGGGATTCCTTGGGAAGGTTTCTGCCACCCTCTCCTGTTGTAAAAGCATCTCCCCGGGAGAAGATCGGGGTAGCGGAGGCGAAGGGCTTGTGTGTTGGAATGTTTTGGTGGCAGGGGAGGTGCGCCAGCCCACCTCGCTGCCGGCAGTACCGCTGGCTGGTGTGCTGCATGCTGGCGGTGCTGGAGCTGGGCTGAGCAACCTGAGCGAGAGCTGCACGGTGCCAGGGACCACCCCCGGGACCACCTCTGCGCTCGCCACCCTTGGGCTCTGACCCGGGTTTGGCAGCGTACTCAGCCGGTGGGTGCTCAGAGCAGTGCCGGGTTCCCTGCAGCTGTCAGAGGAACAGCTGGAACGGACAAGGGCTCTTCTCAGCTTTAACGCCAAGGCTTCCGCACTCCTCGCTGAGCTGCCGGTATCGCCAGAATCAGCCGGTGCCCCAATCCATCACTAGCGCCTGGAGCGACCAGGCACCGCCGCCAGCTGGAAGGGGCAGAGATGCTGGGCAGAGCCTGCTGCTCTGGTATGGGCATTGCCTCCCAGCCTGGTGGAAAGGGCCAGGGCTGTAAAAAATCCCTTCTGAAAGAAACAGAGGGTCACTCCACTAAAACAAGGCATCTCCCAGCCACAAATTAACCTTCCCAAGCGCAGCTTTGTGCTTGCATGTTGCCTTTAGGTCAGCTGTGGGAGGACAGGCAATGCCAGACCTGGCAGGACACATGCCCTTCGTCCAGCGGGGTGAGCTCGGGCAGGGCTGGCGCTGTGCACCGCGTCAGCCGGGCAGGCTGGGTCAGGTAGCAAGACCTGGGCTGGCTGTACTGTTGCCCGCACAGGGCAGGATGGTCGGAGGGCACAGGTCTGGCGGGATGTGCGGATCGGACAAGGCTGGGCGCTGCGGGAAGGCTGCCCCAGGCACTGCCCAAGCGGCGGGGAAGGCTCCAGCAGTAGCAAGTGTATGTTTGGATGGAGGGACTGGGAAAAGGCAAGTGATAGAGTTGGGAAGAGGGTAGAGAAGTGATTCATATGGTGGCTGGAGAGGTGCTTTTCAAGTTCTGCCTCATCTCTTTAATCTGTACAATCCCTGGCATCTTGCTAGGGCTTTTCATCTAGAGATCTCAGAGATGAATACAATCATCACCCCCAAGTAGGAGACTGGAAAAATTCAGGTGCGAAGCAGCTGGAGGTGAGAGCTGGGCTTAGAACAAGCTCAGCTGTCTGGTGGGGCTGTGCTTAGCTGCTGCGGCTGCGGCTGCTCAGAAAAACCATGGGGCAGCTGATACCAAGTCCAAAGCCATGGCTGAGACAAGCTGTACCAAGGCTCAGGGCGTTCCTCTGGGGTCTTGGGTCTGTGTTGGAAAGTGCTCTCAGCTCCTGGGTTCTTATGGATGAGAGAGGACAAAGCTTTGGGCTGCCACAGAGATCTTCTAATAGGTGTGTGTTCCTGAGTGCAATGCCGAACTATGGGAATCGCCAGGAGGCATCGGTCTCCTTTTCCCCAGAGGATTTTGACAATGCATCTGGTTTGGAGAACCTGTCTGTCCAGGTATTGCTTTCGTTGTGTTCAATGGTCTGGATGGTTCTCCTATCACACCTATCAAAATAATATCTCAGCACTTTTCAGGAGTGCATGAAGTGGTGTGATTGCTATCCCAGGCGGATTGCTTGTTCTCACAGCCTCTCCAGTGGGAAGGTGCATACCTTAAAGTGCTTGCCTTTGTACTTTAATACTCATGTAGGCTAACTAGGGTAGGGCAGGGGACAGAGAGGTTTGAGGTTATGTGGTTGCTCCTGAGCGGTTCTTCCCACAGCTCCAGAGGGACCCAGGAAGTCCCAACTCCTGCACAGGGGTGCTCTGTCCTTGCTGTGAGAGCTCCTCCATCCCAAGGAGTTCAGCCGTGGCTCTCCTGCCTCACTTCACCATCCTGCCTAACATCTGCTCTTCTGAATTCTGTGGAAATGCTTATTTCTTTCTCCCTTCTCAGTCATAGGGAGTAGAAAGAAACACCCTGAGCTGTGAGAGATGGTGTGACTGCAGGGGGAGGTTGCTGGGGGAAAGTAAGCAATTTGCTAGGCTCAGTTTTGCACATGGCTTGTGCTGCAGAAGGTTACCTGCTCCCTGGCACGATCCATACTCCATCCACTGGCTAGCTGGGACAAAAAGGAGAGGCCTTCCAGAGCCGCTCTGGGGTTTCTCCTCACCTTGCAGTCCTGTGTCTGTGTAGGGCTCGCTTCTGGCTTTACAGTTTCTCCACTGAGAAATATTTTTAGTGTAGCAGCCTGGAGTGAAGGGTGCAGGAAGGTGCTTCCTGCAGGGTTGGCTCCCTTCAGCAGCCACCAGCAATGATGCTCATGGCCCACAACGGTCTGACCTCCACCTCCCTATGGGATGCATCTCCTGGTGAGCGCTGGGGGCTTTGAAAAGTACCAGCATCTCAGCTAGAGGTGGGAGAACTGTGGTGTAATGTCCCAGGGGTCAGCAGTGCTGGGGCTGTGGCAGATGGCTCCTGAGGGGCTAGCCGGGTCCCTGGGCAATCCTGTAAGGGTGCTGGGCTGCGAGGGTGAGCACAGCCTGTGTGGGAATGCGAGGCGAACGCCACGCTAGGACTGTGGAAATGCCTGTGTGTTTTATGTAAAGCCTTATTTCACACAGCTGACTAAGTCCTGTGCTTTAAATACACAGAGTGTGCCAGCAGTACACCAGAGCTGCCAGAAACGTCCGTATCAATAGAGGATAAAAGTAAGGAGGTGAGCGCTTCATCAGGTGGCTGTGAAAGGCAGTAAACTGGCTCCTTACAGCACAGGACAGCATTTCTGATGGGGGTAGCAAGACCGGCCATGGGGTTTCTCCTCTCCGCCAAGAAATTTGCTGCGGAGCTATCTAGGCCTGCTGCGCAGAGGGAGTTTCAGGGCTGCGGGTTTAAAACCAGGTCGCATCCTCACGCCAGTGTGAGTGAAAGTCATTCTGCAGCAGAGTGCTGCTGCGCGGGTGTGCTGACGGGGTGCTGGGCAGGGGCAGACGGAGAGGGGAGAGGATTTTAGGAAGCTCCTAGTGAAGGAAGGGGTAGCTTGGCAGTGGTTTCTCCATCCTTTCTCTTACCCCAGCCAAGCTGTTCCCTGCCGAGCGGCTTGCCCACAGCCACAAAGCTTCTGCCCTGCCGTTTCCCCTGGCCTCCTTGGGAAGGAGACCCTGGAAAGGAGGCACCATTCCCAACCCTCCTGAAAAGCGTTTACTGTTTGACAGAACCAAAGGGACGGTTCTCCAGCCCCAAAGAAGAGCCCCTTTGAGTCATTTCTAGAGGACCAGCTCTCTCTGTAGCAGCAGATGTGGGATCAACTGAAGAAGTCCCTTTGCTTGGTGGTTCCAGCCGCAGGAAACTGGTGAAAACGCTCCAATGTGCTTTTTAACTCCAAACGTGCAGTAGGATTTGTAACACCTAATGCAGGGACCGTAGGAGAGTCTCAGAAGCAGAGCAAGTTCCCAGGCTCTGGTGGGTCTGTGGTGATGCCTTGGGCAGCGAGCCACATCCTCCCCAGGGCTGTGAGTTATAAATGAAACATCTCAGCAGCGCGGAATGGATCCAGGGCTGGCTTCAGCTTCTGCTGCGTTATTCATGAGTATGTGAAAGCTCTGAAAAATGTGACAGACTTTGGGTTAGGTTCTCAACACAACGTTACTTCTCATGAGATGAAATATGAGCGTGTCCCTGTTAAGACAGGAATGTATACACTGGGAGCTGAGATAATGGCATATATAAAGGGAAAGTGAAGTCTTTGGTGGTGTGCTGTCGATGGGTTTGTTTTCATTTCCCTCCCAAGAGAAGTACTTGGCTAGCGAGGTACAAGCACCGGCAGCCACAGCAGTGTGGTGCAAATCAGTTTGAAAATGTTTTGCCCCAGAATTGCTTTTGGAGGGGGTTTTGCAAGGTGGCTTGCTTGTGGGTGCAGATGATCAGGAGCCCCTCCACAGCTCCTGGAGAGGTGACGCCAGCAGCCCAGAGTCTCCTCTTTGCCACAGTGAGCCCTCAACAAAGCAGTCAGCTGAAAATTTGGCTCGCGTTCCCTTTTTAAGCAGCGTGTTCAGCCCTCTTGGGTAGCGATCTGCAGGGGCTCAACATCACTCCTAAATCCCAAAAGCATTTTGAGCTGGTTACTGCGGGTGACTGTGGGACCATATGGGCAGAAAGAGGTTGCTCCAATGCCCTGGGGTGGGAGGAGGAGTAAGGGAAAAGCCAGGGATGCTCAGAGGCCCCAAGGTATGTGTGTGTCTGGGAGAGGACAGCATGGCAGGGCCACAAGTTTTCTTGCATACTCATGAGCCTCTGTGCTTTCCGAATGGGAAAGGATTTAGTCCTGTTTGCTGAGAAATAAGTTTTCCTGTTGGTTTCCATGAGAGCTGGTCTAGGAGTGCATTTAATATAAAGGGAGATGCTACACATGTGGGTATTTCGTCCACCTGGGCTTACGTTATTATATACATCTGTAATTGCTTTGTGTTAAAGGCATATGGGGGTCCTGAGCCTCAGGTCCAGCCTTCCCCACATCCCCGTGTACATAGCAACTGGCCTCTGCTTTTTAATGCTCTGCGCACCAGTACACATCTGGAAGAGCACTTTGGCAGGGGACAAAGGCCAGACTGGCACCAGGCTGTCCCAGCCCGGCGTGCGCTGGGTGAGATGCGATGCATCTTGCAACCGCTTCTAGCAAACAGGTCTGTCTGGCCATGCCCATGCCGAGGAATCTGGTCTGGGCGCTCGTCTTGGCCGTTTCCAGTCTGCATATGAGGTGAAGACCTGAGTGTGCAGCATCCCAGCCATCTGTGCCTCCAGACCCCCGGAGCCTTGGGCACACAGGCCCAGGTGGGAGCAGTGGTGCAGCCTTGAAGGTGCCTCTTCTGGGTGCTGGGGGACTGAGCCCTGGGCTGTGCTGTGGCACCCAAGAGGCACAGCTGCTGGCGCCTGCTGCAGAGGTGAAAATAGCATCTGTACGGATCCTGCTGCTGTGTCCAGAGCGTGTGTGACGGTGCAGCTTCAAACACCAATTTATGAGGGCAGTGCTATGTACTCCGCAGCAGCCAGCTGGCTGGGGGGAGCTGCTCTATGCCTCCTTTTTCCTGGGGAGAAGATGGTAGTAGCTGGCAATGCGTTTTGGGGTTTGGAGAAAAAGGTGGAGAGGTGCCTATGTTGAAAAGCAACATATTATCGCTCTTGTACATTCCTGGGTTTGGTAAAACCAGGTGGGTTTGAAGTAAATACAGAGTTCCTTTGTCAAACACAAGTAATAGCTGAAACTTGTGTGTATGAAGTGCTATGAGCAATCTTCTGCCTTTCTGGAGAAATGTTTTCTTTACTGAAAACTAGTAACTCACAATGGGTTCCTGCAGCATTAGTTGGAAATGTGACGGGGAGATCATATGAAAGGTCACCATTGGTTTGAAATGGAGGCACTGAAAAATGAGCATCTTGTACTAAAACTGTTCCTGGAGATTGTTGGCGAAGTATTGCAGTCTTGATTTTCTATTTTAAAAACTCTCTCACCAGCTGCCATGTGACCCTTCCCTCCACACCCACAACCGAAAAAAACCTACTGATTAGAAACAGGAAATAATAAAACTCGCTAACCACAAAGCATTTTCAAATGCACAAAGTAAACAAGCAGAGATGGTAAGAAATATGTGTTTCCCACTGATCTCTTTTCAGCATGGTAACCCTAGCTGATCATGAGTCACTGGGGATTTACAGCTTTCAGGGGGAAAGTATGTTTTTGAGCTGATGCTGTGGAACCATAGTAAAATATTTTAATCACAGCCTCTCCTAGCGTAGCAATAAAGCAGCCACAAGCGCCATGAGATGCATTACTGACACCACCTAGAAGTAAAAGAAAGCTTCAGGCCACCCTTGGGGAGGGAGCTCGCCCCCTTGCCTGCCCCACGGGTCTGCGGACCCCCGCACCGGGCAGCAACGGGTCCCCGGCGGGTGCAGCCATGGGGCTCTGGTTCGATGGGGGCTTTACCTAAGCTCAGCAACATGCTTGGTAATAAACCGGGGAGGTCTTTAACATCTTTCCTCTGCCTAAATTCTGTGGTTTGCTTCGCCTGATTGTTTTCTCTGCCCTGAGTATTCTGTGCGCTTTGCTGTTTGCTGCATGGTTGCGGTAGGGTGATTTGGGTGCATTTGCTGCATTGATGGTCATTCCACAGGTTCCCATCAGGAAAGGTGGAAGTCCTCGTTCCTTGTTTTCAAGCAGAGGGTGGAAAGTGATACTGCGGTAAAATCTGTACAGATCTGTGCTTTTACCTGCCTTCAGACCCCACGGCTGAAGAAACCTGCCTTTCCTCTGCGCAGCCATGTGTAGGCCAGTTGTTTCTCCTACCACCCTTACGCCACCACTCCTAATGGCTTTTCAAGAGGGCTGGATAAAAGGGAGAGCTTTACAGAAAAATATGCTAAACCCAGAGGTGATGCTTTTCACTCCTTCGGCATCAAATAGATCTCGCTGCATAATGAGCCCCTCTGAACTGCAGGTCCATTAATTAGTATGCACAGTGTTTGTTTAAGGCTCCTTGCTCTTTTATTTTAACTGTGAGGAACTTTTAACTGCCTTTGAGATGAAAACAGGGACCAAATGTTGCCAACAAGCTAAGCAGATTTGTCCCGGTCTCCTTGGTTCAATTTAAAGGGGATTTTACCTCCTGCCCTTTAGATTATCCCTGTGATTCCCTTACAAGTAAAAGCTGAAGCGTTGATCCAGGCTGATAGACCCAACTCCTGATTTCTTTCGTAACATTTTGAGCGCTGCTGTGATCCAGGTGATTCTGTCTGCGTGTGTGTGTGTGCTACTGCTTCTACAAAGCATCAGGGGCAAAACCCAAACCATCTCTCTCAATTGGATCCAGGAAAACCCATTGGTGAAAGCAGAAAACAAAAGCAGATCCCCAGATAAACAGCAGATCTGTTTATTCAGAGCAGATAGGACAAGGCTAGGAGAAATATCAATCATTATATTTCAAAAGTTTATTTAGAACTTTTAGTTACAGAAACAAAACCATAACCCCTAAATATAACTATATGTAACATATATATATATATATATATATTTATACACACATATAGCTCCCTAGTTCAACAGTAATGTCAGGGCATCCCGGTGGCTGGGAACAGCACATCCCAGAGGGAACAATCCAGAGAGCATTTCTAAACAGCCTAAAAGAAGTCCAAGTCTCTCCCATTTGCTTTTTTTTTTTTTTTTCCTCATCTCTGCAGCATATTTACAGGAATCAGAACCGGAATCTCATACAGCTGCACAAGGATAATAATCAAAATAAAAAGTAGAAGAGATCGGGCCTTTACCCCTTTATCCAACAAAGTGATCTCCGTGGCGTGTGTGAGAGCCGAGAGGTAAGCTTGGTGCCAGGGGGGGTGGTTGCTTGTTGTCTTGTATTTTTATTAATAGGAAGTTAATTATGTTAAGTATGTAAGACAAGAAAGCTGTATAATTAATATACACTAAAGAGCACGAGAGGATTCTATACAATAATTTAGATGTATTAAATAAATAAAAAATAATAGCAGCCTTCTACAATGCAGGCTACACATAGGTTTACTTCGGCTTGAAGTACCCTGGTCTTTAGTACACCTACAGGAACAGACTTGCTCCACAAGTGTTTTAAAGAAACATATCTATAAGATACATACGTGCGAGTGTCTAAGGTTAGGATAAGCATTTTAAAACACACTTTACCACGGTCTCCACATATCTAATGACCCCATTCTAGGGTTGTTATGGGAAAAATTTGGCTGCAGGACCTGTCTGGGCGGTGCAGCATCAACCTGGCTGAAACCTGACAGCGATGGCAGCTGGAAGGAGTTTTTCGAAGCCTGCTTGTTCTCGGCAGGGTAGAAGCGCTCCTGTGATGGGGTTGTGCCCCGAGTGCTCCCTTTAGGGCTCAGGGGGCTTTTTGGTGTCAAGACAGGCTGCTGAGAAGGGCTGGAGGACCTGAGTGTTGCTTTGCAGGTGTCTTCACCAGACCTGGGCAAGGATTTCAGCAGGTGGTTTAGCAGCCGTGCCCCGAGGGTCTTGTCCACCCACTCGCAGGTGAGGAGGAGGTTGTGCACCTCGTGCATGCACTGGATGTACCCGGTGCTGTACCTCTGCTGCGCTTCCAGGCCCACTTTGGAGTCAGCTGCGTTGGGGAGGAGACAAAGGGGAGCTGGTGAGCGGGTACAAGCTGCGTGGTGGGTCCTGCTTAAAAGCATTGATCAGGTTTCCCTTCGCCCACAAGCTCCCTGGAGGCTCGTTGAAGCCCACCCGGCTTTACTACGAGGTGAATCATTCGCAGGGCACAGGGGGAAGGTGAGGCAGGGTGTGAGCCACCCAGGCAGGCAGCCCCCACGCCCTGCTGCCCACCGCCAAGGGCAAAACTAGACCAAAAAGCAGCTCTGGAAGGAAAAATAACCTTCCGTGGGTTAACCTGTGCCCAGCTCCATCTCCCCATCTAGTGGAGAAAGCCAAACGGAGCCGCAGCCCGGGCCCCAGCAGGTTTGAAAGATGCTTTTTGCGGAGCGGGCAGGGGATGAGCGCTGCTGGCACCCCTGGCAGGGTGGGCGCAGCGGGCACTCACCCATCAGCTTGCTGCTCTGGATGTTCTGCAGGTGCTTCACTGTCATCTCCAGGATGTCTGCTTTTTCCAGTTTAGACTGCTGAGGAGGAAAGAACGTGGCAGTTAGAGGCGACAAAGGGTTTGTACCATGTCTAGTTGCTCAAAAGAAAAGACACCCCCCTCAAAAAACCCCCAAACCAACCAGCCCAATCCTCCACCAACAAAGGGACAAAAAGCAGCAAAAAAATGAGCACTTACATCCAGGTGAAAAGCACCCACCACCGTCTCCTTCAGCTGGTCCAAGCAGTTATTAATCCTTTCCCTTCGCTTCCGCTCAATGAGGGGTTTCCTTAACTGGCAGGGAAAAGAAAAGGGGGGAAACTTGCAGTTGATATTTTTTTCTTCCTCCCTGCTGCAGTTCAGCAAGGGCAGAGCCCCGTCCCCGGCGTGAAGCCAGCGTGGGGTGAGGCGATGCTGGGCCGGGACAAGGTCTGGATGGAGACTGCACCACCCCCAGCTCTGGTCATGGCCTGTCCCTCAGCCGGGAGCAGCTCCCACTTCTCCCACTTCCATTCGTTTTAAGCAGAGTTTACCCGAACAAAACAGAGAGAAGATTTTCTAAAGCTGAGAAAGGAAGCAGCAAAACCACCCACATGGGTTAAATTCAGAGAAAGCACCTTTATAATAAAAAGAAAACAAAAATTGTCCCCTTTCTCTTTCCTAGAAGCAGTGCCCGTAGCCGCGGCACTCATCATGCCCGGTGCTGGCATCCCTGCGGATGCTGCTGCAGTGGCGTGGAGGGGACCTACCTTCCTCTCCTCCTTGGTGCTGGCGAGCTTGTGGGTGCCACCGGCGGTGGTGGTGGCGGTCATTCTAATCCAGCCTGGCCACGCCGGGAGGACGGGATGGGAAGGAGGCACTTGGGCGGTGGGTCTCTCCCTTTCCCGATGGGCTCTTTGCTGCCGTGCGGCTCCTCTGCTGTATTTATAACCCAGAATTAGCATGTGAAAGGGGACTTGCCTTGGCGGGACTTCTTTTCCCACACGAGGGGTCGAGCCCGGAGGTTTGTGGCCATCAATCAAAGCTGACAGGTCACTGCTTCTTTTCAATGACCACGCCGGCCCCCCCAAATGGCGACAGATGTCCAGCCTCCGACGCCGGGCTTTGGAGGGATCTTTTGTTAGGAAAGAAGGGAAGGAAAATGGGCGCGCTCTGAGCAGCTTGCATGGCTCCTCGCTCAATTTGCACAGATTCCCAGGGAGGCAAACAATAGCCGAGGAGCGGTTGAGTTACACCTGGGAAAATGCCTTCTGCCCATCTTTTCCCCTTCTATCTCCTGGAAGCGATGCCTATTTCTACCTGCTAACCTCAGCCCTCGTCATTTCACATCTTTGAAGCAGCCTCTTCATTTCATAATAGAGTGCTCGAGCTAGGAGTTCCTGCTCCCAGGAATTATTATTACAAGGTAATGATCGATTAAAAACTGTTGACAGCAGACACCAGTAGGAAGGTTGTTTCCATCACAGAAATCCTCTAGGGAAACCATGGGAGCTTTATTTATCTCTTGGGAACTTGAGTTCTCTGTTGCACACGGACGGATATAGGAAATACAAAATTTTTTCAGTTTGTGGCTGCTGCGTGGAATTTAATATTAAACTTGCAGGCTGCTGCAGATGCAAATGAATCTGGAGGAGAGTCAGTTCTGTGGGATTTTGACTACTTTAATTTCCCCCCCTCCCCATGCTGCAGGGAGGCCGGGTGGCTTTGGGGGGAAGGGTGTTCTGTTCGCTCCTCTGAAATGCTAGTGCAGAAGCAGATGGGCCTTTGGAGCAGACTTGGCACAGGATGAGCCTGCACTTTTATGCACTTTTATCCCTCCTGCCTGGTTTGGGGGAGGGCGGGGCGGGGGCGGGGGGGGGAGTATGAAGGAGTTTTTCGTGACCCTGCTTTTGCTTTCTGACCGTTGCTTTGCTAATGAGCAGGATTTGGCAGCGTCCTGTCGAGTCCCGCAGGTGAAGCCCTTTGGGTTGGTGTCGAATGTGTCACCTAATTGAAATGGAGAGGAAGCGGCCACAGCGGTGCCGAAGGGCTGCAAGCCAGCCCAACCCGTCGGTGGGATGCCCCGTCGGTGGGATGCCCCATCGGTGGGATTGACCCATCAGTGGGATGCCCTGTTGGTGGGATGCCCCGTCGGTGGGGTTGACCCGCCGGTGGGATGCCCCATCGGTGGGATTCCCCAGCAGCCAGTGCAGTGCCGTGGCTGCAGAGCCCTCTCCCTACCTCTGGCCGGGGGTGGGGGTGTACCCCAGCAAAACAGCGAGGACATCACGTCTCTTGCTTCAACGCCACGTGGGTGTGTTTTTGCCTGTGTGTAAATGCAAACACACTTGCAGCATGGCTGTACGCCCTGCTGCTGGGGCTCGTGGTGAAAACATGTCCCCAGACGTGGTATCTCTCAGGCAGAGGTTGTTTGTCAGTCAGATGCGGAGCTGGGGTGCAGTTACCTGGTTTTATAAGTGCCCTACTTGGCAAGGGCCCAAGCAGGGCTGGTGTGGCTGCTGTGCTGGGAGAGGAGGGCTTGGGAGGGGAAGGTGAATAACTTCTCCTTTGTGCCAGGTACAGGGAGCAGGGACGGGCTCCTTATCTCAGGTGTGTCCCCCACACAGATGGTGAAAGCAAGTCCTGTGCAGGAGCCCCTCACGGCAGCCAGCCCTGGCTGCTCACGAGTGCAGGCTCTGTTGGTTTCTCAAGCTTTTTCCAGCCTGCCTGGGGAGGTGGAGTGTTGCTGGTATTTATAAAAGGCGTAGCTGGGGCATCTGTTTCGCTGCATGACTCCAGCAGCTTGGTGTGGAAAAGGGGGTGGGTGGGCTGGGGTAGGGCTCTGCCCTGCGCGGGGGGTAGGGGGGCATGGGGTGGGCGCAGCCCTGGCTCTGGGCACTTTGCTAGGGTGCTCGAGGCTGGAAGCGCCTCCCTGTCACCTGGGCACAGAGCTTCCAGCTGGGTTTGGCTCAGGCGAAGGGTGGGGGAGAGAAGCCCCCTGTGCCGCATCCCAAACACCCTTCTAGCAGCACCTTGTGCAAGGAACAGGCACCTTTCCAAGGCAGCCAGGGCAGCAGGGGGAAGCCTGAGACCACTTTGGCTCCCAGTCCAGCTGAGTTGACGGAGGTGTCAGCAAACGCAGAGTTACCTAAAAGCTCTGTAGAACATGTCCTGTGCCTGTCGGCATCCCTGGCCAGGCACAGCTGAGGCTCCTGCTAAGGAGGCTCAGGGGGGCCCGTATGGCTCCCTACAGCTGCCTGACAGGGGCTACAGGCAGCGGGGGTCGGGCTCTGCTCCCGGATGAGAAGGGACAGGACAAGAGGAAACAGCCTCAGGTTGCACCAGGGGAGGTTTAGATTGGATGTTAGGGAAAAATGTTCCCTGGAGGGGTTGTCAAGCATCAGAACAGGCTGCCCAGGGAGGTGGTGGATTCGTCATCCCTGGAGGTATTTAAAAGATGTGTAGATGTGGCACTTAGGGACAGGGTTTAGTGGTAAACTTGGCAGTGCTGGGGTAAATGGTTGGACTTGATGATCTTAAAGGGCATTTCCAACCTAAACAATTCTATTCTATGATTCTCTGTTAGTGGCCTAGGGGCTGGCCAGTCACCAGCACCACCAGAAAAGGTCTCTCTGGTCTCTGTGGTGGTGGCACCTTCTCCTTCACCCTCCATTTCCTCCTTGGCCCAGACTTGCTGCTTCTGCCTTACCCTTGCTCCTGCTTTTCTCACCCCGTGAGGGGCGAGGGGGATGCTCTGCCCGAGGGTCACACACAGGCTTCCCCAGCAAAGCGGCTTCTGTGAAGCAAGCAGGCAGAGGGGTGCTGGTAGCGAGCTGGTGGGTGCTGGGGACAGCCGGCTGTGATGGGGGCTAAGAACAGTGTGGTGGCCCCTGGTGCTCAGTGACAGTCCGTGCCCAGCCCGCACAGGGCAGCTGAGCCCCCAGCCTTGGCAGGACGGGGCCCTTGGCGTGCCCACTGACATCTGCTCCGGGTGAGCTCATTTCAAGGTTCATTTGTAAGACAGCACCACAGTGAAAAAGAAGAGCAGCTTTGGCTGTAAACAGTTATTTTACACCTCTCAGTCATGGCAAAGGCCTTTATTTTGGAGGCGGGGGGTGGGGGCGTGGGGGGTGCAGGCGGGAGAGCTGCCCTGGCTTTGGGGGAAGGCTGACATCTGTGCTGGGGATTGTAGGGACCCGACAGGCCAATGCAAATGAGCATTAAAGGGAGCTTTCTGCAAATTCCCGCTTTCCTTTTGCATTGCCCACTGCCAGGTTTCACTGAAAAGGGGATTCTCCTTCGGAAACAAAGCCTCCCTTTTTCCTGGGCTTTCCAAAAAAAAAAGAAGAGAAAGGGGCGAGCGCTGCGCTGCTTGGAGTTTTCTTTTTTGCTATTTGTCTACCTTTCACACCCTGGAGAAAGAAAACAACTTTTAACATCTGTTCCTGCGCTCTAAGAGGGAAAGAAAGGCTCTTGAAAAGGGGAAAAGTGTGGCAGATGTTGGCAGGTTCCCTCCGACGCAGATGTCTTGCTCCGAAGAAAACTTTCTTTGGGGGTTGGCAGCCAGGGCTCCTCTTTGACTCGGGACACGCGACTGCCTAGTGAACGAAGGGACGTGGGAAAGCGCTGGCAAACAAAAGGCCTTATTCAAACAAACCTGAGAGCCGTGAACAATCTAATAACCAGCAGAGAAATGGTCAGTGGCCCCCAGTCCCACCGAGGAGGGGTTCAGGGCAGCCGGTGGCCACGGGATGAGGGAATTTTGCCGTATCCCCAGGGCTGTGAGCAAGGGTGTCCCCTCCTCTCCCCCACCTGCTCTCTCTGGGGCACCCAACGTGGTGCTTTGGCCAAGGACCGGCCTTCTGGAGGTGCTAAATGGTTTCAGCTGGTCTGCAGGGCCAGCTGCAGGGGGGCTGGCTGCCCCAGGGCATCAACAGGTGGAGGGCACTGGCGCACATCACTGGCTGAGGACCGGTGAGCCCCCGGCCAGCCACAGCAGCAACTATGGGGCAGCAGGGATGTCTTTCATTAAGCTTTTAAATAAGAGGTTCTGCCAAGATAATAATTAAAAAGCCCCTGACTCTATTGATTAGGACCAGCTGAAATATCCTTGTGAAACTGGCTTGGGGAAAGAAGGTTTTTTTAATGGGAGGCAAAAGTATTGAGAGAAAAAAGGATTCTCGGTGAGCCTTTTGTTTGCCCTCTTTCCTTCTCAATGGCTGGTAAAACGAAATGATTTAAAATAAGTTTTTGCCATGAAAGCTGGTAATATTTCGGTTTAGGCACTTCAGAGGAAAAAAAGTGAGAAGCCTAGAGAAAAGGCAGCAGAACCAAGAAAATTCCCAGAGGAAAGTAACTAATTATGGTTTGCTGTTAAAGCTGAGGAGCTCTATGATTATTTCTCTTATTCCTTCGAGCTTTGTTCTGCCTCATCTCTGTCCCAGTCCGTTCTGTCTGGGCTGCAGGCAGGGCAGAGCTGCTCCTGCCAGCGGGGCTGCCTTGTGCTGGGGCAGCCGTGCCTCCTCCCTGCTTGGGGCTGGAGGGGAAAGCCTGGTGCGCTGGAGCTGTGTTGCCTCTCTGGAGGTCGAGTGCTGGGGCGAGCACCCCAGCCCCCTGCTGTGGGTGTCCCCCGTGTTTCTCCTGTCAGCAGAGTCCTCCCTGCATGGCGGCTGGGAAGCAGGAGCCCTCTCAGCTGGGCTGAGGACCCCTGTGCTGCAGGAAGGATGCTGCATGTCACCAGAGACCTGTGCACCTGCCCTGGCCGGTCCCTCCTGCCTCTTGCAACACGGGGTGATACTGCAGGCACCAGCTCACAAGCTGGCAGGACTAACCAGGAGGCCTGTGCGGCACTGAGGTTAGCCCCTGAGTCCAACCCAGGCCCCTGGCCGGTTAACAAAATGCCCTCGTTAATGCGACTGAGCCTTTTGGGGGGATGGATTTGCCGGGGGAGAGTGGGAGGAGAGATGAGCAGGTGCTCCCAAGTGCTACCCGGTCTGCTGCACGCGTGGTTCACAGCAGGACCCCCTCGTCTCCTCTCCTCTGAAGGCTGGGGCTGCATCTGGACTGGATTTGTCCCCAGTTAAGTGACTGCTTGTCCTCTTCTGAGGCATCTCTCTGGCTGGGTGTGGGAGCGAGGGTCCCCGGCCCGCAGGAGGTGCCGTGGGCAGGCTGTCAGAGGGATGGATGGGGTGCTAGGGGTGTCCTGCTCCATCCAGCACTCCCAGCTGTGTGTGAGTTTGCTGCCTCTGCTTTTATGACAGCAGCTTTGCTTTGGGCACATGCAGTAATGTGGGGTTTGTGAGGCGAGGGGTGAAGCACGGCTGCGGGAGAAGTGGGAGCAGGCAGGGCAAGGCAAGGTGGGGGCAGCGGCCGCGGCTGGCACGGAGAGGGGGTCAGCCCTGGTGTGCAACCACAGGGCACCCTCCACTCCCTCCCTCGGGGATGGGCTCTAGTCCCGCCTTGCCATGAGCAAACATTCACTGAGGAGAGTCTGTTTTACAGGGCTTTAGTCATTATGAATAAAGAGGGTTTTGTCTGGACTTTTCTGGCCAGTCCTGGTTCAAGGTTGAGGTCTAAAAACAAGGGGTAAAGCTCTCCTTTAAAAGGTTTAAATCTGGAGGTTTCTCCATAGCTGTGAATCCCAAGCAGGCTGTCCCAGAGCCCCGTGGCACCCAGGGTGGTTTGCTCCCAGAAGGTTCCAGCAAGAGCGGGATGTGAGGAGCAGCAGGACATGCTGGCGCGGTGACTGGACACGCTGGGTCCAGAGGGTGCTGGTGGTGCCTGGGCAGGCAGGCTGGCTCCCAGTATGGAAACCGCCGCCACATGGAGGTTACTCACTGCTGGTGACGCACCAGGGCTGCGTCTTCAGAGCGGCCTCAGTTCGGGATGTTGTGCTCACCTTGTCCCATCGCAGGCTGGTGCAGGGTCCCCAGGGGGACCATGTGTCCTGCAACCCAGCCAGGATGGGACAGTGCTGGAAGTAATCTGGGGCAGAAAAATGAAGGGTTGTTTATCTGTGCTTGGGGCATGGAGAAGAGCATTTGCAGTCATTTGTTGTTATAAGGAGAGCCAGCTGAGAGCACAGCCCTGATGCGGCAGATGCCATCCGTGATGGCACACGGGGCCACAAGACCCCTCCAAGCTTACAGCGAGGGGCTGCTCCAGCCACCCTTTGTGTCGGAAGGCTGTATCAGTGAAATCCCTGGGGCTGGGTGACACCGTCTGTACCAGGTCACTGATTTTGGCAGAGGGCTGGGAAGCGATGGTGGGGCGTGTGGTGAGTGGGGAAGAGGCAGAGGGGATCTGGGAGATTGGTCTCAATGTCTGTGGCCAAGCGGTGGGCTGTCAAGGCAGCACTCTGTGTGACTCCCCATGGTGTAGGCAGGGGTAGGAGTGCAGCTGGAGGTTCACCGGCTCCAAAGACATTTACAGGTGGAGTGAGGGAGGACATACAGGCCACTGGACAGTGCTACATGAGGTGTTTTCATTATAGGGGAAGTCCAGCTCCAGAAGCAGCACTGGACACATGGAAATCCTGTGGATGCCCCTCGATCCAGCTCCCTTACCAAGTGCACCGAACCTCACTAGCCCCAGCTTGGCTCGCTCGGTACCAGCTGGCTCTGCCATCCTCGGCAGTGGATTCCTGGCGTAGGAAATAATTACGAGGCTGGTACCCCCTGACAATTCTCAGCTTTTCTCTCACACCCCCCCATCCAGCCTTCCTGTTAAGGATCAGCTGATGCTCCTGCCGTTGCTCAAGCCCATCTCCCTCCTGGCAGGTTAGCAGGGCTCCCGGCCACCGAGGAAGTCTTATCTGCTCCTTTGCAGCTAGAAAGCTGCTGCTTGCAGCTGGGCTCCTGGGCCAAGAGCACCTTATAGGAAGAAGAAAATCTGATAAACCGTGTGGGTGGTGACGGGCTGATAAGGGTGAGCCCCTGGCTGGTGCTGAAGTGGCGGAACAAGGGGGAAGAGCCAAGCTGGGTGGAGAGGGTGTAGGGGGCTTTGAAGGAGCATTCAAGGGGGTTTTGAACTTCCCTCATGGGGCATCCCAGGAGTTGTTTCATTCTGGAGGGCAGCTCTGGGCTTTCTCACACTCTCTGTGTGATGTTACCAGATGTCACCTGATAACAGGCCTCATCTATAATGCAGCTGGTGCTTGGTTTATTCAGTAAGCTTCACTTTCATGGCAACGTGGGTGCCTGGTTCCCCAGATGTCAGAACCCAGAGCTGAGCACCCCATATCCCAGCCTGTATCTCAACCCCTGCACATCCCAGCACCTGTACATCCTGCACAGTCCATTTCTTCTTAAATTCTCGGTGCCCAAGACCATAGAAAGATCTGGGTTAAGTTTCACCTTTGTGAGACAAATATCTCTTCTGCAACTGTGAGCAAATGCAGCTTTCGTCCCGGCTTGGCCACGTGCCCTTAGCAGCTTTCTTTTTATAGTATGTGCGTATACGTGTACTGACACCACATCCTGATCCCCTGACACAAAATACCTTGTCAGCACGAACAAGGCCACCCATCGCTAACACTCCACAGGGAGAGCCACTTGCAGTCCCCCTGCCAGCTCCTTGTCCTGGGCCGTGGGCAGGGGAGCTGCTGCCAGGGAGGCAGGACGGCCGGGGGGGCAGCGGGCTTAGCCACAGCATTGCCTACGTGCTGCTTATTTCTGGTGCTGCAGGGCTGGGATTGCAGCACCCCAGGAAGTGGGGAAACACTCGCTTGGGTTTGTTTTTTTTTGCACTTGCTGGTTCAGTCTTGGGACAGCCTGGCTGCTGGTAGGACAGCAGAAAACACAGGGGTGTAGGATGGGAGGGCATGAGCTGCAGGGTGCCTGGCCTTTGTGAGCCAAGTCCATCCTGGTTGTATGTAAAATCACATCCTGCTCTCTAAGCTATTTTTTTTTTTGTATCTGCGTTTTTACATCTATTTTTTTTACCAATTAAAGCAAAAAAAAAATTATACTGCTTTTTGGTTTATAAATACTGTCTGGTTTTAACCGTATCTCTCCCCTCTTTAATGTCTTTTTTTTTCCTCCCCTCCTCTTCAAATATATTAGGAGATTGTCCTTTTTTATAGGGATGAGGATTTCATGTTCCTCTGGAGGAACCAAAGGGTGTAGGAAGCCCTGCCAGCTCTCGGGGCATAGTCGCTGGGTGGAAAGCAGACCTGAGCCCCAGTGGGGCGAAGAGCAGCCAGGAGCTGTGAGAAGGTGGGTGATGCTCCACGGGCCAGTCTGTGAAGGGCGAAAGCAGGGCTTGCGCTTGTTTCAGCTTCTCCATAATGAGGCATGTAAAAAAAAAACCAAACCAGCAACCCCCCCCACTGTCACAACCCTTTTTTTCTTTCTTGTCTATCTTTAACAATAGGAGCTGTGCCCTGGGTTCACTCTGTCAGAAAGCGAGAGAGGCCACGACACATGTGAGCTCCCCAAAGAATTTTCCAGAAGAACACCTGGGATCAGCTGGGTGTTTTGTTGTGTTTCAAAGGTGATGCTTCCTCCCATCTCCCTGTTCCAGGTGCGTACATATACACATGTGCAGACAGCAACTTCCTCGCACACGGAAGACCTTCAGAAGATACAGATTTCCCCGTAGAATGGGAATGAACTAATTCTCTTTCAAAAGTGAATCCTACTGAGCTGGGAGAAAGGGGCTCAGCCCTTCCCCAAACCAGTGCCTGACTTTGAAGGTGGGAGCAGGCAGAGCTCTGGAGTGCCCTCCTCCTCGGGAGCCAGGGATCCCATCAGCAGGAAGAGGAGGAGGATAGGCACAGAAAAGATTTGGAGAGCTTCAGGGAAGGTCCCCCTATGTATTTACTGGAGTGGCTTGACAAAGATTTAAGTGTCAAGTGACATGGCAATGGCTCCTGTGTTAGCTCTACAGCAGCTGAGACCAAACCTAGCTGAACAGCAGCACTAAACCCATGCCATTCACTGCAGCGGTTTTCTGCTATAAGAGCTAATTAATTAGTTTCTGAAGAGTCTTTTGAAGGGGTAAAGCACTAAGGAAGTGCATAGCAGTGTTATCCAGAGGGTGTGGGCTTCAAAGCTTAATGGGCGCTACTTAAATATGGACTGAATTAGTAAACTTGGTTCATGATTTCTTTAAAACATAAAAAAATAGGGAAATCATCTGAAAAAACCACCACCTTTCAGTTGTTTTGGTAGTGCTGAGCCTGAGGAAGTGTTGAGCAATTGGCTTCCAGTTCCCCTTCCCTGGCTTTCAAGTGTAACCTACCGGCATAGCCAGGAAAAATCTTTCTCCTTCAATGATTTTCTAATTTTAGAATTGATTTGGTAAAAGTGGGAGAATAAAAGTGTTGAGAAATAATAGAAGAAAAGCAGTCCTTTTGGAAAGATCGGTGGTGAAATTCAGGTCGGTAGAGAAAGTTCCTGCCGTACTGCTTTTCTCCCAAAGCCTCCTGAATTTTTTGACGTGGCAGCTGGCCCTTGCGCGGACACGTGGAGCAAGGCTGGCTCACGGGGATGATGGTCATTCAGGCATGTTGGGTGACCAGCAGGACAAAACATTCCTCACCGAGAGCACTCGTGTGGGCTGCCCGCCTGGGGGGCACCTGCACAGGTTCCTGGACTGGGGCTGCCTTCTGCCATTGCTTACCGTACAGCGGCTATGGGTAACGGTATAGGATGAAAACTAAAGGCACCTGCCAATGTATGGAATATCCTTTTCCATTGTTTCACCAGTGTTCACTGCCTGGTGTCTTTCCTAAATGATTTGCGATGCGCAGATATATTTGCTTCCAGTTCTATCGAATTAATGGATGTATTTGTCTAGGTTTTTTCCTTTTATTTTTTTAACTCAGGAAACACATTCTTACAAGGTGCTGTTTTTCAGGACAGCTTCTGTTTCTATCTTTCATGCTTACCACGCTGATAGAAATCTTGTTTTGCCTTTAGTAGTAGATTCCAACTTCAGTGAATGCTGCTCTTTATAGGTAATATCCAATTGCTCCGCAGTAATAAAAAGTTTATTAAAAGGACATGGTTCTGCAGAATGACGTACTGCTCTTCTTGCTGTCCAGGAAAGGAATTTGCAACAAGTTTGGTTTTTTTTTTCCTATGATTCTTCTGGCAATTGTGTTTCTTTTCTGACAAATTATACATGCTACCCTTAGTTTTTGTGATTTGCAATAACATTTTAAAAATGTGTTTTAATTCTGAATTGGCACCTTGATTTGAGGATAAATCATAGCACCCCTGTGAGAAAAAAACCCAACCACCCAACTGATATGGCTGGCAATTACATTTATTTGTGCTTTCTACTGTAAATAGGTTTTTTGGGGTATGAGCCTGTTCATTCTGTATTCGTTGGATGAACTGGAAGGTAACAATATGCTCACCTAGAGATGTTTCTTTGAGCAAAGCTTCGAGAGCCTGCAGTGAGCATCCTCAGCCAGTAACGGGTGAAATGCAGCTCCAGGAACCGTAGCAGCACTTGCGAAACCTGGGTGATTAAATTCAGCCACTTCAGCTTGGTCCAAAGTCCACGGAAAGGCGCAGGATTCTCGTTCCTCCAAACTTTTAAGAACAAGAGTTTCGGTAGGACGGGCATTTATCTTGCTTGGGGTTGTGTCTGTCTGGGCTTTGGGTGGTGACATCCAGAGGCGATGGCAGGCTGCAGAACCAGGGGGGATGCTGTGTGGGACGTGATGGGGGCACTCGGGACCCTTCCCCTGGCAGCAGGGTGGTGGGGGAGAGGAGGAAACACCCTCCAAGGGAAAGAGCATGTGTGTCCTGCTGCATTATAGACCTGGAACACATAAAAGATAAATGAGGCAATGAGTTACTTCACCTGCACCAAGTGCTGAGGAAGAGGAGGTTGTAGCAAAGGGATTAAGAAATAAGCCTGGACCCCTGGGGAGGGGTGGGACAGAGACCCTCGGGGCTGCTGGGGACCTGCTTTGAATTGGCATTTGAGAAGCAGCTGTGTTGCAGCTCTCTTAGGGAGACCAGCTGGGTGTGAATGACACCCTATGAGCACGATGCTCTGGCATCACAAGAGGGACGCGTCTGGCCAGCCCGGTGCTTGGCCGAGCCACAGGAGCTGTGGCAACCTCCCTGCCTCCACCAGCCCTTGGCCACTGGGGAGCAGAGGGAGCTGGCCCGGGGCAGCCAGCTGCTGCCAGTCAGGACCTGGCATCCTGCATGGGGTATGGCCAAGGGAAGAAAAGAGGTGGGCAAAACAGAGCGGCTCAAAGGAGGATTAATTTAACAGGATGGCATATTATTTTTCTCTACTTTTGCCATTTGCTGGTGTAGGATGGTGACTGGAGGAGCAGAAGCTGAGCAGCAGGGCTCCCTGGGCCTCAAACCAGCAGCAAACCCCCCTAGGATCCCATTCTGTGTCTGTCCCTCCTGAGCAAAGCACCCCAGTACTTGCCTTTCCACCTTCTTTTTCCTGGTGAAGTAACTCGGATTTTTTTTTTAATGTGTATTCACTTCCTAATTTGCAAGGATTAATTAATTCACAATGGATGTCTCAGTCGTGGCTGTGAATTAGCAAATTGCTAGTGCACTAAGAGCTCTCTCACGTGTTGAATTTAATTCCTGCTTCTCAGAGCTTAGCAAACCCACGCTCTCTCTGCTGGGGGATTTCCCTGTGGCATACTGCGCGGGGATGGGAGCCGCACCGAGCCCATTATTTGCCCCATCTTTTTTCCAGTGGTCATTGGTAAAGCGATAGCTATTTTCCAGGAGCTGGTGTTGAATCCCTGTACCAGTGCTTGCCTTTAATTCCTTCTTCTTTCTAGTCAGTACCCTGAATATTATCTGTTTAGACTTGAACGTTTTTAGCATAATTACAGGTTAACAATTTCTCAGACATACACACCCTTTCCACGGTGGCTTTGAAAGCAGCGATTTCCAGCTCACAAGTGGGATATACGAATGGCCAGCATTTCGCTGACTGCGCGCCACGGGCCCAAGCTTGGCAAAGCCATTCCCCAAGGTCCCGTCACCTCGTACAGGCAGCGTGGACCCAGAGGTCCAGAGCTGCATCATCTCCTGTATCTTTATATAAGAGCAAGTATATGTTTGGGGGATATAAGCAAGTATATACAAATATATACACATATACACACACGCTCGCTCTTGTATCTTTTATTTTTATATATATTTGATACATATATATATCTCTGTCCTGTCCCGTGAGGTGCTGAGCACAGCAGGGCTGGCAGGGGCAGCCCCCAGAGGCACTGGTGCACTGCCAGGCTGGACCTGGATCCCGCCGTGCTGGTCCTGGGTCCCGCGATGCCGGTCCAGGGAATGATGTACTGAATGCAGAATGACGTACCGCTCTTCTTGCTGTCCAGGAAAGGAATTTGCAACAAGTTTGGGGTTTTTTTCCCTATGATTCTTCTGGCAATTGTGTTTCTTTTCTGACAAATTATACATGCTACCCTTAGTTTTTGTGATTTGCAATAACATTTTTAAAATGTGTTTTAATTCTGAGTCGGCACCTTGATTTGAGGATAAATCACAGCATCCCTGTGAGAAAAAAACCCAACAACCACCCAACTGATATGGCTGGCAATTACATTTATTTGTGCTTTCTACTGTAAATAGGTTTTTTTGGGGTGTGAGCCTGTTCATTCTGTACTCATTCAGTACCCACTGACCCAGTGCTACTGCAGCTGCCCGGCTGCACCTCCCGGTGCAAATTCCTCTGTGCTTCCATGCTGTCAGCTGCAGGGATGGCTGCAAGCGTGGTCAGAAACACTTCTGTGTCCGAGCTGGAACACACAGCTGACTAAGCAGGATGATTCAAGAAGACTGCTGGCCGAGCATTTCACACGTTCTGTGAGATCTTTCCACATCAGAGAGGGCACCAGGAATCTCTTCTGCTGTCAGGAGCTGTTTCCCACAGCGTGTTGCAGGCAAGTCAAGGGAACTGGAGGAGGGCAAGGGGATCCTGAGCAGGGAAGGCGACGGGATGCTGCAGGCGGATGACATACAAAGGGTCCAGGAATGAAAATCCATTTCACAGGGGTGAGAAGCCGGACTGTGAAATACTGCGGGTTGCTGCCAGGCTCCTAAAAGACACAGCTAGCGCTGAGTACACAGGATCTATATCAGAACATGGAACGCAGGGCAGTGCAACGGCTGAGCACGCTGCTTGGGCCTGGCAGCCAAGCCCCACCAGGCTGCTGTGCTCTCCCCGCACAGCTGGGGATGGTATTTGGTGCCTGGGTGTGAGAACTATTTTTGCTAACGTTGGAGGGGGTTTTTTGTTTTGTTTTTTTTATGTAGTAAACTTCCAGCCTGGGGGAAGGGAGCACCTGCCAGGCACTGGGGGGGCAGAGGAGACCCTGCAGTCCCCAGGGGAGCGCGTAGGTCCAGCACCTTGTGCAAACCCCATTGCGCTGGTGCAGGTGTTGCTGCACAAATTGCTTTTTGCCTTTCAGCTGCCCAGTCGCCTCGCCGCAGCTGGAGTAAATTGTCACTCTGTATGACAGGAGCTCGCTCAGCTGTGAGCACGGCCTGAGCAAGGGGGGCTCAGCCCCTTGGTGCCTGACAGCTCGAGCCACCCAGCAGGAGCTGCGGTGCCCAGTGCAGCATCCCGGTGGGATCATCCTGGTGGGATCATCCTGGTGGAATCCCAGGGCCTACCGCAGCCAGCTCTGCCCGCTGATGCCACTCGCTTGTCATCCAGCAGGCAAGGCCACGGTGACCCGTGAAGTTCAGAGGAGCAACACGCTGCTGCGGGGAAAAATTACGGCACGGAGAAGCCCGACCCAAACCCTCCCCAGTGATGCAATGGGGGAGTGCAGGAAGGCAATGGGGAGAGGCGTAATTAAAAAGAAGCTGAAGGCAGATGCTGTCGCTAGAGCCGTGGAGCGCAGCAGGGCAGGAAGAGCTGCAGGACATTTTGAGAAACCAGGCCGGCAAGCGTCTGGGCACTTCGGGAAACCAGCAGGCAGGCTGCACAGCAGCAGTGCATCGGTCCTGCTGGGTGAGGCTTCACCTCATGGCGTGTAAGAAATTCATGACTCGTTCCCTAAAAATGTATTTTTCTGCTTCAAAATCTCCTGGTGTGTTAGACTGCGCTAATGATCTGTGCCGGGACAGAGGTGGGCTTCCGTCCATCCAGGCTAATCCGTGTTCACACAGCCAGGGCAATGGGTGCCTGTTGCCCACCAGGGGCACAGAAATAGCTCGCAGCCCCCGCAGCCCCTCTGCGCCGCGCTGGGAACCTGCGGGAACCATCCGGGCTGGGACTCCCCGGCCATCGGGTGGATGCAGCGGGCTGCCCCCAGCCCCGGTGCTGCCCCCCAGCCCAGCGCTGCCCCCAGCACCAGCGCTGACCCCAGCCCCAGCCCCAGTGCTGCCCCCCATCCCAGCGCTGCCCCCCATCCCGGCGCTGCCCCCCAGCCCCAGTGCTGACCCCAGCCCCAGCCCAGCGCTGCCCCCCAGCCCGATGCTGCCCCCCAGCCCCACGCCCAGGTTCGCCAGGCGGGGCAAGGGGCTCATGGCCGGTGCCAGGGGTCTGCAGGAGGGCAGGGCAAGGGGGTGTGTGTGTCAAAATAGTAAATAAAAATTATAAAACGATAAATACAATGCTAAAATACTAATAAAGAACAAAAGAGCAGTCATAAAGAACGATAATAATAATAATATATTATTAATATATAAGTAGAATACTTATTATATATTTATCAATCTATAAGAATATATTTAAATAGAATAAAATAATACAAGAATAATCAACGATGGAGTTCGGGCGATAATAGTCACAGGAACGCTAGTGAGGAGCAGCGCTGCAGGCCCAAGCGTCCCCCAGGTCCCGGCCCGGGGGTCTCCGGTCACCGCCCCCGGGCTGCCCCCCGCCCCCCGCGCGCCCCCGGCGGGAGGCCGCCCACTCGCGGCGGGCGGGCACGGGGCTCCCTGGGGCTCCCCCCTCCCCCGCGGGTCCCGTGTGAGCGCCGCCCTCGGCCCTCCGCGCCGCCAGGGGGCGCCGGCGTGAGGCAGCGGGCGGAAGCGACGCCGCGCTCCGCCGCCGCCGCGCTCCGCCGCCGGGCGAGGGAAGGGCCGCTGCGACGCAGCAGAGCGCGGGGCGGGGGGGGGGGAGGGGGCCGGGCGAGCCGGGGCCGCGCCGCGCCTCTGCCTGCAGCCGCCGGAGCCGCGCCGCCAGCCGCCGGAGCCGGGGCGGTCGGGCCGCCAGGGGCAGGCCCCGCCGGACACGCCGCCGAGGAGGTGCCAGGCCGCGCTCCGCACCGAGGTACCGAGGCGGCGCGGCAGGGCGGGGGGAGGCCGGCGGCGGCCGGCGGCGGGTCGGGCCCAGGTCCGGCGGGCGGTGGTGAGGCGAGGCGGGGAGGGCGGTGCGGGCCGGCGAGCCCGGCGCGCATTGTCCGCCGCTGCCCCCCGGGTCGGGAGGCGGCGCCGCCGCGGCCCGTGCGGCCGCTCGGGGGGAGGCCGGCGGGGAGCGCGGCCAGGCCCGGCCGGTGCCCGCCGCTTTCGGGGCCGTCTCCCCGCTGGGCGGCGGGCGGTGCTGGGAGGGACCGGCCGGGTGCTGCCGGCCGCGCTGGCGGGGAGGGGGGCTGCGCCGCGGGGTCTGCGCCGCTTGGCGGGGGGTCTGTGTGAGAGCCGGCGGCAGGCGGGGTGCGGGCCCGGGGTGCGGCGGCGCCTTTTCCCCAAGCGCCTCCGCTGCCGTGCGCGGGTGCGGCGGATCCGCGGGGCTGCGCAGCGCTCGCCTCAGCCCGCCAGCGGGGAGCCGCGGCCGGCCGGCCTGTGCTGCGGGGTGCCGGGGGGTGCCCCGGCCCAGCCGGGCGGCAAGGGCACGCCGGTGGGCAGGCTGCCCCCCCCGGTGCCTCCGGGGCAGGGGGGCACCCGGCCGGCTTTGTTCTGGCCTCTGTTACACGGGCTGGCTTGGCGGTGCGGAGCAGGCACTTAACGCAGCCTCTCAGCGTCCAGCTCCGAGGCCTCTTCCTACAATTGTTACTCCTGTTCGTAGCCCTGATCGGCCTTTGAGATCCTCGGATTTTTGCAGGCTGTCCCGTAGAAAGCTAACACGGCGAGATCACTGTCTTCCATAAACGAAAAAAAAGTTTTTTTCCATCGTTATTTTCTTACAAACCTGTGAAATGCTACTAGTATTTAAAGTAGGGTGTAACCGATATTTTTTTGGTTTATTTTTTAAATTTTTTAAAAAGAAAATTTAATTTTTGGTAGGTGATTGTGTAGGTGTGTAGGATTTATTTAAAACCTATATGCTGTCTTATGGGAATGGTGTGATTTAATTTGCATGATGAGTCAAAGATTAAATTACGTGACCTAGGCTCTGTAATTTCAGTGAGGCGAGTAACGAGGCTTGGAAGAACAGTTTAAATGTAGATCAGAAATACAATTTGATTAGCATCAAAATATTGCAAAGCTTTGTGTGCGTGTGGTTCTTTAAACTTACCTGTCCGAAACTCTAATTTAAGGCCCTGTGTTTTCCTTTCAGCAGTGCGGTTCATCATCAGGAAACGTGTCTTCCTTTTTAACGCGAAGAGCTCATGAAATCATATACTGTCAGAGGAAATTTAACATCCTGAGCTTGCACCTTGGCATCTAAGCTTTTAAATAATAGATTTTTACTATTTACTGTGTACTTTTAGTTAATACTTATTACCTGTTGATGTGGGACATGCCTTTAACTGCAGAGAAAAAAAAAAGGCCAAGAAATAGTCTGTGAATTAGGATAAGGATGGTACCTGTTTCAAGGTCAGAAATGACTTCATGTTTTCTTTTTTCAGTTGTCCTGTATAAATTGGCCGCTTGTCTGATGTATAAGAGTGGCATGATGCCCCATGGCACCGTGTCTTGGTAGGACTCTGCCATGGACTCACTGCTGTAAAGAGTATTGTATTTTACAGTTAGCTTTATGGTTGTCTTGTGATGTGAGAAACTGTTGGGTCAGCCAGCTAGTATACACGTGGCTTAAATTTACTTGTATTTAAACTGTTATCTCGATAGCGGTGTGATATACGTGTCGTTGGGGACTTTCCTTGGTCAGTCGGAAAAAGTACTGGTGGCACAGGGAGCAAGCGGAATAAAGGTCTTGTATGTGTTATCAACATTGTTCTCACACCAAATCCAAAACACAGCACTGCCCCAGCAACTAAAACCAAAATTAACTCTGTCCCAGCTGAAACCAGGACAGTGGACTAACATGCTGCTGAATATTTCTAAATGCTGAGAGCACTGGGGTTTTTTCCCAGTTAATTTTATTCTCTTATTTATGTTGATGTGGAGTTCTGAAACTTTGATGCATTTTGTAGGCATTTAATGCATGGTTGTAGATGGAGAATTGTAAAGCAATACTTTTTTTTTTTTTAAGATATGTTTTTATACAAAAGAGACTAAATAGAAGTGCCAGTTAAGTAATACTTTGTGACAGTATGTTTATGAGAGATAATTATACACTTTTTAGATATTTTCAAGCGCAGACAAATGTGTATTCCCAGTGGGGTGTGATAATACTAAGAAAACTCCACCTCTTGGAATTCCTTGATTGCTTTTGTGAAACATTTATTCATGGGGGAATGGTATCTATTTTGCGTTCTATCGTGGGAGCTAACGTGTCTTTTATTAACAGGTGGTAGTCGAACGAGACCTTACTGTTGTGCTGTTCATGCTGCGCTTACTAGGTTTCGTGGCATTTTTCTGAATATTAGAATTTATGTGACCAGTGTCCTCTCTTCTGAATCAGTTATGTATTGAGTTTGCAAATTTTTTTAACGAGATGTTTGCAGCCTTAATTATTGAGTAATTTTTTTCTGAAGGCTTTGATAATCTCTGCGATGCGCTTAGAGGCTTTAGACGCATCACTAGAATGATGTCTTTTTTTGGTACTGCGTGTAGAGTTTATGAATGGTGCTCTAAAAGTTGATGCTGGTTTGAAGCAGGGTGTGGGAAGAAGCCTAGATGACCTTTTGAATTCTCTTCTGGCCCTGCTTTTCTGTACTTCTGACACTTTATAATATAGTTTAATAACAAGAGCAGCTATTAATGTATGATTATCTTTGGCTAATTGGAGGCATCTCGCAGCTTTCTATCAAAAATTTGATTTGACTTACTTGCCTCTTCAAAATTAGTAGTACTACAATATCCTGAAGCTATTTATGTGAATAACGTGCAAAGGAAAAATATGAGTTGAGTTTCAAAACCAGTATTTTCTAGATCATGCAGTTGAAATTTTGTAAATGTAGCAATCTGTGGTAAGGAATTAGTGGGCTGCATGCACTTTTTCACTTCTTCTTGGGTGCCAGTTGAAGCCAGGTATTAATGACATTGGAGAAAAACCTTTTTAGTTGGTTGGTGATCATAAGTCATAGCATTCACTGTAACTATTTTTGTAGCTGTAGATAAACCCCAAGAATGAAGAAAAATTCCTTTTGTTATTAGGGCTTAAGATTTTGTGCTGTTCTAAAAGGAGAACTTTTAGAACACTACTTCCCCAATTTGGTTTCTGATTTAGGGTGTTTATTAGTCTGAATTGTTTGGAAGTTCAGCTCTCATTCCCTTCCATCTGGGCTCTCTCTTTCCCTGTATTTTCCACCAGTACTGTGCTTCTTGCACCGCAAGATGCAGAGTTGTGAGCCAGAAGGAAGCTGAATGTCTTCACTTAGAAGGTGAAACTTTATGCTGAGATCCCGCCCTCTTCCCCTCCCTACCCCCCCCCCCCCCCAAGTGCAAACACAAAGGTTAAATTAGAAGATGAGGCTGTCTTGAATTATTTTAACGGACTTGAGCTAGGCTTTTAAATGCATGCTTCGGGAGTACTTAGGGCTTAAACTGGTGTCATGTGAGTTTGGTCTTTCTTTAGCCTGAGCAGATTTATGTGCTTTCAGAATTCCACCTTATGATAAAATGGCACTTTTCGTTTGTCTGTATTTAAATACTCTTTTATAAAGGATTGAGTTCAGGATTGATCCAAACTGGAAGCAGCCAAATTACTGTGTGTTTGCAGGCGTAACTGTGGTCATTCTTCATGGCCTGCTTTTTTTCAGACAACATTAATTTAGAAAGTAAATTGCTTAGGTTTAAATAAACAACTGCAGTTTGCTTTCTAACTCCCTTGGTTTTAGTATGCTGGCTAATACTTCATGTATGTAGTCAAAAGACACTATAAAAAGTTCCTGGCTGTGGACTTCGGATATGCTAAAAGGAAGCAAACTTTAAGCCTGTTCACAAGGGCATAAAATTCTGGGGGAAATCACTGAATGTTGTAGCTAATCTTTCTGTTTATTGGAAATCTACTACTTCTAATAAAATACCTAGGTCTTTTCTAAAGATCTGTTTGCTTTGTAATTCATTCCTCCCCTTCAAACACTCAGATAATTCATCACTAAAAAATTAAATACAGCAAGACAGTTAAAAATTTGAGAAGTTATCATTTGTACAGAACTGTAGCGTGTAACATGTTTTTCTAAGTTCAGAAACATCTTTGGATGAAGTTATTCAGGAGTTACTGCTTGGAGTTACTCTAAAATGTTCAGGTATACTGTCAGATATTTCACAGTGAAATGGCTGCATCAGTGAAAAATTGCTGTGTGCTGCTTTTGATCCTTACTCCATTGTGTATTTTTTAAAAAAATCAATTTTTATTGATAACAAATCAGTTTTTCTCACTAAAAGAATGTAAATAAGTTTAACTCCAAACCCTGCAAGATTTGCAATGTGACACTTAAAAATAGCTAAGATGGAACCTGGCTATAAATTAAATTGAATTAATATGTCAGCTTTTTGGGGAGTTGAATATGCATGAATGTGAGAGAAGTACTTAAGTTCAGTTGTTTGTGTGTGTGAAATGCCTGTCATTTTTCTCTACTTCCCTGGTCAAGAGCTCACCTGGGAAGGCTTACAACGGATGGATACCTTTTTTTCAAGTATTCGTTCAGAGCCGTGCCAGCTTCCCAGCTCATCTGCTGAGGAGGTTGCTTTGAAAAATATACAACCTGTAGACATTGAATTATCAGTAGCATCTTGTGTGGTGTGGTAGATGTGTGTGCTGACACGTGCAGAGCATCCTGCTGCAGTGGAGTCTCTGAGCTTTTCCTCTGGGTAAGCAGTTTCAAGAGTTTTTGTTAACAGTTGTAGAAATGAGGCGAAAGCTACTTGTGTAGTATATTTTACTTTGACTGTTACATGTGAAATGTGCCCTTTACTGCTTTGGCAGATGATGTTCCTTTTAATATATATACCAAAATATTTTTTTAGTTCTTTTTTTGCCTTATATATTGTAATGATTTATAAAATTAACCAGCATATAACTTTTTGACTTTATCAAATACATTGTAAAAGCAAAGAAAAAACAAAAGTTTGTTCACAGAGGAGTAAGACTTCAATGTAGGGGATTTTATTCTACCTAAATGAGACCTTAGTGATAGGCTCCATGCGTGTCTGTAACACAGGTGATGCCTGAGAAGTTTCTCCCACACAGTTGATGAATGCATCGTTCTTCTAACTTGTAACACCTGCTATTCAAGTCCTAAGTTTCTTCTGACTGGAGATTGCTAGTGATGGAGAAACTTTACAGGGGAATTTAAAGTGATACCTTGTAGCGGAGAGAGTTGAGGCACAGTTCTTGATAAAGACTTTGTATATGCTCAGTACTGTATTAGAAAAATGTTGAGGAAGCAAATCTCTCAAAAGTTAACGAAGAATTCAGAACCTCAGTTTGCTTATACTGATGTGGTGCGAAATGTTTGCTTATGTGTTTGTTTTCAGGTAGGTTTTTTTCAACAGAACTTTTTTTCCCATCAGTGCACGAGAACATGCTTGGTGCAGAGACATCCTTTGCGAGTACTTGTTTAGTCACAAGGTAGTATTTGGTCTTCTGCTTTATTGCGTGAAACTCAGGTGTCTGAAGACAGGAAGATTCCAGATTTTTGAGCTTTTCATTCACAGATCTAATGTTCACAGATACTAATGAAAGTACATTTCACAGTGTTCTTCAGCAGCACGGTGATTTTCCCACTTTTTTTCAGGTAACGATGCTGAAGCACAAATAATTTTCTCCTGTGTTTGAATGTGTGATGATGTATGTGTTGTCTGGTGGAGCACTTGAGAGCTTACACTTCCAAACTTTGTTTCCAGTGGCATCAGCTCATGATGTAAGATTCAGTTGGCTAAACATAGATATCTAGTGTCATTTTAGATGCTTCAAGGCCCAAGACAGGTAGGAGGTTTGTGATTTTTCTGAAGGGACAGTTGGGAGACCAGCTGTGCTTGTTCTAGTGCATTTGCAGTGGCAGTCGTCATTCAGGCACCTGAATTCCTGCAGTGGTACGAGTTGTTGGTCTCAGAATCTCATTTTGGGCTCCCAGAAGAGGATGGATACTTCAGCAGTGACCATGAATTAGGCACTTGGGTTATGTGTTGCCTAATGAGAAAGGATGATCTGGGGTAGGATTCTGCTGTCTGGGGCAGTACTTTAGAGTCCTGACTGAAGGACCTGGTTTGCTGTCCTCTGCCTTGTTGCATGCTTTCCAGCTTCAAAATCAAATAAGGACAAGTTGTTATGGAAGACTTGTCTTTTTTGTAGTCTGGTGTAATTTGTCAGTGGAATGAATGAAGGCTTCTCTTAAAGTGCCATTGAGGAAAACTGAAATAATTACAATAATTAGAAAACCTTAAGTCTTGATGTGTTGGATGTTGGACTTGAGGGCCTTGCTACTTGAACATGAGAAATTCAGCTTGTCTTCAGATATGGTCTGAAAGCAAATACAAGCTCCAGTGACCAGGTCACATTGTCTTTTTCCATAGATTTCACATAATGTTTGTCAATGAAGGAAGCTTCTTGAAATATTCTAAGTTTTCTGAACAAGTGCTTTTCTGGACATGATTATTTAGATTCGTAATCTCTAAGAAGAGTGGTGTATTGAGTCATCGGTATTGACTAACATAGTTCCGTTTTACATCTATAATTGACATTGAGCAATATTTAAACTGTGCTAACTCTGTAATAGGGTGGAGCTGCAGTAAACAGTTTTTCTGTTAGGAACTGCATCCATTCACAGAGCATTTTGAGCAGAGTCCTGGCACAGCTGTGCAGTCTGACTGGTGTTACTCTTAACCTATGTGTTATGGTGAGGGAATTAACATCCTTCGATCCAAAAGAGCCTCTTTATTTCAGGGTTATGGTTTTTTTTCCAAAAAATTTACAAGAACTCCAGGGCATTTGTGCATGATGGCAAACTTATGACTATTTAAGTTTTAAATTCTGTGAGATAACTTCATGTCAGTTTTCCTCATTCCTTTAAGTTGGAAAAAACCAAAGAGCCTCCACCCCCCCCCAGCTTTCTAACTGGTGATTATAATTCCTACCTGTATATGTACCTTTTTATTTATCTTGAAAGAGATATTTATGGGGTTTTATTCTTCTTTGGGAACTTATATGTATATATGCCTGTGTGCACTAGTATAAATAAAAAAAATGTTAAGAGCCATATAGGCATGGATTTATAGTGTACATACAACAGAAGATGGATTTTTTTTTTTTTTTTCCTTGGAGACTGACTGTGCAAGGCTTTTTGCTTCCCTTAGGAATTGTGCTGAATATGGTCTCAGCGTTGCTGCAGTTGAGCTGTTGGAGTCTGCAGAGCAGTTCTGCTCTCCCTTTGGCATTGGCGGTCTCCCCTCATGTATTTATGCAGGCTGAGGACTTAAAAGTATCACATCTAGGAAGAGCTGTCAGATCTGTGTTGCAGAAGTAGCCGTTCTTGAGCTCTTTAGCAAACAAGGAGAAGGATTGCTGGCCAGAAGTACAGAATCTTTCCTCTCTAAACAGGTTATTTTTAACATCCATAATTACTTGAAAGCATTGAAAAGCATTAGTAAGTACAGCAGAAGTTTCTACAACTTGTCACTTATATTTATTATGGTACTCTTAACTTGCAGTGTTGTGGATTCATGCCTCTGAGATGTATACCAAAAGTGTGAAAACCTGGACTTTGATCAAGTCCCTAAATTAGATAACCAGACTAAACTAATTTTGAAATGATTTTGAATGGGAAAGTTAAAATGACATTTCAGGAGCTAAAAGGGAGATCTGGATAATATGAAAAGCACTAGTGTCTTTCACATTGTTTAATTAAATCTTGTTTGTCTTGATGAAAAAAACAGTATTTTAATAGATACCTGAATTCTGTGAAGTCCCCTGGTTTACTTCTGTAACTAATGGATGGTTGTTCAGATTCCAAGATTGTTGCTGCATGCATTTTATTTTTGTTATTTTTAGAAATTTTAAAGATGCCATTACAGATTGTCTTATAGAATTTATAACCTAGTAGTACATTTTGACTACAGTCAAACCTTAAGTTACAATTTTAAACCAGAGTCTTGAAAGCATAGCCTTACCTTCTCCTTCTTAAACATAGCATTTTTCTAAGATGTTGATGACTTTTGTTGTTAAAAATAGAACTACAGTATAGAAACTTTTTTCAGAATTATGATTTCTTTTGGCTCGCCTATGTAATTAAGAGAAGTTTTTCAGCACAGAAAAATTTCTTTTTTTTGGGAAACAATTAAAGCTGTTGAATAACTTCAGAGTTTACCAAGGTTGTGAATTTTGATAGCTGCCAAGTTTTGTTTCTGGAGTAATTGATGGTTTGATTGAAGCCTCTTGGTGATGTAGAGAGCCATAACATTATACTGTTGTAAACTCCTATCAAAGTAAATTTTGTAATACCTTCTTCAAATAAAACTAGTGTTAAGCTGGTGCACCAATTCACAATTTTAAAGGTTGTTTTTGTTTTATGTTTCTCCATGTAGCTCTAAGGAAGAGAAGGGGGTGATGGGATACTGATGTAGCTGAAGTAATTAATAATACACAATGCAGGAGTATAGGTATCAGCTAAAACGCATTTCCACTTGAGCTTGATGTCAGCCCTTTGGAAGATCTACTGTCCTTTGGAACAGTTTTTTACTAGTTGCAGAGATGATGTGTGATCATTCCTTGGGTAAACTTGTAGAGATGATAACTTCTGATAGCGTTCAAGTTTCTCTTGGTAGTGTTACACAGTAATTGCATTAGAGGAAAGTTGGGAGCTCTTATTTTAGTATTGCGAAACAATTTTGTAGTTCCTTTTTTCCAGTCCAGTGCTTCTTAGCAGATCAGATAAGGAAACTGTCCCTCAGAGATGCTTCAATTTTTCCACTGTGTTAGTTGGCCTAATATTAGTCGCTTCTTACTGCAAGTGTAATTTTTTACTTGCTGTCTCTAGACTGTTAGCTGTCAAACAGTTTTGGTTTGTGGACCTCTAGGTGTGTTGCAGGAGAAATGCTGACTCATGTGTAGAAAATATCAACAGTGCCAGTTTCGCTTACAGTTTGTGAACCTTCTGGGCTGTTCTGCCTTCGAGAATCACACATTTACAACAGCTATTGCTAGTCACTTTGAAATAAAAATCAGTTGGGAAGTTTTCCTTTTGGAAAGGTACCTTTCTGCTGTGGTATCCCCCCCTGCCCCCTTTTTTTTTTGTCTTCTTTTTCAGTGCCAAAACAGTTCTTGAAACTTCAGGGCAGCTTGTCTTTAGTTCTAGCAAGCAGGAACTGTAAGGTATTTTCTTGTGAGTTTTGGCTGGAATAAATTAAAATGTTACAGTTTTTATGAGGACCTTCTACCTGCCTGTCCCAAAGTTGTTATTTCCTCATGTTTGTTACTCTGATGGAAGCAGTTTTCTTGTAAATTGAGGTCTACTGGGAGAGATAACCCAAGTGTCCCCAAAAGGGAAAGACAGATGAACTGCATCGTGTTTGTGTATCTGATGTATCACAGGCATCTGGCACATTGTTTCTATTCTGGTTCCATTTAATGTACAAATAACTTTCAGTAACTGGAATTCGCAGCTGGTGTCAGGAGGGAAGAGGACTTTCATATGGGTTTTTCAGGAATATCTGGCTTTTTGGAGCGTGTATACTGACATACCCTGCTGTATCTTAGATCTTTGGACTGGTGTCTTGTGAGTCATCAGGACTTTTAGGCTGGCATGGTAAGAGCTTGGACACATTTTGGGGGCTCATCTAGATCATTCCCCCTTCTTGATTCCTATGCTGCAGAGCATTTAACAGCATGAACTGGAGTTCAGGGCTAAGTTGAAACTCTTCTCCCTCTGCCTTAGAATATACAAAAGGAAAATAACAAGGGCATGGTGTTAAAAGTTCTGGCTCTCGCGTCATCTCTCCTAAAGGTTTGTGCCACGGATAGTTCTCCTAACCCTGGTATGCATCGTCTCTGTCCTTGAATGTATCTTTCTGTGCTCTGTGATCTGCCTTGCCCCAAAGGAACACACCTGTTGGCAGCTGAGGTGTGATGTGGTTTATGTATCTGAAATTGGATCCTTTAGTGACTTTGAAGATTTAGACCAAACGTGAACTGGCAGGAGAAACAGAGATGATTTGAAGGAACTGTGTAAAGGACACATTTTCTTTTTTTTTTTTTTTTAAATGGCTGCTTTATTTATATTATGATCTCGAAATTATTTATGTGGAATTTCTGTATTGCTGTGGCTTTTTTTTTTTTCTTGGGAGAATGGAGTGAATTATCTGTTAAGTTTTTGTTTTGTTTGCTTATTTGTTTATTTTTTATTATCATGGCACACAGTTTGATTGTCAGTTCAGTGATGACTAGTTTAGTTGAAAAGTGAGATTGTAATATCATTGTATTTTCTCTTTCCTGAACCCATGACAGTTTTGTTCAGGCTAAGTTTCAGCCAGTGACTTTGCATAAGTTTGTCTTACAATCACACTGGTGTCTTGGTAGCAATGAGGTATACATCTGAATGTCACAGATGTGTTCTGGCCTATAACGTATTGGGTTTTTTTTCTGTTTCAAGAGATGCCCGTGAAGCTAATTATCTTGGGTATTTAGGGAAAAAGAGAAGTTTCTCCTGGCTAGCCCCTAATTTTGCTGATCTTTGCGCTGTTTTCCCATCTGCTGTGTTGTCCTTGGTATAGGGTACTCCAGAGGAAGCAAGGATTTTCATCTGACAAAAGCTGGGTGAAAGTTCCATATGAAAAGATACCTCCACACAGCTAGCTTGGGAGAATTTGATTTATGGTTTTACTGCTGTTGGTTGGCAGTGTGAAGGAAAGAGCACTCTTCGTAAAGGTACTTAACCAGTAAAGCCCTAGCACAGTTGCAGTTATCATGGTCAGAGGTTGTGTTTTTTACTAATATAAGCTGTATCTGCACTAGTAGGATTTACTAACAGAGCTGTGTCAGTAAACCCTTTGTATTGTCATAAAAACTGTTTATGTGCCAGAGACCATGGCATAAAAATAGTTTGACAGAAGGCAAATTTGTCAGATAGATAGTGACCTTATGGATCAGCTCAGATACTGTCTGTAGATCAGCTCCTAGTACTGGGTGAGAGATAATTTAAGGAAAAAGAATTCACTGAAGAACCTTTTCGCTTTACTGAATGAGGATGTAATGAACGAGAAGGAAAGGATTCACAGTAAATGCTGGGGTCGTGATTCTGAGTCGTTTATTGATCACCCTCCTGCTTTCTGTGACTCAGTACATAACTCCCATAGGTTATTTGTCAGGAACTCCCTTTCGCAGAGGAGATATGTAGTCATTGAGTAACGTGCCAAGTTCTTTCAGTTTCATGTAGCAAGAATCAGCTTGGATTCATGAGAGTTGATCTCAGAATAATTTACATTTTAATCTCTGCATCAAGCCAATGAGAATCTCAATAGAGGTAAGAATGGCAGAATAGAGGAGTCATCTGCAGTCTCAGAGTCACCTCTGGGGAGTCTGAGCATTGACTCAACTTCTCTTTGCAGTGCAGCTTGCTGTGCCTGTTCGTTTTGGGTTTCAGCCCTACTTGTGTCAAGCTAATGCGCAGAAGTAAACCCGGAGACATTAAGCTATGCTTGGTTGCATGTCTTCTCAGCTAGTTTGTAAGGGGCTGTTGGGACTGAGGTGAATTGTACAGTAGTCTAACATAAGCAGTTTTTAATGGTGAAATCCCACGTTGATTGTTTTGGAAGGGAAGCCTGCACAGGTGTAATATGTCAAAGCAGAGACTGATCTAGTTTGTTATATTCTGCCTATGGCAGGGGCCAGTAGTAATCAGTTAGGGAAGATGCATACTCCAGATGTATTTTCCCAGTTCTTAAGTTGGTGTTTTTAGGATGTTCCTGGGCTGCATTGGGATCACTGTTTTACAGCCCATTAACTTCATGCTTTAATGTTGTCATTCCTTAAGTGTTTTGTTACTTTGTAGGCTATGTTTATTAAAGATCTGTTGTTCTTCAGATAAATTAGGTGAAGAGCTATGATAAGTTGAACTTGCATAAACTTAGGTTGAACAGTCAAAGTTTCTAGGAGGGCACAGAATTTGGTCTTCAAAGGAAGTAAAGGAACCATGGGGAAAATATTACTGATTTTCTTAAATGATATTTTTAAAAGTAATACTATGACACGGTTCTTACTGAAGTTACATTTGGGTAAATACTTTTTTTTAAATTTTTTTTTCCCAGCTTTGTTACTTGAGCTTCTAGAGAATGGCTTTATGTGTGTTTTTTTGGTTTATTGAGAGAATATTCTCTAAAGAAAATGGCACCTTAGAGGATTGCATCTGGAGCAATCCTAGGACCATTCTTGCAGTTTAATTGCTCTCTTCAGAACAAAATGCCCCAAAAGCACACGTGCATTTCCCTTCCTATTTTGTGCTAGGACTTAGGATTCTCATCCTCCTTCTTAAGTAACTAATTAATGTTTTAGATAATCTATTTTTCATTTGTCTATTGCACTAGCTTTCTGGATAAAACTAAATGCTGATGTCATGGTGCTGGTGGGGTTTCCTGCCCTTCGCCTGTGCGGTTTCTTGATAGTCATACAACCATCTTTAGTTATTGGAATGTTGTTAACTGTAGACCGTATTGCACTATGTGAAATGAAATGAATTCAGAGATAAAACTGCAGCATACTTTCTGCCTCCCCTTTTGCCAGGTCACTCTCAGAATTAACCCCGAGATGCATATCAGAAGTCTTTAAGTAAAGAGAAAACCTCTGGAAAGGAATGGGTGTAATATACACCAAGGAATAGAAGTAGTTACAAAGGAGATTCTTGCCTTGTGTTTTTGCTTCCAAGGGTGGGTAGAATGGCACGTACATAATTGCAGTGTTTTTTGTCATGTAGCAAATATTCTGGGTTTTGTGATGATGTGGTAAAGGCATCTGAGCCAACAGGGGATTGACTCTCATGCCAGGTTATGAGAAAATTATTTGAGCTTCAACCTGGCCAGAAGTGGGCATATTGTCTGACAACTTTTCTTGAAGCTTGAAGTAAGTTCTTTATTGTGTACGTGTGTTAGAGATAGCAGCTACTTTTTGAGGTGAAACTTGTGATTATTATTTTTTTTAAAATATGTATTTACCAAGGAATGGGTGAGGCATTTACATGCTTGTCTGTATACCATATTGCAGTATAGCAGTAAGGTTTGTGGGGAAATGCATGGGTGGGGTAACTAAACAGTACACCAGGGAAAGAAGCTGAGTCATAAGATTTCCCTGAATATGGAGAAAGAGCTGGGATCTCAGATACTAAGCATTAGTATTAACAACCTTTTATGCTTATGCAGGATCTCTGAAGCCCCTTAAAAGCAGCAGCCTTACTTAAAACCAATTTCTACTTAAGTTTCTGCAGAGGCTCTGTAGCTGTGTGTTAGACTGCAATGACTATATTAACGTACAAGTCACAAAGTGTAACGTAGTTAGAGGAGGCTGTGGTGAGCTAGTAGAGCCTGATGGCAGTAGCTGCCCTTCGCTTCTCCCAGCGTGGGGCAGGTGTCTGCTGGAGGGGTGGGCTCTCAAAGAGGCTGAAGGATCAGTAATTGAATGGCAAGAGAGAAGCCTGCTTAATGAAAGGAATCAGCTGGCATTTGGTGCTAAAGAAATGAGCAGGACTGTGAGCTGCTGGGGACTGACTTGCTTTGAAATTTTCAGAAAGTGAGAAGCGATCTTACATTTTGTGTTTAATTTTTATATAGAAATTTATTTTCCAATTTTCTTTTTTCATGAATCCATTGAATTGATCTTTTTTGTTCATTTAATTGATTGTGTTACAGCAGAGATTGTTTTCTTGATTTTCATTTTTCTCTGAATAAAGTTACCATTCTTAGGGGATTTTTTTTTTTTCTCCAATTTTAATCTCGTAAGTGGCTCTCACCACAAATAATTGTGATGCAGAGTTGTGAAACCGCTTTTGAATCAGATTAAAGCTTTTGTGTGCTGCAGGCTTGATAGAACAAGTTAATAGTGAATTTTAAGAAAGATGCTAGGGTTCAGTGGTGGGTGCAACATGCCAGATATGAGATGAACATGCCTGTCTTGCAAGAAAACTTACGTATATAAATTATGTTCCTCGCAAAATATCGCAACGGATTCAAACAGGTCACTGATTGCCTTAGCCGTTTAGTATGTTGAATGTTTTACTTACATGTGAGACAGTTGCTGCAGCCCTTCTATCTGCATTTTAAAGTTATGTTGAAAGAAATGCTGAAAAGGTGTGCAGAAGTATTTAGAGGATAGTAAAAATGCCTTGCAGCTGGAGTCTACTCTTAAATTTTGCTAGCTGGTAGTGCCAGTAATTACCATTTACAACCATAGCCATTCTGTTAATGGCATGCTTATGCAGGTAAAGCCATGGTTATACTAAATAGTTCATGCTGGAGCCCTGAAGTAGATTTGAGGTGTGGCTTCTGCTTTTTATCAGTCTTATTTTCACCATGGTAGGAAGGCTTCACATGTGAGGTTGTACTAATAAAGTACACTGTTTAGATACGTATTTTGGATGAGAGGCTGTCGTGTTTCAATTTGTTTAGCATATCAAAAAGAAAATGGAAAAAATTCTATTGGCACAATGCTGAGGCTCTAGAAAATTGTTTAATCTTGTGGGAAACCACGTATCCAGAACCAGGATACTGAAAGACGTAGTAGAAAAATAAGCACGTGAGAAATGTGGAAGAATGTTTTAAGGAGGAATGTGAGTACTCAGTTTGAATCATAGACTGAAGAAAATAATGGATGCTGCCTTCAGTCAACTGTACTTCTGCAATTAGAGGTGGTAAGGCCTTTCAGGAAGATGTGCTGTAGCCAGGAATTCGCAGCGCTGAGCTGGCAGAGGTTATTTCAGATGCCTCAGAGGGGCACCTGGCTGTTGTCATGCCATGGCAGCTGCTGCGTGTGCCTTGGTGCAGCGTGGGGCAGCTGCTGCGCTTTTCACTAATGGTACTTACGGAAAGTACAGTCAGTAACTTAAGTCTGGCTAAATATTCCGATAACCTGTAAAATTCTATAATCTTGTATGTTAGGGCTGAGTAGTTAATATGCTGTCTGCTTCTGGCTTTGAAGTACTTGAATATTCTTTTCCCAAGGAGCATGGTAGCTTGCATAAAAAATGGTTCTTGGATCAAAGGAATGGCTGTCAGTCCTCCTTTTGGAGTCTGAGTGAGGCAGTGCTTTTAAAAATGCATAATTTCTTGATCTATTTCTGTTTTTATCATTCCTACCAGACTTCACAGCGCTGAATTTTAGCAGAACTAACAACAGTAAGACCTGATGAAAACTGATTTACGTTATTGTTTTCAATACTGGCTTAATGATCCTTGTTAATCCAAGAGGCAAACGACAAAAAAACAGGTTCTGAGGGGAAATCAGTTCCATCAGGACAAACACACACTGCTGTGTTGTATTTTTAATACAAACATTGCCTCTTTCTAGCAAGATGCAGCATGTTTTGTCAGTAACAGACTGATAAATTGTAAATTAAAAATCTGTATGCAGAGTAGACCCAACTGTTTATTGTGAATCTAGGTATTTTGCCTTTGTAGACTGATTAACTTGCTTAACTATACTCGCTTAAGTCAATCTCCAATGTGTTATTAACACTGTTGAATGTAATCAACACGATACAATTTCAGGGTAGAGATCGGCAGCCTCGGTCTACCTGGAGGAGGAGGTGGAGGTGGTGGTGGTGGTGTGCCCTTCCCTGCCTGCCCCAGCGCTCACCTCTTCGGCTGGCTCTGGCTCACAGCTGAGGGTGCCTTAAGAACCTTCCAGAAATCTTTTTTTTGGTTTTCCCCTCATGTTTCTTGGGTTTATCTTCTGCCATTTTGGTGAGTTCTGTCAGCACGCTGGGCATTCAGAAAAATATCAGACAACTCAAAATAACTGATGGAGAGCGACCTTCCCCCTTCAGTCCTCCTGTTGATTCAGCTCCAGCCTTACCATGAATTGCACCTATGGTGAGATCACGAGATGGGGGAGCTGATTCACAACTACTTGCTGTTCAAAGGGGTTTTTTTTCTACATTCCCCACACTACTCATTGCTTAATTTCCTTTTATGTGTTAGTTTTCTGATAGCTTTGTGAGATGGATCAGCTGGCCCTGGCGTAAAAACGGAGGAGGGTGTGCAGTACTGGGAGCAGAGGGGGAATGGAACCTTCCCATCAGTGTCAGCCAGCTATTGGCTCATCCATCTTGGCGAACCCTACCGTTAATTATTTGGCCTTTTTTAAATTATGTTTGTTTGGTTTGATCTCCAGCAATTTTCTTATACACACATCAACTGGATGTTACGTGTGCTTTTTCACTAGGTTTGGATTTTTTTTAATGTGTGCAGTTCCATTCAAGAAGTGGCTGAAGGTTTTTTTTTTTTCTCTTCTTTCCCTTGTTAGGAGCTTCCTAGAAGTAGTCACTAAATTCTAGCTGAATTTGTATATTTTATAGATTTAGATCTAGCTGAAGACTTAATATAGTGCAATTAAGCCACGAGGCCTATAATAGAGTAAAAAATGGAGTTTATTGTACCTGGTTGTTTCACAAAATAGGGAATGTAGTTTTTTTGTATGTTGTTTAAGTAGCATTTTGCATGGGAGATGGGCAAATGTTTGCTCTCCTGAGCTGGAATAGAGTGAATACTTGAATTTGATGCTTTGTTTATGGATTATACTTCTATGCAGAGAAAAAATGTTACAGCTTTTTTATGTTGTGGTAATTTATGGGTATGTCATAAGCAGAAAGGCTGAATTTGATTGTGAGTCTTTGTGAATATGGCTGGTATTCCTTTCCCTTCATTACAGCTTTAAAAGCCTGCATCGGTGAGACTTCACTACTGGTAATTTATTTGTCTGTGGAGTAACTCTGCACATGTCACTGCAGTCATGAGTATTATTGTACTATTTCTTGTACTGTATTTTTCTTGGAAATAGTCATGCAGGCATCTTACAATATGCTTTTTCTTTGGTTTTTTTTTGAAAAAGCAACATACCACCTACAACAAAAAAAAACCCCTTCTGTTAAGTAATCGGGTTTTAAACTGTAGCACACATTTCTGTTACATGGGTAATGCATTTTCTGGGTCTTTGAATAAGAAAAAGTTAACAGTTACAAGAGAAAGCATACTCCAGGGTAATGAATCTGTTCTTTAGAGAATTAAAATTTATTAGAAGAGAAGGATTTGTTTATCATGCTTCTGTATTTGTTCTTGTAGTACTTTTTTGATGCAAGAGGGCTGTCCTCAGAGAAATGGCTTTGTGTTGTCTGTTTGGTTAAAAAACCAATCTGACATATGGAATGTGTTATTTTTAAATTGGACATTAATTGATTGTGTGGTCAATGCAGTGAATAAAAAAATCTAAAGCCTTATGCATAAAGCAAACTCTGCACGGATGCATGCTGCATTGACAGAGCTGGAAATTATATACTATCTGAAACAGTGGGGCTACTATCTCTTGTTATCACAAAAGCCCAAATGTCCCAGTGTGCCTGAGTGTGTGTCAGTTCCTCTGTGTCAGTTGAGCTTAAATCTCTGGGTATTTGGCTGCATGCCATATTGTTATTTGACAATCCATTTGGATTTATAACATCATTTAAGATTTCTAAATGTGGCCATGACACCAGTGCTCTGAGAACCTTAAATTTTGTTATGTTTGGAATGCTTGAGTATCGGTGAAATAGAATGCATGCCTAAGAAAGCCTGAGTTTTGTATGTTATCATTCATGGTCTCTTTTAACAAATGGATAAAAGCAGTGAGGTTTCTGGGAAGGTAAGATAAAGCAAAACAGCCCAACAGCACAGAGCTGTCCGTGTACTTGTTGCAGTTTAACTTTTTTAGAGTCCTGTGACCCCTTTCTTAAGCTACAATCAGAATTTTATCATGAATTTGCAAGGCAACCAGGTGCTAGTAATGTGAAACAATTATCATTTGACATGATGTAAAGTCTGTTGTTATTTACAGAAAATGTCATTTGGTGTTGTTTCCTTTTTTTTTCTCATTTTGCAGATGTGGGTGGTTGCGGTTCTTTCCGATCTCACACAGATGTTGTCATTGTCTATTGTGCACAGAGTTCTGCTTGGGGTAGTTTTGCTGGGCTGAAAAGGGAACAGCCTGTCTATGTTCTCCTCATTGCATGAAGTACAGCTCTGAGAGACAAAGGACTGCTCCTGTTTTTTTTTTTTCTTTTTAGGATGTGGCACAGGTTCTTCAGTAACAGAATTTTGCTTCAGGGTTGGTGGGGTCTTCAGTCTTGAGGCCCCAGGTGATGTATGTTCCTGGCAGTGCCACTGCATTCCTTCCAGTAATAAAATTGAAATAGCAGAAACAATACATTTATTACATTTTGATACAATAAATGAAATGCCTCGAAGCAAAATGTCACCTTCCGTAATCAAGGATGTAGATTTCCGTCTTACTGGTGTTGGCAGTCATTCCTGATTTTTCTAAGTTGCTTTTGAAAAATTTGTACAGGAACTGCTGATTTGGGGAGAAATGCTTAGTATAAATATATGCTAGTGAAGTTTTATTAATTGATTATTTTCTACTATGTGCTAGTACATACAATAAAACTTCTATGTGACTTGTGTATGTATGCATTGCATGTCTGTGTATCTGATTTATGCAGAAAGAAAGGTTTCATGAATAAGTAAAGTTGTAGACTATTTTTAATTTAAAGAAGAAATTGAGCTCTATCTGGAGGGAGATGAAGTTTTGCAAACCTAGACATTGTGCACACCATGAGGACAGTTGTTTGCCATTACAACATATGGAAATATAGGATATGAGTTGTCCATATAGCCTTTTAGTTTAGAAGCAACCTAGTTGTGATCCAGAAAATGAGTGTGCAGAGACATTTTCTTGGCTTTGATTTCTTTGTATATTGCTGTAATACCAGTTTTGTGAGTGCATAGGATCTTTTTATTCTCTCAAATAACTGTTTTGATTCCTACTGGATTTTATCCTGTTTTAACACATAATCCAAGGAATTAAGACTAGCAACTTTTTGAACTAATCCTGCTGTTACATGGGCATAGCCTTTTTTCAGAATGAATATGCTGAGTAGTTGTTAAATACTACCATTATCAGTGATGATATGCAAGTGTGAAAGGATCCAGCTTTGTTTTCAGGGCTCATCTTAATTTGGCAGGAGTAGTAATCAAAGGGAGAGATAAAGGGACTATTTCAAATGTTGCTGTGGTGCTCAAGGTATGTCATCTATGTTGTAGGGAAGTTGTACTTATTTTCACACCTGTCTCATTCTAGAAAAAAAACAACAACCCTGTGTGAAAATACTGTAATTTTCAATAAACATTGTTTTAGACGCTACTACATTTTCATTAAATAACAATGAGCAGTCATGCATTTCTTAAACATCGATTTCTGTTCTGCTACATGTGACCAAGTTGAGGCATAGAATTCTCTTGTCTAAGGACAGATGCATGGGCATTTTTATATCTCTTAGGCTACCCGTCCTGCATTTGTAATTTCAGTGTTACAACCCCTCCTTTGTGCAGATTAACGAAAGATTACTATGAGACAATTATTATACTACAAAATAAAAGTAACAGAATGTCCTTGTGATCTGTTAAGAATGGAAATGGCTGGTGGAAGGTGTTGTTTCAACCTTTATAGAATCATTTGGGTTGGAAAAGACCTTTAAGATCAAGTCCAACCGTTAACCCAGCCCTGCCAAGCCCACCACTAAACCATGTCCCAGAGTGCCACATCTACACATCTCTTAAACACCTCCAGGGATGGTGACTCCACCACTTCCCTGGGCAGCCTGTTCCGATGCTTGACAACACTTTTGATGAAGATTTTTTTTTCCCAATATCCAATCTCAACCTGGTTGATACTTTTATCTGAAAGTAATCTGATTGACAGCTACCTACTTTATGGCTTTTATCAGCTGTGTTAGGTTAGTTGCAGCACTGGAACAGTGAAGGTACGATCTCTGTAGCTGGTTACCAGTAATACCTATTTATGGAAATTGTCTTGGCTAAAGATCTGCATGCTTCTGTTCTTCACCTTTAAATTGTTGCCCAGTTGCCATCCCAGCTTGTTTGTGTTAACAATCAAAGTAACTAAAAAATAGCAACAAATTGTTATTGTTAATCCTTGATCAAAACATGATTGAATAAGATCAGGATTAACATTTTGAAATTCATGGTGAATAAGCTGGTATTTTAATCAGCGATCAAAGTGCATGGTATTAGATAAGAAACTTTAACATGGGCTTGTTATAGTTGACTTGGTACTAACTTAATGGATATTGTATATATATAGAAATTACTGATTTTCAGGGTAGTATCCCTTCTTTGTAATGACAGCGTAGTCTGCTCTGTCAGCTTCAGCTGTCCTTTGTGTGTAGCAGAAGTAGCACTGTCAGCATTTTTAATACAGGATTTCCTGTTCTTTTCTGTGTAGATTAGAGTTATAGAAGTATGCTTTATGGAATTCACTTGTAAGAAGTTTTTATTGTTGTTTAAATGGGGGTGTATGTGTTGAGCATACAAAAGCTTTTGTTACTGGTTTGTTAGAAATACTTTTCTATTATGCACACAGAAGTGAATGTGTGTGTGTGTGTAAAAGCAAATATATGTAAATGTACGGAAGAATGAAGGCATTTAGATTCAAGAGCCAAATATTTTTAGGGAATGAAAATTGCTCCCATAAGACAAGTTTTATCTTTCTGAAAAAGATCCGTATCAGGTGTTTGGGTTTAATGTTTTAAAGTGCCTTATCTACATCCTGGTTATTAGCGACAAATTTTATTTCCCATAAAATCAGTGTGGGTGAGACTGTATTTCAGTATGAAGTTACAGTAATACTGATATGAGAAAGCCAGGACATACCAAGAGTTTTGACATAGGAATAAGCTGCCATCTGTAGCCTCGTCTGCATCATGCTCGTAGCTCCTGCACTAAGGTGCAGGCTTTGCGGTTTACTTTGCATTTGTTGTGGAGTGAATAGGGGTAAAAGCATGTGTCTGGACAGTCATCGCAGAGCCACTGAGACACGATGGCTTACGTGTCAAAGACCTAATGTAAGAAGGCATTTTGCTTGGCAGCATTAGTTGAAAGAATTTATTCTTGTTAGTCTTGCCCATGTGTGGCATTTGTACAGCGTGTGGCTTTGGATATAATTAATGTACTCTTTAATTTGTTCCTGTAGCATAAGGTGATGATCTTAATGTGAGTTTTTAGATTCTGTATCTTCTATTTTAAAAGGATTGGAAACACAGCATTTAAGTTTGTCATAGCAAGTTCTAGTTCAGCTGTCAAGGGTGGTTATTTCACATATAAATGCTTTTGCTACTCTCATGATCTTCGTGTGTGTTGTTATACTGACCTCCTATTTCTATTTTTAACATGCTTTTTTTGCTCCTCCTCTCCAGGTGAAGCAGGAGCTGTAGAAGGAAGACCTTGTGGCTCGCAATCATGCCATTCCCCTTCGGCAAGTCCCACAAGTCTCCTGCAGACATTGTGAAGAACCTGAAGGATAGTATGGCAGTTCTAGAAAAGCAAGATATCTCTGACAAAAAGGCAGAGAAGGTACAGTTGGGACTTGCCAATTACTGAAGAGTAATTGGTGGGGTGGGGGGCAGGGTGAGAAATTATTTACAGCTGTTGAAACTGAATCAATTAGGAATTATTTTGGGGCTTTACACTCTGGTAAAGGGTAAGTTATTATGTACCTTTGAACAGGTGTGTTTCATGTTGGTTGGCTTTGCATTTTTATGCCACTGGCAGCTGATAGGATACTTCAAATAATTTGTTTTGGAACTGTAGGACATTGCACTCTTTAACAAGCAGCTCACAGCCATACAGTGTTCAGGTGCCTGTGTCCACCGTAGTGGCTTTACTGCTGGACATAGTTCTGTCTGTGCTTGTCCATGCCAACATTCACAGACCAGAGTGTCTCTGTTACTGAAACCGAGGAGCTCTGTGTCTCCCTGGATGTTATTAGGGGATATGCTTTTACAATTCCTTGCCTTTTCTTCAGCCCACAGGAAGCTGTGCTGTAAAGTAGCTGTGCTGTGAAGTTCCTGTGCTAGTGCAGTTTCTTTTAGGTAGGATGGTTTGCTGCTTCAGGATCTGTACCTGTTGACAGTCATTTGCTTCTCGACTGGTAGTCTTGATAGCTTTACTGAAAATTACCTTCAAGTTCAACCTGTGTGCAGCTGCATCCCACCCTGTGACTTGTATGGTAGGGGTGTTTACTATTTAGATGAAGTTTTTCTTGAAAATCTCAGCACAAGGGCATAGATTCCAATACTTCCAAAAAAAACCAACGCAAAACTAAATAGAAAAACCCCAGCAAACAAAACATCAGCCTCTCCAATCTACCAGCTTTTGAAGCAAGCTGTGATACCCCACTTGGATCCTCTCCCAGGTTTATTTAACTGTTTTGTGCCATTCTTGGCATTCTTAGAGAGTCCCATATAGGAGTTAGTCACAGTCTTTTTTATGTTCACCAGTATTTTTAAGCAGAATGTGGCCAGCTTCTGTACATCCGGTTTCACCTAGATTTGGCAATGCTGTTTCAAGTGCAGGAAAATCCGGGTCTTAACTGAATTGCCATCTTTATCCCAATATTTTTTTTTAAACCGGCATCTTCTACCCCAGTGCCAGCATGTGGTATGTTCCAGATCTCTTGCAGTGTACTGTAGTATTTTTCCCTAATACTGTTTCTCCCTGGAGAAAAAAGTATTATGGCCTGTTCTGCAGGCCTGTGTGGAGACTGAGAGGATTTTCATTTGCTGCTGCTTCTTTCTCTAATGAAGACAGACATCTGTCAGGGGGGAGGGGTAGGTGCATTCTGAAGAGTCTGTGATGAGACATGGCACTGCTTCCTTCATCTCAGCCTCATTATTAATTCCTGGAGATGTGGCTTGATGTTAAAATCCATGCTCTATTGTATCATCTTTTTCTTTTTGCTTAGACCTCTAATGGGGAACAGACCAGCTTCATTCCATTGTGCATAGCTGTGCACTGTATCACATGCCTGTGTTCTTGATGCTGTAGCTGAAGATTATTATGTACCATTTGCTTCTTGCTGGCCTTTAATCCCATACCTCCATCTTCTTTAAAGGCTTTGTTTATGTGAGGCTGCTGCTTTGGTATGAACTAATATGCTAAACCTGTAAGTTGTTTCTCCTGTGTCTTATAGAAAGCAACACATTCTGCTTGAAGGAGGAAAGAAGGCAACCCATGTTCACTAGGTTAGACTAGTTAGGAGGGTTAAATACTGACGTTTACAAGGCTGAGCTGCATATGGTAGTGCTGGCCTCTGTCATCCTCATTATTCACAAAGGAGATGCCGTTGTTGAATCTGAAAATTCACAACAGCAGTGTCCACATCTTCATACAGAGATTCTTCAGAAAGTAGTTGTTTCATTGGCAAGCCAAGGTGTCCGTGAAGGTGACTCTGGTTGTGGCAGTTTATCTCATATTCTCAAATTGTTTGCTGGTCTGATAAAGTTTTTCAATATCTTATGGACCTGTCATCACATCTTTGAGAGTATGGCCCTGATTAAACACGCTGAATTCTTGCCTTCTTCCTATCCAGTGTATAGAAATTACTGGAATAATTTTGGAGTTAAAAGACAGCAAGAGTCTGAGCAGTAGACATTACTAAAAAAGAAGAAAAATTTCTGCATTCCCATATCTCGATAATAAGGCATCTTTTTATCTTTCACTACCCCTTTTATTATGATGATCCTTTCTACAGTGTAACGTTCCAGTCTCCTTTGGAGAAGAATTCTGTGCTGATGAGAGGGTGAGTTCTCTGGCTATTAGTGGAACAGAAATAGAAAAACTCACTGCACATAAAGCACATAAATTATTGCCCTTTAGGAAAAGGAGAAGAATGCCAGAGTTTTTAGTTTTTTATAATTCCATTTTATTAGTGATTAGACTTGTATAGAATTCTCCCTCTCTCTCCCCGCTCCCCACTTGCCCTTAGCAACATGGTACGTAGTGTTGATTACTGTTTGTGGTAAAGACACCTTTTTGGGTGCAGGGAATACTTAAGTTTTCCTATGCTGCTTTGTTTCATAAAATTAAGTACACATAGTTGCATACTTTTGCTACTCTTGAGCATAAGGAATTTGAAACATGTATGTAGGCTAGGCTAAAAAATATTTCAGCATGTGTTGAAGTGAACTGAATGTTTCAAAACTTAATTGTTGTTTCAAATATTTTTCCTACAAAATGAAATTAATTGTAAATGCTCTTTTGTGTTGTACCTTGTGGCTGGCTGAGGTGCCAAAGGTTTTCCACTGCGGTACCACAGTGGGTTTGGGTTTAATATGTAGTTCATTTTAATTCCTACTGTGCATTAGCAGCACAATGCTGTTATGAAAATACTTTGCTGCTGTGTAGAGGATGCGCTTTGATAGTTTCCTAATACACTTGGAAATACGTATTTGTAAGAAAATTAGACAAATTCCCCCTAGAAATTAAAAGTGTAATTAATTATTGTTTAAACAAATAACCTCAGTCTTTTTCAGTGCTGAGGCTGAAATGTAAAACTTTTGATGTTTTGTGAGAGGAAGAAAAAGCAAAGGAGGTAAGAAAGATTTTTAGAGCTTGGACAGTGTGTATTCCTGTGCATTCTTCATAATCAAAATTAAAGAGGCTCTTCAAAGCCAAAGACGTAAAACAGCAGTGGTGACCATGACACACCTTTTTCAGTTAAGAAACATTGTACCCTGTAATACTGGAAAATTTGTTTTATAAATAAAAATCTGAAATTTGAAAAAGTGAATTCTAGTGTATATTAAACTACCTTTTCTTGAGCTCTGTGAATACTGGAGAAAAACTAACCAGGTAATGCTCCAGGTCATTTTGAAATGTTCTTTAAGTTGGTGGTACCTGCTTAGGAACTGAGATCTGACGTGGCTGTAAAAGCTGGACTGTGCCTCGCTGCTGACAGTCTGCCTCGTGTACCGCAGCTCTGGTTGCTTGTTGGCTGCAGTTTTGTACTTAGGGTAGAGGCGATAGCTTGCTGTCTGTTAGCATTTTGGAAGGGAAACTTGAAATGTCAAGTGCTTTGTAACTGAAAACACATTCATCACATATGCTGTTAGTTTTCTGTTACTTGTGTTTTTTCAGAAGGGGGGGCTTAAAGGGAAGGGGAAGGAAAATTTCATATAAAGGACCTACCCTTGATCTAGCCTATTACTTAGTCTTTTATTCGCATCTCTTCCGCCTCTTTGGCTGACATCAGCATTTATTTTTATACTACCAGTTCACTTGATTTGTGGCACACGTTTACTGTTGTGAAGGTAAATATTTACTCATGTAATAAACTTGTTCTTCTCTACCCTCTAACCTTGGGTTAACCTGCTCATAACAGTTCCAGTTTTGGCTTTTGGATAATTGTTTTAGACATGTTGTTAACCCATGTCAGTTGACTATTGCGGGCATTGTCAGTGTCTCTTCTTTAAGTTACCAGCTTTATACAGTGGACAGTATAATATATGTATGGGACAATGTGATATGCTATTTTGATTCAGCTGTCCAAATGTAATATTATGTTGTGTTGCCATAGATCAGATTTCAATCAGGAGTTCGTCATTTACAAAGAAGTAAAATTATAAATTTGTTATGCATATGCATAGTTAATTTATTAATTTCTCTAAGTAAAGGCAAGTGTTGCTTCATAAAATTCAAATACTCCAGCTGTACAAGTGTAAATGAAGTTTTTGGTATTGGCACTGCTTAGCATTTAAGGAAATAGTAAGTTTTGGAAAAAAATCAGTGAAATACCGTAGAGACTGGAATAAATCATAATGATTCATAGCTCTAAAGACATGCAGCTATTCTGGTGTGACAATCATATGTGTGACTTCAAGGTGTCTAGTTTGATTTTTAAAAAATATCTTCCTGACTTTGATAAGCATAGAGAAGTAAGTACTTCCTTTATTTTCCTTATTTTACATTTTACTTGTGTAATTTGACTTGTCCTCTAAATGGTATTGATTGTCTGGCACCATGGAATTTCAAATGTGACTTGTCACAGAATTTTTCGCTGAAATGCTGATTGCTCCATGGTTGCTCCTTCTCAGTGTTGGGAATATATATATTTTTATATATATATACACACACACAATTTTACTATATAAAATATATAATGTATTTATTTATAGACTATAATGTGTAGAGTATATATAATATATAGCGCATATATAAAATATATCTGCTTATGTATTGTATTACTGTATACATGGTGTCTGATAGTGAATTCCGCTTTTGATCGTGGGTTTTTGAATGAACTCCATTGTGCATGTTAACTTTTCTCTAGAAATTTTTTATTTTCTTGTTAAAAGCAAGCAGTGCATTAGGCAATTATTTAGATCTCAGTACCTTAGGAAATCTTGCAAGTAATGCTAGCTAAGATTCTCTTGTTTGTCTTGATTTCTTTTTTTACTAGTTTTTCGCTGGGTCTTAACATTGATACTTAATGTAGCATTATATTTTTCACTGTAGCTATCTAAATTCCATGCTGCATTTGAAATAGCTCTGCACATCACTTATTTGGAATATGAGAGTATGGAATATAGAAGAGTAGATTCTAGAACAAGTTTGTAAGCATTTATTGCTAGTCCTTTTGATGTTGAGTTTTAGAGTACAAGAGAAGGGAATATAGAAGTATCATTTTTTTATGGAATTGTAGTGCATCAAAAGACCTTGCTTATTGATACACTACTATCAGAAAACCTTGTATTTCTGTATTTGTGTTGCGTATCCAGAAATGATAGTTTGTCCTAAGTTGAAGTGATGCAAGCAAGTATCTTTTAATGATGAAGGTGGTCAGACATTGGTAGGGGTTGCCTGGAGGGGTTGTGGAGTGTGCATCCTTGGAGCTGTTCAGAGCATGGCTGGCCATGAGCCTGATCAACCTGATAGGACTCTGAGGTTGGCTCTGAGCAGGTGGTGTGATTATTAAAGTATCGAGAGGGTTGTTCTCTTTTCTGGGGTTTTCATATGAAAAATTCCTCACTGGCATTCTTTTTAATTGCAGGCGTGCCCTCTGTATTGCCACCATCTTACTTAAAATAGGTAGCTACTTGAACCTCTGCCTTTCTTCCTCTTTCATCTTGCTTTCTAAATTAGTGTGCAGGGACAAACTGTAATAGAATTTTTATTACTGTTTCCTCTTTTCTTGGTAGCCATGCATCAAAGGCATCTCTTCATATCTGCATTTGACAGATGTTCCTGTTCTTTTCCTAGTAAAGAGATATTTCGTCTGAATTTTAAAGAAATAGAACAGTTGTGTGGCATAATACCACTACAGTATGGTGAGCTGGCTTTCTCATTTTACGTCCTCAGGAGCTGTCATGAATCTAAGCAGTCTTACCGAGCACCTGCTTCTTGCTGTCTTACTAACAGTGCACAGAAAATCCTTTGGAATTTCAATTGAGGAGGAGACAACTGGGACTAGGAATTGCAATTAGCAAGAAGAGGGAGGCAGCAGGGAGTGGAAAGTTGTGGAGGAGCTAAAAATGATACGGAGCCTCCTTAAAGGTCATGGAATCCTTACGTGCATACCTAGCAAAGCTGGAATGGCTTTGGCTTGAATAGTGCATGGGTCATGCTGATCTTAAGCCTCTCTAGATGTAACGCGCACATGTGAAATCTTTGTAGATACCCCTTATGAGACAGGCAATATCCAGAAAGCGATCATTTTTTCACTTCATTAATTCTTCATGTGCTATCATTCATAAATACTTCACACTGAAGTGTATGCATACCTTGTTGGTAGGTTCATCTAATTACTAAAAATTAGTGCACTTACAAGCCATTCATACTTTTTAGGCATGTGAAGAATTAATACAATATAATTAAACCAGCTATTTATGATGATAATTTTCAGCATTTTGCCCCCAAGCTATGTAAACATATCTATTAAAAGGAGTAGTGTGGGGTTTTTTTTTTCTCTCCAAGATAACTGTGTTTTAAGATTCAGAAGTGGATGTTTAGGAGTGTTCTTGCTGATGTTTTGTTTTGTTTTGGGGGTTTTTGTTTGTTTTTGGTTTTACTCATGAGATAACTCTGTTTCCACTGCTGAATGCTGCTCCAGCCTGTCACAGCAACTTAAGAATTCTGTACACTAGCTTCCCTAAGTAAGAGGTCAGACCTGTCTGTCTTCTATAAGATGGGCTTCAAATAAGAAGCATCTTAGACTTTTAATTGTCTCCTGTATCGCTGTGTTCTTTCAAGTGCACTTCTTTAGGGGTCTGTTTGCCAGTTTGTTCTTGTATACTGAGATCACTTGAAAATTAAAGGAAGTTTTGTCAGTTGGAAAAGAAAAATTTCATCCCCACTGACTGGAACATTATTTGACAAAACCTGATGAATGCAAAATCTGTATGAGGGATACATTTGGTCTCTCTGAGCAGTTCACTAGAGCCAGGCATGTGTCTCCATGTCATTTTCCAGTCTGGTCCTGTGTACCACAGTTTTACAGCATGAACACTTTGTTGGGTTCTCCCATTGCTATTCTTTAGGGAGTTTTTGAATAAGGAGTTTAAAGGCAGTAAAAAGGAAGAGGTTTTTACTTCTGCTAACTTGTCAAATAAATTGTGTGTCTTGCCTCTGCCTCTTTTTTTTTTTTTTTAATACCTTTAACTGTCTTATTTGCAGAAAAGGATTATCTGGGTTTTTTTAACAGGTTGTCATTTCCTGATGATTTTTTTTTTTCCTCTAAATGGAAGTTTGCAGATGTTAAGAATAATGAGTACAGTTACAAAGACAAACATCATTGTGCTCTAACTATATTCTTTTCCCATTTTCTTTAGGCCACTGAGGAGGTCTCCAAAAACCTTGTTGCCATGAAAGAAATCTTGTATGGCACAAATGAAAAAGAACCCCAGACAGAAGCTGTGGCACAGCTTGCTCAAGAGCTGTACAACAGTGGTCTTCTTAGTACTCTAGTAGCCGACTTGCAGCTAATTGATTTTGAGGTAAGAAGTTTGACATTTCTTATATTGTGTATATTAACATAAACACATCTGAATTCCTACCACTTTAATTGGCTAAGACGTCTCTCAGTGTCTTTTCTTCACTGGAAGGGTGGTCGGGCATTGGAACACCATCCCTGGAAGTATTTAAAAGACGAGTAATGTGGTGCTCAGGGACATCGTTTAGTGGTGGATTTGGCAGTCCTGGGTTAATGGTTGGACTTGATCTTAAAGGTCTTTTCTAACCTAAGTGATTCTGTGATGTTTTATTTTCTGTCCGTGCTCCAAACTACCTAGAAAATTAAGCAAATAAAGAATATGAAATCTGTGAATTTAGGCACATAAACCACACAACACTGAAGTAGATAAACCTCTAATACTGATAATATATTTCTGTTAAAATGATGGAATAATTCTTAATTGTTGTATGCACAGTAGGGTAATCTCTTAGTAGTAATACCATTAAATAAACACAAACTATAATACTACAAGGCATGTCTGTATTCTGATCTCATTAAATTACGTGGAGAAGAGAACTGTCATAACTTTTATGAAGGGTTTTAAATAGTTAAATAGTTAGAGCTGTTAGTCGTGTGTTTCTCTTTTTATAAACAAGTGATACAACTTTTTTCTGTTTTCCTCATCTTTGTTCTGTTTATTAAAAAAACAGCAAACCCAAATATTTATTGAGTACGTCAAATAGCAATACTTATTTCTATTCAAACATATCTCTATAAAAACCTCTATCTGGTATTTGCCACCACATCATGTGGAAAAATCTAGCTTCCCAGTGCCATAGTGAAAAATCACCCGATTTATTTATAAGAAATTGCGGTACGATTGGATGTTCCTGTTTTCCCTGAGGCTCTGCAGGAGGCGTGTGGTTGTCTAGGGAAGGACCCACACCCCATGTATCTCACTCTGCAGCCTTGACCATAAAGACCATCCCACTTAAGGTTGCTTAAAAATGGGATTGTTTCATAAACAAGTTGTTCACGATGCAAACACAACAGTTTAAAGTCCTGTTGTATTATGACATTCCAAAAACAATGGCTTTTCCCCTGTTCTTTCTTCTCTTCCCCTCCACCCCACCCATAACTCACTCTGATTTGTCTTTAATTGTAATATGGTGGGGTTTTTCCCTACCCGCACAACTGTTTATACCAAACATAAAACATTCAAGTTGTTAAATAAGCAAGGAGACCTGGGAAAGTTGAGCAGGAATGCTGAGATGTGATGGCCTTTAATTGCTGAAGAAAGGAAATAATGAAATGTCATCTGAATTCTGCTGACCTCTAGATTCTTATCAGCTTGGTGTTTACTCAGCCCACTTATTAGCAAAGGAAACCGTCATTATCTCCTGGTAATGAAGAATGATAACAATTTTTACAGGCTTGCTCTCAGTAAGGAGAACTATTCATTTTACAATAGGGGCACTTGGAAAGACTGCAAGTAGTTTCCTGCTTGTGGACTTTCTGCTGCTTTGTTACACCAGGATATGACGGCTCCCCCTTGAGAGAGATCCAGTCATTCATGCCACTTTCTAGGCTGGACCATGTCTGCTTTTTAAGGATGGGATGGGATCTGGCAGACTGTCCAGCTGTTGTTGTTCCCTAGAATCAATGTCAACACACCTGTGCTCCCATAATGCTTCCAAGCTGTTACAGCATCAATCAGATGTTAGCTTTGATATCCCACATCTCTGTGGTTGGGGCTTTACTGCATTTGAAATGATTTTTCCGTTACCAATGGAGATTCGAACTTGGTTTCCTGTTGGTTCTTAAACTTGAAGAGTAGGTCTAGCATTTACTCCTTCTGGAGCCCTTCCCCCCCCCCCCCCGCTCCCCCAGCTTGAGGTTGTTCAATAATGAACTAAAGGTCTTTTTTTTTAAAATTTTTTTTTTTTTTTGCTTTGTCAAGAACTTCACTGTCATTCCTGAGGAAGGTTTCCTTGTAGAACAGGAATAGATAGCTGATTAATAGACAGGGACTGTTCACTCTGACTCTTAAAACTGTCTGAGATGTATTTGAATCTGAACAACATGGTAAAAAACACCAGAAAAGTAACAAAGTAAAAATCAGAAAAGTAACAAATTTAATGTTTTAATTAAGAAACTGTCTGACTGTCCAGACCTTGCTGTATGCAAAGGCCTGTTTAAAAGTATGTCCTTGTCTGGAAGTTTGCTTTCCAAGTAAAGCAGTCCACACAACCATCTACTTGTCAGTCCTACCAACCGGTCAGTTATTTTCCTGCTGATCTGTGCTAGTGTGTTTGTAGAAGAGATGGCATCCCTTGTGGAATTGTGGGGGTTTTGTTCTTGTTTTTTTCAAACGAAGAAAAAAAACCCACCCAAAAACAAAACCTCCTTTTGCATAAGGGAGCCTGAATCCTTCTTGGAAGACAATACTAGCACAGTCTCCCTCTCACCTCTCAGAGTCGTGACTATTGGCACAGGGTTCAGTGTCTGTTTGCCCTTGTTGGGCCATGAGATCACATAGTAATACATCCTTCTAACAGTAACTAGCTTTGGTATTACTGTGTACCACTATCAGTTCAATTATGTGCATAATAAGGAAATGCTGTTCTTGCTGGCGAATCCAAAGCAAATTGTGAGATCCAGTGCAAAATTGGCAATGTTAGTGAATGAGAGTTGATGACTATATTATGTGGAGTTTGAGTAAGGCAATTTCTGGAAACACTGCTCTACTCATTTCGGAACAAAGAGTTCTGGTGTTGCTTTGGGCTGGCTTTCAATGGAATTGTAATTGAGAAAACAAGCGTTTACAAACAAACTCTTATATCCTGAAAACAACACTCTAATAAAACTGTCCATGGTAATTCAAAATCACGCTGTTTGTAAAACTACAGTCCTACGTTTTTAAAAACATTTGCTTTTTTTCTTACACAGTCTTCTTGATGTTGATTAGAAAACCAAAATAATTTTAAATAATTGCTGCTGTTCTTAACATTCTTGCTAACTAAATATGCGCTGCATTTTACTCAAATATAAAAACATTTGTACATTACTGAAATGTGAAAACAAATGTAAAAAATGTAAAATAGACTCAAAACATTGAAATGCTGATGTTACTCAGGGCATCTATAGTACAGGTGGAGATTGTCAAGAAACACCTGTGTGGTTTTTGTGTATAACATTCAGGGAACCTTCAGGTGGAGTTGCTGAACAAGCCTTTATTTGCAAGTCCAGCTTAGTACATGTTTGCCTAGGCTTTTTCTGGATTAGATCTGATAACACATAGTCCTGAAGTTGTCTCTATGGCAATCCAAAATTAAAAGTTAATTGCCGAAATCTGGCTTTTAAATGGTGCATGTGAATGACAGTTGAAAAGTGCTTATACTTATAATCGGCTTTTTGTTAGATGTCTGTACCCATTTGTCACTTTTAACTATGGTGTGATGGAAGAAATACATAAGAGATGTATGTATGTTCAACAGAGAACATTCCCAGCTCCTTTAGTACTGGCTGGTGCTGCCCTTGTCCGTTAGTTTGTGTATGATCTGTGCTGGTTTCCCACGTCCTGGTCTTCCTTACACTTCTTTTGTGCGTTGGAAAGTGTGAGACTTGTATTTTAGGTCAGTGGATGATTTGTCTTTGTAGTTTTTATTTATTTATTTTCCGTAAGTTACAGTTTTAAGTTGGATGTTAACACTGCAGTCAGAAATGCTCTGCACACTCTTAATTATGTATAATTAAGTGTTCCTAGGCAAGGGGAGAGGGTAATGGAATATTGAAGAAGCACGCTTCCAGGCAAGAACGGAGTTAAAAAATGGTATGTGATTAGCAAAACGAAGTATAAAACACACTCAGGAGATGGATGCTACATAGAAATACCTGATGAATCTTCAACTGGCCTTTCTTAATGTAAATTACATCTGGCTGCAACATGATGTAATGTTTTGAGCATTTTGGCATATCTGAAGTGGGTATAAAGAAACAGAATGTTTGATCTACTTAAGTTCATGGTGCAGGGGCTGACTGAACTGCAGAACTCATGTTGTATGAATGTATGAGATTATCATAATGTTTAATTTTTAACTTGCCTAGTGGACTTAAGTATTTTGTTTAACTGCTGATGTTTTTGACAGGGCAAAAAAGACGTTGCGCAAATTTTCAACAACATTCTCAGAAGGCAAATTGGTACAAGAACTCCCACAGTTGAATACATCTGCACTCAACAGAATATATTGTTCATGCTGTTAAAAGGGTAGGTACACTGTGAAAACATAAATATGCTTTTACGTAAAGTAAGAAATTTTTAAATTCACGGAGAAACAGTGAGTTCTGAGGTGCTTTTATTTTCTCCTTTTGCTTAGTTTTGTGTTTGGTTTTTTTTTTTTTTTGTCATGGGGTCTGTAATTCCCCTAAGTAAAGGAAAATTTGAGTAATAAAAGATGAAAAATACGCTACTGCTTGAAGTATAATTGAAAATTGAGAACTGTTAGTGACCTAAAATATTCTTGCTGGGGTAATGCAGACTTTTTCCATTCAGTGTATTATTTTATCCTATTTAAATTATTTCCTTATGAATTCATCAAGACTTGAAGGCTGGTGGTTTCTTTTCCCCCTGTAACCACTGTCATTTCCAGTTTGCTGTGCTACCCCAGGCTTAGTTTGGTCTTAAACTTTTTATTCATAGTGATTTATATTGCTGTAGTGACAGAAATGCACTCAAACTTCTTCAAACAAAGAATGATTTGGGGCGTATGGTGTATGCCAGGTGGCTGTGGCTTCCTCTATTCTTTTATTATCTGGTGTGTTGGATATTGGAGAATCATCTATGCTGCATACGTGTTGCACATGTAGAGGTGTGGATCTCAAACATGAAAGCAATAAGATGTTGTTAACATTTTCATGTTACGATCATTTTTTTTTAGAATAATTGTGAATGTGCTCTGTGTATTTAAAAAGAATTGCTCGTCTTTCTAATAACATTAATGAAGAAAGGTCTGAAAAATGCAATTCCATTGTGTTATTTTGGGATAGAAAAGTTGATCACACAGTAATAAACTTTTGTAAAAATGCAACTGTTTCAAGTATTGGTTTTACAATTTTTGTTAAAGCTGCTGGGTAACCTTGCTGCAGCTGAAGAGTACTTATTCCACCTACTGGGATAGTTAGAGGCTGTATGAAAAGGCCATGCTGCTCATTGATGTTCTTGCCTTTGTTAGGTTGGTAGCATTGAGATGTGAGGGTGATCAAGTATATTTTAAACAGGAAGCTTTATTGTGTTTTTCCTTTCCCTTCTTCCTAGTTCATAGTAGTCATTAGAGAGGCTGACTAAACTGCCACATACATGGCATATTAGGCTGTTTTACTGTGACATCTCTGCCTTTACCTAATCTTGGCCGTTTGTGTAAGGCACTGGAAGATGGATTGTAGAAGAAACTTTCTCTGTGGAGAAAGCAGGAATTTTACATCTTTTTGTTTCGTGCTGATTCCAAAGGTTTAGCACCAGAGGCAGTGTGGAATATTTGCTTCAATTCATATAAGTGTAAGATCTACACTTGTCTGCCAGAAGTGCTCTGTTGGTTTGGGTTTTTCCCCCTGATTACAGCCCTGATTTTTTGGGGGGGCGGGGAAACAAGATTTAAATGTTAGAGGTACAAAAAGATTATTAATTGTGGTATAACACAAAAGAAAATACTGGTTCAGTGCTACTTCAAAATAATTTACAAAAGAAGGCAAAGACATTTGAAGCGCAGAGAGATGAAACTACTTTCTCAGCATGCTGTCGTTGGTAGGTGACTGAATGAGGGCTGCTACACATTTGTCCTAATTTTTAGTCTGTGTTGTCGCTCTTCAGAAAGCATTATTCTGACAGGGATTGTTGAAACACATATTCATAAGTCGGGGTGCTTGAAATGGGCATTTAGTTGGCTTAGTGACTTAATGTTACGTTTGGTATCCAACTGAGTCAAATTTATGTAAATTTAAACTATGGAATGAGCTGCAAAAAGTTCAGTAGATTTCAAATCACCACGACAAGTTAAATGGGAAAGTATTGCAGGATTTAACGTGAAAATTAATTCATTAGAAAATGTTTTTATAGGGTTATATAGTTGATGCTTAGTATGCACAATGATACTTTGCTCCTGAATTATTCTGGTGAATTTAAATTAGCTGCCAATGGTGTACAAAGAAGGATTCTTTAGGTGGGAGGCAGGAAAGTATGTAAGAACCTTTGACTGCTCCAAAACCAGGTAGATTTTCTGTAGACTGGGATAGCTTGTATTGCACCATGCTGAGATGAGTTCTTGGTTTGAAAAGGCAGTTCCATCTTCACCCAGGGTCCACAAGGAGCTAGTAGCAGTTGCAAAGGTTTATTTCCATCAAATATGTTTAAAGACACTGTTGTGAGATTTTGACAGCTGCTGGTGGTGTACGCTAAAAATGGCTGAGAGAACCCTGTAGTATTTGAGCAAGAAAGCCTGCCAAGGAAGTGTAGCAACAATTTCTAAATGAAGCCATCGGGGATGGCTTCATCGCTTCCATCGAATCGGTGATGGACATATTCCAGAGGTCTCTTGTAAGAAGGTGCAGATGCTTCAGGAGAGGCAGTAAAGATTCAGGCACAGAGGTGGTGTTCAATATTGTCCTTACAATCGGAGGACGTTGTTGTCAGAATTTCAAGCTTGAAGCCCATGGTGTGTAGAGTAGTTGCTCATTCTGACAAACGGTTTAATGAAAGAAGAGACGTAAATTTATGTCCGGTATTATTAACTCTTCATGCTCATATAATGGATAGCTTTATGTGAATTGCTGTCGTGTGTAAGCAAACAGCTTTCAAGACAGAAATCACTCCTTGCTTTTCCAGATGTCTGCAATCCCCCCAATATGAAAAAAGAGAACTGATTTTGAGTATGAAGAATATATTTTTTTATTTAGTCTTGTTTCTTGGTTTGTGAAGGTCATTTGTATTGGCTATAATTTGGCGTTTAACTGGCAATGATTTCAGTAATATTTTGTAGAAATATTTAGAAGGGCAGTTTAGTGCAGAAGTAAGTACCTGTAATTTTCTGAATTTCTGTTTACTTGGTAGCACTGAGAACTGTAATTGGCAATGTGGTGTTGCAGTGCTAGCTTGTGAAAATATTATACAGAATCTTTGATTTGTCTTTTTTTTTTTTTTTTTTTTCTTCCCCAATAGGTACGAATCTCCAGAAATTGCTCTAAATTGTGGAATAATGCTTAGAGAATGCATCAGGCATGAACCACTTGCTAAAATAATCTTGTGGTCAGAACAATTCTATGATTTCTTCAGATACGTGGAAATGTCAACATTTGACATTGCTTCGGATGCATTTGCCACATTCAAGGTAATTTACACACGGTACTTGAGTTGTTATTTCTGTAGTTCTTGGCTGTGTGAACCCAGATGATACGCGTTATGTTCTTGGACAAAACAAGCCTGGGGCAGGCAATAGGACTGATGCAGATGGGTAGGCTTGACACTTTTCTTCCTTATTTCTCAGAAAGCAAGACATACCTTTAAAAATATATAGTATGTTGCCAAACTTAGTTCAGAAAGCAAGATTTAGACTGTCATGAATTAGCTGAGTAAGTGTGCACTTTTATTCTAGGGGCTTTTATATCTGCCTCCAGCTCCTCAAGTGAGCAAACGTTTTTGTTCTGTTATGAATCTGAGTATATTTGATGCTGACGCTTTGCCTGGGAAAATTCTTTGTTGTCCTAAAACAACCAGTTATCGGACTATAAGCATAATATTTACCAGTACTAAATAGTGAGTCTTAACCTTGGTTGTGTATAGTTTTGTGCAGAGCATAGCCTTGATCCATAAATGGCATTTATTAGTGATAATTCCACAGGCTATTTGCCTGTAGGATTTAACATAACACATCACAGACCTTTCTAAAGTGGCGCCAAGATCCTTAGCGCAGTGTTCAGGTAACTGCATTCATGTCCTGAATACCTGTGTTTAATAAAATAGCAAAATTTTCTATTAGATGTCTTATGTGTACTGTTTAATGAGGATGTATATGTACTGCTTAAATATTTTAGTGATAATACTGGTTTTGTGCTTTTTTACAGGATTTGCTTACAAGACACAAGTTGCTAAGTGCAGAATTTTTGGAACAACATTATGATAGGGTGAGCAGATACATTTTAATATTGAGAATTTTCTAGTGCTGTGTATGTTACTGGAAGAAAGCAGTATTTTCATTCCTTGTTTAGTTTTGTTTTTGGACATTTACACACAATATTAAACCAACTAAACTTACAGTCATTTCTGCCAAGCAGTAAAATTAAGGTCAAGACCTTATTTTTGAATGCGGAAATCTGTAAAAACAAGAGAAGGCAGCAGCAATCTGTTCTGTGAAAACTGGGTGTGATATTTCCACTAGAGGGAACCCTTTCCTTGTCTGTCTTCTGTCTGTATTAACCTGTAACATCCAAAGGATACAGGATAGCCCTCCTCCACCTGCTGAGGAATCCTGAAATTAATGAACAGTGTTCAGTTCCAGGAGCTGTTATAGTTTGAGAAATAATGAGGTAACGACTTCCACCACGCTGCAATCTAAACATAAAGGCTTCTAAAAGAGTAATTTTTTTTTTTAAGCGTATACAGTGTTTTAATAGTAGTGACTTCCAGGAACCTACATAGATTTCAGGTTTTGTTTACGTTTTTGTTACGGATTTGCATCTCCTCCAAACTATTATTATAACAAACTGGAAGAAGAGTGTGTATGACACTTGGAATAACCCTTCTCTTTATTCTGTGTTTAGTTCTTCAGTGAATATGAGAAGTTACTTCATTCAGAAAATTATGTGACAAAGAGACAGTCACTTAAGGTAAGGCAATTTTACTTTCTTCTTAAATGCAAAGTTAGATAATTCCTTTCATTTCAAGGTGGGTTGACTTTAATTGAAATGGCTTCAGTAACTGCCTTGGATGGTGTGTTTGTTTTAATTTTTCATATGTTTTAAATCTTGGGATCAGCTACTCTTCTTTAATGTCCAGCACATACCAAGTCATTTCCCTCCCTATGCAGAAATGGCTGTATGCAAGTATGTTTATTTTTGTTGGTTTTTCCTTCAACAAATCAGGACACAAATAATTTAATATAGATTCACCTGATATGTGACTAGAGCAGTGCTAACCTTACAATCAAGTAGGTAAGAAATAATGAGCATAAATATAATACGTAACATAAATATAAAACTTGTAGCAAGGGCGGTACTTGTGGGGAACACCCTTTTACTCCCTTCTGGACAAAGAAGGTAGCAAAAGAAGTGTTAAGTATTTCTCATTGGAAGTACTAACTTTTTTTTGTAACACATTCTTATTAGTGGTGTATAGCTTCTGTAGAAATGAAAAAAACCCCAAAGAAATCATGGGGAAAAAAGAATGAAAGACTTCCCTTTCAATTCCAGTTTATAACAAGGAGTGAACAAAAGGTGATTTTTTTCACTTTTTGAGAAATAGGAGAAACTGAATCATTGAAATGAGAGGACAATGCACCCTGCACTTAGAAACTCAGGACATTTGAGTTCTATTGTTACTGTATTTACACACCAGTGTGTTTGAAAGCACTTATGAAAAAGTTATTTCTTATGTCCAGTGTCAGTCATTTTTTAATTCGGTCTTGTTCTCCACTTTCAGCTTCTTGGTGAATTGTTATTGGACAGACACAACTTCACAATTATGACGAAGTACATCAGTAAACCTGAAAATCTCAAACTAATGATGAATCTTCTACGAGACAAGAGTCGTAACATTCAGTTTGAGGCCTTTCATGTGTTTAAGGTGTGTTTAAAAAAAAAACACAATAAAACAAACAACAAAAGAACCCCAACAGAAGTTGTTTAATTGAGTAAACTACTTAGCTGGGCCTAAATGGAACTTATCTTAATGTCTGCAAAGTGGTTAAATGAAGAGAGAGCAAATGTTTGTCTCTATTATGAACCATCTTTACAAGTAGCTATCTTTGTATCTTTTGAAAACTATTTTAGAAACCACTTAGGGACTTTCGTATGATTGTCAGTGTGATCTCTCAGAAAATTTTGGAAATAAGAAAAGTGAAGTGCAGTAAGATAAGGAGGAACGCATGATTTCATGTGAAATCATGAAGCATCCTGGTCTTCAGAAGTGTTCTCATCATGCTGCGTGATCTATGAAGGACAGCAGTATTTTAGTCGTCACCTAAATTTCAAAGCCTAAATTATAATTTGCAAATTATAAGAGATATCTTATGACTTTGCAGCATACAAGCAAATAGCTAAGAGCTTGGAGGTACAGCTTGAGGTATGAAAGTTTTCAGTGAACTTTTATGAAACTGCATTTGCTACAGAATTAAACTGTGCATTTGCTACAGAATTTAACTGTGAGGTGTCTTCAGCGGTTTCTGCAGAGAGTATTGTGGTTGGTCACCTCCCACAAATTTAATTTACTTTGGTACTGGTGTTCAGCTTCTATTCTAATAGAAATAAGGAGTAATTTTATTTTAAAACTTGCATTTACTCCATTATTTTTTCTGTAGAGATGCTAGGATATGGATTAATTAAAACATCATTTTAAGTTATTGTTATCACTGTTTTGTTGGCTAGGTTTGTTTTCTAACTTAGCCTTCTGTTTCCTACTCTTATGCTAAATGCCTTTTATTTTCTTGCAGGTGTTTGTAGCCAACCCTAACAAGACACAGCCTATATTAGACATCCTTCTAAAGAACCAGACCAAACTTATTGAGTTCCTCAGCAAGTTTCAGAATGACAGGACCGAGGATGAACAATTTAATGATGAGAAGACCTATTTAGTTAAACAGATCAGGGATTTGAAGAGACCAGCACAGCAAGAAGCTTAATCTCCAATAAACCCTTAAAATATTAAACCCAAATTCAGCATTTGCTGTTAGATATTCAGCATCAGGCACTCTTATCGATTCATGAGGAACATTACTGCTAATCTGCTGTTCAGTGAACGGTTTTTGTTTTTCTCTTTTCTTTTTTAGTCCAAGTTGAAAAACATAGCTGCTGCTTTCTTGCACAATGTGGACTTTCTTGATATTTGTGTCATTTCAGAATTCAAAGACACTGCTTGTATTAGGAGTCCTGAAAAAGAAAGATTCTAGGTTCGTGAAAGCAAACATATAGATACTAGTTTGGTTTAGGAGAGAAGGTATTAATGTAGTTAAGTAACAGGTTGCATGCTTGCAAATCTGAATAAATCTGTATGTTTGCACTTACCTTGTTTGAGATATGAGCACAATGTGACCTGTGCATACCTGGCACCATACTATAAGATTATATGCCTTGATTAAAAAAAAAAAAATGTGCAGTGCTTTATTTGTAATCAAAGGGGAAATGTATCTAAGATGTGAGCTTATTGGGATAAACAGTTGTCTTGCAAATAAACTGATATTGAAACTTAGCAACTTTTAAAAGAATGAAATCTCAAGGTTCATAAGGAAAATGTATATATGCCTTTCACTGCTTTATAGATTTTTTTTTTTTGACATGATTTGAATTTCCTGAGAATTGACTTGTAAACTTGGAAATATGTTCTAAGGGGTTTTGTTAATTTTACTTTAAAGGTATTTCAGACAGTAGACCTAGCAGTGACATTTTGCATTTCATTTCAACAATGCTTGCTGGTTTCTTTTGTATATAACTCCTAGGCTGCTCATTTCTTTAAAATATGATTTAATTTGTACAGCAGAGGAATGTTATTGTATTAGTCTGTAACTATTACCTAATATTGAGTTTTGCAAAATGAATGCTCATATGTAATTGAATACTTCAGATCACATGGAAATGCTGATTTAACAATCTTAAGTACTGCAGCATTAAAAGGAAAAAATACCAAACAAAATCTTTGTATTCACTTATCTAATGGGGTGCCATCAGTTAGGGTAGGCTGAAATAGAGAACTGGAACCCTTTATACTATGTTCTTACTGAATAATATTGGCCTTATTCAATTAAACTAGCATTGTGCTCACCAGCTCTGCAAATGGCAAAGATTATGCTAAATTAATATTGATTCCTCTTACTTCTGGGGAGCCTGCAGTGCATCATTTCTTTCTTACAGTAAATAACTCAGTACGGTAGTTGTGTAAGTGAATGATTTAATTCCCTTCGACGTCACGAAAAAAATTCATACTGTCCTAGGGTAACAAAATTATTTAATTTTGTTGATTTTGTTCTTTAATGCTGCAAACTATCAGTATTTATAAAAACAAACCCAACTGATTTTGCACCATGTTTTTGTTACTGTGACATACAAAAGGAATCTACTAAATATAGCTAAATGATGTTATTAAAATTGTATCTATCCATCGTATAGTAACGCTAAGATCACAATGAAGCAAACTTAATGGGTTGGAGTCTGGAAGTTGAAATTCTGCATGGCTGACTCTGATTGCGAACGCTATAGAAAATGTTTGTTGCTTCCTGTCCTCTTCCCAGTTAAAATACTTCGCAATCCAAGCTAATTTGAAGTCCTTCTCAAAAAAAAGTCAGATACCTCCAGAAAATTGAGTGTTTTCACTCAGTTGTTTAAAGTTGCTCTGAACGTTATAATTGGTCTTTCAGAGGTTCTTAATGTGTCCTTTGCAAACCGATTCATTTTGCCTACAGGAAAGAAAATAGCTTACTCTTACCGAAGATCACAGGCAAGCAGAATTGGCCGTGAGATGGTATTATAGTTCAGTACTAACAGTCTATTATATTTTGGTTTATCATAGCTGAGTGGAGGAAAACATTATTTGCCAAGTTACTCACCATAACATTTAAGGCTTCCTCTTTAGAAAAATGTAGACGTGCTGAAGATTTATATATGTAAAGAAGTGAAAACATTTGGACTGGGATAGAGGTTACTCTATATTAGGCATTGGAAACAATGGCTACGGTGACTTTTTTAGTATGTGGAAACATTTGAATGTTGGCTTTTGAAAAGAAGTTGTATTTAAATTAAAGCTCATTTGACGTGCTCTTCGTATTAAAAAACTTGTTCTGGAAGTGGTTTCTTATCTGCTTGAAGGCTTAAGGGTATTACTAAAGGTTATTTAAATGTGAGCTTTTTTTTTTTTTTTTTTTTTTTTTTTTTTTTTAAATAAGAGATGTATACAATTGTAATTCTACTTCCGTGGTATCATTTCATTTCTCCTGAGGAAAACGCATTTCTTATCCAAAAGATCTGGCTGGCCCCGTAATTTAAATTGAAATAAAATTTTGAAGAAAAGTGTGTGTTCTTTACTGTGTTACTGAAGAGGATGAGTTTCCTGTGGATGTGTATCTGCTCTCCCTTATTGCCTTAGAGGCATTCAGCTTTCTCCCTTTTAAAAGTGAAGTAATTTTAAATCATGAAAAACTCTAGCTTGCAAAACACATTTTAGGAATTAAGACAGAGAGCTGTATTAGAGATGTAATCAGTTTTAATTAATTGTTGGTATCCTCTCTTTTATAGCGTTATTAGCTGATTCCCTTCCTTTTTTGTGTGACCAAGGGCAAAAGGAGGAGGTGCCGTTTCCTGCATCATGTCTAGAGACGGGACCCCATAGGATAAGTGAAAGTGAATCCTTGATAATTTTTGGCTCTTCCCTTCTCTTTAAATTTCAGGAGCCAAAAGTGTGTGCAATTGCTAACTCTTTCCTTAGGAAATCTTATGGTCTGTTTGCCTTTGAAGCTGGCTGCCTCTGTCCAGTTTTCACAGGTAACACCCCGAGTGATGCAAGGTGCAGTCAGAAATGTGTGTTACATTTAAGAAAAAAAATTATGTTTTTAATGCAGATTCTTAGCATTGTTTTGTTTAGCAAAATTACTGAAAAATCTGATTTCCTGCTAGGAATGTACTTACCTTGCAGAAAAAAAAAAATGTTCTTTTATAGTTCCCGCTGGAGGCTACACCTGTTTGAGGTGTTAAACTGTTAGTATTTTTCTCTTCCGACAGTAAGATCACAGGTTACAAGGGGAAGGAGTAATTTATACTTGTAGTACAACAAATTGCAGATTTTAGTTACAAGAAGGTTACTGGGGTACTTGACTGGGTGTTCGGATGAAATGGCCCTGGTGGGAGGAGGCATGAGAAATGCGAGGAGCTGTTGCACTGACTTAAAATGTGTTTATCTACAGAGCTGATCAGCAGGACCTGCTGTAGGAGCTGCCATCTCTAGGAACCGGAGTAAAAGTTGCCCTTGGAGCCTGTGGGAACAGGTCATGGACAAAGTTACTTTCAGTAAGTTTGTTTTTGTTCGTATCCTGCCAAGTCATTCCTAGCAGGCAACTTCACCAGTTTTTCTGCTGCTGCTACCCTTTCCCCCTCCCCGCCTTTATTCTAGACCTTTGCTGACCACTTTGTTAAATAATTTTGCTGTCCATATTGCTTTCCCTTATGTGGCTGTTCTCTTGAGTTGATGCCATCTTGTATGGTGCAGTACCTTTATTTCCTGTCATCATTTTGTTTATTTTCATGATACGTCTGTACCCCTTTCTCCAAAGGCCATTTCACGTGATGTTTCTTTTAGCTTTTCAGCATATTATCATTCAAGTGGATGGTTAGTATCATAATGAGGAAAAAATAACCCTGCTCTTCTGTATGTTATCTCTTTCAACTTAATCTGAGCACATTGAGCTTGTGAAGGATTGTTTCCAGTGTATGTAATCTGTATTTACAAGTGTACCTGGGTAGGTCTAAGTTAAATATCACGTGACTGGAGGCAAGTCAAAATATCAAAAACCAAAAAGTACAGGAATAAGTTAAAAGGGAGGAGAGGGACACTTCAGTATGTTGCATTTTTTGAAGGAAATTTATGAGAAAAAAGACCTGTTCTGCTTCCTATTTCAAGAGATCTGTTGACTCTCCCTTCTGTATTTCAAAAACCACCAACCACAAGATCCTGAGTTACACAGCCAAATTATAGTTAGATTAAGTGTGTTGTATTCACAACAAAATACAAAGGCAAGCTCTTACTTAGTGGGCTTACACTGGAGATACTGGTTTATGCAACAAAAGGAAGGATGTTTTGTTTACTTGCTCAGAAATGCCATGTTCAGAACTGGCATTCCGTCACTTTTCATGGATGGACCCTTTATGCTAAAGGTTTCCATACCATAAATCACAGGAGTTTTCCAGCTGTGGTATGGGGCTGAGTGTAACTCCGGTACATGGGATCATGTGTCTGGAGGTGATGATGGAGGTTCCTGATAATGGTAACGCTAAAGGAGTGATCCGCAGGGCATGTTTGGAGTGAAGGAAGATAAACAATATGCTGTAATACAAAGATACAGTTTAGATATGTTTTAGTGGGGGTGGGTCTGTTTGGAAAAAAGTGATAAATATATATATGCTGCTTTTTATTGAAACAGCTATGTATGTAATATTTAAGATAAATTATTACAAAGGGAGTTAACCACTCTCCTTGCCTAAAATTAAATCAACAGTAGGTGTTTTTCCATTTCTTCCCCAGCAAATCCCTTATACTGAGCTGTCATGGAGGATCCTGTTACAGTTCTTCGTTTTGTGGCAGCCTTTGGAATGTCTCACATCCCACCATGAAGAAAGAGTGATAAAAATGTGAGTGTCACTTAACAAGGTTCTATTAAAACATACCAAACTGAGTTTAATATTGTTTAGTGTTATTTAGAGACTTGCAGGAGAGGATTAGGTTTGCATTTAATTTGAGCAAAAAACCAGAATAGAAGCTGTTTGGGAAAGTTTAAGAATGTTGTGTATTCCAACAATAAATAAGCCTTCATAACTATAATTTGAAGCATCTAAATAAGGCATGCAGTATGTGTAGTATAGTGTTTAAACAACTGAGGTGTGAGCAGGCCAAGTTTTCTCAGCTCTTTAATAGCCTCTACAGATTGTGTGGAATTAAAGGCAAATGTGTCACTAAGAGAAAATCAGACTGTATTGCAGACTTGTAGGCATCCAGACAGCTTGAGAAATAGAGTCTGGAGAGACTAAAAGGTGCAAAGGTTCACCTGGCTGTAAAAATTAGCTTGCAGCAGCTGAATTTCCTCATCTTTTTCTGTCTCTGGAATTAGAGTGCAGGGTTACGCCAGCTAATATCCAATTACATGAAAACAGCGTTTAAGAATTTACAGTAATACTACATTTTTTATGTATAATAAATGTATTTGCCCTAGAAATTGTTTAATGAAGTAGGAGAACGATTTCGCAAACAAAAGCAGCGCGTTGGCAGAGCTAGGTTCTTGTAACGTTTCTTCAGGCTGTTAGAACCATAGGGAAATCCTTTAGGCTTAACTTTGTGATGGTCCACATGCTTCGTGTTCGAAGAGCCCTTATGAAATACAGACATGCAGGTTAGGGTTGAATCTTGGCTGTAACTCACATTAGAGCAATATTGTAGAAAGAAAAAGATTCTGTATTGTAGAAAAAACAGATAAAGCAAACATAGCAGGAACAGTTACAGACTTACAGAGCAGCATAGGATGAGCTCATTGGAAGTTGTGAATAGCTTTTAAATATCTGTTAGTTAATTTAAAAGTTTAAATGGTTGGCCATACTTGGCTGTAGGCCACCAGAAAGTAATATAAGTAATATGGTACATGCTATATGACAGAATTGGAATGTTGGCTTCAGTTTTTCTAATATAGGAAACAGATATTTTACAAAGAACAAAGTGCAAAAGAGCTATGATGGGCAGTGGCTGAAAGTATACTTGTTTCTTGGTGTTAGTTGGGAAGCTGGAGCCCAGCTCTCCAATTTCTAATGCCAGTCTTCCCTTCTCTTGGGTATTCACCTGGTTTGGGTGAAACCTGCAAAGGTGGAAGGGGAGAGGCATGGTGACAAAAAAGAAATTATTAAAATATCAGGGGAAAGCACGTGTTCTCATTCCTTACTGCTACTTTGCAATTTTAAAATGTTTCCCCTTTATATCTTTGATATGAATATAAACTGAAGGGTAGTATGGGGTAATTTGAACTTCTGTACAGAAACTTGTAAAAGAGCATTGAGTTGTGAGTTCATTTCTTTTAGCTGAATGTTTTTTCTGAGCTATGTTTTGGTTTTGTTTTTTTTTTTTCTTTTGGCCTTGACTGTTGTAAATTAAATTTCCCTTGACTGTACCTTGTGCTTTTGGTAACTGGTAACACGTGACAGCTGTGCACAGGTAGTGTTAATGTTTGTAGTGTTCTCTAGTATAAGGTTCATAAGGGGAAAAGCTAGTAGGCTAAATTCATAAGTGCAGTAAGTTATTGACCATTTTAGACATCCCAGTTCCAAAAAGAAAGTCCTCCTTATCTTACTAATAAAGATGTGCAAAACCTAGGAATTGCTAATAATTGTATTGATGTTTATGTTGGCTGATGGCTCTTCAGGATGAGCAGTAAACCACAATTCAGTTTTGAAGAACACCTGCCAGGCAGGTAACACTCAAGGTGAAATATTCTTGTGTGGCTTGTGGTTTCAGCTCGCTGTCACCAGCTGTACCGGCTCTGCTGCCAGCTTTGGGCAGGAGGGAGTTGGCACTGCTGCCGGTACAGCTGCCCCTGGCTGCCGAGTCAGCTCTCTGCGAGTCTTCTGGCTGACCTGGCAGTTGCCTCATCCCCCAGACCTCTTTCCCATTAGATAAAATACTCCAGGAAAATGAATATGGAGAAGATAGGGCAATGAAGCAAAGGGTCAGAAAAGCTCCAGTTTTGGAGCCTTGTCGGTGTTCTTGTAACACAGCGCTGCAGTGTGAAGAGCAGTGTTGTGTTACCTGTCTTGGACTCGGATAATTGTGTTTAATCAGCCATGTGAGCTGAGCTGTTTCTGTTCTGGGTTTGTAAATCTTCCTTATCTCTTCAGAAGCAAGGAGTGGGAGCACCAGAACTCCCAAGTTCACAAAGGCTATTTTCTGCAGCTCTGCTTTGTTAGTTAATCCCTCTCTTACAGAGTTTGATTTTTCACTTAAAAGATCCCAATCCTCTTGGCAAATCACTTTGTTCCACTCTTGCACTTCCCTTCTGATATCTGCTATTTGTCTTCTGAGTCCTTTTTCCAAGGGGCTCTTACGGATATTTTGGGAAATGTTCTGTAATTGCTGAATCTCGTGTAAGTAGTGCAGTTATTTATGTCTAATGATTTTTTTCTGCAGTTGTAAAGAGTTTATCACCCAGTATGATTGCTGCAGGCAACATGTGGTTTCCTATAGGCCGCTCTTTGTATATCATTAGGAAATAGCAAACACGCAAAGTGAGAGTAGATTTAGTACAGCACATATGGGGCTCACAGCACTGTGTCAAGCACAGGAGAATTTGATGTGATGTGGAGATGGATGGGAGCAGCACTAGCATGTTTGACCACCATGATCTTTACTAATGGTTGAGGTGCCTCAGGTTTGGCATAGGGGTTGGTTGACCAGATAATGTTAGGAAGCCAGGTGCTACCAACACCCACACACAGCTGTGTGGGGCACGCAATACCTGGAGTTGATAACAGATTTATAAAGCACCCAGAATTTTACCTCTGCTTTCAAAATGCTGACCTGTTTGTATAAACCCGTATATTTGGGTTCCTAGCATCAGCAATGGGCTCTGTCAGTAAAGTGAGCTTTTGCAATCTTTCCTGTCACTTCTGTGCTGTAGGTAGGTGACTGGGACAGTCTCCTTCTGACCTCAAGCTAGCTGGCAAGGTGTTGGTACAGGTGAACCTTGCTCTCCAAAAAGTCAAACTGTATTTGCATCATCCTGTGACCAGACAGCAGTCTGCATTTAATCTTCTCAACTCAGCAAAGGAGATCAGATTTTTGATTTCCTCTTGTCTCAGTCCATCAGTCCTAAAAAGACTTTCTCTGCTGCAGCAGGTTTGATTTGCTGTGCCGCTGCCAGAAGTGACAGGTACGTATGCCCATAGTGCCCAGGTTCAGACTGACCCTTGCAATTTGCAGTCAGCATCAGTATTTTGACCAGATGCTGGTTCCCTCCACTGCTGTCTGTCTTACTCAGGATAAGAAAAGTCAATTGTAAATCAAGCGGTGTTTAAATTGGTACACCAAAGGGACAAATGAGCTCGAAACATTGCCTGGACATGGCTTTGTAGCTTAACATGAAGGCTGTTCTCAGGACTAGTCTGCAGCATCTCCTGGAGAGCACTGCACGATGATACTCGTGTCACTGTTTTGCACCATTTCCACATCTCTCCAACCTTATCCCCTAGCACAGTTTAGAGCTGTTTGAAGGCTGCTGGAAGTAATGGTGTCTGGAGCACTCTGCTGGAGTGAGGTCCTTCAGCCTGCAGCTGCTGAGCTTCTGGACATGTGTGGTCTGCTTCTGAGAGGTCAGCAATGTCTGCAGGTTTACATTCACTGTACGGGGAGGTTTTGCTTTATTTGGAGGGGAAAAAAATAAAAGTCCACAGATTGTGTCAAAAGTCCTGTGACAGCTAGGAGGCGAGTTTAATTTGATTGTCCTTATCTTACAGCGTGGCCTTTAACTCCAGGAGGCAGAAGGTACATGAGAAGGCATCTCCACCCAGATACGAGTACTGGCAGTTCTGATCTGAGGTTCTCCACACCTCAGAGAAACCCCTGCGCCAAAGTGGGCAGTTTCCTATCCCTTCTTGTCTCCACAACAGCAGAGGGTGCAGAAGCAGGTCTGGGCCAGAAACTGGCTGCTCATGGTTGCATCAGTTTCAGGTTTTGGATCTGTCTTCCTTGATGTTTCTGTGCATATTGTGGTCTGATCCAGAGCCCAGTGAAATGTAAAAGACGACTGTGGGTATCTTGGAGGGCTTTAGAGCTGGCCTGTAGGACAGTCCAGGCCTCAGGGCATTCTTGATCAGTACTCAGTGGGCAGAGGAGGGCCTCCTTTTAGCCAAGCGCAAGGGGTCACTTTTTTTTTATTTGGGTTTTTTTTTGTTTGTTTGTTTTTATTTATTTTTGTTTATAATGCAAAAAGAAACAAATGAAAGCCAACCCTTGAGAGCGTTCCCAAATGTAGCAGAAACTCTTGCTCTATAAGCACAGGACTGGAGGGAGTCTGCTTCCCAATGGATTTGTCTCCCATTCATGTTCCTTGTGACAGGCTTACAGGTAGGAAGCACCATGGGGTGGCCGCTGAGGCTCTGCGTGTGTGCATTGCTCGGTTTGCTGGTGCCAGGCGGAGTTTGTGCCTCTGAGGTGAAGGCAGCCAGCAGAGGAAGTGGGATGGAGAGGAGGAGATAGCTACAACCATTCCCAGTGTCGATGTGGAGCTGCTGAGTGGCACCAGCCAGCAGGGATGTTACTCTGGAGTGGGAGTCGGGGTACAAGGGGTGAAGGGATGGGAGCAGAGAGAAGATAGGAGAGATGAGGATGCTGTCTTCTCTGGTGGAGGAGGTGGTTCCAGCAGGGAGGAAAGGACATGGAGATGAAAATGCTAGCTCAGAAGGCATCTGGGGATTACTGAGAAGTGCCTCCTCCATTACTGGAAAACTTGTGCCTGGGTCCGTGTCTTGCAGGTGGAGATCCCTGCATGGGGCTGTTGTAACATTCTACCAGGCTTTGTAACTGGGGAGGATTATTTGAACACCACCACCTGTCCTGCAGGCACCTTTGATACTGGTGGCCACAGCTGTCAGAAATGAGGCAGTCGCACAGGGCCATCTGAAAAGCATAGTCACAGCCCTCGCATTGTCTGAGTCTGGGCTCTCTGGCTGGCCTGTCTTAGCTGAAAGTACCCAAAATTGATAAGGATCCTCTGGGGCATTCCACAGAACCACATAACCATTTGGGTAGTCCAGGCCAATTCAAAATTACGTATCGGTTTTGGATCCTCTTTACAAACCAACCTTCTAAAAAATTTTGTGGCAAAACCAACCTTTTTCCCCTCATGGAAAATTTCCATTTTCTCAGAAACAGAATTCTCTTTCAGATCTCCCCTATGGAAAATTCCCAGCCACCTCCAATTCTAAAACTTGATGCCAGAAAACATCTAGCAGGCGTTAGCAGAGGGTGACTTGGCATGTAACGTATCATTTAATCCTAACTAGGGCGACGTAGCCACATGAATTTGAGAACACAAGCAGGCGCTCAGCATCCCTAGCTCAACATGCAGTAGGCAGTCCACCAAAACCACCACATCAGCAGAACAGGGGAAAAGTTGTAATTTTTTCACTTTTGAAAGCTTAGTTCTACCCTGAGAAAGAAGCTGCTAAAATGTCATAAGATGCCCCGTATCTGCTTCCTCTTACTGACTTCTACATCTTCCCTTTACAAATAAGATGCCTTTTTGTGTTTTTAGCAGATAGTTTCACCATCAGCCAGTATGAGAGAGAAAAAGGATTCCTTCTCCTATTAGAAGTATGCTGGGGAGAAATTTATCGGCATGTTTGCAGGCACAGCAGACTTCAGTGTTGAAGTTCATTCTGTTGATGCACAAGTAAGTCTCTCCAGTTTTTCTCCCGCAGCTCCGCTGCTGCTTTTCCACTCAGAAAAGAGACCACCTGACTAAGAAAGTACTGTTCCCTTCAGCAGAAAAAGAATTTGGGATTCAAGCCTGTCTCAAAAGGTAACTTAAAGCCTATCTAGGGAAGCATTGCCCAATTTAGCACACATCCTGGGGAAAAAAAGCAGGCTTCTGGACAGAAGAAATGGCTTGGCAGTGCAAGACAATATCATGTTGGGAAGAGAAGAGGAGGGAGAAAAGCAGGTGAAGTGCTTCAAGATGAAGTAATGCTGAAGTGTCCTTCCATAGCGCGTTGATGGGTCTCTTGTTTTAGTCTGAACCATACAGGTTCATTTTTTAGGGCTGAGCTCAAGTGTCTCAAGCTCGTGTCCCAGACATGGACTTTAGTGTTATATTAAGCCTGTCCAGACGCTGGAGTACTTTTCATTCTCTAGCTTCAGTATAAACTGCTGGCTTGCCTGCTGGAGTGGCTCTGGTTCTGGTTTGGGTACATGGTGTCATGGCCAGCACTTGGACTTTAGCAGCAGTCCAGCGTTGCTCTGTCAGCACAGCTTAGGGATAGAACTTCTGTTTTGAAACATATGTGGATGCAAGTCAGCTTAAAGCATTTCTTGGAGCCTGGGAACAGGCCAGGCTGTTACACAGTCGCTGTCCTGCTGCTGCTCACTGAAAGTCCCAATAGCACAGGCGATCTGACTAGATTAGCAAACTGATTACTCCTTTTCCTTAAGGGGGACTTCTTCCAGACACACCTAGAGAGACTGGCTACAGACCAGATTGCAGTAAACATCCAGCCACCGACCTTCAATATAAATTGTCAAAGGCAACGCAAAAGGCATTTTATTTATCACTAATTGCACTTCAAGTATGAAGGACAGGTTTCCTCTGCCCAAAGATAGCTGTGAATTTATGGAGGGTGTTATTTTTCTCAAAGTTAAAATTAGCAATTTAAAGATGTTAATTTTTGCACTTTTAAAAATATTTGTTGGCAGCTGAACTAAATTTGGTTTAGTTTCGGTTTTGAATCTGCATATTTATTGACTTTCACCTGCAGCCTTGAGAATCAAATGCAGGATGGGCACTAACCAAATGTCCTTACCAGCGTGCCTCATCCTGACTTGTGCATGTCTTTTATGCAGTTTGCCTCAGAGCCTTCTGTTCAAGGCAAGACTTGCATTTTTAATGTAAAAGAGAAAAAAATCCTTTCAGAATGAGAAAGAATTACCAAAAAAAACCCTTTCATGTCCTCTGTGCATTACAAAAAGGGAAGAATAGTCCAAAGGTTCTGTGCCCCCTTCTTTTGAAGATCTTTTATGATTTGTTCCAGCAGTTCTATCCTGTTTTTTGGGTTTTCTCTGGTGTGAGCCTTCCCCACAAAGAAACAGATACGTAATGTTTCTCTTGTTTGTTATGTAAAATACGAAGCTTTATGCTACTGCCTTTCAGGTGCTGTCATGAGCTGCTCTTGCACTTTGAAACAACAGACAGAATCTTTCTGGCTTTTTGTGTTACTGCATCTTAGTTTTGAGGCAATAAAAGTGAAAGTCAAAATGATATGACAGTGTTTAGGACCCGTTTGATTTCTCACAATTACAGAGTTAGAAGCACTCAGCATTTCACTGCTCCTCCAGGAAAGACCAACCAAAGGCTTAATGAAGAAAGTCTTGTTTCTGGAGAGTTGAGCATGGTTGTAATCTCATAATGGTAAGATTTTCATCTGAGCAGCTGTTGGCAGTTCTGAAATGTTCGGTTAGCCTGATATCTCCTGCAAATATATAAATACATATTCCAAAGAAAAATGTAGAAAGTAATAGGAGGTTAAGTCATGCAGGGTGATATGCAAACCCCAAATGTTCCTTGTTTATCTTGTATCTTTGCACTGAGCGCAGTATTCCATGATGTCACCCGTGCTGAATATTTTCTCTAGTGAAGTGATGCATTTTAATTAAATTCACTGTTCAGTTATTCAAAGTTCAGTTATTCATTAAAGGCACCCAGCTGTCCAGAAAGACATGCTGACCTTGGGTATACAATCCTCTGAAGAGGGCTGTTAGGGGTGTGAACTAGAAAAATATTATTTCATGGAATTCACACATAAAAAGCCATGGAGAGTTTCTTCGTCAGTTAACTACAATAGATGCATACTCTTCACCTCTGCTAACGTGTCTGACAATTTCAAAGTGACACGGTTCCCTGACATCAGCAGATCGGGGTTTGCGTGTCCTTTGGTGTCTCTCTCACAGAATCCGGGCTTTGGTGCTGTTAGCTGGCTCTCACAGCCAGGGCTGAGCCGCAGCCCCCCGGCAGCTCCAGCCTCTCCTCTGACCGGGCTGGGAGCCCTTGGGCCTTCCTGGTTAGTGGCTCACCTCTGAAGGGTGTTTTCATGATGAAAGCAAGCAGATACAAAAGCTTTGCAAAATTCAGGCTGTATTTATCCACAACAGACAATGTACAGTTCTCAGCAAACAATAAAACTTCTATTCATTTTCCGTGCTCTTGTTTGCCAGTGCTCAAGTGTTCTCTGTATTGAGGTTGAACCTTTCAGGGCCCAGTAGCCCTCTGCCAGCAGATGTCTTCTTTCCTGAAACAGAGAGGCCCTGTTTTCTCCTAGCATCTTCTGCCCTTGTCTAGCCTCAGTGTAAAATATCCTTTGCTGTAGAAAATGTTTCTTATTTCTCTCATCTGCCCAAGGTTGCCCTCTCTGTGAATTCTGTCTTTTATCTTCTCGGATCCAGTGCTACTTTGATCTTGTTTTCCACTGCTGGTGTTATCCCATCGTCAGCCAGCGAGAGATGGACAAGAAAACTGGCTTTATCAGGAACAGAGTTATTCTTTTGTTCTCCAGAATGACGAAGGACTTGGCTTCTTATGGTCTTTGCTCAACCCGTGCATGGATAAAGAGGTAGAAGACAGCATGGTATTTACTCAGTGTAAGGAACACGGGGCAATAGGCAGTCAAAAGATAAGGAAGCAGACATAGAATCATAGAACATTTAGGTTGGAAAAGACCTTTGAGATCATCAGGTCTAACTGTTAACCCAACACTGCTAAGTCCACCACTAAACCCTGTCCCTAAGCATGGCATCTATGTGTTTTTTAAACATCTCCAGGGATGGTGATTCCACCACCTCCCTGGGCAGCCTGTGCCAATGCCTGACCACCCTTTTAGCAAAGAAATTTTTCCTGATCCCCAGTCTAAACTTCCCCTGGTGCAACCTGAGGCTGTTTCCTCTTGTCCTGTCACTTGTCCCCTGGGAGCAGAGCCCGCCCCGCCCCCCCCCCCCCACCTGCAGCCCCTGTCAGGCAGCCGTAGGGAGCCATACGGGCCCCCCTGAGCCTCCCCCTCCCCAGGCCGAACCCCCCCAGCTCCCTCAGCCGCCCCTCACAGCACTTGTGCTCTGGACCCTTCCCCAGCCCCGTTCCCGTCTCCGGACACGCTCCAGCCCCTCCATGTCCCTCTGGCCCTGAGGGGCCCAACCCTGAGCCCAGGAGTCAGGGGCGGCCGCACCGGTGCCGAGCGCAGGGGGACGGTCACTGCCCCGGCCCTGCTGGCCACACGGCCTGGGACACGAGCCAGGCCGCTGCTGGCCACCTTGGCCACCTGGGCACACGGGGGGCTCCGGCCCAGCCAGCCCCCCCAGGCCCTGTCCCGCCGGGCCCTTCCCAGCCCCCTGCCCCAGCCTGTAGCGCTGCCGGGGGCTGCTGTGCCCCACGGGCAGGGCCCGGCGCTGAGCCCTGTTGAACACTTAGGTTTCAAACACATAAATTTGATTTGGGAGGTTTTCGTGCCTACTGAAGGGTCAGCGAAGCTGTAACAGCTCACTCTGCTTGTGAAAATTTAAACTGCAGCACAAAGTCTGACTGTGCTTCGATAAGGGTAAAGGCTTGACAAAGTACGGCGTGTTTCTTTGGTTCTGTCAACAGTTTCCTACTATCTAGGAAAGTGTGATCAAAGAAACTGTCTTTGGGGGTTGCAGGTATCTGCTGGGCAAGTGACGTGAGTGATGCGTAAAGGTCAGAGCACTCTTGATGAGAGAGCTGTACTGAAAGGGCAGGAGAACCACAGAGGGCTTCCTGTGCCATCGCAGCAGGTCAAGTAGCGAGTAGCTGAACAAAGCAAACCACAACTATGACGGGATATTTAAAGCAAAGTGGGGAAATAATGAATCATATTCATTTATTGTAGTGGAGGAAAAGAGATTTCTGTCTCAGTTAATTTCTCTGTGGGATATAAAGGCAGCCTTTAACAAAAGGGGGGGAAAAATCCCAATTCGGTTTCATTCCCTTTAACCCAACAACCAAAATCCCTTTAAATTATGGAAGTTACCAGTTATGTAATGTTGTTACAAAGAAATCTGTATTTTTCAGGAGTCTTGGGTTTAATCTTTCTTTGTAATCAAAGTGATTTGTTCCTTAGTTGTAAACAAACACATCTGTACTCATGAATGTGTCAAATATATCCCGAATTAAACAGCATTAGTGAAACCAGGTAGCTGAGGGCATGTCCTCGCCCACGTGCAGTGCTGTATGAAGGCACCCAGGCTCCCTCTGAGCTGGAATCAGCGGTTTGATCACCCCGTGTAGCTCTCCTGGCCTTCACCCAGCTGGGGGTTCAAGGCAAGCTCATGGACTGCTCTGCTCTGTTGTGCTGTGAAGACTTGCTTGCAAAGCCTTGGACAGAAAGCACAGGTTGGTTTGGAATAGTATGTAATAGTTAAGTAAATTCCCAAATTACTACATTTATTGGATTTGGTGTTCCTTAGTGGAAGTTTGACTTCCCAAAAGGAATGCTTATTTGGGGGAAGATCTTGCCAATGCATTTTCTAACAGATTCTTGCTGATTTGTGTGGATTTATACTTCAGACCCTCTAGTATGTTAAGTGACCTCTTTGTCCATCAGAAGCTTTTCCTGAGAGCTTTTATGTAAGTTCTGTTGCTACCTATTACACTGGTAGTAAATCAAGTTCCATGTGTTGGATGCTTAAGGTGCCCAGATCTTAGGCAGGTGATGCCCTCTAAAACAATCCTTAACAGAGCAGGCTGATGCTGTCAGGCAAGCTCACTCCTCACGGAGACCATCCATATGGGCTGGTACTCTCCGTCTGTCGGTAAGCAGACAAACATCTTGCAAGAAATTAAGGTCTCATCATGTGCACAGTGTGTCAGCGTGTATAGGGATAGGTTAATGTTGACATCATAATACTTGGTCACCTAGGTGATGGATCCTGCTGCTATAGTAACCTGGAGGCTATATTACTCATCAAGTAGGAATTTTAACAAACAGGGATGTTTTAAGGTGTTTGTATCTTGTGTCCCCTGTAACTGTCTGTTGCCCTTTTTGAAATATTTACAAGAACTGTAAAACGAGACTTGCAAGTAAAGGTTTTATTTTCCATTCTTTTTTTGGAATTGTGTGTCCTGCAAAAGACATGTTTATGCCCAAACATCGAACTTGGGATAGAGATTTCTGAAGAAAAGTAATGCTGCTGTGTATCACCTTCTGAACGTTTGCCCCTCACTAAGGAAGCTGATATTTTGGCTTGTATCCAGAGGAGTTTGAGCCAACTCGTCATGTATATGTCTTTAGGCATCCACGCGGACTTCTCATATACTTGTGCCATGGCGCGTACCTGCAGCCCCATACTATTCCAGGGTCATATCTGGAACATGGATATTCTGTGTATAGTTTGTGGTAGATTGTAGGACACTGACTTCTCTTTCTTGACCCAGAAAATAAGTGACTTGAATATATGAGGTTCTTTCAGCTCATTAACGGCGTGGTATGTGCATTCAGGGATGCAAGCTTATAGGCCTGCAGGTTAAGAGATTTTCTTGGAGGTGGGATGTCGATCTCCAAGTAGCAAGTGATAGGATGAGAGGAAACAACCTCAAGTTGTGCCAGGGAAGGTCTAGATTGGATACTAGGAAAAATTTCTTCCCCAAAGGGGTAGTTGAGCATCGGAACAGGCTGCCCAGAGAAGTGGTGGAGCCATCATCCCTGGAGGTATTTAAAAGACATGTAGACGTGGCGCTTAGGGACATGGTTTAGTGATGGACTTGGCAGTGCTGGGTTAACGGTTGGACTCTATCTCAAAGGTCTTTTCCAACCTAAATGATGCTGTGATTCTGTGTTTTGGTGTGTCTCACCGAGATCTGTGAAAGATGATTCAGAAGTCACAAGAGCACAGAGTGGGAGATCAGCTCATAAGACTACTTTTTTTTTCTTTTCAGTGACTAGATAAAAACTGAATGTGTGTTTTCAGGAGTCCTACTGTATATGTCCTCTATTACCTGCAGTGTGTTGTCTTTTTCACTTGGGACAATAAAGATCGTAGGAGATTTAAAAAAAAAATAAATTCCTGTATGGTGGTACTTAATGCAAGAGAGATTTTTACATTTCTCTTGGCAGAGCAGGGTGGGACAAGGGGAATATGTCCTCGTGACTTGCAGAGGGCCAAACTGGTATATCCTCCACAGTCTGACCTAGCTGAGTAGGCTTTCTGCTTTTTGGAAACTTATGCAGGGGATAAATACGAATCTGGAAAAACACTAACGAAATGAGAACCACGAGCGATTAAAAATGAAACTAACAACTTCCTGTCCCATTTAAGCCGGGCACTGTAGGCTTACCATGAAGGAGGAGCATGCACACCCCAGGGCTTCACCAAGACAAACCTCAGTGTAAGTGGGGAGCCATGTGTATGGGCAGCCCATTCATCAGAAGCAAACCTGTGGAAATACCCCAAAGGCTAACCCCAGTCACGCTTGAAATGTCCTTGAGTGTGCTCCGGTGTCCCACCCTGCCGTGCTGAATCTTTGCCTGCTCCTGGCACAGCCAACTGTGTCGATGCAGCTGTGTTTTTTTGAAAAAAAAAATATGGGAAGAACATATGTTCATGGCATCTCCAGCTGTAACATAAACCTGAAAATGTTGCTTCTGAGCATTAACAAGACTCTTTAAATGCTCTGCTGACCAGCATCTTCACTGGCAGAACAAGGACTAGCTGTGTCCACATGATCTACTAACTGGTGGTTTCTTATATTTAGGATTAGAGCAGAATACACATTCTTGGGAACAGGGGTAATTGCGGGGGGGGGGGAGGGATACAATTTGATAGGCCTTGAAGATGGAAACACAGGGGAATGGAGGCTCCCGTTGGAGGGTGCTGTGTACGTAAAGTCATCTGGACTTACTGTGTCTCTGCTACAAAGAGAGAGGGGAGAGAGAAAGATGGCAGCGTAGTTTGAGCATCCAATTGTAATCTGGGGCATCTGCTTCTAATTACTTGCCCTTATTCCTGGGCAGAACGGTGTCAAGCAGTGTAGGGGGACAAGAAGAGAGTACAGAGAGATTGCTTTAGCCGTGTGACTATTAGGCCCATGTAATTAGCTGGATTAGAGCTGATTACGTTTTTTCATTGCTTGTCCATTGGCACTATTGGTTTCTTACTGCGGTGCAGTCCAGTTGGCCCCGTGAAGCAGTCTCTTTAATCAGTGCGTAGCTGCCCTCTGCGTCATGTGAGATTAGGCCAGTTTTCAAAGAAACAACAGTGAAGTATGTGTGTTTGAGAAAGGTTTCATAGAAGATTGTTCTTCTAAGTGTTTCACCATTCAATATTATTTCTTACTCAGTCCCTTAGGAGGTGATTCTGGCAGAAAGAATTTGCGTGTGGCTGGCAAGCTGGGTGAGGATGAAAGTCCTGGAAAAAAACTGTTCGTGACTGAATTCTGCAAGGGGCCCTGATCTCAGTCCCTGGTCTGTAAGGTCACCAGGCTGAAGTGCTGCTGCCACGTTTGTGAAGCCAGAGCCCTGTCACGTGAGTGTACCAGACACTGTAAATAGGACTGAGTACCTACAACCCTTTTTTTCCCCAAAGGAAAGCCAGCTGCTTTTCCTCTATCCCTTGGAAGATAAACCCAATTCTCATGTCATCAGCTGAATTTCAAATTCTACTCCGTATCTTAAAGTTGTCAAGGATAGTTAATAGTAGTAACAAGTGAAGAGGGAGCATATATAACAGGGAGGAATAGGTAATGCTTCTAGCCCTATATTGAGTTGCTTATAGTTTCATGGGGCTGAAGCAAGGGAAAGCTGAAGGCTTCTAGCCCACATGTTTCCCTTTAGCTCCTTCAACGTTGAATGTGTTTGAGCTGGTGAGTGCAAGGGAAGTGGGCAGATCACTCCCATCGCTTAAGACCAAGAATAAATTCTGGTACCCTCTTTCTTCTTGGTAGATAATTTTCCTCTCTTAGAGTTGGAGTAGTGGCTTGTGGACACATCTGCCAACAAAGCAGTTTTCTTTGTTCACCAGAAAAGCTGATGGGTGTTTGGGCCAAGCCAGCCAAATTGGTGGGAGTAGTTGGGGGTGAAGGTGGCACTAATGAGGCCGTGCTCGGTGCTTTGTAAAGGTAGCTGGCCTCAGAGTTAAAAGAAGCTTCTGTGGTTAGAGAAGTCAGATGTCCTAGATACAGATGCCTGCAGTCAGGGTTTGAACAACAACTATTTTTGGTGAAGGTGGTCTTAGATGTCATCTTTGTTCCGTTGTCCGTGGGACCGTCTGAACAGGAGTATGGCAATTACTAGATGTGGTTGAATTTGCTTGCTTTGGCTTTTATTTCATTTGGGCTGCAAAGCAGAGAATACTTACGTAGCAAAGGCTAGATTGGTTTCTGCCAATTGCTGACTCCGAGCTTGTGTGAGTTTGTATATATGTGCTGATGCTATAAATAAAAGCGGTTCTGTCTCGTGCACCAAAAACTCTTTTCAACCATGCAACGCTGAGATTTTGTTAGTTGCGGGTATGTATAGGATGCCATGTGTTGCTAAGAGGGATGGCAGATTCTTTCCATGTGACCCAGTTTGCAGTAGGTTTGGTATGAGAGAGTGTCTGAACAAAAGGGTTGTTCACTGAGTCACCCTCCCAAAAAGAAGGTGAAACTGAGGATGTTCAAGCAGTTGTTTGGCTTGGGTTTTCAGTGACACATTTTTGTCTACGTGTCTGTCTAACATGCTGGTTTTGTTGTTACTGTTTTTTCTCCTCTTTCTGGTGTGTATTTTCAGTACTGTGTTCAATGGCAAGGCACCGAAAAGTGCCAAATCTAAGGAACTAGGGCAAGAAGGGTGGTGCCTACTGTACAAATATTTTGGGCAATGACTGGGCACCAGGCAAAAATTTCAATAAAGACAGAAGAAGGGCAAGGGGGGAGAAGAGATTCAGGCTTCTTCTTGCTCCGTCCTGCAGCCAGTTAACATTGAACTCTCTGTCTTCTAAAGATTATTAGTATTATTACAGTGTCCTGTGATACTTCATCCCCCTTGGGTTCAAAGTAATGTTAGTTTTCTAAGTGTGTAACATAAAACCCAGAGATGTTCATCAAGATCTGCTAATCAAAGAGACAGCAGACTCATTTAGAGGATGTGGCTGTCATGAAACACCACAGCAATTATCTCTGAGCTTTGAAAACCCGTTCTTCAACAGTGAAACTCCTGGAAAGAGACAACATTTTCTTTCCTCCATCCCTGCATAAAATCTACTGGAGAACAGGTTACACTCCTTTCTCTTCAGTGTGCTTTGCTCTTGCCAGAAAGCATTTTATTCAGGCTGAGCATACTCACTTGCTGACCCTTAGCAAGCCCTGAAGAAGAGGAAAACTGAGAGATAAGAAAAAGGTGGGGTCGCCTTTGCTCACAGTATGTTACTTGCATGATGGATGGGCATGAGCTGGTGAAAACTGTGGGCTGCTGGTGTAAGCGAGTAGACACCTCTTGAAACTACCCAGCTTTTCTGTAGCTGGCTAAAATGTGCCTTGTGCTCAGAACTGGAATTGCAGGCACGTTTTCTTGAAGCCAGGCACCTGACACCATAGAAACTGGAGTCACTGGTGCTTCACTCCCCACAGCTAAGACTGATGCTATGCTACATCTGCCCTAAGAAACTTCATGTGATGAGCCTGTTGGTTCAGACACTGTTTTGGCAGAGTACATGATGAGGGGACGCTTGCCTGCACCTGTCAGAAGACTAATGACCTCATGATGTTAGTCCTTATGGTATCGTATCAGGTATGATATCAGCCAGCCTCCCAGAATCCCTTCCTGCTCCTTTGGTTTGCAGGACCCTGGCAGGAAGGACGGTGCTTTTGTTCAGTTTGTTGCTTCCAGAAAAGGCACATGCCCTGGGCTTTTCCACATCAGCTGGCCTCTTTCAACATCAGACAAGCGAAATATTACAAGGCTGGGAGCAGGTAGAGGAAAAAGTCCAGTTCTTGAATACAGAATTAGAAATGAGGGGACAGAAGGGAAAGTAAGAGCTCAGGCTGCATCTTGTCTTGTACTTGGGGGTCCCTCTTTGGGACTGTGGAAACTGGGGAAGGATGCAGCTGAACTCTGTGGGGCGGAGACCTCCCACTCACCTTCTGCCAGAACTACTTAAACCTAGTCTCATGCCTTTTATTTTCTTAAACCAGCATCTCCTCTTCATTCACTTTCTCCTGCTTTTGTTCCTAATCTGTATTTTAATGCCTGCATCCATATGTAAAGGTGAGGAATAGGGCCCTTCCCACTTCCTGGGCTTTCTTGGCTTTTAGGTTTGTTTCCCATTCTTTTCGGTAGTGCTTTCCCACCCGCTGGAATGCCCTCCCTGCAGCTCACAGCCTTTCCAGAGGTGATACAAAGTACCCTGTGCAGTTTTCTGCAATACTTTGATTTGTGGAACCCCTGACATGTTCCCAGTTAAATTGTGGATACCTCTGTAGAAAAAAAACTCCCTCTAAATCATAGGAAGTATAAACTGTACGAGAGTTCAGGTAATTTTGCAGTCTCTGATATGCTCTCTTGCTTATCCTGTGACATAAACCCACAGACTGGGTATTTAGGGTGCTGTCTCCAAGCCACCTTTTTCCTTCCCTTTCTCACCATCCCTCCCCATTTTTTCACACATACCTCTTAGGGTTTTTGGTGCCACAGCAGGCAACCAAATGTTAACAAGCGTCCTGGCTCTCTGGCTCTGGCTTGCAGCAGTCTGTCCTGCCAACAGTGAACATAATGGTTCAGGTCAAATCTGTTGTGCATCTGGTCTGTGTGTACTTTTTGAAACGTAGATACTTTGTTTTTTTAATAGTGACCACAGAATGCTAAGTGCTAGCCATTTGTAGACTAGAGTTTATAGAAGAGAGGTAACAGAGGTACCTGGAGCATGCTACTTTCCAGAAGGGAGATTTAATCCAGGGTAATTCTTATTATTAGGAGAAAAATACTTGTTATTTTTGAAGTACATAATGGTAATAGATTGCCATTTACCTTCCTAGGTGGCCCAGGCTTTCCTGCTGCTGCAAAACCATCAGTTTTGTTTCAAAGAGGAGAAAAGAAGGAACAAAAGACTCGATCCTTGATAGCTGTAGTAGGGATTGACATGTTAGCCTGGCTGGGTGGCATGTACACCCAGGAGTGACAAGAAATTCAGCTAAGTTCAGCTGCAGGTGAGTGCTGTAACTTTCCATGGAACCTACTGGATTGATTCTCTACCTTTGGCTACAGGTAATTGCTTCTTGCAATTATGTGGGGTAATTAGAAGTAGGTTACACAGGAAAAACCATCAGTGCATCCCTCTGCATTTGTGATCTGTTCCTTTAAGAGTGATTATGACTTTTTTTACTTATTTTTTTTGTTTAGCTCAGCCTGTCGCTTGCTTTCTACCCAACTGATCAGGCACAGGAAGGTAAAATAGAAGTATACTTTCAGCATATTACTGAACTCGGCTCATTCTTGCAGCACACTGTCTAGTACAAGTCCTTATGGGAACTGCAGTGGAAAAGCAGAATGATTTAAGGACTTGAAAATTCACATTTTCTTCCAGCCTGATATAGTGAGGGACTATAAATACACCAGGCAGACCTCTGAAATAGATGCAGCTCTGTAAATGACAAACACATTTTGCTTGGCTCAGAATATATTAAGGCAGTTATCTTGTGCACTCTTTTTAGTATTTATTTTTTCTACAAAAAGTGGTACTTTTTTGAGAAGTGGGAATTGGCAAGGTAGCAGACAGTTTCTCTGAAAGGTTTATAAAGTTCTCACCGATTCATTACTTGAGCGTGCTATCATGCTGCTGTGCTTAATGAAAGATCAGTCAAGTAAATTGTTCCTGGGATTCAACTTAATTACATGCAAGAGATGGAAACTTTGTTATCAAAGACTAATAAAATACCAGGCGGCTTTAATGAAGTCAGTAAGGTGGCAGTTTTAAATTGAAACCTGCTTGCTTAATAATAGAAAAGACAGTAGATTTGAGCAAGATGTTTTATAAGGAGCATGTCACTTCTCCACTGCAAGAGACGCTTTTTTTTTTTTTTTTTTTTGGAAGCTGCATTAACAAGAAACATTAAGTTCATTGCCAGTGTTTATCCTCTAAGCCTCAGACTGAAGGACCTATAGCTGGAGGAGATTTCGTACTGAAAAACTATTTTAGTTTGAAACTAGGCATGTGATGACTACGGTGATTTTTCTTAATGCTTGCAGAGCCATTTATCCAGATATATAATTGAAATCAGGAGATGCCTTGGAATGACATGGCTGTGACTGACAGTAAATGTTGAAACATTAAATAAGGATGCTTTAAAGTTTTAGACCTGTAATGTTGACCCATTTTTGTAATCATTTGGGTGTTATATACATTTTTAAAGTACCTGGTTTGGGTTCATTTTTTCTGAGAATAACTTGCCTTCCTTGCCAGTCCTGCAAATTTTTTTAGTGGTACAGCAAAATTAATATGAGCGTTCCAGTTGTATTCACAAATACTGGAAAGTGGTAGATTGTTCGAGGCACTTGTGCATGTTTCTATTAAAAAAAAAAAAAAAAAGAAAAAGTAATTTTAAAAAAGTGTTTTGCAAAAGTGCATGTTAACGTTAACGGCATCCTGCAGGATTCCTGACCTCATGGGGAGCAGTTTTTGCTTTGCAGGTGATTTTGGGGGCCAGTTCACGTTTTACAGCGTGGTGATGTTTAAGCTGTGCCTGGGCACGAGTTGCAGAAGCAGCAGCCAGGGAGGGCAGTGGGGCTCCCTGGTGTGGCGTAGCTAGCCTGGTCTGAGGGGGCAGCTTCGGAGGTGGACAGGGGACTCCCCAACCACATACACTCTGATGTCAGTCTGGCATATTTGATCAAGACTACTTTCCACTTGAAACAGGAATTTAGTTGCTGTACTCCAGAGAATACCCAGGTCGGTTCGGTAGTTGGCAGGCTGGCACCTGGCAGAGCCACTGTCCCTGCTGCTTGGTGCTCTGCTGCTGGCTTGGCGTGGTGTGGTGCTGCCTTTTGGTCTGTTTGCCTCTGAAAATCAATAGACCAGTTCTGTCAGGAGCCCGGATGAACATCAGGAGCCTTGTGCTTATTTCTCTCAATATTTTTCACAAATGACTTAAGTACCAGAAGAAGATCCTTTGCTATTGTGACTGCAGGCTTGTCCCACCAGTCCCACAGACTGATTGGGGACGGGATGGTGGAGGCATGTTTGCCACAAACTGAAAGAAAAAACCCCAATTTTTCTGCAAGTTCTGCCTTGAAACTAGAGATTTGCCTGTCAGGCTTTCTCTGCTGTTTATCAGATATATTGAGAGATTTCATATCGCTTTTCCCCAGCTGGCATCCTGGCTTTAGATTTCTTTTCTGTGGTGAGAGCTGCCCGGCAGACTGTCGGAGCGGAGGCAGAGGAGGCAGCACAGCCTTTCTCGTACAGAATAGCTCCGTGCGAGGAAAGGGTGTAGCCAAACAACCTGAAAAAAGGCAGGGACAAATCTACGCCCCGAAGTGATGAAGGGGATAGAAAGCAGGATGGCTTGGTGGATTGAGAGAACTGGGGCACAGGGATTCCTGCCCCCCTGCGCCTGTTCTGGACACTTCCTTGCTCTAAGGCTACATGTCATTTGTGATAGATGTTAGTAGAGTAGTTAGCAATTGCCGTACAGCTGCTGTCACAGATGATCCTGATGGTGTCTTTGGGTTTGCATGTTGAGTGGGAGATGTTTGGATCTGGCTGTAGGCACTCCTGACACCAGAAACTCAGGACCAGCTTGTCTCAGTTTGAGCTCCTAAAATTGGGGGCTGTTTTGGAAATGCTGCCCCTTGTCTCTGTGTGAGATAAAACTTGCAATCCTGATGTAACTTTTACCCACGTGGCGGGATGCCGGAAGGACTGAATGGTTCTAAATATTGAACAATGGCAAGTCAGCACTATGAGCAATTGTTGTTGTGAGTCAGTGTTGTATCCCTGCCAAATATGCCTTTTGAAAATAAAATTTAGCACTGATTTATCAATGGGTTAGTTCATAACATGATGTAAAGCACTCGGCACATAATGAATCCTTCCGGATCGAAAGAAAATGCTCATAATGACTTTAAATACTATGTTTAAGTGGACCGAATCAATGTAAGGGTATTGCTGTGTTTCTCCACTGACAGTTTGCTGCTTTCGTTGCTACCGCTGGCTGGCAGAGAGGGGTTTGTGGATGATTTTTTCCCCCGTTTTTGTTACCTTAACAAAACTGTCAACATGTGTTCTTTCCTCCTTGCTGTGCAAGTGCTTCGGTGAGTCCTGCGTACAGCCAGGTAATGCCCCGCCGATCCGGCCGTGCAGAGCGCCTTCGTATCTGTGGCTCCCCAGCCAGCATCCAATGGCACAGGACCAGAACCAGTGGCACAAAAGCACCACACGCACCCCAAATTCTCTTCTTCGTGCCACACTGCTTCTGTCAGGAAGGGCTTTTTCTAGATGATTGCCCCCCTGATGAAGGGGATCCATCTGTTCTGCTGCCCAGAGCTGATCCTGGGGGAGCGACCAGCTGAACACTCTCTGTTCCTCCAGGGATTCTGGTCCCAGGCCTTGAAGGAGCAGCAGCTGGGCTTGTTCCCCCAGTTTTCCCCAGCGGCACCTCCGCTCTCTTGCACATCTGCTCCAGGCACATGCAGCTGCAGGCTTGGGGGGGTCCCTTAAATTCTGTTTCCTTTTTAATTATTATTTTTTTAAAATTTCCATTTGCTGACCAGATTTCAGCAGTGCCGCTTGCGGTACTGAAAACCCCACATGGCCAGCAGCCGGGGGTTCCTGGGGCTGCCGCTGGCCCCGTGTCCCCCCATATCCTAAACCTGAGGAGGGGCTCGAGAGGTGCTGGGGGCTGCGGGGGGGGAGGTGGGGGTCGGTCCCTGGCACTCGGGCGGTGCGTTCGCCCCCCAGCCCTCCCCCGCCGGTGCCCGGTGGGGGGTTGCAGACCCCCGCTCGGCGGGGGGCGCGGGGCCGCCCCGCTGTGGGCGGCGGGCGGGGGAAGCGGCGCGGCCCGGGGGTCCGCCGGGGGCGGGGGCGGCGGCGGCCCCTCCCCGGGGCGGTGCCGGTGCCGGCGGCGGCGCGGAGGGCGGCGGTGCGGGGCCATGGTGAAGATCGGTGTCCAGCAGCCGCCGGCGCTCAAGCCGGAGAAGGAGAAGGCGGCGGCGGCGGGGGGCGATGGGGCGGCGGGCGCCGTGCTGCTGCCCCCGGGCGCCGTGAGTGCGGGGGGGGGGGCGGCCGGCCCGGGCTGTGCCCCCGCGCTGGCGGCAGCGCGCCGGGGGTCCCTGCCGAGGGGGGGCCGGGGGCTCGGTCCCGGGGACAGCGGCGCCCCGGCAAGGAGAAGCCAGCGGTGCGATGGATGTGGCTCGGGGGCGGGGGGGCACGGGGGCACCTGAAGTGCGGGGGAGCGGGTCCCGGGTGGGCAGCGGCCGGCCTTGGGCGCTGAAGGGAATGGCCGGCGCCGACAAGTGGCATCAGAACTCGACCCATGCCTCTAGGTGGTTTTGCCCGGGGGAAGGTAGTTCGGGACTGATTTTACACGGGTGGTTTTCAGGTTCCGACATCTCTGAAGGCTTAGGGTTGGGGTGGAGAAGAGGCGCGAGGAACAAAATGGCTGGGGCTGGAGCAAGGTCGGAAGGGGGTAAGGGCGCGCGCGGCTCTACTTTGTGAGTAAAGTAGGTGCAAAAAAAAGGTGCTTTGTGTCTAGAAATGCTCAGTTTTCGAGGTGGGAGTTGACCTGCTGAAGTTGAATTGCTCTGCTGGCTTCAGGTGGTGGGTGTCAGGGGAGCGAGGCTGGGATCCTGCCAGGCCCCAGGTGGATGCAGGCGCTGGGGCATCCCTGGCAGATGCAGAGCGTGGCTGGGGCCTTGGGGCACAGCTGTGTGCCCCGTCCGGGCTGTGAGTGTTGCGGGCAGTGCTGGCCATGCACCACTGGTGGTGTGGCTGGTGTCCCTCTCGGGGAGGGGAAGGTGGAACGGGCACCGTTGTGTTTGGCCAGGAGCTGAGTGTTCCTGAAGTCTCTGGTGCTGGAGAACTCCCAGCTTGCAGGTTCTCTGGCCAGGTGGGCCCGCTGGGGTACATACCACACACGGTGGTGGAGGGTGATGTCCAGAGCAGTGGGTCTGACCCATAGTGGCAGGTCTGCCTTGTTACAGCACTACTGTGTCGGAGCAGGAGGCTTAAGTGGCATTTCTGTATGCCTCAGACCCTCTGTACGGTTTGATCGTTTATCAGACCCTAATATCTCCCTGACTCAACGTACCATGGGGGAGCTGTGGTTTTCCTCCGTTCCTGCAGCAGTGCAGAGTGCCTCCTGTGTGCCTTACCAGCAAGTGGGAATTGCCTGCCCTGGGGGGTTGCTCTGAGCAGGGGCTTCAGGGGGTTGCTCAGTTCTGCAGAGTTCAGGTTGTATCGTAATGATCTCTCCCATCACGTCACAGGTGGATACGCTTGCATCTCTCAGCTGTGCTGTCAGTGTCTGAGTGTGCTCAGTCTGTCGTGATTGCGTCTATTAATCTGATGCCTAGGAGCCGTATAGAAACCTGTAATGGGGGAATGTGGCCAGCTGTGATGTCTCGGTGATTTCCAGACTTAACCTTTTCTAATTACAAAGAAAACAAGGTGGTAGGTTTCATCTCGCCTTTGATGTCCAACCCCGAAAGTTGACTATTGCACTGGAATTCCAGCTCATGCTGCCATTAAACTAGCTTTCTGCAGCTGGGAAGTTGCTTGTTCTGCTGATCCTGCATGAGGTCAGGCAGGATCCATCTCCTTCTCTCAGCACTGTGAGAAAAGGAGTTTAAGATATAGTAAAATAAAAGATGAAAGTAAGAGAAGCTTATTTCCATCGTTACTGCTGTCGGGTCCCAGGAATCGAAATTATTCCAATTTGGGACCTGCCAGATGAATGAATTGGCATAGGTAGCAAATAATAAGTTTTGGGTTCTTTACGTTGACTTGGGCTTTTCTCTGACTCCTGGGGGGTGTGATGTTGTTCTTTTAAGCCTGTGTGAGCTACAAAGGAACTTAAAAGATATGAATTTAGAACAAAGGCTCTTGGTCAGTCTCTTAATTCCAGCAGACATGTAAGAAAATCAGCCTAAGACCTGTGACACAAGGGCAGGAGCAGGTTGCGGTGAGTCAGTGCAGCATGGGGCTGTCCAAGGAGCGGCGCATCCACTGACAGGCAGGTGGCCTTCTCCTGATGCTGTTTTTCAGGGTATCTTTGACACTGGGTTCTTCGGTGTAGTTTGTACTTAGCTGGACTGAGGGAGCGTGTTGCTTTGTAAAACACCCAACTTCTGGGGTTGGTCTTTCCGTAGCCAGGCTTTCTTGCCATGCGCTCTCTTCTGCTGCCAGTAATTCCTGTCTGTGTGTGTCTTTCTGTAGCTGCCTTGCAGCAAAATGGCATTGGTGACATGCAAACAAGATGCTATGCATTCCTTTCCTCTTTGATCTCACAACTTCAATCCCGGTGATAGGAGCCAGAGCTGGGAAATGATTCAGCGGAGGCTTCCGCAGCCTGTGAATTTTGGCAGGTGTTCCCTGAATGCAAAGATGTGGCAGGCAGGAAGATGTCTGTGATGCTAATGTGTCCTGAAAAGTGGTAGGTGAGGAGTCCTGACAGCAAGCTCGTATGTGCTGAGCCTTGTTTCTCTTCTGTGCAGCTCAGTTTGAATCAGAAAGAATATGCAATTTGAACTCTTGTCAGAAAAATCCATGGAATTTTGAGGCAGTTGCAACGTTTTAAAGGCTTATAAAAGAAACTATCTTCTTCTTATTAGTAGGAGCTGGGAGGCTGTAGTGGCCTTGAGCAGAAGGCAGTTTGAGGTTATACAGTCAGTAAAATAATTTGTTGTGTTCATTGGAAAATACTTTCTCAGATGAAAAATAATATTCAGTGAGTTTTAATTGAACTCCAGATTTACAGCCTGAAATAGGAATAAATACATACCTATGCTGTGTCTTTAACTGCTCTGGGAAATACGCTCCTTGCATTTGTGTTGGACATGGAAATCCACAGGAACTGAGTAAAACTGGTTCGATGGAGCTCTCCAGTCAAAATTTGGTTTGGGGCTTATTTTTTTGGCTGATTCCTTGTAAACCCCTCTAATACTTGCAGCTAGTTATTCTGGCAGAGTGCGCCAGAGCCAGAGGAAAAGGGGTTTCATTAAAATCTTCTCTTTCACCAGGTGTAATGGCAAACGTTGGAGGAAGGAGGTGTCTCTCATCCCCCTTGCTCTGTAAGTAGCAGAGACTGGCTGCTCAGCTGCCCCGGCCAAAGGCACTGCCAGATGTCCCTCCCTGCCGGCGCAGGGCGAGCCGTGCCTTATGGCACACACTGCAGTGCAGACTGGGTGTCCATGGGGACCGGGATGGTTTGCAGACAACGGGAAGATGCTTGTGTGCACCAGGGGCTGCTTTCACAGAAACCTTTGGGGAGAGGAAGCAGAAAGCAGAACCGGTTGTCCTGCATCTGGGAATGGTTGTGCTGAGACAGTGTGTGTGGTCGCGTTCGGTTTTGGATCGAAGTCGAGGGGAGATGGTGTCTGCTCAGGCTATGACTTCTAGGTCTGGCTGGTGGGGGGGAAGGGCTTTATGGGCAAAGCCGGAGGACTGGGAGAGCTCTCTCTGTACCCGCAGGCCTGGCAAGCCTTCTGGAAACACCTTGGCAGTGGCTCATGGGCTCAGAGGCTGCGAGGGGCTTTCCAGGGTGCACACAATGGTGCCCTGTGGGTGCGACTGGTGTCTTGCTCTTAGTTGGTTGCAGTAATAACCAGGCTTTGGTTTCACACCTTTCATCTCATCCACAACCTCCAAGACTCAACAAGACTCTTCCTTTTGGTGGGCATTAGGTCATGCCCTTCCTGGTCAGGGAGAAGCTTCCCACCAGGAGCCGCTGGCTGCCTGGCACTGGATCCATCCAACCCTTCTGTCTCTCTGTGTGGTCTCTGTAGGCTGCACCTCAGCACGACTGCCTGGTGGGGTGCCTCAGCCTGCGGGCTGCAGGGCTGCCAGCAGCAGCTTGACGTAGCAGGGAAAAGCCCTGAAACCCTTTGGGAGTGTGTTCTCTGGGGTGGTGGTGGCCTCTCTGGTGTTCTCTTTCCTGTCACTGTCAAACTCCCCAGTGAGGACCAGGTCCGGTGTGGGTGCGGAGCTCTTGGCAGACGGTCAGTCTCGCTGCGGGGGCTGTTGTGTTGCCCCGCTCCCCTGCCTTTCCTGGCCCTCAGGCAGGCATGGCGAGCTGTGACTGCTGCCTGAGCCAGCCCGAGGGGACGTGTGCTCTGGGCAGGTGGCAGCAGGTCAGGGCAGCACAGGCAGCAACGCTGCTTCTGGCCTCACCAGAGGTACCGGTGCATCGTGAGCAGCGATGCCCGGAGCTGGGCTCTGGCGTGTGGGGCAGGTGGGGGAGAAGTGGCTCTCGCTGGCCATGCAGGGATCTCTGCTGGCCCTCTACTGCAGAGTCATGCCAGCCTGGTGAAAGCTGCTGTGCCAGTGCAGTGCTGGGTTTTGTGAGCAAATTCCTTGCAGGAGGCTGCGAGGTGGAAGACAGATGGTGAAGGAAGGGGGTGTGAGGAAAAGGCTTTTAAACAGGCTTTTTCACAAAGCAAGCTGTAAATCCAGAGAGAGGGAGAAAAACTAGCTGGCAGCGCTGCGGATTGATTATGCTCATTGACATGTTTGCGGGCTTGAGTCCAGGCTTGGTGCTCCTGAGCTGTGGGTATTTTCCCCATGTTGAGGTCTTGATTTAGGGATCTAAACGTGGTAGATAATAATTTGAAGAAGCTGCCTCCTGTGACAGAAGATTATTCCTGGCCTTTGCCCGACCCTCTCCATATCCATGTGGGCCAAAGTGATGACTTCTTTTTGTGGCCTGTATGGAGTGGTCAGCTTAAAAAGAAGCGTCGTTGCTGGTTCTTGGTTCTCCATGGTTTAGGGATGCCTTGGAAGTGGAGGAAGACAGCTGAATTGGAAAAAAATGTCTCCATACCCTTACAGGATCTGCTCTAGTGAAATACTAGACTTCAGCATCTTACTGGACTCCAGACATGAATATTTAATATTCCAGCTGAGCATGACAAAGGATCTGGCTAAAACTGGCAGGAGGATTAGGAGAGGGAATGACTATTTCTAGCAGCAAAAAATGCAACTGAATTTGCAAACACGGAACTGTCTTTCACCAAAGAGATGTAGACTGAAGAGCTGGAGACGGAGAAACTTGAAATGTCTGTCTAGGGGTGTGCACGCTCCCAAAGCTGGAGAAGAGCCGAAACCAACGCAACTTTGCACGTAGGTGCTCTTTACATGGGAAGAATCTGTTGTGTTTACCTGCTTTGGGTGCAGCATTTCTTTTGCAAAACATAGAAAACCAAGGGAAAAAGCTTTAAAAAGAAGCAGTTTAAAAGGGTACAAATGGACCAAATGTAGGTATGAGACAGAAGCGTTGTGCATATGCTGCGTGTAGTAATGCTGCAGCACTGTAGGCTCCGTCCGTAGTACAGGGGCTCTTTGCTTTGCTGTAAGAAGCCCGGTGCTGTGCAGTGACAAGCAGAGCGCTGGTTTTCACCCTGTCGTTGCATCATGCTGTTTGCATGGCTGTTCGGAGAGAGGTGGCCTGACGGGTGTTGTGTACCGCTCAGAGGGGAGCCCGCATGCAGCAGAGCACCGCGTCCAGGTCTAGAGAGATGGAGCATCTAGGGAGGATGAGTTGTCCTTGTTCACATTCTGCAACTCCTGCTTTTGCGCTACCAAATCTGTGCTCATTAATGGGTTTATAGAAAATGGAAAAGGCATTTTCAATTCTAGGTATTTTCTTCCCAGGTGATGTGTGGGAGCCTAGGTGTGGGAGTTTTTTCTTCTCATTTGTTTTTTAATGTTACCATTTGAGAAGGACAGTGTTGAGGGATTTTGTTTTTTTACTTCTTCCCTCCACACTTGCTTTGCTGAGCTGTTTTTCTCGCTGCCATGCCCTACTGTTGAAGTCGGTTTGAACAGTAAAGCTGAGAAAGGTAAATTTGCCGCCTCTCTCTTGCTGCTGTTAAACTAGAGACTGTTTCTTTGCGGTGAATTTTTGAGTGTAGGGCTGACTGTCAGGGTTTTCCTACGCTGCTGCTGGGAGAAGACATAATTGCTGTCATTGTTCTGAAAGACAGCAGTGACTTCATTTTATGGTGTGACTTCCCTGATTTTCAGGGAAGAGGCAAATGCTGTAATCTGAAATCTGGTTCCTTGTTAAGATGCTTTGAGCTGGAACTCTGGGAAATGCTGGACTGTGACCCCTCTGCTTGGAGCAAACAGTATGGGTTTACAGCTTTGATGCTGCCTCTCGTCTGCAGAGCCAGCAGAAGGCAGCAGCTTGGCTGTTGCAGCTCGTAAGCGTCTTGGGCATGCTGCCTGCTCCTTTCTACCGGCCTGCTGGGCATCGTCATCTATAGTGGAAGAGTGAGGTGGGATGTCAGTGGCTTTATTGGGCACAATCAGATCAGCAGTGCTTGGCTTGCCCCTGGCGACATCCAGAATGGCTACTTTGCTTTTGACCATCTCCGCCTGCCCGACTGTAGAATCTCAGAGGTGGATGCTGTAGTTTTAAAGTGTACGGTCATCTGGATCCCAAACCTATCTGGGCATGGAGCTCTCTGGGGGGAAGCAGTGGTTGGAGCCCAGCAACAGTATTAAAGCGAGTCCTCAGCCCAACTGTTGGTCTGCTCTGGTGCTTCATTAGGACCCAAAGCCATCACTGATGGTGAGCAACCTCAGGTGAAATAGTGTGAAACCCTTTGATGTGTGTGGTGGTCTTTTCCCTGTCAACATTTTCTGCTATCAAATGTGTTGAGACAGCACCCGATCCTTTGCACCTTTTGCAAAACCAGTCTAGCTCTGCACAGGTTGGTAGGTGTGTTTGGTTTATATTGGAGCAATTGTACGATTCTAGCCTGGGAAAAGGTGAGTGTGGCTGCTGAAAGGAAAGTATGTTCAGCTCCTTCCCAAGCATGTGGTCCCGCTGTCACGGAACAGCTTGTCACTTCGGTGGTCAGTCAGGCTTGTGGCTTCCTTCTTCCCAAGCCACGGGTGAAGGTGGAGCGAGCAGACTGGTTTTGTGGGCAGCTGGTAGCAGCTTCGCTTCGCCTGGGCGGAGGAAGAGGAGGACTCAGCTACACCACGAACAAGCTGAAAGCTGTTGGCATTTCCTTGCCTCAGTTTCTTAATGTTCTCGAATATTTTTGGCATTGGTCAAAGGTCTTTTAAGGAGTCAGGTGTCTGCCCACCCGCATATGTCTTTACCCTTGAATCAAGTCTCTGACTTTTCCAACCCCCACCTTAAGAGCTTCCCCTGTTCCCAGAGCAGTTGCTCTGCTTCGCTTTTGCTTGAGCTGCCTTTTTTCTGTAATTGCTCTAGAGAGGTGTTTTGAGACCCAGTGCCAAAGCTTAACCTTCATTCTTCTTCTGGGGAAAATTCCCATTCTTTTAGTGCTGCCTCCCGCTTCAGGGTTGCAAAAGAGCCCCTGGCCTTCTCCTTGGCTGAGTGTGCTCCTTCCCTCTCCCAGGTGAGGTCTGCCCAGGTCCTACAAAACCTTTTAGCTGTGGTGGTGGAGCTGCCCTGGGGCAGGGACTGATTCCCCCTGTCCTTGGGGCGAGTGGCTGCAGCTCCTGTTGATTTCTGGAAATCAGGCCACATTTATCAGACCCTGCGTTTTGGCAGTCAGGCTGTTAAGCATCCAGGTTGAGACATTTTTTGCCTCTTTATCACAACTGTTTGTTTTCTCTCTGCCTGCCTGTCTGTTCAGTGTGACGCTTGGGGCTTTAGCTATGTGCCTGGTAGGAATAGCCTTATTTTTACAAGGGGCTTTGTTGGCTCTGCTAATGCTCTGAATGGCTTTACTCCTGGGAAAGGGGAGAGGGAGGCTGGAAAAAACCCAGCTGGAAGCTGTGCCTTTGCCAAAAAATAAATAAATAAAAAATATATGGAAATGAATTCCTCACCCCTGTGCAAAGAGGGAGGAGAAACAGCCCCTTAGTTCCAGAAAGGGATGGAAAAAGGAGAAAAGAATGGGGGTTTATATCTCTCGCTGACGAGGGAGAAGGAAAACATCACTGAACGCTTAGGAGCTCCCACATGCTAGGCTGCATTTTTAACGTCCTGCTGTCTTTGTCATATAGCAACAAAGCTGGGGGGTTTAATTAGCCAGTGGTTGTTTTTGATATTCTAATTTCCAGCACTGCAAAGTGACTCCTGAGGCAGGTGGCTTTGTTGCTAGTCACGTGCTGTGGTATTGTTTAAAGATGCGATTAGATTCATTTATTGCAACCTTTTTGCCTTCAGCTGTGATAGTCTCTTAATTACAGGCCTTTTTTTTTTTTTTTTTTTTTTTTTCCCTATCCTTCAAGGCATCTTTGAGTCCAAAAGCCATCAGCTGTGTTCTCCATGGAAATGCTGCTGCATGCCCTGCCCAAGCGTTGCTCAAGTACTGCGTGTAGGGAGTTTGGTTGCCTTGGAAACTATGTGCCACATATATATATATACACACACACACATATATATCCTTGTATGCACACATTATTTTCTTTTCTGACCTAAAGCATTAGCAATGCTCTTCAGGCTGGAAGGACTCTCCTTCCAGGTAATGGACTCATTCAGAGGCCTCTCATTGCTGGTGCTGAGCACTGACCCCTGTGAGTCTCTGCCAGGGCGATGGCCCAGGCACTGTCCTCCCCTTGGTGTTACCTGGTATTTCTCCTTATTTCACTCCCTCTCCTCTCTCCAAGCATAACTGCTCTTGAGGACAGGACTCATTTTTTGCTCCTCTGGCAGAGGAACCTTTTTTGGAGTGTGGGAGATAATTTGGTGGCTGCAAGGATGAACCGCCTTTGCTGCAGTGGTTTCTCTCTCCATTCCTCTCCCCTGCAGTGGTGTATCTCTCACCATTCCTCTCCCCCTTCTTGCCTGCCTTCGTCCGCCTTTTCCCTGTGCATAGTTTCTCACTTTCCATCTGCAGAGCTCTAGCTTGCCAAGTGCTCCAGTCTCAAACACTGGCTGCCCCCCTGCTCCTCCTGGCCAGCCCTGGGGGCTCTTCACCACCAAGCCCCCCGGGGTCTGAATGCCTGAAGATGGGAGTGGCTCTCTCTGGGAGGCAGGTCTGGATCTCATTGCTCTACAGATCATCCCACAAACTCTCTGGTGCTTTTTCTCATACGTAGCAATTGCAGGCAGTGCCCAGCACCTGCAGGTGGTAGGGGTGCTGCCTGGGGGGTGGGGGGGTGAGAAGGCTTTGCTTCGCCTGCAGAGGAGCGGGCTGTGTCGGTACGGACATGGGGGTTGCTTTCCTGAGAGATCCCACCCAAAGCCAAGCCCAGCACATCAGAAGAGAGGTCAGTCCGTACCAGCTCACACCCACTGCTGCAGCACTGCCATTTTCCAGCAGTCAGTGGTGGGGTTTTTCCATACGGAGTCAATGGAGGGTGCTGCTGTTGCAAGTCCTTCGGTTTTGTAGAGCAATAACTGACTTTGAGAGTGAATATGGGACTTGATGCGCTGGAGGTAGAGACCTTGAACTGATTTATTTTTTTCCCTGTAGTCTATATTGTCCTTTGGTTACCAGAAATGAGTAAAAAGTGAGATAAGTTAGATTTTCTGATGTGAGTTTCCTAAGTTTCGAACCCGTGTCTTCTGAGGAAGCCATGTCTGCCTGTGAGCATCTGTAGTTACATCAGGACAACTTCAGTGTCGAGAGCTCCCGCTGCTGCTCCCTTGAAACAATCAAGCTCCCAGAGAGGGGTGACGTCTTTCCATCCCAGAGAGGGGTGACGTCTTTCAGGTAGCACTCCTCTCCAAACTGCATCCCTTTGAGTATTTACTCTGCATCACATTTCTCTTCTCATTTGTCAGTTGTCAAAATCACATCTACTATTTTTAGTTGCCCCAAGCTTCTTTGCCTGTTGGGGGTATATATTTAGGCACTTGCTGGGCTGTGTCCCCTGTTTGTCAGGCTCTGCTACACCTAAAATGAAAGATTTCAAATCTCTGTGTTTCAGAAATGCAGGAGAGATGGTTTGTGGAGAAGTGGGAGCTGTTTCCAAAGCTGAATAGGCAGGAAAAGGTTGTGAGTTGAGCCCGTCTCTGCTGAGGTGGTGTGTGACTCAGGAAGGAGCAAGGCATGACATGACACCTTTAATTTCCTCACTTCTGTCATCTTTAGCAAGACATTGGTGATGAAGGAGTGATAGTATCAAACATCTGGGTTTTTGTAATGCTGTACTGTACATATATATATGAGAAATATCAAAGGCAGTGCCTTACTGGGAATGGTTCTTGCTAGCAGCTGCTGCTGGTGGTGTGTCCCCAAAGGCTCAGGGCTAAGCCAGGAGGGTTTGCTCAGCAGTAGGTGCCCTCAGCAGTGCCTGGCAGGCATTGATGTTTCCCCTGCTCTTACTGTGGCCTTTGGACTTGATTTCCATGCTACGGACCAGACATAGCACCTGTAAAGCACAGCCAGGCTTCTGTACCCCACCCCCTTGCAGGAGAGATGTTCCTTAGCCATTCAGCAACAAATGGATAACGGGACACCAGCCATTTTCATCATGTCCTTAACAAGACATGAAATCCTGAAGACATGAAATCCACAGACTGAGTTAGGATGCTTTTCCCCCCTCAGGCTAATTTCAAGCCTCCTCTACCAAATGGTCTGTACCATAACGCCATCCTCTCCCATCTGGATGTCTGCTGCCTGTGCTATGTCCTGCCTGTGAGCAGGCAGGGTGCTGAAGCATAGTCAAGAGTCTGTTTTATCCAAGGAAAGGAATTCCTTTTTGTATTCCAGTATCCTGTCTGCTGCCAGGCGCTGGCTTGAGTGTCTGTGAAGCAGTCACACCTGCAAACTAGAGCAGAGTCAGCATGTCTGGTTATTCAGGCTTGTGTGCTGGAGCTGCCTCTGTCTCTCGCCTGGTGGGATGAAGTGTTAGTAGGCTGAAAACCCAAGACATGCAGGCACTCTTCTTGAGATGGATGCGTTCCCCCATTGCCCGTGCGGAGGAAGAGTGAGCTGTACCTTCCCTTCGGGTTGCACAAGGCAAGGAGCTCTACCTGTGGCCTCTTCCAGTTTTCCCACTGTAGGGTCAGCAAAGTGGTGGCTTCTGCTGTCTGCATCAGCACTGGAGCATGTAGTGGTGCCAAGAAATGCGGAGCAAAGAAAGGATCATTGCATGGAGTCGCAGGGTTTTCCTGTCCTGAAATTGTTGTGGGGTACTCTGCAGCGCTGTGGGTCTGTCTGTGCATCCTCCTTGCATGCACATCCTTAGCGTCTGGACCTTGAACATCATGCTTTTCTCCCTCTACTGTTGCTTTTACATCTGTTCATTCATGGAGAAGCAAATGAGTGTTTGTGGAGAGGGGAGGAAGGGCCTTATGTTGATATTTGTGTAAAATATGCCCATGTGTTGGAATATTGTGTTTAAAACTATGAAAAAGAAAAGGAAGGCCCATTTGCTGAACAGAAATACCTGTCCCTACCTCTGCCCAGGGATGGTTTTGACCCCTACCTTTCCCGTTTCTCTCTGGCAGAAAAACCCATAGCTGTTTGAGGCAAAAAGTTAGTAGAATGGCTTGTTGCAGAAAGAGTGCCTGGTTAATGAATTTTTACAGAATATTGCTAAACAGCTGGTGAACGTACAGCATTTTTTTTGTGTTAATATTTTGATTTTGTCTTCAGTGGAAATGCGCATCTCAAAGATGTAATCTGCTCTTCAGGAAAACACCGCTGCTGAGTCTAATTCTTTTTCCCACCACCAAAATTGATGGAGACTGGCAATACTGCCAGATCTGCAGAGTGTAGCGTGAACACAGTGCATGGTTTCGTTTGCTGGTTGGTCCTGGGGGTCTTTCTGGCGGGGATGGCTTTCCTGCACCCTGCTGCTGGGACCACCTGGTTCTCTTTATGGTAAGGTTAGCTTAGGGGAAAACTGCTCCCTTGCTGGGGAGCGAGGCATTCCCATGGCAAGAACAGATGGAAATGAACTGCGATGCATTTCCCATTTTTAAAAATAGCCACATTCCTACTGCAGGGAGTGGTGGTCTGTGGGAAGGAGGGATGTTGGGGCATGAGCGGGCAGCAGCCTGTGGTAGAAGCTTCTTTGATTTTTCTGACCTGGTGAAGATTTGTTGTCCTGGGTGAAATGCTGTTGAAGCAGGCCGTGCACTGCTCTGTCTACAGGCCCGTCAGCACTGAGAAAGCCTCCAGCCAGAAGCCGAGGTGCCAGCTCACCTGTAGTTGCTTTTAAATTGTAATTCATTCATAGTGACCAAAGGCTGGTGGCCTTTAATCTGCTGAGCTGGGGGGTGGAGATGTGTGTTTTAGTGAGGGTTTGCACAGGTGATTTTTATGCAGTGTTTTGCAGGACTGTGGTTAATTATTCCCCTTGGTCTGCCTGGTGGCGTTTTCAACCTCACTGCCTTAATCTCCGCTCCATCAGAATGGTTGCTGTTGAGTTTTTCTTTCCTCCTTCAGAATTTGAGGTTTTTCTTTTTTTTTTTTTTTTTTTTCCTGGTGTTTTGTAACATCCCAGGGCAAAGCTCTGCTTTGCTTTCCCCACCTTGTCCCAAAATACAAAGCTCAGGCATTTTTCCCAAAGCCAGGAATGTTTTGTAGGGAGCCGAACTCATCTCCTTTGGTGGTGAGAAGTGGGATGTCTTGCTCTGTCTTTGGCTGTGCAAAGAGCACAGAGCTGCTCTAGCAAAAATAGCAAACCAGTGAGGTCTTATTTGCCCCTCCCTACCATTCTTCAAATGCTGTTTTTCTTTTTAGTGGGAGTATTTTTTTTCCTCTTTGAGTTGCTGTGTCCTTCTGAGCCCTCTCCCCTAGCTCTCCATGGAGTTAGCACTTGCAGCTCACCAAGGAAGCGAGCAGTGCAGTATCCATCGCGGTAACCTGGCACCTTTCAGATGTGATTCACTCACGGAGCGTTAAGCATTTTCTCAGCCATGCTTCAGTGTCAGTAGCATGAGATCTTTTAATTCCTCTTCACCCCTACTGCCTGCACTTTTTCTGATGACAAGTATCTGGGAAAATCTGTTTTTGTGAAACACTTGACATAGAGCATGACTTTCCTGTCCTAGCAGTTCATTGTCAGAGAGCCTTTAAACTTCCTCTAGGAAAGTGTTGGGTTTTGTGAGGTTTTTTTCTTTTCTTTGTGGCTTGTCACACTTGCTGCCCCTTGTCTGCAGAAGGAGACGAAGGGAAAGATTGGAAATGAACTTTAAAATGTGGTGGTTTTCAGTTTGCTCATCCCTTTCTTTGCTGGAGGAGCAGTGACAGACTGATGGTACTGATCCTTCTGTGTAGGGAGCTGGTGGTGAATAGAGGTGCTGTGGATCTTTCAACAGCTGGGATGAAGGAGAAATAAATATAGATTAATTTCTTCTGGAGGCGTGCTGGAATTGTGGCTCTCCCAAAGCAATTTGGTCTTTGCAGTTATCAGTCTGAATGTGGCTAGGAAAGAAAAAATCGATAGCTGGAGCATCCCGCATTGGCTGGGAGTGGAGCAGGTTGCAGGATCCTGGCTCTGCCCCTGATTTGTGCCTCGCTGGAGCCCAAATGCTGGGGAGGTGGGAGGGATCCCCGCCTGGTGGGCTCCCCACAGGTGCTTCAGGGGTGCTGGGGTGCTTTAGTCTCAGGGTGGGAGTGACCTGATGCTGCCTCCAAGCCTGGGACTGAACTGCTGCTCTCGCGCGGGCTGCTTCATGTCAGGGCAAAGGGAAAGGTCTTTGCTGCTGGGTCCCCTGGGCAGAGCTGGTCTCACGCCATGGAGGGTGGCAGGGACCGAGGGGCATCTCCTTTTGGGGCTTCAGCACCTGCACCACCCTGCAGGTTTTGGCCATGTTACCCTGAAGAAGCATCTTTCTTTTAAAAAGTGATGCTGCTTAGAAATGAGAGGCGGCTGTTTGCTTTTAAATCTGTCCCTCCAGTTCATACTGGTCTCTGGCTATCCGTGGAGTCTTTCAGATCAAACACGGCAGATCATGTAGCGTGCAGAGGGAGTTAATCTGCAGGAGCCCTCCCTGGTGCCTCTCTCCCCTGCCAGCCTGCTCAGCTGAGGGCAGCTTTCAGCTCTTCCGTGTGGAAACTAGGGCATCTCTGAACCACCTTCTTTCATCTGCCTCTGAAAGGCCTTACCTCCTCCTGCCTAACGTTTTGGAGGGTTATTTTGGTAGAAAAAAAAAAGTGTCGTAGGCTGGGATGAGTCGTCCCATGGAGGTTGCCTTGCCTTTGCACTGCCCTCCTTCTCGAGGGCTGTAATGAGGTGAGCTGGCTACTGCCTATATAGATCAGGCAGCACTCTAAAACCGGCAGGTGTGTTTCCTTTGATGCTCTGGCCATGCTCCTGGAAGGTGTGCACGAATCTGTTTGAAAATGAAGTTGAGCTGTTTGGGTAAGTTCAGGGGGCCAGGAGGTACCTCTCCGAGACCAGTAATTTCCATCTCAAAAATTTGGCCTGAAAAAATTGTGCAGGAGTAGCAGCATTTCAGCACAAATTTTTGAGTATAAATACACAAATGTTACATTCAGTAGCCAGGAACTGTTGGTTCTCCATTTCCTTTTTTTTTCAGTCAGTCCTCATCGCCCACTGAAACAAAGCTTGACTTTGCTCTGAGCGGTTGGTGGGAAGCAGAGTATACATATATGTGTGTATGTTCACACACCCATATATTTTTATATAAATAAGATTATATTTATATGGAGGGGTGGGAGAGCAAAATGCAGAAGCGTTTTACTCTTGCCAGAATGCTCTCAGATGTGAAGTCACTTTGCAGGGCAGTGCCTGCTGCCTGCAGTTGCGTACCACAAACCCGTGTGTGGCCTTTGCGTGCAACATGGTTGATTTTCCAGTCCCTTGCAGTGGCAGCTGACGGACGCTCTCGTTTTCATCTCACAGGAGGAGCCGGCTCCCGTGGCGCAAGGCCGGAGGTCATCGCTCAGCGGGGTGTGCTACCTGACCATGGGTCTCCTCGTACTGCTCCTGGGCTTGGTCTTTGCGTCGATGTATGTGTACAGATACTTCTTCATCACCCAGGTAGGACTGAGTCAGGAAGGACTTCTGGTTCTTCAACCGTAGCAGCCAGACAAGCTGCTCCAACCTTTGAAAGAGGCGGTGCTGTTATTTGTTGCTTTGCACTGCGGGAGCTCAGGAGCCATTCCTCTGGGCACTGCAGGCAAGCCCTGTCTTAAGTGGTAGGCTCAGGCTCACCTCCATCCCAGCTGCTGGGACGGGTCTTCCAGAAACCCTCCTCTTCCCCTCCCACGTGGCTTTGTTTTGCCCCTCTGTTTTTTTTAAACTCCATAAAAATATCTTGCCAGTTCTACCTTTTAAACCCAGTGTCCCTGCTGTCAGGGGTAAGGCCGTCCAAAAGCATGGCTCGCAAGGGCAGAACAAGCCCTGGGGAGAGCAGGAAGGTACGGGCAAGGAAACAGCTTTTTGCAGTAGGTTTTTTTGGCCCTAGCACAGCGAAATGCTGTAGGTGTAACAAAAATAGGTGCTGCTATTAATAAAGCAAGCAGAGAAGTGAAAATTAGGTGGGAGATGGTATGGAAAGTTGAGCCCTCAGCCTCCAGTAAATTCAGCACCTTTTCTTCCGCATAGTCTTTGCAAAGCCTGGCCTAGCAAAGGCACGGGGCTGGCAGCGTTGTGGTGGGTCAGAGCACAGGGAGCGAGGCAGGGCAGAGCTGCTTTTTAAGGAGCGAACTGCTGAGCTCTGTGGCTTGCGGAGAGTTTAGCCAAGAAACCCCAGAGCATTGATGTGCTCTGAAGCCCTCGTTCTGCTGCAGAGCAGCTATTAGTGAATGAGTTCTCCCAGGACGGCCAGCTGCCTTCGTCTCTGCAGCCAGCACTTATCCACTCAGCAGTATCGTCTTTTTATACACTCCCTTGCTCCATAAATTTTCTTGCTGTCAAATTAATTTGCAATCTTTGTTTTAAGATACATCAGTGCTTTATCGCCCGTGCTCATCTATACCTGATCTGGGAACTCTGTGACGGCTGTAGGGCTGCTCAGCCCTCTCTCACCCTGCTGTGTTAGTGTGCCGGCCCCTGTTGCAGGGCTCCTGGTGTAGATGCTTCCTTGTGAGAAGCAGCACTGACCACGTTACGGACAGCATTCAGTCCATCACCCAGTCAATAACCTACCCTTGGCAGATGCTGAACGGCACTGGGAAATGCCCACTGGTCCATTTAGGGCCACTTGTCATCACCCCAGCTGCCTGCCTGCAATACCAAATGGCAGTTTAGATCCAATTACACAGCAAAGCCCTTTCAACATGGTCAGAGATGCTTTGGAGACCAAGGCAACAGGGTCTTTATGTCTCAGTCTGCAGTGGCTGCAGTTTGTCCCTGTGGTCCTTGAGCTCAAACTTGGTCGCTCACCCAGTGTTAGCTCTCTTGCTCATACCTTGTGCTTCTGGAGCCCTGGAGTGCAGCAGCTCCTGTTTTGCAGTGAGGCAAAGCAGCTTTGTTTAGGTGCACCTGCCATATCCAAGCTACAGGTGCCTTTAGAAATGATGCTATGCTGACCCCAAGTGTATATGTGTTATGTAGAAAAATGCAGTTACTGGAAGCCACGTCTATGGAGGGATGTGAACAGTTTGGTCATGAAATTTAAGAGTCTAGAGACAGTCACTTTATCTTTCTGAATTACTCCTTGTGAAATCCCACAGGGAATCCTTTATTCCCTTTGGACCTGGCTAGCAGGAAGGGAGATGTGGTCATTTCACAAGGGTGTTTTACACTGTCTTCATCAAGAACGTTTTCTGGTAAAAAGACTGATCTTGGAATATCTTCAGGCACATGTTAGAAAAGAGTAGTTTTTACCCAGTATGGGTACAGTTCTTCCCGTGTTTGCTGTAGCTGTTAGTCGGGTGTTGTGGGGTGTATGAGTACTGTACCTCTGCCTGGATCTTGTCCCCACAGCTGCCCCGTGAGAGCGTGTTTCACTGTGGCGTCCTTTACGAAGACTCGCTGTATTCGCCGTTCAAAGGGCAGCTGGAGTTACACGAAGACGTGAAGATTTACATTGAGGAGAACTATGAGCAAATCAACGTCCCAGTGCCCCAGTTTGGAGGGAGTGACCCTGCGGATATCATCCACGATTTCCAGCGAGTAAGGAGCTCTTGGGGCCTTTGGGGGGCATGGCACGGGGCTGGGGTACACCAGCACTGCACTCGTGGTGTAACACTATCACTGTTGTCGCACATGTCTACGATGATCTTATTAACTGAGCTGTCCTCCTTCCTGAGGCCTTTTCTGAGATTTTCCAACCTGCTTGTCTTGCTTGGTAGGGAGGTCCTTGGACAGGTTCGTCGTTTAAAGCCATTTTCTGTGTTCCCCAAATTCCCTCTTTTCACCCATTTTCACAGCCTCATTTCACTGTGAAGGGCTCAATTTCTCAATTTCTGTGCTTGGAACACAGGGTCTGACTGCTTACCATGACATAACACTGGATAAGTGCTACGTCATTGAGCTGAACACCACCATCGTGATGCCTCCTCGCAACCTGTGGGAGCTGCTAGTTAATGTGAAGGTACAGCTGCAATTCTGCTTGGTTTACGCACTTTATTGAGTTGGCTTGTGGGTGCCAGCTGGAAGCTCATGAGAAATAAAAACTGCTGTGTCTGTGGAAGTAAGCCCTGGCCCCAACAGAGCTGAGCCTTCACATAGAGTGAAGGCTTCAAGTGGGTTTAGCTGAAATATTAATTTTGCAGACAGCACGGTAACACTGGCATGACGGATCAACCTGACCAGGGTGACACAGATAAATAAGCAGCAGATTCCTTCCCTCTGCTGTTTACTCATTGTAAAAATCAAGGGAAAAAAGGAAAAATTTCCTCCTTTTACTCTCACTGTGGTTACCAGTGCTGTTTGCCATTTGCAGAGCTCTCAGTGTCCCTTGGGGAATAGCAGGCCTTCAGCTTTTACCCTTTTGTGGGGGGAATCTGTGCTGCCCTCCTTGTTGTGCTGGGGGCTGCAACACCAGACTTGGGCTCACGTGGTTTTGCTCACAGCCGGCATTAATTGGGTTTAGTACCAGCAGTTTTGTTCAGTTCAGAAGCCCATGCCGCTATTGCAGTAACTGAAAGCAGTCTTTTTAAAATAGAGTACTATTTAATCTTAACAGCAGGGGAAAAAAACCCAGGATTTTTAAGACTGCAGAAGGAGCATATCTATCTCAGTCTTTTGCAGGTAAAGCAAAGCACTGAGCCTGGATCTTTTACTCCCTTCTGTGAGGGTTTATTTAAAAGAAAATAGGAAAAAAAAAAAATTAACTTAGTCTTTCTTGAATTCCCTTTGCTTATTTGCTGGTACATGCAGTGTGATGAACTTTGTAGGGGTTAAGTTCAGAGGCAGAAGGTTGTGCCTTGAGAGAAGCCTGATCTCTACTTCTTGTCAAACTCCCAGTTTGTTTCCTAGCAGTCCTCGTAATTTCATGCACTGTGACTGTCTGGCAAATGTGTTGGGAACCCTGCTGGGGTACAACACGCATTTACTTGTAACTCTCCAAACTGGCCACAGCTTCTGATCATGGCAGGTGACCAGTCTCTTGGGGAGAGGGAAATGGAAAAGGCAGGATTGCACAAGCTGACAGCTGAGCCCCAGCGAAAAACTGAGATTGGAAGTGCTGGTCACATCCTAAAATAACAGATACAAACTCACAGTCAATAAAAATTATGCTTTGTCTTTTTCAGAAATCGAATTTAAAAAGGGGATAAAAATACAATTAAAATGGTCTTATGTGTTTGATTCTTTAAAGAGAGTATGAAGCAGATGTGGGTTTAAATAACTTTCTGATTATTGGGATGGGTAAGTGTCCAGTCTGTCTGTGGAGGTTTTAGCACGTACCTTAAAGACATTGTTTTTAAGCATTTAGCTTGGTCTTGAGCTCAGAAAAAGTGTTTCACCATGAGGACAGTGAAACAGCGTAACAGATTGTCCAGGGAGGTTGTGCTGCCTCCTTGGAATCCTTGAAGGTTTTCAGAACTGGACTGGATAAAGCTGAAGTCCCTCCCCAGCTGAATTTCCTTTAAGCCTTTGATCTTCATGTCCACGGGTGGGGCCTTTCTGGTGGCTTGTGTCAGGCAGAGAGGGCAAATTTCTTCCTGCTGCAGGGACCTTCATCACCTGCTGACTTGCTCCACTGCTCATTAGTGCTTCTTTTTAGATGCTGGATGAGCTGCATTGGTCCTTCGACTCAGAGAGTTTTTGCCTTCTCTGCATCTCTGAATCCAGTCTCTAATGAATGAGACTAATTCCCAGCTGAAAATTTAGTTTTGAAGATGTTGAGTGGCTTCAGTCCTGTTTCTAGGATTAAAGCTCACTCCAGCGAATAATGTAGCAGTTTGCTCCAGCAGACCTTGGCAGCACAAGGAGTCAGTGAAGCTCCTTTGCCTTTTCCTCACCGGCCAGCCTGGTGCCGGGGTGCCCCTGTGCAGTGTGGCTGCCACGTGCCCTGCGCCTGCCCTGCAGTCCCTGCTGTGTGCGGGCACAGCTGCGCCAGAGCCCGCTCAGGTCTTGGCCCTGCTGTCACCGTGTATGTATCACCAGGCCTCTTGTGTGTGATTTTCTGCCTGTAAATGGCAGCTCTGCTGCTTCTTGCAGGCTTTATTCTCTATAGGTGTGACAGTTTAGTGAACAGGGCTGCCTAAATACCTGAGAGAAAAGGATGGAGGAATGCTCCCCCTGTGCAGCAGCGGGAAGTTGGAGATGACCCAGTTAAATGATGGATGATCCACACCTTTTGCAGAATGCAAGATGCTCAAAGCTTTAGTTTCCCTTAAAAGTCTTGGTGGAGAATGGAAGGTGTCATCCTTGTTGCACAGTCCTATGATGCAGGAGCGATGATTCCAGACTACTTCAGCTGCCACAGCTATTTAAATTTAAAACAATGAAGAGACTGGATTGTGTGCATGTGTGCTTCTCTAAGCCCTCTTACTAGGTCAAGGATGTGGCAAATCCTGAGCCCTGCCCTGGGTGTTAGCATGACAGCTCCTGCCAGTAACTGCACATATCGCATGCCCTCTCCTTCACTCTCCCACTGAGAATCAATAATTGAATTTCTTGCAGAACTGTTGTGTTAGTGTAGTACAAACTTCCACTAATAGCCTAGTCCTCCAGCATTAGAGGAGAGATTTATTGATCCGGTAGGTTATGCCAGCCCAGCAGCACGGCACTAAGTTAAGGCGGCACGTTTCCAGGTACATCTCTATGGAGATAACTAGTTCTGTGCTGGAAACTGAAGAGGTGGTATTTGAAATTGAACTGCTGTTGCTTACTTTTCCCCTTGATTATATTTATATTGGCCCCAGGTTCTTTTATTTCTTTGATTCTTCTTAAGGGAAAGGGACCAGACGTGTGTCATTGCTTCATGGCCTCGTTAGCATTTAGTCTGCTCAGGAGTGCCTCCCAGCTCACGCTGTACTTGTAACACCGCTGCTTATTGCCACGGTGATGCCCAGACAGCTGCAAGATGCCCTGAGCACCCAAAAATCAGTTTGCAGAGAGTCTTCAGTGCAAAGCAGATGCCTTTCATGTAGAAAAAGAGGCAGTCTCCATCCCTGGGATGTACCCCCAGGTACCTCATTTCCTCTCTTCCCATTTTTTTCAGCCCCTGGTGGCTTTCTGCCATGTCCTCCCACCAGGCACCCCACTCATCACCCTGCCCTTCATAGCAGCCTCAACCCCAACAGCAGGGAGCTCGTGTGTGCTGCTTTGCCTCAGCTTGGTCCCCAGCGTGAGCCACCTTTCTGCACTGCTCCAGAGTCGCTGGACGATGCCCCCGAGGCGATGGCAGCGTGCCTAGCGCTACCACGCAGGGCAGTGTTTCTAAATGTGGTGCCTGTGGCACATCTCTAGTCCCTGTTCCTGTGGGCTCCAAGGGCAGGAGGCCATTGTGGCTGTGATGAATGGACCGAGCAGGGGGAAATGTGGAAAACTCAGGAAACTGCTGGAATCTGAGCAGGGCTGGCGTTTTTGGGTTTTGCCTTTTGAAGTCAATGTAAAGTGCACATTTTCAGTGGAGTTCCTGGCATTTTGGTTGAGCCTTGATCCCTCTCCAGATGGGTTTGTTGTGCTAGCAGAGTTAGAGCTTTGCGCACCCTCCTTTAAAACTGAGGTTAGTTTAAAAGCAGGGTTGATCCTACACTGGCTTCACCCCCTATGTGAACGTTCAGGTTTTGGATCTAATCCATTTTGTGTGCCCTGTGCTAGTAGCATGGGACAGTTTACTGCAAGGACAGGGGTGCACATTAACTGGTCCTTGTAAGTGGAGTTTGAGCCTTCAAACCATGAATTTTCTGCAGTTTGGCAGTCCTTGGTGCTCTGTGTGAGACAGGAGGAGATCATGGCACCGTTTGTGCTTTATTTTGGTGGAAATTGTCATTTCAGAAAGGGACGTACCTGCCTCAGACGTACATTATCCAGGAGGAGATGATCGCGACCGAGCATGTCAGTGACATGGAGCAGCTTGGCTCCTTCATCTACCGGCTCTGCAGTGGCAAGGAGACCTACAGGCTGAAGCGGAGGAGCGTGAGGAGACGTAAGAGCCTCGTTCATTCAGCTGTCCTAACTCGCTTTGCCCCCGCATCACGGTTGTTATTTCTACTGTTACAGCCATGCTGGCCTCTTCATGGCGAGAGGGGAGGTTTCCCTGTGGGTGTAAGCACACAGGAGATCTTTTTAAGATGTTTCCCATCTAAGTCATCTAAATCTGAATCTGGGATGCTGCTCTGCAAATGGGTGCTGGCCGCTGTGTTTCTGTTGTCTGTCAGCCGAATAGGAACATGGAGAGAATGACTGCAGGAACCAGCAGTTCGTTTACATGTGGGCTTCCAGGGCTGAACTAATAGCAGTGCTGTTGGGAACTGTTTGGAAAATTTCCCTGATGGAGACACCTGCTTCAGTGGCAGCTGTTCGGAGCAGACTAGGTCTGCGAATTGCCTTTAATTAATAAAGTTTCTAATACTATGGAAAAAGTTTTGAAGAGGGAACATTGGACTACCTTAAAATGATTTCATGAAAATCAGCGATATGTATCTTGCATATTGCTGTATGTAATATAATATTGCTGCAAAAGACTCCTTAATTTCATAATTTGTATTTATTTGCTTTTAGATACTGTACTTAAAGTCTTACCTGAAACATGAACCTGTAGGCGGTTTGGGTTTGGATCTCTAGGGATGCGTTTGGGTGCAGAAGTCACCGTGGCTGTAGTTGGTGGATGCTTTCCCCACGGGAGCTGCACAGTTATGTGCGGGGCTGCTGGCACGCTGGCTGCTGCTCTCGTGGAGCCCTGGCACGGTCCTGTTTGTCAGCAGGGCACCACCGGGTTTGCTGTAAGAAGGCAGTAGCTGCCTGGCAGAGGTGCCCAGAGTTGATGTGCTGCTGTTTAAGGGCATGGGGAGCATTACCTGTTTCCCAGAGAGGCTGAAGCCTTAGCAGGATCAGTGGATGCAGGGATGCAGACAGCCGGAGGGGTGGCTATTTTAAGCCCTCCTTAGCTGTATTCAGAGCTATGCTCTGTACCAGCCTGTGATTTCTGCCAGTTTCATGAGGGTTTCTGGTCTTTGAGATAACACTGAGATGCTGCCAGCTGAAACCAGCTGTTTCCAGGCGGTTCCTCCAGCTCATGGCAACTCTTACTGGAGCAGAACCATGGCCTAGTGAATACAGCTATTCTTCCAAAGACCAGATTATGCTGCTTTTCATACGGACTGTGTTCCTGCATTCCAGTGTTCAGTGGTTGCATCTCATGTGCTTTCCTTCCTCCACTTGATGTAGCTTTTACAGATTATCATTTGTTGAATTTCCCCTCTCCTCTCTTTCAATCACTTCTAGGTATCAGTCGACGTGAGGTTGGGAACTGTCATCGTATTCGTCACTTTGAGAACACTTTTGTGGTCGAAACTGTTATCTGCAAAAAGTCATGAAGACACTCTCCAGATGTAACCTTCTTTGGCTTTGCTTGCACACACATGCACACACATGCTTTCGGCCCTCTCTTTAGACATGGTAATCTTACTTTTTTTACTCCCTCCCCTGCTTGTGCAGCTCTAACCTCTTGGGCCCATTGTGGCCTCAGAGTTGGATTCTCTTCTCTCCCTGCTACCTACCTGAGACGTTTGCTGGGCTTAAATTTACACAGTGGTCAAAGATAACCTAGGATTAGATGCAGCTTCTTCCACACCACAGGTTGGGAATCTTTTTTTGGGAGCAGGTTTGGGGTAGGAGGGATGGCTGAGAAACAGGAGCGCTGGAAAGAAGTGCTCTGAGGCTGCCTTGGCACCAGGACAGAAAGTTGATGCATAAGAAGAGGGTTACCATTTTGATGCTGATGTAATGATCAGAAATACATAACCAGATGCATTTAGGAAAAGAATAGGTGTGAGGCTACAGACAGGGTGATTCAGGAAGCCCAGCAGAGTGAGGGTTTCTGCCCAAACCATGCTGTGGTGGCCCCAGCTTGCCGTGTGCTGTCCCCCTGAAGACCAGATTTTCAAACATCAAAAGCAACAACTGTGTGTTGCTTTTATGACCGGCTCCTGGCCCCTCCTGAGCACGGCATGGCTCAGCGTGACCCACTGAGCAATGCAGGGTAACCTGGTGGGTGTTCAGGGTGGGTGGGAGGCCAGGGCAAGGGGCAGTGAGGTAGGCTGGGAATGACATGAATGGCGCAGCATGTCCCTGCTCCCCAGTCACAAAGCAGAGGGTGAAGTGCAAGGCTGTGTGGTCTTTTCTCTAACAGAGTTGCAGCTGCTGTGGATCCTGGGCAGATGTGCTCTCACTCTGCCTAAGTAAATAAGAGAGGTGAATCTTTGATGCAAGGGGCCAAAGCTCCATCGATGTCCCATCTATAGGCCGTGGCTGCAGGTGGAGTTGAGTGGTTTACTCCAGCCCTGTGTGTCCTGGCCAGCTCTGCTTGCTTGGGAAGATGAGTTATGTTCACATGGGCCTGTCTTCCTGAGTTGCGGAGATCCCATCTGTGTGCAGATCAGGTGCCATGTCTACGTACAAAGTGGTGTCAGCAGAACTGGTAGTTGAGAAGCAGATTATTTTTTATTTTTTTAACAGTGTGTATTATTGTGTAACTCCTCTGATGAAAGCTGTTTTCATAGCAATTACTGTAGTCTAGCCATGTATCACGTTATCTGCAGGCACCATTGTAGTACAGATACTGATACAAGGCAAAATTCAGCTGATCGATATACTGCGGAGAAATTGTGTGAACGAAACTGCATTTCTATTGATCATCAGACAGAATTGCAGAGTAATTAAATATTCTTCCCTCTGTTCCATAAATATAGTTAAACCTAATTAGGTTCTTGAAATGCAGGCAGTTTTTTGGCTTGAAAGAATGAGGCGAGTTTCAACTTGGCACATTCTTGTTAATTGGTTTCCAGCAAATCGGGACTTGTTCACCATCTGTTGAAATGAGCTTGTTGTTTTAGAAGAGGAAGGATAAAGTAAATGCAAGTACAATCATTAACTCAGCAGAACCAAAAAACATGAATATATTTTAGAATAAAACTTTTAAGTAATAATACTGCAAGTTAATTATGTGAAAACAAACCAGGATCTCAAAATGTAATCCAATGGGAATTAGTATGTCTTTAGAGGCTGAGAATATTATTTTTTATATATAAACCTAGTCAACTATAAACAGTAGGTTTTAACAAGTAGAGGAGGATGCTTTGGTTTCACTCTGCTTTAAGCTTGATGTAAAATGAAGAATTACGTGCACTTCATGCAGGTTGGTAAGGAAAGTTTCCCACTGCCAAAGGCGTATTTGCTTTTCTAGCGTGTTTTTCCAACAATAATTTGCTGCTAGCCCTCACCTTTCATTGCGGAGTGGATGACAAGAAGTGTGTCAGAGAATGGGTTCACTTAATGGAAGTGCAGCAAACTGGTAAATTTAAGCCCTGCCTTTCTCTTAATTTCTAGGAACCTAAGCCTGCACTCAGGTGAGCATACAGACCTTTTCCCCCTTCCTTCTGATTCTGCATGAAATAACTGGTCATTGCGTATGCTAACTCTGTGCAATCTGCAGTTGTCAGGACAAACCTTGGTTCTTTAAGGTGAACTAATGTGGTCAGTGTTTCATAGAATGAGAATGCAGTTGTCTAGAAAGAAAATACAAGATGCTTTGTATATTTTGTCTGGTAGGACTCTTACTTCTTAGGAAAAATCTATGGGATAATAAAATCTTTTACCTCTGATCTGTAAAGCGTGTGTTTGTTTGGAATGAAAAGCACAGGCCCTCCGTGAAGCTGTCTCTTGTGGGAGGCAGCAGCCAGATCTCTGTGGAAGGGCCAGCCCAGCGGCAGCTTGGAGCTGGGCAGTGGGAGGATGCTGCAGTGCGGAGGATGCTGCCCACGGTCATGGGAGAGCGGCGTGGGGAGGTGGCTGAGCAGCCCGCTGTGGTGCCTGTTCATGCCTGCACTCTGCAGGGCTCTTCCCCTGGCCTTGCACTTCCCTGGGAGGCTGAAGGGCAGCCCATGGTGAGGAGGTCACTGCCAGACTGAGATCTGTGAAACAGCAAGGTACCTCTGCTGCTTGGGTGGCTGGTGGGTGGCTGATCTTCACACTCAGCCTTGCTTCTCCAGCTGCCTGGCTTCTGCGTGGAAATCTGTCTGCGTGTGGCCTGCCCCTGCTGTTGCCTTCTGGCTGGTTCTGCAGGGCAGGCCTTTGGAGGGCTTCCCTCCTTGCTGCGTGCAGCATCGTGGGTCCCTTAGTGCTCTCCTGAGCTTTCTCTCCCCCTCTTCCATCCTTTGGGTAGGGTAGTGTCAGAATATTGTTCCTGAAGTTGGCTGTTCCTCTTTCCACAATTAGTCTCTGGTCAGTCAGTAAGGAAGTTCACATTTTGCTTGTTACAGTCATTTTTGCTGCATTTTGAGTTTATGTCTTTAGTGTCTGGATGCTTTTTCAATTATTGGGGTTCTGGAGAAGGGAGCTGCATCTTGCAGTAATTATGTTTACTAAAGCTGCTTCTCCCAGGGTGGCCCAGCCAGCTCTGCCTGATGGCCGTCTTCTTCCATCGGCACTGGGCTGAGGAAGCGACTCCGCATCTCCCCATGGGGAACCTGACCCCTTCAGACACGTTCGCCTTTTGAAGCCTGAAATGCTGATACTAAGAACGTGACTGATGCGGTTCTGTAAGTCTAGTTACCGATAAGTCAGCCACCTTGAGAGTTGCCCAGTGCAAAAAAACACAGCTTGTATTGTGAAATTTTGTGTTTGCTTTTGAACATTTACTCTTGGTTCGGTTTTTCATTTCTTGAGGTTGTGTTCATTGCCCCTTGCTCTTAGGAGACTTGAAATAAGTCAGTTCTACCTCCTAATCTTGCTCACACTCTGGCAGAAGGCTGCTTTATTTGACCAAACAGTAGCACATATAAAAGCTTGGCAGTAAAGCCTGCTCTAGGAGAACCATGTGGCAGAGATGCAGTTGAAACCCTAAGATATGGTCCCTGTGACGGCAGCTAGCACCTAATACAATTTAGCTTTTAATACTTGCATATTGCAGTATGGCTCAGTGGCTGCTCTTTAGCTTTACCAGGCAGTGCTCAGTAAGTCAGAGTTTTGGTTTGACTCTAGGACTATCCACTTCCAGGCTCTGATGGACTTTAAAAAAATAAATCTTACTGGAAGTCTATCAACATAGCAGTTAAGAGGAGGTACCTCTGTGTCTCTTCTAAAACATAAATGAGCTCTGTTACAAGTCTACAGCTACATTTAAAGTCCAGTCCCATCCCATGAAATGCAGCCCATTGGGTTTTCTGCACCCTTGGGACAAGGAATGCTTTGGCCATGATGGACCACATAGATTCCAGCAAGGAGGGAAGGACTTGGTTTTTCACCAGCATGATGGGGAGCTCATGTGTGGTGGGAATGGCTGTATTTTGTTAATGTGTTGGGCATGCTTCTGGGCAGGTGGCAGAAGGGCTGCTGTGTCCCTCAGGAAGGCGCAGGGAAGCACGGGCAGTGGGTGCACTTGTCCACTGCCAGCCTGGTGATGCCACAAGGCATGGGAAGCTCTGTGCTCGCAGGCATCCCACATGGCAGGTCTGCTGGGGGTTGGCTGTCCGCTGCCAGCACGGATGTGGGGTGACTGGTCCACAGGGTGTCCTGGGTGTCACTGGTTTGGTACCAGCAGCTGCTCGCCACAAATCGTCCTTTGGTGTTGGGGATGAAGAGGAATTGTTGGGCCAGTTTTATGCTGTGAAGAATGAAAATATCTGTAGAGCGTTACCCTGTGAAATGGCTCCCTGATGCATGTATCTGAAAATTGGACAGTCCCCATTTTATTACGGTTTATAAGACTTCCAATTGTCCTTACTGGGAATTGATGACAGCCCATTTAGCTCAACATGAACGGCTGTTTGGTATATTATGTTGACACCAAGCTAATGAAAGCCTGTTCTCTCTCTTATACATATATACAAGTTGTTCCTGAGCATTTTGCTGCATCGTTCTGAATTCCACCCAGGACATTATGAAAGTAAGTATTGTGGATGCTGTCACAGCTTCCCAGAGGAAAAAAAGGAATGTTTAGGCAGCTATATCACCTAAAAAAATAGCTTCCCTTATTAGTGTCCCAGGTCTCAGGTAATGCCTGTTTCTTGCCTTTTTGGTAAGTACAGTTCCTGATGGGGGTGTGTGTGTGTGTTCATGTCCCAGTGAAATCAATGAGGTGCTGCAGCTCCATAGGAAGGAGTGTTTTCAGGATTAAATGAACAGAAAGGAGAGTTTGAGGGGGCAGAGACACTAACAAATACAGGTTGAGCTTTAGTGACTATTTTCAGCTGAAAAAAATTTAAAATCGTAGCATAAAAAGGTGGGTGGAAGCATCTAGACTTCCTGATGTAAGCTGAAGCATTTGTTTTAATGTTTTAGTAATTAAGTTGCTTGTTTTGAAACAATTTTTGTCTAAAAACGCTGAATTAAAATGGTCAAGTAATATGGGAATAAACCAAACACTGTTCATCTTGTGTTAAAAGAAGCATTTATGTTGACCAAAATGTCAACAAAACATGACTTTTTTTTTTTTGCTGTACTGGAAAACCTGCGATAAAGAACCTAAATTTGGTTTGATCTGATTATTTTTTTTTTAAAATTTACTTCACACGCCAACAGGAGAAATCCCTTGTTTTCTATCCTTATCTAGTTTTAGTTGCCAGCAGGGCCCAACGAGAGTGAAAAGGGAACTGGAGCTTGAAGTGACATTTGGACCATCCAACTTGTACTGAAATTAGGAGCCTTTGCTTTCTAGTATGTAAGGAAATCTCTAGAGGATGACTATACTCAGTTTTGGAGTATCTGCACACCTTAGTTTCCCAGGTTAGACAATATGAACACCCTCATGTGTCAGATATCTTTAATGACTGGTATTTTTAAAAACAAGGCTGCCTTTAGGACAGGGTGATACTGACTGTTGCTTTTCCTGGCTGCTGCGTACACAGCCCCTTGTACGTTGGGCACTTTTGCTTCTCTGTGTGAGGACTAGACTGGCTTCCTCGGAAAAGCAGCTGGTGCTGACCTGCTGTGTCTGCAGCCAAGGAGGTAAGTGCTGAGCAGAAATACCGGTTGGATGTCCCTGTGTGCTGGTTAGTGGCTGCTGCTTTCAGGCTCTGTTGTGTTAAAGGAAAATCTCTTGATTTGGAGGTTGAAGTTGGAGCCACCTCCACAGCAGCTTCAGCTGATCGCCAAGTGACCTTCCCCATCCCCATAATCTCCTTACATATAGTCCCTTTTCCACAGGGTCCTCATAGCTTCCAGGTGGGTCTTGTGGGGCACAGCTCTCCCCAGCAAGGTGGCACATGTCCCGTGCCCCATCGCGGGGTATGATCCCCAAGAGGTGTCTCCTTTCAAAACACCTGCAGACTGGAGAGATATGCAGCACAGCCCAGAGCCTCAGCCCCTGCCCTTAGCCTGGTAGTCACTGGTCTGTAACTCATGGCCTGCTGGAGGCGACCGGAGGACACTGCAGAGGTGATCTAACATGCAAGGCAGCCTTGCAACTGGGACTGATTATACAGGCTTGGGCACCTCTTCTGTAGGCAGGTCACGTCAGAGGATGGGCTGGAGCTGGGTGCGTTAGTCATGCAGGAAGAGCACACAGTGCAGGGGCTGCTCAGCAATTACCAGCACTTTTAACTCCTTCACTCTTGCTAAAATCTTAAAACAAATGGGTGGGTTGAAGATCCAAGAATCGGCTGTTCCCTTAAGTTTGCTGAGACTATTTGCTCTGGGAGCATTACTATTCACAGTGAATGTGGAAGGTGTTTCTGCCAGTTCTTACTAGCACGAAGATGTTCTCCAGTGGAAGCCAGTACATTATTCTGTTCATTTGGATTAATTAATGTTAAAAGGCCAAGCATGTAATTTCATACTTGAACTTGTGGATCTCTATTCAAATTGAATTGAAATCATGTTATGCAGTGATTGAAATGTTCTCATGGTCTGACCAGAGAAAGAAGTTTCAAAAAAGAAGGAAACTTAATGTTGAAGAGAATCTCTCAAATTACAATTTGACATCTTTTTTCTAGGATGTCACTTTTCCCCTATTTATTATTCATGAAGCACCTTGTTCTCAGTAAAGTAACAGTAATGGCTTTGGTTCAGGCCTCAACTCATTTCTCACTCTTTTCAGATGATGATTTTGTGGTCGCCACTGGTAGAATGACAGTCAGTCCTCACAAGCCTTTCTCCCTTCTCCAGAAGTTAGTGCATGATAAAACTCAAAGCTGTAAGCATAAGCACTGTGGATGCGTGGGGCTTCCTTCTGAAAGCGCCCCGATGCTGGCAGTGTTGTCAGAATGTTACCCTCTAAAAAGTCTGCGGAAGTTTTGGGGGGGTGCAACCTACCGCTGGCGCCCAGGTGCCCTCCTCTGTGACATGGCTGGGTCCAATGGTACCGAGGAGGCCTGAGAAGCACCTCTGGGCGAGTCAGTCATGCAGCTAAGACAGTCACTTAGCAATGCACATCATGAAGAAATTTGGCAAGCTGGGTTTGAGAACTGAAAGAAAACTACAGCTCAGTGTTTTTGAATGATAGTGGCCTTTGTGGTAATTAAACGAGCCTGCACCATGTTAATGGTGAGACTCCAGGGGAGTACTGAAAAATACAGACCGATGGAATTACCCTTTAGAGGAAGATTTGGACCTGACACAGCTGCGGTTTTGGGTTTGGGTGCTGAAAGTAGCAACTTTAGACAGCATTTTATGTAACGTGGCTGAGTTCAGTTTGGTCTCCAAATGGATCGATCATTTTGTAGGCCAAATATTTGGGAGCAATCTAGTAGACTGATGTTATATTGTTATATAAATATATATATATATAGAGAGAGAGAGAGAGCGTGCTAAGATTAAACACTGGAGGTAGTTACAAAAATGAAAAAAAAAAAAAAAAAAAAAAAGCCCAGGATACAATAAACCATGTACAGACTTGTACACCCACGGTCTAGCTTTGAAATTAGCTGTGTCTGGCTTTGCGTGGCCACTTGCAACCTCAGCTCCTAGTGGGGGAGGCAGGGGATGCTCTGGCGGTTGGCAGCCCCATGCTGCCGGCTTGCTCATGTCACCATTTGTGCGGCCAAATGGTTTTGGTTTTGCAATGATTTTAGCAACATCTCAGGGTGAGTTAGAGCTGTCAGACTAGCTGTGGGGGAAGGGAGTAGCGATGCGGTATGTCGAGCTGGATGCTGGCTCCAAACTTCAGAAAGTGCTGCCCATCCTTGGCCTTCCCCAGTGCTACTGAAGGCTCCCTGCATTATAAGGAGTTTTTGATATATATTTCAAATGCCCCTTTGGATGCAGCATAGTATACATGCAGCTTGCTGGGGGGCTCATGCCCCTTTGTAGGGCACATACCGCAAAGGGGTTGCAGCCTTTCAAGGCTGCCTGCTGGGGTCTGCAGTGCTAATACAACCTTGTCCTTAAAAACTAACAGCACACCCAGTTATTGAGCAATGCTGGAAAAATCCCACGGCACCACATGCGGCACCTGTTTGTGCACAGGTCCTCGTGGTGTAAATGGGGCAGATAGAGAGCAGGAGAGTTCACCTGCTCCTCCCTTGGGCAATGAACGTGGCTGGGAACAGCAAAGAGGTGGTTTCCCACTCTGCCACTGGCAGTAACTCTCTTTAAACATGTTGCATTTCCCTTTGTGGGCAAGGTCATTGTGAAACTGTCCCCTAAGTTGGGGGTCTGGGTCAGGGCAAGTGGGGTTAGCCCCTGGGACCTGCTTGGATGACCATGGTGAAATGGCAGCCGTTGTGGGGCAGACCCTTCGGTTTGCCTGTGTCACGGTGGTTGGTGACTGCTGGGAACGAGCGCTGATCCTCAGCCAAAGCCCCTGTGCCTTGGCTGGCAGTGTGCTACCTCCCTGGCCTGCCAGCTGCAGGGGTGGCCCTTAAATAGGTCTTTCTGTTTATCAGGCGCTTAGTTGTATTTTGGGGACAGCTGCATATTTGAAAAGTCACAGCTGTCAATCTCGCCTCTGCTTGAGCCCAGGACCTGAGAAGGAAATGAGGACCCCAATTAAGGATATTCTCTCTCCTGCCCTACTTTGGTCACTGTTCTCTGTTCAGTTGAAGACATCCAGGTCCCCTGCACTGCCAGGAGGAGCTCCTCTCTCGGCAGCAGCAGGCTGGGTTGCTGAGCGGTGGAAAAAAAATTGCCTGATAAAACTGCTTGAGAAGCATTTTGCAGCATTTGGAAAGGAGACATTTAAAACTGATGCTCATCCACCTCTCCAAGGAAAACGAGCTCTACAGAAGTATGAACAGTTGCAACGTAGCTTGAGTCCCTCTGATACCTGGGAAAGGTTTGCAATAAGCCTTTTGGTTTATCTCTCTCTGAGCTTTATAGCAGCCTTAAAGAAAGATTCAATTAAGATGTCATAAATATAAATGCTTTCTCCTTCTCCCCACCCCAGTATTTTAGTGTTAGCCCATGAAATACATGAGCAAACAACAAACGAACGCAAACCTAGCTGCCTTTATAACAGCAGGTACCAAATGCCAGATTGGTTGGTTGAAACGTTAAGTGGGGAGAGAAAGGCATGTCAGTTCTGTAATGAGGTTTGCAAAGGAAATGCACTTTGCTTTCATTCAGTGCTTTTGATGAAGTGGTTTAATTGCACTAAAAGGTAAATATTTGGTGTCAGTCTCCTTCACAATTTGAATCCATCCAGCATAACTGTTCCTGGAACATCGCTCCTGCCAGAGCTTGCCTGTAGGGGCTTGGTGGGTCTTTACATTTTCGGTTCACTTCTTTCCCCAAATCTGTCATTAACAGCAAGTGCTTGACTGGTTTTATGCTGTGACTGCTGGGAGGGCAGCTCCGTGCGGGGCTGTTTGCAGAAGCTGTAAAATCGATTAATGCCTTTAATATTTGCACCTCTCAGCCCGTGCAGTTTGTTGGCTGCGAAACCTGCAGGCAGTGCCACCTTAGTCCTGTGCAGCTGTAGCAGGGCAGGGTGGCCTCTGCTTGTGGCCACTGGCTTGGCTAAACAGTGAATTTTTTGGGCAAGGAGAAGGTTCTCCGTGTCTGATGCCTGCCTCTGCAGCCTTGGTGGCTGCCACCATCACAGCGCTGGTTCCCAGCAGCAAATGGGGCTGAGGGCTGCTCAGTGCCTGCACCATTAGTGTATGAGGCTGCTTGCATAAATTAGCGTGTCATTAGCTCATCAAATGACCCCTGGTATTCAGCAGGTTGGCTGGCCGTGCCTTGCCTCAGCCAGCTGACAGGCTGGGCTGGCAGCCATGGCGGCGCTGAGGGAGGGAGCTGCCGGCTGGGGCCTGCACGCCCTGCGCCTTGAACCTCCTCACGTTTGGGTTTATATTCGTTGTGTCCATGTCCTGGTGCATGCTCAAACACAGAGTGAGTGAGGGAAGCTTAAACAAATAGTTTAATGCAGAAAACTGTGGTGTTTCCTCACAGAAAGGTGGCTCCATGGGCAGTGTTTTATCACTGGAGCTGTGAGTGTTTCTCTGCAAAATCCTCCCTGGGTATGGGAAATTTTCAAAAGTAATACCGCTTTTCTGACTGCAACTTTTTGTATTTGGCAATGAGATTTGAGGAGAAAGAAGTTAAATCCTTTGCAGTCCATATTTAAAAGAAACCCTTGGGCCTCTGCGTCGAGGCACAGCTGCCTGCAGCTGGGCCTGCCCCCCCCCAGGCCCTTGGCCCCCTGTCAGGGGCCATCGCAAATGCAGGAGCCCCAGGACATCTTGTGGAGACCAAATCCCAATTGTGGCAGTGTATTTAGGGAAGCATTTGCGGGCGGTTGGGGTTTTTTGGGGTTTGTTTTGTTTTTTTAAACAAAGCAAACTAGCTGTGGTGGAGGGCGGCAGGAGGAGAAAGGGCTGGTGCTGCAGCCTGCTCTTGGGGGCTGTGCGGCCTTCCTTTGCCATTTGTCGTTGCTTTGTCATTTTAAAAAATGTGGTAAAGCAAGTAGCTAGCATGGTCAGTGTCAAATGCTGGGCTGCAGCGAGCTCTTTGTGGTGTTGGTAGTGGATGTGATTTGCTCTTGCTGTGCTTTGATGTCAATGGTGTAGCTTGCAAGGGAAAAATACAGAAAGAAGAAAAAAAAGAAGAGGAAAAAAAGGGGGGAGGGGAGGAAGAAAAAAAAAAAAGGAAAAAGAAAGGGGAAAAAAAAAAAGAAAGGAAAAAAAGAGAGTGGAGAAAAGCTGTCTTATGTCACCAGGGCTTAACATGGAAAATTTGCAAGGCCATTGAGAGAAATGCATGCAAAATGCATGATTTATTCAAAGAGCTGTGGTTGTGTGTGCCTTTTCTTGGCATTTTCCCTTCAGGGCAGTTTAAGGGCAGGAGTTTTCCCCATGAATGTAGCAGTGTTTTGCACAAGGCCTTCAATGCTCTTCACCTGCTGCAGACATTGTCAACTGCTGCCGTGCTGCTTGCGACCTCACTGTGCCTGCTCAGAGACGCTCCCTCAGCCCTCCGTCATCTCCCACTGCCAGCCTTTGCTGACACTCACTCCCCTTGGGTCAAGGGTGCTGTTGCCAAGATCTTCCAAAGGAGCTTTTCACAGCCAGCACCTGCTGAGGAGAGCTGCTGCTGTTTGCTACTGCTCTTCTTTTTACTGCATTTTTCTTTCCTTCTTTTTTTAATTCTTTCTTTCTTAAAGTTTCTTTCTCCATTAGAAATCTGGTAACAGATGTTGAAAATTGTTCCCATCTAAGGGTGTGAATAGCAGCAAAGTGACAAAAAGGAAGTTAAAGCAAATCAGACACTTGTTTTTGGTTGCATCTACCAACTCCCATCTAGGCATGCAAAAGCAAATCTAAAAAAGGTCTGAAATCTCGCTTACAGTTTAAGGAGCAGCTGATGCCTCTTGAAAAACCTTCAGCCCAGAATGATTCTGTTGCTTTGTCTCTAACTTTTCTTTATTTCTCCTTCATTGTTCTTCCTAGCAAAAGCCCTTTGCATGAAAATGGGACCTTTTGTTTCTCAGGAGCTGATCCATCCCCCTTACTTATTCCTCATTTGGACATTGACCATTGGAGTCTGAGTGTGTCCAGGGAGAGCAATTAAATCAGACCCTCCAGACTCTAATCCTCTGGGATACTGGGCTCATTTCCACAGCAACTGATTGTGATATAGAAAAGGGTTTCTAACCTCAGGTGGATTAAGTATGCAGCAGAAGTTAAGTGAACGTGGCTGTAATGGAGAGTGGGGTGCAGTAATACAGAAAATGTAAGTTACAGCAGTGAACTACCTTTCTGACAGGGATGTTTTCCCAGAGTCCTCCAAGGAGCAAAAGAACTGAAATTTGCATGTTCTGTTTCCAGCAATATTTGAAACCCCACTTCTTCCCTGGAGGCTGTGAATCCTAGAGCTGTAGGTGCGTGATCGGCTGCCCCTTTGCTCCAGTGGGCCACCTGCAACACATCTCTGCCTCAGAGCTGGTTTGTCACCTGCCATAGGCTTGTGGTGCCCCTTCTTCATCTTGTTGGGTTTGGGAATGGTACTTTGTGCTGTCTTCATTAATACATGTGCTGGCTTTGGCTGGGATAGAGTTAATTTTCTTCCCAGTAAGCTGGTGTGGGGCTGTGTTTTGGATTTGTGCTGGGAACAGTGTTGATAACAAGGGGATGTTTTCCTCACTGCTGAGCAGCGCTCACACAGAGCCAAGGGCTCTTCTGCTTCTCACCCCACCCCACCGGCGGGGACATGGGGGTCACAAGGAGCTGGGAGGGGACACAGCCGGGACAGCTGGCCCCACTGACTACGGGGATATTCCATACCATGAGATGTCTGCTCAGCATATAAAGCTGGGGGAAGGAGGATGAAGGGGGGAACGTTTGGAGTGATGGCATTTGTCTTCCCAAGTAGCCATTACACATGATGGACCCCAGCTTTCCTGGAGATGGCTCAACACCTGCTGATGGGAAGCAGTGAATGAATTCCTTGTTTTGTTTTGCTTGTGTGCAGCTTTTGCTTTACCTATTAAACTGCCTTCATCTCAAGCCACAATTTTTCTCACTTCTCTGATTCTCTTCCCCATCCTGAAGCAGGGGGAGTGAGTGAGCAGCTGTGTGGGGTTAGTTGTCAGCTGGGGTTAAACCACGACATACTCAAAATATCACAAAACTTTCCTAGGTGTCCTTGAACTCACCAGCAAAGTGCTTCCTTCATATTGGCTCTCTGTCAGGATGACCTTCAAGCTTTGCTGCTTTGACATTTTGTATTTATCCAAGAAAATAATAATTTGTACCCTGAACAGTATTGCCAAAACTTTGGTAAGAGAGATTTTGTGACCTATGTGGTTCTGTTTACATCTCTGTTTAAAGGACATGTAAACACGAGGTGGGAGTTGGATTGTAAACCTAATGTAACTAAGAAGAATGTTGAAAATAAGATTCTCGGATGTATGCAGTGGAGTTCTGGAAAAAACAAACAATCTGACGCAAACCAAACAGTTTTCAGTATGGGAGTCTGGCTGCTGTGTTGTGCAAGTTGGACAACCTCATAGACTAGAAGTTAGAATCAGTATATTTACCCGCAGGATCACATTTTTGATTGCCAGAAAGTGGGAGAAAGATTTGGGGTGTCTTTTAAAGATGTTTTGTGATAGGTGTATGTGGACATCCCAAGGCAAGTGATGCAGGCTAGTTTGATAGCACAATAAAGTATAATGATTATGTGGATGGTGTGATCATGTCCAGAAATGAAATCTAGGATAAGACTCAGTGATACTGCTTGATTTTTTTTTCCCCGTTGTTCCAAAACAATGAAACATAACTCTTCTTGCCTCTGTTTTGTGTTGCAAAGGTGAGTCAAAGACCTAATTGCAAAGACTTTGCAATTAAAGGTCTTGTTATTGCTATCAGGTTTGAGTTTTGCCTTGCCATTATAGTTGTTTTCCCAATGCAAAAGTGTCCAGCCCATTGCTTTACCTCCTCCAACTCCTAGTAGCCTGAATGGTTTTACTTCTGAGGAATCATAAGGCAAGGTGTGTCAGGCTGTGGGTTTGACTTGTGTGATGTGGCTCCTTTCATAGGATTTTTGCAGTGAGAGACAGGTAGAGGTGAGAAGGGCCTGGAATAGCCCATCCCCATTCGATTCATCATTGGAGGCTGGATGGAAGACCCCAGGGCACCTCAAATGGGAGCAAATACCCCTTGTCACAGAGCAGGATCCTGCCCCAAGGTCCCAAGAGGTCTCTGCACAGCCGCAGACGGAAGCGGCAGCAAGAGACTGAACTCAGAATGAGATGAGAACTTTTTTTGGCTCAGGGTTTCTTTTATCTTCTCACTGCTTGTATAAAACGGTCTACATAAACATATTTATTATTAACACCAAGTTATTTTACTCTGCATGAGGGAAACAAATCTATCTGCAGGGCTTTTACAGCCATGCCAACCTTGGTCTGTCAAAAGTCCCATTCCTTTATTTCTGGCACCTTCCAGCTGCGACGTTTTCAAGCCCCTGCACTTCCTATTAGCAAAAATGAAGTCAGACTGGTCTCTACGGTCTGCAACTTCTCATGCTTTCCTAAGCTCCTTTTTAGACTGAGTAAAGCTATTTCAAACACTGTCCTTTGTTGTCTCAGATACTATGACTGGCTGAGTGGGACCAGGTTAGGTGATGATCTCTGGGAGGTAGTTTTACTTCTAGGTAAAAAGTTAATACTTAACAGGGAATGGTCAAGATTGTGTTGGTGTACTCTGAAGTGTAATCTAAACTGGATTTCTTGGGTTTGTAATGCTTGGTTTTGGATTAACAATGGCTTGGCAGTGTTTATTGCTCTAAACTGCTGATACTTGCTCTCAAATATAATCCCAGTTTAATGCCTCTTTTGTCTTGGAATAGAGAGGAGGATTAATTGGAATCTGTAGCATACAGCAGACATGAGGGTTCACATCCTTTGGTGTCTGCAAATGGCACTGATTCAGCTTTTCTTCCTAGGAAATGCTTCTGATTCTTCATAGATTTTTGGTTGTATCAGTATCCCACAGCAACTTTTTTATCACATTAGATAATGTGGTAAATGTCATTCTTTTGGAATGACAGTATATAAAAATTAGAATAATAATAACTGAGATAAAATGAAGGAGGTTGTAGGTGTCTTTTGCTTTCCACTAAAGCTAAAGACATTGTTTCATTAGATTTTGTTGCTATGGTAGAAGTTTCTCAGTAAGCAAGAAACCCAATGGAGGGAAGTCTCAGCTTTTCTAGAGAGTTCAGTGCCTCCAAAAAGCTGAAAACAGAGGAATGTGAAATGGAAGGAAGGATGAATTTAACAGAGCTGAGTAAGGGAAGCTGAAGCATTTAATTGTACTGTTGCTTTGCACTGGCCAGTTGCAAATCTAGGAGCAAACTGCTCAGGTCAGGATTGAGAGTCAGAGTATCCTCCCACCGAAACTGGACATGTTCAGGACGCTGCATGCCTCTGTCATACCAAGGTCAGTAATGGGAGTGCTCTGTCACTTTACTGTGTCACTGAAGACAGTTTTGCTTCTTCATGAGACTTCCATCTCATACCACCAGTAAATGCAGCAGATTAAAAGAGCACACAAACAGCTTTCCCCTGTGGGGAAATACCTGTGGAGTGAGCTGGGGTGTGATTTTTGCATGTGCCTGTCTGTAATACTCCACTTTCACAGCAAAAATAACTATTTCACACTTGTCTGTGAGGGTTTTCTCAGTGGGCTTCTACCTAGTATCCAGAGTGCTATAAATTCATCTTTATCTCATGGTGATGTCTTTCTGCAGAGAAAACAAAGGACAATTAAGCTCTCTAGTTGCAATAGAAATGTTAAAAACACTTTGAGAGGAGCGTAAGCACATGAAGATTTCTATAAAAGCCTATACGTTTTGCTTGAGACTTGCTTTTCTGAGATTTTTCTCATTACCACTGATGACAGATGTGGCATTGCTCATGGTAAATATTTTGTTTCATTCATTGTATGTGGATATCTTTTATAAAACATAAAAGGCAATAGTGAAATCTGTAGGAGATACTGTGTGTCTGGTACCTGTGCTGATTGTTTCTCTTTGGGAAAAGAATACTTTGGTTGGGATTTCCGTGGTTATATGCAAATATCAGCAGTGATGTTTTCTTATAAACCTTTTTCCTTCCCAATCCAAGCAGATACTTCCTAAGCCCAAAACACAAGATAACAGCCATACTAGAAGAGAAGAAATTTGGAAATCAAAGGAAAGATGTGCAGAGTGGATACCTAAGTTTGAGCTTCACTGCTTTCCCAGGTGAGTGAGGCTGCAGGAACTGGGACACTTGGCTTGTTTAAGTGTGAAATATCAAAGCTGCTGAAACACATGCCCAGCCTTTTAGTGAAACTTGCAAATAAATGAGTAGGGAAATTACTTATGTGAATTCGATACAGGCATGGATGTCTGCAAGACAAATCTCTTGGCAAGAAATCTGGCAGTTTCAGGGTGCATTTTGTGAAAAGCCTCTCAAATGAAATGGCTTGGCTTGTCCAAAGGGTGAAGTTCCCCAGCAGAGCAGCTTCACCATCTCCCATGACCTGCTATGCTTTCAGTGCTGATTTAAAACCTTTCCCTATCCAAATACAAAAACAAATGCAAGTGGAAGAAGTGCTTCATAACAGCTTTCTGTGGCCCATTCTCATTCTAACAATTTTTAGCTAAGAACTGTATGTGTTAGGAGTGAATCCTCAGTCAAAATCCTTGGGTCTGCTTTTTTTTTTTTCCCTTAGATAAATCATTACCTGTATTCTGGGAAGCCTGTGATGGCTTTAGATTGCAGACTTTCAGGGTTGTTGGGTTTTTTTTTTTTCTCCTTTTATTTCTTAGCTATGAAAGACCCTATGTCTTTAATATTTCTTAGCTATTAAAGACCCTATGTCTTTAATATCGTCTTGGTGCAAACAAACCTCTGTAGTCTTGCTAGTTACCCAGTGTCGTGATTTGGATATAAAGCCGTACAAATGAAAAAGCTCTTACAGCTACCCAGCTGAGCAGGGGAGGGTTCAGACCACACCAGGTTTGACCTGGAAAGTGAATGTTCAGAGGCTTAGAAGCAATAAGATTCAGCAGAGAACATTTGAGTAGAAAATTTTGCCTTTACAAAATTATCATTTCCCCCAGGAATCTAGAATAAAAGTTGTTACCCTGCCTTGATAATTAGTGCTCCCTTAGAGCTGGCAGAGCACTGCGAGCCATGTGTAGAGCTCAGATGGTGTCCACAGATCTGTGGGCAGATGCTAGTTTTTCTACATCTCAGCCTGTTTGTTTCTAGAAAAATCAATGGCCAGAAACGCTGTAGAAACATAGGGGAGAGGCTTGAGAGAAGAAGAAATGCCTCAAGCACTTTTAACTTGTCCTTTGTACGGTTTTAACTATGCTTAATTTGGTCAGCATCCCTGCCTTTTTTAACCAGTATGTTATTTTCAGAAATAGGTAGGTAAGCAAGAAGCCGAAAATTCCTAAATTTATTATTCATCACACTGCTGTCTACCGGTACTCTGAATGAAATTACAGTGCGAGTTACTTTGATCTGTGGGACCAAGGACAGCAGGATAACAATGAAGAACAAGCATATTTAGAAATGGAAAAAAAGATGAGCAACAGAGGAAGCATAAAACTACAGGTGAGCTTCTAGTCTCAGTTATAGCACTGTAAGTCCAACGTCATGTCAGTAAAACTAATGGAGCTGCCTCAGGCTATAGAAAAGCAATTGCAATCAGTTTTCTCATGCTTTGGTATCTTCTGCCTCCTGAGGTACTGACAAAATCCCTGATGCCTATATTCAGGCATTATCAGCTAAATGGAGGCCCTCTTGGCATGGCCCACTGCTTTTGAAATAAATCTTCTCTATCAGCAATATTTTGTTCTATTATTTGTTCTAACTCTGCTGCCAAAAGGAGCCTGAAGTCTCAGTGGTAAAAGTTTTGTGTCTACCGAAGTAAGGTTAGTTAAGAGATAAGGTACGAGAAGGAGATGATGAAGATTCAGTATTTGCTGGAAGGGAAGCTAGTCAGATATTCTCAATTTACTGAGGGAATTGTTGCTGGAATATCCTGGTGGGTTTTGTTTTCATGCACTTGAATATAACCAGGACATGACTAGTGTAAACACATAGTCCCTATATCCTTGGAAGCATGGTTCATCACCAGAACACCAAAAGGACTCTGTAAACAGCAGCACACATTACATCTGTGTTGGGACAGTGTTTGCTTCCTCAGCAGCTGAACTTCTTTGGTACAGTCTTGTACATAGCTGTAGCAACTTCAGAAAATTTCACTTTACAGACTGGAATCTCCACATGAAAAATTGCCAGCATGGGGAAGAAATCAGTACATGGTTTGTGCATTATCCTTCTCAAAAGCATACAGAGAAAAGACAGTTCAAAGCCTGCCTGCTTAGATGAGGTGTGGCAAGTATCCAGCTCAACGTGAATATCAAACCCAGTTGTTTTGGTTGTCATCATCCTCACCACTCAGGAAAGTGGCAGATTGCTGCTGGGGTAGTGGCAGAGGCAGTGATGGGGGTCCCCCAGCTTACTAGCTGCCTCTCTCTGGGCTGGATGTCTGTTGTCATTCACTTTATCTAGATGCCTGTGAGCACTGATATGAAGTAACTAACTGGCATGTTAAGCTCTTGCTGGTGGATTTGTTTATTTTTGTTTTTTACTGCCTTGTTTGTTTGGGAAGTGGTAGTGCTCAGCTTGCTCCAAGGTCTGAAAGGTTGCTTCCCCCCTGGGATCCTCCTGTGTGCTGGCTGCTGTTACCTTATCCCCCAGTAAGGTGGGGGATGTTCCTTCAGATTCCTGTGTTTGCCACTACATTGGACTTGGGCTTTTTATTTCATGCTTTTGTTTGGTTTGGCTCTGTTCATAAAATTAGGTTTGTAACCAAGCAGGAAGGAACAGATAAAAGCTTGCAAGTAGAAGAGGAGCTGGTGAGAAAGCCTGGAACTGGGATAGTCAATTCATCGGAGCTATCTGGGGACTTGAGCTAGTGGCCATATTAGTTAGAAGTACGATGTGGTGGGCACAAGACCTGCCGCTGAAACAGGTGTTGCATCTTGCAGAGCAAGTCAGCCAGTGGAGGAATGGCATAGAAATCTTGCTATACCCATGTTAATGTAAAGCTGCCTTTGGATTTAGTTACAATCTTTTTTTTTTTTTAATAATTTTTTTTTTAAATAAGCCTGACATGTGTGCATGTATGTGAGCATGGGCATACATGATCAGGGCAGGGGAGGCAACAGAATTTAGTCTGAAGCCTTTTACCATAAGTTCCAAGTCTCTGTCTCGGCAGTCCAAGTCTGTAGTGACTGAAGCCCTGAGGAATGTTTCCAGGTGTGGTGTAGACAGGGAGGGTGAAAAAGTCTGCCACATGTGAGTGAACAATTTATTTTATAATTTTTTTCAAAGTAAAGAGGAATCACATCCAAAGAGATATGCATCACCATTTATAGGAACAATTCAATTTCTTTTTACCTGAAAATGCAAACACAAAACGTTATGGAAGGAAATAAAAAAAGTTAGGACCTGTCTCCTGGGAATGGGCAGTTCTGTTTTTTATGAAATCTTTTCAGACCTGAATATTTGAAGTATGTACTTCCCACAAAAACCTCTCCACACATCATCCCAAGTAACTAACATGCAGCATATGGATCAAGGCTTTCGCGTGGCTGTTTTTTCACTATTTTGTAATGGGTCTTCCAAGGACTCCTTTAAAACAAAATAATAGCACACCCCATCAAGACAGCAGTTCAGGTTTGCCCAGCAAAGGGTGATCTGAATGATATCTCGTAACACTTGCTGAAAACTGGTGTGAATTATGTTATTCTTCACCAAAAAGTACACCAAGTATGCCACGTGGTACGGTGTGAAACAGACCAAAAACGCAACAAGGTTTGTCACCACTATCTTCTCTGCCCTAGTGATATGTGTTTGGGGGTTGCCTGTTTTTCTGTGCTTTCTCAAGCACCTGATGGTCTGAGCAGTGCAGAAGGTCATGGCTGCCATGCTGCCAAAGAAGATGGTCTCCAAGGCGCTTAACAGGCCTGCATTTTCCCACGTGCTCTTGGAGAAATTATGGAAGCAGGATGAGATGTTCTGGCCCTTTCCATGCAGTTGGAAAGTACAGACCGTCCCAGCTGAAGTGCCCAGGCAGATGACAGCACAGACCATAGCAGCTTTCTTGGTGGATCGCAGGATGGGAGCTGTGAAAGGGTGCTGGATAGCAATGTATCGGTCTACACAGATGCAGAGGGAGATGAGGATGCTGCCATACATGTTTACAAAGTAAAGGCTCTCCAAGGTGGAGCAAAATACAGACCCCAAGTTCCAGTGGTCCTGAAGGTGATAGGAAATGATTTTAAAAGGAAGAGTAAACAGCAGCAAAGTATCCAGGAAAATAAGGGCTATCATGTAGACTGTAGATTCTGACAGCTTTTTAACTTTAAAAAACAGGAACGACAGAGCCATCACGTTGAACAGCAATCCCAGGGTAAATGTGGGGGTGTATGTGATGAGCTGGAACAGTTCCACAATAGTGCTGATATTGCTCTTGCCATGGGTGTCATTCATATTTCCAGGTGTGCTGGAAGAGAATAAAATCACCTTCCCCATAAGGAAGAATGAAAATCACATTTAAGACATGGTACAAATGCTGATGAGGTCTCTATGTGTCCACAGACCTGGAGATGCTTTTTCCTCTTGTGCTGCTTAGTGCTAAATTGGAGCTCTCGGTAACATGGAGCTGCTCAGTGGCAAGGGGTCTTGAGGCAAGGTTGTGCTCGAGGAGCAAGGCTTTCTGGGGTCCAAACGTTACTTGCACTATTACCTGTTACCCCAGACAATGCTGCCCTATAATTTAGGCTGGACAGAGTATAAATATGACTGCACCATCCCCTTGGAGTGATGCGATCTCTTTGCAGAGCCAGGGTAGCAGCCCCTGATTTTAGTGTTACTTGGATTATGACAATGGAAGCAATTAGCTGGGTCAGGTTTCTTGAATCTCAAGCTATTGTAAGAGACCTTGGGGAGCCAAGAGCACAAGGGTCCCCAGTGTTTATTAATGTGAAGCTCCCAAACAGTCGTTGCCATCCTGCACCCTCTCCCACCACCACTGGGCACAGAAGGGCTGTGATTACCTCTGCCCCTTCTGACAAGCTTGCTAAAAGCAGCAGGCAGGAAGTTTCAAACCGGCTATTCGCAGCAGAGGTTAAATCTTTAGAAGAAGAATGTAATTTAAAAACATAAGCTTTTGTCTAAACCAGCCAGACTTACCACAGCGGATAAATTTGCATCTGCAGAGACAGAGATTTCAGAGAACATGCAGCTGGTTTCTCCTCCACAAAGAGGGGACAAAAAATGTCGAGGTAGGCACCCTCTGAGCAGGGGTCATGAAGTAATTCTCTTCTTTAGAAGAAGGGTGCTGGTTTGATCCTGCCCTCAGACTCTCCTGATAAGAAGCAGGAAGGCTCTCATTGGTTTCTGCTACACTGGTCTCAGCCAGAACAGCTTACAAATGCAAACGCCACAGGTCCTTTCTTCCAGCCAGTTCCGTCACAGCAAATGTAACCTGTAAATAAAGCCTTTCAGAGATCTTTCTGTCAGCACCCAGAAATTATTTTTGCCTACTGTTCTCTAATTGTTATTACTATGACCTAGTGCCTTTCCTACACGAGTTACTGATCTGCGTTCTGTTTCATTTCAGATTTGTCAACTGATTGTCAACTGTGCAGTAAGAGTTCCTGTTCTGCCGATTAAGTCACTCCCCGAGTATTTCAGAGGTAAGCTCTCCCGTGCTGTGGTTTGAGAGCAATTCAGATCAGCAAAAAGGAAATTTATTTCTTGCTTAAAACCTAGCAATTACTGTTAGGAAGCTAGAGCAGGTTGGCTGTTTGCTGCTTAGGGACACACTGATGCCAGGTGAATGATTCTTTAAGTGACTAGTTTAATTTACAGAAGTGAGAAAACCAGCTCCAGAAACCCAGTATGATGAGGAGAATGGGGTGCTGGTGGGGCTGTGGGTGCAGCGGGGTGTGTACCTCCGGCAGCATCAGGTGCAGGGATCCAGCCACAGCTTCTGTCCTGCTGTGGCAGGTGTAGGTTTTACTCAGTTCCTTGCAGAAGGCAGTGCTGCTGGCTGTGTAAAGCACTTAGGCTCTTTTTTTTTGCAGAGCACCGCTGCCTGTAAGGCATGACAGGGGACATGGCTCACTGGGGCAGCCTGTTTTGCTGCTGTCTGTGAGGGACTGAGGGGGGTTTGAGGGGAAATAATGAAATTCCCTCACTCAAATAAAACAAAAAGCATGGGAAAGCCTGAGTTTGTGAAGCACTTGGGGATCCAAGTGGCTGGAGGGGAGAAGCACTCCTTGTTATGCTGCAGGTTGTTCGCTGCCTGGGATTTAAACCCCACTGCAGCCATGGGGCTGGAGAGTTTGTTGGGAGCTGCACTGGGTCATTCAGGTGGCCTGTGGTATATGAGGGGGTTACACTGATGAACTGGACAGAGCTACTGCCCTCGGACAGCTACTGCTACATACAGGGTGGCCCAGGCTAGGCAACCCAGTATGCTGGATCCCCTGTGGCCAGTGAAGCACTGTGAGCCTAACGCTGGGAGGCAACACACTACTGAAAGCCAAAAGGTTTAAAGTTAATTAAGGAATTACTGAAAAGTAATAAATATTGACAAAGTTCTTAATTGCGTCTGTAAGAGATTTCTTTAGTCTTTTTTTTTCCTTTTTTTTTCTTCAGTCTTTTTTTGTTTGTTTTGTTTTTTGATAGTGTGTCTAGGAAATTCTGGGTCTAGAGAAATAGAATTGCAGCTTCTTACCAAGATTTTTACCTCTGAAAAATCTAGCTATGATTCAAAGATCTTTTAGACTAGAGTCTTGTGTAGATTTATAAACAAAACAGAAAAAAATTAAAGCATAAATGCAAAGGGTAACTGTTCATTCTTAAAAAAAGAAGTAGATATGTTATAAACAAAACAAGTTATGTAAAATATACTTAGTTTTCATATCTGGTAGCAAGAGGAAAGCTTTTAAGGCAAGGTTTCACTACAATGAAATATTCTCTCTTGGCATCTTACCTTTGTGCTGTCTCTGTCTCTGGTTTTGTACTTTTTCTCCTCAGCTTGTAGAATTCTCAAGTCTTGTGTTTTCTTTTAAGGCAGTGGAGTGAGCTGCATGCAAAATAACTTCTGTACAGGATGTCTGAAAGTGTGGAGTGCTTCTGATTTTCGTTTCATGACGTACTTCCATTACAACATCGGTCTCCCCACACTGTGTCTGCATATGCATACTATGTACATAGTATGTCACGCAGAGCTCGTATAAGGATGTAAATACATGGCTTTGTGGGGCTAGCGTCTCTGTGAGTCACCCATCTAAAATACTTTCCAGTAACAGAGAAGGGAATTCTGACCCTACAGACCTTTCTCTGATTTTTTTTCTACAAGACGTGACTTTTTTGGTTGCATGTAACATCCGTGGGTAGAGTATTATCTGTCAAAATGTGCTTTAAGCTAAATCCTGAGATGTCGTTGATTCCCTTACTTTTCATCATACCAAAAAGGAAAAACAGATAATTTATTTTCAGAGGTAATCTGATACGGTCACTTCAGGTTGGTATTTTAAAAAAAGACAAAGGTCACTTCTAAATCTGTTTATACTACTAGCGAATAGTGAATGTACCCATGGAGAGTGTCTGGTGCTGATTTTGTTCAGGGGGGAAGGGAATATTTTTTTTTTCCACCATTGTGTGCATGTTTGCAATCTTCTTACCAAAGGGGAAAAGAAAGGCCAGAGGGGTAGTTTTGCTTATTTCTCTGCAAACCCCTTAAATATCAAAACCGAGGATTATATTGGTTGAATTCAAACTGTGCATTTGTGAAATAGATATGGGATAGGAGACAAGGGAAGAAATAGTACTTGGGGTTTCCCCATGGTATTTTAGTTGAAGTTACTCTACTTACGGAAAAAAACCAAAGCAACACCATCAAGGGGAAAAAACATTATAGAAGGTCTAAGCAAACAATACCTCATCGCATTCCTCAGCTGTGTTTTACTTCTGGGTATCCAGTGGTGGTCTTGTGACCATGACTGCATTTTGAGTGTTACCAAAAAACCCCCACAACACAGGCAGGTACCACGAGCGTGAAGAGGCATTTGGGGCCTGAATCAGCCAGGGTGGTGGGAACTGAAGCTGCTGTGAGCATGTGACGTAAGCTCAGCTGCCTGAGGGCTCTCTGTGCTCCTGCCCCGCTTCGGGGTTTGCGTGTGCCAGTTCTGATGCTGCCGTCAATGCTCAGAGAGGATGCTCTCTCTTCCCTTTTGTCGTGGTCTAACCCACAGCTAAGCCTCACACAGCTGCTTGCTCACTCCCCCAGCATCAGCATGGGGGAGACAATTGGAAGAGTAAAAGTGAGAAAACTCGTGGGTTGAGATCAAAACAGTTTAATAGATAAAACTAAAGCCAGGCAAGCAAAGCGAAACAAGGAATTAATTCACTACTTCCCATTGGCAGGCAGGTGTTCAGCCATCTCCAGGAAAGCAGGGCTTCACCACATGTAACAGTTACTTGGGAAGACAAATGCTATCGCTCCCAATGTACCCCCCTTCCTCCTCCTCCCCCCAGCTTATATACTCAACATGACATTCTGTGGTATGGAATATCCCTTTGGCCAGTTTGGGTCAGCTGTTCTGGCTGTGTCCCATCCCAGTTTCTTGTGCCACTCCAGCCCTCTCGCTGGCAGGACCTAAGAAACTGAAAAGTCCTTGACTTAGTATAAACGTTACTTAGCAACAATTAAAAGCATCACTATCTTATGAACATTGTTCTCACACCAAATCCAAAACACAGCACTGCAGCAGCTACTAAGAAGAAAATTATCCCAGCTGAAACCAGGACATGCATTCAAGTTTTCCCTTCACACACTTGGAGCTTTCTCTTCTCTTTCATTTTCTCATTGATACTGATATTCTCCTGCCACCCAAGTGCTGCCCACCTTGCCAGAGGCTGCCCAGAAGCCTGCCTCCTTGGGTGTGCTCACTGCACAAAATCCTATGTGGCTACATGTCTGCAGAAAGATGCTTTGGAAAGGGGAGGAGGAGGAAGTAGCAATGCCAGTGTTGGCACATCATAGTTTAGCCACTGCCAGTGACCAGTGGTTGGTCTGCTTTTTTTTTTTTTTCCCAGGAAACACCCTTGTGAGTTTTTTTAGGGAGGGATCTGAGCAGAAATGACCAGGAAGGCATGCAGGGGGTATAAATGCACTTGGGATGAGGTGTGAAGGCTCCTCTCCCTTCAGAATTGAAAGGGTGAAAAAGGATGATGCTGAGGGCTGATGGAGAGGGGAAAATGAAACTGAGCGAGCAGCGTAATGGAAAGACTGGGATAATCCATGAAGGACTCAGGCTGTTGATTAATAGCTTTCTTGTGATGCAGGGGTGAGAAAGCTGCGGGCAGCCAAGGTACCTTTTCTTGCTGCAGGCCGTACTCTGTGCTAATGGGATGTGACTCTTCTCAAAGTCCTTAAGACCAAGCGTGCTTTCCTTTTCTTGCAGACCTGGGAGGAGGACCACGTCCTGCAAACTCTGCTCTGTCTTTGGCACTTCTGTGTATGTCACTGATGCCATCAGCATGTGAAGCACCTGCTGCTTTGTGTGATTTCAGATGCTGAATGCATCATGTTCCTTTTTCCTGGCAGTGGAGCTGTCATTTGCATTTTTTTTGCTGGTGTTGAGGACTTTGCCATATCACTGCTGCCACACAGACCTCCCTTTCAGGCCATGCGTGTGCTGTTGGGTGGCACTGAAGCTGGGCGGATTCCCTGTGCTTGCCCTTGGGGCTGACCTCCTCCTTGCTGTGCCAGTCATCCCAAGGCGCTGCCAGTTTGTTGCTGCGCCCTGACACTGGACTGCACTACAGACAGCAGTGCCATGGTCCTGGCTGTTCAGCTTTCAGGCCTGGCTTTCAAGAAGTGTCAGTATGGGGCTAGTGCTGCTGACATCCTTCCAGTTTAGGAGCTAAATCAGTAACCACTGCAGCAGGCAGGATTGTGCAGTGGAGACATAGTGTTTTTTTCTTGATCTAAATCAGAGTCTAACCAATGAGAAAAATATTTGCTCTGTTGGAGAGGAGAGAGCATCCACTGCTGTGATTCCCTTGCTTTCTTCCTTGATTTCCCCCAGATGCCCTTCAAGTCTTCTCCACTTTTCAGTTTCGTTCACCTCTCCAATGTCCCCAGGCCCCTGCTTTTAGTTTCTTGAAGGTCTGCTCTAGCTCTGTGCTGGGGAGGAGGATTCAGAAGCCAGCCAGAAGGAAACAGCAGGAGGTTGGACAATGGAGGCTGCAACAGAGCTATGTGTGGATGGTCCCAGAGAAGCTTTTACTGCTAGAGTGTGCTTGGTTGGGGTTGCCATGAGGTGCTGACAGCTCCTTGATCCTGCTATGAGGCCTCACTGGGTGGCACCCAGGAATGCCAACCTCTTTGTGTCCCACCTGGCATGTGGGTCAGGAGGCTATTGGAGCCAGCTCCTGCCTGTCAAGGGCCATGGACCATGTACTCGCCTTAGGTCATTGCAGCATACCACCAGGGCTGCCTGCAGCCTCTGTGTGAGCCAGAACTTGGATGAAATGTCCCATCACTTAAATCTGGTGGCTCTGCAGAGCCATTTGTTATTGAGTTACTCCATCTCGTGGCTACAGGGGAAATGAGAAGCTTCAGCTCTGTTATGTCTCTGTCTCTATCTGTGGTTGATCACCAGGAGGAACAGCTTATCCTGTAGCTCAGACGGCTTATCCCCCAACTCGTCTCCATCAGCCAAGCACTAGACTCACCAGCCTCTCTGTTTGCCCTGTCTTCACTGGCCTCTGTGTTTGCTTCACCATCCACATCATGGACAGCTCAGGAACGATGAGAAAAGGGAGAGCCAAAAGTCTGACAGTGATGGGCTGGGAGAGCTGAAGCACAGAAACAGCTGGAATGGAGCTTTTCTGTAGAGGAACTGATCATAAGTACTACCTGTGGTTTGCTGGTAAAGCTGAGAGGTCAGGGCCAGGAAGGTGCTGTGCTGGTACAGAGGTCTGACCCCAGGCGATGGTCTTCTCACTGGTCTTCAATGTCCTCTGGAAGGACTCTACAGCTTGAGAGAGGCACCAGCAAACCTTGGCTGTGCACCAGGGCCAAGAGTGTTCCAGTGGAGAAGGTTCCTTTCAATGCTGAGGGAGCTAAATCTGCTGCTTGGGAGAGCAGGTAAGGTGCTTTCTCCCTTTGAGCCCTGACATGTTCAGTTGTGAAGTGATCTAGTATTTGTGGAGAGGCGTGTCTCAGTTTCCACAGAGAAATCAGCTAAGGATGTTCCTGTGGGACTCCTGAGGCCAGGTCAGCAAGGTGGGTATTTTTTGTGTCAGTGCTTTGAGATTGGTGAAATTTGAGACTGGTGACATTTGAATATACCAAAAGGAAAATAAATTCATTTTCTGAAATTTTCTACTACATTCTAATCTAAGGCCCAGGCAATTCAGGCATTCATTCCCCTACATCCTTATTCTGCTAACGCTCAAGCTGCAGCACCAACGGCAACAACCTGGTGGAGATCTGTCTCTTGTGTTGCAGCTTTTGCACCTTTAGTTACTCTCAGACTCTACGGAGCAGGCATGCATGCGGGACTCAGGCACCGTGGCTGAGGGCCCTACATACCCCATGAGAGCGTATGCCTCTTTCCAGCCTAATGGCTGAGTCATTTTGACACTTCTAAGGTATTTTTGTTGGTCTGGTTTTTTTCCTACTCAAACCATTAGCTACACTGGTCTTCAACTCATATTTGCCTTTGAAAGACTTGAGACAGCATTTTCGTAAATCAGCTACTTCCTAACAGATCTTACAACCTCCAAACCGTAAGACCCCTCCCCCAGCATCATGAGACTGGCACTTCAGCTGTAATTTTGCAAGGTGAAAAAAAAAAAAATCACTTACTGAAGATGATCAAAGAGATCTCATTTTATTTCTCACACCGCAGAAACACATGTACAACTCTGGGAAAGTAACTGTGTAACTGGACCTCCTTTCCAAAAGTCATTTGTACACATTTTGAGCCAACTGGGCAGCTCATATGGCTGAGGAACTGCATCCTGCTGGGATGCATCCCATAGTAACCAGGAGAGTCTCAACCAGACCCCACATGGCTCACAGCTCCATTTCTTCTTAATGGGAAAGGTCAGTTTTCCTTGCCTCGTTTCTGGGGCCTGTGTAATAGCACAGCATGAGTGGGTGAGAAATTGTTAAGCATATTTATGGCAGCCCTTGTGGCAGGGAGGGAACTCCATTGGATGTCATTGCGAGAAAATAACAAAAAGAAGAACATGAGTCATTTCAAATGAAAGAAAAAGCGCTTCTAATGTGGCGTCCTGCCTTTGACTGAAGCCAGCAGTGGATGTTAGGGGAAGAGCATAAGAAACTGTGTTCCCGTTGCTGACAATGCTTCCAGCAGTAAGCAATTTAGGAAATAAGCAAAGCTTGATCATAAAGGCTCCCTTAGGTTCCAGACTTTCCTCTTCCCATATCCCACAGCATTTTTCTACCGAGGCCTTACAGATATATGCCATATATTGAACGTGATATGCATGTGTCTGTTTAGCAGACAATTGTAGCATCTTTGTTGAAAATACCGAAATGATGTATCCATATATATTTAGTATTTTAGGGAACCAGTTTAATATTGATTCACTGTATTACCTAACAACTGCTGCTTCAGCAACATTTCTTAACAAATCCCAACATCCCAATTGTATGATACTGCAACTTAAATTTTCCAGTGTTTAGTAGAGGCAGTTTGTTTGTTAGAATTGCTCAACAGAAAAAGCAGGTAGATTGCCAGCTGAATCATGGTTTCTGGTCTTCCCAAGGTAGCAGAAACTGAAAGACAGCAAACCTCTTGAGCTGAGATAATTAGCATTGAGATGAATTAATTAGAAGTGCAGCGACAGCAGTCAGAATTTGCCAGCGCTACTTTTCCCTGAATTTACATTGATAACATATTCCTCAAAGGAAATATTTTTACAGAATGATACATTTCCAAAAGACTTACTGGGGGTGGGGTGGGGGGATGGGAGGATGATGACAACTTAAAAAAACTTATTTTGAAACTCATTTTGCTTTTTTTGTGCTCTGCTCTATTACTTCACGATGTAAACTGTGTCTACCACTATTGTGCTGTCAGCTCATGGTCTACTCTAACATTAACAGGCCAGCAGCAATGCATCTGTTTATTATATCATGAGGTACTAGTAAGATTTAACTTTGCTATCACTGGGGTAGAGTGCGCAGAGGATTTGGCTGTTAATGAAAATCCCTCTCTTTTGTTGTATGCACGGTTGGACATGTCAGTTTGGTGCTTCACTAACCTTACAACCTCTGTATCAAATATTAACTCTGCAAAGCATTGTGCTGATGAGGTGTGGTGTATGCTGTCCCTAACTACAGCACTTCAGGGTGATGTGGGTGTTTACACAGGCCATGGCAATGCGCCATGGCAGGCTTGCCTGCTTGGTGCTGTCAAGTGTGCGGTTTTCTGTCTAAATGTCTCTCCTAAATGTAACTGTTCTGGTGTCATCCTGGTGGTGTAGGTAGCGTCCGTTACCTTCTCCATTTTGCATGTGAGGCATTGAAGCAGGGATAAGCAAAAGGATTTTCCAAAGGTGATACAAGAAACCTGCAGTGTTTTCCCAGATCCCAGTATCTCCCTCCCAATGCCAATACACTATTTTTAGCCTGTTCCTTCCCGGGACTGAGCTCCCTGTCTGCAGCCCATGAGAGACAGCATTGCCTCAGTCATGTCTGGATCTTCACAATCCTTCTAGAATTCATATGTTCTTCAGAAATAATTTGAATATCTGCGCTTTCATATTTGGAGTTAACTATTCTTGGTTGGTAAGTGTTGAAACTGTGTAATAACATGCAAAAGAAGTAATTAAGAGTACGACAACGTGTATTTCATGTAATTTTCCATATAGAATGTGATCACTCATTTAAATCTTTCAGTCTTTCTATTTAATTTCAATAACGCTTCAGTTAGAGTGAGGCTGTGTATAATGGGATAAAAGCATAGTGTCTCTGCAATTATAGTCTGTGCAGATTTCAGCAAGGATTAAGAGAAGAATGTCTTTCTTTCCCTCCTTTTTCTGTAGCTGAACTCAGGAAGTGGTGGCCTTCAAGCAGATCTTGCACTGTTGTGCAAGTGTTGTCAGTATGTTATTTGCGCAGAAGCACTTATCATTTAGTCACCTAAATTACGGCAATTTGCTGAACGCTCAAAATTCATCATTTCTTTTCCATTATTACTCTTTTTAAGGTGATACAGCTTAGAGAAAGAATCTGTACTTCTAAATAATTGGTTTCTTCGTCCAAACATCTCTTGTACGTTTAGCAGAAGGCTTTCTTCTTTTCATGCCTTGTCTTGCCTTGCCAGCACAATTTTTCTCACAACAGTCACAGGTGCTAGCTGAAACGCCTGTTTGGTTACACTAAAGTCTATTGCAGTGCTGCTGGTGGTTTTTAGACTACTGTTAAGCGGTGGTAAGCGCTTGGTTTCTCCTGTGTCAAACATGTGTGTGGCAGCCCATGTGTCTCTGAATCATAGAAAATAGTCTGAGCATTTTTGTTTCCATTTCTCACATTTGCAATTTACTTACCTTTGAGATAGTACTTTTTAAAGTGTCTTTTTTTCTTGAGGTGTTGGGTTTTATAGCTTTGGTCGCTAACAGTGAGAAGTTTATGCAGAAGGAAGTCCATTCCATCATTCCTTTCATGTTCAGGTGAAAAGCAGAGGAAGAGGAAGACTTCTAATAGATTTGTGTCCCTTGTCATTGTTACCATTTGGCATTAGGTACCTTTGCAGGAACTAGCTTCTGAGATGCTCTCTCTTCTTAGAAGAGCTACTCCGCAATAACTACATTTGGGCGCAGAAAGGGAACTCTGAATTTCCAGCCCTATTTATAAAAGCAGTTGACTGATAGAATAGAATAGACTATTTCAGTTGGAAGGGACCTACAATGACCATCTAGTCGAACTGCCTGACCACTCCAGGGCTGACCCAGTTAAAGCACGTTGTCCAAGGCATGCTCCAAATGCATCTTAAATACTGACAGGCTTGGGACATTGACCACCTCTCTGGGAAGCCTGTTCCAGTGTTTGACCACCACTTTGGTAAAGAAATGGTTCCTAATGCTCAGTCTAAAACTCCCGTGGTGCAGCTTTGAACCATCCCTATGCATCCTATCACTGGATACCTGGGAAGAGAGATCAGCATCTCCTTCTCCACATCCCCTCCTCAGGAAGCTGTAGAGAGCAATGAGGTCACTCCTCAGCCTCCTTTTCTCCAAGCTAGATAAGCCCAAAGTCCTTAGCCACTCCTTGTATGACATTCCCCCCAGCCCTTTCACCAGCTTTGTTGCCCTCCTCTGGAGGCATTCAAGAGCCTTCGCATCCTTCTTAAATTGTGGGGCCCAGAAGGGCACATGGTGTTCAAAATGAGACCATACCAATGCTGAATGGAGCAGGATAATCACCGCTTTTGACCGTCTGGTTGTACTGTGCCTGATGCACCCCAGAATGCAGCAACTTGGCTGCCGATGACCTTGTGGAGATCTTCCTATTGTCTGGCCTCAAGGCTGCTGGAAGGAGAGCTCCTTGTGGGATGGGGCAGAGAGGGGCTCTTCTGTGGGACAGTCAGGACAGGAGCCAGGGCCCCTGGCATGTGCATTCGCCAGGACTTTGCAAGACTGTTTGAGCAGTGGTCACTGGTTTGTTCCCGTCCTGCAGGCTGGCACCAGTGCTGCCTGCAAACCAAAGCAGTGGACCAAAGTGCCTGAAGAAGCCAGTCAACCAGCAGCCCTGTTGTTCAACAGCGTAATAATCCCCTTGGTGTTGGTCTACCTATAAATTGAAGAACATGTGAAGTTTAATGTTTGTGGGGCAATATGTACAGAATAGCTTTGCTCTCACGCTGTCCTTAGAAAAGCGTTTGCTGAACCACATTCAGGACACAATGAACAGACTTAAAAGTTTGTTCAGAAAAGCACTCAGCAAGTGGCGTGTTTAATCCTCTGGGCCCCTCAGACTGCAGAGTCCAGGGAGAGAAAGGTTCAATCATTGTCTCAAGAAATAACCTGTAAGTTATTACCTGAAGTTGTTACCTGATTTAAGGGAAGCAGTTCTGCATAATACCAATTGGTTTGCATCTTTCTATTTTTCCATTGAATCCTACTAAGTTCTTGGCTTTGAGACAAAAAGAAATGCAGTTTAATATAATACGAGTAAGGGGTTGGGGTTTTTTTGTTGGATTTTTGTACATTGTGGAAGTGGTGGGTTTTGATCACGCTTGCAAGTAAGGGCTTTCCATATTATTGCTTAAGCTGATATTTCTGTTATGGTTTCTTGCACCCCTAGTTGTTCAGTAAGGCCAAATTTAGGGTCACTTTTTACTATTTGTTTCTTCTAAAACAGAACTCTAAGGGAGCTGTAGGGGCCTGACGCAGACAGGGGTGATGGAGCCCCTGCTTGCTGTCTGTCTGTGCATGCTCATGGGGAGGGACAGAACACAATGGGAGGGAGAGGAAAGACGGAGGAAAGGGGATTGATGGTCTTTTCACCTTTTCTCAGGGTTTCAGCTGAAATGGTGAGGGCTTTTTTTGTCCTCATGTGCTTTCTGTATTTTTTTCCATCTGTCCTTGCTGCAGGTGTGTGCAGGGTGTGCCTGCCCTGCAGAACTAGGGTAGGGAGAGGTTCATGCCACCTGTACTCTAAGGTAGCCTTTGTATCTGTATGTAACCATATGCCACACTATATATGTATAGTTAGCTATGTAGTCCCTATAGAAACAGGCCCACAGGGCACTACAACCTGGGTTTCAACCAAACAAAGGGAGAGCCCCTGCTCCTACTCTCTCCTTCATGATCTCTCCCCCCTCGTCTTTGCACTGGCCATCTCTTGCTTTCCTCACAGGGCTGGTATGCAGGGGCTGTGGCTGCACCATTCCGCACCTTCAGTGAAAGGCTTAAAGGGTTTTAGCAGACAGCACTTGCTGCCATGAGTTTGAAAATGTCTGCCTGCCTGAAAATTGAGTTTATTTAATGGCTAATTTTGTACCGTGATAGTGTACACTTCAGACTTCTCACACTTACTAATTCTTAGTGAAATCAAATTCATATGAATAAATACAACGCTGATGAAGTTGTTACAAGCATTTATCAGGCCACATCCTTTTCCTGTTGTTTTCCCAGTAAGCAGTTCTAAAGTCAAGTATTTAAACATTTTAGCATAAAATTTCTTTGGTCTTGAGCATGTCTTTGTAAATAACCACAACCACTGAAGCAAAACTAACTAGGGCTTGATTTAGCAGTCAGGCTTGTGATCTGAATAAAGGGGGGAGGGGGAGAAAGTGTTAGAATATCTTTTTCTTTAACTATAGGATTTTTTTTTTAAAAATATTCCTACCATAGTTCAGTTTTTTGCGGAGTTGACGCTTGGTTCATGTTTTGCAGTGTTGACACCTGGTTCTTCTGAGTAAATTGTGCCAGGATCCAGAATATTGTTTCTTTCGTTCCTTCTGTATCTCATAAACTTGTGAAAAGTTAGATCAAATTTGAGATCAAGATGAGTCCAAGGTTCTAAAACTGCAGTTTAACAGCATATATATATAGCCAGCCACAATTCAGCCAAATCTCTTACTGGAACTATAACTAGTGGTTTAAAATGTGTTCCTCTTGAGTACGAAAAAAAGAGTAACGATACTAAAGTTACTAGTGGTTTTGCTTTCTTTCTTCTTCTTTTAACCTGACCTGATTTATCAAACTAAGAAATAATGACCATTTCAGCATAAGAGAACTCTTGCTTATGATACTGGATTGAGGTGAAGATACATGTTTGGAGGAAAACCCATGCACGGTAATTTAATTGCAATTCCCCTACAAAGAAATGCATGCATTATATAATTGTGGCTTACCACTCTTCTGCTCAATAGCACCTTCCACACCAATGTGTAAGTGACCCCTGCTAAAGTCAGCTGCTACTCAGCAGGACAGATATTTACAGCCTGGTCCTAGCAACGAGTAAGCAACAGGCTAGGAAAAAAACCAGAGGTACACAATGCTGTTGTAAACCCAAACCATTTGTATTTGTTAACTCAATTCTAGTTACACTGTGCCGCTTCTTTTTGTACATATTGGAACCACCGAGTGAACGTGAGTGCTGGCTTTTGTTTTGCATTCAGCTGAGTTTTTACAGCCAGGTCGTGCATTGCTGTGGCGTGTGGGCATGGAGGAAGCACAATTTGTCTTTAAGCTCCCCTCCAGCTTGCAGGAGTCCAAGGGCCAGCTGGTGCCCAACAGAAAGGCAGGAAAAGCAGGCAGGCCCCCAGCGCTGGCTCTGTGGTAGCCTAAATATTGCCACGTTGCACCTTTCTCCTGGCGGGCCATGCTCAGAGATGGGCGATCTCCTTTTCAGAAATCTCTCTGCCTGTGGTAAAGTGCTGTGTTTTAAGGTGTTTTCATTATTTAAAGAAGTTTCATTTCATTTCAGATAGGTCTGTCTCCTATACCAAGCTACAGGAGACACCTGGGCTGTGTGGTGCTGCTGAAGGCAAACCTGGGTGAGCAATTGAGAAGCGTCTGGGTGCTGTGCAGTGAACCCCCCAGCAAGAAGGAAACCCAGGAAAAGTTTTCATGTTCATGTTCTTTTCATGTTGCACACCAGTCATTTCATTACCCCCAGTTCTTCACTTTTTACATAGCACCATGGTCTCCACCCCCAGGAATATACAAGACCTTCAGGTCTTCCAGCTCTCAGAAATGAAAAGAAAGGTGACTCAACCCCATGCCTTTTAATGTACAGGAAAAAGCAGCTATTTCTCATTGCTGAGGGAAATCTGGGGCAGATTCTCTGAAGAGTCCCAGCTGTGGCTTTCTAGCAAGTGTCAAGCCTGGGTAAAGAGCCCCATGGACAAGCAGCTCACTGAATGGGCAACACAAGAAGGCAGAGGATGCCCGTGATGCAGGAGGAGCATGAGGATGACTGCTCATTGTGACCACTGTGGGTGCTGGAGGGATAGCTGTCCTTTTCCCTGGCCTGGGAGATAACTTCCTACCTTAGATGGAGGTTTAGAGGACAAGCAAAATGGAAGTTTGGTAAGGAACCTTATTCAATTTAAGGAACAGAGTCACAAACCAGTTTTGAGAACTGAAATGTGAGGCTGAGCCAAATTTTAGGTGTGAGGCTCAGGAATGGAAGAGGGTTTGCATTTCAGCTGAGGCCATGCTCAAGGACAGAAACATGTTGCCCAGAATGTTAAAAATTGGAGTAATTCATGCTACCTTAGGACCCGGAGGAGGATTGTGATGTATTTGGTCCTCTAGATGGTGCAACCACTTAAAAAAATGAAATAAATTTTGGTTGAAGAGCGTAGCTCTTCATTTGTCCCATAGGAAACTCTGCACTTGTTGAAAGACTGAAAGTGCTCCTGGGATCACTCTGCTAGTGTGTGCTGGTAGCTCGGCTGCCTGTGGCAATGGAGAGCAGACAGTGGTTTATTTATATTGGTTTATAATATGTGTTTTTTGATTTACTGACCTTTGCAAAAGAATTGGTTTGAAGTTGTGTGCCAGGTCTTGTCAGTGCAGCGAGTATGCGTTACGCACTCTTGTCCTTTAGGAACCAGCTTTCAACATGCCTCAGCTTCATTGCTGCACTCCAGGCTGTGCTTGTGTTAAAGAAGTATGCAAGCACATCACAGAAAAAGGCTGGAGTTGAACTCTTTAATAATTTGAAAATTTTTCAATACCTTGTGATTCATGAGAGCCTGCTGTTAAAGAGGTTTCCAGCCACAGAGGTGAGTCATGGACAACATCACCTGTATGTGATGCGCTAGTAGGCATATTTAAAAGGACCATGGCTCAGCTGTGAGTGTCACTGTCATGGCCCCGAGTGCACCAAGGGGATCTATAACATCTTCCTTTTCTCCAGACCTTTCTTCAAATGGGGCTTGGCAGCAGGTGCCTGAGAGGAGCTACCCAAAATCAGGCTGCTGTGGAGGAGCAACATGAAGCAGAGCTCGGGGACACTTGCATCCAGCCTCCTGCATTGCTGGCTCTGCCCTGACTGCTGGGCACAGCCCCAGCCCTGGCCTGGCTGTGTCCCTGCAGACCTGCCAGGGCACCGGGGCTCAGGCTGACACAGGGTCCCCATGGCTGCCTGCTCTGCTCACTTGGCACAGGCACAACAGGATGCACCCTGTGGGGAGGGTATGGCCACTTGATGCTCCCAGGTGCTGCCCTGCTGCTTCTGACAGCCTGCCAGAAAGGAAACAACCTGCTCATTTAATGATGATGCCTAAAATTTGGCTGTGACTTCATGTCCAGCTAGGTTAAAAAGCTGAGTGACACCTTTGATCTTGGTAGGTGATATTTGTACCTCTTTGGGCTAGACTTTTGGTTCCTGAGTTCTAGGTGCAGTAAGAAAAAGCAAAAAGCCCAACCCTGTAGGCACCCACTCTTAAACTTCAGAAATTACCATAGTCTGAAATTATTTTGAAGCTCATGTGCCTTCTGCTAATATATCTCTGATCTTTAGTCATTTACAGATCTCACTGAAGCTCGTGGGAGCTTTCTTCACCTTGCAGTCAAACAAACTGAGGGAACAGCTGACTGCTCCTTTTTTAGTGACAACTGGGTTTTTTTTAGAAAAAACAGGGACCTGAAGACTAACTTACTGATGCAGATGCCAGCTCTGGCATTGGCCGAGATTGGTGATGGTATCAGCCACACTGAGCTCAATTAATTTAAAAAACATTTGCTGTTGGCATTGAAACAGGTTTCCATCAATGGGTGAACTGGGTGCAAACAGGATGAAAGATTTATCTGGTCACACCTCTTGTACAGGGGTCAAATTATAGGAAGAATGCAGCAGAAAGGCAAGAGGCAGCTTAAAAGCAGGAGACAAAAAAACAAGCCATGGCTGCATGACCAAGGGTGTTTCAAGGGCAGAAAGCTAGAGGCAAGATGTAGCTAAAGGCTAAAATTAAGGAGATGTCCCCTTGTTATTTCCCACTTACTGGTCTGGGAGACAAAGCATGTTTTATGTTTCCTGTTTAAAAAATTTTATATTAAACCTTGTCAGCTTTTCATAAGGGAGAATTCTCACTGGTTGGTTTGCTGGAGTAAGACTGAAGGTGGTGATAATGAATTCTATCCTAAAGATCAACCTGAACACCTTTTTCACATAATAGACCTGGTACGTGGTGCAGTTAGGAGATACCAGCATATTTTTATTTGATGTTAAGACTTTTTTGCTTCTCTTTTCCTCCTGTCTGCAGTATTGAGCCAACACAGGGGCAATTCCCTCTGACTTAGACTGAAATCTGCAAGTGATGACACTTGAAGGATTAGGCTGTGCTTTAAATGAATAATGGTGTAAGAGAGAGAAGGTATTTGCTTTCCAGCAGAAGCGTGGAAAGGGAGCATGTGCTTGCTCTCACATGCTGTCGACGTCCTTGCAGGCAAGGCTCTGGCTGTAGCATAGGCTTTGGTCTCTTCTTAATTTGGTGTGTTGCCAGAAAAGAGCAGTGAAATGGACTTTACAAGGTTTAGCCAGCACAGAATTTGTTTGACAGGGATGTATAAATAAGAAATGATCCAGCTGAATTCCCCAAGCTGAATTTCCAGCACTGGAAGTCAAAACAGGAGAATGAACAGAACGTTTTGCTATGTAAATTGTACAAATGTGGTTTAGATTCATTCAGAGAAGTTTGTGACTCAAAACAAATCACACTGTCTCTTTTTAAGAAAAAAAGATTTCATTCTCAGGATGTCTTTGTGTTTCTACTACAAAAACCTGAAGAGAAACAGGTTTTGAAGGTAATACTTTCTGTAGTAATGTGACTGTCTTCATTGCATTTAGCGCTTGTTGTTAAATAATAATAAAAAATAATTATGCTTGCTGTAGCTCAGATTTTGGTATTTTAACCAGTCAAGTGATTTTGTATAGTTTCAAGGCAATCATGTCACAGGGCCCTGCTTTGCAGTATGATCTCAGCAAGTTAGAAGGAGATAGCTGGAGATACACAGAGTTCACTGATTTTACTGGAACTGTTAATGTGCTGGGCATGCTTAAGAAGATACAGGGCAGTGGAAAAAGAGGGAAAGAGATTTTCAAGAATTCAGGGCAGTTATTTTGATGACTTTACACTGTTTCAGCAAATTTTTCTCAACTGCTGTAGGAACTGGGAGTGAGCCTTGCTTTCATTGGATTGGAATTGCCTTTGAAAAGACTTGGTGTAGGAGCAGAGAAAAGGCAGTGTTCTGTAAAAGGTTGAAAGATGAGGTATTAGGATCTTTTAAAAGAAATGGCATATTCTACATGCATTGATACGATTCTGAGAAATACTGAGGAAAATTCCCCAGCCAACGTAAACTTGAGCAAAGGGGAGAAAAATCATAGCTATGTTTACTCATTAAATAAACAGATCAAAGGTTTCGTAAAAACTCCAGAATCTTCATTTTTTCCAGTAACACCAGACAATTAGTAGATTTAATACAGATACTAATGACTGTTTGGACTCCTATTAACCTACAAGGGCAGCCATGCATTGTCTCCTTTTCCAGAACTCAAATAGCTTCTGGCATAATTAATCGCTGCATCTTTTTCAGTAATGAGCTGATTGGGGCAGCAGAGATGTTTAATAAGCAGCTGTATGGTTTCATCTGCAGGATACAGATATGCAAGTATCTAACAGATGTGGAATACACAGATAGGTGATCTGAGAGTCCAGATGTCCTGACAGACTTCTGGCCTTGCGAAGGATGGACTGGGTTTTGTTGAGGGCAATCCAGATGTTAAAAAGTTGAATTGCTCGCTGGAGATGCCAGAAGCTCTTCAGTGATTGTTGATGGAGCCTCAGTAGTTTCTTTATTTGACACTGCAGGAGTGTGCTTTGCTTGAGGTGGGAGCAGCTGTTTCAGTCAGGGCACATTTATGGTGTGGTAAAATGCAGCTAGGAAATAGAGCTGCTGAGAGTACCTCTGGGAAACTGAGAAGTGACACTGAGCCCTGGCACTGCAGTGGGGGGCAAAAATGAAACCTTGGTTTCATTTCAGTACATTGTGCAAAAGATTTTATATATATATATGTATGTATGTCATATGACCAGACAATCTGCAGCTTTTCTCTGATCTCTCTGTTAGCTCTATCTGGAATGTCCATGTGTTTAATTAAAGCTGTGTTTTTTAAAAGGATAATGGTGTTTTTGGTGTGTGATCTTGATGTGGCGATTGTGTGCATCAGTGCTGCAGTCTGCAATTTCCACAGCTGCAACAGGACTTCACCTGTGCACTGAATGAGGTAAATTAGATTAACTGTGGAACAATGTCTCTCACTCACAAGTGTAGTTTGCCAGGTCTCAGGAAATACAAAAAAGGAAGCAGTAGCCTAAGGCCTTAAAAATGAACAAAACCTCAGCTTTTCCCTGACTCTCTTAACATGGAAATCCGCCTGTCCTTGAAGCTGTTGTGCTTCAGTAAGTGGGGGGAAAGCCAACTTATTTTTCTTTGACTTTCCACAGACATTATGGCTCACAAGCATATTCTGGGCACAAGCTGGATGCCATGGAGCAGGCTGTGAGGGGGCTGCCATGGTGGCAGTGTGCGTCAGCGAGATAGGTCCTCTCGTGCCTGTGGGATGCTCCTTGCCCCACGGGAAACTGGCCAGTACATGTGGGTCCAGGGCTGGGGCCCAAAGCGCTGGCTAATAGAGGACTTGCAGAAGTGGTGAGCTGGGGTGAGGAGAGGATAAATGGCAGGACGTGGTTGCTTTGAAACACCTGTGTCTTGGCCAAGCTTTGAGGCTTGTCACGAAGTCTGCAAGCATGTCCTGCCTCCCCGTGGTGCTGCCTTTCGTGCGTTAAATGAGTAAGCACTGTGACCTTCCGTACATCATGCAGCATGTATAAAAGCAATGGGGCATGGTGTGGAGGAGGTGGCAGATGCTGGGTGAGGGGACTGGTTTTTTTTTTGGTTTGTTTTTTTTTTTTTTGCAATGAAGTGTGTCATACAGTGTATATTAGAATGCAAATGACATCCTGCTGCCCCAGAGCTGATGTACTGCGGGTCTGTTCGACCTGGGTGTGTGCAGTCCAGAAGTGGCTGAGGTCACTCCTGGGAGGATGAGTCCTCACCCCAGAGCAATGGGTGCTGGGGAAGGCAGCACCATCTCTATGACATGTTGGCGAAGCAGAAATGGCAGTGATTTAAAAAATAAGTAAATTAAAAATCCACGATTCCAGCATAAATTTGGCTGTGGTGATCCCTCTGTCACACAGTATGCTGTAGTGAGTGCTGTCAACATTTCTTTTGTTTTATAGATATTTTGAGGTGAAATAAATGAGAGCAAAATTCCTGACGGGGCCAAAGGCAATGATTTGTGCCACTCCAAGGACACAGAATTACCTTGCAGGACCTGAGCTACATTGGCTGGTCAGCTGCTGCCTCACTGGTTCACCCTTTTTGCTTCCCATGTTTCTGGCACTGGATGGAGAGCAGTCTGTGCAGTGGGTCATTCTGACTTCCTCAGATGAAAGACGTCATATAAATACGACTATTCTTGGTCTAGTAAGGTGTGCTTCAGTGCTAACACTTGCTTTAGTCTGTGTATTGGCCTGATGTTGAAAAGATAAAGAGATTGCTTGTGTGAACATGACATGTCTGTGCTGAAGGGGTGAGTTTTAGCTCTCTGGGGCTCATTTTTCTCAGCTAAAACTGAGGTAACAGAACTGCAAAAGCTCATCAGGCAGTAATATTTTGTGGCCAGCAGTTCTTAATATTCCGATGCAAATAACTCTCTTGCCAACAGAAATTCATTTCAGTTATGTGTTTAGATGCAGCACAGGATCCCTCACCTAATATTTTCCATAGAGTAATGTTTCCTAACTTAAAAAAAATAGGTGGTTTCTGTTTTTGTTTTCTTCTCGCTCCCACACACCTTTATGAGAGAAATAGTTTTAGCCGTTTTCAAAACCTCTGTAGCTGAAGGATGTCACAGCCTATGCAGACCCATCTCAACATCCATCCCCATGACGGTGGCCGCCTTTGCTGAGTAGCAAGGTGGGCACAGCACCCAGTCCTGCTCTGCCATGTCCTGCCTGAGGAACAGGGTCTGCCTCCTGCGCAGGGGCTGGGTGGGAGCTGTGCTGTGAGATGCAGTGGCAAAGGGCATGACTTTTAAGAGTTCTGGGTGGGCACACACACAGCAATTTAAAGACACCTCTGGGGAGATACACAAAATCTTGCCTTGGGTAGGAAGAGGGTTTGAAGGGGCTTTCTGTACCTCCTGTGGTTTTTGTTCCAGGAGCAGGTTTGCATCTTTGGACTGAAACCACCGTGGGCTACCCAGGCAGACCCTTCCCACGGCAGCAGGCTTAGCTCACCCTCTGCAATAACCACATCCCACCGCATGCTGCAGCATCCTTTTTTCCTCCGGGCCTTCCTTCCCTCACACAGAGCCAGTGAACAAGAGAATAAGAGAAGAAGCTGCTACCTTTTTGGTAACTGAGCCTTTGAGCTATTCTCCCCATGGTCCGTATTTTGGCAGCGCTAGGAGAGAAGCCAGACAAAGCGGGTGTGTGTAGCGTGTCTCTGAATTTCTTCACATGCCTGGCAAGCATGCTAATTTGAAATCTAACCAAGCCAGCTCTCCCGTTTGTACTGTCCTGTAAATAACAAAGACGGGCAGGTTTCTTTTCAGTTTACTCAGGGCAAGCACATTTCTGCCCTCTTTGTAAAGATGGTTCCTCTGGGAAAAATAAAGTCCCTTTTGGTGTGCAGCAGCCGAGGTCTCATCGTCCTCCTGGCTTCATAAAGGGGTTGTCTGAGCTACTGCCATTCCTGGTGCTGAGCAGGTCCCTTCAGGCTCTCGTGGCAGCTGCTGGAGCCATCTCAGCAGGTTTGTACGCCGGGCTGGTGGGCGCTCTCTTTTCTTCTGCTAGACGTGCCAGTTCCTCAAAGGGTGCTGCCTCTCCACAGCTCCTCTACTTGTGTTTGGGTAGAAGTATGGAGAGCGTGCCCAAGACTTGTAGGAAGGAATTAAAGTGGAAAATGTCCCAAATGTGAGGAGGGGGGAAAACCCTGCAAACCCATTTTTATGAGAGAGGCATAAGTCTGTACCTTTGAGAAGCACTGGTTTATCTTCTGTTTGTTTGCGTGCATTTTGGCCAGGTTAAGTTGTGGTGTTGGAGAATAACATTTGAGTGAAATATTGCTTAGAGCAGCAGACAAAGGTGTTGAGGTTTAGGATGATATCTGTCTGAAAATCAGTTTCAGTTTTCAAACCCGTTTAAACTTCATTTTGTGATCTGGAGGCTGCCTTAGTGAGACGGCTGCTCTTCTCACTGCAGATTTCTGAACATCTGAAGTTACTGGATACTGCTAGAGTGACATTTATTAGGCTTTGTGAATAAACTTTGGAACAAACAGTGGCTGATCATTCTCACATGGAAAAACTGTTTGGTTTTTGAGTTTTAACTAATGTGTTTAATCAGAATGAAATTACATTGGACCACCTCTACAGGGTGCGTGTCCACCTACGCCGACTAAAGCCCCTTGCTAAAAGGCAGGAGACTATCAGTGTTTCAATCTAGTCTTGGATCCTCCCTCAGGTGCCTTCTAGCTTGTAAATCATGTAGTATCATAAAAACAGTTTTATGAAGGCTATAAAAAGGAGCTCCATATTAGATTCTCTACTTGCTATTAAACCAGTTGGATTTCCGTAATTTTTTTTTTGTTAAAAATCACTTAGATATGTTATACCAATGGGACTTCTGGGGCAATATTACTTTTCAGCATTATTCTGACAGTACTTTTTAGTACTATGAAATTTTAGATTTAGTTAGTGGAGTGGCACTGATCTGAAGTTCAGTGCTTAAGCAGGCCTGGGAAACAGAAGGTGATATAACCAATCAGGCAAAGGGATCAGAAAAGAGTCTGGGGAACAAACCCTGTGTGGTTTTGTGTGGTTTGGGGTTTTTTGTTTGTTCTTTTTTGTTGGTTTGTTCGTTTGTTTGTTTTTAATAGGGTTTTGGGTTTTTCCCTTTTGGCCAAGCTACTTTTAGGCTTTACAATCTTTCCATTACTGCATAAGTCTACAAAATACAGCTTGGGGATCACATTCACTATTGAACAAATTCTAATTTTAAGAAGTGTTGTGAAGACCTGTGGGATGTGGCCCAGCTGGAGAAGCTTGACTGGATAAACACAGAATTGCTTTTTGTGAATATTCTTACCTAGGTGTCCTGAAACAACCTTGTCCAGAAAAATTAAGGTTAAAGACAGCTGCTCTTTAAGGGCTGTGGTTGATTGCATCTGGTTTTGTTCAATTCACAGGAAAGAGAAGAACTGAAAATGTAATTTTTCAAGGCATTATTTTGGGTGGGTTTGGTTAGCACTTTATTTATTTTTTTCCCCACTAGGACAATTCTGCTTTGACTTTACAATACAACTGAGTCCTTGGGTATGTAAGGAGTTCACATTCAGGTTCCTACCATTTTTCTGTGTGTTAAGAATAACAAGAAGAGAGAAGAAACCTCTTCTGTTATGCAGTCTGAAAATAGAAATTTGAACTTGTGTATTGACTCAGGAAGCTTTTGTTGTTGTTTTTAAAATGTCAAATACTTTTCAGTTTTATTCATCAACAAAATTGTTGTGCACCTCGAGCTGCATGAGGTTTTTCATTGCTTTTGTCCTGGTATAAAAATAGAACAAATTGGAGATTCTCCAGAGTTACCAGTAAATTTCTTAGAGGAGACTGTATGTAAAATTGTGATTTAGAAAGAACTGTAATCTTAGCTGCAGGTAAAAGACAGAATTTAGTTGGATTGTTTAAGTATAAGTTTGTTTTGAAGAGCAGTGAATTGAAAGTGACACCTTCTTTCTCAAAAGATCTGCTCCTTCTGTGCTAAAACATTTGACTATTGGGATAGCCCTGTAAGACTAACACAGCTGGGCTCTCTTCCTTTTTTTTTTTTCAGGAATTTCAAGTATGCTTAGTCAGGCTGCTGTCATTTACATATATAACAGGCAAAATTTAGACAAATGGAGTTACATAGAAATCACTTTTGGCCAACAAAGAAGTGGCAGTGGTGGCAATAAATGGGAAGTATCTAATTTAACCTTCAGAGTCTGAGCTCCGACTTTGCTGCCATGTCTGACATGAGCAGACTATATCTGTAGACCAGTTGTTCGTAGTGGATCCCACCACTCCCCATTATAACAGCTGTTTTTCATCAACTGACTTCTGTTTTCTTCATTGAAAAAATTACATTGATTTCTTCCTGTAAGTGGAAGTCTCTCCCTGCCTGAGTGTGCTGTGACGCTACCACTGACTGAGCATCAGCATGAGTGAATGCTGTCTCCCCAGTCCTGGCAGATCAAACTTCACCACCACCCACACATACGAGAGTCCCTACACACTTTTCCTCTTTGCCTACTGCATATGTACATGTATTTCTTTGAAGATTAGGATATGATCTTTTCCAGATACTTAATAATAAATGAATTGAAGACAAAGGTACTGCTTCATTAGTCCTGACTTTAAATATACTAGCCTTGTGTGATGGGTCACAGTTGCTTAGGCAGCTAGTGCATTTCCTTGGTCTTTCACTGTGCTTGCAATAGAGCTGTTGACAACCACTGTCATAACATCAGCAGCACTAACAGGTGGCTTTTTGTCATGGAGGTGAAAAAAATACACAAATTTGTATTTGCTGAGAGTCACGGAGCAGTGGAAAGGGACCTCTGGAGCCAGTTTCCTTCTCCAAAACTAGATCAGATCAGCCATGACTTTGGCAATGTCTTGGAAACTGTTGTAAGTCGATAACACAAAGCTTCTCTGGGTAACCCCTTCCCGTGCTGAATTGCCTCCTGGTGAAGAAGTTCTTGCCAATATTGAACCTCAGCCAAGGGCCATTACTCCTTGTTATATTGTTGGGGGCTACTAGGTAGTGCTTGGCTCCGTCATCTGTCACTACCTTCCAGCATGCTGGATGAAACCAGTCCAGCTCCCTCAACCTCTCCTTGCAGACCTGTGCCCAAGATCACCAACCATCTTTCTGAACCTCTCTGGTTTCTCCGCATCTCTTTTGAACTGAGTGGCCCAGAGCTGGACATCCTATACCAGTGAAGCCTCACCAGCTCACATAGAGGAGGTTAATAATTTCCTTTATTTTTTTTTTTTTTCACTGACATCATTTTTAGTGAGTCCTGGTATAATTTTGGCCATATTTACACAAAGAAGGCACCACTGTCTTGTATCATGTCTGGTGTATCCTGTTGCTTTTTTGGGGTCAGCCCTGCTTTCCCAGCCTGTGCTGGCACACAGCATTGTCCTGCCCTGGGTACAGTACATTTGCAGTACCTGAGTACTTCTTGTGCTCAACTACTTGTTGCACTGCAAGAGGTTTCTTCTCCCCTGTCCTGGAGTTCCTAGGGCCTCTGGAATGAGGCTTTGCCATCTTAGCCATACCACTGTGTTAGTGTTGTGCACAGGCTTGCAGAGGGTGTGCGCTCTATCATCACCTATTGCATCTGCCTGAAAAGCTTTAAATAATGACAGGGTTACACTTTGTACCTTAAAGTGCTGTGTTCTTGCAGTGATAAAGTACATTTTCACATAGTCAGCTAATCATAAGAGCAAGAGCTCGGAGTATTTTTGAGCAAAATTTGTAGGGGATTTAGTAGGGGATTGTCAAGAATTTATGGAGAGGGTTTCCCAGAAAATTTATTAAATTATCCAGACTTCCGGGTGTGATTACCTTTCTTGTTTTTACTTTTTCTGTTTTTCTGTTTATTAGTTTATTCAGTTCTTGGTTGTCATAGTTACAAACCTGAAGTAGTTCCTGGGAAGGAAAAACTTAGTCTTGAAGCTGTTTTAAGGAGAAAATGGTAAAAGTTTGTGATTAAATAAGTAGATGAGAGCCATACGTTGCTGTCAGATTGGGGAGTTAAAATGTATTTTCAAATCATACACTTCGTATATACAGTTTATTTGGTAGAACACGTTCTTTCTCACACATATTTCATATGCAAAGTAATATGAAAGTTGCAAAAAAGAAAGGTTAACTCATATCGAAAAGGGTGCAAGTTTCTGAATGATCGAGACAGTAGCAAATAATGTTTTGAAAACCTACTGTTTTGGAAAGCTCTTCCTCTTGCTCCTCTGCAGATAATGGCGAAGATGATGATAAAAACCTTTCTTTGCCTCTGAGCTCCTTGCGTGCCTCAGCTGTGGTCATAGTTTTAGTACTAACAAGTTTTAAAGTGTTCCTTTATTAGGCCAAGTATTAGATATGTGCAGGTGTCCACTTGCACAATCAATTATTTCCATGGAAATCAGTTAACAGCAAATTGTGTTTTCAAAACTGTCCCCCTTTTTAATTTGTTCCAGACAGAAGATAATTGCTTTTCGCATTTTGAAGAAAGGGAACATCTGCCCCAGAATGAAGACTTGATTACAAGCAATGTTAGACCATTTTTACAGCTGTTTTTAAAAGGCACAGAAATAGTTTCCCTGGTGTGAAAGTGTTTCTGGCTAAGAACATAAACCATGCCAATACAATGGTACAAGAAATGGCAGGCTTAAATTGCAACAAGGAAACCTTTAGTGCAGACTCAGAACCAAACTTGCAAATGGCGTAAGGATGGTGACAAACCAGGAGTTTTGCCTGAGAAAGGTTGAGGCATGCCCAGACACATTTTGTGAGGTGTACGGCACAGGCTAGAAAGACTTCTCTAAAGAATGAGGTGGACAAAGCTGGTCCAGTCTTCCAGCTGGGAGGGAGGAGTGTATCAGACAGGTGGTCTCTATTTTTCTGTGATGCAGGGCTTGCTTCCCTAATTCCCCTCCTCCCAGAAAGAATGTGGAGACAGGCAGAAGAATTTCATACATGTGTCATGTTATATCTTTGATTGAAATACAGTTATATAGAAATACAGTTCATCATATACACTCTTTCACTAAATGCTGTATTTGAAGGGGTTCCTCTGGTTTTCATGTGCAAGAACAGTTTTAAAATTGCAGGAGAAAACCATGCTGATTCCTCAGCAAAGATAATCAGAAATGTTTGTTGCTCAAGGAAGTGCTGGTACCTAAGATACCCTGCTGGGGTTGTACACTGGGCAGCCTGTCTTCCATGAAAGAGCAGGGGCTGCTGTCCTGGGTAGCAACCTTGACCAGTGTGTAAAGCTTACAGGAGTGATGATTCATTATTATCCTGGGCTGGCAAAGCTGTTCAAAGCAAATGAGCTCCAACAGTGCCCTTTTGTAAAATTTACAGAAGGAAAGAACAGAGTCAGACTTTTGGCCAGATACTGCCTTTTAATGCTCAGATTTCTTCTGAGTTAGAAAGAAGGTTTTGAATAGTTATTTCTATATTTGGCCCTTAGCAACAGCTTTCTGATCACATTGGCAAAAGGAAAACTGGTGCAGCAATGACAAAGGCTGATTTTAAGTGGCATTCCAGTGATCTGGGTAGTTTTCCTCTGGCAAGCCTTTCACATTTAGTAGATACTGTCAAGTCTAATGCTTCTTTTGATGTCACTTCGTCACTTTGCTAATGCTGGTTCTTTTTTCCAACATTTTTTCCCTTTTCATCTTTAAAGGGAAGAAAAATATGGAACAGACTCACATTCACTGGAAAAACACTGGTCTTCTCCCTCCTGCACCCTCCCTGCTACGGCCAAAGTGATGCTACTGCTGTGTCAGGAATAATGCTGTCAGTGTCCTGTGAGGCAAGTGGGAGCCAAGGGAGAGGTGTTTTTCCACTGCTGGCAGTCCCATCATGTGGCACAAGGCTTAAAGACAGGACATAGTTCAATAACCTTTTTCAGGTGTGTTTTCTCACGAAATTCTTTTGCGGCAAAGTAATAAAAGATGGCATCCAGGCAGCAGTTCAGGTTGGCTAATATCATTGCCACCTGAATGAAGAGGCTGATGGTTTGCTTCAGACTACAGTCCACTATCACATGCTGTCTTACCAGGCACTGTAGGCAGATCCCAAGGTGAACGGGTGTGAAGCACACCAAAAACACCACAAGGTTGATAATGACTCGTGAAGAGCCACTGCCGTCTGCTTTCTTTTTAGCTTGGCTTTCGTGATTCAGCAGAATCCAGATGTTTTGGGCAGAGCAGAAAACCATCACTGCAAGCGGGATCAGAAATCCAAAGATTTCCACAGAAACAATGAGGGGGATGCTCCATGCCTGTTCTGACATGTTGTAAAAGCATTTTAAATAATCTTTCTTGTGAAACACGTACATTGGGCTGCTGCAGAGCCAAGCTACTGCCCAGATGAAGCAGCAAATCAGGATAGCCCATTTGGGGGATTGGTTAACTCGACTTTCAAATGGGTGCCTTATGCAGATATATCTGTCAACAGTAATGCAGACAATGATGAAGATACTGCCGTACGTGTTGACAAAATAGAGGGACTCTATGAATGAGCACAAAAGTCCCGGCGCCTCTGTGATAGAGTAGTACACCTTGAGCGGGAGTGAGAGAAGCAGCAAGACATCTGCAAGTGCGAGATTGATCATGTACACTGAGGTTCTCGTCTGTTTCTTCCAAAAGCAGCAGAACACGGAGAGGGCCAGAGTGTTGAGAATCAGCCCAAGAATGAAGGTGGGGATGGAGATCCCCAGCCGCAGTGTCTTTGCTAATCTGTCGATATCAGTAAAATTGCATTCTTTGCTGCTGTTGGTCATTTCTCCCCTAAAACAAAAGAGAGAATGGGTTGGAAATGTGTAGGGTTCCCAGTTAATGCCTTGATATATCAGAGCAAGATACTTTCAAAGACAACTCTGGGCTTTTTTGGCTTTGAGCTAGACACTTCACAAATCTTTGGCTATTATTGGAAGCGAACCCTCATTTCAAGGACAGAGCTTTCAGTTTCCAATTTGAGTGGGTTGATCTATTATAAAGGAGCCTGATCCTTGATAACAGGTAGTCATCATCCACTGACTACCATGCCCTTTAAAATAATCCTTTTCAGATGTTGAAGAGACTGACCCATTCAAACATAAGTTTTCAAAACCCGTAAAGTGTACTGGCTGTCTCTAGTGATTTGTATGTCTATTAAAATTTCCATAACACTTACGTTTGATTCCTTTGCTACGCAGAAGTTAGTGAAATTATTGTTCCGTATTAAGGCAGGTCAGACTGATAGCTGGGACTTTACTCTGACATCCATGATTCCTTATGCATCAGTAGCTTTTGCTGATGTGCTTTTACTACACCTGCATTTCTAGGAATATTTTAATTTCATGTAGTGCTTGTATCTGATGCAGTTCTTTAGAAGATCAGCTTAAGAAGACTGATCTTTTATCTAGGTGCAAACTGAGTAAGCACATTTTCTAGCTGTGTTAAACTTTCAGCATTGGTTAAATTTTGGGTTTGCAAGTACTTTAGAGTTTTAACTGATAATCTTAGATAATCTGACAAAGATTATCAATTAGCAAATTATTATTAGCAAATGGAAGGCATGACACCTTAATAATACTGTTTTTTAAAAAAGTATGATTTGTGTGTAACAAGCATTGTTGTCATTCATATATATATAGATATGCTTTAACAAGCTATGCCTTAAAAGTGCTTTTTTTATAGCCTCTTTAAATCAAAATCACAAAAAATCCTATTGTAGGAGAAGAAATTGGTAGTTAAAGTTCCCAGTCCAGCTCAGCCAACAAAGTAGCTCAAAAAAAATTTAGGAATAAGCGAAGAGGTTTTAAGAACTTGATCAAGAAGACAAAAAGCAATGGGTAGCTCATAAGCACTACCAAATGGAGCTGAACTTTGCTAAAGAAACCAAAAACCAATTGGATAAAGATATTTTTGTTGTTGTTATTTACGCGGTAAAGTAAAATGTGAAAGAGAGAGAGAAATGAAGAACAAGTAGGTCTGCTAAATATTAACTGAAGAGGTGGCCTGGGGTTTTGCCAAATCACATACCTCTGCTTTTCATAGGGATGCTGGTACTGTGCTGGAGGTCAGAGGTGGGTTGACTTACAGGAATCATTGAGTGAGAATGGAAATAACTGTATCTGAACACAGAATGCTCACAGAGCTTAACATGCTCATATTAGTAAAAACAGTTTATTTCCAGCTCAGATTATGGAAAGAAGAGGCACATAAAGATGAAGGTCCAACCCAGTAATTGTCACGAAGTATGCATATTATTAGTGTATCTGGAAAAGGATCAGTCTAGTTTATCCATTGAAGGAAAGAGTGTCAATCGTAATTAAAGCAATTTTGTAACTGTTGAATCAAAGCTTCACACAGGTTTTTCAAGAAAACTGCCAAATCGGGCTTTGAAGTGTCTGCTTTTTCAGATAAGGGAAAGGCTGAAGACTGAAGGTACTTGCATTTCAGTAAAGTGTACTAGAAAAAACTGGGGGTTAGAACAAGGGCTGTTAAGTAGGTGAGGAAATGGTTGCAAGCGAGCTGATGAGGACTACGAACAGGCTGGATACAGGTTACTAGGGGAATGCACAAATTCACCAAGAATACTCCTTGGCAGTGTTTCCCCCAGTGACCCCACTGTAGGAGTGGGTGTGATCTGCGAGGAGGTGCTGTTGGTCAGGGGCTGGATTTGACTGCTACTTCCAGAGAACTGGACTGAGCCACATGTGTTGGACTGTCACAGCTTTGTGAACTTAGCAAACAGCAAAACAAAATCTGGTTGTTATCAGTGGATTTATCTGTCATAAATAAGAACAAAAAGACAATCTTGACTTGTTAGTCAGTCTGAGATTGAGTCAATCCTATCCTTTTGAGCTAGCAAAGTGTGGCAGCTGCTTAGAAAATTATGTGATTGTGGTACATGAGAGGTGAGATAATTCCACTAAAGGTGGAGATGCATTAGTGCCACATGTACAAGGGATTTATTGTAGCTGGATGTTACTGTCACCTGAGAACAGGACAGGTAAGAGGAAATAGGATATAGGAGTGTTGTGCTGTTGTGTGAGCATGGGTGTCCTATGACCAAAAGCATCCATTTAGCTGGGAAAAACCTGATTATGTGAAACATTTTGGGGGAGCAACAACGCCTCTTAATCCAACACTTTATGTGCTTCAGAAATGTGTTAGAAAGTTGCTTGTGATGTCTCTTAAAAGTCCGAGATTTGCTTCTGCTTTCGTCAAGTTTCTATCTCACTGAATGCTTTTTGTTTAGAATGAGTACCAAATTCCATGTAGCACTACTCCTGCAAATTGTTGATTTCAAGAAAGTGTTAGCCAGCTGTCATGGTTTAACCCCAGCCAGCACAGCAACCAAGTGTTATGCAGCTGCTTGTTCAGTGTCCCTGTGTCCCCCCCTGCCACCCCCCACCCCCAGCAGGATGGGGAGGAGAATCAGGGAAAAAGGTAAAAGGAATTGTAATAAAAAGTAGAGGGAGAAAGGAATAAAACTCAAAGGGAAAAAAAATAACCAAGTGATGCACAATACAATTGCTTACCACCTGCTGACCGATGCCCAGTCAGTCCCTGGGCAGCGATCAGCTGGCCTCAGCCAGCTCCCCCCGGTTTATGTACTGAGCATGGCATTCTATGGTATGGATTATCCCTTTGGCTGCTTTGGGTCAGCTGTCCTGGCTCTGCTCTCTCCTGGCTTCTTGTGCATCTGCTCACTGGCAGAAATGGGAAACTTGAAAAGTCCTTGATTTAGAGTAAGAATTACTTAGCAACAACTAAACCAGCAGTGTGTTATCAATGTTATGCTCATACTGATTCCAAAACACATCATTGTAGCAGATAGTAAGAAGAAAAGTAACAATCTCAGCTGAACCCAGCACCAGCCTTTAAACTGGTAATTTCAGGTGCTCTGATGGAGTGCCTAATTCTCAAAAACCTTGTATTTTGGATCATTTTGCTCCCCTCAAGTTTAAATTTCACACCTTGAGTAATCCAAGGGAATTGTTTGCACACAGGCCGCACAGAGTAACATCTTTGCTCGAAATTATTTGAAGATTTTCATTGACAAATAACCTTGTGGTCATTTCATAAGCATCATCTTTACTGCATTGTCCAAATTATTACAAAAAATACTGACAGTACTCAACCTGAAAAATACCGAACTGTACCAAATACATCTTTCCTGTATGGTAGACACTGATTACTATCTTGGTGGGTAATCACTAAGCATATAGAAGTTTCATACAGATCATGTTTCCTTCGTTCACTTATGAGAATTTTGTGAAAGATAGTGTTAGAAGCCTGTTTCCCCCTCCTACACACTGTCCCCCAGTGCTGCCAGTGTGTCACAGAAGAAAGTCAAATTACTTCTATTTCTGTCATTCTCAGATGAATTTGTGCAAATTGTTACTTACCACTGTGTTGTCTTCTGGGTGCTTGCAAACAGATTCTTCAGTGGGTGATTCCAATATTTTTTCAAATACTGAAGCCAGGCTTAGTGCTCTACCATTTCCCAGCTCCTCCTTCTCCACCTTCTTAAAAGATGGACACCATGTTTGCTCTTTTCCAGTTTTCTGAAGAAAATTCCTCAGTCCTCCACAAGTTTCCTGAAGGAATCACCTGCAGCCCTAGGATTGTTTCAGAGAGCTTTGAGAAGCCAAAAGGTAACGTAAGGACCTGTAATTAACACTACTCAGGGAAGTGTGTCTTATAGCTAGTCCAGACCCTGTGTCATCACTGCTTCATTTGTTCTCAATTTCTCCTCCTGAGTGAGGATTTTCCACTTCCTATGGACTAGTTAAATGTTAATTGGGTTTACTGACAGTAGGAGTTTCTGGCTAAGCTGGCAGCAAAGGCATACTGACCTAGGAAATGGAACAGCAAGGTTTAACAGTATTCGATTCGCTAGGTTTTTTGTAGCGCAGCAGGATGCATGAATAGTTTCCTCTTTGTAGCTCAGATCTGAGCTCGTCTGGCTCTAGTTGGGACTCACCCAAGTCTCTATGTTAGCACAGATTGGAGATGACAGATTAAGTATATTCTAATCTATGAAAGCTTCATTAGCAGAAACATCCTCATCATAAAAGCTGTAACTTACTGTAAATGTAGGTGTAGCTTTAATAGTAAGGAAATGATAATCACATGACAGAACACAGCAAACTGATAATTCTTAATCTAGCTATACTACAAAAAAGGAATGAGGAAAATTCAGGTCACTGCTTCAGCAAAGACATTTCCAGCATTTACCATAATTACCCTTCTAATCAATACTAACCAAGTAATATTACTGCTATGAAGCAGAGTTTGTTTGTATCTATTTTCTAGAACATTATTCATATTAGATATATTATTCTCTTGTGTATGCACAGAAGAGTAAGATGGCTTAGTGCAATGAAGAGCCTTATCTGCCTTATATCTCATCTGTAGCTGGATAATTTCTTATCATTTTATTCTAAGTATTTTGATTATAAGAAAATATATTTATGCTTAATACTAAAGCAGAAATATTTCTACTTTAAGCTAAGTAACACTACATATTTGATTTTACTGTTTGATCTTCATAAAAATAATCCAGCCAGCTTAAAAATAGTGCTCTACAATCAACACTGCTATTAAACTATAGAAAAAATAAGTTAAATAAGTTATTAGTTGAACTAGGAATGACTTTACCTGAATCTCAGCAAACAGATCAGCAGCATTGCTTCAGACCAGGTTGTTCTACAGAGCATGAGAGGATTTGCTTACAGCCCATACCCTAACAGTACTCTTACTAAATGGCATAACCACATCCGTCTTTTCTTCTTTAGTTTTCTCTCCCATATTTCAAAAGCACTCTGTGTTTCTTTATATAGACAAGTGAAGGTGAAAGAGTGTAAAGACCTGAGTCCTCAGCTGTTTCTACTCAGTCAAGGTAGGGCAGGGAGCAGTTTGTCTCCGAAGCCAGGGTTGGTTTTGGGCTGGACTTTACCTGCTGTGAAGCAACTGAGAGCTTTCATGGGCTTGTGGTGGCTACCTCCAAATTTCCAATTATTACTTGAGCTGGAGGGGAGATGAGGAGCTGGAAAGTTGTAGGAGAGACTGTCATAGAAGTAGGGTTTCCCCCAGTTTCTGCTGTTTGCATCCTGGAGATCAGTAGTTTAGCACTCAGATGTTTTGAAAGATACAGCTACTTACACGCAAGCAGCTGTTAAGCTATTTAAAGGGAATGTGCCAGTTTTAGCCAGTTCAGGTGTTGGATTCATAACTGCAAGTCAGCAAACAAATGCTTATTGGCAAGAGGAGTGAGGTATATGGAGTACTAAGCTAGTGCCTTATATGTGGCTTATATAGTAGCCAAGACAACGCTTTTCTTGAAATGAGCTTCCAACGATTTTCCATCAGTAACACTTCCCTGATGGACTCTGAAGCTTTTCCTCTGCTCTGGGAGGTGTCATGCAAAGCCTTTTGGAAAGGTAATTATGCTTGCAAAGAGGGAACAGCAGGAATTTGGGGGTATTCATCTACTACTCTCTTTAGGAGATAGTGGACAAGGGTGGGACATAGCAAAGGACCCAGAGCTGCTGGTCTCAGGTCCTGGCCAGCTGTGGCTTGGTTCGGACAGACATCAGGTGGATGTTCATACTTACATAAAGTGACATAATTTACTGAAAAAAAGTTCATTGCTGTTTGATGACAATGTGACATTCTCATACATCATAATTTTATCTCCAAGCAACAGAATTGGCAGTGTAGAACCCTGAGTAGGGGCTCTTCTGTGTATGTCATATGGACACTTTGTAAGGAGCAGCACAAATAGTCTGTCTCTGGAACCACTCTGGCTGAAGTATGAAACTCAATTCCTAGTGCCACTCTTCTGACTTGTGGACTGCTCTTTTACCTTGCATATTGCAACCCTCTCCTGTGGCGGGTGTGTGTGTGAGAAAGCTCTAAGTGACATTTTTCAAATTGCCACCTGGCTTTGGAGGTAATTTGGTCTTTCTGGGGAAATTCTGCCCTTCCTGAAGAAAGAGTAGCACCAGCATTTATACCACAGAACTTGGATTTCTTAACAATTTCTTAACACATTTTTTTGTCCCCATCTCATCTAAAAATGAGATTTGAATTTAAAAAAAAAAAAAAAAAGAAAAGCAGAACCCAAACAAAGGTGGTGTAAACCTCGTAAGAAAATCATATGCATGGCAGGGGAAGTGAAGGCAACATGATTCATATCTGTTGGGAAATACATTATGGAATTGGGAAGTTTCAAGGGCTTTTCAACTTTTTTCTTCTCAGAGCTGTGGGCTAGCTACAGGTCCCAGCAATGGACAATAGTGAATCTGGAGTCACAAAAAGAAATCTAAGAGTGCAATTAAATATTAGCAGAAAACAAATACCCTACAATTATGTGTGACTTTTGAATCAATTATTCTGTGTCACGTTGCAGCTGAAAGGGAGTTGCTTCTTTAATCCTCTTGCCACAGGCATGTTCCAGACTCAGCTTAAAAATGAATTTTAGTACTTTGGGCTGCCCTCAATTCCAGCACTGTGTTCATTCCTTGTAGCTCTATGAACAACTTCCCACTTAGTATCACTTGATGCAGCAGAGCTAAACAAAGCTAAAAGTATCAGCATTTCTGTACATATCAACCGCATGCTTGCTAAGTTGGCAATTTGCTTGTGGTATGTGTAGGTTCATCGCTTGTAGGTAAGCATGTCATTTGTTGGTGTGCATATAAATCAAGGTTGGCCTTTTTGGTTTGAATTAGGACAACTTTAATCTAGAGTATATATAATGAGGGCAAGTTATGAATGACTCCCATACCTGCAGACAGGTTATTGGCTGAGAAATGAGAGTTTGTTTGCTCCCTGCCTTTGGTGACTGCTTTTGTAATTTTTCCCACCAGATGCTATACATGAATATGCTCAGCAGGAATTATTTCAGTGAGTCCTTTGTGCTCCTGGTGCCTTTATCACCCAGAACTGTTGCTTGTGAAATGCTGAATTTCAGGGACCCAGGCAGCTGCATGGCTCTGAGGTTTTCAACGGAAAGAAGGGCTTTGTTTGTTTCAGTTTGTTTATTTTTTTTTTTTAATTAGCCACTGAAATGTGCTGGATGTATATTGTTTGTCTTGCCTAGAGACAACAATCTTACCAACCTTATCCTTTCCCAATGTGGCATTTCACCTAGAAAATGAATAAATAGTGGCTGGAAGAACCTAGCCAAACTGAGCTACTAAAAGAAAGTGTATGAGCAAAAGATTTATAACATTTGTGGCAAAGACGAGTAGGGGGGTTTGTGTTTTGGGGTTTTTTTCCTTCTGTTTTTTTTTAAAATTTTTGTTTTGTTTTGTTGTTTTTGGGGTTTTTTTAGAGGTTGGTGAGCCTTATCCATCTTTTAACCTCTAGGTGCAATAAATGCTGCTCTTGCTAAGTCAGGTAACAGCAGGTAGCACTTGTCATTTTCAAGGAATCCAAATATGTTTCAAAGAAAACGTATTTGTACAGTGCAAAACCACATTCATTTGCATTACAGCACTGTGAAGTCTGCTGTTCTTCTTTTTTAGTGGAAAATATATCAAAGCAGCTTTGCAGCCCAGCTTTCACAAATGCCTAAAATATGTGTTTGCTTCTACCTAATGGCCAGAATGGAGGCAGTTGGGTGTCAGATCTACAAGTAGGATGCTCAGCTGCAAATTAATCAAATTTCAGAAGTGGGGTCCAATGTGTTTCTGAGCCAGTCTGAAGGCATCTGTGACTTGTACTCCCAGACAGCTATAAAATATCATCTCAGAAAACAAGACTTAATCATCCAGAGCAAAAAGAGTCAGGAAAAGATATTGCTCAGTAGAGAGCTAGGAGGTGAGTTAAAAACTGTCTGTCTTTGTCCTTGTGAAGAGTGCTGGATGCAGCGGGGAAATAGAAGGCCTGTCAGCCCAAGACCTGAGTCTAAGCTATCTTCTGTGTTGTGCTGTGACTGGTTTCTGTCACTTTTGTATGCGTTTAAAGGTTTCAAAGTCTGGATGCCCAAAGTGATTTCAGCTTACAAGTTGTCTTGTTCTGAGCAGGCTACCACAGCTTGCTACCCCAAAAGAGGTTGGCCTCCTTCTTGTAAGAGGGGAGATGTTGAGGACTTAATCTAACTCCAGCTGAGCAGCACACTCCTGGAAAGGAGAATTACACAAAGAGCTCATGATGCTATCCCCTACCCGAAGATGTACCTTGATGTTCTTTCTGTCTAAAGAACAGACAAATTGAAGAACAAACTCAATTTTCATTGGTGACTTAGAAATTGTTGTTTGTACTTTGTTGGAGTACAAACACCATTTTCTTATCTGGAGGCCTTTTGCTTCACACTAGTACTCTTTGGGTTGCTCAGTACTCTTTTCCTCATCTCCGTAACAATCAAAGTCTGACTTACACTGAATTATCTTAATTGCACAATTGGGAACTGTGGATGGCTGGGGCATTTTGTTTTTCTCATGCACTTTTTTGCAGCAAGTGTAGGAGACCGCAAAACTGGAAATCAGGAAACCTGGCAACTGCTGTTATTTTATGGGGAACAGCCACATTCAGCCTCTCCAAAATGAGGCGGAGACCTTTAAAGGCAGCCCAGGACAGAGCAAACAGTGCAGTTGTTCTTGGAGCCAGCCAGCGATGAGTGTAGATTTGTTTCTGACTGCATTTGAGAAACCTTACGAAGGTTTCTTAGGGTCGCATGTTGAGATGAAAGGAGCTAGCTAGTCTGGTGTGCAGCCAGTCTCATGCTAGTATGGTTGAGTGAGCAGAACAGTGGGAGTAGTATTTTGAGGTACAGAGTATCTTCAGCTGTATCCAATTCAGAAATTCACCAACAGGTGATGCATGCAGGGTGGCATCTCCTTCCTAACTTCAGAGACCCACAGTATACATCTGGGCTGAATTTATCTAATTCACGATAGTTCAATTTGGTCTTCCAGAGCCAAAAAGGCCAGTTAGACATGGCCAGTGTCAGCCAGGTGCCACTGAGGAGCAACTAGTCAAGCTGTGGGCTCAGCTTTAGTGAAACTGGGTAAGAATAGACACAGAGCTTCCTGCATGAATGTGCTTTGCAGTCTGCTCCAAAAGATTCACCAGAACACCCCACCTGTGCCAGCTGGCCAGCTGAGAGGGTTTGTGGTTGCTCAGCATAGCTGAGCTTGTGCTGGTTAAGCACAGCCCACAGCAATTGCCATCCACCAAGACACATGCAATTCTTACAGGCGTTTCTGTCGGATGTATACAGACTGTATCTTGTGAGGAGCCCTCTGGAAAGGGAAAAATGCAAGGCTGCTGTGTTAATCTTTTAAAATAAGGAAAAGTTTTTGTTTAATGAAGGTGTCATGCTCACTGAGCAGTGGCACTGCCAAAGGAAATGTGTGCACAAAACTAAGGTTTCAAACAAAACCACCGGCTAATTTCACAATCATCCAGTAAAAGGAACTAATGACTAGCAGCAGTGTGGATACAAACCTGGGACCTGAGCAGGGATACCACATGGCTCCTTAGCAGGCTTCCCGAGCGCTCAGACTCCTGTGGGCTATAACATCATACTGCAGTGAAATAGGCTATTTCCCTTCGTTTTTGCCACTCCAGTTGCAGTGTGTGGTTATTGCACGCTATTCTTTTTCCTGACACAAGCAGCGATCAGATGAGAAAGCCATGTTCTGCTCACCCATCTATACCATACAACATAATAATCTGATAAATGGTATGTCTAGATATATTTTTTTCCCAGCCTTTGCATTGCATTTGGTAACAAAATACATAATGAACATATTTCATAATATAGATAATTAATGACAACATAATGAACAGTATTTTCTTTGAATTTTCTTTATACTGAGTATTACCGGAGTATTACACTGCTGACTGGACCATCACCCTTTTCCGTCTGAACTGATGGAAGTCAACAACCATCACTACAGTCTGGCACAGACGGATGCCAGCGCAGGAAAGCAACAGCAGCCACACAGCACATTTGCGTCTTGCACAGTCATTCCTATACCTTCATGCAGACAGCCCTGCAAGAAGGGGTAGGAGCTGCCTTATCTGCAGGGTTTATGTGCTCTTAATGCTATGACTTTCTGAAAGACCCACTTCTGTCGGATGGCTTGGACTGAAAAAAAGCTGACATGTGGAAACTGCATTTTTTCCATTTCCTTTATCTTTTCTTCATCCATCTCTCCTCAGTGTAGGGACTGATATTTCTGGAAAGGAAGCGCTACACACTCAAGCCTGTGGCTGCAATGAATTAGAGGCAAATGAAAATCACAGATTGGCCTAAAAGTATTATTTTCCAGATCTGTGATGTGCCCTGTTTCATTAATGCATGTTGTCTTTGCACTTGGAATCTTTCCCATTTTAGCTTATGTGTTGCCAATTTGCCACTACTTTTTGATTGTTTTCAGATCAGTGTGTGTTCAGCTGTGCATTAACAAGGCATGGCTCAAAGCATGGCTCCAAGGATTGCAGAGAAGCAGGACCAGATCTGACCGCTCACAGGCCAAAATGAACGTTGCTGTCTCAGGGACAAGGCCATCTGAGATCGTTTCATCTGAGATTGTGGAGGATTGTTTCTCATTGTATTATCTGACCTGGGCAATGGCAGTTAGCGTGCCCATGGCTCTTGTGTTTGCTTAGCTTGTTTTTTCTTGAGGTTTCTGCAGGCTACAGCACAAATTGCTCCATCACAGCCTCTGAAGTGGCAGGGTTCACTTGTCAGTGTAGACTCTCCAGCCTGTGTCCCCTCATCGTGGCAGTTAGAGCTGAGGTTCTGAGAACTGCTGTCAGCCTCACTGCTGCCTTAAGAGTGTCCTGACAGATCCCAGGGCACCAAAGTCCCAACTTGAATCATGGAGTAACTTAACGTGGATCATGGAGTAACTTAACGTGGAGATGCAGTGAGTGCTGCTAAGAAATAGAAAATGCCCAGGAAGAGCTAGCCAGATAGAGAGAGACACACACAGACACAGGCACACAAAAACAAAAAACAACCCCCCCCCCAAAAAAAAACAAAAAAAGAAAAAGAAAAAAAGAAGACATTTTAATAAAATGCTTACAGGGATACCTGCATTTACTTCAGTCATAGTTTTGAGTGGTTGCGGTGCTGGTGGAGGTTAATGCTACACGACAGTGCCATCTTGGGGCAATTTATATCTGAGTTGGACATGAGGCGTCAGGGTGGATGGAGCTGGTTTGCCTTTGTGTGGTACACTCTCGCCCTATATATCTAAAACAACGTATGTGTATATATTTGTGTGTGCATCGATATTGTAATGACTTATTGACAGTCATTATGTTGTTACATGTGGGTTACGTGCACACTTACTTTATGAGCTTTATTTTGTTCTCATCTCTCCTAATCTGTACTGGCTGACTGCTTTTTATTTTAGTAAGACAGCCAGCCTTTGAGAGAGAGCTCTGTGTTATGCTGCTGAAAAAATGTCTCTTTGTGAAAACATGGTTTTCTCTGTTCTCCTTTGGAAAGGGCAACTGAGCAAATTTCCTTATTTATTCCAGTGCAGAAGGCATCTCTGCCTTGACGAGAATTGGCCATCCTTGAATCTGGAATCTGAAGAGGACAGTAATGGAGGTAAGTTCAATCAGCTGTAGCTTGTTTCTTCTATGCATGTAGGTTATCTGCCCTGGCTATTGGGATATGGTTAGTATTTAAAATGTGGATTTAAAACCTGGTGGATCTTGGTCTCAGAGTCTTGGAGGCTGCAGAAGGGAGAGCAAGGTGGGGATGCTGCAACATGCTGCCAGCCCAGCTGGCTGCCAAGGGGCAAAGGCACTCGGGCTTGTTTCACAGAGAGTGGAAATTCATCCTCCTTTGTGTGCAAAAAGGTTGTGATGTTTGAGCCTGACGGTAGCTAGACTTTCTTCTGATGTGTAATGTTAGTGTAGCTGAGTCGATATGGTTGTCTTTGTTCTGGCTGCCTGCCATAGCCAAGTGTCTTTACACACAAGTCAGAGCGAATGAATGGCTTTGGAAATAAAACTGCACTTCATTTGAGTATAATCATGCCACCTACAATGATAATCTTCTAGCTTTCCACTTCAGACCAAGTGCTAGAGATCTATTTGAAATGTTGAAAAGGTCCCTTCGCTTTAGCACAGGTGCATTCCTATAAATAGCCTGTATTGAAAAGCCTCATAACATGAAAGGTATCAAGAAAGCAATCTGCAGGAAAGTGAAAAACCTCAAACATGAAAAGCTCTCAAATTAACTAATGCTAGAATGGTAGAAACTATCACACAATCAGATGCAGACTTTTTTTGGTCATTTTTTTGAGCAAAGAGAAAAGCTAAGGTTTTTTTTTTTTTTTAAATGTTAACGGACGTAAGTTTTGGCAAGTAACCTTACCAGGTTAATGAAATATCATCCTGGGATGACAACTTTTGAATTTCTGTGGTCCACCCTCTGAATGATCCAGCAAATATCTGAAGCCCAGAGTGGTCCAGCCTGCCTGCAGAGGTTGGGTGGGCGTGTGTGGGTCTGTCTCTGTGGCAGCCAGGAAGCTCTGCACTTTAAAAATGCACTTTTTTCACTTTGCATCCGGCTAGAGGTGTGTTGGCCTGTGCTAGGTGTGGAGGCCAGACATGAGCATGGCTGCTCTCAGGGATGACTCTTGCTGTATATTGTGCAGGGTTTTGTTGTGCTGCAGTGTCCTGGGCATGGGGGCCTTTGAGGAGTCAGATAAAGGCCCCGAATATGTGATATGAATATATGACTAGCTAGCTTTCTCCAAGAAGGACTGCCTCTGGTTTTTATGCTACAAACCAGGATGGTCCAGGACTGCCTCATCCTTGAAGGGGACGAAGGGTGTGTGAGCCGAGTGCAGGTGCCAGCCTCTACTAAAATAATGATCGTGCTGTTATAACAGCTTGCTCTGAATAAACCTCATTTCTTCCTGCGTTGGGTGGGAAGGGTGCTTGCTAAGAGCATGGTAGTCATACAGGGATTGTACTGAGGTGACTGAGAAACTGGTGAAGGTAGGTTATCCTGTAGGAATTTAATGATACCATTGCCCTGAAGTCTTGTGCTTTTGGACTCCCCAGTGTTCCCAGGGATTACCTTACATGCACACGTCAAGCGTGACCTATTTTGGTCTTTGCAGAAAGGGGATTTAAATGCGATGCTGAGCTTAAATTTTCTAGGCCAGTGGAAACTTCCTTTGCAAATCATTTCACTGAACCTAAACCTCCAATTAGGATTGTTCTGGAGCACTCAGATGAACAGTGCAACTGGCCAGATGTGTAGATATTTTTCCAATTCCACCTTAAATCTGCAGTATTCCTCAAGCAGCATGCCTTCACCCACTCCGAGATCACAGCCTGAAGGTTATCTCCCAGCTTGGAAGCGCAAAACTTCCCTGGAGATGCCTTCAGCTGGTGACGGACTTGCAGCCCACCAGCGCCCGGTCACAGCTCAGGCCTTTGCCTCTCTGCCAGAATGGGTGCTGGGTGTCTTCCCGGGGCCAGATCCTCTGCTCCTGCGGGATGAAGCTGCAGCCTGTAGTGCTGCCAGAGAAGGCCAGTGTGGTGGACCCCCAGAGCTCGGCGTGGGGCCATGGTGGGAGAGGGTTCAGGGCCTCCATCGGTGCTCAGCAGCAGAGGGCAGTAGCAGCCTGGGGGATGTGTTAAGTTAAGCAGTCACTAGCTAAAGCCATGACTTGGTCATCACTTCAGCCCTGGCAGAGTTATCCTGTCAGGTGTGGGGTGAAACCCACCTGATGGGTCCCAGGGTGCCTGGCTGTGACATTACACTGCATCTCTGTGATGGGTGTTGCTCCCCATTGTTCGACAAAAAAGTCTTCAACTGAGTTTAATTTAAAACTAAACCGTGTTGCCTCTCAGCTTTGGTGTTCTGAAGCATGGCAGCAGTATTGCTTTGTGCTGGCATAGCTCGCAGCTTGTAGAGGAGCAGCATCTGTCATGTCTCTCTGACCTTGCACAGTTGCGAGTAGAAACACCTCATTTTTGCAGCCGGTGGGAAGAGGCTTTACCTTCATGCTGCCTTTGATCTCTGACAACTTACAGTCAAGAAATTGGTGCATAACCCAGAGTTCTTGCACAAGAAAGCAGTAGTATTTCCAGATTTTTATGTAGGCTGTCAACTAACAGGGACTAGAGTAATTCAGAATGTTATAAAGCAAATGGCTGTAGTTTATGAACATACTCTTTTGGAATGATATTTCCCTGTTTTATTGTAAGTGTTGTGAGAAGTGATTCTCTGTGGTCTCCTAACCTAAGACTTGACTCTATTTACAACATGATTATTTGCTGCAGGAATTAGAGAGCCTACGAGACAGTGGAAGTGAAGTTTAGTATTGCAAATGGTGTTGACAAGTTGGATAAATGGTTTAGAAAAGAAAGTATTTGATGAGGCATAAAGACATATGCAAAATTTTGCACATACATAGGAATAGTTGTAAGCACAGATGTGAGATGTGGGTGAGCTTGATATGCTGCAGATCTGAAAAAAGGGATCTGGGTCTTAGGGTGGACTACAAATGGAATATGACTGGAAATTAAATGGAAGATTATGCTGTTGTAGAAGAAAGCAAACATGATTTTGGGATATGCAATTGTTTAAGGTTTTAAAAGAGCTATATTCAGTCTTAGGTGCCTGTCTTAAAAATGAAAGAAAGAAAAAACCCCGGTCAATCCAAGAGAGAGTGTAGAAAACCTAGAAAACAGGAGCAAACACAGTGAGCTACATCTGAAGTGCAGAAGCAGCTGGGTATATTTAGAGCACAGATGTTGACATGTGGAGGGTGTAAATAGGTCTTCAAATAATGAATGGTAGCTATGAAGGGGAAGGAAATAAGTAGTTTGCTATATCCACTGCAGATGGGAAAAGAAATAATGGATTTACACTGCAGCTGGAAATGCTCTGCCTGGAAATTAAAATAAACCCTTCTAATGCTGAAGATAGATGAAACTAGAAATACCCCTTGGTGTGAGGTGTTAATAATAGCAGCCTAGACAAAATTCTGCTAGTTATAATGTGGGAATACTTGAGCTGGCCTATCTTTAGGTGGTGTATTCCTGCCTGTGCTTTCACATGCAAAAGACTGAGGCGAATTAGAAATCACCTTGGATAATGTGACAGCTACATGTGTGTTAGCACTGAGGGCAGCAGAGAAGACCCTAACTGCACACTTGGAGTACAAATCAATGTAATCCCAGAGTGGCATAAGCGCTTACCTTGGTATGAGTTGTCCTTATTTTTTGTAGGTTGACAGTAGCCCTTTATCAGGTGGAATAAACACTAGATTGCTTTACTCCATGCCTAATTTAGCACAGATTTTTTTCCCTGATCTCAGCAGTGGCTACAGCTGACTGAAAGTCAGGAGTTTCCCCATACATCATTGCACTCCATAAAAAGAAACCTAGCAACAGATAGCTACAAAAAAAGGAGGAAAAAAGAAAAAGGAATGTGAAAAGAATTAGTGTCATTTTCTTCAGATGCTTCTTTGCCATCTGCCGTCTGTAGGCAAGAGCTAGCTTGTCCTTCCTGGATTATTGGCTAGAAATAGAGGTAAGGGAACTTGTGTCTTATTTTATAATTTTTAGGAGCTGGCTACAGGGTGTTCCAAGTTTCACTGCTAATTTTGATATTAAAAAAGGTAATATGCATTGCATGGATCTGTGGCAAAAGAAAGTAGATCGTTTGTACATCATTTTGTGTCATTTGACTAAACAATGTCTAAATTATTTTAAATACATTATTATGCTGCCAAAATCACTAGTGCTGTGAAAGAAAAGGGTAGAAATACCACCCAGCTGCAGTTAGCATAGATGACAAGCCTGGTGCTAGTAATTGTTGGCTACGTCACTCCTCTACTAGTTTTCCGCAGCTTATTTTGCCTTACATGGAAAAGAATCTAGTAAATAGATACAAACAAGGTATCTGCCCAAGAGTGAAAGAACGCCTTATTTTTACTGTTTAGGTGAATCACTTACCACAAACACCATAGGATTCTGCTCTGTTGTACTGAAATTTAATGATGAGAGCTTGCCCCAGTGTGCTGCTTGCGTTGCAAGTAAATTAACAGTGATCAGAGCATTACTTTTAAGTGTTTTCCCTTCATCTAGTGTTTCTAGCTTTTCAGCAGCATCTTCACTACACCCTCAGATTTAGAGGTTGTGTTGCAGGCACAAGAGCTCTTAGGCAAGCGTGTAGGAGAGCCAGGCTTGGGGCTGGGTGGGTGCTTGGGCAAAGACAGGGGCAGCAGCAGAGGCTGTGTTGGTGCTGGCAGGGTCTGGAGGGCTTGTTGTCAGCAGGGGTCACTGGGTTCAGCGCTGAGGGCTGGCGCACGCAGCAGCCCATAACCCAAGGCAGCAGAGCTCCCATAACCCAAGGCAGCAGAGCTCCCGGTTGAAAGCTCTCAGGTGGAGTTCCTGAAGAGCCTCTTTCAGCGCTGCATCGCCAGCCCGGTGGCTTAGGCAGCTCTCAGGGATGGTGGGGGTCCGGCTGCAGGCAGGCTGAGGAGGACGGCTGTCCGTCCGTCCTTCTGTCCATCCGTCTGTTTGTCCGTCTGCCTGTCCACGTCTCCATCCATCTGTCCGTCTGTCTGAGGCTGCGCCCCTGCATGTCCCAGCTCACAGGGAGTTGCCACTTTGCTGAGGTGGGTATCCAGGGTCTCAGGTGTCTGAAGTCAAGCCAGCATCTCGGTGGGCTTGGAAACATCCCTGCCAGTGTTTCCCCAGTTAACTTGTGGAGCCAAGGAAGAAGCCTACCTTCGGTTACTTATTTAAAAAAGAAAACCCTTATAGACTGTGATATGAAAGCAGATCTAACATGCATTGTCAAGTGTTAACCCTATCACAGGAGATGATACCATGTCACTGGCTTGAGTGGTTCATCCTGTGAAGTTTCTTGAGAACAGCCCTGTGGCCACGAGCTTTTGCAATTCAGCACACCCGCCTGCGGCCAGAGGTGCCTGGGGCTGGTGGCTCCAGAGCCAGTGCTGTTGCCTCTGGTCCAGGCTTGCTGCAGGTGCCAGCTGAGGGCTGCATGCATCACTTCAGCTTGCTGCAGTGCTTTCAGCTGAGGAGAACAACCAGGTTAAAATATTACCTTCAAAGTCTTTGTCTCTGATAACTCCAACATCCCCAATATCTCTAACAGCTTACACAGGCCACATGGCTGACAGTAACAGGGAAGTGCTGCAGTAACAGGCTGTGCTGCAAAAGCTAGATGTCAATAGTGCAATTAGATTTTTAATTTTATAATCAATTTCAAGGGTGTAAAAAGTGATTCTGTGTGCTCACAGAAGGCAGAAAAGCCCCTAATGGGCCATTTTACATAAAGAAGCAATCTCTTGTTTAGGAATTTCCTAAACTACAGGCTGCAGTAACCTGGAAAAGTATCTGGTGGGCTTCCAGCCTGCTACAGCGAGGATGGTCTTCCAGCTTTGCGGTGCAGTGCCAGGGCCCTGCAAATCCAACGTTTCCTGGGCTCAGCTGCGTAGATAGACAGCCCTGCAGCTGGGACTGGGCCACCATGGGGCGTGCTGGATTTCTGCTTCCTCTCAGCCTGACTGTAACTGGAAAAACCCTTGTGGGCAGGCAACCTGTACTGCAAGAGGCTGATTTTCGTGCGAGAGACTCTTCCTCCGGGTGCGTGGGAGAGGCAGTGAGTTCATGTGCTTGATCTTTTTCTCTGGCTGCCTACAAACAAGACCTCTGCACTGACAGGGAAGCCCAGGGGCTCACAGAAATCACTAATACCGTGCAGAGAGTTAAATCTGAGCCAAAGGAAGAAGCTCTGGCTACCAGTGACCAAAGACAGTTGTTTTCAAAAGACCCAAAGACTCAGAGAAGAGTGGGACCATAACTCTTCAGACACTTGAAAAGACATCTTAGCACAGAGATTAATCACTGTACTTAAAATAATAATAATAAAAAAAGCCTACTTTAAGCCTGGAAATCCCACCTGGAGAATATTTACTAAACCTTCTGGTTCATGCTAAACATCTTAGAATCAGGAGTTCAAAAAATAAAGCAGTTTATACAAAAGAAGATGTATAGTAAACTACCTGTGCTTTCTGCTCAGAAATATTAGTCATGGGAAATTCCTAATTTCTCTAGTTTTACAATCCTAATGCATCAGGAACTAAATTTACACAGAATTTTTTGTTTTCCCCACCTGCATACCGTAAGCATTGCCATTTTTTCCATTGCTGTGTCTCTTTTAGATGCTTGCTTGTTTTCTGTTCCCCTTATATCTTTTATGTCACACTGCTACTTTTTGTCACCATCACCAGGAAGAAAGCAGAAAAAGGGAGTATTTTCTGTCTGTGCTGACTGATGTGCTATTTACTTTTCAACTGGAGACTGAGGGCTGTATCCACAATGTTTCTTCTCAAATCAGGATTTTAGAAATTACAGAGGATGCCTCATGGAGAGTTTTCTTTAGCTGTTGCTTTAAAATGAATCCTAAAATATTTTCTTCTTCCTTCCTTTTTTTATGACAGCTTTTTGTGTGATTGACCTTCCCTAAGTTACTGACATCTAGGCTTTGTTGCTCTTGTGTGGGTCATTTATTGATTCAGATCTGCTAGAAATCATTTGATGGTGTAGACTTTGTTGATCAGAGACAGGTTACTCTGGCACAAGGTGGAGAAGCAAAAGGTCAGATGAGGATGGTGAAAGGTGATTCCTCCTGCATTTTGCAGGTTGGTGTCAGGTTGTCTATGGAGCTTGGTAATAAAATGGGTTAGTGAGGGTTGCTGGTGCAGAAGGGTGATCCTGGCCCTTGGGGCTAGGGACTTTCTCCTGCTGGGCTTGTCACTCCCATGCTGAAGGGTTAGAGGAGCAGACCTTGAATAATCATTGCTCCATTTGGAGAAGGGGATTGCTGCTTGGGGTCTATTAGCCACTCGCCTTCTCTTGGCTGTCTTTCTTCAGTCATCACCTGTTTTGTTAAGCTATAGCAGTGAAGGGACTTCACTGAGCACGAAGGCAGCCTGATTTCCCAGTCCCAGCTTTCCCAGTACCTGCTTGCACCAAGGGTGATTAATGGTCTTGCGAAACCCCACTGGCCCTGCATTGGGACCTGTTGGGAGGCATTAGACTGGCCTTTGCTGCCACTGGAGGGGTGGGTGAGGTTGCAGCAGAATTAGCAGTAAATGCTGCTTTTAGAGAAAAGCATTGGATTTTCATGAAATCAAGGCTCCCTATCACCTGCATCAGCATGGCTTATATAAATGTGTTTAACAACAGAAGGGTAAATATACAAGCCTGAGGAAAAGCTCTGGCACCTACTGCTCTTATCCATGATTTCACCTTGCTGATGAAAGAAAGTGTATGTTTTTAACTTGCATGCATTTCTCCTCGGACATTGCTGTTTGCCAAGCCTGCTGCTTATCCTTCATTATGCCCCTACCTCACAGCAGTGCCACAATCTACAGCAGCAGTGGAGCACCTGGTGGGTGGGCAGCAAAAGGTGCTACAGAGAGAAATGGAAAGAAAGGAAAAGCACAGCTCAGCACTTTGCAGATTCACAGCTAACAAAAAAAGTCCTCATGCTGTGATTTCAACTCTTGCCCTGGCATAAAGTCACTGTGATGATTCAGGCTGTCAGTGCTCATACAGCTGGGGTGGTAGATATGCAGGGCAGCCAGGTTTTATGAAAGATCCCTGACTTTGGTGCTCCTTTTTGTAAGAAACGTATTCTGACCATTGCATCTTGGCTTCAGATTAGGAACAGGTTTCCTTAAAAAAGGAAAGGAAAAGGAATGTGAATGAGATAATGCCTCGGAGACAGGTAAGATTTGGGTATTTCTTGCAGAAAGGTGGGTTTTTTTGGTTGTGGGGTTTTTGTGTGTTTGCTTGTTTTTAGGGGTTGGGGTTTTTTAGGTTTCCTATCAGACCATTTTTGCTGTAGGCCTGGATAAGGATGCCTGGCCCATACTGGAGCTGGATTCTCAGCACTGGTCAGGATAACTCAGAGTGGGAGCAACCAGCTCTGGCCATCATAATGTGCCCTTATGACTGCTGGAAAGACTGAGCTGCAGTCTTTCTGGGATCGTGTACAGAAGATGATGACAAAAAAGGAAAAAAAAAAAATCCTCAAGACCTGGAAAGGATGAGTCCAAATGGCTCATGGAAAGAGTGGTGTGTTTTCTAAGGCACACCTCTTTCCTGCCCATTTGGGGACACATTTCTGCACACCCAAGAATTTGTCACTATTCTATAGCTGATAGATTGGTTAATTTGGTTGTTGCTGAGTTTTTTTGGCTGTGTGTGTTGTTTTGGGGTTTGTTTTCTTGGTGTTTTCCTTTTTTTTTTTTTTGTTGTTTGTTTGTTTGTTCTCCCTCTCTGTCTTCCTCCCAGCCCCTTCCCCCTCCCTTCCCCCTCCCTTCCCCCTCCCTTCCCCCTCCCTTCCCCCTCCCTTCCCCCTCCCTTCCCCCTCCCTTCCCTCTTTTCCTTCCCTTTTTTCCTTGCATTATGGAAATTCTTGTGGTGTATGTGCTTCCTCACTGTGCCGGGTACCCTCAGGCTGGGTTGGGGGATATAGAGCTTCTGGGAGAAGCTTGCCCTGCAGGCATTGGGACCTTCCCCGCCTTCTCCAGCCGTGGCAGCCTGTCCTCTTTCCTTGCCTCCCCCTGCCCACGTCCAGCCTTCCCCAGGGGAAAGGAAACCTGCTCTTTCTGCAGCTGGGTGGTTTTGCTGAGCAGCTGGACCCTGCGTGGTTGTTTGCAGGGTCCAGCTGGTGGCATATTGCAGTGACACTGGACAATCAGAGGCTTCAGGGGACCCTGCCAAGCCCGGCGTTTTGCTGAGGGTGGAGCCATCTGAGGAAGGAAAGCCTCTGAAAGGTAAAAAGCAGAGCTGTGCGGCACAGTTCACCGTCTGGAAAGGGTAATTTGGCAATACAGACATTTCTAAAGCTAGATTTTTGCCGAAGTCTAGTTACCCCCATTTGTTTCCTCTGTCACAGTCACGTAAGGAGTAAAGGGGGTTTCCAGCTGCAGCAGGATCCTGGGGCAGGCTGGGCATGGGCAGTAGTGCTGGGGTGGGGGATTCCCATGCCAGAGGGTCTGGAGGAGGAAGCGGAGGTGTATGCACACCTCTTGGAGCCAAGGGAGAGAGCATTTCTTGCATCACAAACAGGCCTGAAAGACTCCTAGAGCTCCCCGGCACATCCCTCCATGGCGAGAGTTTTGTGGGATGCCTCCAGTGCAGATCCGGGTACAAAGCATGCAGGGGGAGAGGGCAGGACAGCCCCTGCACTGCGGACAGGGCTTGCAAATGGGCACCACCAGCACAGAAGGCAATGGAGCAAAAAGGGCTGTTTTGTCACACGTGTGTGACCTGCAGCAGAAAGCTGCATGTCCCCATTGCTGCTCTGACAGCAGCAGAAACCTTCACACCATCGGGGCATTTGCCAGCACTATGGGGGAGGTTTTAAGTGCATGAAAAGAAGTTGTTGTGATTTCTCTGTTCTGTTTATGCTGACTGATGTGCTGTGCCTTTGTGCAGCTGGAAACTGAGGAAACTTGGCCAAGCACAAAAGTGATGTATGCTCTTCAGCATCTGGCTTACGCTGCCCTATCTGAAAGCAGAACAGCAATTCCTCTTTTGGTTGCTTTTACAAAAAAAAAAAAAAAACATTGCTCAAGTTAAATAGGGAAATGTTTCAAGGGAAACTAGAGCAAGAACTGAGTGGTTTGTGTGTTTATGAGGAAAAGGAAAGTGGAAATAGACACCAGTGGAAATAAATAAGCCTGGAGTTTACTGGGGGAAAAAAAAAAGCCAATGTGAATTAATAAAAAAACAGAAATGTACTGGATTTTATAACTGGTTTCAGTATCGTTACCTCAAATGTACCTTGCAATGATCACATGAATAAATTTGTCACCGTCAGCGCAGTCTGAACCTGGGGCATGCCTTTAAATGCAAGATCTGGGAAACACGTTTTTGAAACAGAGTGCTTTTTCTGCCATGCTCTCATCACCATGGCAAGCCTTTTCTCTCTTTTTTTTAAACTTTTATTTTTTTGAAAACCGGTGAGGGAAGCTGCCTGGTTAGGATCCATGTCCCAGGCAGGCAGGTGGTGGGATCCACTTCCCTTTTACCAGGGGAAGGCAGTGGGTGTCCAGGGAGGCACGTGCTGGGGTGGTCCTGGACCCTGGATGCCGGGGAGTGCATTCCCTCTGTGGGAACTCTCTGGCAGGGCCTCTGTTTCCTAGATTGTGCTTTACCTAGCGGGGAAATTGGTCAAGCCATCTGCATCCACTGAGACCTCCCTGCTGGGACTGAAATATCTCTGAGGTTCCTGATGTGAGAGGTGAGAACAGAGGATTCTTAAAAAAACAAAATAAAAAAAACCACAGACATGCATACCTAGAGCAGTGCTGTTGTATTTGAGCTCTCCTGTCTCTTCTTCCAGAGCTGGAGCTGGGACCGGCACAGACCACCATCCCTCCAGAAGGCATGAGGTGAGGTTTCCCCCTTGCTGCTCTCTGCCTACTGAAAACATCACCTGCTTTGCCCAAAGGGCTAGAATCCACCATTTGTGTCCAGCCAGCTGGTAAAAGAGAAAAATTCCAGGTATGTTATTAAGGTCAAATGTATTATTGCACCTCTGAAATTTTTCAAAGTTTTGTTCTTAAAAAACAAAACAGAAGCCAGCTCCCGCCTCAACCCCCCCCCCCCAAAAAAAATAATAAAAATTGCTAAAGCACTGTGAATATAGCCTTATCACTGGAGATGAAAATGTGTAACTGCAGTGGCAAAGATCCCAGTGATGTCGAAGGGCACAGCTGTCTATGCTGGTTCTAACGCTCCAAAGATATTCAGAATTTCCAAAAATCTTACATGCTTCAGTAATTAGCCCTGAGGAGAAGGGGGAAATGTAGTCCCCACCATAGGCTGGCTCTCCAGAAAAGCAAAGCCAAAGGTGCAGTTGTTGGTATTTCCCACCGGGGCCACATGCAGTACAGTGGTGACAATAATACTGAATACACCCACCAGATTAGTTTTACGACCAGCAAGCCCATCACATCATCAACCAGTACGATATAGTACAACACAATGATAACTTTAGCCCAGGCCCCAAGGACAACAACCAGCCCAACAGGGAGTGCATACTGCGAGTAAACAACACAACCCTGAGACCATGGGCAGCAACTTCAAAAGCAGAGGAATCAGCGTTGTGGGCGATGATTGTTAAACCAATACAGCACTGAGAAATGCCGTTCCTTCAGTCCCTGGTGGGTGCAATGTGACTTTTGGTGGAAATGTGATGTGTCTGGAGCCTGTTTTTATGCAGCAACACAGGGTAAGGATTAAACAAGTGACTGTGGGCTGTGGCATCCACCAACAGCAAGAGACCTACAGACTCTTGCAATTTTGAGGCTGATAAAAGTCAGGTTTGAAATAGCCGTGCCAAATTTTTACCAAACCAAAGCAGGGAGCCTGGCTTGGAGGCCAAAGGCCAGAAGTACGAAGTGTTCATCTTGATAGAAAGATGTCAGCAGACAGAAGTGAAGTGAGAGTTTTGAAGTTAGTAAAGCTGCTGGCAGACTGCTGCTGGGGTTTGTGATGGACAAAACAAAAGGGTTGCAGGTGCCGCAGCCTTTTAGCACCTCCGAGGATGAGGAGTGCATGGTGTCAGATGCTGTCCCCGGCTGGGGCATGCAGTGCCCACACACGACAGCTTATCCTGTTGTGGAGTGACTCGGTGATGTTTCTGAGCCTTCATTCAGAAACTGAGAGATATAGGAATGTTTTTATCGATGATAATAATGAGCCACCCTGATTTTCACTTCCCCAGAAGTGCCCTCTTTCTGGCTTTGATGAAAGCATCTTTGCAGTATGTCACAGTTTTTTGGTAACAGCTTTCACACTTTCCCCCCACACTTGACATTCAGCTGAACTCTCATTTTTCGGTCAGCTGCCTTGGTTCAGTACTTGGCAGCAGCGTTCATTTAAAATGTGACAGCAACAGCAAATGGAAAGCCCCAAGCAAGAAAACTGTGTGAGATGTTACTAGACCTGTGAGCGACAGTGTGAAAGTTAGAGGGAAGTTTGGATGTGTTCCTGCACTCTGTCTGTGTGTCCTGCCCTTGCAGCCAGCTCCAGTGTGCTGCAGGAGGTCTGCTCGTGCTTTCCAGTGATCTGTTTTTTTAACAAGTCCCTTCAGTGCTTGTGAAGGGTATCAAACTGCTTGTGTTCAGCTCTCATCAGTTCATAGAGTTAGAATTAATATAATGTGGGAGATGTCAGTGCAAGATGTTTGTGCCTGCCTGTGTCCTGCAGCTGCTGGGAGGGCAGTGTGGCCTGCTGAGGGCAGGATGTGGTCATGAATGGTGGGAGATACCTGGCTCCACCAGCCTGGGAGGGGTAGGTTCCAACCCTCATCACCTGCAAAGCATGAGGTTGCTGTTGCCCAAACTTGGCTCCAGAGAAATCTGGGACATCTGAAACACAGAGCGCGTCCTGTGGTAAAAGGTCAAGTTGCACATATTCAAAAGCTTGGTGGGTGTGATGAGATAGCTAGGTTTTGCAGCAAGATCAAAGCAAGCCAGGAAAGGCCTGCCCTACCTGGGTAGTTACGGTATTTCTGTGCATGGGGTGGGGGCAGTCTGCCTTCCAGGCAGTGGTGGAAGAATTGGTATTGCCAACAAGAGCAAGTACTCAGATCCCTCTTGTCTCCTGGAGGTGGCTGAACCCACAAGAAATGTCTATTACTGTAGGTTGCGGCTGTCTGCTCACTGCTTAATGCATCCCTCAGCTCTTCGCTGTATGGTATGGGAGAGCTTGGCTAGATGAGGTATGAATTTAGAGGACGTTCCTTCCACTAAATCAGCTCAAAAGCTCCAGGTGGAAAAAGCAAAAAAGAAGTGAGTACACAGAACAGCATAATTCAGTTTTCTAGCTAGGGAGCCTGAGGGGGTTTCTTGGTCCTCGTCCCACATATTTCAGCCCCAGCACATCTGAGCCCCTGACTGCCCTGTACTTGGATAGACCCTGCTCAAATGGTGAAAAACAGAGGTTTTGGTCCTGTGTCAAAGTGACAGTTTATTGCATCTCTTTTCTGAGTGTGAAACATGTTTTCCTGCCTCTTTGCCCTCACTAGCCAGCTCCTCCTGTGCAGTCCTTCGGAGCAGTGGTGGTCCCGCTCAGAGCCATCGTGGAGGCTGGCTGGGGCAGTGAGGACCACCCCTGCACTCCCTGCCCAGCACCATCCCATACTGGCACAACCCAACCATCCCCTCCACAGCCCCTCCAAGGCTCCCCCCTGTCTCCAAACCTCAGTAAGGATCTCAGAACTCATGGTTGTGCAGAGGCTTTGGTGTGAGGCTTCTGTGGTAGGGACCTCTGGCCATCTTTGGCCAAGCGTTCGTGTATTTCTGGGCAAATGGCTGCTAGAGGAAGGGGTGTTACTCGGAGTGAGACCGCTCAGCAGAATCTACTCGGAAATGCTTTGTTTGTAGGCTGCTTTGTATCTCCTCCACCCATTTAATCAGTGGTTGATTACTGAAGGAGAAGTATTTTTTTATCTGCATCTAAAATAGCAGTTTGCTTTGTTCGGAGCTTTCACCTCTGAGGAGCTCCCACCCATGGTGGTGAGACTGTGTAGAAAAAACACACCAGCAGTCAGGTAATCTCTGAAATCACTCTGCTCTCAGCACACAAAGGCCATACCGGGGAGGAAATCTTAAAGGTGTATTTAGCTTTATTGGGGAGCAGTCCATCAGGTTAAAGACACTAAGATGCTTATGTTAAAAGGGGAGAAACCAACCTCCTTAAAAGGCCTTTTTTGCAGTCAGAGCCTCTCCTGCTCTCCCTCCTCACTGTGCAGTGAGCAAAGGCAAGATCCTGCTTTCAGATTTTGGTGATGACAGAGCAGATACCCCTAATTTCTATGGGGATCTCTGGCAAGCATGGTGAGAAGCCTGCATCCCCTCGGGAGGCTGTCAGGGCTTGGCTACTGTCCCGTGCAGATGCCACAGGCTTTGAGCAGCAGCACAGCCACTGCCCAAGTGTATGGAGGGCCCTGCTCAACTATGGTCTGCAGCAGAGCCTCTCCTTGAAGGGTTTCCTCCTTATGGCATGTGCCTTGAGTAGGAGGAGATGCAAAGGCTGAGCTGGATGCTGGGGCTGTAAAGCTGCTTACGTGGTGGCAGGGTTCAGCCCAGCACACCCAGGCAGGTGGAAGCCCAGCCTGGGGTTGGGAGGCATGAATGGAGGTGTGTGTCTGATATGTCCCATACAGGGGCATGTGGCTTTACCTACGTTAGTGGTTTTACCTACTTAGCTGTTTGTGGGTCAGTGCATCACAAGGTGGTATGCACCGCTCTGCCTTTGAAAATCCCAGTCTCCGTTGCAGCTTATACCCCCTGCCCTGCACTGGACAGTGGGGAGGTGAGCTGTCCCTCCTGGGGACAGACAGCAGAGCAAGTCCTTATCTCCCACCTTTTCCATTTAACTCATTAAGAGACTGAACTCTGTGCTAGTAACACAACTTTATTTATGTTGGTTTCTTTGGAACAGCTTGCTGCCACTTTCTTTAGACAGTCCTTTGCATTATAAGGCTGAATAAACCCCTAATACAGGGTCCTTATTCCCACTGCCCCACCTCAACTCTTTGGATAGGAGTTTTAATGTCATTTTACTCAAACACTTTTGACGTAAATTTTTTTTCCCCAGTCAAAGCACTTGCAATTTCTTATCACCTTGTACTGAAATTGATGACCATTTTGTAGCTGTTACATAGTATGAATGGTTTTGTGAAGCTATCTAAAGCAGGCTAAAACTGTCTCTGCTACCGTGGCTATGCATTATTACCAACTAAAAAACAAGATGTTTGTGATTTATAAAAACATCCTCCTTTCTTTTTCTTCTAAGTGGTTTCACTTAGACTTTTAAAAAATCTTTTTATATTTGGAATAACCTCTGTTTATATGTCACAGCTACAGCTGTATAAAAGCTGATCCAATGTGAGGGTGAGTGATAAAAAAAAACCTTTACCACTGGCTGTACTTGTTTTGGCAGAGAATTATCCATAGCAAGCTAGATCATTACATCAGGATCTGGACTGCTATGGTTGCCTGAATCAGGGCTAATTTTCATGTGTCTAAATCATTCCCATTAGTAGAAAGTCCCTCAATCCCACTCACAGAAAGAAAGTGGGAAAGCCTGCTATTGAGTCCCAGTTGAACTTGAACATAGCAAGTATCAAATGTGAGCTGCATGGGTTTTGCATTAATGCATTACATGTGGGAGCTGAATGTCAGCTTCTTCACTGGCTTCAAATTTGGACTTTGCTAGCTTGGGAGACGCTTCCTTAAATTCCTTGTTGACAAAGTAGTAACAAATAGCATCCAGGCAGCAGTTTGTGTTTGCGAGGACTGAGGCAAGGTGAACAAAATTATTGACCCACTGTATTGCAGAGCAGTTGGAGCTGGTGGAGTCCATTATAAAGCGAAGGAGATGCCCGAGGTAAAGAGGTAAAAAGCATATGATGAACACAGCCATGTTTGCAGACACGATGTAGATGGCCTTCCTGATTGACTTTTCCTTGTGACAATATTCATTCTTCTTTCTCATGAGTTCTGCAATGACTTGTATGGAGCAATAACTCAAGATGATCAATGGTATGAAAAACCCTACAATAACAGCACACAGTGTGATCACTGAGGGCTTAACGGAAGGTTTTTCAAAGCAAAGTTCATCTTGTCCTCTGTCCTCTAACTTTTTAATGAGGGACATCACACAGATGACGACTATCCAGAGAAATCCAGAGGCACAAGCTGCCTTCAGGGGTGACCTCAGCACCTTGGCTTTCAATGGGTACTTGATTGCAAGATACCTATCAGCTGCTACGACAGTGATGATACCGATGCTCATTAGGCGGTTTATGAAATAGCCACCTTCAAGAACCAAGCACCAGCTACCTACCTTCAGCTGATTGAAGTGGGATAAAGTTTTAAAAGGCAAACTAAACAGCAGCAAGCAGTCAGCCACAGCCAAGTTGACCATGTATACTCTGGTTTCTGTCCATTTGCCGAGTTTGCAGCAGAACACCCACAGCGCCGACATGTTCAGCAAAATGCCCAAAAGCAAAACTGGGATGTAAACACACAGCTGGACAAGTGGAAAGCTTTCATAGGCTGTGATATTGCAGCTGCTAGGGTTCATTTTGGGTCTATCAAGATGCACAGTTCCTGAAAAAGCAGATTAAACCTTTTAGAAGCTAGACTCTTGACTGAATCAGTGATTAATCCAGATAGTTCAGGGCTTTAGCAACAGTGGAAACCAGATTGTGGAGATGACTCTGCAGAGCAGAGCTGGCTGTAGGGTACCTTGTGGGAAAGAGGGGAGTGCGACACAAGCCTGATCAGTTGTGGGGAAGAGAAAAGTGCAGGTTCTCACTGGGTCCCATGGAGGGAAGACTGCTCGTGGAGGCAGCAGGGGAAAATGCTTGGGCCTCCCTTTTGGGCCAGAGTCAGACCAGGCAGTGGCAGGTATCCTGCAGCTAGCAGTTATGTGAGCTGTTATCAACCATCTGAGAATGGAAATCTGACAATGAGAAGGAGATGCCTAAACCCAGCTCTCATCCCTTCCCTTGTAATGGTGCTCAGGAGAAGCCAACCAACATCCTCATAGCTCAAAATATTCCAGGAGATATGCAGCAAAAGAAAGCTGTCCTCTCCTTCAGTCCTGAGCTGTGTCTGCACCACTTCTCGTTAGTGGTAACAGCAGTTATTAATATCTCTCGTTAGTTTTAGCTGCCATTGAATCTGTACTCAGTGGTAGCATTTAGTGGTCTGCGTGTACTTTTCAAAGAACATGAAAGTTGATCTTCATCTCAGAAGTATTACAGCAATCTGCCATGATTCCAACACCCCAAAAACCCACCAATGCCACAGCACTAAATTTCACAGCAGCCACGTGAAATAAAGATGTGAGCTGTATCTGATCTAGTGGGTGGTTTTATCACCCTGGATTTAAGGGCAATATTGCTGGCACTCCTGCTTCGGAGGAGTTAATGCAGGACTATATTCCAGGTGCAACCGTTCACGGATAGAGACCAAGGAGGTCTGAGATGTCTTTGGATTTTCCCTGCAAGAGGAACATTGCTCCATGGGTGCAGGTTCCCGGGATCGAAAGCATCCCGAGTGAGCAAACCATAGGGCAGCACTGCAGCATCTACATGCATCTGCAGCTCTGGGCTAGCTCTGAAAATCACACTGCTAAGGAATCAGGCCAGAGACCTCTTTGGAGGTGAAGGAACGTGCTGCAGCCACTACCTGCAGCAGCTCTGTGCTTTGGATGTGAGGAATGAGTTATAACCCAGAAGGTATAAGGGTAGATCATAATAGAAAATGGGGATCTAGCAAAGGCTGAGACAGCCCTTAAGCATCCAAAACATGTCTAATGTGGCCAGTATCAAAGTGAGCCTTAGAAAATACACAGGCTCCAGCCCTCTCTCAGCTTCTCCACCACCATTTTAGTGTCCCACCATGTCTGGGGAAGGCAGTGTCTTGCAGAGCTCAAATAACCAGGTCAGCAAATAGCCAGGAAGAATTACCTGCTTGCTTGCTTGCTCGGAAAGCGTGAATGTTCCTCCAGACCAGCTGCGGTGCGATGTGCAGGCACGATGAGCCCTTGTAGCAGTGGTCCTGGCATGTGACCAGCAAGGTGTCCTGCGATGACCACTTGCTGGTGGTTGTGACAGCAGCAATGTTGGTCGAGGAAGCACCCCCACCCCTCCTCAACGCATTTCCCCGGGGTTGAGCTTCCTCTGTCACCACTGGCGTGGTGGCTCGTAATCACCCCCTGTTGACTGAGAAGCCTGCAATACCCTGCAGCAAGGCGAAATGCTTGTCTGCTGTGTGGCCCGGCAGATTCCTCTGCTGATGGAAGGGCTTTGGGTTTTAACTTTGATTTACTTTCCATTGCGTGATGTCCCACCGGGCAATGCACATTGACCTTTCTTGCCCAACAGGCTGTGCACGTGGCTTGCAGGGGACCTGTTGGCCTGGAGTGTCCTGAGGTCTTCTTTCTGCCTTCTAGACCACCACTCCTGCTGGGGAGGGAGGGGGGACTGCCACCTGTTGTCACACTGCTGACCCCCAGCACAGAGCAGCCCTGGCAGGCCCCCAGTGCCATTCACAGAGCTGTTGGAGAGGTGAGGGCTGCACTCTGCAGACAGTTTTGCGATTATTATAACTGGGTTTCACTCTGAATCACAGTAATTGTTTCACCTTCCATAGTTCTCATCAACCACCAATTCTGAGAAAATGTGACACCGTGACCCTTTGACCTGCTGACTTGGTGACTGCTCTACAGTTGCAGGCACCTGCTGGGCAGGGGCTCCTTTTTGGCTGCCCCTTGCAGCCTGCTTACAAGAAGAGTCCAAACACGTTGATCAACAAGCTCAAGGGTCTCGCTCTTAGTACCTTGAATTGCTGTCTTGGCCAAACACATTTCCCCTTCCCACTTTTCAAGTCATCTTAGAGCAGCTTCTGGAGTATTTCTGCATTATCTGCGTATTGCAAACCAGCATTTGAGATTAATTCCTTGCCACTGTATAGTCAGCGTAGAGCTTAGCTTAAATGCTTCTGAGTTTCCAGGGATTGCTTTTGCCTTTCTTGTGACTGCTTCTTGGTGAATGCTTACAAGTAGCTACTGACCTATTAGTACGCTCAGCCTGTTGATCCCCTACCACCATCATTTTCATGTCACAGTCCATGTTAGTACTTCAGTTTTCAAAGTCATCCAGCTCCTGGGCTGTGATACTTTCACCACTGTGCAGAAAACACTTCACTTTGCATCCTCAGGTATTATCCACAAACTTCTCTTGTCTGTATCAAGGCAATCACTGCCAGGATTAACCATGAGCAGTCAAAATCAAGCCTGCAGGGAGCTTTGCTCATGGTATCTCTTCAGTGTGAGGCTTACCATCCACTGCTTGGTGCTGTGGTCACCAGATGAAGGCAGATATTTCTCCTGTCAGGCTGGTGAGGCTTCAAAGGAGGAACAAACCATGTCATTAGGCACAAAAGAGCTGGCTGTGATCAGCAGGTTCACCAGGGTATGTCAGAGAAACTCAGCACCAGCTACCAGTAGGCAAAGCTACAATAAAGTGTTATATGTAGAGAACTTACATGTTTCCTGGTGTTGCTCTTGGATTTTCTGATTTCTGGACACCGCTGGGTCAGAATCCTCATGCTTCTCTTCTTCACCCTCAAGGCTTTTGCAGCTGCTTATGGCCCCTTCCACCCAGTTCCAGGTATTATCACCTCTGCCATGGACCAATGATGCTCACTTGGTATTTTCCCCCGCCTCTGCAGCTTTCAGCCTGTCTCAGCCCTGTGAGTGCTGTCACCATGTGGTGCAGTGCAGGTGACACACACTCTCATTTCCTTGGTGGCAGCTCTCTGGCAGGGTAGTCTGGGGGCCTGTGGCATCAGTGAGTACCAGTGTCTGTACAAAGTGCATTACTGCTTGCAAAGTGCTCCAAAGGACCTTTTCCACTGACACCAGTGTCTACCACACCTTGGCTGGAAAAGTAATTTTCTTAGTGGAAAAAGCCAGTGAAGCAAAATATTCCCGCAAGGTGAAGCAGCACTCAACCTTTGCCTTTCTGTGTGTCCCTCCCATTTAATTTTAGTCAGGCATATTGTGAATCTGCAGAAGTTTCAGATCTGAGCATAGCAGAGCTGTTACTGGCCAGACACTTCCCTTTCTTCCCCCATCCTAGAGAAGGGACTGTGGTGGTCTCTGCCCCCGATCCTCTCTTGGCTGACTTTACTTAAAAGCCTTGTTGGTGTGAGATTTCATGTGCTAATTCCTTTAAATTTCTGGACTTCCTGTGTTCCTAATCCTAAGTGAAAGCTGTGAAAAATAATCAGTTTTCAGGACGTACCTGGACAATTTTCTTGGTTTTATCAGCAGCAGTACTGAGTAATCTCACTTCTTTGCTTGTAATTTGTAGGTAGATTTTCATATCTAAGGCAAGAATTTGCTGAGACCCATTTGATCTTTACACTCTTGATCTCTAAGACTTATTTCTGTTCTGCACAATCATATTTCTTTCCCTTGTAAGCACTGCATGATGTCCTGCTTGAGGTTGTGTCCCAGGCAAAGAAAGCTCTTCTCATGAGGTTTTCCCGTGCTCCTGGTACAGATTACAGATTGCTAACAGACAGGACAGCTCCGGTTTGATGGGCTCCTGCCTCCTTTCCCTGCCAGCGAAGGTCTTGGTCTCTTCTGCCTCCCAGAGGCTGTGCCCTGCAGGCTACAGCCACTGGCACAACACGATGGGACAGGGCCTCTGGCAAGGTGAGACAGGTACTGGTACCTGCTCCACGTGTGCAAGGGGGACATGGGATGCTGTGCTACCCTGCGGCATTTGGATTCTGCAGTTTCTCTGCCCTGTGTGGGTTTTTTCCTGGCTTTCTCACAGGGAGACGTGATGCTGCAACAGCAGGTCTTGGCTGAAACAGAACCACAGGCTTAGGAGAAGAATGTATCAGTATTCTTTTAGCATGGAAAGCTGCTGAAATGGCAGTGTCGTGCTAATAACTGCATCAACCTCACAGTGACCAAGCCAGGGTGTTGAGACTGCTTCCCCTTTCCCCTTGCTTAGCACCACTCAGAAACCCAGCCACCGCAGGCAAGGCACTCACAGGGCGCTCTGCACAACAGCCCGCTCGGTACTGCCGCAGCATCAGCACTGAAGGGCTTGGCCATGTGTCTCTTGCAAACATACTGGGCAGGGCATGGCAAAGCCAGTACACTGGAGACTGCTGGGCAAAGCTCACGACTGGGACACGGCACTGCACTGGGAAACTGAAAACACAGAGATACCTCCAAAACCTGAAAGCAGCACCCGGCTCACCAAAATGCAGAACTTGGTATGTGTCCTTCAGCCCCAGAAGAGGAGTGCTGCTGGAGCCCAAACCTCTGGTGAGAACTCAGACTTCAGGCCTGCCCAAATGCAGCCAAACTGAAATGCCACCTGCCTTCCCTGTTTAGAAGGGCCAAAAATGTTAAATCAGATGGCTGCTCAGTTAGAAGCAAGATTCTGGATTACTTGTAGGCTTTTCCCTGTGGTTGTGTTTTGTTTTGTCTTATTTTGATTTGGTGGTGTTTAGTTGGGTTTTTTTAATGTTTCTGGTTTTGTTTCTTTCAAGCCTAAATTTTGACCGCAGCATCCATTTGCTCATTTAAAGCTTAAGCCACTGTTAGCATCTTTTTCTTTTAAGGGACAGAGAGATTATATCTTGCTGAAATGGTACCAGAATCCAGTGGTGCAGCCCTGCTTGCTGGAGCTGCTGATGGACTGCAGCTGGTGCTCCCCACTGTCATCAGCCAGACTCTTGTGCTAAGAAATGGGAAAGATTTGTGGATAACTATGTCACTGTCCTCATGGATTTCTATTCCAGTGTTGTTTGATGGCTGGTGGTTTGTTGGGCCCAAGTACTGATGACTTATCTGTTCCATTTACTAGGAGGACTCAGGGAGCTGAGGTTTTGTTCAGACTGAAGAAGAGTATCATAAACCCATCATAAACATCATTGTAACTTGACACATAAACCAGACAACAATTTTGTCCAAAGTAGTACATACGTCTTCAGGTAAACAGAAAGTGCCTTGCTCATCTTTGGGTTGCACTATAAATATCCTGTTGTAAGGCAGATCTTATACCATGGTAGCTAAGTGTCCTCTCACAATCTCCAGTATAGGTTTAATGTTAATAATAGAGGACTGTGATGTATAATGGTAAAAAATGAATATTTATTTATAGATATATTACTATGAGATAGCTTTATTTTCATTTGCAAAATAATGTTTCCTTTCTTGTTTTCATAGCATTCAGTACAAACAACAAAAAATATTACTTAATGATGACAGGGATTATGAAGTCAACAAATTTCCACTTTACAATAAGAAAAAGGAACACTTTATTTTTGAAATTTAGAACATGAACAGTAGGAGACTTCAGCTTCCTACAAGAAAAAAACCACATTCATTTTATACAGCTCTGTATGCAGTAAGCTTGGCTACGTATAGGAATACCAACTATAAATTATTTAGCACAGCTGTTGTACTGGTTTTGTCACTGACAGGGAGTAAGTGAGCAGCTGTGTGGTGCTTAGCTGCTGGCTGGGCTGAAAATGCAGCAGCTGTGTAGTTTAATAGAGTGCCTTGTCTGTGATCCTTCCTTGATTTAAAAACGATAGGCTTGGGTAAGAAGAAAATGTCCTGAAATTTTTTGGTTGCAAAACGGTAGCAAAGGACATCGCAACAGCAATTAGTATTTACTGTACTATGAGGACTATACATGAGGCCACATGCACAAAAGCTTTGCTGCTTTGTATTTCAGAGCAGACAACCTAATTGAAGCCCATTGTAAACTGAACAAGGTGCCCCATATTCAGAGGGTGAAAACACGAACATGACTGGGCTTGCAAAAAAAAGTAAGTTGTTTGCTTTCTGGATTAACAGTAGGATAACAGGTTGATATGAATCGACATTCCTCTTTTTTCAGAATAATAAAAATTTTTATAATTATCTGTTTGGACAGACATTATAACCAATGAGATGCCAAATCCCAGAAGGAGATCCCAGAGCCAAAAGTGTTTTTGAAGGCCTTTGCTGCTGTTTCTGGAAACAGAAGTCTTTTTCCTTGCTGAACACTGCTCGCCTGGCCACGTAAGCAATGCCTGTCGTGAAGGTCAATGACACACCATAGAGAAGAGCGGGCTCATGGGGACCCTAAGCCTCTTGCTCTCCAAGGGTGGTTCATTGCAGTGTATTTGTTGACAGCTACAAGGGTGACCACACTCACGCATCTCCTTAGGCAACAGATAGTTTTTAAGATCAGGCACTATTTGTCTCATGTATCTTTTCCCATCTTTGAAAAGAGACCTTAAAGAGCAGAATGAGAGCCAAACAGTGTGCAATGATTAAGTTGGTCACATACATACATGGCCCTTTTGCTCTGCTTGCAGTGAAATACCAGTAAAGCCAAAGCATTAAATAATACATTGAAGAAGAAAATTGGGACATAAATGATCAACTGAATGACCTGAGTAGTTTCCTCCATTTTTAGGCCACAGTTGCTCACAGCAGCTTCCATCATGCTGCGAGCTCTGCCAAAGTATTGACACAGGGCAGGTAGATCTAACATTTGGATGGGGAGTACTTCCCGTGATGGGAATGGCTGTTTGCTATGTTGTGTAGCCAACGTCCAGGCAGTGGTTTCAGCATGGGGTCTGCAAGCACTAGAAGGTGACAGATAGGCCACTAGTAAGGGAACTATTTGTAAGTTGTCACTAAGAAAGTTAATTGTCTCTAGGTTTAAACGAATAGAGTATGGGTTTGCATTCCCTGGAGGAATTTTTTTAGAGGTTTGCAAGTCAGAAGACACTGAAAGTCAAGGACCATGTAGCCAGCTGAGATACAGTTATCACATGCGTTTCAAAAACCCTGTAACATTTCTCATGCTGACTTTAAGTTACTATGTGGTAAAATGTTAGATTAAATTTCTATGCAGATAAATGTAAAGTAGTCACACTCTGGCATGGTCTGCCCTCTCAGCTCAGGTTTCTCTATGGGTTGCTTCCTTCCGATGCCCCAAGACCTCCCTTTGTGGCTTAACTGTTTTGAGCTGCTCTCTTTTCACTTCCCTGTGAGGTGAGAGGATACATGTTGCACAGGCAACAAGCACTGGTATTATAGAGGAATGTGGTACCCGGAAAGCTAGACATTAAAACTGATGCCTGGTCTGGGATCCAGCTAGAACAGATCAAGGCTCTCTGCATAATGCATAGAAAGAGTTAAATGTCTCAAAATGAGATGCAGAATTGCTGTTGAACCCTCACTGTGCACTGTCCAAGCAGCTGAAAGAGGAAAAAAAACCCCCAAATCCAAAGCAGTGCTTCATCACCCAGGACAATGTCGAGAAGCCCTCAGCCATGGGTTTGCTCTGTATCTGCAGAAGGGCCTTGCACACCCTGCTGTCACCAAACCTCCCCTGAAAACTCTTCATGGATGGTGAGGGAGGGATCAGGGCTGCATCAGCTTCGTGTTGCTCACTGCTGTTTTCTGACCATCACCACACTTGCAGTGTGAGGCAGTGACAACTTGAGCAGATGCGACCTCTCACTGGACAGGACACTCGTTGAAGATTTGATCACATGGAAGTACAACAAACCTGTCACCAGGGCTTATGGTAGACACTTGGGTGAGATCAGGTCTTCACAGCTTTACGCTTGATACGCACAATGCTAAGGGTCTGTTCTGTAGTCCACAACGCTTTGCGTAGCTCAGTGTTCCCATGCAGTAATGGCTTTATTTATACCCACAAGGATTTTAGCCTTGCAGATGCCAGGGCATTGCCACAAGCTAAATCAAGTGTTATAAGGCAGGAATGGGGCAATAGTCTCAGGCCACTGTGACTCCTGCAGTTTACTCCATACACAGCAATAGCTGCAAGCTTCAAAATTATGTAGGTTTTTTAGATTTTTAAATGGAAAAAAATTCTTTGATGTGAGCAGCTCGGATCTGTTAGGTTTGGCTTGTAGTACAGGGGCTTTTTCTTGTTTTTAAGTGACCATATGTATATATATTATGGTACTAGAAGTGGATTTGCGTATTGCTGTAAGGGTACTCGGTTTCCTATGTTTAGCTGAGTTTAGTCAGAACTGCAGTCAAGTCACTGAGGACAGAATTCAAGTTAATATCAGAACCCTTGGAGGGTGTTGTCCCTTTCTTGCAGACATGCCTCTACCTACAATGATGGCAAATACTGTAGGTGGTCCCATTCCCTCTGCCTTGAAGCTTCAGCAGCACTGTAGCTCTTAACACCTATAGTGCAGTACACCTTGTTTATGTCATGACTTGATCTGTGGGTGGCTGTGACTCTTGGCTTTGGTTCATCTTGGACCTCATTGATGATATACAAGTGGGGAACAGAGAAGGAAATTCTGGAAATTCCTTGGCTGCAAAGTAATAGCAAAATGCATCCAAACAGCAGTTAAAATTTGCTAAGCATGCACTGATCTGAATATAGGCTCTAACTTTCAAGACCAGAGAACAAGCTCCAGCAACATCAACTGCAAACCGCAAGAGCAGTGCGATGTAGAAAGGTGAAAAGCATACGATGAACACACACAAATTCACAGAAACAATGTGGATTGCTTTCTGGATTAAGGTGGTCTCATGACAGCTGGTGGCCATCTTCTTTTTGAGACATTTGATGACTTGTACTGAGCAAAAAATCACAATCCCTAAGGGAATAAAATATCCAAAGATAGTGTAGAATAATGACAAATAACTGGGTTGAATAGATTGTTTCCGAAGGCAGAATTGTTCCTTTCTTTCATGAAATTTTGTACGCAAGTAGGAATAAATTATCAGCATTATCCAAAAACACCCACAGATAGAAGCCGATTTCAGCGGGGATCGAAGAATCTTTGCTTTTAGAGGGAACTTGATCGCAATGTATCGATCAATCGCAATCAGGGTGATGATAAGGATGCTCATAGGCATGTTTATAAAATAGATGTTCTGTATGATGGAACACAGCTTGTCTATGGGATGGTCATACTTGGTAAAATATATCAAGAAAGGCAGGATGAAGAGCAGGAAAATGTCCGCCACCATGAGATTGATCATGTACACCCGGGTCTCGGTCCACCTCTTGAGTTTGCAGCAGAAGACCTGGAAAGCAATTATGTTCAGTGGGATCCCCAAAGAGAGCACTGGGATGTAGACGATAAATTGAAATAGCGCAATGCTGTTCTGCAGCGTGTCATCGTCTTCGGTGCAGTTCCCCATGTTGGGCTGTCTCTGCAAGGAAAGGGTGCAGGCATGAGACTGAGCTGGGGGACAGGTCCTCTGGGCTGCATCCTCTGCAGTGCCCTGCTCTCCCGGCTCTGTGGCACCTCACTCCCCTGCGTCGCATACGTAGGCAGCCCCCAGGGTTGGGGCTCAGTGGTTCATCAGCACCATCCGTCCCTCAGCCATCAAAGTTACGCTGTCACTCACCACCAGCTAACACAAAACCACAGAGGCAACACTGTCTTGCAGCTATTACAGGGTTAAACCTGCCTTGCCCTGCATCTAGCCCTGGTTTGCACAGTCTGGGTGATAGCAAAGGGTCTGCAAAGCAGAATGATGGTTTCTGTGGTCTCTTATCTTTGCTGCTGCTGTGGTTATCAGAGAGCCACTGGCTTTAGGGTAGCTGGGCAGTGTTCCCTCTTTGCTCTCCAAGGTCCTTGCTTTGCTGCTGAAGCCACCCCTTGGGTTAGCTGTGGGTCTTGCCAGGCCTGTGAAGCTCCACAGGGCTTGAGCCCTTCCAGGTGTGGTAGGTGGCTCCACTCCTGGGGGTGGTGGGAACACTGCTGCAGGCTGGTGGTTGGGTGCCCGCTGTGGGCAGGCTGCCCCCAAGCACAAACCCGCTTCTCTTTCTGCAGGATGCTGGGGAGGAATAGCTCAGCGTGGGTACCACCAGCCCTAGCTGATAACAGGTTTCCAAAGAGAGAAGGGAAAGTGAGCATGTCTCTGATCTCTGCCTTCGAAGACAGGAAGCCAAAATGTTGCTAGAGCAGAAAACACAAACCTAAGGTCTTAGGCTATCTCCTGGTATTCCTTTAAATATTTCAGGGCATCTGCTACCAGCAAGGAGGCTGCGGAGGGTAGATCAAGCTTAGTCTGCAGCTTATAAAGGAAATGTTTACAGTGAGGCAGGAAAGGAAAACACCCAGATTCCTACAACCTTTTATAAATACATTGCCTTATAAGTCAGCAACTTCTAAGCATCAACATCTAAACTGTAGAGAAAATATCCGATTGCATGAACTAAGTGAACTGTTTTTAGCTCTGAGACTGGGAGATGTTTCTAACAGCCACGGAGGAAACCACAGCACCTGCCCGAGCACCAGCACTGGCATGGCATTGCAGAACTGAGCCAGTTTTAGGGTGGAGTTTATGGAGGAACTAACATGCAGCTGGTCTCCTGGCTCTCTTGGGCTTTTAGCCTCATGCACTGTGGTACCACCTACCCTGCAGCCGTTCCCTGTTCCCTGCCAGCCTGCTAGGATCCTTCTGCGGTGAGGAAGCCACTCTGCATGCATAGCACTGCCCGGAGGAGCAGCTGAGCACCACAGCCCCGTTGAATCCCCCATGTAAGCAGGGAGCCAGCGGTGGTTCCCAAGGTCCCACGCCACCGCGTGCCTGGAGCCAGGTGTCTGCACGCTCACGCTCAGTGCGGTAAGAAGCACTGGTGTGAAACAACAGCGAGGGATGAAGACCTCCCCTGGCTGACACGTGGCTGCAAAACGGTGAGGTATAGCAGCTGTACAAGCAGGAGGAAAGGGAGGCATCCGCGTAGGGCTGAGGATTGACCCGTAGGCTAAAAGGGAGGCAGCCCTAGCTACCGCTTCAGCTAGGAGGTGAGAAAGCACACCCTGAAGCCCTGGGCAGAGCACACTGCCACGCACCGGGGTGGGAAGAACGAAAAGACATTACCTGAGTCCTGTGGGGCCGTCAGGTGGGGTTAGTCCTCAGAAAGGCTGCGGTGTAGCTGCGGGCATGCTGGCAGGGGAGGAGGTCTGTTGGCGCCGCGGGTGCTGGGTGCTGCTCGGAGTGGGGCACAGCTGCCTGGGAGCCTGCGTTGACAGCTCAGGAGCACTGAAAACACAGCAATGAACTCTTGTTCCCAAAGTGCTTCATTTATCACCTATTTTTCGGAACGGTCGAGTCTCTGGTGCCCTCTGTTGTTCCGCTCCCATCAGCTCAGCGCTTCACCATCACTTTTTCCGCTCAGCCTGCGCTCCCCCCACCCTCCTCACACAAACCAGCCATTAAAATTTAATGTTTTCAGTCATTGGGAAAACAAAACAATTTCTGAAATAAAACCCATAATGGCTGAAAATTATTCTTCTGGCAGCAAAATGTCCCCCAGGGAGCACAGCAGCCTGAGACGTCTCCAGTGGCGTTGCAGAGCATGCCCCAGGCGGGTGGCAGTGTGGGGGCTGGTGGCCTTTCCGAGGGGGCACCTCAGTGCTCACGCACCCCCTGACAGTGAGCCCAGGACGAGGGGACCCAGCATGCTTCTCTTTGGAGTCTTTACAACAAAGGTGACAGATGATACGGCCCTGCTTATCCTCTGCAAAGCAGTCAAGTGTCCAACACTTCTCATCGGCATCGTTGGAAAGCCCAAGCAATGACAGTCGCTGCCAACCAGACACAGGTGAGACACACCGGCGTGACAGTGAGCACACCATCAGCATCAGGACTTTAGAAACAGGTTTAAGAACATGTCCCAGTGGTATTTCATAGTCATTTTGATGGCTTTTGCTGTCTGTTGGCTGCAGCAGTCACAGTCCCATCTATGTGAGCCAGCTGATGGGAATCAGGCGCTGACTCCCTTGGGATTTGTCCCATTACTTCATGTCTCCCTAGCTTGTGGTCCCAAAGGTGACAACAGCAGATTAAGCAGCAGCTGTGGGCTCCCTGAAAGCAGATGTAGGTCACAAGGGAAATTGTGTAAGTGGGCAAGGAAGACTCCTCCGAACTGTCTGCTGGAGTGCTCTGAGCATTGCCTGGGCAGAGCTTGGGGGCCATTTCAGAGATTTTTCAGTATTTAGAAAGAAAAAAGCACCCAGTCCTGGGGAGCATTTGAATAACGTATAGAGGGTCAACCCACTCCCCATCTCCCCTGACTTTTCTAGGCTGCTGACTCATGTACAAATGCATTTCCCCCATGGAAAAGTTAGGGATGGCAACGTGGGCAGGTTGCAGAAATGGACGCAGCCGTGTCCAGCCGTGGGGGTCAGCCGTGGCGTGATACGCTGACCCTGAGTTGCAGCCAGGAGTGTGAACCTGAGGGCCAGCCTCCTGCTGCGACATAAACCCAGGGAACAGCAATGCACAGGTGGCAAAGGTCTAGGTAGGGTTAAAAGGGCTTCCCCACGGGTGGGAGCAGCAGCCCTTGGGGGTGGCTGCTCTAGGGATGTGTCTCTGTGCCAGGGCTCAGCAGTGCAGCAGAGGGGGAGCTGACAGAAGGACTGACTCTGCTTTGAAATCTCCTGGACTTTGTGCCTTTATGGCACCGGACAAGTCTTGCTTTCAGCCTCAAAGTGTTCCTTCGCATCTGTCTGACCCATTGACCTGAAGGGGAAGGGCAGGCAGCAGAGTCTAGGCTGGTTTTGGAAGGCCAGGTACTTCAGAATATGCTCGTACTGCCTGAACCTCCCCCAGCACGCCAAAGGAATACTATAAAAAAAACCAAAAAACACCTGGATTATTTTAATAATGCAAACAACCTAAAATGCACAATGAGGTAAAACATGATGTATTATTTTGTACGTGTTGGCAATAATTATCAATTGCCTTTAGCTGTAAAATGAACTAAAACAGGGAGACATATGTAGGTCACCTGTCTTCCTGTAAGAGTAACAAGTAGGTGTTGGAGGGTGGGATGGAGACACATTAACAACCAGCAGTTACACACTCACTTTTACACACCTCTGAAATAACTTACTCATTTAACAGAAACATAGAGTATAAATTGCAATTAACTTAGCCATGCTAAACCTAACTTCCTAAAGAGAAAGAGCAATAGTTACCCCAATAACACTGAAGCTGTGTCTTCTCTTGATCTTACAGAAATATGGGGGGGTGCATGTTGGGTTTGATGTTTTTTGTCACCCCTGACAACCACCCCACCCTCTGCTTCCTTTAGCAAGTGTGTGTCTACAAGGGGTGGATTTGTTCTATTTTTTCAGCGCTGGGTCTGGGCAATAGAAGGGCTTCATGGAACTCCTTGGTCACAAAGTAGTAGCAGATGCTATCCAGGCAGCAGTTGGACGTGGCGATACACCTTGTCATGGAGGAGAAGTTCTTTGTAACCTGGAGCAGGAAACAGGTAACTCCAACGCCCTCCAATACGAACCTGGCAAACACGCCAAGGTAGGCTGGCACAAAACATATCAAAAATATGATCAGGTTTGCATAAATAACGTGAACAGCTTTCTGGGTTAATTTGTCCTCTAATGAATTTGTGTTCAGGCGTTTCTTAAGGTTCCTGATAACTTCTGTGGAACAAAAAATGAAGACTGCTAACGGAAGAGTGAAAACAAAGAAAATGGAAAGCAGGCTCAGAACAGCAGGTGCAGTGGTATCCTTCTGGAAACAGAGCACGGCGTGTCTCTGCTGAAACTGAAAGGTGGCCCCGATTATCACGGAGACCCACAGAAGCCCACAGAGAAAGGCAGCCTTTGATGGAGACCTGAAGGTCCTGGCTTTCAGGGGGTGCTTTATGGCAATGTATCGATCAATGGAGATAAATGAAACTATGTAGATGCTCACTACCATGTTGATAAAATACATTGCCTCTATAAACTGGCAGAGCTCATCTCGGGTTGCCTTATTCCAGAGCAAATAAGCCATGGAAGGCAAGATGCAGATGACAAAGCAGTCTGCAAGGACTAAATTGATTACATACACCCTGGTTTCTGTCCACTTCTTTATCTTGCAGAAGAACACCCAGAGGGCAAGGGCATTAAATAGTGCTCCAAAAAAGAAAATGAGGTTATACAGGCAGAATTCAATGAGACGAACACTGTGATACAGTTCTAGATTTGCAACATTGCAGCTGTTGGACACATTCATGGTCCTGATGTGTAGATGTTGTATGATGTTCTGAGACCTGAAATAGGAAAAGACGTGGTAAGACTTTCCTCCTCCCTCTTAACAGATACATGGCTCCTGTAAAAAAGGGTATTTAAGTAAGTATTTATTTTGTTATGCATGTGAATTTGAGGCTACGGAGCTGGCCTTCTCAGTCAGCCTGTAACTGGGATACATCCTTTGTCAAGCTTTGTTTATGTTTACTCAGTTTAGGAGTAAATACCTCATGGTACACTTCCAATAGGACATGGCAGACAACCTTTATTAAATAGGGAGATATGAATGGGGGTGTGTGAAATAATACTTAGAAGAGCTCCTATAGATAGCATGGGCATCCTGTCACAATGTGAACACTAATTCCTTAAACCAGGCTGTGCAAATAAGATAAAATTGCCCTTAGCTTGATTTTGAGCTAGGCAGGGACTGCAGCAACCAAAGCTAAAGCCCAGTGCAACCCATGAGCAAAAGCTCTTCTACCAGTTGTGCTGGCTTGGGAGCCAGACTAGAGCAGCGACGGGCTGAAAGGGCATAGCAGATTTTCCTTAGTAGACATCCTCATGCTCTGGCTCTAACTGGGCAGGTTTCTGAGCCTTTGGGCTGCCTTCTGAGCCCAGAGCTCCTGCTACATAGAGGAAAACAGAGCTGATTCTGCGTTCCTGCATCCCAAAGGCACATGTGAAACCCCAAGAGAGTCGGTGAGGCATGCTGCTCTCCACATCCTTGGGAGGGGAATGGGGGTGGAAGGGTTTCAAGCCCATTTGTTCCAGGAGAGAGTATGAGTCTGCAGATGTAAAGGAGACAGAACACCTGAAAGAAGGAACACTGGTGCAAAACAGGGAACTTGCCATTAAGGTCTGCTCAAGGCAGGCGCCCTGCCACCCAGGGAAATCCATGAGATGTAAGTAGTAGTAACTGAGCCTCTGTCACACCAGCTGCTAGATGTTTCACAAGAGTATTGGTTGTGTGAAGAGTGTGACTTTGTGGGCAGATAACAATCAGCTTTTAGCAGACCCCATCCTGGGCAAAGTGGCTTTATGTGACGTGCATATGGAGGAATTATCTGAACCGGTAATTCTGCGTTTGTGTCACTGAATGTCTGCTTGCATCTAAATGTGCTTTGGAAAGAATTTTAACCTTTTAATTTAAAATTAGGTTTTTACCACCCTAACAGGAAAGTATTGAGGGATGTGGTTAAATCCTACAGCTTTCACAGGTGCAGGAAGGGACACCATGGCTGGACATGCCTGGTTAAGCAGTTGCCTCTGCAAGCAATGCAGGCATCATGTGCAGGCGGTGAGGGCACTGCCCTCAAAACCAGACTCCAGTTCTGAAGTAACCAATAAAGACACAAATAACTCTATTGCTGGGGGGATATGCAAGTGTCTTGGGCACCAACGGACACTACTGTGACTCCTGCATGGAGCTCTCTCCCAGTACTTAAGTGCTCAGGTCTGGTTTTCCCAGCAGAGGCTTGCGGCTCCCTGCCTGCACACTGGAAGGAAGCTCACAGCTGTCACTTTGGGAAAATCTTGCTGAACAAGAGGAAGTAGTAGCAGGAAAATGTCTTACATCAAGGGCTGAAGCCACCTTGTTATGCTCACTCACTGTACGAGGCAGATCTCTTTGCTGGCATGGCTGATGCCCAGGTTGCTTTTCAGTGGCCCCGGTGTGCGGTGCCAGCAGCAACCCCATGCTGAGGTATGGCGCAGGCATGCTGTGCTGGTGTGCGCTGCAGCGTGGAAGGGCTCTGGTGGACACCACCTTTGGGGCTGGAGGTGGCTCACAAGTGCTCCAGGCCACAAGGCAGCTCAGAGACCGGTGTGGAGAGGAGGAAGGAAACAAGCAGAAGGTGTCAAAGCAGGCCACGTAGCACAGACAGAGTATGGCTGAGCAAAAAAATGTCTTTAAAGAGATGCAGTTTGATAAGCTAGCATATCCTGTGGCTGCTGGAAATGCTTAAGGAGGGGCAAAAGAGATGGCTCTAGCATCAGAGGGGCTAGGCAGCAACATACAGCTGTGAGAAAAGGATGGAGATGACTGTAAAACAGTGTCTTGCTGTTGCTGGAGGACCAGGAATAGGCTGGGGCTTGACAAACAAGGTGGGGTGTGTACTGCTTTCCCCCCACCATAATAGACTGGGGAGGGCCAGTCAGCAGCTGTGCCCTGCCATGGAAGCTGGTGACCGGCTGGGGAGGAAAGCCGGGGCTGGGCTCATTTCCTCCAGCAGCAGCTCAAGGAGTAGCAGGCTTCTTCCAGACACTTAACAGAGAGCTTGGAGGGGGAGAAGCAAGGCAGACTGAAGGTACAGTGGGTGTTGCAGTAGCACCATGATGGCAAACATCCAGTGGTTTTTCCCAGCAGGGTGGCCACTGTGGAAGCAGCTGCACTGGAGGGGGAGTCTGGTGCATAAAATCTTCCTCCCTCCTTGTGTGCAGAGCCCAGAAGTGAGCAGGTACCAGAGGGGTGAAGGGTGAATGCGGCGGGTGAAATGGCTAAGGACAGCATGGGAGCCATGGTGGGTGAGGGAAGGGACCTGGAGCTGAGTAGAGGGGGAGGGAGAAGAAAAACGGGGTGGGAAGTATGTGGTACAGTACAGCATCTTCTGCATCAACCGCCTTCAAACCTGCCACCTCCATGGCAGCTGCCCTGATTTTCACCAACATTTGCATAAATTGAATGGGTAGCTGCCAGCAAAGATTTAATAAATATGCTACACAGGTATGAGAGTAGACTTGGACAGGGCAGTACTTCACAGGGGTGTTAGCCAAGCCCCGGGCAGCCAGCTGACCTGGGGGGGAAGCACAGCCAGGAAGAGCGACCAGGCAAAGTGCTTCCATGGCAGAAGAGCCCTAAGCGAGGGCCCTGCCATGGCACTTTAACTTTTATTTAGTTTCCAAATAGCATAAAGAAATCTGGAAACTGCCTGCTCTGACCTTGCTGTTGTCATTCACAGCTCTATCAAACGCAGTGATCTAAGGGACAGCACTTTTTTTGCTGGTTTCTGGGGGGTGGTGGTGGTGGTGGTGTTTGCAATTTGTGTTCTTTCAGGCTCATCTATCAGCGCATCTTTGAAAACAGTAATGTAGTCATCATAGCCATAGCGCTGCTTTGAAAGACCCTGGAAAGGAGTGCAAGGGTTTGCTTAGAGAAAAAAGAAAACTTTTGGAATCACTTGTTTCCCACGTTGGGATGAATTTAGCTTCCAGATCCCAGCTGCTGTTAGGAAGTAACATGCTGTGTGCAAAGACCCCAGAGAATACCTTGGAATAAGAGCAGAAACTCTTAACACAAGGTTTAATGATCACAACCTATTGCATGGACCTCTGCGTGGCCAGGACTGCCCTGCCCTGCAGAAACTGGGCGCCTAAGCCTCCTCTCCCTCCTCCCAGCCACAGCAGGACCCAGAGCAGCAATTCACAGAAAAGCAAGAGAGAATAAAACAAAGTGATATTACCTGTAGGTTTAGTGCCACAAAATCAGCAGCAGGTCCTGACAGAGGCAGGGCAGCCACGCATCCTGGCCAGGAGGAGCAGGGCCAGCCGGTGGGGCTGGAGGGTGGGCACAAGCTGGATGTGCAGGGCAGGTACCTGGCACCAAAAGCTGGCTGGTACTTGAAGGTTTCTATAGCACCTCCTCCTCCTGTGTAGGAGATTTCATGTCAGTTTGGTCTGCCAACCAGATAACCGGTGGCAATACTTTCCAGTGAGGTCTGGTGCCTCACTGGAATTCAGCACTTTCTAAAACGATGCGTTCAAGGGCTAACAGTGGTACTCAGCAGCTGTGGATTTGAAATGCTGTGCTGAAACCTGCAGTTAAGCAAGGCCAGGAAGATGTGATATATGGTATTAGATCACCCTGTGCTGAATTAATTCATAGAACTGTAGAATCATAGAATCATTTAGGTTGGAAAAGACCTTTAAGATCATCGAGTCCAACCATTAACCTAACACCACCAAATCCACCACAATATAAGCCAATACATTAACTGCAAAAATTATTTAAAAAAAATATTCTGCAAGTTAAGATCTAATAAAATTAAACTGCTGTGCAACACTAGCAGTTTAGAGATAATGTATCTTACAGAAGTCCAACACGTATTGCAGAAAATGAAATAAGAAGCATGAAATTTATAACTGGACAGTAGTCCCCCGATACCTTCACAGAACAGAGCCATGCTTGCACAGCTCTGGGCGGGCAGGTGGGCACACTGAGCAGCTTGGCACGTAGTACAGGCTCTCTCTGGGCTGGAGAAGGTCTCCCCAGCCCTCCTCAGGTGGAGGCCACTGTACCCAAACAGCCCCTTGGCCTGGGTTTAGTGCCTGGGGCAGGGGTGGAGCAGGAGATGGCCACAGTGGGGCCAGCAGCAGGGCTCCAGCATGCACTCCTCTCTGAGCACAGGTACAGCCAAAGCACCCAAGACCTTCAGGCTGATGACTGAACCAAGGCCTTGGCATCTCACGTGGCTGGCAAAGAGCCTCCCTGGTCACACCCTGCATTCTGTAAGCTCCAAAGGGCTCAGTGGTGGGCTATTTAGTTGGTGATGATAATCAGCGTGCAAAATAGCTAGCGGAGAGTTGTCTCACTGCCCACTTACCCTTAGAACCTGATCAGCTGTAACACTTCTTCGTTGCAGAGGTGCTAATGGTCATTGGTTGCTCATAAAGCAGCACAACGAGTGCTCTCCTGGCTAGGTGAGCTGTGAGAGAAGAGAAGCCTGCTGGCTCGGGCTCAGGGGCAAAGAGCACACAGGCACTGGTGTGGTGAGCAAAGGCTGGCAGGATGCTGACGTGGCCCAGGTGTCCCTGGCTTGGGAGGCATCAGGTGGCATCAAGCAGAGGAAGTGCTGCAGTACAGCTGTCCAGCAAGGCTGTGCAGGGGAGAGGACCTGACAGAACATCCTGAAGATAAGACCCACTCGCTCCGCTCCACCACAAGGCTTTCGCACCTTGCAGCCCCACTATAACCACAGAGATGTGTGTGCTGATCACAGCGCTCAGGAGGCAACCAGGCATCCAAAGCCCCCATGTTCGTCTGTTGCAGAGACCAAACCGTCAGTGCATAAGGTAGGAGCCACATAAAATGTCTCTGAATCACACACTGGTGAGACCCTCAGACACCACCTGGCATTTGTGAGGTGCTGTGGTGGAAGAAGGCAGGGAAGCGTGCTGATATGAAAGGCTGCGATGGCTCTTTGGGCTGCAGCGTGAAAGAGGGGTGGGAGGGTCACTGCAGGGGTTTAAGGCCAGGAAAGACACGTGTCAGGACAGCCACAAAGGAAACGCTGTGGGAGCTGTGCGCCTGTGGTAGGTGCAGCTGCATATCCCAAACAGAGGCTGATACTTTGAGTTATTTTTGATTGAGAGCCCAGGATGATGGTCTTGTTCACAGAGTGATTGAGATTGGAAGAGACCTCTTGAGGTTTACCTCAACCCCTTGCACAGAGCCCATTGCCCGGGGCCATGTCCAGTCTGGTTTTGAAAATCTCCAAGGGTGTCTCCACAGATTCTCTGGGCAACAGTGTTTGATCAGCATGAGAGTAACATTTTTTCTTACGTTTAAATGGACTTTTCTGTATTTCAGTTTGTGCTCATTGCCTCTTGTCCTCTCACTGTCACTGCTAAGAGCTCCATCTTCCCTACTTCCTTCCACTGGGTGTTTATACCCAATGTTTTATGGATAAGATCCTTGCAAACCTTCTCTCCTCCAGGCTGAACGGTCCCAGCTCTTTCAGCCTTTCCTCATATGAGAGATGCTCTAGTCCCTTAATCACCTTTGTGGCACTTTCCTGTACTTGCTGCAGTAAGTCCGTGTCTGTCCTGTACTGGGGAGCCCAGAACTGGACACGGCACTCCAGATGTATTTTACCAGTGCTAGGTAGAGGGGAAGGATCACCTCCCTTGAACTGCTGGCAATGCTTATCCTAATGCAGCCCAGGATGCCAGGATGCTGTTGCCTGCCTCTGCTGCAACAGGGCTGCATTGCTGGCTCATGGTCAGCTTGGTTTCCACCAGGATCCCAGGTCCTTTTCTGCAAAGCTGCTTTCCAGCCTGTCAGCCCCAGCCTGTACTGGTGCATGGGGCTATTACTCTTCAGGTGCAGGACTTTGCACTTCCCCTAGATGAGCCTCACGAGGTCCCTGTCAGCCCACTTCTTCAGCCTGTCAAGGTGCCTCTGAACGGTGGCACAACCCCCTGGTGTATCAGCCGCCCCCCAGTTTTATACGATCTGCAGACTTGCAGAGGGCACACTCTGCCCTAGCGCCAGGCCGGTACCACTTGGCATCTTCATCATTCGCCCCAGTCTTGACATCCGAGGGACTCCGCTAAGGACTGGCCTCCAGCTGGACTTCATGCTGCAAACCACGGCCCTTGGGGCCTGGTGGTTCAGCCAGTTTTCTGACCACCTCAGTGTCCATTTCCCAGCTCATACTTCAACTGTCTGTCTCTGCCGGTATTATGGGAGACAGTAAGGCTTTCAACACTGAAGTTGTGGTCAACACCACCTGCTGCTCTCACTTCATTCACCAAGAAAAGGCATCCTTTAGAAGCAGCTAACAAGTTGATGAGACATGATTTTGTAAATGAAATCACCTCCTTGTACTTAGTATGGTTTTAAATGGTTTCCAAGAGGAATTCATCCACCTCTTTCCCGGGGATCAAGGTGAGACTGGCTGTCCTGTAGTCCTCTCGATGTTCCTTCCTACCTTTTCTGAAGATAGTAAGTCAGCATTGTTACAGGGACGAGCACACCGTGAGTGCCAGCTCACCATGCAGATCTGGCTGTAAAAGGAGAGGAGATGAGCAGCAGCAGCAGCAAATTACTTTAGGACAGAGAAGGTAAAAGGATCAGGCTAAGATTTTCTATGGAAGATGCCAGCTCTGCCTCTACATGCTGCTGTCCAAAAATCTGGGTATAGTGCCTGGGACAGGAGCAGTTACAAACAGAAATCCTTCACTGAGTGTGCTTGCTGCAGCCCATTGAAACTGCAGAGTGGATGGCTGGCTGAGGGCCAGCAGAGAGGCAGGGATGCCCGTCTTCCACATGGGAAGACAAGGCTTTGAACTCTGAAATGCTAAGTGAACAAAAGCCACAGGCCAGTGGGGAAGGGAGCAAATACCTCCCTGGGGCTCGGTGAGGGGTGATGCTTCAGGGCAGCAGTATGCTTCAGCATCTGATGGTGTGGTGTGATGGAAATGACGCAGTGGAAACCATAAAAGCATGGTGCTTTCCCTTCCAGGAGAGACTTCTTGATAAGTGTGTTTGTGTCCTCAGCGTGTGAGACAGCACTGAGATGAGTCACACGGCTGCCAGCTCTGCAGAACTGCAGCTGTCAGCACCGAGAGCCCGCTGGTGGGGGCATCCCGCCCACAGCCCCACCGTGACAGGGCCAGCCACGGGTGGGGAGAGGCTGGTCCCCTGCCGTGGCCGTGCGGGTGGGCTGCCAGCCGGGCAGAGCTGGGGGTCAGAGCCTGCCGAACCCCGGCGGAGTGGCTGCCTTGCACCCTGTTGCAGGGGGAACTGGGGCACCAAGGTGGGAAAAAGTGGCAGCATCGGGTGGTGCTGTGGCACTGGGCAAGGTGGCAGCTCAGCCCCACGCGGTGGGCTGCAAGGGGGGCCCTCTCCGGCAGGGTGCCAGGCAGGGAGACGGGCAGGCGGCATCACGAGTGTAGCGGGACGGGCTGAGCGTGGCTTTTGCCACACTGAGGCAGCACTCCCAGTGAAACATGACAGGCAGGTGTGAAGGTGTTTCAGATCAGGTTTGCCCATGGCATACACGGCCAGTGCTACTGCCGCAGTGTGTCTCACCTCATCCTTCTTCCTCCTCTTCATCACAGGGCGGCTCGCTTTCCAATCCTACCTGCCACTTAGACACCAGTGTCTTTGTGCAGGGGCACTTCTCCCTCAAGATGAGTGTGCCGTGGCGCTGAGATAAGCCCTCCCGGGGCAACAGTCGAGGCGGACAGCACAGCCCATCATTGTGTGGAAGTGTCTGATGGGCCCAGGAAGCAGCCAGGGTGCCACACACACGCGCGTGCGAACACGTTCAGCTCTCAGCCAGCACTAGCCCAGCGAAACCCGGCTGCAGAGCCCAGGTTGCCCCTCTGCGTACTGACACCGCTGATTACAAGGCAGCTGTGCCCACCACCCATCACTTCCAAAGAGGTCCCCTCCACAGCAAGGTGGGCACAAGAGCTTCAGTTTCTCCTCTCCCTGTGTTTGCAGGGAAAGTGAAGCCCTCAGCCTTGGCTGTCTCCACACCGGTGGTGCCCACCCTCCCCGTGACATGCAAGTGTGGCGATGGAACCTGCCATGCGAGGCTCACAGGTCACCTGTCTGTCACCCACCTACATGCAGCTGTGGTTGTCTTGCAGCATGGTGGGGGTCAGGGAGCTTCTGTAGGGTGGTGCAGCCCAGGGGGGGGGAGATCACAGAGGTCTCCTTGAGGGGGGAGTTGAGCACAGTTTGGGGCAGCCTGTGGAAGACAGTTTGTCCATAGCCTGAGTCATCACTGAGCAAGCTGTCAGCAGGGTCCATCCAAGCTCTGCCATCCATGGGCAGATCTTAGAAGGACAGGTGAGAGAGATGGCTGAGTATGCATCCTTCCACCTCTGAGAGACAGAGATGGGGTGGGTGCTGCAGTCCAAAATCAAGCTGTGAAGGGACGTGCACCTCTCGCTGGCCTTGCTGCCAGCAGGACAGGCCGCCCAGCCTCCCCTAGGTGAGGCAGAAAGCCCTGAGTGGCTCCCACATGGTGTGCTGGCTGCTTCGGAGACAGCAGGATGTCGTGGCTCACCTGTCCTAGCCCTGAGCCCCCAGGACCGGCTGAGGGAGATGTGGCGGGAGCCATCCCTGCCTGGACCAACATGCACCTCCTCCTGTCCAGGAGGTCTGCCCCAACCACGGGCTGGCGAGAGCAGAGTGTCCCCCAGGGGACAGACCCTGCCAGCCCGGTGCTGGGTGCAGCATCTGCGGCTGATTTGGCATTGCAGGGTGCAGCCTTTGGCAAGCAGAGGAGGTGAGATTCTGCAGAGGTGGTGGTGCAATGGTGTTGGTGCAGCCTCGTGTGCCTCTGCAGGCGTGCAGGAGGCTGCACTTTGCAGAAGGGACTAAGGCGGTGGTGGCTGACAGTGCCAGCGCCAGCCTGAACTCAGCTGGGGGGGAGGGAGAAGGGAGGGAGGGAGGAGTGTTTTGTGGCAGAGGTTGGAGGTGCAGGTGAGAAGCATCTAGTTGGGATGTGGTGGCCTAGGAAAGAGCCCCAAGAGGGATGCAGGCCAGGAGGGTAAGGTGTCCGGGGGACAATACGATGGATGTGGGGACAGAGATGAGGGCAGGCTGGCTGTACAGGCAGGACTGATGTGCTCCACCCTGTGCAAAGGCTGGAAGTGGCCAGGGGACACAGAGATGTGGCAGGAGAGGACCTCTTGGATGGTGGCAGCCAAACAGCACTGCGGGAATGTAGGTCTGTGCCAGTAAGGCCAGTGGCACCTGCCTGCAAGCAGGCTGTCTGGCCTGGACACAGGGATTCATTCCCCCAAGGAAGACAGGAGAAGGCTGTGCCTGCTGGGTCCTCCTGAGGGCCTGTGTATTTTCCTGGCATTTGTCACCCATTTCCCACCAAATGTCAGTGCTGGAGGGTGCTAATCTAACACAGATTACATCTGTTTGTGTGTTGATAAAACATATACAGTGAAGAGGACTAGATGATGATGTGGTTTTGCTTGTGGTGTGAGACGCCTGCGTGGGATGCTGCAAAACTTTGCAAGACAGTCTGGGTGACCTTTGAAGGTACCACCTTTTCCATGGCAGCAAGGGAAAAACACTCTAACTTGGGTAGTTTGTTTTTTTTTTCCTTCCCACCCCTCAACCATGAACATCTCTTTCTTACATTAATCAATTTGAAAGGTCACTTTGCTGTGCTGTCCTTTGGGTGTGGAACATCTTCACCTTTATTAAAATTCCAGATGCAAAGTTTAATTTGTTTACAGTTTACATTCATGTGTCTAAGGAGGAAGAAAACAAAGACGACATGAGGATAGCATTGTTTGCAAAGCCAGCAGTGCTTCGTGCCAGGGCCGGCTGCAGCAATTCCCCACCGTACCGTGCTGTAGCCATACATCACACAGGTGCCTCTGTTTTGAATGAATTTTACCTATGTCCTGCACACATGGTGTGGAACAGATAATTAGCGCTCTTCAGGCTGTACATCAGCCTGTTCAGCCTCATTAATATCACATTATTGATTTCTTGAGCTGAAAAAAACCTTTTGCTCTTATATAAATATAAGAACCATTTTGTTTCATTGCCCTGCGTACCCCATGTTTATTTTTCCACTTGTCTTTTAAACTACATTACAGCTTGGTTTTTTATGTATGCAGATGAGAGCATGCAGTTTAGCTGGGAGAGTTTTTCCCCTACAGCAATGGCTCTATTGCCCCATGTGGTGGCATTTTTTACAGGACGTACGGGGAAGCTCTCCCCAGCCCTTGCCACTGCATCCAGCCCCACTCTCCGCCCCAGCCAGCAGGGGCCACGGCATCACCCCCAGGCCACCCCGTCCGGGGCATGGAGCTGGCGAGTAGGCACGTCACCAGCCTTCCTGGGTGCTGGGGTGGCTGGTGGCTGCGGCACGGCACTGCTCAAGTCATCGGCTAACCTGGAGCTAACGGTGCACTGTGCACCCACAGGCACCAAAATGGAACAGCTAGAAACAGCCCAGAAAAAAAGTCAAAAGTGATGATACAGGGCCATTTTCTCGTTTTCAAAGTCACCTCTTTGGGTCTCATGTCCTCAAGGGATCCTGCCTTTATGGACAAATGGCCATACCTTGCCACATGGACCCAAATAAATCATTAAACTGTGAAACTTCTGTGGGAGACCAGAGACAGGAAAACAGCCAGGGGGCTCACAGAGGCACAGGGCAGGGGGAAAGAGTGTTCCATAAACTTGGATTTTTCAGAAAGGAGGTTATCCGATCATTTACGAACTAGCAGTGACTTGGCAAAGGAGAGGTGACAAATCAGATTCAAATCCATCTTGCATCATTCATGAAAGATGATGGTGCCTCTGTCCCAAAAAGTTGCTGTTTCATCTGATCTGTTTCCATTTACTGAAATGGAAAACAAAATTAGCAATACAGTTTAAAAAAATGAAGATTTAGGAATAGTTCATTTGCCGCCCTTTCATTCAATATTTTCAGAAGGCAAATCACAGAATCAGTGTTGGAAGGGCCCTCTGGAGATCATCTAGTCCAGCCCCCTGCTAAAGCAGGTTCTCCTAGAGCAGGTTGCACAGGATCACGTCCAGGTGGGTTTGAACGTCCCCAGAGGAGACTCCACAGCCTCTCTGGGCAGCCTGTGCCAGTGCTCCATCACCCTCAAGGTAAAGAGGTTCTTCCTCATATTCAGAAGGAATTTCTTGTGTTGCAGTTTGTTCCTGTTGCCCCTTGTCCTGTCGTTGGGCACCACTGAAAAGAGCCTGGCCCTGTCCTGCTGATACCCTCCCTTGAGATGTTTGTATGCATTGATAAGATCCCCTCTCTTCTCCAGGCTAAACAGGCCCAGCTCCCTCAGCCTTTCCTCATAAGGGAGATGTTCTCATAAGGGTGATGCCCTCATCACCTTAGTAGCCTCTGCTGGCCCCTCTCCAGCAGTTCCCATCTCTCTTGAACTGGGGAGCCCAGCGCTGGGCACAGCACTCCAGACACAGCCTCACCGGGGCAGAGCAGAGGGGCAGGATCCCCCCCCTCCCTCAGCCTGCCGGCCACGCTCCTCCCAGTGCTCCCCAGGGTCCCACTGGCCTTCCTGGCCACAGGGCACACTGCTGGCCCATGGGCAACTTGCTGTGTGCCATCACTGCCAGGTCCTTCCTCGCAGAGCTGGCCCCAGCAGCTCAGCCCCAGCCCGTGCTGGTGCATGGGGCTGTCCCTGCCCAGGGGCAGGACCCGACACTGGCCTTTGTGGAACTTCATCAGGTTCCTCTCCACCTGACCCTCTTACCAACATTGTCAGTTGGCCACAAGCTAACTGACTCTAGAGAGGGAGGTTAAGCAGAAATTACTGGGACCAAAGAGTTATAATTTAATTTCTTTGTTCCTACATACCAGTAAACCACCCGTCTTGCTGCTGGTGAAGCAAGCCATGCACAGGAAGGTAGCAAATCAGCAAAAAAATTTGCAGAACCATATAAAAAAAAGGCATAATACAACATGTCAGCACTGTTAGTGATACGGTGGCGATGGCTGATAAAGCATCTGTGGCACAGCGTCACACCGGGTGCTGCCTGCACATGGCCACAGCTGCTCAGCAGGGCTTGGGCTGGTGACCTCAAGGGGCTGCACCGAGGGGGAGGTGGAAACCTGGCAAAGAGTATTTGCTGAGGGTCCTCGGAGCACCAGCAGCCAGGGAAAGCCCCTGCCACCAGGGCAGGCTGGCACGGAGGAGTCACTGGATGGTGGTCTCCACCTGGTCCTGGTCCCCTAAACACCACGGGTGACCCATAGCAGACCTGCTACCAGTGTCACTGCAAAACCCAACATGTGAAGTCCTTCCCGTCTGGGCTCAAGCACACCACCGGTTTCCAAACCATACATGAGGCACAGGCTGTGCCCAGCTAACCAAGGGAGCTGGCAGCGGCAGGTGGCTGTGACAGGACTCTGCTGAAGGACTGAGGCACGGTGTTCATCCCTACTGCATGAGCGTTGCACCACACGAGCGGTGTAAGCACCTGTCCCAGCCCCAGCGCAGATCAATGTCTCGTCAAGGATCAAGTGCCTAAATCCTCGTTTCTTACCAGAGATACACCGGATCCATCAATAACATCACACAGCTCCAGAGCACCGGGGCCACAGGGCACACCAGCTAACGAGGACAAATGGGTTTTTCCTCCCCTGCGTATGCTACAGAGCATTCAATATAATTAAACTGTGCAATTGGAATAACAGGATTTAAAGGAAATGATGCTACCCTGAGCCTGCTGGGTGGTGTGAGCTGTAGATCTCTCTGTGCATTTACAGAAAATGTAATATGTCAGTGGCTGGATTAATTGGTAACCTTTGCAGGACTGCCTTTTAGATTAAAAAAGTTGTTCATGTTTGCTTTGATTTTCAGAACAGGGAAGCATATAAGCATACCTGTAAGTGTCAACTTTTCCTTTTTCTGGAGCTGTGCTGACATACTACGCTCGGAGAATAAAACCGAAGAGCAATGAGCATGGCCCATGAGCACAGAACCTGGGAGACTGGCACATTTCCCCTTGCACGGACACAAATCAAGGCAAATGTGGTCTGGGAAGTTCAGCTCCAGGATCTGCCACTGGACTGTAATTTTGAGCTTGCACATCTTGGCTTTCAGCACCTCGCAGTTAACACACGCGTGCGAAGGTGAGGAGCTGAAAGCAATGCACCCACAGAAAGCCACTGATTTGCACCAAGACACTTTCACTCTTGATCGCTCACTCACTCTGTGTTATCCAACTGCTCATCACTGGTGAGGATTCCACGCAGCACAACACTTAAAAGCCCCTGACCTCGTGCACAGGCACCCTTTCGTCCCAAGGCCTGACAACGCACCGGATTCTCCAACATACAGGTGGGCTTCCCACCTGAAGAACTCCATGTTGCCTAGAAAAAAAGAAACAAAACTTGGGCAGGAGATCTGGCCAAAAAGACACCACCCCGTGGCGGTGGCCACTCTCCTTCCCAGCCCTCGTCATCGCTCACGAGCACGGGGCAGCGTGGAGCAGCAAGCTGCAGGCGGCAGGAGCGTGGGAGGAAGGGAAAACCAAGAAACCCATAAAGTTGTCCCAGATCCCATTGAACTATGAAGTTCATTTGTTGGCTGGGGCTTTGTGTGCTTTGCCCCATTACATTTCTTCTGTGCAAATTTCCCCATGGCTCCTCTGTGCAAAGTTGTGACCACAGGGCATTTTCCAGGTGCTGGTGATACGGACCCTGAGCCTGCAGATAAACACACACCTTCTTACCACTACAATGCCATCTTCTGCCTGCTCAGGGCCGGGTTTCACTTGGTGTTTGTCAAGTGACTTCTGGACCTGCTCAAGTTTTGTTGTAATAGTCACAACAACCTCTTATTTGGGTCCCCCCCCTGCCCCTTTACCTCTCCCAAGTTTTAATGGTTTAAGTATTTTTAATGGTTAAAAATACTCACTTAGTACAGTACTGGTGTTTTTGGAGAAGGCAAGACCTCCTGTGGGAGGCTGGTCCTCAGGAAACATCTCCGTTATCTCCTGACTTCCTTATTCATCAGTGCCGGGCACCGGATCGCAGTGATGTGACCGAGTCTGCTCGCACTTGTCGGGTTGCTTCAGGGACCTGAGGTGGGTTACGGCACCGAGCGCCTCTCCCAGCAATGAACCCTGTTATCAGGGATAACAGATGGATCTGTTAGCAGATCGGGGCTAACCGCTCCTAAGGGAAAATTCTGGGGTTACTTGCTGGGAGCTGCTGCTGCTGCTGCCAACACTGCTGCACACGCAGAAGCTCATGAGAAATCTCCGCCTGCAACCTGAGGTTTCTGGGTAGATCTGGCACTGTCTAAAATGCACTCTCAAAATTCACCCTCCAACGCAATACTTCACAGTGAGCAAACCCATGAGCCCTTGGGTCATGCTGCAGCAGGAACCTGCAGGGATGCATGTGCAGCTGCAAGTTGCTGCTGCAATTTTGGATGACTGCTTCTTTCCAACAGCCCCTCAAATGTGCCTCATTCATTTCACTACATCTGTATCTCTTTGACATTTTGACCAAGATGTGCAATCACTCTACTCACCGTGGCCTGGAGCACAGTTCGGTGTGTCTCGCATGCAGATGAAACCTCTCCTCCCTGAAGTAAAAGGTCAAGGCAAAAAAACAACCTCTTCTGCTGGTATTACCAGAAGACATACAACAAAGTGAGATGTGATATTTATTTTTGCCTCCTAGACCCTCAAGTTTAAAAACTTGCAGGTGTGGGAAATAATTATTATTTTTAAAAGCAATTTTCTACTTTGCTACAAGATGGCAGAGTTATAGAATGGTTTTATTGAAACCCTGGGGTACTAAAACGCAGCTACTACTGATGTGCCCATAACCTTTGGTCGTCATAGGAAGAAGGACACGGATCCTACGTTGCTGCGAGGGCAGAGCTGTCCCCCTTAGCCATGGAGACCCGTGCGTACAGCAGTGGGATGGCCCTCAGCAGCGACACGGTGGCAGGGTCTCCTGCGTGGGCTCAGCCGCACAGACGGGCTTCCCTCCCGCCTGAGCCATCCCGTGCCCCGTGCCGAGGAGCCAGCAGCAGCCAATAAACCAGGCTGTGGGTGGAGGTGGGCTCTGGGCATAGCGGGGTGGGAAAGCCCCGATGTGCCCCTCCAGCACCAACCTGCCCCAAGCCCTTCTGCCCTGCACCCCACACGCTGCCACCTGCCGCCCCACAGCCCCCGCATCCCTTCGTCTTTTTTTTTCCCATTGCCAAGCAGTACTTTTACTACTTGCTTCCTTTTACTATTGCTAAAGGTTAAGGCACAAGCTGCCTTTGAGCCGCAGAAGACTGGTCTCCCCAGCAGAAACCATCACTCTAGCGGGAAGCCCTCTTCTCCAGGACTATTCCATGCACACTTTTTTCTTTACCTTTCCAAATTCACGCACCTCACACCAGATGCAGGCTGTATTTTGCTCCCTTTTACACTAGCGTAAATCCAGAGTGACACTTCGGCAGCTGGACAGACCTAGATCCTCATACAGAAATATCTGGGGGCAGTAAATCCAAGCAAAACCACGTCCTCTGCTTCAACAGGTCAGAAATTATTTGCTGAACTTGCTTACATGCTTAATTCAGAATGTTGTGGTTCTTCCTTTCCCTTCCACTCAATTACATTAATCTCATTGAAAGCCTTTTGTCACAGGAAATCTCTGCTTGATTTGCTTTCCTGATTTCAGATCATCGCATTGCTTTTCCCCTAAACAGCGATCGATCTTCATTTTGCTTGCAGGCTATTTTGCAGTAGCTCTGTGGAGAATTACTACTACTTATTTTTCTAATCATCCTGTCGGATGCTATAACAACACAGGTTACCAGGAGGTTACATTCAGGGGAAAGTAGTGTCTGAACTAAGTGTCTAAAGGGCATTTTTTTAACTGTGTGTCATGATTTACAGGTCTTTAAGTGCAAAAGTTTGCACCCTGTCCAAAATTTGGATGAGCCCCACCACAGTGCATGGGCAGGTCCCCATGAGAGTGATGTTTCCTTTTGACATTTGGGTACTTACAGCTCGCGGCCTCGAGCCCCTTGGCAGGGAAGGGTTCAGCCCCTGCTTGGGAAGGAGGGCAGCCAGCCACATGTGTCCAGCTGTGCGCCAGTCCAGCCCTGCTGCCCACGCTGGGCTCCCCCAGCCCCCCCAGAGGCCAGTATCGACACTTGCTGCATCCCCAAACATACACAGCTGTCACTGCAAAGATGTGACTTGTGGCTTCGCAGCAGACAAATGCTTTGCTATGTGAAGTCCTGCTGCGGCACTGGGGGAGAGGACGGACTGGGGGGGCTCTTCAGGAACCTCTTGCTATGAAGGATGGTGGTAGACCAGAAATCTTTTTGGGACCATGACTTTTCTAATCCTGTACAGAAAAGAAGAAAGAAAACAAGAAAAAACGGGAGAAAGTAAGATTTAACCCTTTTAACATATAAGACAACAGCATTTGTGGATCTATGTGTCAGCAACCAATCTGGCAGGATACATTCTTTACCTCGGTGCATCCTAGGGATCCCTTTCATGTCGTGGCTCTGCTGTAGCCTTCGAGCTTCACCTGCCTGGCCTGTGGGGCGAGGGAAGGGGGTCAGTGACTCCAACCAGCCAAAGTCCTTCCCTGATTCCAGCTGAGGTTTCTGCATGGGAAACACCCCGTTTCTGTACCAGGTCCTCTTCCAGACAGATGACACTGGCTCTAAGATCTCAAGCAATGAAGAATTTTTTTTGCTTTTTCTTTGTCTTTTTGGTGTCTAATTGCCCTCAGTGCTAAATTAAAACCTTCTTTCCAGTTTGATATCCATCGGTTTTAATTGCCAGGCTCCCTGAGTCACACTTTCCTCCCCAGATGTCTTCCCTGGCACAGAGGAGGATGCTATCTCTCAGCTCTGCTGGCTCTATAAGGATGATAGTGCTGTACTCGTAATTTCTACCACGCCTCGTCTTGCTGTGAAGCTGAAAGCCTAGAGAGGAGTACGTACAGACTACAGATCTGCACTGACAGACACTACCAAGAGCAACATTTTGCAGGGACATCTGAAACACTGTGGTCTGGGAAGCAGAGTGGTACAGGCTGCTCACAGCCTGTGGCAAGAGCTGAGCCTGCAGCTCAGGGCTAGGGTACACCAGGCTTCTCTGAACTCAGTATAACCAAGCAGACCTCAGAATACGTCCTTGCTAGAGAGTGTAACTTTCTCATTCCTCTTCACGACCATGCTCGGACCAGAGCCACTACTGGAAGCCATATAGATTTCACGTAGCATCAGGGGCTATTTAGAGAACAACCACTAAACCAGCAACAGGCAAAGAAAAGGGGTGGCAGAGGGACTCGCAGCCCAGCGGAGGTCTCATCCGAATGGCAATCAGATAAACTCTGTGTGTGTGTGTGTGCATACGTGCACGCACGCTGCTGGGCAGCAGGACGGCTGGGTGCAAGCCGTGCGAGCTGGGGAGCTCCAGGGCAAGCACAGACGCTTGTTCCTGCCTGCCCCCATCTTCACCTGGCCAGCACTTCGCCCCCCCCACCGGCACCCCTGGGAGCAGCGTCCCTGGAGCTGCATCCCAGGACAGCACTGCTGCAGGCAAAGCTTGTCCTGAGCATCTAGTTAGAGCTCTGCTGCCTGTAACCTGTTTCCAGCTATTGCTGTTTGTCCTCACACTGCAAACCATTCCTGGTAATCGGGGTGGGGGGGGAAATGGCTCTTAATTAATAGGGCTCCTAAAGGCTTCGATACTACCTGTGGCTACTGTTGTCTGAGTTTTAGTTAAAACGGATCAAATCTGATAACTATTTATTACCGTCTAGAAAAGGGTAAACAGACCAAGGCTGCAGCGCTCACAGCAGCAACAAGTTTGGAGACCAAGTTCCCTGCAGACGACCAGCAAACCACGTTTGATGGAACAACCCAAAGGGATCCCACAGGAAGCATTTGGGTCCTTTAAAAAAATAGGTAATTCTAGGCAGTCAGCATCTCGCTAAAATGCTCATGGTGCTCCCTAATGGCAATCACTAATATTTATGATGGTCTGTACCAAAATAAAGAGATTACCCCAACTCACTGCAAAGCATAACTACTATTCAAACTCACCAAGTCCCATTAAGATTCTTCAGGGCTAACAGCCCTACAAGGAGATGATGATTTATTGAGAATTAGATAATAATAAAAAAATGTAAGAAACAAAAAATACGAACCCATAATTTCAAACAAGAATGAGAATCATCAATAGAAAAGCCTGTTGTAAGCCTGCCCGTTTAAAGCAAAGAGTAACAATTGTTCAACAGGAATTACTCACATAATCATTAGGGAACTCATTAGCTAACTGACTTTATTTCAGGGAATAAAGATGAGATATCATCGGCGACTGCAACAGCAAAAAGACAGATAGCAAATTATCCTTCACACATATCAAATGTTCAACTACGAGCAGTGAGAGGTAAGAGGAGCGGCTTTTAGAGGCACTTAGGCTGATCTGCCAGCAAAAACATCTCTGCATTACTGCCTTTGGCCAAACCCAAAGGGCAGAGGGCAAGAAATCCCATGCAGTAATTGGAATTACAGAGTTCAGGCATCCAGGAACAGGTAAATTAATGGCGAGAGGATTTTATCATGGATATTACTTGCAGACAACTATGCACCGCTCTGGCAAGTGCATTACCGTAGGCGTTACTGTCACTGACCCCAGCAGATAGCTGGCCATAACCTGCACCTGGCTGGTTGACCCCCACCAGCGTTTTGCAAGCAAGGGTGGACAAGGCAGGAAAGTGCTTCAACCTTCCCAACACGTGTCCCAAAGAACAGGGGAGCTGCCTCCAGGTCCACACGGATCCAGCCGTGCGATGCCAGGGGGACACCCAGAGCGCAGTTGGACGGCCAAGCCTCTGGGGGAACGGCACGGATTTCTGACGGCAGCAAGAAGAGGGGGCAGGTAGGAAGCAGAGCAGGCAATACGTTCTTTTGTGACAGATAGCCCAAGTTTAAGTCAGAACCAACCAGAGTTTTGCTTCTACATTATTTCCCAGTCCTTCCCCTGCAGCATTTAATCCTCTGTGATTAATGACACTGTGATTTGCTGAGATCAGGATAGATGGGACGAGAGAAAGCCATGTACAAAATAATAAACGCTATTCGCATAAGCCTCTTTCTTTCACGTAAATTGTAACTCTTCAAACACTGGCAATAGGAGTTATTTTCATTACCATATTTTCACTGGCTGTAATTAGTCCAGTAGGAGGATTATTACCTCTCTTATCATTAATAAGAGAGAAAAGATAATTTGCCGCACTGTTGCTGACTTCATTGCCTCCGACAGCTGCTGCTGTTCAGGGCCGTTGGGGATCATGGGGGTTGCAAGGGTCTCACTCACCCCCTCGAGCCGAACATGGCGGGGGTCCCCTCAGCAAGGGGATGGTCCTTGGGTGCTGCCCACAACCACCATCCCTGTGCCATACTGCCACCACCTCATCGCTGCAGGACTTGCCACCTGGTGTTGTGTTGAACGGCTCCAAACAGCGCTGCGGGAGGTTCCCCTGGGTTTCCGCCAGCCAACCCCCCCGCACACCTCCCAGCAAACAGCCCCGGCTCCCATACAGCCACCTGGAGCTGCCAGCACATCACCCTCGCAGCTTTCCACCCTCTGGGTGAAACCAGTTCAGCAGCCCAGTACCTATTTAATGACCCACCGATGCCAGCCAAGGGCACGCACAACACAGGCTGCATTTCCCCAGCAGGACGAGGTATTTACAGGACACACGCCAGCAGGGACCACAAACAGTGTACAACCTGGTAGGAATTGGCTGGATCCCTTTCCAGATATTATCAAGATATTTGCATAGAAAATATGGTTTTTTAATACATGCTGCACACTGTTATTATTCAACAGAGTGGCACAACAGCAAAGCTGCCTGCACAGCACCCGGCTACCAGTCACTTGTGCGTCCACTGACAAATATGTCATCTCCTTGGGTGGCCAGGATCCTGCCCCTGAGCCCACTGCAGAACCCCTGGCGACGGCCTTTTCTGCTGCCCCACAAAACTCTCCTCCGGGTTCCCCGAGCCGCTGCATGCCCTGTGCTGCCCAGCCTCTGACCACGAGGATGCGACCGCGCCGCCTGCACCAGCCAGCCTGCAAGAGCTGATACAGGCATCTCCCAGCCTGATGAAGAACTCACCCATCCCTTTGGTATAAGCTGGGGCACCAGAAAAAAAACGCCCTCGAACAAGCTGTTGACCCGAAAGCCACCTCCTCCCAGCTCGGGCTGGCCCCACAGCATCACTGCAGCCCTCCAGCGCTGGGCTGCTCCACATGGGCCATGCAAGGTGGGGTGCAGGCTGCCTTCTGCCTGGCACAAGCCCAGAAACGCCTCGAAGGCCAGGTCTCGCGGGTATCCTGTGGCTGGATTTCATTTCCAAGCAGCTTTTGCTCAAGCCTGGATTCAGGCAACCTGAAAAACCCATTTCTCCGCTGAGCACATAGACATTTTACTAGGAGGGGCCCTGTGCCATCTTGTGGCCATCGCTAAATCAAAGGTCACCTTAACCAAACAAGAAAAAACCTGCTGCTGGCTGCAGCCCCTGCCCCAGCCCCAGCCCCTGGCCCCCACCTCCACGCACCCCACTGCTGCGACACCCCAGCAACAAAACAGGCGCTTTTCTAATAAAATGGAAAAGTGCAGTGAAATCAGATGCGCCTCTGCTTGAAACTGTGTCCTAAATTTACCTCTGACTTACCCCTGAAGGCGTGCACCACAGGCCATATCGGAAGGGGTGAGCGTGTCCCCTGGTGCCCCAGCGCCCACTGCCACTTGGCAGCCCCCAGCCCCCAGCAGGTGGGAGCTGCTCCCGCCCGGCACGCGGCCCGGCATCGCCAGCAACACACACACACTCTCCCATCACATGCGTCACAGGGTTCTCATACATGAATTAATCCTAAATTAAGGTGAAGAACTGCAGAGATCTCAGGACAAACATATTTCTTTAGCCACATCAGGAAGGATGGAAAAGATCTCCAGCAGAAGATCAGCAATGAAGCAGAGGGAGAGACCTTTGGGACTATATAGATATTTCCCCCCCCCCCCCCCCCCCCCAGGAAATACTGGTGAAAAATGTTTTTTATGCTCTCAGCAAGCCCTTCTGCTGTTCCCCCAGTGCCCCAGTGGCACCCTGCTCCTTGCCAGTTAGCCCAGCTCAGAAACATAAATATGCCTTGTAAAAATTATATATTACACTGTCCCTGCAGAGTAGGGGAGACCTGGAAAAGGGATGAATTGTCCCACATTCACATCCCTTCCAGTGCTGCCACCTGCTTCCCAGGGAAGGGACCACTGGTAGTAGCAGCAGGGCTGCCCCTGGCCAGCTGTGCCCCCCCCCAGCCCTGGTTGCCCTCCCTGGCGCCCACTCGCCCCCCCAGCAGAAGGTCCTGTAGAGTGAGTGATCCCTGCATGCTGCCACAGAGCTGCTGCTAGCCTCCGAGTCGAGAAATCCTCACATCTCACTGAATTTAGGGCTGCAAAAGGTACTGGTGCTCCAAGTAGCTCTTCCAGGCTGCAGCCTGTCCTTCATGCCTCAGCTGGTGAAACTCTGCTGTTAAGCCAGAAGCAGAAGCTGGGTTTTGGGGACAAGTGACATTTCCCTTTTGGCTGTTCCTGTTTGAAATTTTTTTTAACTAGAATTTGCATTTTCTGAAACATCCCCGAAGAGCTGTCATTGAGATAAACCCATTTAACGTTGCTAATAATACCTTCCTTCTGCCTTCGAAATCCAAGAACCTGCTCCTTCAAGGAACTTCAGCACCTTGATATTTCCACCCAGCTGAAAATCAGTAAGCTGCAGGCTCCCAGGGAGCATACCTGGAACTTTTAGGGAGAGGAGCATCTGGATCAGCCCGTGCTCTTTACAGCTTTGCTCTGGAAGGTTCTGTCTGCCCAAGCTGAGACATCACTGAGCGCTACAGCGATGTACGTTCTGCGTTTTCTGTAGCTCAGTGCCTAAACACAGCCGAGACTGTTCTGGTCTGAATGTACTTATATTCCCAGCTCTGCAGCTACTCCCTGAACTGTGAGACCTTGCTGGACAGTGGGATGCCCCAGACCAGCCTCTGCAGGCCCCTTCCCGGACACCTGTGATGAGGTTGTGCCCGGTCTCAGCCTGCGGGGTAGGAGGGGAGAGGAGCCAGCGGCTGGTGGCTGGCGGCGGGCACCGACCCTGCGCCCCTTCCCCTTTAGGGTAACGGTGCAGGTTCACCCCAGGTGCTGCAGGGAGCAAGGCGGGGGGCAGCCAGGAACCGGGGGGAGGCTGCGGGGTCTGCACCCAAGGAGTGGAGCTGGCCCTGTGCCGCAGGGAGGACAAAGTGTCGGTCGGTGGGGATGGAAAGGGGGATGGGATGGTCCTGGCAGCTCCAGGGGAGAAGAGTGAGGAGCCCCAAATGCAGGGGTGCTGCATGTGGGCGCTGGTCCCAGGGCGTGCACGCAGGAGAGCAGGGCATGGGGGACAGGGCGCCTGTCTGCGTGTGGGGAGCAGCCCCCCAGGCGTGCAGAAGGCACAGGACCTGGGGCTCAGCTTTCCCCACTTCAGCCGTTGCTTTTCTGGAAAAAGCTCATAGCCCAGGAGTCCTTATCCAGGCTGCAAAGCACATGTCTGCAGAGGTTACCGAAGAGGCCCACAAGCTTTAACGAATGCAAAGGGAGCAGGCAGTGCCGCGATCCCTTCCAAACCTCATGGCTTTCAGAGCTGACCCCGGGTCCCGGCTGGGGAAGGGGCAGCGCTGGGCACACCAGGACAGCACTGCCCATCCCTGCCGCCCACGGAGGGAGAGCCATGGGGTGGTGGAGGGGGCTGCGGGGACAGCAGGCACACAGACCTGCCCCTGCATCACCCTCCCACCTCTGGGGTGTTGCCTGAACTATAGAAACAGAAGCTTAGAGCAGCAGTGCTTTGAGCCGAGTTGAACAATATCTCCTATTTTCAAGCTTCCCAGCGCTGAAAACGTCTCCCAGCCTGCTTTAACGCTCCGGGCACTGACACACACCAGCGGGGCTCTGCCCCAGCTAGCGCTCATGTGGACCAGAAGCTTTGCCAGTAGACTCATCCCTCTGCCCATCTGTAACAGCCCTGAACCACCAGAGGAGAACAGCTTAGCATCACACCCAGGCTGCACACCGCTGCTTTAGGAGGCACTCACACTGCTTACACCCACTGTAAACGACATACAACATTTGCAGCCGCAGTGTGGATGTTTGGTGCCACCTCTCTCCCTGATAAAGTTATACAGGGTAGCAAGCCAGCTTTGCCTATGCAAAACCTTCACGTGCCAAGGGAAGTTGCACAGAGTACGTCAGCATAACCAGCAGCCCCAGCTATATTCAGCTGGACCTGCCAGCATCACTTCCCAAGTGCAGCCTGGGAGGTGTGTGTGTAGGGGAAATGACAAACTCTAACATCAGCATTAGAAATTACACAGCCCTCCCCACCCCCCACCCCCAACATTACTGGATGCAGAAGGAACCTCTGATCTGCTGCTGAGTGGTTTCCTTGCCCCATTTGTATCTGCTGGCAGCAAGTTGCAGGAGACCCCTAAGTGTCTCTGGGAGGGCTCAGGAGCTGCAGGCACCCAGCACAGCCACGCTGAGGCACGCCAGGGCACGCCAGGGCACAGCAGGCTTCCTGACATGGTTTGAATCCACATCGCTTTGTTACGGCACAGCATTAAATCCTTGCGAACCACCTGGGGGGCTGCGCTTCCCCAGGAGGGGTTCAGCCTGCACTTCCGAGCTGGCAGGGGGGCACCTTGCATCTCCCCCATCTCAGGAGAGGTGCCTTCCCTGCGAAGAGCGTTTGGATTTTTGCTAGCTGTTACAGATGTCTTCATGCTTCAGATAAGAGATGCGTTGCTTGAATCAGCTGCAATTCTTGCCCTTGGAATCAAGTTAGATTTCAAACCTGAGCAGCAAAGCTCCTGCGTTCCTCATGCTCCCTCAAACAGCACGGAACGCAGATCTCTACTTTGACTTTCTGATTTCCTTGGGAATTCCAGATGCTCTGCAGGGGAATCTCTCCTGGCTCTCACCAGGAGCTTTATTTAAGCAGGTCCCTCCAGTGACACACACCCTCTTCCCACTTTCACAGAACCGTTTTTTTCGGTTCAAACCCCAAAATTTCATAACTAAACTCACTTTGCTCCTCTGCAGTGTCTGCCCCTGCTCACATACCTGTGTGACAATGCCATGTTCCCGAGGTCCAGCACAGCACAGGGCCAGGGGTTGGTGCCAGTCTCCAGCACTCATATAGCTCCATGAAAACATCCAAGAAGGACCTGGAGACCATGATGTCTGGGGAGAGGGAAGGACAGGGTAGTTTTTTCCTGCTTTCTTCACTATCTGCGTGTGTTTCAACATCTTAATATGTCCATGGAAAGTGGTGGCAAAGTGAAGAGATCAGAGGATGGCGATGGCCATTTATTGTTCCTCCCACATCTTTCATGGTGGGAGGGAAGATAAAAAAGGCATCTGGGAGAAAGCGTGAATCTCAGGAAGCAAAGAGCCAGTGTCGTAATTTCAAGCAGAAGCAGTGATGTTTAAGAAAGCCTGTGAAGCTGGATAAGCCCAGAGCTCTGGACAAATACAGCTATTAATCTTTAATCCTTAATTCTTACGGGTGCACCAGACACCACATCTGATAGAGAAACCAGGATTTTGCTGCAGGTCATACACGCAGCTATATGTACTCATGTGGACAGATGTGCTTAATTATTAATCAGCTTTTATAACAGACTTGTTTGGGCTGGATATTTGTTTAAACACTCCCTGGCTTTTGGTGAGTGAGGTCAGGCTCTCAGCACCCCTCGCTCTTAGGGGGACACCTCTAGCACCCAGTCCTTGCCCCCGGGGTTTCCAAAGCCACTGCCATCAGTCCCACCTGCAGCCTGACATTGCTTCGGGAGATAGATCAAAGCCTTGATTCAGACATTTCTGCTAATACAAGCGTCTGGTTTGATACAGACATCACGTTGCTCGCCTGTACTTTCTTATGAAGGTTAAAGTCCCATGACGGGAACAACAGAGGCTGATACTGCAGACTACAGGAAAGCACGGACAGGCATCGCCCTGTCCTGGATGTGCTCCTTGTGCTGCTCCCTGCTCCCGCTTTTTGGCTGGAGCAGCAATGGGCCAGAAGGACCAGGGACAACGCGCTCTGTGAACTGGCGTTCAAAGGATGCTAACAGCACATTCAGCATTGTATGTCTCTTCATCTTTTGCCTTGTAATCCCTTTGGTCATTATTTATTCATTTGGGAAGCTGCTGTGCGCTATTAAGCAAGCGAGTAGGTTCCTCAGCTGCATTTTTAATGTGAGCCCAAATCAAGCAGAAACCAGTGACCACCATTTTCCACTTTTGTAACTTCTCTGCTGTCAGGTGTACTTCCAGCCCTTGGAAACTGGTTCTTCTGGGACTTTCTTGGTGACAGGCTCCAGTCTACAAGGGCTTTGAAAGTCACGCTCAAGTGTGAACAGCTGAAAGTCCCTATGACAGCTTCACAGATGAGAGAAGTTTGCCAGACTACTCAAGATACTCCCAATTACCCCTAATTAAAACTAGGAAGGACTTACCTACCTTGATGAAGTTGCTCCTGGGATTTAAATCTGCAGCAAGCCTATGGAGAGGAGAGCATCCCCTGCAGGTTCTGAGGCTGTACAATTAGTGGAGAGTGTGGGGGCTGTGATTTCCGAAGATCAGTGCTTCTTCTCTGAAAGCCTAAAAGCAAACTCTGCAAAAAAAGTGCTAAAAAAATCATACATAATCTAGATGCTGGCAGGATCCAGGCAAAGAGAAAAGGAGGAATTTAGCAAATACAAACTGTAAGGCAGTCCTGTGGCATGAAGCTTACCCTTTGCACACAAAACATTATTCTTTGCACACAAAACAAAGCCATGAGCTTTTATTCCCCTAACATAAACTACCATGAGCTTTTATTCCCAAGATAAAGGCTGTTTGCACTGGGTGGGTTAGCACTGTTAGAAGCAACTTTCAGTACTGAACCCCATCAGGCAGCTGGAAATGCTGATGCAGGGAAATGGTTTTGTTCTGTTGTGAAGAGCATCTGCATTTAGCCATGGGTCCCAGGGAGTGATGCACCACTGGTGCCTGCTCATGGCAGGGTGATGCTGGAGAGGACCCGTGAGCATGGTACCCCTCTGTCTGGGACCAGCCCGCAGGCAGGCAAGGAGCAGGCAGCGCCACCTGCTCTCCCCCAGCACAAAGCAGTGTTCACCGCCCCACACAGCTCCACACTTGGTGCCTGCACCCCAGGAGCCATCCCAGGCTGGGCACAACCTCCATCAGTGCTGCAAGGTCTGGCTTTGTCCCAGCTCGTGCAGCGAGCACCCAAAAGATAAGGGGGAATTCAATGAACATCACTCTATGAGCCATGTTTGCAGATGTAAACATTTAACTTAAGCTTATTATTGCTCAGGGACTTTGGGCAGTATTAAATGAAATCAGTGGAGATGTGTGAGTTAATCCCCACGCTTTTCCAGCCCATTGCCTCCTTACCTTTGGTTCCCCATGATAGCGAGCTCAGTCCTCTTTGGTCATCCTTCGCTGGGAATGGCAGCTGCTCCTGCACCACCATGGACCTGTCCCCTGAGTGCAGGTGTGGGCTGGCTCCAGTTTTTCCACCTCTTGAAACTGCAAATACTGGTTTAGAGGTGCTACTTGTTGCAAGTTGTTCACAGCAGCTGAGGCTGGACCAGGTAGTGCCTCCAAGAGAGGCTCTTCCTCCCCGAAGCTCCTCCATGGGCAAGAAAAGCAAGAGGACCTGGTGGGACCGTTGTCCCCTGCAGGAAGGTTGTGGTACCCAACACGTTGGAGTGGTCCCTGCAGCTCAGACAAGCTCTCCCGGCGCTGTCCTCTCCAGGGCAGACAGAGCCTTCATTTCTGCTGGGGCTGCACCTAGGTGGGAGCAATGAGGGGTGGATGTTTTCATGTTAAATACTCTTCCCACCGATGCATCCATCACATGAAAAGTGAATTTTAGGCTCAGGAGAGCTACCCATCTCCAGGACAGCTTTGGACACCCTTGTCAGGGTGAGCATCAGCATGCCACCAGTTCAGGCAGCAGCAGGACTCAGCGGCTTTAGCACAGCCCTCTGCAGGCGTAGCGAGTGATAGGGTCCCTTCAGTGATACAAACTGCTCCTCCAGTGACCACAGTGGCATGGAAAGGGTCAGGGTGGTGGCAGGGGCTGTTACAGCCCCTGTGAGACTGGGCTGGGGTGACTAGTCGGGAGCTGCCTTTCCTGGGCTATCTGGTCCTGCAGGGACCTCAAAACAGAGGAAAATAATACAAAACCTATTCTCAGAAGAGGAAGAGCCATTTTTCTGCAGTCTGTGCAAAGTCTGTGTGCGCAATGTGTTATATTTCTGCACAACCCTGCGAGACAGGGCTCCTGAAGCCCCAGCACATGGGAGAAGAGCTGGCTCTGAGGCTCAGCCTCTCCCACAATCGTCATACCTGATTCACCAGCCACATACCTCCGTCTGGATCAGTTATCCTTGCATGAAGGGAGATTTTCCATGAAGAGGGAGAGTAAAAAACCAGCTGGTACTGCCAGATCTGCCTGGGCTCATTTGGGAAGCTGGGAGAGCCAGGGGAAGGTGGGAGGGAGGGGATGTGCAGGGCACCAAGCCCCATTGCTGACACCAGCTTCACCGGCCGCTCAGCCTTCCCCATGGCAGCAAGGGGCAGAAGCAGCAAAATCCCTGGTGTGTGTAAGAGGGAGGAAAAAAGACTGAACAAAATAAGCTCCATACGCAAGCTAAATATTTAAGGATTTGAACAACACACATTGGTGCTTTAGAAGATCCCCAGTTATAGGCAATACTCTGTAAGCCTTTTATCGCGCTTTCAACTCCTGCTGTGAACAGCTGCCCATCACTGAGGCTGTCCGCACCACTCGCAGGATCGTGGCAGGAGATTGGGGTGTTTGCTTTCAGCCAGGCATGAAAAACTATGTCCTTTAGCTTGACATTTGCATTTTCATGTTCTGGTTTCTGACATGATTGTCATCACAGGACATATGCAGGGATGCCTAAAATCTTGGAAATCTGGTCAGGCTCTTATGTTCTCCTGTGCTGCTTGCAAGCAGATAGCAGATCCTACTGCCTTCCTTCAAGCTCAGTTTCCTTACACCTGAAGAAAACTATCATCACTAAGAGCAGACCCATTTTTGCCCCCAGGTCTCATTTCAGGCTGGCAGGCAATGGCCAGAGGAAAGGGTTCGCTCTGAGCCATTCAAATGGGTACCAAAGGAGCCTGAACATATGCAGTGCGCTGTTGGCAACTAATCTGACTACTGAAAACAACCATCAGAAAATGAGGGGGGTTTAGGTTTCCAAAAACATTGAACTTTCCTTTTAATTATCTCCTTTCTGAGAAGTCTATCTGCCTGGATACCGATTTCATACCTCCCCTGTGAAGCACTGCGCAGGACCCCAGTGAAAGCAAAGGCTGCTGCTTTACCCGGGGGGAGGCTGATGTGCTGCAAAAGCACGATGCAGTGCAGAGGCAGACAGCGGGGTGCAAGGGTTTACATCTCCGTCCTGAGGTTCTGCATGGGGGATGTCACAGCAGCGCCTCAGTGGGAGGGCGAGAGCTGGCATTGCCTTGCCCCATTCTCAGTCCCATTCTCAAAAGGGAGCTCCTAGCAGAAACCTGCCGACTGGGGTCTGCTGCGAAGAGCAAGGATGGTTTGTAATTTCCTTAGCTTTGCTAGCAGAGTCTCAAGAGCACGTTATTATTTCCCCTATAGCTGAGTACGTATTTTCAGATGAGTACACATGATCTCATCCACACTACATGCCACAGCAGGGAAGCTGTAATCCCTCAGCTCAGATCGACTTAGAAATTAAGAGTGACAGAAGTGAAACAGAGCCTGGGAGACCGCCAGCAACCAGGCTGAGCAAGCTGCAAGAAGCAGAAAAGCAAATCCAACCACTGCTTCTTATTTCGCCTAGCCCAGTGCCCTAGGAGGTCCTAGCAGCCCAAGCAGGGTTAGCGGGCATTGGGCTAACCCATTCCAGTGCTCAGGGTGAAGCACAACGGCAGCTGCTTGCAGCTGGGAAAACCCTCTGGGACACGAGGCTGGGCAGCGCAGGAAAGCTGGATGCATCCTCCATGTAAAGCCCCACGGCTGGTTTGAAAAGCTCAGTCGTGTCTGTCACATTGCTGCTTCAAAACCGTTCTAGCCAACAGAAAGGGTGTGCATGGACAAGACTCTCAGAGACAACTTCAGTGATGCAAACAATCCACGCTCTCCCAAAAATGATAGCTGGGGACTTCTTCTAGCAGATACTTGATAGGCAGCACCAGGTTCACCCTGAGCTCCTGGATGTCCTGAAGAAGCAAGAGGTCTTTATGGCCATGCCCATGTTTCAGCAGTGCGCACAACCCAAGGCATGGGGTGTAAAGATGCCAAGTACGTACCTGCTTGGTGAAACCATCTCGTCAAACATGGTCTGCAGCCCAAGTGCCCCGGTGGAACTAACCAACTCACTGAAAGCGACACACAGGCAGCGATTCCCGTATTGCATCCATGGAACTTGCAGGAGACAACCATTCTGCTACCAGGTTTCAGAATAGCTGTAGTCAGCACGTGAAACCTTAAAAATGCTCACTGGAAACAGATAAATCATTTTTTGAGCACAGGGATTAGAAAGTCATTATTTAGAGTCTTTGACAAGCTTGGCAAAGTCCCCTTACATGAATTGTCAGAATGCAAATATAATTGATTCCAGCTTTTATGTCACTGCATTACAGTGTGGTTGGATTTTTTCCCTTAAGTCACTGACAGAAGGCTACTCTTCTGTCATCTCCTTGACAAATGACCCCGAAGTCCTGCCAGCGTTCATCCTAGTAGGTTAGTGCATGGGCTCAATACTCGGCTCTTCCATGCAGACTCCTGTCCCCGGCTGAGTTACACCAGTGTAAACCCACCCTAAGTGCAGTGACACAAAGGTCCGAGGCTTGAGGGAGGTTTAGCTGATCTTTCACCTCAGCCTTCAAATCCGACCAGTTTCCAGGCTTGCTGCTCCCCTTCCTGTCCCACCCTGCCAGAGCATCCTTCCTCACAGGGAGAAAAGGAGAAGCACAGTGAAGCAGCAAAGCCTGCCAGCGGTCAGGTTCTCCAGCAGGGTTGCAGCCCCATCTCCAGTTCTCCAGCTGGCACTTGCACACCAGCCAGGGACCCAGCAGCAGTAGCCCAGGGCAAATCCATGCCCAAACCATGAGCACCCATGCCAAGGTGCAGGCTGGCCCACCGGCACGGGGAGGGCGAGCGGGCAGAGCCCAGGAGGGGCTTGCCTCCCCCTGTACCTCCCAGACACACTGGCTACGTGGACCAAAGGCACGTCAAGGACTGTGCGGTGGAAATACCCACATGTGGGCTCAGAAAGCATGTCCAGGCTTGCACGGTCCTCACCACCCACTGCAGGCCCCTCTGAGCCTCCTCACTCTGGCAGCAACCACAGGCAAGGCAGGAAAAAGCAGCATCTAGGCATGCTTTCCATCAGCCCTCTGCCCCCTTGGTTCCTGAAGTGTTCCAGAAAGGGGAAAAAAAAAAAAAAAATCAGCAAGGCATTTGATGTGTTACATATTAATTTCATTATGTCAATTAGCAAGTCCAACAGTTTCTAATGTTAGGGAAATAGTTTCATACAGCTGGAGCAGAGGAAACTGGGGGAAAACAGCACTGTTTTCCAGCAATTCCCTCCCACTGGCAAGAAGGGGAAAGGGTAATTACACTGGTCCTCAAGCATTTATCTAGACAATTATTAACGCTGTTGCAGTGCTTACCCAGAACAAAATGAGACTGAACTGGGCATGAGACACATTCCCAAAGGCAGGAATCATTAAAGCTTAAGCACTGAAACACTTCAGATGCCAGATAGGAGAAATCAGTCTTAAGACAGCTGAACCCAGAGGAGCCTGCAGTAACGGTGCAGCCCTGGTGATGGAAGAGAGCAATCACCTTCAGAAACGACAAAAATCCCACCCGTGCAGAAAATAACTAAGGAGTTGGTTTCCTTTGCTTCATTTGATTTCAAGCCCAGTGAAAACATAACTCTGGGATGCCTTTACATGTCCCCACTCGAACAGTAGCAGGAGCTCTGCTCATTAGAGCTGCTGGTACTTGGTTCATTATTAATGCTGCCCACACTTGGTTCATCTCTGCTGCAGGTCCCCCTGCAGTAAGTGCTCCTTCTCAGAGCTGGAGCAGCTGTTCCATCAACAGCAATAACCACAGGCACTGGAATATCAGATGTTTACGTGAACATGAAATACACATAGAACAAGGGCCACAGGCCACATAGTGGCTCTGAAACAAGGGGTAACACTTCCACCCCTGGGCACTGTGATTCCCTGTGGGATTTGCTCTGAAGGAGGGCACAGCCACTGTCCTCAGCGTCCCCAAAGAGCTGGAGGGGAGATACCTTGTGCTCTGCCACTGCATATGTGCACCATGGAGATTTGTCCAACAGCAGTCACTTACCTGATTAACACCCCAAGGATTTTTTCTAGTTGAAAACAAAGCACCAGTGAATAACCTTTTTTTTTTTTTTTCTTTCTCCTCCTCTAACTCAAATACTGCTTTACAAACTCCCAGGCCAAGCGCTGAGCCATTTGCAGCTGGGGAAGCCGTTTTGCAGAGCAGTTCCAGGCAGCAGGACAGCAGGGAGCAGCCGTGCCCCGCGGGCTGAGCTGCGCTCTCCTTCCCACAGCAGGCACCCACCAGCGCCAGAAACCACGTTTTCCTCCTCCACTGGCAATTTGTGACACTCTTTTGCGTACCACGGGGCTGCAGGGCCAGCCCAGGCTCCCATCCCTTGCTGTGCTACCCTACCAGGCAGCGTTCCTGCCCATCCTGTTCTCTGCTCCATCGCTGCCCTGGGTTTCACCCTGTGACCACCTCACCTGCAGGGACAGCACGCTGTGGGAAAGAGAAGGGAGAGACCTGCGCCCACGATGAAGGCATTTTATCACTAGGCGAACCAAAAATTAACGAGGATGCTCAGCAAGCAAACCCCACCTATCGCCCTCCACAGAAGCCCCCTCGCCACAGCCCTTGCTGAGCAGCTGCCTTGGGAGAGCACCCTCACCCATCAATCCTCAGTCTAATGACAGCTCTCCTAGTGCTAGCAGAGAAAAATATCACAAAAATTCTAGTTGGGGAGCAAGCCCCACTCGCTCGCCCTTACAGGAGAACCGTGACTGACCTCCCTGCCCTGACAGCGAGCTGCACCCAAAGGGGCTCCCACTTGCTCCTCGAGCTCAGACAACTACGAGTAGATCCACAGGGGACTGAAAGGAGAGCAGACCGCTAACCCAGAGCACAGAGCCATTTCGAGCCAATGCAGCTCTACCCCAAACACCGTGGGTTTTCCATGCCAGCAGCCAGGTTTCACCCCCAAAGGATCAAATACCAGGGTCCTGGTACTTACGTTGCCAGCTCTCTGGATTCACAGAGAGGGCTCCCTTTTCCCTGGGAGAAGTTTAGCACTGAAAATACTCCACACAGAGGAGCCCAAGAGTCTTATTTGAGACACTCTGCAATTGCAAAGGTCCCACTTAAGAGTGCACATCAGCACAGAGCTGCTACACAGATATACTTGGCTGTTATTGCAGACAAATCAAAGCACCACTGGTACTGTACTGCAGTAGTCAGTACAATTAATTCAATTAATTTGCTTTTAAAACACACCCATCTTGGAGCGCAGCTATTGCCTGTGCTCTCTGGAAGACCAGCACAAGGTCTCCTGCTCCCCTGGACCAGGTCACCCTTCCTCATGGCTGGCAGCAGCCACCAGGTCTGGGCTTTGCTGCATGCCAGGACTGACCCTGCCCACCTGGACACCCCAAGGACACTCCAGACAGTCTTGGGTCTCAGACATATCCTGAGTCTCCTATTCTGCTAATAGCTGATTTTATATCTAGAAATCACGTAGTGTTTGAGAAAACCTCCACTCTCAATGAGAAGAACATGCTCTCACCGCAGTCGTTGCTGATACAAAGCATCAAAGAAAGATGCAGAAGGAGGGGAACCAAACCAGTGCCAACATAAGTAGTGCTGAAGTATTTTAATATTTATTCTCACTGACAGATGTGGTATGCAGATTAATAACTCCAAAGGACATGCTTCCTTCAAACTGTAAATATTTTCTGCTTTACACAGCCCCACCGCCTAGAAACACACTCGCTGTGTTACAGAACGCTCAGTATGAGAGGGACGAGGCCACACGTAGAGCCCAGAAACCTCCCAGCAGCACTGCACCGCACCCGCGCTTGTACACACGCTTTTGCAAACATCAACCACGAGGAACTGTTTTAATATTCTGATATTTAAAATGAATAATGAACCCCTTTTATAGGATGACAAGGCCTCTCCTGACAGTTATGGAGACCTCTGTGTTTACAAAAGCCAGTGAGGACCTGAATTTAGATTTACATTTTAATCTGAAATCAGGTGATGCTGTGAGAACTTTGCGGGCACGTCCCAGCCACAGAGCACTCTGCCTTGCACAGCACAGGCCCTTACTATTACTCATCTGGGACCCTCCAAACCCCCTCAGAGATGAGACAAAATTACTATAGCAGAGGTGAAAGACCCCGGCACAGCAGCTGGAAATGGATTTCTTCTCTCTCTCCCCTCTTGCCTTCCTATAAGCTTTGCCAGAGGTCTGCATTAATATTGGAAACCACAGCTTCCAGAAGGTGCTCTGTAACGGTGGGGCCAGATCCGTCTGCCTGCACCGTGAAGGTCCCTGCAGGGGCTGTGTGATCCCCTTCCAACAGCACACAGCCCGAGACCACCTTCTTCTGGTTACAGCTAGCTTTAAGTGCTTTTCAGCAAATTTCCATAGTATCATCCTTGTTAATACACTTACCACAGGAGATTTTTCCACAGCCTTCATTTACTGGAAAAAAGATGATTTGTGGAGACAAATCACCCAATTCTTAGAGCTGGGCAGCACCAAGAGCACAGCCCCAGGGTCAAAAATTTTCTCTGGACCCACCATAAGAGAGCTGTCAGCATCCCCTCCGTACAAACGGGCAGACTGGGGATATTCTGGTGTAAACCAAACTCATTAAAGTACATGCGTTTAATATAAGGAATTATATATCATTATATATTGTATATAATATATAATTATATATTGTTATATATTGCTACATATATGTATATATAAAAAATACAAGATGCATATAGTCCACTGCGTTTAGGGTCAAAGTTATGTGGTTTTAAATACTATTTGATGCATAAGTATTAGTTGGATTCAGGAGCACAAGATATTCTGCACATCATGAATGGTCATAACATTTGTCACCCGGCTCCCTTCCCCTGTAGCCCAGCCAAGTGAGGTGGCAGTCTCAACAGCATCCCAGAAGGGATGAGATGCTCAGGTCAGCCCAAGTTGTGCCTCAGTAACTGAGAGAGCAAAAGGTAAAACAGCATAGGAAAAAGGCAAGGGAGGCGGAAAAATCAATGTTTGGCTGGAAAAATAGATCACTTGCACAAACTATTATCAAACTTCAGTAATAAAAAAATGGGTTCATCTGGTTGAAGATTTCTTTTTCTCATGCCCTTGGAAGAGAGGGTGCCATCTTCCAGCTGCGTAATTCATCGATGTTCGCTCTGGAATCTCTGCTTTGGGGAAGAAGCTGGCACAGGGGCAGCGTAGGTGAGACTGGAAACCTGGAGCCGGGAGAGCAGAGCACCTCCCAAGCAAATGCAAACATGAGGCTCAGCTCCCTCAGGCTACATCTCTTTTGCAAAATAAAAAATGGATGGAATTCCGGTTGAAATTAATTAGCACTTTGAGGCAAAAGCAATATCTTACAGATGTTTTATTCCTCCTTGTGCACAAGGTGTTCTATTATCCATAAAAATTACACTTAGGCAAGAAACCAAGTGCCAAGAATGCTGCGGTCATGGAAGAATCGTGCAACTGCTACTGCGAGAGTCTGCAGCCCTCCACCTGCCACCTGCAGAGACGCTCGCTTCCTTCCTGGAACTCCCGGGGAAGGTTTCCCAACCTGGAGAATAATTCCATTTTTTGCTCCTGAAACTAATACCAACTATTTTAAATCACTTTCCATCTCCGCTCCCCACCACTAGCACAGCTTTGCTCGGGCTGCAGCAGGAGCCAGAGGAGCCTCCCAGTCTCACCCCAGGCAGAGCGGTGAGGCTCTGCTTTTTTGTGACTTTCAGAGGACTGAGAAACCTCTTCCATGTCACAGCTTCTACAAGGAATTACGCACCCCCAAGGAACCAGCATCCAGAAATATAAGCATATAAATCTCAGAGGGGCTTAGTAATTGCCCTCTTGCACATAGGAAAGACCTGGACCCCAACAAGCCCAACCAGCTGGGACCTTTCTTGGGTGGTGTTGCACAAGGGGCACTAGAAAAAGTTTGTCATTGACTCAGGTGAAGGAATTTGGGTTTTTGCCATCAGGACAATGATGTTGCTAAGCCTCGTGATTTGTTACTTTACTGCATCTAGACCAGATAAGCAGCACACTGGGAAATCAGGGAGGTAGAAGTTTCCAAGTGACAAACCAGCACTGTTGCTGCTTTTTGCCTCAAGTCAAATTTTAAGTCCTGTCTCCAGCTTTGCTCTCCGCGACCTCTCCCTGGGCTGTGCTGCAGTTTGACTTGCTGGGTTCAAGGCTGTTACGCTGATGTAAAATCTGTTTTGTTGAGTAAAAGCACAAGGTCTGCCAGGAGCAAAGCACTCCTCTCATGGATGAGCGTTAAAATGGAAATACAACACAAACTTGGCAACTTGCGTTTCTCACTCTTGTTTGCATGACAAGTCACTGGATGCATGGGAATTTAAGAAAGCCTAAGCTCTGAATCTAAGATTATATGAAAATATTTTCATTGTGAATATGGGTAATGTTTCTATCTTTTATGATTGCAGTGAGAAGCTTTTAAGCATAATTCAAAGACTCAGCTGTTAAAAGGGATAGAAAAAAAATGCCTTAAAAATAAGGAACTTGATCTATATAACTATCTTGATCTTGCAACATTACTGGATGGTAGCATCAGCCATTTATTTTTCTTGTTAAACAACAGTACTTCCTCTCCAAGCAAAACCTTTTTTTATTATTTGGAGAAACCATAAGCTGCTGTTAAACCAGCTACCATATCACTGCCCGCTGTTTCAGACCTTCAAGAAAATTCTCATTAAGCCCCAGCAATAGCTTCCAAGGCTTACTTCTTTCCTCTGTAAGTTGGTTGACTTACTGTTTGAAGCTTTCTGCTGGGCTTCCATTTCTTCTTCTGCCCATGCTTGCAGAGTTAGGCTGCTCTCATGGACTCTGGACCTCCTGTCCCCACACGCCAGACTCCCCTGGGAGCCTGCTTTGTGCACAGGATACACCCGATGCCATGTTAAGCACCTCATAGCTCTTTCCAAGCAATACACAGCTATATTAATGTGCATATCCATAGATTTCCTGACCCAAGTTATGAGCATCAACCAAGAACAGACAGCACAGGAGCACTTCAGAGGTTCCCCTGAAGCACTCAACATATCCAGTGCAAACCCACTACCTCCATTTATCACTTTGTAAAAGTAGGGCATAAAGTGATGTGCAGGGACCATCAGGAAGTCTCCCATCCACCTTAGAAGAAATTGGATTGACCTTTAATGTCCAGACAAGGCAATTTAATTGCAACTTGATAACGTTATAGTCTGGTTCTCTAGTATGTATTCAAGTAACTGCAGCTATTAATTCACCAGGGCAGAGTATAACTGGGTATATCTGATTTCGTAGCTCTCAGGCACTATTTCTTGCTGAACAGGCAGCGACGTCCGAAGGTAGTGCAGCCGCTGCCACAGCTCAGAGGGGTCTGTGCCACCTGGCAGCTTTGCTCACACAAGCCAGGGGCCTCAGCTGGTGCACTGAGGCCATCACATACCCAGTCTGGTTAACTGCTTCCTCCCCAAGCCCCCATCTCCCTTTATTGCAACTTTTCACAAGGATCATCCTCCTAGTCCTGTGAGTGTCCTCGTCACCTCTCCAAGCCCTAAATACTGTGGTGGTTTCATAAAAAGCAAGAGAAAACATAGTCAGTCACTCAGCTGAGATCCTCAGATCATCCTGGGGATGCAGGAATGAGTGAGAGCTTGGTGACTAAACTTCCCGAGCAGCCATGGGTATACTCAGCTGTGCTCTCCACTCCTGGATGTTACTGAGCCATTTCCATATCCATTGCTGAAAACGCATATTTTACTTTCCTAGCAATGTGATGACTCCATTATTTCTGCACAGTGTGCGTCAGCAATATCAGCCAGGAGGAATTTGCTGTGTCCACAGTGACCTCTATTTAAACCTGTTCTTATTGTTTGCTGCATTAGTCTCTCATCCATGCCCTACCCTGTCTGTGGCACCCAGTGCCACACTACGCAAACACTGTACTTGTGAGCATTTCTGCTCCTACGCTAGGAAGATGGATGTGTAAGTTTCCCATTACGGTCAATGGACAAAAAAAACCCCAACCACCAACTGATTAATAATCACTTCTGCAGACTGAATCACTATTCCTAGCTGCTCCTCTAGAGTAGAGAACATGAAGTTACTTAGCTATTAAGTGATAGATCTCAGCACAGGGACTGTCCTCCTGCGTCTACAGCCATCTCTGCCATGGACCCTGTCTAACAGCAGAAGTTAAACACAGCACAGGCACGTCATGGTTTATAACACCCCAGGCAGAGGCAAACAGGCAGAGCAAATTGCTGCTGCATCCAGCAACCCCTGAAGTAATGGGCTGCATTAGGAGAGTATATATTCCACCAGCTCATATAGAAACGCCTGTATAATGTAAGAGATCAAATACTTCATTGGCCCCAGCGCTGGGCATCTTTGTGATCAGGTTTCAGTTGAGTTTTAGCTGGAAATGGCACGGTGAAGACTGTTGCAGTAAGTTCTCAGACAAAAAGGACAGCTTACAGGCAAAACGAATGCACAGTAACGTTCCCAGTACATTAACCTTCCCTCTGCTCACCTAATTGCCATGGAATGTGACTCCAGCCCACCAGGAAACTGCCTTTCCACCGCTCAGCGATGGTTCCCAACGCCAGCCCTCACCGCCTGCCCCTGGCGGGGACCGGGCGCTGAACAGAGCCCAGGAGAAACGTGGTCATCAGGACCTTAGCTGGGTACGGCAGGTGTCTGCAGAGATTCCCAGCTATTCCTGACCTTTTTGTTCTTTTTGCATGTAAAAATGAACACCTACGGGAAGCATGTGAAAACACCACTGGAAGAGCAAGATGTGACCGGGGCGTCCAGCTAGGCTGGAGATGAACCCCCCAATCCTGCTAACTCGGTATACTGGAACACATGTGCAACATATGGAATGAGTGATACAGAGACATCATACATTTTAGAAAACTGAAAAGATCATTTTTAGGAGAAACAGACTCAGTTTCCAGCAAAGAAAACATAAAGCTATAAAAGCACATTTTCTGTGGCTTTTTTCTGTACCAAAACCTACGGAAATAGTGAGAATTTTTTTGTTATTATTTTTATTTCTCGCACAGCAGATTGAGGTTTAGATTTTTGACCCAACCAGAAGGGAAGCACACTCTACAGCAGCTCGGTGCACTGCCAGGGTAACCCTGTGCTGAACTGCCGCAGCAGCAGCGCTGCTCAGCCCCGAGCCAGAACCAACCTGGGCTGACGTCCCAACCTCCCCGGGCCAGCGACTCCAGACAAGCTACCTGGGTCAGGTTTGTGCTCTGACTTTCCCTGGAAGTTATCAGGACAAAAATCAAACTAAAAGCCCACAGCACCACTCATCAGCATCACACAGCTCTTTGCTTTTGTCCATGCACAGGAGGTGATCTGGTGGCAAGTCTGGGTGCAGCCCTGGATCTGTGTGGTATATATAAGTCGTCATTTCCTAATGATTTCAAACATTTCAAAATTCAATGATTTTCTATTTATTTTGAAATCATTAGGAAAAAAAATTCCTAAAGATTTTAAAAAAATAAATTTCAAGGTTGCTGAGTTTTAGTTCTGCAGAAGTTTTCTGCCATGCGACTTGAATATTAATATCAAGGGCTCAGGTTTCCTTCATTGACCGGGGAGCCTCGTAATTGAAAGCAAAAATGCTTCAAGGAGAATTACAGAAGTGGGAGGATATTCAAACTTTTTGGCCTCATAGGATGAAAATAATAATTTCCTACTGCTGGCAAGGAAATTAAAACCTTTCCTTGCTTACTTGTGAAGCCATTCCCTGGCAACATCAGTCTGAGAACTGCAAGCTTTTCTTTTTTTAGGAAAGGATAAAATATTTAGAAGTAAAGAGAGTAATACATAATACAGTTTTGCTTGAGAAGGGCGCACAGCGCTGCTAGAACATGCACCACCAGAAGTACCCCACTGGCTTGGCGTCAGCGTTCAACCCAGCGGCACAAAGCAGCTCCCCCGTTAGCTGCATCTCACGCTGCTTCAGGATATTCAGAAAGAGATTTGGAGCCCAGGCATCATAGCAGCTGCCCTGGGACTGAGCTCTCCTAAAGGTTATCAGACATGAAGCACCTCCAGAGCCCTACTCTCATGGCCAGCCTCCGACCAGGCTGATTTTTATCTGGAAAACACCCAGAAAGCATTTGCCTTCTCTGACCCTATCTGAAGGAAGAGGAAAGGGTTCTTGGGTTGCTTTTGCTAAAATCAATAGAAATCAATTGGGGGGGGGGCGGAAAAAAGGAGCTTTGGTTTTCCTCAAGGGGCACCACTCGCAAGCCATCACCCACCACCCGCCTGGGTGTCTCCTGGCATGGGAGGGCGGGCAGGAGGGTCTCAGGAAGGCACAAAGAAACTGGGATTTTGTGTGGGGATAAAGGACACTGGCAGCCAGCTGCCGATGCCTTTCTCTGCCTCTTCTCAGGAGCCTAAAAACCAAGTGCACACGATGCAAAATGTAACTCTTTCACCTCCATCCCCATATGCGTGTGCCCCAACCCAGCTGCTTCTACTTTATCACACAGCCTGAGCATTCTGTAAAGTTTTACACCAAGCCATGGCAGACTTTTGAAAAAATCCGAAAGCAAGGAAGATGTCATACAGAATTCGTATCAACTCCATAAAATACAACACAAGAAGATAAATGTGAGCTTTCTGCCGGAGATGTTTGCGAATAAATCTGAGCTACTGATGCCTGTGGGTGTCTCTGAGTGAAATATTCACTTCTCACTAATAGAAATATTTTGATTAACAACTTTATTTGCCTAGTGGCAAATACCACTTTTTTTTTTTTTTCTTTTAAATCAGACAAGTGTCATAAAAGATTTCATTTGCACATTAAGAGGAAATTTATAAAGTACTTGGTATTCGAGCTCCCTCAGCAGGCAATTACAGATATGTTCTACTTTTTGAACAGTTTTGGTTGGGTTTTTTAATTAGTCTCAAGGTGACTTCCAGCACACAAATACATCCCGCTGGATTCCCCCTAAAACTGCTCGTAATGGTTAGTTTCTCATGCTTACTGCAGCACTTTATTGTGTAATATCTGCACTGCGATCAGTAAAAGGTCCAATTTTCAAAACATACTGAAAACTAGGAAACAAGGGTGAGGGATGACGCAGCTATATTTATACATGGTGTGATTTACTTCGGAGTACGCATGAGCCCCAAGTGCGGAGAAGGAGCCTGTTATAAATCAGTTGAATTCAACTGCTGACTTTTCCAATAGATTCAGGAGAGAAAATTCTCCAAACCCCTTGTTCTTCATGGCCTTGCCTGTCTCCTGTCCTGCCTCAGTGCCCCTGGGTATGGAGCATTTCATCCGTGGCTGGGTGCATCACTCCCAGCAGGACTCGAACAAGCAGTCTTTCTGGGAGCACTGGGTCCAGCTGTCCTCCAGGGCCAGTTAGCCCAAGGCAGGCTTCCCCTTCTCCCCTCCTGCCCAGGATTCTCAGATTAGATGCTGTGATTTAGAGAAAGCTGGAGAAGGCTATTCTAGATGAACAGCATTATCGCTAACCCTATTCCAACTATTCCGCACACGCTTTGGGTACCTTACATGCAAACTCTGCCCACATCAGCTGCCTCTTCTCCAGCCAGCAACATTCCAGATGATGCTTCCAACCCTGCCCCTAGCACAGCCACTCCAGGAGCTCCCGTGCATCACCACCTGCTCCCAGCACAAGCGGTGCTAACAGCAGACTTGTGCCTCTCTCCCACCCAGGTGAGCGGCAGCAGCAAAGGGACGGGACGGACCCAGGAGCAGCGCATCCCGGTCGCTGTGGTGGTGACAATGGCAATTTGCTTTCTCCTTTGCTGGCTGCCATAAGCAGCTGTGGCACTTAGAGCTATAAGTGAGGAATCTGGTCTCATCACTCCCGCAGCCAGCATCCTCCCACCCAAACCTGCCAAAAGCAGCAGAGCCTACAAGCCCATCATCTACGTATTTCTGAACAAACGGGTAAGTAAAATATTACTTTTGCATTTATTCAGATTCAATGTATGCGAGAATTACAGAAATAGGGAGAGGAAATCAAGAGTGTATTGGTGACATCACTGAAAAACCAAATGAGAAGGAAGCACAGAAAAAGGGCTACAAGGAGCAAATTTAATTGACAAGCCTGGGCTTTTGGAAGTTGGATAACCAGCTTCCCACATGTCCAAACAGCAATTGATGGGGCCTTCCTTTCCAGACACAATTTGATGAACAGCAAGTTAGACATGGAGGAGAGGAAATCAATGTTCTGGCAAGTGTAAAGGCACCAGATACTGTTTGAAGTTGATTCAGATACATGAAAACTTGTAAGGACGTGAACCCTTGCTACCCTACGCCATGCCCCAGCACAGCGCAGTGCCCACACTGACTCCTCTGCTTTGCAACACCAACCTTCCCTTTCCCAATTTACTCTTTAACGCCCCCCAAACCCTTCAGCCGCTCTTCTGTCTTACTCTACCCCTCCTAACAGCTGGAAGGAACCATGACCAGCGAGGATCTGTCTGAAAACACTGCGGAGGACCTGACCTTGGAGCAGGGGACAGCACAGCTTGCTTCAAATCCCACGTTTTGCTCCTCTTGCCATGCAGAGTGCCAGAAAATAGATGGGAGGAGAGTACCAGGCAAGGGGCTCTAGATGTACCTAAGGCTTTACTTCCAGCTAGAGGGCTGGACTCAGGATTACCCTCAACAGGTGGTGAACACAAGACAGAGGCTCTATAATATCTTCAAAACATTGCACACAGCAAGCGAGTAACTGTCATGCTCCATACCCTTCCAGCAAGACACGAATTCCTGACCTTGCCCAGCTCCATCTCAGAATAGGCGTCATGTACTGACTCATACCTTTTGGAAACTTCCTCTAAAAAAATTGCTGTGTGCATAACAAACGATCCCTTTTACTCATCCAAAAAGATGAATTTCAGCCCCATGAGTCAGGAAGCAGAGCAGCACATTCTGAACATCGTCCTCATCTCCACAATGAGCAGCCAGAGAACGTGGGGTTTAACTATAGTCAACACAAAATAGAAGTGCTTCATCACAGCATGCAGCTGTCAGTTCAGCCCAAGAGTTTTGCTTTGACCCTGCTTTTCTCTCCTTGGAGACTCCAAGTACAGATACCTGGAGTACAGGTACAGACACCAGTAGTCTCCTCAGCTGGGATTTGATCACCCTGCCAGTTTCAGTCTCCAGTCCCTCCCAGTCCTGCAAATGGAAACGGTGAGCTGAGGCAAGGTGAAGAATAAAGGTGCTGTGCAGAGCTGGGGCCACATTTCCAGCCATGCCACAGCCTGCTCGGGAGGATGCCAGACCCTTTGACAGTAGCATGAGGGAAAAGACAGACCCTCCCATGATGATTTGTGTCTGTTCAACTGCTCTGAACCCCCCTTGCTGACCCCCGTTTGCATCCCCTGGAACACTCACAGCATCAGCTCACGTTTGTTCAGCTAATACACCTCAACTAGATTCTGGCTCATACAGTCAGGAGGCTGTCAGGGTCTAATCTCTGCAGAAGAAAATTGTTCATCAGATAAAATAAAGGAGTAGAAGAAGCTTTATAAGGCCATCTACCTGCTTTTTCTGCCACTCAGTCTGTGCAAAGGTTTCTCTCCCTTCTTTTTCCTAACCCACTAAAAACGGGCCCTATGACTCCTCCTTGCTTCGTGCCTCTTGCAGTACTGTTTGCATTTGCTTCTCTTCCTTCCTCCTGCTGCTAATTAGTCCCTAGAGCTCAAAGAGCAAGTTTTTTCCCCTGGTACACTTAGTTGTACTTTGTCTGAAAGGTTCCCAGAAATGGCCAAACCAGAAAATGTACTCTCCCTTAATCAGCACGCGCAGGATTTCCATGAATCGTGTCAACTGCACCCGGTGACCCCAGCAGAGGGAAGCTGATGTGTCCACCCCGCTGCCAGGTTGGAGATGGCTGGGTTTCACAAGAGCCCTTCCCCACACTCTGGGTGTGTGTGGAGGACCGTGTCCTGGTCCCAGCTGCAGTCCTACACCCAGCAGAGGGGAAACTCATGATTCAGTCCAGGAAATGTTTCAAAATCATGAAACTTTCCCCTCTCCCTTCCCAGTAGGCTACATCATCTTGTGCAAGCTAAGGGAAGGCGGTGCTGTTCACGAGAAAAGACGCAAAAGGTGATGCACAGCATAGAAGGGGCAGGAGCTGGGGTAGCCCCTCATGCAGGGACAGAGAATAACCGCGCAGAAGAGAAGGAGGGGGGGTGAACAGAGATCTACAGAGAACAAGCAGAGAGCATCAGAACTAGTCCAGTCCCTCAACCAGCTTCAGCTCCACCAAGTCAGGCACATGTAATTGATCTTTGCATTTCTGCCTGTTTTATAACAGGTGGATAATTTGTTTCCATGAGCCCAGCAAACCCTCTACTTGAAATTATTTTTGGAAGCGGCTAGGAAGCGCAAGTAGTAAATCACTGTCTCTTGAAAACAAATTATGATGGTAAAGGATTGATTTGAAGTCTGGCAGTAACTGTGGCTGTTTTCACTGGGGCATGAGAAATTCCTGGGGGGGAAGAAGTTTCTGTGACACTGTCCATCAGGTCTGCTCACTGCTGCACTAAGCTCGGGTGAGTACATTGCTTTCTTTGCTCGTGCTCAGCCTCCTGCAGAACTCCTGGCTTCTTCCCTGTGACACAAATAATTCTTTTGCTTCTCCTTTATTAGTTATTTTTAAAAATATATTCTTTCGTGATGGAACATGGAAGAGGATATTACCATCCCCTACCAGGGGAAAAGCACCCAAACAGACCAACGTCCGCCAGCGCTTCACTGTTGTTACACCCCACCAAGCCTTGCTCCTGTGCCCGGGAGCAGCACCAGCCAGAGCCACCTTTATAAACTGCAGCAGCATCACCTGTTAGCCCTGGTACCCAGGGGAGAGATGGAAGCCCTGAGCTAATTGCAGTAACGGATAACTGCCATCCCAGCCCAAATCCCGTCGCAGAACCATCAAGTCTGGCTGACTCAGCACTCAGCAGCCTGCTCTGTGCCTGCCCTGCTCCCCGGCCAGGCTCCCTGCCCCACAGAGATAACTGAGCATCACTTCAAACACACAACCTCCAGCAAACCAAGAGAGGCAGTTGAAAACACGACAGGCTAATCTTAACACGTTCATGGGCTGGAAGGGTCACTCTATGAAACAACACAGACTGTGCAGAGGAGTTATCTTTTCTACAGATGCTTTCTTAATTAATCTCTTCACTAAATAGGTTGCTTAGAGGCAGCAGGTGAACACAAATTAAACTGGGTTTATCCACATCAAACACCCATCCCTTAAATTCACCATAAATTTTTACTACTAGGGTTACATATGCACTTTGTTTTGTAGTTTTTTGTTTCTAAACCCTGCTTGGTTTTCATTGCTCAGTGAGTATTTTGGCTGCGACCAGTGTTCAGGTTTCCATACTCAGGGCAGGCAACCAAGTCCATACTCCGAGTTTCACTGCACTCACGATTAAGGGCAGCAGGGGCACCTCAGATCGGAAAATGCCGACACAGTTGGTTTTAATGTTTCATACTCATGCGAAATCCTTCCCAACTGAGCTCTTCTGCAGAGGCTGACAGCTTTGCTCCCCCAACGGAGCAGCTCGCTGCACCTCTGGCCCTCGTGCAAGCGCAGGGGCCGTAGCCAGCTCCACACAAGGGACATGCACACACACGTGCCCAGCGGTTGCTCCGCCAGCAGCACAGCCACGGACACACAAGCGCCTGCCTGCAGGCTCTGCCCACAGCAGCACCCAGTGAGGATTGCCAGGTCCTTTGGGCTTATCCTGCTGTTTCGTTCTGGTTCTCCCACCTCTGCCCAGCTGCCCCTCCTCATAAAACTCATCTAGGAAAGAGGCATTGCTAATTCCTTTGTTAGATCTGGCTCCAAAACTCATTCAAAAGTGAGGGAGAAGGGATGGACAGAGCAAGATAAAGTGGGATTTATTCCTTAGCATACCATGCAAACAAAAAAAAAAACCAAACCAACCCAACCCCAAAACACACAAGATAAACAAGTTCACCTGTGTTGGCTGAGGTTATGTTTCAGCACAGCTCAGTGCTCCCTCCACCGTTCCGCCCCCCCCCCCAACCCTCTCCATCACGTCCATGCTCTCGCACAGCCCGCTCTTCCTAGCTAACACTGCAGGCCAGTCTATTCTTGTATCCAGAAATTAAGCCCCACAGCTATGGGCACAAGAGGAACTCCCAGGAGCCAGTGCATTTCATTCATGCAGCACTCAAAACACTGGCATTTATTTATATATAAATGTTAGATGCCTGACCTTTTTGGCTGCTGGATCACCTAACACTGGTCACAGTGGGTTTATGTGCTGGTCACAGAATTTTTATTCCTGTTTTGAGACGGAGTTTTCCTTGACCCCTGGGATAACAGCTAGCTATGCCGCCAAGCGCCGGAGCACAGACTAGCTGGCAGCCAGCCAGCTCCCAGCAAGAGAGGTTCTTGCAGGAAAATCCGTCTGCCAGCAGCAATCCAGCACCCGAGGAGACACAGCCTGCCTGGTACCGCGAGACCTGCACCAGAACCTCCCCTTGCCTTTCCATCCAGACCAGGGTGGTTGTCTCCAGCAGCACCCCTGTTGCCTTTTTGATGTGCAAAAAACCTGACGGGGCATTTTCCAGACTGAAGGCTGAGAAGGGCCAAAGGGCTGCAGCCACCCTCCCGGGTCCGGCGGGACCACCCAGCAGCACCAGGCTCATGGTGCAAACAGAAGATGCTGGTCATCCAGGTAACCATGTTGAACACTGACAGCATTCCTGATGCTATGGAAATCTATGGGAGATACCTTGATAACAGATGCAGCTTTCATTTCCCTCTAATTTCACAGTATTTCGAAACAATTCTATGTCCAGGCTTCCCCCCCCTGCTTTCGTAAACGCTTAAACCCCTCTAATCAGGCTAGATAAAAATCAGAGAACAAGCCAGATAAAATAACATTCCCATCGAGCAAATGCCTGCAGGCAAAGGGGTAGGTGAAGGTTAAACTGACAAAAGAGACTCTTAGACTGTAACAGAAATTTACTGATGATTAAGCAACTATAGAAAAATGGCTGGCGAGAGACTCACCCACACACATGAACTTGACTACAAGGGGAAGGGGCAGAAAAGCAAAACCCAGAAAACCAGACAGTTTTCCCCACAAGTTTTCAAGCTGCTTAATATTTCAATGCTCAGTGGCGAGAGGCTGATGAAAACAAATTATATTTTTATTTATTATGAAGAAAGGCTTTAATTCCCGAGAAATTTCAGTTTCTCATTTAAAAAAAAGATATTTCAGCTGACACAAAAATTGTGTCAAACTTTTCCAAAGCTGTTTTCCCTAGCGCACAAGGCTGCCGACAAAAAAGCTGCATGTTTTCTTACTTGGCTGTTGATAGCAAGAGTTGTCCGAGCTTGTTGCCATCAGCTGTGCTGTACAGTTACCAGTAAAGCCGTTTGGGCTCCTGACCTGAGAGAGGTGAGCTATCAGTATTTGACTCTGCCGTTGCAAGGAGGTCATGCAGACAATCCGTAAGATCTAAAATAGATATTTCTGCTGCTCCAGGCAGTTTCCTTGGCTTCACGCAAGAGGCTCCCTCCACTCCCAGCCGCACAGTGTGCTTTGCCATGTGGCTGAAACAAATCCCTCACATCATGGATGGGGAGCCAACCCCACCTGGGCGCTTAAACCAAGCACATTGCACAACCTCTCACCTTTTCCCTGGCCAAGCACAAATCAAAGCAGCCAGCATCGCTTTCATTGGCAATTCAGTTAGCTCCATCCCTACCATGCTTTTAATAATGGGATATATCAACAACCTGACTGCAGGCTGGCAGCAGTGATCCACCAGTGCTCCCTGAAATCTCTGTGCCACAGCAGACCGGCTGTGCTTGCGTCCCAGCACGCAGCCAGCTCTGTCGGGTAACATGCTCCTACAAACCTGCAAACAGGCTGAAAAACATTTGCTCCTTTCTATTCTCTGTATTACTACATAGTCAGTAATAGCCTATTAAATAAAGACACAGGATGACTGTTACAGGGCTGTCCAAACATTTCCTTTCTGGCTCTCTCCCCTCTGTACTACATTTCAATCTAGGGATAATGAAAATACAAATTGATCTAAAATATTAATGGAAAAACCCAACCACCCCAGAATAAATACAGCATCCAAACCACAAGCAGGCAAAACGCCCTGTCTGGACTTTACTTGTCCCCTGGAGCGCTGAAATATTGCAGTGGCTTGTTCACGGAACACTGGCCAAAGCGACTTCTTTTATGCTCTTTGGGCTTGGTCTTCTTTCACTGACGTGCCTGGTTCGTATGTCCAGACGAAGGGACAAGGCAACCAGCTGCTTCCCCAGCTCTGCTCCCCAGGACCCCGTCCCACTTTAGCTTATAGAGACACTCTGATCTCAGCACCAGTTCCCACTTAGTATGAGGACATATATTTTTCTACAAAACAGTTCAACTTCTAATACAAAATATTACATCCATGGTTTTTTTTCCAGACTGTTCCAGGAGCTTAAGTGAGTATAAAGACCGTAAGATGAAACTCATCTTCTAAAAAGCGAAAGGACTAAAACTTCTCCTAACTTGCTGTTCCCAATGTACATGTGACTGTTTTACAGGGGCTTTTTGATGTTTTTGGGATGGAACAAAGCCACCACGAACTCCAGCAACAAGTCCTTGCCCTGGTGCTGTTGCATGCTGCAGCGGCCAAGCAGCCCCCCAAGGACCCCCATGTCCCTCCAGAAGACACCCCAACAGCCAGGGGAGCTGTGCTGGTGCCCCGCTGCCACAGCTCAGCCAGGCTGCCGGGGGAACACTGCAGGCTGCTGCTGTGTTTGGGGAGGCTGAGTCCAGACATCGAGAGTTTTGCCAAATAACCTCAGTTTGCAGCTTTGTTTCTCATGAAGAATTGCCCATCTGCTTCCTCACAGGTGGTTTCACCAATAAGCCATTTCTCTGTTTCTCAAAAACTTCCCTAATCAAACATTGGGGGTTTTGATGGGAGTTTTGGAAGTAATATAATTTGGAAGTAAATAAAATAAAAGCCACAGATGCCTCTACAAATAGGTTCAAAAAAACCCCAGGAAACCAAAATAACAACACCCCCCCCCCCCCCCCAACGCTACAAAAGCCCGTGTTCTAAAGGCTTTCTGCCAAAACCCACCCACCCACCCAACCCCAACAATAACAGAACAGAGACCCAGAGCACCCTGCCAAGGGCAGCTCCAAGAAACCATCTGCCTGCCAAGAGGTTATCCTCCACGTTGCAGATGGTCTCTCTCTAGTTTGGATTGCGCTGTACCTTAAACATCTCACTTCACTTTTCAGTACAACCCTGAAGAGGTTACAAAGAACAGCAGTTATGAATTAAAGCTCTACTAAAATTTTAAGGGCATATATTGGATGTGTTTCAAAGTATGGAAACTGCAGCTGAAGCTTGAGAAACCAAGCATCTCAGGGATAATTTTTTTATTATTATTTTACTTATCAGCTTACAAAGTTATTGCACCAAAGAATAATTTCCTCCTAACACCCAGTGCACAAACAACTCTCTAAATATGCAGCACTCAGCTGGGCAAAGCCCTCACCTCTAGTAACCTTCCAGTCTGTAAGCATTAAGACAAAAGCAAGCCTGATTCCAAATTTTTAGCAGTGTGGTTATCTGAGTATTTGTGGAGCCAAACGGGCCAGCCCAGCCCGTGTAGGCTGTGAGCAGTGCAGCTGCATTCAGTTACACCAGGTGAAACCCCGCAGCATTCAGCTGTAGTCTGTATCGTGTAATTTTACCCAGAATATTCCCTGTGACCCCATCAGGAAAGCTGGTTGGGGACCTTCTAAAGGATCTTCCTCCTGGACCATTTTTGGAAACTGAAGGGACAGATGGTATCTTCTACAAACAGAAAAGTGTTGGAAAGCCTCAGAAGTACAGCTGGAGAAAGAATTAAAAACAAACAAACACGGAACAACCTTCTCCCTCATTAACTCCGAGCACAATCCCAATATTATGACAATATTTGTCATCCCAAATGGAAAGGAAACCGTGAAATAGCAGCATTCTGTGAGTAATTACTTTTCAAATCCCAAACTACATGGAAATGCCACCTTTCAGATGAGCTTCACACTGCAGCATGCCCACACCGGTGCCAAGGTATCTATCAAGAACTGGTATCACATTGCTTTAATTACCTGGCATGAGCTGAGCCACAGTCACGACACGCAGAGGTCCAGGTGGCTGAGTAACATGGAGGAAAAAGTTAATTGGATGTTTTTGATTGCTGCATGAGTTGGACCCATTTCAAATTGCCCATGTTAGATCTTTCCCTATATATATGTACAGGTGTCACATTCAGGAATAACCGAACCACTACGGGCTTTGGCACAGTCACCAGTTGCAGCTGCCCAGGAGTGAGGATGCAGCAACCTATCCGGAATTCTTTCCTGGAAGTAAAAACATCTAGCCCCAGATCAGACCATCAACAACCTTAAAACCCAGCATTACATTCAAGAGACGGCAGTGCCGAGGAGAAACGACTGCCACAAAACCTCCACAGGATCAGCAGGTTGCCCGAGCAGCCTGCGCTGGGTGTCTCCAAACCGCTCTCCAGGGCGATGCAAACGCTGTATAACCCGCCTCATCCACTGAGCCTGCCCAACGCGCTCGGAGCTACCACAAGTTATTCCTGTTGGAAGGTCTGACACCTTCGGTTTTACCACCCAACGCCAAAGCCCTTCGCGTGCCCCGTCGGAGGCACAGCCACCTCCTTCGGGGCAGTTTCCATCCCCACCTCTGCACCACCACGCAGCACATTGTGCTCGTTGCTACAAGAGTCTCTGTTCCAAATAGATATTTTGTTTTATTTTTACAGGTGATCGTAAGCTGTCTTTTCCTTACAGGGATGCGGTTTGTTTGGTGGTGGGGTTTTTTTTTTTGCAATGCTACCAAAAGCCTTCCCATACTCACGCATTACTGCGCCACCCATTGCTTTTTTTATCCCCAAGCCACAATTGCAGTAATAACCTAAATAACACCAAATGGTTTCAAATAGAGAAGCTGAACCCATGAAGCGAGGCTTTTGCTGAGGTTGTATTAGCGGATGAAATCAAAGCAATGGAAGCACTTATTGCTAATGAATACACATCAATTATTTATTCCCAAGCACACAATTTTTAAAGGGCGGTTTGTTTTCAGATTACAAAGCACACCAGGATTTTTTCAATTCATTTTATCCTTTCAGTGATATTGTCTCTAGGTGGATTATTCAATTCCAGTACGCATTTCTACGCTAATATTAGTTTTGCAGCTCTATGACTGGTGATTTTTGTATATGCAAGAATCTGTTCTGTCTTAGAGCATACAGATTTGGCTTTGGTGCATGTCTTTGAGGTGTTAAATATTTTGTGGCTTGTGACACATACTTATGTTTTCTTGACAAATTGTTAGTTTCTGTTCCATTAACCCTGTAACTTGCGGCAAACACCACCTGTATCTCTGCTCCAGCAAGTGGCTTGTAACTGCCCCAATGCTGTTTGGAAACATGCAGGATGTTAATAAATAAAAATATTCCTGTGCTGTACCTTGCTAGCCTTATTTCCTATGTGCAAGTAAAACAGTTTGGACTCTCCATGCTTTCACAAGTAAGTAGGCAAAGCAACTTGAGAAATGGGATTGCCACCATTAAGCATGCTCCAGAAAGATCACCTGTGAAATACTGCAGCCCTAAAGGGTTTCAAATCCTTCCTAAACATTTGGGAGGCTTCAGCTTTCTTCCCAGGCAAAAAGTCTGGCAAAGCTTAGGCAAAAATAAATTCCCACTGCTGGCTGAGGTAACAGCAACAACAAAAATCCACTTCCAGAAAAGGATTCAGCTTTCTCTGTCTGCACTTAGCATTAATTTAGCCTACTATAGCAAATGGTATCTCGCCTTGCAATAGGAGGAGGCAGTGCCATGGCTATGGAACGGATGGCACTGGGCTTAATGGCTAGTTAGCACAGGCAGGGGCAATCCAGGCTAACAGCAGGTCCAAGGGGGTTTTGTTCCAAGAGCTACTGGAAGTTTTTTTTCTGCACACGCCCCTTCAGCAGAAAACGCATTAAGCCCATAGTCCAGTGACCATACAAACTTTTTTAAGCACGTTTGCTTTGCCCTTCGTGGTTTTCAAGCACACGGGAAGGGCCGTGCTGGGCTTTCAACACTGCCGATCCGAGCGGTTTAACTGGGCGGCTGCAGGCTGTGCCCAGCACCCGCGCTGCTGGGTATGATGGTTTTATGGTGAAGCAGCACGAGAAACCCAGCAGCAGCCCAGCTCTGTGCACCCAAGCCTTCACATAATTCCCTGCCGTAGCCTTCGTACCATTCCCGACACACGACACCGGGGAGACGGTGGCTGTGCTTTATTTGTGCTGCCCTGTAGTTGCTTTTGGGATACTTCAACCATTTTGCTGGATGATACAATCCAGGTGATATCAATTTTATTTAAGAAAAAAACAACCAACCCCCCCCAAACCCCACAAAACCAAAACCACAAAAACCACCACAAGCAAAACAACACAAACACAAACCAACCCCCCAGATTATAACTTACACCTCCAAAACTGGGGTGAGATTCGAATGGATACAGCTCCCATTTGTTTCAACAAGTATACAGCCCTATACGTTCTGATATTTATGGGCAGCTCATCATTCAATTTCAGCAAGTAAATTTGCTATCTGCAATGGTTGTCATTAAAGGAGTTGATCGTTTCATAACAATTTACCGGAATTTTTTCAAAACTAAGCATTGTAGCAGTGTAACCAGCAGTACTGTGGGGCATTCAGCAAGCAGGCAAGCATTCAGCCTTCTCTTGCCTGCTCTTCAGCACTTTTGACACCTGAAAAAAATAGCTAAATGACTCAAAATTCATTCCTAGCATCTTTTTTTTTTTTTTTTTGTGATAAGGAAAAGCCACCTAGCTTTGAAAACAGGCATTTCTCTGCACACAGAAGCCCTTGTAAACCCCTAGGACATCCCAGGAGAGACTCCACATAGTATTCGTGTGCAAATCCAAGAATCGGGTTTAGGGTCACGCTAAACTGATACAAGACAGCAAATTAATTTCAAACAGTTCGAAGCATCGGGCAAGCACACCAAAGGATGCAGCAGGATTACAGCAGGTACCTGCAGCACAGGCACCATGCTGGCAGCGTGCACGCGGAGGAGCCTCGCGCTGACCCATGGGACACGTCGGCTGTCACCCACCAGAGGCATACATCACATTGCACTTTGGAAGAGTTTTCAAATACTCTCTCCTGCAATATCCAGAAGGAGCGTTGGCCCCATTTCAGGAAGAAACACGGTGTCCGAGCTAAAGTCTCTTCAGCCGATGGGAATTTTCTCCCCAGCTATGAGGGCTTGCTTCATAGCCTGACACCTAATTTTAAGCAGATGGGTTCTCAGCCACCCCCTCCCTCACTGCGAATTAAACATAAATACCAGCTGCGCTTTAAAAAGACCCATATTAGAAGCAGAACAAGCAGAAGTCCTTCGGGAGGAGGACGACCTGCAGGAGAGGCAGGGGGGTAACTCCCCAGGACATTCGGGGTTACTAGTCACCTGCAGGAGGGAACAGCCAGCTCTCAGCCTGGAGTCATCCCGCAGGCTCTCATTCATCATGCAGCAGGCCAGCCATGGTCAGGGCTGGAATCCGGCAGCACAGCACCCTGAAAGGTGGGGACCCAACGTGCAAGTTATTTTTACACAGCGCCAGGGGAGAACTATATTTAGCATGATTAACATTTACTTCAGTTGCTATAGTGACCGATTTTATTTGTCTCCTGCGTGGGATAGATGGCTAGTTTCTCCTCCAGGCCTTAGGGGACATCACCCAAAAAAAGCAGCGCTTTTTTGGTCACACGGCTGGCAGATGAAAGAACACCCAGCCCCCAGGAAATGTTTCTGAGTTTAGTGGGTTTTTTCCTATCAAACTAGAAGCGCACTTGATAGCAGATGGACAAATTACAGCAGAACGACACCAGCACCTTAACCAGCCCGTAAAGGGTTTTGTCATTTTTTTGTGCTGTTTTGGCAACCAGAGCAGAGGGAATATACCAGGTGGCCCCTTTTCTTTTCATAACACGAATAAAAAAGCCTTGTTTTCAAAACCACCGAACACCAGCAGACTCACAGGCCATGGCTGACTTTTGCACAGCACCTTTTTCTTCCCCCTAAGTTTCCTTGCAGAATTTTTATCATCTTTCTATAGAAGCAGCGAGGAAGCAGCATCAAATGCTCTTGCTCTAGCCACAGTGTTCACACATCATTTTGCTTTAAAATACGTTATTAGTTTTATGCGCTTTGGCAACAAGTAGATAAGTGTGGATCCCCCGTCTCTTGTGTAAACTGTATGTAAGCTATCAGTTGTGATTTAAACATAAAAAGAACACATTTGCAGTAGCCTTGAGGCTGCCAGTGAAACTTGTCACTGAGATAACAGAGACCGAGAGCTTCTCCAGGTCTTTCCACAGAATTTTCCAATTTTAAGCAGAGCAGAGGGTGTCTTGTAGATAGTTTTTAATTACAATGGTGGTTTTAATTGTAACGTCCGATGTATGTTCCTCAGCAGGGAGGAAGGTTATTTCCAGCAGGGATAAAAATAGAGGTGAGGCAGTTTTAGGCCATCAAAGTCCTTCATTTAAAAGCTGCTTCTGCTTGGGAGAGGAGTGCCATGTTACGGGGCACTGGGGTGCTGGAGCTGCCTGCTCAGAGACACAGAGGGGGATCGGTCCGAGCTAGCTAGGAGGTACAGGTCTAAAATTCACTGGCCAGTCTGCATTAAGTTGCTTTAATTCCAAGGAAGTGGTCTTTACTCTGCTTTAAGATATAATTAATGTGAAGTAAATTACAGTAAAGTGAGGCTGTTTGAAATCCAAGTCCACATGAGGGTTTAAAGCAAGTTAAACAACCTGCTTTATGAAAGTTAATTCAGATCAGCTTTCGTGAATATCATCGTGTAGCCAAAAGGCCTCCAAAGAGTGAACACTGGGTTGTCAACAAAAAGCCAGAGTCCATCCCTGCCCTGCCAATGCCTGGGTCCAGCCCTGGCATCCACTCCTTAATCCACAAAATGCACCACAGCTCTGGATGCATCGCGGGCTATCAAAGGGCATGCATCCATCACGGACCTCTGCTCCTGCCAGCTCTTTCCCATGCCTCCCATGAGGTGAACACCACTGTATTTATTCGGGTTTGTTATTCAACAGAAGCTGCAGGGCAGCACCAAGGAGATGCCTGGAAGCGGGACCACTGTGAGCAGAGGGCTGGGGGAGTCAGGGAAGCGCCTGCCCCCGCAGCTCTGAATTGGCTCCAGCACCATGTACCCCCACCAGCCACACACCAGTGACGGCACTGGCACATGTGTTCCAGGAGAGCCCCTGCTGCCAAGTGGCCTCCCCAGCCTCTCCAGATGCTCCAGACCTCAAACGCCTTTACCAGGCACCACCTCAAATTTGTTGATGGAAGCCAAAGAGCTTAACAAGCTCAAAGGATGCTTGCTGCTACGTCCTAATGGCAGCACATTTGCCATGTCACATATGATGCTGCTAAAAGATGAGACTTCTTATTGCCTTCTGTCCCAGAGCAGCCAGCATTACACACCATAACCATGTTTTCATCAAATAAATCCAAGCCTACTGCTCATGCCTAACAGACCCTTGCAAAGTACCTCCCACGTACAAGCTTTAAGAGCCTGGAGTGCTTCTGAAGGCAAAGACATTGCAAAAAGCTCCACTAATGAGGGTTCATTCAAGTGTCACACTTATGATCTAAAGGTAGTAAAAATGCACTAAGTGCCAGCCACCAACAAGTTCTAGCAGCAGTCACTGTGATCCCAGAAGAAAAACATCCTTTCAAAGGAGACACGGGAGGAATGAATACAGAGGGTCCTGTTTCACTCACTCTAAATCATCGGCTGACACAGTTACACAGCCCAAACTAGATGCCCAATGGAGCAAGGATTTCAGTATCTATTAAAAGAAAGATGTAAAATAAAAGATACAACAGGATTAAAGTGAAAGTGCACACAATCCCATTTCATCCCGAGAACTGGAAATAGATTTATACAAGCATTATATGAACCAATTTACATGCCTTGGCTTTGGGGACCTGCCTGGGTTTGGTAACTCATTCACATCAAACTGCAGTGACTCCTACAGAGAGGAAAAAGATGCCGTCTTGCACATCTACATAACCCAAATGCAGCCAGTAACCTGAGGTTTTCCTGCACAAGTTCTTCCATAACAACCTTCCAGAACGGGCTGCCTGGTCCTTCGTGTTTATTTGTGCCCATTGATGTTGATCCTTACCATGCAGAGGCGTTTGCTTCCAGTATGGAACCACTGCATACGTGCTACCGAGAAGAGGGATTTAACTCTCACCCTTAAGCTTCAAAACCTCAGATCCAGCCACGTTGCACGTTTTCAGCATAACAGAAACCAGGGCAGAAACAATTGTGTAACGAGCAGGTCAGGTACAGAAACTGACTTCTCCAAAAAAAGTTGGTCCTTGAGGATGTATGTGGCCTCCTCCTAACCTGTCAGGAGTGTGCCAGCTGGAGATCTTCACTTGGGAAATAACCCAGTGGCCTAGTTTTCAAAAGGTACAGATTTTGGGGTTCTGGAGTTTCTCGGTACCTCTGGCCCCAGCCTCACACACATACAAGGCTTCACTTGAAGGCTTTGAGCCGTTCCCTCAGCACCAGTATGGGCAGTCTGAGCTAAGCTGCATTAAGCCTGTGCAGGATCCAGCCTGTTTAGCGAGCTGTACGTTTGACTATAAAAAAGATGAAAGACTTGGGTTCCTGGCCAGCCTCCCTGGGTGAAGTTCTCAGGCCTGAAGTTGTCCCTGCGGACCTTTGAAGAGCCAACCCAACTATGAACAGTCCATGAGAAACATCTTAAAGTTTAAAATTAGCGTGAAAGCCACTGTGATCTCAAATAATCTCAGCAGAATGTTTCACAATCTTTTTCCATGGGGAGACCTACCACAAGCTCTCCACAGCCACTCCCCAGAGACCCCTTCCATCAGCTGAGGGTCCCCGCTCCCGCAGCACCCTGCCACAGCACCGCCAGCAGCGGCATCGCGCTTGGGATGCGGCTGAGTACCCAACTCAGCCACAAACATGATGCGTAGGGGTCCGAGTAAGGACCCCTTTGTGCATCACATGGGGGATAGCAGGTATTCTCTAGTCACATCAGGATCTTCCATGGCAAAAAGCCCCAATGTCAATCATGGTTTTAGTCTCAAAAGGGCCATCTAGCAACTGAAATACAAATGAGGTAGAGGAAAACAGAAAAGAAAAAGCCAAGATAACTCATTTGTAAATTTGGTAAATAACAAAACTGTTCCTTTCAATCCAGCAGTAGAAAATGTCTCATAACAACCACTTCACCTTTAGTATAAATAAAGATGAGACTTTTAGGTTTTTTTGAAACTGAGGTTTGAGTCATTCCTCCCAATAGGATGATCACATCTTATACGAGGCTTTTATAATTACTTTGCTCCTGAGCTGGTAAAATCATCCCTGGTACTATTTAACTTTTTGGGGATGCTGTTAAAGCTGTGTCCAAACACCCCAGGAGGCAGTTAGGAAGCAGTTTATTAGACTTTAAACTGCTGCAAACTCTTACAGCAGGATTTAAGACACCCATGAAAACCTATCACAGGCTGAAAAATAGGAAGGAAAAAAATCTTAAAGGATTTCTCCTTATGTGATCTTTGAGAACAAGGGCTTAGCTGTTTGCAACGCCTCTAAATAAGCTGTGCTTGGGGGGAAATGAATGGTGGCTAAAGGTAACTATCTACGGACTACAACAAAAGCACCGAAAAAGGGTCACGTTAAATTTCATCAATGCTTATTTTGAGCTTGGTGACAATGCAAATGCTGCAAGACTTTCATGTTCTCTCCCCTTGTTAACAATCCTAGGAATAACTGAAATATAACTAGCGCTGTGCTGTTACTAGAGAGGCTCCCTGGATTTTAACAAGCATGTGATTAATGAATATAACAAAAGCTGTTGCTTTCCTTCAACCAGTTAAGAACAACTCTCTTTAAAAATGAGTGGAACTGCAGCGTTAAAGCAATTACAAGCCAAAGCCACTCTATTTGCCAGTCAACTGTGGTAAATTCAGATAAAACTGGTTTAATCCAAACATGGGAACACGTTCAGTTATAGATACCAGAATACAACCACAAGGTTAATCTACTACATATAATGGCAAATACAGCCTCATCTGATCAACACCTGCTGAAGCAGAAAATAGGAAGGATTTTTTTATTAAGGCTTATTCTAAAACTTACTGTTGGGCTTAGGCTCCGAATATGAAAGGATGTTGCCCACCAGACTGCCCCACCCGTGCCTGGCTTCCAGAGACCCCGCTCATCTCGACGGGAGCGGGACTTCTCCACCCAGCGGGCTCAGGTTTGGGCTCAGGTACAGTATTAAAAGCCTGGCACTTGACTTGCCACATTCCTCAAGAGCAGCAAGGCACTCGGTAGTGCTGATTTCATCTGGAGGCAGATTTAATTTAACAATTCCAGGAAAAGGCAGGAGAAACCCTGTAGGGAGCCATCACCACACGAGATAACCCTATAGGAAGTTCCTTCTTAATTCCTGTTTACCAGGCACTCCTGTTCTTCCTGAAGCAAAAGGGAGTAAAAAAGGTTTGGAATAAAATTATTCAGGTCTTAATATATTCTTGTTATCCACGTAATTTCCCACCCTTTCCTTCAGTGCAGCTAATTCTCAGTGGAAAAGTCTTTTTATGATCAAGTTGAAGCCTATTATCTCTCGCCGTACTAAATGAAAGTCGTGTTTCTTTTACTACACAGCATGAAAAAGGAGGGCAATTGTGACCCCCGTTGCATTCGATAGCTGGATCTGTACAAATGCAGCACAAACACCACATCTTTTATAATTTAGTGGGTTATTCTATCGAACATATGTAAGATACATCTCAAAAGAGTATCATAAGACATGTAAGGTCTAGGGAAAACAAGAACGTTTGAGAGTATGCAGTTAGGAGGACTAACAGTCCAAGCTTTCTTTATTGTCAGAATTATCTAACATAGCACAGCACTTTATCATAAAATAATTTCACTTTGCATAAAAGCACAGAAGATGACAGAATAAAAATATGTTTATGGAACAAAGGAAGATTGATTAATCAAAGCAACAGTAAGAGCTCCATGCAATCTTATTTCTACATATTGTTTAATATAATTTGCCTAAATAGATGAGTCGACTCATCTATTAAAAGAAAAAATTTTAAAAAGGACTGTCCATTAAAAAAGAAAAAGGACACACTAATAAATCACTGCAAATAAGGTTTATAAGACAGGCTTTTCAGTGCCAAAATATCTCTAGCTGAGCCTGTCACTGCTAATGAAACCAGAAGCACTGGTTCCTGATTTGGTGTCACAAACCAGCTCAGCAGCATCACCAGGTCACTGCTCCTGGAGTGACCCCATCCCTGGCCGAACCCCCACACTGCGGTACCGTGCCGCACATGCTCCCCCAAAGGCAGGCATCTCTATCAAGGCTTTTATCACCATCTACATTTCTGAGTGGGAAATGCCTCTATCTACTGAACTTTCCATCTGACACCAAACCAGAGGAGAGGTTTACCCCCACACTGCATCAGAAAGTTGCTCATTAACCTGGGAGGTCATAGACATGCCCAACAAACAGGCGTCTGCGTTTCCAAGAAGAGAGAGGGGATGTTTATTTTAGTTGTGCTTCTCAGAATTTGCTTCCAGATAACAACAAAGTAATTAAGACATGGGGCATAGAGAAAATCCATCTAGACTTGCTGGAACAGATCGGAAGAGTGAAGTGGTCACGGCAGCTAACATGCTCTGCAAGGCTGTGCCTCTCTCCAATGCGTGCACCCCATGAAGGGACCCACCCTCCCCGTCAGGAGTCCAGGTCTGACCCATCTGTCAAGGCAGAGCTTCAGTTACAGATCAACCGCGAGATCCAGGCAAGCAACACTACAGCTCCTTAAAGCATTAGCTTGTCATGAGCAGCTCCGTAGGTCAGATGTCAGCTCTGCCTTTGGGTGATGCACAACCACGCTGTGGGAGCGTCCTCGCTGCAGCTCACATCACCCCAAAGGGGTTTCAGCTTACGGCTTTTCACCGACAGCCCCGACTGCACAGCAGGTTTGTGTGCCGATGCCTTTCAGATACTGACTTACTGACTCATGCGATTTCTCTGTCTTGCAGACAGCACCAGTGTAAATACCATTTCCCCATGTTTCGGTCATACAGGTTCCCCACCGGCTTCTTCAGGACAACTGGCTCCGTTGCTCAAACAGGTCTTTATGCCCGTCAGTCCAAGGCTTGGGCTACAGACACTGCAGGCTGCACTGCAGTGAAAACAGCTGAAGCATTTCAGCCTCCATTTTTTCCACCTGCATCTTTCAAGAATAACTTTAAGAGCATTTTCTATTTTGAATAACATAAACAGCTAAGTATTTGCTTTTTTGCCTTTCCCCCACCCCCCAAAAAAACCTGGGGAAGAGTGATCTCAAGCTGCCCAGATGACAAGTCATTTCTTTCGCAAGTTTGTGGTCGATCTGCAAACCAGAGCACTAGATGCCTTCAGCAATCCGTATCTTCTCCTGAATGGGTTAGCAGGGAGAAAGCTGAAGCTAATTTAGAAGCTGGCATCCCAAGAGTCAGGAGGGAAAGCGAGGGGGAGAAGACATGCAGGCACCAAACCCCTGAGGAGTTCCTCCTCACCCACTTGCATACTGCAAAGCTCCATGGAGTAAATCAGTCATCACACTTCCCCCAATTGCCTTCCCAAACACTCTGTGTGTTTCAATATACCTCTCACCGAGTCATCCCCCAAAGATACACCACAGACTTGTTACTCCTTCCCTTCAGCAAATTTCAGTCCGAGACTGGTGTGTTTCTCATTACTGCTCCTAGCAGCGAAGAGCAATACTGGATAAATTAATGTGTAATTGGAAGAATGACTCAGAGATTAACTGAGGCATTCAGTCCTGGGAGGATAAACGCTAATAACTTTGGCTTCCAGGAAGAAAGTATGTCAGAAAATTATAATTAGACAAAAAAAATACATGCATGAGGGGGGGAGTCACATATTTAAATGGCTGAGATGAATACTAAAATGGTGTAAATTTTCTCCCAATTTATTAAAAATAGATAGGAGTATGAGACTCCTGACCCTGCCCAGCAGCGTATCTCCCATATGCTCGTAGCCAGGAAAAGGAGACCCCCCCCACCTGGTACCACTGCCCCAGCTGCCCCAGCAGCTGCCCCATCCACCTGCCCAGTGGCACTGGGGAGAAGGGGCTGGTGGGGCTGGGGGCAACCCCTTCCCAGCTGCAACCCCTCCTCACACCGAAGCCTGCAGGAGGACACAGAGCAATCCTTCATGTGTTATTTCTTCCCACCACCTATGGTCCAGCTCACCCACCAGTGCAGCACCACCCCTGGCTGACTCCACGTACGTCGAGGCAGTCGGGGACACAGCCCTTCTGGTGTCCAAACCAGAACTAATGACCTGGGGATATTCCCCAAACCAGTACAACTGCTGTTCTGAGGTGATGCCAAATGACTTTGGAGGAAAAAACCATCAGGCTCCACATTTTTCAAGGCTCAATAAAATCTCAAACAAAAAAAATTTCAAATCTCAAACAATGCAAGTGACTCTTCGTTTTAAATACTTCATTCCTTAGTTTTGTAATGAGAAAGTTGCAATTGTGCAAGTTCATGATGCATACCGAAAGCTGCTTTAATTAAAATATATATTTTTAAATACTATTTTTTCTCTGTGGGACGTATCTATTTGCGGGTGGGGGTGGGGTGGGGAGGGCTGTGGTTTTATCCAAATTGATATATTTAGGCTTTATTTTTTGCTCTTTTCTTCCAGCCAGATATCTAAAAGCATCAAATTACTAATCCTGAGAGAGAAACTGAGGAACAGCTGTGGTAATAGGCATTAGAAAGCTTGTTTTAGACTACACCAGTGACTTTAATTACTTCAACATGCTACAAAATTAAGCAGTCTTTGAAGCAGTAGCGAAAGCATCAGCCAACCTACGACAACCTGAATGCCTGAAAGCACTGACCTTGGGAACTCAATTAAGGCAGGCAAAATTCATTAAATTGTAGCTGAATGAAAGAAACCGATTTTCATTTACGCATGTCCTTTAGTGTAAGTGTGAAAATCCCCCCTGATTACACCTGCTCACACTTCGGAGCACATGCAAACATTTCCACTACCCAAATTCCAGCTTGTGCTCCATCCTCTTAATGGATCTTGCTGTACTGTTGGAAATACTGAATCTGCAATATACGTACGAGGAAAGTACCTGGAGACTTCCATCCTCTCCCAAAAGACAAGAAAAGGAGGCTACACATGGCAAAAATAGAAATTCTCCTGCATCGACAACACACTGCCATAACATACAGAGACCCTCAGCCCGGGACAGCCCTCCAGCGTGCGGGTCTGCATGTAGCACACCGGCAGTCATCTGTTACCAGCGCAGATTCATGACCTTTCCCAACTTCAGAATTAAAATATAAGCACACACCAGACTAACAGGTATCACAAGTACAATACAGAAGGGCAATCTGGCCACATATGGCAATATTATGGGTAAACTTGTGCTCAGGAAGCATGCGAGAGCAGAGCCCTTCAGACCCCAAAAGTTATCCCCAGAGCCGGGAGTGCCCCTCACAGCCATTCTTGATTAAAACACCATTGCTTCACTCTGCACCTTTGCTTCTTCCCCTTGTGCAAGTTTATGTGTACGTGTGTGTGTGTATATATATGTGTATGTATACACAACATACACATCTCATATGGCACTAAAAGCCCGCAGAGTCCCAACAGTACAAGAACAGACTCCTTAAATCACACTGAACAGCATATATCTGGCTGAGAAGCAACCCAGCACGCTGGCACAAATTCACTTCTGGCACTCCGCTGGTGGAGCGCTGGGTGCTCACCATCAGCCACGCGAGGGGAACAGCTCCAGGTTCTGCACCAGGCAAGGGCTTGCTCAGGCTTGCAAATGGAGACGGTTTCTGGACTACAGGATTTCTGATGAGCACCCGTGTATTTGCTTCAGTAGAGGACCTTAAAACATTAATACTGCAGCAAAACATGAGGACACTCATGACTGCCTGCTGGGACTGAGTACCAAGTGATGGAGTTGCGTGCCAAGTACTTTGCCTGTTAGATATATGGCTGACAAGATGGGGGACTTTTTTCTTTTCCTTCTTCTTTTTTTAACAAATAAAAGCTTTCCTGAAAGTTACTTCACAGCTCTTCCCATTCTTACTGAATATGCCATTTTCCAGTTTTTTTCCCTGCCGATCATTAAGCTTTTATTATGGTTTGACAAATGAACAAGTGCCAAGCGCTGCCCTCCATGGAATAACCACCTTCCAACTTCAAAGGAAGATCTCTTTTTAAGGGCTGTGCTCTTGGAAACCGCTGTATTTGGTTCTGCCAGATCACTGTCTTCATGCATCAAAGCAAAAGGTACATTAGCAAATAAACATAGAGGAAATATTTAACTTGAGGGAAGCTCAGCAAGCGGTGAGGAGGGACTCTCCAGAGCACCCTTTGAGCAAGCAAACTCTATGTGACTCCCAGTCTCTCCGGTGCATAGGGTCAAATAGATTTTACCAACCCATGGTGCTTCCACAAGCACTGCAATCCTCAGCCTTGTACTGAGAAACCCCTGCAGCCTCAGCCCCCCATGGAAGAAAAATATAAAACATTTCTGGTAGTTGCTGATGCACAGAGAACCTCTGAAATGCAACTTCACAACTGAAAAACTCAAGCAGGATACTCAGGTGTTCCCAATAGCTTTGGGGAGTTTGGGGTGATTAAGCTAATGATGGTTCTGCCTTATGGGGCTTTTGTACTAAAATACTTGGCAGAAACAGCTGTATTCACCTCCGTATCGTTTGTACCGGAGATGCAAAACAATCTGCCCTGGCACAGTTTCCTTGTACCGAAAGCAGCGCGGTGCATGTGGTCCCACGTATATTTGTTGTGCAGTCCTGGTACCTCTTCCTCAGTACTTTAAAATCCATTTACGGTCACATCCCTCTTACCACCCTTTAATGATCTCGCTGCATTACCTCAGGTTCATCTGCTTCAGCAAACCATGAGGCCGACCTTTCCTGGACCCACTTCTAGAACTTTTCTGTATTTATTTATTGTTTTTCCTCTGAGCATCTCCCTTGTGACCATCCACTCAGTTACAGCTGGGCACCGGGGGAAATGTAAGACCTTGGCTAACAGAGGGGTATGCTGGCAAATTGCCCTTCACAAAAACAAAGCATGACTTCAGGTGATGGTAGCAGCTCAGCTGCTATTAATTTGTGTATCAGCTTTTCCAAAGATGCTTTACTGCTTACGCTGGAAGACTACTGAATGAAGCACCCACCTAAAGCTGAGGCTATGGAAATATCAAATCCAGCTCGACAGAAACCATCTGCTTGCGAGATAGGATGGATAGCGAGCGATGATGGGATGAGACTGCTACATGCATACAGGTTTCATAAAGCAGAAAGACACTCACAACCATCACCATCCCTGTCCAACTCCCCAGAGACCCTCCAGGGCAGGGAAAGGCGCTGCGGGGTGCAGCACAGCCCCGCCGTGGTGAGTCCCCAGGGACCCGCAGGGGCTGTGGGAGGCAGCGTGGCCATTCACACACTTAGGGTGACAGGGGGCAGTCAGAATGGGAGGGGAAGCAGGGGGCAACACAAGCTTCCTTTTAATATTAGTAGCTTTATAACAGAACTGAAAATGAATTTAACTTAGGCAGTTTCCTCTATTGTCCGTTTTATGTCAAACAGCGATGAAAATAGCTGGTTACTTGACATACCACTTCCTTCTTCACGCAGACCATTTATTTTTTTTCCATCCTCTGCCACACGTGACAATGCTGTATTACAGCACTATCATTCATTTCAGTATTAAATAAAAGCTTAGCATTAAAACAGAGTAAATGAGAATTCCTTCAGGGCACCGCTGTGGGGCACGCAGGCAGGAGGATGTCGGGAGGCAAGAGACTGGCACACAGAGCTGGATGAAACCATCACCATGAAGCCTGGCACACCAAACCCTCACCCCAGACCAGCTTCCAGCTGCAGGTGTCCTTACGTACCCCAGATGCACCCACATTCCCTCACTCTGCCCTTGTTTGCTTTAAACATCTTGAGAACTGACGTCTGGAGAGACAGCCTTCCCTTTGTGTGGGACACAGCGAGGGAGGACATGGGTTTACTGGGCTGGCACAGAGGGGATGTGCTTGAGTTTCAGGGTCGTGAGAAAAAGACACCCAGAGGCTGGCACTGTTGTAATACAGGTTGCACAGAGCACCCAGCCAGCCGTCCCCACCCAGCACCTGTGCCCCAGAAGAACCTGGGTAGGGTCAATGAGAAGTCAATCCAACAGTGACCGGGTAAGCTTCATTTATGAAGACGTACCTGTTTTGCGGCTTTTTGTTGGCATCCCACACCAGTATCTGCAGTCGGATCATGGCGTGCAAAGCAGCCACTCCTGGCTACAGCTGTCACCTCCACTTGGTGGCAGGACCAAAATGGTTCAGACCAAGAGGCACTGTGCTCACCCCTGGGGCACAGGGACAGCTCAGGATGGAACCTCAGAGGCGATGGGGTGAGGTGCGTGCAAAGACAGCTCAAGCTTCAAAGCTTATTGAGGAAGACTATGAAAGGCTTGAAATCACGGGGCAGAAAAAGCACTCCGCACGCCTGGCACCCCTGGAGCAGCTGTGGACCTGCACAGCTGGACAGCAGCTGAACACACAGGGTACACAGCTTATCCATAGCGCTGCCTCACGCCACTCCAAAGCAGGAATGCCAAATCGCTACTGCCTTGGCCAAGTCACTCACCCATCTTCCTAACCAAACAATGCCTAGAATTTGAATAAGAGACCTCCTACCTCATTTATGCAAATTAGAACTCTTCATCATTAAAAATAAGGAAAGCATTTATCTAAACAGTTGGTCACAATTAGCCTGGGCAGGCTCAATTATCTGCCACGACAGTCTGACTTAGCAAGATTAATTCCTTCTTGTCATAACTGCTTTGAACATCTCAGCCCTAACAGACCAGTAAGTTTTCTTCACAGTTTCGTTAAGTTCTTCAGCTTGAGTCCCAGTTCACCCAGCCCTTACGAAGAGCCTTGAACTGGCAGCTGGGACAGGACAGCACTTTCTAAATTACGTAAAACACTCCATTTCCCTACCAACAAATTGCTTTGCAGTTTGACCCAGACACAGAAGGTCCAGCTTTAACTCCTCGCTCAGCCTTCTTCCTCAACTCAATTGCAAATGCCCCCTCACACACATTTTCTTAAGAAATGTGGGCCTTTCATCTATCTTTGATAAACCAAGAAAGAATCAAATAGATAATGTCTATGAAGATACCCAAGGAAAAACCAGGCAACCAAGAGAGGAAACAGATTCTCAGTTCATGAAAACGAGTTACAGCTTCCTTGAACGCAGGATACTCCACTGATTTATCCCAGTTAAAGGTCTGGCTCCATTCCATTTTTGAGAAGTATTTTAAGCAGTATTGCAGCTATTCAGCATTTCTGAATAGGCGTGGAATATTCAGCCAAGCAAAGTTCCTCCTCTGCATACTCGTTAAGGTTTGTGTTTATGTAACACTTCAGACACCATAAATAAGACTGATTCTGTAATATATAAACCACACGTTGAACGTGCAATTCGGTTCTCCTATTTTTATGTTGCTGGACATACCTGCAACTGGCTTTTCACAAATACAACCTATTTTCACACATATTCCTGATTTTATTTTTTTTTTCAGAATGGAAATAAGTGCTACAAATGCTAGTACCACTTCCACCAGCCAGGACCCTGCCTTTTGTTTTAGTTTTTCAGTGTCAGAGATTAGTCTTTCAGCATCAGAGAAGGACTCAGACATGGCACATTCTGGCAGGTTAGGTTTACAGAACTGAAGTGGCCCAGGGCACTTCAGCATCACCAGAGCAGCACAAGGTAAGTCAAGGGCTCTGCGTGAATTGCTAAGGCTTGGCATGGGTACCACCACACACCAGGATGCTCTTCTGCAGCAGGATTAGCACAACCTTGGCTGATTTAATCACCTCGTTACAAGGACCCTCCTTCTGAGGTCTGCATTGATACAAGGGGACATGCAGAAAGATTAACACCGCTCCTGACCACATCTGTGGCCCCTGCACTGAAGGGGGTGACTCCCCCCATTCACCCCAATGCCACAAGGCAGGCACAGCCGCGGCGGGGAGGGGACCACCACCGGCACAGTGCAGCCACCCGTCCTTCCCCAACACACCCATTCACACCGCTGAGAAGCGTCACCTTCTCTTTGACGAGCCGACAGCCGTAACCCCAGGAATCCTCCCAAAGCCACCTCCTCAGAGAGGACGTGGAGGCAGCTGCTGCCCTGCTCACAGAGCGACCAGCCCAGACGGAGATGCTGAACGCTCCTGGTGGTCTATTACAGCAAACCACCCTCCGCCACAGGGGCTTCGCAAACCCACACAAGGTTTTACAACTCCTTGAAACTGAAAAATACGCATCCACACACTAAAATCGTAACTTGATCCGATTGTAACTTTTTCTGACATGCAGAACAGCCACCGGCATCTACTGCAAAGGGGCTGCCCACAGGTTATAATGGCATCGGCTTGTGGAAGTGCTTGCTGCTGGATTTGTAAAGGAGGCCAGGGCCAGGCAGGAAAAACACCGCAAGACATTTGCATGAATGGAAATAAAGACATTCAAGCTGGTTTTGCTCCCAGGAGTGCAGCGTTCAGTGCACGCTGACCTTCAAGCCCAGCAGCATGCTCAGCGCTGGCACGGAGGCAGGAAGGCGAGCTCAGGGCGTTTGGGGAAGTATCTGTTTCTGTTTAAGATCTGGTTTCTGCCAGAAGTTACTCACACCAAACCAAACCGCTTTCAGTCGACTCCCTCTGCTCCTCCCCTTCTCTGACTTTCAGATAGTTATTTGGATCAAACTGCACTAGATACGTGCTTTCCCAAACCATTTCCAGGGTCAGTTTTTCCCTGTTCACCTTCCATTCTGCCTTTGCAAGCACCCATGTATCTTCCCAAAACATACCTTGAACGGAGGTGTGGGTGGTTGTTTTTTTCCAAATACTCATTGCTTACATTTTCTTTCCAAATTAGTTTTGTTCATTGTGCATTGAACAGAAATTATGGGTAGAGTGCTAAGCTTCAAGCCTGAGCTGGCTGTCAAAAGATGCAATTGACATGAAATTCTCCCTTCATCACACGTGAAATGGCAAAGATAGCTGTAGGCAAGCAAACAGGCTGACACAAACACCCCAGGGCATCACCTCAGCCTCTCCCAGACACAGGCAGGAGTGCCTGCCCTGCCACTGGACGCAGGCTGCCTGCAGGCAGAGGGATGCCTGCCAGCACACACACTCAGAAAAGCAAATAGGCGAAGGAACGATATACCTGCGAGCTGCAGAGCTCTCCCTGTGGGAGCAGTGGATCTGTGGCCCGAGAGCCACCCGAGCACAGAGCCAGCATCCTGCAGGATAAAGAGCAGCAGAGGCTGCTTCTCTAGAGGAGGAAGGCAGTTCACAGGACTTGGATGAAACAGGGAGTGTGAAAGCTGGCCCATACAAGGGCTCCTTTTTCAGTGGAGATAGCATGAGGCTGCTGAGTTTGCAACCCTCTAACACAATCCCCCCAAAAGGATCCCTCCACACCCAGCTCCAGAACAGCAGGCAAGCTGTGCATGACCTGAGCTGTGCATTACCACTGCCAGGAGATGCCAGATCTCCGTCATGTTATCAGGGTGACTAGTCCCAGTCTTTCATACTGAACCCATTTTCCATACCTTTCACAAGACAAGGCTGCCGAGCAGCTCACCGAATTTAGCACAAAAAGAGAAGCTACTTGCTTACAGAGCAGAGAGGGCTACATACCAGTCTTCCTTCATCCGTGTTTTAAAAACCAGCACATCCTCTTCCTTGCAAGTTCTGCCTTCAGGAAACAGTCCTGACCTGTGGCTCCTTCTCACCTCAGGTGAGGCACAAAACCAGCTGGGTCACAGCTCACTCCCACCATTCCCCAGCGAGCTCATTAGCTCCAGGTGATGCTGTGCTGAGTACGATGGCTGCAGGCAGCTTCTCTTCTCAGGACACCCAATAACATGCCCAAACCCCCACCACAAGCTCTTTCCCACCTTCCCCTATAAATGCACCAGGGAATTTCCATGACATATGGTTTCTGAAGCATTTCCTAGGAGCTAAGATACATATATGGCCATGCACACAAATTATCTGTGCCAAGATGAAGCTTGATGCTTCTGCACTGTGCCTTGTATTGTCACCTGAAGCATGTGAACGTGCTCCCCTGCCAGGCTGGTACAATTCACAATTGAAAAGAAATATCCACAGTGCTGAGCAAGAGCATCAGACTTTGTGGTACACAACAGAGAAGACTAAGCCACCAGTCTTGTACCCATACCTTCAGCTGGGTGCGTGCACAGAGAACAAAAGGAATACGTGGCTGGGGTGGCTCGTCCTTCTCTCCAGGAAGTGCCAGCATGGATTTCTTTGGGTTTTTTTATACTAGTGTCTTGTCAGATCTAGCTCCCACCCAACCACTCTATTCTTTTTGGGGAGGTGAGGAAGGGTGTGTTGACTCAGGTGCATACCATTTGGATTTCTGGAACTTTTATCTTTTTTTTTTTTTTTTTTCTTCAGTGAAAGCCAAACAACCAACCCACAGGCCATCTTGTCAGCCCAGACAATGAAAGCTCTCCTTCAAAGACAATGAAGTCCAACATTCCTCTGCCAGTAACATACTGTCATGGCTTCTGCATTGCCCAAATATTTCCTCATCCAACCATGAGGCCCTGACAGCTGCGCTTCCCTCCTTGGGGCTCTGATCTTACCAGACCCCCCTCCGCACCCCCGCCCCTGGCTCTCCAGTACACCTGAAGGCAAAGAGGAAGGAATGGTTTCCAGCTGGAAAGCAGAACAATCTTTGCCCCATATTGCATGTTAAAACATTTAAGACCAGGCTCTTTTGTAAGACGGGTATATTCATAGCGTGGAGAAAACCCCTTTCACTTCCTTAACATCACAAATCGGTCTCTACTGCCTTCTCTAAATAACCTATAATATTTTATTGCCACAAGTCCTATCAAAGGTTGCTATTTCCTCCAGAAACTCTCTCTGGTTTTGCAATTCTAGGTCTTTAAAAAGCTATTTTTACAATCTGGATCAGCTAGGCTTTCAAAATGGCAAGACAGGACCGGTATGTGCTCCCAAGAGCCCACACTTAGAAACGAGGTACCCTGACAGCCTATCGACCAGTCCACTGTCATACTAAAATACACTTTTTGCCAATTAACCAGCACAGCTGCAGAAATAGGTGGAATACTGGATAATGCAAAGGTTGAACTTGAAGTGAAGACAATTCAGGACTGTGTCTCTCCGAAATGAAGCTAAAATTGCCATCCCTTTCAGCACTTCAAAGACCAGAGCTTCTGCAATGCTGTAAGTTAGTTTATACTGCAGGGAGGAGCTATGAAGTTACAGCTAAGGAAGAGTCTTTCTAACCAATAAACAGAAATATCTCTCCTTTTGATTGTGGTGGTCTTTCCTACATCAAACCCTAAAATAACCCCTTCCTTCTCCTCCTCCCCAGACTTGCTGACCTTGCCCCACACCCTTCCCATACCATTACGGAACATCTTTCCCAGCATCTGGCCCTTCAGTGGCTCACTGTAAAGGGCGGTGTTGCCCTCTTCCTGCTTTCCACATGGGTAGAAAGCCGTTCATACTCTGGGAACAGCAACTGCAGGAGGGATAAGGCTTTTGTTACAGTCTAGCTATTACTGCCCACTAACTTAAACTTGGCTCTTCCAAACACCAGACTTGTCATCACTTGTGATGTATATTAGATTTGGATCTATGCAGCCAAGGAGGAAAAAAAAAAAAGAGAGTTAACACTGGCCTATTTTAAGCTCTGTCATAATTCCTGTCATGTAAGACTCTCTTTAGATTGCAAATGGATCACACGTTGGATCTAGCTAAAACTGTTAGCATACTGTTTGAAATTCCATGCCCAGTGCAACACTATTGCCCACATGTAACCGAGGGCTCTGAAAGACCCTGGGGAGCCCGTCTGACATCTTCTTCTTGCAGGAGCGCTGCAGAATACAAACACAAATCACAAATACAATTGCAGAATACACACTGCAAATACAATTCATTAACACTGACAGATCCAATCCATCCCAACAGACGGGCGTGCAGAAAGCCAGCCTGAGAGCTGAGAACAGCCCTGCAGCGGCCCCCTCACCCAGATGGGACAAGAGTGGTGGGCTCAGTGAAACCAGCTGGTGAGCAGCTCCCTCCCACCTCTGCCTGCGCTGATGCAAGGCTGGTACAAGTCCGCAGGGTCACCGAGCAACATTTATACCGCTTTCACCAAGGCAGGAACAGGCCAATGACTTCACAGGATTTATTCAAAACAGGAGAAGAAAAAGCTTTCTTTACAGACATCATGAAACACATCAGTACAGAAGAGGACAGGGAAGGTGTTCTCACCAACACACAGAGGCTGCAGAGCTGCTACTACCACCATGCTGCCACGGGGGAGTCCCCGAGCAGAAAGAAGGTGCCTCCTCAATTCCGTCTGCGTTTGAGTACAAGAAGCAGAGCATGCTCTCCCTCCCCACCGCTCCTGAAGCACGGAAGCAATGCGTCTGCCCCCCACCTGTTCAGAAAAAGCACACAGCAGCTGAGAGATCACCTCAGGTAGCTGGCGGAGAAGCGGAACTCATCTAGCAGCAGCTATGTGGTATTTCTGTTACTGGAGATGAGCCTGCAAGTAATTTGCCAACAGTTGCAAAAGTAGATCAGCAGAGAGCTGGAAAGAGGTACCGACTTCCAGTGAGTACTCCCAAACGGGAGCATTTGTGTCTCAGAGCATCTTCCCCAAAACATTTTTGAAATAAGGCTTCTTCTGTACCAAGCACAGCACTGTACTGTAGAAGTAAATGTTCACTAAAATTTATTTTAAGCTATTAAAAAAACCAGAAAAAGGTAAAAAGATTAAAAAGTCTTGCAAGAATCACCAAGTTGTGAGTTGCCTCCCTCTTCCTTTGCCAAAAATACCATCTGAATGGTTTCAAAAGTCTTACAATTTATACAATAACCATGGCAACTTCCTTTCAAAGTGTTTATAAAATCAAATATTGTAGACTAGGAGTTTAGCTTATCAGTACACAGCTTCGACTGTTTCCATAAATCAGCCCTGGTCCAAAGAGCTCTTAGGACTATGGGAACAAGTTTTAAATTATTTTTCCAGTTTCTCAATGGACCAGGTTCTCGGCTGTCATAACCCCTCTGAAGCAAACCAAACAGTATTTGGCATTCGATCGTGACTCATGCAATCTCTGCTCAGAAAGCATCTCCTGCATCTCCCATACACTATCACCAGCTGAGATGAAGACAGAGATATCCACCTGCTGCACGAGCCTGGCTCCAGCGGGAGTAAATTTATTGCAGTGGCTCATGCAGATACCGCGTGGACGTACCGCACTGTATTAACGCTGCCTTACAGGTGGGAGAAGTTAGGCAATCAAGTCTTAAGAGCAAGTGCTGCAAGATGAAGAGCTATCAAAACATGCCAGTGCTTAGACCTAACAAATCTGACAACCCTGATTTAAAAAGTGCTTTGACGGTCAAGAAAAAAATCCCTAAACACGCTAAAAACTGGTCCGCTAGCAATGCACCTTTCGGAAGCCGGGCAAAGTAACTTTCCCGTGAGTATAGATGTCCTCATCCGTGCCCTGGTTTATATGTTTCACCAAGTTTTTCTCAAACAGGAGGGGGTGGTAAGCTCCCATGGTACACGCACGGTCGTGAAACTTCTGGTAATAGTGGCAAATGTCCGTCTGCCGTTTGGAAGGGAGAAATTCATACACGTCCACCTCATCGCAGAGCGTCATCATGATCACGATGCCTAGGGAGGGAAAAAAACCAGAGCACCGATGAAACATTCCAGCGAGACGGGTGGTCAGCAAGGAGCAGCCAGCTCCAAGGGAAAGGGTTTCCTGGCTGAATATTTAGACGAGGCAGGGAGAAAACACGCCTGGCCAGATGGGGCTGTGTTCTGAAGCCCTTTCTTGCACAAGGTATGATTGACTGGATCACAGCAGGCTGTTTGCAGTGACAGCCATGTCGAATGGCCAGTTTCTAGGAGTGCCACCATTCTCCACAACCTTTGTGGAAACGTAGGTGTCTGCCAACGTGCATTGCAAGTACTGCTCCCTACAGCTACCTGACAGGGGCTGCGGGGAAGGGGGGTCAGGCTCTGCTCCCAGATGAGAAGCAACAGGACAAGAGGAAACAGCCTCAGGTTGCACCAGGGGAGGTTTAGATTGGGGATTAGGAAAACTTTTTTCGCTAAAAGGGTGGTCAAGCACTGGAACAGGCTGCCCAAGGAGGTGGTGGAGTTGCCATCCCTGGAGGAGTTTAAAAAAACATGTAGGTGCCGTTCTTAGGGACGTGGTGTAGTGGTTGCTCAGCAGCCCTGGCTTAGCAGCTGGACTTGATGATCTCAGAGGTCATTACCAACCTCCGTGTTCTATGATCCAGGTGATCCAAGCAGCCCATCTCAAACCTCCTCGGGTAAGCAGCGATGAGACCTTGCCCCTCTCCCCCACTGCCCCTGGGGGTGCCGGGGGTATGGAGGCCCACCCCCACCCCCGCCGCCCCGCAGCAGAGTGGTGCTGCCCTCCTGTGTCCCGACACGAGGGACACGAACACCAGGGGACACAACGGCCAGTGCCGGGCACAGACCACCCTTCTGGCCAGATCAGAAGCCACAGGGTATTGGCTACTTTTCTTTTAGTGCAAGAAATAGCAAAAATATACTAGGGAAAGGTATAACAGCACCAAAAACTCATGCAGTACCTGAGACATGAGGGACTGTGACATGATGAACACAGTTTGCAAAACATTAGAAGAACCCGTCCATGAAACCACTTGTTTAACTAAGGTGCATTCTAAACACATTTCCATCCACCTTTTCGAATGACAGTTTCCATTCGTGTTTAGGCCTTCCAGGAAACCCAGAGCTGCCAGCTGGAACGTGTCAGTGCCCCTGAGCCTGGCAAGGTGGCTTGTTTTACAAAGCATGTAACATGGCCCAAAGTTAAGTGACCGAGGAATTTGCTGTCTGACACAGCCCAGCGCCTGCCTTCAAGCCCCCAGCTCCAGTGAACAGCGATTTTGCTGCTGAAGTCATCGACTATGCTGTTACACAGCTGTTCTGCACATATATCCCAGCAGTGATGCCATAGGTGCTAGGTGAGAGCAAGGTTCTGGAAGAAAACTAGACACCCAACCAGCAGAAATAAGAAGTGGCTCTGTTTACACGGAGGTAGAAGGGTGCCTGTGTCCCAGCAGCGATGGGAGCAGAGGAGGGGCTGAAGCACAGCAAGCTGGACATCCATGTGGCAAAGATGACCACACGTCTAACGCTGTGATTTCAAATACATGTGAACTTCCCAAGAAGTTCACTCCCTTTTATTCAGCTGGTCATGAGATCTGCTCTCCAGTAAGAAGGAAAAGCTTTGCAACAGCAGAATGTAAAACGAGCCTCTTCGCCAGCAGGCTGGATTTAGCATGCTGACAAACAAGACGTGAGCATGCTGAATAAGGAGTAATATCACTGAACTTTTCAAGGCAACTAATGAGTCTGACCAGCCCCAGCCCCCCAGTAAGTCTTTAGCTGTATATATTTTTCCATATATATATATATATACACACATTTCCATATTTATATATGGAAAGCATAAACAGGCAGGCACTTAGATTTCATCTGCAGTAACCAGATTTATCTGCCTGACAAGCTGTGAGGCTGCAGGAGCTGTACCCTTCCTCTTGCACCCTATGGGAACTGCTTTGGTGCTAGAAGCTAGGAATTCTCGAGACCATCTCAGTGTTGCAATCTGCTCTTCTGTTTTCACATGGAACCAGGCCATGTTTGTAACTGCTGTTTCAGAGCGATGCTGCAAACTGCTTACTTTAACACAACCGAGCTGCTACTTTAAAGACAGGAAGCTTAAATTCTGGCATAAGACAAACACTGTAAAAATAACTCTGATAAGCACCATAAATTTGTAGTTGCCTTTGAAAAAAAAGGCATCCTGGGGAGTTCCTGCCTGCAAACTGAAAGAGAAGTTCAGAGGGCAATTATCTTACCAAGCATTCCTGATGATGGCGGATTAGGTTGAATATGCTCCAGAGAATTCTCCTGCAGAATATCCCAAAGTTGCCACTGCATTTTTGGATTCAGGATATAGAAAGGCTGCTCTGGATGTGCACTACGGTATGACTTATAGCTTTCAAAAAAGTTGTAGTCTGGTTTTCTGTACCACTGCAAAATGGAAACAAGAAGTCAGATTTTTTACTCCTAGCCCACTGTTTTTACTCCTAGCCCACTGTTTCCTATAACCAACAGGAAACGAGGATGAATGACTTGACTTGGAGCACAGAGCAAGGAAAACCCGGATCTCAGTGAAGGACCATTAAATGAAATCAGCATCTTGCATAATTTCATTCTGCACCTCCCAAGAGCAGATGACATTGAGAGCTCAGTCTTAAACATTACAGGCCCTGAACCCTCTCCACGCTGGAGAGGAGCATCCAGTTCTGCAGGCACTGCCTCCCAAACCAGGCTGAACTGATTTGCATCCTAAAGCTTCCCCTTCCAGTAAAAACACTTAGGAATGGTTTATGTTTTCTTAAAATTATTTTGAAGTTTTTTTTTCCCATGCTAAGAATATCCCATCCTGGTTTTACTGACTCTTGAACACGCTGTACATACACCCTCATGTCTCCTGGAGGTGTGGGACAAAACACAAAAATAAACATCAGTGAGAAAATAGGAAATGCAGCCCAGAGAAAGGAATGCAAAGACCTCTCAGTTACAGGCAGAGCTTAAAATAAAAGCTAAGAATGGACTATTCACTTCTACCTGCTTTCACCCTGCGCTTCCAAAGCTCATCACCCATCAAATAACACTCTTTTGTACTCAGAATGAAAAGAGAATGCTAGAAGGACTGCAACACCCACAAGTGAAAGTCTAGCTGATGCGGAGAGGAGACATTTGCTAAGATCTTCAGAGGGTTTCCCAATCCGTTCATAATGCATCAAGTGTATCTCATGTCTGACTGGGGCTTGAAATACGCAAGCATCAACCATCCGCAAATCTTACAGCGACTGTCAGGAAGAGGAGGTCACCCTCTGATGAGATGACAGCTGCTGCAGCCGGCAGTGACCTCCTCACTGCAGCACCAGCCCAGGGGACAGTAAAGGTGGTGACCTGTTACACCTGGTCGGAGGCCCTCACCGGCATCAGGAACAGGCAAGGGTCTGCCTAGGAGCACCCGCGCACAGGATACTCTCAGAAGCACGTACAGATACATCCATGATATCAAAGAAAAATGGCCTTAAAGATGAGTGATTGCCCGCATTAAGAGGAAGTGGGCTGACACACTTTGAAGCATATGAATCTGATTTTACTTACAGAAAACTCAGCCTTACCTCATGAATTTCTGCATGATATGGTGCTGGATCCCAGACAATTAAGATTCCAGTGTTATACAGTGCTTCCCTCAGGAACTGCTGCTCCTCAACAGTGACAAGCTTGAATAACAACAAGAAATACAATAACGTACAGCATGCTGTCAGATTTAGCAGGCAGCCAAGCACTAAACCACAGGGGACTACAGCCACAGCCACCGCATGCAGGCAGGGACACGACCCCCAAGTGACGCCCTATCTACCAGCGGAGGATGCAGCGGAGGCTCACAAGGAAAACTGCCGTTGCAAGGCTTCCTCTATCCATCTTCAATAATAAAACAAGGACAGGACCTGCAGAGCGACCCCCTCGTACGTAGGATACCATCGCCCCAGCTACCAGAAGCATGTGAGAACATTAGTCACTGCCACCAGTCACCAGGACAGTCCAGGAGGAGCCCAACGCAAACACACGGTTGGCTTTATCAAGAAACGTCACTTGATGCAAAAAACATCTGCACGGGGGTGATTTCTCCCGAGCAGCATGGAGTCAGCAGCCAGGGCTCAGCACCCCCGCCGCCCTGCTGCGGGACCACCAGTGCAAAAGGCAGGATAGCACGGCGTGCCCAGCCCCCCCAGAGCCCCCCTCGCCTCCCCAGAGCGGGGGGGCTGCAGCTCGGGCAAGGGAGCTCTGCATCTCCTGGGAGCGGCCACGGGAAGGGAAGCACCCCAACAGCAAGGCACGGGGGCTGCAGGCAGCACCAGTGGGGAGAGGCGGCTCCACCAGAGGCTTTCCCAAGTGAACACAACCCGGTGGTTCACACAGAGAGGGTGGCCGCTGCAGCCTGCACACCACCGCCACAGCTTGTGACACCGGAGGGGAACCCAGGTCTGCAGCAAAAAGCAAACAGGCAGGATCACACAAGACAGGGATTGCTCTCCTGTCCTCCCCACCCAAAGGCATAACCACCACAGGGACAGCTTGTAAGCATCTGCTGCAGAAAAGCATGACCATAAAAAGCAGCTCCCATTTGTCTCGATTTTCTCCACGGATCTAGTTAAGAGCTAGCCAATTTATCCTCGAGTATCCCAGCTGCCCCCAGCCTCGCTGGCCATCCCCCCAACCAGAGCACAAGGACACTGGCCAGCCCAGAGGTGAATTATTCCAAAAGCGAGAAGGGTTCCCTCACATCTGTTCTTAACTCCACGGGTTTAGGCTCTGGCTTGGACCATATGTACTGCCTGCTTTCATTTCCTCGGAGGAGCTACGACATCTAGGGCACTTGTTAGCAGGAGCATGCGGTGCTGCAGGTGTGAACTCCAGCCTGAGCTCCAGGATTGCGGCAGCAGGGAGGGGGCACGGCTGCTGGCACCAGCCACCCCTCGCCAGGGACAAGCGGGATGGAGCGCTGCCACGGGACAGGCACAGGGCCTTCATTTTCATTTCAGTGTTTCTATTTAAAGGCTAGAAATCTTTCAGGCACTTTTCTGATGTGAAACACATGAAAGGAGCTTTGGAGAGAGGCTGTGCATCAGAAAAAGCAAAGGTCAGCCAAGCAAAGCCATGTGAGTTGGCAGAGGCACACAAACCCCTGGAGAGAGCTGTGACAGGCACAGAAGCCACCAAGGGATAAGCAGCCTGGGGGGAGCCCCTCCACAGCCACAAGGAGTTTGCTGTTTCTATCCCCCCCACCCCACGGAGCTGGATCTTGGCACTACTAATTATCTATCAGTCACTTAACCTGCCTGCTGGAGGAACCTGGCTCCCCAGATCTCACCTACCTGATCTGTCCAGTAGCGACCCAGTCTTTCCAAGCAGCTAAATTCCCTTGAATTGCTACATGACTTCTTTTTCTTGCCCAGCTTTTTCATCCTAATTAGTCAACTGATCTATTGATTTCCTAGTTTATTTCTCCTTTAACCAATTCACTGTTTAGCAAGCATCTTGCTAATACAGCCCCTAACCTCCTGGTATGTTTACTGACCGCATCAAAACAAGTTCCTTCTCTCCGACTACCACAGTCAATGCCCTGGTAATCTAAACACGCTCCCCTTTCCCATCACAATATTACTCTATTCCACCGATGTGCTATCTCCTTTCTCTTCCTCCCTGCAGACTCATTAGTGGCAATAACAGCAAAGGCAGCCAAAGCAGACTGCGCTCTCCGTGACAGCCAGGAGCCAGCCAAGAACTGTAAACAAGGGCTGGGAGGAAGGAGGTACTCTGGTCCTTGGTCAGTTCTCCTAGAAAGGAGCTCTGTCCTACACAATGACATTGGCACTCCCCCTGCACGCTGTTCAGCCCTTATTTTTGCAAGACGTGACTGCTTTCCCAGGGCAAATTGATGCCTTGGGTAAGGCTGCAGGAAAACATGCCATTAAAGGAAGCAATACTGATGACCTAGTGATGGTTTAAAAAAATAAGCAAGGCAGTGTTAAAAGAATTTCTTTATTGAGAACAACTTCCGAGCCTGGGGACCTACAAGCCTATCCTAGCGAGGATCCCAAATTTCTCCCCTTCCTGCCAGTAGCAATCTATTAATCTTTCCCTGTACACCCACGTACAAGATAGCCCACTCTACTGTTGAAAGCATCCATCCCCAGATATGTGCTAAAGACTGGTCAGCAAATTACAGAAAAATAGCTTAAAATAATTATTAAACAACTTAGGGCCACCGGCCACACATGCCGAAGAGATACTATTCAATACAGACTTGTTTTGGCAGACTAGATTCAGGAGATCCCATTTCCTTCATATTTGGCAAGAGCCAAAATAAGAGCAGCCAAGCCACCATCCCATCCTGGTTCCCAGTGACCACTTCTAACAAAAGAAAAGCCCAACAGACCAAGAACAGACTGCAGCTTGTCCAGTAGCACCTGATGCCTGTGAGAGCTCTGCAAGGCACGGCACAGCTGCTGCAGCACGGAAAAACAACGTGCCATCAGGCAACCCCACCAACAAGAAGGTTCAAATGATGTTGCCGTGGCTAGAACAGCACCATTAAAAGTGCAAATAAAACCACAGAAGAAAACCAGGCTCTCAATCTAGTGATCCCTGAAGATAACAGGGACCACAACTAGAGCTCTTCACCTTAGAAACTCCAAAAGAGAGACTCCTGTGCTATTCACATGAGAGCATCTTTTGCCCTTTCAGCAGCTAGGTCAATGCTGCATTTTGAGTTAACCTGAGGCTCTAAAAGCTCCCAACAATTTTGCTCTCCCTGTAATTGAAGTTTTCTAAGCTGGTGTCTCCTTTCAGAGGGGATGGTGGCAGATGAAAAACATCACCCATGGCTACAGGCTGATCTGCATGGAGAACAGCAGCGCTGTAACAACGTGACAACAACTACACTTGGTCCAAAACAAGAGCATCCACATGGAGAGTTATTACTGCTGTACTACAGCTGTACAATCACAGAGATAGCCTCCTCCCTGTGCGGGTAACCCTGGTATCACATGGGTCATGTACATGGTTTTGCTGGTAAACGACTTCATATCACAGTAAGTTTGGCAATGAGCACATCCTCCAGAGAAAGTTTTCTTAAGCGATAGCACCTATCTGGCATAGTAAAAATGCATATGGAAGGGACAGATTAAAAAAAACCCAGAGAGGTCAAAGAGGACAGAGGAAAAAAGATGTCAGCAGCCAGATACATCTGCTAAAACCAGACAGGTTCAGAAAGGACAAACTGACCCACATCTGACTGGTGGTTTAACGCAGAGGAACCTAGATGCAGCGAGCAGAGAACAGAGCACAGTAGCAAGGGGACAAGGCGAGACCCAAGAGCAGGAGGAGGTAGAAACAGCATTTGCACAAGAAGCAAGAACATAATTCAAAAGACACACAAAACAAACTAGAGAAACTGGTTACAAGCTAGCTACGTGTCTTGCCTTTGAAGGGGATGGCCAAACTCCTGCTGCTGCTTTGAGAAACTTCAAACCTTGTTACAGGGCAGCATGTATGGACTCCTCACAGAGGAACAGATGAGAAAACTCTGCGCCTGTAAAATCTTAGTTTTGGGGTGAGGAAAGGGAATGGCCTTTTTTGGTTCTGAAGTACAAAAGCTACACTTCAGTCCCCCATCTCTTCTCCGCTCTCCCCCTCAGGCCTGATGTGCCTACAGCCTCCTCCTCCTCTTCCTGGGTGCTCACACCCTGTGCTGCACTGCTGCACCAGGTCTTTCATTCAGCGACTCTTGGCCTATTCAGTATTCTACTGCCCCACTCCATCCCCTCCCCAGCACATGCTGCTGTGATATCCTCTTTTCTTTGCATGTCTGCACTTGAACTCCACCCTGCACTGAGATGGGCAAACACGAAGGGCAACAGCTATGTGGAAGAAGGCACAGTCTCAGACATAGCTAAGGCAGTGATGGTCTCTTCTGCAGGTCTCACTCTGCTCCTGAATGGGTGGCACACTAACCCTGCTAGCATGTTGTTAGACATGGCCCTAACCACCAAGAGTCTGCTTCAAAGCCTACTGAAGTCCAAAGAAATTGAGCAGAAGGACAGCCTCATACCTAGAAAGAGCTCTTGAAGAGTCGGGAAAAATGTAACTCTGTACACAATGCCTTGCATTGAAGGTGCTTTCTGCCGTGCTCTGCAATGAGGTCCTGGACCCTACGGCTCCCCCACCAGAGCCCACACCCCTCCTGGCTGCACACAGGCTACAGCTCTAAAAGTGCCTTCAGCCATTTAACAGCCCTGGTTAACACGTTGTCTACAGTCTGTGTCATCGCTGGGCAGAAAAGAAGTATTGTTCCTTTATTAAAAGCCAAATAAACTTCCTTCATTCTTCACACCCATCTCTGGGGCACAGCTCATCTCTTGGCACACCCCTGTTTGCTGAGCATTAGCTGAGCCGTGGTGTCGTTCCTGCCTTGTGCTCCCAAAGCACAGCAGCAAGCAAGCAGCCAGCCTTCCTTCTCCAACAAAGACATTTCAAGCCAAGACAAAAATCAGATCACCTTGTGCCCGCTGTACACCGCCAGCAGGCTATGGCAGGTCCGATAGCACATGCTAGTTTAACTGCGGCAACCTCATGACCAACTGCCCCCTCTTACAAGGAAAGACGCTCCCATCCTGCAGCTATCTGCTAAGGACAGGAGAAATCAGATGGAAAGCCCTGTTCTCCCCAACTTCATTTCAAAGACGTCCCAGCAGCAGATGAACCCAGAAGCCCCGCGGATGCTGTTGTTTCAGCCTGCCTCCCAGCTGCCCGGGGTGCAGGGGCAGCACGCAGCTCTGCCACGCTTGGCACGTGTTCGCCAGACCTACCTGGGAGTTCACAAGACGAATTGTGGTCTTTTGCCCCACATCTTCTTGAAAGCCGCTGATAGGAGCCCCGTTGAATCGCAAGACGGCATCGTGGGTGTCTGAAAGCAAAAGGGAGTGAAAGCCTGTGAGCTGACAACTGAGCGATGGAAGAAACGTGTACTAGGTTATTCACTTGCACTTCTATACAAACTGGCTGTTTCTAGCCTTCCATGTAACAGTGAGAAGTACCAAGCCACATTCTGTGGCAGAAGTTGTTAGTCTAACTTTATGATCAATACATTTTTAAAAATCCACTTCTTAAACTGGCAGGCTGAGAGAGCAGCTCTCTCAGAGCATTTGCTCTGCACAGAGGAGCACAGCATCACCCTCCCTCTTTTTCTTTCCACTTTACCAGCAGACAGACCAGTACACAATTAATTTACCATGTGGCTGGCTGCAAATGAAGTAACTAGGAAATAATGGCCAGCCAGTGTCCTCTTGCAGCCTGGCAGTTGACCAGCCAGAGAAACATGTGTAATAACCACAGGGGAAAGCAAAGCTGACTTCAGCCTGCCAGCGTACCTCCCACGTTACAGAAATAAAACCACTGCTGTGCATTTAACAGGCAAGGCTTGTTATATGCCTTGAGATTCAGTGCATTTTCCCCTGCTGGCATCATCTCTTAAGATAGCACAGCATTCCTCCAGCACCCTCCTCTGCCTTGGTCCAGCTGCCCAGGCGGCTGTAATGCCACAGAGCCAGGCTGCTGCTGCGGCACAGGGGGTGTTTGTGCCCGTCACCCTGGCACCCCTGCTCCTCCATACCTACCTGCTAGATTTGGTCAGGAAACCTTTAATGTGATCAGAGGTGCTGTTAGAGGAGCAGGACCACCTTCCTTGCCTTTGAGCTGAGGCCACACAACCAAAGCTCATGGCATCTGCAGCCGGGGTCCATGGGGAACTGCTGAGTCCCCTGCCAGGGCAGAAGGGCTCTCCTGGTCCAGAACCAGGTCTTTTCAAGATCATTTTCTGGAAAACACAGGTGTTCTCACAAGCAGTGCTGGAGGATCAGTAATCACTGGCAGTGAAGACTCTTTTCTCAGCTACTTCATTCTCATAGACAAGTAGATACTGTTTAGAGCCCTTTCAAATCAGCACACAAAACCCAGAAAGGTGATGTTTCCCAAAAAAACACATCCACGCCCAGAAGCAGCTCTGTAGTTACCACTACAGCCCCTCACCTCCACATCCTACCTTGCATCAATGTAGTACAGGGTTATAATTTCCCCATACAACTAACTTCAGGCAGACATCAAGTGTTATGATGCCCTAAATTTGCTTTCAAAAAGGGCATCTGATGACTGCACAGGCAGAGTAGCTGGTTCTCTGAAGCACTTTTTCCAGGTGGTTGGGCTGCACTTGTTACTTCTCGTATCACAGAACTCTGATTCTGGCAATTCGTAACCTCCAACAACACCGAGAGCCCTGTAAGATATGAGCTGCTTGTTTACAAGCTTCTCCCTGTTCTGCTCTGCCAGCCTCCTGTCCATTGACTAACTGCTCATTTGATTACACGGAACAAATATTTCCTGGAAATTGAGTGACCCATTGTGCTTATCTACACAAATGATTCATTGTAGGCCTGTCAGATTTAGTACCTTTTTGGCACCTTCCTCCAACAAAACCACAGCTTTTCTGACATGGAAATACATCAGGTCAGAAGTGGGAAAAAAGATGTACATAAATACATGGAATTCTCCCAAATCCCTCGATATTCACCCCAGACGTTTCAAGGCTGCAAGTGCCCCAGATGCTGCGGAGTCGCTAGCAGAGGTGACTGCTTGAGCAGGAAGGTTGAAGTCTGCAACTCAGGCGTGAGGAACATCACCAGGGACACCACCAGGGGTTAACGGCAGTGCCTTGGCTTTGGGGACAAGCTCAGAGCCCGGCCACCAGAATGATGGAATGGCTTCCCACCTCTGACGTCCTCCCAGCTGTGCCACAGCCGGAGCGCTGCCCGTGGCGCTGCTTCTCTGCTCCCGCACCGAATCCAACCCGGGCATGGACCACGTTACACCACTGCCATTGCCCTCAGCTCTCCAGAGGGTCTCCTCGCAGAGGAGCGAGTGGTTTTGTCAATATGCTGGAGCCTAATGGGGACACCGTTGGACACAAGCTGTGGTGGGGGAGGGTGTTCCAACAGAAGGGCACTGCTGTGGAAACCTTTAGCTACTGAACTTTAAGAGGCACCTGAAGAAGCCAAGACAGGTACTCCAAGGAAAAAATCAGAATCAGCTTCCCACGTCTTGCCCCACCTGGCCTCAAACACTCCCAAGAGGTGGAAACACATCAACCAGCTCCCACCTGTAATTTTTACCAGAGGCGATGCTGTCCTGGTTCATACCACCACTATTGTGTTCATCGCACTTTTCGTAGCTTTTAAACACACTCCAGTGTTCAACCTCATCCTAGCACCTGCCTACCTGCCCTGTGGAGCACACAGGAGTTCAGGGGAGAACTTCTGAGTAAGAACCAGAACAAAACCCTGACCCTCCTGCAAGCATCCAGGGACTAGAACTCTGAAAGCTTTGCCCAAGTTCCTGTCCCTAAATAATATATTAAAAGCTATCCATCTACTTGTTTCAGAGGACGAAGGCTCCTTGCAGCTTAGGCCAAAGGGACCTGATCCAACAGACAGCTCAGGAACACACCAAATCCTGCAAACAATTTCCACTGGAGAGAAAACTCCTGGGCATTAGCAAAGTGTGAATTTTAAGTGAGCCTCAAACCACAATTAATGAAGAAAGCTGAGGGAGCTACAGGCACAGGAGAATTTTCTGCCAGGCACAAAAACCCGAGTTGAAGCCCGGTGAGCTGGTTTCCCCTGCATGCTGCTTTCTTAAAAGACACACAATGCTCTGGTATCACAACATGCTGCTTTATAACCCACAGCATGAGATCAGTGCTTCAGCATTTATTAATTAATGCAATAACCTCAAGACAAATACAGCCAGGTAAGACTTTACAAAGCGTAACCAAATGTCGTCTAAAGAAGTAAAATAAAGCCCTGTAAAGTTTTTCTGCGGTCTTCTGGGCCACTCAAACTCAGCCACTGCCTTATGGCTCAGAATGAAGCGGTGCCACTTTTGGAAAGCCATGAGCAGGGATTACAGCATCACTAAAGGCTGGATGGGACCTTGAAGACTGCCTGTGCCCAGGCCCCCGGTCAACTGCAGAAGATTGCTTAGGGCTGTGTCTGGTGTCCCCATCACTGTCTTCTTTTACTTCTTCCCTGAAGAAGTCTTTCTGACCGAAAATTTTCTGACTGTTAACACTGCAATGAGCACACTGGCATTACCCAACCCACCCCAAACCCTCTCAATAAGCAAACACTTCAGGAACCAAGACCACACTCTGGTACTCAGTGTTAGTGCTACACTAGTGATGCCAACATGATCGTGAAAATTGAAAGGAGCAGAATAATCGAATAGAAGAATTAATTGAATAGAATAAATTGAACGGAACTAATTGCACATACACCGTGTCCTCTCAGCTCCCTCCAACGCCTCCACTCCCCTGGGGCTGGCCTGGTTTGCTCTGCCCAAGGTCCAAGGCTCACAGGCACGGCGCTCTAGGGCAGCACAGTGCAGCCTACACCGCACGGTGTGCGCGCTCAGAGAGGATGGGCGAATCTGATCATTGCTCCCATCTCCTCCCATGCTGTAATGTTCACTAACTTTAGCAGAAGTTTAAGAATAATATTTAAATTTACTTTAAACATCTTTGTGACCACACCAGAGACTTACCGGCAAAAGCATGGCAGTAGGTTACTTGTATTCAGCGTAAGTTATAACCCAATGTTATTTAACACTATGCTAATAGAACGATACCAACCTATCTCTTGTCCCAAATGAGATGATTTCAGAGATCCTGCTGAGGAGACGACAGCACAGCGACCCAGGCTGCCCACTGTTTCATTGAGGCTTTTCCCTGGTAGGTATTGCTGCCATTCAGAGGTGCCAAAAGGACCATCCGATCCCTGTATCATGGTCACATTCACTCTGTCCCGTAGCTGGCAGAGCAGCTTCTCTGGACTGAGTTTAGCAGCATTCCTCTTGCCGGTGTAAGTCACGTTGTACTTGTTCATGGACAGGTAGTTCATTCTGACCTTCTGCAGCCTGGGTATGAGATTTCTGGATGAACTGTCCTTATCCCATACCTTCACGCTGTCTGCTGCTTTCTTGGATTTTTCAGCCATTCCAGAGGTGCTGCTTTTTACTTTGTTGTGGTTACCAAACCACACTTTGGGCATCTCACCCAGTTCACCAGCTGCTTCACGGAAAAAGCCCTGGGATTTAAGTGGGTTCCATTTTTCCAGAGTCCTGTGAACCTGCAAATCATCGTTCCCAGTCTTGAAAGAAATGTAGTAGCTTCTTCTCGTCTCTCTCCACAGGCAAACTGTCAGTGCTACCAGTACCACCACAAGAACACACATAAATTTTTTCAACACATTGATGTGAACCATAGTGTACGGTGCATCCAAATGGGACCTGAACACGGGGCAGGGAGCTGGTCCTAGGAGAGAGGAACACATCTCAGTCAGGGCTGCATGCACAGGCATGAGTATATATAAATTTATAAATATCAGTGTGTGGGCAATCAGAGGGGAGAGGGAGAACATAGGAGTAATCTGAACAATTCAGGCTGTTTGAAGATCTCCTTTCAAAGTCCACCACCTCACACCCCAAACGGTAAGATCTGAGCTGGCTGTTAGCCACCACAGGCTACGTAACTGTGGTCTGAGGCCACTGCCGCTCAAACCTTTTGCCTATTCCCTTCCATAAGTGACAGTCAAGTTTAATGCTGCCAGCATCACACCAGCAGCAGGGCAAGTCTCCACCTTGCTTTCCCTCATCTCCCATCCCAGCCAACATCCAAATCCTACCACTAGCATTTCCAGAATTGAGCTTCTACTTGACCGTAGGCACAAGCGCTAGTGAAGCACATAATAAATCATGTAACTGTGGGGGGAAAAAAAATGAAAAGAAAAAAAAAAAAAAGACCTGTGAGTTCACGAACACCAGGAGTACAGCCTGGTACTGACACATGGTGACTGCAGTGGGCTGGGGGTATTCCCAGCATCAAACCTCATTCACAGCTGCTGGGAGCCACTTCACCCACAGCAGGGTTTGAGGCATGTTTGGGTTCATAAATGCACTTTGATAAACATTACTCAAGGTATGTTACCCCTGCAGAAAGCCAAGCCAACACCATGTTGTACAGCACTACCCGTCCTCTTCTGCACTACCTCATATCAGTGGACACCCTCCAGCTCCCATCAGGTTACTAAAGGGGGCAATTCGATAGCAGGAGTGCCCAAAGGGCAGCTCAACCCAGGCAGCACAAGGGGCTGGCGTAGGAAACACATGCTGAGGCAGAAACACCTTGCGAGCGGCACGCAGGACCACAGGAGGCAGGGCAGCAGCTGCTCCTTTCCCTACATGGCTGCTCCGGGATGCCTCCAAAAACGTGGGAGCAGCATGGAGACACCAGGTGGATGTCCCAGTTCTCCTCGGGAGACAAACACACGCGGATCACTACCCACCCTAGAGAGGCACTAGCAGCACCTGCCTCCTTGAGCAACGTGCTGAAAGCAAGCGGTGCTAAGCTGTGGCACCGAGAAGGTACTGAGCCACCAACAGGCTCCCTACCTGTGATAAAGCAGCGGCTCTCCAACTCAAGTCATTTTTGGCTGTCGGCAGATATTCTTCCGAGGGTTTAAGCAGGATATCCCAAAATACAACAGTTCTGTGATGCACTGAAGAGTTCAAGAAACACCTGCAAAAACAAACAAACAAACAAACAAGATAAAACCCCCACCCACTATACATAAGTCTTTTAAATGCTTAAATGCCCACTCAGAATGGGCATCTCCCTTCTTGGTCTGAAATCTACTCTCAGCTGAAGGAGGAGCTGGCTGGCAGCTGCCTGCTCTGTGCTCCCACCCGACCGACAGCCTTCCCCGGGGAGAAGGATCTGAGCAGTGGATACACTCGTAATACGGTGAAGGAAAAACCCCAGTGCTGATGCTTTACAAGGGAAAGGAAAGAAAAAGCTAACTTTCCCTAGGGAAATGTTTTCCTGCCTATTCTTGGGAAATTCACACGATCTTCCTCGAACGCAGTGGCAGAGAAGACTCCGCTTTTTTGGAGCGAGCGAGTTGTATGAAAAGTTGCTTTATAACATGTGTCTTCATCCACAGGTCTTCACAAAATAGACAAAGCTATTTTAGACTCTACAGTTTCCCTCTACCAAGGAAATGCAGCAAGAAAAAGGGATTTCACAGTGTTATACAATTCCCGCTTTTGCAGGAGCTCTGAGTCGGTACGATGCCGCATAAGCTACATTACAAATGCTACCCTTCACAGGATTAAATACTAAATTATTAAAGCATCCTACTGCTGACTACTTACATTTTCTTTTAACTCTACTAAGGAATTCAACTTTATTTCTTACAGAGCACCCCACAAATGAAAAGCAAACACCGTCTTCCTTCCAGTTCTTAAACAACAACAAGATTCAAGAAGCACAAGCAACTGTACCTTTTACTGAAATAATTTCCCCTGCCTCAGCAGACCACCTCACTTTTCACTTGCTGGAAACGCCGGCACTAGTACAGCACACTGGTGCCTTTTTGGCCAGTAAGTACAGTTTCAGACGGAGAGGTACAGCCGTCTGGGGAAGGGGGGGGTGTCAGGAGGGGATGCGGGACATCGTTGTGCTCTCTTCTGCCGGGAGCAGCTGTTCGCCATTGCAGTTCCTCCTCTGCTGTGGCCCCTGTCCTGCTCCCCCATGCCCCCCCCCCCCACCCCCCCACCCTGCAGCTGGAGACCCCCACGGCCGCCCGCTCCCCGTCTGCTGGGTGCCCGCAGGAACAGCAGGAGCCATGCCAAGGCAGGAGCCTGCAAAAGCATCTGCTAAAGGGGAAAGCACCCCGAGCCAGCCCCCGCGCTGCCCAGCCTCTGCAGGCACACACTTGGACAGCAACGTTTTCCAAATTGAGAAACACCAAAATAGACTTAAGGGCCAGCTTAGGACAACACTCGGAGCCACCTCCCTCCGACCACACTTCATGCAGCACCCAACCCCACTGTTCACGCTCTACTTCTTTACACAAGAGGAAGTGTCTGGCATCCAGGGAACTCAACCGAGATGTTCTGCGTGGGCAGGACGGAGCCTGCAGCCACGGGAGGTGCCCCGGCCGCCCCGCCGAGCCCGGCTCTTTGCTGCGGGCTCTGCCATGTCTCCTGAAGGGTTTCCAGGTGTAGACGATAGCAGGCATGTCTCAGCGCTGGCAGCCTTTGTTTCCCAGGGCTAAGATAATCCAGAGGAGCAGCGGGTTCATCGTGGTGGAACAACCTTACGGGTCACTGCAGGCTCCTGCAGAGACACTCCTCCCAGTGCTGCACAGTGGGGGATGCCCACCGAGTCACAGTCCCTCCTCTCCTCCCCGGGCCATGCAAAGGAACCTGGAAAACTCACCTTTAGCACTCAGCACAACACAATCCCTGCCTTTGATGACTGTGCACGCTGCTGCAACGTGAGCAGTTATTTTGCTTTGGTTTGTGAGCTGGCAAAGTAGGTTCTGCAAGCCAGGATATTTTAGCAGAGCCACAACATTCCAAGGTACCTTTTGTTCACTGTGGATTCACCGCAGTTCAGTTCAATTATTAGTACTCCTTCACGTGATATGATTTTATTTGCACAAGTAGCGTCCTGACATGAGGTCCCTCTCAAGCATTCTGCCATGGAACCTTTTCTGCGGAGCAGGAAGGCAGCTGCTCTTCCAGGCACGCTAGGATAGCCCACAAGCGCTGCTCTCTTCCCGTGCCTTTAGATAAGTCACTTGCGTGCACTCCTGTATCGCAGCAGCTAGTACAAACGGGCTCTTCAGAGGTGACAGAAACTTATCTACACGAAGCACAAGGCGTCAGCTATGAGTACTAAGAAAGGACAGAAAAAAAAAAAAATTCCCCCAACCTATAAAAACACTTAAACAAATAGCTTCTGCCTTCCTGAAACCTCGAGCCCGAGGCGGCTGCGCGGTGCAGCGCTGGCAGGCTAAGCCCACACAGCCGGTCCTCTGGGGGTAAATTAATCCTGTGCAGAGAACAGGCGTGTGATGAAGCATCTTCAAGGCAGTCAGGGAATTATACCCTGCCCAAACGCTCTTACACTTAACCTCTGGTGTCCGAGTATCTCGCTGGACTCGGGTCTTAACCACCGAAGTACAGCAGAGCACAAAAGCCCTGTGGCTGCTCACGTCCTGGGCAATGCTGTTGTCCCGGGGAGCTACAGCCAGCAGTGCCCTGGCAGGGAACACCAGGCAACCCCCATTTCCACAACCCACCAGATTTACCCTAAACCCACTAACAACAGGGTCTTCACCTCATTAAACTGAAAGCCTGTCAACCCTTTACCTGTCTCCTACAGTGACTGACAGCAGAGAAACTGCATAAATACAGACAAATGTATGAATACATTTATCTTTCAGTAAATGTACACAGATTCCACAAAAGTTGCGCCACCAGCTGTACCAATGCCCATCCTCTGCACATTTGTTTAATTGCTTCTTGAAACCACTTGCATTTCCCAAGCAGCCTGAGGCAATGAATTCTGCAACTGCTTACCTTGCAAAGATAACCCCTCCTCTCCCCGCTTCAACACCGCAAACCCGACCGTACTGACACTAATCCTTCTGCCTTCACCCTCCGCACGGTCATCTAACACCCCCCTTTACCCCACTCGTTGCTTTTCCAGGCGGCGTCCCGCTTGTTCCAATCCCTCCTTGCACAGCAGCTTTTCCGCACCTCCGACTCTCCTGGTCACCATCCCCAGCACCATCAGCAGCACACAAACATCCCTCGAGGCTGGCACACCGGGACACCCCAGCTGCACACCGCGGGACACGTGGCCCAGCAGCAACATAACAGGGCTGGCTTCGTTCTCCTTCCAAAACCTCCTCCACTTCTGTTTCCCTCCTTGACCATCACTAAGCCCTGAGCTCTAGGCTGCTGGTAATGACTTCTGGATATTTTGCAAGCAGGACTGACTCACTGAGCTGTCCCCAGCACAGGGCGGAGGGCAGGAATAAAATATGACAAAAGAGCATTATCTTACCCCGCTAGCACGGGCTTCCTTTGCTGCTGTGCTGCCCGGCCACCCAGGACCACCGGATCCCCCTGCAGCTGCTTGGTGTTTCCTCTGGTCCCCGCAGCCCTCTGCAAACGAAGCCAGCAAAACCCCACACCTGGCCCTTCCTCCTCGCCTTCATGGATCCGTTATCACTGTTCAACAGCAGAGATCTTGGAGCAAATCCCCGTAGGACTTCTGTGGTGTTGTGAAACCCGACCGCTTGGTTTCCTACCCACTAGGCAGTCACTAATCCAGGACAGAAACCTTCTCACCCCATGACAGCATAGGTTTTGTTTTTTTCTGAGACTCTTGGGAAGCAACCTCACCAAACCCTTGAAAATTCCGAGCGTGCTGTTCCCCTCTCTCCAGGTTTGCTACCTTCTGAAAATGAGAGAAGAGGAAAGAGGCACAGAGACTTGAAACACGACTCTTCTGCAAACAGTTGATGAGACTCCTCCATCAGTTCTTACTGATGCAGGTGTTAGTTTTATTTTTATTATGTTTACTGGTCTGAAGCCACAGATCCCACCAGAGTCCCTCTGAAATGCAATCATGTCAAATAACACCTTTAATTTAATTTAAACGATGGTTTGAGAGATGCAATCCCTGAGGACGGGCACATGCAGGGATCACTTCCACCTGTTCTGCTAAGCCTCTCCTTGGTCCCCCTGCTCACACACCAGCATCATTCACCTGCGGTTTTCTTGCCTCGGCTGCATGCACAAAAGCTTTTTAATTCAGCAAGTTGTTCCTCAGTCTTTTTTTGGGTAATGTGATAACAATTTCATATTTAAACTTAGAGCATTTACGTTTCTTTCCAGGCTTCCTTCATTTATGCATTTCCATCTGCACCCACAACTGTGCCATGCCTAAATACAAAGCAGTACAGCTTTGCTCCCAGCTTTTGCTGGTGTATTTTTGATATGTTTTTATGCACCCCCATACGAACATTTTATACTTCAACTGCACCTTTTTATTCCTATTTTGTACATTCTTGGTACTAACCCCTTCCTCCACCCAGCACCTTCTGTAAAGCACCCATGAAGAGAATAGTGGCCAGCAGCAGAGGCAGAATAAGTTCACATGAAAGTGTGTGAAAAAGGGGATACTGAAAGAGGAAAGACATGGAGATGTAGGGCAGGAATTCTTCCATTCAAAATAAAATAAAATACCCAAGGAAATTGAGGAGGAGAAAAAAAAATGCAATACAAGAAGTAACCTTGAAACCACATCTGCTCTTAAAATTCCCTATTCCTGTCCTGGAAAAAAAATAATAATCAAAAGCCCTTATAGTATTAAACCAACTAAGATCACATCATTTTGCAAACGAAGAAGTGGTATTTTTCATATATTTGATACACTAGATGAAAGGTGATAATACATCTGTGAAGCTAAAGATTGTCCCTCGGGAGCAAAGTTTCAGCAGATCTCTCTAATACTTTATTTAGCCTGGCCTGTTAATTCAACACTGTGTATTCGGTTTTGTAAACATATAAACAGGGAAGACTCGCTTCTAGCAATTCTTGGGGTTTTTTTTCCAAGACATCACTGTGCTGTAAAAATAAAACATCTGTTGAGCCATACATTTACGTAAATGCTTCCAATGCCACCAAACAGAAAAATTCCTCGTTCTCCATTTTTTTTTTGTTAGGTGGAAAATGAGGAAAAGAAGCATTTTAAGTGAAGAACATGGTTAAATTTCAGATGAGGCATTGAGGAGCTATACAATTCACTTGCTAATGAAATAAATCATTCCATTAGTCCTGCCTGCACTGAAAAACTCTGCATGCGCCAGAAAAAATATGCTGCTGTCACAGCTGAAAAAAATCCTCCAGGAGAATAGGAAAGGCAGAGTTTGGGGGGAGGCACAGGGGAAAGTTTAAGCATGTGTTTCATTTCAGTTTTACGTGTCAACAAACACTGAGATTTAATAAAGGCAGAAGCTTTCGTTTCTGGCTGTGTCAGCCCTTTATTCCCCCCCTTTTCTGAGGTCTCGTGTTGTTTTTGGAGGGTGGCTCTGCACAGCAGCACAGCGCTTCCCCTCTGCCCTAATTAAAAAGCAGCAGTTTTTCTTTCACTCGCCGCAGATGCTCCACCAGGCACCTGCAGAACCACAGAGTCACCACAGGCCACCGAGACCCAGGGCAAGAGGTGACCCACACCGTTGTGGCTTCCCATCTCCAGCTCCCACCATCCTAGCAGGACGCTCGCACAGCTCTGGCCATGCACCAGCCCATACCAGGGCACGGTCTGAAATGACGTGCATGTTTGGAGCTGTTGGAGCTCAGCAGGCAGGATGACAAAGCCACTCCAGAGCATCTGAACCAGGTGACCGGTGCAGTTACGGACACGCCAGCAGCTACCGCTGCAGCAAGAAGCAGCGTGCCCAGCAGCACCCACAGCTCCGCCAGGCAGGGAGCCTCCAGCTGCTGCGGTGCTCCTGTCCAGGCACAAACCAACGTACCAGAGGAAGGCAGGGATTCAACAAACTGCCATGCTGCTCTAAGAGCTGGTGACTGCCAAAGGGATGCTCCTCCTGTCCCTTTGTCAACCTGTTCAAAGATCAGCATCCACAGAGGGACGACCTTCAGCTCGGACATGTGTATCACATCACCGCCCTTCGCTCCAGCACTGTCAGGAAAGCAGTTAACACCCAAACCCCCTATCTTCTCCTTCTGCAAAGCCACAAGCTCTACCCATCACCCTGGCCCAGCAGTAACAGTCCCTGACCTTGCTGGCCAAGGGAAAAAGGAGCTACCTCAGAGTCCTTTGCAGCTGCGTGAAGATGGAAGGACAATTTAACTTTTAGGACAGGGGGAAAAAATAATTATCAAGGCACGGTGAAGAATGCCATATACATGTTTCTTGCTTGGTAGGTTCCTTGCCCAGAGGGATGGTGTGTTTACAGACTCTGGAACAGGACCAAGCTCTCCGCTGGTGGGACCGGCACCTCTCCATTACAAAACCTCACTTCCCAGCCCACAGGCAGACAGCTGCTGAATATTCCTTGTTAATAGTAATGGACAGGGAAGAGACCCCATCTGCACGGGGTGCTAGCGTGCCCCGGGGGAGCGCTGGGCTCTGACAGCACACTCCTGCTCGGACGTGGTCCACCAGCCACCCAAGAGCTTTCAGGGAGCAGTTCAACCCAGAAGCCAGTTTGTGATGGGCATGTGCCTGTGGCGGCCCTGCTCAGTAACGTATTTGGAGACCGCTGCTGGTAACAAGCCTTGGCACTTTTAAATATTGCCAGTTTTATGTTCAAATTGAAGAAATTATAGAAAGCGTATCATACCATGCATGAACAGCACCAATTCCCAAAAGCACTGCTTCCGCTCCCATACCCACACCCCCCAGAGTCATGAAATTACAAATGAGATTTTCATTATCAGTCAGCTTTACCATAGCCATTCCCACACTGAAGCCAACAGCAAAAATTCCACTGCCCCAGCTTTAAAGACTAGGATGCAATCACTCATTTAAGACAACTTACTTTACATGGAACATTACACATTCAAATCCAACAATCCACTTCTTTGTTCCCCCCAATCATGTGTTTCTCTATGACATTTATCTTTCAGAATAAGAGGGGAGTGCTTCTTTATTTTAAATTAGCAGCATGTGGCAGGTCAACACCTAATGCCTCTGCAAATATCACTGTGCGCCAAGACACGTAATTGGTATTCCGTGGCCCCAGGACAATAAATACACTTTGTGCCAGCTGCAGCTACGCTACCCTTCAGGATAATATTTCTCTGACACCAGCCTTCTGCAGGTGGGTGCGATGTCCTTCCGTCTCCTCAAGGGCAAGGCAGTAACTCTTCACAGCTTGCTCAGAAAAGGATTTAATGCAACTTAACCTAGGACATTGAAATAAACCTGCAGAACTGTGCATCCACCATCACTAGCTTTCTGTCCAGCAGCACTACAGAGGTTTGGTTTTCCTCTTCACACCCAGAGCTCATCCCTGTTGAGGATGGCAGGGCTGGCACTCAACAGCAGCACTCCACCGTGCCAACTTCACTGGAGAGCAAAAGTAAAACAGGAATTCTGGCCACTGACTTCAGAAAGCACTATTCAAACCCCTCTATGTTAAGCAAAACACTTCTTGCATTGCATTTAAAATAAACTGGTTTTCACTAAGAAAGCCATACATTCTAACAGAAGAGAAACATACAGATGTCAAGAGTGTTCATCAAAAAGTATCAAGAACTGAGGAAAAAAGGCACATCCCAATGGCAATAAAGAAAATATCTGAAAGGACACCCATTAGAGCCCATCAACGCAAATGACTTCCAGGGAAATCATAAGAAAAATTACTTAACAAGCACTTCAATTACTTACCTGGCAAAAATCAAAACAGTTCCTTTCTATGTGAGGAACTTGAGGCACAGAAGACAAATGGAAACATCAAAAATGCAGTTAACCGCTTTGTTTCTGATAGAAAATGAGGTTGAAAAAAACCACATCACAACAATCAGATGTTTTTCCACTAACTAAAAATGCTTGCTTTCGCTCTCCATAGCCATTGTGCTGGGTAAGCTAAATTGATAACACTTCTGCCAAGCACCATCTGTTCCACCGGTTAAACCAAGACTGAAATGGCCAGAAGAAAGCCAGGCACAATGCAGCCCCCGTTGTTGATGAAGCCCCGGCTCAAGTTCAGCGTCAGGCTGCGGCGCAGCCGAGGTAGCAGATACGCAGCCATCCGTATACCCCCAGTCCCGAACATCGCTCCTTGTTGAGGCAGCAGCCAGGTTCTCGGAAGTTAAAAGTATTTGCAGGAGCAGATGTCAAACATACGTTTTGCCAAGGCACGTCAATGAGCCACGTCCTCGCGCAGGGAGCTCGTGGCAGGGCTGGACTTCAGACATTCGTAACAGCAAGTGCTGCTGCTCTGTTTTTTAAACACAAGTCCCTTTTATTCATCTGGTAACACTATCCCCTTGTAGCATCATTTCAAATGTGTCTGCCATCCATAAGCCCACAAGAACACCACCAGGGGAGTGACCTTGCCTGAATAAAATTAAATTTTCTAAGTCAAAGGCAACATGAATGTATAGCACAAATCCGGGCGCCTAGATATATTTAAAAGACATTTAAAGAGCTTAAGACACTCCTCCCCCCTCAAAGTTTCACGTATCTATTTATAAAAATGGAAAACATGAATGAAACTTTCCTGATGAAGCCTTTAGAGCCTCCTTGCTATTTTCTTCCTTCAGCATCCCCCCCCCCCCCCACCCCAGATTCTTCAGAACGAAAACCACGTTTAATGGTACCTCCTACTCAAACCCAAGACTATGCCCTCTGCTTAAGGATCCAGCACGGAGAACGCTTTGCAGGAGCACCAGGAGCCTCTCAAGACGGCGTGCGATGCCCACTCCCCGGGGGGATGGAGGACCTGGCCCAGTCTAGTGCCAGCTCCAGCTCCAAGTTCCCCAAGACAGCGTGCTATGTAGCTGGCAGCTCTGTGGCGCCAGGAACAACCTGCCCAAAAGAATTCCTTTTTTCTTCCCCGCTTACACACCCTGACAGCACCCCGGTGATGGATCAATGTGGCTATGGGAATGATATTGAGTGATCTGAGGCACAACAAGTCTACGCAGTTGCTGGAAGGAGGAAGGCACCATGCCTGTGAAACTGAAACATGTTTAAATTTTACTTGGCTTCAGAGAGGCCAAAAAGGCAACAAAGGTCATTTTAGTGTCTCTCCACTCTATGTATCTCCTACTCTGCATGTTTTTAGCCTGCCTGTCCCTCTTGCAGAGAGCCAGGTGTAGAGCCTGGGAAGCACCACCCAGCTCCTGTCCCTAAACACATCACTGGCTTCCTACGGTTGGCACTTTGGAAATAAGTCCGGTGGCAGCTGGCAACTGGATGGATCTGGACCACACACCTGCCCTCGGGTACTTAAGGCCACAAAAACTTCACACACACACAAGTCTGTGCCTCCACTACAAAGAATGCCAGCCCATCCTGCCAACCCCTGGCACTGCCTTACTGGCACAAGCAGACGGGAATAACTCAGTCACTACTCGCAGCAGCAACAGTTCCCGAAATCCACAGGACATCGCTTTCCCAGAGTGTCACCAACGCTGGCCCATCTTCCCTGGGTGTGCATAGCACAGGGGGGAAACACAGCCAGCCGCCCCCCGTGCGCAACCCTGAAGGCGCTGCGGGCACAGCCGTGCTGACAGCGCATGCTGGGCGTGCAAGCCTCGCACGGCGCACGACGGCAGACCAGCTGGGCGTGCAAGCCTCGCACACTGCACAACGGCAGACCAGCTGGGCATGCAAGCCTCGCACACTGCACGACGGCAGACCAGCTGGGCGTGCAAGCCTCGCACACTGCACGACGGCAGACCAGCTGGGCGTGCAAGCCTCGCACGCTGGCAGGCTGGCTGGGTGTGCAGGGCTCGCTGCAGAGGGCACAACCAGGTGCACAAAACAAAACGGGGTAGCAGAGAAAGCAGAGGGGGGATGGGGGAAAAGAGACAACCTATGAATCTCAGCACAAATGTGTTTTTCATCAAAGCCAGGTAGCAACTTACAGCACGGAGGAAGAGATCTAGACAGATAATTCCAACAAAAACATAAGTTACTTCCTAAAGCAGTAAAGGAGGCCCCAGACATTTTTGTGTCTCCTCCATTCCGCACTGGCTCTCCTACTGCTTTTAGCAAAATACGCTTCAGCAGCCTTAGAGAGCTCTTGTTTGACCTCCAAAAGCTCTCCAGCCTCCTAGAGCAACGAAAGATCCCTACCTCCACCCAGGACCAGCCAGCACTTCACTGGAAGAATGGATGAAATGTTGGAGAGATATGGGAGGAGGATGTTACTGGCTCGACTCCTGCCCACGAGCACACAGCCCTCTCCCCATCCACCCAGGGCCACCTAGCCACAAAGAGCCCAGACTTCTTCTTTCACGAAGGAAACTCCCTACAAACACAGAACTTGGGCCTCTTCCGAAGCCATCCATGCTAGGCACGACATACACCCTTCTTAACCACCAATAATTTTTATTACCTGCTACAACGCTCCACTCCTCGCCCCCACCCTGTTTTCTAAATGTATCTGCTAAAAATGGAGCCAGCTCCTAGCCCATAAGAGCTGGAGGGCCCTGAGCTGAGCACACATACAACAGCATTGATTTGCAGAGTTCATGCCCCAAGAAGACCCCAAATTTATCTGTACTGCAGTTTTTCTTTTTATAACATCACCGATCGGTTCTGTTCAAATATTGGAGCTCTTCCAGCATTTCGCTGTATCGGTCAGCTCTGCCCTCAGGTCAGCCATTTTGCAGCAATGCCAACCCCAACTTCATCTTCTCCACTAAGTAAATCCTAAACCGAAGCTCAAAAAAAGCGCCTGTGAAAAAGCAGGAGGGTGGGAGGAGGTGCTCCTTATGGCTTCTGTTGGTGTCCTGCTTCTGGGAAATGTAGTAACCCAAGGAACTGCTGCAAGCACTAGATGTTAGACCACTCTTGGCTTGGAAAGCTTCTTTTGGTTGGGTTTCACAGGACTCCAGCCCTCTCCGATCAGAAACTGTTTCCCAGTATGGATGGAAACACAGTCCATGCAGGGGCAACAAGCAGGTCAGCTTTGGTGGTGCAACCCTGACTCAAGGGACATCACTGAAGCAGGTGCCCTCAACCAGACCCAAGGGACATCACTGAAGCAGATGCCCTCAACCAGACCCAAGGGACATCACTGAAGCAGATGCCCTCAACCAGACCCAAGGGACATCACTGAAGCAGATGCCCTCAACTTCCACGTTAACCAAATCTACACTGCACCGCTCTCACTCAGGAAGCCTAATCCAAAAATCCACCCAATTCTTTCAAGCAACATCCCAACAGCCCAGACGCAGGCGGCCAGAGTGCCTCTCCCAGCCCCACAGAAGGAAACCTGCCGCAGCATCAAACACTCGATGCTTGGTTGCAACAAACCTTCACAAACCAGGCAGAAGGGGCAGAACATCACAGAACTCGTCTCCGAGATGAGGCTGTGCAGCCAACGCTACTCACAGTCACCTCCTCTTACGATAACATGCCTTGATAGACTGCATGGGTGAGTACAAGGGCCAAAACCATGCACATCCCAGCAGCAGACATGCTCCTGTGCCGACAAGGAGCCTGGTAAAATCCAGCCGAGATGTTCCACTTGCCAGGGTGCGCAGGATGGGGACATACACCGTGCCTAACCGCTCTAGATTGGGGTGTCTCCACACAGCAGAGGTCTCACACGCCGTGACATCCTGCACGGTGCTCAAGACCGCAAGGGCGGTCACAGGTCTAGTCACGTCTCTAGTACAAGGCCACCACTTCTTGCTGCTCAACATCTGACCCAAGCTCAAAGTGGAAATGCTAACCCTAACCCTAGGTGACTAAACTAAAAAGGTGACTGAACTTTAAACAAAGCTGACTTTTGATCCGGCTCAGATCAAGCTTTATGTTCAAAGTTACTCATTCATTTTATTTAAACAAATCTGCCTACTTCTACTCCAGTGTGCTTTTAAGGGACAAGTTTTTAAGTTTCATATTTGGGAATGCCACCGTAGATCCTAGGTGACCCCTCATCTCCTCCTCCCCCCCTCTTCTTGCCAAAGGGACCCTCACCAGCGGGGTACCTCACGCTGCTTTCCGCAATCTCCCCCTCCGGCTTCTGAGGATGGGAGCTCGGCTGTTCCCACACCGTGCTTTGAGCTTGCATTGGCATCTGCAGCTACGTGGTCCTGGCCATCTCCCAACATGGGTTTTTTCCATCCTTGGGCCATCACACCAGTAGCCCCTGAGGCTGAAGTGGCAGCGAATCCCCCAGCCCTGGGTATGCCGGTTAGAGCATCTCCTCTCACATACGAGGAGACACAACACTCCAATACCAAAGCAAAGGAAAATGACGGAGAAGCCTAGCAAAGCCCCCTCACACTATTCTGGGATTATTAATTTGTATTTCAGTGGTCTTTTTGTTTGTTTTTTAATTTTCAAGAATCAGGCCAGTTTAGCTAAGGTTATTCTACTTCCACTGAAATGCATACCTCTCTCTAGGATATATAACAAGTACGTATATTTACATACTTACATACCTATCCCCACCTATTTTTGCACTAGGAAATAATGCATTCATGACGCAGTAAAAATTGATATTGCTGAAATAAAAGCTTTTGTGTAAGCTGTCTAACTTGGATATGGGCCAGAGTTGTATGTCACCAAGGGAAATTCCTCTTACAAGTTATCTTCTCTGAACATTTCTTCCTCCTTCTGAAGTATTAAAGATAGAAACCACCAGTTAAAACAAAACAAATGCATCAGTCTGATGAGTATTTTCTGAAGTCTGCCAGGAACAACAATTTTCAATTTCTTTCCCTCCGAAGTACAGGGCTAAAAATTGTAAGCCTGCCCCAGTTATTAGGTTCCTCTCGCTCTGGGCTGCTTATAAAGCCTTATCTTGTCTGGATCTGCGTTGAGACTTTACCTGTAGCAATCTCAAACAGGACGGAGCAGCAGCACTTCAGAAACGAGCACACTTGCAGCCAACTTCCCCTGCCCTTCTGGGGAGGTCTTTAAAAGCTGACCGAACATCACAGCTCGATCAGAGATCTCGGCAGATTACAGCCCCAAGAGGTGAAAAACGATTCGTGTGAGGGCAGGGAAGCGGAGCGGAAATTTCCCACGCGCCTGCCTAGAGGCCCTGGCTCCCCTGAACCCTCCGACTCCGCCGGGGCACGGTGCTGCCTGGGGAGATAAAACCACCGGGCCCTGCACTGCCAGATCAAACGCTCGCACAGCAGCGCTGGCGGTTAGTGCTTGGCAAAACCGCTCCTCCGGCTGCAGCCGTGCTTAGCAGAGCTGTTTTAAGAGACCAAGGATGCCAAGCACTGTGCGGAGGCAGGGAGGAGGGCTGGAGATGGACATATGCGCTACCCGTGAGGAACTGGGTGCCTTCCTACTGTGCCTGCATCTCCAGGACTCTCCTCTTCCTCCTGGGAAATCCTCCCCAAGGCCCCTCACACCCCTTCCAGCACCGGCACCACACGAGGGGCTGCCTTAGCTTCCATGGCCCTTCCCCACAGCACAGCCGAGGCAGCTGCCCTCCTGCCTTGATGAGATCCACATCCCCACCCCAGCCCTCCTCCACCCTCCACAAACCTTCCCGGCTGGAAATCATTATCTGCCTTTTTGGTCAGGTTTTTCCCCATCCCTCCCAGACTCCATACATGCAGTGCCTGTTCCAGGCTCACGTCCTCTGCTCACCAGGACGTTTCAGAGTTGATGCATGAGTCCCACAGGATGCTTCAAGTGCAAAGCAAGGTCCGAGACGGGTGTCTTCTGCCATAGTGTACTGCAGCAGGGACCTCGTGCATGTAAGATGGTAGAAGCCTTCAGTATACAGAAAGAGGCTGACAGCGGAGCAGCCAGAGCCACACACACCAACAACCACACCGTGCAATCCCGACAAAGCTGCCCCAAACTGACAAAGTGCTGACAGAGTCTCCTCTAAAGCACATGCAAAACTGCAGCGAAAACAAGCACATGGGCTGGCACCCCACTTCAGCATCGAGTGCACGGAACTAATTACACTGTTAATCTTACACAATATAATTATATATGCATCATGTTATTATCATTAAAGGGAACTGTATTTTAGTATGTGATCCAAGGTTTAGCGGGCATGCTCCACTGGTCTGGACAAGCACCTTAGAGAACGATTGCTAAACCTGGATGCAACACACTGAAGCACAGCCCTGTCCTTCTCCCCTCTGCCTTCGACCATCTAGCCCTAAAGCGTCACCAGCCCCTCTCCCCAACGCGCAGGCTCTGCCCCGACACACGCCGGCAGGGGTCACAGGCTCCCACACAGCTACACCGAGCCCTGGGGGGGGTGAAGGGGGGGTGGCGGGTGCCTATTTTTGGTTTTACTTCCCTATTTCAGATGCACCCAAAGGAGGAAAAAGAAAAGGCCCTTTACCATTTCAGCTACTAACACATTAAACAGCGCAACTGCTGACCAGAGGGTTGGGCAGGCCAAGACACAGGTATTATGAACCAGATGCATCACTTTGCTTGTTTTCAAACGTTCAACTCCCCCAGCAGGCTCTGCATATTACGAGCCAGGCCTAACCAGGCTGCCTCGTCTGAAATGGTGTTTAGTAACAGGGGACTGGGTTCGGCTGTTCAACAGAACACACCTGAGTGTTTCAGGAGGGGCTAAAGATGTCCTGGTCCATATGGAAGGAACTCTTCAGTTCAGTGCTCCCAAAGCACGGTAAGAGAAGGATTATCTCTGCACTAAAAGGGTATCTGTGCTTGAGAGGTTGGCCTGGCCTTGGCCTTTGGCTGGCCCAAAGACCGACACCAAACCGAGGGACCGCCAGAACAGCAGCGGGCACCGCTGCCCATCTGCACCGTGCACAGGCACCAGGGCTGCCCGCACGTCCACGTGTCCGAGCGTCGGCGGCTCCCGTGTCTGCACAAGATCCTGCTATCTCACCAGCCCATCTGGGGGCACACCCCAGGACGTGTCTTTGTCTGGCCAGCAAAGCATTTCCACAGAGGAACAAGGAAGAAAAACAAAACTAAAAAAGCCTCCTGCTTGCCAAACAGGGGGAAAAAAAACAGAAAGACATTTTACAGGGCAGAGCTCCACGGCTAACTCGCTTTTATGATCCTCTGTTCTATACCCAAATCCCACCCAGCCAGAACTTGAGCTGTTTGAAGCTTAATTTCCTTCTTTCCCCATCAAAAGAGCAGCTGCCAAAGATGCCCAAGGCAACGTGCCACACTCTCTCTTTCCCACTCACCTACCTCCAGCAGTGCGCTGCCACTCCTGCCAGTGCTCCCCAGGCCCCGTATCGCTCCGTTCTGACATCCACGCAAGTTTTGGTGGCTCTCTGCCCTCTTTGGGCATGGAAATCCAGCAGCCTCCTGGGTAGGCAGGCTGCTGGAGCTCCACCACCTTAGCCCAAGCGTTTCAGTTTGCAATGCTAAAGGTAATACAACACTGGGAGGAAGAAGCGTTCCCTGGCCAGAAAGGAAGAAAGGGTGGCACATTTTCCATATTAAAGATTCAGGTTTTAAGCAGAGGAAGAGGAGATGAGCATGCTTCCAGCAGAGGAGCAAGTGAGCAACGACATCTGGCACTCTTGATGCCAGCAAGCTGAGGATTCAAAGAAACAGCTATACAACAAGGTCCTCCCAAAACTTTTTCACACGTGAAAACAGGTGTAAACCCAAAACCTTTATTTGCAGTCACCTCTAAAAATGCCCCCTACCGAGTTAGCTTTCCCATGCACAAGAGAAAAGGTGGGGGTCCCAGCATCACCACCTTCCCCAGTCACTGCAATGGCTCAGGCTGCCCAGGAGTCTTGCCTTGCACGATGAAAACCTTATGGTGTATGCTATTTGTATGCCAATCAGTAGCAGCATTCACGCAACTATTGGACTGATAAGGTCCAAAGCTGAAGCGCAGAGCTCTGTGAATATTCAATACATGATATGGGTCTTTTGGACTAGCTCATCCTCCCAGGAGGCAGGAGCCGAAGGCTTGCAGTGCTGCAATAAGGAGCAAGATGCTGGTGGGGAAGAGTGACAGAAAAGAAAAGTAGTGGTACCAACAATAAAAGCACTTCAGGCACGTTCCAAGGTCAGCTGTGAAAGCAGTCAGCTAACTAAGCTAGCACCACCAGCAATATCCCCAGAGGGTTTCTGTGGAAAGCTCTAACCGAAGTGAGCCCCAGCACACACCTTATATTAATTTTATGTAAGTCAGAATAATCACTGGATCTTTGACATGTCTCTCTGGAGCACAACCGATACATATCAACAACTACAAGGGCTCCCACAAGAAGTAGAATAAATGTTTTCCTTTTCTTTAAAGGAGAAATATAGGATAGTTGCAAGGGGAATGACAGAGAACCCTTCCTGTTTTCTTCACCATCCTCCCAACTCTGCATGGAACATGAGACAGCCCCAGTGCAAAACCAGCAGCACCTCTGAATGCATGTGGCCTCGTCACGCTGACAGCAGCCACGCTCTTGCCGCAGGCATGTGAAAGGGAAAAGAGGGGCAGTGAAAAGAAAGGAAGAGCCATGGTCGTCACCTTCATCTCCAGGTTCCTTCGCTGTCCACAGCAGTTCCTGTCAAACCCTTCAAGGCAGAAGTAGATTGCCAGGTAAGAGCTGTAGGAGATGCCACCACAGGGAGCACGTTCGTGCTCTGCATCTTCATGCTCCCATCTCCCTTTTAATTGTGTTCTCTAACCTAGGAAAGAAAGTAAGGAGATGTTAGACAGCCACATCAGACTGATCAGAAACCACCAGACCGGGGACTACAGCCCCCAGCCAGGACCCCACTGCAAGTCAGCAGTGACACGGAAACACTCCGCACTTGCAAATGCTGCTGCGCCCACAGCACAGGCAAGGGTGACTTTGGCGAGACCAGCAACTGAGCTGTCAACACCTTTAAACATAAGTTGTGCTTGAGCAAAACAGCGCACAGAGCCCGATTTTTAAGGCAAAATCTGCTTGTGAAGACCTCCTGGCTGCAGAAATCCCCAGAGTCTAATACCAGGAGCCAGGATCAGGGAGAGCTGGTAATATGGAGATCAGGGCAGAAGAATTCACCCTCAGCACTGGAGTTCTGGATCCCTAAGGAGATCTCAGCAACACAGCCTGTACAAATGTATGCGCAAAGCCCCTCTTGCAGATCCCTCTGCCACTGAACCATTAATAGCAAACCCCACCACCCACACTGATGCATGAGAGCAGTGATGCACTGCACTTATGTGATGACCCCTCCTGGAAACACAAAAGAGCCTTTGTAGAGTTTATTTTCCTAACCTCTCCCCTACTTCTAAAAGAAACTCAGTGTAGCTACAGCACGTGTCCTAAAATCCTCTTTAATAAGATACTAATCACAAGACTGTTCAGCAAGTGAGAGCACACGGTCTGCTCAAAAAACACCGCCTCCCATAATTATCCTGTCCTGGGCAAGTTTCCAGTGTATGTGCATGGCCTGGCATATGTTTCACCCCTGAGTCCAGCAGCTCAGCTTTTTGCACCCGGCAGGGAATCCAAGTGCTCACAGCTTAAGGAGAGGTCCTAATATGCCAATATCCCAAATTACTGCCAGCTTGAACCATCCGAGGACCTACTGCAACATACCGCAGCAGCCGAGGGAAAGCAGTGGGAAAAAGCCAAGCCTGGGCTCTGCAAAGTTTGTGTAATGAGGAAGGTGGGGGGCGGTGAGGGGAAGAGGTAAAAAGCAAGAGAGGAAGATGGAAAGAAAGAGGGGTGCTGCTCGGTGCAGAGACACACTGGCATGCAATGCCTTACCACAAGCGCTGAGGTCCCACCAGCACTGGCTGGTGCAGGTTCTTGCTGGGTGAGAAATAATGAAACTAGAACGACACTTGAGGGTAAGGTCAAAGGGAAGGAAAACAGCCAGAGCTGGCTGCTCGACTGAGAAATAACGTTCTCCGCTTCTCCCAGCCAGCAGCGGCACCTCAGCATCGCTGCACCTTCGACAGCCACCTCACCCAGTGAGGGGTGAGCTAACACAGCAAGCAGTGACAGCCAGCAAGGAAATACGGATGGGCAGAGCACCGGGGAGCTGTAATGCAGTACAGAAAGGCTGGATGAGTAATGGTGAGCCCGAGCCCCAGCACATTTACATGCCGGGCTAGGAAATCCCCAGCCAGCAAGTGCAGCACAGCAGCAGGATCCCCTTGCTGCAGGCTGCGCTGACACCAGGCTTTGTGGCCTGCAGAAAGGCATGTGTGAGTGAGGGAACGATGCAAACAGGAGAGAAAAGGGATGCAGAGGGCCACAGGTGACCAAGCAAGCCCTGCACGCCACTTGTCCAGCCATGCAGCACTTCTTCAGGGACGCTGCTTTTAAAAACGTCCAACAATCAGCCTCTGGCTCCCCGCTCCCTGCCCAAGTCTGCCGATATACACGACTGAAAAGCAAACCCAGAGATGCCCTGGGAGGCACGCAGCTTCTGCTGTGGCAGCCACGGAGCTGGGAGAGGAGGCACAGCGGTCAGGCTGTCTGCCCACTCCCTCCCACTAACAGGTCACAACGCTCAGAAATATTCCCCAGCATCTCCACAGGGTAAGAGGATCAAGGGGATGTGTGCCCCTCACCACAGCAGGACTGCAAGACTGCTGGCTCAGGAGCACCTCTGGCATCCTGGTGCTTTCCAGATGTGCACAGAGCCCGTGCTGGGTGCTGAGAGCCACCAGCTGCGGGATGGGCAGCATCGCTCAGCATCCCTCCAGTCCTCAGCACTTGTCCCACAAGCCACAAACACAGAATGGTCAGGCCCCCTTGCCTTCTGCCCACGCCTGAGTGTGACAAGTTCATCAACACAGCATTTCTACAGGACAAGCATTCGTGCCACCAGGAATACTAGCAGAGTTACCGGAAGAGAAGACACCTTGGAAGATGCCAAGGTGAAGTAAGGACCCAAAATTAGCCCCTCACACCACACAGTGTTGCAAAAATTACCATTAGTTTACTATTAATTATTCTTCTTCCCTCCTCAGACAGAGGATCTGTATGGAAAGATACCGGGTACCAATCCAGGTGAGTTTCTCTGCCTGAAGGGAATGAATTAACACCGCAGTAACACCCAGGCTCCAGCGTGGCAGGTACGTGCGCTAACAGTTAGCCAGTAATCACAGGCTGCAGGACCAGGAGGCGAGAGGAGGCAGCAAGCCTCTGCTGATGTTCAGCAGCCCTCCCGCTGGCACAAGCTTCTGGCTTACATTCTTTCTACAAGTGAGAAATTATTTCTCCTTCCCACCTTACCCAGCTGCACACAACCAACTGCCTGATGGTTGCTCTGGCAGAGGAAAACACCCCACCATCTGTGTTCTTGTAAAAGAAATGGTATTTGTTTATTGCTTAATTGTTAATGCATATTCATCCCAAAATTAGAAATCTTGCCACCACAACTCTTCTACAACATAATAATCAAAGCCCTGCCTGTAGAGTTAATTAGGGTTAAACAGAAAATCATTAAACCACATGCACCATCCCGGAGCGCCCCCGGGCCGAGCAGAACAGCAGCTCCCTCTCATCCATGGCTTGGAGCGGGTGCTGTCACAGCCGGGAGGGCAGCGAGGCACCCTGCCGCAGGGTGTCCTGCCTGGAAGCAAGGACACAAACGCACGCCACCACCAGCAGAGACGGCTGCACCCTCTGGTCCTGTCAGCCAGAGGAGATGAAGATGTGAGGATCGAAGGAGCCTGGATACAGCAGGTCTACCTCGTGCAGTGGGGTGGGATGTGAAGTCAAGAAGTGGAACGAGATGCTGAGGAGCTTCAGGCCAGCACCAGTCCGTGGAGACGGCTAAGGCAAGGACCTGGAGGTGGGCTGGGAACAAGCCTGAAAAGAGGCAATGGCTGGAGCAATTACTTGCCCCTCAGGCCACTGAGAGCCAGCGGTTCCCCAGGTCATTAGTGCCAGCCATCCAACAAACCCTCTCCACACAATCTGTCCTCTCCACTGATGGTCCACAGACAGGACAATGTCTCATCACCACTGCTTGCTGATCACCCAAGCAGCAGTAGTACACATGGTGGATGCAGGAGCCCAGCTCCTGGCAGAATGGCCCCTCTCCTCTCCCCACACATCACAAAACACACGCAGAGAAAAGACATCATCCTGCACCTCATTTTGTCACAGCATACCTCCTTCACGCAGCAGAAGTGCAAGCTGAATGACAGCACTGATGCTAGGTTCTACCTGTTAGGGGTTTTTTAACACCACTAAATTAAAAAAAAAAAAAAAAAGTGTAGTAAATAAAGCACAAAGGCCAAATAAAGCACCATGAGAGGCAAATCAAAGCTGACAGAGTGATTCCTTCCTTGCTTCTGTTAGAACTGTTATGAAACCTAAGAAACATCTTAAACTTTTCACATCTCTTACTACCAGCCCCTTGCACAAGGTCAGACCCATCATCAAGTCTGCACATAGGCTGAGTCCTCAGCACCAGAATTGCATTTCACAGACATCAGAAATTATTAAGAGAAGTAAAGCCCTGGAAATCTCCCAGAAGAGCACCCAGATCTGGCTGGGTACGCTGTGCATGCCTCGGGTCCTCATCTATATGGAGATGCTTTCCAACAAACGCATTGCAAACTGCAGATGCTCAGACATTTATGAGGAGCACCACAGAAAAGCATACTAGAGAACTTACGTTTCTGTCCTTGGGGCAAGGTTTAAGTGCACAACAAGCAACGCATAGTTTCAGAGCAGCAAAAAGAAAAAAAAAAAAAAAAAGAAAAAACAACCACAAAGACACATCCGTTTTGCAGAAGGAGCAAGGCAAGCATCAAGCCAAGAAGCAGCTGTGAAACCACACAATCAGAAGCCATAGTGCCCACACAAGCCAAATCTGGGCTGTGTAAGTCACTTGAAATGCTATCCTGCCTTCTGAGAGCCTGGTTTTGCAACCTTTTCCTGCTGCTACTGAGGTCCAGGTTGACGGCTTAACAATTCTACATGGGCACAGTAATGCTTGATAAGCCTGCCATTACCACAGTGTAAACCGTTGCATGTCTATATAAATTATTGACGTGGCTGATGCTACTAGAATACCACCTCTGCTACAAAATGGAACCTTCTTATAAATAAATCACAACAACAACAAAAAAATAATCAAAGGCATGAATATACAGGAATTCCACCACCTGCGTTCATTTTCATGGGACGTAGCTTTGCTTGGTTTTGATGCTCCAGTTCAAGAAGCTACCGTTCACCCTTGCTCAGTTCAACTGCTTCACGACACTGCAGGAGAAAAGACTTCAGACACCAACCACTGCTGAAGCTAGAGGAGTAGAGGGCAGGAGTTTCTAGGGGAAATACAGATGTCCTTCCACTTTAATGAAAGACCCTCTCCCATTTATTAAAGTGAATTCTAGGACAAGGCTAGGGCTACTGCGGACTGCTGCAATTAATTCCAGTTACAGACGTAAGTTTGGCAGCTTGTGCTTAGGCAGCCTAACGAGCATCGTCTCAGAGCAACAGGTCTTTGTGAACACTGGACAAACTCAACCCTCAGAAGCCACAGCAGCAGCCCAACCGGCATTCCTTCCCCCAGGGGTGGCTCAGAGAGCACTGAGGCAACGGCTGGAGCATCTGGGCATGATGCAATCGCAGCTGCCCAACCTCAACCTGTGCTACCTGGGCAAGGGGTTACACCCCTCAAGGGCTAAACCCAAGGAACTGAAAATCCAGTTAGCGATTGCTGTCTTGACCTTGCACTGGGGGAAAGGCACACCCAAGCTGTGACATTATCAGGATATTCTAGCAAAGAAATCCCCTGCTGTCACACTGCCTTCACATGAACAGAGCTAGGAGCTCATCTGTTGAGAGGCAAGTTCAAGCAGGACTTTGCTTCCTACCCTTCACCAGGACACCGTGCAGTAACAGAGACACGGCCAAGCCACACAACAGCCATGGCTCAAGCAGGAGCTACACCATGGCCATCAAGAATGACTACCTGTGCGAATTATGGCTAACCCAATCTCTCCCAGCTGGCAGCAGCCTCACCCAGGCAATACGCCAGCAGGATCCTTTTTCCACACCTACCTGTTTTCCAAAAGTTCCTCACCACTTTCCCCGGACAAGGTACTGCAAGCATGAACATTTCCATGTCAAAACCATCTTGCCTGAGATAAGCTCAGCTTCCTTGATCCTCCTCCCCAAACCAGAGCTGAAGAATTGCTCTTTTTCCAGCGAGCAGCACCAAAGTACCTTTTCCCCAGGCTTCTTTTAAGGGGGTAGTTTTTGCAGCTCATCTGCCCTGACACACCTACTTTTTGACACAAACACACAGCTAATAGTCTGGTAACCAGCTATAAATTTTTCATTAGAACTACTGATAACACCAACAGCTAAATTCAGTTTGGAGAAAAATAAGGAAGCAAGGCAGAATATATCCAGATGTTTGGAGGAGTTCTAGGGGTTGTTTTTTTTTTTTCTCCCCAATTCCAGAGTTTGTTTTCGTGAAACCTAAAAAAAAGGAAGCAAAGGGGTGTGTGTCGGGGGGTGTGTGTGTGTGTGTGTGCTCAGAGACGCTCACAGACCAGAAAGACCCAAAGCTCTCTAGAAGATGGCTGCTTAGGAATCTGGCAGGGGCTGAGAGGGGCTAGAAGGAGCGATACTGGAAGGAGGAGAAGGTTTCTTGGAGCATAAGGTCAGCCAGGCATCGGGCCAAGAGGAAAAGGTGTGTAGGTCCGATACTCTGGGCATGCCTGCAAGATGCTCTTTAGGCTGCCCATCTAAGGAATGCTTTGAAATGGCTGCAAGATTGCAACACACAGCATTAACGCAATAGCCCACGGGGCAGCATCAGATGGGAGAAGCAGGACATGACTACCGTTTTGCCCAGCCTGAGTGTTTTCACTTTAAAAAAAAAACAGCCAGTGATGGAAATAGCTAGCCACGAAAACCCCACCAGAAGCACAGCCTGCAGTTACCGAAAACCTGACAAGTGATCTTATGGCAGAAATGGTGGGCCACGTTCTCCAAGAGTCATTGTCACCATCCCACAGCTGCTGGCACCAGCCAGTGAAGCACGGCACATGGTGGGGCTGCACACCGAGGGAATGCGGGGGGCTGGCAGCATGCAGCTGCTCCCTCCGCTTACCGGGAGACCTGTGCAGCGTTTAATCACACCTCAGGTTTATTTTCTTCCAGACGAGGAGAGTTACAGCAACCAGGGGTGACCCACATGGGTGGAAGCTGGGAAGAAAGACCTGAGACCTCCTGACAGCAGCAATTTTATCAGCTCAGCCACTGACCAGATCACTGTGGAGGTGCTGCGAAAGCAAGAGCGCTGCCCGGTACTGGCTCCAGCAGGTGGGTGGTCTAAGACTTGGCTTAAAACCTGCCAACGGTGGAGCTGAGCTGTGAGCAGCAGCGGCCACGTTAGAGCAACTCCCTTCCTGCCCTGGCTGCGGCAGCCACCCACCAACCCGCGCGGCGCACGCGTGGCAGGGCATCGCGTTCACGCCTGAGAACGCTCCACACATGTGAAGTGCCGGCAACAGCCAGATGACGTTTAGGTGCAAAACTGAGTACTGGAAATATTACCTGCAGGGTTTTACTCGCTGTCCTCACCCAGCGTAAAAATCTCAACTTGGCGGTTGCAAAAGAAGGAAGGGGGGGAAGGCATTTCTGCAATACTGCTAAAAAAAGTTAGGCTTCCAGAACGTTGTCTGCATGGAGACAGATGGGAAAAATCAAGCCAAATTAATGGCAGGCATGAATTTTAAAAGTATGAGTTAACATGCATTAATGACCTTGGTACACCCTCACACATGTAGCTACGGTAAGCTTAAATTTCCTTCATTTCCATTCACTTCCAGCATGAACTAAACTAAAATTAATTAACAGTGTCCATGCTGCAATTTAACACCATTCCTGACATCAAATCTTACAACTAATCCTTAATTAACCTTTCTGAATTTTTCTCCTTAGATTGCAATATATGATTATCTATCCAGCCAATTAAACAGTCCATGAACATCTGATAAAATATTTATCTGATTGCACTCCCCTAACAACTACGAAAATTTCTCAACCTTAGAACACATAGTGCATTGAAATGCATTAATGTTGTCCGTCTGAAAGAGACAGGTGTTTTGCAAAGTGATTTACAAAGTGATAGTAAGTTTCCAAAATGGAGAGAGGAAAGGCAGAAGGGAGTTATACCACACTGGAAAATGAACTTGATTTCTACCCCAGGTGCAGACTTGCAGGCATTCCCCTCGATTTTTGAAAAGACACCTCTAACCATGCTTGAAATTGCTGAGCCACGTCCACAGGACCTAAAATATTCCCAGTCCACACCCACGCTGTAGAAGAATAAAACAGAAGACAGCAAGTAGCGACTGCTCTGAAAAACAGCAGATAAATCTAAATAAAGCGAGATCCCTTCCACGCAGCTCTCCCACCTCCCTGCACTTTTCAGACCCCTCTGTTAAAGCAGGCAGCCTTGCCGCCGGCTCGGCGTCACGCAGCAGTGATCCCTGCACTCAGCACAGCTCAGCACGAAGCCTCCAGCACTTTTTCAAACTCCTCAATCCACAGGTGAGCTGCTCATTTTGCCAGATTCGAGACAGCTGTTCTTGAAATGCACGTTAAATTAAGTTTGAAGAGCCTGAAAATGCCAATGACCCCTCAGTCCCCACTTTGTATCATGAGTGGAAAGCCTGACTAACCCATCACACAAGTCATTCTTGAATTAAAGCACCCTTCCAGCATTGCCCAGCTTTTTTTCCAGCTGGGCACTCTCTCACCTCTCAAAATACCCTTTCACGTTGCAGGCACAAGCGACATTTGTTTCTATCAACGCCATTTTTGCCTTCAAGAATCCCCCTGCCTCCAGGGGATCCAAACACATCCTTGGGGCTACTTCCTTCATCTCTGCTCCCAACTCCTTCAGCCTGAATCCCATCACTTGTTCCACTAAAACCTGCCCCTGAAGCACTTGTTGGCGGGACCTCATAGCACGTCACTTACTGGAGAGGAGGTTCTCCTTCACAACATTAAGAAAGATCCAAGGCAGCTTCCTAAGCAGAGTTACAGACTCCATAAAATATGATATCATGCTCCGGAAGGAATTTGTGAAGGTGCAACTGGTCGCTCGTTTATGATCTTCCCAGGAAAGCTCCAATCCTTCACAGCCATAAGTATTTGTGAAAAGTGAATTTCAAGATTGCAAGAACTGTTAATAGGAAACAAACTTCAAATTCACAGACACCATTATCTGGATGACAGCAAAATCCATCCAGCACCTTCCAGACCCAGGCTCTCATCAAACATACACAGTATTTCCATCAGACTCGCCCACGAACAATCAGCACAGAGAAGCCAGAACACAGTGTTTCCATCTCTGCTCCAGTTCTGCTAGCACACCTCACTCACAAAGCACCCAACTGCCTGACAATTCTTTACACCAAATCTCTGCTGGAGACATAAGAGCTAGGTGGAGTATTAACATAAATTTATATAAAAATGTACATAAACCAAAAAATATAGTTTGATCCCAACAGTTATAATCTTGTACATCCAAATCTCTAATTTCCTTAAAGACCTCTTGCATGCACAACTGAGTGCAGGATTACAGTTGGATTATAGGGACAATCAAGCCTCATATATAGCATATATAGTTACAAATACACAAATATTATATAAATATAATAGCACAGTGATTATCCACCCCTGGACCAAAGTAAAATGAAGTTATACACACCTATACCTTGGGGGAAGGAAAAAACCCTCAAACCCCAACCAAATGTAACATCCCAACTTAACTAATCAAGGGATCACGCTCAAATTTTCAGTCTTGCTAGGCAATGCAACTCATAGCATGAGGGTATCTTCTCTGAGCAACAGAGAAGATTTTTATTTATTTGTTTAAAATACAAACTAATTGCTTCCGAGATGTTCTGTGCCTGAGCCACTCTGCCCAGAAGGCACAGGGAGCTCTAAATTACCCTCTGCTCGCAGCACTGGCCAAGGATTCTGCTGTACAAATTTAGCAAAACCAAAAAACTCATTACTCTGGTAGTGAGAGTTAAGTGTTATTTCAAGATAAAAAGCAGCTCTTTGAGAGTAGTCATCTGCAGGGGGAACCCATGACCATGGAACTCCTTCAGCCCCCAGGAGATCAATTTTAGAAAGTAGCTATCATTGCTGCAAGACTGCTGTAATAAATTCTGTTGTCATCCCATCAAGTGCCAACGCACCCTCCCCACAGACTAGGGGCTCCGCTGGCACACGCAGGGTATTTGCAGAAAATCTAGTGAACGCGGCCAGGCTGATTTGAACCCCTTTGATTTTCTGATCAGCAAATGCTGTATTACAAAGATATAAAGGGCAAGCCATAACGCAGATCAAACCAAAAAATATTAATCACCACCATCAACAACTATTTTTCTGCAAAATTTTACAGCTGAAAATGCAAACTGCTTCTCCCTCATAAGCGGGAAGGGATGCAATATTTATGAGGGGAGCATTAGCTTCTTTCTAGCTTCTCCCAGCCCCAGGAATCCCAGGCACAAGCCTGGGCTCCATGACAGACGTGGCTGCCAGCACCATGGGAGCTACTGAACGAAAATCAGTATGCAGCGTCCAGGCAGACGGATTGGCATCCTGTGCTGGACGCGTTTAAGTTCTCTGCTTCCTCCAGCAGCACAGAGGTATGTACCAGCAAGCAGCTTTGCTCAGTTAAATTTTCAGTAGCTGCCAGCTCCCGGAGGAAACACCCGTCAGGAGCACACAGAAATGTTAGCACAGTCTGGCAAAGAGCTCTCCTTTTCTGCCTGTGCAGACGTTCCGTTCCCCGGCAGAGGCAGCTGGGGCCCAGGCATAAATGTGAAAAAGCAGAGGCCTCCCTGCCCTTCAGCATCCCGTTGGTCAAAGGGATATTCTGTGCAATGTTTCTATTTTAAATAAAGATCTCACAAACAGACCGGTTTTGAGCTATTAGGGAAAAAAAGCATGATGCTGCGCTGCAGCTTTCTGTGCAACCTTTGAGCACAGAGGTTGCAGTAACTTGGGAGCAACAGATCACGAGCAAATAGTTAAGATCATCTGACGACTTGCTGCCAGAGCTGTAAGTTCAGAGACACCCCCAGCCACGCACCCAGGGCTGAAACTCAGCAGGCAGCTTCTAAATGCTGCTGAAGGACTGGCAAAACCCAGCCAGGCAAATAGTCCACTTGGGACCCAGCCAGACAAAAAAACTAGAGGACAGACCTCCTACCTGGCACAGGGGTGCTTGGTCCTGCCGGCAAGCTTCACAGATGAGCTCCTAGCAGCTCACAGGAGCAAGATCTCATACCCAAGATCTGCAGGTGAACATGCTGCTGTACACACGTTCCACTTGAAAGGACCTTTGGCGGCCCTGACACCAGTGAATACACCCAGCAGCACACATACAGTCTACTGGGAAGCCCACGCACGCCACTACGCGTGCTTCTCGTTGCCTCCCAGCATCCTTCAGACCAAGGGATCTATCTTGCACAGCTGAAATCTTGACAGGTAGGAATGGGTTTAAAACAGCAAGTCACTGCTTCACCGACCCAGTTCTGGACCCTCCTTTTTATCATCCACCCTGTTCCACCAGGAATTAGAAGGAAAACTCACCTGCCAGTGGAACAAGCAGACGTGCACTTGCATCAGTACCACCAGGAACCTCAGTGCGAGATTTTAGCGGGGAAGCTTTGGGTTCACATCTCACTAAAGGCTGAACTGCAGCATTTCAGAAAGGTGACAAACCTTGATTTCTACCTATAAGCAAGTGGCTCAAATAGGTAAGTTTTTCTAAGGTTTTTAATCACGCAAGTAATTTGAGCGTCTGATAACAATGATTCCTGCTGGCTAGACATCTAAGAGCACTTCACACTGAAAGCATCTCATTTCATCTTCTAGTTTTTTAATCAGCACAATTGTAGTTAAAAGAACATTCAAAGGAACCACTTACATTTCACTCTTCGTAGACAAGTTACCAGCCAAGCAGCACAGACTTCAAACACATCTGAAGTCACCAGCAGTTCTACTCAATCTCTGCGTAACCACAATGAAAACATTCTCCAAACACAAAGATCTCCAGCAGCTGGCCCATCTTGCACTCAGAGACAAAGCCTGTCCTCAACCAAAGCAGTTACAGCAAAAGCTGTAATATTTAGGTCAGCAATCTAAGAAGGCAAAGACAAAGTATCAGATTGATTCATAATGCTCTTTGATTGCTAATCCTGTGCAGAATTGTGATTTACATTACTCTAGGAAAATCCAAGGGCTATAGAAAAGGTCCATGCATTTTGTAAAGGATCATTCAAAATGATTCTGTCACATCTTTTATCATGATCTTTACAAATGTCGAGTTGAGAACAGGGAAAATGACATCTTGCCCCCTGAGGGCTGCGCATGCTGCTGAGCCTCTCCCACATGTGGAACAGGAGTTGGACCACGGCTCTGCTGCACCAGTGCTGCCCTTCCAAAAGCTGCCAGTGCAACAGATCGAGCAGGTCAGGAGAAGCACAGGAGGTGGAAGAACTTGAGTTCAAACATCTCCTCCGTGCCAGCCGGCCTGAGAGCAAAGGGCAGGACAGCCTGACAGGGATTTTGGCCAGCACCCATTATCATCCTCCGCTTCCTCCAGCCTGGAGCAACGCAGGAGTGGGGAGAGACGCGTGCTTCCCAGGTGCCTGTGGTTGAGATGCCTGCACGGGTGGTGTCGTGCACGCACTACCTTTGGCAGAGCGCTGCCCTTCAGCAAGCCGTCTGTCCTCTGACTGAGGCAGGCAAGGAAATAAGCCTCTGAATATACAGTAATCTGCTTCTGCAGCCGAGTTCCTCCTGCACCAGTCTCAAGGACAGAGATAAAGATATGCAACGCTGCTGGCTGCATCTGCTTTGCCACTCATTACACCACCCCTGGCCACCTCATACTAGCAGCTCTAATTCCTCCCATGCAATTCCAGCTGCTGCAACAGAGGACTCGGCCAGCCATCGCTTCAAATCCAGACTTAAGTACTTGCCTATTTTGTCCCTCAAAAACTAAGTCTCTGTGAACAACGATGCACCTCCATTTATGCAGTTTGGTTTTAACCAAGAGACAGAGTATTTGCAAACAAACAGTAGCCACCAGAGCCAGCAGCCTGCTTATCAGCGCCTCATCAACAAATATTGGTTTGCACAAGAATTAAGCTACAGATGCTGATGTATGCCTTCTGTTTTTGGAAATTTAACCTCACGTTTGCTGTCTGCAAGAGCTGCATGCATGCCCAGCTGAGCATCACAGCACTGCTGACAATGTGGCAGCTCACTGCACGGGGTGTCCACCTCCATTTTCAGGCCGGCCACCACTTTTGCCAGAGCTACACGCTTAGGCAGAGGTCCTCAGCATGTGCCCACAAAGCCCACACTAAGTCAACACTGCTGCATACGAACCCAGCCCAGAACAGAGCTCCTTCCACGGTATTTCGCCAACCTAAGGGAAGCCACCATAAAATGAAGGAAAGCAAGCCAGGCGATAGATTTATCCGGAGCCAAGCTGCAGCCCTGCACGGCTGCCCTGTCCCCAGCACCCGTGGTGGCTGTGCTGGAGCCCCCCAGGCACGCACCCCTGGGCACCGTGGAGCTGCTCGCCTCTGCGGCACCATCCCCTCCAGCAGCAAAGCCACTTATCAGCTGAACTAGAAGAAAACGGATGACTTGCCTAGACTCAGCAACTGCATCACCTCCAAAGCAGCGGCTTATCCTGAGGTGAGGAGAGCGGCTGCCCAGAGCAGAGGAGACCTGGAGATGGGCTGCCTGCCCTCTGAGGTCCCCATGCCTGTCGCCGGCTCCGGCCCTCGCTCTCCAACAGCAAGAGCCGCAGCTAATAGGAAAAGTTTGCCTCATTAGACGCTCTTGGCCTCTGTCCCAGGGGCCTTCTAGGGAAGATTTTTCCCGGGGATATTCTTCCTCCCAGGGAACGTTCAGCATCACTTGCAGCTATATGAACTCCTCACTTACTCAAAGCTTTACTAAAGCCTTCCCTGACCCAGTGACCCAGGCAAAAGGGCAGGGTTACCAAGCACAAAGGACGTGTGCTTGTTCCCTTACCGTGTCCTGGACCCCAACAGATAAGAACAACTCCCCGAGAGGCACGACCAAGGCCGACAACCAGGTCTCACAGCAAAGGCCAGGACAGAAGGCAGCCCTGTTCCACCGCAGCATCACAGGGGGCTCCTTCCACCCACCACCCCCTGCGAGCAGCAGGGCATGCATCATGGAGCTCCCACATATTTAAGGTTATCCCAGCTCAGGGAAATCATTCCACAATTGTGTCAGGAGGGTTCAAAAAATCCCGTTAGCTAGAAACATTTGAGGGAAGTGCAGTCTGGCGAGCGTGCCGCCAAGGACCGAGTGCACGCTGCAAGTTAGATTAATTCCTCGCACATTAATAGGCAGCTCTGGTTTCTCGCTCCCTCACAGCCAAGAAAATCTTCTGCTACAACCAGCCGCCCCACTGTGGCACCTTTTCCCTCTCGGGTGTTTTTTGTTTTGATGCTGTGGCTGCAGCAAGCGCCCAGGGGCTCAGCACCGGGCAGCAGCAGCCTGCGCCCCCCGCACCGCCCGGCTGCCCGCAAGCACACCGGGCCCCCCCCGCAGCGAACCCCGCACAACACACCTGGAACGGTGCGAGGTGGTACAACACACCTGGAACCGGCCGTGCAGGGGTACGAACACCCAGCACAGCGGCTCCTGACACCGCTCCCCGCGTGTGCCGCTGCCCGCCCCCGCAAGCACGGCGAGGAGGGGAAGGGGCTGGGGGCACCCGCTGCGGATTTCACGGCCCCCCGACCCCCCTCGATGGCCCGGGATGCCCCCCGGGACCGTCCCCCCCCGCGGAGCAGGGGCCGGCCGAGACGGGGCGGGGGGCACAGCCCCGGCCACAACCAGCCACCGCCTGGGAGTTGGTGCGTGCGGCCCGGCAGGGCAAACCCAGCCCCGCCGCCGCGATAATAAAGTTCCGCCGCGGCGGAGCTGGCACTTGTCAGTCAAGGCGGCGGTCACTCGCGGCCGCCCGCCACGCGTGGGTCCCCCCTCCGCGCTGGGGTGACCCCCCGGGCCCGGCGCGACGACCCCCCGGGGTGGGCTGGGCGCGGCCCCCCGCCCTCCCGCGGCACCTGCGCCCCGGCCCGCCGCGCACCCGGGCAGGCGGGCACTCACCCTCGGTCACTCGCCGCCGCCACCGCTCACTCGCCGCCGCCCGGCGCCGCCGCCCGCCTTTGTTGCCGCCGCCACGACCGAGGCATTTAAGCGCCGCTCCCCCGCGCGGCGCTGCGCTGAGGCGGGGCGGCGGGGCCGGGGCCGGGGCCGGGGCCGCCGCGCTGGGGGAGGTGCCGCCGCCAGCCCCGCTGCCGCCGCCGGGCACAGGCCGGGCCGCGGGCGGTGAGCGGGTCCCGGCGGGGGGCTGGCACCGGTGAAGCCTGGGCAGACGCTCAGGACGGCGGCTTTCCTGGAAAGGACGGGCCATGCAGAGCGGGGCAGCGGCGGCACAGCAGCATCCTCAGCATCCTCCTCAGCATCACCCTCCTCCTCCCGCCGTGGCGAGGCTGCCGAGACCGGCAGCTGCCCCAGAGCCGCCTTCCCCCCCCGCGGAGCCCGGGCAGCCCTTCGCGGGGCTGAAGCGCGGGCGGGAGCACGGCTGTGGCCGGTCCCGCTGGGGGCTGGGGACCTTCTCGGGGCTGGGGGTATCGCTCGGGGTCATGCTCGGGGCTGAGGGTCCCGCTCAGGGTCCCACTCGCGGCTGGGGGTCCCACTCAGGGTCCCGCTCAGGGCTGGGGGTCCCACTTAGGGTCCTGCTTGGGGCTGGGGGTCCTGCTCAGGGTCCTGCTCGGGGCTGGGGGGTCTCACTTGGTGTCCTGCTCGGGGCTGGGAGAAAGTTTCCCCATCCCCTTGCAGAAAGCCTGGGGTGGGAGCACTGAGAGCGCCCCCCTGCCCACCTGCCTTTAGGGAGCTTTCCCTGGGAACACCCCAAAAGCGACTGTACCCCTGTTACAAATGCAGAGCCCTGCTCCAGTGACACTGCCATCCATCCATCCATCCATCCATCCATCCATCCATCCATCCACCCATCTCAGTTACAACAGGCTTATTGCGGATGCGATGCAGCCACAGCGATGGTGCTCTAGGAAGAGGCCGGCAGCCTCCCCGGCACCCCACCTGAGGGCTGCAGCGGGGGAGCCTGCACCCCACGGCTCCCTGGGGGCCAGCCCCCGCACCCCACATGTGCAGCTGTCACAGCTACTTTGTGGCTTCAACTAGCCTCAGGCTTTAACCACGTTCAAGCTCTTCTATTTCTGTTATATATCCACGCAAGAGCAGGGCTCAGTGTGTGCAAATACATTTTGCCAATTTCTGTGCTAATTAGGCTCCAGGCAAGCTAATATGATTATTGTCATCATAAAAGCTTGAGCTCTGGAACAGGAGAGACCCGCCCATGCAAGGCAGAACAAGGGTCCTGCTTAAATCAGCACCATTCCCCATGGGGGGGCAGTGGGGCTGTGGGACACGTACCTACCCAGTACCTACCTTGGCTTCCCCTGCTCAACTGGAAAGAGCAAGCAAGCTGTTTCTGGGATGTATTTGTATTTTTCCACCTCAAAATGGGTCAGCTTGTGCTCTGGGATCACATCCTCCAAGTCTGTGTCCAACCTCAGCATCTCACTCTGCGTTACTCCCATTTCAGCAGCAAGGTGATGTTCCCCTGCATGCAGACCTCTCCCCTCCCACCAGAGTAAGGTCTTCCCAAGGGCCCTCTTACGTCAGAGATGGAACATCTGCAAGGACACATAAAATAATTTGAAATAACCCTCCTGAGGAGAAACAACCTGCAGAGCTATTGCAGAATGCAGGTCCTGGCCAGGTTTCTGTACAGCACCCCGTGCCCTTCAGGACCCTTGGCTGAGCATGCTGTTGGAGCGTGGGCACTGGAGCTGGACTTTCACGGCAGGCAGGCGCTTAACTGCATTAGGCAAAGCAGTTTAGGGCACTTCCCAGCATTTAAAAGCTGGTTAAACCTTACACTGTGCTGAACCTGAAGGCAGATGAGTTCCCATGGCTTTTGAGTAGGGACGTGAGTGAGATGGGCAGCTGGCCAGCCCACATTTACCACTAATTGTGGTATGTTTATGTGGATGTTTGCTCAGAAAGGTCTTGGCCTGGGCTGAGATCCTTCACCGAGCATCTTCCCTGTCTTTTTTGCACTAAGACTGTGTGGAAGTAGGAACCTGCTGCCAATGCAAGGAGCTGGACAAAAGCCTCCTGCACTCTCCCTCGCGGGCTGCAGGTCAGTAACACGCTGGGTCACGTTCTGCCTCTCCCTCCACCCACTCCCCTCCTGCAGAGGTCCCCTTCTCACGGGTCCTGGGCTCCATCTCAGATTCCCCTCATGCTGCGCTGCTTGCAGGAAGGAGCATAACTTCGCAAGTTTACTTGCCTGGATGGTACAGAAATCCCCAAACCACTGTGAGCACTTCCCTCGCCTCCTGACACTGTTCATCCCTACCTTCTTGCTGTGACGAGGTTTCAGACCATGACGGTGCCGAAAGAGGGACCACCTATGGTGGAGGGAAACCTTCCCCTACCTTTGGAAACTCTTAACAAAAACCTGCAGATAACTGAAAGCCTGGGAGCCTCTTCGGGGTGAACCTCACCCACTTGCCTTGCCATGCCCCCGGGCAAGCAGCAGAGGAGACCACAGGGGGAGTGAGGGAGAGCATCCAAATTCCAGAAGGATGTGCTGAGCTGTGCTGGCTTTTTCAGGCTCATGACTCCTACCTTCCGGCAGTGCTTCTTTCTGGGGAACAAAGCCGGCGTCAGCATCTTCATCCAAGTAATTTTTTCCTACGCTGCAGACGAACAAGCAGTTAAAGGGTAAGAGCTGGGAGTCATAGTCACTCCTCTCCATTTGTCACTCTGAAGAGATGGGCGGCCTTGAAAGAGGAACAGCATAAAAAGAAGGCTTTTGTCCTACTAGCCTGTTCCTGCCCTGTCCCAGCCACATCCCAGACCCGTTTCAGGGACTCTTGTACCACCCCCAGCATTGCAGCTGCTGCTGCACGTCCCAGCGTGACCGATTCTCCACTGGGTTCAGTGCCCAGTGCCCTTGGTGGCTTTAGTGGAAAGAAGCAGGCAGGTCTGTAGGTTGCTGGCAGACAGCTTTGCCCCCATGGTTATCTATATTCATGCAACTTCTGGTCATGACTGTCTCGGGAGGGAGGGGGCACACTCACCTGTGCATTATTAGAAATGTTACAGACAAGTGCTCAGTAAAGAGATTAGTATTTGTGCTCCCTGCCTTATAATATTATAAGTTTGGGAATGATAAATAATGCTTTTATGGGGCTGTTAAAAGGAATCTTCCTCAAAGACTCCTTTATTGAGCAGCCTATAAAGGTAGGTTTGAGTGGCTTTTGCATGAAAAAACTATTTCATCATCTCTTAAATTCCTTAACTCTTTGATTAAAGCTTTAATAGCTTTATGACAAAAAGTTGCCACTTCCTCAGTGTCCTAACCTAACTGACCTTGAATTGCAGGGAAACCACACGTGCTGCGCAGACCAGTGGCGCAGAAGTCCCATAACACTTGGGATGTGCATGGACACTTTCACTGCGTGCAATGACAGAAATTTTCTCCTGAAGCTTCTGGCTTCAGCACAGTGAAACCAACTGAGCAAAAAATATTGAAATTAAAGACAACCCCAAACCCCCACATTGTCCATCCTTGCTGCCCAAACCTGCATTCTTGACAACTGACTTGCATTCTGATCTTAAAAACGTCTGTTGGTGAAGATACCCCAACCAGTATCCTTTTCAGGGCTTGTTTATACTGCAGTTGGAAAGTTTCTCTCAAGGTCTTTTCAAAACTATTATTGTTATTTTTCCCCTGTCCCCAGTGGGAGACCGATTTACTGCCTTACTCTGTGGTAGTTTTATATATACTTAAAGGCTGAACTAATCTCCCTAGCCTTCCTTCCTCTGGATTACCAAAGCCAGTTCGCTCAGTCTGCCCTCACAGGTCACGTTCCCAAGCCCTCCCTGCTGCCCACCTCTGGTTCCTCCCCAGTCAGGCTTTATTTTCCGATGTCTGCCCTGAAGCCTGGCCTGCCCTGAGCAGAGGGAGGGGTTGCATGGTGCCTACACGTGCACCTCTACCCATATTCTCCATTTCATTGCTCTTCTCACAGCGGGCAGCTGTTACCAGCCTGTGCCCAGCCTGCCACGTGCTGCACTCACTGAGGCTTTTTTGGTAAAACCAGTGGCCGACCAGCCCCGTGCCAGACCTCCCTGGGCAGGGGCAGCAGCCAGCCCCCAGTCTGGAGAGGGGTGGTGGGCAGAGCAGAGCACGATGCCACCCAGACCCTTGCCCTCCCAGGCATGTTCCTCCTCCTGGCCTGTTCAGGATTCTGGATTCTTGCTCAGGCAGGATGAGTCTTGTTTTCTGAATTCCCGTGGGTGCCCTTTCCAGGCAAAAGTGAAGAAAAACAGGAGTTGGGCCATGGTGTTTCATCCCTTGGCTGGCTCCAGACAGTCTCCTGGGGCTGGACAAGTCTAACAGAGCCCATGATTCATTATGCCCATGTTGTATTTATCTTTTAGTGTTGGGACGTTGCTATTCAATAAAAATATGGCACATTTAACTGGTAGGGAAATGGCAGACCCCAGGCAGCAACAGCACCGAGAAGGGAGGATGTGTAATTCCCACTGGCACACATGCAGCATATACACACAGCAACAATTAGGCAGGTTCAATTGCCTCAGATTGCAGTTCCAGACAACGTTACTAATGCAAGTCCACACACAGCCTGAGCTAAAAAAGGCGGTTCCATTTTTTTTGCTGGAAAACTCTGTGTCACTGAGTTGCCACACATGGAAGAAAGCAACATCTTACTCGAAGCCAGGATTCTGCCTGTGAAAGGATTAGCAGGAATCCCAGCAGCCTACGGGCCATGTTTTCTCCTCCAGTTTCTATCTGCACAATACAGAGCTGAGGATGGGTACAGCAGCCTGTGAACTTGTATCTTCCTTTCATCTATCAGAGGACAGAGAGGGGCTGGATCCTGAGCTGGGATGTAGCGCATCGGGGATGCACCCCTGCTCAGCCACCTGCTGCCAGCCCTGCTGTGGGGAGTGGTCCAGGTTCGCTTCTGTGCATGGCAGAAGGAATCAAAGCATGGGGGAGAAGTATCAGAATGTATTAAAGGCAGCATTCACTCTGTCCAGACACCGAGTTTTACCAGGGTCTGGCAGGGTGCTGGATTTCTTTGCAAGATCTGGCCCTAGTGACTGGTATGAGCAAAGCCCAGCATGGCAGCTCACAGGAGCTGGGCTTGCTCGGATGTGGCTTTGGTCATGGTGACTGACCACATTGGTCCTCTGCCTCCAGGGTCCCACGCCATGCCCTGGGCATGGCACAACCCCATGTATTCTGTTGTAGAACCTCACGGGTCCGTGATTATAATTTTCAGCTATCCTGTAGGCACAGCAGTGGGGTGGAGCAGAGTACACACAGACACAGGTAGCCCAGCCCGGCGCTCTTCCAGCTGGCACAGGCAGAGGTTGCTCCAAAGCCAGATCGTGATGCACAGCAACATGCAGATGAGAAAAATCACACCACTGCCTTTGGTGTTATGTTCCAGCCAAGCTAAAAAATAGGGACTAACCAACTGCAGGTAGCATTTTCCTTGTTTTCTTCACGCTGGAGAGAAGGTTCAAGTCTCAACAATTAACACCTAGAATGATTCCTGTGATCAGCATCCTAACACAACGGTGTATGCTGCTGATGTCTTCAGCTCCTTGCAAGTATAACATGGGGGAGAAAATGGCATTAGGCATTACTTAGAAAAGAGAGGAATTAATATACTTTAAAGCTTATCAGAACCAGATTATATGAATTATTTTCCCCCCACCCCTTATTACCTTATGTTAAAAAAAAAAAAAAAAAAAAGGTAAGTTAGCCTATCTAAGTAAGTAAACAAGGAACTCCTTTTCTGTAGAGAAGGACCACACAGGTTACACAAGTTCAACAGGGGAACTTGCGGTCCTTCCTATTGCTACAGAAGCTGCTGTCCTCCAAAAAACCATTTGTAGACTGGTTAAGTTCAAAATGCGACTGAAATGTCTTTAAATTACCTCTTAAACATCTAAAGCAATATCATAATTCTACAAGAAAGTGCAGTGCCACCTACCCTGCAAGCCATAAACCTACCAAGGCAGCAGCAGGCGGTAATTGGGTTTTCCCATGCGTAGCTGTTACGAGCAGAAAGGGATGGGGGAGGACTAGTAATTTTCACAAACTCAGACTTCCCGGAGGTGAGGTGTACCACAGCCTCATCAGTGTTCAGGAGGAGGAGGAGGAGGAGGAGGATGTCTTCCTTGGATCGCAGCCAACAGTCTGGGAGGTCAAAGATGAGCAAAAGGAATTTCCTTGGATGAGAGCTGCACTCCCCAGCCCAGGCTCACGGGCAAGGGCCTCCTCCTTGCAGAGCTCTGTTCTACTTCTCATGGATGCTTGTTTTTTCAGGCTAGCATGAAAAGTGTGGTTGCCTGCAGCTGCTACATGGTCAGTATTCGTTCCTTTGGGTCAGCAGAAGTTGGTGGCCATCCTTTAAAGATTTCCTGCCTGCAGAAGAGCTGCCCTTCACTCTGCAAACACGGGAGTGCAGCTGTCACACCCGAGATGTGACCGTCAGCGGTCCCTAGTCAGACTTTGGTTGAAGCTAGCCCCAAAATTCACTTTTCCTACAATAATCCAGACTTTGACCAATAACATAGTTATTTTTGCAGTCACCCATGCTGCTCCCTGCTGCAGCAGGCCATGCTCAGGCAATTGCTGCAGAAGTAGCTGCCGGTAGCCTGCCTGCACCCACCACTGCCCATCTGGGCCAGCCCGGAGAGCAGCCCTCAGTTTGCTTCTGTGCAAAATCAGCCCAAATCTGCCTGACTTTGCACTGAACTAAGTGAAGAGCTTTCACAGGCTCTGGTCTTCCTTAGTGTTTGGTTTTATGGGGTTTTTTTTTGCAAGGTGGAAGGCAACAGTCTTCCCCACCAAGGTAAATCACACACACACACACACCCCCCAAAATAGTAACACACCAAACCTTGCTTCTCCTCTCTGTACTGCAAACCATCGTGGGTCAGAGATGAAAGTACATCAGGGCACCGTGACCATGCCAGAAGTTTTGCAGCATCATTTTTTTTCTTTTCCAGAGGAATATTCTGAGCCAGAAGCTTTTACAGGCGAGTTTTGATTTTGTTCTCTTGTCCCCTGTAAATGCAAACAAACCACATGGCTCAAAAAGCAAATGTGCTTGGTCCGGAGCTGGCTGAGTCACGATGTTTGTTTGTCAGTCTATAGTAATTAGACTGTGTGCACTAAACCATTTCATTATAAGGCACCCCAGAGTCAGGCACCTGAAAATAACATCAGACACCGCAGCTGATCCTGTCAGCACCTGCCATTAGTGGTAACATAATGTTGTGATGAAAACCAAGAACTCTACATGGACACCACTCAATTTGAAGTGTTTTCCTTGATGGAATTTAATAAAAATATTTTTCTTAAGGTGTTTGGGTTTTTTGGGGGGCGGAGAGGGGGAACATCCTCAGCAAAATACTTTGTTAACAACAAAACATTTTCAAGCAGATCTCATCAAGACATACAACTCCTCAGAGTCACGGACAAATGCAAGAAGGCTCTACAAGCCTCCTCCTGTAGAGGAGGTGTTCCAGCCCAGCACAGAATTAAGAAACAGTGGATCCAGCACAGCTACTTCATGCTCTACCTGGTGTATGTATGCGCAGAGCTGAAGAATTAGGAGCTCACCTGAGCTAAACTCCACCCAGTAAGTCTGAGAAACCTTTGAAGAGACATCAAAACTCAGCACACAGTGAACAGAGAAAAGCAGCCTCAGCAGAAACCACCATTTCCAGGTTCATCTGGACCACAGAGTGTTTTTGTACCCACCATGCAATCACCGGGTATGGCAGGAGTGCTTTGGGTTGGACCAGAGATTTTGGCTCTGCTTACCAGAGAGCATCGGCTCTCCCCGTTCCCTGTCCATAGCAGAGTGCCAGCGATGAAGGGCGTTGCGCAGGCTCGCATACTTCTGTAGGGTGTTCTCATGCTGACTGGTTGAGTTGCCTGATGTGCTACAGCAGGGCTGAAATTAAAGGATGTATTAGACAAGCTTTAAGAAAAGAAACAATTGCTTACCTTCCTTTTGAGCAAACTCATGACAAGCCAACTGACTTTAAAATGTCCAAATGTATGCTATTCCTGCCTGCTTCTACAAAATCTAGGTTACCCTACGACCCCTTCTTTCCTTTAAATCCAGAACAGTGCTTTCAGTTTGTGAAAGTGTAAAATCTCTTTCTGAAGAAATCAGCTACATGATGTTGTGCAATGCTGCCCTGGAGAGGGTATGGCTCTTCCACCAGCCCTAGCAGGGAGGCAGCAGGATGAGTTTGCCGTGTGCTGTTCACATGAGAAGTTAGCAATTCCCCCTTGGCTCTCCTGGATATAGTTTTACTATTGCACATATACCTGCATCCTTAACATGCTTACACCTTGAGATCCTGAACTGATCTGCAAACTAAATAGCTGCATTTTCAAGTTCCAAATGTGGACAGATTTTACAGCCCTTACCTGTGTTGATCCACCTTCATATTTGCGAGAAGTTCAGCCGCAGTCCCAGCTCAACACAGCAATATGCCATAGATCTTGCCTTTTTAAGATTTCGCGAGAACTGGTGGGGTAGCGTGAGGTCCTTGGTCTCTCATTTTATGATGGTATGTTGGAAACTCAAGTTTACTCCATTCAGATTCTGGAGTCTGCTATTCAGGGGATTTTAAGATCAATGAATTACATTCTTTCATGTTCAGTCTTGATGTTGGTTTCCCAAAAAAGTGCAAGAAGAGGTTGTTGTAAGGGTGCTGGAAATGCTGATGACAGCATGTCCTGCACCGATGCTATGCATAAGATGACAAGGACTTTGAAACCTCAGCTGAGAAAGTAGAGTAGGGAAGGCAAGGTATCCAACAGGACTCGCCAGGACACCCGTGCTTGTCACACTTGCCTGCACTTGTAGCAACACGGCAGAATTTAGTCCAAACGAGCCCTGATATGACAAACTGGGGACCGGGAGGGAAACCATGCTCACCCTGAGCCCCACAGCCTCATGATTTAATACAACAGCTAGAATTCTTCTACTAGAAGCATAGCATGGAGGTTGTCAGGACAGCTTGCCAGTCCATTGCTATAATTTAACATCAAGCTACCCTTTTTGGGGGCTCATTTCCCAAACGCTCCAAGGGGAGAAGTCAGTTGTTGCTCCAGGGACTGGCAACCACACGACTCCTGCATCTCTGAGAAGAAGTGCCCTGTGGCCACAGCCATGTTGCAGCCCCAGCCTGGTGGTAGGAAAGAAACCTCAGCACACACAGACCCACCTGCCCTGCGGGGTTCGCTGCCTGCATGGTGCCAATTACGAGCGCAGGACAAACGGCAGTGGATTTGCACAAGGCAGTAGCATCCCCCAAGCCGATGGCTGCTCCTTTCCAGCCTCTACCAGCAGCAGAAGGCATACAGCATTAGCCTCAACAGCATTTCAGCATCACAGCATCACCAGCCAGTTTGGGTCTTGCAACCTCCCTGGCTGGTGCCATTGGGAGCAGCCAGGACCTGTTGTTCTCTTACACCAGCAGGAACAGGCTTCTCTTTGCTGCAAGGGGCTGCCCCTCCTGCCTGCTGCTCCCAGAAAATTCCCCAGCATTGCCACTTATATGACAAGGATAATGAAAATTTTCTCTCTTTAAAATTCACAGCAGGCATTTTTTTTCAGAGAAGTAGCTGTCCTTCACCATGTTTACAATGGACTCACCCAATAGTACTAGTTACTGTATGACTGCTGTGTTTCTCAGAAAAAAATTGGGGAAGAGAAGGTGACAAAAACAGCGTGGGGAAAGGAAGAGCAGCACATCCAGACAGATTTTTACCCCCCCTCTCAGAAGTGGGGCTCCACTAACGCCACGCAATTGGTGCAGCACAGACCCAGCAGATACCCATTGCTTCCCTTTTGAAACATCAGCAGGTGAACTGATCAAAGTAACCCAAATAAAATATTTGAAAAGTATGTTATAAGGGTTACACTCGGGGCCAGGATCCAAAGAAAACCTTCCCTCTTCCCATCACCCTGCAAAGCACAGGCTCTGACAGCCAGGCTACCCGTGCCTCAGCTCTCCTGCATCCCCCTACGCTTCCCTACTTCCCAGGGGGGGTGAGGGGGTGCCGCAGGGGAGGATGAGGAGGGATCAGCTGCAGCCAGCTTGTCCTGGCACCGGGAGGGACCATTCCGCATGCTGGTCCAGGAGGATTCAAGGTGCAGAGGAAAGCTGTAGCAACCGGCTATAGGGGACCGAATGCTGTTGGTGGCAAACCCTGCTCTGCAGGATGAGCACCAGCACCAGAGCACTTATGGTAAAGCACAATATTCCTAAAAGCACTGGAATGACTCCAGGGACCCATAGCCCACTGGAAAGCATGCAGCTGAGGAAAGAGATAAGTGGTGTTTATACTGTTGAAGGAAAACATACACAGGATTCTTTTCTGGCCTTGGGATGCCAGATGAATAAGGAGTCAGGGCAAATAAAGAAGTCACTGGTTGATAATATATGCACGGGAATTTCCAGACAATGATTTATACTGACTCTGGTATATTTGCCAGTGCAAAAATACAGTCACAAGCAAAGCATTTGGGACGCAGCCCTCCTTTCTCCTAAACACACCTTGCCTGTGCCATTTGCTCTAGTTTGCTTTAGAAGAGGTTAAACAAGGGTCTGCAGATGCCTCCCAAGCACTGACACAGCTGGCGGCCCTTAATGCCTCGCTGCTTTTGCGCACAGTGCTCAAGAAACTCAAGTACAACTTCCCAAATAGTGTTGAGGTGCAGGAGACACAAAATCCCAGTTATTCTGCTGGGGTGGTAGTAAAGGCACTGACGTGACCGGGTAGGGGGCAAAGCTGCCTTTGCTTACAGGGAGCCTTTTCTAAGCTACCTTATTTATGGCTGGTGTGGTTACCTGTTCACACTGCCTCGATACAAGGGGGTCTTCAACCCACAGCCTCAACTTTCCTTTGGCACGGAGGGTTGTGTTCAAACCACAACCTAGGTGCCACAACCAGACCTTAGCTGTACAGCACCACTGCCTGTTTGCAGCCAGCCATGCCTGCAAAGCATGTGCACGCCTTGGCTTGAAGCAACAACCCTTTGCTCTTTGTACAACCCTCACTTGTAGCTGCCAGCTCAGCTGGACCCACGGCAGGGCAGGGTGAGGATGTGCCTTACATCCTCCTCGGCAGCTTCCATACAGAGGGGATGCACCTTCTCATACAGGGGAGGGAGCACCTGGTGCAGAAGGTTCAAAGGCAACAGTTGAACAAAGAAAAAACATCAACGATACCAGCTCTTCATGGCATTGACTTAAAACTACCACTTGCTGAGCACTGCATGAGCCTCCCACCCTGCACATCTCTGGCGGGCTGCTGCTGCCTTCACTAAAATCCCTTTTTGGAAACAGAAAGAGGGATCTTCCTAAAGTTGAGGAAAATGGCAAGTTTCCTGCTCGTCTGCTATTCCACTTCGCTCTCTAGCTGCTGAAGCATGAATGGTGCGTCAGAGGAAATTCAGCCTGTTCTCAAAAGTCTCCATCTCACCCACTGCTTTCTGCAAAACTGGCCCCAATTACATTCACCTTAAATTTTCATAGTGCTAACAACAACCCTACTCCTCTACCATCACTTGGATGTGTAGGATCATATTTCTTCACAGTTGCTGTACGCATTTCCTTTTTATCAGGTTTTTGGTACTGCCTGCTTGGCCCATGCTTTCTTGATGTATTTTATTTTTAATGTCATGTCGACATTTGTCTTTCTTGCATTTAACACCTTAATTGGCCCTATAGGTATTACAGCAGGCTTCTCTCTGTTGTCATATTTCCCACCTCCTCCAACAAGGGATGCTTCAGTCCCTGTGCCCACACTGCCTTGCAAGGTTCCCCTCTCGTATCTTCTCATATCTCTGACGCTTGCTCTCTTCCTTTACTTGCTCACCATTAGCTTCTCAGCTGCCTGTGGCTTGATCTTATCTCCATGAGACATAACCTTCCCACGTGTTTTGAAGCCTGCCTTCCCACCACCCCCTTCAGCCCTCAGCGTTGCTTTCTGAGGCATTTCTGAAGCTGGGGGCTCCTCGGCGGTGCCTCCCCCGCCCCATGCAGTGCAGTGCCTCTCGCACACGCTCTCCTGCCAGGCTGCCTTCGCCACTTGCTCTTGGCCCATTTCAATACGCAGAACGACCCTGTTTCCATCTAGGCAAGGGCAGAATCACTGACATAAAATTTATGTCAATGACATAGGGCAAATCCCACTCTGGCATGAAGCGGTGACTCTCCAGGCTCAGCAGGAACAGGCAGGAGCACTGTCATGGCCAGCTCAGAAGCTCAGCATCCTCCGAGCTCATCCCTCCTCCCGTCTCCCACAGCCGTACAGCTGATGCAGAGGTGTGTGTGCTTCAGACCAAGCCCTCGCCTCCTGCTTGGGAGGGCAGGATGGCAGCAAAGGCAGCAAACCGTTCCCAAGGGACTTGTGTGGAGACAGCACCAAGGCAAGGAAAGAGATTGCCCTGACCCCGTGTCAGCCACCAGCACCCATGCCTGTGATCCCTTTAAGATCTGCACAGTGCTTCGTTCTGAGTTGGGGGCTGCCATTCAAAGGAAGATCTCCTGCTGGGGAGATGGCTTGTGAGTCACAGAGGAGGAGGGAGCAGAGCAGCGATGTGGATCCAAGTGCTGCAGATGTCAAACCATGCAGCACTCCCAGCACCGAGCAGACACTTCCCACCAACCCACCCCACATGCCTGCACGAGCACAGTATCCCAGGGGACAAGGTTTCCGCTCAAAAGGTAGTGCTGTGACTAGCTTTCTAATTAAAAGAGAGAGGCAGAAGATCTGAGCACAGGGAACACAGCCTTCCCTTGTCCTCCGTCCTCCATCGTCTTTATTTGCGTGGTAACCCCCCAAGACAAAGAAGAATTAAAAATACATGCTTCTGAACACTTAACAAGAGAAAAGCTCAGATGAAGCCTGGCTCCTCCAGTCTGCTAGGGTGTCCTTCACCGGCAAAGCCCGCAGACCCAGGGCAGGAGCCGTCCATCCTTCTGGGTGCACAACACCCAGTGCTGTGATGCCAGCACACGGAGGTGTTCTGGCCCCAGCCCGGGCTCTGCCCTTCAACACGTTACTTAATGCAGATGAGACTTTGCTCATGGTAACTGTTATCTCCACCTGTTCTGGAGCTTTATCCTTCCATCTGTTGCTGTACAGGCACCAACTGCAAATTCACAAACACTACAGCTCTAAACGGGGGTTGTCCCTGGTCCCCCTCAGCCCACATCTCCTGCATCTCTTCCAAGATGCAACTTCAAAATAGGATGTGACCTGAGAGCTGCTTACATAAGGGTGCGCGAAGGGGAAGCTGTGAATGAAGAAAAGATCTCAAGGAAATGAGGTTCACAAGGGAAGATGATTTCTGCATTACCTGCAATAACACAGGAAGCAGAAGATATTAGATAAGAACAGGAGATAACTGTATATTTTCTCAACAGCCAACCCAGCTGTAAAAAAAGACATAGCCTTTTACGGTTTCCTGTTTTCACGGTGGCAGGGTGCTTCCCCCGCTGTCCTCTGGCAGGAGATTCCACTCCTGGTTTACCCACGGGGGTGGTGAGGCCACACATTCCCAAGGGGAAGGTGCCCGGCCAGCAGGCTTTGCCGCACAGCAGAGCGAGTAGCACCAGAGCTCGCCCCCCGTGTCCGTTTGGAAAGAGGGAGCTGGCCTCGGCAGCACCTTCCTGGAAAGAAAAGTCAAGCTTTCCTCAAGTCTTCTTTGAACTTGCTGGTAAAAGGCCACCTGCAGCCATTGGCCTTATTCCCTCATGCATGCACATCTACGGGAGCCCAGCAAAAGGGCTGGCATTTGCAGAGATCCATACGTACGAATGTATAGAAGGGAGCAGTTGTTTGCAGCCCCATCTGCAAGGGGTTCAGATTGCAAACGCCGGAAGGCTCCAGCTGAAAGGTGGTTCGGGTTTAGAGCAGCTGTTGTTATTTCAGCGGCGGCAGCCTGAGACAAACATGCAAATCTTTCCATATATTTTATTAATGACTCATCCTAATCATATTGCAAAGTTCTTCCTAGTGACTGTGATGCCTTACGGTACCTGGAGGTGTGGGTCTAAACACAGAAGGTGGAAACAGGTGGGAAAAGCAGAGGTGGCAGGTGCAGAACGTGGAAGAGAGTAGCTATAAAATCTTCTGCCTCCCCAAAATACTTGTGACAGCTGGAAAAGATGCAAGCAAAAAAATTTTCAAGGAGGCAGATGGAGCCTGAAAAGGAACATAGATAAGAGCCACATTTTTTAATACGTCTAAATCAGAGGCAGTAGGTCCCTTCAAAAGTTAAGTGGAGAACAGTAAGCAGGTTATTGTACATGGATTTTTAAGATATTGCCTTCACAGATGAAATTAAACTTTGAAAAAGTTGGATCTAAGAGAAACAAAAGGGGCAGGAAACTTGTGAAGAAGCACACAGCACAGAGACAGCCAAATGAAATGTACTCCTCTGGAGGACCAGGGAATCCTTCACTCAGGTTGTCATAGGCTCAGAAATTTAAAAGAGGGGAAGAGATTGCCAGAATATTCCTCCTTGAGTACAGAAAACCACAGCTGGGATGGGGCAGCATCCACAGCATGTGAACGAGAAGGGCTGCAAGGCTGGGTAGGAAAGCAGAGCGGTGTCACAGCAGACCAGCACAGCGACACGCTGCAAGAGGGCAGAAATAGGAGCTGTGAGGAAACGCTTCTCGCAAAACCCACGCCGAGAGAGAAGGCAGGAAAGGGTCAGGAGGAGCACATGGACGGTGGGAATGAAGGCAGGCCAGGGCAGAGCCTACCTGGGGCAGGGCTGCCACGTCTGCAAGGAGCACAAGCATGAAACTAAATCAAGAAATTCACTGTGGAGAGCTAGATTAATAGATTACATGTACATAGTGTGCAGGGAAGAAGAGTCTGGTAGCACTCCATGCAGGGGGGGATGAATGTGTAGGGTGGGGGTCACCGACAGCAAAGGGGATTTCCTCATGAGATTTGCACAAGGGACAGTTGCCTGCTTTGACTCGGTCTCTGCCCAGAGCGATGCACAACACAAACACGGCAAGGGGAGGGGAGAGGATGCCAAGGGATGCTGGATGCCACTCAGCCACCCTTAGACCGCAGGGAGCGGTGATAGCTCCTGTGGATGCCAGTGGAGCCGGAGGCCCTCCCGAACAGGGAGGCTGAGGCTGAGGGGATGCCGTAGCCCTGCTGACACCCCCTCACCGGTGCAGGCTGCCCAGGGCAGTCGGTGCAGGTGCTGCTTCTCAGGTCTCCTTAGTGACAGGGGGAGGTTGTGAGACCCTCACCAGCCTGCCCAAGACGCACACCCCCTGAGAAACACCTCACTGGGGCCTAGATATAGTCTGAGGCAATGGTGAAAGTCATTAACTCAAAGAAAAGTGAGAGAAACGACAGAGTATGTTCTTTTTCTATGGAAAATGAACGGATGGTGCTTTGCCTATGTTCAGAGCTAAACCAGTAGGCAAAACAGACCCATTTCCCTATGCTTAGAATAAGAGGTATGTTTAGCGGTGAGGCAGGTGTCAGATCATTTTCCATGCTGGAGGCTTCAGTTGGCTTCCTCCAGGGGTAAAAATAACCAGCCTCACCCCAGCTGAGCTCTCCGCGCTCCGAGGAAGGCATCGCTTAGGAAGCAGCCCTGCACCCTGCGCCTGAGCCAGTCCACAGGGGGCTGCAACGGACACCGAAAGCCTTAAGGTTCATGTGAGTAATACACCAAAGTGCTGATGAGCAATAGAAGGAAGCAACAAAAACTTCATAAGGTTTATGAAAGGCTGCTTCTAGTTTAAAACCCAACAGCAGCATCTTAACAACCTGCTTAGAGACCAGAGTAACTGAGCAGCGACTGCAAGTCAGTTCCCATCTATTGCAAGGAGTTCGCAACAGGTTCCACCTTCAAAACCAGGTGGGCCAGGAACAGAAAGTTTCGCTGTGAAAAGCAACATCCCCAGTCTCTGCTGCAACTGCCAGCTCTCTGGATCCCCACATGAAGAGGAAGCAACGTTGCAGGGGACACTCCTGGGAAAGGACGTCCCCAGTTCAGGAGCAAGAGGGGCTGTGGAGGAGCTAATGGGTCGGACAGCCCAGAGAGGATGGAGCTGAGCAATACCGAAAGCAAAACACACCAAAGGCTTCCACGCTCTGCAGCTGCCTCACCGGCTGGCTGGGAAGGTCTCTGACCAGCCGGGTTTCACAGCCTGCCTCTGCAAGGGGGGAAGGCAGGAGGGTTTCCATACCCAAGGCTGGGCCACCGTGCAGCAGCCTCAGGATGCACTGATGGAGAGGAGCTACACTGAGACAGGTTCCTACACACGCTCCTTTAGCACCTCTTGTCACCAGTGTTTCCTAACCCACCTGTTATTAAGATCGCATCATACAGAAGGTCTCTACCCTAGGCCTGTCATTAGCCATAAGGGCTAATTTGTGCTGCCCACCAACACCAGCGGTGGAAAATATGATTCTGATGTCGCCAGGTTCGTGTTGTGCTTAGGACCAACTGCAAATAACAAACTGAATATTCAAAAGGTGGGGGGAAAAACAAACACTGGCTGAACAGCATATGAAACAGCAAGAAGAGTACTGAACAAATTCAGAGAAGCTGGGTAAAATAATCAGGACAGAGAAAGACAAATTATTTCTTTAGCGTGATGCAACAAGTCAATGCTCCTCTTTGATAAGCATGCACGAAATGTCCCTGCAGGTGACAGAGCTGCTACGGGAAGCAGGAGAGCCAGGGCCCATGGACCCATGCAGCCAAGGAGACTCATGTGTCCTGCATGAGGTGCTAGGGGTCTGTTGAGGAAGAGAGCCACTGTAGTAATTTAATGGATCATCAATTTATTCCACTTCAAAAAGCAGATAATCTCAGTCTTCAAGAAATGCTTGGCCTTGTAATATAAAATAGTACTGTATTTAAATAAACAAAATAATGGTCTTGGAGCTACTCTTTCTCTCCATTTCAGAGTGTCAGAAACATTCTGCATTTTGGAGTCACTCCAATGCAGCCAGAGCATATTGTCCCGGAGGGAAAGGCTGTTGTAATACTTCACACTCGCCAAGTGGAAAATGCTATCAAGGTAGCAAATGCTTTGCCAGGATGGCGGCAGGGTCTGCTGGGGAAACATCGTAACATTTTTAATTGAATTATAAAGACACATTCTGCACGAGCAGTGATCACCGAGGGACACATGCAGAGATGCTGCTTTTCTACATTTCAGAAATAAATACAAAAACCCGACCAAGACATGAAGTCAGTTATTTTCAGAGATATCAGAAAAGGCACAACACAATGAAGGGAAGGTGGGAGATGAACGAAGCCCAGAAACAAAAGCAAGAGAGTGAGAGATGACAAAGCCGCTGAGCACAAAAGCACCCTGATTATCTCTGGCAAACACATGCTGGTGTTTGCAGGCTCACCACAAAGGCAAACAGCAGAGCTGTAAGCAATTATTTGTGGTTCAGCCGGAAAAAATTATTTGCAGAGAGCAAGCCAAGAGACAACAAACAAACAAGCCGTGGGCTCAGGGGCCAGATTCTGCCTCGTGCCAGCAGAAACCTGGCAGGGACGGTGACAGCACCGGCATCACCTGCCTGCACTGGTGCCTGCTTGGGCAAGTGACACCTTTGTTTTTGGAAGGTGGGTCAATGCTGCACAGACACGCAGTGCAGGTGACATCTCAGCACCTGTGTGCCACCAGCAGTCCCCCCCGAAGCCACCCACGGAAGGTTTTCTCAAGGGTTTCCCTGCCAAACTGGGAAAGAGCCTGGGGTGGGCAGGCACCCATGCTCTGCCCTGCCTTGGGAAAATGAGGCAATGTCACAGGTATTCATTCCTGCCTCAAGCCAGCAGGCTGGATCGGGCACCAGAATGGCTTTTGCTGTGACAGGAATTAAATGACACTTTTTAGCTGAACCACTTGTTAGATTCAGTACAGGCCGATTGCAGTCTCACATGGCAGGTGCTGGGGTGTTTCCCATGATGTTTCCCACTATCGTACCTCATTTTGATTCTTTGAATTTCCTTAATCTTCCCTCTTTGGCTGCGGGGAAGAAAAAGCCCCTCTGTCACCACTCTTCTGTCACAGACTCCCCCTGATGCCCCTGTCTCCGTCAGCGAGCCAGCAGTGTGCTTCACGGGCAGAGCCTCAAGGATGCAAGCACATGAAAAGTAAAAACGCTAAAGTATTGGGGGAAATTTTCCACGAGGTGGATACATGTAGGTGCCTGGGAAAAAAAAAACCAAACACAAAAACCCCCCAAAAAAACCCATCTTAGATCCTTTTTGTTTTCTCTCTTTGCTATTCAGAGAACCTCTGTGTCATCTGAGAAGAGACGCAGCAGGGAGCTGCTACTTGCTTTGCCAAAGCAATGAGAAGGAATAGTCTGTTAAAGACGCCACCCTCGCAGGGATTATAAATACAAAAGAAGATTAATTTATCCAGTTGAATCTAATCCACAGAAAACACTGCAGTGAGGAGCAGGACGAAGAGGAGTGCCTGGCTGTGGGTGATGGGCCAGGCAGAGACATACGAATCCCATTAAAAACCTATAAAGGAGCACCAGAAAATGGGGTTTAATATAGAAGCGCTTTCACTCCCACCTGCCTGTCTAGCTCCGCAATTTTTGCTGGAGGAGACTAATGATGCCCAGGCAGCAGCATCTCAGCCCAGCAGGCTGGAGCACCCCGAGGCTCACAGTCAGGGTGCCCATCCTGCCAGGGCAGGCAGCTGTGGGGGCACAGCAGGAGCAGGAGGCTGTGTGTGATAGCAGGAGGGTTCAGGACATCTGGTTTGCCTGTGGATTTGGTTTCCGGGGGCCCAATCCCGCAGGATTTCCTTTTGGGCATGGGTATTCAGCTGCGTCAAGCCCAGATGAGCAGCACTAAGGGTCTCATGGCTGCTGCACAGCCGGAGCAGAGGGTCCCTGGCATCCAGTTGTTACCGAGTGCCAGCTCAGGGGCACCGACACAAACCACTGCATGTTTTGCATGTGCATTTGTAAAAGTTTTTTAAAACATCAGGTCTGCAGCAGCAGAAAGCTTTTCCTCTGCCCAGGCTGAGCTACAAGCACACGGGAGGAAGGTCTAACTGGGGCTGCTGACCACAGCCTACCGCAGCGAATGCTACATTTCGAATACACCACATCCAGCCTTCCAAAGTTCCTCGGCACATCTGCAGAGACAGTGTGTTAAGGCCTCCGTCTTCTCCCGGGTGCCAGATCCGCTTCTCCAGCTCACACAGAAACCTCCCGGCAGACACGAGACAAGGTGCTGCAGCCCGAGTGCGAACGAGCGATGGCTGCTGGGTCAGCCGGCTGCCACCGGTGCTGCCAGGCAGAAAGATGCTTTCCAAAGCCAGAAAGATAGAAAATGTTGTGATAGCTGAGAGTGAACCAGCATTGGTTTTCGTACAGAAGAGAGGCAAAGTCTGCAGTGGAGGCAGTCATTTGATTCCAGAAAACATACACAATTTACTGCCGAAACCGGTCACAGTGTGGTTTTGGCTGACTTGAAAGTCAGGACAAGCACTTATAAAAATGAATAATTGAAGACATCATAAGCCTTTTATGAGCCCTATAGCAACCATAAATGCCTTCTGCTAAGCACAAAGAAATGCCCTATCAAAAAGTGTCACAGACGTATCATTCTCTGTGACTTCCCAAAGAGCACTTCATGATGATTTATATGGTGAAATGCCCAAAGTAAAAACAAATAGTAATCATTTTTTATCAGCTTTACAGTTTCTTGATGAAATATGTATCACTCCGATACCACAATAATATTTTGTTTTATAGACAAGGTAAGATTCATAATGCCTTTAATTAATTCTGTCCTCATATCTAAGTGATTAGATTTTGTCAGTGATGGGAGAAATGCAAACTGCTATCCCTTAGCACCTCACTGGTGTTCTGAAGCAATGGTTACTGAATTTGAGCACAGACCCTCTGCAAGGCAGGCAGGGTCTGCCAGTCGCCTGGCCCAAAAACACAGCGGCTCAGTCTCACTGGCAGTTGAATGTCAGTCCAGGAGGGCCCTGAACTGGGAAAACGGCAACAAAACCCAGCAAGCCAGTGCCGAACTTGCCTGCCCCCCCCACCCTGCCATCACATCCATCATGCTGCACAAAACAGGGAGTCAGCTAATGCACGGCAGAGGTTACTGGAGCCAGCGGCTCTGGATCAATGCTGCAGTGAATGGAAAAACCATTATGGCCAAAAATAATTCTTATGCATTTGCATAATGCAAAGAAAAGTGCGATGGGAGGGTGTTATCTCACTGTGGGCTCCTGGCTTTCACCCCAGTGGTGGGCTGGATGTGGATGTGGATGGCACTGGGCTGTCACCAGGCATGCTTCCAAGCGCAGCAGACGAAGGCTGTGGTTTATGGAGCTGCAAGGAGCCCTGCCTGCACCCTGCCTGCCTGGGGCCACCTCTGGAGGAGCCAGGTGCCGCCAGCACCCACACGCCTGCCTGCAGTGAGAGGAACTGTCCTGCTTGCAATGGGGGATAAAAGGAGGGAAGGGACAGAGAGGGCAAGAAAATCCCCTTGCGAAGGGTCCTAAATCCCAACTGCCTGCTGTGGGGAGAGGTGGGGGACACCCTGAAACCCAGCAGCAGGAGCCCCAGCACCCCATGGCCCCTTGCTGCCTACACTGTGCCCCAGCACAAAGCCGCTTGCCCCCCCAACAGCCCCTGCCAAACCACTTGGGGCTCCGGGGCTCCACATCCCCTCCCCTTTCCCGTCAGACCTGGAGCAAATACACTGTTCTGCTTTGCACAGCTCCTCCAGACACCCCAGCAACACTGTTACCCCAAATCGAGAGCAGCAGGTACAGGTTCTGGAAGAAGAGACGTTTCCAAGTGATGGGGAGTGGTGACCAGGGGGAATGATGCCGCTTCTGTCCCTCAGCAGCCAAAAGTGATAAAAATTAGAGGACTGGGGAGCAAACGGCCCTTAAAAAGGTGTCCCAAGGTAGCTGAGCTGGGATTACCTCCACCACACTGTGCAAATGCTGCAAAGCCCCAGACAAACCCCAAAGCTTTTCTCTTCCATTCGTTTTCCAGCTGGCGGGGGTCACATCTCCCTTCCACCCTACAGCCCGCACATCGGCCAGGGAAAGGGCTGGGCTGCACCGGGCCGATGGGAATGGCAGGAGCATCTCTGCCGACAGTGCCGCCAAGGGCAGGTGCCCTCCTGCTGCTCTCCACCCAAGCGGTGGCTTTTTGGGGAGATCACTGCAAAGCAGCCCCCGGTGCCCCCGGCCCCAGCAGAGCAGGCCAGCGTGCAGCGCCAGGGCGCTTAGCACCATCTATTGTCCAAACCTCCCTCGCAGCGGAGGGGCCTGGCTGACTCGGATAAGGAGAAAATTCATATGTGCAAAGGCAACTGCTCTTCTCTCTGCCTGAATTATTCAGAAATGTTCTCCTGATAAATAATTTATCTACTTTGTAAAAATGTGTTTTCAATGAATGCAAGCAGGCTTGGGAGGGGCTGCGTGATTATCAGCAGCAAGCTCTCCTTCCTCGCCTGCATTGAGGTGTTTGTTTTAAGGGGCAAGTAGAAAACTCATTAAATACCTCATTAATAGCTCAGCCTGTGGAGCAAAGCTGACCGGGAGAGCCGCGCAGAGGTACGCTCTCAGGTGCCTCGTTGGAAAGATGCAATCACTGCTTGGAGCGAAATCTGGGGAGGACATTTTGGCAGGGGATGCTACAGGGGAGTGCTCTGCATACCAGATCACTGAGGTTGTTATTCTGTTCCCTGCCCGGCCTTTTCCCAGCCCAGAACAAGCCCCAAAACAAGACCAGCCTGTGCTACAAAAAGCCAGTACCTGGCTCAGCTGTGGGCTGGCACGGGGGTGGAGGGGAGCTGGACGGCGTCGTGTGTAACGCCTGTGACGTGGACCCTTGGCTGCCTTTCCCTAGCACAGTCCGGGGAGCCCAAAGCAGCACCCTGAACTCACAGTGCAGAAACAAGCGCCCTGGGAACAGCCGTAACATTAATAAAAGGAGATTTGAGCAGTATTTACAGGGCCCTGTTTCCTAAACAAATGTGTCTCAATGTCCCTTTCGGCATGAGAAACCCTGCTGCGCCAAGATCCCTCACCAGGAGCCAAGCAGGGATCCCCTGAGGCCGGGGAAGTTTATTTGCGATCACCCAGCAGAGAAATGCGCTGCTGCTTGAGCCCGGCAAGGAGCTGTTGTGCCCCAGCTGCCCAGTGCCGGCAAGAAAAGAGCCCGTTTGTCCATGTGAAACAGCCCGAGAAATCGGTAACCCTGCTGGCAAGGAGCAGACCGGATTCACCAAGCAAATGTAAAGTGCATCAGGCGGGTGCCATGGTCCCACAGCCAGGGGAGGGCCAGCGCACGCCCCCTCCTCCTTGCTGGCTTCTGGTGGCCCCCAAATGCTGGCTCAGGATCCTGACCATGGCAGGCACCTGTGGGGCTCCCGTCCCCTTCACCACCCATCCCGCACTGCCATCCTCTTGGGTGAGCAACCTGCCAGGCACAGCCAGCTGGGCTTCCACATGGCCCCAAGAAGCCACTGCCCCTCCCGCAGGCTGGCCTGACCACCCCCCCCCCCCCAGCCCGCCAGGTCTGCCTGTCCCTGGGCCTGAGCTGCCTCCCCGTGCTCATGTAGGACAATCCAGTGGGAACATCAAGCTCCATGAGCTCGTCACAGGCATGGCTGGTGGTCCCTGTGCCTCCCCACCGGCACCGCGGGGGAGGCGAACGGCCGCACAGCCCCATGCTTTGCTGCGCCAGGGGCACCCACCGGTGACCCTGAAGGAGCCAGGCTGCTGGAGAAGGGGCCGAGCAGCGCCCAAGGGCACGGGGAACCAGGCGGACACCCTCCAGCCTGCCCGCAGGGAGAGAGCTCCTCTTTCCCATGAATTATTAGCCACTAGAGGGAAGTGCAATGCTGCACAGGGAAGGGTTTGGGCACACAACGATGGATGCACAGGATGGTGAAGGATGGCAGCGCGGGGCAGGGTCCCGGCTGACGGCAGCACCAGCGCTAAAGGCCATTTGGCCGCTTCTTCTTTGGAGCTGGCTCCTCAGTGCTCACCGCTGTCTTGCCCCTGGTGCAGGTGCCTGGGGGGCAGTGGTGGGGACAGGCAGGGGGTCTGCCTGGCCACAGGAGCGGGCTCGGCCGGGCTGCAGCGTTGGGGTGAGCCAGCTCGGGCACGGCTGCCAACGGTGCGCGGGGCCAGAGCCAGCAGCACCCCTGGCACGGCGGCTGCTGTCCCCCCCGCTGCGCGCAGCCTGGGGCAGCACCAGAACAGCATGTAACAGCCTGTCAGCCAGCCCATTAAATGGCCTAAACTGTTTTTGCCATTTTTAGCAAAGTGGGGAATGTGTGTTGTTGCTGGGACGTGCGGTATCCAGGGCCAGCAGAAAGATGAAGGAATGGCCAGGCATCCCGGAGGGACAGCGAGCCGGGGCAGGGGACAGCTCCGGCAGAGGGGCCCCAGCCCTGGGACTGGGGGGCCCACAGCAGCCCCGGAAGGGACCACTGGGGGGGACAAGGGCTCCCATGGGCTGGGCTCCATGGTGCTGCTGGCTCAGCCCTTCTCAGGGAGGACTATAGTGGGCAGCTGGGGGCTCCTTTCCCATCCCCCATGGCACAGATCCTGCCCATGGGGCCAGCCAGGCCCCTAAGGCAGCCATCCCAACCTCCCTGCTGCCAAAGCAGCTTTTCACCCCTCAAATCACACCAGTGGGGATCGTGACTCTGCTGGTGGAGCACAGTTGATAACCAGCCTCCTGCTCTATTTTATTCCTGTTTATAGGTGGCTAAATATAACTTTCTGCTTATTTTTAATTCTTAGTGAAAGCTGCGAACCACAATCCATCAAGCTGGGTTTGTATTTTTCATATTTGCAGGCTTGCATCAGATCCAAGAAAAGAAGGTCAGGCTCGGCACAAGGTTTGTAGGTGAGTTAGATACAGGCAGCACATCCCACACTGGAGCTCTGGCGACGAGGGCACCCAGTGGCACAGGTATTGCAGGACTTGGGCAGAGCAGCTTTCTGTGTGCCAAAAAGACCCCCCAGCCCCAAGCAGAGCTGCTGCCTCTGCACACCGCAGCTTCAGGCCCTGCTGGTCCCGTCCACCTTTGGTGGCAGGTTTCGCTTGTCACCAGACAGACCAAAGGGTGTTTTGTTTTCCCATCCCACAGCCAGATGTAGCTCACTGGATTGTACAATATCTCCCTCTGCTGCGGCAGCTGGAGCCAGCACCAACCCGCTAACCGTGTGTAGGACATAACCCCACGCGAGTGCACTGGGGGTTGTATCACCTGGTTGTACCCCCAGAGATAAAGGTCCACCCCTCTTCTGGTAGGCAGGGATAATATTTGGGAGGCTGTTTGATGGACCACTGAAAGATTTAGCACTGTGGTATTTTCCTAACAACTACGCTGAAAAGCCATGAGGTAATTGCAGCATGGCCTGTTTAAGTCAGGTCCAACTTACAAATCCTGGAAGCCTAAGGAATGCCCCAGTCATACATTTTGGGGTTCAAGCCGAGAACTGGCAGGGAAACCAGCCTTGTCTTGCTCACACCCCCGGCAGAGGCAGCCAAACACCTTCCGTCTCCACTGCAAAAAAAGTTGTTGCTTCAGTTCTGAGATCCTGCTCCTCTATTCCTTGCTCAGGAGATGACAGTTCAACAGAAACGTTGGCATCACATGCAACAAACACACACATGGCTCTAGAAAATCACATTTATAAGAAAAAACCAGATCAAATTAGATCTCTGTCGTATTTTACTGGGGTTGCATGAGGGATTGTTTTAAGTCCCAACACTCCATGGAAAAAACATCATTAAAAAAAAATAAATACCAAATTCTTCAAATGCTGGACTAAGGGCTTGACCAAAATAAGGCAGGCAGCAAGCGGCCGTCCTGCTGCTCCTCCCTTCTGCACCCTTCTCCTCAGGGAGACTCGCCCTTGCTGACTCCTAGCTCTACAAATAAGGAATTATTTGTGTGTTCATTTATACATCCTTTTAGTCCTTCCAGATAGCCGGGCCTTTACAACTCAGTAATTTGGGATACTGTCCTGCTGACATTTGCTTGGATGTGTTTCCCCACTCCTAAGGCCACCAGCCCCCTGACACTGGGTCCCCACACCCAGCTGCAACAACACTCAACGCACTATTTTTTCCTGGTCTGATTTTGCATGCCCAGGTTTGCCAAGGTCCCGCCTAGCTAACCTTGAACTGCTCCAGAGTGGCTGGGGAGCAAAGCCTCTGCTCTCCAAGGTTCAACCTCCATTTTGGATGGAGAGAGACACAGGGAGAAAAAAAGACTTGTTTTGACCTAAAGCCAAAATGTGTGATAGACTGAAAGCCACCCATGGGGCTGAAATTACTCCAGGGATTTAGGATAGCGCTGGCAGATGCTTGGCTGCCTTAAGGCGAAACTCACCCCCCAGCGCTGCCCTTCCCCTCGGGCAACTTTGCCCTTCTTCGGTGTGGCGGCAGCCTCTGGGCAGGAATGGCTCTTGCCATCCAAATGAGAAGCCAAAACTTCTCACACAATAATTCGTTTACTAAGACATTGGACAAAACCCGTTTGAGCACACTAATGCAAGGCTGTAGACACACTTTCTCCATCAGCTGCTGATGTTTCCCAACATACACAGAGCAGCAGCTCGTGCTGTACCAGCCCAGCCCTGGGCCAGCAGGATTTCCATGGGCATCTCCAGCAAACCCTTGCTCCTTCAGCTCCCATCAAGCACGCAAACCCATCCTTTCCCCATTAAGGCTCTCTTCGCAAGCTATCCCAGTGTGACTGAATTATATAAGTGGTCCAAAACTTAAGTGATGGCCAGGAAAAATTAATGGGAAAACCCAACTTTTAGGTCAGCATGCGCAATAGCAAATGGAAAATGCAGCGTCTGAGCTGACAGCTCTCCGTGCCCTTAGGGATAGCGATGTGGTAGCCGGAATTCATTTCTAAAGAGACTGCAGCAAGCCAACCAGGACTGCAAGCAGCTGGTAAGCATGACTTTTTTTCCACCCCCACCCCCCTTACTAAGTTCGGGATTTTCTCTTCTTTTGGGCTGAACCAGACAGACTTTTCTGTTTGTACAAAGTTTCCTTTCTTAGACTTATCCACAGAATAGTCAGAGAGCATTTTAAACCAAGAATAGCCGATCTGCCTTAGATTCATACTCCCGTTTTTGGAAGCACTATTTAGAGATCAAAACTCCTAAATCAAAAGTAGTCAGGAACAGTGAAAAACCACACGGCTGAAACAGGGAGTACTGCACCGGCACCTTTCAATTCACCTCTTTCCTCAAAGACTCCTGGGAAGATGGGATGATTTGATCCAAATCTCCCAGAGCAGGACCAGCTCCTTGCCAGAAACCTGCACCACCCAGGTGTAAGGTGCAAGCCCCCTGGAGCAAGTCACCACCAGAATGTCAGCAAAAACTATGCTACAAGTAAATTACAAAAAGATAAAAAGATCAAAATAAGCCAAACCCCTGGTTAATACCCTTTGAAGGAAATACTGGAGTGGGAAAACAGTTGGATTATTTGCTCTGTGTTTTGTGCGGTGCTGTGGGTTTTTTTTAATAGATATAGAAATACATAATATTTATATAATGTTATGTGAAAATTATTTTTTAATTTTATTCAGAATGTTAAAAAAATCTGAATCGTGGCCCGAATCACTATGTAGCACTGAAGAATAGCATTGTTCTTATGGATATGTGGATTTTGGCTGATAAGGAGCTCAATTTCATATAATGCATATGATCTTTTAATCTAGTAGCTGCCAAGGGAATAACTGAAAGCCACCAAGAGTACTTAGTTCATCTATTACTTGTCCAAAAGGTACAACTGACATTCAAATATATCAGATTATTTCACGTTACACTGCTGAGCATCAGATGGAAAGACAGTCAGAAATGGGAAAGATATATTAAAGGGACGTCATACCTAAAGCAGAGTTTAAACTCAGAGCTAGCAGACATAGCTTAGAACTTTGCCTTTGTATGAAACATGTACGCCAGAGGATTAGTTTCTCAGACAAGCAAACCACCTGTGTCTGAGTCAAACTGTCGCAACAGAAGTAGGTTTTTATTTGCATATCACAACACTTTTCTTACGAGAAAGCAGAAAACTAGATGGTGTGATGTATCTGCAGCGAAGAGCTGTGTAGGGATGCTGTGGGACGGGCATCGCTTCAAGCACTTCGGAGCAGGCTGGAGAGGCGACTGCCGGGAAAGCTCCCAGCAGCCCTGCTTCGGGATGCCGCAGATTTGTGCCACTTTTGACCTTAAAGTAGGGGTTTATTTCACACTACCAGAAGACCTGGCTGTGGGGCACACGTTGCTAAACTTTGAATGATATTTAAGTTCTAGGCAGCATATGAGAAAGCGGAACTAACCCCAACGCAATCACCAAAACACAGCTCAAGAAACAATGCCGAAGCAGATTGTTATTGAATGCCAGCATGTTTTAATGCAGTTAGATGTCCCCAAACAGGCTGTGCTGATTCTGGAGGGGTGAATGCATGTAGCCGAGCTGGAGGGGACCCAGGCGGGGGGGACAGGGGTCCCTCTGCTTAATGCTGTCGGCTGGGGCACAGCAAAGTGGCCATGTCACAGTGTGCCAAAATACGCACACCCTCGCTCGCCTAACAAAGAGACTTTCAGGATTCATAGAGATCTATTTCACTTGTCCACCCCGGTTCATGGACAGCTGCTACATCCTTGTTGCAAAGGGGCATTTTGCTTCCCAAAGCACAGAGATGCAGGTACACTGCCTAAGCTCCAGGCTGCGATTGCTGAACCCCCTGGCACCCTCAGCCCCCAAAACTGCCTGCGAGCCCCGGCCCCATCGCAGGCTGCCGGTGGCTGCTGGCTTGCTGGAGCCCGGCAAGGCAAGCACGGTTAGAAGTTCCCTGATTATATGGGTTAAGAACTGCCCACCAAAGTTATTAAGCAGAGCTCTGAAGTTTTCTTCAAAGCCCCCCCAATATCCTGCAAAACCTGGAATCATGGTCACTTCTTTGTTACTGTTGTGGTTTAAGCCCAGCTGGCAACTAAGCCCCACACAGCCTCACTCGGACCCCCCACAGCAGGATGGGGGAAGAGAATTGCAAGGGTAAAAGTGAGAAAACTTGCGGGTTGAGATAAGAACAGTTTAATAATTGAAACAAAATAACAATTTGTACTGAAAAGGAAAATAACGAAGACAGAAATAAACCCACAAGTGATGCAAATGAAAACAACTGCTGACCACCAACTGACCGATGCTCAGCCAAGCCTCAGGCAGCGGCCCCCTGGCCAACATTCCCCCTAGTTTTATTGCTGAGCAGACATCTCATGGTATGGAATATCCCCGTGGTCAGTGGGGCCAGCTGTCCCGGCTGCGTCCCCTCCCAGCTCCTTGTGCCCCCCCATGTCCCCGCCGGTGGGGTGGGGTGAGGAGCAGAAGAGCCCTTGGCTCCGTGTGAGCGCTGCTCAGCAGTCAGGAAAATATCCCCGTGTCACCAACGCTGTTCCCAGCACAAACCCAAAACACAGCCCCACACCAGCTACTAGGAAGAAAATTAACTCTACCCCAGCCAAAACTAGCACATTTATTTGGCTTCCTTTGAAGCAATTACACGAGAGCTAATAAGACATTATTTAAAATATGACATTTAAATAGCTTGCCTAGGAAAATCAACCCTGCAGAGGATTTGCGCTGAAATACTATTTTTCTTGGAAATTACTGAGCTAAGGGATTCTAATGGCCATGCCGTTACTCACTTTTTATCGCCTATTATGCCACTTACAATCCTCATAACGGGATATCTTTATTGTTCCAGGGTACAATCTCCGCCTGGGGAGCAGTATCACGCAATAGTCATTCTAAAATAACTGTTCCTTAAAAGCCTGACCCAAAGCCCGCCAAGGTCCCACAGTTTTCTGGGAGCATCAGAACAAAGCCCCAGGTTGTCCATAGGGCATCACCACCATCCTGGTGCTGGGGAGCCGCACTAATTGCGCTGACAAACAAGGCAACTAGATTAAAGAAAAATAGGACCCTGCAGGGCCTAAATGCTGCACAACTTGTCTTCCCATAATCCAAAAGCATAACTCGGGTGAGAAAAAACAGTTTTATCATTTCATACAGTCGCTGAAAGGAGACAGAAAGCCTGGTTGCGGTTTCTGCTCACATTACACAGACCCAGGTTAGCGGGGTGGACATGCTGTGACAAACCACCTGCTCAGCTCCAGGGTGCTGGAGGTTCTGAGCCAGGCTCTGCCAGACCTGGACTTGCAATGGGCCAGGCGGGAGTTAGAGCGCATCGTGGTTAATGGGGCAACGCTTTTGTGAAGGAATCAGCACAGATACCCTGGCATCTGCCGGGCTCGGTCCTGAGCTGCAGCTGTGCCCATGCAAAGAGCTGGCGAGTGCCGGGGGAGCAGCTCTGGTGTCTGCTCCTCCACATCGGCTGTGCTCCCGGACTGAGCACTGCTCCCAGGGCCCCTTCCCGGCTCGGCTCGTGGAGCTCACACCAGCATCACGCTGGATGCTGAGGGGCCCTTGGGGCAAGCATAATTGCTGCCCTTCAGATACGCTGATTCAAACTTAGTCTCCTGTGCCTCTCTGTTATTCAGGGGTGGGGGGGTTGTTCACTTCTCCCCTCCATTAACCTTTAAAGATAACAAAGCAATTGTCCATATCAGGATCCCAGGATGAGGGGCCCAGCAGGCTTCCTTCTCTGCTCACTGCTGCTGGTGGCCCTCCATTGCACAGAGGGGGCTGCTGACGAGCTCCAGCCCGACCCCAAAACACCATGTGCCAACTGGATGGGAGGAGCACCCGGCTACCCCGGCCACAACGGGCTCCCTGGCCGGGATGGGAAAGACGGAAGAGACGGACTAAAGGGAGAGAAAGGAGAGGAAGGTTGGTGAGGAACAGGGGGTACATCAGTGCTGGAGCCCATGGGCAGCCCCAGCTGCCAGGCCCAGCCCTGGCAGGGCTCCTGTCTGGTGGGTTCATGCTTGATCTTTGGCCAGATGGCTTTTGAATATCTCCAGGGTTGGAGATTCCACAACCCAAGTCAAAGAGTTTGGTCTGGTGGTGGTTTTTCCAATTAATGATGTTTTTGCAGACATGCTGCTTTTGGCAGCTCTGCACACAGCTGGGGGAGCGGGTGGGCTTTCCACTCGCTGACACAGCTCATGGGGGGTGTTGAGTTCATCCAGTCTTTCCTCGGCTCTGTGCTGCTGAGCAGACCCTCATGCCACTGCTCCCTCTGCGTTTCAGGCTGGTGGGCAGCAGCTGCTGGCACAGTGCAAACACCCCTCCCTGTCCCCGCTCTGTCCCCCAGGTATGCAAGGTCCTAAAGGTGACCCAGGTGCAATAGGAATCCCAGGGCTGGAAGGGCCAAGAGGATTTCCCGGATACCCTGGGCAGAAAGGGGAGAAGGGTGAAGCTGCCTTCGTCCACCGCTCTGCTTTCAGCGTGGGGCTGACAGAGCGAGCCCCCCACCCCAATGTCCCCATCCGCTTCAGCAAGATCTTCTACAACGAGCAGAGCCACTACGATGCCAGCACCGGCAAGTTCCTCTGCAACATCCCCGGCACGTACTACTTCGCCTACCACCTGACGGTCTACCTGACGGACGTCAAGGTCAGCCTCTACAAGAAGGACAAGGCAGTGATCTTCACCTATGACCAGTTCCAGAAAAACAATGTTGACCAAGCTAGTGGCTCCGTCTTGCTGCACCTCAACACTGGGGACGAGGTCTGGCTTCAGGTGTACGGGGAGGGGGATAACAATGGTGTCTACGCCGACAACATCAATGATTCTACATTCATGGGCTTTCTCCTGTACCCAGACCAGGATGTCCATTAAAACAGGGGGTGCTGCATGGGAAAGGATGAGGTGGCTTAACCCCAGACGGCGTCCTGGGGCACTGGCGCTATAGCTATACTGTATTTACCAGAAAATGCCCTTTTGTGGGGGCAATGATTGCCAAGGGTGGACCCTATCTCCTGTGAAATCAGTGAGGTTACACATGAGTGACTTCCACCGGACCAAGAGTTCACTCCTACCTCTGCTCTTGCTCTCCGTGTGGAAACCTGGGCCCAAAGTCAAACACCGCTCCTGCCATATCACGAAAGAGTAGCTCTCAAGGTGGCCTAACCTTTTTCCGAGTTTACAAGTGATAAGAGAAAAAACGGTTACATTTAAATACCACATTCTAAATTTCTTTTTTTTTAACCAACTAAATCCATTTAAACCAATGGTACGCATTTTAGACAGCATTTTAAAATTTGAGTAGGAGAGAAAGAAGGCTACTCACAAAAGCCATCTCTGCTCTTCTCAGCTGAAACAGATGGCTCCATATTTTCCATCTTAACTCCTTGTCTTGCTAGGGCCTTTGACTTCCACCCATGGTTTCTTGTCTCCCTTCTTTAGCCCAGATCTTTGAATATATTCAGATTATTAACTTTCATTGATTTTAATCCATTGATTTTCCTTTTATGTTTATCCCCATCATTATCTCTAATGTAGAGAGCATGTTAGTTCAGGGCAGGGATCTTCTCCTTTGATTTATCTGAAAAGTCTTATGAATGCCAGTGAGGCCACACAACAAAAGCAGCCTCTTGACCACGGGGATTTGTGGGTCCCAAGGTGATGACAGATATATTGGCTGCACAGTTGTGATGCTCAGAAATGTCAGCAGCTCCCCTGCAGAAGGGGAGCAGAAGGTCCCTCAAAGCTGGTGGCCAGAGGGGACATTGGGGTGGAGGTGCACCTTCCCAAATCACTCACCCGGTGCTGGAAGTAATGGCACAAGTACTTGTTTAGCCCAGAGGCCACCAGCATGGGGCACACTAACAGCATCTTACAGTTTCCATCTGCAAGCTGGCAGGATCCTGTCCCATCTCCCCTCTGAACAGCTCCCAAGTGCAGTCAGAAGTTGAGATTCAGCAACTGTGTTTCTACTTTTCCACACCATAAGTGCCATAAGCAATGGTTTGCACACCAGCTGGGCAGAGCTTCAGATGGTGGTGCAACCTCCCATGTGGAACGGGCTCCTGGGACAAACACCCCTGGGACCTGCCCCAGCTCTCGGCAGGGCTGCCTTAATGGGAGAAGAGCATTAAGGGTGGAATTAGTAGCAATCCCATCAAACTGCTCTCCAAGGAGCTTGCTTGACTTTTAGCTAAGAGGGTCTGATGGTCTCTCAGATACATTCAAAGAAGACTCCCATTAAGCTTCAGAACAAGCTAACACAGATCAGAGCTAATGCATTATTACAAGCACAAAACAGCACTAAGAGCTTCAACTGAAATTACTTCCAGCAGCGGCATTTTCTATGCTCCAGTGAATTACCACATTACAAATAATAACAATAAAAAACTCTCTCAATGAGAATGCTCCCACATTTTTGTGTGCATCTTTGGGTAGGAATTAAAGAAAGGGATATTCTCCTAGCCTCTCCAGGCAGCCCAGGAAATTTCTTTTTTTTTTTTTTTTCCAGAACGGTGGGGGCATCCTGAGCTGGCGAGCACATACATACACCCCTTTTGCTTTCCCAAGAAACTCCCCACCCTCTGTTTCATCAAGGCTTCAGCATCTCACCACCTCACATGGTATTGCCTCCTTTTCACATTAAGATGAGCTCTGGTTTCCAGACTGTTTCCCCAAAACCACTGTGCCTGAATCCACCCTGCCTGGCCAGCCAGAGAGAGGGCCACCACTGGCCCGCGAGGCTTCAAGCATATTAGATTTAGCAAGGGCTAAATTGATGCTCAGTCTGATCATGCTGAAATCAGAGAGCTGGGAAAAACCCTGCTCCTATTGTGTGAATTAATGTGAAGAGAACAAGGAAACAAAAAAAAAAAAAAGCAGCCAAAAAAATAATCCATGAACAAAAGGAGATTTAAAAATGAAGCAGTTGCTGGATCAAATGGCATAAGAAGCTTAAATTGAAAGGAGCAAGTCAGAGCTTTTGCAGTGTTATTTTCCAAATATTTTCAGATGGATTTTCTGAAGGCAGGGAGAATTGAAACAACCAAAGTGCTAAGAGGCATTTGGGATGAACACTAGGAGGAAATACTAATTTAAAGACTAGTTCCCAAGAGGTAGGCAAAACAAATTACTCCTTTCCTTGCTGCCATGCAGCGGGAGCACATATACTTAGAGTTTTGTCCTGTGCACCAGGACTCAGAGGCTGAGACATGGCTTTTCACACTGCCACGCAGATCTGATGCCATCTGCTTTAGGTCAGGGCAGGCAGAACCCAGGATTTCTTAGCACCCCCCAACAACTGCCCCATCACCAGCATGAGCTGTATCAATGTCACTTCCACCTGGACCAACGGCATCTCCCATCTCAAGTTGCCACGGATGCAGTGCAAGAAACAAGGTGTGTGTTAGAAACTGGGGGACTGCTGGCCCTTGTGGGAAAGCCTTGTTGAACCCCACATGCTTGCTTGCCCTCAACACCATCCCACACTCCACTCGGTATGCTCACAGGTGCCATCGGACCTCATGGCAGATGACTAGCCACCCAGGAAAGGCTCAGGGTCACCATCGACTCCTGGCTGGCCTCTTCACCACCACGGTGGTGGGATGGCAGAGGGCTACACAAAGGACCAAAACAAGCAGCAGAGACCCAGCCTGGAAGTCCTTGTTTCAAAGCCTGGCTCTGGTTTTGGTCCTGGGTCTTCCCTCGCCCCAGCTATCAGGATGGGAGTGCTCAGGGCTGTGCTACCCAATATTGCAGTCACTGCTATATTCATATATGAGCAGAATGTGTCTTATATGTACACACATACACATTATCACAGACCACAAGATCACAAAGGTCCACAAGAATGGTCTATATTAGTACATAAGATCTTTTATCTTATCGTTAAACATATAGCCTCTTTATCACCCTGTAAATGCAGTAACCCAGGGCAGGGCTGCGACAGGGCACGAGGGCAGCAAAGCAGCTCCGGCATAAGCCTCCTCCCAGCTCCTCTTCCAGAGCCATGGTCGGACTTCTGTCTTTACAGGACATTTTCAAACACGCTTTAAAGGTTAAACCTCTGGGTTTGAATCCTAGGCTATAAATGCTCCCCCAGCAGCAAAGCAAGCCCAGGGGCAGGGCAGGCAGAGGCACCCCCTCTCAGCAGCCACCCCTCTGCCCCACTGCAGCCCGGGCGAGCCCTGAAGCTGCCCCTAGCACCTCCGTTACTGCCCCCTGAGGCTGCCCAGGCATCTCAACAAGCCAAAAACATGTTGACAAGCTTCAGAAGCAGCAGTTGAGCACCACCAGCAGTTACCCCACCAGGCTGCAAGCCCCAGCGTCCCTCAGAGTCCAGGAGCCACCCACCTCCCTGCATGTGGTAGCGGTGTCACCAGCCTGGCTCTGCCATGCCAGGAGCACACAGCCAGGCTGACCGCAGTAGCCCAAGGGCAGGGAGCCACAGGTGACCACACTGGCCGTAAGCAGCTTTTAGGGGAGAGCTGCAAATAGGCTTTGGGAGGGTAATGAGGTGCTGGGGGATGAGCTCAGGGGAGTTCCTAAGGAATCCAGCCTTTTTCCATTACTGAGTTGCTGTGGCTTTACTCTCCCTCCAAGCTTCATAAACCTGTGGGATAGGAAAACCTGGCCAAAATAGCCACGTATCCAAGGCCTGGGACTGCACAATGCTTTGAACACACAATTATCTAGTAACAAAAGAGCCAAGAATGACACTGACATGTTGAAAGGGCACAGAATCACCTGCTGCCCAACAATCTTAAATGTTTTAGTTCATTACGGTTTTTTTTAATCAGTCCTGATGACAGATGCCTAGTACAAAGTTAGGTCTGGCTGTTTACTGGCTGTCTAGCTGTGGCAAGTTTAAATGGATGGTTTTCCCTTGAGAAACTAATGTACTGCTGCAGGCACACAAATGGGAGGCCTCTGGGCATAAACATCACCAGCACCTCCTATTAGCAACCAGTATGTTGAAGGCACCAAGAATGAGGTCTCATTTGCCGATTTTTAATTAGGGCAGATTATAAAAGGGAGCACTCGGCTCCTTTGATCTTGACAGCCGTGTTTTGACTCTTCCCTCCCTGTATTGCTGCTCAGAGAACAACAGCAGGAAGGCACCATGCTCTCTTGAAGGCAGAGAGCAAGAACACTCCCCAATGAAAGATTTAAGTCACTGCACTAACAATTAGGGAGAAATAACATGGCTACAGCTGGAAAGACCGGCCAGCAGCAAAACCATCTGTGAAAGCATCCATGGCCCTTTTAAACACAATTACAGGCTAATCCTAATTGTGCCTCAACCCCACGTAATCGTTTGTGCCAGTAATTAATTGCAATACAAACAGCAGCTGCACTAAACCATGAAGCGCTACAAGAAAGAGATAAATTGCTTGCAAGACTTCTATTTATTTGTAAAGTATAAACTCACTAGAGGCTTTTTCTGGCATGGAAGAAGGCAGAGGAATTAGGATAAAGTCCCACAGTTAGCTAATCAGCCATTGTACTTCCATGCAGGAAATGCCATCAGATTTAAAGCATACCCTTTGAAATGCTCTGGAGGAAACCAATCCTGAGCATACCCAGCCTGGGAGCAAGGCTGCCACGTGTTTTTATGACGCTTGTACTAGATGTAGGTATATGGTGGAAAGACTCAGTCTGCCATGGGATTGTAGATCAGCAAACTCACCCCAGCTCATCCTTAGACCGACCCCGGGAGACCAGTCCAGCATGACACCACTGCTGAGGACAGTCATGTCACCTCCTTACATGCAGGTGCAGCTGATTCCATGAAATAGAATCATTAAACATCAACATCTATTTCTTCCCCTGTGGTGTATCAGAGGATTCCCACTCACAAGGCAATCTGTGAGATCCCTCCCATAAAGCAGGACAACATTATGAAGAAGCATCAGGAAGGGAGGCAGAGCAGGGGATAGCAGGAGATCCCACCTGAAACCCCCCTCAAACCCCTTAGAGTCAGGCAGGGAAGGACTGGGAGTATGAACCAACACACCCAAACAACAAACCTCCCTCTGATCCTCTGGGCATCTGTGAAAACACAGTGCTCTGCCCAAAGGAGCCTGAACAGCACAGCTGCTCTGCTGCCTGGACAGGGATTTCTAGAGAAGCTGTTCTAGTTCTGTAGTGTGTTTCGGTTGGTGTTTCAAGGCCAAGATGAATCTGCCATCCCCGACGAGGTAAAACACAGAGAAGGGGGACAACTTCAAAGCAGCAGGAGATCAAAAGACCACAGCAGCACATTGCTCAGCAAGCTTTATTGGGAGCTGGGAGCAGGGGCACACTTTGATTAGGAAGCTATCCCACAGGACAGTCACTATCCAGTGACAGGAGTCCCCTCTACAAGTGTCCTTGCCAAGCATCCAAGCATCCTCAGCTGGGCCAGGGCGACTCTTGACTTCCCTAGAAGGGGCAGCTCCTGTCTGCCCCAGGTGTGCTTTGACATATTCCCTTGTTGATATGTATTCCCTTGCTCAGTCACCCACCTCATACACAAGGATCTCAGCTGTATGTCTGTTTATGCACATTATACAAAATAAGGTCTTCCCTTTCCAGAGGGTATAAATTTACATGAGCTCATAAAAGAATATATAAGGCTTACATAGACATGTCACAGCTACAGACCAGCAGTACAAACAACTAAAATTAGAGCTGACTGGAAATTTACTACATGCAAACTGACTTTTCAACAAATAAGAAAGAAACATTTGCCAAAAGGGCCCTACCTGCCAATTTTAAAAGCTTTAAAAGACACTGCTCCTCTCTCCCTCTGCTCTAATTCCCTGTAGTAGCTTGAGAAAAAGGTCATAATTTGGGTCAGGATCCTGACCCTGCTGCTTGGCAAAGACCAACTGCAGCAAATGAAAAGGCAAACTAAAAATAAATAAATAAATAAATAAAATCTGGAAGCAAAAACATGGAAGCAAATCCTTGCCCTCAAAGCCACCTCTCCTGCCAAGGACTGACTTGCACTGTGCTAGTGCTTTTCCAGAAGAGCCCTGGTGTGGCACCCGCAGTCCGGCCCCATTGCTGACAGGGGGACTTGCAGATAACAGGGCTGCAGTGTCATCTGCCCAGCATGTGCTGAACAACTGCACATTGAGAGCAGGAAAATGCCTGCCAGCTTCCCAACACCCTGGGGAAGCAGGAAGAATTTTATTTATTCATCTAAAATCAATTTCCTCTTTACTGAGAAAAATACCTTCCACTTCAATTATTGAAGTATTAAACAGAAAACCTTTGTTTTAAAGCCCCAGAAGGTAAATAAGTTAAACCCCAAAACCACCAACCACTACTACCACACTAGGTCTGAGCTTGCCTTTTCTTGCTCGCACAAGCAGTGGAGCACTGGATTCTCCTGCTAACTTGGTAGCCAGCTTCGAAGAGGCACTGCAGAAACGTTACACCCAGATGACAGCCAGCTTCCTTTAGCATGGTAACTTTTTCCCCTTCACAATGGCTTGATTGTTTTCAGCTCAAAATAGACCACACATCCTTAATTCCTAAGAATACACTGTGACAGCTAGCAGTTTCCTGCAGAAAACCGGCCTTGTCAGAATATCAAAGGGAACAGGCTGATTTCAAAGTGTTTTGAAGCTACGCCTTCTCATCTGTGCTGCACAATGGGCCACACTCCTCCTAAAGCAGTTTAGCACTTGGGACCTTATCCTGCCAAGACTCAGGCAGAAGGTCAGCTTTACACGTTACCAGCTGTCCCACTGAAGTCAGTGGGACAATTCGTGACACCAGCCTCAGTACCTCCATAAATCTATTCAGACTAGAGCCTTTACTGGCACATTGAAATACTGAGCAGTACCCAGCAGCTCATACTCTATAGCATATAGTCTACATGCGTGCAAAATGCTGCTAGAACAGGCTTATTCTTTCACTCAGAAACACCTATTATGAGCAGTGTCAATCTCCACAAAAGGTACAGGAATCAAAGCTCAATAGATGAAACGGCCAAAGCAGACAATTGCCCTTTAAATCAATTTTTATTAGAGATTTTGACATCTTGTGATTATTTCCTGACAACCAGTTGATTGCCTGCAGACTAATTAGACTGAGAGGCTTGACAAATGATAACACAGAAACAATGTGAAGCTGAAGGACATTTTGTTCTCCGTATAAGCCTTTCCATATTAATACTATCGCACAGAGGATTCAAACGGATTACAGTTCCTGATGAAAGTTCTTACACATTGACAGCCCCCTTTAGAAAGATGAAACTACATACAAACTCCTCACCTAGTCTTATTGCAAAGGAGAAAGCTTCACGCTCCAGACAGCTACAACCTTTGGTATCACCCCATTCCAACTCTGAAGAACATTCCTTTCATTTCACTTCATCCCCGAGAGAAGAAAACCACACCAGTTATTTGATTTAAGTGCAAGTTTAGTTAGCAAGAACTAGTAAGTACACAAAGTAGCTTCAGTGACATCAGCTGCAAGCTGCACACCAAGGCAGTTCATGAAATTCAGCAGCTTTCTTTGTAAGGAATTTCACTAACTCAAATATTTTTTACGCACCGCACAGCGTAAGCTCCCTTCCTACAGACAGGCATAGCATACTCCAAGTGCCAGCAGTACTATTTATGCTGCTTTTTAACATGAAACAGAGTTTCTGGAAAGCTTTACAAAAAAAAAAAGTGTTAGGTATACCTATCTTGAATGGGTCACTATAACCTACCAGGATGAAAACCCTTGAGTTTTAGGCTGTGCTGGACTTGTGAGCATTATTTGCCCTCTACCCAGTTTCATGAAGGTAGGTTGCATATTTTGATCAAGCAAGATGACAATACAAAACTAGAACTACTCACCTGAGTCAGACTACTCAGAACCAGCAACTAACAATAACCCTATCCTGTGGGATGAACAAAACTTTTCTAGGCAGCAGTATGCCCTGCTGCGTTCTGGCACCAAAATCCCCCACTGTATCTTTATATAATATCCAAAAGTAACAGTGAATGATTTAATTTAAAAAAAAAAAAAAAATCGTTCTCTAAGGGAGCTCAGAACACAGCAATATCTACTTTCAAAGTATATCCCAGACAGACTTTTTTTTTTTTAATTTATTTTATTGGATAAGCACATCAGCAAGTAAAATTTTAAGAAAAATCTACACACAGCTTCCTAGAAATAACAGTTCACAATTCCCTCCTTAGTTATATTTAACCATCTGGTTTTCATATTCCCCAAGCAGCTTATTCAGTTTCCACCCCCCCACCCCCCATGATTTTCCTGTTTTCATTATTTTAATAAATAATGGGCACCACAGGCGATCCTAGAGAAAAATCCACATCTCAGCACTGCATAGCTGGACAACTAAGTTCACTGGATGTCATCATCATCAAAGAGATCTTCAAAATCTAGTCAGAAAAATAAGATAAGGTAAAATTAACCTTAAAAGTTGCAATTGTTACATATGCACATACTCAAGTGCAGTTCTTCATTATTTGGATTAAAGACAGAAATAACAGTGAATTAAGTGAAAGAAAGTTACTGCACCATCAGTTACCAGAAATGCAACATCAGGGTGGGAAGAGACAGAGAAGGCAGGCAGACCCACATCTATGTTCTCCAGCACACACAAATTAAACCTCTTCTACAACACAAGCTTTGCAATTAAATTATGAAAGCAAAGTGAAGCTTCAAAGGAGAGGCTTTTATAAACACATTAAGTAGCCATCGCATTCAGAGTGCATCAGCCACGATTCCCAGACTCCAGAACTAAACAAGTACTAACTTTATGCATGCAGCAAGTCTCAGATGTAGACACTTCTGCAGAATTCTGGCTTCAGGATACAGTATCCAGGCACATGCTTATAAATTTTGCAGATTGACATTCGCATTAGTGATTTACTGTTAAAAATCGCTTCCTTAAAAAACATTTCATTGCTGTGAACATGCTAATAACATTACTCTCTCAGAACTATCTCAGACTAGTGAAATGTGGCCAGCTAATCACAGCTGTTCTAGTCATCTTTGGGAAGTACTCTTAACTACTTGGCTTTATATCTTCTTCATATATTGACCATAACTTAACAACATAAATGAAACCACGTCTTAATTCTACAGAATGCAATGTACACATGCCATAAAATAAACTGAGGAATAATCCTCATTTAGAAGAGTCCTAAACTACCGAAGGAGTGTAATACCACAGTTTGATGGCAGAACTTTATGGAAATACCTACTCCTACTCGTGAATATGCTGGCTCCAACACAGAGCTAGGTGCCTCACAACTGGTGAGAGCATATCAAACCTGAACTTCTTTATTCTCCTGTATTCTAGGTCTTGAGCAACATGAGACATCTACTTTGTTCCACTGTCAATTTGGATCATCAACAGCACCGCAGCAACCTGACTTATTAACATATCTGAAATTCACTACTGAAAGGTCTAAATACACTTCTTAAGAAGCATAACCCCACACACACTCTAGTAACCAAATGTCAGGTGGTGTATATTTTATCCCTGCGTGCTCAGATACATAGCTCTTCGCCTCTCTAAAAGCGGCTGTATATGCTTACATGCAGACAGTTGACTTTCAAATGCAAAAAGTGTACACGCCCCAAAGTTTTATTTACAAACCCCAATTATTTGTTTTCCTTTGGATACATATGCACGCCTGCCTTAAGAGATTAAGGATTTATCTATAAAGTAGTAACACCCAGAGACAATTTTGTAAAGTTCTGCCCACATTTTGTCACATATTCACTCTGTTTAATATAAGCTATTTGTTATGCAAACAGATTAAGGCATTTTTCTTTTTAGTGACTAACAGGCTAAATCGCCTAAAACCTCCAGGAGAGGAGAAACGTTAATTATATCACTCCCACCTGCATCATTTAACACTGAAGCGCTCTTTATGATACCGCTCACTAGAAGAGCGGTTAGTGAGAACTTCAACGACTATCAGGCACCAAAGACATGAGGTCATAGAGAAACCAAGCGAGGTTTGTTTCGATAATCTTCAGTTTCTGACGCTGTTACCTGCCAGGCCCAAGGCGTTACCATCCCCGCCGGGCGGGCAGGCGCCGCGGTGGCCCCGTCATCCCGCCCACCCCCGGAGCGCGGCGGCCCTTACCGTTAAAGAAGTCGGCGTGCACCGCTTTCTCGTTGGCGGCCAGGTCCATCAGCAGCCCCGTGCTTCCCCCTGCCTAGGAAAGCAGGCGCTGAGCGCCTCCGGGCCGCGGCCGGGCAGCACGGCCCTGCCCCGCCTAGGAGCCCCAGCTACCCCCACCCTCGCAGGCAGCTCCCCCAACACCCCCTCACCTCATCAAGATCCACGTAAGGACCAGCTCCCTCGGGGAACATCTCATCCACCGCCGGCTTCATGGCGACACTTCCGCTCGCCTCCTCAGCGGCACCACTTCCGGGCGCGCAGCCCCTACTTCCGCTATGAGGCCGGCCAGCGAGGCGCCGCTCTGCGCGCCTGGAGGAGTCCCCTCTCGCTGGTTGCCCTGAGCGCGGGCCCCGCCGTTGTCATGGCGAGGAGGGCGGGGTGAGCAAAATGGCGCCGCCATTTTGCTCACCCCGCCCTCCTCGCCATGACAACGGCGGGGGCCGTGAGGAAAATGGCGCTGAGGTAGCCCAGGGACTGCTAAGAGGGCACCATTTACCCTGCAAAGGATGCGACTGTGAATTATACTGGGGGTCCTTCCAGCCACCAGACTGGGTAGACTGGCATTTAGCTACCCTACACCCAGAGAGCGTTTTTCTGGCTTTTTACATGTAAAAAAAAAACACCTCCTGAAACCATGCAACAGAATCAAGGAGTTTATTGATTTTGTGCAAAAGCATAAACTGCCAAAAAGGCTAATTTAAGTAGCATTTAAAGCCTTAAAAAGCATGAAGTGTGCTACGTGTGACTGCTAGGAGTATTAATAGGGCTGAGGGGCTGCTGAGGGCCGCTGGCTGGCAGCCATGGATTCACCTAAACAGCTCGGCCCCAGCTCCAGAAAAATGAGGGAAGCATTTAGCGCTCATGGTCAGGTACGTGGTAGCCAAGGTGGCTACCAAAGGGGAACTGGGCAAAGAAGGCTCTGGCCATTTCATCAATCCTGTTGTAGGCTCCCAGGGTCCGGAAATATTCCACATAGGACCAGAAGTCATTGGATGAGAAGGGCCAGTACGGCAAAGCTACCGATTCCTGGTGGAGATCTAAAAAAAAAAAAAAAAGTGTTGCAGAATACTATAATATGAAGCATTTTTGCTCAAAGTGTGGGCCTGGGAGCCAGCGTGGTTTGGGGCTGTAGGTTGCCCTGGAGCTCCTGCGGCAGGAGATGGAGCCGATGTTCTCTGCTCCGGTTGCACCAGGAATGACAGAGTGCGACAAGATGGAGCACGGGAATGAAGGACATCATCAGCATTTGCAGCAATTCAAGAATTCATCAGGCTGCTTTAATTTCTGGAAAGCTGCTGGCTATTTAGATTGCAGGAAGAACTGCAATCGAAAGGCGTTTTTTTCCTCATTCCACACCATTTCCTCTGCCCAATACAAAACCACAAGGAATGAGGCGCCATCACCTACGCTGTGCCCCTGCGGCCCCCCACTGCTGGTGGCAGAGCCAGGGAAGGGGCCATGCAGTTTCTCCCCTGCCATCTCAGCTGAGTACCGTAGAAGCCGGGGGTGCAGGATCCACCCCAGATCCCCAGGGGCTGGGTCCATGCTGCACAAGCATTGCCTAGAACCAACAAGTTGTGCCTCTTCTCAGCAGGCCGTAGGAAACAGGCTAAGGAGATGGAGAGGAAAGGCACTGCCACTTGGAAGACAGCTACAGCATTTGTGCCTGTTCTAGGAATTATCTGAGAAAATGTGAAATACTTATTGAAACAAGATTTCAAATTCAGCAGGAAAACAAAATCAATTCTGAAAATGCAGGAGCTGACCATCCTTGGGCCCAAATCTGGGCAAACAGAGAAGCACATACAAGCACTAGCTGAGACCACATAGTTACAAATGTCTTTATGTGCAGCAAAGCTAAACCCAGTATTTTGATTTGATTTAAAACCCATTTAAATAAATGGGAACCATTCCACTCACCAGGCTCAGCTTGTGACCGGGGTCTTTAGTGGGAATTAAGAACCTTCAACAATCCTATTGTCAGACCTTAATTTTACGGAGTAAAGTTTGCAGCATGCAGGCACAGATGGCATATAACAAATCAAATGAACCAGCCAAATGCTGTCTGCAGAGAATTCCCTGTTTATACCAGCTGACCTTAGATTCACTTTGCAGTCGGCTGTTTGGCCCAGTGTGAAAGAAAACCATAATTGTTGGTAATGAGAGCAACAGGATACTGCCTGAACAAGATTTTATTTTTAGATTGACACACGCTCTCCTGACTATCTAAGAGGTTGCCGCAGAAATATTTGCTGTGCACAAATATAATAGCACACTTAAACGTGTGAAAACACAAATAATAAATTCAAAAGGTTTTAGAGCTGTAAGGAAATATAATAGAACATAGGGAGTAAAGTTTTGAATTATAAGTAATCATATTAGCCCTTATTCTGTATATGTATTTCTACTTTCCATATCTGCTACAATACTCTCCCCTGCATATTTGTGTGTCTGCACTTGGGATGCTGCTGGCTGTCCTGCTGTTTTCACTAACCGAGATGTACACCAGCAATAGCAGTACCTTGTTATTGCAGATGTTTCTATGCAACTTCATTTTCAGAAATAATTCTGTCTGAAAACACCGAAGAGAGGTTAACTGGTGTAATCATCAATAAGCCAATGTAAACATCATTAGGATGTTGAGGGCTTTTTTTAATCAAAGGCAAACACTAATCCAATGGACTAATCACACAAACTGAAATGAACCACAGGGTAGCTGTGCTAAGAGATTTAATCCAACATTTCTTTAATTGGATTCATGGCAATTTGTAAATTTTAAGCTTTTTGTTGTGGAAGTCAGTACTTCTTGCCAGTAACCAGGCACACATTGTATGTATTACTGTTCAGGATGGACAAAATTCTCAGATCTCTACTATAAATCTGGTGCTTTCCAGTTATGACTTTATACAACAGAATTAGCGACTTGACCCTTTTCATCTTAAGACTGCAAGTATACTAGCTCTATTATTAGACATTAATATGCCACCTTTTAATAAATTTTAAATAATTTTCTAAAAATTCATTCTTCTTTCTCCACCAGAACTAAGTGAAAGTACTTCCACAGCCCACGGAGGTTAGTAAGCGTTCCTGCCAAAATCACTGCTGAGGATCAGGTCTGGGAGTTACAAATGACTCTCCTAATCGTTAGTGGTACAAAGAAAAGAAAAACACATTAAGAATTACCATCTCCATCCTGGATTGATCGGGCATCTGTAAATAAAGAGGAAACTCATCAGTATCAGCTCCTGCACAGAAGGACTTACTGTTAATAAAAGGTTTGCTGTGTAGCCAGAAGCAGATGAGTTCTTTAATGCAAACATAGGACCCTCCGTATAGCCAAGTGTTTTTTGTTTCTTGAACAACTGAATAAGGAATTCCTTGTTTGCAGTCACTTGGTGCTACAAACCAAATACTCTTAACTAGCAGCCAGACCAGCTGTGACTAATATGCGAGTGGTAACTGATACTAAATAGAAGATACTGTATTAGTAACAGAATATTTCTGGCTGCTTGAAAAAGTAAGCAAGAATAAATTCAGCAGTAAACTTACCTGTTAGCATGTTCATCAGCATACAGAAGAAAAACAAGCCAATAAATTTCATCTTTTCTGCAAGATACTGCTTGTGTTTCTGGAAAATAACCTATACAGCTGAGGATTATTACAAGAGATTAATAATTATGCAAAGTCTATTGTTTCTTCTTTTATTACAATAATTTCCAAAGCAGATTCTGATTTTTAATTTAGGCATAACAAGATCCAATTACATTTCCTTACGGTTTCTGAACTGCAACACAGAGTATTAAAAGAAACACAGTCCTGAAGTGTGTACTTCAGTATTTTATTTTTAGGTGGCTTAAATCCAAAAGGCTCCTCTGAACTGACATGAAATTAAGTGTCTTTGGAAATATTTTATTTTATGGTTAGTTTAATTTCACTTTAGAAATTACCTCTCTCTCTCCCCTTTTCTTCTTCTGGCAGTAGTAAAGGTCTGTAGCTCCGAGTCAGCTACAGACTCCAAAAGGATTTCTATTGCTGTAAAATAGCAGTGGTGTTTAAGGAAGGGTGGGGGGAAAAGAAGAGAAACGTCACCAAGTTACTACACCAATCTGATTTTGTTGCCTTCAGGTAGAGGTATTTTAACTGCTCACATTTGCATTGTATTTCCTCACTGTCCATGAAAGAGGCAGTGGGCAGTTTCTGAGAAGAAATCAGAATCAACCTTGACAGTAACACTTTCCCATTTTGAAGACGGAAAAAATCCAGAAGCAAATTCGGCGATTATTACCTTTGCTGCCTTCTTGATTTTCTTTCTTTCTGCCCCATTAGAAAAAGAGATTTTAAGAAATGTTAGTTGAGCAAATTGGCAAGAGGTTATTGAGTTCCCTCTCCAGCTGAGTCGCAAAACCAGCGAACACTTGATGCTGATTTATGTTCTCTACTTGGGATCCTTAAAATCCAGATCTTAAAGTGTACACAGGTGCCAGGTGCTCACTGAAATCAATTGGCTTACATTAAGCAACTAAGTAGGTCCCCAAAGACCTCAGCCATGCTGATGGTGCAGGTACTGCAGCCTCCAAAGAGGGTCGATAAGGTGCATTGAAATGCGTTTTCGCATTACACTGATCTGCTGGAAAGATTCCTCTCCCAGTGCCAAGCGGGTGCTTTGGGCTTCAGTCTGTGCAGGTTGCTGAGTAAACACGAAACTTCAAGAAGCCTGAAGGGGAGACAGAGTTTGGAGAATATTCAGTCGATGTTCTTTTCTTTTAGCACAAAAACGATGGCAGCAGGTGTGGGCAGGAACAAAGGTGCAGCAGAAAGTACTCTGCGACTCATGGGGAGGTGCAGGGATTTCCATGCTCGTACAAGACGTGGCTGTTCAGGTTGTGTTGCCAGACCTGGCAGCTGTTTCCAGATGGCTCCGCTCTGGAAAGGAGCTACTGAAATGCCAGTGCAGAGCTCACTGCTCATGTTCATGCTGTGATGATCTTAACGTAGTGGTTGTTGATCTGATCTGCACTCTCTCAGCTGGGAATTTTCAGTTGCCTTTATGGTCTACAGAATCATTTATCTATCTTGATTTTAGACCCCTACATTTCCTAACTGTGTGTGCGGGTGCTGACGTTGGTGCCTTCACTTCACCACATCCATTTGTGTGCCACAGGAATGCCATGCTGGGAAAGTCTTTGTATTCACGCAAAGTCCTTCAGCAGAGAGACCCAGGCGAGTGGCCTTGCAGGAGGCCCCAGCTTTGCTGAAATTTATTCTTATCTACATGCAGAGTTAGATAGTCCTGCCAAGAATTAATTAAAGATGTTCTGAGCAAGGAGGTGGGGAGAGTACTTTGTAGCACACCAAGCTGTGCCAACTCTTGTGGAGGCTGAAGAGAAAATTATTATGAAAGCAGAATCTGTTTCATCTTTGAAAGGTTTTAATCCTCCCATTTAATATTTCCTAGTCCTGCAAGAGGGGCCTCTACATCAGCCAGGTACTTCCAGCACCCCTGCCCCACTCCCCTGGGCTGCTGCCGGTGGGAGAAGGTGCTTCCCCTGCTTGGTGGAGTCCTGTGGTGCTGGGGTCCATGCACCAGCACTGCCTGCAAAGCCAGACAGTGCGTTCCCTTTCACTGCCTAACCTGTATATCCTGTTCAAATGAACTATGAGAAGCACTGACATATGCTAATACACACACAAAACTGTCATTAGCTGTAATTAAATAATTAGCATAAAGCTACTTCTGTGCAAATCCATCAGTAGCTTTTTATTTTGCCAGTCAATAAGGGAGGTATAGTTCCAAGTGGGAGGCAAGGTCACACATTTTGGATGACGACAAAGGAGAATGATGATGTTCCTGAGACGGCCCCATCCTGCAGCTCTTCTCTCGAGGAATAACGGTGCTGCTGTAGGAGGATGACAAAGTCACAGAGGTTACCAGGTCCAGGGTCACTCAGTTCACCGCGTGGTCTTGTTGCAATGCTGGATGATCTCAGGAGGATTCGTGTAACTATCGAGGCTCACACTGACATGGCCTATTACACCTACCTTCTTTACAGTTTCTTATTCTGTCTTTTGAAGCTTGAAGTGACTCCCTTCCAGAGCTAGGGGGATCACAGACCTGACCTTGTGCGACAGTCTTTTAACAAGAGGACTCTTAGCAATGTTTTCCATTTGGTAGCACACAGATTGCAGATGGAAATAAATTCTCAGGGTTTCCATTTTAAAGGAGGTCTAGGAAATTATAAAAAGAGGGTGAGAATTAGCATTTAAAGCAGTTGCATAGGGATACAGCCAAGATATACAGTTGTTTAAAATGTTAATTTTAATCCCTTTTCTATCAAGGCTTCTGTACAACTGCTCCCCTCCACTGGGTCTGTCTGATTTAAAAACAACATTGACCCTAGAGAAGAACTGGTAAGTTCTCATCTGTTGCTTGAAGGATCATGCATGGTGTGCTCAGTGTGCCAAACAGGGCTCTGCATCTTCCAGGGCCAACCAAAAAGCACACTGTGCACTGACTTGCAGCATTTCTGATATGCTGCAAGCACTTTCATTCCACCTCCTCCTTTCTTTTTGCTCTAGGACCCCTTTCCTTTTTTCAAGCTCCACACAGAGGGCAGCTGAAATGACAGCACTTAATGCCCAGCAAAGTGCTGGTATGGATCACTTAGTGGAGCCCTCCACTAACAGTTGCTGCCCTGCAGGCTTCTTCACTGCTGAGCAGTTAATTGGAGATACCATGGTGCCCACAAATGCAAATCTGGCTCAGCAGCAACTGTATTTCAGTAGATATTATAACACTTCACAGGGCAGCTGCTGAAAGAGTCCAATGTTTTAATTTCTACTTATTTCTGAAAGAAACGAAACTTTTTCAGAAAGGCTCATTAGTTCAAAACACTGTTACTTTTGCTGGCAGCAAGTTCTTCAAGTACCTTATTCTAAAGTTTGGGTGAAGCTTTTTAGATAAGACCATTGACTCATAAAAGCTCTGCTTTATAGCAGAAGCTGATGGTAATAAGTTTATCCCACTCACCTGTCCCAGGAGGATCCAATCAATATATACTTTATGTAGATGGCTTTCAAAGCCAGAAAACCCCACATACATCAATCAGCTCTGTCAGAGATGGAAATCAGTCTGAGCATGGAGGATGTTCCCTTGGGAATAGGCAAATGCAGTTTGGGCAGCGCAGTCGTTCGTGTGACTTGCTCACTGTTGGGGAACAGCCCTGGAGCTACCAGCCCCGTGAGCCTGCCTTCAGGTGGGCCCATTGCTAATGGGCTGTTTTACCCAGAGCCAGCCCCTGTGGAGCAGCTCGGTGGTTCTTGTTGATTAACTAGAAACAAAAAATAAATGAATATGGAAAAAGCAAGTTTATGGATGCCTTTGTTTTCTCAATAGTTATTAGACTGGTATTACACACACACACAAATTTCTATATTCCTCCAGGCACTAAAAAAAAACCCTATACGTTAAAAGAAACGGAATATTTCCTATTTAATCAATAGGTAAAAAGCACATGCATGCAGAGCTCTGTAAGAACTTATTTAAAAACTAAATAGCACTTACAGGTACCTGTGAAGTGCTTTGCCCTTGGGTTGAGTAGACAAAATGTTCTCTGTTGGGCTGCACCACTTTTGCACATCAGGAACAAGCAATGGCAGTGATATATAGACCATCCCAAGGAAACACAAATCTTTGATTATTTCCTCCAGCAATTTGGTCCAAATAGCACAGGTCAAAAGGAGGTTCACATGACTAAAATATGCTTTGCTCAGACAGGTGTGAATTGCCCTAGATCTTTCAGGCATTCACAGCCTCACTTTTCCTTTGAGCTTTGCTTCAGTTTTTGTGAATACAAAAGCTCCAGAATTTTCTGACGAAGCTAGTTTAGCCAATATAGTAAAGCTCAGAGCAGACAAGGAGGAATCATGTGAGGACCTCACAGTACCGAGCAGCTGAATTACAAAATGGCCAATAAAAGTAAACGTAAAATGGCGTACCTGGGTAAACCGTAAAGGTCCATGGTATATGACCATTCCAATGGAGATACTAGATTTGGAACTACATAGATAGTTCTGGTAAAAAGTTGTTCAATGCTCAGTCACAGACAAAAAGGCAAATCAAACAGGAAAAGAGGAAAAAAACCCACAGGAGATCACTATGCCATGGTGCCACAATTGCTCCCATTTGCATATTGCATGCATTTTTGGTTTCACCATCACAGAAGGACATGACAAGAAAAGTACAAGGAAGAAGATGAAGGGAGTTGACAGTCAAGGACTAGCTAAAGCAGACTGGGAGCCTTCAGGCCAGCAAAAGGACAAAGAGACCTTGTTTTCTACCAAGAAACATCAAATTAGTCTGGCAATGGCTTGTTCAAAACACAAGGCAGCAGGTTTTGACAGTTAAGCTATGGCATGTCTTATCAAAATGTATTATCAACTACACAGTGTTCTGGCTCAGGGTGTCTCAGCATGGCCTGGGATCAGTGTGACCAAGCAGCACCGCACTTCTGCTCTGTGTCTTACTCTCAGGCATCCTCAGCTGCTGGGCTGAGCTGGGCGAGCTGACAGGCTGGCCCTGTGGATGTTCTTAGAGTCTGCTTTACCGAAATACTGCATATTTCCAGCTCTTGTGAACAGACAGCATGCCTGTCAGCAGCTAGCTTGATCATCCCGGGTATAGTAGCCCCTGGAAGCCATGGAAGAGGGACACAGCAGACTGATTACAAAACAATTAACAGACTAACTGTAGTGCCATTAGAGATAGCCAAGTGAAAATGAACCATTTTCACATGTACTGGAGTTAACTGTCAAGGTGAAGGTGAGATTTACAAGCCATGGAGTTAAGGAATAGCTCTACACTTAAATAAATCAGACTCGAGAGCAAACAAGAAAGTATCTGTCCATATTTATTTTAACTTATTTTAACCTCTGTATGAAGAAAGGTTATATTTGTAGTGGTGCAAATGAGTTTCCAGGTGCTCACAGCAGGCAGTGCTGTATGCAGCAGCAGGTAGTGAAAGCAAAGCAAGGGAGCAGTTCCACTGGCTGCAGGTCTAGTGCAGCTTGGCTCCCAGTGAGATGCTCCTGCCAGGTATCCCAGTGCCTCTCCCCAGGAACATGCCAGTATCCTCAGCTCCTGCAAGGGGCTCTCAGATCTCCTTCACTGTCCCCTTCCCTCTCAGGGCAGCACTGCCAGCTCTAAGCACCAGTTTGGCTTTCTCAAGGGTCCATGCAAGGCTGCTTGCACAGCACCAGCGGCTGCTCACCAGTCAAGCAGCTGCTCCTGAGCAAGCAAAGAATAGCTACAGGCTGACTTCTCCTCCCCTCCTGTCACCAATACATTTTCCCCAGCGTCCATCTGCAAATTTTAACCTGAGTTACAAGGAACCTCACATCTGGGATGCCGAAGCGGGTTAGAATTTGCTAATGGTTTCTAACTATTTTTGCTATATGCAGAATAGGTCCAAGAAGTATTAGGTCCAACAAGCCATGGCTGCCTACATTTTGTTTCCTCAGGAGATGTGGCAGGCAATGCCTGTTAACACCACAGAAGGGGCATTGCAGTGAGGAGCGGTTGCTTTCAAGCAGTCCTGCTGCAGGGAGAATGAGAGGCAGCAGCACCCAGATTCTAGCAGCAGAGCATCCAGGACTTGTCCTCTCCCTTCCTGCACCCACATTGGACCTAAGTTTGTTTCCAAGGCACCTTTTTTGATAAATTAGTCAGTTCTTTGCTTTAGCCATACTCAGTTATTCAGCACAGCCATAGATGACTGAACTCATTAGGGAACCTAACAAAGTAGTCACTGAGCCCTTTCACAGCTCTCAAGAGAGGATATATGTTTCCCATTGCCATTATGGTTAGATGTATCATAGCAATAACCTCCACCATTTTGAAATATACTCACAATAAATTGCTTTTCAGATTGATCGAATGCCCCAGCTACTCTTAAGCTATTAAGCCATCAGCAGCTGTTTATGGTTTTCATTTCAGAGAGGTTTCTTTAACTAAGAGTGTATTAAATACTTTGTTACCAAACGATGTTACGATTTTAATAGGATGAACAGACGCTTCTTCATACCCAGGGTCTCTTCTTTCCTCTTACTCATACTCCAAGGCTTACTTCAATATCACCAGTTACACCTGACCACAAGCAGCTCTGCTCTATAGACAATAAAATTGATTAAGCAACATTGATGAAGAGATAGGCTTGATTACAAAAAAATCCATCAAGGAAATCTGAGTAAGTTGCTGGTATTGATAGTTGCTAGTATTGATACCAGCAATCAATAAGACCACATTAGGGGCTGTATCATTGTAGCAGTTGCCAAACCAAAAGCCACATATGAAGGGAGCAGGTGCTGCATAGTGCCCTGCCACAGTGGCAGTGACCTGGCTACCCAGAAACAGGGCGTTAGCCCAGGGAGATCATCCAGCTATCCAGAGATGGTTTCAGCTGCAAATGGAGATACCTACTTTTGAAAGAGAAGCTGCCACCTTGATAGAAGTCTATCAAGTTCAATATATATTGATCTGGACGGTACGACTGAAGAGTGCGGTTACCCTGGTGCTCACTGCTGGAGCTGCTGTGCAGCACTACAAGCAGCACCCACGTCTCACCATCCCTCAGCCTGCCAGCATCTGAAGAAACAAGCTCAGTTTGCAAAGGTTTGACAAGTGCAATAATGCACCAGGGAGGAGCTGCCTGCCAGCACAGGAAGCAGTTGCACCAGGAAGGACAGTGCCCCTCATGCTGCTCTGGGACAAGACTCAGGCATGTGTGTTCTGTGTTCTTGGTCCTGCAAGAGAGGGAAAGAAGTCTTCAGCGAAGGCTGCAAGTAGCGTCAGGATATTACCACTGCTTTGAGCAGTCACGCTGCCTGGTCAGTGGGAACAAAAACCTCAAGAGCTGTAAGAGCCGCAGCTTGTCTCAGCTTGCATGTAGCCTCATCTCTCACGGGCCAGTCAGCACCGTGGGTACCACAGACACCACACTGCCCTTGCTGCTGCTTTGTACCCACTGCATGGGGAGAGCTGGGCTGTAACTCACCTGCAAATGCCCGTATAGCTGGAGACTTGTACTCTGCTGGCTACTGATGAGTAAACCTGAAGGGCACAGAGGAAGAGGCACATCTGCAGTCTACCATTTCTCTCTGCACACCCTGACCCACCACAGCTCATCTATGCCAGTCCCATGGAAAAGATGGCACATGGCTTGGCATCCCCAGCTGAGGAGCAGGGAGGATTTGGGAACTCTTGTGTCCTGGGTTCCTTCAAGGTTAGTGAAGCAGCCAAGGAGTGTTACATGCCTGTCAGGAAAGAAACATTTTGTTTCTCCATCTTACAAAGGTTTGCTCTTTTAAAGACTGAAACGGTGAGGACTATGAGTCACCATCCAAAAATGGAATTGCCATTACCTTGGGTTCCAGTTTTTCTGGATAAGAGTGATCAGTGCTAATACTGTGGTTGGAGGGGAAGAACAAACCCTGCACAGCTCTAGGAGCTTGTAAGTTGTAGTGACCCAGGTAGCTACTGCTGGAGGCAGTATACACTGGAGGCAACACTTAGCCTTATAGCTAGCCTGTTTTAATGTATTATTTATTCTGATCAGGCATTTGGCCTTTTAAGTTAGTAGCCTTACCAAGCTGTGCAAGCTACTTTGCAGAGAGGAGTTATTAGAGGTCTAAGGTTCTAGTTTGGACTGATGTGCTAGACTAGTGAGGTTGAGCAAGACTGAACCTAGTACAAAAGGTGACCAAATGGAATAAATTAATCTTTATAACAGCTTTGTCAGCCTTGACACTCTGAAATTCCTTGATGCTTACCATTGAACACAGAGAAAGCAGTTCTTGCCTGCAGCATTTATGCTATGTAGTCCATCGTGTGATGACCATGCCCCATACCCATGTTTGACACGTTGCTTTGCAGTGACTTTGCATCTGAACTTGACGGACAGCCCAGACTATTACCCGACTCAACATTCAGTTGAATGCCACTTTTTGTCAGTATTGACTGAAGTTAAGCCATACATACCTGCAAGGCAGCTTTACCAGAGCCCTGGTATGGAAGTTCCTTTCATTCATGAGGAGCAACCCGTGCCACACGAAGCAGGGAGAGTTGCAATTCCCGGCCCCACGTTTTCTGCCTGGAATTCCCGGCTCCACCGGAGGCTGCGGGCAGGACCCAGCGCGGGGCTGCGGCTCCCTCTGCCGTCCGCGACCTGGGAACTCGGAAACGCGGGACTCGCTCACGCTTCCAGGGATTCAGACTTCTGGATTTGGCATTTGGTTGGTCATGCGCTTAGAGTCAGGGCAAAACTTAAGATTCATCAGGAGATCAGCAAGAAGCTGTGACCGAAGTCACAACGGTGATAACCCCGTCTCAGAAGATATAAAGACGTTACCTCAAGAGACTTTGCTTTATAGCACTGATATTGTTTGCTCAGCAGAAGGGGACTCCTCAGATGCATTTTTGGGGTATGGGGGAAAATTAGCGAGTGTGCTATTTAAAGTTTTAATTAAGCATTAAAAGTCAGTCCCTATTTCTAGTCTTCCAGTACAACTCAGTGTCAGCATCACCATTAAGATGCTCAGTCACACCATCAAGGGTGGGGCACATTACAGGCTCAAAAGGTGGATTTAGGCTGTTCCTTTCTAAAGGTTTGAGTCTCTCATCTCCAAGTCACTGCAATTTCTATTGCTTCAACAGTCCAAAGCTTGTATTTCCATCAAACAAAGTAAAAATACTACAGAAGGACTCACACCTTGGGTGGGATCCTTCAGACAGATAAGCACCAAGTGCAGCACCAGTCAGCATGAATAAAGTTGGCACAGTCCAGCCCAGTAATCACTGAAAAGAACATTCAGGTCCCTGCCTGCCCACCCACTTCCCTACCCCAGCAGAAATACTGTAGGGTATTCTGAATCCTAAACCAGACCACATCTATTAAAACAATCTGAAACAGCACGAAGGATACTCTCCATTGCAAGTTTCACCCCATGGAAAGAACACTATGACCCCTTTGTCTTCATTCCCACTCTCAGACTCTGGGAGCCCTGTCCTGTAGTCAGGCACAAGACCCCCTACCCAGAGGATGTTCCATTGCACACTCACATTGACACTTCCTTTTCGGCCCAGGGAGCAGAAATACCACCAGAAGAGCATCACAGCTTTGACACTGTTTGCAGACACACCCCCCTAGCCCATGGCACATTGTTATCCAGGGCACACACCTAGGGAGGCAGCTGTGGGATGCCATGTGCACAGGAGGGAGCTGCAGTCCAGCTCCCTCTTTCCTGGGCAGCAGCACCACAGTGCTGCACTGGAGCAGGGCCATGGATACTGGGGGAGAGCAGTCATCACCAGACTGCACACAAGCAGCCTGTCAAGCAGGGAAATTACACAGACATCTCAGCACTGAGGTGCCTACTTATGCCAAGGTGTCACTGGGAACATGGGGAAAGCTGAGCTTAACATTTCAGGGACAGGATAAGAAAATCAAAGCCAAAAGTAATCAATGGAGCTCATGTCCCAGCAGGTTTGGAGCAGGTACTCCACCATCACCATTTCAGCTCCACCTACACTCTTCCTTCTGCCTGGTTGGGGGTCCCTACCTGCATCCTCCTTCCAATGCTTGTAGGAACTGTGTCCCAGGCCCTGTGTATAGGGTGAAGGCCCAGGAGACTCCATCAGCAAAGACAAAGACAGAGAAGGTCCAAGCATCCACATCTTAATATATCCACCATCACTGAAACACCCTGTCCTCCACCATTTCAGGGCTGGCCCCACATCCTCTTTGCAGGGTCTTCTGCTGTTCACACAGATGTGGAAGAGCTTCTTGTCACCCTTTAAACCCCTTGCCAGTTTGCAGACCAAATGAGCTTTGATTTTCCCAACATCATTCCTATACAGCCAGGCAGGATTTCCTTAGTCCCTAATCCTGTTTTTCCCTGCGGCATCCTCCTGCACACCACCTTTTGGCTGTCAAACCCAGCCGTGAGCTCTCTCCTCTACCTAACCAAACCAGTTTCCTGAGATTTATTTCACCAATTATTTCAGCAGACCACTTTTGTGATTGAAGGAGATACCACAATTTCACCTTAATCAAAAAGAAACCAGGAGCACCTTCTATCTAATGGTGCAGACACCATTCACCTTTATAGTAACAAGGGGGCAAAAAAACCCACTATCACTTTCCCAGACCCCCTGTTCCCCCCAGTTTGCTTTATCAGCCATTTAGGAAGGCAGCACTGGGCAGTGACTCACCCCAGCCTGCTATGGATCAGGGTCACAAACACACAGGCAGAATCCACGGAACAGGAACAGCCACAGCTCTAGCAGAGTTGAAGACCAACATTCCCACACAACAGAACTTAAATTACAATTTATACCCCTGAGCTGAGTTTAAAAGGGCTCCTGGGCCCATGGGCAGGGGTGTGGTGAGAGGCTCCAGGTGAAGCCACTTGGGGCCATTAGGGTTTATCAGTGCCCTCAGGCCCCGCCAACATGTTTGATTGTTATAGGGAAAAGCAATGAACTACTGGAGTTTTTCTAAAGGAGTCAATAGGTGAGCGGGGGAAGGAAGGGTGTAGGTGACCTCTCTGGCAAAGCCTCAAAGCATTCCTCTGCAAACGCAGATTCATTTTCTGGTATTGCTAATGTTTTCCCATGTGGTCATGGAAAATCACGAAGGCGCTTACATATCTATCAATATCTTTAATCTAAATGATGTTCATATCTATCTTTAACCCCTTTAAAACATGCTGAACTTTAAGCTCCCCTTGACTTGTGGCTTTTATAGTGTTGGTGGGAGCTCAAGCTAAACACGCTGCCTGGGGCCTGAATCAAGGTGGTTTATCTTTGTGGCCCAAGCTGCTGTACCTGTACTGCCTGCTCTAAGCTTTCCAAGGCAAATGCTTGTGACCCACACTAGAAGGCAAATGGTGCAAAGCAGGGTGGCTCAGGCACGTGGCAGCTTGTCTCACCCAGCACTAGAGCTGTGTAGCACTTGGGGACAGTTGCCAGAAGCTGGGCAGGCACTGTTAGGCATTGCTGGGAGAAAAGGGCAGTTTTCCCTCTCTCGCTGAATTCTTGCCAGCACCTTGATTTCCCTGGTTTGGGAAACCTGTGGCACAACAGCACACCTCAAACCTCCCTTCCCAAGGGCACCGTCTTCTCCCATTTTGCACAAGGCAGCTGGTGCCTGAGAGCTCTGCTCTCTTTTTGCTTCAGTAAAGGACGGACCCTGATAAAAATGACTCCTGTGTGAGCACATGCAAAGCACAGCACATTGAGTATTTATGGCTTAGACGATTTATTGCCTCAGATGTGAGTATATGTAAAGGCACTGACCCACATAGTCCTGATACAACTTCCCTCTAAGCAGCGCTTCACTGGCCCTGTGGTGTCACCTGCCTCCACATGTCACTGCGCCCTCCCAGCAGCTCCTTGGTGGCCTGTCCTGTGCTGTGGTCCCCATCCATAACCCACCTGAGCCCAGCCCTGGCCCCTGCATGGGGGAGTAGGCATACACTGACACTCTTGTGCTCCCCCCAGCAGCATGGCAAAATGGGGAGCGGTAATAAGAGGTGCTTACTTGTTTTTGCAAGCTGGCCATACTCAAGATCCAGCAGAGAGAGGGTCTTTTGTGCAAAAAAGAGGAACAGGGGGAACCCATTCCTCACCGTACTTGTTAATAAATGCAGGCACCTGTCGAGTTCTCTATTGGTTTGGCTCTTTTCACAATTTTTAGCCCAAAGTATGGACTTGTCTGTGAGCTGTGTGTTTCCACGTGTTTGGACAACCCTGCCAGTGTCACCACTCCTTTCACCACTTTCAGCCTGGGGGAAGGCTAGCAGATATTGCAAGGATTACCCTAAACCACAAACTTTACTTTTTCAGTTTAGCCAACCTGCTGTGTTAGATTGTGACTCCCACTGAACAAGCTGCCAGGATATCCCTCAGCCTTTGTATAAAATGTCCCTGTTCAATATACAGCTTTCTTTTCACTTAGCCTTGGGGCAAAGCTCTTGCTTTTCCTTTCCAGTCCCCAGTGTCCTTCCTCTCCTCATTGTCAAAAACACAGGTACAAGAGATAACAGCCTCCCATGCCCTCCTCATTGCCTGAGCCAGCAGGATTCCTAATCCCTCTGAAGCTGTCAGGGAAACCAGAGCCTAACACACATAATCCACTCCTGGCCTCGCAGAAACACTGCAGACATGATTGACTATCCCCACCACACACACCTCCCTTCCCCAGCCCTCCGCTCAGAACCAGCAATACTGCTCCGCAAATGACTCCCGCTCCTTTATCTTTGCCATCATCTTGTTCGTGTGAGCCCACCCTCACATCAGTGTTTTTTCTCTTTGTTTTGAGTTAGGCCCGCCTCTCTCCCTTCTTGTTCTTACATGCTTCTTAATGTTTTTATCATCATGCTGATGATAAAATGCCTATTTTCATCTACACAAAACAGGACAATCCAGGAATTCAGACTATAAATCCGTCAACATAAAGTACTTTTCCCTCTGTGTGCATGAGCTTGTTTGCATGTTTTTTTCTTCCCATCTAGAAGCGACACAGCTGTTATTTTTATATCAAGTCTGAAGCAGCTAGTATTTTAAATACTTCTTATTAAAAAAAAAAAAAAGGCAAGTGCGGGTACATCAAATCTACGAAGGCTCACAAAGTTACATTTTAAGGTTTACATGCAGCTCCATATGTAAACGTTTGCCTCTGATAGAAGAGGCCTTTTTTCTGAAGACCTCAAGATGCTCTAGAGATATAAAGGGCTCAGCCTATGAGATACTGCCTCCTTTGACCTTGCTCCAGCACAGCACTTACGCACATGCTTAACTTTAAACATAGTCAGAGGGACTTGCCGAAACCAGCAGGCCGGCTCGCACGCCTGGCAAGAAACATGCACTTTAAGTGCTCTGTTGGATTGGGGCCAGAGAGCCCAGTGCGTGTGAGGATGGAGCTGTAATTAATTCAGGCTCACAATGCCCCTTTGAGGTACGTATTGCTGGGAGAGCTGCTCAAAACGTGGAAATGCCATTCCGTGGGAAAATCTGTTATTTGAAGTTTTTTTTTCGTCAGGGCAAAGTGAATGCGTGAATGCAGGCTTTAAATAAAATAAAAGCCTTGCTTAAAGCTTTAAAATAGAAATTATTTAAATATGCTCCCCCTCCTTCCCATTCCCTGCTTTCTTGCCTTTGTCCTTAACAAGAAGTTAAAAAGAAATAATGGTGGTTGTTACAATGGAAATAAACTGGGTGTAATGTAAAACCCTGGATCATCCTTAACTGTTCGAAGCTGTAACAGTAAACTAACATTTTGTCAACATATCATCCCTTTCAGGCCCTGTGTTTACATCACAGGGAACTTAGAGGATGATTTATAGAAAATAAAGAGAAAAAAAAAAAGATGGCCTTGCTAGGAGCAGGTGAGAGCTCTCTGAAAGCACATGGGCTTGTAAGGCAGGTGGCAGCAAGCGGGAAATGGTCAGGCTTACAGACACAGGGGTGAGGTGGGCACAGCTGCCAGAACTGGGAGAGAATGCAGCCAGCACGGCCAGCACTTAGAGCCTTCCTACTGCAGTGTGGCCCTAAATCCTCATTTCTTCTGGAAACAGCACCACAGCGGTCCAAAGCTGGCAGAAAGCGTGTGGAGTACTTAGCTCTAGGTTACAGGGCAGCCAACAACTATTTCTGACAGCACTGCAAAGCAAGTAAGTTAAACATATTCACATGCCTTATTGACCAGGGATAGGATAAGCTGGATGTTTTAATTAAGTACATGCTTTAATGTCTCCTGAATCATGGCTTCTGCCAGGATTTAAGCCAGAAATTACTGAAGTCTTTAGATTTCCACTGTCTTCACCCTGTGTGACATCAGGTAACTTATCTGGATGATTGGTTTTGAGCCTTCCAGCAACTCCATTCATTTCAGTTGGATTGCTCCTGTGTGCCAGCTCCTTGCAGTCAGCTGCGCCAAGTTTCAGCTAGGGAGGCTAGTAAAGATGGCACTAAGAAAGAAAAAAATAATCATTTCAAAAGAGACCTAGGAGATCCAGGCTTTGGTTAGAGCCATACCATGGTATTCCTGGGTAACCGTAGGCAATTCATGCTATTGCTCTAGGCATTAGATCTGTGTCGATGTAAGTGCTGCAAGACGATCAACACAATGGAAGAGCCAGGAATTAAGAATGCAAAGCAAGGACAGAGCCAGCGGGAGCCAAGGATGGGTGGGATGACTCTAGTCCTCTGGTGCGGAGGTATGGTAGACTCAGCAGTCTGGGCTAGTCTGCAGCAACCACAGGAGATTATTTTTAAGGTATTTTTGTATTCCTTTAGGTCAAGGGTTGATGATAGACTGTGAGGAGTTTCTCTGAAGTTCTGCAAGGGCAAGGGCAAGCAACCATGAATGTGATAGAAGGCCAAAGAAGGACTAAGCCCCTTGCTGGCTTCAAACATAAGTGTCCTTATAAAAATAAGGCCATTTCCTTGTAACTGGAGTGTGCAGGAAGTTTGTGTTTATAAGTAGAAAATAGAACCTGTTCTTAATGAGGAACACTTGTCCATGGTCAAACATCTTGTCAACAATGGTAATTCTTTCGAGCTCCTCCACGCCTCTGACATCCCAAAAGAATTATCTTCTAAGAAATATGATCAAAAAGTCCATAAAAACCAAACAAGGAATTTACTGGACAAGATTCTAAGAGCAGGAAATTGGAAAAATGAAAGCACAGTTAAAAAGAAAACTTACCATAAACGCTGCTGAACCATAGCAGCAAAAAGTGGTATATTGATGCTGACATCAATTACTTAGGAAAGGCTGGGAAAACCTTCACAACAGGAATACATATGCCTTTCATTATTTGGTTCAGCACTGAAGAAGATTTAACGCCCCTGTGATTGCTTGTGTACTGCCAACACTGATGTGACCAAATTTGAGAAACGTGGAAAACCAGTCTGCATGTGCATCTAATGCCGAAGACAGAAAGGAACAGTCAGAGCTCCTGGACAGCTTTAGGACCTGTAGCTTTTCATCCTAAGAAGCTGCACGCTGGGAGTTCAAAGTACAAAAAGGATCTTAAGACCCTGGTCTGAGCTGTCATCCCCGCTCTCTTTGTCACCTTGGGGAATTACGCAGCCCCTTTGCCATGCCACCTGAGTAACCCACACGTGTGGGGCAGGGAACAGTTGTAGCTTGCTGCCTGCATTGTCTGCATTAGTGACATAAATCACAGGGTGTTTTCTAAGGTCTGTGATTTCATGGGTGTTGGCCATAGACCAAAAAAAAAAAAAAAAGAATGTTGTTATCACATATGTGGGTGAAATTGGTAACGAGCAGGGTACTTTCAGAAATAATTAATATGATTTATTCTCAGGATTCAACATATCGCTGTGCTATTCTCATTGAACCCCCTTTTCAGACCTTAACTCTGCATAAGACCCGCAGAAAAAAGGTAATCTTTTGACACCAAACAAGTGGGAATGTGAAGGTGCTGCCACCGTGTAACCAATTACATTTGGGGACTGTGCCACTCAGGACTTAGCACCTCATTATTTTGGTTACTACCTCCTGTTTCATTCTCTGGCAGGACAGACAGAAAGCCTGATCATACTGCAATCAAAAGATCAAAAGGAGTTTTGCCATTAACTTTGCTGAGGCCAGGATTTCACCTTCTGTATGGGTCCAGTGCTTAATTCCGTATGCATGCAACCTCGCCAACGCTCCGAGGTATGCTTTTACCAACAGAAGCATCACCAGTGCCATTGCTGTTTGCTGAAGTAATTTAAATTAACTGCATAATGCAATTCAGGGAGGGAAAGGTAATACAAGTTGAAAGTTGCAGCAACTTGATTCAGCTCAGCTGCAAAAATGACAGATGGCCCCATCTGACTTGGAACTATATGAAAAGTGCAGTTCCTTGTGTATTACACTGAAACAGCCTCATCATTATTTCATGAGCTAGCTGGCCAGAGTGTCAACGTGGATAAACAAACATGGGAAAATCACTCTGACCACTTCTCAGAATCCTACACTGCAAAGCATTTGCAAATATAAATATTAAGGGTGGGAAAACCTCAAAGTCTCTGACCCTTATTTCCAAGATCTAGGATCTTGCGAGATTTGGTTACATAGTGAGAAATCTGAAACTGACAACTTGGCTTCAAAAATATGTTTTTAATATACATAATTTTCCTAAGAGAGACAAGCCTCTTCTCCAAAGCACAGATCAGGATAAAAAAAGCACCTCTTTGTAACCATAGGAAATTGTAGACCAAAATGCTGCTTCAATTTAAATAGCAATAACTGTAACATTAAAAGATAGAATAGGCATATCTATCTTTAGTTACTTCCTTGGATCTAGGATGGGGCTTATTCCTGCCAATGTATTTATGCAAAACTTAGACTGATTTCCCTGGTTTCACCTAAATTGTTGCGTTGTTCTCTTTCTTCATATCTTTATGCTTCGTGTTCTTATTTAACTGATTTGGGTTGTAAAAAGTATATCATCCTGAATGCAAATCAAACCTTTTGCAGCTTTCATTCTGCTTAAACAAAAAAACCTGAGAGCAACAGAAAGTTACATGTTTCAGCAACACCTGGCCATTTGCCCCAGCCCTTAACCAATTCAGAGCAGGTGTCCATGTCGTAGGACCCTCCATAAAAAGGACACTTGTCTGGGCTGTAGCAGTGACATGCTCTGTATGTTTCCCTTCTTGGGAAAAGCACTTTTTTAGCCTGGCCTGTCATCATAGCAATTAGCATGTGCCACAATCACAGATCCTAATCCTGAGACACATTTTGAAAGTGACAAAAATGTGCTGCGTTTCCTTGCTTTCCACTGACAACCCTAGTTGTGCCCTGCCTATGTGGGACACTAGACCTGAAGGTCTTACCTGGAAGAAAGCATTTCCCATCATCAGTTATGATCTGATCTGAAAGATTTTCACACACTTCAAAAATTAATTCATAGAATTATTCACAATGAGTAAGACTTTGCAGAACTGAGTCTATTTGGGGAGATGCACTTCTGAGCGTTTCTCCTGATCTGCTGAGGATGGCATGATAGGGAGCAGTAATTTAGAGACTCTTCCAGATGGCTTAAGGCTGTTCATTGAAGAAAGCAGATAACACGTAAACATATAGCTATAGTCTTCTCCAGCTTCCAGATCTACTGAACTCATACAGGATGAGCTGGGGGGAAAAGTGGAAGCTCTACAGCAGCATAATGCTGAACAGCTGTGACCAGAGCCTGTAACTATCAAACTGCTGAGAAAATGGGCAGGTACTGTCTATCACCTAAGCTGTTCTTCTGCTCAGGAATGTTTTGTAGATGACAATGTTCAGGAGTAAATTGAGCCCATACAGGAGAATAGCAGTGCAGATGCTTTTGTTGTTTCAGCCTGTATGTGCTTTGGGTACGAATGAGCTTCTAATAACGCAGGAAAGGTCAGGTAGGGCAGGCGCCGTTTCATGTTGCTCCAGCACTATACGATGTGTTATCATAATTATGTCATACACAGCAATCCATGTAGGCAACGTGTTTTAAATACAAGCTGGAGGCATGAAGCTTGAGTTTCCTCTCACATACGTTGGCTCCATGCTAGCATTGCTTCATCGTTTTCAGTGCAAATTCACACTGGTTTAGATCAGCAGGAACGAGATCCGAGAATGATTATATTCACCAGATGCGTATAGTCTCCCCTTTCTCCTAGATGCGTGTCAGGCAAACAGCTTTTCCCCTGAGCCTCAGAAAATGCCCATTTTCCAAAGCAGTACATGGTGGCCAAGACAGGCATGCAGCAGGGTGCCAGAGCGGACACTTGGGTTTTCCATTCCCCTTCAGGAAGGCAAACATGGGGACAGACCGGTTTAAACTCTCTGCTCCGCTGATGGCAAAGAAGGAGTCATACACAGCAAAGCCCCTTGTGAGAGGCTGCCTTCGCCCATCGGCCCAGGAAGGAGCGGCATTTCCACCTTCTGCAGATTTCCCCATGTGTTCCTGCAGAGACATTTGCACACCCATGCCTGCCAGGCATGCTGTGCTCTGAGGATGCTTTTAAAGGGTCATGGCTTTGCCTTTCTGTTCACCTGCCTCTTCAGAATGTGGTGGGTGTCCAGAGCATCCTTACTGGGCTCACTGTGCCCAACATTTGCTCCTGTTGAACTCAAGCTGGGGATGAAATATTTTCCACTTTCAGGCAAAAGGCTCGCTGTGACCCCGTTCCCTGTCTGGGAAGCAGGGACAACAAGTGCTCTGTTTGTTGGTAGGAGCAGCAAAAAGACTTTGAAGCAGGAGCCACTTCTTAGTCTTTCTGGCTGTAATTGACACAACAGGGTCCAGGCCTTGGTTGTAATAATTCTCCCCAATCAAATTCAGAGGCTAGATGAATGCAGTTAAAGAATTAAACTATGATTTTGGCTCCGTTGACACAGGAAGAATATCAAGATGCCCTAAAGTTTATCTAAAACCTATTAATTTTGCATAATCTCTAAGTGACACATTTTAATGTACAGGTATCTCAGGCTACCTGCTTACGTTTCAGTGAGGAAGTGGCTCATCATTTCTGTCTTCTGCTACGTTAATCACAACTGACTGCTGGTATCCAAGTAATACAGAAAATCTCCCACAGAATAAAGCTGATGTACAAGAATTTGAATTTGGCTGACCTGGAAATATCTCAGTCATGGTTTTCACAAGCTGCATTGTCACAATAGGGCAGAGATAATTGCGGCTCGGACTAAAGGGCAAGTGGGATGGGAAACCGTGAGGTCGTAGGCATGAAAATAAATAGCCCTCTGTCACAAGAACAACCCCATTGAGGGATGCTGATTTTGAGCAGGAGAAAGAAATTGGTCTGGGAGGACACTGGCCATGTATTAGTTTTCCTCTTCTCATGACCCTCAGAACTGCTCCAGAGGAAACCTCCTGCTCCCTGGCCCCCTAGCTGTCCCTGGCTGGGGCTCGGGAAGCCCTGAAGGCAGCCCTTTGCAATAGCCCCCCTCCCTAGTCCTTGCTTTAGAACTGCTAATATCTTTGGGGGTTTTATTTACTAAGTCCTTGCTAAGACACTGGCTAAGGGGCAGGTGTTGCTTCAGGTGCAGCTACCTCAGGTGTCTCCATGTCCCCACTCATTAACCCTGATTGCCTCCCCAGGGCTGCTGGGAACACAAGTCCTTAAAAGCAAGAGTAGCACAAAAGGCTTTGCTTCTGGGTCCTTCATCTGTGCTGTGTGAGTACTGAAGGGTGGGTTTTCCCTGAAGGAGAGAGTCTCTGAGTCCTGAAGGGCTAAAAGCTTTAACTATTCTTGTCTTTTGGCCTTGGTCCCTGGCTGTGTGGGGTACAGGCTGGTATTTTCCATATACTAGCTTTAGTGGAATGCGCAGAAGGAAAGGAGGTTATTTTGGTGTTTTAAGGGAGGTTTCTGGGTGTGATATGTTTCAAAGGTTTTTGCTTAATCCTTTTTTAAAGAAAAATACTAGATGAGTATTGCTGCTACCTGTGGTAATTTCTGCCCCTGCTTTGCTACCGGGTTATACACAGAAACCAGCGAGACTACTCACATGAACTTGAAGAACTCTTTGGTGTGATTATCCTGAAGAGGTGGCTACCTTCACTGTTTTCATGGCAGCTTGCTTCAGTTTCTGCTGGAGAAGGCTGGCTGAGAGGAGCTGAACCCAGGGAGGTTGGGAGGAAAGATGGACTGAAGTAGCCACCCACCATAGGTGTACATGTGGGCTTGTAGTCTGGGGGAGGCACTGTGTTCTAGGCAGGTGGTCGTAACAGGCTGTTCCCCAGAGTTAACTGACTGACACTTCCAGAAAAAAATTCTGTGGTTAAATTAAATTAAGCTTTTGTGTGTAGAATTTTACTTCCTCTTAGAGGTGGACAAAGTAGCCCTTTTAACATCCTTTACCTTCAACCAGAAGCAAAATGGGAGTATGGAGGAAAACTTGTGGATGAAGAAGGGAAGATGAGAGTGCAGAAACTTTAACTAGGCACAGTCTTTTTTTTGAGACAAACACTTTTGGGGAGAAATTATGTTCATTGTGAACTGTGTCCTAAAATGATATCTGCTTATTTTAGAGGTCTAAGGGTAGCAAGCACAGACATGTTTAATGTTCCTCACATAAATAAGTCCTGTTGACCCAATGGAAAATTCAATTGTAAAGTCAGGCATCTGTGTAACTGTTTGCAGCACCATGTGAACAAAGTCAGGGTTGCTTTTTAGAAGGCAAATACCTCTGGGTCCTCTCAAAAGGGCTACATCTGGGCCTGTGCAAATGTGCTATTGCTTTAAATATCTCTAATGAAAGACAAGGGATGTGTTTGCAATTAAATTATATTTGTAAGAAATTTTGCAGTTGATGACTTCCAACGCTTGACACCTTTTTGCTTAAGATGTATGAGAGTTAATACAAACCTCATGTACCACCTACTTGCATTCCAGCCTGGCTTGATTTCCAGAGTGTGAGAGTGCTCCCTTAGATGTTGTTGAGGGACCCAAGTAATCAGACAGAAATATTTTTTTTTTGGTGGAGACTAATGGAGTGACTCTTATTGCAGAAGCCTGCAGTAAAAACATGGGAGGTCTGGCATTTTGTGTCCCTAGATTTTTGGCAGTAACTCTCATTCCAATATTTTAACCCCTTGCTAAGCTGCAGCCTTCTGCAACTTCCCCATATTTTGTTGAATATTCTTTAATAAATTCTCTGGCTGTGCTCCTCAAGGAGGGTGGTCCTAGAGCATGTGGTGATGACTGATGTTTAAGATGAGAAAGAGGGAATGTCCTCCATCGGGGTCTCTGAAATGGTGGATCCCCCCTGTCAGGGCTGTGCCACAGCACAGCTGCCTGGCTTGCTGGAGATGGTGGCAGCTGACACCTGGCATCCCTTCAGCAAAGATGTTCCTTGCTTGTCTGTTTGCCACCTAGCCATGAGGTGTGGCTTTCATTTTTATTTTTTCGTAATTTCCTTTGAAGGGGTATAGTGTGCTGAGGGGAGGGAGGGCAGGTGGGCTGGGCTAAAGTCTGGCTGACTTCAGCCATGTATTACTTGAAGACCATGCAAATGTTTAAGCTTTCTCAAGGCCTGGCTTGTAAAAGTGACCCCTCCTTGAGGAGAGGCCCTGCTGTGCTGCCCCAGGCCGGGTGGGGTGTGGGGGCTGCCATGTTCCTGCCAACGGGCCACCCCTCTGACTTTTTCCAGGCCTAGGGCTTGGAGAGTTTCCCAGGCTAATTCTGAATGTATGGACGCTTTCTCGATTTTTTTGGTATTATTACATATATTCTGACTCATAGGGATGGGCTTGAGAAGAAGATGCTTCCTTAGACTCTTCTGTGCTTGGGGATCTGGAGGTTAGGGCCCTGTTTGCTGTACCCAGAGTAGTTCACCTGCAAAAAATGTGAGGAGCCCAGCCATGCTGCTGCTGCCTTGTAGCCTGCTGTATCTCCAAACTGGCGTTTCTTTGGGAGGGTCTGTGTGATAGGAAGAAAGCCAGCTGTTCCAGCCAGAGGGAAGTGGTACGTGTGATGGGGAGCAAGGGCTGGGGGCTAGCTGTGCTAACCCCCATTTCACTACAGCCTGTTTCAGCTGGAGAACTGGTAAAGGTCACAGGAAGGGGGGGGAAAAAACCAACAAGGCACTAGTTAATACAAAAAGCACTTAGGAGTAAGCCTGGATTATAAAAGAAAAAGTTACAAGTGGAGATGTCTTGCCCAAAAGCTTGTCCTGGGTACTGTTCCCCATTGCATCTGTCCCTGGTGCAGACCCCTTGGGAGCAGGGGTTATTTTACCTGAAGCGTACTGACAGGGCAAGGTAGTCTTTTGTGGGTAAAGCTGTAATGTCTTTGCCTGAGAAGAAGGTAGGTTTGAAAAGAGAAATGCTGCTAAAGCAATTTAGTGAGGATCTGATGAGGTGGCCAGGCTGTAATATGTTTTAAGCTGATATTTTCATTCTCTGCTATCTTCTGTTTGTACAGCGTTTGCCCAGAGGGATCGTGGGCCCAGGCTAAGGCCCTGGAGGTGACAGCGGGGTGTGGAGCTGCAGTTAAGCCTGAGGGAACCACGAGAGCAGCAGCTCTGGGCTGGGGCACAGAGGACCTGGCCCAGCATCCTGTGTGCTCAGACAGCGCTTCGGAGGAGGTATAGCTAAATACTGGGCATAAAGCATACCCAGGAGTATTTATCTTTTTAAGCTTGATGACTGGAAGCTGATTTAGGTGTGGAACAAGCATTTACCTTTCAAAACTTGTTTTGTAACTTTAACTTGTGTAGATCTGTGTGCTCTAGGCCTGCAGTGGCCTACATGGCTGTTAATTATACCAGTGCCTCAACTCTGTGAAGCTTTTGATCATGACAGTGAGCTTGGCCAGTTAGTTATGGATTCATTGGAATAAAATTTTGTCAATTTTTAATTTGATATCTTTCACCTCATGACTTTTTTCTTCATGAACACGTTTGAAGAAAATCCTTTGCTAGTCACCTAGATTAGTAGTCCTTTTTTCAACACCTATGTGAGAGATCTCAAGTTCTAACTTGAAGTCTTCCTTCCAATTATTTGTGTTGTGGATGTAAGATGGGGAATATTCAGTTGGGGGAGCTAATGTGTAATTAATGTCCACATAATTAATACGGAAGGGACTAATAAATAGGCCAATTCTAAAATTTTGTTAGTTTAAAAGTGTAAAAAATTGCAGATAAATATATCTGAAATTGGCTTTCCTTTATAGACAGGAGGCAATATACTTTCATGTAAACACTAATATCGTGTATCTGAGTTTCTTCTGTGTCTCTCTGACCAGGATTTTGCCAATATTGATTAGCTGGTCATGCATAAACATACAGTGAAACTCTGTATAATAATCTTCTGTACAGGCTTTCAACTGGAGAATGATTCTGTGTAGGGTAACATGTTCATTTTATGATTTTAAATCTTATGACTTGCAGCTACCTGTTCGAATAATATTTAGCTGGTTCAGGGGTTTAACTCCCACTTCTGGGAAAAAATTATCCAGTTGAAACTTCTTTCTTTTTAAGGTAAGTTCAGAGAAAATTTTCTGGGTGTTTGACATCCTTCAATCAAAGAGTCATGGGAGTAGAAGTTCAAAACAATTGAAAGGCTTGTTTATAATCAGAAGTGTTTCAAAAGTATTTCAGTCTCCTTTTTACGAGGCTAAAAATTTTGTGACCAAACTTAAACAGTCTGTCCTTTTGGGAGCAGGAGGCTTTTGTTTTCCCCAGAATGTTAGCTTAAGGAAATCTACACCATGAAAAGAGGAAAAAAGTTATTCTTTCTGTACCTTATGATCATGAGATGTAAAACTATTTTCTAGTGTATGATTTAACTAGTTTCCACCCAGTCCTAAAAATAACACTCTAGGCTGAAACACCTTGATGGTTACTGTCTAGCAAGGAGTTACCAGGTCACGTCACTGTTAGTGCCAGGAGAGGGCACCCGACAGCAGCGACAGTACCCGCGCTCAGTGCCGTTTGGTACCTCTGCAGGTACAGAAAAAACTTGCCTATTACACCAGCTTTTTTTTTTTTTGTGGAGAGCAACTGTACTTAATCAGAAATTAAAAATCAGAAAGTTTGTGCTTCTGTGTTATGTTTAAGTTATAGTCCCTGGAGACTGAATAACCTGATTAACGTAGCCTTTTGGGAATTCATATTTGTGTACGAAGTTATGATGCAAGTACTGGAGAACTTAAGTCAGAGGCTTTGAAAGAAATGTAAAGAAATTCAGAGCTGAACTCTACCTGTAGAGCAGAGCTTGTCCCATAAGCCTCTGTGGAAATCCCAGGCTGAGACAGTGTTGTATCAGTGTGGTCATGCTCATGTGAAAACTCACCTGCGTATAGAGCCAACATATAGGCAGAAAGTGGGGGAATCTCCAAAGGACAGATGAAGGTGACCCAGGATGCAGCCTTCAGAGCCTGGTCTGCGGAGCCACCCCTGCCAGGAGCAGAGTGTCCTTTGCCACTGGCAGTGCTTTCCTGCTTTCCCTTCTCTTCTCTATCCTGAGGCTGCTGTTCATGTCTCTTGCTTTGCCTTAAGGTATATGGGAACTTGGTGGTCTTCCTGTAATGACTTCTTGAATAAAATAGAGTATCTCTTTAGAACACCATGAATAATTAAACTATAATTCTGATCCTCTATTAATGGAAAATAAATGCCTATGGAGACATGTCACGATGGAGGCTTAATTATTCTATCTAGAGAATACTTAAAACCGGCTGGGATTTTCCCATCCTATTTAGAAACACATTAACAATATTTAGGCTGTAATACAGAATTTGACTGCACCTAGTTTCCTCTAATTCTTTGGAATGAACCATTCGTTCCTGTTATTTGCTACCTTTCTACTCCTCAGAAGCATTAATTAGTTGCATGTATCAGGATTTCTCAACGTGGTAATTGACCGTTTTCCAATATATTCTGATCCGGTGCCTTTATGGATGCTTTGGCTCTCCTTGACTTCACTGGGAATTGAGGCTAGCCACCTCTTTGAAGAGTTGGCCTCACAGTTAATTTGCGTGCTGAAATTGGCATATATATTAAACTACAAAAGAGGAAGTCTTGGTGAGATCTGTAAAAGTTTCTGCATCATGAGTAGAGCTCAGAATCGGTTGCAGGACTGAGGTCTGACTTTAAGAGCTGGTGTAAAAATGTATTTATGTAGACTTTATTCAGACATGTCAAATGCTAAAACTGGTTGCCAGCTGCCAAACTGCCTTTTGTTTGTCTTTTTCTGAATATTTCTTTGAATTTGTATTTTAACCAATATATTGCCCTTTTCAGGACCTTGGGGACAACCTGTGTTTTAGCTGCTTGTTTTACTTCTTGGATAGCAACTTCCAGCCAGGTATCTCAAAGTGGTCTGAGTATTTAAACTTCCAGAAAGTGGTTAGTCATTCCCTCAGGGATGGACAAAATCACCAGCTTCCTGAACAAAACATTCACTGTACTAAGTCAAGTCTAGGGAGCAGTCCAGCAAAGGCTGAAGGGTGACTGGAAAAACATATTTTTATTCTCGCTGTTCTTGAGCAGGTGTGTAAATGTGCTTGAAGAAACACCCCTTCCAGCACCTGAAGCTGTGCTGAGACTAGCCCCTGACCGGGCAGCAGCTTTTGTGGCTGCAGGGCTCTTCTCTCCTGTTGACAGAGTAAGGTTATCTTTTCTGATATCTTTGTCTGCTTCAAGTGGTAGTGCAACTTCTACTAATGCATTGCTCTAATGTGTTTTATACCAGCAGGATTAGTCTGATAGTCTTTGCTTTCTTTTCTTCCAAATTAGGTGAAGGAGTTTCATGCTGTTGTATGATTATTCCCCAAACCAGGAGTAAATAAGAGGCTCAGCTCTTACTTTTGAAAGCACTGAGGCAACTGGAAGGAAACTTCACAAACCCTACTTTTCCTGTCTTAGGAGTCAAAAGCAATGGCATCATTGCCCCAACTACTGCTGTGAGTGTCTCTGTCTAAAATGAAGGGCTGTGCACTTGCCTGTCATCCTGATATCAGAGCTGTCACTACTTTCTGTCCTTAAACTGGGAGGAACTCCCTGCCAGTTTCCCCTCTCTTGTCCTGTCTGTGATCCCCACTGCCCATGCCCCCACTCACCTTTCCCCAGCCTCTTCTGTGATCTGGAATTTGTGCAGCAGCTTCAGCTAGCTGAGGCTGAGCAATAGCACTTGCCATGAGTCCTCTTGCATGGAACTAATAAAATATTCCTTGCTTGTTGTATGAAATACTGCAGAGCACCTGCAGAAGGGAATTAAGTTAACCCCTCCTGAATTGTGGTTCTTCAATTAATCTTTATGCTGGGCACATATATAAATAGCACATAGTTCATACAGGGCAACAGAAATGCTAAGAAAATTAGGCGTGGAGCTGGAATGAATTTTTATAAAGAGGAATAAAGCCAGGCATGAATATTTGTTTTATTTTTTGTACCTGACCTTGTTCCAAGCCTTGAATGTCTCCCTGAGACCTGACAACTTGTCGAACCAAAATCTCAGCTTTTGCTGAAGAGCTTGAGAAGGATTTTTGTTTCTTGTCATCTGTGTCTCAGTTCTCCAAAACAGCTCCTAATTTCTTCAGTAACATTTTCCTGGCCTCTATTAGTCACAAGACTCTAAAGGCATCAAACACTAACCCTGACTCTGGACCCAGTCTTCAACTGTTGCAGGGCTAGAGCACTGCAGGAGGTGCACATGTGCAGTACTACAGTGTAAAACTCGAAGAGTCAGGAAAGAACTGTGGCATTTACTGTGTACTTCTTACTTTGATGGATACAAGAGAGAAAAGGCATACTGTTGGTGTTCAGCCAAAGCTTTGCACTCACTGTTCAGTGAAAAGATTAAGTCATTCACCTGGCTGTTGGGCAAGAGCAATCTGTCTACTAAGGGTAAGGATGATAACTGGTTGTGCTACTGGAGAGAGGCATCCCTGGGATGATGGTCTTATTCAGTGACACACTGAGGCAGATGTCCTGAATCAAGCCACCTCACTCATAAGTGTAAGGACTCTGGGCTGACTTTGTTGTCCAGCTAATGTGCTGCTGGCGGACTGATGCACAGCTTTGGCTGGGTCTGCTATGCAGAGTAAATTTTGTCTACTTTTGGGCAGGTTTTAACCTGAAATATTAAAAGTATATTACCTTATGCAAACTGCTGCTTCAGCATAACCCTGTTACCGCCCTGAGTAGGTGGAAGGTAATTGTAGGGTTAACAGATCTCTCTGTGGAGAAAGGGAGTGCTTTCCCTGTTTGTGTTTCTATATTGTCTAAATCCACCTCAACACTTGGCTTTATGGCTATTTTAGAGGGTCTAGAGTCAGGACAAGTTAATTATCCTGCTCCTTTAAACTTTTTGCACCAGCAGAATGCGGAGTCATCTGTAAAGAGCATGGTAGTTTCTTGTACATTAACAGCATGAGCACATGCAATACTTGTGCTCATGGACACCAAATCAAAATAGATGCAACCTGAACTGTGAATGCCAAGGGTCTAGTCCCAGTGCAGCTGACTGCAGCCTTAGTGTGAACTGTTGTGCTTCTGCGTGTTACTTTTTGAAGAACACATAACTTCTTGGGGTTTGTCTATCCCTTTAAATAAACTTTCTGTGCTTTCAGGCTTTGTGGCAGAATTCATTCCTCATTGACCTCACGAAAGCTTTATTCTCAAACTGGCCATATGTTGTCTGATTATCCAGACTACCTATGTAACTCCCACATGCTTTTATTCAGCCTGGTTGCTTATTACTGTTCCCTCTGCTAGGCTAATGATGCCATCCTTAATGCCGCTATTAATCTTTTTTTTTTCCTCCACAAGTGTTGCTGTTCCTATTCTCACACTTTTTTTTTCATGTGAGATGCCCCATTAAGTCCTTTCCTTCACCATCAAAATCCTTTCTCAAATACTTGGTTTTTGCCCGTAATGCTCTTCCCCATATGTGCACATGTGCAGGTGGGATGGCACACTTGTCACTTAAAAGCATGAGAGCTGGTTCTCCTGCTCGTGGCTGTTCACAGCAGGGCTGTTTCTAGTGCTGCATTCTTACTATGAGCTTTCTCCTCATAGTAGCTCTTCTCTGTGTGTGCCTGTTTCCTGTACAGTAAGAGCTTTGTATTTGACCTTGCCTGATGTGAGGCTTGTGGTACTCCTGTGTTCCCAGAACAGCAGCGGTCCTAGGAAGAAATAGGGTCACGGGTTTCAGTGGGTTGTGTCACTGAAGTGCAAGTGGTGTAAAATAACTGCAGAGCAAAAGTCACTTATATTGCATGGTTTGGTGTCAGGGTCCCTTGTTTTGATGTCAGGAGGTTGTCTGAAGTTGGAGGTTTTGATAAAGTTGAGGGGAGGATGAGCAAAATGGCTGGTAAAAAGAGAAACTTGCAAAGCTGATGGTTGATATATCTCATGATGCTTCACTGACACTTGATAACTTTCTCTGCTTCAAAAAGATCTAGAGAACTTGTTTGCTTCTTGTATGGGGTTGAGGTATCTTCCACAGCAGGCCACCAGGTCCCCAGGGGAAGCTGTGACTGAGAAGAGTTTGACTAACATGCCCCTGTGTGGTTAACCAGTGCCCACGTTTTGCCTTGTCTTCATGTGATTGCCATTGGCCCAGTGCTGCTGGCTGCCAGGAGCAGCTGCGCTCACCTCTACTAGTCCATGGTGAGTTACTGGGCAGCAGCAAATCCAGGGATAGCTGTCTGAAGGCAGGGCTGTGGTGTGGAGGAATGGGGGCTGTTTTCAGAGAAATATTGTCTGCGGTGACACTTTTGTCCTTGAGGCTGACTGGGAAGCCAACTTTTTCTGCAGCTGGTTGAAAATCACATTGCATCAAACAAATAAATGTTCTGGCTGTGCTTAGTGCTATCCTGGGGGGAGGAGAGTCAATTAGGCAGCAATAAAATAAATGTGGAATACTTTGACCAATCTGGCATGAAACAAGAAATGCCAAAGGTATATCTGAGTGTGTGTTGCTACTGATGTTATAACAACACGTAGCACTGAAGGCATCTGTATTTGAGGTGGGGAAGGACAGAATAATGCTGGAGTCTGTGCTCATCCAAAGGCAGACTCGAGGTCCAACACGGGACGGGCTGCTTTGCAGGTCCAGTTCAGACTTAAGTCCTGCAGCACGCATGCAGGCTGCCTGCAGGCTTGCTGTAAGAGTATTTTAAGTATGTTGCCCTTGGGTTTAGTTTCATGGATAATTTTAGAAAGCATATGCCTGGGTCTCTGATTTCCAAATTACTGCTGCTATTCCATGTGTCAGATGGTATCTGTTCTTTCCTGACAAAACTTTCTCATCATCACCACCGATACTCAATACTTCTGCTCCAATGTTGCTACTTTTAGTTCATGGGAAAGTCGCAGAGCTTGCTATGTAGCTGCTGATATTCATGTGGGAAGGGAGGTGGTAGTGGTAGCCAAAGTGCTTTTATGTGTTTGTCACTTTTTACAGAACAGCCATGTATGCAATTCAGCACAGGATGCTAAAAGAAATGTTGGAAACAAAAACATTGAATCCAAACTTAAAAGTTTGCAAGTGCATGTTTAGATGCATAGTAGACAAATGCAACCTGTGAGTTACCAGTGCTCTTGACTTCGGTTGCTCACAATCCATGTGCAGATGTTCATTTGAGCTCACTGGTCTTCCTTTCAGCCCCTCATGCATCATAGCGCTGACATCACTGTTGTTTCCATCGAAATCAGAGCAGGGCTGTGTGTGCAGCCCAGCTGCACCCAGCCAACCGCTGGGAGGGTCTCTTGGCAGTGTGTGACCCTGGGGCTGACCCCTCCGCCAACAGGCCTGCCCAGTAAGCACTGCTTTCACTTTGTGCTTCAGAGGTTTAAAGAAGCTACTTAAAACCAATTATTTGCATAGTTCAGGTGGAGCTAGAGCAACAGGCAAAGTGGTCTGTTGCCCCTTTCTTCCAAACTTAGTTTTAGTACTGTGGACTAAACTTTCCATTTTGCATATCTGCATTAAGCTGAATGTTTTTGGGAAGCTTCAGCAAGAATGGCACAATATAATCATGAACATTACATTTATTTTTATAAACTTCCCTTTGTAACGGTCTAAGACTACTGGGCTATGGACTAAACTTTGCAATACAGGATGTTTTGGTTTAGTGGGGTGGCTTCTGCTCCTGTGGGGAAGAGCCCTCTAAACCTGACCAAGTAAGAGGTCTTTACATGCTCTCCAGTCTTATGAACTCTGAAATTATTTGGTTTGGCAGCTGCTTTCCAGTTCATCCTCGGTATGCCTGAGCTTAACTTCTGGGGTACATCAGCATGTTCCCAGAAATCTGCTGGAAATGTTGATACATAGTGGGAGTAGAGACTCCAGTGTGCTTTCTACATCTTTTTCTGGTGGCTGTGTAGGAGATGGATGTGACTGGCTGGCCTGCAGAAAGGTTAAAAGCTGAATGGAGAGATGGGAAAACTAGGAGTGAGGAGTCTCAAGACTTGGATATGGAAAAGTAATTAATTTTAAAACAGGCAAACCTAGGAAACTACACACAAATGGGTGAAATTGTGAGGTCTCGAAGGAGCAGGTTGTGCATGGCACGATGGGACAAAGACTGCTTAGGGAGTGTTTGTTGACTCTTTGAGTGAGGATCAGGGCACTCCAATACCATTTCTGTCTGAGCCGTCACCCCTTCCTTGCACCTGGTTGTGCTCAGGGAGTGGCTGGTCCTTCTGCTACAAGAATCGCTTCACACATGAATTTCTTGTGGGCATGCTGTAAGGGGAGTTGCAGAAGTTGAGAACTGCAGGAAGGAAAGGCAGGCTTTATGGAAGGGGAGTTTGAGACTTGCTTTTCAAATGGGTTTGTCGGTACCCACTATGGGTTCCTGTGGAAACGAGGCTTTCATCAGCATCTGTTATTTGTATATGCATTATTTTGGAGTCAGTTTGCCCACAGTCCCAAACAGGTTCTTAAGCCAGTTCTGACTATGTATGGGCTCTATGTGAAGAAGTCAAGAACCAAGTATAATGTCAATAGCTGTGACAATTGGTCTTATCTGACTGAGAATTAATGTCTGGAGTGTGTTATCTTAGGTGCAGAGTCTGTTCTGTGCACACATAGTAGAAGCACCTCATCTCCCTGTCTTAATCTGAAAAGATATTCATTGACATTTGAAGTGCTTGGTTGCAAGAGTGCTGAGTGCTAGAAGAGGCCGTAAAATAATTTTTAGTGCGTGGTCTGAGCAATGTGCAGTAAATAGGGCCACAGGGGTAAGTACTGGCCGCAGAAGATGAAACATAATATTGTCATTTAGTCTGAGTGAATGAGATGGGGAACTCCTGCAGAAAAATAGGATGTGATGGGGTAATTAGAGTGTATCATTATACAGGCTGTTCAGGAAGCAACACGAAGGATCAACAACCCCCCGAACTATCAGGTACCTGGCTTTGCAACCTTGCTAAACTACTTTTAATATAGATGGGCACAGTATAATATCTCATTCTGGGGTTTACCTTTTCATTACTTGTTCAGCATCCCTGCACCAGTTAAATGTTATTTCTATAGAAAAATTAAAATAGAGTGAAGAAGCAGTTTCCAGAAGGATTTTAAGAAATTTTTGATGGGGACTGTCAATCCGCCAGTGCTTCTGAAAAATCCTAGTCTAAATACTTTCTCTTCTTTGCAAATACCATGAACTTTTGGCATTATAGGGCAATTAGTTGCAGTAACCTACACTGCAATAACTTAAGAACCTGATGTAAGCCCACACTCACACAAAAGTTTGCTGGAAACTTCTTTCACATAATGTGTTATGGTCAGACATGTGAAAAAAGCTGTGGAGTGTGTTATCCTAGCATGGGCTGTACTGTTCAGCTGTGCCAATTACAAGAGGGCTTATGGATGTCTTGTGCTTGTGTACCAATTACAAATGCTGTAGGAACTTCCTGAGATGGAGTAGAAGGAAGGGGTGGTCTCAGCTGAAAAAACGGGGCCACAGGAATGTCTAATGTATAATACATAGCAGTGGGTCCCTCCTTGGGGAAGAAGGGACAGTCAATTAGTTGAGGACTGCATCCCTCCAGCAATAGCTTCAAGGGGAGGAAATGTTTCATTCATTGTGTCCTTGCTGGAATACAGCCACTATGGTTTGGGGTTGTGAAAACTCTAAAGCATGCTTGAAGGAAGATTGTTGCTATATGACTTGTTTTTTTTTTAAACTTTAGAAGTATATTAAAAGTAGGCTTTAAAAATATCTTTGGTGCCTAAATGTGTGTGCGCATGCCCTCCTTCTGCTTATTACAGGGAAAAGCTTGTAGTTTTTCAAAGAAATAACACCAGAGGCTGACAATGTTATAATTGCAAGAAGCCCATTATTTTCAGTGTTTTCTCCTACTCCCTTTGAAATTGTACCTCATGTTGCAGTCTAATGCAGGTCTTATTCTCATAGTGTCTACAATTTTCAGATTCCACATTCTTTCCGTACCTATGTATCTCACTGCTGGTTTTGAGCCATAATCCCCTAATACACAGTAATGGGATGAGTCATATCACCTCCTCTTTAGTGCTCAATGACACTGTCCCTCAGGGTTGTGTTTTTGGTTTGCTATGTTCTCCGAAGGGCTGCTGCTGTGTTACCTTGAAGTAATTGTCTGATTGTAAATGAGGTCGCAATGGTGTAGGTCAGGGTTAATTTTGTGGAAGGCTGGAATGCAAAACGATAGGAAGTAAACAGGCGTGGTGGTGCCCTGTACTCTTACAGTGCCTTAGACCTGCAAGAGATGTCCTGGGCAGAGTGCACAGGTGTGCTGCCAGCCCAGCTCTTCTTCCTCCTGCCAGGTGGAGGGTAGGGGGCTCCAGCCTCTTGCATGCCCAGTCCCATCTGCTCAGAGAGGAAGGCCATCTCCTGGGAGAACAGGACATTACCTGTATCAAGGGTGGGGACTGGAGAAAAAGATCTGGATGTCCTTGTCAGTTTTTGGATAAGACCAGTGAGAATTAAACTTAACAAAATAGCAAAATGTGTCTGTCACCACTAGAAAGGTCTGACAAAGAGCTAAGACAGTTAGAAACAGTTATCCTCTTCCATTTCTTTTTTTGCCTCCCTCTTGGGGAACAACACTGGTTCAGCCCTGACAGATCCTATTTTTTTTCCTGATCTCTTGGAGGACTGTAGGTCTAGGTGCAGGTACTCTGGTCTTTCCTGAAGGAAAATGACCTGGGGGTGCTGGTGAACAGCCGGCTGAATATGAGCTGGCTGTTGACAGATACCCCCAGGAAGAAGGCCAATAGCATCCTGGCTTAGATCAGAGATAGTGTGGCCAGTAGGACCAGGGCAGTGATTGTCCCCCTGTACTCAGCACTGATGAGGCAGCATCTTGAATGCTGTGTTCAGGTTTGGGCCCCTCACTGCAAGAGGGACATGGAGGTGCTGGAGTGTGTCCAGAGATGGGCAATGAAGCTGGGGAAGGGTCTAGAGAATGAGTCTAATGAGGAGCAGCTGAGGGAACTGGCATTTTTTATCTTGGAGAAAAGGAGGCGCAGGGGGGACCTTATCACTCTGTACAGCTGCCTGACAGGAAGCTGTAGTGAGGTGGGGGTTGGTCTCTTCTCCCAAGTAACAAGTGATAGGACAAAAGGAAATGGCCCCAAATTGTGCCAGGGGAGGATTAGACTGGGGATTAGGAAGAATTTCTTCACTGAAGGGTTTATCAAGCATTGGAACAGGCTGCCCAGGGAAGTGGTTGAGTCACCATCCCTGGACGTATTTAAAAGTTGTGTAGATGTGGCACTCCAGGACATGGTTTAGTGGTGGGCTTGGCAGGGCTGGGTTAATGGTTGGACTCGGTGACCTTAAAGGTCTTTTCCAACGTAAATGATTCTATGGTTCTACTGGAGTGAGGGCAACAGGACTCAACTGTTGAACTTTTCTGTTGCTACATAGGCTTGCAGTTATTTAGATCCTAATTTGTGATAATGGTTTTACTACCCAAAGAAGTTGATCTGTTTGCAATTCTTCCTTAACTTGACTTTACTAAGACAATATTGTATAAGTGCACTCTGGTTTTATGTGGCTATAAATAGTGCTTGGCATTGTAGCTGGCATAAGAAGGATAGCAGAAAAGATGTAACTAGGGTTTTTCTGCCAAGACATGATTTTTAGGAAGAATGTCAGGAACAGAACATTCAGCAGCCCTTAATTGTGACTTTAAAAAGTGCAGATGTTGGGAAGAACTTTTGGAGGAATGTTTTTGTAATAGATCTCAGCAGTATGTGCTGCAGATGAGCTGTAGCTGAACTACTGAAAACTGAGTTTGCTTTGTAATCCAGACTGTTCTCTGTTACTGCCACCAATTAGATTTTCAGATATGCCAAACTGACATCAAAATCTTTCAGACCTCCATTTGGAAACCTGAGTGTGGTGTGCACTAGACATGCCCTAAAAATCTCGAAAGTCTGTGTTTTCCTCTTCTGTCAACCAACTGTGAAACTTGGGTAAGGGTTCCCCAGTTCTTCTCTCATTACTCCAACTGGTTGCTTTTTCTGGAGTGAAAGGGCCTTCCTGGGGCCTTGCAGTTGGTTCAAATGTTTCTTTCAGCTGAGGGTCTGCATAGGCACCTGTAGTCTGAGGTGGTTCTTGGGAGAAGAAGCAGGGGTGTTGTCAGACCTGCCAATGATACCCTTCTTCACAAAGTGGATAAGTGAGGCTGCTGTGACCATCAAGGTTACCTTGGCCACCCATGGAGTTTTGTGGCAGATAGGGGCTGGAAGGGTGCAGAGGTGACAAACCAGCACAAATCCCTGAGGGCTCAGTGTCCCCTCCTGATGTCCCAGCACAGTAAGTATCTCTCCAAGACTGAAATGGAAGAGGGATGGGGGAATTTTTTTTGAAGTTTAGCAGAAGTATTTGGTATAACAGATAGGAGCTGGGGCTTACAGACTTTAGCATTTACTGGCTAAGAACATTTCTGGCTGTTTGAGGCAAGTTGCACAGGTCATTGGAAACACCATTTTTTTGTTGTGCTTGGTTTTTTTGCTGCTACTAATGCTTGAAGTTCTGGAGTTCCATACCATGTTGTTCCTTGGTATGAAACTGTCCGGGTGGTGTGAAGCTGCATGCCTAGGGGTGCAGAAATCCAATGCATCCACAGAAAAGAGGGGTTTCTTTTTTTCAGTATAATGAATATTTACCAGTCAGTATGTTTGACAGACTTTTAGCAGCAAGTATCACTTGAAACCAACTGCTGGAATCCCTGACTATAATAACAGAAAGGAATGAATGGAAAAAGGAATTCACATTCCAAATCCTTCCAGAGTAAGTTATTAAAAATAACAAAGTTGGAGTGGGGCTGGAAACAGGCTTATCAGCACCTGGAGAGTGGTGAATTTCATGATTGCTAAAAGCTGTTTGTGCTGTTGTACTTAAGGTCAGTATCTAGCACATGCTGACCCTGGAAGTGGTCAGCGGTCCCAATAAATATTTATTGGGAGGAAGCTGACTCAGTTCCTTGTATGTGTAAACCTGGGAATCTCAGCTCTGAACAGTTTTGACAGCTATCGTATGCTACCTCCTCTGACTTTAGCCCCCACTGTCTTATTTTTCTTCCTCCTTCTGTCAACATCATATGTGGAAATTTATGTGCAGAAGTGGTAACAGATAGTTTCTACAGTTTTTCTGTGGAAAAATCACAGATCTTATTGGGGAGAAGGAAGAAAGGGCTGATTGAAGGACTGGCTGGAAGCAAGGACTTGAGTTCCGCCCTGGGCTCAGCTAAGGGTTTTTGAATAGTCTGGAGGTAAACTGTTTAATCTGTCTGTTTCCCACCTATAAGCTCCGGGTAATAATTCTTCCTCTAGACATACAGCATCAGGGAACTGGAGGCCTTGATTTTTAGCTTGGAAAATAACTGTACTAACTTCTATGGGAAGACCAGCAAAACAAGACTAACAGATGGAGTACCTTGTGTCTCAAACAGAGTTTGACAGGGCAAAGCTTTAGCCCATTTAGGGGACAGGAGGAATGAAGACAAGAGCAAATGCACTCAAATAATCTCCTTTTTTAGCTCTATTCAACTGGGGCATCAGCTGTACCTGCTTAACCTTTGCAGCCGAGGGCTCCTGCTTGAGCTAAGACAAGTCCTGCTGTTTTATCACAGAGGAGTTCTTTGAAGTTCCCCTTGTGCCTCGGTGTCAAGGTGATTACATTGAAGTACAGCCAGTTGAAATAGACTTCGGGGACCAAAAAAGTGTGTGAATAACCACTTTACTGCCTGTATCTTGTCTTGACCAGTACACGCTCCAGTTACTGTTCAGCATCCTGCAGCTACAGCATTTCAGTAAGATGGAGCCAACCTGACCGATGCGTCAAAAAATCAGACAATGTACAGTTTTTAAGTACGTAATTCCAAAATGCAGAAGCTTAACTTTAGCCTGTGGCTTACTGCGCTGCCTTGGTGTGCAGCAGAATGGAAGAGGAGTCTTGCCCCAGGACTCTTGCATGCTATACTAGATGTGCTCCCGGTAGGTTAGTGGTGCAACATATGATGATGCATTTATATTTTGATAGTGCTAAAGGCCCATCTGTTCAGTGTTCTGTTGTGCTTGGTGCTGTATAAATGTATTGAAAGCAATGATCTCTGCATAAAGAGCTTTTAGTCTCAAGACAAGTCATAACAAGAGAATAAAATGGGCAACAAAACAGAAAGCAGGTGACAGGGATAAAATTAAGGAAACTATTTAGTTGAGATAAGTAACTGCAATCTATTTGGAAATGACACTGTGCCCAGCCTTCGTCCCTCACTTCAAAAACAGTCTGCTTCCCGTAGAAAAGCAATAACAAGTGTTTGATTTAATCTCATGATGCTGTGGATTAAGCATGTCTATACTGCGAAGGCTAAACAATTTATACTTAACCAAGCAAGCTTTAAATGAGCTCCTTTTGGAGGCCATTAGCAAGCAGGTGAGGACACACTGTGGGCTGCAGATGGCTCTGAGCTTTTGGGGAGATGTGTGGTGTTTCTGCCCATGGTGAGCCTTGTGCTGTTGTGTGTGGTACAGTATAGACAAACCAAGCACTGCTCTTCTGTCCTGTTGTACCGTAAGCAGAATCTAGCCCGAAGGAGTGATGCTGTTTGTTCAGCAGTGATAAAGCGTCTGGCCCATCACAGATGGGCTGGGTTATCCCTACAGCAGCCTTGGGGTGTAGGGAATTTGAGGGGGCTAAATAGGTGCTCCTGAGATCATCAAGGGGATATTTTGCATGTGAAGACTATGAGAGGAAATTTGAGGCATGCAAAAAGTAGAGGGGGAGCTTGGGAAGAGCACTGAGATGAACTGAGCATGGAAGCTAAGAGCTGGGGAAGCTGTGACTCGGGCTTTCCTTGATGCTGTATGTGGGGGGTCACTGTCAGTATTTGAAAAAGGACACAACAGTCCTGTGGCTTTCCTAAGGGGAACCAGATCCTCTTAATGTTTCCTTGCACTGGAAGACATGTGGGAGATCAGGCATTGCTACCAACTGAGTTTTTCAGAGTTGTGCTTGCTTGTGGAATTTAATAGCAAGACTCCTCCTGGTTAAGATAAAAGTGGGTGTCTGCGAGAATCACTTTAATCCTCACATCCCTTAGTTCTCAGATTGTCTGGGCTTCCTTTGTAGCAATTAACAGTCATTATGTCATGAGTGCAAATTGTCACAGCGTGTTTTCTTAAGTTTGATGTAATGAGGAAAGAATTCAGATAGCATCAATACCTTATCGTTTTGCACCAATTGTTAGCGGGAACCAACCAAATCAGATACAGCCTTTCTGTATTAAGTGTACAAACAATCCATGAGATCAAACCTGCTGACTTCAGTCGTGTCAGATTTTCATGATTAAGTCCATGTTTCTAGGACAAAAGGTGAATGCAGTTGAGCGTCTCAGACAGCCCTCTGTTCTAAAGGGGCATCGCCACAGTGTGAGGTCTCTGACTAGTCCTGAATGGAGTGGGGCATACTGGTTTGGAAAGGGTTGTGCTGTGGTGGGCACCGCCTTGGTGAGCCCCTTATGCTGAGCCACTTTTTCTCTGCATTTGAGTTGTTAGACCGTTTCCCCACCCTGTTTTTAGGGACTTGTGTACTAGGAATTTATTGAGACCTGGTCTTGTCTGCAGGGAGCCGGTACTTTCCCTGGAAGATACTTACCCGCAATGGCTGGGGAGCACATTTCCCAAACACAGACAGGGAAAGGCATGCAGAGGGCAGCTCTGGCTGCAAGCAAGTGGCCTGAGCTCCGCAGGGACCCTGTGACTTTGTGGGAATCACTTCTGCAATGGTTTCCTGTTAACAGATCTCCTCTTGTTAATCTGCTAGCCGTATGTGAAACATCTATTTGTACGGGAAACCTCTTGCAGTCCTACAAGATGCTGCTTAGCTCAAAAGAGCTGAAATGGAAAGAAAGCGCTTCCTCGAGGCATAGCCCTGTGTAATACTCTCAGGAGTCACGAGATGGGGCTGGTTTAGCTGAAGCTCCCCATTTCTGGGGCACTGCTGGCCGGGGGGCGCGGGCAGTTAGGTGGGAAATCCCTGTGTGTGTGAAGATGCGCTTGGCTCGAAGGTGAGCCCAGCACCATCGGGGTGCGTGTACCAGCGTCTCGGCAGCCCTCGGTTCGTTTGTGCAGATAGAGCTCGGGCAGAGGCTTTCCCCTTTGCGCAAGCCCAAACCCAGGGTGTGTAAGCTGGAGGCAGGGGGTTTCCTTCTCTCTCTCACTGCCCCTTTGCCTACGGCACAGATTTCATCCTTAGCTCTGTGCGTAGGGCAGGTGAGCGTTCCTAGTGGAAATCTGCTGGTTCGTTTGGCAGAGATTCCTCTCCACGCTGCCAGGAAAGGGGTTAAAGATGTTCAACATCTTTAAATAGTCATCTCTTCTCTTTAAAATGTACAAAACGTAGCTTTAAATAAACCCTCGTTCTTCTACACTGTGTGTTGCTAGATGCAAGCAAGCAGAACTTTCTCCCCAGGTATTGTGTGCTTCTAAAAAAAAAAAAAGCTGAAATAAGAGATTTCTGTGACCTGAAACACCTAGTTTAGGCTCTGTGGGACTTTGCCATCCAATAAGCTCTTTGCTCCAGAGCTCAGAAATAATTTTTTAAAATTGCATTAAAATAGCAGATGTTAAAAATATGCAGCTTGGGAGAGGGGAATCTCCCTTCTCCCTTCCCAAAGGCACAGAATAATAGATAACATTAATACATGACATCTGAGTCTGTTCCTTTGTGCAGTTGAACGTTTCATGGTATCTGGACTAAGTGATGATAAAGAAACCAAATTGAATGTGGCTTGGAAGATTTTGCCTACATCTGTAATTCATCTCCAGTGTTCTTTTCGCTGTGAGGGAAGAAAAGCAGTGAATGCTGTAACAAAAGCACCAGGCACTGCAGGTTGGGTTTAGCCGTAGTGGAAGCTAGCACAGATCCTCTGAGGTCAAAGGAGTTGCATGCCTACTGACAATGTCACAGGTCCCTGTTATATGTAGATTAACAGCCAATTACACTAATTGCATTCCCAGTTGAAGTACAGAATCGGCCAATGCTGTTTGTAATTGTTTGAATATCAGCTCGTTGAAACAGAAGAAATGTGTGCTGAGGCATGCACAGAGATTTTTAGAGGATACTCATAAATTGCTAATACTCTGTCCTCAGAGTTCTTTGCCTTGCAGAATTTCTTGCACAAGGTATGAGCTAGCAGAGAGTTTACTGCAGGCTTGATGGCCAGAAATAGATGTCAAGATATTAGCAGAGCTGCTATGTTTGTTTTAATATATGTATGTAAATAATTCCTCTAAACTGTGGTGCCTCCCAAACTGTGACCTTGTAGCTTTGGATTGTCTTGACATATACTCATTAAACCATATGAGTTAGGCAGCCACAATTTCTTCTTTGTGTATAAAAAGCAGAAGAGGAGGACAAGGCTATCTCTAAACCTTTTGGAATGTAAAATACTATATAGAAGGGAGGTTTGGGTGAGAGGAAATGCTGGACTGAAAACAGGAGGAGACTGTGGAAACTGGATAACTTGCTGTCTTGGTTTATAGCTTGGGACATGGGGATTCCAGGCTCCTGTCATGGGCATGAGTCATACTTAAGTATGTGTGGTTAGCAGGAAAAAGATGCAGACGGCTGCAGAAAATGTTTATACAGTGCTCACTTAGAAATGTGTTCCTTCCAATTGTTAAATTGCTTGAAGCATGTAGGGCTTAGAAATCTGAACATTCTTCAGGGTTTCTCCACAAATATGTATTGATGGCTCCAGATACACCCAAGGTCTGTGGGTTTTTGCAGTTAGCTGCTCCAACAAGAAACTTGATTGCTGTGTTTCTGAGGAAAAGACTGCAGGACAGAACAGATTCCTTCTGCTGTGCTAGTCTAGTCCTACTGAAGCCCGTACAGTCATGCCAGTGTAAATGAAGAATTCATCCTGTGGTTCTTCATAGTCTATCTCAGGACACAGCATGTGGCAAAATATGGATGTGTTGTATGGATGCGTGTGTGATAGTTGCATACCAGTATCCAATGTACTTCTCTGGTTTTGTGTTGTAGCACCTAGCAGCTTCTTGAGATACGTTACTTAGCGTGTTTGGAATAGTGGTTTGGGTTATCCCAGTAACTCAGAAGTACGATATTTTCATTTTACTAATCTAATTTTTCCTCTTAAAATATTAACAAATGGAATGTTTTGCATGCACAACATTGAAGCACTAAATATTTTCTGAAGTTTGACTCTGCACTGTCAGGTGTGAAATGGCTATCAGACAAATTTTTGGAAGAAGCCCATTTTAATCCGTTTTCCACCCAAATAAAAGCATGTTTACCCGCAGCTCCTGTGGTAACTTCTAAATGAAAACTGACACATTGGTGCTGGAAATCTGGGCTGTTCTTATTGAGTGCATGCTAAGGATCAGATGTGTAACACCTGGGGTTTTTTTTAAAGGTGGCTTCTCAGTGAAGTAGTGCATAGTTCATCTTTTAGTGTTAACTTTGAAATGGCAGGGTTAATGTCCTGCATTGCAGGGAGAAATTTCACCTCTGAGCTGAGGGAAGAGCAAGGTAGGAAAAAAGGCAGCGTTGGTGACTCGAAGGAGAACTTGCTGACTGTATATGCCAAGTAGCTGCTTGCTGTGGTTCACAGCTTGTAGACACTATCATCTAAGTTTAGGGGTTATGGCCATAAAGCCCTACAGTGCTTTTACTATCTTGGTTAAGAAGGTGAAGTTTTATAAAGCCTATTATAAGATCAAATGCTTGACGTTTTGGGTGTGACATGCCCTTAGAGGGGAACTGATGCCTTCAGGTGCAGCTGCAACAAAAGATTGCATTTTAACACTGAAATCCCCAGGCCGTGCAGGGGAGAGCCTTGGGATAGAAATGTTGCTGCAATATGGTAATGTATAACATGGAAATCAACCAAGTGCAAGTCAACCAAGATTATTCCTTGAAGCTATATTCAGGTTGAGTCAGTGAATGATTAGTTCTCAAATGTGATCCATTTCCCCTCTAATGTAACATTTTTGTTGGTGACTGGTCGGATCCTGAACAGCACAAACCCATGTCTCCCACAGGTGCTATCCTTTGGAAATTGCTTGGGTAGATGTTTTGGTATAATGCATGTGAAAAGCATAAAGATGAGGTGCTTTAGAGGCTGCCCCTTTTCAGTAGGGCACAGTCATGATGGAGTGGCATTAGTAAAATCAGAGAACAACTAATTCTGTAGCTTAACCCAGCCTGTCTTTTAGTATGCAATGAAGAGCAACAGTAGCCTCACATTCACTTTCTGGGATACAGAAATACCTAGATCTGTTCTGATCTCTGAATCATGTAAATCTGAGAAACCTAAATACTGTGTTGTTATCCTTTTAAAACAAAGGTGAAGGCAGTTCATGTTTATAGTGCTCATAAAATGGTTGGCAAATGATGTTTGCTAAAACATGAGCTATCTTACCAGTTGCTGCTTTCTAATATAGTACCATGGGAATTATTCATGGATGCCTAGCTTAACCTGGCACAAAATACAGCGTCTCATCATGGAGAAAAATTCTGCTACTTGCTCATGTACAGTAATAAAGATCTAAAATCACATCACCTTATAGTGTTATATATAGACTGTAGGCTGAGAAGTTATTTCAGTCCTTTAGGATTCTGGTTGTACAGAAAGCTATAGTTATGCAGTAAATTAAATGCAAAAAAAAGATCTTGTCAATGTGACAGTAAAATGACAGTTCTTGAGTACTTCTAGAAATGAAGAGATTCAGGCTTTCACAGTGGCAGTTTCCTGTGTGGTAGTTTATATATCAAGGCTGCCCCTGAGATGGGTCTGCTGTGCTGTAATTAGGACTGTAACAGAAGGTCTGCTCAATAAAGAACATAATTTAGGTAGCTTATACAAAAGGTGGGAGGAAGGAAGCAAAATAACCTTGTTTTGCAAATAGGCTCTCTGAAATCAAGCAAGGACATCAAAGCATATTAAGAGTCTGAGGCTTTGGATGTTCCTTTCTTTACAGAGATAGCAATGCTGGAGCCAGATTTCAAGTGCTTATCTCCTAGGGACACTTTAAGATGAACCCCTTGAGGGAAGTTTTCTCTGGGGCTTTAGCTAGAAGTAAGAATAATTTTAGTGAATGGTACGGAGCTGACTACTTTTCAAATTTACTAACCACTTCTGCTCTTGTAAGCTCTTCCCTGATACAATGTGAGGAATGACTCAAGATGCTGGACCACCACTTCTTTATCAATTGCAGTAAATCTCATTTTATGTAACTTCAAGGTATGTATACCTTAAAGGTATATCTACCTGCATTGCCCATATACCTTCAAGGGCAATGAAACAACCCCGATGATAAAGCAAGCCACATCACCCCAATGTGACCAGGACAGGTTACAGGCCAGGAATTAATTGTTTCAAAATAACTGAGAATTTGCCTGTAGAGGAATGAAGCTGGGTTAATTAGCATAGATAATATACAGCTGTGGGTTGGCTGATGTAGACAAGGTGCAGCTGTGGCTGATTCTGGTAAGTGGTTGAGAGCCAATGAAGAGAGAGCAGATGAGGAAGAAGTGGAGAGAGGAAGAAGCAAGAGGAGAGAGGACACATGCCCTCGATGAGGCGAGATGAGGAGAAGGCAGCAGAGGGACTGGCATGAAGACTGTGTTGGTAGGAGATGATAAAAGACCTTGTTGCAGCTTGATAGTTTGGGGAGTGCTGTGACATTTGTCCAGTTTACACTAGACAGAGGCTAAAGTCCTTTTATGAAGCTTCCTGCTGAGCATGTTTTTGAAGGAGGAAAAAGCTATATAGAACATGTTCACCTTTTTATGAGCCTTTGGAATTGTCAGAGGAGGTTTGAACATACGTGTTAGGCATGATACTTCTGATACTTGGTATTTCTGAATGTTTCATCTTTGTCTAATGCCAGAGCATTTACAATGATGGTCAGTGGGACCAAAGTGCCTAGATCTTTACAGCTTTGACTGTCTCGGCCTCTATGTGTGTATTATGGAACACAGCACTAAGTGAGTACTGAGGATACTCTCAACTCCTGTTCGTAAAGCCACATGTAAAGAATCGGTAACAATAGTTAACTACAGAAAAGTAATCTAAACAAATAAGGAAGTTCCAATCTGGTATCTGTTACATAGAAATATTTCATTTTTCTATTGTATACTCACTGTCAGCCAATGTAATGAGAAAGTGAAGATATCAGATATTAGCTGCGCAATGTTTCCAGAAATAGTAAGATGGCTAAAGTAAACATTTTTGTACTCAAATCTTATCAAAATATCTTCTAATTAGCACTGTGCGCAGGTTAAACTTTCTGAAGCTTTTACTGCCAATTATTTATGCAGTAAATAGGGCAAAATGGTCTTGGGAAACCATTATCTGCGGTGTCCTCTCTGCAGGCTTGTGTTCTTGCCTCTTTGCTTTTTTTCTTCTTGCTCCTTAGAAACTATAGGCATTTTCTGAGGCATCCAGCGCAAATGTTGAAAAGTGAAGCCAGACGTGCCTAAGGAAAATTCCCACCTTTTAGTGGAAAATTAGTCCAGCTGCACTTGCTTTAGAAACCCGTCAGGACACTGTTTTTCTTAGGAAGGCAGGGCAACATTACCAAGGATATTTTCAATCCTTCAAAAATGATTTACCGTGGCTCCAGTAAGTAAACATGTAGTTACATTTGCCTTAAGGCAGATCGAAGTAGAAGGGACTCTGCAAGCATAAACCCAAGAAATATAAAACCTGGTTCTGAAAATGAGTGGTAAAGTGAGGGGGAGTAACTTATAAATTACCAGACATAAAACAGCTTACAAATTCCAGAGTATGTGGAATGAAGTGAAAGCTAAATACATATAACTGCAGAAGCTATTGTGTTTTACACCAAGCGATGAAATTATCTTTATATCAAATTATTGTACACTTCATATGACAGCAACCAAATGGCATTAACTTTTAGGATGTTATTTGTTTCCTTTGATGTATGGGATTTTTAAAATATCAGGAATGTGTTCCATAACAGAGCTATTACTTTTTGCAGGTATCCTTGCCATCCCCACAGGAATAACAAAATATCATTTTAGAAACACTTCTATTTCTGTTGCTTTTTCACTGTTGTCAGGGCACCAAAAGGGCTTACAGCACAACCAACCTTCTAAATGACCACAAATATTCCAGTTCAGAGGACACCTTTGTCTCTTCCCAGTTCCCTGCCTGCATGCAGGTATCTGTTCTGCTCCAGCACCTGTACTGTTGGCACCTGAAAACCTGATGCTGTTAGATGGTTAACAAATGCACTTACCTCAATAATATATGCATTGAAAGAGACTTCTGATTGTTTGTATATGTGCACTCAGCTTCAAACTTCAAATCCCACACATAGAAGCTTATGTGATGCCTGCAGCAGCCTGAATCTTAGTGGCTGTGGTCTCCTGGATAGCTGCTGGAGCCTATAGCTTGAAAGCAAGATAGTGCTGTAACTCCTGCACTTGCTTTGGCCAAAAATCCTCCAAAGCTAGGGGAGTTATCTCTTCAGAGATATCTGTAATCATGCACTAGGGCATAAATCTACTGAAGACAGTGGATTTATGTAGACTAAGTGAATAGACTTGTCGTTTATGTAGCTTGATGAATTCAACATCAGTTTTTGCGTTACACTGGAGTCTTTAACAAACAGCAGCAATCTGGAATAATGTGAAGCTTTGTTGTTAGATGAAGCTACTAAGTTGTTACCGCAGCAGATAAACACCTAGCTGCTCCAGAAGAAAAATAGGTTTAACAAGAAAGGCTGAAGACCCTTCAGCTGCTTCCCACTTTTGTCTTGCTCTCCTTAGCCCTTTACTATTGTTTTTGTGTAATGTTTTCATCTTTATTCTGATGGAGGTGCTTCCCTATTTTGCTGCCCTTCGTGCCACACACCTGCATTTAAACCTTAACATTAACATCTACTCCTCTAGCAATGAGGATATTGTTGATACTCATGTGTTAGAGGTCTGATATATCATCAGGAGAATTTAAGGATCTTCAGGTTCAGATAGCAGAGGAAAATCTCTTCTGTCCTGAAATGATAAATGGGTGTGTTGTAGTTTCTTAGCTTAAAGCTCTGACTTGGAGACTTGGGTCTCCTGCGGTATAGCGGTGTCCTAGATCAGGATCCCACTGGTTCAGGTGGTCTCTGTAAGCCAGATCTGTTTCAGCTCTTCTGATTTCATTGATACACTGTCAAGTTCTTAATGTTTGAGAGAAGTTTTCAAAGTGCAACTCAGGCACGCTGCTTTTATAGTGCAGCTTTTACTGACTAGTCTTCTGAGATGAAAATACTGTAGGGGTTTCCCTTTTGTTCTGGGAAGGAAAAAGTATGTCTTCACAAGTTAGCAATCGGTTTGCTCTTGATACACTTCTCAAAACAATGTTTCTATAAATAGTGTGTTAGGCATTTATCTGATGATGACAATATCTACCTGAATGTGTGGGAAGTCTCAGACCTGTTATGAGACCAAGCTTAGGCATTCATTTGTAGGTGATTATCACCATCAAAACACTTAAAAGGGCAGTGGATTGTGGTGGAACCCTGGTCTTCATAAAGTACAATTGCACTTCAATGTGAATTGAAAACTACCATGAGGTGTTTTTTGAAGGAAACCTGAAGGTTTTTGAGGGTTCCATAGAGAAAACAACTCAATTTCAGTTAGATGCCTTTGCTTTAAACCAACCTGGATGATACCAAGAAACTAGACTTGTAGATACACCTTAACAACTGGGCTTGAGCCCTTGAAGTGGGAACAGAAATGAAATGGCTTGTGCACATGCCAAGAAGTGAGATCATAACAAAGCCCAACCCTTAGCAATGGGCTGGTTGGAGTCCCAAGTTCTTATCTCAGCAGTTGTATTGTAGCTCTTCATGGCATGTCCAGTGCCCTGCTGCCAAATCTCCCCTTAGGCCTCCTGGTGATCTGGAGGGTCATGATTTTGGCCAAGCCTCTTAGAATGAAAAGCCCTGGTGTCACTCGAGGCTTGCACTAGGCAATCCCAATGTTGATCTTCCACACGCTTACAAAAATGCTTTCCCAGCTGTTGCCCTGGTGAAACTTGGAAGGGAAATTGTGACTATAAATGTGCTTTGTTTTTAGAGAGATGAGGAAATTCTAACTTAATTGGATGATTCCTGAAGAAACTACATATAGACATACATGGCTCTGGATTTTTCTTCAGAATTAGTTTATAAGTGTTTGGAGCAAGGCTTCTAATGAAAATCTCAATCTCTTGTGATTTCTGTAGACTGAATAAATTCTATCAGTATGAGGAAGAGTCTGAGACAATACTCTGCTGCAAGCTGAGCTACTGTTTAATGTGTATGTTCTGTTTTCAGGTTATTGCTAGGCTTTCTCTGTGTGCTCCAAAAAGCAACAAATTATGCTGACAAAACACTACTGTTGCCTATATAACATCACAGGAGAAGCTGGCAAATAAACTTGTACCAGCCTATGCAGTGCAACCAGTTTTGGGCAGTCCTGTTTGGGCAAAACTTAGGGGCAAAACTGAGTTCCCCCTAATTTTTTTGCTCTGTTTAGTTTCTAAGTTTAACAGATAAATTTCCTTTTAAATATGAAAGTTACCAGATCATTAAATCCTAGTTAAACTCTGTGGTTTTTATTTTTGGTGTTTACTTCCTCCTGATCATGGGAAATAGCACAAATTAATGATGTATATCACCCCCCAACATGTTCGTCATCCTTACTCCCCCTCAATGGGAGTTGCCTCCTGTCATTTAGTTCAAAGTCATATAAGCTCCTCATGCTATACCTTTTTAATAACGAGTAGCCAGGTTGTTGCAGGCAGTAAGCATGTTGCAGGTTCACTCACTGTTAACCTTCTCATCATCATTTTTTGAACTTTTTGATTTAGCCGATTAATGAAAAAATAAAATCATCATTGAACATTCAGGTGGTTTTGTTTACATATTGGGTCAAACCCAAGCCTCGATCTTGCTCTGTGAAATCCATGACTCCTGTACTGCTTTTTGTTGGGCTTTACCTGATCCTTCCTGGGCTGGTCCAGGCTCTGTGACAGTATGAGCCCTTGTACTCTGAAAGGCATCCCCAGTTACCTGTCTTGTATCTGACTTCCTACATTGTTGTTGTTCTGTCCTAATTTAAACTGCTAAATTAGGGTTCTCTTTCCAGTTACTTTATTACTAATCTACATCATTTCATGTTAGACATAAATGGGTCAGTGTGTAGCTCCATGGAGGTCATAGGTGGTCTCACTTCATCTCAGAGCTGAAGGGGGTCAGCTCTGGTGTCAGTTCCTGACCTGATTACTGAGACTGCAAACATAATGCCTGTAAGCATCAGTTGTCAAGGTGTTGGTGGCGCAGACACCTCATTAAGGGCTGGACTGAGATCAATGCTTATTTCCCAAAGGTGGCCAAAGAGTCATCGCAAGATAAATTCAGATTTAAATTGGAAAGAGAATTAGAGCCCTATTGGGTGTTCTGTGAACTTGCCAGTGCATCCCAGTTAATAACTGTTGTTACAATGAGGCTGGAATCAGGGGGAACAACTGTCAGTACCCTCTTTCCCAGTTAACAGTAACTATTTTTCTTTCAATTTGTTGTTGTCAGTGGATGCAGGGGCAGTGCCCGAGCTTCAGTACAGGTTCAGAGAGTTGAGTACCTGATTGCCCACTGACAGAGTTGCATATTTTAGTTCCTATCTAAGCATCTGATGAAATGCTTCTAATGGCCACAAAGCTAAGTCTCTGTTGGTGTACTGTAGTGATTTTCTGTATAGCTTATAACCTTGGCTTCATCTGCAAAAATATTTGATTTGGGTTTTTCCTTTTTAAGATCTCTTTCCTTTTTTTAGTAATGAAGCATATGTAAAGTAGAGAAGCCAAAAAATAAAACACAAATTCTCAGAAGCTCTAAGCATGGTGATTTAGTTTTCTAGCCATCTGTAATCTGTCCTTGACAGGCCTCTGTTTTATTTGGTCATTGGCACTGAGATCTGAAAAGTCAATTTTTAAGGATGAGTCTGATTCTTAAGAGAGAAACTAGCTATCTGCAGATGTAATCTGATGCGAGATCAGTCAAGTCTACCATCTTGCCACCTCAACCTAAAGTCTGAGTGCATGATGAAAACTTTAAGCTGTTTTTACAGCAGATGAGCAGCATAGAAGCCTTAGTCATCTGTGTCATATCAGTTACTGGAAAATTTCCTTTAAAGTGTTTGGGTTTTTTTAAAAAATCATTACCATAGCAAATGGATGGGAACCACTGATAAATTGAATTTGGTATAAACTGTACAAAGCGGATTGAGCAAGCAGGTTGTGCATAGGTATTTTAGCAGTCCATGATATTAATGTGCAAAGAAGCCACATGTCACAAAGTTAGCTTCGCTGGTTGTATTTCTTGCCTTTTATTGCCTTGTATTTTCTTGCCTGCTCCACTGTCCTTGTGCTGAGGGTATTTCTAACCATTTCTTCATTACATGCTTATTCAGTCTGCACTAATGGTTTGGTTTCTTTTCATATAATTTTCCTGATAATCACATCAACAAGTTCTCCCTATTTATATTGAGTGGTGTTTTACTCTGATTTGCATTGATCATGAGACATTTTGATCTGTGAATTGCTGTAAACTCACTACGCAACAGCCTCTACCACACTGAGGCATTAGCCCATCCAGTATCTAACCCACATCCCGTTAGTCAGCTGCTGACTTTGGGCCAATGCATGTAATGGAGGAAACAGATTCATGAAGTTATTGGAGCAGCTAAGTGTAGGTAAATTCCTACCAGGGATTTGCCTAATTTAACAAAGGAGACTGTCTTCCAGTGGAGCAAACCTTAGCTCATTCAGGTGGCTTTTGTAAAATCCATTTGGCATTTACCTGTATATTTAGGTCCCTGAAATACCCTTGTAAATCCAGGCTTGATCCCTCCAGTTCCTAAAGGTGTAAGTTTGACTTTCAGATCAAGAGGCATTGCATTCAGTCTTTGCATATAACCTATATATCCACATGTATGTGTATATATGTGAATTCCAGACCTCAGTTATTGCTATCCATACGCTGAGTCCATTGCTGTAAGCTATTTACCTTTCATGTGTACATACATGCAGATTTCAGATCTCTAGTTTTATATATATATAAACTGTGTGTGTATATATACACACATACAGAAAGCCTTGCCACAGATGTAATCTGAAGGTAAGTCGAGTTTGCCCATGACTTGGGGCAAGAAAGATATTCTGAAAGTTTTATTGATAGCATATAAACATTGCGTCCTTGATCAATGTGAGATATAGATGTTGACAAATATAAGTTAATTATGGCATTTGAACCTAGCTTGACCTGGATTGTATGTTTTGGGGTTTTGTCAAATGTGTAGTCTCATTTTTGACTTGGGAGAAACAGTTTGTCTATCTGTAGCCCATGTAATCTTAGTTTTCTCTGAGCTACAAAAGAATGTGCTGATTATTTTTTTCCCCATTTTGTGGTTCCATTGACTGTACTGGAATTGCACCCAAAATGAATGTCTAAAGTTTTGGGAGAGTTTTGTTTTCTTAAATTGGACCACTGAATTTCTAGAAAATTTAAACCACTTCCCGTGTGGGGGTCAGCAAAACTATTAACTCATGTGGTAACATTCAGATTGAGGTCACTGACATGATCTCATCCTGCACATAACTTCTGATGTTTGCATGTCAGCAAGAAAGCCAAAGGGTAGAATAGATTCAGCATCAGAAGGGAGCTATTTTTCTGCTTGCTGAGGGGTTTTGCAGTGTGAAGAACCCTCAGATCCTTCCTTGCCCAGTAAAAGGCATGTGTCACAAAAGCTGAATGTGAATAAGGAGCAGCCTGTTCGGAAGCCATCAGCTCACCCTGATACCAGTTGGTGCAACTTGTGCCTGATAATGTGCCTAAGACTCATCAGCCGTGACGTCTAGCTCCAAGAGTGTGTTTATTCTGTCTGATTAGTCACATGAAAGGGAATTTGAGTACAGGACAAAGAGCAAATTGGAGTGCATTGTTTTTCTGTTCATACTCAGTCTTACAGATGTGATCATGGCTACTTTTAACAGACCTATATGAAGGCCTCATCTCAGTAGTGTGCTTTGCATTGAGGTGAGCCTTGTTTCTTGGAAGTCATAAATTAGCCAGGACTGGCAGACAAGCAGGATAGAATCTTTCTTGCTAACTGAATGACATTTTACTGCTTCCCATATCTTCCTCCTCTGATCTGAGGCCTCTGTTGGATGGTTCTTAGCCTCTTCTCTCAGCTATTTTTGGGGTCATGTTAGTCCTGAATGTTCTTCCTTGCTAGTCCTTCCATGAATTTGTCACGATTCCTGTGCTTACAGAGCATATGGAGATACCTTAGTCAGTGTCTGGTTTCTGTATCAGCTGTTCATTGCTGCAGTTGCAGTCTGAGCATTCATCTATGTGGCTTGTTTGTTTTTAATTCTAGTTTGTTTTGTGAACCTCAGAAATGTAAGGATTAGGTGGCATTTGTATCTGACTCTCCAGAGTGACTTGTTACAGGGATGCACAGGATGCTTTCCTGTGGGCTGCTCCTGCCAACGATGAAGCTAAGACTTGAGGCTGTGTATGCATCACAGAACTGCATGCTCTCTAGGTGTTAAGGGACCATTTAATGTCCTTAAGGCACTCTGTGTCCCCATTCCTTCTGAGTGGGTGGTGCCTATCACCTGTGGAAGAGACAGAATGAGATGCCCTGTCATCACAAGTGGTCCTACCAGAGTGATGCTGGTATTCAGCTGGGTCAAGTCCATGTTATAGAGAGGACTCTGGTGCTTGGAGATCTTCATATGGCACTCGGTAAAACTCCACTGTGCTTAGGCTGAGGAGCTACCCCTTGCTTTTACCATCTGCCAAACTGCTTGAGCATAGCTGGTAGCTGTTACAGATGAATCCTCTCTCACTTTTTTTCTTTGGTTGTTAAATTTTATTTACAGTAGTCCTACAGGAACAGTGATGAGACTGAGGTCACGGCATACCAGCATCTGTTACTTCTGTATCTTGTCTGCTGAAGATCAGATACGTTTGTTGTCTCCCCCTCTCCACTCCAAGGTGTACAATTTAAACCTGGTTTGTGCTGTCAGCAGCTAATTGATGGTATTTTTCCCTAAGCCTAGCAGCAATCCAACTGGGTTGCAGGCTATGTAAACCTGTAGCTGAATTGCTGGGAAACTTTACAAGCAGCCTAACAAAGCTCCTTTCTAGCTGTTTGGTAAGGAACTGGATAGTATTAAGGTTTCCAGGAAAAGGTTGCATTGCAGTGCATTTAAACTTCAACAGGTAGCAAAATGAGTGTTTTGAGTTATCAGTAACAGGCCTTGTCCATTCATGTGGCTACAGGGGATACTTGGGGTGGGTGAAATTTATAGCTGTACCCCCAGATTAGTCCAGCTGTTTCCATTAAAATCAGAGGGTGTTTCACCAGAGGTTAGTGAGTAGTGTTTGGAGTTCAGGCTCTTAACACCAGGCTGCTGAAGTCAGCACAAATGTGGCTCTGAATCCATATTTCACCCTGAAGTGCTTGCATAAACCAGGAGTCTGAAAACTCGTAGTTACTGAGCCATGCCCTTGTCTCTTTTTGACATGAGAAGTCCTCAGTCTCATTGAGTACAGCCCTCCTGCTGTTGTGGCTACATCACAAGTATGTGCTCCCAAACTAGTTCTAAAACCAGCTTGTCCGGACCAGCTGTGATGCTGAGAGCTCAGAGGAGGCTAACCAGGTAGGCTTTTACCAGATTCTTGAATAAGCTGCACCCAAGTGTTTGGGTCAAGCACTTATGCTGTATTTCTACTGCCAGCCACATTCAGTCTAGTCAAGTCAAAGAAATCTCAACCTGCCTTTGTAGCCTGTGAGTTCTTGCTCAGCAGCAGGAGTAAGGGGCATAGTCAGACACCAAAGCTCAACCCCGTTTGCCTCTGGTCTTAGCAGTGTGCTGTAACCAGGTGAGCCCCCGGACATTTATCAGACATCATAATACTCAGAGCTTCTCAGAATGAGTGTAGCAGTGTGTCATGATGTGAACTGATAGCTCAGATCTAGATTGTGCACATCTGTAGATAATACATATCTGATATAATCACATGATGCCTTAGTTCTTTCTCTACCATAATAAGGAGGATTCAGGTGAAGGAACCACTGAAATGAAAATCCAGTGATGCCAAATCCTGAGTCAGGAGAGAGCTACAGCTTTCAGCACAGCTTCTCACTATCAGTTGACAGAGCTGACTCATGAGGCAACATGTTTAAAATTGTCTGAAGTGGAAAAAAAAAAGCATTGAAGATTTTTCACCTTTTCTCACAGAGGTGCTTCAGGTGATGAAGGATGTGTTTCTGTGATGATGACTTTCAAATTTTTTTAAACTACTCTTTACAGCAGGTTTTTGCGTACGGGTTAATCTGTATTGATGATGCATGTGGAGTTCTTGCCACTTTGTTAGACACTGCCTTGGTTCTGGTAGGGAAGAGTCAAGCTTAGAGCCTTCATGTAGATGAATCTGGCCTCTTGCAGATCCTTGGAACATGATTTTTGGCTTATGTCTGCTCTCAATAAAAACAAACAAACAATGGGAATTATACCGCTTTGGTTACTAGAAGCAGAATAACGCAGATGCTGACTATCTTTATTTGCTCAGAGTTCAGTTGTATCCTGAGGACAAGAGTTGCTGAGATTATGGGTCAGGGTAGGTAATCTGCATTTTGGGAACCTGGCATATAAAATGCAAAAGAACTTGAAACACCTTCACTCATAACAGTTTTGTATGTTGAAAGCTCAACTTCTATGTTTTTATTAGAGCTTATTGCCCATGAAATGAAATTTCTTCTGGGGCCAATGAGTCTTGCAAAACAACTTGTATTTGTACTCGGCTGCATACTGGGCAGTTCTGTGGTCACCTTCCTCTGTTTTCAACAACCATCTCTAGTTAAGTCAAAGTCAGAATCACTTTGGTAACTTGCCATGTGCTGAACTTGCAGATTACTGGACCAGATATTAAGGAAATGTTATTCCTGGACACAAGTTCCCTGCCAAGAACCTAAAGTTAAAAAAAAAGACAAAACAAACTTCAATATTTCAAATGAAGCAATGATTATTTAAAAAAAAATTCCTTTATCTACTTGTTCCACACTGGTTTTACTTGAAAGCAAGCTGTGCAAGGTATGATTTGGAACAACTCTTGAGAAAGGAAACAAAGATTTTGGGTCAGGGAAGGAGTTGAGCCCATTTAAACAGTCTTGTCACTTTTGCATCTAAATATAAGATAATTCTATTGTAGGTATAGGCTATGCTGACATAAACCCAAAGCTGGCTAGCATCTATCTCTAATCTGGGCCTTAAATATTTCCACTTCACCAGTTCAGCAGATTGTTAATCAAAAGCAATGAGATTTTTTAGGGAGCTGCAGCACATCTTGCTTAGGAGGTGTTGAGTGACACTAGTGAGGACTGGAATATTGACAGATCAAAAATAAGCAATAGCAGCCAGGCAACCTGTTGGGGTTGGGAAGGAGATGAAAAATTTTAGCCTACACCTTATGCTGCTTCCCTGCAATTGAGTAGTTACACCCTGCAGAATGAGATCAAGCCTCAAGATACATTTCATTCCTTAGTCATTTGTGCAGGGAGGATGTTCTCCAAAGAAGCATATTGCTAGTGTTTTAACAAGCGTGTTATGTGTGTCCATGTTGATTTCTGCCATGCTTGTGTGCAAATCATTTGGTGGGGAAAAGCATATAGCAAAGTGACCATCCCAAGTTTGCAGATCAGAGCACAGTTCTCTGGCAACCCAGTGATGAAATATGTCTTGCATTAAATGCGGATAGCTTCAGGTGGTGTCAAATGTGGGTGTGATGTTTGCTGGGAGTAGCCAGTGTCATGTGAAGGTAACTCCCAGTTCTGCTAGATTATTCAGAAGCTCAGCAAACTTTCTTACACTATTAAAAACAGTGCTCCTGACTGGTACGGGCATAAGGGTCTCGAGCAACTTCTTTTGAACAAATTGCTCTACCTGTTAAACCCAACTTCATAAATCTTTTCCACAGTGAGGTTAGTCTAAAAAAGGTTATCAATCTTAATCTCTCCATGGTCACAGGATACAAGGATGGCAAGCTCCCTGTGATCTTTATTACTTTGTGTCTGTTCCCAAGAGCTGCACACCCACCAGGAGGTGAAAACCAGCAGCACTGCTGCTCTGGGCATCACAAGGGGTCTGTTTGGAAACATCTATAAGTGGAATTGGGACCTATGGAAAGACCACTTTCTTGATCAAGGTGTGAAGAAGTGTTATATAAAGAAGCAACTCAAGTTTGTCTCTGTTCTTTTAGATAGCCTCAAAGAAATCCAATACCCCCTTTCTAGATAAAGGGACCTTTTTCTTTTCTTTTAATCTGTTTTGCTGTATTCTAATATAAAGCATTAATTTAAAAATAGCTTGATGTTTCTGGAAACTCTTTAGACAACCATTGAAAAGGACTGGCTATCTCAAGAAATACGGTGTTTCATCTTCATTTGCATTGGGGTACCATGGCTAAGTATCTTTCTCATACTAGATACTATACAGTGGCACCCTTAACATAGAGAATGTATGGTCTAAACAAAATAGGTGAAGGGGGGTATTTTTATTCCTATTTTATAAATGCCCATATCAGCCCAGAGAGATCTTCAGGTCAGCTTGACAGTCTGTAGCAGGATGAGCTTCAACCTGTTCCTACTCCTAAAGGTTTCAAGTACTTTACAGTTGCTATTAGATATACACAGGACATCTGAGTGACTGTCCTTGCAGATGCTGTTACTGTGAAGCATGCTGTGAGTGCTGTCTCTAGTGCATTTCTCCAGGTGCCGGCCAATCCTGATAAACCAGGAGCAGTTCAGCCCTAGGAGAAAGTTTAGTCAGGCCACCGATACAATATTTTTTTGGTTACAATAGGAAAAGGAGGACATGGTTTGCTAGGGCACGGTGTCCCACACACTTCAATATGAGATCCAATTATAACTGGATAATAAAACAATTATTTTGTTTAAATTAATATTAGGACCAATAGTCCCGTTAAAGCGACAAAATTATTATCTGCAGTTTGGGCGAAGGGAGAGTTGTTCTTAGCTTTTCTTGTACAGCTACAGAGTTTTTAGAGGCCGCTTGTGTGGGGTATGTTACAGCTGCTTGTCTTGTGGATGTTACTGATGATCTCAGATGAGTTCAGAGCCCCTTTGTGTCAGGTGTCGTACTTCTAGGGCTGGGAATAGAGCTTGGGCTGCAAAGCCTGAGGAGAGAAGAGCAGGGTGGTAAGAACTGTTATCTGTCAATCCCATTTCACAAACAGACAAGAAGTCCCAGAAGACTGAAAGTAGTGATGATATATGATGGCACAAGCAGAAAAAAAGCTGGTTTTCTCTAACAACTAAAATCCCATGAAGATCTGTATAGATTCAACTGAAAAGATTTAAACTTCAAACATCTACTTTAATCTGTTGTATCATAGCTGAAGATACTCTTCTCCCCTTATCTGCTTCTTCTATTACCTCTATGAGACAGGTCCACAAGTCTGTTGCTGTGCCACAGACTGAATGGAGATCTGTATTCCAGGGCTGGGCATTAGTTTTGATAGTTCAGTTTAGTGTCTGGGTAGATGAGATTAATCTTCAGCTGAAATAACTGGCAGTGACTGCTAATGGCCATAACTTCTACTGATGAAATAGAAAACTTTCTACCAAATAAAAATTTTTTACAAAGTACATTTTTTTCCAGATTATTGTAAGGCTCTTGTTTAGGCCATATTGTAAAAGTTATCTTGTTCATTTAGGATCTTCCTAGAATAAATTACTGGATCAGTTTTATCTCTTCTGAGCCACAGTTGGACTATGTTGACACTGCCTCTCCAGAGACTCCTCACTTAGACAAATGTATTTCTTCGTTTTGGTCTTAAGCTACTGACTCTTTGCTGCTGCAATGAATTACAGCTGATCTGCCTTGTTTCTGAAATTATCTGCCTTCCGTTGTGCCATCATTCTAGTGAGGAAATATTTAAACTGATGAGACTTGTTTTACTATGCATCTGCAGCATTTTTTATACTTACCACTTTTTACTGTGGCTCAACATGAGGAAAAGCTTGGAGTCTTAAATTCTTACTTGATGGGACAAGCTGTATGCCTGCCTTTTGGCTTCAGGCCCTTATCCTGCACTGTGGTTTTTGAGCACATCGACCAAGCAGCCATTTTAAGGACCTTCCAGTTACCACAAATTTAACCCGTCTCTCTTTGCTAGCCCTTATTCTTTTATCCTATAGCTTGTCATATGTCCATCCTAATTTTTGGGGTGGAAGGCAGAAAGTAACACAAGTGTGCTGGGATCTATACCTGTCCTGATAACTCTCCTTTGCTTTGCCTTTTCCTGTGTCCTTTGACAAATCAAGTGCTTAAAATATGTCTCCAGTGGCAAATAAAGACCAAGGTATCTTGCTAATTCTACACTATCTGCACGTGTTGGTGAGGGGAGATTATTCCAAAAGTTTTTTACTTTGCTTCCTGTGTCATTTTTTTCCATGGCGAGTCTAAGATCAGCTGATCATGGGTGACTTTCAGCCCATAAAAACAGAGCACGGTGAGCAGAATGTACCCTCTTTGACTTTCAGCTCATATTTTTGCTTCCCCCACTGTAATACATGCATCTTATTCTTTGCCAGACAAAGAACAGTTTGCACTTAAGAGGAAAATAAGTGAAATGGCAATGGCAAAATGCCAGACCTTGCTGTTTCTGCTTTTTGTGCAATTACAGTGCACAGTTGTGTTCTGGAGTCTGGTGAGAACAATAGCACAGCTCTGTGCAGGAGAAATGCGTGTTGTTAAGTGATCAAAGAGGGGAAAGAAACTGATTATGTAAACCTGGAACAAAAATAAAGGGGATGCTTTTTAATATAAGATCAAAGTAATTAAACGGGCAGTTAGAAAATTGTTGTCATTCACTTAAGTGATACAGTTACTCTCACGGATTCATCTTCAGTGTCCTCTGCCTGCTGCTTTAAAGAGATGCCTCATGGCTCACAAGTCACTTTATTTACAGCATTTCTGCAAAAGCGATTGTCACAAAGTCTTTTGCTCACAGGTACTTCCAGGTGCACCTAGAACATCTCGGTAGCTTCACCCTTGAAATGTAGAAAGGTGTCGTGTTAGAAGCCTTGGTGTGGTCCCTGGTCACAAATGGGGACATGCAGGTATCCACTTCATTCTGGGAGGTTTACCATGGAAAACTTTGGAATCAAAATTTAAATGACAAAATACTGTCATTGCATTCGGTGCTGTGCAGAGCTGTTACAGGGACGTAGTGCCATTGTATGCCATCAATTTAGGTGTGGTGCAGGAGGCTAAGCACAGTAGCGTTACTGCTAGCACTCCTGTAGATAACTGCTGCCTTCCTCATGCGAGATGGGTTTTCCACTCTGACTGAGGCCCAACATGGGCAAAGGACAGTCCTGCACAGGGACTGAATTTGGTTATGAGGAATATTGCTGGAAATGTGCACTGCACTTTCTTTTTAATCCTCTAGCATGCATGTGTAGATATGCAGGCAGCCTTCATCTACCACTGCAGCTTGTGGAACTGAACTTAGATGGATAATTTTACATCATCCCCAGATATCTGTCCAAAAGTGTCTTCCATTATTACTTCTGACTTAACAGGCTTGTGCCAATTTTTTCCTGTATAAGAAATTCAATAGAATGATTTTGAGTCTGTCAGGGACTGGCCTCTACCATAAGCCTAAAGACTGAACTGTACAGAGATGGGAACTACTTTCAGACATCTAATAACTGAGATCTGGGTTCACAGAATGATCAAAAGAGACCTGGGAAGATCATCTGGTCCGAACTTGGGTGCAAAGCATTTCTAATGTCCTGTTTCAGGTTGTTCAGGGATATCTGTTCTGCAGTATCTCTGGGATGTAGGATGATCACATCTTTGGTTCAGGGGTTGTTTTTTTTTTTTCTACCGATGTTTCTGGTGATTCAAAAATAACGTACAATGAATTTCAACTGCAATCTCATTTTCAAGGTTCAAAGTCTTCTAAAAAAACCTTGAAAATTTCTGATAAGCTTTTGAGGATTAAATTATTTAGGAAATAATATAGAAAATAAGTGGGTTTGAAATGAAGAAACTTCATTCTGCTGTCTTCTGCAACCAAAACAATTTACTAACATTAGCAAAAGGCTTTGACCAAACCATGTTAGCGTTTTTCAGTAAAAGTTTAATAATTAAAAAAAAATCTTTCTCCACTGTAATCCTTAGTTTTATCTTGAACTTCATTAGAATCTTGCTACACAAAGTAGCAGTAAATCTGAGTTGCTCTTATTTTACATGACAAAACAATACCACTATCTTAAAACTCCAATGCAATGATCTTCTACCAGTCTACTTTTCAACAGCTTTCTATTCAAAAGGATAAGCTCAGAAAAATTTTTCTTTGGGGCCTCTAGCAATTCCATGTGTTGATTTACTTAAGTTTGACTTTTAACTTACATTTCTTTGAAGTTATACCTTTGATTATGTTTTCTTTTTACACTTAAGCATGATCACATTCCTGTCACTTAGAACTACAGACACTTTCATGAAATTTCTACTCTTGCTGGCAAGGAGGAAGCTGTCAAAACTCCAGAAATATGACTCTGGGAAATTTAAGTTTAATGAAGTTCTTTAGTTTGTCTGCAATTCTACTGCTTCTTGACAGAATAACTCTGGCTTTGTACATTAAGAAGCTTTGGTGGTAATAATGATAAAGAACGGTTTTATCCCCTTTGTAGAGATGAACGGGACTGAGTTTTCCTGGCATGCTCTAAATCTCCCAAGGGCATTACAGTAATCCCCACATTTGTCACTTGTCTGTACTATAGTAGCCTCCTTGGGGGGACCATGACTCCATTATACAGAGTGGGTTTTCATGCAGAGGTAATGAATAGATAGCTATTCAGTTGGCGATCAGCATAAGTAGGAGACAGAACAGGTGGCCCAGAGTTTGATATGAGCATGATGCTGATGGTAAAGAGCAGCATTTCCAGCCCACCTTCAATGTAGTCACGGGAAACTATCTTGATATGCCAAAAAAAAGTGGTCTGGAAAGATGTTTTCTGATCTAAATCTTGTTCAAGGGAGAAATATTCTGATTAGGCTGAGTTACAGGCTGGTCTATGAAAGTAGTTACAAAGACCATGGTCAGTGCTGCCCTGAATTCTCTGCCTTCCTTATTTATATTTGTACAGAGAACATAACAGATATTAATTACCTGTACTTCTGTGCTTGTTGGTAATCCTGTAGTCTTTCTCTGGGGAGAATCCTATAGATGTTCACTGGCTGCAAACAGGCTGCACCTCTGCTGTGCAGAGCCCTCTGATTATCCCATGTTGGAGTAATGCGTGGTCCCCGGGCTGTGAGCTGAGCTGGCAGGGTGACCAGGCGTGGGAGGCACTTTGTCTGTTCCCATCCTTATTTCTTTAACATGGAGCTGTTGCAAGCAGCAGCAGCATGACAAGGTGGTCATCCTGCTGAAGACCAGCTTAGTCTGGCCCCAGTATCTTTGCCCTGAAAGCAAACCTTGCTCAAATCACAGGTGGATTCCTGAAATTGGCGACCTTGTGCTTGGGGGCTTCGTTGTTGGCTCCATAAAGAACTGCTGGACCTTGGAAAGGGCTTCCCCAGGGCAGATGTGAACAGGAGATCAGTGTTCTTCCATACACTGACCTCTGGGCTTGATCCTCTTTGAGGCCAAGAAAGAGTTTCGTTCCCATCAGAGGCTGTTTAGCCCTGGTAGATAGGGGGGCTCCCGTGTACAGGAGGTGCCTAGGACAGCAGCCAGCTTCAGTAGGGCAGGAGCACCAGTGATTTGATAGATGAAGGCCAGGTTGTGCAGAGACACACATACAGATGAGACATTTCCACAGCCTCTGCACTCAATTTGTTCTGTAGTGGTGGGGGCAAGGGTACCCCAATGTATCCCAACTGTATACTGGTTTATAACAACTCTGATGTTAAAGATGAATTGCTTGAGAATGTATGCCAAATTTTAGCCTGAAGCTCCTTTTCACAGCCAAGTTATAAATCTTGAAAGTAAGGATTTGTAATAAAAACACCAGTACAATCTTGACGCACAACGGCGCTAGTGGCAATTGCTGCTGTGGTGTGGTTTGAAAAAATAGTGTGTGGAATAACTTGTGTTAATTACTCTTAAACCTGTTAGTGTGTTATGCCTGGCAAACCTCAAGAAGCTCAGCTTTCTGTGACAGAGGAATGGCGTTCAGTTTGGGGTTTACTTTCTTATAAAATCCAAACAAAGAAAAGATTAGACACTATAATGATTTCATGGTTTAAAATCTCTGTGCTAGAAACAACCTAATTAAATTCCTGACATCACCAGTTTTGTTAGTAAATAGTAACCATGGATGCGGAAGAGTCTTGCATCTCATTACATTCAGCATAAGGTTTCAGTACAAGAGCCATTAGCTGTGGTGTGGAAATGTAAAAACAAAGGGAAAGTATGGGACACATTTCTTTTTTCTCCCACTGATCCAGAACACAATCCTGGAAGAATATCTGTAATTAATTAACAGGGCTTTAATGTAGGGCGGTAGGCCATAGGTTTTCTCTAGTGAATTTAGTAAATGGCAGCATATTGCACGAGATAGAGGAGGCAATATATAAAAATTACTTAGACTTCAGGAAATAAGTGGTTGTATAGTGTAGTTAAAGAAGCAAGTACATATAAATACCATTGTGAGTCAGTGTAAAATATGTATGTCTCTATCTCAGGACCAGTGCAATCCAGATGAATAAATCATTTACTACACCTGTCTTAATGTTGTTTTAAAAACCCCCAGATTTACTTGGGTAAGTGGTGACAGCACTGCATGTTTTAGTAAGGGTGAATTAGCATGCAGACAGCAAACACGGGCAGAAGGGAAACAGACTTTCTCATAAAGGAACTGATGAGAATTACTCAATGCCACTCTTTCTTTAACAGGTGATGTACTAGTTAGCAGTTCATTTCAATACAAACAAATGATGTTCAGTTACCAGGGTTTGACATAAAACTGATGTCTTCAAAGGAAGTGAGGCTGATTTAATGCAATTAGAACAGATTTTGCTTTGGACTTGTGAATAAATTGGTACAATGTATTTGAAAGCCACTATGCGGTATGTATGTCCGTTTTGTAGGCTCCAGTTGTGCAGCTGAGAGGATTTACACTCAGCCTTGCAAATAGTGATAGCAGGTTCAAAGCCAGTAACAGGGTCCTCAATGAGCACGCGTGTGTGTATATATATATAAAAAAACTGGCAGATTTTAATTTTGTTAATAAGTGAACTCATGTTACGATGAAAGGTGCATTACAGATTGATTTTTAGCAAACCTTCAAATATACATGGCAATCACATGCAACAATAACACTACCAAACCATAATAAAACCCCATTCAGATAGCAATGACTTACTGTGTGTCATCGGTTTCAAAAGGGAGATTTGCTTTAAAAACAGCAGCCCAGTGCTGATTGTTTCCTGCCATTTTTCCTAAAGGTCCTGTGGGAACAGGGTTCTTTGAGAAACTCAGGTGAGGTTCAGCTGGAGTCATAGGGGGACATACTCTTCTTCCTTAGGAAAAGATGAACACTGTGCAACTCCCTGTGAAGTGGCAATGCCCAATGCCCACCTTTTAATGAAAATGGCATCATCTGGAGACTGTGGGACTTGGAAAAGAAGTTCCCATGACTTTTAACAGGTGTTAGATCAGAGGCTGTTCTGTGATTCCTTGCATACAACCCAGTTTTCAAAAGACAGTGTTTAGGTTTTTCCCATTCTGTGGATTCCTTTACTGGTGGATGGAGTCAGAGTATGCTTCATGAGCAGATTTGTCTTAGAAATCTATGAAAGTATGACCTTTTTAATATGAAAAGGTTTTCCAGAAACTTCCTGTCATTGTTTCGAAATGTTTTGTCAGTGAGTGGAAAAGACAAACAGGAAAAAAAAAATCGTTTGTAGCTTTGATAGTGAAGTATGTTCGGGGATAAAGGGGCCTGTATTGGAAGCTGCTATCAATCAGAGTATACCTAGCATATAATACTGCTCTGGAGACCTCTTAAATGTGGAACTTTGTGCAATAAATCCATTCCTACAACATGTTTATTCCTTTGTTACATTTGTGGGAAGCAGAGATTTCATTGCATATTCAGTATAGGGATGCATAAAATCCATATTTATAATCTTGCTGTATATATTCCACATGTTTGATCAACAGTATATTAATTTGTTATATGGATTTGTTCTTTGCAAGCAGGCCCTCTTCTAATGAGAAATTTCAGTGTCCCTGGAGAAATCATGAAAATGTGTTCAGTAATTCTTTTTTTTTTGCTCTTTTATTTGTATGTAGTGTGTTTTATGTCATCTTGGTGCCCAGAAAAGGCCATACTAGATCTAATGGGGAAATTACATAGTTATACTACTAACCTAAAGCATTGTTAAGCAAATTTCTTGCTGAAATTAATGGTCATTACTTGAGAGCTGTCTTTTTATTAGCAGAAATTCTGTCCTATTTCTAACACAAAACTTGACTACATCAGAATGCCTTTCACCAGTCAATTGGAAAAGCTCTTCTAAATGAAGGTGGCTTTTCTTATATATCATGTTCTGTTCATTAGCCTACAGGGTTTTTTTTTAACCTGGAAAGGTGGTCTGGTTTCTGAAAGAAAAGGTTTATTTTGTTGTAACTACAGAAAGTTACAAAGAAGCAAATAGAAATCAGTGGTGTTCTCTAAACGGTAGATGCTCAAGAATTCAAGCATAGCGTTCAACTAGAGACACTGATGTTGAGTTTTTTAAAAATTGGGATGGGGAATCTGTTTTCTTGTTAAACTACTAAATAGCAGTAAAATACCATGTTTAAAATGTTAAGTTTATAGTATCAAGAGCCTTGGCTCTAATCCAGTTCTGCTTCTGTTGGTATAGACTCTATTATTCAGCTGGCAGTGAAGTGGATTGATAGCTGAGTCCAGACTGGTTACTGCATGGAGAAACTACCCTCCTAAAAAAAGTCTTATTCAAATGATTACGTTAGTCAGGAAGTGGTAAGGGGTAAATGCAGTTTACTGCATTACTTACTTCTCCAGTTGCTGCTGTAATTGAAAGAGGATTGTGGTCCTTAGAAGATCCAGGTTTTTACAGCTTGATTTTTTTTCTCCATATGAAATACTTTAGACTGGCTTTGCCTCTTAATAGCAAGTTTTATGTTTCTATTTGAACTTTTACCTCCCCCTGGAGCTTTGCCCCAACTGGCTGAAATCTTACATTTCATGTGTAATTCCTACCCTTTTTCAGGTGGAATTCTAAATTAGTGACAGTCCCTTTTTCTGCAGGGTGCTTCCTAACAGAGAGAGGCTCCCTCTGTAGAGGGCAGTTGCCTGAAAACCAGAAGCAGCTCTCGTGTGCCCATTGCTGACAGCTAATTGCAATTCCACAGTTGCCTGGCCCTACGCAGAGAGACTCCAAACCCTGTGTGCTCTTTGTATTCCTACATTTGGACAGTAATAAGGATGAGAGCTGGCTCTCTTGGCTCTGGCAGTTTCAGTAAACACTGTCCTTGTGCCAGGGGAAATGGGAATGCAGATTTATGATGGTATAGCAAGAGACACAGGAGGGAGTCATTTGTATGATTTCCTTGTTGCAGTGACAGCTGTGGAAGTCCTGATTGCAAATTTCTGTATACTTTCATCTTTCTCTTGTTATGAAACCAGTACTAGGAGGAAAAAGTCTTTCCAGAAAGGAAATAAAGCTAGGAAAAACAATTCAGTGCAGGCAGCTTGATATAAAGCATACCTTTGTCCTGGAAAAACTGCCTGTTTTCTCATGGCTGAATTGAGGTATCAATAGAGTTGAATTCTCCCATTGAAAGAAAACCTTCTATTAAAAGACCTTGGAGTGGGTATGATTGCAGCTCACTGGACTTTTAGCCTGGGTATTAAAAAAATACATTTAGACTTTTCAAGCATTCTTAGGAAGAGGCTTGGGATCCTGAAGTGATCAGATGTCAGGAGGACCTTAAATGTGCCTAGAAAGCACGTTTCTGACACAAACATGAGTTAGCAAGGTGGATTATCTCCAATTGCTGTTTGCAGTAAGATGTTTCCCTCAAGCACATTTTCTGCGTAGCTTTCTGGGCTCTGGGGCGCTCTGTTTCTTCCTCTTTCCTGTCACTATTCTCCTTTCTTCAAAACCACTGGTGCTGAGGAAAAAAGTGCTTCACTGATGTATTTCACCTACGAGGAACAGAAAGGAGGATCCCTTTTGGCTGCAAGCTTGACGTGGTATTGAAGAGAATGGGAGAAGTAGAAAGAAAAGGAATTTGTCGAGTTCTTGTAGCCAGTTGTGGGAAGGGTTTTCTATAGAAAATTGTTGCATTACGAGGAGAGTCTCTTAAGTCAAATAGCAATCCCTGATGTGTTATTGCTACCAGATGCTCTTAGATGATGCCAAGTTGGGCAGGTTTCTCTTCTCTATCACCTCTGTGTAAGCATCTGGTCTCAGCTCTTCTGCATGAATTTACTGAATGAAGAAAGAAGTCCACAGGAAAATTCCTGGTGGTGGAGTGCAATGTAACTTAAAATAACACTGCCCCTGGTAATAATTGGTCAACAAAAATAGGAAAAAAGCCTTGGGTTCCTGTCTTTTGTAGTTTGGAGCCAATTCCTGTAAGGTAGATTGGATATTTTGGAGGTGGGGCTGTCTCTTGACTCCCTGTGCTGAGCTATGACAGATCATAATAGGCTTGCCAAGAAGATGTTTTGCTGTCACAGCTCACCTGTGGATCCCTGTGTGCATAGGGATAGTGATTCAGATCAGCTAATTAGATGATGAGTTACTGCCTTGCTAAGGCAGCCCACACCCATTGCATATAACCACCTCATGCTTTTGAGGAATTGCATCAGCTTTTTACATTTGTGTTCAGTTCAGAGGAGGGATTGGGAACTGTCCCAGAGAGAAATCTCAACTTGCTTAGGGCTATAAGTGTCAAAGGTAGATTATCCAAAACGTTGGCCCTAAGACAAAGATGACAGCAATCGTCTTTACTCAGGAGGAAATGAAATGTAACAGCCTGCATGAGTCATGCATTTTTAGTACATCAGCTTCCACTCTATTGCCAGAAAATGCACTAACTACATAAGATTTTGTCTGTCTTAAGTAAAGACATATTTAAAAGCTCTGGCAATGAAAGAGCTAACATACCGGACTGTGGATGCTATTGTTCACTCCAAGCACCTCACAATTTTTACTTGGTTCTTCCTCATGTCTGTCTTCTGCTTTTCTTTCTTTTTTAGATGGTAGTAAGAAAGGGCCTCTAAATACCAGAAAATAGATGTTCAGCACTAGTTTGAATAGTGTCAACATGAGCCAGCTGTCCATTTTCAATGGCTTAGATCTGGTTTCCCCACCTCATCCACCTTTAAAAAGGTATTCAAAAGGTATTCTTTCTGTGCTTAACCTGCTCTGAATGCTACTATGTACAAAATGCCTGGCAACTTTCAACCCATTGGAGCACTTTTCTCTCTTTTGGTAACAAATTCTATGTAGCTTCTGTATCACATGTTCATAAATCCTGTCAATCTGTCCCTTCAGAGTCACAGGTAGCTGAGATCTCATCCTGCGATAACCATTTCCAGATAAAATTTGGTGAGTACGTAATGGATAATTGCAAAAGGAGAGAACTGATTGTATCAAACAGCATGGAAAATTCACTTAACAAAATAAAAACCAGAGGGAAGACTCATTTTGGGTAGCAAAACAACCCTAGTTGAAACTTGGGTAAAACTTTACTTTTAATGAGTATGTTTTTTGAGTCATTATCTTTGTGTCATTTTAAATCCAAGCTGCCCTCCCACATTAAATAGAACCAAGGAAATTACCGAAGATCAATTTCACACTGTAAACATGACCTTTTTTAAACACAATCCATGCAGACTCATAGCTGGATGATCAAATGGTTTCAAAGAATATTGCAAAAACAAGTGATCATGCTGAATCATTGTAAATCCCAGTATTAAAGGTTCTGCACACAAAAAATGGCATGCTTCACAAAAAAGTTCATATGCATCAGGGAAGATTTTCAAAGGTCCATTAGTCAACTAAGGGAATTCTTTGGTTTATTCCCACTTCGTGCCTTTGAAAATATCCCCAAGGTGCAGGTTTTTTCTTTCCAAAGCAGAGCTGTATTAGGTTAATTATTGCCTTGCAAGAGGCATGTTAAGGTGGACATTAATGCAAATCAGCTGCCTTTGAATACCCTTTAACACGATGTACTTTGACTAGAATACTTAGGTTTTTCTCCATGCATCACATGCTTATCTGAAAACAATATGTGAGGAATAAGTTTAAGCTCAGAATATTCTTTGTCTTTGTTGGCACAGTGTATAAAGCCTGATTAATAGTGGATCTATACATCTTCTTGCATCTAGTGCAGATATCGGTGTGTAAAATCAGGCAGAGGGGGTCATCGGATGGATTTGTCATGGTCTCTGAAGGGTCTTTGGCTCCATAAGCCAGTTAATGGATTGCACACAGCCATATGCAGCATTTCCATTTCTTACAGGTATAATGGAATAATAGTTTCCATTTAATAACTAACCCAAGTATAATTCAATACAAAGATATTATATTCCATTTTAGCCAGTGAAGCATGCCACAGCTTAAGTGGCATATCAGAGCTAAAAACCCCTCTCACTCTTCCTTCACGAAGAAGCTTGCCATGTATCAAGATCTTGAAGTGCAAATTCTCATGCTGAGTATATACAAGGTCTTATTATCCAGTTTACTGATTATTTTTAAGGCTTTGTTTTGGATAAATGATTTATTTCTTAAACTAGTAATTTAAAGGGCTAAAGTCATGCATGCTGATTTCACAAACCGTGCCACTGCAGTCAGTGAGGAGAGCTGTGGCTAAACAGATTGCTTGGTTGGAAGCATACAAACCCTACCAACCCCCCCCCCCCAGCACCCCCAGCTTCAGGCTGAGGTCCTTCCAGTGAGCTGGAACTGCTGCCTTTGAGGCCAAAGGTTCCTGTAGAGATTCACACACACCCCGGCACCCCCCCCCCCCCCCCCCCCCCCCCCAAAGGTCAGTCTGAAAACAGAGAAGAAACTGTGTTGTCCTTGTGACTTACAGCATTGCAAAAGCCCTTGTCTCCATATGATCAGACATGAGATGTGTACAGGAGCACCAGGCCACAGCAGATCTGTCCAAGAGCTGACTGACGTCACAGGAGATTTGCACTGTTTTTGAGGAATCTTGGATCAGGCAGATGGTTGCCACTCAGCAGACAAATCCTGATTTATTCAACTCTCCAACTGTGTGAAGAACTTGAGGAGGACAGGCATTATGTCTTGGGGCCCCCATTTGTTCCAGCTTTACTGTGCAGGGCAGAAACCCGCTTATAACCAGCCCTGGACTTGGTTTTGAAGGAAGGAAATGAGCTATAATAGGTAGTGCTATCACCACTGGGTAATCTGTACTTCAAAGTCAAACAAAGCTGCCTGTTACCTTGTGAAATATGGGTGGGATTTATCCTCAGTTTTGTCACTAAGAAATGCCTTAAGAAATCCCAGCAGGCAGTGAGACTAAATGGCTAAGAATCCAGCTATGGCTTTACAGACCTGGAGTCCTCCAGGGACCATCACAAATCTCATGATGTCTCCCACGTGCTTGATTTGTGCAGATGATGCTCTGATTTAACAGAAAGATGCGTATAAACTCGTGTCGCCAGCAGCCTCTATTGGCATCATAGATGCAGAGGCTCAAGAGTGCATTATTCCAGCAAATGTCAGCATTAATTTACACTTGCTCAGGGATCATCTACTTTTTCCTGCAGTCTCTTGGAAAGGAGAGATAAGTCATGTGCAAGAAGTATCTAGCAGACGAAGCCAGGACCTGCTCTGCATCCTGGAGAGTGGTCTGCACTGTGGGAGAAGGTGTGGTAAGGGAGGACTGGCAGCAGACTGACCTCCAAGCAGAGGTGTTTTGTCACTGCTTGTTACACCCTCTGTGTAACATGGAGGAACAGAAGCACCATGAAACTCATGTCACTAAGAAACAGCAGAGATGCCTCCTCAAATGAATTGCAATTTAAACTGCTGGTCTGCTGGCAAGATCCACTAATATAGACCTGTTTCAAAAGGGGAAAACATGTTACTGAAATCAGTGGACTTTGATGAGAGTTGGTTCTACAGTAGAACTGGAGCTAAAGATGTCAAATTCCCATGTTGCTTATGTGAAGGACTGCCGCAACTGCTGTGGTACTCGTGAACAAAACCAACAGGGAAAAGTTTTACTGATTTAACTGAGCTGTCACAATCATGTTCTCTCTCACTTTGAAAAACCACTTTTCAGCTCCAGGTTTTTTTCTTGCATTAGATCTACAAGTCACTTTATGGTGTAAGACAAAACAGCAAAAGAGGACTTTCCATATTCAACCAAAAGAAATCAGTTTTTAGATATAGTTATCAAAAACTGCAGTGGTATGTCTTACATGTAAAGTACACTAAAATGTAGCCCAGTGTGCTTCCTTTTTATTCTTCTGATTTTGTATCACACTTGCTCAGTTTGCAAAAGATCCTGCAGGCCAAGTTAGGCAGAAGACCTGCCCAGTTGCACCATTTCCAGCTCTTGCTCTGAGGGACACCTCTCAAGTCCAGTTGGAGTGAACGCATTGGGCAGCTGCTGAACCGGAAGGAAACTGAGGACAGCGGACTTTCCCCAGCATTGCAGAACCAGGAAGCTTTTCACAGTTTTCTTGAAGTGTAGAGCTCTTCTTCGGAATTCCCCTGTTGGAATTGTTTATCCTAGACTCTTTAGCACTGAGGTCTTTAACAAGCATGTTTGTCTAAAACTGACAACATTGAACGCCAATTAGAAAAAGCCCTTTTCAGCATGTATTTTTTATGAACAGCTTATTTCAAACAAATGTGTTTTGAACTGCATAGGCAAACTTTCCAGGCATATTTCAGCAGTGACTTGTGCCTGTTCCGCTATTGCTGTTCCAGCCTCCAGGCTATCAAGCTGCTGCTGCCCTTTGTTATGAAGTGGACTAGGAGTACAGTATGAATCTAACATCTGGAAGCTGGACTTAGTGAAATGTGGTGCTTTTTTCATGTCTGTCAGTTTGTTCCTCTCTCCTCTGCAAATTTTACTGGTAAATGATGGTCGATCTCCATGCCAGTATTTTTTAACAGAATCCTCCCCTACAGCAGTGCACATACCCGGGGGGGTCTCTGTGTGTGAGTCTTGGATGACTTGCACTAAATAGCTTTCCAGAGGCTCTTACCCAAAAGCGTAAGGCAAGCTGATCGCTGTCCACAGAGTGAGTTGCCTGTCTCGTTTGACCACAACCTATTCTGTGGAGCTGATGGGTTTGGACAGGATTTGACTTCAGGGAATGAGGCAAGTTTACGTGTGTTAAATAAGTTTGGAGACACGTTCTTAGGCTAGAAAATATAACTATACAGCAGCTGGTCCCCTATAATACTTTTTCTCTAGCAATAAAAGTTATCTTCAGGACCTACTCGAACTGGGAGTTGGTGCTGTGTGGGCTGATTGGAGCATGCTTTGCTCAAGGGCAGGTGCTGCATGATGTCTGCTTGGTAGATGTCACAGGTGTATTGTTGGGTCCCTGGTCTAACCCCTACAACCTAACTTTAGGGAAAGGAGAGATTCTTATGCTGTGGCAAGGGCTTCCCATGGGAACCTGCATTATCACCAACATCAGGATTCGCAGGAGGGATGTATGAGGCTGGCAGCAGCCCTGGAAATTTGTTCCTAGCACCCTTTGCAGGTGTCAGATGGGGGGAAGTTAGGTGAGTCAAAGGCACGTGTGCTAATCCATAAGCTAATGTGAGCAGGTGATGTGAACCTCCCATGCCATACATGTGTGGTGTCAAAAAGCCTGCTTTTGTCACTGTTGCAGGAAGGGTCATGCTTTTTCACTACATTCAACCTGTGTCATGCTGGAAATCCAGAGCCCTGTCCTCCTCCATTTGCTATATTCCTTCCAGACATACTCCCCATCTGCTGCTGCGCTCCTCCAGCAAGAGGGGCTGGGTAACAGCTGCAGAAACTTCTGCCTGGGTATGTCTGCCCTTACTTAACCCGGGGTTTGCATCCTTCGTACCGCTGCCGTGAAGGGAGGAGATACTATCATTTTATGTGATCCAGCATGAGGAGACTTGCACTCTGGACACACCGAGTTGAAAAGGTCTGCAAATATGCTACTGATGTGTTTGAGTAGCAGCAGTGTGTTTTCTGGCTGCATGTTCTCATTAAAGAGATTTACTTCACTTCACACCCATATGGTAAAGATAATGAATGCTGCTGTACCAGCTAAGTAGTACAGTGGTTCTGAGCTATAAAGTTTTGCTACAAAGCTGAATACGTAAACAAGTATTCTGAGGACAGAAAGTGGTGGCTAGTGGGAACAGTAATGTAAGATGTCAGAGGGGTTCATTTATTTTGATAAGCTAGTTTATATTCTAGGATGGTTTTTCTCATGTTGATAAAGTGTCAATCTTAGTTATGAACTTTGCTATTTATGACCTTTCATGTAAAGTTGCAAGGCAGAAAGGGAAGATAAACAACTTGAACAATACAATTAAGGCAAACCCAGAATTCAGTCAATGAGGGACACCGGTGTTAAGTAAATCATCCCATGGGAACAGAGCTATTTGAGAATGCAGTGGCATCACTTACAGTACAGTGGGCAATTAGTTTTAATTAACTTCAAATTCTGACACATAGTTAAAAGCTATCTTTTCTGAGTGCCCAGCTAGACAAATGAAAGTTGGGTCATTTTGTCCTGCTAGAAAAAGCTATTAGAAGTGTGAATAGCATATTTATAACACTTGTATTGTAAGTATTATGTCATCTTTTAATTTTTTTATGAAATAGTACTTTTGGAAGATGAACTTCTTGTTCCACACCATAAGCCTTTGAATAAGGGCACTCTTTTCCAAGAAGCACAGAATGGATTTTTAGAAGCTGTTTCGAATTAACAATTTCAGTTAGCAAAGTCCAACACGTTGTGATTTTTACCTGTCAGGGAGGAAACAGCCAGGAGTTCTTGTAAGGTTATCGGAAATTCCAGGCAGCTTTTGATGCATATTTGAAAGTTAAATCTGACACTTTTAAATGTGATGTTGTACATATGTCGCTATGGAGGCCCTAAGCACAAAATTTTGCGGGAGGTAAGGGGGTGGCTGCTTTGCGTTACAACTGCTCGACAGAGCATGTATGCTCTGTCATAACCTGCAGTAGAGTCCACGTGTCCCCTCTGTCCTGTCTGTCTAGCCTGTTGAACTGTTCTGGAGAGCGAAATATGACTTTCTATGAATATTCTCATAGCAACATATTTTTATGAAGTTCAGTGTTTTAAGAGAATCCAGTACTCAAAGTGCTTTACCAAGAACTGAATGGCAGTGACTGTCATCCTTACAATGTTGGTAGGTTCCTGCTAATGAGGCATGTGTCTGGTTGCCCCTCGGGGCCTGCCTGCACCCTGCAGGAAAGGCAAGACCGAGAATCTCAAGCTAAGGCTACCACACAGCTTAGGACAGCAGCCCTCTTGGACAGTCACTGCAGGTTTGTTGCTGATTTCTGCTGCTGATTCTCAGATCTGAACGGCTCCCTTGGAGGTAAATGGGATGCCCCTGTACTATAATCATTAGTGCTGTGAGTTTGGTGTTGCTTGTTGTGGAACCACTTGTGAATTCTTGGTGTTCGCTGTGATGTTACTCTCATGGTTTTGGGAGGAGAAACTTCCGAAAGGTGCACCATAAGTTACTGACTTCTTTAATATGAAATCTGTTTCTGTTACTAGTCTTTTGAAGTATGTGAAACTAGAGCTAGATGCTTCTGCTTACGTTATACAACCCTTACTCCTGAGTAATGTACTTGATTTCCCTTGGGCTGTGTGTGACAGCTTCTCACATGAGTAAGTTCAGAACCTTCTTGCTTGTCCCAGTTTAATTTGTATGCTGAGCCATGCAGATAAGGGCAAAGAGTTATTATATCCATCTTCTCAGCTGTATGGTGACCAGGATGCTTTAGGAAGAATTCAAACAGGATGAGCTGGTATTACTGAGATGAGAAATCTGTTTGTTACCATGCAGTCACCTTCACATCATGTCAGTTATCAGCCCTGGGAGATGCTGTGTTTCTGAGTAAAAAAAAGTCTGCTTGCCCTTTCCTCCCTTGCATCTCCAGTGAGATTTTAAGACTCTTATTTCTCAGGGCAATCTTTTTATGACCAAAAAGGAAAAAAAAAAAAAAAAAAAAAAAGCTGCTCTTCTGGGGATTAGACTGATGTTCTCAACTGATGTCAGAAAAAATACATAGCAGTCTCTGGTGGCCAGGGTGTGATTTGAAATTGTGATCTAGAGAGGGAGAACTCCGATATGTTGCACGTGGTGTAATGTCTAAATAAGCTTAGTAGCTCTGTTTTCTGCCAGGGGAGACAAGTCAATGGGCTAAAGGATTTTTCGGTCTGAATCAAAATAAATGCTCTCACACTGTTAATAGGGAATTCTAAAAAATTATGAAAAAGTGGAAGTTTCTTCAGCATCTTCTATAGAACATTTTCTCTTGCATAATGGCTGTCCTGACTTGCTGGGTTCTCGCACCAATTGTATTCCTTTCATAGATCTTTTGTTGGTTGGTGGTCTAATAATTTTTTGAAAAAAAATGTGTTATGGTATAGTTAACAGCTGTGCCTTTCAGGCATGATTTTTTTCTCTCAGAAAAAAAAGTACAACAGGCATTTTTAAACTGTGCATTTGAATAGGTCTGGTAAAGTGAAAAATACCCATGAAATAATGAGGCAGCACAGGAATATGGCATTTTGACCATCAAAAAGGTCTGCACACATTTTTTCCATGTGGAGTGCATATAGCACAGGAAACAATTCACGGTATGGCAGCATACTTTTTCTCCTTGTGCTCAGCACTTTGAGTGAATGAGAAGAGAAGGTAATGGGATCTCTAAACAACAAGAAAAAAGAGAATTGATGGGCTGATAATTTTTCTGTTAGTTTCATAGTGTTCATCGCTTTAACAGGATGAGAAAATTTTGCGTAAAATTACCAGAAATAATTTTCTAGCAGTGCTTTTTAGACTTGGCATAGTTATAAATATTTCATGCATGACTTTTTTTACTATTAAAATCTATATTTAAAATTTTCATACTCAGCTTTAAAGTTTGCTCTGACTTGAAATATAGTAGTCTTCAGAAAATAATTTAACTTTTGTAAAAGAAGAAAAACCTGAAAATGATAAAAGCCTGAAAGAAGAAAATTGTCTTAATTACATATTCTTCTGGACAGAGGATTTTGCCTTTCTTTTGAGGCTGATTAAGTTGTTTTTTTTAAATGAAAATTGGCATGTGGTTTGGGCTCATTCCAGTGACTTAAACAGGTCCCCTAATTTTACTTCTGAGTAGTCAGCTGTGTTCCTCAGGTGCTCCAGTGAAACATGTACCTTTGAAAACTGGACCTCTAAGGATAAACCAAGACTAGATTACCAGCTTTCCTGGAATGGCTGAGACGCACACAGTAAGTCTTCGCTCTGGCAGCTGAACTGGCAAGAGCAGACCTTGTGCCCATTAAGTCCCGTTGGTGGCAAGTCCAGTGTTGGAGACAAGCTTATCTTAAACATTAGGGAATTAGTCCAGCTTCCATTTAAATGGCTGTCAAAGCTCCAGCTGTATTCAACAAGAGAAGGGCTGAGGCAACAGGCTACAAAACCCTGTTTCTAGGCCCGATCCCAGCTTTTCTTACACATCTAAAGCTCATGCTGAGTATTGTGGTCACTTTAGGCCGATTAAGACTGAGTGGATTGTTTGAGCAGATTCATATTGCTATTCATTGTAAGAAGTACTGATACAGTTCTCGGTGATGTACAGTTAATAAATATTCATTAAAAAACAAGACACCTGTTGACAAGGTAAACTTGTGATTGTTCCAGGCAAATTGCTGAAGTGTGGTAGAATGTCACGTACAATAATTGGTTGACTGGCTCTTCTGTTGTCTGTAGCCCTTTTCCAGCAAAGCACTTAGGCATGTGTTTGTCATTAAGCACCTGACTACCTTCACTAAAGTCAGTCTGACTGCCCTGCTGCATGTGGAGCGCATGTTTTGGAGAAATGGGGCCTAAATTACTTGGGGTCCACTGTATTATGCCTGTGGTGTGTGTTCTCAGTCCCCTGGGAAGTCAGTTGTGCCCAAATACAATCCTCATTTTGTGTAGGGGAAAGTATGTAAGGTGCCTGTCATTTTATGCTTTGTGGGGTTAAGTAGCAATCTTGCATGCTCGTTGGTGCCAGAAGGTTGCAATTTGTCACCAAAGCACTGTCAGGGAAGAGGTGTGATAGTTAAGTGTCAGCTCGAGATGCAAGGCTGTCAGGGAGGTCAGCATTTTGCTGGGGGCTGTGTGAGTGTGTGTGCATGCACATCAGCTGTGACTACTGAAGGTGATAATGACCATCTCATTGTTACAGGTGATTCCAAGCAGCACGTTCTAGAACATCTCTTTTAACTAAAAAGGTGTATTTAAATATATTCAGATGTGTCAGTGATCAAGAAATGCAGATTTCTTAAATTAGCCCCAAACTTCTCCTTTTCCCCTATCTGCACTACACTTTTTTAAAAAAAGGAAAATAATCAGTATCAAAAACCTACACCTGAACAGTTTTTGCAGAGAAAAAAATCAGACTCCAGCCTGAAAAATGTAACAGGCAATCTTCAATACTCCTGAATATAGTTATTACGAAACTGTAAGAAACATGTATGTTCCCTTATGCATTGAAGTAACCAGTATTACACATGTAGACATTCCAGTTGACTGACACTGAATTTTCTGTTGTATTTGTGTACGTGTACAATCCCGGTTTCTTAGCAGGATTTTGAGGAGAGAAGGAGAAATGGAGATGATAATGTAGTGGTCTGTCCACTACTAACACTATGAGGACCAATTAAAAAATACAAATAAGTGACATGATATAATGTAGCCAGCAAAAAGACAGGTGAGGAAAAGGACACCCATCGTATAAAGATGAGGTGCTAAAATTAATCATGTTATAAAAGGATTAGCCATTTTGGGATTTGAACTTGCCACCTACTGGAAACAATGGCAAAAATCCCACAGAATTAAATGCCTCAAGCCCTTGCACAGGACTGATCAGATGCTATTCACAGAATAACATATATGCCAAATAATACTGTGATTCGTCAAGTAAATTACTCGTCGGATCCATCATCCTGCCGTTTCTTTTGTGGCAGAACTCCCGCTGAGGTCAGTAGGAGTATTGTCTGAATAAGGGCTTTTAGGACTGGGCCTGAGGTTAAACAAAATGCAACTGGGGCAACTTGTTGTCCTCCTTGGGTTCATAAAACCACATGCTGGACAATAGACAGGCAGCCGGGTTGCTGCACCTTATGATGCTAATTGTTTTTTCACTGCAGATTATTCCCTCATCTCTCTTTAATCTACCTGTTGCCACCTCAGTTTGGGGTCAGATCCTGTTAACGCATGTAACTTAAAACCTTGCTGGCAGTATAATTCATATGAAGCTGAAAATGAAGTTAAGCTGTATGGGGGTCTGTGGGCTCTGGGCTTCCTGGGGGTCAGCCCTTTGGGTGTGCTGGCTTGTTCCCTGTGGTCCTGGGATCCTGTGGAGACCTCTGAGAGCTGCAGGACAAACAAAGGACTGCAGCTCTGACCTTGGTGAGCAGGCTTCTAAGGTGACTTTTTCTTTGCTTTTGAATGTAGAAACCTGATTATATGGCTGGTTTGTTCTTCCAGTTTGTTTTTTACTTTACAAGTTAAATGTTCTGAATCAAATTGGGTTGTTTTTTCCAAAACGGGGAGAATTAATCTTTTTCTGTCTTGATAGGAACGAAGTTAATATAAGCAAATTGCTTAAAGGATTTGCACTTAGAGCTATTAGAACACAACTCGGGCAACTATCTACAGCACTGAGCTCAGCCTCCCATTACTACCTGTGGGAATGTATAATGGTTAAATTAGCTGCAGGTGGGCTCCCCTGTTGTTCCAGGAGCACATTGGAAGCATCTTGAGGGTTGTGAGTAACCTTAAAGAAATCAGACATAATGGCCTCAAACAATAGTAATTTTTGTTGCTGGTAACGTGCTCCATATGCCTGGAAGGAAAGGTACCGTGCGAATGAGGCCGTTTGTGGGAGGCTTCTTGGGTTTGACTTCTCTGGAAATTGTTTCTGCAAAGTGGAAAATGTTCATGGCAGTTGAGCATAGTTCTGTGCCGAAACATGTGGTAAAGCAGCCACTAGCAAAGCGTGCTTAGGGCAGTGAAAAGATCACAGGAGCCCTCACTGACGGTGACACTGGCAGCTCTCAAGGTGGTCTCAGCCCCAGGAGGGGTCTGTGTCCCCCAGAACCATATAGGATGTAACTGCTGCTGGATTCTTCACAAATCAACGATTTGTATGTGCAGTTGGTACATCAGGATGTGTTTCCTGGTGCAAAGTTTTCTCCTACCCTCTGCAGCGCCTGTTGGCTGAATTTACTGCTTGTCTCATGGAGACTCTTCTTCCACGGCCTCCATGTCATCTGCTAGGAATGTCAGCACCAAAGCGAGCCGTGCGCCTTTTCCAGCCTGCTGTGCTCAGGGCTATTACAGCCGCTGCTGTTTGCTCCGTACCCGTTTCCCGCACCGGCCCCGGCGCTGAGGGGGCCTTGGTGGTACAGGGCTCCCGGGAGCCTGGGGCGGCCCCGGCTGCGCGCAGCCCCGCTCTCCGCGCTGCAGGCACCGCACCGATCCTTCGTAAAAACTTTTTGCGTTCGGCTTCCCGGAGCGGCGCAGCAGCAGCCCCCACGGCCGCCCGCCGCTGCTCCGCCGGGGGACCCGGCGGCCGGGGCTCGCCCCCGCTCTCCGGCGCCCGCTGCCCCACCGGTGCGGCGCACGGCTGGAGCCCCCGGGGCGCCGTGCCGCTGCGGCCGTACCGGGGCCCCCGGCAGCCTCGCAAGCGCGCTCGCCGCCTCCTCCCGCCGGCGGCAGCCCCGGGGCGGGGGGCGGTGGCGCCCCTGGGACCCCGCGGGCGGGGAGGGGCGGGGGCGGGCGGCGGCGGCCGCGCTCGCCGAGGAGGAGCGCGGGAGGCGGGCGGGGGCAGCGCCGCCGCCGGGACTGGCGCCCGGCACCGCCGCCCGGCACACGGCCCGCGCCCCGCAGCGCTCCGGCCCGGCCGCCGGGGTGCGAGATGGCCGCTGACGGGAGCCGCGGGGTCCTGGGGCTGTGGCTGCTGGCGGCGGCGGGGCTGTGCGGCGGAGTGGCGGCGGGCAAGTCCCCCAGCTGCCACGAAGTGCGGACGGCGTTTCAGCTGCGGCAGATCGGGCCCCTCAAGCTGGTCCCCGACGTGCCCACGGCCGGTCAGTACCGACCCACCCGCCGGGTGGCTGCTCCGGGGCGGGGGGGTGTGGGGGGTGGCGGCTGTGCCGGCCGGGCTCGCCTCTGCCCGCGCCCTGCAGCGGCGCTGGTGCCGCCGTCGGGGGCTGCGCGCCTGCCCGCCCGTGTGCCGGGTGCTCCGCGGCCCCTTCGGCCGGCGCCTGCCGGGCACAGGTAGCGGGGACCCCAGCGGCCTCGGCACGCCTCTTACCAAAGCGTTCCGAGAAGGCTTCCTAGGAAAAGAGACCGGAATGACTCCTCGGTTTGTACGTTGTGCAGGTATTGCTGTACCGATGGCCACCGTGAGCGCCAGGCCTTTCCCCCCCGCCTTTAAGACCGGTGTGATCCCTTTGCTAAGTACCGAAGCAGAGGCTCCCTCCTGTAACGGATCCCTTCCGCGGGGGGCGAATGAGTAACCGAGCCGTTAAGGAGCGCCTGCTCCGCTGCCCAGATGTAGGGCTCCTCAGGCAGGCTGGTGAGCACACCACTAACTTCTCAAGTAGGGCGAGTTCCCAGATGGATTCGGGAACGCTGGCATAAGGAGAGGCAGAGGTAGCTCCTTGGAGGGATACGGTCAGCAGAACTTGGCTTTTGCTTAGTTAAGAAGTCGGTGGTACTTAATACTTGTGAAAATTGATGAGTAGAGTGGCAGTCCTGTTTGCCTTTTTGTACAGTTCCTGAAGAAAGTGTGACAGCAACGAAATGGGAAAGCCACACGCATGTAAATATGGATAAAAATTATCTTCTTTTATAATTACCCTGCAGAATTAATTATAAGGGGATGAAGTACGTTATAATGTCAAAAATAAAAAAAAGACTGAACTTATGTATGACCACGTATCTATCTAGATAACAAAGTCACATCCCTGGCTCTTACATGTTTTAAGAAAATGTTTACAAGAACCAGAATAAAAAAAGCAAAGACTACCAATCTCATAAAACAATCTCTGACTGCCTCATGCTAGTGCAGTTGCCTGTAGGTTTGTGGTGGTAGAAACATCAATTTGGGTTGCTGCTTTATTATTTTTACACTTTTTTTTTTTTTTTTTTTAACAGTTCAATTCAAAGCCTGCTGAGTTTGATGGAAAAACTTCTTATCTTAAATGAGTTGTGGATATGTTTTCTGTCTTGGGAACTAAATTTAATAGGCTATTGGGCTGATCTCTTACAGCAGCTTTTATGGCTGTGAACGATTGCACAGTGCTGGTGATCTTTACCTTCACTTTGCATGAAGTAGTTGAGATGACACATGGCTGTAAAGTTGTCCGTGAGCAAGGAATCATTCCTTGTTTTGTGGCAAGAAACGATTTACAGGAATGGCATTTTGTTCTCTTGTGCTGGTAGAGGCATCGGATCGCACTTGTCTTTGAGAGCTAAACATGAAAGCTAGTAAAAAGAGGTGAAACAAGACTTTTCATCTGCTTTGATACACACTTAACCCACTTCCCTGTGTTCTTTCTGGAAAAAGTTCCGCAATCTTTGATTAAATTTATTGTTTTAAATTTTTCTATAAAATTCTAGTACTGCAGATGACGCTTGGGGAAAATTGTGCACTTCTAGAAAGACGTTGTAAGTGCTGTGATGCTTCAGAGAGGTTCCATTGTTTTCTTGTGTCATATTGAACTTTCCTACTGAATAACAAGCTCTCAGAAAATAAATAGCATGAGGGAAGCGGAAGGTAATACACTTTTAAATTTCAGCTCAGAAAAGGTTTCTCTTGAAGGAGGATGATTGGAGCAGAGCTGAGGAAAAGTGGTGCGTATTGATCTTTCCTGTTTAAGTATACTCAGCTCCACCAGAGCTTGTGTGTTTTAATGCTGTCTTGCCAGGCAGTGATGCCTCCTGTCTCGTGCCCTTCTTTTAATTGTTTTCCAGTGTTTTCATCTGACAGCGAACATCAGCAAATATCTTTTAATACAGCCCGCTACAGACGCTTCTCTCAATTTCTCTCTCTCTCTGACATTGAGGCTCATTTTACTATGTGTTTTTAACAACACACAACTGTTGAAGCATCTCCCCTGAAGACCTCAGACAGTTGTCAGTTCAAGTAGAAGAGGAGAGGAGTGGTGGACAGCGGGGGCTGAAGCTGGAGTGCTGGGTTGAATCTAGCACTGAAGAAGCCTGTGGAGAGCTTCCTGCTAACTTCTGCTTGTGTGGGCCAGACCTGCACTGCACTGGGGTGCTGCTCAGTCCTCGGTTGCCTGCATGGTTGGTCTTGGCTTGTTTTCTCTCAAAAATGGAACTTTTGCAGTCCTGTTGTCTGTTGACTAGATACCTTCAGCCACAAAAGTGCCAAAAGCTGACCTCACGCCGGTATTTATAGGCTACTACAACAAATCTGGTGGAGGTTAAGGTCTTAATGATTATTAAGTTCTTACAACCTTCAGGAAAATTAGCAGCTCAGTTGGGGAGAGAGGCCCAACCCAGTACTGGGTGAGGGAGCAGCAGGCAGACTGTTAGGTGTATGTTTTCTGTCTCCTCTTACGGGTGGTGCCCATCTCACCCTGATAAAATTTAACTCCAAATACTTCGGAGAGTTTGTAGCCTACACCCTCCTGTGGTATTAGCTGTGGTTGCAGTGCTGAAGTTGTGGTGGATGCAATGCTGGATCCTCGATACAAGCTTCCTGGGGACTCCAGCTGCCTCCCTGCGTTACGTGTGGTTTGCAGACAGGTTGCTGTGATTGCTACGTGGGTAGGAGAGGCAGGCGTCAGCATGACCTACAGTGAGGTGGAGAGTGGCTCTGAGCAGGACCTGCCAGACTCTTGTATAAAACATAGGGGCAAGGGAAGGAGAAAGGCTCCTGGGGAAAAAAAAACAAACCAATTTTTAAGGTGTGATGTGGCTCTGGCAGCAATCTTTCTGCAAATTACCGCCTTCTGAAGTGAGCTCTTAGAGGTGCCCAGGAGCCGCCTCTTAAATTTCTCTTCCATAGTTTCCCCCAAAAGCCACAAGATAGTTTTCCGCTCTGAAATCTAGTCCGTTAATGAGTGCAGGACTAAGGAAGAGGAGTTTTTTTTTTAATGTAGGATGGATAAGAGGCCCAAACAACGGGTATTTTTGAGCAGCAGATCTCCTTGGTCTCTCTATAAGGTTTTTCTCCTCCACTGGCAGAGTCTGTGCTGCTAACCTGGTAGCCTGCTTTTCTGGAACAAACTGAATGTTTCAAGGGTAATTTGCTGCAAATAGCAAACAGATCAGTCAGGTAAAGGTACTGCTGCCTTGGCTGTGATTCAGAGGAAGGTTGGGTTTTTTTTGGTGTCTTCCCCCAGACTGGAAAATGAGGTAATATGTTCCCAGTGTTGTACTTTGATTGTTAGAGGCTGAGCTGGGATGTTTTTGTAGGAGCTCCTTGGTTAACATGTTGATGAGAGAGAATTATATGTTGTCTCCAGGGGTGAAGGGTTCTGTTAATCCTGCCAGGGGACTAAGCCTTTGGTTCCAGGGAGTCTAGATATCTTAAATCTGATGCATACTGCTACGAATGGTATTCCTCCCAGACATGGGGCTGCCATTAGCGATACCCTGTGAGCTCTGGGTTATATTACAACATAACTGCAGACCGTGTTTAAAGTTCTTTTTGTTCACAAGCTTTTCCGTGGCATGGAGCACGGTGGTGGCTGGCTGTCACTGCTTTCCAAATTCACAGTAGGAAACCGAATGAACGCAACCGGGGGAGTCTGTGCCTTGTCCACATTCAGGCAATGAATTGTAGCAGAGCCAGAATCGAAGTAGCCCTCCTGATTCCTCTGGTAACGTATAACCAGGAGAACACCCTCCCTGTTTGTATAGGCTCAGTTCTGGCTCTTTTTGCTTATTGACTACTCTATGATCATAACAAAAAAAATGTGTAATCATATGGTAAGTAGACATAGAAGTAGTGGGTTGATTTCTGGTAAGCAATGAAAATATTTGTCATTTGTGAAAGAATTCTAGGAACTGTCTACCTTCTAAATAATCACCTTGCTGAGGACTACAAAAAGCGCGATTTCCTTATCTTGTTGCTTTACTACTTTACAAGGACCAGAGAAGCTGCCTGGATTGTGCTCAGGGACTCACTTCTGAAGGACAGATTTTGTCCTATTAAAAGCTCCTTTATTCTCTACTGTCGTCCTGCACATTAAATCAGCAGGATTGTTCATTGCCATGTGTATGTACTGAATGTCCCATAGCAGAGCTGGATATGCATTAACAATTTATACATTAAAACCATTTTACTTTCTTGAATAACAACAGGGGAATCCTACTTTCCTACCAGAAGTTCCTTGTTGCATGTGGTGCATGCATTAGACTGGATCTCATCCCATCTCCGCCTGTGGCAAAACTCCCATCATGTTGAGAAAGGAGCATGAGCTAGATTCTTATTTTAATATATCCAAGAATATCTATTAAACTAGCCATTTTATTATGAGATGGGTCATGCCACGCTTTATTTTCCTGGTTTTCTCTTTTATCACCACTCAGCTCTTTATTTCTATCATCTTAATGAGTACACTGTAATGCCCCCAGTAAAGGTGTAGTGCTGAAACACATTTTACTCACAGCAGCATTCTCTCAAAGTCACTCATAAGTCTGGCGTGTGCCAGATCTGAAATGTACTTGCTTTATCGGCTCCGGAGAGTTTCTGCCCCATCAGAATGAGTGACTAAAATCCTGTGGTGTCAACTGCAGTTTATACTTGGGCTTACTGTTCACCTGCATACGTGGCTGTGTGGCACTGCCTTCAGCAGCCTGGATGAAGGGTACATCTGAGAGAAAGGGTTGCTGGATGAGCACGGTTGCATTCATGCTTAGAAACAGAGTGGTTCAGATTTTAAGAGGCATAAAGAGTAATCTTGTTTCCACGAGGTTCATTTTTCTTTTAGAAAATCCTGATAGTTAGAACAAGTGGGTGAAATGGCCTTGAAATTACTTGTAGCTTGTTCTAGTAGAATGTTTTCTTCCTGTTATGCTTAGTATTGGCTTGTTTATGGACACACGGGCTTCTTGGTGGTTTAAATCACAGACTGTTGACCTGTTGGAGGGAGTGGACTGATCTAATGTGAGATGGTTTCTGTTTGCATCTCTGCCACTCTCTGAAGAGCCTAAAAAAAGGCCAAATGTGCCTCAGTTTCCCCTTCCGTGGGCTGTGTTGTGGTGTGTTATTTTGAGGGGTATTGCTGAAAAGCTGCCATGAAAGGGAGGTAGATCGTAGCCGGACAAAGTATCAGGGTATTATACCTTCATTTCTTCAGGCTGATTTCCACTTAATTCTTTATTATATGAGGAGAAAGGCTAGAAGTTACCTTGGTCACTGATGAACTGAAAGCTGAACCCAAAAGCTGTCCTTCCTTCACTCCTCTTGTCCAGAAGGCAGTCCCGAGGGGAAGGCAGGCTTTCCAGAGTCTCTGAACAGTCACAGGCTGTAGTCTGCGCTTGCTGCAATATCTGTTCTGAGCAGAAGAAAAGCTACGCTTTTTTGCAGCCTGCAGCTCCTCTGGAGTAAGGATGCTTCCTTCATTAATCTTCTCAGGATTTTATAGCACTCTTCAGGCTCAGACTGTCACCCAAAGGTGTTAACTTAAAGCTGATGACTGTGGATGCAGGCAAGACTCATGCCAGCAGTAATATCTTTTTCTCCCCTCTTCTTTTCCCATGCCTTAAATTTCTGTTTGCCACAGGACCAGCTGCCCACTATGTAATGCCCTCCTGGGAGTAATCTATAGGCAAAAAAAAATCTGTTTAAACTTACTTAGTGCCTCATAAAGATGGAATTGCTGTTCCACCGCCAGATGGAAAGCTATACTTCTCATATCAGCGAGCCTCAGAAAAAGCATTGTCCTCAGTGACTTGCATGAGCATTTGGTCCAGGTGAGTGGAAGCCTGGCTTAGTTATTCAGATCAACCCTTCCTGTAAGTGGCTTGGGAAGGAATCCAAGAGTCAGCAGAGAACCTACTCCTCCAACACACAATGTTGTTAGCTGAGTCAAGGGAAAGAGCAGAGTATTCCTACAATTCACATGGTCTATTGTCTCCAAAATCTCTACTTAAAAGACTGTAGTGATTTTTTTTTTGTTTTGTTTTGTTAATGGTCATCTCAAGATATGGTGATTCTGGTGTTGAACTGGATCTCAGGATGGAGAACAAGCTTAGTAAGATATGACCCATCTTAAGATACTGCTTCCTCTGTAGCACCCTATGTGCCACTGAAGTTTTGCCATCAAACTCTGATTGGAAAGTAATAGAAAAATATCTCCCCCCTACCCCGGTATTGCAGGGCTGAGCAGTAAGTTCTCAACCAAAGAACAGTACTAATGAAAAGGCATTAATGTGATAAGTGGAAACAAAGTTGGAATGTTAATAACTGATATATAAATCAATAAAATAAACACATCAAAATGAGTAAAAGCTTTTAAGATTAATCGTGAAAATTGCCACGAACCTGAGGATCTGTAAAAGGTAAGGATCTGTGTAAAATGCACCCTGGGCAGTAAACCTAATTTCTTTTTAAAAACGGTTTTGGTTTTAGATGGTATAAAGCTAGAGCTATATTTCAAAGTATGACAAAGTCTTTGTAATTGAATCTTTTTCCCATGAAAGCATAAAATGACATGATAGAGGCATATGTTTAATAGTACTTCAAATACATACTCATCACTTCCCAGTTTAGAGCACAGGATCTGCTTCTAGGGGAAATATGAATTTTGGTGGATCAGAATCAATTTCCAAACAGCAGCCAAGCCCATGACACAGAATTTATACTTAGTCTCTCAATCTCTGTCAATTTGATTAGGTATCACTATTTAATATGATAGAATCGTCCTGCAATCTCTAAAGAGATATTTACAGGTATTTGTTTCATTCACTTTAAGGTAACTTCTGAGCAGCATTGGTGGATGAAATGAGGTACCTAGCTAACATTTAATGATTTATCTTCTTAAGGATAAAAAAAAAGGTAGGGAAGTCAGTTTTCACCTTCTACCAAGCACTTAAGATTTAATTGTTTTAAAGGGAATATATTATTTGATGGAAAAATTAAAAATATTTCTGCATAGTATCTTGTTCTGTTGGGATCTACAAAGTAACTTGAGTCCAAGCTAAGAGCTGGGTCCACAGGATTACATAGTACAGACTTGAGAGGACAAGAATTTTCCCTCCTTTTGCGTCCCTCGTGACCCAGGGGGATCTTCTGTAGATCTAGGTGTGCTAGGAGGCTATGTATGGTCTGGGCAGGGAGCTGACCTGTGCTGTGTGCCAAACTGCTCTATTAGAAAGATAACAGGTGTCCAGAATACTCTTAAATTTGTCTTTATTGGCCGCATTTAATCTATTTCAAGAGCTAAACGTTTTCCGTAGCAATGCTGATATTTGGAATTAGCCCTTTGTGTCTGAACTGCTTTAGCAACACTGGTCCTCACGACTACCCTGTAGAAGACCACAAGGACAGTATTTGGTATCCCTGTTTTAGGGTGTGAAATGGAACTTGAGTGGCTGAGAAGACTTTGCCAATTCCATATTGAGTCCTGTAATCTAGTGGCATCTGATGGCAAGTGAATCTGCATAGCTCAGAAATGCAATGCAACCAGTTCCACTGCTCCATGGTTTTCTTTAGCAGACACTTCAGGTTCCTCTGGTGGGTTTACTCTTGAGGTGAGAGGTTTCTGCACTTCTATAGTAGAGTAACACCCAAAGGCTCACTCTGGATTGAAGGTGGTGTCTTTTGTACAAGGTGCTGCACAGGCATGCCAAAGGCTTGCCCTAGCAGTCTTACAGACTAATTTTATGGAGTGCTTGGCTGTCCTGGATCTCCTTGGGTCTCTGAATGCTGTTGTACAGCACCAAGTACTTCAGCAGTATTTAACAAATCATTTATGATGGAGCCGCTGCAAGCTTGCCTCTTATTATGGATAAATACTATGCATATACTGTAATGAGAATAAATCCCTCTATTTTACTCTTTTTGGTACCTCAATCCCTTCTTAGTGTATTCCTACATGTATGATCAATGTGCAGAGTTTTTACTTGTGAAATTTCAAGGCACTAATTTGAAGAAAACAGAAAGAACTTAAGACAGTGGAGGACTTGTATTCAGATGATACCATTAAATTTATTTGCTGCTTTGTGGACTCAAAAGTCTCAAATTATCATTAATACATATAGTATCCCTCAGGTTCTCTCTTGAGTTTTGATAGCTAAAACTTTGGAATAAAGAGCAAGTGTAGCCAGGCAATTGTGTAGGAACTTCAGAGCTGTAGAAGACAGAAAATTATTCCCCTAGAAGTTCTCTTTAATCAGCCTTTCCCCTCTTTTCTTTTGATACGTAGTTTTTAGCCTGCTTTATATGATTCTGTGCCATATTCTGCCTTTCTCTGTTCTTACTGGGTTTCCATTAATACTGGTGGCCAATGTATATTTGCATTTGAAATATGCATATATGGATTTTTGGTCTTCTGATGACTCTGCTTGCTTCCTGGGGTCATGGTCTTTCCTTCTCCAGAGTTCTTCCATCACATGGTGGATGTGACAGTTGTTCTGGAGTGCCATCCTTCTCAGAGGAGCTCGTTCTGACAAAAAACCCTGCTCTGGTGAGCAGGCCACTGTCAAGTCCTTTAAAAACAAATAAGAGACAAATTTCAGAGTGCCGTGTTCCAAACCTGACAGTATCAGCTAGGTCATGGTAGCTTTGTTTGGCAGCTAGTTAAATTGGATAGTTCGGCACATCCCTAGATGTTAATGGTTAAATGTATTCATTGTTCCAACAAGGGCCCTATTCATAAGGGGACTATTCTCTGCTCGTTATGCATGCATAATTCCCATTAATGCTACTGGGGGTTAAGTGTATAGTGAGGGGGGGAGAATGAAGCTTATGTCTACCCATCCATGTTTGCACTCGGAGAAGAGGTTTTGTAACACATGAGAAATGGATTGTTTCTCCACAATTCCCTTAACTTTAGGGAGCTTTAAATCTCTGCTTTAAAGAAGGAATGAGAATGGGGGGAAAAGTGACACTTGCATAACTGACTACTGCCTTGCACACCATGCTTTGTCAATGATTAGAAATATTACTCTGGTGCTATTATTAGAGAAGCCTTTTGAAAGTAACTAAGTTTTTGGAAATTCAGGGTTCTTATTTGGGTATCAAAATAATGACTTAAAATCTTTAACTTTAGGCACAAAGTTTTGCAAACTTTTGACTCCTGTTAATCAGGGTGACAAGATTTTGTGATTTATTATACAATATGGGTATTTTCCATAGAAAACCTTCAGATTAAGATTCCACACTCTTAGGTGCACATCAAAGTCTTGTAAAAGCCATAAAGAAGCTAAGCATTGCCTAAGAAAGCCTTTCAAGTTCCAGAAAGTGCTTGAACTACTGAGGGTTTTGAAGTGCTCTAATCTCTGACATGGGTGACGTGCTAGGCTAGCACTTTTTTGTTTTGTCACAAATCATCCATGCACATAGTGCAAAGGGACCCTGACAAAGTCATTTTACTTTTGAAAAGGGCTGCTTTTTTTCATACCATTATGTCTCCCATTCACATCTACATGTTTGCTTCCACTTTGTTCAGGTCTAAGTAGCAGGGCATTTACATAGTCTTCCCTTTGTTCTCAGTAAATATGGAGTAAAATGAGCAAGATCCGTGCTGTGAAATTAAAGCTCTACTCTTGAGAGATCTTAAGGGCCAAATCCTCACAAAAGGTACAGCAACGTAGTGCCAAAGGAGCTAGTGTCCAGAACAGCTCGCCCTGGGTGTTTGTGCTAGGAAATGTGAATAAAGGGAGTGTAATCTGGTGAAAACTGGGTGTAATTAGAAAAATACACTGCTGAGAGCTGCTAAAAGAATAGAATAATAGAAAATAGTGCTGAAATAGACCTGAAGTGATCATCTGGTCCATTCCTGCTGCTGGCAGTCGGGATAAGTTCTGTTTAAATCAGTGATAGAAGATAACAGTCTTTTTTAGGCTGTTTATTCCAGTGCTTAATTACCTTACTGCTTTTTTCCTAATGCAAAACCTAACTCTCTGTCACTAAAATACATCCCTTTTGCATCTTATCCTATTCTTAACACCTTCCATTTTGTAGTAACATTCACGTATGTGACAGCTGCTCTGGTTTGTTCTGCCCTGAAGAAGTGCTCTATGCATTTGCACTGAGTGACATCAAGCCTAATTTTGGGACACATGCACCTGGAATATGAATGAAGTTAATTCAGGATGTGGTAATTCATTAAGCATCATGACATGATTTGGTGTTTGAGCCCAAAGAATATGTTTCTTCCTCCTTTTGTAAATTTTAGAGTATTGTGAAGAAGGAGTTGTGTAGCAGACATATAGCGTGGGGACATCAAATTCCATACTCATTACGGCAAAATAAGTAATCCACAGATCTGCCATGCAAGGGTAGAGGGGAGGCTGCAGAAAAAGCAGCTTTCAAGTGGTCAAGCTCTCAACAGCAGTTGAGTTGCAAGGTTGCTAGTGGGGAAACCATAGTGTTGTAGCACAGCACCGTGAAGATACTCGGAGACATGAAGCTTACATGACGTGAGATGTCTCAGAGCTGCAGTGAGGCATTTGCTCCTAACTTGAAAAAGATAGGTGTTCCTGAGACTTTGCTGCCAGAAGATGGAAATCAGGCTACTGAAAACAGAGGAAGCTGGCCAAAGTTTTAGATCTCCTGCAAATAGAAACAGGATTTCCAAAGCAAGTCTGAAGATCTCCAGTTTTCCAGGTTAAAGAGTAGCTGTGACCCTTAACCCTTTGTCCTTCAATGTGTCACTGTTTTGGGGTGTTCATTCCTGAGCAATGTTTTATTGTTACTGATGTAGGGAAATTATTCTTGCTTTGTGGCTTAAAAAACAGGGCTCAAAATTATCAGGGGTGTTTATGTTTATGTCTCCAGGTGGATTTGGTCTTGCTCCAGCATGCTCCAAATAGCTACAATCCACTGCTGTGCTGCAAACAGCATAGCCATGTCTGGTATGATGCTGTGCCTTACAGCAGATCGTTCTCTGCTGCTTCCAGATCAGAGCTTGTGTGTCGCTACTCCAAAGCATGGATGTCTGTCTGCAAAATCCAGTATGGCTGTGCACCATAGGACTTGCCCTGGGAGTCTGGCAGAGGATGAAATCTCAAACCCTTCTGTCCCATCTTCTAGCCCCATTGTCCTTCCATAAGGAAATGCAAAAAGTGGGATCTGGAAGGCTTGAATCATCTTTTTAGAAGGGATGGGGGCTTGCTAAGTAGTGTTTGGGGAACAGCACCCAGGATCTTGTATGGCTGCCCTGTGTTGGCAGTTGAAATACCTCCTCCCTGCAACACTAAAGTTAGATCATTTTTTCAGAAGTGCAGAATAGCTTTTTAGTTATCTCCTATTTTTAGTTTCTTCTATTTTCTATTTCTTTGGGTATTTAAAAGGAGAGGTGTAATGAGTCTGAAGGCAAGAGAACAAAGCATACATACAAAAAACCCACTCACTTGCCAAAACAGAGTCGTCTTTTTTTAAAAAAAAGAGATTGAAAACATGAAAAGAAAGGCTTTCAAACTTCTGTGCAGAGAAGACTTGAATTTAGTCTCCTAATCTTAGTTTTGAAGTCTGGGGAAAAATGTATGTTACCATTTGGAGCAGCCCAAAGTTGTGTTTGGCTGAAGTATTGCATTTTCAGTTTCAAGCTGCAGTAATCAGATTTACTCTTCATAAACTGCCTTGCCCTAGATGTGTCAGAGAATGTAAACATTTGCCTTCCCCAAAAAGCAGCTGTGGTTTGGCTGTACCTGGTTGTGATCTAAAGCTCACTGGGAGCTCCCCCTTTGCTGCTCACAGGCCTTCTCTGATAGACATAAACCCCAAGTGTGATGAAAAGTGTCGATGCCATTTATTGGCAGGGCTGTTGGGTTAGATGTGGAGAGTTTATTCTGGAGTCACTATCACAGGTGCCAAAAATTAGCTGAGTAGCAAGGACTGAATAGGGCCAGCTCGTGTCAGTTTGGCTGCTGCTGTGGCTGTCTGAGGGCTGCCATCCTCAGCCCAGCTATCTAACTGCCTGCCTCTGGCCTTTCCAAAAGTGGATTGAGTGTACCAGTGCTGCCTGCCAGTGTGTGTAGCTGGCTTCAGACAGCTCTGTGACGGGGTGGGCTGCTCTTGAATGGTTAGCTCTGAAGCATCAGTAATGCTGTTAGTTTTGAATGGAACACAAGCAAGAAGGGGAACATAATCAGCGTGATGTACTGTGAGTGGTGTAAGGGAAGAAACGTGATTTCTTAATTTGTATAACAGGTGCATAGGATCAAAGTCAAAAACGGGCTTTCAGAGAACACTGAACATGCACATAGCAGAAGGCAGTCTCCACTAAGAATTGCTTGCAATCTTAGCAAGCAAATGAAAATTAAGCATCCTCTCTTATGGGAAACAAAGTGCAGAGACTAAGGGGCTTGTCTAAGGTCAGGCCTATGTTTTAGTATCGCCAAACCTAGGAGCCCATCAAAGCTGTCCATGCTGGTTTTCAAAAGCTGTTGCTCTGTGGTCCCAGCTTAAAGGCTTTTGGAACATCTTCCAAAGGATCCTGCCTCTCCTCAGGTTTTGGGGAAACTGCATTTGTCTCAGAATCAGTTATCCTGGCTTAGGATGTCCCAGCAAGATACAGGCCTTCCTGCTAAACAAACTGCTGGGGTCTGGAAGGGGATGGTGAGATTCGTTATGTGCAGTAAGCTCAGCTGCTTTCCAGCTTGGAGGTACGGCTGGTACCCAGAAATTGGGGAATGGCCACTTCAGGTGGCATATCATTGTGGGCCACCTTTAATCCTTCGGTTCTTCATTCCTCATTGTTGCTGCTCTGGGGGAAGCACCAGGTAGAATCTGCTCCTGGTACAACCAGAACATTTCGCATGGTCTAGATGGACAGAACAAAGCAAAGCAAAAACAAATGAGGAGGGGCAGAAGGTGATACCCACTCCCGGACTTCAGAAGAACCATGTACATAAGTGGAAATACTGTTGTGGCCCTTAATTTCATAGAGGTTAGATTATCTTGCTAATGAGGCCTTGCTGCTTTCTGGACCACTTAATACTGTCATCAACTCCTTGATTTGTTTGGGTTTTGACCTCCACTGATCTTAATTGAATGTATGCAGCTAAAAATCACAAGTGCTTGTCTGAAACCAAGTGCTTGTCACTCTAAGGTAATTAAAGTGTTTTTAAATGATAATCCTTTGTAGGTTCCTTTTTCTGCTAATATATTTTTATAATGGGAAGTTGTCTGGGGTTTCCTGGCTGTGCTCTTGGGACAGGATTTGCTTAAGAGTTTGACCCAAAGCCTGCTGAGTTCAGACCTATGTTAATCTCAAAGTATTAAATCCTCACAGAAGCACGAGGCGCAGCACAGTTTTGTCTTTAATTGTAATTAGTTGTTTTTTATATGACTGGTTATGCTACAGGGTGTCTGCATTGACTTCAGGGGGTGCGGAACTAAGCCCTCATATTAGCTACCTTGTCTCTTCCTAGCTGTGTGTGCAAAGTATTGTTCACATGGTCTAGTGTGCAAGAAGTGATCTCAGTATAAATCTAGATTCAGCCTAGACCATCAGAAACAGGCTACTGGTCTTTTGTATGTGACCTGCGGGGCTCTCAGCTGGTATTTCTGGGACGTGGTGGAATGATGGTTGTTGCAGGCTGTTGTTTTCATTACCCTTAAGTGCTGTGTAGTTGTCCTGCGCTTTTCAACGTGACATAACTCAGAACAAGTTCTGCCAGCCTTGCCTGCAGGGGTGTGTGGATGCAGAGGAATGGGCTAGTATGGCAGCGTGGGGCCAACCTGCTGACACGGCACTTGTAAATTTTATTTCTTCTGCGTGTGCATGCTGAATGAGTATTCAAGTCTAGTTAGACTGTCATGTATGTTGGGCTTTTTCCTTTCTTGTCTGCTGTGCTGGTTGCCTTCCAATACCTGTGGGTCCAATCTGTGGAAACAAAGTCTAGTTTTGCATCAGAGTTGCCGCTCCTGACAGCAGTGGCATTATCTGTGTAAAGAATTGAAGAAAGGGAGCAGGATGCAGAGACCATGCGATGCTGTAGTCTTGCTGTTGCCTGTTTTTATCAATTACTGTGTCATGGGTGATGAAGAATTGGCCCTAGTGAAGGGTGTCTTGCCTAGTTATCAGTTGCTTAGTTTTGTTCAGCTTTGTAAATGATTGCTATTCCTTTTGTGCAAATAGTATCAAGAGCTCATTGTGCTTTTCTTCAAATTTTTGGATATTTCACCTGTTTTTTTAGGGTTTTTGCCCTTTCTTCTCCCTAAAAAGAAAGAAATAAAATGGAAGGGGGGAATGGAATCCTAAAGGTATTAGTTCATATACTGGTGAAAACTCTGGTGGAACCTGTCCAGTAAGCTTGTGTATAACTGCTAACTTTTGTGCATGACTTGTGAATGAGAAATGGCCAAGCTGGTCAAAAGCATTTGGGATTTGGGCTGTAAAATTAACACTTCAAGGAAGACGATAACATATTTTAGAAGGAAAGAGAACATGTTGCCTGAGCACTTGGCTTCATGTATGGCTTTCAAGTGAGATGGCAAAGATGGAAGTATTCAAATCTTGGGGAGGAAAGGAGGGTTGGGGAACTTATTCCTCACTTCTCCAATACTGCTCTTGCAGTTTCCCCTTCTGAGGCTGTGGCCCAAATATCTAATATTCCCTTGGTTTGTTTAGCTTTTTTCTTTGCTTTTGCTTATTCTTTCAGTCTAACCCTCTTACGGATTTTTACATTGACAGGTGAAATGAAAAAGAATAAAAAATACAGTTGAACATGAATGTATCAATATCTTTGGACTTTTCTGTGCTATGCCACCTTACATGGATCTTACCACAGCAGGTAAAGCATATTAGGAAGCAGTTCCTAAAAAAAAAAGCCATCTGTCACTGGTAAAACGGTTGGCGTTAACATCTGAATTATCGTTAGGCTTCAAAGTTGAGATGAATGAGGCAATTCAAACCTCTCATAAAGCTATTTTATTTCATCTCCCTATAGAGCTAGATAGGCAGCCTCATATTGATTTGCACTTGGAAGTTTTCTTTGTAACTGTCCGGGGCTACATCTTTCATTTAAAAACAGCTTCAGTTTTTGCTGTAAATGCTGTAATCCACAGCACGACATACCTGTGTTTTGGTTTAGGCTTTCCACCATATATGATTTCTGTGGCACTTTCTTCAGATACTGTAAGGCAGAGTTCTGTGGCAGTGAAATGCTTTCTCCACTGGAGAGCAGAAATGCAGTTGTTAGTTTATTGTTGTTGGATGATACGGAGCAGGAAGATTTACTAGGCTCTTCTAGAAAATACTTTGTATGTATTTATGATTTTTGTCGGTGGAAAAAAAATGTGTGGGATTTTCTGCTGTGAATGTGGTGAGACATAATGAAAGACAAGTCATAGTAGACTGTAAATTAAAGTTCTTGTAATTTTTTCTCTCACCTCTGTTATAGCAATTAAACATGCTGTCCCAGGAAACCTGAGGAAGGAGGCGGCATTACAATGTAGAAACTCCTTTGATGTAGACCCACTGACCACTCTCAGCCTAGGTTGTTGTAAAATGCACTTTATGTGCATCAGTCTAGTTTTCATGCTTTTGTATCATCTCAGAGGACAGAAAAGGATGGATCCTCAAGAGTGTAAATCTTTGGAATTTGCATGTACTGTGGAGTTAGCAAGCATTCACAGTCTTACTGTCAGCAAGTATCCCAGATAGGCCCATGGTCGAAGAATTTGTCTCACTTAGCATTGGGCTGATGTGAAGTTGTTTAATCAGTGTTTAACAATTTGTCACCTGTCTATAGGAGGTAGTGACCACTGTGCTCTGTGGGCATGGCAGCTAGTGCTTGCCGTGCTCAATGCCTGGCACTTACCAAGCTTAGTCTCTTCTTAGCTGCTCAGTTTTAAACATTCACAATTTGGACTGAGATTTTATAAGATGGGCTTCATGCCTTCTGCTACTGACATTTTGCTGTTTCTGAGAACAGGGCTGGTGGGAGGAAGACCAGAGGAGGGAGTAGTAACCTGTGGGAGGTTAATAACTTTTTCTTTGCTCCTTGAGAAGAGTATTTAGGAATGGTAGTACTATGGCCTCTTGGCATTGACACAGAAGATTTGTCTTCTAATGTCCTACCGAAAACCAGGCCATTTTGGGAACTGCTGAAAAGTCTCTAATTCTAGGTGCTTTGTAGACATGTTACAGGATTTTCCATTCCTGTATATGTGTTCCATCCCTTTTTATTATTCCAGTGTAGCAGACTGAAAACCAGGTCCTCCCCTGTAAGTCAGTTGCATCAGTGCGGGAGGATTTTATGGCCCCCAGCTGCTCAGCGTCACCCACTGCTGTGACAGTACATTGTGGGAGCTCCCTGCCTTGTTCCACACGTAATTAAACTAGTTAAGGCAAATAATCCGTTAAAAGCAACCTGGTTGAAGGTGCCTAGGGCAGATTAGGGAGTGCTCATGGGATCCATGTCAGAGGTCTGGTAACAAGCACGGGGCAAGTAAAAGTGGTTGCAATCGCTGTCTTAGCTGTTTGTCTTTAGCCTCCTAGGTATAGCCAGAGTTTCTAAGGAACAGCTGAGAAAACTGGGGGTGAGTGGCATGAGTAGGTCTCTCCCTGCATCAGCTGCTGCTCCTTGCAGGGAAGCAGTGGCCCATGAGCTGAAACTCATCATGTTCCTTCTCCAGGACATGCCACCGGTGTTCAAGTGGTTGGAGGAAGGCAAGCAGAAGGGTAGCTGAGTGGCCATGGGGGTAGAAGTAGAAGACCTCGTCCAAGGAGTGGGAGAAGTGGTCAGAAGAGGGAGTCAGGGGTGTAAAGGGAAGAAGTGGCTTTTTAATAGCTGTGTGGGTTTCAGCGAGGGGGGGAGGTTCAGTCTAGGGCACAGTCAGATGTGTTCTGTTCCTTGGGTCCAGGCGTGAGGCAGGTTCTACGGGGTACAAATCATGGTGAAAAAGCTAATGAGTATAGGCATGTAGTAACCTATGGTGTAGGGCAGAAGGTGGAAACTAGGCCAAAAATCAGAATACAAGTGCAATGAGAACCAGGCAAGCAACAGAGGGAAGTGGGAAAAACTCTCTTAAAAGGTACTTAACAACAGGCCTAACAACACTGCACTGTGCAGATGCTGCCCTTAAGACCTGTGTATTTTGGAGAGTTCCTGCTCCGGAAGCCAATTGGGGCCAGTGCCTGATGGTCTCCAGCTGTCCTGCAAGCTGTGGCACTTGCTGATGCTGCCAACTCTGGAGTCATGACATCCAATGCTACTTGTTTTATTCCCCTTCCTTTCTTATTTGAGGTTTCCACTTTGCCTTGAATTTGCTGGCATAATTCCAGTGCAATCAAAATGGTCCTCCCATTTTGTGGGGGTTTTCTATTTTTTTTCTTGGGTCTACTCAAGAACTCCTGAGCTCTCTGAAAACTATTTGACTTGACTAGAGTTGGAAGTAGCTACACATGCTAGTAGTTGTGTTAGTAGGTCATCTAAGTGGTGCTTGATAAAACTAGAGGTGTATACTTTTAGCCTTGATTGTTTCAACTGGAATGGCACATCTGGTCATGGCCTTAGTGATGCTTCAGTGTCTTTTAGAATAACAGTGAGAATGTAAAGTCTGCTGATCAACTGAAACCCTATCTCTGTTAATGTACAGTATGAAACAAGGGATCTGGGGAAAATTAATTTTCATGGCTTGTATTTTCCAAACTGCAGTAGTAAGTTGTCATGCTGGATATATGCCTGTTGTCAAGCTGCATATAGACAGAAGGGACAAAGTCAGACTCTGCTTCGGTACTTCAGCTTTTTGGCCTTAAGGAGACCTTTAACATACCGTTTGTCTTTGTAATCTTTGTATTAAAGCTGATAGTGGGATTATCTTAACAGAATAGAAGAATTAGGAACAGATGGGAAGTTCGTTCTGGCTAGTTAGAAAAGGTGTGGGAAGGCCTGGCCACAGTTTACCTGAGGCAGGAAGAACAGAAATCTCCCTTTGACTTAGAGTTTCTGCTCCCTGGAGCCTACCTGGATATTACCCCTTGCTCACGGGAGCAGAAGGTTTATAAGGTTGTTTGTATTTAATGTACCACAGTCACTGGCACCAGTGCATAACACTGTGCACCAGTCAGTCTGTTGCACTTGCTTGTTGATTTTTCTGGTAATTCCTGGCATGCAGTACTTCAAGCATAATAACTACCATATTTAAACATTGGCAAATCAAATAGTAGCTGTTTAACTATGCACACATTGTACTCAATGAGTTGAACATACTTTGTGTGTCTTTCTAGTTGAAAACGTCTTACTAGTTGCAATGGGACTGAGCTGTGGTGTAAGGTTGTACCCAGTGAGCTCTGCTCCTTGCCAAGTGAGGATGGTTTGTGTTTCTGTGGATGAAGGCAGCCTTACAGCTGAAGGTAACGGTGGCTTTAGCACCATTGGGGGGCAAGGGCTACATGAAGAAAGCACCTCACAAACTTCTGGCAGCCTACAGTGGCTAGATTGCCTTTCTCTGGTGTGGCTGTGAGCTAGTGTGGGCTTTTCTCATGCACAAAGTAAGTTGCAGGGGGAGCCCTGGCTGGCAGTTGCTGCCTTTTTCATTTGATTTGGCCTCCTCGCCTGAATTAGTTGGGGTTTAATTGCTGAATTTTCCTCTAGCTGAGGCGGCAGCTGCACCAGACAGATGAGTCTCAAGAAGGATGTAGTGTTGGCTCCTGTTCAGCTGGGCCAGACACAATGCAAGGTACTTTTGGCACCTTCCTCTGTGTTACTAAGGTGTAATCGATCTTGGAGTCTTTGAAGACATTTGTAAAACATTAAAATTTTGGGCTTTGGAGTGAAGTTTTGTTTGGAAATACTGTTGAAAAGTTCATCAAAATACAAAGGAATAAAAACTATCAGAAGACAGATAGCACTGAGCTCGCCCTCAGATCGTGCTTGCTTAGGAGTATTCTGTGTAGTGGATGCTATAGTCTCAGCTTGTTTAAAAAAAAAATAAAATCAGTCTATCTCTGAGAAAGTTGGTGATTAGTGTCTTTAACAGTCTGGCTTTCTGGTTTCGGAGTATAGCTTTCACAGTGTGTACAGCATTTTGAAGACAGTGCAGAGCAGCTGCCATCTCCACCGTGTGTTAGAAGAACTGTTAAATTACATGGTCAGCTAACAAAATGAATATATATTTAGCTTTTGGAAGAAGTTAATTTCATTTGTTAAACAAGCTGCTCTTTGCTTTTAGGCACTTACACAAATTCAGCTAGCTTTAATGGCCAAAGTCTCTTTGACTTTAATTTGTTCCAAAGTTCAGAATGGAGCCCAAAAGTTGTGCTGATTTAAAACAAACAAAAGAAAAAATCCCCAAGTAACACACAACAAAATACTTCACAGCTGATTCCAGTAGAGCTGGCCAGATGGATTATCAGGTCAGGATGCATAATTTTCTGTGGGTTTGGCACCTTAAGTAATTTATAATTGTGACGGGGGAGGTGTTTCAAGGTGATGCCTTTGGCATGTATTAAGTGTTTTAGGGTTCCAGAGGATTTTCAAGTAGGGATCGTTGTTGCTTTCCAAAATAAGTATGCTTTAGACTCCAGTGTAGTATAATTTTTCTTGCTCTTTTGAATGTGACTTTGTTTTTCACAGTGAAGCAAGATACTTTATTCTGGTTGGGTTTTGTTGTGTGTGTGGCTTTTTTTTTTTTTTAAAGAATACCAGTAAAGCTGTAAAGGCTATAGTTTTCCACTTCAAAAATTAAAAAAGCTTAGCCAATGAAAAGCTTACTCAAGGGAAAACCAGACTTGAATGGAAAAGTAATATACATAATCATCAGAGTAATCCTTCCATCTGATCTGAAGCAGAAAATTGATTTGTTTTAGAAAAGCTATAAATCTTTTAGAATTGAACCCCAGGCATATACAGTGGAAGGTGTTCTGTTCTGTCAGTAAGTTCAAGCATAAGAAAATGAAACGAGAGGCGTCTTGGGATGCCAGTGCTTCATATCGACAGCATAGAGTTGGAGTCTCGCAGGGGGCTCCCATCATAATGGTCAGGGGGCTGGAATGCAGGTGGGAATAGAGAGCTGGGTTTGTTCCGTTGTAGGAAGATTAAGGAAGATTGTACTGATTATACTGCTGTCTTCAACTGTCTATTGGAAGGAAATACAGAAAGTGGAGCCAGATTCTTGCAGACACGTTGTGATATGCTGAGAAGTAATGGACACAAATTAGAACATGGGAAAGTCTCATTAGATTTTTAATTTTTTTTTACTACAAGGGTAGTCAAGTATTGGAACAAGGGCCCTGAGAAGTTGTGGGATCATCCATTCTTAGAGATGCTTGAAACTTGGCTGCATGAAGCCCTTATGTAGTTTATGTGCTTTAAGGGGAAGGTTGAACTAAATAATTTGTTAGGAAATAAGAGGCAGCTTGTGGAAAGCAGGTAAGAAAGTCCTAGAGAAAAATGAGTAGAATCAGTTGCTGAAATAATGCTGTTGGTAGGTTTTCTTCCTTCTTTCACAAATGGTGCTTTTTCTCTGGTGTATAGAAAGGTTTTGCTCCTGAGCTGCGAGGAGGAGGTTGCTGTTAAGGTTGTCTCCCCGTTGTTGCTGATGGGCAGCGCACATACTGAGCAGAGGTGATTGCCACAGCGCTGTGGGTGCTGCCTGTCTGTCAGGTGGGAGCTGTGGTGCTTTGCCTGAACCTCAGCAGCGTTCATGCAGTGCGCTGCTCAGTCACCATTGGGTCACTGTGTTCCCCCTCTCTTTTTCTGTTGAAGAGGGGTTTTTTGCATTAAGATGAAAGAGATGAGATAAACTAAAATTAGTATCAGGGTTATTAAAGACTTCAAGATATTACTAATCAGTTCTAATTTTATCTCAGCACCCAGGCATATATAGTACTGAAAACTTCTATTAGGTTTCTATAATTGTGTTAAAAGTGATACCCCCAGGCTAGTATTGGAGCAAGTGAAATTGCCAGGCTCTGTGCGTGACATTGCTGCCCTGACTGTACTGCAAGGGGAGTGGGGTTTGCTCTTTGCCAGTCTTTTAATGCTTTGCGTTTTACGTCAGGCTCCTTAACTGTCAGGGGCTTGGTGGTGTTTCTATTTAAGAGTGCCTGCTGTGTCATTTTGGTGCTGGACCAACAAAAACTAATCTTCAGGGTCCTGGAATATTCATCAGTGAAGATGGCTGGGTGGCGAATCCCAGGAGGGAAGTTCCAGCTGAGATACCCATATTCTTCTTAAAGCTTGCTGGGGAAGATGCGGGTTTCTGTGGTGCATCGGTTCAAAGGCGGAACGCCAGGCACAGCACTGATAGCTGCGTGTAGCTTCCTTGCCAGTACCAGCACGTATTCAGCACGGAGCACATTATTTCAAACCCTTTTCATACAGGTCTGAGCTTTGCAAAAGCCTTTCAAACAAAAATTCAGAGGGCTGCTGTGAGGAGAAATGCTCTGAGTAACAGCAGCCTGGCACTGGAGATGCCGAGTAACGTTACAACCCCTCTGCTCAGACACCTCTTTGCAAACTGACTTAGATGCTCAGCAGTCTGTACTATAATTTCACGTATGCTCTGTGGTGCCAGCTCAGAAAAGTGGTCCTTCCCTGACCCTCAGTTCCTTGTGACAGAACAAATGTATGGTCATGGGGTGAGCTGGATGAGGGAACCAATCCAAGTTAAAATTAGCCTGGCCAAGAAGCTAATTTCAACCTGGGACAGCTTCTCTGGCAGACGAGAGCAGGCGAGCGTGCCCAGCCGGTGACGAGCACGCAGCCCTCCCGCTGCTCCTTTAAACAGCCTGCTGGCATATGCCAGTGCACGGTGGTCTGATCTCAGGGGCTTTTAACAAGGTATAGGAGTTCAGATTTGAGTGGACAGAGTTGTTTTGTCCTATTTTTGAGATAAAATCAAAGTATGAAACAAATCCACCTCCAAAATGGTATCCTGAGTCAGCCCAGTCTGTGGCAACGTTGCTATTTGTGAACTGATATAAAAACGTAGGTGAATTGAAATATTTCACTTTGGTGTTGACCTTTTTGACATAAATTAGCTGCACTTTCAGATGAGAGCTGTTGTAAACCGGAAGCAACATTTTGAAGTCAAATGAGATGTTTCAACTAGCTCGGTGTTTTTATTTTTTCCTGACAAGGGAGATTCATTGAAGCTCCTCCCTGCAGTTTTAGTCTCAACGAGCTGTTGACCTGGAGCTGGCCTTGGTTGTTTGGATGTTTCTCTACCGATTATTTTTGTTCTTTTCAGTGTGCATCCTTGTACTGTCTTTTTCTTGTTTTTCATCATTGTCAACTGTATGTGGAGTCTGGCTATGTGTTAACCTGTGAGGCCAGATGATGAGGGTTAATGCAGTGTGATTGCTCATTAATATTTCTATCCCAAGGCCTGGTCCAGGCACTCTGCGGTGGCCTAGGTGCAACCGTCTGGAGGAATATGGCCTTTTGGAGAATTGGGGCTGTTTCATCCGTTTGTGGCCTCTGGCCCTGTTGTTGCTGCGTGGGGATGTTGCTCATGGCGATGGAGAACGAGAGGCCCTGGGCTCAGAGGGGTGGTGGGCTGCCCTGGGGACGTGGTGTGGGGTCAGGCCCGCTCTGGGCCTGGCGGCAGGGGGGTTTCCAGTGCCTCGCTGCTGCCTTGGGCTCAGCCTCCTGCGGGGCTGCCGCTGTGTGCTGTGAGGTTTTTAAATGGCCATTAAAAGTGTTGGTGGGGCAGGAGTGGGGAGCTCGGCCCCCAACGTGGCGCTGATCTTCCTTGAGCCCAAGGGATGGGGATGGAGGCACCCGCCTGCAGCCCCTTTCCCTCAGGACCCCCATTTCCACCTTGAGGTGGGGGGAAGGAAACGCCTGAAACCCCTGCGCTGAGCTCCCTGCTGGGGTGTTCTTACTTGTTTTAGTGAGAAAATTGTGTCAGAAATATCTGCTTTCCTAATATTGTGTTACTGTTTTGGCTCTAGTATTTTTTATGCGTGCCTCTTGTTTTGGATTTGCTCTACTTCATAGTCCCTTGCTTTTTTTCCCCCTCCCCTTCTTAAAACATATGTTTGTGAAGCACCAGAATATATTCATCTGCAGTCTGTAACAGCTCCTTTCTGGAACGCTGTGGCACCTGCAAATCCCATGGTGCAAACAGACCCTGAGTGTCCATCACAACTGTGTGATGTAGTTTTCCTAATGAACACTAAACTTACTGAAACACATTCAAAGATGGAATAATAATTAAAAAAATCCACAAAAATTAAGTTTTTAATTAACTTCCAACTTTATAGTTGTGAGGCGGGAGTGATTTCACTGCCTTTACGTTACGTATAGGTTGGCTAGAACTTGGTATGAAAATTTCAAGGTTACTGTTATGTAGGAGGATCTACTAAATTTAAAACCAGGGGTTTTTTTTTGGTTCAGGTGAGTACTTGTTGACTTTTCACTGAATTAAGCCTAGAAACTGAAATAGCATCTCTGCCTTTCCAGTGACTGTAGGTAGCTGTGGGTCTCTCAGTGTGGACTCAGTTGTTTGCCTCTGGCCCTAGACAGCTACACTCAGGCTGCTGCGGAAATCAATTCAATAGTTTTTGTGGCAACTATTGCTGCTGGTTCTGTTTTAATATCTGATTCGGAAAAGACCTAAACATGTTAAAACTGAAGTGGAAAGTGGAGAAGAAAAGCTGTTCCAGCTACCATAGTTTTTAGAAAATGCAAATGCCTTTTGTTGGGGGTGTGTGTGGGGTGTGTGAGAGCTGTTTGGGAGTTCAAAGATTTTTGAGAGGCTTCCTCTAGTGTAAGAGGTGAATAGGTAGTTCCTTGAGATGCTGCACAGGTGAATATTGATTCTAATTTGAGGCATGGTTTTCACTCATGTTCAAGCTATGATGCGCTTAGCGTAAGGTGTAGAGTGGAAATGTTGCCCCTTTGAATGTGCATCTTCAGTGATTCCACTGTGGCCTTGACTGTGTTTAGATGATTTTGTGCCCAGTGCTCTTAACAGTGTAAAAGAAGTTAGCAGCTGATAAGGGTTTGTTATCCAAAGTTAGGTTGAACAGTCATTAATTAGTGTCCTTGAGACAATAACTGAGTTTCACAATGTCATGTCTTATGGGTTGCATTTTGTTTCAAAATTTTAAATTTGGTGGTTGTTTTGACATTAAGAAGCATTATTTGTTTTTAATGGTGTAAGTTGAAAAGTTTTCTAATTGTTGTGTTTTTCTTGTCTGCTTTAAGAGTCAGATTTACAGATCTGTCAACACAGAGCACCAACCTGTTGCACCAAAAAAATGGAAGAAAGCTACCAGGCAGCTGTTCGAAGGGAGAGGACTCAGAGTATCCAGGCACTGAACTTTGAACTGAAGTACATGATTGTTGGTCATATCACAGCTTTTCAAGGTAGGAACTTCTGAGGTGTTGTAGTCCTATGAGTAGCTTGTAAGAGTATCCTCTGCAATCAAAAAGAAAAGCTCTCCTTTGTTTTTCATTTCTCTTGTTTCACATGCTGTAGTTTACTTCCCTGTTAATGATGCTCTTGCTTTTGGGAAAAGGTGATGGCACTTAATCTTGACTGGTATTTTAAGGATCTGCCTAAATCTAATTAGGAATAGATTTAAGCTTAGACCTTATTCCCAGGATCATTTTAAAAAAGATTGGCATGGATTTTTTCAAGGCATTTTCAAATGTCATTTAGGTGCCTAATGGTTGTTTGTGCTTTTTGATACTCTCTTGTGTTGCCAAACCATTTGCAGATGTACAATGTTAAATGAAAATGCATTTGTTGATGCCAAAGAATAACTGATCTAACTGATATGTCAAATGAGAACACAGCACGCTCTTCATGTCAGGATGTTTCACAACCTGGCAGGTCACATGAAGAGTGGTCTATTATCTAGAATTATGGTCACAGAGTTAAAATGTGAATACTTGAAGCAACCTCTGCTGTGAAAGTCTGTTCTTTTAACTCTTGCTGTTCTCAAAGCTACCTTTTCTTTCAGGCTGATGTAAGTCTATGTAGTTTCTTCACATAGTTATTGTACTGATAGTTACTGTACTATTAAAAGGAGGAAAATCCTTGGGTAGGATTGTGCACTGTACAGTGTTGAGCACTGGACACTTTTCTCCAGAAGGGCATTTAAGCATTGGCTGTGAACTTCAAATATATGAGAGCTGAGTGATTAAATCAATCATTAAGTGATGAATCCAGCTTATTGACTTCTGTGGGCCTAATTATGTGCTTAATTTTAACTCACTGCTGTGCTATATTTAGTGCTGAGCACCCTTGTGGAATGGGTTTTGAAAACAAGCCAGCAGTTATTAAAATACAAAGTGTTGAGGTCTGTATGATTAAGCCTATTGTTACAAGGCAGGTTTTATCAAATAGTAGCTTTTTTTGTCTAGCTTCTTCCATTTGAGTGAAAATACTATAAATAAAAGATATGATTGACAGTTAATAAGAGATAGCATATTATCTAAAATTGGAAATAAGTGATGGTGGAAGTCTGAAAGTGATGTGCAAGGGCAAGATAAAAATTTTCTTCTGGTCTTGGCTATTTACCTCTTTCCTCTGTCTTGTATGAATGAGTGAGAAATGGCATTTTGGTTTACTTTACAATTAATTTTTGAAAATTTTTAATATCCCCCCTGATTAAAAAATTTGATTGGAGGGTGCTTTGGAGGAGCACTGTAGTAAAAGGGTGACTGTTGGCATTGTTAAAAGCTGGTAAGTTATTCAAGCAATCTTTCAGTATTATGATTGAATAAAGATAAGGTCAGAATAGATTAACCTACCAGCCCGTTTAGGTCAAGCCAGCGGCTTTATTGTCCATTGCTGATGAAGCCTTTTGATGGAGTGAAAGGAGGAGTTAGACATTTCACACAGTTTAAATTTACAAGCATTTTCTGGAAGTGGGTAAATAGGTTGTTTGTTGTAACTTGTTATGGCTGGCTTTCTGTCTATGTTAGGTGGGAACACTTGAAAAACCTAACTTTCTCTCTTGTGTTGGGAGCTGCTTTTGTTCTTTGGTTTTCTCCCAGGTGTCAGCGAAAAGCTTCTCTCTTTATCTTGTGCTGTATAAACATTCTGTTGCTAAGAGTAGTACTGTGTGAGAGATTTACTGAGAGGGAAGATCTTTGCATTGAATTAACTCTGTCCTTTTGGACTGTTTTGGTTTGCTATTTTGAATGATAAAGTGTGAGTGTGCAAAAAGCACATTTAGTCTGAGAAGAAATATCCTTATTGTAGCAGTTTTTGGGTGCCTTTCAGATTTCATGTTTCTTGCAGCAGTGAGAGCTGACTCAGACTTGCTAAAAAAAAATAAATAGCAATTTATTCATTTGTATGTAGTGGTGTTTACTTGTACAATTTTCATGCACAATTTACTTTCTTTTATATATACACATTTTTAGTACTGTTAGTGTAGTCAGAGCAAAGCAGTAGTTAGCTTTGCTGCTTACTGCTGAGAAAAAGCTTAACTGCTTTTTGTGCACTTGTAGCAGACAATACCATTAATATTATACCCATACTGATTAAATAATTTTCAAGACCAATATGGTATAAGAAGTGGATTTTCAGGAGTCCAGCTTTGAGAATGTAGTGATGCTAATTAAACTTCAGTGGGAAGAGAGAACAGCTTTTTTGGAGAGGGGGGACAGAGATAATTTTTTTTAAGTACTTGTCTCCTTATAGTCTTTCATGGAAATAGACACTTAGTTCTGGGGACCCACAATTAAATAACACAAGTATTAATAGGAAAGAGTTTTCTCATGTGAGTAGGTGTTTGGGTATGCGTTCAGTTAAATATTCTCTCTACATTGCCTGGGTACTGCAGTTGACTGTGGACATTTTGAACTTAAGAGATTTTATTTTGGTTTTTCTTTTTGAAATTGAAAATGTTATTTAAGTAGCTTTGCCCACAGCTGAAATAAGACAATTTTCACAGGTGCTGGATTTAGTTGTACAAAATAATTAGTCTGTATGACTTGATTAAATATACTACAGCTGTGGGCAGGCTTGTTATATTTGGGCTAATGCCCAATCTGTACATATGGACAGCCTTAGCATTGCAATTCAGTCCTGCTACTTTTCTCTCTTTAAAGTTTTCAATATTAGCAACCCAGTCCTTGCTCAAACACTTGATAAATCAAGCTTCTGCATGGATCTGTTTTGCTTGAACTCCTTTGTAATGCTGTTGCTGTTACCCCAGATTTGAGTAGGAAGAGGCACATTGGCATGAGCTGCAGGCTGTAAAATGCCCTCCCCATTGCGTGACAGGACAGGAGGAAGGGAGAGAGGCAGGAATGAAAGGGCCAGCTGGTTGCATGGGAAGCACGTAATCAGGATCAGCTCCTGCAAAATCATACATTGTCACAAAATCTTTTTGGGTGCTTGGCATGTTGAACATAAGCAGGCTTCTGGGGGAAGGTTTCATGGAAGGCTGCTGGTTTCACTTTGGTTTAGTGTTTTGGTCCATGGTGGAGCCTAGAAGTCATAACCATGGCATCAGTCACTCTACGTATGTGTTACTAATGACTCTGTGCTCCAAATGGAGAGTCGAAGGCAAAGTGGATGAGATGTGGAAGTGTGCCAAACTGTAGTAGGAGCAGCATAATAGAGGAGAATGTGCCCGTTGTAATGATCCCAGTATGACACCCTCTGGCTCTTCACAGGTGGCTTTGTGTTGGAAGCATTTTGGAGTGGGTCAGTTTGTGTGATCCAAAGATGTGCCTCTCTTTCAGTCTTTGCTTCTGTGGCTGCAGCCTGCAATGCCCAGCAGAACTATTTGAATAAATGATCAGACAGGATGCTTTCATTTAGTAACCTGTTTTTCCCTTTGATAACCAGAAAATTCTCCTTTGAATTTACTTGGTTTTTTGTCCCAACCTTTTCCCCCCCCCCCAGGCTTGCATGTAAACAACTGTATTGTTTTAGCTTAGACTTTGTGGTGATACTGCATGTTACTTGGCACAGTCATCCTTCTATTACCACCCCGCCCCCCCCCCCCCCCAAAAAAAAAAAAAAAAAAAAAAAGAGAAAATAAATTTCCTCATGCAGTCCCTGCATTCCTTGGGGACATTTCCAAGCAAGGCAACAGATTCATTGTTGGTGGATTAAAAGTGGCGTGGGTGTGCAGGCTGAAAGTTGCTGTCAGGAGAGGTATCAATAGTTTGACAGGAAAGCTTTGTTGTGGGTGGGCAGCAGAGAGAAACCTGGCCTCCTTTTTCTGTGTCCTTTATGGAGTGCTAACAGGTGCCGTGTAAAGACCCATAGAAAGCTTGGCTCTGCTGCTGTCATCTTATGCTGAGGCTAATTTGAGGGAATGAGAATCCAAACACTGGTAATTTATTTTTTCTGCTGATGGTCTCTGCAGAGAGGCAGAACAAGATACTTGGAAACCTGCATCACATTTCAGTCACCAAATTAGCACGTATCAGAGATACAGTGAAAAGCTTTGTCTGAGCTAGCAGTTTAAGAAATATTACTATACTTTGCGCTTTTTGTTTTTGCAGCAGGAATTGTTCACTCACAGCCTCTGAGGAGAAAGCTATTTCATGAATGAAAGCATGTTGGTCATAAAGCAATAATTTTGTAGTGATTCTCTGAAATAGCATTAATTTGGGGGTCAAATGGCAGGGCCAGGTGTTCCCATATTTTCCCAGCTATAGGAGGGTAGATCAGTTTTGTGACGCTCTGTTCCTCTTGCTCCTAACTTGAGGGGTTTGGCAAAGCTGTGCTTATGTTCTGCTTTATATGGAATGGGGAAATGCTAGTTGGGAAAGCTCCTTGCCGCTGTTTCTAATGGAGTTGCTGTGACATCGCTGTATGCACACATTGTTTACCCTGTTGTCATCTGATCCAAGCAGGTAACTGGAAAGGACCTGAATCATACAAGGTGTAGGGAGGAACCTAGTTGCAGCAGAGGTGGAGCCCGGGACTCCTGGTTATTGGTAACATGCCTGAAAGTTAATGCCCAGTTGATCCAAAAAGTCCTTAAGTACAAAGTTTTTGAACTGGCACCCTCCCTGCTGAATGGGAATGGTTGGCTGGTTTCCGTACATCTTGGGATGGATAGCATTGGTGGGTCCATTAATCAACTGACCTGAACATTCCCAGAAGTAATACAGTGCACTGGCACTCAGCACTATATGGAGTCAAACACATTCTCCATCTTAATTTGGCTGATTTGCAGTGCTGCTGATAGTTATTTTTACTGAATTTAGGAATACCAGCTTGGACTAGGGGTGGCTGGTTAATGCTGTTGAAATACAATGGAATTCACAAAACAAAAAAGACTTGGCTGGAAAAGTGTACTTTGGTTTGTAGTTAATTACTATATGAAGTGTACTCACAATGCTGGAGATGGATGAAGTCCAAAATCAATGAGCTATTAAAAAAAAAGCCAGCCATCACCAACAGAAACCTGCCAGCCATCACCAACAATGCCTGTGGTTTCCTTTATTTACTGCTGCATTATAGAAATGCAGAAGTGCTGTTTTTTAAATAGTTTTTTTTTTTTTGTAATACCGTACTACTTCATTCTTTTATTCAGACAAATTGTTACTCACGCCTTTCCACTTGTATAACCCCGCTAAGTAGAGTTTTGTACTTTGCTGACCTTTGAGCTGAAAGCTGGCCGAGAAGTATAATTTGGTTTTGGCTCAATGCAAAAATGACTCCCTACAGAGAGAGAGAGATAGAAGAGAGAGGCTCCATTAGAGTATTTCTGTCCACCTCCTGTACACTATTCATTCCTATTCCAATGCACCAAACAATCTGTGTTTTCTAGTTGGCGTGAAAGCCTGTTTTATGTATGCAGCCCAAGGGACTGGAATATTCCTTTCTTGCTGTAGCCTTGCGTGTGTGAACTGCATGCACATGGGCTACTGCTGTCTGTCTGGGCTGGGCCCTAGGTGGGAGAAGACTGTCGTCATCCATATGACAAAGCCAGCCCTTTTTTTGGTTGCTGGTGTTCTCTGTTGAAATGTAAACGTAGCTCTTTATAGGATACTTTCTGTCTGTAGATCTTAAGCACTTTTGGAAACTATTTCAGTGTGGGTGCATTGGTGCTAGAGATGGATAAAGTGAGGCACAGGGGAGGGAAAATGTCTTTCCTAAAGTGACACATTATACTATAGGAAGAGCCAAGAACACAATTTATCTTTGTGACTACTTCTGATCCCTCTAAAAAATACTTGTGATTTCTAGAGACCTTGAAGGGGAAGAGAATTTTGGCTGAATATAATTTTCTGAAGTGTTGGTTGGAAGAGCAAGAGATGCCCATTTTGTCCTTGATCTTGGCATGGTTGGGCTACTTTGCCCTAACTGTGGAGCAGGTTGGTGTTTCAGAGCAGCACAGTGTGAAGAAGGGGTATTCTGCAACAATTCTTTGCTGATAAGATTCCTCCTTTGTGTTTTGGTACTACCTGAAGTTCATAAATCCAGTGTGTTTAGCATGCCATCAGTTTGGAAGAAGGAATTCTTCTGGTTTGTAAAAGAGTTTATGGTGGGTGGGAGCAACAAAACACAAAGAACTTAAGGGTAGGAGTCCCAGAGTCTGTTAGAAATAAGTAGCCTGCGTAAGCAAGAAACGCATGTGCAATAGCGCTGAAGCATTATCGTTGTAGGAAATAGCTTTTTGATTCTGCCATCATGTTTTTATCTGCTTTATTGGTGCCATCTCAACTGACACATTCACCCACGCTGCATGTGGGTATGTCACACTGGGTGAGGCTGCAGGGCCACCTAACACAGTCTTGTCCAGTGGCCAGTAAACGAACAGGGAAATAAATCAGAAATACAAACATGCTTCCCTTTTACCCTGCTGTTCCCTGGAGAATGATAATTCAAGAGCTTTCAGAGTCTGGGCTGAGCTGCATCTATTATCCATTGGTATAATTACCCGTTGTTGGGCCCTCTGTCCATTAATTCCTCTTTCACCAGGTTATCTTTTGACTACCACAAAAAAAACCTGGCAATGTTTACCACCTGTTGAATGTGATTTAATCATGTGTCAGGGGGCTGGCTTTAAACATGCTGGCTATTAATTCTGTTGTGTCACTTGATTCTAAAGTTTTATTGTTTAAAAGTATAGTTATTGCCAGTACAATTATTTATCTTCTATATGCCATTTATGGTTTTAGAGCCATGGCTTTGCTAAGACTTCAGTCTTTGGCTGCATGTGGGGTGAGAGAAAGTGTGTTAAGTTCTTTCCTGTGAATTGTCCTCATCTCAGCAAAATATAAAAATAAGAGTTTGCAATGTGATATTCCCTAATGCTCTCGCTTTTTATCTTATGAATGTGCAAAATTAAAAGAAAATCCTGGTGATGTGCCAGGGACTGTGAGTAAATATTAACATTACCTTGTGAATGGGGATTGCTGAACTCACTGTGCACCTTGTGTGTGTTCAGTCTCTAAATGTTTTGAATGGTGTGAGCTGTTCTTTTTTTGGCTGAAAGACCACCTGTCATCCTTTGGAATAAAACTTTTTTGGAAGTTGTGTGTATGCTTCTGTCAGGATTCTAGATTCAGATGGACATTTTGATGAGATAGATTACAAGAGAATGAAAGTGTTTCTTACCTGGTGTCTTGTATTGTTCCATTTTCATAGTAATTGGAATTGGTATGAGGATCTGCTATCCATAAGTAATTTAAGGAATATGCTTTATTTCTATATACATACAAGCTGAAAGTTAAATGGGGGGGGGGGGGGGGGATAGCCTTCACCTTGAAAAATTTTTCAGTACTGCATATTAAACATAATATGAGTGTGTGCAGAAGTTCATCCTAGCCTCTCAAGTCCTCTGAGAGACTGCGTACCTCTTGATTTTTTCCTATACTGTTTCATCTCCCATAGCATATATTATGAAAATCAAGTATCCAATGTTTTTTACTGTTTTCACTGCTTTTCACTGTTTTTTCAAGGTTATCTGAGTCCTGCTGAAAAGATAATTTCCCTGGTCAAACTCCTGATCACATTCTCTGTTTCCTTGGTAGAGCTACCCTCCTGCATCTACAATATGCCTTTCATCTTGTATTTTCTGCGTAGGCCATGATGCTAGTCACCTGTGATTCGTGATGTAAATGTCAGTTACTGTCACAGCCAGTAATGCCAGCCTTTTCATTTACTTAGTGTAAAAATTCAGATGGGCACATCTTCCCTCCCTCCCCCCCCATGCTGTCTTTCAGACTGTTAGAAAGTGTGCGCTGTAAAGATCCTCTGCACCTCCATTGTCTCCCTTGAAATGTCATTCTTAAAACTTTCCTTAAAGGCACGATAAACAAAATACTTGTGAAAGGTCAACCCAAAATATGCTGAATCCGCTGCCTGTTACGTTGACCAGGTTTGTCATGCTCTTGCCACTTTTGTCTTTCCTCCCCTGCGCATGTGTGTCTACCGGCTGTTGTTTGCCTTTCTTTTTATTGGCAGCATGCTTTATCCTGCATCTCTATAGTAGCTGTGATTCTGGTGTTTTATTAGCATCCCTAAGTAACTGTTGACCTTGGTAATTTTTGTGTGTTTCTGATTGCGTTAATGTATCCTCCCACTGCACCTTCTCATTTGGGCAGCTTGTTAGGAAGAAGAAATTTTATTAGTCTTTAAAAGAACGCAGGAAAAAACCAAAAGGAGGAATAATGGAGGAAATCACACTTTCATCAGAAAATTCTGATCGCTTGATACCTTGAAAATAGCAAATTCAAGTGGAAAGTTTAATGAAAACCCAGGAAGAATACTTCATTCTAGCCATGGAATGTAAATCACTATCTTGCAAACCGTATGCAGTAATGAAAATCGTGCCCACAGGAGTTGTTATAGGATAACTAAAGCAGTGACTATATTGCTAATAGTGGACTTCTCCTTAAAGATAGGAAAACCTTATATCGAGTCTTATTTATTATATTGAAGTGACTTGATATCAACTGGCAATCAACAGTGATACTGTGGAGTCACCGGTACTGCCAGTAGCTCACTGTTGTAAGAGTTCCTGCAGATTGTGTGCAGATTTGATTTATGAAATAGTACGCAGTTGTTTTTCAAGAATGCAGTATGCAGAACTCTGCTTGTGGGTAACTGGGTAATATTAGTCTTGCCAGAAGCTTATGTCGGTATATACTTACAACTAGCAAAGTTTTTAGTTACTGGAATTACAGTGCTTGAACTCTTAAGCAAAAGTGTTATATTGTTTAGATAGCTATGTTACTTTTAAAAGAAGTGATTAAATACACAATTTAGAGAATTGTTTGACCCAAGGCTTTGAAAGGACGGGGTAATTCAATGTGAAGAGTGAGATAAATATACATTAAATACATTTAAAGGAAACAGCAAATCGTCTAGGTAAGATATTATCCATTTAGCCTTTATAACCATCATGTAAACTTGCTTCCTGAGCTTGTCTGGCTGTGGCTGTCATTTGATATCTAGAATGTAAGCAAATTGTGGCAGGGGACGGTGTCTTCATTATCTATTTATAACTGTTGATCATGCAATGTGGGTAGGGCATATTGGTGCTAGAACAAGATACCTAATGAACACACAAATCATGTTTTTGGTCACCTTATATCTCTCTATCCATATTTCACCTGTCTGTTGTTGTAATTATCTTTTTCTTCCTCTCTGTTCTTGCTAGTACCTTGTCAGGCTGTTGACTGTATCTCTGGAGTATAAAATCACGGTGGAAGTGTAGCCCGATAAATTGAGGATAAAGTAGTCCTGATAGAAAGAAAACACAAAGGTAGATGGAAAGAAAGTGTTCATTCTTTATAAAAAAAAAAAAAAAAGGGAAGGAAAAACATTACAAAAAAAGGGAGAAAATTAAGAAAAATGGGCAAAAGCAGAGTGAGCAAATGAATCTGAGGCCCTGAGTATCTGAGGAGGCTTTAACACAATTGCTGTTGTGAGGACAAAATTCTTGTGACAGTGTTTCTGGAAGCTTGTGTAGTGTCCTCTTTCTTCTGGAGGTTACATGCTTTATTCACAACTACATTGTGAAATTTTAGTGGCCATCTTATTGTGGACTAGAAGGTGGGTTGTTTTCTCCCTGTACTTCATTGTTGTTCTGACATGGCATTTCCATACCAGCTGCATTACTGCTCAGTCTCCAAATATATAAAATCCCGCAGCCTGGTGACTCTGTTGCAAGCTGTGTGAGTACTTCAGTAAATCTCATGAAATAAATTTCTCAGTATGATCAAGTCCAAGTTCCTGCTTGCTTAAGTTAGTCTGACATTTTGTGAAAAAAGTGGGTGAAGACCTGAAAAGCAATGTGGTCTGATAAATGTTTTGAATAGGAGCGTAAGTGTATGGAAATAGTTTCTGCACAAGACTTTATTGGAATAATAAAAAAAAGGACAATTGACTGTCCTTCAGTTTATTGGGGGCTGTATTTCAGTGATAATTCAGCTTTTAATTACACATCTTTTCCCCCCAAAGTTGATAGATTATTTAAACTTCCTTTTGTTCTTTTATTGTGAGATTGAAAACAGGAAAGGCATTCCTTTAGACCACTTCTAGACTTCTAGGTGTAAAATTTTAGATGTTCTTTGAGCAAGAGTATAGGTACTGTAGCATTGAAACTGTCGGGCAATTCGATAAAAATAGGAGAAAAAACACATTGGAGATAATGAACTAAATGCAAAAGGACTGATTTACAGGAAATTCTTACTTTGTTCTGTTGCATTTTCAGACTTGAAAAGATAATGATTGGGCAAGACTGACAAGGTTAAGAGAGCAGATACCTCAAAGCAAGTATGTTCAGGAGGCAACAGTAGGTTCAAACCTCAGCTCCATGCCCCAGTAATGAATAGCGTGTGGCATTTCTGTTTGCAGTATGTTTCTTCTGCCAACTGTGTACCCTCAATGGATGAAAAGAATTTTACACAGTAAGATCAATTATTTTCAGGTTAACTGGCATTAGGAAATACACTTTGTTCTTTTCGTACCTCATTTTTAGGAGGCAAATGCAGAATGTCTTAGATTCTTTTGAATATTTTTCAGAAAAAATAATTAATCTCCGTTATGCACATGTATTTTGTCTTTTAATTTTAGAGCAGTTTGTGTATATATGCCTTTTAGTAATGCTGTGTAACAATGCATTGTTGATCTAAACTGTTAGGTGTGTATAGCTGCAAAAAGAGAGGACACTTTATATTTTTCTTCCTATTATTAACAGAAAATGACTTATTGCTGTTGGTGTCATGTGGTATTTTATTTATAGGCTAGGACTTCCCTATGCTGTATATAAAAACCTGAGAAACCATGCTAGTCATGGGAAGATTACAGCGTTACTCTAACATGAGAGACGGAGGAATATAGACAGGTGGAGAGTGTGTAAAAGCAATAGGATCGCATTTTATACTATGAGATGTAGCAGTCTTAGTGTTTACAAGCACATTTGTAATGCTGGGATTTTTTTAGATCAGAATTCAGCTTTTGTGCTGCATCTTGGTTCAGAATTTGCTTGTTGCTCTAGAACGTTATGGCTTCCCAGGTTGCCCACCAGTTGAGGGCGTCGTGGTTGAAGTGCACAGGCTTTGAGGATACTTTAGTTTAAAAAGAGGTGTGCTTAATTTTAAGCAAGTTTATTCATATAAGCATTTACCTTCAGATAAAATGTTTTCAAAACTTCTAAAATTGTAGCAAACTTTGGAAGTAAGGAAAGGAAAACTGCTTGTATGTTGTTCTGTGGTTGTATGCGTGCATGTTTCAACCACTCACAGCATGAATGGGCAAATGTATAGATCAGTCATTTTCCCTCTCTGTTACTTTAGTTTTCCCCCTTTGTCCTTCATACTTTTTCCCTTGGGTGTCTCTCTTGGGGACGAGAGGAGGAAAAATGTATGTGCAGAGCAGGGAATCCCTTGTTGGATGTTGGCCCAGTTCTTACTGGTTGCTTTGCCACTGGTTTAGGATCAGTGATTTACAGTTGGCTGGTTGTACATCAGAGGAGTTAAGCCCCATCCTTCTGCCGTCTCCTCTCCCCCCTGCAGCATGGCTATCAGAGCTGCTTTGAAGCAGTACTCGGACCAGTCCTGTGTACACCAGGGTGGTGAGAGACTGAAATTTGTAAGGATGCCGAGATAAGGTAATACGAAAGCAGACTGCTGTGCCATAACCCTGTAGAGATCACTTGGTCAAATCCATGGCATGTGAGCGTGATTCTCACCAAAACTTCCACTCTTCCATCTGACCTGAAGTTGAAATAGCTGTTCATCATCTGCCTACAAAAACAGCTGTGAAGTGATACGTGCAACACATCAGATTTGAAGTTAGCAGAGATTCCTTATCCTGTGTCATCTTCATGGACATCTGTTTGGATTGCGCTTCTGGCCATGCAGCTGGAGTGTAAATATTCTGGAAGTGTAGCTATTGGATTATGCAGTTTGTTTGCTGTTTTGGTGGGAGTTGGGGTTTACTTAATGAGGTACTGGGTCTGTAATTATCACCATCCTTGCAAAAAGCTTAAGACACTTTCTTTGAAATCAGATGTTTTAGATCTAGGAATTAGGAAGATTTGTGTGGTTACAAATATTATCCGCTGCATACTTCCTATCCGTTTTTTGGGGGAAATGATCAGTTAGTGCTGCTGCCTAGCAGCTTCACATTGACTCTTTAACTGTTCTTCAGATGTTGTATGGAGCTCTTGCTTTTGCTGTCAATCTGAATGCTATTGATGACTTTCTGTAAGATACCCTCTGTCCCCCCAGTGCCTTTTCTATCAAAAGGAGGGATTTTTCTGCCTCTCTTTCCACTTGAATTTACTGTCTTAACGGATGACTGAGTTGCTACCATAGCCATGTTAGCTGCTTGTTAGTCATCTTGGAACCAAATGTAGGTGTTTCAGTAGACACATTGAAAACATGTGTGTAAACACATGACTTCTTCAACATTTGTTTGTTACTCCCTCTTCTGTAATCAACAATGCTCTAGCAGATCGTGTTGAAATGAAGTTGTATAGTTGTGTCATGGGAGAGCAGGGTTTAAGGGGAATTGGAGCTTGGCTGGTTAAGGCTGACCTGCAGTTTGGTTAAGAGTAGGGTGTGAACTCCAACCACTTAACTCCTTATGTGTGTGTTTGTATTCTAGGATGAGAAGGCCTTATTTTGAACTACTGGTAAGGGGTAGTTTTGAATGAGGTACTATTCTGGTCACCTGTGTGTTACACCACTGCATCACACGTTTTAAATTGTTCCCAAAAACTTTATCAAGGAGGCTTTGAGACCTTTTTTTTCCCTCCTTTTCTTCACAGAAGTGAATTTAGTTGCCTTGGTGGTCACCAGAAAAAGGGGGTGTCTACAGACTTAAGCAACAATATGAGAATAGGACTTGGAAGTAAGAAATTTATGGGTTGTCTTCCCCACATCCTCGCAAATTGTCCCCTCAGCCTTTAGGCCTATTCACAGCTATTAAAGTTCTGTGTGTCAGATTTTAGAGGATCCAGCAGCACTGTGTTGCTGAGGATAACTACACCTGCTCTGAATCTTTCATCAGAAAGGGAAAGGTCTGAGATATTGGCTCTCTTCTTTTTCCTGTATTAAGGCTTTTGTCTTTGATATACCATGCTAAAATTAGGATTCCTGCAGGTGTTTTATCTCTGGAATGGAAGTACTGATGCAAATCTTAGTGGATTCTTATTAGAAAGAGGAGCTTTAACAGGTAGTTCTTGCACTGTTTGCCATGACTATTTTGCAGTTGTGTAACTTTCTGATCTGTGCTGTCAGTGTCTTGGGAGAGCTTCCTTTAACTACTCTTAGATTGCTGTGGGAAAGAGGTATGTTTGCAGGAGTAGTCATAATTTTTTTACTCTTTCTATTATTGCTTTTGTTAGGTTTCATAATATTGACTGTAAATAGAAGGCAATGAACAGCAATAGCGGCTTTCAATAGCAATAAGTAGTATATATCTGCTCTCAGGATTTTAGGGGTGCATCTGTAGAAACACAGAGCTTATAGATCTCCCGTTCTTCCCATTTTAGTGGTGTTCTGACAAGGCCTCTCCATGGCTTCTTTCTAGTATCTGCATTTTCCATACGTGACCAGTGAGTGATTCTTGGAATGCTTGAGGCCCCATGCTCCCCTGGCACCTCACATAAAGCCACTGCTCCAGAAACCACTTCTTGTTCCTCCTCTGTGTGACCAGGCTTGGCTTGCCCCAGCCCAGCTGCAGAGTTCTCTTTGACTCTGGGCACATCAAGCAGCTGTCGCACAGCTGGATAGGTAGCAGTTGTGGGTGGCTAAGTAGCACTGAGAGATACACCTGACGAGCAGACCCAAACCAGTTGTCTAAGCTAGAACTTCCTTACTACATATGTTTAATCAGTTCCTCGTGTTATATCCTGCTTTTTTTCTCTTAGTAGTTTTAGCCCAGGTTGTTGTGTGAAAGTCATAAAAGAAAATATGGTCTAACATGACTAGAAGACCTTCCTTCTATTTCTACCCATATAGAATCCTCTAAGGAAATGTTTTGGCATGTGGCAAAGAGCTGGTTTTTGTTTTTTTTTTTTTCTGTAAACTATATGAAAAGTTACAAATCAGTGCTGCTTCTGTGCCCGAGTCAACCGGGAATGATCCAGATGCTTCTAAACATTTGATTCTTTTCTTTCTATGACAAGACAAATGAAGATCTTGTGTCTGTTAGCTAGGGGGAAAATGGCACCTTTGTGCTGTTAGGAAATGCAGGTTATTTCCCAATAACCAGATGACTATATTTGTGTCCTGGTCAGCTGGGGGTGTCGTGGGAGGGGGATCTCGGTAGTTTCAACAGCGCTATGTTGGTTGAAGGATATAAGTCCTTCAAATAGTGCAACTGATTCAGCCGGTCATGTAGGTATGGGCTTGACATTAAAAGTGACATTGTTTTGTTTGTTTTAAAAGCAAAGAAAGATGTAGGTTTCCTGCTAAACATACTCTTACAAACTTTTAAATCTGAGGCACATCTTTTTGCATGGTGTATAGGGTGAAAGACAATTTGGATTTGGCAGAACTCTCACCTCCTGTGAGAGCTGCACATTGCATCCTTCCCTATTTATTAAACTTAGTGGAAAAGGAGCGTATGATACACTATACGTCTATCACTTCATGGTATGATTTGTGGTGTAAACATGAAGTAAAAACCACTGTAACACTGCAGACAAAATAATGGCTCACAAAAGTGGGAGTAGTTGTAAATGTACACATATAAACCCCCAATTTATGGCATATTTTTCATTTTTTAATTCTTTAAATTTTATGCTCCAGCAAGACTAATTCCTTCAACTGTATTTATCTCTAAAACAATGGTCAGAAAATGTAACCCCCCCTAAATTTATTGTAAAAAAATTTTAAGTTTTAGGGGTACTAGCAAATGAATATGCAATTAAAGAAAGTGGACTACCTACAGGAGGGTGAACCCTTTTAGGTCAAAGCACTTTGCTATTAACTTTTTTGACTAGTTATGAATAGATCCATTTATTACTCCTTTAAATTTTTTTTATAAATGAAGGCGAAATACATCCTTTAGTAAGCATTCGTGCAATTCAGAAAGTTGGAAAAGAACTTCCTAAACTAGCTTAAGTTAAAGTGATGTAATTGTTGTGTGGGTGGCCCAGTGTGCTTAGGGTATATGCAAGAATGAAATAACATCCCGTGTATTTTTGACCCTGTAAAGAAGGCATTGCTTTCAAGTGTGAGATTCGGGTGGTGCTGGGGATGGGTGGAGATGCATTTTCGATGCTGGCTCAACCTTGGTGTTGCTGCGATGTCTTTGCATGGTTGCAGAATCACTGTACCTTTGTGTACAGAATGCTCTCTACCTTTACTCCCTGCCCCAAAATGCATCTAGGACTCCTCCAGAGGTATCTCTGACTCTACTACCACTACCAGCTTCGGACTCTTTCTGCAGCTGTGACAATTGTTGTAGGGTTGGTTTCTGCTTCCTAAAAATGATAATTGTGATGACTGCAACAAGTTGCAGTTCAGGGCTTTGGTTCATTACTGGATTCTGCCAATGTACAAAAGCTGATCAAAAGCTTCAAATATGCATGTGTTCTTCTGGTCAGTGAAATAATTCTTAGAGTTGACCCATCATAGGCAACCTGACAGGCGTGTCCTTCACTTGATCCTGCTTTTTGTATTGCTGTGAAGTCTTGGTCATAATTCCTGGAGCAAAGGGGCAGACTCAAGGCAGAAAGCCATCAGAAGAGAAAACAGCATCCAGTGATAACTCAGTCTTCATGTACGTAACTTATTTCAGTACTGTGTGGAGTAATAAAAGAGTTGATCTGTGCACTGGAAGTAAAAAAAAACATTTTAGTGATACAGAAGTGCTTGCTTGAGAAGTTCCTACTGAAGTCATTGCTACCCGGGATGTAAGGATTTGTATACCTTTAAGGTGATAGTTTTCACGCATGCAGACTTGGCCTTTTGAGTATCGGGCTTCTGGATAGTGCTGGCAGACGTTAGAAGGTGGGTACACTACCAGAGTGGGACAAAGTAGCTCTAAAGAAGGCGAATGTTGTTCTTTACCTGAAATCATAGGAATGAGAAACACTCTTCTCTGATTTAAATTTATTTATATAGCCTTTACAAAACTGAATAAAGCATTCATCTTGGCTTTGGTCCAAAACCAGTTAAAATCCCTGGTAATCTTTCCACTGACTTAATTGAGCTTGGACCCTAGCTCCAAGAATAGAATGAAACTAAAGTTTTTAAATCACAATGCCAAAGAAAAGAGGAGGCTTCTGTTTCCCAAGTGAAGATTACTTTATTGGGATGTGCCATGGAATATATTGCTAAGTGGCAAATGAGTGAACCACAATTGGTATGCGACAGCTCAAACTCATTACTGAAAAACCTCCTCCTGGCAACCTGCTATGCAGCTCACAAAAAATGGATTCCTGTGAGGAGGATCATTCATTTGCTCCTGCTGGGGGGTGGGAGGAAGTCAGCAAGTGCCAAAAGAACACACAAGATATTAGTACTTAAATATATATTTTTTTTTTATATATACACACATATAAAAGAGGCAGGCACATGCTTTTTTAAATTTTGATTTAATAATACAATTTACGGAGACTGAGTCCAGCAGAGGAGCTAAATGTATACAGAACCGAAATCCAGTGTAATCAATTTTTATTGAAAACAAAATACTGTTATGATGTTCTAGTGTTACAGCCTACATGCTAAATATAGCAGGTAAAACACTCTTTCATCACCACCTCCCTCCAGATTCTAACACTGTGATGATCAGACACACTTACTCTTACTGCTTCTGTATTTGGTAGCAGAAAGTGGAGGAAGAGGAGTAATGCTTTGATACTCAAATGCACGGAGTAAATTCTGTGAAGGGTGTGAGAGCAAGTGAGATACTTTGTTTTAGTAGATAAAGTGAAATATAGTTGGGAAGGAAAATAGGCTATATAGTTGGGGAGGGAAAACAGGCAATTCTTTGGTCGGTGTCCTTCAGAGTTCTGTGGCTGAAGGACTTTTGTGTCCAAACGAGGATTTATCCCCCCCCCCCCCCCCCAATTCATCTAATAACAGATGCTATCCTTCCCTATTAACCTTTCATTTTCTGATGCCCTCAGTCTTCTGCCATCCATACAGCAAAGCTCTTACTGTTCAATACCAAATTTGAGATGTGTATGGCTGTTGTACAGTAACACAGCTGGCATCAGGCTAATCCAGGAGAGCATACAAGCTCAGGCGTGCTCTTTGAGTTCTGATACTTCCCAGAAGTCAGTCTGAGAGCTGTGAGCATGGGTTTAAAATGGAAACAGAATCAGCCAATTTAGGGAGCGCTCTGTGTGTGTGTATGTTGAGGTTCCGTCATTCTCTTTCCTGGAGACCTTAAAAAGGGAATACCTAAGAATTCAAGGACAAATAAGACAAGTAGAAAAAAGTGACATGGAAAGAAATACTTACACATCTACCCACTGTATATTTAGAAATAGTGTTCTGATGAATAGCAAAGATAAAATAAAGCCAGGGATGGCACAGCTTCAAGGAAAATGCAAAGAACTAGTGAAGGTTTCTAAAACTTCTTAGTTATCTCTATCATAAATGGATTCTCTTCTTGAAGCTACTTGAAGATGGAGTAACTTGAGTGAAGATTTTTGAGTTACGCTAGGTATAACTGGTGTAAATTACAGCTGCATGAGACCCACAGTGATTTATCTTGTGATGGCAGAGACAAATCTTATCTGAAGAGTCCTCGTTCTGTAGAGGATGAAATGTTCATTTTCCTGTCATCACTCAAGGCAATAGATAGTTTTATCTAATTTTATAATCTGTCTGAACAGAGCAGTTTTGAGGCTATAAACATTATTTAAGGATGTGCTTTCTTGTATTTCCGAAGCCATCATCAAGGTCTTTTCCTCAAGCAGGTATCTTTTCTGTAAGCCTGCTTTTGATCTTGCTTTATGACTGATGGGTTTTGTAGCAATTTTTAGTGAGTTTTTATTTCGAGATCAATAAAACTGAAACACTAAAAGCAAAAAGCAAGCTTACAACCTCCTCTGCTTCCAGCCTACCCGCTCTTTCCACCACACAGTCGGCAGCACACCTTTTGGGTCTGCTGTCATACCAAGTGCCACCAGAATATGCACAGTACAGCGCAAGGTCTTACTTAAGCAGGGGTCAAAATGGAGCCTTAGCATGTTGCTTAAAATCTGTATAGTGAGATTACAGGCCTGACACAACATAAACACGGTCAAACATGAATATACACATCTGCATTGGTTAAAAAAAAAAAAAAAAAAGCTTGTCATGCAGTACTGCAGAATTCTGAAGACCTGGGATACACTTGCAGTGGTTAAGGCTGCTAGCTATGCAAAGGATAAGGGAAGCAGTTCTCTCTGTTAGTGTAGCATCCAAGCACTTTCTCTTTGTGAAGAGCTGGGGAGCCACCGCACATCTGTATTCAGGCTAGGGAAGAGACTGCAAGCAGAATGTATTGTCTTTTAATATCCTTTCTTGGAAGAAAGGGATGGATGCAATATTGCTGTATGGTTCCGAGTTAATAGGCTAGGGAACTAGAGACAAAAATTCAGTTATACAGCTGTGTTTGTTTCAAACCCAACAGAAATGGCACTTCCAGGTGGAAAAGTTTGAAAACCACTACCTGACCCTCAAGGAATTTGCCTATCATATTGTTTGTTGCCTGCTATTCTACTCTGCCTGCCCTATGACTTTCCAGCAGCTTTACTTTGCCTTTGGTAAAGTGCAAGGTACCATGCAAGATGCCCTTTGTGAAAAGACTGCAGGGGCACTCTGGTTTTATGCTGTTTTCAAGCACATTGGCTTAATTGGAGCTTTTGCCTGGGTAGAAGAATTGTTTGTTTGAAATTCTGCGTGCAGCATCACCAACATGATTGAGTAGTTTCCTTCTTGCCTAGACCAAAGACCACTACCCAATATCAGGAGAGATGACTTCCTGCGGATCATACTTCTTTCCCTGGTGGTGATGCTGTCTGCACTGACGCTGCCCTGGGCAGTATTTCAGCAGACTGGAAGTTCTTCCAGAGCGTTAAAACAACATTCCTTCCAAGGAGGCAGCTGCACAGTTGCAACTACAGTCTGTTGACTCCTAATTGTAAAGCTGCCTTTTCTACCTTAGTGAACACCCAGAACTTTTATTTTATGCAGCAGAAGCCATCTTAAACCAGCACTTTTTGAGTTACACTAGGTATAACTGGTGTAAATTACAGCAGTTTTTTACGATCCTAACACAGTGAACTGTCGTGTTTTATTTTCATGCTTTATTTAGTGCTGTCCAGTCACATGCTAATACACTGGGTAGCAAGGGTGCTTGGCTGACCATGCCCTCGGTGGAGGGTGGTGTGTCTCCTCTTCACAACATGCTGTGGACTCAAAGCCGTGTTTTGCTTTCAGTCTCCCAAGAGCATCGCCACTTGGTTGTCCAGTTTTCTGTGTAATTATTCATAGGTGTCATCACAGATCTAGGCTGCGCTGAGCCTCTGCATGGCTGTAGTATCCTCCACTGAGTGTCTGCGGCAGGCAGATCAGCTTGAGATGTGTGAGGTCTTCCAGCTTATAAAGATGGCCATGATGTACAGTACAGCACGTCTAAAGAATAATCTGAACACAGAACATACTCTTGTTCTGTCAGCTACGTTTCTTGACATCTAAGGACAACAGCTTGTTCTCATCTTCCTTCCTTCCACAGCCATCCATGGTGACTCCCTGACTGCAGAGGTCAGGTTTGGCCCTAGGTTCGTGTGCTTTAAAGGTAGACACATACTTAGTTGTTGGTTTGGGACCACAGAACTCAATATTCTGTGGATCAACCATTTTGATTTTTTTACAGGTTTTAGTGGTCTGCCAGGAAATGAGTTTCAACAGCCTGAAAGCTCTTGAGCAAAGTAACTCATGCTAACCTTTGAATTTCTCAGATTCACATACGTGATAATTTGTTTGAATAAAGATTTGGATATAAAAATGGAATTAAACCTTTATGATGACCTTTAGAGTAATTTGGACACATTCTCATTTTGGCTTGCTATTTAAAATCTATGCAGTTACTGATCCGTGATGTGGGTAATGAAACTTTTATCTGAAACTGTTATAATATTTGTGTTGAGCTGTAAGTGTGAAGAGGCTCTTTTCTTGTTAGTATTTGGATGCTATTTCTGTTTTGTTTTGAGCATAAAAAGCTGTGGATGTGTTAATTCTTTTATTTTCATTTTTGGACTACACTTAGGGATACATCCAAAAATGGAATCTGGTTCTGCTCCCTCCAAGGGAGAGGAAGCTCTTGAGGTTTTAGGTATGAAAGAGGTTTACTCTTCAATTTTTTAAAAATAATTAATCTATTAAATATGCATATTGTGTGTGAAGAAAAAAGTCCTGAATATTTTTCATTCCACTTAGTTTTTAACAGAGTAACTCTGCTACTTGAAATGCTGTCTTTTTATGTATTTACATCATGTCTGTCACCAGTGATATTGAGGACCATTTGATGTTGTTTGGTAAATTGTATTAATTAAAGCATGGATCTATACATGATGTTTTACAAGTGGCAATTTAAAGGAAGTAGCATGGATGCACTTTACAGTGGAAAACCATGTGATAGCTTCAGCTGTGTGTTTTTTAACCAGGCTCAATTCAGGTTGGTTGTCTTCATGTTGTTTGTTGGTTTGTTTTTTGTAAACCTTGAAACACAGAACAAGTTCCAAGATTTTTTTTTCAAAAGTAATTCTGTTTAGGATATTGTGGAGTCAACATAAAATTATAGATCAAATTGAAATGGGTAGGTCATCATGAAACCATTTCTGAAAGAATAAAAAAAAGTAGGAGAATCACTTATGTTCGCTTAAGATCTATTTTGAAAATGTAGATATACTTGTGATGTACAGCAGGAAATCTGAATAATCTGAATCTATATAGCATGTAGGCCAAAAGAGTGTGCATTGTGATTTCATTTCATTTATGCAGGGAGATTTCCATATGTGACGACTTTACTCTAAGGTCTGAGTAATGACCTTGTGTGCTTTGTTTTGTAGCTGGAAAAACACACTGTGATAAGGCAATAGGGACACTGTTGCTTAGAAGCTGAGGAACAGAGTTTGTTAAAGCGTATGTATATATCTTTGGCTAGTGCCAGGGAGAGTAAAAAGAAAAAAATAAAATAGAAAAAGCCCTCCTCCCATTTTTTTATGGAAAATGTAATCTTTTTCAATCAGCATTCTTGAAGTGTGGCAGTCCTTTCCAAAAGAACCCATTCAGCATATCGCAGGGGCCCTGGGAGGTCCCTCTGTGGGATTAGAGTGTTTCTATTTACAATTCATGGACTTGATTCAAATCAGAGCTATACTGAAACTTAACTCTGAATGTTCTTGAACATTCTTGAATTATTGAACCTATTCTACCCCAGAAGAGAAACAGTGTGCTTTGCAGTTATATCTCTAGTTGAAAGAGTCCTATTGATAATATTAGAATTCCAGACTGATATAGCTAAAAATCCCAAATATGTCAGCACTAGCAGCATTTGTGGTTGCTTGCACTTTGAAATCCAAATGCTGCTGTTGCGGTATCAAAAGACAAGGCTCAGTGGCTTGTTACTGAGAAAACCCTACCCTAGCCCATCCCAAAACATCTACATACATCCGCATGTGGGAGCTTACACGCACGTGTCAAATGTCTCAAACTAACCTTGGATAGTTTCTCTTTTTAGGCAGCAGAATTTCCTGATGACAAATAATATTTGTTAAATAATTTCTCAGTCATTTATTAAATCCATATTGAATGTGTTGTCTGCAGAATAAATTGACTTCAGCTATACAGAACAACAATGAGCTAGTCTAAAAAAAAAAAGATTAAAAAAGTTACTTTTAATAAAAGAAGCCAGATGCTGACTTCATATGTTCTGGCGAAAGAAAACCCATGTAAATTCAATGCTTTTCATTGAATCCCCTTAGTGAAATTCTATCTAGTGTTTTGATCCAATGTAATTCTTAATGTAGTAACATCTTTTGGCTCAAGAGGCTCCTTACTCTTTCCAGACCAATAAAGCTCTGTAAGGCTGCTGCACTAGGTCGATTTTAGTGTTTTTGGCAGGAGGGTAACTCAGTGTTGCTTATTGGTGATGTTCTTTGTGTTTTTTAGTACGTTCTGACAAATTCTGCTTATTCAGAACAGCTTCTAATAAAAGAAAGTAATGTCTTTTTTTGCTTTCAGAAGTATCGAAGTGTATTTTTAAATAAACAAAACAATGTTAACTTTTTAGGGCCCAATGAAAGAGGACGCAAGTCAAGCAATTACAGTACTGTTAAGTTACAGAGCTTTAAATACAGATATGAAAGTGTGTGTTAAGGCCTTCATTTAAATCTGTTGGCAGAGATGGCCTCTTGGACCTGTAGTCTCCAATTCTGCAAAGCACACAGTGCTATCGAAGGTAAAGTTAAGAACACACAGGTAAGACCTTGGGAACAGGGGTTTAGCAACATGTCTATTCCTATTCTTGTCTACTCAATTCCTAATTTTCAGTTAAAACACATTCTCCTCTAAACTGGATGCAGTCCCTGGTTGGCAGTGAAGAGTGTCAGATTTCACACCTCTTTTCTATAGGACATCTTGAAATAAAGGTGACTTAAGGTCACCTAAGGAATGCTCGGAAAGAAAGAAATGTACTCAGAAGTGCTCAGTGGAATTAATTTATTATTATTTTTTTTAAGAGCTTTACCTCTTCCAGATTTTCCATTGCCATGTCAGTAGTATGCATCTTTGGCTTAGGTCTTCCAGGTCAAATTCCGTGGTAGTGAAAAATCCAGCTTTACAGCAGCGGAGAAGTTTTTGGCCGTCTGTTTTCAATTGTGTATGTGAGGGCTGGAGTGCCAGGAGTGCATTGGAATCACATAGAAGACCCCAGATTTATTGCATTTGGCAGTGGCTGTTCACAGCAACGCAGTGGGTTAGTGGCTTCTGAGACAGAGGAAGGATTGCCTGATGCTTAGATCCTGCAGGAAAAAAAAAGGAGGAAACCCCCAAATTTCCCTGGTGAAGCTTTGGATAAAATAGTGACATGTATCTGAAGGCAGAGTAGGTGAGAACTTTTAAAAGCAGGAAAAAGTTGTTGGGCAAAGAGGTGCTTGGACTCTGAGAACTGAGGGCATTATGGTTTGTGGAAGATGGGAAGGAGTTTTCTATTGCAGATGTAGAGGATTGCAGAGGAAAAAAAAAAAAGCTGGAAAGAATCAACATGTGTCTTAATGATGTCCCTGAAGAGGAAGTTGGCTGTAATCCCGTTCTTCTCATTTAGAGACTTCTTAGTCAAGACTGAAAGCTTCTTGGCAAGGAGGCTGAGGTTTTGGGAGGAAGGTACTGACTTCTGAAGCACGGGGTTTTGATAGGAGTCTAAAGGATTTAGGCTCTTCTCTTTTGCTAGGAACAGCTGAAGTAGCACTCTCATAGCCTGATGAATACTCCACTTGATTTCAAGTGATAATTTGAATTTTTCCTTAAAAGATCAGCTCTGTGTGTATGGGGAAGATACTGTCAGAAGCTTGTTTGTGACTAACAGTGCAGTGCAGCCCAAAGATAACAAATCCGTCGAGCCCAAGATGTTCCGAGCAATCAGCCCCGATTCCCTGAAACAGGGTTTTCTAGTGAATCTGTGTCACTAGAAAATTTCTGCTTGACTTCGATTTGCCTACTGATAATATCATAAAGTCTTGACTGCACTGTTGGTTTTTGTGTAGTCGCAATCTGAACATTTTTATAGTCCAGAGAGATTGAATAGTTGGTGCTTGTGCAAGGTTTTTGCTTACTGCAGCAAACATTTAGATAGCACAAGGTGTTTGAGGTTTGTATGAGGTTTGCGATATTTCTCTGAATTTATCTTCTCAAACTGAGCGATTGCTAGACTACAGCAACTGCCTTTTTAACAAAATGTTCCTAAAATGCAATAAACTGTTTTCCCGACTTGATAATCTGTGGGTTTGATAGAGTCAATCCTCAGTTTCTGAGAGTAGAAAAAGCAACTTGTTGTAAATGGTCCAATCGTGTTATAGAACAAGAAGTGATGTAGTCAAAGTCTTTGGTAGTTTTATTTATACTTTTCTCCCTGTTTTGAATCGGATGTCCCTGTTTCCCAACCTTTTTGTTGCTTTATGCCAAAATATTCCACTTCTCTTGAGTGTGCAAAGCTGCCATTTTATAGTCGTGGTTTGGCCAGATCCTGTGGAGAAGATGACAGCAGTCTTCCCATCTTTCCTCTGCCTTGCCTGAGTGTGAACCTGCAGTCTCAAGACTGTTCTGTCCCTGTGCTGCCATAGCGTGTTGGCTGCCATCCCCCTCTTAGGGATGTCACTGACATACATCCTGGATCTTGCTTTTTAGCTCTCCTTTAAGAAGGCTCAGCGCTTGCTACACAGAAGGAGGAAATGAAGTGCTCTTATTGATCTGATCTTGTGACTCTAAAACAAGGGGCAATTCATATTGGAAAGCGGTAATTTTATTTTATTTTTTTTTATAAAACGCAGTTATCTTGTGGTAATAAAATGCTGCAAGCTATGAGTAAGGCCAAATACTTAATATGATTCAGACAAGGGTTATGCGTGTTCTATATATCTTGCAGGGCATGATTTATAATGGACAATACTTTTTTAAAGAGAGTTCATATTTCAGTGTTATTTTTCTTTTTTTTTCTGTAAAGAAATTCAGACACATGCAGTGGTTCTAAATGGACCAGCACTCCACTGCAGCATGACCATTTTCCCTACTCACAACCTCCAGTATTTCTGTTTTAATAGCCTATAGAAATTGAACTGTTCTTCACTTTACACGCCATTTACTTTATGCAGTGAAGTGCTCAAAGCAATGAAACTGAAGAGTAATGAGCCATTCAGATGATTTTTACTGAAATTAAGACTTCAGTACTGTGCTGCTTCGTGTCTTGTGATAGCAAGTTGAATGCTTTTCTGATCAGAAAAATAAACTTAAGAATATGACGTTAAAAGGTTAACTTCAGGTACACATGCAGATGCTAAAGCAATATATTGCCTTTCTTCACACCTAGGAAAATGAGGCTGGCTTGCTTAAGGGCAAGGAGAGAACTCCCTCAGCAGCCTTTTGTTGATAAGTTTTGAACGCTTCGGAAGAGCAGGCTGGACTTCTGGCCTTACATAATTACAGGCTAGCAAATGTATTTAAAGAAATTAATGAAGATACTGATGAAAGTAACTTCTGGTTCTTGCCTTTTCATGTGAAAGCAGTGTTATGGGTAAAAGCTGATATTCACTAGAGATTGTTGGCTAACTATATAGATTGTTGGCTAACTATATAGATTGTTGGCTAACTATATAGATCGTTGGCTAACTATATAGATCGTTGGCTAACTATATAGATCGTTGGCTAACTATATAGATCGTTGGCTAACTATATAGATCGTTGGCTAACTATATAGATCGTTGGCTAACTATATAGATCGTTGGCTAACTATGTAGAATATATTATATATACTATATATACATTTGGAAAGCTGCTGTTCAGAGTCATGGCTTGTAACAAAGTCTGTTATAGTGCTGATCAAGCACAGAGATTTTACAGGGAAGATCTATCCTCTGTGGTAATTTTGGTAGCCTTGAAAGGATAAACAGTTTTTAATATAAATAAATCTATATCTAAAGGAAAAGATAAAAATGGCTGTAGATGGGTACAGAAGATGACCCCATTGCTAATGGAGTTCATGTTGTGTTTTCTGGCTAGTTCAGTCATACAGAGCTTGCTCTTCCTGCCTTTGAAAGTGTGCTTTCATATTAATCAGAAATTTCAAACCCGAGGGATAAAACATAAGACATGAGATTGGCTTAGTAATTATGCAGTTGGAACTTCTTATCGCCTAACAGAGCTGGAATTTGAGAGAGTATTCATGTTACACTGCAGGTATCAGGGCTTGTATCTAAACTGAAAAATAAAAAAAAAAAAAAGAAAATTCACATTTTCACTTGTTCATAAGGTTGAGTTTCAAGCAATATGTCCAACACAAGGCATGTCCTAGTCAAGAGGACTGACTGCATTCTCCAACTTTAGACAAGGAAGGTGTATTGGTATGAGAGCAATTCCGAGTGTGAGTGTCAGATACGGAGTCCTGCTTTATTTTCATAATCGTATAAGGGAGTTACAAGTAATATTTGTATGTAGTGTTTTCTTTTAACTTTTTGCACAAGGTAGATTGACTTTTTTGATACTTAGCATCTAAGTATGGATATTTGTAATTAATGAAGATTTCCATATGATTAGATACTTAATTTTATATATGCATTTATTCCAGAACTGTATTCCAATGACTAATGAAAGTAGACCAATCTTATTTTCATTTATGGAAGGAAGAATTGACTGCTTCAGATGCTAGGGTTATGTCTTAGTGACAGAAGTCTGTCCCTCTTGTGTGTTCTGACCTGTAGGGCTGTGACAGAGTTCTTTCTACAGCAGTCATGTTACTCCTGTAGCTGCATTAAAGGCAACCCTTCATAAAGTGGTTTAAGTCCTGGAAAGAGAAGGGCTTTTTCGTGTAGTATCGTAGGTCTTATCAGTCATTTTTCCCCATTGGTAGGTATTCCAGACTGCCCAACCCCAGTTTCGTATTTGTGGAATTGTAAAGAACATTCTTGGTTCTTAATTTTGTTCTGCTATCAGCTACAACCCAGGCATAGAAGGATGCGTAGCAGTGTTCTCTGAAGAACCAAAAAGCATAAAGTGCAAATAGATCATCCTTTTCATACTGAAAATGAGCAAATCGCTAGACCTAGAAACATGAAGGAATGATTGTGTTTCTAGTTAAGAGAGAACAGGTAATTGAATTGTGTTCATTTCATAAGCATGGTAGTCTGAAATAAGTGCAATATTAACCATGCCCTAGTGATGCAAACAAATGCAAACAACCTTAGCATTACTAATCTCAGGGAATTCAGTGGTGGTGTTTGGGACATTTGGGGTTTTTGATAGCTGTCAGAACGTTTGACATCAGTAGGGAAGCCTGACCTTGTCGTTTCTCTTCAGAAAGTTTGAAATGGGAGTATCTGATGTAATATGTTCCCATAATTAACATTTACTATTAAGACAACCCTTTGATGTTGTTGACACTTGTGGCCAAAGAACAAAGAATTTTTCTGTTTGAATATAATATATTTGGGAGAAAGGTAGTTTTTGTGTTATCCTATTAAGTTGGAGTCTGTTCCACTGCTGAGTGATAAACGAAAGGTACGTTTTTTGATAAATTTTTCAAAGCAATCTATTTTCTTTCATCTCAGATGTAACCGGAACCAAATGTGTAAAGCCAGATCTTAAATGCTTAATTTATTACATCTTTCCAGTTTTGCTAAATCAGCTCAGGTCTCTGAGAATTTGCAATGGTATTCACATATCAGTGTAGTGTTTTAAAAGAGAACAGGAGGTGGATACCTACCATTGCAATTTCAGGAAAATGCTAGCACCACCCGTGTGGAGGAAGTATAGTAAGTTATTCTGTATGCTTCCATGAAATAATCCCAGGATGATTTTGTGATTGCTGGATATCTGTAATTAGTGAAGACTTCCATATGATTTTACAGGGTTTATTTAATCTTTCATGTGCAGAAAGTAGAGAATTTGAAACGTTGAATTTTTTCCTGTTATAGTAACTTACATTCTGATGTTGCCCACTCTTGCTGTGCCCGATTATGCATGCACTGTTATGTAGATTGGTTGACCTCTGCTGAGCAACTTGTAAAGAGCAGAAACAAATCTTTTCAAAATCAGGGTTGTGTTTGCAAAGGTATTGCAAAGAATGAAATAGCATGAGGGTTAAAGAAATTACAGTAGAAGTATGGATACAGTGGCCAGAAGCCAGTCTTTTTATAATTTGAGTGACACTGAGTGAGTTCTTTGAAATAATAGGCAGTTGGCTGATGGCTAAACCGCACTTCTTTTGTAAGATAAATTACTTTTTTGCTAGGAGGTATTGGTGTCTCTTAATACTGTTCAGTTATCAGAGGAAACATTAATAGAGTGCCACAGTTCATAGTACTTGCACATTCACGTGCATTCTAAGTTTGTGATATAAATACTCTGCTGTAAATTTAAGAGCCATTGATCTGTTTTCTTTAGCAGAACAGGTTGTAAAAAAACCGGGCTAGTTCATTTTAGGATAAGCTTAAAGGTGAGTCATTTGGCGTTGGTATTTATTAAAAATTAGTATGGAATGCATTTTAAATAAATGCATGCCAGTGTTTAATTTTTAATCTAATACTTAATACAAGTGCAGACCTAAACCACAGAAAAAACCATTCTATATCCTTGTAGAAATGATACAGTGCTTGATTTATTATTAGTGAGATATTTGTTGATTGTTTTTTTTTAATGGCATTGCATATTTCTATTTCTGGCTGTTTAGCTGTGTGACACGGAAGGATAAGTGTACACAGGAGGATGCGCATGTCAGCTGGATCAATCAATAATTTAATGTGCTTAGCAATACGAGACATTAACTGTCACTACTTACTTTTAAAACATTAGGTGGAGATCTTTTGTTTTTTATGTTCAAATACAGAGAGATAAACAGTAATCAAAGTGTGTTACCATGTTAGGATGACTTGGCAGGCTTTGCAAAATGGTGATGACTGGCTACGCTTGCTTTTGGGAAAATAGCCACGGCTCAGGAATCATAACTGTGATACAGCTTTGTTATAACTCTTTACAAAAATAACAAACAAACAATAAAACAAGAAATTGCTTTAAGTCAGTAGAGCCTACTGGTTTAGCTTCTGCTCAGTACTCTGTATTTGCCAAGATGGTGATTGTGATTATGATTGAAAATGATGTGTTAAGCCAGGGTCTTGCAGTCTCTTCCACTGCAAAGGGCAGAAGGGAGTATTTTTGCCAGTTCTACTGAAAATGTGTGAAGAGCTATGTGGCAGGTAAAGCACCAGCAAAGTGCCGTTCCCTTCATCTGTAGCTGCAACGAACGTGCAGCAGAATTCTGTTTGTGACAAGCAAGCAGGGTCAGGTCCATAGGAAGGAAGGGGACAGAATCCAGGTGTAATCACACTGAATGCCTGCAGCATCTGCTTTCGTGTTCCTTCTGGAATTTCTGAATGATAACCAAAGTCAGGGCTGCAAAAGTGGGATATAACTAATGGCAACAAGACAGGCTAGTACCTAGTGCTAGGGAGGGGAGGATGTGAGGAAAAAAAACCAACGTTGCCTTAATAGGGCTGAAAACCTCTGTGTGGTTTGAACCACATATTCTTGGTCCTTTTTCTTTTTTATGGACTAAAAAACACTACTTCCTCTTACTCCGTTCAGAAAAAGCACATGAAGGAATCCTGCAACAGCTATCACAGGGCTGCACATGGGAATTATATACTAAATGAAATAAGCTTACCTCAAAAAATGTGACTGTGACTTAAATCCTAAAGTGAATGCTAAAACTTGACTTGAAGGAACCCAACTGGAAAGAGCCCAGAATTTTGGGACTGTAATAACACTTCACTTGCCATGTGGTTCTCAAAGGATTGAATTGTGGTAGGAAATGTTGCGAGAGTTCCCAACTAGAGATCATAGCATATTGTAAGTGGGTTTATAAGCCCAGGATCCATTTCCTTTCTGGAAGTGGGGCATAATGCACATATGAAATCAGGGTACTGTGGTCAGGAAAGGGGGGTGGGGTGGGGTGGTGGAATATAGGGACAGCTGTACCTCTGCATCCGTGTAGCCAGGCAGGAACTGATCCATGGCAAGCTTAAACTGGAGGCTGCCGGCAGCTGTACCGTGATTCTGCAACAGTTTATCCTTTGTCCCTTGTTCCTGCTGCTCATTGTCACACAGACTCCTCTCATCTGCACAGTGTACCCCCCCCCCTCCCCCTGCCCAAGTCCTTCCCCTCTTAAATTAACTGGCTTAAATTTTTAAATAAATATTTTCATGGTAAGTCATTAAGGAATTCTCCATGAGACCAAAGAATTGCTTCAGGCAGGAAGTTATGGCAGGTACTTTTTTATTACAGATTTTTTTAAAAGTTTTAGGTATCTTAGTCAAATCATCTTTGCCAAATACTAAAAGGCTTGGCAACAACTACCAATTATACATATGATAAAAGCAGATACTGTTGAAATTAATTCCAACTTTGGTAACACAAAGGTAGCTTTAGAGTAAGTGCATCTGTAGAAAGCCTTGTATTTACTTGCTAGTGATTCCTTGAAGAACTGGGTTTTATGTAAAGTAGTGCACTTGGGCAAGGTATCTAAATAATGTGGCATAAATTTTTGCTTTTATTGAATTGTGTGCAGCAAATCTGTGTAAAAAATGTATTTCATAAAGTCTGCCTTGTGTAGAAGTGGTATGAGCTAAAAACAGTGACAGAAGATTCCCAGGGTCCTGAAGCACCAACATAATCCAGCATGCATTTAAAGTGTGAGTATTTTCATTTGTTTCCAAGAGATCATTTACATTCCTAAAATTAAGTACGAGCATAAAGAATTTGACTCGAGGTAAAGCTAAAATTAAGAGCCTGCCTGCTACAGTTCATTATTCTGCAAACTTCGTCTTTTTCCTTTACATGATGCATTGCAAGTTGTGCACGCAGCTTATTTGTGAGACTTAAGAACGTACAGTAGTTGAATAGAAGATGGTCGTATACATACGGGTTTGATAAATGGGCATGAATAAACAAACATTCATTCCAAAGTATCTGTTCTCCACAATATTTTTCTGTGAGACTTGGACCATAATATGACTGAAGTTCAAACATTCAGGGGATTCACAGAAAAACAAACATTGCTTCCTCTTCCAAGTCTTCTCATCACAGTGTTGTTTTCCAACACAGCAGATGTTTAACAAAGTGACCTAAAGTGTTGTTCTTCACCAGTGATACTTTGTGAAAACAACAGGGTTCATTTACAGATGTCTTAAACTATTTAATTGAGTACAAATCAACAAACAAGAGAATGTGTCTGGTGTCTGGGTTTTTTGATTAAAATTCAGCCTTTCGGAAAGACTTCTGCAGAGATATTACATGTTTTTAATAGTACGTAAGAGAATTTCTGATGAGGCCTGAAAACAGTGTGTGCTCGATTTCAGGCTGTCGTTTCATTTCTGTGTTAAGCCAGTAGTGCCCATGAGGGGAGTGTTTCTTCATACACCCAGGCTGCTGGTTCTTTTCACCATTGTGCTTGCACAAGTGTTTGTGCACATGTTTTGCCAGTTTACTGACAGGTTCACAACACAAATGGCTGGTTTTGAGCCACATCAGGACCTTGAGGATAGGGGTTGCTATGCAGCTTTGCAGTGTCTTGGACTCCTCACAGGGAAACGAAGCACGACCACGAAGCCCTGGTGCAGATGTACAGTACGCTGCGAGTCTCTTGCCAGGAGCTTCTCAGCTCCAAGCATGTGCAGTGTCATCAATGCAGTGAGTGTCCCCTCAGTCTTCTGAGATAAAATGGCTGATGTATCTTGAATTCACGCTATAGCGTGCTGTGCGCTACCTTCTGTGTACAGACCAAGCCTTAAACTGCTGAGGTAGAGTAGTTTAATTTCTCTAATTACTTTTCTAACATTTAGTTGAGTTTCAAGTTTGACCTACAGGAGTTTTTCTGAGAAGGCCTGCACTCAAAATCTTTGTCTCTCTAATAAAAGACGGGCCCAGGAGCCTCATTAACATTATTGCCATGATACATGAGAATCTGCCTTGTGAAGCTGACATCCAACTGCCCGTGCTTACGTTGGTGCCAGCACTCTTATCTGAAATACTCAACAGGATCCAGAAAGGTGGGATACACCAAGATGGCTAGTAGAATTTGAAGTGTGTGGTCTTCAGAAATTTCCTGAATCAATACAATGGTTTTGAAAATTTCTCTTAGATGTCAAAGCTTATCTTAAAAAGGCATTTTCAATTGTGACAGTCTAGTTTGAAAATACGTTCAAGGACATTTTCCTCAGTGTTTAGAGAATATATTTTTTTGCAGGTAATAGTGAAGTAACTGTTTCTAAAGGCACAAGATTTTATGCCAATTTAATGCCTATAATTTTATCACAGTTACTAAACATGAAACACACAAAATTGTGTGTGTGGAGGTGAACAAAATACTTGCTTTCAAATGCTTTTAGGATCAGGGCCTCAGTTCTGAATATTGTCAGCTTTGATTATCCCAGGTGGTAAAAGGATAAGATTATAACCCAGACAGAACAGATTATTCAAAACACATGTAGTTTAAGTTGTGAGAACATCCACTGCGGATGTTAATGGAGAGAAGAAAGGTCAGTGACACTGTTGCCTGAAGTTCAGAGATCTCTCAGCTTGTACTGACCTGATAGAGTGAGTCTGGCAGCACGGTGACAAAATAAATGCAGCTGTATTACTTCCAGACATGAACTGTCTCATGCAGAGTTAACTTGGGTGTCATTGTACTCCTGGCATGATGAAACTGCAACCTTGAAAAGCTACCAAAGGATGATTGAAGGCCTTTTTTTTTCTTTCCTTCTCCTCTGTAGAAGCTTAAAAGCTTTATGGAGGTACCTCATCAACAGCAGCAGGATGAAATACAAGTTAGTGCTTTGTAACGGTTGATCTTGATGTGCCAGGCTGTCAGTTTTCTAATTAGTTTTTGCAAAACTTCAGGATAATTTAAAGCGATAACTTAAAATTCTATAAGTATCGGTTTATTGAATTCAGCATTTTAAATCACTTGATGTAAAGTATTCTATTCAGACTAGGGGATGCGGTCACCTGAAAAAAAGTGTGGTTTGAGAAGCGTGTTGATTCACACAGAGCACGTTACGTTCCCCTTTACAGCCAGGCTGGGAGTGCACGCGCACAGGCACTGTGGAACGGAAACCTGCAGCTGGTTTGTGGAGGAAATGTAGAACTGCGGCTTCCAAAAGGTAGTATCAGCTGTAGTCATCAGTACATACTGTTAGGCAGAGCCATCGCTGTTTCTTCCATCTAGAAGATTTTTAAGTCATGACTTTTAAATACCTTGTTTGGGAAAAATACCTGAGTTCTTCAAACTTTATGACCTTGCTGACAAGCGTTTAGTTCATTTTAGGCCTTTTCTTTTTGCAGTGGATACCTGCCAAGGATATGATGTTGCGTGTGCATGGACTAAATTTACTGTTGTCTTCCTTATTACTTTCTATTAAGAAAACATGCTCTGGTTTTGGCAGTTGTTACTCCTGTCCTGTGTTTCTATCCTCATCTCTCCCTTTCTGCTTCCATATGTCTCTGAATCTCCTTTGTCGTTCTCCCGGTTATTTCTGTCCTTGTGACAGCTCCAACTCTCAGCCTATACAGCATCATCCCACAGTCTTGTGCGTTAAAAAGATAGGTGGTTGTGTTGATACTCAAACACTGCCATGGACTTAAGCACTACTGCTGCAGACCATAGAAGGGAGCATAAAATTCACGTCTTCAAGCCTTTGTGTCAGGCTGTGTGTAGATTTGGTAGTTGTGTGCTCTTCACAGCATTTCCCAGATTGTTCTTTATTGCTATGAAGGCTGGAAATGGTGTGGAAATGCTTAGATATTGGAAAATTAGGATTGTGTCACACAAGCCATATTCCAAGGAACCACAGTCATCTGAAAGAGTTAAGCGGACACAGATTTTAATGAATTATTGAAGATCAGACAGCTGAGAGAATTGTGGAATTACTGTCTTTAATCAATGCACATTGTATTATTTATTTCTGTTAACGATATTATTTGGTGTGAAGTTCTTGGTGCTCTCAACCTATTTGACATGTCCTGTGAAGCTGGTACATCCTTTGGCCCTCTTTTAGACAGCTGTCAGCAGATCCTCATGGCCTGGTAACGTTCCTGGCTAAAAAATGAACAGCATTTCATTACACTGGTTTTCAGTTTGGTCTGAATAAATATTCTGTATTGGCTCTACCACTAAACGATACTGCAAAGTAATGTGCCTAGTGTCACGTTATCAAATGTGATAATGTGAATAGTCTTGTAGTGAGGAGCCTGAAATGAGCAGCGTGTCACAGTGTGAAAAGATGACATAGCTGCTGATAGGCATGAGGTCACTGCCTGACACTGGTGTATAGCCTACAAGGACATTCTTTCACATGGACCAACAGCTTTATTTCCTGAATTGTGGATTCTGGCAGTGTCCTGACATTGAGGGGGGTGGGGGGAAACCATCAAAGACAAGACATGTTGCATAGTGACGGAAATGATGTTGAATTCAGTAATCACTTTTTTTGCATTCAGCAGGGAGGTGTGCAGATCAGCAGTGTGAGAGTCATGTCCAGAAACATCTGAATTTAGAGGAGGAGGTGGTAGGAAAGGGGACTAGTGAAATGGATGTCCCCACAAAATACGGAGCTGTTTCATACCAGCCTAATGGAGCTTCTGGCCAAAAGCCAGACCCTCAGCTGGTGCAGATCAGCCTTGCACCATGCAAATCAGTGCTGCCATGCAGGCTTGCTAGCGCTGAATCTGCACCCAAGCTCTAACGGTACATTCAAGTTTTGTGTTGTTTAATTATAGAGAGATGACACTGTGATTCATAGAAAGGTGTAATCTTTGCCCAAGATGCAGCTGAATTAATTGTGCGTTATCGATGTAATCAGTTTAATTAGAATGGATTTGCTTATGTTATACTTTAGAAACAGTACAAATGAAAAGTATGTTTAAACTGGGCATGCTTCCAGTACATTTAACTGTCTCATCTTTCAAAATCTCACCTTTTTCAATATAAGAACTACTTTTTTTCTGTCTTTAAAACTTCTATTTACAACCTGCCTTAAGTGTGTGCTAAATTGTAGTCTTTATTGCTATTTATGTTGATCTTTCAATGTAAACCCTTAGGAAATCCAAGTTGCATTTTTAACCTTTTTTCAGGGCTATCAACATACAGTTCTCTAGACACTTGTAAATGAAACATTTTTATTAAGTAACTTATAAGAAATGTTGTAGAACCCTCTAGGTCATTTGTTAAAGATTTGCTGTGTTTGTTGTTGGTGATGGGAAAGAATGATACAATGCTGAGAAATGTTGGAGGAGGAAATTAAAAGTTTATTGTTTTATGTGGATCTCATGGACATGGGTCATGCTGAGGTCTAAGATGTATTTGAAATTACTTTGCAAAGCACTCCAGCTATGGTGGGGTTTTTTGTACATAATGAATGCTGCTTTTAGTTTTTCTCCCCATTAAGGAGTGTATTATCTGTAGTAGAGACAGATAACCTCTATTAACACAATACTGAGATTGCACAGATAAAATCAGGTAAACTTAAGAAACACAAAGAGTAATGGGTTCCCAGAACATTAATTTGACAGTATTTGACATCATATATGACAATATATCATGCTTTACCTCAGATCTTTATATTCTTGTTGCTTACCTGGAGCTAGGTGGATCTATATAGCCCTAATCTCAGTGCTATTGAATATGCTTCTCTGACATAATGAAACTATTTAGATACTTTTTTTTTCATATTGGCGTGCGAGTGAGCCTTCAGGACTCAGTTTGGAGAAGTCTTCCAGCTACACTGTCAGGAAACAGATTATTAATCTAAAGGAACAAGCGAAAGAAGCGAGCTCTCCTCTATAGTAGAAGTTTTCTGAAGGTGTACCTGGCCTTATGAAGATGATGGTTCTGAAGCGTGTACATTTATAATCTAGTCCGAGGGAGCGGGTGGGGGTTCACACGAGCTCAGATAGCTGGAAGGCAATAGTTGCTGCAGTGGGATGCTTGCTATGGCCTGGCTGGCTGGCTTTTTCAGCTGTTGCTGGGCCGTTCGGGATTGAACCACATGCTCAGGAGACGGTTATAGTCCTTGAGTTTAGGTACACGGCTGCGATGGGGTTTCTGGATTACAGCCTCGGGAGTTCAGGATAGTTGACCCTACTTTAATGATGCTGCTGAAAAAGACACAGGCAGCCAAACAGTTGTTCTAATTGTCTGGCTCCCGTGTGAATTTACTGGACAAGATTCAGTGAAAGGTAAAGTCTATATGGGATTCATTATTAAATGTGAACGTTTTTTTGAAAGGGCCTAAGAGAATCAAGTGCTTAGTTCCATTAGTCAACTTTTAAATAATCCCAACCAAATGCCTAGACAATTCTCTTTTCTTAAATTCTCTTGAAGGCTTTTAATTCAATTGTGAAGTAGCATGTATTCAAAAGGTTTGCAGTCTGCTTTTGCTTGGCACTTACTTTACACACAAAAAGGTCTTCAGGTTTGTTCTAATCAATACAACTAGTTTGATAGCAGTTTTGCATGTATTTGCATACAACAGAAAACAAGAAAAAATATGCCAGTGAACAAAAACGTGGTGACAAACCTCCTCCAAACAGGGAGAATGGAATGATAAGATCAGGATGAAATATGTGATGACTCTCATTGCCACACTGATAATGCAAGATTTTAAAAAAAAATAATTAAAAAAATCCAATTCCTAGACTGAAGTCACTAAAGTTAGAGGAGGGCTGGATTTGATGTACTTCATTAAGTGAGGGGAAGAAAGCAAGACGCAAGTGTTAGTGCAATTAAAATTAAAATTTATGAAATGCATTGATAAGTTCCTGCATTCCGCCATCCAGTGCTGCCAGCTAACTTCTGTCTGGTTTGCAGAAGCCATTTCAGGTCCTGTATAACCTGTGAACTTCTGTCGCTAGTGCTCACTGTATTCCTTAGGCTGGTTGTAGCATAGTGGACACCAAAGGAGTAGACGACTCGATGCAGGTAGCATGGCATTCCCTTTTTGAGTTCGGTCAGCCTCACCTTTGTAAACTGTTGCTGTCTCCAGCTTAATATTTTAAGGAGATAAATTCTGTTTTCTCCTCGCCAGACTTGTCGTGTATACTTTTTGTGAATTTGTGACACACTTTCATCCAACGTTGTTATGAAAAAGAGAAAATATGATGCGGACGTGGCTGAAGGAATGTTACTGGGGTATGTGTTGCAGTGTATGTGGCTTTCCTCCCAGTGCTAACAAGCAGGTCGACTAGAGATGGGGGAGGGGGGGTCCTATTCTACTTCATGGGGTTTTGGGGGTTAAAGACCTCCTGGAATTGAAGAAACCATATGGTCTGAAGAGTTGCCCAGCAAATACCAGTAGGTGATGTGAGGATGCCTACTGTGCAGTTTTAAAAATCTATAGCTGGGAGGGATGATGAATTGTAGTTGATCCCCCTTTATCCAGGTATGTTTTGATGCAAAAGTAAAACAAGCATACATGTCCAGATCTCTGTAACACCAGAATCGTTTCTTGTTTTCCGTAGTGATTTTTTTACCATTCTTCAGTGGAGGACCAAAGGGAAAATGAGTGTTCTCTGCCAAAGAATTATCTTCTGTGGAACACTTCATTTACTCACTAGATGACTTTTCTGGTTTCATAATAAAATTCCAAAACTTTGGAAAGTTTTTTCTTAAAGTCATTTAATACAGATTGTAAAGAAAAAAAACCCAACCAAACCTTGGTGGAATACTCAAAATAAATACGGTGGTGTAGGAACACTATATACATCCAATTGGATTAGTCCAGTTAATCCAATAGCGATTAGGAAAGATTATACATTTGTTTGGAACCTTTTGTGGATTAACTTGGCTGGTTGAGGTTGATCAAATTAAGACATTGTTCTTCTAATTGGTCCTTTAGTAACATAACAGATGGCCAATATTCACCTTAATTAGAACATACCCTTTTATTTACCATTTTAAAGTATGACAGCTGAACTTCCTTTATAATAGAAAACCATGAAAATTATAGAAGGTGTGCAGTTTGTCTATGTTAGTGAAGTCTATGCACTTTCATAAGAATTAAGTACTTTTGTAGGAGGTACTTCAGTATTATTTTCCTTCGTTCTTTTTCCTTCAGGGATGCTTAGAAGATAAGGTAGTTCCCTAATTTTCTCTAGTTCGGTTCTCTAGTGTGAAAAACACACTGATTAATAAGTAATATTTCAATTTAGAGTGCTTGTAAACCTTAGTACTTCAGAGCATTTTCTCTAGTCTTTCGGTTAGTAAGAGTTATTTGTTAATCAGTCAAAATATTTGGTTTCTCTCAAACCCAAAGTACCTCTTCAAAATATATTTCTATATGATTAAAACAAATTAAGCAAATTATAAAGAATGTTTTGTCCCTGTTGCAAATGAATATGGTATACACGGGGAAGAGCGCTTGATGCAAATGTCCATGGGACTACCAGCAGAATCAAAGTTACGGTTTTACTTGTGATTATTGTCACTGACTGTTAAGTGATTTCATGACAAACACTAGCCTTTGTCAGGCTATGCTTGAGCAGGCAAACCCTGGCATCAAGCTGGCCTCTGATTTTCTTAGGGCTTCAGTTTGGTTCCCTGTTCTTCCCTTGCCTGCATCACCCTGTTTCTGCACGAGGTTCCTCCGCCGGATTCTTGGCTTGGTGCAGTGCGAGCTTCTCCGACTTCTCACTCTCTTGCCTTATGTGTGTTGGGCAGGCTCTTGTCTTTGCTCCCGATTTCATTGTTGCTCAAGACTTTGGGCATGGTGTCCCAGGTAACAAACTTGGTGACTACAATTCCTGGAAATGTCCTTCATGTTATGTCAGAACCTGGCAAGGTTAACTGACCAATTTTTTTTTTAAAAGTGCTTGCTTGTTTGCAAATTTTTATGACCCTAAACATTGGGTAGCTTGCTTTGATGTATTGTCTACTTGTAGTTTTGCAAGGGTAATTTCTCTAATGGGTTTTCCATCATAGCATCCTAAAAGTAAGTCCAAAATACGAAAAAAAAAAAAAAAAAGTGTGTTTATATGCCTATTCAAGAGCAAGTAACTACTAGTACCACCAATAAGCACTGTGTGCATACAGGGCTTAATTTTTATTTTCATGACAGTGAATTGACATCCTGAGGCCAGTTCCTTAAGTCATAACTTTGTTTTTACTCAATTGTTATTCACAAAAGCTTGACTAATTTCAGTTGGGAATGAAGGACTAGCTGTGCATTAAGTAAAAACTATCAGAGCACCACTGGGACTAAACTGCTGGGATTAGTAGAGGTTTGTAAATGGCAGTTGTGTCTCATTAACTTGGTAATTTTTAAGCTTTCATCACTTCTGACAATTCTCAAGTGCAGGTGTAGGTTTTTGAATAGTGAATTGAAGGCTTCTGATAATAGACTTTTCTTCTTTAAGCTCTTGGGCTCCTGAAACAGGTGCATTGATTCCGCTCTGTTGCTCTCCTTCCAGTTTTCTGTGGATCTGTACCAACTATTGCTGTGGGCAGATGTGTCTGGGGGGGTTTATTTGTGCTCTTGTAAGAGGTAGAAATCTCATCACATTCTTGGAACATGGTTTCTGTGTGGGAGAGATTCACCTGCCTCCTCTGTCTCAGATTTTCTACAGGAGGGTGGGGGGGACAGGATTGGGACAACAGTTTAATACGGCGTGTTTGCTGCTGGTAAAATCTGACTGCTGCCTCAGTAGGGCGATCCAGAGATCTTGCCCCATTTGTGGTCGACATTTATCAGTCAGGGGGCTTTGCTGGCTCCTCCTGGACCTCCTAGGTGGTGTAGAGTTTGCATGTGCCTTACCCTTTCTGCAGGTGACCTTCCCCATTCGTGTAGTCCCTTGTGTTGGTGCCTGTTCTGCCTAAAATGACACTGTTGTGTTTAGGCTAATACAAGCCTGGCTGGTTTCACTCAAGCGGCTATATGTTTCTTAGATTTGGGAGTGCTAGTATGGAATTATGACACTAAAGATTCCTTAAATTGTGGTTTGAATGGTCAGTGCTTTAAACCTCACAAGCGGCACAAATTTTCACCAAGGAATTTCAACTTGTATATATAAATAAATATATTTATTTATTTTCTGGCATCTGTCAAAGACTGGCTTGGTGAATTTGAGCCCATCATTTAATGTTTCTTAACTTGTACAGAAAGGTGCTTACTGAGAATTTAAAAAATTATTTTTATCTGCAGATAAAATTTGTGAAGCGTGATGGTTACAGCTAAGTGAAGTAAAAGCAAACGTCACGTAACCAGAGCGCACCGTCCTGCCATTGGCCTTATGGTCATTATGAGGAGTAATTAGAGAGGCTTGGAGCTGAAAGCAGGTGATGTGCAAGTCCTTCAGCATGGGCAGCCCTGCTGCAGCCACCTTCAGCCGCATAGTCCTGACTGAATACAGGCAGCTGTCCCTCCCTGGTGACACGGCACAGCAGGCAAATACCACCCTTGCATTTGGAAAGCATTTGTGGTATTTGGGTGGCAGGCTTCATATAGAAGAAAGTAATTTCCAGAACTAGCGAAGTGTAGGAGTGATAAATTGCATTCAGTTTTTTGTCAAAATATTTTTTCAGTGAACAGTGGCATTTGAATAGAAATGTGAAAGTGTTGTTTTCTGCTTAAGCTGTTAATAAAACTAAGTATTTTGGAAAGCCAAAATAATTTCTGTTGAAAGCTTACAAAATGTTTTGAGCCTTAATTTTCATTGAGACAAAACATATTAGTGAGAATTTAAACAAAAGCCAACACCATCCACTCGGTTTTCTGAGGAGAAAAAAATTAACTGGGATTTTAAAACTGGCTGTTTCACTTAGAGAAGGGGAAAGCAGCCGAAGCTTTTGCAGCTCCTGGTTCTTCAGCTAAAGTACAGTACAAGATTTGTGTAGTGACTTTTTCTTTGATTTCAGTTTTTCATTCTTTGCTTTCCTTCCTACTTGCATCTCAAGTGCTGAGGAGGAAATTAAGTCCTGAAATTGAAGTAATAACTGAACAACACTGCATTTGTACAGGAGAGACTATATGACCGTAGGGAAAAGAAGCTCAATGGAAACGATGCTGTTTCTGGATTTTTCTGTGATACCTATGATGAATCTTTCATTTTTCACATTTTGTTGTTGTTATTCTTTTGTGGCAGCTGGTTAATTGCTAGCCTGTCAGTAGAAAAGTATCTTGCCTCTCAGGAAGCTGGTGGTAGGGGAATAAGGCTGCAGAAAAAAACAAAGGAAAGCTCAGAGTACTGTTTTGTATCTATACAGTAGCTGATTCCAGTGAAATTACCGCAGATATACCAAGCATCTAAGGAGAAATTGACCTCAAGTTTTATATCTTAAGTGATTGCTGCAGGAATCCAAATCATGGAAGTACTCACAAACACGTCGTTGTGTGCACGTGGGTAGTCCCTTTGGGTTCAGTGAGGCTAACTGCAAATAAATTAAGATTTCTTAATTCTTAAATGGCTTAATTTCCTAATTGCTTAATTAAGGTTGCTTTTTATGTTACAGTTTGTGACTGTTTAATATAGCTATTTGTTTACAGTAAGTGAACATCATTAGCTCATCAGTTCATTAATTTTATGCATAAGACCAGCAGTCAACACAGAGTATAAGGGATTTTGCTACATAGTAGAGGGAGACCTGAGCTAAGAGATGAGAAAGATATTTTTTACTCAGGTTTTAAAGAAATGAAGCTCTTTTGACCTCAAGGTATAGCTGTGTATCACAGGAAATACAGGAAGATGATGGAAATCTGTAGGTAAACGTGTATATGACTATGTGAGGTGGAAACACTTCTGCAGGCAACAGGGTTTGCATTCTGCTGACATGACTAACAAACACCTTATAAAACACTCGCTAATATTCAGCGTAGACAGGTAAGAATTTGATATGATTCCATCACCACCTAAGGTGTATTTTGAGGATACGCAACTCAAGTCTATCAAGTGCAGATGTAGCCATATTAGTGGGAATCGTATCTGCTTCTTTTGGTGTATTAGCTCGACTCTGGATAATGTGAAAGGATCTGTGACCACGTTCCTGTATAAGACTGCTCTTTGATGAGGCAAATAGGTTATGATTAGTTGATTATACATGACAGGTTATTCCATGGTTACTCTTGCTTTTATTTAACTGTCTTATCTGTAGTAGTTTGTACTTTGCTACTGTTTCCTTATTTTGAAAAAAAACCCAACAAAACAACCCAAAAAACCAAATACCACCTCTTTTGACATCAGCAGAAAAAAATTACTTGTGATCAGGTTTATTATTGTTCACTGTCCCTTGATATTTCTGAAAGGTCAAAAGTTTCAAGCTCATGTTAATAAAACTCGTTTTGGCAAACTCCCTCCCCATTGTTCTGTAGTGCCCTGGTGCTATTTAAAAGCTCATGTGATAGAAAGCCACATTAATCCCAGTGCTACTGTCTTATTTTCATGGTATTGTGGGAGAAGATGAGTTTAGTTCTGTGTTTTTGAGTGATGGTTTCAAGGAATGCCTCAGAAAAAGAAATATTGGTAGAATTTTTAAAGGCGTTGCCATTTTTTATCCCCAACACCAGTTTTGATTTCTTATCAATTCCTGAGAACGATGATGTTTGAACTCTGAAGCTGAACTCAAAGCTAACACCTCTGTGTTTCTGTGTGTGGAAATGAATGTCCTGTTCCTGGAGTCCTGAATATTTTGGGAAATGTCATTTATTACAAATGTCCAGGCCAGTTGCAGAGCAATGAGTTCAGAAATGTCCAATGCTTCTCCGGAGTTTTAGCCCTTCGGCTCAGCAGGGCAGCGCCAAGTGCAGTGTTTCCTGCAAGTGTTGGGCTGCTGCACACAGTGTAGCTATGTAGCACGCTGCACATCTGCAAGAGCTCTGAGTTGAATACATCTGTGCTTCTTAGCAGCTGAAGGAAAGCTTGCTAGATACACCAGATGGCGTAGGGTGGAGAATCTGGACAAATCTGTAACTCTTAAATTCAAGCTTCGAAGAAAGAGGAGGATGAAATAATTAGAGGAGGATGGATGAATAATACTCCAGCATCTGATTTCAATGATCTTTGACTTGGACACTTCAGGAAAGTTGAAACTTGTTTCTTTTGTTGTATGTGTTTTGATTTTTTAATAAAGGCATATTCAGCAGCTGGTCTAGCCACAGAAAAAAAGAGAATGAGAATGGTACCCACCAACCTGACAGGAAAGGTTTAATCTGATGTTCTAGAGATGCCTCTCTGCAAATCGGTTCCTGACAGAAAGGAGGCAATCTTGTGGTTGGAGGCAGCTAGGAAGGCACACAGAAAGAAAACTGGCTCTTTTACCACGCTGGCTTGGACACCCCGCTTCTGCCTGGCCCTTCTACATGCACAGGCTTAAATGCCCTTGATTTTCCTGAAAACAATTAGAATTGGCCAATGTTTTAAGATTGTGAAAGTACCATGTAGCCTGTATGTTGGAAATAAATTTGTAAGCTGATGGCAATAGAAAACCATAGTAGAAATGTGTATTATAGTGCAAGATTTTTTAATTGCATAAATTCCATATAGTATTAATAAGCTAATAATTCCTTTGTTTTTTTTAAGCCACCTAAAAGAATGCAGTTTCCAGTCACTTTTGGTTTAGTTGTCCATTCCAAAATTTATAATATATTCTTGAGAAATTCATCCTAGGTGTTTAAGATGCATCTTACAGAAAATACGGCTGTAGGTGTTCATGTGTTGTCACCGTACAGAGCGCTGGTGTTGCTCTATGCTTACTGAATCATTCCTGACCAGGAGCTGGTTTAGCTGTTAATTGGAGACACCTCTGTCTCCATTGTTTCCCCTTCTGGCGTACCGTGGGCTGGTGTGGCACTGTTCCGATTGAGCCAGGCTATATAGGACATTGTATGTTCGTTGGGAAGTGTGACAGTCTTTCAATAGAAGATCCTTTTTACAGCACAATGTGGGAAGTCTTTATACAGAGATACTGTAGAACTTTGTCATGTTTGTGTTTAGCAGGCAGCTATATTAGTTTCTTCCATAAACAGCACTAATTTGTAGAAAAAATACTGGTTTTCAGAGTTAGCTATAAATGCAGAGTCGGAAAATGTACAGGATTTCTCAAGGTTGCATTTTTGTCTTTGATATAACCATGCTGCCCTTCCTTCCCACATTATAATATGTATGTGGGACTGAAATAGGCAGTACCACTGTGTTTAATACTTTTAGTAAGAACCAGCATTTTTTTCTTTGTTTAGTAGATTACTGAAGATCTATCAAATGCTGTTCATTAATCATAAAAAAATTATAATGTTGATATAAAATGGGATTTTACTATTTCCTTCCATCCTGAAGACCTTTATTTCAAACGTTTTTGCATGATTTAGTTATTTTATGTGCAGCTCAGCATATTTCAAATTTCTTTCGTAAGCAAATGTACATGTAAAAGATAGCATGGTAAATTACCTTTGTATTTACAAGTTTCATACAAAATGTTTAATCCCCATTTAGTGGATTTGCAGCTGTATAGTTCAGTTGGGTAAGGAGTATGAATTTACCATTTATCTTCCTTTTTTGTGTTTGTAACTTCTGCACTATTCAGTAGCTAAACACCAAGGAGTGTGAAATGACAAAATTTAGGGATGAATGTTTTAAGAAAAAGTGAGAAAGCAATGGAGAGAAGGTGGTCTTGTTCTATTAGGAAAAAAACTTGGTCATGTGGCTGTAAGAAGAATGGTCCTGAGACAGGGATTAATAGAGTTAAGGAAGCTGTTCTGAAATTTGACTGCAACAGATGAAAGACATTCTGTGGTGTAAGGAGATAGGGAGTTAGAGCAGGAAAGAGCATGATGAATGGTCCAGAAGAGCGGAGGAGATTAATTCATAGAGGCTGAAGGTGGCAGATCCATGGAGGATACTGAAGATGTGAGAGGGATGGTGTATGGCAGTTTACTTTTGTCATTAATCTATGGATGATGTGTTTATTGATTAAGGGAGACCCCCAAAATCATGCAGTGGAGCATCTCATTGAGGGACAAATTTTAGTATTCTTAGTTGGGAAAGGGCTGCACTGCCCCACTGAATGGAATAGGATGATTTTTGCAGCAAGGGAATCAGTCTGTAATTATTTTGCTTTGTTTTGTCAGGTTAGTTAAAACGAAAAACAAGTCCCAAATGTTTAAGTACTATGGGCTGAGATGCATCCTAACGTTTCAGAAAGCTTTTTAAAGTTGCATTTGTGATTTATATGCAAACTTCTAGGATCTCAATGGCAAATCTTGCCTAAAAATGTTAATAAGCAGTATTTCGAAGACGCTACAGTTTTCTGTGCCTAGGGGTCTTCGAAATTTTTTGGTATTGCACTCTTGCACAAATATGTGTAGCTAAAACAACCCACTGCTTATCCAAGTGATAGAGACATACTTTTTAGATGCTACTGCTGTGTTTGGTTCAGAGATCCTCATATTCCTTGTCTACCTTAATTACTTCAATTAGCTGAAGACTGGATCTGGTTTATGTAGACTTGAATTTAAATGTACAAGTTGTCTTACACTCACAGTAGAGTTTTACAGTTGAAGTTCCACCTAGATTATATAGAGATTGGAAAACGAAATGACCCATGTGCTTGGGGTCCCCTCTTGATTACTAGAACAATGTGAACACTGTTTAAATATATGGCTGTGATTAAGTATGAAATTAAAATCTTAGTTTAGGCATAGTAGCTACTTAAGCACACCACAATCTGTCACTGCAAATAGGAATGGCACCATTGGAGAAAAGAAGCAGGCGGGCAAGTGAATCCATATGCTTAAACACAAAGTTCAGGAGGTTATTTGAGCAAAAGAAATAGCTGTCAGAAACTGGAAATCCAACACTAGTGAATCCTAGAGACAGAGGCACAGTCCAGAGTGGGCAGTGTGAGAAGGAAACTGAAGAGCCTGAAATGGAATTTGAAGAGCAGAGAGTCAAAGATATAAAAACAAACAAGAAGAAATTCTTGTGGTATATTAAAGACAGGAAAGACTGTGAGAGATTGAGTTGGTCCCCTGGGCATGTTATTCTATACCCTGGAGCTGCCAACTGTAGGGCTTCATATAGCTTTGTGTAAAGCATCTGATGCTAACGATTTTGGGCTATCAGACCTGGGACTGAACCAATCTCTGTCTGGTTTTTCCTGTATGGCAGTTCCTTCGTGATCATGGTTTTCTGTCCCAAAAATCCATGCCATCCCATTCCATTTAACCACAAGATCCAAAAATAATTTGAGTGTTCCCTGGATGTTTCTGTGGTATTTTAGCACCTTTCAGTTAAATCAAATGTCAGATTTTGGGGACCAATGAGTATACACTCTGGCATACCTCAAGGTCCGATTGTAATATCAAGCCTTTTGCGTCTAGGAGGATGCACGTGGATGTTTGTCTTGGGCAGTATGACAGACTGCTTGGCTGTTGTACTCTATCCGAGTAGTGTTTTCAGGATTGGCAAATTAATGCTCAGATACTGTAGAGAAATCTATAGTGTTCCTGAATCTGCTGTAAGAACCATTGCTACCTGAAGTATATTAAACAACTCTAAATTTCATAAGGCTTGTCAATAGGAATTTGTTCTGTTCTGTTTGGGATCAGATTAAGGGCTCCTACGAAGTTCTTTGCCCTGCTGAGCTCTCTGCTTCCATCATCATGTTGAAATTCCCCAAGCAGCAAACCTCCTATACCTGGTCCCTGAAGAGAAGACTGAAAGCCAGCCTTCAAGGTCATATCCTCGATATTTGGAAACCACTTTCCCTGATGGCACTGTATTTTAATGGTTTGTGTCTCTTGCTCTGTTAGTCTTTGCTAAATTACTGTTTGGTGTGTTCTCTCTAGCTGTGCCTTGCTAAATTACAGTGCAGGCTTTTCAGCATCAGTGAATTTACATTTCAGGGATGCTGTGGCAGTCTCTTGAAATGGGAAGCTCTTGGTTATTACCGAGATTCCCTCCATTAGGATGGGGAAGCTTTCCCAAGTGTTGCATATCTGTTTCTCTAAACACTTCCATTTAAAAGCTACAGATAGCAATACGTCTGTGCTTAACCTGTCTGATAATGGAACTGTGTTTCTGTTGTGTGAGAGTTATCAAAAAGGGATTAGATCAAAAAGGGAGATGCTTGGGGCAGATGTCTCCTGCTCAGGGCAGAGCTCCCTTCCCTGGCCTCCTGCAGGAGTCATGTGGCCAGGGCAGCGCTGGGGAAAGGAAGGGTAGGAAGGGAGCCTGATTAGGATTTTTAAACTAATTTACTTTTCCAGCTTGTCTGCAGGAGTAATGCTATTCCAAAGACACCTAAGTTGTAACAGCTCTTTTAGTTGGTTCCAGGATCAGGCTATGGATGCTGCTTCCACCTGTAACGCTGCCTTGAACCAGCAGTAGGTGGTGGTGTTAGATGTGTGGTAGATCTTCTAGTAAAAAGCAAAACTAGAAATTTATAAAGGAATTTTAAAGTAGTTACAAGTAATGTCTCTGCACTAGAAGTGGTGAAATGTGGCAAACTTGAATGCAGTGATTGTGATGTCCAAAAATTTAGGTGATCAGGCATCTGAAGTGGCACTGGCAGGCCTGGGAATGATGTTACAGATGGTGAAATGCAGTAAGTGATAAAAAAAAAAAAAAATAAAAATGTTAGGACATGATATTTCCACAAGACTGGAAAATTTTTGGTTAAGGCAGAATACCGGTTCAAAGCTGCGCTAGGGAGTGTTTGGACTGGACATTAGGAAGAATTTCTTTACTGAGAGAGTAGTCAGACACTGGTATGGGTGTCCTAGAGGAGGTGGTTGATGCCCCAAGCCTATCAGTGTTTGAAAGGCATTTGGAGAATGCCCTTAACTTGATTTAACTTGGTCAGCCCTGGAGTGGCCAGGCAGTTGGACTAGATGATCGCTGTAGGTCCCTTCCAACTGAAATAGTCTATTCCATTCTCAAGGAGCTGGTTTATAACCTTTACCAGAATAGATTAATCAAGTCAGCATTTTTTCCCATAATCATACAGAGTGTCATTACACAAGATTAACCTGAACAACAGGAGAAAAAGTTTTCAGCAATTTGATATTTGTGGAATGAGAAGGCAGGAGATTTGTCAGAGGAATTGAAATGGCCTTATAGAATTCCCGTGATTTTTTGAAGTTTTAGGCCCAGTTTCACAAATTCACTTTTTTTGGCAGAAAACGTAAGTGTGTGCTGAAGTTTTGTGGTGATTTTGTGAATTAAGAACTGTATTGCAGAACTAGGATAAACTCTGTGTATGCCAAAATGCTTTTTTGAACTGGTTCTAAAATGCAGCAAATGTGTTTTTCTTCAGAGCCCAGAATTTATGCTTTATCTGCAACTCTCTCATTTTCAATCTACTAGTAACTTCCTTATTTGCTTGGGTGGTTGTTTGTCTCTGGGTTTCTTGCAGTGCCTCTGAAGGGATTGATCTCATTACAGGTTTATACAGATAAAGTTTCATGCCAAAGGGTCTTTCTTAAAATAAGCAATCAGTTCTGGGGCATCAAAGAATAAAACATAAACAGTGGAAGGTGTCTATTAAAATGACTTTAAAGATCTAGAAGAAGAAATAGAGAATTAATTAATCACAAAAATAGCTGAACCTTGTAATTTCTTCTGAAACAAACCCAGCAAAATTGCTGTCTGAATATTTCACAGTGGTGATTTCCCTCCTGCTTGTTAAAGCTTCATGTTTTCTTTTTCATTTGGCTGGGATAAAAATGTGATATCTAAATGAGTAGGGTACAGAAATGGATTTATTGTTATTGATTCCATATGACCTTGAAATGAAGATAAGCATTTTAAGAAGATGAATTTTTCATAGACTTTGTCTTTTAGTTAAGCATCTGTTTGCTCCCCATATGTTAAGTGTTTTTAATATAATATGTATTAGAGAAATTTAGGACAAAATGGAGTGATTAAAATTGGCTGAGTCAGTAGGATGGAAGAGAAAGTGACTTTGTGGTTGTCTGTGCTTGCTGTTGAGAATTAAACTTTTTGTCTTGTGAGAGAGTAAGAGTACCTGATGGATTTCAGTGTATTTAAAAAAACAACAACAAACAGCACTGTTGAAAAGCCAGGACTGTCATGAGACTCCCTCTTTCCTAAAAGACGCTACTGGCTTAATTTAAGCTTGTTAAGGCTTATGATACCATTTATGTGGATCACTGTCTTGGTGCTTTAGTTCTGAATACTTGTTTGCTAAACTCTGTCTAAAGCTTACTTGGAAAGGGAAGCTCTGAATTGTAATTAAAGAGAGCATTATATTGCTGTGGTCAATCTCAGTTCACTAATTCATGTTGGAAGTCTGCTGTAGCATAATGGCTAATTTGCTTTCATTATCAGATTGATTTATCCGCAACTTTTATTTTTCATTAAGTTGTTGAGTGAAAGGTCACAAAACTTCAAACAAAACTGCAAAAGCTGCATATATATGAGAGGTTTTAACAGTTGCATAGGAAAATTTCAATGTGACAGACATGATAGATACTTTGACCCTCAAAGTATCATATTTCTATAGTTGAGTTTCCGTCTCTAATGACCCGTATTTAACCAAAACAAAGTAAGTATACACTGTAATGTACCAAATACCTGGAAGCAATAGAGGAAGCAAGACAGTGATGACTTCGATAATACAAGATGAGAAAATTGGAGAAGAAAACTGTCATGCATTCCTAAAAAAATCTACCCTTTATCTCTGTTTGGACCTGCACTCAGCGAGATAATTGAGATCAGTGATCCTCAGCAGATAAAGCTTATGCTTATTATCTTCATGAATCGGGACCCGAGTTGAAAATGTGAGTTTCAGGTGTAAAGATTGAGAGGACTGCTCATTGGGGAAAAACACTGAAAGGAAGTAAAAAGGTTCTGTGAGGGTTTTGCAAAGCATTTTCCAGGAGTTCTGACCTACTAGAGAGAAAGGGTACCAGAAAAACAGATAAAATCAGTTGCATGCAGCATTTCCATGTAGGAATAAAAGCGCTGCAGAGAGAGGAAGCCCTCCAAGATCAGAAACAGTCCTTTTAGTGCATATAACACATGTCTGTTAGTGAGGGCACACAAGGAACTTACTGAACCAGGGACTTAACGTGGCACCTTACTGTCTTTGGTGAGCTAGCTCAAGAAACCCCTGTTAATGAAATGAACATCAACTCTTTAACATCAATCAAAATCGCAAACAGACTTTTTGTAGCAGTCCTTGAAGGTCAGCAAGCCCGGAGGGGAAAGGGTTGCTTGCTTTTAACAACCTTGCAAGTCCCCAGGAACCTGAAGGTGCATAAGCCCATGGGACCTGATGAGATGCATCCGTAGGTCCTGAGGGAACTGGCAAATGAGTGGCTGAGCCACTATCCATCGTATTCGAGGATTTGTGGTAGTCTGGTGAAGTTCACACAGACTGGGAAAGGGGAAACATAACCCAAATTTTTAAAAAGGGAAAAAAGGAAGACCTGGTAAACTACAGGCTGGTCAGTCTTGCTTCTGTACCCAGCAAGATCACAAAGCAAATCCTCCTGGAAACTCTGCTAAGGCACATGGAAGGTAAGGTGATTGGTGACAGCCAGCATGGCTTCACTAGCGGCTAATTGTGCCTGAAAAATTTGGTGGCCTTCTGCAACGGGGTTACGGTGTGGGTGGATAAGGGAAGAGTGCCTGATGTTATCTACCTGGACTTGTGCAAAGCATGTGTCACTGTTTCTCACGATATCCTTGTTTCTAAATGGAGACACATGGATTTGACGGGTGGACCGCTCTGTGGATACGGACTTGGGTGGATGGTCACACTCAAAGTACTGTGGTCAATGACTGGATGTCCAAGTAGAGACCAGTGATGAGTGGTGTTCCTCAGGGTATGGTATTGGAACCAACGCTGTTTAACGCCTTTGTCAGTGACATGGACACTGAGTGAGATTAGATGCTAGGATCAAATTCTTCCCCATGAGGGCGGCGAGGCGCTGGCCCAGGCTGCCCAGAGCAGCTGTGGGTGCCCCATCCCTGGCAGTGCCCAAGGCCGGGCTGGCTGGGGCTGGGAGCAGCCTGGGCTGGTGGGAGGGGTCCCTGCCCACGGCAGCGGGGTGGGACTTGATCTTTATGGACCCTTCTATGATTCAGAGTTCAGGACTTTTCATGGGAGCCTCTTAACTGATTGCGTGAATCAGGCTGTTTCCTTGAGTCAGCTCACTTGGATCCAAGCCATAAAGCTTTATACAGAGGAACCTGAAATGAACAGAGTAGGTCTATGAATTCTTCAGACATTTTTTTTAGCCTGTCCTTGTTCTGTCTTACAATATTTCCTCCACTGCTGCTACTCATGCAAGAAAATGATGTGCTGAATTGTGATCTGACTACACTAGACTTAAGGGATGAATAAGCAAGCACAGGGTTGCAGCTATGACACTTCTTGAATTTAAGCAGGTTCTGTGATCTTGTGAAGCCCTACTCATCTCTGAAGGTGTCTGGATATGTCTGGCAACGTTGAAATACGGTATCATGGTGACTTTATTTTGATCAAGGACTGCACAGTTTTCTGCACATCAGAAGTTTCATTGCTTTGGCCTTTGGTCTTTGTCGGTGTGATTTGGACTTGTCTTGTAAAACCTCTGTAGCCAATGTGATTGGAAAAACTTACCTTCATGTATTTTCTACCGAAGGAATTTCAGGAGAAAAATAGGTACGTTGATTTATTAGTGCTAACATGCTTTATGGGCTTTCCCTAGGAATAATTGGGGCTAGTTTCCCCACAAACATCTGGTTAGCTATCAAATCACCAATATCTGTACTTCTGCCAGTGGTGACCCATATGTTGAACACATGCCAGTCATTGCACTTAAAGGAATTTGAAGGATAAATCAAGGAACAGCTCTTCACCACAAAGAAAAAATGTGTTCTATATTTATAGGATTAGTTTAAGTACTGATCCACCTTAAATTTTTCCATCAAGAGAGGCTTTTTAAGGATGTAAAATTTTAAAAAGCAACACGCAGAATGTTTTCCTAAATTTATGGTGATTTGGATTCAGTCTGTTGAAGTCAGTCATGGAAGTCTTTTCCACTATTTTTCTTCATTAGTCTACTGAAATTCTTTGTTCTGACTGTAAATAAAGTCCATGAACAAGGTCAGTTTCTTCAAGCAAACTTGTCCTTTCAATTACCTTATGGTGTTATGATATCAGATATATTTGCAAAATAATCTACAAGAGCAGACAGCCAAAAAAAGATGTGCAGGAATGTTTTTTTGTTTTTAAGCATTACTTGCTTCTATCTGTTACCCAAGCCCAATACCTTTGCCTTTTGTCTAGCTGACTACATGCTTTTCAGTGCGCCAAGGAAGACCCCAGTGGCTCTCACCCTGTTGACCATACGTGAACCATTTGGTGGCCTGTAGCTGGTTGGTGGAAAAGAGTGTTTTCAGCTTAAATTTGGGTGAGGATACCGCATGCTGGTATGCCACTAATTTTGGTGGATAGGAGTTGTCCAAAGGTCTGAAAAACACAAAAGCCACTGAATTAAGCTGTTTGCGGAAGGTTACTTGTATGAAAGACTGCCTCTGCACCAAGACATAGGTTTGGGACTCATGTTTTCCTTAGTTTATTTTGCAAAGTCTTGCCTGTGTTAGACTATCCTGAGAAAGAAGGGTGGGTAAAGTCAGTAGGTTCACAGTACTGGGAAATGAAGTTGCTGTTACCCAATCCAGAATCAGAAGAAACATCTGAAAGGTTTTGTGGCTCATGCTTTTGAACAAATCAGAAGCACACAGTGATTGTGAGGACTGCCATTCAGTGCCTGACTCAGCTGGTGAGTAATGGTCCTTGCAGCTGCGGGCTGCAAGCTTGGCGTGTGGGCACATGGAGCGGAGTTCTCCAGCCAGATGGCAGTTCTGGGTTAGAGAGTCTTCATTGTTGAACGCTCTGGGTTGCGTTATTGCTGTTCTCCACATAAAGACTGTTTTCTTTGTTTTAAAGTTGTTGATAAATAGAGATTTAATCTAGATTTTTAAAAAGTGTACGCGTGTTAAGTCTTTTTTTTTTGTGACCGTAGCTCCTTAATGAAACTCAGACATAATTTCTTGTATTTCTATGTTAGTACCTAAACAAGAAGAAGAAAACCCATGAAAAACTCATAACCTTGCCCAGCAATTTTCATCTTTGTTAAGCTAATTCTGTCTCTTGTAGCTATTTTTCTGTTAGATTTTTTTAGAAACAGGTCATAATGGACCACCTAACTAATTCAGCTGGAAATCATGAAATAGTTCATGACCTTCTGAAACAAATGTATTAGTTTTCCTACTGCCAGTTGAACTCCTTAATCAGAGGGTCGAGAAAATTCTCTCTAGAGACTCCTATCTGGTTGCTTTTCTGTTAATGAAAAGATTCCCAGAAGAATGAAAAGACTTTTACATCTTCCCGCTTTCTCTTGATTGACTCAAAAGGGACATTTTTGGTGGTTCTTAACTAATGCAAGTCTTTAAAAATACTTTGTACTTTTGTTTCCTGATTGTATATAATACACCAGAGATATACAAATACAATACCCTATTTTCTTCTCTGTCCCGAAGTTACTGGCAACTTTGAAGTGTGTCCCTGCCAGGAAACACGAACACACAGTGCAGCAATGTACCAGAGACAAGTTTTAGAGTGTAGTTGGTACTCCGGTCACATCTGGATTCTAAAGATACGCTTCATATTTTATACTTATCCACAGGTAACATCCCAGTGCTCAGGGACTCTTGCATCATCATCAGTGCCACTGTGTAAGTCAGGCAACAGAGAGAAGTCTGTAGTGGTTTTGGCAGGCTTCACTTGCTTGCTCTCCAAGCTCGATTGTTTCAAATGTGCAGTGCGTTTGAGCTCCAGCAGACCACCAACATAAATGCCCTCTCTTTCTCTAACGATGGCATCTGTTCCTCTCTGGTATTAGTACCTGGCACTGTGTGTGGTTGGCACAGGTTTTACTTTCTCGATGGTTTTCATTTGCAGGAAGGCTGCAGAAGCAATTTTTGGCCATTTTTTTTCCTAATATTTTTTTGAATAGTCCTTCTCCTCAAGCAATATAAACCAACAATATCTTTCTGTAGCCCTGCATTTTACGTGTACGTTAGCTGTGTCCTCACCTAATTGTGCTTTGGGCTTTCTGGTTTTCATATGACAGTAGTCCACAGTTACCATGCTCCTGAATACTACTTGTATGTATATGTCCTACACATATTGTCATTTAAATGTAGTCTTCACCCTTACCTAGGCATACGTTGCAGTTAGGAAGTTTTTTTCACTCCATATAGGCCCAGAGCATTCAGAGTGATGTGATAAATTACATGCTGCCTCAGGCTCTGAAGCCAGCCGTGAATGCGCAGAAATTCTTCCCCAAGTCCGTTTTAGTTCTGGAAACTACACTATGCACACTAAATATCTCATTCCAAAAGTACTTGTGCTAACAGTAGTCTGGGAAACCAAAAGAAAAGTGATACCCTTTTAATCTGTCCAGCGGTCTGAGGGAAGAGATAACCTGAAAGCCTTAATCCTAGAGATGGCAATAAGGGTATTAATTTATAAACTAGCCCTATGCCAGCATGCTCAGCGCAGTGATTCACAGTGTTGAAAAACTGCTTACACACTTGGAAAAGTAATCGCTACGGCACCCCAGAAAGAATGAGGTAATTGTTTTGCACCATCTCCCAGTGACAGTAGCATTTTTGTGTGTCCGTGCTTACCACGTAGTCCCCAGGAGCAGCAGCCTCCCTGGCTAGCCTCAGGTGCAGGCATGCCCCAGTGGTACCTTGAGCTCCATCTGTCACTGTGTGTGTTGGTAACAACCCTGTGAGTTTTGAGAAGTGTACAGTTACAGCTGAGTAACCAAACTGGTGTGTATTGAAAATTGGTGGGAAAAGCGTGAGAGACTTTGCACTGGAGGTTCTGCTCATTCAAAAGAATCGCAGCCATATGTACCAAGTATCTATTCTAAAGAAACCAGACTAAGGGCAGTCCACTTCTTAGAGCCCAGTGGAAATCCTGTCTAAGACCATGCAAGTCTTGGACTGTTAAGCCAACACACCTTTTGGGGCTGACTGTGTTTTTAGAATAAAAAACCCCTCACCCCAGAGCAAGAACCGTAGTTGAAAAGATACCAGGGGTTTACGTCATTCCATAAAGTGGTGATCCAGGGTTGATGTTTAAGAAAATATTGTTCAAGATGATGGTTTTTTTTTTTCCTGGAAAGCTTTTTTATTTTCTAAGGGAAAATGATGACTTTTCAGTTCCCTATACATCTTTGCAACTGGGGGTTTAGCCTGAGGAAATAAAAGTGAATGATTTTTTCTTTTTTTTATGTGGCAAAACCTTTATTCATTAGAATAGTTAGACCTAATTTAAGCAATGCTGACTGTTTCTGTGGGTCTATCTTGAAAGAGATGTTGATGGTTACAGAGTAGTCGTTCAAAGCTATTTTGCAAGTGCTTTGTACTGTAATCCATCTTGGGAATTGTGTGCTACTTGCTGTAGCTGTGCCTTCCAGTCATCACTGTCCATTTTAGTGATTGATCAAATAAATCAGATAACATCATTTCTGTTCCTAGTGTGATGGCTGTAAACCTCCTCAGAACTTCAAAGATAGCTATAGTTACGTGAAGAACCTAGCTACCTACAGATATGTAACCGCTGGTGGGTTTTTTTTCCCCTTGTAGATTGAGAGAACTGTTTTTATAAATTAATTGTTCTTGGAAAGCAAATTAAAGGCATAGCTAACATTGTTGAAGCACAGCCGTAGCTCGTTTTACAGTGATTTTGGCCCAACTCCTGTTAACTGTGAACTGATATTAAGTGTAGTAGCTGACAAGTTTGAATTTGGCAGATAGGAATTACATGAATCATGTTTTGGAGTTCTGTTTTGATGCAAGGAGAATAATACTGATAGCCACAGCTTTACAAAAAGTCCAGCCATAGCCTCAGGGCTTTTACTGCTCATCTGGATCATGTTACGGCAGCGATGCTAGATGTCCATCAGCCTTCTGCTGCTCAGATACTCCCAAAGAACTACTTGCTTTATTTACCTATCAGCTGAAGCCCAGTAGTGTCATAAAAGGTTAATACCGCGTCTGGTCTCCAGCTTTCTGCTGGTCAACTGATTTAGTTTTACTTGAGATTGCTCGCTTTAAAAAGAAGTAATTATACCCTATAATTACAGTGTATAAAATAATGTACAACTGTGCTGAAATGCAGTATACAGAAATAATAAACAGCTAAATTTAATTACCAGCTCATTCGTGGTATTCCCAAAAAGTCTGAAGGTGAAGTAGAGAGTGAGAAGCTCACAAAATTGTTAGTTTTTGAAGCCTAATAACTTAAATGCTTCCGTGGAGTGTTTTTTGGTTTTTGGGTTTTTTTTTGTAAAAGGGAGATGTGGTTTGGTACAGCAGACCCCAGAGCTTTCTCTACTTTCTTTGATAAATATTTTTGCAGCTAGTTGCAACTTCGTTATACATTGTCTTGTTAATGATAAAGCCAAGTTCGCTAAGTCTGAAAAATGCACGCACTGTGATTACTGCTTCTAGCAATTTGGATATATTCCCCTGCACGCAGTCTACAGAAATCATTGTTTGATTTCACAGCAAAATGACCAGAGCAGAACAGAAGATTGCCCTTTATCCCTGGACCCTTCTGTTGTATCTCCTAGGCTTGTGCCTACTGCTTTTTTTCCACTTTGCATCACCAGCCTGTGAGGCAGTAAGCCTATTGTAAACTTGATGGTGGTATTTCTATCGTTGATGCTTCCAGAGTCAAATGCTCACCAAAATAACCCAAAGTTAATGGATTCAACGTTCATCAACCTCGCCAAAATGAGCTGCATATTTTCTCCCTTTCTCCCTCTACAAGACTGTATAGTAAAGTAGAAGCTAAAGCAGAAGAAGGTGGCTGTAGGAGTGTTTGACTGAGAAGAGGGGGTGGGTTTGCTGGCTGGGGCAGCAGTCTGAGGGGGTGGTTGCTATCTTTGCACAGCCGTGCCAAGGCTGAAAGAATAGGTTTGTGCAGATGAAAATGACAAATGACTGTCAATTTTCATGCCAAGAGAGAAGTTTTCAGATGGTACTTAATGGTGTTGGTTCCTATTGCGGTTATTGGAAGTCACTCTTCCAACAAACCATTTGGAAATTGGTTTTTTAAATGTCTTAGCTTTGCCTATGTTACCAAAGTATAATAGTGGGTCTGCTGCTCTGAATCTCGAATTGGACCAGGCTTTTTGTGTCACGTCACGTGGCAAACCTGTCCAAGCTCCCAGCACAGAAGATATTACTGAGGAAAGACCAGGTATTCTTACACTCTGGAAGTCTCACTGCTAGAATTTTTAAAAGCCCTTGCAACTTTTTTGTAAGTTTTCTTAATTTAAAAACAGACTTGGATAACATTTGGGTCTGAGCAGAGGATTAAAGGATGGCTGTGATAGCTTGCAGATAATTCTGCTTATTGATTCCCAGTTGATCACCTGTTAGGTATGGACACAGAAGGATGCACAGGCTTCTTTTCAACTTGGGCAGAAGTTTCTATCAACAGGTACATGATGGGATGTTTATCTGTTGTTGTAAGCATAGACAAACTTGTGGAGAGACTGTTGAGACCTTGCCTGTACACGCAGTAATGGAAAGCTGTTGTTTTTTTCTGTCCAGTCTATATTCTGGAGGACTGGTTAGCTCTAAAGACATTGTACTCTCTCCTTGCTGTCAAGGTGAGCAAATTCAAACTTTTCCTTCCCCCCTTTCCAAAACTGACTTTGCTTTCTTGCTTTTGAATCTGTTTTGTACTCTGCCTTGTTAAAAGCAGCTGCAGGAGGTGAGTAGAAAGCAAGAGACACTTCCACTTCGCCCAGATCCTGGTTGCTTTCAGGTTTTTCTCTGATCCAAAATGTTTTGCAATGTTTCCTGTCAGTGCTGGTGTAGTGTCAGCTATGATGTGGTGGATATCGTACTCCCATGAGACTGCCGATGTGTTTATTAACATGTTATTTCTCATCAGCTTCATCAAGAGCAACTGTGTTTAGAACAGTAGCCTTCCTATACATAAAACCAGTAAAATACATAAAGTAGGGCATTAATAAAGAGCTTTTGACCTACATTCAGCAGAATGATTCAGAATGAATAAGGAGACTTCCAATGCTTGTCATTCTTTGCTACTAGCAAAATGTCCCAAAACAGAAATGAAGCTGAAAGTTTTAAGTTGTTTTCAAAAGCAGCTTAATGAATGAATGGATTTCTGGTTCTGTCTTTACAAACATGACACAATTTGTTTTGCACGTACATTCTTTTTTAAAGTAATCTTAAGATTTTTTTAAAAAACACCTGGTCATCTTGTTGAATGATGCTTTTTGAGCACTCTTTGTTCTTGTCCTTTTGAATACATTTAGAGGTTATTGCATATCCAAAAAAGTCGAACTCTGAATTTTATCATGTGTGTCATGTAGATGTGTATCTGGGTGTGATTTTCTCCTGTGTACATGGTTCTTTGTGCATCAAATTGCAAATAGTATGTACTTAAATCCTACGGCTGCAAATTATTAATATGTTGTCTTTTATTTTGGCAAGCCATAAAGATGCAGAAGATTTAATGGACTTGAAAGTATTAAAAGGAAGCTATTGTTCAACAAACTGTAGCTTTCATTCATTCTGTAACTCTAATAAATGCAAGATGTTGAAGGGAAAGGAGCCAAATATTAGTGTAGTCCTAAGAGACCAAACAAATAATGAGGCTACTTAAATTTGTCATTCTTCTTTCCTGATTGCACTCAAATCTAAAATGTGCACAGATGTTATTTCTGTATAGATAGTTTCAGTGTTTGCTTCTTGTTTTGGTTTATTGAGCATTGTTAAATCTTTTCAGAAATGTTTATAATATAATGGTTTCCTTTTCTCTTTTTTTTTTTTTAGAAGTTCGTGGATGTTTTAAAAGTTCATTTCAGCATGCATTCAATTGTTGCAGAGTGTAAGGAGTCATTAACGTAGTGGAGAGCCATTGCATTAGCAGGGTGGTCTTACCTTGTCAGTTCTGTGGGCAAGGTGCCAGCTGTCAGTCACAGACAGGAGCAGAATGGCAATGACAATAACTTGCCTTTCACATATGCACGTCATGGCTTGCACTCGATTTTATGACTTTGGTCTTTGAAGACATGGGGGGGGGGTCAAGCAGTAAGGCCCACTCTTAGCTTCGGCTGCTGCACCACAGAAATGGTCCTCAGTGCACAGAGGTGCCTGGTGCTTCGATCAGCTTTATTTGGGGAAAATGGTTACCCATGGTAACATTCCTGTGTTGGACCTGTCGAAAGAAAAGAACGTGGAGTTGGACTGATTCATAATCCAGCAAATTGGAAGTTGCTTAGCTTCTCCTAATGCTCCCCATCTGAAACCCCATGGTTGCTTTCAGAGTAAAGATCTCAATAGCTTGTGGAGGTCTGGTATAAGCCAGGGAACCAAATGAACTTTCTCTATGCATGGCTATCATATGTTGATCCAGATTTTCTTGGAAAACTCCGATCTCTGTGTGTGTGTGTGTGTGTATTCCTGGAGACCATATCTACTGATCATCATGCACCATAAGAAACCCAGGGTTTATGAGATGAAGGCAGTCCTGAATGCAAGCTCTTGTGCTACCACGTGTGCGCAGACCTGCTGCGCGCTTCAGGGAATTGTTCTGCTGAGATCTTTCCTTAAGGTGATGTCACCATGTGTCTGGGAGCCTGAAAAAATAAATGGTTTCTCAGAACACACCCAGAGAGATTTCTGTGGCAGAATTGATGTGTGATAGTTTTGCATCTTTGATTCTTGTCTTAAGAATAAGGCTGCAGGAGATGAGGTGGTGGCCTGGACGCAAACTGGGAGAGCGGTTGCACCCGACTGCACTAAAATAAAGATGACCGCAATTTAAACCCCCGTGAAGCTATCCCTGCTGAAGTGAGCTAGTGCAAGTCAGGGAACACAGTGTTTGCTTGACATGAGGAACTAGTCAAAGCTGTAGTTACAGTATTAGCCGTGTTTCCTTTGCCTGTACTGTTACTTAAAGTCTACTTGCTTTTTCCCCAATAGAGCTCCAGGTGGTGAAAAAAAATAGAGGAAATCTTTGGAAAATGCTGGTACACCAGTGATGGGCAGGTGGATACATGCCTCCTAAATCTATTTCTCCCTGTAGCACTATCCTTTAGCAGAAACAGGAGTTCTGCAGCCTCTTCCGGCATACAGTGGGCTTAAATCAGGACTAAACCCCCCTGAAAAAGTCAGGTGTTACACTGGTGCAAAAGCTGGTGAAATAAATCAGGAATCCTTTGTGATTTTTCTTGCATTAGATATATGAAGCGTAGCTACTGGCTGCTTTCAGTGAAGGAAAAGATCCTTTGTGCCAGGATGGGTGTATTTCTGCCTGAGGGAAGCTCTCATACCAAACCAAGCTGTGCCGTGCTCCCGATGAACGCACATGAATGCTATACCTGCAAAGCGGTGTTTTCCCATCTGTATGTGAGACTGAGCATAAGACAATTTTTAGTGTATGTATATGTTAGGAAGCCCGGCATGCAGACTGGTTAGCTGTTTGGCCTGGCAGGCTCTCTGCTGTCGGTGGAGCAGCAAAACCAGCGTGGTCTCTTGTCGTAACTGGGCTTGTTTCCAGAAGCTAATTTTTTAACACCAGCGGTTTAGATGTGAAGTTTCCAGAGGTGAGCTTGTATTTGATCAGCTGTGTTTGACTGTCACGCACACATCAGTGGTGGCGTCAAGTGTTTTGTGAGCGCAGGATAAACAGTTTGAACAAAATTTTCCCCATGGAAGGTGATGTTGCCTGGCTTTCATTAAGTACTTACCAGTGCATTAGTTCAGAATCCAAAGCTGGCTCTTTCACTTCCCCTGTAGCTTTAAATAAAAAGGGGGCTTCTGAGGAACATGAGAACAAAATTTGTTCTCCACCTTGCTATTTAATACTAAAGAAAGACAAAAATACATAATGCCCCCATCAAATCCTGGATGATTTTGGTTATGGCTTGTTTCTGTTCAGGATCAATATACTTGCAATTTACAGTATGTTGTAAGCTGCTGATGGGGGGTTGAAGCCAAAGGCTGTGAAAGATGGTCAAATGTTTCTCCCAGGGTATGCTTAGGCTTAGAATTCAACTTTTTGCAATATCCAAAGTTTGCTGTATTTGGCTGCACAGCTGAGCACCTGGTTTTTCAGATAGTGTAAACCTTCCCTGGGATTTAGGATCTGCATACAAGGTGCGTTAAAAGCATATAACTAATCACTTTTAAAACAAGATGCTAAGGTTGCCTGCTCCATACAACCAGAATGCAAGCTGTCCATTGTTACAAAATTGTTTGACTATTTGAAGCTCCGTTACTTCTAATTAAAGGTCTTAAGAACATCCAGATGCTTCAGTAATGTCTCAAACATCTCTTAATGCCTTAACAATGAAAAAAGACAGAGATATTTCCTTCTCAAATATCATGGCTAAAGTGCCTGCAAGCATGAGTCATTTTTTGTCTGACCAGTGGTGATAAGGAACGAAATTTATACTTTATGGGTGTTTGCAGCACATCTACAATCAGCAGAAATATTTTTTGTGCCATATTTTTGACGTTAGGGCTCTCTTTGCAGGAGGAATGAAGCTATGTACCATCACAGTTTTCTCTTGCACAATGAAAAATAAATGACAGTAAATATTTTGATTTCATACTTGTCTCTGAATAATTCTATTTAGTTGAATGCAGAGTGTTAAGAGGTTTGAAAATGAAATGCTACGTGGTTTCTAGTCTACAACCTAGTATCCCAGGAAGCTGCTGAAATTTGTTTTCTTGGTATGTACGTTATCATTGACTGTTTTGCTCTCATCTGTCACTGAGGCTGTTATTTCTCAGGACAATAAGGATACTTGCACATTCATAAATGCATTTCATTTAGTTTTCAGATAAGGAGGGGGATGCTTGCAGTTCTGCCTTTATGGATGTGGAAGCTAAAGCAATAGCATAAGACTTTGGCACTGTAGGAGACAGTCCCTGCTCCCACAATCTAATGATAAGCTGAATATTTGTAAGAGAGCATGTGTAGTTCAAGGAGGAAACTTAAAACACTGTTTTCATGTTTTGAATATTTCTATTGCCTTTTTGGTATGATAACCAAAAATGGTGTATAGGTTTCCTCTAGAAATAGATAAACACATAGGGGTGATAACAGCAAAGAAAAGACTTTTAAGTGTGCAGTAGTACGCAGCCAGCTGCACTACATTTTAGGTTATGTCAGTATTTCCATCATAAATCCAATTTTTAGAATTTTTGTCAGCTGTAAATGTCTGCTCTGAAAATTGGCAGGGTGTTACTCTGCCTGAAAATGAACTTTCTCGCTTTTCAACTGAAGTGTATCTGAATACTTAATTTCTAGGATTTTATAAGCACTTGCAGAGTATTATTTGCTATAATACCAGCGGGAATGCTGAAGTGATTCTCTGGCAGAAGGATACAGCGTGTGTGTGTAAAATACTGATGATTTAATGTACAATGAGATATGCTGTATTATCTGTCTAGTTAAATCACGCTTTGTGGTAAAGGGATTGTAATGCTTATCATAGCAAGCAAGTTAGTTGCCCAGGGAGATGTGATAGAGAAAGGCGCTGAGCAGGCTTTTCTACAAAACTTTGCCAGTGTATGCTAATCTTGACTTACAGTATTGTATCTGCTCCTTTGCTCAGCTGATCTTTGAGTGACTTTGGTTTGTGTTACACTGCTGTGAATTGCACGGTGATGTTCAGATGAATGTAGAGTAGGATTAGACCGAAACCCCATTATCTTAGTCAGTCCTCAGGAGGTAGAAGGCGATAGGTCTCCTGCCTTGAACTGGAACTACTTGCCATCCAGAGAAGTGCAAGAATGATTTATGTCAGAGGCTTTTTGTTGGATAGCTTCCAAAGAAAGCAGTGGGAATGGTGTGGATTACTGTCTTCTGTGTCATAAAAAAAATCTTGGGAACTGATCCCTTTCTTGCCCTTGTCAATGAATTCTGTCACCCCAGTCAGTGTTTTGGGTATATAACGTTGTCTTTCTGCAGTTGGAAATGTGTTAACCATGGTGCCTTTTTTTTTTTTTTTTTTTAAGGCCACTTGAAAATGGTGTAGTTAAAGGAAGATACTGGTTTTCTGACTTTATTATTTTGTTTTCGTGTCATAGTGGATTTGATGTCAGGTCCTGCCCAACCACTGGCTGGTATCCAGACCTAGCCGCCAATGTTAATGGGGAGAGAATTGATTCACGCAGCATCTTTCTCTCATCCTTGAGTTGTACTTTGCAAGAAGTGCCTCTCAGCCGCCCACTCACAGCACTGTGAAACAAAAGCTTCAACTTCTGTTTGTGTTTAGTTATCTCAGAAACTTTCATTGAGCTAGAGGGATGTTTTGGAAATATGTCTAGTTGAGCTGCCTAAATGCAGTCTCGGTTACAAAAGCCATCTCACACAGATCCTGCCTGTGCCCACTGGAGTCTCTGCGAGACCTTCATTGACCTCTAGAGTTTGGGCCAGGGTCTAGCCAGGGAGATTAGAGTAATCTTAGCTAGTGAGAATACAGTAATCTCTTTTAGAGAAGAATATTTGTGTGTTAGGTGTTGCCTTTATTATGCATGTGTAATGTTTTGGTGTCTGTTTAATACAACTTTCATCAGTAGTATGATTAATTATTACTGTATGCGTACTGCAGATTTCATATTGATGGTCCTGTTCAGGACAGTATTAGTCCTGTGACTAAGATGTCAGGTGCTTGCTATTAACCTCTAGTTCTTTCTCTCCCCTGCCCCTTTTTTTAGAGGCCTTTGAGTCTTTGCTTCGCTTTGCTGAAAACCGCACAAGTTCCTTGTTTGAGACAGCTTACAGACCTATGGCAAAAGAAGCAGCAGAGCCTGTTAAAGAACTTTTTACAGACATCTCTCTCTACATTCTGGGCGCAGAGACTACGGTGGAAAGTGCAGTATTAAGATTCTTTGACAGTCTCTTTCCCCTGGTGTATAGTCGGCTAATAAACCCAGGAATTACAGATTTATCAGAGGACTATACAGAGTGTCTACGGCTTACAAGGCAAGACATAAATCCTTTTGGACACTATTCTAAAAACATGGTTACAGAGCTGTCAAAATCTCTTTGGGCAAGTAGGATGCTCAGCCAGGCCCTCAGTCTGGGCATCGAAGTGATAAATACTACTGAACACGCAGCTCTCACGAAGGAATGTAGCAAGGCTCTAGTGAAGATGCAGTACTGCCCGCACTGCCAGGGCCTGACGCTGATCAGACCCTGTGTTGGATACTGTCTAAATGTAATGAGGGGCTGCTTGGCCAGTGTGTCAGAACTGGATGCACAATGGAGGGAGTATATCTCCACACTGGAGTATCTGACTAATGAAATGGCTGCCTCGCATGATCTGGAAGTTGCGCTGACAGGAATCCGGAACTTCATCAATGAAGCCATCCTGCACGCACAGTTGAATGGACCACAGCTCTCTGCTACAGTAAGTGCTCTCTGATTATCTGCTATTCCCATTTATAACTTTCATTATTTGGTGAATGAACATTTAAGCAAGTTGGTGTTGTCTTTGCATCAGTTTTTAGTCTTCAGCTAGATCTGTGTTTCATAGTCCGTGAAAACGCTACAGTTAATTATGATGGGGTTCCATAGAGTCTGCTGTGAAATGAAAGGCTTTAGGGGGGGCAAGTTTGTTCCTTGAGAAGCAGCCATGAAAAGCAGAAAGCTCTAGCTTGTCAGCAGAATTTTCTAAACAAAAAAATGGCGTTATCAACAATGTATTTTCATACTCTAAAACATCTGATCCTGTAACTCTAGGAGCAGCGTTTCCCTGGTGTGTGACTGTTTGTAGTGTGTGTGGACATTCCACAGAAATTGGTATAAGGGGCTAGAAAAGTGGGTTTCTAAATAAAGGCAATGAAATAACTTTTCATAATTTTAAAGTCCCTTTATTTCTGTGTTGAATGAGACGTTAGGAAGGTAGTACAGGTATGTAATGAGTACACCCATCATACAAAAATTGGAAAAAAACCCCCAAACTTACTTGACAGCATTTACGGAAGTAAAGGATAAAAATACATTTAAAGTGCATCTGGTTTTGTAAGGGGTAGGTTAAGGAGGAAAAGAACTAGGATAGTAGAACTGTCTCATGAATAATAGCATCATATCTCAAGATGCTGAAGATTAGATCAGAAATTATTGAAATGACTAATGATGTAGCTGGCTAAGTCTATATGAAGCTCAGCATGACTGTCAATGGGGAAAAAATGTAGCAGTGTGGCCTTAAGCAGGGTAAAGACTAATCTAAAAAATGCAGGTAGATCTGCCTGTCTTGAAAGTAAAGGAATTCTTGCAGAGAACAAATGAGAAGAAAATGGATAGATTTAAAAATTGAATTCCTGTGCAGAACTCTGGTTGCCATATTATGTAAGAGGGAAAAAAAATGATTTCATAGAGTCTACAGAAAGAAGCTATGGCAGAGGGTATACTAAACTAAGGAAGTTTTTTAACAGGAGAAAAATGCCTGTATGTTTGTAACCTTCCAAGATACCAAACAGCCCTCTTCAATTTAGAACACCTGACCGAGCCAGAGACTTACAGTCAGCATAATATATTGATTATTAAAAAACCCTAACCATTCCTAGTAACCTCATATCATTTTCGCTTGATATTTGTAGTTATTTCAGTTCACGTTGCCTCAGGGTCTCAGTTCCTTTTTATCAATGGCACTTGTGTCATTTTATCTGACATCCAAGGATAAACATGAAAAATTAAGAAAGGATTTGTCCAGGTTTTTGGACATTGCACAGCAGGTACTGGAGCCTACGTGCATTGCAGAACAGCAGGTCTTGGTTGTGTTGATGTTTGGTTGGCAGTGTCAGAAGTTATCCCATAAACTAGTGTTAAGCCTAGAACAGAAAATGAACGATGTTCTTGCATCTGCTCTAATTTTCACTCAGATGTTATTTTTTATGGGAGGCTAGAAGGCAAATGTAAATTAAAGTACACTATTATTATATATATTAGTTTTATTTCAATATAGATAGATTCCTTTTAAAACATCACATGGCTTTATTACTGATTACACCGAAGTAATTAGGAATAAAGTTAAGCTTTCTGGCTACTAGCAGCAAAAAGTCTGACAGATTTCCTGCAATATATGCATCATGTTAAACACTAAAACATAATTCTGCATTGCATTTGTCAGCCTCGTAAATTAATATGTGCTTGCTTAGCTTACTGACAGTAAAATTCATAATCCAGGTGAATATCAGATAATTACAGATGAACTCACTGAGCATATTGCTCTTAGGTGATTTGAAAGTAGAATGCTCTCAGAAGTATCTTTCAGGCTAAGGATTTTCTTTAATGATTATTCAAATACTTTTATTTGGGTCTTTCTCAGTTCCCCAGCAGTAACTTTAAATTCCTTCTTCCATTCTGAATGAATTCAGGAAGTGCTGTTTGGTTTGAAACTACATTATTTCTTTTTTCCCCAGTTATCTTTGTTTTCTCTCACTGGCAAAATCTCTGTGCATAGAAGATTGTGTGTTGTTTTAAGGGACTGCTTTGTAGGATAGCAAAGGGTATTTTCTGTTTGAAAATAATAAAAAAATGTGTTAGTGTGTGCTATCCTCAGTCTTCTAACTTTTTCAATTGTCAGCAGCATAAGATCCTATTTTGAAGACAGAGCATGTTCCACTATTTGAACAAGCATTAGTCTGATACTGATTTAAAACTTTCCTGATTAGTTACAGAGAATAGCCATTATTTAGAAAATTGAACCTAATTAAGCTGTGTTTCCTTCTCTGAAGAAATGGAAAGGAGTTGAATTCTCAGCTTCAGGATGTCCGGCGGCGAGATGTCTCCTTGGAATCCCAGGCTCTGGGGCCCAGTTTTGCACTAGGGCCCTTCTGGGCTGCGCTGATGAGATTTATACCCAGGGTATTTACTGTTTGTTTTTTACTTACAGGAAAAATATTTTCAGAAAAGAAGATACCTTCTCTTTTCCCTTCATAAAAATGTACCTTTTTCTGTTCCTACAGTATGCTTTTCAGCTTTTGCAAACGTGGAAATGTTTAACGTCTGTACAGTTTTCATTACAAATGGTGTCATTGGTTTCATTCAATTATAAATAATCTATGGAAAACTCATTCAGGAAAGCAGGGGACTCCTAATAATTTTAATTTATCCTGAGGCAGCCTTAATTAATGCACCTGCCCTTTTAGGAAACATTTTACATATTTTAATAGACACAATGTCTAATAATTAGAGTTCTTTTTTTAGCTTGCTGCCTGCCTGGATGACAACGAGTAATGGAAAGCTAGATTATGTTTTCCTTAAAACGGGGAAGGGGTGAAATAAACCAATAAAGCACTTAGGGTACTTTGCTCAAATGAGGTGTAGTCAATTATCATAAATTTAAAAATAAAACTTATTTGTATGAGGAGTTTGTAACTTCAAGAGACTGGCCTCTCCTGCTCCGTCCATTATAGCCAAGAGAATTGCTGGATTTGCTGGGACAGCATGTGTGAAAGGTCACCTTCGAGATATTAGTAATCTCTCCCCGGATTCATCCAGAATGGGCCGTGCCATTTGTTCAATGATGCTGGCTTGTGTCCAGCTTACTTAACCTAATGCAGGCCAGCTACGGTCTGCAGCATCAGCAATCATCATCATCGCTTTCTGGTTTGTCTGCTGGAATCTAATTGTCTTTTGTATTGGTAGGAGCCCTGACTGCCGCTCAGTGCCAGCTACAGACACAGAGTTTGTTCACCTTCCTTACAGTGTTTGAGACTTGCTCTACATTTTCTTTCTTTTTGTGGCTTTGCGTTTTAAAGCTGGATTCATTTTTTTCATGTATTGTCTGGCATATCGCTGTATTCCAAACTCCGTATTTGTGCATCATTCCGCATTTTTTATTTTATTTTTATTTTTTACTCAAAGTGAAATACCCTCAGATAAAACGCAAGGAGGAGAGGCGGTTTTGAAATGCGTGTGGCCACTGGCACTTAGGGACGTGTTTACCCAGGCAGTGTAGCAAGGGCTGCCTGTGCTCCCGGCGGGCAGGTCCCAGGAAGGGGGTGCTCCAGTTTCTCGGGCAGGGATAGTGAGGGTCTGCCTTGCCTAGGGTCATGCATGGGGAAAGGCATTAAAAACAGAGTAACATAGGAGGTAGGGAAGATTTCTGTTGGATCAGAAATGGTTAGAATCTGTCTGGCCCCACTGACGACAAACCTGCACCCCCACTGGTATGGAACATGTCCTAATGCTGCAGTTTCGGTCTGCAGGGGAGCTCGCTCGTCTGGCTCGCAGGTAGCGCTGCTTTATCCTGGTCTGGATCTGAAAGGTACCAGTGATCTGTGGGATGGGGTTGTTGCTGGCCAGGTGGGAGCTGAAGAGTCAGTGCCCTGCTCAGGTACAGATTTGCTGTTAGGTTTGCCAGGTCATGCTTACAGAGATTCGTCTGCCTGTGGAATAGAATATATCGCTTCCCTGTGTCAGAGGGGTGCTTATGTCCCATAGCAAAAGGATGGTTCTTTCCTTTATCAGATTATCTAAGCGTATAAGATGCATTTGCCCATGTTAGTAAGCGCCGTGACCCTGGGTCTCCAGAAACGGTGACTGCGCAGTTGTAGAGCAAGTGACAGCAGGGCTGGGTGGGTGGCTGGCAGCCGTCGTGTGTCTCGGCTGCAGGCGGTGGGCACACCTCAGGAGCAAGCTCTTTGAGACTGCCAGCCCTGGGATTTGGTACTTTTCTCTGTGCCTTGATTCAAAGGACAGTGAAGCCGTATGGAAATGCCTTTTTAGAATAGAAAAATGGCGTACCGCTTATGTGGCTGTGTATTAGGGCTCCATTTGTCAAGGGCAAGGCAGAGGCAAGATTTGCAAATAAGAAACATTTTCTAGTCTGAATTCCACTTCAGCTCTATAGAATTCGAACACGTAATTACTCATCGTTCTTTTAAGCACTTTCCCCAGGTATTGCCCTGACTTCTACTGTGCGTGTGGCTTCTTGTGAAACCTGCCTGCCCACATGGTAGAAAATGTGAAGTGATATGTGTTAGCAGAAATACTTGGAATGTGGGAATTCCTCTGCATTCTTGCTGCATGAAGTTCATAAGTATAAAGTCCGTACCTTGTTACTAACGTTGTAATTGCTGAGAATGTAAAAAGACACAGACCTAGTATTTTTAGAGTGACCAGTACAAGACAGAAGTCCAACAGATTGTGTTTCTTGATTATAAAAGTAATAAAAGCAAAAGCTAATAAAAACTTGATAGAGGGGGATTATGAAACCTATATATGATCAGAGATTAAGCATTAGGAGAAAAAAGAAAGGTCTTTGCCTTGAGCCAGTTAACTTCTTGGAGACAGGCTTACCAATTACTGTGATAAAAGCGATATAAAAAAGTGATACAAGAATAAAATTTGGGAAGAGGAGCAGATGGAGGAAGGAGACACACAGGAAGGGATGGATGCTTAAGATGTATGATGCTCGGAATTTCGAGAGTGTCAGGAAGAAGAGAATTAGTGATTGTGAGAGAGAAAAAATTGATCAAACCCCCAGAGAAATAAATGACAGACCTTCTATATGCTGTGAAGACATCAAGGACAAGTATGGATATTGAGAGGAGACCCACTAAACAGCGATTGTGTTTTAAAGGGGATTGGTTTAAGGTTGTAATGACAGAGACACTTTGATGCCTATTTTTGGCAGATCATTTCAGTGGTGTTGCTTAAAAATTTTGCGTTGTTAGGAATAAATGCAAGGAAGGAATGAGAGGGTGAAAGCTTGTAGCAGGGACTGTTTTTGGTGACAAAGAAAAGGCAGACAAAGGAGTTAAGGTTTCTGTGCCTGTCCAACCACTTCTGCTATGGTGATTTGTGATCAGGGCTGTCACTGGGAGTTGGGGAGGCAAATTACATAGAATTAACAGCAAATCAGAATGTAGAGCAATTTTTTAAAACAAAACCAAAACAACAGAAAACTCTTGTAGGTCAATGGTTGTTCTTGGTGGCTGGTCCATCAACCTCCTTCTATCAGTGGTTTAAAAAATTTAATTCCTATTGCAAAGCAGGTAGCTGGTAGTCATAAAATGCATGCCCATCGCTCTCTGCTGCCTCCTAAACTTCCCCGTCTGAAGCCATTTTTAAATGCCTTTCTCTCACTGTTTATCCTACGCCATCAATAATGTTTTGATTCTGAAATTGCTCTTGCTGACCATCACATGGTACTTAGCACTAAAGAAGGTGATTGCTTTGCAGATGAATTCAGGGAAGGCCTATAGGCATATAGTTATCCGAGGTATTTCACCTATAGGTGGGTAAGATGGGGAATGCTGATGGAGTTGGAGAGAGCTGGGAGGCAACAAGGAGTCTAAGAAGACAGAAGCACAAAAGAATGTCTAGTGTTTGGTTCTTGAGATACTCTCATGAAATAGCTGTATTCTGGGGTAGTATCTTGCAAAAAAAATGGATGAAGCTTGCCTGATTTGCAGTAATGTTTAATAAAAAGTCAGCAATAGAAATAGAAATGAGGATTTGCCCCCCCAGTTCTTAGAATGGTATGCAAACAGCACTTCATTTTTAGATACCTGAGGGTAGACTTCTACTGTCCTTTACAGGCACATATGATGCAGCTCTGCACATATCCTCAGCCGACTGGAAGTTGCAAAGCTTTAAGTTGTGCTTAACTGAGGCAAATCATCCCTGCTAAGAAGCAGCATATAATACCTTTTAAGGATGGAAAGGGGCACTTGCCCACGAAAGAACATACTTGGTGTATCCTGAAATGCCTGTATTACTGTCGTGCACTTGAGCCAGAACTTGCGGGGTGGGTGTGTGTGTGGAAATCTTGCCACAAATGTTCTGGTAACAATTCAGCAGGCTGACAGAAAATAATTTAGGTGGTTTGAAATTATTAGGAATGGAGAATTAAAAAAATAATCCTGAGAAATAAAAGACCTGAGACCCAGTAAAATGGTCACCCTTTAGGAAAATAAAAGCTTAGAGAAAAGACTGCCAAACTTCCAGCAGCAGGAGATTGATGCACAGTAACCTTACAAATCTGAAAAGGAAATGGCAGTACTATGAACAAAATAACTTTGTTCTGAGTGAGTTCACAGCAACAAAGAGTTGCTGCCAGCTAGTAATGAACTACTTGATTAAAGACATTGAACAGCGTCATAAAACACTCCTGGAGACTTTGGAGAACACTCAGAGCTGAACTCAGGTGCTTCCTTCCTGCAAATTTTCCAGTTCAAATGATCAACACCAGGTGTCAATAAGTATAAGAACCATACTTCAAAGAGGTTAAAGCAGTATATTCAATACCTTGTGGTTACATTGCTGAAAATAACTGTAAAAATGTACAGGGAAAGCTATGTTTGTGCAATATTTGCACTACAAATGTTATTTAAAGTGACATTTTGCTTTTTCTAAGCACTGAGCAGGAAACCTCCTCTGAAAACAGTAAATGGAGGAAATGCCTGACTGTGATGAGGTATCGGTAAGTGATCTTGAAGGAGCCGGAGAGGCTGCCCTATTGAAGCTATCTGATTTAATACTGCTTCTTGCAGATGTGGTCTTAAATGACACAATCACTTATGTTGAAGGCGTGACCTTGTATATTTTGTTCTCGGGAACCAAAGTTACGTGTATGTACATAAGGTTCAAATCCTTTGTGAATCCAAGGACAAGAGGAGAGCTTTTAGAAACCTGGTGAATGGCACTGAAGGCAGAGCTTGTCATGTAATGACCTATTTCTGTGTGAAAGGGAAAAGAATGGTTTTCACAGTGGTGTAAGACATATAGAAATATGTCTACATTAAATTTTTCTTTTATTTCTCTTGAGCTTTATACTCATTAAGATAGTGCTGTCATCTTACAATCAGTCATGAATGAATTTTTAAAAAGGAGCAGTGGAACTATATATTTGGAAGCAACTGAATTTCATGGAGTATAAGCATCCGATTCTTGTAGTCAGCTTTGTAAGTCTTGCCACGTGCTATTTGCTTGATTCAAAAGCATTTTGGCACTTGAGTGCTGTAGAAGTATTTCTGGAAATAATCATCTAAATTGTTTAATGCATTTCCCTCATTCCCATGGAGAATTAGAGCTCATGTACTCTTGAACAGCTCTTTAAGGGGATGCAAGCAGCTCTCTGGCCTGTATTGGTTAATGACAATTCTCTTCCGTGCAGATGTTCGATACCAAAGAGCAGCCTGATTTCCTGGTGTTAAGGATCATCTCATCTGTAGTGATAAAACTGCTTGAAATTTGGTATTTATGTCAATATGAAGTTAGTTAAAATGAAATACATATTTTTTTTCCCAAAATCTAAATTATTATCAATCAGAGTAGGAATAAAAACCACTATAATTACAAATGAGTTTGTTCAGAGAGATGTTTACTGGGTATTATCCAGCTGTCATGTTATTTGACTAAACATGTAGCTAAGAATTTGGTTTTACATAAGTTGTATAGCCCTAGGTTTGCTTTTGCAGAAGTGATCATTCATCTGGATGTACGTGTCTCTTCATACCCAGAGGCATTCCATCGCAAGTCACATCTTACCTCCCAACTGACTGCTGACTTGGGGATGCTGCTTAACCACACTATTAACAAGCCATCAAACTGTAGTAAGATAAAAAGCTCTTTTCTGCCTGGTGGACCAGTATTCAGGTTCTAGTTTCCATTCCCTGAGTCTTGTATTTTCTGTAAACATGTAACCTGAAAGTTTTATGTTGGAGATTCCTATCAATGGAATTGATGGATGTAGCGTTTTACCAGCTTTTAATCTAAGACCAGCTCTGATTGTGATTAACTATTTGTCATTAATTACTGTGCATAAGGTTTTGGGAATGACAGTGATTTGGGGCTCTTGCCTTCTGACAAAGACTTCTGTGAGAGGGATCCCAGCACCAATCTTATTGCCAAAGCGTTTGTGGGAAACGTGCCAGGTATTTGTGTGTATTTGTGGTCCCAGAAATGCTGTTAAGCTAATATATTAAGTGAGGGATTTTAAAAGATTTTGCATGCATGTGGGTTCAAAACATGAAATTCTTCGTGATGCTGTTGTTTTTTCTAAGCTGCACAGGCATATCCTAATGTAGGGTGTACAGCCAGTAAGTTATTTCAGTGTAGAGAGTAAGGATAGCAGGTTAAATATAAAGCCAATAAATAGTAACTTGCTTTCAGAGCAAGAGGCCTAAACAGTGCAGTAAAAATTTCATTATTTATTATTCACTTTGCATTATGGCTACCATCTTAATTTAGGGAAAATAATTAAAAGATGTAATAGATTTCTGAAAAGTACGTTTTATTACTTCAGTGTTGTTTTCTTCTTTAAGTGTATCAAAGCCAATGATACAGCATTGATATTAATTCTAAGTACATGCTTAAATTGCATGGTTGATTAAGCAAGTGTCCTTGGCCGCTGCAGCAGCCTTAAGCCTGCCCCTCTGTGATGTTAAGCACTATAAAAACTAATGCTGGCATACACAAGCATGTGTGCACGCGTTAAAATACACAGCCCACTGCTTTTCTTCACTCCTTCAAATGAAGCTGCGTTTTCTTTCGGGGTGTGGAAAATCATCTGGGTTCTGAAAGGCTAGTTCGTGTAGCGTCTATCTTTATTTCATATGAATGAGCTTATCACTTCTACTATTGATTTGAATTTGGGTTTTCTCAGAGGGCTATGTATCTGCATGATATAACCATTTTTTCTCCAAACAGCTGCTTTGCTTCGTTTTGTGTGCCAAATTGAGGCTCTGAAATTTTTCAGCCCCTTTTGGTTCCTAGGGAATTTAATTAAAATAATAATGAAAAGCAAACGCCAAAGTCGTAACCTGTGTAAAATATACAGTCAGAATGATGTTTGTTTTCACCCTCAACTTGAAAATGATGAAGACTATACCCTAAGTCATAATGTTTGTGTCCTGTTTGACTTTAGCTCAATGTTGTATGAAGAGGAGGGTGTGCCCGTGTGGGTCTGACGGCAGGTTATGAGCTACAGAATAGAAGTCCTATCAAAGCCATAATCATAAACCTGCCAAGATAGCGCAGTCATAATTTCACAAAGGCAGAGTTGTCACTGAGCACTCTATCTTACTTGGAATATGATTCTGGTGTCAGCGCTTCACTATTATTACAGTTGAAAGATGAAGGACGTAAACATGGTAAGAGTCCAGGATTTTGCTTGAAGCACAATACTGAGCAAGACAATCAGTGGTTGGGATAATATTTATGGAGATGGTAATATTCCAGATGACAGATGATGTGTTTAGTGTTTCAACAGAGTTGTGTATGCTTTATTCATCGTTCCTACTTTCTGTTTTATTCTATTCTGTGCACCTATTGTAAGCCTCCCTAGGTTGTGTAAGTCATCTACCGAAATTGAGTGTTATTTTCTATTACAAAATCAATTTAAACTGCAAAAGAGAAATTAGATGTGCAGGGTTTTTTTATGAACCTGACTTTCGGTATTGTGGTTTATTAAATATGATGGATTTTGTAGCTGTGATGCTTAGGAATTTTGGCACTTCTGTTTGTTGTGGTTAGTTTTTGGTCTTACGAATTAACAAGGCATCAAACAATGAAGTTAAAGTGTTGCTGGGTTGGGGTCCAGTCCCTGGTAAAAAATGCAGCTCTAGCATATTGGCAGCTAGACTGCTTGTTATTCATTGTAAGGAGTCTAGCTATGGGAGTGTTAGATGTTTGACAGCATTGAATGGATTCCAGTCAGCCATACAAACTACCTCCAGTGAAGTGGAAAGGACCATAAAATTGTTTTAGCAACAGCTAATTCTCTTGAGTCTTTTAGGGCTTTTTTTAAAAAACTTTTTTTTCTTTAACTGTTTGGTTGCCAGCAGAGGATTTGCCAATTTAAACAGTAAATGTTCCCAGATTGATTGATTTTTTTTTTTTTTTTTTTTTTTTTTTTTTAGGATTAGTTATGAAAGGTCTTCACTGATTATGCATTTAGCATAGTTTAGATTTTGGAAAAAAAAAAACCCAAACAAACAAAAATGACCTAAAGTATATATTTAACAATGGTACCTTTCTTTGAATATAAAACCTGAAATATAAAGAAACTTACAGTACTGTTTTTTTAAAAATGATTTTTCTATAAATAACTTCTACTCCTATTTTTATCAACAAGGCATTTGGTTGCTAGTCTAGTAACTTTTAGATATTTTGCTTCATGTCCCTGATCATCTTTTAGCTGTTGAAGTGGCATGCAAGCTTAATGCTGCAGGGTTCTTTTAACAAGCAGCTTGGGGAATTAACTTGTCTTTTTGATCTCCAGCTAAAGATGTGTATTAATTCTTCTGTCTTTCCTTTAATTTTTTTTTCTTCTCCTGAATAGCTTAGAATGTGGATTCAGTGTATGAAAGCACATAAAAATGTGTCCTCACCTGTCAAATGTTTCATAATGCAAGAGCTGGTTGTCTCATCATGCGCCATAGTTCAGTCTTTAAGAAAAAGCCATGAACACAAAGTATTTAAATGGTCTGGGGGCACAGTGATAGTAGCTTTGGAGGAAGCCTGAAAAATTCTGGCCTTTGGAGTACAAGGGGAAGATGGAGAACGAGGAGGTCCTCAGCTGTTACAGCTTCACTGAATGGACTTAAAGAACCAAGAACCTGGGTAAAAGAGGTTCCATTTTGCAATTTGTCTGGGTGCAAGGCTTTATTCTGCTGATGGTAGATGGGCAGATGAGAACAGAGTGAAAGCAAGTTGGTTCTCTTGTCACCTTCTGCCACGGAAGGGGCTGCCCCTTGTGCAGAACTCTGTCTCGTGCACTGGGAAAAATGAGGTATTTCATCTGACTGGGTACAAACCTCCTCTCCTCTCCTGTCTGCATCTTTTTCCCAAGAATTTAGTTAACCTTGACTGCAGTAATTGAGATAAAGTTGTCATTGCTAGCATTTGGACTTACAGTAAGAATGCCAGCTGTGCTAGGAAGGCGTCAGGCCACCAGCAGCATCAACACATGGAGCTGGGCAGGATCAGGGCTAAAATACCCAGCCCCATGTGAAGGAACTGAGGGCACAGCTCTGGGAACAGAATCCCGGTGACTTGTGGTGTGTCTTCCCTTCCTCTACGGTAGATTAGGTGGCAGTCCCTGGTGATTGTTTTGTGGTTCTCTAGACTTTGTTAACGGTCATGAAGCTTTACTTATTTTTTTATTCTTCTAGTCCTTCTACACAAAACCTTTACTTCACAGACTTTTTCTCTAGTCTTCCTATGTCTGTGTGAACCAGAGAAGTCAACACAATCTGTGTAAGGAGAAATTGAACAATAAATCATAGTTATTGAGCTTGTTGTACCTGCATTTAGAGGAGAAGACCTGCCTTTTCATTTAGATACTTCAGTCCTAGGGAGAAAGATGAGGGCTTTCTAAGGCTGCACCCCTCATGCAGCAGCCCAGTGCTTCCTGCAGCCACAGGACCAAGCCGAGCAAGTAAGCATCTTCCCCTGAGTAATGCTTTTCCTCTTAAGAGAACTTTGTTCAGAGCAAGATTTGGCATTTACATGGAAAGAAAGATGTACAGATTTTGTTGTCTGTGACTTCAAGCAACAGCTTACCTACCACAAGTGTTGGCTTATGTCCACCACTAACGGGAGATACATAACATACCTGATTTTTCTAGTCAGGATGGGGTCCGAGCATTTTGACAGTTGTGTATTTCATCCGAGCAGTCGCTAGGAACACTTCCAAATCTTATTTCTGACCACTGTAAAAGCCTCTGGTCTTACCTGAAGCATACGTTGGTGGCTACAATCTCTGTTTCTTTGCAAACCTGCTCCATTCTACACTATCCCCTGTAGTCATCCTCTGGGAGACTAAATAGTTTTAATCCTCTCTAACTTTGTGTTGCTTTTATTGCAGACTTATAGCTCACGTGATTGTGAGTCAAGATGTGCACATACTTGTTTGGAAGGTCCATTGGTTCTTTTTAGGGAGACATCTATGCTTTTCTGTCTTCGGTTTTCTTTCCGATTTAGTCAATACTTTTTGTTAAAATCTTCACTTAATAAGATGGTTTGTTTTGAATCACTGCTGTTACTTCAATATATGGAGTTTACCCTTGGTTCTTATTTTATTCTAAATATGCTCGCTATAGCGTTTGGATTATGTGCTTTTTTTCCTAATAAGCAAATGTGACGCTGCTGCCTTCTGTGGAGGCAAAAGGAAACAATATTTTTGCACTTCTGTATGAGCTCTTGCTGTCACACTTTTATATGATGCTAGACCAGGAACTTGAAGGACTTGATGGATTTTTTTTATCTTCAGATTTTTCTGTACCAAAAGTTGTAACTCATCTGCTAACAGCAGAACCGAGAGCAAACATTGCCAAACAAGTGACAGTGAAGCAAAACAGAGAAGGATGGTTGTGGTGGGTTGACCTTGGCCGGCTGCCCACTGAGGGGTCTCCGTCCCCCTCCTCAACAGGACGGGGGAGAAAATAGGTGGAGGAAATCATGGTTGAGGTAAAGATGGGGAGAGCCTCTGCCGCTTACTGTCACGGGCAGCACTGACTCATGTTGAAAACTGAGTTACTGCCAATCAAAATAGACTTGGATGGTGAAAACCAGACAAAAACGAAAAGGTTTCCCCCTGCCTGGGCCAACTTCACTCCTTCATTCCCCCGACAGGGGCAAGGCCAGCTCCTCTGCGGGGTCCTTCCCTCTGTGCCCGGCTGTGTCAGGCACTGGGCACCCCCAGCCGCTCCTCGCAGGGACCCTGCAGCCAGCTCCCGCACGCGGCCACCTGATAGGGACGTGAGCAGCGGAGGAGGAATGGCTTAGACTTGAGGAGCAGCTTTTTTAGAGAATGGAAGATTCAAGTAAGCGGTTAAACAGGGGTAAACTTTCAAAAATAGTAAGCTGAGCAAAGTCCTGATTTGTGACAGGAATTAATCATTTGTGTTTCTGAGTTGATGGGCAGTGACAGAAGGGGGAAAGGGGTACAAAGAAGTGAAATAGTGATTTGAGGTGGTGGAGAATAACATTACACTGTTCCCAATTAAAGTAACAACTGTAAAGAAATGGTCAAAGAAAAAATAAAAAGTCTGCTGGTAAGCTGGTTTCCCATGGCTTATTCTCAGAAAAATAGATTTAGTACAGTGGGGGTGCATGAGTCAGGTCCAGGAGCAGCATGGCTGTGTTTACAGGTTTTTTCATCCAGGCTTAGCAACTTGAATAGTGTCATATAAACACAGCTGTGCTGCATCTGGATGAAAGCATGTAGGGCTATGTGGTGCTGTTCATGGCCACGTGAAGTCACTGAAGCAGAGCAGTACTGCTTTCCCTTCCCTGTGATTGCACTTCAGTCAGTGGTTTCCCTTGGTGCCCTGCTGCAGCGGTGTGCTTTTCCCAGTAGGGCTGCAGATGCTCTGCATGGTGGGTTTCCCCTGGTACCCTGCAGGGAAGGGTGTCAAGTCAGCTATCTGTCAGGGTGTACAGGCTCCTCTGGAGAAGTCTTTCTTTTCAGTGATTACATTCCTGTTAATCGCCTCCTTTTGTTTGTTAGTTTGGTGGTGGAGCTTTATCAGCGTCAGTATTGTCCTCCCCCCTAGACTGCCCTGTTTGGACAATTCTACCATTTCAAGCTGGTTTTAGCCATGTTTTACCTATGCTAGAGGAGCTGTGGATGGACTAACCTGTGAGTTCTCCTGAGCAGTTAGCCGGACCTCCTTAGGTGTGCAGTTACCACTGCTGGCAGCTGGGGAAGGACTGGAGTGTGAGAGTGACGGCACGCATCCTTTCGCTCCCACGGCGGCAGCAGATCTTTAGGGCTTTTGTTCAGTTTCTCTTACCCCACTTGGCTCTGCCCTGTCGTGCTTCTTGTCCCTTTAATTGGTTCAGACTGTTTTACAAAAAAGCACTTTGCTTTGCCTTTTTTTTTTTTTTTTCGCAAGGTATGTGATGCGTTACTTCATAAGCTTTAATGATTAAATATATATAACCTGTACTTCTATTGTCTAAGCTTGCCCAGGATATGCCCTCGGTTCTGAGGCTTCCTCTTTGACGGAATTAAGAAGTCATCTTCCTGCACGATCAGGTCAGGAAGCTGCTCCATTGATAGACTCCTAATTTCAGTATGAACTTAATTCTTCATGGTGATTATTTGAACCGACATTTATCGTGATCTGAAAGTAAAAAAGAATGGCTTGTTCATCGTAGTTAACGATGAAAATATATAATCAGTCCACGATTCAATTTTGAGACTACATTTAGTGACCCAGGATTTCCAACTCATAAGAAATGTAATACATTTTTAAAAGCCTTTTCATATTCTTCCCTACTGCATATGAACCCCTGGAAGTTTTTCATCACCGCTCTACAGCACAATTATGTTTTTTTTGACATCAAACTCCAAAGAAGTTGTATTAAAAGCAAGAAGGGAGGTCAGCAGCTAATTTTTTCAAAGCAGGTTAAGCCTAAGTCTCTTTCTGTTCATCTTTGAAATGTATAATCTTTTAGTATGGAAATTTGTGACAGCACTGGGAAGTGCTCAAAGAATGTGTACCTGCTGTGGGCCAGATCCTAGCGAGCACAGATCTCCTGAGTTGAAGCACTGTAATGGCATTTCATGCCAGCTGAGTGTTTGGTCTATGCGGTTCATGTGCTTTCAGCTCCTTGAACTATTGTAACCAAATTGTAAGTGCCTGGATTAAGCCCGAAGAAATAATATGCACAGTGAGGTTTGCCTAGGAAAGAATCTGCTAACTTCCCTGCCCTGCTGATCTGTTGTAGAAATTACTCTTCTGTGTCACAAATCACAGTGTCAGTGTTGGCTAAATGTTTGGATGTATATGCCAAACCTAACTCACTTGTCAAAAAAAAAAATGTGCCCTGATCTGAATTTTGGCCCTTGCATCTTTTTGCAGAAATGGAAGCAAAGCTACTTTCGGCTCAGAGCTGTCATAGCAGGGTTTGTATTTAAAGGGTATTAAATAATACCTTTTATTATTTACGGTATAATAAGTCAAAGGTTTTGGTGGATGGAAAACTAACAACAAACAGGGGAGGCTGTCACATTCGGGCTTCGAAGTCAGTATTTGTCTTGTGTATAAAATATGCTCCAATTCAGTGTCCTTGGTGGGATCTGAGACAGACCAGCAAGACTTACAATGGCAGACCTATCTTTTAAATACAATTATTTTTATTTTTTTTTGCTTTCTAGTTCTCTACAGTTCATGATAGGTTGAGAGGTGGATGTTTTTCACAGCCAGTACAGAATGTGTAGGGTGGAATCACGTGATGCTGAAGCTGGAAGACATCCCGAGAGGCTATCTAGTCTAGTGGAAAGATCAGCTATATTTTTATATGTTTTACGTTACTTATCTGATCAACTAGAATAGCACTTACAGGAGAGCTGGTGCCAGATAACCAGGAAACAGGTAATTTCTTTTGTATGTCTGTCTACTCTTGTTGTACGCGCCTCTTCCATCTAGCTTTCTTTTGACAATCTGACTTAAAATAAAGAACAGAGCCAGTAACATCGCTCTAGTTCTTGCATTTACATAAACCATACTTACATAGTTGCAGCCTTCTCCTTTCACACTTCTGGTAGTTGACTTCATCTCTAAATAATACTTCTCATTCTTACCTCATGCTTATCAACTCTGTGGTGCTTCTCTGAATTTTTGGGAACTGCATGATTTATTATCTGCTTAATAATACTGTGTAATTGTAATTTAGTTTAGAACAGGCTCAATAATGAAGATGCAGAACCAAAGCAGAAATCCAAAGTACTAAGGAAAAGTGCTAGGTCAAGCAAGAAGAGTGAGGATCTATTAGTGTCAAATTACATGTTCTTAGAGAAAAGTTAAAGATTCAGTCTAAAAAGAAATGAGTTTTTAACTGAAAGGATTTTTTTTTTTTTTTGTCTAAAGTCTGAGGGAATCAGACTGTTCATTGGAATCATGGTGATGTGACAGGGAAAGTCTGAAGCAGCAGTCGTGAAGGAGATCAGCCTGTATGTTCTGCTGTTGCAGAACTGCAAAACTATGGAAAAATATAAGGGAAGAAAGAGAGTTTGTGTAATTCATTAGAGAGAGGTGTAGTATTTTTTTACCCTGGGACTACTTCCCACTTTCAGTCTGCTTTTCTAAGTGCTTATCCGAGATATACAATGAAGTTGGTTCTAAAAGATAATAGCATTAATTAGAAATAGATGGTGGTTTGTGCTACTTGAAGTTGTATAGTTACGAACTATTACCAGATACTTTTTGGAAAGTCAGGAATTAAGCCATCAAATATTGGCCAGATCCTGTCTTGACTTTCTCCCTAATTTTTCTTGTAGTAATTTTGTGAGAAAAAATGATGAGTTGATTTTTCTCATTTTACCACAAACACCTTAAGATTGCAAACTGTTCAAGTAGAATGATTTTTATTTATTTTCCTTGCTTTATCTGTAGGTTTCATTGCATCCTTAGGGTTATGTGGACATATTAAGAGCTATTAAAGACTAAGACCTCCTCCAGTCTTTTGAGACTATGGAAAAATGGTGTTTCTGAAGCGGGAAGATACTTGCTGCATGCCCGTGTTAGATCATTTCCAGTTTCTAGTCTGATACATGGTGGGACTCTTGAGTAACTTAACTAATTCTAGTTTTGGAGTGTATACTTTCCAGTAGATTTAGCTTTAGATCTCTGGTTGTTGTCATAGAGTTTTAATGAAAGTCATACAGAATTTTCAGCTAGCTAACATTTGTATCTTCCTTTCTGTTTGGTTGGGGAGCTCAGCTGGCAAGGATTCAGGGTTCATGTTCCCCTTGAATTCATTATCAGCAAAGATAGTATGCTGGATCTCTTTTCCCCTTCCCCGTTTGAGGGAATAACATGTAATAACATGTCCAACATTTTGTTTCAGGAGAAGACCAAGGTCACACTTCCCCCCTGCCAGGAGACAGTGGATAAGCTTTCCCTTTCCATGGATTCTAGTAGTACTCAAACTTTGGCATTATTATAGATCTTAGGACAGATTTGATTCCGCAGCATGGAAAACATCTATGTCCACATACTAATGTCAAAATCACAACCCAGTTTTTTGCCTGGACTCAGGACCATGTTAGCCAGCAGCCTGGATGACACCAAAAGCCTTCAAAAGACAGGTGAATAATGGGAATACCGCACTCTGTGAACCAGGCACCAAATCTTGTATCAGAAACCCCGAAGGTGTAGCACTCGCAAAAGCCTAGGTGCAGGTATATTAGCTAGGGTAATATTTGTCTGCCAGAGTCACAGGGCTCTCCTCTTTGTTTCCATTTTTTTTTTCTTTCATTCCCTATGAACGGTCAAACCAGCAGAGAGAATTAAGGCTAAGCAGGGTATTAATAGTTTTACAGTGACAGCAAATACAGAATTGTATAGAAAGATAGTCTGGAGAGTAAAATGTCTAGTGAGATGTGAGGGAATACTAATGTCAAAATCCTTTAAGGTCACAGTTGTTCCTCCCATGGGATGCCTGGGGGAGGATGATAAAAAATCGCGATCCAAGTAACAAACCCAACCAACTAGCCAATAAAAGGGAGTTTTATTTTGCTTTGTTGGCTTTTTTGTAGTGGCTGGTTTACTTTGTGCACTAATGGGAGAGTAAGACCATAAATATTAGCTTGTGTTTGTAAGGTCTGAGCGGTTCCAGTTTTCCCTGTGTATATATTGTCTATTTGTAAAACGTTTTATGAAAGGTTAGGGAGAGTACAAGAAAGTCTGTGCCTCGCTGGTCTGCTGCCAAAGGCCGTGTGATCACTTCTGCTTCACGGAAACTGAATTTTCTTGAGTCAAGCCTTAAGACGGTAAATTCTTTTCCATTCTTGCTCAGTATTTTTCCCCCACATTTCTTAAAATAATTTCCCAGGAAAAATTCTCCAAGGAAGCATGCTTGCTTTCATAGCAGAGGGGAAACAAAGCTTTTAAAACGTGCTGGGATTTTGTAGTGTTGAAAGGTGTGCGGGCTGGCAGGTGTGTGGGGTAGAGCCCGCTTTCCTCTGCCACAGCTGCCCTTGTGGCTCGGTGCGGGGTGGCCGCAGTAGCCAGCATGGCTGCTCTTCATCCGTGCTGTCCCACCCAGCCACGGCCACCACCCGGGAAAGGAGGGGAGCTGTTGCAGAGATGGCTTTTTCTCCAAGTTCCTGAACTAAACAAATTCTTTCTTTGCTTTTTGAAGCTGATCGTCTTTCAGTATAAAAGTTTGGGGTTGTTTTAGCGTCATTTCTCACCAACGCATTGGTAATGATTAGAAAACGATCTCTCTTTTTAGAAGTCTTTCTCCAAGTATTCCCTTGTTTTCCTTTTTCTTTTGTCTTAGAGCTTCACATTTTTAAAATATGTGGAGGAAATTTAGATAGTGAAAGCATAAACTATCCAGTGCCATGTTACGTGTACTTGGTATTACTTTTGTTTACTTTTCAATCCACATATGGTGTGATGGTTTCGAGATGGAGTGGGAGAACAACACTTCCCCTTACCCCGGTGCTGCCTTGCTTGTCCCTCGTGGAGTCCTGGACCGATAACGTGAGCGTGCTTTACAGCTGCTTGTCAGTGTAAAGTCCCTTCATCATATACAGCAACCAGGCGGCTGTACTTTAGGGTAATCCCCGCCCCTTGCTGAGCTCAATCCTGAAAAATAAACAAAACTCAGGGAAAAGCGATTTGCTGGCAGAAAGCTTGAGCTAATGTTGTAGATATACAACCATAGGGCTCAATTCTGCGAGAAACAGAGTAGTCTGGCCCCAGTCCCGTAAAGCACTTAAGCACGGGCTTAGTTTTAAAACAAGCAGCAGATTGAGTGACACCTGGAAAGGGTGAACCTGTAAACCTGGAGGAGGACTGGGGCTGCTGGTGCAGGTGTGGGGCAGAGCCCCGAGCCTTGCGGGGGGCTGCGGGCCCACTGAGCATCACGGTCTCCCTTGGAGGGGGGGAGGAAGGAAAAGGGGTGGAAATGCTCCCTTAGATGTTTCCTCCACGCAGCAAATCCCTAGCTGTGCTGGGAAGGCTTTTGTGCTGGAACTGCCCTCTTTCCCCTGAGCAGAGCTGCAGTGTGCGGCCGCTCTGCCCAGGAGGAGCAGTCGCCCCAGAGGGGCTGCACTGAGCGGAGGGGGAGTGAGCAGAGGGCTGCTCTGTCAATCACCTGTCAGGCATCCTGGCATTTTCATGATGAATTAGGCTCTGTAGATGCTTTGTGGCTCGGCTAACAAAGAGACTGATTTTTATTTATTATTTTTTTCTTTACCAAATTCCCCAGTGCTACTCCTACAGTATGTGATTTTACCAAGTTTTCTTTTTGTAAGTGAAAATGTGATACAGAGCATTGAATAAAAAAGAGAAACCATGCACGTATTTAGAGATTAATTTTGTATCAAGTTTGGGGTTTTTTTTTTTTTGGTTTAAGATTGTGATGAAGCTGCATTCTTGATACATCACCAGTATCTGCTTAATAAGGTTTTCTAATTTTATTTGCTTGTTTGTGTGCATTTCCTTCAGAGACCATGGGTTATTTGTATTTTGCAATGCAGGGTACTTGCATGTATGTTTCATGGGTTTATATGAATGTATAATGTTTAGTGAACAAACCCTATTTTTTTTTTGCATGTGATAGAAGTTACAGGTACTTATTCCCCAAGAAATACTTATTTTCCATAAAGTAAACGAGTACTGTAGTCATCGCTCTTTCTTTGATCTCCTTAGTGTGCTGATTGTTAGAATGTTCTTTTTTTCTTCCTGAAACAGATTTACTCTCTGAATCATGCTGTTCTGTTGATATTTATAAGTAACGGAGATCAGTCTTCTGGTCTGTAGTTTTGGACCCTGGTATAATTTAATATATGACACTTCTTTTATTTTTACATTGCTATGTGGCTGGTATTCACAAAGTAGAGGTGACAAAGTTAAGGCCATGTATTTGCCTTCTGCAAAAAGTCCTGAACGGCCTTCCATAAAATGAAACTTTCCTATCTTGAACCAGCTTGGAAGTGAATTACCTAAAAGGCCCCAAGGCTTCAAAAGTACAACAGTATATTTTTTTGGAGGTGGCTACTGATGGCAAAAAGTTGCAAAGAAAATAACTGGAACAAAAGGTTAGTACTGATTCGATAGACATGGCTAGCATTGCAAGCAGACTTACCTCCCACACCGCATAGCAATGAGAAGGGAGCTTGGTGAGAAAGTTCAAACTGCAGAAGATTATCCTTTCACAAATAAATTCTTTGAACGGGTCCCTGTTGAAAATGGTAAGATTATACCTCTGAGGAGAGCTACCTCTCTGAAGAAGTGCTTATGCCACTTAACTTTTTCAAAACTCTTAAATCTTCTCGAGTAAAATTAACAAACGTCATACTTCTGAAGATGATGTGTGCATTTTCTGTCAAGAACAGGTCTATTAATTGTGAAGTACTTCTGGAGCTGATACTCTTTAGAGAAAAAAGCAATACTGGGACTTCCATAGCAAAATATACTTTCACTGCTTTTTAGTGCCTTGCTTATCTGACTGAAACTTTCTGCATCTTCCAAGTAATGGCATTCAAGACATTTTTATTTATCAGTCTCATTTACTTGGGAGCCTGCAGTGTGTATTCTTGATAAAAAAAAGTTTTGTTGCAGTGCAATCCCCATTCAAATTATGGACTGGGAATATCCAGATAGAAATTGTTAGTTACTTGTTTGATAGTCCAGTGTAAATACAGAAGCTGTCTAAATGCACTGAGCATAGTTATGCAAGACCATATTCATCTAGTTTTCTACAAAGGTAAGATGTAAAAAATTGTTTGAATAAAATTACTAGGTTTTTTAATTCTATGATTTTGATCTGCTTCAAGCATGTGTTCTAAAGAAAGTGGGTCTTAAGTGTGGCGGTGATGATGACATGCCCAAAGTGCATGTATCTATTTAAGTAGTAAATTGGAAATGGTTGTAATATTATTTACAGCTATTAAACTTAAATTAGGTCCCAATTCTTCTCCAAATATTGAATCAAGAGCTAAGTCTGGTGAACTCCAATGGCAGGATCCATGGTGTACGTGTTCGCTGGGATATTTCGATGAGATGACATCAAACATACATGTTTTTATGTGTAACTGGTTTGTTTGACATCTATATGACTTTTCTAAATTGTCTTTTGCAACATAGATGCTCTATCCATATACTTAAGAAGAGGCGATTGAACTATTTTGAATGACAAGATATTTTGAGAGAAAAAAGTCCCTTATATTTAAAAAGCAGAACTAATCATGTTCATCTTCTGTGATTTTTCATCCTTTTTTGTCAATAACAACATAAAATGTTCATAGTAAAACATGTTGAAATGTCTGCTATCATGCTCTTGCACATCTTACTGGAAATTTGCTTGCTCACTGCTTTAATGAAATTTGCAGTCTCTCAGTTCCTCACATTCCTGACAACTTTGACATTATTTAGAATTTATTTAGTAAATGTATCCTGATAATGAAAGGCAAGTAAAATGCCCATAATAATCTATTGGAAAAACTTGGAATAATGACCAAGAAAGTTGGATTTGGCGTTTCAGCTGAGCTATATTATCTCCATGTGGTTGCAAGGTGGAGGGGGGAGCTCAGTCAAATGTGCCTGCCTTCATTGGGAGGGAGCTCAAATACTTGCTACATTCAGATTATGCTGTATATGGTGCCTTTAATATTTAGTTGGCAAAGCTTGAAGGCAGGGATGGAGAGAATTCCAACCATTGTCTTAGTTGTAGTTAACCTCTGGAAAGGTTGAAAGTGAATTTATCCGTATGTAGGAGTTATTTGTTTCAATACCCATTTTCACGTTAGTGACAGAACTTTTTGAATTCTCCATTTTGAAGCGATAATAATACAGGGGAAATTTTAATGTTAAAGTGGACTTCTAAGGAAGAGCAGAAAAACTCAAGGCTGATACAGCCTGGATTACGTGCGTGCTTCTTATTGCTAGTGCATCCTTTCATTTTGTGGTTTTTGTTTTGAAAACTGGTTGTTCTCCAGCTTCTTCCTGTCACCCCTCCCTTACCCCTAGTTTATTTCGCCTCTATTTGAAAGGTTAATTTTAAACAGTGCCCCCCCCCCCCCCCCCCCCGCCCCCTTTGCCTTGGGTTGTTTAAAAAGTGACATTTGGAGAATGTTTCTTAAATGATGCAAGTTTCACTTCTTTTCATACAGAATCATTATGGCACATTCCAAAGACTGCTGCTCGTGTTGAAAACTTGCTTACTGCAGGGATTGGTGCTATGGGATTCAAGAGCTGGAGAGAACATCTTCCATTCATGCAAGTCAAAATGTCAACAGCCACATGGGTGTAAATAAAAAAGGCCATTTGTGAAAACTGGTAATTGATTGCTATTCTAAATTTTGAGCTGTCATGTTTTCTGACAGTATTCCAGCTCTATTTTCAAACTAAAAAAAAATAAAGTATCCTTACAGATAGTACTGCAAGCTCAATCTGATTCTTCAAAATTAACTTACTACACTATTTACTTTTCAAATTAATTTCAACTAAAATTTAATTCTGGAATTGCATCCAGAAGAAGAAGAGTTAGGTGAGTAACAGGCATAGCCCAACAGTCTCTTTGAAATTACAGATATATAATGGGCAGGGAAATATTATGTCCTATAAACCAGAAACGTACAGAAAACACGTGCCTTCAGGAGGTTTGAGACCTCTGACTCTGAGTACTTGCCATCTGGAAAAAAAGGTCCCTGGATTCAGGAATGAGGCAGAGACGTCCTACCAGAGAAACTGGGTCTCGTTGGAATGGTGTCCTCTGGGGGCTTGCGGATTGACAGGATTGGGGTGTAATTTCACACAGGTATTCAGTGTTGTTCTTCGTGCCAGTATTTAATGCAAAATACTTAATCTCTGCAGCAGATCAATATTCTAATGATAGAGGAATAGGGCTGGCAGGTGGACTTCTTCTGCATGTAACCCATCCCCTGCCTGAGGAAAGAATAATTATCTTTAAGCCATTCTTAACAAATGTTCTTCAAAGTTTTCTTAAAGACCTCTAATGAGAGAAATTCTGTAATGTCCCCAGACAGTCTTCTCAAGTTTCTCTGTTATTATTGTAAGAAATTTTCTCTCAATTTCTAACTTGGATCTCCCTTGCAACTTGTTACTACTTGTAAGGATCTCCCTTGTAAGGGTTTAGAGAATAGATTATTCTTGTATCTGGCACATTTATACATATATTCAGATTCTGATGGTATCTCCTTTTCTTCATGCTGACTACTGCCGCTTTCTAGAGCCTTTATTTGTTAAATTCTTTGGATTTCTGGCCTTTTTCATTGCTTTCTTTTAGACTCTTTTCAGCTGTACACTTGTTATCTCAAATAGCCTGATACTTGCAGAGCTGGACCTTGTGGCAGGCACCTTGAGGCCACTGGGTCCCTTCCACTAGTCGGGGTGTCTAGAGGGAAGAAGTGAAATGAATGCATCATGGGTCAGGAAAGAGTAAACCTGAAACTCTGGAGTTCTGCCAATCCCAACTCATCCTCTCGTAGCCAGGTTAGGTGAAGACACTGGGATTTGGAGACAGCTGTCGGAACTGGAGTATTGGCTCTTGAGGATTATGAGCAAATAAAGCCTCATTTCTTCTTTTGTCCTGTATCAAGTGCCGTGCCTGTCATGGACAGCTTTATGCATAACTTGGTTATATGAAACCCTTGAGAATGATGCCTTGCAGAAAAGAGTGAAAGCTTATCTTTGTGTCTTCGTGCTGGGAGGTGTCATCGATAGTGCAGCATGTGGGCTGGGTTGGGGTTTGGTTTGGTGCTTTTCCAGAAAGCATAAAACTATTGCATGGAACTATTTTTTTTTTTTTTTCTCTGTCTACATTTCAGATTTATGGGTAGCTTTTTAAAAAAAATTTATCTTCTGGTGTTTAGAGTTAATATTGCCTTATTTTGGCAATGGTTATGGGCCTTTAGTTTTTAGGCTAATGAAAACATCTGTCTCTTTAAAGAGTTTTCTGAGATATGCAGATGCTACAAGGAGATTAAAACAAAGTGAGAAACAATTTCACAGGAGTGAATATTCTAGGACTTTTTATAGGACCTAGGATATTCCTTAAAGACCTCTAGGTTTTAAAGCCAAGTGAAAAAGGGACAAACAACTGTTTCTAGACATGCACTGTGAAATGAATTGCTTATGTTTTTGCTGTCATCCTACCAAGTACAAAGGGAACTATGCATATACATGGTTTATGGTTTTTTTGATACCTACAAAAACATTGCAAGTATCAAAGCTTTTTCATTTCAAAGTGCTGCAGAATGCCCTATGTTTTGTATCCCTCTTTAATTTCCACAGAATCTTGTAGAATTGAGAATAGGAGGTCAGATTCCCGAGTAAATGCTATTTCAAAGTTTATTTGATTAGGGCATTTCCACTGTGACATGGGTATCTTTTGTTTGGTAATTCAATCACAAGTGGAAGTGTATTCTATACATCTTGTTAAGTTTGCCCTCTGGCTTGCCGTGATGGGATAGTTTTTTTCATGTGTCAGCAACCCAAGTAATTTCTTCTCCTCTGTCTTTTTCCTGTGTTGTTCCCCTGTTTTTTAAGAAGCCTAAATGTTTTTTTTTTAATTGAATAAGTATTTTTCATATAGGACAATTCAGGTTAGGAATCTCATGTTTTCTTCTTAAAATGAACTCTTTGGAAAATTAATTAGCAATCTGTCTTTTTTTCCCATGTGATCAGGCTTTGAGGGTTGCCAGCAGAGCAATGGGATGAACGTCGTGTACCTAAATGATGACTGCATCTCTGTTAGGCCCCGTTGCACATAGAACTGCAGCTACAACAGTGAATAAATTTATTTGGTGGTGTAATCCTTTAGTGATGGAAATAGCAGTGGTTCTGAGTTGTTAGACAAACATCTGTAAAATTAGATTGGCTTAGCTGAATGCCAGCAGTAGCTACTGTACTTTGCTTCATACTGGAGCTGAGTATACAGAATGCCAGTGAAGTTTTAGAATCTAAAAGAAAATAGCCAAAAGCAGCACATGTTCAGATGAAGAATTTGGTCATGCATGTTTTTCAGCAGCTGTTTTTATTTTAGGTTTAATTTAAAATACATTCAGCTTAATTCTGTGTTCAGAATCATCAAAGCCTACCAGAAATCCTCAGATTTTGTTTCACAGAGATCATTATCAAGTTCTGAGCAATTGTATGTTTATTACTTTCATATTTTGCATTTCTGGGGTTTCGTATACTACCCAAGGGCATGGTCTTAACTCAAAGAATAACAGGAATCAGCATGCTTTTCATTTACCCGTTTTCATTATTACAGACATACTATATTAAGACCTGTTTTAGAAACAAGCCAGTTTTACTTTTTAACCTCCCATGTGTTTTATTAGGTTGCTGAGGTTTTAAATTTTTTTTTTAAATAGTTATGAAAAGAAGGGATTTTGGTCCCAATTCCCATTCATGCTATGGCCTTTCTAGAAAGTTTTGTTGTACTAAAGTTATATATATATATAGTGCTCTTTTCAGTGGTTGATCAAAGCAGCAGAAAGGCCACAGTACGAATGAGAGAAGCCCTTTTGTGTCTGTATTTTTTCCTGGGAGATTGGTGTCCCCTGCGGACTGCTCTCCTCTTCTTGCGCTTTCCTTCAGCAAGCACTTAAAAGCCCCACTGTTTCTCATCTAGTATTTTATGTCATAGTGTAGTTCAGAGTAGCAATGCCTATATAGACAACTTTAGGTAAAGACAGTAAAAAATTTATGCTACATAGCACTGCCCTCCCATCCCAGATTATATTTCTTACATTACGGAGAATCTACTCAAGGCATCTAGGATTTAGGCTTCAGGATTCATTTAAACATCTAGAATGCAGGAAAAAAGTTTTCTCTCCCTGATAATTCAGTCCTCTTTCTCTGTCCAATTATAGTAATGCCTTTTGTCATGTCATTTCTTATTTATTAGAAAAAAATTGGACATTTAACTCCTTTTGCTTAGGTAAACAAATAGTCTGCTATTATCACATACTGCTTGCTGATGCTGATTTGATAAGCTGTGGCTGAAGGACTTTGGGTCAGCTTGGTTGCTATAGTCTAGGTTTTATTACGTTTATCCTGTACGCATACTGAATGATGAAAATTATAATCTTTGCAGTCCACTCAGGATGCTTTCAACGTACTTTTAATACCCAGTTCCAATTAGCTCAAAACCAGGCTGAACTGGGCCTGAAGCAGGCTCATGAGCTGATATCAATGAAGCTATTGGTGTTAAGTGTGAAATTCCATGCATGTTTTGGAGTAGAAAGAAACTGTGCAGAAGGCAATAAGGAAATAAATGTTGGATTTTAAGAAATGGGAAATAATTTTTTTGCAATTAATATTTTACTCGCTATTATTTGTTGCTGAGAGAAGCTACTTGCCTGTATCTAGTTCTGTTGCCTTGTGAGAGTCTGGAATTAAAGATGAAAACGTGACTACAGTACATTTTTTGTGTGGTAATGAAATGATCTCAGGTACATATATATTACCTAGCTTGGGTTTGTTTTCTGCTACCAGATGATGATGCTTATCATCATTGGTCTGCCAAGCTTTTGCTTCAAGAACGTGTTCCTAAACCAGACCATAGGTTCTAGCCCAGTAGGTCCTGAAATTTCATGAGCCTTTGACTGATTTATTGGCTAAATTTGGAGAAGGTACCTCAGAATCTGCAAGATCAAAACCTTGCTGAATGCTTTTTGGGTCAATATGACCGTGATCCTACTTAAATAAGGAGGCCAAAGGAAGAAAGCTGAGCTGTGGGCACCAAGATATGAGGATGAAATAACCGCACTCTCCTGTTTTGCCTCAAGCGTTTGCAAGGGACTGTTTAGTTGGATATGCCACTGAAGATGCTGTGAAGAAAAAGCAAGTTATGGTTCTGAAAACCGTCAGTTTGCAGGCAAGTTACTTAATAAATTGAAATGGCTGTTACAGCTGTGTGAGCTGAGCACTGCTGTGGGAGGCTGTGTGCAAGGGACACGGTCCGTTGGGGCATGAACACAGATGGGCGCTCGTGGCAGGGCGAGCGGTGGTGGGACAGGGCTGCTGCTCAGAGGTCTCTCGGTGGAGCGTCCTGGCAGGAGGAGCAGGTCTTTCTGCAGCACAGTACCTGAGGTACCTGTTGACGCTGCAGGCACAGGGCGGTGCGGGCAGGGGCAGCAGCATGCTGTGTATGCACGAGATGAGGGTGCTGTGCTGTGGGCACGTGAGGGCAGGGAGCGGGTCCCATGCTTGGGGGGTGTGACCTGGCAGGTCTGCCCTCGCCGCAGACATGAGCCTGGTGCTGCCTGACGAAGAGTGCCACTTCACTGGCCCAGGCTGTGGAGCAGGGAGTAGAGGGTTGGGATTCAAGCTAGGCAACCTAAACAGTAAATTACTTTTCCCTTTTCCATTGTTTTACATCGTTGTGGGCCTGCTTTTTGAGGTCAGTGTCCCTTGGCATCACATGCAGGGAAAGGACCAGTGGCTTAATTTAGCTTTGATTTGAGCCACTAGTGCTTACTTGTGGCTGGAGAAAAAGGGAAATTAAGTTCTTCTCTAGTGTGCTGAAGAAAGTAAAGAAATGCGTGTTATTAACAAAAAACTCAGGTACATGTTTTGATAAGCAGATGAGCTCAGACCATACAGCTTGAACCACCTGCTTCCAGTTCCTATTTTAGGCAAGTGAAATAATTATTGAACAAAACAAGTTTGTGTATTCAGGGCAGTTTAATTACAGTCTTAAACAGCAAGTTGGGTTGCATTGATGATTGCCAACTCCTGTTGCTATGCTGGGCTGCTGGGTGGTCTTGGACTTTAACTGGGTGCATCACGCCTGGATTGTCTGCACATTTGGGTCTGCAGAGGCAGCCTTGGATCCACTGGGCTGTTTGTGAGACTGGGCTCTTGTGAGATCCATAGCCCAATTCTACAAGTTTTAGGTAGGCAAGTATCTAATCATGCAGGCGCTTTGCCAGAGCTTTTGAACTCAGTGTGATTTAATTGTCAGGGAACTAAATTGGTTGTCAGGAGTTGGTCAGTTCCAAGCCTGTCCTATGTGTTTTGCTCAGATTTGTTAATCTCTCAGCCTTAGCCTCCTTGTTTGAAAAATTAGAGTTGCTGCCAACTGTGAGATGAGGGCTGTAAGATGGGAAAGTTGCAAAATACCACTCAAGACTGTAGCTAGAAGCGAACAGAATACTTTGCAGAAGCGTAGTAGTGTACCAGGCTCGTAATTGTCCTATGAACGCTACGCTATCAGTTTGCAAATAGGTAGGCAAGTTTGGACAGGGGAGCTTTTACTGTGCTTTTGATAATGTGTTTTGTTTCATTTTGGTGGTTTTTAGTTGTTGTTCACGAGCTATCTGAATTTACCTGAGTTATTTTCCCTATGATGTGTTTTCGAAAGTCATAATGTTAGATTTTCACTACCCTCCAGCTCGAAAACATCCCATCCGATTTCCTTCATATGTTATGGGGCTATTTCTCTGAGATTTTACACAAAGTCTGTGAAATTTCAAACAAAAAGAAAGGCTATTTTTTTGTTTGCTCTTGTTGTGGTACTTATCAGAAATAGGTCAGACAAGTGCATGAACATACCTCAAATTTCAGTGTGCCATCAGTGAGGAAACAGTTTCTAGACTAAGAAATAATAGCAAGGCTTCTTGGCTAGATATAAAGGTTTAAAGTGAATCCTTCTGTTGCTTTTGTTTTCACAAAGCATGGATCAGAAACCAAGTTTGGAATGAAAAAGGCGTGACGACTATAAATGAAGCATTACGGTCTCAGATCTGTTATAAGCATCTTTATCCCTTGTTTTCAGCTCTGTTTTCATACGTGTTCCTCTTCCCTAACACCAAACTGCCATAATGGTACCATTCCAGCACTCCAGGCATAGTCAAACTGAATTCTGCAGAGAGCAGTTTAAGGCAGTGCTTTCTGGAGGCTGTCTTTCCTTTGCTTATCAATTGGCCCTTGGCTCTTCAGTTGAAAACAGGATGCATATGCTAGTAAATAAATTGTGCTTAATGTCTTGCTGGAAAGGTCTCTGTCTGGATGAAATTCGGTGGTGCAATCTTAAAGGTCTGCTCTGCAGTTTGGACCTGAACCTGCAGATTCAGTATCTCTGTCTAGTTTCAAAGGCAGAAATGGTCAACCAGGAAAATGATGTTAATGGTTTAATAGTCCTCAGTAGATCGACATTAATCAGTCACTGCAGTAAATCCTCAAAGCATCCTTCCTTTCACCAAGTGTCCAAGGTCAGAATCTGCCTGCCGTACATGTTTAGAAACCAAAAGCCTGTTGATGCCAGTTGTCCCAATAGGTGTGACGATTCAGGCCCTCAGGAGGAGCTGGGGTTTTGCACTCTGTGCAAGGTCCCAGACCTCTTGGATTGCAAAACTCTTAATAATGTCTGCCTGAGGTCCTAAGGCAAAACCCAGCTACTTTGGTACCTGCTTTAAGCAACACATTGCTGCTGCATTAGAAGTGATTTCCTTGGGAGACAGAAGTCTTAGAATTTGCTTATGAACTTAATATACTTGTCTCAATGTGAAAAATGTCTTCTAAGTATTTTAAACAAGAGCAGTGGCTGCTGCCCCTGGTAATTTTCCTATATATACTATTGTTATAGGTCTTCTATAATTACTCAAGTTTTCAGCGTCATTTAAAATTACTTATTTGTGTTCAGACAAAAAGGGCATGAGAAAACATGTTGGTTTTGACAGCAACTGTCAGGAAACCATAATTGAAATGACGTATCTCATGAAAAAAAGAATTTAATATGTTTACCAGTCTCTTCTAATGATTATATTCCTGTTATATACAAAATGAAGGGTCATTCTGACCTTTTATTTGGAGGTCTTGACATTGTTATTAACATGTTTGTTTAGTGCATAAACTTACAGCATTATTTCAGCTAATATGATGATACAAAAGTATCATGGCCTTCTGACTTCCACATATTTTTGTTAGGTCACTTTCATAATGTCTTTCAGAAGAGAAGGTTCAGGCATTTTGCTTATCCGTCTAAATGCTTGTAGTAATGACGAACAGAAAAAAATCCCACAAAACTTTAGAAGAATTTAAAGGTTTTGCTCAAAACTGGTGTTTCCCTGCTCTTGATTACAGTTTTTCACAAATGTTTTCAGGGTGGGTATATCAGAGCTCTTAAATATATAGGATATACATGATTCTTCTTATATCACCTTAAAATCCGGATCGCATTTGCAGCGTTAGCCAGCCCTAACAGGGATGCTCTCTTCCCTGTAGACATCCTCCTGAACCTACTGGGGTCTCAGTCTGAAGTAGCAGAAGCAGTTTTTCTCAAAGAGATTTGGAGTAAATTCTTTCACTTAGGGAATGCTTCTTCCGTTTCTGAAGACCAAGAAGCTTGGTTCTTAGGATATATCTGTCTGCAGAGAAAGAGGAGATTTTGACCAGGAGCTGTCAAAACTGTGAGCCTGAGGTCCCTTCTCTTCTGCGTGGACATTCTGACTGTCCCTTCACCACCCTGGGGCTTGTCCCCAGCTCATGCCACCCTGCTTTCAAGCACTGTGCAGAGGGAAAGGGACCCACGCAGAATACACAATGATTTTGAGAAGCTTTTCAAATTATCTGAGAGCCTGTAGCATGAACAGTTATGTAGTTTATTTGCATAATTTGATATCTAATTAATACTTTACAGACATCGAATCAGTGTAAGCCATGGAGTAAGCAAAACCGAATCTTGTTTTGTTACTGTTCATTCATTGCCGCCTTTTGGATACACTGTGTAATGCTTGCGCCATAAACATTACTAAGAAACAGTTCTGTTTGATTTGTATAAAGATTGGAGACAAAACACTTCAGTTGAAAGCTGTGTTTGGAATGAATAGACCAAAAGACCTGCTAGGATAAATGTTTTGGTTTTCTGGGCTTGTGCCTAAATACCTGAGTGGTGATGCCCACCTGTGAAAACTCAAAAATGAAGCTGCATCGCATGCTCAGAGAATTCTGTAACAGATCAGGGTCAGGTTCCTAGTCATTCATTGCAAATTTTAATTTGTTCATATATGAAGATGAGTGTTTGCAGTCAACTTGGCTGGTTAGTCAGAATCACTCCTGCAATTCCGTTGTTGCTATGATCGCCCTAACTATGTATAGAGGAACACGAAGCTACAGCTGGGTCAGGCTAATGGTCTCTTCTACCCAGTCATCTTTGGCAATACCAAGAGGAGATGCTGTTTTCGGAGAAATGCTCCCTCGTTCAGTAGCTTGCCCTTTGTGTTGATTCATTATATCACTGGTCCATGTTGTGAATTCTGCTGCCGGCAGCAGAAACTCTCTAAAAGCAGCAGGGCTGTGTTGGGGTGGTGGTCAAAACAGCTGCAGTTAGTGAAAAAGGTCCCGATCTTATCTCAGAGAGCTCTTGGGCATCATCAAGGAGTAAGGTACAGATCAACATTGCTAAAGTTACCGTGAGGGAAAAATGGCTTATTTATAGCTGTGGCTGTCTTGTAATCTGACATAGAGCAAATGGAAGAGTGATGCGCTCGTTTTTTGACTAAAAATATCTAGGAGGTATCCAAGTCTAAGGAAAGATTTTTTTTCCAGAATTGCCTGTGCCAGCTGGTGACCTGCCTGGATGATGGGTACGAGCCCTTCTGCTTGTCAGTCCCTTGCTGCTGGAGGCTGCCAGCCCTCACCGCAGTCAGTGGTGGTGCTCTCTAACCAGCTCAGCTCAACGCTGACGTTTGGCTGCTGTGACTGCAGAGGGCCAAGGAGCATCACCACTGGGTCCTGCCAGCAGAGGTGGGGTGGTGCCAGCCTTGCTGCACCAGCTGGGGCCAGCTGGTGATGGTACCAAGGTGGTGGTACCGCCTTGGCACTGGGAGCCACTCTGTGCTGGGGACTTGTGTCTGCAGCGATAACTGCAGCAGCTTGGTGCTTAGTCTGGAGAACTCTTGGGAAGTAGGGAAAGCCCTGAAAGGATAATTGTGTTTTTTCCTTTATATATATTTGTGTGTGTGTGTGTTTTTGTAAGGTGTATGACCTTTCTCCGCCACTTTTTATACTTGATTATTGACCCTTTGAAGAGCAAACTACGAAGGGTTTTCCTTCGTTACATTTTAGGCTTGCAGTGATAAAAGAAGTTCCAGTAATATTTTAATAATGACTTTCACGCAAGAATAAATAATAAACGCATAATGTGCGGTACCATTTGGATATACTGTTAATTAATTTGAAATGTGGTAAAAGGGAAATTTGAATAAAATATTTTAATTTATTTTTTTCTTATCTTTAAAATTACCCAATTTTTCTGAGAGCTCTTAAAGTGACTCACTTGGATTGATTCCCAATGGAATTTTCCTTCCATACTTGATTATTGTAATTAATTATAAAATTGAGCTTAACCTTTCTAGGTTGTCAATATCTAAGGACAAATGTCACAACTAACAAAGGCCAGGAAAAGATTAGTCCTGGATCTTGGGGGTGTTGTGGGGGAGGAGGGAGGCTGTCGTTACCTCTCAGGTGCTGTGAGTATTTTGGTTTGGATTTATAAATTATTACTGCTTCTCTTCTCAGCTGGGTAAATACATATATGATTTGAACAAGAATGTTTTAAAAAATCCTAACAAAATAGACCAAGTTATTGATTTATGTGTGCTTAAAGGATATTACACGTGGAGCTTAACTGCGGATAGTTCAATATCCTGACCAGTGTATGCAATTTTAAAAGCCAGTGAGAGCATAAAAGAATATAATTGTAATTTATGGTAAAAATTTGTTAGATATAAGCTATATAGAATTCTTGAAATGTTTGATAGTGTGACATATTTCTTTATTTTATACTTTTCCAGAAATCCTCAACCTACTATCCCTATGAACAAAGACTGTATGCATGCATGCAGGTGCAGGCTTTGTGGCATGCCCAGTCTCTTGGCTCAGTACAGATTATCTAACTTCTCTATCTTAACGTTGTTCCAGAATAAGGCCCCAAATTCTTGTTATTTGTCCTTTGCATTTTTAATCTGGGAGAAGGCCTTGCAGGATTTGATCCCTTTGAGTAGCTGCTGCAGATTTTGACCATTGTGTGTGCCCAGTGTCGATGCCTGGAAGGATGTCTCTTCTGCTGCACACAGAGCCTACAAAAGACAGCGATGTCGATTCACACAACCACAAAACCTTCTAATATCACTTATTTCTCTCTTTTCAGGAGCCAGTTTCAGGGCTGTTTGCAGAATACTACTGCTACTCCCCTTTTGCTGAACACTTACCTTAATATATATCTAGTAATCTGGAAATGTGAGCTTAGTTCAAAAGATGAATTGTGGAGCAGGTGAACAAAATCTTTAAGCAACACTTATTTATAAGGGCGTCCAGGAGTATGTCTTGGCCTTGTAATACCTCAGGTTGGACCCATGGGAAAATGTAAGGGGAAGTTGATTGCAGCCATGTAAGTTATTCTCCTCTAAATTCAATACGCTTGAAACCTGCACCTGAAGCTTGGGTGAGTTGGCATCCTATAAAATATTGGAAGTTCCTATGACTAATTAATTCTGCTTCTCCCCATACCTCCCTATTTATATGTATACCTGTAAAATGGCAATGCATTTCTGAGTTTGGAATGGGAAGCATGGGACAGCATACATGTTACTGGTCCAGCTCCCAGCTGGTTGAACCTACCATACAGTTGGGGAGGTCGTCTGAGATCTTTTTGGCTACTGCTCATTAAGGAAGTGGCAGTAACCAGGTGTTGCCTTAAGGAAGACATTACAGTGTGTGAACTGTCGAAAGGGTACATGTTCTCCCGTCGAAAGACCTAGGAATCATTTCAGGTTTGTGATTTGCTTCTCCCTGTTCTTTACTGGCACGTGGCAGCTTCATTCCTGTTCTGGGCGAATGTTGCTCTAGCAGCTCTGCTACGTGGCTGAAGTATAACTGGTCTCTGGGTTTTTCAGCCATTCCTTGACCTTGAAATGGATGCCTAAAGTTTATAGTCTACATTTCTAGCCAGGGAATTTATTAGAGCTTTCTGGAGTTACTGATTTGAAGTTGACTCTAAATAATTCTTAAACATTTTTTTCCCTTTTTGTATGGGGGATATAGTCCCCAGAGAAAAAGCGTGAGGGTCTTAAACTATAACTTGTTGTCAAACAACTCTGCAAGCTGATGTTGAGGATTTTTATAGTTATGGTTTCCAAATCTTTCTGAGACAGGAGGCACTTTCTGTGTTGACACTGTGACAGTCTGTCTTTTGCAGTTAGGGAGAAGCAAGAAGATCCTCCCAGTTTGGTTGTTCAGGTGCCTCATCCCTGGGCATTTGTACAGGAGGCAGGATTTCCCTGGCTTTGGGTGCAGAGCAGTAGCTCACCAGAGCGGGTAAGCGCATTGAAATAGATGGGGTTAAGTTGGGGAACTGAAAATTGTTTCAGCATCAATTAATCCATGTCAGTTATGTTAAAGAGTGCTCCATTACTTCTGCATTCTTGCTAAGACTACTTTCCTGTTGATTTTTTTTTTTTTTTGTTTTGTTTGAGGAAGATTGTGAGACATAAGAGTAACAGGAGCCCAGATGTTACATAAAAATTATCAGGACAATCTGTATCTTAATCTCTTTGTACTTGTCCATGTTTTTCAGGATATGCCTATAGCATCTCCTTGTTTCCTCCGAATGTGAGCTCTTTCTTTTACAGGACTGTTGTTTATTTCTGGCACATTTGTATCTTGATTCCAAAACTGAACCTAGAAATATTGCTGTAATTGAAATTACTTGATTAAAGACAGGTGTTTCCAGAGGCAGCGGAGAACACACAGAGCCTCATTTTTTATGGATTTAAATTCCATGGCTGAATTATTTGATGTCTAAGTAAGTGTCAACTCTGACAGAAGGTTTTTCTGCCCCTGAGGAATTCATGCTACTGCTCTCCTTGGAGGAATCTCAAGTACCTAAAAATGGTCAACTTCTCTAACTGCCAGTTTTCAGAAATCTTTAGAAAATTAATCTACATTAAACAATCCGATAGGTTCAGGATGAGAGAGAGGAGAATGCTCCCCTCCTGAGTAAAATACAACATATTCCTGTAGGAAAATGAATTAGTAATCCCATAGTTTGTTTATGTATTGCTGAACTTTGCTACCAGCAGAACACTGCATTTATAATAGGTAACATATTCTGTAAGAGAGAGAATATTTAAAAGAAGGCAAGATCAAAGGTCTTATCATAATGATCTTCCTTACTCTCTCTTCATTGCCTCTCTATGGAGTGCAAGATTTTGTTTGCTAAGCTATAAGCAGTGGCAAGGTGCAATAAGCCCCAGCTTACGTTTTATCAAATGTGCTCCCACTCATCTTTTGAGCATTGGAAATGGGCATTTTGCAACAAAACTATAGTAATAGGTGACAGCCACTCCAAAGGAGAGGATTCTGTATTTACGTAATAAACTTTGGGCGATTGCTTGGTCAACAAAAAACGACAAAATATCTGTTGGTGTCTTATGCCGTTGGTAATCAGGGGATAAGGGTATGTCTGACCCAAAGGAAATGATGTTTTGTGGTGAACGTGCAAGTCTGGAAATGCAAACCTGATTCCCCCACAGCCCAGTGTTTCTTGCTTCCCTCACTTCCAGCGCGGTGGCTGGAACCAGCAAGCTGCAGCTGTGATTTGAGTGCATTGTGTGATTGCGCCTGCGCCGTGGGATGCGGCGGTGCTGACACCTGCGCAGCCTGCGGGAATCGGGGTGCAGGGGGGTGACCTGCCAGAGCCGCTTACCCAGATGCTGGTTTTTCAGAGCTGAGTTGGGTTACAGGTCGGGGTGGGTGGGAAGCTGCTGGGAAACGTGTCAGCGTTTTCATGATAACTCAAAGCCCAATCACTTGGAAAATCTTGTATTTTAAAATACTGAGCTTCCTGTTACAAAATCAAAGAAAATTACTGCTCTGAACTAGTGAAAATGTCCCCTGCTTTAGAGAGATAAGAGTCTCTTGGTATCCAGAAGGGCGTGACATTTTCCCCTTGTTTGATTATATTAGGTGTATTAAATATGACCTCAATGTTTAAGGTTGCTCAAGCTGCAGGAGTTCAAAAGATTTTGGATGAGACTTTTTTGATTTATTTTGCTAAGCCTCTGCAATAATTGTAAATGGTCATTTTTTTTATAAGAGCAAATAGTAAGAGGTCAAATAATCCACATATATATATATATGACTTTGTATTTCATTACAAAGGAAAGTACACAGGAGAAGAAATGTAGCTATGGTTGTAAGAAGGATAGATATTTAAGAAGAATCATTGCTGTATAAGTAAAAAACTTGCAATCCAGAGAAAATTGTGTAGAAATCTGAAACATTATTGATAATTAAGAAAATAATTGAGGTATGAAAAATACTAGTTTTCAGCTATAGGTTTTCACTGCTAGAAGGCAGACTTGATTAAATATCATCAAAGAGACAAGAGGAATGACCTTAGTGTTGTCATAGTTAATCAGGGATAATTTTCTATCGGTTTGTAGTTTAAGATTGGCAGGCTTATTTTTAGATTTAAAAAAAAAAATCACAGAAATAAATAACCCTAGTTGTTCTTTACATTGATTTCTGATTATTGTGAGTACTTCAAATCTAATTTGGGAAAGAACAATGGATTTTCTGTAATTTTTATTAAATTTTATTACACGTATTGCCAGTTCTTTGCAGCTAATGTTTTGTGGTTCTCTTGCCTTTCACAGTATTTTAATTTTTTTCTTATTGTGTCAAATTAGAGTGTTCAGTGTCAGTTTAGGAAAGTTAGCTTCTGTTTAAATAAATAAAAAGTCACCTAGTTTACACTGTCAGTTGAAGAGATAACTTGGAAGCAGTAAGTTGAACCCACAAGGAAATAAATCTTTAAAATCCCAGTCACCATTTTTAGTGGTGCTGTTTTTTCCTTCGGGTGGTGAGGTTTGGTTCATCAGCTCCAAGTTAAACTGACAGGGCAGTTCTCAGGTACCCTTAGATGGGATGGAAACCCTCCATGTTCCTTATTCCTTACTGTTGTTAACAGACAGGTAATTTGTAGCAGGAGGTTCCAGATGCTGCAGGTCCAGAAAACACGTTCTTTTTTTTATGCCATGCATTTAATTTACACAACTTTAACTCATTCTTTGTAAATGGCCTAGTTTGGATGTTTAAGATGGTTTTCTTTACATGACTGTTCTCATTCTTGCCATCAATTTTGTGACGGCCAAACCTAGCTGGTAAAATTCAGCCTTTTTCTTATTTTATTTTGAAGAAAAATACCCATTTCAGTAAGATGTGAAAATTAGTCCACATGGGAAAAAAAAAAAGATAAAAAAAATAAAAATCAGGTTTCTGTTTAATTCATCCAAAATCTGAAATAAACGTGCCAAACAGGGATAACTCAAGGTCGATGGGTGACAGTCTCTTGGGAATGAGTTTGGTCTTTGCATCCAGAGGTGTAGGGTACACCCACATTCACTGACATAAGTTTTCCAACCACCTGTACACACCACGGGAGCAGCGGTGGGCTGAAATCCTGCATCCTTGCTGCCCCGAAGAGGCTGGGAATGAAGAAGATGATCCATGCTAACTTTGAAGAAACTTCATGCTGGAAGGAGTGGGAAGCAAGGAGGGCTGCTGGGCTGCCAGCCTGGTCCTGCTGGGGCGGCCGGGCTCCTGCAGCCGAGGTGGGACCAGCCTGGAGCTGGGTCTGGGCCAGGGCACTGCCTGTGTGCAGGGCAAGCTGGGGTCTGCCATGGGCAGAAATCACTTGGTGCCTTTGCACCAGTTTCCCATCACTTTTTGTTCCTTTAAGTGTCAGGTGCTGTTTGACAGGGACTTGCCTCATGATCTTTTTTTTTTTTTCTTCCCGGTAAAACTCAGTCTGGATCTTCAGCTGAGACATGTAAGAGCTACTGATATTACAAATACTGTGTCATTATTTTATCTTCCATCTTCACCTCAGACTAAATTGTTTGTTCTGTAGTTCAAGTTATGGAGCATTGCTAGTGTTTCTTAGGATATTAATGAGAAGAAAGGCACTAAAAAGCCTACAAGACAGAAAAGTGTGAATGTGATTTAGCCTTTCATTTAACGAATTACTTCGTTTTCAATGGAGTAAACTGGTTAAAATTTTCCACTGAGAAATATTGTTTCCTTAAAATACTGTGGCTTTGTTTAATATGCAGCAAACTGTTATTACTGGGTAAAAAGAAAACCCCAAAGTTAAGGTTTGGCATAGAAAATATTGAAACTTCTGCAACTGAAAGAGTCATTTTATTTCTATGGTATCAAAAATATAAATCAAAACAAAGTGAGTATTTTCATTTGGATGCTTAAATTATCGATTCGCTACAAAAATGATGATTTTAAATCTCTTTGAAACTTCTCACAGGAAAACAAAACAACTTGGTTTTCATTGCTTATGTATGCAAGAACCACATTGCTTTCCCAAACCTCCCTGGTATTAGTTGGTTAAAACTGTCTTAAATCCATAGTGACTAGACTTGAGGTGTATGTAATTTGACGACGTGAACTTTAGTGACATGATGTAATCTAAGATGGATTTTGCAGAAATCTATGCTGGGAATTTGGGTCTGCGTGCTGTAGGAGACCTGGGAAACACGGGGCACAGGAGAGCAAGCATCATGTGCAGGAATGTGGTCCAGCTGTGTTAAACCCTCTGTCCAGATCCAAAAGGCTCCAATAGCATTTCTGGTTTATGTTTTCATCTGCATAGAGAGTTTTGCTGTTGTGGTGGAGTATTTTTGGTTGTGTGGGGTTTTTTTTCTTCTTAGAAGTTTAGAAGGGACTGAAATAGACTATTTTATTTCAAAAAGTTCTTTTAAAACAATGCTGTGCTAGTCCCTGGTGAGACCAAAACGATATACACAGCGCGTGGTGTTGACTGAGGCAGCTAGCTCTCGCTCTGACTGCCAGAGATATGTCAGGATGGATCCAGTATGTTCTCATTCATTTGCTACAGCTTTAGGTTCCTCACAGCACGTTATACTGGACCAGGCTGTAACTCATACAACTAAAGTTGATGTTAAGTGTCCTGCCTGTACAGCTGCCAACTTTTCATATTCAATTGCCCTATTTTTTTCACGGGAAAATGTCTTAGCTTTACATGGCAGTGGCTTTCCTGGAGGAAACGGGCAAAGGTAAAGAAAATTGTGCTGTACTTCCACGATCGTATACATCATAGTGGTGCAAAGGGGCAGAGAAAACGATTTGACGTCTTCTGTGGTCTGAAATATTCTGCAGATAGGCAGTTGTGACTCAGTAAGGGTTTTAAAGATGCAGTAAAATGCACAGAGCAGCAAGAATCGATCTCACCCTGGTTATAATGGAAAACTGAAGAAGGGATATCAAAATCGGTGCTGTGTGGGATGATGGATTCTGTGTGATTAAGGTCTCTGGTAGTACCATGCCCACACTAGGATTTCTTTTTGTCTTTGCTTGAGGATTTAGGTGTAGGTGAAAACATTACAGATAACTTATTTGTGGATTAGAAAGGGAAGAAGTTGGTCTTACTATTGTCACTTAAAGCTGTTACAGCAAATAAAGGTAGCAGGATGCAGGAGCAGTGTCAGATCTACGGTGTGCAGAGGATAAGCACCAGCTTACCTCTTCGGGGTCTTGTAGCAAATCCCCTATGAGAAGCTTCCCGAAGGGCAGTAAGAGCAAATGGCTGAGCCATGTTCCAAACCTAGGATCCAAGGCACTGGTGATTCCAAGGCCTGGAACTTCTCTTTTTGTTCTGTTTTGTCCAAGAAAATATTTTTGTTGATTTGTTGAAAAGATTCAGTTGATGCTGAATTCTTTTGCTAATTTCCTTGTTTTAAGGGACCGTTGTCCAGTTAAAGGCTGGAAGACTCAGCTGTCTTCTGATTACAAGCCCTTTCAAACCCCAAATAGACTGCTTTTTATATACAGGGCAGATGTTCCACCAAAATCTATGTACCTTCACACTCCAGGTATGTTTCTAAAGAGATGATTTTTGATTGTGATAGATTGGTTTGGCAATGTTTCCATCAGTTGCTATTTCAGCCTGTTTCTAGGCGTGCTATAGTCCAGGTATCCAGTGACAAATCCATGACTGTTGGCTTTCAGGTAGCATTGCTCCTTGCACTGCCTTGTAATTTGGTCATTCTGATGCAGGGGACAAGTTTCCAGGTCCTGGAAAGAAGAATCCTTTCTTTCTCTCACCCAGACACCTTCTCTTGCAGTAAACACCGACCACAAGGAACAAGCAGACCTTTGGGCAATTGTAAATCAGTTTCTCCATTCAAACCCAATTTTCCTTTCCCTTCCTTTCGTACAGGTTGATAAAGTGTGTGGACAGCCCAAACGACAAGAAGGGAACCTGTCATCAGACAATATAGTGCCAGTGAAGGAGGCGACTGAAACCCAGATGTTTGTGATGGCTCACACTAGTCTGAACAATAAAAGAAGGTAACCCTAAGCAATAGCTGCTGTGAAAGAAACTCTCTGCCTCACGATTTGTGTTAATGGTTCCTTGCACCGTAGCGTCTCAGCCAGAGCCAGAGTTGTCGCCCTGCCTGTGTGCTGTCCAGCTGTTGCCACCACTGACAGTTGCACAGATGTCCCTGTGCTATTGCTTTGCACATGTCTACCAGCAAAGCTTTTTACCGACCAGACCTGATGTCGTTGCTTAGCCCCAAGGGGTTTGTTATTTCCAGAAACTTTCAGTGAAAACGATGAAAACTTTTCCTCAATAAACTCTGAGTAATTTCAGCAGTGGAGTCTAAATTACTTAAAAGACAACTGCCCTTTAGGTCCTCAAGGACTTGGGCTTATCCAGGGGCAGAGGTGGGAAGGAGAAAGGGGTGAAAAGGAAAGAGTCATTAACCTGGCACACAGTCAGTCCCTCGTTTCCCAGGGCTGGGCAGGAGTAATAAGATCCCTTGCAATCTCCTGGGTTTGTTGCATAACAGAGAGAGAGCAGAAGCATTTCTGTGTAGCCTTGTTGTGTCTGTCTTGGCTTCTGCTCTTCAGCTGCGTGCCAGCTGAGACATTAGACAGCTGAATTGCTGCCGCTGGCCCTGGCATGAGTAGCGCTGCTCCCAGATCTCCTGCTCGCTCTTTTGCTTTCCCTCGCCTAGCTCCTGGATTGGTTTTCTGTAAACTGTAAGTGGGGAGGGAAGGATGTCTTTTCAGTCCCACTCATGAGTAGATGTCAGAGCTAACTGACCATAAAATCACAGTGACTTATTTCTGGCTAACATGTTGTTCTTTGTAACACCAGTATTAATCTGGAACAACCAGCAAAGTGAGTGGAATCATGCTGGGCTTGCACCTCTATCAGAGAACAGTATCGAATCTGCTTAGGGACTCAGTGTCTATCTCTGTATGTTGGATACGTGGATGACAGACAGCAATGTTAAAATTAGCATAAAATCCATAGCCTGGATTCTGGAGTTTGAGTTGTAAAGATGAGAGTGTTATCCATTTCTATTTTAATTATAATCTAAGCTTGCATGAATGAAACAAACACTGCTTTAAAAGATAAAAGTAATAGCAGCAAGCTAAGCTATTTGAGTGATAGCGGTATTTTTATCCCTTTGTAATTTAAAACCAAAACACAACAGTTTGTTCTAGTGCTTGGAGCTAATCAATTTTTACCATGCAAATCAGAGAAAAGAGCATTAAGGAAATTAAATTAATAAATTCAGCAGTAATAATCCAAAGAAAAGTTGTAGTACAATTAATGAAGTATGCTTTTAAAAATGCAGAGCCCTAGGCCACCTTCCACATAACTCATTGACTTCACTGAGATTTACGTGCTGGCAACCAGAAAGGCAGAATTATCTGCCTATTAATGGGTAACCTCTTCAACAGCTACAAATTGGTGTCTTGAGTGGCATGACAGCAGTTCTTTCTCACCTGAGATCTGCTCCTTCCCCTTCCCAACCATCTAGAATTATTTGGATATTGACCTTTTAAAATGTAAGACCTGTAGATGGAAATGAGAATACACTGAAACTAATATGTTGTAAATTAGACAGTTTCCCAAAATTAGTCTGCACCCTGAAAATTAATGTATCAAAAACCCCCAAACTAAGGGCATCCTTACGTAATTAGCATTACTGAAATACAGTGTTGACAGGTATTGTGGAGAGCCTATGCACCAACAATGAATGATGGAGCCATGCCATAATTAGTAAGAAGTGGAAAATATTATTAAATTTTCCACAACTTCCTATAAAACACATGGCGTGAAGCTTGTACTTTGCTTCGTGGAAATGATTGTGAAACAGTAGAGTGAAATACACAGTGATTGGCTACATCGCTGTGGTGTTCATCATCTATCATCTAATCACATATGATATCAATAAAATGCAATTTTAGGTACTAAAATTTTATAATGGATGGGTGAAATCATTCCTGCAGAGGGTTGTGCAAAATGCACTTAAAGTGACAGATAACTGCTACAGGGGATCTAGATTATGAGAGAAATTATATGAATCTTTTTTGGTGCCATTCCTTCTGGCGATTTAAAAAATGAAGAGCAATATCATCAGCTGTCTGTCAGTTTAGGTATGAGGTCACATAGGAATTGGCCTGAGTGAGTCTGGTCTGTGTAGTAGGCATCCTTCCAAATGATCCTTGATTTAAGGGGAATATAGAATGTGACTCCTGCCTTTTAGAATAAGGAAAGAAAAAGAGAAGGAATGAGCCAGCACTCCCCAAGCAAACAGAAAACCTGTGGCTCGTTACCTTAATCAAAATATCCCCGAGCTCGAAGAGAAGCATCAATCTGGTTGGCACATCTGTAGGAGACACCACGATAAGGTGGCCTCTCATCTCTTCTGTGGTACCTGCCTAGAGATGCCCTTAGGAACCTAGTGCCGAACAGCCCATACCTGCGTATGTACGTTTGCTCCAAAGGTATCGCCAGGCTGCTCTTCCAAAAAGCCTGAGAACCTCTGGTTTCAGCTGCTCGGTAGAGTGAAGGCTGCTCATGCAGTTGGAAAGTGGGGCTGTAAAGATTGTGGCTCTTTGCCTTTACGGCTTCGGACTGAGGTTAACCTTTGGGAGCCTGGCGGGAGGCAGCCCTCACCCTCTGCTGCTCTGCACAGTGTGATCCTGTGTGGTTCCTGAATTCACGTAGCAACTGGGTCCCCTCTTGCAGTTGTTGAACCCTTTTCTGCTCCTCTTACTCTCATGGGTTCCTGGGAGATTTCCCATCTTTATTTCCCTCTGGATTCCATTCCTGCATATTTCTAGTTATAAAACACTAAGTGTCAGGGACAATAGTGCAAGAAGCTGAAGCTTGAATAAATGTTGCATGATCCTTTTCCTCTCTGATTAAGCTGAAAAGCACAGCTTTTTTTTCCTTTTTTTTTTTTTTTTTTTTTTTTTTTTTTTTTTTTTGCATTACACAATCATATTCAGGGATTAACCGAAACTGTCAGGATTGCTGCTGTAGTCATTTTTTTAATGTGGAGGTTACTACAATATGTAATAGAGATGACAAGAAAATTAAAACCATACGATGGTACAGGGAATGTACATAGCATGTGCAGAATCTCAATCAGTAAATTGGAATGTTATTGCTGAGTTCAGCACAAAGTACTATTCTGGGCAGGGTCCGGACTCCTAGCAAAGTTGAAAACCTGCCTTTTAGCATGTCTGCTGCATGAAATATTTCAAACCACTAAACATAGACTGGTTACAGATTTGTATATGAAAATATTTTAATAAAACTGTAACATGACATTAGGTTCCTCATTGGAGGAGACAGGCTTTGTAATGATATTTTGTTGGGATTTCTTTGTTATACTGTAAACTTAGGGTCCTTATATACATCTAAAAAAAATAAAATGATTTGAGTTTCTTTGGGAATGTTTGAAGTTGATGGCATCTATTTTATTTAAGATTAACTATCTATTATGTCAGTCATCACATGATATTATTAAAATATGAATATTTAAGTGCTAGTACAAAACACATTATTAATGCCAAATGTAAATTAACTTACTGTGGAAATGAATCCAACGTTTCTGACTGACTGGCCAAGGCAGAAGTTTCAGCAAGTCCAGATTTTTCCTGTTACAAATTCTTATTTCCTTTTTTGACTGGCTGTGTTGGAATCGCTGCTTCAGTGATGGCAGGTGACACTCACCTGATGATCAGGGCAGGTCTCTCCCGTGGCCACCCCTGCCATTAGCTCCCAGAAAGGACAAAGACAAAGCTGCCATCATCTGGGTGTCCTCAGAGCTGCTGAAGGTGATGCTTACTCTCTCCAGCAAGGGTTAACTGGACTGGCAAGTAGCATTGAACCTGTTTGCAGGCATGTGTTAATCCAGCTGTTAACATTACTTTATACATGAGAGTACAGGTGCAAGAGAGAGTAGAACGTGGTATCGAATCATGTAAGTGGAAAATTGCGTCATGATGTTAATGGTAATGATACAATGTTTATTGTATTTAAACACATATATTTAAATATATGTACATTAAATACATTTAAATACATATATTTATCACATATAGTTATACATATACATAAACATAAATATATTGCATTTAAATACATATATTTTAATAGAATGTTTGATGTTAATTAAGGGACCTCAGCATATTGGTGCCACAAAATGCATTTGCACTAAATAACTAACGGGGTTATTTCCACAGTTCTTTCTCCAATATAACCTTAGAGCTCGTCTCTCCTGTTTTGTAGAGTTGCTCTTGTTTGGTTTGTTGTTTTTTTTCCTAGTGAAATCTGACCAGAACTGAACAGCAAACAAATCTATATTTACATTATTCATTAACAGACAGAAAATTGCTCATTGTACTAGAAAATGAATGCTACTCATTTGTATCCCCCTCCCATGGTTCTCATTCTAAACTGTTTGCTATTGTTTTCTTGTATAGCTTCATATATTTACAGTTCTTCCATTTGGTATCAGTTATAGTTAATTTAAGTACCACTGAATTTATTTTCAGCTTTTTGCTCTGTGTGCTGCATTTGTAATTGTGGTCTTACTTGAAAATGATTGGGAGGAACAATCTCACTTGTGTATTTTTTTCCAATATTGCATTGACATTTTTAATTGCATCTATGCTTTGGAAAAATCTCATGACAATTTTCCTCCTTATTTGTTTTCTTATATTATCCTATGCATGTGCTTGATGACCTTTCTTTCAAATAATTTTTACTTTTCTCTTTTGTTTCTCATTTCTTTTCCTCATTTGCCTGAATTCCTGCTTCTCCCCTACTCCCCAACCTCTCCTGATTGATGCTTGTTCTCCCCGGCCTATTCCAGTTCTCTGCCTCTGAAAGCTTCAAAGAATGACAAATCAAGAAGTTTGAAAAAAATCTCTCGGTAAGAATGAAAACAAGGTGACATACTTTGTCTCTACACTTAGCTCATCTGCAGTGTCAGCTGCTGTTCCAGCTGTAATCTAGGAATCGCCATACTTTTGATTACTGCTTTTATACTGCAGGGCAATGGGAAACTGTACATTTTCTGCCTGACAGTGTTTAGTTTTATACCGATGAAAAGTAAATATTTGCCCTCATTAGGATTAGGAGTTGGACACAGATCTCTGCATTTGCTCAGATGCTACTTCAAGATGTCAGGGCCCTGCTCTGCTCAAAATGCAAAGGAGTTTAAGCCTCTTGGGGCGAGCTGAGGAAGACAAGCTTTAGACTCCTAAAGGCTGCTCTTTTCCTCCTCCAAAGAATACTCTGTTTTAGAACCCGTAAAATCTTTGGCACCTGCATCACCTTTCACAGTTGCTTAGTTGATACTCAGGCTATTCTGCCAGGTGGGTGGCCTTCTGCCTGGGCCTGGCTTTACTGTATAAATAGCCAGAGCTCATGTCCCTTAGTCGGTGGTGAAGAGGTAGAAGTGCTGATCATAACCCCCCAAAAGCCTTTTTCTTTGCTTAAAATAACAGCTTTCTTGCATTGGTAGGGTAGTGCAGTTCCTTAGGACCCTGCAATGACTTATTGATCTAGAGCAGGATTTCACCATACATGAGATAAATGGGATGGCAAAACGCTTTTGAGAAAGCGTAAAGAGACCTATGGGGGGAGATGACCACTGCCTAAACCTTACAGATACCTAGCGGTGGACTTTGATATGGTTCAAAGCACCTTGCTCCCAAGAGAATGATAAATCCTGACTGGTTCTGTGCCAAGCTCCATCCAGCTGTATCCCCAGGCACCTCTTCCTGGTGCTTCCCTGACAGCCTGCCTGGAAGAAACCCTGAAAACCAGAGCGAGCCCTTTGGCCTTCCCAGTGGGGCTGGTGGGGGGCTTCCAAGACAAGCAGAGAACTCCCTGATAGCTCTACCTCAGTTTTTGACCTTGTTCTCAATATCTCTAACCCCTTATACCGAACAGGAGCTTCCAAAGCTGTGGAGGAGGCAGGGTAATTTCTCATTCTGAAATACTCTTTAATTGTGTGCTGAATTAACACTTGTTTTGTTACAGTTTATTTTTATGGCTACCTCGGCAAGATACACTTTATAGGTATAATCAGATTATAAAAAAGGCAGCCGTTTGCCTACAAGGCATTTTTCCATACACACATGATCAGAAATGGGCTGTTTGTACTGGCCAGGAGTTCTGGTTACTCGCCAAAGCAGCGGGCACAGCCTCCTCTTAACGAGAGAGCTGCCAGACATGGGGAGGGAGAGTTTCCTTTCTAGTAAGAATGTGACATGGGTAGTGATGATGGGGAGGAGTCGGCCCCACCGCATCTCAAGGAGATGACTTTCTGTACTGTTGCTGCAGGTGTGGGGTACTTATCGCATATTGCAGGTTTTGGGATGGGATGTTGGCTTTAGGAAGCCTTTTCCACCCAGGAGGCTGTTGTCAGTGTTCTTAATTCATCTCACGCATGTGCAGGAAATGGTGAAATACTCACTTCTAGTAACAGAAAAAGCATAGTCCTTTAATGGTGATATTTTGTCATCATTTTTAACCTGTTTATAGGGAAACAGTGGCTGTAGATGTTTTTTTTCCCCCTCCAAATTTTGTGTTGGGATGTGTTAATGTAATTTTTTAAAGCTACCCTTTGTGTGCAATAATGTGTATTAACGCAGGACTAGGTAAGACTGGATGATGCGTAGAAATAGAAATACACTAGAAACAGAAATCAGTCAACTTGGGCGACTTATTTCTGTAAGGGTTCTAAACTCTTAATCATGTGGAGAGTTAAGCTGACAGGGGGCTTAAACCCTGAGTTTGCTGTTCTGTTGTTAAATGTGTTCTTCCTGCATTACAGAGAGTTCATCAATTACATGAAGCGATCCCGAACCTTTTATGCCTCTATAGCAGAAAGGCTGTGTGATGGAGACCTGGTGATGAGAGACAGCTCAACCTGCTGGAACGGAGAGGATGTTGTCGAAAGGTAAAGTTAAGAGTAAAAGTTTTCCCTAATGGTGAAAAAAGTGACTTCATATCCTTCTGATGATCCAGGAGCATTCTGAGACACTTGCCATCATGATTCCCCTTCATAGTGAACTTGATGCTTAATTGAGCCAGGGCTTTGCTAAAATAAAAGGTTGTTAATGCTGAGTTTTGCATATCTGTATTAAATATAGCGGAATACTTTCTTGAAGGGCTGCTTTGTAGAGTCCCTGTCACTTTAGACATCTCTTTGTAGAGGGCTCTTACCCTCTGAAGCTCCGTTAGCAGGAGTACCTCCACGGCTGACTGGAGGGGTCCCTTCCAGCCTGCTGTTTGTAGGCTCATTAGTGCAGAGCTCAACCTCGTGTTTAGCCACAATTAGAAAATATGTAGCTCTTCCTGCAAAAGTGTCAGAAAAATAGTGACCAGAGCATTACGTTTTTTAAAGGATTTCCCTGCCGTTTCTTTTCAGAGTTTCTGACATAACACTTTGAATAAAAACTGTTTTTGGAATTGCCCTACAGCCTTACCAAAGCATGCTCTGCAGGAATTCTTATAAAATAACAATTAATAAATGCACTGTTCGGTGTCAGTAGAGCAGCTAGAAGCTCTGCAGGGTGAAAAGATCATTCTAGTTCATCAGCTAATTTTTTTGCCTCTGTATTTTATCAAAGTCTTTCCCTTCACCCTTTAGAATCCAAACTGGAAAATAACATTTGCACTCTCCACGAGCTAAACTTCTTGCTGTCATTTCTCTTGCTCTGTGTAACATGAGGTAACGTTGCCCTGAGGAGAAAAAGAGGTATTCAGAATACAACTGTAGCTGTTACTATTACTGTCAAAATATACATCAGTTTTTGCAGTTGGTTGGAAGCTTGCCAGTGAATGTTTTCCAAAAATGCCTTTTTGTCGAAACAGAGACATTCCGTGGGATTGTATTGGCTTTCATGATGTTTCTTTTTGAAGTGTATTTTGTGGCCTGTAGCAGTTTTAAAAGATGAAGTTCTAGCATTCTGTTGTCTTGCTTTAAAATGATTGTCACGATTGAAAATTGTTTTGTAGGAACATATGGAATAATTCCGATGTGGAACATGGAGAGATGTTACAATTACTGACTGTCCCATTAAAGGGAGTTCTGACTCCCACACAGCTCTGCTTAGATTTCTCATGTGTAAATAACTTCAGCTTAATTACCTCTGAGATATTCAGAGATAAATACATGTCTAACATATTCAAAGATTACTTAAAAGTTTAATAATTCAACATATATTGGCATTACAAATGAATTGTAGAAGCATATATTTGAAGATTTTGGCAACAATGCAGTTATTCTAAATATTAATGTATAGTGATCGCAATACTGACTGATGTTTTTATGGTAAAAGTTATGGAGAGTGGGGAGGATATCACTGTTTCTAATCAGTATTTCCATTTCAGAGCCCCTTTTGCTGGTAATGTGTTGCTGGGTGCATAGTTAACTTTCAGAACAAACAGCTTTCTGACCAAAAAAACCCCAAGAAAAACATTTCCTATATCAACTCTCTGAACAAAAAATTAAGCAGAAATTTAGCTTTAGTTTTTCGTTTATTTTTGTTCACCAAAAAAGCGCCACTTAAACTGCTGATAGATACGTTTTAGAAAGGCATGAAGGGGAAAGCTGTTGTTTTTTTCCTTTGCCAGTCTGTATCGTTCTGAGAGCTGGAGACGTGGGAAAGTTTCAGTTTGAAAAGAAAAGAAAGCTGGGAGAAGTAGTAGGGAGAAGACTAGCAAGACCCCTCATATCTTGAATTAAAAAACACAAACAAGGGAAAAAAAAATCCCCAAACCTACACCCCAACAACCCCAACAACAGAGAGAGGGGAAAAAAACTAACTACCAAAACACCCACCACCAGTCCCTGAAATACATATTTGTAGTTAACGTATTAAATGGGCAAATTAGAATAGAAAAAGTTCACATGATTACTGAGACAGCAATATGTGTGTATTTATCAGTTCTGTCACAGTATTGATCTCCTTACAAGGAGGAGACTTTCTGGGCAGCCTGTACGGCCGGCAGTGCTACACAGCAACACAAACGTGGTGCCTGCTTGCTGGCAAATTTTACTCCTTTCCATCTGTTTTGTAGGCTGTACTTGTCACCAGTTGTCCCCACAGGAGAAATAAACCTGTCCTGGTGATGCCTGAAGATGCATTTCTCTTTGTTCTTTCTTCTTTCCCAGGAGACTGGAAGTTTAAGTATCAGCAGTAGTAAACAGCTCTGAACTCAAAATAGAGCCTTATTCTTAACTCTGTATCAGAAAATAGATCACCCCAGTTGATCTGGTGGATCTCTTGTGAACCTGAGTTTAAGGTTACTCAGGCTGCAGAACTGGCAAAAGCTGCAGTTCCTGTTTCCTTGATGCTTCTTGCATTTCATAATGCTGTTTGAAAGCTGAGTGATATTTACGCTGAATGCTAATTGGCATTCAAGCTCTTCAGGAAAAACAAACTCAACCTTTAAAACCAATTTAACACACAAACGCAGCCTGAAACAATATGAAATTGTCATTCAGAAATGGGGATTGTGCATGCAGTTAGGAGAGAGGGCACTCAAGGTCTGTCGGAGGATCTGATAAACAGGATTCTTGTCGTACTTTTTTATTTTAGTGTAATTCTCTGGATTGGGTTTTATCATGTTTAAATCAATGCACTAGCAGGGGAAAAAAAAAAAAAAAAGACAACACTTGAGACTTGAGCTGCTGGTAAATACAGCATAGAAAGACACAGGTTTTTTCCACCCGTTTGAGTGTACGTTTCTGACCTGCTCTTCAGATGAGCAGCAAAACGTGGCTTTGCTAGGAATCCTCTGGTGTCGGTGCAGGGCCTTTTTGAAGACATTACAAATACTTGCACCAGCAGTACTGTTTTTCTCTTAATTACTCTTGAGCAACTTGTTCCTGGAACAAGACTTCATGTAACAAATAGTCTGCGAGGCTAACAAAGGTCTGAGTATACAAACAATGTTCAGAGATGAGGCTAGAGCAGAAAAACTGGAAAAATATTTTGCAAAGTGAAGCAAGCTTGGAGAAGTTTCTGTGCTGGAACCTTTCTTTCCTGGCAGGGCGTCAGATGATTTTCTCAATACCGTGTCGGTAGAAGAGATTGCAGGAGAAACTGACAGCATGAACCATGATGCACTGCCAGGACCAGACACCATTCACCTAAGAACTCTAGAAGGACCAGAGGATTAAATAGCTGAATTATTCATGTGATGGTGTATTTTCCTTGAGTGCTCCAATAACAGACGATGGAAAGATGTGAAATGTGAAGATAACGTTATATTTTTAGCAAAATAAGGATTTCAGAAAGGTGTGGCCAGTGAAGTTGGTATGTAAAGCAAAACCTATAGAAACTATTAAGATATGAACATGGTATCTAGGGAAAGGAATCAACATGCTCTGACAGTCTTTAGAGGGAGATAACAAGCTTGTAGACAGGGCAGATAGCTATAGTCTGCCTGGATTTCTGATAGGTATTTGTTAAGGTCCTTCACACAGGGCTGGTAGAGATGAAGGTAAAGGGTAGGTAATAGATGCTCCTAAGTTACAGTGGAAGGAGGACAGCAGTGGCAGTGCATGGGGGTTTGTGCTGGAACCTGTGCTGTTCATGTCATAAAAAGACCTGTGAAGGGGAGTGAATACTGAGGTGACAGGATGTGCTGATCATACCAAGTTATCCTGGTTAGAAAAGACAAGGGTCAGCTGTGGTTAATTGTGGGAGGGACTCATGGCATGGACTGACTAGGCAATAAAAGAGCATATGAAGTTCACCACAGGCAAATGTAAAGTGATTCACCTAAGAAGAATAATGCTGATGTTACATACAGAATGGTGTGCGCTGAGGTGGCTTTCAGTGCTTCAGGCACATGGCACCTGCTGTTCTGCTGTCCCCCAGGCTCGGGAAGATAGAATACAACTGCAAATGTACAGGGCGAGCAACAAGGAGGGGGATCCAGGGCATGAAATGGATCCTGTATGTGGAATGACAGGCACTCCAGCCTGTTACAGGAAAGAGAGAAGGGAAATGTGATAGTGCCCTATAAAAATTGTGTGTGTTGAATGCTGAATAGGGATTTGCTGTTCACTGTCTCTTTCATTACAAGAACAAGGGCATCTTAGTAAGTGATGGCTTGACAACAGAAGTAGATACTCCTTTGCTAAACTTTTGGTTAAGCTGTGAAACTTCTTGCCTCAAGATGTTTGGATGTTTAAAAAAATGAATGAATTAGTGAGTGAATTCATCTCCTAGAAGAGCAAATTATAAAATTACTATCTGAGCAGATATGAAGCAACCAGGTGTCACATCCAAGTCCCTTCCTCTAAAAGCTGAGGCAAAAGTTTTGATGAAAGATTTCCTCTGGTCACTCTTAGGCAGCTGCTCCCATGGATTTGGTTTCTGTAGGGGCTAAACTGCAGAAACCTTTCTCTCCTCAGGACTCTCTCTTCAACCAAGATAAATAAATGCTGGCATTGAATCACTTCTCTCTGTTCTTCCTGGCTGTGGCAGCTAAACGGGATTTGCTGTCTCAGGTCTCAGCCTCAAAATTGGCAGATTAGTGCAATGCAGCACCCAAGGACTTTCCCAAAAGCTCATCTTGAGTTTTTCTGTTGATATCAGATTTGCATCTTTGCACAAAATGTGGATTCCCTTTAGAACTCCTTTTTATGAAGTCTCTTTTTTTGTGAAGCCTTAGCTGCAGTGGAGCAGCCTTATCAGAGACTGCTCTTTCTGCCGCTAGAGAAGGGAAAAGGAGACGTGGTCTCACTGCCCGGCTGTGGGGGTATGCCTGTGTACAATGGGTGAATAATCCTGATAATCCTGGTTTGGAAATAGCACTTTAAAGGAACAGTAGCAGTGGGTTGTGAGTGCTGCAGTAAAGTTGGATAAAGTTGGATAATCATTCGCTCTTTCCATATCTGTCTGCCTACTTACCTCTTGCAGTTTATATGTCAAGACAGATGAAACAATCGTAAATAATAAATAGACAAGCAGTAATCTGTGTGTAGAAGGATGGTAACATTGTGAGTGTAGCTGGCATCTATTACAGCCAACTGTAGGCACTGCATATGCTCCCCCACTTTTGGCATGGCATTAGTTTTCAGAAAGGCGCTGACTGCAATCTGCAAACTATCGACCGCAGTGCGCGCTGCTCAGGCTTCAAGGCTGGAGTGTGGAAGTTGCTCAGGGCATGTTCAGCAGCCCCAGCGCTTGCTTTTCAGATGTCAGTGACAGCCTCCTCCTTTCTATGTCCGGGCTTAATCCTGGGCAAAGGCGACGTTGCAGCACTGCTCTGCATCCCCCAGGGTCTGCTAGAAAGGGGCATTCTCAGGGCAGCTCCTAAAGATGTGTTCCCCAGTTATCATCACAGACATGGACGCGAGCCTTTATCGTGACCATTTCAAAGAGACTCCTGCTACATGAACAACCTGTCTTGCAGGATTTTTGAAAGTTGAGAGGTCTGCTCGTGACTTGTGCTGAGTGCAGCCGGTTGTACATGGGGACCGTCCCACTGAGGAACAGACACCAAAACCTCTTATGCTGCTCCTATAAGGAAGTGGTGTCATTTTGAGTTGAAATTTAGAGGCTGGCCGATGCTTGCGAGAACGGTAAGATCACTGCTGCCACATCACATCTTTTCCCTTTAAAGGAATGGGCACTTACAATTACTTTGATGTACTCTAAAATCGCACCATCTCTGCTGTGATGCTGCGGTAAGCAAAAACCAGCTTGAGTCTCACAGTAGCAAAACATGAGCCAGTAATGAAGAAGAAAATTAAGTGACTGGTTTTGTTAATAGCAGAGGTGGCTGTCTGGGATCTGTGCAATAAAGCCCCTTTTACTCGGGTGCTGAAATACGCTTTTCAGCTCTGTGGCCAGCGTACGATAGGCACGGACCTTCAGAGGAAGGGATGGTGCTGATAGCCCAGTGCTCACACCATCTGTACTTCGGGGGTTTTAATTCAGGCTAGCCCATTCCTGGGAACTGAACGCCACTAGCCATCCTTGAAGTGCGTCCTTTGTTGAAAAAGAATCTGGTTCTGAGATGGCTCTGCAGTATAAACTGGAGTGTGAAAATGGTGACACCTGGGCTTAATTGAAAAGTATAAACCTGATCAGAACTTCATGTGATAATGTAGACACACCTGGCGTCACCTGGACACCAGCATTTGAAGCCTGGGATCTGAAAGTTTTAACTTCCCCAAATAATAAGTACTTAGAAGTTGTAAGTAGTATGTATGTAGTTTGTTAAAAAGTTCTATCAACGCACCCTTTTGGTGCAGCAGCCTATGGTGACAATTTCTGGTAGCACACTGCCCCAACAGTGAGGTGATGTAGTGCTTCACAGCTCTCAGGCTAGGCTGGCTGGCTGGCTTTGTGGCTTTCTGACGAATTAATTCTGAGCCAGCCTGCCTCTGCTAGGTGTGCGAAGCCTGAGGAGATCACAGCAGGTACTGATGTGGCTGTGGGTGGAAACCTGAGGCCAGGCTCTTGGCTGCTTTTGATACTATATTTTCCATTTACAAACAAACAAACAGCACCTATTAGGACAGTGTCAGCCTTCAGGTTGACTGTGAAAAAGAAAGCTTTCAAAAGTTTGAAAGAGAATTTTTTCCTGGGAAGAAGCAAATCTGAGTCACGACCATGATGTGCATGATGTTACATGACTTTTTCTAAGCAAAGAGTGGTGACACTTCTAGGTCAGTGAGACATTTTACAAGTCACAATTGCACTGTAGATGCTCAGTTTGTTTTAAGAATTACTGCTACTTGATTTCTAACTGTGGAACATGACAGTTTCTACATATTAGGAGGTTAAAGAAAGGGATGTTGCTTTAGGAGGTTGGTTTGTTCATTTTTTTTTGGTTTGGTGGGTGTTTTTTTATTGGGTTGGTTTTTGTCTTGGTTTTTGGGTTTTGTGGTTTTGTGGTTTTGTGGTTTTTTTTTTGTTTGGGTTTATTTTGTTGTTGATTTTTGTTGGGTGTGTTTTTTGGGTTTTTTTGGGGTGGGGTGAGTGAGTGACAGGATTGCTAGCTGCTTCAGAGATTCTTCACTTCAGGTGATTATTTTTTCCCACCCAAAAGCAAAGTAGGAGGAGGTGAATTAACAGGAGTTTTGGCAAGCCAATACTTTTGAAAACTTGAGAGTTAAAAATGTGGGAAAAAGGAAGAGTAGATTTACTGAGTGGCATGTATTGATGTTTAAATGTCTCCATCAATTTAATGCAGTTCTGTCTCTCGTTTTATTTTTAGCAGTCTTAAGTCAAACACTAGTTAGAATGGCCATCGCAGGTTTTGGTGGAATGCATCTCCAGCAAAGCAGAGCAGCTGTAGTGGTTGTTGTGGCCGACTGATCTATACTGTGTTTGTGAAATGGCTTAGTGAAGTCATGAAGAAATAGTAGATGGCGTCAAGAAGAAATCAACGTTGCTGAGATTTGTTTGTTTGTTTGCCACAGTCATCAAAATATTTCCAAAGTAAATGATGAAATGCTGCCTTAAATCCTGATGGTTATTCAGTGTTTCATCGTGTTCTGACTAGGTCTTCAAAAAATATTTTGGAGCTGCTATTTCTCGTTCTAAATCTGCTATCTTGGACCTCTCTTTCCTCCTTTAAAATAAAAAAGTGTGTTCCTGTACGAACAGAATTAGGAAATCCATGTCTTAAAGAGCATTGACTTGCTTCAGACCAAAATATCAATTATGCTAATTCCATTTAAATGAGAGATCTCTGTAAGTCACTACTATTTGCGCTGAAGTTTAAGGCTGTTTCTAACATTATATATAGAAATGTTCTCTATTCTTTCGAAGTCTCTGAGGTGTGCTGCTCCAGAGGTGCCCCAGAGCAGAGGATCGCACCGAGGGACCGTGGGGAGCTTTCCGTGAACTGGGAAAACTGAGAAGTGAGGGCAGAGGGAGAGGGTGCCCCAGTACCCCCAGAGGGCTGCCGCTCTGACTCCGTGTTGGCGGGGCCAGGAGTGAAGGTGGCCAAACCCCAACCCGTACAAAACCAACCCCCTGAGCATGAGTGGGCAGCCAGGGCATGGCACGGCAGCTGGCACAGTGAGGGTGAGCGAGGAGGGTGCCGTCCCCCTGCCTGCTCAAAGAGGCAAGCTCCAGTAGTGGTCATTGCCTCCGCAGAAAAAACCTGGCCATGGTTTCTGCTCGGTCAAAACCCAACACCAGAAGGCGTGTGGCCACCAAAATGGAGCTCGCAGCAGCCACGCAGCTGCCCAGGTCACGGGCTGCTGGGGTGCCCGAGCCTGTCCCTGCTGTGGGAGGGCAGCAGGGCTGGCACCTGCGCAAGGTGCGAGCCGCTGGGTGGTCTGCTCAGCCTGGGAGCAGCGCTGTAAGACCAAGCACAAAGGTTAAGGTGTATCGGGGAGGGTGAGAGCGAGGTAGACTTGTTTTTCTTGGGATTTTGCATTAAGGGGAGGGATTAGGGGACACAGGCTTGAGCAGATCACATCACGGATTGTTAGGCTCTCGGTGGTCCGTGTGAGCTGGCTGAGATAGGAAGGGGCAGATCACGGTGACTTTCTTTTCTCAAGAGGTTTTCCTTTAGAGACTTTCAGTTCCTGCTTTTAGTACCTTCATTGTCCCCTTTCTCATCCCCTTAGGCTCTAGCAAGCAGCCATCTGGAAATGGAAAACAGAGATAATCATTTAGCCTTAGCTTACTTCAAAAGCATTTAGCTTCTGTTATTCTTGTACCATGAGTGTTAACAATTTCTGGAGATATACTCGTTACTCTAAGTTGTAAAATGCTCTGTCTTTTTGCAGTGTTTCGTAGTTTTTAGGTATTTTCCAGGTCTTGCAGTGGTTTTGTTGGTGTTTCTTGTTGGTTTCGGTTTTTAAAATCCTATGGGCTAAACAAAACACACAGTATTGGAAGTGACAGTTTCAGACATAAATTTGCCTGAGCTTACCCTTCAGAAGGATGCAGAGCCATGATAGGCTTTGAATGGCATGTTGTGTCCTTCTGTCAGGATGCTAGAGGGATGAGTGTTAAAAGTTCATTGCTGTGCAAGCTTGTAAATGTTAATAAGGCTGCTAATTACCTCCTGCACAGCCCCAATCAACCATAGGGAGGAGAAATGGCAATGGTTAATAGCTACGCCTCACCACGTGTAAACACGTGGTGTGGCCAGGGCACCCCAGTTCGGGGACTTTCTGCTTGCCACCTGCAGTAGCAAGCAAGTTGTACTAGCTACTACGAAGAAAATAACTCCATCCCAGCCAAAACCAGGGCAGATGAACAAAAAGTGCGTAATGTTTGTGCAGTTACATTTGAAACCCTCTTCAATATTGGCGAGCTCTGAAATCTGGGCAGCTGGTCCCGGGCGGGTTATGGTGAGGACTTTGAACAGTTGAACAGAGTATGGAAACCAAAGATGAACATAGGTCAATGTTTTCCTTAACTCAGGCCAAATTTAGGTCTGCTGTTAGCCAACTGTCTATGTAAGTAAAGCATCCTGGTGAACTCGATGACGCAGATTTGAATTTCCCCATGATTTTTTAACATCTGTCTCGTAAAACGAGCAGTGGCTGCTCTGAGAATATTGAAGTATGTCATTTGTATGCACAGGGTCTGTGATATATTTAAGGATAGAATGTGATAATTTGCTGTTGGTAAAGCTTGCCCTTTCATGCAAGGAAGCAAAAATCTGGAGCTAGGCTAGTCGGGAGGGTAATATTTACTTTCTCTGGCTGCTTCAGGTGTTTGGGAATATTGTGTTCCGCTATCTGAAGTGGTCTCTTCCCTGCTCGCGAAAGCAAATGAGTTAAACAGCAGCAAAGGATAGCACTGGGCCCGTTCTCCCAGTTCACTTTTTCAAATGGGAAAACAAATCCTGTTTTTTTGGTCATTGAAAATGAGACATTTTGCAGAAAACAGAAGAGTTTCATATAGAAACTGTTTACCTTTCCATTATAAACATGCATACTTTATCTGCTTTACAAAATGTATTGATATGAGTTTGGTCAGATTCAGATGAATGGATCAGAACTCTGTAGCAGACACGTGGTGCCAGTGCCTGGCCACAGAATATGAAGAAAAGAGGAAGAGTCCTAGGGAAATCAACCAAGTAGTATAGGTAGGGGTGCGTGGAGGTCCGCGGTGTGTATACGGAGAGGTGAGGTAATGGTAATACTTAGTCCAGAGATGTGGGAAAGAAAATAGTTCGGGGAGTGCTGAGCTGCGTGGAGTTGCTGAGCTGTCCTGTTCTAGAGCTCCCACCATCAGGCAGCAAAGACCCATCTCTGTTAGCAGGAAAGGCACAGAGGCTTTATTCACTTCTGTGGGATACTCTGGATTTATGCTTGGTTGCTGAGAACGAAGTTTCTAGAATTAGAGCTTTAGGATCAGTCATAAAGGATGGAAAAGCTGGTATGTTTAATGCACTGATTCTGTTCTCTTTATTTGGGAGCATTTTGCAAATTACAGTACAATCCCGTGAATTGGAAAGGAGCTCAGAAGGTCTTTGGCCCAACCTCCTGCTCAAAGCAGGAGTTACTACGAGATCAGATCAGGTTCCTCAGGGCTTTATCCAGTGTGGTCTTGAAAACCTCCAGTGATGGAGACAATGTGAGCTCTCTGCGCAGCTTGTTCCACTTCTTGACTGTCCTTGTGGTGCAAAAATTTTCCCTTATATCCAGTCAGAACCTCCCTAATTTCAAATTTGATCTGTTGTTTCTTGTCCTTTCACCATGGACCGTAGGGTGTTTGCAAACCTGGAACTCTTGAAGGGCCATGCTGACAGCAAACCAAGAAGCGCCAGTCTTAGAAGCCTTAATAGCTGTCAGTTGCATTGAGACACAGCAACCGGATGATTTTCTGTTTTTACAAGGTGAAAGACCTCACTGCTGACGGAAAGAAGCGGTTACATTTTAAACACAGAGCATTATGCACAGAGTGAGATTAGAGCTGTGCTTACCTGCAGTCACTCACCTGGAGTGCTGTGATCAAACACATGATATGAATAGCGCCACCACAGAGGACTGTACTGTTCTTTAAAAGATGCTCACAAAGCAAAATCGATTTAACAAGGAAAACATAGGAATATAAGGAAATAAATGCCTCAATAAGGATATAATATTTGTCCTTCTTGTTTCTAATAGGAATAGATTCAATTTCAGTTTAGTTTTAGAGAGGATTTCTTAAAAATATGTTAAGCAGCTTTCTATTATGAACAGAAAATGTGGTGCAAATGAATTTATAATATGTTTTCAAAGTGAAGTTGTTTCATTGCATTTCACCAGTACTAGCAAACAGAAAAATAATAGGTTAGTATTGGATGTTTTGTATGTGTATAACCCATAGCAAATGATTTCTTACGAAAAGGAAGCACACACATCCAACCAACAAGCTGTGTTCAATCTGCAAGAGTTATTAAAACACTATATAATAATGCCTAGATGGTTTTTCTTCAGCAAGATCACAGAGGCCAATGTAGTAAGCTGATAGTCATTGAAAGATTACATATTTAGTGCCAGAAAGGACGTCACTAAAACATCTCCCAGGGGTTATGGGCACACATGTCTGTAGAAAGGAGTGTCTTCTGTGGTGATTTGAGATTAGTGCCACGTAGGATCCTGTGGTTGGCTTACTCTTCTGCTCCTAGTTCTGACTATAAAAATCATGAGCTGTCACATTTTTAATCACATGGAAGAGGAGAGAGGACTGTCTTTCTAACAACGAACAGGCGTGTTATAATGCAATTGAACAGCTGGCAGAAAACTCCTTAGCTGTATCTGGTTGACAGCAGTCTCCAACTAAAACACAGAGTGGGGGAAAATGGAATGGGAAAACTGCTTCCTACTTGTAAAATTGTACCTAATTCATTTCAGTGCTGAAAATACTTTTTGAACACGTGGACAACAGGAAGAGGTGATTGTCTCAAAAGCTGTTACATTTCGCTAGACTTCTGCAGCCGCTGAGATTACTTTTTCGTTTGCTACTGATTACCACAGTCGTTATTTTTCTCCACGAATTAGGAAGATATATTTACTTTTTCAGTGAAGGGCCATTTCTAATATTGCACAAGACTAAGCTGTCGGCTTGTAGCCCCAATTTTCTGTTCAATCAGGAGGATACCTATTATGCCTTCAAGACCATTTGTGGTGCTGTGTTAAAAGAATCAGGATACATAGCTGAGAAATAAGTGGTCATGAAATAACTTCTGTGTGTCCCATAACTACTTGTCCTACAGGGGAGTAATGCATCTCCTCTGCTGGATAAGACTGATCGAGATCCAAATGAATGTTTCCATAGTCGCTGTATAGCGACTATACAATGTGTGTATATTTATCTCAGCCCTATGTGTCTATATAGTGACTATACATAGACACTGTATAGTCACTAAATATATATACATAGACCTGATGCCTCTTGAATTCCAGGCAGAACTTTTTAGAAGTGAAAGCTTTTCCCTACAGAACCCTTCACAACTCTGGTGCTGCAGCCAGTCGGTGTAGCTTGGCCAGTTGTTTGTGCTGTGTGAGTACGCGTGCAGCGTGGCTGTGAGCAACAACACCCCAAAGTACAGGCTGGATCCGAGCCATATGCTGAAAACAGGTATTGTTTTACACACTACATATACATATACTCCTTACACTATAAAAGAAACTTTTACAAATGCGCATAATTAATTATAGTAGCAAGCCCTGCCTGCTTTCCCCCTCCCGTTGTGCAAGCCAGCCACTGGAGGGAAGGGATGATTCCATGCACGCCCGTGTACATCTGCAGCATTGTATTAAAGCTACTTCTTGTGGCGCTTCAGTGCATTTATTTAAGGATTTTCTGTTAAGTAGTAGAATCCTGACTAAATGAGGAAAGAATTAGTTGCTCCTGGATTGTGTGACTTCTGAAAATTAATGTTTGGGTTTGCAAATATGAGATGAGTTTCCATTGTTGAGGAAAGATTTATTAGTTTGGTTAGAAACATAAGACATTTTTTACTGTTTTGACCAGAAATCATGTTTTCTGGTGAGGTTTCCTATTATGAATATAGACTCTTTGAGTCCCTTCTCTGCCCACTACAAATTTTTAAAAGGTCAAAGCATTTCTTCACTGTGACCCAAACTGGAAAAAGTGTGTAAAGACGTGGCAGAAGTTAGTGATGGTACATGATAGCCGACTCATGAATCCCTGTGACAGACCAGCTGGCTGCATGTCATCTGCACTGACCTGTGTAATTGAAACTGATAAGTCTATATGCTTAAAGACTTGATTTTTTGTTGCCTGTTTTGTGACTTTTTTTGTGCAATGACCAAGGAAAGATAATTTTAAGAATTTCAGTCCTGGAAACTTTTAATAGATTGATCTCAGTGTAGAAATTTCATTAAATGTAATTATGTGCCAGCTGTTGAGAGAAAATGTAACACCGAAAAGGAGCAACATGTTGAATTATCCAGCACTGGCTACAGGCGAGAAGTTAATGTGAGTCAGCAATCACGTTTTGTACTAAAGGTGGAGAAAGAGGAGGAGAAAGCCAGTAGCGAGCGTGTAAGTTTTTCATATGACACAAAGAGCACAAAAAGCCTGATTCAATGTACAAGTAACTGCTCACCCAAGGTCTGCTTATGAAGTCTGGCAGAATGATTTGTGGTCCTCACTGCTCTTGGGCTGGACTGCTGTGGAGTTTGGGTGACCGAGATGATGGTCCTTACCTTGGTGCAGGTTGTGTGTGGTGTGCTGGTGGGCACAGGCCGTTCTGGTGCTCCGTCTGGAGCTTGGAGTCACTTGAGGAACTTGGAGTCACTTGAGGATCTCCGCCAGCAGCTTCACTAAAGCATTTAGAGTTAATTCTTGGGGAAGAACTAAGAAGCTACCTCCAGTATTTTGAGTGCTTTCTGTTTGATTGACCCATGGTGACCCCATGCCCACTGCTAGTTAGGTCTGATCTCCCTGTGGGAAACAGGTCATCTTTTGCATAATCACACTCTTATCTTTCTTGCAGTGTTAATGGTAGGCTTACTTGTTCTTAGTTAATACTGTTGCTGTGGTATGTCCAGGTAATTTATGTTGAAAGTCAGTACTTGGAAAATATTTTGTAAATACAATAGGAATGTGACTGGTGAAGGCCTCTTTCACATCAGAGCATTAAGCATTTTCTCTCAGGCTGAGGGAGTTGAATACGAATGATGGGTTTCCGAGTTTCTTGTGGATTTGGTGTCTACTCAATGAGTTACTCCTTTTGATTTAAATATTCAGTGGGGCAGGACCTTGAGCAGAACACATTGAAGAATAAATCTTGTCATACAGTCATCTAGATTGCTCCGGTGGGGCAGTATTTTCCAGATGCAACGTGTAACAGGGCTAATTTGATACTATCATAGCATCTCTTTTCCTTTGGGAACTTTGGGATGTTCTTTATTGACAAGTAATAAAAAGCAATGATGGGCAGGTACTTTTTCTTTTGCCCACTGCTTTTTTCTGTTTATTTTTGTCAGAAGGAAAGAATAGCCCTATTTAGTCAGACAGCCAAAACTTTCCAATTAAAATAGTACAGTAATAACACGGTACTGTTCCAATCATTGAAACTCTTCTAACAAAAACAATCCAGACATGGTTAAAGTCTATGGAGAACATCCAAGATAAAGTTTATTTTCTTGTGCAGAGTCCAACACAGTGACTTTCTACCCATTCCTATTAGAAAAGGTCACAAAGTCCCACTGAAAAGGTAGAAAGTAAAAGTCCTTATCTGATCCTTCAGTCTGTCTTAGCCAACGATTCTTCCACTGGGGAAGTAAAACAGTTTTCTTTCCTTTGAATGGGTATGTAATACAGTAGTATCGACAAGAAAAAAAATCCGATCTCAGCCTAGAGATATTGGACTGGAAATGTATTATTCAGAATATCAGTTAAAGTGGGATATCGGTAAGAATGTTTTTAATACTGATATACCTGATCCTTTCTCCTAAAACTATAGGATGGAGTTGCAAGTCTCGTCCCTTTGTCTGTTGGATGGAAAGGGAATAACATATGATGTTTGGTTTTTGGTATTTCTCAGAATCTTGAATGTCTGTGTGGCCCCAGGGCACACCACTTTTCTAAGCAGTACACAATTTAATACAAAGACTTTAAATTTCCAGACCAGTCCCTACAAAGTCTTACTATGGCTTTGTATTACCTGTAGGATGGGTGTATCTAAAAGAATTTACTTCATAAATCATAGAGTTTTGTATAACTGTTAGAATGTGATGTCTTGATAGGTGTCAAAAAATACCAGCAGGTGTACATAAGAATCTTTTTGATGTTATTTCAAGAAGTTGTTGAAGATGTAATAGTAAATACGTATTTAAAAAAAATGAGTTGGAGATTAATTTCATCATTCTACTTTACTAGTCCTGTGTCCCAGCAGTGACGAAACCAGCATTTGTATACTATCTACACTATCAGCAGGTCAGTGGAAAAACCCATGCATAAAATTCTTTGAACTTTGAAGCAGACCTTTAGGAAACAGGCAGTGTTTTAATACAGCCTATCATATAAATACTAAATTTTATATTTTTCAAACAAACATGACTACTTTGAGAAAAGTGTTGCTGTGATAAAACCTGCAGTTGCTTAAATGAAAAGATTTCAGTGGAAGTGCATAAAATCTCCATGTACTGTCTAAGCTGTCAGCCTGCTTGGTTTGTTGCCTTTGAAGATGTGAATGGTTACGGGGCTCTGTAACAGCCCCTAGCCCGCCTCTTGCCCTGCTGCCTTCTGCAGGTACTCAGCTGTCTGTCAGCCGTAGCGTGCTGTTTCTCACATACTCTCTACTCTTCTAATACTCCTTTCTGTTGTACAGCCTGTGGTGCTCGTATTTATGCCCTCGATCCAGTGCACACTTTCGGTAAGAGCTTGTAGAGGTCAGTCAAACGGGTCTGTGCGGGCACGTGCTTCAGTGTCGAACTAAATTAGATATATGTTGAACTAAATGGACTTGGCCGTTTGATCCAGGTTTTACTGTGCCAGAATGATCTTGCTGTAAACTGTCATCAAGGTAAATTAAGTCTTCACGTTGGTTTTATTTGTATTACAGGTATTGTGTGTCTAAAGGGTGGGTTAGAAGTCTGTTTCTGATACTGTCCAAACCTGAATATCAAAAAACAGAAAATCATCTCCTTTTTGCTCATTTCCATTCCCTGTGTAGGCTTGGGGGTAGATACTGACAAAATATCCTTGGTCTGGGATAACGTGCATGTGATTTAACATACCCAGTTGCAGCCAGCTTCTTGGACAAATACCTGCAGCAAGGTGGGGTAGCATCCGAAGTTAAAGCTGGACTCAGGATAGGCATTATTCTTTTATTGAACTGGTTTTCACTGGAAGATGTTGATTTGTCAAAATGAAAAAAAAATAAAATCTGGATTCTAGCTTAGAAGGCTGAAGAGTCACCCAGATTGCCAAGAAACCTGTTATGCTGTGGGGCAATTTTTCACTCTTTTCTGTTGAACGTGCTCTATGCGTAAGTGATAAAACATCTAACACGCTGGGGAAGGGTCCAGAGCACAAGTGCTGTGAGGGGCAGCTGAGGGAGCTGGGGGGGTTCGGCCTGGGGAGGAGGAGGCTCAGGGGGGCCCGTATGGCTCCCTATGGCTGCCTGACAGGGGCTGCAGGTGGGGGGGGGGGGGGCGGGTCGGGCTCTGCTCCCAGATGAGAAGTGAGAGGATGAGAGGAAACAGCCTCAAGTTGCACCAGGGGAGGTTTAGAATTGGGGATTAGGGAAAAAAAAAAAATCACTGAAAGGGTGCTCAGGGACATGGTTTAGTGGTGGACTTGGCAGTGCTGGGTTAACGGTTGGACTCTGACCTTAAAGGTCTTTTCCAACCTAAACAATTCTGTGGTTCTATAGAGGCAGCTGTGTAGCCCTGTGGCAGCTTTGGTATAAATCTTAGCTTTAATGAATGAGTATGTAGAGTGGAATGATATTATTCCCTTGTGTGAAACGTGTTGTGCTTTCTTAACACAAACCAGGTAAACTTTTGAAAGGTTGAAATTTTTGGCAAAATAAAAAAAAACCCCAAGAGCATTGCTGCCTAGTTCTACCGCAAACACTGACCTCTCAGTAGAACGCGGCTATCCAGGTGGGTTTGCTGGTTCCAGTAGTAGTCAGAGCCATGTCTCGTGGCTAGAGGCAGATTCGCCTGTAAGAAGCTGATCAGATGAACAGACATAAAGACCGTTTGACAAATGTTAAATATCATTTAAAAGTAGTTTAATTTATACATTCTTTATTCCACAACCTCACTGTGTTACTGATGTAAAACCATCTTGCTGTAGCTTTCGCTGTCTGCTGTGTACTTTCGCTGACCTCTGTTGTGATTGCTTTTTAAAATAGATGATCTCTTCTGGTTTGAGAGTTGTCAGTTTACATCGCAGCTACAGAAAGAACCTTATGGATTGATGCGAATAAAGAAAATATGAGCTTTGATGGAAGGGTAGTGAGAAAGCCCAAAACACATTCTTACTTTCAATTCCATAGGATTAAGCTAGTGCCTCAGAATAATTCATGTACAGTTTGATCCACAGTAAGTACGTGGATATGCTATAGTCTGTAGCCCTTGCAGACCGTGCGGGCAGTCCTTCCCTTTGCTAGTTTCTGTGTTTATTCTAATGCTGCTGAAAGTGGACTTGATTCTGAAGCACAGGAATGTCCTTGTGCATGTGAAGCTGGCACACTCAGGGGAGATGGCGAGAGGAAATGTGTTGGGATGAGTGTGTCTTGGTTGTAGAGCCTCCCTGCATGGAGGAGCAGTTTGGTACAAGCTCTTTCATCAGAAATATCATGCACCTTCACCTCCTTTAAATGAGGACAAAATCCTGCAGCTTCAGAGCTGCAGGTTAAGGAGGCAAAGGCTTTGCTCCCTTCCTCTGTGGAAGGACGTGATAACGGAGGGAATTTTGTGGAGACTAAGTAGATTTTAAGGAAGGGACACTCGCTGCAGAAGACATGTTTTTACATTTGTGAGTAGAACTGCACTTAATGAAAGTTGAACTGGAGGGGAAGTTGTTAATTGATGTCAGGGTCACAGTGGAGGAGAGAGTACTAGCTCCTCCTTTGAGGCTTTCCTCAGGTCAGTTAGTGAACTTTTAGGAAGTATTCCTAAAAATAAGAAAAATATGCATTCCCCTTAATTGTGATAGATCCCTGGAGAAATCGTTTTAAGCCCAGAGGATTTTTCTGGTATTTTTTCCCAAGTCTTTAGCAGCAGACTGGCATAAATTTCAGAGAAATTCAGGTGATGTGTGGAGCCCGAGAAGTTTTTTGGGTGAAGACCCTACTGTGTTAATGATGTCCTTGCTCCCAGGGAGATCCCAGGGAAGGCTGGTCCTGCTGACCCCCAGCCGTGCCTGCCGTGGCTCTGCTGGCCAGGGGGAGCCTGAAGCCCCCGACGGGGCCCGCTCTGAAACAGGTTCTGGTCCTGCCTCTGCATAAACATCCTGCAAAACCTCGGCATGCCAGCTGGAGCAAATCCCTCTCTCATGGCCATGGCCAAGTGTGCTGAAGTTCATAGAGCCGCAGGGGCTGAGGTAGGTGTGTTCCTCTAGTCCGTAGAGCAAGTGCTGCCCTGGGCTTGAGTTTGGCCAGCTGAGCCGCCGACTGGGTGCTCCAAACTGAAGCCAACTTGGCCAGAGTGTGGCCAGCAAGAATGAAGGAGTCCTAAGCTTGTCTTAACAAAGGTGTTTTCCCCCTTGTAGAGCTGCAGCTCAGGACTGGGTTTCTGAAAAAAATGGGTTTGTGGGGGGAAAAAAAAAAAGGCCCAGAAACCTTGCTGTTCAACTTTAGTTTTATTGTCTTACTGATAACAATAGTTGTTAGAGCAGCGAATGTGGCTAGCAAAATTATTCTTAAGTGACCATGAGTGCCCATTACCATACTAAACACAATAATGTCACATCTAATTTGACACCTTCCTGATGATTTTTCTTCCGCCTCCCTGTCTCAATCTATTCACCTAAAGGCCAGAAATGGGTGATCGTTCTTTTTTAGAGAGGAAGTTGGCTATTCAGAGAACTAAGGCCTAGTTACTTTAATGTGAAAAATTGATGGTAGTGATGATAATGCTGTTTATAGTCACTTAGAGGTGAATAGATGATACAAACAAAGCAGGTGAAAGTGAAGAACTAGTAATATATAGCTGCAGCTTTGCTATACTTCTCATAAAGTGAGGTAGGACTGAGCCATGTGCTAGTCACAGACTTAATCGTCCTGCATACACATTAAAGCCTTTTTCTATCTTTTACAAAATCAGTATTATACGTACTGTGCCCTTCAGTTAAGGGGCTTTAAATGCAGAGATGCCTCCCTGTGACTGAAGACGTGCTGGCCTGCGAAGTCATGCAGATGTCTTACTGCTTAGCAGGGAGAGTAGAGGCAGTACTCGGGAGCACGGTCTGAGGCTTATGAAAAACAGAGGCAATGGGGAAGGATCTCAGAAAAAACAGGTGAAGAGGAGGTTTGGCTGGTTGCTTCTGGGAATCTGGGCATGGAAAAAGGGAACCAAGCCTTGGAGAAAGTCCAGACTGGTTTGTGCCCTGTGATGTGGAGAAAGAATGTTCATTAATAAAATTAAATCTCAGAGCAGGGCATCTCAACCTTCATTTTCCTTCTCTCTGAGAAGCACAAAGTTCACTGGAAATCTTTGGAAGATTTTGATTAGATTGCTAATCTGTATCTATATAATCTCATTATCTAAAAGAATAATTTTGACAAGGTGAAGACAGCGGAGTTAAATCCAGGATGATTTTATTTCGGCCGTGTTCTAGTAGAAATCTGCAGCAGTAAAAGTAATTTCTGTCTAGTAGCTGATACACCTTTAATTAAGCAGAGTAGTCAGGTTTTCTGGGAGTTGGGAACCAATATGCCTGGAGATAACTTCTCTTTCTTTCAGGTAGTTTTTGTGACTGGCTTCTACCAATGTGCCTTCCTTGGGAGAGGATGCTATGCTAGCAGTGCATAACTGAAGCCTCTCCCTGAGAGCCACACCATCTATTTTGCCACATCCTTATCTCCATATATTCTTTTAATGTGATAGTCTAATTACCAGCAGAGACTATTACAACTAGGTATCACTTCACAGGCATAACAGAGCAGTGGATTTACACTTAATTCCCAGTTTTCTACCCACGGCACAGACACAGGGCTTGGCTTATAAGAAAAAGAAAGGTTTGGATGATTTATGTTTGCAGAATATTAACTAGGAAATCAGGTTACAGGCACGGCCGTGCTGGCAGACTTGGTTGTATTTTGTCCGATTTGCACGGCTCAGCTGGTGTGTCGAACTGAGCTTGCCTCCCCTGTTCTGACCAAACGGGGTCTTGAGGCTGAGCTGAGTGGTGAGGAGAAACTGTGATTACATTTTCATACAGAATATTTTTCTCACCCAAGGTGCTACCAGAGATCTTGACCGAATAAGATCTATTAACAATCCAGTAGGTTTTTTTACATTGATCAATTAATAAGCAAAAAGGGGACCCAGTTTGTGAACTATCTGCAGCAATCACTTTGACAACTCAGTTATTGTGTGGCTCATCTCTTAGTGTTACTCGGAAAAAGTAGTGTTGGTTAAATTTTAAATGCTGTGTATAATTTTAAAATATTTGTATTATTTTTTCTATGTCCCAGATTTAAGTTCACGTCTTAAAGAAGAGAATGTTGCATCTTTCTCAGTTCTTTCCTACATTTATTTTCTTCTTGACCTGGATTTGCATTTCTTTGTGGCTTTGCTTTACTTGATTTAGAAATAATTCTGTTTGCAGAGGTGTTCCTGGCAGCTCTGCTTACCAGAGTTTTGATTTGATCAGAGAAAGGGGAACATAGGGTCTGCAAACATCTCCATGTCTTTATTGGCAGCACTTATTGTAGAAACATCTGAAATGCTTTTGAAAGTGATGCTGTTGCTGGAAAAGCAAATTTGAGCAGGATGAAAACTTTTCAAAGCCGGCTTTGGAAACCAACAAAACCCCCAACTATCTTCTTTTCTAGGCCATAGGTACCACAGATATGCTTTACTGGATATGAAAGGATTCTTGAAACTATTCATAAAATGACTTCATTCTTTGAACAGAATGTTGTCAAATATTTTTTATATATTTTAATTAAATGATAATGTTTCTGTCAGATGAGTTTACAAAGCAATAAACTACCTTCTACAGATAATTAAACATTGAAGTGCATGTTTTGCAAATGCAAAAAATCAGAAGTATTTTTTAGCATTATGAAAGTTAGTCCAATACTGCAGATAGTTTAGGAGGCTCTGACAAACTTTGCTAACTGAAGATATACAGATGTTGATAAAGGCCCATCTTTGGCTCTCCTGGTTTTTCTTATGTATTGAAGTAATGTCACTTCAAAGCATACTTTTAAATAAAAAGTAAATATTTGAACGTCAACTGTTAAAATTCAAGAATTAACAGAGCACTTAGCTTTGCTTCTCAACTCATGATGCCCCTGGGTTATCGTGAATTAGCCTTACAGTGAGAATATAATCTGGTAGTGCTGTCGATCATGACCTGCTAATTTTCCCATGGTCATTGTCCAGATAATAATTACTTATATATACATATATTTAAAATGTTTATTTATCACTTATTTATCAAATGATATTTCTGTTCCTACCCAGGACTTGGCAGTTTGGTTCCACTGAAGAATTTGGGTTGTGATTTGAATGTGTTTGTGGGAATTTAATGTAAAAAAGGCAAACAGTATATTTATTAAAAATGTGATTATTTCCACATACAAAAAATTTAAAGAAAATTATGTATATACGTACTGTGAGAACCCTTTCAAATTACTTGTACTAAACTGCCTGGGACAAGCAATGTGTTTGTAAGTTAACTTAAAAAATACAAGTCTATGCTCAGTGTTGACCTCTAACCTTTGCAGGCCCTTTGTCTGAAATTAGAATTTCACCTGGTGAACTGCAGAAATTAGAAGGAACATAAAGACAGACTTGAGTTTTGAGAATCAGGATCAGCAGGCTTATTCGAATGAAATGCATTTAAAATTTTAACCCTGAAATACTAAAAAAATCAGTGTATGTATTGGCATTTTGGATATGCATCAGGAAAATCAGTTTCACTAAGAAAAGCCAGCAGACCTTGTAGTATCTAAAATGTCTATGGTTGATTTGTGATACTGGAGTCTTCATTAGCTAATTGGAATATGCCTTAGGTAAAGCAAGATAATAAACAATTCACTGCTGCAGAACTACCTGGGGCCAAAACAAAAACAACTGCAGTTATATTTTTCATTTTTGCAGAGGCAGGAGGGTTGAGCACAGTTACTGTGATGTATGTAGCACATTGCCATGGTTTCCCCAGAATTTTTTCTTATCTCCTCAGTCTCTTACCAGTGTGAGGGAGGAGGGATGCCACCAAAGCCTTTAACAGAGTCAAAAAGAAAGGAATAACTGGAGTTACTGCTGCTCTAGTACAGCCTTTGGGGCAGTCCCCTCCCCCAGAACAACTGCAGAGCACTGGCGGTCATGCAAAACTGAAATGGAGTTTGCATCTTAAGCTTAGAAAGATCAGTCTCTGCAAAGATATTTGTCAGCCCCAAAGGCTGTACTGTTACAGCCTTTTGCTGTATTTGCAATACCAGGAATACAAAACTGTAAAGCATACCTTAAGCTGTTGTAATTTTAATAGAACTGTGCCGCTTTAAACCAGCGACAAATTTGATCCATAATAATTCATTGCTGCTTATAGCCAGGTCCCTGGGGGAAAACTGCTAGGGGGAAGGCTTGTGTGGCTGCATAGCCTGGGAACATGCTAAAACAAATAAAGAATGCATACCTATGTATAATATCACTCATGGTAGAGATAATTTTAGAAAAGTTAGGTTATGTACAGCAGATGTTCGAGAACGTCTGGTTCCCCCAAGTATACTCAGACGCCTTGACTGGTCTTACTTAAGGTAAGCTCAGGTGGTGGCCTCTGTGGGTTTATTTGCAGCTGGACTGCAAGGAGGAAGGATTGAGGTCCTCTCTGTGTGGTGGTAGACAGCTTACCCAAAGTGTTTGAATGGGCAATACAAACCTGGCTATTGTAAACAGCAAATTAAGAGATGCATGGATTGCAGCAAATCTTCTGCTGTGCTGTAGTGTAACGTTATCTACCAGCTTGTTGTAACTTTTTCATGGTTTTGGTGGTGAGGATGCAGTTCCAGAAACTCCCTCAAGAGTTTGTTAGGGCAAGTTGGACTTGGTGTCCTTGGGGGAATGGTTCAAATGTGCAACGAAGAGCTGGACCTGACCTCACGTCAGCAGAAAACATAGGGCATGTGTCAAAGTGTCATCTTGCTCCCAAAACCTGGAGTTCAGGGTTTGCAGCCAGGAAGTCAGGTGGGGAATGTGCAGGAGGTTTGATAACCTCTGAAGTAAAGTTTCTGGCTGTAATCTCCTGCCGTTGACCTTTTGGAGTTAAGGAGTTGAATACTATTCATGCTGCAAAGTATAGGGGAGCTGTCAGGACTCTGCAGAGGTGTGAGCTGTGTCATTGGTGGCCTAGAGGTAGAGTTGTAGCAAAAGAGACTTTTTTAGAGGGGAGAGAATGCCCTTATGCTTCAGGATGTTTGCTTTCTAGCGCGGTCATTTGAAAAGCACAGCCCTCCTGAAACATTGAGTTGAAAGAACCTGTGCTACAGGTACAGCAAAGCCCTCTTACCTCAAGGAATGAATCCTTCTGCTGACAAATATCTTTGCAGAGACTGATCTTTCTAAGCTTAAGATGCAAACTCCATTTCAGTTTTGCATGACCGCCAATGCTCTGCAGTTGTTTTGGGGGAGGGGACTGCCTCCCACCCTACCATGAAGGTGTTTGTCGGCGGCAGGGCAGGGTGCCTTTCAAGTGCAAGCTCTGCATTCCTTTGAGAAACCACCATGTTTCTGTTGGTCCCAGCCCCAGCTCCTCCTGAACCCCGTCCCGCTGAGGATTCCTGAGAGGAAGGGTGGGTGGGAAGAACGCTTATGCCCCGTGTGTTCAAAATGGGTCACCTGTGCTGGTGATGTGCAAGGCACCGCTGCTGGGTACCCGCTGGCCAGTGCTGCCTCTTCCTTGCTGGAGCTGGAGGTGGTTACGCAAACATGCAGAGGTCTCTGACAGAAGGAAGGTTTTAAAATTTTAAACTGGTTTTAAAACTGTTTACACTGTGTGGAACTAATGTAGCTTGTACAGATCAAAGCCACTGGAAGAGTGATCCCTGCCTGATTCTGTAAGGCTGGTCTGTCTCATATTGTTCTTCCTGAAGATAAAGGACTATTCAAGTGATTTCTTTTTTCTTTTCTTTTTTTTTTTTTTTTCGTTCAATGAGGAGGCATTTGTAATTGAGAATTCAGGTTTAATTACAAACTACATTGGGCTATAGCTGCATTTTAATCCCTTTTTAATTCTTGGAACTTCATTTAATAATGTATTATTTTGAGTTCCTTTGTTACTTTTTTATCAGCAATAAGTCATATTAGAAAAATCTTTCCAGTAGATTCCAAAATACAATACTGTGCTCTTAAAGCGCCAGGTGAAGGGATACATATTAAACGTTTTCTACAAAACCCTCTTGATCTAGGTAGCTGGTATGAATGTAGTAAAGGCTTAGTTCACAGCAAAAAAATTAAGGGAAAATAACTCTAGGATCGAAAAGGAAACTTTATGAACTCAAATACTGGGTTATTAGGGTGGTGTGATAGACTTACTGTGTAACAGGTATCAATAAACACACTCTGCAGCAGGGATTGTTTTGTATTACTTCCATGTTTTCACTCTTGCTCTCAGACCCGGTGAGGTTGGAAATGCCAGCTGTCAGCTGTTGTAGGGGATTTAGGTGCTCCCAGACAGCTGGACTTCAGTGGGAGGTATAAAAAGCCAACATATTTACTGAATTTGGTACCGTGCTCCTAGGGTTGTAGCTCCTACTGGCCAAAGCAGGGTCAGCAGTCCGAGCTGTGCCGTGCATGTAGAACAAAAGACAGTCATCACCCCTAAAACATTTATGTTTTATGTGGCAAAGCCAAGATAAAGCGATTTCCCAGAGACAGATAACCAAGGTACAGTGTTTTGACCAATGCATCCAGTTGTGCTGAATGTCTGCAGTGAAACTGTCAAAAGAACATCTTCCTGCTGATTTTCTAGTCTGTGGACTTAGCTTAGCTCTATATTATTCATTGGGTAACGTAGCAAAAAGTTGAGTTATCACCTAACATTCAGTATTTTTTATTTTAATTTTAAGGCATTTTGGGGCAACTGCCCATGAAGTTTTCATCAGAATGTATGGTGAGATGGAATGGGCTGGAAATAGACTGGATCGAGAACTACTGGGTTTTTGTTTTGGCTTGTGGTTTTTTTTCATGGCCTTGATCCAAACTTTAGCGAAAATTATACTAAGCTTCTCTCAGCCCCCAGTGGATGATGTTGCTTGCTGTGGAGGCGCTCAGTAGCCACGTCACAAGTCACGTCCATCCATGTCCATCAGCTTACGGCATGTGTGCCCAAAATGCAAATATTACCTGTCATGCGGTGAATTGCACAGGTCACAAAAAGAAGTTTAAACCAGAAAGAAATAAAACTGTGAAGAAGGTAGCAACATTATTGAAAAAAAGGGGGAAAACAAGGTGAGACAGGATATGTTTATTTGCACCTGATATTTCTTGCTAGGTGCAAAGGCGCATCCTCCGAGGGGTTGTAACTTTCCGCCTATTTAAGCGGAGGGGTGCTAAATCAGATGTGCTTCCTCTGCCACCGGAGAGCTTGGTTAATGAAACTTTTATTCCCAATTGTTTGCTGATCCACAGAACAACTTGAAAACTTTCCCAGACTGATCCCTAAGTGGCCTTTCTTACAGCATTCCCTGTTGCCATACGGTTTTTCTCTGAGGCGGTTGTTGACTGCGGTGTCACTTACGTGGTCGTCAGCCCACAAGGATTGACATGAAGAAAACTACAGCTGCTCACAAGTGCTGAAAAACAGTTGGAGCAGCTGTTTGAGCTGACCATGATTCAGCCTTGCGGAGTTTGGATTTGACAAGCACTTGAGTGCATGAACAGGCAGGCAAATGTGTGTTTGGGAGCATTTGTATTTCTTGTTCACTAGCCGCTACACTTGTTTCTTAAAGGTTATGGGGAGCACAAGCAACTGCATGCGACATGGGGGAACAGCCTGCATCACCAGTTGTCCGTCATAATATTCATGCTCAAATAACTTAGTAGATGCCCAGAGCTTTGAAACTCATCAACAGAAATCGAGATCCCTCAGAAAACGTGAAAAGTCTTCTGCAATTGTAAGATAATGGTGATAAATAATGGTAGGTAAGCACTCACAGAGTCACTTAGAAACCATTCGAGTACACACATGTTGCTGGGCGTTACTTGGATTGAAGCAGCAAGTTAAACGTTTTATAGCTTTTCATAACTTGTGGTGAAATTTGCACTGAGCAAAACTGATGCTTACGTACCAAGAAGTTAAATGTGAATTGAATGAAGTTGAATAGGTCTAAACCACAAGAAAAACAGAAACTAATGTCGTGTGTCTTTTTTACATGTATATTGAATTAAATAAGTGTATCTGAATCAGGCAAGTTCTTTGGAAAATGAACTATCTTGAGAATTCCAAGTGCCTTGATTTAGTCACTTTTATGGAATGGCCACACATTGAGATTTGGCAAAGGACCTAAACCATCTTATTGCCTACAAAGAACTGCTGATTGCAAGCAGACTTGGAACATAACGGAGTTCCTTTCTAATAGGAAGATGTTTCTGAGTTGCATCCTCACAGACTGATGTGAATTATTTAGAGTCAATAGAAGTTCTCTATATAAGGGCCTGCATTAGGTAATAGGACTTGATCCAGCTGAAAAATAAAACCACATACAGTTTCTATAATGGTAACTTGTGTGTGTGTGTGGTTTCTAAGCATTTACAGAAAATTCAATGTGTAAATCAGTGCTTTTTAATTAATCAAATTGCTCACATTGTATTAATAATAATTTTTACAGCTTTTCTGTGTGGTAGAATTAATAGCGAAGAAGCCTAAGTTGTTCCTGCAAATAATAGTATTTCTGTCAACAGTGTTAGATGATGCTAACAGTGACAAGATAAAGGATTTCAAATAATTCAGGTAACCGATAACAAAATGATGTGGGAGTGTAAAATTGCATTGTTATCTTTTAACAATGAAAACAGATCTTTTATTATGCAAGGCCGATAATACCCTGCTATTGAGAGTGAAGGGCATGACTCCCTGCGAGTTACTTGAACGGACACAAGATCAGACACTGCTGGTCGAAGCATTGTATTTATGAGTTGAGCGTTGACTTAGTTGTTGGTGGACATTTAGGTTCCAGCTCAGCAAAATGCTTAAACCTGTGCAAAGGCTGTGCTTCTGCCTGACTCCGAACTAAACCAGCAGGCTCATCCAGTCTGTCCACTGGGCTGAGGGTGCGGTGTGACAGCTTTGCTGTTCTAATGGTTACCTGCCACCCAAAGAAAGAGGGTGTCACTCCCCCCCTGCACGTGCCTGTGGGTTCCCACCCTCATCCACCTCAGTTTCGAGATTTATCAGTTCTGTGGTTGCACAATGAATTGATTCGGATCAGGTGGAAAATTGGGGAGCAAGGGAGGCAGTGAGAGGGCATGCAGGAGGGAGAAGGACAGTGTTTTCTGGTTGCAGTTCGGTGTTGCATCAGGCGCCTTAAGGCTGTGGAGGCACCCTGACACAGAGCATGGCCCTGCAAGCGGCTATGTTGGTACAACGGGGGGAAAGCATAAGCAAGAACAAATAATTTGGAAAGGGAAAGGATGGTCGATGGCTCCTTCACTGACATTGTTGCCTGAAAAAGTGGTCATGGAAGGGCAGTCTGTTAAAGATCTTCTGAGGAGCTGGTAGAAGCTGGTGGGCAGTTCAGGGTTGACTTGTTTGAAGTTTGCTCTTTAAGGTTGCCTGGGAGGTGACTAATATCTTAGGAAATAACACTTTAGGCAATGTGTAGAACTGAAGTGTCTGATAAGAATTTGCCATTCTAGTGGCAGGTCAGTGTGTGGATTTACTTGGGAACAACGGCTGTCTTAGGCACTTAAGACAGCTTTTAGTTATGGGGGAAGCTGGAAGAGACTCTAACTGCTGCAAGTGCCTTCTGATCATCCCTTCCGATTACGGCTGCATCATGCTGTATGTTATTCTACTGGTATTGAAAAGGCTTTGTTTAAATCTTGGAGATGAACCTTTTAGAGTATTAGAGAGGGTTTTTAAAGGCTCTTTTAGTGGCCATATATTAAAACACATATTAATTTATCCACAAAATGCCATGGAAAAGCAAGATCTGCATGGTCATTTGCCATATAATATGAACCTGCAGGCTCTATGTAGGCGATAGACCCTTACATTGCAATGTTTACTGTAAATCATATTTTTGTATTTAAAGCATTTTTTATTTATATAATTTCAGATTCGCACCGGTTGCTGTGCCAGAACAAAAATTTAAATGATTGTTTGTTAAAGTGAGTGGCATCATTCCTCTTCTCAGTGATTAACTAGTAAATGATATTTGGGTTTGAAAAAATGCCAAAAAATATTTGGCATAATGGTCTCTCTGGCAGCCTTTGATCTTATTTATTTTATTCCTGTTTAAAGCCACATCTTTGATAATTTACCCTGTTTTGTGTAGCCGAACGCACTCCTAGTGCTGAGATAGTCGATTCAATGAAGTTGGCAAATGCATCTCCGCTGGGAGGGAGCCCCAGGGAAGGGGGTCAGGAGGGTGCAACAGTTCGTTTTACTGACCATAGCAGTGAGCAGGCAGAGCACCCATAGCGTTCCTCTGTTCTCTAGGCAGTCAGTGTCTGTTAGGTCCAGGATGCTCTGAGCCTGGTGTATATGTGCTCTTCCTATGGTGTTATTTATATCCAGTAAATGCGGTGTGCTTTGGTGTACTGGGCAGATTGGGTGTGGAAATCTGTGCCTGCAGAGCACGTGCCTGCGCTGCATGTTTGATCTGCAGGGGTGCATGGCCGTTCATTTGTGTGTGTCCACCGGACATTTTTGAGTCTGCAAAGCATTCGTCAGTGAAGTGGGAAAATATTTCTATACTCAGGATATCAGGGGTGTGGGCAGAAAAAAGGAAAAAAAAAAGTCAAGAAGGCCTGAAAAGTAGTTTTATCTCCTGAAGAGTAGTTTTATATAAGTGTCAAGACTCCATCATGTTGTGCATTATAAATCTGCCATTTGTCCAAAGACTTCGTTGGAGTATATTTTCATTACCATATTTACAATAAGATCTGTTCAGCAGTAGTGAGTTTTCAACACAGAGTTGATGTGATGTAAATACACAGATTTCATGGAAGGATCTCTGTAATGTTCCTGAACTACACCTTTTTGGGAGCAACTGTCCATCATGGTCTTAGCTGCTGCAGCATCTGCATCAGTGGAACCACACCATCTCAGACCATCCAAAAATGTGATGTTTATAAATACATGATTGACGTTATGTAGTAGCTGTTTGTTTTGACTCCTGTCTACCAAGTATTCAAAAACTCATACTTCACTACAAACTAATGGCATAGAATGCTTCATTTCAATAACTAGACATTAAGTGGTTCAGAAATTAAACTCAGACTCTAAATTTTTATTTTAGTTTGGCATTCTTTAGTTGAAAAAATGGTATAATTAAAGCTTTTTCTTCCTTTGCAACTCATTCTTCATGAACCTTTCAGTGAGAGTTCTAAATCTTTGCAGGATTCTCTTTTAAGTTTGTCTGGTCCCACAATGGTAGTTTCTGAATTGCCTGTCTCTGTCCATAAACATTATTGGGATCTTGTGAGAAGTCTCACTCTGGTGAATACCTCCTTGGCCCTGCATACGTCAGAATTTATGCAGTAAACTGAAGGACATTTTTTGTCAAGTCACTATCAAAAAAAATGATGAGACCTGTTGACAGTTTACTGGGGGAGAACAAACACAGTTGAATATATTCATATTGCCATGCCGTAACATACAGCCCCAGAATCTCAACACATTTTTTAGAAGTTGCAGTTTTGATCACTTAAATAATGGAAGAAAAAAAAAAAGAAAAAGAAAAAGTGCAGAATACTATGGAAAAAGTGAGTGACTCAGGAAAAAAAGGGCATGGGTTCTTTTTAGATCAAATTATACCTCAGGACTGATATGCTGAAAAGAATAAGGTATGCATCTTCCCTTTCCTAGCCCTCCCAACATGCACACAGGACAGAACAAAATTGCTAGAAACTTTGTTTTTAATTTGCTGTAATTAACTGAAAATGTCACCAATGCTCTTGTGGATGCCTGATGGTTACCAGCAGTTGCCTGCAGTTCTGTTCACTCCCCTGGTGAGCTTTGTTGGGGAAGGGTGAAGTTGTTCAACAGCAACTCCCTGTGTTTCTTGCGGCTCATGGGAATGGTGTTGAACTGCTCAGTACTTTTTCTGAATCTGGGGGTAGGATTGTGCAGCTTGGTACTAGAGCTCCGGATTAAATTTCTTCTGTGTTTGAGGCACTAGTGACCAGTGACCAGGTTTGCAGCTGGGCTAGGAGAATCTTTTTTGGTGAAAGCATGTGGCTAACACAGTGCCAGTGTTTACAGGGCTGACTCTTAAAAGGCTGTATTTCCAGCACTTTTTCACTGTTGTTTTCATAACCAGCACTGGATTTTGCAGCTACCACAGTCTGCTTTTTCATTGTCCCCATTTCCCCGTTTTTTCTGCTGCCACATTTACTTTGTGAAATACGATGAAAATGCTCTGTGATCTTTCCCTAGAGAGGACTTGGTGGATAAAACCAAAAGAAAACAAACAAAAAGCCCTTAAGCTCTCTTGGTGGATCAATAAGTGTCATTACTGGTATTTTACTACTTTTTAAAAATCAGTGTTTCATCTGATGAAACAAACTGGAGGTGTCAGGGCTGGCGCATTAAGTAAAAACTTGTCTTAAAAATAGGATTCTAACACCCCATTCATGTTCTTCTGTAGTAAAAAATTGTCTGTATCTAGTTTATTAGCTGTTGTCAATACATATGTTGAATGCATAAGCATATGCACGTGTGTATACACATAACTGATCCCAAGACTGCTGAATGCAGCAGTCACAGAAGCGATGGAATTAATGAGGGGACAGTGCCTAACCCAACTAGGGAAAGGGGTATTTTCATTAAAAAGCAAATGAGCTGTTTCCATGCGATGCCTGGGCAACCAAACAGGGAGGGTTGTGAGCAACTGGTGTTACATGCAGGTGGGTATAATAGAGTAAAAAAAATGACTTTAGCAAATAGAGCAGCACTTGCAGCTCAGGGAGATTGAAATTGAAGTAAAGCTGGTAGTAAGGCATTGTACGTTAGAGCTCCAATCATCTGTAATGAAGCTCGGGCATGTGTAGATAAACTTGGTGATATTTTTTCTGTGCAGGGGACACAAGAGAAGACAGTTCAGAGAAGCATTTATAAGGTATGGACACAGAGCAATAATCAGTGACTGGGAAAGCTCTGGCTGAATTCAGGCTGGGGGGTGAGGGTGGAATGGGAGAGCCTGCCTCACGGAGCAAGCAGAGAGGGTACGGCTTAGCTCAATAGAATGAAGGCACCGGGGCGGGCTGCGATAGCTCTCTATAAATACCTTGCCATAGAGGGAGAAGAGTTATTTGAGTGGAAAAGATTGTTGGCAAAGGCATAGGAGTGGGTGTAAACTGAATAGTGGTAAATTTAGCCTGGGAATTAGATGGCCGTAGCAGCTCAGTCCTCCAACGAACTGACTTGTATTGACAGGCGTCGTGAGGGACAGGTAACCTATATTGTTTTAGTAGGAACCATTTTAAGCATGAACAAAGACTAGACCTTATGGCTCAGGAGCTTGGCTTTGATCCTGTGTCCTAGAAGGAATATTGACAACCCAAAGAGACCAGCCGCCTGTTAAGGTTGGCTATTTCTAAGTTACTATGATGGAACTGAAGTTCCCATCTCGTCCACTCCCCTGGTTTCACGTGCAGGGAAGGTTTGATCCTGGGTAGGGAGGGGGGAAGTAAGGCAGAACCTGCCAGGACCTCGCTGGCCATTGCCATAGGGCCTTACATTAGCCTATATAGTCTAATAACCAAGAAATCTTCTCAGGACGACTATTAGCTCCAACTCTACTTGGGTTTATTCTCTGTTTATTACTAATTCAGCACCTCTGCATCGTTAATTGGCCCCTGTGGTCTTTGATTTTTCCTTTGCTCAAAGGACAATAAAGCTTGAAGTTTCTGTAGATTCTTGCGCTGCAAGAAATCTATAGTTGCTCCTGTCTGGTGTTTCCTGTCCCAGCAAGGGCCCCAAAATCTCACCCGTTGCTGCCAACCCTTGCCCTGCACTGCTGGAAGAGAAACCATTGAAAAAGATCCATTTCCCCTTCTTTCCCCTTAGCACAGATTTACTTCCTATGGGAACTGCTGCCTGTAGATCACAAATAGCTGGTTAAAATGATCAATGGTTTCCCTCATTGAAATGAAAATCTAGTTACAGGATGAAGTGTGTTTTTGTTAGATTTACTATGGTGATAACCCACAGAAGTGTTTAAGAGATGGTTGCACCAATTCATTTTCCTTTATAGCACAGCCTTGTGGAAGTTGACAGTTACCATGGTTTCACGTTGCTCAACATTAGTTCCCCTGGAAAAAAAACCAACCAACTTGTCTTGGTTTTTTTGTAGTGAATGAGGTATTGTTGTGTAAATTGCAATCCAAACAGATAAAGGAATTTGAATTTAAAAGGAATTTCAATAAAAGCATTGAGAAAAGGGAAGGAAGAAAACATGCCAGTGTGCAGAAACAAACTAACGTGGAGGTCACTGAGAAATCCGAACTTCAATAAATTTCTTAGAGCGGCACAGATGTGTTTACAATGACGGGGCTTTGCCACCTCCAGCTCTCAGGTGAATCTCGCTGCTTGAGATGGCTTTTGCCAGAGGTATTACGGAAGAGGGAAAATCAGTGCCGAGACAAATTACTCAATTGTAAAGCCTTCATTGTGTTTGATGTCTTTATCGGAAATTTTTCCCAGAAGGAAATAACTGTTCTATCTCATGCAGAAAAAAATGATTATTTATACAGTTTAAATGAGAAGGGGGGGGGGGGGGGGGGAAACAAACAAGAAAGAACTATCCGTCTGGGAAGAAAACACTTTTTTGTTGTGTTGCAATTGCACTGTGGGGTTTGGTAACATTATGCACCTTGTGCTGCTTGTACTAGGCTGATAACTACCCCCATTTTCATTTATAGATACCTGTGGGTGTTCTCAGCATCCTGAGCCTGTCCCTCACCTTCCACCTGCTGCTGAGCCCACTGTCACCCGCATCGTTTGACAGTGGCCAGGGCCTCTGCTTAATGCGGAGGAGAGGGAGCGGAGGCATTAATGGTCTGTGTATATATCATTTATCAGATCTGACAAAATGTGTTTCCACTGATCCTTTCCCTGGGGGCTCCCGGGGTGCGTGTGTGAGGATCTGATGAGGTCAGTCAGTCACCATTAAGCCAAGGGGATGGGAAGACCCGCAGTCCAATATTGCTTTTTTCTCTGCCTTTTTCCCATTAGACACTTCTGTCTGTGTAGATCTCAGGGCTGGGCATCAAGGAGCCTTATGCTAATAAACAGTGTTTGCAACCAATTAGAACTGATGCCTTCTAATTGAACTACTATTGTCAAAAGATGAATTGCGCTACCGAGTCAGGTTTGAAATAGTGATATAAATTTTTAGGCTGTTTTTAGGTGGATTAGATTTTGCTGATCATTAAGATAAAAAATTGTTATTTTTTAAATTTTTTAATGGAAAAATGGTATGGGCACTGTGTGAATATATATTTTTAGATATAACCGGGTCCGTAAATTAGTTCAATGTTTCAGTGACATCAGGTGGACTTCTAAAAAGGGTATTTTAAATCCTTTTGAAAGTCAGCCTTTAATCTATTTGTAGAGTTATTCTCTTGGGGTTTATGGTACGTCACCTTAATATACTAATTACTAATTCAAATCAGAGTTGCTGAAAGCACAATAGAAATTGTGATGCTCTGTTTGCACTTTTTCCTCTTAAGTTTTGAAGTAGAGAGAGTTATGTTGGTAGATGAAACAAGTACGTACAGAAGTAATAGATCTGGATACAGATCTATTAAATATCAGTTCATTCATGATTATAGGTGTAGGTAATACAAATAACCATTGTTATTCGCAAAGATACACACAAATCCCTGTGCGTTACAAGGACTAGCCGTAGTCGTTGGGAGGTGGTGTGTGATCATAGCGCTGCGGAGGGGCTGGCTGGGGCTTTGTTCCATTTGCAGGTGAACCCCGATGCCGGGGTGTTTGGCTGGCTCCAACTTACCGTCTGGTCCTGGGGCCTCTCGTCAGGGAGCAGGTTTGGAGCCCAAAGCTAGACTTCTAGTAGAGGAGTAGAAATACCACTGAAAAAACCAGTTCTCGTTTTGTTTTAGCCGCTAGAATGGCGGTTGAAGGTGCCATAAGAAAGAAAACACAGCACAGGTGTGTATTTAGATCTACAGGCATAGCTGCCTTGTAAAATGAACTGCAGTTTAGAGAGTGTTCTTAACAGAAGCTGTGCTGATATAGCTACAAAGTAAAATATGTTCCTGTGACCAAGTCTAAATGCTGTTACTCCAGTTAGGTGTCTTCAGCACACTTTCCCCTTGGATGGTCACCAGAGCCAGTGTGAGATAGCACTATCAGCCTGAGCAAGACTGGAATGCAAGCGGTTGCTTAGGTGCTGCAAATACAGCGTATCCTGAGTGTAACCAGTCTGAGAGGGTTATTTCCCACATAAACTGTCCCAGCTTGCAGCAGTCTGTGACCAGGGTATTTCTGAGTCTTCGGGTTTTAATTCATCAGTGGCCTTCAGTACATTTCTGTGTTAGGAATTACTGACTCTTCTGGTCCCTGAGAGGTGGTCGTGGTGCCAATATGTGTGATGGGACAAAGTACATTCTTGTTCTAATCCTGCTATCTGATGGTTTAATGAATTGTTCTTCCACAATCACCTTGAGACTGTGTGAAAAACAAATTTCCTCCTCCTTTTATAGGCCATTTGTGATTTTATTAACTTTAATCATACCACCCACAGCTATCTAGTTCCCACATTAAAGAACCTTAATGTGTTTAGCCTGTCATAGTATTCCAGCTAGCCCACATCTTTAACATACTTATTGCCATTTTTATCCTGCTCTGCACTCTAGCTGTATCCTTTCTGAGGTGGGATAACTGGAGCTACATGGAGCCTTCAAGACACAGGCTCGCTATGGCTTTGTAGTGGTAAAAGAATATGTTTTCTGTATGTGAAGAAAAAGCAGGAAGAAATCTAACCCTGCGTTTGCCCTTTCTGGCAATGGCTGAACACTGAGCTAATGTTCTCCAGTTGACTGTAACCATTCCCAGATCTGTTTCCTGAGCGGTGGAGGCTAATTCTGTGCCCCCCAGTGTGTAGGTGTTTAGGAGGATAGCTTTTGTCTGGCTGCATTTGCTGGTGTTGAACTTAATCCATCAGTTTTGTCGCCCAGTCACTCAATATTGTGAAATCCTCCCCATGTCTCTTCTAGGACAGCTGTGATTTTCCCCACACTGAATAATTTTGTTATTAAGTAACAGTAACTTCTATTACTTTATTGGAGGTAAATCTAAACGTGTTCTTGAGCTGGTTCTGAATAGGAAGTCAGAGTCTCTCAGGATGTCACGTTTCTCCCATGCTCTTTTGCAAGAATAATTAACTGAAATTGGTAAACTGAAAGGCGATATTGCTTTGGGAAGTTCCACCGTTTTCTATGGTTACGAAGTGGTGTCAGTGCCAGTATCCCAAGTCTGAACTGAGAAGTGAGTGTGAGTGGGCCGATGCTTGTGTTCAGTGCAGGCCAGGAACTCAAGCAATCGTCACCTGACTGAAAAAAAAAGTGCACGTATATTTTTCATAACTGGCTTAACAAAAATCCAGAAGAGCAGCTAACAAGCTTTTGTCTGAGCCCACATAGTCTCTAGGATATGTTTGTAATCCAGTTTTGCTCCAGAAGTCGTCTGGGAAATTCAGCTGCTTTTATTCTTTGAATCCTTTCAGCAGTTCTGGTTCCTTCCATTCTGCAAGGAATTCTGTGTTGACACCTTTGTTGACTTCCTTTTTTTTAGCTTACTTGACATTATATAGATTCAAATTTCCACTCCTTGTATCTTTGTGGACAGGCACATAAACATACATACATAGACCTCTCCCTGAGAAAGCTCCAGTAGATCCTTTGTCTTTGGGAAAATCAGCAAGTTCTCTCCTTCAAATGCCAGCTTTTAATTTTTTTTTTTTCTCCTCTTCCTATTCCGACCAGGAGAAGGGCCAAGCACGCTGCTTAGTGGGCAGACTTGATTCATTTAGCCCACCGTGCGGTTCAGTCATCGCAAGCTTGCGGGACTCGCACTTCTTGTAGAGGTTTTATGAGCTGTGCGGCAGGACAGCTTCAGCGCAGTCTGTCACCGTCGTTTTGAGCTGCTAGGTAGGATTGTAACTTGAAAACTTTTCTGTCTCAGCCAGGAAAGGAGAAGTATTTCCTTTCTTGGTCCATTAGATTAAAAGTTGACTTACCTTTCTCGTAGTGCAGTAACTGTGAGGGTATTGTAACAGTACTGACCATGTGATGTGTCTTACAAACCTCAGCATATTCACCCACAGGCACGAACAACTGAATTTAAAATCATTTGATTTAAAGTAATGCTTTGTTAACTTTACTTTGAAAGTAGGCATACATCCTCCCACCTCACTTTTTTTCCCCCCACAGAGAACTGTAAAATACAGCACTCAGTGTTTCCAAAGCTGAGTTCTCTTAAAATTTAATTGAGGAAACTGTGATCCCATAAAAAAAAAAATTCCCGCCTTACTTGGTCGTTAAAACCAAATTTCATACATCTGGAGAGTGCTGTTCATTTCTTGTGTTACACAAAATTAGTACGTCAAGCTGAATGGAAAAGAAAACAAGGGATGACACATTCTGCCAGTTATATTTATACTGTGCTGCTTGTATCAAATATAAAGAAAAAAAACCAACCACAAAACATGTAGGAACATGACAAATGCAAAAGTAATAGACCATTAAATCTACCCAAACTGCTTTCATTACTGGAATCTGTTCTGGTACAGATCGTCTTTCCCAGCAAAGAGGGATAGTCTTTCTGCATCTCGCTCCCTAGGAGTTATGGCTATTTGGATATAAATCTTTTCTCAGGACCCACCCAACAGGTGGATGATAAATTCGAGGGACTTACCATTTGTTGTTGTTAGGTGTGGATTGTTTGTTTATGTTTTGTGCCAAAGTTTTTTTTTTGTCGCTTGTGGGATTTGTTCCTAATATTAAGAAGCAGTTAAGCTGAACGTGTAAAAGTATCTGCGTGGTGGTTAGTTGGCACTGTTCCGAAGTGTGACTCTGGTGCTTTTTACTAAGGGAGAGCCTAGTAACAATAATAATAAACTTTCTGAAAGAAAAGCCACGTGTCACTGGGAGGATAAATTGTGAGAGACAAAAGCAGCTAGGACTCTCAATTTTGTGCCTTAGTGCTGGGGCTGGATAGATCGTGATCCACGAGCCTTTGGCACCACTCAGAGCGTAATAGCAGTGATAGATATTGCGTGCAGGAGTTTAATGTCATTAGAGAGAAGCTTCCAGTACTCATCAGCTACAGGGGCTCAGAGCTTCCCGTGCTTGTGCCTAGCAAGGGCTCCTGACCCAAACCAGACACGGATGAGCATCCCAGAGAATGGCAGTGAAGTATTATCATTTGAGGCAGGATGTAAAAGTAATGCGGTTTCTCCACAGAAAATGAGGAAATAGAAAAAGGAAAATGATGGGATGACTGGTTCTGCTGTCTATGGTTCCAAATTTAGATGTACTTGAAGCAATAAGGGAGTCAGATTCAATGAAATCCAGTCTAGTATGATTCATAGTACGTTTTCCTATGAAAATGGTCTTTATGCTTCTCTCCTGTCACTGGTAGGGCTTTGGGGACTGAAAAGATCTCTCCTGTGTTCCCGGTTGTGCCACCGACCTATCTGTTGCCTTAGTCAAATCACTTCATTCCCCTGCGTGTCTCATCTCCAAAGCTTTGCCTGCAGGATTTTTCCCCCCCGCTGCTTTTATGCTGTGCCTTATAAAGCACTGCCCGGAGCTCTTGATAGTATCTGCTCATCGCAGGACTGATGCATCACTGCTGTTAGGGCTGGCAATAAATTTTGCAGTGGAACGTTATCTAAAAATTCCCGCTTCCAAATGAGAACAGTGTCATTCAGCTGCTTAAGAAGACTGCTGATTGCTCTGATTGCTACTTGTAGTTTCAAAGTCAATGATTAATCAGGCTTTAATATAAATCTTTTGAGATGCCTTTGCTATTGTATTTTGCATCCTTGTGAGGTTCACAAAATTATGTGTATAAAAATGTTTTGTTTTCTGTTAAAGCTGTAGAATTTTGGGAAATGGAATAGTAGTTTTAGGAACTGGTGACAGAGTTGTTTTTGTTTTCTTTTTAGGATCAGTGACTTTGGGGACTTTGAGCTCACAAATGAAATGTAACAAAACACCTTAGTATCAATCTCCCTTACTCTAGCCTATGATTGTTCTGAAGAAATTTATGCTGCTTTGTAACATGCCACACCGTGTCTAAAAATACCTTTTGTGTCAACACACAAGAAAATAGGTAATTATATTGGCAGAATTCTTGCACAGCAAAATAGGCTTAGCGAAAGATGGGGTGTTCGGGTTTCCAGCTGGGATTCAGTTGAGCGATTTTTAAGACCCCTGCTGCTCCTTTGCTGCTCCGCAAACGCTGGCTGTGTGGAGGGGACCCAGCATGGAGTAATTAAAAAAAAAAACTTCTCAGAGTGCTTTACGAAAAGCTCCGAATAGTAGGCATACCATAACACAAGAACGGCACAGAAAGATGTGTGCCATTCTCTTTTGCTTCAGCTGTGTCAATTTGTAAAAGATTAGCACAAAAAGGGTTTCTACTATTTTTTTATTTTATATTGGCACCTGTGCGGTGCTCTACAGTTCTAAACATACAGTTTAGAACTCAGTCAGTTATGAAATGTAAGACATTGCTGGCAGGAAATATCTGAATGAGTATTTTATTACATTCATTAGGTAAAAAATTTCTCCCAGAAGAAACAAGAGTATTTAGAAATGCACACATGCTTCTTTCATATTTTTCCTTGTTGTATCTGTCAGTATATTGTTTTTTCCTTAGTGCAGTCGACAGAATAGAAATTGTGGGTTTTATGGCATTTCAGTATGATCCTGTACAGCGTAAGCAAGTCAAAAAGTATTGCATCTGCAATTTTCTGGAAGATTGGTTAAACTGGACTTGTGACTACCAAGAAGCCCAGAGAGTAATAGAAGTGGAGGGTCTCACAGCAACCCCCTAGACTGAGTCTGTGCGTATGGGAATATTTCAGCAAAAGAAAAGTTGTTTCTTTTCTTCTTCCTATGGTAGTCAGACACACATTTATGGGTAAAGCATTGTTTTAATCTAAAAGACTAGGCAAAATGCTGCAAACGCCACCAATTGTATCAAAAGGTTTAATCTGACAGCGCTGGCCAGTAGTTGGTGTACAAGAGGTGAAATGCTGGAAATTAGATGGCATTCGCCTGAAAGCAAATTTTGGAAAAAGTTTGCACGCTTCTGTATCTGTGAAAAGTTACGGAAAATGAGATGTTTTTGTGAAATAACCTGAAGTTTCCCTTCCATAAAATATTTTTCCAATATTGAATGTTTCTAAATGGAGCTGTGCTAGCCTAGCAATAGCCGTACCCACAGAGGCTGGCGTGCTGGGTGCTCTGGCCTCACACCCTGCGGCTGACGTTTCAGGGGTGTTGCTACCTTTGACAAAGCTCACTTTTAGTTAGCAATCTACAAACGCTATTTATAGACCACAGGAGTCCTTAAAGATAAAGAATTATATTTCATCCCTTTTTTTATGAAGAATGAACCTCCAGGTTTCAAAGAAACACAGTGCTAAGACATTTTTGTCTGGCAGGACTAGCTGATGCTAACCCTAGTTCTGCTGGTAATGGTTGTGTAGCCTCGGGCGAGTTGCTTAACTTCTGAGAATATCAGTTTCCCAGTAAAATGGGAGGTAGTTATGTTTACCGTACACATGCGCTTTGAAGCATAACCAAACAGCCTTGATTCAATCCTAATTAAGTGCACCATATTATTAAGCCCAATGAAGTGGCTGGGAGAAGATATAAAATATAGAGGTTCCTGGTCCACCATATGCTTTTAATCCACACTAACACTTTTCCCTTGATTGAGGCAGTACTGCAGTGAAAGAAGACTGCTGTCATCTTGGATCGTTGAACAACACTAGATTTTAAAGAAGATCAAAAAGCTGGTTTGGGGGGGAAAAATATCAAAAGAAATGGTAATTTCTGTGGCACAAAAAATTCCTGATATTAATTGTCAAAATGAACTAAACATATTTTGGGGTGAGATTTTTTTTTTTTTTTAATTATTAGATTTGGGCCAATAGCAGTATCTTATTGAATACCCTGTCTGGAAGGGGATCAAACAAACTGCAGCTCCCCTCTTCCCGATACACCAAAAGTCTAGATTTTCCAAAGCAGATACGTGTTTTAAAGTACCCTCATAAAAAGCAGTGTTTGGCATTTAATTTGTTTGAGGTTACAAATAGAAACTCTCTTTGCTTTTCCAGCTAAAAAATTTAGCTCAAGCAAGGTATGTACGATAATGGGAAATGTTTGCTGTCACTGTGGGAAGGCAGTGGTGGAAAATCTCTTGCTTTTGACCAGCTTTAGTTGTTTAAAAAATCCCAACCCAACAAACCAAACTAAAAAAACAACAACAAAAGAGCAATGTGGTGGTTTTAAGGATATTGAAAGAACTCAGGTATTTTATTTTTAATTAAAACCTGGTGTTTTATTAATGCTTGAGAATATAGTAAGGTTAAGCCTTTTAATAAAAGTGTGCTTGAGGCCAGATCATATTTTATCAAAAATCTTTTATGCATGATATTAGGCATTAATGATGTGCCAGATTCAAAAGGGAAATAACTGTACTTGTACTTTAGGAGTGAAGTGAGATCTGATGGGAAAGACTGACAGATTTTTCTTGCTTCTAATGAGAATTTCTGTGGTCTGTGCCAACCCAAAGAGCAAACTGGAATTTCAAAACAGTGCGTGCAGGAACTGTCACCTAATTTTGCACTGAAGTGAGATTGCCGAGGCTCGGTTAGGGTGCGGGAGAGCTTGGTAAGCCCAGTGCTGCAGCCCTTCTGCAGCTCGTCAGCTCCTCGCTGCGGGGAGGAACAGCATCATGGCTCAGCTGGCGAGCAGAGGGCCAGCATGACCCCACTCAGCCTCCAGCCAGCAAAGCCTCTGACAGCCTCTTCCATCCATCCCAGTTGCACCTTCCCATGGCTGAGCCTCACGCTGGGAAAAGCAGCAGCGTTGCTATAGCAGCCTGGCCCCTAGTGCATCCCTTGCCCTCGTTGCCACCATCACCTTCCAGTTTTCCTTCTCACTCAAACACACGTCTTGAAGGACTTGTGCTGCATGTCCCGTTGCTCATGCTCCAGAAAAGGAATCCCTTTGCTGTCAGAGCTCATCTTTGCGAGCAGCGGGCCCCAATTCTGCCCGCACCAGGCTGTGTAAGCGCTGAGCAGTGCTGGTAGCTCCTGCCGTGGGGGTGGGTGGTGATGACAGTGATGTTGCCTGTACACCATGATCAGAGCAGAATGTGGACCACTGGACATACTAATGTTTCACTTGTGTGACCATCTCTGGGGTTTCTTCAGCACAGATTCTTTCCAGTGGCAACAGTCCTTTTTGTGCCAGCTGAGATAATGGGTAGAACTATCAAAAGCGTTTGTCCAGTGCTTCATGCTTTTCCCTTCTCGGGGAGAGATTTAAGACTTCATCTGCATGGAATATTTCAGCAGTCAGGAAGGGATTGTTGCCATCATTTTCTGCCACGCAAGGCCAGGGTTCCTACCTGAAAGGCTTTAGCAGTGTTCCTCCATCCTGGATGTAGCCTCAGTTCCCCTTTCGTATTTTTAGCTATTTAACTGAGGCAAGTGATTTAGGAGCCTGCGGGTCCCAGAGCCCATCTGCTGTCAGCAGAGGGAGTTTGGCAGCTCAGGCGGGTGAGTCAGCTCTTGTGAGTGGGCTGTGCTGGCTGCCAAAAATGCCTCTGCTCCTCCAGGAGAGGCCAGCCTCCATTTTTTCCACTGGCTTCATCCCAGCCTGCCATAGGACTGCGCATACAGTGTAAGAGGAGTCCTCTGTTCTGGCTAACAAATAATGGAAAAATTGCCTTCCTTTTATGTGTCTTAATTCTTTGCTTTTGCCTCTTTTTGCTGTATGTGGAAGGGGGCGTTTGAATACAACATATCTCGAGAACCATAAGGCATCAGGAAAAAAGAACAAACCTGTCATTTCTTTTTCAGTTGTACCTGCTTTTGATTCTCTTAGAGACAAGAAATAGTTTAAAAACCAAAACCAATCCAACCAACAAACAAAACAAAGCAGAAACAAACAAACAAACAAAAACCCCCAAAAACCCAAACCCAAAAGCTCCCACCCAAGTCTTCAAACATTTTCCCAGCTGTATTGATTGGATTTTTCCCTTTAAGGGCTGGGTGGCTGTTTGCATTCTGTATATTAGCTCCCTCGCTTCCAGGTGAGCAAGGCACGTTCTGTGTTACCTTTGTAAGCCAACAAACATGAGTGGCTTAAGTTGACTGACTTCAGCAGTTCCAACAGGATTTTCAGGATGTGGAACGTTCCTGAATGTGGCAGTTTCTCCTGACAGGTGTTTTCAGGCATCTTTGTAACGTGCCATACAGACTGTATCTTAGTACTGTCTACAAATCTTTTGTGCATTTAGGGGACAAAAGCACCTTTTTTAAGGTTTCTTATTTCTTAAAACATTAAGCCACACTATTTTTGCATGTTCTTTGTTTCCTTTTTTCTTCATTCCCCTTCTTTCATCAGAATCCGCTATGCGCTTTGCTCCAATCTGTATGAAAGTTGAGTCCCTGGTTGGAGAAAATGCTTTCAACATGTAATGCCGATATTGTTTAATATTGTTATTGTTGTCAGCAACATCTTAGGGCCATTTGCGACAGAATCAAGTATGCTTTCATTAAACTTTGGCATTAATTTACGTTTCCCAGCTTGCTTAAGCTAGAAAATTAGAAGGAAGGAGAGAAGGAGAGAGAGGTTAGAAAAATGCTACTAGAAATGTTTGGTATGTGCGATTACTTCTTCGTGATTTTTTTTCTCCCCCTGTTTTTTATGTTGTCTCCCTTTTTTTTTCTAAACTCTGGTGTGCTTATGAACCTCAGTTTTAGAGTCTCTATTTACTGTCCACTCGGGGAACGGAGGCATTGCCTCACATCAGCAGGCCCATTCATGGGTGAGCTGCAGCACCCAAAGAGAAATACTTGTAGAAAATTACCATTTACATTTAATCTGTAGGAGTTTGCATATGTCATGGAATAGTGCTTTCAAAGAGTGAGCAAATTTAAGAGAACGGTGATGTTTTCACAGATATTCCCTGAGCAGGGGAATCAGTTTAATTTATTAAGTTATGAGAAATCAGTTATTTGACCAACTTCAGTGAGAACCGTTATGTGTTACAGCCCATTTTACCTGAAGGCTCATGTGCACAAGCAAAGTACTGCAGTCTTGGGTTGCAAACCATATGCTAATATTAAATTCCAAACCAAGCTGTTTTCTGTTACATTTTAATTAAAATTCCTGGCATTTTCTGTTGATAATGGTATAGGTTTCAGAGAAAAAAACAGCAACATACTTTATACTTGAAGACTTTTGTATTAGATTAATAAAAGGACAACTGAACACACCCAACAAAGAGTAGGAGGTCATGTCTGCTTCTCTTCGCTTGGGTGGAATTGGCTGTACTCCGCAAAATGGCAGCCACACCTCTAGGTCAATTCTCTGGGTACGTAAGGGTACGGTGTGCCAAAAAATCGCCGAACTAGGCTTCCCACTACAGCCCTTTCTTCAGCATTGCCAGATCTGCATATGCAGTTATGCACCAACGCCCCATCTGGTCGTACGTGGTCTCTGAACTTACTCCGCAAAGCTAAAATTAAATACTTACTGCGTAGTTTTGAGTACAGTCGGTTATGTTTTTATCGCTTCTGCAAAAGGGCCTAGTTAGGCATTGCACTTCTTTTGAGGTCTGTTTGTAAGAAGAGGGATTGAGGCCAGTTGTTCCAAGCAGGTGAAATATCCATATCCCAAGTCAGCAGTAACAAAAATTATTCACATTAAAGCATTTTGTATGGTAGTCAGTAACTAGCATAGTATTTTTCTCATTCAGAAACAGGTCACAAATTCAGAGAGATTGAATGAAAGCATTACCTTGTGTTGTGTTTTAAAAGTTTTGGAGTGTTTTGTTTTTTTGGGGTTTTTTTTTTTTTTTCATTTTCACTGTTTAGCTCAGCTCCTGTGAGAGAGGAAAACAGAGAAATAGATGATTCTTTAAAGTGTCAAATCACAACTTTCAGAAGAAAATGTTCCAAAGAATGAACTCTTCAAGCTTTATGGATGTGTTTTAAGAAGTCGTAAATGTTATGCTGTAATTCATTCCATTTTGCTGATTTTCGTGTTGGAAATGTGTTTCATCTGTGAATGTGAAGGAGTGAAGCAAAGAGTTTAAGAACAAGAAATATCAAAGTGAATTTATTTTTTTTTTAGGTTATTCAGTGTTCACTAATTTTCTGAAAGATGTCAAAACATCACTTTGTCCATCTATCTGCTTGTAAAATACTGTCACCTCATTTAAATATACTTCAACAGAGTTTGAAATGATCGTATTATCTTTGAACTGGAAAGCAATGCATGAATCTTTCACTGCAAATGAAATGTTGGATAAATCTTTGTAACATGCTGTTATAGCTGTTTTCTGCATCTCACCAGTAAGAATTACTTAGCTCTCAAAGCCTAAAGTTTATTTTCCATAGCCCAGAGCAAGAGTTGGTGTAAATCAGTGCTGTGATGCTCAGTTCAGAACAGCTATGCTGATTTATTCGTTTGGGAATGTGACCTCATTAGCCCAGCTGGGCCAGAGGTCAGGTGCAACAAAGATTGAAATCAAGAGTAGTATTTTTCAATAGCAACTTAAAAGTTGTCTTCCTTTCTTTGAGAACGTCAGAACCTTAAAGCCTGATATTTGGGCTTGTCTAGGGCAGACGATATATTCTTGGTCATGTTTGAGAAGCCAGAAAATCTGTCTAGTCATACTAAGCTTATATTTTTATACCATCCAGGGATATTAGACTTGAAAGTGAAAGTTGTTTTTTTCAGAAAATTTGGCAAGGAGATTGTATTAATCTTTTACAAACCTTGCACAGTTTTTGGCCATAGTCATGGGTGACCTAGAGCGAAACCAACTATCTGTCATTTTGGTGAGGGCAGACCCCAATTCATTTGGAAAGTTCTTTAGTGTTTATTTACTTTTCTTAAAAATTCAGCAGTTAAAGACTTGTAACATTAGGATGAATTATTCAGAGGGGAATCGGTCAGGACCTAGTGCTTTCGTACTTTGTTCCATTTGTCATCATCTAATGTGTCTATGAACAGTGTATCTACTGTAGTCATACGGCAGTCATACGGCAGTGTGGGTCTGTATTAAGAAGTGATTAAAGAGGGAAAATGTTCTGTTTTGCCATCCTTGTCCATAAATTTGTTTAGTGTCAAGGTTTGAGTTTACCTTATGGAAGGCAATCAGGGCAAGAAGTTGGGAGGGTGCAGTTAGGAGCAGAGGAGAAGCAGCAAGCCTGGGGTGAGACAGGATCAGCAAGGATCCAGGTAAGGAGATCAGGGAAGGATAACGCTCATGGCAGACAGCTGCAGTGCTGCTTCCGCCACCGCTCGCGTGGCTGTGCCGCGTGGACCCAGGACCACCACGTAAAGGCTTGTGAGTCGCACCCTGGGTGTGAGCAATACAGGTTCGTAAGTGTCAGAATGCAGGTTTTAGGCTGCATTTCGAGATTGTGAGTAGTTTGTATTGGAGACTGAACTACTGGTATATTTTGATGCATAATGCTGCATCTCATTTTATAGTTGTTTAAAAAATGGGCTTTTATGCTGTTTGTCAGCTTCTCAGGTTGCCCTTAAGACTACCTTAACACCAAACCCATGACTCCAGTGATTTACCAGTTTCCTTAGTTTATGATAAAACTATAAAAGGTTGGTAAGACTTAACTGGACAAATACAATGAAATTAATTAAAGGCAAATTTCCCCATACCCCCCCACGTCCCCGAAGCTGCCCTGGGCGTGCCGTTAAGCTTCTGGTGGAACAGCTCATCCTCTGCCAGTGCCTCGCAGCTGCGTGTTCTAGGTTGGACCCGTGCTGCTTGGGATAGGGTTTGCGGTAGAGGACTTTGTAATGGTCAAAGCTGACCTGGTTATTGGTGAAGCAACTCTGCATATTATTTAAAGTATCAGGTTATGAATTATTACAGGTCATTAATATTTCTTGTAACAATATTGGTCTGTACAGTCCCTGCTCTTCAGAAGTTAATGAACCCTTCAACTGAAAGGACTAACTCAATAATTATGGTGGTAGGTGGAATAGTTTTTTCCAAGCTGATGCACATGGTTGTGTCAGCAGTGGCTGGGTCAGCTGCAGCATGGAGCTGGAGGAGGAGGCGGCAGCTGAATCTGTCCCCTCCTGCTCAGGGCATGCGCCGGGCTGGATCCCAGCTCCGTGCAGAAGCAGCCCCTGGGTGATGCTGAGTTGCTGCCTTTCTGCAGTGCCAGTGCAGCAGGAGCAGATCGACTGTCCCTGAGCTGCCAGGATGTCATCTGCCAGGGCAGGCCCCTCAACTGCATGGGACAACCTCTCAGTTTCTTACGGTTTAGCTCTGCCACGCAGCTGCCAGCGGTGACAGCACCAAGCGGGGCAGAGCAGAGATGCCCACAGGCAATGTGGAAGCGCTCCTCGCCTCCTCACTATCTCTGCACTGATAGTCAACACCATCTTTTCCACTTCCAGGACGCTGATTTCTCAGCAAATAGTCTCTGGTGCTATGTTGCCTCAAATCAGATTCTTTTTTCTGTTGATCCCCCTCGGTGTATAAAAAGTGTCTTAAAAAGTATAGATGTGGTGCTCAGGAACACGGTTTAGTGGTGGACTTGGTAGTGATAGGTTAACGGTTGGACTTGGCAATCCTAAGAGGCTTTTCCAACCTAAATGATTCTATGATTTTGGGTTTTAGGTGGAATATCTGATGCACAGCTATGGAGAATGAGTTACTGGTGGGACATCAAAGATGCTAGACAGGCGTAATACAGAAAGGGCTGACCTCACCTTTTCCATTTCCTTGAATTTCTCATCAGTTCAGGAAATGTGGTAATTGGGGAATTTGCAGTGAGGTAGCCTGGTAATACAAAAGAAAAAAAAATGGCACCACTACCAACCAGTGCCACTCCTTGCCCACTTGACCCTAAAATCCACAGGGCTTAAGCCCTTCTCCATCACAGCTCCCAAACAACATGCAACCTTGCACGGAAACTGCACAAGTTTGAAACGTTCCTTGCTTGTTATTTGCAAAATCAGCCACCTTTGCTGAAGCCCTTTAGCAGGCTTTATGTGTTGCTGTGACACTTCCACAAGGCTCTTTGGAAGGAACATACCCTCCTTTTTACCTAACAGTTCATAAGTAACTGTTGGTTAACCAGGAATTCTATCCCACATTTCGCATTCATGAACAGATTGGAAACTGCTATGTCCATAATAGGAGGGAGAGGCTCAGAATTTTATGGTATGCGTGGTAATAAAAAGCAAAGCAATTGTCACATGCATTTTGGCTTGAATCATGACAAGAAGCAGATGTGTGGCATGGTTTTTCCTTCACTTGCATGTGTGCCAAATGATGCAAAATTCTTAAATGTTTTCTGCTTTTTGTTGCAATTTAATCTTCTCCTGAATAAACTGAACATGACAGTGAGTCCATACAGAGCAGTTGCACAGTTTGACATTTCTGTGGCTTTTCAGAAAGTGCTTGATTTACATTTATTTTGCAGGAAATTACGGGAAGGATTATATTTATCTTGTGGTGAAAAGATAAGTGTGTTTTCAGATTAGAAAAACGTAAGAAGTGTACTCTCCATTTAGAAATAATGACTGTATGTTTTAACAGCACAGCGGCCAGTCAACTCTCTTTTACAGCTTAGAGCTTTATTTTTCTGTGTTTAGATGCACATATGTCTGCTCAAAAATACAGGCATTGTTAAATCCAGTTTAATCTAGTGAATCTGGTATCAAGGCTGTGACCGTACCATATACACCTGTGGATGGTAATTGAGAGCTGTCTGTCGGACATTCTCCCTGATAAGTGTATCACCAGGGTGCCTGCACCGTTTGTGTTTAGCTTTCCAGATATATTACTGTGACTGCAGATTTCTGCCTCTGTATAAATGTGTTATCCTAGTCTGAGCCTTCCTAAGCTCTTCTTCTCAGCACTGTTCTGCAGCAATGAGTTCTACAGGTAATTTCGGTAGGGTGCGGAAGTGCATTTCCTTTCCAGTATAATCCTACGATAGAGAAACTGAGATTATGGGGCTCATTCTCATGCCAAGACCTGCATAGGTAGGTCTGGCCCATTTGCAGAGAGTCAAATGATCATGAGGTTAGCCCTCAATTCTTAAGTAATTTCGTAGATCGTCCACAATTTAGGCAATTGAGTCCATCAGATGAGAAAACTTCATTTTAACCATATAAAGCTGGGTAATAAACTTTCTTATAATAATTTTTATTCTAATAGGAGATGCCTCTTTTGGGCTAGTTGTATGAAAGATGCTCTATTTTAAATATCCAAAACAAACTTGTAAAACGGTTATAAATCTGCAAAGCATTTCTGAGCTTGAACCACATTTCAAATTAGAGCAGTCTTTTCTGCAAATACAATATGCATAATTGCCACGGCCTAAAATGTGTATCTTATTTTCCTAGGCAATAAAAATAAACTTCAGTTCTCACTATCTTCTGGCTTCAGTGATTGCTTGTGATTTCAAAAGCAGTGCACCGAGATCAGCTTAGCTTCTTGTGTACAGGGTTTTGTGCAAATGCAGTTGAAGAAAAAGTGAAAATCACAAAATCAGAGAGGGAAGAAATGTCACGAAGTACTATACTGCTCGTTTGTGAGCGATCCAGTTAAAAGGTACTGACGAAGAAAGGTTACCGGAATTCTTTGTCCCTCTAAACCTTTCTCCTCATGAACTTTTATCGATAATAATGATAATATAACAAGATGGATTTCAGTCAAGTGAGAAGGGCTCCTTAACACTGTGTATAGCCATATGAAGGGCTGAATCTGATAGAACAGGAGCAAACAAAATTATTATCTTTTTCAGAACTATTCTACATGCTGTTCATCCCAGCACACCTGGAAACATTAGCTTCATCTTTAGCTAATGCTGTGTACGTCTCAACTGCTAGCATAACTCTGGGAGACGTGGAAGAATCCTTAACATATGTTAAGTGTTCTTAACGTTCATTTTTAGTAAGATTAGTGATCTGAAGCTTTTCTACTGAAAACCGTATAATAGAATTTCAAGTAGAAGTCTTGCCTTAATCGAATTATCAAGCTAAGCATACATTTCAGAGACTCCAGTGTTAAATTCTCACTGGGTGGTGTAGACGTTTTGTAACAGTAGACATTGAGACTAAAGCTGTTTCCTCTTTTGAGTTCATTAATACCTGTTGTAACTGTAGTACTTTTTCTGGTCCAAATGACTTAATTCTTCAGACAACTCAGGAGAAGAAATGGAAAACAACTCACACCACCACCACTTTAAGACATTTTATATTTTAAAATATTGCCTTCTTATTGTCATAATTTTTTTTCCATTTTGCTTCTGTTCATTAAAAAGTATCCTAGCCTCCACAAATAATTCCACATTCCAAGAAAATATGTGGACCATGAGGAGAATTTAATGGACACTAGCAGTATATTTTTGAAACCCTTAGTGCACACTGAATAATCAGTTATATCGTCAGTCACATACAGCAATATATATTCTGTTACTGAGGAGAGGAAAGATGCAAATTTAACATTAGCTGCATGATATAATTTGAGCAGAGCAATGGTGAGCGATGAGACATTGTGTAGCAATGGGGAATTGGCTGCATCTCTTCATTGCTCATGGCCAGGCTTTTACCTGTAGACTTATTTAAAAAAAAAAAAAAAGGATGAATTTTTGTAGGTATAACTGAATTCCACTGAAATTACTAATGGTAGTGCACTCAAACATGATGTCCTTGTCAGGTGAGAAATTATTTAGAAATAACAAATTGAAAGTTAATATATTAAGTTATTTAAAGTAAGCACAAGCTCTTTTAATTGCATTCTCTACAGGAAAGGTAGTAAGGATTTCTTACTCCTTGTCCACAGAAACAGTGAAATCATAGCTTGTTTTGTGAGAACCTGGGAGAATAACTGTCTACAAAAATCTTACTGGAAAGAAAAAGATTGCGTGTTTGTTCTGTACTTCTTACCTCTACAGCAGTTCAGCAATCACACCTGGGTCACTAGGTGTGAAAAAGATGCGGAGATGAGGCAGCCAGCAGGATTTCATGCTGATGCTAGATGCGTGTTTAGTGTGAAGTATTTAAAGCTGAATTGTGTGAATGTGCTGCCTTAAAACAGGAAACCATTTGCTGGTGGAAGGCATTTGGAAGGGTAGTTACAAAGTTTAGATTGCTTTTCCCCAGTTTATTGTCACAAAGGTCTCGCAGTTTAATCTTACTCAGTTTGGGTTTGGGGTGCATTTCTGCAGGATGTGCACGACTGCAGCGTTTTTTTTCAGGGGACTGAAAATACCAGTTCTGAAAAAGAAAAAAAACCAACAAAACACACACACACCCCTCAACAAAAAAGCACCAAACCCCTAAACCTAAAACAAATATACTTGATAAATAAGAGAAAATTGTAAATTCCTAGGGTTTTTGCAGATGGGGCAAGTGCTGATCTAAACTCAGGTGTCACATACCCCTCTGCCTCCCACTGGTGGGTGGGTGTGCTGGGTGGGCTCCTGTGGCAGCCCAGGGAGCATTCTGCATGACACCAGTCACTCTCCAGTCCATTTGAGGAGGGGGAAGACAGACCTCTTAGAAATCCTTCCACTTTTATCCTAGATTTTATCTCAAAGACTTCACCTGGATAACTTTTTTACAAAAATTAGTTCCCTACATATGGAACAATATTTCCTTCTTTGACTAGGAAACTGTATTCTATTAAAATGAAGGGCCATTGTCACACTCTTCTTTGGCAAGCGGTCGGCCAGGTAAATATGCAGTGTGAGGTGGTAGCAACTCAATCTACTTCTTACAAAAGTTTTTCCTGCAGCTGATACGATCAGGCGGATTATAATTATTCCTTAAGTTTGTTCTCATGTGCCCTGTTCTCAGTGTGGATTGTTTCAGAATTTCTGTCTGAAGGCTCCAGTGTTTAACAGCTCGGGCTGGTAAAGAATGATCAGTAGTTAAATGAACGCAATTGCCCATCTTTCGTGTGGAAAATTCACATCCTACGTTTTTCTTGTCCCCTTGGAGTTATCAGTGCTTTGTGTTTCCCTCCTTACACATAAAGTCTTCTCCACTCAGCTCCCTTGATGCACCCTGTAAAACAAAGCGTGCAATCGAAGATGTTCCATGACCAGCACTTAATGAGCTGCATTCATTAAGTATTCTAAGAGAACAGCTTCCTTCAAACGGAGTCTGTGGATTTTGAATCTTGGTCATCCAGTTCATTAGTGTAATGCTGAATCAGAAATTCCATATTGTTGCGGTAGAAAATGCAGCGAGCCCCTTCACACAGCTTCCATCTGACACTGGCAAGCAAGCTCTTGTTTTTGCTTCTTGATATACATTCCACTTGTCTCTCAAGGGAATAGGAGACCAATATGTTGTCAGTGTTAAAACTTGGGAGTGGAAATATAAATTATCGTATTGTTTTCTTTGACACAAATAGCTGCTTTGACTTCAGGGAGTTTTATCTTGCCATGTTTTAAGTCTCTTAATGATAGCAGCAGGTATTTTTTTCCTTCAGAAGATTTATTACTTTCCAGTGAAGTAAGGGATGACAAAATTATTGAGAAAAAAACCCAAAACAAACTGAAATCTCTCTCCTGTTTTGCTCTGGGCCTTCCTACTACCCCCCAAGCCTGGAGAGCTGTGTAGAGCTCTTGCTCAAGTAGCAGTGCTGTTACAGTTTTGCACACAAGTTACTGCTAAAATGATTTACAGTTGTTTTATGTTGGGTTTGTTATTTCTTTGTTTGGTGGTTGGGTTGTTTTTTTCTTCAGAATTAGCATCCTTTAATTGCTAGAACTTTCTTTTTCCACTTTCCTATGCATGGGAAGAAGAAGGAACAGTGAAGCTGTGCATCGGGACGAGAAATGCCTGAAGACTTTTGGGAATAAATTTCACATTCCTATTTCCCTCATGTCTGCTAAGTAATGTTTTTCTCTGTTTTGAGAGCTGGCAGTGTGAGCAGTGTTGGAGCTTCATAGCCTTCCAAGGGCTAGCAGGCATCCCGCAAAGGCACAAGCAGGTAGATAACTGAAGGTGACATTGACAGAGGTGACGAGTGAGCATTTGTGTCACTTTCTGATGCCTGTTGACTTGTTGCTGGGCTACAAGGAGTTGTGGCAATTAAGGATTAAGAACAACATTGAAGAATTAAAACTCATTTTATGGGAAGGCTCTCTGAAGGTACACGAGTGCATGGCATGCCATGCTGAAACAAAAGTACTGAGGGATATTTGCCAAATGTAAAGATTAATCCAATTCGTTCTACCCAATGAAACAGGATCATTTTGATAAACTAATCAGCGGTGACAGACTCCTTCCTTGGGGAGGCTCTTAACCAAGTCCTGGATAATTTCTTTGAATCAGCCCCAGAAAATGTTTGGCTGTCAACTTCATCCTGTTTGCTGCCAATCAGCAAATTTCCTTCCAATAAATTAATTCCAGGCACACCCTGTTGGTTTGGCTGTCCTCTTTCAGGCACAATGCTAACATCGGACTTTGAATTAAAAAATACTTGCAACTTTACAGGGATGTCTTTCATACCCACTGCGTTGTTGTTTGAGATTGTACGTAGTGCATTCCCTACGAGACTTTTTCATACTTGCAAACATTTTGGCACTCCTGCAGGCTTCTTAACTGCTGTTTCATGGGGGAAAAAAGTATTTCACTTCAATGTATAAGATTTTTCTTGTTTAAAAAAATACAGTAAAATATCTGAAAGGAAACTCAAATGTCCTTAAAATGTTAGAAGTGAGAGAAGTTCTTTATCACTTTTATTTAATATTTGTTTACTTTTTTTGTGTAACTCTCAATTTGTTGTTTGAAGCGTGGATTTATGCAGAATTGCACACTTGGAAAGGCCAAGGTTAGTCTGGCGGACAGAAAGGTGTTGGTATGATTTTTCTGCTCTCCTCAGAGCACCGAGGGCAGACCCGCAAGCAGCTCGAGGTGCACCCAGGCAGGGACGGGGGTACTCTTTGCTCCAACCATACAGAAACACTCAGTTCTTCCTCTTTGTGTTTCAGCCTTCAAAGGTTTCCTATGATCTTCAAAGCAGTATTCAAAAGGTGGTTGTGGGTGTAATTAGGTGATTAAATATTTAGCACTGGTTCGACTTTAGTTACAGTGGTTTAGCACTTGTCTTAGTTAATGCAGTTTCTCAAAGGATCGTTCAGATTTTGATCATAAGCGTGCCTTGGGTGATAGTCTTCTGGATTTTAGTGGCATAAGGTCAGGCGGAGACCAATCGACCAGCTTCGCTAGAAAGACTTAAGTTAGGACCAAAGAGTTACTTTTTTCTTGCGTGTTTGTGTTCTTTATAAGTTCATTCTCAACTTATGAGTCCAGTTCACGGTCTGGTTAGCTCTTTGTGTAAGCTCAGAGACTACCTCTTGGAACCAGAGAGGGAAACTTCTTACATCAAGAAGTTTTATCTGACCAGTGTTTCCTGAATGTCCGAGTGTCCCTCAGTGTGATCAAAATGAGCTTTGTGTCCAGGCTTTTATGGTTTAGATGTATGGGAGGGCTGGCAGTAGCAGTTCCTAACTGGTGATTAGCATATTTGGATGATCAGGCAATTACTGATTTAGTGAAACTAGTAGCAGGTTTGTGCAGAGGTTGCTTCTCAGCCGTGACACACCATATTCTCCACAGTCAAGCGCTTGTGTCAACCTCTTAAATCTCACAAATACCCTGAATTTTAATTTCTTTCTTACTTTCAAAATGCTTTCAAAGTAAAGGCAATGAAGCTCATGACAATTGCATATAAGGATTGCTAGCCTGAAAAAATCAAGAAATACTGGCTTAGAACATCGGGCTTTGGGTGAGCCCTCCAAAGCGAGTGCAGTCCTCTCTCAGCCCGCTTCTGTTACCACGTCAAGCCACTTGCAGAGGATGTAAGGGAGACAGTTTTTCCCATTTTGGAAAATGGGATCAATGTTCCCATCTATTATATTTTTGCTGAGAAACTAAAGTCCATTCAGGATTAGGAATTGTTCACATAACGGGTTGTGCTTTGCTTGCTTCACCAGTTTAGTATCTTTCTTCTGAACTATCTGTTATTTTGATATTTGAATGTAGTTATGTTATAGTTTTCCTTTTGAAAGACAGAGGTTTACTGAATACCATAAATTCTAGGAGTATTTCTACACCAAAGTGTAGCCATTAAAATTTCTTCGGTGAGTTAATGTTCAGGATGTAGCGTTGATGGTATTGAAGACAAATGGCTAAGACAAGGGATGCTACGATCTCTTATCTATAATCCAGTTCTTCAGCATATAAGGGCTGAGTTGGCTGCAGTGGTACAGAATCAAGTCCTAAATTGGGGTGACACGACACTGAAGTCAATAATTTACATCAGAGTGCTCCGGCGGGCCAGCTGCCCTAGGTATGTCTTGGAGGAGGCAGAGTGGCGATTACTCCAGTGCCATAAACCCAGCTGCTCAGCACCTCTCCCTCTGCACAGCTGGCTGCTTGGAAGGTATTATCCTTACACACAAGAGAAAGTGCCAGGCGATGGCTTTTCTGCCATTCTCACCTTCGCTTTTGTTCTTCCTCTGACACTGCCAGGTGCCAACGCTTTCCACGGTCACTTGGGGCAGCTCACGGCTCCTTGCAAGGGCACATGTGCAAGCGAAACAGAAATTCTTAGGGCAGTGCAAAGTCTTACCATTCGTGGCCCAAGTCAGGCATAGAGGTGACAATTTGTCTTCCTAAGACCAGTGAAGAACTGACAGTAAGGCTGAAATAAGCAGTAGAAATATCTGTCTTGTTTCCTCCCTTTCAAATACGCACAAGATAAAGGAAAGGCAAACGGTTTGGTTTTATTCTAGTAGCACTGCCTGTAACTGGAAGTCTCTCCAAGATGACAGAGCACCTTTTTTTTTTTTTTTTTTTTTTTTTTTAAAAAAAAAAAAAGAACTCTAAAACAATTTGGCCCCCAAATATGAAACTTCTGAGGGAGAAATGGGAAGATGTCCACAGAAAAGAAGAACTCTAAAACAATTTGGCCCCCAAATATGAAACATCTGAGGGAGGAATCGGAAGATGTCCACAGCTGCCTCTACATCTGTGTCTCCTTGTGTGCAGGCAAGGACTTCCTTGGTCAAAGGTGCTCTGGCCCACTGACACTGCTAGCTTTGGAGCAATGGCCCATGCGAAGTGCTCTGAGTTTGTTGGGAAGAGGACATGTGTGTGGTTTTTTAAGTGAGTTTGTATAAAGAAGTAATGGAAAGATTGTTGTCCCTTAAGCCCTGCAAGACCAGTAACATTCCTGTGAACCACTCCTGGGAATTTCAGCTACATGCATAGAAAATGGTTTTCATATGATGTAGAGAAAATATGATGGTAATTCAGTGGTCTTGCAGAATCAGCTAAAGTGCCCCAGCTACATTGTGCCATTCTCCCAGGCTGGCTGGCGATTCTCTTTCATTAAACGATACAAGGTATTGCCTTTCTGTCAAATCAAGCAATTAACGCGTTAGCAACCACCATATCAGTAAACTGAGAAGGCTACACACCAGTGTTGCTCAGCCTGGTGCACATATATATATATTTATAAGCCCCCAAACCCTTAGTTTGAAATGACTGCTTCCCTGACCCACCACACAATGCAAGCTCTCCGCAGCTCCTTGAAAACGGATATGAGAACATTTCCCAAAGCTCCACTTAAAGAGCTGTAAAAATGTTTTTTATTTACCAAATCCCAGCAACCTAACCACAGCCCGAACAATATAACCAGCTCCCTTCTCCCTAGAGCTTTGCCGTTTATCCTGTACACATCACACAGGGTTTGGGAGAGGACTCTCTGCCCTCTGCTCCCTCGGGGCTGGATCTTCCCCCTTCTCCACACAAGCCCAAGTAGCCATGCTGTTGGGCATGGGGCCCTGTCACGTCGGGAAGAGCAGGGTTTTCCTTCCCCGACCCCTAAGCTGTGGGTCTGCTGTGTGATTGCTACCATGATCGTTAGTCTTCAGTAGCCCTTATTCCTCAAGGACGTTAACGAGGAAGATTTATATTGCAGGCATACTTTTATCTGTGCCAGATACAACAGTGGTGAGGGAGGTACGCCAGATGTTTTTGGATCAGAGGAATCACTTGTGGGTTTTGGTTCTCAAAGAGCTCAGGTCTTGTCCCAGTTGCACCAGTGGTGAATAAGAGTTTCTGCATTGAACTTCATGAGCCACTTTTTCAACTGCTATAAATTAATATATCTCCACTGACAAGCACAGATTGATGCCATGTTATGCCCACTAACAAGTTGGTAGAAAGACTAGGTATCTTCAGATGGAAACTGAGTCAGGTCCTGAAGTTCTAACATGGGTCATCCATATAGGCAAGCTCTGAGTCAGCAGTGAATCCACTGCAGGCTCTGCGTTGTGCTTCCCTGAAAAGGACCGGGGGGAAAGCAATGACCGTGTCTCAGAGCACTGACTCGGATACTCATCTCACTCGGGGGTCGTATTGCTACCTACATCTGTGGAGAAAGCGAGAACCTGAAAATAAGTGAGGATGCCATATTGTGAGACTCAAAAAATTTTCTGGTTGTAATTTAAGTTGGAAAAGCAGCTGCTAATCCTTCTGAAAGTTGCTTACCTCCAGTAGAATTGAAGAAAATCAGGTGGGCAGAAGGCCCAAAGAAATCAGAAAGAAATTTTTCTAAAATTAATTAAGTCTACTCAGTACATTATTTTTGGTAAACTTCATGCATCTGAGTGCCAAGGACTTTATTGGAATCTATTGGCATCTATCAGAAAGAGTTGAAGACTTTTTTTGACTACTTTGCATGGTTTATGGTGCAAATCCTTTTTCTAGCTGTTACATATTCCATCAGCACCATCAAAGTAGGAGAAACCATGTATGAACTGGCATTGCATTGGTGTAAGTCACGATGGGGTTAGTCTGTATTTCATGGATCTGACCTTTTCCTCAAATCCCACTGTGCTGTGTAGGCAGTGGTGCCTGGCTTTCACTGTTGTCATCAGTTACAGTCACATCATTAAATGACTGCAAAAGCAGTGCAGAAGCTAGGTTCATAACATATCCTTCAGCTCTCTACTTCTTTCTCTCCCTTAGTGTATATATATATTTATGCCTTAGTTGTTTTTATAAAATATTTTGGAATTTTGGTGCTATTGGAAAAAATGTACAAATTCATCATCTGATTTTGGATACTGAAAGTTGTGCCGCTGATGCATTATGTATGACAGATTCAAATATACTTTTTTCCCCTGAAATCTAAAATACCCTAGCTCATACTAAAATTCAAGATACTTCTCTGGCCTGCCACTTCTCTTGAACAGGCCAAGCTGAATTGTGCTTATTTAATAAAATAACTATTAAATTTCTTGAAAAGAAATTATTTTTCAATGAAGCAATAATTCTGAGAAAGCTTGCAGCACTTTTGGCTAAGATCATCCTAGGAGGCGGAGGGGTGGGGGGGAAGCAAAAGCCCATTGTTAGGTTGGAAAGAGTTCAATTTATAATGACGTATAAAAGGATTAAGACAGAAATTACTTTTCAATATAGTCTTCCTTGGGATGTTTGCAGTTGTTCGCTCACTCCTTGGCTTTGTTTTTACCATCTGCAGCTGCCTCTGAACTGCTACACTTAACAACTGTCCAAGTCTAGTCCCTGTACGTCGCAGCAGCCTGTGCCGCAGCGATCTGGCCGCAATCGTTAGGAAAACTCGTCAGCCGGGGCCTGACGCTAACGGCGGGCAGGACGTGTGAGTGCTCTGCTGAGCGGGGCCACGGGGAAAAGGCGCGAAGGGCAGGGCTGAGCAGCGGTGGTGTACGGTAGTAATTCCCCCGAGTCGGAGAGATTCAGAGAAACGAGCAAGGTTTGTGCTTGTTCCTTCTTCTGTGAGTAAGGGTTCAAGAGTAAGGGTTTGGCGAGCCCGGTGTTCCAAGTGCAGCGAGGCTCAGAGGAGATGTAGCCCCTGCTCCGAGTGTGGCTGTGACTCCTGCTCGCCAACCGATAGTCTTCCTTGACCTCAGTTTCCTACCAGTAGGACAAGGGTAACAACCCTGCCTTTCTCCCACCTTTGATCTCTGCTGCCACCTGAATTATTTCAGGAAAAATGGTCCAAATGAGGCTGAACAAATGTCGGTGGGGCAGCGCCAATGACCCTGCTGCGGTCGCGGCACACGGCCACTGCTGGCAGGAGTGTCTGTGCCCTCCCTGGTGTGTTTTGTTCAGATGCTTCCCAGTTCCTTTACTGTTGCCAGGACTGAGTAACACAGATTTTTCTTCTAACTCAGAGGTGTCTTAGAGGTGCATACCTCTCCGTGTCGTCTGAGCCAGCACGCAGCCCATAAACTTGCTCCGGTAATTCATGCTCCTTTTCAGGAATGCTAAATGTAAGTTTTTATTCCCTGTTCAGGGGGCTTATTCTCAGAACAACGAGATGGCTTCTTCATGAGTGTTGCATTAGCAGCTCTGTGCCTAGCTGGAGGCGCTCGGTTTCCCCCTTTCTCTGTGCCTTGCCGTATGTTAATTTTTCTCCTGTGCCTTTGACTAGTTTAAATTGCTCTTGCTGTCTGGTTTGAACTCTGCCAACACAATCAGCCTGTGGTTTTGAACGCTCACTCTGACACCTTCGCTTTGGGAACGGGCTGTAAGGAATCCACTTAGGAGCACTGCGCACCCTCCGGTGCATCATGGCATCTCCCGTCCAGCTCATCCTCTGGCCAGCCGTTCCTTTGTGCTCCAGCAAAAACCTGCCAGCAGTTTGCTTTTGCATCACTGGTGTTGTCCACCTCTGTGTTGTAGGCTAGTTTCTCATCTCGGGGAGAAAAAAACCGTTAAAATTCTGACTTCTGGTCTGTTTCTGAAGTCTAACGATGACTTCCCTTATGTGGCTTCAGTGCAACTTCCAAACAGTATTGTTAATTCTTGGGGGAAAGGAAGGAAAAGGCTAATTTGCAGTCACTTACACCAGCAGAAAATCTGCACAAGGTGCAACCACAGTTTTTTAATTACACATTTGCCTCACTTTGGACAAGCATAAATGATTGCACATGGTACAAGGTGAGGGAATGGAGCCTTCGATATGTGCTGGGATAGCTGAGATATAACTTAGCTACATGACTTCATCTGTTACACAAAGCCTCACCGAATTCCTTGGTGCCAGTTCAGAAGTTCAGAACTTGGGTGGCTGGGCAGGATGGAGTGTTTTAATACTGCGGTGGGGGCAGATTGAGCCCACTTGACCTAGACCGCTCCCTGAAAGCTGTAGCCCTTTCAAACAAGCCCAGTTCCCTTTGCCTTCCCACAAATAATGCTGTTCCCCAGCTGGTGGTGGAAAGCTGATGAATTCTTAGAGCCAGTGGTACCATCATCATTTATTCCAGTTCAGCAGCTCAGCCACCATTTTCCGTCCCAAACGCGTAAATCCTTTCTCACCATCATCCTGATTTTCTCCTTTTCTTTAATATATTCTCTTCTCACCCAAGGTCAGCCCTAATCTTCTCTTATTCTTCAAGGGAAAGGGAAAAAAGCTTTGGCCGAGCTTGCTGTCAGCTTTTTCCTCTGCCTTTTGCTTCCATCAAGTGTATGAGGGGTTTGTATGGGAGGAGGAACCGGCCGCTGAGCAGAGTCAGAAAAGGAGTCCATTTGTGTGAAAGGCCTTTAGGGTACACAAAGGGAAGAAGGAGGAGGAATGGAAACTTTCAGAGAGAAGAGAAAATTATCTATCCCCCAGGAGAGCAACAATCTGGAGAGGAGCTGCCTTACACCGCACTTCCCCCCCTCCCCATAATTGTTTATCTCTTCTTAGTGTTAAGTGAAATAGTGACTGACAGTCATGTTTGGTGTAACAGGCACATCGGCAGTACCGAAATGCATTTTACTACACCACCACTCTGTGGTCTCATTCAGGTGCCCCTTTTCCTCGTTCCCCCCCCAGCTCCGAGAAGAATTTTGTAGCTCAATGATTCCAGCCTTTGTGTCAGGTGAGAGCACTTTTACAACAGGTATATAAGAGTGAAGCCATCTATTTGCATTAAAAAAGTAATTTCATTGAATAGTACATGCCATTTTTGAGGGTCTGGTGGTTCTGCCGTTTATATGTACATGGGATGATGCTTTGCTAAAAATTGCAGCAGGTCCCCCCCTTTTCTTCATGCAAAATGTTGTTGGCATTAGCATACGCACTGCCTCCCCCCCCCATTGGTAATCCCATCTTATTAGTTTTCTTGTATCAAATCCCTGTTCATTGATAAATACAAGCAAATTCTCTCATTTAAATTCATTTGCCAAGAACAAGAAGTGCTAAAAACGCCCATGGGCTGATGCAGCTTTGACCACAGATGTGCCGTCCCTGCTGTACGAGAGTACATCAGATATCTGGGTTTCACACAATATTCCTGAACCTGGCTTGAAGACACTAAAATCTTTAATCAAATATTTCAGGAGTGGAAATTCGAACACAGTTATTGAATGTTTGGAACAAATGCTTTTAAAGTATGAGCAGAACTAGCCAGGCATTTGCAAGGATCCTAGACTGAGTAAGGTTTTTCTCTGTAATTAAGCATTGTTATAAAAAGGCTTTTTGGGGCTTTGTTTCCTATAGAAACAAGGTGTCTGGAATCACAGTGTTCTCCTGTCTATCTGTCTGCTCTTAACTTTTCAGTTCTTGCACAAATTAAGTGAAATTTGAACCAGTCTCAACACATTTGAGGGAGAGGAAGAGATCTCAACAATATTAGCTCTACAGCTCCTGTAAGAGTAGGAAGCACAGAGAAACCACACGAGTATTTCCCTTCAGTGAAAAAAACGCAGGGTGTGTTCAACTTTATTAGACATGAAAAAATCCACGAAGGAAAGGCTTCATTAGTTCTGTCGCTCGCAGAACTACCTGTTCATGTAGCAAGAACACTTTCTGAGCTATTTGGAGTCATAACGTTTGTAACAGGTATGTGAGGCAGCAAGTGGCAAGGCTGTGACAGTAAGGCTGTCTGGATTGCAGCTTCTGCACTGCAGAAGTTCCTGACACGCGCTGAGAATGTGACATTTGCTTTCCAGCTGGGATGAGGGGAGAGGGGAGCGAGCAGCCAGCCCGTGAGCAGCTCTGGAGCTCCTCCCTGCTCTGATGCACTCAAAGAAGTTGGGAAGTGAGGGGCAATAACATGTCCTAGACCTTGACAAGGGGTAGTGCCAATGGTTTTCTCTTCCCCCTAACAGCAGAGGACCCAGTTTGGTTTCTGAATCACCATCTCGGTGGAGGGAGAGACTTCTTAGTGCTGGTTATGTGGCTGTGTCCATGAGCATTACTGGGCATTGCCTTTGGGAAGGTTCTGCCACCTCTACGTGCTGGGGGTCCCTCTTGCTTGAGCGTTATGCTGCTCGAGGTGTCGGGATTGTTAGTAGAGACAAAAGCAGTACACTTCACTGATTATACGTTATATGAAGGTAATATACCCACTGTGTCTTTCATACTCACCTGAATCAGCATATCGAGCCACCTGGGGCACTTGGCTGTCATAGAAGAATGAGAATTTCATGAGGACTGAACTCCTGAGTCTTCACATTTGCTCCTTTAAATAGCAAATTTATTTTTTTATAAAGTAAAAAAAAAAAAGGTACAGGGAGCTGGCAGACGGTCTCAGCATGGGAAAGGAGCTTCATCTTAGTTTTCTATTTACTTATTAAGAGTTTCTCCCTGGTAATGCACCATAAAACAAATTAAAAACATTCTTAACTGCTTACAGTACAGAGAAGAGGTGCTTGGAGAAAGCGGTAAATCTGAGGCCAACTGAGAGTGTTTTCTGATGAGAAAAATATTGTCAACATCTTTTCAAGGAATGCAGTTTTTAAGATTGAGATACAGATGTTTAAATAGCGTATTGCTATAGAGTTAAGCATTAAGCATTACTGATGGTTTTGGAAATTCTACTCTAAATTGTTGAAAGAGAGGAAACAGACAGCAGAAAAGAGATTTATATGACAATTTCACGTATAAACTAATTTCCTTGTTTTTCATGAAATGGCCAAAACAAAATTTTGCCTAATATGACCACTTGCTCGCATGAGAGATGACTTTCAGTTGACAGCCCCTTGCAATTCATTATCTAATAAATATCTTTTTATAGGATATTACTGTGGAAAAAGTAAGCTCCTATTAGTAAGAGACTCTCAGTTTCTCTCGGTAGTGCAGAGTCCAGGGAAATCAGCGTGTACAGTGTATTTATTGCCTGGCGTTTCTTAGTCTAGTCCAGAACATGTCATTACTTTATATTCTCTATGAGGAGGTAGGAGAGGAGGCATTTGGGCTCTGATTCCAGAGGGTCAGTGAGATTCTTGGTTCTTTTTTACAGTTTCCTACTTTGGGTGTAGCATCCTTCATAGTGCAAAAAAGGAGGCCAAAATCTGCTGTCTTCAACACCCTAGAGCTGTGTTGATTTTATTTGCGTATGTTTAAAAGCCAGGGCAGAATTTAGCTCAGCACTAGAAATTCCATTTCCCAGGGAAAAAGATCAACAGAAGATGGTGTGTGCACACTCAAAAAAAAAAAAAAAAATCATAGAATTACTACTCTAATGTTCCCATATGCTTAATATTTTTTCTCTGAGGATTCCATCAGGTGACAGTGCCGGGTTGAATTGCATGCCAGACTGTCTAAGCTGGCCTGTCTCCTATTATTTTTATATCGTTTTGCCTTTTTGCTTCTAATTCCTAGAAATTGCAGGGGTATACTTCCATGCCTAAACGGCCAAACTTTTACACTGTGTGCAACCAGCTTTAGTCTTGAACCATTATACTCTGTCCCTAAAGTAAACCCCATCACATACTGGTGGTCGAAGCCAAGACCCAGGGTGGCTGGTTCCTCCTTTCTGGAACAAGACTGCTTTCGATTCATCAGGGATCTTTCACGTAGCTTTTTATTTTTCAGCCTTATTCCTTCTGACTGGATTTTGACCAAAGCTGAGCTAACAGTTTTGAAGCATACAAGCAATTCTCTAAGTGTAATCAAGATTCATATAGTTCGTGGTTTGATTTTTCTGTGTAGCACGCCCTAAGGAATTATTTTCCCCCAGAAAAGTTCTTTCCCTTTTAATAGCGCTTGGGTTTTTTAGATTAGTTTTCAGGCTGCACAGATCACATCAGAATAAAGGCAACGCTATTGTTCTGGTTCCTGGGGTGCCATTGTAAAAACGCTTTTTTTGCCCCCCTGAATGTTAAAGGTGCCTCCTGCCAAACTTTGTTTCTTAAAGGTGTAGGGATGAAATAAAAATGTAAGAATCACGAGGCAGTTACTGCAACCAAATATTTTATTGATCATAAATGTGTGCAGCTCTGGGGTGTGGCAGGTTTTCCACTTCATTTACCAGTAGGTAGATACAGGGAGGTACTATAAAATGAGTGTCATTAGGTCTTCAAGGAAGATTAACTGTACTGAGAATAACTTACGTGTCCTAGCGTAAAGCAAATAAACAGCAAAGTGAGAGCCAGTGCGCTTAGTTTTGTGGGTCAAACCTGGACAGTGCCACTCAGCTTTTCTGAAATTCGTGATGAAATAACTTATTTGCTCCCCACAAACCTATACAGGAGTGAGGTTCTCAGTGGGGAGATGGTTCCTGGTTCTCTGTGGGAAAATCTTGCAGGCTCCAGGATCTGCGCACGTTGTTCCCCACTTCCTAGGAAGAGGAGGGCACGCTGCCTCCCCCAGCCCTTGCTGTAGCTCTCCCCGTGGGGGAGAACTGGGGCCGTTGTGGAAATCTTGTGGGATGGAAGGAGCTTGCCATGGGTGGGACAGGGAGGGGGCACAGCTGTTGTCCTCGCTTCTACCCTTCATCCCATCCATCTCCATCAACAGGAGAAATTTAGGAAAACCTAGTGTAATATTCCATATGGAGAAGACATTTGACTCATGGAGATTCCGTGGTAATGTGTGATAAGTGAGCCGTCACATCTGTGGGGGTCCGTTTTGATGGAATTACTGGGGTCTTTTCTTGTCTTGTTTTCAAAAAGACTGTTTTCCTGTGCCACCTATCCTCTGCTCCTCCTGAGGGTGCTAATGAGGACCTGCAGAAGTGGTCAGAAGATGCCTGCTAGCAATGCCATTTCTGTAGATGGTATCCTACAGAAATACATTGGATTTAATTTATTTGGTTAGGACATCTGGGTTTTGTCTGCTGTAACCAATTTCTTTGACTAACCACATCTGGTCTAAGCAACATGCGCTGTATTTCTGTGGCTACAGCAATTTCATCCTGGTTCTGAGATTTACAGAAGTTTGTTCATTTATGAGCAAAAGACGCTCAAAATTCTTTTGTTAGCATTTCTGTGGGATGGCTTTTGTTTAGCTTACCTTGATAGATACTCAGACGCTTTGTGCCAAGAATCAGCTTTTAACATGAGCCAGGCTTGTTCTTTGGCAGCCTTATTTAATTACAGATCCATCCTGAAATTTGTTTTGTCCTCGCTGGAGAATTCATTTTTGAAGATAGTAGAAAAAGCTCTGGAAGATGTAATGACTTTGTAAAGGGTGTTCATTTCGACTGGGAGACCTGGCCTCAAGTGATCCTACAGAGGCCTCTGTTCGCAGGGCCGAGACTATTTCACTCAACCTCTTTTGCAGATTCCAGAAACAAATACCATTGATGTTTGATACTGTGACGGAGTCCCCTAATGACAAGCAGGTATTAATACATTTTCCTCCTGAAACAAGCGGTCCTGAATGACAAGACTCTGCAGTATGTTTTCCAGTCCCTCTGATACCCAGGTCTCTGGATTATGGCATAGCGCAGAGGCTGACCTATAACTCTTACGAATACAATACAGTGCTGGCGGACAGCCAAAATTCATAAACCAGCGAGTGTATTTCCTCATAAATATGACTATTTTGAGATACTGCCACCTTCTGGCAACTGGGGAGAGAATATTCAGAGTATTTCTTAGTGAAAACCCTTCCAGCATCTCACGTTATGAGAAGACACGCTTCCCAAAGTTAACTTGGAATGTAATGTTCCATTTATTTTCTGCAGGACCTATGCTTTGAAAGACCTGTCGATGTGGATCCCTAATGTGTTCCTGACGTGGAAAGTGGTGTGTGCTTTTCCTGCTTCATTTTCCATCTTAGTCATTCATTTTAACAGCTGCCCTCAGTCTTCACTGGTGTCACTGGGAAGAAGTATCCCTTCTGTGCCCCCCTTTTTTCCATTGCCCCCCTCCAATACTGGTATAGAATTTTTATGAGTATAAGGTGAACCAAGCATTAGCAGAATATCGTCTTACTAATTCTATTCACCTTTGAAGCTAACCGTTTAGGAATCGTTCGTTTACACACTGATAGCTTCCTTGAAATACATTCCCAGTGTCTGTCTGACTACAGAGACTCAGGCAAGGTCATTGCATTTATTGAGTGTGAAGAAGGAAATGGGGTGATGTTCCCCTCATACAAAGACTCCATCCCATCCGCCGGATTCCTGAAAGGTACCTGCTCTTCCACAGGCACTTGCAGGGGCTTTAAGACAGACATAAATCCGCTGCTCTCTTCCTACCACACAGGCCTGTAGGGATCAGCTGTGCCCTCTGAGAAGTCATGACAGAGCTGAGCTTCTCTTCTCTGGGAGACAGTGGAAGAAATTTTTTCCCCTTAGTCATTTATTTTGACATACAAAGGTGTTAGATTGCCAGCCCGCAGGAAAGGGGAAGATTTCTGTCTCTCAGGATTCTCATCCTGTGGCCAAGAGAAGTCCACCTGCTGGATGCACATAAAAATTCAAAGCTGACAGGAAAAGTTCTTGTTTCATGGGAAGAAATTGATGTGTTTTGTATTTGCTTGGACTCGAGGGTTTCCTCTGTGGTTTGTTTCCCCCCCCCCCCCCCCCCCCCCCCAACACAAGAAGTTGTTGTATTTATATATTGTTGGGTTTTACATTTCTGCTCTAAACAGCTTTATAGAAATACACGTTCATTTCTTTGACCAGACATCTCTATAAATAATCAATTTCCAAACAACTTGTTTGAAATTTCTTATGCTAAGCAAGAAGGCAGACGATGCAAACCTGTATACTTCATATGTAGAAGTTACAGGGCTCTGCTCAGAAGACTGGGAAGTTGGATAAGCATCATCTGAATTTGTAAGAAGGTGGTGGAAATGCAGAGGCAGCCGTATCAAATGGCCTTTGTAAAGCTGAGCGTGGAAGTCAGGTGTCCTGAGAGTGGGCTGCCTGTGATGGCTGTCACTCCTGTGTCGTGTCATCCAATAGTGCGGTAATTCGGCTGCTTTGAACATTGTGATAACTTGTTTATTTCATTTTACTTAACGGTGAATATCATTCTGTCTTCATCAGCTTAAAAATAGTTAGAAATTTGCATTAACTTACAATGCTGCTGAAGTATAAAGATGGTTAATATTTTCTCAGAAAGAGATTGAATAATGACATTTCCATGTTGCAATTATGCTGACTCTATGTAAGGGGCAGGTCCCTATATAGGTAATTAACAACTAAAGAAAAGGTGTACTCTAGGAAACTGATTATCTTTATTCCTATCTGACAGTGATTAATTTATAGTTGAACAGATGCTCACATGCCACATGATATTAAACTGCAATAAATTCTATCTTGAGCTCATAGGCCAAGTGAAGGAGTCAAACAGAAAGTATAATAAAATAAGGATTTAATCTCTTTTGAAATCTAGTGGGTGTGAATTTGAGAGTCATGTAGGAAGCAAGCTGAGGGTTCTCGTGAGAATGCCAAAGAGCAAATAGCTACCTGAATGGCAAAATAGTTTATCGTGGTCCTGCACACGGAGATTTTGTCAACTTTCTGAATTTTCTTTTGTGAATTTTGAATGCATGATGTGCAAAGTGCCATAGTCGTATCAACAGGACTAAGAAAAGAATAATTCCCTTTAGCTCTCCGTATCTTAGGACAATTCTCTCTTAACTTTCCAAGTCCAGAAGGAGAGGGGGAGTGGAATGTAATAGTTCTCCACTTTACAGTTCCTGCTTTTTTCTTCCTTCCTAGTGGAGGATATAACTGAGCAGAAAATACGCCACACTGTTAGCAACCTTTTGATTTGGATTTGTATCCTCAATAACTTTATTAATAACAGTCCTGTGCCACTAATTCAAAAAATTATTTGCATTTTAGTCTACGATTGCAAATTTCAGGAAAGAATATTCTTGATGTCCCACCAAGTCTATCCATTTATAGACTGAGGGCTGGGGTAAGAGCATACCGTGGGAAATGATGTGTAGCTCTGCTGTCCTCAGTTGGTTATCAATGATTTCAGTAGAATTTCATTTAGGAAAGGGAGGAGTAAAAGCAATGTAAGTTCTTAGTCTATGATCCATTGCAGTTTTCTAACTATATCAGGTCACCTGGGTTATTTGGGTGGATTAAGTCCAGTGAGACTGTATGTTGAAATGCCTAGCTGGACTGGACCTGGAGGAACACTGGCTTATTGTGTAAATTAAAATAAGTTATCTGGGGCTGCCATTAATGAATTGTCAGCAATTAGAGGAAGATCTTTTGAGCAGTTACTGCTATTTGCTAGTGGTTACTGATAACAGCTCTGGAAAGGCAGATGCTGCCTGTGTTTCTGATGCAAAACTGTCCCCATCCACCAGTCAGCGCAAGGGCAGTGTGGCCAGGAAAGGAGACGGAGCAATTATTTTTCAGGAAAATAAGGTAGGATGAGAGAAGTCAACTAATTCAGGCCAGGGGGTAACCCTGAAAATGCCAAAAGCTGCTCTGGGTCATAGAAAGCATATGCAGTCAAATTTTAAAATGGCACCGGAATGCTGCTTGCTGACTTCAGTAGGAGCTCGTCTCACGCTGAAGCTCCCCAGTGGTCATTCTCCTCCCTTGCCTTTGTTGCATCTGGCTTTGAGAGACGCTGGAGACAAGGCTGTGTTTTATCTGCTTTGAGCTCAGACCTCATTAGAAAAGGGGACTGTATGTGTGAGTAACTGAGATGGAACACAAAGAAATGCAGTGCAAGATGGCTTTCAATTTACTGTGCCTGGATAAACGCATTCTCCTATGGAGTAATTTGATGGGCAGTGTCTGCTGCTCCTGGGTAACTGTCTTAAATAGAACAAAAGTACAAAATGTCATGTACAATCACTCTGTTATGTAAATCAGCTAAACTGCTGGGAGAAAGGTTGCAGCTCTGAGGTGGGGGCTGGTGGAGGAGGGGGTCGTTACCCTTGGGGACTTTCTCTGGCAGAGAGAGAAAAGAGGAGAGGGGACGTTTGTTGCCTGCAGCTCATGAAGGAGCTGGCTGGGAGATGGGTAAATATGACATGCCTCGAAACCAGTATATATATCGAGTGTAATTTATTGTTGTTTTTAGCGTCCAGCAGAGTTACAAATTTTAGTTCGAAGGCTTGTATTTCAGAGCTGTTTTTGAAGATCCCTGGTAAGGGACAAGAGGTCAGAAATGTGGTGGTTGGTTGTGAATTATGTTCTCCCGTGGGTATCTGGGATTTTCTGCCTGTTATTAGGAATCTGAGTGAGCTCATTTTGGTGAGTAGTCGTTCTTTAGTTGCTAAGAGAGCATTTAATTCACAGGATATAATATACTACATGCAGAATACATGTGCAGGATCCAGAGAATTTAACGATGTTACTGTGGGGCATTTAGTGTGGTGGTTTCCTGCTAAACTTGCTGAGTTCAGCAAGACTGGGGGGTACGTTTGAGAGGTCAGTGGAAGAGCTCCTTTCAGAATAGCCTGAAATGGTTTAATGATTGTCATATAGGTGATACCCTAAGGGTCGTCCCTTATTTGATCTGTCTTTTATATTAAAACTGGCCTGTTAGCATTTTGTTGGTTTATACAGGCAAAGCAGCCAGGAGACATGGGAGCAAGTGGCAGTTCAGTGTTGAGAGGAAAACTGAAATATAATTGTAAAAATTCTCAACAAAGACATTCACCCATAACCCCCTCCTCCTTTTTTAATAAAACCTTGTCTCTGCCCCTGGGACAAAGGGGAGGCTTATTCTTCTTTTGATAGATTGCTTTTTAGGGTTCGTCCATATGTGAGATTGCATTATTGAGCCAGCATACCAGTTGCTAGCAGTGCTCTACTTCATCACTGCCTGCAATTATCAGCAGATATCACGAAAAGCAACAGTCCAGAGGAGCTCATAAAAGGGCCAAGAACAATAAGAGAGAAAGCTGAAGAAAATTAATAAATGAAGGCAAAAAATTCCATTTAGGCTCAATCTCCTAGAGAGGACTTAGTCCTTTTTATCTGCTGTTTCTGTAACTTTTTTGTCAGCTCACACTAAATCTAGTTTTAACATTGCCTGGTGTACAGAAGCAGGACGCAAAGCACGAGGTGGCACACCACCGAGACACCCCTCGACGCCGTGCCTCGGCAGCTTGGTCTGGCACCATGTGCATAGAGCTGGTTTGCTTGCTTGTCTTTGTTTGCCATTTCACTGAACGGTGGCATGGTCAGTCCTTCTCTTGTTGAGGGTTTCTAAAGCCTCCCAGACATGCTTTGTGCAGTTCAACCTTTCCCGGTAATGACATAGAATAGAGATTGTGGCAAGGGGTGCATGAATGACAGCATCACCTGAACCCAGGCAGGGGAGCTACCCACCCGCACTGTTTCACCCGTGTGGTTTGGGTAAGGTTCACTATTTCAGGACAAGTATACCACAGTTGCTGTTCAAACCGTTTTTCTGGTACAGGAATACAAGATTATGACTATTCATATGTTCCATATGCAGTGATATGATGTACATTTGGTGCCACTTTCCTTTTCAGACTTAAAGGAATGCTGCCCGATGAAAGGCAGAAATATTTAGATGCATTTAAAATATGTCTAAAAGCACCTGCTCTGTAACTACAAATGTCAGATAAGAAGCAATATGCAAATATGGGAGTAAGCTGTTAGACTTGGTTTGGAAAGGTGCAATGTCCACCCAGTTTCAGGTTTAAGGATAGTTATCATTACCATCCTCAAATCCGTGATGAAAGCCTTTTGCATTGTGCTAAGAATATATTTCTTACACAATACTTCTGGTAGTAATTCCTGCCAGCCAAGGGTTTATAATCAGGCTTTGAAAAATGCATTCTTTAAAGTAAGAATAATAAAAAAGATTTTCCATCATCTCTATTCATAGTGCATGGTAGCGAAGCTGTACAGTCTAATCCAAAGAGCTGACGAAATAAAAGAGAGATAACAATAGATTAACTTTGATTCGTTATAATGTATTACATGTTTATCTCCTAGAAACACACGCTCCCAGGCTGAAGTTTCGTAAGTTTAATTTTAGTGTGCGTGCGCAGGCCATCTAATGGTCAACTTTTTGCTGTGCTCTATTTAGAAAGCGGGAGGCACTTGATAATGTTTTTTCTATTTTTATCACAAAGCAAACATTTGAAAACTAACACACATCTTCAACAGAGGAGATAAACATGGTCCCAAAATGGTAGTTCTTTTTAATTCATGGGTATGCAAGTTCAACCGACAGCAACAGTAACAAAGAAAAAAAATTCCCCAGTCTACAGTTTTCCATGAGGAGTTTTGGTTGGGTTTTTTTCTTTCATTTAACATTGGAGGAAAGAGAGGAAAGAAAAAAAAAATTACTTTTCTGTAACTTTTCTTTTTTTCTGGCTTTGCTAGCACTTTGCTTTCTTTTTTTCTCCTTTTCTGCTTTGCGATGGAAAATAAGGAAAAGAATTTTTTTAAAAGTAATTTTTTTTTTATTTTCAAGATTTGTCCTTCTGATCTTTCATCGCTATAAATAATGATTGATCCGGTCTCGTTGTGAATGGCAGAATGAGCTGCGGGAAGAGCGGTGGCACACATGGAGGGGAGCTGAGACCTTCTAATTTGGGATGATGAAGGGAGGAGTGTGCCCATGCAGGGGCCGGCAGGGCCAGGAAGGCGCTCTGGGGCACCAGGGGGTCAGGGCTGCTGCTCGACTCCCAGGGTGTCTGAGCAGCAGCTTTCTCTGCTCTTACCATTGCAGCTTGCACCTGGCTTCTTGCCAGATTTTTTCTTCAGGCCCTGTGTGACTGGCAAGCAAAGGAGCATCATAGCCCCGTGACACCCCGGGGCAGGATATTCTCCTCTCTTGACCTCTGGGCCCAGAAGGGGACGTTTTGCCAGGGCTTGCTCTGCCTGCACATCTCTAGTGCTTCTTGTGTAAGTCCATCTGCAATGCCCTATGTAAAGCTTTTAAACATACTGGCTGCATTTGGAGAGCTGCGGGATGGTGTTACAGTTTAGATGTGCAATATTTAGATCTGCACACATACCAAATTTCTTTAAACTTGTAGCTGTGAGGACATCATTAACTATTTTTGCAGTGTCCCACTTCCAGTGCTAGACCACATCGCCCCAAAAATGGCTGTGCTTAAGAACTGGAGGTTGCCTGGTCCTGACCCTTAGGGGAAACAGCATGTGGGAGGAAAGAAATATTCAAACTTCAGTTAGTTATTCCCTGCTGAGGACCAGAGGCTCAGGTGCATTCGTCCTAGAGAAAGGAGTAGAGAAAATAGTAAAATCAATCAGATTTAGACAGATGCCTGCCTGAAATCAATGCAAGTCTTGCCATTGGGTATTTTACAGTAGCAAAGTTCAGCTAAAATTAAATGATTTTGAAAAACTGCAACCAATTTGTTTTACAGGACAATGGAAAACAGAAGTTTGGTTGTAGATACGGTCCTAACAGAAGTCGTTTTGATTTGCTAAGGGTGGAGGGTGGAAAAGGTGAGTGAAGGGAACCCCCTTACTGTGAATGGGGGACGGCATTTGGTTGCCAAGAGTAGTCGTTGGTTTTACCTCCTTTCTTTGTTGCTCTCCCACAAAACGTGTCACCGTAAGCAGAGTCTGTGCACAGTTTAGGCTTGAAGTTTAAATACACTTGCAATTGTTGAAGTGGGAAGCCAAGATCCGACCTGGTGCCTGTGGGAATCTCTCCGTGGACTACTGGGGCAGGCAGCGGCAGTGCAGCCCATGCGGGCATACATCTGTCCGGGTAAGGATGTGGAAATGGTTTTACTCTTCAAACACCACTAAGAAAACCTGGGAGTAAAAGCTTGTGGTGTTTCGCTATTTGAAAATCAATGAATGGGATGGCTCAAGCAAATAAAGACTAGTTAGTTTGGTAATTGCAGTTATAAAGGGTTATATGGGACCTAATTAATGAAGAACCTAAAGGTGGTAACATAATTTCAGGGAACACTAGTTTATGGATCGGAGATCATACTGGACAGTCTTGCTGGATTTCTGCTGGAATTCACAAAAGTTTGATAAAGATAACTCTGTTAATGCATTTAGACTTCTGTAAGGCATTTGACATAGTGCCAGGTAACATTATGAGTAAAACCGTGTGTGATTATTGAATCAGCACAGCCCATATCCACTGGATTAAGACTGCCTAAAAGATTACAAAAAACAAATTGGAAATGAGGAATACTCATCTGATGAGGCTGCTTAATTTGTATTCATTCCATGGGGGTCTGCATTCAGCTCAGTGCAAGGCAGTACCTGTGTCTGGGAAGAAAATATAAAATCAGTATCACAGAAGGCAGAAAAATCAGAGAAATTATTTAAACCAAAACAAAATACTCCAAAACGACTAATAGAATGTTGAAGACTAGTCATATTTTGCAAACTGGCTGCCTGTTTAGCATGCAGCAGAAAATTCTGGGAGAGCTGTGTGACTGATAGAAATTTGCAGACGTTTTTATAAATATAAGCACTGCCCTCAAGAAACAGATTTGCTAAATACTGGTTTATCTACTGGGTGGGAAAATGGGCAATGTTTCCTTTGTCTCTGCCTCACTGTATCAGTCTCAAGTCTATCCAGGAATCAGTTTTTGTTAGTGATTGCTGTACAGTTTTTATTTTACACATATCCACACTGGAAAAATAGAATTTGTCAGTTAAAGCGTGTTTCCAATCTCAGAAATTACTATATAGGAACATACCTCTGGCTGAGGCATTACTCTGCGCAGCGTACCACACGAAGTCTGTTTTCTTTGTAGACATTGGTGATAAAAATGTATTTCTGTTAGCCTTGCAGGCACAACTCCATGCAGGCTGGGGTCTGTTTTGTGTGTGTGCTGGTGCCGTTGGTTTCTGAGGTTCCTGGTTGCTGACACCTGTGCAAACCCAGGGCAGGCAGTGCCCTTGAGGCATGTGTCACTGAGAGCCTAGCTGGGCTTGCAGAACCTCTGATGGACGGAAGAGAAGAAAACAGAGCCTGCTCTTATGGCTCCTGCATTTACAGACGTGGCTTGTCAGCCTCCTGCCTTCGGGCTGCGAGCCCCTGCTACAGAAACCAGGGGAGAGCGGACATAAATCCCACCAAGAGCAGGTTTACGGCAGCACTCTGCAGAGCTATGCTTGAAGGGCCAGAAAAAGATCAGACTATAGACTTTTTAACGAACACACAGTTCTTGTGCGTTTCAATACAAATGCAATTTCTAAAGATTTCAAAGTATGTCATCTTCTAAAGTTTCCAAAGGGTGGCAAAATGCTTGCCACACTGTGTCTTTATGCCCCACGCCTTTGAACACTCACTTAAGTGACAGCTATTAAAACACTCTAAAGGGTCTTCAGCCCCCGGTCCTGTTGTGCTCTCATCAAGTCTAATTTCTCTTTGGATTTAAGGGAGCAGCAATTTGGATTTAAGGGAGCAGCAATTTGGCTGGGTACGATCTCTGGTGCGAGAGCACTTCTTAATACATTTTTAAGGTGTATTTTATGTGTGTGTTTGGTTTTTAAACAGTGTCGCTTTTAGGAGGTTTTTATTTGCACGTGGTTTATATCCCAAACTCAGTTACAGGCATAGGTTTTCCTTATGAGAATCATATCTCTATTTCAAACAGGCAACTTAGCTTGAAGAAACATTTCCCTGTTATTGAAATGGATGATTGGCATTCTTGGAGTGCTCAGGTGTCAGCATTCATTACCCACAGCATAGTGGAACTAATGGTGTTTTCCTTATGAATTTGTAGATCAGATACTACTTTAGAATAAAAGAATAAATCTGGAATAAGGGGTTGGAATGACTGGCCTCAAAGTCTGTCCTTGGAAGAAGTCTAATTTGTTGTCTGCATAGTTATTGCCTATGTTCTCTGTTTTCAAAACATTAGACAGTTCTGCTAGGACTAGACATGACATTTGATTTTTCAGAGATCTTTCTTACATTGGACTATATGCCTCAGATTATGTGGCATTTCCATATGTGTTCAGGGAGAAAGCAATATTCTTTTAGAAATGTGACAAATTGTGTTTTGGTCAACGTGAAGGAATCCGAGAAGATGGTGAATCTAGATCCTACATTTTGTGTGTAACGTGTCTGACATGCATTAAGAGGCAGCTGCATTTCGGTGTTAGTGTCAGGTTAAGAAACGTTCATACTTAGATGAGCTGAGCACAAGTGAAAAAAACCGTGTGCTTATACACCCTTAATCATTGTATCCAGTCAGGAGCTACATTGCATTGATATATACGATAGTAAACACTTGTCTGGGGATGGGCCAGGCAGTGGCTGCCCGTTTTCAATCCGCATTCTTGGGTCTGCTCACCAAAAATGTCCCAGCACCCGAGCCAGGGCAGAACCCCCCAGTTATTCTGTTCGTAATTTAGTTACGTGGCACAAGGGGGCGCTCACGGTTCAAATTGCTGCTGAATATTCATCGCGTGGTACAGAACGTCCCCTGGCCACTTTCTGTGTTTTAAATAGTTCGGTGTATTAGACTTAACTATAAAATTATGATTTCCAAGAATGTAATAGTTTAATCACTGGTTTAATGGGACCAAAGCTACTTGACTTTTTTTTTTTTTTCAGTAGAATCCATGCAAACTGGCTTTCTCCTCCCTGCTGAGTTAATAGATAGTAATTCACAACGGTGGTTTTTTTTTGTAAACTTACTCAGCTATAAAGCTGACGAGCAGGGAGTTACTTTCCACATTGAATGCAGTTTTATAACTTTGGAGACTCTGTAGGAGGCGATCGCTTTGCAAGCTTTAGCAGACAGATGAACTTCAGCAGTAATACTGTGCCACTTAGCTTTTAATGGAAGTACTGGTACTAATCGCACTTCAGCAAAAAATGTGCTGTTATTATTTGAAATTACATTAAAATGGAAGTGCAGCTCCTGCCTGGTTACTTTTTGTGATTGGCATCTCAAATGAGCAGAGTGAAGTGACAGAAAATTACTGCATCGGGTTTTAGATTAGAACTGAAAATTCTTGAGCTTCTTTCCTACCAAAAATCAGAATTTAATAGATATCTAATCATTATCAGTACAAGTCAGCTTCACTCACTTACAGCTTGTTGAAGTAACGGCAGTTTGCTGATGTCTATGTGTTGGCTGTAGGAATGTCACAAGCATCCCCGGAACAGAACCAGCTCCCATCCCTGTCCCTCTCAGAGTACCTCGTGCATTTTGGAAGTGGTATTGGTGCTCTGTCATAAAATCTAACATTGGATTTTGCCAATCTTGCAGATTTTTTTTTGGATCAGAATTTATAGCTTGTGTGCTTTGTAAAGAAATGTGGTAGCACGCTCCTTTTATATAAAAATATTGTCAAGGTCAGGAGTTTGGTAGATAACTACAGCCATAGGTGTAACTTTGGTTGCAGGCTCTGGGTCTCTCTTTGGTGGCTGTGTGTAACTCCTAGAAGACATTCCAGCCCTCTGAACCCTTGGATCTGACTCATGAAATCTGTTCCATTGGATAAGAAATTCCTTCTCTGTCTTGTTTTTGGGAAGGCCAGTGAAAAATACACCAGCATAATAAGTAGAGTGTAAATGACAATATATCTCTTGGAGGAAAAGTGGGGAGAAGATGTGGACTTAAGTAATCAAATTTCATGCTTGAGGCTACAAGCTGGCATCCATGGTTCAGAAAAATATCTTTTGTTAGGTATATGGTGAAAACTTTTTTTTTTTTTTTTAATCCCCTCCTCTGAGTCATTAGAAGTTAGGCAGTTGCCAAAGGCAGGAATTCAGGGCTAAATGTGCTGGTCATCTTCTCTGGCAATTCCAGTGTGCCTCCTGCAGTTGGGAGAAATTACAAATGAGACAGATTAGAGCTGCTGGAGACTAACTGTGTAAAGCTGCAAGAATAATTCAAGCTACAGCTCTCCCTTCCCCACTCCCCCTCCAAAGCACAGAGTGGGCAAAGGTTTCTTTAATTCTGTATTATTTGGATTTGACTATGCCATTGCATTTCCAGTGTCCTTTATATTTGAGGGCTAACTGAATAGATTTTAAGACATCTGTAGAAGGAGCAATGAATTTACCTCCTATTTGTGAAAGTAAAAAGTGGGGGCAGTTTATGGCACGCTGAGCTCCAATTATCATTAAATAATGAGGATGCCAATAAAAGGCTTTTCATTTCCACTCCCACAAGCATACAGCTGTGTGATTAATTGTTGCCTCTTACTGAAGATATAGCACTTCTGTTCCTGAGGTCCTTCACTGTGAGCCCCGGTTCCTGCTGGGGGGGGTGTCCCTGCCACCAGAGTCCATGCAGGGCTGTGTGGTCTCTGCCCTGCCTTGCAGGAGCTCCCTGCTCCCTGCAGCATGGGCTGGCCTTGGCGATGGTCCCTGCTGGGCCAGCGCAGCAGGGGGTACAAGGGGTGCTTTGCTGCCCTGGGACACCTTGCAGCTTTACTTACACATCGGCCTTCAGAGCCCGCACCTATTCTGCCGACAGCCTACGGTCGCTATTCTGACAAATTTGAAGGAAGCAGAGAGCAGGTTTTCAGTGAGGCAAGTGGAGACAGGTTTTATAAATAAAAGATATTTGCTCACCTGCATGGAGCCAGGTACAGAAACCTGGGGGTTGCTGTGGTCTCCAGGAGCTGCTTTCAGGCAGCTCTCAGACCCTGTCATCGATGTCAAGCCTTCTGCTGTCTTACAGTCACCAAGAACTCAGTGTTTGAGATGCTGTCCCTGCTGTGCCATCCATGTGTGTCACAGGTGCTGCTGTTTTCCTGCAGGGAAAACTACTGCTCCTACTATTAAGAGCTGCTGCTTCCATTTCCTTCTCTTGCAAAGCTTTCTTCGATAGTGACAAGCAGTTGCCCAGCAGCCCCATAAGCCTGGGGGTCCCTGAAACAGAGCCAAGTGGGGCTGACACTGTGCCAGGCTGGAGGGACTTTCTCACTGTGGCCGGTATCAGCTGTGAGACTGCAGGCTTGTCACGGGCCCCAGCCACTCTGCTCTGCCCAAGTTTACAATCAAATTGTAATGATATATGAGTTAGGCAACTTTATGTGCGACAGGTGAAGTAAGCGGGACTTACCGAGTGACTTTCAGTTGTTCTTTTAAACTAGTTGGGGGGTTTTTTGGTCTTTTTTCTCCTTTGATTGATTCACATAGTGCTAAGTGAAGCAATAAACCAGCATGGAAAATGTGTAAAAATTCACAGGGACCCTTCGGCAAGGCTGTCCTGCAACTGCTCTTTCATGCGCCTCTTGTGCCCAGGGCTGAACTGGTTAAGAGAGGGGTGTGTTGTGGTACCTGGTAGGGCTTTTGGCTGGAGCATTCAGCAGGGATTCTGGACTGCTGCTGGTGGGAGGCAGCGGAGAGCAGCCTGCCTGAGTGTGACTCCTGAGTGTGTCCTCCCAGGCTTTTTTTATGTTAAAGGTAGGAATGATACCTCTCAGAAACACAGTGCAGACCTCTCTGCTTGGTTCCTCATTAACCTGCACTATCAGCTGTATGCCTGCTTTGTAACACCATCTTACGGGTTCTGAATATGGTTTCTCCATCAATAGCTTTTACTTGATGGAACTAATGGATGTTACCTATCTAGCTGCTTACTAACAAAGCCCTGCTCCTGCAAACGGTATGTGTGTCCAGCTTTAAATGCATGAATGGTCCCCATGGATTTGTGCAGATCCAAGCATGATTGTTTTCATGACTAAGGTCTAAGGTTTCCAGTCTGCAGCCCGGTCTACCAGTGTGGAAACCCAACCCACCTCTCTGCAAAAGCAGGTGACTTTGTGAGGGAGAGAGTGGGTCAGCTGGGAAACTGGGGAACAACTGATCTCTGGCAATGAGGTGGCCGGAGTCGTGGTTTCACATGGCTAAAGAAATGCAGTCTACTCTGTTCACAGCTCTAGCTCAGTTTGGGGTTTGTTTTTTGACGCTGGCTTCATAAATAGGATAGCTGACTGCACCCTGACGGCATGACCACCTCTTCGTTTCTCTCACAAGCGACTCAGTTCTATCTCTACAGATGCAGACTCGTCCCTTCTAGAGCAGCAGCATTAAACCACAGGCTTTTGTTGCGTAACAAATTTGGCCTAGGCTAAGCTAATCATCCAATAATATCTAATAGTTTTATGCCTTACCTTTTCATGTGGATCATATATTGCTCCCTTCAAGATGAAAACTAATAAAACATTGATTAAATGTTTTTTTTCCCCAAGCAATTTGCTGTGTTTGCACCATTTGCCGTAGGGAGAGCTGTCATTAGAGTTTCAGAGATGCTTTTGAGAAATAGATTAGAGATCATTATTGCTGAGCATAACTGTCTGCATGGAGGCTATTAATTTTTGATAATATTTACTCTCGTGCCAAGGCAAGATCCAAACAGGAGCTTGTAAGTGTGTGTAAAACTATACAGACACATTGGAATATCTTGTACACCTCAGGAATTAATGGACTCGTTAGTTGAGACACTAAAACGAAAAATAAAAGGAAATAATTTACTTTTGGCCAAACTGATGTCTGATTTTTTTTCCTGTTAATTTTTGCTAAGGTAAAAAAAAGGTGATTCATCTAACCTGCAAGCAATAAACTGTCACCACTCACACACCTTTTTTGATTAATTTTAATCTCTTTTTAAACCCTTTTCTCATTAATTGTTCTTTAAATGCAATCTCAAACAGTGGATTGACATGTTTAATAAATGTCTGCAGAAAGAATTGTGCCATTCCTGATAGGAAACAATTTCAAGTCAGTAAAACAAGAGAACTTGGGTTCATAGCTTTTCTACCCAGTTGCTTTGGTAAAAGATTCTGTGTGCACTGGTAGGAAATGACGGTCAATGCTTCATCCTTCCCACGCTCCTCTTGGCTTTTCCCAGTGTAACTGTCAAAGCCGGTGGGTTTGTGCACAAAATAATTTCTTTCTCTGCAAATCACTGCAGAACAGATTCAGACATCATTTCTTGTTCAGCTTTTAAGATGGTCTTTAACTGGAAAAAACCTTCCAATTAATGGTGACAAACCTACAAGGCTCTTCAGCTGCTATCAAAAGAGAGAATTTTTGTGTTCACTGTTGCATCAAGGTGTTGTGCAGGATAATGTTCACAGGCGAGATCTGAATATTGATGGTGGGTGTAGCGCTCCTTGCTCTAAGTTTCCCAGCTGCTTTAAATTGTCTGTGTGTGATCCAAAGCTTCTTGAAGCCTACGAAAAAGCTTGGAAGGGTTTAAGCCTGACCCTATTACATTGGCTTTATCTCGTTAACTAAGAGCATAGCAGAGGGTGGGGAAAGGAGGTGGAGGCTGACACCCTCCACGGCGAGGCTGGAGGCTCTGCGCAGTCGGGGCAGCCGATGTGGGGCCATGCGGCTCGGCTGTGGGCAGTGCTGGGAAGGAGACACAGCCCTGGCCAGCCTGCCTGGGCACCTGCAACCTGCCTGCGTGCGGCCCTGGGTGTAGCTGTGAGGGCCTGGGCATACTTGTGGGGCCCTGGGCACAGCTGTGGGGCCCTGGGCACAGCTGTGAGGGCCTGGGCATAGCTGTGGGCCCTGGGTGTAGCTGTGGAGCCTGGGCGTAGCTGTGGGGCCTGGGCACAGCTGAGGGCCCTAGGTGAAGCTGTGGGGGCCTGGGCGTAGCTGTGGGGCCTGGGCACAGCTGAGGGCCCTAGGTGAAGCTGTGGGGGCCTGGGCGTAGCTGTGGGGGCCTGGGCGTAGCTGTGGGGCCTGGGCGTAGCTGTGGGGCCTGGGCGAAGCTGTGGGGCCCTGGGCATAGCTGTGAGGGCCTGGGCGTAGCTGTGGGGCCTGGGTGAAGTTGCGGGGCCTGGGTGTAGCTGTGGGGCCTGGGCACAGCTGAGGGCCGTAGGTGAAGCTGTGGGGCCCTGGGCACAGCTGTGAGATCTGGGTGTATTTGTGGGGCATGGGCACAGCTGTGAGGGCCTGGGCGTAGCTGAGGGCCCTAGGTGAAGCTGTGGGGGCCTGGGCGTAGCTGTGGGGGCCTGGGTGTAGCTGTGGGGCCTGGGCGCAGCTGTGGGGGCCTGGGCGCAGCGGTAGTGCAGAAGGCAGCCGCGTGCCTGCTGCTGGGAGCCTGTTGCTCTGGTGCCCTGCTGGCTGTCTTTTGGTTTCTGATGCTGGGCTTGACCTACGGAGCTGCGACGATCCTGAGAAAGAGCTCAAGAAAAGGCAGGTATCCTTTTGCTGTGCTGTGCTTCTGCAAATGTGGTCAGGAGTGGTTTTAACTTGCTGCAGAAAAGAGAGGCCTAGGTCTGTGCCAGTTCAGGCAGCGGTGTGGGGCTCTGTCCCTTCTTTGTGCTGGATCCAAAGCAGGGCGCGTGGCAGGAGTTACAGACTGCAAACACCTGTGGGTTCCTGTGTGTCCTTGACCTTTATGGTATTCATCATGAAGAGTCTTAATTCTGTCTTTGCCGGGTGGTCAGAAAAGGAAGCATAAAGACATGACTCTCCCTGTTGCAGCTGCAACCCCCTCTGCCGGAGCTAGGGGCTGGGTTGGTGCCACCTTGCCCTGGAGTTGTGAGTCCGTGTTACATCGGGACACCTTCCCACTGTCAGGTGCTGTGGCAGGACAGTGCCATCTCCATCGCCTACTCTTGCTCAGCCCTGTCTCTTTGAACTAATGCCATAATTAAAGGAACTCGGTGACATGAAGGGGACAGGTCTCCCTGCTAAAAGGTACCAACCCCACTGACAGCCTGCCTGAAATTCACAAGGAAGAACGTGCTCTCGCATTGCTTGCAACTATCCACAACGAAGTGTTCACATGGGCTGCTGAATAACCAGTGAGCACTGCAAACACTCTGATGTTGAAGAATTTGAGCCCATAACCTCAGAATGGACATTGTCTATTGCCAGTGTTCTTGTGCTGTCCTTGCCATCTTATTCAAAAGATAAATGAAGTATCCACGTGAGTTAGCTGTAAAGACTTGCAAAGTTTTCTCACGTACTGAAAATCAGCTCTAATAGTTGTTTGTGCGCTGTTCATGACTAATGCCCCTTCCATTTGCCATCGTAGTCACAGTAGTGCCAGTCCAACTCACCCCTTTGTAAAGTTTTTCAGCATACCTCACAGAAGAATGACGCTATAGACAACTGAAGCCTATTCAGATCCTATTGTAAATGTTGAAATGTCACATGCTTTCTTTTTTTAATATCGTTACATCATTTATTCTTCCATTTATTTTTTGTTTTTTCCTTCATCTTTGCTATAAATCATCATATTTTTAGCACATAGATAACAAGTGGTGCTTTGTAGCTGATAGTTGCGCCACAACAAACTGCCTGCTATTCTGTCATTCCTTTTGTTTTGTGTTCAAAATTACTTTGGTTCTCTGTGTTCTTTTAAGATTGTACACATCTTTAAAAAAAAAAAAAAAAGACTTCCTGTCTTTTTTTTTTTTTCTTTTCTTCCTTTTGTCCTGATTTTAGCAGGAAAACAAAGTCAGTCCTCCTGTCTTTTTTCCTGGCATTTGTAGGCCTTTCCTTATGGCTGAGCACAGGCAGGTCTGTTTCCTGTGCTGAGTAGTGTCAGCTCCAGCAATGTGGTGTACAAAAGTTCTCTACATCTTAGGAAAGACTTGAAAAAATACACAGTTCAGGACAGCTGTTGAGCTTGAGGAAAATGCTCTCTGTCTGCTTGGCCCATGGCAACCACTTGAAACCGTCAGCTCCTTTTCTAAACAAAGGGTGGTCACACTCAAGCTCTGAAGTACTTTGTGTTGCACCTTACATCCGTAGAAAAATAACAGGCTGCTTGACAGGTCCTGAGCTCTTTGCCTTACTACGAGAAGTGCTTAGGCTTGAAGTGCTTATGCGTGTCCTTTGGGGAGCATTGATTAAAAGGCAGCTTGCTAAATCCTCCAGTGGGCAAGTGAGGGTTCACTGTGCCAGCCTAGCCAATGGGTATGTCCTGACCACATTCAAATGTCTCCTTGGCCTTGTGCTGGGAGTGCAATAGTGGCAACTTTATCTTGCTGCTTCCAAGGTGCCAAGAGGGCTGAGAAGAAAGTCCAGGTGAACCTTTGCACCTGGAGGCAAGTACTCCACCAATGTAATACCGGTGGAAGAGACACTTCTTTGTTCCTGTTGTTATAAACCAGAGAGAATCAAGGAGAATGCAGTGGGTGGGTGATCATGGGAGATGAGCATTTGATTCTTTGCTCATTGGCATCTTCCGAGTATGCACCTAAGCTGTTTAGGCCCAGATAATCAATGGGAACTGGATGGGACAGGATTCTTTTAGGATCTCTGCTTAAGGCACCATAACTTCATCTCCTAAACATGAATGGAGAGTAGCAGCATGTTATTACTAAACAGTTTGTGATGATACTGGCATGCCAAAAAAAGTCAGGTTAACTTGGAGAGTCCCTGCAATCACTGCCATATCAGTTACTTGTTGCTTTATCTGTTGCTTTTAGCATAATGCCCTGTTAGGCTTGTTTCGTTCTGTTTTCTACTGTTCAGTCTGTTTATTTTTCTACTTTCAGGTGTCTAGAATTTCTAGCTAAAAAGTCAAAAATGCATGTTTGTGAGTGTGCTGCATGTATATGTGTAATGGGAAGTCGGTTTAGTTTACATGTTTTCAGTGAGTCTTACGATCTGCTTTGTGTTCATTTACTTGGGGATTTTATAGTGAGTATTTTTACTGTATCTAGCACAAAGGTTTTAGAGCTCTTGCGGGGGTGTAAGGGAAGGGAAACTGCAACAGAAATCAAGATTCTAGAGGAAACATGCTGCTAACTTGCAAGTATGTCAGAAGTGGTTACTCTTCCCACTTACTATCATCCATCTTATAAGCAACTTTCAAAAATAAGATCGTGCTTCACATAATTGAACTGGGTTTCTTGAGGACAGAAGCCTCTGTGATGCTTGGATTCTCAAGAGGAGCACATTTAGAGCAGGGGAAAAAGGATCCCCTGTTCTTGTTTTTCTTCTTGGATTTTCATCTGCCCTATATTTTGTGGCATATGTATTTGTATTTAACTGTTTTTTCCCCTTAAATATTTGGTCCTTTATGCAGTTAATCCTGCAGTGAACATGTGTTGAGTTTGTGTTACTCTTTGTGTCTGTGGCAACAAAATATAAAATCATGAACTCGACAGTGTGACCTTACTGCAAAATCAAGTGGGAGAGAAGCTAAATTGTGGAAGAGAACAGTTTTAACCAGACATAAATCTTCAACAGTATTAGCAGAAGAATTGAACAGTATAGGTCAAGTAAATTGATTTTTGTATAAATATTCCCTTTTTCAAATTTGTGATGACAGGAAAATCTTTTTACATTTGACCTCTCTTCCAGTGCCGTTGTTTTTGTGAGAAGTACCAGACACGCAAGCAAGGAAAACAATGCTTTGTATTTAACGACAAAAACATGAATTGTGAGGCCACTCAGTTTCCCACATTAGTCTCAAGTTCTTCAGCCTTGACCTGGGTACACACTTCTCTTGGACAAGGGCTAAGACATTTTAATCTCCAGAACTAGACCGTACTTGCCCAGTACTAATACTAGCATTTTCTGTGGTGTTTTCAACAGTGATAAAAACGATTATTTTTGCTAGATACTGAATTACTGCATCAAAGATTTAGTTAAATACAAGCTAGCAACAAATTAAAACTGCTACCTGCCTAAACTGTTTCCAAACCATGTGGCTGGCACTGAAAAAGTCAGTGTTCAAAATGCATCCCTGTGATATTAGTATGATAGAAGCTTTGGTGTATCTCTGAGGAATTCTAGCCATAAGGGTGCCTATAGAATAATGGTAATGAAGCTGAGCCTGACCCAGTGGCCACAACTATCAACCAGTGGCAGCAGAATATGCTGAGTGTGTTTTAGCTGGTCGTACTGTTAGGGGAGCAACAAATGTTGATTGTCCTGATCTACGCCAGTTAGGCAGTAGCAAAAGGAAGGAGTTGGATGAAATCTATAAATCTGCTGGTGAGCTGAACAGGTAGCTCATAGCTTCTGCAATAAAGTACGGCTTCCTCTATAGGGAATAAAACTTTGGTGCTTTGGAATGATGAATTTAGCTGTCTTCCCGCTGGAAAAGATTAAGCGAAAGGGAAGGAGTTTAAAAACTCAGAGTCAGGAGATTTGGAAGTCTTAGTGTCTAATCTCTTCCTATACAGCATTAAGGCCTCCTCTTTACTTTTTACTTTTATAAAATTTAGCATCACCATCTTGCTGATGAAGTTTTTAACTTGGAAATAGGAATAGATTGGAACTGTGTGCCTTGCACTCCTGCAGCCCAGAAAGGGTCAATAACTCTTCCGTCTATGGCTAAAAGACCAAACACCTGCTATAAGATATTAAGAGCTGAGCAGAAGTGAAGGCACTGGAGCAGATAAGAATTGCCTTGAATAGCTCTGCACAAATATATTGGAAAAACTGTATAAGGGAACAAATTCAAATGTGTGTGTTAGTGCATGTTTAGAATACATAATGGTCAGACATCCCTAAGGAGCCAAAATAACCAAGGTAAAGCGGCAGGGGTTCAGAAAGTGCAAATCTCAGCTGCCTTGTACTTGAGCCTGGAAGAGAGAGTGGGGCTGGACTACCCAAATCCCTCCTTCACATGAGATGGGAAGGAATGCTATAGCTGATCTACTCCCTCTGTCCGGTAAGCACCAGCTAAATGCATCTTTCCACTGCAGAGCACCAGCTTTGGCAGTAGTTGTGGCTTTGCCGACATTGCAGTACACGTAGGCATTGAGCGAGGAGTGAAGGTAGGTAGTGAATCACCTTAAAGAGTAGCCTGAGAAGGTGCTTCAGGCTGGCATGGGAGAGAAGAACAGGTTTAGCAGGAAGTAAGCAAAGCTGGTCTCAAGTTAGCATAATCAGCAGGGCAGATGAAGGGACGTGGAAATGAGCATGGGGATCACAGTTGTGGAAAGCGTTGCAAATGGAGACAAGAAACTCGAAGTTGCTAGCGGGAGCAGTGGTACTCAACAACAGTCATGCTGCGCTGTGAGGCTTTATAGTAGTTTTGATCGCGGAAGTAACAGATCCATGCGGTGCGCACCCGGGGCTGTCTCGGCAGGAGCCGTAGGCTGCAATAGGGATGGCAGGGGATGCCAGAGCCAGAGGGCTTGAGGAAAGACTGTTTGGATGCAGAGTTCGGTCCCTGGGTTGAGTTCCTACAGAGCTGCAGTTCGTGTACTCATTATTGTCAGCTGTTCTTTAATCTCCCATGTGTATCTGAGTGTATTTGGAGAAACTGACTTCTGAGAAAAGCTGGAATTGTGATCTCTTGGCATTAATGTATTTTTGTTGTTTTGTTTTGCTTTGCTTTGCTTTTTAATGCTTCTCCCTGTGACATACCTCTGGTACTGTGTAAATTAGGCCATTCCCCATTTTGCTTCATAAAAACTTCTATGCTAGGATCATAGGATATCCTTTTGTATACCCGTGGTCATCTGTCAAGCCTAATTTTTAAGTATCAGCAACCAGAGTTTCCAGAGAGGGAATTGGATCCTTGCCGCCTTGGCCTGCCAAATGTTCGATCAACCAAACACTGTGAGCCCTTGCTTGATATTCATTCTCTCTCCACTGCTGTGAAGTTTATTGCTAGTCTGCTTTTATTTTTTCTTCTAAGAGTTCAAGTCCTCTCCTCTCTTGAGACTGTATTTTCTTTTCTGCTGAGTCAGTCCTCTTTCCCACTAGTGTCTTCCATCTGGCAGGTTAAAAAGTTAGGCAGTCATATGTTTCCATTTGTTCTCCACAGTCCCCAGAACAGGGTGCAAGCTGCCATTCTCCAAGAAGTGCAGAATCAGATTCTCCATCAGGATTTAGCTCAGTTCTGTTTTCCTTTTTGTAGCTGAAGAATGCTCTCCCCCAGTCTAGGAGTTATAAAGAAAAAGGTGTTTCAGATTAGCTTTACTTTTTCCCTTAGGAATGGCCGCAGATGTTACCTTGATAAGTATATACTGTTAGTTTATTGTTCTGTTTTCTCTTCTGTTTCTCAGATTCATTTAATGGGGTATGGTCTTTATGCTGCCAGTTCCCAGTTAGGTTATCAGCTTTTGGATTTGTATCATTTTTATTGCTCATTATATTCACTTTGATGGGTATAGAGGTATCATTTGCATGTCCTGTAGAGTTTATTCCACTTTAAACTAAAGAGCTTTCCTATCTGATGTTATTCCAGGCAAGTATTTTCCTTCCGTCCACATAATAAAGACTGTCCAATTAAATTCTACAAATTTCTTTGGTGCTTTCAGTGTGCCTTGAAGGTAGTATTAACTTTTCATACACCTAGAAAAAGAATGTAGTCTATTTCACCTACAATCTGCAATAACATTTTTACAACACTTTTCAAGCATTTTACAAGTATTCTGTGAAGCTTGAGTCAGTACATTTTCAGCATCATTCTGGAAAAACTGATGAACACATCCTTTTTGATGCTAAAATCTCTGACATGTACACTCCTTCACCGAGTTGCTTTTCACTGTGATTGTCAGGGTGTTCATGGGGTGGCATCGTCCAGTCACTTGCAGCCTTCTGTTAACTTGTTTTTTTACCTGTGATCATAAAACTGTCTTTATAATCTAGACTGCAGGAGGTCTTTTTTAGCCCTATAGAAGTAGAGAAAGACCATTATAAATGCTATTTGACTTTGCAATGTTGTGTTGTGTTGCTGGTTTTTTTTTTTAATTATCCCATTAGCACACTGTATTTGTCTCATCGTTTCCAATAATCACTAATAAACAAGATTATTTGTGAAACTTCCACTGAAGCCCATTAGAATAGTTCTGGCAGAGATGATATTCACATCATGTCAGTTCTGCTTCACAAAATCTTCAGGGCAGCTAAATTCATTATGTGCTAGACTTGAGATTTCTCAGTCTGTTGGCAGTTATTTGATCATTTCAAAATGAACTCTTTACATGGGTGTTTTTAAACAGATGAATCTTTGTCTTGGAGAATATTGCTCCAGTTGTGCTCAGCTGATCATTTAGAACATATGATTATTTTTTTTCTTTGTTCACCAAGGGTCTTATTTTCATGTGATGTATCCAGATTTTACCCTAGTATGACTCCACTGACTTCAGTAGAATTACTTCTGCAGTACACTGGCATAAATCACATGGGTTTTTTTCCTTAAAAACAAGCATAACCCCACTGATTTTCAGGTTACCCAAGAAGTTATATTTTAACAATCACACAAAAGCCTGCAGTCCTGCATGCAAGGGCTTGAAAAAATCTGGAGCATCCAAGATTTCCCGACATGTGCGTTTGCAGGGTGTTACTTGTTAGAGGGCACCTTTCTCCGCTGCTCAGTGGAATTCAGCTGCTCTTACTGCAGTGCTGCTATGAGTGGAGGCCTGAAACCTTTCCTCTAAACAAGGAATATATCCATTAAAGTTACTGGAGCTGATTGCAGAATGTCCTAATGGATCAGGCCAACTGGATAAATTTTACAGTTGTGAAATTGCCCAAGATTTAATTCTACTAAGTGGATATTCAAGCTGGGTGGATGAAAAGAAATGGAATTGTAAGACAAAACCAAAATCTGCAAACTTTGGCAGTTTTTTCCCTCATGGCTGCTGATTATCTGACAGTAAATTTATCACAATTTATTTCTTTTATTCTTTTTAAAAAATATAAACTGTTTATTGTGGCAGCTTCTTGAAAGAGCATTTAGTTCCTAGAGAACAGTACTGGTCATGGATTGATCATTCCTTTCTTTGAGACCTCTCAGCCAAGATGCTCAGTGACTAACCCAGGTTTGCTCAGCTGTTCCAGAAATGATAAAAAGTATGATACAAGACGTGTCTCTGAGTAGTGCCGTTGTGGGAACCGCTTGGAGATGGAGTACTGTTTGTTTGTTGGTCAGTTTTATTGGGAAGGATCGGAAGGAGGTGGGGGGAGTCACCCACAGCTAGCGTCCCATCGCGTGGAGCAGCTCAAGGGCAGCTGAGTCAAAGGAGAATCCTGGGCTGGCTGGCTCTTCCTCCTGGAGAATTACGTTTAAGCATCAACCACACTTCAGAAAAACGGCATTTGCTTTGTTTCCTCCTTGTCTAGCGGACGGTGTCCCTGCCCATTGCAGGGGGGTTGGAACCAGATGATCTTTAAGGTCCCTTCCAACCCAAACCATTCTATGATCCCTTTAAGTTACTGAGTGACAAGCAAGGCAAGGGATATACAATTGCTATATATTCTGCTTGTTCTTTACATTTTACAGAGAAGCAGCAGAAGGGTTACTCAGATTAAAGCTGATAATCTTGATGGATAATCTCAAATTCTGTAAGCATTCAGGGTTTTTTTGTCACTGCTCTTACTGGTTGGTGCATACTTCTGTGTTCCTTGAATTGAAAGAAAATCATTCCTTGCAGGGCCCTGTAGGTCAGAGTATCACACATGCCAAGGGCTGGATCTAAAAACTACAAGGGAAATGTCCAAAAATTATTAATTTGAAGGCACAACAGGCTAGTGTAGATCAGCAGTGGATTCACATAATTGAATTTCAGGCAAACCATTCCGGCCCAAGGGTCAAATTATGAATAAATATAAGACAAAACACACCATCTGGTGAACCATGCCTAATGTAACCGAATTAATTGTTCAGTGGATTTCAAGGCCAGTTAAATAGCTTATCCATATTTCTTATTGCTTCTTACTAAATGACATATTCAGAGCTCTTCCCTTTCGTCTCCCCCTCTAACCCTTTAACCTGTGAGTCATTTAGTGGTGGTGGGTGGTGTCGGCTCTGACAGTGTGTTGAGTATATTGCTGAATAAATAGGCTACTTTAGCAAGTGAGAGCCTGTGGTCAATGACTGGCTTGCAAACATACGGGCCTGAAAATACATAACTTAAATTCATTGTGGTTATTATTTGCATCATGCTGTCTACTTTTGGATGGTTTTACAGGCAACGTGTATCTCTAGGGATTGTTTGCTGTTTAAGAAGTTATGCGCAAAGATGAAAAAAAGCAGAGCTGGAAGTGGAATGGTTGTTGTAAAGTCTAGCTTTATCTCAACACTTTTACGATTTTATTGGTTATAAAATTAGTGGCTTACTTTCCTCAGACTTCTCTGACTTCAGCAGGCTGCTGGACAACTGTTGATTTTTCGAAGGCTGAGAAAAAAATATTGTTTTAGGTGGTCCAGTCTGCAGTTTTTTCATGTGTTTTCCTGGTGTGTGTGTGTGTCTGTGCGTGTTGTGTTGTTTTTCTTGCAGAATAGTTTATACATTTGTACAGAAAATAGGACAGTCATGTTTTTATAATGTCAAAGAAAGAAATGTTGAGATGTGACTTTTGGAACCAGTAGAGTCTCAGTCACAAAGAGTTTGAGGTTGCCAGTATGTCTCAGAAAGGTGTTGCTGTTTTAGTACCTGTTGATCATAGTGGAATTAGTCAGCCAGTACCAACAAAGATGATGAAAAAATGCATGGCAGATCACAAAAAATATTTCTGCTTCAAAATTGTCACCTTGAAGATGTGTAGTGTGTAGTTATGACTTTTAAAAACATGGCTGATAAATTAGAAATATCTCAGCAAATGTATCTTTAATTTTGCAGCGAGTGCACTTTATTCTTATTTTAAGTAGATGGCAACTTTCAAGGTTGCATGACAAGTTGTTTCATCAGAAGCAATTTCTGTCCCATAGAGATGTTTGTGGCAGTTCATGGATTCCCCTGAACTGAATATGAGGCTCAGATTTTCAGATTTGCCTTGTGATCTTAGATGTCCTGTTTCTCCCACAATCGAGTAAGAATTTTGATGCCTCTTATTTATGCAGCTGTGTTGGGCCAGGTGCTCAAGTGGAGGAAAGACAACTAAAGAGAACTGCATTCAGATGAAGTTCAGGTTCTGGGGCATCCTGAATTTCCAATATAGATAACTCTGAAATGCTCAGTGCGTGTTAAGGGTATGAAGTGCAGTGTTGTGCCTTGCTCTGTAATCCCTCTGGTAAGCAGTTTGTTGGAGCTGACTTCATTTGGGAATAGGACAGCCCATTAGTCACTGGACCAAAGCACTGGGGTGCCTGGTGGCTGCTAGTGGCACAACTCAGGGTAATAGCATCTCGAGGAATATGGAGTAATGGAAATAGTTTCCCAGCTGGAGCATGATCAATACTACTTGGAAAAGGTGCCTACAGGAGCTTTATCTGCCACTTGTATCCTGACTGGTATGGTCTCCTGCAGGGAGGAGAGAAGGAAATGGTGTGAAAACAACACTCTGTTTCTTGGGCTTTTGTGGCTGAATATCACTGCTAGTTAGATCTATCCCTAATGCAGCTCCTGCAGTCATTTGCCTGGAATTTGAAGGTTTTTTTCTATTATATATGTTGCTTTTAGTATTGAGCTATCTAAAAAGGCTTATTTGTCTTTGAGGGAATCCTGTACCTTGATCCCTTTTCATATTAGGGGTTAAAAAGAACACATTTCAGAATAGCATCTGGCTTTATTTTAACATAAGCGTTTAGACCAAAAAACCTTAATTTATCTGTATTTATACAGAAAATAAGAATGTGGGCCTTCAGTTGAAATGCATTCCCATGTGTAAAAGCACTTTTTACTTTATTTGAACTTGGGATGAGCCGTTTTTGCTAAGATCTAAAATAATTGATACTGTTGTGAAGTACTGTTAAGCTGGGGGTTGTGGGTTGGGGTTTTTTTGTATATTTTGGGTTTGTTTGGGTTTTTTTAAGTATCATAGCTTTGCTCAAACAATCAGTGGAATACCACTGGCAGGCTTGAGTTCGGGAGGAAAATTCTGTCTGCATGTGCTGTTCCTTGGGCTGCAATGTAACAGTTACTTTCAGGATTTCTCCAGTGACAATATTTTAATACAACTTTGCTGCTGACATTTCTGGGTTTAGTATGAATAAAGTACTAGAGCTGTAACCAGAGTTAACAATTCTGTACTACGTAATATTTCAGTTAAATTGCAGGTTATTAAATAAAGCAAGCCAATTTCTGATCTTACTTAATGTACATTTCCAGTAATTCAGGATCTGATGTCAACAAAAAAAAAATATGTTTTAGATAGTGCAAAGAAGTGAAGCAATCAGATTATATTTCAGGAAATGGACAGTGTTTATTTCAAAGTATTTTAGCATAATACAGGGCTAGTAGAAGGATTCACAGTTTGGAGGGTAGTAGTTCAAGTCAGATGAACATAATGTCTTTTTCTAGAATAATTTTTGGTTCTTGGCTGTGATGCACTGGAGGAATTTCTCTGTTCTTGCTGGCTGTGCAATCGTCCTTCAGTTCTCTGCCCTATCTCTTTCTCCTCAAGATACGTAGCCCACCTTCTCTGAACTCACCATTTTTTAGTTCTTTCTATATGAGTCTTTCTAGGCTTGGTTTTGTTACAGAAGTGATCTCCCAGTAAGAATGCATAGGACAAGCAGAACTTAAGGGTTATTATGGGGAAACCCAAGAACTGGTTTTGTTGTGCTCTGCAAGTAAGTCTTTTGCCTCTCTTTACATCAGCTTTTTACACCACTCATTTGGCAGCTCACATCTATTTCATCACTGCCAAAGATCTGTAGTTGGGTTTCTGGGCATTTCCAGTTGTGCAGCCCATGTTCCAGATTACATCTGGGCCACTCTGATATGCTGGAGTCTCACATTAGCAGTTAGATGTCGTTGGTAGTGACTGCCATCCTGAAGCTGTGCTAGACTAAGCAGATAAGGAAATGATGCAGGATTCACACAACTCATGTGTGCTTTCTCTGACATCTGAAATTTAGGTAAACCACAATATGAATCTAATTACAAATAACCTGGGCAACAGAAATATCTGTGCATAATTTATGCATATCTCTAGAGCTTTAAAGAGTGAGTCCTTAAACATGGATGGAACTTTAAGGATATGAGTATCCCCTTTGTCTCAGTGGACTGTGAAATTATTCATACCAAATGGTCCTATTTTCCTGATAATGATGTATGTAAATGAGAGTATGTATTTAGCAACAGCGATATATATGAGTTGACTGAGATTGAATTTCCACATTTTGGGTCCTTTTGAGGGCTCTGGCATTAATGCTAATGCTGCTGCTGTTGTTCCTGAATCGGTCATGTTTATGCAAACTCTATGCAGTACTGTAGGTTTGTAATACCACTTAGAGGCATTTGATGGAAGCTTATGATTCACAGGGAAAAAAAAACAACCGATATATCCTTTGCCAAAAAAAACTCCAGCCGACCCGGAGGGGAAGCAATTCTGCATTCTTTATCCTGGCTTATAATGACGTAAGTCTCCAGAGAAATTTCAATAGCTCTAACCAGGGGTTGAATGGAGAGCCATCAAGAGCAATGAAAAGGAAAACCCTTGCTTTTTGCTGCTGTTGATGAGTTTCTGATCAGACAAAGCAACACACACAGAGAATCACAGAACAGACTGGTGGAGGCCATGAGCTGACCCCTTAAATTAGATTTTGCCTGTATTGCAGCTAGATGATCTCAAAAAGGTGTGTTGAGTGTCCCTGTACATCTACAGTGGGTAACTGTGTGTTTTCACATGCTGAGCAATGATAAGCATTCAGCAAATAGCATGATTTGTGACTAAAGGTAAAGCTAAAGGTAAGCAAGGTGCAGCGGAGTTCCTAGATTGTCCAAGTGAATCGGTGGGGATTGATATGGTCTGTACCAGTCTTGACTTCTAAATAATACTTGAGCTGGGTTCTTCAAGGGGACATCTGCCCACCTGTCTGAGCCTGCTTGTAAGATCGGAACCTGACCATCATTTTGCACACACCGTTGCACCGTGAAAGTTTATACTTCCAGATTATTTATACTTGTATGAGTTACACATCAAGAAAAATTAGAACATTACCTTTAAAATGTTCAGTGAACAAAAAACCCCACCAAACTCCCTGAAAAAGCTTTTCCTTAATGCTTGTCCTCTAAATACGATCAGGCTATTAGTGAAAAACATTATTTTTCTCAATTCTAAAACCATTTGTTGCTTTTTCCTGAGAAGTGAAATTTATTGCGTTTACTGAAAAGGTGGACCATTCTCAGTTCTTTCTTTTTTTAAGCCACACCTTTTACAGCAGTATACTACAGTATGCTTTGCCAGCAGTTTGCATAAAATTTGTTGTTTATCCTAAATGAAATTAAGATAGGAAAAATATATTTGGAGAGCTAGGTTATTATTGTCTTTCTGCAATAGAATTTGGGCACTTTTTTATACTTTGAAGTGCTGTCCTTAACTTCAGCACAAATTGGTTTACAGCGAAGAATTCCCTGATGGGGGAAAATCTGGGATATTGAAGTATGTAAGCATGATCAAAGTGAAAGCTGTAGCAGGATGTTGACATTTCAGTCCAGAGGAGCACAGCCAATTACTACCAGACTTGTAAAGATGCCAACACAGCATCTTAATGAGATGCTCCCAGGTGTGTGTGTGAGTTCAGGATAGTTTGGTTTGGGAACAGTCTGTTGTCCAGTTCATAACTGGTCATGCAAATATCTGTGATCCACTTTGTGACAAGTGAGTGCTGAACTAGTGTGAGCATGACTCACCAAAAAAAAAGGTTGCTCTGTATCTCTCTGGGACTTGCAGTCTTATGGATGGGTTGAAGTTAAGTCACGCATGAACAGATCAAGGCTGGAGCCAATATGCAGTACTTTGTATACTTCCAGGAAGCACTGAACTCTGTAGGTGTGCTGGTGATTCACCTTCTCAACTTTAGTGTTTAGAAGTAGAGACCAAGTGTGCACAATCCTGGAATTTTCCCTGTGAGAGTACATAGGTGGACAGACCCCCAAGCCAATTCAGTTTTGAGAATACACTACGGTGTGTTCCAGAAAAGGCTGGCAGAAACTAGGCAGTCAGTCAGTGAGAGATTGCTAATTAAGAGACAGGTCATTATGGTGTGAGAACAGCTGCTATTCCTCAAATAAAGCAGGACTCGGTTAGCGAGAATTCCTGTACTTGAACCCTGGCTAGGAGTTTGCAGTGCGGGTAAGGCACGGTGAGGAGCACTGGTGGGAGAGCAGGGGCAGCTTTACAGTGTCACTCAATGGTTAGGTGATAAACTGCTGGAGAAGTCCAATCTCATGCCTTGATTAAGAATCTTTTCAAAATCAGATCGCCATTTCATTGGATTTTACTTCGATCTCATGATGTTTGGTTTCTTTCTTCAGTTCTCTGGGTTTCTGTAATTATGAAAGAACAATTTTTTGGAAGCTATCAGCTTTGACTGCTGCATGGAAGAACTTGAGAATGTCAGTTATAAAGGTTCAAATATTAAAATATGAATGAAAGGAACTTCTGTGTGGTTTGTGAAATTGTTGCAGTTCTTGACTTGAATAACTTGAACTGATACTGCAAGAAACTATGATTTTTATTCCAATTTGGTGTATTTAAAAACATAAATATTTTTTACAAATTTCTATTACCATTTACAAAATACTGTCTTTTTGTAAGTCCCCTTTACTATGATTTTTTATTCCAATGGATATGGTTCCAGTCACCGGTAATTTCTTATTTTTCTTTTTCAGTTACACCAGCAGAGTTGTTTCTAATGGACTGAAGGCACAAATTAATAATCCAGAACTGAAAGTCAGAGCATTGGACCCACTCATCAGTAATTTAATTGACAAACTTCAGCACTTTAATCAAGTAAGTAATTTTTAGAGATAAAAGCATTTTACCACTGGCTTTGATAGCAGAGCTGAAGCTAAACTTACTAGGTAGTACTGCTTCTCACGTGACATTTTCCAGGATCATAGGCCTGAAATAGCCATGGAGTGGGCCTGGTACTAAAGGTAATTGAAGAGTCTGTTATACCGTCCAGTTTATGAACTCTTAATGAGGAATTATTTCCCCGGAAGTTGCTCTAATTCCTGGCTGTTGTTCCATAGCTGTTGAGTAACAGCCCTGCAGTCCACAGTCCCAGGAACACGGAGGAACTCCTGAGCCCCACAGTTCACACGGAGCTTATGACTAGAGTCAGGCTGTGTGAGCACCTTGAGGAGTCCTGTGATATTCCTCTGGCGGAGGGATATCTCCTTGTTTGTGCAGCTTCCTGTTCTACAGTGGTGTGGAGATAAACAGATCAAAAGCGAAAAATGGGTCTAAAAGTGTGTGATAACTGTGTGGAATGCAGAAGTCAGGGCAGAAGGTGCTCCACGACAAATTAACCTTGCACCTTGGAAAACATTTCCTTGACAGGCCTTGTCCTCAAGCTCTTCAGCCCAGAAGGGAAGATAGCCTCCCAATGAGGTTGTCAGCAGCACGGTTAACCTGGGTCTGCCTCCGTCAGCTGTTTAGATTCCCTCAGATGCACTCGCACTCCTGGTGCATCTGCCCTCTTTCAAAGCTGCATGCATGATTCGCTGATATCCCTGCTTCAGCACACCTCTTTGTGTCTCTCAGAGTAGTTCCAGTCCAAATGAGCTGGAGCTAACAGATTTAACAGAGATTGATTTTCATTTAAAGTAGGCATGTTTTCTTGGCAGCTTGGAAGAATGCTTACAACAGTGTGTTCGGAGTCAGATGTGTTTGCACATTAGTCTACTCGTAATCTTTCACCATTAAAGAGTGATGGAGCACAGGGATATAAACAGTTAGTAGAAAACTGCTGTAAGATTAAAGTCCACCTTTGCAGGTGGGGTGTGCAGGAAGAAGAATGCTCTGCACAGGTAAAAGGGAGGAGGAATTGCTTAGCCAGGATGTAGGAGGCTATTAAGACTGTGGCTGTGACCAGGAGTCATGGTTTCATCTCTTACATGAGCCTGCAAAAGTACAACCTTCCTTTACCTCTCATCGACCACTGGTGGTAGATCCATAATCTAACTAGTAATTAGTGTTTTTGTGAAATCTGGCTTGGCTGTAATATTCTTCTCCTGTTCGGTAGGATGCAGTTCAGGGATTTTTGGATCACATTGTTTGATATAACTTGCCATGGGGGATTACAACAACAAGTCTGATGCAGTACTTCAATATTACAGTGAAATAGACATTATGTGGTTGGATTGATGAAAAGGATAATTCATTATTTATCTGCCTTTGCGTGTTATAGAGTGTTAATTTACTTTATAAATATTAGATTTATCCATCTGTGTAATGTTCTTCTATAAACACTGACAATAGGAAATAGTTAGAAATAGATTAAATTAAAAGTAGCTGTATATTAGAAATTCTATTTCTTTTTCTGCTGTAGAAAAATAAAAATCTGAGCAGTCTCATAATGAGCTGCATACCGGTTTTCTTCAGTTACATGTTTAAAAAACAGCTTCAAAGAACACTTTTTTTGCCAGAAGAATAAAATCCAATTCCTAGCTCTTTCTGTGAGTTGGAAGTGTTGCTTTCTGTTACTTCTAATTCTGTTTTAGGAGAATATCATCCTTAACTAAATGTAACTCCCATCAGATTGAGGTGCTTAACAATAATAGATTCCAAGGGTGAAGGATTAAACAGAATACTGATTATTGCCCTAAGATGGTTTGTTCTTAAGCACTTGGAATAATATAAATTCCTTTGATCATAATTTTAGTAAGATTTCTTCAGAGATCAAAGCATCAAAGAAGTTGCTAAATATCTAAGGCTTTCACATACTACATCAAACATGTGTAGCTGTTTTCTGCTGCTTGAATTTTCATTTTGGTTGTGATATTAATATACAAATAAAAACTGACACTGAAAAGCTGATTAAATCAGGAATTTAAAGTGTCATCAATAGTGGGTGTAGACTATATAGAAGAAGAGTTGTACCGAATCCCATTACTCATTTAATAGGCAGATTGATTATTTTCATCAAATTATTCTTTTTTTTTTTTTTTGAGGCAATATGTAAGGTTGAATTTAAACAGTGATAAAATAAGGTGTTATCTTTGTATCTTAAGTGTTTGACATTTGCAATATAATTTAAAGCAATAGTTACATAGTACATGTACAGAAGCAATCCTAGAGAGGCGGGAAGCTTGGAGAGCAGAAAACAAAGCAATGCATGGAATTTGCATTGTAGGTGATTTGATGTGTCTAGGTCCAAATAATCTTCTACCACTTAAGTAATATTGCTAAACTATCCAGAAGAAAGCATGTTTTTGCATAAGAGAAAGATGTGCTGAGATTTTGGAAAGAAACAACATTTCTGTCCTAACAAAAAAAGCTCCAGCTGTACTGCATCTATCCCTCAGAGCCTGGACCTGTTGGCTTTCTCTTTCTCTCTGTTTTGCAAATGTGCATGTTTTTGAAAATCAGAATGATCTGCTGCTAAATCAATTTGCTGAGCTTATGGAGTACTATCAACTACAGCTACGTTCAAATCAAGAGGATTCATTTTTCGAAAAGATGTAACTTAGCAATTCTTAACAATTTCTGGAACAAATGTAATCACTGCTGTCTTCGATAGATCCTCTTCCACCTCCTGCCTTCCACTGCTGGGCCACAGCTCTTCCTCATCACTCTGCAACTCCTGCTGCAGCCTCTTTTGGCTGTGCTGGCAGTCCCGGGCTGCAGATGCAGCAGGGTCAACTGAGGCACCGTGGGCCTCTGGTGCCTGGGGCAGCAATGCAGCACAAGGCTGTGAGCAAGAGTGACTTGTCGCTGGCCACGCAGAAGTAGCAAACCATTCGTTTAAATCCAAAATTGACAGTCTTTGCTGTACAGCAGCCGGTTTTTTTGTTAGCTCCTAATCGTGACTTATCCACAAATGTAAAGGGATTAATAACTTCGTTGATCCTATATCCCATGGGCATGAACAAAACTCTTGTCAATGTATTATTGTTCAAGTTGGTGTATCCCAACTGCAGCATGTTACAAATAATCTGTATGCAAGTCATCTTCCATTCCTGCCTGTCATTTAGGCTGAAATAACAGTTCGTTAGTGGTTATAGCAGTTCCGCATTTTTTTCATCTGGGGTTTAAATCCTCACCACAAGTTGTTGTGGGTTTTTTTTAAATGATTATGCAAATAGCAGGCTATTTTATAACCATTTTGAAAAGCCAAAAGTAAAATGAAATTTAGAGAATATTATTCAACAATTACTGTTACTTGCATCCCCAGCAGATAAGGTATTTGAAGGGTTTATTGTAGCTGCTGATTCACGTATCAGTAGAATTACGGAGTTACAATTTACAGTAACTCTTACATTTAGTAATGCAGAAACAGGTCAACAGGTTGATTTTGAAAAACTAGGAGTTAGAAGTAACATCTTTGCTTCCCCCCCCCCCCCCCCCCTTTTTTTTTTTTTTTTTTTGTGAATAAAGATGTGAACTGCCACTGACAGTAAACATAAAATCCCCTTTGCGCCTTTTTGGAGTACTACCTCTTGCCACATAATCACACTTAAATATGGTTTCATGTTTTTCTTCAGCATAATGCTTTTCACAGTTCAAACACAAGGAGTACTGAGGTCAAGGTTAAAAGTCCTGAAGGATCAATTGCAATGAAAAGCAATGAGAATGTTAGGGAAAAAAGCTTTGACTGTAACTTTACTAGCAGGGTCGCACAAGCATTCTCGAAGGACTATAATATAATAAGTATTATACAAGTTTAACTTATTTGTCTTTTGTCAGCCTAAATCTAATCTTGACAGATTTTTAGAATCAGTGGGTTTTGCTGTTGTCAGTCAGAGATAAATGCTTAGAGCATGGCTGTAATTCAAGAAGACAGTGCAATATCTTAGCGCTTAAAATGAGAGTAAAGCCAAGCAAATCTTGTTGAATCTGGACCCACATTTTTTATTTTTTGTTCCATCAAAGTCTAATGGATCTGCCAGCTGAACTAAGAAATGCATGTAACTCGAATTCCTTTTAGATTTGTGTACAAGGGATGCTGTCATAGCGAAGTTTGAAGCAACAGCACTGAGCTATCCAAAATTTAATCTTGAATGTGTATTTAATTGGGTTAGACAATAGAGGATAATACAATAAATAATTTAACTCCTACTTAATTTAAAAGTGTATATTTTTTGAACATCTATAAAATTTATTACATTATAGAGTTTTTATAAGAAATTTAAGTGTAGCTAAATTGGTTTGATTTTCATCCAAAGTTGTAGCTGACTTGGAGTAAGACTCAAAACATTCTGTTCTTTATTTCATCCAATGAAAACATGGAAAGAAGGGTAGTCATCTTAGAAAAACTGGTGCTATATTACTTCTAGCACTTGGGATTTAAAAAGCCCCAACAGGCTTAGGAGTATTATTGCTTGCGCCCCAATACCTCCCAAAACCTGCAGAGATTTGTGTCTCTTACAAAACAGAGCACCTTTCCGAGAACCGCCATATCTCTGGATTTCCAAAACAGGTCCTCTTTCTGGTTTGTTTTTTTTTTCCCCTACCCAAAACATTTGGAGACTTTGGACATTTCTTCAGGATCTCAGGTGCTCCATATCCCTTTTGAAAGTGTGAAGCAAGCATCTGAATATCCCAGAGATATTCCTTCCCTCTTCAGTGGCTAACCACACAGACCATCTGTAGTTTGAGGCATTGAGTTTAATGCAGATACAGAGAGTAATAGAAAGAGACACACCGAAGGGGTTGGGCCCCGGTCCTCGTTAAACAGCGTGTACAGTGTACTGACAGTCTGTGCACTCGTAGTATGCTTTCAGGATTCATTGCATGAGACTGTAACACAGGTACTTCTGTGATGGTAATCCTATCCAGAAATATAGGAGGTGAAAGGCTGCGTCTCTGCACATCCAAGGGCACGCCATCATACCCTGCTGAGGATGCCACCCAACTGACCCCAAAGCTGGTACTGTCTTTCACAGTTAATGTAGGACCCACGTCACTACTTAGCTGTGAAAGCAGTCCATAACACAACAGAGACTGTTGATTCTTCAGTGCAGGTTTTGAACGGTCAGGGTCATGGAAGTCTTAAAGATTAATCTCGCCTCGGTTTGTCTGCAGTTTGGGTACAAAAGATTTTCGTTGAAGCAAACACTTCTGCAGCTGTGTTGGTTCTTTTCGAATTCATATCACTATAAAGGCAATAACAGCCCACACCACCTTCATCTCCAAATGTAAACATCAGTGATAATTGAATTAATACAGTAGTTATTGGCTGATTAATAAATAGCAGCAAGAAGTGCACATACTTCAGGAAAATACAGAATTAATGAAACCTGAAACAATTATGTTTAAAGTCTTATAATGCTAGGAAAGAACAAATGGACTGTTTATTTTATTTATTTCCTGCTCTGCTGTATAAAAATTTTTCACCCCTGTAGTCAAATAAACTATCAGCTCAGATTACTTCATCAGTTATACAGTTTGTTTCTCATCCTGTTTGTTTTTTTTTTCAAAATGTTTGTTCTTATTAAATCCATGGGCTGTTTTTCTTCTCCCCTGCTAAGAATCAGACATCTCTTTGCTTCCAGATATAGATGTTGAACACTCAGCTCTAAGTTACGATCTTTTTCATAATCCATATGCAATGAAACAGTTCATCCCAGTGCTTGAAACAATCCAGTTTACTCAAAGGCTGAGCATAATCTTTCTCTGTGTGGTCTTCTGTATGGTTTTCTGTTTCATAGGATATACATATATACACATATGTAATGTATGCTGTATAAAAATTTTGGACATCAGATTTCATCATATCTGTGATTAAAGCGAGAAAAGATACGTAAGTGCTGCCAGCCTGGGGAAAAGAAAGAAAAACCTAATAGCAATTTAGCATGCTCTCACTTCTTTAAAGAACCTGGCAGATTTCTGTCATATATGGTTCTTAGCAGGTCATCTTTGGGTCTGTAGCTTTTTGCTTTTGTAACATATTTTCACATTAACCTGTCAATCAAAGTGGAGGAAATGCATCTGCTGTCTGTTGGGGGATTCTTTTGTTACTGAGAAAAATCAAAATCAACAAAGAGCCCTCTTTGCAGAGCAATGGATCACACAATAGTGCATCAGGATACGGTGCGTATAGCAGGCTACACAGTAATGGGGCTGCTTCACTAGGAAATGTTTCAGTGGAGGCTGTAGTTCTCAGGCAATTAAACAGGGTATAGTTGCTGACGGCTCAGGAGCATTTATCTGTCACGGCTTCCATTAGGAGGAGTAAAACCCACAAGAAATCTATTCAAATAGCAGGCTGGGGTATCTGAAGTCTGTCAGAATCCTGTTCTGGTGTTAGGTTTCTGCAAACTGCTGTTGCTTTGAGACCTTCTGGCTTAGGCATCCCAGGTGAGGCTGCTGGGCAGCATCCACGGGAGGGAGCAGGGACAGGCTGAGGGCTGCAGGCCACTGGAAAATACGCAGATGTGGCCCTGAAGGAAGAAAAACTCCCTCAGATTCCCTTTGTCTGCATACCTCGAGGGGCAGATAGAAAAGCAGACCAGGTGATGATGATAGTTCAGCCATCAGACTATTCACCTGGAGATGTGGGATCTCCTTGCTCAAGGCCAGGCAGCTTCAGTCACTGGGCTGTGTGTGGTGGTTTTCTTTTCTCATACAACGCTATGTTTTAAAAAGAAAAGGAGTTTGGAAGCTCTAACCTTCATTCTGCTGGGGCATCAAAACCTGTCAAAACCCAGAGTTTGTCCATGAATCAGAACAGAAGAGCTCTTTCTAGTCCAGTTCCACTGAAAAAATATCATGGCAGCATTGTTTTATGGAGAGGGTATGTTAACGTTGTAATATATGGCTAATTGCAGTATATGTCATTGCTGGCTGAAATCTGTGTGCTTTTGTTGGTCTGAGGTCTGCAGGTTATTTGTTTTGTTCTGTTAAATACAGTGACTTGAGATATAATTAAATAATTTTAATTAGAATTGAGAAATGACTTCTTAGTATTAAAAACAGCATCAAGGTTTCAATAGAAACAGAAATCATGTGAAATACTGGCTCAACTAAACTAAAATGTAGCGGTTTAAAGTAAGACAAATCTGAATCGCAACGTAAATCCAGCATATCTTATTATATGCTAGCAAACATATAATGCTAAAATGCCCGTTTATTATTCTTGTGTTGTGTCTCAGAGTATGCTGTGCTGTTTGTCTTGCAAGCATTTTCAGAAATTATTTGCCCAGATGGGCCATTGTATGTGTTTTGTTTTGCTCATTGTGGGAAATTAGTCTTAATAAATCAAAATCACATATTGAGTCATAGTAGTGACTTAAGCCAAGTGAGGGAGAGGGAGGGGAGAGCTACTATTTCAATCTATAACTGAGCCAAAACATTTCACATATAGAAAAACATAGTTTGAAAAGAAGAGTCTTACTTAAAACAAAAATACAGATTCTGTCCTTTGGCTTGAGTGCCCAGTTCTAGTTGCAGGTGATTAGTGAAGCACGAGCTGACACTGATTTTCACAGATGAGCTGAAGAGTTTCGGGTCCTCTGGTGCAATGGCTGTGAGTAAGGAGGGGGTCAGACCTCGGAGGGAACAACTTTGGCTTGACCAGTGAAACGTGGTACCAGGAGCACGAGACCGAGCATGGGAATATGAGGGCTGATGTGGGAATCCAGGGGCAGGCAGGAAAGCAAGGCAGGGTGGGAGCATGAGGCATCTAGGGAGAGCTGGTCAGACTGGGGGCTTGGGGTGGCCGCCCAGGGGGTGGAGGCAGCAAAAGAGAAACTTTTCCACCATTAATGGAAATACTGTGGTTTCTTGCCACCCCAAGAAAAGTGCATCACTCTAATAACTATTCTCCTTGTGGTATAAGGTGCTAACCAAAATGCATGCTGTTGTTACTGTTCAAACCGCTCACAATTGTTACTGTTCTTGACCAGAAATGTCCCTTTGTGGGTATTGGCACAGGGGAGGAAGGATGGGTTTGACTGCTATGTTAACCTATTTGTTTTGATGTTGATTTTTTTTTTAATGAAGAAAGTCAGAAAATATCATTGAATTAAGGTTGTCATACTGAAATTTTAAATTCACTTTTATGTAAAAACTTCTTTTGTTCTATTAGCCCATCATCTTTCTCTGATCACTCTAGTAGTTGTAAGTCATATACATTGTTATAAATGATCATTAGAAGTGTGACTCTGGTATTTACTTTTGAACTCATTCCTGAGCTACGATAATGTGCTTATTTTTGGAGGTAATAAGTTTAGCATAATAGGAAAGAAAAACAAGAGATTTATGGGCTGATCATTGTTTTCTTTAGGGTAGAGGAAAGGTCTTCAAACAATTGATTGATTGTTGGCCAAAAGCAAGAACAGGGTCATTTTCCTCTTTCTGTTCCACTACTGAAGTGAGGAGACTGGTAGAAAAAGCAGTGTAAGAGAATAAAACTAAAGACTACCTAAAGCCCCAATTTAGTCTGTAAAGCTCAAGTGGATCTGTACTGCTGGTGGTGACGAGTCAATCAATGCTACTACAGTATACTGCCACTTCCCAGTTAAAGCAAACAGCTTGTTTCCAGCAATGATTTGGGCTGCATTGTAGCACAAGGGGATGAATCAGACCTGGACCGGAGAAGCCCCAGAGCTGGTGTCCCTTGGAGAGGTTTCTCTTACTAGATGCCTGATATGGCTGCCCACTGTGGCTGCCCGATGCTGCTCCCGGATGCCTCCTGCACAACCCAGAAGCGTGAGAGTCAAGTCATCGGTAACACTTACAGCGCTCATATTTAGGCTGCTTAACCGGTTCCTCCATGGCAGCTTAATGTGAGACGGTTCGTACTTGTCTGGCCAGGCAAGCAGCCCTTTTAACGTCTCCTCACTGTATCTGCAACGTGTAGAGAGGTTAAAGCATCTCAATCTTTTTGGTGCCTTTTGTACTCGTATGATCAGTCACATGCCTCTTGGAGGACAAAATAAAGAAGAGCTAATGATAGGTGTGAGGTGAGGGCCGGCAAACTTCCTGGTGTCACTGTCTAGTCTCTAAAGGAGAAAATTAGGGCCACAAGCAAGTATCAGAGGAATACTTGATCTGCACGCTGCTTCTATCAGTGTTCGTTCCCTTACACTTTGGAGTTTCAAAAGCAAGCCTGAATATTGGAGAGAAGCTGTCTCAGGAGTAGCCTTTCACTTCTACTCTAGGGAAACATTCACAAGTAATTACTAAAATAGGGAAGACTAAAGGAAACAGTCCTCTTGTTTCAGGCAGAACTGCTGCAGTGAAATAGCATAATTTGTCAATTTGAAGAAATCCAGTCTTACAATAGACCTGTTTCACTTCTGAGCCTGTCTTACACTTGTTTTACATAATACTTGTAAAGATTCACATATATTACATCTCACACCCATCTGATCACACACACATCCCAGAGCCATGCTGAGAGTAGTTCACCAAATCCAGAAGAGATCCTAGGACATCAGACTCTACTTTTCCTCATCTCATCATGAGCTCTTCTGCCAAGTTGGAATTAAAAAAGCAAGACATACATAGATGCATCAACCTAATTAGTCAAATCAGACAAATGCCACTTTGGCACAATTGTTGTTGCTACTGCTCTTTTATCAAAGGCATGATGCAGTTCTTGAATGGCCACAGACCTCCTTGACCTTGGTTTCAGTGTGTTTCCAAAATATCGGGTATCTCGGCATTCTGGGTGCTTGGCATGATGGCTGGCCAGGCTGTACTGGCGCAGCGCAGAAGGCACCTTCCTGCTCCCTGTCCCACGAGCAGGCCTGGGAGGCTGTTTCCATCCCAACGCTGAGACATCGCTCCCTTCTTCCAGGTTTTAAGATTCCTGCTTCTCCAGGAAACTTCTCCATTAATAGCATTAATTCTGGAATGTCATGTTTTCTCCATTACAAAAGCTTGATGCTGTACATTCATGTGTCTCATCAGAATTCCCACAATAAAATTCCCATCAGATACCAAAGGCTGAGCCTTACCTGCCTGCTTGCTAACACAAACTGCAAGAGAACTGTCTAGTAGGGAGAATCACTTCTATTTGTAGCTGTTTGTTTCTTAATTTTTATCTTCTTGCTTCTGTGAAAAGTTTTTGAAATTTGCATAAAAAATAAGTTTAGCTAATACAAAAAAGTTTAGTGGGGGTTTTACAAACCCTACTGCACTCTGATTTTCGCTATCTGCTTACTTTTATAAGCATTAGCTAGTCTTTAAATTTCTTACTTTTTTATGGCCTTTCTTACCCAAACTGAAATGTTTTGTTTCTGAAATTCAGCCTAATTAAGCTAGATGTATTATTTAAAGGCACCATGAAAGTTCCTCAGCTGAGTGTATCAGCTGATGCCATCGCAGTCCAGACAGTCTGTGCAGTTTGCCTCCTAACTCAATTCAGTCCTGCGTAAGTATGAGGCCAGCATGTAAGCTTAAGAGGAAAGTATAGCAAGGAGTGGAAAAGGTACTTCTTTGGTCACAGGGAGACTGTGGTGTAGTTTCCCATAAACATTGTTCTGTCTGGATTGTTAGGGAACGTAAAAATCAGACAAAGTGATATCAGTAACAGGTGAAATGCACCAGCACACAGTAAGGAACCAAACCACACCAAAGCCAAAGAAGATGGACCAAGTGTCAGGGAACCACACGGGGACTTCATCTTTAAGTAAGGTTAAAGACGTCCAAGAGGGATGTCCTGCAACCCTGTTGTTCTGTCACTTGATCTACACATACTGTCCCAAACAGGAGCAGGAGTTGCTTATGGATACGCAGCACCTGAAAGCAAATAGCCATGGCCTATGCCTGAGCTTTGGGCAGTGCTTGGAGCAGGCAGCTGCAGTGTCTCGCAGAGAAGGATTTCGTGCTTGTGGGAGCTCTCTTTACATGGCTCTAGGAGCACAGTTTCTCACAGCTGCAAGACGCTCTGGTCAGCTGAGAGCTGAGCTTCCTGAGAGGCTGGGGACCCTGCCGCTCACAAAGGACAAGTGTTGGCCTCCTGAAGTACCAGGTTCTCCTGGCCTGCAGAGCTCGAGGAGATCAGAAGCCCTGTCTGCCCATGTGGTGGGTGAGCTGCTTGCAAAGCAACCCCAGCTGCGCCATGGACCGGGCAGTAGTGTCAGCTCAGCACAGACGGAGACCCAAGGCTTTCTGTTCGTGTTCAGTAGCTGTCTGTAGGGCTGGCGTGTTTGGCAGAGCTACAATATTAACCAGACTCTCCCCGCCATGCCTTTCCAGGTTGATACCTTGAGAGCTGACATTTTATCGCAATACCCCATGGCTTCCTTCACCCAGGAAGTGAAACACTGGTAGAAATAATGATAGGGAAATACTGTGCATCTGTGTCCGAAATGCAACTCGGACACAGCTGAATGATCTTCCCTGGCTCTTGTTAAAAGTTTAGGTCCAAACCAACACTGTGTGCACTGGCTTACGTGGTGCTTAAATGACAAAATGCAGAGAGCCCCACAGAGCGCTTCTGTTAACGGCTCTCATAAGTAATAGACAGTGGATAGCAAGGATTTTTGTCAAAGTACATTAGCAATAAGATTATTTTTAGAGGCATATATTTTCAGTGTGATTCTTCTACCATCTTCTACCAGCATTTACCAGAGTATAAAAGTTACCAGAAAGTAATAGGTAATTTGAGGTTGGAAGGGAGGATCTGGAGATAACCCAGCTTAACCTTCTGTTGAAAGCAGGGCCTTAGGTTTGCTTATCCAGGGCCCTGTAAAACCAAGTCTGGCATAACTCCAGTGAGGGAGATTCCATATCTTCTCTGGTGCCCCTCTGCTTTGTGTTTGTTTGCTTGCTCATATCTATGAAAAGATGTACACCAGTCTTAAATGCCTCGCTTCTTCCTGTTTATAATTTTCTCAAGGTCCAGCTTGAATTCATAGACAATAGTTCTTGGGAACAGAATAGGCACTTTATACCTTTGTACACTGAAATATGTTCTTGTGTATAAAGCAAGAGCAGTTATATAACAACTTGATAGTGGGATACCTGGAAGTTCCTGCTTCCTATAGGAAAACATCCAAGGGAAGTGACAACGAAAGTAAACAGCACCTCTCCGTATCTTGCATGAAGCAGATTCCTGTTGTGAGTCCAGGCTGCCTGGATTACCACCAGTGAGGCTGACATAAATAAATGGCGAATACTGATTAAGCAGCAGCCCGCTCATTTACAGAAGGCAGAATTTGCATACACTTACTGGCTGGAAGAAAATTTACTACTGTGCACATGACGCTGAGAAAAGCCTCGGGTATTACAGTTGGGAACCATTTGCTCATTACTGTTCTTTTGAATAGCAATGAGGTGCGTGTAAGAGTCTGTATGCCGTGACTCCTGTGCATTTGCAAATGTAGCCTACTCCTGAGAATAGATGGGACTTTTTTTACCTTTAATTGTGATTTTATGGCTGAAAATGTCACTTAGAGATTTGAGCTCTGTAGTCCTGAAAACATCCAGGCCCTCAGCTTCTATACCCCTAAACACCTCAGGCTTTGGGTAGCTGAAGTGCCTTGCATTGCAAATATGATTTATTTACTATGCACTGTTTAGTGACACCTACAATCTATCCTGCTTCCTGAGACTGTATGCATTTTAAATGAGATAATACATTTATTTCACTTGCCTTTTTCATGCATCTGAAATGAGCCTGTGCCTCAGTGCAGTTATGTGGGAGTGGATCTATTTGGGGCTGAGTATTCCCAGTCCCAGATGTCATGGATGAACTTGTCATTATGCAGAACAGTCACCCAGGAGACCACTGATTCCCTTCAGAAACGGGTAGTCTTGGTATTGCTTTAACACTAATAGCAAAGTGAAAAATGAGAGGCAGTGAATAAGACGGTGCAACTTCACATGTAGAAATTATACGCTTTCATCACTGTTTTCTCAAGCTCGTTTTTGAGCTGTGCAAAGACACCAGTCTTCACTCTGGAGGAAAGTACATCCCATGGAGAGTCTGTTATCACATAAATCTCATGCAAGTACTTCCCGCTACCCCGAAGGTTTGAGAGTTGCCAGTACTTAAGAAGCACGAGCTGCTCACAAACAGCCACAGAAGGTTGCCCTGTTGAAAGACAGAAAGTGAGTTTTCTGCCTCTTACAGCAACTGAGAGCTCGCAAAGAGTTGTTAATACAGAAACATTGGTGAGTACTCACAAAGGGTAACATCGATCTAGTAAGGGAAACAAGACCCAGCGTGTATAACCATGTTCAAGCCCAGAATCGATACTTACGAGTGTCCCTAACTTTAAAGACATAAATAATTCCAATGGCTTTTCACACTTTGTGTAATTATCATTATATGCATGTTTGAGTGAAGGCTATGCTCAAAAATGAGAGAGATCTGTTGAAATCTTCAACAGATCATTGTTGGAGCGTAGCACTCCTTGGAGAGGGTAAGTTAAAATCTTGACATCGAGGCTTCAGCTCCAGACCACCCTTCTCCATCGATAATAAAGGGAATCTAGGGAGGCTGTTCTGGCAAGGCTAATACTAATATTTGCTAGTCCACTAGCATTTATCCCCCTAGTTTTCTCCCCACCAGAAGCCTTCATTCAGTATGGCATTTAAACACACAGGTCACTCAGCTGTTGTATGTAGGCTCATGTAAAGAGGTGTGTGCTTTTTTGGTGCCTTAGTGCTGGGTGTGCTCCTGCACAGCTGTTTGTGCATTCCGGGCTCGCGGCAGCGGGCACACCGCATCCCAGGGTCCCTCTGCGGGCACACGGCATCCCGGGGTCCCTCTGCGGGCACACCGCATCCCGGGGTCCCTCTGCGAGCACACCGCATCCCGCGGTCCCCCAGAGGGACAGGGGGGGCAGGACTCAATTGTTTTGAAGCAGCCACAATGTGTCCTTAGTCTTACACAGTTCAGTCACATCTGAAGATGAATTTATGTAGGCCTCTACATGCTTTTAACATGAACTGGAAAAAAAAAAGATTTGATGGACACATTCTGTTCTTCCTAATGTTTGGAAAAGATTTTTTCTAGCTTTATTTATTATTCAGATACAGAAGATATTTTTTCTGTGTGATATGTGCTTTTCCACAGTTAAAAAAGTATGTCCAATAACCAATTCAAATAGGTTCAAGCAATACTCAAATTTGAACGCAGCTTTTAGTAGCCAGAAGCAAATAACTACAACCTAGCCTACTGATATGAAGCATGTAGTGTTTTGAATGCTGCCATATGTCCTGATACGTATCAGCCTTGCAAACAGAATCATAAAGCACTCAACGTCATTTCAGGGCTCTGTGTCTTTTTTGCTCCTTTCAGTATCTATAAGAGGAGCCTCTCACAACAGAGTTTTTCAAAATTACATGTTCATGGGAGTGAACTGGCAGGCAAACAACGTAATTATTGGATAATATAATGAAATATGACTTGTGCTTCACTGCAGTAAAATGACACCGAACCATATTTGATGTGGCATTTGAAAGAAGAGAATCTAATAATATTAAATGGATTTCAGAAGGGTAAATGGAAAGCTTGAGATTTGTCTTTCTTAGGCCATATAATTGGGGATGGATGAAGTCATAAAGAGAGGGGAGAGGGCCACGGGCCGTGGTGAGCTGCAAGCGCTTTGAACCCCTCGACGAAGCTGACTGTTTGTGCCAGTGACTCGAATGAAAGTTTAATATTAAAGAGCTTTGTTGCATGAAGTTCTAGTCTCAAGGGTAATTTTGAGCCATGCAGCACGATACAGAAGTTTTAACTGAGGTGTGTGAAATGAATCACTTCAAGTATTCAAGTTCAATTTTGGACTTCATTTAGAGTGTTTATGAACCATATGAAGCAATATTATACTTTCTTATTATAAAGATTATTTCAGTTATTGGTTCAAATACTTTCTTAGGTATTTTTTTTTTATATCATCTTGCTAATCACTTCCAAGTACTTGGTAGACTAAAAATTGCACACCAGTTACCAGACATGTAAAATATTTTTTGTTTCAGTAACATGATATATTAACTAATAATTTGAACAAAATATAATAATTGCAGCTTGATTCTGAGACAGTCAAACACAGCTAAATGTATTTATTTTGAAAATGTGAATAATTAATTACTTTTTTAAATAAGAAGCTTCTGTTTAGCTCCTAAGTGTAATGGTAAAAGCCAGAAAGCCATGAGTGCATATTCAGGAAGTGGGACTAGCTGGTAGTAAAGCATCTCAATTCAGCAGCAAAGGAAAAGCACTTTACAATTTCAAAAATAACAAAAGTAAGAAAAGAATAATACTAAACAGTACAAAGCAGAATTTATGACAAGTAAAACTCAAAAAAAAAAGCTAAAGGTGTGATGTAAAACCTGTGACTGGTAGGGCCAAGAACATTAAAAAACTGTCTTTATCTTTCATGCTAAGTGTACTATGAGATAGCAAGTTATTAATAAGTAGGCAAATAGTATCTCTGCACAACATATAAATTCTAATAACTGCTATGAAATTTTTGGCTTTATTCTTTGAGGAAGCCAAAGCTGTCCTGTCTGTCTGCCTATCAGCCTGTGCCTCCAGCAACATTTTAAAGTAATCAAGTTCAACCACATTTCCATAGCCATTTTTATCTGTGCAGGAAGTTTCTCTCCTTGCTGATTCCTCCCATTTCAGGAGGTTTTGGACTGTGCCGACATGTTAGCACATATGGCAGTTTGATTCCTGAGAAAAGATTCTTGGAAGAAATGCCTGAGAGTGATGCACTGAGCACATAAACGGGGGCAAAGGATGCAAGGCGTTGTGTTTGTCTCAGGAATTGCCTGCACGCAGAGTTTTAGCTGTAACTCTGGTGTAGCACTGTTTCGATTAAGCCAGTACAGTTTTGTGTGTGTGGATGCTTTTTTTTTTTTTTTTTATCAGTTCAAGCAGGGGAAAACTTGAATGACTATAATCTGGGTTTAGCTAAAATAGTTCAATATGAACTGTCAAGCTGGAGTTAAACTAGTGAGCAGGAGTTAATGTGCGTGCAATTGCTGTGCAGCCTGCTGTTAGGCTCGCAGCAATTTCAGAGAGATCATATGATCAAAATGCATTAGCTTCTTCTGGCTGGTACACAGAGAGAAAAAGAACAAGATCATTTTGCTAGAACCTCGCATCCAAGGGAATTCTGGTCTGTGGAGAATACCCGAGGAGACTGTTTGAATCCTAGGGAAGATTGTAGCCACCTTTTTCTATGGAGGATAAGGAAGCGGTCTAAAAGGAGGAACTCTGGTCTGGTCTCTTATTAATGTTATTGTCTGGGTCTCAGAGAAAGTCCCCAGCGTGATCTAGCTATGGAGGAGAAAATGACTGTGGACAGACTGTAGAGGATGAGAGAAAGCACCAGAATATTCAGTCTGGTTTTTAGCACTCTCCCACTCTCATTTTTTCTTTTAACCCTTCCTTCTTCCCAATCCCCACTGTAAATGAAACATTTAATTTTGCCAGTGGTAACTGGGTGACAGGAGGATGGAGCACAAGCCCCGCGTGTGTGAAGCAGGCCATATGCTTGTGTGGGTGTGGGCGAGCGTGTGGACGTGCTTTTCCATGGAAGATTCAAGTGGGATGAAAGTGCAGTTTGTGGCGGATGCAGTTTTGGGGGTGCAGTAGTTCACTACAAACTCCAGATTTCAAGGTCGATCTCAGCATCACCCCCAAAGCTGTTCCTCAGCATCTCTCTGCTCCTGTTGTATCAACCAATCACACCGGTCGATAGTACAAGTTTAGGCGAGCTGAAACCTCAGGGTGTCAGAGGGGAGAGCAGCAAATGGGAGATTTAGCAAATTCACAGAGTCCCTGGTTTCTGCCTTGGATGTAGATTAAACCCTTGACGATCACAGCTTCAAGTACGTGACGGTTATATTGCTGCAGTTAAACCAGTCAAATTTCTTCCACTATTTTGTAAGTCCTGTAGGGGGGGTGGGAGAAGGCAGTGTTCATCTGGCTCCAGGACAGGAAGATGGTATTGATTTCTTAAAGAATACAAAATCCTAAAAATTCAGACATGCTGCATTTTCACTTTCCAGTCCACAACTAAACAGAAAATACCAACATCAGCCCTGTGATGCTGTGGAAGAATTTTGTTTGTCTTGTTCCTCCCAGTCCCTCTCTCACCCCAAAATATTATTTCACACCTGCAAGTCAACAGTGCTTGGTGGAGGTTCAGGCTTTGATTTTGGAATGGTGTTCCTTAATGTGGCTTTAAATGGAGTTTTAGATGTGACAGGGGTCAGTTGAAATACCTACAACAGCTTGAACGGACTTCCATTTTTTGTGGGCTGTGGTAGCTTTCCAAAAGCTGTCAGCTGTAATCTACTGTGTTGGCATATATGTATGTGTGTATATGAGTATGTATATAATTTTGAGCCTTACAAGTTGAAGACAGCAGAATCAAAAGCTAGTCGGTCAGTCACATGCTCCTGTGCCACTGAAGACTTTGTCAGTCGGTATAGTTACCTGTGACTGTCATAATTAATGTGATTTTTTTTCTTCCTCTGTCTCTGAAAGAAGTTGATGGCTATTTACAAAATATCTTTCTGTCATCTGCTATGCTCAGTTCCCACCCAGAGGGTTCACTCTGGACAGCAGTGTCTCCCATCATGAATCCTCTAGACCTGCTACGCTTCCATGTTTGGTCCTTGATCTTTAGAAGGTATCTTATCCCTTCTCCCCTGCTGCCCTGAGCTCATCTTCAGATGTAGTTTGTAATAACTTTTATTTCAAATAAAATAGATTTCAGGCAAGACAACATCCTCTCTTGAAGGTTTATAAGCTCACCAAGTGTTTTGGCTGGACATCACTTTTTGGAGCACTGCTGTAATCTGAGACAAAGTCTTAACTGCATCCAACGGAGTTGCTCAGGTTCATTTGTTATCAGGCTCCTGCTGAGGATATTATTATAGCTTTAACTAAGGCAGTGAACAAAACTGCCCATTCAGGGGTTTTGATTAAAACACGACTTGCCAAACTCAGTTTGCCCAGGTTATGGGAACCTAGGTCTATAGGACAGTCTGTATTGTACATGGCAGTGGCAGACTTGGCTCAAAGGTCTTGGCTCAGAGCTGCCCTTTGCACAAAGATAGCAGGGAGCAACTTCCCCCATCTTCAAAGAAAATAATGAGTTGCAAGATGCCCCTATTTAAAGATACCAAACAATTCTCATTTTTGCAGAGCAACTAGCTCAAGGTTGGGCTTTTCTTTATGAATACTGTTCGAATGAATGTACACACCACAAGTGTTCTGCACACGCCGGTGTGAAGACCCAGTATAGCTGGCCTTATGGCATTTTAATAAGAGGTAGTGGTTATTTTTAGTTTAAAGTAGGAGTTTATGGTGGTATGTGTTGAACGCCAAATTTTTTTTTGACTTAAAATTCCTAAACATTTTTGTGACTTAAACTTTACCCTTGCAAAGACAAACTTTTACAAGGGTGCAGATCTGAAAAGGATTTTCTGCCCTTGTGATCTAGCACTTCTAGGCATCTTCGAGGTTTTTAGACACACTTACTGTTCTGGATTCTTTTTAATTAGAAGAGGTAGAGGGCTACACATTAGTTCTTGGCTATTTTCTGTTGGCCTGCCCTATCCAACATTCATTCTGCAGTAAGGTTGTACTATTTAAATTCTGGTTTGTGCAGCATCCCTTGAGCTAGTTCCTCTGCAAAAACGAGAATTGTTTGGTATCTTTAAATAGGGGCATCTTGCAGCTCATTATTTTCTTTGAAAATGAATGTTCCCTCCCATCTCTTCCCAGACAGTAAGGTAGGCATTCTTTAGGCAAGCTAAAGGGTTGGGTGGTCAGGTTGGTTTGGGTTTTTTTTCCTCTCACCGTTGCAAAAAATGTGGCATTGCTGTTGCTCTTAGAAAACAGATAATCTTTCTTGTGTATACTTGCAAATTGTTTGCATTCTTTTCATAACAATTGAAAAATCTAGAAAGAGGGAAAATAGTTACAGCAGGAATAACAGGGAAAGTTCACTGGTCAAAGTGCTGCTCCCTCAGCATATTCATGTATCAGAAGCTCAAGTGTTTCTTCTAGAAGCTAGGGCATAGGCCAGAGGAATCTTTGCAGCGGATGCCCAAATTGAAGCAGAGCATCAGGGAACTTCCTATTATTCTTTGTCCTATTTTATAAGCAGTCAATGAAGCCTGGGAACAGCACTAACTGCAGTTTGTCCACGCTGTGGGACTGGCATTCAGGTACAGGGTGAGTCAGAAATTGCCTGCTCACCCATCGGTGAGTGAACAGGTCAGTAAATAGCTCAGGTCACCCACCCTGTAACTTTTGAACCTGTCAGTCATTTCAACCAGTGTTTAAGTAAAAAAAAAAATAAAATATATATATATATATAAAACCTGAGAACTTAGAAGATTAAGCATAGGTGTTTGGAGCATGAGGTTCAGTTCAGCCCCCCGCTGACAGAAAGGCTGCAGGGTGGGCTGTGTTTTTATATCCCAAAGAATCCACATTCAGGGGAAGGAATGAGAAAGAGGACTCGGTGGCCCAGCTGCAAAAAAAGCTTCAGTCGGGTCTCATGCCTCATTACATATGAGATAATCCAGCCACAAAACACAAAGCCAAAGGTAATAAGGCTAAATTCTGCTTCCCACAGAACATCTCGTTCCATTTGTGCCGGTGTGTTCAGTTTTGCTTTCCCTGTTATACTCAGCAGTTTGGTGAGGTAGATAAACTATCTATTTTCCAGGCTAGGCAGTGAGAACAGTTACACTCCTTATTATCAAAACTATAAACAAGTAAACTATATGCCTGTGCCTACCTTTTCCAACCATTGCTTTCTGCTGTCTCTTCTAGGGGACTGTAAATTAATCTGCAGCCCAAAACACAGAAGATTTATATGTTGGTTATTGTATTTGCATAACCAGCACAGTAATGAATAAGAAGTGTTAAGAGCTTCATTTCATTGAAAGAAAAAAAATAGGATCTCTCTATATTTTCCAGAGCACAATTTGAGTTTCTCACATAGTAAAAAAGCAGCCTAATACGTGTGGTCTTGGACCAATTGTGTGGTTAATGACCACTTGCTGAAAGTTAATGTCATTTCAGAAAGGCCTTGCTGTGCTGAGAGTTGAAAATTCCCAGTGCTTCCAGAAAATATGAATTAACATCTCGGGAGGAACTCTTATCTGGATGTCACCTTTAAGTTTCTGTGCTTTACTGTGGATTGTTCGTTTTGTTGAACGTATCATTAAACCGTAAATTATTTTATTGTATAACTGAGGGGTGATGTCACACACTTGACAGCTGTCAGTGATGTGTTGTGGTTTTCGGACTGAACGACTCTGAATTATTAATGTTTCAGATGTCACAGAGCCTGTTTAACACTTCACATGCAAGAGAGCTTTGTTAGAACGCTCAAAATACAGCTACTGTCTTTCACATTGGCCAGCAATATGGCCATAATTAGCAATGCCAAATTATTGCTATACGCACTGGAAATGTGCTTCATAAAGCCTGTCCCACGTAACTGCGGTGCCCAACTTAGAATAAAGCCAAACTGAGGTGTTCAGACAGGAAAAAAAAAAAAAAAAAAACAACAACAAAGCAACACAGCCCTCCCTGAGTTACAGCTTGCGATACTGAAACTTGTGATACTGCTCAAGAAACCAGTTATGGGAGCTCCTTAGCTCTGGGGGCAGATGCATGCTGCCAAGAGTTGCAATGATTCTGAAGAAGCCCGAGATGGGGGGAAAGGCAAAAGTGTCTGAAGCGGTCTTCAAAGCTAACCGAATATTCCTGTTTTGTCAGTCGAAACGTGATTGTATTTATAAGTTCATGTGCCTGTTATTGGATAGCCATTTTCTGAAACACTGATTTAATGACATAATAATAGAAATCTGTTCTTTCCATGGGGTTTTCATGAAAGAATTTTTCACAGTATGGAGCCAGAGAGAGACTGTGGTGAGGAATGCCGTTGCTGAAGTTATCCAAAGATAAAACCAGCTCTCTCATTTTGGCTCACTAACCCTCCAGCCCTCCTTGCAGGCTGGCTCCGAGGCAGCAGGGGCAGTCTCTGCTGCTGGGCAGGGAAGCTCTGGCTGGTGTCTGGTGGTGGGGGCATATCCACATCCTGAGCTGGGAAGGTGTGATGGGCTTCGGGGAAACTGTTGCCGCTTGGAATAAGTCGGTACTTGCTTTCTCGGGTCTTCTTAATATCGAAGTCTGTGGTAGTAGCCAGACAGTCAGGAAGTCAGTGAAGTAACTTATAGAAGTGTGCTCGGGGCTAAATTAGAAGTGAGATCAGGGCATGAGAAAAATGCTGGTTCCAAAAAACAGCCAAAAAAGTGCCTCCTTCCTAAATAACTAATATAAAATATCAAGACATCCATTGTAATCACAGTTTCACTGGGAGCTATGTGTACGTGGCATGTTGCTTCATAATAAGATATATTGAAAAATTCAGAATCCACAAAAGTTGTACTCTGATTCTCGTGTACCATTTTTCTGAACATGGCTCTAAGTATTAAAATAGAGGCTTAGGACATAGATGCTAGAGCACCAAACCAAATGCTGATAGTTTGAGCTGCTTTGGGTTTAGGATTGCATTTCTTTAGGAAAGAGCTGTTTTCAGTCACACTGGAAGTCAGAACGACATATCTGATAAAAAGAAGGAAGGAAAATTCAAGCCTGCTGTAATTACGTTTTGGGTGTTGCTGACATTTGACAAGTTTGCCTATTGTAGATTAATGGCAAAGGTAAAGAGTCAGAGAAGAGGAGATGAAACAGGGATAGAAAACCGCCTCGCAGAAGGAGGCAAAAGGTTAGCCATAAAAAAGAAGAAAATAAGGAAACAAAAAACCTTTTCAAGTAGGGAAGAAAGCTCTTAAGTTTTGATGAATGGACTGCCAAAGTTTCAGGAGTTCAGTTTGCTGAACATGCCCAGGTTGGGAACGCACGTAGGAACTCTCCGTTGTGTCTGAACCTACAGCCCCTATTAGAAATCTTGTGAAAACAAGTTTCTTCACGATGTTTCAATACCTCTGTTCCTGGCAGTTGTCCAGCAACAGGAAACATGAAGGGAGCAATGGTAACATATGTTATCTGTGTGCATGGTTTAGTGCGTGCCTACACTCAGTCCTTCCAAGTTTTCCAGTTTCCTTCACATTTTTGGGGATCGTTTGGCATTGGCCACTGGAACAGGGGTATTTTCAGGATGTGTTGTCATTGAAGCCTTATAATTAATCCTGTTTCACAGAATGTATTCATTGTTCATCCTGGGAAAAGGAAATGCTTCAGAGAAATACATAGTTTTCTTAAAAGGGGGGGGGGGGGGGGGGCGTCCTTCCTTTTTTTGGATAGCTATTGTGTTATTAATCAAGCAATCCCTAGCCTTTGCACAGAGCATGAAGTGCCAGCTCCAGTTCCTGTGTGGGAGTGGAAAGAGCCCGTGTGTGCCAAGGGCCTGAAGTCTCCATCCCCGCCCCACCACGAGGAGCGACGTCCTCCAGCGCTGTGTTCTGTGGGAGGGTGCTGAGGGTGGCCTGACTGGAGAACTGTTTTCTCCTTCCTTCTGTGCACTCCTCAGGACAGGCAGATCTATCCTAGATCAAGGTAGATAAAGCACTTCCAAATGTATTGTACAGAAGGTGTGTAAATGAGATCAAAAAGGGAGGAAGAGGAAATACAAAGCCTCAGTTGAAGCAGGTTCACACATTGAAGATTGTGCCGTCAGATGGTAAAAGCAGTTAAATGTAAACAAAGCAGACTCTCTAATTATAATTTTGCTAATCCAGACAGAAATAGTTGGTCTTTCCCAGTCCCTGAGAAAGGCTGAATAGGTTAGTAGTGAGCCTTCTCATCACTACAATTTATGATTATTATTATGAAGTATTCTGTAGCAGCTTGCTGAGGCAGGGCTCGGAACGGCCCATTCGCTAGTAGTATGGTCAAATAAGTCTGGGGACTTGGTATCCTGATTTTTAAATTTTTTTTAATGTCCATTTAGTGTAGTTGTGAGCATCTTTTTCATTATTCAGCTTGACGAAGGAGACCTCACAGGAATTGCGTAATTCAAGTGAAAGCAAAGGATCATTATGTGACAGAGATGGAGTAGTATTCCGAGTGGATATACAAGGCAAATGAAGACTCAGTTTTAACTTCCATCTTGGAGACATTCCCAAGGACAGGTCTCTCCCCATTATTTCCTGTTCTGTGACAGATTAACAGCACCTGCCTTTGGTGTTACAGGGGCAAGTGATCATGAAATACCAGCTGTTCCCGCAGAAGGAGATCTGGAGACGGTATCAAAGGTTGCCCGGCTGAGGTTGCTGGTCAGAGCACTAGCTGTCAGACATGTGAGCAGGGGCTGTGAACTGACCGCCAGACTCCTTCGTGCTGTAATTCACGATCTCCCCAGCATGTTTGTATTAGGCTGGATTTGCAACCGCCTCACTAGTAGTGAGTATAAATTGATGGCGTGCTCAGGTCTCCTGGGAGAAAGGAACACAAGAACGTGATGGAGGTGTAACTTCCTTGCCTCTTCTGGGATGCTGGGGACAGGACTTTTTACTGTTCGTGGGCAGAATATTATAGCACAAGGCAAAAGAGGTTTTTAAGGCTGAAACCTGAGACATACTGGAAGTGAAACCAGATTTCATGGGAGTTTTGTCCCTGTTCAGGCAGAATGGGATTTTTCTAGAATTTACCTAGAAGCTTATCAAATACGTATCACTTCAAGGCTTTGGAAATACATATGACAAATACATATCAACTGAAGGCTCTGGAAAAAAGAAAGTTGGACAAAAAGCAGTAAGCAACACCCCCCACCCCCCCCACCCCGAGTAAATAGAGAATTAAGGATCATCGTTTTTCACAGTGAGGATCATTAGGTCGTTTGTTGGAAAAGTGATTGAAGTAAAGGATGGTATGTTCATTGCAAAGACAGCTGCCTTTATTTCTGGGTTAGAAAGCAATAGTGGGCATTTTGATAGATGAGGAACCCTAGACTGAGATGAAAGGACATATGTTTCACAGGAATAACGTTGTCTTTGCTAGAATTTTGGACTTTCATGTAAAATTCTAAGCTACTTTCCTTGAAAACTGGGGATTAGAGGAGTAATTGCAGCTTCCTAATTGACAGCTATGATGTACTCTGGACCATTTGAAGGAGGAGACTATTTGTACTAATTGTTTACTATCTTTTAGTATTTCATAACCACATTATTTTAAAATGTGTCTTCTGAAGAAAGCTTACTTTGAAATACAGATTTATTTAAAGAAAAATGTCCCCTGAAAATCAAGCAAATTTACCGCCAGGTCAAGATACTTAACCGTCTCTCCGTTTCCTTATAACAATGACAAATTCATCAGCAATTAAAGGTAGAAAAAACAGATTTTATTAAGTGGTACAGACTGAAAGGATGCTGTACAATGGCTATTCTACAAAACACATTTAGCGCTAGAATATATTATTTAAAAGAGCACACTGAGATGCTGTCTGTGCTAGAAAAAACTTAAATTGAAGGGTGTATGTCAGCATGGATACTGTAAAGGATCAGTGGTGATAATTAATGCTTGTTGAAAGAAATTTGCTAAGCTGAAGAATTTAAGAAAACATTGTGATGTCCTTTTTTGTTCTAGGCAGAGAGGAAGTAGAAATAAATGAATGGTATCTTTGAAATGCCATTCAAAACTTTTTATTTTGTACAATGTCTGTGTATCAGGCAAAATCATCTAGTGATGCTTTGGACTGTGGGAGTATAAGTAAGCAAATAAATTTTGTTAGCAGCAGGAGGAAAGAGCTCGTTCATTATCTAGACAAATATAAATGAAGCTTGATAATGTTAAATGAATTCATTAATTATTATAGGGAGCCTGTTCTTTAAAATGTACTTTTGATTTACTTTTCCTAAACTAGCTTTTTCTTCAGTAATGGTAATAACATATTTATAGAACGTTTTGTGTGTTCTGAGCACTTTACCTTGGCGAAGGGTACGATACCTACCCCAGGTGGGTGAGACCAGCCTGCAGTGAGGTGTCCGTCCTTCCTCAGTGCTGTGTCACTGGCATCTTTGGGACTGGTTGTTTGTAGAGGAGGAGCAGGGTGCGTTCTCTCTGGAGCCCTCTCAGGGAGCTGGGCGATCCGAGGGCTGCACTGAACTGCATCAGGGCACTGGATAAGGCCCTTTACTCATGTTTGGATGGGGACCTTGGACCAACTGACAGCTATTCCAGGGTCAGAGGTTAATTCCAGCTGACAATCCTTTGATTTCTCCAGAGGTTATAGTATAGCAAAGAAATTGGCGCTCTCTCTTTCTTACTCCCTTTAATCAAGGCCACTTTCATATTAATTGATACTGTATGAGAAAGCTCAGCTTTGTGAAGCTGTGCCCTAACAGACAGGTCCTGCTTTGCACAAGAGTCACTGCTGAAGCTGTTACTGATGGCAGTGGTGGAAAAGCAGAGCCTGAAATTTCATACCTTTTTAAAATCAAACACACTGCAATCAATAATACAGCATTTAGTATATTTTAGCTGACAGATTAGATTGCAGTGCAATGCAAACTGGGTAGTACTTGAACACAGACTAATTTAACCTTCAACAGCAGAGCTCATTAATTCATGTTGGATCCAAGGTGTTACAGTTGTGGTGTACCTACTGAAGCAGATTTTATCGTCTGTGCTATTTAGTGTTGTCACTCTTACTGTTCACAGCAGAACTTGAGTTACTTAAGATGTGAATTAGACACAACAATAGTAGAAGTGTGAACTTATCAATTATATTTATATGCATTGCACCTTCACAGGCTTCAGCTGTGATTGTGTTTTGTTAGGTACCCTATAAACAGAAGCCAAGACAATTCTTGCTAGAAGGAGATGCAAAGCAAAGTTGACCTGTATTTCTTGCTTAAGTGGCTTCTAATGGCTATGTCAAATATGTCTATCTAAGCTTATTGCATATCCCATTTATTAGCGAGAGAAAGAAATAAAGTATCCTTAGAAACAAATATTCTGATCACTGGTTCCGTCATTTTCTGGGCCTGGTTAGGAAGAAGGTGCTTCATTCAATTCATTTCAGCAAATCACTCAAAATTGTCTTAATTTTCATTAGTGGCTAAAGGTAGGATGTAGCATCTGCTTAACAGTTAAGGAGATGCTGAAGTACTTAAAAGCTAATTCTTTGCCTGATCCAAGTAACACTAAAAACCTATGTTGATTTCAAAGGGCATTTGATCCTAGATGTATTACCTAAAAATGAAATTTAAGCCAGCTCTAATATGGTTAAAAGAGATTGGTGATGGAAAAGAATTCCATGTAGAGTGGTTTTTTAACTTTAAATAATGATCAATAGAAAGAAGTTTATTAACAGAGGTTAGCAGAGGTCCCCTCCGTTAGTTGAAACTGTGATGCTAAACCCTGCCTAATCTTTTAAGGCTCCTAACAAGGCACAAATGTTTCAATAGGAGCAGGCAGGTTTTCCTACAAGCATTTAATATGGTTATAGTTTGTTACTAGTGCTATCTAATGCATTCAGCACGTTCAACCTTTGAAGTTGTCTGCAGATGACCCACAACAAAGTTTATCTTCTGCCCAACTTACTGAGTGACATACTGACTGCTGCCTAAAAAATTATAATCAGCAACTTTATTCTAAGAAACGTTTCATGTTTCAAATAAATCAGTTCCTGAAACAAGCTCTGATATCTCTCAGGCATGCTTTTCTTCATGTCAGTGAGGATCAGCTGCAGTTTGCATTGCTTTGAACTCTTACTTTGATAAAATTGTATTCAGCATTTATCATTCTTCCGTCAGAGTCAAGTTACTTTTTATTTTAGATGTTTAATATTACTTAAATGTTAAAATTCATCTATATAATGTCTATTATTCCATCTGTAAAACAGGACAGAAAATGTCCTTGTTTTTACCTCATATTACTGTTGCAAAGTTCATTTTGTTAATATTTGTAATAAAGTTTGAACTCTGAGTCGCTTCAGATGTTTTCACTTGTAATCTCTTTGATGAGGAGCTAGAGTAATACTATTAAAGTTTAGTCCTTTTTAGTGTCTATAAGGATCCCTGTGTGGTTAAGAGAAAGGAAGAGAGATTCTAGGAGAGATTCAGAGCCCTTGGAGCGAGATTCCTGCTTTGGCATCTCCCTGTGAGGAGCCGCTCTCTGCTTTAGCTGCACCAGCACCTTCATGAGCTCCTGTCTTATATGTTTGTATAGTGCCCAGACGAAGACTCCTAATCCTCACTGAGGCATTTAGTTTCATTAATTGTTAAACCATCCTGAACTTGTAGAAGCCATACCAGTTGTGATATATTAAGAGGAAGGAGGAAATATTTTTTTCTGTGTGCCAATAAAGACGTATAGGATGCACATATGAAACAAAGGAACAGTGTAGTGACTGGACCACCAGGTGTATCAGGAAAACAACAGTGCTGTCAGTTTCTGTGGGCTGGTTTTGATTCTGATGGGAGCGATTAGCTTTAGAGGTCCTCAGGACGTGAAGTCATGCTCCATGCAAACAGATTCTGGTCTCAGTTGGTCAGAATGGGACGCTTCTCCAACACAGCCAGATTAAAAAAATACAGAGAGAGAGAGAGAGAGAGAGTATGTGATAATGCTGCCATGCTACACTTAAATAAATCAGCCTGAATTCTTCTCTTATATATGTCAGTTGCTGTGTAAGGGTGGAATATTATTTATCAAGAACAGCCTTAACATGCCATAGAATGCTTTATATAGTAATTTTAATAGATACTGTTATTGTTGCTACTGTGTTGTTTTGTGACAATAACTTTCTCTGAAACTATCCAGAGTCAATTTTACATTTTGAGAAATAAACCCATTTCTTTTACTGCAGCTGATTAAGTGCTCTGGTTTTGAGCTCCACTTAAATATAACTCATTTACCCCACCTGCAGCAAATAGGCACAGATGTGTCTGCTTACATACATGAGTACTGATTTGGGCAGCCTGAAGCAGGATGTAGGTGCTTTATTTAGGTCACCAGTGCAGATGTTATATTGGTTTTTGAAGGACAAAAAAACTCATTAAATATATTTAATTTTTTGTAATGTGCACTGCTCAAACCTACGCAGTTTGCTGTTGGCTTCTTTGTAGACAGGGTTGCAGCCAGAACAGCTAGCTTTTCGTCTTGCAAATTCTGGGCTCAAATGTTGGTAAAGCATAACTGAAAATTCACCTAATACATTCGTTTCAGTCCCAGCTGAACATCTGTTCCCATCATCAAGCTTCCATAGGAGCTGACACAACTGCCAGTGTTATCTGAAGGGGAGCTGGTGTGCAGGCACATTGGCAGAGCGCTGTGGGAAAACTCGCACAATACCTGCCCCATGCTATGTTTAGACCTAGCTATTAATTCTTGAGATCCAGGAGCTCAAATAGGTGAAAAGTTAAAAAATTAATAACTTGGTTTGTGAGAACAGACTTCCATAACTTTCTCACGATTCTAGATTGGAATTGGGAAGTATTCACTTTGGAGGTTGGATTAGTGCAATGTATCAGAAATGCCCCCTCTGTTTTCCCTTTGCTACCACAATTCCAATGCTGAATTGTCAAGTAGCTTTTTTTTCATCCCTCCTAAGGCTGCATGCATTTAAAAAAATACTGAACACCAATTAATTTGTCTAATTTACATGAAAAAGTGCAGAAGATGTCTTTTTTTCCATAATTAACTATATTTTGCAATTCATTAAAATTCTGCAGCCCTTCACATAATGGAGCCCTATTCACTACATAGGAGATAAGTGCTTAATTCCAAAAGGGGCAGACGGAGGAGGCAGAAAGGAAGTGGAGGAGGGCAAGATTAGCATTTTATATATTAGTTATGCATATTCATGAGGGAAAATTAAGCCCTGCCTATTCATGTCGGCTTTAACTTTATTTTGTGGGGTATTCACAACACTTACCTCAACAAATGGTTCATGTGGATTTTTCGTGGCTTTAATTGAGCAGGAACACGGTGACAGCCTTCTTAACGAACCTGAGGTACATACAGCGTAGGAGGAGCAGACGGAGGTTGTGTGTCAGGGCATGGCGTGCTCCCCAGTGCGGCGCTCTGTGTGGTACCACCATCCAGATGAAACAGGGAGAGCAGGTTGGGAGCCTGGAACCTGCAGATGGACCCCAGAGATTCCCTCAAAGCGGACTGTTGAATTATTAGCTACTTTTGAAGTTTCCTGCTTTTCGTAGTGCAGCAAGCTACTTTAGAAAGTCACCTATGCGATTTTTTCACTGTATCTCTTTGTAAATGATGTATTCTTTCCTCTGGAAGGTCAGACCAGTAGTAGGCAATGCCGTATGCTTTGTGCAAAGGAAAAGCACCTGTTGGCCACATGCATAGGGTGGAGGTGTCCCGACAGGGAGAGGAAGGTGGCACCTTGCTAGTGCTCTGCCTCGGGGGGGGCAGTCGGTGTTGCGGAGAAATTCACCCAGCACTTGCCAGACTGCTGTTTCAGTCCGAGCTTGTTGGACCAACACACTTTTAATTTCCTTGGGTCTTTGCAGACAGCAGTGACTGTCTCTGCTGGAAGTCTATTCTCTCGCCCTCTCGTAGTGCAGGCTGCCTCTCAGCCCCTTCTGCAACAAGAGGGCTGTTGCCATCACTTGGAGTTTGGTTTCCCTCCAGGGATATGTAAGAACTGGTGCACACAATCATGAGAGTTGATACAGGTGGTTAGGGACAGTCATTCTTTACTTCTGTTTGCACAGCAAATTAGTAGATCTAGACTAAATAGCAAGTGCCTGCACATTTTTCTCAGTGCCCTTACAGCATGTGGCTTTCTCACCAAACAAGAGCATCGTCCGCTTTCTTTCAAACCCAGCAGCCGGGTGAGCCCTGACAGCGAGCCATAAAAAATGTTTGCCCGGCATTCTTCTCTTCATTGTCTTTCTCTCATATTTCCCATTAAAGAATTTTTCCTGTGTAAGTTAGTTCTGTTGTCAGATGAGCCTCAAATGTGCACATCAGCTGGCTGATATCCCCTTCCAAGTGACAGTTGCTTGTTACCAGCTGAGTTGGCAGAATGGTTTCCCTCCACTGCTAGGCCTATCCCAAATGTTGTTGAGCATCTATTCTGCTGTCCCAGTGTCTTCGGAGTTTATAAGCAGAAGATAAAATGATAAAATGAGGTATGGATAGTATTTAATAAAAATAATGTAGCTGTTCGCATACTTTGCACAATTTATGTGTACACATTTGAAAGAAAGTGCCAATACAATCATCCAAGCAATATTAAAGAGAGAAAACAGTTGTTTTAACGACAGGGCTGGTAACACTAATTGGCATTAACTTAAAGCCACACTGAACAAAATGCTAACTAGTATCTAATGCTGGAGTTCCCACTCCGGACTGTATCTCGAAACATTGTCTTACGAATGACTCACTCTTGAATTTTCTACAGAGTATTTAGTTAGCATTTCACATTTCAGAATATGTCAACCTGCAAATCATGCTTTTCTTTAATTCATTCCATATTTTGCTGTGTGTTTATATGTGTGTGTTTATGTATGTGTGTATAGACCTATGGAGGGGATGGCTGGAATAAGGGGGAGATGAAAGGGAGAGGGGAAATGAAATCCAGAAAGCTTTGACCAGGTGTAAATAGCAAAGTATTTATATCCCTTCAGCTGGCTGTGGTGCAGGGGCCGTCTTGAAATCTTGCAGAGGAGAGGGAGTTCCTTTTGACCAAGTCACACCATTTAGGTTGGCTGTTCCATTCATTTCCCCTCACATCTGTTTTATTTCATCTGGAGATCGGGAGGAGAGCCAATGCTATAGACACAACTTTGGGAGCCACTAATTTAATTGAGCTCTCTTTTTTATTATTATTTTTTTCCCTCTCTATCTAAGGTTTCTGAATGCCAAAACATGAAGTAGTAATATCAAAAAAATGAATTTGAAACAATTCTGCTTTTCCTAAAAGCTTACAAGTTCAGACCATCGCCCTAAAATAAATCATAAAGCTGCTTATTACTGTCTATCCCACAACTTGTGCAGGCATGATCAGACGCAGCAGGAAAAGCATAGGTCTTTGTCACCAATACAAAATGCTGCAATTTAAAGCAGCCCTGGAGGCATCTGCGTTCAAAAGGATCAATATATAACTAGGAATGAGCCTGATCTACAAAAGTTCTGATCTGGAAATTAGAAGTTTCCTAAAGAGTAGTAATGCCTTGCAAGCACAGTAATTAAAAGCAGCAGCCTGTACCCTGGATCTCGCTCCCAGGCAGGGCCAGGGTTGCAGAGCTTTCTCTGGGAAACCTACAGAGCCGACATAACCAGCCAGCACCGCCGTATGTCTCCGCTGCTTTGCTGCACAGCCCTGGGCAGTTCCCACCTGGAGAGAGCTTGATAAATGTGTCACTTTGCTCTGATTTCCTAAGCTGACAGAACACCCTGGGAGTATCGGCAAGTGGTATCAGCAGTGCTTACAGGGGATTGAAGCTCTCTGACTGATGCTGGAGTTACCAGTTGGGTCCAGTTCAGCATGCCCTGAAAGGCTGTTGCAGGTTGCTCCCACCTCTGGGGTGACAGTGGCTCAGAGCAGGCAGCGTGGCTCACCTGAGACACGTTCTGGTAGTGCTTTTAGTCTTGCAAGTGATGTTTACTGCTAAGTTGATTTTGTCCTTTTTTGCATAAACATAATTTGGGGAGGTTTCCTCACCTTTATTTTTTTCTATCGTACACAAACCTTTGGGATGTAATTCCTAAATTGAAAATTTAGAGAGAATGTGAATAGTGGTAGCATGGTCCTGGATGCAAGCTTTCTTGTTTAACTGGTGTTCGCTCAGCTGGCTAATGAGTGGAGTTTCCTATAAGCATGCTGAAAATCAGATTTTATGGTTGGTTCTGGTTGGAAGCACTGTAAGTGCCAGTGACAGAATTTTGTATTTCAGAAAATTAGGCTCAGTCTCACCACCATTACCACGCTTGGACAAGTTACTTACTCTCTGGCTTTCCGCTGAGAAATAGTATTTCTTATCTAATAGGTGCATCGTGAGGAAAACCCAGTAATCACTGTGGGGTGGGGTGTCTGCCGTGATGGAGCTGTGCCATTGCCTAAGATGGGCTGTAATACTAGCCATGCTTGGGTGCTTAAAGTACCAGACACACCGACGCTAAAGCATGATTCCCCTTGCTTTGAGGAAGTTATTTCCCTTCCTTTAAGAGCAAACTTATTGCCCCCCCTGCATATACTCAGTTATGCCTCTTGGGAATCAGGGAGGATATGGGTGACACACGAAGCCCAGACACCTCCCCTGCTGCTCCAGTGCCTTCCTCGGGCAGCGGCTGGCAGTCGAGAATGCCGGAAGATGGTGTCTCTCTCCGTGCGACAGCTAGGCAAAGCAGAGTGACAAGGAAGTAAGGCTTTGCTTTCTTTTACTCTTTAAACAACCCAAGAAAATCATGACAGCTGAATCCCGCAGAGCTGGAAGCCACAGCTAGAAGACGTAGATGCACTTAAGAAAAGCAATCCATCTTCAGATGACACCGTGGCTTCCAGCAGTCTGAGCCAGTCTGCTGTCAGGATCATAGATCTAAACTTCAGTGTCTGCCCTGTGTTTTGCTAAACCAAAGGCTAAATATTTGAAGCACTCGGACTGGGGAGAGCACATTGGCAGAAAGAGCCAAATAGATGACATGCAGTTTCTTAAAGTGTTCCATGTTTTTCCCCTGGGAGTGTTTAAAAAACCTGTAGATGCGGCATATACGGACATGGTTTAGTGGTGGATTTGGCAGTGCTGGGTTAATGGTTGGACTTGATGACTTTAAAGGTCTTTTCCAACCTAAATGATACTATGAAGATGTGTCACCTGCTTCTCAGTGAGAAGAGGCTGATGTGACCTAGAGAGAGGAGGGGCTGCAGCAGGTAGAAGCGAAGAGGTAGCAGGAGTGAACCAAAGGCACCTTCCCCGGAGCAGGTGGGGGAGAGAAAGCCCCAGGTCCCCGGCTGTATGCAGATCGTGTGCGTTTCCCAGAGCACAGGGAAGCAGATTTATTTGGTTCTCGCTGGTTAGCTTGATCATGAAATATTAAATGGATATTGACTTGAATTGAGGAGTGCATCAAGATTTATTGAGCCAAGAGTTAAATACTGACTGAGGCAAAACCCAGCTAATACTTGCTACAAGGGACCATTTGACCACTGTAACTTTTGGTACGTGTATTGCTGCTTCCATTTTGTCTATCTTCACAGTGAAGTGTCCTAAGAATACTTCCAAGGGCAGAAACTATAAATATTTTTTCATATGTAAGAATCAGAGCTTGTAAAGAAAAAAAAAAAAACAACTTGGGTCCTAGGATAAGCACCACACTTAGAAGAAGTAACACAGCAATCACTAGTACACACACACACACAAAAATAATATTCCTGAATGTGAAAATAATAGCGGGCACAGGAAGAGACCCTTATAACCACCTCTCCTAAACTGGAGAATCTCCAGGAAGCTTTTAGCTTCTGCATAGGACAGAACAGTGCTCAGACTAGATTTCAAGATCTCAGCTGATACATCCTCTGGGATGCCCCTGCTGCCCCACTGTAAATCCCTGCAGCAGCCATGGGGCGTCATGGGTGGCGGAATCTGGGGAGCATAAGGGAGAAGCCAGGATTTTGTGAGTGCCTTGTCAAGCCTGCTAGTTGTGCTATATTGATAAGATTGTGACGGAACTTCCACAGCAGCAAGGAACTAAACTGATCTCTCAGACATGGTATGGATGTTAAGCTTATCCCTTTAGTAAATTTGAACAGTAATTTGTTATTAAGCGAATGATTACACATGTTTCTATTTGGTTTTTATTCCATTCCAGCTAGGGTAATTGCATGTTCCTGAAAACATACTTTAAAACACTGTTTGAAAGGACAGGAATCATTTATATTTGTATTGATTTTTCCAGGGATTTAGTATTGTTAATGAGAGTGAGATGCTCCGAAGTTCCACACAAGCAGCTTATTTGCCTCTCTTCTGAATACTTATGAAATATTATGTATTTGCTTTTAGAGAAAGACAGTTTCATTAGGTCCTGTATCATTACGTCGCTCTGCTTGTCCCAGATGCTGAATTCAAGGGTCCTTGTTCTGTCGGATTTGCTTAACATCCTGGTGATTTATAATATCCATATTCTTGATTTGGGGTTTTGTTGTTTCCCATAGGGCAGCTTCATTTAAGTATTTTCTTCAGGTTGGTGTCCTCATGGCGTCTTTACCTGCCACAATTAATATGCATTATTTTTAGAAAAAAGCCACATTTACAGTGTTCTAATGTAGATATCGGGGGAGTTATCTAACAAAATGCAGTTGTGGATGTGGATCTGCATTTATAATCTTGGCTGATTAGTATGCATTAAGGTCACATGCCAGCATTTCGATAATTTTAAACACTCTTAGAGCATGTCCAAAAATGTAAGATAACTTTTCCGCTGATAAATGTGGTTTATATTAGTGACAACAAATTAGCTCACACTACAAATGTGAAATTGCAGTACCTTTTAGAGCAAAGCCATTCAATATTGCCGTAGTAAGAGGGTGTCAGCATTTCCCTTCCAGCCTCTTTCACTGAACGGCTTAGAATTCAACTGTAAAATCTCATTCAAAGCAGAAGTTAAATGGACCAGGTGTTAACACAATTTGATGGGGTTACTCCTCATCAGCTGTTCCATTTAAGTGTAGAGCTTTTTGCATGAAATACAACTTTTATTTCTGCATATACTGATAAAAACAACAGCTTCTTCTTGCAGGTCTTCAAAAGCCAGTGCAGTAGCCTCCTTAAGTCATTCAGTACTAATGCTCGCCTTGGGGCACACTTTGACTGATCTAACCCTTTAGGTGTATTTCTTTTTGATGTCCGGCTCCTTTTGGGTGAGCTTTTTGTGGCAGCATTGTGGCTACTCAGTTCTGATCTGAGTGATGAAGAGAGCAAAAAGCCACTGCTTCAGACGCTCTCCCCTACTATCTGATCCCATCTTCTTGCCCTGCTCCTACACACCTTGCTCTGGCGTCTGCAAGAGCTGTCAACAACGTAGTTAGGGTCTGGGGTTGTGGGTCCCCAAATACTATCCCAAGCAGAAGAGAGCAAAACGGTGTGAGCTACACCGTAAAAGGCAGATTCCTGGAAGATTGCTGCTCCCGATCCTGCCAGTGCCCTGTAGATGCATTGGGTTTCTCTAGGACACATCCCAAAGAAGAGGCAGCTTATACATCACTGGGGCTCAGGACTGTGCTTTACATTTCCAAGTCCAGAGGCATCTGCTTGTCTTGAAAGACCTTAGAAAAAATTTTTCTCTAGTCATTTTGAGTATTTACTCACTCTGCCCGCATGCTTGAAGTGGTGTGTGTTCCTGAGCGCTTTGCTGCTGCAACAAGTATGTCTATAACATCATTTTGTACATTCTCTAGGACAGTAAACCTAATTTCCTTTATTTCTTGCAGCTTTGTGCATATTTCTGGTAAACAGTTAATGATTCATAAAGATGAGCCACTTTGCTTCCTTTGAAAATATTACTACCTGTTTTGATAATGAAAATAACCAAATAAACCATATTTTATGTTGAAAGAAAGAGAATTCCTTCCCCTGCCATCCCTTTATCTCAGGTGTGCTCAGTAATTGCAACTGGGAAGAATTTGCCTTAGGAAGATTTCTCATAAATCTAATTAAAATAAGCTTGTATCTTTTTTTAAGCAGTAATTCAACCATGCATATAGTATAAGCACCATATGTCAGACACCATGAATCCTCTGAATGGCCTGAAGTTCAAGATGGAAAAGAAAGCTGAGCAGCAGAAATGAAAACCCTTAATGTCTCTTGGAAAAGGCATCATCTTACAGGACAGTGTAGTAAGTGGACAGTTTGCATGATAATTGCAAATCTGTGTAGTAAGCTTTGAGACTTAGAAATGCTCCTCTCAGCACCATTGATCCAAACTAACAGTGCTGGTTCTCAGCACAATTAAGTCGTAAACTTGAGTGTACCCTGCATGTTTGAACCTGCCTTAAACTTTTCCCTGGCTGATAACACACACATGCAGAGCAGCTGAGTATTGGAAAATTCGTAACCACTTATCCTATTACCTCTGCTGTACTGTGAAGTCCTTTGCAGGGAGGTATTTTCTACAACAAGAAGGAAGAAGGCTTTCAGTCCTGTTTTAATACCATATTTTGCACTTAGTATTGAAGTCTGACAAATGGGTGTTGATTTAGAATTCCTTTCCGCTTCCTCCTACAGCTTGCTCTATAAATCAGATGGATAGGACCACAAATGGGGTAAAGAGAAACAGGACTCGAGTCATGTAGCGATACGCAATGGGGGAATAAGTGTCACCGAATCTAGTGCTCATTTTTAATGTTTAGTTACATTCCAGTGGAGTCTAGTGGAAATAAAAAATCATATTAATATTCAGTCAGCGGCTGTGAAAGATGTCTCTTTAACTATGTAATAGTTAAAATTTTACTGGCAAAATACAATCAGTATAAAACTTACTGAGTAGCTAAAGTTTTCCAGCAGTTTAAGTAATGGCATACCATAATCAAGAGGTTGCTGAACGATCTTAAATGAATAGTGTGCCAGTTTTGCTTAAGAAATAATTTAGTAGCCTAGAGGCTTAGGGTTAGCTTCAAAACACAGTCAATGCTTTCAGGCCCAGATTCACTCACCCTGGTAGAGCAACCCTCTGGAAAATAGAGAATGAAAAGAAATGGTGTATTGCTGTATATAGAGATTGTCCTGAACAAAACATAAAATGCAGCAAAATGTTGAACGGATATCTTTGCTGTGAAATAGGTTGGCTTTAAGAGCTCTGAAAGAATTATCATTTTTTATGAAATGATCCCCTGAGTTTTACTCTTTTTGGTCAGGAGTACTCTAAAAATATTTGTTATCATATGGGGAAGTCAGTGGGTTTGTAGACGCCTAGAAATAGATCCTCTCAGAGAAATTAGTATAGCCATATTCAAATCACAAAAGGAGGAGTTGCACTGGGTCTGGCTTCCATCTTGATCTGTCATTTCATAAAGAAAGGAAGCTCACATTTTTATTTCAGTGTCTCCAGTGGAGAATCAACTAAATCAGACTGATTCTGGGGTCCCCATGAGCAGCTGGTGCGATGTTCTGTGCTTTCTCTGCCTCACTGAGAGGCATCACAACCACCTTTCCCAGAATGGGGTTGGCAGCTAGTGACACGGCAGAAAACCCACCACCTTATTATTAAAATTACTGTATATTAGTTCAGATTCAAGGGAGGAAATCAACCACAGGCATATGCAGAGGATCAAAATTGTAAAAGCACGCACAGAAAAAGCAGGGGTGAGAAATTCAGCATCTTTGCATAACAGTCTTGCATGCAGCAAATATCCCTCCGCTCTGGAATCCAGTGCTTTTTTTGTTATTGTTGGATCTGGACATTGGTTTCTGGATGCTGCTTAGAGTAACTACTGCTCTGTGTAAGCAAGGACATCAGGATCAGTTCCTAAAAATAAAATCTAATGAAAGTGAAGAGAATAATTAATAATAAGGAAAGAGGAAAGCAACAAGAAGGTAAAAGAAACCTCATGTAATAGCATATCAAAAATATTAAATCTTCTGGATTGAGGACTGTTCCATGGTAATTGGCAGAACTATACACAATATATTATTTGTGTGCTTTCCCTCCCACCCTCTCTCTCACTCATTCATCAAATTGCCTGTTCAGGCTTCAAATAAATAATTGTAATAAAAAAACCTAAAGCAGATCCTTAAAAACTGAATGAGCCTTTCAGACTCACAAAAGCTTGAAGTGCTGGAATTTTTTTCCCTGAAAGGGCTAAACATTAAGATCATGAACAAATCATTTTGTCCAACTAGTGTGAGCTTCACACAGCTGCATACATCCAGGGAAGTGACATATCTTCAAAGAATATAGCCAGCCTGAATGATGAAAATCGGTCTGCCAGCCTGCACAAATTTACATGAGTGCTTACACTATCAGTCAGGCATTTCCTGTACTCCCGTGGTTTTGGGTTTTTTTAGTTTGTTTTTTTTTTTTTTTTTTTTTTTATGTGAACTATCAAGGATTACAAATGGACAGTTTTCTTTGCATTTCCTCCTGGTTTCCAACTGTGTACTCTGCGGGCAGGACTCAGGCACATCCAAGGCACTCTCCTGGTCTCGGTGTGTGCCACCACCGCCTTAGTGGGAGTCCTTTGCAGGATCAGCAGGACTAAATGGGAAGCAATGATGCTTCAAGATTGTAAAGGGCTACATGGGAGGTACCCCCAGCGTGTCTGGCACGCTGATAGCTGAGCGTTTGAGTGTCTCTGCTGTGATGGCAGCGGGTGCTGCAGCGCTGTGCAGACTGTGCCCCCACAAGTGAGCTCCAGCAAGGGTACAGCCAGCTGGCCCTGTATCATCAGCCCACCTGGAGCTCTGTGCTGAGGTGCCTGCAAGAGAGGAAACTCCCAACCATTGTGCCAAACCTCCGCCCTCAGAGTAGTGGCCACACAAAGGCTAAGGGATGCAGCGATACAGTGTGACGGATACATACTCACATGTAGGTTTCCAAGAGCCATATCATTCAAAAAGCATGTCAGAGGTGTTGGACTCCAACCTGCAGTTCCCTCATAGTCTTCAGCACTACCCAGTATGCCCAGCCCGTTCTGGTCTTATAGTCCCACAGCAGGAAGGCATCCCTCTGGCAGACCTGGTTGCTGGGAGAGCAGAAGGGAATGAAGGGAAAGAGATAGTCCAGCCACAGCCTCCTGAAGCCCTACTGTCACCCCTCTGGAGCCCCACCGAGCTCTCTAGCTCCCAGCCAGACCCCCTGAAGCTCTGTTACACCTCCCAGCCTATCCTTTGTCCCACAGCGCTCACTGCCACGCTACAATTTGACTTCTGCTGCTAGCCACAAGGATTGAACAAAGTCCTTTGCCTGTTGTCATTGGAATGATGAATGACAATTTGTCCGCAGTGTCAAGGAGCCATGTCAGGTTTGTACTACTGTCAGGTACAGGACGCTAGGCTAGATGAACTCCTAGTCTCAAGCTGTATGGCCAATTTTATGGCATGCTGATCATTTTGATTCTGAGCCAGCTATCCAGCAGTTCACTCTGGCTCTGAGGACTTGTAGTACATTATCATACACTTTGAAATTCATGCAGGAAAGATGTGATATTGCAAGTATAAATCAAGAGGTGACAATTCTCTTTTGGAAGGTCATGTTGTGTGGTGCTGTGCATTGCGTTCAGTAAGCTTTTGGCTTGAAAAGTTGGTGGGTTTATTATTTTATGGAGTGCAGATGCTGTTTATCTCCTTTTTGCGCTTGACACATTCAAGATTCCAAATATTTTTTTCTTATTCTCTACTTGGGACCAAAACCTATCTCTGCAAAGGTGGAATTCACTGCTGGACAGCAATGTGGAGGCTGTGTCAGAGAGGGATTCACTGCTGGTGTGCCTGTGTCATTCTGCATTTCCTTAATCCAGCCCGCCCTTCTGCAGTAGCGCAGAGAGTGGAGAGTGCTTTATAAAGCTTGATGTGCATGAGAACAGAATACAAGGGTCTAGGCTGCAGCAGTGGAGGTGGACTGGGCCGTAGCCAGAGTTAGCTAGCATGATCCTGGGTTTATGGGAAGAGGAGAGAAGAAATTTCAGGACATGGGGGAGAGAGGTCCACTGAATTTCTTCGAATTGTCTGACGTGGTACTTGTAAGAGAGAGGGAAGCAAATCCTCTTCTCTCTGCCAGAGACATTCTCTTGATCTGTACAAAATTCAGGAATACCGCTCCACCAGGTGCTGGTGGGGGCAGAAGCCAGTAGTGTCATGCAGCACTCCGCTTCCTTGCAGAACAAGGCAAAGGATTAATGCTACTGACTCCCGTATCAACGTGCAAAGATTAATGCTGTAATAAGCAAGCAAATGCTTGTGTAGGTAATTCAGTGAGCAATAACGTATCTTTTGCCTTGTGTTACTGTCCCCTGAGAGCATTTCTTCCTTAATGTTTGCTTTTTTGTTTTCTTATTAACTCTCTTACCTGTCTGTGCTATACAACTAGGCCACGTTTTTAGACAGATATGCACAGGATGTTTCAGAATTGCTTAAGAGCTTGACTAAGTACTCCAAGAGCTGTGCAGAGCCAGTGAAATAATGCGCTTAATAGCACCAATAAATAGTGTAGAATTTTGGTTTAAAGATTAAGAATGTTAATGATAGGAAATAGTAGATATGCCTGTCTCTCTCTTCTTAATAGGTTCTTGCTTACCCCCGTAGCTGTCTATGCATGATATTTGCTATAGCGTTGCTCGGTTTCCAAGTTTATGTAATCCAATTTAATCATTAGAGCTTGCGTAGAGTGCAGTAGTATCACTGCCTAGTAAGATCACTTTGAAGTATGCTAGTGAGGATTGACAATGGGATTTGTTACCAAATTTAATTGGTTGGGTCTGCGTTTCTCAGTTGATTCCTGAGAACATAATGCCCGTTGTAACCATGAGAACAGTCACGATCTTCAGTCAGCTGAAGCTACCTGGCATATCATTAGGGCGGTTGGCCTTTGGTAAAGGTTGGTGTCCTACTTGAGGGCAGGAGTCTTTCTTGAGGATGAAACCTTCAAGTTTAGAGAAAATACTGACAACAGAGAACTGTAAACAGAAGTCTGATTGCAGAGATGCATCTGTAATGCTCCCTCCACCCAATGATACTCAAGCTTTTTGGACAGTTTGCCAAAAATGAGGTGGAGCATTAAATGACGTATCACTGTCATGTTAACCAGCCTGACATTCTTAGCTGATTAAAGGTTTAGAAAAATCATATAAAGAGTTTTGAGCCATAATGGAAATGTGTTGCCCAAATGTTAATAAGATCCCCAGAAGGAAGTTCGAGTTTCAGTATATGTAGACGGTAAGTTGTGCTCCTTTACGTTTTTATAGGTATGTCATTTTGCATATGGAATGATCTTTTTCACGTGCATGCCACTGTCTGTGGTATTAATTTATTCAGGAGAGGTTGGAGCTAAGAAGGAAACCATGTCTCAATGTGTTGCTAGAAGGCATCAGTTGCCTTTGCTGGAAAGAAGTGAGTTAAACATAATGTGCAAAACTGTGAGAAACAAATCTGACATCTCAATAGAGGAGTGAATGGTTTCCATTAAGCTTGCTAAATCTGTCTTTCTCAGAATATCCAATATAACCTCATACACTCTTGATTTTAACAGGCTTTATTATACTCCATTTCAACTACATAAATATAAAGCTAAAACATCTAAAATATTTAACAGATGTGGAACGGTAGAGAGAGACCTCTACAGCATACAGTATGGGATTGGTCCAAATTAAATAGTGATCATGGACTATTAAATATTAAACGCAGTTCTGGAGGTAGATCACTATTCCTCACCTTACATTGGCTGTTCCGGCACTTAAATGAGAAATGAAAAAAACTCTTGACTAATATGATCTTGGAAAATGAGTAGCCTGAGAGTGGTTTGGTTCTGATCTTGCAAGCTGCACTAACTTTCGATGAGTTAAGTGAGACTAAATCATGCTCCAAATATCAGGTACACCTCAATTTAGAAGACACTGTACAAAGGGAGTTGTAGTACAAAAGAGTTAACAAAGGCAGAAACTTTAGATCAGCACCCCAAGAACTTTCATTCTTTCATAGCTGAATAAAGGGACTTACAGTCGGTATGACAAGCAGACCACAGTGATGGGGGCTTTGCAGACAGGGAGAGTGCGCAGAATAAAGTATCTATTTAGATCAGGCAAAGGGGGAAGAAATAATTCCAGAGAAGTATGAGATGGGAATGGAGACACGAGCCTGGGGGAGAATGGCAGAAGTGGAATAAAGAGATGCAATGAATGTCTGAGGAGAAGCCCTAGTGTGTATATCTAGGACATAGATTTCTAATCAGAAAGCCATGGGAGAAGTATAATGGGGAGAAGGGAGATATCATGAAAATTCTAGCAAAATATGGTTGCTTCAGCCAGTTACCCCTTTCTTATAAACAATAAGGCAGATCAACAGGTCTGCTCTGCACTGGCCATTTATTCTGAGTGTTAGATTACTATGGAGATATGATTTTTTATTAATACAAAATATCACATTTATGAAATTTTTTTGCTCCAAAGGTTGTTCCACCATGTTGTGAGATAAATTCCCATGTTTGATAGAATGCTAAGAAGAATCAGAAAGAATAATCAATTATTGCTGCGTAGTCCACTGTATCAAGACCATTTAGAGAAATCTTAAAGATGGGAACTTTTGAAAGAGGCCGCTAATGTAAAACATCCACTGTATATCCAGAGAAAGAATATATGAAACATGTGGTGATACTCCATAGCAACTCAGTTTACTTGGTGGTAATAAACTGCCTTTTTCTAGAAAGTATTAGACTAATGGATCTATTGAAGAAAAACTCCTGGGCTCCTGAATAATGAACAGAAGAGAGAAATGAAACAGAATAATAAAATAGTAAAACACCACCTTACCGTGTTTAACAACCATTGTCATGACTGCTTTCATTCTTTTGTTAGAATTCAGTCTTACATTTCCCATTCTTAAACATTTAAATATCAGTGGCTCTAATATCTGACACAAGACAAAACATTTCTTCATTACAAGATAAAGAATAGCTCATCAGCAAAACACACACCGTGCTGAACACCTTCACAAATAGATCTGAAAGGCACAACAGATTGTGGCAATTAAAAAGAGTCTCTCAAGCACTTCAAAACACAGATACCTCAGCTGTGTGTTTCATATTAATCCAAGCCTCCTTGAAGATAAAATTTGACAACGAGGTCCTTCATTATGGTTCCACATTGCCATCTCTTTTACCCAAAACATCTGAAGTGAATGAGAATTAGGGTGCAATCTACTTAAATATTCACAATAAGATTTGCAATATGTGTAGTCGTGATTTAACTTACCTGGAGTAAAACATGTCAAATGAGAGAGGGTAAGAGGAAACACAGTTCATAACATGGGCACAATTAAGTACCATTCCCCTTGTTAAAATTGTACTCATTTGTCTGATGTATACACACACTGTAGTGGAGAGGTGGTGAGATCAGACTTGAAAAGAAAAACCCAGCACAGAAAAAAACCAAAAACCCCAAACTCTACCATCTGTGCAGTAATGAAAGAACAAAAAACAGGGGGACATCCTTTTAATTGTTACGATTAATCATGTTTATTACAGAAGGAATAAGAGACCAACTGAGAACGGCCCTCTGTCATGGTATTAAATCCAAAAGAGCAGACAGTCCCTGCAGAGCTTACGATCATACACAAGCCGAGGTAAAGCTCTGGGGAAGGGGACATAAAGCACAACAGAGAGCTTTATGGTGGAAGCAGATCTTAACATGATTTCCACATTAGTTTTTGCCTACTTTCCTAAAGAAATAGGCTTGTAGGATCGTTCTTTGCGTACCTCTGTGTGTGTTGGTGACCGTGTCTCTGTGTTTACCCCTTTAACAACAGGGGAAGGGCTTGGGACTGATGAGGGATATTATTTTTGAGAGGCGACCTTCACTGAAATTTGTGAGCAGACTTTGATTTGGTAGCCAATCGTTCATGACATCAGAGTAATCTGAATAAATAGCAGTACTCTGCCCCATAACTTACGCACTAGCAAGAGGAAAGAGAGCAAGGAAACACTGCTGTTGCTGAGCCTTTCCAGCTGCCTTAGATTTCCTACTGGGTAAGTGCCCCTGCCATTGTAATCACAGAGCATCACTGCGAGTCCTACCTACTTGACAGTAAGAAGCATGGCCTTGTCTTTGAAGTTAAACTAAAGATAGATTCCTTCTTTTTCATGCATAATTAGTATCAGATGACCAAATACACAGCAGGGGTTCTTGCTATACTTCATGTTATGTTTCAGCAGCTAAATATAGCTGTATATACCTCAGAAATACTTAAAAGACCCTGACCGAAAAACTCCTCCAGATATATCAGTTGTGCCAGTGGTTCTTTACAGCCTCTTGCTTCTTTCCAGTTTGGTTACAGTTGGTGCTTGTGTGTGTGGCTGCTGCCAGAACAGCCAGTGCTCAGGAGTCAGCGCAGCCGTGCCTGAGCTCTTGGAAAGGAGAGGAAGCCATGATGCAGCTGAGGGATGCTAGAAGTGTAAATTCTTCATGGTCTCCTTATGCCATCTCTGCCTTGTATTTCATGATTCATGGCTAAGAAAATGCCCAAGGCAGAATCAAGGCTGTGTAATGTGATTGCTCATGCATAGGATGAGAAGACAAGTGCATGGGAGTCTGCCTTTGTTTGCTTAGGTCATCCTTTGTCATCACAAATAATTGTACCTTCCAGAGCTGCATGTGAATACATGAACCCTTGTGGGGTTGAATGTACAGCAAGCAAGGCTGCTCCCGAGCCGGTATGTGGTTGAGACACGCCACAACTCGTTCTGCATTTCAGTGGTAGCTCCTCGTCAGGAAAGAATGCTGATGTGGGCGCAGTGCTTGCTGTCAGTTCTAAAATCCTGTATCTCTCACTTGTAGCTTTTTGATTTAAAGGAACAGCTTATCCGGGTGTGTTTGCTGGTACTTGCTGCAGTTTCAGGCCACAATTACATGGGAGCAAAGCAGGATGTTCATACAAAATGCCAGCACTTGATACTAACCGTATCTCTTCCCAGAGGCAGCAGTGTGCCAGGTCTGGCAGGGCAGGCAGCCTACATGGGCAGCTTCACAAGCAGCGTAAGAGCTTTCCTGGAGCCATCTTAATGGTCCCTGAATAACATACCTGCCCATGAAAACGTCTGAGTTTTTCCAGTCTGCGTTTCTCATCTAGAGTGATGTACTGCCGACGAGCTCATCCAGGAGTTCCCAGACTGTGGGGAAATTGCTGATGTTCAGTGGTGAAATCACTGGTGTTGGTTCCTCCTTGTTTCCACTGAGAATCCTCTGCCTAAAGGATCGGAGTTGTACAAAAGCTGTGGGAGAGGAAAAAAGCAGTAGGCAAGCTTCTTTCTTCGGATGTCTAAGGTGGGGAAGAGAAACAGGTGAGATGACTGAACGGTCCTGGGAGGCCTTCAGTGTAGATTAACGAAGTGGGGAGAAAACCGTCCACTGGGCAGAGCTGCTAGGGGTCCAGGAGGGACCAGTCTCCAATGGAAGAAGAGCTTCTACATGTAATAATACATTTAAGCAGAAGTGGCCAAGAATCATCATGCTCAGCTGAACTGATGACCGTATTTAGGCAGGAAAGAGGATGCTGTTCCATGAGAAGGCAAAAAAAGAGATGGGTGGGCCACAAGTGAGCAGTGAAGAGGAGCTGGCAAGAAAGATTAAATACAAGAGAAATGGGCAGCAAGAACATCTTGCTGAGAAGGGGGAAAACAGGATATCAGCAGGATGCTTTGGTTTACATTGTCTTCTAGTGGTAGTTCTCGGGTCATTTTGCTGGGTTTTCACGTATTTCAAACTAGATTTCATTACAATAACAGAAGTCAGTTCCAGACCAGATCTCTATTGTCTTTAGTAGAGCTGCCCTCTTTTCTTTGGTCCTCTTGAACACTGCTTGAAATTTAGGTAAGGTCTACAAAGCTGTACAAGATTAGACTCTAATTTAGACCCATCATTGGAGAAAAGAGGATGATAGTTTTAATTTTAATTAAAAAAAAAATCTTCGGTGACGTGAAAAATGAGATGGAGAAACTTCAGAAATCTCAGAAGAGACTTCAGTGAAAATTATTCTAATTGCTTAAATGGGAACTTTGTTACTTGTAGAGGAATCATTCTGAAATAGTAAGTGTGAAATGTAACTTGAAAACAACAGGACATGTGAGTGTTGTATGTATGTGCTGAGATGGCTTAAATGAATTCTGCAGTGAAGTGCTGGTAGCAGAAGTCTAGAGCCCTGTTCTGAACATTTCAGTCCTCACCCTGGAAACAGCAGTTCCTTTATATAGTGTGAGCGAGATATAGACAGACTTTCAAAGCCACTTTACATCCCTGGTAAATGTGGGCCAGTTCCCAGCCCTGACTTATAGGTATATACAGTACAGGGGAATGTGGTTATCAATTTCCCTAGTGCGCCATGAGAAAGCTTTTGATCTTTGTGATCAGATTATCTTGTTAGTGGCTTTTGAGAAGGCAATAGGAGCAGATGATAGTCCACAAAGACAGATGCACTGACCTTTTTCCACTTACCGTGCCTGTTCCAAGCCTGAACACAATTTAAACCCATGAAGAGAGCTGTTGTCAGGCAAAGCAGCTCTTCCTGCTCTTCAGAAATGTTACTAGTGATCTGCCAAGGCCGGTTGTTTGTTTGCCTTTGCGATGCATTTTAACCTGGTTTCGTAAGCAAGCACAGCTTACATAATGTGCTCTGCTGCATCCCTGCCTGTCAGCCTTCCCGCTCCCTCTGCATCTTTTTAACCCTTTAGCCAATTCGAACAAATCTAACAGATCCTGAGTTCTGTGAGTAGAGGAGAGAGCCTCACTGGCAAAAGCCCTGTATTGTGAACTCAGTCTTCGTGGCATTAGAGAACCTCCATGGGAAGCCACCAAGGGAAAGGAAAGCCACTGGAAAAGCATCAGTGGCAGCTGCCACTTGCAGAAGTATCTGTTCTTCTCTCTTCTTCCCTTTTTAAATAAAAATGACTTAGCAAAAACATTCAGTCATACTGTTCTTAAATGTTACCACAAAACCATGGGAGTACAACATCTGGAAAGAGAGTGTCTTTTTATCTGTCAGATTCATACGACATGACATGTGTTTGTCTGTTTTATTACACCACCATGCTTTCCCAAATGGAAAAAGAAATCTGGGCTGGCCCTTCATGTGGAATAAATTGGAGCAGCTCCACAGAATTCAGTTTGCTGATTCATAGCAGCATAGGCTCTGATCCTTTCTTTTTCTGTACGTGTAGCACCTTCTAAATAATACAACACAATAAGAAATGTGATATTCACGATTGCAGAGAAGTCTGATGGCACTGAGGAAGTGTGATTGTTTTTAGATGTGGCTTTGGGTTGCAGTGTCCTTAAAGCTAGTTAGCTTACGTAATAAATAATTCGTGATTTAGCTCCCAATGTCAGTACATGTTAAATGGATGACATTATTATCCATCTTCTTACCATATTTTCCATACTTTATTCCGTATTGTATTTTAGCACTCAGATGCTGGGATTTAGTGTGGAGAAGACTAAGCAGACCACTGCTTTTGTCATGTTTTCACATGAAGTGTCAAATCCAAAGGCTGGGTCTGTTTAGCACTGCCAAGTAATGAGAAGCTATGATTGCTCACAAGTCCTTCCAATGAAATGTCAAACTTTTCATACTATGAAAATGATCTTCACCAACACAAAGCTTGGAAACACATAATTACCCAAGAACACAAAAAAGAATTAACATGCACTGGAGCACGTCATGAACATTTCCTTCAGCAAATAAAAAAGTAATTGCTGTCAGAGTACAAAGCAAGGAGAAGGGTTGGCTCTGTTCCTTAGACAGTTTAGACTGTCCACTGTTTGCTCACTTCACCCATGAACACATGCAGCTTAGCAGAAGGGTGCCATTCAAGGGCTGATGGAGTGCAACCAGCCTCCTGATTGCAGGCGCTTCTCATTTCACACTTCCCAAGCCTGATCAGACAGAAGGTTCTTGGCTATTATTAGAAGTCGAAAACCTGATGATTCAGAGCTTCTAGTTAAACAGGACTTCTGTAAACCACGTTAAGCCCTAGCAATAATTAATACATTTTTTTGAGCTGCATTTTGACTTCAGGCACAAATAAGAGGTGTCATTCTTAGCCTGGAAGAAAGAATGGACATAATTCAGTATGTGGACACAAATTTCCCATACAGAAATCAGACAAGCTAGGAAATAACACTCCTAATAGCTAATGGAAGTGGTTCTGGTTTGTGATTTTGATTTTACAAATCAATTTTCTAATATTAGAAACTAGCAGAGTGTAGAGACCCAGGATGGAAGTCCGGAAGAGACCTCCTGGAATATCACGTATAGCTCATTGACATCAGAGGCAGCTTTACTCACAAATTTATTCAGCCAGGTCTTGCAAATGCTTGAGAATTTTTGTGCCCATCTTCCTCCTGGGAGGCTGCTCTCAAAACTCATAACTCTGACAGTTAAAAAGCGTGTTTTCCCCCTTTTTATTTCCACGCTGGTTTTATTCTCAGGTATCTCTCCATATTTAAGGGGAAGGCTAAATATGCTGATAGACAATAATCATATTCTCCCAGTCGTCTTTGTGCTAGGAAAAGCAAGCCATGCTCTTTCAGAGAAGACTTTGTTTTTTCTGGTCATTTTATTAACCCTCTGCAACAGTTATCCTGCTATAAACTCCTCCTTTCGAAGTATGGAGCAATAGTGTCGTAAGCAATATAGCACAGATTCATTGCTGAGAGCACAGGAGGCAATGCTTGCCAGGTCTGGCATCGTGCCTCTGTATCTCTGTGTGGCAGAGACGCGGTGTGTTCATCTCCTGGCCGCTTACCCTGCAGGGAATCGTGCCTTCTGGTCTAGTGCATTATTGTCATTAGTACAAAAAATAAGTACAGCTCCCACTGGTGATAGCACCATCCATCCATCTGATATGTGCATGTGTGACATGCCCATGTATCCAGAGATGTTGAGGCCCACATTCTTCTTGCAAGGGGCCACATCCCAAGAACTGGTGACCTTTCTTCTGAGTACCTTGGTGGCACTCTCAGCAACCCTGTGCCTCCAAAGCTGTTGCATCAAACAGCCAGTCCCCAAAATTAACTATTTTGAAGGGTCAAAGATCTTTTGTAAGCAACTCCTGCACACTCTTCACCAATAATTACAATGTTTACCTTATGTTTTTATTACAGTTGTTTACTGTTTTTGTAGGTTTTTTTTTACTTTAACAAGATCCAGAAAGTCTTAATATAACACAACAGGTTTTTTAGCCATATGCTCTATTTTCAGACTCCATGTACTGCAATTTAAAAAACAGATTTTATTTTTGGAAAAGACTACACTAAGCTAACAGTCTAAAGGTGAAATTCGTGCCTGTGGCAGGGACTAACCCGAGGTATATGTCTAAGTTAGGCACACTGGATATCAGATGAGAAAGATCTTTGGTGCATCACATAATACAAAAAAGTTACAGCCCAACACCAAGACAAGACATCAAGGAGAGGTGTCTGCTTGCCTCCTTGCCTCCTTGACCCAACTGCATTACTGAATTCAGATCAGGTTTTTTTTGATTCTCTTTAAACAGTTGTTGTGCTTGGTTAAAACAGATTATTAACTAGAATAAGTATTTTTTTATTTGTGTTCACTTGACATCATTCAAAATTAATACTTTTTCAGTGACAGTTTACCCGAACTGGTAATGAAGGTTTTGCTAATAGTGATAAGATTCTGTGGATGCATATTCTTGTGGCTTATTCTCAGTGTGATCAGTAAATATGAGAACATACGTAGCTTTAATTGAATTCAGTGAATATTAAAGTGGTTATGGTGCTAGCACTCTTCTAGAAATACACTCACCTTTAATAAGCAGTTGAAAAACAGAAACCATAAACATAAAAAATAAAAGCATTAGTCCTGCAGTATAACACGGTGAATTTTAAAAAAACATTTTAGATTCCTGCTGAAATAATTCTATTACCTTGTGATCAACCAAGAAAGAAATAATTGCTTTTAGCTTCTCTACTCTGGGGTGTGGATCTGCAGTTGACTATCCGGGAAAGCAGAGAGAAACAGCCAGATGAGAGGAAGGACACAGAGAGGAAATGAAAAGCATTCAAAGATAAATGCAAGTGTGGATCCCTAAGTATCTAGTCTGTCACCTGGCAATAAAAATAGGAGGAAGAGGGTAACGAGTCAATCTGCATAAACCAGGAGAAAAAAAGTAATCACAGGTAAAGACAGACTTATGCAAATACAAAGCATCAGGAACAGAGGATTGGAAAGTGTGCGTGGAAAAGTTAGGGCTGTAAAATTAGGAGGAAAAGTTATATATAGAAAATAAAGGAATGGTTGCAAGACACTTCCATAGAAACCATTAGAAGCTAAATCCATCGTACAAATACAGATGCTGTTTCAGAAAGGAGTAATTTGATGATTTAATGGGAAAAAAGCAAACGAAAACAAGTAAAACCACCAATTCCATCAGCTATTTGGCTTGAAAAAGATGGATAGTCAGAAAGTGAATCCTAAGCTTCCCAAAAGACACGCAGTTCATAACAAAGATACGCAGAAACACAGTAGGAGAGCTGGTCAAATAATTAAAATACTTTGCACAAAAGAATTGTAGAATGAAGCAGAAGACAAAACCCAATATGTAAAACACATTAGAAGCAGGGGTGTCATTTCCCCTGCAACGTGTAGTGATCCTAAGGAAACTTATGTCACTGTTCCTCCTGCTGCTGGTGCGTGTGAGCCTGTTCTGCCATGTGAGCCTGCTCTGCCGGGCACCCCCTTTCCCTCTGAGGAGGTGGGGAACAGCCAGGTGGGGTGGGGGCTGCCCCCCCAGTTGGGCGCTTTTGCCTCTGTGCTTGTGGAACTGGGAGCAGTGGGGCTGGGGCAGGGGGTGGCAGCTGCCTCAACATTTGCCTGAGAGTTCAAGTACTCAGAGTTGCGTCTATCATTCAAGTGCATGTCCTGCATCACTTTGCAAGAGAACCAGAAACTTGCCAAATCTATCCAAAAGACGGCTCCATGGGGAGCTGCAGTGTCACAAAGGTAGAAGGAGAGCTGTGTGCATAGGTACAGAACTGGCATCGTTGTTCTGGGCATGGGCCATTCCAGGTATGAAAGTGCTTCCAGACAGCCTGAGAAACTTATGGTAGAACAAACCAAAAGAAACTGGGGAAAAAAAGATTATCAAAAACGGAAAAAGAGCTTCCAAAATGCTGTGTATAGCTTGAGCGGAGATACACTGGGGCAGAGGAGGAAGGGAGGGTGTCAGTCCCCACTTTGGGGGCACACATTTCCATGTGCTTGAAGAGAGCCTTCCCCCTTCACTTCAGATGTATCTATAGCAGGAGCACTGGCATAGCCAAGTATCACCAGTATCAGTGTAAGCAGACACAAGGTTCTTAGGCTAGAGAGAAGAACATAAAAAACCAAATCTACCAGTATTGGTCCAGTTCCCTGGCTGGAAGAAGTCTAGTCAGGAGAGACGTGAATGAAATTCTGAAACCATTGTCAGGCCTTAACTGTGTTGTATAAATTATGTATAGCTGTTCAGTTAAATAGAATAATTAATTCAGTTAAATAGAATAATATTGTAAAGGTGACTTGTAAGGCAAGATGCGTTAGGAAAGGTTATTGTAAGGATCTGAATAACTACAGCAGAAGGAAACCTAGGGGTGTCGGTTGCTGCAGAAGGTTAGATGCCTGGTTTTGTTAGCTAAAAAAAGGATTAAAGAATTGAGTTGTACTACCTCCTGGAGTTGTGCTACTCTCTGAAGAAACTAGAAGGGGATAATGCACTGGGCCCTTTTCGATTTCTGTGAAATAGAGACAAAGGAAGAACAAACCAAAGAAAATGTCTGACAAAACTGAAGACAAATAAGTTCATTTTGCTTGTTTATGCTGTAATATATGAATGCTGGATAAATTTGAAAAGAGGAAGCAAAAGCAACTGCCAAATGCTTTTAAAAAAGGAGCTAAGAGTGTATGTGGAGGAAAATTAACCATAAATGTTATCTCAAAGGAGAGGACCCACTTGGAATAAGCATATATATGGCGGTTATGTCTAAAATTTGTTATGTTCTATTGTTTTGTGAAATGACAGAACATCTGCTCAGTCACAAGGCACCAGTAAAATGCAGCTTTATGCCTAAAACAATATGTCAGACCCTAAACAAAAAATGTATATAATAGTCTAAAAACAAAGATGCATTGTCTTTTTCAGTTGTAGTCATTTCTGACCTAATAATGGTTTAGAAAGGATTTTTTATTTTTGAACAAAATGAATGGAAGGATTGAGTCATTTATGACTCTTTTCAAGATTAGGCTTTGTACATTATTTGTGCATAAGCTGGCAAAATGCTTTGTCTTTGCAAATCATATTTATGTCACTAAAGCACTTTTTGAAAGGCAGCTACTTGTAAATACCTTGAGGAAAGATGCTTAGCTTACAATTTCTTAATGCAGTATATAATCAGCCATTTTTTGATCCCTGTGAAAACACCAGCAAGTGATATGTCTGCTCACATGATGAGTGGACAGAAGTCAGATTTCACCTCAAAGCTGTCTTTTCAGAGAGGAAAAGTATTCACACTGAAATCTGTCATATAGAAAGCTAATTAACAAATCCCACAGGAAACAATTATTGTATGGGATTTGTCTCTGAATATTCCAAGCACACAACTTTTCAGTGGTTTTATTCAAAAAAGTGCATTCTCTTAGATTTTCGTTGTTATGTTTGCTGATCTGAAAAGTCTGAAACTGTGGTGCAAAATATAATTTTAAAACCTATTTTCTGATGAAATGAGTTTATTATCCTACAGCTTGGAGTCATCCCCTCTGATATACATGCATATACGACCCCTCAGAAAATAGACTAATCAATGAAATGCATGAAAACTGGCACTCTTAAAGAGTAGTTCTCACAGAGCTGAACACTTATTATTTAATTAATGTGTGGAAGTATCCAACTGGAACATATCTTCATGAAAAACCACGAGAATAAATGTCTATTCTAACCCACCTGTGGTCAGAGGGAGAATTAGGGTTAGGCTTATCATAGAAAGCTCAGGGGTTGTGTGTCACATACTCCTGGAAGCCTCTGAAGTCAGAAGGACTCTTTTATGTGACCAGGAATGTGTGTGCTACATCAACAAGTAATAAGGGAGAAAGAGAGCAACCGTTCTCATACGACTTCTTTCTTCTCCATAAAGCCATACGTCAGCAGAACTTTTTTTTTTAATGTCAGTCAAGGTTGGGAACTTTGCTGGAATAAATCAAATGCCTGAGGATAGTCATCTGTATCTGACTCAGACCTGAATAGTAATAACGTGATTTTTACCTTTCAGCTGAATCAGATAGAGATACTAAAGCTTTCCCACAGGAAGATGGTATAGTTTCTCAAAAAACTCTTTAGAGGTTTGTAAAGCTGATCCAAAGCCTGTTGCAGTTGGGAAAATTCCTGTTTGGAGTCAGTTTTCAGTTGGGATGTACAAATCTTACTGATCTATTTATATAACCTTTTCATGAGTAAAAAAAAAAAAAAAAAGTCTTTCAGTTGTGACAAGTACTTGAAAACCTAATTGTTAAGCTGTTAAGATTCCAGTATTTTATGGAGTCTTAGGCAGCAGATACCTTCTGCTTTGTGGAGGTAAAGGTACAAGCTCCAGTGCCCAGCCTGAAATCCATTGCAATTTTTAACCAAAGCATCAGTTCTCGGCATCAAGACATTGCGCTCCTGGGCTGGAACTATTATGCAGAGCTGCCAGAGATGGCTGGATGGCGTTGCGCATCAGCAGGCAGAGTGTAAGTCAGCAAAATAAGGCTTGTTTAAGAGTGGGTTTTAATGGAAATGTCATGACTGACTCCAATCTCTGATTTCCAGTGTTAAATATGTGCAAGGGACTATTATTCTCTCTAGAGCCGTCTGTGAGGAAGCAGAAAGTTCTAGTGACTGGTGGCAGCAGCTAGGAGAATTGTTCAAAATCTTAACAGATCATGGCTGTCTCTGAAGACACCTTGAACCTTCGTATGATCTCCAGCTCCTCTGTTGGAGACCTCTTAGTCCCCTAGCCACAAAGCATTACAGGCATTCCCTGTCCAACCCATCTTCTAGACCTAGCAGAGCTTAGAAAAAGTGAAGGTTACTGTCTTTCACTATGAACTTCTGCTAAAGCTCCACCATCCTAGTCCATCCTGATGCAGTCGGTGCTATTTCAGTGCAGTCTCAGGCCTTTGAGAAAGGTTTCTATGATTGTATGAAAAAAGGAGATGGAGAAATGCTGGCGTAAGCTTTGCCGTCACACGAAAACAGTGATCTCTCTAAAGTCATGTGGCCGTTGCTAAAGGAGAAGTGTTCCTTCAAAATTTGGAAGAGAGAAGGTTGCTAGGTCAGAAGTCACTGTGCAGTGGTGACATTGCCTTCTCAACAGGGCTGCACAGTGGGGGTGGGGCTCCTCACTAAAGTGCCTACACTATTGGGTTCATAGGTAAACTGCACAGAGTCAGGCCCTGATCCGTCATTGTAGGTGAATGGTGGCCACAGATGGAAAATTCATTGGAACAGATTGGGAAAGGGTATACAAGGTGGAAAGCACTAGTAGGTTGCACCTGAGTTGACTTTTCAGTGGTAATGTTGAACTTGTATATAAGGGTTCTGTGTAATTTGACGGCCCTCTCTACTGGCAAGCCAAGAAAGAGCTGGGTACGCCTTCTTTAACGTGGGCAGGAGACACAGATCTGGGCTACAGCTTACCTCTTGTTGTAGCAAAGGCACTAAAAGCCCAGGAGTCTGTCAAATGCTGCAGCGCACCGTGTTGAAAAGCTGAGCTTGTTTCTCAGCCTTTGTCCAAGAAGGTGGTGCACGTTCAGTTCAAGTTTTTACTTATTTTGAGCAAAGGTCAGGATTGAGCCACGCGTGCTGAATGAAATCAAATTTTTGAAAAGAAAGAGTACCTGAACAGGCAATAAACATTTCTGCTTTGACTGGCAAGCAATCATTAAAAGCCTTTATTAAATTTTGCATCTGTTCTGTTCACCACTTAGCCATTTCTTTTCATTCTGCAGGATTATAACTAAGGGTGAATGAGTCTTCTCTAATATGGTCAAAACACAGTAACACCGTGAAAGAACTGAGTTGTCTTTCTCCCTCTTAGGCAAATTTTTCCAATTGTTTAACAAAATGTTGTTTTGTATTGTCATGGCATCAGTCTTTACGCCTGTGAATAATGAGGCTCAACATTAAGTAACTTGTTTATAAAAAACAGTCATGCAGTAACAATTAGAGTGTTTAATGTGCTTCCCCACTAGAGTCCGTACCCTCTCCTCCCACTTACTGATCTTCCCACTGCAGTGTGAAGTTATTTGTGTCTTCAGAATGAGCAAACAGATCCTTTCAGTGAAAGGGTGAAAAATTTCCTGAGTTCTGCCATATAGAGGTTGGCATCTGCTGTTCCGTAGAACAGGATCTCTGCTGCACTGATCCAAGCATTTGTCAGCCCCAGAGTGGAGGATGGCAGCTCGCAGTATCTGAAGGAGACTATCACACAAAGCTTCCCACTACAGAGAAACTGCTGCATCCGTCATCATCCTTTCAACCCAGTTAATACAGTTGTATTAGCCCTGTGCTCCAGTTCCTCCCACAGCTCCCAGCCCACCTCCTTTTTAGTGTGAAATCTGTTTGAATCTTCAAAGTAGCTACATTTCAAAATACATTTTGCTCAGTACCAAGAATAATCACAGTCCTCTGGGGTAAAGCAGATCATAAAGCCTGAAATGGATCTGCAGTACTTTGGGAGGGAGATACTTGTGATGAAGGGTGTTGGATAGATTCAGAACCTGACTGGCTTTGAGAAGCATTACAAAGCCTTCCTATTTGGTTAAAATATTTCCACATAACTAGAATAACAGGTCCTAATCGTACTTTGTCATCCCATAACAGCAGAGGTAACACAAAAAAGGTTTTCATATTCCAAAAAGGAGACAAACAAGCCACTGCCTTTGAAAACAATATTCATAGGTGTTGTAGATGGAGTTTCAGTTATGTGAAAGAAGTGGTCAGAAATACTGGAGCAGCTCTTTCCTTCACGTAAAAGCAAAACCCGCACCCTGCAATATAATTTTCCAACAAGATTCAGAAAGTGAATTGGTCGTCACTCACAAAATGGGAATGGGAGATACGGGGGAACGGTAACATGGCAGTAACCAGGGCAACTCAGCCAGGTTGCAAAAAACCCCACTGAGTCAGGCTATTTCCCTGTCACTGGGCTGTAGGGAAAGCTGGGCTGTCGGGGCTTCTCTCTGCAGAACTGTCCCTAACGCCCTGAACTGCCCCTTGCACAAGCAACCGCCAATACGAGCTGTTGAGGGAAGGGTGGCCACCGAGGAGCGTGGAGCACCTCGGTTGTGACATGTTCTACCAAACCAGCACAGCTCCAACAGGAGAGGTGCCTTGTGGCTCCACGAGTAGGTGCTTCTCTCAGGTGTAGGGGACGGGTTCGGTTTCTCCAGAATCATCCTTCCTTGACAAATGCCCCTTAGCAGAATGTATTAGTCTAAGCCCGTTACTCTATTTCTTCCCAGCTAGTGGTCCTCTTGTTCCCGGGATGGGCTGGGTTTAGATCCACTGAAAATTAAATGTTGTTTTTCAGGTTTTGGAAATACCAATGAACTGACAAATTATTTATTCCTATAGCACTAATAGTAGGCAACTGTTCATGGTGATAGAAGGAGAAAGAGTTACCTAAAGATCAAAAAGATGAGTTTGGGGAGTAAATAGGTTGGCATGTTCAGTGTGATCTAGTATGATGCATTTAGATTTATTTTAGAAAAGGCTTTCTTATACTATACTTAGTCCATCTTATACTATACTTGGACCAAGAAATATATTTCAGGTGAAATCTAATGAACAACTTGCAGTGGGTAAAGGCATCTTAAATGACACCATCTTAAAAATATATCCAGAGGCCAAAGTTTCCAAATGACAAAGCCCATAATAAAAAGTAGCAAATACCCGCAGCTCTTCAAAGGTTGTCAACTATATTGTGGTCTTCAATTGTAAATAACCCAAAATAAGTAGTCAGACATCTGGCAGGTTGTACCGTCATTAATTGGTGGTCTCCAGACCATGGTTTACAAGAGAAAAAGCTGCAGGACCAGAGCTCCCTATGATGGTATTGGTAGATGTGGTGTTTTCAATTAAAAGTTTGATATCAAGTGTCCCTGGTCATCTGTGCTGGAGAAAATGTGATGCTATAGTCTGTTATTCCAAAACATTGGGATGTCATTGCCAGAAACAACTTCCAGCCTGAGAAGCTGTTCTTGAAAGTGAATGAGAAAGTGATTGTTCTTTTATAAACCCAGCTTGGTCACCCGAGGTAGGAATGTGTAAAAATTCTGACTGTTGTTGGTTTTTCGCTTCTTCCATTTTAGTTGGATGCTGATAAGGCAAAACTGAAACTGGAAAGATGGGCTTCCCGGGATGTTGGCAGTGGGGGTGGAAGAAGTGAAGAGATGGAGTCAAGCGGGGATTGTGATGATGAGGATGGCTGTCAAGGATCCGGTGACAGGATTCACACAGCAGGTAAATACAGTTTTTATAGGCACCTACAGAGCTTAGAAATTCATAAATGTCACAATTAGGTGGACAGAGCTAAGACTTGCAGTGCTAGAATTACTGTCAAAATCCTACTAAATTCGAAGGATTTGAATCTTAATCTGTGAAGAGCTGCAGTAAAAATAGAATGATACAGACACTAACCCAATATAATTCAACACTTTGCGTGCAGATTAAAGACTTAAATTTAGAGTAATATCTGCAATGAAATCTAGATCACAGAAATACTGCAAAAGCCTTCCTAGATAATGTGGACTCTTCAAATAAATAGAAAATAAATGTCCTTATAGACTGTGCTAAGTGTTAACATAAATACTTATTTGTTGCATAATGGTACTGAAGGTGATCCAGACAGAGTTGACTGAAGGATGTGTTCTTGAAAAAACACATGAAGTACTGGGTTTTTTTCCAGTGGTGAGCTGCTAGTTAAATAAAATTTCTTGATAGTCTCAGATACGCATTCTGCAATACTTATTCATGAAACTGCTTGGATAATATGTCATCAAATGTAGAATCAGCATCAGAATCTAACTTAACTTCCACCAAAATACTGGCAATATAATACGTAGTTAAGTCCTTATTATAGTAAGTCAATAAGAAGTAAGATGTTTCTAAATCCTTGATATTATTGGTTTATCTTATCTGGAAGGTCTGATTCATTTCAGTTCATCAAAATGTAACTGCTTTAATTACCATAGTGTGTGTAAATGTAATTGTGTTTGGCTGTGCAAGTATATGAAATACAGGGATAAGAGCGTTGAAAAATAATGCTGATGATGTTTGGAACTCAGGTAAATTTTAAACTGCTGCTTTGTTCTACTGAGATAAACAAGTGCCTCTTCCTTGTCCCTTTACCACTAAGTGGAGAGTGGGAAAAGGTATCTCATATTCAAGTAAGGCTTGCAAACAAGCTGTGGTTGGTCTGTAGTCAAGATTTCAGTCGTTCCTAGCACAAATATTTGTTCAGGAAAACCAAGCTTAAACATGTACTTGGAAATGTGTGCAAACTGATAGATTTGGTTTGAAGTACCAGGTTATTAAATACCTGCAATTTATTGGTGGTGACAAGCTGAATAGGCAAGGTGTTATCACACAGGGACAGTATTTTTAGAAATTATTAAGTGATTGGAACTAACAGATTGAGTAGAGATTTTCACTGTCTGCTCACGAATGTTTTTGAACCAGAAGAACTTTGATACACCATTGTTTTAAAACTATTTGCTTAACTTTGTCATTGTATTATAAACATAAGCAATGGAAAGACTGCTAGATGTTTTGGGTGCTAGGGATCAGTATGCTTTCCTCTCTTTGTGGGATAATACAAGCAAAAGCCAGGTGCTAACTAATCTTCAATGGACAATTAAACTATTAATACACTCTTTTGGGAGGATGTGTATGCGTGCTTATGTGGACAATGGCAGATTTCAGGTGTTCAAAACTAAAAAATGGAATACTTGCAAGACTTGACTTACAGCTGGCTTTAATAATGGAAAACTCCTTTAATGTCTCTTTTTTGCCTTTTTTTGCAATCTATTTAATTAAAATATTTTGTGCTGATATCATCCCGGATTTAAAAGAATTATATAACTAGCTGTTTCAGAATTTAGTTGGGTTTATATCCAATTAAAAAGGTAATTACAATTAATTTTAGAAAATGGTATTGATTCATAACAGTAAGAATAAGTATTTCATCATGTGACAATAGTAATGCTGTTTCACAATTAGCTTTAAAATATTGTACTGAATGCAAGCCACTAGCAGTAAATCTGTTTTGCATATCTGGTTACAATTAAGAGATAAAATGCAGTAATCTCATTATAGAGCTTCTTTGCTTTAATAGAATGTTAAAGAAATAAACAAACATCAGATTAGCTGAATTGCCTCTTGCTGCATGTCTGTAAGATGGTGTTTCTAATTGTACAGCTTGTAAATTTGCTGTATTTCCTAAACTTAAGACCTGTCAAGTATATCTAACTGTGGTTTTGTAGAAGCAGAACATGACAACATTGACTATTCCTTGCTTGCTTGAAGTACACAGTGAATTGAGATATGAGTTGAAGCTAAAGCTAAATCCCAAATAAAACCCTGATTTGAAGTGTAGTAGAGTCAGTTGGAATATTCGCTTTGACTACAGCAGGTATGGATGAGACACAAATGATAGCTATAAAATGTCACCGACCTCATCAGCGCATGTTGTAGGAGTCATATAGTAGAACAAAAGGAATAAAAAAAGGAATAAAAGCCTTTCAAAACAGAGACTTTTTGGCAGAGCAGTCATGCTTTTAACTACAGGTCCATGGAAAAGAGAGGAAAGGATTTCCATGTCAACCAATAAACTGCTGAATTTAAAATGTAGTAAAAATTTACCACATCTGTCATTGAAACCTATATGAAAATGACATTTATGATTTATACGTTGAGAGCATTGCAAAAGACTCAGATTGCTTTTCAATCGTTTCTGAACCCTCATTCCTTTCTACCTCCCAGAAAAAAAAAAAAAAACCCAAACACCTTTACATTAACAGTAAATTGCCAGGAGTTTCATCAATATCTAGGTTACCATCTTCAAAACATTTCTGTTCGTAACAGTTCACAGATCCCCCCCAGGCAGGGTGCATTGCCTTCTCCCCAGTTCCCTTTTCCAAGTTGCTAACAGAGGGCCTGGCTCCTTGGGTTTAGATTTCAGTGTGTACCACACAGGTAAGCACAGCAGCGATCCTCTGCCTGTATATTCCAGCCAGGTCCGTTGTACATATCCTTGCCCACCCCCACCCCCCTTTTTTTTTTTTTGCTTGGGGATCACTGTCTGTGTATTTCAGCTCACTGTGCAACGGATAGTAAAATCCTGTCCTTTTGTTTGTCACCTTCTAGCCTTTGAGAATCATTTCTGCCTATCAGTTCATTGTTTTGTTTTACGTCCTCAGTTAAGATATGTGGCTATTATTTAGTGCTGGTTTGTTGTTTACCTTTGTTACAAATAAGTGTTTGCTCGCCAAATTCATTGTTCTCTAAAAAGATCAGCACTTACTCCTGTAATGATAATGGCCTTAATCATCTATTCTGTATCATGTGTGTTTATCCAAATGATTTCATACAAACAAGGTAAGCAAATTCTCAGGAAACCAGTGTTCTCTTAGGAAATCATGTATGGTAGAACATACTTTAAAATGTCATATTCTCACAGGCCTTACCAATTACCACAAGTATCTCTTCTTGGGGAAAGCTGTGGAAACAGCACTATTGCTCAAGCAGACCCATGTGTTACTTGTTGGCAAGTACCAAGTTTTTAATGACAACATCTGTTAATCATCTTCGAACAAAGCTTTGTTAGGAGGGATTTAAGAAGAGGAAAGCAAGCCATATAAATCTTGAGCATGGATGGGGAAGTTGCTCTGTGATTTTCACTGCTTCAGTCCTGCAGGTTTCTAGGCAGAAGGGCAAAGCAGCATCTTGGTCTGAGCATCGCTTAGTGCTGCGTGCTCGCATAAGCAGAGTCTTGCATGAACTTCGATCATAAGATGAGTCTGCTGGTGTAAGTGCTTATTCTTACACCCTTGCTGGAGGCGGGGGGGGGGGGGGGGGTGGCGGCGATGCAAAGAATGGTGATTGCTCAGTGCCCTGCAGGATCGAGCCACAGGAAGATTTACTGGGAGAGGGAGTAGCATCCTGCCGTTTGTGAAAAGACAGACCAACAGATTCACATTGTGTCTTGCCTCGCTGCTGTTGAGAGGAAAGGAAAGATGTTTCAGTCTGCTCAGTGAAAAGTGAGAAGGAATTAAGTGCAGGGGATTTCCCGTTCCCAGGTGCATAGCTGTATGTTTCGATGAGGCCTCGCCCAAGCAGTGACAGCCGACATTAGATCTGTATTCAGGGAAATAATCAGGTGATTAGCCATTAAACAAAGTGTAGAGGAAAAGTTTTGCCTCCAGGGAGGGACCCGAGTTTGGTGCAAGCTCAAAGTTACTCACGTAGAGCTCTAGGCTTTGTGGAAGTTGAGGAGCATTACGCTGAAGAAAGCTTGTGCCGCACCTCAGGTCTCAGGTCCGTCTGCACGCCTGTCTGCAGACGGGAAGGACAGCTGGATTCCAGGGCTTGCTCACTAGCAGGTATCACCGTACTTCATCTGAAGCTGTACGTTTCACGTAACCATTGTAAGACAGAAATTAAGCCAAGCTTCTTCTAGAGGAGCCTGATACACTATTGTGCAAACTCGCTGGGAAGGTGGCTCGTGCTGGACTACAGCTGTCCTGTTGCTGGCAAAGCTGACAAACAGCACCGGTTAAGGGAAACATATGGTTTAGCCTACCCTTGGGCCTTCCCCCGCTGCACATAACAGGCAAAGCCAAAATGTGTGGTGTGTGTGAGCTGCAGGCTTTGCACCAGATTCACCTCTCCATGGGTACGATCTATATATGGGCCAAAATACTCAGCCCTCGGCTGGGGCATTGTTAGCCCTGTGCCTTCTGACATGCCTTGAAAATTTAGATCATTGGGAAACGGAGACATGGATCTTACCTTTCCCCTGGCTGGCCGCCTGCTCCACGCAGAGATGGGCTTCTGCTTTGTCCCCATCCCAAAAGCAGTGGGTTTCCACAGAATAGCAAGAAGCACCTGACCAGCGTGGACCCTTAGGCACAGCAGATTTTAAACACCACTTTAAAATCCTATCTGTCAGTGCAGGCATTCAATAAACAAACACATCCTATGACATCCCAGCCAGACTTTGAACATGACTATGTGTCAAATGTGCTTTATTGCTGTGATTTTTGCCAAATGCTTATCTAATCCAAATAATGGTTTTCTTCTGTACTCCTTCCTAATGCTTTCATGAAACTGCCTCCCTTTAATAAGAACTTTCTGATTTCAGACATCTCTCTCAGTCAAATATCCTGCTTATTGTCACATTTCAGTGCCCGAGTGGGAACCTATAACAAATTTACTTTGTTAGCACATTCAGATGACACGATTCCAACCCTTGACTTTCTTCCTGGCTGTTTAGACACTCCAAAGCTTCAGTGTATCTTTCTGCTGTAGACAGAATATCAGAAGAGATTATCCTGGTTGTAGATTTCTTCTTCAGGGCATGTGAGAAGGATATGGTTTTGCCCCAGCATGCCTTTGTAAGTGCAGACCAGTAAATTTTCTTCTTTTTTAATGTCTTCTGCCTGATCTGTATCTGCTCTTCAACAGCTATGGAAAGTTAATGTATTTTTCTCACTGCTCATGAATGTTTTCATTATCAGTTTTTTTCATTTTGAATATCAAGATTCTTTTATCCTTTATTATGTTATCATTCTCGCAGCTTGTCTGTCTTTTCTAGGCATCAATATTACTGTATGAGCTGTCATTTTAATCATACTTCATTTCCATTCACTATGTTACAGGATGCACTTGCACTTGTATTTATCCAAATATATAATTGTACAGCTGCTGATTTTGTAATTATTAGCACAAAACATCAATATTCTGAGATTATAGTATCTGCTGGCAGTCAGCCATGCTCATCAACTTCTCATCGCCACACGTCTTCACTTCCCTCACAGATGATCCTAGCTCACAGAAATACTGCATTTTCAGTGTCTTCCATCTTCCTGCCTAGAGAAACCTCTCCATCATGCCTCGTCCCCATCCCACTGCCTCACGTAGCCATTTTCCTACATTCTTTGTGACACAAGACATTTTGTCTCCAGCTTTGTTTTTAGAGAGCCTATAAATTCCCTTATGGCCTAGCGTAAACTCCTGATTTTATCCACGAAATGGCAGAGTAACAATGTAAGCCCTTATATAAGTTGATTTTTGAGAAAACTCAGTGGTTTCAAAGCTTTATGTTTGTCATTTGGTGGTTCTAGGTAGAGATGAGCACAAGCAAACCCTGCCAGAGGGCCTTCAGCACCTCTGGGGGGAAGCAGGAGGTAGTTCCACAGCTGCAAATTTCTGGCTTTGGCTTCTCTTGTAGAGATAGTTTGGGAAGAGACACGGGAGCAAAGAAAAGCCAGAGAAACATAAACAAACAGGCTGAAAAGTACAGATTTTGATTAATGCTCACTGAACCTGGTAGGCTGTGGTGCTGAGATGAGTTCCGTTGGACGCGTGGTGTTGCCACGCTGTGGTCTTATCGGTACGCTTTGCCAAGTGTTCCTCTGGGTGACAGTGACATCTCCTACAGCTGTTCTGTGCAGACAGGATCCAAAAGCAGCTGTGAGGGGGCTTCTGAGAAGGGGATAGGAAGAGAGAGCACAGGGGCTGGGGTGAGGAAAAATTTCCCCACCTTTCTATCCCTGATTAAATCTATTTTATAATCTACTGACACAGGGAAAAGGTATTATGTGTCATTTTCCTGTCCTTCGTTGCACAGTATAATTGAAACTGAAATGCATATGAGAAGAAGAGTAGAATCATTCCTAATCCTTCCTCAACCTCAGCATTCACATGACACTTTGAGATGTAAAGGAAAGGATTTCAGTTTCTTCCATTTTTCACTCTTAGACCTGAGGTGAGAGAGTTCCCAGTACCATCAGCCCTCCTGCTTGCATCCGTGTAAGACGGGAGTTTGCCAAGTTGTATAAATGACTTTTTGCATGACAAGGTGAGCACGTCTCCTGTAGGACTTTCTCCTAATGCTAAGCAGAACGCTGGCTACACGAATAACAGACCGAGTGCCAGTGCTGTGGCTCTCTCAGAAGCTTCGGTACTATCATGGGTACCTTCAAAGAGGTAAAAAGGTAATTGGGAAAATGTAATTTTATCATTTCACTAGAGAAAAGTAAATTATAGCAAATTTTTGATCATTTTAGCACCATTTAGACAGAATTAAAAGGTAAAATTACTTTAGTTGCTTAGGCTATGAAGCCTTCCAATGCGCTGTTCCATAAGGGGAAATTAAACATTGGAGAGATCAAGATAAAGACATTTGAGGCTTAACTGTTTGCAGTAATTCTGTGCAAGCAGTCATCAGAAGGCACATTGTAGATCACTGAAGGGTAATGTGTGTTTTTACCAACTTTCTATTAAAAACATTACCTGTAATCTGTGTCCTTTGAATGCGCTTATTACAGCAGAACTATTTTTACTAACTTGGTCAGCAGTATTTTATCTAGTTGCTTTCCACAGGAGCAACTCGATGTGTACATGTATTTCTGAGATGTGTTTTGAAAACAGCCCTAAACTGAAAACTCACTGGTCTCATTTTCCAATGAATTCCCGCTCACCAGCATTTCTCATCTGTTTTACTAAAATGGACTTCTTTTAACCAAAAATATCACAAAGCTGAATGGTCCCAAAGCGGAACAACATACTCAGACCAGAAAGAGCATGAATAAAAAGAGGCAACTTGGTATGTGATGGCTAAAACTATGCGAAAGACCAGTTTCCATGAAAAATTGCCATACTAAACACATGAAGCAGAACATACAGTTTTCTTCAAGCCAAAAGCAGTCTGCAGGTAGATACTTTGACCCCCCCACTCGTAACACATACTTCAGTGAAAGTCATTTGCAAGCATCAGGCTGGCACCCAGAGTTTAGAGGCCAAGCTAAATGGAGAGTAAAACTGATCCTCCTTGAGTAACTCTCATGAGCTGTGTGATTTAGATCCTTCTGACAAGAAATTCACTTAAGAGCTGTAATATCTCGGTCATGCCAAGTGGTGATAGGATGAATGTGAAGGCTAAGGCAATTTGCCCCCAAAACGCCATAAAGCCAAAATTAATTAAGAGGAGTTAACAATGAAAGGTTCTTCAAATTACTTCGAAATAGATAACTCGTATAACTTAAAGGAAGCTCGGTTTAAAATGCTAATGCCATTACGCTGTAAGTTATCGAAACAATCCTGCAAGTCTAAGGAAAACGTTCACCTGCAAGTTAGTCTTCATGCCACACAAGGGAACACTTCCCCGGTCACAGCTAAGTGACAGTGATGTTAGTGCCCGCTCGGCGTGTCGTGTCTTTCCTCCTCCTCTCCAGCCCTTGCCTGTGCACCAGAGAAAGCAGGAGGAGAGGGAGGAATTAAATACAGTGAATTGCTGTGCCACTTAAACCCCACACAGGTTTGAAGCATTTGCCCTGGTACTTTGTTTTAGGATTTTAGTAATATCCAGAGCTTTAGCTGTGAGAAGCAACGTGTCTGCCTGGGGAGATATCTGGTGGAAAAAGCCCCACACATTTCTCTAAGGAAGGAGGATAGTAAAACCAAACCTAGGACCTTGTTTGTCCCACAGGTAAATTATCCCAGGTTAATTAAGGTAAGGTTATGAATTACTGCAACCTTAAAGGCTTTAAGAAACCCTCTGTCATCTCTCATTGCATACAAGAGGTGAAAGGCAGATAGCACAGCTGTTTGGCAATGGAAATAGAACCGAAAGTCACTAACATGAAAATACACTTTCTGTTTCTCCCTGCTGCCACCTTCCCTTGTTTTATGATTCATGAGGAAAGCCTAAGCGGCTGCTGTTCTTTAAAGGAAAAGAATTGCTTTGGGTTTTTTTCCCTCCCTCCCTCCCTCTCTTCAAGCACTGTTTCTTGGAGGTGTTTTGGTCTTTGCTTGTAGGGAGAAAATGCCTTGGTTACACCAGTTATGCATTTTGAGGTTTTCTATTCCTTGATTGTCCATCTTAAGGTATAATAGTACTCTTTAGAAGAATGCTGTTGTGCCTGAAGCCAACAGATAGGCCATCAGAATGTCTCAGCTGAGAAATTTAGGATCAAAACAATACCCTGAAAGAAAGCGCAGTTTAGTTTTACAGTAACAGAGAGCACGGTACAAATGCTCTGTACTCCATACGCAATTTACTACAAGAACAGAATTACAGGCTGAAGTATGACATATCAACAGGATCGTGAATTTATAGGGCTAGATCTGGCTGCCTTGAGATCAAGGTACTCAAAATAAAGCAGCTGATGATTTTGCACATAGTTAAATGCCGTTCTTGAAGAGTTCAAAGATGAGGCACGTTATTCCTCAGCAGGTGATTTTGCATCAGGTTCATTCCACGGTGCCTCCTGTCTACTGGATTTAAGAGTGTTTGTTTCCGTCCTTCGATCCTGAAAACAATTAAGTAATATTTTCCTGCAATTTAACACTTCCCAGGATGAACAGGACAGTTGACATCTTTCAGGGGCATTTTAGGGTGTTGCGAGGTTCAAGGAGACTATAGACATGTGCCAGCCCCAAACCCAGGGACTGGATACAACTTGCAGAACAGTGATGTTAGAAACCCATTTGTTTCTGTATGACGTCCTGGGGTGTGGAGCCTGGATCTGTACAAACAGGGTGAAGTCTCTAAATTATGGATTGCTGAGGGTCTTTGTCATAGTTGTCAGTGGTGGAAAAGTCGGCTGGATACAGAATCCTACAGCACTACTTCTAACACTGGTTTCAGTCTGGTTTCCTCTGTTTGCCTCAATTAATTACCCCTCACATATCAGAAGCTTTTTTTTTTTTTTTTTTTTTTTCCAAATTACATCTCTATTCCTAGTTCAGGTTCCTGAATATCACAATCAGGAAATGTTTCCCATCCTTGTCTTCCTGTCTTTTGGGATTGAGACAGATTTTCTAACATTCTTTAGGCTGTCGTCCTTAATCAGTCTCTCAGCCCCTCCCCATTGTGCTTGTTCTGCTGTCAATGTCTAATAGTTTGTCAAGCCATATTTGAATTACGTCTGAAATTAAATACCATAAGGAACCAACCAAACTTTGAATATGACAAGATGATATTTTGAAACTAAGAGAATTTTTTTTTTTAAATCTATTGAGGTATCTTGTATCATATTTGAATTTGTTCATCTTCTAAATAAACACTTCTGTCACATTTGCAAATTAGTCTTCATTTCAGAGAGATTTAAGTCCGTTTCCTATTTTAATGCTTTCTGGCCGAATGCTCATTCTTGATCTAGATAAGGTTTGCACAAGCAAACCTACCTTGCACAAATGACCTACCTGGGTAGCAACATTCCCCAGGGAAGGAGGAGACCCAGTTGTCTGGTGGTGTTTAGAAGAAACATAACTGGCATTTTGGAGGAGGTGAAAGCAATAACTGTATATTCTAGTGAGCAAATACCTGCTTTTGAATAAGCAGATCGTATGATTTCTGGCACTGTGCAGATCATAATTCTTATCTGAAGTCCAGATGAAGCATGAATGTATAACAGGCACGATTCAGGTATCATATGAGGGAAATAACTACTCTTTCAAACTTTATTCAAATTAATTGTAAAAATCGTTAAACGTTATCAAAGTCACAGCATTAAGCCATTGACCAGCAAATTGTTGTCCACAGCAGTTAATTCACAGAGATAAGCAGGACTAGATCAGTATGGGCGGTGGAAAACCCTTTGAATCGCCAGAAAGTCGGTACATTGAAAACAACTGATGAAGGGAGTGAAATTCCCCATTGTGCATGGCCAAAGCTTAGCCATTATTTGGACAGAGAACCTCAGAAATTCTCAGCTTTCAAAACTGTTTGCTGTTCATCTCAAATTAAAGAGATTAAAGATAATTTGCCATTTCAGTATTGAAACTGCCAAGTAATAATTCATCATCTGATGTTTATAGTCCAAAATTAAGACTGGTGACTCAGACACGCTGCTGACCATTTAGTAGTGAAGTCCTAATAATCCAATCTGGAGCAGTAGGGAAAGGAATAGCTTTTTGATGTGAAGTCAGACAAGTAATTTCCTATTTAAAATTTGATTAGATAAAATCTTTTGAACATGTGCTTGTAAAGCAACAGCTTGCTTAAATATGTATACTGCTGCAGCACGTGCAGTATGCTGTTAGAACTAAAGCCAGCACAAAGAACATTTGCACTAACCTGAACGTGCTGGGGGAGGCAGAGTGCCCAGGGCGAAACTGTTATCAGGATAAATCTCTTACACAATGGAAACATTAGAGCTGATGGGGGAAATGCCGTTTTCATCCTATAAAAGGCACAAACTTAGTTTTGTATTGAAAAGGTATCATTTTCCAAAACAGAAACATTCAGTAACATATGCAATTGGAAGAACATGAATTTGAGGGGGTATTTTTGTAGGTTTTTAATACAAAAGGGAAAATATATATCCAAGCTAGAATATTTTGCCACCTGCAAAAAAATGGATAGGTTTTTAAAGCCATCTAGTAAGCCTGATAATTTTCAGCCAGAAAGCTCTTCTTGATGTAAAGGCATTGTATTATAGAATGCAGGTAAAGGAATAAAAGCCAGAAAAAGCAAGATGGGTGAGTCTGGCCTCATTCTGACCCAATAATCGTCACTGGGAATTTTGCCTTTGACTTAATGAGATAACAGTTTGAGCCAGCAAATGAAGGGTTAAATTCTTCCGTCCATGCTGCACAGGATGGTACCCAGCAGTAGTGATGCTTATGCCCAAGAGGCTGTCTGCAAAATTATGGCTCAGTATGAACTGCAATGATGAGCCTGGTCAGTGCCAAAACACAGAAAATGACATTGTTTCAGGTTAAAGAACAGTGACACTGCCTTTTTCTCATATCCTGATTTATGCAGTTTACAGAGGTCATGGCAGCATTTCAAAATCGGCTATTGATAATAAAGCATGCTGTCAAAACTGGGATGTAGTCCCATTTCAAATTAAAGTACAGAATCCCATTACAACAGTTTAGTCCAGTTGTAGCCAAGCTGGAACGTTTTATCACTCATCGTAAAAAGTACTTGCAGAATAGTCCCGAGAATTGAAATATTCACATTATGTTCACACCTTTTAAAAAATTATTATTTTTGAAAGAGACTACTCATGTTCATTGGAAGTTTAATACATTTCCATTTGGTTGTCCTAGCGGAATCTGTTTGGTTTAGAGGCAGCGGTGCTACTGCCTGCCATGGCTCCTCCCCGAGCATCGTCCATGCGGGATCACCAGTGTCCTTGTGGCTGTCACTGCAGCCCTCCAAGTTAGGGACCGAAGCATGAATCCAGGTGAGGTGCTGCTTGGGTTTTGCTTTTCCAAAGCAGAGGAAAAACCCTGAACATTGACAGAAGCTACTAGTCATGAGCCTTAGAATCACATTCAGTTCATATTTGGAGGCTTCTCTTGCAGTTGCAGAGCAATTCTTCGATTGGCACTATCGCATATTTATGTATTTTTCCCATCAGACAAGGATGTGTGTAGCATTGCCCTGTAAGCAAACCAGGCAGCTTTTCAAGAATCTCCCCTATTGATGTCCAGTCATCGCATCTACAGATTCAGTAGTTGTACGTGGAAGAGCTCTCTCCCTCCCGCTCTCTCAAGCACACACATATATGCACACACACACCCCCAGAACACTTACAGGGCTACATAGTTCCCTGTGGCCTCCGGATCCCGTGGGCTTAGGTATGTGGAGTTTTCATAGAACAGTGTTTCCTGCTCAGGTCCTTTAGTGCTTAGAGGGGATTCCTGCACTGTTAGCAGCATGTGAGATTCTTCTGAAACAGCATCTGAGCATGAATATCTCCTGTTACCAGCGAATCTGCTGGATGTGCAGTCCTGCCCAGGGTAGGAAAGTACTGACTGTCTCCAGACTGTTTTAAGGCTTTGACTCAGTTGACACAAACTCCACATGGATATCATGAACTGGAAAGAGCTTAATCAAAAAAAAAAAAACCCACCACTTTAATCATATTCCAAGGTCCTGTGACATCTCAACGGATCCTTGACAGCTTGTCAGTAAATGAAAAAGATGCATGACACTAATGGGGACAACAGTGGCTCAGTATCACATCCAAATGCATCGCCAGGAAATGCCCAGTGGGAGTCTCCCCATTAATCCAAAAAAGCCCAAGAAATCAATGTCCATCCATGAGACTAAAAAAACACAGTCCTTTTGATTTAATGCAGAAGCCTAGGTACTGGCAGCTGAACTTCCTACTTTAAAATCAGTTTGCATACTCTTTGTCAAGCAAATTTGCATAATCTGTGTCACAACCAAAATTGGAAGTGTGTTGTATCAAAGAAGATTTGAAATGAATTTTTAAACTGCATATAAATCATAAACTTATTTTTGCAAACTATATGAAAATATATTGCAAACTATAAAGTCTACTCAAAGGAGCGAATACGCAACCAGAGAAAATATCTTTACATTAGTATAAATACAGGGAAACCCTATCAATTTGCAGAATACATCAAAAGAAGGTTTTATAAGAAATAAGCAAATTATAAATTCCTAGAGTGACAATTTTCTTCCACAGATTATGCAAACATTATGTACACTTCAAGTAAAGTTGCATTCTATTAAAAATGTAACTCATGATACAATAGATGTAACATTTGAATAGCAATTTAGAATTTATATTGTTCTTACCTTATAAAATAATATTGAAAAAATGAATTGAGCTAACACAAGTGTATTCAATATGCATGAAATTTCTATTTAGTCTGTAAAATGCAGAGCGGATAGATAGTAGCCATTTCCCAGTACTGTAATTACTGTGTCACCATTTATAAAGCATTTATGTAAAGTACAATACTTCTGGCTAACCGTGTACAAACTCTCTGCATCTTGTTAAAAATCAAATCATTGATTTCAAATCCTTTATGTTGTGCTGATGTTGATGACTGCGATGTAATCTGTCATAACTTTTTATTTTGTATCATCAAACACAATCCCTTACTTCTGTATGCGTTCTTTTTAGACAGACTTCTGTATCATACAGACTAGCATAATAATGTAATTTTTAAAAAGCAGCAGACTATTATAGAAAAGGAATTATTCTTTATTTGTTCCCTCATGCTACAAAGAAGGCTTGAACGCTGGCACAGGCTTGTCTTTACTTAAGGGTTCTTTCCCCTTTTTTGCAGATTCGTGCATTGATTTTGGGGGAGATTACTTTTCTGTTTGCTGTGTTTCCCTGAAAGAGCCTTACTGTTCAATCTTTGCAATGATGCCTTTTCCATAGCGGTCACAGCTGTTTGAAACTGAGTAAATGCTAACAAGTTTAGAAGGTAAATAGTCAAAATACAAATTCTTCCCTAGCGAGCATTCAGGTTCTCGACTCTTTTCCTTTCCTTCGTGCGTCACACATCTCTCATTGATTTCTGAGGTTTGGGATGGGGTCGTAAAGGAATGCCTGGGAGCGAGGGCTTTCCCTTGTGAATCTCTCCGTTGGGAGCAGCCGCTCTCACGTGCAGGAGCAGGCCGTGTATCCGTGCCCTTTTCTGAGCCGCAAGGCGCCGCTCCGTGTGCTGTTGTACAGCAGCTCCTCGGGCAGGTGTGCCAGGGCAGAGGGAAGGTGCTGGGGCCATGGCCTGCAAGGCCGGAGGCGGGGGCGCGGGGCCTGCGTGCCCTTTGTAGGCAGGCGGGAGCTGCCTCTCCCTCTGCTCTGGGCCGATACACGCACATTGCGGTGGCCTCGGTGATCCCAAACTAGTTGATCTTAGCCCTCAGCAAGGCTTAATAGCTTGCAGTCGCAGCTGTATCAAGCCCCAGTAACATACGTTTGGGTTGGTAGGGAGCGTGGCAGGGTAAGGTCACAACCGCCTGCCATGGCACGTCTCCCTACCTTGCATTTGCAAAATAAAATGTGTAATCTGTTTTCTCCTGGGGTCTCGTACAATTCACGGTTATCATAAATGTGTTATACATAGACTACATTAACGCCGCTGTCTTAGAATGTGAAGCTTTTGTTCTTGGAAAGTGTTAAGATATTATGAGCTTAAGGAGATTTGTCTTGAAAAGAATTTAGAGAAAATTGCCCAGCGTTAATGCCTTAAAATGCCCATCATCAAATGCATGACTGCTAAACTCTCAGGCAGTATGTGGTAATGTAATAATTGATGAATCCGTGGGAAGCTCACACCTTTTTCTTGAAAGTACTATATTAATACTCTTCTTTAAATTCCGCATTAGGCTAAAGTAGTGCACGTGTTTTTCGGTGCTAAGGAAACCAGTCGGGTTATGTTGTAGATAGATTTATTTTGATTATTGCCTTATTTTAATGGAATACTTTTTAGGAAAAAATAATGAAAACATGATGAAACTAAATGACTACAGATTAATAATTCAGTGCACCAAGGGTGATATTTTGTTTGGCTTATTTTTAACATATTTATTAGCATTGGGGATCTGAGTACTGTAACTGATCAAAACAAAAGTTTCATTTCAAAATGGACAACAGGAGTCATCTCCCAGAAATCCAAGTTGTGCATATAAATTAACAAAGCCTCTACAGGAGAACTGGTCAGATAATTTTAATCTTATTTAGCTGCTAAACCAGCTGTATGTACAGAAAACCAGCTACATGGCTGCAGTCATCTTTTTTCCTGTTTGATCTAAAGGCTTGTACAGTGATGCTAGGAGTAGATCTCAGGAAGCAGAGAGATGAAAGTTGTTAGGGCTTTCTTGGGGGCTTCAGTTTTGAGAGTTTCTTGAGGGAGAAAATGATTTGATCTGTTGGCTAGAACCAGATGTGTGAGAATGTGGGGATTAATGGTATTGAGAATGGTTATATTTGGAATACTGTCTGAAAGTGTCAAGGCTTTAACATTGGGAGGGGTGTATATTTGTATTTAATTAAAGAAATCACCTTTGAGCTGACTATAATAAGGGTTTCAGAATAGCTCCTTAGAGTAGCTGGAGGTATTAAACACCTATGGCTTTATTTAGATCCGCAGGGTAGTTCTAATAGAGCGTGGAACGGTCCCCAAACAGCAGTACAAAGGAGTTGTATTCTCTCCGGCACCAGATAAATGTGGAGCCCCTAACCGCATGATCCTTCCCAAACAACATTCCCCTTCACCTGTCAACTAGTAAGAATCCTGTAGAGAACTCCCACAAACATTGTTTCTCAAAATTTCTCATGGAAATTGGTGAGAAATACTAATAACGAGAAAAAAAATTCCCTTCTTTTTCAACCCCAAATCTTCCCTTTACTGCAATCAGTCCAAAAAATTCCAGACTATTAATATGCCAAGATGTTAATGTATCTCCACCGTATCTGTCATCTTAGTTAACATCAGCTAAGTACCTGCCTTTACTATTTCCATGTTTTGAATATGTATTTTAAAAATCGCTCAAGTATTCAATGCTGTAGTATATTAGCAAAAAAATTAATTGCTGTATGTAATGAAGAACATACATTGGTACTGTGCTCTATTAAAATTATCTCCAACTTTAAATAATATTTATTTTAAAATTTAAAACAGGTCATCTTTGAAGATGAACAGACATGGCCCCTTGCCAAAAGAACAATCAGATTTTCTGCTGCAGAATATATAGAAAATCATAACAAACTTAATTACCTGTACCACTGCTAAAGGCCCTTCATATCTTAGCACTCTTGAGATTTAGCAGATTGTATCACATCTTCCTGATTAACAATTCTGACCGAGAAATAAAACATTCTGACTTACTGAAATGAAAAAAAAAAATACTCCATTTTAAAAGAAGACAATATGTAAGCAGCCTCAGTTTAAAACAGTGTAACAGCTTACAATAAACCTCTAAACTTCAGAGTATTCTCTCAAACTATATGAATTGTTTGTACCGTGTGAATAAATCAGCATAGTTTTAATTTTCTGAGACCTCTCATCTCTTCAACCTTTCTTAGAGCTCAGTATCTCAGCCTGATCATTTGTTATTATTATTATGATTTCTTTTTACATTTTTCTCACAGGCAACTTAATACAATGATCCCTTTTCACAGTTTCCATATACCAAGAGTCCATGCAGTATTCAAAATCTCTTATTTTTATCAGAAATTATTGGGCACTTTCGTCATATGAGTACATCTAAAGATCTCGGAAGTCTCAATTCTAATTTTTCTCAGAGGGACGAGAGGAAAACCCGGGTGCTGGAGCAGGTTACCCTGGTAAGGAGACACTGCGGGCTGGAGCTGAGGGAAGGAGGCAGGGCAGCATTCCTGGCGCAGGGAGTGTAGCAAAGCATTTCGGAGGGAAAGGCGCTTCTTCTGGCTACGGGATGTAAACCCCAACTTTTGCTTTCTGTTCTTTATTAACGTTCCCTGAGTATTACTTATGAGTATAACAGTTAAATACTAATTTTCTGTCACTATCTCTGAAGCTGTCCCTGCCTTATGATTCAGATATTAGTATTCTTCATAGGCAGGAATGAATGTATTCAGCAAGGGCTTGTGGTCGGAATAAAGCCACCAGTGTCCCTGTACCACTCATGCAGCTACAGTGGTACACGTGTTTCCTGAATGCTCTGCTCCTGATTTTTTCAGCCCCCTTCTGGCATCCTGTCCGAGCCCCTGGCTGCCAGTGCCACAGCCCTGCGCGTTGCTTGCATTGCCTTTTCTCCGCTTGTGCTCCTCGGCTTGACTGACACCCTCATGCATTAGCCACTTTCCTGGAAATGCTGCAACCTGATCACACGTAGCACCATATTTGATCACGGGTAACTCTATTTGAGCCTAATTATCCACTAATTCTTTGCAAGCCTTCAGTGCTAATCAGAAATACCTTTCCAACATCCTCCAGACGCTGTCCTCTCTCCCTTCCTTTGAGAGATTCCAGTTGCCACAACCTGGCAGTGTGTAATCAACAAAGGAAACCCCTCACCCGCCTGCCTTCAGTGCCAGCTCCTCCTTTCCAGACCTGGCTGGCTCCCAGCGCAGCCACACGTGCCAAGGCCAAGCGCAGAGCGTGGGCAGAAGTGGCTGATTAGGGCAGGAGCTCTAATCAGCTCTGGACTGAGGCTCGCTAACAATAACAGTACCCAGGGTCATTTTCTTCATATGAGTAATTTAAGATGAGAAGAGAACTAACATCACATTAGTGCTGAGAGAACACAGGGTGCTAATCTTGCCATTACGCAGTGCGTGTGCCTGGCGCCGGGCTCACGGAGAGAGCAACTTGCTCTGCGCTTGGGCATTTGCCTTCCGAAGGCTTTAACCCAGGGAAAAGCTCAAGCAAATACTTAGGTCTTCCTCCTTTACAGTTAGGGCTATTCATATGCTTAATTTTAGCTGATTTGTTGGATCTAGAGCAGATAAGAACAAGCTTTGCTCCTGAGCTTGCTTTTGCATCATACCAGATTTTCACATTGTTTACTTCTGTTGCAGCTAGAGCATCGCAAGTCATTTTCCCCAATGCCTGCCTGTATAGCTCCCTGCCTCTGCGGAGCTACTGTGTGCGAGGGACTGGTTCTCCTGCCAGCTACTCTGACCTGAAGTGGGAGAGGTGATGGACAGGGAGAGGCGGACAGGGTTTTTTTGTTCTAAGGAGGCAGTCAGAGTCAGTCCCTAACTCTAAGGCAAGTCCTGCACTAGGTCTGCTACCCAGTGTGGTGCGGTATCTGGTGACGTCACATCAGAAATCAGATTATCCTTCCAAATCACCTGCTTTTCTAACCAAATGGCATTCAGAGGAGTGCATTTTACAGCTTCTCATTAAGCTGCGGCTCTGGCCCTAGCTCTGACTGTGGCAGGCCGTTTGCTGTGTGCACGTGTGCTCACACACATGTGCATGCAACCCCCTCCCCAGCAATTCTGCATCTTTGCATCATATGGGATCCCATTTAATCTCCTCCTTCCACTCATCTTCAGTATGTGCTTATCAGCTGAGCTAATGTCTGTTCACTTTCCCAGCTGCATGTTACAGGCTCCGATTAACTTTAAAAAGTAACACTTGTTTAATTAAAAGGAGTTTCCAAGCTTTCACTGGAGTGCCAGATGCAATAACTGGAATCATCCTGCCCCTCATTTCTTTTCTCCTCTCCTCTCTAAAACAGCAACCGAGAAGAAAATTAGCAATAATAAGCCTATAAAAAAAAAAAATAAAATAGCCATAGAGAAAAGCAGCATTGCTCATCAGTCCCATAGAATGAGCGGCAGTATATCAACCTATCTTAAAAAAACTAAACCCAGAAGTCTTCCCTGCTTCATTTGCCATCATATTCTTAAGTGTCAAGTGTCATATTTATTGCTTTGTCATATTTGAAGTTGTATTTTTAATATTGAGAAAACTATCATAAAACCTATTGCAATACTTAAACATCGCTATGAAAGTGAAAAATTGATTTGTCCATAAAAGTAGATTCTCTAGTGGAATTATTGCCCTAGTGAAAATGTACTCCATTTCAGCATGCTTTAAGGTGTGCTTTTTGGGTAGCATGCTAATATTATACCTAGACGTATTGTCTGCAGGCACTGGACACAGTCCTCTGGGTGTGCAGAAATTAGATAAGGAATAATTCTTTTGTATAATAGTATCCCTTGTGTAGTCTTGTCTTCTGTGCAACACAATAAAATTAATTCAGCTTCTCTTCATAGAGCTTATCTTCTGTCCCAGCATTAGAGTGTACTTCTCCTGCATTTTACCTGGGCAACAAATATTTTCTTACTGCATTGTGTTAGAAAGTCCAGCATTGGTAATTTACAGAGCAACTTTGATTCCAGCCCACAACTCCATGGATATTTTTGCAACATGCGGCTCTCAGGTGAAGTTGAACAGGAGAAAAAAAAAAAATTGTGCCCCAAAGTGAGCTGATCAGCACATAGTGTGATGTGAGGGTTGTTGTACTGCTTGTGCCAGGGTGCATCTTGGAGCGCTGCTCAGAAGGTAGGACCCTCATCTTTATTACAGCTTCTGTACATAACTTAGGTTATTTACAGTGTTGCTGGCCTGTAATTCAAACACCTTATTACTCATGAGATTGTAAGTTCTTTCTGTCTGTATCTTTCTAAATATAAATTACCATTTAACCTTTTCTTTGAGGGATTCATGACTGCAGTTAAGGCCTGAATGAAAAGAGTAGAATCTCTGCTGCTTGCTTCAAGCTGAAAAACTTGTTGCTCAGTGCTGGAAATTTGATTCCCATTTCCCCTGTTTGCAGAAAGTATCTTTAGACTTTTGCTGGTATAGTCTGTGCTAGAGAAGCATTTAGCAATATGGTCTGTCTCTAGTGATCTGGTCTTCTTCAAAAAAAAATTAAATCACTCTTATGGTTTTCTACCCTTATTCCACTACAGGTACTTTCTGCTCTCAGCCAGAGTTTGCTATAGACATTGATAGAATCACAGCTAGATCTGAAGTCATGTACTGTTTTGGTTTTCCATCAGAGACATCACCATGGATTGCTGTTCGTGGTGAATCGCTGTCTTTAATGCTTCTCACAGCAGAACACTGGGCCATTCCCATATGTATTTCCTACTAAGACATTTCAGTCTATTTCCAGTTACATTTATTCACTGGCATAATTGCAAAGCTGAAGGACTGATAGCAGTGTACTGAACAGTATAGGAGCTCCTCTTCTACTCTTCTGTTCTCTTTTTTATATATACAGCTGCAGAACATGTTTACAAGGAGCTTTCGTATCTTTCAGCGAGTCTCAGGTTGACTTTTGGTATCTCGCACTCTGCCCTTACACTCCTCGTCTGCTAACACCTAATCATCCCATTTTCCATTATTTGCAAATGCTCCACTGATCTCTGACGTTCAGCTGGGGTGATCTTTATCCCTGGGTGCTGCCAGAGGCTCCCCAGTATCCCCAGGCTGTCCGTCAGCCCATGCAGAGCCACGACGACCTCACGTAAATTTTGTGCTGATGTAAGGTGCTCACATCTTGTGGTTTTGGGTGCTTAAAACACAGAGCCTGATTTCTGCTTTTTTAGCTCCTTAGGCCCAGCTGGCACCAACAGCCCTTAACTGCCCTGGGCAGCCTCGCCAGGGACACCCCGCCTCACATGTGCTCCAGCTGTGGGCCCTGGAGCCCCATTTAAGCTCCAGCCCGGATCCTCACTAATGATTTGAGCTGTGCTGTAGCTGTGCCTGCTTCAGGGGCTGTACCTGAATGATTTGGCTTTCATGGTTTGCCCTCGGAGCCCTTGTTACCTTGCACTGTGCCCGAGGATGACTGGCGTGTCCATGGGGTGTGCTGCTGCACCCCCTGCTCAGCCTGGTACTGCTGCTGTGGGACTGCGCCACCGGCTGAGCTTGCTATCCTCCCCAGACTGCAAAGGGTGTGAGGAAGCTTACAAATTTGTGCTTATTCCAAAAAGTAATGCTGCTCCTCAGATGAGGAAGTTCAGCATCATGTTTAAAGCTTTGTGGAGGAGAGAACCATGAGGTCTTTTTTAATAGAAATAGGCAAAACCAGCAGGGACCAGGGAACCCAGGGAAGAAGTCTGTTTCATTCTCACTTTTGGTAACTTCTAAATGTGCTATTACAGCTTTGACTCCGCTGATGTGTTACAACTATAGTTATCCTGAGCTTTGAGATGAAAGGTCATTTTGTACAGAAAGTGTTCACTTTTTTTTTTTCAAGGCAAAAAAACTTATCAAAGTGCTTGTGAGCAGCACTGCCATTTAATCAATTGTGTTTCACTTTGCTTTTCAATTGGCTTTGACTGAGCCCTAGCTATTCTGCTTTCAATCTTTGTGAGCACTATATGCCCGTGGCATGTTCTTTCATCGCGATGGATTTCAGTGGAGATGTACCTTGATCATGCAGGGCTTCCCATCAATCTACCAGTTCTCCTGGTAGAAGCTGAAGACGAGCTGAGTGCTGTAGTGGGTCATATATATGTAGCGTGGCTGACAGTAAACAATGACAGTCTCTCTTCTTGGCACGGCAAAACAGCAAATATTGTCAGTCTTTGCTCCATTAGGTCTGAAAGGTTCTTTGATTCATGTGTGTTCCAGATACTCAGTGCGAAACACCTGGCCTGGGGCAGCTTAGGTGTGTGCCAGCCTTTCCCTTGAGGAGCATTTGGCAGCCCCAGCTCTCGTGGTAGCTGGTGAGCGCGTGGCTGTGGCCTTGTGGCTGTGGTGTGCGACAAAGAGTTTGGTGTGCCAGGAGGGAACTGTGTAGCTCTGAGCATATCACAGAAAGTAGGACATTGCTGGGGAGCTTTCAAGGTGAGAGTGCATTTGACTTGCCCAGTAAATCTGCACTGGTGTGCTGGACGGCTAGTTTTCAACCCTCTCCTAATATTTGTGCTATTTCCTTCCAAACAAACATAATTTTGTATTACTTGGATAGTCTTCTCTAGCCCACCTACTTGCATGGTATCCATTACGGCTGTATTAGAGCTCCTTCGTCTTTCATCTCTTTTTTGCCTCGTTATGCCCCCAAGACTTGTTTTCTTAATTTTACAGCTGGAGAACTGGCATAGACAGTCAATGGGAAATAGGCCAGGCATTCTGCACGAGTTATGTTTTGCATTGGTTTTAAGTGAGACTCTTTAAAATATAATTAAAAGCTTTATTGTTCCTTGATTAATATGCTGCTCTGTTTATAGTATAATGCCACATTATCCGTATTGTTCCTCAGCCATTTTACAAATATTTCTATGCTGTGTTTACTTTGGCAACTGCTGCCAGATGTTGACTATACGAGCTCTTTCCAGCTTTTTTAAAGCTGCATTGCTGTTCTGTCTAGAAGATGCATCCATGCCAGGTTCCCATGGCGTGAGGAGCTCCATCGTCACCTGGGGGACCCAGCCTGCCCCACAGGCATGCCAGGCTGAAGCGATGGGGAGCAGAAAGGGGGCCAGAGCACAGGGTTTGCCCTGCCACCTCCCAGCGCCAGGGCTGGCGATGGAGCCAGGGTCTCCTCATCCCTGCTGCTGCCTCGCTGTGCTGCTGAGCACTGAGGGTTTCTTAGCAAGGGGACATCGACACAGGAGGGAGGGCGATAAAGGGAGCAGAATGACCAGCTGTAGCCACCTCAGAGTCGGATAGATGATGGGGGCTGAAAAAAGCCTGGGAGGGTGAGCCAGGGCCTTAAGCACATATCTCAGTCCTGTGGAGCTCTAGGTAGAGCGGAGCCTTTGTGGAAATCAGCGTGAGGTGTGACCCAGCCTGCCACACCCACCTTTGTTTGGCGTTCTCTGAGTTAAATGCTTTAGAAATCCAAAGGTCCAACAGGACAGCGTAGTATTTTCAGTGTTGTGTGAATACATATGCATTAGTTTGAATTCCACAAAATAAACTTCCATGGAAATAAATGGTTTCGGCCAAGATTTTGAGTGATGTGTGTTGGCAGGGCTCGCACAATCACTATACAAATCTGGTCCAGATCTTGTAGTTTAAGGTATATATTAGACGTATGATTACACGCTTCTGAAGCTTTTGGGGGAAACAACTGGTTTGTGTTGCATCTGTGGCTTACATAATCTTGTTTGGTGCTCTGCGTGCCAGCTTCACGTCAGGACTTTGAGCCCCGTTTGTACTGTGTGAAGGATAGTTTGCCTCTGGAAAAGGGAAGGGAAAAATCAACAAGCAGGGACTTAACTTGTATAGAATTTTTTATTTTTTTTTCTGTAGACCTTTCGCTCTGAGCTTCAAGACAGAGAATCTATCATAACTGCTTCCTGTGCAGATCTGGATATAGGAAAACCATCTGGAAAGTCTGAAATATGGGGCTACTGCAAGTATCGATACCCTTCACAGATTCTGACATCTTTTAAATGACCTGTCTAGAGCAGATAGGAAATTTGAGGCTGCCAGGCAAAATGAATGGAACAAAAACAACAGTGTCCCTTTCAGGCACCTGCACTTCCATGGAGTAGCTATCACTCTGGGGGTTTCAAGGCATCAGCCGGCCATGAAGAACTGTTAGTGTGTACCACCGATCCTGTGGCTCTCCGATACTAAATCAAGCACTTCAATTCCTTGCAGTGTTTCTCCCTTCCTACTGTTTTAGGTAACCATCAGAACTTAGAGTAAACAAAGAAGTCGCCTGCTGCAGTGTGTTCATCTGGGGTGGGCTTTTCTACTGAATGTAACATTAGAAAATATCGTTTGATTGTTGCCAGTTAACAGACTAGCCATACCTCTGGTAGTTACAGGGATTAGCAGTCTTTATTCCTCATCCTTTGAGATCTTTATATTGCTGACAGGCTGCAACATAGAGGGCCAGATAGCCCATTTGTGTGCTGTGAAGCACTTTCAAGTTAAGAGAACATTGTGCTGTTGAAAACAGCTATGTAAAATAAATCACCTAAGGTTTTGCAGGCCATAATTCACTGAGCAAATACCAGAACCCTCATTTTATTAGAGCAAAAAACTGATTAACAGACATTCTGCAACATGCCCAAAGGGACTGGAAACCATCTCAACAGCAAATTTAGATTCCACAGCCAAATGTGCAGACCACAGCAATGCTGAAGTCCACCGTGATGCCCCATCCCTGGAATTCCTCCTCCTCCAGAGGGCTGTGTAAAGGCAGATCTCTTCCCTCTCCCAAAAGCCAAGTGGCTCAGATCTGTGGTTTTTTATTTTCTCTTTTCAGTCTTTCACTGTAGCCGTGCTCTGCTCACCTGATGTCTGCATGAAAGCCCAGCCCTAACGTTTTAGCTGTGTGTGGAGACGAGGGTGGGAGGCAGAGCCAGGGAGCTGCGTGGTTCACTAGGAATAACTGTGATCAGATTTTATTCTGTCCTTGGTAAAGTGAGGCTTCTGGCACGTGCAGTTCCTGCCGCTATGTCTTTCCAGGTGCTCTTTCCTTTAGGCCCATCGCTGTCCTCTTTGAGTTTTCCATTGCTAACTAACGTGGGGGGTTGTCTAAGTCAGCCAATGTTAATTAAACGCCAGTTTGTTCCTTTCCTGCAGTGGTTTAAAAAACAAAAACCACAGCACAAAAGCAACCTAAAATAATCTTCTCTTTGGCTTGGTGTGTTACAAGCAAAGTTACATTATTTAAAGGTTCTTTAAAGAACAAACTAAACAAATTACCATTCTTTTATATACACCCTTCAATTATAATATACATAGCCTATCTTTTTTCTAGCAGTTGCTGGTTTTGTTGAGGGGTTTTTTTTTAAGATTTCCTCTTAAACATGTTTGAACAGGTTGTGGTCTAAGTTTTGGCATTGACGTGAGCCCCACATATGGCATTACACATACTCACATAGCTTTTGGTGCTGTGCCAGGGGCTGAGCTCTGCCCTGGTCAGGCACCCAAGCGGTGGGTGAGAAGGTTCGAGCTGCACAGGAGAGAACTCTTGGCCTGCATCTGTTGGGAGGAGAGTGCATATTTTCAGGTAATTCATGATAGTAGAGTCCATCAGTGAATGGGATGCCCTGTGCCTTCTTCCCATCCTCTCTGGCCACACTAAATCAGCCCATAGCATGGCATCTTGCTTGTTGAAGGTATTTTCTCCAGAGCAGAATCCTTTGGTCCTCTTTGGTCCTTACAGGCCTCTAAAGTAATGATTTTGGAAGGGGGTAAGGGGGTGGGGAGGGGAAGCTGTGGCGATTGGTAATACCCGGATGGCGAAGATTTGGGTGTTTCCCCTTCTTTGACTTGCTAGCTGTTTTCCTCACAGAGCTCATGAGATCTGAGTAGAGAAAGAGGATGCTCAGCCATTTCTTCAGTGTGCTACCGAGTTTGCATATACTGCCTGTTATCTTCAAAATTAAGTGCATTCATTTGCAATATTTCTGTTCCTTAATTAGCTTTACCGATTGCTAATGTGAAGAAATGTGTTCTTTGGTTTTGAGGATAGTTTATGAAAACAGCCTGTGCAGTACATCTTTTAGCATGGAGGCTGGTTCACGGCATTTCTTTCGGAACTCAGCTTCTCTAAATTAACAGGTAAAACCTCTAATATATATTATTTTTTCTAGATATTGGGTAACTTCTGGCATCTGAAGGAGGGTTCTTATTTTTTTATTATGATAATTAGTTGACACCAGAGAGCAATTGAGATAAGGCAAGTGTTGTATGTGCCTGTCTGTGTTGGTTTTGTTACAGTTCTCTTTTCACTCAAACCACCCCTCTGAAGCTGGTTCCAAAAGATACACCCATTTTAACTGCCAGTAAAGGCTCACTCTAGAGAAAGTTTAAGAAGTAATGACTTTATCAGATATAAATAAACATTATTGTTTTGAGAAGGTACTGTATCAACAAAGCCAGACTTTTCTCTTAAGGCTAGTATTGTACAGAAGGTCTTGTAACAACAGAGGTACTAGTTGGTATTCGGGAAAAGGTTTTAATTCCTGTTTTCAAAGTCTTTCAAAGTGACTTGTACTTGTTACTATTTGGGGACTTCATCAGTTTATTTTAAGCATCTGTGGATATGTTATGAGTTCTTTTGCTTCCTTCTAAAGTACATTTGCCCTCTTGCTTGGCTCATGGTCCAAGTTCTTTTCTGGGGGTTGTGTCAAATCAGGAATGTAAGTGAGTGTGTGATGGATGCTGTGGCCAAGGCTTGAACATGCAACTAATCAGGACTTGTTTCCTTATCACTGACTCTGGCAGCAAATGAGGCTGCTTTTTTCTTGCCTCTGCAAGCTCTCATTGGCAGTCACAGTCGCTGAGAGCAAGCAGAGATTGCTGATGTGTTCCAAGCTCAGTCTGCAGCCTACGTTTCTAGCCAGAGACTAGACAGGCATCTCTGCTGATTCAGAAGAAACTCATTTAACGTCAGAAGGCCTGAAGGGAAAAAGGCTGAACTCAAAGCACAAATCAAAGAGCAGTAGCCAACTCTGTTGGTCTTGCTCTTTTGAATTCCCAAATACAGAACCTCCAGGGCACTCCTTTAGGCTGGGACGGTTAGTACCAGCCTTGTTAGAAGCTGTGGTGTTTGTCATTACCATTAGGATGTAATGATATCACAAGTAACAGCATTAATGGAAAGCCACAGTACTCTAAGCCAGCGTCCAGAATGTGGTGCCCGGCCCTCAGACCCCTTCCCGACAGGCTGGGGAGAGCTGGCTGCAGCCTGGGCGCTGCATTTGCCCTCGCAGAAGTGCGAGTGAATCGAGTAACATCTCGATATCTGCTACTCTGCAGTTGCCAGGAGGCTTGTGGAGGAGGAGGATGTCTAGGAACCTGTGAATGAGAAGGATGCTGGATCTCTAGCCAGTTTCTCTATTAAATTGGTGCTACCCTTTTGGAATAAACTGTTCCAGTAGGTTTAAAACAAAACAAAACAAACCCAACACTTTGTAATGGTTAAGAAACTTCTTAACAGCATGGGCTTAGAGCAAGCTGCTGAGTAGCCAGCTGGGCTTTCCTTTTAGTGCCAGAACCATTTTTGGTCCTGTAAGTGAAGAATTATTTACGTAGTTGCCCTTTCATTGTTTTTAAGGTGCACCTTCTATTAATTAGGGACAGGGAATGTTTCTGATCTCACATTTCTGCCAACTGAAATTAAACTACCAGCAAACCAAAGACACTTTCAATTGGGTTGGAAACCTTTGTATATCGTGCTGGAAGCAGCAGCATAGAAGCTGCAGCAGCGACGTGGCCATGGTGTCAGTAACTGAGGCTGTTCCTTGGGTTTCAGAGGGAAGGATAGTGGGAGCTATTGTTTGGTCTCACCGAATACAAGCTGCCAGAATATCGAGCTTCTACTTGAAGCACAGACAGCTGTGCTCCCTTTGAAGGGGGATGTCTGCAGGGGCAACTTATTCCTCACTCTGTGGAAGAGATTACTCCGAGGAGGTGTCTCCTGCCTGTGGCTCCAGGGACGCAGGGCAGGACTGACACTGCTGGCTGTGGCTTTGCTAGCTGATGGTAGGTGAGACACACGCCACCCTCAACTGAGATACAGAGATCCTATTCACTTTATTTGCCAATTGCCAGGAAAGGACGGATATTCATCCTGCAGGGTAACTTGGCTATGTTCCTAACAATGCCTGATAAACAAATAATACTACTATTTTTACAAGATGTGCCCAAAGGAGAGAGGAAAAGCTCTGCTGTATAGGAATAATTTTGAGGCCAGCACATGTTACTGTTGGAAGGGGATAATTCCAGTGCATTGACCAGAGGCAAAACCATGTCTCATTCTACCAGTGCTTAAATTCTGAGTGCTGGTAGGGGGGTTGACAGAAACAGGTTATACCTCCACGGTCACCATGATGATTTTCCCTGTTTAGCTCTTTGTATCAAAGAAATTCAATTATCGCCTAAGAAAGCATTTGCTTTTATTACCTTAGGTCTGTTAGCAGAAATTATGTATTACAATGCATCTTGTTCCAAGTCCTGTTTCTCAGGCATTAAGTTGCTTCCAACAATTTAACTCTTTAAATACTGTCAAATATCCAGCAGATGTTATCAAGCAAAAGGGGCTAAAAATCAGGGCTGTTACAAGGATGCTTGATATGAATTTTAAACGAATAGAAAAGAACAATTGCTGTGAAGTTGCATATCGAGGCAGGTTTTCTTCACGGTGGGTTTTTAGTCCGCAAACCATGTCAGGGAGAACCAAATGTGTGACTGCAACCTCAGTTCCCCGTATGAAGTGCTGGAGTCAGCGCCTCAGCCCCAGGGCTGTTTCTGGGTCTCATGTTGGAGAACATGACCTTGAAAAGAGGCAACAAGTACAGAATGATGCAGCGATGCCGGTAGGAGCCTGCGGGCATGCAGGAGCAATAACAGCAGTATGAGCCCTTCCATTTGTCTTGGAGGGCGCCTGTTGTACACAAGCGCAAACACCTGAAGATGATTCCCCTTCCCTCTTCCAGAAGCAGTTATATCACTGAGGAGTTTGTACATCGTAATGTCTGTGTGTAAAGGAAGGGGAGTAAGCTGTGCTGGTATAATCCTTTGATGTCACTGTGCTCATGTGAGGGCCTCTGTCCAGTCTGGTTTTATATGAATTGACACCCTTAACCAGAAGAGTTTTATCAGCACAAAGGTGGGTATAGAGCAGATTTGAGAAATAGCATCTCTCTTTTGCAGTATGTTACATGAATGGTGAAAAAAAGCCTCTCAGTTTTGTCATAATCGGTGCCTTTTCTAATAATTTAAAAGCTTGAATTACTTACATGTGGAGCTAAAATAGCTCTAAGTGCATTTTTATTGCCTGGCTCTGAAGCTGCCATTTGCAGGTTAACAGCCCTAATGCTTTTAAATAATAGGAGAAGGAGTATATGTAGTACAATGTTAGAAAATGATATATGTCCTGTTATTTGGACACAAGTAGAGCACTAAAAGCCCTGTTCTGTTTTCTACAGAATATTTTCTTTTGCAGGCCCTGATTTGTTTCATATATCCTCCAGTGGACTGGTAAATACTGAGAGGTTTTGAATGTGTAAAAATGCTATTATATAAAGGTTATGATTAAGAAAATTAAACTACTCATGTATAACCATCTCTTGCAAATATAAGTACCAATTTTGTGGTCTCATTTTAACATCCAGAATTAATTTTACACTTTTTGTGATAGAATATTTTTCTTGCTTTTCTTTCCCCTTCTGCATGGTTTTTGGTGTATTTAATGAACTAAAGTCAAAGAAATAGCACACTGGAGGAGCAGAAAGCTCCAGAATGTTCTGCATTTGGGAAAACACAAGTGCTAAAAGTACCAGCACATAATTATTGGGGTTTTTTAGGTATTAAAAAAAAGGAAAGATTGACATTCACAGACTAATTAACTTTCTTTGTATTCATAGATGCCAGAGTACTTCAGTGGAAATAAGGGTGATAAACTCCCTCCTATAGATAAGGGGAGTGAGGCAAAGGGGCAAAGTGGCTTGTCTCAGTTCACCCAAACTTAATTGTACAGGCAGGAGAGATCCCAAATCTCTCCATCTACATCCCTCATTACTGGGCTCCATCCTGCCTATCTTGCAGGTTTGTGGTTGCTCCCTAAGAGCGCAGAGGCTGCGGAGAAGCAGTGCCCACCCTTCTGACTCCAGCACACAGCGGCTGATGCGGATTGTACTCATAAAAACATAACGCCTGAACTTAAGCAAGTGGTAGCTATTTCTTAGTGTATTTAAAGAGATTCACTGGTCTTTCCTACACATACGGCCTTCAAACTTCATATTCCTCTTTTCAGATACAGAGATTGTCTCATACTTCTGGCTGGTTGGAGGATGCATTGCTTTTAGGCTTTGATTGTCCACCATAAAGTTAGGGAATAACCAAAACCCTGGATGGATGTCAAAATCAAAAACTTTCTATATTACGCCAAATTGTGCTGGGGGAGGTTTAGATTGGCTATTAGGAAAACTTTCTTCACTGAAAGGGTGGTCAGGGATCGGAACAGGCTGCCCAGGGAGGTGGTGGAATCGCCATCCCTGGAGGTGTTTAAATAATGCGTAGATGTGGTGCTCAGGGACGTGGTTTAGTGATGGCCTCTAGCAGTCCTGGGTTAATGACTGGACTTGCTGATCTCAAAGGTCTTTTCCAACCTGAATGATTCTATGATTCTGTATCAGATGCTCTGTGGTGCTTCCGGAGTGGTGTCTCATGTACTTCCTTTCTGTTAGTGGCACCTGGTCCAGATTCTTCCTCTTGTGATGCACCAGACTCTATCCTCCTGCTAAATGACTTGTGCTTTGGGGTAGACAATGGCTGTGGTAGATCTTTTTTTAAAAAAAAAAAAAAGTCCATGTCTTCCACCAAAAATAATCATTTTGCACAAAATGCCAAATTTAGTCAATGCCTGTTCTTCTTTGGTTTTATTAAAAAAAAACCCAAAAAAACCCCACCACACCTTCTTAAGAAACAGCAGATTGAATCTGTAGTGCTGGGCTTTCAACAAATTTTGTCTAAATGGCCTGTTAATCCAAGTTTGCTGTGTTTATTTCCTGAAAATATTTGTATAGGTCCCTGAATCAGTATTGTGACTGGGGGCTTTTATGCACCTTTCTTAATATGAAAAAGTATCTTAAACTGTGAAATTAGCACTGCACATATACTGACCAAAACTGAGCCTAGCACTACGCTATTCTGTGTGAGAACGGGGGATTGTATCAGAAGCAGGCTTTTTCTTTTTTTTTCTTTTTTCTCCCATTGCAAGTCATCTGTACTGAGCTGATGTGCTAATCTTTTTTCTCTGTAGTGTAATTCCCAAAGTATTCTAGTCTTTCCCATTTCCTCCAGCAAAACCTTAATCATGATGTATTTTGCTTTTCTGTTAGCCATTAGATGATGCATAATTTTTCTTCCTTAAGTCATATTAAATTATCCAGCTGATTTACCTGCTTCAGCAGATTGTCTGGATCATCTTGCATGTTACCTACCATGAGCAGTATCAGCCAAGCATCTCATCTCTCTGCAGCCCTAAAGTAAGGCACATGCAGCTTCTTTCAGAAAAGCATGTTGCAGCTTTTTCAGATCACCAGTCATTTATTCAGATTCATTATTTGTCAATTACTCCCCTTCAGGTTTTTTGTTCTCATTCTTTATGGCATGTATTCTTAACGATTGCACAGTTAAACCCATAGAATTTACTTTCTTGTGCACGCTGCATAGCTTACAGAGCATATTTTGTCAGGGAGATGTTTGGGTGCACAAGGAACAAGCTCTTTGGAGACTGCCATGCAGTTGTCACCATCTTGTGATCTTTTTTTTAGTGCCTTGACTGCTCTCTTACCTCATATTCCTGACCCACCAGTTGAGAATCAGGATCCTGGGCAGATCACACAGCTAGTAAATAAAATTTTTCAAGTTTATTGAGCCTCAGGGCATATTCCATTTGACACCATTTTCTGGATCTTTTTCTGCTTGTTGTGGAGAAAGCCTTTGAGCTGAATGCCTATAATACTCCTCATAAAGAAGTCAGGCTTCCCTCCACTGAAAAACCTTCAACAGGCACACAATAGTGTGACCCCCTCACCAGTCAGGCTTCTCCCCACACTCCTCAACTTTTGGCCAAGGTGTGGCTTGGTCTCTGCATTCGGCCACTGCTGTACCAGCCGAGCATTTCAGAAAGTGGTCCAGCCATTAAAGCACCCCCATCACCTTCCCACCGTTAGGCTTCCTTCATGCATTCATTTTCCCTGTGGCTCATCCCCAATGTTTAGCCAATTTCAGTGGGGGAAACGAGGTTTTATGTGCAAACCTATTGTGTTTATACAAAAGGGTGATGAGGATCAGCATCAGGCTTCTCAGGTGGGTGACCCACAGCACAGTAATACCTGCTGGGGTCTTCTAGTCCTGCGCAGGCTGTAGGTAAGGGGCTGAATTAAGACATCAGATTCATGCCTTAAGTGAAGAAAGATAAAACAATTCACAGGGGGCAGAGGCTCACAGGGTGAGTATTTTATTTCCAGGCTGCCTGTGCTAGGCTGAGCTGAAGCTCAGCTGAGATTGAGGATTGAGCTGAGGTTGGGATTCTCTCTTCTGCCTTACACTTTAAAATCTTAACCATGGCTGTTTCTGAGCAATGAGGCAGCACAGAGGTAACAAGCTGGGCCAAATTCCTGTCTGGTGTAAGTGGTGCTGCCTCTGCTGATTACAGTAGAGTTGCACCAGCTTGTACTAACACTGAAGTGCATTTTTCTTCAGTACTTTTCACTGCTTTGTGAAACGGCATTGCTCAGGAACCTTCCCTAAACCTGTTACTCTGTTTTCACTGCCTCTTCCTCCCATGCACTAACCAAGATTTTCAAACCCCTTCCTTCCCTTCAGGACTTTGTCTGTACGGTGACCCCCCCTCAAAGCCAAGCTGTCTCACGGCCAGCTCAGTCTGTCTCGTTGGACTGTGCGGAGAGTTACACCATGGCTGAGCCACAGCTGAGTTTGACCACAAATGTAAAACTCCAGTTATTTGACAGTTCCGATGGGGGCTTCAGAATTTATTCTTCTCAGCTTTGCCATAAACAGCCAGACGTCAGAGATCCCAGTAGCATTCCCTGTCCCAGCTCTTGACAGAGGAGGGTGCCTGCACATCCCTCTGCCTGGAGCCCAGAGGGCTGCTCCTTGTCCCCACACCTTGGAGGGCTGTCATTGCCTCAGGCTGCCACTCAGCTGTCTCTGAAACCTTCCCCTACCTCGAAGGGATCGTGGCTCCGTTGGCACGATTGACTGGTGCACCAGGTTCTTGCCTCGGGACTTGCAGGTGATACATAACTGCCTAATGAAACACTTCTTTTCATGTCACATGGGGCTTGTTCGCTGCCTTTTTATAAACTTTTTCTCACATTACGTGAATGGGAAAATGTGCAGTTTGAATTCTTCAGCCTGATAAAACATTGCTTTATTTTTTTGGTCCGTGTGTGAAATTTTATTGCGGTCCTGAGAGTAAACCTAAGGAAACAGGCAGACAGAAGGAGGCTCTTGCTGAGATCCGAGTGATGCAGTAGGGCCCTGTACCTGCGTTAGGCACCCAGGTTAGCTACAGGCTTCACTTGTGTTCTAGTCCCAGGATTTCAGTCTATGCAAGTGGCACCTCGTGTGTGGTTGTAACACCCTGGGGAGGCAGGATGTAACCTGGGAAGTGAAGCATCACTGTTCCCTAGTGCATCATCTCTAGTGAGGTAGGCTGACTGCGACTTAACAGCAAACTTTGTTTTCTGTTCTGGGTGAAGTGTACAAGCTGGTTTTCTTTCTTTACGTAGCACACACTTGAAATTTTAGTTCATTTTGTGTTCTGTAATATATTTACAGTCAGGAATATCTTAGAAGATGCTTGTTCATCTTTGCAAGGTGTTTTGATAGAGAACAGAGTTTGAGAGACAATCCACAGTGCTATAAAATATAATCACAAAAGCTATTATAAGGGTATAATGTACGACAACGTTCCTTTCACTTATTAATGGAAAGGTTTGGGCTTATGCCTTTGTGCTTTTGCAAGACACAGAAGTCATGTCCTCAGCCTAAAGCATGTTTTCATACATCCACCATCTCTAACTCATCCACAGCTGAAAAAGCTGAACACCTAAGGAATAAAAAAGGAGCGGGGGAAAAAAAAAAGTTTGTGAAGAGCTTAGTGCTCATGTTAAGTCATTGTCAGCTAAAGCACTTCCTTTCCTGCAGTCAAATAAGTTTCTGCAAAGAGCAATAGGGTATTTTCTGAATTGCAACTGCAGAGACCTGTTGGAGTCCATGATGGGATCTGCCTGTGCAGAACTTGCTGCGAATCCTACTCCCAAACTGGCTGATTTAAATTCAGTAGTTTAATTTCGTAACAGTTTTCACCACAAAGAAGATCAGGTATTATTTGCTCAAGTTTCACCCAAATCCTTTTCCTTGTAGGACCTGCCCTTAGGTAGCAGTAAAAAATGCTCAACACGGACAAACTGGCACTCAGCTCCTCTCCCGGGTGCAGGATGGACACTGCAAACCCTTTAGCAAAATCCAGGACTGCTAATCCTGCAGTGATAGTTGTAGTACACTGTTTCTAATTCCTTTGGCATGTCTGTGATTTGCATGTTTTCTGGAGAGGGATTCTTCAGCTCCCCTGGGAATTAGACTATGCTGGGAAGTGAAGGATCGGGTGCTCACTGTGAGGGGCAGTTTCCAGGATTTGGAGCATTCTCAGAAATGGTTACATGAGTTCACTGGTTCTGCATGCTTGGACATAATACGCTGTAGAAACTGCATTATGGGTCCTTCATGGACCATGTAATGCTTTCCACATTGAGTAAAATAACATTGTTTTATAAGAGTTGTTTGTTTTAGGAAAAATAAATAACACTAGTTGTGTGTCTTCGCATGAAAACTCTTGCTTGTTTGTATAGGGCAGCCTGTCTTTAACACCACCAAGCAACTTCTGTGGCCAGACTGTCAGAGTAGTAGTACATTCAGGGACACAGGCAGGGCTGTGCACAGATTTCTTTTCAGCTGCAAGCCACATCACCGTGGTCAAGGATTTCTGTGTTGAAAATAGTGACATCCATTAATACACAATATGAAGGCTAGTTATGCACTTACTGTTCATGGTGGATGTGCTTGGAGAAGAGAGAAAGCCTGTGCTCAGTGCTGAGAGCATCCTATTTACATTTTTAATTCCTTGCTGAAGGTTCACGTGCCCAACTGTACAAAAACCATGAATGTCAACTCCTTTGTACAAGAAGCAGTTTAGTTTCTTCTCTTTGCCTGGTGTATTTATTAAGTTAAATTTGTGCATATACCCCTATTATTAAATTCATCTCTTTGCGACAGGGAAATTAATCCATATTCTAAAAATACCTAAGTAATTTTATTTTATTCTGTTATTTTAGTAGATGAGGTTGCTTCCTATCAGCAAAAATTCAAGAAGTAGCCCAACTTAGAGTAGGTTGCCCTCATAAATTATATCCTCCTAGCAGGAAGAGAAAATCAGAAATATTAAGAGAGCTTTAGCTAGGGAAAAGGCTAATAATGTCACTAACCTCATGATTTCAAGTATGGAAATTGTCTTACAATGTGAAATGCATTATGTTTAACATTCATGATACTGTTGGACCATTTAATGAGAAACAACATAATTGATTTTCCAAAATGAGCCATCTACCACAAAAATATGTAGGGTAAAATTGTCTGTTGGCCATCTAAAGAATTTCTTAAACTCAATTTTGCATGCTGTTCAAAATGAGGAATTTAACCTCAGAAAGATTTTTTTTAAAATATATTAAAAAAATCAGCTGGTATTGCAAGTAAATGTGTCATTGTGGAAAGTAAAAGCAGATGTCTTAATATTGGCAGCTCTTTAAATTTCAAACTTTACATCAGAAGCTGGAATACCTCCCCCCTCAGTCAAAATAAGCAATATTTGAACTAAAATTACGTTGTATTTTTTTCCGTGATTTCATTTATAGTGTTCCCTGGTGTCCAGTCCCTCTGTGTTTAGGGATGCAATGTCCACCCCACGGACCAGCATGAAAAGTGCCTCTGCCCCTCCAGCCCCGCTGTGCCCAGGTCGCAGGAGTGTCGTGACGGGGTGTTACGAGTGCACCAGCGAGGGGGGTATCAGCGTACGTGCTGCCGTCGGCACACATCTGTGGAACACCTGAAATTCTCACTTGTGCGTCTGTGAAAGTGAAATGCTTCAGCTGCGCGTGCGGTGCACCTGGGGGACAGAGGCCCTGGGGAAGGGGAGCGTTCGTGGGGCGACACTCAGCCCTGTGCGCTCACTCCGGGTGAAGACAGGACCAACAGCGAAAAAAAGCACTTGGGTGCACCATACCAATTTCTGCTTTAAACTGTGATTTAGAGCTGCTGTTAGTAACAGTCTCCACGAAACTATTCCTAAATTCGAGTAAATTATTCCTAAACCAGCTCTCAATCTGCAAGACTTACTGGAAAGATCTAGTACGCGAACCGTACAAAGGGCATGAGCCTGGAGACCTCTTAGCAGAGTCTAAGAGTGTCCATCACCATGACCCAACACACCGGGTGCTGGGCACAGAGGAGGAAGCTTTTCCTACCCTACAGAGCAAATCAGGTGCATACCCAGAAGGCAGAGGGACTGTAATAAGCCTTCGGTAGAGCTTTTTAGTACACGTTAAGAAAGACACTTTATAAGCATCTAGGTTTGCCATTTGGTATTGATGAATAATCCTGGCATAGTCATTAGTAAAGGAAGGGCTCAGCCCGCAGCTGATGGCCCTCTGACGCCTTCTCCTGCTCATTGTGAGGCCACCGCTCTACAGATCCAAGGAGGCCAATTTTTTTCCCACCAAAATAATTTTGGAGCTTGGGTAAGATCTGCCTCCAATAGGCTGCATCTCACTACCTTAGACTTCTTTAAAAATTCATACCCTTTAGGATTAATACTCCTGTTTATTGATTCAGTTTGGAAGTGTTATACTAGATACCTCTTTAATGCAGTGCTTTTGTTCCGTTCTGTTTCGTTCATTTGCTGAATTCCATGTTTCATTGGTGCCGAAGTTCATCTGATGAACATCTTTTGCACCAAGTTCCTTGGACTCTGTTGCTGGCGAGCTAATTCTGGAGGGCCACTAGATAAGGGTAGAGAAATTCTGCTTGAAACCCCTTCAGATAACTTCAGATGTCGCTCCAGTAGTCTCCAGAATACTGCCTGCCCAGGCTGGCTTCCCTCACTGGCACTGCCAACCCTATCGTACTACTGGATAGGCAGCATAAAAGAGGATTTCAACAAAATCGTGTTTCTGAAGGAAATTCTCAGCATACCAGCCACTAGCATTCTCAAGTGCTGTAGTTTTTATGCAGCCATATTCAGCAGTGGCCTTGTGATTATACTGAAATAAAATGTTCTGGTTAAATTGTTTAGTCTTTGAAATAGTCCACAACTGAAAACCCTAGGGGGAAAATGAGCATATAATTTACTCGCTATTTTAAACCACGTAAGCACCAAGAAAAATAGTATGATTCATTTATTTTGGAGTATGTTGATTAACTAGCAATTAAAGCTTTATAGTATTTTCTTTATGGAACAACAAAGGCCAGTTTAATGCTTTTACTTTAGTTTCGGCTCATTGGACTGGCTTCGTACCTGGTACAGACAGATAAACACTCTGAAAGCATATGAAGTACCTGCATGCAGCTGAACATGGCCCACTTAGCTCAGAAATATGATGGGTGTTCGCACAAGGAACTTTCATTCATTCACAGCATCTGGTTCCATTACATTCAGCCCAATCAAGCCATGAAATTGAAATTAAATGACTTTTGATGGTGGTAATATTATAAGAATGAAAGCAAGATTGGGGGAAGGGAAGTATCTGCATGGCAGAAGAGGCTCTTAGTGAGGACAAGCTGTGTAAAGTGCCTTTAAATTGTTTCACATAAATGATTGGATGCATGGGAAGATGAACTTGGAACCATTTGATTTACCCAAAGTGCATTTCACCTGCTCCGTAGAACCTAGATTGTGTCTGTGTCATGCAGCATCATAGCGTAATTTCTTCCTGCAAAGACCCCATTTCAGGTCTCCTTGGTGGGTGACATGAACACCTCCTGCCGTGCTCCCCTGTGCAGCAGATCCTGATGCCACCCAGTGTTCTCCTGGCTGGTGCTGGCAGGCATCAATCCTGCTGCTGCCCTTTCCTTGGCTGTCCTGGGGGCAGCAGCGTGGGAGAGAGGGCTAGGAGGGAAACAGCAGGGTGGCGGGAGGTGGGATGGCACGATGGAGAGAGCAGTAAAAAGATAGGTAAAGAATATGGGCATTATGCAGAACCAGAAAAAAATGAGCATCTGGGAATGGGTTTGTGGTTTCTAGCCTGAGGGCTCTGACCACTTGCGTGTTGAAGTGTGAGCAGGGGAAGGTGGGGTCTGCCTGTGTGGCTGTTGGGAAACACCAGCGGGTAGAGCAGAGTGGTGCAGTGTTGCTTTCTATTTTTGAGGTCTATGATGATCTCTGTGCTTAACAAAATACTTGGTGCAGCTTCTGAGCCGCTATTTTTGCCACCGTTACAATAATCTTCATTGGCTGTGCAGCCCTGACTTTCCAAAGAAATGCATGCAGTAGAGTAGGTACATCGTGCAAATGTACTATATAGACCTTATAGTATAATACATGTCCTGTGTGATGCAATATTTAATGTATTTTTATTGTAATAGATATGTGTAGTACATACATGTACTGTATACATATTACACAATTATATACACAACCTACATTTTGAAGTATTAGTGTTTGCAAGGCAGAAGGTGTTCCCATCTTCCTAGGCAGTTAGCCACCGAAAACGTCAGGGCGATGGCATGTTTTTAGCAAAGCCGTTGACCTGCTTAGAACAGCTTTCTGAGTCATGCGGAAGGAGAAGCTCTGTTCAGACATCCCTACGCCAAACTCATGTACAAGATAACTGCTGGGAAATGTAGTCAGACTGTTTCCCAGGCTGAGCTGCTTAGGTCTGCAGGAGGACTGGACTCAGGGAAACGGGGATATACTAAAGGTTGCAGAAACACCACTCTGCTCACCACTGTGGCTGCTGTTTCTGCTCTGCAAAAGTTCGTGGTGCCATCGTTTTCCATCAGTAAAATGGTGATGTCCTCCTGTGTGTGAGGGCTTGTTTTCAAGTGGTTGGTAAGGAGGATCACCGGTGAGAATACAGTGGCAAGTCATTGTCCCAAATGGTCTGCTTGGGGTGTCCCAAAGCAAAAAGGGAGAACCTGTGCCCTTCCACCTCCTGTGTGCTTGCTGGGTGCCAAGCGCCAGTTCCTGGCCTGATTCACAGCCTGCTGTGACGACAAAGAATCCTTGCGCTGGCGTCACCATGTGCCTCCTCTTGTGGCCAAGCCCTGGGCAAGGCACTGGCATCAGTCCAACCTTCATACGAGTACCTTGCTTGCTTTCTGTTGAGACAAGAGGAAAAAAAAGAGGATAAAAATACAGAAGTGCTAATAGGCTATTGAAACCTTATGGATGTATATAAAAGCCTCCAAAAGTTTTTTAATACTGAAGAATTATTTGAAATGGTGGTGTACAGCTCCTAGTACTGTTGCTAGAGCTGCTGTCTAGCTGCTTGTGTGGCAGGGTGCCCCTGAATGGGTATTCTTGTTCTGTAGGACTAGATAACCAGTCTTCTCCTCCTCATAGCTCTTCCAGGTTTGGTGCAGGTACAAAATCAGGTGTTTCCTCATCGCACCTTCTCGCTCCCAGGAAAGAGCAAAGGTCCAGCAGCTGTGCAGGTACCCATGGGGCTCCCAGCACACCTAGCAAAGGCTGCCCCCGCTCCTAGCCGTTTCCAGGGGTTAGGAAGCAGGAGGCCTTGAAACCTTGTGAGCACCAGAAGTGCCCTGCAGGTGTCTGACACAGTCCCTCGTGGTCCTGAGAGCACGGGCCAGGCTCTGTGCTGGTGTCAGGCGGGGTAGCTGAAGGCTGGGCGGTTGCACAGCTTGCTCAGGGGCCCCAGGCAAATCAGCGCAATGGAAGGAAGCACATCTGTGGGCTGCTCCCTCATCTAGTGCTGAGCTTGTTGCAGAGAACAAGTGCTTCATTTGATTTCTCTAAATACCTCATTGCCTCTAATGATAAATGCCTTTACGCAGCAGTTTCCCCAGTCCCGGACCAAGCTGCGTGCAGCTGTTGTGTTTCCTGTTTATGCTCAGTCACCGAATTAGTCACCTCCACAGGCTTGCTTTTTTTTTTTTTTTCTCTGAACAGTTTCGCTGTTGCTTTTTTAACCAGCTTCCTAACGTTTCTGTGATTGTAGGGGAAGGATTTATTAGACGTTAGTCCATCAAGGCTTACGTGTATCTGCTCGGGTTGGCGGTGGGCTTGGTGCTGTGCAGTTGTCGAGCAGACTGGCTCCTGCTTGCTCCCATCTGCAGTAAGGGCTGGGGTGCTCACCTCAAACCCTGCTGCTCCTTTTCCTCCCTTCTTCAAATGCTGTGCAAGCAAAAGACCCACGGGTGAAAAGGCTGGATATTCTACCCCTGTGCATGCTGTCCTTTTGGTGAGTCAGGACTTTGAAAATACTAACAAGTATAATAAATGGTGAGGAGGTGTCACGACAGGAGAGGATGGCAGTGTTCCCATGATACATTGAGTTCCTCTCTTTGGCAAAGCTGTGTTGCTGGTTTGGCGGGGGGGGGGGGGGTTGGTTGGTGCTGCTTTTATTTTCCTGAGTGCATTAGAATACACCATTTATTTTTCTAGGTTAGTGGGTAAGATCCTATGCAAATTGTTCCTGAAAACATACTTGCTTTCCTTGTTCAGGAACAGCATGCCTTTTCATGTCTATATTTAGCCTTCTCATAAGTGTGGACGGTTCCTAAAAACCAGTGTCTTTCCCTTTGCACAGCCAAGTGTGCCAGAAACCAGTCCAGAGAAAGCAGTTTCATTTACCACAGCATTTCTCTAGCCTTACTATTTTTGGAGGTGTTTTCAAAGGCAAATGCACAGAAAGCAGCAGCTGTTTCAGTCATACACATTAAAATCAGGTTCCCTAATGTTAGCTGAGGAATGAATTTTACAACACATCACTTTTACTGTCATACCTGAAATGAGTGATTTAACTGATGACTATAATTTAAATCAAAATATTGCAGGCTTTGTTCAGGAAAAAAGAAGTGGGTGAGATTTAAATGAGAAATAAATCTGGATTGAAGCTCTAGACTTTGTTTTCTGATGCTAATTTTCAAAATAATGAACATACTTCATCTTGTTATACACGTTGCACAACATCAGTCCCCCGAGGCACGGTCCGTTGTGCCGGTGTCGCTTGGCTAGTCCTGGCAGGGCTGCCACTTCGTCATCTCCCAGCGCTAACGGGCGCCTCGCCAGCGCGGGTGTCTGTGTGAATGCCACCCGCCGCCAACAGGCATGTAATTAAACAGCCCTTTTCCCAGGTGAATAATACCTGGGTGGTTACGAAAAGAGACTGGCACAGAGGAGAGATCGACTAAGAGGGCTGAGGATGGCTGGTAAGGCAGGGAGCGTTCCGTGTGTGAATTACAGCTGCCCGGAAAAACAGTGGGGGCAAGGGGTGCTGCTCTGCAGGGCACTCCTGTGAGAGGGGGCAGCCTGGAGGGATGGCTCCTGACCTGAGGAAGGGGTCACCTTCTCGTGCCCGCCAGCATTTCCCTGGTTGGGCCCGCGCTGTGCCGGCAGCAGGCGTGGGTCTGGCAGAGCTCTGCACGGCTGCCCACTGCTTCACCTTAGACTGACACACCTGGTTGTTTCACCGTCTGTTGCCGTGAGTGGAAAGCTACCCAGGCCTCCCACCGACAAGGCGTACAAAAGCACGAGGAACACCCCAAGCCCCATCCGTACACGTAACCTTGAATTCTGAGAACTAACCTGAAACTACATTCCACAATGAGTTACCTGCGGCCGTGTTGCACTAACTTCTGTTTAATGGGCTGGAATAAATAGCGTGTCAGCGAACGGTTGTGTAACTCATCCGTCATACCATATTTATCCTGAATCGGAGGGCATTTTTGAAAGAATGTCGTATCACGTCAAACTTGTGGCAGGCTGCATGGCTTTGAGTGAAGCTGAAAGACCCCAGGGCTGGTGCGTGGCGTGGCCGCAGGCTGCAGCGTGCCGCCCGCAGCGGTAACGCAGGGAGGGTGAAAATCACGTGCGTGTGAAAGCCACGGATCAGACCTGCTTTTTCTTTTCCTGCTGCCATATTCCTCCCGCGTTTTCTCATGATGTATCAAGAAGCCACCTTGGTTTTTATAGGCTTCGGAGGTTTGGGATGGGTTTTTTTCCTTACGTGTACATTTGATGGTAGTTAGAGAAAATGAGGATTTCATTAATCATTGACATGTGTGTTTTTACAAGATGGGACACTATTTTAGTCTCTGTTTCTAGGACTGCTCATGCTGACAAATGAGGCTGAACTTCCCTGAATTCTTCCAGAGGGAAGGGCCCAAGTGTCCTAAAGGTTTTAGGTAACTTAGGGCTTTTCTGTGTACAAAAATGAACCAGATCCTTGCAGCTGAGTTATGTGGATACCCTGTTCCTGAACAGAAGGGAACTTCTCCTGAATAACTGCTTTTTCCAATAGCACATCCTTTGGGGGAGTTTTTCTGGCACAGCTGTCAGAGGATCCTGCAGTTATCAGGTTGGTGGTTGTAGCTGAGCTCCCCCATGGGTCTTGTGTCACCTCTGAGCCGGAGCAGGTCTGGTTCTGAGAGGCAATAGGGAGTTTTGAGGAATCCACAGGCAATCTTATTTTTGTACACTTAAGGCTGACTTGGTAGCCTTAGTGGTGACAGATTATTATGTGTAGATACACACTAGCCCATCCATCTGTAATTATCTTTCTTGATCCACCATTTTGGTGGAAGATTTTTCTCAGTCACATGTAAGTTATGTTTATGCTGGAAGGGAGCAGGTGATATAAATTGCTGCAGCACTTAGTTCTTTGTTTAGAAGAAAATAATGGGTTTCTGTTGTCTTAAGTGCCTTTTCATTTTAATGTGATGTAAGTTGAATTGTGAATAGGTTTTCAGGAAGAAAAAAACAGGACTCAGTCTGAGGTTTCCAGGCTTTGCCTGGAAAACATAAATATCTTTTCTCCTGAGAAAGAAACAAAAATCAGGGTTATGTGGAAACAGGTACAAAATTGTCCCAGCTGGTTGTTGCCCTGCAATTAGTCTGGTGTCTGGATTCCAGTCCTTTTCATGTGCCTAAGCATGTGAATTTGCAGCTTCGTTCCAGGAGGTGCCATCCCGGTTGCATATGCTGTTCACTGACTCTTGACGTGCAAAAGTAATGAATGAGAAAAAATATTTCAGTAATGATTTAGGGGTGATAGAGAGGGGATGAAAAAGTGCTAAGGCTCATCTTTTCCCAGCTATGAAGTTTAATTGTAGTCGTTACTCCCTTCTGGCTCCATCCCAGATGCTATCCTAACATAAAAAGGAGGAAGAGGAAGAAGAGAAGGAGCTAGTTGGGACAGGTAGGTGGGAGAGAGGGGCAGAACAGGGCTCACGTTGCACCTTATATTGTAGGTCTTAGGCACCCAATTCCCTGCTTGATATGTATGGAGAAAAAGAAGGCCAATCTGTTGGGATATAAGAGGGATAGACTTCTGTGAAGTGAGTAACCTGTGTGTAAGGTTGCCTGGGGACTCACTGAATGGAAAGCAAGCAGGTCCCATACTTACTTGGGACAGCTGCGAGTATGATGTGTAAGGGTGAAGTACGGAGGGCAGTATGAATCTTCTTTTCCAAACTGAAGGTTTTTATATTTCAGTGAAGAAAACACATCATCAAAATAAGCTGAAGATTACCTTAAACTAGTAGGAAGAGGTGAATCTCTATGCAGCTTTAAATGCGCCCCAGTCAAAAGTGCCTCTGGGTACCCTGAGCTCTGGAGAATATCATTAAAAATGAAAGTAAGCTAGATCGTCACTTGAAAAGAAAATTCAGCAGTGACACAAAGCCTTCATAATTTCAAGTATGAAGTATCCTCTGGGAGAACAGTATCTGAGGGATCCCAAAAGATCAACAAGGCTTTCATGGGCTTTGGGCTTTGTTTTTGGTTTGTTTTTTTTTTAAAGCAAGCTGTATGCCTCATCCTTACTCTGTAACCCTGGGGTGATTAGAGAGTTCCTATGAAGTATCAAACTGCTATACTCTGGTGATAGAAAAGATGTGAATAACCATATCTTAGAAGAAACATTTGAGCTTTTCCAAAAAAATCCCACCAAAGCCAAAAAAAGGATGGTAAGGACAAATCTGCCAGAGAGGTAACTGTGCAAGTAAGAATTTTATCACCTGTGTTAGAAGCTGGATCCTATGTTCCTTAAAAAAAAATTTAAAAAATGAATTAAAAAGTATGTTTAATCACTCCCTGGAAATGAGATCCCTGCTGTAACAATTAATTCATAAAGCTGCCAAAGACTTCCAGGCCTGTGGGAGTCAGGCTGGCATCCGTGATTAATGCTAACTGCAGGTGTGTGCCTGGGTTTCTGAAGAGCCAGCCGTAGGGGAGGCATCAGAAATTACTTAACCCTGCCCAAGTGGGCTTTGTCAAGGGACCCCCTACGAACAGATAACAAGAGGGAAATTGTAATTTTACAGCAATTCAACAGGTAATGTCGAACACCTCTTGGGGCGCTTTTTGCTTCAGCAGTGGAAAAGTATTAGATATGATTGAAGGGCACTCTCCACGTTACAGATCTGAAGTGACTCAGAGAAGTCATTCAGTGTGGCGACGCAGAAGGAGTGACCCACAGTTTCCGTGCTTGATTGTCCTGGCTAGCTGCAGCTGGGGGGGTGGGTGGGAACAGAAGAGCTAATCATCTGCCCTTGTCCTCTCTTTGCAAGCCTTCACTGGAAGATCCAATAATATCGGGAAGTTGAGGAGGTAAATCAGCTGTGCTCAGTAACCTGGGCTTTGGTTGAGACCCAGCTGGAAGCCTGGCAGGGCAGAGATCAATAACGTGTGTGCAGAGCTTGGCTCGAGGAGTTCAGTTCTCCCACCAGGAAAAACGGAGCGCAGGCAAAGGGGGTAGAGTCATGGTTATCATCTCGTTAGGAGGGAAACAGCAATTCAGTTTAATGAGGGAAGGAGGCAGTTTCTGATGCAACTGGAGTGTAACTAGACTAAGGGTAAGGTTGTTTGGTTTGAGGGGTTTTTTTGTGACTTTTATAAACATGTACCTGTGCTGTCTGTCTCAGACGTTTTGGGGTTTTTTTGTCTTAATGTGGATTATGGTCATTTTAGATTAAATGGATAAAATAAGCTATTTTTTATTTGGTATGGCAAATCCATAAACTGTTTTTTTTGTTAGTGTAAGAAGTCTAGCACGCACCCCAACTCCCCAGCGCATACATACCATGGTATCCAAAGGGTAACACCAGAGTGGGTTGCCATTTGAGCTGCACAGACCATGTCGCGTGCTGGTACCACTGGAGTAGGGGGAGAAGAAATATCATGTAGTTACTGCTGGTGACTCTGAAGTCTCCTTGGTATGTGGGATGGTGCTGGGTGACATGTGCCAGCCCCCGGGCTCCCAGGGAGTGTGTCACAGTTAGGTACCTGCTGCCTACCAAAAATGTCACTCTGCACTGAGCTGCATCAGCGGATGGCAGCATTATTCTGAGCAGTTTAGCCCTTGGTGCTACACGTGATGCTCTTTGGTAACACAACAATGACAAGCAAAAGCCAGATTTGCGAATCCGCTGCGGAGCAGCAGCAGGGAGGCTCCTGTTTGCTGCAGTATGGCCCCCGGCTGGCAAGGCCATACTTACATACATACATACATACATACATACCGGGGAAGGAAGCATGAGTCCTGTACGTAGCGCTTCTGCTGAGCATTTCCATCCTGGAAGACCAGCGGTGTACGGTTTGATTTCCAGGGTCTGTGTGGGGAAATGGCAACGTCAGAGGAACATCGCGCCGCAAGGCGTCCTGCAGCACCGTGTCCCCACCTGGCCCCTTCTGTTGAGCAGAATGGTTCCTGGCTTTTTTAGAGGGGAGGCTGTGTGGGGCTTTGAAGGGAAACTATAGGGAATGGCCCTCTGTAGGGGGTGGTGGGAATTTCTCTCTCCTGTTCCCAAAAAGCAGAAGGGACTGGATTTACTCCATTGACTTCAATGGCATGACACGCCTTGCCAGAAGAGCAGCTTGCCTTTGGGAGAGGAGGGTGGGGAGTCAGCTGGTCTGGCCAGGGAGCCTGGTACGGGGGTGCCCTGTGGAGCAGGGGGAGACCATCAAATTGAAACCTTGAGGGAGGCCAGAAAAATGAGAGAAGCATGGCCAGAGCTTGGAAAGAGCAGCACAGTCACAAAATTGTCTGAAAACGTTGCTAGGCATCAAGAAGTGCAAGCCCCAGAGGGGTGCTGGAAGGGATGCCAGGCATTTTAGGTCTGAGTTTTGATTTTGACACAGCGGCCAGCATCCCCACCCCCGTTGTGACCCTCCCTTTCTACCCAAAGGCTTTAATTCACTGTATTCTGCTTGACTAATAAGAGATGTCATCTTGGGGCACCCAAGACACCGGCAGGCTGTGCAGCTCCCCAGGGGGATGAAGGCTTTTTGGAGTCTTGGGGTGTTCCTGGACTGTCTGCGGAGGGAGCAGCAGCGGACTGAAGGTGGGCACCTGAGGGTGCCAGGCAAGGTCCCCACCGGTCTGTGACCCCTGTAAGGTCTGGCAAGGCTTGGCACCGTCATTTGCGTAGTCAGGTACTTCATATGAGATTAGTTTTCTTTAATTCAAATGCTAAGGAATTTGAGAAATCATCTAGCATTCCAAAGGTTGATACCCATCTGGGTTTATGCTGGCATAAAACAAGATTATATGTAGTTTTGTGTTTGATACATGTTTCAAATGTACTGTGATAATGGAGCACTGTCCTCTTCAGCTGGTATAACCTGGAGAGAGTCGGAGAGTTTATAATGAAATCTTAGGAATGCTCAGTTTTGGTAAACTTTTCTTAAAGCATCAGCAAAGGGAGGAGGCTGATCTTTAATGAAGCTCTTTGTGTGCCTCTGAATTCATGACAGCTAAAACAATTTCGTTAGCTCACAGATTAGATTAGAATTGTAAAAATGGAATAAAATGCCATCTAGGTAAATGATCCGCTACCACAGGTGTTGAAAAACAATCCCGAGTAGCAATGGTCTAGGCATCAAATAATTAAATTACGATGACAGATGATAGTTTAATAACGTGATTGTTATGAGACTTCTTGGTAGGCTTGCAGTCTTCAGCACTTCTAAGAGCATTGGCTGGCACGTTCAGAGGGAGGCGGTGCAGAGGGTTTGAAATGAGATTTCCGTCTGATGACTTTCAATTTCGCAGGGAGAACTGCATCATTTTCTTCCTGTAGTATACTGCATAAAGCTGTGTTGTCTGTCTGTACATGTTAGGCAGCTTCTTCATATTATACAGCCTTGTTGGGTTTCAAATGCAGTTTTTTCAAGGGCTGTAAAACAACTAGCTTTATCTCACCTTTGTTCAGTTTTTTAATAGATGTAAAAGGCCTGTGCATAACAATCAAGAACCAATCCTTTAAGTACTGACCACATTCAAATCTGATTCGCAGTATCTGTGAAAACCGGCAGATTGATGCAGACTGATGAAAAGAAATCCCATGAAATCAGAGGAAGAGATGCATTTGTTACAGCCTCTGCAGCGCAGCGTTCTCACGGGGTATCACCAGCAAACCTTCCCTCTGAACTAGGGGATCTGGCATTAAAGAAGAGGAAAAAAGTGGTTGTTGGCCTTCAGGCAGACAGGAGTATTTTTCTCTCCCTTTAGAGGTAGCTGGGTTTAAAGTACCAGTCTATTTGCTAGAGGCACTGCAGGACCAGCCGGCAGCAGTACACATTAGCTATTTTGATACCTGGGCCAACGCGTGTGATCAGATCAGAGGCGAAAGGTGCTCCGACGCCAGTGTGCTGTTGACCTCATTCGAGTGTTCCCTGTTTTTCCTGAGCTGGTTCACAGAGGACAGGTGACAGGGCAAAAGGCAGAAACTTGCTCTCACAATGCAACCCTGACCCCATAATGATTTTTTTCCCCCCTTGGGGAAAAAAACATGCTTTAAAAAAACAACGACAAAAACCCAAACAAAAGCCTGTTTATTTTGGAGTCTCATATATTTTCTTCCTTTTTGTATTTATGAAGTAGCACATGTTCTGACAGAAGCAGGCTTACCCGAGCAGCAGTGCAGATGGACGAGTGGGGAGGCAGCTCTGGGAGGTCAGTCTGCTTGCACGAGGCTAGCACAGTCGCTGCACTTGCAGCATCTCAGGAAATAAATCACTTGCTAAAGAGCCAGTTCGGTTTTAGAAGCCCGTTGTTTCCCATCAGAATGCAAACTGGGAAAGGACAGGTTGCAGCAGAGGCAGCTTTACTGCTGTAAATTAAACATAAGAGCGGTTTGGGGGTCGCAGTTGCTATCCTGTCCAATCAGTGGAAGATGGGAATGAGTTAGATATGTCACAGAAAGTGTAAGTCATGCTAGAATATGGCTTCGCTGCCAAGCTTTGCTTTCACAGGAGAATTTATTTAGATTGTCCTGTTGCCTTGCTTGATCCGAATTTAGTAGGCATAACTGTACAACCTTGAGCATAAAGGCAAATGTTGCAACTAGGGGAAATCCTCTCTATTAGATGGCAGAATAATTATTGGTGATTTTCATGAGCTATATTGATTTGAGTGTAGAGCTTATTAGCTGGTATCTCTAACACACTGTAGTGTTAAATTCATCAATACAGGTCTCATAACTGCTGATATGTAACAGCAGGTGCTGCTGAATCGTTATAACTTCTATTTAGTGAATCAGTTGCCATCACTGTTAATGTTTAATTTGTAAGTTAGTGCATCACCCAGCAGTATAAGAGGAATGAGGCTGCAAACACATTTTCAGTAAATATGATATAAATACCATGACTCCTGCTATTCAGTACCTCCCATATGTTAGCTGTTGATAACTATGATTTTGCTATAAATATAGCATTGTACCCTGACCTTTAAAAGGATGAGATGAAAAATTGCAAAATTTACCGTGATAAATATCTTCTGAAAGAAAGTGAAAAGGATCTGAATTTAGGATTGAGCGAGGGGAAAGGTTATTAAAGATAAGTATGTGCCTCTCTTAATGAGTTCTTAGGACTTGACCTGGGTTAAACAGGAAATTCTGATCTTGAGCATGCATTTGTTCAGTAGTGATATTTCTCCTGACATGAGCAAAAATGTCAAGTCTTGATTTAGCTGTGTTTGGATGGCATTCCAAGAGCTCCCAAGTATACAGTAGTCTTCTCGTCCCAAGGAAAGACTGTAAAACCCTGTGAAGGTACCTGGTCTGGCACATACCTGCTGAGCTCAGGTGCCATGGGAACATACCCCAAGCAGCACCCTGGCTGCGCATGTCACCCCCCAGGGGGCTTGGCTAGTTGGTGAAGCCTGTTCTCCTGTGATGAGAGGATTGCCACCACCCCTGCCAGCTGTTTTGCAGCCAACTCTGGTATCTTTACGTGATCTGCCATCAGGCTCCTAAATTGTGGAGGAGATAAATTTTGTGTGCCCAGGTGCTAAGAGGTGGTGGTACCCGAATGACCGGCCAGTCTGTCCCCAGGACAAATTCTGCCCTCTTGCACAACAGCCTTTCTCTGTTTTGTGCCCTGACGTGCACGTGACAGATGTCCATCATCTGCCTTATTGCCCGATCTGGCTATCTGCACATCCCCGCGCTCAGTGTGAAGCACAGAGGCTGTGTCCTCGGGGCTCTCGGGTGGGAGGACTGCAGGGGGAGACCTTGGTCCAAGGGAACTTTAGTGGCAAACCGCCCCCACGCTGTAAGCACCCCAGTCCCAAAGGGTTCACGCCACCACATATCCCATTTAACTTTCAATCAATGATAATTACGCAGCTAGCCTGACTTCAGAGGGACCACTGGTATTTTTGAGTCTGCAACAACACAATCCATCTTGAAGCATGTTTTAAGATGGTTGTGGCCGTCTCTTCATAACAAGGCTCTCAGTACTGCTGGAATCAGTGGCTCTAAATGACTGAGCAGTTAATGAAGGGTCACAAACTGCTGAAAGTCAGAAAATTACATTCCACAGAAAGGCCTTTGGTAAACACTGCCTCAAGTGCTCACAGCTTAGTCAAAAAATCCTGAGGGATTCTTTCTTCTGTGTTGGAAAAGGCACTTCAAGTGGTTTCTCTAAAGTTTTTGATCATTGAAAGGTTAGAAATTTTCAAGATGACACCCAGGTAAATGGGAAACTCCCCCCGGTATGGCCAGAGTTTTCCTAATTCAGAATGGTGGTCATCTTCTGACCTGGGTAAAGAAGACAGCACAGCCTCTGCTGCTGAGATGGAGGAAACAGTGTGAAGCTGGGACAGTGAGCAGGAGTAGCATTCCCAGAGTAATGACCCCCCTTCTGCACGGGGCACTTGCCTGCCCACTCCCTGCAGTGTCGGGGTGCCCACCTGGTGGCCCCTTTCCAGCACAGGGGCCCTGCCTTTGGGTGGCTGGCTGCCTGGTGTGGTGCTGGGTGTTTTTGGGGGTGTGGGGTTAAATTCTAGTTTAACTAGAATTCAGTTTTCAGGGAGAGATCAAGGGCTTCCAGATCTCCTTCTCAGGTCCAAAATAACTGCCTCATCATTGCTATCAACTTTTCTGTATTTAAGAGGGTCTGAAGTTTCAGTAAGCTGTTTTACTTAGGCACTGCCCAGCTTTGGAGCTTTCCACACAGGGAGGAGCATATCCATTAGTCTTTTGTACAATTTTACTGTAATTGCTGTCATCCTGAACCCTCTCCCCTACCACCCATGACGAACCTCCCCAGCGTTTGTTTTTCTCCCAAGTGCAATAAATGGCATGGAAAATAGTCCAGAGTATCTAGATATTTTATTACTAGTTATTTGCAAGTAGCGTCAACTTAAACCAGAGGAGGTTGTTTATGGTCTTTTTGTTGGTATTAGGGGGGGGGTTTATGCTTACATATAAGAGAAACCATATATTTGCTGGAATACCTGGCTCCTGAGTACACATCATCTTTGCAGTTATCTGTTTGGTTACAGCCAGAGGCGAAAGATGCTTCAGCCTTGCTGTTCTTCGTGTCGTGCCACATGAGACTCTAGCTGCTTCTCTTGGGCTGACGGTTTCCTAAGGATATACAACTCTTTTCTGCTAAGCCTTTGATGCGTAGTGAAATCATCTTGTCTGCATGATTCGTCATTTTCTCCTGATCATAAACCCTCACGGAAAGGAAACTCTTTTAGTAGTGAGCCCCGCACCAGGCTGGGGTGTATGCTGTCCCATTTGGATTGAGACACCCCAGTTAAAGTCATCTTTGCTTCCCTTCAAGAGGGGGGTCTCTCGGTGTGCCTGGTAATAGAGGAATGCCAACCCGGCACCCCATCGCCCGTGAGGGGGGGTGACATTTGGTTCATTCCAAAGAAATCCACTTATCTTGCTTTGATTTCCAGTCTCTGTCCCTCACAGCTGCTTCTCCCAGAGAACTATTGCAACAAATACTAATAAAATACTGCTGTCATTTTGCAAATGAGCTATTTGCGGTGCCTAATGTCACAGCATTTTACCAAGATTAAACAGTACTTGATTGGAATTAAAAATACCTTCCCCAGGTTAAGATCTTACCATTGAAGAGTCAAAAAAAATGCTGAATTGTCTGATTCAGATGGATTCAGTTAAAAATACCTCCTTTCCAGTGTGCCTTCTGATATGTAAGCTTGCTGATATAACTCCATGGAATTCAGCTGGGGTGGGGGAGTGGAAATCTCCCGTTTCGTTTGCTGCTTTTTCTGCCCTCAGGCAAAATTCACAACATACAATATGGAAATGCTGGTTCCAGTGACATGTTTTATACCACTATCCAATCTGGATACGATTTTAATATAAGCATCACATTAGCAAGTGTTTCATCTCCCTAAAATATCTCCTTAGTTTTTTAAATGTGGTTCCTTAAAGCTTTCACGACAGTTCAAGTATGTATTATTTCTTCCTTTCCCCGTTCTTTCCACCTCCTGCCATCCTCAGCAGCTTGGCAACGTTTCCTTGGCCCTTTGGTGACCGAACTTTCTCTCATTGGGATGAAATTATAGCTCAGTCTGTTTTCTTCCAATCCACAGGAGGCAGGAAGAAACCTCACATATCATGACTAAGTGACATTTAGCACATTGAGTATAATCAGTTTCAGCTCTTTTTGAGCAGGCACTGGTAGATTTAAGAAGTCAACACAGTAGGAAGTGTCTTACCCACAACAATCTGCCTACTCACAGAAACAGCGAGTTGGACTTTATTTAATCTATAGCTCCTTTAAAGTGACAGTGTTGGTAAATGGGATGCTTGTTTGCATCCCTGTTTCTGGAAAGTCTCTTGCTGGTTCTGCTCCATAGCGCCGTGGATCCGGGCAGCCAGGATCGCAGGGATAATGTTATTACTGGCAACTTGTGCATCTCCAAGGAACTCTCGTGGGTTGTTCTTTCAGGAGACCCTTAACAATTCCTCCTGCACCCTGGAGGCACCGATCAATACCTGACTTTCTCTTGCTGGTGTCATCAGCACAGGATATTGGCAGCATCTCTTGCAGCAGGTGCTCATTAAGAAAACACAAGCTTCCCCGGCTCAGACCTCATTCACACAGCATTTTGTGGTCTGCATAACTCCTTGTGCTTAACATTTTCCAGGAGAGCAAATGAGATCGTAGAACCAGGGAAATGTGCTTGTGTAATTTCACCCCAGAGACCCGGCTATCGGCTAACCCCAGGTCCTGTGATCGAGACGTGTTTATGATTTATTGTTCACATGCTTGTGTGTGCATGGCCTTTTTCAGAAGTGAAAGGTACAACAGGAAATCCAGTGAAGCTGTTCTGAGGGTGCAACATGGGGAAGTACAAGATAATAGATGAGGAGGATGGATCAGGAGAGGTTCAAGACACGGTTGAGAGGAGGAAAGGAAGGCAACGCGATCAAAATCTTATTGTTTCACTATTCCCATAGCAGTCGCATCCCCAAACAAGTCAGGCCACATACTACTCTTTTATTATACTAGGTTCAGACAACAGAGAACTGAGGAAATCTTACAATGCCAACTCGTGCAGGTAGAGATTGAACAGTTAAAGGAGTGGGAGAGAGACCTCTTCAAGCTGCGCATTGAATTGCGGAGGGGTAGCCCAGCGTACTCCCAAGGGGCAGCAAATGCAGATGATAAAGGTTCACTACTGGCAGTAATGAGAAAGAGCAGAAGGCACATGAGAAGGCAGAAACAAGCGATGAGAGGCAGGAGTATTTCCTTCAGCATGCATCACTGTAGCCATTTACAATGTGTGTGTTACAATGTACAGTACAAAATGTGCAGTAATATTTTTCATGACTCATATTGCTTTCAGTGACAGTTCCTTTGGTGCTGGGAATTGGCCTATCTCTGTGGGTCTGTATGCTTAAGGTTGGAATAAAAAAATACAAGCTTTAAGTCAGATATACTCTGCTTTATTTGGCCCCTCCTTCAAGCAGCTGCCATGTTTCTACTCTTGTTTTAAGGCTGATGAAGTAGTGAGCTGCAGTCAATTTAAAATGCTGATCAAGATGATCAATGATTAACATGTTCAAACACGTTTACAAGGTCACGCTTGTTCCGTTAAAGTGTGTTTTCTTTGAATGAGATGGGTGATCTGGATTCATCCGTACAGCCACCCTTTTTTCTTCTTCATTTACCTACATTACCCACAGGTTTTAATAGCAGTAATAATTTATTTGCATCTGGAGCGTGGGTGAAAGTGTTGAAAAATACAGGGAGACTAGCAACAATTCATTAGGAAACCCCATTAGAAACATCTTTTAATGATTCTCCCTTTGGCAAGCTAACACTTTAATTTTTTTCAGTTGACTTGTTATTAATGTGTTTTTAACCAGAGTATTATGCTGCACTAAATCAACCCCCATATAAAAACTTAAACTTTTCACAATGATGAAATGATCGTTATCAATCAAACATAGTCTTGTTGTGGAGCGAAACCAGGGGATTTCCTTTGCTTTTTGTTTTGTTTTTGACAGGCTCTATTTTCCGTAAAAGTATTAACTGGCGTTAATTGTACTTTCTTTAGAAAGCTTCATCATGTGCATCCCTTGCAGTCTTGCAGGTTGTTTGCAGCATAAAAGTACGGCTTGTCCTTATGGTCTAATTTGGTGCCTAAGATCTAACACTGTGCTGTGCTGTAAGAAGGATGTGCTACATAGATTATTACTGTCAAAGCAAGTCTGTCTTTTGCTGTGGAAAATATGAATGTTTCATCTTATCTCCCACATTCTTCCACAGGAAGAAAGAGATCCCTCGCTGAAACTCAGTGTATGGTTTCTGGTTTTCCTCTCATTGTCTCTTATTTCTTCCTTGGTTGCTATATAACTGTATTGATAGCATCTCTTATTGTGCATTGTCTTTTTTTTCTTTGAATGTGGTACGTGTGAAAGTAGAAACAAAACAAGAATGGTGAAAAACAATCGGTGACTTTTACCTTAAGCAATGAAATATTGTCAAATCTATTTTACATATCTTACCATACCTGTCACTGGCTCCTCTGTGTCTTTTGGGCTCCCTATGTACCGCCTGTACCTGGGCTGGGTGCAGGTTCATCCCTCTGCCATTCTGGGACCTTGCCCTTGATGACGGTTTCCTCTGTCTCCGCTGTGCCGTCCTGGAGATGCAACCGAGTTTTGAGCACCTGCACCCCAACAAACCAGGCGGTGGCATGGGCATGTTTCCAGAACCCACGAGCTGTTCATTCCCCTGACAGAGGCAAGGCATGCAGAGCAAAAGGGATTTGAAGAGGCAGTTTGCACCAGTACCTCCCCATTTATTCCTGTCCCATTCCTCCCCTTCCATTATTTCTGCACAACAGCGTGACGCGTATGATGAAGTTTGAAGGACTCCCCTGGAGTGAAAACTTCCCAAGTCTCCAACCCCATGCCTCGTGCTGGCACCCAGGCTGGTGCGCCAACCGGGGTGGGGGCTGTCCGTAGGGGTGCAGTGGAAGTGTGGGGACACTGGGGTGGGCTCTGCCCCCAGCAGCGATGCTTCTGAACCTGCCTCCGCCCAGGAGAGTCAGGCCTTTTCAGGAGGCACCACCTCAGCTGTGTGGTGGTGCCTGTTGCACCGGGTTTTGGGGGGGGGGGGGGGGGGGGGGGCAGGGGGGCGTTTCGAGGCATTGTATCGAGTGACGGTATAAAACGGGGATGTAGATGCTGGTTTCATGTATCTTAAAGGACCTTCTGCAAACAGGCTCTCCAGTGCATATTCCTTTGTCTACTAATCAATACATACTTCTTTGGCTTACGGTTATTTCCAATCCTAGCCTTTATTTCCAATCCTAGCCTTAAGTGGTCACAGATCACTAACCTTTGGGTCATGCTGTGCGGCTCAGCTGTATGCCCAAGGGGCTAAAAAAGCTAGGACCTGATCGATGTGGATTCAGTAGCACTGACAATAGGAGTTATGCTTATTACATTGATTTGGGATGGGTGTTTTCCTAAAATGTTGACCACTGCTAGTTTTGATTTTCCTTGACGAGCGGTTTCGATATCTTGCCAGGAGAAGTGTGGGTAAAACGACTCAATACTTCTTTTATTAGTGCTGTGGCACTGGTAGCAGTGTTGATGGGGAGGACGCAGTGCTGCTGCTGCTGCTCACAAGCTTCAGCTTCATCCCAGCTACCAGCACCACATCTTACACTTTTCATCAATGCCTGGTGAAAAACATCTGCCTCAGGGAAGATGCATTTGTCCTTTCTTTTTCTTCCTAGATCCAGAGTCAAGCCAAGTTACGTTTGTGTTTCAGAAACTCAGTGCAGCCCGTGTACAATTTCAGGGCTGAGGAAGCCGATAAGAGAAGTAGCTCTGTCTTCAGTGCTTGGTCCAGCTGCTTTTTTCTTAAGGAGGGGGTTCAGTCCGTGGGATTTTCATGTGGAAGATCCCGAAAACATTTTCAAGAGAGTTACCAGTATATAGTCACATGTGAAATCCCTCATTTTTCATATTGACACATTAAAGACTTACTCTTGCTGCCCGTTTCAGGCAAGTTGCTCTCCCTAGACATCCTGGGTAGACAATGAACAGCGGGACAATCTCCATTCCCAAAAGTAATCCAGAGCTCCTGAATTAGGTCCTGGCTTCTGATTACCTTCCGGAGGCACCTTCAGAGCTATACAAAGCACCTAAGAAAACTAGCCTCTTGGTGCATCCCAGACCCCCTAATGCTGTAAATATTTCATGATGCAAGTATCCCCTCTTCTAAAGATTAGTTATACCAACGTCATTGACGCTGGTGCTTATTTTGTAAGTTTTGACTTCTGGAGATTATGGAATGAGGTCCCAGATTTGAGCAAGGAGCTGTACAACCAGTTCATTGCAGGTAGTTAACAGGATAGGTTCCCTTAGAAAAGCAGTGGGGGTCCCACTCCCCCTTTCTAGCATTACGTTAAGATAGGGTGGTATGTCCAAAGCAGAAACCTGTCCTTTTCAGAAAGCTATTAAGTGTAAATTGCAATATTCTCAGCCTCTAGATATTAGTGGGACTAATTTGAAAGGGAGAAGGAGGAACTGCTACTTTAAATAAAATTAAAATAAAAAAGCAATCAGCGTTTGATCTTTTCTTAAATATTTTGCCACTTGTGCTAGAGAAACAGCTGGTAATTTTCAAGTAGAAATTTCCCACTTTGCAGGGGAAAACCAGATTTGACTGTGAAACAGTATGCACAGCAACTGCGATAGGAGCAGTCCTGGCAGGAGCCCGTGGTGAAACCTGATCTTCAGTCTAGCATGATTAACGAAGTATTTTATTTTTTCATATGTGTATATGTAATTATTTTGTGTGGTTCTGTTTAAAAGCTTTGTTTGTGTTTCCAAATGGGGTAGAGTATGATTAAGTGCAGAAGGATGGAAATGACCTCTGATTGCACCTTATCCTGTTGTTTTATATTCTGGCGCAGCAGTGAGTAACCTGTTAATATGGTGTATTTCACACCTCATTGCTGACTATATTAAAAGTTTTTATCCTAATTCTTTGGTAAATATTAATGTACAGTATTCACTAGTATCTGTCTGTTTCATTTACTTTACCCGTTCTTCTTCATAATTCATTTTATTCATTTTATCCTATGGCGATTCTAATCAAAGCCAAATCCAGTTGTTTTAACGATCAGTTTTTATTAGTCCTGCAGGCAAACTGCACTGCAGAGATATGTCATTGGAGCCCAATATTATTATGCCTCTACAAAAATGATTAATTTAACCTTTTTGCATATTGCAAGAATTAAAAACATAATAAATCAGCAGAGGATTATTATACTAAGTGATGTATGTAACCTATTAGCCATTTTGTTTGTTTTAGTTGTACAATACTTGTCAAGATTTCTTAAAAATCGTCATTTATGGATCTGATCCAAAGGCTACTAAAGCTGATGTATAAGTTGCTGTGTTAGTTTCGTAGCTGACTGATCTCAGCTGCTCCCATATGAGATTCACGGTAAAGAAAAGAAAATACGAAGTTAAACCCAGAATTCCCACAGACTTAGTGAGGCTGAGATTGCAGCAAGTAAGTTTGGACTTCTGAACAATGACACTTTGTTAGGTTTTTTTATAATCAATTAATATGAAAGCCCCAATATGCACATAAAATGATATGTCTTAGGGGCTACTTGTTTCTCAGCTCTCTGCTGTGAAGGGCGTTGTGGATGAAACGGTTGGGACTGGTGGCTGTAACGCTGTCATTACTGTCGCTGCAAATGCAGGAGCTGTAGTCACAGATCACGGCACCGCACAAACACCGAGTGAAAAACCGGTCCCTGCCCCCAAAGCCCAGGATTAATCAACTGCAGTCACCCCCGTTCCAGCAAACTGTGCTGGCAGCAAGAGGCAGAGGACAAGGGCATGTACCTGGCACCAGCACTCTTGGCAGCGCTCTGGACCCCCGCGCCTGCTCACGAGGCGTTTGGGGCTCAGCGGTGCCCTGGGCAAGAGGCAGCCTCCCGGGCCAGCGGTTTTGTTCCGAGGGAGTCACGCTGCCAAAGCGAGACTGGACATTCAATTAAGAAATCAGTGGGTAGATTGAATAAATATGTTGTGCCTCACATGAATAAACGCAGAGTCATTCCCTGAGTCACAGAAATGGTTAAAAAGAGCCAAGAAGGGACTTGGTCACCGTCCTGCCAGCCTGCCTAGCAGAGCGAGCGTGGCCGGGGCAGGGGGGGGATTCCCAGCAGGCAAAACAGCAGGAGTGATAATAATGTTCTCGATACTCTTATCATCCCAAGTAGGGCAAACAAAACGCTTTAATTGGTTTGCAGTTCCAAAATATTTCACAAACACCAGACGGTGGAAACGTTTCAGTGCTTCTGAAAGGTCCCAACTGCAGTTGCCAAGAGGGAGGCTGGGCGGCTGGTGCCACCTGGGCGCGCGGCAGCCCGGGCAGTGCCGCCAGCAGGACAGCTTGTTTGCTGCCTCACTGGCACTGGCACCAGCCCAGGCTGGCTGGCAGCGGGTCAGCAGCTCATCTACCTAGCTGAGGGCTTGCTCAGAGGGTTTCACTGGCATCTACGCCTTCTGTTGACTTGCATTTTTCTTACGAAAAGTTCTTGTTCCGCAGTGTTTGACAAGCCCTTCTCTTCTTTGTTTGCTGCTGACTGCTGCAGCGGCTCGTCGCAGGTGGGGGGGGCTTCTCCAAGGGACAGGGATTCAGCCCACGTGTTTGAGTGGCTGAGCTTGAGGGCTCATTCTTGAAAAGCAGGAACGGTGAGGAAGCTGAGGGCTTCCCTGGGTCAGCAGGTGGTGTGGGATGGAGCAGGGGGAGGTGAGGAGGAGATGGAAGGAGAAGCCCTGGGCAGTCAGAGGGAGAGGACCTGGGCTCCGCCAGCCACCCTCTGGGTGGAGACATGCAAAAAATACAGTGGCGTGTGACAAGCAGAAGGGAACAAATGACTAGGTTGGGGCATTAGACCTCTCCGGGAGCACCCAGGGAGGTGGCAGAAGCCCTGGCAGCCACCCCTGGGGTCAGAGCAGTTAAAGGCTGGAGGGAAGTGCAGGGTCACGGTTCCCCAGCCCGTGAGCGAGGGGGAAGCCAGGGGTAACCCTGCGCCTCTGCTCTTTGGGGAGGGCTGGACATCATCAAAGCCCAGAGGGAACTTCTTGGGAAATTGGGAATGGTGGTGGAGGGACTGCACAGCGTTGAAACGCGTATGCCAGGAGAGGGGCCTGCCCTGCAGCTGCCCGGCTGTGCAAGGCTGCTCTGCCCTGGCACCTCCCCGCAGCACTTTGGGGGACAAGCAGAGGGGTGTGGGGGTGCCCAGCATGGGAAGGGATGAGGGGGGCAGCCAGAGGAGCCCAGCTCCCAGGATATCTCCTATTGCCTTTCCAGAGGAGAAAAGTGTAGTTTTTTAATTTTTTTCTCTCCTTTCTCTTCCCTTTTCTTCTTCCTTTGCCTGTAGCACTGAGCTAACCCAGGTGGAAGTTGCCAGGAGCTTTCTCCTATAAGCCTGAGAGGGCAACGGGGGTCCCTGAAGCTCTGCCCCTGCAGGTCTGAGAGGGGCAGTTCAAAAGAAAACAGCTGAAAAAAGTAGGTGAGAGGAGATACAGTCAGGGCTGGGGCAGGAGCAACCTGTGCTGTGAGCCAGGGACCAACCGGGGCTCGGGCAAGCTGAGCTCCAGGGTTGCTGTTCAATAGGGTGAGTAAAGGAGTGCTCGTGGAAACACGAAGTGCGAGCAGGGGCTGGTAGAGATGCGAGCAGGTATAGTAATATATGTACCATTAATAGACCCTAATAGGAGTTCTTGCAAATAAAGGCCTACTGTTTTGTACTCAAAAGTAGAAAAGAGTAGGTTTTGGAGTGGCAAGATGAGCCAGAAGCAACGTGTATGATGCTGAGGGTCTTCTTATTGAATCAAACAACTTTTTTGAATGCTGAGAAGCAGAGGAAATGAAAAATCAAAAGGCTAATCAAAATTTGTCTTTTATTCTGGGGTTATTTTTCAACTTTGGGAGCTGGCCTGGATTTCACTTTGTGGTGTAGCATATCTTTTAAAGAAACATTCATTTATAATTTTAAAATTATTAGCAATTCCTCCAGTGGTTCATTCCTCTATTATTAGAAGTGTGTGGGTTTTGCCAGCCTAAATTTGTTTGGTTTCACGTTCTGCCTATGGGACTGTTGCACTTTTGCTAGGATGAAAAGCCTCCTCTTATCAGTTTCCCTTTCCCCAAGTAAGTATTTACTTAGTGACCAGACATGCCCTAACCTTCTCTTTGATAAGCTAAATAAATTGAACTCCTTGAGACTGTCGCTGTAAGATGTGCTTTCCCATCCTTCAATCAATCTCACAACTTATAGCCATATCCAATGTATCAAGCTCTCTCGTGGTGTGTGAACACCAATGCTGAATGTAGGATTTTGCTGGCAGTAGTGGCAATAACTGTAGTGGTAATATAATTTATTCAGTTTTGTCCTGCTGTGTGCCCAAAGCACTCTAGTCCTTGTAGCCATAAAGCTTCTTTGCAAGCTCGTGCTCAGTTCTTGATCTGCCAGGATGCTCCAGTCAGGCTGTGGGCTTTCTCCCAGCACGCGGATGACTCGCTCTGTCAGGCTTATCAGGTGATGGAGCACACGCAGGGGCTGGTGGGTTTTTTTCCCCAATGTTTACTCTTCATTATTTATAAATGATTCATTAAACAATTTTCAATTTGTGCTCATCACTGCCTGCGTGCAGACAATTAACAAGCAGAATATGTGTTTACTGACGTTGCTATACAGGTAGCTCTTCCGATTTATTATCAAAAAGGTTGTTTTCTAGCATAAAAAGACTTCAGTTTTACTCAAAGAAGGAAGCATTTGCTCTGTCAGCAGTTTCCAAAGACTCATTTTCTTTTTTCTTCGGGTATTTTGTAGCTGTCCAGAAAGGCTTTGCACAGCAATAGATAGAGCTGCCTGAATAATCCCTCTGCGCTTACCATGCCGCGTGTACCGTGGGAATTCCCAACCATCTCTATTATAAAAATCCCTTCCCCATATTTTCGGTCATAGGGTGAGGAAGGAAGAGGTTAGGTTTGTTTGTTTGGGGGCTTTTTTTGCTGTTTGGTTTGTTTTTCTTTGTGGGAACAGGGTCTGGGGAAGGAGGAGGGGTCTGGGGTTGGAGGGTCTAGGTTAAGAGGTAATTATTTTTGTAACAGAATTAAAACCTGAAACACATTGAACCGATTTCTAATACAAACAGGATCAGCATTAGCTTTTAAAGGATTGCTATTATCGTTTCAGGGCTGCAATGTGATTTAAACTGTAATAGATATTGATTTCTATATTAGTGTTCTTGCTCCTTGTATTGCATTTCTGCTGCCATCTGCTAAAACAGGAATGGCATTTTTCACTTTATTGACTGGACAATGAGTTGGAATACTGTATTCCTGCACGCTCGGGATCACTGAGATGACTATATGCTTCCAGGGAAAAGGAAGGTTGGGGACAATTCAGCTGCTGAGACATTTGCATTTTAAAGTTACAGGTACCAATTTGTAAGCCTATCTAGAATAAAACTCTTAAAGGACTTCTAGGTCACTTATGGAAAAGCAGAATTTTACTCTAAAGAGCACCACAGCTACTCCACAGGGCACTATTATTTTAAGAAGAGAAATAATTACTGCAGTGGCCTGTGTTGGTGGTCTAAAACAGCATGGGTGGGATTTCCCAGGGCGATCAATTTTGATTTAGTTCAGCTCCCACTAAAAGCAGCGGTAATCTCACCCACGCAGGGAAAGGCAAGTGCTGTCCTTGTGCTGGTAACCCACAGATCTTCCTCCCCAGTCCAGACCACTAGCTGACTGGGATCTCTCAGTCTCCTCATTGAGCCCAGTGTAGCCACAGAGGCTTTCTCTCCAAGATCTCCTCTTTCTCAGTTCCCACCTCTGTCCTTTCATTCAGCGGTGGGCTGTTGTCTCATACCATTGTTAAAAACGTGGGAATCTCCTCTGAGACAGCTGATGAAGTCTGAACTGCGGCTTGGCCTTGCAGGCTCACCGCCGCCATGGCTCTGCCTGTTGTCTTTCCTCCACCAGCAACGCGGCGGCTCCTGACCAGCTGCCTCTCACATCCGCATCTGCATCTTCAACCCGTGCCCTGTGCTCCTCATGCCGGAGACAACTTGCACCTTGTTATTTTCTCTCCTTAGAAGTCCTTATTGTGATATACCTAAGTGGGGAGGAAAAAACCAAACAAAAACCAATCCCAAACCTGTGTGCCCATACCAAGTGTGCCATTTATCCTTCTGGCCTGCAGCAGCTCTTGGCCGGTGTCTCGTGGCCCTTGCAGAGGGGCTGCCCCATTCCCGCGGGGTCCCGGAGCGCCCGGCAGGCTGGCTGCCCGCTGCCCTTCGCTGCGCACCCGGGGGTCCCGCCGCCGCCCCACATGATGTTTGCAAATGATTTGTAGCCAGTTGCTCTATAAATGAACTTTATTACAGAATGCTGTTCAAAATGGGAGTATTCCAAAACGCAGTTGCCTCTTGATTATGACTTTTCCCAGAAAACTGATTTTGCCTAATGATAGAGAATGGTAATAAGCAGTACTTAATTAGCATAAATTAAGTTTAATGGGAAAAAATTCTGCCAGTGCCAAGTAGTTAAGAGGTATTTAATAGAACTGAACTTCTGAGAGTTCGTCTTACATTACCTGAGTGCCAACTAAATTTTAAGGGCTGTGTTCTCCTGGGCACCCCAGGGGGCCTCTGTCAAGTACGCAGATAAAGTTTGGTGGCCTTAATTCAGGGGGAGCTAGCCCAGATTGTTCAAGTTTATGAAACAAACTTGTGTAGGAGTCTCTTCTTTTGTTTAAGGTAAACTTAGAAATGTATTTCAAAATTTAGAATCAGAATTTAGAAATATACGGGTAGTTCAGTTTGGTCAGAGCTCTGACTGTCGCTCCGTCTCTGACAAAAGCCTTGCAGGTGTGTGCTTGCCAGTTCCCTCAGCGTATCCTTACAGTTCCCAGCGGTCTGTATCCCAGGGATTTCCTTAGCCATTCGCTGCTTCTGTGTTGTTGAGAGATTTTATTTGAATTTTGTTCCCCGTTTAGCCACTCTTGGCCAGAAATCCTGGTGCATGGCAGATGCCCAGATTGCAGGCTGGACATTAGGTTTTCCAGCTTCTGTCTACATTTCCTGATCTCTGAATGCTCAGTCGCTCCATCTTCGCTTCCATTATTGCATGTAGTTAATTACAAGGATGAAACCCCGGGTTTCCTTAGTAAGACATGCTGCATTCCTCCTCACCAGCACGCTGGGCTGTGCTTCCCAAGTCGCAGTGTGACAGGGACTAGGGATTTTGAGAAAGGTAACCCCACTGTCCAGGCGTGCCTAACCAACACGTACACATCAGGCTGGTGTTAGTGACCCCACACATCAACAAGGAACAGAGAGAACTGGAGGAATTATATTCTAGAAATAAGTGGAACATTCCAAAAATGTCAGTCATGGACAGCATAGAATAAAGCAAATTAATTTAAATAATACATACTTTGCATGGAAGAAATAAACAAGACAGGTTTGGTTTGGGTTATTTGGGTTTTGGATTTTTTTTAATCTAAGAAAGAAAAGAATCTTTGTACTGAGATTCTTATAATTTCCAAGTTAAGAAACGTTTGTGAGCGGCCAGCCCGGCAGCACCACACCTTGCCCGGTACGGCAGGCGTTACGCTGTAGGGAATGAAGGGTGTCCCTGCATCTGTAGGTGGGAACCTGAGTGTGAGCATGAGTTCAGTGCCAGGGGAGCACTGCTCCAGGGCAGAACCAGTTTATTATCTAAGGAATAACATAAAGCAACAGGATTACAAAGAGGGAATGTGGTTTTACTTAATTTGTCACTGTGTTTTGGGGCAGACTGGGTCTAAACTCGGCCTTTTTCTATGCCACGCTTACCTAAAGCAGCCTGCTGTATTCCATCGTCAGTTCTAACTGTGCAGGTTAAAGTTCCTTCTGCAGCTCCTGCCTTTTTTTTTTCTTGTCTTCTCTTTTTGTCCTGACTTAGGCTAAAAGCTTTAGCGTGCAGAGTCTGAACTTTCATCACCTTCCACAAGGACGGCTGCAGGAGCCTGCTGGCATTACCACAGCCCCTCTAGCATTCTCTGAATAAATCCCCTGTTTGTTCTTCAGATTAGGAGCAGGTTTTTTTACTCTGTATTTGTAAAGCACATAAGCTTGGTGGTGTTTTAGCCCAGGACTTGGCCTTCTAGCTACTGTTAAAGGTCTGCTTTGAGCTTTTTGTGGGTAGTAAATAACTTGCCCGTGTTTGCTGTGAAAGCTTCTAATTTACAGGCAAATACATTAGTAGATTGATATTTGGATTTTTAAGCAATTAATTCAAGTCAAACACAAACCGAGCACATGTCAGGCAGCTAAATGCTACGTGTATTTTTGCACCTCGCTCTACACACGGCCTACAAACGAGGGCTCTCTGCAGCCGCTGCCTTTGAAGCCCGCGGAGTCCGTCACTCACACAGGCCGGCCCTGGCCCTGTGCTGGGGGTGCGTGTGCCACCAGGGCTGTCAGAGCAGCGCGGCAGGGCCGGCGGTGAAGGGATGGACTTTGGTGCTCTGCGTTGGGCCGTATCATAGTCTAATGAAGCACAGCTCCCTAATTGCTCAGCCGAAAGGGTCCACAGCGAGCAGCTCCATCTAACCACGGCGATATCTCTTCAGACCCCTTGGGGGGAGGCTAATGAAAATTCGTAGAAAACAAGGACCGCTGTTACATTATGGCATAAATCCTTGCCGTCTGCGGATATTTGCATGGCCTGTTGCTGCAACACAAGGGGACCTCGTAGCCCCTACATTTATTCTCCCAGAGTACCTGTGCTGGGAATGGAGGGAGAGAGAAGATGGCTCCTTTTTCCAAGGCTACAGGGAAATCCTTCAGGGACAGGGGAGGGAATCCACCTCCTGGGAGTTCCAGCCTGGGGTCCGTACCCTGCCTCGTGGCTGGGCGTTGGGCACTGTGGCCCTGAGGGTACAACCCAGGAGAAACAGGAGAGCTGCTGCTGCGGTGGAGGCTTATGTTCGGGAGCTGCTTCTGAAACGCGGAGCCTGCGGTTGGGAATGTTTATCATCCTGCTCATAATGAAGCCATTACACTGCAGTCACAACTCTGAATTGCAGCTAATAGATTTTCATTTTGTTTTCTCGGTTAAGTCATATTTGATAAATGCAGAAATGTGTAGGGAGCAGCTTATCTCAAGTAGACAGTTTCTTTTTAAATGGGTGGCTCGAATGTGCTTTGCATGAGGATTTTTTGAAAGAAAAAAAGGATTCTATAGCAAATCTTTACAGGTATTAAATGGCAAACCCAGAGTATCCACTTGCTGAGTGTAAGTCTTCTACCTTTTAGGGATCTGTTAAGTTGTAGCTGTTGAAGATAAACAATTTCTATCTGTATGTGTATACACGTACTCATGTATTTGTGTGTGCGTGCAAAAATTTTATAGTATTGGATATGCAATTCTTTGCAATGCTTTCTATGTTCTCTTAAAGATTGGCTGGAATGAATCTTACAAAAATTCTTTTATAGGAAACAAACAGAATTCCATTACCTGCTTCTCTGCAGACACATGCATAAGGATGTAATTTTTGTCTGATTTATTACCTTTACCTCTTCTTTTGAGTTTAAATGGTGCAGGCTGGTTTGCACATAACCTGATAGTAGTCTGGGAAATGATAGTGCCAGCATGTAGTATGTCATTGCACCAGGCCGTCCACTTCAGAATTACTCTGGAAAAGTTTTCAGCATGAAGTACCTCAACATGTATTATACAGGGAGGTGGAGGTAATGTTTTTGGTTTGTTTTGGGGTTTTTTTTCATCCTGGCTGGAGAAGTTTTTACCATTATTAAACCAACCAGCATTCTCAGAAATACTGAAGCTAAGTCAGTCTCCCACCCCTATCCTGAGGAACTTAGTCAGCATTTTCAAACTTGAAGGCCAGAATGCAATCATGCAAATCTGTGTTGTGGGCCCAATTTTCAAATGAGTTTTATAGCTGCAGACAGGATTTTCAGGAGTATCCAAGCGAATGCACAGCAGACCCCTTCCAGCAACCGAACAAAATATAATAAAATCATAAAGAACAAACTGTCCCCTTGGCATTTTCAGACAGCATTAATTTCAGAGGTGCTGAGTATCACATCTTCTTGGGAGTTGGCCTGGCATTAAGGTGAAATACAGCCCAGCACAGCAACTGCGTGTGGTGGAAACCACAAGCCCTCTTCCCACAGCCAGCGGCCGTTCCCAGCGGGACGCTCGGCAGGTTTGCAACATCAGGCCCCGTGTTTCTGTCCTGGCCCCGTGCCCACGTCTGTCTGCGTAAGGGAAGTCTCTAAATGTCATTAACTGGATCAAAAGGCTGAAGTGTTTCTGTCACAGCCACCCCGCTTTGACAACAGTTGCCCTATTGTTGGCAACTCTCTCGCTGCCCTTTTTCTTTTTGCCTCCCTCCATTCTCCCTCCATTTGCTTTCTTGTGTCTCCTTCTTTCCCCCCCGGTGCTGCCCCACGGCCTTTCCCAGGGTTTTCTTTCTCAGTTCTTTATTCTGCCTCTGCCACTTGTTTCTTGCCCGGGGCTGTCTCTGCTGTGGTTCCTGCTGCTGGAGATGAGTTTGGAAAGCACATCTCCCCTTGTCCGGGCTTTGGGGTTCCTGTACCTTCACCCGTATGCCACATTTGTGCTCTCCACTCACTTTTTCTGTTCCCTCATTCCCAAGGCATAAGCTGTACGTCTGCTGCTTTCTGTCTCTCCCTCCCCACTCGCTAACCCCCGCCGTAACTGCATCCCTAGCCCCAGGCTGTCTTCTCCAGCTGACCTTCACCCCAACCCAACTCAGACACATAAAACAAAATTAGCCACTATCACGTATTTGAATAAACAAGCCAGCCAGCAGCTCGTGTAAACTGTGAGCTATGCACCTACAGTAATATGACCTCAGACCATTAAAATCACATACTTTGTGTCCGTTTTAGGATTTGTTTATAAATGTTGTGCAGAGACTTTATTAAAGCTTAGTGAAGCAAGATCTGGTCTTGGATTTCCATGCGTCAGGAGTTACTGGTCTGAATGCACTACAGGGGTGAAGAAGAAGGAATTAGAAGTGTGAAACCATGTTTGCTGAAACTCTGCATGAATTATACAGTCAGTCTGTTTATCAGAGCACTGTCATCTTTGTAAGACAAAATGGTGGGGGAAATACACATTTAGTGAAGAATCACATGTCAAGAAAAAACCTGATTAATCTACTAAACTGTTCTTCCTACTAATCTATTAAACTATCCACAAAACAGACCGTTGGAGGGCCACAGTAAGAGGACGTTGGTTGTTGCTGTGAACTTGAGAGAGCTCTTGCTTACCTGAAAGCTTCCACAGCCACGACTGTCACTTCACATTGCAGTGCTGTTAAAGCAGAAAAGGGTACGTTTTAAGTTCAAGTAGACGGTATGAAAATGGTGGTGAATATTTTCAGCAGATTCTTCAACTGAAGTTCTATTTCTCTGTGGTGATAAAAATAAACAACAATAGTTGCACCGTCTGTGAGCCGTACGGTTCCTTCGCCTCAAAAATTGCCAGCATGGGCTTGCAAAAGGGCACCGTTTCCCAAGGCAGCTGGTTGAGTCAGCTCCTGCTTTTCTGCCAGATTTGTGTCTGAACTCTGAACTGCTGGCTTCTAAGTCACTAGAGACCAGCAACGAGGAGTGATGTGTTAGAGACACTTCGTTGGCCTGCCGTGTTTCAGAAATGGATGGGCCCAATCCTGACAGATGCTGAGACTCTGCTAGCCCTACTGCCGCTCAGCCGATGCCTCTAAAGACAGGCTGCTTTGCTTCAGCTCCACATATCCTGGACACGAATATGTGTGAAAGCATCAGGCATACTAGGTGTATGCCGTTCAGCCACTCTGAGCATGTGCTATGCTGGTCTAAGGTTTTGGTACTACCACAGTCCCGTTCCAACCATTGCGCCTGTGCAGGCAGCAGTGTCCGGGCTCACAGGACAGTCGGTAATGAGGAGGAGAGAGGCTGGCTGGCTGGAAAGAAAGCGTGCTGAAATCCTTGCTGAAATCCTTGGAATTGTGTATTCACATGTAATAAAATCGTAAAATCTTTGATTCAAAGCTAAGTGGCAAGAATCTTTTCCTTGAACCCAGGGAGCATTTAAAACTGGCTTCAAGCAGCTAAGAGGTGATTCAGCCTGCAACTGTCCAATTCTTCTTTTCCTTTCCTCATACAAGTAGGCACTAACATTTGAAGGGGGTGCAATTATATGCTTTTTATTTCTTGTGGCAGTTAATCTTGTGCATGCAAATAGTTGCAACTGAAACATTTTATTACTACTCATTTTGCCCTTTCAGTGGAATTTACGCTTTTTTTCATGCATCCTCATTTTTCTTCTTTAATTCTTCTGTTTCATTAAGAGCTTACTGAGACTTCCAGATTCATCCATTAGCTTTCTAATGACAACATAAGAGCTAGTGTCTGCCAGTGTCTTCTGTCAGTAACAAACCAAAAGTAAACTTGATTAAGAGTTAGTTTTTTAAGCTTGGATTTAAGGAAATATCCCCTGTCCAATGAAGCATTCCGTTTTCACTTATACAAGTGCCTCTAGCACTCAAAGGGGGATACCTGAGGCCAAAGCAACCTGTTTGCCACTTGGCTTTCCATGAGGGTTACCTTTCTGCTGATGTTGCTGATCCCAGCTGTGTGAAGGAAATCCAGGTTAGTTGTCCTATATGATTTCCTTCCTAGACTGGATCTCTTAGATCCCTTCCCCAGCTCCCATACAGCGGCGCGGCCAAGTTTCATCCGCATCAGGAAATCCAACCACCTGTTTTCACTCCCAGCCTCGTAACTCTAGGCTGAAATAGCCTCTCCTGTGCTGAGCACCTTTGTCCTCACACAAGCCTTCCCAGCCGTCTTGGTGGCCATTCGTGTCCCTGTGCGAGAGTTCTGTTCTCCCCAGAGGAACCGTCTAGTTGCAAACCAGGTGTGAAAGCCAGTGCTACAAGGTGCAGTCTTGCCTCAGGGAGGAGGGGAGCCCTCCCTGGAGCACGAGCTGTGTCGCTCATGTCACTACGGGCTGTCTGCAGCCCTGAAAGCCGCAGAGAGGCCATCTGCCCATTTATTTCCTCGCCAGGCGTTAGGCAGCCACAGTAGGGTGGCAGGTGGGAGGGTGGCGGAGTAGTGCTCACACTTCGGAATGACTTCCAGGGGGAGGAGGGCGTGTGGGACAGAGCTCCGAGCCGCACGGCGCGCCCGTGCGCGGAGCCATCGCCAGCAAGGCCGCTGTAGGTGAGTAACCTTCTCACATTTCTGAAGGGCTCCCAGACGCCGTGACGAGCTGTCAGGAGATTTCCGTTGACTTGGTAGACGCTGATTCATTGCAGATATGTCCTAAACTCAGCAGACCGTCCCTGTTCAGCAAAGCATTGAAGTGCATCTCTTTGACGTTAATAGGATGTAAGTATTGACTTGAGAAGTTTGATGCAGTAAGGATTTTAATTAAAATATGCTTTCTTCAGTAATGTGGCTTAGATAAAATCAAACTCTTGGACAGCTTCAGTAAAAAAATGTTTCCCTCAATATTTGTAAATATATGCTGGAATACTCTTTGATTTTTACTGCAGATGTGACCCTTAATTTATTTTCTTGCTTTCAGTACATTAGCAAATCTCTGAAAAGTACGTTTTGGAAGAGTTGTCTATTGCCTTAGTTCATTTATTCAAGTTTATCATTGTTTTGATGTTTTTTACACCAAAGAATCAAACTTCCGAGATTTTTTTTTGGTGTATTGATGAATGTTTGCTTTCAGTTGGAAAGTAATTATTCCAGAGATAAGACTTTTCAGCTAGCAGGTCTACTTACATATAGTAAATATGCTGTGACAGTGTTTTCCTGTAATGTACGAGACTAACAATATTTAAAAAAAAAAAAAAAAAAAAGTTGTATGGTACAAAACTTTCCATATTTCATTGAAGCTTATGAAATTGCTAGAAAATAGGATTTCTCTCTCACAGGTTTGACACAGGCACTGAAGAATCCCTCCTTACATCTCCCTACATATGCAATTATCTTTAACAGGAAAGATGCAGAGTTCATACGCTATTGGTTGAGAAAACCAGCTCTTTGATCAAATGCTGACATGAGAAACCTGGGGCGAGAGTCAGTAAGACCCAGTCCATCATCACCGAACATTAAGAATCTCTCCAGTGCTTTTTCTGTGTTCTTTGTTAAGAAGGAAAAGGAACACTCCTTACATTTGTTCACAGAAACCTTTCAGTGACAGTTCCTCAGGATTAAATCCCTTTCCGATGGAAAGGATGTAGAACACGCTTGCAGAACTGTGTGGACTTGTCACTGTAGTATACATGCATCTATCAGTTACAAAGTGATTTTCTTCTCTCCACAGCCTTGTGAAGAAGGTAAATTCCCTTCCACAGTATCAGAGATTAGATCAGTGTCTAATCTAGATCAGATTGTGTCTGTAACTCCGGGAGCTACCTCTGGCTGAGCTGGCAGCTCTGGGGTCAAGAGTGTCTTGTCCCCCACAAACACAGTAACTACATATGGGTCACTGTTAGACACGAGTGACACACAGCATCTCTCCTGTAGCCTCATTCATAATGTTCACCGTATCAGCTGGAAGAACTTTGACTTTATTTCGCTGATGCTGCGTAATCATTTGGTAAAGCTGAGCAGCTGGTTACTGGATCGCAACAGTGGGGTCTGGCCAGGCCACCAAGCTCCCTGTCGCAATACCCTCCTCCCTAGGGAGCCTGGAGAGGAGTGTTCCCGCAAGTGTGGTACCTTCAGGTTTTTGGTTTAAAATAGCTCTGACTATCTGCAGTGCTGATTTTCTTAGTAGCTGGCAGGAGGAGATGCTTGTTAGGGATGTGATTTCTTTGGGGGAGGTGCCGTGTGTTGCTTTGAAGTCTGGTTTGCTAAGGAGGTGCTCGGGGGACAAGAAGTGTTCCTAGGCACAGCAGGTTTGCTGTCCTCCTGCATGCATTGCGTGGCCTTGGCAACATGTCCGTGCTGGGTGGTGGCTTCCTTCTGTTGGAGGTGTCATTGTCGTAGGCAGGTCTATCCCACAGCATCCCTTAGGAGATCCTTCAGTCTGGCTTTTCTGAGGGAGGTTCCCAGACAGCGCAGAAGAAGGCATCGCCCATAGACACCGCGATCCAAATTTACAGGACTTCTTTTCCCATTGCCTCGGGGCCCAAAGACTCGAAAAGCGAAAGACCATGTGCTCCCCCCTTCAAAGGAAATTACAGTCAAATCAGAGCAGTAATAGTAACAAGCACGGAAGAGATCAGTGGGGCTTGTTGGCCGCACCTACATCCTTCTTATCTGTTTCATCCTCAGTTCTCAGTGCTCCTGCAGTGTGTGGCATTGTGTAGGCTCCCATTTCCCGCTTGGGGGTCAAGCGTGCAACGTTACACTCGTCAGCAGGTAGCAATGTGTGCATTGTGTTCTGCTGCAGCACTTGCAAATCACATCCCGTGAATCGCCGAGGTTTGGTGACGCTATTATTTCAAATGCCAATGTGAGTTATTGTATCCCATCAAACAGAAAGATATATATGAACTACCAGGGAGGAAACAATTGATGTTGAGTCAAAATACTGGTAAGTTCATTTCTAATGAATGCTAGTCATCCAGACAAGTTTGCTCTAGAGGGAGATGGCAGATTCAGGACAGAATATAATCTCTACTATCAAATGGTAATTATGAGAGCAAATACCTGTCTGTGTTCATTTTGAGCTGGATGCTGAGCGGGAAATGCCACTGTGCAGAATGTTGCCTCGGGAATACAGAGAACTGCAGGATCTCGTAACGTCTTTTCTTAGAGGCGATAAAAACGAGAGGTACTCTGTCTGCTTGTACAAATGTGCTAATTTCTGAGCCGGACCAAGAAAGAAGCATTGCAGGTGTGCACTGGATCTCTGATAGAGGCAAATAAGCAGGCAGCAGTAGAGGTTCTAAATATGGTTGGTCTGAGGTTTTTCTGCCTGGGGGCACTTTCCCACAGAAAACTGAAACCCACCCAGGTTTGTCTGGGGGACAACTTCTCACGCTGGCACACAGCCCAGGGTTGTTGTCCGGGGTATTTTGGTATGTGCGCTTCTTCTCTCCATTGTCCTCGTTCTTTTCCTGCTTGGCACCCCAGGTTATATTTCAAGAAGGATTAAATGCAATGGAGCCTTTTAGTGGAGGGTTCTGAAGGTTTATTTCCCCACAGGGACTCTTTTGAGCAGATACAGTGACTACTTCAAGCGGGGGAAAAAATCTCCTTTCAAAACTCTTTTATTTTTGAGGTTCTATTAAAGGACTGGGCTCCTCTGTGCTCTCTTTTGTGCTCATGCATAACACAATGTGATACCCATCAGACTGCATAGAGAAGTTGCTGGGTACAAGCAAAAAGTGCCTTCAGCTTTCCTCTCAACAATGCTTTTAACTTTAAGCGAGTCAGAGGCCCTTATTTCTCCCCAGATTATTCCAGGCACCTCTTCAGTATAAATAAGAGTAAGTAATTTATATTCTGAGATGCCAGAAGTATCTAGGGAGAGATTTTCCCATCCAGCTTCTCTTCTGATTTACACATTGCTCCCCACTTTTTTCCCCTCTCTTTGGTTTGCCACTTTGTCACCTAAAGCCTTCCCCTCCCTAAACCCCCTAGGAGGAAATGAGCAGAAGATACCAGGGGATGGGGATGGGGATCGTGAACTTCTGTCATTCCTTTGCTTTACGAGTGAGAAAAAGTCTTTACCGTTCCATACAGTGCACAGCCATCCAAATCCGCCTCTCCGCTGGGATGCAGCCCAGCCTCTGCTTGCCAGTTGTGTCCAGCTGGAGGTCTCAAGGCTTGAGGGCTCTGCACCAGGTGTGGCGGGGGGGTATACAGTGCTGCGCCGGTCCGGGAGGGACTGAGGGCAACGTGGGCACCCCTCATTGCTTGCCAGGTACACACGAGAGGAGGGGGGCCAGGCAGCAAGGCTCACCCTCCCACCACAGCCTCCCTCGCAGATGTGTGTACCTGCAGCCGGGTGTACGAACAACCCTACCTTCAGCCTCCGTTGTTGCCTCCTGCACATAAAGGAGTGAGCAACTACTCGTTATAGCTATTCAGCCCGTGTTGTGTGTTGCATCCACTTCTTTTTAATGCCCATCTCAGTTCGGGTTGTGGGGTGACTGACAACCTTGGCTCCTGACAGGGCTAGCAAACCCAGCTGCCAAATAAACCAGGCCAACGGAGACAGCAATAATAGACTGATTTGTTCATTTGATATACATTAGAACAGGTTTATAATGACCATAAATGATTATTTTTACAAGAGGTACATAAACAAGTAAAATTGAAATGACTGCTCGGCATGCTACTGCACATTCCAAAGGCTGCATTTAAACGTGTACAAATGAATTCCTTCACTTCCACTGGCCAATTAGTGGCACAAAATGCTTGTGGCTGTGCGGGACGGCAGTCCCTCCTGTAGTGCATGTGCACGGGGAAGCCCATTCCATTCGCTTCCACAGAGAGGGGATATTGATGAGAGGTTTGGGGGTTACCCAGCTTCCCCATAAATCTTGACCACCTTTTGTCTTTTAAAACAGATGATACTTCGGATTTTTGTGCATTAATTGGAGTCAGACTGTATGTTCTTTCTGGTTTGGGATGCAAGACAAGTGGAAAGGTTTCACGTGGAAGGAGTCCATCCAGGTGCCTTTGTGCTAGCACCCTGCGCACTAGCAGAGCTCCTTGCACAGATGCCGCCCGTCGCAGATAAAGGCTGAGCCGTTACCACGTGGGCGTTATCGTGACTGAAGTGTCAGGCTGTGTCCTACCCCTCAGAGAACTTGCGCTGTTCCCTTAAGCACACAGGGCACCCAAAAATGTTTCAGGCAAACAGGAAAATTAACACCGTGATTAGGGGAAGTAATTGGGATGTGCAGAAAAGCAGAACTGTCAGAAGAAAAAGCAAATTGTTTAGAGATAAGTGAGGAAAGAATCTTTATTTTCCTTCCAGAGACTTGGGGGTGATGAGTGTTTTTATGGCCTTAACATCTCTCTTGGGAAGCACCCATTATTTCATGCATGCGAAAGGCAAAACAGCTGAGATGTGAAGAGACTGGGAGAGAAGGAAAGCCAAAGGTTGACAGCTAGGCTGGGTCCGTGCCACACGTGGCGAGGAGAAGCCCTTTGTGCCTGTTCGGGCTATACAACCACGAGCACTGTCACCGCCCCATTGCTGCTGCAGTCAAAGCTCCCCCTTCAGCTCTGAGTACGAGCAGATCTTCCGTCATCTTTAGTTCTCCCTGTATCCAGCACAATACTAACCCGAGTGTCTTACCTGGGGGTTCAGGTGTGCTTCTGGCTGCGTCAGGTGTGCGAGATCAGGTAAGACTGTTCCAGCCGTGCTGGGCGCAGAGCCTTTTGGAGAGCGTTAGCTGCAAACAGCTCCGTTCTCTGTCTCTTACACAGCCCGGGCCAAAGCGATTAACACGTGACAAACGTTTGTGGATGATGGTTTCCATTTCGCAGTGGCATTTACAACCAAGTCTAGCCCACCCTTCCCTTTGTACCAGTGTGCCTCTACCTGCGCTGAACCGGCTGTGGATTTATGCTGACTTGAAAGGAGGGATTCGATAGCTCAGCATAGGCTAAGGCAAACAAATAAATATCAGTAAATACGAGAACAGGGGAAAAGGTGAAGACAGCAGTAAGAGCAGACGTGTAGCAAATGGCTTTAAAATGCTAATTGCATTGTATACTCGGTCAAGCATGAAGTTATCTCTATGTAATCATTCAGTGTACTTCAAGGATAATAATCTAACAATGTAGCAGGTGGGCCAAAAAGCAAGCTACTGCCTCTCCCAGCCTGTGCAAACAGGGTTTGATGTGTATGTTGCATGGTAATCTCCAGATGCTGAGGCATATGTTGTCATCAGGTAATTTCATTTTTTACAGGCAGGTTGGGTGGCTTTCTGACTTCTTGTAGATGCTGAGAATGTCTGAATTAAACAGCTGTTTGTAACGAGCCTGCCAAGTAGTGCTTCAGGAACCTGGTACCATTTGTTTCCATTGTAGGAAATATTAAAAAATATTTAAAAAAAATAATACAAAAACCCAAATCAACACCACACACATAAAAGTACTGATCTCATCAGACCTTCACTGTAACCTGTATCACATCAGATGTGAAACTTCTAGGAGGCTGCATGATTTGGGGAAGGCTTTTTCATCTTTCACTGTGCCATGCCTGTTTGCTGACAGCTCCCCACCCCCATTATAATGCTGCTTTTGATACTTCCAACTTGTAATTTACCACAACTGACAAGAGAAGAAGCTTTTGTGTACTTGTGTCATCACATCTGATTTTACTTTTTTAATTTTTGTTTAAGAACCGTAACATCACTCTACATTTTCTATTTCCGATGCCCATCTTATTCTTAGCAAGATTAGGCATTCAGTTATGGTATGTCCTAGGTCGATACAGGAAATGATTGATCCTGCTCCAGATATTCCTGGTTTCCACCAATCCAGGAGCTCCAGTGTTAGATCAGGACACTCTTGTGCTTGGAGCTATACAACAGAACAAAGACAACCCCCCACCAAATGTTGTGGGCTAAGAATCACAAGCTAGCCACATGCGAGCTACAAGCTTGGCACCCAGCATACCATTACTTACGCGGTCTGACGTTGATTTGGAGGTATAAAACTACCTTTTAGTAGATGTCAGAACGTGAAATGACATCTGGCTGCATCAGTTTCTGGGCTGAAGAATGCAAATGTATTGCTGACTCTGAAAGTAATTGCAGGTTTCTTCTGTGGCTGCCACCCAGATCACTTTAGCCTCTTCATTTCTCCGTTCTCTGGAAAACGGGAATACTACTTCCCAGGAGTTCTGCCACATCCACTGTGTGTAACGTCTGTTAGGGCTCTGGAATGAAAGACTTTTTAGAAATGTAAAAAGTTACTTCTTCCGTTATTTTTGGTGGAATTAGTGTCAAGACAGTAATGCTTTGGTTTAAGAACTCCCAGGGTGCTTTGTTACCTGCTTTAAGGAGGAGGTTGGAATATTTGGCAGCTACTGAAATCGTTTTCCATCTGCCCAGGTCTCTTCTCCTTAACACGTGTATTATAGTGGTGAGTAACTGTATTCATTTCAACTTATGTCATCTTGGATCTTTCTTCAGGCCAGACCGAAACACTCCTGCTCACAATGAGTAGTACCATACTCCGTAAAAAGTCTCATTGATTTCAGATGGGCTCTCACTGATATGTTGTACTATTCATTGTTAAGTAAGGGAATAAATACCACAGTCTGGCTCTGTACAGTGAAAGCAACAGAAACTGGAGGGTAGGGAGTGGGAATTACAGAGACAAGGAAACCTTTCATTTAAAAAAGATGCAAAGAAAACGTGATTCATCTGAATGTCTTAACTCTAAAGAAAAGCTTTCACTGGCAAATGATAGAATATAGTATAGAGGCTGGCATCTGTAGTAAAGCAGAATTTAGAAAGCTCATTCCAAATAAGAATATAAATTACTTGGCTGCTGTATCATAAATTTTACCCAAACACTGGGAATTCAACTGAAGTATGCCTGTCACCACTAAAGAATTCCGGGGTTTAAAGGATATGGTGTTTCTGGGAGTGAGGCTGGGGTTTGTTTGGGTTTTGTTGCATTCGGTTTTTTGCTCATATTTTATAGGCAGACCTTTTAGAAGTCATGTAATACGCTAGCAGTACAGCTTCAGAGCTATTGAAAAAGTATATTTTTAATTTTGTGGGCTTAAAGGCTAAATAAGGGCACAGTAACACCTGGGTCAGAAGTATCTTGTACCTCTGAATGTTGGTGTATCTGCTAGTCTGTCTGCTGGCTTTCTGCCTCCCTGCCTGTGCTGGGCTGTGGTTGTGTACCACGCCATCCAGCCGGCACCGCGGAGCAGCCGTGCGCTGTGCTGGGCGCAGCGTGCGAGGGGAAGGCACGGTTGCCTTCCGTGTCTTGCTGTCCAAACGAAAGGGAAGCATGTAGCGGTTGAAGTGTGTGTGTGGGGGGGAATTATTCAGACTTGCTTCACCAGTGCCTTGACCTTAAGGCTGTCATTCAGAGCTGTGCAAGGCCAGGCACGATTCTCCCTGTACTTACAGCGGTAAGCAGCATTTTACGTCCAGTTGGCAGACTAACTACGGGATGGTGGGCAGAGTGTAAAAGGGCCCCATGGCTGCGTATGCAGTGTGCTTTCCACTTCAAGAGCCAGACATTTTTTTAAAGGAAAATGAAACTCTGTGCGCCGTGCTGGTTTAGACCAAAATACAGGTCATACTGGAAAGCTGCAGAAAGCAGCTGTACCTTTTCCTCCCATCCTGATGCCATCCCCACACTGTCTTTCACAATATCCCCTTCTTCTCCCACTCCATACACAAAGAGCAAAACTGTCGCCCTTCACAAAATACGGATCATTTGAGGTTCATCTCCAATATTGTTAATAATGTCGAGTGCTGATGCTAACCTGTGCCTTCACACTCCAGCAGCTACAACATCTGTGCCACGATTTCTGTTGGGGGCAGGGTGGTTTCTCCCTAGTATGCGCCAAGAACAGCTGTCCCAGATACTAACCTTGCTACAAGTGTGTTCAGTCATCTCCGTACCAGCTGCTGTGGGGTACCTGGTTAGAAGATGTAGTGCAACACCACCTGGAAGCGCTTCTGGGCACAGTGTAGCTGCTGCCTTGCTTTGGTGGTACACCACAGAGCAAACTGGGAAGCTGTGCTCCCTGGTCCTGCCACAGCGCTGCAGTTGGATTTTCTTTGAGATGCATTTCAAGGTGTTGATTTTAGTGGGATGGAAGTTACAGATGCTTGCTTTATCTGAAAACAAGACAACTTACTTAGACACACCCTTGGAAAAGCATTTGGCTGTTGTCTGCAGTTGCCTATTTCTCATTATTTCTACTGTAAAGCAGTGAAGACAGGAAGTTCGACAATCAAAATCTCATGTGTACTTTATTATTTCCATTGCTGCAGCATCCAAAATCCCCACTTAAAGTAGTGAAGTTTGTAATTTGTGGGGCTTTCCTTTTCCATGTGTAAGCAAAAAGATGGCAATGAATTTTGAACAGGCTACCTCTGCCTACTCAGCTTTCATTTACAGCAGGCTCCCATAGAAGGGAAGAATTAAAGCACCAGTAATTTTCAAATGGGCGTGCAAATCAGACTTTTGGTCATCTTTGTGATTTTTCTGTCTTGAAATTTTCCTGGATACCAGGTAAAGCAGAGAATAATCTTCCAATACAAACCCTGAGCTTGATTGGTCCCTTCATGACTGTAAGCCAAGCTCAACTTTCAGTTATATCAAATTCAGTCCAGTTACAATTAATTTTTCCCTAGCGCACACCATTATTAACAATATTGGAGACAAACCTCAAATGATCCATATTTTCTCTGTAATGGAAAAAAAGCCAAAACACCTGAGGGTGCTTAGCTGCTGCAGGTTTCCACCATTTGAACCAGCAGAGGTCCGTAATGCATATTCTTGTCCAGAAAGTCATTTTTTTTTTCTCTAGTTAGCAGATTAAAGAGCAGAGCTCCACTGTATTTAATTAGAAAGAAATGGGGAAAAGAAATGTCTTGAGAAAACCCAGGAAGTGAGAAATAAATAAAAATCAGGCTTCTGGTTTTAAGGAAGAACAGCAGTTGACAGGCTCGTGAGGTCTTACGGCTATCACCTCTCTCTCAGGGTACAAATGCACAGGATAAGGTGTTCAGAAAGTAAAACCCCAGCAGCAGAGCCTCCAAATGTCACACACTCGAGGTGCCAGTGACACACAGTACATCCAGCCACACGCCCAGCTTATTCCTCACTGAGGAATTCAGGAGCCGGGCCTTTCAAGTCTCCCTCTTTGGCATTTATCCAAGATTACTGAGGCTTTGAAAAGCAGGATTGTTCTGAAAGGGGGGGTGGGGGGGTGGGGGGGCAGTTGCAAGCAGCCATTTGCCATGGTATTGCACATCCATCATCTCCCTGTAATACAGGACCACGTGTACGCTCACATCACAGACAGTGCTCTTTTCACTAGCTGAGCGGCTGGAACGGGTGCCAGAGAATTAGGAAGAACTGGCCAGCCTTCAAGATTTCTTCACAAGGACTTCTTAATCAGCTCCCATGCCTGCCTCTGTGCTCTCGTGTCTGTGTGTCTGGTAATTTGCTCTACTTTACGTACACTCTGTTCATCATACAGATTGGCTTTTTACTTTCTGCAGCAATTCCTCTCACTTTGCCAACACCTTGCCACTTGCAGCTTTAATGCCTATTGATAGCACTTCATCAGCAATAGCTGCCAATGTATATTCCTTTTACAACATGTTCACCCTCGGTTTTTATGGATAGTTACAAATTTAGTCACAAACTGATTGAATAGTTCGTTTTCATTTGCTTTTCGCATGGAATAGATTCATCAAAATGAATAGATCATCGGAAGGTTGAAAACAGAGATGAAGAAGCTTCTTTCATGTGGACTTGTGCTCCAAGCCAGAGTCAGCTCCACCAAAAGTGTTCCTGTGTGCCTCGTCTTCAGCAAGACTTACCTTCAGTAACATTTTTACAGCTTCCCATAGGCAGCTGCCTGTGCGGCCCTAATACCGGTCCTTATCCCAGCGTCAACGCGTACTCCCTGATCCTCTACCGTGGGTAACACTTCATTCCCCAGACACAGCCACAGGAACCTGAGCAATGGGCTCGTCAGTGAAGCCAAGGCAGAGAAGGCTTCAAATGCCTCAGGCTTTCCTGTGTCCTCTGTCACCTTGCCTCGTTCATCAGCAGCTATACGTTTTCCTTAGTCTCCCTTCACTGGCGATGAGCCCCGCTTGTGGCCCTTCACACCCTGCCAGTCTCCGTGCAGATGGAGATGGTTGTCACCCTGTGCCCCACCGCAGCACCCTGTACCTCTCCTTTCCCTGTCTGGCCGAGCTGTGTGTGGCCACCTCGCCCGCTGCCTGCCCATGCTCTGCCACGCTCCGATACACTAGCTGGAGACAGTTCGGTAAAATTATTTCTGGTTTTCAGACGCTCTGACGGATGCTCAGGTTTAAGCAAAATCTATTTGCAAAAAAACATCCCTGTGTAACTGGTTAGTAATAGTAAAGTCCAAAGCACACTTCAGCTCCAGTTCAGTTTCAAACTCAGCTTGGTGTAAGGATTATAATTTAGAAGTTCAGCTATTTGTTTCAAATGTTTTGATGGAAACTGGTGGAAATGTGTTGGTGGAAGAGACTGAGCATCAGCTCACATACAGGGGATGTTTTTTCTCTTAAGCAACAATATTGTAGTAATCCTTACACAAACAAGGATTGGTATGTTACAAGAAATACTGCCATTCCACAGTAATTTTTTTTTCATTTGCTATCAATGGCAGAACTAAACTGCCTTTTGATATTCAGCGAGGTGCAACAATTTGTTGCAGAGAAACAGATACGAGATTGTCTCTTCTCCTGCCTTTTCTTCTCCCGCACCACAGCTAGAAATAAATGCTCTGGGTGTTGCTCAGTCTCATCTCTCAATATCTGCTGCTTTGTGGAATAGCCATGTCAGCACTTACAGGTTCTTACAGCTTGGTGACATATCACAGGAGTATTGTTCTTCCCTGGTACAACCACCTCTCTTGCCTTGCTTTACGCTTTGGGGGTGTCATTAGCCTGCACTGCTCGAGTGTACCAAGTCACTGATAGAGGGATGTTGTTTACTGCGTATCCCAGCATATGAGCTGGAGAAGGGTCAGTGAAATGATTAGTCCTCTCTCTTACAATTATTTTGAATGGGTTTAATCTAAATTTGTAACTAGATGGCTACAGATCTGTGGGGCTTCTTGTTTAAGGTTTGACTGCAACCATACTAAATGGCTGGTGGCTCGGTAATTGTTCTGGATACCAGTAAATGTTGGGTTCCAATTAAATCGAAAATGTCCAGTGTTGTTCTTCGCTGTCCATTAATTATCAAGGTTTATGTCTTCCCATTATTGATTTGACAGTGGTGCATGAATGCCTCAATCAAGATCATGACCCTAGGCTGCTTAGCTACTGTAGACCCACAGAAATCATTGTCCATGTCCTGAAAAGCCTAAACAGGCTAGTACAGAAAACTGAAGGGTTGCAGGTTGTCTTCTGAGCTCCTGTTTTTTATAGGAACTGGTTCCTGGCTCGGGGAATACCGCTTAGCCAACAGTGGTTAGAAAGACTCCTCCATTCACCTTGCACTGTCTCTGCCAGTCTGGGAAACTATTACCTCTGCTCTGAAACACACCAGTCTTTATGAACTTTACTTCAGATCTCTAATCTATCCTTAAATTAGGTATTTTTTCCCCAGCTAGCTCAGTATGCAGCCCTTTCTCCATCAGTTGGCTCCAATTATGTGATCCTCGCATGCTATCTCTGAATAAATGTTCTCTGAAGTCATAAAGTAGGAGGACGCCCTTGGTGAGCTACTGTGATTCAACTGCTTCAAACAGGAAGAGCGCTGTTGAGGTATATAGGTTAATTTCACCCATCTCAACTCAAGTCAAACAAGAATTTCATGAAGTCCAACAGGTGCTGGGTTTACTACTCCTGAAAACCTAGTTTCCCCAAATTCTTTACCCAAGTAGATACTCTATTACGTTTTCTTTTCTAGCAAAGGACATATTGCTTGGCCTGGATTTTTGTAAGATCTCAGGTGCCAGGAATGAGCCTACTGAGAATAATCCAAGATGCTTAGTATGCTCTAAAAGAAAAAGAAAATCTAACTCCTTGATTTAATTCCTGAGTGGGAGGTCAGCCTTCCTAATGAGTACTAAGCACCCTGAGGCATCGACCTAGACCTATTGTGTCAAGCTCATGGCCCGAGCTCGTAGTCAAGCCCAAAGTCCTGTTGGTCTGTGCTGGTTGCACTCTGGGTTTGACTCAAGCCTCACCCAGGGCCAAGAACCAAGGTTTGCAGAGATGGAGAACCAGGACTCAAACCCTGACCCCCCCAGGAGAATGAGCCACATGGCTTCATGCAGACATGTAGATGTTTGCTATCCATCAAGTAAAATACAAATTCTTAATTAAAAAGAAAATCCCTTCATAATCTCAAATAAAGAAGTGTATACCTGAATTCCAGATCAGATCTTTAGGAGCACTGCCACAATAGTAAATGGAAGGGTTCCTTAAAACCTATGGTGTCAGTGATATGTGGCTTAAGTAGATCATGACACAGTCAACTTCTACAGCAAAATCCATCATACCAAGATTGAATTTGCATGCAAAATAAGGTTTGTAGGACTAGACATCCAGAGGCTGTAGCATAGCAGTCCCTGAGTACAGGTTCACATCAGAAATGTTAATTGTCTCCAAACATCAGGCAAGTAATCTGCATTTTGAAGAGTCTCTAAATGGGCATTTACATAATTTATATTTTACAAAGTCCACTGATGTACATTTGCATAATAGACTGCAGCAGTGCCAACAGATCTATCGCAGCACACGGTGTCAGCTCTCATGAACTTCCAGCGGGTTTTTCCCTTTACTGGAGCTCCTATGACAGAAAGGAATTGGCAATAACTGATAAAAATCTCAAGGAGTAGCCTGAGAGCCTGTCAGAGCTTCTTTGGCTGGCTGGAAACGCACAGAAATCAAGCCGCATGCTCAGTCACCTAAGAAGTGCTCCGCATATGTCCACGTCAGTTCTGTGCATGGAAACAAGCAGAGATGGTCCTTTATGTGTTCATTCTAGTTCGTTTAATTTCCTCATCTGGCATCTCCCATTGCTCTCCACTTGCTTGCAGTAGCACCCTGCTGCTTTCATGCTGTCCAGCTTCTTCCTCCTTAAAAACTAACACATTTTCTTACCACCCCCCACCCCCAGCCCTTTAGCATGCATGATCTGTTGGAGGCGTCTGCAGGAGCCTGGAGAAGGGCTTTGGGAACCACGCTGGCTTTGGCGCTGGCCTCGCCGGGGCAGACAAGCTTGAGCACATCAGCGGAGGGAGAAGCCAATTGAAAGTTCCAGACCTTTGAGTTCCAATGCCATGTTCATCACTCTCAAAAATGATGTTTTTATCATTCTCATGATGGAGTTAGTACCTCAAGGGTTTTTTTTATCTGATGTGTGGTCTATGGGCAGAAGGTTTTTTTTCCATATGCCAAAGTGGGAGAACCCTGGCCAATGTAAAGTTTAGCAGCGGTGTTACCCTGGAAAAGGTGGAAGATTTATAGCCCTCAGTCTGTTACGTACCACAGCGTTAGCAGTCTAGCCACATTCAGTCCTGGTGGTTTTGGTGTAGATGTCTCCCATGAAAACTGGAAGGAGCAGTTCACACCCTCCCACAACAGAACTGGGGAATGGGATCATTGCCAGCTCCAAGCAGGAATTTCCTTCCTTTAATTTGCTCCACAGCCTGAACACTGACTGAGCACAGTCTTATGCATATGCTAATGGATGGTGCTTCATTTTGTAAGACGTTTTATTAGAAAAGTTTATTTTTTTACCCCTGGTTGTATATCTCCTTTCCATTGGTGTTGATGTGGGTATTCGTCATCCTGCTGAATGTGATAAGGGTTCATCAGTTTCACTGCACGCTACTAATAAGATAATGCTTTTAAGCCGTTTGGTGTTTTCACATGAAACATGTTCTTCTTGCTACAGATATTCAGTAGAGTGATGGCTCTAATCATCCCCTCCGTCAATAACTGTCAGCGGTGATAGAGCTGGGGTTCTGGCTGGTCGGATAAACATAGCAATGTGAAATGGAGATGTGCCTGCTGAACGGTTGCCAAACTAGGGCAGGAGAAAAGGCGAATTTAAACTTCCCACACCAGAGCTGAAGCAAGCCTGATGCTGTGATGTTTTCTTTACTGCTCTCGGTATTACGTCTAAAATGATTAATCCAGGATAGTATCTTACCACAGTTTCTTTGATTACTGTTCTGACTGAAATGAAATATAGGAAAGATTCAATAAACAAATGTTTCCTACTGATTGATCTGAGGACCAGAACTATCCTTTGGCATTAGAACTAATCCTTTTTTGTCATCTAGATTAAAAGAAATCAGATGACATGTGGATTGAAGTGATTTCAAAGTTTATTCTATAATTAAACATCAATTATGATTATATCCTATTAGAACCTCTTCAGAAGATTTTTAGTATAAGATTCTGTCTGTGCTCAAGAAGTGACAGAAATACAGTAAACATTTAAAATCCTCACTGCTGCCTTTGGGATCTGGCGACTTCCAAAATCTTGTGGCAGGAATCACGTCTGCCCAAGCTTCTTGGGGAGCAACGGGAATAGCTGGAAGAATTTGACTGGCTCTTAAAGAGTGAGGAATGATGAGAGCAGCACGTTTGCAGGGTGAAAAGAACCTTCCAGATGTCTTTTAGAGATGTTTGTGATTGTTTTTCTGTGGCTGCCATGCTGGACGTCGATGCCTCGTTTGTGATTATTACATTCCGGGATGTAGTCGGGCTGCTTGAAGTGTAGGGGTTGGAGGCGCCTGCCTGGCCAGGGCAGCTGTGAGCCAGAGGGTCTGCCCCGAGTCCCAGAGCTCTTTGGTGACAGGGGAACTCGCGGCTTGTTTTCTCCTGCCCACTCCTTACAGATACGACATCGACTTATGCCGAAATGTGAGCGGACGGCTTCCTACGCAGCGAGCAGTCCATCTGCCCACCCTTGCTGGTATCTCCTTGTGGAGGCGTGAAGAGCCCTCAGTGGCACGGAGCAGTTTCTAGTGTCTCGCCTTTTTTGCTGACATCCTTCTAACTTAATTTGAGTAGCTCTTTCCAGTGGATTTTGGGCCACTTTGCTCTCAGGGTAGACCCAGGTAGTCGGGGCATGTAGCAACGTGGCAGAGCCTACTTCAGTCTTGGTGTGACCCTGCAAGCCTACGCTGGTGAGGTCTGGCAGCGAAGAGGAGACCTGTGGGCCACCTCTGTCACACTGCCCCAGGAACACACAGCTCCTTGGGTTTGTGTGCACACTCAGCTGCAGAAACCTAAACGCTGTAGGGCTTTTGGAGATGGGAACCGAAGGATCTAGAGAACTGTTGTGCCCCTAGGGCTAGACAACAGCTGAGTGGGAGCTTTGAGAGTCCCAGTGGTGTGGAAATGCTCGTCTGGGACAGCTGACTTGGTATGTGGAAGAGTAAACTTTCCTGGCGATTGGCACTGGTAGTGCATAGGCTGTAACATACTCAAACCTGACCTTCCTCTCAAGCTCTGTGATTTTCACTTTATGGCATGGAGAAACTGTAAATGGTGCTTATATATGACCAGTGAGTTTTTTCAGCACAGAGAGATGCTGCTTCTCAGTTTCAGGCCTCAGGGCTGAGAGACATATGCCTAACTTCAAGCAGGTGGGTAACTATTTATTTTGGTGGTAGAAGCTCTGTTTAAAGTTAAGCAGATGAAGTTCAAATCCTTGCTGCAAGCTGAACTTAGATTACTGCTAGTATAGGATCATATCCAGTCTTTTTACAAAATGGAGCTTTGTCTGTTTAGAGCTGCAGAGCTAAATTAAAATCCTCGTTACAAATGTCAACTGCAAATACAATTAGCAGTTTATGAAAAGGCTGGGTATTTGTAACATGCAAATTTTCAAGCAAGAAAAGGTGCAGTTTCCCCTTAAGGGAAAGAGTGCCAACACCACATGCTCTTTTTCTTCTCGAGAAATTAAGGAGTGTCTGGGGGAGAGGAGTTGGGATGGCTTTAAAAGTTTTTGTACTCCCTTCCAAAATAAGTTTATAGTTTCCCCATATACAATTTAATTAAGCCTTCGATTTGACCTTTGTATTGAGCAATAAAACTTAACTGGGAAAGATGTGGGTAGAATGAGAGCACAAAGCATGCCCCACGTCAGCCAGTGTGAGAACTGTTTCTGTAACCAAAACTAATGAGATCATCAGGACAAAAGCAACAGCCAAAGCATTTTCAATTATTACTAATATTTTTCTTCCTTGAGCCAGTTTATATTTTTCTTAATTACAGCTTTGAGCTGTGGCGTGATATTTAGCAGATGCCTTCGGCACTTGGCGTGCTGATCACTTGCACACTCCAGACTGGCAGGGGCACCTAATCTTTGAAGTCTAGAGCACACATTCATCTTTAACCATAAAGGTCAATCCTGCATTCCTCGCATCCCCCTAAACTCCCATTAAGTTTAATAGGAGTTTTGAGCATGTGAGGCATGCGGTATCAGGATCGCTCTCAGTCTTCTGGATTTTACCAGTGAGGCATGTACAGAATTTCTAAACTTAACTAATTAATTGCACCATACAGTGATGGAAGAAGGCTGTCACAGAGCTTTATAGTTGTTTCTTTCATTACATGAAAGTTACAATGGAAGTTCAACAGATTTACGGAGAACATCATGTTTTGCAGATACTTCCATGCTGTGTTTCAGGATATCATGTCAGCTGTGCTGCAGTATGTACAAAGTATCTGGCAAACTAAACAAGCTTAAACATGCAACCACAAACATGTGCCTAGGACTAGACTAAAAACAGATGTTTCCAGGAAATGTAAAAGATGTTTGGCATGTTTTAAGCTTATACTTTCAGCTTGTCTGCATTTGAATAAGTCCTGTATTAATATAAACAAAATGACAAAACCTTTTCTTGCAAATGACCGACTGATTAATGGAACTCTACTGCTGAATCACACAAGGTTTGTTAGGTTAGGTTATTTCTTCCCAAGGAAAAGATGGATTGCTCTGTCTTGACATTTACCATGGCAGGAGCTGAGGCAGTTATATTTGTGGGTTTATTTTTTAGCCCTCAGAACTAATACAATTTTACTGTGGCTCCTGAAAATCATGCAGGGTTTGCTATGGCAGCTGCATATCAAAAGCCAAACAAATACAGTGATAGGTTTCCTTAGAGAAGTACAGCTGAGATAATCTGTTCTCTCTATATATGTATATAGTGCATCAAATGTATATAGGCACAAAGATTGTTTGGGAATGGGGGAAGGAGTTGCCATTTCATGTAAACGTGGCTTCCAGGCACCTGACATCTCAAATTGTCTCACAGTTGTTCCTGACTTTTCTTTACTGCATTTTTTTTCTTTGTTCATCGCACTTTTTTTATAACAGTAGTTCCTGAAAGTTCTGGCCAATGTTATTTCTTGAGGAGAGCGGGTATGGTTCTTCTCAGCCTGAAGAATTTACATCCAGAATGCACAAAATGTGTAGGAAATAAAGTAGTTCTGTTGATGGCCTACAGGGAGATGTAATCTCCCAAAGATCCCACAAAGTGTAATGCAGAATTAAAAACTGGACACAGATAATCCTAGTCCCAATTTCTGACCATGCCCCCAAGGCCAACTTCTGTTCAGTCACACGTTCAGAAACAGAACGATCGCAGAACCGAAATGGAACACGTCAGTTAACCCTCATAATCTTGTCCCACGAGTCTCCTGGAGAGGCTGGACTAACCCTAACGCAACTCAGTAGTTAGGAGGGTGATGTATTCGGTTGCAGCTCCTGTAGTTCTTTCTTCCCTTTTCTGGTAAAAGATTTTTGCCTCCTAAGGCCGAGTTTCCATTAGAAGGTGTACGGGAAAAAGGTTTGTACGGACACCATATTCTCAGGCTGAAATGGAAAAGGGAGAACAGTACGTACCGGGGAGGCTACAGAGCTGTTAATTACTCCCTCCTCCTGACCCCGAAAGGGTTATATTACACCTGCCCTTTACTGGCTGGTATTATATAGCAGACAATAACAGTCCAGAATATGGAGAATGGCATCACAAGTTCTCACACTTTGGGAGTTCTCCCATTCCCATTTCCACAGCATTCTTGTTTCCATTTGTCTGCTGCAGCTGTAACTGGAAATAATTAGTGCTGGTCTTAATGTCAGGATAATAGATTATTTGGAAATTGTTGGTACATTTTATGGTGACAGCATTGTTTTGCAATTGCAGAGCTCCTTCCTTTGAATATGTAAAAGTAATTTCAGCTTTTTCTACCAGAGGTGATAAAAAGCTAATAATAACACTGCAGCATCTACTGTAATTTAAGAGTCTGTTCCACCAAGTTGCACCTAGCTTTAATTTTCTTATGAAGCTGTCAGCCAAAACCAAGCCTGTGATCAAGGTGAAATTTATCAGGCAACTGAGCTACAACATGGAGACTAAATGCAGGTACTGACCAGCTCACTTTAGACCTGCATTATGAGTGTCGTTACAGCCATGATGAGGCATTCAAGACCAAGGCATAAATTTGCTATCGTAGATGCTGACATTCTGTCTTTTCAAAGCACAATGTTTGCGTGAAAATCTAGGAAGAAATGGACAGGCCTGACTTCATGTAGTTAATGTGGTAAGGCAGAAATAAACAATCTCCCCTTCTTTCCTCCCTCGCAACTCTCTCCCCAGATACCTGGGTTGAAAGTTCCCCTTGGCAGCTCATGGTGTAAAACTGATGGAAACGTGTTCAAAAATCTCCACTTTGTTGTGGGCATGGTGGATTGGTGAGCGCTGATACTCTGCTGTCAGTGCCTCGCTCCATTAGAAACCGGGCCGCTATAATTAACATTTACAGGACTGGCCTGGCAAGTCTCTCTGGTTTGTTTCTATTCAGAATTCCCTCACAGGGGTCGTACACTTGCCTGGTGTGATGATCCGTAGCCTCTGGATGCGTGCAGGCACCATGGCTGTTGGTCAATCACAGGTGTTCTGCCCGAGGAACAGAGGTCCTGAGGCACAAGCACGTTGCTTGCCCAAGCGCAAGTGCCGTAGCGTTGGCACTGGCATACAAAGCAGAGCCTGCCGGTGGCCCTCTGCTCAGCTGTGACAGGTGAAGGGCAACGAGGGTTGGATCTGAAAGGTCAAACACAGGCTTCCCCCAAGTTAATCCCGCTTCCTTCAGTGTGAGATCAGCCCGTGCAACCGCCCTTCCCTTCCTGCCTTTTTCCTTTGCTCCGGAGATACTTGCTGTGGCGACAGCAGCAGCAGCCTGTCTAGGGAGCCTTTGCGTTTACCCTTCAGCTCCGTGGAGACAGTGCGGAGCATCATTCAGACAGGAGATGGAGAGGGTTCAAGTGGCACTGGCCCATCTTTGCAGGGAAAGAGCCCCTATCACACCCACCATTTGCAATCACAGAGAAAGGGCTGAGCTCAAGTCCGGTCAAGAGGACAAAAACAGAAAGCAAATGAACTTGTTCATCCCTTGACAGGACAATAGGAAACCTCAACAGACATTTAAGTAGATCCTGCTGATACTCTTAGAGAGCAACAGCATGCAAATACACCAATAAATAGTTACGTCTTTGACAGCCCCTGTCAGTAGCAAACTGCAAATTGGTTAGCCCAGGGAGGGGCGGCTAACAGCCGGGGTGCCAATATGACTTGAACTTGTGTCAGATAACCTGGTAATAACCTAATAAAGTAATATTTGCATTATTTTGCTCCTGGATCCTCACTGCCTCAGATTAAGGTGTGCTTTAATGTGTGACTCATGAAATACATCTGAAAGGCATGCTCAGCCCTCCGTATAGGAGAGATTTCCTGTTCCTAAATTGGATGACAGTGACAGTTTTGACTCTCCCTTTTATCCGAAGCGAGCCTCTCTGAGGAACAGTATTGATCCATATAAGTATTTATGAGAAGTTCCATGCCGTCTGGGCGGCACATGCATTACTGGGTAGCAATCTGCGGTTAGATCTTCGAGGTGAAGATAATCTTAAATGATCTAAACACTGAGGTCAAGCAATTTTCATTATGTGCTTTGTTTATATTGTCAAGATGTGAATTTAACAGCAGTTAACACGGATGAAAGTTCAGCTAAGGAAGTGGACTCGGTCCTCTGGACTCAGTGAGCTGTTCCCAGCGCTCACCAGTAATCGCAGGGCCCAGAGGGTCTCTGAGCCATCTTCACTGACCCTGGCAGACCTCGTCCACAGCAAGGGTCCCAAGAGGCTGGTCAGGAAAGCTGCTTTGGCGGTCACCTGCCTTCACTAGGTGCCCCTTCTGGCAGGGTTTGAATACACACACTGGGAGCCTGGGCAAGGGAACAGCACAGTAGCTACTGCAGTGGCTGTATCACGTCAGGATGCAGCAATAAACAAACAGTGCAGAACAATATTCAAATGCCAGTGTCCAAAACGCCGTCACATGTGTTAGCCTGAGGTGAGCCGAAGCCTTCAAAGATTTTAACCACTCCGTTTCTGGAAAGGAGAGAGGGACTGATGATGGGAAGAAAGTTTCTAGTGACGGAGAAAGCTTTTAACTGGGAACCATGAAGCCTTTAAAACGCAGCCGGTAAATACTAGAACAAACCAAAGTTGTGGGGTTTGGTTGGCTGGTTTTATGAAGTTTTACTCTGGGGGGTTGATTCATGGGTGTTGAACATCTGGGGTTTGCTCTGCTGAGACTGGAGTTTCATTTCTGTGCTAGTCTTCACACTGACACTTTTTTTTTTAGCATGCTCACTATTTCTTTGCATTTTGAATGTCAGTAGTAGACTGAGCATACCCATCTCTGAGTCTGAGAAAAAGATTTAAGAGGAAGAACTCATTTAACTCTGAGTCTCTCAGCCAAAACCTTGGAGTGAGTAAGCAACAGGAACTCTGAGGAAACTGGAATAAAACATGAAATCTTTACGCTGCTGAAACTGTGCCTTAAAAACTAAATATAGGATTGAAAAAAATCTTGAACTGAATTAGGACTGAGACTATTTTTATTTATTTTTAAGAAGAGAGAAAACAGAGCATTTTAAATAAAATGCCAGTTTTGCACAATGAAATCCCAAATTAGAATTGGCCATGAATAGCATCAGAAGATACTCTGCCGTCAAGACAGAGAATTCAGAATGTAGTCCTTTCCACGGAAAGGATAAAGGCAGAATTTTCTAATGTATTATTTAACGCTTGTTATGTAGTGCATTAAGCAGTCACTGAGAGGAAAGCTTTTAAAAACCAACAGCCTCCCTGATAACATTAAATCTTCCCTTAGATTTTTGGTTAAGTCAATATTAAGAAAATAAACGAATTAATACATTTTAGTCTGCCCGATTTATAGACGCCAATCAAGTTACAATGCTGGACATGGCCAACTGAAAGAGACGAATAGATTTACCTGAGTGAGGTCTTAATTTAATCAGCTGGCCCCAGAGAGCTGAAGTCAGCAGGCTGGGATGATATAAGAGGCAGCAGAGAAACAGTGCCTTTACCGCAGTCGAAAAGGAGAACGACAGTGATGGAAAGGAGTCTAGGCAGTGTCAGAACACACCTATTTCCATGATTTATTCTTAATTTACTTTAATGACAGTCTGAAGGTTTTTCTTTAAGTGTCCTCAGAATACTGATATTTTCTAAACAGTTAGAGAATGCTTTTTCTCCCCCTCCTTTCTGTTAGCTCCATTGCGAGTTGGAATTGAGGAGGAGCTATGTCTGCATTTTGCCATAATGAATTTTGAGCACAGTGTCAGACTAACCTTTTCCCACTGTACACCTTGCCAGCCCGTGTCCCTTCTCTGCAGCCACCCTCCAGTCAGGTCTAGGAATCACAGGTTCCCCTGGGATGAATGTTGATATTATGATAAAATGGAGGAATTAATTGCATTTCTTTTACAGTTTATACTGGCAAAAGAACAATGTGTGCTTTCCCAATACGATCTCTCATTTTTATTACCAAGTGAGTTTATTGATGGTTGTTCAGAACTACTGACATGCAGACAATGATCTCAGATTGCATTTACATTTCTGGAATACTTTCCATCTTTCCAGATTCTGCCAGGAACTTGCTTCTGTGATTCAGAGTTTTTATTTTAAGATTGGACTGTTGTTTAATCTGCATTACAAATCTATGCCTTTTGCTTTCTTGTGTATGTGCACTGCATTCATTAGTATCACAAATCCTTTAAGCTTGGACCTGAACAATTATTGCTAATTTATAAATTCTTCCAGGCAGGAATTTGGTTTTTGCCAGGCACTCAGATATGATTTTACAGATTGACTATAAAATCATCATCCCATCATCAGATGAAATAGTGATTTTTTTTTTTCCCACAATGCCAGCGAGAGGGTTCAAGGGCAATATGATCTCAGTAATACTTGTAAATAGCTTGTGAACCTCAGGATAACCACAGACCCTTATCAGTCATTTTCTCATTTCAAAAAATCCCTTCTTTTTTTTTTTTTCCCCCCTTTCAATATAGGAGTTCTACTACTTTCTTATTGATCTAGTCCTTTATATAAAAGATGCCTAGAATTGCCCTAAAATGCATCTGGAGGGAGAAAAAAGCCCCAGTGATATTGTTCCATACTTCAGAAAGAAAAAAAATATCCTTCTACTTGCTGCGAAAAACAATGAAACAAAACATGACGCATTCTCTTTGTAGCCGTATTTTGCCCGCGTCGATGAACAAGGCATATGAGACAACAATGTATTGCCTCATGTCAGCAATCCTTCTTGCCAGGTTGTCTTACTGTATCGAGGGCCATGCGTTGCTTTAAAGGTAGTGGCAAAGCAGGAAGAAGCTGGGAAGCTGGCTGTTACATTAAGTCAACATGATCTCCCGTCTCCTGCAGCCACTCGGCAACTTGATGGGTGTCTCACTGGGGCATGTTGTGAAACCACTCAATCCTAACATCGTGTTTTAAAGCACAAGCCAGTTCCCATGCCAGGTGAAACTGAAAGTACTTTTCCTGAGAGAAAACCAGGTTCTGAGACCAGCCACCGCAGCGCTGAGTACCTACTGTTCTGCTCAAGCTGTGTCTACAAGCAGACAGGTAGAGCAGGCTGGTCAGAACAGACTTGCTGAGCAAAACAGCGGGTGCTGAGGACCAGCGGTCACGCTGGGTCCAACCAAAACATTAATACAAGCGCCCCATCACTCTCCCTCCGTACATAGGTCAGTTATTCAGGCTAGCGTACAGCACGTGTCCACAACAGACAGAATTTAAAGCTATTATTTAGAAGACGTGCGATTAATCTTACATTTACTGTCATGTTTTCAGATATACTCAAGGACAAGAAAACCCATCCGGAAAACAGAAACGAACCAAAACCGACTGCGAAAAAGATGGACGCCGCAACCACCACAAGCACTGTCAAGTCATCCTCTAAACACAGTGTAACTGGAAGTGGGAGCAGTCCCACCCTGAGCTCCTCACTTGTGATTTTAACAGCACTAGCAGTCCTGTGGCATTGCCCACTGTAGCTGTGTTGCCTTGCAGCCACTGTGCAAGTGTTTCTGTTCACTGTCATTTGTACCTACAGCCTTACCCAACAGAAAACAAATGTAAATGGCTCTCTAGTTTATGTGATATGTTAGAATAAATATTAAATGATATGCTGGAGTTGGCAGATACCAAGCGTCATCACTTACAATGTCTGAAGACAGCCTTTGACAAAGCCCACCCAAGACAGAGGGAATGATGACAAAGGTCTGAGTAGCTTAAGTTATGGGGTAGGAATAATTGAAAACGCAGAAATTGTGTATGTGTGTTATTGTTTTTCCCAATTTCATTTGCTGGAATCTTACTGGCTGGTTTTGTTTAATTTTTTTGGTAAATTATATGAGTGATCAGTCTTCAAATTCAAGCCACTACATACTTTATTTTTCTAGTGAACAGCTAACAAGCTATATCTACAGTTGTAAACCATCCTAAAGTGGAGTACATTCTACCAGCTTGATGAAATTCCTAAGTGATCAAGATCAAAGCATGTTTGAAACTTTTCACTCTTTCTGTTTAGATTGTAGGAAGCAACATAAAAGCATATGGTGTGTCTAATGTACCAGTATAGTTGCCTTAACTATGGAAAAAATTAGAACCACGTTGTTTACTGAGGGATACAGATAGTGAGTTTCCCTGCCCCACAAAACGCCGTTACCAGATGCTTAAGCATATGCTCAAGGCTTATTGGATGAATGTCCAGCAACAAGAAACATAAATAAACATAATATTTTATCCAGCTGAATGCAGCTCTGTACAGAGAAAAAAAAGATAACTCAGTTCAAACTTTCTTTGCCTATGTGATGTTATAGAGAAAACCAACCTAAATTTTCCATAAAGGTCCCAGAGAAAAATCGTTGGGGACTCCCATTAGACACTAACTAGGTTTTGTGCATTGTGGATCTCTGAAATCAACTCTGTTTCATAAACTGTGTATTATTTAATTACATGTAATGTTTAAAATTTTGTATCATGGTAGGTGTAAATGTAAAACAATCTGAAATCTAGAACATTCTCTGTTACACCTCATCTTGATTACTACCCCTAGAAAGTGTCAAACTGTGTGTTATATTACAAGGCTTTTTTTTTTTTTAATCAATGATACATTGATGCATTTGAACTTTTTGAATGAAAAAGTACTACAATAACGTTTAATGGGTTAAGAGTTAATGTGTGCTTTCCAAAAAATGTTTACAGTGCCATTGAATATATATCTACAAATACAACTGGATGAATGCAGTTATTAATATGATAAATATATAAAACATTAGAAGTTATATTTACTACATTTCATACTATTACAACAGTTTAATGGCCATTTTTGTGTTGTAGACTATTATTATGTACAGATTTATAAGATTTAATGTAAAACACTTGCCTTTTTTTTTTTTTTTTTTTTGTAAAACATCTCTTCGATATTTAGAGTTACACAGCCACTGTCATAACTCAAAAGAAGAACCCTGTATATTACTAATCAACTTCAGGCATTTTATTGGCAACTTTCGTTATAAAAGCCTGACACGAAGAAGGTGCCATGTGCCAGTATTATTGTGGCAATGACACAGAACAAGCATATAAGAAGTATGTACAAAACTTGTACGTTTTTAGATAGAATTAGTGAACATGTCTAATTATGTTTGCAAAGGTGGGGCTTGAGTTTTGTTTTTAATTTGGGCTTTTAGATCATATTTACAGACATAAAGGTGTAATCAGAACCATCGACACACCCAGCTGCAAAGGCAGTGTCTCTAGAGTGTCAGCCACTATGTTTTCTAGAAGAGAATTCAATTGTAATGTTGAAACAAGGAGATAAAATGGAAAATTACTAACATGAAATATTTTATATTTGAGTTATGATTTTTCAAAATGGTAAGGAGAGTAATATCCCTAAATAGTGCTTTCCAGCCATAACAGTGAAAATCAGTGTTCCCAAAAGTTCTATAATAGCTGTCCTGTTTTCCAGGGTTTGTGACTGCACCGCCAGTCCTCTGAACCGTAATTAAAAATTCCACTTCTTGTATTTATTTTCAGTGCCCTTTGGAAGAGTGCACTTTTACCAGCGGAGGTGTGCAAGTCATGTCATTTACACAGGGAAAGGACACCGTAATTCCTTGCAGTCTTAAAGGATCAGTTGCGATGGCTGCTGTCAGACAGGCTGGGCTCTGTGCACACACAGAACTGTACATCAGGTGCTAACACCACCAGCTCCTCAGGTAATACCAATCACTGTGGCTTCACTAAAGCAATTTATCTCTGTTGCCTGTGAGCCTGACCCCTAATTTAGTTTTCTCACACTTAAGATGCTCAGTCATCATTCAGGCAAATGCATCCACATTTGCACGCGTCAGTCTCCGTCAGGATTCCTATGGATAGAGCTAGGGTTTCAGGGCTGGGCTCTGACGCTACCAGATTTCAGCTTTGCAGTTTGGAGGTTTCAGTTCTTCTCACCTGCAGAAAAGGAACTTGAATTCCTAGACTTAACATGTCTTTTTGAGGTCTTTTCTGTAAAAGGTTTTGTGCTTTTAGCTCAGAGCAGGGATCCAGCTTAGCCTAGTATTCAGCTGTAGCAGAGGAAGCTGCAGAAGCCCTGCAGGAATAACTCACCCTGGGGATTATTTGTTGTTGCTAAATGTCATAACCTTGCCAAACAAAAACCTCTGAAAAATCAAGTGTTTGAATTTTAGGTTTGGTCAGCAAATATTTATATGACGTAGGACTCTGAAGCTAAACAAGACAACCCTTTTAAAGTTTCCGTAACAAAACCAGAACAAGTTCAAACTCTGGGGTGAGATAGAATCAACTCATTTCATTGGATTCAATCAATAGGCACAAATTGTTACGGAATGAGGGAAGAGACTTCAGAGGACTCCACACCTATTAATACATTTCACACTAATATACTTTCACACTGTAAGAAGAGTACTGGTCAAACCAGCATGAAATATGTTCATAATGTGCATCAAAAATGGAGCAGCTTTAAAGGGCAATGCAGTACATTTTTACTGATGGTTTATGATTTCATTTTTCTCAGGATCAGTTGCATTTACATAGTAAAAAAAGTGTTTTCCATCAAACAACAAATCTATACCAGCAAAGGCAAAAACAACTGGCTGTGTCAGGTAAAGAAAGTATTTCTTTTAAGATGAGTAAGATACCTATTTTACAAAATCTTCTTTTGTTATCCAGGACACTGTAATTGCGATGTAATTACAAAGGTCTAAATTCAAAATACTTTTGAACTTGTCTATGTAATCTCAGTGTAAAATAAGGTACCAGTCAAAGAGCATTGCTGTAGCTTTGCCTAACAGTTATGAATTGTATTTAGCCACTGCTTTTTGAATGTTTATTGTTTTGCTATGACTTCTTTTAATATTTTGCTGTGCCAGCATTTGTGAATGCAGCGTTGGAAAGTAACTGCTGTCATACATTTGTGAGTAAAATCAGTCTATAGTTTTCTCTTGATAGTGATTCAGCCTTCTTACCAAATAAGACAAAATTGGTGTGGGCATCCAGTCAGTTCTTGGTGTTTCACTGCTCTTTGGGCTCCATGTTCCACCAGGTTCACGTAAGAGGTTCAAGACGTTCATGTGTCACTTAGTCCCCTTTCTAGCTATGAAAGTGTAAGGGAGAAAAGTGAACACAGGTGGACAAAAGCATGTGTGGCTGCAACGTGCCAGTGCTTGGCAACTGTCTTTTCTGACGCCCTGAGCCGAGTGTTCGCAGTAAATTTTCAAGCTGCTTTTCTACCTCTCCAGATCAACACGTGGAGACTGGCCAGGCAAAGAGCAGCAGAGAATCTAGAAACTGCATTTTCAGGCAACTTCACAGACACCTGCTATGAATTGCACGGTTTTTGCAATTTAGATGCTTTACAGAATCCGGCCTCTCTTTTTCAACCTTGCACTTTTTTGCTGGCTTGCATATTGCTGGTGTTATGCCCTGTGTTCTAGTGCACCGGGTACTTTGTCATTATGTAAAGAATTGTGATTCTGCTCTTTCACTCAGTAATGAACCTTTTGAGGTACAAATATCTGTCTGAGCTTAATAAGGACAACACAGATAACATAAGGGCAATACAAATAATACTGTCCAGCTGCACTGACTTCAGGGACTCTGCGCAGGGGTATCTGGCTATGAAATTCACATCTCTTTGATCTCTTAAAAGAGATTTGTATTTAATATATCCCTATTTCCTTTTGTTACCAAGACTGCAACATGTATTATAATTTTAAATTTTACTCTCTAATCCTGTATAGGTCTTCTCAATATTGTCCTAATGGATGTTGCGTGCAGACTTCATTTTAATGTTAGATGAGCCTTTTTGCCCAGATTTACTGAACCATTCTTATTCTGTATTGCACATGATTAGGTTTAAGCAAGATCTCTTCAAGTGAAAGGAGCTGAAACACACATTAAAGTGAGATACTGAGTAGGACAAAATCCAGAAAGTTCCTGTGTTCCTGAATTGGACTGTTCACATTAAACAGAAAGTAAGGTTTAGCTTTGGTTACAGTCAAAATTTCATAACTGGCATGGTGTTAAGGGGATTTCAGCCTTGTACTGAAAACTGGTAAGTCTACCCATTTTTTAAGTGGGAATTAATCGATACACCTGCTTTCCCCATGCCTCTGTGCATGGGTAAATTTAGGTCTGTAGAAACAAGACATTCCTTAAAACATACCCTGCACAACGAGCATCACAATTGCTTAATGTTACAACTAGCCAAAAGCACGAGAAATTTATTTTCATTTGTAGCATTTCACAACTCACAGTGCTTCTATTACAAGAAGCAAGACATATGGCATGTGTGTTAATGAAAAGTGAAACATCTTACAGTCAATGTCATTATAGCTGTGACATGCATTAGTCAAAAAGAACATACTTTTTTCTTCCCATTGCCTCAGAAGTCCAGAATTACTCCCAATACTGACTTATCTTCTGGTTTCCACTGTCATTCTCTCAATAATTACATTTGAATTATTAAGCCATAAAAAAAGAAATACTGTCCAAGAGATTGTAATAAATAGAGAGAAGATAAACTCAAAAAAGTATCCTGCATTTAAAATAGAGAATACTCCTAGGTAAGAAAACCCTCCTAGACTAGAACAATTTTTCAAGTTGCTCTCCAGATTCATCACCATCCCCCCTTCCACCTCCAAACAGCACAATATGAAGCCTGCGTGCAGGAGGCTGGTGCACTGAATTCAGGAAAATAAATTAAAACTACTGCTGTATGGTGATATTTCCATGTATATTGCTTGAAGTGGACCTCCTTTTGCTGGTTATGAGGAATGTATTCCAAGTGCATGTGCAATTGCTTAAGTTCTTATTCAGTAAATAACCACAGCTGCTGCAGCTTTCAGAAAAGGCTGCTAGACACAGACCATGAAGCAGTATTTTTGTGTTGCTCCCGTGTCATTGAGATCAAACTGAGTCCTTAGAATAGACAAGTTTGGACGTTCCCGTTATTATCAACACTACAATGATTTCCCTCCGTGAAAATCATGTAATACCCTTTCAAGGGAAGGGCACAATGAAAGAGAGGCCACTGATGCATTCATGAGGTACATAAAGTACTTCATTAAATAGCCAGTAACAACCACATTTTTGTTTGGGTGGGTTTTTTTTTTTCATTTCTGTGCAGAAAGTATTAATACTACCTTGCAAAATTATGCAGTTTGCACTTAATCATTTCAATTAATCTTCAGTAAATTGCCCAGTACTTTGTAATTATAATATTTGCAGATAATTTAGTGCCATCCTAAAAATCATTCGTTGCATAATATAAGCGATTAACATTTATTTGATTTTTTTTTTTGTTGCAGGGGGATATATAAATTATCCTCAGTGGCCTTTCTGTACACCTAATTATCACCTGTTTGAATTATTCTACAGGCTATGGACATTTCATTTGAAAAATAAATGTGTTGCTAGTTTTGTGAACTCCTTGCAAATATATATTTGTAAAAATTACTTTTCAGGGGAATACAGAAACATGTTTTCATATGTCTTCTATGTTTATGAGCTAGGCTAGGCTTTTACGCTATTACACGTAGAATAGGTACTGACATTTTTAATGCAGTTAAAATGGAAATAGTCAGATAGCTCCTTCCTATAATTAAGTACAGTATCGCAGATTTGTAGCCTGGTTTATTCAGTAATGAAAAAGGAAAGCAGTAAGACATCAAGAATATAGATCCTAATGTAACTGTCACATTTGTATATATGCATAAAGAATTAAGAAGTGTCGCTAATCAGAGACTATCGAAAGCATTGCTCTATGCTGCAGTGTCAAGGACACTGTGTTAAAGTTGTGGAAATTCAACCAGATTACTTCAGTCTCATTGTAATTTTCTATTTAAATGCACAGTATATTGAGGAAGATAATTTGATCTTTTTGAAAAGATCCGGAAAAAAACCTTTCTAACAAGAATGCAAATATCAAATATTTACAACCTCCACACATACAAAATTGGGAAATCAAAAAATTACTTGAGACTTTTCTGTGGGTATGAAATGTTGCAGCAGACCCTCAGCTCCTATAAATCAGTATAGCTCCTTTGATTTCAGTTTAACTATGTAAATTTACCCCAGCATAGTATCTAGCCTGAGAACGTGAATTGCTTCCCATCTTTTTGCAGGTGCAGAAAATCAAGAGTAACTGCAGTGATTACAAAATTTGCATAACAGTTTTACGTTGCCTGGGCCACTGATCAGATAGTATCTTCATGCCTGAAAAGAAAATCTGTAATACATGGGATGCCGTAAGTCTTAGTCTTCTGGCATTTTCCCTTTTCCAGGGGCATGGCAGGGGCCTTTTCCAGAAGCAGCTTGTATGATTTGGGGCTACAAGGAGATACTAATACTGCGAGTATCTCCTAGGGTAGAAAATCTTCCCCAGAGAAGGTTTACTGATACAGATCAGGCCTTGAGGCAGACCAGGTTTGATTTTTCTGTTTCATGTTAAAACATAGGATCTAGGTCTTAAACTGGCCTCAGAAAGTGAGACTTAGTGGGGAGAACTGATCGTGGCTTTGATGTTTTTGGAGAAGCTTAAGCAGCAGAGAAGGCAAGCAGCAATATTCTGCTTCAGCTGAAGCTTGTACATCTTGCATTCAGTTTCAGATAAAATTACCTGTGAGTTTCCATATTAGCAGTGACAAATTTGTGAGTTACTGTAGCCTGATGTTCTTCTATGGAGAAGAAATGAAATTTCCTCCTAAGCAGAAACAAAAGGCAGCTATTTTATATTATGCTAAATATCCAACTTGGAAGGAAACCAAAAAAGGATGTTAGGCCTCATGAAGGCATAGATTGCCTTGGGTGGGGATGTTCTTGGTGCGTGTAGTGATAATGGTGAGTCTGTCTGCTTGTCATGAAAGAGGATGTCCACCCTTATGCTCTTTTTGGGGCCCTGAGAAAAGCTACAATTTATGGCTCAAAGGTGACAAATCGTTTATAGGTGAAAGTTGTAGACAAGTCCACAAAGCAGTGAAGCACGCAGTAAGACATTTGATAGTGGTCTCGTTGAAAAATGAGAAAATTAGTTTAACTGACGTACTTGAGCTTTTGCATTAGGGATGGACAACTGAGTTGAAACCTACTCCCAAAAGACTGCAGTGCACATGGGAGCGGGCCAATGTAGCAGTAATACTATATGAAATGTTTATTGTATCCCACTTATTATATGAGGCAATATTAGAAGAAAAATGGAAGCCAGTACACTAAACCTTGCATAATACAACCACTTACTGTACTTTGGTATCAGGACTAACACAGTATGAATGTTTACAGTACACTGGGTTAGAAATTCTAGTAGAATATGTGCTTTGTCATTTAGCTTTTTAAATAATTAGTTTATGGCCTCCTAGTCTTTTTTAGTTCATTTTATTTTACAGGAATTAATAGGCCGCTTACATTTGTATTTTACGTTAGTTGCATCATGGGTATTTTAAGTTTCAAATTAGATTGGTTTTGCCCTAAGCTGTATTCAAACTCAAATAATTATTTCTGTTTCTCAAATACATGTTTTATTTGCAGTATATCTGCTTATATTTTTATTGAATAAATTTGTCAATTTTCTTCAGTTTGTTTTCAGCATTGACCATGATAAAGGCAATTTAAAAAAGCAGTCTGAAAACAATGTCTTAAAAGAAGAACAAGGATACTTTGAAAAGTCAAACAGTGTTTTGTAAAGGACAGTGAACTATGAATGGGAATAAAAATAAATAATCCACAGCAGGAAAATGTTGTCGTGTATTAGAATTTTTGTTATTTTTTTCTGAATACTTTTCGTCATCTTTGTTGTAAGTTACAAAGCTGATAAAATCTTAAATAAAAATATTTTCATTTGTTCAGATGATGCTTTGAATAAAGGATGCAGTCCTTGAGAACTGCTGAGGAACTCAATATTTTGGTAATAGTCTGGCAAAGAAAGTTTTGTTTCTTTAGCACATAACTACTTTCTTGGTCTTCTTTTCTTTCTTGCAATAAACACAGTGAGATGTAAAGGTGCCTACCTGCTCTTCCGAGAGCTCTTAATATTATTGAAGAGACACAAATGCCAGCATACCTCCACACAACAGGTAGGACTGTTTCATCGGATTTCCACTCCTACATAAACAATCAGATCTGAGTTCTCCATTGACCAAGGTCTTGCAATAACTGTGTGCCATATTAAAAGCCTTGCCCTTGCTTTTGATTAGAGCCGCATTACTTTTTCTAGTAAAAGGAAACTCCCTGCTGTTAGTGTAGTGTTTTCATCACTTGTCAGTTATGAACTGTGCAGTTTCTCCTCTTTTGATGGGAAGAAACCCTAATGTGGTATTTTTAATGTCAGTGGCTGATTATTGTGGTTGTACCTCTACCATTTCCTAAAGTGACCCAGCAGAGACCTTTGCTCTTACAAGCATTTGTTAAAGCTACTTCTCATGAGCTTCTCTTCACTGCTCTGTCAAAACAGCTTTTTTTTTCCTGCTTAAAAGTTGGTAGGAAAGACGTTAATTAGCTGGTTTATGTCTTTTATTTCCTGTTTTGGTAGTATTTAGGAGCTCCTCTTGTAGTATTCCCAAATGGGTTGAATGAAAACTATAGGACAGACCACTGAACCACAAAAGTATCATGAACAAAATGTTCCTTTCTTGTGTTTAAATGACTGTGTACCTGCTATCTACTTACCTAGTTTTTTCTTTCTTATTTTGTTTTCTGGTTGCATGATTTCAGTATTGCCTCCTAAAGCATCCATGATTCCAGCTTTCCTCCACTCTTTCAAAATGCTTCCTATTTGAGGTCTGGGAATTACGTACGGCTCATCTCACCATCTATGGAGAGTGCTTTTTGCTAATATATTCTTTTTTGACCCAGCTCCAAAGATAATAGCCAACAGCTCTTCTCTGCCGATGCTAGAGGAATGCTTGTTCTCTGAAGTGCTGCCTCATAAAAGCCTTTTAAGTTTAAGGATTTCACATTCATCCCCTAATTAAGCAGGTGTCTAAATCTGTGAAGCTGTTTCATTCTGAAATCCAACCTGCCTCCACTTCAAAGGATGTTGTTTCTTTTTGCAAATATGTTTTAAAAAGTGCCGCTGTGACGGTTCAGATTTGTAGGGTTATTTAAAGGCTTTGCCTCTCACCTGATTCAGTATTTATTTTCCAAAAATACACAGAATACATCAGATTTGATGAGCTGCCTCAAGGATGTTCCTTAATAGTGGTGCTGGAGTTCATATATTTGAAAATCTTTAATTGCATTCAGTAACTAGCCCTTCTGCTAGCTTAATGACAGAACTGGCTGCAACCGTTTATGATCCATTTGATGCTTCTTCCATCAGAAATCCAAACCTTTTATCACGTTCATTGTTTGGTTTTGGTTTTAAGAAATATGTCAGTTTGCTCTAAAACATATCTAGAATTTCTCATACCCAAACTCTGGAAAAGAGAGTGGATTTAGCCTAGCTTGTCCCAGGGGTCCAATATGGTGCAGCTCCAAATACAACCACTGCCTTGCCAGAATGATGGCTTGCCTTATGCTGTTGAGAGAGGCAGTGTGACTTCGGTGTAGGAAGTCTTCCTACACTTCAACTTTACATCTGAAAGTAAACAGTCTTTTTTTGGAACGAATGCTTGTGAAATCATTATTACCTCAGGAACACATTAACTACCACCATCCTAAATGAGCAAACTGAAAATACTCCTGCTTGTATAAGAAAAAGACAGGTTTTATTGCATTTATTATGTCTTCAAGGAGATTCAGAGCTAATTTAGAAGAAGGAATTCCAAAAGCAACAGAAAACTATGTCCTACAGTCACAGATTACTGCTTTTCCATCTTGCATGTTTTCAAGAAAACAACATATGGATGGAAGGAGTTTGCCAGAGCAAGTGGGAGGAGATTACACCAGATGTGTGAGCCCTCTTCACTCACAGTGGCTACTCTGTATTTACTTATGGACTTTTGGCTCCACAGTCAGTGGTCCCAGCTAACACCTAGAACTTGAAAACCCCCACAGAGAAGACAGTAAACACATTCCTTATGGGGCTGCCTCCCATCATTCCACAGGCATTATTGTCTCATCCCTGGTTGGGGGGGAAGGGTGCGATGTGCCTCTCAGCTGCGGGGACCTACGTTTTCCCAAAGGGTTCACAGCAGTTCCTACCGCAAGCATGCTGCTCTTCCCTTTTTCAGGGTACATGCAGATGTTACAGATGCTCCACAGGGCATGAAGGAAGGGAGAAACCTTTACTCCGATCTTCTTCCACCCACCCTTCAGTTTCAGAGCTATCCTTTCAAAAAAAGGCCTTTTTTTCATATGACCTGTTATTTGTTGATTCAGGCAAGTGCTGGGGCAGCAGGAGTGTTCTGCCTTTATTGTATTGCAGAAATTGTTATGGTGTCTGTGCCCTCTGTTTTCTCAGCCAGAAGTGAGCACACTTTTCTGGCTGCAAAATCAATATTTTTCATTACAGAGTAACTTGGTCTGCAGAACTAGCAAGTCCTAGTGGGTCTGAAACATGCATTTCCTCAGCTCTTTCAGGAACCAGAAACGGCTAAGAGCAGCAGTGGTTTTGCTTTTCCCTGGAAAGCATCCATGTTACCCACACACCTGGTATGCACTGCTATGTTTCTCACATGCATTCAGCTTGCGGTCACCACCTATCACTTGACTTTCCTTTCTCAGTTCCACCTTAAATTGGATGTAAAGTTCTTGAGACACATTTAGTGCATCAATTTCCTCAGGGTATTTCTTTAATTTAAGGAAAGGTACAGAGACTCCAATTAACCTCAGATGAAGAGACCCATAGTTCATTGTCTGTCTGGGAAAATGAACCTCAGGGAACGCTACTCTTACATTGCAAGTGCATGTCAGAACCACAATCAGAACTCATGTTTTTGGCTCCTACTCTGGCATGTAATCTATTAGAACAGTGTGAACAAACAAGTTCATTAACCTCCCAGAGCCTTAATTCTTTTTCCTTGCAAAGAAGAAATTATATTTACCATGGGTGAAATCTGAAAAAAAAATCAACACAAATTAAGAACATCAGCATGTGTTAGCTTACTACATAGTGGTAACTACCTTGCCCTTTTCTTATAGGCAGAACAAGAATTCTCAGAAGTAAATGCACCAGTAAATACTTACTTCCGAATGTTACTGATAAGATTATGTTCATACCCACAGGTATACAGGTACCCAAGAGTAGCAGCTTATTTTGTCTGAATAGAAAATCAAAAGCACAAGACTGATCCTTGCACAGAGCAAAATAAGCTAATAGGAATGTGATTCCTCCTGGTTGATGCTGCCTGCTAACTCCCGACCACTCATCCTTGGGCCAGGCAGAACCTAGGAATGTGCTTCCTTCAGGCAGAAAGATGTAGCAATATGTGCAACAATAGCCAGACTCAAACCTGTATTGACTGGAAAACCTAGCTATCAGTGTGCTGCCTGCTTTGTCCCGGTAAGCAGCTACATCCAAAACTGAGATGCTCCAAACTATTTTACTAATACTGGAGCAAAAGGTGGCCCCAGGATGATGCAGGGCACAGCTATAGAGTCATTTGCCCTTTGCCTTTCTTCCATGCTGGCAGCCAGGAGCCATCTCCAGCCCTCCAATTACTCAGTGCTCAGCTCTGCCCCAGAAATGAGGCTTGTCTTGCAAATGGACAGATCAGCAGGAGTCTTGCACTATTATCTATTTCTGTTTCCATATATAGAAGCCTTGCTGTGCAGAGACACTGTATGTATCAGCAAGTTTCTTCGGGTCCTTAAAGGTTTTATGAGAAAAGCTGGTTCATCTAACAGACTCCAAAGGGATGCTTCAGACAGCAAATTCAAAAGGGAAGAACATACTTCCTTGCCACTAAAAAAATAGGGATGTGTCTCCCAGTGAGAGGCCTTAAGACACACCTGAGCCTCCCATTGCTTAGGCAGTTTCTGGTGTACAGTTCTGGGCACATCCCTTGTTCCCTGGACAGTAGAGGGCTGTGGATTCTCACAGCGTGTAAGACAATAGCGCTTGCTGTTGCCATGTTATGTTTTGTTCTCCTGAAAAAGGACCCAGAAATAACTTGTGGTCATGATTTAAACAGCCAAAAGAGCAAACCACTGTGGAACATTTCATACCAGCCAGCTGCAATGGACACTCACCTGTGGATACCTAAGCTTGCAGTCCCCAACATATACAGGACTTGCTCTGGGGAAAAATAAAGAAGATTTCTGCTAGCATTTCTGGAGAACCAGACTGCGACATGAGGCTGCAGAAAACTTAATAGTGTCTGAGTTACAGACTCTGGGTTAGATATAAGAGGGCTTAATTCATCGCTTATTGAGAACAAAGCAAGGCAGTGATTTAATATATGATTTTAAGGTGCTTCAGTTTAATGACAGTATAAGACGGTACTTTGTGTTGTCACATGAGCAAAGGTCAGTGAACTGTCAGTCCTCATTACTTGGGCAAATGTTCTTTTGAGAACTCCCAAACGACTTCATGGTACATGGAAACGAGTACATGTCTTTAATGGTTATCTTCAAAAATCAATAAGCATAAATTTCAGAAAGAAGGCAAATCAGTAAATGGAAAGAATCATAATTAAAGAGATGTAAAAAAATGGATTTTTTTTTTTTTTAAAAAAAAAAGCTTTACTCAAGAGTTACCATCTTGTCCCTGAGAGAAGAGATAAGCATTACAATTCCTGAGAGGACTGGTGGCCTATCTCAGTCTAAAACAACCTATCCCAGAAAACAAAATACAAAAGATGAAGGATATGAGGGAAGTAAAAAAAAAAAACAAAACCATAAACCCATAAAGAAGAATAATGGAATCCGTCATGTATTAGGTAGATGAAATGTACTTTATTTAACTTTATGTTCTGAATTTGCTGTGACAATGGATCTGGTATCTCCTAAATAAATATACATCCTTGTATCACATTGTGCAGTACATGTTCTGGTCAGAGTTTGCAGCTTTTTCCTGAACCATTATGAGACCTCAATCTGGTTTTGATACACCTTTTGCTTTGTAAACATTTAAATTTCCATTTATCATATTGATAATGATAGCCATTTTGAATCATGCTCCTAGATCCAATCTGTCTTCCAGAAAATAATTCTTTTTATATTCTTGTATTCAAAGTTAGAATAACAGCAGGTACTCATTAACCTTTTGCATGCTATTTACTAATCATTATATCCTTATAATAGCCTCTCATTAAAATAATCACTTTAGATCTTTTTTCAGTTCTCTGCTAAGAGGAGTTTCCTTCCTGTCTCTTATCAATATTTAGCACCTGCCTTTGAACTCTGGTATCTGCTCTACCTTTTCTTTTCCTTCCTAATGGAAGGTCTATAAATGAACAAAGTCATTCAGGAGGGAAAGCACTACCAACTTTAGATGGGAGTCCTCATCTGGACTCTTAAGCAGAGTCCTAGAGTATATGCACAGCTACAGCAAGCGTAAGGCAAGTGAAATGCTCCTTCCACTAAGCAACAGAATAGAAGAGGTGGAGTTTCCCCCCCCACAGTTTCAAGCTCTTACTTAAATTCATCAACACCAAATTCTACATGTTGTTTGCACTGGCTTCATCCTCTCTATCTTGGAGGGGACTAGAAGAAAAAAAAAGAAGAGAAAGAGCAGCAGATCATAGTAACAAAAGAAAGCAATCAAACTGCAGAAAATCATCTTTATTTGTTTGTTTGTCCTGGATACGGGGAGAAAGGTTTGGACTGAGTAAACTAAGCAAGTTATAAAATGTCATTCATGGAGCAAAATGGAGGTTATGCTCTGACACCACAGAAGAGTCACAGTTACAGTGCAAAAACATTCTCAGATCCCACTCCTGTTATTGCCACCTTATATTATTACATACAAAGGATAATTCACAACCTGTCAGGAAATTCATGATACTCAGAAAATATGAATTGAATTCTTTGTCTAAGTTATTGAAGAATAAATATTTTCTCTTCAGACAAATGGAGTACTGGGTTTGGACCTGTGTTAGGCTTCACCTTTTCTTTCTTACCTTCACTGATGTACAAATTATACAGAAGAACAAATTTATTACTCTGCTTAGAGGGAGCTGAGAGTACACTTAACTCATCAGCTGAGGTAGAAGCTAAAATTTTTCTTTAACCCGTGTTTTATTGTATAAAGAACACCTGAAAATGACTGTGCTTTCACCAAAGACAGCTTATCCATGGGAAACTGAAAAGTGGTGCCTGTTGGAGCTTATGGCCTTTGTGGATGATGACTAATTGATCAATGAAAAAAACAGATTACACAGTCCTCCAGTTAATGAATAAGTGGGTTTTTTCCTGTCTGGGACCTAATGAGAGAAGGATCCCCAAGAGTCATCCACTAAGGAAGAAACGAGCAGTATATATAGTATAATGATGTGAATTCAATACCCACCCAATTTATTTTAAAATACATCTGTGCACATCCTTTGAGGATATCCTCTGGAAGAAATTCCTTTGTAATCTGTCATGTTCCACAGGGGTTGGCAAACATCTGTGTGTGCAGCGGGGGAGAAGATGAGGGGATTTATTTTATCAGGTTTTCTTTAGTGAGGTTTAACCTTCCTTAGAGTCCTTCAGCCTTGCTTCCTCTACTAATGGCTTCCCTCAGACACTTCCCTGTTTAAGCAGCCCCACTGTGCGCAAGCATCCACATTTGACTTGGGTATTTAATTCAAGCGATTTATACATTATTCTAATGTAGATAACTGTGTGCACTTCCATATTAAGGTAGATGCATGTACACAAACCCCTCTAATACTGCTTCTCATCTTTCTCCAGATGCACTAATGAGCAGTCATTGGCAACATGAAAACTAAATATTATCTATCTTTTGCTCCTTCAGCAATAAACCCTCTTGTTTGCTACTGAAAGGCACAGATAACCCCTGTAAAGAGGTCAAAAACCCCAGCAACTGTTGAGTTGATTTATTCCCAGAATGGAATCAAATAATTTATTTGGAAGTAACTTATTGGGCAGTTGCATCATGTGGCATTTTCTTTCTTCTGAGGAAAGAAAATAGGGGTTGATGAACACAGAGAGAAAGAAGATATCCAAGACAGTGAGCAATGGCAAAAGGACTAGACAAAGTGAAGAACTAATACAGGGAAAAGGAAGGTTAGCTGAGGAAACAGGAGTGAAAAATGATAGTGGAAAAACACCTAGTAAAAACTGTCTGATTTCCGGGACTAGGCTTGCTGAACTCTTTTCACACAAAATCTCACAAAAACATCAATAAAGACTGAAATAATTAAAATGAACTTAAATGCAGCCAGTGTACAGATCCTACTGATGCTTAACAGGAATACAGTTTAAGTCTGATATATATATCTAAAACACATTTAAAGAGCTTGGCTGACCTTGGAACGGACTCCTGTGGACTTCTCATTTGACTAACTGTCAACTGGAGAAGGAAAAATTTGTTTTTAATGACAGTTTGGGGCTCAAATATACATTAGTAATAACAGACTGGCTTTGTACTACTCACCAAAAAGGTTGCCTGTCCCTAACGCACAGGTACCTGGTTTGGACTTTACACGGAAATTTCCTTGCAAAGCTGGACCTCTGTCATAACTACTGAAGTCAATACAATGGCAATGGAGAAGCAATTCAGTTAAAAGAAACAGGGCAATAGAAAAGCAAACACTGAAGAAATTAAGAGGTCACAGCAAAAGAGGAAAAATACATTTAACATTAAAAAACAAAGCAAAAGAAAATAAAGTAGGCAAGTTTCCCCTCCCACAGTATGGAAGAGATTTCAGGCCAAGTAATTTCCTTCTCTCCAGGAGTACTTCATGAAACTTTGATATTCATGGCTTCATGAAGTATTATGTTCTATAAATTAAAGGTATGCCAAAGGACAGGTGCACACCCTTTCAAGACACTGATGCAGTGCATGTTTCAGGCTGGGTGCTTTTCCCCTGGGTTTGGGAAAGGAAGGCTTTCCCTCCCAAACTCTGACCCGGCCCACACCTGGAAGGGGAGGCCATGGTGAGCGCTGTCGCTGGATGGTGGCCAGCCCCAAGGGACAGGGGTGAGGACTGAGGACCTGGGGCCAGACACAGCCCAGGTACGTGGCCCCAGGGCCCTCTACCCCTCCTATGAGGAGCAGGGCAGGTGTCTTTGTGCTGCAGCCATATCCCCGCCTCAGCGAGGCAGATCATGGCTGCAAGTACAACTCTGCCACCCCAAAACACACCCTGCATGAGGCACCTGTGTCCATGACAGGAGGGTGGAGGGGGACACAGCCCTGGGTGCCATGCTTGTGGAGCGAAGCAGGGGAAGGCCTCAGGGCTGCCAGGCACCTAGAGCCCATCCCCTCACCTGCAGCTGCTTCCCGGCTAACTGGCGCTCATTGTGTAAGTGGCGGCTGCGCCCCTCGCCCTCCCTCAGGCACCGGGCGGCGGTCGGTGCCGGCGGGTGTGAGCGGAGCGGGCCTCGGGGCCTGCTGGCAGTGATGAGGGGCAGGCGCCAGCGAGGGCAGCGGGGAGGCCCTGCCTCGGGAGGTGGGGGAGTCGCTTCAAGCCGTGGCAGTGAGGGCAAATGGGGGAGAAGGTGGGGAGCCCGCCTCGCCTCACCTCACCGCACCTTCCTCCCCAGGAGCCGCAGCCCGGAGCCCCCCGTACGCGCCGCGGGGACGCGGCCGCTCCAGCCTTGGCTTCCTGAGGGAGCGATGGCGCTGCCCCGGCCGGACAGCGAGAGGTGAGCGGGGGCGGGAAGGGGGCCGGCCCGGCTGGGCGGCCGAGGCACCCGCTCCCTCCCTGCGGGCTGAGGGAAGGGGCGGCGGGGGAGCGGCGCTGCGCCTGCCTGCGGCCGGGTCTCTGTGCACCCTCGGGGGTGGTTTGTCGTTGGCTGGTTTCGGTGTGAGTTCCTTCCCCCCCTCCCCCCCCTTACAGCCACCGCCGGTTAGTGGATGTTTCGGTGTGGAGCAGGACAAGCCCCTTCCCTCCCCGCTGCCTCAGGCCAGCAGGTTTCCCTGCTCTGTCAGTCCCCGGGTGACCAGAGGTGTTTCCCTGCGCCTTGTACGAGGCCGCAGTTGAACTTGGCACATACTGTATGGTGCCCCTAGCTGAGCAGGGCTCAGAAATAGGAATATCGGGGTAACCTCGTTTCTTTGTGCTCACCTTGGCACATTAATCACCTCCCGCCGTGTGTGTCTCTGCTCTCCTCCACCCCCTGGTAACAGTCGCACACAAAATGGCGCAGGCTGCCTCACCTCCAGCCGGGAGGAGGCCTTACCTGGCAGTTAAGCGGGAAGGATGTGTCTGGTTTTTCTCCTAATTACTTAATTGCACTCTGCTGTTTCTTCTACTGGGAAACTATTGTACTTTTTTTAAAAAAATAATAATAACCATTGTGCTTGTTATGCTGTCCTGGAGGGCAAGGCGGTGAGTGGCAGAGGGGAGAGGCTGGGCATGGGGAGTCCCACGGGGCTCCCGCCACCTTGTCCCACGGGGCTCCCGCCACCTTGTCCCACGGGGCTCCCGCCACCTTGTCCCACGGGCTCGCGTTTGGCTCTGAAGGTGTTATTAGCAAAAGTGGCTCCTCCGTCCCATGGGCTATGCGTGTTTTCCCCTTCACTGTTCACCACAGACAAACTCATTACTTAAACATGAGTAAAACAGAAGCATGAATAAATGCAAATTACTGCGTTGTGTGTAGATGAGTTGTAAAAACCCTGTTGGGTGTGTGGTGTTCCAGCTCTAAACCTGGCACAAGGAAAATTCTCATGAATCAAAAGAGGCAATGCTAAATCTCTCGTACCACATCATCTGTTTCCTAAGACCTTTGTCACCATTTGGTATCAGTACATACTGCTTTGAAATGAGAGACCCTCCGTGGTATGTGCTCTGCCTATTCACAGACAGTCCCTTCCCTAAAGACGATAAATCGCAAGTAATAGAAAGGAAGTAAAAGACAGATAAAGCAGCTTGTGCAAGGTCATGCAGAGGTCATGACAAAATAATTGGCTGTTTAAAAAAGAAAATATTCTGGCAACTCCAGTGTTTTCCACCTTGATTCACACATCACTGGCAATGATGACACAGCAGCACGTCCGCAGTGGATGTCAGTGATGTAGCATCTTCATCTAGATCTGGTGTCACAGGCTTGAAGAGCGCTCTGATGTAACTCAAATGATTTTTCAGAAATAGAAGTTTTGGGGAAGAACTACGTGTGCTGTGCATCTGTTGGAAAATGTGGAAGAAAAAAAAAGATGCTTACGGTTGTGTGTATCAGCATATTTTTAAACTAATGGTTAGAAAGTGGAAGAGAGTTGTGAGAGTGAAAGCCAATAGCAATGTACAAGCATGAAATATGCAAGGATGCTGTCAGTCGAGGCAGACTTTTAAGAGACCTTAACGAAAGCTAGAGCTACATTATGGTAGTCCAGACAGTGAAAAAAAAGGAATAACTAAATAAGAGTCTGTGAAGTCCCAAGTACAACTCCTATTTATGGCAATTCACATAATATGCATTTTGAGCTACCTTTGTCCCATGGTTGTTGATTTGCATCTGAGCAAGGTGAAAGAATAAAAATAATTGTATCTCGGACACCCCATTAACGGTGTGGAATGACAGCACTCTTCAGTTTGTCTCTTATTTACAGGTCTTCCTGTTTCTCTTCTCCCCATGCAGACATATACAGAAAAGAAAATTAATTGGAGAATCTGTATTAATCCTTAGCTGCAATGTTATCTTGACTTTTTGAGGGTTAAATGCAGATTTACTCCTCCACATCCATCTAAATAATGTTCACTCTCTAGTCTTCTGTCTCTTCATTAAAACTTACTTTGTCAGTTCTTTTAGAAATTAGTCTTAGCAACTTGCCAATACATTTTTCAACTGTGGTATAAATTCAGCTGACTTTTAGTAGGAATAATATGTAGTTAAAGGCTACAGAGGCAAACCTAGAGCCAAAACCAGCATAGCATCTTAACTAATTGGCTGCTTTGTTAATGCATAACCAGATTCCCTAGCTCCAATGATTTTGTCAGTACACCATGCTCACTATATAATGTTATAAATCCATCCCCGACTGCTTCATTCTCACTATTTGACATTCCAAGTACCACTCCTCCCACCCATCTGTCTGACACACGAAATGCCAAATGCCTTTCCTTATTTGGGTCTTTGAAAAATTGATGCAGAAAGAGGTGCAAGGTGGTTCTTGCTGAAGTCCTCCATAGACCCCTGGGCAACTGTACTGGAGGAGTAAAATCTTTGGAGCTTGCCTTAGAGTCCAACAAGCAACGCTAATTTCAGTTCAGTGGGATCAGTGCTGTTGTCTCTGTTAGGTCTGGAAATTTTTCTGGGAGGAAACAGAGTTGGAACAAAGAACTAGATACAAAACCAAAGGTGGTGTGGACCATCTCTGTGATTAGGCAACTTAGTATCTCCTCTTAGAGTGTTTCAGGATAGAAACATGTCTCTGACTCTTAAGGGTATGTTTATGGTTAGTTTGTATAAGCAACCCTAAGGAAATAAGATGCTGATAGACCTACTCAATCTGATACTGCCTTCAGACAAGGGTCATTGCAAGAATTTCTCTCCCTGAGTACCACAGGAATTACTTGGCTCCTAGAAAAGCTACATGAAACTCTTTCATCGGAAGTTTGTCCAAAAAAAAAAGTGAGTCCAGAAGAAAATTTTGTGAGTACTGTATGAACTTGTTTTATTTCATTCATTCAAAGAATGTAAAAAGTATCACTTTCTAACTTTGAAACACGCTTTTATATATGCTGTTTGATTATAGATTGGATACGTTTTGTTCCAGTGCTTTTAGGTTCCTTGGAAAATAAAACCAAAAATGTTGTAGCTATCAGAAATTAAATTAAAAATGAAATAGCTTTACTCAACAAATCGTCAGTGGGCAGGCCAGTATGAATAGCTGTTTTCACAGCTCTTGTTCAAGTAATAAGTGGTCAATTACTCCTGATCTTAGCTCCAGTGGCTCATTAGCAACTGGTTCAAGTGGATCAGAAATGGCACATTGAGCCAATCCTTAAATCATCCGTAGCTTTATTGCTAGCTTCATATCATGATAAAATGAAATAAGACAAAAATTATCTTACATTGATGGTTGCGTTCTGCTACTCTGCATAAAAAATGGTGAAAGATCGGTTTTTGAAGAAGCTGTGTAACTAACCTGGAAATACAAATGTGGTCTGGTAGGGTGAGGTTCTACATTTTTAATTTTGCATTGATTCTGTTTGTCAGTGCAAGTACTATTTAAGCAAGAAACTGTTCCTCTAGGGCCTTCAAGTTAATACACTTATTGTAGCCTCCTTATCCTGTTAAAATGAAGAGAATGGGATTGCTCTGGGTTGAACAGCTGCTTGAAGTCAATCTCTGCGTCCACTGTTATGGGAAACAATATTAGTGAAGGGAAGCAGAAGGCAGCATATCAAAATTATATCCTCAGAGCATTTTCTACAGATGTCTCAAAGGTTCATGGGGTATTATGAAGCACAGAAGACATCTGGTCACATTTTTATAATCTCATCAGTGTATATAGGAAAATCTTCCCTCTGTTTACCTCTACTTGTCAAGAGCCATGGAAAGGCTTATGTATTTTTTTATTTGCTTATTTATGTTATTGCTATGTGAACATAATCACTGATTCTTAACTATCCAAATCAGCTTAATGCGTTTTAAGTCACCAACTTCTCTCACTGTAACATCTGACTCTCTCTTGCTTATTTATAGCTCTTCATTTAATCACTTCGTAAAGTAGGAGATTTGGGGATATTTTTATACTGTATTATGGGCCATGTTGTCTTTCATCTGCAAGTGCTGTGAAATCACTCTTTCCTACTCAAGAGTACTATTGTACTTTCGCTCAGTGTTAATGACACTTCAGTTTGGTCTGTGGAAATGCTTTACTTCTCCCCTGAAAGGAGAATACTAAATTGACTCATTCTGCAGGCATCACTGCAGTTCCAAAAATCTCAGCATGTTGAACTGTTCCTGGTGCCCTGCTCCTACAGGTTAACGTGGTCTGCCCAGCCAGGTTCACCCGTTACCGTGGAATCCCAGTTAGACCAAGAACATGTTGCAGAGCCTAATTTTGATGAACCAACACAGCAGGCTTTGTTTACTGTGATTTGTCATCTTGACCTAGTTTGATGTGGCCATTTCTTTCCTAAGAAGTAATTAAAGCAGAAACATAGAAAAATATTCTGACTTTTGTTTTGCCCAGAGGACAACATATTCTACACTGTTGCGACATTAAATTATATTTCTTGATCCAAGGCTTTTCATTTAAATTGCCAACATACTGGACAGTTTATTTCATTCACATGATCATATTTCTGAAGACCGCATAAGCCATGCTATTATCCATGAGGAGTGTTTTTGTTGCCTGCTTTTTGTTGCCTATTTTGCCAGAGGTCTGGATGAAGTGTCTTCATTTATGCTGCATAACTAGTTGAATCTATGGGGTTTGGTTTTTTTCGGTCTTTCCTTCCAGATTTGGACCAACCCTAGACCTGTATGCAATATGCAGTCTCTGTACTTTTCCATCTCTGCCAAGAAAATAAGCTATTCCTTTGGAGATTGTTTTTGAAGAAGGTCCCAGTGTTGCAAGTCAATTCTCACTAACCCTATTTACTGTAATCTGAGGGGGTTTGTCTACGCAGGGACCAATTTTCTTGCTACCTAAACTCTGCATGTACAAAAGAAGATAAGTAATAGTTGTACCGTTACATTAAAATGTTGGATCTGCCTCACACTTTTCTAATTCCTAGGTTGTACCCAAATTGCTCTCCCTTCCTATCCCAAACTCTGGATAGGCAGAATTTCCAATGCATTGTATACTACCTAAAGAAACAGAGGAACTGGATCTACTCGTGGAGGTCACTTCTTTTTGTAGGAGGCACTGTATCATTACCTCCATCTGCTGATGGCGTCTCAGTGGTGATGCACTGATTTCAGGGGCTTTCCCCAGCCTGGCCTGTGGGATGCTTCCAGGTGTTCTGTCCCATTTTCCCTGTAGGAGAGAGCAAGCTCAACTTTAGCATTCAGTGCAGCAGGAACAGCCAGGAACCTGCCACAGCTCAGTAAAAAGCCTCAAGCTGATGATGCCCCAATAAAGGCATGAGAGTGGACACAGTAGCTAACATCTGCAAGATCCTGCCAGATGTAACTCTGCCTTGTGTCTCTCTTCAGCAGCAGCTAAACCTCTGGATCAGGCAGCTGCAGCCTACCTGGCCTGGGACTCTGCACTACTCTCCTGGGCAACAGCCTTCTTCTCGGGGGGGGGGATACTAGAGGATGGTGGCAACTTGCATAAAGATCTTGGAGGACAGACTGCTTCTGCAAGAGGTAGATGGGGGTGGCTTGTTTGCTTGGGGAGTGAGGACAGGCACTAATTGGGTAGCGGAGTTGAACAGTTGCTTGCAGAAGGAGGGATGTTTGGCCATATGAGCCACATGGCTCATGAGAAAAGCAGGAAGGCAATAAGTGATGAAAGGGTGAGAAGTCACCAGAACTCAAGGTTTAGGGCCACTGGCTTATTACTATGCTCTGTCTGCTTTTACCCAGTGAAGTGAGAGCATAGCCCTCCCACTTGTGCTCCTCCATTGGCCCCTAATTCTGCCTGTAGATCATGGACTAAAGATGGCGACTCTGCTGTGCCTGAAGTCTGGGATAACAGCTATGGAAAAGCAGGTTGATGCTGACATGTGTTGCTGTGCAGTGGGAACAAGGATGCTGTTCAAACCTTGTGGTGTTTAAATCATGGTCAAACCTGATTGCATCTGGCATCAAAGCAGCAGCATTAAAATGGCTGTAGTGTGTCTTCTGAGTTGTATGAATCACTAGCAAAAAATCTTGTTGCATCATCTGAGGTAGAGAATTACTGAGTTAGCTTGAGAAACCACTGAGGTGAACTGAAAAACTGGAGGGAGAAAAGAAATCAAGCTTAAGTAACATTCACCCCAGTGTTGTACTGGGGTTTAGTCTCACAAGAGCTTGCAACTTTAATTCTAGGCGGTTCTTTGAAAATGCTTGGTTTAGCATCTTGAAAAGTAAAAAAATTTGTTCAGTATTTCTAGGTTGGATATACCTGTTGTGCCTTGAGTAATGCAAGATCTAAGGTGAAGCTGAGTTTATAGACAATAGTTTTTGCAATCCACTTACACAAAGGCTAAGGTAAAACAACAGCCAAATGACCCAGCTTTTCTCTCAGTAGTGAGCAAGGCACCTTGTGTTTAAATAAGAACTACACTACCCCAGAAATCTCTGACCTCCTCCCCAGGGCACTGGCTCTGTAGAGGGCCCTGCAGCACCGACACATAATTTAGATGGTGTTAGAGATGGGGCCAGAGCAGGTGGTGTGCTCTGATAAAGCAAAGTTCCTAACCATCCAGTGGTGATCAGCTCATGCTATCCATAGTGAGGAGAACAGTTTGCGCCGTGTCTCCACAGGTGATGAAGGCACCATCTGCAAAGTATTTTGTTACTAAATGAGAAATAATGATCTGTTTTATCCCAAAAAATGGTGGGATTTGGGGTGGGTTTTTTGGTTGGTTTTTTTTTTGTCTTCTCTTTATCTATGCCTTTACTTTTGTTGCAAAGATATAGTGACCTAGTTTTGCGCCCTATGGGGATAGGTGTCTGTTCCTGGAAGGAGGTACACTGGAGCCAGCCCAAGCAGAGCTATTGATATTAGGCTTATGCTGTATGTGTGTTTTGTCTCAAGGGTTTTCATGTCAGTACTGGAAAACCGTGTTATGCTGGAGGGATGCCATCTGCAACTCCCAAAAGAGCAACTAATGAATGTGCCAGTTCCTTCCTGAAATGGTGCAAGAGCGCCCGTCCCACCTGCGTAAACAGAGCCTGTGCTCCTACCAAACAAAGGTCTCTGGTAGCATGCAACTCTGACTGGGGAAAACAGGCCTTTTCACCTGCTCGGCCAGTGAACGGACCTGGCATGGGAGGACTTTTGAGGAATGTGTTGGTTTCCAGGTTCTAGGTGCTTTATTTTTCCAAGGTTAACACACCCTCACAACTCACCCGAGTTACATATTTGTCAGTATGCAATGGCGATAAATTTCCCTTCCTAGTTTACCTGCAGCAAGAATAGCACTGCATTGACATGAGGTGTGAAATCGTATTGGAGGTGCTTTTATTAACAGTCACCATAGAACTAAATTATATTTTTCCAGGACTTCAAATGGAGCAATTTTAATCTGGTTCTGATTTGATAAAACAGTCTGTTTTCCATTCCTTGAAATAGGTTTTTCCAGTCCTGTTCTTTGTTTTTCCAACCTTGCTCCCTGCTTAGGCAACAGTATGAACTTAGTGCTAGTAGGGAGCCTGTCCTGAAAAAGCAGAAGAGAGCAGGAAATCCAGTACTTCACTGAAAAGATGAAGAGATAGCATCTCTATCATGTTTTTAAGAAAGCTGAGAATTGCATCCTTGCAAGCAGTGACCTACAGGTGAATTTGCTTAGTTGTGGGACCAGTGTCAGTCCTGGCCTACACTTGCTGGAGGACAGCTAGGTGTCGGATACTTTTGGTTCCTTAATGGAGTGCTTCCCATGGAGCTTGATGATTTCATGCATGGCACAAGTGTGAGAGATTCCCATACCACTCCTAGCTAAAAAGTTTCACAGACGTCACATTGGGAATAGAGCTATGCTTTGTTCCCCCTGTGCTGTTCAGTCAACCGATGTGTTTTTCTGGTTGAAGTGTTTTTAAGAGCCGTTGAGGGATTCTGCGGCCATGTTATGTAAAAGAGCTTTAAAGAGCAATCTGTTTCTCTCACTTAAACTTCCCTCCAACCCACACACACAGGTGCTGATTTTGTGACCATAGTGATTCCCCTTTAGAAAGGGTTATTCAGTGATGCAGTTAAAACACAGGCAATACATTTTAAAGCTCTCTGGGGTAGTGCCTAGCCTTTGTCGATCCCCTTTTCTCATTATCTCCTATGTGTTCATTTTGTTCCTCCTGTCTAATTCACACGTGGTGTGGCAGTGTATTTGGGGTCGAGGTGTGACTCCAGGTTTCCAAGCACTGCATGCTAGAGGCAAGTACTGATCTGATGTCACCCTTAGCAAAAGTGTGTATGTTGGCTCTGTGCCCTGGTCATGTTTTTGCTGTGCTTGGCTTGTTGTTATGAGTGCTGCCCCTGCAGTTTCAGTGGGATCTGGTGGTGGTCTCTTTCCAGCCCTGTGTGTTGTGCAGACTTGCCATATACTGTGAAGAAGGTGGTGTCTTCCCACATGAGATGTCTGCATTTCAGTGGCTTCTGGAGTTGGTGGACTTTCCCTGTGGAAAAAGGGAGGCACCATCAGGGCTGAGTGGCCCTGTGGTGAATTGGTTGATGCATGCGTAAGGATGGCATAATTCAATGGCCACAACTGGGGAGCTGTGGTGATTTTGTATGTGCATGTGCGTGTGGGAAGAATGCGATGACATATCTAAGGCATCACGTCCAGGAAAATGTGGCTACAGGATGACTTTTCATTTGGTTGGATATGCTGGTTGTAGGCAGCATATGTGAAAATTTTGCATTTTTTTTCCTCTGTTATTACTGGCATACAAACAGGGGAAGTCAGTATAAGAATGCCTGGGTGTCTGTAATTCCTGCTACCTGATTTAATTCCTTCTTCACTTACTAGTGAGGAAACACTTTCCTGCTTTATAAAATACCATCTAATGCATATATTTAAGCAGTGACTAGGTGGTTCTCTGCAGTCTCTCATGTGATGTGCCACATCAATTTACTGGTCTAGCTTTCTGTCTAGCCCAGCACAAACTGTTTGGTTCGTAGGTAGTTTAAGCAGTAAAGTGTGGTAAAATCCTTACCTTGACGCTGTGTTGTTTCTGTGCCTAGCTTCTGGCAAGGGACTTTGGGATCTTGTCCCTCCACAGTGTCCCACCCCGGTTAATAGGAAGGTTTCTGAAATGAATACAAAACCTGCAGACTTAAGATTCGCGTTCTGGAGGACGCCTCTCTGACCTCTCTGAACTAAAGGTGATTGTATCTCAACGGAAAGTGAACATCTGGTTTCTTGCTGCCTTGTTGGTGCTGGGGGACTCAAGGACTCACACAGTTCAAATGCAGGCACTGGTGTGGGCTGTTGAGAGCTTTGGGACATTCAGTACTTAACTGGAGAAGGCCTTGAGCAACCAGGTGCTTTGACTGGGGAGCTGGAGAAGATGATCCCCTAAACTATTCTGTGAGGTCCGGACTGGGTCTAGAAAGCAGGATCCTGCTGAGTGAGGGAATTACGCCTGGATCGGGTATTGGCAGATGGGGGATTAAAAAGCAGAGGCCTTTGGATAGGGCGGTCTACCAAACTGGTCTGCTCCCCAAGGGTCCAGCTAGCAGGGAAGGACACCCACTGCAAAGAGCATAATTCTGATTCTGCAGCTCCCGTGGTGAGAGCTAAGGATGCTGTACTGCCACTGGTGGCTGTGCTTTAATCCATTGCCACCGTCTCTGCTCAGATGCTGGCAAAATCTAGTATACTGCTGACCTGTAGCAGTGGATGTTTCATGACCTTTTTTTCAGTGGATGTAATTGCTAGTTCCATCCTACGTTTTTAGAAATCATTCTAGTGTTACTAAGACAGTGATCCCACCACTTAAAAATGACGAAGGCTTGTCTAGCCATCATTAGGTTTGAAAACATCACTGCTCAGTTCAGTGACCAGTCGTGATTCTGGGAGGACATTGCACCTTCCCAGGGTGCAGTGATGTATAAAACTGAAAGAGAGCAAAGTTCATCATCATTTTAGTAATTCTGTTAGTGAACTTCATCAGCCTGTGAAGGTGTTTTCTGCTGTTAATCATTAGGTCATTAACCTTAACAGTACTTCTTAGTGTGCAGTCTGCCTGAGCAAAATCTGTCAGTGTATCTCTACCTCTAAACTCAGCAGAACTTCACAACTTGCTGACATTTAGTGAGGAGACATTGTATTTTGAAGATCAGGTAGAAAGTGTGTAAAAGTGATTGTGAGTGTAGGAGTACTGGGTCTCTTGTGGTGAGCATAATCCTTTTAATACTCAGCTCTTCTGCAGCCATGAGATTCATTCATTTAATCTGAAGCATCTTGAGGGAAATGAATGCAGGCAAGTTCAGATCAATTATCACACCAAAAAAAGAAAAAGCCTGCATTTCTCTGGGCAATCTGTGTGCACTGTAATGTCAAGCTGTGCATAAGAATATGTTACCACAAAGGAAGGTAGTATGCTCTAATTAGCAGTCACAAAAATGAAATACCAAGGTGTTATTTCAGTGATTAAGAGCCAGACATGTACAGATTGTGATACACGAATGTTACATAGCTGCGGTGCACTCTCGAAGAGGTGCTTTTTCACAGGAGGATATTGCATACTATTAGGCACTCATTACATGTGATTGTACTTTTTGTGTGTGTGTGTGTGTGTAGGTTTCATATACATTAAGCTTGAAAGGCCTTTAAATGCAGTGCTATTTCTGTAGGTGTATATCACAAGTACAGTTCAATGGGAACTTTCCAAGAATGCTTTTTCCCCCTAGGAGAGGGAGTTTGTTGGAAAATGTCAGTAATGTCAAAACCAAAATGTTTGAGGAAACCTGGCTGTTTGACAACCTATTGCTGACATACTTGTGAGTTTCTAATAGAGAGCTGTCTGGTTTCTCGCTGCCTTGTTGATGCTGGGGAGCTGAAGGACTCAGGGTTCAAGCACTGTGTGTGGGCTGTTGAGGGGTGTGGGACTGCAGGCCTTCTGGGCTCTGATATAGAGCCTAGAAATGGGAAGCTCTGGGCCCCTCAGCTTCAGTGTGAGATGGCTTTCTCTAGTCTCCTTGGCAGAGAGCCTCGAAGGCCCGTGTTCAAGGTTTTGTCCTTCTCCTCTATGTAGGGACACACTGACAACTTTCAAGGACTTTTGTGAAGTCCCTCAGAGTAAGAAAACATGCAGAAAATCCTCTAGGGCTGGGAGCAATCAACCGTTCTGTTTCATTAAAAAAAAAAACACAACAAACCCAACTGTTTTGGCTTCTCTAGGCTTCCCCTCCCCTTAGTTCTGGATATTTCTAAATTTCTTCTTGTTCTAATTCAGAACAAAGCCTTTCACAAAATATCAGAATTCCCATAGGAAAGAAATCCTGAGTTTTTGCAGTCTATGTACAATGTCTTTGGGTTTGGTCCCTATGGGGATGGTGCTTGCAAAGGAGATAATAAGGCTTCAGAAGGCCACTAACTGGGCCTTTGCTTTTTAAGAACCCTTTCTGGATCCACTGGTGCGATGAATTAGAAACATCAGTGTCCCTGCTTTTACTTAACTCTCTCACAGAGCAGACTGAAGCGGTCATTGTAACTGCATCCTGTTAGCATTTTGTATGTATTTCTTGATGCATGTGCTAGCCTCATTTGACTTCGTTATTCCATCATAGGGATGTCTCATCTTCCTCTTGATTATTTTTTTTTATTAAACTATTTCTAGAATTAGAGTTCATACAGCAAAAAAATAAAACGCAGAGCAGACACTAAATCCTTTCATCGTATTAGACCCTGTCTAGCTGATTTCCCATTGCCTGCCAGGTCTAGTACTTAATGGTTTTAAATGTTGTTCTGGGCTCAGCTGGCAGCAAACCTTTAGCTAAGGCTACAACATGTAAAGGCACTGGGTAGGATCTCTTCTACAATGAAACTGAGTTGTCTTCTCCGTCTCTGCAAGGTATTTGCTCTCTGTTTTGCCTGGTTTGCGTATCTGGACTGCGTCATTTGTGCTGGATTCACAGTATTCTTTGTCACAGGGATGGCTGCTAAACAGAGCTGACATTTGGGAAGGAGGAGCAGAGAGGAAACTGCCCGGGCCACTTTAATTACTTATTGCCTCACTAAATTTTAAAATTTGAAAACCAAACAGATTTCTCAATATTTATTATCAAGGCCAACAGTATCAGTTTTCCAAACTACATATACTTTGTGCAACAGAATATGCTAATGTTTTGAAATATTACTGCCTGCCTGTTTTTACTTGGCCAGTAATACTAAGAGGTAAATAGATAAAACATAGGTTGTACTCACTAAGGGGAACTGTTTATGGCAGTTGATGATATTGTGTATGAGGTGTCCGAAATTACTAATGATTACAATTCGTCCACTTTGAAGTCTTACCTGATAAACTGTTTCAAGGGCTGCTAAGCCGTGTAATACAGATGCAAAGGCAGTGCCACAGAGCCAAAATTCATTCCTCACACATTCATTTAGACTCTAGCTGAAGTTTGTAGTGCTGAAAAATAAGGTTCTCCTTACGTAAAGACTTTTGAGTTGAAGACTGTGGAAGCATCCTTCTGTCTTAGACCTCTGCAAAAATGAATGAAACTGTTAGGTCAAATCCATTTGGCTCCTACCCCTTTTTGGGGACCACAGCAAAACATGGGTTTGCACAGGGACAGTCCTAGCATGGCATCTTTTCAGCAGTGCTGGCCTTTCCAGGGAAGTGTTGGAGGAGAGTTTCTGTCTGGTGGGCAAGTTCTTGACATAAGCAAGAAGAAAAAGCTACCCTGATTCTTGCTGGGTGTAATGACCAGTGTAACTAGGGAAAGATTGCTTGGTTTGATCTTTTACATGAGGCAGGAGGAGGTGGCACTGAGGAATGTCAGCTTTCAAATAAGCTGGGGCCATCTAGTGCATCAGAGTCATCTAACGCGTTTATTAACCTTCTGATAGGTTTGGAACAGACACACACATGAAAACCAGTGTACGATCTGTGCTCAGCAAAGGGAAGAACACTAAAATAGATGCTGATAAGCTCTGCTAATAGCTCTAAAGCATCAGTGTCAAACATACTCAGCTGAGTGTAACAGGTTCCAAAATACGAACCCCCTGGAAGTCAGGTAGTAAGCACCGTTCATTTCTGACAGGCTTGCAAAATCCTTCTGCCCTGGAGAAAATGAGAAGGCTGCCAGCACAGTAGTTTAGTTTCTTGGGAGACTTCTGCTGCTGCCATCCACTTCTCCAGAGGCTAAACTTTCATCTAAATGGAACAACTAACTTTTCAGCCCATGCAAAGAAGCCCTTCTGAGCATGTCTTGGCAACTGCTCAACAGCATACAAACAGGTTTCTAAGTGTGCCACAGTTCAGCAACAAAATTAGTAGAAAGGTTTTGGTAGCCACTTGTGCAGGTTTATTTTGAAGAAGCACTCTACAGAGGCAACCATAGAAAGTCAGAAATTTGTTTGGGTTGGTTTTTTTCTCTCTCTCCTTGAAAGCACACATGGGGTTTGCCTGCACCCTTAGCAGCTGGACCTAGAAGGTTTGGTGTTGTCAGCCCAGTCCCTTTCTAGGCTGCTTCTCTGGACTTGGGAGGGATGTACCTTTCCAGGAACAGGCCAAATGACCCTGTCCTTTTGCTGTGCTAAATAAGCAGGGAAGTGGGGAGTATCTGCTTACTAAGTGCAGGCTCCAGAACAGATTTAGGAAAACTGACAAGTTTGGGAGCAAAGTGCTCTCTGACAGAAGGTGTGCTCTTCAGTTCAAGAATGGTTAGAGGCTGTGCAAGGGCGGATGTGTGACCCCCACCTCTCCCCGAGAAAACTGGGGAATCATTTCTAATTACTGTGAATAAATCTCCACTCCGTCTGTTGTAATGATTCATTGAGCACATGGAGCTGAGAGAATACTCTGGCATTAGGAAAATGTCATATGTAGACAAAACATGTTTATTGTGTGTTAGGAGTAGAAAAGAAGTAAAATAAGAAAAATACTGCAGTTGTCAAAAAGAAATTGTGTGATCACATGCTGCAACACCTGTTTGTAACCGTAGCTTACTGGCTGCTTTTATACCCCCTTTATACTTTCCTCTTCCTGCTTTGCAGATTTTGCTGGTAAAGAGAAACATGCATTGCTCTGTAAGTCCTTAAAAACACAAACATTTTTTTCCAGGTAGCATATGGCTTTTCACATCTTTCTTCACAGAATGGCTATCAATCATGGCACTTCTTCCTACGTAACTGTGTGTCCACAACCCTCCATCCCTCTTCTGTTCACAGTTACTTTCTGTGCTAAAATACCAGACTATCATTTATACTCTTGCTAACCATTCTGCCCACCAGTAGGAGGATTATAATAAGTTATCGTTTTTAAACCTGGTATGGGTGTGTTTGACTTTGTCATTCACAACAGGCATCAGAGGGGGATGAAATGAAGCATTAGCAGTGCTGTTTTTCTCTACTCTGCAAACCCTGCGAAGCACTGGGAGCAATGGGAGTGAGCTCCTGCCAGGTGTAGATTGTTTAACTAGAACAAGTGCATTATGTCATGGAACAAAAGATCTTAATATACAAGGTACTTCATTTTCTTCCATCTCAAACCCAGGAGGTGGGTGTTTGCCCTGTGGTTATTTCTGTTTGTCTTCTGTGTTTGTTGTGGGGGCTTAACAAATGATTCAGCACTGTCTGTGAGAGAAGAAGGCTTTTTAATAAGCACACTTCCTAAGGCAATATCCTTTGTTAGCATCTCAGGATTCAGCATGACAGAAGGCTGTATTTCCTAGGTGCTGTCTGTAGGGCTGGTACCGCTCTTCTGCCCTTGGCAGTGGTGCTGAGAGCGAGGTGCCCTCCTGCAGGCCTTGCCACTCAGCGCTGCTCGCTCACCACCGCTCCAGAGGCCCAGCCTTGTGAGCCTTTGAGCTGCAATACTGAATGGGTCTAGGTCTTTAAAATTTCTCTTTCCAGACAAATGATTTGGTCAGAAGAATAATCTATAAAGAGATCATAATGTAGCACCACTCTTTTGGTCCAGCTGTCCAGCCTGCTTTTAACTCAGTGCAGAGTACACTGGTACAGGCTATGAGCAGGCAGTTTCTCCAGGAGAATGCTGTGGAAGATAGTGTCAAATGCTTTACTAAGGTCCAGGTAGATAACATCCACAGACTTTCCTTCATCCACTAGGTGGGCATCTTATCGTAGGAGGAGATCAGGTTCATCAAGTTGTTTTAACATTTTTATTAACGACATGTGTAGGTGAGAGCACACATATAGAATTGATGCAAAATTTAAAAGATCAAAATAGAGTTCCCTTGGTTTTTCCTGTATAAAGACTGAACTAACAAAGTGAGCAGAAGTTCCACAGTGCACAAGGCAAGCCTGTAGTGTTAGGGACTAATAATAATAGTTTCTTATGTACTGTTGAAGCTCTGAAAAAGAAAAAGGGAGAAGCAAGGCATAAATATTGATCAGAAGATGACTGTCATTGTAAGCGAGATGAATGTGAACCTAAAATGTCAGGCAATATTTTTCCACTGGAGATAGGGCTGTGCACAAGGTCCTGAGTTAACGTCATCTTAAACAGTGTGAGTAAGTCTAGCCATCTGTGTTCAGAAAGGATTAATTCACACTGGAAAAGGTAGAGAAAAAGGCTACCAGGAAAGTAGGGGAGTTGGAAAACCTGTCTTATGAGTGGAGACTAAGCAGACTTAGAGGGTTTACTTTGGCAAAATAATTCTTCTCCAAGTATATGCTGTGGGGAAACGTCAGAGTCTGGGTGCAGAACCAGTTCTGTAAAAACAAATAAGCAGGATCTGATGACTGACATCTAAACTTAGAAGAAAAATCTGGAAGTAGTAGCAGTGTAGGCATAGTAATACCTAAAACTAAACGAGAGAAAGCCTGATTAGTTTCTGAAAAGATTTTGTAATGGGGTCAGATGCTGTAGCCCATACTTCCAACCTTGATATTATTAAAGGCCAAAGGAAGCTCATGGGATTTATTTTTAAATGATTTGAAACTACTGAATTGTCAGGTAGTCTTGTAAGCCCTTAGGTTCATGAGAAGTCTTTGAAATAAAGTTCTGTACTTTGGAGTGAAGTCAGAATTGATTTTAATCAGATTGCTTTTGGCTGTCACCAAAGACCTGCATGCTTGGATCTTAATCTAAAATTCTGTTGCGCTGGGATTAATAGCCGGATCATCTTCTAAAGTCAGTTGGTATAATTCCTCTGATTTCAGTGGAGTTATGCTGATTTCTGACAGCCCGGTAGTTTAAAGTAATGGGAATTAATGAATTTTATATTAAGTCAAAGAAAAGAATATAGCTAGGGTTCCCTGTGCTATCTAAAGGATTATAGCAAAGAGTACAAATTTATTAAAAAAAAAAAAAAAGTACCTCTCAACCTGTCATTATAGAACTTTATGATATATAGGGACCACTTGAAAACCTTTAGAAGTCTGGGACTTTAAGTTGTCTTGCTCTGGGAGACTATTGACAAGAATTACAGCATCAGAAGAGTCTAGAAAAGAAAGCAATAAACAGGGTGGGGAAGGGACAGACCACATAGATCACATCTCACTTCTTACTTGTGATTATACATACCCTATGTTCATTAAAAAAAAAAAAAAAAAAAAGCTTTGGGAAATAGGTAATCTTTAGTATAATAGTCCATTATCCATAATGCAGACTTTTCAAATCCAAGGTCTTCAGTTTTGAAGATCATCATGGATTTGGACAGAACTTTCAAATCTTCAGAAAGCCTTCTGGAAGAATAAACGCAGGAGAATCTGGTCTGAACTAAAGTGTCCAGGTTTAGCATGAAACCAGAATCTCACAAAATCACAGAATCATGGAGATTGGATGGGACCTCTATAGAATAGAATATGTTGTTCAAAACAATGCCTTTTGGGGTCTTCAGTATTTTAGAGGATGGAGATTCCATAACATCTATAAGCAACTTCTTCCAGGATTTCGCCATCCTCACAGTAAAAGAAGGGTTCAGGGGCGGGAGGAGATGTAGGGATGTCTCATGTTTAATGGAGTTTCATGTATTTAGTTTGTGTCCATTACTGCTTACCCTTTCACTGGCACTTCTATCAGGTGTTTATACACACCCCTGAGCCTTCTCTTCTCCAGAATGAACAATCCCATTTCTTTCATCCTTTCCTTACAAGGGAGATGTTCCTGTCCCTTAATCACCTATGTGGCCTTTCCCTGGACTTTCTCCTTCCCATGGACTGAGGTGAGGCTGACTGGCCTGTAGATTGCGGGATCCTCTTCCTTACTCTTCTTGAAGATAAGAGGAAGATTTTCTTTCTTCCAGCCCTCAGAAAATTCCCCTGATCATTATGACCTTTCAAAGATAATTGAGAGTGGCGTCACAATGACATTGGCCAGCTCCCTCAGTGCTTGAGAGTGCATCAGGTCCCATGGACTTGTATGTATCCTGTTTGTTTAAGTAGTTCCTAGCCAGCTTCCCCACTACTGAGCAGAAGTCTCCATTTTAACAGTAAAAAAATCAAGGGAAGCACCAAGTAAGCTGTTGTCCTTGCAGCAAGCTGACCTCACAGCTGTCCTTCTCTGTAACTGTGCTGAATGATTGTTGGTGTTTGTTACACAGCAGTAGGCAGGCAGCCATAGTGCTCTTGCACAAGGAAATTTCCCAGTACAAACAAGAATCATATATATTTTACTGCCCATACATTCAACAGTATTCTTTCATGGGTAACTCCACAGCAAGACATTAGCTATGTTTGAAAAATTAAAAAGGAACTTCTCAGTTGAGATATAAATGTGATGACTAAGGGAACAGAACAACATGAAAGCATAACACTAAATGGATTATTTTATCACATGCTCTTTTATCATTTTAAACATCTATATGTAGTCAACATGCTGTCTGCCATAATCACCAACTAAATTTTCCATCAATCAACCATGCATGTTTTTCCTTCAGGAGAGTCTTTCGATGCCACTTAATATTTTCTAATATCTTTCATTATTTTAATCTCCATTATATCTGGAGATGAAATCCAGTACTCTTAAAGGCTGCCTGTTGTAGGCAAACCTTTGGGAATACTAGCTGCAGCCTCGCAGCTCGCCAGACTCCGACCTGGCAAGGCTTTTTTTCCTCTGCAAATTCTGCTTCTTTCTAAATCATGTTTCAGTGCTGAGGTTTCTGCATGCCTGCTCTGTTTTTCCATTGTTTGATTCAGCATATGTATTTTTTTGGATCGATATTTGAAACAGCCCTGTCAGACTGCTGACTTACATACCTTGTAACAGCCATGGATGGTAGGCCAGAGTGTCTGAAAAGGAAAATAAATAGATAAACTTCCACAGGTTTGTGAGAGTGATTTTTGGTATGATTCACCACTTGTTTTAACCGTGAATTCTGACTCACTCTGTAGTGTAGCAGGGAAAAGTAATGTTAAATAGCAAAAAATCTGTAACAGTCATGCCTAGGGCCTTATATGGTGAATCACTGCATCTGGAGTTCGCCCATACCACAGTGAGACCAACAGATGATTATTTTTGGAAGCCCTAGGCCCCAGTAGGTCAGTATCTGCTACTTATTTTCTCCCCTGACTTTTATGGATAGGGGTTTCAGTACGGCCAGGCTGCTTGAAGCTGTGAACCTGTGGGTGGTCAAGGCATCTTTTGCAATGGCTTTTGAGTGGGTGTGGGGATGCCTGCTATAGCAAGGAGGTAATTTTGGGGCTGCTGTATAAAACCCAGGACTGCTGAAACACAAGGTTCTCCTTTAGCTTCTGCCATGCACCTTTTGTCCTCTCAGGCCATCAGGCAGGCTTTGTCCCATAGGCAAACAAAAATGAACGGTGTGACCCAGTTCGCTAGTAATAACAGGGGATAAAAGTGAAAAAAGAAGGAAAAAAACACTCTACCTCCATCTTAAGTGTTGGTGCCTTTCTGTTAGGTACAGGAATGCATACATGGCAAGGATTATTTTGGAGAAAATGATTTACAATTTGTTATGTCAGTGTGTCTCAGCATCCTATAAAGATAATGCACACAATAAATTTAATTTATTTTCAATGAGAGAAATCCCTTGCTGGCTGTCCAAATCAGTTTCTGACTGTAAGGCTTCATATCCTGATGTTTTTGTCTCATCTAGATGCTGGTTTACTGTTCTTCTTCAGTATCTTAGTTGTGCAAGCTCTTTATGTACTTCAATCTTGCAGTAACCTTCCTGTATTACCCAGTATCAGAAAACCTGAGCAGACACCACTGCCCTGATTTTCGGATGAGTGGCCACTTTGTACCACTCCTGTTGGCATTGCCAGAGCGTTTCATGGCATGCCTTTGGGAACTGCTCAGACCTCTCCTGTGAACAGCAGTGTCTTTTTGTGTTTCTTTCTCTTGCACCTTCTGGTTTGTAGCTCACTGCTCTACCAGCATAAGCCTGCAGGGTAACTTTAGGTTTCTGCTACTCTGGTGGAAAAAAATGGATACAAATTAATTGTCACTGACACTTGCCCCAGAGTCTGTAGTCTTCGGTTTTACTGCTTAGGATGTATTCATTACCTTGATTTTTCTTTCATTCGTATTTCCATAGACTCTTGGTCTACGTGATTCCAGAGGTAATGCAACTGACTTGTACTAACTAAACAATCACTAGTTTTGAGATGTTTCCAATATTTTAATAACCAGTTTGTCAGCTGTATTCATTGTAATGTAATCCTGCAAGCAAATACTAAGCAGCTTGGTGGTTTGACCACAGTAACAATTAGCTCTGATGTGACTTTCTGCTATAGGCGGTCACTTCATTAAGTATTTATGAAACTGAAATGCTTCTGTTAATAAAACACAACTGTAGATTCTCAGGGAAAGATTGGTGTGTAAGTGCTTTGCTTCCTATATGATTTAATGTATTCACTGACTGGTAATGCCTTTGACATAAAGAATAAAACAAGGGAAAAATAAGAAATGATAGAAGCAGCAGTTTTGAGCTCAGTGATGCCTCTTAGGAGAAGAACAAGCAATAATTGCCAGTCCAGTATTTCAACCTGTGCCCAGTCAGATGCGATGCCATAAGCTAACAGCACCTGTGACTTTGGCAGCTGGACACATACCAGTTTTGTGAATCCAGCTGCAGCCTGGTCTTGTGCTCTTCTGTGAGGAAGGCCGTGCAGCAGCCACCAGCAAGCATCCTGTATTCAAAAAAACATGCATCTCTCAGTACAGCCTGGTCCTGAAAAGTCACAGACTTTAATGGGCAAGGCCCAGAATATTCCCATTAGAATTCAAGTAGTTACATACTGGTGGCAATGAGTGCATGTAGCGAACCAAATTACCTTTGGATTAATACTGAGATGTTGGGGTCACTTCACGCCTAGTATTTAGTGTTTAACAAGTGGTTTTTTTCATATGAACATAAGCAATAGAAGGGACCTAAAGACTCGGACTATCAGCAGACCCCACACTATGATGAGGTATGGCAGTCGGGGGGGTGAGAGCAGCCAAGAGGCACAAGTCACAGCCGATGCTTTTAAACAGAGACCAGTGCAGAAGGAGAAATAGAATCATGGAGTAAGTAGTTCACAAAAACCTGGGCAACTGGGACCTTCCCTGGTGGAAGAAGTTCCCTATTTCCCTGGACTAATTAAAGGCGCTGCTGCCTAACCTGGAGGAAGGGAGAATGTGTTTTTCTTTCTTCAAAGGCCAAGTTTCTCTGTGTCAATTTTTTGAATAGAGTCTGGCTGTGAGCCTGCGGTGGCTACGGCAGTCACTGCTTAGGCTGTCAGGAAACAAAACTAGTTTATACAAAACCACAACGGCATGAGCTAGTTTTAACTAAAATGAGCTCAAACAAAGCAATAGTATACTCCAACAGCTTCCACCTTCCTGCTGCTAAAAAAATAAAAGATAAAGCAGATGACTCTGTAGATGTATGATCTACATACTGAGCCTTGAATCGGGTAGGGATGCCTGTGCTGAACTTCATGCACTCAATAGGCCCTTTGACTTAAGTGTGACTACTATACAACCACATGCTTGTCTAGCTGGGGACTGTAATCTCTAGAAGTGTGTGTCCTTCACCTGGATGGGAGAAGGGCCAGGCAACACTTTAGTCTTCATACCCAATGGCAGTGTAGCCACACAGCCAGGAAGAAACAAGGAGGAGAGAAAAAAAAACCCAACAAACCCAGAACTAACAACCCAACTGGTTACAGCAGTAAAACAACAGTAAAACACCAGGTGGCTAGGTTTATGCTTGTATGAAGATTATAGAGCTAAACATGGACTAGCAAGAAATGCTTCACAGGGCAGTATGTCACAGTTTAGTTAGGATCATTTCAGTTACCTGATATAGTTACAAATATTTCCTTAAGGGAAAGAGCAGTACCCAAGAAAGAAGAAAAATTGATTCAATTTTTGGTACTCAGTGTGATTTGATAAATATTTCCAACATGTCTTGAAACACCAAAGCTATAAAAAGTACTGAATGCAAAGCAGAGGTCTTTAAAGTCATTAAAAATTCTTCTTCCAAAAAGAAGCAAGTAAATTAAATGAGAATTCAACCTGCATTGCATTTTTTCTCTTTTGCTTTAGGTAAATACAGCCAGAAGTTCAGCTCTCTGTTTGCAAACACTGCATAATAAACATAAATGTACTGGTGTTAAGAATAATAATGCGATGCTAATAGATCTTTTATTCCCTTCTAGCTTTTCAGAATCATCTGAAGGAAAGGGACAGGTAATTAGGCAAAGCAGGAAGATGAAAAGGTAGATAAGTACCTAAGAAAATTACACAGTAAAGGTGATTAAGAATAAAGGAACAGAAACTGTACCTTATATACTAGAACAGGAAAATATGGGAAGTGCTGTCAAGGATGAGCCATGAAAGGTGAACCTAAACTGTAAGTGTTAAGTATCTGAAATTTATCTATCCCCCAGTTTATTTGATCAGGCAATCCACTGTTTTCAAAATAACTGGGATGAGACTTTGCATTATAACCAAGAACATTGACCACAAGTGAAAACAGAGCAAGTATGAAAGATTTGCTTTCCATAGCTGGTGAAGAGCCCTTTGCTGTGCTGGCAAGTCTCCAGCTCTCATGGCTCCTCCCTCCCTCCTACTTTTTGCATTATGGCCTCACAGAAGCTCCACTATCTGCTGTTCACCAACACTCAGCTTTAATTCTTCACTAGTGTCCCGTTTCCTGCAATGCAGTTAGCCAAGAATGTTTCCATCTCCTCCTGGATGGAATCCCGATAAATGCAAATTTGAGGGATGCTACCTAGATCAACACATCTAGGCTAAAAATATAAGGCTTTTGCATACGTGTGAGAGAGGATGGATCTCAAGCTGAGAATTGCAAGGAATGAACAGTCCCAATGGATCAGCGCAGGGAAAGGAAGGTTCCTAACAGGCAGTGACCAGTAGATTACACAATCATAATTTTAAGTGAATGTTTGCTTCTGCTTCCCTCTGATTTTCCCCACTTTTCCCATTGCCTTTGGTGGAATGACCTTATTTCTGTTTTCCAGGCCTATAACTGGAAGAGTACAGACAACTACAGGTGTTACAGAGATTTTAACAGAAAAAGAATGATGTTGACATTGTATGTGAGGAAGAGAAAGTACAGAGTACTCAAACCTTAAAAAAAAAAAGCTATTAATTCATTTTATTAGTAACCATAAAATCAAATATTCTAGAAGTTTAATTTTAATGCTTTTTTGTGGTCAGCAATAAAAATTGGATTACTTTCCATTTGCAAGTAGTGAGATTGGGACACTACAATTTGTGATAATATGTCTGCTGAGAACAAACTCCCTTGTAATCAGTTGCTACAGAGATGTTGCTGAGGAGCAACAGTTTTAGTATTGCCAATGAATGCCTCTGATTGAAGGAAGTTTTAATCAGAAGTTACATCTTGAAAGGAACAGTAAAACTGCCGAAGTTCAGCTTTTCCCTGGCTCAGCTGCCTGGAGTGGTGACGGGAAGCTCTGACTGCTCCAGTGTATTGCTGCTGTGTGCAGTTACAGGGATTGCCAGATTTTTCCTCCCGAGGAAGGAGAGCAACATCCAGATGTTCTCAGATACACAGAGGTGCAGAGAGCATACAAAATATGAAGCAGAGCTGTACAGTGGCACTGTTTGTTTCATGTGAAAAAGTCTCCTTTTTGCTACTGCTAATGACAGTGGTCTATCTTTTCTCAAGCTTGATTCCCTGGCCAACGGTCTGCTATACATGCCTTCCAGTATTTTGGCAGTAAAATGATCCTGACCAGCCACTTTTTTACATAATAAGCACCTTTGAGTATCCTGTACACCCCGATAAGGAACAGTTAAATAGCCATACACATTAAATATTAAACAATTAAACAGCCACACATACATATTCAAATGAAGGGGTTCCCTCAAAAAGTCAAAAGATTCGGTCTCACGGAAGTCATCAGTTGCTTTGGAAGATGCATGCCACAGTGCATTGGTTTCCCACCTGTTAAGTGGTTAAGGGCACTGTGATATTTATTTAATATTTGTAGAGGGTAAAGTGGTCAATGTTTTGAAACTATGTGTTTCTCTTCACAGCTGAATGAGTAGTTTCCCTTCTGACAATGCAAACTTGACTGTTGTCTATGATTAACATCAAGGATACTTTGTGTGTTTTAATACTACTTCATTTTAGCTCAACCAACCAACTGTTACTATTATTACTTTAACATTTCTAACCAAATGTCACCTGTACTCCTTAAGCATGTCATGGTAATAAAAATTTAGTTGATTTAGTGATTAACTTAGTTGATTTAATTATCTTGGGTAAATAATATTATATGCTAATATAAGGTAATTTATTTCTTTTTAATCTCTCAAAACGCTATATGCTGCAGTCAGATTCTTTAAATATTTACTGAAGCATTTAGATGTAATAAATCTGATAGAATTATTCTGGAGTCACATGATGCTAGCACCAGCAAAAGTTCCTTCTCTAAGCATTTATAGAAAAGATGGGAAAAGGTTCCTACTATGCTATAGATGCAGGGGAAATTATTTCTAAGGCATTCACAGGCTCTTGTTCATACTCACAGTAATTCATGGGCTGAAGTTGCCTTTGTAGTTGACAAGCTAGGGAAGCAGTCCCTGCTGCAGCTGGCCTCCCTTCTTCCTACCAGCGTTCCCACAGCTCCCCTTGGGCAGAGGGGAAAGCGGGAGCAAGAGGAGCTGGCTTGGGCAAGGGAAAAGTGGTTGGTGATGCAGTGGTGGTAGTGGGAAGAGGTCACAGGATGCAGTGGGACAAAGTGTGATGAGGATTTCCTTTGGGAGAGTCATGTTTGAAGCCAGAGCAGAAGCTCAGCTTCGGTTTTGGCTCTGCTGCTCTGCTGACTATCCTGATTTCTGCAGACATGACAGAACAGTGTATGTCTCCAACCAAGTACTATATATTTGAGTCTTACAGCATCTTGCTGCATTTTATTCCTGTTAACATTTATAAAGAAAATGAAATATTTACTGCTTTAATACATGCAGGCCTTAGGAGTCTCGTAAAAAATCTCTATTGATTCAGTTCTTTACTAGACTATTATATAAACCTGCTGTAAAGATCCATAACATTTCTAATTACAAGGAAGCTTGTATAAGTCTGTGTCTGCCTTTTGTGGCATTTTGAATATAGTCATTGCAAACTGCACAGGCATTTTGTTATGCAGAGTTGTGCGTTTCTCGGACCGAGGTAGGCAGTGTGTTATAATTGGCTTCAGTTCCAGCTTAAGCCCCTACTTTGCACAAAATTATGGTAGACACTGCACAAGGTCTGAACATGAAGAGTGAGCTGCCGAAGGTTGCAGCAGCTGCTGTGTGAGGAGCTGTTCTAAAATTCAGACTGTTTCCAGTAGGCTTGTATGAGCATCAAGCCTGTTTAAAATGACTGTCCAACTTTGTGGGTTGAAACTTTAAAAATTTGACTCTACATCCACAAATAGTTCATAGAACAGTTTCAGAGTTACTAGGTGATATACATATTTTGTAAGGGCAGTATTCTCAGAAGCAGCAAAAATCGTATGAATGCATTTAGTGGCTCAGGTCAGTAGCAAGTTTGAAAATATGTAGATGTTTGAAGTGTCCCTTTTCTCAAAAAATAGTCAAATATATTAAAAACATTTAGATGCCCTACAGTCTCCATAATGATGAAGTATGTGCTACCCTTTTTTCTTTATTTCTTTTTTTTTTTTAATGCTGAGATGTCTGTATTCTTCATACCGGAAAAAGAATATATGATCTACTCTCTACCATAAGTATTGAGTAACAGGTTAAGCTAACTCAACAGAGAGTAGTCAGATTGCGATTAGTACTAGTGTATGTCTAAATTCTAAATTAAGTATATAGCCAAACATTTCATCATCTTTATAGAAATTATAAATGCAAGAAAAAGGGGGGGAAATAATGATAAAAATTCTTACAATTCATAAAATTATTTGGAAGTAGGACTGCAGATGAGATCCATTAAAGAAAAGACAAGACATAATGTTCTCCCACAGATGAATAGAAGATTACCCAAAGGCAATAGTTACATTACTAAACTCTTCCTGCATTTGGCAAACCTTGAAAATGTCTGAAAACCCCCAAACTGGAGAATATCAGCAGGATGTGAGACATCCTTAACTGCTGACTAAGTACTGATATGAACAATACTTATAGTGCAATAACACTACCCTTACAATACAATCTTTTAAGCTGTTTATGGTCTGTGCCGTAAGACTGACAACTGACATTGTGACCATTGGACACCACCTTCTTACACTAGCAAAATGTCTTCTGTAATTTGGACTCCTGACACCCAGGATTCATCGGCAGGTGAGATCTGAGACTGGTCAGCCAGTTCAGTAATGGTGTTCACACAAACCGTACCACACTTGGCTGTTAGGGCTGGCTGAACATCCTGCTGCTAAAGATAATTCATTTTCAGGCATGAGCTCTGAGAAATGTGCAACATGTAATAAAAGAAGTTAAAAAATACTCTGTAATCTGCTACTTTTGAGGCAAAAGGGAATTTTTTAACTTATAATAAGTGGTCATTCCCAGAAACTAAGCTGTGACAGCTGTAAGGCCATGTGCATTGCTTACAGCTTTAGCACTATAATGATGGTTTATTGATATTTATATCACATTTTAAAGCATCAAGGTTCTTCACATTATTTACAATATATATCTACCTCTGCAGCTCCATTCAATCATTTTCAGATATAACAGGATGCGCTGTGAAAACAAAACCTGGTTTCACATATGCGGGGAGGGAAATTAGACTTGTAGTTGCCTATTTTGGGGCCTAACAGCCAATTCACAGTAGCAGATCTTTATAGCTACCGTATATCCCATTATGCTTGGATGTGGTATATTTTTAATTTCTTCAGAGCCAAGCTGGGCAGATTTTGGGCAAGTGTAGCCTGTGTTCAAGTTTTGAAACTATTTGCCAGAAGCAGAAGACAGAATGACCTTCTGCACGGAGAGTCCTGGGAAGACATGAGCTTGGCTGGCTGGGGTGGGAGGTTAGAGCATGGCAGTAAGTGCTGGTGAGAAGCCGGAGCTCAGATGGGGGGACAGCAGGGGCCACAAAATCAGTAGTCATGTCAGCGTAAGTAGAACAGCTTGGACCCCAGCAGGGCTTGTGGCCCTGAGGTAGGGAGTGGGAAGTCTGGCTGGGTATAGACGGAGCTGTAAAGAGTGAAGAAATTAAGGTGAAGAGGCATTGTGGTAGGTACAAAGCCAGATGGGAAGGTGTTTGGGAGAGAGGGGAGTGGGAGATGTTGGCTCAGGTGTGGGGGATGTGGGAGGCTTTAGGGTAGACAACTGAAAGTCTTCAGAAGTACTGACAAAGAGGATGGAGGTGGACTTGGGCTGGAGTAGATATGGGGCAAGAGCTTGAGGAACAGGAGTTCTGCACTGGGAGGGTGGAGGAACTTCAGAACTTTGGAAATGTTGTAAAGCACTGTAGGACCTGGGGGGCTGTAGGTATCACAGACTCTCTCCATCTGGGTGTCTTTAACAGGGATACTGGCTTGGAAGCAGGCACAGTTCTCCCTTCCACCCATTCCCCATGCTGCCTTCCCTGCCTGACGTGTGGTCAGTGTGTGAACTCAAGCCCCAGTCTGCCTTCAGGTTAGAATTGGGTTGTTTCAGCGTTCAGGCTTTTGTTTGACTTTAGGGGCTATTCTTATACATAGGCCTGTCAGGTTAATACGTTGTCCTTTACATCCACATTTCATTTTCTCTGAGCAACAGAGAAAACTGAGTTAATTCACCTTAGCCCTTGGCTGCCTAAAGCTTTTCAGGTACAGTATAAAATAACACAAATAAAGCTTTACTTTTATTAGGAATTGAAAGCTGAATTTACAAAATAGTGATGGGAACTGGAAAGCTTTCTTTTATATCGCTGAGAAAACGTGTTTATTCAGTCCATGAAGCATGTATTTTGAATTGAGGGAGACAAAAGCAAATGTTAAAAAACCAAAAAAAGCATCTTTTTTAGACATGGAGAAAACACAAAGCAATTCTCTTTGTGACATCCTGCTTATAAAACACCTGACATGAAACACTGAATGACAGCTAGAAGACAAGGTATGCAGGAAAATGAATTAATTTTCTCTTCCCCTTCCTGTCACTTTAGCCTGTTGAGTCACAATCCGGCCCTAGATCAGAGGTTAGATCAGAGAGGGACTCAGGTGCCTGACTACCGCTGAGCTGCTGAAATCCAAAATGATGTGTACTCTGGGTGCTGAAGCTGTCTCAGCACCTGCAGATGTGCATTGTTTTGGCAATTTTGGGGGTAGGTAAGGCACTTCTCTCTCATTTAATCCTCACCAGGCCTCACAGACTGAAAGTCTGTCGTCCTTTCCTCAAAAGATCTCAAGCCTTAGAGCAAATCTAGTAGTTTGGTCTCAGCACCAAATAGAGCTGACAAAAGAGGTAATACTGTTTGTGCCCTGTTACCCAGCAATTTAGCAGTCAGGGGATTTACTTAGGATGCAGAAGATCTGGATTCAGTTATTGCTTTTGTTGTGCCACACAAATTTGTAAGTTTGGGCTGCCCTGGGCTCTGTGAGGACCCTCAAGTCCTTCCACTCAAGCTGTTCCACTTTGCCTGACATAATTAAATATTAATTGGGCCAGACTGAGAGAGCAAATGACTTTTTATAGCCTGGCAAGTAGGCCACTCACCCAGGAGAAGAAAATCTCAAGTCCTAGCAATCATATTTTACAACTAGAAGCATAAAGCTGTATTTAAACATGTGAATGTTTGTTAGATTTTTTTTAAAAAACATTTAGAAGTTGTCCGTTTAAACTTCGCTATGCTAGGCCCTTTTGAGGATCCATCCACCTTATTTAGATGACTAGTTGTAAGGTCGTATACGTTGAAGCTTATGGCCCCATTTAAAACAAAACCAAAAACCAAACAAAAACCAAAAAACACCACCCTACACTGTTCAGTTGACTTTGAAGAATCTGAGAACAAAGTTCAGCTCAGTCTGATGCTGCAGGAGATGATTCACTTCGGAGCTTTTTCAAGAAAATACTGTGAGTTGCTATAAATCACTGCCTTAGTTACCCAGTTTGAAACAAGAGGGCTGCTATTTCTGGCAGCCTTGTTGGGAGCCCTTACATTTCCAGACAAACCTTTTCTTTCATAAATTTCAACAAATAATAATTAAAAAAAATGTTGTTTCTTATAAGATTCAAGCCCACATTTCCTGCTAGTATAAGTAATTGTCTGATGGATTAAGGTAGACTTTCCAAGGTGTATGTTTGTGCCAACTGGTAGAACTTAACCCACAAGTCTCAAAACACACAGAACCCCCTTGTCGGGGTGTAACACCATAGCAGTCTCTGGAGCTGTGTTTGGAGGAGTGTGTATTGCATGTGAATGCCTCCTGTCTTGTCTCCTGCGCAGCGTGAGCTGGCACAGGTAGTTGCGACGTTCAAGTTTATTACTGTTAAACCACATGCCTGTTGAGCACATACTTTTGATTCCTTGAAAGTTGCAAGCACAAGCTTTAGCTTTACAGAGGTGAGGTGGCATGGGCAGACACAGTGAGCGCTTCTTCAATACTTCACACCCCTACTACTATTTCAATGTCGTAGGGGACAAAAGGACACCGTCACCTCTTTTAGTGACCCTGGAGGTGTCTGGCCTGGAGCAGTTGCAGAGCAGACGCTGGGAGAGAGATTGCCTTACACGCAGGGGCCTCCGCCTTCGTGGTGGGAGTAGAGTGCTCTGGGCACGTATCGGGTAATTTGAATTCAGGGTGTGAAGAGCAACTGGGGGCTCCCAGACCCCCTGCTGGGGAGCTGACCAGCCAGCGGGGGGTGGGTGTGTCATAGTTTAAATAATTGAATCAGCAGTGTTAAATAATGAATTATTTTAAACATTTCATAAAATTTAGTTATTAAACACTTTTTTTTTTTTTTACTTTCAATATCTTTTCTCTCCAAAGCATATGTATTTGCTGGTTTGCTCTAAAAGCACAATATCAATTCTCTTCCCTGAAAAATACTTTTAACTCAAATGAAATATATAAAAACATTACTTTTCTATTTATCCAAAGGTGCTTACAGTAGGTGAAAGTAGGTAATATTTTTGTTTGTGGCATCAGGTGCTACAACGTCTGCCTGTCTTTTTAAATTGAAAAACTGTGATCCTTGAAAGGGAGGGGATCTTGTTCTTCCCTCTCACAAATTGATAGCTGTTCATACACAATTTCTAAGCATTTTCAAACATTCTGTGAAGGTATCATGTACTTCAGATTCATCATGATAAAATATCTAACAGTAAAAATAATGCTTAGTCCAAGTTATTCTTCGTATTTGAGAAATGTACAGACCAGAATCAAATGAGATGTTGATTTTATTATTTCTGTCTTTAATAAAATGTACTGTATTTTAACAGAATTAGGGAAGGTCTTTGCAGACAGACAAAATTACATGTCCAGTTTTTTGGGTTTTTTCCTTTGCTACAGAGGTTCTTCATTAAAGATTCACTACAAGATATACCTGAATAATTTACATTGCCTTAATTCACTGGGCACAATAGTTAAGGTAAAAAAGACCACAGTCATTCAGGCCACAGAAAGAATATGTTCCAGAAAAAGAGCTTTATTAAAGCCACTCTCTTTGAATAGCAGACACTCTGTGTGTATGTATCTGCATTTTAATGTTGGCTTATACTTGTCTGTTCTCTGTAGGTGGTTTCCAGTTTTAAGATGCTAGATTGATAGTGGAATTATTTGCTATTTAATAAACCCTGGACCGTTTCCACTCAAGTCAATTGAAAAGAGAGCCTTTGGTATTTTACATCTTTGCCTTGTGTTAAAGTGAAAGGTCACAGAGGAATGTACTCTTGACCCTGAAGGAGAGAAGCCTATATATTTTCTCAGCAATTCTCACAGTGATTCATGGCAATGTGGAGTACTTAATACAATATGGTTTTCAGACAGTCATATAATAAAATATATAGCTCATAATCTTCAGCTCTATAAACATAGGTCACTAACTCATGGGGACTCCCACGATTTACGTCTGTGAAAATACTGCTGTATGTTGTAGATCTGACGTAGCCCTTACTAGGACATATTCCAGAGGACAGTCCCCATCCACAGAAATGGAAAGCTTAAAGAGTGAGATTATCCATACAGTTGCATCCAAATAGTGGAAGACAGTTTTGAAACCCCATGAGAAAGCTCATTGCATGGTTTACAGCTGGCACGGGTATATGGATGATAGTGTACATGCATCCATGCTCAGCCATTGACTTCTTTGCAGCTCTGGTCATCAAAATGCTGGCTGCTGCTGCAAAAAAGTAGAAAGCAATGCTGAAATCTGAAATTTTAAATTGAGACTTTAAAAATTAAACTTTACGATGCCTAATTGCTTTCCAATCTTAAAGGTAAGGAAACAAGACTGGAAACTTCTCTATGTGCTGAAGTATTGTGATTTTCTCCACCAAATGCTTACTTTAATGTTGTAGCCCATGCTTCCCAGTGCAATCATGTCTACAAAGTAATTTGTCAAAGTTGGTATTTGATGTTCAAAGTGAAAACAGTGGCTAGCACAATCTCTTTAAAGCCAATGAAATAATTAAATAAATGCCTTGATAGACAGAAATTTCTCTAATCATCACTGAGGTACTTGGGAATATGTTGATGTATTCCAAGAAAGAGTGATAGTGTTTTGCCTAAAATACCAGCTTTGAAATAAAAATATAGCAACGTTGTTACTGGTACAACAGGTTTTTTGTCCACTTCATAATGGTGGTAGTGAATATAGCCAGATGCAAAATCAACACAGGAACAGTTTTCTCTTTAGCAAAATTCTGATGTTACTGTAAACACGTCTATGGACAATATTACGGCATTGAATGAAAGCTAAATTCTGTTTATATTATGTTGGTTCAAGTGTTATCTCTCAGATAAACAAAGCTTATTAAAAATATCCTTTGTTAACTCCATCAGAATTAATTACAGAGGAAAATAATAACAACTGCATTGTAATTTCTCTGAAAAGTAATAACCCAGAACTTTGTCTGATGTCTAAATTAGGTTATTGCAAGAAACTGCAAATGCATTAAAGTCAGCCCTTCAGGCTTCCTACTCTGAGAAGTCTGAAACAAAAAATTTCTCTTTCATAAGTGATGAGTACTTTAAAGACCAATAAAAGCTTCAGTCCCTCTCCCATGTTCTATAAGGTCCTTTCATCTCTCCAAAAAATGATGTCTGGATTTCCAGAAGATGATTCTTAGATTCTTAATCACATCAGATGGGGAACTGAATCAGCTTCAGCTGAAATACCTCCCCACCCCCGCATGTAACTTCTGTGTCAGCATGTTTTGGAAGGAAATAATGTGCCAGATCTGTAGTGGCTGAAATTGTTGTTTTTCATTGACTCATGTGAAATATTCCTCTTTAAAGTGGAAGGTCAAGGCTAATGACTTCACAACTCAGTACCTCAAGATTATATTTGTGATGCTTAGGGCTGAATCCACACACAGGACTTAAAACCCCATAAATCTGGGTGTGGCAGCATGTCAACAATGTGCATATGTTCCTTGTGCAATGCGTGGAGAGATGCTGGGAAGCAGGGTTTTTAGGCAAAGGACTACCTTGTACCAAGTAAGTTGATATAGTTGGCCAGTGGGCAAGTCATGCAACCTCTTCTGCGGGGTATCACAGCTGGATTCAGAGAAGTCTGCTGCCAATGTAGCCATAGAAAAAGCCAAATCCAGGAGCATTTGCTGAACAGGGGCTGCCTCCTTAACAGGAGCAGGTGAGGATCTTGCCACCTCCCCAGTATTGCATGCCTCCTGCTGAGCTGCCACATTCATGCTGGCATCATTCATCTGTTCCCAGATTAGGCATCCTGCTCTTCAAACTTGCTGAGCACCCAGAAATTCTTACTCATCACAGTGGGAGCTGTGGGAGAAGTGGTCTGGAAAATCAAGTGATATGTCTCTTTGCTTGAAATACCGTCTCAGGAACTAGTTTTGAAATGCTTGTCTGAAATCCTTTTCTTTCTCCTTGAACGTGTCTGAAGTGCTCATCAGTTTGGGGACTTCTGATTCAGTTGATCAGTGTACTGACAATAATCCTACTCAGAGCACCATGTAAATCTTCCAGTGGATGGCTCCTCAGCCAGAAAGTAAAGGTATGCAGTGAAATAAAGGTAGTCTATAAGAATACATTGGGGTCTTTTATTCACAATTCTCTTAACGGGAACAGCTTCTTGTCAATTCACTTGCCTTCCCAGCAGTCTGCCGCTGGATTGGCAGCCTGTCGGAGGACACCTCAAAGCAGGCAGAAGTACTTACAGCAGTGGCCACAGGCCTCAGTGGGTCTGACTGGTGTTCCCAGGGCTTCCCCATTCCTGGCTGCCAGACTGGGATCTTAAAAACTGTTGCCAAGGCGTGACTTTGGAAAACACTCCTTAGTGTGCTAGTCAATATGTTTGGAGTTTTCATCAATTCGGATCTCTTTCTGTGGTAAAATGTAAGGATTATTTAAATAGGAGGATTAACTTTTTTCCAATGACATTGTGTCTGTGTGTTTGTTTTGATGCAGTGGGAATTCTGAGCTCCTGTGGGTTGTAGGCCTGCTTCTTGTGCTTTCTCCAGCAAGTTATGATTGCTGTTGCTGTAATTGCTCGTTCCTGCAGGCAAAGAGTTGATCTTCCTTCAATTCTCCCACTAACCAAGAAAAGTCTCTCCCGACCATGTGCAGCACAGAATACCACTTTTCCCACTTCCTGGCTTTTCTGGCAGCTGCAGGCAAATGACTGTCCTGCTAATAGTCCCTCTGTTCCAGAGATTAGCGCTTTAAGCATGCGAAAACTGTATTTCTCAATTTATTTTGATGGGTTTTGTTTGTCGAGTTTATGGAAAGCTTAACAAGTATACTGTGACACTCCTTCCACAATCTTCAATCTTCTTTAACCAGTTCCAGTGAAGAAGCTAGGATTTTCTCACCACTCATAGTGTTCTTTCTCCCCATGCATCCGTCCTTGCTGGTATTTTACCCTTCCACCCACCTAACACCAAGAACACTGTAGATAAAAATACTGGTTTAATCTCTTTCTTCTATGATACAGCTATCTCATTCTATTAGAAAAAAGATTAACTACTAGTATTTATTTGACCTGCAGCACAAGTATATAGTACCAGAGGTCACTTGGGGAAGGAAATGTTAGGAAGTTCTCCTTCTTAATGATTTAAACCTATATTTTTTGTGCCTAAGGCACAGAAACCAATGGACATTAAACAAATATAAATTCTGGAGAGTAGAAGGAAGTTTTCACCATAAATGTAATGAGTTTTGGGGCAGCTCCCAGTAGGACTAGTAAGGGGGATTTAATTTTCAGGTGGGAAGAGATCAGTTCATGAACAACATTCTGTGACGTGGTTGCCTGCAGAAGTGGGCTAGACATGATGATGCTGGGCGATAATGGCAGTTCTGTTCTGCGAAGCCTCTGTCAATGCAGAGGTACTATGACAACTTCCTCTGAAAGCCATATTGCTTAGCTGGCTTATGTGCTTAACTCCGGGGAGGATTTATGGGGAGGGTGGTGAGGAGAAAAGGTGACTGTGATTACAGTTGTTGCTGTGGATTCCTGTGTGCGCGTTCAGGCTCATCTGGGAAGACGACAGGTATGCCTCTAACATTAAGCTTGCCAGTAGCTTTTTTTGAAAGTAAAATCCAAACCCTCTGGAAATTGGTTGTATCCTTTAAGTTTATGTAGGCACCCAGGAGCTCTGTTAAAACCTATCAGAAAGCAAGAAATATCCTTAGGGGAAAGAGCTGCAGGAGAAGAGAAACACAGGCCTACAGCAGTGAGCACCGCAAACTATGCACCATCCTCACATGCATCATCTCTCTGGAGTACATGATGCTGATCCCCTGCAGTGTTGAGTGATGAGCAGTGACAGCCTGAGGAATGAGATGTCTTCCCATGGCAGCAGAAAAACTGGGCCCTGTGCGTAAAGGCTAATGCTGGCACCCTCCCCAAAACAGGGCAGGCAAGCAGTGAGGGGTTTACTGCAGGGAACAATACTACATGCAGACTAGATGGTGCAGGTCATTAGAGGTAGCTGTGTAGTATATAATAGCAAAAAGCATTCATAAACATTTAATTAAAATTAATTTAATGGCTGGATTTTAAGCTGTTATTCCAGAAGTTAAATGCAAGTTACCAATGTGCTAAAATGCATAATAATCACTGCATAAATAAATATATTCTTCATTGTTCTAATGTGTAACTACAGTAATGTTGTGCATCCAGTAGAATTGTGCTGGGGGGCCTAGCTTTCAACGGCTATTGCAAGAGCTGTCATCTATCACATTTTCTTGTCATGTTCATATTTTTGCTATTGTTCACTGGTTAGAAGAAGGAGGGGCTTTTTGTTTTCAGAGCAACTCTGGGAAGCAGGGAGATGGAGAAAGTAGAAGCCAAAATTTTAATAGTCTAGTTGATAATCCTTGTTGGGCTAAAAAGACAAATCTCTGGATTTTTTCAGTTTGGGAAGTTAATTTAGACTCTGGAGTTTTGGTTTAAAAAGGAAAGCAAAACCATTTGGAGTCACTGTGGAGCCCACTGCAGACCCCAAGACGTTGCAGGAATTCCTTTGTGTTTGTTGGTACTGTAGAAACCACCTTAGTAGACCAGATGTCATGTCTGTCCAGTCTGGCATCTTTTCTGACACTGTATGTGTCAGAAAATACATGTGGTGTACTTCTTAGTTAAAAAGGTTCAATTTTCAAGGTACAGAGTAAGTTACATGAAACTTACCTGCAGGTGTTCTGAGCATGTTAGCATACAGAACTGAATTTTTAAAGGGAAGACGTCAAAGTTTTTATGAAATATGTTGTCAGAAAAAGCCACGTTTAAAAAAGCAATTCAATGAATAAGTGTGAATAAGTGCTTCTCAATAAAGACCTGAACTCCATAAACAGTGTTAAAGCTGCCAGAATTCTTGGGATGGTGCTGAGGAGTCCTCCTTGCTTGCCAGTCTCTTACATCGGGTCTGCACATTTTTCCAAGGTTTCGTTCTTCCTTTGGGATGTAAAATTTATTATGAAGTGAAATTGCTGTGAAACATTACATTATCAAAACTGAAATGAATTGCTTCCTGCTACTCATTAACCTTGCAGGTTTGTCTTTAACTCTGAACTAAGCAGTAGGCACAAAACTGCTCTGTTGATTCAAGATGCTGTAACATCTTGACATGGGTGAAAATTAATCTGGTAAGCTCCACTTGGGTCAGAAAATGTTCCTGCTTTTAATCCAGTGAACCTTCAGTGAGAAAGTCGAGAAAGTCTCCTGTGGGCATCAAGCAATAAATGATAATGAATTAAATGTTCACTGGAAAAAAAAAAAAAAAAAAAAGGAGCAACTTGAAGTACATAATATGAAATATTAAAGAAATGCAAAGCCACGTTAGTGAATGTTTTTCATTTGGTGGCTGAGTCGCTAGTTGAGACGCTTTCCTTGAAGAATCTCATGAGGTTCCTCATTCCATCATGTATTCGCCTTGAATGCATGGTGCCACTGCTGAGGCTGGGGTCCTACTTCAGTGCTGGGAATCACCTCCTCTCTTTCGCTTCCCACCACCACTGCCTATGGACCACTGACCATACTGGGGAATTAGGCTCCGAGTAACACGGAGTTACTTCGGGTAACCTGGAACTGCCTCTGTCAGGACCTCCCATCCCGTTCTCCCAGATTCCCTATGCTCAGCGAGGGAATGTTGTTCGTTTGGGGGCCCCACACCTCAAAGACAAAGCTGTCTCAGACAGTAGCTGGGATGTTCAGAAATAGACCCAGCTGCAGGGAAAACTAGAACAAGAAGTGGGCTTGAGTGATAGCTACCCATCTCAAAGTAGAGATTTAGGGTTTTAAAGCATATTGGTATGAGAACTCTGCCAGACATAGGTATGAGAAGAGTGAGTGAGCACATTTTATGCATCCTGGAAAAAATGGGGTCACTCAGCAATTTTGGCTATGGGAGCTCTTTCAGCATATGTCAGCTGTACTGTTTGTGGTTTGTTTCTTCCCATGCTTATTTGTTTGCTGGTACGCTCTTTGCAATTAATTTGAGAAATGGGCTGAAGACATCAGATACTGTACACCTTCGCCTTTGACACAAACAAACAGCATGTTTGACATAGATACACTGCATGTGCTCTAATCTGAGTAATTTTCTATATTCTAATTCTTAAATGGCAAAAAGATCTTATGGAGGTCATTTCAGCCTCTGAGCATTGCCTGTTAAATAGGGGACAGAAGGCAGGATAAACAGAAACGGTGTTCATCTGTACATGAGAAGGTTACTTAGACAAATAGAGTCAAAGGCTTTATCTGAAGTTAAGAGTTGTTCTATTACTGAGTTCTTAAAAAAAAAAAGAGCATAAATGGGCATCGTAGTTAACAAAGTGTGAGGACCCAGGTGGTCACCTTGCCTGCACACATCCCCCTGGAAGAAATGTGGCACCGAGCTGTGGCCACTGATACCACCCTCCAGCCTGGCATTTCCCTCTCCGCTGTGGGCTTTCTAGCCCCAGATCCATGGCGGTGCTTTGAGCAGGTTAAATGAGAGAGGAGAAGGTGACAGTATTTATCCCCAGACACTCCTGAGGTGTGTACCTGAGAACAGTCTGTCGGGGAGGTGGGAATGAAGATTTTGGTCATGTGTATCCAAAGAGCCTTGTAAATGATTGTGAGTGAGGCTGCGAGAACATCCCAAATCCAATTCCAGTTACTGCACTGTGCCCACCTAAATCCCCTCGACATGTTATTTGGATATTGTGCTCCCTTATAGATTCTCCATAAACTGCCAGGCAGGGCTGCTGTGTGCAGTTAAATTATTGCTGTGCTGTAACACAGAAACTGCCCAGAAACTGCATGTGCACAGCAATATACAATTCTATACAGAGTTTGTTTTTTAACAAGAAGGGTTGTCTACATTTTTATGATCGTATATGGGTGCCAGGTCTGGGCATCTTCATTAATTTTACTCTGTCTTCTACTGAAGATAGCATATATCGCATTTTTTGGTTGTCCATTGTGATTGATTGTGACTGTGACTCCAAGCGATGTAGAATTTTTTTTTTATTTTAATTCTGTGCAAGTCTTCATCCAAGAGCAGATTAGTTTTGAAAAACAGGTGTGCTTGAAGTGAAGTACTTGAATTTTAGGAGATTAGGAAATGTGCTTTATTGCCAGAGCTCCTCTATGTCTCTTCTCATCTCCACCTTGGCAGCATGCTTCAACTTGAAGGCACGTCAGCATCGTAACAAATTTGTATCCTTATGCCTTGCTCCAGACCAGTTTCTTTCCAGTTGCTGATATTGATCTGATAAGTGCTGAGGAGAGATTTCAGAATGCTATGTAGTGACTGTCTGTTTTGAAATCTTTTCTCCAGCCCTAGGTGAGGAAGATTTCACCAAAATAGATATATGTCATCATAGTTATGTAGATGATATGTTATATATTATGTTGTTCTAATCGGTTGTGGCTAATCAACAAAATTGATTAGCTGCCATATAGACTTTAATCTAGGCCACGAAAGACAAGACCTCATCTGGAAAGAAGAAAACAATCAAATTCCTTAGGATATCCTTGAGAAGGCAAGAAGCAAGGGACCAAATGAAGAAGCTGAACAGCTTTAATAAAATTCAGTATTATTCCATTGGTTTAGTCAAGACTTTGCAAGTCACTATCCAGGCATAATGGCATTTACTGACATTATGACAACAAGGGATGCTCCACAGACAGAAAGGGGAATTAGAAGTATGCAAGGTTAACTGAAACAATGCTGCTAGTAATGAGCCACTGGAACTATATTGTCACTCATCCTCTCCTCCTGCTTCTAGATCGTCATTATCCTGTCAGTTGTTCGTATGTTTCTCCCATCAGCTTCAGCAAGAGGAAGGTGTGAAAAAGATGGACAAGATGGTCAGATATTTAAATTAAATATACTAAATACTGTAAATATGGGGTGTGACATGCCGCAGATCATGTATATGTCATGGCATATCATTTTGCTGCCAAATGATATGACAAGATATAGGCTAATGCAGTGTGAAATGACAAAGCCTAACTACAAGTACCAATCGATGCAGAAAGATGCATTTGAAGAGCAATGTGATGAATCCACTATGTATGATGACTTTTTAACAGGGTAGCTATCCAGCCTGCTTGTGCTTGGAGCTGTGAAGTTGTTGGAATCTCCTGCTTTGGATTTCCTAAGGTGCTTTGCTTCATGACCTGTCTTGGTCTGGCTTATGGCTGGAAGTTGGTGCTTCATCTCACTGGACTTTGACAGGGTGACATGTTTTAACTGAGTGCCAGAAGCCACTTGTGATCCATTACCATAATTAAGGTTGGATGTACAGACTTTTTCCTGTGTAATTTTTTTTTTTCTTTCCCTGGTTCTTAAAACTCTTGAAAAATTAGACAGTAGCGAATGTTTGCTGGGGGGTCATTCCCACTCCTTCCCAGCCAGAAACGTGACTATCCATCTTCATTTGACACATCCCCTCCATGTTTTCTTTCCATCCCATAACTGCAGGCAGCTGTGTTCTCCAAAAAGCAGCAGTGGAAACAGAGCAGAAAAGAGGTGATACAGCTTTGCATGCAGATGTAGAAGAATGAAGCTGGGTTAATTAACATTGATAATATACAGCTGTGGGCTGGCTTCAGGGGCGGCGGGTTGGCCGATGTAGACAAGGTGCAGCTGTGGCTGGTTCTGGTAAGGGGCTCAGCAGCCAAGAAAGAGGGAGCAGCTGAGGAAGAGAGAGGAGGAAGAAGCAGAGAGAACGTGTGCCCAGGATGAGGAGAGACTAGGAGAAGGCAGCAGAGGGACTGGCTTGAAGAGTATGTTGGCATGAGATGGTAAAAGACCTTGTTGCAGCTGGCTAGTTTGGAGAGTGCTGTGACATGCAGAGTTAGAGTCCATCTCATGGAGCACTTCTAGAAACACGTAGGACCACACACACAAAAAAATATTGGAAGGGTGTGCAGGACTCTGAACTGGTTTACTTTTAACAGCAGCAAAAAGCACACAAAATGTCATGTGCTACTTTGTAGTTAGCTGACTTCATTGCCAGTCTGTTTTTCTTGGTCTGGTACTTGGGGAGGAGAACTGCATGTAACTGCAGATGTTGTGTCACGTCATGTCTCTCTTGGGCAGCCATGGTAACTGAAAGGAAAAAGATCATAGTGACATGTCCCAAAACAAACTTAACCAAATTCTCTAAAGCCAAGTGAAAGTGGTATTCAAACTGGGTTTTTCTTCTCTGTATTTCAGGCCAATAGCTAGAAAAAGATTCCACATAACATAAGGGAAGGCCCTATAGGCATTTGGGCAGCTTAGCAGAAACTCAAGAGTAGAAGAATTAAGTGTATTTTTTTTTAATGCAGGTTTGATATTGTTGTACAAAGCTTTGGATCTGAGGTGGGTCAGTGGGGCTAATAAGGAAGCCTTAACAGAGTTTTGAACACTGTTATTTTTTTAAATGCCAACAGCCAGACAGCTTGGAAGAGGAATACTTGGTGGTACATGCTAACTGTGAGACGTGAGTCTTACAGTTCTGCTGCTGTATTCCCCCAAAACTGTTATGTGTAAGTTTACATCTATGAAAGTTAAAATTGTCAGCACACGTTTGCAAAAGGAATGGGAGCAAGGAAATTGCCATTCTGGGCCTGGCTGGCTGACTGAATTTACATTGCTTTCTGGTAGTTCTCAGTCATCTGCTGTGATGTTTTCATGCAGTTACTGTTAGTCATATGAGTCCTAATACATAATAATGACCTAGGCCAGAACAATAATGCTTTAGGACTCATATGGAGAAAGTTAAAAGTAATCTTTACCTTGAAAATTTGTATAACAGGGCTGGAGACACTGGCCACCACTCTGTGTGCCTCCTTCCTGCCCCTCTGTCTCCTGTGCTTAGGCCTGACACAGTGCAGAATCACATACAAATGTCGGCTTTTCCAGAACCTCTCAGAAGGCATTATGCAGAACTAAATAAACATCGGTGCTGGTCTTATATAAATTAACTGTATGGGGAAGAAAGGAACATGATCCCTGTTCTCAGGGACTAGCCTGGTTTCTGAAGCAATATAGCTTCGGAATATAGCTTTGGTTGGGACAAGTGACCTGCGGGAGCCTGGGGCAGCCACCCTGCCAGCCCTGGCTGCCTGGCTTTCATGTCTGCACACACAGAGCTGGTGTGCAGGTCCTGGCTGGGGGTGCCGGGGAACATGATGTAGCTGGCACATCTCTGGGTGTCTCTAGCTGAAGCCCAGATGCTACGTTCAGGCCTGAAGCAGAGCCAGGGGGAGCTACAAGGCTGAGCTGACTCTGAGAGCGCTCCTGGGGTGTCCTTGCATCACTGTCTAGAGCACCGATGGTGAGCAGAGAGCTGCCAACAGCACTGACCTAAGCCTGGAAACTGAAGATAGGTAGCTGTGTATAATAATGTATCAAGGGAAGAGAATAATGGAGGCTGCCATTACAAGCAGTGCTTTGCTTTTGCTCTTTCAAATGTCTTTGGCTTTGTCTATGACCTGCCTGTAGGAAATGGGATGCAATGAAGCCTTGGTGGTATTTTCTTCACAGACCGGGTTTGTCTGGCAACTGAGCCCCACACAGCTGCTCACTTACTCCCCATCGATGGGATAAGGGAGAGAATTGGAAGGGTAAAAGTGAGAAAACTCGTGGGTTGAGATGAAGACAGTTTAATAGGGAAAGCAAAAGCCGTGCACACAAGCAAAGCCAAACAAGGAATTCATTCGCTACTTCCCACGGGCAGGCAGGTGCTCAGCCATCCCCAGGACAGCAGGGCTCCATCACATCTAACGGTGACTTGGGAAGACAAATGCCATCACTCCAAACGTTCCCCCCTTCCTCCTTCTTCCCCCAGCTTTATTTGCTGAGCAGACATCTCATGGTATGGAGTATCCCCGTGGTCAGTGGGGCCAGCTGTCCTGGCTGTGTCCCCTCCCAGCTCCCTGTGCCCCCCCATGTCCCCGCCGGTGGGGTGGGGTGAGGAGCAGAAGAGCCCTTGGCTCTGTGTGAGCGCTGCTCAGCAGTGAGGAAAACATCCCCTTGTTATCAACGCTGTTCCCAGCACAAATCCAAAACACAGCCCCACACCAGCTTACTGGGAAGGATGTTAACTCTTCCCCCAACAAAAACCAGCACAATTTATCAGAGGTTTTTTGTTGCCAGTGATTTCCAGGAGAGTGCTTCTGCCTGCTGAAGTGTGAGAGCAGCCCTGCAGCTCGCTGAGTGGCAAGGACATGGTGTGGGTCTTTGCCCAGCAGTGGAGGGGGGTGAGAGGCTGTGGAGGCTGGTCCTGCAGCCTCCCTTAGCTTAGGTGCATGGGAGCTGCCATGCCAGGCAGTAGTTTGAGTCTGACTTGTGTAATGGGCTTTTTGGCTGTGATTGTTGCTTCTAAGATGTTAAATTAAGCCTTTTTTCGTATTACTGATATGACAGTTCTACTGACCTTCCATTTTTCTGTAAGTATGTCCTATTCTTCCCGCTTTGCTACTGGGGTGTGCCTAAATCTGTGGCTCATGTTGGGGGGGGGGGGAGGTGTTTAAGTATGTCTCTTAGTGGATTTAGTGTCATTTACTTACACAGTCCAGAGTTGCTGTAGACATCAACAGCACTTATCTGTATATGTAACATTTGTTTTTGACCAAAAGGTACGTCTGTCTCCGAGCCTCCACAAACACCGCATTTAGACAATTTCTACTTGAGGGTAGTTTTAGTTGGAGCATTGGAGGGGAGTAAGTTTTGTTGCTTAAAGAATGAGTTCAAAGAAGTTTGGGGAAGTGTCCCTGAATTATTAATCCCTGCTGTGGGTAGGGAAAATTTATGTGCTGCTTATGACTTTTAAAAAAGGTGTCTCCTTGGCTAACGGTGAAATCTAGTAAGAAAGAGCCTGGCCACTGTTGGCATGACAAGGGGAGGTTTCCTTCGTACCTGACTCTTCCCTTAAATTTTGTTGTTAAACTCCATCATTAGCATGAAGTTAATTGTTTGGCAATTTATTTAGCAGCCATCTGTCATTTTGCATATTTTGTAATCTAATAACAGTTGCAGCCATTGGAAGAGACCACTTGCCAATGAGTCTGAGATAATATGGTGGTGTCAGTTCGTTCCAGGCACAAAACAAACAGACATGTTACTTTCATCCTTGAGAGGAACCTTTCAAGTGCATCCAAGAATTCCACAGGGCAAATGCCAAGTCTTTGCATCTGTGTCTCCAAGCTATACTCAGACTTTATTCCATTTCTTTTTGCCTCTAGGGATCCACCAGCCACAGTGTGTCTGAACTGATCGCTTACCACCAGAATCATCTGTGTTTTGGATATCTTTGATATCTTCTGCTCATCCCTCACAACAACATCTGAGTAAAGACTCTAATTAAGGACTGTTGTTTCTTCTCTTGGAGAGTGTTCTTGTACTTCTGTGGCCTCTGCTTTGAGACTTCCTGACTAATGTCAAGGACTGAGGAAATTACTCAGAACTTCTTGTCAGCTACCTTCCTTTTCAAAAGTTTAATTAGCAGAGAATAATGCAGTTTGAAATAAATGTAGCCAAACCAAAAGCCAGCTTCTGCAATGTGCTTAGCTTGTTAGCAGTAAGGCTCTTAGGACTATAACTCTTTTGGAATGGTACAAGCTTAAGACAGTTAGCAGAACTCCACAATCAATGAGTCCCAAAACTGCTTTTACACACACCTGCAGACAAGCTAAAAATATAGAACATCTGGGGGGTGGGTGTGTGTTTATGTATATATAAAATGAACTCTTTTTATTTTTCCTTTGCTTTGGGTGCTGTTATGTGGGCTAAACCAACATAATGTTGCTAGCGTACTTTAGAACTAAATCATTCCGAAAGTATGATCATTTCTTTGTTCCTGGAGACTTACAAGCCATTCTGTAGGACTCTGGAACTCTTGTGTCTGGAGCAGGGACCACATATGAATTTTTATTGTTATCTTGTGATGCGGCAGGAGTTATGTTTGAATCACTGCAGCTGTTCACAAACCTCAGTGAAGCTGGTAGGAAAAGTTTAAAATAAGTGAAAGAAAGCACTTCATTATGCAGTGGGTGGTGAACTTCTGGGGCTTGCTGCCGTAGGAGTTTGTAGAGGCAGACAGTATGATTAGACATTCATGGACCAAGAGTCTATAAATGGATACTAAGAGGACTGAGCAATATACCCTATAACATCCTTGATACAACAGCTTTGGGGGAGTAAGAAGTAAATGGAGATCAGAGAGTGACTAGGCTGACATGCTCTCTTTAAATAGTTTATCCTGTTGCCACTGAGTCAGGATCCTGGGCTGGATGAGCCATCAATCTGACCCGGGAGGCAGTTCCTGCATCCTCAAGTTGTTCATATAACTTGCACTTGAGCTGTGCAGGTTGTCACTTTCAGCCTTGGCTCTAGAGGTCCAGTCCTTGTCAAATCCACAGTCGGAAGTGGACTCTTTCTGGAGCCCTCTTGCTATCATAAGTAACACAGGCTATTTCAGAACAGAGCTAAGACATATTGGCTAGTCTTTATAGGGAAAATGGTTACCTTGAGTTTTCCAAAGGAGCTATACTTCATAATGCAAATAGCAAGAATCATTTCTCACTGAGCCTCTTACTTTCAGAGGTAATATATCTCTAGCCATTTCCATTAGTTCATTGTCCTCCCCAGCACTGTCCTTTGGCTCAGTCGCTTGGCTTCAGTGAGGCAAAAATGGATCTGAGTGGCATTTGGCTAACATGCTCTGAAACACTCGGTTCATCTGAAAGTCTCTGCAAGTACCAGCTATTCCTACAGCCACCTTTTTTTTGGAATTAACAGGACAAATCAAGGACAGTAAATGTCAAAGCAAAAGGCTTTTTTCCCCTCATGTAGATACAATTCAAATGTAATTTAGAAGACCTGCACATCTTGGATTTTATTTTCCCACTCAAATCTTTTCAGTGCTGCAAAATACTGCTTGCTTTGGATGGGAATTTTCTTTTTGCATTCCCATAGCTTCATACTGCACATAATGTGATATCCATCTCTGTTGTCTTTTTCACAGTGCTTATGCAGTCAGGAATCTCTGTTTAGAGTCAGATCATCAGCTGACAGACACGTGCTGCTCAGGCTCCAGTGAAGCGGTATTGACATTTTTTGGCTAAAGAGAGCTGGGACAGTATCTCTGAGAACACAATGTAAAGTGCTTCATATTTCTCTTGCTGGTTCAGTGCTTGGAAGAAGTCCAGCAAAACCCAATGTGGATTAAAAATGGAAACTACTTCTCCAGCCCTCTCTGTATGCTGGCTTAGCGATTACATGAATTCACTGGGCAGTCCTTTTTCTTAGTACAGTGCAAACATACCCCCAAAAGCAACTTGGTATTAAAATGTGAAAAAATCAGTGTTAATCTAGCCTTCTTATGACCCTGTCACCATTAGCTGAATTTACTTCATCAGAGAGAGTACCTTCTAGGTGACTGTACCCCAATAAAACTCTCACAGCCTTTTGGTTCTTTCCATTATCTTGCTTACTGATTGAATTGATTTCATCGTTTGTAAGATACAGATCGAAGGCATCTCAGCACATCTAACACACAATGCAGACCATTAAGAAGTGCAAAAGAAAAGCCAGCCAGTTCATACACAAACTCATTACAATAAACCTAAGAACCTGGCACAAAAGCAAACCCAGTAACTGTCAGAGAAACTACTTTGGTAGTAAAAGGGAGCTTCAGTTATTTAGAAAGTATCGTTCCTAAAGCCTATTTAGGTACAAAGCATTCTTGTCACACTTTGCAACAGCCATGATTAAAAACTATTTGAGGGTAAAAGTGTTTTCTGGTATTTATCAGTGGGTCATTAACCTTAACAATATCAACATTTCAATTGTCAGCAAGATTAAAAAAGCCCATTATAGCAAAATGAGCACATTGTACATAGAGATATTGGAGTGCTGATGAATTACCAGCTCTGTGCAGATACAGACTTCAATATGGTACAGCCTTCAGTGTACTGAGAAATAAAGGATGAATTAATTGCCGTGTGAAATATAATGCTGAAGACTTAGAGGCAAGCTAAATGAGATGGTTTAGCACATGGAGAGACTTACAGGTTTTATCTACAAGAGAAAGAATATACATCAGCTTTTAGTTTCTGTAGGTGATGCCAGTAATGACGGAGAAACGCAGACCTGAGTAATGAAGTCTGTGGATCCAGGCTCTTATTTAGGTACAGATGAGAGGAGTCCAGGCAGGAAACAGGCTGATTCCATGCATAGGACCAAGCAGAGGGACACAGAGGCAGGGCAGTGAGTGTGAAAGAGGAGGGGACCTGACAAGCAATACCCTCTTGTATCTACCTGGCCCCTTGTTTATGTGATTCCAGGTGAAGATAACCCAAGGGACCATCTGGGCCTCTAAATATTGGGGTTAGAATTGAGTGCATGACGTGCAGAATTTAGGGTCCATATGGCAGGCATTGCTAATTGTTACCAGGCAATGCATTGTATGTATAATGTGCTGAAACCTGCTGTATAGAGAGCTGTAGGTGCAGAACTCCTCTTGGAGGAACAGTCTTCTCATTGCAGAGCCAGTGCCGGTGCTTTGGGGTGCATACAGTGTAATGGAAAGCTCAGTGGGGAGCAGGCTGTAGAAAGAGAAGTGGTTTGGACAGGAAAGATAAAGGCTCACAGTGTATTTCCATGGCATGCTGGGGTAGAAGGGGGACCTGAACCTTGCAGTGACAGGATCTTTACCATCCTCTCAGTAGCAGAGCCAGGGAGAGTTTGGTTGGAAGGAAAGCCTTAGGAAGGAGCTCTTTTCTGCATCACAGACCACATCTCCACTTGCCACTTGCTTTCACCAGAGGCCTCCTACACGAGGGACTGTGCGGGATGCAGAGGCACCAGACCACTTGTGCGCTCCAGGGTAAAAAGGACTAGGAAGCAAAGTCCATGCTGGCAGCCCTGCTGGCTACAGTTCAGGACTACCAGCTGTCTTGCTCTCTAGTACAACTTTTCAGCTATAGAAGTAAAGATACCACAGGAGCCTTTGAGAAAGGATTTTTGTTGCTCTCTTTCCCTCTGCTGGTTATTTTTCTAAGTGTGTGTGTACATGAGAAAGCTGTTAGGGGTTCATTTATTCTTGTCAGATAACTTTCATTACTGTAATAAAATTCTACTGACAGCTTTTATTTCTGGATTCTGAATTGTCATGCTTTTCTGGGGGTTCCTTCTGACCTCCAGGATGTATAAGTTGGGTGAGAGACATGTCTAGCATTTGTGAATGTCTTAGAAATACCAGAATTCAAAAAGCCTAGCAGTTCCTGTCTGGTAGATCTAATTTCAAGCTCTAGTAAGACCATGGAAAGACACCGCAGATCAGCCCAGAAGGCAGCACTAAGAGCAGGCTGATGCTCTTTTATAAAGTGAAGCATCAGTGAAGAGATGACCACAAAGGTCAGCCACAGCTAACAATTACAGATCCTCCAAAAACACGTGGAGGTCTGAGACCCAGCAGCCACCTTCTCCTTTTTATATTTTCTTTTGGTTTGATACCAACATAGGTACCCAGTCCTTTCTGTAGTAACGGAGACAAAGGCATGGTTTTCTAAGGAAACTTCAGGAAAAGAGACCCCTTGGCACAAAGTTCTGTTCAGAAAAGCTCTTTCGTATGGGGAGGGATGACATACCTATTTTAGGATTTCCCAAATGAAAACAAAAGCCTATGCAGGCCCACTGCAAGGCATACTGCAGATGTGTAGTAGGTCTGACACTTCTTGAATGGTTACAGTGTAGGATTTACTCTACGATGATTTGGGTGCATGTTCAACACAGCCATGGCAGTTCCGATGAGTCCCAGGAGAGACTGTGCATATATGCAAGGGCACATGGCTCTTGTGTGGCAACTGTGTGCAGTCTGGCCAGCTGGAACTATAGCTCTGATTGAGCTGCTGCTTCTGCTCCAGCCGTGCTTGGAAACCTCAAACAAATAGCAGGTGCTCAGAGGGAGTGTACTAAAGTGTCCCTACATACAGTGACCTGCCTCTCCTTTTCTGTTATATGCCCTCCTCCTGTCACAGGCCCCTGTTGGAAAAGGACTAGTGATGTCTCCTTTTCAGGTGCCAGAGGTTTCCATATGAGACTGGGCAGGTATGCTGAAGTTCATCACCCACTGCAGAATCATAAACATGTGATTTAATTTGGGCTATAAGAATGAAACCTGTCTTGAAAACTGGATTGTTGTAAATGAAGACTTGACTTGATATTAATGTGGTTTCTGGTGATATTTTACTCATAAAATTTAATTTTGAAATGTTTGTGTCTTTTGGCTGCTAACTGGCAGAAGGGAAAGAAACAATTAGAAAAAAAAAAGCAGGGGGTTGATGAAGATGATGTGTAGTGGAAATTACCACATTCGGATGAGATCCATTCTTGCCTAACATGTTTTCTAGAAATCTGAAAGGGCACTTGGTGGTATGTGAAATCATATATGATGCCAGAGTCGTCTTGATATGGATGGTACTCAAGATGAAGGAAAGATACAGCAGCAAGTGTAGGTACTAGAAATATGACCTAAATGCCAGTGAATAGGAATCTGCTTGGATAAAAGCCATAGAGGGCATCTAGGAGGAAAAATAACTCCAGACCTAGAGATTCAGTGGCATGAAGGGAAGTAGATGTGCAATCCAAAAATGATAATGGACAGCAAGTGAACTTGCAGTGCAATCAAAGTGGCAGGTAGAAAGGTCAAGGCAGTTGTCAGCTCTGGAAGCACAGATGACATGTCCTCAGAGCACGGAGGCAATAGCCTCTCTCTGTGTATGTCCAGGAGGAAGTTCAGTAGCTATAGGAATGTTAACAGGAGAAAATGTAGGCAACTCGGAGTAATGCTAAAGACAGGAACAACAAGTAATGGGGTAGAAATATATGTTTATAGTTAAAGAAAAAAGATAGTAAAATGCTGTGTGGCTTTAGCACTCATTTTCAAATAGTAAAGATAACAATTTAGTATAGAATCTCCTGCCCTACACCTCTGTAATTAACAACAAACACAAGTTTGGAGCTTTGTGCATACCCAGTCTCTAAAAAGACATGGTATCAGTGCAGCACCTGCTGTAAATGAAGCTGGAGGACACAATACCTTAGGTTAAAAGAAATCCATTGTTTCCGAACATTGTAGGCCAAATTCTACTCTCTTCACATCCGTGCACTTCCACTAAGGTAAATTAATTTGCCCAAGGGGTATTAAATGAACCGTTCTGATTTATAACAGACAAAATCCTTGATGAAGGTACCATTCACAACAATTAAAAAGATTGAAAAGTTAACAGTATGGATAATTGGAAGTGTAGTGACTGATTGATTTATGTATGACTGTATTGTTATGTGTCAAAATGTTTATTGTTAGTAATACAATATTCGTGGCATAGCATTGATAATGTCCTGCAAACTATCTGCTATTCAAACAGTGGCCATTTATCACCCAGCAAGATGCATTGAATCATATATCATGAAATAGTTTGAAAATACTGTTCAGTGTTCTCAAAGACGTCTGAATATTTATTGTCAAATACTTCACTAGCTTTGTTCTTTGCACATCTACTAAAATTAGATTGCTTTAACTTAGTGACTGCTAGATCCACCATGGAATGACTGAGTGGATTTGATGTATGCAGATGTGAACACTCTGAACAGTTTTCTGAAACAAAAACTATTTTAAAGAATACATTTAACAAGTATCTTGGGAAAAGTCATCTTCTCAGATTTCTCTTGCTATTTTTGGTTGACTTGAAACAGAGAGGAAGAAATACAAGAACAAAAGATAATCAGGAGGTGTGAAACTGAGTTCCTGTGTGACTGTTTTATAAATATTTGATATTATCCTTTGCCTGAATGGAGCTTTGTTTGGGGGAATCAGGCAGCAGATGTTTGGCTTTACCTGATATCTACTTTGGCAGCACATTTTACTTCCCTGTTTTGCACGACATGGTGCTGAAGCCATGTTTTGTGTTTATAGCCTTTTGGGGATACCAGGCCAGATCCAAAAGCTGCAGAAGTGACGGGAAGACTTGCATTGACACAGTTGGCTTTGGCCCAGGTTCGGTCTCGCTGTTTCTCTGAGTAAGCGAGGGACAAATGCTGTGTTTTGCCATGTGACTATTCAATGACTAATACCACTTTTCATCTTTATCATCTTTCAAATTGCTGAATTCCATCCCTACCATTTTATCACGTTTCTATATTAAGATTAAAAACATAAAAAATGTGTACTTACGTCTGTTTGTTTTCAAAGTAAACATGGAAATCTGATCATTTTAACTAGAATGTAGTTTCTGTACCAGCTACTAAAATATTTGTATTGCTTTTGCATTCCTCTTTTGGACTAATACTGCTTTAAGTACTCTGTATTCATAATGGACATGGTCGTTCTTGCAAAGAGCTATGCAGTGCCAAAGAACATTTCTTAGTGCTATTTGTTAGTGTCTGCTGGCTAGTTAAGCACCACTGCAGATGTACGATAGCTGGAATTTGCTAGAACTTAACCTCCAGAAATACATCCCTGTTACTATAAGCAAAACTGGACCAAAATATTGTTATAGCTCTAATGAGCTATAAGCCAGTAAGGAGAGCTGTAAAGAGAGGAGAGATTTCAATATCATATCAATATCACAAGTGCAGAGTGGAAGCGCTTGTTCCACCAGTGTCAAGTACCTTGCAACAGGAATTGTCATTTGACAGCCATGACCTTATCTGTCATACTTACACACCTGTGTGCCATGCTGTACCCTAGCAAAAGACAGAAATACAAGAGCACTTCTGTGGCCATTCCTCCTGGAGTCTTAGCCTGCTTATGGTCTTGTGTGGGTTGTAACTTTAAAACGAAGAGCTGGCAGCAAATGAGCCGGAGTCACTTGCAGGTTTTTTTCCTCACAAAGCCTTCTGACCTTGAAAAGCCTTAAAGCTGCATTTGCCATGAAAAATAACTTCTACTTAGTGCTGAGCACGTGTATTGTTGCACAGACAAATAGACAAATAACAATGTGAGTACACGCCTTGATCATTTATCCTCCTCTGAGGGCCATAAACCATGAGTAAATGCAACAAAAGCAGAAGATTAATAGTGGCTGCAGAATGCTTTGCATTTTTCATAATGATTCTCTACAGATAGAATCAGTAAGTGTCACTAATTGGTAGGCACTTGTTCTGCATGGGGGCCCAATCCTCCCTCTGGTAGAGTTGGAGGCCAGTCTCTGGTTCTCATGTTGGGGAGAGCAGGAGCAGGCTCCTCAGGAACTGCAAAGGCTGCTTTTTAACAGATGCCATAATTCAGGAAAAGGCTGTGTGCAATGCAGAGAAAACCCCAGTAGCCTGCAAAGACGGTACCAGCCAGCCTGTCTGGTGCATGGGCAATTGTTTGCAAACTCACTGGTGGCTATTCAGGCTTGAGGAGAAATAGAAGGTTGGCCGCAAGCCAGCTGCTGAATTTGACATGTATTCAGCTGAATGACTGGGCTGGCATAGTAATATAATCCTGTGGTGTCCTGCTGGTCTCCTTCAGATCTTGTTGGCTTGTTGGCAGCCACTGATGCTTGTTCCCTGTGGATGTAAGGGTGCTGTGCAGGAAACTGCTGGAAAGACTGCCTACCCAGTGTTGTCCAAACATCGTCCAAAGCAGAAAGTATGTGCAGGAGTACCCCATGCTGATTGTTGTGTAGGCCTCTACAGGCCTGGGAAAAACACTTCAATCAAGTTTTTATCAAATTTACTTTGTTGCTTAAACTGACTTTTTTTTTTTAAGACTTACATAAAAAATAAGGGCATAGTGTGTCTTTTCTAGTGCTCTTAACTCTGACATTACAAATCTGCTTAAATCTAGTATTATGCCAAGTAGAGGTACCCAAACTACCTCCCTGAAACAGCACTGTGTTCGAGCATGAAGCTATGCCAACACAGCTGTGCTGCTCCCAGTACCCAACCAAATTTGGGTCTTTATGTGCAGTCTGGGTGTAGTGTATGGGCTCAGAGACTGACCATACAATTAGGTGCTCCGAGAGCCAAACTGGTACCACACCCAGCACTTCAGACTCCTCTGTCAGACCTCCTGCGCTGAGATGATGATGGGCCCGAAAGCCATGAGCTCTGGTTTGAGCCGGACGCTTGATTTTTGAAATTGCCACACACACATACTGCAAGACTGTTCCTGTTGCCAGCTCTCTCAAATGTAAAGCTTAAATTGATTTGGGCTATGCTGCCAGAATTTCCCCAAGTGAACTCAAGAGAAGGTCATCTTACCACAGATTTATCTAAAAAGCTGCCTGGTGGTGTGGATCTTTTTCCATTTCCCCGAATCCACAATATCCTTATCGTATATACCTGCATAATTTCTCCATAGCATTGTTTAGCGTCTCTGTGCTCATGAGCAACTCCAGGGATCTGTCCTGCTCCAGTCTGAGAACGACACTGGAATGGCGTCTCCTCTGCAAAAGGGACAGATGGAGACATGGGAGAGGGAAAGTGTATAGGGCTTGCCAACCTCTTTCTGTCTGCATCTCTCTTAGGTAAGTGGACTTTGTCCTTTTCTCTTCTCCCCAGTCCTAGTTAAAACCTCTTTTTAGCTTTCTGTGTCCTACAGAAATCTTGATTGTCCTTCCCAAGGAGGCAGGAAAATAGGGAAGGCAGCTTGTTCAGCTAGGTAAGGCTCAGAGCACTGTCACTCCGCAAATGGCCCTGGTGGAGAACAAGCCCATTAGGGAAAAGCTGTCAGTGCTTTAAGTGCCTCTGCTGACCAGGCATGTGCTCTTTTACTAGTTGCTTTACCTATTGCTAATTCTCATCGTCTCTACCCCTGTTTCTGACGATTTGTACGCGTCTCTGTGCAGTGTCTTGAACACAGTGGGGTTTCAGTCTGGCTTCTTGGCACTGCTGTAATAGAGGTATTTCTGTTACCCAGAGCAGTCAAAATCCAGCAGGCCTGGGATGTGAACATTTGTGGTCAGTCTCAAAACCAGAACCAAAGCAGCAGCTTTGTTCTTTTCAGACAGATCATCAATTAGGGCCAAAATCAGTAACGTGTCAGTATGACTTACTGACTCTAGGCTGCTTTTTAAAAAGCATCCAAGACACAGACTATTAGTTGACATGATATGGATATTCATGCAATGTTTGCCCTGCAGTTTTTGAGAAACTTTTGAATCTCCAGAATTGCTAACTTCAGAGCTCTCTCTCTTTACTATTTATGTAGTGGTTGCAGCAATCAAACCAGTATTCCTTATGTGAGGCAAAGATGTGAAAGAAAAGAATGCAGAGTAACACAAAATCCCATCCACTTAAGCTAAGAAGGATCATAGTCTGTTCGGAGAATAACCTGATCGTTCATTACTGAACTGCAACATCAGGTACTTCTGGGGTAATCAGAGGTATTGCCTCCGGAAAAACTGCATCTGAAAAGAGAGACTGGCTGCCAGACATGCATCTCTAAAGGGAGAGGAGCTTCTCTGCTGCAGACCAAGGAGCATATGCTCTTCCCTTCATGCTGCACTATACGGTAAAGAAAAGGAGCAGGGCTTTTTGCAGAGCAGTCGTGACACACCAAACATACATTTGATGTTCAATGGCCTGGCGCAAGTGGAAGCGCAGGATTTGGATGGCAAACATCTGAAAAGGTGTCGACTGAGGCTACCAATGCACTATAGATCAGAGCTTGAGTATACTGCTAGAAAAAATAATCCCATGCAAACCCCTATTCCCTCTGTATTCAACATCTTATATTCTGTTCATTACTCGTGCATTCTATAATTTGCACCAATGCATGTTGGGACTTGCTAAAAATGAAAGGAGAGCTTGAGAGAGCAGATTTAAACTTGTATGTCATATCCAGGCAGGTTCCCTCAGTATGAACTTTTCAAAATTTCCAGGCCTGACTGTTCCATTCATTGGCAACAGTTTACTAGTGCCCATGTCTCCCGTGCAGATCCAGGGGACTAAGAATCTTCATCTCCTTGTTGCTCCTTAAAACTGTACCTCTGTGAGCTGACAGTGACGTCTTTACAGTTAAAGATAGTATTTTGCCAGTGGAGTTCTTGTACTCTTTCTGAAAATCCCTGCCTATAAACATGAATCTATAAAAAGGGAGTATTTGAATCCTCTTCTAGGCAGAAGCATAGAAGGCTCTTTTCTAGGTAATATGTTGTCAAGGTCAGGGAAACAGCTGTTACCCCATGGTTTTAATTTGCTGTGTTTCAGAGCTCTGGAGAGTCAAGTTGGCTGTTGCTGTCATTAATGGAAAAGATTTTCAGGCATTGCAGGGTGACAAATCAGAAGCGATACCCAACTGGAGAATGAGTCCCTGAAACTATGTGAACCAGAAGATGGAGGGAGGTGGGGGAGTGCAGGGGAGATGGTTGGTTTTGCAAATGCAACTGAAATCAGCTGGATAGGATTGCCCTGACATTTGCCTTCTGAGGGTTTGTGGGTTTTATTGCTGCATGATAGAGTGCACCTGGCACGGGAAAGGGTTTTGTCTGGCAATGAGGAGAATGGGTCACACCTGAAAACTCTGGCTTAAATATCCAGCTAGAATGGCAGTGCTATATAGTAGATTGAAAATGAAGGGTGAGGTGTGAGGCTGTGGTTCCAGGTTTCTCAGGAATTCAGGGTGAGGCTTCTCTGCAATCTGTCCCTGCCTACCTCAAAGAGACATGATTTATAATGGCAAGCATCACAGAGATTTTTGTGGCAAAGTATGCATTGTATTCTGAAGATGTTTTGTTGTCTGAAGAGGGGTTTTTAAAAGTATTTTTTTACATCTCTAGCTAATTAAAATGTGGCTGAAAGTAAATCACTAGAAGTATCAGTAGGATTAAAACTTAGTGAAATTTTATGAAGTAATTAGAATGGCATTTGTACAGCCAGTGGCCAGATCAAAAATGCAGTTTTATCCAAAACCTATCTGCTATATTTTTTTCTTATTAAGCACTTTGACCTTCTGCTGTGAACAACAGAAGGTTTGGCAGGTGATAAGATGTGCTCTAGTCACAAAAAGAGTAGGAGAGAGAGTTGCTATAACCCTGGAGTTCACGGAGTTTTGCTTCCAGAGAGCTTGTTATGATTTTTCACTTGTCCCTATGAAACCTTTGCACTAAGGTCAGTTTTTATGTGAGCTCAGAAAGAATGCAACCTAAATGGTCATGTATGCCTATCCTTTCCTCCCATGGTTAGCCTGGGTTCAGGCTTGTCCTAAACTTACCTGTGTTCTTTTATCTAGGTCAGACACAAAGAAAGTCTTATGTGCTTGAAGACTTGGGTGGGTTATTTTTTTTTTTTTTCTGATCAAAGATACTACCTTTTTCCACAAACTTTGCTTCATTAAGATCCTCGCTAAAGATAACAAAATGGCTGTGAAGACTGTTATTTCACGCTTTCTGTGAGCTAACCAAAGCCAGCATTAACTTGTTGCTAAATAATGCTATAGGTTGTCCCTCTGTCTCTTTGTCTTTGCAATGCAATCCTAAAATACAATTCTCTGCAGAAGGTGGAAATTTGTCACCTTGATCTGTGAGAGCAGTGGCTGGCATCACAGGAGCTGGAAGGGCACCAGCTGTATTAGATGGTGGAAAGGCTCCTGTGAATTTTCTTTAGAGCCTGCAAAGAAGGGGAGGTGTTGCAGCGGGGGTAGAATGAAATCTCAGAGTCTAATCAGAAAAGGGTGACATTGCTGGATTGTGGATTTCTTGTGTTTGGGTTTTAACATCAAAGCTTGCTGGATGGCAGGATTGTCTTCGGCTGCCTCCAACAGAGTAGCATGCTCATGCTGACTCTCCTCTCTGCCACTGTTCTAATATGTAGACCAACTGTGAACAAAACTAGAAATTGCTTCCTCAAGTTAGACAATGAAATACTTCAAGTAAAGCATAGGAAAATGATGTGGAGACAGGTCTTCATGAGGGATTTGTGAGCAGGAGAATAGTCATAGGTGAGGCAGCCTGTGCCAGGGCATGGGGCTCTTCTCCACTCCGTTCTGTGTGTTGCCAGCACAGTCACTATTACATGGGTATGGATTATAATCTGCTTTCCCTTTAGTTCAGACGTTTACTAGTGACAAATCCCTGCTCCATGGGCATCCCTAAAATTCCCATCTGAAATACCTTACAGAGACTCTCTGAAAGCAATGAAAACCTATCCTGAAGATCACATCCTTGTCAGAATATTTCCAATTGGAAACCTCAGACTAAGCCACATCTGTAGAAAATACAATTTCCAAAAGAAGCCATGGATTTTATTTTCTTTCTTTAAAGATAAAACATTAAACTAAGTAGTACCCTGTAAAATATGGTATATTTGTATTAAGTCATTGCAATCAGGAAAACATACTGATTTATTTTTTTCCCTTTTATATTCTCTGCGCAAAGTTTCTAAGAGAGCTTTGCTTGGCAGCTTAGCTTTCTGTGGAAATGGGGTGCGGTGACACTACAAAGTTTCCTTTTCTTTCCCAAGTATTTATCTGGCCCACGGAGTCAAGTGCAGTCCTCGGACAAAAACGCGTACCCACCCTTGTCAAGCTGTCAAGGGATAGAAACCAGCCCTGCATGTGGGAGTTGATTCTGCTGCAGAATCCTCTGCTAAAGATAAGGGAGAGAGACTTCTGCTGGTCAATAGCTTCAAAAATAGGAAAAAATCTGGGTTTCTTTAAAACACTTGAGTTTGATTTGATTACTATTATATTTTCATTTGTTACCTTATGCTGCAGAAAATGGCATGTCTTGCATTCATACTTGAGGAAATATCTCGCTGCTTTGTGTAGAGATGCCTTGAGAAGGGTCTTGAATGCAGCTATATTCATCTGAAAGAGAAATATGCTTTCAGTTAGTGTCCTGCAAGTACAGGCTAGCCAAAACACGCCTTTCTAGGTCTTTGCTTGAGCTAACGGAGCAGAGGATCAACCTGTTTGGGATTAATCTGCTGTTAGTCATGCTGTAGGACTGCTTGATAATAGCTTTGACTCCTATGACAACAATGGGAAAACAGAGGAACCAAGTGTGTTTCAGTGCGTGGGGTTTGTTTTGTTTTGTTTTTCATCATCTGCTTGATTCCTTTTCTAACCCAGCCTCCTGTCACCTCTTCCTGACATGTGTCAGAAGCGCTTGTGGCTTTTTTTGGTAGTTACAGAATCAAGCAAGATGGGACCCTCTCCTCTGCTGGTGTTTGTAGGTGCCAGAGTAGCAGAGATAACTGTGCTGCACAGGGACGTGTCTGTGCCGTGCAGGTTGGTGCCACGTTGGGGGTGTCAGCTCCTGAAAGCGGAGTCGCCGTGTCAGCACAGTCCTGTGTTTGGGCCAGCCAGTCTGTGTACACACAGGTGCAGTGTGGCCGTAGCTGTGTTGCTGTCAGGCTGTACGTGAGCAGGAGCACCGCTGAGCAGCACCCTGGTATGTGGTGGTGCCAATTCCCAAAAGCTATGCTAGTGTGTAGTGGATGCCTCTTAAAAGATGTTAGCTAGGCTGTGGTATCAGCACCTTAACAGAGCTTAGCAACTTTGCTACCCTGAGAAACTGCATGCATCTGGCGATGGGATGAGCGAACACAGGGTTTACTAGGCTGTTAAATAGCTTTTGTAAATGAAGCAGCCTGGCAGAGATCTTAAAATTTTGGTCCTTAGATTTAAAAGAATTTTTTTTCGTTATATTCTTCCACAGTCAAGAAAGTCAGAGTAGCCTCCCTGCTGTTCTCTGCCTTCCAGGCTCTATATGAATGGAGATGGTAGGACAGAAGCTGTTTGAGACAAAGACACTAATCGTTCCAAAATGTGACTGGGTTGACTCTGCTTGAATCCTGTTTTGAAGTCCTTCAGATCTGTCATTGGTATGGCTTTCTATCATCTTCAGTCAGATCTAGCTCTAAGTCCTATTTTCCAACCCTCATCTGCAATTTAGGCACCACCACAAAGGATGTATGAAGGGAAAATAGGAGGAAGAGGATGACTACGACTATCCTTCCTCCAGAAATGATTTCATATGTGTTTCATTACTGTAAGGCATCAGGGAAACAGGGAAAAATATGGCTTCAATACAAAGTGCATTCAAAACGCATCACAGGTCTTTGTTAACGGGTGACCACAGCGATATTGATCAGTGTTTGATTTGTTTTGCTGTTGTAGCAATGCTTTTCTGTGCTTCCCTGAACACATTGTTTTTCCATTTTACTTTTTATAAAATTACAGAATCATTCCAGGTATAGAGTCCTGAGTTATTAAGATCTTTCCAGGTCCCAACCCTTTCCTGTTAGTATTAGATGGTGAATTAACCAGGACTATTCTTGCTTGTTTGCGTAAGCAATATCTTATGAGTTGCTTTATTACTACCAATATATATTTCTGTCTTTGGAAGGTGATGTATTGGCTTTTTTTTTATTCATTTATTTACAAAGAAAGAAGACTGCAAAGATGTAATCTGATTTGGCATCTTTCTCTGGCTTCATCAAAGAAATTATGGCTATAATATTTATATGGTGAAATGACAAGGACTAGCCATCACTCTTTTGAGATTACCATATTCTTCCAACAGCAAGACTCTCACAGAATTTATTTTCATTGTATATATTGTGGCAGGTGCATAGGTGTGAAACAAACAAATAATCTGGAAGAAACCTTCTGTATACACAGAGAATACATTCCAAAATAGTTGTCTTGGAAAAAGTGAAAACTCCTGCACGGTCTCTGCAACTGCTGAATAAACCCAGCTGCAGAACCTCCTGGAAGCTGCTAGTCTCATTCTGTTTGTGCTTTGATCAAAGACTTTCACTGCATATTTGGAGGTAGTATCTTATATACCAGCGATGCCAAATGTATGGCACTGCATGTTAAGTCATTCATACAGGTGAAGAGATAGTTGCCTCTAAGGATAGTCTGGGTATATTAAGGCTTTGTTTAGCATCTGGAAGCAGCTCAGGGTGAAGGTAGCTTGTTTTGCCAGCAGCAGTGTCATTAACGTACAATCTGTTGGAAAATGTTTATCAGCTGAAAAATAAACTACAGTTTATAGTTGCAGTGAAGTGGACCTGCATAATTTGTATGCATTCAAAGCTGTTGTCTTGATTATTGATTAAGGCACTGTTCTGTGAAAGTCAAGTATTCAAGAGAGAACAGTTGGAGAAATGCTAGGGTGTTTTTTTTCTAAATTTACAAAGGTGAAACTAAGGTAGAGCATGTTTGGTATCATGTTGACAGGGTTACTGTGGGTGGCCAGTGGGATCTAGAGAAGAACCAAGCTAGACGAGACACCTAATTCTGTAAAAGCCAGAGAGAACCAGGAATACATTTGAAGGCCTTTTCTAAAGGTGCTAACAAAGAAGCCCTTTCCGAGTGACTGCAATTTTTATAAACATATCTGAGCTAGCTTGCAGAAAAAGCATTTCCAGCTCAGACTGACGATACCACCCAAGAACCATAGGCTTAGGGTCTCGTCCCAGCCAGTGCCTAAATAGGTAATGAAATCAATGTAAAATGCTGATGACAGTGCTGAGAAGCATGGGTCAGAATGTTTCCTGCTGTAAATGACTTGTCTGAACACCCTTGCTGTGGGCAGAGATGCAGGCCAGATGACTGCTGCAGATCTGACTCTTCCCGCAGCACCGTGTGTGTTTCAGACCCGCTGCACACAACTGCTCCTGCGGGCTGCTGTCACCGCCTGCTGCAAACACTCATCCTTCCTGAAAGTGAGCAGCCCAATTTTCCTGTTACTCTGTATTCCAAGTGTTCCAAAGTCTTGGGAAAAATGGGGTGGAAATTTTTTCCCCCCGTTTCCTCTCTTTTCCTTTCTCTGTGCTACTGAAAAGGAAGGGAACATTCTGAAAGCATGTTTCATTTTGGGAGGGTCAAAATTACTTTTAAAAGTAATTCCAAGGAGTATTTCACATATTTGCCTAAAAAGTTAATCTTCTATCTCTTCTTGCATTTTAAAGTGTATAATACACATCATTGCATGATCAAAGATAAGGAAAAAAGTTTGGTTTTTTTTTTACCAAATCTTCTCATTTTTAAACAAATGCAAGTTTTGCGTATACTTAACTGGTAAGCACCCAGTTTGCTGAGGGTTCAAATAATCAGCCAGAAAAGCCCCAAATCTGTTCACCTTGTCTTTCAGCAGTCTTAGCTGTTCATGTGAACAAACTCAGTGGAGTTACAGAGTCCTCAGCCAGCAGGAAGGTCTCCTCCTCATCTCCACGTGTGGATGGGGAAGCAGTGACTGGGAGAGGACTGAGGGGATTCGGCATGGTCTGCTGTGTCTCAGAAACACAGTTTTCCTTAGAGGGAAGTATTTCTGTTGCTTGTCCTGCAAAGGAAGTGTATCCATTTAGTAAATCATGCTGAATCCTCAGTGTCTTGCATTGTTGATAGCGGTTACAACAGACTAAAATCAGCAAACACTCAGAAATCCAAGATGACAGCTAGCCATGTCATATATCCTAGATATGATAGCCAGTTTGTTGGTACACAATGAAGATGACGTGCTTGTGTAACCTGAGCACACGAGCCCCTAGTTCTTTCACTGTGCAGTGAATTTCCTGGTCACCGCACATAGCTCCCCACATGTTGTTTATCCTTCCCCCTCATCCATGGATGGGACTGTCTCGTAATCAGTGGCAGACATGGGGATGGTTTTCTGTCTCTTGATCTCAGGAGGGAACCACAATGGAAGGAGAGTGCATCATTTCTGGCTTTAGACAGAGAATGATTAAGCTGGATGGCTAAAATAAGACCCAGGCTAGGCATACTGTTGACAGCACTCAGAAAAATTCCCAGGGATGGATTCAAGCTAACCCTGGTACAGCCTAACTACCATAACTGCAAATCTAGCTGTTAGCAACTCAAGGTGTGTGCAAAACACCAAGCTCTCCTGTCTCCTTCATTTTTCCCTTGATGTTTATTTTGAGTAGCCTTTTCTTCTTCTACATGTCTGGTTCCGCATGTTCCCGTGTTAAAGGATTTATTTGGAACCTTACACTGACTTTTTATGCAACTGTGACAGCTTCATTAAACTTAGTGACAACTGTGGCAAGCTACAGAGGGTGGTGACTTCATTGGAAACTACAGCAGGAGAGGGGAGCTGTGAAGGAAAAAGATTTAGTTTTGAATTCCTCTCACTGTGTACTTAGGACATATGTATGCAGAGATACTAAGGAAAGTTAATCCACATTGATTTCTGATGTGAATTACTTCAAATGCAAGAACCTAAACTTTGGAAGTGACATTTCCTAAAATCAATGTTGTGATGTTTCAGGGTGGTTTTGGTTTTGGTTTGGTTTTATTTTTTTAAAAAATGTTTAGACAGTGTGCTTAATGTAGTTTGACTGAGCAACTAAGCACACGTATCATTGTCTACCATGGACTCTCAAGTTAGTATAAGACCTTAGAAACAATACAAGTACACGTATAAGTAAACGTTAGGCATGACATTACTGTCACTGGGGACTAAGCATAAAAACATGCGTGTGTGTTTTGTTTAGGCATGATTTTTATCCATAGGAGATACGGAATTTTTTCCACGTGTTGGTCCTCCCTGAGCTTACAGTTGTTGAATTTCAAATATTGGCAACCAATGACAGAGCCTTTAATTTCTTTTCAAGGTCAGCCTGTGCTCTTTCTCTTGGGAAATCCTTGCAAACAGTTTTAGGGCTATAATCTCCGATGATGAAAGTCCATTGGTTTTAACGGAGTTGTGTCAACAGGGAACTTGCCTGTTGGATTTGACAGAGCAATGGAGACAGCCTGATGGCAGTAGCTTCTGTTGTTGTCCCTGCAGAGGGGAATGAGAACATGGATAATCCTCTTCAAAAAGGATTGGGACTCCCCACATAGTCTCAGAATGAGTTTCACACTGCTTCTGTATTTCACTGCAGCAACAGGAAAAAGTAGCTGAAGTCCAGATGTCAGTTTAAAAAAATTACATATATATATATATTCCAGAACTGAACACAAGTATGAAATCGGATATCAGCAGTAACATGCTATACTAGAACATGCATCACATGGGGTGGAACGTTGTCTTGGCTTTACTATGAGAAAGAGAAGCACAGTGTTGGGTTTCTGTTTGAGAAGCCCAACAGTAAACACTGTCCTCTGTCATGTGTGCTTTGGTGTTGAACTGTATGCTCTGACTTCAGGTATATCCAGAGGTACTACACACAGAGTAATTACAGCAGCACCCTTCTTGGCGAGAAGAGGTCTACACTGCATCTAAGCTGACGCTGCTTTCTGCTACTGCATCAAAGCTGCCTCTGGTTCCCACTATAGGTTATTTAAAATGCCTCAGGTATATTTACAGTACGCTGCAGTCTGCAGCACTGATACATTCTCACCCTCCTGGCCCTTATCAGCCCGGGATTTGCATACTGGGATTAATCACAGCCTTGGGATCCTGTGTCACAGAATCATTCTCTCAGTGCCCACTATAGAAACTCTGTAGATCAACCCTCTGGCAAACAGTACTCTAAATACCTGTCTTTCTGCCTTAACTCTGACAGGTTTTTACAGCCTTCTGAATACCTACATCGTCCTGTTGCTTAGACTGGTGCCTTATCCCTTGAAATACAGTAGACTTTATTGTATCTCTTTAAGTACTCCAACTTAATCCTATCTAATTTTTATGAAATAAAACTAAGAACTAGACTGCAGTCCTAATTAATATATCTGCATATTAATATGTAACTTCATATTTGTAGGTGTGTCTATTCTAATTTAAACCCAAATACATGTTTTGCATATAGTTTACATGTAGGCATATGTACATAAAATCATATATATGCATCTTGCATGGAGAGTATGTGGAGATATCCACACTGCGAATGTGTTTGCCTGTATAAAATATTTTTTTAAAAAATTAGAATGTATTTCTCTGTATATTTATATTCAGTAATACTGGTAGGTGCTCAGAAGGATATACCCTGCCAAAGTTATCTCACAAGATGTTTAAAAGATCGTATTTCCTAGACCACTTAAATGTTCCACAGTATTTGCAGAAAAGCTAAATGAAGTGGTGACCTCACACCAACACCACTGCTCTGGAAAGCATGAGGTACAAGGTATAGTCTCCATATACAGGTACAATCACGCGTGCACACGTGTATGTGTGCTCATCTAAACTTCACTCTGAAAACCCAGCCATGGCTGCATGAAGCTTCTCCATCTTCAGTTTTAGTTTCTTCCTGAATACTGAGGGAGTCTAAATGACTATTTGTTATGTTAATTGAAATAAATAGTATTTTTCCTCAGGCTCTAGATGGCTTTAGGCAACAAACTGATATCCCTTCCTGTATGAGGGATAGTGTAGAAGGGAAAACAATGTTTGCATCGTTTTCACATGAAATAACTTCAACTGACGTAGAAGCCCATGAACCCTCTCAAGCCAAGTAACCCCCACCCCTATTAATCTTTCATGCAACCAGTAATAGAAAGGTGCAGCAAATTAACAACTGCAACCTGAGGGAATAGCAGATGGCTTCATGTGGGTGAAAGGAGCTAGATTCAGTAATATTGTTGCTGCCATGTCCTAGACGTTATTTCTGCCAAATATATTTGTATTAATGTTTATTTTTATTTTAAAAAAACATAGTCCAGAAAAAAAGTAAGAGTTGGGGCCTTTCAAAAAACTGCCTTCACTGCTCCTTTTCAGTCCGGCTAAAAAACATTGATTTGGTCCAGTCAGAGGCTGGGAACCGTGTATGATTTTTGCTGCTAAATCTGCTAATGGTAGGTAACACAGGGAGAAAATTAAACAGTACTTCTGTGAGAAATATAAACTCTAGCCACTGACTATATTAGCAAACGCTGAATGATAATAGGTTCCAGTGTTAAAGTATCAATTAAGCTTGCTGTAACGAGTGTTTATTGCAAATCAGGATCACAGTCTTGTCATGGAAAAGTACATGAGGATGTTTTTAATTAATAGAATAATATAGTTGTGCCTTAGATGAAAAAACATATTTGCATATGTTTACTTTTACAGGAATAACTAAGTGCAAAATAAGCTTGAACAAGTATGTTCAAGAGGCAAGTAGGCTTTTGCATGAACTGTCAAACAAAATTCCTCTAAAAAAATTCTTATTTGTTGAGTTACTGAATGACTGTTAGAGAGCAGAGCCTGGTAAGCATTTAGTTGAAACCTTCCCATAAGGAGGAAGGAGGAGAAAACAGATGCCCATTTAACTAGAAGTGTGAAAAGGGTGTACAGAGGGTCAAAGACTGTCAGGACAGAGAAGATGAGATGCGTGGTCTACCAAAAAAGACCACCTGTCTGAAGTGGCAGAACAGATTGTAAAGCACTGGCAAAAAAGAAGACATGCTAATACTTTTTACTTTAAACAAAGAGTATGGTGTACAGAGCCAAAATAATGGGGAATTGAAATAAATAGGGGAGAAAAGGTGGAGTATTTGACAGCAATGTTGTTCAGCTTAACAGAGACAGACGGTGAAATGAGAGTTTACATGGAGAGTGCCGCTGGCCTCAGGGGGCTGCTTCACAGGCCGGCAGTTGCCCATCCTGCAAAGGTAGATCAGTGACTGCACATGATCACTCAAGGACACTGGTCATGCCATGAAATTGGCATCTTATGAAATACTGTATTTTGGGATCTCTGTCTTCAGGCTTTGGTCCAAACCATTAAAGCATGTGACTCTAGGTGTTTAGAAGGCCCCAGTTTCTCTTGATCGGTACAGGGACTATCTCAAGCTGGTCTATATTCACATTACATTTAGGACTACAGCCCTAAAGCAGGAGATTTACATTTTAGCCCATGTGCTGAGAAGTAAAGAGTACCAGGCTGATAGCTGAGCAGCCTTGCTGAGCACATGCACATACCTGCCTCCAGCACGAGCTGTGCTAGGCAGGAGGAAGAGCGAGCTCCAGCCAGGTCTCCACTGCTAAGGAAACGTTGATCATTTGCTGCACAAACCACACTGAGAGCACTGCTAGAGGGATAGGGAGAGGATTTTAGGGGTATTGCTTCTCCTTTCTGATCTTCTAAATGTATCTGTGCGTGTGGTGAGTTTAATTCTACTAAAAAGGTCTTGGTTTGCGAATGGCTGCTAGCTCGTGAAAAGTTCTTCTTGCTGAAACCTGTGGTGCTTGCTCTTTACTCTGACTCCAGTTTAAAAATCACGGAATCATAGAATGCTTTGTGCTAGAAGAGACCTTAGAGGTCACCTCATTCCAGCCCCCCTGCCACGGGCAGGGACACCCCCCACCAGCCCAGGCTGCTCCCAGCCCCGTCCAGCCTGGCCTTGGGCACTGCCAGGGATGGGGCACCCACAGCTGCTCTGGGCAGCCTGGGCCAGCGCCTCGCCGCCCTCACGGGGGAGAATTTCTTCCTCATATCTAATGTCCATGTGCCCTCCTTCAGCTTCCAGCCATTCCCCCTTGCCCTGTCGCTACGTGCCCTTGTCAAAAGCCCCTCCCCAGCTTTCTTGTCGGCCCCTTTAGGTGCTGGGAGGCTGCTACAAGGTCTCCCTGGAGCCTTCTCTTCTCCGGGCTGAACAACCCCAACTCTCTCAGCCTGTCTGTAGGAGAGGTGCTCCGGCCTCTGATCATCTTCGTGGCCTCCTCTGGGCTCGTTCCAGCAGGCCCACGTTCTTCTTCTGCTGGGGCCCCAGAGCTGGACGCAGTGCTGCAGGTGGGGGTCACGAGAGCGGGGCAGAGGGGGAGAATCCCCTCCCTGGACCTGCTGTCGGTCACGCTTCTTGTGATGCAGCCCAGGATGCGGTTGGCTTTCTGGGCTGCGGGCGCACACTGCCGGGTCACGTTGAGCTTCTTGTCCCCCAGCACCCCCAGGTCCTTCTCCTCGGGGCTGCTCTCAATCCATTCTCCACCCGGCCTGTATTGACACAGGGGGCTGCCCTGACGCATGTGCAGGACCTTGCACTTGGCCTTGCTGGACTTCACAAGGTTCACACGGACCCACCTCTCCAGCCTGTGAAGGTCCCTCTGGACGACATCCCTTCCCTCCAGCGTGTGACCGCACCACACAGCTTGGTGTCATCGGCAAACTTGCTGAGGGTGCCCTCAGTCCCGCTGTCCGTGTCGCTGACAAAGATGTTGAATAGCACCGATCCCAGTACGGACCCCTGAGGAACGGCCCTCGTCACTGGTCTCCACTTGGACACTGAGCCGCTGTCGGCAGCTCTTTGAGTGCAGCCATCCAGCCAGTTCCTTACCCGCTGAGTGGTCCATCCATCCAATCCACGTCTGTCCAATGTAGAGACAAGGGTTTCGTGAGAGACTGTGTCAAATGCTTTGCACAAGTCCAGGTAGGTGACATCGGTTGCTCTTCCTTTATCCACCAGTGCTGTTGCCCCACCATGGAAGGCCACCAGATCTGTCAGGTACGACTTGCCTTTAGCAAAGCCATGTTGGCTGTCACCAGTCACCTCGTTTTCCATGTGCCTTAGTACAGTTTCCAGGAGTGTCTGCTCCATGATCTTGCCGGACACAGATGTGAGACTGACCGGCCTGTAGTTTACTTGGTCTTCATTTTTTCCTTTTTTTAAAAAGGGAGTTATATTTCCCCTTTTTTCTGCTCAGTTTAATTGCCTTGCCTGAATGACTGAATAACTAGCTAATAGCCAGGATGAACTTTATGTCTGTTTAAATGCTTGTGGCTTTGGTGTATAATGTAATATGATGCTGTCCTCTGGGACAACGTGGGAAAATGTAAAAACCAGTTCCATACGCATGTTTGCAATATTAGAAAGGCAGCTTCATCAGGTTGGGCAGGCTTGGATTCTTTTTATAGCAGAACAAGTAAAACAGGGCTCTGTTTCTCAAACTCTTAGGATTAAGAATTTTTTCAGAAGAGTAAATATTTATAGAAGTTATATTTAATCGTTTCTTCACTGTAAAAGGACAGCTCATTTTATTTTTTTAATGAGCCTTCTACAAATAGACAGTTTAGTAGACCCAACTTTCTCCTCATTTAACCATGTATACCAGGGTAAACAAGTTTCAAAATCAACTTTCATTCTAGTATTTGTGATCACCTAATTAGAGGTTTATATGGATACTTAGTGTTAGGTAGATACTCATTTAATTACACACCTGACTTTTGCTGCATAGAGTAAAACTGCATGCTTCCTGTGCGCAACAGAAAATAGCTCCCCAGAAGTTCCCCAGACAAGGCCAACTTCTATCTTACTGTTCTGACAGAAAGCAAGATACTCCAGTGTTTCTTTTGCCAGGTTATTAGCAATTTATAGTGGAAGATGTGGCTTCAAGCACCTGAACTGTAGAGTGATTCAAGTTCAGCTGTGGTGCTAGAGGGGCACATGCCTTTGTCCCTGCAAAGGCATCGGCAGCGGGTCTGGTCCCTGAGCTCTTATCGTGGCTCTGAGAGTCTCTTCCACAGGAGGACCTCGCTCACAGCCTCCAGTTCTTGCTGCGTGTCAGGAAGCAGTTTGCTAAGCAGCACAATCTTGATCCTGCAAGATGTCCGAAGCTACAAGAGAAGAACAAGCACATGGATCCTGTCCCAGTGCAAGTATGAAGAAAAGTGACATGTGGAAGAAAAGCAGCGCAGCCTGGGCTGCGTGCTTTCAGATTGAACAGAAGTCAGTCACAGGATCCTCACACGCTCACTTCCCTAGTCATAAATAGTGAAATTAAACATTTGTCTGGAGACAAGAATGTAAAAACAAACCTCAGTGCCCTGGGCCTGAGATCGTTCTGGTCCTGAAAAGCTTTAAAAGGTTCCTCTTCATTCAGTCCCAGTTACTTCTGCCTATCTGAACACAAACTTCTGCAGCCTCTTCCCAGGCTTCTTGTTTCTGAAACAAAGCCATTTCCATTTAGAGCCCTCCAAGCCCCATCCACCATAAGCTTTTCTTTGACCTGCTGGGTGTGGACAGTTTCCCCAGAGCACACTGTCGGGCCCACACTCCCTTTACCAGACATGGTCAACAATTAAGCTAATTAAGCTATATGCAGGATTAAGTCTATAGGGCCAGATTCACAAAGGGACTTAGGTATTTGAAATGGGAATTAAGCTGATTATCAGCATATCACTCTCATTATACAGTCTTTGAAACTTTCATAGCCTTGTGCTTGTGCGCATTTCCTCCCGGAGAGTTCCTGTGTGCACAGGGAGGGAACAGAATTCCCTTTATGCGGTTCCCTCAGTGAGAACTGCCCCAGGGCCAGTCCTGGGCCAGGGATAGCCAGCCCCCACCTCACCCATCCAGTGCTCAGAATCTGTGAAAAGCTATCTTCCCCACATCCCTGCAATAGGCTTTGCTTGCTCGATGTGGTAGGAAAGCCTGTTTGAACTGTCTTGTTTCACACCTTTATGTACAAAATTGTCAGGGAACAAAAGACATTTTTGTTAGCAAAGGCTCACAGAGCTTTTCTTTCATGTGTGACAGATGCTTTCAGAATCCATTTGAGAGAATCTGCATAATTGATACACAACACCAGTGACCCAGCCTGAATGACTTAAAGTCTTTATTTTCATCTCATGTGGATCAGAAGCAGCCAGTGGAATTTGTAAGGCTCCATTAAGATGTTCAGGTCTTCAGGCTCTCTAGCAATGGGGGCCATGTGAATACCTGAGGACAAATAGCCTAGGTTTCATTAGCAAGATAAAATCCGCAGGGTGAAACATGGGAAATCAAATGCGATAAGGAAATGATTGTGAGCTGGTTATGCATAGTGTCAGCCACAGCAGGCTGAAGAATAATAAAAGGAGGGAAAATGATGAGCTCTAAACTGCAACAATTGCCCTACGAGCCTTCACTGCTGCAAGATATTTCCTTCTCTCTGTCAGTCCTAGCAAGGGTTAGCAAGCATTTTAATAAAAAGCCAATATGGAAATTTTTTTGACAGTGTACACTCTTCAAAGCATTGTTTCTGTCAGTAGCATGTTGTACTACCAGTACCTCTTCAGATTTTCATTTTCATCCAGGCATAAAGGCTCATCCCAAAATGAGAACTCAGGTGGATTACTTTCCTCTCATTGAATAGGAAGTATTTGAACTGCTCAGGCTGTGAGCTTGGTGATTCTGGTTGAGGCTTTTGGAGGCGCTGTAAGTTTCCCAAGGATGAGAGATAGATAGATGCTACAGGTGTCATTTTAAAAACATTTTACAAACCATTACTTTGCTTGTTAATGGAGCTCTCTTTCATTCCCTAATTCTTCTTATTCCCTAAACCCTGTGGATCACCACAGCGTCCATGCCTTGGTTTCCAGGGTACGTGGTTCTGCAGCCTTTACAGGGTGATGGAGTTCCACCTAGGGTTGACAGCAAGGCCTGGCCTTCCAGAAGTTCCCCCTAGTAAAGGCCAGCAATATTCAGGTGGGACTGAGTGTTCTGAAAATAATACATCCAGAGTCATACAATACTCATTTCCAGTAAAGTGGTGAGAGTCATATTACCAGATTTATCCCATGTTCAGCTCCCTGAGTCACCACAAATCATTGGATGAGTTGCTTATCCTCTCCATGTCGCCATGCTCCATTTAAATTGGGGATGAAGTGTAGTATTTCTTCACCTGCCAGGAACACTGGCTTTGCACTGATGACTTTATGTTCTAAAATAGTGATCAATGTAAGCACTTAGTTTCTTCCACCTTCCTGTGCAGTCCCTGGTGCCTGTGTGAGTGGCTTGTGCCAGGTGCCCTTGGGAGCTGGGCTGCGAGACCCCTGCGTTGGATCCAGTATGGCAGGTCCCAGGTTGCTGAATGCTTTGCGGCAGCGCAGCAATCATATTTCTTCTCTGTCGAGTATCAGTGTGGTAAGCAGTGCCAGTCTGGAAGACAGTATTTGTTCCCTTTCCCACTCTAGTTTCAATAAGGTTTCTAAACATATCCACAGGTACTCTTCTGTTCCAGCTTTCTGTGTAATTACAGAGCGAAGAAGCATTTACAGAGCGAATGCGCTTTAGGGGCGGGGGGGAAGCTTGGTGAAGTATGGAAATCACATTAAAAATTATCATATCAGTAACCATGAATAAACTGTCGGCACAATTCAGCTTAGCACTGTAATCACTATAAAGCATTTTAAGACACATTTATGTTTAGTGGCTGGTAAGAGTGAGAAGCTTATAATTTAGCTCTGATAGACGCACTAGTAAATGCCTCTTTAATAAGTGCCTTGGCCACGCAGGGCTCTGTGTGACTTCTATACTCCCGTTGCCTAAGAAGGCACTAACGTACGCAATGTATAGCTGCTTTGACAAGCCACGTAAGTTTTGTACAAGTGAATCCAACATGAAACAGTTACAAATCAGATGCCAGAAACAAACCAACAAGGAAAATGCAAAGCCTGAGCTCTTGAGTTTCATATCCTCACCTTACTCTTCCCATTGGTAAAGAGACTCAAGCCTCTCTTCTCCACACACGGGCAAGGGGTGTTAAACTCCTACAAACTTTTGCAGCTCTGGGACAGGCTCCTCCAGATATTTAGAAACCTCCTGACTCCATACCCAGTGGGATGATGCGCTCAGCAATTTGTCGGTGCCCCCTTAAGTAATAAATCTGCGTTTGCCTGAAGGAGCAGAGCATTGCTATGCTATCTATAGGTTAATAGAGAATCAGCTTTATCACTTGCTAAGGGAAAATAGATTTGCAACAATGGGACAAAGCTACAAAGCAAAAACCCAACAAAACACATTATTAATTTTAATACTGAATAAGAGAGATCCTCTACAACTTCTGCAGCCTTTCACTTGCCTATAAGGAGGCTCATTAGCTATTTGAACCTAGTCCAGGGTTAATGTGTCCTGGAGAATTCTTGAAGGAGCACGTTCCCTACTTTTGTTTTAAGCTGGGTCTGTGCTACCCAGACCACAAGATTATTTGCTCTTTTCTGTAAACCAAATGGAAAGATCCTGTTTAGTTTTCCTGCCCGTTCGTGATTCTTGTATTTAGAAAGTTAGGTCATCATATGGCCATGAAGATGTCTGGGTACTTTTTGTCTCCTCCCCTAACATTTTGATTAGTATACCTATTTCTGTTCTCTTATTAGTGTACATGTTAGCTTCATCTTTGTGCTTTTTCTTGTTTGCTACTGGAGCCTTAAGACATAGTAACAAGATTTTATAAATCTTGTATCACAACGGTTTATAATTCTACCTGCATTTTAACAGGACAAGTAAAATTTACTACTAGCAACCCATAGAGTTCAAAACCACTATTGAAACATGACGGGATTAAAAAATGGAGGTGACACCTCTATCATCCTCACAAGATCACAGAGTCACCATCGCATGTAGTATACGGGAAAATGTGTTACTTTGGCTAGGAGACACTGAACCTGTATAACTCATTGTTCAAATCTACTGCAATATTAATCTAGGTCCTTGTATTAACAACAAAAAAAATTCACTGTGATTAAATGGAATTAGTGGATGATACGGTACTTAATGCAGAGGTAATAATATGACTTCCCTCATTAGTGCAAGAGTGCTATAGCTTCTTAATTGATTTTAATCGGCATTTAATTAGAAAATGTGAATCCCCTGTGGCTAATTCATATTTTACACTATTCCAAGGTAGACTATTATTTCTTTTCTACAAGTGGCATCTCAGTTTCAGGTTAGGAAAAATATGAAATCTTTGTCTTTGACTCATGACCTTTGAGGGTCTCGTGTATAGATATTGTATGTCATAGACGGGCTGTTTATCAGCTCTAAGCCTCTAAAGGTCACCGTCACCTGTTTCAGGAAAAAATACCTTTTTCTATCTCAGCTTTTACTCTTGAGTGGAGTTTGCTAGTGCCTAAGTACTTCACAGACTGTTGTACTTATACAGCATGTATCCAAGTATTTCTTGGGGAAATAATCCAAGGACTCTGTGTTCAGAATTTGTGGTAAGATGTGGACAAAAGTTTTATCGTTTATGAAAGACTGAGAATACCTGTGAGTCCATGTATTGAAAGGGTGGTGAAAGGTACTCGGTGAAATACGATAGTGTTTCAGCTCCAGAAAGAATGACTTGAAGTAGAGAGGGAGAATATCCTACTCTTTGAATGAATAACACAAAGAAATCCCTGTGCTAGCATGATATGAAAGTTTTATTGCATTGTGGATTTCCAATTGTGCTATATTAAACCATATTAATATTTGGTTTATCTAGGGCAGTCAAAAATCATCAGTAATGATGAATTTTTCATTTACACTAGTGCCAAATGATCAGCCTTAGTGATCAATCAATCAATTGATCAGTCAGTCAATCATTCCACTCTGGTGGAACATTTCTGCCTTTAAGGCAAATGAAACTTTTTTCGTCTTATCTCACGTGCAGATAACTTATGGGACAAACTCACTAACAGCTCATCTTGTGTGCCACGGCCGTTGCCCTATGATCCATCAACATACCTAAAATGAAAAGTGATTTCCCTGGAGACAAGGGGTAGAGCTGCTCATAGCTTTTTTGTGTACCTGAATTTAGATTCTCTAATAAGCAGCCAGATCGAGTGAAGTCTCTCTATCCAGCCATGCTGTGACTTGCTAAAAAGGAAAAAAAACTCTGTAGTCTTATCCACATCTGGGTACAGTTTCATGGACATCTTGATTCCAATGGGCTTCAGAACAGCAATTTCATTGAATCAAATAGACAACCGGACTACAACAACTAACTGAAGTCAGTTATTCAGCTAAAAAGTTAGTAGCCGGTCTTTCTCACTTCTATCCCAAGCTCAGATGTGTGGCCACATCTTACTACAGGTGTTTTTTGGCACTTCCTTGTGGCTTGCATAAAAGCATTCAGAATAGTCATCATTCCCACCACGGGAACAACATGAGCTCACACTGAAGCAAAATAGCATTTAAACAAAGTGGCCTCTGAAAACATTAATCATAATAGTCCATTTTGTAATGGAAACTTACAGGATTATTGCCTGAACTGTGGTTTTGCTGCAAGCTTGATGTGTGTGTAGATTTCTTACGAACTTTTGCCTCAGTACAGCAAAGGACAAGGCAGATGTGGCTGGCCTTAACCTCTCTCACAACATCGCTTCCAAACAAAAGCATCTGACCCTTTGGTTTCTAGCTTTGTTTGGCATAGAAGTGTAACTACAGGGATCTTCCAGTGACATTAACTGATTTTTTTCTTTCTTTGAATGTTGCTGTTCTGAGATTGGTCATATGGTGAAACTTGAGTCATTATATCTGTCTGCATGGTGTGTTTAGCTTTACAACACAATATTCCTTTCTTTGCTATATGACATTTTTTATTGCTTGTGTTCTGAAGCCTTTGAATTCAGCTCAAACCTTAAGGCTGAAAGCTGTTGATTTCTGAAAGGTAAAAATGAACAAACAAATCCTCCACCAAAGCTCACTAAATCAACATATTTGTTTGCAAACCAGCACCAACAAAAGGGTTGCTGAAGAGACCTGCTTCTTTCTGGCTTCTTGCTTTGTGCTGCATGTCAGTCATGCTTTTCCCCCTTTTAATTTCTTTTTTAATAATACATCATCTTTTTTTCTTTTCCACCTGCTATTGGACTTTACATCTGCTGTCTTTGCCAAAGTCTCCTGTACCTCCTTCAAGTTCCTCTTCCAAGTCACCTTCCATCCTGAAGGTAATATTTTTGACAGAACATCTTCCAGTAAAATACCAGCGACCAAGTTCTGATATGCCCTGTGATGGTGGAAATCGGGCATCCTACACAGTGAGCAGGATTTACCAGAAGCTGTATTCTTTTTCAACTAGCATTTTACTTTTGTACTAACCCAATTAAGCTGCCAGGAATATTTAAAGTGTAAGGCACACCATGAAGCATGGTTGGATCTCTGGCTGGTTTAGTGAGGGAAATAACTATAAATCCACTCCAACAGGTTAGTTGCTTTGGGCATTCCTTGAGAGAACATGACACCCTTTTGTGTCCATCTCCATGATGCTTCGATGAGCTGAGCTACCCAAATCTGAGTTAAATGTAATGTGCAGTTGGCAGTTGTTGGTGTCTGGGTAGGCACTCTTCATTTTGCATCTGTATTAATCGTTGTGTGTGGACATCATTAGGCATTTGAAAGCACTTAAGCACTGGTCTAATTATGCTTTTATTAGGGGCAATGGTAAAACTGCTGTTGAGCTCACTGGAAAGAAGTTTGACAAATGTCAAGTGGCTTTGAAAATCCCACTTAACTTTTCTACAGTTGTCCTGCTATTCTGGAGCCTTAATAAACACGGATGCTAAGAGCACTACTTAACAGCCATTTTCAGGCACCTCCTGCAGTGATGGCTGCTGCTTTTGCCAAAGCAAAATTGGAGAGTGAGTGTTATACAGGAGCTGCACTAAATGACTGACACCTGTTCATGCTCAGATTCTATTTAACATGAGACATTTAAGGTGTACTTTTAAAAGTGCTTATAAATGTAGTTTTTCAGTATGCATGTCTAAGGCGAAGTTAGAACTGCACATCAGTATTATGTTCTGCATCAAGCAGGCATGAGAAGCATATGTAAAGTTGAATAAAAATGCAGTGACTGAATCTGGTTTGTGACAAACTAGCGAAGTGGTTGTTCTTAAAAATGAGAATCTCTGACTAGCCTGAAGTGGAAAAATGCATTATGTTTGTATGCAATACAATGTGTTCGTCTTTGAAAAATCTGTTTATAGGTATTGTCAATGGTAACGGTTCTGCCCACTGTTTAACTGCTACCTGCCAATTTGCTCTTTATGCCTCTATTAACTGGAGCTTTGGGATTCACAGTTTATTCCACTTCATTCTTAGTGACAGTAAGTCCAAGTCTCTTGTGTCAGTACTTGTGAGTTACACTGAAGCACTGGAGTCAAACTTCTTATAGAGAGGGAATTTTTTCCTTTTTTTTTTTTTTTTTTTTAATACTTAACAGATGATTTTTGCAGTGGTATGTTCTGAGTATTAGGATCAAGACTGGTTTCCGAACAGAATGTGTCAGTAAAAATAAAATAAAGTTCTGCAATCTGCATTGTTTTAAAGGACATTGGCCCTGTCCATCTATGAATAATAACTTGGTGTCAGGGATATTTCTTTAGTCTTTTTAGGTGAGAGCTAAACAAAGGTTACTGTCACTTTTACTGAGGCAAACCTGTGTATTTCTGAGATGGCTATTTGTGATTCTTTTGAAGGGTTAGCTCAGAGATGTTATTTAGCAGTGTTAGAGAAATGCTTCCTTTTGTAATGCGTATTTTTAAGCAGTGTTAGTTGTTACTTCTCCATTTCTTCTCTCATACACCTGCGCTGACTTGGCTTTAGACACATCACTGGGGAGACTCTGAGCAAGTTCAGGACACTTAGGGCAGATGTAACAAGTTCATGTAGGTCAGGAAAAAACCTTATTTGTGAAATACCATTTTCCATTATGTGCCGTGGTACCTAGTGCTAAGGCCTGTTCTGTGTGTGAGAGGGGGTAGAGGTGAGTGCATATTCGGGATATTTAGTTGATTCATTTCAAGAAATTTGGCTGCATTTCCTCCACACAGACAGCAAGGCAAAAGAAGTTGTATTTAATGAGAGGCATCCTCCTTAAATTAAAAAACTATAAAAAGAGTTAAAACTTCGAGTAAGGCAGGAGAAACAATCCTTCATTGTCCCTGTGAGGTTGAATGAAAGAAATGAAAGCTCAGTATGAATGAGTTTATAAAAAGATCTAGCGCCTTGCCATGTTCTTAGAGCTGTTTGAGGGTGTTGAAGGAGGAAATGTAGTCTCGGGTCATATCATGATATTGCTAGGTGCCATAGGCATTAGTGTCCAAGGAAATTGTGCTGTTTCTGCCAGGACTGAACTGAATACTTCATGGGTTTTTCTTCATTGCTCAGATGTGCAGACAAATGCAATAACAGAAGACTGTCAGAAAATTTACAGTGAAATTATCAGTGAATATCAAGACTACAAAACTTCTGTTCAGACTGTAGCAGCCAGGAAAGCTATAAAAGAAAACAAATGCCTACTATAGCAAACTGACTGCTCTAATTTCTACTTTCATCTAGTGATAGTTATTTAAAAAATATTATGCATTCCTAAGCTGTAGAAAAACATCACTCCAGTTAACCCTGAAAGAAGAGAATGAACCATAGGTGAAAACACAGTGGTCTCAAACAGAGAAATTAATTTGATGTCCTGGAAAATAAACACTGATCATGGAATCATCTCACTGATGGGCGCCCCAGAAAGCACAAGTGCATAAAATGCTCAAATATTCCTCTACCCCCTTCCTCTTTTCTAACCTGAATTTAGAGATTATTCTTCTTCTTTCTCTGTGCTGAGGGTCTTTGTAGAGGCGCAATAAAAATACAGAAAGGAAATGGAGAGTCTGCTGAGGACAGGTGACCTAATTTATGGCTTTATGTCCCAAGTCTCACCAGAGTGTCCAAGGACAACATCAGCTAGCTCGCTCCCATATTAATATTCTCATACTAATTATGAGAAAGCTTGGCAGAGAGACCTGAAGTATTTTTATTAGACCAAGTAATATAGCTTTGGGGAAAAGGAAGAGATCTGGAGTAAATAAGACCTTCTAGAAGTTCATTAAAAATATATGTTTTGGACTGTTGGAATATGCATGTCTTCCTGCCAAGGCCATGTGGGTTACCATGTGAGCCTTCCTAATTACTATTAACATATGCACAGCAGCTTTGGATGATTTATTTTTTTCATGTTTTAAATGCAGGGCCTTGAGTAGACCTGGCTTCCAGAAGGTGGGTACCTGGTAATTTGGGGAACATATGCTAAAATCTGGTTGAGACAATTTGGAGTATGTTCGTCAGAGTCAATGGAATCAGGTCCATGTATGCTGTTTGAGGAGCTGGGCAATGCACAAATACAGGGGAGAAATAAGGGAAAGTTGCACGTGTGAGTTAAGCTGTTGTGAAAATTAGTAGTTACATAATTTACAATTATCTGAGGAGAGGGAGAAGGTGATGTGTCCTTTTAACAAAAAAGAAAACTCCAAATCAATGCTGAAAAAACAAATGGCAAGGTCATTACATTGACAATGAATAATAGACCAGCTAAGAAAGGCAATTGTGTGCTTCCATTCTTAAGAAAGCCATTTCTTCTGGCAATCAACCATCCCAACCAGAGACTAGAGTCTTATTCCAGTAGGAAATGAATTGTTCTGCTGACTTCACGTGCATAGTGAATTGGCTGCAGAACTTCCACAAAAAAAGTTCTTTTAAAACAGATTGCAGATGAGATTTGTTAATATGCCTCACAGCGTTCAGCTGTGCTAATACTGGCAGAATGCACACAACGTACAGAGTTTAGGTATGGTTTTAAACATGTTAAATTTCACTCTCAAATTATATCTATTACGTTAGTGTTAGACAAACATTGTCAGAAATATCGTAGTTATCAAAATAAGGCACCAACCAGAAAGATTAATGTAGCATGCCCAGGCTTAGCTGATTCATGTACTAAACTTCATCAGGGTACCCCATGCTGGTTTCTCACTTGTATAAAGCGATTGCACTGTGTGACAGCCACAAAAGTTCCGAAGACCTGGTTGCAAAGATTTGTAAAAGGCTCTGTATTATTAAACTGCTGTCATTCTTCCTTCTTTTTCCGCAAACACAAAAGAAATATATGTTGAGATATGAGGAATGACACTTAAAACTTCTGTTTTCCTTTGCTGGGAAGTTACGGCACATCCATCGCTCTCGGTGTATCAGATGGATGCTGAGGCAATCCACCCGGTAATGCAGAATGCCTGCTGAGAGAACTAACAACAGTCCATTCACTAAAAAAGCACCAGTAATTAATAATAGAGTTACATGGGGTTATAAGCTAGGTAGAGGCCTGGTGTAAATGAGTATAGCTCTAATAGTACCCTAATTGACACCCATGTTATATGGTATTTAAAGCTACTTACAGTATAAGCATTAGTTTTTATAACTTGTCCTGTCAGAGAAGAGATTGTCTCCTACTTTGGAATGTGTAAGTGCTGGTTTCAGCATTTGCCGAGAGAACAGTCAGGTCAGCTTTTCTGGTTGGAAACTTGTTCTATTGAAAGTAATTTCAGTTTTCATGATAAAATATTGTATGTATCCTTTTAAATGTATTCCTATCCTCTTGTATTGAGCAGCAGTGTAGTAAAGGATGTACCAGGGATTTCCACTGTGGAAACCAACCACCTATTCTGAAGACTTTTTAATATAGCTGTAAAAGCTGATTATACATTAGAGCGTGAGTGTAAAGATCTTGGACAAAGAGCTCTTTAACACACATAAAAGATGTCTCTATATAATGGCTTATAAACATCTTGCCTCAAAACCTGACAATATTGAAGGGAGATGATGAAGAGCTACTCAAAAATCCATTTAACTGATAAGCTGAATGCTCCTAATAACTGAATTTCAGGCATCACAGTGAAATAAGTGAAAACAAGGTCTGAAGCAAGCATCTCAACTGTAAGAAATCCTGCCCTTTCAGGACAGTTTCTGCACAAAGTGTGTTTTTTAGAGCTCATTTAATAATCATAATGTCAGCCCTTTAGGTACCCACAATTGGCACCTCCTGCCTGTCCCTTAGTGCCAGGTATGGTAGGAGTAGAGCCGTGTAGCAGAGACTCCTGGGCAGCAGATCCCATCAGTCACTGAGAGATCGTTCATCAGAATGGCACAACTCAATTTAATTTCTGGACAGGAGCTGTACCCGCTGCCTGTTGGACGAGTGTGTGACCTAACAGACCGTGATGCTGAGGGTCGGTCTGTGCCCGCGGAGAGACCAGATCTAAGCTTGCTGTGCTGCGTCAAAAGAGAATGCCTGTTCTGGGGGCTGGGTGCCAGCAGGCTCCTGCCTGGATGCGGGTGTTGGTTAGGCACTATCATAGAGGTAAAAGGTCGGCTGGGAGAGTGAGCTGTCACTCCAACACAGCCCAAGGGCAATGCAGATAAACCAAGGCTGAGGAGCCACCAGAGAACTTCACCATGAGTTTCTTTCCTGCCTTGAGCTTTCAGTAACTCACAGATCTCTGTGTTGTGTTCCATTTCATGCAGGAAAGATGCCCCAAGTCCTACAGAACTGCAGATTATACACCAGGGTTGCTCTCACGATCTCATCTCTTTGCAGTCGTCTGATTTTCTTCCAGTACCTCCACTGGTCATTAAACATTTGAGCTCATGAGACTTGGAGGATACGAGCAGAACTTGGTACAAGATGTTTATGGAAAAATGGCTATAGGAAAAACAACTAAGACTTTGGTATTTGGGAGTGTAGGCATCCTGCAGTGACATATACGGAAGAGACATAGCTTACACCTTACACCAGCTGACTGCTTTTCTAATGGCAGAAGCATCCCCCAGGATAGTCCTGTCTGGACCTTGCAATGAAAGAAAAACTTTAACCCTGGAACTAGGGCTAGTATGTAGATTCTGGGGCTCATGAGCAAATTTATGGCAGCCTCTACCAGCAATGATGGTTCAGAAGGGCTCTCTTTCTTCCAAATAAAGAAAATTAAGAGCGCAGCACTCAAATGGGGGGAAAAAAAGAAATAGAAAATGGGAGTTGTGTAAGAAGAGCTTTTTAGAAAGCTACAGGGAAGGAAGATGGCAATTTTAGATTCAAGGGTTTTTTTGGTTCTGCAGTGAAGACAGCAATTAGAGATCAGTATGTATATATGAGAATTCAGTGTATTTAGCTTATCAAAAAGTGCAGGGGGGAGAGTTGTTTAATGAATTGTGTCATCATGGAGGGGGAATACCATCTTGTACAGATTTCTTTAAACCAGCAAAGAAGGACATAATGGAAACCTACTGCTGGAAGCCAATGGTGGACAGGTTTAGAATTTGCATCAAATTTAGAAACGAAGCATGCATTTTTAGCAGGTGAGAAATGAGAAACATTGCTAAGGACATTGGTGTTTATGTCTTCAGATCAAGAGTTTCTTAAAGATATGCTGTATTCAACGGCAGAATTTTGGATGTAAAACGGACCTATTGGGCTATTGCTAGACCAAACACAAGGCATGAACTACAAGTGGGTGGAAGGAGTGGAAACCACTAAGTGCAAAATTAAATTAATTGCACCCTTAGAATGGGCACGGGGAATGTAGGGGTGTGTGTGACCCCATGAGCTATGACTTACAGCTTCCCTGGGGAGCTGTGAAGGACTTTCCTTCTAACCACACCAGTGGGAAACTGCACCGAGTTTCTCTGGACTGGAAATTGCTCTTTGCCTATCACACTCATTGCTCTTCAGTGTATCCTTTAGAGATTTTTTGGCCGTAGTTTATTCAGTAACTAAAATTTTCTGCTTACCAATTCAGTTTCAGAACATGAACAGAAAACCAAACAGAGGGTACAGATGGGAACCGCAGCTGAACAGGGCAGGGTGAACCTCAAGTGAGTGACAGTTCCTAAGCAAAATGCTCTACATTTCTTAAACGCTTGGGTTTTTGCTATTCTGGCACAGCCTGTCTAGAAATAACACTGCCTGGGATAAGCTCTCCTTGTAGCAGTTGGTTATGTTGCAGAGAAGGAGCACTTTTGCAGTAAAGGTCAGCGTGAGCACTCTTGCTTGCATGCTGCAGTGCAGCCTGGTCACCTGTGGCTCTCTCCATAACCAGCTAATTGGTGTGGTCAGAGTTCAGTGATGTTGTGTGTGAGCCCAGGGAGTCCCTGTAACCTGCAAGATCAGAGCCCAAGTTTAAATGTGCAGTAGCCGGACTTTTTTTTTTTTTTTGGTTTTCAAAATAAGGGGCTCTGCTTGGCCACAAGGCTGAGCTCTGTGCTTGCCTGAGTTTGAAGCTGCTTATTACTCTGAAGTCCTACAACAGCTTCTTGCTTCTGCCTCTTTCAGGGCTGGCCCTCAGAGCTTAATTTGCATACATGGTTAAAATAATTATGCATGTAAATTAGACATGCTCTTTTAACTTCATTGCGTATCTGAATACCCCATTAAAGCGATTTAGGGGCACCTCTGGTCAGTGAAGGTGACTTAAAACTAACTTGTTCACATCATGTGAGTATACATTGTCTGTTTCAGCTGGGTCCTGACCAGCAGAAACGGCTTAAACTATTCCAGATTTGTTCTCAGCTCATGTCTGACGGCTCGCTTAGGACCATTATATTTATAGATATGTATATATCTGTATCCATATCTCTATATACATTCATTTTTAATCTAGGTTCACTTAGATAAAACATTTCAAATATTTAGAAGAGAAGGGAAAGGACAAGTTTCTCTCTTGTGAGGAGAACTGAGTCTTTCCTGAAGACTGAGCACTTTGATAATTTTCTGCAGCAGTTATCTTCAACACCAGATTTTGGCAGAACATGATTGAATTAGGGCCTGAGGGTACAAATTCCATTTCAGCAGTGTGTTGGAAGATGGAGTCTGCCAGCACAGACAGAGACGGTACCTGCAATGTAAAAACTTGGGAACAGAAGGGGCATCGTGGTGTTCATGACTGGAGAGAGCAGCAAAGAGAAAGCCTTGGCCAAAGTCCCCTTTGAAGTCTGCGGCAGAGCCAGGCTGGGGCCAAGGCAGGCTCAGTATGGATGAGGGATGCTGCAGGCAGTGATGCGCTTATCTTGCCTGGTGGGAAAACACACTCTGCACAGGCTGAGGGTAAGATGGATTTTTCTGATCCTAGCCCAGCATTTCAACAAAGTCCTTCCCTGTCCCCATACATTTTTTAAAAATAGGACTTTATTTTATCCTGTCTATGGGATTTGAACATTGGCAGTAAGTGCAAATGAGCATTTTCTTCCATGGGGTTGAAGACCACCCAATCAAAACCAGCACCAAGGAGCTGGTGATATGTACGTGCTTAAGTTAATCCACCACTAAACTTCGCCCATTTGCATTGTGCCTTTTTTGTTTGTTTTTAATCAGCATCACTTATGTTATTATTTGAAGACGACGACATTTTATTTAATTGAGAGCGTTCACTTAAGTCATTCTGTTTCTACAGTGCCTGTCTCTGACAGTGTAGGAACAAGTTACAAATAGCATCATTTATGGTGAGTGGCCCAACGCCTTATAGCCAGAGCAGCAAAGTTAAACCTTATGAAAACCCTGGAGCAAACGCTGGAAAAGGTCAACATCTGCTCGGTTGGAATTGCCTATAAATCCCAGGGACGATGGCACCCTGCAGCACAGTGCAGTGCTCGAGAAGAAACCTTATGCACAAGCCATTAGAAAGGGAAGAAGGGGTCAGAACAACTGATAGTTTTAAGTAACTGAAGGACTTTTTGAAAAAGAATGATTTTTCTAACTAAATTAAATATGAAACTTGCTGTGTCAATATAGAGGCAGTAAGAAAATAAGGTAGTGGTTTACACTGGTTTCTCTTTAAACCGCTGTGTCTTGCTTTAAGGACATGCATTGTGGGGAACTGCAAATTCAGGTCTTAGCTCTGCGGTCTGCTTCTTCGGGCCCTGGGACTGTCAACTCGAGCCTGCTGGGTTGGACTGCAGGGGCTGGCTGGCTGCTGAGCAAAACGTGGAGGAGAATGCACAGGTATTAACCTTTCTCTCAGGGGTCAGAGCGCCGTCAAAATGCCCTTCCACAGAAAGTAACAGAATAAGATTAATTTTACATGCTACAGCTATGATTGTCTGAGCATTGTGGGGAAGGCAGGATAAATTCAGGCAGACAAAGTTTCATTAATTGAGGGAATTTCCAGGGTAATTTACAGATGTTCAGGGACCTGACCTATTTCAATTTGAATAATAACCGATGACAGAGATCGATATACACCAACCTTCTATTTAAAAAGAGGGGAGAAGAGAAGAGAATTATTTTGGGTTAGGGCTTCTTAATTTAGTATTCCACAAATATGGAATTGTTTTGCTAAGCCCAGCTAGCACTTGTTCCTCGTGAGATTTAAACTTAAAATCAGTGCATTTAACTTTGCTTTATGTAAAAGATTCACTGTAACGTGAAGTTACTTGCCAAGTTTTAAAATTTCAGCTATAATTTTTAACAGTAGATTTTTTTAGACTATTTAGAAAGAAATAATCTCAAGCCCTCTGGGGAATCAGTTAATGTTTAATGCTTTTCTACTCTGACGTCAAAATTTCGCGAGTAGGTAACCAAGAAATGCGTTTAGCTCACAAATTCCTTGAAATGCAGTGCTGTGTGGAATAAACACCTCTAATAGTGGATTAATTCAGCTGTTTTCAATGTCACTTTTCTCTTCAGTTAATACTAAACATTGTGCTTGCCTAAGGTAACAGTGGCACCGAGCATCTACCTCCTGGTAACTGTTGTTTGTATTTCATTATAGTCCTGAGTTCCCAACAAAGATAGTTCTTGGCCTGCATGCTGTGCGAATACTTAGAATAAAGACCCCGTCTCTGGGACGTTTGCAGCCTCCTAGATGTAACGGAAAGGCAATCCACTGACTTGGCAGATCTCAGTAATAAGCTCTAAGTAGAAGGAGGTGCTTTGAACGTATAGTCTGTCATTTAAAACTAGGCTTAACCTTTAGCATGGTACTGCCTGGCAGAGCCATCTGTCCATTAATCATTTAGATTCCCTGCTGACTGTTTTCCATCCATTTCCATCTCTCTCGTCTGGCTTCTCCTGGCTGTAGGGGGAATACAGTATTTCTCACTGTCTGCCCCAAAATCTTGGCGTAAATCTTCCTCAGAGTATGGGATTCAGCATAGGCCAACCTTTAGAAGTAAACTTGTGCTAATCTTACTCCTAACAATCAGAGTAGTAGTAAAATAGCCCCAAATGTTGCCATTAGGTTAAAGACAGATATCCACTATGCAAAACAATGCAAACTGGTTCCCGAGAATAACTTCTGTTCTCTGTACCATAATATAAGAAACTGTTAAACATAGACAGCTCCTGTGAATGGTGCTTCTCCATCTCCTGGCAAAACATGCACATTCATGCCCAGTTCTCATATATCACATCACAGTATCTGAGACTGGGGAATGCAATTTCTTGTGCTTAACTAGATCCCACAAGTCTTCCCAAGATACATAATATTGGCATTTGTGAAATACGAAGTTTATAAAGAATAGTGACTTCTTTTTGTTCAAGAAATAAGAGTTGGGCTCCCCCATGTCATTTTTACTGGTGAAGTGTTCGTTCTCATAAAGGCTAATAATCTTATTTAGTTCCTTGTCTCCACTGTGAAGTACATTTGCAGCTTCTTTAATCTTTTCAGGATAAGCAAGCCAGCCAGAGGCTAAATAATTACTGACAGCTGTTAGGTACTGTCTGTCCTATTAGATGTGTTAATCAAATTTTGTAACTGCTTAGAAACTTCAACATTAGCAGAACGAGGCACGCTGGTCTTTTTTTTTCCACCAGATTTATCCAGAACTATGTATTATGCATGTTTTTCTCTACGAAGTTTCCCAGAATTAACGTAAATTCTTGATCCTTCTCTTTCTTACACAATCATAGAAAAGACTAAGTTGGAAGAGACCTCATCTGCTCCAACCTTCTGTGGAAAGCAGGGCATACATTAAAGAATCTTAGAATGCTTTGTGCTAGAAGAGACCTTAGAGGTCACCTCGTTCCAGCCCCCCTGCCACAGACAGGGACACCCCCCACCAGCCCAGGCTGCTCCCAGCCCCGTCCAGCCTGGCCTTGGGCACTGCCAGGGATGGGGCACCCACAGCTGCTCTGGGCAGCCTGGGCCAGCGCCTCGCCGCCCTCACGGGGGAGAATTTCTTCCTCATATCTAATGTCCATGTGCCCTCCTTCAGCTTCCAGCCATTCCCCCTTGCCCTGTCGCTACGTGCCCTTGTCAAAAGCCCCTCCCCAGCTTTCTTGTCGGCCCCTTTAGGTGCTGGGAGGCTGCTACAAGGTCTCCCCGGAGCCTTCTCTTCTCCGGGCTGAACAACCCCAACTCTCTCAGCCTGTCTGTAGGAGAGGTGCTCCGGCCTCTGATCATCTTCGTGGCCTCCTCTGGGCTCGTTCCAGCAGGCCCACGTTCTTCTTCTGCTGGGGCCCCAGAGCTGGACGCAGTGCTGCAGGTGGGGGTCACGAGAGCGGGGCAGAGGGGGAGAATCCCCTCCCTGGACCTGCTGTCGGTCACGCTTCTTGTGATGCAGCCCAGGATGCGGTTGGCTTTCTGGGCTGCGGGCGCACACTGCCGGGTCACGTTGAGCTTCTTGTCCCCCAGCACCCCCAGGTCCTTCTCCTCAGGGCTGCTCTCAATCCATTCTCCACCCGGCCTGTATTGACACAGGGGGCTGCCCTGACGCATGTGCAGGACCTTGCACTTGGCCTTGCTGGACTTCACAAGGTTCACACGGACCCACCTCTCCAGCCTGTGAAGGTCCCTCTGGACGACATCCCTTCCCTCCAGCGTGTGACCGCACCACACAGCTTGGTGTCATCGGCAAACTTGCTGAGGGTGCCCTCAGTCCCGCTGTCCGTGTCGCTGACAAAGATGTTGAATAGCACCGATCCCAGTACGGACCCCTGAGGAACGGCCCTCGTCACTGGTCTCCACTTGGACACTGAGCCGCTGTCGGCAGCTCTTTGAGTGCAGCCATCCAGCCAGTTCCTTACCCACTGAGTGGTCCATCCATCCAATCCACGTCTGTCCAATGTAGAGACAAGGGTTTCGTGAGAGACTGTGTCAAATGCTTTGCACAAGTCCAGGTAGGTGACATCGGTTGCTCTTCCTTTATCCACCAGTGCTGTTGCCCCACCATGGAAGGCCACCAGATCTGTCAGGTACGACTTGCCTTTAGCAAAGCCATGTTGGCTGTCACCAGTCACCTCGTTTTCCATGTGCCCTAGTACAGTTTCCAGGAGTGTCTGCTCCATGATCTTGCCGGGCACAGCAGGACATTAGATATCAGCTTTCCTTCTGCTGTTGCAGGTACAGGCAGAGAATTTGGAGGGAGTGATCTCCATGCCAGGTATGGGTGAACTGCACAGGTAAGTTCAGTACAGGGTGACAACAGCAACAAATGTATCTTCAGTGTTTATGTGTATGTGGTGGGTCCAGCTGCAGCATGCTGCCATTCATACCGGCTAGCAGAGGCACCGATAGCTTTACAGTGCAATGCAAACTCTGTTTCTCTGTAATGGTTATTGCCAAATTAACATCCAGATGAAAGAGTTTTATAAACTGGATATTTATTTTGGGACCTTGTGGTTAAACATATAGCCTTAATGCAAGCACAGCTTGCGGTGATATTTCTTTGCATTGGTTTCCACATCCATGTATTCTGTTTACGAAAGCCAGTGCAGACGTGGCTAAGAAGAGCCTTCTGAACGCACACATATATATTTATGTGTGCAACTTGATGTGGTAACAGTCAAAATTCTCATAGCTGATTATTAAAGTAGCCTCCTAGCACCCCCTTTCACCTTCCTCACCCCAAAACTGCTGCTGTTGCTTTCTACGTTCCTTTTGTCTTGCTGCCTATCCACCCTTACCCTCACCAGTGCTCTTGGGCTTCTGTGGTCCCCTCAGTCCCCACGTCATGCCCAAATTCACCTGTGGATCCTGCAGCACTGGAGTGGAGCCCAGAGTGGCTCCATCTGCAAAAGAAGTGAGAACGATATATCCCTTTATTCATGCAGCATCTCCCAGAACAGTAGGTGTAAAATCAGATTTTGAATTTAGGACACAGCGGAGATTAATATTATGGGTCCTGGCCAGAAAAAAAAATGTACTCCAGGCAGATGCAGTGCTCTAATGGATTTAGTAGAAGCATGCTGTGCATATGTAGGTACATCACCGGGCCAAGTCCCTTGTGCTGTAACTGCTGCTTTCAAAAGCTAATGAGACAAAAATGCTAATTTCATGACCCATCCCCTGGAGTCCTCACAGAGCTCCTCTCCCTTGGGATTTGGGAGTGAATTGAGATTTAAGGTCAGACTGCTGCAGAAGTGTTATGTGTTGGGCTGAGGTAGGGAAGAACAAAGACAGTGCTTACAGTGGGTGGCTACTATTTATATACAGTGACAAAAATAGGGCCTCTCTGCATTTTTCCAGGTGTCCCCAGGCAGGTAGAGCACAAGAAGCCTGGGCCCTGAGCTGTGTCCATAGTCAGATTCCTCTGCAGTGAGTGAGATGCCCCAATGAACCCCCAGCCCTGTCACTTTGCCAGCCCAGTGTGCCAACGGGGCAGGCACTGGGGGCTTGGTGCCAAAGCCTTGGGCTGTTCCTGGCACACTAGTGAGCCTCCAATGGGCCAGAAAAACTGATCTTCTGCTGTCTCTGCCTGGTTCCTCATTACCATCACATCAAGTCAGATTTTATCAGGCCCACCGGCCTGCCTCTGGCTCCAGAAAATGAGAGTGAGCCTAGGGTCTATCAATCCCAGCCAAACTGAGACTCCTCTGAGCAACGGGTCTAAACTAGTCGTATTTCCATAACAGAGATCACAAAAAGGAGTAAAACTGAAATATCTGTTTATTCCTATATCATCTCAAGGAACATTAAATGTGAAATCAGATCTCAGGGTCAAAACCTGGTCACTGCCACTTGTTTCGCCGTCACTTGTCAGTTTTCAGCCATTCCCGCAGGATCTCTGTGCCTCGCCACGTCAGTTTTGCTGTGCTTCTTGTCAGCTTCACAATAAGGAGCGAGGGGAAAAATTGGCAACCAGCACACAGGGATCAGAGGTGGAATAAATTGAGGAGGAGTGGTTAGAGAAACATGAAGGCCTTGGAGCTCAAGAGCACTGAAAACCCAACAAGGAATTAAAGATATATTTTAGACATGCAGTGAAAAACTGCACGAGCGCAAGCTCTGTAACATCAGGAATGGTTCTAAATTATAGCAAAAGGTGAAGAATCTGTGACTATTGCCAAAGAAAGGTAAAAGATCAGAGATAGTCCTGAACTCCAGCAAAAGGAAGCTGGAAGGGGCAGAAATTATGGTAATCAAACTGAAAAACAGATTACAAGTTTTCAGTCAGCTGTGCTGGTTAGTGCTAGAGCAGGAGCTGTGGGAAGCCATGAGGTTTTGCAGAATAACTGCTGCGTGTCTGTGATGCCAGAGACACGGGCAAAATTTTGGGAAGCGGGGAGAGAGCTTTGAGCACCTGGTTTAAGCGCATACTAAGCTCATACTCATTACAACTGTGCTGAAACCTCAGTAGGCAACCTTGTGTGGATCAGCTGCCATTATGGCATCGCTCCCAGTGAAAAAGGAGAGGTTTGGTCTACATATTGGAAGGAGAAAAATCTTAGAGGACCCCAGACTACTCAAAAAGCAGTAGCCATACATTTCAGGAAAAAATCTAATTTCTTATTCACTCTTATTCAGTGTGTTCACTGTGGAAAGAGTAGCATCTGGGGGCAGAAGGGATTCTGCAGCCCACCATCCTGCACAGCTCTGGCCACTGCACTGGAAGATTCTGGCATTGATCTCCCAGCATCTGTTAGAACCAACGTATTTTTAGATGTATGTCTGCTAGGGATTTTAAGACTTCTAGAAATGGAAATTATAACACATCCTTGAATGGGCTGCTCTCATATCTACTTCCCTGGGGGTTAAAAAAAAGAAGTATCTTATCTGAATTGCTCCCATTCAGAGGTTTTTGTTATGTCCTTATCTCCCAGGTAATGAAGATCTTTCCTTTGTGAAATCCCCTCTCCACATAAACACTTAGCACTAAACTCACTCTTGAACAGTCTCAAGGATATATAACGCTTGCCTGATGCTTCTCAGCGTAGAATTCTTTTCTTCCCAATTGCTTATCATTTTGCCAGACTGGAACCAGTGAAGCTGATTTTCCAGTCAGCGTTATTTTCCAAGCGGAATGACTGCTTATGCCTTTTTTTTTTTTTTTTTTTTTGGTACGTTTCAGCCAAAATGATTCAGTCATGTGCAAGAATAAGTAAAGGGAAGCAGATCTTTGGTTGGTTTGTTTGTTTTTAATGGTTAAAAAAAAAAACCAAAAACAAACAAAAGCCTTGACTAGCATTTGGAAAGGTGTATCTTTGTTGTGGAAATAAATTCCATGATGTTTTGAAGTGCCATGATACCATCTTGCCATTTAAATAAAATAATAATAAAAATTAATTGTTCTGCCTTCAAAGCTGGGCTTGGTTAAAATACAGCAACCAAGGCAGTGTTTGGGGCCTTGCTGGGAAGAGCAAGGGTAAACCAAAACATTGAATAACTACCCAACGCGTTATGCCCTGTCCATTTTAAGCCCCAGCTGAAGCAAACGATTAATATGCCCAAACATACATACCTAAGGCTATGGCGGAACATGTTGTAGAGATTGTAGGTGTAGCTATTCTGGCTTTCTTATTTTTTAATGTCTCTATTTGACCCTGCTATTCTGGCTTTCTTATTTTTTAATGTCTCTATTTGACCCTTTAAGCAAAACAGTGTTGGTTTTACGTTGTATTTTACACCTAACGAGGCAGAGAGGTGTGGTTTATTTAGTCTCTCAGTATTAGGTAGCTTTGCAGTCTTCAAGCCGCAGCTGTAGCTCTTTTGCAGCCCCCCTCCGCCTTGCCAGCTCCTTTCTCTGAAGGGTGGTATGGAGTTCCAGTAATGCTTGCACAAATAGTTGCTCTGTAATTGCCATCGTTCCCGTGGTACGTTTTACTGGCAAACATCGAGTGTATCTGAGGGCTGCTCCCGATGCCAAGGGTTTTTTAAGATGCGCTGAGCACCTCTCTGTCTTGCTGAGTTCAGCTGGCGTTGACAGCTCCAGATACCTTGCAAGAGTAAGCACTTGACATACAAGGCAAGTGAGACAATCAGCATTTTATGCATGTCAGGATGTGATCATGCTTGTTTTAATTCCCTCTCCAATAAGCTTTCTTGCAGAAAAACAGCTCTTGCACTTTAAATAAAGTCCATGCCTTCAACCAAAAGGCAGCAAGTGTAATTACAGACTGTTTATGAGCAGGCTTTTGCATGAGAGAGTTATCTTTTGCTTTAGCTGTGTTTGTAGCCTATTAAATTTTAGATGACTCAAATAAGATTTTCTTTCTTGTTCCAGTAAAAATGTGCACCATCATTTTCATGCAGGTAATTGCATTATCTAAAAATATGGGTTCTTCACACGCTTTAGAACAGAGATGCTCTCTTAAATGCCAGGTTAGCGTCACAGTATGTATGTGTGCATGCCTGCATTTACATACGCGTGTACATATAACAGAATTTCTATGATAGTGGACCACGCTGACCACAGGTTGAGCATTACGGTGTTTTGGAAAGCATGCCCCACCACAATGAAGGAGAATGGGTGTTGCAGTTAGTCTGTTAGTGGGTCTTCTGCATGTTACCTGCTGATGAAACATGAATGATGCGTTATTGATAGAGGGCAAAAGGGATGACTGTCTGAAGTGAAAATGTGAGGATACATAACTATTTTACCCCAACTCACATAATCTGACCCTAAGACAAGAGAGTTGTGTTGGACCACATGGAAGCATTAGGCTGACATCCTCCACGTCATTTCTTTCCGTGGCACTAACAGTGTTAGCAATAGACCCCTGTGATCAGTGAAAAATGTATTGAGTTTAATTCTCCTTGGCACCGGAGAATCATTTGTATTGCCCCACCATGGCAAGTCTGTGCTAGCAGCCCTGGCTATGAGTAGAGAGCATTTTATTATTTATCATCTTTAAGTGCGTTCTTCTCTAGAGAAGTGCTGCTTTTAATGATAGATTTTTGGTGATGTGAATGTAAGATACATCACAGTTTCTGGTATCTTTTTAATTTTATGGATGGCACAGCTTAAAACCAGGAACATCAAATAAAATAACTACTGCTGAGAGTGAATAAAAGTTGGCAGGTATGGCAGTTTAAAATAGCCCTATTTTCACCCTAAATATAGCCTGGTTTAATTGAAATCTAGTGGTAGCTATGAGACAGCTGCTATATCAAAGACCAGTGACAGCCTGCTGAGGTTAAAAGAATACAGGCTGCCTGTGTCTCTGCTGAGATAAAGTGGCATCACAGAGAGCAGAGCAGCAGATAGACTGATGAAAAGTTAAGTTTTTAAAACACTGATTTGTAAAGCTTTTATGCAGTTTTCTTTATAGTTTGTTTGTCTCTGTGCTCCTAATAAAATAGGTTTCTGCCTGAAACCAGAAGCATGATGCAGATCTTCAGTTGCTGTTAACTGCTTTAGCTCAGCAGGAAAGGAAGCCACAGATGCAGATACAGTCAGTCTGTCAGGTGTCCCCACTGAAATTCTGCCAGTGTAGGAACAATAGTGATAGAATTTCCATTTTTTCTATGACAGAGTTTCTTACAAATGGGTGTTTTAGCTCCATGAGGTCAGTTTAAAACCACCACATGGTTTAGGGGACAACCCTCAGTACGTTAAAGCACAATCCAATTCTTGCATATGCTAAACTAAGTGATCTAACATAGTGATGTCGTTAGTACTCTGCTCTAACAGGACCACATACAGAAAGACCAGAGATTTAATTCTAGGAAGGAGTTGTCTCCATTGTCACAGGTAAAAAGTGGACATTTCTCATCAACCTGCTGCTTTCAATATCCTCTAATTAACAAGCATGGCTTTTAATTTCCATGCTTTCTGGTTATTATTATTTTTTCAGCCTTATACAGTCTAAACCCCAAACTCTCAGAGTTATCCTCACTGGTAGCTACTGTCATTCTTTTTACTTTCTGGTTCTTAATTAATATTTGCTGTGTTCTTACTAAGGTAAGTCTGTGCTTTCTCATTATATGAAATTAAAAGTAGATGAGCTTAGTTCCCAACTAAGAAAAGCTTTAGAAAGACACAGGGTACCTTCATATCTGGATTTATTTTCTTTTGATTTTGGTTCTCAGGAGGGCCCTTATGACCTTCTATAAACCCTATCAATCAAATTAATTGATGTATCATTGAGTCAGTGCTACGGCTACAAGCGGTCCTCCATGGCAAGTTCTGAGGTGAGTTCCTGACTTTCTTGATTATTGCACACAAACAAAACCTCTTTGTAGCTGTGGGTCACTGCTGAGTGAATACAGAATAAGGCAAGTGAAAGCTCATCCACCGCAGGTTTTGTGATTGCTCTTAAGAAGATGTGAGTTCAGTTCCTTTTCTGATCCACACACTCCCTGACCTGGCAGGATCAGGAGGAGCATTAGAAAGGCAAAGCAATCTGCCTAAACAGGAGAAAGAGCATCCTAATAGCAGCTCCTTAGCCGAGCAAAGAACAAAACCAGTAGGCAGGGAAAGCAGGGAGATTCATGAAGTGTGGGAGAAGAGAAAGATAACATACAGTGTGACTGGAGGGTTTGCACCCATGTGCTAAGGGGTACCGTTGTGATGGATGAATCAAGTGGTGTTGTGACCTTCCTTGGGTATCTGTAACTAGTGTTCTTTGCCGGCATCACTATATGTGTGTCATACAAACAAACATCAGTTTGGGAAGAGGAACCACACCAAAGGCATTAAGATACCTCAGAATTTTTTTTATATCCGTTACGGCCCCAAATGTAATCCTAATTATATAGATGTACTTCACTCCTCCGGACTGCCAAGAAAGCTGAGACTACCCAGTCATTCACAGGAGGCTCCTTGCACACTGCAGGACAGGGCAGAGAGGTAGGAGTTAGTCCTCAGCATCACTACCCGAGGCGTGCATGCTCCCTGGAGCTAAGCTGCTTGATCCTGGGAAACCAAGGTGCTGCTGCTGAGGCACCTCAGTGCACAAAGAAGCCTCACTGGGAGTCACCTGAGTTCTTAATGCTGTTGTTGATGTCACTGTAACTTACAACGGTTGCAAATAACCATATTTGTAAATTGAGACTCTGTAAAGTGTACGTGAGAACGGGTCAGACCAAAGGGCTATCTCTGACAATGGCCGCTAGTGTGTTTATAAGCAAGAACTTATAGCAGTGCTTCCACACTGAGCTTCCAGCAGTCTGTGCCTCAGGATCTCTCCAGCCTAGAGTGATATCTGTGCTTAATCACTATGTAAAATTCCCACTGATGTTAAGGGGAGTTTGTCTGAGAAAAGAGATTCCAGCCATCCCTACTGAGCTAAGAAAGATAATTTTGCAGTTTTTCTTTGCATTTGGCTATCTCCAATTTTGCTTTTCATATACAAAAGCAACAGTTAAAAGGGTGACATCAAAACATCCAAATCCATATGAACAGAATGCTTAATCAAAACCCATAAATGGAGAAAAAGGGGACTTTCTCTTGTGGGCTGCGCTGCATCTCTTGAAGAGTACATTTATTATGCTACTTTTTAAAGGGAAGGATTTTCAGCTCCTTCTCAATAGATAGTTTTAAACAGTTCATTTCACAAAACATTAGGAAGGAAAGATTTGGGGAAAATTGTATTTCTCTGCCTTGAAATTGAGTTATGGGCAGCGTGTTTGCCAGCTCATTTTTCTTGTTTGTGTGAAACAGACATTTGTGAGTTGTGGAAAATGAGCAATGGGAGGAGGGAGGAAATTGTCTAAGCCTACATAAGAAGGTTAGATAGTGTACTGCTATAATTTATAAGGATTTACAGACACTGCTGTGCTTTGATACTCAAGGAGGCCACTGTGGGCTGACCGCACAGTGCTTTCACCTTGTGACCTATCAAGCCAATGGCAGCCATAGATGGGTCAACTTTCGTCTGCCTTGAGGACATGGGAGCGACAGCAGCTGTTAGGTGAACTACTCTAAATTCTGATACTAGCTTTTGTAAATGAACTGGAGCTATCAGGCTGATGGCAGTAACAGAGATGTTAGTGACACAGACTTGCTAATGGAGGACTGAGGGGCTCACTGGAGGGTCATTCCCTGCAGGGTCATTCCCTGCAGGGTCATTCCCTGCAGGGTCATCAGCACATGCATTTACAGTAGCGGAGGCCATAGGAGTGAAAGTGGAGATCTTTTAGAATTATTTTCATGATGAGTGCTGCATGGACTGCAATGGTTCGGGGTTAATATTTTTTGCCAAATTCTTCATGATAGTAACTAACTAAATTAACTCTGAAACGGGGCGGGGGGGGGGGACGGACGGGACGGGACATTGTGAAAAGCAGATGCTAAAAATGCCCTGAACTGTATTCTGACTTTTAAAGAAATGAATTACAGCATCCTGCCTGGGAAAACAGTGAGTACTTAGGGCTGTGAACTGGGTTTGCAGCAGTGTGGTGCTTAGCTGCCTACCAGGGTTAACCTGCAACAGGATTCACAGTGGAAGGGAGGTTACAATTTTTTACAGGCAAGTACTGCATTAGCTTCTTAACTGAGGGGATTGTGTCTCTGTACGTTGAGACAGCCTCCTGTTTCCACCAAGATGGAGTTAGGAAGGACAGGCAGTCAGAGATTGCAAATAGCACTTTGGATCAGTCTTCTAAGCAGAGAACTCGATGGATATACTGGTATCCAGTACAAGTCCTCACTCGGTTAATCAAATGCTTGCAGTTTCTAGTAGTGGTTTTGGGTACGTCCCAAAAGTAAATTCTTCTCACTGGTCAGTAAGCTTTACAGGTGCCTCATACTTGGTTACCTTAGAGTTTATAAACCTTGTTAACGTTACAAAACCAAGAGCCAATAAAGCAGAGAAATGAAGTATTTTATTATGAAAATTTGGGAGCACAGCAAGGCTAAAGTACAGTGCTTCATTGGAGGAGCTAGTCTTTATTTTCTTAAATTTTGAAGACATGAGCTATGAAAGAATAATTTCTTCTCTTATCAATTGCATGTTCCATTAGGAAGCCACTTTGTCTTTTTCAGATTGAGCAGCTACAGTTATGAACGCACTCCATGTCTAATTGCCTTGGTTTAATAACAAACTCTCATACTAACGATATATGGTTTATATATATTACATCAACAAATAATATTTGTTAGCTGCTGCTGCACTGGAGGGAAGAGGGAACACATTAGGGCCTCTTGTGTTTTTGCAAATCCATTTCTAAATACAACATTAATGTTTTCAGGTTCCTTTATAAAGGAAAGGATGCTCTGTTTCATTTGGAATCTGAAAGATAGTCTCCATCTGACTGTAATTGGTTTTATATGCACCTAATAGTGGGAAGAAACTGATAGAATCTTCTTTAGAGACAAAAAAAAAAAAAAAGAATACGTCTTGGGTTAGCAGTCATTTAAAGGAATCAGAGCCAGAAAACCCGGCCCTGATTTTCGTCTCAAACCTGAATCTGTGTTAAAATCTGTTGAGGGTGCAAACATCATTCTAGAGAACACAATGGAAGTAAATTCATTACATTGAAGTAAATGTGTTATATTGTAAGCGTGAGCACCCCGCCTTAGCTCTGACAGGGAAAAATCAGGAGACTGGGAGAAGGAAAAGAACAGTGTGGATAGAGCAGAACGCAACAGCCACAAATAATCCAATATTTCATAATTTAATTTCACACTCACTAGACTGCAGAGGCATTGCAGACGGTGGGGAGAAAAATCTAAGAAGGGTGTTGGCTTGACAATGGTAACATCAGAGCTTAAAGAGGTCTGGCAGCTTTCCGAAAGTAAATGTGTGTCCTTCCTTCTCCCTCTCTTTCCCTACTCAATATAGATTAAAGTGACCTCTGGAGATAAACTACTGAACCCCCCCAAGTAGTTCTGCAGTGTAGTTTTTATTTGTACAGTATGTGAAAGAAGAGCTCAGATTAAATTCCTGGCCTTTCAGAAAAGTTTGTCTGTTCCTTAAAAAAAGAAATAAAAAGAAAAAAGGCTATTTTATTTTAAAGCCGGAGACTCTTTCATGGTCCCATGATCTCATGAGTTCTTTGGCTGGCCTGTGACCTTTCAACCTTGCACTACATGTTTCTTTTCTAAATTAGCCCGTGTTGAGACATCAATGGAGGAATATCAATGTTATTATAAAAGGCATCATTCTCTCCCAAAAATGTCAGTGTGAGTGAGTCATTGGACCTAACTGCTTAGCTTTTGTAAGGCAGGGAGAAAGATTTGAAAGTGTGATCCAGGGTCCCCCAGTCCCCCAACTTCTATTTAAAATGCTTTAAAAAGCAATGTCCCTGGCATCTGCTACAATAGAGGCAAAGGAACTAAGCTTTGCTCCTTTAGCCACAGACGAAATGTCCTGCCTAAGGCAAAATTATGTATCTGCTGTAAAAATACATAGCTATTACAAACAATTTATTTTCAAGGTGATGCTCAAAAGTAGCCCTGTAAAAACAAATCAGCCATCAAAGAGAAAACCTTTTATAGAAGAACTAAGTGTCCCGGTGAGTTCTATCATTTCTAATACCCAGTGTCTCTGCATCTCCTGGTATTCATGCTCTCTGGATTCTAGCAGGTTGAGGAAATAAAATCAGATTAAGAGCTCTATTTTTAATCTTAAGAAGATGGGTTTGCATTGTCTGGCATCTTGAAGAATCCAGCACTGGATGTTTATGTGGTCCTGACCAAAGAAACAGTACCCAGAGAGACAGTAACATTACACAACAACGTTGGATTATAAAGATGCTTAATCCTCAGCCTGGAAAAACTGGTGTACCTTCACTGGCATCACGCTATCTTCTGAGGACTTGGTCTCTGAGCACCTTTAAACTTATGTAGCCATAGCGGATTCATACACTGGCTTTGTGTTGCAAAATCCATACATCTTAAAATGAAAAACATGCTGGCCCAAATCCATTCCATCTGTAACTCTACTCATGTGTCCAGTTATATCAGAAGTGAAGCTGGCACACATCAAAAAATGTGTGTCACCTAGTAATTATCTTACTAACAATGCAGAGAAAAAAGCATGGGAAGGATGCATTTCCAAGCTCAAAGTCAGGTTTTCTCCCCCAAGTGTGAAAGGCTGCTGAGCATTTGCTGTTAGCCATCCTGCCAGCTACCTGGTGTTTCCACCTGCTTTACCTGCACCTCTGGCTGTTACCTGCACTGCACACTCAGCACTGCCTATTTTCTTTGGTCAGACAAAGTCTGGAGTGTGGGAGCCTCTGCTCACAACTGAAGGTATTCAGTGTTTTTCAGTACAGTGTTGTCAGTGTTTCCTCACAGCCAGTTTCTTTAGAAAAGCAGGTTCCACTGTACCTGACTGGATATGAGGGAAAAAACACACACTTGAGCAGAACGCAAGATAATTGTATTAATTCATCTAAGTGCTTTAGCCTGTAGTGTTTAATGTAGCAACATCTGAGGATGAAGTGTCAGCTGAGAAGTTCCATTAGTGTTGCCAGATGCCTGCATTGCAACTTCACACATTTCTTTTTCCATGGCTGTAACTTTTTTTCTCGCAGAAGCGCAGGATGTCTGTCCCACTTCCATGTGCCTTGGACCAATGGTCAGGGATGCGCTGCTGAGCTAGCACTCACCCAGACGCAGTGTGGGTCCCATGGGCATTCTTAAGCCAATGCCCAGAGACTGATCAGACAGTGAGAACGAGGGGAGATTTTTATTTGAAAAATCCCTTTCAAAAATGGTCAACTTCTGAATATAACCTCTTGAATGACAGGAGGAAGGTGTTCGATTGCAACTTCTGCAGGAAGTGGGAGAAATCTACATATCACTGCAGTGGCATGCTGAAACGACACATCTCTAACCTCGTATTTTTGGGGCCAATTTTGAGCCATTTCGTACTATCGAGCTAAGCTCTGCTTATCAAACATAAAACAGATTCAGTGCCACGTCCATATTCTTTGTTCGTTGTTGCATATGTTTTGGCGGAGCTGGGAGTGGGAAAAGCTTTACTGAACGTCGTGTCCAGAAAGGATGAAATGTACTTCCTGGGGCAGACCCAATTAGCAGCAGTTTCTCTAATGAGTTTATGGCATTTATTTATTTTTTGGCCTTTAAGACTTCTTTCTACTGGGAAATCTCTGACTCATATATAATACAAGTACAGTCCTGCAGGGTGGAGTCATTTGTAAGAGGTCATTAAAGCAATACCTTCCTTTAAGTCGCTGCTGTAAAATTGGGTTGTTCAATTTGAACCATAGCACAGAGTGGCAATTACCCGCATTAGCCAGATTCTCTCTCTGAAATTATTTAGCTGTTCAGAACCTCCCTCTGCAGAGTACTAGCCACACGGGGGAATTAAGCATTGCATGAAAAGGGAATTGGTCTCTTCCACCGAAGGGTCGAACAGCAGGTTGGCTGAGCCTCGGCATATGCTGCTGCGCTTGTCCTCGGTGCAGACCCCCTTCCTCTATTCCTCAGCAGCCAGAATTGAGATCATCCTTGGCCTGGGTCTGGAATCTGGCTCCCTGAAGTCCTGGGAAGGATACCCACCTCTGTACATCTATCAAACAATATTCTTGATTAATTAATCTGAACACACAAATCCTAACAAGCCTTATCATCTCTGTGTGGCAAATGGCTTCTTACGAAGTCAGTTGAGATCAGGCTGGATTAATCAGTCATTCAAAGGGGCTGCTCTGATATTTTTGGTGACCGAAACAACCACACATGCGCTTCCTGCGCAGGTCAGAAAAGCTTCACAGGGAAATGTGCAGAGGGCAGGAGGAGGTGCTGGATTTCTAATGAAGGAAGATCCAGTGAAGAAGTAAGCAGCTATAGATAGCAAGGTGTAATCTAGTAAATCCTCTGAATAACTTAATTAGATTTGACTCAGCAAAACACATGTCCAGCTTCTGCTGAACACCGGCCAATGTTGAGGGGGCAGGGAACAGGGGGGCAGCTTTCATGAATCCTGTAGGAGACAGATATAGCAGAGATTAAAAGAAAGAGGCGGAAAAGGTACTGAGATACTCCTACTTTGATGAAAATTTGTAATCTGAAGGTGCCAGAATTTCTAATGTTTCCGCAGAATCAAAAGTAGTGTAGAACTGGCTGAGGGAAAGGTGCTGAGGGTTTCATGACGTGACTTTGGTGAGAGGGAGGAAGCTGTAGCCCACTTATGCTTTGCCTCTCTCCTTTCCCTCCCCACTCCCCATTCTGTGTGAGCTCTGTACTGGACGCATAGTGAAAAAGGTAGAAACGCCACTGAATTCACGTGGGAATGCTCTATTCTTTTACGCAGCTTCAAAGATACAATGCAATTTGATAAGGTTATCTTGGTTTTCTCCTGTTCTGGTTTTGCTGTCAGACTCCAGGTGGCTGTAACTCAGCATAGGTCCATTTTGGAAACAGCTGGAGGACTGGTGGGTGTAATTGCATTGCTGCCTGTGCAATTCTTGATTTGCATCCATATGAAACAGAGAGGCATGTCCACTGCATTGCAAAACTTGTGGACAGTGCTAGAGAAACAAGACAACCCTGTGAAAGTTGAGGCTGTACAAAGCCTCTGTTCACTTTTTTTTTTTAAAGGGTAGCCTTCTCCACTTGTGCCAGATGATTTGGCTCTTCTTCATCATTATTGCTTCTTCATAATGCTTGGATCAGCTTTTCAGTGGGCAGCACTTTTTGTTGGGACTGTCAAGAGGTGATCTCCACAGCAGGATGGATTTTCTGTCTTCCTCTGACTATCCTGCTGGCTAGCTGTGTGCTTTTCTCCTCCTCTGCATTTTGTCTACTCATCTTTGTGTTTTACTGTGCTTTTTCTTATCTTCCCCAGTTCTAGCTCTTTCTGCCCGTCATTGGACAATCTGTTGTTCACTTTTTGCCAAGCTCCATTCTTTATAACTGAGAATGTTCAGAATGTGTGGATCTGGTCCTCAGATACACACAGAAGACATCAAATTTATAATGGAAGCCAAAAATACATTTTCACCATGACACTTTGAAGATGTTTATTTCAATTTGCTTAAAACGTACCTAGCTCAAATCCTGTGTCTGCATACAAATTTAACAGCAAAACAAATAGACGCGCCTCATAATTTAAGATCTGTTTGCTCAGGGTTGGATCCTGTCTAGACTTGCAGATAGCTTCTTTGTTGAAGAGCTTATATCAGTTCAGGGTTATTTTTATTTTGTCTACTTATAAGCTTCTCATTATGATAGTATGCGAGCACCTCACAGACAGGTGTTCAGCTAAGAAGCGCTCTTATCCCTATTTAGGAGGTAAGTGATGATGGTCACCTAATCACAGAGGTTTGGGGCAATGTGATCTGTGCTGGCAGTTGGTAGCCCAGTATTTCACCATGGGAATAGCAGAGCGCATGTGAATAAGCAGAGTGTGTGCTGCGGTCTCTCAGGATTTTATCAGGAATGATATGATTTTAGTCCCTGCCATGGGCACTATTATCACTCAGCTTGGGGAAGTGAGACGTGTGTAAAGAAGGGAAATACTTCGGTCTGTGAAACGATCTCTAGCTCGGGGGATGGTCCCAAGGCCAGATCCCTAGGGTTTCAGTCCCAGTTCTTCCCCTGTCAGCAGTTAGCATTTCAGTGCACTTCAGCAGCTGTATGACTGCGGAGGGCTTCCCGCTGCAGCCGTAGCTCACAGAGAGCTTTCCCAAGGGTGCTTCAGGCAGAGCTGGAAGCAAGCCCTCGATATACAACGGCGGTGAGTAGCCGACGCCAGGCTTTGAGAAGGAAAAGAGAAAATTAGGTACTACTCTGGTCCCCTGTGTCACCTCGAGTCATTCTCTAGCGGCCAGACCAGATAAGAGGTTTATGACTCTGCCTTCCTTCTCAATCAAGCACTTTGTCTCTTTGGAGTTTGCATTCCTGGAGTTCATTCCCCTTGACAGACCCGAGTGAGAGCATTGTTAACTGCATGTCTGTATTTGATTTTCCCTCTGATTTTCCAAGAGGGGGAACCAAGATCCTGGTGTTCCTGTAGTGCTGGCAAGTAGCTGTATGGATTCCTCTGGTGCTTGATTTCTGCTGTCATGGCAGTTGGATTAATTAGATGAGATCCCTCACATAGGTCTCTGAATGATGTGTTCAAAGCCTGGGGTGGGGAAAGGGTTATGGCTATAAAATTAGAATAAATACCCAGAAGTAAGAGCTGAAATAACCTTGTGCCACATAACGTACTTGGTAACCTGCTATGCATGCGGTACTCTTGCATTTACAAAAGAGATCCCATTTAAAAACAGGATAGGTCAGACTTTACATTATCCATGGCAGATCTTTTCCCCATGTTATTTCCAGGAACAAGACCCATTTCCATGCTCCAGAAAACCCACAAAGCAAGTGTCCCCCAAGTTGCTGGGACTCTGTAAGCCTTTGGTTTCTAAACTGTGCATCTCTGAGAGACGCAGCAAAACACCAGAAAGCATAATGTCATCTGTAGAAGAATTAAGATTTGGGTGTATGGGGTGTATCCGACTCATAGTTTTTAACTTTCGGTGGTAATGATGTGTCACCTTAGTCATGATTTTCATTACAAAACTCTCCCTGTCTTCGCAGTTAGATCCCCTTAATCTGCTTTTTTCTATCTCGTAGATGAATTTAATTAGGAAGATTTGATAGGAAATCACTAGGTGATTTCATAGGAAAGCAACAACTTGTCTCTTCCCTACTGCCATCCTTCCCCTCCCTGGGGCCCTTTGCCATCACTTACTTCTCCCTTACTCATTCCTCGGGAGAACAAGCAGTTCTGAAGCAACAAGGTGAACGACCCAACTTTCCCACATATTTTTGCATGTCTGAGCGACTGGTCCAAAATGTACAATCTCTAATAAATTGTGCTGGTGGGTTTTTTTGGTTTTGTTTTGGGGGTTTTTTTGTTTTGTTTTTTTTTGGGCGGAGGGCATGGTGGTCTTTCTGTGTGGGATTGCTGATGCCTAGTAAGGTGTAAGCTCCCAGGAATGCTTCAGCTGAGGCAAGGGTACATGCCCTCTACTTTTCCTGCAGAAAACAGCTGCTCTCAGAAGATGCAGAGGACCTTTGGGTCCCCTCCCTGCTGTGGAAAGTGCTGTAGGCACCGGCCAAAGCCTACGACCTCATCTGGGGGGAGACCCCGGGGCATCACCTGGAGACACGGGTGATGACAGGTGCCTGCGTTCTGTGGGAAGCAGTTTGGGACGTGGCTGGCAGAGCTGCAGGGGCACCAGCTGCAGGAGCTGGCAGGCTGCTGGAGGAACTAAACTCCAAAGCTGGGGCTCCGTAGCTGAAGGTCGCCTCTTTCCACAGCTGCGCTTAAAGCGGGGCGCTCTCCCTGCTCTCGGCTGGGACGATGCTACTCACCGCTCTGCCGACGTGCTGTGTAAGGGCTTCCAAGGGGTCGTTATCCACCAAACCTGGGGACACTCGGGGTCTTCAGGCTACGCACCAGGCGGGCGGGGGGGGGCTGTACAGCGCCCGTTTGCGCTACCTCCCTGCCTGAGGCCGGCGCGCAGCCCCCCGGTGCCCGAGGCTGCCCGCGCCCCAGGGCTGGCTCTGAGCCCGCCGGGGCAGGGGCTGCCGCCGCGGCCGAGACCCCCCGCCGCTCGCCCAGCCGGAGGCCGGCTCTGCCCCGCGGCGCCGGGGCCGGGGCCGGGCCGGGCGGTGCGCAGAGCCCGCGGCGGGGGCGCGGGGCGGGGGCGGGGCCGGGCCCGGGGCGGGGGGCTGCGCCCTGCGCGGGATTGGCGCGGGGCGGCGTGATGCCACGTCCGGCGGGGGAAGCCCGGCCTCGCTCGGAGCCTCCCCCGCCGCCCGGCTCGGCGCGCAGGTGGAGCGGTGCCGGCGAGCGGACCGACACGCCGAGCCCAGCCCAGCCCCGCCGAGCCCGGCCCCGGGAGCAGCCCCGCCGCCCGCCCCGCGCCCCGCCCCGCTCCGCCCGGCCCGGCCCGGCGGCGCCGCAGCCGGCAGCATCGCGGCGGGACTGCCCGGGGATGCAGCCGCGCTAAGAACAAAAGCCCTCTGCGCGGTCACGCTCCGGGGCGTGAAGGCGGCCCGACCCGGCCAAACTTGGATCGCTGCCCCCCCCCGCCCGCCGCTCCTCCGCGGCCGTGCCCAGGATCGAACTCCCCGGCGCCTTCCCCGCACGCCGCGGGCAGCGGCAGCGCCTGCGACCCGGGGCTCCCCCCGCCCGCCGTCCCGCCGCGGCTGCCCGGGGAGGGGGGCCGCGCCCCGGAGCCCCGCCGCCCGGCTCCGCGCCGCCCGGGGCCCCCGGCCGCCTGCCCGCCGCGGGACCTTGGCTTTGCCCTTCGCACGGCAGGTGGCGGGGCCAGCGGAGAAGGATGCGTTTCTTCCCGTGGGGATTTTGGCTGCTGTGTGTCGCCTCCGCCCCGGCTCGCGGTGACAGCGGCAGCAAGGCGAGGAGCTGCGCCGAGGTCCGGCAGCTGTATGGGGCCAAGGGCTTCAGCCTCAGCGGCGTGCCCCAGGCCGAGATCTCCGGTGAGTCCCGCGGAGCGGCAGGGGGGGTTCCTCGGGCACGGCGCGGGGTGCGGGGGGCCGCGCTCGCCACCCGCCGCTGGAGTTTGTCCCGGGTCCTGGGCGGCGAGAAGTTGGACCCGGGAGATTTTCCCGGGGGTCGGGCACCCCTCCTTTCCCCGGTGCGGCACCCCCTCCCCGTGCAGCACCCCCTTTTCCCATGCAGCACCCCGTGCAGCCGCTGCCCGGGCTGGGCAGGGTCTCTCCAGCGGCGGGGGGCGGGGGGGGGGCGATGCGAGCGAAGCTGCTGGGTGGGGGTTATCGCGCCGAGTGTTCGGGGGTGGTTTTCTTCTTTTTTTCATTGTCTCGTTTCTTCTGTTGGGAGGACCATTGAAATGGGCTCAGGGTTTTGGTTCAGGAATCAGGGTAATCAGACTGGAATGGGCTTTGGCGTTGGAGCTGGAAAATGTCACAGGGTTAGGAGAGAGAAGAATTGATTTCTTTTAATCTTCTTTTGGATGGGAAACGAACCTATAAATGGCGTTTGTCACTTGTTAAAAATGAAACGGGAGTAAACCGACCCTGTGTCAAGCGTGCAAAGCACAGAGGAAAGCTGGACAACCTACATCAGAGTGTCCCCTGCCTTCCCTCGGGCTTTGGCGAGCCTTGGTTGCTTTCCTCCTCTTGGCAGAAAACCACTGAAATACCAAAGAATATTCAAGGTCTGGTTTATGTGGGGTTGTTTGGTTGGTTTTTTTTTCTTTTTTTTTTTCTTTTTTTTTTTTTCTTTTTTCCTGAAAGCATGGGGGAAATATGCTGAGGTATTGTTGTTGGGTCGGGTTTTTTTTCTTCATTCTCTTCTAAGTTTTGATACACCGACTTGTGACCCATATCCGAGGGCTTTCTCCTTACTTGTGGGAGCTTCCTCCTTCAGACAAAGCATAAAACATGCAGGCGTACGTGCCAAAGCCAACCTACAGGGACATCCCAGTAAAATTGCAGTTTGTAGTTCACATCTAAGCTACAGAATGCCTTATGTTGAATATTTCATTGTGTAGTTTTCCAGGGAAACCAATTCATTATCTGACCCATGAATGGAAAAGGCTGAACCGTACTCATGTCTCATAAATGTGAACAAATTAATACTTTCTTTGTCAAGTTGCAGCCAAGAGTAAATTTCCAAAATAAAATGAGCAGTCCTTGAAGTTAAACAGTGGGGAATTTCAAAATCATTTGAACGTCACTATTAATAGAATAGTAGTTCTGTTGAACAAGAAAGTGGCTTTTTATACATTTGCATCTAATTACTACAAATGTGGATACGTTAGCAGTCATGTTTCAAGTGGAAAGTTCTTGGAAGACTACGTGTTTACAAATACTCGTGGAGATGGCTGCAGCATCGTATGCGCAGATAGTACTACAGGGGCAGTCATTCAGATTCGCATCAGCCGTGGTTACAAGCATTGCGTATTGCAGGTTAGCGGCAACTAAAGCACCTTGTACTTACAAGTGGCTGAGGTTCGAAAAGTGACAGAGGACACACAGATTTCTAGGAGCCAGGAGTTCTGTTTCCTACTGCTTGTTGCTACTTGCGTGTATGCTGGCAGTCTTAAGCAACAGTAGGTAAAATTATAGTATCAAGCTGGGCATCTCTGTTACTGTAAACAGAGAAAGTCTGTGGATAAATGCTACGAAAACTTGAGGAATACCACGTGGAAAGTAATATGAAGAAGTGCTTGGGGTTAGAAGGCTCCACACATAAACCTGCTGCTGATACTATTAGCCCAGTACTTAGAAGAGTTAACGGACTTAATGATTTTCATTGGTAATTATGATGTGTACCTTCTGACTGATACACACTCAGGAACGTGCTTTTCTGTTGCTGTAGTACTTACCCAGTACAGTTAAAACACTGATGTACGTTAACGCTGACCTCAGAAATGTTCCTTATAGTGTTGTGTATCGAATATGCTTTTTAGCAGTCGTGCAGGTTAGTGCAGAAGTTGGTGCTGGGTTTGTTTTCTACAAAGAGAAGAGTCTTGAGACGCTCCTGCAGTATCCCCACATGTGGTAAATACAGGATCGTGCAGTTTGTAATTCCACATTTTTTCAAAATAAATCATGGCTTAAGGCTGGTTTCAGCAGCATTAGATTCAGCTTGCTGACCGTGGGGGTTGTAATCTGTGTGGAGCCTTGTCAGGTTACACCTGACTGACACCTCTAAGTGCATACACATCGACGTATCACAACTTTTGGCCAAGTTAAGAAATGCTGATGAAGGCGGTTCAGTGGTGGCTCCGGTTGGACCTGTGCTGAGGTTTCCTCATGGTGGCCTGTTCCATGTTGTCAGAGAGGTTCAAGAGCTACCTCAGGAACCATGGTTTTGTCTTATTTCTGAGCCCTCTGGAGGCAAAGGCCCTTCGCTTTGTCCCTCTCCAGGCGGGTCTTGCTGTTCCTTCTCTTTCCATTGCTTGCCTGAAGCAAAGGGGCAGCCTAATTTCATAGCCCCACAGCCTTGCCCCCGCAGTGGTGCTGCCATGCTACGCTGACCTTGCTCCTGTCTGCTATGAACTGGCTCCAGGTGCTACTTGGTGTGTGTTGCCTTCACACCAGCCTGGCACCGGGAGCCAAACCACACGCTGCTTGCACCCCCAGAACCTGACTTCAAAAGGAGTTCAGTAAGCTCCCATGATGCAGGCTGTGACTCAGGCTGAGATGGCTGTGTTTATATTGGTTTTAGAACACTTACTGCACGCTTTCCACCTTCTAATCTCTATTCTTTGTTATGATTTAAGAGGATTATGAGTAATGTGAAGTCTCCACAGCTCACCAGAAGGTAGTCCCTGCTTATGACTTGTACGGATCAGTTAAAGAAGCAGTCACACAGTTATTAGCTGGCTAATAGATAAGCATCTGATTCAGGCTTAGACTCCTGGCTTACCAGATTTCTCATGAACCACCTAGACAGGGTTTCCTGGTTTTTTGCTAATGTTGTACAATGCCTTTAACATGTCTAAGCACTTTAAATGTGTCGGGTGCTGTTATTAAGTGTGTTTAGGGAATACACAAGGTGTTATATCTCACTACTTTGAAGTCAATGGCAAAACTCCCAAACATGAAAGAAGCGTCTGCCCGTATTAGTAATCTTGACAGACAGATGTACACCCAGAGTCTCAAAGACCTGCCTGGAAGAAAGCTGCTAATGCTGGGGGAAACGCTCCTTACCCCTTGGGTTTATGAAAGTTATGACACTTGCTTCCATAAGACATACTAACTGGAGCAAAGTTTTCCTGTGTGTTGGACAGTGTTCCCACTCACTGGCTGGATGACCCGTACCCCCCTTCTGAGATTGCTACAAAACACAAGAAAACATTTGAAAGCTTCTAGTTCTTCTGTTTGCTCTCGAGTCATCTGGAGGTGGCAAGCCTCAGTTCCAGCTTTCTCAACGTTCTTGCTACCCGGCAGCATCTCCCCGTTGCAGGTCCCCTACCCTGGTGACGGAGGGAGAGAGGTGCGCTGCCCTAGGTGTACCTCCTAGTGCTGTCCTCAGGGCTGCTCTTGGGCTCACAGCATGGTTTGTGACTGAAGAGAGCGAGCCGATGGCAGAAAATTCTGTGCTTCGGGGAGGACACCCGGCTCTCTGTGCTGACAGTGAAGTGGTTTAAGGTTCCTGATGCTGGCTGGGTGACTGCTCCCCAGTGTCTCAAGCACAGGGAGTTCTCTCAAGTACTGGAGAAGACTTGAGAGATGTGATTTGACATGGATGTGCTTGGCCCTTGCTCACTGTTTGGGCTAGGCTTTTGCTTTGGTTTGTTTATTCCTGCAATTAATCCTTCCTAGACTTGGCTCGCTGCTAGGTTAGCTTGTTGACACGGGTGATGGGTGTAACACAGCGAAAGAGTGTGCAGAAAAGCCATCTGGACCTTGCCAGGCCATATTGCTGCCCATCCCGTCACATATCTCACATGAATGCTTCCCTCGTTCCTTAGCTGAAAGGGCTTAGGATAATTTTTTAAATCTTTTGGTCCTTATAGGCTGTAATGAAAACATTGTCAAGTGCATGTGTTGGCTAATGCTTCTCCAAACAGCTTTACTTAGAGAACAAGTCCAGGCACAGAATGGGACTTGACGAGGCTCTCCAAGTCTGAAGAGGGTAATGAAACCCAGTATTGGAGGGCATTTTATGTTCTAGCAGTTGCAGCACAAAAGGCGTAAATGCAAAGATGGGCAAACTTGCATCTGTGGTCTGAAAACTGAAATCTGGGGCTCCTCCGCTCCTAGGGGAAGTTCTTTACTTCTTAATTGAAAGGGGACACTCTGTTGTTGCTCCAGCGCTTTTTGAGGTTGTTGTTATATTTGGGTTGTAGTTAGTTACTCAAGGCAGACAGGATTTCTCAAGGTTAGTTGCTATACAGTGAACTCGCAAATGCAATATCAACCCATTTACGCTAATGAATTTGTTAGGGGCGAATCGGAATGGCCTTTGTAGCCTGCTTGGTTTAGAGTGCCGTTTCTAATGAGGCAAAACACAAGGAATTGTGCCTTTTCTCCCATCTGGTAAGCGTATTGCTGCGAGCATTAGAGGAGGTTGCGCATCCCCATTTCTGTTTAACTTAAAATATACATAGGCATGTACATATTTTACGCTCTGCGATTGTTTTGTTAATTCGTGACTGCAGCATGTGTGCCTACAGAACAATTAGGAAAATTCGATTTATGGAGAAAAATAGGCCCCCTCTAGCGGCTGGTAAGGCGCCGGAGCCCGAGCCCTGGCAGCCCCGGTGCTTACCTAAGGCACCTCTGAAATCTGCCAGGCTTTATGCTCTTGATATTCTTCGGTGTTTTGTGGTGTTGACATTATTTTTAAGAGAATCTGCCTTTCTGTCACTGTGATATGGATGACTAAGCTCTCACCACATAATTATCCTTATCAGCTGTGTCTGACAAAACTATTTCAACAGCTTCTTTTGTTGGTGAAGCAAAAGACTGATATTTTCTTTTTTAAAAAAAAAGAAAAAAATTTGCATGCCTCTCTAACTGAAGACGCCCACCACCTCTGCCCCTGTGTGAACCTGCAGAGCTCACCTCATCTCTTGCCCTGTAAGTGCCCTGCTTTGCTTAAGAACACGTGTCAATCTCTGTACAGGCTGGATGAGTTTGATAGGAGATGTGTGGCTTTTGGCAGGGACTGTGAAACAGTTGGTTTAATGTTCTAGTGCTTTCAGTACAATCATCTCAGACTGAGGGGACCACATAGTTATATTCCTCTGGGTAATTTCAATAATTATGTATGCTTTGACTTAACCAAAGGCGAGGAGGGAGCTGCTACCTTGATTATCAGAAATGTGTATTTAGAGCCAGAGGTTTTATTTTCTTCGCGGGTCACAACAGTGATAACTGAAAACAGAGGCCACGGAGCACCTGCCCAGCAGCAGCAGCTGAGCGCAGGCTCCGCACCCTCCCCACCGCTGCTCAGGGACGAGGGAGGGGGGTTAAGTATCATCTATTTTTATTGCAGCATCGAATTGCATTAGGCACAGTATGGAAAGTGAAGGCAGGATAAAAGGATGGCCCCAGCCTCAGAGCTGTTGGTCTGGGCAATAATCCCGACCCTGCTGCGTGCTGTGGTCTCGGCACTGTGTGCCTGGGGCCGGCGCTGTGCGTTTGGTCTCCTGGCAGCAGCCGGGGGGGTCCTATCACTTGTCTTGCGGGATTGTGGAAGCAGGGGAGGTGGGAGGGTGATTGGCAGGTGTCACTGGCATAGGGAGAACTTTCGTACCTGCTTTCAGCGTTCAGCTGGAAATACTGGCTGGGAATTACAGGGGGAAAACCAGGGAAATAGACATCCCGAGTCTGTGGGAATCTGCAGGCTTCCTTGGAGGGAAACGTTTCATTTCTGTTTGCTGCCCAGGCCTCTACTGAATGTGATATATTTCTATATGTTGGGTTCCTTTCTTTGTCCTGTGAGGTGCTTTTGTGTACATGTGTCGGGCAGATAGCGACCCGGAAGGGGGTGGCATCAAGGCAGCGTGCTGCTCCAGTGTACAGTTAGCCCCGCCAGCTCTGCCTCATTCTGTAACGGGGCATACGTTCCCTTCAAATGCGATTCCTTGTTTTCCTGCAAGCAGGGCATCTGCAGGCAGCTTCTAAGGTGGTACATGCACGTGTTGCTCCTGCGCGGAGCAGCAGTACAAAAGTGCCTGCAGAGAGTAGTTTTCCGGGAAGCATCCTGCCCTGCCATGGCAGGGTGCAGCCGGCTCCCGGCGCTCAGTGCTGCGACACAGCAGGGCTTGGCTCCAGCATTCCGTGCTGCAGAAAAACCTCTGTTTTTTCCTGTGGAAGGGCATTTCCTTAGTCGAGTGTTACCTCTGAAAGGAGGTGGACGTGCTGTTTGTGGTTGCGCAACAGTGAAGCTGGGGAGGGCACTTGACGCTGACTTTCATCTGCCCCGCTTGAACTTTCTGTATAGATCAAGTCTCTCTGAAAATCCTAAGCAAGCCCCTCCTTGTTCCCGCCTGTGTAGGTTAGGTCAGGGTTGGGCCATCTCTCTCAGGGCTCCTTCAGATGCTCAGAAGGATGAAGAGGTTTAGTGGGCACCCTGGTGGGGCAGGCAGGCCAGCTGCTTGGGTGGTGGCCTTGAGCAAGCCCATCCAGAGTCTCTTCATCTTAAAATATGCCTGGAAAAAGTCATGTTCTTGCCTTCCTGACTATGGAACGAGGATTAAGAGAGTCTTCCTGACAGCTGTGAGGATAACTCTGCCCCATCGTGATGGGGAGGGACCTAGGGAAGGGTCTTGCAGGAACCCTGGTAGCCGTTCCTTGAAGATTATTCCATCATGTTTTGTAGTTTGTTTGTACTAAGTTGCTGTAGCTGCCATTGCTTTAGGACATTTTCCCTCGAAGTTACAAAAAATAAAATTCAAAACTCTACGAAAGCAGAAAATTTCCTTTCCCCCCCCCCCCCTCTTACCCAAGAAGGACAGACCGCCCTCTGCTCTGAAGTCCGTATACCCTGACGCTTTGTTGCTCAGAATATGTTTTATCCGTGACAGGTGAAACCTGTCTTTAAGTAACATCTGATTCCCAGGGAATCGGGTTACCTCCGTTGCCAGATTGTTCTGCAAAAAATAATGAAGCTTTAGACTGTAGACACTTAAAATGCGTGTCTATGCGTGACAGAGCTGTGAGCTGGGTCAGTCACTTCTGCAGTAATGTGTTCCTGTTTTACTTGGAATTCTTCAGACTGGAAAACTTCTTTATTTCCTCTTTCTTACAGGTTGAATAAGCAGCGTGTGCTGTGACAGTTACAACGCGCTTGCTCTGAGTTTCAGAAAAATACATTAATCACAATTATGTTGACTGTACAGAGTTTATAAAACTAATTTAATTTTTGGTGCCTTTTCATATACAGTGCAGCGTGAATCAAAAGTACAGAATTATCCAGCTGTTATAAACTCCTATGCTAGCAACACAAGTAAAACAATTTTTTAAATTGCCATGCATTCTTCTGAAGTATTGAAAAAAAGAAAACAACAACACAAAAGTTTTACTGTGGTCTCAGGGAGCAACACGATAGTACTTATGCAGACAGTCAATCTTATATATGACTAAAATGCAAATACTGTATGACAAATAGTTTGGGCTTGCAAAAAATTGGTATTTTATAGGATTGTAAAACTATACTGTGTAATTTAGTTGAAGTGTTTCCACTAGTTTTATCCAAGTCTCTTGCCTTGTAGCTGGAGCAGACAGGCACATTTCTAAAACATTAATATTTTAGAAATTCTTCTAGTTGTATTTTTATTTACGATGAAAATCTACAATAAAATCACTGTCAGAAATTAATATTAATTTTACGTTTGTAAAAATGTAGATGAAAGGAGGCTACTTCAGTCTCCACTGCTCACCGTTCACGCTGTTGCAGTAAAGTTTGCAGTGCTTTGGTTGTATAACTGATCCTGAGGCAATGGCCAAGCACAGTGTAAAGTGAACTTTGTATGAGTGGCAAAGCAGGAGGCTTCTGTATTAGCATCTATTATCGGTTCCTGCCATCTCCCCAGATAAGCTGGAGGGTGGAAGCTGGGTGCTGTAATTACCATGTGGGTCTCGCAGGAGGGAGGTCTGTTCCCAGTCCCCATATGGATGCAGATTTTCACCATGAAGGTGGAAAAGCCACCTCGCTTTGCTTTTTTTTTCAGCAGTTTCCTCTACCATAAACACTAAATTGGAATGAGCGAGCTTGAGTAACTCGTGGGAAGTTTGATTTATAAAACTCTAGCCCCTAGATGTACGAGTGCCTTAAAAGAGCAGTGGTCGTCTCCCCTGATGCAGTTGCTTGCTCCGCACAGCTGCATGAGTTTAAAACAGTTGTATAACCAGTTTAGATTTTAGAAACATGTGTTTGGCTTTGTGACAGAACACCAAACAAGCCCTGGAAAAAAAAAAAAAAAAAAAAAGCCCAGTCTCATTGCCCTTTCATTTGTGGGAGGTCTCATAGAGGCTTCCATGTTGAGGGAGGAGGAGGCTGGTATTTTTATTAAGAGAGGCTCTCTAAGTCCAAACCGTAGCTAGAGACTCATCTGCTGTGAATTTGAGGAAGGGCTGCACAATAGTGGGAACCCGTGGGTAGAAGTGCCATCGGCTCAGCCGCAGGCTCCACGGGGCCTGTGCCCCATCCTGTTGGATCGTGGTAGGATGCAGCAGCATCCCGACTACTTGTGCTTTGGGGGCTGGTGTTGGGGGGTGGGGTGGGGGTGGGTACTGGGAAGTGCCCCGGGAGGTCAGAGAAGTGTTCCAGTTTGCCTTTTGCCTTTCTATCTGCCACAAGCGTGTTCTCTAAATGCATTTGAGCCCAGAGAAGCCAGAAGTGGTATGATGTTCCATAAACAGATGGATGAATCTCTGTAACGTGTCAGGTAGTGCAGTCCCTGTGCAGAGTGAAAGAGTGGGGAAACCCCCTTGTTCCTCGGTGCTGTCCTTGGGGCAGGGAGCAGATACCACGTTGTGTCTTCCCAGGTGAGATTGCACAGTTGTCCTCTTCCTAGGCTTTACGTTAAGTTGATTTAGAACAGCGTCTGTCGGACTTACGCTGTCTTGGGAAGTAGTATTTGATTTTATTTGGTCAGTTAATAGTAAGCAATAACTTGATTCTCTCTGCTACACGTTGACATTAGGGGCAGAAAAAGTTCAGATGTGGAAAATGTAGCTTAAATTATTCTGTATGCTAGAGTTTATATGGGGTGAAAATATGTGATGCTGCTTATTAGACAGATTAATGCAAGATGGTCAAAATGATGTTGAACGTAGAGGGCTGGAATTAGGTGTGGGAGAGCGAAGCAGAGTGCTGTAAATTGCTCTTTAGGTCAGGTTTACCTGGCAAGCATTTTACTTGACTAGTTACAGAGTTTTAGGGAGCTGACTCATGCTAGAAAGGGACTTGTTTAGGTAACCGATGTCCAGCCCCAGGCGTGTGGTGTGCTGGTGGCCTGCTCTTCGCTTCTCTGTCCGTGAAGTGTCACAGCCACTTCTTGCCATGTTAAATATCACTGTCTATGACTACCTGCAAGGAGGCTCTAGCGAGGTGGTTGTCAGTCTCTTCCCCCCCCCCCGGTAACGAGTGACAGGATGAAACTGCCTCGAGTTGCGCCAGGGGAGGTTTAGATTGGATATTAGAAAAAAAATTCGTCACCAAAAGGCTTGTCAAACATTGGAGCAGGCTGTCCACGGAGGTGGTGTGGAGAACCCTGGACGTGTTCAGAAGTCGTGTAGATGTGGCACTTAGAGTCATGGTTTAGTGGTGGACTTGGAAGTGCTGGGTTAAGGGTTGGAGTCGATGATCTTAAGGTCTTTTCCAACCTAAACGATTCTATGACTTGTGGCAGGTTTCTTGTGTTTCCAAAATCCAAACTTTCGCAGGCACGTGGTGGGTGTATGCTGGGCTTGTGATGGGTGAGAGCGTGGTCTGGCCACATGCCCTGTGTTCACAAACTCACACCTGTTGTGCAACTGGGTAAGTAATCAATCAGGTATGATGCAGCACGTGTACTTTGATGTAGCGTGCACCTTTGCTCTCGCAGTGCACAAGGAATCATTGGTATGGCTTTAAATATGTCTCTAAATGGAGGAATGCCTCATCCCAGTGTGAAGCCGGGGCTCCTCTGCTTTACTTTCAGTGTTGGTATAAAGGTGCCATTAGCATCCAGAACAACTTTGTGTTTGAAAGGGATGGAGCATACAGCTACGTCTTTTTGAAAAGCTGACTGCTGCTGTTGCATGAAATAGCGCCATAAGAGAGGTTATGGTTTATTGCCGAGAAAGTGGAAGCAGCTCATGGGTTTTATATATTTATATGTGTAAGTGTCTGTGCCCGTACGTGGGGTTGTAGCTCCAGAAGGAGAATTTTGACAAGCAGCTCTTGGGCCCATGCTCTGGGAGATGTAGACTGGACCATTCTTGGTTTTGGCTGGAGGAGGGGATGTGTCCCGGTCTGGGCCTGCTTCTCTGCAGGTTCAGTCCCAGCTGTGGAGGGGCTGCTCCCATGGCAGCTTGCTTGTGTCAATGTCCCTGTGGGATGAGACATCCCTGCCTGAGCTCAGATATGCAGGAACCTCCCAAGATGAAGGTGGGCGGTTAGGTACAGAGCCATGCTTGTTCCTGGCACATAACTGGATTGTCCCATCCTGGACAGCAGCGTGGAGGTCAGCGTGTTTTGCTGTACCCATGTGTGCTGTGCTGTTCAGTTGTGGGATCACTTAAAGCCCCAAATGTCTCCACGCCACGCAGATGCCTTTCATGTCAGGATGGCTGCCTGCTGCTGAGTGGACTGATTGTGCTGCTCTATAGGACAGTACGCTCAAGGGAAACCTAAACCAAATGTTGATAGCACTTTTGCAGAACTAAGTAAAATGAAATTTTCATTGGTAAATCTTCACAGGTGCCAGCAAATATAAATAAATAAAGCCTAAGCTGTGACTTTGCTCTCGTGTCCGAAGGTATTTCCTCTCTGTTTATTTTAAGGTATCAATTGTGAACCAGGAATGAAAGCCACTGTGTTTAAATGCAGTATTAGTTCTCCCACTACCCTGGATCAGCTGTCTGGGGGCTTGAGTTTTTCTTCATGTAACACTGTTGCTACTGTTTGTGTTGCAGGGAAGCAATCTCCTGTCACAGTTATACATTAAATATTTTTCACTGTTACAATACACTCTGTGACAGGGTTTAGGACTTAAATTCCTAAATATATCTGCTGATGTATGTGCATCCAGCAACATGGTGTCTTGTGTTATCCTGCTATCGCTGATACATTTTGAGCATGTTACATCATTCAAGCTGATCGGGCTATCCTTTTTGTCAGCTAGGGAATAAGACATCTGAAAAGCCCCTTTCCTGTATTTTTTACGGGAGCAACGGTTGCACTCAGAGCCTGGTGTGCCTGCGTGTGCTGACACCCCTGCAACAGCAAACTTCCAGAAGTGGTGTGCAAGACCGGTATTCCTGTGTTGTTTTGTAAACTGAGGGATGCAGGGTTTGTATAGTTAGAAAACATAAAAATACAGTAACTGATGAAAGGAAACTAACTGTTTGCAGTTATTTAAAAAATTATTTAAATATTGCTTTATTAAAAAAAAAGTGTGTGTAGTGCCTTATACCCTTCTGTTCAGTGACTGTGGGGCTGCATCTGGAGCGTGATGTCCAGTTTCAGGCTGGTCTGTAAAGGAAAGGCATGGCTATACCAGAGCGGGTCTGGCACTGGCCAGCAGGATATGGTTAGGGTGCTAGGGCCCGTGATGTGCACGGGGAAGCTGTGAAATCTGGATTTGTTCCAGAAGAAAGAAGGCTAGGGGAGATCTCGTTGCTGTCTGCAACTACTCAATGGTGGGAACAGAAAATGGAGGTAGGCTTGAGGGCATGGGCACGGCATGGGAGGTGGTGGACACGGGCTGGAATGGGGAAATTCTGATGTCATATGTGGAAAGACTTTTTCTGACATGAGTGATTGAACACGGAACGGGAGCCCAGAGAGGGGGTGGGATTTCCATCTCCATCCTTGAAGGTATTAAGAGTTTGAGTGAACAAGGCCCTGGGGCACCTGCTCTAGCTGGCCCCGCTTTGAGCTAGTGTTTGGACTAGATGTCTGCAGAAGACCGTTCAACCTAAATTATTCTGTGATGCTGTGTGAATGCTGCAATTGTGCCATACACAGAGAAATTGGGTGTATGTGTAAGTAAAGCTCTTTTGTTAATGGTCTTCAGAGGAGGCGGCGTGAAAGGCAATCCTTCCAGTACTACCATGTAACATTTGTATTTTTTGAATTTATTTGTTAGTTTATGAAATATGGCATCTGGTGAAATCAAAGAGGAGAAGCAGTGTTCTCCTACATGAGTAAAAACCTGTGCTGGTACTCCAGAGTCAAATTTTCTGCTCTGGCACATGTCTGGCGTGACCTTAGGCAACTTGCTTAATCTGTCTGTATCTCCAATCTCCATCTGTGCATTACTGTCATGAAACTACAATATCTTGGGGTTTAAATTTGTCTTTAAATTATAAAGTCTTGGAGTACTAAGTCTCACTATTTCTCTATATTTCACTATACAGTACTTAGCACAATGGGACCATACATCTTCATCAGTCCCGTGATACATGAATAATAAACAGTAACGGCATAATTTAGGGCCACATTCTACCTCTGTTCTCATGATGTATAAAGACAGGAGGGGTTTGTTGATTAAAATGCTGTTCAACCTAACGAAGATACACGGGCCTTACCGAACAGATTTTTATGAGCCTGTTGTTGGCTCTTTTGGTTTGTTGGGTTTTTATTTTGTTTCATCATTACTCATTGATTTCAGGTATCTAAACAATTTGCTTGGCAGATCAGGGAATAATAAATTCCTTTAATCTGTATCTCTTTCAGTTTAATTATTGTTAACTCATTACTTAGTGGTTAGTTCAGTGGATAATGAACTCTGTTCACTGCCTGGTGGAAGAGAGTTGGACTAGAGAGACAGAACTGGATTCTCCGGTTCTTTTGAAGATACAAACCAAAATTGCAGACTCACTGAGCATTTAACTCTAGGTTAGATTGAAGGTTGCCAGTAGGCGTATGTACCACTGCTGCCTTTGCAGGCTTGAATATAGGTTAGTATTATTTCAGTTGGTTCTGTGCCTGGCATGGCATTACATTTGTTACTTTATTTTTAGACAGTTAAACTGGCGACTGCTATGTAGACAGCTATTTTTGTCTTGATTATGAGACGGTGTCTAATAAAATCTTATGTAGCGCAGTCCTAATTACTACAGACAGACTTCACATTTGTGACTGCGGTAATACTTACTGTGTTAAACTATTTCCTGCAAAGTTTTAACAGTGTGTTCAGACCTTCCCATATCAGCTACAGCTGGGGGAATAAATACTTTGTTCACTCAGGGGTGCTGTGGTCGCTAGTGCCATGCTGCTGAGCATGTGGGTTCTGTTTGGAGACGACTCATTTCTCTCGTTTCTTCGTCCTGTAACTTTTGTTGTCTTTTCATCGTGGAAGGCTCAGCGGACCCTACGTAGCAGGCGTTAGCCATCCCGCTGCGCTGTGCTGGTGGCAGCTTCTGGGTGCTGGTGCTGAGGAGGCTGCTGCCGACCCCGGAGAGTGTGCACAGGTCAGGGGCACCCCCTCGCTTTGCTTTCACAGCAGCAACTTGGTTTACCCCCTAAAGCCAACACCCACTGTGTCACATCTAACGCAAACTAAAATACACCGGCATGTTTTTAAGCACCTTGGTTATGTGCATTAAGCTTTCCTCCAACAGCAGAAGTTAGAGGAGACTAGCGTGGCAGGGAGGGGAGCAGGACGTGCGGAGTCACTCTAAAAGTGAACAGCAGATTGTTCAGCCGTCGCTGCCTGCTCTTACACCCTGGCAGGCAGCTTCACGCATGCCTCCCTCAGTTCTGCAGCTATTCACACGGGAATTTGAAAGAGAGGGAAGATACTAACAAGACTCTGCCCTTATCGCTAAGGCTGAGACTGGAGCAGACCATGAAGCCTGCAAACGGTTGCCCTTGGTAGAAACGTAACTTTCCTATCGGCATATTATCAGCTTTTTCAGCAAGAATGAAGTAAAGAGAATCGGGATTTCAGTGAGAAGCCATGCTGAATGGCTTCTGAGGGTTTGGCAACGTGTCACGGAAAGGTCGAGTATGGCTGTATGTCAAAGAACAGTGTTGAAATGTTTATTACGGGCTTGCTACTGTATTCTGCTCAGTCATCAGGAGAAGACAGTTCATAGCTCTCTTATTGTCTGACCATTCTCAGCACAAATTTAATGCAGTGTGCTTTCTTGCAAAATAAACCAGGAGAGAGATCCTGAGTGCCCGCTGCTCTCAGCCCGCTGCTCTGGAGACATTTTTCCATTTCTGGGGAAGGAGTTGTTCTTTGCATAGTGTCCCCCACAAAAGCCCTCTTAATATGAATTACATTACCCGCATTTGTAGAAAGAGAAAATGACACTTGCCAAATTTGCAAATCACAGTTGTGTTTCTGTCAGCTTTGGCAGTTACATGGCTTCTGGTAACGCTAATGAAGGCAATCTGCTTTTAATTTAAAATCCTCCCTGAAGAAAAAAAAAAAAATATCTGGCAGTTGAGGGATTCGGCAGTGTCCTTGTGTGAAACTTCTTTCTTATTTTCTACGGTTTGCTTTAGCCAAAGAGAAACTGTTAATTAAAAAACATTCCTAAAGTAGCCAAATATGCAGGAATGTACTTATGCAACAACTACCTGTACCAGTTCTGCAGTAAATCACTTCTTTGTTTTCATTTGATGAGAAATTCTAATTAAACAAATAAAAATACTGCTTACCTTGCACTTAACTCAGCATGTTTGCTGCTTCTCATATGATTGAGGGACCGAGGATGGCAGGTTTTGTTTAGATGACTTTTCTGGGTTCCGCAAGGCCAAGGTGGTCAAGCAGCAGGAGGAGGGGATAACACCCGGATAAGGGCTCTGCCTGTGGAGCACATCCTCCTGGCAGGGACGGTGCTGAGGGCTGCAGGCTCTCCGGGAAGGCTTGCTTGGGTCTGAGCCTCCCGCAGGCACAGGGCAGGGAGGCAGAGGCGGGGGGGAAGGCAGCGTTGCTCAGACCGCATTTGAGTGCAATTTCTTTGAAGGCGTTTTTCCTTAGTTCACAAGGTACCGCACCACATCATGGCTCTAGTCAGTATAGTCTTGTGCTTTGCACAATAGCAAATAGTCTCTGCTTGGAGGAGAGTGTAAGGAAAGTGCGTCGGTTTGTAAAACGTCCACATGCGCAGTGATGCTGATGTCGTCCTGCAGCAGAAGCATCTAGAAATGATCCAGGTGCCCATGTGTTGTGATCGCTTGCTTGAGCCCTCTGTCCTGCAGCAGCAATTTGGAGGAGCTGCAGGCAGGAGCCACGCTATGGTATTCTGCCTTTCTCTGCTGTACAGAGCTTAGGACATCTTTGGAGCTGTAGAAACTGGGGGGTTGAGCAGGAGATGTCAGAAGACTTCTTGGCAAGTATAAAACGATCAGACTGCGTCAACAACTGTAGTGATCCAAGTACAGTATTTTCACAGGTCCCATTTGACAAAGCACTGTCAGCTGCAGCCTGTTTAACAGCATCTGGAACAATAGAAATTATTTCGTATTTTGGTGTTTGTTTTTTTAAAGCACATAAAGATAGAGAAGTGTCTGTAGGAGAACAAAGTAAATTCCACTGTAGAGTTGTCTTGAGCTATTCCGTAACTAGGGTAAGCATTTAAAGTGCCAAATGATGAAAGCATTTTGCATTTTATTGGATTGTAGTAGCTTCTTCAGCACTGCGTTTCATATGTGGAGGAAGGAGGGGTTTGGTTTGTTTCACAAATATTTCACAATGATTTGAAACTTATTTTGTTCCTTTTTTCATCACAAATGAAAACTTGCCAAAGCTGTTAGGCCTGTAGCTTATTACCCCTTGACACTAACACTTGTTTTGAAAGGGATGGGGACGTAATGAAGGTGCTGCTTCAACCTGAGGCAGAGCATTGCTAACCTTTGCTGCATTATGAGCAATTACTATAAGCCGATAGCTGGAGCCACTATTTCTACCCAAAGTTTGGACGTCCAGCGAGAGTTCTGACTGCTCTGGTGGTGCAGGAGCAGCTGGTGCGAAGGGCTGTAGCTACAGCAGTCTTTGAACAGCTGAAAAGCTGGGCACAGCGTTTCAGGGCTGCACAAGCAGTGCAGTTTGCTCAACAGCACTGACGCCATGCTCCCATCTGCTTTAGGGCTGTACCGGAGGGACAGAATTGTGGTGTCTCATTGCCTCCTCTGGGAGGATTTATCTTGGAATTTTGAAACCTAACCTCCTGCTCCATCCCTAAATTTAAATCCATAGCTTCTTACCGAAGACAGAACCATATGTCAGTGAAGCACAGGGGCACAGCCATCCTCTGTGCATTTATACTCTACTATTGCGTTAGGAGTTTGCTGTAGGAACAGGAGCTGAGAGAGGAACTGGCGTGGCAAGAGGCATCATACGGGATGTGCGCCTGGGCTGCTGGTGCGCTGCCCTGTTAAAGGGGCATGCAGTTATCCTCTTCTGTGCTTGGCAGATGAGCACTGGGAGTGGTGGAAAGATGGTTGGTGTCTAATCCTAAGGTCACCCGAGGTAATCCAAAAGTACTAGGCTGTTCTGTGGAAGTGCCAGGGTCATGCTTGCAGCAGCAGCCATGGTCTGAAGCCTCGCTACACAAAGGAAGTCACGTGAATGGAAAGCTCACCACCCCAGCAGAGCCTGCTTGAGACTGTAGGCCAGTTGCATCTTCCCCGGTGACCTTGGGGAGGGGGTAAATAATCTAACAGATGGAGAAAATGTATTCTTCTGATTAGTGGGTGATGGTCTGCTCCTAAGCAGAGGAGGTCTGTTCTTTTAATTAATTAGCTGTCTAATATGTTTGTGCAGTGGCATGCCTAACTAGCATGCAGTTACTGTGAATACAGATACAATGTAGTGATGGGTGCAGATGGCTGTAATTACCCATGTTGATTTCTGCAGTAATCACACACGCAACACACCACGTTGGCATAACAATTGATGTGGATTGGGTGACTTGTTTTCCTTCCCTTGTTGTGTATAAATGTGCTTGCATGACCATCCTCTGCACACAGGTTCCCTGGACTCACTGCTGGGCTTTAGATTTAAACATGTGTGCAAAGAACTCAAGCAGGGTGAAGGCAACACTAAGAGTCCTACACACCCAGTGCTTTGGACTGCCTGTTTTGCCTGATGATGGTGCAGGAGCAGAGCTCTAGGGCTTCTGATGGTTTCATACGCCCATATGCAATGTCTGGTTGGCCCTCACAGGGCAGCTGATTCTCACCCTCCCAGCCCCACCTGGGAGTGGTGTGCTGGGGCTTTGGAGCCCCGCAGGTGCCTTGCAGGAATGTAAGAAGTGTCTGACTAGGTCACCCCGTGGTCTGACTAGCCCTGCAAGCTGTGCCTCATCGCGCTAGCAGAAGGTTGTATTTAGGAACAGACTGCGGCTGTTGCGCCTTTCCAAAGTCTCTCAGTCTGTAGTCCCAAGCACCCCCAGTTCCTGAAGAGGTGCTGTCAGGGAACACATCTCTGCCCTGTCCTTTACAGACCTTTTGTCCATGGATCTGCCTAATCTCTTTTCAAACCTGCTGGATATGGTTTGTCTCCACAAACCCCTGTGGCAGCAAGCTCCGTTCACCTCCCACTATGTAAGTAGCGCTTAGTTTTGTCTGTTTTAAACTGGCAAAGCACTTGAGCTTGCATGACTGCTCTTCATTCGGATCGTCTGGCCAGATGAATCGGTAAAAAGGCTTTTATTAATAAGCCCAAATATTAAGGAGGAGCTGTATTCAAAAGACAATTCAAGGTTTGGGGAAGTGGTTGCACTTTCTTTTCCCCATGGGATGCCCTGGGGAAAGGAAGAATATCAGGTAGTTGTAGTGGTGCAGCTTTAGAAAAGAAATGAAGCTGCTTGGAGTGACTTGAGGATCTGGGAGATCCTGGGTGGCGGCAGGAGTGGGTGCTGCCAGAACCACTTTCTGTTTGCACACTGCAAAGCGCTCGCCTGAATTGGGTGATGGGCTCCCTTCGAGCCTAGTGACTGAGGAGCTGCTTCTCCGTGAGGCTGAGTTCTAGTTTGGGAAATGGCAAAGACAACTTAGGGGAAGTGTGCGTCAGAAAGCATTTCTGGGGTTGCTAAACGCTGCTCCAGGTGGAAGCACTGAACACCATCTGCTCTGGGACAGTTTAGTGCAGAGGAGAAAAAGCCCTAGAAGCTGCTTTTACTCTGTGCACTGCAGATCCAGAGGGAAGCAACCAGCAAGGGAACGCTGCCGGCTGCCGCCCTTCACCCTAGAGGTGGCTCGGCTGCAGCGGTGGGGTGGGTGGGTGGGTGTACCTGCCTTGCAAACTGCTTTGGGCAAAAGGCTCTGTCAGAATGAAAGACCTGTGGATAATTCATGTGTCTGCAGTTCTTTGTGGAGCGGCATTAACCTTTGCATCAGGAGACCGCTGCTTTGTCTCCTAGGGTTAAATCTTGAAGGTTTGTGATGGCAGTTAAAAAGCTGGGGGTACAAAGGGAAGTTTAGAGAAGCCTTGTAAGAGAAATTCATGTCGGGGAGTGAATAATCTGAAGACTCTGTGGAGTGTAATGGGGAGCCAATCTCAGGCTGATGACTTTTAACGTAGTCAGTAGTGCAGAAAAGAACTGTAAGTACTCCCAAATCCTATGGCCATCCTTTCTTTCTACAGCAAGAACATCTCTTTTGTGATCAGGTTTTTTTCAGGCTTTTCTTGGTCCTTCTCTTAGCAGGTATGGACCCTGTTAAATATTTACTTTTCAGCTAGCATTTTCCCTATCTGGTTAATTCATTTTGGGATGCTATTTCTGATTTTACTGAAGCTTGTTTTGTTAGGCTGCTGGGTAAAACCTTCCTTTTTTTGACAGCCTTTTTACTTGTTCTTTAAAGCTCTTCTTTGATGTGAGCTCAGAAACACAGATTTTACTCTTTTTATCACTTTCCCTGTCAGTTTAAAACCAGTTATGAGTACCACAAACTATTAAAAACTATCTAAGCTAACTTCTCAAGTGACAGATAATCACAGCCTATCTTATTTTCAGGACTGTATAGAGCAGACTTTAGTTCTGAGGAAAGGAGAAAGGATGCTTCTTGGTAAAGAAACATGCTTGCGGCAGAATCAAAGAACTGTTTTGTAAAATTCATCTGGGGAAAAAAAAAAGGCAGAGCAGTGGGATGTCCCGGTGAGTTTAGTATACCAAGAAACTAACTATCCATACAGTCGTGTCTATCCTTAATTTCTGTTTTCTGCACTAACATGGTTGATCCCTTGTTGATAATTGAGTTACCTGAATGAACTCTTTCTTTAGTAAGAAGGAGTAACAGTCTGGCAGGCTAGCTCGTAGGGACATGGAGTTGGAAAGGACAACTGGGCCGTGAAAACCAGTTCTCTAATGTTTCGTGCAGCCAAACGTGTGAAGCTCTGCTGAACGACCTCCATGTGCCCCCAGACACCTCTAGCCGTGAAATGCTGCGAAGGCCAATAATGAGGAGGTGGCAGGTGAGATCAAAAGCATCACTGGTGTCTCAGGACATGTTAGAAAAGAAACTGTAATTAAGGGCTCCCCAAGCTTCTTATCTTCCTTTGTGAGACAGCAACTTTATGGTTCTCCTGACGGCCCATCTCTGCCTCTCCATGGGGCAGAAGTGTGTGCTGGTGTGAACTAAGTGAGGTTTTATCACTTGGCTTGGGCAGCAATGGGGCTGCTATTCTTTTTTTACAAATAATACCTGCCATTCTGCAGGCAGGTCTCTTCCAGGAGCACAGCGCACTGACAGCCCCCCGTCACACACACCAGATGGCATCCCTGGGGACCCCGGGGCTGTCCCAGTGCAGCCACCTGCTTCCACACTGGCCATCGGCCTTCTCACTGCAATCTACCCAGGAAACTTGCGGGCACCAGTTACCCCATTCGGGTCAGGACAGGCCATCTGCAGTGGATCCTTGGTGCTATGGGAGTCAGGTGAGAGTAGAACTGAAGGATTCTTGGCATCTGTGCACCTTAGTAAAATAAACAGCCATTTCCAGACTTACGTCCATCAGAAGCAGCAATGTCTGCCAGCTCCTGAAGCTGTCTAACTAGTAATGAGAACTGGTAGAAATATCTTGGAGTGGAGGACGAGAGGGCCAAGCATAGCACTGGCAATAGGAAACCAGCTATTAAAACTAGTAGAAAATGTGGTTATCTCCTTAACAGTAATTTTTTTCACTTCTGCAGCCAACTCTGACATGGTAGTGCAAGGGGCTGTGGGAAACAAACAGAAAAAAAAGGAACCTACCACTGGTGACCTTCTAGCTAGATGAAATAATTTAAAAATGCCTTACCTTCACCTTTTCAACCATTTAATAATTTAAATTAAAAAGAGGATTTTTTTCCCAATATGTATTTATTTTGAAGTAAATATGACTATTACTTTTTTTAACTGGTGGTGCACAGTTTTCTCCCTGATGTGCTGGGAAAGCTGTGTTTCTCGAGGAGTTTGCTGCTCAGAGGTGCTGCTGTAGCTGTGAACAGCAGCAGCTGGGCTGAACTTGGCTGGTTCAGGGCTCTGGCAGGCCAAAATAGTGTCTTTTAACTCTATCAGATCGAGTTTCCCAGTATCCAGACTTTCAATAAGCGAGGTTTGTAACTTTACCCTCAGAAGATCTGCCAAGCTGTTTCACTCCTGCCTTTTTTGGTCTGAATTAACCATTTTCTTATGGGCAATTTCCTCATACTCCTTTTCCACAGCTGCCTGACAGTCCTTCACAGACATCTGCAAAAGCTGGAGTGTTTGTTTGCAGTAATGTGAGTGTTTGAGTTGCCAAATCTCACGGGACCCTTTATCCTTTCTGCTGAAAGAGGGCATACTTTGTAAGGCCACTTCTCCATCTCCGAGTCTGTATCGTCCCCTGATGGCATATAACACTTTCTGATGGCTTGCCCGTGCTGCCTTCTTCCCGCTTGGTTTCCCAGGGCCAGATTTTGCAAAGCACTTGGCACCCAGCACCTTGCAGGAGGAATGGGACTCTCCCAGCAGCATTGCTGGATGCGGCCACAGAAATGGGAGCGTCGGGGCTGGCCGGCTGACGAAGCACCGTCGCCGAAGCTTTCCCCAGTGGCCCACGTTTCTCTCTCAGCTGTCGTTCTCAGCTGCTTGTGGACACAGACAGCTGCTGTTGTCTCAGCGTGGGTTTTGCTTTTGTTTGGTTTTAATCTGGCCACTTCATTTATGTGCCTGAATTAGAGCCGAGCTCTTTGAAGATCTAACCGCTTGTTTAGATCCTTATGGGAGTGCTTTTTGGAAGTCTGGCCCTTAGCCTCTAAAAAATCTTTGATTATAAGCTCACATCAGATTGGAGAATGAGGTGTGTCTACATGGTTTTTCTCCCTCCTCCCTTGCATTGAGCTGAGCATCAGGATAGCTGGCATTTGCTACATCAGAGGGTTTATCTATAATTCATGAAGGAAAGCTCTCTACCTTGTCCGATCTGGGAACTAACAGTACCTTTTAAAAAATGCTTCTGAGATGCAACCTGATCCTAAGTCCTAACCTCTGTTGAAGCTCTCAAGGCTGCCTGTCACCACTGTAGCCTCTGCTTTCCCTTTGTTTACGTAAACACCAGCCTCTTACAAAGAAACCAGAAGTCTAGGCAAATTGGCGCTGCTTCCTGCGTGTCCGGATCACAGCTTCCAGGGCTCCCCAAAGCCGCCATCTGGCTGGGTGGTTCTCCTTTCAGCAGGAGTGCTGCGGCGTTCGGTAAGGCCCCGCGAGGGCTGCCCGTGGTGCGCGAGGATGGTCTGTAAAGACCTTTCATTAGGATTGACAAGGTGAAAATCTGACTTGTCACACACAGAGGTCAGGGTTCTGAGTTTTATTGAATTTAGTCATGAGGAAAGGATATGCACTAGTGGTTCTGAAGCCAGGAATCTTCTCTCTGTTACAGAGAAAGGCAGCCAGGGGTTTAGGGCTTCCCTGGTAACTCTGAGGAGGGCACAACTTCAGTCTTCATGTTTCTGTTGCACCTTCTTGCGTACATACCTCTGTCAGCAATCAGGGCTCAGGCCAGGTGGGAGCTCCAGTGCTCGGAACAAATGGGGGAAAGCGACCGGGCTGAAGCCTCAGGGCTTCTCAGTTGGCCGGGAAGCAGCTGATGGCATGCAAAGGGCTTTAAGAGTAGGATTTTCAAAACAACCTGTGTTGACTGAACTGTTTCTATTACAGTTTCTCTCGACTTCACTGGAAACTGTTGGGCTTGGAATGAGTGCTTTTGCAAGCCCAGACCAGCAGATACCTGTGTCCGTTCACTTGGACCTACCTTGCAGCCCGCTCACTGATGCCTCATTCTGTCATTTCAAAAGCTGCCTGTTCCTGAAAACCAAGGCTGGGGCTGTGTGTGTCAGTCCCCTCCCTGGACCTGCTGTCGGTCACGCTTCTTGTGATGCAGCCCAGGATGCGGTTGGCTTTCTGGGCTGCGGGCGCACACTGCCGGGTCACGTTGAGCTTCTTGTCCCCCAGCACCCCCAGGTCCTTCTCCTCAGGGCTGCTCTCAATCCATTCTCCGCCCAGCCTGTATTGACACAGGGGGCTGCCCTGATGCATGTGCAGGATCTTGCACTTGGCCTTGTTGAGCATGATGAGGTTCCATGTGCCCCCCTCTCCAGCCTGTCAGGGCCTTTGCTTAGTGAGGTGGGGACGCACGTCTTTGTGCCTTGGCTCCTGTGAGGGACCAGGTATGTAGGATCTACCTGTGCTCAGGGCTTCGGTCTTTGATGAAGATGGGCTGTGGAAAGGGCTGGGATGTGATTTCATCCGTGTGGAAGGGGAAGTGGGTAGTAGGAAGCTATGGAAAGGGAAGGAGTGTTAAATCTTGACCAAATGAAAACCAGTCTTTACAAACCACACTACCAGGGACGGTGCCCTGATGCATGGAGAAGAAAGGCAGTCCATGCGTTTGGGGGCTGTGCCTTGGGAGAGGAGTGTAGGTTTGCATACATGTGCGTGCAGGCAGGGCTGCTCCCATGCCTGTTTTGGCAGTGTCTTCCAAACTGGATTCTGGCTGTGTCGTGTGATGGAATTCTGTCACTATCACAGGGCTGAGAAACACGGACCAGAGGCTTCCGGCAACAGGGACCTGGTTGTTATTAGGACTGAGCTGTCACCAGGGAGAGCTGTCTGTGGTTTGGGTACGTGTGTGTATCCAGAGTGCATTTCCTCTGCCATGTTCATCAGTGACAGAGGAAAAAAAAAAAAAAAAAAAAAAGCAAAGCTGTCCCAGTTTGGTACACGTGTCTGCCAGTAAGGGCTTCCATTTGATCAAGCCTTTGTGGTTTGCAACACTTGGCAGCTGCACAGCTGCTTCTCTCCTGGATGGGTTGGAGCCATTACCAGGAACTTCTCTTGTGCTTGTGAGAGCCACACTAGTGCTGCTGGTCGTATTCTTTCTACGCTCTTTGGCCTTGTGGCTCACACCTGCCCTTCTGCAGGGACAGCAGGCTGAAAACTGAACCAAAGTTGGGCTTGATGCCACCTTCATGTATGTGTGGAGCCTGTATGTGCATGCATGGAGCCTGACATCAGCAGTGGGAGGCGGAGATCCAAAGATAAGGGATAATCCAGCAGAGCAAACATCTGCATGGCTCACTAGTCCCTGTCTTTGATGGACACCAAATGCAGGTGCTTGAGGAAGAGTGAAGGTTGAGGAAGAGTGAAAATATTGTGATTATTTGTCCCAGAACGCTCCCCCTGACTTGAGATCTGTGGCTTTAGCTAAGGGTTTAACAGCGTTTTTGGAGTTTCTCGTTAGGGCTGTGAAATGAATAGTACATAGTGTATCGAGGGAGTTTCAAGCACCTTTGCTATACTACATCAGGAGGGAGAAACAGCATGTGATTTCCTGCACAAATTCTTTCATCCTGTCACAGTAGCTGAAGAGGTCTGCCCATCTGAAATATCAGATAACATTTTGTCAAACAGGCTACAGGAAATAGCAGTGTAGGTCACGTACTCTTCTTCAATTTTAAGTCTCCTTGAATTTTGTTCCTTCTGAGAGATAAATTTGTTGCAGAAAAGCCAGGCTATTTCTGTGTGGTGAGTGCTGCAGGGTGGGTGCCGGTTCTCCGCAGCCTGACAGGGCTGAGGCACTGCAATTACACCTGGCAGAAGCGATCCTCAGGCTCAGAAGAGTCTGTGTTCATGGGTTTTAAGGGACCTCATCATGTGCCTTCCCGCTGAAATGGAAAGCATTAAATGGCCTTCTGTAGCCTAAAGGGAGAAATAAGGATAGTCTCTTCAGGGCACTTCTGCCACATGCTGACTACCTGACTTTTTTACAATTCACATTTCTTTCATTGAGGAAATAGTCTGTCTGGTATGCTGTCATTTTGCCCCATTGCCTGCAATTATGACTTCTTGATTCACTTTCAGCTTTTGAGACTCCAGTTTCTTGGAATTATTCCTTGTCTAATGACTTCCATTGCTAATTTAGTTCTAAGTGATCCCTGGACAGCCACAACCATAAATGCATGTAGGTGGCTGGGCGATTTGTCAGGGCTCTGCCTCTAGGAGATGCTTAGTTTCAGTACTTTTATGAAGTATTTTAAATAGTTATCATCTGTTTCATGTCTGCATTATAAAGCAGTCCTGAAGTATCACTTTTTTTTTTTTCATTTTTGAGTCTAACCTTCTTGATTTCTATTAGCAGTTCCAGTTTTCTGGCCTGCCCGAAACCTTCCCAGAGGAATGTACTGTGCTGTGAGATCAGAGCTGGCTGTCCTGCGCAGTGCCAGCCACCCATTGCAGCGTGCTCCATTTCGGCCACGCAGACGTGTCTGTCTGGACCTGGGTGCAAAACATCCCTCTCACTTGCTCTCCTGACTGGCACAGCCCTGTGGCAGGCTGGTGGTGTCGCCCTCCAGACACCCCTGGAAAACCTCGTAAAGACTTGCCCCTCACTGATATTGTTTTCACTTTCTGGCCATCAGCAGTCAACCACATGCATAACTTTCAAAATCTGCCATTATTATGCAGTTGAGTTGACTAAATAATTCCTCGCTGGAGGTTCTTGCATGGATCTGGGCTGCCTGCCTTTTAATAGTTTAGCAAAACGCAAAGAAACTCTTCTGGGAAGTCATTTCAATATTAAGCATTTAGGAAATGTGCACCATCCAGAGCTAACAGGTTTATCTGGAGACATTTATGCAATGTTTTGCAGACTTATCTGCTGTCTTCTGCCTTGATAAGGTATTTATTTCCTCCTGTTCCTCCAGGACCTAAATCAGAGAAAGGGGTGTCGCTAGTGAACAGCAATAAGGACGCACTGGTCATAGCTGGTAAAATAAGAACCCACTTCACTTCCCTAGGTATGCTATGGGATGTAGTTGCACCTGTGGAAGGAAGGAACTCATATATTGTTATGTTTTCAAAGTACCATCAGGAGTTAAATGATATTTTTCACTTTATCATTGCCATTGCTTCTTTGCCATGTTGGAAGCTCAGCAAGTGGAGGCATATGAATGTTTTATATATGCATATATATATATCTCCTCATCAACTTTTCCATCTGCGAAGCATATCCTAAGAGACTTCAGAACGGCCGCTCAAATAAAGTAACAGCAAAGCATTTGCTATCCGGTTTTGTGGTTGGGGAAATCAAGTTGCTCTGAAGTGGAATGATTTGCTCAAGGTTGCTTTTGAGAGCTCGGTATTCAGAATTACGTATCCTAATTTCCTTGATTTTCATTAATATGGTTTCACTTTTTACGGCATCCTAAAGTGTTATGAATTTCTACATGTAAAACTAGAGTGACACAGGATGGTCAGAGATAAGCAACTGATTCATCTAGGCTAAGAATAAAATGAGACTATATCTGTTAATCACACTTTTTTTCATGCCTATTTCCTCTCTCCTCTTCCGCCAGTGCAGCTTTGGGCTTGCTTTTAGTCTTGCTTTGTCTCAGGACAGCAGCACGGTTCTTGCTGGCCATGTCACCCTACACCGGGGAGGAGAGGTTTGCTGGCTGAATCCAGCTTTCCCCAAGCTGGAGACCCAGAAGTGGCTGATGGGGCCAGCCAAACCGAAATGTTCAGGGGTGCTGTAAAGAGCCTGGATGGATAAAACCTGTGCTACAAACTAACAGGCTGGAATGTTAAGTAACAGACATTGTAGAGTTATGGTGCTAATTAATGTCAAGTGAGAACCAGCTTTTATGTGATTTATGCTTTAGTGTGAAATTCATTTCTTTTTTAGTCCTTAGACCAGAGCATGAGTAGATACAATGATTTTTTTGCTCGCAATATCGTCAGAATCTAGGTTGTGTTGCTGGCCAGGGTTAGGACACTGGCAGAGCCTGAGCAATTTGTCAGTAAAGCCGTTTCCAGGGTGGAAGTAGCAAAGACAGCGTGAGAGCCTGGGCCACACGCAGCTCTTCAGCTTGGGCTTCGTCAGCTCTCTGGGGCAGGTGGCTGTAGTGTGTTTGTGTGTCAGATGTCCCTTCTGGCTGTGGCATGGCTAAAGAGCAAGCGCGCCCCTCGGCTGTGCGGGGCTGTTGGTGTGCTGACCCTCGGGAGATGCGTCATGCGGACGGCTGGCCTTCAGCAACTCTCCGGTGCAGTAAGTGATGGAGGGCTTGCAGTGTGCCGGGCGGTCATCTGAGCAAGCAGGCAAATTCCTTCCAAACATGCCGTGTAGCCACAGTGTTTCTGGTCGCTTTTGTGTTGTTGGTGTGAGGATGATAGGGGAGGAGTCGGGACGGCTGTGGGTAAAGGGTTGCGTTTCCCATTGATCCTGTATTGTGCGTGGCACACGTTAAAGCTGCAGTCTGAAGCTTGGCTGCCAGCCTCCTGGTGACCTGCTGCTTGAGTTAAAGACAAGTGATGTCTCTCTGCCCCTCCTGGAAATGTGGCTTTGTTCAAGGCTTGCTGTTCTCCATTTGCGGTGGAGACAAGTGTTGGGAATGGTGGTAAAAACTGCACATGCTGCCTGGTGAGAAAGGAGGGGGAAAGGTCCACGGCACCCTCACAGAACGCTCATTTCAGTTACCCTCAGATTACAGACGAAAAGAGATAACATATCATGTTTCCCTACATGGACGTGAGAAATGCAGATCTTATACCAACACAAATGCTCAATTTTTCATGTATCTTAATATCCCCTTCAGTGTAGCCTAGTCATTGAGTGGGTTCCAGCTGTTGAACAAGCACTTTATGAAATAACCTTTTTAAAAAACAGAACAAACACCCCCCACCCCCCCCACCCCCAAAGTTAAAACTGCATGTTTCCATACATTCGTATATCCACTATAATGTCTTTTAAATGGACCTCTAGGGCAGCACCTTGGTGGGAAAACATCTGTATGTGGGGTAGAAGGTCCTTCTGACAACGTGGGAAGCTCTAAAGCCTGGAAGAGACAAGCTGCTGGGTGTTCCAGGGGAATGACTCGAGTGTAAATAGAAACATCGGTATAAAAGCTTATAGATTTTAAGGCCAGGAAGATTGTCCCCATTTCGGTCTGTGGATTGGGTCCCCTTTGAGAGTTGCAAAAAGATTCCAAGTATAGTGTGCTGTTCCGTTATTATTAATAGCCTCATAAGATGGTTTGTTTAAAAAAGCAAAACAAATAACCTTTACCAATTATTATGAAAAGAAAACAAGATAAAAATCAAAATCAATAAAGTTAAGTGGTTGCATACACATTCTCTTTCTTTCTTAAGTGCTGATTGTGAAATTTTACCCATTGTTTCAGCCTTCAGTGAGTTTTATGAAGACAGATGAGCCATGAAGCAAATCAAGCTTTCAGAAAGTTTGATAAACTCTGCGTTTTTTAATCACCCTGCATAGCTCCGGGTGTAAAATTTACACAGAATAGAGTTTGCAGGTTCAGGGACTAAGTAATCATTTTTCCTGACTTGTAGAGCAAGCCCAAGAGAGCTGTTAGACATCCTAAAATAAATAAATATTGAGCCCAAGGGAGAGATGAGTATGTAATTACCTGAGGTCTGGCTTTTGTGCCCTCTCAGAAAGTTAATTTAAACTTCGGATAGCTGAAAGCTCTCCATAAGAGGCGGCACCAGAATGTTGCTACTGTTAGTGAATTTGTTTGGTGTGGCATTTTTGTCTGTCTGCTTTCTGACTAAAATCCATGCACGTGAGGAAATCGCATGGTTTGGAGGGGGAGGCATATGCAGGGTTTAACTAACCATTGTGACTGTGAATGCAGGACGGAGGAGAATAAAGGGCTGGTTCTGCATAGCCTTCAACCCAATGCTCATTTCAGTTGGCACACCAGTTTTTTTGTTTGGTTGCTTGGTTTTTTTGCTTGGTTTTTTGGTGCCGATTTACATGATTACGCTTGGGAAAACATGAACATGTAGCTAGGGAGAGTGAGATCTCAAATACGTTCAGTTAAACAAAGGCATGATATGGATACTGAGTATGGAAACAAAAAATACTTGTTAGAGATGAATTGTGTGGTCGGGCCTTGGGAGACTTGCTTGACCCAGTTACTCTTCACACTGTCTCACATCATCATGAGCTAATGCTCTCGTACCTTGGAAATCCCATTTGCCCTCATCTCAGATTCAGTAGTGCACAGGGAGGTCATGAAGCCCGCTGTATGTTTATTTTCAGTCTCCTTAAAAACAGATGTACCTGGCAATGTACAGACTAATTCCTCGTAATTCTTACTGGAGTCATCCGGCTGCAGATGTCGGCCCAAAGTTGCAGGTCTGAGTACAGAAGTGCAGTGCTGGATTTCCTTTTTCTTGTTGTTTTACATCCCTCTACCTTCGCTGTACCTGCGGCTGGTCCTGGCACGCCCGAGAGCTGGGTCGTGTTCTTTGGTCGCTTCCCCCGCTTCTGTTCAGCCTTCCAGTCTTTTTATATTTTGTCCGCTTGAGGCGAGTAACAGCTGTAGCTTTAGCCTGCTGTGGAGGAGGTGGCAATTTCTGTATATTGGACATAGAAATACTTCTGATCGCTTTCCTAGACGTTACAGCAAGCTATGAGTAAAGTGGTGTCATGATTCGTTACTGCCGTGGCTTTTGAAGCTGCGCCCAGGTCTCCACATCACATAACACAGCAGAGCTTGGCTGTAGCAGGAGCCGCTGCAGCTCGCGAGCGGCGTCCTTGGGGCAGGACCGTGTCTGTCCTGTGCGGCTTTGGCACACGTGCAGTGGGATTCGGGTTTATACTGGAGCTCCTGGATCTTAGGCCAGTCATAATGATAAACCAAATCCTCCTTGGTAGTACTCCATACGCTCCCAGTCTATAGGGGGGGTGCAGAGAGCACAGGCAGCCGAGCGCTGCGCAGGCAAAGCGAGCTGGGGTGGCTGTGAGGAAAAAGAGGGTTTCCGTACTGTGTGGCTAGCGCTGCGGTTTAGAAAAGCTGCAAGATTAAAAGCTGAGGTTTTAAGTGCTTGGCTAGAAGGTGGCAATGGGTGAGCACTGGATCATCTTTTGAATCTACCCTATACAGCTATGCATATGGAGCTCCACCACGCTGGTGCTTTTCTGTTCCTCGTACCAATCCCATTTATCTTCTGGACGGCAGAGCCCAGCAATCCTACACCGCCTTTAGAATCCCTGTGTTCAGAAAAGTTGCACAAGACTTGCCCGTTGTTTTTTCTTTATGCTGCTTGGGTTTGGAGGTTTTCCAGAGGTGTTCTTATAATTTTGGGTATGAATGTTCTGACCTGCCAAAAGAGAAAAGGTTAGGGAACCTGCATTTCTTTTTCAGCTACTGAAACAAGTGGCAACAGTCCATACCTCCGCAATGATACTCGGAGGAGGACTTTATTTTTACCTTTTTGTATTTGCAGAATCTCCTTGCTTTTTGGGGGAGGTGGCTAAGTCCTTGTAAGCAAGGAGCTCAGATCCAAACTGTACTTCTTGTAACTGTGTCCTGTGCTGTTGGTGGGCAATATTTGTGTTACTACTCATGAGGTTTGTCTCTCCTGGTGCCTTTCATTGCTAATGGAACTGCATTAACACTCAGGTGGTTTTTATCTCGGCCTTGAATATATCCCAGATCACAGAAAAACATCAAGAAAAAACTTGGTAAAACCCGTATATGTCAAAGACTACCTAACAAAACTATGTAAGGTTGCTTATTTTGCATTTTTATAATAGAAGATACCAGCTGAAGTTGCCTTGAATTGAAGACAAAGCTGGAAGAAATGTTTGTGCTGTGAAAATACTTCTGTTGCACCAACTTGGTACAGCTGTTAACTGTTGCACTTGAATGCCTATGTGTAAAACTTGGAGAAACAGCTCCACAAATGCAAGTGGTTCTATATGGGTTCCCCTAGTTTCAACAACATAACTTGGAGTGAGGTTTTGGCACCTAACTTCCAAAGGCGCGTAAGAAAATCTCAGTCTTGGATCATTAGGTACTGAATTTGCTGGTTTACTCTATATGTGTACCTTCAGGACTGAAGAGGCTGAAGTGCATGCGTTTTCTTGCAGAGATGCTCCTGGCCCTGGTTGGTACATGGCTGTTAGAATCTGGGCTGAATTTACAGATTTTTAAGGCATTAACTCCTGCAGCCCCCTAATGGTCTTGGACCTTTTTGCATGCCTGCCTTGTTTCTGCAAGTAGGGAATTTGAAAGAGTCCATAAATTGGGTGTTAGACTTTGCTAGTGCCGCTTTCACCTGAAAAACAACACCTAATTAAATTCAGGTTGGCAGTAGTGAGTTGTATAAAGCCTTCCTTTTAAAATGCACTTCTTCCAGGAGGCACTGAACTTTAAAGCACTGTACAGAGACGTAGATACAAAGTATGAGAGGTTATAAGTCTAGACGTAATCAATGTACATAACCATGTAGAAATAAGGGCAGCTCAAAATGTGTTCCTCCACTGTATGTACCATTTATGACTGTTCAGTATTGTTTCTGCTTCAGTTAAAATGAAATCTCTCTAGGGAATAGACAGTATCTTCTTCTGCGTTTCCACTGTAGAAAGCATACCATTGTGGCCTATAAATAAGAATTGTTTATATAGTGTTCGCCTTTAACCTTTCCATTCCCCTTGCAAGTAAGTAATGGTATTGCTGTTTCTGCAGTATTTTTTATATTAAGCATAGGGAGAAATAGCATTATTTAGAGAAAGGTAAATTGCAGCATGAGGTTGTAATATATTTAATGTGGAAGACCACTGCAGTTGTTTCTGTTTCTGGTTTATAGTGAAGGCAGACTAGATTTAAAACTAGTGATTGATGGTTAATAGAAAACTGTTGCAGAAATCCTGTGGTTAGAATATACAATTTGCATAGCTCACTCTGGACACTTCCCAGATTTTCATTTTAGGAGGCACTATTACTTCTCTATCATTTATTTTTCCTGGCATCCTTCATTAGAACATAACAAGGTGCTTTGCAGCAAATATCACTCAAGTTCATGACCAGTGTGATAGCGCTCAGCAAATACCCAGCTTCGGCTCCAGAGGCCAGCAGTGGCTGCACCGTGATGTTGGTACAGATGCAAGGTGATGCAGCCCACGGACATCCCTTTTTGCCTTCTCTCCTGGGCCCCCTGTGGAGCCAGCACGTAGCCAAAGGGAGTGCGCCGAGGCAGTGATGCTACGGAGTGGGAGATGGTTCGGTTCGCTTTAGTTGTGAGTAACTAGTCCTGGTGATGGTGAGCGCTCAGGGCACATCTTTATACAGGTACCACATTCGTTGCTACCTTGTCCCTCATCCCATCTGCTTTTCATCCATCAGTTAAGGGCTAGCCATGGCCCTTGACAGTGAGTTACCTGTATGCAGGGGTCTGTGCCTGGCACATCGGGGCTCCGGTTTCTGGTGTCCTGTATGCTGTAGACCTATAGAGCAAGTTTCCTTGCTGATTAAGCACAATCTACAAGCTTGTGTTTTTTAAAGCTTCAGGAGCTGTGTTTCTTCAGTATCTTCAGGAGCTGTTTTCATCATCTTCGTTACCAACTAGCCTGAAGTCAACTCACTTGAAGATGGAAGGCCCTGAAATTTGCATGGGAATTTCCCGCACCCATAAATTAAGCTTTTTCCCCATAAAGTGAGCTTTATGGGCTGTTGCTGATGCGGCAAGTACCAAGTCAAGGCCTTCATGTCAAATATCTGGGCTGAATCTTGAGAGCAAATGGCTGAGTGATAAGCTTGCATTTCCAGGCTTCTCCAGAGGGCTTGGGAGTTGAAGAGGACTAGTAAGTGATACATCTGCCCTTTCCACCTACACAAGTTGAGCTTAGGAAACTTTTACTGTTTAACCAAATGATGGTATATCCTCTATGGGGAATACTTGAAATAGTGAGCAAGTATTAGCTCATTTCCTTTCGCAGGAATGCTGGAGGTGGGTGGCCAAAATATGCTTCTGCCTTATCAGAGAAGCGGAAAGGGCAGGATGGTCCTGGCAGTCCACGTGGGACTTCGGAAAGCTGATCTGGAGCTCATGGGACTTAATGCAGTTCCTGCAAGATGTCATACAATACACAGAGTAGGCCAGCTTCAGGTTATTTTACACAGGCCAACCTGTGTTTGGATGTTCTTGCTCTCTGGGTTCTGTGATCTGTCTCCATCACTTATATAAGGAGATTAGCTTCCTAAAAGAGCTTTAAAATTTGTCAGCATAAATACTTCTGCAAGTGATGGTACTGTATCTTCATCCAGTACTTAATCTGTAATGCTTTCACTTTGACTTACTTTCTTACCCGTGAGAATGAAGAAGTAACATGGAAATCTCTTTTCATTAGGTTCCTGCATATGTTGTGTGTAATGTGGCTTGCACAGTAATTTAAATGCAAGTATAAATTTGGTCTCCCAGGCATATTGGCTTTTGAAGTCCTGAAATTGCTGCATCTCTACCCACATAGAGCAATCTAACCCCCTTGGTTTGGAGAAGGTTCCTCGAGGTTTTATCCGGAGGCTTCATGTAGCAGCATATGAAAAGGTTTCTGTTACTTACTTCCAGTCTGACCTCTAAAGACCCTTATTCCATCTCCCAGAAAGAAACTTGCTCGCTGTGGTAAAATAGTACAGCTTCAGCATCCAGTCCTAAATTGCCTGAAACTGCACAGGGGAACTCCTTTTACTGAGTACTTGGTAGTCCTTGAGCCACTGAACAGACTTGGAGTTAAACAGTCTTGCTCTAAAACATCTGCACAAATAAACTCTTTTTACAACCAAGAGCAATGTCTCCTCACTGGTTGTATGTTACATCCACTAGCATTAATGGCGACTACATGAAGCAGTAGAGAGGTGTTTTACTTTGAATTCTTGGAACAAATGTTGGGAGTCAGTGCTTGCAGCTCAGAAATAAAATAGCTTTATTTTATATGCATCTCTATTCATTGGATCAGATACCTAAAAATACATGTGAAAAAAGTAACTGGTGGCACATACCCAGTTTTCTGGGGGAAATTTCCATTAAATTGAATGACCACATCAAAATCATAGAGGAGAAAAGAAACCAAGAGAGCTAAGAAGTGACAACAGAGGTTTTTGAAGACCACTTGGAAACAGTTGGAGGATTGATGTGGCTGACAGTTAAGAGGGCTGCTGTTCCAGCCAGCAGAGGTAGGCAATGGGGGATGCTTTTATGAACAATGTTAAAATAATCTGAAGGGACAGCATAGAGAGTAGTGAGAGGTGAGCTGGGGAAATGAGAAACATGGTTTGCACTGAAAACGACGACCCAACTTCCACTGAGCAAAGGGGAGCTTCCTGCATGTCTCCAGAAGCTGATTTGTCAGCTGCCAGTGATGGGAGAGCAGTGAAGGAGAGAACACTCTGCAAAACACCTAATTCTGCTGTGATACTTACAACATTTTTCTGCATTTCTAAAACTGCTTGGTGTGGATGGAGAAGAGTTGGTGGCCCTTCAAAAAGCACCTCTAGTGATAAGCTGTGTTTTAAGGGTAGTTTTGCTGTGGGTAATTAGTTGACAGTAGGCAGCTGTGAGAGCACATACTAAATAATATTAGAGATAGAGTTCAAAGTCTGGCAGGGAGGATAAAGCAAACAACTGTTCTTTCTCTTCTGATACATGAGTTAGGCAGCACTGAATAAAAAAAACCTAGGTGTCAGGCACAAACGAGTGAGTTGTCAGTTGGTGGTTTGTTTTTTTGTTGGTTTTTTTTTTTCTCTTATGCATGGCTAACTCCCAGTTTCAAGTATCAAGATGTAGTTTCTGGTGCACAGGATGGTCTTTTCTTGCTGCTATAAAACTTGTAGTGAACTATTAAACCGCAGCAGCATTTCATCCCTGAGCTGCCTGCTCCTCGGTGTTGGATGAAGTGACCCAGAAAGAGAATGTGTATTTTATCATGTTAAATTCATAAAACACCAAGCTGTTTTTTGAGAGTTCAAGTGTTCCACAAGTGCAAGATCTGATTATTTTGGGAAAGATGCTGTGAAAAGCGTTCCTGATATATATTAGCTCACCTGAGGGCCAAGTGGACTTCCTAAGGGAAAAGAATATGTGCAGGAGACCTTGGAGTTAGTACTGTGGGCAAAGGTCATGCTGTAAAACACCTGAAACCCTCGCACTCATGATTGTGCTAAATGAAGGGCTAACTCTTGATGATGCTGGTGCACAGCTGCTGCAGGGAAACATTTGCTCCCTGCAGAAGACAACAGTATTTCATTTAGGTGTTTTCCCTTCTGAGATTGTCTGTTCCATGCGATGCTTAGATGAACTGGAGTGACCAACAGGTAAGCCTGCATTGTGTTTGTTGTGTTTGTACAACTTTTCCTCTCCTCCCCTCCTGGGTCTTTGCAGCTAATGCAATGTGTCTGCCTCAGCGGGCTTGAACCGCCTGCCTTCTGTTGTATTCGCCTAGCTGGCTTTAGCCTTAGTAGTGCTTGTGATAATCACTGGGTGCTTGTGTGATAATGCAACGGGGTGGCAGTTCTTGTGCTTTGCTTGAAATCAGGTTTTGGACAAGGCTTTTTTTCCTCAATGGCATCTTTAATCCAAAAAAAACTACCCAGCACTGAAGCAAGTAAGGCCTTCCTTTACACACTAAACACTTCCTTTTTAAAGTCGTCATGTAACCGGCAGGAACAGAAAGGGCACCACCAGCTAGGTAGAGAGAAGACAAAAAAAATTTGGCTTACAAAGTTGTTCCTAGGAGCTTTTCAGAAAATTGCACTAATTTCCTTCCCACAGTCAAAGCAGTGCACTTCATGAGGACACATAGCTTGAAACGGAGGTTAATAGTACCAGATGTTGGCTTGTATTATTATTAATTGTATTACAACAGCACTTGGTGGCCTTGTTGGAAGTGAGTGGTGCTGCAGGTGGTTCTGCTGCAGTGAGAGGCAGCCCAGGTGTTACCCGCTGAACAGTGGAGGTGGATAAGGATGACAAGGGACACAGAAATGCCAAGATGTGACTTGCTCCAAGTCATAAAGCACATTGTTGGCAGGGCTGGGAATAGAAATCAGTTCTCATGAAGCTCAATGGAAATAATATGTCGGTGATACCAGTTTTGGCACATAATCCCAGTGTAGTGCACTGGTTTATAGGTTTATAAGGTGTCCAGTTTTATCCTCTTTTAAGGGTTTGCTATCTTTAATCTCAGTGCCTGTGAATTTATGGGGAAAGCTGGAAATGGAACAGGAAAGTGACAGTCTCTTGAATTTGTCCTAATCCTGCAGGTTACAGTAAATCGGTTGTGGAAGCATATTACATATCATGGTGCTGCTATGCATGACTGATCAGCTCTGTCCTTCAAATGCTATTAACTTTGGCCCAGTTAATATATATTTCTGTATGTTGGACCACAAAGCAGTGCTGGATGATGGATTAGGGGAGAATAAGTATTTTTTGTCTAATCCTGAATGTTTATAAATCAGTATTAATTACTTTAGGTGCTTTTGGAGAGTTTATATCCCAGTTTTGGTAATAATTTCATGATCCATCTGGCTAATAAAAATACTTCATTGCAAGAGAAAAAATAAAATCTGTTGCTGTGAAGTGTAAGCATGCAGATCTTTCGCTTAATGGGAGCTAATTGCTGTTGTTATGGATTTTGATAAGTTAAAAATAATAGTGGGGCTAGCCTCATCCCACATCACTGTCTGTAAACATGCTGCATAGATACAGCCTCACCCGTGGGAGAAGAAAGCTGGATCCGGGCCAGTGGAGCAGCCCCCCTGTTTCTAGGAGTGAATTTGTACCTTCGGTGCTTTTAAGGGTGTATTTGTTTTTTGGGGGTGGGGGTGGATTTTTTTGGGGTGGGGAAGGGGCGGTTGAGTGATAAGGACAGGGATCTGGCTGGGAAATGAGCGTCCTGGCGGGTTTGTCGCCTGGCTGGCAGTGGCATTGCAGGCGCTGGGCTGTAGTGCAGCAGGGATGGGGATGGGGGGGAGGATGGGGGGATGGGGGGAACAAAGACAGACGTTATCTTCAAAGGATCATCTTTCCACTGATAAGGACAATGGTCTCAAAGCAAAGAAAAGGGGGTTTGCCGGGAGCAGGAAATCTTGCAGTAAGCATTAGCATGGCTATTGATTGCCCCAGATTCAGCATTTAATCCTTCCTTTAACCACAAATCAATTCTACTGTGTGTTTGAGTTTTTTTAAACTTCTCATCCAAATGCTTCAGGCTTCAGAACAAAGGTGTGCCCTGTGCAGGGCTTTGGGGAGCTGCAGCCCACCACCGCCTTCCCGTTCCTGCCACTTGGGTGCAACCAGACAAAAAACATTGGGGGCAAGCACATCTATCAGGGCTTGCTGTGTTTGTGTCTTTATAGGAGTCCTTTCTAATACTTTGTCTCCTTAAAGTCCTTAATCAACTTGGGATTTTGCTAGAAAGAGTATTTGTTTTTCTTTCCTTTGATCTGTATTTAGCTCACAGAATAGATAGGCTGACATGGGTTACGCTCCTGCCAGCATAACACTCCATCTTCTATATGAACGTCTTGCATTTAGTCCCAGAGCTCAGCTTTTGGGCCTGCTGAGAAACAACAGGACTGGAAAATATGAACGTGTGTGAATGAACATGCCGCTGTGTTTCCATGATCTCCATGTTTCATGCTGCCCCAGCTTTTCCTGGCGTTAAGAAGCATCCGTTGCAGTTCATGGGGAAGCGGTCTCTCCGAGCCTGCGGACGACGAGCCCGGATAACTGCATGTGCACCCCGCTGGCTACGCATCTGCTGCCAGCGGAACAGCTCGGGTTTTAGGGTGCGATGGCTGATAGCTGGCTTCTAGGATCTTGCTTCTAAGGCATTGCTTAGCTAATATTCACTACTCCTTTACACTGATTAAAATGGAAGGGACTCAATTGTTGTGCATATATGTCACAGAAGTGCATTATAATGGCTAAATAATAATCTCCATGGGAAGAAGGGAAAAAAAGGTCTGAGAAAAATTTTGAAAGCTTTGGTGCACTTTCTTGTTGCTAACTAAATGTATTTTTTCATAATATTTTAGGGTATAAATCTGGCTATTATACAAAAAAAACCAACTGAAGCTCAAGGCTTCAGAATTGGATTTTATTTTTTTTTTCAAATTCCTTAAATATTGCTAAATTTTCCCCTTGAACTCTTGGAGTTGCTTAGTGGGGTTGTTGACCACATCCATTGGGACGAGGAGCAGCAGAATGAAGTCCCCACAGTCCAGGAGGAAATGGTGAGTGACCTGCTGCTCCACTTAGGCACATGCAGGTCTGTGGGGCTGGATGGGATTCATGCGAGGGTACTGAGGGAGCTGGTAGAAGAGCTCACCAAGCCACTCTCCAGCATTTATCAACATCCCAGCTAACTGGGGAGGTCCCAGAAGACTGGAGGTCAGCCAGTGTGACATCCATCTACAAGAAGGTCCAGAAGGAGGATCCGGGACACTACGGGCCTGCCAGCCTGCCCTGGGTGCCGGGGAAGGTGCCGGAGCAGACGGTGCTGAGCGCCATCACCCAGCACGTGCAGGACAGCCGGGGGGTCAGGCCCGGCCAGCGCGGGGTTATGGCAGGCAGGGCCTGCCTGGCTGCCCCGATCTCCTTGTGGTACAAGGTGACCCCCCTGACGGGTGAGGGACAGGCTGCGGGTGGTGGCTGCCCGGGCTGGAGCGAAGCCTTTGGCACCGTCCCCACAGCATGAAGGTTGGACTGCTGTCCCTCGGTTATAAAGCAAGATCCTAGCCGATGGACCACACTCCCTGAGAATCAAAGGTCTTGCTGGGACTGCCATATTACTGTTGGTTTACATCTCTTTCTGGCTTAATTTTAAAGAACATTAGCTTCTCTGCCTTCTATCAGGCTATGGAATAGCCTTTAAATGGCACTCTTCACATCACTGGACATGTCCTAACTTTTTCTCATTTTCCATTTTTCTGATAGTTCTTACCTCTACTTGCCATATCACAGTGGCTGGCATGGTGACACCTCAACAGGGTGCATCCAAGTTAAGGAGGGAGGTTGGCTGGGCACAGGCAGACTGTTCTGTGGTTGCTGTGGGATTTTTTTCTGGTTTTTTTTTAGCTTTTTTTAATGTCTAGCATATGCTTTTCTATATACTAGTGCTCCCTTTAGCTGTTGCTTACTCAAACCCTGAACCCCTGAGAAGGTGATTCTTTCAGTATCAGAAACTCAAGGCTTTCCATTCATTAATGATTTGTCTTCTTTCTCCTGAGCTACCTCTGGCATAGATTTGTTATTGGAAAGCTTGCTGGAGGAGAAGGTGGGTTCTGAGGACAGGATATCCCTGACACAAAAATAAACACACAAGATGGAAAAAGAAACCATCTTTAGCAATTAACAAAAGAAAGAATGTGAAAGGCAATGAATTGTGGGAGTCATGAAAGGCTGATTTTCAGCTACTGAATTACTCTGCTTAGCGTGTGGTATTGTGAGAAAAGCAATGTGATATATGAAAATAAAAACATTGACTATTTGAGCTGGAGACTTCACTTCTGAAGCAGAAAGCTAAGGGCGCCAAATCCTGTTAAATTTTAATGAGGTTTTTAGATATAACTCCTTGTGTGTCACTGCTTGAAAAACAACACTTGAGACTGATAACAGCAGAGCGCCTGTGAGTTAACACCTGCAACCCAGCATGCGGCTTTCAGAGCTGAAATATTGGCTGCTCTGGAAGGCGCTTTGGTCAGGACTTGTGGGAAGCAATTCCTTTGGCCGAGCCATCAAAACTGCTGTGCAGTTGCTCTTGCTGCCTCTGAACTATGAGAGCTTTACAATGGCATGTAGGTCCTGTCACCACGAGAAGGGAAGGACTGGTACAGGCACTGTCCTTCCCCACCCGTGCCCCTTCCAGCCCTCTGTTTCCCAGATGACTTGGAGCACAGTGGGAAGGAGGCATTGAACCCTATTTGTACGTGAACAGAAGAGCAAAGCGTTCGGATTTTTTACTACTGTAATCATAGCTTGGCCGAGAGGTAATAGTTCAGGTTTTGTTCTTGTTTATGGAAGGTGGAGAGGTGTGGTCATACCTTCTTTTCCTTTTTGGGTGTGTTTTCTTAACAGGGTATTAATTTTGCACCAGGCCTGCCCGCCTCTTTTTCTGGTGGTTGCAAGAACTGAAGTGTTCCTCCAGTCGTAGGTGTAGAAAGCAGCATAATAACATCATCATTCAAGTGGATGAGATTTGTGAAGACACCTCTATTTTTAATAAGTTTTGCAAACAAGCTTTCGTGAAGGCTGAGAGGAAGGAGAGGGGGGTAGGAAAGTAAACTATTCCAAAACATCACTTTCAAGTCTTTAAAGTACCAATACTTATTAATTCCTTAGGCATGTATTAGAATAGTATTAATCCTGATGAGCTGAGTTGGTATTAGTGCAGATGTCGTAAGTACTTCTACAGACTTTCAGCTGTAATTAAGCATCAGTTAACCAGACCATTATTTAAAAGTGTTATTTTAATACATTAAATTTCCCAGTGTGTCCTAAGGCAGTTGCTAGAGCTGCTGTTAGCTTCTCTTATCACTCTCCATTTTTCTTTCTAGCTGTCATTCCTGTTCTTCTTTACTTGACAGTATGTGCTTCACACAGCCACAGGACTCCTCAAGGGTGGCTGGCAGTGTGGCCTCGTGTCCTGCTTAACTTAATTCAGCTGCTGGAAGCTGCTGAAAGGGATGGTCCTGCCTCTCTCTGTATCCCCTCCCCATACTCTTGTTCTTCCCTTGTAGGAGATCTAACGTTTACAGAAGTACGATTTTGAAAATTTGGGAGAGCTTTTGGTCAATTTTGTGACCTTGAACGTATCCTCTGGGCCATATAGCTGCTGCAGGTTGTGTAGCCAGAGCCTGGAAATGTGGCATTTGATCCTGCCCCTGCTCAGAGCTGTGCGGAGATGCTCAGTTGAGTGCTGGAGGCTCTGTAGCTGGCCTGGTGCCCTGCCATAAGGGGCTGCATGGCCTTGCGTGTCACGGTGCTGTGACAAAACAGCTGCTTGTTCAAGAGCTGGCAGGGGAACGCCTGTGGCTCCAACTGCGGAACAGACACAGTGATTGCTCATTTTATTTCCCTGTTCTTGGGGAATGCCCTAAAACCAGCTTTCATGGCATAGGTGTAAAATGCCCAGTATAGCAAACCCCTCACGCAGGTTGTTCAGGGTTTCGATAAACTTCTGTAGTACAGAATCATAGTAAGATTCTGATACTGGAGAATGGAAAAACCTTTCCCCACGTGTAACGTGTAAGATCTAATCTGTGGCCAGTCACTGCAGCGGAATAGTCCAGTTTTGTAAGGACGAGTTTGGGATGTGTTAGTAGGCATTCTCATCTCAAGAAAAAATAGCTGCTGCCTTGCTCTTTCCCCACAGTGTGGTAATGGACACCTTGGCTGATGCGCGGGGGCTGGGATAAGCTGCGGAGGGCGGAGAGCCCCACGGCCACCTGCACTGGCGCTTGGGTCCGCTTTCATGGGGCTCGTGACACTTCCTAAGGAGCCCAATGGACAAGCTCCTGCCACCCCTGGCAGCTCCCACCTAGTGAGCCGTACTTCAGCTCACATGCATTGTGTCAAGCCAAAATGGAATTTTTGCAAAATTCCCATTTGTAAAAAGTACTGTTAACAAACGTTTTTGTTAACCTCTGCCTCCCGTTTGCTATTCCTGTTCACTCCCTCCGAAAGACAAATTTGTGTGTCCTCTGCAAATGACCTTAAAGGTCTGCGGTAGTGCCCACGGAAGGTGGGAAAAGGACTCCATGGAAGCTGCAGCCGTTGGGTCTGGCTCTTACCAATGGGGACAGACCTCTGTCGATCTGTCTTGCTTGTCTGTAGCAGTGTTTCTACTTGTAGTGTTCTGTAACGATACAGGGGCACGTAGTTTGGACTTAAGAGTCTTACAAAACCTTTTCTCCCAGCTTTACTGATCATTGCAGTCTTCTGTGCTCTTTCCAAGTATGCTAGCCGAAGACTATAAGCAGGGCTAGGTTGGCAGGGGAGGTAATACCTCCTGTTAAAACCAGCTGATAAGTTAGGATAATACAGCTCCTAACCCTTTCCTTGGATATAAAGTGAGAGCTCCTCCTACACTTCAGTCTGCACCTTTGGTGTTACTACTGTAAGCAGTTTTTCTGCAGACCAGCAGAGGCTTGACTGTTAGCAGACCATGCCAAATTGGCAAATCCAAAATTTGCGCGAAACATATGGCAATCACTACCAAAACCTCCTGATTTCAGTAGAACCATCAAAACCACTGAATTCAGACATGTCCTGTACTGCTTTATGTTTTATTTGTTGTACCAGATGCTTTGTGAGACTGTGGCTGTGAGCGAACAACTGAAGAACTCTGAAGTCACTTGTAGAGGATGGAAATAGCCATTTACTAATAGGAGAACACTTTTCACCGAGCATCCACACCATCTTACTCTTCTCAGTAATAAACCTCATAAGAAAACAATGAAATAAATCTGTAAAGGAAAATTTGTAACTCCACTAAACCTCTAAACTGTTAGTTGCAGTAAAGATGATGAGGTTTCTGTCACAGTAGGATTTCCCCCCACGCTCCCCGGGTTCTTCATTCATCCCAGGTACGTGGGCAGAGGTTGTGGGTCTCCGTCCTCTTTCTGTTCCACCAGCACTTTTCTCTTAAATTCGATCAGAACAAGTCCTGTTCTTAATCTGTACTTAGCTTAATTTATAGCTTCAGTTTTAGACTTTGAGGAAGACCTGCAATGATGGAGTTCATCATTTTCTGTCAGTCTGATACTGATAACCTCTCCCTACAGTGTATTCCTGCATTTAGTTATATTTCACTTAGTGCCAATTGTTATTTTTATGTGCTGTATTTTTTCCCTTTTAAGCAGTCAGAATTCTTGGAAGTATTTTGCAAGTCATGTTTTGCAAAGAGGAGGTGGTTGGCATTTCTTGGTATTTTTGTTACCTTCTCCCACCCTCACCCCCACCCCCCCCCCCAGTCCTGTTCCCTTTATAAGAACGTCAGTTCCGTTGGACATGGCTTAACCTCAGTGCTGTCCGTCAGGCTGAGACTTTGATCTGCCATCTGACTTCTGCATTTGACTGGTTTTTGCACAGTGATGTGGACTGAGATGCTTTGAAAATTATGGTCTTCTGTGTTGCATGGGTATCAGTCATTTAGTAATTGTACCCCTCTAAGAAATGCACTGGTGTTTCTTTATGCCCTTCTCTGCTTTCATACAGGCTTCCGTGAGGTGTTTGCTGAGGTATTTTAGGTTTCTTTTTGTAGACCAGCCATGTCCCCTGTCAGTGATGGCATCTCTCCGTCTCCGTGCCTCTGTGGTTCCTGCTGTTGGACTTTTGTTGCCAATCGGGGCTGACATCACATCTTGTGAAGATTTCATCGCAGTGAGAACAGAGTCATTACCTTCCATGTTTTGTCTTTGTGAACGTCAATGTGTTGCAAGTCCCAGTAAGTGAGGTCCCAGGGAGTGAGGTTTGGTTCAAGGTTCCCATAAAGCCAAATTGGCAACTCTGATTGTTTTGCCTTCGCAAATTTTATCAGGAGCCTTCTCAGCCATCTGAACTGAGCAGCCACTGCTCTTTGGCTGTCTCCTTTTGACCCAGCTGCCTCTGCGCTTGTTGCCGGTGCTGCAGGTGCTAAAGCAGTAGCTGTCAATGTAACTCGTGCTTTCTGAGACTGGAAAATTCATACAGTGAAACACTGGGAGCTGACGTTAGTGCAGAGATCCCAGGTGACAGCCACTACCCTGACTGTAACCATTGGTTATGGCTTTCAGAAATCCTGAAGTAGCTCAAGTGATCAAGAGATCAAACCCTGGCCATTTATGAGGGCAATATGTGCAAGCAAATCAGTATATTAGAAAAATGTGTCAATACCTAAGGTGCGGGGTGCAGAATTAAGAGATATCCTGGTTCTATTGTGTGAAAGCAAAATTAATCTTTTGTTCAATTTTTGGTACATGTAGTCAGTTGAGATATTATTTATTTTGACACTGGGCATAGACTATGCTGTAATGCTTCCTGGAGATGTTTGGCTGTCTCTTTTGTTCTGTTCAGGTTTTGATATTGCTGTCTCTGTGGTTTCTGAGTACCTTCCAACCACATGTTAAGCAATATGACTAGCATATGTCACAGTTAATTTCTTCTCTGGTCCTTGGGGTTGAAACTGGTTTGAATATATTTTGCTAGGTAAGCTCTTTTTTTTAATTTCTCACTTTTAATGAGCTACAGATGTGGCCATATAAGCCAGTAAAATTTGACCAATTGCCTCAGCAATGTCAATCTTTGCTGTGCGTTTGGGGAGTTGCTATTCCTAAGGGTTAATCCCAAGGCATGCCAAATGTGCACAAGTCCTCTTTAACTTCAAGAACAGGTGTTGGGTGCTTGACATCTCTCAAATTCAGCTCCCAAACCTTACACCTCCCCACAGCCAATTTGTAACGTTCGTGATATGTAAAATGGCATATTATTGGACTTGTTACAGTTTATTGAGATGAAATCAGCTATGAATTTTTACCTTGTAAAGGTAAAAGGACTTGTGAGGCTGCATATTCTCTTCATCAAATGTAGCAGAATTGTACTTTCCTCATTTTGTAAGTAATGCTGTAACACAGACTGCAACTGACTGCTTGATAATACTTGGGAAGAGAAGGTACGTTGTGTCCTGTGCCTGTCTCTTAATTCAGCTGTACACTTATGTTGTATTACAACAGTCTAACAGCTTTCAAAGTTCAGTTGTTGGAGCTTCTACAAACAGAAATAAAACATGTACTCTGCCCAGCCCAGTGAACAATGTTTTCCCTCAACCTTTTGTAGCAGGGATTGCAGTTTGAAGTTGTTTTAACTGCTTGCATTATAGTGTCAGGATAGATGATACCAGAAGAAAGCAACCTCTTCCTGATAAAATTTGCTGCCTCATTGATGCTCAGCTTGAAATAGAAAATTACAGGGAATGTGCAAGTCTTGGCTTTATGTTTAAACACGCTTGTAATCAGATGTCTGTGTTGTGGCAGAGATCTTGGTGGGTGTAGGTCACTCCACCTCTGTTGTTTGTTATTATTGCATTGTGGTAGCTTGCAACTTGTTAATTTAAAGAAGATCACTGAGCTGCTGGCTCTGTGTGGTTGTTCTTGCATCAGTTGAGTGTAATCCTTGATATGGAGTCACATCACGCCCACTTCTCCCAAAGTACCCCTGCAGTCATATGTGCATCTGTTGCTTCAGGAGAAAATACGTGGGGGCTTCCCCCAGTTTGCCCTTGGGTCAGTCCCAGTGATTCGGCAGGTTCCTGCCAGCTGCAGGCAGGACGGGGCAGCCTTGGGGACAGCTGTGAGGATAGTGAAGTGCCCAGGGGGAGCAGCACCGGTGTGCAGGGTGCTGAGGAGGAAAGCACGGAAGTCTTTAGGCAAAGCTCTTACTCAAGGATTCACCAGGTGTCACTGAAAGAAGAGGAGGATTTGATCAGAAACTGTCGTGTACAAGCAGGGAAGGACAGCACTAAAGATGACGGCCAGATGCAGTGCAGTGATGGAGCCGATTTATGTCTTGGGTATGATGCAAAGCCATGAGTGCCTTCTCTGGACTGTGTAGCTAAGTAAACGGACTGCAGGGTTTCTCTAGAGACAGCTGAGTTCCAGTGTGTGTTTGGTGCTTACTCATGGAGCACTCCAGGAGCAGCATCAGGAAGATGTTGAATTTCAGTCACCCACAGTGACTGACTTTCTTGTTTGCGAACTAGATCAGGGTCGTGATGTAAGGCCCTGGAGATGACAGCTGATGCTTAGTCACACAGAGGAGTCTGGATTTGCAGCACTTCTTTGTGGATGGCCACTAGATACGTATCTGCTGCAGAACTCCTCTAGGCCCATCGCTTACTGACACAGAATTTAACTGAGAACTGAGCTGTGGGGTGGAGAAATACTCTTCACTTGCTTTACAGAAATGAAGTGCAGACAAGTCTCTGTGGGGGATGGTTTTATAATTAAATAGTTAGGGCTTAGCTCCTCCTGTCTTTACACAGATTAAGTTATGTTTTGAAAATCTCAAATGACTTGCTGTTATTAGGTGGAAATCCCCTCCGTGGAGCTGTGACTTGTACATTTCAGTCCTTAAGGTATCTCCTTAAATGCATCAATATATCAGCTAAACAGACGCTGCCTGTGGGACTGTCCAGCCTTTTGGTCTCTTCTGGGGTCTGGGAGAGCTCGCTGGTGCCCACACCGTAGTGGTGTCACATTTAAGACAGCAGTTCCTCTCTGCACAGCCTAGAAATGCATTCAGAGAGACTTGCTGTGAGAATGGAAGTGCAGGAGGGAGGAGAGAGACCGATTAATACTCTGCGTGCCTGGGAGACTGGCACTGGCAAAACTGTCGCAGGTTGGGGAGGAACAGGCAGCACCTCCTCGGGGGCTTTGGTACCAGCTTCCCGTGGTCCCATCGATGCTGTTACCTGTGCGAAGGGGCGTATGCTGGAGCGCTACAGAAACTGTGCATTTCCCCTGAAGTTGTTCAGGCAGTATATCTTGGATTGCTTCCTTTCCAATCAGTGTGTTTTAATGGCTCAAACCCAGACATCTTCTGTTTGAGATATGCTTGGCTTTCCAATGTGTAAGCTGGCAGTTCAGTTTAGCAATGTTGTCTGTGGAGATGCTGAAGGATGTTATCTTTTTATTTTTTTAAAAAATGTGATCAAAACCATGTACTTCAACTAGTTTAATGATTTTATTTTTTTTCTTCCTCCCTTTCGGTTCAGATTTTTGATTGAGGTGATATCAAAAGATATCACCTCAGATTTATTTGGAACATGTTTTGTTTTGGAGAGGTCGTAAAAAATGGTATTTCCTAATGTGGCAATATTTTTATTAGGCAAAACTCATGCTGCAGGTGCCTTGTTAAGGAGGACCTCCTCATCCAAGCAAAGAACAGTCATGGGACGTTGTCGGGGTTTACATAAAGCAGCAATATCCATGTGCCTAGAGGCTGTCAGAGCGCAGGACATGGAGAGCAGTCCAGATTTACACATGTGCTTAACTGTGTGACTGATAGCCCTGTCAGAGCCATGCTGCGGCTGGGATCTGAATAGGAAATTTTTGCGCTCTGCTGCTATATGTAGATCGCAGCACTGATAATTCACGAGGTTTCATCATAAGCCTGGTGATAGGGAACATTTTGTTGCCAAGAGTGGGGCTTTGTGAGAAGATTGAGTCCAATTAAAAAAAAACAACACACAACACAACCTCACACAATAGAAAACATAACCTCTTCGTGATAAAGAGGAAGAGATAAAAGATACACCCCAAAGCATTAAACTCTGGAAGGCACATACAAAAGGTATGTATAAACCATGCTGGTTTGTTTATTTGGGTTTTGGTGTTTTGTTGGGCTTTTTTAGTAATTTATTTAAACCTTGTGGTTAGGGTGCTCTGGTTGTTTTCAGGGTCTTGAAGGGGGGCTTTGTATTCTGAGGGTTTTTTTCGTTTCTTGGAATCAGCCTTTCTGAAATACCTGTTTACGTAAAAACACATATTGGTGGTCTCTGCTGGACTCATTCCCTTCCAGAAAAATAACAGAGGAACGAACAGAGCTAAGCAGAAGGACAGGGTTCAACCTGATAGATTCAGGCTTTGATTCAGGTGCCCTTTGCCCCCCATCCCAGAGGTGGTTATGAAGCGCAGCGTGTCCGTTGTTGGTGCTGTGGCACCTGAGAGGTGACAAGGCAGTGTGATGGGGACACCATCCCTCCGAGCAGCACCATGTCACTGTGCTCATTAAACTACATGGGCACATGGCCATCGTCTTGCCTTGGAGGAAACCCGCCCAGCAGGGTGACGGGCAGATGCTCTGTGCAGTTTGTACTCATCTGTGGGAGTCCTGCCTGGTTTCTTTGCAAGACCTAGTCTGAACAGGATGGTTGGATGTCCTTTTGACTTTTTATGCCACTCCCCTATAGCATACCTTGCCAATCGTATTTACTGAATAGCAAAATTCTTATTATATTCCTCTGGTTTTGATCACTGCAATCAAGTGATGATTTTTTTTTTTTAAAAGAAAGAGTAGTGTTACATGCTGCTGAACAAATAATGAGAGACAATTAGATGGGAATAATGGGTGGTAGGGAAGAAAGATTTTTTGAAAGAAAAAAAGAACAACAAAACAAACAAACAAAAAAAAAAAACCCAAAAAGTAGAACTTAAGAACTAAGTAGGTTTAATGAAAGCTGTCTTTCAGAACTCTGACACAGCTTTAAATAAAAGTCTTCATCTGGCATATGAAATAAGCAAGAATTTAATCTGAAATCCCATAGAGAAATTGAATTGGACTTCCAGATTATGTGCCTAGACGTGAGATTCTCCCTTCATTCATTCAGACTTCTTTTTATTACTGTGTGATTTTACCATGAACACTGCTGAAGCGGGATCTGCCCACAGAAAGCATATTGCAACTTCTGTGCTGAAGGCAGTATCAGCATCCATCCACTTTGAAATTTTTTTGGGGGGTGGGGGAATCCCTTCCCTTTCGGATAGCAGATGTCAGTCTCCCACTCTCCTGCAGCTCCCAGAAGTGAACTCTGCCTGGCTCGTGTTGGAGTACAACACGAAGGAAAGGTTCTCCCCTGCCAGCGCAGGATGATAAATGAATGCACAGACCTTAAACTACCTTGAGCAACGTTAGTGCAGACCTCTGCTTACCAGGTAACAAATGCCATCTCGGGTTCCTCTGTCTCTCTCATGTTTTACACTCAATTACAACACCTTTGAAATACGTGCTTTGGTCAAGAGCAGCAGATGCTTCTGTCTGCAGGTAAGGAGTTCCTCCAGCTCGGGGTGGAGTGTGTGCGGCGTTTACTGACATGAAAGCTGAGAGGCGGGAGTGGGGGGGAGCTTTGGGCAGTTGGTAGTGCAGTGTTGGGGGGCCGTGTATGAGCCTGGGAGCTGGGAGAGGAGGTGTAAGGACTGTTGGTGCTGAATAGAGGAGGTAGTGGTGGCCTTTTCCAGGTGTTTTGCTTCAGCTTACCTGGCACCCATACAACACACGGCCACGATAGCGGTAGATTTTAAACCACTGCTGGCTGCTGAGGTGCATGTTGCTCCCCTCTGGGCACAGGGGACCCCCTGGGACCGGCGTGCCGGGCTGCAGCAGTCCTTTCGTAATGCCATTAACAGCACCAGGCAGGCTGGCGAAAGGCTGTGAATTGTAATGGGCAGCAGTGTCTGATGGGTCTGTTGGCAAACTGGGAACCACGGGCTTGTTTGGTAATTTTTGCTACCCCCCAAAGACTGCTGGCTTTGGAAATGAGAGCAGATGGTAAAAGCAGTGGTGGCCCCACTGGCACATGCAGCTCAGGGCTTGCACCAGAGCAGTGTGCATGTAATGGGTGCTGACCTCCAACATTTCCAGAGAATAGTAACTTGTGACTTCAGGTGTTGCTGTTAGAGCTTTGCTCAGAACATCATGCTGCAACCTCACAAACTTAATTTTTGTTTTGACCATTCATAAAGAGTTGCCAAACCTGTATCTGGAATACAGCACGCTCACGGTCACTGCTGTTGTGGCAGGTGTAGGTGGCACAGGGGCTGGGATCTCCTCGCTAGCCCTGATCCAGCCCCACTGGAGAGCTGGGATCCTTGTGGCCCGGCTGTGGCACTGGCGAGATGCCAGGAGCGGAGCTGAGGGACTGCCTGGTTCTGCCTCACCTATTGAGCGCTGGATTCAAGCCACACTCCCTTGTGCTTCCCCCCAAAGCCAGCCATCACTGTGCCTTCATCATGCAGGTTTTTCAGGGAAAGGTCCCCTCCTCTGAGGGAGGGGAGGGAGAAAAGGGGGTTTGCGCTCCTTTGTTGGATGGACAAATGCAGCCTGATGAAACGAGCCCCATCCCCGGCTGCCCACAGCTGGCATCCAGGAACGCTGCCCAGCACAGACTGCGAGGGCTTGGAAGCCTCCTGCGCTTGCCCTTGGACAAACCTTGGCATACCAGCACTTTGGGAGACCTATCAGTGCTCCACCAGCTCTGCTATGATTTATAAGCTGTTTTGTGGGTGCAGAAGTGCAGATGGCTGCATATTATAACCACGCCAGAAACGGTGAAGCGTTTTCTGGAATAGCCTTTGGCTGCAGTATTGAATGGGAAACCCTCAAAGCGCTGTGGGTTTGTTTGGAGACAAGGTTAAGCATGTGGCAGATGGGCATCGTTCCCAGGTGGGCTGTGCACGCAGGGACCTTGCTGGCCCAGGCAGGCTCACCTCTTTCCTCCCAGGAGGCAGGTTGCATCTTAGAAGACAAACTGTTTGCCCTACAAAACCAAAAAGAAAAGGCAGAATTCATACCTGCAGTGTTGGAGTGTTGGGTTGGGGGTTTTCCCCCTTCCTTGTAACAAATCATGCCCCAAAGTGGTGAGGTTCTCTGTCTGCCATTCTAAAATTACTTTGTGATTTTACTGACTTGAAGTTTTAAAAATGAAATTCTAGCAGCAATTGATGTGGCAGATGTAGTTTCTTCAAATAAGGGAGAGACGATGAAAAGTAAAGAAGGATGAATAGATTATTGTTTTTATTAAAGGTATTATGGAGGCAGAAATTCTTCTCATGAACAGGCTTTCTTCTCTTATTCCCATCCTCTCAATAAATCATCGCCACGGTGTCAGTTAATACTGTTTGGGGATCTTGCTCAGGAATGTTTTAGGTTGGAAGAAAGAAATTCATATAACAAAACAAACTGTCTCTGCAATCACCGTAAGGGTTACTGTAGTTTAGAAGAAGGTAAAATATTTACCATCTGATTCGCATAATAGGTAAGATAAAGATTGAATGCTAAGGTGGGGAGAATAGCCGGAGGGCACAAGCCACTCCTACCAATGCCAGCCGGGATTAATGAACGGCTTTCGCTCCTACTCGATTTTCTTTGCTTTGTACTTGAAAGTCTTTGCTGCAATAACTTCAGACTATAATTAGATTGACTGGAAAACTGAATTATCTGCAAAGAACTACTCAGATCACGAATGAGGTGCATGAGCTTTATTTGTCCACCCTAAGAGTGTGTCACCTTCAACAAGCAGCAAAATAATTCCAGCATTTAATAAAATAAAAGAAAGACAACGTGTCTTAGGAAGCTGGATATAAAGACACAGCAGTATTATTCTAGAGAAGGATGGAGTGTCGTGGCTTCTTCATGATGACACACTCAAATGAACAGCTTTGATAAGAGGTTTTGACTGGCAGCATGATTCAAAGAATAGAGTTTACTTACCTGAAGTTGCAGCACTTAGTATTGGGATGAATAGATTTCACTGAATGTTGTTCTTTGAACTTAATTAAGGAACAGAAAACCCACTCTCTAGGCTTGTAAAAACAGCTTTGATGATCATCTCAGTTTCTTTTTAAAATGCATATTTTTTTCATCTTGGCTTTATATTTGATGTAATGCTCTCACAGTTGTAGTAAAGTGTGTGATAATGCTGTTAGACAAATGTGTAGGGTCTGAGCATCCCTGTCCCTGGCACTGTCATCAAATGCATCTGATGTTGCTCAGCAGCTCGGGAGGATTAACCTGTAATGCAAGTGCTCTGGAAACTTTGCAGATGCCTCTAAACACCGTACTGTGGTGTTGAACTCCCACGGGCTCTGGGAAAAGAGTTGAGTTTGAGGTAACTGAACTCAATGTCCAGAGCAGTCCATCTTGCAAAACCATGCTCCCTAGGGAAACTTTGCCCACAAGTAATCCAATCTTTGTCTGAAATGAGCTTGGGTTGGCTACAGGGCTGGAGTCTCCCCTGGCTTTTCTCTGATGGAAAACAGGAGGGGGACCACCAAGCTTTCTAGTCCACGCTGCACGTTCCCCTGCCCCTCTGCCAGCACTGCAGCTGGTGGGACCGCGTGAGAGTCCATTTACTGAAAACCCATTTGGGGGGGGTGTGGGTGGGTGGAAGTTGTCGAAGGGGAAGCTGAAAGCCAGGCTCGATCCGTTGTTGTCCTGTGTGGTGGGGCAGGTGCCCGTGCTGATCTTCTGCAGTGTCCGTCTGTCTGCAGTGCTCTGCTGGCCCCACAGTGCAGTGCCAGCACCGCTGCGCTGCTGCAGGCTTGGGCTGAGGGCTTGGACAAGATCTGGCAAATAAGGGCAGGAATTTTACAGCTGAATAAAATGTGAAGTCTATAAATTTAACGGGGCTTGCATTTTGAATTACAATGGAATAAATTTCCCTCTTAAAAGGAGAAATTCTCTCACTTCTGACTTTCTCCAGTGTTTTACAAGGTTATGAAGGAAACTTCTGAGCGTGTCTTGGCACAGTTCACATTCTGTATTCAGAAGATCTTTTTTAATCTCCCTCTACAGTTAACTTTTTCCCTTGGGGCATCTCCCCTGGCTACCTTTTTTTTGTGTTAAGCGCCTAGGAAGTTGGCAGCATCCTTAAAACTTCAAATGCATTTGTACCAAAGGTGCTTGTTGGGACAGATGAGTGTGGTCAGATGTGAAACTGGGTCTGGCTAACTTTTCCTATTGAGAGCAACTTACCTCCAGTTTAAATGAGACAGGTTGTCCTCCAAAGAATCCTTTGAACAGTTTCTCTTGCATGTTCAGATGAGGTACCTCTGCAGGAGGAAGGATTAGTGAGGTGGTTGGAAGCCTAAGGTTAGCAGACATATCGTATGTCACTGTGATTATTTTATTAAAAAAAAAAAAAAAAGAAGAGGGTGGAATGCAGGATCAAAATTACCTCATGTGCTTTGCCTTTGAAGTTGATGCTTTTCTTTGGCTGCCATCACAAGTGCCCTTTTAATGCACTAACCAGTGGTGATACTGGTACCCATGTGCTGCCCAGCCAAAGGCAGCGTTAGCACTCTGTTGGAAGTGAGCTCCATGCAACCAGCAGTACGTAGCCTGTGGCTCCCTGATGCAAACGTGCAGCTTGGCCTTTGAGGGGGGGAAAAAAAAAAAAGAGAATAACATGATCAGTAGGCATCGTGGATGTATGTCTTGAACAGGGTGGCAATGATGGTGTATTTTGCAGGCCAGTACACACCAGCCACACCAGCCAGTCCTGTTCTCCAAGGAGTAACAGAGTATTGAGTGCAGCGTTAAGCGCGTGGTTTGGGGGGCTGCCACCACGAGCGAGCCTCCCCACAGCGTGCACTTATGAATAGCCCCATTCACCTCTGGCCTCTCGCGGACTCGACATTTCCTATTTTTTCAGTCTGAGTTCAAATATCAAAGGTCAGCATAAGTTCACATCGCTATTTTACCACAGAAGTGTTATATGGTTATTGGGAAATAATAAGAAATACAGGGGAATAAGGTTCTTTTTAATACCTGGTTTCCTTCAAGGAGGTATCAATTGTGCTCAGAATGTCTCTGGTGAGTCTACTGCAATAGTCTTGGTCAGTATGCTCTTACACACCTTTATAAATCTTCTAGCCACTATGCTTGCTAAGCTTTCCCACAACATTAGTCTTTAGAGTTTGCTTGATTTATTTTTTTTATTTTTATTTTTTCCATCTTGTTTGCACTGTCCCTCCTCTCTGTGGCAAAGCAGAAACAGTAAAACTCTCATACAGCTCTGGTAATAATTTTTTTGTCTCTTACGCACTGTAGCAAAGTTGAAGGCGTTAAAAGAAATGTGGAGAGCAAACACCTGTTCTCTCAGGAGGCAATAGCAACATGCTGCTCCTTCCTGTAAGTCTAGTGCCTTTGGGTGCCTGTGGAAATACTGGGCTATTATTTCTATTTAATATACTTAGCATTCAAGGTTGAAAAGAGAGGGCTAACCTCAATAGCCATAGGTTTTTGGCTTTCCTTTAGCCACAAAGTCTGTTTTACTTAAAAACACCTTATTCCCCACCCAGCTGTGGTAGGAAACCTCAGTCCTGTGCTTAAACATGACTGTCATTGTGTGGCTTCTTTTGAGAGCACGCTGCAAACAGGAGTATTTGTGTAGAGGCGGAGAAGTGCTAAGCTCGGGTTGTAAAGTCCTTGTAGAGGCATGAGCTGAATGTTCTACCTTAGTACACACCACATAGCACTATGGACCTGACCCGTAACTGGGGTTTCCTAACAACAGTTAGTCACTTTAAAACCTTTCTCATAAGCAACTGAAATAGTGTAGGAGACTTAATGAAAGCAGAAAGGAATAAAAGTCAGTGGGGGAAAAGGCAAAGACCAGGAACTGAAAGGGGATCTGTGCACTAGGGGAGTGCAGGGGAGAACAGGAAAAGAAATGAGATGAAGAGAAAACGGGAGCAGAATTTAAAGGAATGGAGAGGTGGATAAAAGGTAGAAGTAGGAAAGAAGGAAAAAATGTGAACAAGGAAGTGCTCACTTCACAAAGTGTGTATTTCACAAAGTGAACTACACAAAGAAAAGCAGAGAGGTTGGCAGGAGCCTTACTTCCATGTGTGCTGTGTGGCCTCTGTGTGGTGCTGTACAAATAACATATATAATAATTTATTATTATAGATTGTAGTTTCCTGCTGGGGGGCACCAGGTGACCGTAGTGCCCATGCATGAGCCCCGCAGGCTCCTCAGCAGAGAGCGTGGCATGTCGGAGTGGAACACACAGACCAAGTGCCCACGCCATTCTCATTTTGGGGGATTTTACCGCATTTTGATGCCTGCAAGCAGTGGATGTATCTGCTGTGCTCCTGTGTGCATCTCTGCTTAGCTGCAGCTGGAAAGAGTCCCCTGCCTGTGCCGTGTGCTGCCATAACCTTGTGAGCCAAAGCATGGTGAGTGGGGATGACGTGGAGATGGCCTCTGAAATGCGCTTGCCTACAAACTGCAGTTTTAGCATAAACGCATGCTGGAATATGCATTGGAGAGCTGCCGTTTTCCTTAGCTCACTTGCACTAAGCAACTGGAATTGAGTCCGCAGGTACTGGGTTTATTTTCATCTACATACCTCAATAACGTGGGTCAGAGACCTTAGGACCCTGAGCGTGCTGAGCTGTCATACTGCTGGGTACTTAAACCCCCGCATTAATGCGGGATAGGCGGGTTTCCTTCATTGCGGGATCTAGGACCTGCTTTAGGAAGAGGGAACTTTAGGGTCTGTGCTGAACAGCGAGCACCAGATATGACTGAGTAACGTGCAGTTTCAGTGGTCTCTGCACTTGCCCATGGCCCAGTGATTTAGCATGCACATACAGGACTGGAAGGTTCAAGCGTGGATTAGAACATCTCACGTTAGATCTGAAATACCAAGTCCAAAAGTTAGCTTCCTTCAAGCTGCTGGACATTGAGTAGTTGTGTATGTGAGCGCACCGTTGCAGGCTGCATGAGTTCATTTCTCTCTAAAGGTCAGTCTCTGTTGCTCAAACCCAACAAAACCAAAAGTAAAGAAGGGATTCGAGCTTTGACTAATACCAGCTTAGTCAGGTGCGGGAAGCTGGCCTAAAAGTGGTATCTAGGTCTTTGGAAAATTATTTCCTTAATATTTGTAATGTGGCGGCATGCGAAGGTCTCAGCCACATATGACTTACAAGGATTTTTGTTTTCCCAGTTAAAGGGTGTTGGGGCTATGCAACTCTAGAGCTCCTGGATCAATAGTTTGGGAATGGATCTGTGTACAGCTACCCTCAAACATCTCCAGACTCATTGCCCCCTCCCCTGCCCTTCAATGTGACATAGGCTTATCCTAGGAAATAAACCAACAAAAAAACCAGAAAACAAACCAACAAATAACACTATTGTGTAAAAATTCTCTGGAATGAAGGTTTATTTTTGTTTCTGTGGGTGTGGAGTCAGGGATCAGAGGCAATAATATCCCCTATTATTTAAGATCCTTCATTTTGAGAACTGCCCCAGTTCAGCTTGTTTTCTAGTCCTTAAAGGTCACTGCTATTATTTTTACATGGGGTTTTTTTTGCATAATATGAGCAAGAAGCTAAGGGCCAGTATCACGTGTTGGGTTTGTCCTGGACTCTGCCAAATTCATTTCCTGCCCTGGTCATGACTTTCTTTTTTTGAAGCTTATTGCAAGGCAGGTCACACAGTCCTGTCTCGTTTCTTTCTGATGGGCCTGAATAAATCTCTCCCAGACTGAGAGGTATAATGACTGCACCCAGCTCACTTATCACCTCTGCCTGACTAGCTCTGTAATCATGCGGGACAGCAGATCTCCAGTGAATGTTGGATATTTGCTTCCTGGGTTCCCAGTGCGTTGGTGGTAAGAGTTAGCATTTTCTAACTGCCCTCTCGAGCTTCATGTCCCATTTCCTCCCAAAGTGCCCTTCTCTCACGTCTGTTAGCCTCTGCTGGGTACGAGGTGTTTACTTACCCAGTGGTTTGGATCAGATTTGGCTGTTTATGCCAAGTACAGAGTGTCCGTGTGTGTGTTTATGTAGGAAAAACACCTCCAAACCATTGATTGCGCTTCGGTGAGCGCGGTTCTTCTCTTACAAACCCTCTCCTGTGTTTGCAGAACGGCGTGGAGAACCAGGGTCATCTCCAAGCCAGGAGATATAAAGCAGTAGAAAACTCACCTCACCTTGCACTAATTGGCCTTCACAGTGACTGACATGGAGGGGTCAGGGAGCAAACAGGGAAGGTGATTACATATTTTTTTAGGCTTCAGAGACAAGAAAAAACATAATAAGACCTGAGGCCATATTGATTTGGAGCAAGATGTGCTATCCTTTTAGCTCCTCTCCAGCCCAGTTCTAACTAGCTGTCTATGAGCAGGACTTCGGGGACACTGTTTTGTTTTCTAGCAAAGCACTACATTGCCCTGATACTCAGTCTAAATTTATTTCTGCTGGTTGTTTTCATCATATTTTACTTCCTTATAAGACCTGCTATTCCTTCTGAGCTGTTCTTGCCTCTCCTGTGAGCCAGCCCGGTTTCTCGCTGGGACATGCTGCAAGAAGGCAGCTCCTGGGGTCTCATACCAGGCTGTCGCCTGTGTTTTATCGATTACCGTTTCAGCACTGGCTTGGTGGGTTGTGACACTGGGGCTGGCAACCTAGCAAGAGGCTGCTCTGATTAGATGGCATTGTGGGCATGAGATACCAGGCTGAGCAGGGACGAACTAGTGAAGATACACGCTACCAGTCTTGCTGCATTTCCCCCTTTAATAATAGTATGGGGGCAGCTGCCTGACAGCTATTTTGTATTGTGCCATATGATTAACTCCAAAACACTCTGCTGGCCTCTGTCCCCAGTTTATACAGAGCAAAGTGCTAAGAGCACCCTTTGATTATAATAGTTCTGAAAATGAGTGAGAGAAGGAGTGCTACATCCCGTAACTGCTAGCTTTTAGGTACCACCATGTTTTTCTCATCAGACTCACTGGCAGGCACAGCTTTAGTCAAACCCTTCCTGCCTTGACAGCTCTCTGCTCCATCCCTGGGAGAGGGGATATTCTTCAGCCGTCAGCACAATCCCGCTGTCATGCTGAGGAGCGGTGAGCCCGCAACACAGCTGAAACTCCAGGAACTGTGCTTAGTTCCTGGCAAAATGTATCAAAAGGGAGAGAGATGTTTATCCTGCTCTTTATACACTCTATGGGTATATAAATATATGTATGTTCAAAATACCAATGTAAGGTACTCTCTTCCCTAGCTAAAATCTGCTACATTCTGCTTAAAAGAAGTTATTCATTCCATCGCTTGAATGTAAAAGTGCTGCAGGCGTTCAAGAACTACAGTCTCTGGTTTGAATCAGAACCAGATTGCTGGTGACCAAAAGTTTTGCAGTATAGAACAGCTGTTCATCTGCATTCAGTGTGTGCTCTGATTTATTGACCCCGCTCCAGTTTCTAGCAGACAGCCTTCCACATCACAGAAGTACCAACTGGCGGTGTTACTGGTAGCCTCAGATGGGAAGTCAGGGAATGGATGAACCTGGAGACTCGAAGGCTTCCAGGCAGCAGAAGCGATCCCTTTGGATCAAGGTTAAAGCGGAGCAGTGCAGAGCGTTCTGATTTGACACTGCATATGATTTGTGTGTCCTCAGTATCAGTAACTTTGCTACTAATATGCTGCCAGTACAGATTTAAGGGGAAGATATTTTTAAAAGCAGTTACTAACATGTCAAATTTCACTATTCAAAACCTTTATTGTATTCCTAATATCATTCATCTCTCCTGCACTTCCCTCTATAGCAGGGCTCGTGCCAGCCTTTGGTAACCTGAATCAAGATCTCATCTGGAGGTCCTTCCTGCGCCCCAGCCCTGTTTGGGGAGATGGTGGTTTATGTTCCACCTTGGCTGGATGTTAGTGGCTCTGGAGCAGGCTTGTGAATGCCAGCTCATTCCAGGAGTAAGGCTGCTGAAGCTAAACTTATTTTATCAGTCTCTCAGTGGTAGAGTATTTCGCAGTCAAAAATGTGGTTTGCCTTTCTCTCCTCCTGTAAATTCCTCTATGGTTAGCTTTTCTATGTTGGATAACCAGCCTTGTTTTCCAAACATGCATATCACAAATGGCCCTGCTCTGTGTAATTACAGTGCTGCAGCGTGGCCTGCAGAGTCGGGGCTCGGTGCTTCCAGCACACCGTGTGTAAGGGGTTGGGGGCACAGGGACAGACAGTCTTTTAGTACAGAAAGTGTCCGTGATGTCACACAGGCAGAGCGGAGGAAAAGCAGTCACTTCCACTTCATCTTTTCATCATCAGTGAAACTAATTCCAGACCCCTGATAGAGAAGTCTCAACCCTTTGTTCATCCTTCCCTTTTACTACTTTTTTTTTTTTTTTTTTTTGAGCAAATCTTAAGAAACATCCAGGCACCCGCACACATGCACAGAGTTAGATTTCAAGTCCTAACAGGAAATGTGTAATCTGCTTGAAGATTAAAGTGCCAAGTGCTTCTCTTAAGATTGGGAACCTGACACGGATGTGATTATGAATTAGAGATTGCTCTGTGGTATCAGTGGGGAAGAAAAATGAATGTGAAAATAGAAGGGTATAGACTTGTTGCGTTCTGCAACCATCTTCAAACAGATAGGGGAAGCCTGGAGGTTTTGGATCTTAGGGGATATGTGGAAGTAAAGCCAGGGTGTTACAAGAACACATTTTTTCACTTTTGCTGAGATACTATGATAGGAGAAAAATACCAATTTTGGATAAAACATTGCAGAGCAGATGTCTGAACACGTCCTCAACACTGAAGGTTAAAGGTGTACTAAGTAAGTTTTCAAAGAGAAACTCCTTACTGCTGCAGCTTGGTGGGAAGAATGAACCATCCCTACTCCCACAGCAGGGGTAGCAAGAGAAGATATCTGCATCCTGCTACAGGCAGATCTGCTGCTTTTTGAGGAACGGAGTGCAGTGCCTGCCAGATTATCTCAAGTTTACTCCTGCTGCCAGAAGTTGTTAAAAATAGACCTTGTCAAAAAGCACTCCAGCAGAGTAAAAGGTTTGTACCTGGCTTACAAAACTGGAAGCAAAGCAGCAAAGTGGAGAGACAGCAGATTAAGGTGCTCTCCCTGGTGACAGCTCTGCTCATCACTCCTGGATGCTGATCCCCATTGCTGGACACTTGCCTGGCTGCTGGTACAGCTGGAGCTCCTGTTCTGCCACTGAGCGTGGCTTTCCAGAGTGAGCAGCTCTCCAAGCTTAATGGAGTTGTTTCCTAACTGTACCCTTAGTTTATACAGTATACAAATATCATGAAAGTAACCCCTTAAACTTTTCTCCCATCCTATTGCTCAAAATAGTGGAAAAATTGTGCTTGGCTGTACATTTCAGAAAAAATGAAGTATCTGTAGGTTTTCAAGAGGCCAAAGCTAACTTTGATCTGCAGAGTGATTTCTCTGCTTTTTCCCATTGTAGCTCTGCCTTGAGAGCTGGATGTCCTTGCTGTATAAGCAGGCCATCAGTGCTCTTCTGAAAAGCATTGCCTTTGCCAGGCTGCTCTTAAGCCTGTGATGTATATTAATAATTTCACAGAATCATGGTATTGTTGGGGTTGGAAGGAATCTCTGGAGGTCATTTTGTCCAACCCCACTGCTCAGGCAGGATCACCTAGACCAGGCTGCCCAGGACCACATACAGATAGATGGCTTTTGAGTATCACCGTGGCTGGGAACTGCACAACCTCTCTGGACAACCTGTGCCAGTGTTCTGTCACCCTCACAGGAAAATAAGTGTTTCCTGCTGTTCAGACAGCACCTCCCGTGTTTCAGTTTGTGCCTGTTGCCTCTTGTCCTCTCCCTGGGTGCCACTGCAAAGACCATGGCTCCATCTTCCTTGAGCCATCCCCTCAGATATTTGTACGCATTGATGAGATCCCCCCCAAGCCTTCTCTCTAGCAGCGACTACCATAAGTCTGACTGCATCCTCCTTCCTTCCACCCACCAAGGCAGGTGGACTTGAATGTGCTTCATCTTGTTACTAATACCTTGGTGAACTGGACCAAAACCTGACATGATGCTCAATTCTGTCGTGTGGAAGAAGGGACAGAAAAAAAAGGAGAAAAAGTCCTCCCTTGTTCTTAGGATGAATTCAGGTCTGGTCAAGAAACCTGGGTCTGAAAGGTCCGAGAGGAGCCTTGAGTACGCCCATGCTACACCAGAGGCTTTTGCCACCTTACAGTCTTCTGTAGGGCTCTGGGGTTGTGCTCTTTCTTCTAGCTAAGATGTGTTTAGGCTTGCAGAAGCCCTTTTCCTGCTGACACACTTGCCCTCCTTGCAACACCTGCCTATCTGCTCAGTGGCAGTTTGGGCAAGCAACTGATGCAGGACCGTGCCTGACATGCACGTGTGCATGCACGTGTGAGCCGGCACCGGCAGGGTACATGCCGACCCTTCACACCCCGACTTATCGCAGCCTCTGGCATTTTATCTCGCGACACGTGTATCGCATGTGCGTTATCTTAATGGGATTCTGTTTCTCTGAAACTCTGAAGTGCTGTCAGGCTGTTATGTATACAGAGGGTGACAGCGGTGCTCAGCCGCGTCGGACGCCGCAGCCCAAGCGTGGTGGATGAGAAGCAAGGGCTGCTCTGCAGAGCAACAGCAGCGAGGGGGGCACTGCTGCCTCCCTGTGCTGGCAGCACCCGCTGGCAAAGCAAAGCTGTTCTCTTCCCCTGCCCTGAAGGTACCTTTGAGAGAGAAATTTTGTTACCCAACCAGGCATTAGCAGAAGAGAGGTGTTTTGTTACTAGTCCTTCTGGTTACCAGGCTCCCTAAGAGGTCTCCTGCTCTATAGATTATTTATATAAGAGAGACTGATCTCTGTGCCCTCTGGGGTGCTCTTACATGAGAGGTCTCTGGGACTGCCGGTATTAAGGGGTGAGAATGGATAAATGGTTTGTGGATGAGGTATGAGAGTGTATGTTACTGCAGCGTTGCAGCAAGGCAGAGCTACTAATGCACAGTTACTTGGAGAGTCTCCACATGTGAAGTTACTTTAGAAAATAATTTCCAAATAGCCAAGAAGCTACAAGACTGCTTCTTTTTTCTCTTGGCTTTCTAAATCGAAAAGCCAAAAGCAAGCCACAAGCTCTCTTCCTCTGAGCTGACTGGCAGTACTGCTGTGGGCTCCAAGGACAAACTGACCACTAATTTTAGGAACTGAAAGAGTTTTAATTAGAAAAACCAACCAACAAACAAAGGGTGGGTTAAAAGAATGAGGTTATCTGTTTCTGAAAGAGCAAATGTATGATGAAAAGCTGCACGACAGTGTCTCTTAGTGTCCCAAAAGAATTAAGTTTGGCTGTAGATCTGCAAGGAAGGAGTCATATAAATAACATTTAAATCAAGGGTTTGGTTCTCAGCCAGGGAAGGGCACTCGTGTTTTGGCACTGGTGCTTCTTGTTTAGCAGTGACAGGCGGCATATTGTACAGTAGCTGTTCACAGCGGTAGCGAGCAAACCTGTGTGTGAGCTGGAGGGGCACGGAGGGAGAGCAGCAGGGCTCCCCCGCACCCTGCCGGGCCAGTGGCTAATTTGGCTGCAGGGAATTAGCCTTCCTGGTGGCACTGGGCTCAGTGTGGCAGTAATTTGTCTCCTTGTAATGACAAGGACAGCCCGTAGATAAGTGCACATTCCAGAATTGCTCCTCTAGAGCTGTTTGCCTACCGTGAACTTAGGGGCTCACTTCCCCTTGGGACACCTGTGCTAGCTTGCTTTACTTTGCACTTTTGGGTTTTGCCTTCCCTCACTGCATTCCTGTCTGCTTTCACCCAGCCTCCTCTGCCATCTGAAGCAACCCTGAGCAATACCAGGCAGAGATGAGCTCTGGATCATGTCTAGTGTGGGTATGATCCATCTCAGGTTTGGTCATTTGGGGCTATTCCTGGCCAAGTTTATGCCAGCAGGCCTCCTTGCCTGCTGGATCACCTGGAGACGGGCTGAGTGATGGGCAGTGGCCCTTGGCAGGAGCAGGCAAGCTCTCGCTCTTGGGTACCTTCCTTAACCCTGGTCCCCAGGGGCCTGAAAAATAGCCACACTGTGCACTGCTTGGCTCATGGACAGTGAAGCACCACCACTGTAACCTCGTTAGGTACCAGGGCAGATCCAGCTGCTGAATCTGTCCTCTCCTCCCTCTTCCCTTTGCCATCACATCTGGAAAAAGCCAACTTTTGCACTTGCCGAAGAGGGGCTTTAAATTGATGACTGATGTGCATATTATTGCAGCAGCTCCCTTCCCCTTTTAGGTTCCACTATTTATTCTCATAAGGGCAGGATGAACCCAGTCAGCCCCAATAATAGAAATGTCAGAGGCTGCCATGGATTTGCTGAGATAAATGCTTATTGGAATTTTAACATGGCAGGAGGCATCAATTTTGATAGTAATTTCCTTTGTGGAAGAGCTTGCTGGATTTCTTCTTATTCAGGTATGATTTTGTACCATCTAGGTGCCTTTATATGAAGTCTGAAATGTAGAATTTTTTTTAAAATATATGAAAAAATGTATCAATGTTACAACATGCCAATATTAGTTTGCTGAAGCTGAGCCGAAAGGAAGTGCTAGAGCTGTGGTCATGACTGGTTTTTTTCTGTTTGTTTTTTTTTAACTTGTGGAGTATTTCTTTCCAGAAGCAACAGCATAAATAATTACTAGGATTTTCTGAAAACATTTAAGGAAAGCAAGAAATGTGTTGCACTTCAGGTCTTTCTACCTTGATTATATATGTGAGAAAACTGTTGTATTAAAATAGTTTCTATTCTTGTAAGCTTGCAGCATTTTTTCTTCCCTTAGATGCCCAGGGAAGAGTCAGAATCTGTTTAGAAATATAAATCCCATTGACACAGCTCCCTTGCTGCAAAGTAAAACCGACCTAGCAGTTGTTATTTTACCAGCTTACATGTTTGGAAAGCGAGTACGCAAAGTTTTGATGGTAATTTGTGATGTTGGAGCAACTGGAGAAGCAGACAAGTAGACAGAATATCTGCCAGGGCGGAAAAAAGCTGATAAAGATGAAAGAAAAGTGATCTCCCTAGGCTGGTATGTACTAAGTAAGCTCGGCTTAGGGCCAAAGTCGGTATCAAAGTATCACACTTCAGAACTAAGCCTAGAGAGAGATTTTTAGGATAGATCAGTTTTCACTAGGTTATTTTTGGGGTCCTTCTAACCCCAGCTCGGAGAGGCTCAGGAGTTCCTTGTGTAGGTAAATGTGCCAGGCGAGGCAGATGGAGCCCTGTCGCTTCTCATCCTCTTCTCGAAGGACGACTTCGGGTTTTTTTCTTGGCCAGGCTGCTCTGTGGGTAACTTTAGTGAGCAGGAACAGCCTTGCCCCTTGGTAGAAGATTTCCAGGGAAATCCTGGAGGTTTTTTTTCTTCTGTGATTTTATTTTTTTTTTTTTTTTAAATGTGTTCGGATGCAGCTGTGGCTAACCAGCTGCATCATGCTAACCAGCTAGGGCACGGACTCACAGGTATAGGCTGTGTAATGCAGTGTGTGGAACCAGTTGTGGGGCTTTTGTGGAAACTTCCCGATACCTGTGAGCACTAAAGACAAACAGGATCAGTTTTGAATCTCCCTGATACATGCTAAATCTCCTGCTGCTGCTGCTGTGCTTTTATTGTGCGGTTTTGCTCAGGGTCTGTGCTGTCCCTGATGTATGGGCAGTTGATGGTGGCAGCATCTCCATACTCCCTTGCTTGTCTTTGCGATGAATCCCGGGGGGCTGAGCAGACATCTGTTTCCAGTGATCACAAGGATTTCAGTGTCATCCTCCTTCCATTGAGATAAGGATCTGGTTCCCACCCCCTCCGCGGGATGATTTTCAGCTGCCAAGGGACATACGTCCTCCCACAGGCTTGTGCCGGGCTGATGCACGCTGACAGCTGATGGCGGGGCCCTGAAGTTGCTGCCCCGTTTGCAGGGGTCGCTGCCTGCCTTGGCTTGGTGGAAGGAGAGCAAACCCTCAGGAGCTTGCTGCTGTCTGAGTCTGCTGCGGGAGGGTCTGCCAAAAACCTCTGGCCTGCTGTGCTGTCCTTGGCGTCCTCGAGGGCTCCGTTGCAGTAAGGCCTTGAACCTCGTCCCCATTCCCTTTTTTCCTGGTTGAGCCCAGCGTGCCCACGGAGGGCATCTCAGCCTTTGCGCCACGGTCCTGCATGCTAAATGAGGCTAATTTGTTTTGCACTTTGCTGCCTAGCTCAAGTGCTCGCTTGGATGTGAAGGTTAAGTTGCATTACCAAAGGATTGATTTTTCATAGGCTTGCCCGGGAGACATACTAATCATTTGGCTGAGGATTTTTCTGCAGATCTCTCCACACAAGCACACCTTAATCAAGTACTCACTTGAACGTAAGAAGTGCCTTCGTTAAGAGGGCTGGTATTTCAGAGATGCCCTTTGCTTAATTCCAGTTGTCTGCTTAATTAGACATCTGAGAGTACCGTTAATTGATTGATGAACAATTAAAACAGCTCCAGCTTCTCTCCTGACTAAGATGCATTCAGCAACTAACCCTTCTTGTCTTCCCTCTGGGAATTTGCTCTGCAGTTGGTTAGCGGTTACCTTGCCTGTTTTGGTCTGTAGCTCTAGAAACACACAACACAAACACATTAGAAGTGTCTCTAAATAAACACACATTAATGTTCTGGGCTTGTCATGCACTCAGAGCCACGGTTACACCCTGGGAAAAGAAAGCTGGAATGGGAAAAAGTAAAAGCTGCAGAAGCCAGGGTTTTTCTTCCCTCGGATCTTGCATTTGCAGTTCCACGTTATATTTTATAATTAGACTGAGGGTCATGAGGCGTTGTGACAGTCATGCCAACTATAAATTGCCCTTTATCAAAACAGGAAAAAAAATATCTGAGTGAGCATGTAGTAATTAACTCTGGTTCAGGCTATCCGTGACCATCAGCCTCACCCCAGTTTCTATTGCTGGGTGTGCTGCAATAACCCTTTTCATTTAATATTTAGAATCCCCGAGGGATTTGGCAATTTGGAGACATTTAACAGATGAAGAGGTGGCATTAAAGGGAAAGTCTCAGAGGGGAGCTCGCACAAAGTGTGTGTAAAGGCTGTTCTTGGCCCTGCCTGGGGAGCAGCCGGTGTGCAGCGCGGGGGCCAGCGACGGCCGCGGCAGATGCCGGCATGTGTGGGCAGGTTGTGGCTGGCTGCCCCAGGAGGAGCACGCGCAGAGGGATCTGGGTACCCCAGGCAACGCCAGAAAAAACCTCAATTAAAATTAAGATTAGATAACAGAGAGAGCAGCTGCTCTGAAGTGTGCTCTTCACAACAGCCTTGGGGGCATTTATTCCTTCCATCTCCCACACAGCTTTGTAACAGAGCCTTTTGCTATGAAACAAACCCAGCTGGAAGGCTCTTGGTGTTTTTCTGGAGAAAGCAGTGTGCTCCTTGCCAAGCTCTGAGGAACCTCTCTACTTCTTCGGGTCCTTTCTGCTTGTAAGTGTGACCTGCAGTCACTCCTCTGCAGGCTGGGATGTGGTGGACCAGCCAGGAACGACAACTGAAGTGTCACGCTGGCGGGGCTCTCACTCGAGCAGCCAGGGATGCCGTCTGCGGCAGGGGCACACAGGGTGCTCGGCTGCAGCTGGTCAGGAGAAACCACCTTAGTCCTTTGTGCCTGATTCCTCCTCGGCATGCCTTTCTGTGCGTCTCAGTTGCAAGGCGTAACACCCTGTTTAGCGGGCAAGAGTCATGGTGCGCGTCCTCCTTCGTTCCCCTTGCTGTGCACTGGCCTCAGGGTGGCAGAAGGTTTTGCTGTAATGGTTTAAGGCCCAAGGGAAAGAGGTCTTGTATGCCTGTTATGGCTGTGCTGAGATCTGGAGAGGAGCAGTGACTCAGGTAGAGATGGGTCATAGGAAGTCTTGGCCAAATACACCACAAATTCCTTGGAGAAAAACATGAAGGAGTGCGTGGCCAAGCAAGGTGGGGAGTGCAGGGCTCCAAGGGGCTGGCAGGAGCACGTCGTGTGAAGGAGCAGATCTGCACGCTCCCTGCTGCGGCGAGTAAATCACAGTGTTCACTTGGGTGAGAAGCTACAGGGCTGCCATGGTCCTGCCCTGCCCATCGGCACGTCCGCAGGAGCAGGGTGCTGCAATGGGGTGGGAGGGAGATGAGCCCCTTGGTGCCAGGGCGGTGAAGTCTGTGGCCGTAGCTCTCAAAGGCAGTGCACCTGCCCGCAGCCTCTCCGAGGGCAGAAGTGGATGGGGGCTTGTAGCGGTTTTTCTGGGCGGCAGCTGGAAAGGATGGTGGATCACCTTGGCCCTGTTCCTGTCCGACTGCCAAATGTGCTCTCCCTCCCTGTTCCCCAGGTGGCTAGGTTTCCAGTTTTCTTACAGATAGGTTGCAAGGGTCTCTGCTACAAATAGAAGTGTTTTTAAGAGGTGAGGAGGTGCTGGCATACAGTCAAGGGGCAGGCTGGTATCGGTTTAGTGTCAGCAGCTCGGTCACTGAAGGGCAGCGGATACAGCTGAAGGCCTTGGGCTGGCGTTGGGAGAGAGGGGAAGACTTCTCCTCCTGATCTCTGCGTATTTCCATCACTGTGTTTCATATGAAACTGGCATTTGCACGGTGTTCCACAGAGCCTTGCTGCTCTAGCATTCAGACTGCCGCAGCATGCCTCTGGCTCCATTCCCTAGAAGATTAGAGGTCCTTCCATCTTTGACAGTAGCGTGAGACTAAGTGAACTATTTGTTCTCTTTTTTTCCAGCAGTGAAAACACAGTCAGCCACTCTTTGTGTTACTACCTTTATCTCTGTTTTTGTGCAGATGTGCCCTGCTTTCCTCCTGCGAGATACTGATGCAGTTGTCAGTTTGGGAATAGCTGTGAGGTTTGGACAGAGCTTGTGTGATTAGAAAACCATCACCTCTGCCTTATGCTGTGACCCTATGAATTCGGGGGGGGGTCACTGTTCCCTACAACCTGATAAGTTTTGGTTTAATGCTTGCTTTTCTACAGGATACTTATCAGTGATTCTTAGCAATTTGTTAAACCTGCCTAGATGATATTAAAAGGTGGAGTGTGTGGTAGGTGACTTGGTTAAAACATTAAGCAAGATCAGAATATGTCTTAATGAATTTCCTTGTTCTGCCAGGTGTGATTTAAGTCACTTATAAGTGGAAAATAAATACATCTTCCATGCTGGGAAAAAAACTCTCAAATACCACAATGTTCTTGTTAAAGAGAGGAAGAGTATGCTCTCCATGGTCATAGGCTGTGATGTTACAGTCTCTGTATAAGGTAAAAAGAGCCATCACGTGTAGAGGTGTTAATTGAAAAGCACAACAGAAGATCAGAAAAGGTGGAGAGGCAGGAGCTTTGTTTTCTTACTAGGGGGAGCTGACAGGCGCAGAACACTGTGCACGTATGCCAGCTGATGGTGCTTGGACCTCCGCTCTTGAATGCCTCCCTGGCTGCTTTGATTCCCCTCCTGGCAGTCTCTAGGAGGCAAGGCTTTCGCCACAGGCTGTGCTCACCTGTGTGCTCAAAGGTTAGTTTATCTGGATGGATAATGTGCCCTTCCATATGGCAGGAGAAGAAATAGGAGGTGGGAGAGGCCAGGTTGATGGGGAGCTGTGTGTTTGTCAATGAGATAGATCAGGCATGAACTTTCAATATTAATTTATCTGTTGCTTATTTTTAGGGCTTGTTAAATCATTCACATTTCAGTGAAGTTTCAGAAAGTCCAAAGTCAGACTTGGAACCTGGTTTTAATGAGCAATACTTTCCACTTCTTCCTGCCAGGTAACTCTCCTGCAGGCACAGCCGTAGTAGCACTGTTACCTGATTTTCTTTCCTGTTCCTAGTTTTGCCAGACCGTCTTCCAGGCTGAAGGTGTAATGGTTTGTGGGAGGTTTGAGGCGCAGAGGGCGAAAGTGATGCTGAATGTGGCTGACGTGGTGCCAAGCCTGATGAATACTCTCCAAAAGGACTGATGAATATTTTATTATTGAAAATATCCCATCAGAATTCCCTTCTTGTAGCACTGATACTGTCGTAAAACAGTTAAAGCAGATTTAGCTTTACATGGTGTCTTGAAGAATCTTGACTTTTCAAGTGCTGGTTTTCTGATATCTTTGGTATTGTTTTCCCAGAGAAGTGATTAATAATAATAGTCTCACCATTCCTTCTGGCACAGAATGGGGCCAGTGTTTGAGTTTGAGAGATGAGCAAAGTCAGAAGTTAAAAATCCTGTGACTTGTATGCTTTCTCAGCGCTGCACTGGGGGAGCTCGTAGTAGTCTTGACATAATGAGTGTGTATATAGAGATCTTCCAACAGAAGAACCTAAATGTGGCTCATTCAACCCAAATGTAAGCATTTTTCTCAATTTCAGAAGGGCAGACTCCTCAACAGCTTCCAGAAATCTGTATACCCCTTGGTGTGACTCTTGATTTTAGACTTTCACACTCAGAAATCTTCATTGTCTGTTTCTGAAGCTCCGAGGACTGCATTTGGGGAATTAACTTTCTGATAACCACTGGAAATCTTTCGTTTGCTCTTTCCATGTGTACAAGAACGTGTGGTGACGCTGGAGCCCCATTTCAGTGCCTGGATTTCCCAAATCTCCTGTGGTACAGAGAGCTTTCTGTAGTGGCAGAGCTGCCATGGGAATGGTCCTTCCTGTGGCACTTGGGTAGAATCCCCTGAAACTTATTCAGAAATATGCATGGCATTAATGTGTAATTCCTACTGATGAAGTGAGTCTCCCTGTTTGGATGAACAGTACTAGAACTCGTTTTGAAGGAACGCGAGTGCTTGCTCAGACGGACAGATTTCCGTCAAAGTTCTGCAGAGCAGGTGCTTGGTAAGTTAGAGAGCAGATGTACTGCTGGTAGCTAGTAGCTCCCTTCCAGTATGAGATTTTCTGGCTTTTTGCAAAAAGAATGGATGTTTATCTGGTACTACCTTTCTCTGTCAACTGACTATCTTCAGTGCCCTTCTAGCAAGATCACAAATAATCACAGTGGATACAATTTTGATGTAATTATGTGGTACCACTTTGTAATGCTGTGGAAGGCTCAGTTGTTGGCTTAATACGAGCTCAAGTTGCAGTGCTTAGTGCAGCAGTGATAGTGCTGGCAGAGTCAACAGGGGCAGCTTTGGAACAGTTTTATTTATTTGGGTTTATGAAGTGGCTTATGCAAAAGTAAGGAACAGTTCTACAAAGCAGTTGTCATAGACTAAATACCAGATTCCCCAAACATCTGTTCCAAAAACCCTGTTAAATTCTCTTTCCATTCCATGGGGAAAGCCTGAGAAAAAAAACAAGCAGACCTTTCAGTATAAGCTAAAGGAAATTAATTGCAGACTAAGGAGGAAGGGAGTTGAGGTTCCCAGGAACGCGTCCTCTCATTTTTGCTATGGTAAGCTGTTAGCTGGAAAATTCCAGCTGCCACAGATAGACTAGTTTTCTGTCCATTTATATTAAGCACATGCATCTTCCAGAAGAAAAGAATTTGGTTAACCTGTATGTAGATCAGAAATGTCCAATTTATTAAGACAGACGCCCACCCTCACGTGTGCTCCAGGTGAAGGGAGGTGCCCAGCTGTGCATGCACGTGGATATTGGTGGAGAAGCTCTGAAACGCTGTGTGGGAAGCCAAGGGCAGAGCTCAGTCCCATGCGTCACTCTGGTTTCTGTAGGCATGTGCCCTTTGCTTTCTGTTTAGCTGCACAGTTGAATCACCAGTCCTCGTTCAGCCTTTAGCGCTTGTACTTGTTCTTTCGTTCCTTAATTTTCTGAGAATATAGTAGTAAAAGCAACTGTTATTTGAATTCAAATGGACATGCAGAATGTACAGTGCGTACCAAGCGCGGGTCGGGTGGTGCAGCCTAGCCAGCTGCTGTAGAGAAATGGTGCATCTCAATTTTCTAAAATCTCTCCTTTTTTAACCCCTATGTCCTACAGTATTTTTGGAATTTAATAAACAGCATTGGTCTAGTAAACTGGTCCAGATAGTTCCTTTCTCCAGCTTCCAGCTTTTAAACATAGTCTGTTTTCACATTAATGTAAGAGCAAGTTATACAAGTAATTTCACTAATATTAGCCCCAGGCTTTTCTCTGCTGAGAGTTTTGTGGTACAGGTCCATTCTCTGAATCCCAAACCTATGTGTAATTGTATGATACACAATTCAGCTCACCATATGCACTTTATGTAATTGAGAAAAATTACTTAATTTTATCCACTATTAAACCCAGCTTTAAATGCGAAATGAAACTAATTAATACAATGGACAATTCCTCCTGACTTTAATAAACTCTGTTCTTGTTTTGGTGGTATCAAGCAGAGTTTACTTTATTATGGAACAATAAATATGGCTGAGCACCCAGCCATTTGTCAGCGTAATAAAGGACAGATGTAATTAAAAGGTAGAGCTGACTGACCAGACAAAGACAGACAAACAAACACACATCCGTATCTTCTTCAACATCATTGATAGGTGTCAAGTCGTGCCCCACTTACTTTGATGGAGGGGGTGGCTCAGATGCTTCCAAAGCCGCCCGTGTAGGGCAGGAAGGACTGGTGCCAGTAACATTGGCAGTGGCTGGTGCGTTGGTGTGGTGCTGGGCGACGTGTGTGGGTTCCTGAAACTGCTGCAGCCTTCCTAGAGCTGGTGCTAAGGTCATCGTCACTTTACCAGGTGAGGCTCCTGCTTCAGGCTGCTGAGCGTATGTATGGCTTTGGCCTCTTAAAGCAGCTATAGCTTCCCAAGCAGTACTGGCACCATGCTCATGTCCGGTGCTTATCTCTTTATGTCACTCATAACTTTCTGGAATCGTTTGGTGGTGGTTTTTACACCCAGTTATCCTTGTGCTACAGGATCTCCTCCTAGGCAGTAGTCTAGCCTAAAGTAAGAATGGGTATGATCCTGGACTCGGGATTCAGCAGATAAAACTCCCATTGATATTGCTATGAGTCAGATAATTTCCCCTGCCAAAAGTCATTACAATCCAATGACATAAGGAGAATGAAGTAATAGGTGTCCCTTGACCCTCTGAGGTTATAAGCGTCTAGAGCTATGTCAGTGTCCCGTCCAGTTCGATCACCGCTAGAATCTCAAAGCACCTTTGGTACGGCAGGGAGACCAGTCAAGAGGAAAAGAAATCTAGTTCTTCAAAAGGTCTCTTTGCTTTTGAACCACCTTTGGAAAGCAGTCAGCGTGCCATGCTGTTGTTGCCTGGTGGATCACATGGTACACCCCCGGGTACCCGTGTACAGTACCCTCCATCTCGAGCATCTGAGCAGCTCGATATCTGACTTTGCCCCAAACCATTGCTGCAGTTCGGTAGCAGTGGAGTTTGTCACATAGGCTGCATGCAAGTCACAACCTACTTTGCCTGCAGCGAGCAGAACAATTTCTTGTAACAACCTTTATCTTTAAACCTGCTGTTCCCGCCGTTGGACTCCACGATGAATTCCTGGCTTCTCTGCACCTTTCCCCATGTGTCAGCGAGCTGGGCGGCTGGGACGTGCTGAGCCTGGGCGCTGCTGCTGCCTCTTGGGTCTTGCTGCCTTTGTGGAGAACGTGGCGTGGGATAGTGGATGCTCCCTTTCCGTGCATGGCAGGTGTTTGAACGGGGGCATCTCGCAGAGCTGCATTTGTTTGCTGACCAGAGCACGGGCTGTGCTGTGAGTGCAGAGTTCCCCTCCTCCTGCGGGTGCAGGTCAGTCGCCTGTGCCCCAGTCAGTGGTAACTGGTTTGCAAGTTTTATGTGGATCTCTTGTTTCCTAGGCTGGCGAGATGCTTGCCCTCATGGCAAATATTGCACCTATGGGTGGCTGAATGTCTGAGTGGTGCATACTTACTGTACTTATTGCTTAATTAATCAATTTAATTCAGATATCAATTTAAATACCTCTCAGCGATTATCTGCAGTGGCAGGGGGTGCTCTTTCTGCCTGTTAGGGTGAACAGTACACAGTCAGTTTTCCAGTAACAGTAGGCAGGTAAAAAGTGTGGTTGTTTACGGTCTGAAAAGTTTTTCCCAATATATTAATTTCCTTCACTTCATTAGCTCTGACTGGCTACCAAGGGGGCAGCGTGAATCCTTCTCTGTGGAATGTGTTATAATTTTCCAGTCATGGTCATGACGGACGAATTTACCTTTCAGGTCGGAACTGATGTAACAAGATAGTGGAAATAATGTATTTGGCTGTAACAGGTTCAAAACAGGTTCACTGTTAGGAAAACCCTCAAGTAATTCAGTGCTTTTTATTAAAGCAGTAAGAAGCTTAAACAAGATTTCAGATCTATATTTGACCTTTAATTTACCTCAGCAAGACAGAGCTGAATTAGCATCATGCATCTAAACAGAGATTCTGATTTCCAGAACGATGTGTGAGCCTTGATATCATTCTCCAATTTCCCAAGCCATGTTGTCGAAATGAGAAATGCTTTTTTTTCCAGCCTGCCTGTTGGTGGAGTAAATGTTAATGACACATTTCCCCCTCTTTTATGGGCTTTTACTTGTGAGTGCTAGATCTGATCCCTTGCTCCATGGCAGTACTCACTTGGCATATAAATTAGGATTTATAACAGAGTTTAACTCTTCCAAATGATTGCAGGGTCAGAGGTGACCACTGCTTTATGGGATGGTCTCAAGCACAGAATGTTGTGATGTTCTAGTCCTGGTAGGAGAGGTTATGGTATGAGCTTCCTATGGTAACACGGTTTTTAGGAGGAAAATAATTCTGTGCCTCCTGTTGGCTCTGAACAAGAAAAAGGGGTTTGCTGAGCAATGTGTACATGGCTGACTTAAATCTTTGGTGCCGCAATAAGGCCTTTAAAGTACATATTTGGAGGCGGTTGGTCACAGTGATGATGCATGCTATGGAGAGTGTTGGCTGTACAGGGTGGCAACTTCATTTGCTCTTCGGAGGCATTGGGGCAATCTCAGCAGGTCCAGTGGGAACTGCAATAAGGTGAAGAATAACCTCTTTCTTCTTTTATTCATCCAGGTAGCCTAGCATCATTCCAGGCGTAAAGCTTGCCTAAATAAATGGAGTATAGCTCAGTCTCAGCCCTCTGGGGCACAGATCCAGGGGGTGGTAAGAGGTGAGTTCCCTCCACTGGACTTCCTCTAATGCAGAAAACAATAGGTTGTTTCTGCTGGTCTAAAGGTAGGTCTCAGGTCCTGACGTATTTGTTGAAGTCAGGAGAGAGTGAACACTCCTGTGGGGTTTTTCTTCTTTTTCTCCAGTTTTTCTGTTTTCTGTGCAAAGTGGGGGAACGAAGGGTTTGTTACACTTCTGAAACCAACTTGTGTCACAGTCACGTGCAAAGGAAGCATTTGCACTTTCTAACTTGCATGTGTGTAACTGCTTTTTGTTAACTTGCATGCAGTTCTTTAGGTAGGGAGCCTCTAAAAAGGTTTCTTGACACAGCAGGAGGTCTTTGCCAGCATGAGGGGATGAGGAGTGAATTTACTCCAATAAATACTGGAAAAATCATGCTACTGCAAAAGTGATGAATGCAGAGTCTTTTTGCCACTCTGAGCTGGGAATTCCGAAGCAGTTAAAGGCGTGAGTTATGTGCCTCACAGTGCTGGTTAGCTGGACAGCTGACTCCTTTCAGTGCCTCTGAAAAGCCAAGCAATAATCTCCACATAGTACACGAACTATGAAATATTTGGGACATATTTCAGTCCTGTTCTTCTGCCAAGGCCACCTTTCCCTTTACTCTGATGTCCTTGTTCCTCTGTTGTCTCCTTCAGCTCCATCTGCTGTTATTTATCTGTTGGTTTATTCAGTTTCATTTGTGGCCCTCTAAAGCTGGAGGAGTTGGAACTCTTCTTGTCCCGATGGTGGGCTTCAAGCCATGCCTCTGAGGGAGACCCCAGAGCAGAAGCATTCAAAGTGAACTTTCAGGACTGTAGTGCGCACTTGTCATTGTGAGGGGGAGGACTGAGGCATCTGAATCCACTTTCCTGATGCTGGAATAACAGTAGGACAGTGCATGGCTTATGTTCCTAAATGAAAATAAACTCTTGGTGATACCTTACCTGAGAAGATGTTATGAGGTCTTCTTCCCAAACCAAGCGGCAGTGGCAAGAGTTTTGCAGGTCAAACTTTGCTCTTGCATCTTACCTTATTTGCAACGTCCATGAAAGGTGAGTGTTTGCTGGCTGGAAAAGTGGCTGCGGTCACCCCAGCAGCAGGTCCCAGGGCCCCAGAGTGTGTCCGTGCCTGGGTGCACGGGGCACAGGGCCGAGGAGGGGGCTCGTGGCAGTGCCAGCACATTCCCGAAAAAACGGTCCCATCCAGGACAAGCGCCAAGCCATCAGGTGGTAGAGCCAGCTTAACTGCTCTAAGCGAGGAAGGAAATGTAATGCAGCTTGGTGCACGACTCAACAAGCTTATTTTGCTAAGCTGATTTGTAATATTATTTTTTTTTTCGACCAAGGGCAAGGAAGCTAATAAAGGGAGCTAGAGGTGGCCTCTGCAAGTTTTACCATCAGAATTTAAGTGCAGTGATAAGAGTCCTGCTTCTGTATTCATAACTCTTCAGTTTAATTTGCCATCCTTGTGGTTTCTCTGAGCTTTTGTTTAAGAACTCAGGAGGATCTGAATGTTTATGTAGCCAAGCGTAGAGAGGTTTTAAAAAAGACTTGCCCAAGAAAATCTCTTAAATATCAGGAGCAGCAAACCCCACAAGGAAGATCAGTTTTTTTATGATCACTGCAGCTTATTTGGGTCAATGAAGAATGTCTGCTTTTATTCACAGAAATTGTGACTAGGGCATAAAAAAAACATTGCAGGGACTGTTAAGGGATTTTTAAGTTCCTTATGATATGTGAGGAACACCCAGGAGGCTCTCCAAACTTTTTTTTACTGTTCTAAAGTTGTTTTATATTGTGCTTGGTCTTTATGTGGAACAGCAGAACTGTCAATGCTTCGAGCTCTAATTAAGTTGAAGGCAGTTGCTGGGCTCAGCAGAGGGACATAGTACTTTACAGGTGGTCACATGAAATGATCCAGTGGCCCCCTTCTGGTCATAAAAATGTAGGATTTTTTCCCCATTATCCTCAAATGTAAAATATGCACTGAGCTCTTTGTTAGCCTTTAAATCAAGCTACAGAAGGTGCTGAAAGAAAACCCAGAGTTTTATACCAGATTATGAGAAGTATGAAGAGAATGAAAACAGGAAACAAAGCGTGTCTAAAATAAGCCGGTGTCCCGCACAGGACAGCTGAATCGGTTTAATCTAATGTCAGAGCTGAATATAATACAAAGCACAGCAAACTGCCTGAGGCGTTGCAGGGCCTTCTGCTTGCTGTACTGCTCTGGTGTTCGGTGGGACACCCCCAGGTCGGTCTCTACGAGGTGCCGTGAGAGCCTGGTAAACCCAGGTGGTCAGGAAACCTCCCCTGCTGCTGGGACAGCTCGTTACCTCAGTTGTCCGACTCCTGCAATGGTATCACCAGCAAGATGCTCTCCATGCAGCAGTGCGTTACATGCGCAGGAGAGCGGGACTAGCCCTGCAGCTCACGTGGCTTGCCACGGTCCCTGGGGCTGCATGCGGGCGCCCCATCCATCCACGCCATCATGAGCGCGTTCTGCTGGTGGGGGCTGCAGCGACGCACTCGGAGGACCGAGGACTCTGTCACAAGCACTTAGAGCAGGAGGACTCCCATTAGCTTTATTAGATACAAGTGAGCGCAGGGCTTTTCGGAGGCAGTGGGAGTCAGCCAGGGGTTAGGGCTGCTGCCGCCCACTGCGGTTAGGAGTGTTATGGTTCGTCCTACTCATCGGGTCCGCTTACGCTCCGTAAGTAACAGAGGGCTTTGGTTTACAGGACCGGCAATGTAATGCCTTTTATGGGGAATAGTGTCGCATTAGGTTTAAAGGTTAATTATGTTTTTGAAGAAATATTTGGTAGCAGTGAAGTGTATTCGTAGGGGTCTGTGTGTGGAGACTGTGGCCCTGTGGGGCGGAGCAGTGAACATAAGGGACAGAAAGAAGTCACTGGGGTAATTTATAACCAAATGTGATTTAGCAACAGCAACAAAAAGATCTGAAACTGCATACACCGGATTGTTGTTAGCTCCCACCTATAGCAAGGATTGACCAGATACATCTCCTGCTTCCCTGAAACAAGGCAGCACTGTCCCTGGTGGCTCAGATCTCCTGGCTTTCCCCCCCGCCCCCCCCCCAAAAAAAAAACTTTTGGAAAGCTTGTATTTTGTTCTGTGCAGCCTATAGGCTGCATATGAAAATGTAATCCTCTTTTCTTATTACATCATTATTTTCTTGCAAGCTGTGAGGTATGTCCACACATGTACGTAATGAGCCAGGCAAACTATTTTGTATGAGCTGTGATTGAACCGTTGAGTTGGCCAGTTACCCCAGAGGAGCATTAGTGCTCAGTGGCACAGGATGGTTTCCTTCTGGACTTGCCCCCCATCACAAGTGGCGCAGCGGGTATTTCTGCTTGTACTGAAAGGTCCAAGATTTTGCTACTTTGAAGTAGCCCCTGAAACCGTGTTGACAGTAATCCAATGTGTGAGCAGAATGAGACTCCACCAGCGATTTGGTTAATGGGGACAGGTCACAGACATTTACATCTGGGTTGCTGTCTAGCTGGGACAGGTCCCTGGTGGTGCAGATGGCAGAAGGTTGGACTCTTGCAGTTGCTGTGATGGGTCATAATTTTGCTTTCTCCTCTACTTTCTCCATCCAGTAATAACCTCTGCACTCAACCGAGGCTCAAAAAAACCTGAAAGGCATGTTTAATCTACTGTTTAAAACCCTTCGCAGGCACAGGTCCCTGTGTCGAGCTATTTTGGCAAAGACTTCACTTTAAATATAATGGCATTACCTTGAAGGCTCTATGCTGTCCTGATGAGAGACAACGCGCAGGTATTTCAGGCAAGTTTTAGAAATTGGGAGGGGAGGCAAGAGGAGAAAATGCTGCACAATTGTTTGATGTGCTGATCAAAAGATAAACTAGAATCAAATTAAACCCCAAGGGTTTGTACAACCTTGTTTATGTTTTATGCAAACCCTCCTGTACCAAAGGAAATAAAACACTGATGCCTTTTCAAGGCAGATGGGGTGCAAACGATGAGCAATTTTCCCCTTTTTTTATTCCAGTACTTTGTTGTTTTACAATTTCTCCTTACCTGTACCACTTCATTTCTGATCATTAGGAATATGGACGTGGTACTTGCTATTTGTTCTGCTGCTTTGAGTCAGGAACACAGGCTCTTTGCATGGTTTTAATTGGCATAGTGGTGGGTCTCTGTGCTGATTTCCAGCACATGAAGGTCTGGGTCACGGTATCCCTTATACTGGGGACCGTGAGGTTTCCGCTCCCTCTCACTAATGCACGGTATACGCTCAGAAACGCGGCATGCAACTTAATGGAGACAACAGCCTTAAACAATATTGGTGCTCTCTTGTTCTGAAATATGTTCAACACCAATGTAACCTGTCCTCTCCCTCCCAAAACTGAAGAGTGCAAAGAGAATTAGGTCAGGACCTACGCAGTGTATTACCCGTCTCATTGCAACACCAGGACTTCACTGAGGTTTCCCCAAGTGTCAGAGGTGGTTGTACAAGAGAGATGACTCTGTGAAGTCTCAGTGCTGGAGAGAGCCATGAAAAATTCTTCCTTTTCCTGCCTTTGGACTTCACAGCCTGCAGGGCGTGTGTATTTGATTGGCACAAGGCTGGGTTTGCACGTCAGTTTTGTGGGTGCTGCAGCAGAGATGACAAATTTTCCTTGTCGTTTCTCTTGCGCTGGCTGGAGAAATGGAGCTGGCTGTCTCTTGGCTTCTCATCAAAAGGCCAAAGGTGCACAGTGGGTGGGAGGGCAAGGAGGCATTCATTTTATTCCCTGAAATCAAGGGGGAATTCAAGAAGTGGACTGTGTCAGAGGCAGAGACAAAATCTCAAAATACAGCCAGGTATTTTCTCAAATTAAACACTTCTCAAATGTTCTAGGTCACCTAAAAAACACAGAGGAAAGTGTGTAAGAAACAGTTCGTCTCAGGTACAAACAAGCCCCAAAATATCTTAGAACAAAAAACTGACAGTGCTGCTGGCAAATGTGAGAGGCCTCTTGTAAAGCAAGAGAGTATCACTCTTCCAGCTCCGAGTGCAGCACAGTCCTCCCCTGTTCCCTGGACAGGGAGCAGGATCACGGGAACAGGAGATGGTCCTGAACTGTGGGAGTGATCCTGTCAGCGGGGGATTTGTTTTGTGTGCTTCCAATCCCGCGATTCCTGGGTAAGCAGAGCTCCCTGAGAAGTTGGTAGGTGCAACAGCTGCTGGCAGGGTTGCACCTGGGAGCAAAGGTCCTCGTTTGGCCTCAGCTGGAGTAAAATCACCAGTGAGGCCGTGCAGACCCTGTAACAGCTTTAGGTGGTGGCAACTGCTGTGCTGTCCAGGCTCAGATTAATGGCCTGAAAATGAGAGACTTCATCTCCTGTTCCCAGTCCTGTGTTTGGCCCAGCAGTGTGGTTTGCAACAGCAGAGGCCGTTTCAGTGGGCATGTTGGTGCTGGCTGCCCTTTGCTTACATCTTGTTTGCTCTTTGGTGAAGTGTTCCTCTGTGGAAGTGAAACGAAGAAATACCTTGGCTTGCGCCAGGGGACCCGTACTGAATCTACAGGATGGTTTCTGTCTCAAGAGCTAGGCTTCCAGCGACTCTGCAAGTCTCGTGTTTCCAAATAGCAGGAGTCAGTGTTTTCCTTGGACAAAGGACAGTATCAGTCAGTGGCTTCTTTCACATTTCTGGCTCTTAATCTTATCACGAAGTAGCGCACGATGGTTTTTGAAGGTGGCTATTGCCATAACTACTATGATCATTTTACTTGCTTGGCTGTATTCCTGGCCTTTTGTCTTTTGGTAGCTGGGTAATGAAATACTAAAAAAGCTGCTTGGGGTTGAATCCATGAAATGGCAATAAAGTGGGTACGTGGGCAGGGTTCTGAGACACTGTCATTTTTCCTGATACCCTGTTTATCTCCTCTTTACTGAAGCCAGAATACCGTGTGCTTGAGAATACCTCCTTGCTCGCCCTGGGTGTTGTTCTCCTCCAGGATAAACACCCGTGCCAGCGGACTGTAGCTGATACTCGCTGACACTTCGCTGTTGCAGGCTTTGCGTCTGTTAAAGCTGCTGCGGCTGGGTGGGTGTGATGGACGTGAGAGGTTAAACACAGATTATGGGTTGTAATACAGTGCAGCAAACAGTGGATGCAGGAGTCAGCCCTCCCCTGTGTTATTAGTGCTGGTTTTTCCCTGGGCTGTGATGCTGGGGGGGGACATGCAGAACTGTGTTCTTTGGCACAGCACTTCCCTTCCAAGTATCTTGAGCGTATTTAAAAGAAAACATGAGATGACTGAAAACTGATGAGAGATGCAAGGGACTGAAACTGCTCGAGACTGTCAACTTTAAACTGGTTTTTATCTTTAAATTGCATTTTTTTATCTTTTAAATTCTCACTGCCATGGCAATCTGTGTACAGACAGTGATAATATGGAAATGCTGACATTCACAGAGCCTTTTTCTATCACAAAACTTCTGTATAAAGATGGAATTTGGGGATTCTGGAGCCAGATATACTGCATTTCCCTGGCCTGTGCAGACAGCCCTTCTTTCTACTTGCCTGTCAGACAGCATGAGGACTCACAAAGAGGAACAGCTTGGTGGTTAAAGGGCAGATAGGAGATGGAGGAGCTGTAGATACGGTTTCTGGCTCTGTTGCAGACTTGCTGCATAAGCTTGAGCAAATCGGTACCCCCTTCTGCACAGAGCTTCCTTGGCTTGCTCTTTTCCTGTAATGTCCAGTTAGGCTGCAAATTCTTTGGTATGTGGAAAGACCTTTCCCAGAGCTAAGAAAGCACCGCTGTACATCCATACAAGCGTGCAGCCAGAACCCTTATTAGGCTGATGGCTGCTGGCAGTAGGGAAACAGTTGCTAATGAGGAGTGAACACTTATTTTGCCATTTGTTTTCCCTCCCAGGATCTGCCCGTAGACACCCTTGGAGCAAGTCTTGCAAGGACCAGGCAGTAGCCCAGCTCCTTCCAAACCCTCTATCATCTATCCCTTGTGTCTCCAATACATGCCCAGATGCAAAGAGATCAAAAGCTCTTCCTTGGCAGTAGCGTGGAGGAGGCTTGCTCAGGATTAGCCCTTGTGTGGAGGTCTGTGACAGCAGAAAATGATGCAGTGCAGTCTCTTTGCATTTCAGCAGCCCTTACACATACTCCTCTGCAATAAGGATAATTAATGGATGCTAGCTATTAGCAAATGAGGGCCAGTTGAATTGCTCTGGCTTACACCAGCCGATTTGCTGTATCAGAACTACATCCATTAATAATAGGCTGTTGCTTTTGTTACTGTAATTGAAGGTTGGATTTGGGCCTCACATCCAACCCAACTCACCTGGTTATCCTTGAGCATCACTGTTATTTAAAATATATATATATTTATTCTTACCAACCCAGGTGTTCCCTGGAGCAAGTACTGGAATAAATTTTTAAAGCAACAGCAAACACACGCTGCTGATGGGACCAGACCTCCTACACCCAGTGGCTCTCTGCTGACCTTATTTCTCAGCTGAGACACACTCCTAGTATCCGCTAGGTCAGCCTGCTTATTCTCTGGAACAGGCAGGTTATTGATATGTACAAGAATGGCGCTCTTATAGCCTTCAGTAATCTGTCAGTTCATAGGAGCGGAGCAGACAGGCGTAGGACAGGGAAGGCATGATGGAAACCAGGGCTTGGGAGGCTGCTCACCAGTAATGAATAGAAAGAAGGCCACAGGAATGGGAGTCTGTGGCAGAGCTTGGGCTTTTGTTGGGAGTAAGTTGGGGGTTTTGCCCTCATGGAAGTGCTGTGCCAGCTGTCAGTCTGCTGTTTCTAAGCATAAGGTACAAAGAAAAGAGTGCTTGACAGGGACGCAAGTCTTTTTTGAAGAACTTCATGCAGGAGAAGTAGGGCACACAAGTTGCTGAAGGCAGGAAGACACCATAATCTTCCCTTTGGACTGCAAATCTTGACATTTCCCAGTACAGTGTGTTATGTTTCAATTTATGTTAACCAATATTAAAAACACCAAAAAAACCCGAAAACCCACACTTCTCAAATGTTGTTTTCCAAGTGGCAGAGCACACAGTGGTTTCAGTGAAGTATTTAATAGGCAATTTTGATCATTCATGACCATCAGCTGTTGTCCTCTTTTGGAAGGGTAAATATAGAACGCAGGACCGGCAGTTTAGCAGGTGTGTCCTGCCTGAACTGAGATGTGATGTTAAGATGTTGGTAGCTTGCTATCCCTCAGGATAGTCTTGGCTGTATTGAAAGAGGAACGATATATTCACAAGGAAGAGCAGTGTAACAGGGATTCGACTTCAGTTTCGGTGTTTGTGGGCTGTAGGTTAGTCACCAATTTCAAGATGGGCTGCCAGGACTGCCGGTTGCAGAAAGCAGCAGGATGAGGTGCTCTTACTGTTGAATTTAGGTTGGAAACATTTAACCTTCTATGTCCAAGCCTGTTCTAGTAGACTGCCTGCTGGGTCTTCTCTGTTGTTGGGTTGTAATGGTGTTTGACAAGGGATTTTCCCTCTGGAAAACTCGGAAGAACTATACTTTCTTGCACATTCATGGAGATCATTTAGTGACACCAATACCGGGACCTTGATGAAGCTGAAACAGCAAATGAGTAACAGCCCTTAAGTAACTGCCTAGGTGCACTGCTGTTTTGCAGGGAACTCTTCTGTGATTTATTTTGAACGAAAACAGTTTGTAAGTTGCAGTTCATTGAAACAGTTGATCCTGAAGAACAGTTCTGCTCTGAAAAATGACTGTGCGCAGTAGATGTGCAGGTAGGCTGTTTTAAGAGTGCGGGTTACTTACCGAAGTTGTGGCCAAAATAAGCAAATGTTGCTGTTAACGGACAGCATGTGTTGAGCCCGCTGCAGCTGTGAGAGTGAGCTGGTTTCATTGCTTTTTCTTGCATCTTCAACAAAAGGTTCACCCAGTTCTAGTCAGGAAATGATGCAATTGCGCTGAGCCTGCTGAATCTTTTGTTTAATAATTAGTATATCTTGGAGGTACTGGGGAGAAGCAGGAGAAGCAGCCCACTGTGATCTGTCTCCCCAGATTCTCCAGATCCAGGCTGAATTTGCAGGGTGACCAGTTGGGGAAGGGATGTAACGGTCAGCAGCATGCGTGCATACATACATGCATACGTACATATACAGGTCTCCTTCCCTGAACCCACTGCAGTAACAAGGCTACAGCTGGAATCAGTGGGAAGGAGGCTTGGCCCCTATTCTCAACTGCTGCACACGTGAAACAGGAGTCACTGGAACACGGTAAGCAGAAGGCTGCAAACGGCAGCGCGTCGCAGGTGAAACAGCTGGTAAGGCAGGCAACGGTAGAGATGTATTCAGCACGGATGAACTCTGTTCAACACTTGGAAACTGGGGAATGCAAATGACAGCTTTCAGGGTGCCGGGGGAGCGTTTGGGGACTGGGAATTCAGCAGGCAGGCTGTCTCACTCCTTGCCACTTGAGTGGTTTGGATGAAACATGGAGACACACAGGCTTAACTCCACAGCGTGCCTTTTCAGCTGAACAGGGGCTGCGAGATTGCTCTCGCCATGGTCAGCAGGGGAGACAAGGAGAGGCTGGAAGCAGGGAGGAGGAGGATGAAGTGTTGGTTCTCAAACTTCTTTAGTTGCCATCACAGAGAATTGAAAAGGGATTTTGAAAAGGCTAGTAGCAGGTACTCTCAGGCATGGCTGCGCGTGCTGCTGGAAGGGAACTGCCGGGCAGATCATCTGAGCAGAATTTAATCTTGTCACTAACCCAGTGAAAAGAGACACTCGGAAAAAGACAGTAGGGAAGGCAGTGTCTTTGGAAACAAGTGGCGTGTTTGATCTGCAGCATCTGTCCTGGGCTTGAATGCATAGGCTTGTGTCTAATCTTGCAAGCAAAGCAGTTCTAGCCCTGGGAGGTGGAATAGAAATTCCAGATATTGTTGGTGCATGCCAAGGAGTCTTGTGGGGAGAGGTAGACCACAGAAATGAAGTGAGTCAAAAGATTGCATTTTGGGTGCTGTGGCTTCTGCAGAGGGTGGTAGGAAAGGAAGCATGTGCTGTAGTCTGAAGTGCCTTGGGTGGTTTAGACAGGGCTTTTCAGACGCTTCACTCTTGCTCTTAGGTTGTTGAAGCTGCAAGTATTTTAGAAGTCCACTTATTGACTTAAATGCTCTCTCTGCATGTAAAATAAATTCCTTGCTTTATATACAGCCAAAGAACTGATAAAAACATTTAGGTATGCAGTGCAGCATGTCACACACAAACCTCTGTCCGGTGGATATATGCTCTCAGAGCTGTTCCTCAAGATAAACCTAAATGGCAAATAACAAACTACCCCTTCTGCATCCTATTGCATATTTTCTCAAAGTGTAATTTAGAAGGAACCTTGAATACCTATTACTGCTAATGGTAGATGATATCTTGAAAGCAACTTGGGCTCAGGAAACAGCCTGCTACTGTGATATCAAGAGTACTGGTTTGATTACCGCTTAAACCAAGCCTGTTCTAGCTGGGAGCCCTTGGGCTGCGTGCGCACTGTCTTTGCAACATGTCGTAATACTTGTTGTAGCTTGTGATTGTCTATTCTGCATTAAAATACTAAACAATAGCATAAAATCAATATCGAACATATCTGAACTTCACATCTTTCCCTCCCATGCCATTCATGCTCAATTAAGATCTTGCAAAAAATCCTAGAGCAGTATGTATGAGAAGTGCTCCTTAAATCAGAAAAAAAAAATAAATTGGCTGCATTAAGGGAGTCAAGTAGAAGATAGCAAAGTCAAGGATGCGTTACTGGAAAGGTGTTGCCCCAATCCTCTTCGGTTACGACTCTGCTGGCTTAGTGCACTTGCTCTGCCATGGGAGCTGCACTTGGGTCACGGAGGCCAACTCCACGGGTTCTCCTCAGCACTGCGTGCAGCTAATAACCTGCGAGCACTCAGGTACCTCAATGTGCTGATGGATTTTGGCCCAGGCAGTAGAGGCCCAAAGTGCTGAGGGGTTTTTATACCCTGAGGAATAGGGATAATCTCGTTTGGAGGTGAGCCAGTGTATAAAACTGGAACCACCGGGGAGCAGTGCTCTCTGATGGGGGAGTAGCAGCCAAGTTCACACCAGAGGACGCTTGCAGGTGGCTGTGGCTTCGCTGCAGGACAGGGCTGGCCCAGGGGCTGAGGGGGGCATGGTGCCGGGCGTTTGGGGAGCTGGCAGTGCTTCTCCTGTTCCGTGGCTGGACTCTCCAGACACTGCCTGCTGGCTCTGCTGGACCAGGCAGCTCTCCACCCCCGTCTCTTTTTCTTTTCCCCTTAGCATGGCAGACAAAGACAGGAGCGTCAGCCGCTCCTTGTCAGGGGGAGATCAAACACAGCCTTGTTACTGGGAGGTGGCGTGCCGCGACTCGCAGAGTGCCGCTTGCTCACTCATCTCCCACACGCTGTCAGATAAGAGGACGGGGAGATGCACTGCAGAGACCTGGCGGTTGTTTGAGGAAAGTTTCAAACTTGTCCAAATGATGCAGAAGAGCCACCGGGGATTGCAGCAATCACGGGGTGGCATGGGGAGGGGCAGGGGGGGAGGGATGCTTTTGGCTGGCTGGAGTTGGCTCCGCGTGGTGGGTGATGGCTTCCTTTGATCCCGCAGCTCCGTGTTCTCCCCCTGCGCAACTGTAGCTGCTCATCGCCATATGATTTGGGCACAGCAGTATCCTTATAAGCCTACTGCTGTCCTTAAAGACACCACTTAGCTCCCTGGTGTTTTTAAAAAGGTTTCGTGTGGTGATTTCGCTCCCGTCTCGGAGCAGCATCTGCCATTCTGAGTCAGTACAAGATCAAAGCCCTTGCTCGCCCCGGGAGCTGTGACGCCCCTGCAAGATGAGGTGTGTAGGGTCCAGCACCACCTCTGGCCCCTCCAGACATGCATCTCTCCTGGACACAGCCTGCCCTGGTTGTCCTGGCTTGGAGGCACGATTTGAAGCATCATGCAGCCCCCTTCATGCTCAGCGAAGACACATTTTTACCGGAGCTGAGGGACCCAGGTTTGGCGCTCTCGGCATAGCTGCTTGGCGCCTTGCTGTGCCGTGAAGGGGGAAGGCTCTCCCTGCAGGGAACTCACATCTGCTGGGGTTTGGAAGGGGCACAGCGAGGTGCTCACTGGGGATTGCTGGGAGCTGGAGCCCCAGGTAAGCCGGCAGCTGCTGCGCTCTGTTCTGCTGCGCACGGCGCTCGGGGCGACGGGCTCCCCTCGCCCGGCCAGCGCCTTGGAAGACCTGTCAGAAGCTCCATGATAGCCTGCCTGCACCCCCAGCCCAGGGGTCACCCTCTTTCGTTTCGGCCCCTTTGTGGGCTGCCTCTCAGCCTCCTGCCCTGTGCTGCAGGGGGAGGCAGCCGCTGGGGCAGGGGCTCTCCGTGGGGCAGGGGTGCTTCACCTGCTGGTGCATCATGTCGCTGGAGAGGTGGGAGCCTGACCCTCACTCTGCTGCAGGGCCTACAGCTGGTGGGAAGAGCAACTGAGATAGTCAGCTTTTTTTTCTCCCCATGGGTACCTCATTATTCTCAACAGAAAGAGAATTTTAAAAGATGGGTTTGTAACATTGGAAACATGGAAAAAAGAGTGCAGAAAGGCGGCTGCTCCTGACTGGTACATGCTCTCACTTTTCCTCATTTGCTGCCAGATTTTCGTAGTTGCTTCCACTGCCTTAACTTATTCAGTTTGCTGCAACAAGAGAGGCTGCATTTTGGAGGGCAAGTTTCAGCGCTTTCTGAAAACTAGGCTTGCTTGAGATGCCAGGAGTTAGTCACTCAGAATAACAAAACATTCTTGAAAATAATTAATCAGATTATTTTAATAATTCAATGCCCTGGGCCGTAATGGCCAGAGTGGGCAGGAAGATACCCAAACTAAGAGCTTCCCTCACGAGTCACCTGCCCTGACCTCAAGAGACGTGGTCAAGGACCACCATGTTCAGGGCTGCTCAGCTGCTGGTTTGTAGCAGTAACTGCGGAGCATCCTGAATCCCAACAGTGCAAGTTTTCCCAGACCGAGCTTCAGAGTCTTGAGCGTGCTCTGGAAGCGAGGGGGCAGCGGCCGCTGCTCCGCAGTGTGGCACATCCCTCCCACGGCAGATGCAAGAGACTTTGGGCAAAGGGAAGAGGAGGCGAGGTGGGTCTCCCTGCGGCGTGTGCCCACCCGGGGCTCTGTGGTGGCCTGGCCTCGGCGTGTGAATGCAAGCAAAGGTTTGTCTGGGTCCAGCTCTCGGCTATCGATCCCACTTTAGCTGACACTGAACCAGATTTGCAGTGAGTGAAAAACATAAGGGATAAGCACGTAAGTTGAAAAGGCTGAGTGTTAGTCAGGCCCTGGGGGAAAAAATATCAGTGACCAGTGGGAGATGTAAACACCAGATACTGCTTAATTTACTGGCACAGAGGTTCATGGTCTGGGAGCTGAACCAAAAGCAGAACAGTGGCTTTGCTGCTGGGATAGACAAGGGTTAGAAGCTCTTGTAAGGGCCTCCCACAATCTTACTTTCATCAGTTAGGGTAAAGAAGAAATACGTCCTAGCTGACAGCAACCCTTTACTGCACGGGAAACAAACAGTGATTGCAAGCAGGAATGACGGACAGCCCAGAACTGCGCTTTCTAGGTCTGAATAGAGCTGTTAAACAGCATCTGAAGGGCTTGAGCAAAGGTGATTAAAAAAGAAGCTATCTCCGAACCCTAGCAGGCTACAAAGGTGTATTTTCAGTGGCTAAATCCTGAAACAATTATGGCCCAGAGTGTAGTCAGGTAATTTCTTATCTTTCTGATGGCCTGCTGGCAAAATCTGTTTTCTTAAATGAGGTTTGTAATGTCTAATACTTCCAAGGAAAGATGGTATTGCTGCTTCTATGTGTGTGGTAGTGAGGATCAAAATAAACATAGCAGTCTTTGCTAAAACTGCGTAGGCTTATAATTAATACCTCGTTCCTCAGGGAAGTGATATTTTCACTTCGATTATGGAAAGACTTGTTGCTTGTTATGCAGGAGCTCTGTGGATTGTGCCTGCTCCACATCCCCCCAGTGCTTCCTCCACACAAGCAGATTTGACATTTGCATCTGAATTGCTGGGCTTGTTTCTCCTGGGTTCTCCAGCTGCTTCTCCAGTGGAGGGGAGTCACTTCATGAAGCTGTGGAGATGTGCGAAGCTATGGCAGTGTGTGTGTGTGTGTGTGTGTGTTTGTGCCAAAGCGAGTTGCATGTGGATGGGTGGGCGTGCTGACACCCAGCCCAACGCAGTGGAGGTTTCTATGAATGAGCTGGTTTAGGGGATATGGTGAGGGGGGTTCTTATCCTGGTCCTCCACCGTCTTTGCCAGCCATTCTGCTGTGCCTGTCCAAGATGGACACAGTGCCAAAGTCCTTTACCAGCATAATTCATCTCACCTGAGAAGGTGGTTCAGGTGTCGGTAGGCAGCAGTACTCTTTGGGGGCTTCCCCAAGCCTGCCTGGGGTGGAGGGCTGAGCCTAATGTCTCCAGCTCAAGGTGAGAGAAGCAGTGCCTTTGCTTTGGTGGTTTTGTGAAGATAAGCACCGCTTGTTATTATAAACCACTTGATTGTAAGCCTTAGTGCAACACACGCTTTCAGTAAGGCTGCTCCATTAAATGTTTACTTTTCCGAGATACTGAGAGCTTTCCTATGAGAAGTTTGTTTTCCTTTAAAAAGAAACACTGCAGGGATGCCTGTTCTGCCTTGCAGAGACAGTGAATCCATGGCACTGCAGCTGATGGGGTTTATTTCTTCCTACTAAGCAAGCAACCTCAGCATTGCATTCAGGGAGTTAAAATTCCTAGTGTGTCAAGCTGCTTATCTATAAGATGAGGAGAAAGAAAGGATGATGGCGAAGATGCTTGAATAGGTGAAGTGGGAGTAGGAGATGGGAGAGAAGAAAGGACTGCTGAGAAGAGGAAGGGCTGGCTAGATGGTACAGGGTGCTGGAATGTTGAGGTTTCCCACCAGTAACAGCTTTCAGGGATTTAAACTGGTAGGTGGTAAAGCTGCAAGAGCCTGTGATCTTCTGGAATGCCCTCACTGTGCATTAGTTCCTTTTTAAGGCAAAGCCTCCCCTTTGGCAGCCGATCTCAGCCCCACGCAGCTGAGCAGGGAGAGGGCTCCTGCTGGCAAGGGGGCTGCAGCCCACTGCTGTGAGCTGGCTGAGGGGCTGCTGCGAGGGAGCCAAGAAAGGGCACGGAAAGGATTGGGTTCGGTGCTGGGTCACAGGAATGGAATAGGCAAGTGCTCTTTGGACTTGGTCTTTCTACTCACTGTGCTCAGGAGCATCCTGGCCTGGTGCTTCCTGAGTGGTACATGGGGGTTTTAGAGAAAATGTATCTAAATTTCCTTCCTAGTCTCCATTTGGTCAGATGAATTAGTGAGCACAGTAGAGAGTTTTCCAAAGGTAACAGAGAAATCCATCAGAATTGGAGCAGTGTTGTGGGTTTGTTGGGTTTCTTGTGAGGTTTTGTTGAGGAAGCATCCAGGGAAGAGGGAAGGAGTAGCATAGTCCACAATTACAATGGTCCCAAAAAATACAGTACTGCTGTTGTATTGCAGGCTGCTCTGTTTGGCTTCTCTGAATACAAATCAGCAATGAAAGTGGAATTTGCTAGGAATTAGACAATATGAATAAGGGACAGGCTGAAAACTGCCCATGTTAGAGCGTGATAAGGCTTTGAGATCATTCTGTCCTGAAACTGGTTTACTGTTTTTGTTTTCACATGAAGTCTTGGTAGCTTTGAATGCCTCAGGAAGTATATGCTAACTTGTTCCCGTCACCTTTGGTTCCCTTTATTGAAATACCATGTTTCGGGCTTGAAAAAAACGAAACCCTAAAATCCATCTAGAAGTCCACATCTTCTGGCAGGTAAAAGCATAAAGTCGGAATGCTTTCAAGACCTGTGAAGGAAGCTCAGCTTTGCGAGTGTCTTTAATTACAGAGTCTAAAGGGTCATGGCTAGGAATTTAGTTGGCTGTTTGGCACAGAACATATGAAGTCCACCCTGCAGGAACTATTGGTTCAGGCCAGTAGTGTCTGTGAAGCGTCTCACTTGCAGCATGCTTCCCTTCTGAAAAGTGACACATTGTTCAAGCTCCTGACATCGTGACAATCACTGTATAGCGGCTGTGATTCAAGTAAGTGAGCAAAAGGCTTTGCCTGTGTTTGGACAAACCTCTCTGCCGCTCAGAAGAGGGTTGATGGATATGAAGCCTCTTTGCAATTTGGCTAACCTGCTGTTAAACACACAGGTGGGTTGCAAGAGTTGAAAGCGCTGGGGGTCTGGTCCCTCTGCCTTTGAAGTCAGCGTGAGTTTTGCTGTTGATTTCAGTGGGAGAAGCTTCAGGCCTCAGGTGGGCAACAAGCTGAAGTTACAGCAAGTGCTTTGAGTCATGTTGAAGAGGAGCTGGATTTCTAACAGCAGCTCCTTCTGCAAGGAGATCTGATCCGTTCCCATTTTTTCCCCTTGTCAGATGCTGCCTCAGGAGCTGGCTTAAGGCAACTGCTGATCGAAGTGCAGGTTTTGTTGTTTGCACCATAATGAATACCTTAAGGCAGATGCAGAACTCTGTAAGCAGAGGGACTAGCTGGTTGTCAGTGGGAGGTCACGCTGGGATAGAAGCAGCATGCTGTGTCCCCGATGCAGCATGCTGTGAGGGAAGTGGGGACTTTGAGGACACCAAGATTGTGCTTCACAGGAGCTGTGGAGCTCATAGCGTAGCTGCTGTGCTGCTGCTCCAGCACTGCTTGCTTACCCAGCATCAATATGGGGAACCACAGGACTGCAGTGAAAGGGGTCAAAGAAGAGGAAGGAGTGAGTGGGTAATCTGTGTCAGTGAGAAGGGCCTGGGAAGGAAGAACAAGAGATGACAGTTGAGCTGCTGGTCCACCATGCAGCCTTCTCCTTCCTTCAGTAATGTGGTGTCGTCCCCAGCTGATGAGCCATATGTGTGCGAGGACAAGTAGAATCTGTTGATCACAGGAGACCAGTCACATACCCTTTGTAACAGAACAGAGAAGTCTCACGGTTGAATTTCAGAGATGGGCTGGAAGACAGGTGGGGGACAGGGAGTTTGTTTTATTAAAGGGTTAAATTCCATATGCCGAGGGAAGGAGGATGATCGGGAGTGTTGAGGAAGCTTCTGGAGCCATTTGTTCTCAGAAGGGAGGGGAGGGGAGTATTTCATAGCAAGGGAGAGGTATCTGCTGCTGTCTCCTTGCTCGAGCGAGGCCAGGTGATGGGCATCACAAATCCCAGGGGATCTCTCAGCAGGAATGGGACAAGCAGACTCTGCTGATGGTTGGAATTTGAACTAGATCAAAAACAGATAGTGTGTGAAGTGTATTAATTAAGGGGTTTTCAGCTGTCACAGGGAATGAGGATGCAATTAAAGTTGCATATCTTGTCGCACCCTCTTATTTCTAATGCTGGCTAAGTGTAGTTGACTGTCACTCTCACATCCTGATGGATGTGTCCTGGTTTCAGCTGGGACAGAGTTAATTTTCTTGCCAGGTGGTAGAGTGCTGTGTTTTGGATTTAGTATGAGAATAATATTGGTAACACACTGATGTTTTAGTTGTTGCTGAGTAGTGCTTACTCTAAGTCCAGGCCTTTCCAGCTTCCCATGCTCTGGCAGTGAGGAGGGGCACAAGAAGCCAGGGAGGAGCAGAGCCAGGACAGCTGACCCAGACTAGCCAAAGGGATAATCCATACCATAGAATGCCATGCTCAGTATATAAACTGGGGGGAGCTGGCCATTTACTGCTAAGAGACGGGCCGGGCATCGGTCAGTGGGCGCTAAGCAATTGTATTGTGCATTGTTCAACCGTGGCGATGTGTTGTCCTGATTCCCAAGTGGGGTGCAGGAACCTTGGCTATGATTTATACCATTGCCTGACACCCAAGCCAGGGGGATGGGCAGGTCATAACATCTTGGGAAATGGAGGATGAAAAAGTCATCTGAGACCGTGTGGTCTCAGCGGATACAGCAAGTAAGAGTTGCTCAGTAGAGTATATTTAGAGCTGTTTGCCCAGCCTGTTTCTAAGCATCCCCAGTGACAACACCTGTTCCCGTGAGATTTCCACTTGGATTTTCTCCAGTGCAGGTTCGCTGAGGCTTACCATGACTGGCATTCAAGCTGTGTGAGCACATATGGTAGGAGAGGAGCAGTACCCTGGGGAAGCCTGAAGGCTGGAACATGACTTGCTTGTGAGCACCAAAACCAAGAGAATTGCACAGTGTTTACTTCCATGGGTGCTCAGAGGAGCAAATCCTCTCCAGTTTCCAACCAAATTGGTTAGTAAAAGGCCACATAGCTGGTGGGAGGCAAGCAACCTGCACACAAGCATGACTGCTCTGCAGAACGCAGTCTCCTGCTCTGGGAGCCTTTGCTTCTCTGTGGGTGCTCGGTTTTGTGTCAGTAGCTCAGAAACAATCCATGAGGTGGGCAAGGCTAGGGGGAAGAATGCTGCAAGGCATTGCTGAAAAACATTGATCATGATGGTCATTTACTTACTGGTTAGACCGATACTAAATTTTTTCTAAGATCTTGAAAAAGAGAAAGTGCTTTTGAATTATATTCATGACTTGGGCTAATAGCGGCCAGACTGGGGGATGTGTGGAGGCAATACACTGCATGTTTATGAGTGCCAAGAGCATTTCCCACTGGCTTAACTGAATCTGGAAGTGGAGTTGACTTGCAGGCTTGATAAAACTGCTTTCTGAATCCTGGGGATGGTCCCTTCTTTTGGGCTAAGACAAAAAAAAGAAAGAATTGGTGACAGTGTTGTTGTGCTGTGATGCACAAAGAATGTGATTATTCAAGAGCAAAATCATCTTGGTGAGCTCAGAGAACAGAGGAATCAGGAGAGCTTGCCACTTGGACTGGGATCCTGGGTTTAGACCTAGTTAAGTACCTGGGACCTGATGTGTGAGAATGCACTTTGAAATACTACAGATTTTCCCAGATGGGAATAACATACCTACTTGGATACAGAGTATTGGGAGAATAAATTCAGGTTTTAAAAGTTGCATCTTTTACTGACTAGCCTGGGATGCCTTTTAAGGTGGCTGCAGAAGACTGAACATTTAGGTTCAAGGGAAAAGAGGTGAAGAAAACAATTGTGCAGTTTGCATTTGAACTGACTCTGCCGCTTCTTGGCAACATGCCAGTGAAAAAGACCAATAACCAAAATGTCAAGAATGGACTTTTTTTAAGTTATAAATTCATGAAGATGCAGAGCTTTTCCTTCACCCATCTTTATGCATTTAGCTGAGCACATAATGAATGACAGTTTCTCTAAGATATTCCCTATTCATAAGCATATTCTATGGAGACCAGTTACAGCATCGTTATCATCTCTTACTGTATGAACATGTTATGTCAGGTTAATAATGGTTGCAGTGGGAAAGCGTGATCCAGCCCTCTGAAACCAAGATCTTGCTAACATTCCTGTAAATGATTGAAAGTACATGAGTAATCTTACCGAGTTCATTTGCCTCTTAATTTCTAACCACTGCCTTGAAAAGCAGATTCAAGTACTGTGTCTAGGAATTCTGCTTTGTACTGTTTCTAAGACATGGCAGGAGTTCACATCCTCAGTGCAACACAGATACTGTGGTTGCTACAATTTGTAGCAGAGGTAAGTACATTCAGTCTGAAGGGGAGAAGTTTTGTTTCATGGTTTTCACAAATCGTAGTGGTCAAGGAGATGGTGTATCTGCTTTCCTCCCAGTCAGAAGAGATGGTGTTGCTGTTCTAGTCCTCTGAAGGGTGCATTGGGTTTGCAGGGAGCTTGGTGTCAGCTGTCTGAGGGGAGGCTCATTAGAGCTGGGGTGGGGAGCTCCAAGGCAGGCATGAACATTGCAAGGTGTTAGAAGCTCAGAGGTGGCCCACTTCCCCATATGCCAACGTCAAGGTCCAGGAATACAGGGTCTGAAGCATGGTGATGCTACGTGCTGGCATCTGTTTCACTAGAAAATCAAATTGCCTGCATAAACTAGTCAGATCTTTAAAAACCTGTCCACCAAAGATATGGGGATGGACACTCAGACCACTCACAGTGATCCAGTTCCAAACTGAGGCTTGTAAATCTTCAGACTCACTGTTTTACAGTGTTTTTTTCAAGCTGAGCAACTGTTCCACCACTCTGAGCTGGGACTGCACTTGAAGCAGGTACCTTCTGATGTATGCCGCTTGTGGCATGCAGTGACAACCAGGCATAGTGCCCAGAGACTGCTGTACCTTGCTAGCATGTGGTCCATATGTGTGAAAGTAAATCTCATTCATATCTGGGGATGCTGAATCTCTAGGATTGCTTCAGCCAGAGCTAGTTGGAAAAGAGCAAATGCATTCTTCTAATGTTCTTACAAAGGCAAACAGCAGTCTGTTCCTCTTAAGTAGTTGAAAATGTTGTGAAAGGCTCTGTCTGGCACTGACTGGGATAAAATGTCCCATCACGATGTTTCTTCTGTCCCTTTCATATCCTCCTGCTTGCTCTTAGTGGTCGCAAGGATGCCTGTGTACGTGCTGAAACGTGAGCCCCACTGGAAGAATCAGGTAGGCAGGGAGGAAGCAGCCAGGCAAATGTACGGCTTAAGGACGAGTCCAGCAGAAAGTAATCTCTTATAATCCCTGGAAAATGTTATTTCAAAGAAAGAAAGATGTAAAGAAATCTAACAGCTCTATCCCATGAAAAATAAACCCGTCTTTGGCACTTGGTGAATATGTAGGGTTTACTCTGAATGTGAAGGCCCCTTAATGCGTAGCAATTAACACCATAGATCGTAATACTTATGAATACATCCAAAGGAAAGTAGAGTTGTAATTGTTGTGGGAGTCGCAACTTCAATTTTTTAAGACTTCTATATTTGAAAATCCCCACTAAATTGGTGCTTTTGGTCCCATTAACCACACGGAGACATGCACAGAAACCAAACATCAAAGAGCACGCAGAAGTGTTTTCTGTTTCTTTTACAAGTACTGCTACAGCCTCAGAAGTAAGAGAGGAATTGAAGGGGGGTGGGGTGGGGGGTGGAATCTTTGAATGGTTTAAAAAAAAATAATCCTTGCTCTAAAATTTCTACTGCCAAATTTCATCACAGACTAATTTCTTGCAGCTGAGTTGCAAACCTCTATGAAAATAGGGGTTTACAGTGGAAACACTGACTAACTATAGCTATGCAGTCCCATGAATAATGATGCTCTAATTACGCCTTATGATTTACCAAGACCTGGTTTCTGTATAGCTCGTGAGCTTTTGCTGGTTGCTGGTTTGGGGAGCAAGGTCTATTTTTTCTTGACTGTGGTTTGCTTCCTTTTGTTCGTATTATGTTGGCACATACTTTTTGAAAAGCTTTTCTCTGAAGGGAGCTGGGCAGACAGCTATGATTAAGTATGAAATGATTGGGTGAGCTGTTTGTCAAAGTTATAAATAGGATACCACACAAACCCAACACTAATCTCGCTGAAAGACAGATACTGGCAACATTTCTTAGTCATCTGTTCCTGACGCTCAGGGGAGAACAGCTACACTTCCATTAAGTTTTCAAACAGAAGTTGCTTAAAATAAATTTCTCTGGTAAAATTTTGGGCATATGCACTATGAACCATGCTGAGATCTAGCAGAGCATTGGAATTTTACATGTTCATCCCAGTTTAAACCTGGTCCTCTGGGTCACCTCTCTGTGCAGGGGTCAAAGGTGAGGGTTTGACTCTTGTGGAAGCAGAAATCTGTTCATGGAATGGTTGTGGCAGGACCAGGCTGGTGCCCTCATCTCCTTATACCCCTGGATTAATTTTAGGGGTGGAAGAGGAGCTCTCTATGGATATCCATTGCATCTTTGGGTTTACAGGCAGTTTTCTGTAACCTGCTTTTGGAAGATCAGATGGAAACATAAAAAAGAAGAGCGATGGCACAGGTTTCACCTACATGCTTCTGCAACCAGAAGTGAAAGGCAGCATATTGAGTTCCTTCTGCTGCAGATTTCTTGCACACAGTGGCCAGAGGCTTCTGCAGACTCCAGCCTTGACGCTGGTACTCGTCTGTCCAAGTTCTGCTTCAGCTGCATCAGTTTTGTCAAACTGGAAGTCTGCAATTTTGTCTTCCCACAAGATGACCCCGTACTTGCCGTTTCCTTTCATTGTGACTCAAATTGTAGGAAAGGGCTCCACAGTTGTTCAGCGCTTTTGCTGCCGGCCAAAATATTCATGAGACAAATAAAGCTGAAGAAGTACCAAGTATTTCTGGGGCTGACAAGAGCTTCAAGTTGCAAAGTGAAAAAGCCCACAGCAATCAGAACTTGCCCCTCCAATCCTGCACCTTCCCACATCCCTGCCAACACATACAGCAAAGAGTTTTGGAGAAGATATAAGCATTCCTAATGTATGGCACAAGCCAACAACTCTGCGTAGGTAAAGTCTCTTTAAGTTTTTACAACGATCTATAAAAAGATGATCCTGAATTTTTGGGGTGCAGACAATTCATTACATGCATCTTCTTACTTTTAATTTTGAAAAGTATACACATATTTATGGAATTCAAGATTAATGAGTGTCATTAAACCTAATTTCTTAAATTTTTAGGCATAGGCATTTTGGTTTTGCAAACTCTCAGAATCAGGTTCAGATCTAAGACCTTAGTTTGTTTAATAACTGTTTAAAGACAAGTTTTTTTGCAAACTCAGGAGTCGTTTTCATTCTTACCAGCAGACAGAGTGATTGAGGTTTTTTAATTTGTTTGTTTTCCCTTGGGAGATTTTTGTTGCTAGAAGGCAAGATCCTTCTTGGGCGCATACACCCTCCTGTAGGAAGGGAATGGGCTGCCCCCAGAGTCCCCGATGCTTCCAGCAGTGTCTGTAGCTGTGCTCAGCAGGAGGAAGCAGCATGTGGTCCTCATTTGGGCAAGCTACCAGCCAGGAGTGTAGCTCATCACAGTGGGCAGCCGTGCCAGCCCACTTGTGCATCGTGCCCAACCTCCTCCTCTGGTGTGGTACATCCTGCTCAGCACAGCATCCTGCAAGGGTGGCAGAGGGGTAAGAAATACGGGGTGCCTTGCAGGAACCTGGTGTTGAGCATGTGTCTGAAACCCAGAAAGATGCTTTTCATGATTTTCACACCAACATCTACTGCTTGAGCAGCTTTGCTGGGCTTAGAAGGACATGTTCTCTGAATGTTGACTCCTCTGGGAGAGGTTAATCCAGGTTTGTTCTTTGCACTGAAATGACTGGGACTAGCCACAAGCACTCCCCATTCTTGAGCAACAATCTTACAAGCTTTCTGAAGCTCCTTAGCTTCTTTACCCCAAAATAACCCAAAGTGCAGTGTCACCATTTTCCTTGTAGGGCTTCAGCAGGGGGCTGGAAAAGCCTGTTGTTTTTGACCAAACTCTTCCTCAGGTTTCTGTCATGGATCATATGAACTATTGCCCCATAGCTTTTTTTTTTTTTCTTCTTCTTAATGGAGAATAAACCAAAAACCTTCACCTCTTAAACCTCTTAGTGGGAACCACATCTTTAATCCTCAATTTACTACTGAGATTCCTTTTCCAGTCTGATCCTTCTGGCAGCAAGCTGCTAGTCCATGGGGAAGAGCTGACAGTTTCTCCAGTAGATGTTTTTCTGAGAAGAAATTGGAAAAAGGGATCCTGCTTAATGAATTGCTTTGCCTCTTATGTAATAACATATTTATGTTGTTATGAAGCCTCCAGTGAAGCTGCATCTGATAAGAGTGATAGGTTTCCAGTTTGATCTTATTTTAGATTGCAGCAAACTGAGGATAAAAAGACTCTTTGTTCCAAGAAGAAGGAAAAAAATAAAAGAACCAAAACATCTGGTGAGAAGCTGATGTGCTCAGGACAACTCTGAAAGAGGTTGATAATGATGGATTACAACACACAACTTCAATACGTCCCCACAAGTGTTATGTGAAGAGACAAGATAATTCTTCCCTTGTCTAAGATTCTTTTTTTTAAGAGTTTTCTGTTTTTCAGAGAAGGGGAGAGGAAAGAGTGTAACAGTGAACTCCCTGTGTGTTTCTCCATGATCCTTGTGACTGGTCTAGTCCGAACTGAGGGCTTCTTTCAAGACTGATTTATTTGGAGAGTGCTAATTGTAGACCATGTCCCAGCTCCCCTTTGAAGCCTTTCATAATGGATTATCTCCTTTCCTGGGGCACAGACCTGCTCAGGAGCTTCCCAACAGTGGGTCCAGTGCCCAGAAGAGCATCTGAGGAGTGTTGGGGTTTGGTGTGTTCAGTCAGTTCTGCTAGATAGAGGTCCCTCATTACTTGTGGAATGTGTGGATTTGGCTCTCATTCTTCAATTCCTCTCTCAAACCGCTGAAAAAAATATTTTCTGCTGCAAATTATAAAGTGTTTCCTACTTTGTCTTTAAACACAGGCTTGGATCATTGCACCCTGTGCTGATTCCTGCTGCATGTGCACATCTCGGAGGCAGAGGCAGTCAGGCCCATGTAGCTATGGGCAGATCCAGGTCCTGAGTGAGAAACAGGGGGAGCAGAGTGGTGGGAAGGGGTATTTCCATTTCATTCAGAAAGACACTCCCAAAATGGAAAGGAGCAATGCATGGGTGAAGTGTTTTCAGTAAGAATCAGGTCTGTTGTCAGCATTTGTGACATTTTCTCTGTCCCCTTCCTTTGGGCAGTTTGCCACTGTAACGTACATAGATGACATCCGGATTTTCAGACTGTCATTTCTTAAGGCATCTACTCTGAGCTCAGTATTTTTCCAGGACATAGACATGACTCTTTCTCCTCTGTTAATTAGCTTTTCTTTTTTTTTAACCATGTTTGCCTGCTTTATAAATTCCTCTGACATCAGGGTCTAGGATTAAACAAATTGATACCACCCTTGCAGCGTGTGAGCGTGATACTGAGTTGACAGCCTAAGGAGCCCAAAGTATTTCAACACATCAACAGAGCAAATACAGAGGAAATCCCCGTTCAGCCTCCCCTGCACCCTCCCACCCAGCTCCCTGGGAGCCGGGCTCCCAACTTGAATGGCCTGTGTCAGTAGGAAACGCAGCAGTCCCGAAGCCCTCCCACCCATCTGTGCTTTTCTGCTCTGAGGATGCCAGTTGTGATATTTCTCAGAAATACCTGTATCTGTCCCTGTGTCAGGGTTTCACCGTAATGCAATAACAGAACCCTGCTAACCTGGTAGGGAGCCAACTCCGCACAGTAGCCAGATTAAGTTGTCTTATTTGGTTAACAGTGTTTTGATAGTTTATTAAATCCCGGTTGAGTAGAAAGGTAAGGCGTGGAAAAAGAAAATCTTATGGATTATCTGCTCTTGGTTGTTCACTTCTGTTGGTATAATCCTGGTTTGAATGATAAACTGTGAGAACAAGCATTTAATGTTTTGCTATTGTCTCATCTTAAACACGTGCATTGCTTTAAGAGAATAAGCATATTCTCTAGCTATTTTCTCTGGTTTGCTGTTTTTATCACTGATGTGGAACGTAGTGCTTGTTTTCTTTATCTGGAACGAAAACATTAGTTCATCCCAGATAGCACAAGCTATTTGATCAGCAGTCAGATGGTAAGGCATTACAAAAGCTGCTGACACGGGACAAATTCAGACCTGTGGCATGCAGCTTGAAAGGACTTCATGCCCTTGTTATCAGTCCCTTGAGATACCCAGCTACTCCCTCAGCAGCAGCAAAGAGAAATAGGGGCTGGTTGTGCTAGAACCCAATCCCTCTCGCCTTACTGAGTCTGGGAGGCAGCACTGATGTGCATGGGGAGGCTGCTGTGGATGCAGCATGTGAGATGGCATCTGCCTCTTCCTCACAGTCCTCTGTGCAGTGACCTTGGGCTGGGTTAACCTGGGTCCTGCCACGTAGCACGTGCTGATGTCATTGGGGGGTTCCAGCAGGGTGCTGGTAAAGCAGACAGCTTATCTCTGGCTCTCCCCTCCCCCTCATTGCATTAGCTCCCAGTCTGGCTCATCCAAGGTGCCCACCGAGTCAGTGGTGGGGCCGGTTCCCAGCTACACCCTGCCACCTCTACTTATCCTGAGGTGCTCCTTGGTATGAAAGTGCAGGAAAATCATGACTTCACGTGAGCACAGCCCTTCCTCATGACCATATCCTGCCCTGATTTCTCTTGGCCAGCCTACAGCCCTGCCTCACCATGCATATCCTCAGCCGGTGGTATCGCTGAGACCGGGGAGGACATGTCCCGGTGCATTTTGATCAAAGTGTGAAGCCTTGCCATACTAATACTTAATATTCAGACCTGCTGTGACATTATGTGCAAACCGAAGCCAAAGACAATTCTCTTAGTACGTTATCAGAAAATAGAAGATACCATGTTTTGCCAGCAGCTGACTGCAAAGCAAAGAAATGGGCTGCACAGCTCTTAGCTAACACCTGCCTTTGCAATATGGGAAAATTCCTGATACGCAGTCTCCTTAATAGAGCAGTCTGATAGCCAGTTCAGTTTGATGTTAGTAGCTACTATGAGAGACCAGCTGTGCATCCGGACACCTTACACAAATTTTATGGGGCGTAGGTGTCTGGAAATGGCTTATCAGCTGATGTTTCTCAGTGCATCTAGAATGAAAAGGGCATGAAGAGCTCTTCCTAGGGCGGTCTGCCAGGACTGTCTCCTAGTCCGAACGTTTTTTGGGTACCCCCATTCCCTCTAGGAGTTATCTGTGACAAGACTGTTTCAAGATAGCATCAGGGTACTAGTGCTAGAGGCCATGCTGTCAGTTACTTATCAGCATGTGCTAAATCATGTTCTCTTTAAAGTGATGTATTTCAAGAGAGATGGGGACAGGAACACCTGAAGCAGGAAAAGCTGGGAGGCATAAGGAAGGGGATTTACTTTCATTGCGGTACCTCTTTGCAAGGTATTTTTAACATCTGTACCACCTCCAGGCTCGTTTTGTATCCGCTGCAGACACTCTGACATGGGGAAAAAAAAAAACAACCAAACACCACGCAACAGAAGGGAGAACAAAAAAAAAATCAAAAACTCATGGTCTGAATTCCACTGTTTGGCCGTCAGTTCCTGACTGTGTTGCTCATTACCCTGGATGGGGTTTAGGTATGAAGAGGGAGAGGCCAACAGGTGGTTGTGCTTGCCAGGGGCAGGAGGAGAGGGCTGGAGCTCCTCAGCTGCTGGGTGCTCTCATGTTTACTGGCTGTACCTGGCCAGGGGCTGCATCCTGGTGTCCCTGCCGTGCCTGGCAGGGGGGTCTCAGCCGTGTGGGACTTCAGCAAGCCTGATTGCCTGAGACATATCCACCCAGAAACCCCCAAGGAGGGGGTTTGGGCAGTAGGTGTCCTGGCATGGGGGACTGGATTGAGGCAACCAGAGGTCAGTTTTGATCTAGGAGTGTGAAAAGAGGTTTTGGAGCAGTTTGGAAAGCGAGTGGGAGGAGGGCTACAAATATGAGGGAAGAATCATGACAGATTTATCACAGCCTGAAGTAAATTAACCTCTGGGAGGAATGATTTTGTAATAATTTGCATTTAGATACTCTGACACATCCGAATAACCCCAAACCTTCTGCAAACATTGTAATGAATTCAATCTCCAACATCCTGTGAGAGAAATAGAAATAGCGCTATTTACATGGTTAAAGGAGCCAAGGACTCATCTCTCAGTATTGCATTTTACACCCCTGGGACTGCCCTTCTCTCTTGGTTCCATGGCTATGGAGCCTCATGGTGGGGTGAAACACAGCCGCAGTGAACAGCTAGAGAGCTTTTCCGACTTCAGCCAGCTGAGATCGTGCAGCCCCAGTGCGTTACACCACACGCCATGGCTGCAGCAGCTCCCGGCACAGCCCGTGGCAGGCGGGCCGGTGGCCAAGGGGAGCCTGCATGGGCCAGGGCAGTGGTGCTGGGAGCACGCGGGGGAAGAAGCGGGGAGCTGAGCCCCGTCTCAGCTTGTGTTGGTGGTGGCTGAGAGCAGGGGTATTCCTCCTGTGAGGACCCTGCTGCAAAGCAGCCCAGCCGGCTCCACCCCTGACGAGGAAGTTGTCAAGTGATTTCATGTTCAGCACTTTCAAAGGCAGTAATGAATCTGATAGCCAAAATGATCTGTTAACCCAGCCAGCTGAGAGGGTATTTGAAGGACAATTCAAGCCTGTAGCCAGGCAGTGTGATATTTTCTTGTCATCAGCCTCCTGCCTGTTCCTTTCCACTCTAGGGCAGTTAATCATAAATGAGATATTTGTTTGATGCTGTTTTCATGCATGCTCTGCCCTGTCTTCATTTCCAAGAGACTGTGAAATAGGTGGGTTACATCCCACCACGCCTTCGGCAGCCTTTGCAGAGAGGTGGCTCTTCAAGGGAGACCCAGATGGAACCACATATTTTGGCTGCTGGAGGCTTGGGCAAGCCAATAGTTTTCTGAAGGGAAGCCGAGCATCCCAAAGTGCATCCTGTTTTTCTTACAAGTGTGTCTTAAATCCAGAGCGCTTAGGGCAGCGTGGAGCTGGTACTAGCTGAGCCATTGAGTGCACCCTGGGCACCTCCGTGCTCCACTACCAGCCACGCTCAGCTGGGGGGTTGCAAGTCAAGGGCTCAGGGAAGATGGCTGGGTTTCACTTACAGACTCACATGGAGCAGTGTAATTCTCTCTGGGCCTGATGGAGTTGGCCTGAGTCACTGAAAGTGTTTTTGTTATCTTCAGGGAGGTTTGGAATGGACCTCTGCTTGCTGCCAGTTTAGCTTCTGCCATGCTCATGTGCTTTCTATAAAGCTCTTCCAGGCACCAGGAGCATGTGCTCTGGAGCAAGCAGTTAGCATCATGTCAGCTGTATACGAGGGGAAATTTCTCTGACGCAGCAGTGGAGAGGAGAACGCGCAGGGTATCTTGCAGATTTACTCCTCATAAAACACCTCCAGCTCTCCGTAGGTATCTGCAGATAATCTCCTACCAAGGGAACCCGGAGATATTTATAGTGTAGCTTCAGTGGTGATGGCAAGTTAGCAAACAAATGAACTTTGAAATACAAGGAGAGCAAAAATACAGTCGAGAGTGCGTTTATTTTGGAGTCAATAAAAATGGTTAAATAATAATAGTATAATGTTTCCAGGGTGGGTCAGGTTAAAAAGCAAAGCAAAGTATTTTTATAGTGCTGTAAGACTGTTTTGTGTGCACTGAGTTTGAATTACAAAGACAAATGGTAAAAACTTTGCTCCCCACTGAGATAAAGTGCTGTGGTGCTGAGTACCCGTACAAATGCCTGCAGTAACCGAAGATAAATGTTGCTTCAAAAGGGATTGAAACTGCTGTGAGTTCAGGCTTTAAATTCTATATGCAATTCACAAAGTTGTGTAGAATGAAGCCATTTTAGCTATGGGTGTGACTTTTCGCTGGCTTTCTGTCTGTCCCCCCCGACCCGGCGGTGCGGGCTGGCCGGTGGCTGCTGGAAGCTGTGCTCCATGGCAAGGCATTGGACCCCTGCCATCCTGCTGAAACACACGCCCTGCTCCGCCCAGGGCTGGAGAGGAGAGGTGTTTGTCCAGTCACGTCACGTTTTAATTAGCAGGCCTCGCGCTTCTACCACCCCTCGTCGTTCCTCAGGGAGCTGGGATGCGTTGTGGGGCTCTTCCTCCACGTCCTCTTCCTCACTGTGGGCAGGCCGCCTTCTTCCCCAGAGGCAATCCCCACACGTTCCCCTTTTTGTTCCTAAAGCCTGTTTGGGGAACCAGCAGCTTTGGTGAACTTGTAGGTGTCTCCTGGTTAAATAATAATAGTGAACGTTTCCCGGGTGGGTAGCCCTGGCAGCCGCGTTTGCTCTCCCGGTTCCAGGCAGGGCTGCGGCCTGGCCGTGCCGGAGGGGTTAGCAGAGCATGGCGCGGCCGGGCCGGCTCACTGCCGGCAGGCCGGGAGCTGTGGGTTCCCAGGTGGCGGCTTCCCGCTGCTTTACCTTGGTGTACCAACATGGGGGGTTGGTAAGGGGGTGCCCGAGGCCTAGGCTGAACCTGCGAGCACCGGTGGGGAATGGAGCGGTGGCGGGAGCGCTCGTGCTTTTGGGTGCCTTGGGGGCCAAGGGGTCACGCAACCAGGGCCTCGTCTGCAAAATGTGTCAGCAACTGAGACGTGGTGGTAAAGGCAGTCTTAGGGAGCCATTGGGATCCTTTGGGATCCGTTTCCTTGTTGATAGGCCTTTCAGAGAGGTCCTGGGGGCACTGAGAGCAGCATGGAAGGGTGCACGCCGCAGTAAAACAGCTGCCAGCGAACGACTGATCCTTGCCAGAAACCCCCTGGCAGCAGAAATCGGGTGGGAGAGGCCAGATGAGAAGAAAGTTTTTAGTTTGCCACCACAGGAAACAAAGCTGTGTCTTGTCAAAAAGTCACCACTCCTTTTTTCTGCCTCTCGGTCACACATCAGCCATCCTCACTGTGAGTTTCTTGTACAAATGCAGCTTTACAGAAGGGATCTCAGGGAATGAATTGCAATGATCTCGTTTGTGAAGGAAGGAGAGGCCTAAGCCGATGATGAACGTGTAGGTGTCCCCTTGCTGGGGCAGCCCCGCTTGCAGGCACTGCACCTTACACTGTGTTTTGCGTGGCAAGCATTAAGCCGCGTGATGCTAGTATTCAACTCTTAGTTTTTTATATTGAAGCAAGTTGCTGCTTTCCCCATTGCTCTTGACGGTGTGTCACAGTGGTGCCTGGGTGCTCGTGGGGACTGGGAGGGGGGTCCCGTGGGAGACAGGACACTGACGCTCCTCTCAGCTGGGAGCACAACATGAGCCTGATGCTGGGAGTTATGCTGGTGGGCAGCAATTCCCATTACATAGGCAGGAAGGCTGCCCTGTCCATGGAAGTGGACACGATAACCTGTTTTCCAAGGGCAAGCTCACCCCAGCGCCCTGCAGAGGTTGCTCCAGAGCCATCTGTGAGCACGGACCTGAGGGCCAGCAAAATGCAAACTCATCCTGAACGTCTTCTGCCTAAAGTACATCAGCTACAGAGCACTCCTGTCAAAATTGCTCTTAGTCAGGCTACTAATGACATGGCATTCACAAGGGAAGGACACATGCCCAGTTTCAAAGACCCTTTACCCGGAGGCACCCATTTGCTAAGGGCTCTATGCTGGAAATAGCTCAGGACTTTAATGGGAAACTCTGGAGGACTGTGCAGGTTCAAGATTTGAAGCTGTCGAGACTCACAAGATAAAACATGATTGTAAATGTATGTTTCAGCTCAGCTATGACGTTAAGACAGCAGTCCTGTAAAACTGCCAGCAAAATCATTGGCAATCCCAATCAAATTATGTTAAGCACAGTAACTTCTTTGTAATTGGTTTATCTCAGTGCGTGCTTGGAACCAAGGGCGGGGGGGGGTGGTGTTATTCTTTAAAAAAAATACCCCTGATGTTTGATTTCATCCAAATGAATTCGTATTGCTGGGTAAGGAGAAACGTAGGGTGTGTTTGCAGGTGGATGTGTCTTTCTTTGTAAGGACTCATAAGAACTTAAGCAATTATTTTTAAAATGTTGCTGACTCTGCCTGTGCAAACACTTGCTTCTCCACAATAAAGAGATGTGCAGAGGGCAGGAGGAGCTCTGATACTGAAGAATTTTTCAATTTGACTGCCGAGTCCTCTTACCTTTCCTGTCCTTCCCTATAGCCAAGGGTATATTCCATCAGTAATTGTCATAGCAACCCCTTTTTTGGGTGGTCTTGTCTCTTTCTGAGAGAGAAATTTTTCATTGAAAAAATAGTAAATGAGCAGATTTCAAAATCTGTGGAGGGTAATTAGTCACCCAAACTGACATTCAGCACATCCCTGTCTTTTGAAAACTTCTCACTAATCTCACCTCTCTGGTTAAGGAAATGCCTTCTCAGGATGGAGTGGGGGGATAGTTTGGGAGGTCAGGGAAAATGTTGGAGTTGTTTTTTTTCTTGACAAAGTAGTTTCAAACAGTTGTACTAATATACATGTTAAGTCTAGTGAGGATGACTAGTACGTCATTGAATAAGAGACTTCCATGTCTTCTGGGATTCTGGGCAGAGCTGGATTGTAGGGCAGACTTTGAGCAGGAAACGCTTGTATTTCCCTTCTCCTTGCCCCATGGACGAATTTTGTGTCCTTGGCTCAGAGTCAGCAGTGAGAAAATTTGTACTTGCATTCATACCAACCACTATAATAATGCAGGATAAGTCCAGTTAGGAGGTAAACACGTAAAGCCTGATGCAGATCTAGGTAAATAGGGAGCTGCAATGTTTTTATGCTGAGGTTGTCTGGGTTGAAATCCTTCCTTTTCCAGACCTGGCCATTCAAGTACGTTTTCTCTCATTTTAGGGGAGCACCTGCGAATCTGCCCACAAGGCTATACTTGCTGCACCAGCGAGATGGAGGAGAACTTTGCAAACAAAAGCCGAAGTGAATTTGAAGCCATGATGAAAGAAGCCGGTCGTTCTGTGCAGACAACCCTAACAGCGCAGCACAGAAGTTTTGACGGTAAGTAAATCCTGCTCAGTTCCCCCTTGCTCAGGATCTAGTCACTGCTTAACTTTCCAAGCACTGATCAAGCCAGGCATTTGTGTTCAATGCCTTCCTCTGCACCTTGCTCAGTAGTTTACGTGAAGTGTCGACCTTCAACAGGAATTATACCTCTGGCAGTGTTTTTGCAAGACCAAGTCATTTTGAGAACTCATTTCAGTGAAGCCATTGAAGGAGGCTGGCAGGCACTCCTACCAACAAATTGTGTACCTTGGCACTGACACAGCTTTTACGAGCATGGCGTAATCGGGTCTTACCACAGCAGCATAACATTTGAGGTAGTGATGTAAAACTTGGCACTGTGCCTTGAGCTCTAAGTTGAACAATATGGTAAAGGTGACTGGATAGCCCTCAGTAGATTGGGAGGGTTTAAGGAAGCATAGATTTTTTTTCTGCCCTTTTCATATAAATTGCAAATGTAAAGGAGGTTAGTTCACACAAGATGCTTATAGCTTTGAGCTTCATACAAACATCAGAAAATGTTACATGGCAGTGAAGGTTTTAGAGACTGTGGTGCATGAGATGTTGTGGACAACCAAACTCTCCAAAGGACAGTATCTCTCCTAATGCACTAAGCAAAGGCTGAGGATGGCTGTCTTCTATTTCCCTGAAGAATCCATTTGCAGCGCACAGTAAACCTCAAGGTCTGAAGGCCACTGGAAATAAATGGTTTATTGGCAAAATTGAGATGACCTATGATTCAGAAACTGTATCCATTATCAGATTTTGAAGAAGGTCAGACATTTAGAATGACGGTCCTCCTAACTTTATCAACAGTCGTCATATGTATTTATCGTGAAAAGAATAGGAGTTGGGGAAAGAAGCTATAATAGCTGGAAAGGTGGAACTGGAAATTTCAAGCAGTAAATAATAGATCTAAAGAAATAAGCCTGACCTTCAGGGAGCTGGTAACCAAGATTAAGTGCTTTTACACTAAATAGAAAGAAAAGGCAGTGCATCTCTGCAAAATGCATTGTAACTGTGTGGCCAAGGTTGACCACAGCAAAGGCATTTCTTTAAAACCTCAAAATTAATTGATTTTCACCTGCCTTAAGAAGTGGTAACAAGGATTTTCAAAAGAGCCTTACAATGCTGGTTGCTTGGACTGATGTCTGAATGGGACCTGACGCAGCAGCCACTGAGTGCGCTTGCTGACCTGTGAAATCCAGCCCTTCGCAGGGGTTAATGCAGATCATCCGCCGGCCTTGGTACCCCCTCCCTCCACTGCCTATTGCAGCATTGGCTGGTACATCTGCTCTTTGCTTTTGCCACAGACACTCAAAAGAACATAGTTCTACATCTGTCATGTAAGAGAGTGCAAAATTTGATGGTAGCTTTGAGGATTAAATTGACGAGCAGAAATTGCCTAGTGAAGAACGGTTTAGTATGCGTGTGATGTTTTGGTAGATTAATAATAACAGCAATAAGAATAATAGTAAGCAAAACCATGAAAGGCGGATGCTTGTCTTGAGATGCCAATTAGAGCTGTAAGGGCTTTCCATTTTTGTTTTTGTTCCCCAGCATTCTACAAAAATAGAGCTTTATTTCTGTGGTGCATGCCCAAGTTTCCTTTAAGCTTCAAACAAAGTAAGTGTTCAATAAGCCAAGTATTACTTTACAGACCATAATGCACAGATCATTGGTGTTTTGCAGTGGGAATAACCTCCACTTGAGCCCACAAGGCCAGGAAGATGTCTCCTCCTCCCATTATACCCTTTTAGTTTGCTTAACTACTCTTGCAATCAATGTATAGTTTATAATTTATGCAAGACATTATTTTAAAAAAATTATCATATTGTGCCTGAGTTTCAAGCATGACTTTACCTATAAGCAGTAGGGTTGGGTTTTTTTCCTTAGCTAATGCATAGATGGTTTAAAATTTGAGGGAGTTCTGGTGATGGGGCAGCGGAATTGCCTCAGGTCCTGAAGCAATGCCATAGAAACCACCCTATCTTCCAGCTAACGTTATTAATCTCACAGTTAACAAGGCTTTTTGCAGGTGGTACTGTTTAGAGCTGTTCAATAAAAGAATTTTTTAATGTCAGAGAGATGAGTTCTAGTCTTTCTGGCACTGGATGCCTGGTTTTGCTGGATTTCATTAGCAGCAGCTTAGACTGTTTTGGGGTTGCACAGGTATCGATGCACAGCTTGTCTTCATATTAGTGATTTTGTTTGGCCTTAGGAGGATGTAGTGGGTGAGGCTCCACTGCATGGGGCTGTCCAACCCTTTCTCGTAATATTTGCAGCCTGGAGATCAGATTATTCATATATTCTCTGCTAGCAGGTGTGGCACATTGAACTTTAGGCCTGGAGCTGCCTTTTTTAGGTTCATCACAGCAAATGTTGCTTCTGTAATCTCAGCACTGATCATGGCAATAGTCTCTACTTGTAAATTGCCCTGAAGCTCCAGATGGAAAATAGCAAGGCTACTATAATCTGCCTCTGAAGTAATATTCTCTATGCTAGTGTTCAACATTTTGCTTTGGAGAATAATTCATCCTTTCAGGTTGGGGTCTGTGAAGCCCTAAATTGTTAGCGCACCTCTACTTTGAGCTACAGTTTTATCCCATTGCAAGGAATTATAATCTGTTGTGTCAGTCTCACTGGCTGCTTTTGGGGCAAATGCTCTGTGGCCAAGAGCAGTGTCCTTTATCTCATACAGAGTATTTTTAGAGAAAACGTACATACAAAATACAGATGACATATGATAGGTATAGCCATATATTCTGAAGTGATATATGCAGAATAGGATCCTGTGGTTTGAGTGTGCTCTCTGCATAGGACGAGGACACGTGCCTTCTGGGATTCCCTTCCTCCAGGATCTGCCAGTTTTAAAGTTTCTGCCAATTAATTTAAATCTGCCAATTTAAAGTTGAACAGCCTACAGTATTGCTTAGCTGCTTACTAGTGCATTTGTTGTTTTGCTTTAGTTTACTGTAGTTAACAGGATTTGGGGGCATCAGATTTGAGCTACACATGCGGTCATTGGCTTGCTGTTAACGTTTTAGTTGAAAAGGTAGTATTTTGCTCTACAACTGATTGGTTTAATTTAAAAAAAAGAAAGAAAAAAAAAAAAACAAACAAAAGCAAATGCACAGACCATGAGTGATGGGAGCATATGCTTTTGATAAGTCAGTGTTAGGGAGGATGTTGAGATCAGAGTTGTGGTATTTCATTAGAAGGATTATATGCACAAATTCTTTGTTAATTCTGATGTCCCCCAGCTCTTGGTCAGGCAGGGAGTGGAGCATCATTAACGTGGTGCACAGCCTGTGGCAGGGACCTGCTGGAGGCTGCTAGGTTGGTTTTGGTCAGAGTTTATTTGCCTGGAAAATTGTACATACCCCATACTTTATTAGAAAAAAAAAGTTAATAATAAAATTGAAAACAAACTTGGGAGTCTTGGAGGGAACTGGGATAGTCTCTGTTGAGACTGGTACTAAATATTGTTTTAGAGGTGTTTACCAACGTTATACATGCCTCAGAGATTTTAATTGCAGGTTGTGCTTGTTTTCAAACTGGTATCATCTCACTGGATGGGGAAGTTTCAGTATCAATTATTATAAAATTAAATACTTGGACTTTGTTAAAGCAGATGGTTTCAGGAAACTGCTGTGAGCTGCCTGCTGCCCCCTCTGCCGGCTGCAGAGCAGGGGTTGGCCTGGGAAGTGCTTTGGTTCTGGAATTGTGCTAAGAGCAAGTTATAAACATGGGGCAGGCTGGGGGAAGATCCCTTGGGAAAATGAGTTTTTTCTTGCATATCACACAACTGTATGTCAGCCTTGCACAAAGCCATGGGACTTTAAAACTCCTGTCCTTCCCAATGAAACTTGTACCTCCACAAGCTGTTATAGAGATGAGTCAGGAAAAACCTCTGGGCTGTGCAGGAAAGGCCAGAGAAGTGGTTTGTGTTGCCTGGTCGGAGCAGTCCCGTTCAGAGCCAGTGCAGGCTGGGGTGGCAGCATGGGTTGGGCTGGGAGAGGGGACGAAAGAGGGAACAGGAGTGAGTGATGCTTAGAGTGACAGTGAGAGGCTGCAAGCAGCAAGGAACAATGCTGTTTTTCTAGTCTTGATGAAAGCTCGCTTGTTCAGAGTCTAATCCTTGTCTGTCTCTCTCTTTTCTCCCATTTCCCCCACTTAAATCACTTTTTAATAATACTTCAATGTTGTGGCAATCTTTCCTTCCCAATCATTTTGGTACACTTAGCGAGCGCTCCCTCTGTGACTGCTGACCTTTAGCTGTGAGCCAGGAAATCTGTCCTTTCAGAATTGTTTCATGTCTTCAGGAAATATCAACAAGCAGAACCAAAAATCTTGGCTTTTATTCCACACTGCACAGTCTAAAACCGATTTGTAGCTCTCGTAAATTCTGAGATTTTTAATCTGTGGCAATCAAAGGCAGATTAAAAATTATGTATTTTATAGGGGGCTGCTCATTGGAAAGCTGATGTCACTTAAAAGCTTTAATAATGTCCAGTGTTGGTAACTGGAAATCGCATATGCTAAAACGCAGACCATGCAGATAATTAACATTATTTGAGAGTTAGTTTTAGACAGTTACATATTTCTTATGAAGATGAATCATTGTTTTAAGTGTTACAAGGTGAGGAACATCCCAGAAGCTGTTACATACTGATGGTTAAAATTTTAGAGATTTCTAAAGGGCCCTTCTTTAAAATTGAACCAAATGTGTCTTTGTCAGAGGAACTGACTTATTTAACCCACAGTACCTAGGGTTTCAGCCCCTAAAAAGACTGTCTGGGGAGCGAGACTTTATTTACATAGCCTATGGATGCTTAAGGAAGCTAATCAGGAGGCTGTGGAGCTGCCTCCACAGGCAGAGTTCTGTCCTACCTCACTTACTTCAAACCCGGACTACAAAATCCAGACCTGAATCTGAATTTTGCAGGTATTTTCTCAGTTGATGATAACGTGAATCACAAGCCCTGCCAGCCTGAAATTTAAGGTATCCAAATTCGGTGGCCCATGCACCAAAAGATGTCTTCTGAGAGATGGGGCACTGCGCTGTGCGGACAATGATTGACACAAGACGAAAGCAATGATTGTCTGGGATATAGGGACTGCAATGCCTGTGTGCCTAAACATGTTGCCCCAAAACAACTGCTCTGCACTTCCAGTGTCTTGCTGCCACTGCGCCAAGTCTCAGCCATGGGTGTTTTGTGGAACCATGGCATGGTTTGGGTTTGGTGGGGTGCCGTCGATGATGTGTATATGTAGAAGCAGGAAATAAATGTTCCAGGGGCTGCTTATGCCTCAAAATATGGAAGTGATGCTGTCTTTAGAAATAAAATCCATTGTTTCAAAGGTTGTGGAAAGGAGCATTTCTGGAGTCAGCAATGTCCTTCTGGCTGTCCCAGTCTGTGCTTGGTGAGCTGGCTGCTTCCCACTGCCCCTGGCATTGGCTCTGGCTGCTCCCTTGGGCCAAGTTTGAGCTTGGACTTTAAATTTATTGCTTCTGATCCCGAAGCCCACAATTACCTGGGAATGCTCTTTTTTTGTGGTAACTCCCCACGCTGGGGCTCTGCCCCTGAAATTGTGGTGTGTGGCCTCAGTTGGTGGCATTGGCAATGGGCTCAGCTCTGCAGGGGAGCGCTGACCTCCGGGGTATCCTCAGACAGGTGGGAGGCAGCAGCGGGTGCCAGCACCCCATGAGCCAGAAGGCTTAGCCATCCCTCCAGGTATACAAGATGGGGATATCAGGGTGACTTCCATGGCTCACCTGATGTTTGCCTTCCCAAACATCAGCCTTGTGTCGGCCTTCTGCTCATCTCATAACCGAACATCTAATATCAAGCAGTGCCCATGGACAAGCATCTTTTCCAAACAGAAAAGTATAAATGGACCTGAACCACTCCAGCTTCCAAACAAAAAGCTAGTAGAGCCAGGGAAACTGAGGAGGAGGGAGGAATTAAGGGGAGGAGGAAGGTGTTTTGGACAAGCAGGAAGCTCAATGATCTTTTTTCCTGGTGAGATGACAAAAAATCAGGAGGAAAAGAAACCTGGGAGTCAATTGCTTTTGCTAAATAAGCGTTCATCACCTGCACTGCATTTCTTTGGCAGGCCAGGGGTACCCTGTTTGGCAAAATCGTGCTACTCAAAGCACCATTAATTGTTTTGTGCCCCCTCCTGCATGCTGCTTGGGCAACAACATTCAGAACATTCAGAAGAAGGCTAGTTGTCCCCCAGCTTTGCCTCTTGGTCACATTATCTTATAAAGTACTTATAAGAGGGGCTATCAAAGATGATTCCTTTGGCTCCCCTGGACTTCCTTCCCTTAGGGTTGGTTTGTGGATGAGGCAGAAAGAACATCCTTTAACCTGGAAATAAAAAAGCGGGGTCCCAGGTGGATCCAGAACAGGGAAACAAATAAAGGGGTTCCCTTGGAGACCTGGAGAAAGGCAGCAAGCAGCCATGCTCACCTCCTTCTGTTTCCCCCAAGGAACCACCTTAAGAAAACCCCAGAATGAGGCAGGATTGATGCTAGTCTGGCTGTCACTCCCCTGCAGTCACGCTCTGCAGAAGGAAGATGCTTTCATGTGTGGTGCTAAACACCTCGTTTGGTATTTATGGTTTCCTGGAATGGGGTGCGGTGTCTACCAAGGCGCATTCCTGGACTCAGCAAGATTAATCCTGACAGGTAGCTGCCTCGGGGAAGCAAACGCTTAGGCTCACCTGTAACAGCTCCAGCACCTGGAGTTTTCTCTCCCCTTACAGCCACTTCTCTTCACATTTAATCTGCGAGGCTCCATTGTGTGCTGCAGGGTATATTGCAATGTACGTGCAGCACTTTGCTTAACAGATGGCATAGGCACAATATTCTCTTTTATAGAAAGAAAAGAGAACAAACAAGGCAGTGGCTGGGATGAGAGCTCTGCACTGGGGTGCCTCCTGCAAGGGCTTGCACACCCCAAGAGATGAGCTGCTTCATCCCTGCAGAAGTCAGATTAGGTAGAAAAGGTAGATCAGGCATCTCGGTTTCAGCAGCTGTCAACATGTTTTGTCACATAGTCAAAAAAAGCTGCCTCTGAGTGCTCAGAGAACAGTGAAATGTGCATCTGCTTGGGGACATAAAAGAAAGCACCTGCTCTTCCGAGATACCGGATGACACAGGCATATTTTGCAAGAAATTAGTGATGTCCAGATAGTCATTTCAGAAGAAAGTGTCGGCAGGGTTTATTTTAACATTCAGGGATTAATGCACAAAGCTCTTTGAAAACTTTATTTCACAGAGCAAGCAGCCAAACCTTTATTACAAATGCTGGATGTTGCCTTCAGTGACTGAAGCAGTATTACACCCAGATGGCCAGGCGGAGGTCAGAGCAGTGAAATGGGAGACAAACAGCTGAGTTTTTTCTGCATGGCTCTGCTGAAGAGCCTGTGTCTTGAACCAGTTTCCATCTTCCAGCTGGTGTACTGGTTTCCATGTGAAGCAGTTTTCACCCTTCAGCTCTCTGATGCTCTGTGTTTCTCATAAGAGGAAGATACTAGGATTGCCTGGGCTTACCCCTATTGCAAAGAAATGTAGGTGCTCTGAATCAGCTCTTGAGTTGGTTAATTCCTCCACAGCTTTGCATTTGCCAAGATCACGTCTCTATTCCTAGCCAGGTGCTGCAGTAATTCCAGAGCATCAAGGGCTCCAGCCGCAAGGTACTGTCCCTGCTTACAGATCGGCATACACAATAAGTTTGAAAATATGCTACTGAAGTGTGTGGCGTGTCCTGACATAGGCGTTTGTGTTATTTTGAGTACTTGAAGATATCTGTTCTCATTTGAGATTATAGAAGTACTTTGTTCTCTCTCACCATAAATGCTCGCAGCAAACTGTTGATTCTGCTTTATTAGTTATTGGCATTGAACTAGTGCATCCATAGAGCCAAGAACCTTCTCGTTACTCTGACGCCCTGCAGGGCATCCTGCCTGTCTAAGACTCAACCTGTGGTCTAAGGGCTTTGTTTAAAAAAACAAACCAAAAAAGCCAAACAAAAAACAGGTTTCAGTGAGTGGACTATGGAGGGAAGAGATGAGTGGAAGGTCATGCAAACGGCTTGTGCTAGAGGTGGAAGATTGCTCAGGTCCCTTGGCTTTGGGTAAGGTGCAGGAGTGCCACAAGTCCCTCTGTTTCATAAAATGCAGTGACCCTTTTCTGGTGAGAGACCAAAAGACATCATGTCATTCCATGTCTTACAGGGGTTTATCAACCAAGAGCTTTCCATACATTCGTTCTCAGCAACCCCAACCTAAGGGAATAGGCACTGGCTCAAAGTGTTCCTTGGGTCATCGGTATGAGGTGGGGGTTTTTGTGTAAGGCCCCTTCCAAAGTGGAAGTAATGGTCAAAATCGTGAGGGAGGTCTGCAAACAACTTGGATAAATGGGGGAAAGGAGTTTTTTGGCATCTGGTAACCTGTGTGATTAGGGGAGCTGGGCTGGTTTTTAGGGCGTAGCCTGGCTACCAGCAGTACCAATGGGTATGTGCCTGTGAAAAGTAGGCTGAGAATTGATCTATCTACAGGGAGAGTCAAACATAATCCCTGTTTCTGGTAAAAAGAGGCTGGGTGCCTTTGTGGATGAACATTTAACCTTTGTATTTGCTACAGCTGCTTAAGGGTGCTTCACTTCTCCCCCCCTTTCCTATTGTCATTTAATTTTCTCTCTTCAGACCTGCACAGCTTCTTGCATTTAAAAGCACAGTTAACACGGTGTAATATGTGCAGAGCTTTTTCCAGTGCCTCACTTCCCTTCCAAGCTACATCGGAGTATTTTGATTCTATTTCTTGTATTTTCTATAATTAGCCAAGTTAGAGGGAAAGAAAACCCTCATTTTACCCAGCAGTTCATAGCTACCTCTGAAGAAACTGGGTAGTGTTAAGTCATTCTCATTAAACCTGCAGATTTGGCCACGACACCAATGAGCTGCGGGGCGCGGGGGGGGGGGGGGTTCACCGTAAGGAGAAATAGAAATCAGAAAACCCAGCTTCCATAGGACTTGGTTCTGCAAAACGAGAGTCCTCACGTCAGGTGCTCTGAGTCAGTGGAGCCAGGGCTAGGATACACTACAAATTTTACTTCAGCAAGATTACCATCTTCAGGAGAACTTACAAAAATGATAGTTTCATCAGGAGCTTTTAAAGATTTCTAATTTCTAATCCGCTGCTTTCCCAGCAGAATCCGTCCCTTGCAGAAAGTTGTTCGACACTGCTCAGCGATAATTCCTGCTGACCGAGGGGGTGGCATCAGTGCACACCTCAGCTGAAGGCAGCCCATACAAGAGCCCTGGCAGAAAAAGTCAGGCAACATTCATGAAGGAGAAAAGAAATAAGGATTAATGTTTTCCCTCCAAAGCCCCTTTTTATTGATTACCTTTATTTTTGCATATAATGCTGGAACTCTTGTCTCCATGTGTCATAGCCACATCTCCAAGAGGGATACTTACATGTGCACGTTGATCACTACACCTGCAACTTAAAACAATAACGGTAATCTCTTTCCATGGCTCAACGTGTGAGAGCTACCAAATGACAGTCTGAAACAAAATTAAACAAAATAGGATAAATTACCATACAGAGAGCCATGAAAATTGCTTGCATTTTTATTCTTATATGTAGAATGAGGGCTATGATATTTTCTAAAGTAGTACAGCCAAGAGCATGAATTAATTGAAACTCAGTGGCTTGGAGATGCTGATTAAGGGAAAGGGTCAAATATATAAAAAAATATATATATGTATGTGCATATGTAGCCAAGTGTGTGCATTTCAGTTGAAGTGGAGCAAGCCCCAATTTCAGGAATTTGTGTTTCTCTATAGGTGTTACTGGGAATGAATATTATAGTATATTTACATATCAAGAGGTAACAAGCTTGTTAATTTGACTTGGGAATGCCACAGGTATCTAGCTAAATGCTAAATTGTGGTCTCCAGCTGTTCTTAAACAGAAGTGAAGCTCCAAATGAAGGAGAAATCAGATGCAAAAAGAGGAGCAGCTTCACTGTCAGTACTGGGCTCTCAATCTTTTGGTTTTCATTTCCAGTAGTGTTTTGCAGGTAATGTATTTGCTGAGCACCCCAGTGGTGACTGTCTCTGCTCTGCAGGTTCCCAAGCTGCATGGCAATGATATAAATAAAAACAAACCCAACACCCCCCAGCCTCCCTCCCCAAAAGCCCGAGACAGCTGCGAGCTGGGGATCAGACTGTCGGTTAATCAAGTTTTGGGGAAATAATGTTTGTTACAATTTAAGGTTAGTGTTGAGTCTGGATTCAGCTTTTAACACACTGGAGATAATTGAGCAGCGTCCTACAGCCCCAGCAGTATAGCAATTCACTTGTAAAATGCAACCTCTGTTTTAATGCTGCTAAAAATGAATAAATTGGTCCTCAAGGACTAATGAATGCCAATAAAAGTATCGCACGGCAGCATGTAGTAAACTTGTCAGGGAGGAAATGGCTGGAATTTACTTTCCTGAGAGCAGGATTTCTTCTGTCTTCTGGTGCACCCACCCATGCCTGCGGCTCTGCTCCTGCCCTGCTGGTCATTAGGAAAAGCAAGGGCTTAGGTGGACATAGCCAAGAACAATATATAGCCATAATTTGTTTGCTTTGTGCTTTATTTGTGACATCTGAGGGCAAAAGCAAAGCATCCTGTTTCTCTTGGTTCTCTGTAAATTGAGGACTTGTCTGTGTCTTTGCTCTCCAGTTTTGGCTCCTGTTAATAACTGTAGAGAGGTAGCGTTCCTCCTCCTCCGGTGCTCACCACTTTGGCTGGCATCAAGAGCCTGGGAGCACCGACTGATCTTCCCCCTTCACACTTTTGAGTGAATCAGAAGGCTACACAGTTGGCTGTACCCATGATAAAAACAGCCAGTATTTTAGAGATCAGGCGTGCGTTTGCTGCAGCTCATAAAAATCGTGGCTATTTCAAACCTGAATTTTGTCCAGCTTGAGGAACTCTTTAAAAGGACTGTAGTTGTTCTTGTTTCTGCAGGATTTCACATCCTCTGCCTTTTGCGTCTGTCGCAACAGCTTTTAGTCAGGTTGGAGAAGACATAGTTGAGCTAAGCCGGGCAAACTGCCTTCTCACCCCCTCGCTGTGTTGAACTCGCTGCAGGTCACAGGGTAGCCCAGCCCAGCAGTGCGTTTGCCTTCCTGGTAGTGCCCAACCTCTCACCATCAGGTCCCTGAACTGTGTAGCAGTTCAGCTTCTGTTTGGCCATGTCTGCTGTACGAAATAAATGAGAAACACTAAATATTTTTGTGATTGCATGGTCCACCATGAAAAAGCAAGAAGGCAAAAGGTAGCACTGTGATTCCCTGTGCAGACTTAATTTGTGCCTCCCTCTCTGGCACAAATAAACTATTGATGTTCACTCTTTAATGATGTGATCCTAGACTTTTTTTTTTTTTTTTCACAGGCCCCTTGCGTTTTGCAGGGCATATGATAGATGATGTCTGCTGAATCAGCATCATTTGTTGGGTAGCGTGGTGCATTATTTACTGTACAGCAGCCAAATCCTGCACTCAGTACATAATTATTAATTTCCTCGTAGGCTAATTAAAGATTGTATCACAGTGCACACACATCAGGGAGCTGAATTAAGGTTTCACCAGCAACTTGATTTTTTTTCCTTTCCCTAAATATGGGGATGTTTGGCTTTGCAATTATAAGACAGACTTGACCGTAGTCTTTACAAATCTACAACAAGGCCCCACTTGCACCCCAGAGGTTTTGGTTTGTGGCATCAAATCAGCAGTAGCCAGTTTGGGAGCCCAGTGGTCTGGCAGCCCTTTTCCCAGCTTTGTGGGGCAGCAGGATGTGTGCTGCTGGCCTGAGCCAAGGGCCAGCCTGCCTCCCCCCCTCCCCAGCACCACCACCCACTCCAGTGTGCCGCAGCCCGACGGTTTTTGGGAGGGTGAAAGGAAAGCAAGGGCAGCCAGCTGGTCCTGTTGTAAGGCACTGACTCCTTTCCTTAATCTCAGCCTTAGAAACAGTTAACCTGCCTGGCTGATTTTCTTTCCCAAAATTCACCTTAAACAGGTCCCCAGAATGGAAGATCTGTGTAAGATGTGTAGGTTTGCTGTGAGGTGTGTAATTACAGGAGCAGAGGAGCAAACGGGGAGCTTCTCAGTCTGCTCATCGGAAATTTGCATCAAGTATGATTAGTTAAGTGAAATCTTTACAGGCCTCTCTGTTTGATTGCCCCTTTTTTGTTGTTGTCTAAAAGAGAGAAAATGACATATTCAGGCAGGAAAAACTTTAAAGGGGTGTGATCTTTTTATTATATGTTTCTTCAGTGTTTGGCACAGTGTGGTTGAGCCATAATAACAGTTGTGATAAATATTCATTGCCAGTGAAATTATATTTTTGTACTTCAAACATCACAGGTGAACTGATACAGACTGAAACTGTTACCTAAGGGGGGAAAAGAGTATCTTTTCTTTGTTGTTGCCTTTAAACTGTGATAAGCATTTCAGTTGGAGAACGAACAACTGCTTTTTTGCATTTTTAAAGTTAATGCACAGAAAGTCTTCAGTTGATTAGCAGAGGTCCTACGTAGGATGGCTGTTTCATTACCAAGAGTTTAAGTGAGCTATAAATATATTTTATGTCCTTGTACAAGTTCAGAGTACCATGAAATATAATTAAAAGATTCTGGGCACTGCACGCATAAGAGCAACATAGGAAATAAACGTTTGACCTTTCTTACCTTTGGTCACCAGTAAGCAATTGCTCTCTATGCTTCCTGCCTACATTACTTACTGTTTTGGCTTAAATACAAGAGGAAAATGCCTACTGAGAATGCTGAATGAACATTCACAATTCAATAGTTCCTCCGTCTGGATTTTTCTCTTCTCCAAAAGGTGCAGTGGAAAATGCCAAGCTATTAAGAAGCTAACAATTACATTTAATTATGCAAGCCAGCTTCGGCTATGAATGAGATTTGGAGTCTATTGTTCTTTCCTTTTATTTCTGAAAACACAACAAGAAATGCTAATCGAGACATTTTATACAGCTGAAGCACAGTGTGTCTGAAGCAGTTCTGTTTTATTCCTAGCCAAGGAAAACATCATACATGTATCATAGTGGAGCAGGACCCGCCTGTGGATTCACATCCCTGAAGATTTCCTGGGAAACTAATTCACTGAAGAGCCTTTTCTGTAAAACCAAGCCCAGTTTTGACACTCAATAAGTTGATGTAACTGGGTTAGGACATGGCCCAATGATTTTCAGGTTTGCACTGGAGAATAAAGCTGTGACAGACTATAACAATCTGAAAGAAACCCAGAAAATTAAATACACGGTGACAAATATAAAACTTTTATCTCTCGGGGCCAAAGAAAATAGAACAAGCCCTTGTCTGCTGTGTGTAAAACAGGGAAAGAAACCATTGGTCAGCAGAGCTAAGGGAAATGAGTTTACAAGATCTGATTATCTGTTATTTGAGCCTGTAGTTACTGAGCTCAGAGAGAAGCCTGCAGGGCTCACAGCCCTCTCCTTACCAGAGCTGCCTGCTGCAGGTTTCTCTAAGCTCTCTGGGGCCGTTTCCTTGACTCGTTCCGAGCGCTGGTGGGGCTGCCCCTGCAGCTGGGAGCTCTTTGGTCAGCGGTGCCAAGATCAGTCACACTCCTGGAGGAGCTGGACGTGTTGGTGGCAGCAGTTAGGGACACTTTTGCTGGAGGTGTTCATGGTAGAGGGTCGATAAGCATCTGTCTTGTGTATCTTCAAAGGGAAGGGAGAAGGTAGCCAGCACGAAATGTGACATGCTTGCTGTTAACCTACGCTTGCTGCCCAGAGAACTGCTGCCTCGGGTATGCCCGGGTGAACCAAGGGTACAGTATGAGTCACCTGGAGAAATCATCTCATCAAACCCAACTACCGAGTGAAGAGCAATAGTAGAAATCTAGCTGTGGGAATAAATGCCTTTATTAGAGCAGAGGTAAGCATTGTGGTAAGACTTCCAAAAGAAGGGATACGTGTAAGGCCATTAAGTTACTGCAGTGCCGGAGGGCAGCGATCCTGGTAGCATTGGCTCGTTTCAGCATAGGAAGTGGTGGGGCATGGGGATGGGGAGGAAGCACATGCCTCATCCTACCTGGAAGGGCACGTCCCTGCATCCCTGTTGGGGGAGTCTTTTGACTTATCCCTGCAACAGGCAGAAATGAGCACCACCAAAAAAAAGGCTATTGAAACTGGCCTGTCCTCGCAACAGCTCTTTCCTTGCTATCTCTGCTCTTCATTCCTAAACAAATAGACACGCTCGTAGCCCCATGACCCTTCTTACGGAGTATAAAACCTCCCTTCTGTTTAAATAAGCATGACACAAGGCAAGAATCTGATACGGAGGCTGTTGAAATTGCTGGAGGGGCGCTTCCGTGGCCACTGAAGTGGACACTGTGTGGATAAGGTGAAAAAGCACCTTGAGATTTAGGTGTGAAGAAGCTGGAAGGGCTGAGTTGTAACAGGCTGTCTCTCCTGGGCATCAGGGCTGACAATTTTGCTGCTTTGTATGCTCCGTATTTGCAGATCAGAAGGATTCTTTGTGGAAGGTGAGGGGTAGCTTAACATCAGGAGAATATATAAATAACCTGTAACCAGTAACACTTGCACACTCTCCATTCAGGCTCTTTAGAGGCGTATTCCTGAGCGTGCAGAAAGGGGATGTTGGCAGACAGCAGTCAGAAGGAAATAGCCTGATCAGCAGCGGTCATGTTTGGACATCAAGGGGATAGATTGAGGTACATAGGGAACGAGAGAAAAGGCTTATTCCTTGCAAACGCGAAAAGCCCATTTAAAGGAATTAGGAGTGATAGACAGAAGTCTGTCAGCAGGCAAAGTTTAGGTTTGGTCTTTTTCCATTAAAAAAAGTATGATGATTAATTTTCATTAAAAGGACTGAAAAGATTGCAATCTGTGCTGTCATAAAACTTGCAGGTCTCTATTGTGCAATATATTTTAAAAGGACAGGCATTTGAGATAGCGGGCGATACCTGCACAAACCACCAACCGCAATACAGATAAAATGCTTCCCTGCCAGACCCGAGTGATGGGTCACAGCGTGTTGACTGAGCACTTTCATCACAGTAATTGGACCGTTTGATATTTGTTGTGTTCTGCACCAAAAGCTTCCCAAGCAACCCAGGAAGCAAGCAGCCACCATCAGCACATTTAAATCTTCTCAGATCTCTTCTGCACTCATAGTGCTACAGTAAATCTTGCTAATTATTTCACTAGTGTTTTGTCCTCTTTGTATGTAAACCCAGACATTTATCCATAGAGTTGCAGATTTAAGGTGTTTCGTAGCGGTGTTAAACAAGAAATAGAGTACATTTTCGCCATAATTTCAGAGATTCACAATGAACTGAAACAGTTTGGAACCTGAAATTGGATACTGAAGTTCTTTTTCTTCCAATAATAGAAATCTACTGTGTCGAGCTAAGCTGGTAAAATACTTCCATTTCAGATTGCTGCAAACAGGCAGGAAGCAGTCACACTCTGAACTCCGATTAGGAGCAAAATTATTTTTCAACACTGTCAAATTACCAAGACAATTTGTAATTTTTTTATTTACAAGAATTGCTGATCTGATGAATGAGATATGTGTTCATCCTCTAAGGGACTAACTACCACTGTGACCATGCTAGCATGTTACTGTCTTAGACAAAGTGAATAGTGCAAGTCCAAAAACCCTTCATAGAGGATGTAATCCTTCATAGAGGATAGTTCTCATCTTCATCCATCCCACGCCCAACACATGTGCAAATGTGGTTGTTCTGGTTTGTAAGCCTAATACGAACCCCCTTTTTTTAACATCCTAGAGTACCTCAAATTAATATAAAAAACCACCTAACAGACTCAAGACACTTTTCACATACAGGCTAAATAATAAAATATTAATTTGCATCTGGAAATAAATCTTTCTCTTTTTTTCGCAGCTTCCACTTTAGGGAATTTAAGTGGTCAATTTCTAGACAAAATTCTGTGGCTTTAAAGTAACAAGCATCAAAGACTGACTGTTTTTAAGATGTTGGAAATGTTCAGGTAGTTAGCTTTGGATGATTTAATACTTGGCTTAACTTAAATCTTGGAAGGATTGAACTAACGCATATCTTAAGAGGTAATTGCTTTGAGGAAGTGGAAAAAACGGTCTCTTCTTTATTCAAAGGAGTATGTCTGTGGTGATTAGGATGGAAGAGTATTTTGGGGTTACTCTGAGCTCCTTAGTGACCATGAAGGAAAAAATCATGTCTTCCTGTGGTTGCAGTAAGAAAAAATACCCTGCCCATGCTGTCCTTATGAATATTTGGCCACTAAAGGTCACGGTGCCATTGCATCAGGAGGTCAGGGTGCTTGTGGTAACCCACCCAAGGCAAGAGGTTCAGGGTGGCTGCTTGTTTGACCACCTGAAGGTGCCTGTGCAAAGCCCAGTTTTGAGACAGTGAGGTTTTGTTTCTTTATGAAAATCGTGTAGTGTTGCCTTGTTTTAGACTGCTTTGCTGTTTGCTTTTGGGAAGTCTGACGTTCAAAATACACCCATGTTCGTAAGCAGAGTGTGTTTAGACAAATTCCCAAGCGTGGAGGACAGGAGCTAGGCTGCTACTGTTGTGCTGTGTGGGTAGGTGGTTGGTGTGTTTTGTACATCTGTTGCTCAGAATTGGGCAGGGAACTGGTAGTTTCCCCAGGAAAGATGGAAATTTCCTTTATAAGCCAGCTGTGCTGGCAAGGGTGCGGGCGTACAGACACTGCATAGCTGCCCTCACCTGAGCACTCTGCTTTGCAGAAGGACTGGTGCTTCTGCAGAACAAAGCCAGGTGCAAAGGGCAATAAAAGCCTATTTGCTGCTCTGCAGGGAAAGAAGTCGGGAGTGTTGAGCTAAATAAGATATTCGGTAGTTATTTGCAGACTTTTATGCAGAGCCTTTGGAGAGAAAACCAAGCTGGAGTAAAGCAGAGTACACCAAAGTGCTTGTAGCTGGTATATGCCAACAGTAGAAAGCTTTTAAGGCATGCATAGACAGAAGAGAATATGGACATGATTTTTACCTTATCCAATATCTTCATTCTTTAGCAACGTAAGACTAAATCGAAAAGGAAAAGCTGGGCCAGAAATGAGCCCTCCAGCCTAGGTAGTGGGACTCTTAAAGAGTGGTTCCCTGCTTCATTTAAGATGTCCTTTGTGATTTTAGGGACATAGCAGAGGTTCTGAGCCAGAAAAGCTATGGGGCAGTTAATCCCATTTATCTCGGTGGCAGGCCTCTAAATATCTCTGATGTTCTGAGCCTGCAACTGTAATAGGACTTTCCCAGCTCCCACTGGTATTACGAAGATAGATAGACTAAAGAGGTGCACACATCCTTCAGTAACAACAGCCATATAAGTACCTTAAATGCACTTTATTATGCATGGAAAGAGTGTGATAGAGGAAAGATAACATTATGTGTTAAAAACAGAGATTGGCTCTATTAAAGAGGAGCAGTTGAGAAATAAGCAATAGCCACGAGAAATCCATATTAAGAAGCATTTTTGTAGACATGTCTTTGCCTCATTTTTCTCTTCTCTCATTTCTCTTGATTTCAAAATGGAATGAGTGACTCTTTCTTTTCAGAAAGCCCTGAACCCAGAAATTAGACTAAAAACTTGCCTGCACATAATGAGGGAGAAGCTAAAGTACATCATCATAACTCCGAGAGGTAATTTCCAGAGCTAGATGGTCCCACATTTGTAAATGTTCATCCTTCAAAGCCGTTCACTTACTGCACTTCCCATGATTGTCTGGGTTACTGGAACTTTACAGCACAGGCATATTGGTTCTCCTCTAATTTCAGAGCAGCATAACAGAGCTAATGTACTCACCGGTGTCATTGCTCAGTGCTCTGCAGTCCCACCAAAATCAATGGACATTTGAAAGGAGGCTCAGGATGGCCCAAGACAGGCACAGTAATTACAATTAAAAGACATTTCCTAGGCTTTGAAGTGCTTGTGATGATGGTATTTGTAAATGGATTTCACTCAACGTAAGCATGCTGGGAAGATGAAACTGCAAATCGCTAGGAAATACAGCTTTAATATTCTTGACGTTTTGAGGATATTTTGGGTTAAAAGGCTGACAAACTTAGGAAGGAAGCTGTATGCAGTCAGGCCTCCTTACACAGCAGTGCTTCATGGGGCACAGTTCTGCTTGCTTCCATGTACTCTGAGAAGTAGTAAAATAAAGACGACATTGAATTTAGCATTAATTTTGAAAACAAAACCAAGGGGACTAATAATTTCATGCGGATTCACTTTTGGTAGCTGTTCAGCCTGATGTAAATTACATACAATTCTATCACACTGTGCCCTTATAAAATGGAGTTGTATGCAAAGATTTGCAAAGCACCCGCAGCACAGGCTAGATAGACTTTTTCTTAATAGATGCAGAAATCAAGCCACAGTGAAGGTGTCAAAAATAGCCCTTGAAATACTTTCTCTTCCAGCTTGGAAAGTAATAACATTTCTACTGCTGCTAAGCCCAAGCCTGGCAAATATTTTTCTATCATTAAAATAAGCATTTCCCAATGCTATTTCCTTCCTGTCACACTGAGTATTGGGCTATAATTCTCCCTGCTGCTGCTTTTCTTTGTGAGCGGGTGGAGGAGTCTAGACGGGACGTCCTTTTGAAGGCACACTCTTAGCCCTTGTGTCCTGGAAGTGTATGGGTTTGCTGTAGACAGTTTGGTAGTGGGATCTCTTTTGCTGCTCGTTTGAGGTTATATGTCTTTGCCTTTGCAAATAGCCCCTTGGAGCCAGTGGGAGTAGTTGTGTGCTTAAGGCAAACAAGATTTGACCTTAAAATAATGTAATAGCAAACATATGGGTTCAAATTGATGGCTCAGTGGATGGAAGTACCAAGAAGTACCTACGACAATTAGTTGCTCACAGATTAGAAATTTCATACCCTGCAACCCTCACTGTAATCCCATTTATTTTTGCACATATTTCAGGAGAGGTACCATTTAGTTTACATTAGCATGAATGATGAGTGCTAATCTGAGATGACAGAGTAATTTAAAACTGGCAGTAAGTTGCTGAGGTAATATCTGAAATATGAAATGTCTCATTCATTAGGAGAGGTGAAGATGACGAGCTTAACTGCACTCTCTCTAAAACTGGTTTCATGCCAAGGCAAGTCTGCTGATTTTTGTAGAGCCTGTACTCTCTTTGTACTGGCTTCAATTCAGATTAGAGTTAAGGTTCAAATACCACCTTCTTCACAGTAGCTCAACAAGGTGGGTATCGAAACCCAGTGCGGTGTATATGTCAGCAAAAATAAAATAAGAAATGTTAACAGGGGCTTCACCTTTTCTTTTCCTAGTGACAGGTAAGATAATTTAGGGCAATCCAAGAAAAATTAGGTCTCTTAAGCAAGGCAGTCTGCTTCCTATCTTCAGAGAAAGGGAATGACAGCTGTCCTTCTCCTTGAAAACACAAGTGACAGTGTGGCACAGCTGGCATAATTCGGATTTTTAGGAGGATGTGCAACTTTTTTCATTACAGGCTCCACTAAATGATCTTGGCCAGAAATACATGACCAGATGGCATTGGAGCTGCTGTCCCTATAAGATTACAAAGTGCCACTGTTCACAATCTCAGCAGCTGAGAGATTATAAATTACTGGTGCAACCAGTCATTGCTTTTTCAAGTTCATTTTCTTGATGCGTGGGGAGTCTTTAGGTTTCTCATGATAATTATCTTCAACTTAAATATGTCAGTTTCTATTAGTTGCCTGTTTTAGCTCTCAAAACCCACCTCTTCTTTGTTGTGAAATCAGTGTGATGTTGCATTCTCATCTTTTACTCTTTGTGTTTATTGTCTGTCATCTATGAGCTTTCTCCACATCTTCACCTTCTTTACTGACTGCAGTGTGTACTTCTGACCTGTGTATTGACTCAAAGAGCGTTTATAGAGTTTTGCTAGCTGTGAAACATGCTGTGATGTTCTTGGGTGATAGATATGCCACTGAAGAGGTAGCAGTGCTTTCCTTTCTGTTTGCATGTGCGCAGAAAGCACATGATTTATCCTGGTCTTTGTCCATCTTGGGTGCTAGGATGTCCGGCCAGAGTAATAGCAACGTGTTCTGGAGCCAGGAGGTGTGTGAGTTGAGCAGACAGTGGTGAGAGGAAGAGATGCTCATTAATCCTGGGCAGTTTCCAGGCAAGAGAGGGCAGCAGTGGGGAATGAACCTTGCTGGATGGTATTTTTCAGATCATCTTTGAGTATTAGCTATTATTTTAGTAGGCAGTTTTATCAACTTAGCGCAATCTATCCACATGACCTTGCTTTGGGAGACCATGGAAGCCAAGGACAAAAAACCTACTGTAGACTCTTGGCTATGTCCATTTTTTGAAAGTCAGCTCCAGAAGTGTTACGTGATCCTAGAGAATCAGGTACAGAAGGCCATGGGGTGAGTGAAAGAGGATTTATGGGTGTTACCTGTACTTGGAGGGACGTCTGCCGTCCCTCTGCACTTCCAGTGGCATTCCAAATGACATTGAGATTTTCTATGGCAGGTGACGCAGTTAGTTTGTCTCACAGATTTAATAACAGCAGTATTTTGCACATGTGATGTTTGAAAATATCTGACTCTACTAGAATACTTTGAAATGGAAATGAAAAGTACTGTGTTTGCTGGCCTACTAACCCTTGTTAAGTACAGAGCTCACTAAGTCTTAAGAAAATGGTTTTAGAGGACCAGAAATAGGTTTCTCATTAAGCATTCCAAAGAATGTTTTGCAGATATGTATTAAAAGACATCCTCTATCTATATACACGTTTATTTATTGCCTGTAATTTTCTCTGCAGCGTAACTCTGCTTGCACAGTGCAGCTGGGCATAAATCTCATTTTTAGGAGCCCTGCTCATGTTATGTTTCTTGACTTTCTATAATAACAAGAAGTGGGATGCTTTGGGATAATCCAAACAAAGGAGTGTGCAATGTAATAACATCTAGAAGAGTTACAAAGGGATCATTAATGCTGGTGAACCTAATCACTGAAACCTGATTGTCATTGTGATGTGGGGGTGACCTGAATTGGAAATCAGTTGCAGCTGTGCCAGCCAAAATGCCCACTCCAACTTCGGAGCAAGCTACAAGGATCGTCATGTGAATTGAGGATTTGAATTGAATTGAGAATGTGAACTGAGCCTGGCCAGCGTTCGAGGGAAGGTACTGGCCTGGCCAGCCTGCAGTTGTCTGGCCAGGGCTTCTACTCAACACATCTGATCTCAGAGAAAGAATGGATGGGGGAACAGTGTACCAGAAGAGGGAAGAGGTGAGTGAGAATAGACTGCAGAGCTGGGCTAGACCAGAGCCAGGATGGGCAGAGTTGGTTTAGATGGAGGTGTGAGAGCCTGTTCAGAGGTGGGTCCGGGAAATGGGCAGGAGTGGCCCCTGAGTCAGAGCCACTGCTGAGTAAGTAGGTGCTGCGGTTTTTATCACTGTGGCATCATTATTATTACTATTATTGCTGCTCTGGGCGTTACCGTGCAGCAGGGGAATATGCCAGGCTCTTGGAGAGGGTCTGGATCAGGTCTTCACCCATGCTAACCCTATGTGTGACCTAAGGCAGATCCTCAGCAGAGAGAAGAAAAGCAACCTTTAAATTTCAAACGGTGATTAATTCTAGCTGTGTTTGAACTGATTATGAAGGGAAAAAGGAACCCAAGCTGGGATTAGAGGCTTAGCAAGCGTGAGTGTATCCTTGGGTAGCTACTGCTCTCTTGCAACTCTGTTGTACTTGGATGTCACTGTGCCAGTATTGTGCCATCGTCCCAAGTAACCTGCCGAAGTCCCAGTGGCTGCACCCACTAAAAAAAGCATCTTGGTGGTTCTTGGCTTTCTGATGCTCTCCTGTCATGGCTTGCTGGAGACAGGCTTGTCTATTTCCTAATAAGCTTCTGTATTACATTTCATTATCCTCACCACGTTAGGCTGATTTCTGCCTGCTGTTGAATGTGAAGGATTGTAATTTTGTGCACAGGTGAAATTTCAAACGGCTAGAAAAGTTCCTTGACAAGGTAATACTCATTGTCTGTGCTTGTAGCTCACTGGCCTGCTCTGTCTTTGCAGTAGTATTTATTATGTTGCATTTAGAGTTGTTCTTTCCAGTACTAGCCTGGAAAAGTTGCTGCCTCTTTCTCCTGGACTCTCAGTGCCTTTTCTATTCAACTACTGAACGATGGATATCTCCTCACAGGGACAGACAGGTCTGTATTTCAGGGCATACTGTGGAGCAGATCTTGGAGCAGCTCATGTTAATGAAATGCTGCAGCTTGTGCTGCCTGGGCAAGGCCATGTGGCTACTGTTTCGGAAAGCGCTCAAGCCCCTTTTTAGGGAAGCATTTCTGTTTTGGACAGCCTAGGAACATGGGCATAAATCATTTCCCAAGAAAACTTTGTTAAGAGTGTAGAGGTTCTCAGGCTTTGTTTGCCTCCTACCCTCATTTTAAGGTAATTAATAATTGTTGCATTGGTCTTTGTTCTTTGCAAATAGCTCTTTATTGGAAAAGTATTAACAAAAACTTATTAAATGAGTTTGCTTTAACAAGTACTTGCCAATTAAAGTTCTGTGTGTTTGTATTTTTAAATTTGAAGAACATTATCAGTGTTTCATGGGCTACATAACAGCTCCCTGAAGTTGGCCTGAACATTTTAAAACGTTACTTAAAATTGATCAAGAATGTTGAAAATAAGATTTGTTGTAAGCTTTGTATTGTTGCCTCTCATGCCCTTGCATGTCTGTTTTTCAAGCAGCAATTTTATAATCTGCAGTAAGCCCTAAAGGGTGCTTAGTTGTTGGTATGGTCTGACTTAATATTGTCTAAAAATGGCTAGCAAGAAATCCAATAATTTCCATGTAAAGGAAATGTAGGATTTGACTGGTGGAACTGTTATACCTCATGTGGGGGAAGAACCAATAAATCCCGTATATGTGTTCAACTTCAAAACATCCACCTTAATTTGGTGCAAGGGGGAAAATTAAAAAGCAGAAGCCTGTATTTTGCAGTACAGTACACCAGCAGTGGGAACCACATCTTAGCTTGTGTTTCTGAGAGGGGGGAAGGGAGAGAGGAGTGGGATTTGGTGTGATTAATACCGTACCAGGGATAGGGAAAGTTGAAAGGAAACCAGAGCTGTCTCCCAAAGGCTGTTGATCTCTGCTCTGGGCTCCTGGCCAGTCTTAACTGTCCGCTGAAATGACTGTAATTTCCTGAATTATACACAGCCAAACTTCCATTTTTGAAAAGGACAAATTAGGCCATAGGAGAATCACTTGTCTTTACAGCTCATGACAAAGTGCTCCCAACTTAGAGGTTGGCCTCACCTTTCCTTGATTTTATAGAGCTCTTATTGGCAAGTACTAGTCTTGTTATGGTTTAATCAATATTAATCTCAGTTGGAAGGATACTTCTGGTTGCTAATTGAGATCAGGTTCAATTCCATCTCATCATATTTGCTGTATAATTATTAGATGCTTTACATCATGTCAAAAGAGTCCTGGCTAATAGCATCAGTATGACATTCCCATATGCTGGCACAACGTACAGCACAGAAAAAATTTTTGCGAACATGTTGCTGTCTATGCAGGGTGTAACTCTCTGAAGTTCTCCAAACTGTGGAAAGGTTCAGCAAACCTAAAAGCAGCTATCCTGTTTCTGTTGAGCACATGTTGATGCTTTCTCATTTTCTAAATACTTAAACATAATGATCAGGCTGGATATTTCTGGATTGTGATAAGTACATTACAGCCTTTTAGGTGTGTATCCCCTGAAACAAGAAACAGTTTACTGTGGGAGAAAAGAAAATTGACCGATACCACCTCTAAAATGCCTGTGATGGGAAAGATGTATGTATCACAAATAATATTCACCTGAAACTGTGTTTTCTCTTATATGAAAAAGAGAAACCCCAGTGGGTATCAGACTGACCAGCTGTGTGCACGTCGCATGCAACAGATACTGTCCATGTTACCATTATCCAGTCTCAATTGGCCATCTACATATCACTGGCAATTTTATTTTGCACAGGTGCCATTAAAGAATGTTCTTCTTTCTCAGCAGCACACGTGCTCCCACTGCGGGTTACTGCCCCGCTGCGTGGTCTGCTCCTTGGTCCCCATCCCCATCCCTGCTCTGGCACTGCATTTCTCAGGAGCGCTCCTGATCCACAGCAGCTTTGTGCGGATGGTTCAAACACCTGCGCTAGCTGTGTGGATTTGGGAGCACACTGGTGGGGCTTGGGGCGCCCACCCGGGCAGCTGCGAAAAGCTCAGGCTGGAAAGGCTGTCACCAGGAAAGCTGCTCCCCCCGTAGCTTTGCATGCTTGCGCCATGGTTTGCTTGAAAATATAAAACTAATCCTATTAAGTTCCTGTTCCTGGCACCAGTCTCTTTGATGTTAGCGGGACCACATCAGCACCAGAAGATCAGGACCAGATCTGGGAACAGGGCGTGGGATGGGAGGGGCAGATGGGGTTTGTGTCTGCATTGGGTTTGATGGCCTTGACTGAAGCGTGCGACGTTCCCAAAGGAAAAGGAGTCAGGTCTGGGCTGGGGACTGTCAGAACTGGGGAAAAATGTAGCTGTTCCCTCTGTTGTTGCTCGGTGTCTCACGCTGATCATGAACAGCCTTCCATAGGTTAAAAAAATGGGGGCAAACATCAATGCACTGAAGGATTTCAGTGGGAACTGGAAGGTTTTGACACAATTGAGATTCATTTCCCCCCCCCCTTTGGCACGGCTGCCAAACTGTGGTTCTGCCAGCCACCAAGTCTGGCCTCTGACTGACGGCTTGGCTTTAGCAAAAATGAATAAGATTAACCCAAAATGAGGGAGCAATATTTATCATCTGTGCAGAGCTGGATACAGCATCAGGCCTGCAGGAGCATCTGGATGTGGCGGGGGAAGCAGGGTGTGAGTGCTGGGTGGGCAGCAGCCGGGGGCAGCTTTTGGGTGGGAGGGCATCGCCCAGGTGCTGCCGGCAGTGATGTCAGCATCAAGGTTGGATTTGATGTTCAAAAATCAGCCAATGGATCCTGGGGAGCCTTGCTACACAGCAATCTGACCATCGGCATGGGGATGCACACGTGTATTTTTAGAGCTGTATATTGCAACATGTGCAGATTTATTAGAGCTTGTTAATTAAAATTACTGTGGCGAGTGCTTGTTACTATATCTGACCAAAAAGCTTCCACAGACAGTTAAAAGAAAAACCACCAAAACCCACATTAGAATAAATGCAGGTTAGTGACTAAAATGGGGTACCTAAAAATAGTCGCACTGCAAATAAAATCAGGTATTTATGTGGTGGAATTGCTGCTTTTTTCTGCCTTTCATTTTATGGGTTTCTTTAAAGATTTTCTGGTTTCTTTTTTGCCACATATATATTTTTTATTCATATGTCCAGAATCCATTTTTATTTCCATGATATTGATTCAGATGTACAGCACACAGCATTGATTTCTGCTTGTACGTAATACATACCCATTAGCAATGCCATCCACCTCTGCGAACAGCGAGAACCTGGCTGACTGTGGTCGGCAGAAGGGTAGAAGTGATCTTCTAGGATCAAATCTAGGTGTAGGAAGGGATAGTGTTGGGTAGGATTTAGCTCACCAGTATGTGGTATTACGAGTGGGAATATCACAGCCAATTTCTGAATAGCTCTGCGTGAAAGATGAAAGAGGGTGGAAAATTTAAACTTAGAAGAATAAGGAAGAGAATGCAAATGGGTAAGGATATCAGGACAAAGAAATGACAATTCAGAAGCAGCTTAGGAAAATAAAGAGGGTATAAAGAGGCCAAAGGGTCCACCTTCCAGCATCCTCCCAGTCCCCAAATGTTTCTGTCTTGTTAGCTCTTTTCTGCAGCAGGGCACATGTTTTTTTTTAAGATGTGGTCCAGACCCCGTCGCTCGGGCATGACGGATGACCAGACTAAGAGGTCATTTCATTATTATTTTTTTTTTGCACTTTCACCCGCAAAATCCTGGTCCTGCTGGCGTGGCTGGGCTAGGCTCATCCTTCTAGTGGTGGGGCTTTTAGTTGTAGCCTGTAGAGCAACTCATGCTGGTGTTACCTTCACAATTAGCAAGTGGGGCTTAATCCTCTTTACCTTCTAGTCACTGGCTGTGGTCATGATGTTTTTCCTGGCACAAGAGCTGATTTTAAACAGTTCCCTGTATTAAGTTGGTTTGACAGGCAGCATAAGGTATCATCTTCCTTTAATTCCTTACAAGTCAAACCCTGTGTCAGGCAGAGCATCAGGCTGGCCGAGCTGTAGCTGCTCGTTTACCTTCTTCAGAATTTGTACAACATTCAGTTTTCTTCTTTTGAAATGTGTCCAGTGTTTTATGGGTTACTAAAAGCGACTATAAAAGCTACAGCAGCTTTAGCACTCCCAGATACTGTGTAACTGAAGGTTTGGGGTTTTTTTTAAATGTGCTATTTCAGTTGTTACTGTTTCACATTTACTGCTGAAATGAGAACTATTTGGTCATCACACTGTGATTGCACTGCATTCATCTGAATTTTTTCTAAATAGTGAGCAAATATAATTACTCTCCCCTTTGTGTTATCCTTGGCAAGTCTACTAATAATGCATAGAAATAGCTCCAGGTAATTGTGAAGGTTCTTTTCAGGTTCATTTTTTCTTAAAATCCTTCTCCTCGTCCTTTTTGTTTCTGGCTATAGATTCTCCTCCTTGCTTTCCTCTGCGCTCAAGCGCAGGCCTGCCTGGGCTATGAAGAGCGCGAAAGGTATTCTTCAGAGGGTCTGTGGAAAGACCACTTTGGGACACCTGATTTATTCAGGTCATGCACTCCTCCTTCTGCAGGAAGTCCATAGTAATTGTTATTTTTAATAAGCAGCCACACAGAAGAGACAAGCAAGGAAATTTCTCACTACCAACTTTGAGGAGGGCTGGAGAAGATGATTTTCTAAGGTCTTTTCTACCCTGAGGTAGTGTTGCATTTTAACACTAACTTTGAAGTCTGTTCCGTCAGAGGTTTTCCATTCGGGCGCGCAGCGATGTGATGCTGCCAGACTGCATCACTCGCCGTGCGTGACACTCCTTGAAAGCTCCTCCACAAGGCCGAGTCCCCGAGCCAGCCCTCCGCGTGCCAGGAGGGAAAGGCCACCTGCGCCCCGTGGAAGGCCCCTGGTGCTCCGGCGGGGAGAAGGGAGGTGCCCGTCTGCTTTTGAGGCATGCGTTAAATATTAAACAAGGTTTTACTGTTCTTGTGGTGTCAGAAGGAAAGACAAGCCCTAACCAAACTGAATGACGGCAGAACTTGAGAGAAGCATGGCTATGAATTCTAATGGTGTGGCGAAGCTCAGCACTGCTTGATGTGAGGAGCTGGGTGGGTTGGTGCTGGTGGGTGCAGGTGGCCCAGTGGCCCTTCACATTTGTCTGTCCTGAAGCACTGGGACCTTTTTAATGAAAATATGAGAAATGTTTGTGAGTGTCTGAATAGATGTGCTACAGCACTACAGGAAGAAAGAGTGGATGGAGCACAAGAAGAGTATCTGTCAGATAACCTGGTAGCTCACTAGAGCTCCACACAGACATGCTCGCAGTAGGGACTGTGTTTTTGAAGAAACAAAATAAATTGCAGAGCAATGGGAGAGGGAGGAAAAGAGGGCGGAGGAAGTGAGCAGTGGGGGAAGAAAGCGTGAGACAACTGCGAGAGGAACAAACATTGCTTTGAGGTTAATGTACCTTATGCCTTTTGCGGGGTTTTCTAAGTTGCCTTCAGGCAGTTCAGGATGTTCAAGAGAAATCGTGAGATCAGAAGTAGCCAGATGAAAGTCTGTGCTCAGCCTCCTTCATCACTAAGCACACTCTCCTTGTTTGAGATGAAAAACAAATACGGGGTGCACAACCTGCTGTTTACACGTCTGGTGGACCTATTCACACAGGTTTGTTCTTGCGGGCAAGGAAAAGGCTTTTTTCATGGCTTCTTTCTAAGGTTTCTTGTTATTTTCACAGAAAGGATAAACGTACAATCTAAGTAGGGCTGAGCAAATTACTTGGGAGCATGTAGCCTGGAAAGGCTGGGTCTCCAGGATGGCAGATGTCTCTTACGGCAGCACAGGCTTTCTGAGACAAATGCGGACCAGACCCGAACCAGGCAGGTGCTGGGGGTGCTGTGGGCAGCCCTGTGCCTTTGTGGAGAGGCCAGGACAGCTTTGCACAGCACCCTGCCCGTGCACTGAGCCAGCGTGGGGTGCAGGGCTCTGCAGCCATGCATTGCCGGCATCACTGCGTGCCTTTGTGCACCATCCTGGCCCCATCCTGGGGACATGCTGCGTCTCAAAGGAAACGCGCGTGGTGGTACAACTGGTGGTGTTTGGAAGTCCAGATAATTTCTTACTGCAGTATTTCAAAGCGTGGACTTGATCCTTGTGTGGTGGTGTGTATGTAAAAGCTCTCTGCGTGCCAGGCACATTGCCTGTATTTTCTCTGGTGTCCTGTGCAAGTGCTTGGTCAGTGGGTAGGACTTCTCCTGGAGTCATGTGCTATAAATATATTCTAAAATTTAGAGCCACTTATCAAAAAGAATTGAGAAAGAAGAAGGTTTAAATGTAGGCAGTGCTTACTTCAGCTGTGTCAGCTTTGTTTCAAAACTGAACTCCATGGGCGAGAGAGCTATCACTGAGTATTAGTGATTCATAGCAGCCTTTCATTGTCAGATTTTTAGTCTTTATTCACTGTTTTGATCATGTTCCCTGTTCATGCTATTCATCGTGTTGTCTTTTGAAGAAGAAATCCCAATATTATTTGTATTCTGGGAGTTGAAAAAAAATTATTAATAGCTGAAAATGAGATGCTGATTTTAGTTTCTAGTCCTCCTGTAAGACATCCTGCAGCTAGGTCTGAGGAACCTGTCCTGGCAGGAGGCTGGATGGGACAAGCCTGGTGCAAGCAGCCTGCAGCCCTTGGCAGTTCAGTGGGTGCCCGGCAGGTACAGCGCAGGGCTTGTTTGTCAGAAGTGTTTGCCATTAGGTGCCCACTTGGAAAATAAGCAGGCTGAAGCCTATTAAGCACTGCTTTTTGGTAGTCATTTGACAACAGGACTGAATTTATGGAATATTACAGTGAACACGGGGGAAAAACTGCGTCAGTTTTCTGTAAACATATTTGTCTTTTCAGCTGCAAATTGAACATTACAGATTTAATTGCAAATTAAACATTTGGGCCAAAACCCAGACTGTTGTTTGGTGGAAGTGGTGCCAGGAGCTGTGGGTTGTTTCCATTCTTGCTGGCTGGGCTGCCAGCCGGAGCTGGGAGGCTCTGACACTGTATCACGGGAGCCCAGGGATGTGCTTTGACCAAAAACCCACAGATGGGGTGGTGGACACGAGGGAACTGAACTAGGGGTCCCTTTCACAGGCTGTCCAAACTGAAATATCTCAGGTTCAGTCCTTCCTTGGAAAAAAACGCTTTTGGCAAAATGCTTTTCTTAAAAGCATTTTTGCAGTAATACAAGTTTCTGTAGAAAACTTTTACCATCCCTTCCTACCTCAAAACTATTTCCCAATTAAAGTAATCCATACTTGTAATTTAGTAGAGTGTAACAGTCACACCAGCCCCAGGCAACATACCCACAGACTGTCTTTAATAGCAATAGTTAGTTGTGTTCGCTTAGTTATAAACTAAATAATTTTTCTTTGTTATGATAATGGTTAACAATAGGACAAATTTCAATTATGACAGCAAATCATTACAGAATATTAAGATAAAATCAAGCTAAAACGTGTTGTAAATAAGAATCCATACCTTACCAGAATTGTACAAGTAATATGTTATTGGATTTTTCCCTTAGTCCCATGGTAAAAAGAGAGAAGTTTTATTAAATGTCTTTTTGCTTTTGAAAACTTAACGTTCACATTGCTTTCATTTTCACTAATAAATTCAAGATGTCCATATTAGTTTAGCTTGAAATGAATTTGGTTTATTGCTGAAACTGGAACTCCCCTGTGAATGTCTCAGTGGATCAGATATATGTCGGTTATATTCTTCTGTGATTAAGTTTTTATTGATTTATTATTTTTTTTTTAGTCACTTTATGTATGTTACTCCTCATTGCCCACCTTTATTCTGCTGTACTGCCCTTGATGTGTCAAAAAGGACGATATGTATTTAATTTACTTGGTTTCTCAAGAAGTTATTAATCGTTGTTAGTACCCTTGGAGGTATGCTAATTCGGGATCTAAAATAGATGGTGTTTTATACAACAGGATTCACCTAACGCTGCTAGAAGACGGACATTGAAGCCCATTCTTTCCCTATCCCTATTCTAAAGTGCAACAAAGAGCAGGTGTGTGTTTCTCTCTTACGCTGTTGCTGTAGCCTCTGTGGCGGTTCTGCCCCGTGAGAGGAGATGGGGATGTCTGTCGTCCTGAGTGGCGGTGCGTGGCTCGGCGTGTATTCTCCAGTAAGGTTTGGTCCGTGCTAGGAAGGGATTTGAAACACTGGCCAGCATGTGGCTCAGTAGAAAGAATTCTTGTTTTGGTAGATAATGATTATAGTAACCAATCGTCAAGCTTTTTGGAGGGGAAAAAATAACCATTACTGTTATAAATATATCCTGTTACTGAGGTGCTGAAGTCTAGGCCTGCAGAAGCCCGATCAAGTATAGAACATTTTGCAGGAGTGACCCGTCACAGTATCGCATACTTAAACACAAGAAATACCAGGAGGAGTCAGATGTTTCTCTGTGTTTGATTTAGATAATCCCTATTTGTCTCCGCTGGCTGGAATTATTTGCTTCCCAAGCATGTGAAATAACTAAATTATTTTCCATCAGGTCATGACTCAGTAGCAAGAATTTTTTTGATTGCATTTTTCATCCCCACCCAGCAAAATCCCTGCTTTGCCTAAGCACAGAGACAACCGAAAAGTCTTTCATCATGATCAAGTCACCTTGCATTTTGCAAAAGTCAGACAGCTGTGCATCTCCCCCAGCTGCGTGCGTCACACGGCGTGGGTCCACACCCTTCAAACAGGGGGGCGCCTTTTGGTTTGGGCTGTGTTTTGTGGTGGTGTTTTTCTACACACACACACCCCCCCCCCCCAGAGAATGATGTCAGAAAAATTCATAGTTACTTGAGCAGATCAGTGATCCTGATCATCTCCATCACATCAAACTATTTAGAGGGAAGGGGGGACTGGGAAGAGATCTGCCCAAAAGCACAGTAAAATCCATTTTGCTGGGAAGAACGACCATTGGAAATGCAGTTAGTGTTTTCCTACAGTTTCAAGGTCATTTTCACACTGCATGGAGATTTTCAAAATGCATCCATGTATAACGCGTTGCCTGTTAGCATTCTGCTGTTGTAACTTTATATTGATTATCCTCTGCAAAGATTTTTAATAACAGCAGTAACATAAAGTCACTTAATGTGAATAGAGGCTAATTAAGAACAAATGTGCTGGTTGTGTTAGGAAGTTATTTATCACCTATTATGTACCCTTCATCTGTGACTTGCCGTACATACTCTTGTCCAAGCTGACCCTCTGGAAAAGCCAGTCCTACCTGAGGTCTGCGGGCTGCCTCTCCTGCAAGGCAGCCAGACCCTCCGAGGAAGAGGAGGAGGAGGAAGGGGGCAGCGGTTGGGGCAACCCAACCCTGGGTGGGAGTGAGAGCATTTGCCAGAGGAATCTGGCTCCACTGCAAGAGCTGTGGGAAGCTCTGCTTCTAACAACAAGCACTTTCGCAAACTTTCGCATACTTTGGCCCTGTAAAACCTCTGAGAAATGTGCACAGATGTGCCTCGGCCCACCGTGAATATCACAAAGTGATATCCCAGAGTGGCTGTGTTTTGAAATAATTATACTTCAACCATTTTCTCTTTGTGAGTCCTGTGCACAGCTGAGAAAGAGGAGTTTATTTGCAACGGGGCGGCGCGGAAGAGCATTTTAAATGTTGGCACTTGAACACTTGTATTAGCACTAGCATTTCCCTGTGATACTGCTTGACAAAAACCGCTGAGGAGCCCTGGCATTAGGCAGTTAAATGGTTGAGAGAAGCATCCAACAGTGCCGTGTGCGGGCAGGACCACCCGTCCTGCGATGCAACAAGGAACCAGGGCAGTGGTGGCATGTTGAGGTGGGACGGGATGCTGCCTAACAGGAGCACGAGACCATCGGTCCCCACCCTCTCGCAGCTCAGGCTGTCGTGCAGAAGCCTGAAATAGAGTCTAAATCCAACTGCTAGCTCTTACCTCTTGTTCCCTTTCCCTTGGAAAGGTGCCCATGCCAGCACAGCTTGCCCTGAAAGGAGAGCAGTTGCCTCCTGCTGCTGTTCCGCTGCCGTTCGTGAAGCTATAGAAACGCTACAAAACTTTCTCAGACCCTCTTGTCCAACTTGGGGAACTGAAACTCCCTCCTGGGGCTGGGGGCTGGTATTCCTCGGAGCTTATAATACAAAGCAACAGTTATTCTTTGCAAACAGTTTGTGATAAAGCTCATCAAAATAAAAAAGCCCATGGAAATCATTAGGTACCTTCAAATCAAAGGATGGTATATAAGAAGAAACATAAATTAAATAATTGCCTAGTGTTTTCTTGCCTGTAACATGCATATCCATCCCATATCACAAAATACTAAACCAGATTTTCTAGGGGAATAACAGCCATTGTTTAGCTTTTCTCATGAACATGCTTCTGTTCTTGGGAGGTGATGTATTATTACAACGTGCCTTTTGCTATCGACTTCTGTGTATTTGCTTAGAGTGGAGAGATTGTACTTGCTGCTGAAGATTGTTTTATCCTAAGCTCTGTCCTAACGGTTCTAGGGTTTCCCACCGTGGTGGGGAGGTATTGCATTTCATGCTGGGGAAAGCGCCATCGGCAGGCTCAGCAGCTGAAGGGAGCTGGCTCACCACATGGCTTCTGAAGAGTTTCCCACCACAGCTGTATTGACAAAAAAAATTAAGTTTGGGTTTAAACAACGCTGTTCTGTTTTCAAGGAATGATATGTAGTCACTGATGCAATAACAGAATGATATCATATTGTCCAGTGAAATCCCTTAGCAACCGATTCAATATTTACAGACAAATTATGGGGATGGTGGAAGCCAAAGCTGTGGAATGACTGACAGTGCCCCAGCTCCAGCTCGCAAAATTCTTCCCTCTGGGCTGTTCTGCACGTTGGATCCTCAGAGCTTCTGGGGAGGTTTTCAGAAGTGATGATACAATGGTACCTGTAGATAACAAAATTATTATTTATTTCTGCTTTTAACTAACATTTTTTCAGTGCTTGAAGCTTGGCTGGCAGCTGCTTGGAGCATTTGCAGCGCCCTGGAGCTCACGTTTCAATGACATGAAGTGGGCAAGGCTGTTCGCTGGAGGCTGTTGCACACTGAACAGCTCAGGTCTGAGGGACGTGTTCGGTGTCTGCTGCTGACATTTGCCTTAACAAAGAAGCGCTGTTCTATCCTAATAGCCCAGAAGACCATAATAATGCTTCTCTGATGTGTGAGGCTGCTGTTGTAAGGGGTTTCTCTCTATGTAGTCTTCATGTCTGAGGACCGGGGGAGGGTTATATATATATTTTTTTTTTTTTTTTCCTTAGTAAATGTTAGAAGGGGGGGACCAAATTTCCCATGAATCCACTGGGACCTCAGCAACTGATCATGTTTTAGCGGGCTGTTAAGATTTATTGCACAAACCGTTCTGAAAACTGTGAAGAGATTTGCCATGCGTTTCAGTGTCAGAGGAGCTGTGGGAACAGAAAGGTTGGCATTTAGCGCTGAGCGATTCCCATAAGAAATGAACCAGTTTCTCCAAGTAGATGAGAGCTTCCTCACGGGTTGAAGGCGTTCAGCGTGTTCATCATCTCGTGCTGCAACTAGCAAACCTGTTAATTTGTGATGAGAGCCCAGCTAGGTTCGAACAAACGAACGGGAGAGCTGAGCTGGGGAAAAGGAAACCTTGGAGTCAGCAGTTGAGGCAGCTAGAGGGGCACAAGCATTTTTGAATATACTCTACATTAAATTTAGTTCTTTTTGGAGGTTGTGCCCTTAGAAATGTTCAGGAACGGTGCCAGAAATGCGATACATAAATCCTACCTTTCACCACGAACCATCTTCCTTGTCTTCCCTGTCATCTGCTTCTATATTAATGCTGTCAGCACTTCTGCTTTCCTTACCCTCCAGTTTGTTTTGTTTCTGGCCTAGTCTTCTTTATCTCTTCTCCTCTCCTAAGCTTTCTAAGTGCTTGTCACTCTTCCCCCCACCCACCCACCCCCTTTTCAACCCCAGAATATGATGTAGTTCGGCTTTACCTCATTTCTTTTTGGTGATGTCTGGCAGAGGCAGCTGTCAATAATCCACTTCCATCACAGTGTTCAAACTCTCGGGCACAACAATCAGGCTTAAGTTGTGTATTTCTAAGTTTATATGCTGTCCAGTCACTTGGAGTTCAAGGTCTTTCCTTATCAACTGCTTTGAAAATGCATATTCCCCATTATTATTGACTAACTTGCAGTGCTGCAATCTGGAATCCAGGAGAGAGAAAATAATAAGTAAAAAAAAATCGAACATGAGTATTTAACAATAAAAGCAAGAGTCGAAAAATATATATAAAACTTCAAAATTGTCTGGTTTCTAAATGCTTTCTTTTTGTGCTTATCTATTTCAGTTACAAGAGGCTGTAATTTGGTTCAGATGTGCCTGTTTTGATACTGGAATTTGACTGGGTTTTTAATAGCATGACCCTATGTAGGCTTGAACTCCGACAAAAGGGAAGGTTGTGATCTTATCATGAGGCTGGCGTAGTAAAGGAGATTAGTTCTCTTTTCAAACCATGTCTTGCTAGGTAGTGGAAATGTTTAGGTACCTTCAGCATTCAGACTTTTTAATCAATTGTCCTTGATTGCAACCTCTTTAAAAACGCACTGCAAGAGTCATCTAGCGGAATTATTGGTTTCCTTTTGATACACGTGGAAGGAAAACCCGGCCAATATATAATATTTTTATTAGATTTGTTTACTACTTTTGGTGTATTTGCTTTTGATTTCATAGGATGTTATTGAACATTTGCACTGTGCATTTCAACAGTCTGACATATTTTGTACCAACTCTTCAACTGGAGTAGGTTGGCAAATGTACTGGACATCAGCACAGCTAAGCTGAAAATTGGCCCTCTGATCTAAGCAGTTCCATACAGCTGCAAAAATGTCTGTTCCACGCGGATGGGGAGAAGGCATATTTTTAGGCTCGTCCAGCTGAATACCAGCTGCCTTGATTTTGCTCCAACTTTCCAAAAACAGAGAAGGTTGAATGATGAAGCAAAAATGAAGCAAGGCAGGAAGGCTTGGTCAACCAGAAGTACCTCAGGCATATTCTCTGTTTTGTCTCTCCTGTAGTCTCTGAAGAGCCTTTGCTGTTGCACGGATGTTCAGAGAGGGGAATTAACCTGGGCTGCCCTTGGCAAAAAAGCTGCGCCTGTGCCTTCTGCCTTTGTCATGCTGCTCGGAGCAGGCAGCCACAGTGCTGGAACTGCTGGGAAAGCTCTGAGGGGTGAGGGCTGGCATGGAAGTCGTCCTCTGAGGACTCCTTCCACTGAGATACCATTTTCTCTGGGCAGAAGGGTCTGCATAAGTAAAGTATTTGAATTTTGATGTGTCAGAGTGCTTCGCTAACCGTGTTTTCATTGAAAGCTGGCTCTGTGGCGATAAGAGTATTGATATGTTAGAGACCAGGGCAGTGCTTGCCCGCTGTGCAGCCTGCACCTGGAAGGATCCGTCCATCACGGGGAGAGCTGCCAAGAGCTTTTCCTTTGCTGTTCTCCCTGGGCAGAGGGGCACAATGGCTCAACACATTACGCCTCGGCTTAGAGTTGTATTTTTAAATTGTTTGACATTTTTAAACATCACATGTCTATATTAACTTCCAGCTTAAAACCGGTGTTCTTGCTCGAGTATCCTGTGAAGTCAGAGAGGAGAGGAAGGCTGTGGCTCACACAGTACGTCTTGTTAATTTGACCTGGCAACACGCTTTCCGATCTCTGCAGTGATTAAAGCCCATGCTGCATTGGGAACCCACTGTACCACTGGGCTGTCTCAGTAATACAGGGGTCTTTGCAGAGGTCGGTGTGGCTTCCTGGGGCAGGGCTGTTGGCAGGGGGAGCTGGCTACCCACACAGTACCCAGCAGCAATGTGCAGGGCTCCGGGGCAGCTCCACGGGGGCTGCGTGGAGATGCTCCACACTTGCTGAGGCCCGTGGAGATGCTCCACACTTGCTGAGGCCCGTGTAATTTAGCCAGGTGTTCCTTTTCCAAGTCATTCCTTAAGAGGGCTTTTCTTGGCATATCTGTTCATCCCTCTCTAAAGAATCCTGGGTCATTTTGGGAAAAAAACACAGTTTCAAGGCTAGCCCCGATGAAGGCACTGTTCTTGGCTCTTTGAGGAATAACATAGTTTTTGGTTATAAGCACTGCTTCCTGGAGCTTTTTGCTGAAAATAAAAGTAATATCTTTTTGCTGAAGATGATAATGCACATTTCCAGGAGAAATATAGTGCTGGTGTGTTTGTTCATTTTCTTAGAGAGTAAGTCGCGTATTTAAAAGGCTGATAACCTCCCCAAGGGAGCCTTGACTTCAGTGAGGTGACTCCAGGTTTTAAAGAGCACAGCCTCCTGGAACAAGAACGGGTCTTGTCAGCCGTGTGGCTAAAGACCAGGTTATTTCTGGTGACTGACTGTTCCTTTCCATCATGGAGAGTGGTTTTGGATAGTACTGCACAGGACCAGTTGCTGTAGTTGGCCATAGGTGGCACAGCATGGATGAGTCCTGCCTTCCCTCTAGCTCAGGGAAAGGAGGTTGCCTGGCTCACAGCCAGCCAGGGCTGGGGTCCCCTGCGCTGCTCCCCAGGGCTGCACCAGCAGGTGGGAGAGCCACGGCACCACAAATGGGTGGTGGGAGCAAAGCCAGGCTGGGGTCCCAGCCCAGGCACAGCCATGCAGGTCCCCACCGCTCCTGCCACACACAGGGTGCGTGTGGCTAAAATAGAGAGAATGGCTCGTACGAAAGGTGGTCTGAGGGGCAAAGTAAGTGCTCATGGAGCAAAGGAAAGTTGTAATTGGGAGGGGAAGGGAAGGGAGAGGAATGTAAAAACCACACGGGCATTCCTTTCCCTATAGGGCTGCCAGTCACCAGCCTGTTCTTCAGTGGGAAAAACAGCACCTTTGGAAAGGGATTTGAATAATTAAATTACTAGTTAGTGAGACCCTGTGGAATTTGAGTTGGTAATATTTCCTAGCATAAAAATGGTTTGTTGAGAGATTTTTATTTTTGCCCTGCTGGAATTTTTTTTCCTTTGGTGTGTCACGTCCAGCTGCTCCTCCAGATGGAGGCAAGGCAGCAGTCACCGACCCCCTGTGGGACCAGGAGAGGGATGGGAGTGATTATGCCGGAGCCACCATAGCGCAGCTGTTCGGCTGCAGACACACGAGATGCTTGGGCTTCCCAGAGCTGCTCGGCTGCCCGCAGCCGTGGCTCCCACCATTGTCACCGAAAGATTAGAGGCCTCGCTGAACAGCCAGGGTGGTTGCTCAACAGCTGGCCACATGGCTTGTGGCCATTCAGAAAGTGTGCCTCTGCTGAGCCCCAGCTGGGAGGGTATTTTGGAGGCACAATATTTTTGCTGGTCGTTCTGGGTTATTCTGTATTCCAGCTGCTTTTAGGAAAAAAAATGAAGAAAAAAAAAAAAAATAAGGAAACTATGACGTTCTGGAGAACTTTCCTAGATGCTGCTCGTGTGTTCCATAGTATGATTTCTGATGTGGAGGAGTCAGTAGGATTCAGTATTTCAGGGGGGAGCAGGTAGGGATTTTGTTCTAGAACATTTTCTGTTGTTTTAACTACTCAGCAGGCACCCAGTATGTCCGGCAGGCATTTGCGAGCCTCCCTCGCTCATCCAAAGTGATTTGGTCCTGGTCGGTTTTACAGGATAGTGCAGTTCCCCTTCAACTTGATCCCACTTCATCCTTATGATTCCCAAAGGGCTAATACCAAGGTGAAACTTCCTTGGAGTTTGATACCAATTCTTACCCGTCTAGTCTTCACTTTTAAAGGCTTTAATTTCCATGTACGGTAATAGCCTTTGTACCATATAGCACAGATAACACAGTTATATCATGCTGTGTTTTGTATCATTCTCTGCACTTTCTGGGCACAGGACCTCCACCCCTGAGAGGCTTTCAGAGGCAGAAGAGATGTCACTCAAAATTCTGCCTTTGCATCTGGGTACGTGAAGTTTATACTGAAATCCAAGACGCAGTGAAAGGGATGAGGGCAAGACAAAGCTTGCAGTGATCATACAAACTTCAAAGTCAACCGGCTTTCCTTTTGCATTCCTGATAAAGAGGCCAGAACACACAGAGCTGCTGAGCAGCAGGGATGGATATCTGGGAGTTACTAGGGGAAGAGCTCAGGTGTTAGGACTCAGTCTTGCAACCTTTCACACGTTAAATAGTTTTTGTTCGTCTGTATCTCCCCGTTACATTCTGTACACTGAAGATGGCTTCACCTGGAGACAAGCTTTCATTACTGAGGTACCTGAAGCCTTTAGGACTGCAATGGACTTACTCTCCATTTCCAGGTCTCTTTCCCTGGCATTATTTCCCCTTAGATTTTGATTCCATTTCTGTGCCACATTAAATTTTGCTTATCTAGACTTTACAGGTAGCTTTCCCCTTTGATTTAGCTTGATTGCAAATCAAGCACAAACCATGGTTTCTGCTTCTAATGCTTCCCTGTGACTTCAGGTCCAGCCTAGCCTGGATTTCCCTGCTGTGGCACTGCAGGCAGGACATTCGGGACACATGAAACCCAACCTTGCTCTGTTCCAGGCTGCCACACTTTTTGGTGTGTTTCTTCTCCACTGACACGGTAGTAAATTGTTTTCAGGTCATTGCGATTCTTCTTCATTGCACCATCCAAATAAAAGTTACAGAAATCATTCCCAGTAAGACACAGGGTTCTCCCTGGCAGGAATCAGCCAAGATCCACTGAGATCCACCGAGCTGCACCAGCCAGGGGGCTGGGTCCGAGGCTGGAACTGCCGGAGCTGCGTGAACAGGCTTGAATGTAGCAAGTGTATGTGCGTGTGGACACAGATGGTACAAGAAGCTCAAAACTTCCTTTAGCCAAAGGCACTTGACAAACAGGACAGCTTTTCTCAGCCTGTCTTGTAATATTTATGCATTCTACATATGTGAGATGTTCCAAACTTTCATCTCCAAAATAGCAGGAACAGTGTGCGTAGCACTGCCAGCCAAAGGAAAATTAAAGTAAATCCCCAAAGAAGTGATTTATAGGATGTAAATCACTTACAACAATGAATGTAATCCCGTCAAACAAGTTCTTCATTATAATAACTTAACAGTCATCTGTTGATTTTTATATCAGATCATAAATGCAGTCTCTGCAGTTTTATAAAAGCATTTATTCACAAATTATGGTGAAAACTGTCTGACAGAATAAGTCTCATCTTATACACGGAGGGCAAAGCTCTGCCTTTCTTTTTCTTTTTTTTTTTAAATGTTTAGGTAACAAGCCTGCCCTTTCTTCCTGCCTGTGATGAGAACTGAACTGGCTCTGTAAACAGCATCTCGGCAGCACAGCTCTCTTGCTGTGAGCTGTAATCAGTGCACATGTAATAAGATTGTACAACTTAATGTGCAACAACTTGGTAAGCACAGACAGACCCCTCTTGCAGTTTTTAGCAAAGGGGTATGTGTATGTGTGTGGTGGGCAAGTAAGTAATTAGAATGCCGAGAGCTACTATTAGAAGTTAGATATTTATTTTGCGGACTTTGCTGTGATGTGCTAATCCCTTTCTTAGTACAGAAGAATATTTATTTTCTTCTGTACTTAGTGTTTAGCTTTGAAGTTGTTCAATAACATCTGCTGGTGACCACAGAAGATGTTATAATTCTGGTACATCAATTGCAGCTTAGACTTAATTTGAGACTCTAATAGAGGCCCCGGTTTTCTGTCAGTTCTCTGGTTCAAATCAACTTTTTTCCCTCTGAAGACCCTAGCCCTTAAGGCACTGGATAAAAATCTCATCTTTTTGGTGCTACGCTAATTAGTTATTTTAATGAGCGTTTAATTACCTGCCTGCCTAAAACACTGTTTATGATGTCAAGAGAAAACTCCAAGTCTGAAAAAGGAAAAACATTTTAAACAAAACAAGAATCCACCCCCAGTTCCTAATCAAACTATACACAAGGAAGTTTTGAGAGTTAGAAATGGGCTAACGCTCGTACGGCTGGTGTGTCAGCTTCACCGTGCTTCATCTGGATGCAGAAACACAGATCTCAAAAGAGCAAGTAGGAAGAACAAATACAAACAACATAAGGAAGGCAATGTGGATGTATTTGGGTAAATGGGCAACAAGCTGCAATTTTTCTGCCTATTTCTCTGAACCTGAACTTTTGAATAGGTTTCTGTGCGGACTATGCATTTTAGTGTGAGGGTGTGGGAACCTGAAGCCACAGCTCAGGCTTCCATCTGCCTCTGAGATGTGTTCCCCATCACCAGATTACATAATCAGTTTTATGAGCGTTAATAATTTGTTTGTTTGCCTTTTTTTAACCTTGATTTTTCCCTCAGCAGTTCCTCTTTCCTCCTCTCTCTCCTATATTTGTCTGTTTATAAAGTTTTTAAAAGCTGATATTTTGGCTGATATTTTGAGTATTAATGATGGAATATATTCACATCCATCATATGATAATGGCCAGCATTCAGGATCTGCTGGATGTGATCCAAAATCTTGCTGAAGTCAGTAGGAACATTTCTTTTAGAGGGCTTTCAATTAGACCCCTAGCTATGAATATGGTCTGCCTTTTTACAAAAAAAATGCTGAGTAGCTAACTGTGGCTTGTTCCATTCAACATACTATACTTTCTTCTGTATCTGTTGCATTTCTTTCCTTTCTTGCATAAAAGGACCATCATTGTGATTTGGTTAATATTTCCTTCTACTGCCTTTATGTAAGAGAGTGTGCGCAGTGCAAATACAGTTAGAGTGTATTCAGCAGAGTACACGTGTGCAGTGTTTGGCTTTGCATACGGGGTTTGTTCATTTCTAAGGGCAGGTTGAACATTTTTCTTTGGCTTTTTTTTTTTCTGTGCCGCAATTACATATCAGATTTTGCTGAAAAAAATAACCTTATCTTGCGGGTGCACGTCGTGTTGAGGGAAGTATCCATAATCCACTGTTAACTTCAATGGATTCTGCCATGAATGCAGTTTATTTTTCTAAGTTGATATATAACAAACTGATTCGTCTTGACAGACTGACTTGTATAGCAACTCATCATCCAAGTGGTTCCCACTGTGGCATCGGTTGGGTTTAATTATAAAAAACTGTTTTGAACGGTGGAGAATGGAAAATGTTGGCTTAAGTAAAGGCTTAAATCCCAGAACGTCTCCGAAAAATTAAAAGATCTGAGTTGACGTGGGAAGACTCGCATGCACAGAAGTGTTCCTGAGGTTTAGACCTCACTGATCATCTGGTACGCTCCCAGGAAGCTTTTTTAAATGTTTAGATATAATTAGTTTTCTCAACTGGGTACAGGGGAAGAGTTCTGAAGAGAAGTCTGAGCACAAGCTGAATTACATTAAATACTGTGAAAAGTAAGTAATTTTAATGAAAGCAACCAAGAAGTGTTATTCCCTACTATGCAGCCCTGCATGCCCTTGGCTTTCAGTGTGGACAGTGTTCATCTGGCAAGGGAGAAAATTCCAGATTTCCTGCTGACAGAAGGAAAAATACTAAATGTTGCTGTAGGCAACTTGCCATCACACATTATTTCTTATGAAACATGTTTTTGTGGTTTGATTTTTGAGTCATGCCATTTTTAAGGAACGTGGAGGGTGTGTCTGGGTAGCAGGACGGGTACTTTGTGTGAGGCTCACCAGTACACCACTGGGATTCATACCAGCCTGTTTTGTTTTGTTTCTTATCTGTTTGTCACTTGCTTATGGCTTATGAATCACTTGCTTTAAGGTCGTCTTATAAATCCCCCACAACAGGTGTCTAATACTAGATTTAAGTGTAACTTTGGTTTGGGTTGGGTTTTTACTCTGTAGCTTTAGGCTTAGCAAGTCCCTTATTCATGCATCATCACCTGGAGGCTCTTCTGAAGGTTACCACAATGCTTTAGTTATGGCTTTATATGTAATGTATACATTGAGTACGTAAGCAGCCCCAAATCCTGGCTCTTAAAGCTCGAATACTTTGATTGCATACGTCTTTGTATCTACGCACATGTATATAGGCAAGTAAACCAAACAGCATGATATATATGATGTTTAAAAAAGAAACAACACCAAAAGCATGCAACATACTGGGAAATACGACTCAAAATTATGGGCAAATCTTTCTGTATTTGCACAAAATGCATTGAATGCATTTGAATGCAGACAAGCAAGGCCCTATAGCAAGACCAGCACAGGAACTGTAATTCCACTGCAGCCCCCCTGCCATCAGACTCACTTTGGCCAGCCTACACTTGCAGCCTTTGTACGTAAGGGATGTCTGGGTAGGCTCTCAGTCGTTCTCTTTACCCCCTTCACCAAATAACTTTTATTCTTGGCTCACCAGTTTTTGCTTTGCATAGATAGTTAAGGTAGACCTGTCAAAAGCATCCAGTTCTGTTCAACGGACATGGGTCAAGGAGGGGCGCAAGCAACAGCGGTGCGTGCTGCGGGCATGGCTGTAGCTGGGCACGCGTTGCACGTGCACGGTCACAAACAGGTAGGCTGGCAGTCTCAAGGAAGCTATGTCAGTTCATGGATAAATTATTACAATAAACCAATAGCTGTGAAATTAACTTTTCACCGTTTTCAAAAGTCACTTTCGGTTGCTCTTTTTTTTTAACTTTGCGTATGAAAGGGCAGCGCTTGGGAATTATTTGCAGTATCAGTAGCCAGGATTTTAGAGTAGCTCCATTACAGGGTCATAATGTGTATTGTATATTCAATAATCTGCCTGAAGCGAAAAAGAAAATCAGGAAGTTTGCTGTCTGCCTTTAGCTACTGACATCTCTGCTTTTGTGTGCTGGGTCTTAAAGTCAGCCCTGAAAAAGCTTTTTGTACAGATTAGTCCATTACTTCCCTTCTGAAACAATTTTTCTGTAGTAGTGACCTAGTAAGAAAAAGCCAACCCTTTGTGATTTATGAGCAGATTGCTAGTAATGCCGTATCAGTAAGGTGGTAATTTGCATGACTTATCCAATGTTATGTGGAAAAAGTGTAGCTGAGGGTTAAAATTTAATAAAGGTACCTTTAAAAAGTAGGGTAAAGGAATAAATAATTTCCAGCGCTGTTGCCCAGTCCACGGAAGTAATTCTTATCCAGCTCTAAATTTACATTTCCCTTGACAGAAACATGCATAGGTAACAGATGAAAATGGTTGATTTGTTGTTTTGGATACAGTAGCAATTAATTACAGAGAATCCTGCTATTTTGTTCAGACCTGCCTGTAGTGAGAGGAGACAAGGTTGTTCTTATTTTGATTTTCTGTGATTTACGAGGTTTCAGAAAGGAAGGGCCCTTTGTTTTCTATTCGGGGTAGCCACGAGCTGGTCCCCAAGCTGCCGATTCTGGAGTGTACAAACGTTTCACAGAAGCCCATTTTCCCCAACAGCAACAGAAGAATCCCCAGTTTGCAATACCCTGCTGACTGTGTACTGCTCTGACACCCTCCGTCTCACAGGCTCATGGTGCTCTGGTGCCTTCTGGAACTAGCCCAGCACCACTCCTTGGTAAAGGCTTTACCCTTTGGGTGTGCAAGCAGAGCTTACAAACCTCTCCATGGCTCACAGGCAGCAGCAGTGTTGGTCACATCCAACAATCCAAGTTAAGGTAGCGGGTCTTGTGCCTGTTCACCGGGGCGAAGACAGAGTGTTAGCTTCTCTCTATGCCTGCTGACAAAATGGCATTGAAAATCCAGTAATGTTGGAGGAAACCACGGAGCCTGGCAGGGCAAGGACAGCATGGAATCAGCGGCTGCAAATAGAAAAGGCTGATGGGGTTTGAGGGTTTGGATTTGATAGAAAAGGGCACAGATTGGAAGGGGTGGCCCCCACGGCATCGGCGAGGCTGGAATATGCATGTCAGCCTTTCTCAACAAAACAGCCCCTGGCAGTTCCCCCAAGTGGAGTATGTTTCAGTTTTTCACGATACTGCAAGATGGTAAATACTCAGTAATAAACAAATGGGAGTTAATTTGTTGGAGGGACTCAGTTTGGATTGGCAAATCTCTATTGCTTCTGAATGGCTGAATCTTGTGGGTTTTTTTTAAAGTCAGGCAGTAATTTGGGTTGGTTTCAGCTGCAAGCTGGCTTTCTGCAGGCAGGCGCTCTGCATGCTGCCCAGGGATGAGCCTGAGTTTCTGAATTACATGTGGCAGCCTCCCACCAGCTAGCACTGCGGCCAAGGAGGGGCTGAAAAATATACGTTTCTTTCACTGGGCTCCAGAGGAACTTGACAAAGAGCCACACTTTTTAGACAAAACATGGAGGATTACATCAGTTCAGAGGCATGCCACGCTGAAACCTCCGACACAAACCAGCTGACTTAGGCATGGCAACTTATCCAATTGCACCTAGATTATAGAGCTGTCATCAGCTGTGGCAGGCTGCGGCACTGTGAATATTTCTGTAATTACCATGGGCAGCAGTGCTGTCGGGTCTTAGAGAGAACAGGGCTTGTTTGGGAGGGCAAAGAATTGTTGAAGAGGTGTAAGATGAAGAGATGCATTTCTGCCATTAGTTAGCACCATTTGCCAGGAGGGGTTTTTTTCCCCTCTTCTTGGCACCATTTGCCAAGAAATTAAAGCACGTGGTTTAGGAGGAAAAAAAAAAAACAACCAAAAAAAACCCCAAAACAACAAAAGGCAATATCCTTCCAGAGAAAATAAATGTAATGAGTAAACATTCATTCTGTTGCTGAGAGACTCTAACGACAGGACTAAGAAGTGTCTGTACAGAGATAAAGATACAGTGCCCATCGAGGCTTCAATTCAGTTAGTAGGTGCTGTATAAATACGGGACGAAGACGCAGTCCTGGACTCTAAAGCCCCTAGTGGCAAATGCTCATCTAAAAGACAGGGAGCAATCACAGCATCACTGATACTTTTGTAGGATTTGTATGATTTAAAAAGGGGTCCTTCTGTGCGTGAAAGGACTTAGGTGGGTGCCTATGCAAAACATGCGTTCCATCAGCTCATCCTGGATGCACAAGTGCTTCAGACAGGATTGATTCAGAGCACGATCGTGGCCCTCACCTCTGCTGCTGGTGTCTGAAATACTCCACTGTAGCCTAAAGAGAGGAAACTCTGTACTTTCAGTTAACCCCCTGGACAAATCTTTCTCTGCTAGGGCTGCTCCTACCCAGTGTGTTTCAATGAGCTTGGCTGAGAGGTTCAGCTCTGCAAGGCTCCTACATGTGTTATGCTGGCAGTTTGCTAGCAGGCAAGCTGAGTGCTAAAATCAGTTTGATGTAAACTAGGGTGCATGTTCTAGCACCCAGGAAGATTGTTGGAACATATTTCTGAGAGGAGCAATGGAGTCTATTTTTTATATACCCTTCTGGAAGATAGGCATTACCAAAATGCAAGTTATGGCATTCCTGTGATGCAGCTGATGAAATTTAGATGTCTCTGACATGAGAAAATCTTGGTCAGCCTAGATAACCCACAGGCACTTTTCGACTCAGGGTCTTTCCAGCTGTGGAAGCATCATGCACCTGGGGACACATACTTTGTTGTCAACAGCTTCTTCTCAGAGATGTCTTACTTTCTAGACTCCAGACCAGTCCTGAGACAGACTGGGTCTGAGAGATTGTGCGTGAGGGTATTATAATGCTGTGAAAGATCTTGTTATTACAGCCTTGGAGGCAAGTCTAGCGGCTCTAATGGTTTCAGTTCCTCCACAGCCTTCAGCATTCAAACCTGTGTTATCAGTACAGCAGGGAGGACCTGTTGCAAGCCTGATCCAAGAGATCCTTGCTCTTTATGAAATATGCTGCAAGATCTCCAACTTTTACTATATCAGTGTCTACATGAAGGAGATAGGTGGAGGCAAACCTGTTTAGCAGCAAAATAGGTGCTTCTCTTTTGCAACAGGTATTGAGCTCTGTGGGGTTTGGTTTATATGAGCTGGTGTTCTTTGAAGGTTTTCTTCTCTGGGCAGCATTGCAATGTTTCTGTGATGTGTTGATTTCAGTTGTGGAAATTCAATTTATTACTGCTGTCAGCTTTATAGGCAAAGAAAAAAAAGTATTGTTCTGTGTGGTACCCCATAGATCAGGTCAGTTAGGGAATGCAGAAGATGTCTTCCGATGTTTATTAAGAAAACAAAGCGGAGCTATTAAACTGATGAGCAATCTGCTCTACCAAAGCTGTGCAAATTCTTTATCAGCAGCTTGTGGTCAGCTCCTGTACAAGACGGCAGCACTAAGCAGAATGAGTGCATTGAGTGGACCCCATCAAAACCCCAAGAAGGCATTTCTCATTTTCCTGGCTCAACAGCCAGTTATGCTGTGCTGCAGCATGAAGCATGGCTGTACAGCATGCGTTACATGTCACTGGTTTTTAGTGGGAGCAGGAAGCTGCAGAGTGGAGCTGGTGAAGCAGAGCTGAATCCCAAAGTCAGTCTGAGTCAGACCATTTTCCTTATGAGTCTGGGCATGGAAGGGGAGCTCCCTGGCTTTGTTTCCAGGTGTGTGTCTTTGCCATTTTTATCAGGTGGGAGAGAGAGAGTCTCAGGGTGTGACTCAACTCAATCTCTTTGTGTTTCTCAAATCTTAGGTAGCACCAAAGTTCCTGATAGATGGTGGGCAGTTAATAATAAAAATGAGATCTTTCTGTCTTAGTGAAGTGCTCTGAAATATTATTGGTGCAGAAACAGCTTGTTGAATGCTGCTAGCCATGCTTTGCTGGTTCTGTTGCACAGGAGGAAACCCCTCTGAGCAGCAAAAGGGCTGCTTTATCGGGCTGTGGGTCCTCGCCAGGAACACTGGCTGCAGATTGAGTAGAGGACAAGGAGTGTCAAGCGTAGAGGAGACTTGTCAGTTTTGGCATAAAAGTCAAATATTTTTCACTCAAATGAGTTCATGCAAAGTCTGGGATGGATGAACTGTTTGGGGTTTGTGAAAGAATAAGCTTCATTTGAATTTCAGCTCTGGACAAATTCATACTCCTGTATACTGAACTGCCTGCTTGCTTTTGGCATCGTGCCCTCTGGACCTGTTTATTTGATTAATAATTTGAAGTTGACTGTAGCTATTGCTGAGCTGAAGCACAGTAACAAAGATAACAACAATAAAGTTAATGTCAAGCCTCTTTAAAAATCATACAGCAGCCCCTCGGGTGCAGAGTCATGTTTCTCAAGATAGAGGCATACGTATGTAAATTGTCTCTTTTTATGTCTATAAGCAAGCTTTCACGTGGTGTGGGCAAGACCTTGGCTCAGAGATACTCAGTAAGGTTGGAGATAGCATGTCAGCTGCACGGTGTCTAACATGTTCACACTGGTCAGACTTGAAGTTTTCAGCTCATTTCTTCAGGGTTAAGCTTCTTGAAGCATTCTCGTTTTCCCCACAGAGTTCCCCCAGGGCAAGCAGTGTTTTGCAGTACGTGGGGATTGAAGCGATATGACTTTATCCAATGTTTTGTTAGTTCCTTTCTTTGTATGCGTTGGATCGCCTAGGAAACCATAATAATCTTGTTAAAATAAAGATTTAATCTTACTGCGGTGTTGGGGCTAGTTCAAAAAGCCAGGCTAATACTGGCTGCTTGTCGCAGTTAGAGCACTTGAATTTGGACAGGCTCCCTTTCCGGGGAGCGGGCGAGCGCCGGCACCCTGCAGCCCTGCCGTGCGGAGCTTATGGCAGGCAGCTGCCCAGGGCAGCCCCAGCAGTCACTTTGGTTTAGCAGAGGCTGGGCACCAGGGTGAGCCAGCTGCACCGGGCAGCCGTGGCCGATGTGCCAGCCTGGCCAGCAGTGCCACGAGCAGATGGAGAGAGCCCTGGGTTAGCATCTCTCTTGCAGGACTAGCGCGGTAGTTTGTGCAGTGACAGCTCCCAAGGAAACAGAGGCAGCTGCAGCAGTCGCCAGCTCGTAGCCGCCTCTCCTAACCTCTTCTACTCCCAGAAGAACTGGAAGCGGAATAAGCTGTATTTTTCCTGCATTTTCTGGGTTATGGCCAACTCATTTGGTATCTGTATGGGCAATGCACTGCCACTTGTAAAAGCTCTGTTCTGCATAGTGCTCCCCCAGTTGCATGCACTATTACATATTTTAGCAAAAAATTAAGCTGGCCTCTCCTCCTGCTCACTGGAAGATCCCACTGGTGTAGGCTTTCCAGGAGGGAATCTGCTGTGGTCTATCATCTGCTCTACAAAACTGTCCCAGTAGCTGCGGCTGGTGTGGCCAGATCCATGAGCTCGGGATGCTGAAACACTGTAGTTGGCTGTTCCTCCTCTCTTGGTCGTAGCTTTTAATTTTGGATTGCGTTGCATCATTTGTACATATGTAGTTAAGAAATAAAAAACAAAGCGCTGACCTCTGGTGACATCCAGCAGCTCCTTCAAACAATTTCATCCTTTCTTCTCTTCCCTGGTTCTTAATTTGCACTTTAAAGAGCAGGCTGTTGCTCAGAAGGCAACTGAGTTGCTGATGGAATAAAACCTGTCACGGTTTGAAGATAATCAACAAAGTTAGTCCATGAAACAATTTCTAAGATATAAACAAGATCAAAGTGCTATCAGATGTGGACACCAACAAACTAGTCTTTGATAATTTAATCTACCAAATTACCAATTTTAAGGCATTTGATTTGTTATTTCTGCAAATTAGGGGCCAGACACTGTTGTACTTTCTTAGTTTTTAATCTCTTGTATTTATAAGAGATTACTGCTGGAGGAATGTGCTGCTCAGGGGGGATGATGCTGGTTAACCCTTTCTTTAAGTGTTTTTAATTGCAGTTTGCTGTTTCTGTGATAATATAACCATGTGCTCAGTGCCGTTCGTCCAGATAGGTGAATACACAGGAGCTGCCTGGTGCAGTAGAAAAAAGAGCCATTGTGGTTTTGGCAACTTCTTCCTTTGCTTTATATTTTTCTGTTGCATATTTTTCTGTTGCATATTTTTCTGCTTGTACTGCTGCTCTCAGCCCAGGTGGGTACATCCTACATTTTCACAGTAGTTTCATTTCAGCCTATCTCTGATGCCTTCAGCGCACCTCCTTATTCTCCTTTCTGCCTGTCCAGTCTCACGCCAACCTCCTGGTCCTACCTTGTCCACCTCCAAGAAAATCTATGTCCCCCATATTCTCCTGCCCGAGAGGAGTGAGCAAGGTTTGTGTGTGCCAGAGCGGGAGGAAGGAAGAAGAGGAGCTGTGCAGGGTGGTAGGTGGGATCACCACAACCCTGGGGAGAGGGACTGTGAGAGGCAAGCAGCGCTGCCAGGGTCAGCTGGGGTTTCAATAGTCACCTCTGCTCACCTCTGCAGGGCATCCTCCAGCATAGTGGGAGGCACTGGGTGGACTGGTGCCTCTCAAGTATTCACTGGAGTAAAGATAACGAATCTGGCACTGGTAAAAGCTGTTCACCTTATGCCTCTGGGTGGAGTAGGCTGGATGATGTGATGGGCAAGTCTGTGTGTATGTATTTCTGATGGGATTAAAGAGCTGGTGTTTGACCTGGACCCTTCCCATGGTTTGGGCTGTTTGAAAAACCTCCCTTGGGGAAGGGAGGCGTCTTCAAGTGGCAGAGAGTTTTCTTTTATATAAAACAAGACAGAATAAGCGCTTGTGTTAGAAGCCTGTTTTATTGTCTATATTTGCTCATCCCAAATTAATTCAGCATGTTTTCAAGCCAAGAGAGGGTAGCTGAGCCCTGCCAGAAGTCAACAGCAAGTTTGGTAGTAGATACATTCTTCTCTTTCAGCAATGAAAACACATTAAAGATCAGGAGGAACAGCCTCCGGGGACAGGGGGGAAATTTTATCCTGGAAGGAAGACTTGGAAGAATTTGTAACCTCGGGGCAGAGAGCCTGGGAGAAACAATGAGATGACACATCTCCTGCTGCTGTTCCGCTCCCTTCCCACTCTACTGAAAGCTGCTGTTGAAACATTTTTTTCCTCTTCTGCTGACAAGTGCTTATTATGGCCTGATTTTTTGCGAGGAAAAGTTTGGAAGTGAGCATTTTTGTTTCTCATTATCAGTGCAGGCATTTTCCCAACTGCATACCAGCCAGCACCCTCCTACCAATTAATCTGCTCAGTATTTATTTTCATCCCATGCAGACGGTGCCATTAGGTGATGCTGGGCCAGCACGCGTGTCACCACACGGCTGTAGCCTTGCAGGACAGGCCAGCACACTTGACTTTTTGCACCAGCTCCCAAAGAAAAAGGGAATTACTGCATCCTGCTGGTTTCTGAGGTCCCAGGGCAGCTGCCTGAGCTAAAACCCAACCCAACAGAAGATAACGCTGAAGGAATGCATGGAAGGGTTTCACAAGATGAAGATTAAATGATTAACCACCACAGCTGATGGTCACTGGAATCCGGCAGCCTGCGGCAACGTGCTGAGCTGAATTTTATATCCAAGGAGCTGCAAACTGTGTTGGCTGAAGGATGGAGCTGTGCTGCAGTGTCATCCCTTGGTGTGGTGTGAAAGCCTACTGCCCGTTCCTTCGCAGTGATAAGAAAAATGAACACCCAGACATACCAGCTCCCAGCATTAGCATTCCAGTTTTCATATATTAATAGCAGTAAATTAGCCAGAGATAAAAACCTGAGTACACTAATTTTTGTATCAGGATCCTCTCCCTCACAGCCATCGTGCTGCAGAAAGTTTCCCATCGCTCATGCCTGGAGGAGCAGCCACTGCTGGAGTGGACAGAGCAGCCGTAGGACTCCACAAGGCCATGGTTTTATGGCCAAGTACGACAGGGAATGCCACGTTCAGCTGCAATGGCAGCAGCAGTGTTGCAGGTAGAATGTAAATGACTACAATTAGCTGGCACGGGGGTTGATCATGTGATTTATAGTCCCATTAATAATAACTGTTTATTTGTTATTGCAGTATGTCAACAGTGCTGCAATCCATCAGGTCTATACCAGACGTGAAATTATAGATTATGGGTGTGGAGAAAATTGGAAAAGGAGGAAGGAATGATTTGTAAAATCCTCTGATCTTACGCATATAACAGATTTTCTTGGGGGCAGTTATCTATTATTTGCTGTACAAAAGCAGCAGTTTACCCTTTGAGCCACTGGGGACCTCTTATCTTTCCTGCTTGTCACTGGAAAGCTTTTTGCAGTGTTGCTCAGGTTTGGCACGCGAGCCACACCACGCACACCACGCACACCCACCGTAAAGGGCAGGTCAGAGAATGTTTGCCTCCGGCTGGAGGCATGCAGAAGTACAGCCTTGGACTCTGCAGGATGAACCCTGATGGATGCAGCTGCGGTGCTGTTCGGGTGTCCACGAGTGTCCCTGCCCAGTTGGCAGGGTGTTCCCAGTCCCAGGGGAGTTTCACCAGGCTGGGTAACTGCCAGGTGAGAGATGGATTTGGTGCCAGGATTTGGAGACTGTTCTGGGCAGTAGAAGATGGAGGAGTGCAGGGCTCCCGGGAGATCCATCCTTGTACCCCACAGCCTGGGGGCTGCTGGCACTATCTGCCACTCCAGGGAGCATCCCTGATGGACATGCCCGTCTTCCCTGGGCACAGGCTCCAGCCAGCAGCTGTGACGGGCTCTGTGCTGACGCGAGGGTACAGCACACAGCACGGGCCCGTTGTGTCTTAGGGCTTGTTGGGTTCGCAGTAGCTGTAAGTGGTGCTGCAAGCACAAGAAGGACCACAGAGCCCTTGAGCTCAGCATTGGCTGTGACTGCCAAGCTTGCCACCTGCCTGGGTTAGGGGGCACGGCCCGTTTTCCCACTTCTTATTACAGCAGCTTGGAGACCCACATGCAAGGGCCCTGTCAGCAGCATGGAACGGTTCAAGTCAATGCCACTAAAAATTACCTTCTAAAAAACTGCCTCTGAGGCTTTCTGAAATGATTTAGAAAACGTTTACAACTGCCTTTCATGTTAAAACCAATAGCTGAAATACAAAGGCTGGCATTTCCAATAACCCCCACAAATAACCCCCTCCCATCCCACAGGAGCTGTCACTGAAATATTGCAAAAAAATCCAGCAGGCAAAGACCAAGCAGCAGCGAAAGACAAGTGAAGGCTCCAATCCCATGAAGTTCAGGTCTCCCAACTAGTTTAACTGATGTGACCTCTCCCGTTGACTCCTGTCAGACAACCAGCATGCTGCAAATTAAGCACAGGCACAGATGTTGATCCTGAAAATGCCTGTTTGTGGAACAAATTTTTTTGTAATAGGAGATGGCATCTGTGCTAATTTAAGAAAAGCTATGTATGTACCAAGCAAAGATAATGGGTACTTTATAGCCAAAACTGGAGCGGGACTCAAGGTGAGCTCCTCGTGCGCAGGGCAGTGGCTCTGCAGCCCAGGAGAGGCACGGATGACTTACGGCTTTCCTACTGCTTGCCCTCAGTACACTCAGTCTGTCAATCTACTGCCAAGTCAATCACTCTTGTAATTTCAGTGCGAGGATTTTTTGCACCATCAAGCCCCAAGCTTTCCTTTTGTACCTTATAGGAATATTTTAAATGTAAAAGTAGAAATCCTATGTGATAAACCTGAAATTCTTTTAGGAGTTAATGGCAGCCAATTAACGGCACCCAGTTTAGCCTTGTAAGACTGTGGAGCAGCAAAGAGAAAGGAGTAAAACTCTGGCAGTATAGGAAGAGAAGTTTTGTATTTTAAATTCTAAAAAGATTTCAGGTCTTTGAATCCAGCTGTTTTAGAGCCTTCTTCATGCCTTCCTAACCTTAGCTGGGGATCTTGTTGACTCCTTAAGTTGCAGAGGTCTGTGAGTCTTAGTATTAAATTTTGCAACACTTCTGACTGCAGGCTGCCAGGAGCTGCCATGCAGCTTGTGAGCCGCAGGACTGGAAAGCTTTTGTCGTAGACATACATCACTATTTTTTCCGCCCTTGCAGAAAATTTGGCCATAAATGTGATGTTTGTCAGGGGCTGTATTTAAGCATTCACATGGCTCGGTGGGTTGTGATCCTGGGCTGCCACGCATGGATGCTGCATGTGCCCTCTTTGGCCCTTGGGACAGAGCATGGGTTGTGAGATTTAACCCTTTGGGTATGTTGTTTTTACTGGTTTGCTGTTGAATTCTAATAATTAATAGCTTACCAATAGAAAAACCTTTAAGAAAAATACGAATTCTGGTTTGAGAAGTCATGGTTGTGTGTGCAACGTTTAGATCAATAGCTTTTCCTTATTAATAGAAGCACAATGAAGTAATTGGAAAACTCAGTATCATGATGAATTGATGTTTTCCATATCAAAACAAATGGAAATCTCAAAGGCTGATTGGATTAAATTGAGGAAGCCAATATTACAGAATTTTTATTGGCTTTTATGTGTGGAAATTCTGTGTCATTTAATTTTTGCTAGTTTTTGTGCAATTTCATGTTTGTTGAAAACAACACTTTCCAATCTTCTTCTCCTTCCCCTGGGATAGTCCAGTGTTAAAACCCTAAAATACACGTAGTTTTTCAGTAAAAGCAATTACTGGTTTTGCTTTGTTTATGGTCAAGATCAGCAGTACTTAATAGCCTACCTAAATTATCAAAGATTCGATTTTTATGTAGTGTGAAATTATGGGAAAATCAAACACTCCACCACAGCAGATGACTCAAGATTGCAATAAATACTCTGCACAAAGGATGCCACTACGTGTTCTTCATCCCCATCCCTTCCTCTCACCTGCCTAGCACCTCCTCAGCATCAGTGGGGTTTGTAGAAAAAAAGGCAGAAAACAGTGCAGACAGCCGTGGTCCCTCACCCCTGCAGTGACTGCTGCAGTGGGGGACATCGGGGTGGTGCTGGAAGTGATGAACCCCACTGCCTTCACCAGCACCTGGTACTGGTGTGTATTGCCATGGGGAGGGCTAAGTGTCGTGCCAAATGGCATTTGCTTCTGCCAGGGTCGAAGGGTTTGGTTTTCTGTGGTTCTGGTTGTAAAGCTCAGGTCTCACATGGCTGGGTGACACTGGCTGCTGTGGGTCATGGCTGCACGTTCAGCGCCTTGGCTGGGGGGTTATGCCAGGTGAAGAGGACTCCGAAGGCAGCCTGGCCCAAAGCACCAAAACAGTTTCTGGTTTTGCAGCTCACAGGCTGTGAGATGGTACAGTGCTCCACTTAACCACAGCCCTGCTAGCACAGCATCCAGTAAAACCGTGCAAGCTGAAGAGCCCCCCAGGTTTTGAGAGCTCTTCCAGGCTCTGGGGTTTCGTGGGTCCCTGGGGGCAACTGCTGAGTGGTGAAAATCAAGTTTCTGTTGGAATAAGAACTCTGAAGTGAGATTACCTGTGATTGTGTGCACTCTTATTTATGTGATAAATACACCATGATTTTTATATTCAGTGACATATGGTTCCTTAAAGGCCTCTGGATTGCTAGAGAAAACTAATTTAATTGAAGTAAAACGTGAAAACAGAGCAGAATCAAATACTACTTTAGAACGCAATTTTGTATATTCAGCTGATATTATTCTAGCAGGGGGGTTATTTTTAACTGTATGATTATGGATTTTTATAGTGTCACGTCGACATAAAGGGCTTTTCTTCACAGCAAGAGCCGAACAGAGGAAGTCCAAGTAAATGAGATCCAGTGTCCTTCAAGGAGGCAGTGGTAAACATGTTCTCAAAGATGGAAAAGTTCAAATATAAACTAACTATGCTTACTGTGGGGAGAGGAAAGAATACATTGATTATATTTGAGAAGACAGCTGGTTGAAGATCAAAATCAGTATCGTTATCCCCAAAGTCTGCCACAGTGATATTTCAGAAACCCATTCAAACCTCATGTGGCACAGACAGACAAAAATAAATCTGGTAGTGATAACTCAGTGTCCTGTTCTGTGGTATCTGTTTAATGTCAGGCAGCAGAAGCCCTTCAGATCCGTTCAGAGCCACAGTAGGAAAAGAAAAAAGGTGAGGGGAAAAGAAAGGACAGCATTTGAAAGGAGATAGTTCCACAAAAGCTGATAATGAAAATGGCTGTAGTTGTGCAAGTGGAGCTCCTAGGAGGGCAAGGTGCTTGCCTGGGCTTGGGGATCTGTTCAGGATTCTCCCTGCCTGGCTGCCACAGGGGAGCCAAAGGAGCCTCTCTCCCTCCTTCATTAGCACCGTCTGTGGCTTGGTGTCCTTAGGAGCTTCAGAAAAAATTAGATAAAACACAGGCATGAGTCCTGTGTTTGAAGCTACACTTGTTTTTCAGCTAATTGTCATCTGGCTAATGAAAGCCGAATAGCTTTGTTCATAATAACAAAACTTCAGGATCATGCTTTCGATGTCAGCTGGAGTAAACCTTTAAAACAGCCTGTTTTAAGAGGATTAGGAAAAGGAGTGTTAGATCCTGTTAGATCTGACCAAGTGGTAGAAATGCCATGGGCTAAAAACATTAATTAGACTTAGTTAAAGCTTTTGGTAACGCAACTGAAGTTAGTTACAAAGCACATGCTCTGCTTTTGATAGTGTGTGTATTCTCTAAGTAGCCTCATCTTGATGTCTGTTGTACAGCCGGTACCTGGAGGCAGAGGAGCAGGGAGGAAGGGAATGCCTTTCTCTGTTTAACGCTGAACACCATTTCTCTCCCAGCCTCGTGCTGAAGCACTTGCTGTTGCCGTGGCTGAACAGAAATGAAAATCTAACAGATTATTCCTTCCCTTTCCGTGGTTCAGCTTGTACTAATTAGGCTTGTACGGGGCTTCAGCCGCTTTGGCAGAGAAGTATCCACACCTGATCACCTTAGTGATCAGTGCTGTGGTGTCAGTCCTCATGGACCCGTCAGAGACCAGTTGCCCTGTACTCAGGTGCAGAGCAGCGTCACTCCACACCTCTGCTGGTGTATTTACAGGCAAATGCAGGTGACTTCAGTCCCCAGCCACTTGCATTCAAGGTGCTTGCCCATGCAATTTGCTGAATTAGATGTATGTTAGTAAGAGTGTAACAGATCCTGCCCAGCCTCCAAGGTTAGCTGTTAGATTTGAAAAAGCAGTACTGCATAATTTTTTTAAAAAATAATAATCACAAATACAGTCTGCTTTAGTATTGCTACAGGTTATTTCATTCTAAGGCAGTTTTTTTAAGGAGGCAGCTTTTGCTTTCTCATTTTTTGAGGATGAATTGCTATAGTAGCTCCCAGGGCCATTTATTCAATAGATCACTAATAAATAAGTTGCAGCTATTTGGCTTCTCTTTCTTGTTCTGACTCATTTTAGCTTCTGGACATGCAGCTCCATCCTGCCAATATTTTATGACCAGTTTTTCTATTATTGTTTTTCAACGTATTGTGCAAGTGGTTCTGTGAGCGCTAGAACTAATGAAGTCTGTTTTTCTAGGGCCTTGTAGTTCATACACAATTGACTTTCATGTCAAAGAAGGTGTAGGATCCCACTGAAGGTTTTCCTGGAGTTGGTATGTTTATGTTGGCTGTCTCCTCCATACATTCTCTAGGAGTCCGTAAGCCAAAGGCCCACTAAGGCTTTAGCATGCAGACAGCATGCTGAGGGTCCCTCTCCTCGTCCTGGCCTGCTCTTCCTCATTTCATGAGACTGGTAGGAGCTGTGTTACTACCCATCTCATTCCGCCTCTCTGTTAGTGTTGGTCTGAATCCACCAGCACATTCCAGCCCTATCCCAAAGGATAGGCCAGCACAGATAGGACACCATGCGCTTCTTCCCCCCCCACCTTTTTTTTTTTTCTTCTTCATTTTCACTCTTCAATCCAATCCACTTGCACAGATTTCCACGTGCACATACAGGCTTCTGTGACACTTAATCTCTTGTGAGAGACACTGCAGACACATTGCACGCTGTCAGGTTTGTGAGACTGCACACAAAAAACCTTACCAGCGATCATCAAAGCCTGTGCCACAAATTGAACAGCTGCAAAGACCTTAAATGACTTCTTCCCTGTTGTCAGCACTGCAGAGCAGCACTGGTTTGTATCACTGTAGGTCGCCGATTAAAGAAATTGAAGCAGGGGCGAGCTCGCAGATTCCAGGGGTTTCCTTCCCCAAGCATTTATGATGAGGGGCAGGGAGGTGGTCCCAGGAGCATAGGATGTTAATTCCATTAATTGAAAGGGAGACTGAAGACTGGGGGGTTGTTTCATCTCAGCTGAGGCCTTCAGGTGTCTAATCTAAGCAATTGCCTACGAGTCAGTGAAAAGAGACATCCCTCCATTGCTGGTAGAACTGCCATTAGGTGCTGAAGGAGGGCTTGGGCAGCTGGAGATCGTGCAGGGCAATTCCTCCGTTCGTTGTGTGCGAGAGCAATAACGGCAAAAGATGAAGACAGCAATGTCAAATGCTTCAAAGCCTGAGGTTCTGGTTATCCATTGTGTGAAATAGGGTGTGTGTGTCTCTTGTCTTTAACTTACTGATAGTGGCACACAAATGCCATCCCTTCCTTACAGTCCTTATTCTTTTCTGTGTGAAGAATCCAGTGCTGTGAGCCCTTGAGTGTACCAGAGGGACACAGGGAACCCTTAATGAAGTGCTATTGCCCCCTACCTCGTTAATGAGGAGTGGAGCTGCTTTTCTTCTCTTTAAAGAGAGTGGAACGGTATAAACAGAAAGTTGCCAAGCATATAGTTGAAATTGGAATTAAAAGTCTAGGAAATCAGCTACCTAAGTTGTTGCTTATGTGCAGCAGTTAAATGGCGTAAATGAGGATTTCAGAATAGGTGCTGTGAGGGCGTGCTCGGTCAGGGGGGTGGTCCTCCTCCGTGGCCCCTCCGGCTGGCAGCTTCCACATCCATGGTGTTTTGGGGCTGGGAGCAGCTCTTCAGCTCCCTCAAACATTGGGATGGGTCTGTCTGTTTGCTTTGTCCTATCTAAACTGCACAGAAAGTACTTATATCCTTTTGGAAAGCTCACACAACCCAAAACTGGTTCCTCCGGACACAAATTGGCTCACTCGGATGAAATGCTCTGGGGAATATGCATCACTTGACCACTAATATTTTTTCCTGAGCACACCAGAAATTCATATGACTGTTTTGCAGTCAGCAGGTTAAAAGCAGGCTCCAGCTGAAACAGCCGGGTGGGCCACTGATCTGAACCCAAGACAGGGCATCCTAAGGGAATCAGAGTCAAATTGTCAAATTACACCCTACCACAACAGGCGTGGAAAAGTCAATACGTATGATAGGTTCTCCTTCCCAGAGAGCCCTAATGAGGGTACTGCTCAGGGTGTCTTGTTATCTATTGCCTCTGCCCAGGGCTGACAGTAAGCTGCATGTATTATCATCATTGCACTGATAGTATAAGACATCTTTGTAGGTTTACTTGGATTCACTTACATGCAGAGGAGATTTTCAGGTCTCCCCCACCGGTGTGTTTGTAAAGAAAAGGCTGCATCTGTGTCATCTGGACAAGATGTCTGTGAATCAATTGGGTTATGGCATGGTCTGCTTCACTTAGGCTGAGCTCTTGTACCGACAGCACGTCTGTCTGCACGTCATCGTCTGGTGGTGTATCATATGGCTTTTCAGTAACAGGAGGTACATAGGTTGCTATCCCAGTTCAGTTAATCACTCAGTTTCCAAATTATGGAATATCTCTGGGGATACATTTAAGCACAAGGTCACACACCGTGTGCGATAAGAAGAGGGTTCTGGTTCAGGGCTACAGTTGCCAGAAAGAAGAGCTTGTCCCAGGTCCTGGTTGTAGCAGGCTGTGGGGTGCCTCATCGCTGGTGAGTGGAGCAGAACCTGTGGACTGGAGCAGAGGTGGCTCTGGGGAGCAGTCCATGGCCAGGACACTGTGGGTTTGCTGCACTTTGGTGAGTCCGTGTTCTGAGTCTAGCAACCAGTTTCTTAAACTTCTTTTCCCAGAGTAAAATTGGCTTTGGTTCTTACCTCAGTCTTGACAGCATCGCAAGGTAATTAGGGTAATGGCAATTAGTGAGATGCACACTTGCTTACAGAGTCAGCACCGAAGTCATCTTATGTGCCTTCTGCCCCATTAGTGTTTTGTGGTTCCTCTGCTACCCTGGACAACTTTATTCATCGTGTTTCATGTCCACCAAATGGACTTCCCTTTTCCTGATTTGACCATCTTTTGAGTCTATTTTAGTCTTAAGCATCCAGGACATTTGTAACAGGGGTGAGATTTTCCGTAACTCGGCTCTCTGGAATAGTATTTCCTTATGTCTGCATGTGCTACATCTTCTGCCAGATCTGAGATTTCTCTGATTGTCCCCAGCTGTTTGTGATAAGAGAAAATGGTGAATGACAGCTGCTTGTCAACATCTCTGTGCATCCTCATAAATGCATACTCAATGCATTAGATATCTAGCTGTTTAATGAGGATTTCATTCTAAATTCATGGGATGACATTTTAAAGAGGTCAGAATTTATTACTTGTATCCAGTTCACTGGTGCAATGTACTTGGGATAAAATCTGACAGGAAAAAAAAAAAAGAGTTTTAAGTTGGGTAAAGGGGAGCAAGCACAGGCTTTTAACAAGTATCTGTTTCTGCCATCCTTCTAACTTGGACCTGAGCCAGAGATGCTTCAAAAGCGGCAGAAACCCCAACTCAGGCAGGAGGAGACTGCCAGCATCTGAGGGTAACCAAAGCCTTTATTTAGTTGTTTTAAATGAATTTTTAAAAGGAAGGAGCACATGTAGTTTCCTCTATTTATTTTCTAAGCATAGCTGCAGTCAAAGTGCGGTTAGCATTCCGGTTCTCAGCTAATATTTTCTTTAACATGCATTTTTGATCTCTGTTCTGTAAGCATGATGACAGCCCATGGCGGATGCAGATGTTTTCAGTCATTGATGTATCCAGCTGATAGTCCTGAGAGGCACAAGGTGCCCAAACATGTGGTCTTTTAAGGTTTTTTTTAATGCTTGCAAATTCTAAGACTGTCTGATTCATATAAATTACAAATAACATGTATTGTATGTACATCTTAAAATGGAATTAGTGACGATGGCAGACAAGGGACATTTCTCATCATCTCGCAGGCTCTCCCAAGCCTTCAAAATTGTATTTAATCCCAATGAGGTTCTGATGGGTTTAAATGCCTACAGATACTGTGGAGGAGGTGACTGGTGGTCTGTAGGTTAGCCCCGGCTGAGGGAGGCATGCTTGACTGGGAGGGGTGGGACATCCCGAGCAGGAATTAGTTTCTGTTTTGCTTTACTTTGGCCCCTTAAATAAAGACTATATTGTGTTTAGGGAAGTTCAGGATTGCAATGCTTGCACAAAGTGAAGATGCCGCATGGGCCAGTGGAAATGCTGATGTCCTCTGTCTGCCCTGGTCATACAGAGTGAAGGAGGAGGGTGCAGAAGTGACACTAGCCATATATTTATAGATTGCTGCTGCGTTATGCACCACTACCAGGTGTAGCCTGTGTGGCTAGCCACAGGGATTAAGCTGAATTGTTGGACTGCGAGCATTGGCTCAGGTGCCATCAGATGGGAGGGGAACTAAAATTTGCTACTGGATTTGTTATTGTGTGTATAATATCTGTCATGGAACATTAATTCCTTTTACTTAACAATTGAGAAAATTTGCTTCTTTTGAAGGAGGCACCTAAAATTTGGGAAGAGGACACACTTCTCTATCGTCTCGGGAAAGAAGTGCCGTGTGGTTATACCTAGTATATTCCCCATTCATTGAAGAGCTGAAGGGATGCTGTGTTACCCATCATCCTTCTGACTATTCCTAATTTCTGAAAGTGTGTTCTAATGTCTTAATATTATTTTAGGGTAGCTGTATATAATACATTCATATTTCAGCTATATTAAAATAGCAATTGATATTAATTTGCCTATTATTCAAGTAACAGACATGCGTATTATTGAATACATGTACATTCTTTCCACATCCAGCTGTCAGATACACATACATACTGCATAGTTCGAGTTGCCTGTCTTCTCTCATCTTTACCTATTTCTCTTTTTCATACTGGTTCCATGGGTGGGAGTGTCATAAGCAAATTGTTTTTACAGAGACAAGTTCTTTTTTAATGGCATTGAAAGAGAGAAAACTAGAGATTAAGAGCTTTATACAGACTTAGATAAACTCCTGCAATAATAACAGGGGAACTTTGCCTGTCTAGAGTATTATCCCCACAGCTGGTGATTTCTGTCCTTGTTTCTTTGGGAAAGCCCACATCAGATACTAAAGATACTCAAGATATCCAAGGACCATGTGTCTTAGATAGTCTATACTGCAAAAATGCGATGGCAAGCATAGATTCAAGTAGTCTGATTAACCCAAAAATAAATAGTTTGTCTAGAGGCCATTTTGAGCAGAGGGCAACACTAATGAAAAAGATAAAAAGCCAAAGTCAGTTCTGTCCAACTGCCACAGTATGAAGCCTACAGCTTTTGAAAACTTAAACGAGGAGTTTTGATCTTGAAAACTATGCAGTGAGGGTGCTTGAGTGCGTAAGTCCCTCTTTGAACATGGGAAGTGTCAAAGATAGGCACAAACTACAGGGTTTTTTCCTTGTGCTTTTTGCAGACACAATGAAATGCGTTTAGTTCTAAAGAGCTAATCACTCACTGATGTTTTTCTCAATTAGAATGTTACTGCAAAGAGCCTGACTTAGTGACAAATTGGTTCATGATAATGGTATCTTTTATAAGTAAGGAAGAACTCAGAAGATGTGTATTGAAAGCTATAAAGACTTAATTATTTTCAACCTTCAGCAGCGTGGAGTTGAAGCGAGGGAGGGAGGCGGCGATGTTTTGCTCTGGCAGGTGAACGCGTGAAATTGCAGCTGTCTGGTGCTTGCTGAAAGGAGCAGAAACTCAAAGCCAACCTCAGCGAGGCTGATCGGGAAGGTGTTGCTGGAAACGTAACAACAACCTGCATGGGGATCTCCTGAGCAGATCCTTTGCTTCTCTCGTTCATGCCATGTCTCTGCAGCTCATACCAGCCCGGTACGTGGGCATGCAGCTGGGGTGCCAGGAGGTTATCTTGGCTGGCTCCCTTTTATCTGCAGCTGGGAGAGCACGTTTCTGCATAACTGACCCTTTATTTCAGCTGCAGGAAAGGAACACTTTCTGGAGTTTCACTTCTTTCTGGAGTGAAAAATACCTCTGCTGTATAGGTATGCACTGTGCATTTATCCAGGGTCTATACCGCACTTTTTAAAACTGCCAGCAACCCTCAGTATTGAGTTTATTTTAGTGTTAGAGAAATCAAGCCCTTCAGGTCTTACTGAATAAACCTGGAAAGGAACAGGCAGTATTAGCAATTACTTTTACCACCTTTCATGTTCCTGTCAGTGATTAGCTATGATGCTTGTTGCTTTGCCTTTAAATGCAGGCTTTCGAAGAGGGAAAAAATGAGAATGGAGTTGATCTCACAATGTTTCATTTATCCAAAAGTTCAGCCTACTCTAGCTTAGTTATTGCAGCTCCTACTACAATCCACAGAGATGAGCGGCCCTAAGGAAGAGCTCAGCTCATGCTAAATAGGGAGGTGCCTTTTCTTCCTTAAGTGAGGTCTAAGCCTCCAGATCAGATTTGACTCCTGTTTGATGAATCCCACCCACGTGCCTGCCCAGTCTTTATCTCGCAGAGAGGTTGCAGTGAAATCTGTTTGATAAGAGCCTGCTGAGGCAATACTTGCAGTTCATCATTTGCTGCAAGTCCGTAGCTGTAGCATGGATATATTTAGAGGGAGCCATGATTAAAATCCCTTGCCAGCTCAGATCCCAGGAACACACGCGGGGAAAATAATCTTAAGATTCACATCTCTTGTATTTGCTTATCCCACCCTGGATGCAAACAGACAAAATCCCATCTGCAAGGGCTTTCAGCCTATGGCAGGTTTCCTTGCAGCAGGACCTTGCAGCACAGCTCTTTGTTCTCTACCAGGAGCACAAGGCTCCTCAGCATGGACTGTAGGACCTTGGACCACAAGAGTCTTCTCAGCTGGATACACTGGCAAAAGGCATCTGTGCTGAGGATAAAAAGGGTAATGCCAAAGAAAATGAAAGAACACAGTTACTTTTTATACGTAAGACTCTTCACCTTGGCAAAAACATGGAGGTACGATAGAGGTCTGTGAAATGCTTGGAGGTGGCAAGTAAGGAGTGAGTATTCTGTATTTCTTGCACTAGGAAGTTTATGCCTGTTGTACTGTAGAGATTTAAAACCGTGAAGTACTTTTCCCCAGAAAAATATAACTAAATGTGGGGCTCATTGCAATAGCCCAGTAGTGTACATAAGCTGTAAAAAGGGTCTGACAAGTCACAGAAGCAGGTGACCAACAGTGAGTCTTAAATGTTGAGGCTTGGCCAGGAAACCTTTTAGTGGATGGGTTTTGAGGGGTAAGATCATCCCTTGTCCTGTTGTTAGTGCCCTTCCTAAGCATGCAGTATTGCCTTGCCTCTAGGGTTGCATGCTTGCCAGTAACTCCAGACTGTATCGCTTTGGTATGACCCACTATAGCCTCATATGTAAATATTCAGAGTATCCAGAGAAGACACACAATTCAGTGGCTTGTTGCTCTGTGTTGGTCTATAGGCTTCCATCAGAAAAAGGTTTTGAGAGAAGTGCAGGGAAAAGGGTTAAAATTTGGTTGGAGGCCCAAATCTGAGAAAACCACGTGAAATACCTAGCCTACATGCAGCGTGTCTTCCAGTCCCACATGCGGACACAAAGCCACAGTTGCATACAACTTTTGTATATTTCCAGCCATGCACGTTCAAGGGGCCATCGGACTGCGTGCATCGCTGGAGGCCGTTTGACCTTGTCATGGTGCACACAGACCTTGGCACACCTTAACAGCTGAGTGCCGCTCAGTCATTTCAACCTTTGGAGCATGGCTGCACACGCAGCACGTGTGTGCTCCCACGTGTGCAGCCCAGAGCAGCTGCCGCTCTGCCGGCACCCCACGCACCCTCCTCCTGCCCCTGGTGTGGCACTGCAGCAAGCTTCCTAACGTGGGAATGTTGAGCCTAAACAATAGAGGACCTACCAGGCAAATGGCTTGGATGTCAGCTGCATTACATTTTGTGGTATTTAATATCCCAGGGTCTGCGAGGGTGTTGTGTGGCGCCTGGAATCACTTTCCAAGCAGGTGCGTGCCACTTGCTCCTGCTCCGTCCTTGCTTTTTTTCCACCAGGCAGAAGGGAATAGCGCAGCAGGCTCGGGTGCTTTGGCGTGGGGATGCTGACTGCTGTTAACGCTGCAGCGTACACGCAGGCTTTGCTTATATGTCCTGCCAGTCACACAAACTAATTAGCCTTCTTTGCCCCCCAGCCCCAAATGGCTCTTACCTTTGCAATGTTGTTTTATGAACTTGAATTCAGGGGTGTCTTAAAGTTTGCCCAGATCTGTTTCCAAGGACCATTAGGAAGGTAATGCTGCGTGATTCAGGATCATAAAAGCCTAAAGTGCTTTCTTCACTTGCCATGTTTTGGAGAGAGCTGCTGCTGGGGCTGGGGGGGCGGTCGTGGTAGCTGTACTTATGACACCCAGGCTTGTTGCTGTCACCTTGGGTTTCCTTGGACCCCCAATAGTTGTATGCTGCTCACCAGGAGGACAAGCAGAATATCCAGCTTCTTGCTGTTCCTCAAGTGAGGGTCACCTCTACCCTCTGGGCAACTTTCCTGCCAGGGAACGTCCTCCACTCCCTTATTCTGATATCTGGATCCAGTCCTGCTTGCCTTAGATAAAAGCAAACTACCCTGGAAAACTGTAGAAACAGAGAAGGGATAATATGCAGAAGAAAAAGTAGGTGCAAATACTTACATCTCTCTGCCATTCGAAACAGTGTCAAATGGGCAGAATGCTTCTATTATAAAGTATGAAAATGTTATCCAAGTCCTGGCAGAAAAAGTGCACTTTGTTTGGAGCGACTGGAGGTGCTTCCTCCCAGGGGCTCTCACTAGCAGAGAAAATACATGTTCCAAATGTATTTTCATGCAATGGCAACTTTCTTTTGCATTCATGTTTTCTAAAAAAAATCTCTTTTTTTCCCTAACAAAATAAACAAACTATCTGCTGTATATCCCAGTCTAAAACCGGTTTAAGGTAGACCCATCTTTTCCTCTTACCCAAAGCCAGCTATTGTACAGATGAGGTCAAATCCTTTATAGCTGCCTACTTCCACTATTGCTCATCGTGTATCTGTTCTGTCAACTAATCTCATCTCAGGAGACTTGAAAGACAGTTGGATCTGTGCCTTGAGTAGTTAATTAAGCTGAAGAAGATGGCAAGTAGTAAGGGAATTATCAGGTGAACTAGCTAAGGGGGAGGCAGCAATACAGTGTGTTGAAAGAAGAGCTCCTGGGCTAGAGGGACGTTGTGGTTCTCAAAGACACTCCTAACCCCAGCCTGGTTAACAGCCCCATTAAAGACCAGCACAAATTATGAGAAATGTGTTCATGAGATTAATTGATGACACAGTGCTGGGAAAGGTTGTCACTGTTGAAGAGGATGGGGGATAACCATAATGACAAAAATAATAGAAATAGGATGAAATTCAGTATTCCAGAGTGAGATATACAGCTGGGAACTAATTGGTTGGAAAAAGCAAAGGGGAGAGTCGGGGATGTACCAGCTGGTGGCAGAAAGTCTGTGAAATGCTAATGTGATGCATTCCTAAAAAAGGTAAGTGCAGTCCTTGTAGTATTAACAGCGTTATTTCCAGTGAAGAAAAGGAAATGGTCTTTGTAGTCCTGACCACCCACAGTTAAGAAAAATGAATGCCAACCACAAGAGGTGAAGAGAAGAGTTAGTGGAACGATCAAGAGGACTGGAGAGAGTCTGTCAGGTGTGGAGAGAGGAAAGTACCTTTGCTTGTGTAGCAAAGCAGCACGGATGGTGAGAAAAGGTGGCGCTTTGTGGATAAACATCGCAGTGAACACTAGGAAACAAAAACAACTATTGAAACTGTAGGACCACATTGGTAAAGACCAAGTGGATAAGGAGTGAACTTAGACCAGAAATGAAGGAGTTCACCCATCTGAGGAGGTGTTCTGGGCCAGCCTTCCAGTAGGAATGAGGTCAAAATCTCTAACTTCTCTTCTGCTGGGCACTGAGCAGGTTTAGGAGAGCACAAAATCGATGATTGCATGGAAGAGCTGACACTTGGCTCATTGACCCACAGCATCTCTTCAGTCCTGTGTTCCTGTGCTGTTATCACACACACCCAGGACACAGTGTGCAGAGGAGAGATCGGTGAAGTGGCTCTTTAGAGAGAATTCTAAAAGTTTGGAAGTTGTGTCCCCTGAAAGCATCATGATTCTTGTGTCCTGGCACATTTGTTCACACCATTTGTCCTTTGGCTTCTAGGAGCTGATTTTATCTCCATTTATTTGGGCTTTTTGCAATCTGAGTCTCTGTTTGTCCCGGTGCCTCTTTGGTCACAGCCGCCAAGCAGGGGCAGTGCGTAGTGTGGGAGGGATGTTGTAGATGATCCAGAATACAGCAGGGAGGAGCTGCATCCTCCAGGGTGAGTCAGGACTGAGGAGACAGCTCAGCTGTTTCACACGAATATGAAACTGCGAGGAGAGAGGTAAACCCCTAGAACAGTGCCATCAGGGTTGCTACCCGCAGAGCCATGTGTACATGGAGCCTTATATGCCTTGGTCTCGCTGGGGTTATTTCCTTTGGCAGCACCCAGCTAAGGTACAAACCGGAGCATATTGCTGCTGTTGTACTGCTGCCCGCTCTCCAGCACAGCCATGGGGAGTACTTAAATTAATAATGAGTAGTAACAATTCTATAAATAAAATATCATCGTACTTGCTGAAGTGAATAAAATAGACATGAATGCATTAGATGTGGATTTTAATGGCTTATATCTGTTGCTGAATTATTCTCTTCTAATAGTAGTTTGCAAGGACAGCATTAAAACCAGCTGGAGAAGCAAATTGGTATTGGGATGTGCAGCAGTGTATTAAGTAGAAACTCAGCCCAGGAAAATGCTGTGCCTCAGACCAACTGGGCTGGCACTGGGAGGGAGCTCTGCTCTAGCAGACATCCCCATCCTACTTCTTTCCCTGCTTTTACTGGTATTCAGGACACCACAGAGTCGGCTTATTTTTCTCTCCTGCTCTTAGTCCAGTCTTCCTGAAACATGGTAGCACCGTTGATGGTGAACGTATTTGGCTTTGCCTCCCTCCAGACCTGCAGACATGCTCTATGGTTCCGGCCCTGCCTGGATTCCACCACAGGCTCGTGTGCTTGCTCAAACTTGAGAAACTACAAGATAGGATTTGCTATTTCATCCTCCTCACATTTCTGCCCCCACCTCCAGCTGTCCTGGCAGTTTATGGCTGCACTGCAAGGCCCTGGGACCACAAACCTAGCTCGCCACGCAAAGCTGTCCATCCCGCAGAAGGGTTTTCCTCTTGCCCCATTGCTGAAAAACTTGGTGACATTTGCAGAAGAACAACACCTCTGTAGCTGTGGAGCACTGCTGTGCCACATGGTTGCAGCATAAGTCATTAGGAGCATTAGGAGATCCTGCAGGGACTACGCAAGGCTTTCCAGAAGCATAAGCAAAATTGAATTTTGCTGTCCTGGGGTGGAGCAGTCTGCTCTTGTATTAAGAATAGAAGAAGTAGAGGAGAGCTTGGAGCTGGAAGGTAGAAGCAGGGCAGAGCCTGTGTGCTGCTTCTGCTGCTCCAAGGGCAAGTGAAGGGTTGGAGGTATCACCTGCTTCCTCCCTCCTGGAGCCCTGTACCCTGGTGCCTTTCCCCTCCTCTTATGACTGACTTCCAGATGTAGCTAAAGGTTGTTGTCCAGAGTCTTCACCAAATCACTGCTAAACCTGCCTTTAGGAACGGATTTCTTCTTAAAATCTGATTTTGGAATTAATGCCATCATCTGAGCAATGTGTTTTCCTCCTTTGTCTCCTCCAATCTGGTACTGCTCTTTCCAATTGTGCTTAAGACTTTTTGTACTGCAGTTTTCTGCTTAAGACTTTAATAACATTCAGATAGAAAATAATTCAGTCACCTTTCTCCAATTCTCATATTTTTTCTAGTATGCCTCTAGAATTTGATGGGTTTTGAAGAAAGCCTGATTTGCTGCATGCCCAAAGAGCATGTGGATGTTCTTCCTTCGGTGCCCTCTTCATTCCCTCCTACATCCATTTCCATTCCATCATTATATTAGTTGAATAAACCCCAGTGTGTTCCAGATGTTGAGTGATCAAATAGTATAAAAGAGCTTGGATAAAGTACTTGGTGCTGGGGAGGGTGAGGAAGGGGGAACTCAGAACTTTCCATCTTCAGAGAGCAACTGCTGGTCCCTTCCTTGCTGTTCACAGCTTCCCAATTTGAATCCAGAGTTGTGAAAACATGGAAACTGTGAAAATATGAGCTGCAAACACTGGGAAGCTGTGAAGCAGAGGAATAGGTGGGGATTTACAATCAATCTTGGATGCAAAGGTTATAGATTCTGGTTGAAAACTTAATTCCCTGAGATATTTTTGTCACTACAACAGTAAGAGAACAGCGGCCAAGGTTGCAGAATTATCTCAGTTGTAAAAACCTTTCGTTTCTTTGCTCATAACTTTCTGGCATTTTTGTATTTGAGGCAGAGGTTTTTCACACCTGGCCTCTGCCAAAAGGCAGATTTCATTTGAGCAAAGCCAGTTGTCTTGTTTCTGAGCCTGGGAGTGAAAGGCAATAATAGTAAGGGTAATAATAATAATAATAATAAAAGACTGCCATTTCATTTTTTATTATTATTTTGAATACTTCTGCAGCAAGAGTGTGAAAGGGGATGTTTCACATAGGAACAGCCTTGAGTGAGGAGCTGTGCTGGGGGATAATAGAGCTGGATTTGTCTGAATTACTGGCATTAGAATATAACCTGCTGGGCTTTGCAGTGTGGTGAAGCCCTTAGCCGGTGGTGGTGAGGACGGACTCACCTGTTCAATGGCCCTTTGAGAAAACTCGTTGAAAGAGGGAAAGCCAGCCATGGATTTAGCAGGTGACTCATAGAAAGATATCTCTGGCTAGTACACCTTCACTGTAAAATTTCTGAGGCTGGCAGAAGCTGAGAGCATCCGTGGTTTTTCAGTGTGGGTCCAGAAAATATGTAACTGCTTGCTTGTGACTCAGCGTGGAACCAAGTGACATCATTTCAGAGGGAAGCTGGCTCTCTGCAGAGCCACCGCAGCTGTGTGCGTACCTGCTGCCAGGGATGGGAGTGCAGTGGTGACTCCTGGAGCCACAAGGGCATTACAGCTCCAGCACTGACCCTTTGTCAGCCCTTTCCCTCCATCCCTGCCAATCCCGAGGCTAATGAAGCTGTGTACTACAGTGCGTGAACACAGGTTGAGCCTGTTGCTGCTGGCCTGGAGCATGTGGCATCAGCAGAGATCAGGGGCCTGGGGGATGTCCAGGATGTGACCTGGATGAAGCCTCCATGTGCTTGTGCTCTGCCTGAGCTAGTCACTCTAATCATCCTTTGGGAGCCAGGGCAGACCCAGCAGTGGTGGACCAAGTGAGACTTAATAATGGACCCGCTGGGTGGTCATTTTTACATTCTTATAGAAATCGCGGGACAGCTGTATTATTAGAGGTCTCCAACCACCCAGATTACCTAAGGGTCCCCCACCCACCATGCCTACAGATAATGGGGTGCTTCCCCTCGAATGAATAATTGCTTCTACCTGTAATCAAGGACAGGTGCCTGAACAAGTTGTTTTATCCCCAGGCCCTGCGTATCTTTAATCTACGACACATGTCTAAATGCATTAAAGGTTGGATATTAGCAGGCAAGAAGTGTTGGGGAGAAGATGCAGTGTTAATTGGAGATACCTGTGCTAAGTGTACAAGCGCTGCAGGCTGAGATCACACCAAGGACCAGGGCAGTTAGCACAAGCTTCTCTGCATCCCTTTGACAAACCCCGCTGCTTAGTGCCTTCTAATGCTGCAAAATGGGCATTTAAATTCCCTGCCAGGTCAGCCATTCATCACAAACACATTTAGTCTTAATTGCTAATTAATTTTCCCGAGATAATGTAGATATATTTTTTTTCTCAGCGTGTGACATCTAGAAGAACTTTCTGAGAACCAGCCACAAACGAGTTGACTGTAATTGGTGTTCTCTCACTTAGGTGAGAAGTAACAGTTCATCAACTCTTAATTAGCTTGGACTTTTTCGAGAGCAATTTCCAATTTTTTGACAGGAAGATATACATCTTGTTGCTCCTGTAGCAATACAAAGAAAGTCATTTTACCCTGAAATGACAAATTGGGCTGTGTTTGTTGGTGTTTTCTTCCTCCTGATGGTGAGTGCCAAGCTACATGTTGTACCTGGATTGCTGAGCAATTTATTCCGTTAGTGTCACTTGTCACAGAGAAAAGAACACTGATTATACAAGTAAGAGTTTGAGCTCAATTTAATTAAATTGTGAATGGGTAACCAGCACTTGGAGTGATACATTAAGATATTGAGCAGCAGAGAAACTTTGTTTTTTGTGTCTGTTGTGAAATGGCGAATGCCATTTCTGTTCATTGTACAGATAGGAGGGCTATGGCAACAGAAAAATGAAGCCATCTCAGCTTAATCATACCCAAAAAAGTGTCCTGCCAGGACAAATCGTCTGCCTGGCAGTAATCTGCTTGCCTTGTGAGCCCAGGAGCAAGCCCAGGAATGAGCCCCTTCAGGAGATGCTGCAAGGGAAGGTGACCGTGTGTCCTGGTTTCAGCTGGGACAGAGTTAATTTTCTTCTTAGTAGCTGGTGCAGTGCTGTGTCTTGGATTTGGTGTGAGAACAATGCTGACAGCACACTGATGGTTTTAGTTTTTACTGGGTAATGTTAATACTAAGTCAAGGACTTTTTGGTTCCTTGGGCCCTGCCAGCGAGAGGGCTGGAGGGGGACGGGAAATTGGGAGGGGACACGGCCAGGACAGGTGACCCAAACTGCCCAAAGGGATATTCCATGCCATATGATGACATGCTGCGTATATAAGCTGGGGGAAGAAGAAGGAAGGGGGGGACATTTGGCATTATGGCGTTTGTCCTCCCGAGTACCTGTTACACGTGCTGGAGCCCTGCTGCCCTGGGGATGGCCGAACACCTGCCTGCCCATGGGCAGTGGGGAATGAATTCCTTGTTTTGCTTTGCTTGTGTGTGCGGCTTTTGCTTTACCTATTAAACTGTTCTTACCTTAACCCTTGAGTTTTACATTCCTTTCCGATTCTCCTCCCCATCCCTCTGGGTGAGGGGGAGTGAGCAAGTGGCTGCGTGGTGCTGGGTTGCTGGCCGGGGTTAAACCACAACACCACTCAACAAGAAGCGGTGATGCTGCAGCAGGATCAGCCCCCAGTCAGCTCACAGCAGTGCCAAAGCGGGCAGGCTGGGAGCTCAGGGCTGCGGCAGCCCCAAACTGGGCTTGCCCCACCGTGATCGCCTTGGCCCCCAGGCTAGGGCAGGAGAGGGGTGCTGGATGAGAAGCTCCCAAATGGTAAATCGTCCTCTTGCAGCCTCTCGCGTGTTGGTGGAGTAGCCAGGATGACCCAGCAGCGGGTGCACACACCTCTTGCGCTGGGGACGGAGCTGCGGAAGGCTTCGCAGAAGCAGAGCAGCCTGCATGGGTTACCAGGATGGATGCTATCTATGTGCCAGTAACCCTTGCCAAGTTTTGATTACACATTGTACAATTATTCAGTGTAGATGAGGCCTTTTGGTAAAAGGAAAGCTCTCACCTGTGTTAGCCCCTGCAGTTTGTAGAGGTAATTTTGTCACAAGAAAAAATTGCCACGTGCTGCTGTCTTTGGGACTAGAGATGGCTGAACCGTTGGAGTAGGAGGAGATCCACACCCGAAGGTCCCTTGGGCTGGGATGAGGGGCCCTGGGCCTTGCAGAAAGCTTGTCCTGCCTTGGGAGAGACAAGCTTCTCCTTTCTGGCAGCTGGGGCAGGGGAGCAGGAGCTGGGACCCAGAGAGAGAGCAGGGATTGAATCATTGTGCCGAGATTCCCCAGGAGAGGCTCTGATGAGCTGGGTTAGGACAGTACGTGCTGCAGGCATCTTTTCTTATTAAACTGAGGTCCTTTACCAAAGTACTTAATGGGATCAGCTTCTGACTTTTTTCATAGTAAGGACCCCCATCACAAGGTAATTTTATAGGTGGTCTAGGTGCCCTGGCAGCACACTTACACTGGCGTCTGTAGGAAGAAAACTGGTTTTAATAGGGAAGATGGAGAACGCATGCAAGTCAGTTATGTGAGAGACAGAGGGATCCCAGTACAAACGTTTGGAGATACAAACTGCCAGCCAGATCAGGTTGAGTAAGAATAAATTTCTAAATTTCTTCCAAAAGTACAGTGGAAAACCATGGTTCTAATTCAGCATTTTAGATAACAATTTTACTTTCTGCATAAGTGACTAAACCAAACTTCTGCTACGACCTAATTTGCTCACAGTCTTCTAAAGGCACTTAAATTTTAAACTGTTAAGTAGTAAATGATTGTGGCTGGAGGAAGCCAGGCTATCAATGCTCTGCATCAGCTTGGTAAAATACAGGCAGTTTCAGCATTAAGAGCCTGTGGTGCAGATGCAGAGGGTCTTTTCAATTGTGATCTGCTTGTTGAGTTTCAGCTTCAATCAAGCATGAGAAGCCAATGAGAGTTTACAAATGTAGGAAAACTTGTATGGCCCTTCCAGTCTGTGGATATAAACAAGACCCATGGAAATGAGCTTTACTAGTTCTAAAATCTTAGAGGTCTTTAATTGTGGGCTTTGCTGTTCCCTCAAAAAACACTTTGTTTAATAAAACTTTGTACATGCAGTATGCCCTTTTCAGAAGCTTTTCTTTCTATTCTTATATGCTTAGCACAGTGGAGTTAATTTACATATGTAAATACATGCTGTGATTTTAATTGAATAACAGTTTCTCTCCAACTAGAGCTTATCATACATCACGAAAAACAAAAATAGTACTTTAGATTTAAAGAATAGTATAATCACGTTTGCTTCAAAAAGGCCATAAAAAGTGCAAAGGTAATTGAAATTAAAATGATTATTTAAATCATTTTTCCTCTCACTGACTTAAAAGATGATGAAAGTTGCTTATGTAAATCAATAAATTGAATCAGGCTGGTCCTGCTATGGGTTCCCCACTGTGCAGTCTCAGAGAGCCTGCTGACACTCGAGGGTGGAAATACTTAAAAGATGTTGGTATGGAAGGAGTCGAACCTGTTGTCTACCCTGCTGCATGTATGTAGTAGGAGAGTCACATTTCTGTCACTTCTACAACAACTGAACCTGGGGTGTAAAACCGTTGTTTAATACCTAAACAAAAGCAGGATGCACATCCAAATAAGCAAATGGGATGAGAACCTCAGACATGGTGACGTTGGCCTCAGTTCAAAAACACTAGAGTACAACCCCGTCTTTAAATACATAAAAAGATGTGCCTGTTCTGTTGTAGCACGTGGGACTCTGGCACATGCAGTAGGGGCTGTGCCAAGGAGCCAGGCTGGCTGTGATGACTCAGGCTGATGGGGGCATCTCTGAAGGGTTGGGCATCATCACAGGTGGCAGCCCTGCTCCATCTCACCAAGGCTTTGGAATTAACACATTGGAAAACCAGCAGTGAGGCAGGAAAGGCAGCTCAGACGAGTTGCAGCGATCTCTCCAAAGGCAGCTTCAGGTTGTGTAGCGGATCATGGTGGTGTTGGGTCAGTGAGATGACAGCTAGTCAGAGTAAAGCCACGTCCTCTTCAGGTACATGTGCTGCCCCAAAGAAGACCTCGAGCCTGCAGGGACCTTGGCTTAAACCGCTTTTGCTTTGTGCTTCAGACATGTATGTCATACTGGAGTCCTGCTGGCTTCTCCAGATCATCAGTGCCTCAGCCAGGAATGGCAGCATTCCAAGAAAAAAAGGAAATCGAGGGGGCAGGGGTTGGTAGTGGGGTGGGGTGGTAAGTTCCATTTTAAAATTGAAGTTGCAGTGTTCGCCAGAAGAGCCCTCACTTGTGTGTGATGGTAAGAATGGGTGATGCTGGAGAAATTCCGATCTTTCCTGTGGTGAAATGGAAGACTTCAGGTTATCTTCTAGGTGAAGTCTTTCTCTTACTTCATTCTGGTGTGGGTGCTAATATTGATAGGCTGGACTGACTCTGCCAGCAGTTGGTACGGGTCAGACCTCCACTGCCGGAGCAACGTCCAGACATCCTTGTGTGTTTGCATCTTCTAGTGATGTGTAACAAGCGTCAACTTCTGTGCCAGGAGCAGCTGGTTCTTGATTCAAAGTTGAGCATCTTGTAAGGCATTGGCTGACAGCTGTGGGAAGTTATGGTATATGTAAGCAATGCCAGCTGATGTGTTTTGTAAAGAAAACCTGTGAGTAACACTGTGGCACCTTATGCACTCAGAGAAGAGCCTCAGTTTTGGGTCTAGGTGAGGCTGCCAGAAGAGGTGGAGAGCCCCAGCCCATGGTTCTCAGGCACTGGGGAGTTCCTCCTTCACTCTTCTCAGCTAAGGGTCAAGGCTGAGAGCTTGGGTAAGGTCAGTTGGAGGAAAAGCTCTGTTAGGGCCCTTTTATTTTCTCAGGGCATTGGGTTGTGCTGCCAAACAGCACAGCCCGATGGATTCTTGCTTGTCCCGCTGATGCATCACAGTGTCCTTTTTCTTCTCTCTTCAGGTTATTTCCAGGATTTGTTGAACAAGTCAGAAAAGGCCCTTTATGATGCTTTTCCAAGCATGTATGGAGAATTGTACACTCAAAACATGAAGGTCTTCAAGGACTTGTACAGCGAGCTACGCCGCTATTACCGGGGCTCCAACATCAACTTGGAAGAGGCCCTCAATGAGTTCTGGACACGCTTGCTGGAGCGGCTCTTCAAGCTGATGAATCCCCAGTACCATATCACAGACGAGTACCTGGACTGCATGGTGAAACATGCAGAGCAGCACAAACCCTTCGGGGAAGTTCCCAGGGACCTGAAGGTGAAGGCAACCCGAGCCTTCATCGCGGCACGCTCCTACGCGCAGGGCTTCCTGGTGGGCAGTGACGTGGTCAGAAAGGTCTCTCAGGTATGTTCTTCCTTCTCCTCCATCCTCAGACTGGCCGGAGCCAGTCACCTGCTGCTGTCGGGGAGAAGAGGGTTTATTTCTCCTTACGTTTTCATTACAAAGCAAGCAGATACTTTTCAGTTTTATAAAACAAACTGCTTGAGGGTCACCCATTGGTGGAAGGGAGCGGATAGCCTGGACCTCTGCAGGCACTGAGAGTGCAGCAGCAGTGAGGTATAACTCACCGCAAATCAGTCTTACCTCATTTTAACCTACGCAGCAGAGCATCAAGGTGTCAGTTGCCCAGGTGGAGAAGCCATTCTGTTGCTTGCCTAGATTCCTCGCGTTTCCCTGACATGCCTCTGTATCACGCTGCCTTATTTTCCTCCGTGATGGTGACATGCTGCAGGGTGTGCAGAGTTGGCTTGCCACAAGTGTGCTGGGAATACATGCGGCGAGATGCGTTTCAGCGGTCGGTGATGGGATTGCTGTGTCTGCTTGTGTAGCCATGTATATTTGTACAGCTTCTGTGTACAGAGAGGGTGAGTTTGAGAAAGTGCATTGGGATCTTCAGGGATGAAAGGTGCTATATAAATTTAAATTAGCTTGACCGAATCCAGGGTTTCAGGAGGAAGGAAATTGGCTGTATTCGGTACTGCAGAAGCAGCCTTTCAGAGCCAGAAAAAAGTGATTGTCCTGAAACAAGATATTCAGGCTTTTCACACAGGTAACGAGGAGAAAATCCATACTAAAACATGCCTTGCATACTGCGTGTGGCGATGGCAGTCAGCAGGTATAAGAATCAGGGCATGATTAAGCTGTGAATGTAGAAATACAGAATCACAATTCATTTCCTTGGAAGGTAATGCACGGTAATGCATAGTAGAGGACAGTACTATTTGATGCAGCAAATCCAGACTTTGATCTCGGAAGAAACATTAATGTGGTAACAGTGACAAATGCTTTAATTTATCAATGTGGGACTGTGAAACTGTTCAGCTACCCAAAAGCCTTTGTACATCTCATTAACATCATACTCTCATGACACTTAAGACTGATAAAAGAGGAGAATGATGTAATTTCAGGGGGACCAAAGTAAAATATTTGTCATAAATCCTCTGAAAGTCAGAGTTTTCCAGCTCAATGTGCGTGATTCCACCTGTAGCCGAGTTTGGTGGGTACAGCAGTTTGGCAAGGCAACTGCAGTTGTGGTATCAGTGGAAGGGAAGGACCCGAGACACAGACATGCAGTATATTTTTCCCCCACCTTCATGTAGGCTTCTGACCTGTTGGTTTTGGATTCCAGTCCCCCCTTTCTGAATTCTCCTTCTGTCGGCATCGCTTATTAAACAGGATGTGGGTACACGACCAGTCATGGATCCTCCTCTTCCCTCTGCTTTCCCCAGCCCGTTCCTCCAGGACAGAGGGTCTTCCAGGATGGTCCCAACCATTCATCTCTCTCACAAGAGCCCTCCGTGGGGTTGCAGTTAACCTGGCATGTTGTTGTTATAACACAATCTGCATGAACTGAGTCGGGAAACCTCAGCAAAGCCTCCCTTAGAGCTGATTTTATAGCAAAGGCCAAAACTGCTCCATTTCCCCTGTCTTCAGGAATGGATTCGGTACTTTAGGCAAGAGGGAGTGAGAAGGCTGAGGTGGGAAATCCGTTTTATGGATGCCCTGATAGCCCTCAGCTGTGTCTGAAATAAAAGGCCTGGTTTACCCACTGTCCTTTACCAGATGTGGATTTACACTAGCACTGAACGGATGTGAAGTGCTGAGCTCGATCCACAACTGGTGGTTTGGTTTAAGTCATTTTTCATGTTGCTTTATAGTTACAACATTAGGAGAAAGTGTATAAGACTTCTATTAAGATCAGAGACTAGGATTCGACTTCCTTGTCAGCTGGCAGCAGCAGCCTTTAAAAATAACTCTTTGAGCTGAAATTTTGTACGGAGCAGCGGTGAGTGTTTTGGTCAGGAAGTCTGAGAAAATCTAATTTAAATGGACACTTAGAAATAAATTACCTAGCTTTGAGCTTCTGAAAAATTAGATTACTTCAGTTTTATTTATTTGCAAATCCCAGAAAAGCTACTGATTTCTATTAACACCCTCCTGGTTTCGGCTCTCTGACATTTCCGGTTTGGTCTTTGTCACCTGTATCCTGTCACTGCTCCAGGTCCAGTGCAGCATCCGCGCTACTGGGCGTTCCAGAGATACGGTGCTGTTGGCCAGTTTTTCTGGCTGATTTAAAATGGGGAAGAGCCTTCCCTGGCTGAGCTACAGACGGGAATTTCCTGAGGTTTCTTTAATGCCTGCTGCCTCTCCGCTGTTCCCAAGGGGTGTTGCTTCCCCAGCCTCCAGCTGCCCCATCCCACGGGAAGCCACGGCTTCAGGCAGCCCCCGGCCGGTGGCTGGTGGGCACGGAGGGGCAGGAATGGGAGCGCAGGGGCAGGAACGGGAGCGGTGTGCTGGGAGCAGGCGCTCTGCGTCCTGCTGGGGATAAATAGTTTGAGGGCAGCCGGGGAGAAAATGGCAAAACAATTTTTCATCTTTACTGCCGTCCTAGCTTTTAAGACAAAGTCACCCTGACAGGCTGCAGGCTCTGACACCAAGATCTAAAGCTTTTAACGCTGCAGTTCCTGCCACCAACCTGGCCCCACGCTGACAGCGGCGGAAGCGCTGCCATCTGCATGGCGGCTGTGGGAGGGGGCTGGGGGCACACACGTGGCTGCTGTGGCTCTTTGCAGCCCAGGCAGAGCAGTAGGGCCAGGGATGGACGTGCAGGTTGGTGCCCTGCCCTGGTACGGGGTTAGGGGTTACTGATGCGCTGTGCGTGGGTGGGGGTCTTGGGGCAGCATCTCTGTGTCCATGTTAGTTCCGTAGCTATCCTTTCAGCACAAATCGCAGGTTTTTGTTTCAGTTGCACAGTATCAAGTGCATTTTTCATCGTCTCCGTGAATTAGCAGCTACTGAAACTGCGGCAGCCACAAAATCATTAGTGAAGGGCAGACAGAAAAGGGGCTTCCCCAGGGGTGCACACCTTGTGCTGTGTGCTAGGGCAAGAGAAGTGAAGTATCCCAGTTCTGGTTAGTATCCCTTTCTTTGGTTGTGAGATGAACAGCTGCCCAAAAGGAGTCTTTGCTGCAACTCCGAGCTTCATGTGAACAGGTGAAGGCCTTGTGCTGGGGGACTTGCTGCTGCCAGCTGCTGCTCAGAGAGCCACGCTGGGCGTGAGCAATTGCCGTGTTCAGCGAGTAAAGCAAGAATGTGCTCCTATGAAACACGTGGAGTGAGTGAATTGAAACACAGCAGGGGGGGAAGCAAAACTGAGATGGTAAAAATGGCAAGGGCTGAGAGAGAAACCCTTATAAAACAAAAGCAAAATATTCTGAGAGGTGCAACATGATAAGCAGGAGTATCCTGGCTGGTTTTGTTATGTATTACTCAGATGATGATACTGCTCTGGCATCTAGGTCTTAGGTCAGGACTATTGTACAGAGCGCTGTGGGGACAGGTAGCAGGCGTGATCCTGCCTGCACCAGGGCACCCAGGAGGGGCAGGGAGGCTGTGCACGGCGCCTCGGTGGGCTCCTGCGTCTCAGCACCATACCCGTGCTGCTCCGACAGACGGGGAGGAGAGCTGCCCTGTGCCTGTCAAAAAACATCCAGAGTCCTGAAATTCCCCTTGGAGACCTGACAACCCGTGAAGCTCAAGTGAGAGTGCAGAAAAAGAAAAGAAATAATGTTCCATTTCCAAAGGCAGGGAGAAGAAGGTATTTTTCAAATTAGTTTTGCTTATTGGTCAGGAAATGAGTTATTAGGGCAGTTCTTCCTTTGCTGGACCTTCATTGCTTCTTGCTCCTGAATTTTAAGTTTCTTCATGGTAGTGAGGGGTTTGATGTGAAGCAAGACCAGCTATGTAAGGAAGAAACACTTACTTAAATAATCAATTTGAATAGTTGTTTGCATTTACTTTTCTGAGTAAATGTTCTTAAGGCTGATTCTCATTCGATTTGATGATGATTTTCTTTACTAATTATAAGAATTTTCACTAAATCCTGTATTTCATTTTACCGATGAAGGTCTTCTATCAGTATATTTTTATTTAAGCCTTATTTTTTAAACTTTTGTGTTAGTGTAAGGTCAATGGCAGCTTTCCTATTTACCATATGAGTAACTTTTAAACACATGGTGGGTCAAGCTACATATGGATGGGAACCAAATTCCAATTAAAAAGGCCCAAAAATAGAATTTTTATAGATGTTTTTCATAGTTAAGTGAATGTGCTGGACACATGGAAAATAATGTTTATCTAAACATGCTTTACATTTCCAACAAGTCAATAATATAACAAAGACAGTATGGTCCCTGGTCCTTATGTCCTTTAAGATTGCAGCCATTTCTCATACCCCACTTTTTTCCATAGCTTGCAAGGGCATAGTTGACTTCTGTCTTTGAGCTTCCAGTTGCTTTTTGGGCAAAGTAGGCATAAAATTGATCTGACTGGTTAAAATGAAGATTATAATCTTCACGCACTTACGAAACCACTGGGCTAAAACAGCTCAAGTGCAGTGAACTCCTGTCCCGTGTGCTCGGTGACACATCTCCATCCTTTCAGTGGCTTGTCTTCATTCAGAGCATCAGCAGCAAGTACATACAACTGTAAATAACATTTTATTTCATTTAAGGGTTTTCACTTTTGTAATGAAATCAAGCATTTATCTAAATTGGCCTTCTCTTGATCCTGAAAAGACAGTATTAGTGTTTGTAAATAGATGTCATGAGAATGTTGTTCCGTGGCACTGGCAAGTGGCAATATCCTTGTAGCACCACATTTATTTCCTTTTCACTGGATGATACCCACCTCTGGCTTTCGAGCTGCTCAGTTTTTATGTGGCAGAAGTGTGTGTTCTTGTGTTATGGAGATGACTTGACAGCAGGATGCCATCGTGCAGAGATTAGCTTTGCCCCAAGGAGCAATAAGGTGCCACAGTACATTATCTCTCCATCTGGGAGAAGCTCTCATCTGGGACCTGCTCCCACCAAGGGAGGTAGCATTTTTCTTCAGGGACATCATCTGTTTGCTTGCTTGGGATTTTATGAGCTTCTCACCTTCAGATAGCAGCTACCGGTACCTCTAGACAGTTCTGCTTGATAAGATGCCATCATCCACGAGTTCAGCCTCAGGTCTGGCATCCCCCTTTAAAAAAATGAGGAGAGGTAATGTGAGATGGAGTCCTGTGGGCTCTCCGTGTGGGGGACAAGCAGTGGGGAGCTGTGGGTCCCAAGGGTGCCGGCGTTCCTGGCAGGGATGCAGCTCACCACAGCCAGGTACAAACAGCAACTACAGGAGCATGCTGGGTTTTTTCCCTACTGTCATTGCCAACCACCGATGGGCCTTTCTGACGATGAGCTGGTCAGTGCCTGTGCTAAATGTTTGCTGCTGCAGACCCAGCAGCAATTCGTAGGGTGTAAAATGCCACCAGCACCCTTTACAGGTCTGGCTGTATTCAGGAGGAGGAGGACTGAAGTCCCAGGAGTTGAGAAGCCTGGGACTAGTTCCTGCAGCGGCTGCTGTGCTTGCTGCCTCCTGCCCGCACGCAGCCCCTGGCACGGCTGCCGAGACCTGCCTCACGGCTGGGCACCACGGGGTGCGCAGGGCTGGGACATGCCCTTCCTGGCTGAGATCGGTGTCACGGGTCAGTGTCACCTCTGCTGAAGGGTCTCGTGTTTGAAAGCTGTCCCTGGCCAGTTCATACGTGGGATTACATGGCTTAAAACATTTCAGATCTAAGTCCCAGTCGGGCCAATGCCCTTTGCAAACCCAGAAGCTCAGTATCCCTTTCCCCAAGCTGGCTGTGCTCCCCGAGTCACCAGCCTGCCGTCATCTGCCTCCTTGCTTTAACCACCTTGGTACAGCAGCTCCTGCAGCCCCACACACCCCCTCGCAGCCCACTGCTCTTTTCCAGCACCACTACATGTAAAGCTAGGGAGAGAATTTTGCGGTAATGTTGGAATTTGTTTGGGCAGATTCAAATCCAACTGGATGGGGAGCATGCAGTCTTGAACACATCCTGATGTATTTCACATATTTCTTTCCAGTATTTCTATCTGTTACTATGTTTAAATAACAACCCTTTGGGGATAAAAACCTATAGGTGTTCTGAACATAATAGAAATAATGCAGGCAAGCAGATATATGTCTCCCATATTTACCTGGTGGTTAAAAGTCAATTGAATCTAGTTTTCAAAGGATTGAAAATTGTACCAGCTGGAAATAACTGCCTCAGATGAACAGAGCAGGGAGTGTGTTGAATAGGCAGGTGGTGGCTTGCAGTGTTTTCCTCCAGAGGGAGAGGAGCACAACAGCAGTCTGTCTGCCCACATGAATCTTCCTCATTTTAATACCTGAAGGCAGTTAGGCGCTAGACAGGAATCTGAAAGCGCAGATCCCCCCGGTTAGCTGTGGGTCCTGCCCTCAGGTCTGGCGTCCCTTGCAGGCTGTACTGCCTTCTGGAGCCATCGTCACTGCCCGCTGGACAAGCCCTCACCACTGGCTGCAGAGGGAGACGGGGACACCTCCGCTCCCTGTTTTGCTGCACCAGTTTGGCTAGATTACCCTAGCCTTCATTTTTTTTAATGTTTGGGGGGTTTTTCTGAGTCTGCAAAATGGCCATTTGGCGGCTGGGCTGGTGGGGCTGGACCCAGGCAGTCTGTCTGGCCTCAGGCTTAACAGCAGCTCTGGTGTGCTGGAGCATGAAGGGCACGAATTTGGCATCAGCTTCCAGCCTCTGAGTCCCTCAGCCTGTGCCGAGCTGAACACAGTGAGGGGAAAGCAAGAGGGTCACCAAACTGCAGGGTCATCTGTGCCCTGCCCCTGCCACCGGACCCCGGCACAGCCACCACCCCGCACGCTGCGCCTGCACCCCGCTCGCGTTTTGATCCCTGACGGGGCTTGGGAAACGCACATGATGTATCTTGAACGATGGGCTTGGTGACACCTTACAGTCACTGTGCTCCAAGGGCTCGTGGCTGTGCATTTGTGGAAGGAAGATGCAAAATAATGACTGAAGTGATTATACAATTCATTAGACTTTGAAAGAATCATATTTCTGTCAGCCCCGCAGCTGTTTCTTTTAGAGTTTTAGTCTGAAAGATTGGAAAGCTTGGTTCATTTAACACACGTCAAGGTGCTAATTACATCAGGGCTGGCATAAACATGCACAAGGCAGCTGCTGACCATGTGGTGGAGAGAGCGGGATCTGCTCCCCGCGCCAGCTCCCCTGCGCCGGTGGAGGGCCGGGAGCACCTGCAGCTCCTGCTCCTTTCGCTGGGGAAATTGGGCGCTGACAGCCCAGCGCACAGAGCAGCCACAGCCCTGGTTTCCAGCTTGCACCCATGCAGATGCAGAGAACAACACAGCCCTGCTCTTTTTTTGGTCGTAGTATTTGAAGGTTCTTCTGTAGGAAGACTAAAAATGAAATGGTTCCCGACATGAAATTGCCACGTTTGCAGATCGCCCTGATTCCCGAGCCAGCCAGCTCCCTGGCGAAACACACCACCTGTCCTCCCAGCGCCTTGCTGTGAAGGAGTGGGCAAGGCTGGCTTTCTGAGCCCGCTCCTGGGCTCTGGGTTGTCCCACGGGCAGCTCGGCAGTGCTCCTCGCCACCCACCTGGCGGGATCTGCTCCCCTCCTTGGCCTTTTTCTTGTAGCTGCTGTTGTTCATACTGGCACCTTTATCCCAACTGTGCAATTCCAGCTGAGGGATTTGGGGTAACTGGAGTGGCTCTGAACGCCCACCTGCATTTGCAGCGCACACAGCCTGATCTGTGAATTGAAGAGCTGACCTGTTTTCTCTTATACACTACCCCAGAATGGGGTTTTCACAGCTGGCAGGAAAAACTCCCCTTACTTCTATCCCCTGCCTTTAAAATATGCGTGAGGAGGAAAGCGAGGGTGCTTGGACCTTGGCTGCAACCGTCATGTAGCTGCGTCCAGCCCCCGGAACCGGTGGAAGGCTCCAGCTGTGGGTGCGCTCTGCCCCTGGCTGCCCAGCGCACGTGCCTGCCTCTGGGATGCTGCCTGTTACCTGCTGGGTGTAAAGCCTCTGTTGGTTTGGAAACCTAAGTTAAACTGGGTTTAACTGGTGCTTCTGGAGTTTAGAATGGCTGTTCAGATGGTAAGGCCTTCTACCTGGAAAAATATAAGTGAGAGTTAGTGACACGTACATTTTGACGTGTATCTGACATGTCTGGAGGTATTTTGTGTTCACTCCAACCATCCCCGCATCTCACCAGAGCCGCAGCCAGCTCCTGCAGGTCCCTGTGCCCCCTTGGGTCTGCGCTGGTCCGCGGAGGCTGGAGCCAGGAAGGGACCAGGAGAGCGGCCGCCCAGCTGGGACATGGTCCCACTCGATGAACACCAGCGGCATGCTGCCGAGACCTCCCTGCAGCCCACCCTTACACCCCCCTTGGGCAAAACCTTTAGAGGGGACAGAGCCCACAGAACGACACCTCCACTGACAGCATTAGGGACTAGCTCAGCCTTCTCCCTCCGTCAGCCGACCTGCCTGTGTCCCCATGACAAGCCGAGGGACTGACAGCACTCCCACCAGCCTGGATTTTTCACCCAGGCCTCTTTCTCCATCCCTGAACCTCTCCCCTGTACCTAACCCTGCTTCCCCTGGGAAGCAAGGCACAGATGGCTCACAGCAGCATGGTGGGGAGTGTGCAAGGGGAGGGGGGGTAGGAAAAGTACCAGCAAGAGCTCAGCTTATTTTATTGGTGTTAAATGCCTTTCAGATGTACTTAAAGGCCCCTGAAGGCCGAGGAGTCCCATCACATTGCAGCGAGGCTACAGGTTCTCATTTGCTTTTAAGCCAGGCTTCAAAAGGAGAGCGGATTTGGGAATGGGTTTGGGGTTTTTTTCCTTGATTTTTTTTTTCTTCTTTCCCTTGTTTGAAGCCAGCACTTCAAAAGCAGCATCCGCAGCTTGGCTGCAGGTTCTGGGTGCCGAAGGAGCTGGCCACCTCGTGATGGGTGCAGGAGGAGCCCTGCCGCAGGCTGCCGGAGCGGAGCTGGGCTCAGCCCTCGCCGCTGGCCGGAGCCGCTGTGCCGTGCCCCAGAGCCGGCAGCACAGCCCCACCGCACACCATGCTGCTGCGGCACCAGCTCGGTGCTGCCACTGGTGAAACGGTTTTCCAGATGCCTGTGGCTTCCCAAAGCTCAACCTTTCTCCAGCGTTCAGGAAGCTGGCAGGGGGAGGGAGAATCATTGCTCGATCTCCTGGACATGAACGTAACTCCCAGGCGTGACGTACGGAGCTTGTCCCGGCACTGGTGCCTCTTTGGTTGCTGTTCCCCAGGGCCTTCCTCTCTGCATCCCACGCTTCGTTCTTCCATCTTTCTGGCCATCTTTTCAAGAAATAATTGGCTTGGATTAAAAAATGCTTTTTGGAGTGAGGAGGGTGTAGCAGCTTTTAGCTAAAAGAGACAAAGCACTTGTGAAAACTCAGTAAGACTTAATCATCGCTTCCATGGTCCTTCCTGTGCCCTAATGTTACTCAAGGTGTTTTGGAGGGTCTTGAATATTTTCCAAGCAGTAGGCATTAGGGTAATGGCAGAAGACACGTCTGTTCTTTGTACCTCTCTCTTTTGTGTGACTTGTCAAATGAGGTCCCAGTTCAGAAGGGTAAAAACCTCCCGCTGTTGTAGGTTCAGAGAGGTCCAGGGCCAGGCCAGGAGGCGTTGCACCTCTTTTGCATCCCTTGTGACTTGCACCAAACCTTACACTGAAAAGAGGTCTACAAATCAGCGGGTGTTGGTTGGAAAATCAACATATAACCTGGGTGGGAGCTTTCAGGGGAGAAAGAACAGATAATGGTGGGGCTGAGGGAAGTGTCCTGTGGCTCTGTGAAACTTGCTTTTTTCTGTTGAGCGTGTGTATCTGTGCAAAGAAGGGTAACTTGGGCTTAACATGCAAATCACAAGTTTGATTTGTTCTTTAAAGGCACAGAGGAAAGTTAAGAAGGCTTTTTCCCATGTTCCGGAAAAATCTATCCCGTTTTGACTAGAGCACTGCCTTGCTGCTGTGTGTCCTACAGGGACTAAAGCCCTGGCCATCCCAAACTGTTAGATGCCTTTCACGCTGAATGTTTTCTAAATTGGCTGGTGGGTGGCAAGGCACCCAGCTAGTGACTAATCCCCCAGCCCATCCTCTCAGCAAATTGCTTGCAGAAGTCATTAATTTTACTGTAATTGATTTAAACATTGCTCAGGAGGAGGAAGAATGAGGGAAACCAGCGCCACTCGGAATGCTGAGAATGACGTGTTCTCAATTTTCTGTCATATTGTCTCCACACGTGCCTGTTCTCTACTGGGTGCTGTGCAGATGCCAGTGTGGAACAGGCGAGCCCCCAGCCCAGCAGTCGCGTCGGGGGCTGTGCCGTGAGCTGCGCAGACCTGTGAGCAAGCTCCAGCTCTGTCCCAGGCATCTTTTGCTCCGGCGAAGCGCTTGCCTCCAGCAAGTCACATCTGGTTGAGTGGCTCCATCCACAAAGCATGGGCACATCAGGCTTTGGAAAGTAGCCATGGAAAAGCACAGCGCTCGGCTCTTGCTACAAGCCACAGTCACGGGATAATACCTGATGACAACCTCCTTGAAATGTCAGCGCTTATGGTGGAATGGGGCTTTTTATGAGGCAGCCACCTGTTCCCGTTGCATTATCTCATTGCTACTCAAATCAACTACTGTATCCCCAGCTGTAAAGTAGTTTTAATTAAAATTATTTATTTGTCCCCTATTTTGGCTATATCTTAGAAAATAACATATTTTCCTTATCACTTCATCGCTGGGCTTACACGTTAAGGGACCGTACCTACTGATGTCACTGGGATCAGAACAGAGCATGTGGATTTTAACTGAGCAATGGCGTAGGAACAATGTATTTTTCAGCTGGGCTTAGCTTTGTTTTGCATATTTATTTATACCTCTGACAACTGAATGAGGAGTGCCCCTGGCGCCAAGCCATACCTCTCAGTAATAATTTTTTTTCAGATCCTTGGAAAATGGCTTCCTCAATGTATTGTGCATGTTCTCTTGACATCTTAATGCAGTTTCTAGGTCACTGAGCTAAGAAAAGACTATAGGTGCCACTAAAGTTAGAGGAGAACTATGTCTCCTTAAAGGAGTACAAGTCACAGGCTGGACCAGGTTGATGGTACTTAGAGAAATCAATTATTGTCATGTACTATCCTCATGCTGTGCCAGATCATTTAAAGATGAAGAAATTATGTTAGCTTTCACTCCATCTGCAGGAGTTTGCAAGCTCCTGCTTTCAGGCCACCTGTGATGACTAGAGGACGTTGCTTATTGATCTGTCAGTTATTGCAGATCCGCGCTGGGAAGCCAGAGGGGCTCTCGGCTGGGTCTCAGCTGGCATCCATTAGCTGGTGGGCAGGGGGCTAGGTCAGAACGTTTCAGGTTCTTTCAGAGGCTGAAAGGTGAAAGGAGAAACACAGGCAGTGAAGGAATCTCAGCATGCAAGTGAAGGTCAGTCTTGACTTTGCCAGCCTGGAGAAATGGCTCCGCTCTGCCCGTGGGGGTGTTTGTCTGGAACGAGCTGCCATGGAGGGCGCGTGGTCCCACTGCTGGAGCTGGATGTGCCCGAGAGGTGAGCAGGCAGGAGACCTGCAGCGCTCTCCTGGGGGTGTTGCTGTATCCATACAGGGGAGGGAATCTCAGCTCCTCCTAATGGGGGCTGGAATCCCCCTGTGTGGATACAGCATGCCTGAAAAAAAACTGGAAGTTGACTTCAGCAGACTAATCTGCAAGGACTAAGAAACGTTTGAAGGGCTTTGTTTCTTAACATGCTGCAAGTCCCCCAGAGGGCTGGGGCAGGGGGCCCTGAGAGCCCCAAGCCCTTGCTCCCCTCTGCCCTGTGTGGAGCAGGAGTGCATGAGCTGGGTGGAACGACAATGAACTGAGCTCTGGCCAAGCAAAGCATGCAGAAAATACTCCCTGAAATTCCTCTTCCTGCCCTCTCATCCCTCCATTTTGGGTTCACCTCTGCAGCCTGCCTGTGAGAAAGGAGTGCTGCTGCCAGCAGGAGAGGTTTGCCTTGTTCTTTGGGGAACGGGAGTGGAGCCTGGCCTCTTCCACCTGCAAAAATGAATACTTACCCCTTCTGCCAAGAGATTAAGTGGAACGCTTGGCACCTGCCAGATTCAGTGGAGCAACAGCTGGTGGTGGATGTGTCACCTGCTCATCTTCAGAGGTGAGGGTGCTGCCTCGCTGGGGTGCTGCAGGCTGGGGCAGGGTGGCACTCTGCTGTCCTCCAGGAGACAAAGCCACCTTGCAAGAGTGACAGGCTGGCAGCACACACACAGCTCCTCTCTGACATCCAGAACTGATCCTTGCCAAGGTACAAAAGCAGATTTTTTTCCCTCCAGCCCCTCGGGAGCTGATCCTGAGCCTCTGGTGCCGTTGTCACACGGTGCTCTGCCTACACGCACTGCCCCAGAGCAGGTGGCAGCAGCCCACAAGAGCTGCATGGGCAGGGGGTGGCCGCTCTGTGGGCACCAGTGTGGACGCAGGCGGTGTAGCTGGGGACGGGCCGTTTTGGCTGGCGGACAGCCACATAGAGGTTGGAGGGAGGTGGGTTGTAGGACGGCAGGCAGCTGTCTGCATCACAGGGAGCCCTGGCAGCTGCCTGCGCTTGCCAGTCGTGCCAAAGGCCAGGTGGAGTAGGTGGGCACCAAGGAGCAAGCCCCCGCTGCTGCTCCCCATCTGCAGCTCTGCCTGGTGGCAGGGCACGGGTGGCCCTGCACGATTACTCGCCGCTGGGTGAGGCAGTGCTGTGCTCAGGGTGTGAAGGTCCTTTCTGTTTTGCAGAAGACACTCACAAAAATAAATGCAGAGACCAGGATAAATTCTGCAAGCAGAAATACATGTGAAATGCCCACGGGGGCTGTCACAGCTTCATTTAAATACGGGCTCACTGTGGTCACCTGCGTAGCTCCAGTACTGTTGCTGTGTTTACACCGTACTTGAAAGCTAAGCATGTTGGAGATGCTTTTCTGAGCCAAGATCTGTCGCTTGCCTCTCTCCCTGTCCCCCACAGGCTCTGGCAGGGTACCAAATAGCTTTATTTTCTAGCTGCTGTTGGCTGTCCTCTCTGCCGCTGCATGGCTGGCCTGGGGTGTTCCCTGCGTTGGCGATGCCGCACTCCTGCTGTCCACCAAAGCATTTCAGCTCCCCCCGCTCGCAAAGGCTGCGCCGTGTGCCACGGGGGGGTGTGGGTGCAGGCAAACCAGCCGGCTGCTCGCTGGTTCTCATCAGCGCTGTGGAAAGTCCCACGTTTCGGGGCCCAGCTGTGTGACTTATCGGTGCCACAGCTCCCAGGCTTCGTGCTGTGCGAGGTGACCGTGCTCCGCGGCCACAGCTGGGTAAGCCAGGACGAGCGGTGACAGGGAGTGCCGGTAAAAGACAAAGTTGTGTTCAGGGTCTGGTTGCCTGCCCAGGTTACATGCTCTGGTTGGAGCTGGTGTAATTCATGGTTGCTCTGTCGGGAAGGAGAGGTCACAGCTCCTTTCCTAGCTGCGTCTCCTGGTTTCTGTGTAATGCTCTGGTTTTGGAAGGGTTCCAGCTACAGCCTGTGTTAGCGTTCAACATGCTCTTGCCTGTTGTCTCTTCAGTCCAGTCGTGGTTATTTAAAGCCCCAGATGAAATATAAGCTATTCTTTTGTTTGCCCGTCCCTCTGCTTTGTTGCATCCCCTCTCAGATCGCCGAGGCAAGAGGCAGAGGTGCCTTCTGCAGCTTCTCCCTGGGATGGAGCATGTGGCTCCCGTGCGGTGCGGTGGGACGAAGCCTCCATCTCCTGGCAGCACAGCCGCACGGCAGCCGCCCGCTGGCTCCTGGCTGAGGGAGTTGTGCCAGCAAGGAGGCAGAAAGCTCGCTGAGGACACGGGGAGAAGCCTTGGCATGCATGGTGTTCCCTGTCAGCCCCTCCGGCCGCGGTGGAGCATCCGCAGGCATCTCAGGGCTTGTTCTGCCTGCCAAGGCAGGGATGCGCTCTCTGTTTGGGTTCCCTCTCTGAGACCTTGAAATTTTTGTCCCAGTCCTGAAATAGATTCTCACGAGGTTATTTTAATGTGTTCCTGCATGATGAAGCCCCAGCACGATCCAGTGGCTGTTTTCCAAGGCTGACTGGGAGTGAGGTGCTACCATGCAGGCAGTTTCAGGGAGGGGGCAGCTCAACCTCTGGTGGCTGGGTGGGCTCAGCATGTTCTCCCTCTCCTGAGGGTACCTCAGAACGGGATCTTTCTGGAGTCCTCCAGAAGGAACTTAAAAGGCCGTGTTCAAAGTATTTTTCACAAATAATAACGAGGTTGAGGCCGTTCTCAGCATTGCAGCTGCAGCTTGAGGCTCAGGGATTTTGCCCTGTGGAGAGTTGCCCCTTCCATCACTTTTCCCACTCTGGGCTCCTTGTGAGTGCCAAGTACTGGGTACCAAGCACAGACACTTACATTTATTTTTGTAAATTATTTTAAAAGAATGACAAGGGAGTTGCAAATGGATCTGAGCAAAGATGGAAAAAGACCACAAAGGAGAAAAACGCTTTAGCAACGAGGCAGGGGAGCACTGAGCTCTGCCAGCACCTCTGCTGGGTCTGCCAGGTCGTTATTCATCCCTCAGCTGGCACTGACAGCCCCTTGCCTGTGGCAGTCGGAGGGGGACACTGTCCCATGGCTGACGGGCAGGGGGGACTTGGACGTGCTGCAGAGGCTGCTGCCCTGCTCTCTGGGCTCTGCACCTGCGCTGGCTCTGTGCTTCTGGGGCCAGAGTGGTTTAATTAAAGGTGGCAAAGCCACCTCCGGAGTCACCTCTGTAAAGTATCGGCTGTAGGTGCGGTGCCTGTGAGCTGCTGGCACGGCATGTGTTGGCCCACTTCACCGGCTGCCTGCGGCTCCTGAAGTACTCTCAGAGAGCAATCACTTCCCAGTGTCGAGTGCTCTCAATTGCCCATACTTTTGGAATTGTTAAAGTCTTTCCCCAACACCATTCTCCTTTCCAAAGATGCCAGCTGAGAACTTGCCGTGTCCAGGCCACTGCTGTGCATCCCCCCAGGAAGCCAGAGATGCAGTTTGTGGGGGGACATCTGCATCTGCCAGGCAGTGACAACAAACCCTTCCTGCAGAAAGGGCATGGCGGTGGCACTGATTGCAGAGGCTCCAGGGCCACACGTGCACCATTAGTCGGGTCACAATTACAGCCAGTGGGCAACCTGCACTGTCCTTGTGGCCACCAGACCTGGCTGGAAAGAGGATGATGCTCACATACGGGCTTTTCCCAGAACCCTGGCTTCAAACACAGCCCGAGAAACTAGCAGCTGCCTCGGGGGTCCTGTCCTTCCAACAGGAGTAAAACCTGAGGAAGGGTGGGGAGAAGCAGAGGCAGTGAGAGGGAAGCAGCCTTCCCAGGGCTGTGCCCCTGGGGAGCCGTGCCACCTTTCAGATCACGCCAAGCTCCTTCACCCCAGGGACGGGGGGAGCTGGTGCGCCTGCCCCCCGACCAGCCGTGTGCCTGACTCCGATCTGTCACCCCCAGGTCTCCCTCAGCCACGAGTGCACTCGCGCCATCATGAAGCTGATGTACTGCCCGCACTGCCGGGGCATGTCCAGCGTGAAGCCGTGCAACAACTACTGCCTGAACGTCGTGAAGGGCTGCCTGGCCAACCAAGCAGACCTCAACACCGAGTGGAAGTACCTGATGGGTAAGACAGCCTTTCTCTCCTACAGCGCAGCTGCCCCTCGTGGCATTTTTTGAGCTCTCTGAGACAGTGTTTGGCGAGTAAAGAAAGGACTGTTGGAGGCTATTTTACACTATGGGTTCTCTGTGATCTGATGCCTAGAAGCTATTGCAGGAAGTTTTGCTGGGCTTTAATACCATTAGAAAACACACTGCTGGGCTGGCTAACAAGGGCTTAAAGAGTTTTCATCTTGCCTGTGCTCATTTGGGGTTGCCCCCATTTTGCATTCAAGTAGTCCTTCCTTCCCTCCCAAGTGCTGAAGCTTAGGGACGGATCCTGCCACCTGTACGCTGTCAGAGCCGCCACCTTATCCACGCCAGAGCACTTGTGAGAGCGGGAGAAGGACTTGCTGCCCTCCTTAGGAGGCAATCTGGAGACACAAAGCCATAAACTGTTTCCATGGGTGGAAAGCAAAGGGCTGTGAATCACATACTTCTGAATGGAAAGAGGTGTCTTAAATACCTGGGGAGGGGGAGGTCACAGGCATCGCCAGGAATGGAAGAATGGGACTTGTATTTTAAATAAGAAATGAGCTCATTTCATTTTTGTTGTGTTACTCAGCTAAGATGATGGTTATTTTAAAGTGGGTGGTATGTGTGCAGAGGTGTCCGTTTTGCTGAGTTTAAAGCCAGAAATGCCATTGTGATGGTGTGGCCAGATCTCCGGTGCAACACAAGCTGGAGAACTTCAACCTGGCATTTCTGCAGGAAATTCTGCATTGCCTGATCAGACCCAGGCATCCCTCCTAAGATGACCTCAGGTGTCATTCAGCTGGTTTTCCAGAGCCTGTGGCTCCTGGTTAAAACGTGAACTACTGCTGAGAGTGGCTTGTGGTGCTAATGGACACGGTTTAAGGCTGGTGAGGATCTGTGTTTAGAAAACGGTGTCTATGTTACAGCACACGTCCTCTCCCCATCTGCTGTCCATCAGGGAGGGTTGGTTGCAGCGGTGAAGCTCTCGCTGTTCCTTGTGCCCACAGAGCATCATCAGCCAGCCAGCTCCTCTTTCTGTCTCAGGTTTATACCTGGAGTTTATACCTGGAGTGATCTGAGACCAGAGGGAGCCTTGATGTTCGTCTGGGCTCACGGGAGGCAAGCGCCAGACAAGACGAGCTTCAGGCTTGGCCTTTTCCCTTGCCTTGGCACCCACTGCCTGGCCAGCAAGACTGCCAGCTCACTAGCCAGCTGCAGCCCAACAGGGTGGCTCAGGGTTGACATGTGGGGGTGTTCACAATAAAGACCCCGATGCAGTTCAAGGAGTGTCATCTGCCTCTCAAGGGACATTGCAAAATAAATAGGGAACCACTCACGCAGAGGCCGGAGCACTTGCTGGGTCAGGTGTGTTGGCCAGCTGCCCGCCCCGCTCCGGGCGCTAACGAACCAAGTGGCAATGGACTGCAGCTAATTGGAAGTGCTCCCCATGACAGCAACTTGAGAGGCTGCTGCTAAAGCGGGGAGTGGGAATAGTCCCTTCCCCAAGGGTTTACACCAGGATTTTGATGGTGCTTCAGCCTTTCTGACCAGAGCAAGCCAACCGGTACCTGTCACTGCTCTCCTGGCAGGGTGATTGCCCGTCTCACAGAGGTCAGCCTACAGCTCCCCGTGATTGACAGGGAGGCAATTCCGGGTGCATTTTGCACTTATTCTGGCTCCCTCTTCCCCAAGAGGCATTGTCAAGGGGTGATGACTAGGAGGAAATAGGAGTTTGTTCAAATTGCAGTTGTACATTTTAGTGTCAGAGGTCACAGTTTGATCAAGGACTGGAGCAAAACACAGAGTCAAAGGTAACAGTTCACCAGCATTGTCCATTCTTCACCCTTCTCCAGGCCCTTCTGTGTAGCTGAAGAGGATTTTGTTACGCTAAACACAGAGTGACTCTTTCAGTTTGACAAATTAGGGCAGGTCAAATTAAGGGAGATTTTTATACTAAGTGGTTTGAACATAATTTATCAGTAATTTTGGCGTGCAGCCTTTGATTTAAATGTCTGTATCTCAACATTAGTGCCTCTGCAAGCTGAAATTGTCTGGAAAATACAGTCTCAAAGGTGACGCTGCAACCCCTGAGTGGCAGCAGAGTTAAACTGCAAGCTCTTTAATGTTGCAGGAGATGCTATTTCCCAGAATACAAAAAAACGTTACCCCTTTGTATGGCACGTTTAGCTTTAGGAATCAGCGCTGCCATAGGATTGTGTTGCAGGAGAAGAGCACATTAACTTGGGGACTGTGGCCCTTGCTTCCATTCTTGCACAAGCTAACCAACAAAACCTTTTTTTCTTTTCTTTTAAGTGCTGAAAAAAATATGTGATGTGTCCAAGCTGTGACTTTGCATGTTGTTAAATCCTATATTATAGACCTGAGCAAAGAGTATTTTGCAATCCATGCTCCAGACTGGCTGAGGCTTGAGCCCCCCCAGTTGTTTGACTATCGCCCTCGCTCCCCACAGGCTGGACCTGTTTTCAGACTGTGAGCCCTGTGGGCATGATCTGGTATCTTCTGTGGGTTTGTGCTGTCCATCATCTAGTCTTTGCTTGACCTGGTCATTCTCGGAGAGCTGTCAGGCTCTGAACATCAATCATGTAACAGCAGAGAGAACATACTTGCAAGGGTTGCGTACACTTTCAAATTGACAGCAGTGGGCTCAGGATCAGACCTTTGTTATTAACACATTACATCCACCATGGGCCTCGTTTTTCTACACAAACCTCACCTAGACCTTGTGGAAGTCCTTTGGGGTCTTTCTGCTGAGTCCTGCTGGCTTGCCAAGACAACGGACTGAACACTTCCCACACAGGTTTGAAACGGCTGTTGGCTGTGGTTGTGTCCCAGCTGGCTGGACTCCTGTTCAAAGGAAATTTGCTGTGTGGCTCAAAGATAAGCGTCAGTCCTTTACAGCAGTGTTGCAGGTGACCTACACGCTGTGGGATGGTGTAGGTTGAAGGACGTGTTTTACTGAGACTCTGTTGAACTGCCAGGTATAAGTCACCTGGTGGTTTCATTGCTCACGAATAATGTTGGCAGTACAAACTCATGCTGAATAAACTTTTCTGTAACATCACAGCATCTGCTGTGACAGTCTCCTGCCAGGCTGATAGGTTGAGGTATCAGGATTTAGGACAGAAGAATTAATGACTCCTAATGAATAACTCAGTTTATGAATGGGACAGATCTCCAACCTAAACCCTGGGACTTGACACTGCGTAGAGAAGAACGAACATGAAGCCATGTCACTTTTCTTCCATGTGACGGGGCCACAGGAACATGAAGCACTTTCTGTTCCAGATGAGCATGGGCCACCCCAGTGCTCTGACTGGTCCCTTGTCCTGCCAGGAGGTTTCTGTTGTGCCCTGGGGGACGCAGACTACACCGGAGCCATCTGAGGTCACACGTAAATGCCAACTCCCTCAATGCTGATGAAGCTTATACATGAGCTGGCCTTCAGGCTACTAAAGCACAAGTGGTAGGAAACTTGAGGCAGTAGCAGCATAGCAGTGACTTTCAGTATTATAATTTTTGACTGGCAACGTCAGACCTGGTTAAGATCCCATTTTAGAAGTGCAAACCCAGTTTTGGCCCCACCCTGAGATCCTGTTTAAATATTGCTGAACACCAAGGATGTCAGTGTTCCTCTGCGGTGGCATACCCGAGTGCCCCGAGCCCTGCGAGCATATAGGCTGTCCTTGCTTCAGACCCAGCTGGAGTGTTGAGAATCACCTCTGGAGGCAGGCAGAGGTGGGTAATTCTTTTATAAGCCAAGCACAGCCCCAACCATCAAGGCAGGAGCTTCCAGGCCAGGGAGGAGCACATGGACGTCAGAGCTTTCCAAGATAAGAGGAACTGAGAGCAAGAGGCACTCCTCAGTCACTCCCTGTCCTGTGTATCGGTTTAATTGTGGGCGTTTCGGTCTGGTTCTCTGCCTTTATAACCTGGTATTTCCCTGACTGGTCACACGTTGTCCTTCCAGAAGTGATGGTGAGCAGCATTACCGCTTTCCTCAGGCCTTCACTGCCCTAGAAGCTCTTGCCCACATCCAGTACCTGTGGCACTTTATTGGGCCCAGTTCTCCCACTTTCTGCTGGCTGCAGTGCAGTGAGTAGCAGGATTAGGGCCAAGCACCGCTATGTGTTACTTAACATTTTTTCCCCAATTTTTTGTTTTTCCTTTCTGTAGCACCCCGGGAAGTGTTGGTCACTTTGTGTGAATACAGGTTGCATTTGCCATTTGCCAGAGGTGACCTCTGTTCGCCTGCCACTGAAGGTGGCTTTACTTACGTGCTGGGAAGGGACAGCTCTCCCATGCCAGAGGGAGAATGAGCGTGCACTTGGGCAGTAGTGAAAATGGAGGGATGTCTCCCCACGAGCCTGCCGAGGGACCAACAGCTTATCCCACCCACCGTGAGCGTGATCTTTAACTTGGCTTGCACAGAGTCTGATGAGCGATGTCTCTGTCTTGTTTCGCTAGATTCCCTGGTCGTAGTGGCTGACCGGATTGACGGACCGTACAACGTAGATACTGTAATAGGGACCATTCACATGAGGATCGCTGAAGCTATTTCTAACTTGCAGGAAAACAAAGACTCGATCACAGCCAAGGTAAGAGTGTGTGCCTGGGCCTGGCTTGAGGATACACCACGTGGAACTGCCAGGACCAAACGTTTTTTGTGCTCACTGTGCAACTGAACTAAAGGAAATGAAGGATGAAAGAGATCAAATGCCCACTCTTTTAATGATATGAGACCACCCATCTTACACAGGCAAAAACCTTCTCAAGTGTTTCCAAATATTCCTCCCTGCCACATCCAGCCAGCCGCCTTCAGGAGCAGACACACAAGGTGGGACTGCACATGCAGTGGCTGTGGGAGGCGTGGTGCCATTTGCTGTCAGGTGCCTTTGTGTCTGAAGGGTCCCCAAGTATTTTGGCTGAGCTGAGGCATTTACAGAAAGTGCACAGTCCCTAGTGACAGGAGGCAGCTGCTTTAACCTGCCTTGCCCAGGAAACACTGGGCTATCAGGTTTTATCTGGGGGACAGAGTTGCAATCTGGCAGTCCATCTGGAGAGTATAAAACAGGCTCTCCTGATGCTCACCTGCCTTCCAGGAAGCATATTATGAAGCTGTCTTCTATTGGTCTTTATTTTTAGTGTATTTATCCACATAACCACAGCCACCTCTGTAGCTGCAGGTAAGAGAAGCTTTGGGAACAAAAACAGCCCTCCAGGGCTTCTGCTTTTTGCCCAGACATTCCCCCAGTCCTGCAGCTATCCCGCAGCTGGGGCAGAGATGCAGATGAAAGGAGCCGGGCAGGTCCTAACTGGGTCTTGGAGAAGGGAAGGGCCAGAAGTATTGCTTAGCCAAGCAGGAATTCACTGGCTACATGTCAAAGCGCTAACAGCAGCATGCATCCAAGTACTCGTTTAGGTTTCTTCTGTGACATGAAAGGCCGTATTCTTTCTTCCCTTGTTAGGTGAGACTGAAGTTGTCCACATAAAAGCAAGCCCATGATGTGGGAAAACATGGCATCATCTGCAAATAAAGGTGTTTCTGAGGGGCATATAGTAAATCTGGTAAAATGAAAAGGAGTAAATAGGCTAATTGGTGTTCAATTGGAGCAACCAAACATATTTGATAAGCTTCTCCATATGATCTGGTGACCAGATGGATGCGGCAGTCTTTGCTGGTGGCACTGGTAGCAGAGATCAGGAGCTGCAAATCACTGCAGCTCTAAGCTCTGGTTTTGACCGTGACAGGGACCTCTCTCGGGGCCAAGGGCAGCAGGCTCAGGCTGCAGCTGGGGGCTTCAAACATTGCCAGCTGTCTGCCATTTGTGAGACGAGCCAGAAGTGGCCCTTGGATCCAGTGACACCTTCAGTCATGGGTTCACTGCACTGCTGAGCACTCTCCCTGCCTCCTCGCAACCCCCCTCGCTCCCTGTGGCTCGCTGATGGATTTCAGGCAGCAGGAGCTGACAGAGGCTGCAAATGTCGATTTGGTCTTACCATGCGGGAGTCTGCAGGACACGTGTTCTTTCCATCAGTAATGGGCGTTGCTCACCTATAGCCCTTGGGCTGGCAAGAAGATCACCTTGACACCATGCTGTGCTGGAGCTGCTACCAGAGCCGCTGTCCTGCACACCTCCCAGGGCTTTTACCTCCTGAAAGAGTTGTCTCCTGCTAACGACAGCAACAGGCCAATAAGAAAGATACAGCAGTGAAAATGAATTGATTTTGTTTTGGTAAAACCAAAATGAAAGTCCTCTACATGCAGTTTTCAAGGTGGGGCTTTTTGCACGGACCAAAGGAGACAGTTGAACAAATTGGCTTGGTGCTGAACTGCCCCAGTCAGATCCATCTGGTCAGCAGGACAGTGCACCCCAGGAGGGGGCTTTCTAGGCTGAATGTCCCGCAGCCACACCAATGAAACCCACTGTCACCAAGGGGACTCTTGTCTACCTCAGGACTTTGCTGATGGCTGTCAGAATCCAGTAGCAAAAGCATTCAGCAGCTGGCACGAGCTGCGTCAGCAGTGCTCCTGTCTGAGGTCTTGACTTCTCCGCTTTAAGGGGACACCATGCAAAGTTGAATTTATCGATAGCTTCTGACAGCGCCCTGGTAACCACAAGAAGCTTGGAGCCATCTTTTCAAATCAGATGGCTTGCTTTGTAAAGGCTGATGTTTCCTGACTCAAACTGACAGTGCAGAGGCCCCCTGACCTTTGGCACTTCGTTCAGTCCGGCTGTCCAAGCACTCCTTCCACCAGCCCTGGTGAGGCTCCGCTGCCTGAGCACTGGCTATCTGCTGCAGAGGGGTGGTCGCCTGGACTGGTCATGCAGAGACCAGGAGAAACAGCACTTCCAGGGCACACCTCGTCTCCTCCTAGAGGCAAAGTCTGAGGATCTGTACCCTCAGAGGGCTTCTGCTCTCCTTTGGCTACAGAGCGCTCCTGGATGGGTAATTAGGATGGCAGGAGGTACCCAGAGTTAGGAGGTAAATCAGTTTGGCTTCCTCATTTGCCCCTGAAATGAAAATCCAACCTGACGGACTGTGACACACCTGCCGTCTTCGCACTCCCCTGGTCAGAGCGGGCATTCACGTGCAGTGTGGGTGCCGAGTAGCCCCCGGTCTGCTGTCTGAATCAGCAAAGCTCACATGCTTTGCCATGTTGAATCCCCCACCACTGGTGTAATGAGCGTGAGCAACTCCCATCTTGTTCTTCACAGAATTTTATTTTTCAGTCATAATAGGAACAGGTAAAATTGCTAGAAATAATTTAATAGCAACATTGGTGACTCATCCAAAAACATGTGCTAATTTTGTGTTATTGCTGAACGTTTTGCTTGATAGCGGTAACCAAAGCCAGCTACAGTGTGCTGAAAACACATTCTGGCACAAGAATAACCTGACCAAAAACTTAAGCCAGAATCTCAGAGATTTTGCAGGTAGGAAAGATAAACATACTTAAGAAGAAAAAAAACAACATAACTGTGGAGTGCTAATTAATTAAAGAAATAATATCAAAAGATAGGATAGAGAGTTTGGTTTGTTTTTCAGGTTTTCCAAGGCTGTGGAAATCCCAAAATCAGTACAAAAGGCTCCAGCAGCGAGGACAAGAAAAGGCGGGGGAAGGTCGCATTAGAAGCAAAATCCTCTGCACAAGCACTGGAGATGCTGGTGAGTTTGCCTCCAAAGGTCCCTCCCTGCCGGTGTGCCAGGAGCCTGGAAGCCCGGCCAGCACAGCACTGGGTCCTGCTGGTGTGCCAGGAGCCCTGGGAGCCCAGCCAGCGCAGCACTGGGTCTTGCTGGTCGGGTCACACCACCCCCAGGCTGCTGAATCGCCTTTGCTGGCGAGTCTGAAGAAGGTCAGATCGGCAAGTACTGGCATGACCTAAGCAGATCTGATCCTGCCTTGGCACAGGGTCAGGGTCTAGGTTGCTGATAACCACTTTATCAGGGGTTTGGTGCCCATCTTACCTGAAAAGGCTCCTTGCCATTGGTGTCATTCAGCCTCGGGCAGTCCAGCCTGGATATTGGGGCCAGAGGTCCTCCTCCGTGGAGATTTTGGATTCCGTGAACGATGAGCTGCAGGATCTGCCATGGTCCCACATTTCAGAGGCTCCTCGCCCACAGACACCTGCCTGTCCCACCCTAGTAAAGCCCTGCTGGCTCCCACCAAGGCTGCTTCTCAGTATTGTCCTCGTGGCCCAGAAGATGATCTTCTCCTGGTTAATCTTACGGTACCAGAACATGCTCTAGCATGTCACCTTCAGCCTTGAGTGCTTGGGTTGAAGGCTGGTCTTTAGGGGATTATATATCCCTGTCTGCATAAAAACAGAATTTGTGATGGTAAAACAAAAAAAATAGGAAAAATCTTTGTGCTTTCCGCAGCCTCAGAGTGCCCCAGAGCTCTCCTGGCCCTGAGCATCCTCTTTGTTTACAGGTTTTAGATGCCAAAGGGAATCTGACAGCTCTCAAGACTTACTGGATCACCCTGCCCAGCAGCCTGTGCAGCAAAAAAGTAATGGCCAGCTCAGTGGCGGATGACAAGTGTTGGAATGGGATGAGCAAGGGCAGGTATGGAGAAGGTCAAGGTGCCAGGATAGCACTGTTCCAGGGTGGGGGAGGGAGGTTTTGATAAAAGGCACTTAGCCATCATCTCAGCCAACCCCACTTGTCCAGACTGAGCCAAAAGGTCTGTCCCTGTCCACAGAAATGCTGTGTTTCCTGAAAAACTGGTGCTTGGGAGTGTCAAGCCTGTTATTTTGCTATGTGGTGGAGGGTTAAGCACTGAAATGCACTAACCATGAAATAACTGTGTAGTTTTATACTAATGAAGCAGTTTTGCAGTGCCACGTGCACTCAGAAGGCAAATGGGCTGGATTTACCTCCCAAACTCCAGAGCTGTTGCTGAGAGTTGCCTACGCATCTTTCTGTCCATACCTGCCCTGAAATGCTGTTCCCTCATGAGAGGAGGCACCTGGGTGACATCAAGTGGCTGCAGAAACACCTCCCACCCGTGGCTGGCAGCTAAAGGGTGGCTGTGAGGGGAGATGGGCAGCTGCTGGCCCTGCACCTCCTTTCTCCTGCTGGGCTGATCTCTGCCAGCCTGGAGCCGGTGCCTTCGGTTGTTCCATATTTCACGTCGTTACTGCAGTGCCACAGCTGTGCAGGAGCAGATGGGCCGGGGCACTCGAGAGGAGCAGCGCAGCTCTGTTCGCTGCTTGACAGCCCCCGGTTGACTGAAGCTTCCCTGGGGGCCCGTCTCGTTGTACGGGGCTGGGGGGATTCAGTCGTCCCAGGTGTCACTCCCCACAGCATTCAACTGGGGCAGGGATGGAGGTGTTTGCAGCCTCCCATATGGGCAGAGCTTTTCCATGGGGAGCGCCGCTGTGGCTGTGTGGGTACCGGCCTGAGAGCAACCCCTCAGCCCCACACGGAGCCTGTCCTGCAGGAAACCTCTCCCCATGCCAGGACAGTGATGCTGCAAGGCCACCAGCCACCTCCTGCAAGCTGAGCTGGCTTCAGGGCGACCTCCAGGGGACTGGTGGGGTCTGGCCACAGCAGCATGGCTTGGCCATCCACAGAGCTGACTGCCTTGCAGCAAACGTCAGCACGCGGAGGCTGTTGGACAAGCCAGCGCCACTGCCTGCAGCTTCTCTGCAGTTCAGAGAGGCTGGATGGTCACTGGTGTAACAGGGAGAGGTGAGCTTGGCTGGGGGGAGACATCTAAACCTAACACCTTCCTTCGCAGTTACCTGCCCGAGGTGATGGGGGACGGCTTAGCTAATCAGATTAACAACCCGGAGGTGGAGGTGGACATCACCAAGCCAGATATGACCATTCGCCAGCAAATCATGCAGCTGAAGATCATGACAAACCGGCTGGGCAACGCTAACATTGGGAACGACGTGGATTTCCAAGACGCAAGTGAGTTTAGCAGGACCGGAGAGGTCTGCAGCAGGCGGGAGAGGCTGAGCAGCCCTGGCAGCCTGCATGGGTCTCCGTGCAGCCCCCGCAGCTGGGCCCTGGTGGCAGAGGGATCGTGGTGGCCTGGCTTTTGGCTGCCAGGGGCACTTAACGTCAGCTGGAGATCAGGTGTGGGCTTGCATCCCGTAGTGGGGGGGCGCAGAGAGGAGGAGGTGGCCAGGGCAGGGCTGGTGGCCAGAACTCCCTGGGTGGCAGCAAGGGGAAGGCAGGGATGGCACCCACCATAGGGAAGGCAGTCGGGGCTCACCCCACGTTTGTCTCTGTGCAGGTGACGACATGAGTGGCTCCGGGAGTGGCGACAGCTGTCCTGATGACGTCTGTGGCAAGAGACTTTCTAAGAGCCCCAGCACCAGGCAGCCAGAAACGCACGCTATTCCTAAGCAGTCTGGACACGGCATCAATGGAGCCAGCAGCAGATCTTTGCCCTCTGCCTTCCTCCTCCTCCTCTCGGTGGCTTTCATCGCCGTGCAGCACTTGTGGCGGTAACTCACTAGCACAGCCAGGAAAGAGACTGCGGCCGAGGGCTTCACTTTGCCAAAACCAACCAACCAACCAACCAACCAAAGGACATATTTAATTCACCTTGGCAAAAAAAAAAAAAAAAAAAAAAAAAATAGAGGGAGGAGAAAAAGGTTTCAGTTGTTTGCTATTTCTGGCAGTGCTCGAGCAGCTGTTTTCTTCTTTCTTGGTCTTTTCCCCAGTGCTGGGCCCTTCTTTCCGTACCTCATTGTTTTACTTTTGTTATTGCCACAAACTGGCTCTCGGGGCTGAAACGAGCCTTTGCAGAGGCTGCCGGGGGGAACCCGGCTGGCCCCTCCGAGGGCAGCTCTTCTGCTGCCCCCCATGGAATATGCAATTGCCCTGATCCTGTTTCCCAGCCGCTGGCCAGAGCGCTGCTTCCCATACAGCTGCCGAAAGCAGGACGGTGCCAAGAGCAACGCCACGTCGTACCGCGGAGAGACCGAGAGCGTCAGCGCTGCTCAAGTGCTGCATTCAGGGGCTCTTTCGGGTTTTTCCTCTGTACTTCCCAGGCAGAGAGAGATGGCCCTTCGCTTCCAGCGGCGTGCGTAGGAGCGTGAGCAGGTTCGGTGGGTTGAACTGAAACGGTTTGGCAGTGGCTGTTGGACCCGAAAATGCAGAACTCCCTTTTTCTTTGGAAAGGTCACAAGTGGGTTTCTTGACTAGAGCTTGTAGCTGACGACAATTTGAAATGTAGGTCTCCTACATCTAAGTGACTGGGAATGAGTGTTAAGGGTTGGGGGTTGGGGTATTTTTTCTTTGCATGCTAGTTGGAAAGCCATTTTTTACCCAAGTAATAATGGTCCAATTTCTACCTGCAGTGCAGTACCGTCGTAGGTAACAGAGAGATGAAAATATGCACAGTGGGATTCTCCACTTGACAGACAGTTGTGCTGCCTCCTCCTCCTTTGGCCCCAGCTGTGGGTGGGAATCCCTTTTTTTTTTGGTAAATAAGAAAGACCAGGGACTTTTTACTAACTGGAGCATTGCAGCTGGTTGTGAGAGCTCACAGCTGGCACGTATGGCAGCGCCCCCGGGGCAGCTGCCCTGGGGCAGAGCAGGGCTGGTGGCCGTTAGCCCTGGGCACTGTCCCCACCCAGGAGATGGACTCAAGGTAGCATCTACCAGGGGGATGTGAGGATGGGACACGTTTCGTTTGGGATTTTTATTTTTCTTCTGGTGTTTGTTCCTGTTGCATTGTAGGTTTTTAAGTGAATCCCCACTTTCCATGTCCCTTCCCTACCCTCTGATGCGCCTTCCCTAACGGCTGCGGGGATGGGGTGAGACGGTGGGTCAGGCACCCGCCAGCAGCTCTGGTTTGGCTCAGGGAAGGGCCAGGCTCAGCCTCTGCTGCCCCGTCCCACCACACACCAGCCTCTGGGTCACACGGGCGGCTGCCCTGACCCCGAAACGCTTGGTGGGGTGGGCTCCGTACTGAGTTTTGAGACTGGGGGTGGTCAGTGACAGATATAAATACCCTCATGTAGCTGTAGGAGTGTCTGTGCTTATAGGGCTGTGTGCTTCAGGGCTTCCAGGAGGCTTCTGTACCTGGCAGGTACGGCAAGCATCGGCTGGAGCGTAGGTTTAGCAGATGTTATAGATACAACGCAGCCACCGTGCCTGGTTGGGCCAAGAGCATGCCCAGCGCTTGGGCTTCGTTTGTACAGGGCTGGGTTTGAGTTTCAGATGTGTTTGTGCTGCGGGCGAGAGGGAGGGCAGAGGCGCATCTCTCTGCCTTACTGGTCTGCACAGCGAATGTCGGAGCATTTCCTCTCCTGCTAGAGGAGATGTGTCTTTGGGCTGAGCAAACATTATGGGGTTGGGGTTTGGCTTTTCAAAGAAAGGGGAAAAAAAATAAATTTAACATTAGCAGTTTCTAGAATGTGCAATTTAAGGGAAGATGAGAACATGAGCAAGGTAACGCTGAGAACTGGTACAGGCGGGCAGGGAGGAGCTTGTCACCTGCCCTCCCTGGGGCAGGGGTCCCACTTGGGGCCAGGTAACGATGCTGACGGTGCCTCAGACTAGGCAGAGATTTTAGGCCAACTTTGACTGGCTTCTCCAAGTCACAGCGACTAATGTTACTGACCTGGTATCCTTTCTGCCTTGTACTCACCTTCTTGTAAGGTTAAAACTGATCTAATCTGGTAGGGTTTCAGAAACAAAGGTCAGGATGCTGGACGTTGGCTGAAGGATCCATCTAGACCCATCAGAACCCAGGAGTGGACAAATACAGGTCATGGATTTATACAGATTTATTTACTTCTAGAAATACGGCAAGTTCCATACTACTTTTACTGCTCTAAAGGGTTCCTGTCTTTTTTCTTTTTTTTTTTAACCCAGAGTTGCCAATACGAATGTAGCCTTCAGTTACAGAAATCCCCACAACCAGTCTGCAGAAACTTTATGTCCAAAGCAAAAGAACAGGGGGAGGGGACATTAAAACATCGTACCTTCTTCAAAAAAAATGGTTGGATTGGAGTTTTAACACATGGATGCTGAGGTCAATGTTTTGCTTTGCAGAATGGGAGACTGAACGGAAAGTCCTTGTCATTTCCATTCCTGTGCAGTTAGCATTTGCTGTCAGCCTGTCACCCTCAGAACCTTCTCACAGGCCCCAAGGGGAGCACACCTTAAATATGAAGCCAAGAATTTATTCATTGTCCAATTAATTTTTTAACAATTTAATAGCCCCAATTATTGATCCCGTTACCATAATAAAACCTGATAGTGCAGGGGTTTTTTTAATAAGGCAAAGCCTCAAGAATACAGTAGAAGCCCTTGGTGATGCCTGCCCCCTTGGCTGGGGTTGAGCTCCCACTTCGGTGTCCCTCTGGGCCCCAGGGGTGACCGCTCCAGCCCTCCTGGCACCGAGTTGGGGGCTGGACCAGCATCAGCGTCCACAGGCTGCGCGGGCGGGCGAGGGCAGTGCCGGGGGCTCTGCCCCCTCTTTCCCAGGAATCCCAAGATGTTGGAGCTGACGCTTCCTCCCGCCTCAGCCCCAGGTCCACTTGAGTTTATTTCGTATGCCTTTTCACACGGTCAGCCTGTGCTGCTGCTTTTTGTCGGTTCCCGGTTATTCATTTTTTTCTGTTCTCTTCATCGCGCTGAGGTGGTTGCCCTGACCCGCTACCACCGGGTGGCTCAGGGCTGCGCGTGGCCATGCCACCTTCCACGGGTGGCTCAGGGCTGTGCTCGGCCATGTCACCTTCCACCGGGGAGCCAAACTGGCCAGGTCCCCCCAGGGTATCGGCTCGTGTCGCCCTAAACTACAGCCCCCCTAAAGCAACCCGCGATTAACCCAGTGGCTGGACAGCCGCTGGCAGGGCTCAACAAGCTGAAGCCACCCCAGGTCCAGGCCAGCCCTGAGCCCATGCTCGGGCTGGCACAGAGCCTGGGGCCTTTCAGCGCTTATTTATAAATGACATTTCCTGGGCCACTGCCCGCTCAGAAAGGGGACAGACGTGCCCAGCCCCGTGGCAGAGGCGGATGGAGGGCTGCCCTGGGCCGGGTACGCGAGTGGGGAGCTCTGGGAGGGGGGTGGCTGGGGAGGAATGTTTGCCTCCGTGTTACCAAGGTGGTGGTTCCTGGTGGTCTGGTTTGAAAAGGCCTTGAACTTCACAGGGATGCAGAGTGGGGTGGTGGTCTGGGAAAAAATATTGGCAAGGACCCCTGTCCCTGGAAAGGGGAGAACCAGAAATAGTGGATTTCCAAGTGTCTCTGTCTTTCAGCCTGCTCTTTTGTGCCATAATGTGTATGTTTTAACTAAGGGCGAGGGTCTCAAAAGGCTTTGAGAGTGCAGCTACTTATCATTTACAAATGACAAACTGCCTGTTGTTTTCCGGTGGGCTTGGTAGGGGCTAAGGTATAGCAAAATATCTAAAGTCCACCTCTGCTTTAAACAGATGCATTTCTATTTGCAGGAGTAAGAATTATTTCACTTATTGGCATAGCTGGACAGTTATCTATTTCTTTCTGTTACCAAGGTACTTGTAACTCTCTTGCACTGTTTATCTAAAGTTGAAATATGTTCTTTGAATCCTTGTATAAATAAAAAGGCTGGAGACTTAAATCTGTATTTACAGGGCAGTTTTATTTCTTCTGCATTTAAGCTGAGTTTGGAGTTTTCTTTCTTTTTCCTTGTTAAAGCACAGATGCAGGCCAGGTCAGGAGTCCCGAGGTATAAAATGATGCTTTCAGCCCCAGGGTTTGTAATGGGCCGATGCCAGTGTTGGCGATAGCGGTTTGCCTGTGTTCAGCCCCGTGCAGCCTGGAGGAACAGGTTGCATGGCTGTGATGTGCGTGGAAACAAGTTGAACCGGAGTTGAGTCAGCAAAGCAAGTATGCTGAATGTTCTCATCCTCATACAGATGCCCAAAAAGTCATGGCGTGATCGTACAAGGAATCAGAAGTATCCTCGGTATTTGTCATTAATAAGTGTTGTGCTGATTATTTACTGTGGTCTTGTAGTAGTGCAGCCGCTGGCAGGGTTAACAGCGTGTGGAGCAGACCGCTGGGCCGTGGCGGTGACGTGGATGTTTGATCCCGAGCACATGCTGGAGGCTGAAGTGATGCTGCAGAAAGGTTTGTGCTGCAGCCCTGCCCTGGCCACCGCAGCAGGGGAATGCAGGAGTCAAGGTGATGCGCTGAAAAGCTGCTCATGAAGTGTCTGACACAGGCTTGGTAATTGGAAACTGCTAAAAGCCATCTTAACTGCCTGGAAGCAAGTATCACTTAAATGTAATAAATTGAGTGATACCCTTGAGTGAGTAGGCATTTCTTTATTTTCCTGTCCTGCAGTTACAGCTATTGGCACCACATGCCCGCTTCTCTATAAATACAGACAAGTGTAGAAATTTTGGCCACCTCCTAGAACTTGTTTGCAGACTGGTCAGTCACCTCCTTTGCCTCCTCTGTGTCTAATTGTGATCTTAAATAATGGCCACTTGGAGCTGTGCGTGTATTAAAGCCGTTGGAAAACACTGCTGTGGGTTTGCGATGCTGCTGAACGCCGTGTGTTTGCAGGTTCCCCGCTAAGAACGTGCGTGGGGAAGGCGTGGGGGTGTGAGGGCTGAGCTGGCCGAGGCGATGGGGGCAGTTCCAGCGGTGCGTGGCGAGAGGACGGGCGAGAGCCAGCGTAGCCGGGGCTGCTCGTGCCAGCCGTTCCCACCCGTGCCCCCACCGGCAGCGGCACCAAGGCCTGAACAACCCCCCCCCCCCCCCAGCAAAATGCGGACTGAAGCATCACACCTTTTCTAGCCGGGGGATGCGTTTGACCGTCCTCTCGCAGAACAGGCGACTGGCTTGGCTGCCGGGAGATGGCGTTTGCGTTTAGCTGATCGTTAAGCGTGCACGTACCGCTAATCGCGCTGCGCCTGGTCCCTCTGCGCGGGGACAGGGACAGGGCAGGCGGTGGGAGGGGACAACCTTTCGGGCAAGAAGGACCGTCCTCAAGTCGGCTGCAGGCAGGCGGCTCGTAAGCATCCATAGCCTCCTAGCGAGGCAGTGATGTTTGGTGGTGCCGGTGTGACAATGCTGCTGCGGGCTGGTGGCACTGGGGCCCTCCCAGCTCGGTGCTGGGGCGAGCTGCCGGGGGCTGGTGAGCCCATTAAGTCCCAGCAGGCGTGTCTGGCAAATCCCAGCGTGAGCTGCCCATACGGATCGGTGGAGGGTTCGTGATGCCACGCAAAATAATCACGGTTTGGGTAACAAGCAGGCGTGAGGGGACACCCAGCGCAAGCGGCGCCTTGCGAAGGCAGCGGCGCTCTGCCCTTGGCCGTTGTCTTGCGGCGGGGTAAGCCCTCTAAACAGATTTTTGGGCTGCACTGACACACAGAAGCAAATAGCAAGTGCTCAGGGAGGAAAACAAAGCAGCGAAAGCCGTTTTTCTGCTGGTGAGAGGTGACGGTGCCCAGCAGGAACACCCCTGAGGAGGTGATGGGGAGCTGGCGCGGGACACAGGGCAGAGGGGCTCGCACGGAGCAGCCGGCTCAGCCCGGCTCGGTGCCCCTCGGCACTGGAAGCCTCCCCACCCTGGGGGGGCACACGGCAGCGCCTGGCCACCGCTGCTGGCACCGGGGGCGAGGGATGGAGCGCGGGGCAGGCGGGGGGGCAGAGCTGCCAGGGGGGTGGCGAAAGGGGGGAAGAGGCTGCGCTGCCCACCGAAACCACGGAGCGCAGCCCGGCAGCAGCAAAGGCAGTGGCCAGGCCCCCCCACACCAGCAGCTGAGACACGGGGAGGAGAGCGAGTCCCTCCAACAGGCTGTGCCGCATCTCCCGCTGCCCGGGGCATCAGCCCTACGCTTCAGGTGAAGAAAGGGGACAGCTGAAAACACTTCGTCATGATGCAATGGCAATTTAACTGTACAAATTAAGGCAACCACAGCCTAAACAAACTTGCTCCTTCCTTTACTCGCCACTTACAGATTCTTCCCAGTGATTTCCACACGGCCCATAGCAAGCTGGTCGCCCGTGGGGACTGCAGGGCTGCTGCAGGAAGGGGGGCTGCAGGCGGCCCCCCCACTGGCAGGGAAGGCTGGGGAAGATGCTAGTGATGCTCGACTGGATTGCTGGGCTGCTTATGCAGCCTTCCCCATGGCAGAGGCTGGCAGCACTGCCACCCCCGCAGCAGCACCCAGCTCCCACCGTGGGGGCCTGGAAGATGTGGTACAGCACAGGCCAGGCAAAGCGCAGGGGACACGCGGAGCATCCCCCCAGGCAGACAGGTGTCAGGACCTGCCAAAGCAACACGGGGCCCCAGTGGCATCAGCCCCCCACCCCACAGCACCCCAGCCCCATCTGCTCTGTGGGGCTGCCCCTGGGGCCCTCAGGGCAGGGCTGAGCTCTCCACAGCCCCCTGCCATGGGGAAGCACCCGCCAGCCGGAGATGAGCAAGGATGGACTTCTGGGACATGGGCTGCGGCACTCATGGTGCTGCCCACCACCACCCAAGGTAAGGCTGTCCACAGGCCACAACCCACCGTCACTGCATCGCAGTGTCAGGACACCCCTACCAATCTCCCCATGCAGCCAAGCATCACGAGGGCGAGTCCTGGCGCTGCGCTGCTCTCCAGCATGTCTCCAGTTGGGCTGGGGGCAGCCGTGACCCTCCCTGTGCCACCACAGCACCAGTGGTGGTGAGCTGAAGAGCTGCTGCTGGTGGATGCAGATCATGGCCTGGCTTTCGCTTGCTTCCCAGCGGGAGCTGCCATCTGGGACACTGGCTGCCTATGCTCAACAGCAGCTCCAGCTGCGCAAGGTGGGCTCCTACCCTCCACCCCGTCTCTGACCTGGGGGGGGGCTCAGGAATTGCTCCTGGGCCAGAGGCTGTCATTACTTTTCCCCTCCCTGGGAAGCAGGGACCACATGCCAGGGCTCCTGGCCAAGCCCCGCACAGATGTGGTCCGTATCCCAGTCTCTGGAAGCCTCTTGGATGCACTGGGGCTGAGGGTGCTTCTGCCTGGGTCCAGCACAGCTTTCATGGTGAGTGCGAGGGCTTGGCAGCTCCTCTCCAAAGCTCTGGCAGGGCATCCTCAGTGCTTTCTCTCCAGCCCTTCCGTCTTTCTATTTCCTCTGCTTGCAGGGTGTCCAGATGCCCACCTTCCGCTCCCCCAACACCACCCCTGCAGGAGACCAGGCTGGGAAAGGTGACCTGACTGTGCAGGGACCAGTCTTCTCCCCAGCCAGGAACCTCACTGACATCTCCTGCCTGACAGACAACAAGGCATACATGCCAGGTAAGACCTGCAGGTAAAACCTTGCTGCCCTGGCCACTGCAGGGGGTGCAGGCTCCCCCGCCGCATGGACCGGGTGACTGAACATCTCATATCCCACCCCCAGGATGGAGAGTAGTTCAAACATCTCCAAAGCAAACCTCCTGCTGTGGAGCGGGTCCAAAAATGGACCCTTTGTGTGTAATGGGTACAACAGCCAACTCTCCTAAAAACTGCTCGATGAGAAACAGGGCCCTTCACCGCTGGCTCCAGCCACAGCTCAGAACTGTCACCTGTAGTGACGCATCACCCAAGAGCCTTGGGACCACCAGCACTCGATCACAGCCTGCTGATGGGCAGCTGCAATAATGGACCCCATCACTTCTCCTGTGGTTTTCCAGGTGGGAAGTTCTGGAGCCCCTGTGGCACACTCAGATAGCTGTGGCCACTTTTATGTCTTTGAAGAGAGCGGTGGGGCACATCCAGGACACCATGTCCCTCTTCTTCTGCTGCATCGGGAAGGGAAAGACCAGCGTGCTCATCCTGAGGGACATAGGCATGACCCTCATTAAAGACCCATGACTGCAAATTAAATACTACCATGATTTTCTGGAAATGATGACAGAGGGCAGCCTGGAAGAAGCTCTGCTGAGCGTAAGAATTTCATTTTTCCTCCACTGCTCCTCACCCTCTGAGATCCCACCGCAGTGCTCCTGCCAGCACCACTCACTTTCAGCCAGCCAGGACCTGGGCAGCCCCTCGGGCTGGATGGGACCTGACCTCCAGTCCCACAAGCTCTTGCAGTGCTCAGTGCCTCAGCCACAGCAGGGATGCCCCAAAGCCTGAGCTTTCAGGTCAGCAAGAACCAGTCCCTGCTCAAGCATCCTTATTGCTGCCCTGACAGAAAAGATGGGTGGTTTATGATGTGGCATCACACCTTCGCTGGGCAGCTCGTTAGAAGGGTGGGCTAATGGTGATCACACAGCACTTGTGATGGTTTCAGAGAGGCAGTGTCATCTTGTGGCAGCGGGCAGCCAGCTGCCTTGGTCAGCGCAAGAGGTCACCTCCTCGGCATGGCCTCCCTCAGCCCTGTGCTCCTCTGCTGGAGGTCCCAGGGATGCTGGACTTGGTGATACCTCGTGCAACAGCCGCAGCTTCCCTGTCCTGCTCCAGTTGCATCACCGTCATCATCATCACCTTTCCAGGGTACGTGCATGCCCACAGCCCTCGGCTGACCTCGCTGGCAGCGGCTCAGGTCTGATCTGGCAGCGCTGGGCCTGCCTGCACAGGCAGATGCTGGGAATTCCGCCTTCAGAGCAGTTGCTCCCAGCACCCTCCCTGGCTGCTCTTGTGCCTACGTGTGGCATCAGCCAGGACCCACGGGAGAGGGGCTGTCAGCTGCACCCCTGGCACGCCGCCATGCCGTCAGGCAGGACTCACGGGCCACGCAGAGGAATTCAGGCAACGTTGCCCTTCCACCATGGCCTGGGCTGCTTTGCTTGGCAATGCCATTCCCTGGCGTCCTGGGGGTGCAGTGTGCTCTGCTTTGGAAACCGATGGCCTTCAGCACAGCCGAAATGGCTCTGACGAGTGCTGTGTGCTGCAAAGGGGCTGCCTTGCCTTGGATCACGCTGGTGCCTTCTCCTTGCACCCAGGTTTGAATGGGAGCATGTCCATGCACCGGTACGCAGGGACCCCTGCAAGGGCCCAAGAAAGGCCACTGATGTGGGCAGGAAGAAGAAAGAAGCAGCTCTGCCACCTCCCAGGTGGGAGGAGGGAGGCTGGGCAGTGGCTGGTGCCTTTCCACAGTGCGGGGAGCTGGTGTGTGCCCGGCCGATGGGGCACATCCCAGGCGGTGGCTGCAGAAAGGCTCCTCGCCTGACCTGCAGCAGCATGGCCCGGCGGTGGGGGTGTGCGGTGACACCGCTGAGCTGGGTGGCAGTCGGTGCCAGGGAGGGCCTAAAAAAAAAATCCCCCAAATTGTGGCTGCAGGAAAACCCAAGGGCCCCCTCACACTGCTGGGGCGGGCAGCATCAGGGCGATGCTCTCCTGCTGAGCTTTATCCTTTTCAGCTCCTGGGACCTGAACGTCCTGGGGCTGGCAAGAGCCTTTTGCCAGCCCTGGGCGAAGGAAGCAGTGGGGCAGAGAAGGGCAGCAGAGGCGCAGGAGACACAACTCTCTTGTGCTCATGCAGGGGAGTGTCTGCCTTGGCCCCAGAGCTGGCACCTCTCCGTCAGGCCCTTGTTGACCAAGTGGTGGCCGGTGTGCAGCAGGTGGGCTTCCCCTCCCTCCCTGGTGGAATAGAAGCTCACCCTCATCCCTCACAGCTGAGCCTTTGCTGTGGCACTGGGTCTCACACCATCCCTGATGTCCATGCCCTGCTGCTGTGATAGTCCAGGTCCATCTTTGTGCCAGCAGCAAATACCTGTCACAGGCTCTTTTTTTGCATCGTGACCGGAGAGAAAACTGTTTGAGATGCTCAGCCCCAGGCTCAGCCCACCAGCTGTGGCTGGTACCTGCCTCCGGCCCTGCAGCCACCGGCTGCTGCAGCGTTGCCTCGGCTGGGCCCTTGGCCCCATCCCCACCGGCCCCTCGCAGCTGGACCCCTGCCTGCGCTCCCTCTGCCCTGGCACCGCACCGGCAGTTCTACTGAAGGTTGGAAGGGTTAGTGGTACTGTACCTAGCTAGTCCGGGAAATCATCTTCTGGCTACGCAAAGGATGCGTTTGTTGTGGGTGAGGGGCAGCAGCGTGACCTGGAGGTGACCAGCTCCACGTTGCATCGCTGCATCGGCACTGCCTCGCGCTGCAGCAGCAGCAGCAGCAGCCGCAGCAGCAGCAGCAGCAGCAGCAGAAGCAGCCGCAGCAGAAGCAGCAGCAGCAGCAGCCTTCCTGCAAGGGAGATGGGGGTGTTGGCTTCTTGTAAGGAGCTGCTGTGGGGACAGGGATGGTACAAATCCAATTGTTTTGCAAATGATCTGTGGGCTCTGAAAGTGTTTTTAGCTTTTTTTAAAGGCAGCTCTGAGGATCCTGCAGGCACTAGGACCTGCCTGAAGCCTTTACGACTGTGCAGCGGGGCTAAATATAGCCCAGCCCAGCTGGCTGCCAGGCAGCGCTCCCTACGCACTGCTGGGCGAAGCACCCCAATCCCCTCGGCACCCCGATCCCCCGGCACCCCAGCCCGTGCCGCAGCCCGGCCGCCACACAGAAGCAGCCAGCCAGGAGCCCTGCACTGGGGCCAGTGACAAGGTGGCCTCGGTGGCCGATGGTCCAGCTCTGCAAGGTCACGGCCTCGCTGCTCATCAGCAATGCCAGGGCGGCCTGCAACGAGGACCTGCTCACGCGAGAGGGAGTCACCTTCTGCGTTAATGTCACCAGGCAGCAGCCGTTCCCCAGGCTCCAGCGGGTCCGGGGCATACGGGTCCCAGTGTTCGATGACCCGGCCGAAGACCTGTACCGGTACTTCGAGCAGTGCAGCGATGCTATAGAAGAGGCTGTGAAGAGCGGTGGGAAGTGCTTGGTTTACTGTAAAAACGGCCGCAGCCGCTCAGCTGCCATTTGCACGGCTTATCTGATGAGACACCGAAAGCTGCCACTCAAGGACGCGTTTGAGGTATTGTACTTACGCCCAGCTTTATGTTTAGACAGCTTCTGGGTAAGAAATGCATTGCTTATTATGGGTAATGATGATTGCTCATAGAATTCTTGTGCTGCTCTCACCTGTTTATTAGCAGTTACACAGAGAGTCAATATTGGAATAAAAATTTCCTTGTAAGTTTTTTTCGCCCCCAACTCGGACAAATAAGCTTTCACTGTGAGGTTTCTGGGACGAGTGTCACCACGAACGCAAAATAGGCCGTAAGGACTGGTAGCAAATCTGCAAAGTTGGTTGGCTTGTGAACATTTTCCCTGTGGTTTGCCTAGTCACAGTAAGTGATGTTAAAGACGAGACACAAAGAAAATGAGTGAAATGGATGCAGGTCCGTGCAAAAGTTGTTTTGCAGGATTTGCTTTTATCACAGCAAAGAAACATCACCAGTTAGGCCTGCTACGTAGCTGGGGATGAGCTGGCTACGGGCAGTAGTAGCTCCACTTTATTAGGATGCCCATGCAATACATATGGCTCGTGCTCTACGGTCTTTTAGTCGTCACCCACCCGGTAGGTGTACCACTGAGGTCTCTCATTTCGATAATACTGTTTTGCTCAGTACCAGACAGAGGCGGGCAGGTATGTGACCAAGTTTCACACGATCTGAAACATGGGCGATGCCACCCCGCTTTGTGAGACAGTCACATTTCCCGTAAATCCAACAGCTCCTTTTCATGCCTTGCCCGCGAATCTGTTCTATAAGAGGGACCACATGCCAGGAGGCCTTAGCAAGTGCAGAGTGAGGTCAGCTCACCAAAATATCTGTTTATTATTCTGTAGCCAAATCAAAGCCAAAGTAAATCTTCTCAATAGTCTAAGAGGAAAATAATCCATCTGCACGATACCCACCCTCGCTCCTACAGTGTCTCTCCTTTCTCCTAGACTGTGAAGTCTGCCAGACCAGTAGCAGAACCCAATGCAGGATTTTGGTCTCAGCTGCAGAGATATGAAGAAGATTTGCAGATAGCAAAGCAGTCTGATCTGCTGAGCAAAGGACTTAAAAATAGCAATGTGTGAAGATGTTATAAAAGGAGTGAAGTGGCTTGCTGGAGATTTTTTAAAAAAAAAATAAGGTAATCACATCAAGTATCACCTATACATAAAACGCCTTACTCCCTGAAGTGAGCTGATGGTTCGCTGACTTTGTTCAGAGCGTTGCCATTGAAGGTGCTGGGAAAGGGAGAAGCAGCAGAAACAGAAAATGGTTGGAAGGACTGTAAACAAAGCAGCAAAAGGCATGGTATCTTCCACATTTATTTTCCCCTGAATGACACTGAATACGGTAACACTGTATCGAACGAATGAGTGAGTTACTGCATAGGGATTTGACTCTTTGTTTTCAATTAAACTTCTCCTGGTTTTTAATTAAACTTCTCAGTGACATCACTAGAAGATCTGATGCCAGACCAAGGAAGTTCTGAATTTCTCTCACCTACTGAATCATAATTCATGTTCATGAGCTGACACAACCGTTTGTGGGAAACTGACACTGGAACTGCTTTATCTCTGCTCAAGTTCTGGATTTTCCTTGTGGTCAACTAGACCAAAATACTGTCACAAAATTACCTAAAAATCCAGAGGACAGCACGTACAGATGATGGTAAGGAGTTCAGCTCCCACCAGGCAAGTTAAGTCCCTTCTCAGCTTCTGAAATTATTTTCCAAAATACCAAAGGAATTCTTTTAAAAACAGTAGTTGATGGTGGAGGGCAGAAGATGACACTAGCAATGTAAAAGTAACCCTAGCTCCTTCTAGCTTTACTTACTAAGCCTGACGAGATCTGTCAGTGGCCAATTCACGCCTTAATGTGTCAGTTTTACAAGTCAGCTGTATCTGCACGCAAGCAAGGTGGCGAAATCATTTCTGTAAAGACTGTTTGCAGGTTGCCCTGTGAAATTATCTATTGGGATATCAAGGAAGCTGCATGAAACTTCTAAATCAGGCTACAGTGATGTTTATCACAAGACATTAAAAGCAGAGAGAAGGTATTTTGTTGAACTGTATTAATACATTTGTAATTTAAAAGGGACAAGTTACGAAACCTGTGAACCTGCAGTGTTAAATTCCAGTCCACGTTGCTCAAAACATCAATACGAAGCAGAGTTACCTCATCGTCATCTAAGTGCTTAAACAAGGCAAACATATGCTCCTGCCAGTGGTGTGGTTTAAGGCAGAATTTCTAATGATGAAACAATGACGAGGATAAAGCCACTGGGGAATTACATGGATTAGACAATTCAGATGCAGTAGAAGTTCCCAAAGTCAAAGATTGTTCAAAGTTAAAACAGAATTATTTTAAAAGCTGAAAACATAGAAATAAAAATTAAAAAAATGGGCTATCCTCTTCTTAGTTATCACAAGGCATTTTTGGACCAGATGCTTTCTCCACTCCCAGCTGTGTTTGGTTCATTCTGTACCATTTGTCTTTGCTATCTGCATTACAGCCAACAGGAAATTTGTTGCACATCTGCAGATTTGGAGGTGAGTGGTTGTAAGGAAATTTTTTGTAGCTTTTATAAAGCTTGACTATCATAGATAATATGAATTTCAGTAAAACATGAGACTTCAACCCCATAGTATATAGAGTATATCCTTATTAATGGCCAGGATACCACTCATCCAAAAATCTGTTTCAGTTAGTCTGTGGAATAAAGTTTATTTCCTGCCAGAAGCAAAAGCTGCTACATAAAAGTAGGAAGCTGAACAGTAATGCAAACACAATACATTTCTATCGGTGAGGCATATTAACTTGCAGTCAGCTACAGCATAACAGTTCCGCATTTCTGAGTCAGCTGAAATAAAACAGTTGCTTTTGATTGCCAGGATACACCGCACTCTGTGGTTAAATTTTACCAGACTTCTCAACGCGCAGCAAACCTTCATGCCTCAGGATTTCACATCACAGCATTTTTTGTTGAAAACCATTCCTGGAAAACCATTCTTATTTACACTGAAAACTATACTCCTCCTTGTACTGCTCCAAATTAAGATGAAAGATTGCAACTTGGAACTGGAACCCTGGAAGTAGTTCACTTCTTTATTCGAGTTCACAACCTGCTAACATTACAAGCGACGTGCAAGCAAGTTTAGACATACTCCTTGTTGCTTATGACTGTCTCAGAGTTGCTGGTGTAAATGCGCTGCTGATGAGGTGCCTGGCCTGCTGTATATGTGTATTTGTTGCGACTGTAAATTAAGAAGAAAAAAAAAGATAAAAAATAATAAGTACTACACACCTGTCCACTGCTTCAGATACTTAGGAAGTTACTCATTTAAGTCCCTAGCCATCCCACCAATAGCTTCACAAAGGTGCAGAAATTAGAGGCCCATCAGTCTCATCAGCCTTATAGCTAAGGGGAAAGAGGTGAGCTCTTGGACAGGCAGCACAGCCATCTCTCTTGTAACCAGAAACAGACGGGATCCCTAACTCACATGTGCTCTTCCTCATGGCGATTTAGTCAAGTCCCTAAAGCAGAAAAGAATCTAGACCTTAATGCCTTTGTGCAAGCTGCAGTTTTTAGGACAGAGATCAAGATGGTGCGAAAGGAAAACAGAAGTGTCTTCAGCCAACCCCTTCAGCTGTCATTTTTCATGTTGCGCTTCTATTTCATACATCAGTTTTACCTGATTTTCAGGATATTTGGTACTTTGTATCAAAGTATGGTGAGCAAGATCTAAAGTCCAACGTGGCTGATGAAATATTACCATAAAAGTTAATGGCTTCAGATTAGGCAATGGAGTACCAGAGGAACACTCTCACCTATTATGTTTTTTGACATAACTTTCTTAAGATTAAATACAGCAGCAGCAAGCATGCTTCTTCCTTCCACGTTATCATTCTTTCAGGCTTAGCCAGTACAGCTCCAAGTCATTTGGGTTCTTCTGGGTATATATGAACCTCTGTTATTTCTGACAATTTCATCCCTCTCCTTCAGAAAGGGACCTTCTGTATGTGTGAATAATTTAAAATTGAAAAAAAAAAAAATCCAGGCACGGTTAAATACTGAGGCCAGAAATCTCAACTTTTCTGATTTGCTGCGCAACAAGACATTTCCATAAGAAACAAGGAAAAAAGCCTATGCGGCTAATGATCAATTGGATATGCATTGGGAAGGAAATGCCATTACGCTTTCTGCAAATTCAATGGCGCTTGAGTATTTCCATAGTAGTGAGTATTGCAGAGACACTTGAATATAATATAAGACACTATCTTTTTTTATATACTTTTTCTTTGCCAATAAGTTTGCTTTTTCAATGTTCATTTTCATCATGTCTATCTTAGAACCATCAGCAGTACCCAGGATTACCAAACACTAGTTATAGGTGACCACTGATGGCAAAGTATCAACAACTACACTGTCTAGGAGGTACAAGTATTTGGTACGGCATCCCCTGCCATCACAAGTCTGTGAAATGCCAAAGCACTGAATTAATGGGTACAATTTCCTCTTTGTACTTTATATGGCTACAGGCTTATACCAGGCAAGTGGGGAGAGAAAGAGCACAGCATACAGGTAGAAAATGGTACCTATTTGACAGCTACTATTTCAAATGACAAATCCAAGGTTACCTGTAATCCTGTTTTTTCTTCCCTTTGCAAGAACAAGTCAGTAAGATCCCACCAAGCATATAAAGAACAGATCCAGCCCAGCCTAAGTACAGAGCATCTCCTAATTCATACCTGAAACAGGAAACATTTTATGGAAACAGCATATAACAGGATCACAAAGCCATTATTTTCAACTGAGTCGTAAGGTGCACAAATCATGCAAAAACAAATTCTAGCCTGCAGAGAAATCAGCTAACTGAGAGGTACTTAAACAGATAAGAGAACAGATGTGTCTTTGTGTCTGTTCAGTAAAACTCTTAGATGTATATTTAAGTGCTTTGCCAAATTAGCAGCAGTACAGGCAGTACTAACAACATAAAGATAAGTAACAATAAATACTTGCATATATTTAATAAATTGCTGATAATAAATGATAATAATATATTTTTTGTGCAGGCCACGACACTTATTTTGCCATTGTATCAGCTGTGCCACTGAAGTCATTTTGTGAAACTGAATGAGTCAGACCTTACTGTCTATGTCATAAAAAAAGGCTAAACATAGAAACCATAGAAATCAGCTTTCTATAGACACAATGCAAGATCACCTACAAGTAGCTATTTGTATAGGGCTAGTTTTCAAACTTCTGTGTCCTAAAGAATATTCAGCACTCTCTGTGGTTATATGTCTGGAATACATTTATGAATAATCCCAGGCTGGAAAAGAAAAGAATAGTTCCCCATTTTACTGTATGTCCTGGTTTCAGCTGGACAGAGTTAATTTTCTTCTTAGTAGCTGGTGCAGTGCTGTGTCTTGGATTTGGTGTGAGAACAATGCTGACAGCACACTGATGGTTTTAGTTTTTACTGGGTAATGTTTATACTAAGTCAAGGACTTTTTGGTTCCTTGGGCCCTGCCAGCGAGAGGGCTGGAGGGGGACGGGAAATTGGGAGGGGACACGGCCAGGACAGGTGACCCAAACTGCCCAAAGGGATATTCCATGCCATATGATGACATGCTGAGTATATAAGCTGGGGGAAGAAGAAGGAAGGGGGGGACATTTGGCATTATGGCGTTTGTCCTCCCGAGTACCTGTTACACGTGCTGGAGCCCTGCTGCCCTGGGGATGGCCGAACACCTGCCTGCCCATGGGCAGTGGGGAACGAATTCCTTGTTTTGCTTTGCTTGTGTGTGCGGCTTTTGCTTTCCCTGTTAAACTGTTCTTATCTCAACCCTTGAGTTTTACATTCCTTTCCGATTCTCCTCCTTATCCCTGTGGGTGGGGGGGGAGTGAGCAAGTGGCTGCATGGTGCTGGGTTGCTGGCTGGGGTTAAACCACAACACTGTACAAAATCTTTCAGGAAACCCCCAAGTCCAGTCCAAGAAATCCACTGACAATGAATTTGACCCAAAGACTAGACACAACTGAGCCTGGGAAAGTCTGGCAGGAGTTTCACAAAAAAAGGCAAGCAAGTTTTTATATTCAAATACTATATCCACAATACAGCTGGACCTCTGTGGTCTGAGATGCCTAATGTAACGGCAAAATAAGTGTCATGGACTGCGTAGAAGGTATACTGAAACCATGTATGTGGCGTTTTTTTCCACTTGCAAACACAAAATTGTTATTCAAGTGTCAAAGTTTCTTAGTCCAGAATTAATTGCTAACAGGAAGATTCACACAGGGTCACTGCTTTTCATGTTCTCATCGCACACTGGAGCCACAAGGTCTCCGCTGTTCTAGGCAATTCCCAAACATGGAACAAGGAGATAATCATTATCTCAAAAAAACAGGAGTGCAAGTTGCTGGAGGAATACTAAAGAACAATCAGCGAGTGTTGTCCAGTGCGTGCAATCATCTCTGCTCACCAGTCACCTGTAGACAGGAATGCTGTAGATGTCATACCAAAGGAAAGTATATGGGAGGGCTCTGCAGAACTTTGGTTGCCTTCACAGCTGTATGAGAAGTTCCTCTAAGAATTACAGGAGGTCAACTTTACTAATTTGCTTAAGTCAGGCCAAAAAAATGCAAGCTGAAAAAATAGATCTGTCACTCTCTTAAGAGTGAGGATCAATACTGACCTGCAATTGAATTTAAACATGTCTCACTGAGTTCAAGGAGCACAAACTTCCTCAAGAGCATGTCTGGCTTTACCAATGATCAAAGTTAATTCACTAAGAACTGCTTAGTGTATTGATAGCCTTAAACATGAAGTTTAGATATTAAAAAAAAAAAAAAAAAAGATTTCTTTAGCTACTGAATGCAAACAATCTGGTAACTGATTAACATGCATTGATGTTGAAGCCCCAGAGCTGTACCAGGTAACTATAAAACTCGCCAACTATCCCACTAACTGAAATTCCTTATCAACAGTTGTTTCAGTCCTCTAACGTATTTATTACCCTTCGCATAATTCTCTCAAGAGGATATAAAACAACAAAAAGTATTCACAAGTGCAATTTCTTTGTAAGTGCTTCTTTGAAAACACAAGGAAAACTGACAAACGTCCAAAGCAATTGCCTAAAGTACTTTGATTGATAACAAAGCACTTCACCTCTGACTTCCCTGAATTGATTCTCAGGAGGAAGCTTACAAAACACTTCAAACATGATCCTAGCAACTAAAGATTTGTAGTTTACTGATCTAAAAAGTATACATTCAGTAGAGGTACTGGCAAATTAGAAATGTTCCTGTTCCCCCAAACCAGCTCTCTCATGTTCCACAGACAATATATGACATTTCCCTGTCCCTTTTTCCCCCCTCGCTGAAGGAGAGGCCCGGTCACCTCTACCCTTGTTCCTCATTGCTAAGTATGGCACCTAGATAAGGTGCTGTAAGCAGGCATTTGGTTTTGAAGACTGTTGGGTTTATATTGGACAAGAATAAGGGCATTTATGCCTCGGAACTTGTTTGTGCACAACTGTATGGGCTGAAAGTCCCACCAGCTGCGCCTCATTTTAATTCGTAAGAAGGCAAACAAGTGTTGAGCTGTTAATATGTAGTGAAAAATATGTTTTTACTTCTTTAAGACAATCAGCATGCTTCAATGACGTTTCTCAGCTATCTGCAGGTCACTAGTACACAACTGACGCTGGTTTCTGTATGTTTTTTTCATTTGCTTGTACATCTATGGCATTGTATTCTAGCCATAACTAGAATTCTTTACCTCTTTTGGTCTAAATGCCAAAGAAAATATAAGACTAACCTTTTCTTCTTCATAGAATTGAGATGTGCACTTTAATGAGTCTCACAAGAAAATGTAAACACAGTACAGAAACCCCTCAGCTGGGGGGTTTATATTCCACACACAGTCACTAAACCTTGGAGAACTCTCCTCCCTCCCCACCAACATCTCTTGGTGCAGCTGCCTGTAAACACGATGGGACTTTGGTATGACAGATCTATCAACTTACTTGGTTCCAGCATACAATGGGTCAAAAAACTGAGCGGTAACCATCGCAGCATACCAAGAAATAGCCACCATGGAGCAGAGACCTACCAGGAAAAGTTAAAAAGCACACAGATGAGTGATTCCTTTAATGGCTATAACAGCTTCAAACCAAGAGCAAGTGTTCATTTCATTTAGTCTAGCTGTGAAAGCAATACAAAGTATTGATAGCATTCTCATTTCAGCCTCGATATTACCTCCTAAAATAAAGAGAAATCCTCCCGTGACAGCAAACTTCATTTTTCCATCTTCATCGCTCAACCCAACGTTTGTGCACTTCAAACCAAGCAGCGAGAGTACTGTAGCTATGAATCCCAAAAGGATGGAAGTAATCATCAAGGCACGGCATGCCTGAATATGAGCTAAGACAGAAAAAGAGAAAAACAAATCAGGTTCTATACAGAAATTAAATTAATCTTGTGCTGAAAAAATATAAGTGATTAGAGAGAGTGATGAAATTAATAGGAGTAATGAGTGAATCTTGTTCATTATTTGGTTCAAAGAAGGTTCCAAACCCTGGAGTGTTTAGCCTTCAAGTCAATCAGATTTCAGAGCTGAACCACACTTACACTTTATAAGCTCAGTAAATCCTCTTGGGCCTTTAGTAAATCCTGAAAAATTATAGCAAGCCCTTCACAGTATACATGTGTTGAGTCCTGTGGAAAACGTGTAGCGGCATAGATGGTCATTTACAGGAGCAGAAATAAGCCTCCTACTCCCAAGTCCTGGTGCCTTCCTTACACCTGAACAGCTGAGCGCAGAGGACACCTCTGAACCCACGCCTAGCCAAGATGTGTGGGGCTCTGGCACTACAGAGGCACTGGAAAAACGTGGCAGCTTTGCTACTTCCAGTAAGAGATGGGAAAGAAAGTGCTCGAGTTAGCAGTGCACTTTAAACTCCGAGTCAGGGTAACGAAGAGGAGACGAGCGGATCGGGAAGCTGCAGCACTCCTCCTGAGGACACACTCCCGTGGAGAGGTTACAGCTGCTGAGGGCACCTTGTAGAATTTGGTGTGCTGACAGTTCTGCATCACTTTAGCTCCTGGTCTTCACATGGAGGTAGCAACTGCACAAACACCAGGACTAGATTCTTAACCAGCCTAAGGAGGAAGGTCAGACAGGGACTTCAGGCTCCTTTAAAATGACACCCTGGCTTTGGCAGGTTACGGGTCGAATGGCACTTTGGCACCTTTATTATGAGATAAACGTGCCAAGTGTCATCAATCCAGCAGGTCTTGGCTGCTAACTTTGTTGCACTTGATGATCTTAAAGGTCTTTTCCAACTTAAATGATTCTAACCACACAACAAAAGGGTCTGAACTGGTCGACATCTGGACAGTTGCAATGTTGATGTTAACGCTCAAGCTCTTGCTCCTTGGTCACCTCTGTGTCCTCCATGTTAACCTACTCTCTGGCTCTGTAGTGCAGTGAGCCCATAACACTCCAGACAACAAAAATCAGGCACAGAAACAGGAGGCAAAGTGATAGACTCACACTCGGACTCAGCGGGGTGTATAGCTTTATGTGGCTTAAGATTACTGGTCCTGCAAGCTTAGGAGTTATCAAAGACAGTAATAAGCAGTCGTGAGAGAAATACACAGAATTGAAGGATAACACTTGAGGAATTAATGTATTGTCAAGCACTGATTTTAAAATTTTCAGGGGAAAAAAATCTGACTAATAAAAGTGAAAAGACCCTTCCAAGTACCACTAACAGTCAAGGCATTTCCCTGCAAAAGATGCTGTTAGGACAAGCACTCAAGTCCACTGCTGCTTTCTAGTTGGGGATCTTACACCATGGCAGCAGGAATTACCCATAGCAGGGACCCAACGACTTACATTTCAGGTCTCTGGGACTCCTGCAGTATGAGATGGGACTCCCCATGTCCTTCCCAGCCACACAAGCGTACCCTCGGGCTAACTGCTTGCAAGCCAATGGCTGTATTATTTTAACAGAAAAGATTTCATACCATACCCTCTTTGTCCCGCAATATGATAACCTCAGCAACCTTAACTGAGAAGCTTACTTCACAGTCCAGAAATCTCATTTTTTTGTTGTTTTCAACTTAAAAATGATTTTATTGAACAAGATACAAAGTCAGTTCATTTTAGCAATTAATACTAATTGTAAGAAATTATTCCAAAATTGTGTCATTGGAAGAAAAACCTTTGGAACATTGACAAGTGGGGGGGGGGGGGGGAGGGGGAGGGGAAGATAGTTTAAAAAACATTTAGCAGGTAAATAATGTTTTTATACCAAATGTTTAATCTAGCTGTGACTAGATGGCTACTGCTAGCTATACATAGTAGCCAGTGAATCTTATGCAGTATTGCTTTTAAAAAGATCCTCACTTCAAACATTTGTGATTTGGACTAATGGCTTGCTGAATTCAAAAGCTTTAAATCTCTTTCAGAGAACCACATCTGATATTTCCCATGCACAAAACAAAAACCAGAGGTATACCACACAGTTCAGCTGCCAATAAGGAAAAACCTTCATGGAAAATCTTCACTGTCCTTCTGATGAGAGGTAACAAACACTCCTGTTTTTTCCCCTACCACCGATCCCTGGCATCTTCTGCTGCAGCAGTTTCAGTTAAGCTTCTAAACAGCAATTTGAAACACACCTAAACTGGCCACGATTGTTTTTAGTCTGCTTTGGCTCATATCTGCAAGTGCTACAGAGATTTCTTGGAGGTCCCACTGTTTGCTCAGCCCTCTTTGCTACCAACCCCACTTTCTTCCTCTTTCCTTGTTTCCCTAACTGCCCTTGCCCTCTTGGCTTTTTCTACAATTCAGTGTCTTCTAAATTGTTTCTTTTCCAGTTCTCCTTTCTAAATCCCTTTTTTCTCTACAATTCTGCAAGCTGCTTTTACCTTCCCTTTCCCCCTGCCTACACCTCTCAAACATACTGCCATCTTCTCAACAGCCCAACTGATGTCTTCAACTGATGAAATTTAATCTTCGGAAATTCACTTCCAGAGCCTGACGTATTCATTTGCTTTCTGTCTGGCCTCATTTTTTTCCTTCCTGTCTCCATGTTGTTACCTGCAGTTTTCAATTAGCCTTGCTGTTGCTTGCATTTGTTTCTCTTTTGCTTAAGCACATCTACTCACGATTCTCTTTTCTGCACCCCCCACCCCCAGCCCCATTTCTTTAAAACCCACTTTTTTCTCAGCAGGTCCAAGATGTTGACCTGATGTGGCCCCGTTGCCCACATGTGCACACACGGGAGCTCTGTGGCACTCTCAGAGCAACACTCCGTGTAAATACATCAATGACAAGATGCTGCCCAGAGTCAGCAGCAGTGTTATGAACCAGCCCTTGCAGTGGTTTAGACATGAACCAAATGCACACTCACATAAGCACTCTGCAGAGGATAATGTCCGATGGACGTGATCCTGCTATCACTGAGTCTAAGAAGTTTAAATAGGGTTATGTTCCTCTTAATACACACATGCATTTTAAAACCAATTGTTAGATAACACTGAAAGATGAAAAGAACAGATTATTCCCTAAATACTGGGCACAGGCAGCTTCAGAGAATTGCTGCACTAGGGTCAGAGGGGGTCACCAACAGCAGTTTATTTCAGACTGAGAGAGAAAGTGAATTCCCACTAATCCTATATTACATATTCTTTGGATTAGGAGTATCCTCCTACCTATTTAGTTTAGCTGCCTCCCAATATAGATTGAATAAGTAGGAAGGCATTTTTATTCTGGGATAATTATTCTGGGAATAATTCTGGGAGTTATTCAAGACTAATTAAAACTAGCTTTACTGTCTATAAACATGCTCACTATCCAAAGAACATTGCCTTAGTTGAGCATTTGAGGACAATCCACAGTTCTGCTGACAACTGAGACAGTACAGGAGCCAGCAGATCTAAATTTCCTGATATTTAGAACAACATCCAAGAAGACATTAGTTGCCAAGTATATTAATTTATAACGTATACTCATTGTATAACCTATAATATAGTATGTTATGATTATGTTATGAAATGTATAACATATACTCTTTGTATTTCTTGCTTTATGTATGGTGTTCAGTCTCAACACCCAAACCCCACTACCACATCTTAGTTACAAATAGTATTTCCTAACTATTATGTGAAAAACTCCAGCTACAGTACATTAGCTAGCAAGTATTGCAAAAGAAGGCCTGTACAAGAATTCCAAATAAACATGGAACTGTCATAAAATGTGTTCAAAAATGTCATCCTACTAATTCCTCCTACAAGATGCTAGAAAAGAGATTACACCATATTTGAAATGCCTATTAAAATAAATGTCTGATCAAACAACTTCATTTGCCTTACTTTATAGCCTTTCCTAATGTGCTTGACACAGTCTGCTGCTGAAGAGATTTTTATTACTACAACCCACAACGTCCTTCTTGGCCAATTGTTTTCCAGTACCACTAGACTACTGAAACAAAAGCCTTACTACTTTTTTTCCAACAAATTTTTAAGCAACAGAAACAAGACTGCGTGAAGTCACGTACCAGGCAGTGCAAGCATAGAGTCAAAATCTCTGCAGTTGGATACTCCAGTGCTGTCTTCTGCACAGCTCTTCCACAGGTTTTCAAATAATGTAGACGTTGTGATCACACTACCATGTATACTGGAGACTTTCCAGTAATTATTCGGCAAAGTAGCTCCAATAAGTGCCCACCCACTCAAGCACAAAAGAAAACCAACAATTTCCAATGCAGCAGTCATGCTTGTGACCAGTAACAGTTAAATATCCCTATAATTAGATTACAATCAACTGAAGCCTTTCAGAAGCCTCCTTGCTGTTTTATCTCTGGGTTTCACTCCAAAATGAGGCTACCTTTGCTCTTTGCTCAACCCCAGAGATAAGGCTTACAGTGCATGACAATAAGAAATGGGAGCAGTTCATGATAAAGATATTAACTTTTTTTTTTAAATGACAATATTAATTCTTTTCCTAATGGGAAGTGACAAAATGAGCCTATTCTTAGTCTCAGCCTAGAAAGTCCAGCAAGTATTTCTGCAAAATATCTTCTAAGAGTGATAATATTGGCAAACACTTTATTTCTCTCCCTCCTCTGAAGTCAGCTAGGGTTTACACAGGTTAAAATTGTTTGTAATTTTGTTATTGATCTCAAATCAAAAAGTTTTACTGTGTTATTTTCTTGATGACTCAAGTATTAACAAGCTTGAGAATGGGAACATTATTCTATTGCTAGAAAATCTAATGCATTTTTTTGAGTTATGGTCATAAGTAATCCATAGCAACTGTACTGCCAACTTCTTTCAGGAAGGTTAAGTCTGTGGATGACTGGTTTCCATTAATATTTTACAGTCTATTGATCTATAGTTAAACACATTGAGTCTTAAAAATAGTCCCAGTTACAGTGGAATACAATTGTAATAATCTATGTTTCACAGAAATGAAATATAAGGGAATGAATGAGACAGTGTAACAGATGTATCTCAAAGGAATAAAATGATGAAGGAAAACAGCTATCTGAAAAATAATACATATCAGCTGATTGCGTCTGTTTGCCAGAATATCTTAGTATTTTAAAAACGCCTATTCTAGGCGAAGTAGAAGTGTTAGACTTGGTTTACTTGCTTCTGTTCTTGACTAGACAAAGTCATAGACTCAATTCACATCACCCACTAATGTTAATACCTTAAACTGCTTGTGTATCCAAATGGGGTTAACCCTCTTTTGCAGCGATAACCTGCTCTTATCTCCAGGAAATGGAGTCAGAGTTTCTTCATAAAATAATTCTGCTATGATGCAACATGGTAACAGTTGCAGCATTTACACAAAGACTACCAGAAGGATTAGCCATTGAGAGAGGCACAACTTGCCCATAACAGGTATATGTTTGGGGTTTTTTTGTTTTGCTTTTCCAAAATTCACTGGCGACTTAAAGAGCTGATGCTGTAGGTTGGCAGGTTCAGCTGCAAAAGGATGCTACAGTGCCACCATGACATTTTTGCTCCTTTGGTAGCCAAGAGAATCGCTGGCACTGATTTAAATAAGGACAGATTTGGCAGCACAGCCAGTGTGATCCTGTGCAGCTCTACACTTGCAGTCCTTTAAAAAACCTAGATGGTGTGTTAGGTAAGAATCATTATTCTCCAGTGACTTTTACTGAATTCCCTCCTTCTGCTAAGTCACTGCAATTTGAAAAAAGATGGCATACTAAAATGAACACACTGTACCAGCGTAATGGAGTATCTGCATCCCATTTAAAGCCCTTCAAAGAGTTTCAATTTAATTTACCCATACATAGGTGCTACCCTGGTTACCTCAGCAATCACCTCTGCTGACAGCACTTTCAAGGTTGAGTTTAGTTGGAACCTTGAATTAAGTGTCCCCAGATTTTATACTCTGCCAAGGATAAAAAAAAAAATAATAAGAATTTCATTTCTTTAAAAAAATATCTCTTCCTAATTAAGAAAACTCTTTCAACAGGCAGTCATAAAGCACATATAAACAGAAAATACTAAACTGCAGACCTGGAATATATGAGTTTTCCTGGATGGCACCAGGCATTTTTAATCATTCCACTGAGGAAATCACTCTCCGGTGGTGCTGAAGAACACAGGGTTATTCTTCACTAAATTTCTTAAACTATGGTTTGGTAAGCAGTGGGCATAAAAGAAAATGCTGCCTTGCAGAAGGCGCTACCATCAGCAGCGTAGAAGAGTTGGTGTTAATAGCTTCACATCAACACCACCCACAACCTGGGAATTCTCCTACAAACGTGCTCTAACCCAGTCAGGTGAACTGAATCGCCATCAACAGCTGGAAGCCTGGAAGTGTGCTTCTGGAGCACATTTCCCTGCTCTGCTTCGTTCACGAGGAAACCAATTTGCACACTCCACGACCATTCCACAATGCAAACCAAGTGCAATAAATGGGATTCATTGGAAAATTCATTACAAAATCCTGATTTAAATAGTGTGCCAAGATATGAACATATATGACTGCAGCAATATATGACCAAGGAGAGCAATTGCTCCTAACCCCTCTGATATTCTCAAAAACAGAGCATATTTGCATGTAATATGGTTGAGAGAGGGTTTACAGGCAGAAATAGTATTTTTAAAAATCAGAAAATTGGGAAAAAAATATTGAAAAATATTAACTTAAATGTTTGATCAGCATGAGCTGTACCTTTTTGATCAGTTCTGTAGATTTGTTCCAAGACCCAGGAATGCTGACTGAGCGTTGTAAGAAGAGAAACAGTCCTGCAACAGATAGCAACTACTCTGCAGGCAGCCACATGACATGCCCGTCAGCTAGCACGAAGAACCCTGCACTGATTTTAGGAGACATGCAGGTCTTTGAACAGCTGAAGACGATCCACCCAGCCCTGCCAGCCAGGCATCCTCTCTTCCAGTTACGGGGGCCACAGGAAGGAAGGGAAGAGAATTCCTGGGAGGCAACTGCTTTGGTTCGCCCAGGAACTCTTCTGTTCCTGGGGAATATTATCTTTCCGTGTTGAGTGTAATGAAACTGTGTTTTTTTAAAAAAGGAGTCTGTCCTATATTGACTCTGCTTGTCTCCATAACAGGGCTGAAACAAGGCAGAGCTGCCACCCCACCATAAGCATCCATGCCATCTTGCTACCACGTATGAGAACTGAAGGGTTGTGGGCACCATCTCATCACTCTGATTTCCAGAAATCATGTGTAAGTTTCTAGATGACATTTAGGTATCTGGTATCTACGTAGAGGAAGTCTTAGAGAGAAGCAGAATGGGTACCAGAACGGTATGAAAAGCTGACATTGTCTCTGACACGAGTAGTATGTCTAAAATCCTGGGAAGTACATGATTAGCCTTTTGAGGCTACAAATTCTGGCCTTGTTACAGGATGCTGATGCTTATGGCACCATCGTTGTGAAAGCAGATGAGGCCACCAAAGCCAGGGCCCTGAGGAAGAACCACGAATATGCTAAATCTTGACTGTTAACTCTTGAGAGTTAAACTCTTGCATTTTAGAGAACTGCCTTATGGTAAGGCAGCTCTGACTCCGGCAGAGTCCACAACAACAAGCGTTCATAGTCTGCGAGGCATGGTATTTGCGAGTTTTGAACGCTTCTTATCGAGAATAAATCAGCTGGAAAGAGTCCAGGCAAACAGCAATGGCAGTAATCAGGGATCTATAAAGCATGAAAGGCTTGAAGAAATGATTCCATTATATAATTCATAAAGTGACTGTACAATACTGGAAGTTGTAAAAGAATAAACACAAGTTCTGTTGAAGACAGAAAGCTTAACAAAATACCAGTTTTCAAAGGCTATACTGTCACTGCTTCTGCACAGTTTTCTGAGGAAAGAACTTCAATGTTAGTCCTTCCTAGTCCTTTGCCATAAAAATGGTGTTTACAGAAAGGGTTTTTTCAAATCCAAAACAATCCAAACCAATAACTTCCAGTCTCTACAAAGACAGTTCTTCTCTTTCTGTTTGTAGATTAACTACTCTTCTAGCACAGTCTACCTCAGAAAACACAAAAGCATCAGTTGTGCAGATGTATTTTAATTTAAGCTGGCCACCTCTGAGAAATTCCAGAACAAATACACAGATTTAGCACAAAGTATCAAACAAGTTCTGGAATATCCAAGCAGTCCTGTCTCACACCAAAGCACAAACAAGCACCAGTGCTTATTGACCTATGATCTGCTTGTAGTTAAGAATTAGGCTGAGTAAAAGGATGCTATTTCTTCCAAAACAATATATATATTAAAAAAATCTTAGATTTGTTGTATATCACCCGTATCTCTATGTCAACACAACAGAGATGGCAATAAAAGCCACAGCAGTTACTGAGCTGAATTGTAAGATGAAGCATATGGGTTTCACTGGAGCCCTTTAACCTGTCTGCATGTAGTACATGAAAAATTCTGTCCATACTAGACCCTCTGTGATAACACAGTGTATGCTGTCCAACTGTGCTAACGTGCTGCCCAGAAAGAAGGAATAAAACTACATCCCAGGATTTTATATACATATGTCACGCACACTTACTCTCTGAACTCAACATGTAGGGAAATTTTTTGCACTCTATTGATCCAAAAGCAGTCACTGCACAGTCCATCCAAAGACCTTCAGAAATCCAGTCTGCAGTAACTAGCACTGTTGCAGAGTCTGAAATTTTCCATCTGTTGGACATGGTAGTAACAAGTAAAATGGTAAATCCTGCTAAAGCCAGCAGCAATGCACAAATCTGTAGGGAAGACGATGCCATTCTTCTGACAGAAGTTGTTTTCAAAGGAGCCTCCCAAAATTTCTGGTATTAGGAACCTGTTGAAACAGTTTATACATACGGTATATGGATTTATCTTCACACAAACCTGACCTTTACAAAAACACCAAAAAGATGCCTACCTACAAAATAATTTATCATATAAGGGAACTGAAGAACTGGAATCTGAATCTCATTAAATAACTGGAAGACTTAGAATATTCTATGACATCTGAGTATATTCTTAGGAACACTTTTATTGCTGTACATGTTTACCACAAAAAAATACCAACAGAGCAAAAACAGAGGACCCAGCTGAGGAATTCTCTAACTTGAATTTGCAATGTTTCATCCATTCTTTACTTGTTTGCTAACTCAACGTTATTTACAAACTAAAACTATCAAATGCTTTAATAAATTAATCATCTCCCAATTATAATGCTTATCAATACAAATTTAAAACAAAATACATTTTGATACTCACGTTTACAGTATGTTTCTTACTTGTTTCATCTACCTTCCTGCTAGACACTAGTGTCAGCACTATGTGAGGACCAGTTTGATCAAACAAGTGAAAGCTTTGTACTGTTTAGGACCTTTCCCCCCATTCTAAAAATCAAGGACCCAGGGCCAAAGCTCTGCCCAACTGTTGCACAAAGGCTGAGGCATGGCTTTTTGCTACAGCAAAGGTTCAGTGAAATGGACGACTCAAACAAGAAAACTACAACAAAATCATGTAATTTAGTACCAAAGACCCTTAGATTAACCTGGCAACCATTGGCATATAATTTGCTGTGTCAGCACCACGGAGCTGCCCACACACCATCAGACTCCAAAGCAATACAGAGAAATATTACCATTTTCACAATTGTTTTACTTGAAAATTTGCTGCACTTGTCATCAAGACACTGTTATTATGAAAGGAGGCTTGTGTCCATATAAGATAGGCAAACAATTGAAGACAGGATTTGTTGTAACTATATGCCCTGCACTATCACTATGGGTAGGACATATGTCACTTGTAAACACAAACTTCTAATTAAAATACAACAATTTAAAATACCCTAGGTTTCAAACTGAGGAAGCTTGGGAACTAGATTTCACAAATACAGAGTAACAACCTTCCTTCACCCTGACCCAAATTCAACCATGCTATACCAGGACTACAAGTACCACTCTAAGTGTCCTTCTGCAACCTTTAAAATGACTGTCCCACATCAATGCACCTGTTAGAGACGATACAACACCCGTGAGCTCCTCCTGTGGGTGCGTATTCCTCAACAGAAAAGTGCACATGTGGTCTGAACCTAGATGGTGACATTTCAATTCAATACACAGGGAGACGTAAAGTGGCAAGAAGAATAAACTTTGATAGCATGGTACACAATGTTTTATTTTCTAGATCTTCTTAAGACAAGCATGCAAAGAAAATCTTTACTACTTAGAAAGCAAAGCATACAGTGCTGGCATTTGAAATCTTAGGGGCCAGGGAGTGGGTCTGGTACCTCAGTGGGGACCGGGAGCCTGATGATGGGTGACATCAATAGGCCACACAAGGCAGAAGCAGAGAGCGCTAGGGCTGCTCCTGAAATGCATGTCTCCGGTGGGTAAAACAAGGGCCAGTAAAAAAAAAAGAAGAGGGGAGAGGGGCTGTTTGCTTGTTTGAAAAAAAATCCATATTTTCTAATTTTTTTACATTTCCCTGGCTGCATCTAAGCCCTGCAGTCAGCAATCAGAGCAGACAGACACCCATCCAGTGGATCACATTAACAAACGAAACTGTGATCTCAGACATGCCCCGAGGCAGGACAGACCTCTGGGCTCCTGGCTGAAGTCATCTGGCAGCCCCAGAGGGCTCGGCAACCACCTTGCTGCTGTTGTTCCTCCTCTTTGCCTTCCTCTGCCCTAAGCAGCCACTCTCACTTATCCCTTCCCGACCTTGCTGCTCCCACACCAAACCCATGGGACAGCCCAGACGACACTTTATTCCCTCTGGGACACCAGTCATGCACAAGATGGCAGTCCCCATGCGATGGCAGCACTGATTTCTTACCACTCTTGTAGTTTTAACAACAAAAGTAATGTCACAAAAATGCTTTGCTTTAACAGGGTGAGAGTTTGCTAATAGAAACCATCTGCAAATGAGAAGCCTTCAAAAGCACCTTGTTACTCCAACTGACACCACATCCATCCTCTCTTTCAATTTGCACCACGTACACCCTACCCTTCAGGACCTGATTGTTTGTACTCGCTGCCATACACTCTCACTGTTTCTAGATTTCAGATGATGGCACGACTAACAGCAAATATGCTTTGCAGCTTTCCAAAGAAGAGTGACCATAAACCAAACCCAAATAAATACATAAAGCCCAGACCATCATCCCTCACAAATTGCACGCAGAGGCTATATACAACTAAGAGCTGTAACATCAAAAAAAAAACCAAAAAAAAAAACCAACCCAAAAAACCCCCCAAGCCCTGGGGGAGCTGGGGGAGAAAAAAGATCACCTTAACGTTAAAAACAGCACAGCCAAAATGTATGTGGTTTGAACAGAGCACATAAAGGGTTAACAAAAATATTTAAATCACTTAAACAAACAAATCAGTCCTGATAAGGTGTCTGGAAGTAAAAACAAGTGATAAAAGTGTCTAAACTGTAAAGTTAAAAACCTTGCACTTCTTTTTCATTTTGATACATAGAAAAACATAGACCACTGATTACAATACTGGTTTCATTTTATGCACAGATACATTTTTAACACCGGTAATATACGGTTTTGAACCTGCTAATCTGTTCTTAGTTCAAGCAAATTCTGAGGCTGACCCATGGCCACCAGCATAATCAGAAAGAGATAAAATGCAGATTTATATACAGTACTAAACCACTTAGAGTAGGCTCCCACCACAAGCTTACAGAGGTTTCCTCAGGTCAGTCTGGCCTGGAGCTGAGAAAGCAAATTCTTTCAATACTTGTTTAAAAAACCAAACCAAACCAAACAAAAAAACCACAAAACACAAATTAAAAACCAGGAACGATGTTAATTCACTTCCTCTCCACTTCCAAACATTTTGACTTTGTAAGCGTGGTCCTGAAGTTGCTGTAACATTAATAGTGTAATCAGGCTTATAGCCACTTGCAATGTACAAACCATTCTCATCTTGCTATTAACTTTCCCTTCACACAACGAAGGACACAGTAATTTGGGTTGGAAGGGACCGCACCGATGCCAACCTGCCACTAAAGCACAGCTTCAGTCTTGGGCCAGGTTGCCCAAGCCTCGCCCAGTCGCAACAGAGCAGCAGTCGCAATACAGCACTGCCTCGGGGCTGGAGACAGCACAGCTGCCCTCCCACCCAGTGTGTTCCTCACACCCACGCACAGCTTTTCCTGCTGCAACATAGGGCTGCTGCCTCTCGTCCCCCCCACGCCTCTGTGATAAACCACTCTTTAGTCAGCAGCCTGACTGATAAACCACTCTTTAGTCAGCGGCCTGACTGATAAACCACTCTTTAGTCAGCGGCCTGACTTCGGCAGCCCTGCAGTCTGGAGGCCCAGGCACAGCTGGCGCCTGTGCTGCTTGGCTGTCTCATCAAGTATCTCCACAGCACTGCAGATAACCGGACAGGGGCATGCAACTTCTTGAAACTTACAAACCACACTTTATTTTCAAAGCAAGCAGGCCTGTTTTCTTTCTCTGCTTAGTTATAGGGGTGCCTTGGTGTTTACAGCACCGGCTGGGCAGGGACTGCTCGGTGCCAGCATGACACCTCACCAGCCCTGCAGGCAGGAAGATGGCAGAGCAGCACAGCGCCCATGCCTAGGAGCCCCGGCTGGTGGCACAGGGAGCACGGCACACCTGGGGGCACCCAGCGCAGGCGAGCACGGCCAAGAAGCCCAAGGAGGCTGCGGGGCGTGAGTGGGGCCATGCACAGCAGGCAATGGGCAGGCCGGGCAGAGGAGGCAGAGGAGCAGACACGGCGAGGCGCGGTGGGGTGAAGTGCAGCAACACGGCAGAGCAAGGCGAGGCTGAAGCCCCAGCTGCCTCCCTGCCTCCTGGGCCGCGGCAGGCTGAGCTCTGCATTAGGAGACAGGCTCTGTATATTCCAGAGGGCTTCTAGAAAAAGAATATATCAAGACCATGGAAACCCCCAATGGCATGGCGCCAAGGCTAGCCGCCGACGGAGCACGGAGGCAAAGAGCTGCCACGCTCATCATGGCGGCCACAGGGGCTCGCGGCGCCACGCCCGCTATGGCGGGGCAGCGCCGGGGTGACCCGCTCGACATGGCGGCCGGGCCAGGACGCGGGGCGGATCCGACCCGCTGCCGGCCGTGCCCCCCGTCCCGGCACGGCGCCGGGAGCCCCGCGGGCGCCCACCGTGCTGAGCGGCCTGGCGGCGCGGAGGAGCCCCGGGGCCGCCCCGGGGGGTGTGAGCGAGCGGCTGCCCCGGCCCCGCCGCCGGGCGCCCAAGGCAGCGCCCGCAAGATGGCGCCCGGCTGCCCCGGAAGGGCTTGGCGCGCGGGGAGGCGCCCAACATGGCGTGGCGGTGCTGGGCCCGCGCCTGCGGCCCGCGGCCGTACAGGTACGGCCGGGCCGGGGAGGGGGGAACGGCGGCGGGGGACCGGGGACCGGGGACCGGGGAGGGGGCGGCCGCGGGGGGCTGGCCGGGCGGCCACGGCGGTGCTGACGGTCCGCGTCTTTCCCCAGCAGGCTGATGGTGCTGCTGGAACCGCGGCAGGGCTTCCGCCGGGCACGGCCGCGGCCCGAGGAGCCCCCCGCCGCCAGCGCCGCCGAGGCGCGGCCCGGCCCGCCGCCCCCGCGCCGCAGCCTCTGCCCGCCGCCGCCGCCCCGCGCTGGCCGCCCCTCGCCGCGCCGCCTGCTCAGGCCGCTCCTCTTCGCCGTGGGGGTAAGTGGCTCGGGCCGGGGGCTGTGGGGCCGGCGGCGGGCCCTGGCTGTCAGCCGGGGCCGGGGAGCGAGGTGAGGCGGGGGCGAGCCCGGCTGCCTCGGCCGGGGCCGGGGGACGCCGCCTCGCGTTTGACTGTCCCCGCTGTGGCCCAGTTCACAGGCTCTGCCTTCGGATGCGCCGCCATCTGGCAGTACGAGTCGCTCAAGTCGCGGGTCCAGACCTATCTGGAGGAGGCGCGGGCGGACTGGCTGGACAAGATACGGCCGCAGAAGAGGGGCGACTTCAGGAAGCAGGTGGGGGGGCCCGGCCCGCCGGCACACGCGTGGGCCCCGCCGCGCCCCAGCACGGCCGCGGCCTGCTCCGGGGGGCACGCCTGGCCGCCGCCCCGGCAGCCTTTCGGCCTGCTCTGCACCTTGGAGAAATAACAGCTTCTCTGCAAATTGCAGCAGATGCGTCTCTTTATGAGAAAGACAGATAGAATTCGTTCTAGAAGACTGTAACTGGCAATACCTGCAATGGCTACACTGGGGAAAAATACCGTCTTCACCCTGAAATGTGGGGAAGATGGGTCAGTAGTAGCAGCTTGCATATCTAAACTTGGTACCTTTTGCTTTTTCACTATAAAAAACACCCAAACTATTCTTGCTGCATCTCAGCGTTCTCAAAATGACTGTGGGTTCCCAGATTGGACAGAGCTAGCTTAAATTCTGAACCTTAAGCATGAGATTTTTTTAATGCTCTGGCTCCTGAAAAGCAGTTGTATTTTCAGCCTTCACAAATACGAGGGTTTAGAGAGCTTTTTTGGTTTGAGAGCTGACATTTCATTGCAAGTACTTTGGGCAGTAAGAGCAATGCAAGTGCTGCAAGACTTATTACACATCTAGGTGACATCCCAAAAGTATCACTCGTTTAGTTTTTAATTAGGTGCACGCAAAACTAACTAAACATGCATATTTGTTTTACCTTTGTTTCAAGGTTACTGTTGTGGCTTGTGGTAGACCAGGCATGATTACTCTTCCAGGTCTGCTTGTTGAAGGGAGGTGGGGCTGAATGTGGAGCTAGAGTAACACAGGGTCCTGCGTAGGACGCAGAGGAGGTTTTGCAATGTGTGTTGCATGCACTCTGGCACCACTTTTGACATGGGCACGTGTTGTGGGTTAGCCCTGGTGGGCAGCTAAGTGCCACACGGCTGCTCTCTCAGTTCCCCCACAAACCCTTAGTGGCATGGGGGAAGAGGAAAGGAACATTAAAAGCAAGAAAACTGGGGGTAAAGATAAAACAAGAACCAAAAAATTGTTTGGTAAGTGGGAGGAGAGAGAACACAAAACAAGTGATGCAAAGGCAGTCACTCATAGTCTCCTGTGGGGGGGCCAATGCTTGGCCAGTTCATGAGCAAAAGATGACTAAACCTCCTAAAATCCCATCTTTTTCCTTTTATTGATGAGCATGATAGTATATGGCGTGGAATATCTCTGGTTAGCTTGGGTCATCTGCCCAGTTATATCCCCTCCCAGTTTATTGCACACCCCTAGTCTATTCACTGCAGGGGCAGAGTGAGAAATGGGAAAGATCTTTTGATACTGTGCAAACACTGTTCAGCAAAAGCTAGAACATTAGTGTGTTGCCGGTACTGTTTTAGTCAAAAACATAAACCACAGCACCATGTATGAGCTCCTATAAAGAAAACTAATTATACCCTAGCCAGGCCCAGTACAGCATGCTTTCTTGCTCATTGTTTATGAACCGCAGGTGAGATTATGATTGTAACTTAATATTTTAAATAATTTTGGTTTTATACTTTTGTTTTCCTTCAAAACCTGAAGGGAAAGATCTCATAATCAGCTATCAAAAAAGTAAAACAAAATTAACCTGTTGTTAATAGGCTTAAACTCCCGATCCCTGTCTTCAACTGGTTAAGTTCTATTTTAAAAGTTCAGGATCCCCCAATAGTTTCTGAGGGCATCTGCTTCCTGTACTGTAGAAAAATCATGTTTGTTTAGTGTTCATATACTGGAGAACTTTGTAGGAAATAACTGGTATTGGTATCCTGTGCCAGAGAATTAAACAAAAAAAAGCAATGAAGTTGTTACTTTGGTAACGAATAGTGAATTATTTGTTTCATACAGCATTATTTCCCCCTGCCTCCAACCTACAGATAATTTTTATGACATCGTCCCGATCAATATGGTTGGAAGGTCATTGAGCTATCAATGAAATATTTGTCCAAAATTATTCTGAAAGCTGAGGAAGAGAAAAGGGGGTGGAAGTTGTCTGTGGGCTGACTACACTCAAAATAAACTTTTTCAGGGGTTTTAAACTTGGAGGAGGGCTGGGTGAGCTGGACGCAAGAGGGAATGGATTCCACATCTTGTGAGCCACTTCTGCAAAAGTGACCCTGGCACAAAAGTGGAATCTCTCAAAGGTGGGTGGTATAATGTTAGACAGCATTAGGGTGAGGCTTAGTCGAGGCAGGATTTATGCTAACTTTGGCTAATCTGCTAAAGTAAGCATTATGGGTTAGATCCTTACTTAGTACAAGCAGAGTTAAACCCATGGAATTGTGTAAAATAAATAAATAAAATCCCATTCTTCTTGAAGAAACTCTTCATCTGTGTTGGGATATTTTATAAAAAGGAGGGTAGATACCTACTCTTGAGTAAGGAAATGCCAACTTGAAAGGCTAAACCAATCAGAAATAAAAAAGTTTAAAACCGATTTACTTAACAGATTCCAAACAAATGCTTTCTGTTCTTAAAAAGGTAGCGCTGTACCTGACTGTTTCTGAAACTGCAAATAACTCTGCAGTGGCATTGATGTACAACAATTCCGTTCCAGGTTAACAGCTGGTGGAATAACCTGACTGAGGGTCAGCGGACTGTGACAGGTTTGTGTTAGCTTACAAGTATTAGGCATTCACAGGAAGAGAAATATGGCAAACAGGTACAGTATGTTAAAACAGATGGCTTTCATATCACGTTTAGGTTGTTAGGCCCAAAGCATGTATAAGTTTATACCTGCACCACACTATTTCTGCTACACTTCCTTGCACAAACTTTTTTGTATGCATTAAAGAAATTCCTATGCATCTGTACGAGAAAGGGTGAAGGATTAACTAGAATCCTCTCCCAGCGACTTTTTCTCAGGAACTGTGAAAACCAGCAAAAACTTTCAGAAGGAACAGGCATTTATATTCCACTGGTATGTGGAAGTAAAATTCCCTAATAGTTGCATCTTGTCTGCCGGATGATGTATGTAAAACAGCAAAAAAAAAAAAGCTTGTGAGCTTTCCTTTCATTACGATATAGTTTTGATTGGTTAGCTTAACGTCACTTGAAGTCCCCAAGATAAATGTAATGTGTGGAGAGAATCTGATAAGAATTTGATTCAAATCCAAATGACGTAGCTGAGCCATACCCGCTGTTACGTATTCTATGTTAAGTATTTATTGAATCTATATTAGTAGGTGGTTAGCATCAGGTTACTTAAATGTTATTTCCATGTCATTTACTTTTCTACAGAAGCATTTTAGAAAAAAAATTGCAGGCAGTATACTCTTTGATGAGTTGACTCCCAGTCTGAGAATAGATTGCATAAGTGCTAAATGTTTTGGGCAAAAATAATCTCAGACCACTCAATTTACAAGTGCTGTCATGAATTTTTGTATAATGCTTTGAATTGCTCTTCGACATGCAAACCAGGTCACGAAGCAGATACAAATACGGCATTTGGGGCAGGGGTCGTGAAGTTTGATTATGCGCTCTCTAGAGTGTCCCTCAACATCTAGTTGATCTAACAAGCAATACAAACTCTGGCTGGTAGACCCTGAGCTGTTCAGCTACTCGCCCTTGATTGCTATAACACAGTTGGGCTTATTGCACTGCAATAGTTGACAGTTTTGTAATGTTTTGGTTTAGCATGCAGGGAAAACATTTCCTCTAATAAAAGAGCATGGTGAAACAGGATGGAGCATCAAAAGACAAGATAATTGAAATGTTGATTCTAGGATTTATATATCGTAGCTTTCCACAGTTCTTACATTTTGTTGCAAACTTAATTATGTGACATTTACCACTATGTAAGGAATCACAATTATTTTCCTCTTTAATGTTTCTAGTTGTTATAAAACATTTTAAATACCTGAATGCTTGGATAGAAATAGAGAAGGCGCTTTAAACAGGAAATGATGAATTGCATCATTATGTTTCTAATAACTTATATTTTTATTTAAAATAAAGTAAGATTGCAGTAAACATCTGTGAAGTAAAAAGCTGCATGTTTGCTGTCTCCCAAAGGTGACTATGGCATAACAAAGCCAACTCATTTTTTTATGTTTGATCTGTAAATGTTACCTTTACAATTCCCTCAAAACCAAAACTCCCAGAAAAATGGACAGGATGTGTACTGTGTGTTTGTATGGTTCCCTGTGCCTGCTCCCCTCCATGCGCAGCTAAATGCAACCGTGCAGCAGATTGGTGGCATTTGGGAATAAACAGCTAGAGAGGGAAGAAATGGGACCTCCTAAGCTGGCTGCTGTTTCATTGGTTCTACAGTGAAACAAAAGTTTGAGACGATCCTTTGAATGTCTTCAGATTTTCTGGACTGTTGCATTCATTGCACTTAAACCAGTAACAATTAGATGTCGTATTTCGGAAGGACTTCCACTGTATAAATCTAGCTTCTGGTATTTTTCTTTGCTTTTTCTAAACTCTACTGCTTTTAATGGAATAGTGAAGAAAGAGGATGATTCTTGTAAGCTTACTTTTGAATGCTTGTTTACAGTAAGCATTATGGTGTGTTATATTAATAATTTGCTTTTATACTTTTTTTTCCTCCCCTCTTGATAGGTATTATAGCTGCAAATGTCTTTGTGTTCTGTTTATGGAGGCTGCCTGGCATGCGACGGATTATGTTTACATATTTCACTTCAGATCCATCCTCCAGTAAGTGAACAGTCATGTGGGTAACTTTTCTACGTTGGGATGTGATTGAACTAATGATAATTAGGAATTGATGTAATTGATCATACTGCAGAAACTTCAGATGATGCATGGCTTGTAGCTCCCATCACCCACGAGCAATCTCAATCCTACCCAAACACATCATTCTATCTAGACAGTAACTGGTTTGAGGGGAGAAAAAAAAAGTTAGAGGATTGTGGGGTTTTTAAAACAAACAAAACTGGTGCTTTTCTAAATATTGTAATGTCAAAACTATTGCCTGCTCGTTGGCCTTTTACTGCATTCAGTAGGATGCAGCTCCTGCCTTTGTGAAGGTGAAGAGGCACTTCTCCCAGTGATAACAACCCCTGCTGCTTTCCTGGACAGAATGCGAATCGTGCCATGCTTTGGGAAGGAGGAAAATAAATTGTACTGTGTAATGCTGTTCAAAAATTACACTCAAATGTGATTTTATTCCCCGCCCCCCCATCCCCGGCAGTGTTCTGTGGGATGCTGGTAGAACAGTCATCAGTCACATGCATGTGTGCTTTTGTCAATAGACAAGCATTAGTCTGTGTGTTATGTACGGAGTCCTTGTTTCAAAGCTGTGCTTTGAGTCACATTAAAAAAGAAAAAAACCACACATGCAAACTTGGCTTTCACTGTGGAATGTTTTGAAGAGGTTAACTTAGGAAAGCAGGTTGCTGGTATTTAATGGCATTAGTTTTCATTTCTACAGTAAAGAATTAAAAGGACAAACATGCATTAGGAGAGTACTTTATGCTGTCCTCTTAGTTTCTGCCAAAAAAGTGGAAACCCAAGCAATTCTCCACATGCACTCCAAAGCTAAGGACAGCTGTTACACAGATCTGAGCATCAGTCACCCCAAAAACTATTTTAAATAATATTGACCTTCAAACCTTTTAATTGGCTTTTTTGCATTTTCAAGGCCGCTGTTTCAGTGAGGAGAGCTAGTAGCTTTCTGAAAAGAAGACTAGTTTATCTTTATGAGTCCATCTCTGTAGCAACATAATTTTATATAGATGCTCGGATAATACATTAAAAATCTTTCACCGTATACATACATAAATAAAATCTCTTTTTTTCCTTTCCAAAGCACAGGAGTTTTGTCATAAGATAAATGTTTTATATGAAACATTCCCCAGTAGGTAATTAAGGCTTTCTAAAGTAGCTGTACAGCTTGCATACCTGTAGGGCATGTGTTCTACCTTTCAAAAAGTATTGTGTAGAATTTGAAGTTTGTTACATTTCTGGGCTTATTACTTAGCTTGTATTTAAGAATTCTAAACATAATTAGCCTCTATTATCTTGATAAATTTCTATTCTGCATTGCATGCAAGTTGAAGCCAATTGGAACACTGACTTTTTTTGCTTCAGTAATTGTTTTTCTCTTTTGTAGGAGCCCTCTGTTCTCCCATGCTGCTCTCTACATTTAGTCACTTCTCTCTATTCCACATGGCAGCAAATATGTATGTTTTATGGAGTTTTTCCAGCAGCATTGTCTCTCTTCTGGGATGTGAGCAGTTCATTGCAGTATATCTTTCTGCTGGTAATGTTAAAATAGTACTTATATATCTTTACAACACTTTAAAAAGTAGAAATATGTATTCATGCAAGTAAAGTGTGTACATGGTTAATAGATGTATGATGGCAGGTGGCCATTGCTCAGTCCCACTTACTGCTCTATACTAACTGCAGTACTTACTTGCTGTCATACAGAATTTTGATGGGTTTAAGACACTGGGCTTCAAAATATATGACAATACCAATATTTGGTTTTAATTCATGCGTAGCTACCAAAATAAAATAGCTCTTAATATAGACTCATGGGAGTTTTGTGGGAAAAGATGACAGTTGATTCAAGTTAAAACAAACAAAAATACCCCAAAACAACAACAAAAGCCCCACAGCACCTACACTAGCTTCTTTAGGAAGATGTTCAGGTAACACTGTTGCACTTTCTGATGCTTGTCTGCATTGCTGACATTGTTTTCAGTAGTCTTTTTTACTTCCTAGGGGTTATCTCCACTTTTGTCAGTTATGTTGCTAAAATGGCCACTGGAAGGTTTGAACCATCCCTTGGAGCTGTAAGTATCTCAGAATATGGGAGACCTTCTAATGATCTCTGAAGCTATTTTCGCTGCCTGTTGTATTCTTTAACCTGCTTAAAAGCCAAGAATATATTTGGGATAATGGAAACTGGGAAAGTTTACCAAACCCAAGTAACCAGGCTGTGATTCCTATGCAAGAACTTGCCTATTCTTCAATTATGTTGACTGTGTTGCAGCAGCAGCCCAGAACTAATGCCACTTAATGCTAATGGCTTGTAAATGAGTCCTTAACAGCAGGAGCTCCTGTCACTGAGCAGATATTTCAGTTCTATAACTTATTTCATAAATGTTGTTTTGTAATTGTGTATCAGTCTGCTTTAATTGAAAATAGAATATTTTAGAGTGAATGTAATCAGACAATCAAAATCAGCATGTGATACTAGTGGAAGCTGTAGGGCATGCTGTGCAGAACGGGCTGCACTCCTGCCAAAAGTCTCACAGTATAAAAGAGACAAGGCAGGCTGAGGAGGTGGTGGTGTCTGTTCTTTACAAGTACTTTTAGTAGTAGAACATTTTAAAACACTTAACTTGCTATACATTTGAGGTGAGCCTAGCCATTTACCAAGTTCTAAAGGCTTCTTAACTTTACTGAATAATGTTGATAAAAGCCAAAAGTCAGATTCTTATTTTTCAATTGCAATGAAAAAATCCACTGAGCTGTCCCAAAGTTAGCATTTTCGGTAGTGCTTTCTATGGATTGTCCCTTTATCTTGTGAATTAACTATACCTGGAGCAAGTTACTTCCCATTCGTCTTACTGATCTGAAGTTACTGAAATTGCCACACATAACATTAGTTGACTGTATTTGCAGCCTTTCCATTGAGATGTTTCCTGGATACAAAAGCCCATGGTCAGTTCAGTACAGACCAGGGAATTGCTTGTTTCATTGACAAAAGATTTTTGTCCTTGTCCATCTGTTATTTTCCTTGTTTTGGTACAAGCTTCAGAATGATTCCCTTCATCTGAAATGTCTGTGTTTGATTAATACGATTTCTAGGGTTTCTGGGGAAAAAGCATATTAACATAAACTGTTACCATAAAAATCAGGGAGGTTATTTCTTACGTAAGAGCATCTGAGGGCTATTTTTTTCCACAGTATTTATGATTTCAGATATTTAAATTAAATAAGGGTGTCTTGTTCTATTTTTGTTCTGAACTTTGCTGTGGTGCTTTTTACTTTGAGGTTTACCACAGGGACGCGTTTGAAAATAAAAGAAAAAAAGGAAAACATGTTCACATGCAGAAAAATAAATTTTCCTTTATGTAACGTCTCGGCTTACTTTTGTCTGTTTTAATGTGTTTACAGTCAGGAGCTATAATGACTGTCCTTGCAGCCGTATGTGCAAAGATGCCAGAAGCAAAACTAGCCATCATATTTCTTCCAATGTTCACATTTACAGCAGGAAATGTAAGTGCCTTTGAACTTCAAAGAAATCCTACTCTTTAAACATTTTTCCCGTACCTCTCCAGTATCTGAGCGTGTGTCCTCTTTGTTTGTGTTTCCAAGCTGTTAATTTTATTTTGAACGAGAATACAGGTCATGGAAGTCCTGGAGACTGGTTCTGAATTGTTGCAGACTAGCACAGTCATGACACAAGTGTGTAGTGATTTTTAGATTTATCCCAAATTCCATCCTCCATGGATATGTTTCAAATCTGATACTAAGAGGTGAAGGAGGTTGGGAGGGACTTGGATGCACCTGTCTGAGGAGATGGGCACACACATATACTGTTCTTTCTGTGACAGGTGATATTTTTTTATAGGAGCGCTCGTTAACAGGCTAATCTAATACTGATACAGTCTTTCTGAAGAAAAATTTATCACAATGAGAAACACAGAATTTCACTTCTCAAGGGAAATAACATTTCAGCCCTGGAGGACTACCTGCTGCCTTATTTGGATTCATACCATCTTTTGATACTTCCAACAACACTGCTGGGATTAGAAATAAACTACTGAGTCTTTTCTTCATATGTAGTACCAGGACTCCTTCTTTGTTTCATTAAGTTCTTTTAAGCACATCCAGTGCCCCATTTAAGAAAAGCATCTCATGTATGTCTTGGCTTTAATCATCTTAATCATCTTTGGTCTACTAAAGTTGTTTTACTGTTTTAATTTAAGCGGTTAAGCTTTGTCATTTGAAGATCATGAGATTTAATATTTTTTTTGTAATTGAAGCTTACAGATTTGAGAAAGCATTCTTAGATGTAGCTTCTGCTTGAGTGGACCTGTTTTTTTGCATGCTACCCTTTAACTGGATCTTTCCTAAAAAAGATTGCCTGGGTAGAAATATTGTCAGAGCCACAGAGAACATTGTCATGAGGAAGTACTCCTTGCAGCAGTAAAACAAGAGCAGCATTGGCTATTGTAATATAAATGTTGGAATGATTTTAGCCCTACTATATAATTGTATTTCTAAGCTTTATGTACTCCTTTAGCCTACCTTACGTACACTGTAATCAGCTTTTAAAATAAACAAGCCAATGTGGCACAATGCAGCTGCTATTCTAACACATACGCTTAAGGAAAGAAATCCTAAAAGTAACATTTCATCCTAACATTAAATCTGTTGGTCTTTTTGGAATGAGGTGTTCGGTGAAATTTTGCATAATTACAGTTATGGTGGTTTGTGTCTCCTGAGGATGTGTGCTGTGGCTCACGCTGTTTCCAGTCATGGAGTTGTTCACCATCATCCTGATTTTCTACCTGCCAATGGATATGTCATTTAGGAGAGTGTAATGATGAATTTTTATCAGATAAGGTGACAGGGATACTGCCCCACATGTTCCATCCACTAAAGGGTTGTGTTGGGGAGGACACATGCACATAAATCTAAGCTATGTCAGAATTAGTGAATGAGAATGTTGCAATTACATCTTTTGTGGTGTCTTTTATTGCATGTACTCTTTCAAGTAACTTCCGTTTTTCTTTTTTCTGACCTGAGTATGGAATGTATGTGTAGCTTTAGAAATGAAGATTGGAAGAGACTTGAGTATTTGAAAAGGGTACATTCCTACCCCACAATATTCTGTAGCTGCTTGTGTCTGTGTTTTGACAGCACAGTACAGCTAAGCACTGAGTCTGTTGTTTTAAAACAGCTTGGTTTTGTTTAGTTGTTTGGTTTTTTTACAGTGATTGCTTTCCCATAAAATTTATGTGATCCTTTACGATCCCAGATTTTTACTTTCTGCCTGAATAGGAAATGCTGTTATCAGTGACCATTACATGCTGTGACTGATGCTCTCCATTCCATATTCTGTTCCTTTCCAGGCTTTAAAAGCCATAATTGCGTTTGACACTGCAGGGCTTGCTCTAGGCTGGAGACTTTTTGACCATGCTGCACATCTCGGGGGAGCTCTCTTTGGAATGTAAGTCTGTATTTACTAACTTCTGTTTGTTTCATGTTTAAATTCATCCTGTGATTTTTTTCCTCTTCCTTTTATCTCCGAAGTATGGGGTTTTTATGGAAAGTTATCTGAAGTAGCACTGAAGACAACTCAGTCTTTTCCTTGTAGTGCTATAAAATTGTGCGGGAAAACTTAACAGGTGCTTAGAACTGAAAGAAATTGAGCTGAACTGCCTTAGAATGATAGATTAGATGTCAGGTTGTTCTGTCACCATAACCCGGGCTGGCTGTCTCTGTCCTGCTCCCCCCAGCACATTGAAGAGAGCTACAAGGCAGGAAAGATTCTCACAAAACACAGCATGGACAAATTAAAATAACTTTAGAATTAAACTGCTGAGAAAGTTTCTTTGTCTCAGTGTTCTCCCCCTAATTGCCAATTTAGAGCGCGCTGCAGAGTTAGTATAAACTCAGGCCAAATTCCTTCGAGCAGCATCTACTGCTGTTTCTCAGTGCTGCTGTGTTGTCTTTGTGTGGAACCTTCTTAATTGGGAAGAAGTACTAGAAATCAGGTTGCAGGAAACAGTTCTGCATTGTTCCATGTTTGAACTACATTACCCAATGAGGTTTTCCCCTCCTATCTGATTGCAGTGTTGTTTTAATTTGTGCGCTTATTGCTAAGAGTATTTTTAAATGGTTTATGTAGGCATTTTAAAAGCTTACCTGAGATTTAACTAGGCCAGACAAAGTGCAGGTGGAAGACTCCTATTTTGGTCTATGAACGTATTTGCTATTTCTTAGCTTCGGTGTCGGTAAGTTCTCTGCTGCAGTGTCTCCTTTTCCCCCCTTCTCTGGCATCATAGATGCATTTGACGTAGTCTTGCTGATTCATAACTGCTTTCTGCCATGGTGTATCTGTATCAGCTTGTTCATTATAATGCACATAATAGGATAGCAGTTGCAGTAAAAATTTTCTTGACTTGGCAAGTGTCTTGCCTTCCTCACCTACATAGGTTCTACCTATATGTTCTACTCTGATCATTTTGGTCACTTCATCCTAAAACAGGGCCCCTAATTAGGGCATATGGCCAATGAATGGCCAAAGTATTCTCTGTACATTGCCTCACAGACAATTGCCTGCTTCAGAAAGCAGCTATATGATTTAAAGGAATCGCCAGTTTACCTAGCGCTGGCTGATATGGCTCATGTAAAAGTGTTTTTGTTGTTCAGGATGGGGGTGTGATGTTAGGTTTGTGGGAGAGCCTTCAACCTGTTTCCATGCAGTTGCTTCCCTTCTCACCTCTTCTCTCCACCATAACCTCCCTTGCTTAATCACTTATTTTAATATTCATATATCAGCATTTATAGTTCTCTGTGAGTGTAAATTAAGCTAGAACACTTTGCTAGATTAAATCTTCATTTAGATGGTTACAGAAGAAAAGGCACTTTGAATGGAATGTGGCTGTTCATTATGGGACAGTTGTATTTACATATGAGAAAAATACTTGGTGTTATTGGTAAAGATTACCATAAGCAACAGTAGTGTTTTTAACAGTCTTCTAAATGGAAATAGAAGTAGAAATGAAAGCATGAAAGTAAAGGCATGAAAACCATTCATTCTCAGTACTGAGTCAAGCAAGAACACAAAGAGGTTAACAATTAGGAGTCGAGAGAACAAGTGGCTTGCCTGTCATTGCTGCTTTCCAAAAATGTTGTTCTTAATGCCTCAGTTTTTCTTGTCTCCTATACTAAGCATTTGTGTCACTTGCATTTAGTGATCCGTCTTTTCCTTAGATACAGAGGAAAGTTGGAGTTAAGTTTTAACTCATTTTTTCTTTCTCAGATGGTACGTAACTTATGGCCATGAGCTCATATGGAAGAACAGAGAACCACTGGTGAAGGCTTGGCATGAAATGAGGACAAAGAATGCAGGAAAGGGAGGAGGTGGAAGATCTAACTGATTCTGATCCTAGGGATTCCTGGTGCCCGAGTGGTGTATTACTTGAAGACCTGTCCTCAGATTGGTGTTGAAGGTTTTTTTGCTACTCCACGTTAAGCCTCTAAGGAGCTGAAGTTTCTGTTGTAAACTACAGTTACAAAAATGCGTATCAATAGAAAATGAACTCTTGACAAAGGTGGAACAATAAAGGTTTTTATCCTATTGCTTTCTGAAGTAACAGTCTGCATTACCTTTCTTAAAGGAGAATGAAAAAAAAAGCTTTCCAATGAAGTGACCAAAAGCTCTGTCCAAAAAGCTTCAAAACAGGGTACATCTGGTTAATACTTAGGAAGATCGACATTTTTAAAACTGAGGAAGTTAATGGATCCCACATCCTCCTAATGTCAGCCAAACAACACTAGGTGCTTTTGTAGAAGGCATGCTTCAGACAGACTGGCCTGAACGTAAGGCTTAATGTGAAGTTCAGTGGTCTTTATTGTTGAAAAGATTGGATAAGCCAATGGTCTCTTTTGGTCTTCATCCTGAAATACGTGAAGCAGTACTGGATTGTTTGCCAAAGCTTACGTACTGGTTAATGGGCCAGCTTTATTCATCAGCTGGGGCTTAGTCAACCTATTGTTTTTCATTTCTATCTGCTTCCAAGATGCTGTCACATCTTGTTAGAATTTATGACAGTGATACCTTTTTCATAATCACATGCAGCGGAAGAATGATTTACAATGTGGTTTTGGATATTTTACTATGAGTTACATTTCTTTCTATTTTCTTACACTGCAGAATTTTTTTCTTATTTTAAGCTTTGCTGTATTGCTAGTCTCCTTTAAGGTTTTTCTAAGAATTTTAAAATAGTAACATTTGGTTCAGAATGTGCCTGTTCTAGAAAAATAAGCAGCTTCAGCAAAAATAGACGAGGTGCCTGAGCTCAGCAACACTATAACCAGGAGTAATTACTAAAGTAAACCCAAAGTGTTCCTATTACACAAATATTAGCAAAAAATTGGACTTCAGTTGTGCTGCTATTCCACGCCTGTCCTGCAAGGATGACTACCAGACCCCTTGCAAATGGCTGAGGAATCTGCCCAGATAGGAGCTGGTGGGTTCAACCCCTTAACTCTTCCCTGTAGGCTGAATTAGTCATTCTAGATGGACTGACTTGCCAAAGAACATTTTGCATTTGTAAGAAGCAGCTTGTGCGTTTTTTACTTTACAACAGTGCCTTGCAGAAAATAACATCTCCTGGAAGGATAAAGAAGACCTAATACTAAATGGCACCAGTTGTAATAAATGATGGCATACAAAAGTGCTGTAAGCTCCCTTACTGCCACAGGCCGGTGCTCAAGTCTAAATCTTTTTCTCCCTTGGAAAATGAGGAACTTGAGGATTTGTTCCTTTAAGCGCCTGTCAACTTAAACGCTTAAAAAATGAAGGAGTTGGGAGTATCTAATATTCCTTTGCTCAGCTCCAGAAGCTTTCTGGCTTTCAGTTCCTAATCCATCACTTCTTTCCTACTTCTTTCCCTGGTACTCAGGACAAGCATGCCGGTTTTTGGGGCTTCAGCCACAGTGCAGCCCTGCCTGCCGCAGAGGGCAGCCGAATGCGCAGCGAGGCTCCCGTGCCGCTGCCAGCAGCCACCGCCTGCCGCGGAGGCAGGGAGAAGCCAGCAGCATCAGAAGATGGCCACTGAACAGCCTTGTCAGAAGGGAGTATTTCATACCAAAGAAGCTCAACAGCCATAGCTCACAGGATTTCGCATGTAGGTGTTCTACCTGTTTGATGCTTATCTGTTGTCTTTGTCCGCTTCCTTTTATTTTTGCCCTCCCGCCCTTCTCTTCCTTGCATTATGTCTTGTCCACTCAAGAACTTGCCTCTCTCTTCAACAATTCTCTGGTTTCCAAGGGCTTTTTAGAGATCCTGGCTGAAAGCAGCAGGGAGCAGGGAGTAATACTGCCCGAAATAAAATTCTGAAGCATATAAACCCTGAAGGACATTGTATTTTGCGGGTCTAGAAAAATAAGCCGAGGTTCCAGTTAAGTCCTTCACCATAATAGCCAGTGCCTACCTCCAGGCGTGAGAGTCATGCCCCTGTGTCACTTGCAGAGGCCAGAGTGCCACTCAGAGACCGGAGTGCCACTCGTGGGCTGTCAGACCCACTGAGGCAGTGTGGTATTACCTTCCCCAAGCTGACAAGTGGGCACCGTGGCATTTTCAGGCTGACGGTTCAGAGGCAATACCTGCACTTCCACTGGATTCTTGGCATTGTGGGGGCTCACAGCTCCTGAAAAAACAGCCTGGAACTGCCAGAGAGGCTTGGAGGTCACCGTCTTTTCAGTCAGTGGCTGTGGTTTGAGGTTCTTGTACCTAAGCTTCACCTGAACCAACAGCCTTCACCCTTCTAAAGGCTCAATACCTGATTCTTCCTCACTTACAGAAGCCCTAAAGGTATTAAATATCTGTTAAAGTGGCCAAGCAGTGGGTTTCATGTCATTTTGCACCTGAGCTTTTGTGTTGCATTGTCTGCCAAAGGGAAACACTATCTTCTCCGGTCCAAAATGACTCTCAATACTCAAGTCAGTCAGACGAGGAATGGCCTGGAGTTATGACAGCTCACACATAAGATACCTTTCTGGCAAGCAAGTGTCCTTCTTGCAAAATCTGTCATCAGTATATGCCCGTATCTCAGTATTTAGTCACCCCTTCGAATGGCAAAGAAATGAAAAGAATGAACAGAAACCGCCAAACCCAGGGGAAAAAATAAAACAACCAAAAGAAAACAGCTACCTAAAGCAAAACTAACCACATGGGACGACTTACGCCCCCCCCCCCCCCCCCCCCCTTCTCAAAGAGCTTATTAATCTGAATAAAAATACAATGTGGTAATTATGGGGACACCTGGCAGAGACAGCAGCTAGTGTTTGTGTAGGAAAATAGCAGTAGGTATCAAGTCGTGGTTAATCACGGAGGGACAGAACCCTTCAGCTTCTTTTCAGTGGCTTTAAGAAAGTCCGCTGTGGCCTTGCCATGTGTAAAGAATATTTTGTTCCAGTGCTGTTACGTGCTCTATTGACATTTCAGTTTAGCCTTAGAGCAAACTGCCCGTTGGAGCTTTCAGCCGCATCCCTGGCAGCAACAGCTGTTTTGCTTTCCGATTTGGTGGCTTTCCTTCGTCTTACAGTTGCAGTACCACCCCCCACCCCACCCCCCAAGCTTTTAATCGTGATAAATCTCTTCTAAATGCAGACAACTTTTTAATCTCATCCAGCTTCTTCTGGTTTCCCTGTCTGAGACAGCCTTTGTGCCAATTTCATCCTACGAGCTATGATGAGCAGCTGTTCAAAGCACTCCCTGATGCCGTAGGTGGGCTCCGAGACACGAGTGCCAGAGCTGAACTCAGTGCTAGGAAGCGGCAGGCACAGGGAGAGCAGAGCCATCTGATTTATTCTCCCATGCATTTTGCTAAGTCAGGCCTCGGAACAAGGATCAGAGCATCATTTGTACTGTGCCAGTGATAACAGATGATACGGCGGATGTTCTGTTTTCTCCCGTGGCTGGGAAGCTCATTTCTCTTTACCAGGGTGAAGTGTTCTGCGCTTCACACAAATATGATTTCATTTTAAAAATCACTAACTAGAGCAGAGTACTGCTAGAAAAGAAGAGCAGCAGAAAATTAGGAAATATCTTCCTGCTTATTCCTAAAAGTAAAACGATGTTTGTGGGGGTTTTCAGGCAAGAAATGAAACGCAGCATCCACTATCCCATATGTTACTGCATCAAGACTTCTGTGTGGGACCAAAGCGTTGTTGCCCGAAATTTCTGAGCCTCCTTGTCCTAACTGACACGCATGGCAGGGGCGTGACATCAAAACCACTAGTAGCACCAGCAAGTGCCACATCAGGTATTTAGGACAACAGGATCATCTGCGAAGGAATTTCTTTCCACCCCTTGGTAGCAGTGTTGCGAGGAGAGGCCGGCTGCTCACGGAGCCATCTGCCTCCATCGTACCCACCTCCCCATCCCTCCTCCCCACCAGAAGCAGGCGCAAATCCGGACCGAAGCCTGAGGTGTTGATGCGCTGCAGATATGGACTGCTCAGCTGAAATAAAGCGGTACATCTCCGCTTTTCAAGTTCCCCTGCAAAATTAATTTCTTACTACATCCTACCAAGTATCCACCTGTAACTAGGCTGTCACATTCTGAAATCAAGTACCTGCCTAGTCAGCCTTTAAACCGATGGTTTTCTAATAGGTGGCTCCTCCGTTTATCTGCATTCCTCACCTTCCTGATGTTTCACAGCAGGGTGACCCACTGGGAGATCCTGCTTCCTCCGTAACAACCCACTGAACGGGGAGTCGTGGAGGAGCGTTATGGCCTGGAGCCACCTCTTGCATAAGATGTCAAATGGGAAAAGGCAGACTGATCCCCAATGTCATCCTGCCGGCGTCGGTGGGCTGGGACAGGGCTGCTTGGGTTGGAACCAGAATGTGCAAGGGAAAAGCTGCAATTCCTGGCCTCTGGCAAGCAGTAAATGAGGTGGACCATATATATATAAAAGATCTATAATAGATGCCTGGCTTTTGGTAATTAGGTATTTTAATTTGGCCATTTAGTGTTTTTAAACGTGAAGGGGTGAAGCTGTTAATGGAGATGGGGGGTGTTTGGAGGGGTGGGTGCTCTGCACACCGTCGTGGGACGCTGCCCTTGCCCGGCTGCCACCTCCCACACACGCCGGGTTCCGCCGGCAGCGCTGCCGCTGGTCACAGCGGTTACGGCTGAGCGCAGTGCCAGCCCGGCGGGGCTCCCCGGCTCCCGGGGGGGCTCTCGGGCTCCCGGCGGGGCTCCCGGCACGGCCCCTGCCCGCGGCTGGACACGCCACGGAGCCTCCCGGGAGCGGCGCGGGATCCCGCCGTGCGGAGCCGAGGGGGCGGGCGGGCAGGGCCGGTAACCCCCCCCCGGGCCGGGGCAGGGCCGGTAACCCCCCCCGGGGCAAGCATCTCGGCCGCGCAGCAGCACCCGGCCCCGCGGCTTCCCCCGCCCGGCCGCCAGCCCCGGCAGCTGCACGGAGCTCCCGGCGGCAGCCCGGGTCACGTGTGCGGGCCGTAATCCCGGCGAGGGGGTGTCATTACCGGGGGAAGGGGGCGGCGGGAGGAGGGGCTGCCGCCGCCGATGAGGGCTGAAGCCGGGAGCGCGGCCGGCTGCGGGCGAGGCGGGGGCTGCGGCCGCCGCCATGGCCTGGCCCTGCATCAGCCGGGTGTGCTGCCTGGCCCGCTTCTGGAGCCAGCTGGACAAGTCCGACCTCTCCGTGCCGCTCACCATCCACAACTACTCGGACATCGAGGAGCAGGAGGACGGGGCGGCCCAGCGCGGCGGGCCCCCCCCGCGGGGCAGCGCCCGCCCGCCCGCCCCGGCCCCCCGCCCGCCGCGGGACGCCGCCGCCGGGCAGCCGGCCGGCCGCAGGAAGGGCCGGGCGGTGGGCGCCGGGGAGCCCTTCGCGGCGGAGACCCAGTACCGGCGGGACTTCCGAGCGTGGCCCCTCCCGAGGAGGGACGCCTTCCCCTGGGTCAGCGCCAGCAGCGGCGGGAGGGACGGGGCCGCCCCCCAGCCCGCCCCGGGCCGCGCCGCCTGCGCCCTGCCCGGCAGCGGGAGGCCGGCGGCGGGCGGCTGCGGCGGCCCCGAGCAGCTGCGGCCGCGCTCGCAGCCGGACGGCGCCCACACCACCTCCTACAGGTAACCGGCCCCGCCGCCCGCCCCGGCCCGGGGGGGGGCTGCCGCCCGCGGGGGGAGCGCCGCCGCAGCGCGGGGCGGGGGTGCCGGCGGGGGGGGCTGGAACCGGGGCGGGGGGGGGCTGGAACCGGGGCGGGGGGGGGGGCGCAGCCGGTCGCCAGAGCCGGGTCGGGGCCGGCGCGGGGGCGCCGTCGGTGTGCGGGGGCGGCCGCGGGGCGCTGAGCCCTGCCCTGCCCGCTGCGCCCGGGGGGAGCGGGGGGGGCGCCCGGGGTGCAGCCGGGGGGAGCGGGGCGTGCACCCCCCCGTGCCCGGGCCGCAGTGCCCCCAACCTGGCCGTGCCCCCCCCAGCCCCCCGCCTCCTGCCCTGCAAAACTCCTGGGCTGCCCCGCTCAAGGTGAGGCACGTTACGCCTCAGAGCCTGCTCCAGGGCTCCAAACGTGCCATTTAACGGGAAAAACTGTCACCAGCCACCTTTCCCAAAGAGCCTTTAAAAATTCTTAGGAGCCTTTTACGTGGTCGGTGCCTTCCTTTCCCTGCGGGCGCTTGGCTGCTTACAGACATTTATTTTCTGGAACGAGCCATGGGGATGCGCCAGATTCGCCCCTTGTTCCCACCGGCATCCACCACGGGCGAGCGGGGACTCCAGCCCCTGCCAGGCTGCTGTCGGACACGGACACGGCGCCGCTTCCACACCATTACCGCACGCTCCCTTGTGATGGTGTTTGGCAGGTTTTAATATACCTACGAGGTATATTAATAGAGCAATTATTTTTATTCCAATAGATTCCCTAGTATTTAGATGCTTCTTATCCGTTATGTACCTGGGAGATGTTTCTCCTCATAATTGCAATTCACTGGATTATTTATCACAGCGCTTTTAAGACCAAAACGCTGGGGGCCCCGGGAAGGATTACAGCCCTGGAATACGGGGGAATGTGTTGCTGATCCCACTCCTCCCAGTGCAGGCAGCTGCCCTGCTACTAGTGCAGTTAGGGTACGGGCTCCGGAGGGATCACTGCAGTGCCTGAATTCATGCACTATCTTTTCCCTTGCTGCATCTCACAGAGCAATGGTTGTTTTTGAGGAAAAGCGCTTTTCAATTGCAAAGCAGCGCAGGAATTACTTCAGAGAAGCCCGCCTCGAGCAAGCCTAGCCAGGTGTGTGTTTCAGACACACATCCATCTCCACGTTGAGGTCGTAGCCTGACCCCAGAGCAGGGTGCGTTAGCCTGCATTAGAGCTGCAGCTTCCCTACGGCTGTTGCAGTGCTCAGCAAGGAGCCCCTTCTCGCAGCCTTCCTCCCTCGGCCGTGACTGTTCTTACACAGAGCTCTCGGCTAGTCTTGGAAGAGCAAGAAGTTTACGTATCGCACAACAAAGTACCAACACGCAAATCAAAACAAGTTTCCCACAAAGTAAGACTTCAAGGGAGTTGAGGAACTCCTCGCGGCTGACAGGAGGAGAGGTGCGGGATGAGGATGGAGGCACAGGGCAGGGCAGCCACAGCAGCGCAAGGTTCTCACATGAAGTCCTTAAGCTGTTGGAAGGTGGTACGGTTACAACTAGTGCAGACAGAACTATACGAGGCAAACCACCTTCATCTTATTCCGGTAACTGCCCACAGTTTCTCTGAATTATCACCTCTCACAACATTGCAAATTTAATGCCACCCAGCACACCAGAGTCACAACAAGCAGCAGGAGAAAAGTCCGCAACAGCTTCACAGGCTGCAGAGAGTCTATTTAGATTTTGATTTGTTCCTTTTTTCCTTTCCAGAACAACTAACCAGGTACTTGGCAGAGTTACAGGCATTTTCAGTTACGCTTGGGGCACTGGGTTTGCATTTGGTGGCTTTGGTCACGCCGCAGCCCCAGGAGCAGTGCCGGGGTCTGTGGCAGGGCAGGCATCATCCCCAGCACACCCGCCTCCTGCGAGTCAGGCACTCGCAACCACAGCGACACCGCCACCACCACGGCTCAGCCCTCCTTTCCTCTTACCTCCTGGTTTTCCAAAGGCAGCGTTGCAGTCTGCAGACGTTTATCTTCAGGAAGCAGCTGAACAGCAGCGTTATGCGTTGATGTTCTTCATCATCCTCCCTGTTGAAGGCCAGAAGGATGCTGCTTGTGTGTTAAGCCATCCCTGGGTGGCCGCACGGGCCCCGCTGCTCCAGGCTGTGCCCACCCACAGGTGTGGGTGAGGGGCAGGTCAGCTGTGCTAGAAGCAGGGCTGGGTGGCTGTTAACAGGAGCAGCTGATGAAGGCTGGTGAAGCACGTTATGTCTTTAAGGGATTTGGCAAAAAGGGAGAGTGTCCCCTGCACAGAGACATGCAGGCAGGGACCGAGGCAGGTGGATGGTTAGAGAGGAGCCAAGGTGTGGGAAGCACTTTTTTGGTTATTTATGGTGACTCTCATTTCCTTGCTAGGAAGACCCTTGGGGAGATTCCCCCTTTTCTGCTGTTGCAGGAGTATCAGCCCTTCCCTGTGGCTCTGCCTGGGAGCAGGGAGGGTGGCCCTGGGGAGCCGTGCCCGCTCCTACAAGGAATGGGTCCGTGGAGCCTGGTGTGCCACTTGCCCACCATGAAGGCTGTGCTGCAGGACGGGCTCCTGGTGGCCAGCAGCCCCCGGCTGCGCTCTGTGACCCTGCCTGGGCCTGCTGCATGCGAAAGAGAAAAGGTCTTAAGGCGGGGAAGGACTGGGCTTGAGCAGGACAGTGCAGAAAAGTTGGGGTTGATGCATGGTCCGCTCCAGGCTTTCACAAGCAGTAGTGGTTTTATTGCTTAATTCTGTAAGGTGCTAGGTGGGTTTTTTTAAGGTTTTGTGCTTTGCTGCTTTTTAATCCTGGGATGCTGATTGCAGGGTTCTACCACAACACAGCCTGTTGTGTGTTTCTGTGAAGCACCCAAGTGTCTCGGTGAGACCCTGGTAACGTTCAGCACCGTTTGGTTTGACAGGCTTTTGTGCATCAGGGCACTGCTCCCCTGAGACTTCATTCTGCAAGTTTCTGTTACATCTTCTCTCCGCACTCTTTTATTTTATTTTTTTTTTTTTTTTAAGCTCAGAAGGGAACTGGGCTGCATACAAAACTGGCTGTACATGGTGCAGCCAGCCAGCCTGACCCGGCGCTTCCCAGAACAAAACAAGCTTCCAGGATCAGTGACCAAGACCAATCCCATTCCAAGTGACTTCTGCAGGAACTTTTCCATAAGCAGCAGAAGGATAAAGGCGGAGGGGGTGTTGGAAGAATACCTGTACCTGTGAGGAGGAAAAGTTATTTTTAATTTTGAAAGAATATCTCTGTATAGAGCAGAGGGACAGCACAGCTGCCTGCCCTCCAAACTATTGCCCCATGTCCCCAGATCTTTGGGGTGGCTCCTGTCTCCAGTCCCTGGATTTCAGCTGGAGTTCTGCAGGGTCTGACTGAAGTCAAACCCCAGCTGGGCTACCCGAGGGGGAGCTGAGGTGACAGGCTGAGGCAGGTGGATACAAGCCGCACTTGAAAGGCTAAAATGGGATGTGCTCCAACTGTGTAAAGATCCCAGGGACTGCTGCAGAGGCTTGCAAAAGATTACACCTTCCTTGATGCTGGAGGAGGCAGGAGGGAGTGCTGAGCGGCCCCCTCTGCATCTTCCCACGGGTTTGTCCTTTGGGGTCACGCAAGTGGCTTCTCCCTTCCAGCAGCAAGTTGCAGGTGCTGTGTACTCCTGGCTCTGCACAGGAGTAATGGTACTGCTAGGTCCTGATTGCATTTAGCAGACACTTTAGGAATAGGTAAGTGCTTTCCTTAACTCCCTTCTACAGTGGACGAGACAAGCTGGTGCTGTCAGCAGGTATCTCCAGCTGGCTCTGTTCTCTGGATGTCATCTTACCTTGTTAGAAGGTGACGGGGATGAAGGCACAACCTCCCTGCTGGGGCTGGTATTGCTGGGAGGAGAGCCCCGGTCCAGGCTCAGCTGTACTTCCTTCAGTCACTCCAGACCTCAGTTTCCCCTTCGGTAACCTGCCAGCTTTTGGAAAGCACTTCAGCGTGTAAGTGAAAACGTGGCAGCAGCGCTGTGAGCGATGGTTTTGGCTGCTCTTCCCCCACCCGTTGGCTTTGCTTGTATTAGCGCTCGGGGAAGGGGAGTTTCTGTGACATGCACAGCGCCAGGTCTCTGCAGTCGGTGTTTCTGCGCTATGAGTGTTTTGAGCAGGCGCGAGAGTCGAGAGCGCCCAACTTGTTTGCAGGTGGGAGTCAGAGCAGTAAAGCAAACCAGACCGGGGGCTTTGGATCAGCAGGGTTTCTTGCTTGCCCAGAGCGAGCAGTTTTGTTTCAATGAAGACACATAAAGAACTGGGGTCAGTAAGTGGAAAGGGCCTGATGTGCCATTGCTAATGATTTTGGGAATAGAGGGGTAGAAGATCCTTCAGCAAACTGAACTCCCACCTTCCTGCACGAGTGTTCAGCACGTGCTGTTTGTTGCGCCCTGCCCGTGGGGCAGAATCCTCCTACCAGGGGAGATGCTGCTGAACGAAGGGGAAAGACGCTTTTCCCCATAACTATGGATGCAGTCACAGAGCTCGTTGCTTGGCTGCCTGTGCTATGCACCTGCCTTCAAAGCATGCTTGTGCAGAAGGGCAAGGTGAGCTGTGGTGATTGCTTCTCATTGAAAAGCATCTTAGTGCAGTTGTGCAGAAGAAATCAGAGGAAACACTTGCACTCGTGTTCAGCATATGGGATTGTGGCACACACCTGAGCTGGCAGGGTTAATAGTACTGCGTATGAGGAGCTCCATCCTTGATCCTTAAAAGATATTTAAATGAATGCTTATCCTCAATAATAAGAGTAAAGCTTTTGTAATCAAGACTTACAGTTATCTTGACATTCTTAAGTATCTTGCTGCTTGGGGAAATTAATACTGAAGCCCCTGGTTTTGACGCTATTTAAGAAGTAAGCTTGCTTGGTGCAGGCGTTGGGATGGATCCAGAGACTCGCAGTGCGCTGCATAGCCTGGCTGGGGGAGGGGAGGGCTTGGGGGGGGGACAGAGGCGTGGGAGGAAAGAGCGAGGGGGGCTGGAAACAGAGGCTTAAGAGAGAATGTTTGTTGTGCGAAGTACACTGCAGAACTGCAAGGGGGGAGATTCAAAGCTATTGCGTAAAGGTAGGAGGAATTTTCTCTACTCAAAGTGTATCCAAACTTACATTAGAGGGAAAGAATGGGAAGTGGGATAATGCCAGAAGCCAAGACCCTCAGAGCTGCCCAGAGCCCCCAACTCACAGGGCTCCACTGAGGGGGAAGCGGCTGCCTGTCCCAGCACACCACTGGGAGTGCTCCCCCCTCGGGGGTCTGTCTGTGAGCAGAGCGAGTTCCCCAAACTCCCCCTAAGACAGCGCTCTGAGACTTCAGGGCGTTCTCCTGGCCTTTCAGTCCAGTCTTATTTGTTGCTTCTTCCCTGTGAGCTAAGAGCCGCTCTGACTACTGCCTGACCTTGGTACACTGAGAGCCGGGGTGGGAAGCAGCCAGGGGTCTTCTGTGTCCCTCCTCTCTGATCCCTGCCTGCTGGTCTTTACCCCTCTAGGTTTTTTCCTATCAGCTTTTCCTTTCCCCCATGTCTGTCCTGGCGCCGTGCTCTTTGCCTGGATCGGGGAAGGGGCACAATCTGCTCCTGTGCCCAAGGCTTGAAAGGGCCCCCAGCCACCCCACCGGTGTCGGACATGGCTCAGAGAAAGGCAGTGTAACCGCTCCATCACCCGGGAGGGCTCCTGGCTTTGTCCATCGCGCAGAGCTCTTGCTGCTGCCTCCGTGGCTCGTAACATTTGCGGCCCACCGCTGACGAGGAGATGTGGCAGCAGCCTGGTCCCTGCAGGGCTTTGCCGTGGGCACCCTCAGCCCATCCTCTGGGAGAGCGAAGGAGAACTGCCCCCCTGAAGTGGCAGAGGCACGGCCGTGCCAGGAGTGGGCGAGGAGCCGTGTCCTGAAAGGAGAGAGGTTTCACACCCCACACCCTCTGCCCGAAGCCTGGCGCGACGGCCTGGCTTCCCCCGCAGGCACTGTGGGCAGCCTGTGCTTTGGAAAGGCACTAAGGGACCCCCAGGCTGCGCACCCCTTTCCTTCTGAAGGGAAAACGGGACGAATGCTCGTTATGCTGCTTCTCTCTCACGGGCGTGCTGGGTAGGAGAAGCAGGAGGGCAGCAGCAGGATGAATGCGGAGTGGCTCGGGCAGTGTGGCTCGGAGTTACGTTCGGCTACACAGAATCAGCCTTTTTCTCCATTTCTTAAATGAGAAATGGGATTGTAATGCAGCAGCTCACAATCATGTGAAGCAAACCATGCCATAAAGATGAAGTACTAAAATGATGGTACAGCTGTGATGGCACTGGTGGTGTACTGCGGGGCAAAGGAACGCTATAAATGCTGTAGGTGAATCCGGCTGGAGATGGCAGCCCCAGCATCACAAACAGCACCGTCTGTATTTCTACCTTCTGCCTCCCCATGCCCAACAGAAACGCTCTCCAGCTCAGTGAAGTTAAAAAGCTTTCTAAGTTTGATTTTCACCAGATCAGTGAAATAAAAAAAGAGTTTGCATGCGGCTTTCTCTGCAAGGCCCGAAGACATTTGTGAAGCACATGAAACGGGAAGGGCTGGAGGCAGCACAGGGGCCGGCAGCCGCGTGGGTCGTGGCACCCAGCAGCTTGAGCTGCAGCAGCAGCATGTTGTGTTTGGAAGGAACAGAAGGACCAATCCTGGATCCATCATTCCCAAATCACGCCCTGAAGTCTGCGAGGCCACTCGGTGAATTGTGGTGGGAGCATCTCCCCCCGCAGCCTGACCCCCTGTGGATGCTGTCTGACAGCCCTGGTCCAGGCAGTCCTGCTCATCCGGGAAGGGAGATGGCACACACACAGCGCTCTTCAAAGCTGGGCTTCGTAGTAACCCCCTGGTAATTGACAGTCCAACGCGTTGTGGTTTTTTTTGTTGTTGTTCCTGGCATATACTAATAGCTGTGCTCCCACTTGCTCCATTTCTCATCACCACTGGGGGTTAAACTGGGTCCCCGCTCCCCCCACCACACTGACCCAGACCTTTCCCTCCAGGCACATCCCAGCATATTACAAAAGAAACACCTTTCCCCAGGCCCTATTAACTGACTATGAGAAACAGCAAAGAAACAATCTACAAAGCAGTGATTTATGCGATCAAAGTTGTTCCACAGACTAACAGGGCATCCACCTGCAAAAAGCTGCTGCTTATTCCTTCCTGGAGTGAGTCGGTGGTAAAGAAGCCACAGTGTTCAAAAAGAAGCCTTTCCCTTTTGATCTCCACGATTTTAAAGTCTGCATACAACTTAGGAGGCCTTTTTCCTTTCACAACCCCAGTGCTTTAGTACTTACAAGTACCACTGGGTCATTTCTATTCCTGCAGATCAAAAATCTCACCTCTAGGTTGTAACAGTGGAGAACAAAACAGAACCTAAAGAGAGCCTGGACATGGAGTTATGGGCCTGGAGGCTAGTTCCCCTCCGCTGCAGGTCCCTGCGGCCCCAAAGTAACCTGACTGCTGCTGTCTGGGGACAAGGGGAGGAGGAGGGATACGGCAGGAAGGACGAAGATGACGTCTCCAGCAGCAACAGCCAATGCCTCTCACGTCCATCCCCAGCAGCAGCTGGATGGCATGTCACCCTCTGCCCTTCTCCATGCCATTTTGCTAATTGCTTCTCCCACCATCCTGTTCTCCTGCCAATAAGTGCTACCGGTGTGATCCGGGACCGCGCAGCACCCGCCGTGCCTGTGGGGAAGGGAGGGAGAGGCAATGCACCGGCTGAGCCGGGCGTGATGCTTCCTCAAGCACAGGGAGCGAGTGTTGCGCCAGGGAGCACAAGGGGGAGGAGGACTAAACCTTGACACCTTGAGCGAAGTAACGTTAAGGACACGTCATCCCCCTTCCCCAGGCGCTGGGTGGCTCATGCATCTTGACTCCACTCGTGACTCCAAGGCTGATGTCAAGTCACCGAACTCTGCCGGGGCTCGCGTTCCTGCTGGCTCTTGGCTGTACAGCGGGAGACGGGGGCAGTGTCCCGCAAGCTGAAAGACAGAGTGACTTTAGTTAGCTGTACTTTCTGCACCAGGGGTTATAATTTTCTTGTTTCAAGTTCCCCAGCTCCCAGAGGAGGTAAGTCGGCTCTGTTTTGCCCAGCCCTTCCCAGGGGCTCAGAGTCCTGCGTTTGCACAGGGGGAGATCGGAGATCCCGATGATTCCAAACAAGAAGCGCCGCTGTGGGTCTGAGCCATGACTGTCTGCCCTCACGTTTCTGTTTCTGTTTCCGTGGGTGAAGGCAGCATCTCCTCACTGCACGTAGGTGCCTCAAAAGGCGTTTTGGCCATCCAAAGGCTGAGAGGAGAACAGTTTGGCTTCCAGCCAAAGCGAGGGCCCCATGATCCAAAAGGGCTGCATTTGGGGACCTGCCAAATCAGCAAATGATCTGCTACAAAGCAGCGGGACGGCGCTGGCCGCGGAGCCGGGTGACACAGGCATTCATTGAAAGCCGGGGAGGCACTCCATTGCAACAGAACGCAGCGGGGAGACGGGCTGGCACGAGGAGGAGTGGTTAGGAATGGATGCCACCAGCATCCTTGAGGCAGTCCGGCTTTATGTGGGGTGGCAGGTTCCAGTTCCTAGAAGCAGCTGGGATGTAATTGGTGGCTTTGTACCATTTTGCTGGTCTTTTGCCCAGTAGCTGTTGTGCCCTGCCTCCAGCTGTGCGGCACAGCAGAGGTCAGATTTAACTCTTAACTCGGCCTTCACACGTGCCTGGGATTCCCTGCTGAAAGGTTGCCTTCCCGGGGCATCGCTTGGCCAAAATCACCTTTCTGCAAAGGAGCTTCCTTATCCTGAGCAGCAGGAGCTGCACCGGGAGAGCTGTGCAGGCACCTACCTGCTGCCCGAGCAAGCCTGAACAGCAAGGTGCGGGGAAGGCTCAGCATGGGGAGAGCGAACCGAGCACAGGCAATGCTTGCAGTGCACGTAAACAGCCCTGACAGGGGCTTGGTTTTGCTTTCTGGAAGCTCTTCCGTAAAGCACTATCTGTTACTGGGTGGATTTAAGAACTCACCCCACCTTTGGTCAAGCTGGCACGCCGCTGTCAGCCCCGGCCGCAGGCTCCTGCCTGTTCCCTTGTGCCTGTGCCCGTACGCCTCTGTCCTGGCAGCAAACTCTGTCAAGAAACAGTTACTTATTTTTTTTGTACTTTATGTTATATATATTTATATATATGTAAATAAATATAAATATATATAATTATATATATTTGTATTAATATTAATATTTTGTATTAATATTTCTGCTTGACTTAAACACGGTCCAGGGTCATACCCTCTATCTACAAATCAACCAAGAAAAGAGGCAGCATTTTAAGGTCGAGTTTATGTTTAGAAATCAAGCATAAACCAGGCAGTGGATATTTTGGTAATATATTTAAAGGGATCAGGAGCAAACTACACATTCTAAAATAATACTCCATACTTAGACATTTTAGATAAGATTTTAAAAAGAGGAATTTGCAGCTACTATCAAAATAGCAAATAGCATGCTTGGGAAGAATTAAAATCAGAGAGGCTGTGATCAAAGCTAAGCCCGGCACATTAAAACACAACCTATTTCCCTCGCCTGGATGTGGCTCAGGACTTGATCTTGTTTGACCCTGCGTATAAGCAGCTAGTGAGATGCAGTTGTTATTTAAGTATGCCGGGGTATAAACATAAAATTGTCCCACCTTGCTTAGCTGCCTCCCCTTTGGTTACAGACGCCGCCTGAGCTTGTTGCCAGAGACGCAAACACGAGCAGAGCAGGCTTCTCTCTTCGGAGAGCAGATGAGCCAGCTCAGCTCACCTGGCTGCTGCTGCCGCATCCCAAAAGTCCTCACGGAGGGGGCATTAGTAAAGCCTGTTTGTGACAAGAGGTGCAGAGAAGCAGAGGGAAGCGTGACAAGAGGTGCAGAGGGAAAGCTGCAGGAGGGAGCGGGCAGCAGAGCTGAGCCAGACCCTGCCACACTGCTCGGCAGCGTGCGCGAAACGTGTGCTGCCCGTTTCTCAGATGTCACTGCTCCCAGGCTAAGTCAGCCAAGTGCCGCCTTCTCAGGCATCATCAAGCAAAGTCAAAGCACTTGCCCCCATCTGAAGGAAAATCATCAGCGGAAGCATCTGCCAGCTGAGGTGGCATCTCCTGCGGATGCGTTTCAGACCAGGTTGCCACAGCTGCGAGCACAGCACACACCGGCCAGCGTGCCCGCTGTCACCAGAGCTAGGGCCACGTAGGGACCGCCGGCAGCCTCCCTCCGCACGCGTGAGCAAGGCACTCGCGGCCCCAGACCACAACGTTTTACGCTGTAGGTGCCCGACGAGCCAGTGTTTTACATTGTAAGTGGTCAAGGAGCTATCAAGCAAAAAGTAACCCTGACTTTTTCTTACCCAGGAGGAAAGCACCAAGCAGCTCTGGGGGAGGGCACATTTTGCCGGGAATAAAGGAAGAGCTAAGTCAGGGCAGCAGTCAGCCCCGGCTGTGCCCTGCCGCATCTTGCAGCCTGGGCTGTCTGACCAAGGCGGGCCTCTGGGCACAGGTTGTCTTTTATTCTCGGTGTGCCTTAGACATGCTCAGCCTTACGAGCTGATCGTAACCAGCCTTGCCTTCTGGCTGTGCAACCATCCTGAGCAGAAGTACCCCTGTGAGTATGTTGCATCTTACAAGTTCTTCTGTCTTGACAATCTCATTTCAGGCAAGAGTATCGCCCATGGACCGGAGCAAAACCATCCAAGCCTATAAAGACAAAGCAAGGCTTCACTATCCCGGAAGACCATTTTGTTCAGGAAACAAGCTACAAGGCAGATTTTAAGGTAATTAACATTTTTTAAATTCCTGGATTTTTTAAAATCCCAGTGTCAATGTGAGTAAAGGATGCATCAGGAGCTACTCATTTTTTTTATCGATGTGGTGCGTGTAGCATAAAGCCATGTCCTCACTGACCACTCTTGTCACTGCCTGTCAGGTAACGTGGCCATCCCTTGCTTTCAGAGGGATGTGTTAGAGCTGTCATACCGTGACTTACCATAATTCAGCCCGAGACCAGGATTTTAAACTGCATGACAGTCAGGGAGTTAGGATTCCCTCCACTGGATACCCTACGTACAAGGTGTGCGTACCTCTCTCTCCGTGCAAGGTGCATCGCACACCCCTGCGCACACGCAGAGCGCTCAGCGTGCGCTAGCGTTAGGGCTGTAGCACAAGATGAAACCTCTGGTGCTAACACTGGCCATGGACAGGGGTGTTTGCACAGGAATGTTTGCAGATCGCTAAGGAACAGCACCCACCCGGACAGGACAGACCCCCCAGCAGCAGCTGCCCCCGCTGCCAGTGCTGAGGGGGACACAGCTGTGGAAGCAGCCGCACAGGTCCTGGGCCTCTGAGGCTTCCTCGGCATTTTTCTGCAAGTTTCTACAACCAGCGTAAGATCGTTTTCTTGATGAAATACATCTCAGCATTGCTAAAAATCCCACAAGGGAATGTTCTCTCTGTACCCAGCGTTCTCCCTGGCAGGGCCCCGCTTGCTCCCCGTCCCCACAGGGAAGCAAAGCGCATGCCAACGAGGCTCTGCTTTAGCTGCTTTTTGCTCTGGTTTAGCTGCTTTTTGCATCAGACCACCAAAGAGAACAGCACTTCACACAACCAGCCACTAAAGCCATGCGCAGGCTGCGCTGAATGACTTGGAAAGCAGAGCTGGGGCGGAATTCCCCAGCTGCGGCGTGCTGTGCCAGTATGGGTAACGGCAGCTACTCCAGGGCCAAGTGCAAAAAGTAAATCTTTGCCTTGGAGAAGGCAAGAAAGGAGTGTTTAATCAGCAGAGAGCCAAGTGCCTTGTCCGCAGAGGATTGCTGGCACACTGCTGCGACAGGGCACACGATGGGTATATCCAGCTCCACTGAAAGTGGGACAGTGACCTCAGGCAAAACAGAATTGGCAAACCTCACCCGACTCCCTCCTTGCTCTGAATAGTCTGGGCTGCTCACTGTGGTGCAGCAACGGCATAGAGGGTATTTAACCCTAAACCTTGTATTTTGACCCTGCAGGGGTAAATATAGTGTCTTCCTATTTGGCAGATAGGATGCAAAGGAGAGGGTCCTAGAGGAACCCCTCCAAGTCCCCATACCAGGTCTCAAGGAAGGGAAAGAGAAGACTGGCATCCCAGACACAAAGACACGCCACCACGGATGCGGCACTCCAGACCGTGCAAGCAAAGATCCCGGTTCCTGGAGCCCCAGGGTACCACCACGGCCCCTCTGGCAGACACCGTGGGGAAGGTGTAGTCTGGAACGAAGGTGGTGCCGAGGAGCCACCAGTTCAAAGAGAAGTCAGCCTCTCCCTGGTTTACGCTCAGCCACTGGGACTTTCCCTCTTGCCTGAAGCCCACGGCTTTGGCTGGACACCCGGGAGTCAGGCGTACGCTGTGTCCCAACAGCCTGCAGGGAAGACCCAGAGCGCTGGTGCTCCCCAGCTCCTGAGCTGTGCACAGGCTGCTTGTGACACTCCTCCTGTTCCTTAGCGTGTCAGATGCATCTCCAGAGGAATGGAAATATCAGAGCAATGAAACAACAACAAACAAGTCGATAGCTTTCCCTGCGCTGCCTTTGCCTGTGCAGCTAAGGCTGGTCCTGTCCCAAATCCTTTGGGTTTTAAGCATTAGGGAAGACAAAAGCATGCAGGTGCCCTTCGTGCCTCCGTACAACCACAACAGCTACGCGCCACCCGGAGTTCTGGCTCCACAGGCGTCAGAAAGAGCAACCTCTGTTAGCTCTGCCCTTCCCAGGCTGCAGCAGTTTCCATCCTTATCCAAGTCCTTGCAAGTCCACAGCCTGGCATGGCCAGGTACCCATTTATCCCCTGCAGGTACCCGAGGTGCGTGCCCCTGTTTGCAGCTTGTCGCCCCGTCCAGCGGAGCGCCCTGACAGACCCTGGGTGGCATCCTCCAAAAGATTGAGGACCAGGCATGCACCACTGCGGTGCCTCTCGCTGAAATCCCGCGGTGAATTCATGGTGACGTTTGTAGAGCACGTGAAGAGGGCAGCTCTCCATCCTGCAGGATGCCTGCATCCTCCAAGCCTGCCCAGCCATGGTGACCCCATCACTCCGCACCCCTCTGGGCTCCAAGGGCTGGGTTACAACGAGCCCCTCCTCGGTGGTGCAGCATCACATGTGCCCTCACATCGCCCCGTCCACCGGGGCCGGGCTCACAGACACCCAGCCAAGAGCTGGCGCTGCGGGGCAGCGGCACGTTACAGGGCAGGCAGGTCCCCGCAACGGCCCAGATCCCCCGAGCTCTCCGGTCACTCGTACCCCACGTGGCACTAATGTTTCTCTCCCCCCCTCACCCCACTAGATCCCAGAGGTGAAGACCAGGTTCTCCCCCAACCCCTCTGCTGTTTTCCAGGCGCCGTCACGGATCCTCAACGTGTGAACCCGCACCCTCCTCACACGCAGGCAGCTTAAACGCGGCGTTTCTGTTCAGATCTATCACTATGCAATTTTCATGAGGAGTGTTAAGATCAAAGGACTGGTATTATCAAAAGCAGCTTCGGCGATTAATGATATGCACCCACACACAGGCTTTCTGTTAACACAACAAACCGCAAAGCGCTTGGTTCAAAACTGGCAAAACGCACGGCGAGGAGCGACCTCGTTTTCCATGGGAGCAGGGTCATTCCTGCGCCAGCTGGCATCGTGTTGGGAGAGCGACTTTGGGCAGCGAAGGCAGTACTGCAGGCAGCGTCCCCATGCGTAACTACACAGGGCGGGAGGGAAAACAATCACAAGCGGGATGGATAATTAAACCCCCCCAAAAGAGGTTTATTTAGCAGCACCCTCTAAATAGGCCAGTGAAAGACAGGGAGTGTCTGGCTGACTTTTGAGCTGCTTGAGGGGTTTTGGAAATAGGACCTCAAAGGGCATCCCCAGAAATCACAGCGTCCTGAAACAGGGCTGCTCTGAACCTCCAGGGTGGTTTTAGGAGCTGGAGGAAGCCAGCATCGCTGAACTCCTAAATAAAGCTGGCGCATGCAGTGTCTCGTGGTTTTAAGGCTGGAAAGCTGGGTGCTTCCAGAACTGGTGGGCTGAGCAAGAGCGAGAGGGGACTGAGCTTCGGGAGAGACACAGCCCTGACAGTGACACGCCAGCCTGGCCGGGAGAGCACTGGTGGGCACCGCCAGCTTGGCACCTTCCAGGGTCCAGAGCATCAAAGATATTTATGTAGTCTGTATAGCTGTTAGGGTGAGTGTAAATATTGTACATGGATTTTACCTAAAGCGATGTGCGATCCTTTAACAAAAAGGACATGCTTCTACTTTCAACACATGTTAACTCTTTGCATATGCGAGGTGGAAAATATTGCCTTGAAATTCCTAAATTATTGCCTGTATATTGGTAATGCTAATGCTAGGAACAACCAGAAGCGAATGTTACTTAGGAACTCTTCTTAAAGACAAATGTCACGTAGAATGTAAGACATCCTTCATTTTTAAGATAGGCCATTTTAAGTGTCATTGCTCTAAAGCTGATTTTTTTTTAGATTAGCTTGCATTTAACTTTTGCTGAGGTACGCCTGTTTTAAGAAACCATTTTTTAGCCTTTGTCCTCAGAGACTGTAGTGAGTTTACAGTTTCTATCTGAATGACTTATGCAATATTATTAGACTACTGCTCATTTAATGGTTTTACTAATTATTTGGGGGGAAAAAATTAAAAACCTTTTACTTTATGTGTTTGCAACACATGTGTTAGCTAGAACGAAAAGAAGCTATCCTCAGACTTGAACAGGGATCAGACACTCATTCATCTGCAACGAAACAGACTTTAACGCAGGAGAATCTGTTCTTAACCTTCCTACTAGCTGAAGTCTAAGGCACATTTAATGATCTCTGGGGACTTTGCAAACATGTATGCATTGCTGTTAATTCCCATAAGAACAATTTTGGAACTGCTGGCATGTGGATAGTGTTTGGAATCCAGGCAGGCAGCATCTTCTCACTGCACCGTGTGAGAACGGAGGGATGCCACCTCTGGTCGCTGCACTAGTGGGATGAGAACAGGCACCATCCGCAGTCAGCCGTGTTGGGGTGGGACAAGGGGTGGCACTTCCCACACTCCCCTTGGACCCCAAGGAACCTACAGGAATACCAGTGCTCGCCAAAACAATTTTTCAGGAGATTCATTTTTCAGGAAATTCATTTGAAGCATTCAAACTGTACTAGAGGTTTTGCATGTTAGATGTTTCTAAGAATTCAATCTGCTTGTTTAATCTCTTTATAATGTTTTTAAGAGTTTTGTTCGAACAATTTAAGTTCATTTCAATCCTGGACTTTATTAACAGCAAAAAAAAAAGAGAAAAAAAAAGATAAATTGTCTATTCAGTATCTCTTCTTAATTCATTGTATTTCTTAAAAAAAACAACAACCCAGTTGTAAACAAACTGGTAATATAATAAGCTTGTATTTTATCAAATGGACTGGATTTAATTTAATAAATTAAAATGTATTTTGGCTATTGGTTCTTTCCCAAATATTTTTTTGTTGTAGAGCATAACCCTCGAGTATTCAGCCTTGCAGGACAATTTGTTGCTGCATTTCTCCCTCGCAGAGCAGCAGGGGCGGGGCACACAGGACAGCAAGGAAGGTGTCCAGGAGATGTGCGACAGCATTTGCAGCCGTTCCTTACGTTCCTTACCCCTCAGGCTTACCTGCTGGCACGGGCCCCTGGCAGGAATGGCTTCCAAGGCACGTTTCAAGCTGTGGCCCGACCAGGGATCTGAAAGCGCAGCTGCTTTCCAAAGGAAAGCTGTGGCTCTGCAGAATTCATAATCACTTCGGGGATTTTTCCCAGACGCTTGCAAAGGGAAAGCAAACTATTCAGCAAGCAGTCCAGTGGCGCGGAAGGGAGAAGGGGACAAACCAATGATACCAGTTTGCCACATTCACTATCGAACGCTGAGAGGCTGGATCGACCCCGATACAGGTGCCATACTCTCCAGGTCCCCTCTCTGTGGTGCCCACCGTGCGCCCTGTTAATGGAAAGGGACAAGAACTGCCCTTTCACCTCTTTTTCCCTCCGCCATCTCACACTGATTACGGGGAACTAGCGCTTGCTTTGAATTTTAACAGAGACCATCGCCTTACAGTTGCTCCCAAGAACATTTTAGTGAATAAAGGTGCTGCAGGTACAACGGGCTTCCCTGGACAGCGCGCTGCCAGCTCTTCTAGCCGTGCCTCGGACTTCCAGGAGAAAGCCAAAGGCTCACGACCCGTTGCCTGGTTCCAACGACAGAAGAGACAAACGGAAGGAAAACCGAGCAGGTACTTACCGTGGCAAGGGACAGGGTGATGCAACCGGCTCCCGATGGCTGCGGTATGCGCGGTTCTGCCCGGAAAGCACCGCCTCGGCCAGGTTGAAAGGTACCGCACCACGTTCCTCTGAAGAGGGCAAAGCCACACAGGGTTTGCCCACGATGCCAGGACTGCTTCCAGCGCTGCTCTCACACTCCTGTTCATCTTCTCAATTACTTTGGGTTCACGTCCATGTCCATTCAAGGCTTTCCAACTGTGAATCACACTGCAAACAAGGGTTATTTGACACATGAAGAAACATCCTTTAAAAGGAAGGTTTTACACCTGAAGCATTGTAGTTTACTACCTATAGGGCGACACTGAGTGTGCTCATTTCATTCCATCTTGCTGACACCTGGCCTGCTGAGAGCAAGATTTGTGCCAGCTGCATCCCCTGTGCCATGAAGCTGTGAGCATCTGCGCTTCCATGTGTTCAGGAGAAGCTCTGGCATGGGAAATAACCCCGTTACTCAGGACAGCTCATTACCTGAACTTGAAAAGTTCACAAGCAGCACATTCATGAATGGTCTGCTTTCATAAACTGCACCTTTCTCTTTGCATTGCACTAATTCATGGAGGATGAACAGTTGGATGAAAACCTATCACCTCTGCCTTATTCGTACCCATTTTCTCTACCTTGGCCATCACAGTAACGTACGACCCTAAGGACCAGCCTGGCTTGCCACAAACAGCTGTTGGTGCCACGCAGCGCAGAGGCTGGGTTTGCTTTCAGGGCAGAAGTGGCACAGAAGGGATTGCCGAATCCTTGTTCCTGGTGACACAGGCTCTGGTGGCACCAAGGCTGCACCCTGGGACTCGGACATGCTACTTGCTCCCGTGCCAGCTCGGTGTGCCCACAGCTTTGTTTCTGAAGCGGATGGTCCAGTGCCTTGGGGGCACACTGCACCTACCACCACATCCCGGAGATGCGGTCAGCCACGCAAGGGCAGGGCTGTGGCAGCCAGGAGGGGAGGCATCAGCACCAAGGGCCCAGCCAGCTTCCTTGGCCACCTTGGTGTCATTTGTTTGGCTCTGGCAGCGTAAAGGCATGGCAGCGTCTGCTCACTGAGGAGGCACTTTTATGGGATTTAGTACAAACAAGAATGAGTTTTGCAGGATTTTACCATTAAGTTTGCTCATAAGCACCTACAATTCCTCCCCACAGCCTGGGGAAAAGGACAAGTTAGCTTTTCTTACTTTTTTTCTTCCTTTTCCTGTCCATATCAGGTGCCCGTGAGCGGGAGCTGGCTGTGGGGTCTCTGTGAGGAGCGGCTGGGGGTGCCAGTGGCCCCAGGGCAGCCGATGGTGGGAGCCCCGCAGAGGAGCCAGTGTTGCCCCTGTGAGAGGATGCTTAAGAAAGCAACACCTGTGCCTCTTGTTGGGGGAGAGGAGGTGGGAGTCAGGAATGAAGGACTAACAGTCAAGTCTCAGGAAAAAAAGGAGTAGGGGGAAAGGTGTGGGGTTTTTTGTCTTTGTTTCTCACCATCCAGCTCTGTTCTGAGGGACAAGTTCAAGTAATGTTCCCCAAGTTGAATCCATTTTGCCTGTGACAGTAATTGGTACGCAACATCCCCATTTTCATCTTGACCCATGAGCTTTTTAGTCTTATTTTCTCCCCTGTTCTGTGGAAGGGGAGTGAGAGCAGCTGGGTGGGCGTCTGGCAGCCAGCCAACATCAACCCACCAGGCTTCTCCATCTTCCATACAAAGCAATTACTTGCCGCTCAAACAGGCTGCTCTGGAGGATGAAAAGCTGGAGGAGCTAAGCTTGCCGTGCTCCTCTTCGCCCAGCCTCCAAACCCAAGAGCTTTTCAAAATAACTCAAAAAGGGGAAAATTTCCTTCAGATCAGTTCCCCAACTACTGATTTTTATCCAGCAAAACATTCTGAATATACAGAGCACACAAAAGCCTGTGGATTTGGAGAAACTTCAAGTGACAGGTGACAGTCAAGACAATCCTAGCACAGCTAATAAAAGAATTTATTGTAAACATACGTATCTTACACAATTATACAGTATAATACAGATAACATGAAGGATTTAAACACTCAGCATTACAAACAGGGGCAATATTTGTAAAGAGATCTTTAACTTGCATCAAGACTCTTTAGAAAGCCAGAGAAATATACCGTAACATTTCAACACACCGTATCACCTGTAGCGTTCCACACACACCTGAATGGGTGCACGAAACATCCACAGCCTCCAACTCATCTCCAAGCAATTCCCACAGGAACCTCTCACCGACACATTTTTCTCCCACTGCTTTTCAAAATTCAAAGAACTTGTTGCAAACGTTTCCTACATCTGAAGGACTAAACACATGTGTTATTTTCTATCTGCTTTTAACAAGTTTTTCTTCAGCAAACTTAATGTGTTATTAATATAGCATCTCCTAGGAGAGTAACCTGTGGTTGCTCAGAAATGCAGCAACAGACCTCCACTGCAAGAACCCCGTTAAGAACAAGGGGCATTTTACCTGCCTGCTTCAGGGCCAAGTTCAGGACTCACTCTGAAACTCCACTCCTCACAGAAAAAGCAGGACACAGGCAAGGAAGCCACAGTTTGCCAACAGATGCCCAAAGACGAGCTCCTGCATCCTCAAGAGCTGCTCTGGGCGTATCAACATCCCAGAAACGAAGCCCACACGAGACGGGGGCTGGAAATGCACGTGTCATTGCAGAAGATCATAGCACAACTGAGTTTGCCCAAAAGGCTGTTCCCACTCAACCTGCAGGCTGTCACAGCAGTAGTGACAGATATCTTGAAAATGCTCCCCCCCCCCCCCCCCTTTTTTTTTTTTTTGTAAAAGCTGTGTACAGGGGTGCCTGAAAGCAGCACGGATGTGGAGTTCACTGCAGCTCCCCAGCTACCTGGATTCCTCCCAGCTCTCAGCACTGAGCTCAGACATAATCGCCACCGCTTGGCTCCTTCACGCTGACCTCAGCTGAAAAACCTCACGTCAGGGCTGAGCTGCGCACTGTACTTGTGCAGGCAACCCTGCACTCAGGTCACCCCAACAAGCCGGGATTATCTTTTGAATCCAGAGCATCTGAAACGCCCTTTCTAGGGGGCATTTAAGTCCTCTGAATACTGTTTGCATTTTGTCCATTGGTCCCATTTCCTATATTCAAGGGTTAGGTTCTGCCACTCGTATATTCGTATACCTCCCTGCTAGCTCTGTGGAACTGAGAGGGAGTTTCCTGCAGACCCTAGTTTTATTGAAGGTGGAGAAGACAGGCAGCATCTCATCCGAGGTACGTCGTACCTTCCTCAGCCTAAGAACTGTCTCAAACCTATGCTACTCTCCTCGGAAGCCTGAAACCACCCTCTACCTGACCTGTCTTCCACAGTTCCTGCACACTGAGTTACCATCACCTGTCTTCCAGCCCCAAAAAAGCACCAAAAGATAACATTTTGAAGATTTCTGTTCCTACCCCAGGCCAGGAAAGATAACTGTAGTTTAATGTTTATAAAAGGCTTTGTATTGTCAAAGCACGGCACCAACAAGAGCGAGGCCTCAGTACACCCCTGTGAGGTAGGTATCCTGGCTCCCCATGCTCAGAGATGGGGAAACTGAGGCACAGAGTGATTAAATCAAAGGCCATGCAGCAGATCAGAGACCCAGCTGAGATCAGCGCATTGGAGGTTCTGGCTGTTTGACCCATGCTCCAGCCACATGACAGCACTGCCTCACAAAACAAGCACCCTGAAAGCATGACAGTCCAACAGGAGTCCCACCAGCTTTACAATGGCTTATTCACACCACTAGCAAGCACCCATGGGGCAGGACAAAAGGGTGGTGGATGCGGGGTGGTCAGGATGTTGTCAGCGAAGCCTTCTTCAGCGAGGTGTTGACAGCCAGGCTGCAGATGTGTCTCCTACACCAGTGATGTTCCTGAGACAGGTAAGTGCTGGGGTTAGTAGCAGAACTTGGATCTGCAGTCAAGACATCAGAGGAGCTCCCCACAAGCAGCAAATCTCTGATGTTTTGATCCTATCAGGCCTCTCTGCGTTGAGCAGAACTTAAGCCAAAGTGGTGCTGCTTCCACAGCGCTTTATAATCCAAGCTGATCATCAGCGAATGCTGTCAAAACATTAAGACTTGTACAACACAGCTGGTCACCTGCCTTCCAGCACACTCCAAACCTGCTAGCAGCCTGAGGAGGCACTCACTGAGCCAAGCAAAGGGTTTCAGCCAGTCCAACCCCATAAACACTGAATACTGGCCTCGTGCCTCTCCTCTCCCATGCAGGACAAGTGGTCAGTCTAATCTTACCAAGCCTGGCCATGGTTTGTTCATCCTGATTGAGCATGTGCCAGTCTAGCCTTTCTGCGGTGACCAAGAAACCTCCACTAGAGAGGCAAGGAATTTGGTTAGGTGATACTTAGCTGCATAAGCTCATCATAAGTCTACCCAGCTGTGTTCTCAGTCACATATATCACACTCGAGCAGGACTGGCAGAATTTGTTGCAGCCTTCAGCCTTCTGTTCACCCAAACCTAACCAACCCACCCAGCCATCCACTCAAACAACCCACCTCTAAAATCTGCCTTCGACTTTTCTCATATCCAGAGAGCCAAAGCAGCTATTCTGCCCACTGCATGGGGAAACAACTCATATGCAGACTGCATAAAAAAGCATAATTTCTTTTCTTTAAAAAAAATGTTCCATCTCATCAATACAGCTGTCTCAGAGGGACCAGGCCTGTGGAGTCTCTCACAGCTCGCAACTCGATGCAAACTGACAATGTTTGTTCAGCCACTGAACATACACTTACCAAGTAAACACTGACATTTAACAACTTGATTTGGAACAGAGCATCATTTTGTTGCATTAAGGTGCATCTTTAATTGGAGGTAACAATCTAGTAGCCCAATGTTATAAATGTATATAATAGTGTCCTACAGAAATACTGGATTTGTCAACCCAACTTCAGTCATAAATCCACCTTTCCTGTAGCATCTTCTCTGCTCTATTTCATTGTTCCTCATTTAGTATCTTCATATGTTTGTTTGTGAGGAAGTCAAGAAAGGGAATATTACAGATGGCTTTGTGAATATTCATCACTGTGATCTCTCTTGGAGTCCTGCAGGGAATGCATCAGAGATGCCATTATAATACATAAAAAGACACGTGTCCATCAAGCAGCAAGTCAATAAATTTACTAACAGAGGGGAGTGGGGGAAGATCAATTGAAAAAAAAGGATAAAAGAGCAGGTCTTAGAGCAAGACAGGAAGAGCATTAAAATGTCAGAACACACAAAAAAAAAAGACAAATGACTGGGGGAAACATCTTGGGCATTGGGACAGGGAAATCAAGTGCTGAAGCATGAATTCTTGAACTTCTATAGCACAACTATGTACATATAATATATATATAATAAATATATATTTATATATTGCATACAATATTTAAACTAAGCATTTTCTCGTAGTGTTCCTCCCCCCCCCCCCCCCCCCCAATTTCAGGCTATCCCAAATCCTGCTGCTAAACAGAAATCAAAATGAGGCCCAATTGTTACCTTAAAAAAAAATCACATGAGCCTGAAAAAGAGTATACTGGTAAAATAAGGAGATTATTTAGGTTGTTTAAGTTCTGGCAGGCCATGGCTAAGTTGTCTACAGGGTAACCTGAGATGGCCAAGAGTGAGAAAGTCCTTCCAACATGGCTCTGTAGGAACAGGTCATCTGTCTTTGGGCATGGCAACACCAGAGAATCCTGCCTCAGTTTTTCATGTTGTTTACTTTGCCACTATGGAGCTAGGAGATGACCAACCCCTTTATAAGGCTTGGATCCTCCCAGAATATAGTTCAAATTCCCTCATTCACATGGTCTGAGCCACACAAAATCTGACTTAAGTCCTCAAGCAGTTCAGCCCTTAATGCTGGCATAAGTGGTCCAAGAGGAAATAAGCTGCCGTACCTGTTGTGAGGAGCCGTCTGGTATGCCACAGCTAGCGCTTGCCGCAGGATATCACTCATAAGCTGTTCAGTGGCCTGTGACAAAAGACAACATTAGGAGACAGTATTACGAAAAGAGGAAAGAAACATGCTGTTTGCTTGAGTATCAGTGCAAGGGCAGCTGAATTCCAGCTCACCTCAGTCCTGTCCTTGATCAGCAGGGGAGCAGCTCAAGACGTCCAAGTGTGTTTTATTAGCACAGTAATAAGAACCAAGTATATTTAAGAGAAAGAAAGAGACCTATAGATGCACAAAGCTCGGGCTGCAACTGCCCGGCCCGGTTTCTTTCTGGACCTGCAGAGCAGTACGTGCACAGCAGGGTGGATCCAATGTTCCAGAGCCTGGGCTTCAAAGCCTATTTTAGGGCCCTTCCTCTCGCACACCAAAGCTTGTTTGGCACATGGCAGATTCCAGGTATTTTCCTGGGAGCTGGTATAAGCTTGTTAGCCACCCCCTGTGGTCACTAGGCTTATGTCAAGTCACTTTCACAAAAACCTCCCAGCCTGGACAGCAAGCAGATGGCAGCCCTGTACCCTACATACTTGGCTTAATCAAGGTTCAGTCAAAAGCTAATTAAGGCTCTTGGCTTTCTGTGCCTGTATCAAGAACAGAGCAGAGGTTTCTGGGATGTTCAGTCAGGAGAGCTGGCATAACTCTACAATTATAATGGAGCAATCTGACAGTTACCATCTGTGTCTACAAATGGATGTATCTGACTCCAACTATAAGTAACAGCAGAGCAGAAGCGTGCATGCGAGTGCATGTGTAACCTGGAATCAATTAGCTTTTGTAAAACTGATCTGATAAGCAGCAGCCTGTATAAACAACCCCAAAAATTGCCTTTGGCTTGAAATACAGCAGAGCAGTGCTAAAAGCAAGCTGTGTTAGCCTTCAGTCCACACTCAAGAACTCCAACTCCATGCTGTTCAAAGTTTTGGTAAGACACTCTCTGTTTTTCCAGAAGTGTTTCTGACATAGAAATCGTTTCTCATATAAGGCAGAATTGCTACTGTCTCCAGGAATTCAGCATTCTCCCAGCAGAGACAACACAGGCCAAAAGGAACTGCGCAGTATTTATGAAAAAAAATAGCTAACCTTGTATAAAATATTCAAGTCTTACAGAAGTCTGGCAGATTCCTCCCCAGTTTTGAAGGGTGGGACAAAGGAAAGGGTTCTTCCAAAGTTACCGAATGAGGCAGTATGTTACTGGCAGCAAGAATCTGCACATCACTACTCTATGTCCAAGCCAATAAATCAGTTAGAAAGCTAGAAACACACACAAAAGTATGTGACTGTTTGGCCAGCTACGTATTTTTTCCATACATGCACAAAGACAGACATCGGGCTCTGCATCTTCTGATTTGATAAATGCATATCAATAAGGATATTCCATCTTTTTTTCTACATTACTGAATCAAAAACGGTTACAGAAAAGTTCTTATTGTGAAGTAATTTCTTACCTTTAAAATCATATCTTCTATTACTGATGCATAAACATTCTTTTGTACCTCAGCAGGCTGAAAAGAAATCCCTATCTATAAAATACAAGAGAAAAAAATCAGTACATCAAATAACACAACCCACGTTGTACTACAGATTAGATGAGAATGAGATTAACAGGGGAAAAAAAATCAATTACAAAGGGTAGTTAAAAAACAAGCAAGTAGACACTGCAGAACTTTCTAGCAGTATAATCTCAAGAAAAAAATCTGGAGAAATGCAGCTTGACCATTAGAACAGCCTGCAGAAATGCCTCTAAAACACAGAATAAACAAAAGCAGGTTTTAATTTTTGTTTCAGCAAGTCCACGCAAAAACCAGTCTGCACTGGGTACCTTTTGATTGAGAACAGAAGCTGCATTTTAAAACTGCACATATATTCAATCCATCTATTCATCATCTTCCCCACACCTAACTATGGCAACTGAAACCACTTTAAACAGTACTCCTGGCACAAAAGCTCCACATCAAAAGACTGTTTCATCCCCCCACCTCATCACGCCTGTGCCCGTGTCACCTACTTAGCAAGAGAACAGCTAAACTGCAGAACCAAAGGTTTGTCCCTTGATGCTGGCATTTGAGGTGGAGATGACAAACCGTTCTTTCTCCCACAACCGCTGCACGCAAACCCCTCTTGTCGCTCTGTCTCTGCTGGCACAATGGCAAGCGCTCTTTCCTCCAGGCCAAGTCAGTCTCCTCCCTTTCCTCCCTGCTGCTGTGGCAGAAGACCCCCCCTCCCTTTCTTTTACCCTAATTTGAACAGAGGGAAGAAATCCAAGCAGTAGAGAAGTTTGCTGTGGTCTAAGCTTTACTGCAACCCCTCTTCAAGAGCTGCTATTAAACAGCACTGGTCCAAGCAACAACTGGTCCAACTGCACATGATGGGACAGGAAGAATTCAGTGCTGGTGCTCCTCTTCCCTCATTTCCCCTTTCTCCTAGCATTTCAGGATGATTTTCCTGGTACTAAGCCCTGCAACACAGCTACTCCCAAATGACTTCCCAGCTGGCACGCTTCATTCTCTCCTGCTAGCACTAGCCAGCTGAGTGTCATGAGTCAGAAATTCCAGTTTTTCCACGGCATTTATAAAAACTCCATAAAGCATCCAGAGGGCCGTATAGATTAAAGAAAGGCAACTGAATATATGTAAGACAAGAACTGTTATTAAGCTAGTTGTGATTAGCTTTGCGAGTCACTTCTTACCTTCTCTGCAGCATCCCTCACAAACTCTGATGCAGGCAAGGAAGCCAAGTAAAACTTCATCTCCTCTTGCTTCTCCTCCTGTTCTTTCTTAATGTTTATTTTTAATGGCTCGTTGAAGTTGAGAATATCTACTTCCTCTTCATGTTCTGGTTCTCGTTTCAGAAACTGCTGTAGTTCCTCTAGTTTTCGGCACAGCTCCTCACCACTGCTGTAAGATGAAGGGCATTCTGAAAAAGAAGCAATCAATTAAACACATGACAGGTTATGGAAAGCTGTTTATAAACAGATGCACACTCAAAATATGGTAAGAAATTAAGGTAATTGCAAGTTATTTTTGTAGTTCCTACCAAACATAAGGATGAACAGAAACGCAAGCAGTCATTGAGAGCCTTCTAATTATATCGTCATGACACTCATGGTCCTCTCCCTCATCTGCCCCTACACCAATAAAGGTGGCTGCATTTCAAACAAAACCAGGCTAATGTGAGCCTCCTAAACATTCTCACAGAAGCTTTTTGACAGTTGCAAAGCAGCCTGTTGTTCTTCCACTTGCTTGGAGAAACTGAGTTTTTACTATGTGGGTACCACGCAGCACTAAATCATCTTTTACGTTATGACAAGTAGTATATTTTTTAAGAAACATCACAAGACAGATTCACAGTGGAATTACAAAACGGCAACCTCTTCTCTGCATGCTCGACACGAGCCAGTAAAACCTTCTGTGGAAAGCGATGCAATAAACAGATTTTTTTTCTTCTAAGACAAACACAAATCTAGTTATTTAGATAAAAATATTAAAAGGTGGACGTAGGCTTCTTTTCCACCTTCAACAATGGCAATGCAGTACCAGACTTGGCAAATAATCATCAAATCCATACACTTCTGTGAAATACCTTAAATCCCTGTATGATCAGAACAGAAAAACCATTCAGCTTTAGGAAAGGGATTATCTGAAGGTGAAACAAGGGAGCTTAACTATGAAGAATGAATGAAATTAACAGATGTACATTTAATACATACTAAAATAGACTGTGAAGATCCCAGAGCTATGCCTAGTGGAATAATGCAGCAGCTGTAGTAACATAATGTGGAACTTCACTTCCCTTTTGGGGGTAAATTAACCCCCACTGAGCTCCACACTGCCACTGCCAGGTTTCCCTGCCTTGCTTTGGTTTTTTTGTACCTGAACTCATTCATATTGTTTACACAGTCTTAACAGAGGCTAAGCTTACCCAAGGGCAGAAATGTCATTTACTCGCCATGCTTCACTTGTGTGCCCACTTACAAATGGTTATATCATGGGGCAAGGATCCTCTCTCATACGCTTTATCTACACTGGGCCTCCAAGGGCCCCAAAGCACAATAAAACCCAAAAGATGCCCCAGAAAACACCAGGACTGACAGGGACATGGGACAGCCTTACTTGCAGGCTTGCCCTTATTACCTCCAACTTTTCTTATTCCAGAGTGAATTAAATTAAAACCAAAGGAAGTAAGAATCCCTTCTCCTACAGCAGCAGCACATGTGTGTCTATACAGTCTTGAGCCACTTAGTAAACTGCATTTTTGGCAGAAAGGAGCTTTCCAAAGGTCCCTCCACACTCACCTGGCTCACTGTCTATCTGTGTCAGCACATCTTCAATCGAGTCCTCATCGTTCCGCAAGGTCTCAGGGTCAGGTGGAGTGTAGCCATGGCATCGACACCAGTGTACCACGTGCTTTGTTTTCAGGGGTGTAATATTGTGAAACCTGGGGTGCTTCTCTATGATTTCTTGAAGGATCTTTCTCACTGTCATCGCTCGTTGCCACTGTGACAAACCGAAGGGAAAGCTCATCAAATTGGCTAAAACATTTAAGGTTAGACCATGGCCCAGACCAATAATCCAGGTTGCAAAGAAAACAAAAGGAATATGATTTTCTCAGAAGTCAGAATGACAAGGAAAAATAAATATGGAAGATGGTCCTAATCCTGATACCAGGCAGCTGTAGGGCAGGTCATTTAACCTCTGCTTTGTCACCCAAACAAAACCTCAGAAAAAAGGGACACACATTTACAGGGGCCTAGATACACTTGTCTTGACTTGAAATGTCTCACCTCCCAAGTGACACCTAAGATGGCATAGTGCAAGAAATCCAGTAGAGTAAAATATGCTTCTTCAAATGCTGGTTAGATGCTTCAATCATTTAAGCTGGCAACAGCAGAGTGTCTAATCAGTTTTAACATCTTCCAGACAAAACTCCATAGCAAGATGACAAAATTATGAAGAAATAGGGAGAAACATAACAACCGCAACACAAAAAGGCCCAGATACACTGAAATATTTAACTTTGGTGAACTGATAATCTATTTCAGCACTAGCATTCCTTATGTCAGATCCCTCAGTCCTCTTCCTACTGAAAACAGAAAAAAGCCCATGAAAAGACAAAGTACGTTGGGTAAAATTCCCATGACCATAACGTGCCACAGAGAAGCGATGAGGATAAAGTGCTAACAGGACAGTTTGCAAAAATTCTGATTTTTTAAATGCTTCAAAAACACCTTACTTCAACTGAAAAATGACCTTCACAGCCTCTTCTGCTCAAGAAACTCTCTGAACAATAAACTGGATCACTATCTGGACACAAATCAGCGCATCATGCAGTAAGGAATTCTTCCATTTAAAATATGACAGACCGTTTCAGAAAACAAATTGGCTAACAACAAGGGAGGTTCCATAATTCAGAAATCCTTCTTGTGTCCCTAGTGACTGCTTATGAAACACAGGAGAGGATTACCTCGGCTGCCCTCCTCTTCCCAATATTCCAGCTGTAATACTGTTCCACTGAACTGGCACAAAAAGAGCTGGCATCTTCACCTGGAAAACACAAAGGCAAAACCAGTACTAAATTTATAGTAAGTGAAGTAAGATTAATTCTGTTATTTAGCAGAGAGAAAGAGGGAAATATGTTTCATGCTCACAAGATTGGGAACTGAAACTCTCTCGCTCTTACAAATGCTGTGCTCTCTCTGAGCACAGCAGAGATAAGTGCAGCAGACACTGTTTTTTGGATGCAAAACCAGCACCCTTCTTAGTCACACAGAGACATCTGTGGCTATGGGCTGTTTTAAGTCTTTTTCTCCTCAAAAAACTGTAATGATGTAGAAATGTAGATCTGTCTTACTGGTCGAAGTCTCTTCCTTTGGAAAACCTTTTTCTTTTGCAAATGAATTACAACATAAAAATGAAACGACAGTGAAAAGGTTTCCTGGCAAAAATCTTTTTGAGGAAACGAATCCTAAGCAATGGATTCATAAATGCTACTGTAGGCCAGAGAGCTGAATGTAATGAAAGCTTTACCGTGCCACCCACTCCTGCTTGGCTCACTGTGACAATCTTGAGAGGGGTCTGCCCTACCCGGTCTCCAGGACCACTTGTGCAAACTGCATTAGTTACCAGAGAAAGCTGTTAAGATTTTCAGCTATGTACATGAGTAAGAGTTATGCAACTATAAAGTACCATAGATTTCCCTGTAAACTACTACCTTTTGTTTAATAAAAAAAAAAAGAAAAACAATCATTACAATGCTGAACTATTTTATTGTGTTTGCAAGCATTTCTGAAACCCTGATGTTAAATTAAAAAAAAGAAGGAAAAAAACCCCACCACATCCACTGAGGACAAATGAGGGAAAGAAGACCAATTTGCAGCCATTGTGTGAGGAAATAAAATCTACTTCTAACAAAAAAAAAGATGAAAGTTAATAACTTGTGACAATGTATTTGGCTTTATTGGAAGAACCTAATTTCAAGCATCTTTAGACTAACACCTGGAATAAGCTCTCTAAGGAGAATGGCTTCATTTCGTTCCACCTTTTAATAATTTTTGTGGCTACAGGGTATGCAAGGCATTCTGTTGATACAATGAAAATAGAAAGCAAAGCCTTTTCATTTACTGCTTACTTTTTTCAGCAATTAATGGAACTTTCTTCACTATTGCTGTTAAAAGCTGCTGGATGTTCTCCAAATATTCTATGCTGCAAGGGATAAAAAGAATCACAATGAAGAATACTGCTGGAAGGAAGGAACCAGATGCAAAAGGTTTAAAAATCACTGCATGGTCTAAAGTCTCTAGCCACAAGGCATTATAGCAATAGTAATGGGAGGATAAACTGTTACGCCTGAATCTGGAGAAGGTATTTCAAACAGCCTTTCCTCTTGCCAAAGTGTCCACATCTGAAGCTGCATCTGTCAAGCTGAGGAAACTCATCAGAGGCTTTTTTGGGCAAGCTTGGAAGAAACCCCTGCATCATCTTGCAAGCTGCAACACTACTTGAGGGATAAGACACACCTGTAAGTGCAGGCTGTTGCAGTAGGAACATGTGATACTGCATGGGAAACTTTGAACTTAGGGAGTTTAGGTAAATTTTACTTAACCTGCCACGCTGTATCTAACTGCCAAGTACTGTATTTTCCGTTAGTTACTTTAGAACTAAGATAATTTCTGGCATGTAGTGACTTAAGATTTATTCCTGTCTCCTACACATCCCTGCAGACATTACCCTGATGGAGGGTATATGTCGGGATAACAAAACTTCTCAAAATATGGAATCAGGGAAGTCAGCCACTGGAGGAATCAAGAGCAGAAGGAACACCCTACACATTACAAGAAATATGCAGAGAAAATTTTGCCAACTGAGTTCTGCTGAAAAATCACTAACAAGTACTTGCAAGAGCATCAAAAGCAAGGCACTCGATTTCACAGCATTCAGAATACTCCAATGATCTCAATTACTTAATTCCAGTTATGAACCAAGGCAGCCTTCATACTGAGTAATTACAAAAGTATATGAGCTTAACAAGACTAGAGAGGCAAGACGACCGTACTAATTTCAGATGCCCCTTTTGTGACCTGCATTTTGTTGGGTAGTTGGACCTCAGCAAGAACACACAACGGCAATGGGAATTACACAAGCAGTGGATGATACAGAGGTTTTAGCAGCTTGAGATTTTAGCAAACTCCAAAACAACTGCAAACCTTTAAATATTTTTTCCCCCTTTCATAAGCCCTGCATACAAATCCATTTGCAAAGAAAATATTGCAATACTGTCCAAAACAAATGCCACTCAAAAGGATTAGCAGTGATACAGCAGCATATGGGACAGAAGATTTTATAATCTATTTCTAGGTCAAACTTAACACTGCTGCACATCTCCCTAAAATCTCCATTCCCCCTGGCATTTCAAAGATCAGAAAACCTTACAGAGAAATGAACAATTACTTGATAACGTAATTCCCAAGTTCGGAGCTCTCTTCTGTTTTCACTGCTGCTTGGCCTTCTTGGGTACCCACAGAACTGCAGTTCTGTCCCGTTGAATCAGGCTCCATCTTAACTTCAAAGAAACAGAACACATTTAAGACAAAAAGTACCAGTCAGCTTGATACATAGTGTCTTGTGAGACTCCAGTAAGACTGAGGGTCTTACATAACATCATTTGTTGTTTGCATTCTGATTGTTAAGCATGAACAAATCTGACCTTCAATTCTGCTGAAAGCAAGCCACCAGAACATGTTCCCCCTCCTCCAAATCTTAACGTGCTCACATCTTATCCTTTTTAGAAAATCTGCGTAACCAGTTGCTGAGATGTTTTCCGTATGACTGCCTGATCTAAACTGAACTGCCTGAAAGTGTACGTTGGCCTCTTCGTAAACTAAGAGCTGGATAGAAAACTACTAACAGTTTTAGCAAGAAGTGTCATTTCAAAGTGAGAGCTTTTTTGAAGACAGTGCTGGTTTTGACATCAGTGAACTTTCTCATGTCTAGGACAGAACTCTGGTGAGACAGGGGAAGGGAGAGACACATTCCCAACCAAGAACGGCCAGGCAGTCTGGTCCTTCATCTGGGATGGGAGAGACACACGACAGTTCTGCAAGAACTGGACTTTTGAGTCTCTCAGCTCTGGTCTATGCATTATTCTGGGAAGTACCGCATGTACATCTTTCCCCCGCACGTCTGTGCACGTGCATACGTGCTGTCTACAGCTAGTGCTGTTGGAAAGCATTCTCTAGTACATTTCACCATAGCCACTGTTCTGAGGACAGAAGTAACTGTGATTAAATACATGCTGCTCTATGCATTTCAGCAATGGCCTGAAACAATGAATGTTTAAGGGACTCATGGTAGCTTTCTAGAACATCCCCCTTTTTCTCTGTCCTTGCCTGTGCTTTGGGACTTGTTCATGGGGAATTCACTGTTAATCGCCTAGTCCCCAAGTGCTATTTTTGCTTTATTTAAACCCTACTGACAATGGAAATAAAGGAACCCACAGTCACAGGATCTACTTTCATCATGAGGCCACTTGAATAAAGCAGCACCAGCTTTATCTTACTGAGAAATTCCTTGTTACCTTTAGTGACGGATGCTGTAGAGGGACTAGGGACAATCGTACTTGCTGCTGTGACAGTTGAAACAGCTGAAACTTTGCTGGTAGAAAGTGACTGTATCACTGGAGAGGAAAAAGAAAGAAGGAAAAAAGACAACAAAGAAAAAAAAAAAATCAAACCTCATCACTTTGGAAATAACCATGTTCAGAAGCAACAGTGTTTTTTGCAGCACAAGGTTTAGGGATGAATTTCCTTGCTACATTTTCTTCTACCTCTAACTTTGGACCATGTATGCCAACAGTGACCAAGAGCTACCCTGTGTCAAAGGGGATTTTCACACACCATCTGTCATCCTCCTCTGCCCTTTACCTTTGTTCATAGGCATGAGTATTGTCTGAACACCTCCAGAAGCTGTGTTTACACCGAGCTGTTTAAGCTGGCTGGGAACTGTCAGAACAGCCTGCTGTGGACTAGACTGATTTGAGTGGATTTTTAGCAACCCTGCAAGAAGAACGGAAGACAAAATGTTAAATAAAACACACCATTTAGTTTATCTCCAGCTACTTCTCTGCCTGAACCAGGATGGTATGTAAGCTAGCACTGCCACCCTCTTAACAAGTCACAGTTCAGTGACCTGTCAGACAAGTTTTTACTGACAAATGATTGCTAAAATACTGGGGTGCTGCACCACAGAGTGAGCAGTATTCCATGCTGCGCGCCGTGCCGCTCTGATGTTTGTACAGCAAGTTTCCTCATTACCTAAGTAATCTTAAGCAGAAGTTGATGTAACACAAACCTTCCAGCTGAAGCAGGCTCAGCACAGAGTAAAACACTTGTCAGAACCAGACCTTGTGCTCAAGGGTTTGGTAAGCCAGTGAACTACAGCTCTGTTGTACTTACACAGCCACTCTCACCAAGGTATCCAAGTGCTGAACGCACCTCTGCCATCCAGCTTAGCAGCACCCGCTGCAGTCAGCGGAGCACAAACCACCACGTTTCAACTAAGTGACAAGCCCAAGGCTGCACAGCAAGTGTGATGAAGGACATATCGGGACCGAATGTCCTGTGTCTTTCTGTAACGCGCACTGAACACATCCATAAGGATGGCTACTCAAGCTATGAAGCGTATTGAAGTAGGGACTGAACGAAATCACCGACTTCAGTCAAGGCTAATAGAACGAGCAGGACATTCAGGCATTAACTGCATTCTCAATGGCAGCACCCAGGGACTTCGGTGGAAATCAGCACAGCTCCAAGCCGTGCCACAGCAAGTAGTGCCCATCACCTGTCCACCAGCTCTCTCCTCCACATCCCAAGCCACCACAGCCAGCACTCTTTAACACTGTGAATTGGGCCTACGTCCATCCTTTCTACTGGTAAATCGGCTATTTTCAATATAATTGTATTCAATCTATAGCTAACTTTTCTTCGGATTGTGGAAATTTAATAGACTTCTACTTTAGAACATGGACAACAGAAGACTTCTTAGTTTCATGATGGTAATTTTATACTCACGATTTGTTTTGCAATAAAGTTTTCATTCTCACATATTTTACTATTATTCTTTAAGAAACACAGCTGCCTTCCAAGTACTAGACATGCAAGATCTGGTGAAGATGTCTCTTGGTTTTGAAAGATACTGGTCAGTTAGGCTTTCACCTCCAGGCAAGGCAGCTAACCCACTCTTACCAATTTGTTTGTGTGGGATGCACAGACGTGTCAGGATGGGACAGCAAGGGACCCAAACAGCAAGGAGAGTAAGAAGGGACATTTTCAACTAACGCTATTAGCCTGATGGGTAGCAGACATTGTTCGTTGCAAAACAAGGGAAAAAAAATCTGTCTTTTTGAAAAGCTGCCTTTAAAAATACAAATCTTCAGAATCTGATCACTGCTTTGGTTCTGGGTGGCGTTTTTTTTTGGGGGGGGGGGGGGGGTTGGTTGTTTGTTTTACATTGAAATAACATGGTTTATAGCTACTGCTTCTTCTGGGATTCTTGAAGAAATAGATTTTCATGATGAAGTCAGTGCCTCAGGTTACAAAAACCAAAACAAGATCTAGGTAACATTCTTACATCAAGACGGGAGTTTTAATCTGAAAGCTATTCAGAATGGCGTATTTTCTACAAAAAAAACTTCTGCTTTGTTTGCAAAGACGAAAACACTCAACTGCTTATTGCAGATTTCAGATTTGTGGCAGTCTTAGCAGTCTATGTTGTTTACTTTCAAGCTCTGGGAAAAACAGAGTGATGAAAAAGGAGGAGTTTGGAAGACTGTGCACATGGGAAACAAGAGCAGCTGTTTTCAAAAGACAGTGTCAGATGAGCTCAGTGTCATTTATTTTCTATTTTCTGTATTTTTACTCTGTTTCCACTTAGTAAGCCATTCTTAAGTTCACTTAGTAAGTGAACAGAACATGCCAGCAGGTAAATTATTCAAAATGAAAATTTCCGATTTTAACGTGTAATACTCAAATACTGATACAAAAGATACTGGAAGACAAGAAAACTAAACAAGGAGAACTCTCCTCTACAGAAGGGCAGTCCACCTTTATTATCTCATTTTTATTAACTTGAAGCATTCCAGATCCTGTCTACCTCACTGTACTTAATGGATTTCAAATTTAAAGCCTTCAGATCCCCCCAACCAACATCTCTCTCCTTTCCAAGCCAAACACAGCAGATGCAAAGCCTCAGAGCCAAATTCTGCTCATGCAGCTTCTCCAACTTCAGTGGAGTTTCACTTTCAAACTAATCAAGTCTGTAGCATTGCTGGTACCTTAACAGTTTCAGCATTCAGTGATACACTGTGCTTTTGAATAGGCAGATGAGAACTCGGCATGAAAACTAAAATCCCTCTCTAATACCAACGGGCAACTCGCACTATTATTGGTAACAGATTCAGTCAATGCACTGAGTGATAGGATGCCAAATTATTTAGACATCTCTTCGGCTAAGCCAGAGGTTATACTAATAAGATAAGTTTTAGAAAGCAGGATTTTACTTTTACACATTCACAAATGCAGGTGATTATTCTTCCATTTACAGTGCAGACAACTAAAGAACTCACACCTGGATTCTAACTTGCTATAGGAAAGGCATGAAAGGGAGTTTAATACCTGATACTGCAGCTTTTCCAGTCACAGGCGTTGGTGTAGTCATCAGAGAAGCAACACTTACAACAGTGGAAGTGGCAGTCTTATTCACTACTGATGAAGTAGACTGGCTCTGGCTTATACAGATTTGGTGTTGCTGTCCCGATGTCTTTGCTACAGGAGTTCCAGAAGATGATGAACTGGAACCTGCATTATCTATTTGCTGCATAAAAGAGGCAGAGAAGAACAACAAGGTCCTTTTTGTGTCACAGATAACAATAAGCACAACGAAGTAACAATATCCAGAAGCAGCAAAACCAAACGTTTATCTGTCTGTCATTACGCAGCAAAATGTTCTCAAGCACATATCCAAAAGCCCAGATACGACGATGGTACATACAGAATGGAGGCGGTTTCAAGCAGAAGTGAAACTGCACATTGGAACTGCTACCACAGCTGCTTTGATAGTGCCTGGAGCCAGGCCCCTTAACATCAGCAAGCAGGTAGGTCTCCAGATGAGAAATGTGACCCAGGAACATTTCATGTCTCCCTACTGCTCAGAAGTCCAGGCTGGCCACTGCCGGCCTCTGCAATCTGTTGACAGCAGACTGGGCACTAAGCACTGTGGAGAGTCTGTGATCTGAGAGGAGACCTACAGCCTAGTTACTGCTGGCTTTCACTGGCCTGCTGGATACGAAGTGTCAGGCACTTCACATTCTTCTTCAAATTTTTGTGCCAGCAGCAGATTAGATGTTTGAGAGCTGCACAACTCAAAAGATCTCATCTGTATGACTGCAAAAGCTTTTCCAGATAAAATTCAGGTAGACAAGGAAGGCTTTAACAACCTTAAAAGCAAGAGAGTGCAAGTGTCACAAGTTTCAGTTTCTCTTCTCCCCTTGTTTCTTCGCAGAAAATAAAAAACAGCAAACAACCCAATCAGAAAAGGAATTGTGGGCACTGTGCTGGTACACAAAAATAAGAGCAAACCCACCAGCAATGCTGACTGAGAAGAACGCCAATAGGGAAAAAAAGAAGTCCTTTCCTGGAGATTGTATCAGCTAGAGCGCTAACACTGTATTACAGAGTTCTGGCAGTGTTGTTTCTCACCTGGGCCACCCCGTTTGTGGGAAGGGCCACAGCAGGAGCAGCAGCTGTGGTGATAACACCTCCTGATACTCTCAGCACAGTGGTGCCAGGTTTGGAGAGCTGGGATGTGGCAGGTACTGATTTTATAGACCCATCTGATATTTTCACCAGTGATGTCTGTCCACTGGGCGCAGCCTTTGAGAAAGAACTCAGCGTAAGGAAAAAGGTGTATTTGTTTTGGATTTTCTTTTACTTAACCCTTCCCCAAAATCACAACAATAAAACAAATAAGACAAATGCTTTTGGTATTACTGAAAAATATTTTCAGAAGACTTTTGAAAAAGGCATGGGGTTATTCAGCCTGGAGAAGAGAAGGCTCTGGGGAGACCTTATGGAAGCCTTCCAGTACCCAAAGGGGCTGACAAGAAAGCTGGGGAGGGGCTTTTCACAAAAGCATGTAGTGATAGGACAAGGGGGAATCACTTTGAACTAAAAGAGGGTAGATTTTGATTAAATATAGGGAGGAAATTCTTCCCTGTGAGGGCGGCGAGGCGCTGGCCCAGGCTGCCCAGAGCAGCTGTGGGTGCCCCATCCCTGGCAGTGCCCAAGGCCAGGCTGGACGGGGCTGGGAGCAGCCTGGGCTGGTGGGGGGTGTCCCTGCCCGTGGCGGGGGGGTGGGAATGGATGATCATTAAGGTCCCTTCCAACCCGAATCATTCGATGATGACGAAATTGTGGCAACAATACGTGGAACAAAATTATGACCTCAGAAATCAACTTCAAACTGTTGACTGCAAAAATATGTCCATCAATCTTGAATTTTGGACAATGAATTACAAGTACTCTTGGGGAGTTTGAATTTTACAGGGACTACCTAGAAGTTTTTAGAAAAGGACCTTAAAGGTCAAACCAAACCCCAACATTTTAAGAGCTTTAGCACATGACCCATTTCTAAGGTTCAAATATTCAAGAACATTTTTGCATCTAACTGTATTTACTTCTCTGTTTCACTAAGAAATCCCAGAGCACGTTTACAAACTAGCAGCCCAAGCTTACATGTGACCCACTCTGAGAACAGAACTAAAGCTGAAAAATGTTAGCAGTCCAACAGCTGCATATGAAAGCAGGCCTTCATGTGCCTTCTTCGCCACAGTACAGCCAGCATCACAATTGTACAAAACCCAAACCAAACAACTACAAAAGGAAAAGCTCTTACAACGTGCAGCTGTGGTTCCTATACCTTATCTGACAAAATACTAACTGGTAAGAGAGAAACACACCATTTGCAGGTTACCTGTGTAAAGAGAGCTGTTTTCTGTCCAGTTATCACTTTTAATGCTTGTCCTTGTGTGGAAGATGTTCCAACTCCTACGTTGCCCTGAACAACTGAAGCTGGAGTCAGCTGCTTCCCAGAACTCTGAGGAGAAGGCTGGCCAACCAAAAAGGTGCCCTGCTCCAGAAATAAGTTACGAGAGGTCACCACTTTGAAACACAGTTAAGAGTCAACAGAAATCTAGGAGTGTCAATACAGGATAAAAGCCTATAGCTATTATGCAATAACATTTAATCTTCTAAAATGTGGCACTGCTAATTACAGTGGATGCTTCTGCACTAAGAGCGGGACATAGCCTTTTATTCTTGGCGCAGAACACTTTCTGATGCAAGGGAAGGGGTGAAAAAAGCCACACTCAGTTCCCCGTCTTGTCAGAGCCATCCACTACAATTTAACAAACTTTATGCTCTTCAAGTTTACTCTTTGTGACAAATGCTGCTTAGCAAGCAAGATTGGAGAGGCTACTGCTGGGCAAGGCCAAAAAAAATAATAATAAAAAAAAAAACCGTCTCACTTCAAAATGTATTTAGTCCCCTCACAAAAGCTATACATTCAGAGCGCGGCATGCAGAAATCACACCACCAACACTATAATAACCTATCACCTTAGACCCTTCCTACTTCACATCGATATTCAGTTGTTACCCCCTTCAGAGGCTTCATTCACCCTCTGTCACACATGGATCCCTTCACATAATCTTCTGGTTCCTCATTTTTCTTTCTTACTCAGCCTTGCTGTTTCACTCCAATAACTCCCCCTTACTCTGCTCGCTCTCATGCTTTCCTCCAACTTTTACATATCCTACTGTGTAAGGTAACTCCATCGTATCACCTCTCGTTTCAGTGACCCTGGTGGCCCTGCCACCAGGCACTCTTACCACACTGTCTTTTCTCCACCCACTGCTTACCCTGGCCTTACTCACTGCTGCTTTCTCAGCCTGCAAGGAACCATGAGGGTACAACCCTCAAGGGGAGGTGAGGGGCAGAGATGTGCCAACAGCAACAAGTGGTAAAGTAGATGCCTGGCAGAGGGAAGAGATGGAAGGGTTGTTAAGAGAGGATCTAGATCCCATAGTCCAAGAATGTTTCATGTACTACGGAACCACAGGACACCAACCTAACACCACTGCAGCCTGAAATGTCGATCTGCTTCAAATGAGATGCTTATGCCACTGACCTGGGGTGTCTGCTTCAGGATGTAGGATGTATAGGTGAGGTGCTGTGACAAGTTACTGCTTGTGCTTTGGGCTCCTCCTCCTCCACTATTTGTAGAAGAACCAGACTGGAGACCTACAACCAGAAGAAGAGGCTTGACCCTTTGGTTACCCAACACTGTCAACTGCTGAAGCATCCCTGTATATAGTCGTAATTAAAAAACACTTTGCAAGACATTTGCTGACACACGTTTTACAGCCGAGTATCATTATTATCCAGTACACCACAGTTCATAGATGCTGTCTAAAAGCTCAGCAAACACTGCGAACAAAAGGAGCTATGGGGGAAATAAGGAGGACTGGTGGGCAAGCAAATGTCATTTCAGACTGTTTTGAATTTTCTATCAAAAGAAAATGCTGTCCAACAGATGAACAGTCTTTTCATCAGTCTATTGCAGGTTATGAATTTGCAGCAAAAGCCCTAGAAAGCCTATGAATCCCAGTGGCTTCTTAATTTTACTTCTGTTGGCTGTCCAGTGCAATTGTTAACAGAGTATTAGATCATGGACACCATGCAGTGGTAATCTGCAGTGACACTTTGATATTGCTCTGTCTCCAGAAGGAACAGCCTGAACACTTTTTTTGCAGTCTCTCATTAAGGAGTAAGGATTACAAAGTATTTATGGCTCTGTCACAAAAATCACAAGTATTGGCTCGTCCTTGATGCCTGTGAGATTATTTCCTTGTCAAAGCTGGCCTGCCGCAGCTTCCTCTCTAAATCTCAAGCAATGGGGCTCCCATCACATTCTACAGCCCAGAAATACCTTCACCAAGAGTATCTACTTCTTCAGTGACATGTACTCTATTGCTATGTTGCTGGTATTTACGGCCTTACATATTAAGCTGAATAATATCTCTTCCTTACTGCCAGTATCAGAACTGGGAGCAAAAACTTTACACCAAATCCATCTCCCATCCCAACCCCCAGCCTCAAAAGGGGCATTCGGGAGAGGGCTCACGACAAAACTCTTCATCTACACAGTCCAAAACCTGCAGTATTCTCTCCCTACAGCAAGAGCACACTATAAAATGAAGTATTGCCCATCAGAACTATTTTAGCAATGTTATTCTCCGGGTATTTCACAGCAAGCTTGATTGACAGGCCCATTACCAAAAAAGTATTTCTGCTGGTCTCAACAGCTTGGGGCCAAACCTTGTATCTCTATTCAAAACGGTCTCTTCCACTAGTTCCAGATACAGTATCTTGTCCTTCTCAAACTTAGCTCCTTATGCTTCTAGTTTCTCCAGGGTGTCATTCCATTACTTATTAATAGCTTTCACAACACATTCAAATCCATCTCAGTTTAATATCGTGAAAATGCAGTTGTCTTCCTAAAGATCACAAGGAAGAGTTAAAGACAACCCTTTGCTGAATTCTGAGGAAAATTACACTGTCTGCTTTCAGCACAGAAAGACATTGAGAGCACTGCAGGAAAAGCAGTTTCATCGAGAAGTCACTTGTAAGATCTCAGTCTTAAAAAGCACCATATACTGTGTTGTTGTGAACAAAGAAACCCCATCCCACTACTGACTTCCACAGCACCAGGATGCTTTATAGCAAAAATGCCAAACATATTAATTATGCAGTGATTACATTATTTAATTCATTAGATTTCCCTGCAAGACTAACTAGCATTATTCGTGGCTCGCAGTATGGCTCCTTGGGGTATCAGAAGCAGTTTTCCTTTCCCAGAAGGATTCTTGCTGTTGGTGGTGAGGTACAGTTTGGTGCCAGGTGGTAAGTTTGCCAAGTTTGCCAGGTTGGTGGCTGGTAACTGCAGTGTAGCCATAACTAGAAAGAAAGAAACAATAAAAAGAAATCAAACTACTGCTTGCAGAAAGTAGCACGCATTGAAATCTCCACAGGATGGAAGTACTAGGAGCGACATGCAGCTCGCCTTTTGATAATCCACATGTAGCTGGCCTAACAGATTAACTCCACCAGTGATGCACAGATGCTTTTTTGAATAGGTCTGAAAAAAAAAAAAAAAAAATCTCGCTGCATGCAGAACCACTTACGGCTGCAGGTCAAAGCAGCACAGCCACAGGGTCTAGAGGCATCCTCCAGCCCAGAGGCTACACATCATCCTTCAGGAAGTCCAGACCCTGAGCTAACATGCTCAGCTAAAGCCAGCTGTGGCAGAAGCAGGCAGGGTGCTTCTGCCCAACCCTTGTAACTGGGGAAGATGTGAAGATACATTAAGGGCAGTTTGGCTCTTGTTTGTTGATGTGGAGCTTTTTTAGCATCTAAGGACCACAATGCTGGGCAAAAATGTGAGACCTGGCTCCATGAAAGACTGCTAGTTCTCCAGTACATTCCCCAGCATATCTGATCTCCACTCACAGAACACTGCATGTTTTAAAGTACTTGTGCTCCCTCCTCTTCCCCCTTACAGATAATGAGTGAACATTTGCTTTATAACTAATCTCAGTCAGCCTGAATTCCCCTACAGACCTCTCTAGTAATTTTGAAGTTTTTCAATCACCCATAGTTATTTTGCAGTTGGAGAAATCATTACAGACCCTCAAAGACTACCCATCATGAGCTACTAACAAGGTGTAAAATTACTCTACCTGAGCCTTGAGATGTACTTTTCTGAGCACCTGTGGAAGAAACTTGCGCCTTTGTTATAGTCTGCACAGGCTGAGCAACAATCGTCCCTCCACCTCCACTCACGATGGCTTTGGCTACACCTTGAGTCACAACCTGCTTCGGACCAACAGCCTTTGCTACCGAAGAGCTAGATTTTGCCACAAGTATCTGGCCACCACTTATAGCCACTGCTTGTTTCACTGTCGACTGTAAAGCAGAACCAACTGGAACGCCAACAACCTGCAAGAAATAAGTATTGGATGATGTAGTGCTGCCAAGCACAATCATGTGAATTCTAGCTGGTAGCTACCTCCATCTCTAGACAATTCAGGACACTTTATACATGTCTAGTCACGTATAAAAGCTATTAATTCAGAAACAAAATTAAATTGGCAAGAGGTCAATCCTAAGCAAAAAGATAAACACAACCAGGATTTCAGAGCACCCACAAAAGATTAAGAACATTCAAATTACAGGGCACTTCCATTTTTTCCCCTCATATATAAGCAATGCCTTAATTCCAGCTGAAGATAAAGCTTGCGTTGGCAAAGCACAGAGATCCAGAAATTTAGTTTCAAACACATTAATGGGAACAGACTCCCTGGGAAAACTATGGCCTCAAAGCAGAATCACAAACTGCTTCAGTTTTACGTGTTGACAATAACTGCAGGGAAACACAAGTTTGCATACCTGCTCAAAGAGGCAAATAAGGAAGTAAAATGGAAACAAACTGTTGCAAATGTAAATATGTATTTACTTATGCAAAAGTGAAAGCTTTGTACGTAGTCTCCTGTGCTTGGCACATGATTTGACTCTATCCACAATGGAAACAGGCAAGAACGGAGACAATTTCTGACACATCTGTCATCTTGTCACTGCACAGTTACTGTGCCTTCTCAGAAGCTGTGTCACTCCTGTTATAGCAGCACTGCATTGGCACAGACTCCTACAATAGAACACTTCAGCTGTCACTCAAGTAGCACTGCTTCTGCCTAATGCTAGTTCTGGCTCAGACTCCACCCCACTCCTTGTTTGTCCTGATCTTTTTTCTGTTGCAGGCCTTGTTTCCTTGGACTGCAGTCCAAAGAAATAAGGAAAGAATTTGACCCCTCTTACAGAAATACCTGGATGCATTTCAGAAAGAGCTGATGATGGCAGCCCGCTGTCTGGGTTGTTCAAAACCACCCCCATCCCAACTGTTGCAATGGGTTAGACAGAAGCGGGAGATGTTCCCTGTATGTAATAAAATGCAATAGTGCCTGCTCACCCTGCTCCCTTCTCACGGTAAGCAGGTAATACAAGGTAAGCATGGTATGATCCACTGTGCACATGGAGAAAAACGAGCTAAGCATGGTGCTGCTGCCTGGGTCTGAGACAGAAGCAACCCTATATCCCCAAGAGAAGCACAAAATGTTGTAATAAAACCACAAGAAAGACAGCTTACACCACACCAAAGACACCCAAGTGCCTCATACCTTAGACTGCACTGTCCCCTCGCCTGTGCTCACGACCGGCTTCTGCGGTGACAAGGCTAACATGTGGCTCCCTTTTACAGTGACATACTGCTGCACAGAGGTCTGCGTGGCTGTCCCTGTCACTGGTAGTTGCGGTTGCTGGGGCAGCTCTCCTGGCTCCTGCTTTATGATCACCTTTTAAATAGGAAGAAATAATAAGAAAGCAAAGACCTTAAATTGTCGAGGATCATTTCTGAAACAGCCTGTCTGCAGGAAAGGGCAGGCCAACAGTCAGACATGGTTCTTACCACCAGGTGGACACTAACTCAGCTCCAAGACAAGGGCTACTACCAACATGGGTGTGTGGGTGGTGTCTGCTCTTACAAAGCATTCCAGATTTGAGTGGTGCTCACAGAAATTACAGAATCACAGAAACAGCAAGTAATATTACAACTACTAGTCATGCTAACAATGGGCTTTACCAGACCTGACGACTTCGGGCCCTGCATCTCAACACTGAGCCGCAATACCCTAAGGCTTCAAATTTCTAAGCACCCTCCTGCTCAGAACATGTTCTAAACCTCCATATTTTTTTTATATCCTGCAATATTACAACCAATATTATAGCTATAGATACCGTAAATTATTATAGCTGGCATTATTCTCTCATGTACATGTTTCACGTTTCTCTGGGACAGGCCGTAGATCTAATCCCAAAGAGCAGCGACTCAAGAAAGGCTGGGGTTTCTTTTGTGTTAGATTGCTGTAGGCACTGTAACTGGTCGGAAGCATTCTTCCACCTTTTACCTGGATCACCTAATACTGCCAGAACCAACTTATAATTCTGGATGACAACATTTAAGGAAATGTACTCAGAAGTAGCAACATCTGACATTCAGAAATCACTGTATCATTTTTTAAGTAGCTCCTGACAGATCTACTGCAGTTTACTTTCACTGTATCCCACTAAAAACAGCTTTAAAACATCAGCTTCAATATGAAAGTGATTCAAAGAAAACCAAGAAAGGATTAAAGAGGAGGTAAAAAGAAAGATGACAGGTACAGTAAAGCCACAGGGAGAGAAAAGAAAAAAACAGAACAAACCCAAACATTTTTGAGAGGTGCTAGAGAGCCCTTGGCAGGAAGATGCATTGATTCCAGTAATAGTTTTCCATGCACTGGAATTTACATGGTTTGTGGCACAAGACAGCATGAAGTGGCACTATTGGGCTTCTTGTCCTGGCAAAAAAGCCAAGAGGAATACCTTTGTAAAAGCTCCAAGTCCTCCAGTGACTGATTTGGGGCTCTGCACCTTGGAATGGCTCCCAATGGGACAGAGGGGTGGCATGGTGGCAAACAGAGAATCCTCCTGCTGCAAATAGGAAGACATGGTGCACAAAATCAGTGAAATGTCTAATGGAAGTAATAAAACAAGTGACTGCTAATAAAGGGTAGTATGGACCATCTAGGCAGGCCAAATTACCTGCACAAATAAAGACATTTCCAGAATCAGTCAACAATTAATTAAATGGAGTGTAACATACTTAATACAACCTACAAAGCAAACTTTATTTGGAATGTTACATCTCCAACAGCAGTAACTGTTTCTTACTATATCACACATAGGTGAAAGAAATCGACTCATTTTCCCTGGCTAGCTTTTTATACAAAGTGTTTCAGAGCTGTAAAATTCAAGTAGGTTGAAGCGGTATTTTATCAATGCATATAAATACCTGATGGGAAGGTGTAAAGAAGATCAAGCCAGATAACAATCAACAGTAACCAATGAAAGGACAAGAGTCAATGGGCACAAATTGAAAAATTGAAACACAGGACATTCTGTTTAATTATAAGGAAAAAAAAATATTTAATGGACATAAAACACTGGAAGAGGTTGCCCAGGGAGGCTGTGGACTCTCCAGCTTTGGAGATACTCAAAAACCAACTGGATGTACTCCTGAGCAACCTGCTCTACTTGACCCTGCTCTGAGCAGAGGAGTTGGACTGGACAAACTCCAGAGGTCACTGCCAACCTCCATCATTCTGTTATTCTATACACAGTCTCAGAGAGAGAAGACAATCTAAGAAGAAACAAGTTACAAAGGGGAAAAAATATGTTCAACTTAAGTCTGCAAGCAAAATCCTCTCAGATGAATTTTTGCTGTCCTGTAACTAGGAAGATGCGATGGCATACGGTCTTCCCAAGCAGAACTCACTATTTGGCAGAAACAGTGAGGCTACATAAGCAACTGAACTAAAAATATTTTCACACCTGCAAAATCATGCACCTGGCATTTCTGGATCTGAGGCTGGTAGAAAAACCAAATGCACTTGAGGAAGTTTGTTACCATTCTGTTTTATTTAAGTAAAATAATTGTACTCTGTTACAATCAACGTGAACTCCAAAGCCATGGTTTCACAATCACTTGGCCCATCCTTGGGCTGGATCATGACCAGAAAGCAAGCCCTCAGGCTCTATCCTAGCGCTCCTGCCATCTTCCTTGTGCTGACACATACAGCTGAAAACAGATCAGTTTTCAACCAGATCATCTGCCTGCTGTGGTTCACCACACCACTGCACAAGTGGCAGCAAACGGGGAGTGTGAAGACAAGGCTAGAGGCACAACCAGTCCTCTCCACAGCAGCTTGCATATCGGTCATTTTAAGGTGGCTGAAGAAACACAGCTTTAAGTAATAAAAAAATACAGAGAAAGCTAGCACAGTGATGAAAAGTGGCGAGTTAAGCACAATCTGTAACATCACAGTGAACTATCAGGCACTCCCTCCTCTTTAAAGAAACCATAAAATTACACTTTTCCACCAACCAGAAGACATTAATCAAAATATATTACTGTTTACAGAGCTATGATCTTTTTTTTTTAACATACCTTCAGTTTTTAACTTTGCCCTGGAAATACAGAATTCAACTGTCACTAATGACACGCGCCTACTCTGACTCACTGAGAACCTTTCAGAAAGAACTGTCCCAAATCAGTGAAAATTAAAGACTCATGAATAGTTTTCAGCATAGTTAAGTGAAATCCATCTGAGCAGACAGGCTCTTAAAAGCTGAAGAGCTACCTGCACACCTGACACTTAAAACACTACTCCAAACCAATTGCTTCGGACAGCAACCTTCACCACTTTCTTCCTAACAGACACTAACAGTATTTCAGTTCCAAATATAAAGAGATTTGGTCTCCGCAGGCTGACTGGCAAGCCTTTGCTCCCCACCAAATCCTGCATTAACATTTTTCTGACTTGGAGACAGGGAAACGCTCCTGCTTTCAGCAGCACACCCACCAGCTGCTTTCAGAAAGAGCCACACTGACGGCGCTTCCCTGCCAGAAATAGCCTTCCTAGCACAAGATGTGGGAGAGATTTTACGTGAGACAGTTCAGTTCCATACCTTTTGGGCTTTGCAGATCAGATGCATGGTGGACCCCATTTATCACTGTTTGTTTACACACTGGGTTACTCCACTGTTTACACAAACATTTTTCTAAAAGCAGGCAGTTATAAAACCACTAAATGGGCTATTTTCAGGCTGCTAGGAGTGGCTGCTGTACAAAGATAATGAACAGAGTGAAGGTTTTGAGGTAGGCACCTCTGGTTTAATCACATATTGTCACTAAAAGTGAAAAAGATCAAAGTCAGCTACAGAAGAGCTTTTTTGAAAGACAAGACATTTTGAGAGCTATGCTCTCCATGGATCCCCTTGTAGAAAATGCAAAAAAGCAATGCCTTTAACAGAGGTGTAGGCACGTCTAATTAGAGCTGCATGAAGTGACACTATCATCTTGTATAACCACCATGTTCTCACACAGCTCCCTCTGTTAGACACAGTAAATCTTCATATGAAATGACAACCTAAAGAATTTCCTCGAAATGCAGGATTTATAACACTTAAAAAGCCCTATTTAATAGGAAGCTGAATTTTAAATGGAAAGTACACACCTAACGAGAACATTACCTTGACAGCTGAGGTGACAAAACTGTTCCCATGGGTCTTTGATACAGGAGATCCAGTTCCGTGAGAGGCCTGACAAACACTGGCCTGTTTGCTGGTTGGGCTCCCTGCGTATCAGGAAACAAAGGACATGTCAGGTGAGGGCTGGCGAGCCGTGCCAACAAACACATGAAACCTCTTCTAAGACGACACACAGCATTTATTTTCAACTGTGTATTCTCCATGAAGTACGTCAAGTGGGAGTTGGCATGGGCACAAAACAAATCCACTACCAAATTTCCACCGGCAGAACCCTTGCCCCAGAGGGGGTACTCTGCACCCAGAGCTCCGTTTGCTGCAGGCAAATGGAAAGGCACCTTCCTCGGAGCCTGAGGGTATCGGCTACAGGTGCAAACATGTGAAATTAGGACAGTAAATGAGCTGCCAGTGAGAACCTGCTGCAGAAGCCCTCTGAACCTACACCAGCCTCAGACACTGGCAGAGGGGAAGGCTTGGAGGAGGCTGGAGCAGGAAGGAAAAGGAAGGCCAGGAAAGGAGAGAGACAAAGTGAGGAGTAACATGAGGAAGGGACAGAGTGAGGAGGGTGAAGGAAGAAACAAAACCAAGGAATTAAGACACAGGGTCCTCTATCTGCAGAAGACTGCTCTTGCAAAATTAACATACGGATATATGTGCCACAGCACTCTCCTGACCCCTCAAAACGGATGGGGGTTCAGTGGTAAACTTACCCTGCATTACCAGTGTGTACATAACACTTTGTTGCTCAGCAGCAGTTTATTACTGCTGTTGGGCTGGTTGGTTAGTTTTGTTTCTTCAAGAAATGCCAAAGCCACAGACTACACACACGAAAACACAGTAATAGTCTCTCACACAGCTGTACTACAATCTGCATTTAAATTTAAAAGCAAGCAAGCAGCCATTTCAGGGGTTTGGAAAGGCTGGCTTTCAGAGCATAGAGCTCTTGCCACTCATTTTAAATATGATCTGCAGTCTTATCAAAAACGTCCCAGTGACTTTGTCTGTAGTATCACATTATGCTCAATCCAGCCTGGCTGCTGTAGCCAAAAAGCCAGTTCCACGTTCCCTCTTGCTCTGTCATACAGGGTCTGGTGATGAAGCTATCTGACAACAAAGCTCAGTCTGGGGAGAGGAGGGCATTAATTTTCTGCTCTGCCACTGACCTGATCTGACTTGTGCAGGATACGAGCAAAGCAGCAGGAGCGCAGGGGAGGGAGAGGCAGCAGGCAGTTTCTTCCAGGCCAGTCTGCACTTACACCACACTAACATGGTGGGAAACTGCACCTTTAACAGCATTGAGATTTGTATGTCCAAACCATCTGGTGCATCTACAGAACCTACCCTCCATGTGCAAATCTCTACTAGGACAATACAAAAGTTACCCAAACAACAATAAACCACGTGTGCAGAGCAGACAGTAAGGCCAGAGGTAAGGAAGAAACAGAACAGAAAAAAAGGCAGAACCCCCCCAAACAAACAAAAAAACCCAACCCCAAAAACCTATTGGTGAAACAGCTTCAGCGTTAGCAAGAAATTCCTAAAACATACTTTGAAAAATTCAGCTATGACTATGCTCCCCCTACCAATTCCCTCTGTGAAGAAGCTAAAATGAACATGACAGCTGTGTTCCCTCAGATAAAAGGAGGAACTGTTATTAAGAGAAGAATATTTGCATTTTCCAACCATGCCCAGCAAACAGTTTGCGTATTACATGTACGCTGCACTTCATCACATAGCTCTGAGCATCCTTCTGAGATGCTAGCAAGCACACACATACATAAACAAACATGTTTTTAAATAGACAGTGGTTCTTGGCCACAAATCACAACAAATGAAAGACTTTTGAGTAACTTTTTCCTCTAGCACTGACACAAACTACCCATTGACCCCCACACCCATCACCCATCTCCTGCAGCTCATTCCTCCCCCTGGACCCAGGCTTACAGCACCACTGAAGCACCAAAATAATCCAGTTAGAGGAATCCAAACTGGCTGGAATTGGACCAGCTATAAGTTAAAAGCAGTAACAAAACCCAGCACGGCTGCTCTGGTAACATGGGTCTATGCATTTCAACACATGTAAAGCACCGTACGCTGGGACTTGAAGACTGATCTGCCTGTCACTGCAAGCTCTCCATGCTTTGTGCCCACATCCGCAACACAGTTCTCACCCAGCCACCCATGTTTCTGTCTAAATCTCCATGCACCACAGTCTACATTACTTCCTCCCCTTCCCTTTTTGCCTGCAAAGAACAGGCTCTCTCTGAAGAGGTGTCTGTGGATCCCATTCGGCCTTATGCTATGTGCTGTTTCCTAATGGAAGTCATGTTAAAGTCTGAGATACCTTAACCATGTTACACAGGCCAGTTGTGCACACCAACAATACCTCCTTCTTTCTTTGCCGAGCACTCTTCCACCTTGACAAACTGAAATACTGTTATTGCACTCATCATTTTAAAGGAAGAATAAACCTGAATGGGTAAGACTAAGCCACTGCCTTTGGTGATCACACTACACACCTGTGCTTGTGGCTGCTGCTCCAACCATCTGTCCAGGCTTGTCCACAATAACATACGGATTATTAATGACTGAACTAGCAGAGCCTTGCTTCATGTGCACCGGAGTGGAGGTTGGGGTACGAGGTAGCGGAGATGGACTAGGGGTCGATATTGGAGAACCTTAAGAAAAAAAGTCCAATGCTTCTATCTTGTAAATGTTGTAAGAACATAAAAATACAGCAATAGTAGTACTTTTTAAAATGGCTTAGAGAAGGAACATTTTTTGAGGATGCATTTCCCAGCCTGAGTGAGATCACATGACTTGGAGAAGGAAAGAGGAGACAGAAGGAGAGGAAAGGCATGTAAAGCACTATGGCTCATACCTACCCTGGACATTCTCTGCCTACCAGAACAAGCAGGGTTCAAAGGGACCTTGAGAAGCCAAATGTTCTGTCCCTGAATCCTGAGGGATGTGACCTAAATCATTCTCACTGCCAAGACCAGTCCATCCAAGGAGAGGAAGAAAGCAAGAGAGCTGAGCTCCTTGAGAGGTGCTCTCCTTCTCTTGTGGAGCCCACAGTACGGGCATTCAGAGCCAGGAACTGAGCAGTTCATGTAACAAGGCTGTGCGATACAGCAGCCATCAGACAGTCATGGACACTCTTGCCCCTTCGCTGCTCTCACTACAGCAGAAGCCCTTAACTGTAAAATGTGCAACTTCTGTGTAACAGGACCAGGAAAGGGAAAAACCAGAGAAGAAAAAAGTTGCATGAGGCAGTAAACAAGAAATGCAGAGAAAAGGACAGGCAAGGCAGTGATCAGAGAAAAAGAGATGGCAGCAAGCACACTAAGCTTTGACTGCCTGTTAATCTGCTTTCTTGGCAGTGATTGACAATTAAAATGGAACATAAATGCCGATCAAATAAAATCTCCGTTGTCTTATGAACTGCTTTTGGAATCTGAAAGGGGTGACTCTTCTTGGCAGATGGCAGAACCTTGGAAAATATTTAGCAAGGAAACATTTAAATAGCAAAGATCAACAGAGAGCAGTCCAAGGATTTTAAGGATAGGATGGCCCCTATAATTCCTGCTTTCTGGGAAGCCTTGGGAAAAGAAGATCAAGAGGAGAGCTTATTAAGAAAGAAGAAAGCACTTGGCATAGGTTCAAATGTAAATCAGCCTGAGTACAGTTTTAAGATGTCAAGGAACAGTATTGAAATGTAATTTTAAAAAAACAAAACAAAACCAACAAACCAGACACACTTGAGGAAAATTATCTGGGAGCAGATCATCAGAAATCACACATACTGATAGCTGGTGCTTCATCCTCTCTACCCAGAACACCAGAAAATGAAGGAACGTTAACAGGTCCTTTCAGCTTCAAAACATATGACATGATGAGCTGCACATTAAAACCTTCTGATGTAAAACATCATCCAGTGGATGGCATCATGCCCAGGGCAGGGAAGGGACTATAAGTGAAATGAGTAAACAGCACCTTGACCACGTTTGATTCAGAAGCTATCAAAAGAGTGTATCACATTGCTCACTGCAGTCAGCTGACAATTTAATCCAACGGAGGGTGGACTTTTGGAAGAGGAAGAGCAAAGCTGTTCCATCTGAGGATATATCGCAAGTACAAGAGGGACTATTTGAGTGTACAAGGTCGAACCTAATTATTTGCCAATAATCAGAAAAAAATTTTCTTCTTAATCCATCCCAGCTGTCTGAAAACAGGAGGGAGAAGAACACATATGTGGGCTTCTTCCCACATATAAATACCCGACGTGGAAGCTGCATCCTTGCCTGGGCCTTTCTGTGGGTAGCAGTCCAGCTAAAGTCTATCTTTCTATCTTTTTCGTACTTAAAAGCATTCAAGAACAGGGAGAGAACAGCTCTCATCCTGCTTTTGATCCAACGTGAAGCATTTCACACTTGTGTGGTTTTTTTCTTGAACATTAAGAAGTGTGTTTAGCTCCTTATCATAGAGTTTCCTACTGCCCAATGTTCAAAGATTGGCAGGAAATCAGGGGAAGGACACAAAACAAGTCCAACTGGTTCACTCTCTCGTTTTCCAGGGTGAAGCACTGGGATAAGTAAACTAACATTCACCTGATACAATCTTGCAACTCATGGTGATAGGCTGGAAGGATTTTCCTGGTGACTCTGCAGGGCTTGGACTCTGACCTTGAGGCACTATTTTACAGCTAGCTGCAATGGGTTGAAAGGCTGAATTTCCATGAGAGCCAAAGGCAACTTTCTGTGTGGCTAATTTGGTGGGAGTCCGTTCTATCGAAGATGGCAGGGAATAAAACGTGGCATGTCTTTCGGTTTCAGCATTCCCAGGGAATCCTGATTAAAACAGGGAAAACAAGAGAAATAGTTCTTAGGCTGAGACATCTAATTCCTTACTGTGCTTCTCCACACAAACAAAACTCAGGTATGACAAACATGTTCTTGAAGGAAGGAAGGAAAAACAACCGGCGGGCAGTGCTGAACAGGGAGAAAGTGGGGTAGGGGGTTCCTCCTGCGCAAGCTTGTTGGATTCGTCTCTGAACAGAAGAATAAAACGCTACTGTGCACAGCCTGTTCAGCTGTGGCAGGTGATCAGCCACTTCTCAAGCATTTTCTTGGAATGACCTTTCCATTGACCAAAAGCTGTTGGTAGTTTCAAGTGTCCTCAGTTAGGGCTCCACAAGGCTAAGGCTGGACCTCCTTCGGAGAGCATCTCACAGCACATTTTTTCGAGTAAGAGCACAAGGAGAACACCTACTGCCTTTTGGCCTGGGTTATCTGACGCAGAAGGAGATCAATTAACCTGGAGCTGACGAGAGAAGCCACTGCCTGTCAGTGTAAGAAAGAGGCAGGTTTACTTGCTTCCTGTTGGCTGTAGCAGTGCTCACCTAAAGGTGCTGCATATCTTCCTGTTCAAATAAAAAGCCTGTGAATTTAAAATTTGGTTGTGTTTCTGCTTTTTTGGCCACAAGAGAACACTGCATTTAAACAGTGGACATTCTTCTTGCTGAGCCAGAACACTGCCAGTAGCATCGTGGCACCTACCAGAAAGCACACCATGCACGACACCAGCTTAAAGCCATTCCTTGAACACAGAAGTGCCAGGAGAAATCATGAAAGGCATCAGACAATGTTGCACGCCACTGTGTTTTGAAACATAAAGTTGCTGTTTCCAGCAAGCTTCTCACACTGAAATGTGTAAACCATAGAAGACACCCTTCTTTCTCAGCCCAGTTAACCAAGGTCCGTCACGTAAGCCTTGACACCACGTATTTTAGAGAGTAAAGTTAAATGCTAACAGAGGCACAGTTTTTCCTACCTCACATGAACTAAAAACCTAACAGTGTGCCCCAGGGGCCAGCACTAGCTTGTTTCAGGCATTGCAAATGATCCTAAGGCATCAAGTGGTGCCCCACTGCAACGGGCAGTGCATTTCCTGACCTTACAAGGGGAGGAGAATGAGACCATGACATGCACAGATGCCACCCGTCAGACAAACATACACTACATCTTTTTCAGTCTCTATGTCCAACACCACAGTTATGTAGTCATTTGTGTTCCCCAGGTCAACTCATGTTAGGCACCAATGTATATAACTGAACACAGCACTAGACCAATTCCTTAAACGCGTACAGTCCGCCCAAAATTCAGAAACCTAAAAACTGCTCTGAAAACAGTCTGCCAAGAACAAAACTATGAGTGCTATCCAACAACCATTTTTCCAACTGTATCTGCTGCATAAAGCTCCATATTCACTACATCTAGCAAAACAGCCCACTCAAACTCCAGATTAAAAAAAAAAAACCCACACAAAAAAACCCAAACCAACCCCCCAAAAAAACGTAACAATTTCTGAATTACATTTCAGAGTACATTGAGGAAACAATCACCTAGGCTGAGCAATAAGCAGGTAGCACTGGCAACCTTTAAGGCACAAAAACAACTAAAAGGAGGTATCCAGAAGAGCTGAAGTTCCAAGAATTTGAATTTCACCAACACCCATTCGCTTTACCTTTGTCCACAGAAGCATCTGGGCTGGAGTCCCGCAACTGTTTAATTGGTGAAGAAGCTTTCACTGGTGCTGGGATACTCAATGGCAGTGGTAAAGATGTAGGAACATCAGAAAGGTCAGACTCTGAAGACTGGGAGAAGAGATACTCCTCGCCAAGGGAATGCCTGTGTAGCTCCACATCCACTACCTTCCAAAAAGAGGAGAAAGGACAACATTAATATTTGGTGGCTAAGTAAAGATACAAAAAATGAAAACAACTGTCTTTTCTTTTAATTTTAACGTCTAGAAACTTCTGCCTCTCCTCTCCCCACCTCTGTACAACATTTCTATTCATTTCAGGAACACTTCACAGAGGTCCAGCAGCACTTGAGCTAAGACAAAAAATGTTGCAACACTGAACCTCCACAGTAAAATAGCACATTTCTCAGTCCATGTGAAAATCTGAGCAGTGAACACTGGAAGGAATACAGAGCCCAGCTCCAAGCATCCCACTAAGGAAAGGACAGCATCCCCCCTTAGGGACAAGCACAAAACTGCAGCTTGCCTTTTCTGCCTTTTTTCATAAGGCCTTGAGAAACACACCACATTATCTACTCTTCAAAAGTGTTCTTTAATCACAGTAGACATCTCGCATTAATGTTTTCTCCACAGACTGAAAAGCTGAAGTAATGCAATTTCACCACAAAAATTTCCGTTCACTACGTACAACAAGGGGAAAATAATAAAAAACCCACCTTTAGAGATATAGCAAACTGAGTTATTAATTCACTTATTTTAAGTTTTTAAGAGTTCATTTTCCACGAAGATGCTGAATCTCAACAGATGCAGAAACTTAGAAATACTTAACATACTGCAAAATTTCAGCAGGACAGTTAGGTGATCTCTTTAACTTAAAGATCTCTTTTATGTATGAGATCTGCAGCAGACTGGTCAGGGCTGGAAGGGCCCTCCGGAGATCGCCTAGTCCAGCCCCCTGCTAAAGCAGGGTCACCTACAGCGGGTTGCACAGGAACACATCAGAATGCAAATCAAGGCATTTGGTACCAGAAGCTCCACAAAGAAATAAACATTAAAACTGTAGTACAAGTTAAGTTCTTTATGAAAGAAGAGCTGGAAACAGTCTCCCCCAACTAGAAAGGGGAAAAAAATTACTGTTGTCATGATTAGTGACAAGGTGTCATCATCATTTCATTTAACAAGAGAGCAAAAATCTGCTTTCCAGAAATTGTGAAGTCAAATGGGTCTGACTCAGTGCATAATCCTGTATATCGTTTCAAACATCCGTAAGGTAATCAAAGTACAGTATCCACCCATGACCCACTGACTTACCGTTTCTGCGCCAAGTGTCTGCAGGCCTGTGTAGGTCCTGTCCAACTGGGTAAAACAATACAATATATTTATATTAACTAGGGCAAAACAGTATCTTAGCTAGAATTTACAATACAATCTGTTTGAAAAAGATGAAACTAAGCTGAGCAGCAGCGCTCCAAAGTTTTGAGGCCACCGGGTCAGAAATCTGTGCGCTTTGTTAAGTACCCTCTCTTCTGCAAAAAAGGCAACCACAACCCAAAGCCCACACTGGAGGAGGAAGGAGCAAAAGCTGAAGGCAATGAGATTGTTGGGGAACTATTATTTCAGTCTAAGAGGAGTCTTTCAGAGTGTCCTTTTTTATTCCTGATGTCAATATGAGGAAACAATACTAGGAAAAAAATCAGATTTAAACTGACCAGCACAAAGGCTATGTTTACACCATAATTTTTGATTAAATCACTCTTTTACACTGATTACCAGCTGATAAAGAGGCAGAAAATCCCAGAGGCATCTATCAAAATACCTATAGAGAAGCTGGGTTTGACAGACTTGTGGTGCCCTGGAGCTCAGGGGCAGACAGGCTGCCAGCTGTGGAAGGCTCAGCTCACTTCTATCGACTCACAGCAGCCACAGGCTCACCCCACAAACAGCAAAGATTTGCCGATTTGAGTTCTTGCGTGCAACAGACTGGCTCAACTTTCTTCTGTTGGCTGAGCTTCCTTCGCTGCACAATGGCCATCATACTGGTACCTATTTCTCCCCCAGTTATCTCTCTCCAACTATATTTCACTCATTGTCTGCATATAAATGTCCCTAAGTTCCAGGGGAACATTTCCAACCTTCTCTACCGTCTGTATTTGGGGTTGTGAGGAGGTATCTATGTTAGCATGAAATTCATTAATACAGGCAGAGTTTAAATACAACTAATCATGCTGCTCAAAGAAATGGGAAACTAAACCAGCTCAGGACTTAATTCCACTAACAGTAGGGACTACTAATTAATGAAAACAAGAGCAATGGCCTAGTTTTCCAGGACTGCTGCATACTGCATACTACAAATCCTACTAAGTGTTGCAGGACTGATAAAAAGAGTTGAAAAATAACACTCGCTTCAAAAGGAAAAAAGGAGCAAATGGGGAATCTTGGCCCCTCCCTGCCACTCTAACAAAAGAATCTCTACCCAATACACGCAAGCACTGAAGGAACAGAGCAGATACAGCAATCACTTTACCAACAGAAAAACAGCCCTGCAGCACCCTGTCAAATGAAAGCCAGTAAGAGCACGACAAATATCTCAAACTGTAGGAAACAGCAGGTAACCGATTTGCTGCTCTGAGCAGAATCAGTTCCAGCTTCTGCAAGGCTGGGTTCCCTGGCTACCACATCAACTCCAAAATAGCCAGGGTAAGAGGCTTTCCTTCTCCAGCTCAACTATTCATGTGCAAATAACCAGCAGGACACACACACACACAAGAGAAGCAGACACACAAGTGGAGCCTCTTCTAGATTCTGCAAGAGAGCTCATTTAATTGTCTTTCTCTCAAATATTTTGTTCAAATACCTTCAAATTGTGTATGATATCAATCCTCTTGTTCTGGCTATCCTTGAAGTGTATCTGGACTCTCACTGGAAATTCTCCCCAGCCTCTCCTAGTCAGGTGAAATGGAGGTTCTCTGGAAACAAATAGCGGTTCACATTTTGGATGCAGAAGTGGTACAGCTTTCACCTACCTCTTCTTTAGAAAGCCAAAGGCTGCTTTTCTAGCTAACAACTAAAGCTATCTTTAGGCCTGCTATGCACCACAGAATGCAATCCCAGAAAGTAGAATTTTACAGCTTTGGACAGCTGAAAACATACTTTTATTTTGCACAAGGGGACAGGGAAGAAAATGGTAAAACACTGTTGGATGAGAGAATGCAAGAAACAAGCACCTTAAAAAAAAACCCGAAGGCTCTAATGCCAAATAAAAAACATTTGTTTCAAAAAAAAACCCAAGTCATCTCCTAGGACACAGCTGTAAGGTGAGTTTTCAATGCAGCATTTTGAAATCACCTTCTGCTATTCCCTGTGCAGTAGCAAGAAGGCACACGCTTCACAGAACGCCAGAGGAAGAACATACAGACAACAATGAAAAGCAAACTCAACCACAGTCATTCTCCAGGCTGGGAAAGAAGGGTGTATTTATCTCTTAACATTTACCATTACTTTGTTATTTCAGCTTGTTGTTACTGTAAATGTAACAAATGTAGTTTTGCAAGGGAACAAAACCCAAGAAAGTTAAAGGCTATTTTTAGTCCAGAACATTAATGGTCACTATGATGACTGGAACTGTGTAACAAGAAATCAATTAACCAGATGGGATTAAAACAGAATACAAACACTGACATCACATAGTGGAAACTGAGAAAGGCACAAAAAGACAGCAATCAAGTGTAATTTTAGTTATGTCATACAAGAAATATAAAGAAGTTTGTTTTCAACTTGCTTAGGGTTGCCTTCTCAGAAACATTACTGAGCCCTATCAACACTTCTTACCTAAGATAAAAGTCCTCCTGGAGTTGCCTGTCAGCAGTTTAAGTTTGCAAGAACTAAGTTGCCACTCTGTACCTAGGCAGCCTCCCCACCCTCTCTGTGGAGAGAAATTTCTTTGGGAAGACACAAAGTAGCTGGAAGGCATCCTCCCACCCTCTTGGTCCAAAGCTGGGAGAAGGAAATACAGACAGGGCATTTCCCTGCCTGCAGCGGTCAACAGAGAACTGACCCCGCTCATCTCAGGAGGGTTACAGCTCTGAATGCAGGTTTGGGAGAGGGCAGAAAAGCTGCCCTGCTTCTGTAGGGCCAGCACCACCACACTGATGGGAAATACCCTGAAGCATAAAGCCAGCGCCGCTGATCTCACTACAGTGGAGAAATATTTGGGAGAGGGACACAATTTCTTGCCCAACGCACATGTATTATTAAAACTGTGGGGAAAACAGCTTTCTGAGACTCCTTGTTCTTTTCCACACTGGAATGGAAGGGACGTAGAAAACATCTCTTTTAGCAACAGAAATCTAACCTGCACAGCATTGCAACACATACAGGAGATGCACAGACTCGTACGAATAATATGAAATGCAGCAACTGAATGCTTTTTCTCAGTAGGAAATTAAAAAACCCCAACAAATAAAACCCACAGCTGTCTGGCACATTTGCTACACAAATTTATTTTTCCTATTATTTTGGAGTAAGTCAAGCCAAGCCAGAGGTTAAAGACAGACATGGAATACTAAACAAGGAAAAGAAGTTGCTAACTTTCTAAGAAATTTGGCACGGTAAGCCTTGCAAGCATAAAGACTGGAATACTGACTAGAATAACTCATTATTACCTCACTTCTACTAGGTCATTAGGTTTGTAACTGGGATGGAGGAAGAACCAAACTTTCTTGACAAAATGATTTATGCTGGGTTCTCTCCGAGAGCCTCGGACATACACCATCCATTTATGGGTTGACTGATCATTTTCTTCCCTCTTGTCAGGGGGAATGTACCTGGCAAAGAAATTAAAAAACAAATGCACAATAAAAATCCCAAATAGATAAATACCACAAGTAGTACTTTGGGCAAGATTAGGCACAAAATTTGGGGATGGTAAAATGCCTGTGTGTTTTTCACTCTGACAGGTCATCCAAAACCAGATACAAGTCCCATAAACCACTCTATGCTTCTAACACACTTCCTCTATTTTAGTGCACAACTGCCACATGAAATTTGTCCATTTAAACATTTGGCACTTATTTAGAAATACTTAATTTTAACATTCCACCACTGTGAAATCTCTTTCCCCATCTTATTGTCAGATATCAGGAAATAAAACTGCACCAAAACACAACATCAGCAACTCTGCTACCATAAATACAAAAAATAACAATTCTTAAGTTTTTAAGAAACTTTAGTCAATACTTGGTTCCAGGCCCAGACTTAGGCAGATTTTCAAGACAATTCTAACACTGTAAGTTTCGTCAGCAAATGTTTGCTACTTTCTATGCAAGAGGAAAAGACTGACTTGAGTAGTGCAAGGGTGGAGAGTTAAAACCTGGGCTTGTCCATAGTTTCCTAAAATGAATGCTTTTCTCCACCAAGTTCCTCAAAGTTCAGAAGTTATGTATATTTATTTACCCGTTCTAAAATTTTTTGGGAAAAAATTATAAATAAAAACTGCACAAATTAATTTCTTCAGACTGTGCTGGACTTTCACAATTTTCCTCATTCTGGTGGTTTGGGTTTTTTTTTTTGTTTTGTTTAAAAAAAAAAACCCACACTGTCCCTATGGACACACTGAATTAGCCATCAGGACAACTTGCTTTTCCAAATTTTCATGGAAAAACTTGGGATTTCTAACTGGTCAGAACAGGCTGAAAGACACCCCTTGAGAGAAACAGATCTTTAAACCTTTATATAAAGATATATAAACTACTAAAACACTTTTCATCCCACAAAAAAATCATGCGGACACTTGAGGAGGGTAGCCTTTCATACAGTGATTATTCAAGAGCAATACCTCATACTGTGACAGCCTAGCAATTTTATTTGTCTCCTAATTTTAACCTCCTATTCCATTTAATCCTGATATAAAGGACCATCCCTCAGACTCCGTATACTAACTTGGAGACGTTGCCAACCACAATCGTTTTCTTCACATAAAGTCGTGAAGTTTCATCATTTGACAGTCCGGCATTTCGTTGTCCTGGTTTTTGAGAGCTTGAAACACCCGAACTGTCCTGAGGGTAGGGGAAGAAAACAAAAAGGCAAACAAAAAACCAAACATTCCTCTTAAACATCATTTTGTTTGGTGCTAGAAAAGCAAGGTATTGTTAAAAAAAGTAAACCTGCATAGTTAAATGAGAGACCAACAATGAAACATCCCTAAAAATACTTAAATTGCTATCTAGGCACGTTTAAGCGACTCAGGCACGCAACAATGATATGCTGCCCAGCCAAGTGTACACTGCATGGCTTAACTGAGTGTACGTTATGCGACATACCATGGATCTGAGCCACGATTTCAGCTTGCATTTCAAAAGCACTGCCACTGCACTATCTGAAAAAAAGTCAAGCACTGCTAGAGTGGCATCATTTTGGTCACTAATCAGAAACAAAGCTAAATCTCCCACGAGTGGCTTCTGAAAATCTGAATCTTTCTCATCCCCAGCCTCTGCTGCTTTGAGGAACTCAAGTGTTGCTTCCCAGTAAAGAACTGAGGCTGGGCTTGAGACAAGAATTCAGCTCCAACTCAACAGGGATAGCAGTCAGCTATACCACATCACCGACATCTGGATAAGCCTACAAATCCACTGTAATACTTGGGCATTATAAATCCAGCAACCTCGTAACACAACCTCAGCTATCAGGCAGTGGCCAAGACTCCCTGGTAAAGCGATGCCATGACTGCCCACAGTGCCAGCGCGGGCTGCACCGCTGCTTGCATGGCAACGAGAGGCTTTTTTATGACTGTTGGATGAAGCGAATGCCGACAGATTAAGAGACTGCTGTTCTCTCACGAACAACAGGGTTGGTGCTGCAGCTTCCTGAAGCGTAATCCACCCAGCACTCATCAGACGAGGGTCAGCGTGGGTGGGGAGCACTATGACTCCTCTGTTAAGTCAGTGATGCCCCAAACAAGCAAGGAGCCACAGAAGGCTGGGATGGCTCCTGCTCCTCATCACTCTCTCAGCCACCTCTGGGCCACGGGCTGCATTGGTCGAAGACATACACAACTGCTCCACCAATGCCCCCAGTGCAGAAACAAGTACACTGGTCTGGTGGTTTATGATATAGGTGGGTCCACATTGTGTATCTGCCTTCTGCTATAGACCCTAGGCAGGATTTCAGCAAACTGCAGCCCTGTTATCAAGGGTGTCATGCTGCTCAGTGGAGGCAGAAATCGATGCTCTTTCTGCCATGTTATTACAACTTGTTCAGCTGCAGAATGCAGAGATATACCTATCCCTGGTCTGGGTTAGAGGCTCTACTCCTCTGGCAGGCCTGACAGCTTAAAAGAACTGAAAGGAAACAGAGGAATTTCATCTCACCTACTAAGGCACATTTCACCTGCAGTCAGTGAGAGAGTCTCCCTGGCGCAGCTAACTGCAGCGAACAGGTAAAGCATTTCTGAAGCTGCACAGCGAGCCATAAAGGGAATGGATCCAGGTCACAAAGAACCCAGAAAAAAGTATAGGGACACAATGAGAAAAGGCATTTTTAACCCGGGTCAGTCTGGCTGAGTTAAGCAAACAGTGATATTAGCACAACTGCAAGCAGCACCACCAACAGAAAAACAAACTATCCACCCAGGCTCTGCCAGCTCATGCTCCCAGGGTGAGCTAATCCACCGGCGTGACTATGTTTTCACCACAGTCTGCTGAGAAGGCCAAACCCCAAACTCCAGTGGTTCAACCACTCTGAGCAATGCAGTCCCCATGGGCACCCAGGGACAGGCAGCAGCATTACTTCTTAAAAACTCTGCTGGGAATGACACATCTTGGCTTTTCTCTCCAGGCTCTACCCTTCCAGACCTGACTTCCATCTGCACAGCAAAACCCTTTGCTCAAGCTGTGAAACTCCTCCTTCCCCAGAGGCTACCAACCACCACTGCCTGGCTGACCTCTCTGCTGGCCATGACTGAGTTAAAAGAGTTACCCAGGTTACATACACTTCAGTTGGCCTTACAGCAAAGCCAGGCTGAAAGAGTGGGAGCAAGCAGTTGGAGAGGGTAAGAAACAGATCTTCAGCAAGGTGGGTGAAAACATGAAGAGCTCCTGGTGCCAGCACTGAGTCCAGACAGAGCACACACGTCCAACAACTTGACCACCACTCGAGTTTTACTTTACCCGGCCAGTATTTCTGCTCTGTCTCTGGTCCAGGCTGTTTGTCAGCCGCTCGTCTGCATCCAAGTTGCTATTGTCTTTGTCCAGGAGAAAGTCATTGTGCTGAGAGAGCGAGTCACTCTCGGAGTGGTTGGCAGATGGAGTGTCTGAGCCCTGGTTAGCTGGAGACGATGATCTAGAGGGAGATTCCAAGAATTTCTTGATTGAAGGGTGATTAAGAATTGTTGCATCACATGACCTGGTGCCCTGCAACAAAGAGGTCAGGCAGATCCGGTTACTATTTCCCTGCAGCCCAGGTAAAAATAAAACTGTGCCAGAAGAGAAAAGGTCAATGTATGAAGAAAGAACAAATATTTAATCAGCTGCCCTGCAGGAAAAACATATGCTGCGGAAGATAAAAGCTTAAAATGGTTCTACAGAAACAGCACCCCACACTGAATCTGTTCCTTTAGACCCTGTGATCTCAGACACCCACCTGGTTATGAAAAGGACTGCAGCCAGCTCAAATACCTATAACGTCCCTTTGAAAATAACGTCTTCCCTCCCTGGGCCAACACCTACGGTCTTTTACCATAGAAAGGCCACAGCTGCCCGATTCTTGCAGGCAAGCAGGGTACATAAATGCATCAGGCTCTTTAGGTTTGATACACCCTGGCAGTCTTGTCAATGCCTATGAGGCAAGCTACATAGCACCCTGTCTGCTCCCAAAGCGTAACAGAGGATAAAGAATAAGGTGCTTAGGCATGCTTGCAAACTTTCCTCAAAATGGACATCTCGGAGCTAAACTTAGATCCTCCTGAACCTGCAAGGGGGAGGACAGGGCAGAGGAATGTTTAAATCTCTTTTGTTTTTTTCATTACTGTAACAAAGCCCGTTGCCCCACCCCCACCCCCTTTTTTTTTTTTCTCTCCTGCATTTGTTTTAACTTCAGAAACAGCAAGGAAAACACTCATCACTCAAAGCAAGTGTCCCTTGGCCACTTCTCCCAGTCACCAGTATTGCCCATCACCTTGGTTTGATGATGAAACAAGTCAGCAGAAACACCCCTCTTACCAGCAGCAGTGCACCAACAGACAGACTCACTCTGGCTCCTGAAGCCACAGACTCACTCTAGAGTTCCTTTTCTTGCAGGCAGTACCAGCTGAAAGAAGCTTTTCCTCTTCCCTGCACGAATCACCCGCATCAGCCAGGACAGCACAATAATTCATGGGGAGGGGGCAGGTCACAAAGTAAAACAAATCAAGAAACTGATTTGGAATTATTTTGTTTGGTTGGTTTTTTTGTTGGTTTTGTTTGGGTTTTTTTTTTCCTTTGCAGGGTTTTTTTTAAATCCATATAAATTCCCTGATTCAAAATTCTGCCAACGTGATTGAGGGGGTGACATGGGGACAGACACCAGGACCACTATGGAGCAGCAGAACTGCCCCTGAGAGGTAGTAAAAGTAGTGGAGTTAAACATTGTCCCACCTGGGACTCCAAAGTTCCGTTTGAGAGCTTTCTTTCCAGTTGTCTGTTAGGTACATAAGTGAAGCAATTACCAACTCTCAATTACCTGCTTATGACAGTCATATCCATATATCCAACAGCAGAGGCACACACACAACAGGACCATAAAAACCCCAAAACACAAATCAAACCACCAAGAACCTCTCTCTTTTTTTAAAACCTCTAGTCAAGTAAAATGACCAACACTTGTCCACTAATTTGTGGAAAAACATAATAAACTAACTATACAGAATCATAAGCCTCAAAACCCAGCAAGCATTGGGATGAAGAACTGTTTATATTTATGAGAACAGGTTAGGAATTTGCAGATCATCTTCTTAGAGGTTCTGAATTAAACTGCAAAGACTCCCATTCTACCAGAAGCAGAAACAAGACAATCATTCACTGCCAAGTCAAACATACATTAAGCACACATTAAAATCAGGCAACAAAGAAAATTGAAAGCAGTAACAACTTCAAAACAAAAACAGAAATGATAGAGCCTGCATGCAAATCAGGACTTAAAAAAAAAAAGTAAAAATGTAATTGCAGATACAGCTACATTAGCTCATAAAAACTACAGGAAAACTAAACAAAGCAAGGATGTGCCAGTAAACTTTGTGAATGCTTTGAAGCAATTACAAAAGTTGCTATTTCTGGCAAGCATGAAAATCAGCAAGGAAAAACCGAACACCCTGCATGGCAGAAAGAGTAAAGAACAGGGGATGGTACAGCTCTTGCTGACACACGGTGATGCTGAATGAAAGTAGTTTCAAAGATCAGAATCTAGCTCATGTTCTTCAACTGCCTACACAAAAATCCAGGGGCGGAAAGAGGGATCTCCAAGCCTCCCAATACTACCACAACCTTTTTCAACTCCAGCTGCTCAATCTAAGTTCAGTGAGGGAAAAACAAGCTAGACCTTTTTATTTTTACCCCACTCCAAGTCTTCTGGAAACCACAACAGGAAAACCAGGAGGATCAGTGCGAGCCACTGCTTTGAACAGAAATTCTCATGGGACTAGAGTAAAACCCAGGTCTGCAGCATCCACCTACAGCTTCCAAAAATCAGCTCAGATATTTACTGGAAATTAGATCAACTCCCTGTACTGAAAGATGCTAACTAAATACCTATGCTGGTAGTGAACTACATGCCAATCTGCATGAGTCCGCATGAGCCATGAACACCCTACGATTACCACCCCACTAAGGACAGAGTGCTCAGAACTGGGGTTTCACTAACAGGGTTCGGGTTTTGGTTTTTTTTTTAATCCTGTTGTGAATTTTTAATCTCTCTGTGATATCTCCTTGATTTACCTCAGGCTTTATTGCTGCCATCAGTCTGTTCACCAAATCATTAACAGACTGGCTGCCAGGGTAAAAGGAGGATGGTGTCATGGCACTGCCCAAGCCTCAAGAAGTCTTGATTTTTAATTTTTATTTCCTGAGAGGTTCCAAAATCCATCTGCTTCCACTCTTTTCTTGCAAAATGGGAAACCATGTTCCCCACTTTTCATCGTTTTGCAAGGACAAACTGTGCAGTGTGTGAGAAGCAAGGTGCTCTCGTGCAAGAACTGATAAAAAAAAAAAAAAAGCACAGAGCATTTCAGAAACCAGAACTGAGGGCTGCTGAATGACTTTTCAACTGCTCCTTGAAGACTTTGCCAAGTACCTGAGGCCCAGCTGGTGATGCACAGGTGTCCTCTCCCACTGCCACCCCATTTGCAGATCGTATTCCACCATTTCAGAAAATCACATCTCAAAAACAAGTATCAGCTGAACAACCAGTGAACTACACATCGTCCTTTGAAAACGTTCCCTAAAATCTTATTACTCCCAAAGCAATTTTTACCTCTCCAGCTTTAAGGAGACCAGCAGATGCATAATAGTTAGCCACAATACAAGCACGCAGCTTATCCATCATCCTTCTTGCTTCAATCAGGCGCTACAAAAAGAAGAGATAACATATAGTAACGAGTAACCACTGCAGCAATCCCTCCAAACCCCAATACACCAGGACCTTGTGTATTTTTAAGAGCAAAACCTTTTTACCTGATCTATAACTTCAATTTCATGTTCTTTACTCTTCATTTCGACGGCAAACTGTTCTTTTATAATTGTCTCAATCTTCTGCACAGCAACATCTCGAGCTGTACAAGGCCACACATGGAAAATAAAGAAGGAGGAAGTTTCATATTTCTATTTTTGAGGCTCTATTTGAAAGCATAAACATCACAAATCATCATGGAATGAGAAGTGTAGGGATAGTAAGTTCAGCACACACAAAAAAAGGGAAGGATCATCTTTCTGCAAAAGTAAGTAATTTGTCTTAACAAAAACCACATGTATCTTTAAAAGCTGGCTTATGCAGAGAGCTATTTTTTCCCTTTTTAGGTCTGAGATGACAAATAACAGAAGATGGGAAGAACAGGACCAGTTTGTTTACTTCTGTCTCAGTAAAGCTGTAAACAGTAAAAGGAAAACTCTAAAGTACCATGGCCAAGTGCAGTTACTGCTGCGATTGCGCAGGAGTACACTGGAACGCTACGTACATTTTTCTGCTCTCTTTGGCCCGATTCATATCCAGGAAATTTACACCACATCATGCAGCAATAATAAGGCAAACTAGTACTTTATACGTTCAGCGCTGGCGTGAAGCGCAGCCTGCTCTGGAGCGCCTACAAGCCTTTTATTACCCACAAAGGAAACTACAGTATCGAAAGCTGGTCTACCTCTTACAAAACCCACTTCCAGCACAGCAGTCAAAAAATTTTAGCCTTTCAGTAGTTTATTGACCTCGGTAGAAAGCAAGTAGTTCAATATTTCAAACTGTGCAAATACATTATGGAAATTAGCAGCTAAGAACTAAATTGGCATCTCATTGTGTTTTTCTCGAACACGTATAAACACAGAAAGAACAATTCTTTTTGCTCTACACCTACTGTAGACTTTAATACTTCCCTTCCTTTATATCACCTCGATTATATCAAGGGGGTTCAAACAACATCTTTTTTATCAAGTTCTAAGCAAGAACTTGGAAAAGCAGGAATTGTACTTCTAGAAGAAAGCACGGAAAAGGTCCTCCAGCCTGTGTCAGAAGTACAGCGACCCCACTGCAAAGCAGATCAGAGAAACAGCCCGGGTGCCTCTGAAAAAGGTCTCACATTGTTTCTACATGGAATAGTAGGCAACAGCAGCAAGACTTTGTTTTGAGCTTCAGAGGAAGCATTTGTTTTACTGAAGGGTACATAGCTGTTTGAAGAGGTTTCTAATATCCCAATAGAAAGAATAAATAAATCAAAAGCAAGTCAAGACTTTGCTGCTATGCTCCAGCTAGCATACATAATCTTACCATCTGATCAGGTACCTGTAACAGGAGTAAGGCAGCTGATGCTTGTATATGCAACAGGGGTACCCTAAATATTTTTACTTATTTCTAGATACACGTGTGTATATATATGTATATTCTAGGACCAGAAATAGTTAAAGCCAACGTTAAAAAAGAATTACGGTTGAACCTGTGTGAGTAATGCAAATCTAAATACCAGAGGGATATAATTTTCCTCCAGCCATGAACACCATGCCTAGGAAATTCACATGTAAGGCTACACTTAACATAAACCTGCACAGGTTAAGGTATGAGACACACAGTTCAGACAGGGACAACTGCATCTCTTCCCGAGACTGATGCTATGCAACACCAGCATTATGATAACTAAAGCACTTTAGGATTTGTGGTTCCATTACAGAGGCTTTTAAGAACACTTTATTTTTATATTTTTCCCAGCTTAGTGTCAACCACAGTCCCTAATTAAGATCGTGCTAGTGAAATTTGCATACTTAAGGAATTCTTGTATTGAAAGTCCAAGATCTTCCACAAGAGCAAGAAAGAAGCCAATTTGGAGAAGACAAAGTTCACTTTGGCAAGGACAGTTTTGCAAGGCCCTGAGACTTTGCCTGCTAATTATTAAGCCCTTCTGAAAAGTTGCTTCAGAAGCAGATCAAAAATCTGTCTGCAGTCCCTGGGACACTCCACCACAGAGGGCGGCGACTTCTGGCAGCCAGGCAGGGCAGGCGGCTGGGAGTGGTGAGGCTCTTCTGCCACGGCCAGCTCCAGCACAGCTTCGCTGTCGGGGCCCCGAACCAACCTGGCAGACAGGACCTGCCCAGCAACACATTCAACTCAGAGTTCAGCCTCCTCAGACCTGTCCAGCTGTATGCCATTGTCCAAAGCATCACCCACAAAGCCGTCATCTGTCCCTCTCCAACTGGCAGCGCTGGCATCCTGCTCTGTTCCTGGATCTTCTTCAGATCCCACAGCCAGCTTCGGTTTTCTCACCTCCCTGTTTGTCAGCTCCTCCCATCACGATTCTCACACTAGCTGTGCTATGCCAAAAATCACTAGCCTACTCCCTGTCCCAGGGGCAAGAAGCTCTACTCTCATTTGCCCAGAGATGACTGCAACCTGTCCCTGGCACCCTGCCAACAGGCTGGTTCCCAAAGCAAGCATATCCAAGCGTGCCAAACACAAACCTACTCATCCAGCTACTCTCTACACTACACCTTCTTTATCCACCTTTCGTTCAGTCAAGTAGCTGCTCCTGCTCCTCCTCCTCCCTTGCATCTTTCAAAGCCCCTTCCTCCTCCCTAGCTGACCCCTTCTATGCTGCTCCCTTTCACTTTATCTGACTCCTCCTGCAAACATCTGTCACCTTCCGAGAGCCACTCTACCTACCGCAGGGTTGTGGACTTCTCTAATTCCTACTGCCGGGTCATGGATTGCTCCCCCTGCCATGCTGTGCTGCGACCTGTATCCCCCAAACTACCAGACAATCTTTCTGGAAACTGCAAAACAGATGCACAGTCAGGAGCACATCTCAGCATGGGTAACTGCTGGGAAGATGCACTGGCAAATAATACTTCAGCAAGCAACGGGAACCAAAGCACACGGCTGGGGCCCTGGAGGGCTTGTGCTCTAGCTGCTACCACGCACCAAAGCCTGCGTCCTCACACCTTACTTACGGTTCAGCTAGTGGGTTGGAACCGCACCGTGTATGACAATCACACGTTCGTTTGGTAATTCAGAGGTATCGCTAGCTCCCTTCGTCCGACCCCTCAGCTCCTACCCCGGCCCCTTCCCGCCCCGTCCGCAGGCAGCACGCACCCCCCCAGCATTTCCAATTCCCCCCGGGAGACCCCTTCACTTCAGCCAGCTCCTACCTGACTGCTCGGCCGCTTTGTAACGCTTGTTGGGATGCACGACAGTGATCTCCTCGTAGTCGGGGTCCTTCTCCGCGATCACTCTCTTGATCCCAGACATGATCTCCCCACTGCTCCACTGAGAAGAAAAATAAAAAGCATTAAGGTCACCCACCGCGACCCCCCGGGCAGGCTCCCACCTCCGAGCCCGGGCAGGCCTGCGGCCGGGGCGCCGGACACCCCTCCCCCCGTCGCCACAGGTTAACCTGCAAAGCCCGGCACGGGGGCTTCAAGGGGCACCGCCCCGCCGAGGGTCCCCGCTGCCGGGCCGGGGTCTGCCGGGCGGCCCTGGGGGGTGCGGGGGGGGGGGGGCTGGCCTCCCGCCCCTCCCGCGGCGGGCTCGGTCCCGCCCCGCCCCGCGGCCCCTCCGAGCCGGGGGGACGGCGCTTCGACCCCCTGCGCGCCCCGCCGGGCCGTGGGGCGGCAGCGGGAGCCGTGTGAGGTGAAGCCGAGGACGCGGCGCGCCAGGGGCCTGGGGGGCGGCGGGGCCGGTGTCGGGGCGCCCCCTCAGCGCGCTGGGGGCGGGGCCGGGCCCCCGCGCGGCCGGGCCCACGTGCGCGGCGGCGCCGCTCCCCTCCCCCCGCCGCGCACACAAAGCCGCCGCGGCCGCGCGCTCCTCCCCCCCCGCCCCCGCCCCCCCCCGCCGCTCACCCGCGCTCCGCCGCGCGCCGCCCGGCCCCGCCGCCGCCGCCACCGGCCGCCCCCGCCCGCCGCCCCGCCCCGGGGCGCTCAGCGCCGGCCCCCGCCGCCCCGGCCCGCCACCACCGCCAGCAGCGCCGCCGCCGCCATGAGCGCAGGGCCGTGTGCCGGGCTGCCCGTCAGCCGCCGGGGCGGGGCCCGCGCAGGCGGACAGCGGCGAGGGGGCGGGGCGGGGCCGGCGGGCTCCCCGGGCGGGGGTCCCGCACCTGCTGCCGCGGGCAGGTGCCGGCGCGGCGGGGGCGGCGGCGCGGCGGGGCTCGGGGGGGGGGCGGGGATGCGGGGCCGTGGGGCCTCCCTCAGCGCGGCGGTGGCGGCGGGCGGCCGCCTCCCCTCAGCCCCGCGGTGAGCGACACCGAGAGGCTCCTGTGGGGGTATATTCATATATTGGCCGAGTCCTGACTTACTGGGTGGAACAACCGCATTGTTATTAGTCATAAAATTTGAGAAAGACGTTTCGAGACGGAAGATGTTCAGTGAAAGGCTGACAGTTCGCCAAAAAACCAACGAAGAGGCGAGGCCTGGGCTGAGGGAGGCGTGAGGTGCCAGCAGCCCGCCCGGGGGGACGGCGGCCCCCCGCCCACACAAGGCTGCTGAAGGGAGTTCCTGCCCTGATCTGACTAAAAATAGGCTTCAGGAAAATCTCGTACCGTACTTACTGCTTGCCGTATCTCATAGTCCCTCAAATCTGAGGTAAACCTGCCCAAATCTGCGTAGTTAATACTGCAGCGGGGGTTCGGGTTTGGCCGGGCTGTAGCACCTGCCTGCGGCAGCCCCGCGGCCCATGCAGCGAGCTGCTAACCGGCAGAAATTAACATCCCGCTCAGAGGTGTACTTGCAGCTCATTTATGAGGCCACTAATTAGCAAGTGTATGCTGAATGTTCAAGGCTTAGCCCTTGCATTCCTTTATTTATTTATTTATTTTTATTTCAGGACCACTACTACAACAGCTTTCCGACTTCTTACAAAGCAACAAACGTGAACTACAGCAAATCGATGGAGACTCTTGTACTCGCATTTGTATCATGCTCATCAGGAAAAGTATGTATGTAATGTAGTTCAATTTTATTTTCTTCCTCCTGCTATATGGAAAGAGGAAGAAAAGGCTGCTGTTGAAATATTGCTACCAGTTGACTACATTTAAGACACACCTTAAGGTGGGCTTCCAGTCCCTCAAAAATACTTCCATTGCTTTGCAGTCTGTGGATTCTGTCTCAGGCAACTTCCAGAAAAGTAAACTTCTGCAAGCATTGAACTTGGGTTGTAACTTACTTTTGGCACCACAGCAAGAGCCACTTGGTTGCTGTAAATAAGCCTGGCTGCAGTGTAGAACTGCAGCAGACACTGTTGGCTTGCCAAGTTTTATTTCGTGTTAGAAGGTATTTGAAAACCACAACATATCCCAATAGTACTGACATACACTCCCTCATCTCTGTGGGGGCAGGTTCAAAACTATTGAAACTAGTGCAGCTACTTCAGTCTTCTGCATCTCAAAACTGCAAAAAAACCCCATAAAGGATGTATCAGTATTATCGTGTCCATTTAAGTAGATTATATTAGAATGCAGAATTTCTGGCACTATTTCTACGAAAAGCTTCTTTTACACTTCTGTGTCAGAGACACAGAGTATATTGAGTTATCAGGGCCCCAGTGCCTTGGTCTTTATTTTTTGTGTATCCAGAACACCCCATGTCTGAATACATCACCAGGAATAGACTTGTGATATAGATTAGATCAACATGGGCTACAGTGCAAAGCTATGGAAGCTGTATTTGATTGCCACAATACCTACAAGAAATGTTTTTGGGAAGGTGGCAGGACTAGGATTACATGAAGGACAAGTTCCAAGTCTGAGATCCAGAATGCATGTTATAGGGAAGAGGAACACAGGAGTACAGATTAGTGTTCCACTAGAAAACATGTTAAAGATGGATTAATCTGTAAAAAAAAAGAAAAGGGTATTAAACCAAATGCTTTCTTCCTATCAGTTCAGCTGCAGGTGTACCTCTCCATCACAGTCTGAACCCTTACTCTGCCATCTGCAAGTGGAACCTTGAGACAGGCAAGTTCTAATTTTAAAATAAACTTTCTATAGGACTCCTTCCAACCTGTGTTGTTGCCAGTCACCTCCCTAGCATTGTTACCTTTTCCAGATCTCCCATGCTGGTTTTGTCTTCCAAGTCTGCTCATCACAACACCCAGGACTAACCAGTATTTCACATCCCACCCCCTGGCTGTATCATTTTTCTCTTTTAAGTTTACTCTTCTGCACGGCCTCCAGCTTGCCTTTATTCACATCAATACTAAGTTCCATGAGGAGGACAGAAAGATGACCAGGGAAAACACCTAGACTGGGAGAGAGAAGGATGGACTGACTGACAGATACGGAGACTGCAAAGCGGCAGAACTGAAGTGAAATGAACCAGAAAAAACAGGAAGGAGTTTCCTCCTTGCACCACCAAGCCCCACCCTGGAACTTCTCATAACCTAAATAAAACACAGCAAACTATTGAAAAGGCAAATGTTTATTAGGTACACTGAACTTTAAAAAACTTTTGTAGAATTATGCAAGAAATAGATTTAAATATAACAGGTGTTATTGCAATTGTGCTACATTACAAAATCACTTTTCTACTGTCAGCACAATCCGAAGACCTTAATGTTATATGCGAGATAATGTAACATTGAGTCTGGCACACTGTAAGTGGTCTGCACTTTATTTGTTCAAATGTCATTTGTGCTGCACCAGGTTTTTCTTGAAGACAAGATGAGCTCTTCACGCAACTATGCCTTTTATGTTTCTGTAAATAAAGGAACTGGCAAGGAATAACATGAACTGCTGTTTTCCTCAGCAAAAAAGGAAAATCAAAACATGATTTCAAGTGAAGATAAAATATCATAGGAGTAACAGTTCAGGAGGTAAACTCTCTTTCCACAGCCAAATAGCTCCTACAATCCGACTCCAAATTGCTACAGGTGCTCCAAAAGGAGAATGACTCATAGGTCCAGCATTTACACAGATGAAGTTAGTAATAGTACATTACATTCAAGTCTCTTGATTTGCTTATTGCCATGCTGCACCATATCACTGCTTCATATTATGTATATTGAACAAGAGGTTCATGACTGACAAGTCAGAGCATTCAGAAATATTGCAGAAGCTATTGACTAAAACACAAGACTATACATGTTATGGACAAGAAGTCAAAGACTGAACTCAAATCCTTCGTCACCAAGGAGTGCTGGAAACAAAACATAGGAGAAAACCAAGTACCAATTTCCCTAGATTAAATCTGCCATAGCACTGCAATAATGGAAGCATTCTAGGCATATTCTAAACAAGAGGTTTAACTATTCTAATTAATGAATGGCAAGATTTGTTTCTCTTAGAAGCGCATCAACAGTCTAGACAGCAAGACCGATCCTAATAACGATAAACTGGGAGAAGTAATCCAAGCTCTTTTTCACAATAGATAAAAATATAGGTAAATTCAAGGCACAGGCATTTTCAGAATTAACACACATTATTTTCTTTGGAACTAATAATACAAAGTAAGCCATAATTACATGCTGTACACAGGGGCTCTTATGTGCATTACTTATAACAGCACTACCAGAAAATGATCACAAAATTACTCACATGCGCAGATGTGCGCACAATAAACATGAGCATAGACTGGAGCACTACATTAGGAAAAAAAAAAAGAGAAATGTTCCTGTAAATAAGAGTTCTTAGTAACGTTATCAGGATGATACACTTTGAGTAACATGAACTTATGTGTAACATTAGTTATGGAAGACTGCTGACGCAAGGCCAGCATGCAGAGAACCTGTGATTCACACATCTGGTTTGGGGTTGGCAGGAGGCTGCTTACTGTTTTGTGGCAATGTGCATAGCACTGACACAATCATCATAAACTGACAGTCAGATCCATTTTTATTAATGCCACCTGAAATAATTCAACACTGAGAAAACTTGCGCGCTGGATGTATTTAAAAAGAAATTACTGCTTGGCCCCCAACCAGACAGCAAACGTCTGCTTAAAAATCTCATCTAATCTTGTAGACTCCTTTTCTATGTTGCTCAGGTTTTTTTTAACCAGGCACAACAAACCATTTCATTTGTGCTTTCTTGTGTGCACAAGACTACATTCAGATGAAAATACTCATTTTGCCTCACAGTGATCAAGTCTTGTGAGTTTCTTAACGCTCTTGAATTGGCTTTTGCCATCTTCAATGGTAGAAAAAGCCCCACATATGCTTGCCCGGATGGGCAATTCCGAAATACAAATCTTTGGCTTTCTTGAACGCTGCCACTAGAAGACTGTGACCATATAGGCATCTTTATCACTCAGCTCAGTTCACCAAGTTGACAAATGCGAAATATTTTTACCAGCTGAGTTTCAGCACCTGGAATTGGAAACTTATGAGCATCCAGAACATCTTGGTTTAGGCGAGCCCAGCCAAACACACAAACCCCAAAGGCAGTGTGTTTCCTCCTGGTATCTCTCACCTTGCACCAATGAGTTTCTCTCATCTCTCTCTTTGGAGCTGGACTAAGTTCACAGCTCTGCCTAGCTGCCAGGGGTGACTGTTCCAGCACACCACCGTGCCTTGGGCTGAAGGGGAACATGAAATCACAGGGAGTGGGATTGCTTCTTGTTTTGTCCTTGCAGTTCAAATAAAACAAAAGCATGATAAATTGAGTAACTATCTAAGATAATGTGGTAAACTCAACTATTTTGAGGAAGAAGCTGGAGCAGTCAGCAGTGTCCTTACTCTGAAGCACAAGCGACCAAAGCTTCCTCTGAACTGCTGTCAAGGTGAGCACCTCCTCTCCCTACATCGTCAGCCTCTCTCAAAAATGTGCAGTATTAAAAATACCATTTAAAAAGCTTGACTAAATTATGATAAGGGTTCATATCAACATAATCTGCATTAAAGACACCTGTGCTTCAGAGAATAGGAACAAAAGCAATCTCTGATGAGAACTGCATTGATGCCAATTAAAATAAGAAAGTAACTACAACTCTGGACCCTTGGTGCCAAAAGCAGAAAGCACAGTGCCCAATCCTCAAAATGCATACCAGGCACATAGTGTAACATGAATCATCTGATGGTAAAAATGGAAGAGATTCCACAAAATATGCCTACTTAAGCATTACCAAGAAGGGAGCCTACAGGCGAAACAATGATTACCAGGCAAAGTTACATGCTCGATGGCTGCAAAATAAGGGAATGCATGGTATGTCTAAAAGCGGCAGGCTATGAGCTCTGCTGTAATGCAGGACTGATGTTACCTATTCAGAACCTTCTCGAAGTCAGGCTGCAAAAAGCATTGACTTTCTTTTCAATTAACATCATATTGCTAAGAACAGAAGGATGTAATTCATGAAGTGGACATTAAAATTGAGAGGAAAACATTTACCCTTATTTAAGACTGAAATACTTGATTTCTCTAATTATCTATTTAGTGGGGTGAAACATTAGACAACTCTTAAAATTTTTTTTTTTAGGTGTGACTTGAGATACTTGAGCCCTCTTGCCATGTATGGTTAGACTGAAGTTACATCTTTGTGCAGAGGTACCAAACCTATTATGATGTTTTTTTCCATCATAAAAAAACATTTATGATAGAAATCTTTTGATTATACTAGATGACATAGTTTTCTCTCCTGAGACAAAAAGACCCCAGCTTGCTGCTCAAGCCCATAAACTAGAAGCAGCCACATTGCACATAAACTACAAGCGTAATAGTGAGAGTTTAAATCTTTGAACTCATCTATACCTAAGTGAAATGCATCGGAGAACAGGTGGCTCAGCAGTGCTACTTCCAAATTAATGCATCCTTCTAGAAAAACGGTAAGTTTTCGTTAAGCCAAAGTTGAATTGTTCTTTTCTAGTACATCTAAAAATAATTTTCTAACAGAGCAGGCCATAAGTGCAAATTATTTACAGTTAACGAACAAAAAGAATTTCACTGCTTGTTTTAGGGAAATCATTGCATGAGTAACTGCCATTTTAGCAATGCTCCACACATGTAACTGTTCAGCATTGAATATAGGTTCTCAAGAATTGTAAGCAGAAGTTTTCTTCTACATCTACATTTCTGCATTTGCTGGTTCATTAAACACTGTCATTTTCAAAATAATAGGTAACAGTACATACATTGTTAAGAAAAGACAACTAAACTATAAAATGAATTTTCAAAACCACAGAAAGCAGTATCTTGTTATTTACAGAGTAGTGCAGTATTATGAACAGGTTAAAAGATATCTATACATAAACAACATTGTTCTACAGAATAAAGAATGTTTAAAACCAGTTTAGCATGACAATCAACATCAGAAGTCTCAATACAAGCAAGAAGGAAATCAAAGGAAAGGAGAACGTTTTTCAAATTGCACCTCTAATTAAGTGCTCCTATCATTTTTTACATTTTCATTTACAATGATGGCACTAGTTACATACAGTGTTAGTATACAGTATCAGTTACTGGGCAATTACCATTGCTATCAATGGACCTTATTCACAGGTACTGAAATTACCTTTTTAAAGTAACACTTGGTGAGCAGAAACACAAGGAACTTAGAAAAGGATTAATTTATCTGACTCATTTGTCTTACGTTACCAAGGGACTTAATCTTTTTTAGGGCAATGTGAATGTACATGCTCAGGGACCAACTTCCTAATTACATCACTGATACACAGAAATTTGTATTTTATCAGTATTTTTAACATATACAAAGCAGTGTTTGGTATTCAGTCAGAACCTGAAATTTGTGTCCTTTCCTGAGGTTACAAGTTAATGCATCACAAAGTGCAGCTCCCAGTGCTCTTTAAAAGTCATGACCATATCTTATGGAAAATGCTGACTCCCAGTTTGGCATGGCTTCACTGAGGGTCAGAATTTCCATCTCATAAAGAAATACTCTGGGAAAACAGATGAAGAAAGTCCAGCGGAACAATGTTCCAGAGATGGTGCTTGTTTTCACCCTCCTGAGCAAGCATGGAGACCAGAAGCCTGAGGCCAGGGCTGTCTCTGCAGGGGCCTTATGTTTTGGGGTTTTTTTTCCCCTGCCCTGGCACTGACCAACTTCCTTACTGGCTGCTGTCCTCAGAATTCCTTTGAAGGGCAGTTCCTGAGGTTTTTGGCGATTAACAGGAAATTGGTACACAGACAATCCTATTCATTCTCCAACTCTCAAGTGCTACTTCAGTTTTTACGAACTTGTGCCTCAACTATGCAACTGTGTACTGGAAATAAAGAGTTCTAGTACAGAAATCTAGGAAGGACTTAAAAAAAATACGTTTACTTAAAAAAGGGGGGGAAAAAAAAAAAAGATGAGGGGACAGGACAATAAAATACAGGCCCCTTCTAGGCTTCAAAACTATCCAGAACATGTTATGTGGGAGTTACCTCATATGGCTACATGGATAGGTCCACAGTTTTTTTTCTGGTGATAGGAAGGAACTTTCCAGAACTACTTTATCTGTGGCCAAGCAGCTTATACAGTAGTTTAACTGTGCTAAAGTAAGTGATTGTCTGAAGAAAAGCCAAGAAATACTTGGCAGGTACCCTGCCATCTCTGCAGACAAGATATCTGAAAGACCAATTTATAAGCTGTAAGCTGCAACCCAAGTCCCCACCTCTATCATCAGGTAATTTATCATGGGATTCAGAAAAGCAGAAGAATCCAGAATTCATCATCCCTTATTTCTTGAACAGTTTAGAGATACTTTGCAGCGAGCAAAGAGTGAACCCAGTAATTTTCAGACTTCAGCCATACTATTGAAAAAGTTAAAAACTAGGATCCAAAATTTGCTTCACACCCTGACGGGTCTATGCAGTGTGATGTAAATTAAATAAATACTAAGCTTTGCAGTCCACTCAAATGCATTAGTCTGCCTTCTTCCCATGTGGTCTGCAGGGCAGCTGAGATCCAGCTTTAAAGAAGTGAGATAGTATGAGTGCGTACACGTGGCACTTGGGGACATGGTTCAGTGGTGGACTTGGCAGTGTGAGGTTTACCGTTGCACTCTACGATCTTAAAGGTCTTTCCCAACCCAATGATTCTATGATTCTACGCCTACAGCCCAGTGGTCACTAGTTTTCCATGTCACGGAGCCTTGTACTTCTGATGAACATTCAGCAACACTATGAATAAGGTCCATAGTGTTAAGGCACACAATCGTCACTGCAGCGTGTCGCAGTGGCTCACTGAACAACCAGTTTCTCCTTCAGAAAAAAAGCATTCCTCAGATTCTAGTATTTGTCCTATGCAGTTTGGGTTTTTTGGTTGGTTTTTGTTTGTTTGGGTGGCTTTGTTTTTTTTTTTTTTTTAATTCCAAACCATGCATAATCCAACATAAAATCTACTTGGTTAAGCCAAGCAATCTGCTTGTAAGAATGCTGTGCATATGAATTATATAAGTTTTTTTTTAATTTTAGTTTGTTATCCTAGATGATTCTCTGGAATTTACTTGCCTATGTATTTTTCCAATTAGCAGAACCTGAAACACCTTGCAGATACCGCTTCTTAGGACACAGGCACAAATGCCTGTGAAGGCACTTTCTCCTAAAAGCTTCCAAGAATTTAATTACTAATCACATACAGGAAAAACTTGCTGAACACCAGTACAATGTACTACTACTGCTCTTGTATCAGAGCCCACAGCAGATACAACTGAACTCTGGTTACTGGATAGATTTGTAGACTTGTTTTGTAAGTTAAATTAACCCTTTTTCTAAAGGCACAGGATATAATTTTCGTATGACACTTAGGCAGGGAAAGGGCATTTTCCCATTTCAGGAATCTTTAAAAAGCCTGTCTTGCAGCAGACCACTGGATTCATTCATGCCATCATCTTCTTTTTTCAAGAAAATTACAGTTTAAAGCCTTTTTCATTAAATCTATGAATCGTCACACAGCCATGATATGATACTGGCCTGGGCATGGCTGCTACTCCTGTGATAATGCCCGTTGCAGGGTCATAACAAAGAATAGTGTCTGTGGCTTCACCATTTTCTCGTCTTCCACCAAGGATATAGATTTTTCCGTTACACACAGACATGCCACAATTCTCCTGTTTCAAAATACACAAAGGAATACATGATTAATGAAAAAACAAGACCTCAAATCCTGCTTGTCTACCCCAGTGCAGGAGGAGAGCATTGTGACTACCGTTTGTTAACAGACTGGCCTATACTCTCCTGAAAGGGCCAATGCAGAAAGCACAATAGTTGGGGAAAGCAGCAGCACAATCCTACGGAAAAATCCTACAGAAAGAACTACTTCAGGTCTAAGCCTTCAGTACGCAGCTCAGACAAGGCATACAATGGAATACAACAGAATACAGCCGAACACTGTACTTACCATTTAAACATCTGAGATAAGGAAAGGAGGAGAGAACAAAGGTTTTCAGAAGAGGGACCACAGTAGGTACTATTAGTGCAAAAAAATGCGAACAAGGAGAAGCATCTTAGAGGAGTAATAGATTAGGAAGAGGGATTTAAACAGGGGAGAGGAAAAAAGCCATGACTAAGAAAAGAATGCATCAGAAAAAGAATCCTATGTCTTACTTGAAACAAAAAGAGATAGCATTTTATTTCTTCCTTAAAAGCGGGCATGAAAAAAAAATCAGTTAAATAGAGAACACAGATCAAAACAAAGGAATAGAGAGAAGGCCAGGAAAAAGAAGAACAAATTTATGTTAAGGTAGATAAGGTAGAGTATGTGATTGGTGCTTTAAAACATAAGGGAAAATTAACTGGTATACATGCACTTTACTACTGAGGGGATACATTTTTGAATTCTGCTCAGTGTTCCATACACGGAAGTGATACAGCTCGTGCTGCTGAAGTCGACACTTTCTGTGACAAATTAGTTTTTTTCACACTGTAAAAACCTCCTTCAATATTTTTTGTCACATTGAAAGGCTTTAATCAATTATAAAGGAAGTTACTATCTTCAGTCTAAATTAAAACATGTAGCGTAACTTGACAGAGATCAATTCCAACACAATTAAAACATCGTCCATTATACTGTTACATTGTTCTCCAACAGTAACTGCTCTCAAAAAAAAGTCTGGACTGGCTAACTGACACCCAACTGAAAAGCCACTGGGTTAGAAACTTCCTCTTCTGTGAGGTTTTGAACTATACAGATGAAGTAGTAAAGCAAATATGGAATCAGAGATGCAGTTTTAACAGGATACTCATTTCATGCCAAGATATTAATGAAAAAAACTCAAAACCTTTCAGATGTCTAGAGGCTTTTTTAGTGTTAATTACCTGTCTGCTGAATGTATTCTGTACATGCATCCAGTAGTCCTCAACTGGATCATAGCAGTATATTGCTTTGGTAAGCCCACCAGCAACGTAGATCAGGTTGTTTAAAGACACTGCTGTAATACATCTTTTTGCGATAGGGATAGTTGCACGGAGCAACCAAGAATTAGTATCAGGATCGTAAGACTGAACCTGGAAACAAATACATGCATTTCAGTTTAAAAACCTCACCGAAATTATAACCTGGCACACCCACCCAGGTTATACATGAAGAGCCCAAGCAGCAATACCTGGTGGGCAATACCTCACCAAGAAAACAGAAGTCAATATAAACACTGGTCCATGTATCAGTAACATCTACATATGCACTATATTCAACATGATTTTCCTAACACGCAGGTTTAAGAATTCACAGAACTTATGAACAAACTCCCCGGTAACTGTGTACTACTGAGTTAACGTTCTCTACTCTGTATTTTTTGTATTATAATAATTCCGTATTCCATTCAGCAAAACAATTAAAACAGATCTCTGTACGACCTCGTTTTAAACCAGCAGTACTGTTTACCATGGATAGAAGATGCAATCAAATACAATTAACTGACCTTGTCAGAACATGTGTTGTCATCAGGACCACCCCCAATCACAAACAGTTTGCCAACACAGCTGGTGACTGCAGGAGAACTCACAGCTTCTTTAAGGGGAGCCACCTCTGTCCATCGATTAGAAAACGAATCATAACACTCTACGCTGCTGAGGCGGTTTTGCCCATCATATCCTCCAACAACATATACCTATGCAAAGTGGTGAAAACTATCATCATTTCATTTCTAGAATGGTTATTACATTTAAATATGAAATTAAATTAAAGCTGCAATAATTCTAATTGGCTAAGTTTGTAAAGGGATACTTTCCTCAAATGTGTAATTTATATACAGGAGGAGAAGCATATGGTCTACAAATAATAGGTAGAGACTCCCTGGAGAGTTCCATTCAGTCACATGTGGAATGACACTGCAAACACACTTCCAAAGCATAGTATTATTAATAGTGAGCTAGAAACTTCCTGTTTGAATGGCATTTGTTAAAAAAGGCACTTCTCTGCATTTCTCTTTTTCTACAGATTACATTCAGCAACGGCAGCAGCAAAAGTCCATATGAATTTACCTTTGCTTTTCTGTGTTTTGCTTTTTTCCTACTTGCTTACAGAAATTTTTCTTCCTCACAGTTTGTAAGCTTTGCTTTACTTTCCTGTTGCTTCTCTTGTATCTAAGCAGCAGAGTTCATTATTATTTTATCTACCTTCTTCCCTCTGTTTGCTCCAGCTGCAAGCCTCACCTCTTAAGAAGTCCATTAATGGAATCCCCACAAGCACTTGATCCCAACTACTAGTTTTATGTTAAGGCATATAAACAAAACTTCCCATTTCCCCACAGCATACATCTGGTTAGATGTAATATAAAATATAAGTATAAAAACAAAAGAGCACAGAGCTGTCACTCAGAGCAGTACCAGTTTCTGTTAATAACTGCATAAACTTATTCTGACAGCACCTTTGAAGTACACGCAAATTCAGATGCTTCTTTGCTTCCCAAAAAGTTGCTTCTTGGAGATAAGAAAAAACACCGCCACCCCCCCACCCCCCCCAGACCTGAGGGGTAACATGATTTCATGTCCACAGGTAGCAGCTGACTGATAACAGATTTATTGTTTAGAACATTCTTTTATTTGAAACTATGTATTTTTAAAATTATTTGATAGGAAATACAAAGTAATACTAAACATGCATGTATGACTTCTCCACTCTTTTCTTACATATAGCAAACATCTCCACTATAAAAAGATTACAAATATACTTCTCTTACTTTACCAAGAAGAACAGCCATTTTATGACGCCATCTGCCTTTATTTAAGGAGGCAACTCTGATCCAAATGTTAAGTTGCGAGTTGTAAATCCAAACATCCCGACTATTGATTCTTCCACCTTTAAAAACAAAAATATTCCAATTTGAATAAATTCCTTACTGGACGAGAAACGTTAACTATTAACAGGCCCCTCTACATGGGCAATGACAACTTTGTATCTTCTTTAGGTGAAATACAGATCTATCTACATTTATACATTAGACCGAGAAAAGTTGGTTTCAATGGATTTCAAACATGAAAACATACAGTAAGTTTATGTGTGTCTTTCCCAGTAACACTGCTGAGATCGCACTAGATTATTTCTTGAGATTGGAATTAATTTTAATGGCTTTTGGTCATGCTCTTCAGATTTCCTTTAGTGTCCCTACCTGGATGAGACTCTAAATCTTAGCCATTTATGTGTCTCATGGCACATCCCTACCCCTAGCTGTTCCTCTGTTTGGTTCATGCATACATCTCCTTCATTTTACATTCTGTTCAAATGACCCAGGTACTACCCACCTGCAGAGACAACTTCTTTGGTTAAGCTAACACAGGGGGCCTGGTGTCTAAACCATCAGCTGTACCCTGTAATTTACCCTTGCTAAAAGAATTGTGAATGAAAGGTGTTAGAAACCGTACAGCTATTGCTTATTTCACTGTAAATAACTGGCATAAATGAACCCCAACTTGGGTGCTAAAAGGAATTTGTTCCCATTTTACATTCTCACGATGAGAAGCAGCTTTAACTGTTTTTCTTTAGAGTCTAGGCACAGATAGAATGATAGGACAGAAGCGTGTCACCAGCAACGTGTCAGCACCGCAGTGCTCCTAGGCAACTCGTCTTTTTAAACAGCACACAGCACGCTTTGGAGCGGAGAAAGTGGTGCTGGGAAAAGACTGCTTGGGATTTTTTGCTTGTAATTTTTCCAACTGTTGCTGCAAACAGGCCACAACTATACTTTAAAGTGGCATACTTTATGAGCATGAGCTAGTCTCTTAAAATACAACCAATATTTGTTGCAGATTGATACCCCCAAAAAAAGATGATTAATACCAAACAAAAATCCCAGAAAACACTTTTCTCTAAGATTAGTTTGGGGCTGGTGTTCACCATTTACATCAGAAAGTGAAAATGACTTTCAGTTGAGGTTCTGGAAGTTCACAGTATAAAGATCTGCCACACTATGCTGAAAAAAAGAAAAAAAGCAACAAACAAAACCCAGAAACATCCCACCACCAAACCCCACCAAAACAAAGAAAAGGAAGAAGTCTTAAATTTTTTTAGGATTATTCACCTGAAACAAGAATATCATTCCGTAGAGCACACACTGCATACTCAGACTTGGTAAACTCCGGAAGTTTGGCCAGTGACTTCCACTCTCCTGTTACAGGATCATAGCACTCAGTGTATGGCAAATTAAACCCTCCAACTCGTTCACAGCCTCCAACAACAACTATCACCTCAGAATAACCAGTTGATCTAAAAAAGTGAACACAGAAAACTAAGATGTAGAAGATATTTATCAGTACATGGAGGCCAAACAACACTGTTTTCGAAACTGTGTAAAAATCAGAAAATTTAGTATGTAGCATTAACTTATAGAGCAAAGAAAAAAAATAGAAAGGAAGAAAGTAATTTAGCAAATTTTCACTGTTTCCAGCTGCCTCATTACACTGCAGGTTATCACACCAACAGGCGTCCCGTGTAAATGAAATTGCACTGCATAACGTTCTATGTAAAAAACCAAATAATTAAAGAAAAAATACAGAAAGCTTTTACACTATAATACTTTTCCTTTGACTATGTAATGTAGAGATATCAGAAATACAGTTCAAGCAAGGCCTGAGACAATGAGATGAGCAGTTTGCTTCACAGTGAAACCAGTCCCTGTGTCCCCCACCAAATTTCACAAAATTCACAGTACTTTACAGTGCTTAAATATTCAAAAAGTTTGGAATGTTTTAGGTTATTTCCAGCAAAAAAAAGCTGAGGGCATATAGTCACCGAAATAGGGGAAAAGAAAGAGACCCTAGAGCCAATGCATCGTTAAAAAAAGAGAAAGGCAAGTGTAGCAATAGAAAGAATGATGAAAGAAAAATTCAGGCCTAAAACAAAAACTAAAACTCAATGTGAAAAAAATTAAGCATTAGACAGTCTGCAATGTTCACAAATAAGGCTTTGAATTCTATTCCACACACACATTCTCCTTCTAACCTGATGCTTCTGCATTATACATATCCTACGTTCACAGCAGTAACTCGTATGTTCATCCACATTTGAATGTGGAGAATCAACCAACCATCTTTGATGTGCAAATCAAACTATGGCCAACTTCTATTCCTCCTCTCAAATTTATAGTTTGTTGTAATCATTTGTCAAAATCCTTTCCTTTCAGGGCATTTTTAAGGTAAAGGTTTTTGTACTGATACAGTTATTTCAAAGACTACTGTCTATTAAATTAAACAGAATGCAAGACTGATTTTATTTTTGGTAAGGCTTTTTGTTGTGTTGTGTTCTAACTTTGATCCCGACATGCATAGACATCTCATTCATGCCACTGCTGAGGTCCTCTCTCTAAAAAATATGACTTGCGACTGGATTTGACCTAAGTTTCATGATCTGTCCCCAGACTTCGTAATGTGAATTCATGCACATGTTAACTTACAAATCCTGATGACATCTTCCCTGTTTTGAAACATCAGGAGTAAAACTAGTTAGCCCCTCTATCTCTTTGTCATCACACACCATAATTTAAATATACTATATATATTTCTATTTAGCATCTTTTAAATAGGCAAAGGCAATACTAAATTATAATGTACTATAAAAATATGTAAATGAAGAGATGTATACAAGGGGAAAACCTTGCACACCTGAACTAGCCAGAAGAAACACTTTCTTCGGCTGCTCAGCTTTGAATTCACTCTCGTGTATTTACTGTTACTGTTTTTTGCTTTTTGAGGAAGAACTCTGAAAAGAATCTCTCAAAGGATAAGAGGGGGGAAGCTCCTATGCCAGCAAAGCATTACTGAGGCACAGAATTTCCTTAAAAGCAAGACACTCATCTCAATTTGCCTTAGAAGCTAGCCCAAACACATCAGCTTAACTGTATGTATGAAAGAGGCTGGTCTGTTGATTACTTTCTAGATTAGAATTAAGGCGTCCACTTACTGAAAAGCTTACTGAACCAGATTATGAATTTTTATTTTAAAACTAAACGAACCAAAAAGCTCTGATTGGAGAGAGCTCTTTATAAATTCCTATGATGGAAGTTCTGCCCTTTAAAGAAAATATTTAATACAGTATTTCAAATCCACAGACTACAAAAAAAATTCCCAACATTTTAGTACCTAGATAACCATATCCCTTCCTCAGTTAAGAAGCATTTTCTCCAGTACATTTTCTTGAAGGAATCTTGCACTTCATAGCTTTTAATGTTAGTTCCAGAAGATTTTTTTGCAAATTACAGAGGCCACATCAGTTTAAAAAAACAAAAATTGAAAATGTGGGAGTGCACAAAAAGAGCATACAGGCAAAGGCTAATTACAGAAAGGAACTAAGGATTCTCCATGGAGATTAGAAAAAGCTATGATCTCAATGAGTGGTACAGAAAGTCCTCCTTGTAACCCTTAGCAGAAACGGTGTGAGCAAAGTAACAGAGGCGTGCTAGAACAGGCACTAGAGATGTTCCAGGAGACACCTTGCCATCAGGAAGAGATGTAATACATAGAAAAGGGGAATGGCAGATATCCGATAATCCCAGGCATTCCCAAGAACAGGTCCCAAGGGGTCCCGAGTTACACGCAGACTTCCAGACGAGGCAAGAACACCAACCAGCACAGCGTCAGCTGGACAGAAGAACTTGCAGTAATTCAAGCAGATTACATTCAAGAACATTTTAAGTTTGGGAGACAAATTACAGGAGTTCTGGTAAATCTCTTACTTTTTTTGCACACACACACCCCCCACCGCCCCCGGTTAATTCACTTATTAGTAGTAATGTGACAACAGAAATGCAAAGTGAAATAAAAACTCTTCTCCTTGGGGGGGGGTGGGGTGGAAATAAGGGACTACCATTAAAGCTTTCCAAAGGCAACCAAAAAAGGAGGTGTTAAAATGTATAAAAATAGTAACTTTCATTAATTGAAGACAGCACTCGTGTACCATTGCCAGACAGCTTAACAGAAGCTCTGCGATTGAATTCACAGGTACATGGAAATCTGAAGATAATTCAAAGCATACAGCAGCAGAAAGAGCCTGTTTTGGTTTGTATACAGCGATGTGTTACTGCTCACTGCTTGATCTCTGCTTAGAGATCTGCTGTGCAACACAACAGCAGGGGACAAGAGAGAATTAAAAGGAGCAGGAGAGACAGCCTCAAGATGTCACTATGTTGTTGCAAGTACATAACTGAAAAGCTCTTACAAAAAGACCTTTTGCATTTGTCAACCATGCCTAGTGGCAAAAAAGGCAAGCAGGCAACCCTTACACCACATTTTAAACTTTTATTTACTTCAGGGAACTGTTCACTGGCTTCAAAAAGAAAAGGAAAAAAAAATCAACTGCGAATCGCAATCCACACTTTTTTTAAAAAAAGAACACTTCAACCGTAGGTGCACACATACCCATACAAGCAATGACAATTAATTTCCAGAAGTTTCAATAAAAACAATGGCATAGGAATTTCCGATCCTGCAGCCTGTCTCCTTTTAGAAACAGTTTATATAAAGAAAGAATCTGGAGGAAAGCAAGAAAGAAGGAAGAGAGCTCCTCCAGTGTCCTCCCCAAACCCCCCAGAAATGCCCAGAAAATGTGTGATGAAAACATGGGGGAAAGGGTGCCTGGTAACTATTTTAAAACACGATCTCTTTTTGCTATAGGCAACAGAAACAAATGACAAAGAACTATTCCATGAATGTAATGTAGAAAAGGGGGGGAAAAATATTCCTGCTGGGAGGCCAGCCAGTTTTTCTCTTTGTAAATTATTTCTCTTGTTCCCGCCTACTCGAATTCATAGTGCAGTTTAATAAGCTCAGCAGTAAACCCACCAAAACCCACAACATACCAAACCAACACTGCCCTCACCCCCCAGCTTCAGAAATCACCTGTGTTAAGCAAGGCACTTTGTTCACAAACTGCAATGCTACACTGAGGCTATTCAGTTTCTCAAGCATGTACACACCATGCACCCGCACAAAACTGTTAAGTCTGAGTGTATTTGCTCTCTTTATCAAATTGAGTGCTAAACGTAGAACAAACACCACAAGATACAGCCCCTCTCCGATGGCTCATGAAACAAACTGGCAGCGTACAGCTTAGAAAAACTGGCAGCCGGGCTGCAAAGAGTTTAAGAATTTCTTCTCTCCTGGCAGGACTGAAGACTGGAAAGCCACTAATGGGACAAACGCTTGCCAAATGTTTATTTCCCCCACTATAAGCAAGCCTTCAACACATGCCAAAAAAAAATAAAGGTTCCCTGCACAGTCACTGAGCAGCAACCACATACAACTAAAAGTAAACAGAGGAATAATTCCTAACACTATCTGTTGTCCAGACCAGATCATTGCATTGTCTTAATCTAACACATGATTTTATAACTGCAGCTTAAAATCAACTGGAGTTCACAATAAACTATCATGTCAACTATCATGTGGAGGTAAGGCTGGGAAAATGTATTTCAGGGAAAAAGAATAATCATAACCACCATTGCTCATAAATGCCACTAATGGACTCTTCCTCATTTCTTCTTGCAGCTTCAGTCACCTATTTGTGTAACACATTATTAAGCAGCAGCAATTCTGAATTATTAAAATGTCATGGAATAAGCATGAAATACTTCAGGGACTGTTTCATAATTCTTTAAAAATGCAAAATTTAGTTTCTTTATAGTTAGGAACCTGTTGTTCTGCTGTCTATTACAAATGTGTGTACTACTCCATCTGTGAAGTATTTGTGATGTAACTGAATGCTCTGAATCCCCATCCTTTGTAGTGTGCTGTACACTTACATGACTGTTATAAAAAGAAGGAAGGTTGGGAAACGGCATAGTCTACCTGCTATAGCACCGTAGACACTGCTATTGTATAAAATAACTTAAGATCTCATCTAGCAAACGTTAACCTTTAGAAAATATATTACTTGCAAGGTAACACAGCTTCACTTACCTGAACACTCATTTATTTCATAAAGTGATCTGTGCAGAAAGACTCACTTAAGTACGTTTTCAAGACACGTGTGAGCTTCACATGTTATGGGGAAGTACAGAAGCGTAACTGTAGTGGCTCCAGAAAGCAAAATAAAATAATCTGCAAGAGATATTTTTCTGGGCATGTGTATATCAAGCATCTGTACATCAAATGATGTCCTTCTACAGAAATTAGGAGGGGGGGAAAAAGCCAGTTTCCTCACCTGCGTGGCCTAGTTCTGGGAGACATCATCTCGTTTCCAAGGATATGGTATCGCCTGGCTTCATGCAGCAGCTGATAGCACTCTGGGGAATTCTGGATCAGCTGGTCCACTTCCACAGTCTGAACAAAGTAGTTTGGGTGTAACAACGGGAGCCTGACATGTGTCAGCAGTTCATGTAACACTGGTCTGCGCAACTCGACTGCTCGGTACACCCAGCGCATGACAGCTTCAAACACCATCTCTTCCTTACTGATCACCAGTTCATCGCTGCAAATGTAATCAATAAGCTCATCCTTTCCCAGTTCAAGGAATTCTTCGTGCTGGGACACATCCTCAAACGTCTGCAGCGCAAAATTCCTGCACTTGGTGAACAGCGTCTTGAGTGAATGCGTATCTGCAAAGCGCTGGATTCCCAGGCAGTTGCAAGGATCCAGCTGCTCTTCCAGGAACTTGGCGCAGGCGTCACGTAAAACACTGATCTGAAAGAGACTTGATGTTTCGAAGAGATACTGCACATTCTCTGTTGTGATCTTTACTTTGCCCGTGTATACATACTGTAAAAAGCAATCCATTGCTTCAGCCAGAATGCCATTGATCTCCACCAACATCTCTCTGCTTTCTCTATGATCGTTGCAAAACATGGCTCTGAAGTAGCTGCTGCAGGCCGAGAGGACCGCCCGGTGGCAGGGGAACTCCCTTCCTTCCACACAGATAATGACATCTGTGAACAACCGGCTGTCTCGGAATTCATTGAAGATCTGGAGAATGCTTTCAGCATGGGATGATCCCGAGGAGAAGTCGAAAAACTCGGGGCCTGACAACGATTTTGGGTCCATTTCAAAAACTTTCCGCTTGGTTGCAGGGGAATCTCGTATCCCACTATCCTCTCTATTCAGTCTGCGTCCCAATATTAGTACCATTGTTACATCAGTTGGCTATAGAGTCATTGAGAAGAATTTGCAGAGTTTCTCCTTCGCAGTGCTGGAGTCTGGAAAACAAAACACTTGGGTATTCAGTCTGATACGTTCTTAATCTCATTATAAGAATCAGACAAGATACCTGTTTGGTTACTCAAAGAACTGGTACAAGTTTTGACCTTTACTAGAGGTGACACAGTATTGCAAGGCAAGTTACCTTGCACCTTGTGCAGGGCAACGCAGTCTTATCTGCTACAGGTTAAACACAAACCAACACAGAACAATCTCATGGATGGCAAGTTCTGAACGTCCCAGCACCGCTGGAATTGCATCTGAAATCTCAGCTCCAGCAAATCACCTGGCTGACAGAAGCCAAAAATTTCCTGGATAAAGATTCAGAGCTTGGGCTGTTCTAATTTTCCAGTGTAATCCTCATTTCAGCTGGAGCATCCAAGTACTACTATAACAATGCTAGTCAAAAGGGGAAGAAGAAAAAACCCAAACAAACTGAAATTTTTACAGTAAAAATTCAGTTGAGAAATCACTCCCTTTTCATTATAAAGTCTAATAATGAAGTCTTACAATATTAGTGTTTAATAATACTCAGTTATCTCAGTGGATAACCTTGACTGTAAGTTCTTACCTGTTCATTCCTAGCATCTAAAAATCAGTTCACCGATAATCTAAGACTCAATTAAAAATGACTGTAAACTGCTAGCGCACAAAACAAAATGAAGAAAATTGTATTTCATTGTGTAAAACTACTGAAGACAAGAACCAAAGACAACTTGCTGAGGACAGGGAGATTTTCTGTTTTCCAAATTACAACTAGCAAATAGTTATTAGCAAAATTTTTTGCTCAAACGCTTTCCACTTTCAGATACAAGTGTATGACATTTCTCCCAATATTAAAACACACTGTTGTTACCGGAGCACTGAAGCTGCAAAAATCAGGTCCTCAAACATTAGCATATGTAGATATTAAAGTCTGTAGGTGAAGAAAAAGGGAGCCAGTTTTGCAGATAGTGCATATTGGAGGTAACGTCATCGACCGATCCAGCAGCAACAGGGCCTGCTGCCACTCCTGGGCTCTAAAACAAAGTGGATGAAAATATACTGAGGCGGCAAGAGGCTGGGCAAACCCCCCTCTTGGGTCTGACAGAGGCATCATTCCAAATGCATGGAATATTTACTTGTACATTTAGAGAAGGGCACGCACTGTATTATTTTAAAGCTTATGGAAATTTTTTTCATGCCTCCAAGAGGTTACATTCAGTGTCCCTCATTCCCCACTTACACAGTCAGTAAACGTCAGCTGCCGACAGCAATTTCATTTCCTGACGTGCTAGCATCTTTAGAGCTGCAATTACCCAATCCAAGTCTGGCTACATCATCGCTTAATATAGAACACAATGAACACGCTTTTTTACGCAGCACCTTTAAAAGGCACCATCTTAACAAAGAGTATGAAAAAAACATGCGCTGTACATTTACTCATTGAGAAAAGAGGTTTTAAAACTATCATTTGCCATATAAATTTTTTTACATGTATTTACAAAATAGAATCTTGGTATGGCTCATTTACCCTGCAAAATATTTAATTTTAATTGAATTAGAAAGGATCAGTTGTCACTTTGATGCCTGAAAAACACTGTCGCAATGGGCCTATCCAGTAGCCTATCCAGTAACAGATCGCTTCAGAGAGATTTTAACAGGACATAAATGGACAGTCTAATCTGTAGCTGATATTCTATCCAGTGTATTTCACAACCATTTTACCCTGTCATGACGCAGGCTGGACAAAAAAACAAAACCACGAACCACCACCACCTCCTTACCGGCTCTGCTGCTACCACACTAACCCTGACATTGACCTTTATCTGCAATCAATCCCATGCTATTCCGCATGAGAATGTGGGCAGAAATGAAGCATCAGCAGCAGAAATGGAAAATGCAGCCATGAAAATCAGAATATAAAGCCTAAAGGCTTGACTCCAGTGTCAAGAGATTTCAATCAGAAGAACTTCATTAAAGCTAATGGAGCTTTCCTAAGCAAAGTCAGCCTGAAATCAGAAACAAGACAGTGGCATGTTGCATGAAAGGGCAAAACACAGCAACTAAGCAAAAAAAGCTTCAAGATTAAATCTTTCTCATTATGTTAGGAGACTTAAGACGACACTATATTATGCAATCACCAATAAATGGAAATAAGGGCTCTGAGTTAAGACTGCTCACTGAAGGAAGCAACGACTTCTTTATGCTTGGAACAACAGAACATCAGTCAGCAAATGACTTTTTTTTTTTAATGTCCCAATGGTTTAAAGAAATGTGAGACTAAAAAAAAAAAAATAATCCATGCAGCAAAAACTAATCAAGGGGATAAATACTGCAAATTCACAAATAAAAGAATAAAAAGGAAAAAGAGTTAACAGTCCATGGCAGAAATTACTGCTTTTTAATGCCCTAGGCTTTGATTTCTATCCAGTTAATTACTTCTGTAGGTTTGCTCAAGTCCTTTTATAAAGACTACCAGTAACACTATCACATGTTCAGCTCTCTCAGACATACATATGGCCTTCTTGCAAATCTTGCTCTGGCAGTTTTAAAATGTCACCACTTCCAGCTGACAGCCCCACATTTCAGCCCCAAAGCTGGAAAGACAAAGGGGAATCTGTGCCTGATGCCACACCGTTTAGTGCCCAAAGGAGGGACACACGCTCCAGAGATACACCTGCCTACCTCTCCCGTGGATATAAAGGTCCTTAGACGTGCCTACAGACTCTGCATTTTAAAGAACCTATTAATTGCAGAATTTAACATTGAGATCTCTTCAGTAAGCTTAAATGAAGCAAAAGAAAAACAGAAGAAATTTCCCCTAAATTTCAATTGAACTCCCCTAAATACAATTTGAAACTATTGTATCAAAAAAATACAAAATGCACTGGATTGCTTGGCTGAGCAAGGGTCAGCAAGGACAGACCTTAAGCACATCAGAGACTACCTACTGAAACAGCTGGAAAGGAAAGACAAGTCACACTTTCTATCAACAGCTTTTAAAAATGCTTCACAAATTTACATGGCTCCAGCACGATGTTACCTGCGTATCTCTATAAATTAGGCTGGGTTCACCAGAAGACCAGGTTCCTCTTATTTCCTTAATCTGTATTATCTGCAGGCTTGTCTACACAAGACGTTCCCCAGAAATAATCTGAGAGCCCAATTCAGAAGCCGGTAAATGAGCTCTATAAAAAGTTTGCCCCGACAGCCTCTCCCAGTAAATCCTCCTATGCAAACTACTTTTCAAGTTGCGCTAAACTCCTCCTTCCTCCACTGCAACATCCTCATGGGTTTTACCCCTCTCCCTTCACCCACAGCTCTGGCACCGGCCGGCAGCCTCCTGGAAGAGCTTTTTAGTGCCACTTGTGTGCCACCCAACTCCCCCGGCCCGTTAGCAGAACCACCAGGAGCAGAGGCACCACGCAGCCAGGGTTGGGGCGAGGCCCTGGGTAAAACCTCGTCATCAGGTGTGCCCCAGCGCTGCCTCCACGGCTGGCTCGCCCTCAGGGGGCAGTTTCAAGAGTACCTGAAGCCGAGCTGGGCTTCTGCTGCTGCCAGCGGAGGTGGCTTCCACCCCGCGCCCGCTGCCGCGTCGCCTCCGCACCCGCACTGGCGCGGCCGGATCGGTGTCCGTGGCCGGATCGGTGTCCGCCTGCGAAGGGAGAAGAGGAGGCGCTGGGATCGCTGCCCCGGGGAAGGGCAGGAGCCCCAGCACTGGGGCACGGCTGAGCCAGCCCGGCAGCTGGCGGGCCAGTCACGCCTGCTATTACCTGGCAGGACATCAGTACCGGCACCCCCGAGGTAACGCGACCAAACTTAGTAAAAGAAATGGTATTTTTGTCCTGCAGCGTGGGAACCGTAACTGGGGTTGGAGCTGTTCGATCTGTGATTTCAGCTCACGCCACCGCAGATGTGCCGCTCTCAGATGGCTGCTTACCGCAAGAGGCAGAGCAGATCTTGCGGAGCAAAACCCCCGGTGCCCCCACTGCAACCCCAGCACGTGCTGCCCTTGTTTTCTTGTGAGAGGAAGGAGGGGGGGAGGGGCATAACCTTTCCCTCCTCCGCAAAACAGAGCATTTGTTTTTCCTTCTTCTATCTTTGTATCATCAGAAAAAAAACAACCAAAAACCAAGAAGTTGTTGGTTTTAAAGGACTTTAAAAAAAAAAAATCTGCTTGTTTTACAACAGCAACTGAGCATTTGGATGCCTTCAGGATGAAGTCTTTAAGAAGACTGACTAATAAACAACAGGATCGACAGGAGTTAGTTGCACGCAAGTTTTTTATTCCAATGTAAGACACTGTTTTGATTAAAAAAATATATACTTCGAATGCCAAAACTGAAGAGTAACCAAGCTAATGACACACACAAGAAGCCAACTGTCCTCAGAAATCACCCAGGAAAAACAGGAGCCGATTCGGACACGGCACTGGCGGTTATTGGGTACAAGAAACCAAACCCGAAGCAAGCGGCGCAGGGCGCGCGGGTCCGCAGGGGACTGCGCTGAAGCACCCCCCGGGGGGGGGGGGGGGGGGGAAGCAAAAGCGCTGCGCAACAGCGATCGGGGGGGGGGGGGGGGATGGGAAAGAGGCCCCCCCCCCCCCCCCCCGCGTTTCTCTGCTGTTTTTCTGCACGGCGAGTCTGTTCAAAGAAAAAACAACCAAACACCCGGACACGCCCCCAGCGGCTGCACCCCCGGCTGGTCACCGCAACCGCGCCACGCGCTGAACCCCCAAACCGCCGCGGGGGGCGGGGGGCGCCGCCAGCCGCCCTGAGGGGCCCCGGGGCTCCCCGGCCCGAGCGCCCTGCGGCGCGCACACGGCGCTACGGCACGGCCCGGGGCGGGGAAGGGGGGGCACGGCCAGGGGCGCCCCGGGACCCCCCGCGGCTTCACCCCGCAGCGCCCCGAGGCTGCCCCGCGGTGCTGCGCGCGGGGACCCGGAGCCAGCAAGTGACAGGCAGCAGCACGCGCGGGCAGCGGCGGGGGACAGGGGGCACCGGCACAAAATGGCCGCGTCCGGAGGTACGGGCCGCGAGGGCGCAACCCCGCCGCCTCCCGCGGGCACGGGCCTAAGCCGGCCCCGCGGCCGCCCGCACAGCCCGGCCGCCCCCGCCGCGGTCCGCCCCGCTCCCGCCCCTCCCGCCGCCCGCCGGGCCGCCCCGCCCCGCCCCCCCTGCGGTGACGGGCAGCGCTTGCGCCATGGCGCCGCCCCCCGGCCCGCGGCCGCCGCGCGCACGCGCGCCCTCCAGCTCACCTTCACCCCGGGCCGCCTTAGCGACAGCCCCCCCGCACCCTGCCCAATCCCCGGGCGGTCCCGCGCTGAGGCCCCGCCTCCCCCCGCCCGCCCGCCCAATCAGCGGCCGCTGAGACACCACCCCCGCTACCGCTGCCGCCGCCGCCGCCGGGGGGCACAGAGGGGCGCGGGGGAGACCCGCGTTACGAAACTGCCGCGGGCGCCCCGGGACCCCCCAGCCCAGCCCCGCACCGCCCCGGCCGGGGGCACACACACGCGCAGAGCCGACAGGTCCCGGGGCACCGGCGCTGCCAACGGCCCTGCCCCGCCATCGTCCCGCGCTGCCCGGCAGGGCCGGGACGCGACGCACTGTTCCCGCCGCGGTGCCTAACGGTCCCGGCCGGCCCCGCGCACCGGCCGCCGCCCCGCCGGCACCCCGCGCCCTCCTCCCGGCGCCCCCGGCCCGCCGCGGGGCCCCTCGCCGCCCGCGCCCCCGGCCCGCAGCCCTGCACTCACAGCCGGGAGCGGCCCCGCCGCGCTGCGCCCCGCGGGAGCTGCCGCCGGGGCCGGGCCGGTGGGAGCGGGGCGGCTGGGAGCGGAGCAGGAGCGGAGCGGTGCGGTGCGCTCGGGCCTCGCCGCCGCTGGTCGCGCTGCCAGCGCCGCTCAAAACAAAGGGGCCGGCGGGGCATGTGACCTCGCAGCCACCGCACATGATGTCACCGGCTCCGCGCGGCCCTGGGAGCTGTAGTCCCGCCCGGCCCCGCCCGCTCCCGCCGCTCCGCTCCCTGCCGGCCGCGGGCACCGGGCCCCGCGGCGCGTCTCGCCGCGGTGGGACCGGGGGCGAACGGCCGAGGGAGGCGGAGGGGCCGGGCTAGCCCCCAGCGGCGCTGCGGCCCGGGGGACGCGCGGAGGCCCGGTCCCGGTCGTCCCCCCCGTGAGGCAGCGGGGCCTCGGACGGCACCCTTGGCGAGGGGACCCTTGCCGGCACTCATGGCCGGGGGGCCCTTGCCGCCAGCCCGAGGACCCCCCAACACGAGCCACCTCCCAGACTGACAAGTGCCACAAGTCCCAGTGCACCTCTTCAGCCTACATGACCAAACCGGAGACTGTTACACCCCCAAACCCCATCAAACGAGGGCCTTTCTCTACCTGAGCCCCAGCTTCACCCAATTACCACCCCATTTCCAACCGGCAAAGCTTCCCACTGGTCCCTGTTCCGCAGCGGCCCAAAGGGGAGCCCCCGGAGAAGCCGGGGAGGGCGGCTGGGGGCTGCAGCAGTGGCAGCGGCTCAACTGCAGATAGCAAAGCGGGACCCTGGTGTCATCACCCTGCAATTTCGAGAGCAGGTCTGAGCCTGTCCTGCAGCCCAGATTCGCTTCATATCCAAAGTATTTGGACACCGGCCCATGCTCCAACACAGGCTGATGGAACATGCCTGGGAGTATGGAAATTTATTTTTGCTCTGCCCTTTAGCATAAGCAAACTTGCAAGTCCCTCATGCAGAGTAGCGAGGCGAGGGCAGGGATGTGCATGCTTAAATTAAGATCATTACCAGGTACTAAACGAGGCTTTATGCAATGTCGTGGAGCTGATGCTGGCAGGTAACTGGCTGCCGCTCGCCTTCCTAGAAGGATGAGTTCTCCCTCCTGCCCCTGAGTGCCCAGGGGAAGGAAGAATTCTTTTATTAGCTGCCACCTACTCTGCTCTCCTATATATTAGGTGTCAATCCCAGGCATAATACATCTTCACCTTTTAGTGAACCTACACAATCTGCTGACCTCGGGATACTCCTCCTCTTGCCTCCCCGGGCAGTGGGTGCCAGCCCTGTGCTCTTCACGGTAGCTGATGGTGCTCCTTGACTGAAACTATTCCAAGAGCAGCACATGCCCAGGGCTCCAGGACCGATCCTCGTCTGGACTCCAGGACCGATCCTCTCTGGAGCAAGCCAGTCTCAGATTTTTGCAGGCTAAATGAGCTCTGCTTTTCCCTGGGGTCAGGTAAACTGCAGCTTTGCAGAACAGTTCGGATTTCTAACTAAAAGGCTACATTTCTGAAAATAGACTGAACATGGCAATTGATTTCGGCATGTAAATTGTTTTCATGAAGATCTTAAACAAATGAAACCTGCAACCATTTTCCTGCTCAGCTAAAACTCAGAAATGCATAACAGATTTAATTAGAAGTGAGACCATTCGGTCAATTTTTCATCCTCTGGCTGGAAAAAGGACCCCAAACAACAGAAAGCTGAGAGAAAATCAGCAGGCAGCTCACCTCATATAGTACAGTTATGTTGCAATAACTTATTCCACCCACTGAAGATAAAGATTCATAACCCAAAGTCTTACTTGTTACAAAGACATTAAATCTAAAAAGTATATGACTGTAGAAGAATGTTTTGCTTAAAATGGATCTCTTATCTGATATATCCTCTCGTCTGTAACTCTTGGGGTCAATATGACTGTGCAGAGTTCACTTCAGAAAACATCAGCGGGATTAAAGGAATGCGTCATGGGAAGGAAAAAACTGAAAGAGGGTCAAGATACTTCTGAACTGGCTTGAAGGAGCTATCTGAATGGAGTATGTTTACTCCAATAAAACCTGCACGTGGCAAAAATACCTTGTGTGAAGGGGGTAAATGGAGCATTTAAAAGGAAAATACTAATTAAAAACACTCATTGAGCAATCAATTGTTTCATAATGTGCACATGTATGCGTGCAGTCACATCCAGGCACTTCCAGTTCTGAAAGCCACCGTCACCAAGGATGTCTGAAATTAAGGATACCTGAATTGCTACTACATCCTATTGGTCTTCATTCCTCTGCTGGCAGGGGGGTTGGCTGTTCCTGCTCAAGCTGCACCAAGCATTTCTCTCAAAATAAGCAGTTACATGCTGCCTGAGAAGCTGAAGCCAATTATTAAAGATTACTCATTTCTATAAAGCTTTGTTAATACTTTTTTTAACAATGTCAAGTACTTGTAAAACATTTAGGCCAATTTTTTTTGAAGAGGTCAGTGATTTTGCAGATTTTCAAGGCATCTTTGGGGCACCCAAAGGTTAAAGCCTAAAATTAGAAGTCTGCGTGAAAATGTTGGCATGCATCCACCCAACAGTTCATGTGTTTTTCTGGTGGTGTTGCATTTGAACACCACCACCATCCGGCACTTTTCAGACACATTTCCACGACGCACTGTGCTGCCTAAATGGGTCAGTGCATTCCTCCAAATCAAGACTAACTATTTTGGAAAGCGGTGTGCCAGTACACTCCTGAGAATTTTTCTCTGCTGTGAGGAGCGTTGTAGCTGCTGCCTGGATCTTTCTAAAATTAAGCATAACCCAGATGGTTTTCAAGTAAAATGAAGAAATCAACTAAAGAAAGTCCGTGATTTCTTTTAGTAGCTATTTACTGCTAACGGACACTTATCCTACCCAGCCCGGGGAAGGGCTGGGAGCTGAAGGAAGGAAGAGATGCAGGTGAGCCGCGGCAACTGAGAGCAGGAAGCTGCAGGAGAATACGGGGGGAGAGGACAGCCTGTGTGCCACGTCCCTTACCCCGATTGTCCCTTACCCCGATTGTCCCTTACCCTGATCGCTGATCAGAGAGAAGAGCAACATTAACTAGCGAACAACATTAAAAACCCTGAATGCAACGTGGATTTTATCACTGGCTAAAAGACAGAATTTAGACATTTAAGATGAGTGCAGGATAATGACTGACAATTAATAAGCAACATAAGGAACGTTATGAGGAGCTGTGCAAGGAGTGGAGCAGAGATGAAACAAATCCTTCCCAGCACAAGGAGGGGGAACAGGTTCTGGCATTGCTAGACAAAGTTGTAGTGGACAGAAGTCTTCAAAAAGAAAGAGGTGGTGTTGAGTGACAACATCATTGCAGAGCCTGATGCAAGCAGGCACAAAACGTAATGACAGAAGCCATTCAGCAGGATTACAAACAACAGTCAGTACTGAGCAAGGGGAAAGGTGATGTTAAAAATTTGTGAGGAAGAGAAGAGTGAGTTCAGTAACCATTGAGGAATTTGCTTTTTCAGTACACCAGGAAAAAGTGCTAAGGTGCAGTAAGTGAAAAGGAAGAGGTGTATGGAAATAGCATTAAAAAGAAGAGGCTGGATTTCAATGAAAGTACAGCAAAGTCTCTTCGCTTGGTAAAAGACTTCTTAAAGAACTACAGAGAACACACCAAAACTTGCTAAAATCCTCCCCTTGACTTTGAGCAGATTCTCACTATCATCCTCCCGAAAGCCCGGTGGGCCACCCCGACTTGAGCTGCCCTGTGGGACCATCAGCAGGTACGAGCATTCGGGGTGGAAGGCACTTTTCCAGGGCTGGCCCCTTGCAGCCTCTCGCCTTCCCATCACCTGTTGGAAACGGCAGCTACACCAGGGAACGTCCTCTGCCACACAGACTGCTGTGCTGGCGCTTGAACAGCGAAGGGCCCTGGCAAACCAGCACCCCCTCTCCCCAGGCACCTCTTACTCAGGATTTCCATTTTCCCGGCCTCTTGGCTGACTCTGTAGATCCCCCTTCCCTCTGGCCCCGCGTGCTGCGCGTCCCAGCCCTTTGCTCAGGCCGGCAGTGCTTCCCTGGGCGTGCGTCCGCAGTGGCGAGGGGCAGGATGAGTGCGGGCCCTGCCACGGGGAGTGAAACGGGGCACCCTCTGGAGCCCCACGCCATGCCCGATCCGCATGGCTGGTGCTGGGCTGGGTGCTGGGCACTGTCCCACTGCCTGCATGCTCGGGGCTCACTCCTGCTCAGACGTGGGGACACTGGGATCACAGCCGTGGGGACGCTGGGATGACAGAGGGTGTACTTCACTTAGGCACAAAAGCCACCTGGGAAGAACATCAATAACATGTTCGCTAATTCAGCCCTGCAATTAGCATTGCGTAGCCCCCATCCTCACTTGGCCAGCCCATGTTCCTGACCCGTGCAAATCCCCTCTCTTCCCCCTCATCCCAGTAGCCGTTCGCTGCTGTCAGCACCTCTAAACAAGGCCAGTGCCAACAGCGCTCCTGTGCAGAAAGTGTGTGTCTCATTTTTCCACCCAGTATCTCCCATTTCCCAAGCCTGGGAGTGTAATTGCAGAGCTGAGAGGAATGAACGTTGCACCACCGCTGCTATAAACACTGAACTATTTCTTTTTAACAGTATTGAGACACATGAAACCAATGCCTAACTAGGGGAGATAAGAGAGTCTGCTGGGGTTTGTCTGGTTCTTCTCTTCAGGGAGAAATAAGAAGCAAAGAAATAAAAATTGTTGGCCACACAGGCGAAGCCTTGGAGGGAGCTGTTCTTGCAGAACAGCACAGACACACATGCAGCCAGTGACCGAGTGAAAGAGCGAGGCAGGTACCTGCAAAAACAGTTCCCCAAGCTGATGTGGCGGAATCGCCACGTTCCCACCCAGCCCCGTAACCTCAAGTCCAACCACAGCCCCACAACCGTTCACGTGAAGTGTTCTCTCACGAGTGCTCTCTCACCGAGTGCTCTCTCACACGTCCCTGTGCCACAGGCCCCCCCTCTCTGCAGCTCCCTGCTGCAGAGCTCCGGCTCTGCCCTTCAGCCGCACTTCAGCTCCCTCCTCAAACCATTTGCCAATGCTGGGACCAAGTGACGGCCAGGAGCATTGCACCTCTTCACCTCCAAGACCTTCAGGTGCTTCACAAGTTAGATAAATCCTTTCTCCAACCCAAGTGACTGTGAAAAGCTTTGTTTGCCAGTGAAGCAGAAAACAAGGCAGGTTTCAAAAAAAACCCTGAACTGGCGTGTGCCTGCCACTCTTCCACCTTTGGGAATCCCATGCTTGCCAAGCTCCCAGTGACCTCCCTGCTCCCAGATCCGTGCCACCAGCTCCTCTGGTGCTGTACACACCCCTCTGGCACCAGGCTGAGGAATTGATCCTAAGTTCACAAGTGGGTTGGCTTGGATGGACACCCTTGCTCGCCCTGACAGTGGCTGGGACACTGAGGTTCCAGCCGCCGTGCAGCCACCCTGCGTGCCGAGGAGGTCCTCGCCTAGTCTACTGCTGCTGCGCCTCCGGGGTGATGCTTGGGCAGATCAGTAGATGACTTTTGCCATCTTATAATTTTGGGTACCCCTTCACTTTGGTCATCAACAAAGCTTCACCAGGTGAAGTTAACCCAGGGAGGGTTAGGTCACCAGGAGCTCCACGATTTCCCCCCAACCCCTGCTTGCAGCCAGACGCGCTGAATGGCACAGCACCAGCTTTCCAAGACACAAGCAGCTGCTTCGCCGTTACTGGCACTGCGGTGCAAAACGGTGTCTCTCCAAGCTGACTGACAGGACTCGGCTCTCAGAGGATGGAGGAATCGTGGGATGCCAGAAGGACAACTGGGAAATCTGTCCTCAAATCCCAGGCTTCCTGCACCCAGCAGAGCAGCACAGAAAAGAGCCCCCCTGCTATCCAGCACCCACCGGTGGGACCCACCAGCCTGGAATTCCCAGCCTGAACGCTGCTGCCTTGTGCAAAAGTCGTGGCTGCCTTGGGCATGGACGCTTGGGGAGGGATGTGGCGGCAGCTGCCGTGCTGATACAGCTGCTCCGGAGCGGCACCCAAAATCCCAGCCTCGATCAACACCCCGGTCGCTCCCTCCTTTGTAAACAAGCTTTTGAGCACCTGCCTGGAGGTCTAAAACGGGACTGTTTCTGAGCCTGAAATACTCCTATGGAAAAGAACTGCGTGTTTCTGTAAGGAAAGGTCTCTGCTCAGTTGAAATTCTAAGCCAGACTAAAGCCACTTCAGATCTCTGGTCCTGGACAAAGCTTTGTCACAGGAAGACAGGAAAGAAAACGGTAGCCAAAGTAATCCCAGGAAAAACACACTAATGAAGGTTTGCAGATTCCAGTGCAGCAGCTAAATCAACACGTTGTTTTGCCAAGAAACCATTGTGAAATCTGCGGTTTCCTCTTTGATCCTAAGCCTACCCTACCCAACCTATTCATAACCAGTATCGGTACACAGAAATGATTGTAAGGCTCACATCGGCTGGTCGGTGAGCTTCTGAGAATAAACAGGTTGTTCCGTCTTGTCACAGCTGGCTACTAGACTTTTCTGGCATACGTCTGCACTGTACTGAACCTTGAAACAAAAATGGAAGGTGTAAAATACTACGTATGGTATGACAGGCTTTCTTGGCCTTTTTTATTAACATGTTTATGTATAGGAGATAACATTTTGTAATCTTAAAAGGGGAGGAGAACTGAAATGAGGAACATGTCATTACTGTAGGCAGGAAGCAATAAAAAGGCAAATGCATGTCTCATTTCTTTAGATGTTTGCTATATTTATATTTTTTCCTCCCAAAACTACATAAACCTAATAATGCCCATCTTTTTTCTACCACAGAAACACACTAAGAAGAGTATGAAATTCTGAAGCTCCTCTCTCTTTCCCCTGGGCAGATACCATGGAAATGGCATTGGAATATTAAAACTCTTCATTCTCTTTATAATGGGAAAATGTTTTGTTGGGTTTTTTTAAATCAATATTGACTGGCAGAAAAATTAAAGTAGCATTTCTAAAGTCGAAAATTTCTAAAATGAGAAGTGACAAACTTGTAAAAGTTACCTGCTTTCTCAAGTCTAAGGTGACTTTGCTCCCCTCTTTCTCCAATGTCACACCTCCCAAATTTCACACGTAGCTGGACGCGCCTCGGCTCCTGCCCCGACGCTCGGGAACACTTAACGCAGCCACCGCGCTGGGCTCCACCTCCTGGCCCTGATACCAGCCAGCGCAAGTATCTGTCACGCTTTCCAAACCCAAAGCATTGCGCGTTCCTGCGCTCCTCGCCTGGCCTGGCGCAGCTGTCCCAATGCCCTACATTCCAGACAGCTTCCCTGACGGATTGCACAGCCCCGGACCCGACAGCTACTGAGGAGCCCTCACAGCACCTCCCGGGACTCATGGCTGCTGCTCGCCACCAAGGTCTGCAGCAGCAGCAGGCTTTGGGGTATGACAACGCTGCAAGCCAACCAGTGCTTGCGAGCTTCCCCAAGCACGTATTGCCCGCGCTCCCTGCCCTGGGTAAACCACGGCTTACCGGCAGTGTGGCACGGCCAGCATGGGCTCCCTAGCCTGGCTGAGCTGCCTGCTGGCCACCGAGGCTAAAGCCAACGCCAGTCTTGGTGCGTCCAGCCGCAGAGCTTTCGGCCCCGCTGGGGTGCCCACCCGCGGGGTGGTCGGTGGGCACCCAGGCGGCACTGGAGGAGCACCCGGGGAGCGGGCTGCAGCCCTCGCTGCCCAGGAGCTGGGGACTGCAGAGCCTGGGGCACGGGTCTCACAGAGCATGGGACCGCCTGGCCTTCATCCCGCAGGAGGAGGAGGGCTTGGGCTAGAACATTGTAATGTGTTTTTCTGGCCACAGCTGCCAGGAAGCTGCTGTATTCCTAGTCGGAAAGTTGTGGCTCTGCTAAGCTAAGATTACTCTGAGCAGCTTAAAAAACAAACAAGCAAACGCACAGGCTCCTCACAGCACAACACCTTCAAATTCAGTACGAAGGCAGTTAAAGCATACTCAGATAATTTCCGTTCCTCATCAGGAAATACTACAACTTTTTCAGCACTTCCTCTTTTCATATTTTAAATCATCACACTTCATGCAATACCTTTATTTGCATAAGAATATTAACTCACCGACGCTGTTTCTAACTTTAGGTCATTCATAATTCAGTTACGTAACAATAACGATTTTTACTACTAGCAATAATTAGCAAAAAGTAAATTTCTACAGCATAATATCTGTTCAGATTAATATTTTTTCACCTGCTCGGCTACTTAGCTAACAATGTGCCAACTTCATTGCTCCACAGGCTGCAGGGAGGTGGGAGCTGTGGAGCAGGGCTCCTCCACGCTCCCCAGCTCCCTGGCTCACACCGTGCAGCGGTAAGATTAAACACCCTTCCTCTATAACTAATGTTGAATTGTCTTGAAAGCTGACGACACTGCCTGAAGACCAGTTTCACACAAGTTTACATTTCTTGCAAAAGCGACAATTAAGACACCCTGCTGAAAAATTGCAAAAGCTCAGGTTTTTAACAGTATTTTAAAACTGGCTGAAACTTCAGCTGCTGTAACAATGACGTGGAACTAGCTGAGTGCTATCATCAATTTTTTAAACTAGCGTTCACGTTCATCAGACGTTTGCCATTCCTCCCACTGTCAAGTTGAGCATCGAAAGGTTAGCTGTGAGCAAAACAAAATAGCTGTGGAGGAAAAAAATAAACTGGAAATCACACAGATGTATGTATTGGCTTTGTACAGAAGAGCATGTGTGGCAGTGTATTAAGTCAAATCGCACTTTGACCAAAAGTTATGTATTTATTTATTGAAAATGTGTAAAATTCTGTTTCTTTCCAGTTTGCTTCTTTCCCCCAGATCGAGCAAGGCTGAGCTGTCAGAAGTCAGCTGCCAGGGAGCAGACTGATTCTGCCCTTCATTAAGTCAGGAAAGGAGAGACAAGAATTAATTACATAAATTTTGGCTTTTGAGTGAAAAACTCATGTTCCAAGACGAGCAATATTTTCCAAAGGCACCCTTATTTTTTGCATAATAAGACATGGTGGTAAATGACCCCACACCAGCCACCAGCAGGAACTATCTCATACTGTGGTCAAAAGAAATGACTGATTCTGTGAGCTGCTGTGTGCACCACACAAAATGCCAACTCCCTCTTGTAAAATGTCCTGCTCCCTTCCCCTGTTACGACCTGTGGCAAAAAAGATTCATTTGGCTTTAGCCTGTTCTGATTGAGCTTCACTTGAACATTTTCTTTTGTTTTGGGTCCATGTGGGTTTCTAGTCCAATAGACTTAATGCTGCAGAGACGGGAACACAGGAGCCCGAGGCCAGTCAGCGAGTGGTGCAGGTACGGAGCACACGGAGCATCGTGTTGGCTTTTCCTCTTACAGTCTTCCCAAGTAACAGGCTGAGAGTCTTTACAACCCGAGAAGAAAATCTGTGCTGCAAACTAGCCAAAGCCCATCACGAGGCTTGTAAGGACCGCACTGATGCTGGGGCCAGCATTTCTAAGCTTCAGGCAGTCCAAAAAGCAAAGCAAAATTTGGTCACAGCTCTGGAGCGTCACTCGGAGTGTGAACTCATCAGTTAGGTATGTGTCCGCAGAACTGGCTGAGATCGACAAGCCTCAGTGAAAAATAGAAGTCAGCATTGCTTTAGACTTCAGTACAATCCGAGACTAGGTTTGTTTCCCATGGGCTGGGGTCACGCTGCCAGCAGTTCACAGGGCCACTTAGCGTATTCTGTGAAAAGACTCAAGAGCTGAAGTTTCAGTCCAGCCGATGTCCCTACCATTAACATCAAGCATGCCCTAAAGCACAGACCTCCACATAATTCACTATAAATGGCAGTTTCCTCCATTTCCCAGCCCTTGCCAAGCAGAACAGCTCTCCTTCATTTCAAGAGCTGCTTTGGTGGTCATGTTTTATCAAGCCGTGGAACAAGGGCCTGAACTATAGTGCAGTTACTTCCCACTGAAGCTGCATTTCTTACCGTGACATGCCGGACGCCAGAGCCTGGCTGCAGTAGCAGATGAAGGTGCAGGAAGAATACAAGATCAAAATCTCACGGAGGACAACAGGCCTCTACTTCTCCTAGCATGGGCCGTGTCCACTTATGGAGATCAAAGGTATAATTTACTTAGAAGAAGAATTATTTGTGCATAAACAGCCATTAACTAATAATACCGAGAAGATGCTTTTAAATTCAAATGGGTGGCATGGCAGCCAGCACTAGACAAGTGACCCAAGCATCTTGTTAGTTACATAAACTGAAGCAGGAGGGAGTCTGATGCTGATGACAGAACCTCTTTGTGAGTAACACTGGCAAAATCTTTTAAAGAGCAATTCAGGACTAAGTTAAAAGAAAATGGGGCACTTCTAGTAGAAACCAACTTGCAAGAATCACATTTCCTTCCCCGTTTGCGTACAACAGGGAATGGAAGTAACTGCCGCTGTTTTGTTTCAAAAACTGATTCTCTTGGTGGGGGGAAAAAAGGAAGCACTTGTCTGTTCGCACGAAAAATCTGTAGTGGTGCAAAATGCTGAGGAAAGAGCACCCTTCTTCCAGGGAGAAGGAAAAGACTGTTCTGAATGGGGAAGGCTGGTTACAGCCCTCATCAGCTCCCATGGCCTGCACCTACTGCATTTCATATGATTCTTACCTTCAGCCCCATCCCTGGGCTTCAGTCCTTCCAGTTTCACTTGGGTGCATCTCATCTTGGGCTATAAGGTCTTAAAATACAGCACTAAGTGATGTCTCAGCTCGTTCTGCCTGCAGCTTTGGGAGTGACCATACTGCACCCCCAGACTGCAATTCAACTTCTTCAAATAGAATAAACGCTGATTTAAATAGTAGCCTACCTACACCACTCCCTGAAAAGCCTATGAGCAGAGGATCAAAGATTTCTCAAGCTCAGCTGGCCCATCCACACGTCAGGGTTAAGGCTTGCTGACCTCTATAAGTCAATAACACACACGGGAGTAATGTGATTAGGGTGACAACCAGACTTCGAACGCTGAACCCAAATAATCTGGCATTTACAGCCTGGTCAGCTGGGACCTCTCTTTCGTACACGGTGAAAGCACAGTCTGGAGTCACTCATCTGGATTGTTAGCACAATGCCTGGCCATCCCACTGCCCCTAAGAAAACAAAACATGGAAGCAGCAATTCTTCTAGAAACATCCCAGAGACTTCAAATACAAGCAAAACCAGTCTAAGAGCAAAAGTTGGGAAGATAAGTGCAGCACTAGCAGAGTAACACCGCGATACTCTCAAAAAGGAGGTGCTTTTCAAGAGTGAGCAGGTGAGACAGGTCACCCTCACAAAGTCACGGCTGGGGGCTGACTTTGAGCAACTGCAGCTGCCCAGAGGGAGGGATAGGAGGAGGCTCAAGGAGTAGGTTTTGAAATGGAAGGTGGTGCTGGTTCAGAAAAGGGGTACAACTGTGATAAAACAAAGGTGCCAACTTGCAGTTTATAGAAAATCTGATTCACAAATTCTAGATGTATTTTCAGAAATGAAAATCACATTTGTCTCCCCATAGCTAAAATAAGAACATGCTATGGCTGGATGGCTGCACTCAAAGAGCTGCCGACAGCGGCTCAGTGTCCAAGTGGAGACCAGTGACGAGGGCCGTTCCTCAGGGGTCCGTACTGGGATCGGTGCTATTCAACATCTTTGTCAGCGACACGGACAGCGGGACTGAGGGCACCCTCAGCAAGTTTGCCGATGACACCAAGCTGTGTGGTGCGGTCACACGCTGGAGGGAAGGGATGTCGTCCAGAGGGACCTTCACAGGCTGGAGAGGTGGGTCCGTGTGAACCTTGTGAAGTCCAGCAAGGCCAAGTGCAAGGTCCTGCACATGCGTCAGGGCAGCCCCCTGTGTCAATACAGGCCGGGTGGAGAATGGATTGAGAGCAGCCCCGAGGAGAAGGACCTGGGGGTGCTGGGGGACAAGAAGCTCAACGTGACCCGGCAGTGTGCGCCCGCAGCCCAGAAAGCCAACCGCATCCTGGGCTGCATCACAAGAAGCGTGACCGACAGCAGGTCCAGGGAGGGGATTCTCCCCCTCTGCCCCGCTCTCGTGACCCCCACCTGCAGCACTGCGTCCAGCTCTGGGGCCCCAGCAGAAGAAGAACGTGGGCCTGCTGGAACGAGTCCAGAGGAGGCCACGAAGATGATCAGAGGCTGGAGCACCTCTCCTACAGACAGGCTGAGAGCGTTGGGGTTGTTCAGCCCGGAGAAGAGAAGGCTCCGGGGAGACCTTGTAGCAGCCTCCCAGCACCTAAAGGGGCCGACAAGAAAGCTGGGGAGGGGCTTTTGACAAGGGCACGTAGCGACAGGGCAAGGGGGAATGGCTGGAAGCTGAAGGAGGGCACATGGACATTAGATATGAGGAAGAAATTCTCCCCCGTGAGGGCGGCGAGGCGCTGGCCCAGGCTGCCCAGAGCAGCTGTGGGTGCCCCATCCCTGGCAGTGCCCAAGGCCAGGCTGGACGGGGCTGGGAGCAGCCTGGGCTGGTGGGGGGTGTCCCTGCCTGTGGCAGGGGGGTGGGACTGGGTGGGCTTTAAGATCCCTTCCGACCCAAACCATTCTGTGGTTCTATGAGTCTATGATTCTATGGTTCTATTTAAAGCTAGTATTTAATGTACTGAAAACACAGACAAAAATCCAGCAACTTTGCAGGCTTGGCAAGGTTATGTCAGGCTTTGCATTGTGCTAGAAAATAACTCATGGTGAGGTGAGCCTTGCTATGTGTGTCCAGCTGTCCAGCTGCAGTCCCCATCTCTGCTTCCACACAAAGGAACTGCCTCTGCATCACGCAGCTGGCTGTAAGCCCCCCAGCAGGGCACTCCGCGTCGTGAGGCTGCTTCTGCGGCGTTTATCTGGTTGCACAGTGGAAGTGATTGCAGTGTTGGGACTTCAGGTAGAACTCAAAAACTTCCCAAGGGTCCTCTTCTGCTGTTGTGTCCTCCTGTTGGAGGCTAGCACCTTTGAACAGGCCACTTCAGATGAACGAATGCTCCCTCCCACAACCATCAGGAAGTGTGTTGAGGTCTGAAGATGTAGCTGTCAATACGTTGCTGGGTGGATTCAGCTTTACTAGTTATCTGCTTGCTCCTAGGCAGCTCTGGTGATGAGTTTTGCAGCATTGGGGGAAGTATAAGGGGGAACAGCCAACAGCAGCCACTTGGTCATGGATCACACATACCTGGAGCAACACCGGTGGTCACAAAATGGACGTGGTCTGGAATAAGAGGAAGAAGACAAACAACAAGGACGTGCCTTGTGGGAGCTCTGCAGAGACAGGACACTCAGGGAAGAGTCCCTTTCCAAGTCAGAAATACATACAAGGTCATTGCCATCTTCAAGTTCAGCAACCTGCTCATTACCTGGAGGAGGAAGTTTCCAGATCTCAATGCGATACCAAGCTGGCTCAGCATCTTCTTTCTCAGTCTTCATCTGGCCTCTTCCCCGAGGCAGCCACATGCTCCCATTATTCTTCGCTGGACACTCTCAGACTCGCTGGGTTCATAAGGGCTCTGTTAGCTAAATTACAAGGACTGTGTGAAGCAAAACAAGTAACAAGAACTTTCAGAAATAAGTTTCTAAGTTTCTGCTTTTGCCTTAAGAATGTGTCGGCTCCTTGTTCTCAGTCCATTGTTGGTGGGTGTCCCAGCTGTGGTTTCTTCTGACCCTCCTCTTAATCATGGCCCCATGCCCATGGCTTTTTCCAGGGACTGCCTGAATCTTGCACTCTTTAAGACGGGACACAGGACCCCTGGCCAGTCTGGGCAGATTCACCTGGCATGGTCAAGCTGTACAGTACAGAAATGCCACAGTGATGAGATGCTGGTTTCGGGAACAGACCATTGAAAACGGTCTGGTGCTGGCTACAGCTCAACATTTAATCAAGGAGCATGATCGATGGGTAACAGAGGACACAGAATAAGAAGGTCAGGGAAGGATGCAAAGCAGTCTCTGGACTCAGTTTGCTAAACATGTAAAAATCAGAGATACATATGTACCAGCAGTAGTCTGTGATGTTACGTAGCTCTGTAAACTTACTATGTGACAGAAGCCATCGATATACGTTATTTAGCCAGTAATTCCAGGCAGCTAGCTCAAGCTAGTAGAGAATAGGTCAATTCAGTATGTTTAAGCTAAAAGTGATAGACAAACATGTCATGAACAGACATGCCTTCAGCTCTTCCCAGATTGAGCAGTTCATTTAGCTAGCAGGTAATTCTTTAGTGAAAACAGTAGGAGTGCAGCCAGGACAAGTTTCTGAAGGCCAGAAAGAAGAATGTATTTGGAAGTTGCTACCATAAAGTAGTAAGCTGGATTTGCCCCAGGATTAAATAACGTGTTGCTGCTGCAGTGTTGGGCGACAGAAGAGCTCAAGAAAGCAGCTCCCTGCTGTTGGGTTTGTTCCCTTATATTTGCAAAGGCACAACATTCACCTCAGTCCTGCCCTGGTGCTTGTCCAAATAATGAAACTAGCTAGTACACTGGCAGCCTAATCCCTGAGCAAGGGATTCTGTAAATATTAGGCAGCCCTATAAAAACAGACCGACAGAAGAAGAAAGGAAGGGAGGTGCTTGGCAGAAAAAAAAAAAAAGGGTTAAAATTACATCATAAGCATTGGCAATGGCACAGAAGGAGACAGACTGCAGATAGTGATCACTGCTACCACTAGTCAACACTTGCTTGAGCTACTAAGGTCCTTTCTGCCGTGCAGTTAATGGGTAGCACACAGACAACACCACAGCTATCAACTGACCTAGTTATTACAGGGTTTCCGTTCCCAGCGCTCACAGCCAATACAATCTAACTTCAGCTTTCACAACTGTTAATGCTTTGTTTAGAGCTTCAGCAACTGGAATCAAATCATCACTGCTGAATCTCAGCTTTCACTTAAACAGATAAAGAAAATATGAAGCTTCTCACCATCAGAGAAAAGCCTGATAAAATGAATTCCCTAAGGTCAAAAGTCATGGCGACAAACAAAGAAAAAACAGCCCAAGATAGGGTTAAAAATTTGTAATTTTAAAAGCACACCTGCTATTTTTGAGAAGTCTCCTAAGTCTTCTTCATTTTCTGATTGTATTCCTGGAGGAGTACTTGGTGGAAAGATGGGACTGGCCTTAGAAAAGGAAGCATTCATTACCAAAAGTTAGCACAAAAGGCAGCTGGAATACATTTACATCAGCTGGGAAAGGAAAATGCCAAAGTGCTTCACAGACTACACAAAATGAAGAAAAACCTATTACAAGGAGGCAGAGGAAAGCAGGAGGGAGATTTTTTGCTTTCCTTCCTCTTGATCATCCTACCCTATACAAGAACCCCCTGAATGTGGCATGCTCTCAGTGCTGCTTTCACCTTCCTCTACTAAGCCAAGCTGCCTCTAACACCGTGAGTTCAGCTTCAGCTGTACAAGCTGGAGACAAAAGAGGAAACTAAACACACAATAAAAACAGGAGGATTGGCCAAAGGAGGATTCCTAGAAGTAAGTATCACCAAGGCAAGGTCAGTTAGCACTCTGGCTACCCATGTTAGAGGTTAGCCTTGCATTCCTCTCGGGGAAGGGGGGGTGGGGACAAAGAGGGGGGCTGTGATTTTTGAACTCCACAGTGAGCCAGGGGGTTTACCCTGTTACTTTCAGTAGGCTGTGTGGCTTATCTCAGTGAGCTTGGGTCAGCTTCTCATCTAGGTGAGGTCCAAGTAGACCCAATTCCATCTTAGGTGAAAGTGACACCTTCAGCCCTGTGTTCTGTGTGCTCTGTCACACTGGGGGGTCAGCCCCAGCCCCCCCCTGCAGCGTGCCCACTGCCGGCTGCTCAGCCCACAGTCCCACCACCATCCCAGTTTATCTTGGGGACTGCAAGTTAGGTGTACATGTGTCTCAGGGTACCTCCAGCAGTGGGGTGGTGGGGATGGGCATGCCTACACTGCTCCCTAGGCTCTCTCCTTTAGCTTCCACTATTAGACTGAGTTGGTGGCATGGCAGTGGCTGCATGGACCCATGCGGGACATCACTGTGCTCAGCAGCGTGGCCTGAAGACCATCAGCTGCGAGATCTTTGGTGCTGCTCCATGTCCTGGAGAGTGACACTGGTTTAGCCTTAAAGAAAAGCCACCCAATGCCTGTCAGCTAACACGTCATGAAAGACAGAAACAGCCACTCGGAGGGCTTTCTGAATAGGTGAGCATATGATTAAAACCCTAAAACAACCACCAAACCAGCTTGATGATTAATAACCACATACCTGGAAAAAGACATTTTTAAATAAGACCCTCTTCCCCTTAGCAGCCCACTCTTGCCAGGATGACCTGATGGCCGTGGCGCACCTATCACTGCAGCCAGCAGAGATGGATAACAGTGAGGGACTGGCTTGTAGGGTGGGAAGCAAGCCTTCCCTGTCACTTGTAATCTTCTCACATCCAGAGGCATCTTAAGTCCTTTCTAAACACGTTGATACTGCCTGAAATTCACTGAAAAAAAACGCAGCCTTTGTTTGTGTTAACAGGATGAGAAAGTGCAAGGCTTCCTGTTATGTGTGTGTGACAGCTACAGATAAGCAGAGACCTCTGGACAGGAAATCCGCCCAACTTCTGCAGTGTGACTCGTCTGAAGCCTAGGAGCTCTTTTTAGATTGAAGCACCAACAGAATGAGACAGTGCTGGCCAGAATAATGGGGGACACGCTGGAGAAGAGCTCTGAGGAACCCCAGATCTCTTCGGACAATGAGCGTTCGACGAAAATGGGGGACCTGGTGGAAGTCTCGAGTGGTGAAAAGGTCAAGTTTGATGATACAGGTCTCTCCTTGGTGCTCCAGAATGGCCTGGAGAACCTTCGGCTTGAAAATTCCCTTACAGATGTCATCCTGTGCGTGGACAGCAGGGAATTCTCCTGTCACCGAGTGGTCCTTGCGGCAGCAAGCAATTATTTCAGGTAAGGCACGTAAGAAACAAACCCAATAAACTTACTTTGCTTCTTAGGCTTGAACTGAAGATCTCCAAGGAGGGTAAATTGGGCGTTAAACTCTGCAAATTTGCAGTGAGTCTGTAATTCCTGACACCTTTCAGCTCTTTTTTTAAAGTTGGCGACTCAAATAAGGCAGGTGCCAAGTTGTGGATTTGCCGGAGTTCTGATAGCAGCACTCAGCAAGTCTGCTGGAGGCATGCAAAGGAACAGAGAATGGTTGGCAGACAAGTGGATGAGAAAATGGTGTTTTAACCAAGTATCTGTAGCCCCTTGTATTGTCCATTTGAGATTCAGGCAAAGAGGAATATTCATTCAGATCACACGGTATTTTTATTGAGATAAGGAGTGGGTTTGTGGGACTCGGTAATTTTTCCCATTACCATTCTGTGGTAACAGTATGTATTGCATAAAATTATTGAGGAGCAAAGAGAAGGAATTTTCCTTCTTTCCTAGGGTTATTGAAAATCAATTGCAATGGCAATGTTCTCCTTGAAAGCCATTTTACCATTTCACCTCTTCCTTCTGGTCCTCTTTAATTTTTAATCCTTTCAGTACTACAGCAGATAGTCTGAGACTACTGGCCAGCAAGAACAAATTTTAGAACACAGGGGAACTCGGTATCAGTTTTAACACAGATTTTCCATTATCGTTGTAGACAATCACATTTGCATGGCTGGGATTTTTTTTCTTTCTTTCTTTTTTTTCTGCTAAATTGGTCAGATGACTGAATAGTTACAGAGGAAACATGAGAAAAAAGAACCTGTGACCACTTGTGACATAAGCAGAAAGCTAATTTTAATGGAGTCTAGTAAACTTTGCTAGTAGTGCCTGGAAGAACAGTTCTGTTTTTACCATCTCACAATAGAGATTGGTCTGTGAATATACAGAGATAGGTATTATTTTTGCAGATAGATGACATATATTGCATATGTGAAAATGTGCAACTAAAAGCGGAGATGCCCAAACATGTCTTACCAGCATTGTGCACAGGAAGAAGAGTAGATGCACAAATAAAAATCAGAATTACCATAACGATATTTTGACAAGAAACAATTCCTCTTCTGCTCTGAGGAAAGCTGCTGCAATCAGAATGGACTCCAACAGTTAAGAACAAGCAAGACAGTTGTCTGATCACCGCTGTTGGCTGGTTTTTCGCTGAGCCCTGAGCTACAGCCTGTCCCTCTGAAGGAAGGGGGATACCTGGCTGGAGGTCGTTTCATCCCAAGGCAACTGCGCACGTGCGTAGGGTCTGCCCCCCTGGGTGCTCGTGTTTGACCAGGCTTCCCAGGGAGTGGAGATTTATTCTATAGCGCTGTCTGCCTCTCTGCCAGTGTCTCCTGTCACAACTCTTTGGGTTAGTTTCAGTCACGTTTGGCAGAGGCTGGGAATCCCAAAACTGAAGTGCCCGCAAGTTTGATGGAAATCTGCAGCTAGGCAGAGCCAGAACCGTGCCCCCACGGTGCTCAGCCGGGTGACAAGCACCGCGTCCCAGCCAGCTGACATGCACGGTGCCCAGAACAGGCCAGGCATGCGCTGCCCTCACTGGGGTGGGCACAGGCAGCCAGCACACAGCCCAGTGTCCTGAGTGGGACACTGAAACGTGCCTGAGAGGGATAACAGGAGAGAAACGGAGGGCTCAGCAAGCTGAGTGTCCTGAGAGGGGCTGCAAAATGTGTGTGCGAGGAATAATGAGAGAATGGAGGGCTCAGGAAGGGGAAGCTGAGGTTATTAAGAGGGAGAGGAGCACTCAAGCCTGCAGAGGACTGAGCTTCACTAGTTTTGCTACTCACAAGGCAGCTTGTTTGATCTTGCTGTAATTCACTGCAAGCTGCATGGGCCCAAAGAAAGAAGAAATTCTTAAATCACACTATTCTGTTAGTACTTTCCATGCTATTACAGGGCCTCTAACACCGGTGCAGAGGAGCAAAGCAAAGGGACCCTGTGAGTCATGGGCTTCATTCCCCTGCAACAGCACATTACACAACCCTCTTCCTGAATGTTGGGTGCCATAATGCAAGCAATCCATAGCAGCTAACTTAAACACAGTTAAATAAAGTTGACTTCCTTCAGCAAAGCTGCAGAGTAGATAGACTAGTACTTCTGACGCATCCTGCATCTACAGACATAGAAGCATTAACTCCATTTACCCAGATGAAGGTAAGAAAGCAGAGAAGAGACATACAAGCTGACCAAGGTGGAGCAGTAATCCTTTACTCCTGCACTGCCAAAGGTAGTGGAAGAATGAGGCTGGGAGAGGTTGAAGCAATATTTTCCAGAGCATCCTCAAGCTCCAGCACGGTTGTTTGAAGTCGGGTTCGTAATTCCTAGCACAAGCAATCCTTTGTGGGTGGGTGCTTAAAAAGTGCTCCACAAACTGCAACCCCTCGTTTATTTAATTGAGATTTTTCCCCTGTTTCTTCTAAATTTACCCATTTTTAGGTATCTAAATTTGGCCGTTGGCACTCACTTCGGATGTGCATTCCTCAGAATAAACGTTGGTTCAAAGGCTTAGTTTAGAATTACACAGGAACAGGAAACAGGGAAACAGACAACAGAATTAGTAGCCACATCTGAAGGATTTAGAACCCCAGAGAAAATAATCACACACCTCTCTGGGTAAGCACAGAAAGGTTCAGAAGCAACATTTTAATCCCCAGCAGAGAAGAAGCTCAGCCTGATCAGTGCTGAGTGGTGTCAGGGTGTTCCCTCCGGTCGGCCCATAGGGTGGGAATGAGGTGCTCCCCATCAGAGCAGAAGGCAGGCAACTCCAGAAGTCGGCTCTCCTGGATAGCATTGTCCAGTTCAGCCCTGCCACCTTCCAGAGAGGAGCACTGGTGGAAGAGCACGGTGCTTTAGACGTGTGATTTCTGCAGGCTGCACCCATGTTACATGAATCTGCACCCTGTGAGACAGGGAGTGGATGGCAACTCTAACGCAATTTCACAGATTAGGAGACAGACAGGTGAAAGCACTTTGACAAGACCCCTGTGCAAAGGCTCCACCAGAATCCCGAGGCTGGTTTCTGAGCAGCCTTGCAACAGCATGACGCTGGATATCTCTAGCCAACCTCCGCCAAATACTCTGGCTTAGCGGGACAGAAGTGAGAGCTCTCATCTCCCCGACAGGGATGGTTAAATACAAGACTAGAATCACCAGCTTAAGAGATAAAAGGAACAAGAGCAGACACCACCTGCATCCTACAACGGCGTATTTCTGATTCAGATGAAACATTCGGCACCTATCAATCCCGCGCAACTGAAACGGCTGTTTTGTACAAACCTCCCTCTCCGCGTGGAAGCCCCATGCCCAGGGAGCAGCGGGTGCTGAGGAGGGCTGACTTCAAACGGCCACCTGCTGCATGCCCCAGGCATACAGCATCTGACACTGCCAAAAGGGAGAGAAGCTAAGGAGCATCCCAGTCTGGTGCTTGCTGAAGTTAAGGAGCATTTTGTCTTAATGCCTTTCAAATACTCTGATTTCAGTGGCAGCAGAAACTGGACCATGGAGCAGGGCAGTGAATAAATAACCTCTAACAAGCTAAGTGAAGGGAAAATGAGAATTCTGCCTGAACATCTTTTCTGACAAGTAACTTCTTTGCCCAGGTTTCCTGCTCAAAATTAGGTCTCTCTATCCAAAAGGCAGTTTTATACACTAAGATAGCTAATGCCAGCTCTCTCGCTGTAAAATCTCTGCTGAGGCAAGGAGCAGGTAGCTCTTAGAGCATCAAGCAGCTGGCATCTTCCATCCATCTGCCATTCATCATGCCTAACTGCTTTGCAATAAAAACTGTTTACAACTTGGTACGAGTAAGATGGGTGAATCAGACAGCTTTATTCTGGCACTGCTTTTACAAGAAAAGCGTGGCCTAAGACTTTGGACCTCTAGACACTTCCCAGGTTGTGCTGTCCTGTCAACATTGTACATGACTAATGAAGGGTTTGGTATTCAGGGTAAAGAGTGCTTCTAATTACACTTTAGATCTGCACATGTTTTTCACCAACATAGTTACAAGTGCACTCACATACTTCTAATCTGTTGAGCCAGACTGCAAATGATGTGAAATCTCACTCTCTGAATGCAGTGAACAAGACAGAATGGATCAAACTTCTAAATAAAAGCAAAAGCATTGGAAGAAACACTTAAAACTATGAACTTGAAAATGCAGGTGGAGATGGATGTGTTTGCCTTGCAGCTGTCACAATGCAAAGTGGATTTAAATAGCTCTTAGAGAAATTTCTGATTGATGTCCCACATGACGTGTCTGACTGGTGCCAAAGGTGTGCGTGGCAGTCACCTTTCACATGCAGTTTTACCCACCAAAGAAGAGACGGTACCAACATGCATGAAACCTCTGCGCTTTCTCACCAACAGTAGTTTCAACTCATGATTATTCAAGTACTTCTCCAGCCAGGAGGTACCAACTCTACAGTCCTACCAGGAGCTCCCAACATTTAGCAGAGGAAAAGTCAGCCTCTTAATTAGAAGAAAATCCATAAGCTATTTTCTCCTGGCCCATCCCTGGTATTAATGGGGTCAAAGATACATTGGAAGGCTTAGAGGTGAGGCTATCAGACGTGGATCTGGTCTGGCCCTCAGGGTTCAGTCTAAGCAGCATTCTGCAGCCTGCAAGCGCAGGGGTATTGACCTTGCCAAGGGTTACAAGGTGCATGTGTTGTGTTAACGAAGTAAGGAGAATGTCAGTGGCTTGGAGATTTGGGCTTAATGAGCAGGGCCTCTACTAGAAACAGAAGGAGTAGAAGTCTGTAAGAGGCTGGCAGGTGAGACATCACAACTGCTCAGCAGCATCAGTCCAGACACAAAGCACCACCCAGAGAAGGTCCCAGTTGCCTTTTGCTTCCATGGAGCTCCAGGTCTACTGTAGAGTCCAGCTCTGGCGTATCCATCATGTGTATATGCCTTATCACACTCATGAGTAGAGAGGTATGAAAACAACAAAAGGATTTGCCGTGCTACTTTGCTACAATTGCATAAATTATGAAGTAATCGGAGTATTCTGTGTTGAAATCTATATAACCAAATATCTTTAGAATGCCTCATCCTGGTTGGGGTGCAGTAAAAGATCAACGTCTTTCTTTTCAGGGCCATGTTCTGCAATGATTTAAGAGAGAAATATGAAGAGAAGATCATACTTAAAGGAGTTGATGCAGAAACCATGAATATACTCTTGGACTACACCTACACCAGCAAGATGCTCATCACAAAGCAAAATGTACAGAAAGTCTTGGAAGCTGCCAGCCTCTTTCAGGTACAGATAAGTCAAATGCACTGATCCAGTCTTGTTGCTCTGGCAACACCATGTCTTACCCTCGTTAACATGCTGCAAACTTCTCTGCTTTCATGGGTTCTGGAAGCATTTTGCTTTGTATTTACTTACACTGTGGTAAAAAATGGCAGTCGCAGCCATGGGCTGGGTGCTGTGGAAACAGGCAAACAGCTGGTCTCTGCTTCCAAGAGCAGCTCCCATGTGCTGCCTGCCAGGCAGCAGGGTTATTGCTGGGACAGTGCTCCCCAGGGTTCAGGCCAGCCTGCGAAGGTCACCCTCCAGCCCAAAAGAGTTAGTGGGCAGCAGCTGGTGTGGCCAGGAAGCTAACTTTGTCTCTCCCTCTCCATTGCCTTGAGATGGAGGCTCAGCAGCCAAAGTTAGCATCGTCCTTTGTAGGACTCTTGATGTAAAGGGTTTTAGTCATGACCTGGGACATGTGGGACGTCAGACTTGAGCAGCGTTACTCAGCCTTTGGTCCGTGAGGTATTCACGTGTCGTGTAAATCATCTGTGAGGTCTACCAAATTATAGTCCCTGGCACCAAACTGCAAATTGCTAACAAATTGCAACCAGCATAACCTGCCAAAGTGCCAATGTGTGTATGTGTGTCCAGTCTTCTCATTAAGGAAGGCAAGAAACACCTGACTTCATTATCATTGTGGTTCATTATGAATGTCAGATTCTTGAATCTTACCTGGGAAGTTTTGCTCTGAAATGAACCTGTGGCCTTTGGGGTAATGGGAGCTGGTACTTGCTGTGGGGAGAGAAGGGAAAGTTATCAAAAAGTGCTCCCCAAGGTAACTCAGGAAAGGTGGTGTAGCTTTAATGTCACCTGAGGCCAGAGTGCTGGAACTTACTGGCATTTTCAGCAGACCAATACTGTGAACTGGTCGCCCTCAAAGGTTATTTTGGTCCATTTTCAGGACACTTTTCTATGCTATTTTTGTTTTCTTGGGAACCTTTTTTCCTTAGGATCATTCCCCAGGTGTTTTTTTCCCCCCTGAAACTGTCAAAAGTATAAACTTAGGTTTTTTTCATTTCTCTTCACTATTTTTCATTAAAATTAAGATTAAATTTGATTCCCAAAGCTGGTGCTTTAAGAAAAACTATCAAATGTTGTTAAAGTAACGCTAAAATCATGTGGGTGCCATGAGCAAGAATAGTAAACTACAAAAACCTAGAAACTCAGGAACGTTCAACTAAAAGCAGTGATCCCAAGTCTTACTGCAACGGTCCTGGATACTATCAAGATTTACAAGGCCTTAAAGGCTCACATTATACACGGTTGAGGTTTTTGGCTGAAAATGTGTTTTGTGTAAAAAATATTTAGTAACTACTAGCATTCTGCCAGCTTGTCTTTGCTATTTATGCCGAAGAACAAACAGAAACAGTTGAAAGAGTCAAATGTTTCAATACATCAACAGCTGAAAAGATTAATTCTGCCATTTATTGTAACATTTTTGTTTGAGAAATGTTTTCCTTTCCAATTAATGACGTGTGAGAAAACCAAATTCCAAATAGGAGTATTTTGTCTGACTCGCAACAATTTTTGGCAGTGCCTTTTTCAATCTCTCAGGCTTGACAAAGAACCACAAAAGAAAGAACTTGAACAGTTCTGGATATTCCAATATAGATACTCCACTTTTCTCTAGAAACTCTTTCGGACAAAGTTTGATGTGATTCTGCCTTCCCTTAGTCGCTTCCAATAAGTTTTGACCAAACGCAGCCACAGCTGAGGGCAGGAGGAGGTGGAAGCTGCTCGGTGGGAGCAGCAGGCAGCGTGCTTTGTGCTTCCTCGGGGAAGCAGGTGAAGGGCTCGGAGCAGGGAGCTGCTGCACAGCTAAGCCTCACCCTGAAGTGACCCAGACAAATTTTTTCCACCTAGAGCACAGTTGCAACATGAGTTCAACAGTCATCTCTTCTGTCTGGGCTGGCAGCTGCCCAGCCACCAGGCTCGCAGGGCTGGTGCCCACCCCGGCTCCAGCCCAGCACCCTCTGCTCCCCATGCTGCTCATCCTCTCCGTAGTGCCAAGACCCCGGCTGCTCCTCAGGGCCCTGGCAGAGAGCTCTGCCTCCCCTGCGGTAATTCAGCAGCAGCCTTCAGACCCGTCTACACCCCTCCTGCCCCCCCAGAATTACCCCGCTCCCTCAGCACAGCTTGGGTGAGGCCCACAGCACCTGCTGTGGGGGAAGCAGCGACGGTGGGAGGGAAGGCAGCTCCTGAGCAGAGGTAAAATGGGGGCTGTGATGACCACAGCCATGGAAATGCCAGCTGCAGTGGGCGCAGTGGGGGGTGGCCCCAGCTGTCTCACCCTGGCTGCTCTAAGTGGGGCTGCTCTGCCCCCCCACACGGCTGGAGCACCACCAGCCTGGTGACATCACTGACTCCCAGGGCACCTCTCATCCCCGTGTGAATCCACTTCTCAGGAGCAAGATGCTACAAGGAAAATACCTCACCAATTATCTGGAAACCATCCTGTAGCCACGTAAGAGTGAACGGCCAGGGAGTCTGTGGGAGGACAGTGCTAGTTACACCGCAGCTACCGCGCAGTGCCAGCCCAGGCAGCACGTAGCGACAGGGCAAGGGGGAATGGCTGGAAGCTGAAGGAGGGCACATGGACATTAGATATGAGGAAGAAATTCTCCCCCGTGAGGGCGGCGAGGCGCTGGCCCAGGCTGCCCAGAGCAGCTGTGGGTGCCCCATCCCTGGCAGTGCCCAAGGCCAGGCTGGACGGGGCTGGGAGCAGCCTGGGCTGGTGGGGGGTGTCCCTGCCCGTGGCAGGGGGGTGGGAATGGATGATCTTCAAGGTCCGTTCCAATCCAAACCATTCTATGGGTCTATGTTTCCATGATTTGCTAACAAAGCTTCCAGGCAGCTCCAGGTCAGACATTGGTGTGCAGGCTCAGAAAGCTGCTGGCTCCCTGGCGAGCCACCCTGCGAGGGTGCCTGTGCCCCTTCACTGCCCAGCCGGCTCCCGTGGGACGCAGGTGGTCCTGCCGAGCTGGGACGTGCTGCCCCTGCAGCCACAGGCAGAGCGGGTGGCCGAGGGCAGCGCAGCTGCAGGGTGCAGGATCTGACCCCGAAGTGTGCTGCATACAGAGAGGGACTATGAATAAGAGCCTTTTCAACCACCGTTCCCTTCCGTTTCTGGGGGTCATGGCAGGGTGCAGGGCTGCTTACACTAGACAGTTGAATTAAAGCTGGGACAAGCAAGGACTTAAATGGGGTGAATACGTTTTGTTATTCAGAAAGGCAGCTCATAATCACATGGCATGTCTCTAGCAGGTAAGAACCTGAATTCAAGGGGTATTAGGAGACGGACCCAGTTATTGAAGAAATTGTTCCCAGGGAACAGGTCTTTTAAAATGCCTGGGGTGGCATTAGGAGGGGTACTTGCAGAAAGGAAAGAAGAAAATTCAGAGCTCTGCAAGAACAATAGGAGCAGATGAAGCAGAGGTTCAGGGGGTTCACGGTTGTCTTCCTCCTGGGTGCTCTCCTGAGTCACCTGCTCTCATGGGACTGACTGAACCGTGTCCAGCAAGTTCAGGGGAGTTTTCTGGGGAGTTTTGTCTCTAAATGAAGGGAGTGCTGGGGAGGCAGCGCAGCACGGGGACAAGGAGCAGCAGCCGGGGAAAGTCCTGCCTTGGTACGCTCCCAAGCAGCCCAACCTCTCTGGTTAAGCCCCTGGTGGGGACCCTTTCTCACGCCCACACCTCACAGTTCCTCATTTATCTGGCACAAACACAGCTACCCAGCGTGATTAGTGGTGCCTGCGTGGCCGTTAGACCAGCATGCACTGCCTGGAAGAAAACTCTCTGGTGTCATCTCGTGAGTATTGCTCTTAACAAGCCATGTATAAATAATTAGAGCCCTCTACAGTGGCTGGGCCGTAGGCTGGTGAGAACATTGTTTTGGGGTCTGTTTCCAGAGTTGTGGATGACTTGATGAGTGGCCTCAGCAAATCCCAGATTTGATTTTTTTACATCTCTTTACTGCCAGCTTTCAAAGGGCTAATGCTGAGGCAGGTCTGAGGACTACCTGGTGCTGGCAGGTCCTTTCAGATCCTCGGGGCAATGCACTGCTGAGTTCAAAACGTTAGCCTTGTGCTAGCCCAGAGAACAGGCAACACGAGCATGGCAGGCACCGATGAGCCGCTGAGCTCTGCCACAGTGCCACAGTGTGCCACTGACAAATTTATATCACTACGGCAGCAGCATGTTCTGAGACCTCGCATACCCTCGTCCATCAGTCAGTTGCATTTCTCTAAACACTTGACCACATCTAAATGTAAAACAGGAACCAGGTAGTCTGTACGCAGTGTCTGCAATCACTCAGCTCTGGTAAACAGTCTAAATGTGTCAACACAACACTGCCGCGTCTGGAAGATTCTAGCCTAATCACTGAAACAAATCTACATACTAAAGTGTTTAAAAATGTTTCGTTTCCCCTTTGCCCCTAAGTTACTGTTCTGCAACTTTCCCCAGTGGGACAGAATGAGTTAAAATGGTTTACTTGCTGACACTGGATGGAAAAAAGACCCCAAAAGCATAGAAAGAAATGCACAGCACCGTTTCTGACCCACCTTCTATATGTTGCTGTTTGCACAGCTCAGTGGCAAAACCAACATGAAATCCATATCTGAAACCACGGAGGCAATGGAAAGCCCAGCATGAAGCACTGTAACTTATCAGTTCTACCCAAAACTGGTATCCCAGTTGCTGAATAATCACCAGCAACCCAGCTCACGTCATAGTTCATGGCAAATGCCCTGCAGATGTCTGTGATCCAGGATCTGCACATCTGGGACCCTCAGGTGGGGCTACTGTGCAAAGGGAATGAATGAAAGTAGTTGTGATGCCCTATTGAATGCAAACGTGGAAAGTTCTTTGATTAAGCAGGCTCTGCATGTGAAATGCAGATCTATGTATTTTTCAACCAATGGTGACGACAAGGTCACTAAAACCTCTGAAGGCCTCCCTCACAACATACGCTTGCCAGGCAACCCTGGCTGTCAGGCAACTCGAAGATTTGCTGATGGTCAGTCTCTTCCTGCCACGTGCCCCAGTACAGGACAACATGCCCCAGCACTTGGTGCGGGCGGGGGGGCACATGTTGACACAAGCATCCCAGACCTCAGCACTCATTTTCCACCACCCTTGCAAGGCCTCAGACACGTTCAGAGTTTGGATGGTGGGAGCATAAATGCAGAAAGTGAAGTCACCTGGGCTGCAAAACCACTCTCTTCTAGTTGATCTGAGCTGACATACAAGATGAAGCAGGGTAAGCACATCTGAAGCCTGGGGACCTCACCAGTGCTTTGTAACTCCATGGCTGCTAGCGCTTTGAGATCTCATGGAGGGAAGTGGAATGGTAGAAAACCCTTCACTTTTGTGAAACAAATAAAATCCATGGCTGTTCACAGGTCTTCCATGTCCTGCAAGAGGGAAAAGAAGCAGAGGGAGGAAAAAGCAGTCTGAGGAGGAAATTTTCATTTCAGACTGCAGATTCTGGGAGATACCTGTCCTCATATGACTGATTTCTTGTCTCCCCCAGCTCTTTGCTGTACTGCACGTGGCTGGTTGGGACTCAGCCCCAAAGCTCGATAGTTCTTCCGTGATACAGTCATACAAGTAACTGCTCTGTGCTTATACGTGCTTTTCTGCCCACAGTTCCTTCGCATGGTAGATGCTTGTGCCAGTTTCCTCACAGAAGCCCTCCAGCCAGAGAACTGCGTGGGCATCCTGAGGCTGGCTGATGCACACTCCCTGCACAGCCTGAAACAACAAGTGCAGGACTACATTATTCAGAACTTCACCCAGGTGCTGAACCATGAGGAGTTCCTGGAGCTGCCGGCCGACATTCTCTGCAGCACGCTGAAGAGTGATGACCTCTACGTCACGGAAGAGGCACAGGTGTTCGAAACTGTAATGAACTGGGTTCGTTACAAGGAGTCGGAAAGGTTTCCTCTCCTGCCGTACGTGCTGGAGAATGTCCGGCTGCCCCTCTTGGACCCCTGGTATTTTGTAGAGACTGTTGAAGCCGATCAACTCATTAGACAGTGTCCAGATGTCTTTCCTTTGCTCCAGGAAGCAAGAATGTACCATCTGTCGGGCAATGAGGTTAGTAAAAAAGGAAGGTACTTACTGCTTTTTCTAAATGTCTCATGCTTCTGCTCAAAAATACGATCGGAAGGAGCAGTACCATGAGGGAGAAAAAGGTACTCATGCTGAACTTGCACTGACTGGTGCTACTGAAAAGTCAAGGTGGGCCTCACCAGTTATCCTGCTGATTTAGGGAGTTTAGAAGCTTTGGTAGGTTGTTTTAAAACAAAGTGTACAGCTTCCTATTTATGAACACCCAAGCTCAACCATTCACACACATGCTTGCCCAGCTAAACAAAGATCCCACGTTACTTAACTAGTAAAAAGGCAAACGGTGTTACTCCTGACGCCTCACCCTCCTAGCTATTATTTGAAGCCTAAGAAAGGAAGAATAATTTTCCCACTAAACTGTGCCACAATCTGTAATGACTTACAAATATGTAACATCTCCATCTGTTACTTATGGGGGGAAATGTCTCAGAAAGCGAGAACCTCCTGTGAAGACAGTCTCTTCCCAGAGGAGAGGTCTGCCTATCTTCCTCATTTGCAGAGGTCCCTGCACCCAACGAGACAGGTTCATCCTGACATCCAGTTGAGTCCTGTCCTGCCTGCTCAAGGTAGGCTGTGTTGGATCTCCAGTTCCTCAACTGCCCATCCTCTTTGGAAAGTTAGGTATCAGTCACATCTCCTGGCTCAAAATATGGGGTAGAGGGGAGAGCAACCAGAGGTCAGATTTCACAACAGGAGCAAAGGAATGTGAGCATGTGAGGAAACGTGTGTGCCTCCTCAGAGGGTCAGAGGAAGGCAGGAGGCTCAGGAGCATGTTGTGGATCCATCGCTAACAGCAGATGTGTCACTGGCTGGGGGGTAGAGGCCAAAGGCTTTTTGTGCCAGTGACTGTGTAAGACAGTTCACACCGACCCAGGGCAGTGCCGGCCAGTCGGGTGGGAACTCCTCGAGGAAGCCTTGCCCCACTCAGCAGTGCTGTCAGCTCCACGCGGGTAGATAAAGGGAGTGTTGCTCAGGGCTGAACACTCATTACACTCATCTTCAAAGGGGCAGCCGACAGAGGCAGCCCTGCCAGCTACCCTCCCTGGGGCTGATGCCTGGCGGTGGTGACGGACAGGTTAAAAACAAAATTCTGAAAGCTGGTGAATTCTGGGACAGATGTTTTAAAAAAACCTTGCCTGATACTTTCCTAAACATAGGAAAAATACAAGATTTATGTCTGCGTTAGGAATATTTTTTAATATAGATAAATTATGCCAATTTATAGAAACATATTAAAAGTAGAAAGAGAAGTAAAACTGAGCAAGCTGCGTATTGTCACAGCATTTAACCTGTGGCTCCACGAACTGCCTTTCTGGGGCATGCATAAGGTAACAACCACCGTTACTTCAGAGGAGTAGTTGCAGTACTTCAGAGTTCAGAGCAGATCCCTCCTAGCAGGCTTTGAGGATCTGCAAACTGGCAAATGCCCTAAGTTACAGCATAAGCAGAGGAACAACTTTATGTGCCCCCCACGCCTTTTACACTGCATTTCTTCCAGTATGAAAAACTGGGGGGTAGGGGAGGATAAAGAACATTATTCCTTCTGTCCTTCAGCACACAGCCAGCATACCTTGGACACTAATGCACTCATTTCCCCTTCCTTGCAAGTATTTCCTCCAAGCAGAACACAAGTTTCCAAGCAACCCTTGCATTCTTTCCTCCTGGTGAACATCTACCCGGAAAGTGGCTTTTTCCAGTGTCCCTGAAACAAAGACCTGGTCAATAAATTGAGCCAAGAGGCAGTAAATTAGAGTTAGCCACATTTCAGAGCCTGGTGCTGGCTTTAAGTAAATCTTCTAATTTTGGCTTAAAATTAAGGCTTATAAACAAAGAAACAAATTTAAAAAACCCCTCAGCTGAGAACTGTTATGGCTTTGACACTTTAACATATCTCTTCAGGACAAATGATGAGAGCACTTTCTGCTAACTGCAGCCTTGCCCTCTCCAAGCTCCCCAGGGCGTACACTAAACCTTGGGGCCCTCCTACCTTGTTCCCATTCTGTCAGCCCAAATAAAACCTGTCCTTTCCAGCTGCCTCACATGCACCCAGCCTTGTCACTAGTGCTCACCTTCACAGCTCTTGGTGCCACCCTGGGAATTCCCGAGAGGATCTGAAAAGATCCTAGTGGCTAGGCAAAAGCAACTAAGTCCAGTGTTGGAGAAATCCTGCTGAAAGAAGGATACAGCAACCTCCGCTGAATGCCTCTAGGATGCTTTCCAGGCTTTCAACTTAGAAAGCATTTGATAATTGTTTCAGCTGATTGCAAAACAGGTAATCAGAAAAAAGGTTGCCAGATCTTTCTGTAATTGTAGGTGTAAGTGCCCTGTGTACTCACTCTGTCTTGCTTGCATTTAGATTATTACAGAAAGAACCAAGCCCAGGATGCACGAGTTCCAGTCTGAGGTGTTTATGATCATAGGGGGCTGTACGAAAGATGAGAAGTTTGTAGCAGAAGTGACTTGTCTGGACCCTTTGAGGCGAAGCCGCCTGGAAGTAGCAAAATTACCAATCACAGAGCAGGAGACGGAGAATGAGAATAAAAAATGGGTGGAGTTTGCATGCATTACGCTAAAAAATGAAGTCTACATATCGGGTAAGGAACAAGACATTGGGAGTGGAAGAGGGGAGCAGAGGGTTCTCACAATTATTTCCAGCTTTTATTGAGAGCACGCTTGAGGCAGCTTTAGGAGAATGAAGCAGTACAGGTATTCCTAATGCTTCGGCTTTGAACAGGCTCCAGGAAAGCGCTGGACATGTGAGGTCCTGCCTAGCCCTGGTTTTAGCACAGGATTAATTTTCAAACAACATTGATCTATATGCATGGCTACTTGTGTGCAGCACACTCAGTGAGCATGATCACGGAAGGGCCCCTGAGAACCATTTACCAAACCTAAAATGAAGAACAATTGCTCCAGCATCTTCTTGTAACACCTCCATTTGCAGCTCCACATGCATAAGCCAAACCCTGCCAGAATCTGATTAATTCTGCAAGAATCAGTCAAGAACCTGCAGGGAACTGTCACCACTGTTTGGCTGGTACCTGAAAACCACACTTTCAGGAGCACTTCAACAGCCATCAGACAGGACTCTAGAAGTGCCCACTTGCTAACGGCAATAATAACTATCACAGCCAGATGAAACCCAACGGTCCAGACGCACAGCATGGGTCTGAGCATCCCATTTGCAGATCGTCATCCTGAGAGCTTCAGGAGGCACACTTAACTTCCCACGCAAACACAGCTGAGCTCCATGTAGGGGGTTGATCTTGGAGCTATAGTTTCCACTTTGACAACAGAAAGGATACACTCAAGCTTGCTGGTCACTTTGACAGCTGGTTTTGATGGCCTGTCAAAACCAATTTTGATGGTCTTGTTCTGCTTTCCAGAGGAAAAGTGACAGCAAGCTTTTAATTGCTGTCACGTTACAGACCACGATACAGAGCAGTGCCTCCACGGATAGGATGCTTTTTCCTACAAAATCATCCACCAAATGCTATGCTCACTTAAAACAGGAGAGTAGAAAGGAGGAGGGAGGGCCAAAGCATGAATGCTTTGCTCCAGTATGAATAGCAGTCCATTGCTTTTATTCAAATATCTGCCATTGCATTCTTTCCTTTGGAAAGCCACATATTTTTATTACCTCGTTCCAACTTAAAGTTTATTAAATTCTTATCCTGGGATAAGAATTAGATTATTCCTTCCCTAGTTACAAATAAAGGAGGTTTCTCCTTTCAGCCCACCACAGGGAGTTTCTTTTTACTCTGGCAACAGACTCTGTGTTAAAAGTTAGCTGCAGAGGGGAACCTAAGTCAAACATCCCAACTAGGGAACACCCCTCACACCTTCACACCCTTGAGTTGAGAGGTCTCTTTTCCATTTGCCTTTAATTTCTTACCCTTTCCTCTTTCCCAAGGTCTTTTTGCTTCCTTTTATTCCTGACATCTTATCCAGCTTTTCTTTTATGCTCTATCCAGGCTGCCTCCAGAACTGCTATGGTGTTTCTAAGCTGGCTTTCCTCTTGCTGCTGTTCTCACAGGTCCTATTTCTTCCTTCTCTGCTTAATTTCGTATCTTTGACTTCCTCTCTCCATTCCCTCTTAGCCTTTCTCCTACCTCCTTTTAACCCTTCCCACCCAAATAAAAGGCTGAGTGGACCAAAGTAATTAGTAGTTTCTTTCCAGCTAAACCAAGTTATTAGTGCCTCAATCCTGATTAAACATCTGCCACCTGCTGTGTGTCCTTCTACTCCTTTTCTTTCTTTTAGCTCCTGCGACTTGGTTCTTTTTGAACTTGACTTACATCTTTCCTACCTCCAACGTGCTCATTTCACTCAGTGTCTTGGTGCAGTTTGGAGTCTTCCCCACTCTTTTAGCATCTGAACAGTAGGAAAGTTCTTTGCACAAGACTATGACCACTTTTAGATTACCATTTCCCCAAACAGTTTAAATGCTTTGACTGGATGGAGTGAAACACTACATTTGTAATGTAACTAAAAATTACATGAATTAGCACTCACCGTTCTGTTACTTTTACTAATTTAGTTCATTTTTTCTCCTCAAATTAGAAAGAACTGTGGTCTGGAGAAAGAACAGAAACACAATAAACCTCCAGTTCTTTCAAAAATCTCTCCCTGCCCCCGATGTGCCACAAATTTACCCACCCAGTCCACCTCAGGCTCCTACCAGAGTTTCAGCCTGTGCAGGCAAGAGCAAGCTCATGTAAAAGAGAAATGTTAAGGGAGGGTAAGGGCAACACCTGCAGTCTCTCAGCCCCATTGTAGCCATGAATGCTGCATTCAGGCCCTTCAGCCACTTCAGCTATTTGAGTGCAAATAAAATTCAACACATACATGTGAAAAATACTGAGACAAAAGCATTACAAACGACTCTTTCTAGCATGCTAATTATCTCCTATTCAATCTGCTATTTGGCCCAGAGATGAGCTCCATCAGTTTGCAGTGATCTGGCTGCAGCACAGAATACCAATGAAGGCAGACACTTTCTCAATGGAATATGAATTCTCTTTTCAGTATATTCACCACTGAAGCAAATGTTTAATCGGGTTGCAGATGATGGAATAAGCTACTCAGTCTGTAAACGTGGTTTCAGGCCTAACTAGATCCATTTATATTGCAGTTGCACCAAAAATTACAGGCAAACAAAAGTGCTTGTTTAAAAGACTGCTTTCTGCTTTAGGATGAGTAAAGATTCACTTGCAAGCCTGCAGGGTCCAGTTCTGATCTTCAATCTATAAACATGAAGCAAATCCAAATCAGTAGAGAAAGAGACCAGAAGAAAAGGCACAAAAATGAGATCCCAGCCATAGGTCCCAAGGTTGAATAGTAAAGCTTCTAACATGCCATGAAGGGCCACTGTTGATAGGAGTTCAGAGTCAGGTCTTTTGTTTTGTGTAAAGTACTAGGCTAGCTGACTGGATCTACCCTGCACAAACTGGCAGTTCCCCAGGCCTATCTTGCTGGGATTTGGCACTACCAGCTGCGGCATCCTCCGGTATCTTAATGAAATCATGTTTGTTTGTCACTTGGAAGCATTCTGCAAAGCCCTGGTGGCGCACAAAAGTCACCTGCATATCACCATGCTGTGTGTGGCTGGTGATTCCCTCAGTATTAAAATGAAAGTGGTTGTGGTCTGGTAAAGTGAGGAACAGTGATTTATCTTTACCAAATATCTGGTTGTAGAAATTGTTCAGAGTTTCCTTCATTATTAAGTAAATGAAATGCAGAAATTTTCTTCTGGTATAACAGGGCCAGGCCATTGGTGTAGATAATTGAGAAGCTAACAGTAATTTATTTTCTATTGTGAGATAACATTTTAAAATTTAAACATATTGGAGATTTTGAGTAAATACAAGCTACGCTATCATATTTACATGTGTCATGTACACTACAGGTGGCAAAGAAACAAAGCATGATGTCTGGAAATACAACGCCTCCATCAACAAATGGATACAAATTGAGTATCTAAATATTGGGCGATGGAGGCATAAAATGGCTGTGTTGGGTGGCAAAGTTTATGTCATTGGTGGGTTTGATGGCATGCAGAGGATCAACAGCATGGAAGCATATGATCCCTTTCATAACTGCTGGTCAGAGGTAAGATGCTGCATCATGTAACATTTTACTCATTTAGAACATTTTAATCAGAAAATGTTAGGGCTTTGAATCATAAAAATGAACATGACAGGCTCTAGTACAATTCATTTAAGTATTTCTGGTCTGTAAAAACCCTAAATGTTTTTTCTATAGAAATGCATACTGTTCAGAAAGTAAATATCACAGGATGGCCTGCCAATCATTGCCTGTGAGATATCTAATGCCTAAATTTCATTTTCTTAGTTGGCTTTTAAAGCTAGTAGTCCATTGGTGAGTAATTGGTGAGTAAGAGCATAGTATACATGAACATATATACATAGTATACATGAACCAGAGCACAGGCTGAAAACTACTGCTCTGATACACAATGTATATATACAATGTCTCTATCAACCTGTGCCATATACACCATATACAGTATGGGTTTTATATTTAAGTCGAAAGTACAAATTTCTAGGTAAACAGGATGGAAAAAACCCAGTTCTACTAAGTGTACTTCAAGCAATGAGAGGAGAGTATTAGGCAGCCAATTAATCCATGAAAGTAATGAGATTAGGCATCATAATGGCAGATAGAAACTCTATAGGTTTTAGATGATACAAAGTGATGTGGAGAATCTAACAATCACAGCTTCAAGTAGAAAGGTCAGTATGAACAAGTTTCTTGTGTTTTTTCAATGTACATAACTATGTAAAGGAGATTTTGGTCACCTCTGACGTTTCCTAGCTTTTGAATTATTGATAACATAATTTTAAGAACAGCATTTGCACATAGCACATTCTTATTCAGGGTTTTACAGTCTTAAGAAAAATCTGAAATGTATTTCACCCTTATCCCTAGAAATGTCATCTTCCAAACCCTACTGATCATCTTAAAAGGGATACATGACTTAAAATTCAGCAGGCTCCTGTCCCATAGACATCAGTCTGACTACTTCAGATGGTTACTAACGATTTTCTGCTGTCACACAGGCTGCTCCCCTCATGGTCAATGTGAGCTCCTTTGCAGCAGCAAGCTACAAGAAGAAGCTCTACGTGATCGGGGGAGGCCCCAACGGGAAGCTGGCGACAGACAAGACTCAGTGCTACGACCCTGCGACCAACGCGTGGAGCCTGAAAGCTGCCATGCCAGTAGAAGCCAAATGCATCAATGCTGCGAGTTTCCGTGATCACATTTATGTTGTGGGTAAGCAAAGTGTTACTGCTCCTTCTTGTATAGACACGGCAGGGCTTGTTTTTGTGTGTTAGTTTCACCGACAAACTCCATGAAGTACAATCAAATGGTCAGATGGCTCTTCCCATTGAGCTTAGCGAGGGATGGGGATCCAGCACATTCACAAACAGTAGTGAAGAGTCACCAGGTCAAACTCCCTGTTAGTGTGGTAGGTATCTTGAAAAGCTGGACCTAGCCCAAAAATAACTTAAAGCCATCCAAAAGTGGGTTCATAGTGGCAAGGGCATGATCTCATGGCTATATCATGTCCCCTCTTCTCTCCAGGGGCATTACACAGCCCACTGCAAACGGGATTTATGTAGGGATATGGGTCCTAGGAGGAGGTCATGGGAGCAGAGCCACTGATACACGAAGACCTCTTCACTAGATCATGCTTGGGTTTAATTGTCAGTTGCCAGAACTGGAAGCAAAGATGGAAGAGCAAGAGTTTAATGGTGGTGAGCTGAACTGTGCAGGGAGGAGAGAGCCTGCACACATTTCCAGACAGTGCTGGAAAAACCAAAAGAAGGAAAGAGGAACGAGGAACATTTGTTTCCAAAACAGGAGCTCTGAAAAGTTCCCCTTCCCTCTCTCAGCCTTGGTGCAGAAAGTTTCTCACTTGCAGCATGATCAATATGGTGCTGAGGGCTGGCAGAGAGCCAGAGTATCACCAAATAATAAATGGTGTTCTGAAGGAGGATTTATAATTTGCATGTGTGTGCACACACACACATATATATATATGTATATGTGTGCACCTTGTGTGTACATGAACACCTCATGCTTCTCCTCAGCACAGGGATTGACCTCACCCTTTTTGTACAGGACAACAGACGGAAAGAGAAGGCATGACTTACGGGCTAGCTGATACAACTCTCGATAAAAATTGACATGATACTCCAGTTACATTCATTCAGCATCTTTCAGACAGGAACATCCACCACTAAACCTGTTGTTTACCTATCTGAGAAACAAATCTAGTTCAATCAGATAGAAATTAGCCCCACCTGAAGTTTAAAAGATAAAAGAACATTTGGTTACTCCATCCAAAGCAATTAAATTACCCAGACCAATGAATTACCAACCGCCAGATGAATCACTATAACTAACAACATGTATGTTTTCAGTCTGCTCCAACTGGGAAATAAAACTTGTTTAAGTCACTTCACAATGACTCAGTCATCCCTCAAGTACTGGGCTAGTATTGTCCAAACCAGCATTTATTGTAACTACAACAGACAAACGCTCACTTTGCCAGCAGGTAGGATCCCAGGCATTGCTGCACCTCACAATAAGACCACAGCTTCGGTGTTTCCCCAGCCCTATTCTACACAGCTGCTATAGAAGACAGGTCCAGTCCCTGCAAATCTCAGAGTAAGAACCATTTAGCTGTTGGTACTTTCAGGAGGGAATATATTTCCATAGCCTTTCTTAAGTATTGGGTTATTGACCATTTTTCAAGAGAAAAGGACCCTGCCAAACTGGAAAAGGCGCACAAAATGTTTCAAGTATGAATGCAGATTTGGGAAACATGGAGAAACTGAAGGTCCCTCTCTGTTTAGCATACCCATAAGAAGATTACTAGTTCAGTCTGACAAGCCCCTAAATGAGGAAGGAAGAGGCTTTTGAAAACAGCCAGCTCCAGGCAGAAGGAGGTTTGATGGGCAGATGGACACTGAAGTAAGACAAGTCAGTGAAAAAAATGTGTACCCATTTCTAATAGTGACATCTTACCACACCTAGTCCTTCATCATCTAAGCTGTTCCAAACACGATTGTATTTTTCTGAAGTTGTGTCCTTAGCTGAGGGAGCAGGTATGGGAAAGGTCTGTTTCTGGGTGCACTGCAGTCACAACTGCATGACCACAGAAGTTTGTTCTGGCCTTGAATTCCACAGCCTTATGAACAATAAGTGGCCTTCTGCAGATCTGGCTTTCAAAACAATAAAGTATCCTGTGACCTTAGCTTTGGGGCATAAATCATTCTTACAAATGTCAGGAATGGAGCCTTGTTGAAGCGGGTGCTTTAATTAAAATCTCTTACGGGAATGGCAAGTGCAAACTGATATGTTTCCTCTCCAGGTGGGGCAATGAAAGCACTCTACTGCTACAGCCCCCAAGAAGACACATGGTGCCTGGTGACTCAGTTCACCCATGAGAGAGCCAGTTGTGGGATTTCTCCTTGCAACAACAAGCTGTTTATCACCGGGGGCCGAGATGAAAAGAACGAAGTCATTGCAACAGTGCTGTGCTGGGACCCTGAAACTCAGAAGCTGACAGAAGAGTGTGTCCTGCCTCGGGGGGTGTCTCATCACGGGAGCGTTACCCTCAGGAAGTCTTACACGCACATCCGTAGGATTGTGCCCGGGGCAGTTTCTGTCTGACTGTAGGAGAACTGCAAAGAAGCCCAGTACCTCCAGTGCCCCTGTGGCAGTTTTCTAGCTGCAGGTAGCAATGGATGGAAATACCACCGCTGGGGTCCTCTGGGGAGTATCTGTATATACGCTCAGCCCTTGCATTTCCTCTGTACAGTATATCCTTAAATTATCTTAATTCCTTCCCTTCACAGAAAAACAAAGGGACCAGCTGTAGTTTACTCCTGCCAACACAATACCTCCAATCAGGCAAAGAAATGGGAAGTGTAGGTTGGAAATTTGCTTCCCAGCTATATCTGCCCTGAAATGTGCTTGAACTGGCTCAGCCTGGTCCTGAAGTTTGTTCAACTATTTATTGTGTTAAGTTTGATTTGCAGCACCTACTAGTGAAAAAGAGAAAATGCTTTTTGGAATGAAAGATTTGTAACTGGTGAAACAAAACATCATTTCCTCCAAAGCTGTGCTTTTTCCCCTGTGGTTGGCACGTTACATTAAGTTAAAACTGGTTTTTTTGTTTGTTTGCTTGAAGACACTTTGTTAGGTTTTCAGTTCAGCGTGACCAAAAAAATATCCATCTCTGTTTGCAAACCTTGCTGTCATTTTTAAGAAAGAGACTGCAGAGGCTGCAAATATAAATAAACGCTAATCTGATTCCACTGGATAGTCACTGTAGCTGTTTTCTAATAACGCAGACCAAACCCTCGTTTCTCTGTTGTATGCCGGGGTGGTTCACTGCTCTGCCTGAAGGGCTTTTTCCTCTCGCTGCTGCCGTACAGGAGCGCGGCCCGGCCCCCCGGCTGCTCGCATCCCCGCCTCCATCCCCGCTGGGTGGCAGTGCTCGCCCAGGAGTTTTCTCACGGGTTTCGGTTTCCTGGAACGCAGACGGACACAACAGTGTGCTGGAGAGAAAAACAGTTCCAGGTACTGTTCCCAGCCTTGATTCCCGGGACCATCACATGCTGTACCAGAAGGGGAAAATGTTCAACAGGCCAGGAGAGTCCAGCATCTGGGTCAGTTGTAGAGAAAGAAAAATAAACAGTGAAGAGGTCACGCCTGGGACACACTTGGCCAAAGGCTGGGAACATACTCCCATCCCTCCTCCCCTGCTTAGTTGCTGGAAAGAGCCAACTCACCATTAAATCAAGACAGAAAACACTGTGCAAAACAAATCTGTCCAAGCAGAGAACAGTGACTCCTTCCATTCTCCTTCCCTCTCTGTAACGTCTCCTTTTGCCTTAATACAGTATTAAAAATAGTATTTCTCGCATGCTGGGCTGAGAAAAAACCCATGGGTTCCTAATTTCACCACATTAATGCCAGAGTGCTCAGCAGTACGGCAGTGCCTGCGGATCGCACTGGTAAGCCTGCTGCAACCATGCAGGCTGAGCAGAGGAGATGCAGCCTGTGGGGCAGATGCATGCCCTTCAACAGGTTTCCACTGTGTCCTTCCCTCAGAAGGATGGCACAAAATCCTGTCACCTGGAATCTGCTTCATGCCTTGAAACTCACCTCTGCGGGAGCCAGTCCCCACCATTTTCTCACCCTTATTTTCCCACAATCGTCAATTTTCAACTGGTTTTTAAATTGGCCCCCTTCCCTCTTTATGTTCCTATTGTTCTGCAGGGTGCAGCACTTCTCACGCTTCCATGCTGTCCCAGGCTGTCCCATCCCACTCTCCTTTTCAGAGGGGACGAAGAAATGCCCTTTAAAAAGAGTATTTGATGTCAAAAAGTTTTGTGAAGAACAGTTACCACCTTTGACTTGGCTGGCAGTACTGGCTGGTCTACAGGGACAGGGAAGGTGGATGAATGGGGTGTGTGTCCCTTTCTCCTTGAGGAGCTGCGATTCTGTATCTTCACTTGTTGCCAAAACCAATGATAGTGGCTGCTGAAGCTGACCAATTCTTCCTACTGGGAATCATCCTAAAAACAAGTAGCCCTCAGGAGCTGGTTGCTGATTTTCTCCCATGATGTTAGTAGCAAAACTTGTATTTTTTTTCTTGAGAAAAATAACTTGCTGAGTTGGAAAAAAGTTGTCCACATAAACTTCCAAATAAAAATCCTTAAATCTACATGTCAGAGACAGAAAACAGCCTCTTGTCTCTCCTGTGGTGGCTCCCCAGCCACATCTGCAGACCTGGGGCAAGCGTCAGCCAGATCATCCCTCACTGACAAACATGAAATAGCAGAACCACAGCTTGGCTCCTTTCCCTCTCCTAACTGTGAGTCTATCAGGAATTCTGACATTTATTCGCCTTCTTGCTCTTTGTACCTTTTGGATTCATGTTGCAGTCTGAAAGACTACAAGAATACTGAAAAACAAAAACTTTCAGGATCAGTAGTTTTATGAAGATGCAAAAAATCACGAGGCTTGTGAAAAAATGGCAAGAACTAGCAGTGCTGTGCCCTCAGTTACCAGCAGCGAGGTAGGGGTGGAGACAGGAGGCAACAGAAATCAAGTTTCAAGGAAACTTGTAATTTCCTTTTCCTATTACAGGCCCTCTCCCCTCTGCCATACATACCCACCTCCCACAGGGAATGGCCACAATCAGTTTCTGTCCAAAGGACATACAACACCTCAGTGTACAAAACCAGTGACTAGCGAAGCAAAGAGCAGACAACTGCCTGTGGGAGCTGCGTGACCTGTCCCTGGGGCAGCTGGTGCTGGTCCCCGGCGCTGGGATGTAGTCCCGGGGTTCTCAGGGCTACCTCGAGCGCAACCAGACAAACGACAGTTTCCTTCTGACCTATTACTATATGAAACTTCCCTTAGAAAATGACACAGCCAACTGATGCAGCAGGAGTAGACGCTCTAATATTAGTTACTAAAACTGCAGGAGGTTAATTAGTTTTACTGAAGAATTATCCAAATCTTTGCAAATGAACTAAACCTCAAACCCAAAGCTGTGCGCTTGTTAACCTGCCTGGAGATTCTCCGTATCTCATGACACTGAAACTGATCTTGAGGCACAGACCTAACTGCAGATTTAATTATTCTTCCAGTGCTGTATGGCACAGACACAGTCCCTGGAACGCGTGTCTGACTCCCTTCAGTCTGTAGGTTACAGACAGCAGCCAACTGCACTGTAAATCCACGGGGAGAGGGAAGAGAGCAGTGGTAAACAAAGTGCCAATATTGGCACAAGAAAAGAGGGGAAAAACTGACCAGGAAATATATTTAGGCTATAAATTAGAATACCTTTAGTGAGTCATGCTATTGCAATTTGTTAAAGGATTACTGCCCCCAGCTGCCAAATCACGTTGAAGTCAACCGCTCTCCATTTCACTTTAAAGTGCTGGGCAGGCACAGTGACATCCAAGAAGTTCACTTATGTGACCTGGGAGAGGTCGATAGCTGGGCTCTGGTAAACAGTCTCGGTTTGAATTTCTAGCTCTTGTGTGGAGACATCCTTACAAGGTTGCTAATCAGTTCAGCCTTGAGGTTCTGGCAAATAAAGAAGCCTAACAATCTTGAAGACAAAACTCAAGACATTTATGAAAAGAATGACAGGAACCTAGTGCTTGTGACTTTGCCCTGGTGACTCCTTTGGTCCTGTTCGGATAGATCAGGGAAAACCCCAAAGGCAAATGATTCAGGTATCTGGTGTGTTTCTTCTACGCATGCTATAACATGCTGCTTTTGGACCAAACAGCACAGTAATATTCCATGGGAAGAAGTTGTCTACAAACAGTCACTTCAGAAAAACTTATTAATGTTAAACCACCCTAAGGTGGATTAATAAAATATCAACCCACGATGCAGAGATGTGGCACTTAGGGACATAGTTTAATGGTAGACTTGGCAGTGTTAGGTGTACAGTTGGACTCTTAAGTTTTTTTCCAACCAAATGATTCCACGATTCTAAGACCTTTTTTAGAATTCTGTTCAACTTAACTAATTTCAGTTCAACTAAAATCTTTTCCAGGCAAACACCCACTGTAGTGAACAATTTCAAGGACATGAATAAGATTGTTTCATTCATCTTCCTTGGAAGGTCATTTCCACAAAGCAGTGTTTTGTTTGCCTGGTCCTTATGATAGCACTGCAGACCGATGTCATACATGCATAAACTTGCCATGATCACCAATTCACTTCCTCTGCCTTTCAGTGTCCTTCATGTTACCAAACTTCTGGTTGTCTGTAAATATATCCAGGGGACACAAATGTAAGGAAGAGTTACAGAACTGGCAATACAATCCTGCTCACGCCTGTCCTGGAGATTAATTTCATAATTGACAGAGGTTAGCAGGAAGATCAAGCACTATTAACCTGCAGCTACTCAAAGTCACCTATGGCTGTACATAGAACTGCCTTACTATATACAATTTACACAGTTACCTTCACCACTTGGCATGACAATTTACAATACAGGCAAACTTCAGGTAATAAAGCTTGAAAGAACCTTGCCCAGACAAAACAACCTGTAAGTTATCAGCATTGCTGTCAATGCACATTTAGATAAAGATTTGACCCAGGATATGAGCTGCTCGGGGAGCTGCGGGTACCTTTTTCATTCTTGATCATACCACACGCTAAGGGGATTTAGCAGAAGGCACCTGATCGAGTAGACAGACATTTCCCCCATCCTTCCTAGTGCTGTGGAAAAGGCCTGTTAGAGGCCAAATATAAAGTCTTACGCAAACGTAACTTGTGTGACAGATATCCATGGTACATTCATTTTGCAGAAAAATAAAAGCAGCCAGTAAAAAGCAACTTCTAGGTCCTAATTTTTTATTGAAGAGGACTGAGAAGCATAGAACCATGGTTAAAGCAAATATGCAGCATTACAGTTTATTCACTTGCAACAACTTTACCTTAGAGGTGCTCTTAAGTGTCCCTTAGCAGCAAAGCCTCTAAGATGTCCCTGCTCATTCCCACTTCCAAACTGGAATTTGTTAACCCCCCCTCAACCCCCAACTGTACTGACACAGCTGTTCACAAAACATCCTATAAAATAAATTGCTGGCATAATCTCAGCTAAAATAAAAACACCACCACTTCTCTTTGGAGGGATATTTTTAACCTGCAACCCCAGAAGCAGTTGTATCAGCAAACCGGAGAGAGCAGACGCTGCAACGTGAGGAGAGTAACAAGCAGTTTGGGAATGAGGAGAGAAAGATCAGCAGGAGCATCTCAAACAGGCTTCATTGCCAAAAAACATCTCATGCAACCAGACACTGATCTCTTCCTGGCTCACACTTAGTGGAATTCTTCAGAGGAGTGTGAAATACCCAAATGCCACATTCAGCACTATGTATTGCTTTAAGCAAACAAAAGGCGGAGAGAGTCTGCACACAAGGAAAATACTGGGCAGAGTAGAATCAGAGGCCATTTTCTAATGTCCCCCCCCCCCCTTTTTTTTTAATGTCCAATGTATTTTTTGTATAAAAAGTAACACATTCTAAAAATACTATCTTTAGACATACAAAATCTTTCCTGAAGTCCAACGAACAGCACTGCAATTTACATTTCCCACATGGATGTTTATGTCTAATGAAATTTTGATTTCTTTAAAATCAGAAATGCATTTCACTCATCTTCTACAGGTAGGTGGCTGATTTGGAAAACCTTCAAGGATCTTACAAGATAAAATCTTTCTTGCCTTTAAGTACATCAACAGGCTCTGCAGCCTCTCCTCCTGGCTTTCCCGTGGTTTGATGGCAGGTACCCAACACCTGCTCTGATACCGTGCAGTTGCAACCTGGGAGCAGTCTGCTACAGCAGATTTTTGTGAGCCAGCATTGCGAGGTGCCTCGGCAGGGCCTCAGAAGGAGTGTTTATGTTTATGCCGAGTCCCGTGCCCCAGGTCATGTCGGAGCCACGCTATGGGTACATTTGTACCCAGCCGCACAGCACACAGTGCTGCTCCTGCTCTGCTGCTGGGCTCAGCCTTGGCCTGGTCACATCCGTACGGACCCAGCAGGGAATCAGGGCTCTGGGCTGCCCCGGGCTCCCCACAGCCCCCCACTCGGTTCACCCAGCACGGCACAGCACCCCGCAGGGAGGCACTGCCACCGGCTGCTCCTGGCTCGCTCTCCCCCACTGAGCAGCCCAGCCGTCTCTGATACCTCCGGACAGTCAGCTGGCAGGGCTGCCCAGCAGATGCTGCTCAACAGTGGCATCCCACCGGAGTGAGAGCTTACAAAACTTCAGCGGTTTGCGGATTGTCAGACAGAATCCATAAGGCAGCTAATGCGCTAGCACGCTGCGCGAGACGAAGCACAGTGCTTCACTGAGTACAGTAGTTTCCAGAGGCACCTCCCAGTGTATGTTTTAAAGAATAGGACATTGGCCACCAACCTTGCAGGAATTCAGTAAGTGCAAGAAAAAGCCGTTCTGTTTACAGCATGTTTGGTTAAAGATCTTTTCTGCTGTAGGTGATGCTGTCAAGAGACCCTTTACTTTGCACTATTTTTTTTTTTTTAAGTTTCCAGAAAGCCATCTGCCATGCAGGTGAAAATAATCTTGATTCAGTATCTCCTCTGAAGGATACTGCCTTCCCGCATCAGAACAAAGGTTAGAACTTTGTCCAGGGTAGCATTCACCATACTTTCAGCTGTGATGCGATAAAAGATCTGTGACCTTCTAGCACCAAAGAGGCACAGTGATCAGCCTATATCAGAGAAGACACGGGTTGGTCACTCCTTCAGATCATTTCTTCAGAAGTTGAGTGATTTCCATCAGGCTTGCATGCTAACAAGGACAGGACAACTCCTCTGCCATGGCTGTGCTCTGCATTGGCTCAGGATGGTGATGGAGCAGGTGACACCAGGTGAAGATGCTTCCTTCTGACAATGGATTTGAGAGATGCTGAGATCTCTCTGTATCGAAGCCCATACAGAAAAGGGAACAAAACTTTAGGCAGAATCATCAGGATGTTGCAGACTGTCAGGGAGACCCAGATTCCTGTCTGCAGTCTGATGAAAACATTAATGCACAAGAATGACTCTACAAAAAGGGCCAAGAGTGGAAAGAAGTAAAAAAATAACACAGTGTTGTGCATTAAGAATGTTACACTGGCTCTGGAGCAGATGCTTTCCCATATACCCGACTGTTTGGTTTTAAAATACAGAATAGCATAGCAACAAAATATTAGAGACAAGCAGAGAAAGATAACTGTGGTAGAAAGCCAGAAACAGAGTTTCACAGCATCAGTCCCATTCAGGGTTAGTATTAGTATTACTGGAACCGAGCACATTTCCAGGACACAGGGCACAAAGCTGTGAGTGCTCGATAGCACCAAGAAGAAAATCCCAGGGAAAGCCCCAGAATACATCCATAGTAATACAATAATTTTTTTAGTTCGCGAAGGAGGCAAAATAGCAACGTAGCGCAAAGGAAACAAAATTGCTACGTATGTGTCCAAGACTATTGCAGCAGCTGTGAACAATCCTCCGCAGTAAGCCACTGCCAGCAAAAATAATAGGAGGATGCAAGCTTCCTTTGGGAGATGTACATGTGCTGCGTTGAGAGCAGCTGACAGAGTGTAGAACAACAGATAGATCAGATCAGAAAGCAGAGCATTTCCCAGCAGCATGTACCTTGTTTCCTGACGAATGCGAAACCTAGAGAAGATCACAAACAAGATGGTAGGAATGATGAGGACACCTGCTGTGAGGCAGACAACTGGAGGGATTAAGAACATCTTCATGTTTGTGCTTCTTGGGTTGAAAGCCCATTCTTCCAGCAAATAGAACAAAGAGATATCATCCAAATTCGAGGAACTGTTGAACTCTGTCTCCCTGCTGTGGTATGTAGTTGCATTCACTCTCTTTACTAAAGCACAGCCAGAGAAGTCCATTTCCTTGGGATGATTGTCTGACTTGGAGAAAGAGAGATCTTCCACACTGAGTCCTTAGAAAGGCAAACAAAGCAGAGAATGCAAAAAGCCCGTGGAAGAAAAGTGATTTCCGTAGCCAATTCTACTAGCTCTTCTCAAGGACTGAAAGGTGAAACTTGTAAGTGAATTCTGTGGTGCCAAAAGATGTTTTTGCCTAAAGTGGAGATTTTCTTTTTGTTCTGCAAAATCTAATGTTTAGAAAAGAGAGAAAGAATCTTTGTGTAACTTAAAGAGTCTAAGTCCCTCAGCTAGCTCTTTGATCAGAAATGAATAGGTTGAAGATTTTCAGTAATTTGAGTTTGTTCTTACCACATTATCACTTCAACAAGGCAGATGAAATATTAGCTTGATTAAACAAATATGCAGTGATACAGAACATTCCACATGTACTGATGTAGCAGAGTCATAAATGTGATGGGGTGGTGTTTTGTACCAATATATATGCAACAACACAATTGATTTGTAGTGATCAATAAAAATGGCTCAGTCCTGTTGTAAAATTGTATCACAATGGCTCTAGTGAATGAAATCATCTTATTTATAGATGACGAACATTTTTGCTTCAGGGAATCAAATCACATTATTTATAGATGATAACCCTTCCCCTGCCTTTTTAAATGCATGATATACAAATACTGAATCCTCATCTATTGCAGACCTACAATCAATCTGTCAATTGTCTGGGATGAGCGACATACACTATAATGTAGCAGCACACCCCACAGCAGACTTGGCATTTCCAACGTCCATTTGGAGACCATTTCTTGGCTTGCTGGCCGGCACGCTGCTGCTGCACTGCACTGCCTTTACTAGCAGATCTCAGGAGCAGAGCTGAGGGTGCAAGGCGAGAACTGCAGAGAAGGAGCTCTTCAAGTTCTTCCAGGCATGGTCTGATCGAAAAAAAGCTGATTGTTTTTTTAATAGGCTCAACACTGGCTAAAACACAAAGCATTAGTTTTAATCAAAAAGACTTTATTGATGCAGTTGTTCACCGTCTTGTGTGGTGCAAAGTGGGCATAGCAGCACCATTTTATTTCACAGTCTAATCCTCCTGCAGTTGCTTGTCCCTGCGTACACTGCACAAAGCAGCACACTGCTGCTACGACATCACATTACTTTGCTATTTACACAGGGCATAAGTAGCAAAGACAAGAGACGTGAAGAATATACAGCTTTGTCAACTCCCAGCTCCAGCTGCTCTTCTCACCAGTGGTATCTCGGGGCTTTTTAAGTAATGGTAAACAACAAAGAATTACTCCCAGTATTTAACAAACAGCGTGAGGACAAGCTGAAAGTCTAACAAAACAGTCAAAATAAGCAGTCAATGAAATGTGCTGGCTGCTCACCTGTTTTGAAGTTGTATTATTTACTTAGGTGCCTAAAAATAAAAATGTCTAAGTTCAGACAACTTTTTTTGGCAGTCCTGTCAACTCTACCAGGACTTCCCACAGTCACCAGCATGGTCAACTCTTCATCTATTGTTTCAAGCATGATCTTCCTTCTCCTCTCAAGTAATATGGATTTTACTACTGATGCTAACAGAGCAGAGGGAATGCAGCTTGTGACTCAGCATGGCATTACTGTATTCATTATTTCCCCAGCACTACCAGCATATAGCAATGTAGCATGCTTCTATCCATGGGAGACAGCCCCACCTCAGAAAGTCATGCTGTGCCATGGACATGCTGTCTCAGGACATGCCAAGTAAGAAAGCGGACAGCTTATGAAATTCAGCATCAGTCACCAAATCTCATGCACATTTCATTTCCTTACACACTGATAGTTGGCATCCATGGAATTGTACGTTAAGACAGTTTGACAGGCTGTGCCATATGGAACAAAAGGATAGGAGGAAAAACCAGTGATAATTTTAAGCGCAGCATTTCAGTTGCTATGGTGCCTGGGTAGGCAAAACAGAAGGTGATTGTTTTCTCTCCCTCAATCCTGCATCAACCAAAAAGTGTGTGAACAATATTGATGCAATTATACATTTGGCTTCAGGATCATGCCCTGCAACTATCAGTGAGTCACAACACAGTTAATACCTTAAGTAGACAGTAGCTCTCAAATGCCCAAACTGTTGAATTATATAGTTGCTGCAAAATGGAAGGGAAGCAATGAAAACTCAAGTGTGGGCAAATCATCTCCAACTATAATTTCAGACCTCTGTTAATGGTGGAAGTGTTTGCTGCCTCCTAGCTCATGGCATTCCAAGAATGTCTTATTAATGAGCAACTTTGCTCATTTCCATATAAAAATCACAACTGTATTTTCCAGCAGCTGGTGAACAAACAGAAGAGTTCATTGTCATCTCAGCTGCACGCTTTCAGCTGATAGAAAAATAAATACAAATACAACATACAATGATCTTCTGGCATTTATGGAAGTGTCTAATGCAGCCAAGTATTTAAGAGGAATGGTTACACAGCACTTTAGTTCTGCAAATTCATATCTTAAGGGCTCATTGCTTATATATAGTTTTTCAATCAAATAGGGGTTTTTTTCAGTCTAATTATTTTTCTCCTGGTGTCTGAAAACACACTTATAGCAAAGCTACTCCTTCCTCTTGGATGCAAGAGCTAGTTATCATAATAGTTATCATGAGCTAGAAGTCCCAGCTACATCTGGGAGGGTAACGAATACTGACATCCTCACTACTGAAAAGTGTGAAGCAAAAATGGTAACTCTAGCAACCTTCAACTGAACCACTTTTTAAAATCCACTGCTGTGGCCATGAAAGTGTAAATGTGAGTAATTTGAGGTAAATAACGTGAAAGGTTTGTAAAGGTATGAATCCACGAATTATTCTGCAGTAGCTGACTGCAGGTTCAGTCTCAGCTGACATCCTCATGACAAATGCAAAGTATCTCATGCCTCTCTCATTTAGCCCACATGCAAAGAATACCACAGAGCCCATGAGACATCACAGGTCCACAGCCTGGCTTACCCTGTGCTCAACTGTTCATCTGCTACAGCTGACGAGTGGCAAAGTCCTATGGCATGAGCTTGTTCAGCTTTAACTGTGCTACAGTAAAAGTCTTAGGAATGCAGGCAGCCTTTAGTTTTACAAAAATGGAAAACAGCAGATAACTGGAAGACAGAATCAACCCCATCAGACCTGTACAGGTCCAGCCAAAGCCACTCTCCTCAGGTTTCCACAGGGGCTTATAACTGTTCAGTATATTTCTGCTAGATTTAAAAATTTAAAAGGTTGGTGTCTTGGCACACTGATATACGCCTAGAATAGGTGAGCGAGGAGAACAAGGTTGTTGTCTCCTTTCATTTTCTTGAGCTTAGGAGGCATTTCCACATCTGGACCATTTACTAGGGGCTGGCAGCTCTGAAGAGCACTCCTGAGGATACTGAACTTAAAGGGCTCCTTGCCATTGTGCCTGAGCGTTCAATATTTTGTGGTGCCAACCTGAATGATTCTCCTGCAATTTCCTGTAAACCTGGCCTTAATGCTCTAGTTATTGATTTTTTTAAACGCTCTCTGGTAAATTTATGTTATGCGCTTGCCTTTTTTACATATCTTGCTTATTCAGCCCTACAGTATTAGCAGCCCCTCTTTTGTCTCTTGTTCTGGCTCAATACAGTCTGTATTGAATTTCAAACTAAATCACACACTGTCAATTACTTTACCCATTTCTGCTTCAATCAACATCCCACTGAAAGCTTAGTTATCTTATCTGTTGAGCTTGGGAGACCTAAGAAAGCATGCATTTAGCCATACTGAACAGTGTAACCCCAGCAAAGATTATACTACATTATATTATTCTGTTATATAAACATATACCGACTATATAAATACTGACTATAAACAGGTATTGTCAAATTGAACATAAAAGGTCAGAAATATTCCTGTCTTATACTAGTTGGTATGGACTTCACTGTGTAGACACATAGGGAGGTTTCCTATTTCACAAAGAGTTTAGTCTAACTGATTCAACAAATCAACAAGCACACTGCTGCCATGGCATGGAAGCACCATACAAGAAAGGGAAGCCAACCAGAATAATGCTAAGGTTTCCCCAGCTCTTCATCCCAAGAGATTGTGTTAGGAGGGGATACCCAGAGGAAGTGTGTGACTAAATCGCATGCTCACGTTCACCTCTGAGGTTCCCTGTGTACCATCACGTCACTGCCTCAGTATGAGCATGCAGTCTTTGTCACGGCTGCCGACTCCAGAGTAACTCATCAGGTCCTAGCCTAGAACATGGTACAGTGCTTTTTTGCTTTGTGTCTGCCCCTGAGACTGATCTGCTGGCCGGGAGCCCAGGGAGAGCAGTGCAGCAGCTGCCTCAGAGTCCACTTTGTATGAGGCTGTTGAGTCCAATGAATCAACATTGTCACTGGAATGTTGTTTCATGGGGATACTTCCAGCCATGTTTAGTAATGGAGCCTTGGTCTCAGAAGCCTTTACATGCTATTGCAGTTTCTTCAACTTCCTTCTGCGAGTCCCCCCCCTTCCGGGCTTATCTAGGTCCAGAAGGCACCTCACTTGCTGGTGAAGCTATCCCAGCCCTGAATAGCCAAGTGCCCATGAGCAGGCCTGCTCCTCCCAGCAGGGCAGGGAGAACCAGCCACAATGATTTCCTGCCTGGACCCATACTCTCACTCTAGGGAAATGAGTTGCTGTCAGTGAAAAAACCAAGTGATTAGAACAGTTTGACTGCACTGTTCTTCTGGTTGAGCTTTCCCTTTTTCTTCTCCTTTAAATACAAAGTAAATTAAAAGACAACATTTCCTAAACCTTTAAGATTCCCTTTAAACTTTTCTGCAAGCTTCTTCAGGGTCAGGTCCCACAGGGGAGAGGTACAACTTGACTGTCCTAGTCTCCATGCCTCAGCTGTCTGTTTCCACCTGGCTCCAGAACTATTGTCCAGTGCCTTGCTTGTTATTTGCAATAGATAAGAGCACATGCATTGCTCTTGTAATTGTACAAAGTTCACAAATCGGGCATAGCAATTACTAAAGTTAAGGAAAAAATAGGTGTGAAAACTAAGCTCAGATTATAATGATTTTAAAGGTCAAATGAAACCTGAAACAAAAGAAAACAGGGATTAGAAAGTGCTCGTTTGAAGACATTTTGATAAGACTCCCAAACAAAAGAGAGAACATTGAAAGAAAGACTGGAAGGACTCGGCATTAAATCCCTGAATCACTTCTTCTAATTCCAAGTACCATCAGGCCATGGTGATCACAAATCCAAGGTAAATTTTGCAGCAAATCTGCCTTGCAGCTGCAATATTGAGAATTAAGCTGGATGTCAGCAGAACAAAATTTTGGAATATCGGACAAATATTTCAACAAAAGGTTAGAGAAGTAACACAACCTGAGGAAAAAAGTGCTTGTAAGTCCCAGACACCACCTACTTTCTTGCAGGTCACTTCTTGGCCCTGACTGCTGCGAGCTGCAGCTAGCAGAACTCACCTGTTTTCCTAAGGCTCACAAGGCAAGGCAAGACAGGTTTTCCTCCTCTGCCACAGTGCCTCTTTCATGCTGAAAGGACCTACGTGATTCAGTCACTAACATCTTTTCACGTGACAAGCTGAAGATATGAGCAGAGATTTACAACAAACAACTGCTAGTTTATGTGGTCATTTATAAACAGATTCATGGGACATCAAGAGAAGCCAGCCTAGACTGTTTCTTAGATTTAATGATCTCTCCTGCCAAACTACTTTTTATAACAATGCCATTTGTGAAACAGGAGAAACAGCCTACTAAATAAAGCCTATTTTAAAAGTACTAGCCTTCTTTCCTAAAGCAGTTTAATGTGTAAGGAGGAACATTTCTAAAATTTCAAACACTATACAACTTTGGTGCTAACAGGTGCTACCCGCAGAAATGTAAGGCCTTTAGGTAAAGAACAAAAACGTATCACTCTTATCTGATGATTTAGCAGCTATCAGAAAAGATTAAACCCATATTCAGTATCGCACAGAGTAATGAGCAGAACTAGAACTACCCATCTGATTTCGTAGCTCCTTGACTCCTCCTTTAAGTTGGGCGGAAAGGTCCTTCTCCTGAGAGAAAGTTTCTCAAATGGGGGAGCCACATACATCCACCCGTCTCCTAAGAGCATCCTTCCATCTCAGGCTGTCTTTCTGCTTGTGCCAGGCACCGAAAATTTTATGTCTCTGTCCTGTCTCACCATCAATGACCTCCAACACTGCCTAGAAAAGATTGCTGCAGGTAGGCAAAAGCAGAAGTTATGCCTTATGTTAAGAAGTTATGGCTATGTTTCTGTCTTAGCATGTTTTGTCTCATGTAAAAAGCCTGGCAGTATAGCAGAAGTTTAGCATGGTATTTCCTTGAAGGATGATTTGATGAGAAGGGAGGCAGACGGCTGGAGAGTGTAAACTGCAAGATAAAATGCAATACCAGAAGAGGGATGGAAGGAAAAAAGGGTAGAAGAGACAGGTTGGCATATACAGGCAGACGGGCAGGGGCTTTAATGGTGATGCAGCCGACAGGAGGACCCCAGCCACCGCTGCACACTGTCACAGCTCCTCCCGGACAGCCGGGAAGCGTTCACCTACACTGTACAAGCTGGGGGGCAAAGACAACATAGGAATCAAGACAGAAGGAAACACACTAGAAGTGGAGTAGAAACAGAAAAGGGAGGAAAAATGCAGTGTGAAAGAAAATACATGTTATCTCTTCCTATTCATGCCTTCTGATGACAGGCTGTGTATGAATGATACAATCCGCACACAGCACGGACTAGCACAAGGCCCAGTACCATCCTGGGGAGGAAGAAGCCTTGCTGCCAAAGTTATGATGCTCCTTCCCAGTTCCCAGTGCTGCGCCTAGGATCAGCAGTGGTTCCCAGGTGGCAAAGACACTGAAGCAACATTGATTCTCTGAAATACCTCTGCCCACAGGGAGACGCTGACCTTATCTCACACTGATGAAGCAGGTGCCAGGCACAGCCGCCATATGGCAGGGAGATTAACTGCCAGCATGTGCTGAATAAGAGTCACAATCTCTTATTAGCCAAGCGGGGGACACGCTGTGGGTCACACACACAGTGCCATTCACAAGCTCTGTTGTTCCTTCCCAGCACTCCTTTGTTACTTATCCAGCACAGGTGCTTAAAAATTAGATTTTCTCCACATGAGGCCTCACTGCCTTGTCCACCATAACATCGGCTTTGTGCTCCTGCTCATTTCCATAGCAATACCCTGCCCTCTCACAGGGGAGATTCAGACTTCAGGGCAGGAAAGCAATGTTAAGGAGGGAGCAGGAACACAAATGCTCTGAACTTATAAAGAAAAGAGCTATTATTATTTTTTTTTTTTTAGGCAAGACTACCACGGTTTGCATTTTGTAAGTCCCCATCAGTTTCACTCTTGGGGTGGCCTCCACAGGCACAAGGCAGAGGGCACAGCACCCCCGGCAGAGTTACAGCTCACAATAGGGAGAGACTGAGGCGTGGAAAGAACTGCTGAAGGCAGCCAGCAAGCTGAGATCTTCACTGAACACAGTCAGTTTTACTTCGAGTTTAATTATTTGTTTCTTCCTTCTCCAGTCCAAATTCCAGCTTGTTAAAGGGTGTACATAAGGAGCACCAGAGAAGACATGTCCTCTCTTTTCCTTTGCTATTGTGAACAAAGGTACAATGGTACTTGATGAAAAACTGAGGCCAGGTGCATTTTCAGCAATTTAACACAAATTATACTGAAAAGCCATGGCAGAGCCAGAAATTAGAACTCAATTGCCTGACTCTTGGTTCAGGGCCAGCATACCACACTCCCTTTTCAGTCTCTCTCATAACCTTTGCTACTTACCAGCATTGTAGCCAGCTCCAGACTGCCTCCAGGTAGCTCAGAGATAGCTCAGCTATCCACACGCAAATGCCCATCCTGTATGAGTTCGTTATATTTACACCTGCTGGGGGTGACTAGAAAACATTTTTTCTAACCCATTCTCAGCATTTTCTCAGGAATTCCTAGGTCCTTTCAACTGAGCTGCTTTTTTCCTCCCATGAAGCAGCAGTTACTTGCTCCAAAGAAAACATTTTGATGCCAGCCCAGCACAATGGATAGCAACTAATATAAAGATGCACCAAACTGCTATAGATCACAAAAGCTGCAAGACAACATACACAGGAAGAAAAATAAATTAGCAACCCAGTTTAATGAGCCATTTTAACAGGCCGTGAGTTGAACCACACGAGAACTGCACTGCTCTCTCTCCAAAGTCCCCCAGAGATGCTCTGAGGCAGTTCAGTGACACCCCCCCCACCCCTGTGCAGTTCCCATTCCTGGAAGCGCTACCACCCTCAGATGTTCAGGTGGTCACCCCAGTACTAGCTGCCCCATGACTCCTTCCCCTTTCAAACACTTGGCTTCCCTGGGAAACCCACAATATTCTCTTGGTTTTGGATCTTGCCCCAGCTGTATTCAAACCAGCACTGTTAGATCAGTGCCAGCTATAGCTCTAGCACGGCAGCTGTGGAATTATGTGTGCCATCCCGCAGGACACCACCTCAACCCCTGCTGCTTGTGTCTTTTCATTTCCTGCCAAGTGTTGTGCCAATTTCTTCCACATCAATTTCTGAGCCAAGACCCTGTTTGTTTCTCTCTCCTGCCTGCTACTGGAGATAGAAGTGATGGCAAAAATGAGATGTGCCGTGCCACTTTTCAATCCCCAGTAATGTGTTCTGGATGTCTCCTGCACTATTTCTGAACCACTTCAGCTCCTGTCAACACCCTCTTCGAGGCAGTTGCTGATATGCATCTCTGAGCCCCACTTTTAGTCAAAGCAAACATGCATCTAAGGCAGTTTCTGCTGTTTGCAGCCTGAGAAGCTGGGGAGCCAGCGTAAGGGGAAGCCCCTCTGCTACCATAGTCTCAAATCTGCACCACCAGCAGAACAGGCTTTTTACACAAACCAAATGTTCTTGAACCTCTGCTGTCTGCTTGGGCTGACACAGAAGCTGCCTGCCACGTGGTCTGCATCTGGTTTCACAGCAAGTGTCTCACCTTGACACTTGGCTAAAAACATTACAGCAGCAGTGACCTCAGCCCCGGAGTGAGAGAAACGTTGCGTAAGGACAGACCAGAGGAAGGTAAGGGCCCTTGAGGCTACACACCAAGCTGCTTACTGGCAAGATTCCCAGGTCCACCCTTCCTGTTCCCTAAATAAAGAGAGGTCTGTCCCATGATTAGCCATCAATAAACAGCAGCTTGGGGACTTTCCCCCCTCCAAGCAAAGCCTTTCAACCTGTCAGAGAACAGCTTGCAGCGGGTTAACTCCCTCTTTGTCAGACTCAAGACAGGGGCCTTGGAGTCTCACAGGGTGTGTGCAGGGATACAGAATTATAAAGAGGTATTTGTTCCTGTCTGTGAACTGGAGGAGGGTCAGCTCCTCCTACTCACCCTTCATACTGTCCTTTCTGGTTTTAGCATGCTATAAATTACCAGCCTCTCTGATAATTTATGCATAATCGGGACCGATTTCCAGCAAGAGGCCCAACAAAAGCAGCTCTGAACTACTAAGTAATTTACTGTTTTTGTTTTCAGTTAATACAGTAGCCTTAGGAACAAGCAGCCCATGTTCGTTCTTTGGGCACAAGCCCATCGCTAAGTTGACAGCAAGCCAGTCCTATGTTAGGCAGCATCTAGTCTGCTGAAGAGTGGGAAGAAGCATGTTCCTACACTCATGCACTGTATTTATTTTTCTAAGGACCCCTCCTAATCTGGAAAATTTTCTGTATTTTCATCTGCCCTGGAATTTTCTTCTTCTGCCTCCAGACATTCCCTTTCCTCTTCTCAGGGAAATACCATGCCTGCCTCGAGCTTTTACTTGGTTGGGTGGTGCTTTTTGGGGGCGGATGCGGTAGGGTGGAGGGAAGGGTTCTTCTGCAGAATCCTGTCCTAGGAGCCGTCTGTGTCTCCATGCAGCCCCAGTGAAGACAGCAACAAATGTAGTAAGTGTATGTACCATGCCTCTGAATCCATGCAGGAACTGAGCCCAGTGTGAGAGGATGCGCAGAGGAGCGGAGATTACGGCCATCTACTTCAGCGTGCTCTGGGCTCTTAGGTCAAACACAGCGTGGAAGACACTTCCACCTGAGCTACTTATATTCCTGCACTACAATCTTTTGTGCACTAGACATGAGGGGATTATGGCTGCTGTAAGCAGTACAGAAAAGCCACTAAGGCCTCATCTCATGCTACATACGTTTCCCCCTGCCGCCCCCCCCAGCCAGAGCAGACAGGTTCTTGCCGCTGGCCCCCAGCAGAGTTGTGACTGGCACCTCCAAGACTCATTTGGCATGTCGAGGTGCACTTTGAACCACATCTGCCTTGTAACATTGAAAAGGATGGGCCAGCCTGGCTGAGACCAGGAACAGTTTGGCTCAGAATAACCTTTTTGTTAAGCAGATCTGGCCTGGGCTTGGTTCTGCTACAGAATGAGCATAATTACATTTATTATGACAAGCCGTGACTGTGTACAGGCAACCTTTTTCCCAGACTCAACTCCCATAACTACAAAAAAGTTGGATTAACCCTAAATCTTACCTTTTCCTTCACAAATTCACACTAGTAATGACTCTTAAAACTGTTTTATCTGCAATCCACATGCTCACATCTCTTCTCAGCTTCTGGTTCCAGCCTTGAGGTTGTCCAGATTGTCCCTTTGTCCTTTTAAGACCTCTGCACTAACCACACTAATCCTCGGTAAGCAATCAAATCTGCCCATCTGTGCTTTTACTATTTCCCTTGGCACCATGGTATGACTTCTCTATTTTAATTAACTCAAACTGGATGCCTTGTCAAGACTTAGCTCCTCTGATTTCTCATTATGTTATCATAATACCATTTAGCAACACCACCCTTCTCAGCAAGGAAAGCTGATTCCAGCCCCTTGAAGGCAGCACAGTGAAACAAAGAGCACTCACCAGGCCCTGTAGCAATATGCAGTTGCATGCGTGCATTTTCTTCCCAGTAAATACACCAGTTCTTGCCTACTTACAAAAGCACACTTTAAGACATGTTATCTTATTTTGTTTTTGACAGTCATGATCACTTAATTTCAACTTTTTAACCCATCTGTGCATTGCTTGATGAATGCCCCCTACATGTACCTTAATAGTGGCAGTTTCAACTTACTACCAGCATCAGTTGTTGGTACCCTGCACCACTGTTTGGCCTTTTCCTGCTAAGTAACTCATTACTTCAAATTGTCCTGAGCCTATTTCATATTTTGCAGCAGTTTAAGACCCAAAGTCCATAGGTCACTTCACAAAACAACAAGGAAGACTTGTTTTAGTACAAATATTTCCAAACCTATTTAGCTGGGGTACCAGTATTAGCAGCAGCAGCAACTGAGAAGACAGCAATATCACCCAGCTCTGCAATAGGCTGTATGCACCACACTAAGGCAGGACACAGAATTCTTCTATCCCATCATTTTATTGCAGTCCCCAACCATTTCCTTACCCCAACCTAAACCACACCCAACTCTCAGCAACACCTTACCCTCGGTCTCAGTTTTTTCCTCTCTAAACAGAGATAGCCTGTTTCTGTCTCTTAAATTGGTGTGCGGTTCCTGCAGGTGCTCTGAGTTGCCATTTGTGCACAAGGCATCGTTAGCACCAGCAACCTGCCTCTCATTAACTCCTGGTCAGCTATTTTGTGAAACTCCCTTTGTAAGAACCTGCACACCAGCAAAATTAGACACAGTCTCTGCTACACATCCAACATCAGGCTTACTTAAAAAGCTCTGGAGTGGTGTGTACCACTGCATGGTGTGTGAGTCATCTTCTGGGAATATCTAGCACTGGAAAGAGCTGTGTGTGAAAGGAGTTTACCTACATGGAGGTCATGGCAGGAAGATGAGGCTTGTGTCAAGCATCTAGCAATTTAACGCCAGGCAGCATCAGCAAAATGCAAGAAGCATGGAAGGTATAATTTGGACAAACAGCAGTGACCTGGAGGAACACATACAAGGAAGTATTTTCTGCCATGTTCCAAGGAAGAGACCTCCAAAAATGGCTTCCTGTTGGCTTGTCACAGGCAGAATAATCAGAAGGGATCTCTCTCAAAACTCCTCAACCAGTCAAAGCTGAGGTCGATTAATGCAATTCTGTAAATGTTAATAGAGTAATTTCAGTCTGAAACCTCTGAATTTTTAGTTCTGTGTTTTTTCCCCCTTAGGCAACCCTGCCAGGTATAAACATTTTAAGCAGAACAGGTGCAACAAGACAAATGGCAAGGCTTTAATATCATTGTTTTCTCTTTTGTTCATGAACATGCATGACAACCTTGCAACCTTAAGTCCCAATCTCAATTTGTTATACGTGGATAAAAAGAACATTTAACAGCTGCTTATATAGCTCCCATATGTGAGAAGGCAGGGATTTTAAGCATACATATTCTGAGTACAGGTTGACAATAGAAAAAGACATGGTATTCTGATGTAGGTATTGAGTTGCAGGAATACGGCTGCCTAGTTTCAGGACTGGAGAAGACTTGAGTCTGGCCTGCGTGAATCATGGGATATAAAGTTTGTTGACAAAGCTGGAAGCGAAATTCAAAGCCAAGAAATTGTTTCCATGTTTAAAGAGAAACACAGCCAATGTTTGATGTGGAGGGCCATCTAGTGGAATGTCTCTTTGCTTGCAACAACAGCCCAACTGCGGTCTTGCAACAGTCTGAACAAAGACATCTTTGCTTGTTAACGTCTCAGAAATGTGTTTTACGAGCTTTTCTTTTCGAATGCAAGGCTTCCCTGCTGAGACACTACAGCACCCTCAGGAGAGCCTCTGAAACAAGAAATCAAGCCTGTCTTGCTGCCTTTGCAACAAAAGTGTGCATTTCCTAAAATTAATTTCCTTTGATTAATGATTTCAGGAAGCTTTCCTCAAAAAAAAAAAAAAAAAAAGGGAAACAACAACAAACACTTCCCCCCTCCCATCTCCAAACCCCAGTTTCAGGTTGTTCTCTTTTAACACAAGTTCAAAAAAGCCTCAGTGTGGCTATCAGGCAGCACAGGGTGATGGTGCAGAAAGGCATTAGTATATATGTAACACTGTGTCTCTGGTATTTGACTGAATTATTCAGCTGTAGCTGGCTGATCCTCAGCATTTTTTCACAGAAATATGGAGTGTTCTGTGTGAGATTCTCTGGTCAAATGACTGTGATAACCCAGAAAATACTGGAGTCACTTCAGAGATGTTCAGATTAATTCACCCAGCCACCCACCTGTGCAGCAAGAAGGGTGAGAAGTGGGTTTTACAGAAGTTGTTAGGGTTACCTATAAATCCCACTGCAGATCTGGAAATCAACTAGGATTTCCAAAAGCATGGAAAAATCTCTCATATTTAGGTTTTTACTATTTTATCACATTTTATTTACTATTGCATTAAAGCTTATAAACAATTACGGCTTAACAGAGGGGTTTTTTCCACTGATTTAAATATGAAGTAAATAGTTCAAGCAACAGTAACAAAGCCTGCTTTTCTGGAAGCTTGTAATCTGTTGTTGATGAACTGCCCTTGGTATCTAAAAATGTTTACCTGCCTGCAATGCTACTTCTTGATTTCTAAGAAATGTGGAGTTTCTTTTCCAGCCTTTTTTCCCCAGCGGTTATACTTACATGGTCTGTCTGCTAGCTTGCCCCCTAGTTTCATGAAGGCTTTAAAAAAAGGCTGTATTTTCTGAGAGCGCTCTCACTATCTCAAGTTAGGATAAACTTGGCTAACAGGTGTAGAAGTTATTCAGAGGCAGGGACAATTATTCAGGCACAAACAACGAGATTTCATAAATCTGGAAATTAAGATAAAAAGAAGTTACAATATTATAAATTTTCCTGTTAAAAATGCTTTAGAAGTGTGCAACCAATTACTTTGTTCCATGAAAGCTGACTTTGTATATCTATTTCTTCTTTATTATGAAGCAAATTAAAACAGTTACATTAAATGTATTAAGTGAGGATATGCAGTGTCTGAGAGTGTAGTTTTGACTGTTCTCTAGCCAACCAGCATCTCTTGTATAAGCACATTGCTTAATATATTAATACAAATTATGCCTAATGCAACCAGCAAAAGAAAAAAGCCCAAAGAATCAATGGGAACAATACATCCTTACATTTTCCTGAACATTTTTTCTGTCTAGAAATATTTCAAATGCTTATTAAATGAGAGCTATTTTTCCTGGCTCCTTTTGACTCCCCTTCTCATCTTTTATTGCACCAGCGCACTGTATGCATAGGCACTGCTCACAAAGCAAGAAGCCAAAAGAGACCCCAGAGCGGCTCTGTGCCACTTTGCAGCCCTCCTGCTGCAGCATCAACCCCGGGCAGCTCCACACACCACGGAGCCCCCAGCTGTAGGTGCAGCAGCTGTGCTCCCCTTCCCCTGCCTCCTGTCCTTGGCCCTGTCACCGCACAGCTGGGCTGTCACCAGCGTGTTAGCCACAGCTCTGAATGGGGGTGCTGGAGCCCAGACAATACTCCAGTGCTGGGGTGCTATGCAGTGTCATTATGCCTCTTGGCTTCAGCAGTGAATCTGCTCTCCCTCTCCTCACAGAAAGTGCTGACGATTGCCATAATCTGACAGGCATATCATCCCCATGGAAGGCTTTTGTTCTCCTACAAACAGCCGAAGAGGAGAACTCTGAAATAGGACACACATTGCTGATCCGCTCATCCCATACCCTTTAATGCTGAAGGGATGTGACAGGCTAGCACCTTAATAACCAGAAATACGCCAGACATTTCAGGTGGAAACAGCAGCGCATATCAGGTAGATCAGGCAAAAAATTGACAACTTCAAATACCTGTTTAGGTGTTGAAGAAAGACCTTTATGGGACAGGGAAAATAATGTTATTATCAGAGAATCTAGGAGCCTTGATCAGGGTGTCTTGGGAGCACTGTGCCAGGCCCTGGGTGCGTGCACTCCTCTGGGAGCTGCTGCTGGGAAAGCCGGGGATTCCTGCCCACCTGGCTGCCCACGGCTCCCCTCACCATCATGGGTGGCAGCACTTACGGTAGGAGGACCACAGCAGTTCAGAGCTAGCCTCCTGCCTGACTCGTTTCTCTGCATATTCCCTGGACTCTTCCGCTACTGAGGTATTGCAGCACCTTGTTATTTTTGGTAATTTCTAATTATTGGGGTAATGCTTCCCAGTCTGGGGCAGACTAACCTGGCTTTGATCCATGCTGGCATCAGGGAAAACAACTATAACAGGAAAGAGCCTAAGGCAGAGGAATCTGCCTCCTCCAGCTCCAACCAGCAGTGCTGGCACTCCTGTGACTGATTTGCAGGGTGTCCACCATGGACCCCCTGCCCTACACAGTGTGAGGAGATGAAGCAACATTTCTTGTACAGAAAACTTCAGGCTAAAGCAACAAATCAGGCAAGGTTCCCATGCCTCTGTCATTCTCATACCATTTCTGTGACAACACATATATCTACAGGTGAATCCAGACTTCATTCTTGACTGGGCAACTCATTTAATGAGCTGAGGAAGAAGTTGACTCATTTTGTGGCTGGCTTCTGTCTATTTTGGGATACTACTCTGTTAGCTCTGAATGAACCAGGCTCTTTGAAAGACTGTCAAGCTCCAAATGACCATGTAGCTATGATCATGCAGTCAGCAGCAGTCCCCACTTCATATTCTTTCATATACCTTCCAGCCAAGCTTTGAGAACTCATCAGTCTTCTGCTGCTTTTTTCCCTCCCCAGTAAAATCCCGACATATAAAGAACTACAACCCCCCTTAAAGTGCCTGATTTTCAAGAAGAGTTAAACCCCCGTAAGGTGTTTCAAACCAGGTGCCTAGAAACAGAGGTATTAAAAAAATCAGTACTTTTCAGAAGTGCAGGTTGTAGCAGTGTGTGAGAAATTGCCATCTCTGTATTAAATAATTTCTGAATCTCTTTTCCCAAGCGAAATTGTCCTACTTCACAGGCTTGCCACCCCCCTCAACATACAGCAACACCCACCATTAACAGAACATCCACCCTACCATAACACAGCACCACTCGCACGGCCCCAGCTGAGCTCAGCTCCCAGTTCCTGGTCCTCGATCGCACTGTTCCTGTCTCCCAGCCATCACGCCACCCCGCTTCCACCTGCACTCAGCTACTGGTTGGAAAATGGCTACTGCACATTTGTAAGAGAAATATGGAACAGTTTAATATGCTTGAATACTGCCTAGGCATATCAGCTGGCTTAGAAACATTAATAACCTGTCTGTGAAAAATCAAACAGCTGGGAGAGATTGTTTTGTTGCAGAGCTATAGTAACAGCCAAAACTATGGAACGATAAAGCTCAAAGAATAGTGCTCAACAAATCACCCCTCTCTAAATAGTCGGCCAGCTAGAAGACCCATAAAATACCATATTGTTAAACCTGCTGGTAATTAGCGTAGCTACAAACCAAATGATGACCTTGGCATTGTCAATACTCATGATACATTAATGGAGCACTTTGTCAGAAGCTGAGTTCTTTCAGTTTATTTACTGTAACTGCAAAAATATATTAACGGTCATATTTCACTACCATAAAAGCCTTGCTAGTAATGTCATACTCCTACCACAAATATCAGTTAATGACTTCAAGGAACATGGTCAGAGGTTTCACCTTTCAGCTGTGATGGCAGTTAAGGCAGCAGCAGGCAGTACTAGCACACAGGAGGCAGGAGAACAAGAGGAACAACCACTGCCAAACATTAAGTCTGCTAGTAAAATGTGTCTAAAAGTGTGTATGCTATTCTCTTTTAAGATGTACAACTTGCTACTTTAAAATGAAATCTGGCTGTGGCATTGCTACTAACAAAAATCCAACACAGATTTGTTTTCAAAATGTGTGTTCCACTGAGTAAATCAACCATAAGCATTGCTAACCGTATTGCTACCAACTGCACTGCTGGTGACTTCAAAGGCTTCATTTATCATCCATCTTCTAAATGTTCTTTGGTTTGCCGGTATTTAAATACTGACTGGTAGACAAGTGGGATTTCGCCCTGAGCAAGAGGCTACATGTCGCAGTCAGCAAACCAGCCCTAGTGCTTTTTTTCCTAAAGGTCCCACCAACTACACACTCAGCCAAGAGGTTTCTTTCCTCAGAACAGGATTTGTGATTTGGTTCATGGCCCTTATACCACCCATGAGGACTCCTTTGCAAGATCCTGTGACAACTCTATCTTCTCCAGCATGACCAAGCCGATGTCTGTGCAACACACGATTTATTATTTCACCAAGATATGAAATAAAAGCACATAAACAGTGAACGGCAGAAGTGGGTGCAGCAGCCTGTCCTGCTCACAGCTCAGCATCCCCCTGTCCATGCATGCAGATTTGAACCTGCTGTGCTGTTGTGCTCACCCTCACTAACTTTACCTAATTACTCACCTCTCTCTTATCTAGGTCTTTTTGGTTTTAGCCTTCTTTTGATCCCAGCTTTAGCATTTGAAAGACTATCCCATTAGAGCTACTGAAACAGTTTCACCCTCACTGATGGTTTGTGTCTTATAGGAAGTATCTATGGCTACTTACACCTATATCTCTTTTTTCCATTTCCTAAATAAGCCTTTAACAAACCTTCAGAGCACTTGTGTATGCTCAGGCAGAGAGCAATGTAAAATTAAGCAGAGAAACCAAGTAATACAAAACAGTCATTAAAAATTTCCTCAAGTCATCATCATAGCATTTTCCTCAGCAGAAGCCGAGAAAATTTTGCTTACAGGTTGTACTGGGGTGTCTGGAATAGTGCATTTTGCCATCTCCCATGCTTTATGCTGAATGACTATTTTGCCTTTGAAACAGGGAGTATCTGTTAATGACAGTAGCAGTTCAATACACTGGAGGTATTCTTGCCTCATCTGGGCAGATGTCTATGACACAGGAATATCTGGAATGTAAAAACTTCCACAAACTTGCTTTGTATTTAAACATTTCTCTAGCCATGTCCTTGAGGTGTCATGTCCCTCCCAGTTATTGTCTCTGGTCTCTAAAGCCTTAGAGTTCTTCATGATTTGGTAAAACAATTCTTCTGGAGTAGTTCTTCATAGCTTTTAAGGCAGCTCATTTTCCCCACATTGATTTTATACATAGGCATTTATTACCAGCAAGCTTTTGGTTTAAAGCAGAAAGTTTAAGGGCAGCCACTGTTCTAACATGAACAGCTGGAGAAATGCCCTCACCACTTTCTTTTTTTCTCAAAATCCCTTTTCATCATCCTTTGAGGCAACAAGCAATTCCCTATCCATTATCCATAGTCCTCAGAATAGCAGTACTGAGAACGTGATCAGTGCCATCCTGGAGGCACTTGGCACTCAGTCCTGCTGCCAAGGGCACCTGTATGGCACTCTGAGGCCTGGCTGGCAGGCAGGGCAGCCAAGCTTTTTAATACCAGTACTGAAAGGGGGGCTCTTGCAACCCTACCTGCTCCACCTCGTCCCTTGGCTGCAAATACGGCAACAACAGTGCCTCACAGGGAAGACAGGCAGAAGATGTTGAGGTGGAAAACAGAAATCTGTGGATAAAAATCCTTCCATTTCCTTTGTGAAGTACTGATATTATTAACAGCAATTCACAATCCTAAATTTTGCAGCAGACACAAGCTCACCAAGTAACTGAGAAAAGAGTAGTAATTAATTTAATGTAAGCCCTGGGAAGCATTCAGATAACTAGCAAAGATAGTTCCCTTCAACCTAGGGCAGCCTTCTGCTAGCAATCTCGAGAGAAAAAGCTCCATATCCCATTACCAATTCTCCATGACATGCCAAACCAAGAAATACTGATAAGAATCCATGAATAATTAAGTTTAACCTGATGTTAGCAGAAATCTCCGCTGGGCTGGGGACGTTAGACTCTTCATTAGTTCACTGGTAGGAAACAGCTTGGGTCTAATTCATTCTGTAAGTAAATCCCTGGAAACAAATAGAGCTATCTCAGCAAACGGTTTTGTTCTGAGTCTCAGGGTTAAAGAATCTGCTATATTCTTCCATGACAGAAAGTTTGCTTTTTGTGAGTTGCTCATGCTTATAGTTGTCTTCAATCACTTGATGCAAGTATTTGCTACCGGGGAGGTGCAGGCTTCCAAGTTCTGGCAGGCTGGCCTGCTTTATCTAAAACCTCTCTCCCTGTGTTTCCCACTGCCCCTGATGTGGATTTTCCTCCTCCTTTCCCCAGTTCTCCTCACTGGATACCAAGCATCCCTGCTGCCCTATTCTTGCCACGCCAGGGACTGTATGTTCCTTCCCTCTTCTCTCCAGGGCCCTCTTCTTACTCCCTGTGCCAAGGGCTGTGTGCTTCTGCTAAACAGATGGCAGCTATTCCACGTGCCCCTCATTTACAATTTTTTGGTTTTCCTTCTTTTTTATGCCCACGGATGCCCAAAACAATTCTGGACAGACTGAATTAATCAGAATTAATCAGGGAGGATGATTAGATTCTCCAAGAACCAGCCTTTGTAACCAAGCTGATCAACAGCCACAGTGAAATAGCCTGATATGAACTGGTAGCAGAAAAGGATAGTTCAGGGAACTGAAAGTTAATAACTATTTAGGAAGAAAAAAACCACCTCTATTGCAACACATAAAGGTTAACATGGTTCAGCTGCTACTCAATGTACTGTGCATCTACCAGTGCATGCAATGAGATCATGATTTAGGCCAGTGCAGGCTATGGCTGTGGATGGCTATGGCCGTGGATGGCTATGGCCATGGATGGCTACAGCTATGGATGGCCAATGGATTGAGGCCACTTCCCTCATGAAGGGAAATGAAAGGCCCTAATAGTTGAAATTTTGTCCATATGGACATCCTAAACATTCTGAACCCTGGAGTTCTCTCACCACAGGGGATGCTTTACCTGAGTTACGATGAACAAATTTTGTTACCTTATCCAGGTCTAGAGTGGTTGCCTCTAACTCCTCCACAAAAGGGACAACAGATGCCATTTGTTAGAAACAGGGACACCTGCACTAGAATTTTCCCAGTTCCTGAGGAGCAGCAACAGACTGTCCTGGAGACAGCAGGTAGGGGAACTACCTGAAACACTACTGGAGCTAAGAGCTCCTCTCTGGGCAGATACTCTTCTCTAAATCTTTGAGGATGGCTTGTCTTACTGGGCTTGAGTTGAACATGAAGTAGGCTTCAAATAAAATTTTAAGTGCTCTCTGTTGTCTACTTTGTTCTCCATATGGTCTATGTGGATACAACTTTTCTGATGTACCTTAAACTTTAATGTCTGCACTCTGAACTCCACTCAGAAATTGTGTGCATGAATAATTTTCAAATAAAAATTCAAATAAAAAATCCAAACCCCTAGTTTTCCTAGTTTTTTTTAGACAATCATTGAAACACAAACCAGCCATCAGCCTTGAATTGGCATCAGAAGGCACATCTGATTAATTCTCATGTCTATCAGCATTTCTAACAAGCCTTGGTGTTACACTGAACAAAGAAGGACTTCAAAGTTTTAAAGGGTCCCTCTTTCCAAGAGTGCACAAAGTGGTGGTTCTCAAAAGTGACATCGCTGCAGAGCAAGGATGTACTACTTGAAAACTTGGTGGTTTGACATACCCACCACGAAGAAAGGCTTCCTACTAGATCAATACAAATATTTAATGCTGAATAAAAACATAAAATCTATTTCTAATTAATGTGTTTTCTCTCATGATTGATCTTAACCTACTTGCCAGAGCTACTAGGATTCACACACAGCTTGTTCTTTCCTCTCACCAGTCTTTTGGTGAAGTCACACAAGGGCTTTCTACTTGTTGCAGGTTGGACTGAACCCGGCGTGTTTTCCAAGATGTAACTTTCCAGTCTCTACCATTGGGGACACCTGAGTGGGTTACTGGCTGCACTCAGAGCAGGAGCACTTCTGCCTTTTTTAATGTTAACTGGCTGGTCTTTCAGGTTTAGGAGCTTAGACAGCGCCTGCTCTAGTGCTGTCTAGATGAGGGACGCTCATCTTCAGTTCATACAGAGCTGGAGGATTTCCTAAATACCTGCACAGACTGGACCTGTCTGAACTTGCTCTTCTCACTCCATCATCTGAAAGCTGCCTGTTCACTACCTTAGAGCAACTGTGATTACTAGCCCTTACATCTGAAAGGTAAACTGCCTGCAGATATGCCAGTCTGTACACAAACTACTGCGTTATCCTAGAGTACAGCTCTAAACTGCAGCTCACAGGAGAGCTACTGAAGTAGATTAAGCCACTCCTTCATGACATACACTTTTACTTTTAAGAGGTTCCTCTCATGCCCTCAACAGAGAGAGGTGTTTCAATAAGCAGGAAGGAGAAGGCAGAGGTTTTGAGAGACTGATGTAAAGGACTCAGAGGAAAGTTAATGGGGAGGGACAATCAAAACATGATCAGGTTGGAAGCCCTTCACGGGGAGAGGGCTGGGACAAGGATGCCAGCTTTATGCTTTTGTGAAATGAAAGCTCTGGTGTTTGTGATGGTAAAAACTCATCTATATAAGAAGGAATTATGTTGTAACATCAGACGTTGACTTGACTGCACACTGAAGCAGAAGTTTGGCTGTAAGAAGAATTTGATACATCATGTTTGTTGAAGGCAATATGAGGCTAACACTAGGCACTCTAGCTTAGAAATATTAACTCTCCCCTTATGCCGCTTTGCTCCCCCATGAAAACCCCTCTTAACCTCAGCATTAACAAAAGTCCTACAAAGGGTGGCACACTCCAATAATCTGCATACATTGAACAGTGAGACATCTCACTAATGTAAGAACATGTTAGGGCTGCATTTCTTGAATCCTAGTCAGAAAAAGAATAATTTGAGAAATTAAATTAATTTGGATGTGTTCCTCCTTATTTAATAAGCAGTCATATAGAGAGGAACCAAAATGCTGGCTCAGGACTCCCGAGCTTACCTTCTGGGCTTTTATTCCTTAGCAATGAAGGCATTTCCATGGCATCAAGCAGATGGCTGAAATAAGCATCTTTCCTAAATCAACCTACATGTGAAAGCCTATAATCTATGAAAGGTACGAAAAAGCTACAAGCAGGAGGAATGAGGGGGTGGGGTGAAGGAAGAAGGAGGAGGAAGAGACAGGGGGTGGAGAGTAACACTGGAGAGCAGCAGTGGTCCAACCCCTCAGAATCTGAAAAGCATCACAGGAGCCTCTGGATAAAGACCAGCCTCAGTAGCAAGGCTAGGAGACAGAGGATTTCTGCTCAGTGATAAAACATGGTGAGTAGGATTTTTGTAATCTGCCTTATTGTTTGCTCTGGTGCAATGGCATTTCCTTTGCTCTGACACTCACAGCGACTCTAAGGGAATATTATTTTGGGATGACTGCTCGGTTTTGAAGCATTGTTTTTTACTTATTTTTCCATATATCTGTCAAATATGTGCTTGTATTTATATAAATGCACATCCTGTTTTCTTTCAAAGCAATAAATTACTGAAAACAGCCAAAGCGGACAGCATTAACACTTTACTGTCTGGTACCAACAGGCTGCTGGTCAGGGCAAGTAAAAAATGCCCTGTTTCCTTCTCAGGTACACAGCGGAAATTTCTGCTCAGCTGCCTTCTCCTAGCAATAGAGTCATGACTCCATCGCTCCCTATGCAGGAGTTTATGCTGCCCTTTTACACAGTGTACTGGGAACATTTCAAGCAGTTACATTTCTTTCAGCCTCAGGTATAGAAGAAAGCTGAGTGAGGGGTGCAGAGGTTTTGTCAGAGAAGGAGCCTCCTTTTGTCATGGTCTCAGTCTCCTTCTGTCCTGCCGCACGCCGCATGCCCCATGCGGGGCTGGGGGAAGCAGTGGGTGCCACATGCAGGGCTGGGGGAAGCAGTGGGTGCTGCTGTTGCCCCAGGGGTCCCTCCTGTTGGCACACAGCAGGACAGTATCGAAACAGAGTAGAAACGCAGTAATTTTACTATGAAAAATCCTGAGCTCCACGGAACAGTTGGCAGGGCTTAAAGCTAGGTTCAGGCTTCCCTATACACATTGCTAATAAGATTAAGCATTTAGCTACACATCCTTCTAGTATTCTGCTGGGGAGTAGAAGATTTTACTTTGTGTGCTCAGTGGAATTAAGGTTGAAGAAAAACACATGGATGTGCTTTTTGCTGGTCCTCCGTGAGAAAGCCATTGCCTGACCTAAATGTGTATGCAAATAATTAGGCATCCCGGGTTACCCAAGAGAGGCAAATGATTAAGGGGAATGATAAGATACAGCCACTACCGATGATGAGAAGCGTATTCCTAATAAGAGGCATGATCTCAATGCAGGTTTGTGTGTCACACACACGTCTTTAAAAATAAACATTCTTCTGTTTCCTGAATCATGACTGTCCCTGATTACATCCTCCATCCTTTCCACGCTGTTCTTTTCTGTTTTCTAATGGAGATGAGATACTAGCAGGGCAATCAGTTATAAGTGGAAAGATGAGCCCTGCTTTAAAATCCTCTTTGGTTTTCACCATAAGAACTGTTATGTTTATTTCCTTATGAGAAACAGTGTAACAGTAATATCCTGCAGACAGGATATCACTACCCTCCAGCAAGGAAGCATTTTATTGCTTTATAATTAAAAGTCAAATTAACAGAATGGAATATATGCTGATGATTATCAATAAGTATTTCCATTACTAAATTTTATGTTCTGAGATAGAGAGTTAAGGTTTTTGACTATAAATAAACAGTCTTATTCCAAAAATACCTCCCCTCACACACTTTACTGGGAGCACCAGCTGTTCTTGATGCATTGCTAATTGATTAGATCTTAAGCATTAAAAATTAGTATCACCCACTGACTTTAAAAGTAGCTGTGGCTCTCACCACCTCATGCTTGCTTGTTTTTGCATTGTAGGACTTCCAACTGGTAACCAGCAAAAATCCTCCTGAGGTTAACCAGGCACAGGAAGGGAGAGCCTCCTAGAGCACTCCGTTCTTTTTCCCTTTTCCATTATACAATTTCTCAGGAAATATTCTTAAAAACATTTCATCTTAAAGTGCATCCATTTTAAGCATGGTACATGTCCAAACACCTAAACCAGATAAATATTTTTCAGGAAACTGAATTATGCTACCATTTTTGTTTGGAAAGCAAGAATAGTATTTTCAAAGGTAACTCTGATACTCAGGATCTTGTCTGATTGACACAAAGCCACCTGTGAAAAAAGGATTTTGGACTTACTCCAAACTTGTATCCTAAAACATAAAAGCAGTCCAAATAGAGCCTTTTCCTTCTTTTTAAATTAAAAAAAAACCTGAAAGAGTATACAATGTTTATCAACTCTTTCATTTAATAAGAGGAAAACACTTGGAGGGAGGTGAAATTAAAGACTCCAAGTGGCATGCAGAATTCTGCTTAGCAAGAGACAGTCAGGTACCATCTCCACAACCTGCACATTTTCAGAATAATTGAATTTAAAGAAGCAGGAGAGCTCCTACCTTCCCTGCAAAACAATGACTGTATTCTGAGTTTTGCTTATTTCTATCTCCAAGAGAGATACATTACACATCAAATAAGCAATAAGTGTCCACGCCAGACAGCTGATAAGATTTTGGAACAGATGAACCTTAATTATATTTTTTTCCTACTTAAGTAAAAGTAATTTTGAGCCAAACTTGCTGAAGCCAGACAGTTCATCTACATTTCCTTTTCATAATACTATTATTTCTATCCATGCAACCCTCCCTGAAGCAGATACTTCTGCTTTCCTAATAGGATGATCTTCCTAGAGTTACATACAAGAAGACTGCTCTTTTAGCTACTGACACATTAAAGCACAATCTATTTTACCTTTTCTTTGAAGATAACCTAAACAAACCCTTCCACTGTGAGATAAGCTAGTAAGATACAAGCTAATAATTTTGACACCAGCCCAAAAACCAAAGCAACGCTCTCCCCATTCCTCCAGACAGGAAGAACTGTGGACAGCTGAGCCTGGCAGAAAGCTCTGGGGGCCACAGGCAGAGGCAAGCGTGACCCCTCTCTTCTCTGACCCACATGACAGAGGCAATATCTGGACAGTTTGAATCCTGCTCCCTGCTCCTCCACCCATCTTCCTCCTGCTTCCTAACGAATATCCAACTCAGCCCCACTGCATCCCTCTTTGGCCTCCTTGTCTGTTTACTTGGCCTTAGGTACAATTTATGTCATCTGAATATGGCTCTTATTAACTTGAACAATTACCTAACTCAGTCTTGTTCAGGGCCTCATAACCCAGAACTATAAGCAATTGCTTTGACTGTCCTAACACCAATCTCCTCAGCCAACAGGAATGTGTTCACCTTCCCATTCTAAAACTTTAACTTTGTTTTAGATAAATCACAGACACAGTAAAACCTTCTGTTTTTATGAAAAGGCTATCAGACCCCCTGCACAGACGGTATAAGTTTGAGTATGAAGTATCTGCATTTTATGAGCAACATTATCCAAATTTAAACAAAAACCTTACCTCCATTATATAAGTATAAGCCCAAAATCCAGACCTAATTGCCTGCTTAGACACTTGTGAAATTCTAAACACGAGCAGCCGGTATGATCAAGACAGATAAAAGTACTGTCTACTGTAGATGGGAAATCTGGATGTGGCTGCAGATTGTTGTAATTGACAATTAAAATGTAGCCAGTATAAGATTTAATGATGTAATCTATTTAAACATGTGTTCCATAAGTAATTTCACAGGTATTAAAAAAAGAGGTCAAGTAACATTAACCAAGAAAACATCCAGAGCCTGTTGAGAGCAGAACAACCTAGCCTTAGTAGACCAACTGCCAGTTTCCACAGGTTTCTGTTCTGTACAGTGATTTTTAATTGCAAAATATATTATTTTTTGCAAAGGTGGGAATCACTCCCTTATATACCCTTTATCCCTCGTGGAAGAAGAGAGATACTGCAAGTTTAGTCCAAGAGGAGAATAATTAAAAAAGAGCAGAGACAGGCAATAGTGTAGCTCACTGCATGGGTCAAGAAATCCCAGAGAAGATGTACCATTTTTAAAATGCCTAGAATAATTTTTCACAGTATTTTTATTAGCTTTACATAACCACTGGAGGGTAACTTTCCCTTACAGCACTTCAATCTGTTTCTAACTGCACTGGTACAGCTTCCACAGTTAGAGACAGAACTTGTGTCCCTGCAGAGAGAGAGAAAAAAGTATAATGGTACACTTCATTACAGCCAAAAATGCTAAAAGTATTAATAGATATAGAAAGGGAGAAGCATCACATAAATATTTCTGTTCTATATTTGGAAAGAAGCTAATTATCATTTATATCATATGAGGATGAAGAGGTACTCATAGTATGGGAAGTTACAAAACATCATCCAAGATGAATATTTAAAAAAATCTGCAGACACTGGTAGGCTGGCCTTAAAAGCCCTCAAAGAGTTGACTGAGGAGATCTTCCCTTTCTTGGCATTCATTTTTAATAATATTTTTTATGGGGAAGATTCCTGAAGTTGTGCCAGTGTTAAAACAGAATAAGCAGGATGACACAATGAACTAGATACTAATTAGTCTGGCATGAATCCTGGGGGGAAATGAGAAAAATAATATATGGGATTAAATAGAGACATTAAACAATTAGAATACAAAATTGGTGATTATACATATAGCAGATCTCTAAAAAACCCCTCAAAAAAACAACAAACCAACTCCTAACTTATTTTTTCCTCATCAAAGGAAACTGAAAAGGTAGAACAAGCTACCATCGGTGTATCTTACATTATTGTACTACATATTTTCTCAGTTATTCAGGCCATTTGGGCTTTCATGTTAAAACTATTCATCTAATCTATAAAGAAAAAGATGAAAAACCTGAAAGTTTCTAGACCCAGTTATCAAACCAGTAGTCCATTGTGTTTCTTATCAAGGAGATACAATTCGTATCAAAGACTTCTTTATTCAAAAGATTACCTAACGACATCCTGAATTCTTAGCTTTAATAAGTTTCATACTCGGCAATAAAATGAATCCACCTCTAAAAGCCTTTTTAATGTATTGAGAGAAGAACTTTCCAAGTATGTAATTTCCTACAAAAATGACCCTTGCTTAATACTCAGAATGGGCAGAAACAGCTGTAGGACTTCAAAGAGCCCTACATAACATTGTTGTAGCGCTAGCACTTGCAATGTCACAGACCCCTAAGGAGCTTCTCAGCAGCAGGACTTCCCACAGGGACACAGTACCTACTTCTACAATTGCAAAAGGACTGAGATGTCAGACACTTTATTTTGGGGATATTAATAACTGATCTTGTGTCACCTGCTCCTGATCGTTGTCACAACTCCGCTGGAGCTCTGTGTGCTGAATTTCTTCTCAATCATACCTCACTTTTCAGAAGAGGATTGTAATCGTGTCCCAGTGACCTATTTCTAAATATGCAAAACAAGTTTCCTGCAGCATCAGTGAACTCCAGATACCTGACAGTGTAGGAAAATGTTTACTGGCTTTCATTAAGAATGCTCTGCAATACTCACATGCAGCCCCAAATCAAATAAATGTGCCAACATCTCAATCATACTGATAGACCTCCATCTATCACCACCCACCATGTATACTCTCTTCATGTTGAATATTCACATTTTACCCCTACATTTTTACCTTTTGTCACTGACCTACATTTAGCTGTAAATATTGCTAATCACCTGCTAGTTTGCAGCTCCTATGAGAAATGGGCTGTCACTGATCAGCCTGCTGGAGAAGTGCTGCAGTTGACACAACTCCCAGATACACAGACCCACATCCTGTGAGGTGTTGGTCAGAGAGCTGCTGTTCCCAGCAAGCCCTGGCTACTGGAAAGCCTCTGGAGGCTACTGACAGCTATTACAGTTCAAGGTAGGCTAAAGACTGCTCTAAGTTGTACTTTAAGAGTGTACAAAGGCTAGGCTGAGTGCTGAATTTAAAATCTCCCTGGCTGTCTTTGTACTGGGCGCAGGTCTGGATCCACTGGTTTTATCTGAGGTTGTTGTCAAGGGAGTATTGGTAATTTTTCATTTCATCAGAGCTGCTACATAGTTTGTCAAGGAGTGCTAGAGATAGCACTGTGTTCTTTGTGTGTGTTGCAGAGTTCAATGGCTCTAAGTGGTTTAGTTGCATGTAAACAATTTAAAATGAGATAAATCATGAACTGAGGTTTCATTAAGGAAAGATGCAAGCACATTCTTTCAAGAACAGGACTTGGACATTTTGTCCTGCTTCCCATCCAGTAAAAATCTGGTTTCTCGAACAGCTTTTAAGAACTGCTTGCTTCTTTCCTGACCTACCTTTATGTAACTCCACTGACTTACTCAATATTCAAGTTGATACAAGATGGGAAAAGATCGGATATGTCTATGAAATAACTGCTGGAAAATTGAAAGTGTCATGGCTAAAATAATTAATGACTAATTAGATTTATGAAAACATAAACCAGATCCAATACTAAACGATATAGCAGAGTCCAAAATTGGCACTGATACAGGTAATGGAGTATTTTTAGAAACAGCTAATCAATGCACAATGCAGATTCTATGTGGCAATGCCTTAGCATGCTACATTGGTCTTTGTAAATTGGAAATGACATTTATCTCAAAAACAACAGTGATTTTCAATGTGGCATTTTTTACTTTTTCCAATAAAAGTAGTAGTGCAGAAAATGACACATTATGCTCAGGAGGAAGCAAAAACAGTAATTCAGTTTAAGCATGCTTTCCAGGGTAGTACCGAGATTTATGGATTTTCTATTCACAGGTAAGGATTATTTTAATATAAAGGAGCATCATGTGTCAAATATTTGATCCATTTTCTCAGGACATTTCCCACCTTGAGCTCTTCATTCTCCTCAAAAGTACAGATTTATGAATTGTTGCCTCCCTGATGCAGACACTTGCATATCTTAACAGTTCCTCTGGCATTGCTTTTCATGGATGCCCCTTCTACTTTCGGAAAAGAACCTCTCTCTTGTTAAAAGCCATCCTAAAGTCATAATCCTAAATCCACCCCCCCTCTTTTCTAACAGACAAAATGTTCTCTGAGCCTCAGCTACCAATCCATAATGTGTACTGTCTTCTCCTTGCTGGATCTTCCAGCCATTGCCAACTTACCTTCCGTTTCACTTGATCTGTTTCTCATGCAATACCATGAGTCAGTGATGGAAATTTCTGGTGACAAACAAAACCAGTCCTATAATGCTCAACATCCATCCCTTTGTTCCCTAGTTGTTTTCAAAGTTTACAAGTGCTAGTCACCACCCTCACTGTATTTTTGTTCTGCTGTTTTCTTGACAGAAACAGATGTGAAGAAGCAGTATGGAACTCAAGAGAGGAAAGACCTTCATAAAATCCAGTGTGCAACATGAGAAAGTGTCACCAGTGCATGCAGTTCCTATCAACAAAGATGATACAGGGAAAGACAAAAAAGTGGCTCTGGAGGAAAACCAAAGCGTACCTGAAGTCCAGCTGGCATATTTGGCCACGCACAAGAACTACAGATTTCCTACCAGAGCAGCAAGGAATGGAGCTGGTGACCACAGTCTGGAAAAAACATCCGGATCCTCCTACAAACTTGTAAGGAAGAGTAAAACCCATGACTGTGTTGCTGAGGCAGACAAAACGGAGCACTGCAGCCCCAGCAGCAGGACTTGTGAGGAAGGTTTTTCTGGAAAGGGTAAGGGTCGACTTGTCAACAGCATCAGTTTTTCAGGGATGTCCAGCTCCAGCAGCAAGAAAGAGTGTGTGGTCAGTCCCAGCCAGTCTGCATGCAGCAGTCAGATGATCGATTACAGGAACTTTGTGCCACAGATGCCTTTTGTACCAGCTGTTGCAAAAACCATTCCCAGGAAGAGGATCTCCCTCAAGAGATCCAAGAAAGGGCTCAGAGATATATTTCATATTAAAAAAAATAAACCAGACAGCCTCACGTTCCTGGTTGAGAAGGACAAGAATCTGTCCTCTCCAGGCTGCAAGAGTGAGTTTCCTGGGCGTCTTGCAAAGTATCTTTTTAAGAGTGGAGAAACGTTTGCAGGTGACAGCTTGTCACAAGACTGCTCAGACAGTGAACTGCAGTCTGACTCTTCCTATGACTGCTGCAACACCCTGTGTGAAGATGTCGCCTCACTGAAGAGCTTTGACTCTCTCACTGGCTGTGGGGAAATCTTTGCTGATGAGAGCTCTGCTCACCTGGAGCTGGAGAACAGCAAAGAAGTTCTGCTGAGACGAAGCAAGCACAAAGACAGCCCCGTCATGGGCTCTTTTCAAGGAGGTGTCGAGCAGCTGGCCTCTCCTGGCCAGAATGAGACTGTTGAATTTGCAAAGTTTTGGGACAACATCAACAAATCAGTGATGCTACATCAGAGTGCTCTGTTTGACAAGAAGTTACCGAAGATACCTGGTCCTGACATGGAAAAGGATAGAAGCCCAGCTGCTGCATCTGTGAAAGACCCCCAAGCGTCACCTGATAAGGACGGTGACAATTCCAAGGAGAGCTCCACAGAAACAGGAACACCGAAAAGTGACAACCAAGAATCCACATCCACAAGTGATGAAGGCTACTATGATTCATTCTCTCCTGGACAAGATGATGAAATGAAAGAGGCTCAGACCCCTGGGGTCCCAGGTAGATTTCCAAGAGACAGCTACAGCGGAGATGCTCTTTATGAGCTCTTCTATGACCCAAACGAAGTCAAAATAAACCCAGTCCTAGACGATGACTTGTGCACATCTGAAAGCATTTCAGAACAAGCCATTGAAATCCCTCTGTCCATTTACAGCTTTCGTGTTGGAGCTGAGGAGAACATGGCTTCCCAACCAGCTCTAGACATTATCAGCCAGGGTTTCTTCCACAGCACATGGAAAGGCAAAGAATGTTTGCTAAAGCTTTGCGATACTGAGCTTTCACTGACCATGGGGATAATAAACTGGCTGCGAAAACACGCGGGACTGGTTTCTTCCCCTGACTCTCTTCAGAGTCCCCAGTCACAGCCAGAAAAGTCTAATGATTCATCAGTCTTGCCCAGCCCTAGTCCAGAGCAGAAAGGGAGCATGGAATCTCAGCAGGAGAAACCAAGCAAGGAAGAATCTAATACATTTAACCTATGTGCATCTTTGGAGAAAAGCAAACATGCAACCCAGGCCTCTTCAGTAAATGTTACCGAAAGAGACCACAGCCTTGACTCTTGCCATAACACATCTAACCTGGATTTCCAGGAAAGGGAAGAGAGTCACCACAAGGATTCATCTACAGTGCCTGAGACTGTGGAAGCCATCGCAGCATCAAGTTATGCATCACAATCACAGGCTAATGGAGACAATCTGCAGACATCTTCAAATGAAAATGAGAAGGCAACAATTTCAGAAGGATGTGAGACATCTGGAGATAAAAACCCACTGCCAGAAAAGCTGAACAAGGAGAGTGGCTCTCAATGCTCTGAAACCCCTTCGTTAGATGATAATCACGAAGTAGAATCATGTTACTCCTATAAGACTGCTGCGACCTCACTCCTGGATCCCCTCGAGAGGGAGGACAGAAATAAATCAATGTATCACTCTCTCTCTATTTCCTGTGACAAACCACTGCAGCCTCTTACTCTCAGACGCTTCCAGAGCTACATCAGCCCCACACCAATGGAGAGCAGCACTAACATAGTGCAGCTCTTAGAGCACTGTGTAACACAAGTGGCATCATTAAAAATCAGCTATGAAAACAAGCACTTGGAAGACAAATGCATTGGGTATGAAATGAATAATGTAATTCGTAAAATGTCTCAGTACAAAAACAAGTTATCGTTGCACAATGAATGCAACTGTATTGCCCAAAATCCAGAATACTCCAGTATTCCTAGCACAAACCAATATAACTATGAGACAAGTTTCCAGTCCAGCAGTCTATATCATTTGAAGCAAAATGGGGAGCAAATTTTCTCTGAAGATGAGAAAAGAAAAGCAAAAATCCTAGAGGAGGTCTCTAGAAGCAAGTTAAATTTCAAATATGCCCATCTAAATAATCAAGCGCTTTCCTATTTAAAAGACTTCACATTTGATCTCAGTTCAAGTGACTCTGCCCCTGCTACAGCTCTTAGCAGACCAACATTTTTACCTCTCTTTAACTCCGTCTGCTCAGACATACCTGCTACTTTTTCACAAGCCGCAGACAGCACCACTGACTCCCTAGTTGACTCGCTGCAGCCTAAGGAGGCCAAGCAGTGCAGCTCAGGGCCATGGAGTTATGCAGAGAAGCCCTGCAGGGGTCTGGCTGGAGGGAGCGCCCTGTCCCCTCACCCAGAGGCAGGCAGCAACCCCGGACACAGCAGTGACAGGGAAGAACTACCAGTAACACACCGGCATTGAGAAGGTGAGTGATTATGGGAAGTCTGAAATTAAATGTGAAATAAGTAACATCTGTTTCCTTTTCAGAGAGGGACCCTTACAGCAGACAAGTCTGATATATACTCAGGGTTTCTCAGTTTTCCACTTTCATTGATCTTAACCTTCACTTCAGCATGGTAGTTAAAAGTAATCAGATTTTAAATTACACGATTGCCCAAACCAGGAGCCACATATAGCAGGTACCACATTCACTGGGTCTTACAATTCCCATGCAAAAGATGAAGCCCTGTCTTCCACCCAGGTACAGCAGTTTTCATATCAGCTGAAGCAGGGAAATTTTTTCCTTCTCCCAGTTCAGGATCTGCCGTGTTTGGAGCAACACAGTGGAAATGGCTGCCTGGCCACAGACTGAGCAGTATTCAGCTCACATTCTTTACTACCAGGTCATGAAATCCTCTTGCTACATAATGATAGCATAAAAATTATGCCCTGCTTCCCCTCTGGACTGGTAACTGGATATTAGACAGAGGTCTCTACTGCAGTCCTGATGGGTGAGCTGCTACACAGAGGGTCACACAAGAAAGCCAGCGATCTGCAATGTTAAGTCACAGGGCAGACAGACGTACCCTGTTCTGCAGTTGCATACGTATGGTGTGCCCTTAAGCACAAGGGAAAGCCCATAATACTGTGCTGCTGCTGCTACGCGTGCCAAAAGGGTGTTCTTCCTTCTTGCAAGCCTGAAGTCCCTCTCCAGCAGGTGCAGCTGGTCTCTGGCCAAACTGTGCTGTGGTAGAGAAAGAGCTGAAGCCAAGGCACATGCACATGCACATGCACGCAAGGCTTGACAGGCTTCTCAACAGAGGGATTATAGGGTCTGTGCTGCACCTCAAAATTCTGAAAATTCTTGAGCCACATTTACATAGTATAGGGAGATCCAGAATTTGGTGTCTGACATAGGGTGAGAAACACTTCTGCTGTAAAACAGAAAAAGCTGATCAAGTACACAGACTGGTTCAAATTTGCCTGTCACACAAGGCTTTAGGCCAGAGCAGGTACTATCTGTACAGACTGCTCCGACTCTGTGCCAGCTGGGAAATCCTCTGTTGTCCAGTTGCTGAGAGGAATCTGTCACATAAAACTTTTGTAATTTCTCTATAACATGCCCTGCCAAATGTGACAGATAGGCTGGACTCTGCCCAGCCATGGTGCTCTGAGAGGGAGCCTTTGGAGGTTGTGGTAGATGGAGAGGAGGGTGCAGCAAGGGCCAGGATAGAGAATTAAGGAACAGGTCATTACTGAACAGAGGACCCAGCCATCACAACACTTGGCTCTTGTTGCTCAGAGCAGTGCGACTGCTTTCTGGTCATCTCTAAAGGCTTCCCAAGCTGCACAAACTAAAAAGGACAGTGTTTCTCTCTGCATTAGGCAAAACCACCCTTACATTTCCAAGTCTTGGGAGATTCAGCCACCCACTTTGATATTTACATCTTTGTGAAAGTGCCCTTTCCCACTAGCAAGTCTCCCATTGCAGGGAGGGTTATTTTTCAGGGGTCTGCGTGAATTTAAGGGCCAGAGACTGTCAGTCTTCAATACTCTTTACTAACACATCGTCTAGTTACAGCTCATCAGTGAATTAGGTTTTCCTCTAATGAACAAAGTGCTTTTGGTTTTTCCCATTTTTGTTGCAAACAATGCTGACTAGCAAGACACCTTCTTATGTCACCAGAGTTTTGGGCAGAACTTGCCACTGAAGGACACAGCATAGTTGTTACAACCACTTGCATCTTTTAGATTATTTCTGAAATCAAGGAAAGGTTTGTGGTCACAGCTAGTATATGTATGAAACCAGTGCTAGGCACAACTTTTTAGGAACAGCAGATCAGTGTATACATTGGCCTGCTATTTTTAGTTTGTTGTGAATATTAATCCACAGGGTATTGTTAAAAATATCCCTGCCTTCACAGGCTAGGAATGCAAAGGGATTCTAATTTTGAGGAGTCATTTTCTAGTAGAAACAGAGAAGGGAGTCATAGCTGCCATGACTGTCAGAAGTGGTAATAGACTGTATCTTTGTATTGTACAAGACGTACCACAAGCAGACATTACTGGATTTGGGGCACTTTCTGCTGCATTGTATTAAATGGCAGCTGCTGTATGCCACCGTGTGTCAGCACTGACCTGCAGTACCTTGCAGTGTCAGGAATGTGGCACAGTTCACATGCTAGCACCTGAGCCGCAGAGAGAAGACAGTTCACTTTTTTGTTTTCCAAAAGGGATCTGCTGATTTTGGATAGCAGTTTCTGTAACAGTAAAATTAATGGCATTTTAAAATATAGATTGGATTTGCATATTCATAAAATGACTTGGGGGAATGCTCTCGTTTCAAGGAATTATTTCACTACAGGCTTGCTGTTTAATTTCTTACAGAAAAACATTTTTGACTATAATTAAAATGGCATTTAACATAGTTAAACAGCTATGGTGACAGATACAAACACAGCCATGTGACTGTGTTTTCCTACCCAGCATCTTCTTGCCTGCCCACATTAACAGATGGCCTACAGGTTGGCCGGAAATACTAGTTTTTTCAAAAGTGACTCAGGATCTTTGCCTTAATCACAGGGGTGGTAGTGTAAGAGAGGCAAAATACAAACATGGTATCACTCTGTCTCTATGGAGACAGACATCATCAAGAAATACTCCTACACTGGACATGACTGTGCAAATCCCAAGAACTTATACATGAAGAATGCTCCAAAGGTCACTGTTTTAAAATACCACACTTGGGAGCTGTGAGAGAAGTGACAGATCTAGAGGTGTTCTGCTTCGTCCCTCAGAACCAATGCTGCATAAGCAGCTCCAATGCAGCCCCTGCTCTTCCCATGGGCTCCCAGGCCTGACCTGGAGGAGCTGGGAAGGAAAATGTCAACTTTCTTACCATTTATCATGGGGCAGAGGAAAAGCTGATATCAAAAGCCATTCAAATCTCCAGGTTTTGTCACCCCCATCTCCAGATGTCCCAGCACCCACAGTAACAAATGAGCCCATCTTCTCTGCTCCAACTAGTGTGCGTGGTTCCCCCGAGCCATGCCTGGTCTCTGGTGCTTCTCTACCCTGCTGAACGCAGAGGCACACCTCTGGTGAAGAAAGGTAGAAGAAGTGCCAGTCCCAGCTCCAGTTCTGTTTCTCCCTTCCCTGGCATTTTAGAGAAAAATTTGCAAATGCCTCATATCTGAGCTTACCAGGAATTTGATCCCTGATGGTAAAGGTACCCCAGAGGCAAATGGCGTCCTTACATGAGGATACAGAAGGTGGAAATTACCAGTAGGAAGTGCAATGAAAGGCATAATTTTCATTCTTCAGTATTGAAAGTCTAGGACTTGGGAAGCAAATGCAGTCCATCCCCTGAATATGGGATTTGTATATTCATGGACCATAGAAACCAAGCTGCAGAACTTTGTACTTTTGGACTAGATATTTTCCAGCAGAAAACTCTTTTCATCAACAAGGGAACACTGTCGTAGAGCACCACATTGGGATGTCTTTTTCTGGCCATTAAAATCTCTGGAAGTGACTGGACAGACAACAACACTGCATGTCATAGCAACCAGACACAGGTAGAACAAAGCACTCCCTGCAAACAACAGCATTTCAGACCACTGAGCCATTTCTACCAGGGTTTGAACTGCATCTTCCCTTAACTGGTAGACATGGCAGAGCAACAAAAACCACGTGTGCTCCCAGCAATATGTGCTCACTTAATTCAAATGCTGAAGCACTACATTATACACCAGTTGAAGCTTTTGAATGTGTTTCAGTGATAGCACTAAAAGGAACACATTGCAATAAGCTTGCCCTCAGGTCAGAAAAAAAAAAAGATAACTGTCAATCAAAGAGGGATTGCCATAATAGATAGGGCAGCTGTAGATAAAAGACGACAGTATGGCAAACATGTTTGCTGTAATCAAGGAACTGAGATTCAGAAGCAGATAAAATACAGCCTAGACACTGCAAAATGATAGAGGAATGTGTATCTGATTCTCACCAACTGAAGAGCTACTCGCAGTCTAGGCAATTTTTGTAATGCTTTTTATTCCCTCCTGGTTCAACTTCATTCCCTCCTTGTTTAACTTTATTTCCTCTGTCTTAAATAAGGTTGCGTTCCTCTCAGACAGATAGTTCTCTACCTGCCAGGCATAGGGAAGGCAGACTGCAGTATTTGGATTTGTTAAAAAGGAAAAGCAAAGCGGATTGGTAATTGTCTGATAAAACTATGGTATTGTTGCTTGAAATAGCCAGAGAGATGCCTTAATAGGTGAAAAAATAAAGGAAGGAACCCTCTACATACAGCAGGGAAAGTGTATGGTAACACGTTCAAAGCCCGGGACAAAAAAAATCTATGTATTGCCATGTTCCTTCCACGGCATAGCGAAGAGGTTGTTTCTCAAGTCTCACATGATGAAATGTAAAAACAATGAAGTGCAGCGACAGCCAGCACATTTTCTGCATTGGAAATGCCTCTGGCTCTGAAACATACACCTTTATAATGTGAGTTGCCCAGATCATCTTGCACTGAACCAGATACTGAAATGTCATCTGACAGCCCACCAGCCACACGTGCACACACATGCAAGTACATACACACAAGCTCCTGTTCAGACAAATGCATCACAAAGTACAGATGTACTGTTTGTCACATAGGGTACCACAGAAGCAAAGAGCAGGGAGACAGAGGTGACAGGCCACTGCCTCTGCTAATACATTTGAGTGTTAGTCACCATGTGCCCAGATACTTGGGCTAAATGCTAAATTACACAATTTTCTCCTTCATTAAACACTATTGCTTCTGGACTTAGCTCTGTCTCACTGTACTGTCTTCATGGGACTTTGTCATCAATGCTTACTCTACCCCAAATCAGAATTCTATCATGAGGAAGAAATGTTCTTGCCAGATTATTTGCTAGAGAAGGGTTTTTCAACAGTTATCAGCACAGATGATCTCTTAAATGGGAGATGCACTAAAATGTTGTTAAATGTGTTTCATTTTAAAACTGAAGAAATTGATTTCCTGCTTTACCCACTACTGCAGTAGGATGGTTTCCATGGATACAGTCTGATAGGGACTCTATTTTTCCCCTCTTGACAACAGTACAGAAAGCTAAATTCTCATCTTCATTGCACCAGCATAAATTTGAAGCCAGGGGAACAATTCCCAGACTTAACCCTGAGAGCAAAAGTTGGCTCCCACTCTCCTTCAGCCTTGATTTTGAGATTTTCAGGCGGATGGCAATGAAGAGAAAAAAGAAAGAGAAAGCAGTTTCTGTGGACAACAGCATGGGCTGAAGGACAGGTCACACGAAACAAACACAGTGCCTTTGTATGAGAAATGGAGAGACTTCAAGGAAGAATGCAAACAAATTAACTGCTTATTTAAAGACTTAGTGTCTTGCTTGACACAACTGCACAAATACAAGTCAGGTTTTGGCTACAGAAGTTTGGCTATAGAAGACTTTATAATTATCTGCATAGGATTGGACCAAATATCACCCCATTTGTTTAAATGAAGGGATGGATCAGTTGTTACCATTCTGAAGAAAACCTGCCTCACTTCTGTTTTGCTGTGGTGGCCAGGAAGGCATAAGGGTGGGAAGAAGAGGGATGCAAGAGACTAGTATCCTGCCACAGAGCAGGTCTCTTCATTCAAACAGGAGAGAATCTTGCCCAATCTGGAGCACAGTCATGGAGACACTGAATGCAAAGCAGATCCTCAGCTCAAGAATGCTCTGTACAAACCTGATAGCATTTATACTCACCAGCCAGCAAGTAAAAAAAAAAAAAAGAGTAGCAGGAAAAGCCTGGTAGCCTCAGCTTTTTGGACCTCAAGTGTAAAATCTCTGGTTCTGTTCATCCCATCAGAACATGCAGAGAAGGGTAGAACCAGAGTCCTCCAAAACAAAACTGCATCCTGCCTCTGCCAATGGACTGAAGTTGGTGCTTGGAAAAGGGAGTGTCAGAAACAGAGTAAATGGAGAATTTTGAAACCTCAAATTACCAACTTCCTATTTTCTGGCAGCAGCACTCTCTCAGCTAGACAGTGGCTCCTCCTGGATGTCTGGGTTTAGCACTCCCTTTTCCGAACTCAATTAAGCATACAAACTTCAAAGCCTTCTAATTTGTGTTACAAACCTTTACTTTGTTTTGTGTGTGCCTTTTGGGCACCTCTTAAAATCTGATGTCTATTGTGCTGTATGTATCAATTTAGCTTTGTAAAACTTCCAAACTGTTCCTATTGAATTTCCTCCTTTTCTGTCATCTATTTGTCTCCAAAACAGGCACTGTCTGTTTTGTGGCCTGGCAACACCTGGGAGATTATGGACACTGCTGTGATCGTATATTCAGGGCAGAGGCCATGCTTCAGTATGTAGGTCTGGAGTCTCTATGTAAACAAAGACTGATAGTTCGGGGAGACAGAAAGCACAGAAATCCTCAGCACCAGTGTATTTCTTGCATTTTCCTCAAAAAAACCACCCAAAACACCCACAAAAAACCCAAAACAACCCAAAAGAACAAAATCAAAACCCAAACCAAAATATTTTATATCTCGCTCAAGTAAGGGCAAAAAAAATGACCACCAGTGAAAGGCATGAAGCACTGTTGTCACGAGCCAGTGCTTATAAACAGTAGCACAGGGAGCCTGCACTCCTTTAAGGAAATGTCCAAAACGAACACAATTCCCCATCAGGTCTTACGGAAAGCTGTTCTGTTTTAAGCAAACTCCTTGTCAGTTCTTCAAGAAAGGCCAGACTGCATACATCTGGTGTGGCAAGTTTCTTATGCTATTCAGGTCTTGGGGACAGCATCTCATTTACATTTGTATGTGAGAAAGATGTTCATAGTTCTTGGACAGCAATACAGCTCCAGGTAGAGAGAAGCAAAAAAGTACTGTACATTAGACTTTTCCCTATGGAGTAAAGCATTAATGCACTGTGGCAGGCCTATTCAGGTAAAGCTTAAAAGATCTTGTGGCACTTAATGATAGTGAAAGCCACCAACGACAACTGCACAAATGACACCATGATAGTGCAGCCAGCAAGTTTGTGTCTTCCCACAATCAGCAATCCTCTCATCTAAGGGGAAACTGTCAGCCTGCAGGTCAAGATACAGGGAAGATTATTGGAGATCCAAGAAAAAGGAAGGTCGTCTTTGTCCTTATCTCTGATTGAATGATTCTCATTTCACAACAGAGAACAAGGTAGGAAAATGCAGATTGCATTGCCCCATCTCCTTTTTACTAGTCTTCTGTATATGTGATACTTTCCAGATCTGCCTCAATTTCCTTTCATGACAACCTTCCCTCTAACTTGCCCCAAACAGGCTCAACTCTTTCTTCTCACATGCTGTACATTCCTTCTGCTCCTGCTTGGCGACCGAAACTACAACAGCCTTTTCCTTCACCCACATGCTTGCCAAGCTGACACCTCCTCGAAGCTCACTACCCCTCCCAAACAATTCTCCCCACCCTCAAGAGCCTGGAAACTCCTTTTCAGGCAAGCAGCCTCCTCCCCAGACTCATGAGATCCTTGCATCCCCACCTGACTGCCTGAGTCTGAAGCAGTGGGGAACAGCTGGGAAAGGAATTTCACACAAAGGAAGCAAAGTGATAATTTAAAACTGGCCCTTTGCGATCACAGGCTCCTCTCCTCCCCATTTCATTCTGCAAAGAAAATATGCTGACTCTGCAGAATCCCAACCTGCAGTGTGTTGTAAATGATTATGTACAAAATGAAAATTGAGTGCTCAGCACACTATGAGACCAGGCAGGCTTGCACAGAACTCGCAGCATCATGCCCACAAAAGTCATTCAAGCTTTGTTTAACTCCAACAGCAGCCACAGAACTGAGCCTTGGGTCCTGTGCTTTGGTCACATTAATAGAGGTGTATACAGTGACTGAAGGACACAGAGGTGGGAGAATCAGAACCTAAGTTTAGGCAGGATTAAGGGGGTTTGTCCTCCCCAAACCCCTTTGTTATGTTTTTCCATCCCACAGTCAACAGAGGGAGGAAAAAAAAAAACCAAACTAAGGTGGCTTCTGAGCTGTGATACACAATCAGGGAGATGTTTGCAGAGCAATCAATGGCAAAACAAATTCTGTCTGACTTCAGTAAGGCTGGATAGGGAGCCTTATTTACAGCAGGAGACAAAACACGGCATCAGAAATTTTCACAGCTCCAGCTTTTCAGGGGAGATTGTGCCGTCTGTTTTCAGCTGCATTTTTAGGAAATAATTGATTGGGTGTTAGCCTTAATTAACCCTGTCGCAGCTGCATTTCTGAAAAAAGGGAAGGTTGTATTTTACACAAACATCAAGTGGGGCTTGTCAGTGGCAGGAAAAACACTGAGGAAAAGCAGCAGCTCTCCCATCGGTGTACTTTAAATAGATGATGTTGCAGTTTGTGGCTCCTGGAGAAACACAATCCCAATCTCCCTTTCTTACACATTCTGTCTTCCCTCAAACATACAGGCAAGTTGGATTTTGCTCCGAAAACAGCACTAAGTAGAAAAAAGCACTGTTGCTATAGCAACCAGCTCCTGAAACCCATTTATAATTAAGATGGTGGTCTAACCACCTACAAAATACATCTTGCAAAACCCCCAAGTTTACAGCTTGCTGAGTAACAACTGAATGTTTTTACAGTGAGTCTATCTGATCAGGGCAAGGTTGGTTAAGTTAGTTTGCAAGAGTGAATAGGTATTTGGAAGTAGTTTGCTACTGAGACAGCAAAAAAGATGCCAGGAAACAGCAGGGTTGCAATTTAAGGCTTTTTTGCTAGATTTCTTAAAGCTTCAATCAATAACAAGATAGTGCTTGAATCATCTCAGCTCTCAAAATTACTCTTCAACTATTATCTGTAAAATTTCGGAACACCTAATGAATCATACTTACAAATTTAAAAATACCCTTAACATTTTTACACAATTCAAAAGCTGTTTTACTTTAAACTTATGTAATAAAACTAATTAATGATTTTTCTGTTAGAGAAAGGCATGTTTATATTCAGTGTTTATTAAAGGAGATGACAGCTAGACTGTATGATTGAGTCTAATCCTTGAAACAAATTAAGAATGGATGAAGTTCATTTAAAAATGACATTTATTGCCAATTGAGAATTGTATGATGCAAATGACAGAAATGTGAAGGCTTTCTCTTATGAGATTTTATATAGATAAACAAACATAGACACTTAAAAGGAAGAATTCTTTCTATTGCTCCCTTGACCTCTCAACCTTACACATTTTATATTATTAAAGGTAGTGTACCCATAAGTGTATAGAGAGATTGTAATGCCCTTGACCCACAGTGATTCAATCAAATAGCCATTAAACTATACAAACATAAAATGCTGGGACAGTTTATTGTTTCCCAAGTAAGACTAGTCTCTATTGCAGTATGTTTCAAACTTACTTAATTGAAGGGCTGTTTAGGCTTTGAAATATTAAAAAATTTCCAAAGATGAAGCAGGCTTTTAAAAGAAGTCCAGAGACCAGGCAACTTTCATTTACCTAAATAAAATTTAGTCTAAATATTGATTGTTCATGCTTTACTTCCATTTTCCTACTTTTTGTTTGTTTTCTTTGAAAAATGTTTATTTTTCTCTTTATTTTCTCAACCGTTTTGCTAGCCATGTTCTAACATTTTATGGACCAGTAGTAACCTCAGAACCTCAAACAGCAAACTGCTGCTCTGTAGTACAATTCTAAGCCCTCCAAAAATTATAGATTTCATGATCAGAAAAGGAAGGTTCCACCTTCCTAGTCACCTTCCAATAAAAGTTTTTTCTAGCTTTGTTTTATCCTTTATCATCCACCAATGCCTACCATAACACCCTTCCCATTCTGCTGTTCCTCTCTATGCCTTAATTGCATTTTAGGGAAGCTGTATTTTTGCAAAGCCAAATCCTGTATTTCATTTTCAACCTGACAACCAGTAAACACCATTAGGAATTTTCATTCATTTAAATTGATAGGATATTGCTCCTAATACCTGTGGGATGTCCTCAGAAATCCCCATGTACGCTCATATGAACTGTGCTGCACTGAGCTCTGTTCTGCCTCCCCAGATCAGAAGGGTAGAATTCTTCCCTGATCTGAAACATGACCTATGTCAGGAGGTATGCTATCTTCCTTTATTTGCTAAAGAAAAAATGAAAAAGTCTATAATTGCAGTAACTATTATTGGGTACTAACTATTCTTGGCCTAATCCTGAGCAGCAGAGTGACCTCAGCTGTATTTTGGCTTCTCTAGAGATAGGTGATTGAACTTCCAAGTTGCTCACGCTGTCAGACAGTGCTGCCCCCCCAAAAAAAGAAATAAAAAAGACAAGAGCAACCAGTTTCTCCATTTCTTTGTCTAACATTATACCTTGCAGTCTACCAAAACAAATGGAAAACAAGGCAATTCAAATGAATGTACATAAATCACCTGGCTGGATATAGACTATATTTATGATTTTTCACCTAGCGAATATAAAAATCTTTATGCTGAAAGTAACAGCAAATAATAAATCATTACATTTACCATGGTTATATAGTTCAAGCTTTAGAGATAAATTCTTGGAAAGTACAACCAGTCTGCTGTAGGAACATACTCTAAAACTATGTACTTTACCACTGCTACCCAGAAAAGGCCTGGGGGATAAGGGCAGAAGAGAACTGTAACAGGACAGCTGGGTTACCTGTACTGAGAACCAAGCAAGCCAGCAATGAGCAATCAGCAGAGGAAGGAACACAGTCCCTTGCAGGCCAGCAGCACCACTTGGCTTGGGCAGGATGAATGTTGCATACCAGATGGTCCTTTTTGCAATTCAGGAAGCCACTAATACGATTCCAAAATGGAGGTGGTGGCCAGACCTCCTGTGCTGAGCTACAGGTACTGTAGCTGAGCTGACACTGAGGAAGGAAGTTAAAGGAATGTTGCAAGCTGTATAATCTTAAAAAGGGCAATGAAAAATTTTATGAATTACTGTATCTGGGAAACCTACAAGTGAAACATTGGCAACAACCTAAGCAGCATAATTTAGCTATCCTATAGGCACTTCTGTTACACTCCTCAGGATCACATACCTCTTTTCTGCATATGCCCAGGATATACAGGCAGTGTGCAAGACAGTTGGTCCTCCCCAGTCAATACAACATCTGTTTCTGTGTTCCTGAAAGGCACAGGTTTCTTCAAGCGCTTTTTAGTGGACTGGAAAGATCTGGATAGTGGAAAGAATACAGACAGGCTTTTGAGAGGGCACCGCAGTAGGAGAAAACATTTTTCACATGGAAGAGCTTCCATCTGGCCTGGCCTGCTACAGCAGCTAAGAAACCCAGACAAACCTACGTTCTGGGAGAGCACAACATGAGACCCGGCACGTTCCCATGCATTTACATTGTGAGGAACCTTGGCTAGCCCTGCGTGCACAGTCTGTTGAATCCACAATCTGGGAACTGCCCACGGATCATGGAACATTAACTGTAATTGCAGATCCACTGGTCACCTCTGACTCCATGCAGTGATTTGCTGAAAGGCGCTGTTCCCTACAGCGCACAGGCCATGCACCATCCTGTCACATCCCCTTTTCACAGTCTGCTTCACTGCCCAGCCATCTCATCGTTTCTTCATACTAAAAAGTAGGCACAGACTTTGGCTCAAGAATCGCAGTGCTCAAATCAGCCAAACTGTTTAGTTTTTGAGGCTGGTTCTATTAATAAATGCACTGTTAGTCACTGTGATTTCTGATGGGATGCTACATGTGTTTAAAGAATGAATGCTTCGTGTAGGTTCCAATTAGCTTGGAAATGTTTTCTGGTTCTTTGCCTAGAAGGACTTAGACAACAGTAGCATTGTTAGCAATGAACTGCCACCTCCTAACGTTGAGTTACAAGAATTAGTGGGTTAGTAAACTACCACTGACCTTTTTATTACTATTTTTAATTACTCATGAAACTTTTGAAAAATGCTATTGAAAAGATTTTTTAAAGTATCAGAAATTGGGACAGTATGTATTTAGAATAGATGACTTTATTTGCAACTCTATGGTATCAAACTATTGTTCAGGAAAAAAAGGACAGGATTCCTAAATATGTTTTAGACCGACTTCCCCATTGGTCTGTAACAAATCAGTTCAGCAAAACCAATCTTTTTTGAAGAAAATTGCCTTTTGGCAATTGTAGACCCTGAGCACTCTCCATTAGGATGCGGTGCCAAATTTTCTTACTTCTAATCATCAGACTCAATCTCCTCACAATTCTGTGCTACTGCCCTGCTTCTGTTTCCTCTTTCACCCTTCTTAGCACAGATTCCTTTCTTCAGGAAGGGAAGAGATGTGCGGGCCTGAAGATAACATTGCTGGAAGCAGCATAAACTTTATGTGCTGCATCCAGGAAAGAAGCTGCAGAGAGAATGGTTCCTTATCCACCTCCCTCTGTCTTTTCTTGCATGTTGTTTGGATACTGAGCCACAAGACTTTCAGGAAGGTCTTCCAGGAAGGGACTCCCAGACCCTCTGCTCCTGCTACTGGTGCACCTGCATGCCTCTTAACTATACGTTTCTTTGCCTCGAAGCAGAGTGATCACCTCACCCCTAACCTGACCTGCAGGCACTGTGATGTTGTCTCAGTCCTCATTTTATTTAATCACCCCAGGAAATCTTTAGAAAGTATTCTGTTATCTAATAAGAGCATCATATGGCAATCATCCACAGAATATAAATCAATAAACTTCCCCCAACAGCAATTTATCACTCATCATATCGCACAGCAATCCACTTAAGTGTTATAATTAAAGGCACAAAAATTTAAAGTGAGCACAATACAATGATGAATAATAGCCCAATACAACCATTTCATAATAGAAAAAAATCCTACCATAAAGAGAGCTTTCTCTAGCATCCAGGAGAAAAATTCCTTAATTAAATTAAGGGCCTAACTATTATCAAGTTAAGCCACATGAAGATTGAAAACCTTACTTTACTATGCTTTCAGAGAGGAGATTCCTGACTTTTTACAGGAATTAGTTAGTTCCTTAGATATAAGTCTACAGTAACATAGATATCCAAAGCAGCATAATCAATGGAAAACATTCCTACTAAGTTATTATTTGACACACAGTATATTTCTTCATGTCTCAGGGGCATACCTGAAAAATTAATCTCAATGAGAATAAAAATTTGTGCATTCATCAAAAAAATTAGAAAAGTTCATTGCTGTAACTCTTTTTCTTCACTTTTCCACCTGTACAGTTTCCACTATTACAGTATTGGGAAGATAATAGGTAAAGTCTCTTTATTAGAACACCTTGCCGATTTTTAAAGGTATGCATTCAAATTTCCTTTCCATTAATTTGCAAAACTAGTAATTTTCCCAGCTTTAACTGAAAATTAGAGTTCTCAAGTGGCTTATTTAATGGGCAGTGGTGTTACACCTGCTTCTTCAAGAAAACTCAGTTCCACTGTCTTGTGACTGCTGTTTAATCTCTCTTCATACAGGTTTCCACATTTAAAGTTGATACTGGTAACAGGCTAAACTCCCTTATATTGAGCAATGTTAAAGATAAATCCAGTGTTAAGGAAAAGCATAAACCAACTAAATCTCGCTTGGTTTAAGGGTCATGCCTTTCTTCAAACAGTCTCTTAAGATGGGAAGGGATCACTGGTGGCACTGATTTCCTTCTATTTTGTACACCACTGGCAAATACCTTCCAAAGTGGCAACTCCAAATTGATTTATAACTTAGTATTATCTCTTAGCTGCATTTCCATGAACATAAATAACTAAGAGTCTAAAGCACACTGATTTTTTTCCTTCACTGATTTCTGGAAGTCTTGTGCATTTTTTGACATGGGAGCTAACTGAAAACAGGCACAAAAAAACCCCATGCACAAAATCTTCATGTTTTTATCAAAATTCCAAATTTGGAAAACTTCTGCTCATGGTATCAATGAGGTTCACTTCAAAGGGTTTTACAGAACAGCAAGGCATGAACTCCTAGAGCCAATTCAAAACAAAAAAAAAACCCCAGAAATTACAAGATTCTGAAATTTCTTCACAGTATTTCACAAGCCTAAACTTAACACCTTCCATAATTCAAGAGTGTTTCTGAGGAATTCTGTTCTCATAAATGAGAGAGGAAGAGACACAGAGACAGTTATGATACACAGACAGTTATGACAGACATAAATAGATAGATTTTTAGGAGAAATACTTTTATTAATATATTTGACACTGAACAGTTGCATTTATGTGAATATCCAAAACATTCATATTGGACCAGAGGAAAGGCCTATTTACCTTCTCCCCAGTAGTGACAAGGAGTGAATGCTTATGGAAAAGAATAAAAATAGGGCAATCAGTGGTATTAAGCTATCTAAGATGAGGGCAAACTATATTCATGCCAATGTGTTTATCAAACAGACCTATCTCCCATTGGCTATTCAGTATCATTTTGCAGCAATAAATACTTTTGGCCTCTATGACATTCTGTCCAAATGAATTCTACAGTTTAATTTTGCATTATATTGGAAAAAAAAATACGTACTTTACATCTACTGCCTCATCAAAATTCGGGAGCCTATTACTCTCTGTATTCTGTGAAATATTGAGTCAACCCCTTTTCACCAATGGTGTACCATTCACAGGTTATGTTCACATTCTAACAGCCATCTTTCCAAATTAATACACAAATATGCATACAGCAGGACTATTAGCTATTCTCCTGGAAACTTAAGATAATTTACACAAATATCTTAATATTTTTCATCAGGTCATAGAATCATATAATTGTTTAGGTTGGAAAAGACCCTTAAGATCATAGAGTCCAGCTGTTAACCCAGCACTGCCAAGCCCACCACTGAACCATGTCCCTAAGTGCCATATCTACACGTCTTTTAAATACCTCCAGGGATGGTGACTCCACCACCTCCCTGGGCAGCCTGTTCAGTGCTTGACCACCCTTTCAGTGAAGAAATTTTTCCTAATAGCCAATCTAAACCTCCCCTGGAGTAGCTTGAGGTTGTTTCCTCTTGTTCTGTTGCTTTCCATCTGGGAGAACAGACCGACCCCCACCTTGCTACAACCTCCTGCCAGGCAGCTGTAGAGAGCAATAAGGTCACCCCTGAGCCTCTTCCTCTCCAGGCCAAACAACTCCAGTTACCTCAGCTGCTCCTTGTAAGACGTGCTCTAGACCTTTCGCCAGCTTTGTTTCCCATCTCTGGACACGTTCCAGCACCTCAATGTCTTTCTTGTAGTGAGGGCCCCAAAACTGAAGCCAGGATTCAAGGTGCAGCCTCACCAGTGCCATGTACAGAGGGACAATCACTTCCCTAGTCCTGCTGGCCACGTTGTTTCTAATACATGAAAGCACAGCAGTACGCTATGTGCTAGTCGAACTGAGGTGTCATGTGGTATCACTTTCTCTTTCTGCTCCAACTTTTTACAAGAAATTTTAGCCATAAAATACAGAAAACTTAACGCTACTCACTGTGTCCTTCTAAGCGACTTTCTGAAGGAAACTTGAAAACGCAGCAAGTTATTCAGTCATGATGTCTAAGTAGCCACTTTTTATCTTTTAAATACAACAGGATGTCCACATACTGGTAGATCTGCTGTTAAAATACTGTGACCTTTTAACTGATAAATCTGCAAGAATACAAATGCTTAATAAACAGAAATTGTAAGTCATCTGCCTTTATCAAGTAGAGCTTCCCTTCCCCAGAAAGTAAGGAGCAAGAAGAATGCCATGTCCAGCTGATTGTATTGCAGTTGAGCACACTTGGACTCAATTTCCCAGATACTCCAACCCATTCTACATTCACATAATTTAATCTACATGCAAGTCTACAATAGACTGTGTCCTAATTTTTGGGCATGGGGGGGGAAGGGCAACAAAACAGCCTGTGCTGTGGTTATGAGATGAAAACAGGTCAGTGACTCAACATTTTCTGACAAAAAGTGCTGGGTGAGCGACCTTAATGGGCAGTCAAGATGATGGTAAATCACAGGACAGATTCTTAGGTTTAAGGACTGTAAATTCAGTGGATCCTTGCTCCAAAGACTGCCTGTGTGAAAGGGGACTCCTGGATGGCTAAGAAAAAGCATTCAACAGTATTATAAAAAATTGGGAACATATCTGGGTCACACATTCATATTGGCCAATTTCCAGTTGGCAGAATATCTCTATAGGATCTGAATCAAGAGCATCAGAGCAGCCTACATCAATGACTGAAACAAAGGAATGGGAAGATGACAGAGAAATATTGTCTTCTCCATGCAGTGCAGTGCTGGGCACAGCTTGAGTGTTACTGCAGATAACTCAGTTGCACTTGTGCTTCCATCTTTTCATTTACCTTCATTACCTTCAGGTTGAGCCTGCTTTTAGAGCAGCTCCAGTAACACTAGTAGTACCTTGCGTGTTTTCCATCATTATCCAAGCAGATCTGCCTGGATTCAACATCTGTGGCTCGCTCTACCAGGCTCCTGGTAATAACTATTAACAAAAAGACCTGCCAGTCTTCACACAGAGATGGTGAGCAGAAAAAAAGCATAGTGTCTGAAAAGAAGTATGCTAAACCACTGAAAGGTTTGCAGAATATCTAACTTAACATGAGGTTTTCACCAAGCACAAAAGGCAAGGATGGCTTAACTTCTTTAGGACTCCACAGAACTCTATAGGAGATGCTCGTTGCCCTTCAACAGGAAGGGAAATGAGCTCATCTCTCAATGTAAAATCTGCTCCACAGTTCACAGCCCCTGCAAACTGTTGTACCCCATCACTGGCACTGCAAGCTATTCAGTCTGGCAGGAAACTAGAAGTTACAAAGCCCAAAGGAAATAATTTGGTCATTTGCCCTTTGCCTACCCTGAGGTGTTTACCAAGGCATGTTCTAGACTGACTCAGTGTTTTCCCTTCCTGCTTTTCTAAGAGGCTGCTATTAAGTTGAACCCATATAGCTATATAGTTGGTTCTAAATAACAGGGTCATAAAACTTAAATAATTTACTACAGTCCAGAACCAATTGCTGTTTTTACATCATGAACAGTGCTAAACATAGCAAAGGAAGACTTCCTTCTCCCTTCCTCCCCGCCCTACACATGGCTGACAGCTAAATTTATCAGATTTTCAGCCGTGACAGTTAAAAAAGGAAGTTAGCTTCCAAAATTAAAATCACCTCCTTCAGCAATGTGAACAGAGTCACTGACACTAGTTAAGATGTAACTTTATATTAATCTCTGTAGTTACCTGCATGAAATATACTGAACCTAAAAAGCAAGTTTTGAAAATAGATCTTTTTAAAATACACTAAAGAAATCAAATTCTTAGAATAAAATTTGGCTTTACTGGGATCAACATTTGCTTTTATAGCTTGTCAGAGGCAACTGAGTTTCCTTAACAAAGAAAAGCATGATTTATTGCTGGAGTTTGCCTAACAACATAAAACCCAAAATTACAACGCCAATACTTCAAGACCCCGCAGAAACTTTTAAAAAACACCCTATCAAAACGCATGAATTCTAAACGGCAAGCTCAAAGCACAAAACTTTAGCACTTCCTTATAGACCTTATCAGACCATGCAGAGTAAAATTTACAGTCTTGTGTGCCTAAATTTAGATTTTAAAGCAAATTAAAATGCTGACTCAGCTGTATTTCAGCTGTATATATTCCATTGAGTCAGACTATCGGGCTATAAAACGGGGAAATTCTAATTACATTGCTCCACAAATTAAGGAAGAGTTGAAATCATCCTGCCATTGAACTAACTGCAAGCAACAATGAGGGCATTAAGTAGATCAGCTCATCAATAATGGAATATGGAGACTTTCAACATTAAGTAGGTCAGTGGTACATATTTCTATTTTACCCTTGGATAGTCACTCAGCCGCCTACCCACAGTGAACTCAGACTGGCTCCTTTCTCTTCTTACCAGACAGTCTTCAACAACACAAAATTTACCAAATCCCCCCACCCCTGTTGAGAACCCGTGATCAGAAAATGCATGGGGATTGAAGCTGGACAGTTGAAGGCTGTCATCCAGGAAGGCTGTGTTGAGAAGTGCATTGGTATTTCTTATTTTGTTTCAGCTAGGGGTGTGTAAGGAAACAAGCTTGTGTGGCTGCTGAAAGGTACAATTCTGCATAAATCTAATCCTGATTTCCTGTATTAAATGTAATGCCTCCCATCAACAGACATTGCAGAGACTGTTGCAAATCCATGGAGATTTTCCCAGTGATTTGAGTGGGTTCTAAATCAATACCTAACATGTCTAAAACATAACATTTTGAGATACTTCTATAAAGCAATACTGATAGCTGTGTTATTTTCAGTTCTTTGGCTAAGAAAATATGAATAGAAGAATGGAAATGCACTATTTTGGAAGTCCTACTTTTCCACAGAAGCTGTAACAAATGAATTTGAATAATTTCAGTTAAAGGAAACGTGCTCTTTCTTCCTCTTTTTCAAATTGTTGCCAAAGGGATGTAAGTAGAAAGCTTCCCAGTCAGCCTACCAGTTACTTGCTGAGTCTATGCTGAAAAAATTTCAAAGCTGATAGAAAAGGAGCTGTCCAGTTCAAAGTCAACATCATCCAGCCCTGCAGGAGAGTAGGACAAGTGGAAATGCAGAAGCAACTGTCTATTCAAAATTCAGGGCAACCATGACATCTAATACCTTCAGCAAGAACGCTGTTGATTGATTAACAGAAATCTGCAACAGAATTCTTGCTGGGTACATTAATAACCAGCCAGGATATATGATAGCAAAAGGTAGTTAGAAAGCCAAACAGATTATTAATCCCTGAAAAGTTTTAATAAACATTATTTTTACTGCAACCAAACTAAATAGGAAAAGCAAAACTAAACAAACATTATTTCTTTAGGGCTACACAGATTGGACATCCCAGTGTGACATACCGCACATAGGAAGACTGAGGGATTCAACAACATAATAAAGATCAGTATTATTCAGTCTGGTAATTCCAACTGTTAAATAAGATTTTTTATTTGGGTTAGCATGGGCACAAGCTAATACAGAACACATCAGTTGTTCTATATTGATAAATTTCACTGATAGTATCATACATACATTGAGAGAAAACAAAGTATATTCTTGTATCTTAAATTATACAAAACATTCCTTATTACTTCTGTTAAAACATTTAATTGAAAATGCATCCAAAATTAATAAATACTCTAAACCATAAAATGTTAAGTCTAATATATTTACCACCCCAGGGCACTTTTCATTTGTTCTCCTTACTCTTCTTAACTGAACAAGTAATTTACATGAATAATGAAAATAATCTTATTGTGCAGCTTTTAATCTATTATTCAATAGCTGAAAGGAAAGTAAAAATCACCCTTTCTATCAATAATTCAGCTTTGGTGCTAATGCAGCCATTCAGCTGCCCCCCTCACCAGGCACTCATACATTTTTAATGCTCACGCTCTTTGTTAGAAGGTCAAATGTGTGAATTGTAGTTGGAAACAGTTACCAGATGTGGGAAGGTCAACTATAGAAAATATTGCTATTGCCAACAAAATAAATTAGACTGGCAGGACTGTAAAGGAAAACTGCATGGTAGGTTCTTCAATACCTGGCTTTGCTGAAGACCAGAAAGATAAAGTCCAACTGCCAAAGCTGCCCTGACAGCCCTGGCTGGTAAAGAAAATGGAGCTCTTGGCAGTCATAGTAAAGTGCTGAACAAACTTCAGCTAGCTTTGTCTGATGGTGCTATCCAGTATGTATCTTAATTCAGCCTCTCCTGCAGTTACTGTTAGTCTATCTGTATCCAAATCCAGATGCTGGACAGGACAGGTGCTTTCACGCGAGCGCTATAGGCAAAGGTCAAGGATCTGGTGACAGCAGTGTTTCCCTCATAGCCCAATTTTTACTGGTTTGGATGGTACTGTAATTTGGATACCTGCCGCTAAACTTCAGACCTGGACTGCCTGGACCAGATCTCAGCATCCAATGGGTCTAGCTGGTCTCTTTACTTTCAGGGAGGCATTTTTAAAGAATTGCTCTTTAAACACCACTACAGTTTTCAAAGCCCCAGAGGTATAGATGGCTTCCTCAGCCTACCTTTCCTGCAACGTGTGAATCAGGCACTTGCAAGAAAAAATAAGAACTTTGTTAGCAAGGCTTTTTCATCTGCTAATAACCCCCTTTGAGAATGTAATTTTCTCTAATAATACAGTTACCTTCTTTGGAAAAGATCAGCATCAAAAAGTGTCTTCAAGGCTCTACAATCTTTGAGCTCAGAAAGGCACCATCTCCTCTCAAGGCTGGCACAGAAAGCTCCTCTGAGTTGTCACTAGAGAGACCTAAGAACTTTTAGCTCTCTCCCATGAAGCAGTGAATGTGGGCCTGGCATAAAGGAGTTACTATTACCTTTGCATGCTTTCCCACTCTGTTGGATGGAGGGGTTCTGGTACAGAGATGAGACCCTTCCCAAATGTTCCTGGAATAAAACATTCCTTCCCCAGTATTAGAGGCTGCCCCAGTCAGTCTCATTCCTCTGCTGAGGAGTTGACAAGTTAGCTGAACTAGAAATGGTTCCATTTCATTTTTACCTCTTTGAAAATCTACGTGACCCAACACTTTTTATGACAGAAAAAGTGAAGGATTTGCATTATTTCATCCTGGCTCAAAATGAAGCCAATAAAAATTTATGTATTGTCTCTTGCTCTATTTCTGCTGTCTGGCCTTCTTCAATAAGCGGAAGTGAAATTAATTTGTTTCTGAGAGCATAAGCATTCATTTTAAATCTGGAATTGCTCCAGATGGAAAGTTAGACTTGTTCCTCTGTGTGTCACATCACTGCTTCATGTAGATTTCCATTCTAGTGAAGCTTTACAAAAACGTATATAGATCTATGAAATGGTTGCTTACTATCAAAACAGTATCACAATTGGCCTTATAAATACACTAAAGAGGTAAGAATGAGCAGGACTTTGTAAGCTATATCATCAAGGTTAGTTGACCATAGAGAATATTCAGGCAAGGGTCAATTTCAATTTCAATTTTGCAAAATCAAAGAATAAAGATAGTGTATTCATTTCTGTTGCTGCCATGCCCACATATTCCAGACCCAGATGCCTGACTTCCTTCCCCTTTACTCTCCATCTCCCCTCATGTTAAGTGCTGTATAAAGATCAGTTTTGGGGTTTGTATTACAAAGAGCTAGAAATGATGTCTAAAGATGACAATGGAAAGTGTACGCCCACAGATGGATACAGACAGATGGAAGATTACAAGGAACACGAGTACCAGTCAGCCCATCAGAAATGGAAATGTCATCTAGTATTATCAAAGAATCATAGAAACATAGAATTGTTTAGGTTGGGAAAGACCTTTAAGATCATTGAGTCAAACCGTTAACGCAGCACTGCCAAGTCCACTACTAAACCATGTCCCCTAGTGCCACATCTACATCTTTTAAATACCGCCAAAGATAGTGACTCCACCACTTCCCTGGTGTCATCATTTTAGGGATGGACTTGCAAACACAAGAAGCCCTATAGGAAAAAATGTTAAATTTCTTCTTTGGAAATGTAACAAGGAGACAATGCAGTCTGGCATTGCTGACTAATCATAAGCAGGAATCAACATTTAGGTAGACTAGGATACAACTGACAGGATAGAGACTAGCCTTCAGAATCCTGGGAAGGGAGGCCAAGCACCAAATGATGGATATTACAGAGTAAAAGAAATGAGGGAAAATACGCAAAGTGACAGATATTTGAGTTAGCATAACGAGACAGAAAAATACTATCTTTGTGACAACATTCTCTGTGGATAGGAAAGCCCAAGACTGTGCTTATCAAGGCCAGAGGAAAGGGAAATTTCTGTACCTTGGAAGTAATATGAACAGAACATGAATTACAGCCTTAATCATATGGATAAAGGGATTTTATGCACAGAACAGATGCAGACACAATCTGCATGTGAGAACAGAGAGAGAATTTTGAGTCAAAGAGCACTGCTGTGACTTGCAGGATAGTGGGCTGTACGCAGCAAATGAAAAGGAGTTGGCTCAGGAAAATTTATTGCAAACAGACCAGTTTGGTACTTACTAATGATCGCTAGGGTCTTGTTTGCTGACCCTACCTTTAACAAGTCAGCGAATATACTACAGATGTGCAACACAACGATGACATAGGATTCACTGCAATCCAGACCGACTGTGCCTTGCAGACACAGCCAGCTTGTACTTAGCAATCAATAAGCCAGCTCCAATTGTGACACTGCTGTCTGTAAATGATATCTTTTTTTAAAACTGAAGAATCTGAGAGACTGTATTGCATTCATTACCATTTCAATCAACAGCAGCACAATGCAGCACTGACAAGATTCAAATGACTAGCCAATATAAATAATCTGAAAGGCTCATAATAGCTACAGGAAGAGATTATTTACAGACTATTTTATTATAGGCTTCCTATTTGGCAAAGATTTTGCACATGTGAGCTTGTCCCATGCATCAAACATAGGTCTGTGCAGGCAGCTCTTTCATAAAGAGAGATAAGAAAAGAAATAAGGTTGAGGAAGGCTTAATGGAGGCATGGAAAATTGATTTTCAGACTGTCTGTGACCTTGACTCAGAGGTTGAATGTGAGCTGTGAAGCAGACAATAAGGATGGGATCAAGCTGCAGACAGCAAAACTGCAAACTTTGTTTGGTATCAGAGATTACAGACAGATTCTGACAGCCTTCCCCTGCCCCTGTAATCAAGTGCACTAAACATGTGATGGTATTTTAACTTGCAGGGGCAGGTGGGTACTTTATGAAAGCAAGTGAGCTCAGGCACTTTCTCTCAGAGATAATATTCTAGAAGGTTGTTACTCAAGTCACATGATGAAAAAAGAAAAAAAAAGAAGATAAATTTCTCTACAATCAGTTATTTTATCACATTGTGATAATCCTATTTGTTCACATGCTCATGAAGTGCTTCCACTAGCTCATCTTCTGGTCTGAAATTCTTAGGGTAGATCTGCAGATACGAAAAAATTCAAACATAGTCACGAAGGTAGAGGAAAACACTGGTCTCTGGTAAACTACACATGATGCTGTTAAGAAAGGCAGAGAAGAGTGGCTGCCTAACATTTGCAGTTTGTCACTAAATTATGGGGACAGATATAAACTGATGTGAACAGTTTGTTCAGAACTGCAGACCAACCAGGGTACTACTACATGACTGTGTTTCTCCAGCAAGAAACAGTTAAAGAGGCTCTGTCTTGTTTTTATTTCTGTGCCTTTTCTGTTGTATAACTTCAGGAAAGGAGGGGCTAGTGAGTTAGGGTAGGTCCACACTCAGTGCCTTGTCAGCACAGGTATTATTTATTATAATATTATGCAGTATATTATGCTGGCACAGCATTCTAAGGGAGATGCAGCTTGTAACAGCAGAAAAAGTTTTTACAGTATGACTTCTTCATTCCCTGGGAGTGACAGTCAGGTTTTTTTACACAAGTGGCTTCTGGCAACATCACTGTTTGTCACATCACACCCCCATGTCCTGACCTGTGCATAACTGCATCATAGCAAAATCTGTAGTACAGTCCTGGCCTTTTAGTTGTGGAGGAACCTCTGCTCTACCTAGAAAACACCACTTTGGCTTCTTAAGACCTCTAGAGTGGCGTATATAAAGGCTGGAGAAGGACAGGGAGTATGCATTGGATTTCTTCCCTGTCTAAAGCTTATTCTGACACAGGCTGAGAATTTGAGGTCTACAAGCAAGCAAAAATGCAGCGTTCAGAGAAGTAATATTACACAAAGGACTGATTTACAACAATAAGATCCTTTGGTCCTTGTGCAGAGTTCCTCTTAACTCATGGGGCACCAGCACGGCTGCAGTCTTTCTGTGCTGGTGGTCAGACTTCAGCAAGACTGAAATCCAACCTGCTATTGCAAGCAGAATTGGGAGTTCCCTAAAAAACATGCTTCTGAATAGAAATCATAGGACTTATTTTTGCTAGTGTGCAATAGTGTGCTCAAGGCACTATTCTGAAATGATGAAGTGACTGGGAAATGAAAGCACTTCCTGCAAAATATTTTGTTTTTAAAAAAATGGGCCAATTCATGATTACAGTGTTTTAAAACCATACTTTTCATGGTAAGGGAGTTTCTAAATATCTCCCTTTATGGCAGACCACTGAGATAGATCATCTGTCTGTTTTGTGCATGCTGCTTGTGATCAATTCTGTTCTACCAATCGGCAAATCTTCTAGGCATTGAGGCATTTTTCCTATTTTTCTGCAAGGATTTTTTTTTTCCCAGTAAAACTGAATTTTCACAAAGAATATTTAAACTTTTCAAAAGTAGTGTATTCCCCATCTGAAAATCACTCTGTCAGAAAATTCCCAGCTAACTTCTAATCTACACAACCAGCTGGAGCAATTAGCTCTGCGTGATAGCAGAGCTATTAAATAACCTTGACATCAAGGTTACAGTAATTCAATGGCCAGGCTAGACAAAGAATGCTTCAGGGCATTCCCTCATGGTAGAAATAGCTACTGCAAAAAGCCTGCCTTGATTTCCCTTTCCCACTGTCTGCTTAAATTAAGTTAATCAGCTTTCTTTCTTTTTTTTTTTTTTTGGGGGGGGTGTGTGTGTGGGGTGGGGTGAGCATTAAGGTCTCTATTGATCTTCTAATCCATGCTGTTTATTAGGCTTCCAGTCCTGAATTCCTTGATTTAGACTCTCCTCCTGTTCCCCTTCAACTGCAATCAGCAAGCTTTTCTCCTAGCTTGGGGTGTCCATATTAGCCCAATCTTCCTTCAGATACATGGTTCACTCACCTAATCACTCTTAATTATGAGGCTGAGATAACACAGACATATCTTTGTCCCTGATGAGAGAAGGAGAAACCTTATAATGCAAGATTCTTCATCCCAGGCCCTTGAGGGACCAGCGGCCCTACATTCTAACTTGCCCCTGCCAGTAATAACTCCCAAGACACTCCTCTCTCTAGCAAAGGCTACATCAAATATTTTTAAACAGATTTCCTTAGGCACATGAGCAACTGATCTTGCAAAACATCCCTTTTGGCCTTAAAGGGCCAGTGTTCTGCTGCAGTGAACAAAAGATTAAAATAGGTAACCTCTAGAAAACTGTATGATGAAGAAGAAAAATAACAAAAAAAAAAATCAAAGCATGTACAACAAGCCTTAGAAATTCAACTGACAAAGGAAAAAGTCACACCAGAAACAAGAAAAATCTTCAGATGTGCTTGTAGGTGGAAGGAACTGAGAGTGAGGGCATCACTGAGACTATCCCACAGTTTTAATTTGCAGGTACAGCTGAGATGTCACAAAAACTGCATCATAAAAGGGGAGCTGCTAGAAAGAATTGATTAATTAAATAATGCCAGTGCAGGCTGAGCTGATATCCGCCCATAAATTCTAGGGAATCTAGATGAAATGACTGAGCTGCCTAGGAAATATTAAAATGTCAGACATTCTACATGACAAGTGGACTTAGCAGTTAGGATGGCGGTATCTCGGAAATGACAGCGCAGAGCGCCTCCCGAACGGCCAGGCAGGCGCTCAGGGCCAGCAGAGGCAGCGGCCAGAGCCGCGGCTCAGCCCTCGCTGGCTCCGCCGGCCGTGCCGCTGCTCTGCCGTGCCACCTCGTGCTCGCCGGCTGACAGCACACGCCTTCACGAAACGAGTTACCTGCACAAGTAATATAAATATAATCAATAAAGTCCCCCTGCCTCAAACTTTCCGAGACCATAATAATGTACAGGCAGTCTATGCCGGGTGACACAGCTATAAACAGGACACATGAACACTGGAATGCTGTACTTTCAAAATTCTTTCTGTATTCTTGTGAAGGCCAAGATGTTCACAGATATTTTCGGATTTTCCAGCGACTACAGGGCAGTTTTGAGTTCATAGCAATTCAGATTGTCGTGTAAGACCCACATGGTGGACATTCCTCACAACTACTACCAGAGCCATTTTATTGCCTCCTGTCCTTGTCCTCTGGGCTGCCAAGCCACACGTCCCAGGGCCCAGAGCAGTGAACACATATTCGGAAGTTCCCTATCCTGTTACCAACTCTGATGCTGATGCCTTTCACTCACCTCACTGTAAAATAGATACGACATTTATTTCAGCCGTGTGACAGGGCTTTGGTGTGATTTTTCACAGCAGATGGGGCTTTAGAGATCTGCAAACTACATTAACAAGCTGACAGTGCCTCTGAAGACAAGGCACACATTAGGAGCTTAGCACAGAACATTCAACAGAAAGAAGTCGCAGCAACCCAAACAGATGAAGAAGGCCTTTGCATTTAGCAGCTTTTCATGTTGTTTTTCCAAGCACATTCTAAACTCTTTTGCTTTTTTCAAGGACTGCCAGCATTCAGGTTATGTAGGCATTTTCAGGTGCCAAAACTCTCATTTTTGGCAAGCATTCAGTGACTTGGGGCATGGCAAAGAAACTGTGCTTGTTAGCAAAAAAAATTAGGAACAACACAACTTGGGACTCAACTTGATGAATTCCTCACTTGACCTGGCCTCAACAACGCTGGCATGTAAAGCCTAACCATGAAATACATCTGTTATGTAAAGACATTGCAGCAAGGACTCCGCTGCCTGCAGCTGCGACAGCAGAGCCACACAGAGGTAACGTACCCGGAGATCAGCCACGAGGTGTCAGAGCTCCACCAGCCGTCCTGCTGCTTCCAGTCCCGCCGGCAGTCCTGCATCCCAGCATCGGGAACCCAACACGCTCCAGCAGCTTCCAGGCTGTACTGCACAGTGCTAAAGGAGGCAAGTTAGTTCATCAGTCACTTTTAACCTGTGAAAAAACCACCGCCAGATGAAGGAAAATAAACTGTAGTAAGTTTATGAATACCACAAATTCCTGTGCTGGCCTGCCAAATACCACTGCAGTATTTATGTTTGGGATTCTCAAAGGATCAGGCCTCCTCCCTGCTTGGGAAGCATGCCTGGGTCAGGGGAGCAGGCAGGAATGCGGCTATTCCCAGCCACTTTGAACATGGGCACAAATTGGGGAGCCATTTATGCAACTGCCTAGAGAAGCTGACAGACTGGCTGTGTCCAGGAGACCTTAAGCATCAGTTTCTAAATAAGAATAACTAAAGTACTGAAGGAGTACAGAGGTGTCTTCCATTTATAAAAACTGAAATGTAAATGAAGCTGGTAAGAGGGAAATAACTGCTTTTTACTTAATTAAGCCACCTACATGCACATCTGAAGATTTTTCTTGTTTCTGGTGTGACTTTATCAGTTGAACTTCTAAGCCTTGTTGTACATGCTTCTTAAGAGCTTGCACTAAGAACCTGTTATAAGTGAGCTCCTGCTGATACAGAGGTGACTTTGGTGAATATGTCCCCATCATGGGGATGCCCTGCCCTGTTCATCAGGCAGGCTGCCCTCCTCTCCCTGCCCAGTCACATTTCTGCTGCCTCCTCCTTGCAATGGGCAGAGGTAAGTAACATATTTAAGTAACATTAAGCAACAGATCCACTGGAGTTCCAGGAAGAGAGGGATTTTGATGCTAAGCACTACAGTATTTTGTGACTGAAACGCTACTTTGAATCAACAAACTAGGAAATCCTTACGTCATTGCTAATCTGGCCCTGGTTGCACTCTGGTGGTAGCCAATTTCTATTTTTGGTTTTAGTTATTTTCCTTTGTTCACTCTTTCAACTATTAATTCTATTGTTAAACAGAACCCTGAAATAAATATGTGAACACAAGATGTCTTTGCTTATATTGCAGGTGCAACGCTGAAGAATCCATTTGTAGATATGGATGCTGCCCCCCCCCCCCCCACGTGTAATATAGCATGACATAGTTCCATGACGTTATAGCGGTATCAGAATCAACAAAGATTTCTCTCTAGAGAAACCACCCGAGGTGTTGCAGCAGAAAACCATGACTAATATAGTTAGGACTTCTTGACAACCACACGGCCCTGAAACCGTGTTTGCAGATGAGTGGTAACTAATACTCTTTTTTAATAAAAAAAACCGCAAGACCCAAACTTCAGTAGGATTTTGAACAGTCATGCCATGACAAGAAGGTTTAAGAAAAAAAGATAATATATTTCTGTCAAACTGTGCCACACAACAACTGGAAATACCACTATATTTTTAAAACACAGGTATGTGCAGAATGAGCATTGACTTGGGCAGTTGGTATGAAGAGGTAAAATTGTTTTCTGTTGTACTAATTTTTTCTTGAATTTTACAGAAATGTTTTATATATTCTATGGCAACTGTTTAATGACCTTAAAGTAACAAGGACTGCAGATTATAGTAGTATGGCCAGATTTACTACCTGAGGAAAGGCATTTTGTAAACATACAAATAAAAATATCATGAAGCATATTATAGGATGCCCTATATTGTCCAAAGACATGTATTTATCATGTAACAGAAATGGCGAATAGGATAAAGAGGTATACTTGAAAATTGCCATCAAAAAGATAACACTTGATTCCATTCTAAAGGAGAGAAAGCGTGCTGCTTATATCCATAATGGCTGTACTTAACCTTATACAAAGTCGTCTTTTTCCAGTTAAAAAACAATCTCAAAGTACTAGGTAGGATACATTGCTAACCCAGTTTTCATATTTTTGTGGCATCCTTGGAGTCAGTTTAACAGAACAATCATTATTTTCATACTCCTGTTTGAATCTGGTCTTGGCTGTCTCATACTGAGAATAAAGTGAAAGACTCCCTGGAAATATTCCGCTCTCTCTAGTGACAATATAAGGCTCCTAGACAAATACCTTAGATTAGATGCCTAAATTTTGATGTCTAAAGTAAATAATTTATAATGCCAAGAATATATAACCACAGTATTTAATTGATGACTGCATTTTGCAGAATTTGGATTTTAAAAAAGCATAATGCATTAAGACTATAATGCTATAAGATAAAATCACGTCCCCTAGATAAGGTATGCACTTTCTCAGTATTAGTCTATGATTACCAAGATGAAAGGAGTTCTCTCTCCAGCACCTCAACACTGCCAATATAAGCTGACTTTCAGTCAACTTACCATAAGTATCTCCTGATAATAGAGATTATAGGTGCCCAAGACACTCTTCCAATGGCACAAAACTACATTTCAGAAGACTGCTAAGAACTTGCCATTTAACCTGTGAAAGCCTGAAATGCCAAGCAGTTCATCATACAGGCATTCTTTCCTGAAATACTAAATGACACAGTAGATTCGGGCTAATCAAATAATAATAAACATTGGGCTTAACATTCCAGCAACAGGCAGAGTCCATACAGAAACTAGTTCCTCACACAAGTGATCCCTTTCCTTTTGAAATTACCACGCTACCTTCACTTACCAACACTCTCTTGTAACAGAGCGCACAGCACCTCAAGGGAGCAGTCAGAATTTCTGAACCCTGTACCATACTGCACATCTCTTCCCTGGATTTCAGGCTGAGTAACCAACACCATGGAGGAAAAGAAAGGCAACAGGAGAAAAGTCACTTTGCTGCCACATAGCAAAGGAGACAGTATTTCGCAGGAGACTTATTTTTTCTGCCTTACAGGCACAGAGCAACAAATTATTTGTCTTTATCTCCCAAGCTGATGCCTTCTTTCTCCTGCTGTTGCTCTTCTCCCTCTAAGTCCTACTCATCAGTCAGAGCTACTGAGTCCCTACTGCTGCTTACATTAAAACTATCCAGATCTCCTCTCCTGCAGTCTCACAGCTGACTTCTGTAGGACTTCTGCTCTCCTCGCTGACTTTAAAGCTGGGCTCTGTGGCACTGTCAGTGCCCAGAGTGGTTTCCTTGTGATACAAACCACAGGCAATGAGACCAGACAGGGAAGGTGGAAGGCTTTCACTCCTCTTATGCAGGCCCAGCATTGACACACACAGCCCACAGTTTCACATGCACACTCTTCTGCTGGGGGCGGCAGGGAGGCATGTAGATTTATGATCCACCTGCAGCTGTTCAGATTATGGACACATCTAATACTAGCAGTAAGTATATTGCACTCTGAGATTCAAAGGCCCTGGGTTCAATGCGTGCTGCCAAAAGAACAACTGTGGATCTGCATTACACACCATGGAAAAAATGCCTGTGGGTAGTCTATTCTAGTTCTCCCCATGGAGTTACGTGACTCCTAATGCAATGTTGGGGGAAGCACAAAAGTCTTCAGGGCTTAAACATTCTCCATTTAAAGAACTAACAGATAAATCTACCTATTGAATAAGGTGTTTACCAATATTGGATTTAAACTAGTTTGGAGAAAAAACCTTAAATTAAACTTGTTATATTACATGAGCAATGTCTCCTTAGGAAATGAAGACATGGTGAAATGAATCCATACATGTGAATATTCAATTCCTCATGCAGTGTGTAGCTATGAGAACATGTTTCTTTGGCCTGCTTTCAGACTAACATATTGTCAATTTTCCTTTGGTGTTAGACAGCTTTTTAATTTTTAAATTGATAATGCAGAAAATTAAGATAAATTATGTAAAATTTTACAGTATTGTGGCTACAAAATTTCAGATCAGCTTCTATAAAACTGCTCATCTATTTCATGTCCCATTTTTACAAGAATGGAAGCTGTGACCAGTTGTGTCCACACATAAGATCAGAATAATAATTAAAAGAACAACAATACCTTTGTGCTAAAGGCAACCTCCATAGAGGAAAAAAAGAGATTTTTTCCTCCATCTCATAGTTCACTAAAATGTAGAAGAATGTTCTGGAAAAACTATTTTAAGAAACTATATACTGCTAAAGACATCAGTCTTTGACATTCCTTTCCTTAATGCAGAGTTCACTGGTGTTTCAGAGGTGTTCTAGGAACTCCCAGCACGTAGACTAGTACCAGAGTACCCTTAATAAAACCCCACTTACTGCTTTGAATGGAGAAAGCACTCACCACTTTACAGAACTGGAGTGTAAATAATCTCATATGACTAAAAATGTCGGGAAAAAATGTAGGAAGAAGTATCAGACCCATGTGAACTGTCAGGTAAGTGTTCCTTCCAAAAGCAAAGTATTAAAACGGCATTCAGGTATTCCAGTCAAACATAAGTGATGTGAGCTTAGCAACAAGTCATAGGGTAATATTTTGCTTCACTTATGATATTTCATCGTTGTAAGTTGGAGCATTTGGTGGCAACATATTGTAAGTGCTTACACTTTGCGGCAAATGCACAGGACGCACAATAAAGCTGCAGGTAAACTGCGGGATATTTAAGAAAGAACGATGTTTCATATTCTGGATTCTACTTAATGAAAACAGTAAAGACCAGTGGCACTTCTTGATGGACAATGTACATGCATGGTACATATATATATATATATACATGCATAATGAGTGTGTATACACACCTAAAAAGGTTTCTGCAAACTTGTTGAGTTCAAGAATAGGGAAAAAGTCTGACGCAGGTAGCATTTAAAAATCCAAGTAGCAGATTAATAAAATTTTCAGTACATGTATGATTTATTATGTAACTAAGATACATGCATTTATATGCTGTTTAACGTTATTTTGTTAACTATTTTTCATATATATCATATCTGATGTACATATGCTTTATGTATTATATTTTAGTTACCATATTCTACATTACATATTAAAGTCACTTGGATACAATGTTATGTTTGGTCTCTAATTAACATTCCTTTATTGTTTTACATGATATTAATGAATCACTATTTTCCAGCACTGTGAGTTTGTTATACAGCAAAAAGCCCCTACTGCTTATGAAGTATTTATTAATTCTTTTTTAGATCCCCAGACTATATTGGAGGCTTATAGAGGCAAAACTCAGTTTCTCTAAGGAGAAACCTGGCTTATCAGTCAATTAGCACTGGGAGAATCAGAACAGTGAGATCAAATACTACCTACTGTAATCTTATCCTGAGGAAGTTAGTGGATTATCAAGTGTATGTCATTTGGGAAGTGGATTAGTTTCTAAACATAGTGCCATGTGTAAGAAGAAAGGAAGTTCTAGCCTTCTGAGGAATTAGTGCTGATCTAACAATTTAACAGAAGCTCATCCTTACCTCTTACAACATGCTTTATAAATTATCTGGTTGACTCCTTAAAGAAAGTACGCATTTCCAGGTGTCCCATCTTCATAAGTCTCACCTGTCTGAAGAAATAAAAAAAATAAATGGAGTTAAATCTGGCATAAAAGGACAGACTAAAGTTTGAAGCTTAATACTAAGTATAAATGCACATCATATTTGCCTTATCTTTCTAACTGTGGAAAACCATTTAAGTAAAAGGATATTTACAAATACTTTGAAACTTCAGCAAGGAAGAGATACACTATTTTTTAAGTTCAAAACCACACTTTTCAATTTAGTTTTCTGTAGCCATGTTTTAAATATATCTATACAGCTCTCAGCTTTATAAATACTTTAAAACAATGTGATAAGAGCTAGCAGAAAAGTTCCTTCAATTGTTATCACAAAGAGTATTTAAAAAGAAAATCGTTAACACTACTACAAAACTTGTTAATCCATATTCTACCATAGGTTAAGATTCATTTGCATCCAGACATACAGCGCAAGTGCCACCTGAACTCCTATACCATTATAGTATATTTTCTAACCTGGGAACTCCAGACTGACTCTGTGTGGTGCTAGTCACCATAGCATTTCCACTTGAAAGTCAAGGAGCACTCAGGATGCTAAGCAGGTCCCTGAATAGTAACTTTAGTCTTATATTATTTAAACGGATTCAGTCATAAGCATCTGTCACTCAATTACAAGGACTTTTTAAAGCAACAATTTGCTTAATGTTAATATAATTGTATCCATGCACTAATGCTCTTAAGAAAACTGCAGAAAGGGAAGGGAGAAGGCCAACCTGCCCATGATGGAGCACCAGTACACTGACAGCCGGTACAACCTGAAATGCAATAGCAACCGCTCAAATGCAAGAAAGTGCTAAACCACACACGTTCCTATCAGTGGGCCTTTAGTAGGAGCCCAGAATCCTCATCATCTTGAAAAATGAGGAAGGTAACGACAGGTGGATAACGAGAGGGCCATAATTCAGCTGACAACACGTTAAGAAGGAGCCCCTTTCTTAATGCTGTATGGAACGAAGAAAGGCACACTGGGGTGATTACAGAAACAAGCAAAACACCGGGAAACACGCACATGTGGTGATGCACTGGGGACGTGCCAGATGACAGCCCGAGATGCCCTGACATATTTCCCTGCTGTGGGTGGGGGTCATGGCAGCAGGGGCCAGGCCAGGGGAGCTGCTCTGCTCCAGTGGGTTGGGGCTGGGGCCTCCCACGGGCTCCCCTCACGCAGCGCTCACCCATTGTGCCCACAGATGGTTTCAATTCCTGACGCACAATCTTTCTTACAAACAGCCAGCCTCAATTATCTTCAGCTGAGCAGCTTGTGCCTCCGATTTCAACTTTTATAGCAGCACCGGTTAACTTGTAAGCATGAAGCACATGTGGTTACGCACAGCACGAGGAGCCCAGCTGTGGAGAACAACGCCCACACCTGACAGTGGCTGCCTGGGGTACTCCCCTAAGTGCAACCAGTGGCTTCTAGGGCCTCCTCCACATCAGCCCTGAGCCAAATAACCCGCGTCCGTTCCCTCCTTGGGATTTACCTGTGTGGTCCCTGCAGCCGCCCACCCCTCAAGGCCAGCCTCTCCCGCTCGCCAGCCACAGACGGCTGCCCACCCTCACCCCCGCAAAGCCCCGAACTGCAGGAGAGCGGGGCGGGCTGCGGCGAGGCATGTCCCCGTCCAGCCGCCCGCTCCCCGCCGGCGCCCGGTGAGAGGCCCCTGGGAGGGAGGAGCGGGGCTGTGGCGGTGCCGCCTCAGCGCTAGCGGCGGAGCGGGAGTGGGGCGGCTGAGGGGCTGCCCGCCGCGGCGCTGCTCTGCAGGGGTGCCGGCGAGCCCCACCGCGGCGCGGCGGCCGGGGAAAGCGGGGACCGCGTCCTCTTGGCAGGTGGAGGCTGTGGAAGGGCCCGAGGGCGCCCACCTGCCTTTGACGCCCGGCCCTCCAGAGGGGACGCAGGCCTGAGGTGATGGCGCTTGCTGCGGCCGGCCAGCACAGTGCAGAGAGGCGGTGCCTCGGGCCCGCCCGGCCAGGTGGCGTTGGCGGGAAAGGGCCGGCCCGGCTCCTCCCTGTGCCTCAGCGGGGAGTGCAGGTGACCCCGCAGGCCCCTCTGGCGGGCTGCGCAGGGCCTCTTCGGGAAGGCGGAGGGGGGTTGTTCTGGAAGTTCCGGTGAGGGGCACAGCTCTTGGCCGGGGAAGGCTCTCATGTGCAGGAGGCATCTGTGGGGGCATATGTTTTTCAGAGATCCGTGGGAATCTGCTAGTAAACTTAAGGGCCCTGGTCTGGTGTGCCTGGCCTGGGCCACAAGGCTGTGTGGTGTAGCTGGGGGTAGCACTGGTTGAGAGCTCCTGAGGTAAAATGGGGTGAGGCTCTCACGCAGTGCCTCAGCGATGTGTGAGAAAACCTGCTTGCATTCCCCCTCTCTCCTGGCGTATATAGTAAAGATTTGAAAACTACCTAAAACAGAGAACAAAACAGGTATTTACTGCCTCACCAAATCCCAGCGTACTTCCAATAAGCTAGGAGAAAGGATGAATGCTCGAGCAGGTGGCCAGAGGTCTCCCAAGGAAGAGTAATGCTCATGCAGGGTGTTTACATCCTGCCATGAACTAAAATAGTCTCTCTCATGCCAAACCATAAGCTGCTGGTTGAAACCTGAGCTGAACTTCCTTAATGACCAGAGGAGCTTGGTTAACTTCCAGCATGGCCAGCTTTAATTTTCACACCTCTCCAAACTTGCTGGGACAAGAACCAGATGTATGAGAATACAGTGAACTCCTATTCTTGGGACATTGCTGATCCAATCCCATGCAGCATGTATCAGAGCACACTATAAAAGGGTTTCTTTCTCTCAAAAGATTTCCTGTTTTGATGTGTTTTTGAGGCTCATGTGGTCTGTGTGGTTGACGTAAATGCTAAATTATTGGCCACATACATTCACCTAAACCAGAGCTCTGAATCCTTTCACGTATAGGTCTTCATGTGAGAAAGCCTCTTATTTTTTCACATGATTCAGTTTCCTCCCTTAACATGAGGCAAAATGCTACTTCAGCACACACAAAAGCCGCCTGCTACGCAGAACTTAGTGTGTAGGCATCTGTCCATGCTGGCTTTTCTCTCACTGATGTTGGTGACCCATCTGGATGCTTGGCTACCAGATTAATCCCAAAGCTCCTCAGTGTTTTTTGTGCATCCTAAACTGAAATCCATAGCCTTGCTGCTATTGGCACGCAAGCTAGTTAATTAGCAGTAGCTTGGGTGTGTTTATCTGTACAATAGTCACACCTTCAGTTCCAGTGCAGACATCTGTCTGCTGTGTATACCCCAGTGGAGGTTTTAATGAATGGCTGTCCAGAAATGACTAACTCATGCAAGAAATGGCTCTAATACTGCAGTGCATTTATGAGTAAGTATGAAGTGCTACAAAACTCTGAGCACTGTGCTGGGAAATAGCCCAGCCAGATGGAAACAGTCTATCAAATACTGCAAGAAAACCAGGTGCTTACAGTGCATACCTTGGTCACTGTGCAGATTAGGGAGGCTTTTCTTCTTAGATGCTGAGTAAATCTCTAAGCATTAATGTAGGATTGCCAGCAGGTTCAAAACAGTCAGAAGTATCACGTGGCCTGGTCTATTTTGGGGGATTGCTCAGAGAGTTGAAGAATTCTGCTCAGGGCCTTATAGCTCCTTTTAGGATTTCTGGTAGCCAAGATGCTATTTGTAGGTCTAGAAGCACCAGAGTTTCAAGTAAGACAAATGCAACAAAGCAAGATTGTGATCTTTTAGCAAAAGGCAGTGAGAAGGGCAGGGAAGGCAGCAGCTTTCCAGTAGGTTAGCTCCATCCTGTTTCCTTAAGGCATGTTAAGTTTCCTTAATGAAAGGGGAGAGGGGACTAGGGCAAGACCAGAGGACGACAGGTTGTGGAATCTCAAAAGAGTCATGAGATAGTACTCCCTAGCTGCATAAAAAATGGAAGGAGTGTAGAGAACCACTGCTGCTCACTCATAATAAAACTCCTATCTCCAAACAACTCTTATCTATCTTATTGCCTCCCTGTCCATAGTCAAGTAACTACGAGGAGCCAGGGCTCTCATTTTAAACAGATTTCTAAGCATCACAGTCCTGGAGGAAATCTTGGGAGTAAACATAAAATGATCTGAAATATAGATTCAAGAAACTCCTTCTGGCAGTGGGAGGGGAAGTGTTACTCTCACAATTCTGAAGCTTGACTTGTGGTCATTGGGTACTTGGGGCTGGTCGCTGACTGTGAACAGGAAAGGGCAATACTCTGGTGGTTATTACGGAAGTGAAGTCTCCATCAGGAAGATGCAGGTGCATGTTTTGTTTCAAGTCCTGGGCTGTCTCATCTTGGAAGGATTTATTCCAGTCTTTCACCAGTACCTATACCATAATAACGAAAGCAAAAGGTTATTCTGGTTTTAAAAACATGCAAACAGTTAGAAAAATCCCCATTATGCTAATGACAGAGTAACTTGCGTGAGAGGTGGTATGCTTTAGAGTCATTCTTTGCAAACATTCTAGGTGCCATTAATATTAGTACCAACTTAAAAGCTAAGTCTGATAAAGAGTAATTAGTCATGATAGGACTGAGATGGGCTATACTCTGTAGAGGAATGAAGGCTGAAGGCAGTGGGTTGATTGGCATTGATAACATGCAGCTGTGGCCTTGCCTCAGCGGCAGTGGGTTGATTGACATGGATGATGTGCAGGTGTAGGTCGTTCTGCTAAGTGGTTAAATAGCCCTGAGGCTGGTGGGAGAGAGGTTTGTGTGGGGGAGGAGCAGTGTGGTCTGACCTCTGGAGGAAGGTGATACAGCACTGACAGTAGAATCTGACCAACGGTAAAGCCTTGTTGCAGCCTACTAGTTTGTTTGTGCTGTAACAATACTCCATTAGAAGGTTTTATGTATATGATTCTAAACAGTTTATAGGAGTCTAAAATACTGTTTATTGCCATTTCAGTGCGCCTTTTGAATGAGCTTTAGTAGAGCCCCGACCATCATTTAGTCATCTAAAACCTGCTTGTATCAGCTACATACGTATGGTAAATAGTGTAAATATATAAAGTGGGTATATACATATAAAATCAAGTTGTATGTAACTGGATATTTACTATGAACCATTCTGAACTGGAGCTTTGATGATTATACACAACCACAAGTTATCTGTTTAAATTTAATTTTTTTATTTTTATTTTTTACTTTTTATTTTTATTTTTTAATTTTATTTTTATTATTAAATTTATATATAAAAATAATTATTAAAAATAAATTAAATTAAAAATTAAATAGTTAAATAAATAAAATAAAATTAAATACCCTGTGGGGTAACATCAGGGTTGAGCAGTCTTCTGGGTAAAGTCGAGGTTAACTACATTCCTAGGGCTCTAAGATTTAAGTGAAATTACTGGAGACCTTGAAGATGGAAAACGTAGCATCAGGGCTGGGTGTTCTTTTCCCTGCTTCATAAAGGTATCATTGTAGAATCTGGCAAACAAAGTATAGGATTTAAACAATTCACTCATTGTGTGATGTCAGTTTATGTCATCACCTAACTTAAGAAATCATCTCAGTACTGTTACCAATTTGTCCTTCATAACTGGAACATCTTCTCAACTGCATTATGTCATGTTACTTTATATCTACAAATTCTGTTTGTTACCTCACATTTCAATACATTACCTCTTAGCAGCTTGCCCTTCGAAAATCCTATTCTTCTGATATTTCTTGGCTTCCTCTGTAACAGTCTCTTGTTAATATAGAGTTGTGATGGTTTTAATGTCAAATATGTTTAATCTCTTAAACACCTCAGACTGTAGCTACTGAATGCTACAGTAATACCGAATGTGTTAACAGGTCAGGGATAGATAGCCCAAGGATGGTAGCAAAAACACAGGCTTGAAGATTATAAAAGTTATGTTCTGAGCCCATTTTGCAGAAAGCTTTCTGAAAATATGCTTAAAAACATGTGAAAATGAGATGGAGGTGAGGATAATAGTTTTTATTTCTATGTGGTGGTTTGTTTTTTTTTTTCTTTTGGGGTTTATTTTTGGAGGGGTTGTTTGATCTAAACTCTTGGGATGGGGAAGCATAGTCCTGTCTAGAGCTCTTGTAAGCAACTGTTCTTCAGGCTGGGCAGAACTGAGTAGCGAACTGTGTATGACCCGCCAGGAGCTTACATGCATTCCCCTGAAGTGTAACATGCTTCTGCTATGAATAATTTTTAATTTAAAACAGCAAAACAAAAAACTTGGACCCATTCTTCTACATTATGCTTTGTGCTGAAGAAGCTATGGGGATTGCATGGTAATCATATCTGACAAGAAAAGCTGTTTCCAAATATGTATCAAGAGTCCAATACAAAAATTGGACTTGTGACTACAGGCTGTGGATGGGAAATTACCTATCACAGTGGGGTGCTAAAATCAGTTCTTCATAATTACATTGATTTCTCATAAAGTTTTAACAAAAAGTTACTATTTGGGTAATTTGTTTCATCTCAAGACTTTGAAGCCATTTCAGATACTGGACTTTATCAAGATAAAACAAAACCAGTATCTGGATACTTCATGCAGTCTGCTTTTTAATTCACTTTCTAAAAACCATTCTGATTTTGTTTCAAGTTGAAATTCTTGAAAAGGTGTTGTAGGTAAAAGAGCTAGTCTGCTCAGAGCTAGAAAATGGGGCTAGAGAAGTGATATTATCACTGTTTGGGGCAACAGGAAATTATTAGGAGTAAAGAGACTTTGTACTTTTTTAAAAGATGGTGAAAATTTGGAAGGAATTCAGCACATACGACTACTTAAAGGCTTTAGGTAGTTTTCATTCTAATGCTAATGCTCTAAGGTTGCTGTTTGAATTCCAAAACAGGCAGTTCTACAACTCAGTCATAAAAGCTCTCTCCCTGGAAAAGTGAGGGAAGACATCTAACCAGATATGAGGGAATACAGAAACACCTTTACCTGCATGAAGGTTTTAAAGCTGAAGATTGTGTATGGTATGATAGTGCAGGGCTAGATTCTTTTGATGTAAATCCCAGTGCATCCTCTTAGCACTAATCTGGAGGAGTTTAAAACGACCTGCAGCAAAGTGTACAAACTCCAGATCAGGGAACTTTAAGGCTTGGTCCAAATCTATATGACTTATTTTCCTAAAATTGCTGAGACTGGCTATCATGGCTTCTGACTATCTGAAGGGTATAAGTGGATCTTATTTTAACTATCACTTCATTTGCAGTACCCAGGACCAGGAAACAGCTTAGGCAAACCTGTCTTCATTGGTTCATATGTTGTTATTCACATGATAAATGGCAGGGATCAGAGAAGTCATATTAGGGTTAAAAATATCTCATGTAGAAATTCCTTAGTCGTCAAAGAATTGGGAGGCAATGGTAAGATGAAAATATGACTTTGTCAGTATGTGGAAACATTATGTTCTTCCAGGAGCAGACTAAGAGAAGGTATCTTAGTAACAATATATGCAGTTTTCAATCTGCATCTACTCTTGTAATTTTCTCAGCTGACGGTGTTCTACTAGTTTATAAGCTAGCTCAATCATTTGCTTCTTGACATGTCTTTGGTTTGACTTCTTCCCTGTCATTATCTATATCAAGTGTTCTTTAACTGTGTTTAAAATTTCCAGCAATGGTGATACAGGCTTTTGGCATGGCCACAATTATTTTCAGATAAAGATAGTAGGCCACACACCTCTAGGAAGAAGAGAGCAGGCAAGAGCTGTGAAACTTTCCTCTGCATGAACTTGTCTGCTTTCATACTCAGGCCTAAGGAGTGCTAGCTTGCCCCTGTGCAGAGAAGGCTACCACACAAAGGCTATGGCAGCTGCCTGCTGACATTTGAAGCTCCACAAGCAGTACTTTAATCAGCTGCAGGTGGGAAAAGGTAGGGATTGCTGCTGAGTGTTACTCAAAAGCTGTGCTATGTCAGAGTAAGAATGTGGGAATTTTAGGCACATGTTGTTGGCAGCAGAGGGATATGGCTAGGAGGAATGAACACTGGGATGCTGTCCAGCTCCTTTGCAAGTGCTAGAGCCAGCTTGCCTTCAACATCTGTACTGAGGATTGCCTGCAGGAATAGAAACGGTGTTCTGCATTATTACAGCAAGCTATCACAGGAAGGTTTGGCTCTGTAGTTCATTGTATTTTCTCTTTCTCAAATTTGTGTGAACATGAAAAGAGAGGGAAACAGTGGCAGCTGTATCCATCAGAGGAATCAGGTGAGCCAAACACCTTGCAAAATATATCAGACAAAAGAAATGTTAGGTTTTCTGCATTTCTTTTGCTGTTTCTTATGGACAGACTGTATACGGGTGTGTAGCAGCTTTGTTTTTACCTTTTGTATTCTGAAACACCCATTCTAACAATACAGTATGTAACTCACAGGTAGTCCTGTGAAAGTCATTGAGATTAGGTCAAGATGTTATTAATATGATTGAAGATCATAAAATCAGATGTTAAGCATTTAGTGAATAACTGCCATGTCTGATGCTTAAGGGTGGTCCGAGACGATGAAATCTTTGTGTTAGATCCCCCGTATGTTAAAAATGGCGATGTTTCAAGGTACCGGCCCTCTTGATTAGTTTTTCAGCAAACCACAGTTATCTCTTCCTAGACTTGAATATCCCCCTGTAGTAAGGGAAATAGTTTGAAGCAAGCATAACTTTCTGCATGAAGTTACCAGTACAGTTAATCCTATTAATTAAAATGATGTATTTCAGTTGTTGATGCTGTTGAATTTTCATAATTGATACAATTAAACCTAACCCTTTAGATCTTTTCTAACTGTCACTAAGAGTAGGCTAAAAGTCTTTAAAATTGTTCTTAACATACAAATTTGAGCTGTCACAAGGGACAGATGAGTTGCTTAATGTTTAGCTAAAAAATTAGTTAATCTCTTGCATATTTTCTTCATATTTTGGCCTATGGAAAGGCTGTTTGTTATTTCAGAATATCTTGGCTGTAGTCCATCTGCAAGACCTCATTTATTCTTTTGAAATTTGTAGCCTTCACAAGCTTGGCATCTGCGATATCACAGACAATGAATTATTGTGGCTAGAAGTCTCTGGAATTATAAAAACCCTCCTCCGTAAGAACATAATTTTTTTTTACAGAATTGGGATTTGTTCTGAGGAAGCACAGTTGGCAAAAAAAAAAAAATAATTCAGAGATAACAGATTTTTCATCTTTTTTTCACCCTCGGAATGAACAAGGGAGTACTGATGCTGAAGAGTTGCTCTTTAAGTAAATGGAATCTTTCTCTTCTCTCTTGGCAACGGCAGGAGTATTCTTGTGCTGTATGACAAGGCTAGCTGGTGCTATATTTATCTTGTAGCTGTACACACATTTGCAAGAGGTCGCTCAATAAGAGAAAGGCAAAGAGCCAATGCAGTTTAAAGAAAGTTTGTTCTACCATAGTTTTAATATTTTGGGTTGGCTTAAAGACAGGGCCGCATACTTCTGGAGGACTGGGGAATAGCATTACTGATACGAAATAAAAACTTTCCTGAGTTGTCTCTGGAAAGATTAGGGTTTTGTGGAGAAGCAGGGGGGGTGAGGGTGTAAGTTTTCAAAATGGAGTTCAATAGATGTTTGGGTGCATCAGCAGAAGAGGAAAAAGGAAGACAAGAGGGTGGGGAAGATGATATTAATAATGCTGGCAGTAGTGTGGTCCATGAACAGCCGGATTTGGCACAAATGTACCTTACTTGTTTGTCTGAAAGATATATGAAAGCAAAATTCACTCTGACAGCGTACCTGACATACTGGCTGTTGCTGAAACTCTGCAAGGTAAGAAATTTTAGTACAAATATGTGAGATTTTTATTTAACTTATGTGCTTAAAAGGCAATTTGATTAAAGTCTTTGCTGAAGCATTTGATAATTCATTAATATATACAATTAATTACCTTCATGGTTTATTACTAGAAGGAGCATTATAAATATTGACACTGTACTCAGAAACAGGTGATCCAACTTGTAGAGGCTACTAATTCAGTACTTTACAAAGCAATGCACTAATAATTGCCATACAGTTTATTTCTATATACTGTTTACATAGTGGCATGGGATTTGAAATTATTTTAGGTTAATTTCTAGGTGAAATTTATTGTACTGCTTTTCATTGGTTTACATTCATCTTGTGTGTTGGATAAGCAACAGAATGTATTTTAGTCCTGAAAACATGCACATTATAAAAGTAAGGAATTGGGAACATTTTTGCCAAATGTAATGGGGAATCAGTTTTAGCCTGTGGTGGGACCTACTTTAAATGTGATCTGGGCACACCTAATTAAAATATTTTTACTTGATGTGTTACTGGATAGGGAAGAAACAAGGCTTTGGACCATGTATAAATGCTATATGTAGTTTATTCCATTTCACCTTGCAGAAAGCTGCTTTAATATTCAGATCCAAGCAAGGAAACATTCAGTCCTACAGAAGTGATAGGTTTAAGGTTTTTGATTTGAGCCGAGAACACTGAGACATCTGAGCTTATAAGACTGATGTTTTTATGATAACAATGCTATATTAGTAAATGTAGAATGTGTAATATGTCTTCCTTTGTATTACTGCATTCAAGCTTTACACTCGTAGGCATTTAGTTGATGGGCAGATCACCAGATAGATCAAAAAAAATGTCAAAGCAACGTTTTCTGGCTGTTTCTACTTCTGAAGTTTAAGACAGATAGGAAATACATGATGGTGAAGGAGTGGAGACCACCGGTGTTGGGCCAGGTGGTGTCTCAGCAGCAACAAGCCCTCTCCTACAGGTACCTCTACATGTGTGGCAGTTTTGTGGCAGCACCTACATAGTTTTTTTGCTAGCATAGCTATGCAAAACTGTAACATAAAAATGTAAACTGAACAGTACTAACAATTTCATCTGTTAGATTGCTGGATAGCTTTGTTTCCATATATATTCCATATTTATAGTGCCTTTGGTTTTGTGGAAGTAGAGTTTATCAGGTGCTGCTGATTCCTTGCGTTAGGGGGCAGACACAGACACTTTCTTTCATATTACTTTTCCCTGTAATTTTTCTGCTTACTTGCTGCAGGGATCTTTTGTGAGGTTGACTGAAAGGGGTAGAAATCCATACAGCTACATGGGGGAAGTAAATAGCCTTAGGGCAGGTGTCAGAGCCATCATGTGAGGCAGAGTGCTGGAGCAACACACTTCCTGCTGGTTTTGCAGAGTGCTGATCCAGGGTGGGGAAGGTTTCACCTTGTCTGGTTCCTAATCGGTTCAGTTGGTTTTATTGTGGTTTGACCTCTTTGCAGCCATTGAAGCTGTAGGTTTTAAGAGCCATGCTTGTGTTACAGAATGATCCAGAGCTACTGCTTTGGTAGTAGTTGGTCTGGGTGTGTGCAGCAACTTCAATACCTTGGACTCACTACTAATGCATAGAAATTTTGTGCATTAATCATGATGTGTGCAGGAAACATTGAGTGGCATGCACACAATGGTCTTGTGTGCGCCTTACCCTTTACCATAAATGGTTGTTTTTAAACCTGACAAGTAGCAAACAAAATCTTTGGTGTTGGACTCTTACAAAGAAGCTATGGCTTGATGCAAAGAAAAACATGAAATGTCCCTACCAGGCAGGTATGCAGGAACTTCAGCGCAACATATGGAACAGAGGAGACCTAATGCCCACTTGGCTCCTTCTCCAAGTAAGCCCATACTTCTGTGGGCTCCATGTGGACTAATCTGTGAATTGCACAGTATCATTGAATACTTTGTTTATGTGCTTATGTCTGGAGTATGCTAGGGTTGCCCCATTTCTGTGTGGATATTATTCCTTAAATGGCAGGAAGAGTTATTACAATACATAAGCTAGGAGAGGTGCTTCTGTCTGATTGCATCTGCTTGCATATAGCATTACGTTTGCACAGTGCATATAAGTCCTTTGAGCTGGGAAGGAACAATTCATACTATATGAAAGTAGAGTGAAGAGAGGTAATGCAGTTTCTGTTAATATCACAAATTTCTTCAGAAAGCTTTCTGAGAACCTTACAATGCCCTAGCTAAGCTGAGAGGATAACTAAACCTCTAATTTATTAATGCTTCTTTCTTGCTGAGCTTTCTTAAAGACTGTTCAGATTTGAGACCCCCTTTTCTTATTTCCTGACACTCTTCCATGACTTAAGTCTCTTCCAAGACCTAATCCATTCAAAAAGTGCTATTTTTTTTTCTCCTTCCCCCTCACAAGAACAAAAGCAGCACAGTGTTGCTTTTTCTTAGGTTCTGCAGCTTGGCAGAACCTAGCAAGTCTGGCCTAGTGGGAGGGGAGGCCAGCAGCATTGAAATGGTGCTGCTGTGGTACAGAGGCACCCTTTGTAACAGCCAATGTACACCTCCTTTACATCAAAATTATTCCAGCTCTTGGCTACAGATAGTTCTTCAGGTGCTTATGACTTGGAAAATATCTGGGGCTCCCTATAACTCCTTACCAGCGCTACCCTGAAAGGGGAAATAGTTATGTAAGTAGGTGGCGTGGAGAGAGCCGTGTAGCCTGCTGGTCTTCTGTGGACTACCATCTGGGAAACCTCGCTGATGTGTCCCCAAGGTAGGCTTTAGATTTTAGGGGTCACCACAACTTGTGGGGATGAGACAAAAGACTGTGAATCTTTCTAAAAGTGCCACATGCCATAGAAGCTATCCTTTCAGCCAGTTCTGCTTTTCAAGTCCCATTGAACATCACGCAGTTGCAAGGAAAGGGTGGTTGGGCACTCATTTATAGATGCCTGTGAACAAGTTAAGCTTCTTGCTTCTGTGCAAAGATGCATTTGGCTAAACAGCTTGTCTGTAGATGGAGCTTTTCTATTATATATTATATATTATCTTTATATATTATCCGTATATTATCGAAGTTAGTTGTCTTCTGAAATGGAGAGTTTCTCTTGGGCTAACGTGTTTGGCACCCAGTAGCCCTTACTCATAATGAAGCCCCTTGGATCTGTAAGGTTGTTTTCTAAATCTTATAAGGGCAGGTATCCTGCCAGATCTCAGACTTGAGCAGTGCTTCCCTGACATTCTAATGTGTGTTACTATTGCACGCAAGTGGACGTCAATTATTTTGTAACTGAGCTTCATATCAAACTGCATGAGAGCACACACAGATTGGTGTCTGATTTCTCACTTGCTAAACACGGTCTTTCCTCATTCTGCTTGTGTTAGTTCTTCCCATCGTAAATAATCTCTTCATTTTTCAGTTCATGGCTGCTTACCTGTGTCACGTCCAAAGATATTTGCTCACAAAGAAGCGAACAGCTTTATAAACTTTAGAAAAGTTTTAGAAACAAAAGGTTAAATTAGTGCAGTCTCCTATGGGCGATCCCTTCTTAATGTGTAAGAATGATTGATTTAAATAAGCTGATTCCTTTCTAGCTTAAGTAAAAGTTAAAACAGAGAGTTCTGAAACACCTTGAAACAAAAGGTACCCACAGAGGGAGATGGCCATCAAGTTCCATACTGATGTCACACTAACTTTTCAAATAAGACAATAATTAATACATTAAACTTGTGAGAAAGAGAACAGACAACAAAAAGACCCCCCTCAAAATAAAAGCAGGCTTTAATTCAGATTTCACATAAGTTTAATTGAATTGATCCTCTTTTTCATTAATTTACAATACTTCAGTAATACCCAGTACCTCTGACTATCAAGAACAGTTGGTTAATGCATGTGATTTCCCTGTTACACACTATAGTTCAAGTGTTTTCTGTCAGCTCACCTGGTATTCTTTTAACAATCTAAATCCATACATAAGGCAAAATAACGGTGAGGTGGATCTGTTACCTAATTTCTTGTCTGCGTGCATACTTTTTGAGTACTGGATTCTATGGAGCTTCTGCTGTTGCTGTGTCATGACTTGAACACGACAAACTTGTACATGCTACATAAACCTACCCCAATGGATCCCAAATGAAAGATGAAAGTATTTAAATCACTATCCTATGGTTTAGGGCATAGGAGCTTAATTCTCAGCTATGCAATTGATTTATTACTCTGTATTGATAATCTTACTGTCCTTGGCTCAGCTTATTGCCTGTAAAGGGGATAAAAAATTTGTTGCATTTTTAAAAAATCTCTTTATATTTACTTCTGAATATAAATATTGTGGGGCTAGATTATCTTTCTATATGTATGTGGCAGTGTAAGGGCAGTCTGAACAGTATGGGATGAATCCCTTTCAAGGGGAAAGAGGAGCCTGGTTCTATACTGTGAATGAATTTTCTAGGCATTAGTCTGTGATCACAAGGAAGTGTAGAGGTACTGCCTGCCTTCTTTTGCCATCCATTTGAGGAAAAAAAGGGTGCAGAGAGGCCATTTTTAGCCTTTTCTTATCTGATGTTTTCAAAAAGATCTTCATTGAAAGTGTGGTGCCTTTTGGAGATGTCACTTATGTATTCCACATCTTTATTTCTCATTCCTGGGATCTACAGACAACAGGTTGGAAGATCTAAGATGTAAGTGACTTGTTCAGGAGAAGGATCTCTCTTTTGGATTCCAAATGACAACCCCAAGAAACTGTCTAGTGAAGGGAGAAAGGGGTTTCAGATACATCTTGCCATCACAATTTTATAGTGGTTAGATACAATTGTTGCCTGCCAAGTGTGCTGTTACTGTGTTTTTAACACTCTCCATGTATTCTACTGAGAATACCTAACTATCAGAAGTTTGAAGCACCAGAAAGTTGGGTCTGAAAAAACTAATTTGAGGTTCCTATCTCCTTTTTTAGTTTGCTCCCAACATAACACTATGCTCATAGAAAGATTTTGGCAGAGGAGGGAGCTGAACCTTGAGATACAGTGTGAGACAGGGGCTTAACCAGTGGACCATCCCCCCTGTCCTGTCTTGGTAGGTGGCAGTTGGAGCAAAAAAAGAAAATACTGCAATGGGAACTGGCTGGCTCCTTTCAGTTATTTTCCAGCTACCTTAACATAAATATTTGTTGGAAATGGAAAGATATTTTTTTTAGTTATTTGATATGCTTATATGATCTTGCTGTGTCTGTAACTCCTCCCTAATAACTTTTGAACATTCCAGCCAATCTCCGCAAAATTTGAGTGAGGTAGACATTACAGAGTTCACATCAGGGAGACAGAAGTAGGTAGTCAGGGAGTGGAAACGGAGACTTGGCTAATACCCCTCCTGAGGAAAGACTCCTGCGTATATTTATCCCTTATTAAACATCAGAAACAGTGTAAAATGTTTCCCTTTCCACACTGAAGAACTGCGTATCTGTAGGAAACAGGACTACGTTGGTTCAGCTGCTTGCAGAAATACATGTTTTCTCAATAAAGTGTTGTTTGTTTGGCTGTTAATGGAACTCCACTGAAGCTTACTGTCCTCAGAGTAAAAGCCAAGATTTTTCAAGAAGTGCAACTTGAGACAACTAAAGAGGGATGTTTTTCAGGAAGCCGTAAACATTCCCTCCCCCCTCCCCTTGGAACACTGACTTTTTAAGCTGTCTCAGATGTGTCAGCCAGATCTCAATCTCCATTCACTTATTTGGTCAAAATGGTCAATTTTTTTTTTTTTTGAGTCAAGTTGCTAGGGTGAACAATCTGATTAGGTACACTGTTAATTTCTAAAACGGTCATAAGCTGTTATATAGGGCTTATTTTGTTCAGGGAAAATATTTCTGAATCAGTTTTCCTTTAATTTATGCCCAATTTTTCTGGATTTATTTGGGCCAGAAATATTAAAGCAACCTGTTTTATACTGGAGTAGTACTTACAGTGCTGGGTAGGCCCAAGTGTTGTAGAGAGACAGATAAATGGAAATAGAAAAGAGTGGAGGGGAAAACTGGAATGTATCAAACCTGACAGTAAGCTTGGTTCAGATTGGTTTCGCATTCTGGGCAGAGATGCAGTTCTTTATGGGCAGCGTAAATCATTTGGCCTGTGCTGGGGAGTTAGGCTTCTGCCTTTCCCCACTCCAAAAGGCCAAGAATTGAAATTTTCCTAGTATCTTTGGTATTTATCAAGCCATCTCCTGGATCTAGCTCTGAGCTACAACCAGTGTGTTCAGAGAGTGCAGGCTGTGAAAGACTGATGTACAGAACAGTTCTGAAACATGGGGAATGATTGCTGGAAAAGCCAGGCACATCCCTTTTTTTTACAACCTCATTCTCTTAAAATTACCACACCTTCTTTTGTGTGGGAGAACATATGTTTGTATTCAGTAGCTACTTTTCTGTGAAACTGTCTTTCTCAGCTATCAAAGTTCCCAGAAAACACTATCAATCAAAGATGTATTCTTTATGTTGTTAATTTGAGGGCAGCTCTTGCAATGAGCCTGCAGAGTTCGGCACCACTGGAGCTCATGAATCAGGGCAGAACTTTCTTGCTAAATCGTGACTTTACGATTAGGTTAAAAAAAATTGACTGAAATCCTGCATGACTAGTAGAGTATATGGGGTGGATTAAGAACCTGTAAATAGATGACTGAGAATAAATTACTACTTCTTGGGCATGCTGGAATACTTGATGCTTTTCCTAGAAAGTTTCTTATTATTATAGACATCTAGAGAAGGTGCTGTATTTTTTTTTGTCCTGGTGTTTTCTGTTGGAGGAAAAGAGCAGAGTTGGTGCTGGACAGAAACAAAATCTCTCACCTGATGCTTCCAGTATGGCACTCCAAGTGTGATTATTTACAAAACTGGATGAAAATTGGCAAGTATTGAGGAATTTGTGGTGTTACAGCTGCATCATTAAAGCAAGCCTTGAATAAGATGTTGCCAGATAGCACAATATCTAAATAACCACAAAAGTGCTTGGGCAGGGCTATTTTAAAAGTTAGGTAGATCACTCTGCCATTCAGGAACAAGAAGTGAAACAAAATTTGAGCTTCCAAATATCAACAAATGCATTTTTTCCACACACTTGACTAACTTATTTGGAAGCTTGCATTTGCACTGAGGAAGAGTGTGTCTTGGTGTGAAAAAGCCATTTTTTGTAGGGCTATCAACCTTCAATTATACTGCCCCAATTCCTGTAAAAAAATATGTAGAATAATATGAATAATTAAAAAAAAGCAAGCTATCACTTTACATTGAGTTTTAACATATATATTGCATTTTTTCCTTAGTCAAAAGCCGGTTTTGTTCTTTAACTCTCAGCTTTGCTTTTGGATGTAATAAGTGGATTAATCTGTAGATTAGAGAAAATAGCCTAATTTTGATTAGGGTCATTATAAGTGGACTGTCATTTTGATTCTAGCAAAAGAAAATGGTAGGATAAACCTTGGTAGCTCACCTTTTGTGTCCTTATCCAATAGATGAGACTGTAGTGTTGGGGTTTAGAGAACTTCCAGGTAATAAAGGAATCAAGGCAGAATTATTTACCATAGTTCAGATGCAAGCACTGAGCACAGACACAAGTTCACAGGCAGATTTTCAAGAAATGTCTGTCCGTGTTTACCACTCCAAATTTTCCTATCCACACTCTGCCAGCAGATACTGCTTATGCTGCAGGGGCAGCACAACAGGATATGAATCTGCCACCCTGAACATTGTTCTTAATGTCCAGATGTGTTAATGTAAACTGAAGTCTGCATTGCTGTTGTCTTCAGCCATTCCAGTTGACTCTCTGTTAATATGTGAGACCCACTAAGTCAGAGGTCAGCATTACATCCACTTACATTGTACAGGTGATATTAATCTATCCCTTGGACATCATCTGGAAAACTGGGCTAGTAAATTGTGTTACAGTGTTAGTTACTAAAATCTTACATAATGATTAGTGGTGCACTATGGTGACGTTGTATGATGCACAAAACTAACAGCATAAATGGTACAGCTTTATTTATAGCTCCTTCTTTATTTTCACCATTTGCTGATAATTATATTTGATGTTATACCCCAGAAAGCAATATAAATGCCCTATATTAATTAAATGAGACGGAATGTAATAGTCTTTGTTATGCTTTTTGTCTCTGTGTTCCTGCAGAACTAAACTGAAAAGAAAGGGGGGAAAAACCTCCTAGTATTTGGAAACATTTTAAAAATATTTCTCTGCTGCCAAAACAGACAGATAGCTTTTGTGCTCAGACAGAAAATTACGGGGTGGGGCAAGCAGAAGGGATTAATGCTGTCTCCAAATGAATAAGTGGGGTTTTTTGATGATATTTGCTATAATCCTATTGGCAAAATGGACAATCCTAGTACAGTTTGGTAGCCAGTCTCTCCCTGTTGAAAAAGAGACCAGGCCCTTAAGGTGTGGTGAGAAGCACGTGGGTGGTAAACTAGAATGTGGAAGAAATATTATTGTCAGTGCTCAGGAGAAAATAGCTTTTACAGTGTTGGCAATTAAAGTTCTCAAATTGGAATTTTTTCCCTTAAAGTCCCAGCTCCTGGAGGCAAGTGACTGCATAAATGTCTGATTTAAAAAAGCTTTTCAGATGCTATAACTGCACAGGAAAACCGAAATATCAGTTTGCAATGGAAAGTTCTCAAACAATAAATCTTTCATCCTTGGAATTGTCCATCATCTTGCAAGTGTTTTAGAGCTTGGATCAACTTGTTAAAGATGCTGATTATAATGGCTTGTGGGACTGACTTTGTTCTTTGCTTATGCCAAATAAAAATTCTAAACAGCATGAGTATAGCAGTGCTCATCTGGGAAGTGCAGGCTTTTATTTCACATCCCATATAAATAACTAGCCAGGATGCCCAGCAAAGAGAGTGTGGGGGGACAGGCATCAGCAAAATGCATTGGAAGCAGACGAAAGCCTCAAAAAAAAAAAAAAAAAAATTAAAAAAATTGCATTTATGCTGGTGGAGGCAAGCAAAGACTCCCAGAACAAATCTGCACACAAGACATCCTGGGAACTTCAATGGTCATAAATGGTGGAATGTTTCACATTGTTGAGAAAACCTAGGTTTGCTGCTCTGCTGTGGAGAGGACAGCTGCCTCTTGAATTGCCACTGTTTCTTGCAGCATATCATTGCAATTTAGAAAGCTAAGAGCTTGAGTAGCTTTTTGTTAGAGCGGTGAGGATGGCAACACATGGTAGCAATAATTAAAAAAAAAAGTGATCTGTGTGATCTCATGGTATTTCCAGTCTTACTGAAACTAGGACTCTGCATACATCTTTGTTTTCATGGACATGGGCTCTTTTTCATCCTGTTTACTTCCAAATATCTGTTAGCCCTAAGAGAATGACACCTCTGACTTCACTGTCTTTTGTTCAGAAAACTTGTGCAAGAGTGATGGGGTTTTGTGTTGGGGGCCAATAACAAGGATCCCCAGGGGAACAGCAGCCTGGCTGGAAACAATGTTTGTACAAACCCTGACTTCCAGAAATCTGTGCTGCGGGTCAATGTATGTCCCAGCAACACTATCTTACTGTGTCTGCTAAACCAGCTTCACGCTTCTAACATAGTAGATCTCATCCTTTCCAGACTGAGAAATGTGTGCAACCCTGTGTGAAGACACTGAATATCTGTGTTCACTCCTGTTTCTGCTTGAACCTCCCAATATGGCCTTGGATAAACTGCCTCATCTCTGCATCAGTTCTTCATCTTATGGGAATACTTGCTTATTTCCACCAGGAAGTACACAGATATTTGGAAGAATGAGCCTATATGCCTCGTATAGCAAGTCTCCAATTTGGGAAGTGACCTGTAGCTATCACTACATTACAGACAAATATGTGCAAGAGGAGAAGGCCTGCTTGTTAGCAGGAAAGAACTGAAATGCGGCATCTGCAATTTGTAAGTTAAAAGCATCTAAAATGAATGAAACATTTGAGTTTTCAGATTGATTTTAGAGATGTGTGATAAAAAAAAAATGGTAGGACATTGTGGAGAAGCTTTTGCAACTGTTTTTGGCTTTTAAGTGTTTGTTTTTTTTGGTGGTACTCATGCTTTGAGCAGTTCCAACCCCTAACTGCTTGTTTATTAATCCATTTCTTCCCCCCAGGCACGCACTTCTAGCAACACAACTTTTAGTGGGAAGCACAATGAAACAAGTCAAGGAGTGGACATGTCTGAAAACCTAATCTCTTCCACTTGCCCCAGTTAATTTTCACTTCCATGGAAGTGCCATATTTCAGAGCACAGTCACATGCTTGCACAGAAACAGGCATGAATGTTGGTCAGCTGGAATTTCCTTAAACTGTTATTGCCACAAGAGCATGGGACTGTACCACATTCTCATTAGCTGTCAGAAAGTCTTCCTGAGGAAACCAAACCTACCTAGATGAGGTCAGGACCTGTGTTGTAATATATATACCAAACATGGAAAGATTCAGGGGAGACTTAAATTATCAGGAAGAAATAATTGTTTCAGTAGGTCAGAGGAGAAGCCTCAGTGACTCATGGTTATTTACATGTTATGTTTGATCCATTTATCACTTTGCTATTCCTTGAGAAACAGACGGAGTGGGTTATCATCAGATGAAAAAGAAAAGGTTAGAGACAGGAACTATTTTTCCTTGCTGGTTCTTCAGGTTAAGTGCAAAACTCAAAAAGTGAATATGCGATGGTTTATAGACATAGAAGTGTGTGGAATCCAAATTCTGTTTTTCTAGAATCTTATAACTTCATTTGTTTTCAAATATGCAATCCTTGATAATGTGAAATTGTTTAGAAGTAGTTAGTAGTGTTTTTTTTTTATTTTGTTTTTATTTTCAGAATATCAGAGTGAGGTTTTTGTAAGCTAATTTTTGAAATGGCTTAATACTGCCACTACAAAAATGGTAATTCTATGTAAAAAAAATAGGAAGTTACATAAAGAAAGAGGCTTCCAATTAGAACAAGTTAAAAATTAGTATGGAGAAGAGTGGATAGTGTTGAAGGATGTTCTAGAACAAGTTTCAGGAAGTGTCATTGTTCAAGGATAAACTGATTTTGCTTTAAATTAAACCCTATTTATTGAAACAGAACTTCAGAAATTATGTATAGTAACAGATGGTTCACTCTCCCTTCTTGTCATCTTTACAAAAGTGCTTTGCAGTTTACCTTAAAGCTCCCCAGGCCTGCAAGTGTTGGTTTTAAGATGGAGGGTTTGAGTGTGTTAAAAATAAATGCTAAAACTGAGGGGAAGTACCCCACTGACAAGAATGTGCACTCATCCTGAGAAGCAGTGGGGCACTTGCTGTTGGAAAGATTCAAAGCTGCCATAACTTATGGTAAATAACAAAGGGCTATGTATATAGCAGACTAATAAATCATGTTATGGAATCTGTGAGTTTAAACCTGGAATTACTTCCACTGTCAGGACGATGACTTGCCTTAAAAATATAAAACAACTTTTCATTTGGCCTTGAAAAATCTTTAAGAATGTGGTGTTATTATTACTTAAGGTAAGCTTTTTGGGCTGGAGGGATTTTACTCTTGTGAGTGAAAGAATTATGCATAACCTACAGTGTTTCTGTACCTGGGGATCTTCTTCCTCATCTTAAAGATCATGGTTTCCGTGAAGCTGATGAGGTGGGAGAAGTCCTTAGATATATAGAAAAGGAAATCTGGGAAAGTGTGTATAAGGAATGGGGTTTGGGATCACTGTGTAGAATAGAAGACCGATTATTGTTTTGTAAGACGGCAGTATTGGAGAAGGGCAAAATGTTTTAAGGCAGAACCTTCAACTTGAAAGTTTTATTTTACTTTTTCATTTCCAATGCAAAGTTCAGGACAAGTTCACTGAAGTTTGTGAACCCTTCAGCAACAGTTTGGCGAAGTTTCAAGCAAGCCTGAAATGGTATATGGTTTGGATGTAAATCAGGATGGGTTTGATCCCAAGCCACCTGAAGCACAGCACTTTTGGCTGCATGCAACTTTGTATTTCAGCCTTCATTGCGGCCCAGGCCTAGATTTGCCCAGCGTGAAGCTTTTGCTTGAAGTGCTGTGAATGGAGCCTGCTGTACTTTTAACTGATGTAGCACTTGCAGAGTACATCTAGTCATGGCATCCTGGTAGTGGACAGAAATGGTGAGCATTGTATACTTGTCATGGATGGCTTACTTAGGTTCTGGTTCAGCCAGATGGTCATTATAGACAAATCCATACATCTAAACCTCAAAGTTGATGAGGCAACATGTGGGTCTCATGCAGTTTTCCTCAGGTAGTTTTGTTCAGAACTCACTTCTGGGGCTACACTAAGGCTCTGGAGAAAGCTGCAATAATTCCAAAGGGTACACATTGGCACTCTTCCTAAGCATTACTTCTTGTTTAATTAGTCCAAAGGAATTTTTAAAAGATTAACCCTTAAATACCTTTTGACCTGTAGAAGTAGATTCCTTCACATAAGTCTGAAAGGTTTCTCAGTTCTGTTCTGTGTAGTGCAAGGAGTGGGGAAGATTTCTTGCAGAAGCCAAATGTTGGTTCCTGCAGCTGTATGGATTTCTTTGTGCCAGTAGTCACAATATGGCCACCTGCCCTGATTGCAGGGTCAAGCCTTAGATAACACAAAATAAGCAAAGGATGGTCCTTTCTTTGCTAAAGATTTTGACATCTGTGGAGTTGAATAACTAGGTAAGATGTTATTAATAATTATTGATAGAATAATTTATTGTTATAAATGCTGGGAGGGCCTTTAAAAAAGCTGTTATGGACTGACTATATTTTGCTGCGAAGTGGTAGTATATTATTATTTTACTACATTGGGTATCCTTTCCTCTTTGTTACACTGAATTGCACAACTTTGAAACTTCAGCGGAGCAAGTCTCCAGCCTTTCTGAATTTGCATGAAACGATTATGCTTGGCTGGGAGTTTTCTGACATGGTAATGTCTGTTCATGCCCTTTTCTGGCTTTCTTTCCTGTCTGTGAAAGGAAAACTCATGAATAAGATGACTGGGAAATAAATGCAAGCACCTTTTAAATAATAACATCAGAAGTAGGTCTACAGCTCTTATGGCAGGGTTTTAAAGGGTTGCCATGTAATCGCTTCCTTCAGAGCCAGTTCCTGTTAACAGATACTGGGATGTGCTTTGTAAGATGCTAAACCCTGGGGCTCAGGTGAGGCAGACTTTTTGGCTCTGTTTTTTTAGTGAGAAATGGGTAGGTTACTTTGACATAGTCATCACTGGCTGCTCCTCAATACCTTGTGTCCATTGTCACTTGAGCAGTGATTAAGGCAAAATCTACGTCCAGTCCTTTCTAGCAGAAGGAGCTACTGTTTAGCTGTAACTTCTCATCTGTAAATACTCTTGCAGTAACACAAGACTGACAGTTTTTACCTTTATGTAACAAGTGTTCAGAAAAGAACTGCCTGAGCCTTTCATTTTATGGTCTCTAGCAGAGAAGTCATCAACAATAGGAAAAAACTTGGGATATGGAGTTATTTTTTTAAAAAAGTGGGATTGCACAGTTTAGAAATCTTTCAGTTTTCTGTTAAACTACTCAAATGCTGCCTTGATATATGCACTTTGAAACTTTTGTTCCATAGTCCACCATGAAATCTAGCATTTAAAACAATTTGACATCGTTGAGTGACATTTTCACTATATTTTGATATAGGTCACATTCTATTCTCCCTTTTTCCTTCCAAAGAATTACTTCTATTAAAACCCAACCAAACCTAAGTCTGTGATTTTGCAGCAGAATACGCTATATGTGCACACAGGTAACACAAGGTAGAATTTGCCACAAAACCCTTGTTTCTCCACCAACCCCTGTGTTCACCCTTGCTTGCTACCTCTGTCCATGCTTCTATTCCCAGACCAGTCTCAAGCTTCCAGCCCTTGAATGCCTGCTTCCCCTGCCCATTTGCCTTTTGGTTATCTAAGGATTTTTTTGCCCCCCAAGTTCTTTTAAAACACAAATACTTCTAGAGAGAATGTGAATCATACATCTTCTGGTGGCAGATTCTGGTTCTCTGAAAGCAAAGCTCTCAGCAGAAGTGTTATATATTCCTGCTGGACTTTATTACATCCAAGACTATGTTAGTGGGAGCAGTAAATGCTTGCAAGATAAACAGAATTGCTTCTCAGAGAACAAAATTACTTGCACCATATATTGTCAATCACTTTAAGCTAATCTGCTAAGCATTAAAGAATTTAGGACTTGCTTATGATTTGACACTAGAATTTTCTAATGCTCCCAAGCATAAATGGAGTTACACCTGACATACCACTCTGAAGTCAGAGCACAGTTTGGCCATTTGTATAAACTTAGCCTCAGAGCGCTTCCAAACTGAACTTTTTGTTTTACAAAAAATCTTCTGACTCCCCATCCAGGCTGAGATTTTCATGTGAGACTAGTGGATAAACCTGATTACTGTATTAGAGGGCTTGTAATCTTAAAGTGAAAGAGTAAGTGAAAGTATTAAAGCATACAAACTAACTGGGATACTGCTAGGCAGGAGTATTACTAGTGTCTTTTTTCTGCAGTGTGTATATATAAAGCCTCCTCTCCTCCCTCTCATGCAGAACTCCTGTCTAAGTAACTGTTAGGTTTTTCTTTTCTGTTTTAACTGTTAGCTTTCCCCTCTCTTCATTTAACCCACCCTTTCAGAAAGTCCTGAATACATAAAAAGCTTTTGCAGTGTGCCCTGAAGCATGTATACTGATGAAGCACATACAATGTAATTATGGATAGCACAATGCAACATCATGAAGTGCCTTTGTTTACAGCTTCTCTATCATGAGAGTATAATGAACAGATTCACTGAGGAAATGCAAAAGCAGATGCCTTTGGCTGGCTCCTGTTGTTCTCTTTTTGGCAAAGAAAGAGGGACAAATCTACCCTGGGACAGCCCCACTGAAGTCAGATGAGTTACACCAGGCAGGAACTGGAACTTTTCTCTTTTTTTTAAAAAAGAACCGTTTCCAGATCTCTTTTCCCTGACTGTCACAATTTCTCTTTCCACAGAAAGCCTATGAGAAAAGACTCTCTGCTTCTAAAAAGGTAGGATAACCTTTTAATACCTAATTTCCGCAGCAGTGTAAGTTCTGTGTGTATCTACCAATGGCTGTAATTGTAAAACTAATCTCTAAGTGAAAAAAGTATACTAAAAACCTAAAATCATATTTATTGAATGGGAAAGTAGGAACAGAATGTACTGTGAGAGGGATAGAGTACTAATACACAGCTGTGCTGCAAGTGCATGACATACGCTTAGAGCTGGCCTAGGTATCAGCATATGGTATCACCTTGAAACGTTCTGCGTGTAGTGAGTAACATTGGACAAAGCTTCTGAGGGCAGATGTCTGTGAAAGCACCACACTTCACATGTCTGCGAAATCTTTAGGGAAGAGGAACCTGTGGCAACTCCTAGTATCATGCATATTTGCAAATGATAATCTTTAAAACAAGTTTATTGGGGCAAACCTGGGATTGCACTTCATAGCACAGTGTAATAACAAAAGTTAGCAGGACTGCTGATGCTTTGTGCTTGCTAGTGCTGTGGCCATACTTCTAGGGGTTTTTTCCTCTACCAAGGGCCTGAATGGTGCCTCTCATATAAAACCTGCCATTTACAATTTGCCTTTTGCTGAGGCCTCCTTTGTGTTCACACAAGGCAGCTGGCAGGAATGCTGACCTCCTCCGAGCTGAGCCTTGCCAGTGCTAGCTAATCAATATTCAGTAGAGTCAGTTGTTCATTATGAAACCATTGATTATCCCTGGAAGGTTACTCCCCCTGTTTGTGTCATTTTTCAGTCTCTTCCTTTTTCAACCCATCCAACCCCCCATCCCAGGCTCTCAAGAGGACAGAGTACTGGGATGGAAATGAGTTTCCCTTTCAGGATCTGAATAGTTCGTTGTCAGATGTCAAAACAGTCTTTGAAAAGAAGGTAATTTCCCCTCTGCCAGATTTTTGTTTATACCAGGTTTGCAATTTTGATTTCTGGGATATTTCTAGTGATTGCGAGCTGCGCACTTGAAGTGTTTGTTGTATTTGACTTATGCAGGTTGCATTAGTTACACTGAGCTGTGGTGTCCTGTGGCTGAAGAAAAAACCCACATCTTTTACACAGCTGTAGCTGACCTGTCTGAAATTTTGCACAAAAGTGGAGAGCCATGGTTTCATATTCCATGCTACTCACAAGCAAATAAACAGGGAGGCCCATGAAGGACTGAAAACATCCTGCAAGCCCTTGGCTTCTAGCATGCTCGGCTCAGAGTACACCCACATACATTACACAGTCTGTTCCTCTTCCCTAACACAAAAGGGGAGGTCTGTGAGGTTTGGCAAAAATCATAACAAAGTCTCTTCTTTTAAATGTCATTTGTCCACTTAAGGATGTATTCAGTCAACACAGCAGTAGAGAAGTGTGAGATAAATACAGAAGTCTAAACACTTGACTTTATTAGAATAGATGCCAGATACATAGACAGATAGAAAAAGACTAAAGAAATTGTTTTGGCTAGCTTGATTGGTTGCTTTGATTGTAAGTATATCATTAAAAATCATAGCAGAGATTACAGATCAAAAAGGCAAGGTCCGAGGCTTCAAAGGAGGGGAGCAGGCAGCTGGAGCTAAGAGACAGATGGGTAAAAGAAAAGCCGTTTGCAGAGAACACAATGCTTACCTCTGTTACACTACTCAGTTCAAGTTAGTGCCCTGTCCAAAGAGCAGGAGCTGCACTGGGCTGTGACAATCTACCTTACAGAGTGACTCCATTAGAAGAGCTGAACTTGCAGTTGATGGCTAGTAATTGTAGTAAGAGGGTTGAAAGTCAACAGCTTTCAAGCTTTATCCTGCTTGTCTCTTGGCTTGGATTTAAATCATCACTAATTCAAGCTAGATGCTTCTGTCTGGGAGCAGAGTCAACTATGCAAGTCAAAGCACAGCAGAAGTTATTACCTCAGTGAAGGTGAGCATCTTTTCCTCTCCTGCCCTTAGCACTTGAAGGAGGAGCTGTGGTTGCATGGAGAGCAGACCCTGCTGTCTGTCTCTGATTTTACACAAAGTGCTATATTACTAGGGAATGGAAAGCCAGAGAACACATAAATACTGTGGAACTCCTGCAGTGGATGGCATTATTCACTGTTGATGGAACAAAACATAGACCATACCTGGTTAGCACCTTGCATTGGCGCATCTTGGTTCATCTTACAGACTAGTCTGTGGTTTTGTCAGGTGCTGATGATTTTAGCCCATGTCTCCAAGGGCTGGTTCAGAAGCCAGCTCTGTGACCATTGCCAGCAATTCAGTCTTGTCCGGTCATTAGTACATGCCAGAGAGGTGATGACAGGGATGTGAAAAATGGCAAGCTGGCAGACTGGGGTTTGTTTAGCCAGGGGGGTTTCCTGTCAGATCCCTGTCTTTCTGATCAAGGCATGTGACACAATGGATCTGTCAGACTGCCAGAGAAAGTTTGGTGAAGCGTAAATCAGGCATTAATGTAAAAGTGGGCAACAGACAGTTCCTCGGCTGATAGAGAGGGAGCTCTCCCTGGCATGGGAGAAGAGTGACTCCACCTGCTGTCCTGTTTGTCGGGGAGTACTTACTTTCCAGTGTCAGTTGTCATCCTGCTGGTGTTAATTAGTGTTTTTAGCTATTTTCTGCAAAAAGACTTGTTACTACTCAATGGAGAGAATCCCTGAGATATGGTGTTGTATTAAAACAGAACAGATATTCTTTATGTCCAGTTTGGCTTTCAGCTGTCTTCAATGTGCCTGAGATGTATTTAAAGGATGCGGTGAAGGACTAACATTATGTCTTGATCAGAGAATATCATCAGTGTATTACAGAGGAAATGTTAGCAGAGAGCATACTGTTCCCATGCCTCTGTTAGGCAGAACTCTTCCTGTCCCATTTATATTGACATTACCCTGTAGTAAACATTGCAGTCCTAGAAGGAAATACTGAATTGAATGTGTTCCTACCTATTGCAGCAGATAAAGTAAGTTAGCATGTTGGGACCAAGCAGCTCACACCAATCGCCAGGAAGACTATCTGATGGAGCATAAACATCTGTTCTCTCTATCTCCTTTTCTTGTTGTTCATACCACTTGTGCTGTGGGATGCAGTAAGTTGTTATGGAAGCAGAGTCATCTCCAGGGTGCAGTGACAGCCAGTGGGTTAAAGAGCAGTGACCTCTTTGTGAAAAATCTCCAAAGAATTGTGAAATGCCTCTTAAGTAGTTTTATGCATTTGGCCAGTGAAATTGAACCACAAAGTACATTCACAATTTTCCTTCTGGATTTTCATTATGTAGATTATGCCTTATAGTTGCATAATGACATTTAAAGTAATAGAACAGAAACATCTCATATAGGTAATGATGTCCTGAATATGTATTATGTTGACTGAGAAGCCTGCATTTGTTTCAAGCATGTTTTTTTCATGGAGAAAGGGTATGTGTTTCTGTCTTGGCAGCAAACTTGGAAGAAGATACACAGAGACCGAGGAAAGACTTTTTGTAAAATCTCATGGCAGTGTGGTCATACAGTCAAAATACCTGTAGGACTGACCTCCACAAGTGGCAGGTGCAAAGCATGAGTTCTCATATTTCCAGTGTAGCAAATGAAATATTCTTTTGAAATTAATGAGTGTAGAATAAAATTCTGAAAGATCAAGAAGACTTTTGGTGACAAAGTTATTCTTGCATTTTTGCAAATCCCTCCCGTAAGGAACATAGATATGCAGTAATGGCTGTGCAGATTCTCAGAGCAACTGTATGTCGTGTGGCTAACAGACTTTTCAGACTACTTTGATGTGGGTCTGAACCAGTCAGTCTGTTCATATTGGAGATAACTATGGTCATTGAACCCATATGGACCTCATTCTATTAAAAACTCCATAAAAAAAACCCTTAATATACACCGTCTGGAGGTAATAAAACTCCAGCACCCAGAATTGTATGGGAGGCCATGCTGACTTTAGTATCAGGTCTGCCAGTTCAGGCACTGCCACATACTTATCTTTAAAATGACTGGCCAGAGAGTATTTTCAGTAATCCTTGCCCCCAGGCAGCAGGCTATGTGAATGGTTTGTGCAAAAGTCAGCATTTCACATTACAAATGAAATATGTTTCTACTAGATAGAGGTGAGCTCTTACCCTGCATCAGCAAATCCTATCTTCTGGGTTTTTTGTCTTTGCTTAAATACCAGTAAAAAGGCCCACTTAGTATTCTGTCTTGTGTGTTTATTACCTGATTTATGATTATGAAAGTAACAGATCTCTGTTGCCTTCCATGTTGGAGTTGTGCCAAGTATTTCCTCCTGAACTGATGAAGCGTAATGTTGGTTATTCTCTGTTTGCTGTCAGTGCAAGCTCTGAAAGCAAAGATAGAATCAGGATTAATTTGTCTGCAGTTAGAACTTGCTTTCATTCTGGTACTTCAAAAGCTGCTGTAGAAAGAGTGAGTTTGTTAGCCCATGACAGGTGAAATTGTTGCATGCAACAATTACACTTAAGTACTTGCTCTGCGGTCAAGTGAATGAGTTGGTGTCATTTGCCGAATTAATTTAAACACGGCATTGGTATGTAATAGATTCACCATTAGCTTTCTGACAACTGTCAACTTTTAGTGTAAAGAAGCAGTTAGAAGATGACTATGCCCATTGCAAAGAAGGAAAACAGAATGATAAATAATTTTTCACTTTGCAATTGCTAAAGGTTTTTTATGGTAAAGAGCAAAACCCAAAAGAGCTTGGAGGAGGAGACCTTTTAGGAGAACACATAGTTTGTAGAGAGTCAGGATGGCATTAGCTTTTCCTTTAAAATATGCCTGTACTTTTCTTGTATAGAACTTTTTTTTTAATAGTACTTATCACCATGGTGTCCGAGTGCCTTCTCCATGAATTCAGTCTTCCAGTATCTTTTGTGATGTAGCAAAAGGAGACTGAGGGGTGGAAACAGTGAATTATTTGCCTAAGATCATTCAGAAAGTCTGAGAGAGAGCAAGGAACTGAATGCAGATAACCTAACACTCATATAATGTCTATCCTTTATTTTAGGAGTGAATGAATCCCCAAAATTGAAAGCAACCCAGAATATTATTTCCTATAACTATTTTCAGTTTAGATTGACTCAAACCCAGGCTTTTCCTTGGCATCCATTCAAGGCAGTAGATATAAGGCAGATGCATTCAACAGTGAGCCCTTTTTTACAGCATGACATTTGAGTTTGCATCACTGTAGCCTTTTTTTTTGGTTGTGGTTTTTTTTTTTTTTATAACTGTTTCTGTGCAGTGTCGTCTTTGCCTGCCTGATGCAGGGCATCGCCTCCTGTACAAACTGGCTTGTAAACCCTGGGCTCACAGTCAGGAGGACAAGGAGTGAGGCCAAGAGGAGCACAGAGCTCCTTCCTTTACATACTGCTGCTCTGGCTTTCTTCAGTCATTAGTGAAATGTTTTCTCTTGTTGCAGGTTATGCAAACAGTAACCGTCCAGGTTGAACCTGGCCTAGCTCCTTCTGGCTCAGTGTGGGGGTAAAGTGCATTTCAGTATCTCCATTTTATATTAGTGTTGGCATCTCCATTGTGGTTTTGCTAGACACTATATAAAAAGCACTGGCATGCTTGTAAAGATACTTCTTTCATGGTAGGTGCCTGCTTCTGGTGGTGGTTTTCTCACTCCCTGGAGTTTGTAGCAAGGCTCAGTTGTTCAATAGTATGGAGGCCCAATTTGTTCATTTTTCCATCTCAGTGTCCCTCAGTGAGGGCAAAGTGCATGGCTTAAAGACATCCCTTATCCTCTCAGTGCTGTGCTAACTTGGGAGTCCAGTGTCTTTTATTTCTTGTTGCCTGAACTCAATTCCTGTTGTCTTTCAGGTGACAAAATGAACAGGTCCCTGGGGAAGTTGTGCTCCACTATGTTTTCAAATCCAAATTTGTCCGCTAGCTTTGGATTTAGGTTGCAGGGTCCATTGCAAGTCAGGCTGCTGAGTATGACTGTACTGTATGTGGATTCTACAATTTCTGACTGTTATCCCAGTGACTCAAGATTATCAGCTTCAGTTTCCCTTTAAAATAAAAATAAAATGGGTCTATGGTTTGCATTCAGGGAAGCAGAAACTGAGGAATGGAAATATCTTGGTTAGGTGAAATTGATGAATAATTTCATATCCACTCTTAGTTTCCACTGGGGACTCAGTGCAGATTCAGGATCATAACTAAGATGCATATTCTGCAGGATATATTGCTTTTTAAGTCAAATACATGGAGCTATTCAACTGTTATTTTCACCAGGTTTTCCTGAAGAAACATTTTATGAGACTTTGGACTGCATAGCATGTATGTGAAAGTATGTGAGGTATTTCAAATTATAATAAGGAAAAACTGAGCTCATCATTATCTGCGAAAGGAGTGTGTTACTGGGAGTCCTAACTATCCCAGAACGGGCAATGAGGGGATGCAATTGTACCCAGTATCAGAGTGAACACTAACTTCTGAAATGGCAAAGGACCATCTTTACAGTCCTAAAGAACTTGAAGAATCACTTTTATAGTAAGTTTTTAGCTTAATTCCTAAGGGAATGAGGCAATTGAGAAATCTATGTCTGTCTCACTGCAAGTACCTTTTGAAAATACTGACAGTTTTTAACCAAATTTAAAAGAGGTAGAAGTATCAAAGCTTCCTGAAATTTTCAAGACCACTGGCACTTGAGTAAAGGAGGAATGTCCAAATTAGTGCTTTTACTGAGGGAACTCTTCTAATGTGTGCTTTTACTGGCAAGCCCCACCCGGCCAGTCAGCATTTATGTATTGATAGGGCAATGTGTGAGGAGCTGGTGGGAACAGAGCTAATGCGGTGAGTGGAGAGGGTATATTAGAGGACAAAAATCTGTAGGAAACCAGGCTTCATCAGTTCTGCCTCTTGGGGAACAAGCTGTTGTTTAGCAGAGCACAGGGATGCTGCATAGATGCAAAACCTCTGTTACAATTTAGCTTCTGTCTTTTAGTAACAGAGTATAATGTGGAAAGACTCCTTCAACATTTGGACAGTAGAGCTGAACAAAAAAAGAGACCATTATATGCAATATCTGTCAAGACTGGAGAATAGTCTGCTAGCCTGCCAAATGCAAATGAGGATTATTCATTCATTTAGTCCAAAAGAGAAAATGATATAATTTCTTTGGTTCAATTGGTTTACTGTGACAAATAAACAAGAAGGAGAGGACTCCAATATGGCAAATGTTCAACCTCACATAGCTTTAAAGACTGTGGAAATTATTCTGCTCTGAGCATAAGCCTTATTTTACATTCTTCGCCCAAACATAGTCCCTAGATCTTCAAAGTGATTTATATGCTCCCCCCCCCCCCCCCCCCATGTAGAGAATCTTGTAGAGGAATTGAGACCCAAGTCTTGTTTATTTGCCTTGGACTTTTAGGGCAATGACACATTCATCTTGGTTGGATGTGGGCTGTTCTGAACCAGCCTGAGCTACTCATTTTACTAGGTGCTGTACCAAGCTTAGTCAAAACACTAATGCAATTTTGTACAACTGTCATGAGTAGAGACATTTTAGCTAATTGCAAAATTCTGGTCTGCTTCATGGGTGGGAGTGAAGGGACATGGGGGGGATGTGAAGCTGAAAAGTGCTGGCTGGTTTTCAGCATACAAGTCCCAGGCATTTTGCAGAAGGAGGCCACAAAGGAAGAATTCAGCTGCTCCTCTGCACTTCAGCTGAGTTTGAGACTCACTGGAGGAGTTGTTAGGGCTCTGGGGAAAAAATGTGCAAGCCAGAGGGGAAGCAGGCATACCTGTGTGGTTGGTGCTAAGGTCAGCCCTAACTGTCAGTGATGGACATGGTATGAAACAGTTGGAGCCTCTGAGCACCTTGGAAGTGGCAGGTTGGATGCTGTTGTGGGGCACTCTCCTGGCAGTTCTCTGTTGACAAGAGATGGCAGTCCCCTCTCACTGTGGGGACAGAGCAGCAAGCTGAAAGCTGCATGCACACCTACCGCTGTGCTAGGAAATGGTCAGCAAGGTGATGGGTCAGATTCAGCCTACAGGTCAACAGACTGCTACAAAGGCAGAATGTTACAGGAGTGACCTTCCTGCACAAGCTGAAGCTTTCTTGGCAAAGTAGCTGTGATTCCTGGCAAAGCCTCACTTCAGCAGCAGCACCACATTAGGGTTGGTGGCTCGGCACGAAAACTGCTTGTGCATCATATAGAGATCTCAGATCTTCAGTACCTATAGCTTCAAGCAGATCTCATTGTTACCCTTCCACTGCAAGTCTTCGTGGCTTAGTTTAGTGAAATACAAAATGAGAAGGTTGCAAACCTTATCTCCTAAGAATGTTTTTCAGAAAGGTAATAGACTCAATGGGGTCATTTCAGGAGCCTGATTTGCAGGGACTCTTGATTCTTGAGAAAGGTTCATCTTTCTCTCCCCACGCCAGTGACACTGGCGAGTCACTGCCATTCTGCAGCCCCAGCTCAGTTCCAAGCTGTATTTGCTTACTAGAGTTTGAAGAGTGGGGGGTGTGGGGCGGGAGGCGGTGGCCCGCAGCGGGGTCCCCGGGCTGGGTGGCGCGGTGGCAGCTTGCCCTCTGCTGGCTGCCGGCACCGGGGCGGCCCGGCGCGGAGGGAATCGCTTCGGCGGTACAGCCAGTGGCTTCCAGGGCTGAATTTGTGACCTGGATAGCTCTGCTGGAATATAAACTGATTACATCCAAACGGGTGTCGACATAAAAGCGATTTCTTTAAAATGACTGCCATAGGGAGTGGAATTATCTGTCTACAAACCAGCATGAGTAGCACAATTGTCCTCAGACTTGAACTTGAACCATCAGGTGTCAGGCTAGTTCTGTCTCAAGGGTTTTCAATGCTGGGTTATACCTGTTACCTTCCTCCCAACAAGCTCCCTTTCTCTGCCCCACCATACACACGAGACTGAGGGACAGGTGCTCCCAGTGAAGTCCACAGTACCTTCATATTCCCCTGGAGAGAAAAAGTAAAGGGATAGAAGGGTAAGTCAAGAATAGCCAGAGCTGCTTCATGTACACTGAAGTGTGTTGCTCTCTTCTACGAGAAGTTAGAACACACACGTGCTGTGTTGTCTTCCCCTTTGCCAGCTGCAGGGAAGGTGAACAAGGGTGGCGTGGTCCCTCCCAGAGCTCTGCTGTGCGCTGAGGGTTATCTACACCTTGTGCTTCCATACTCAAGCCTGTCCACTGTACAGCTTCTCTGTCCTCATGAACTGGTTCTTCAGCCACCCTGGGTTTGTTTTGCCATGTCCTTCTGTCAGAAATAAAAGCTGTTTCCATAACCCTTATATTTCATGTTTTGATGTTAATCCTGACATTCTTTACTCAAATCCAAATAATATGCGTTGCCTTTACAGTTCTAAAGGGATAATACTTATCTTGGATCCTAAATGCTTAATTGCATCTGATTAAACAAAGCCTTCTTAAAATAGACCCCAAAAGGGAAAGATCCAATTGTTGGCCTGTTAAATACCAAAATAAAACAAAACCCTGAGGAAATGAAGGGGTAGCAGTCAGTGGTGTTACAGTTGCTTAGGGACTGACAGTAAGAAAAGTGGCATCTGTCCAGAAGAGGCCCACAGCAAAGAGGGGCAACCTCCGTCTCACATGGAGAATGGGATAAGGCAGTGCAGAAACTGATTTATATTCGCAAGTGAAATTTATGAGAGAAATGTATATATATTTTATAGTTTGAAGACTATTCATAAAATCATATGAAAGAAAGTAACTATGATGATGAGAAACAACTTGAAACACCACTGTATTTTTTAATTTAGCTCCCTGAAGACTACAGGTCTTTGTGTTTGAGTGCATGAGCTACTGTTTGGCACATTTCCTGAACCACTTTGTCTATTCACTTCTTGCTAATGTGAGAGTGCCCAGACTCCCTGGAAAGAGGGCTTTGTTGGAAACCTTTCATTATCAAGGATTAGCTGTTTGGTAAACCTGTGTCCCCTTTAACAGTCTGACGGGAAGTACTGGCTAATGAAGGGCTCATTGTGGTGGTGCTGTGAGTGTGGGACTTGAGTCCATTTTATTGCTGAAACTGCAAGCCAGTGTCCTTTGTGCTTGTGAGGACTGAAGGGAAACTGAGTCATGCCCTTTGGTTCTGCTGAAAACATGTGGTGAAAAATATGCTTTCCTTTCTCAGTACTGTTGCCGTGTTTGTTGTCTAAAGGCTCTATGTAGCAGGGAATTTTGTTGCTATATTACAGAATTATGTGTGTAGATTTAAAAATTGTTGTGTCATTGCCCAGGGACAGCTTACTTGAAACATTTTCATATAATACAGCATGAAAAACTGAAATAATACAAACCATTAAATGTCTTTATCACTTCATAATGTAGTTGTAAAATTCTTGGCATAACCAAATGTGAGCATCCTCATCCCACCTCTAGTCAGAAGGCATGGCAGACAAGTACAGGATATGCTTTACTGATAAACTTCCATGTGTGTTTGAAATCTCAAGAGAGATTTACTAAAATCCTTTACGAAAGTAATGTACTAGGAATCCATTCTCAGTGAAACATATTCCAGTACAACTTATATCATGAAGAAATACTGCTGAAAATCATCGGTCTGTGATGTCCAACAGGATTCTTTTATCTCTACAATAAATCTCTCTCATTGAAGCTCCCAAGCCCCTCACAACTCCAGGGATGGTTAGTGCCTCCAAATGCAGGGAAGCAAAGAAAGACAGCCCTGTAAAACCATTGGGAAGGAAAACAAATCCCTACCCACGCCCCCAGCCAGGCTTCGTGTGTTTGGGAAGGGTGTGTGTGGAAGGATCCAGGGAACTGTTAAAGATCCAGAGGCTCTTAAGCACCAACACTTTTTGGCAGAGGTGCCAGCCGGTTTAGTGTGAAACTGCTCATATTAAAATCAGAGGACAGGTCAAGCACATGGTTTGGATTTTGCTTTCCCCCTCCATTACAGCTAATTAGGCCAAGTGCAGAGAGTGTCCCTATTGATCCTGAACACATGTGACACAAGCGGTTCCTAGCAAGAGGAATCGGCTCTGGGAGAGTGTTATTAACTCCGTCTGGGCAGGAAGGGCAATCAGGTAGCCCAGGGATGTGTGTGTGTGTGACTGGGGGAGTCAAGGAAGAGATTATGCTTTAATGAAGGTTTTGAACTCATTATCTGGCCTGCATTCAAAGGCTGCAAGAACTCTAATCATGTACATAAATGCGTGTGGTAGGAAGTGACTGGAGAGTGGCCAGGAATACAGAGATTACTGCAACCCATATCTTGCACTCCCTCTCCCACTGCCCAAGTGCTGCCTGACCTCTCAGCTTCATGCGGTTCTGCCTGTCTGGTTGTATGGGACTGTGGGAACACATGGGGACTCTGTTACTTTTTGACTTGTGATCCTACAGTAGTTTTTCACCGTAAGCTTTTTATATCTATATGCTAAAGTGGCTCCATACCATTCATAAAAGGAGGAGATGCAATGCTACTTTTATATCTTTTTGGTGTAGATATGTAAGTGGGTGTAGGACACTATTCCCAGAACAGTTCAGGGCTTTGTGCTGGTGAAGGGGGACATGGCACCACCAGGACCCAGGACAGGAGCTGTGGTGCTGCTGGTGACTGGTGGCACCAGTGCAAACCAGGCTCTCTGTCTCAAAAACTAAACACTCACCTGCCTCTTTATTCTGGCAGTCCTTCTGTCCCCCAGTAACCATGTACAATGTAACTCCTCATTTCTAAAATGCACGTAAGGTGGAAGGCATACCGTATTTCTCAAACAGCCTGTGGCTTGGCTAAGCAGGAAGAAGACTGCATGTGGGATCATTTTGACAGGCACAGATCTCATGCTGTGGATGAAAGTCTGGCCCAAGCCTCTTCCCTTGCTGCTGCAAAGTCAATGGGGCCACAGGCACTAAAACCTGGTCCAGGTCTCAGCCCTAGCGGTTTCTCCAGGAGCACAGCACCTCTGGCACTGTGGTAGGACATTAAGGTGACAGCTCCTTACTGAGAACCCCAAGACATGCCGGCACCCAGAGGCTTAGATGCTCTCCCACCTACAACCATTAAAGAACCAAGACCGAAGCCACACGCCGAGACAGGCCATCAGAAAATGACACATTTTTTCCCTCTGTTTTGCAGCAGCAAAAGGAAGGTACCTAATTCCCACCAGCCTCTTGGGTGCTTCTCTAGAGGGGGAGCGCGTGCACGGTGTGGGCCTCTAGGGACGTAGGTGAGCAGGGCTGACTCTGCCAAAGGGCTGCTCTGCCTGGGTGCGCCCTGGGAGGGTGCTGGTTCCATTGGGATGTGGTGCTGGGCAGCCTGCTCCAGCCAGCCCTGCTTGGAGCAGGGGGCAAGACTCAAGGACCCCTTCCCACTGCAGTGACTCTGTGATTCCTCCTGTCATGCTGAGTGCCACTTGAGCCGTACCCTGGCTGCTGGTTTTTTTCCTCTCTCTCGCTTGGACTTAGCTTTTTTTGTTTGTTTGTTTTGTTTTCTCTCTCCAGTTTCTATTGGAGCAAAAATTTGTAGAACCATAAAATGCAGGGATGGAAAATGACCTTTTGCCCCATCCAGCCCAGCTCCTCTGCCAGTGCCAAGCCATTCCCTTCAAAAATCCCAAGTGACTTGTCTAGACCATGCACGAACCACTCCAGCAATGGTGATTCTGCTACTGCCTAAAGATTATTCCATGGTCTAATTGACCTTATGGCTTGGAAATTTTTCCTGATGTCTCACCTCAAGCGTTTCTGTGCTAAGTTTGAACCTATTGCTTGGTTACCACTCTCGCTTTATTCTGAACACAGATCCCTTTGCCTTGTGTGGCTGTGCCTCTTGCCTGCAGACCTGGCATCCCCCTGGGCAGGGTTTCCATCCTGATTTTTGTCAATTTATCTGCTCTGGATTGAGCTTCTGTGCTCTTCCTGAGACATGACCCCACAACCATCATCTGTGTGGAGAGGATGGTGATGGGCTGGTGAGTGACTCAAGCTTGGAGCACCAAGCATGGAGCTGCCCGATTAGAGATTTCATTGGTTTCTGTGAAGATGAAATAGTACCAGCATGTAGCCAAACTCAGAGACAAGGCAGTAAGAAGAATTCATCGTAAGTATTATAGTATTTGTTATAATAAAATAATTGCAACTAGAGAGCCCCTTTCTGATTAACATGGAGACCTTTAAAGCTTTGTAGACGTGATTCTGATCAAAGTTTGAGAAGTCTTACACATAAATAGAGCAAGTGCTGTATACCCACTTGTCAGAAACTAGGCGACCACATAAAAAGAGGTGCTATGCTAAAGGAATGTCAACCACTCTAGCTTGGCCTAGCAAAGCTCTCCTGCCCCTGGGCAGGGGGCATTTTCTTAGGGTTTGTTCCTCCTAATTTGGTCCCTTCTGGCTTAACTCACAAATGGCCCACCCATAACTACTTTCCGGTGAAATGAAGCAGAAATGTGGAAGCCACCTGTGGCCTTCACCTGGCCTGTGCACAGCACCATTGCTTTCCTGCCTGGAGCTGTTCTGCAGAACGTTCTTCCACCAGAGGGCAGCTGGTAAAAGGAATGTGATGGGCTTGCCTGGCTCGAGATGAGACAGCAGCTAATTTGATGCTAATTATTATGGTTGTAATTTCCTCCCCAGCCAGATACAATCCCCTTCAGCCATCTCCAATGGTATTATGCTTAGGGAACGCTTCCCACAATAAAAGCACAGGCGTGTTCTTTCCCAGTTACCCACAAGATCCATCCTCAGCTGTAATCTGAGCTAGACACGGTACAATTAGTTATTTGTGTTTCTGAATTAGCAAAAGACTAAGCTTTAACAATCCAATAACGTATCAAAGATGTGTTTGCAATCAGTTTATCCCAGAGCTCCATTTGTTGCCAATCTGGCGCACACTGCAGTCTAAGGTGGAAGGAGCAGAGGAGGTGGGCAGCTATTTACAGACAGCTCAGCACTGCGTCTCCTCGCTTTATGAATGGTATGGAGCTATTTAGATATAAAAAGCCTATGGTGAAAAATTGTTGTAGGATCACAACAAATAAGTATCAGCTGCTTCCTGGGTGTAGTTGTACATGAAGAATACAGGGAATGAGGAAAACCTGCTTGTACTAAATACTTATTTTGCCTTTCCTTGTGATAGGAGTGCAATAGGAAATCAGCTACCAGACTTGGGATCCACCTGTGCTAGCATATCCCACACTCCCTGTCACTGTGATTTGAGCTTTTACTGCTACAAGTTTCAGATAATCACTGAAGACTGAGAAGAGATTCAGTGTTCTTCAAATAGAGACAAGTAGCAGCTCTGACCACCCTGTAATGACTAAGCTCAGTCTTAATTGTGTTTCCTGGTTTTCATCTTTACTCTTTCAGTTTCTTTCACTTCCTTTCCCTTTTATGTATGCTGTTACTTTCTCTGGGGAGATAGATTTGCTCCTCTATCTCATGTTGAGGCTGAATTTGGCTAAAGTCAGTGAGGTCTCTACTGCGCTAACAGCAATTCATCCTGCAGAAATAAATGGGACTTTAGAGAAGTTGGAGCTTGATGATGCTTGCAATTAAAATATTATTTTAAGGTCTTTATGTTTGATGTTGTAAACAATCATACTGCACAAACAAACCAAGGGAGACATCTACACAGTACAAGCCTGGAGGATGGGAACACAAATGTATGACCTTCACCCTCATTCAGATGCTCATAGAAGTAATTTTCCATGATAGACCAGACACTGAGACTTTCTTCTTTGGTCAGATGATAAAGAAACTTCACCCACTGAATTCATCTCTCACAAAGATAGCAAAACCTAACTTATGACCAGTTCCTCCAGAGATGTCACTCATGGTAAACCTGAATGTTTGTAATTATTTCCAAAGTTTTAAGACTTTGCATTGAAGTGAGAAGGGGTATGTACTCTTAGATCTGAAGGCATTCTGCCACTTGTTGCCTTCTTTTCAAATTTTGAGTGGGAACTTCACATTTACATACTCCTGATGCCCTTTGGTTTGCGTGGTTTGGTGTCTGATGATTAGGAGACAGTGGGCAGCACTGACTGACTACAGTTCAGCTATTACAGATCTCCAGCTGACTACAGGTAGAGGACAGATGGGATATAGGAAGGGTGGAGGGATAAGAAAGTAAGAGGAGGACTAGTTAACCTCTAAGGCATGCAAAAGAGTACATGCACCAGTGAAGAAGTGAGTTTCTGTGACTTGCCAGAGCTATAAACAGCAGAAACTTCTCTTCTCCTGGAAATCCACAGTGGTACCCAGACGAAGCCACAGCTTATGCAATGGCTGGCTGTGGCAAGGGAGCATGGGCTGCGTTGTTCTTCCTTACCAGCACGCCCTCAGTTCTCCCTAGCGCACAAGGCTATAAACTCATTTCGGTGCCTAATGCAGTTGCTTCTTCCCTCTTCTTTGTACCCTGAACAATAGTGATGAAGCCAAGTATTAAGTGAGTATTATCCGTTCCTGTGTTGAGTGAAGCATGGAACTTGTGAAAAGCCCTTTATGTTATATAATTAAAGACTGTACTTGAATACATAAGGAGACTGCTTTATTGTCACACAAATAATCTTAATTCTGGTGATTCTTAATGTTTGAGAGCTTGACTTTGTAACTGCAGAGATGTTCCTTTAACCCTGTTTTGTACACGTAGTTTTTATGTAACTCAAGAAAGCTTTTTTTGTTTTCCCGTGGGTGGGCAAACTGAAAGCAATAGTACTGGTGACTCCTTGTTCCCTAAAGGTCAAATATATATATATATATCTGTATTTTTTATTTTTTTTCCTTCCTTCCTCTGCACAGGAGTGCCAACAAAGTGCTGTAAGAAGGGCTACTGAAGAAACAGAAATAAGTAGTTCTGGGAAGAGGCAGCTCCACATCCAGGTACAGAGTCACTTCTATTATTTGGGGTTGGGAACATGCTGTCATTCATGGTATAGTCAGAAGGGCTCTTTGTATCTGCAGGGACTGGAACTATCATCTGTGTTCTACCAATTAAAAACAAAGTCTGGCTTCTTTACGTAGGAATATTTGAGCATCACAAGAAAACATTCAGAAAAAGTCTATTTCAACATGGTCTATAACGGGGGTCAGCTTGTAGTTCTTACAGTTGTCTTTAAAGAAATTTCAGCAACATCCTTTAATGGAAAGCTAATTTTATAGCATAATCTTCTACCAAACTCTGACAATACCAAGTATACAATTCTAAGTTCACTTGTTTTTCTTATGTATTATGATATTGAATTATGAAAGGGTTTTAATTATATGTCAGTATAACAAATGTCATATACAGTATAACAGAGTGTAATTTAATGACTCATCTGAAGACAACACAACCTAAAGCTGTTCAGCCCTTCCTAGAATTCTGTCCCATGTATGTACAATAGCTACAGCTCAAAAGCTCATAGCGGTAGTATAAATTTTTTTTTGCAGGATTATGAGCTATGGGGAATTAGTTATTGTTTGATTCTGTCAAGTAATATGAGTTTTCAGAACTCAATCCTGTTTTCATATTAAATGGAGTTGATCTTGAATGTCAGTGTTTCAGACCTTGTACCTGGAGCCCTGTTTGATGCTGGTTTTACCAGTTCAGTTCATTAATTTTCCTGGTATTATGTAGAACTGTTTTATGAAGGTTAATAATGCTCTCAGAGCCCTCAGACCTTTCTATATAATTTGTGTGCCTCTACCGTCACAGGATCTGAGTGTTGTATTCTTTGTGTTTGCTGTTGCATTACGGCAATTCAGGGAGGCACAGTGATCCCTGGAGAAAAGCTGAGGAGTTAGGAGTGTGGATGTCAAGTGCTATATGCAGAGCAGTCTTAGGAATAAATACCCAAGTCCAAGATATAAATCCTCAGAACTTCTGCTCATTTACTGTGCAGCTGGGGTTGCTTGGTTAGTTCCTTCGTTCCTCAGTATATAGTGGAATTTGTAAATTAGACCTTTTTCTGTTCATCTTACCCGAGGTGCTTTGTCTTGCCGATATTTTTATAGATTTGGGCTTTGCATACAGTGAAAGACCCGTCAGGTGATGGTGGTTTCACTTTCTGTACAATAGCTCCATAGTTAGAACACCCAGTCAGGACCCAGGACACCTCTCATTTCTTTCCTCCACATGAGGCTTAAACCCCATGATTCCAATTTTTGGAAGAGTTTTCTTACTCCTCATAGCTTATGTGTTGAGCTGTTTGGTGGTAGGAGGGTTCTTGTGCCTTCCCATTGAAACTGTTCTACTCTACATGGTACAATAAAGGATCAGCTGAAATTAGAAAGATCAAGAGAGAACATTACTCTTCAGGTCTTAAGACTGTGGAGGTGGAAGGGAGGTGCAACAGCTGTGATATGACTTATCTGCTCTGCCTTTTCACATAATTGCTTTACTTAAACTTTTGGTCTAGCGTCTCCCATTTTTCTGCTGCTTTGTTTCTTATTTATTACATCTCCATTCTTCCCAAAATTACAAAGTACCTCAGTTCCCATATCTGTATCTTTCCTGCTTCCTCTAATCTGGCTTTTGTCGGTCTGCTGCCAAAAGGGTAGCATATAAACTGGAGCAAAGCTTCCTGGATATAAGAGACCTACAAGAACATCTTAGGTATTATCCTTCCAACTTGAAATAATGAACGTTACAGCAAACAAAATGCAATGAAAGTGGCAGTGCAGGTGGGACCATAAAAGCATCTGGCCAGTGAAGCTTCTTTCTGCCAGGTTGCCTTCCTTCCCAAGCTTGCCCATGGAGGAGTTCACTGTACACCTTCTCTAAAACACTTCTGATGGGTAAAAAGCTGGCTGGATGGCTGAGCCTGAAGAGTGGTAGTAAATGGAGTTACATCTAGCTGGTGGCCAGTCACACATGGTGTTCCCCAGGGCTCAGTGCCGGGGCAAGTTCTTTTTAATATCTTTATTTACAATCTGGACAAGGGAATCGAGTGCACCCTCAGGAATTTTGCAGATGACACCAAGCTGGGGGAGAGTGTTGATCTGCTGGGGGGCGGGGAGCTGGGCAGGCCGGGCCGAGGGGCCAAGGCCAGCGGGTGAGGGTCGGCAGGGCTCAGCGCTGGGCCCTGCCCGTGGGGCACAGCAGCCCCCGGCAGCGCTACAGGCTGGGGCAGGGGGCTGGGAAGGGCCCGGCGGGACAGGGCCTGGGGGGGCTGGCTGGGCCGGAGCCCCCCGTGTGCCCAGGTGGCCAAGGCGGCCAGCAGTGGCCTGGCTCGTGTCCCAGGCAGTGTGGCCAGCAGGGCCGGGGCAGTGACCGTCCCCCTGCGCTCGGCACCGGTGCGGCCGCCCCTGACTCCTGGGCTCAGGGTTGGGCCCCTCACGGCCAGAGGGACATGGAGGGGCTGGAGCGTGTCCGGAGACGGGAACGGGGCTGGGGAAGGGTCCAGAGCACAAGTGCTGTCAGGGGCGGCTGAGGGAGCTGGGGGGGATCAGCCTGGGGAGGGGGAGGCTCAGGGGGGCCCGTATGGCTCCCTATGGCTGCCTGACAGGGGCTGCAGGCGGGGGGGGGCGGGGGTCGGGCTCTGCTCCCAGGGAACAAGTGACAGGACAAGAGGAAACAGCCTCAGGTTGTGCCAAGGGAGGTTTAATTTGGATATTGGGAAAACTTTCTTCACTGAAAGGATGGTCAGGCATTGGAACAGGCTTCCTAGGAAAATGGTGGAATTGCCATCCCTAGAGGTGTTAAAAAGTGTGTAGGTGCATTAGGGACATGGTTTAGTGATGGACTTGGCAGTGCTGGGTTAATGATTGGACTTGTTGATCTCAAAGATCTTTTCCAACCTAAATGATTCTATAATTCTGTGATTCACTTGTTACAAGTGTTTCTTCTCCAGCTAGAACTGACTCATAAGGCAAATTGCAGTGTTGGGGGACAAGAAGTCAAAGGAATGTATCTGTACTCGTGTGTGGTTCTGTGTGGGATTCATCGGGGGAGGCTTAAGTTGAGAAGAAGCCCAATTTAGAACACAACTAAAATGATAATAAACCTATTCACTTAATTCCAGGTCAGGTTAAGAGGAAAGCTTGCTAACCAATGCGGTCAGTGGCCTGTTTGCCAGCTTATGTCCTTTTCTAGCAAGCACCAATTTAAAGTGATTAATATCCAGTCTCTTCATTTGAGTGAAATTTAAGCAGCATGCAATTTTCTCTGTCAGTTTAACACATGTGAAATATTCTGCCAGACTCTGGAATTTCATGCTGTAGACACATAAATATACCTCCTTCCCTGTGTTCTCCTAACAAGAACATCAGACAACACCCCACACATACTTACCTTTGAAAAGACAGAACGGTAAAACTGGTTTCATAGAGTTCCTGTCTGAGAGAATACCAGTCTTCAAACATCCTGGATATTAAAAGTTTCTGCTTGCTTCCTGGGAAATTAAGTAGTAAAACAAGATTGTATGTATGTGCAATCAGTTATAAAAGGCTTCTAGCTTAAAGTGAGTTACCTACTTATAAACAGTCTTAAAAGTGTGGGCTTTTTCATATAGTGAAGTAATTTCTGTTTTCTTTTAACATGGGAGCTGATGACCCTTTCTTGTTGTAAAGGTATAGCAAGTGTTTGGAAAGATGAGGACCTTAGTGTTTCAGAAGCTGAACAGCTTCAGTTCACTTCCTTTACCAGATCCAGAAGGTGCTGACATACAAGCAAGTTCAGAACTTTCAAACAGCACTGAGAATGCCTTGAGATCAGAAGTACTGGTTATCTCTTACAGCTCATGAATGGAGTAGGAGACTGTTTCTGTTTAAAATCCTAAACATTTTGTGAGTCTTGAGGCCTGCCTGAAAATAGGGGTCCTAAAAGCGAACTGTGAAATGACAGTTGAGATGATCAGCTGCTTGGTATAAATTTAAGACCCTGTCTTTAGTACTCCTGTTCGAAAATTTTGGCTGATACTTATAGTGTCTACAGAATCCTCTTCTCACAAAAGGAAATCGGGTATTAATTCAAACCCACCGTGGTTATTTATGGTTTAACAAAGTTTGGATTCATATGGAAACTGTGCTTTCCTTTATGTTTAGAGCTCCCTAAACAAGCAATTTTTCCTGGGGTAATGCCAATCATCAGTGGAACCTTATATGAAAATTTATGTTTGAAACCATGTCTGATATCCTTATATCCCTTTCATTGATTTGCAGGAAATGGAAGGCTTGGGCTTCAGCAATAGCTCAAGGATGCAATGTGCCACATAGGCTAATGTGATATAGAAAAGGTTGTGGAGGAAATTAAATTGTTTACTGGTTGGATAATAAAAAGCTGTGCTGTGGTTGCTGACATAAAAATGGTTAGGGTATAGAAATGTGTCATAAATACAGCTTTAATGTTCCTCTAGTGTTGCCTTCATTAGAAAATAGGTGTATGGAGTTACTTACTCGGAAATATCATCTAAGAGGGGATGTAGTTGCTTGAAGATTTCAAACAAAATAGCAGGTTTAGAGCAAGGAAAAAGTTGTCCAGAACTAAGCTGGATTTGTTTAATTGAGGAAGGGGTCCTAGTATTACATAATTGGAAGGTATTTAATTTAATGAGAACGAGGACATACGTGTTTTTGTAGGTAGAGGTACAACCTTGGTCAATTTGTGAATCAGAAATCAGTTTTCCCAGTTTGAAAGGGAAGTACCTAGTATTCATTTAATCTTGAATTACTTAGGTCGGATATGTGAAAGCCTTTATTTTCTGCTGTACAGTAGTTCAGCACAATGGTTGGTAGAAGAGTTTTAAGTATTATTATTTTAATAGCTGGCATAGTGTCATCCAGACATGAAGCAGCACACTACTTTCTTGATGTATCAACACCATCCTAGAAAGTGTAAACTGAAGTGAACTTCTATTTGTAGAAAAGATTGTTGGGGTGAGATTTTCCTAAAAAACAGCACATAGCTCAGGTGAGGGGAAAAAGGCAAGAAAATAGTTAACGTTAATTTGCTCTGAAGGGACCATGGCAAATGGAGAATACAGCAAAAAGGAAGTTGGCTTCTTTCCATGACACTCGATGGCTTTCACTGTCCTGGAGCCATGCAACTGGTTTTGTGTGCATGGAGCAGATGGACTATGACAGGCTTAATCTTGTTTTTCTTGATGTTGGTGACTCACCTGAGCTTTAGTACGTGTGATTTGAAGCCCAGTGATTAAACAGCAAGGACTGAAAGGGCATAAGGAATGACATACCCTGTCAGTCAGCGAAGTGCTGTTTCCAGCATGCTTTGGTATATAGCTGACCACCTGAGAAAACCAGCTTTTCTAATTTCGTATCTTCTGCAAGCACATGAATGTCATCTTGGGACCATTTTTAGTCTGTATCATACTTTGTAGGAAAGAACTGGTTTTGTGGCAAGCTGGGAGCATCTGGCAGGCTATTAAGCTAGTAGCTAACCCTTAATGACTCAGAAGAAAACGTTGTGTCCTGCCTTGATTTATTGCTAAATCAGACAATCAAGCTGGCTTTCAGGCCAATTTCTAATGCCAGGCATACACAATGTAAAGATGGGGATACAGTGACATATTCCCAGTTTGAAACAGTTCTATTTCTTGCCTAAACTGCACCTTTTGGGGCAGCATTCTCCCTTATCTCCATCTTCTCTGTTTTTACTGCTGATTGGTAAGAGACTTGTGCAGGTTACTTCTGCAAGATAGGCTTATGCAGTGTATAAGAGCAGAAGTAATGATCAAAGCAGGCTTAGTACTTACAGATGGGTGTGTGCAAGCTTCAACTTGCAAGCACCGTGTTACTGCATAGGCAAAAGCAAGCCAAAATATTTGCATTGTCTTGTACACACACTGTGTAAAATTTGGCCCATTGCTGTAAAAATATTTTAAAACTATTTGTCATGGGTAACTTGGTTGAATTTCTTTTCCTTACGCCTTGAACTCTCAAAGGGATCTAAAACATTCAATAGCAGTGTTTGGCAAAAATAAAATGCAATGGATCTTTTACACTTGGCCCGTTTTGGAACACAGATTTGCCAGATTTTCAGCTTTTTTTCTAACAAAGTGCTGCTGTTCAGAGTTTTTAGCCAGAGAGTCTCCTCACCCATTTTTTTTTCCTGATATTGGTGTCTGGGTTCTTTGGGCTGTGCAGACAGCAGCCTGGCAAATGTGATTCAAGTGAATAATGCTCCACATCTTTGATTTTCTTCATTGCTTAATCATCCAGATCCAGTTTTCCTCTGTGGAGACGTCATAGTGTTTTACTTTTACCTCACTGTCAACTTTTCTCAGATTTTCCATTTCTTCTCATGGAAAGTTGCTATGAGAAGTTCTCAGAATTACAATGCAATTATTGTAGCGCCTTTGGCAAGCCAGAAAATGAAGCGCTTTGTAGGTTGGAAAAGGAAATATTTTTTTAGTTGTTTTTATTGTTCCAAACCCTTTCCCTGGGCTACTCCAGAGTTATTTCAGCACCAGGACTCTGTTCTTGGAAAAGTTATGACACTGTAAATGGACTTCTGTTGTACGTGCACCTTAGTGAAAGTAATCAGTTGGTAAACTTAGCAGGTTACTGTGGTGGTGTTTCTCCCCTGTTATGCTGAAATCCACCATTACTGTAGACTTGCTTACCTCAAAGAACAGAAATGGTAGTTACCCAGTTATGGTATCCCTTTTCAATTCTCCCTCGTTGTTTGTTGGGACATCCTGCCATTTAGGCTCTTCTGGACAGGTTGTTCAGTGTGTTGGTGCAGAACGTAACAGTGAACATAAATTGTATCTTACTCTGTCTTGCCATTAAAGAGTGAGCAAAGAGTTGGAGTCCTGTAATATCTGAAAGAAAGAATCAATGTTTCTGGTCCTCTAGGTGTAGTAATTGTCTCCATTCAAGGTGGTGAGGAAAGCTTTAGAAACTTTCAGATTTTGCAGGGGAGGTTAAAATTTTAAGTAGCCAGGTTTGTAGCTGTATATTGTGTACGTATATCCATTAGTGAACATCCTGTTTTCTGGCAATTGCAGCTGCTAGGGCAAGATTTTATCTCTCTTAAAGTCAGTGTGACAAGGCTGGGTATTTGGCCAGTGACTGGGATGTCACTTGTGGTGTATGTGAAAAATTGCTATCCAAAATATTTGATGCATGGATCTAAAAAGATTTTACTGTGAATAAACATAGATAGGTACTTATGATAGATAGGTTTTATGATCACCCAAACTGTTTCTCTTCACCCAAACTTAAAAATATTTTATCAAACTGAAAATAATCTACATAAAGCTCAACAATGCAAATAACTGGAAAGGCAGTGAATGCCAGCCACGAGTCAGGAATGTAATTTTGTCTATTGCTTTGTGCTTGGCATACAACAAGAGATATTTGTTGAACTTTAGCAGGCAGAATTAAGAATACAATTGCAAGGCCTTATGATCTGAATAAAATGCAAATGACAATAAAAGAAGACAAAACTAACAAAATTCCTATGCTGAAAAAGCTGAGTATATAGACACTGGATGACAGGCGGTCTGGGGCAACTCCATACTCAGCATACAGCTTAGTAGTTTAGGATTGTGTGATGGTTTTGGCAGTGTGATGAACGTGCTGTTCTGAAATCTGAGCAGGAATGGATATATGTTTTCAGGTGACTGTGCTTGTCTAAGTTCTATCCATAAATATGCAGAGATGCTTCCATGAGCTTGTAGTTTATAATGTACCTGGAGGCATTACATGGTCAGTGCATGCCTCTCCATATTAACTCTTGGGTCTAGCAGCAGGTAGGAAGCAGGCCTTTCCTGAACTCGTGGGGACTCCTGAGTAAAGCCTTGTCTGTCATCAGAGAGCATGACCTGCATGAGGAAGGAGTGGTTACCCGTAACTCGTGCTACCTCTGGAAAGCTGCACACCCTCAACCTTCAAAGGTATGGAGAACTGTGAAGTATCACAAGACTTTGCAGGACTTCTATTAGTTCTTGCTGGCTGTTTGAACTGGGACTATGTGAAGAACTTCAATTTACTTTGGAAAACATTTCTGTTCCTTACTGTTTCCCAGAGTGGAGAAAGGCCAAAAGCTAAAATTAGGAGGGTAACTAGATCAAAGCTGTACTTTGCTGCTTATAGTATGGAGACTAGGCTAATGGTCTTTGCTTCTGGGCAGAAGTTGGCAACTATATGTGTCTCTGTTCCTTCCACAGGGATAGCTGGCCCACAGCAACAACTTGTAGCTTGTTTTGATTTGTACATGTCCTGGATTTTCTTAGCCTCCTTGAAAACTAGACCTGTGTAGAACCAGATCAAGATCCCCAGGCTGTGCCTTTTGCAGACCATTCAAAGGGCCTGTATGCATTGCAGCTGCAATAGGGATTGGCTATATATGGTAGCTTTATCATACCTGGAATAAATAACAGCTTATTTAAAAGGAAGTGCAGCTGCCTGATATCATTCAGAGTTTCCCAGTGGACTTGTACGGGTTGTGCTGAAATGCATGTACTCTCATCTCTATCATTATTGCAACACCAGCGTAGCCAGGTAAACAGTGCAAGTCTACTGGCATATAAAGCAGACCAGTACTATAAAGACTGAGCAGAGGCCTGAGATTTGATTTGGTTGACACTGATTTGGTAACAGATCTGCTCAGTTTTTTTAAGATTCTGATCAGTGTCTAAGGTTGAATTGTTAGGTATTAGCTTAATAGATACAAGCTGCAGTCAGCACAATCCTTGGAATACAAATATATGACAGTGACTTAGAACAGCTCAAAGATAAATAGCATGAGGTTTTGGTGCCTGTGCCAGATATCCCAACAGATGGTGTAGTGCGGTATCAGTTCTGCAGCTGTGACTTGTCCAGCTTAACCCACTAACAGACCTTTATTTTTGTTTCATTAATTTGCTCTTGCATACAGAACTGAGGAAATGATGGCTACAGGAGCAAGCTAGGCTACTAGCTTGTGAACTTCACCTTCCCTTCTTGCTGCATATTGTCATTCAAGCCTGCAGCAGATTATCTTCTTCCAGCTGCAGTCTTCCTTTCTCAGTCATTTGCACTGAGCACAGTGCGTTATAGTTCTGTGACGTGAACTGGTGAGGGTTGCTTGAGACTGTTCTCCTGCCTGACGAGGTCAGGATTCTAATACTCGAGTTAATGTGATTTGGGGGGCTTTTGACACCTGCTTGTGGAGGTGTTGCTGTTTGCCATCTGTGCTTCGACTCAAATACCAGGTGATTACTTGCATAACCACTGGTAGTATGTTGCCAGAAGGAGTTAATGCTAGTAACTGTGTCTTTAACTCTTGCCAGGTGTCATGCCATGCTAAGAAAGAGATGCATACTTTCTTATTTTTATCTGATACTTTCTCACCTTTATTGAACTATTTGTGCCTGGGGAGTGGGTTTTCCAGTGGTGGGTAAATACCAGTGCCAACCAACAAGTATGCAGCTAAGAGGTGGGGTGTGCCCAGTCCTCAGATATCCAGCTAGTTCTGTAGAAGGGTGGAAACTAGAAGCAGGGGGTTTGAACATGTCACTTGGATTCTCTGTCAATAGGACAAACTGTTGAGTTCTTGCCTATAAAGCAAACTGATTGTAAGATAAGATTTTAAAGATATTTGTGAAAAAATGGCCTACTCAAAAGAGCGAAATCTAACATGGAGAAGTGAAAACTGGAAAGTCCAGGAAAGCATATAGATGATACAACACTGCAGAAAAAAACACATGTTAAGAGGGCAGAGACAGTGAATGGGTGTTGAAGATAGTATAGGAAATGTATGCCGTGATTTCCTGGAAGAAGGAACGAGATCAACGAGGCTGGAAGCAGGAAAGCAAGTTAGTCATCGTTCTGTATTAAAGGAATACAGAGGAATATTGTTTCTTATATCTGTGTGCTTACAGGACTTTGGACTGTGCTTACAGGCTCAAAGGCTTGATCTGCATTTAATATTTTCCAGTGTAAAGTGTAGCAGTATATGACAATAATGGCATACTTTGCCTATTGCTATACAATCTATTGTGTATTGTATAGCTATTTTCTATGTATGCAGAATCTAATTACTTGTGCTACAAGTGAAAGCATACTATTGCTAACAACACCTTAGTTGAAAACATGTTGGTTAACAAGAACCGCATTTATATGTTAATCAAAGGAATAATTGTACCAAGAGTACAAGTCCTTTCATTTTTTTTCTCAGTTTTGAAGTAGTTCTTGACTGAGGAACTGGCCCCATCTCAAATAACTAACCTCATGATGTCACCTGCTTGGGAAGAAAGCTCTAGACATTCTCACCCCCCAGTGATCAGCTGTGGGATCTCATCAGAGAGGGACACCGCAGTCTGTGGGAATTTCTCTGTTGTGTGTGCATTGTCTATTCCTGGAATGCTTTCCAAAGAGCTTTTCCTACACACAAACCTCTCCATAAAGTACTGTGCCTCTGCCACACACATTAAACTTTCTGGATTAGAAATCTGAATGTCATGAGCCCTTGAAATAGTATCATTGTCCTAACCAGATTCTATCACCTAATTAAAGACTATTGTCTTATTCCCTGTCTTAATGGATCTCCCCAGAGGCCTGCTTTGGTTGGTTCCAGAAGAGTCAGGCCCTCAAAGTAGGACAAGGACTCTGACCTGAAGGTGATATTTTAATATCCTTGATATTGGCTTTTTTATTTTGTCTTTCATCAGGTTGATAATACCTAGTGCTGGTTTATGTCACTTTCTGTCCATGCACCTAATGGTTTAACACTGTAGCTTTAGCACTTCAGGTATCACTGCATCTCAGCTTACCGTAGGTGCCAGCATTTTCTCTGTACTTGGGGCTGATTGAAAGACATAAAAATGGATTTTATGTCCAGTATATGGTACATTGAGAGTGATGGCTTGGATTCTCATTTTGCACCACAGTACTATTTCCAACTAGGCAGAGGTTTTAATGGCAGAGTTGCATCTGAGATAATGGTTATAACTTTGAGACAGTTGTCATGAGTTTCTGAATAACTTTAAGAATAAAAATAGTTGAACTCTGCTTCATTATGCCCTGTCATTTTCATTACCTGCATGGGGTAGCACTCTGCCATCCACCTCCCATGGAGATTGTGGAGAACAGTAGATCAAGAAGCCAGTCATTCTGCTTCTAACTGGCTTACTACTAGCAGGACTTCTGTACAAGCACAGGAAAAAAAAATTGCAGAAGCCTACTTCTGCACTGCATTGAAGTTTCCATTTGTCTGGGGTTTACTGAGCATATTTGAGGGCAGAGTTTAGTTTGGGACCTCAGTACTCCCATTCTGGCCTTTCTCTGGACCCAGTAAATTCTTTCTAGAAATGCTGATTGGAATACATTTTGCTGGCTTTATTAGGGTCAGAGGCAACTATTACACACTTGGTTTTTAGCTTTTTACTGCAGAGGATTTTTAAATGAACATGAATAAGATATTTTCTAAACACACAGCAAGAGCTTCCTGTTGGAGTAGGCTACCAGGCATCTAATTCTATGTCACTTGTGCTTCTAGTTGTATTGAGTTTGTGTGGCAAGGTTTTGGTATGAGGGAGGGCTACAGAGGTGGCCTCTGTGAGAAGCTGCTGGAAGCTTCCCCTGTGACCAACAGAGCCAATGCCAGCCGGCTGCAAGACAGTTCTGCCACTGGCCAAGGCCGAGCCAATTAGCAACATTGGTAGAGCCTCCTTGATAACATATTTAAGAAGGGGAGGGGGGGGGGGGAAACCCTGTGCAACACATTGCAGCTGCAGAGAGGAGTGAGACTATGTGAGAGCAACAGCCCTGCAGACCCCCATGTCAGAGCAGGAGGGCAGGAGGTGCTCCAGGTGCCAGGGCAGAGGTTCCCCTGCAGCCTGTGGTGAAGCCCATGGTGAGGCAGGCTGTCCCCCCCTGCAGCCCGTGGAGGTTAACGGGGGAGCAGGTATCCCCCTGCAGCCCGTGGAGGTTAATGGGGGAGCAGGTATCCCCCTGCAGCCCGTGGAGGTTAACGGGGGAGCAGGTATCCCCCTGCAGCCCGTGGAGGTTAATGGGGGAGCAGGTATTCCCCTGCAGCCCGTGGAGGTTAACGGGGGAGCAGGTATCCCCCTGCAGCCCGTGGAGGTTAACGGGGGAGCAGGTATCCCCCTGCAGCCCGTGGAGGTTAACGGGGGAGCAGGTATCCCCCTGCAGCCCGTGGAGGTTAACGGGGGGAGCAGGTATCCCCCTGCAGCCCGTGGAGGTTAACGGGGGGAGCAGGTATCCCCCTGCAGCCCGTGGAGGACCTCATGCCTGAAGGAGGCTGTGATCCCATGGGAAGCCCATGCCGGTGCAGGCTTCTTGCAGGACCAGTGGCTCCATGGATAGAGATGCCTACACAAGAGCAGGTTTGCTGGCAGGACTCGTGACCCCTTGGGGGACCCGGGCTGGAGCAGTCTGTTCCTAAGGTCTGCACCCTGTGGGAGGGACCCACACTGGAGCAGTTCATGAAAAACTGCAGCCCATGGGAAGGACTCGCTCTGGAGAAGTCCATGGAGAACTGTCTCCCACGGGAGGGTCCCATGCTGGAGCAGGGGAAGAGTGTGAGGAGTCCTCCCACTACAGAAGAAGGAGCGGTGGAGACATGTAATGAACTGACTATAACCACTGTTCCCTCGTCCCTCTGTGCTGCTGCAGGGGAGGAGGCAGAGAAATTTGGAGTGAAGTTAAGCCTGGGAAAAAGGGAGGGGTGTTTTTTAGGTTTTGGTTTTATTTCTTATTATCCTACTCTGATTCAAATGGGAATAAATGAAAGTAATTTCCCCAGGCTGAGTCTCTTTTGCCTGTGATGGTAAATTGCTGAGTGATCTCCCTGTCCTTATCTTGACCCATGAGCTTTTCTGTTATATTTTCTGTCCCCTGTCTGGTTGAGGAGGGGAGTGATGGAGCAGCTTTGGTGGACACCTGGCATCCAGCCAGGGTCAATCCACCACACTAGTTTAGAAGAGAACTTTGGCGATCTAATCAGCTCTGAATTAATTTTGCAAGATTCATAGCAAGGCTGCTGTGTCTCACAGTCCGGGGTCAGTCTTGAGTGGAGGTGTCAAACTGCAGTAAAAATATCTTTATCTGCCTGTGGGTAGGGGAAGTGTCTGAGGAAGTCACTGAGTAAGAAGTGACAGCAGTGGCATTTCTTCTCCTTGTGGCAGCACCAGCAAGTCCCCATACATACTTTGACAGAAATCAGTGCTGGTGCCATTATTGACCAAATTCCTTGCAAGTTTGATCCACGGCTTTTGCTACTCAGATTTTGTTTATTATGTTTCTTTAGAAGCTCATATTTAAAACCAGCTTGTAAACTGTCCTGTCATGTAAGGCATAGCCTGAGAAGTTCTAACTTAGTTGCTGTTTACTGATGTCTGGAAGCAATGGGATTTTGCTGGGCAATGGTGGACAGTGTTGGTGCATGGAGACCTCTGGCTTAGCAGCACAAATGTTTACCCAGCTGAGAGCCGAGGCTGTGGTAAAGCTCAGAAATACCTATCTCAGCTCCCAAAGGTACAGTTTCCCATTATACGCCCAGAATCTCCTACCTTCTATGAAGACAGAAAATTTAAATATTTTGATTACAGGAGGGAAATTCAGAAAGATTTGAAGAGTACTTGAACGAACATGTTGGGCTGCATCAAGAGGTGTATTTTTATGATAATGGTAATCAAATGAACTGCCTAAAGGCAAATAAGCAATTACACTGGAGATGAAAGTGTCTGACATGATCATTCAGAAATTAGAATACCTGTTTTGTCACTTAAGTCATCTTGCTCAGGCTGTTAGTGATGGCTGCCTGCAGTATGTCCCTTACTGCCCAGGTCAGGGTGACAGCTTAAAAGTCTTCATTGTTGGAGCTTTTTGTTTCAAACTATGAGAGCCTGGGGATATAAATTAAGGTTCTGCTGAGCCATATTCAATGCCTTTTTTGATAGAGGATGGTTATGTCTTTACTGACATGAAAAAATGAAGTCTCTGGGCTTCGTACTCTAAGGGGAAGACAATATTGGGCAAAATTGTTGTTCCTTGGAGGAATCTTACAGAAGCATATGATACTCTCAGAAGGGGCAGAAAGGCAACCTTTGACCTTTGCAGCCATAAAGCTGGAATGACATCAACACGTATTCTAACATTTAGTTGGTTTGAAAGCCAACATGATAAAATCTATATAATACCCAATTACGTTAAACTAACCCAGGTGAATGCTACATGAAGTAGTCAAAGAATTGAAATCATGGGAAGAAAAGCCTTCCACCAGTACAGTAGTGGAGTTCCAGTGCCAATTGTTTGCCTTTAGAAAATCCTAGTCTCAGTGCTCTGCAAGGTTTTGGTACCTAACTTTAAACAGATGCTTTGGTCCAGGCACCCCATAGTACCTAATCTGCTGAAGGCCATGTCAGTTTAAACGGTATTTTTTTTACTGTGGTGGCAAAAGGCAAAATGGATATTTTGTTCTATGAGTCAGTGACAGTTTCCAGCTGCTGTTCTTTAAAAAGCAGAAAAGACTTGTAGATTTATATAGTGGACCAGTAGGAAAAGTGCCAACAGTGGATGGCCCTGGACACTTCAGGGATAACAGCTCTATGCTTGTACCAAAGATGATAAATCCTCATTGACCAAATGAAACCTCAGAATCATATGCTGAAAAAATGTTCACCACAGTTTTGCAAGTGAAATTTCTGTTAACTGATAAACTCACTCTGAAAATGGACTTGGTAATAGTAAACTCCTGGGAACCCGTTGTTTGCTTTTAAGGGGAGGGGGGGAAAACTGTGAAAGGTTAGCTATGAAGAAACCCCAGTCTGCTGGCAGTAGGCTGATGTTCTAGATGCAAAATTTTGGGCATCAGAAAGCTTTTAATAGATTTGCTAATCAAAGTTACTGTCAGAGACTTCTTTATTAGATGTAAGGTAAAGGGGGGAGATCTTTTAGATGTTTGCAGATATCATAAGACAAATTAATTCAGGTTACAGATTCTCTTTAATGCCATTAGGTCTGTTTGTAGTTGTCCTCTGCGGTGGATTGATGTTGGCTGGCTGCCAGACGCCCACCCAGTTGCTCTCTCACTCCCCCCCCTCAAGAGAACCGGGAGAAAATAAGATGAAAAAGCTCATGGATTGAGGAAGACACTTACCAATTACTGTTATGGGCAAAACAGACGTAATTTTAGAAAAATTAATGGGCAAAACAGGTGCAATTTTAGAAAAATTAATCTATTACCTATGAGAAACAAAGACAACAGCTGAAATGCCTTCCCTCCACTTCTCCTCTTTTCCCCCCAGGGTCGAAGTTCACTCCTTCATTCCCAACGCCTCCACCTCTCCCCTGGCTGGTGGAAGGGGATTGAGGGGTTGCAGTCAGCCAGCAACAGTCCCTCTCTGCTCTTCCTTCCTCCTCACACTCCTCCTCCCTGCTCCCGTGTGGGTCCTTCCCACAGGCTGCGGTTCCTTTAGGACAAACCTGCTGCAGCGTGGGCTCCCCTGGGACCGCAGGGGAGCCTGCCCAGGCCCTGGCGACACCTCCTGCTGTGACCCTGCTGCCCACAGGGCTGGCTCTCACACCTTGTCCCTCACCCCTTGCTGTTGGGTGGCCTTTGGCCCTTTCTTAAGCACTCTGTCATGGGGGTCCTCCAGCTCCTCTGAGAGACCCAGCCATGCCCTGCCCTGGGACCACTGGAACCTGCTGTGCCTGGTACGGGGCAGCCCCAGCCGCTCCTCATCAAGAAGGTGCAGCCCTGCAGCCAGCTGCCATGCACGGGCACCTGATACAACCTGTGTTTTTCAGGAACGTAAAAGGGCTTATGTAGCTCTGTAATCATATGTTATGATGCATACTCACAAAGGCCTGATTTCTAGAAAGTTTCTTGTAAATTTTACAAAGTTTTGGACAGCAGAGCTCCATTAATAGTAGTGTTGTCTTTAAGGAATTGCAGGATTACAGGAATACTCTGCAATTTGCCCATCCTATGTGGTGAAGTAAAACAGTCCAAGAAATGTACCAATCTGAAGAAAAGATCTCAGCTGATTTACAGAAAAGGAACATCCTTATTTCCAGCCCACAAACAAGTAAAGCAGGGAAGAACAGCATGAGTGATAGGCAATTGAGCTTTAACCTTCATTTCAGAAAAGATAAGCAACTGAAAGGGGAGTCGGTTTCTTAGGGCAACCCCCCTGGCTAGCAGCAATGACCTGCTTCTGGCATGTTGTTCACAACACAGGCACTTCTGTAGATATTAGAAATACTGGTAGATAAAAATTGGGCAGCAAAAATCTGGCTTTTCATATGCATAGATTGATTCTTATTAAAACCCCCTTAATTCATATGTGAATAAATCTTTATCTTCCTTTTCACTTGTGAAAGATAAATACCAAGGCACCTCAGAGCTGGAGTCATCTTAGTGGGCATTTCCTTCTGCCCAAAGAGTCTGAAGTCAGGGCCTGGGCAAAGAATGCTTCAGCTGAACCTTGTGTCCATTGAGTCAGTACCAGGAGAGGCATGGAGGAAGTATAAGTCTACCTGCAATTTCTTGAATAAGCGGGGTTTAAAGGAATTACAGTAATTTCAGGATAAATCATGAAAAGTAATCCTTCAAAATAATTTAAACTTAAGAATTAACAAATAAAAGCATTGAAAACTCTTGAGCCAGGCCCTTTTGCCTCCAAGGAGATTTTTTAAAAACTAATATTGCATTGTGAAATTTTTTGAGACTTTTTAGAATTTTTATTTGCAATTTTCATCCCAAATTGTAGGCCAAGTTTACTTGAAATGATTGCTGGATGTGTATAATATTGACACATGTATGTCTTTTAGAACTAAGATTTAAAGGAAAAATCTTCTGTATGTCTTTTATCCATGAAATCATGAGAGATGGCAGAAGCAAGCTTCATGCAGCAGCATTGTCCTTTGGGAAGTCAAACCACAGGTTATATTGCATTTGCACCTTATGTTGCAATTTAGAAATTACTGGCCTGGTTTCTAACAAGTTAGGTGTGCCCTTCCCTATGGCAGTATTATGCTTAACATATGCAGGTCCCACAATGGCAGAAAAAATGTGTACATGGTAAAATATGGCTTCCTGCTCTGAAGTATTTGATTTGTGCATAAATGTCTTATTTACATGTACTACCAGAACAGTAATATTTCTAATTGAAATAGACTAACAGGAAGAATAGCTGCTGGAAGTTGTAGAGGGGTTTGTAGTGTTGCAAATCCAGGGCAACTGGGGGATGTGCTTACTGGAGGGGGTGATGCTGCCAAGATCCCAATTGCACTGAGCAGGTAAAAGAGTATGTTTTAGGTTAGAGCTGGTGATAGTCTTGGGCGAGTGCTGGAGCAGCAACCATGGTGGGGGATTGTGTCCCTCCTTCCACCCTGCTGTGCTGGGTGCACTGCACATCTCTCTGTCTTTCTTCCCTGTGCCCAGCAGCATGGAGCATCGGAAGCTACTCTGGAGCACCTCCCTAAAACACCTCTTCCTGGTGTAAAGATTTTAAGAGTGTGTGGTTTGAATAGTTCAAATATAAGCTGAAGTTAGATTAAAAAATAAATGAAAGCATGCAGTATCAGGCTGTGCCTGACAGTTGCTGTAATGCAGAGTGATCCCTTTCTGAGAACTTGCTTGCACTCAGTAGTTGCCTTTAATTCTAAGTGCACTGTGAGCAGACTACCTGTAACTCTCAGTCCTGGCTGCTAAATGTTGATAGATTCTTTGCAGTGTGGCATAGGTTGCACCTCTGTGTTGCTGAGCGTTACTGAAGCACAGATAATCTTTAAGGGACTTCAATGTCAAGTGAGAAAAAAGAAGAAACTGAAATTGCGTTTACTCTTCTGCACTTCAAAAGACTTGTTATAAAATTTTCCCTTACCTTTAAAGATAGCAACTAGAAAGCTCATACTGTGGGAGCCTTTGCTTTTAAACGCTGCAGCAAGCATAATACACACTGATTGAACTTGCAGTTGGCAAAAGCAAAAGCTGGGGGGGATGTAAGAGAACATGTGCTGTCCTTTGTAGTTCCAGTTCTTTTAGAAGCACTCACAAATAGCTTTAGTTTCTTTAGCAAATACAATGGCATCATTCTGGGCATGCCTAGTAGAAGTGTTCTGGGGCTAGTAAACTGTGAACAAACCTGTTTGCATTGCTGTACTGTAGAGCGCAGCACAGATAAGCCCTAATTGTTATGCAACTCCTTAGCATAAGCTCCTGGCATGGCTCATATGCTTCCCTTGTACTAAGACCGTCCAAAATAGCAACAAGAAAGCATGTAACTAAAGACACAGCAGGAGTGTAGGAATTCACCCAGGCCTTGGATGTTCTAAAGATTGAACAATTCCTCATTTCAAACCTTCCAAAATGCTAAGCATAATGTATTTTCTTCGGAGCTTCTTCAAGGTAAGCAATTTCAAACTTTTCCTGAGTGTGGGAGCTTGTTTGGTTTAGTTCTGTTTTGACAAGAGAGAAACTTAGATTTGAAGTCTGTACAGGAATGTAGAAAGTAGTTTTCTTGAGAACTGATGCCCAGTAAATAAGTGCACTCACCAGGTTTGCAATTTGCTTTGCTATGTTAATATTTGATTTGTAGAAAGTGGTTATTTTCTGCTACAGTGTAAAGGAAACACTTGTGGATTTACATTGAAAGATCCTTATATGATGAAAACTATAAAATTTGTGGTGTAACCCACATCCATCAACAGGGAGTTATTAACAGAAAGATGCCTGTTGTGAGACAAAACCAAATTACAACTCATTTTTGTTATGTTTTTCTGAAGTGTTTGTTCTATTTTAAACATACCAAATTGAGCAATTGAACTCTACCATCATTGAAAACATTTTAGATACAAAATAAATTATAAAATATTGCCAATAAGTATAAGTTTATATTTCATATTATTAAAACAACCACACTAAAAATCTAATCTTCAGTGATGTGTATGCAACTTTCTGGGGGCAGTTTCATTTTCTGTGAATCTAATAAATTCCACAGTTTTATGACTGAGGTCCTGCTGCTGTCTGCTGTTGGGCTGAAATAGCTGTTTAAAATCTGAGTCCCAGCTGTGGCTTTCACCTTGCTCAGAGTGACGGCGCATGTTGCAACTGGAGCGTGTGCTGCAGGTTTCGTTAGAAGCGTGCACTGTGAAATGTGTAGATGATTTGGAGAAGTGTGGGTCAAAGGAAATGGAAGTTTAATCAGATTAGTGAATATTGGATTATTCTGTGATCTAAAATGTTAGAATTTAAAATGCAATAGAGAATTATGCTAACTTAGAAGAAAAGTACTTAAGGAATAGAATAACTATAATCAGCTGAATTCCAGCTTCCCATTATGTTGTCACTTACACATTTGCATGCCAAACTGCTTCTTGGTAAAGTATGCTGCAGGATTGCAGCTGTAATGTAAAGTCAGCGGTAAATTTGATTTTACAGCTCCGTGGAGACCAACTGCTGCTTAAAATAAATGTGAGAAAAGGTTTGAATCTGGTCTTAACACATGTAGTTACAGTTAGCACCTGCAGCCACCCGACGGTTCATAGAAAACCAATAGCACTTCTAAGTAGAAGGTGGGCCTCATTTTTGGCAGCCTTCCTTAGAGAGATTGTGTGGAGTTGGTCTTAAAAATGGCCTACATTTGGGTTGAAAATATCTACGTAGCTTTTTCTGAATTACTTGGTTACTCTAAACACTGCATTCTTTGGGAGGTAAAAGCAAGGTATAGGAAAACCACAATAGGAAGCAACAGGAAGGTTTTTCTGCCTTACTGGGATATGGTTATTCACTCATCATACTTGCATTGCTGTTTCATCGCATGATTGGCCTTGACTTTGAAAAATTATAGCGTAAAACGTGTTGCTAAAGTGTATGTAAGTACCTTACTTTAAGGTGGGAGAGTATATACTTCTCAGTACGTAAAAGAGGATTTTTTGTTACATTAGGATGATACACCTGCAATAGCATTAAGACACTAGTATTTGAGAAAAACAGGACTGAGTAAATCTGGTAGCTGTTAAGTTGGTGATTACTGGATTCATTCTGAAGATGATCACTGTCGTTTGTACCAGCTTTGTGCCATCGCTGTTGGTTTCAGTTTGAGAGATTAGCAAGGGTCAGTTTATGTCTACAAGTTTCATTTTGCACTCATTGTCTTAAATCTAAGATAAGTTGGTCAAACTTTGAAATGGAGGTAAAATTAAGACTATTTTAATTACAGTTTCTTCGTTGTTTTCTGTGAAGTTTTCTTGAAATAGAAAGTTCTTAATTGAAAGCTGACCAAAACACAGTATATCTAGAGCTGTATTTTGCAGGTCCTGTGTACCATGCTGCACTTTGATATTCTTGTGGTTTGGGTCACGCTAGAATGACCTGAATAGCTGGAAATGCAGTCTCAGCTCTTAGCCATGTTTCTCAATAGGATTTTAGCTCCTAAGATCCCCATATCCATGGCTGGGAACTTTACAAGTATCACCCTCACCTGACTGGAAAGAAAAAGTAGCCTGGGTCAAACAGCTAATAAATCTGCCCTCAGCTTTGGGATAAATGCTGCTAATGCTGTGGCAGTTACTGTGGTGCCTCTTGTCCTCCTCTGGAAGTTACATCAGTGCTACTGCTGACGGGAGGAGCAGGAGGAAGTGGCACTAGCATAAACCTGTCCCTGCACCTCTAGGAGGGACCCAGATTTGGGTGCAGGACCCTGGGGAAGGGTTGGTGGGGAAAAACCTGGGACCCCCCACCTGCCCTGTTTGTTTCTGGCTGCAAGGCTTTTGTAGCACAGAGCTATGAGTTTGCAATACATAACTGTGATGGTATCATGGTTCCTTTCACTGCGTGTTCAAAGTAGACACACAATTGCATGCACATCTGAACTTGGGAAGATGTGTCAGCAGAGGTATCCTGTTATATTTTGATCAATCAAGTTTTTCATCTCCCATAAGAATCCATTTAAAGGCTTAATATGTTTATCTTTGCTTCTGCCAAGTGAAATGGAAAGAGATATTGAGGTTGTTATAAAAATACAACTGCATTGGTTTTAGCTGCTGGTTTTTCCCACTAATTTAAATAATTCTCTAATTAAAATATTCTACATGTCTGTTCACTTAATGTGAAAATATTTGGTTTTCATATAAAATCTGCAGAGATCAAAGTGTAACTCCTTATTAAATGAATAATCATATATATGGTTCAGATGAGCTATAATTGATTTTTGAGGAGTGCAACAGCAAAGTTTATGGAAGTATATTATTATTTTCTTTAATTTCAAAACCAGAAAATGCTGATTAATACCGCTGTCTTTATAATGATGGCCACAATAAGAATCATGTTTTCACTTATGGCATGGAGGGTTTCAAAACAAGCAGCCTGTTGCAGTAATTTTCAATTCCTGTCTAGTACCACTGGTACAGCGGTAAACAACGCACGATGCAGATTTGCCACTAATACCTTTAATGCCTCTAAAATAGTACACCTATTGTTCTCTCTGAACCAAAGCTCCAGGCCACTAATACCAGCTAAACAATTCCTGGCCACTTTAAAAGGCCAGTGTATGCCTGAGCAGCGATTGCTGCAGTCACCAGTTGCAGGCAGAGCTTTTGGGAGCCCTGCTGCTGCTGTCACAGGGAACAGCATTGCACAGGTGTAGGACACCTGAAATTTGTTTCAGATTCAGTGTTTGAAGTGTCATACATTTCTCTCTCATTGGCCACAACTTTCATGTAATTCTGCTTAGAGATCTGTGTCATCTGCTTGGTTAGTTTTTGCAGCCCTTCCAGCTTAGACTTTGGATCTGAACCTAACGTTGCTGGTTTTCTCTTTGAACAACATGCCAAGCTTGCATTTGCATGAATCGGAGAAGAGTTTGTTCACCATATATGTTTCATAGAATGGTGTGGGTTGGAAGGGACCTTAAAGATCATCCGTTCCCAGCCCCCCTGCCACGGACAGGGACACCCCCCACCAGCCCAGGCTGCTCCCAGCCCCGTCCAGCCTGGCCTTGGGCACTGCCAGGGATGGGGCACCCACAGCTGCTCTGGGCAGCCTGGGCCAGCGCCTCGCCGCCCTCACAGGGGAGAATTTCTTCCTCATATCTAATGTCCATGTGCCCTCCTTCAGCTTCCAGCCATTCCCCCTTGCCCTGTCGCTATGTGCCCTTGTCAAAAGCCCCTCCCCAGCTTTCTTGTCGGCCCCTTTAGGTGCTGGGAGGCTGCTACAAGGTCTCCCCGGAGCCTTCTCTTCTCCAGGCTGAACAACCCCAACTCTCTCAGCCTGTCTGTAGGAGAGGTGCTCCGGCCTCTGATCATCTTCGTGGCCTCCTCTGGGCTCGTTCCAGCAGGCCCACGTTCTTCTTCTGCTGGGGCCCCAGAGCTGGACACAGTGCTGCAGGTGGGGGTCATGAGAGCGGGGCAGAGGGGGAGAATCCCCTCCCTGGACCTGCTGTCGGTCACGCTTCTTGTGATGCAGCCCAGGATGCGGTTGGCTTTCTGGGCTGCGGGCGCACACTGCCGGGTCACGTTGAGCTTCTTGTCCCCCAGCACCCCCAGGTCCTTCTCCTCAGGGCTGCTCTCAATCCATTCTCCACCCAGCCTGTATTTGTGCTTGGGATTGCCCCAGCCCATGTGCAGGACCTTCCACTTGGCCTTACTGAACTTCATGAGTTTTGTATGTGCCCACCTCTCCAGCCTGTGGAAGTCCCTCTGGACGGCATCCCTTCCCTCCAGCGTGTCAACCACACCATATAGCTTGGTGTCATCGGCAAACTTGCTGAGGGTGCCCTCGATCCCACTGTCCATGTTGCTGACAAAGATGCTGAACAGCACTGGACCCAGTAAAGACCCCTGAGGAATGCCACTCATCACCAGTTTCCACTTGGACATCGAGCTGTTGACTACAACTCTTTGAGTGCAGCCATCCAGCCAATTCCTTACCCACTGAGTGGCCCATCTGTCAAATCCATGTCTCTTCAGTTTAGAGATAAGGATGTTGTGTAGGACAGTGTCAAGTCCAGGCAGATGACATCAGTTGCTCTTCCCTGATACATCAATGCTGTAACCCTGTCATAGAAGGCTACCATATTTGTCAGGCACAACTTGCCCTTAGCAAAGCCATGTTGGCTGTCACCAATCATCACCAATCACCTCCTTACTTTCCATCTATCTTAACATAGTTTCCAGGAGGATCTGCTCCATGATCTTGCTGGGCACTGAAGTGAGACTGACTGGCCTGTAGTTTACTTGGTCTTCTTTATTTCCCTTTTTAAAAGTGGGGATTACATTTTCCCTTTTCCAGTCTGTGGGAACTTCACCAGACTGCCACAACTTCTCAAATATGATGGATAGTGGCTTAGCCACTTCATCTGCCAGTTCCCTCAGGACCTGCAAATACATCTCATCAGGTCCCATGGACTTGTGCGCCTTCAGGTTCCTTAGATGCTCTTGAACCTGATCTCCTACAGCAGGCAGTTCTTCATTCTCCTAGTCCCTGTCTTTGCCTTGTGTGACTTGGGTGTGTGGCTGGAGCATTTGCCAGTGGAGATGGAGAAAAAAAAGTCACGGAGTACCTCAGTCTTCCCCCTATCCCATCTCCTGTTTCCTTCTGGAGAGGGCCCACGTTTTCCCTAGTCTTCCCTTCATCACTGATGTACCTGTAGAAGCTTTTTTGTGGCCCTTAATATCCCTGGCCAGATTTAATTCTGTCATGGCTTTAAGTTTCCTAACTTGATCTGCGACTGCTTGGACAGTTTTTCTGTATTCTTCCCAGGCTACCTGTCCTTAATTCCCCTGCCCCGTAGGCTTCATTTTTATGTTTTATGTTGTTCAGGAGCTCCTTGTTCATGCAGGCCTCCTGGATTTTTTGCCCAAATTCATCTTTGTTGGGATGCATTGCTGCTGAGGTTGGAGGAAGTGATACTTGAATTTTAATCAGCTTTCTTGCGTGCCTCTTCCCTCCAGGGCTCTATCCCATTATATTTTACCAAGCAGATCCTTGAAGAGGCCAAAGTCTGCTCTCCTGAAGTGCAGGGTAGTGATCTTGCTGTGCACCCTCCTTGCTGCCCTAAGGATCTTGAACTCCACCATTTCGTGGTCACTGCAGCCAAGGCTGCCTTTAAGCTTCACATTCCCCACCAGCCCCTCCTTCTTGGTGAGAAAAAGGTCCAGCATGGCACCTCTCCTCATTGGCTCCTCTATCATTTGGATAAGGAAGTTATCAACACATTCAAAGAACCTTCTGGATTGCCTATGCCCTGCTGTGTTGTTCTCCCAACAGGTACTGGGGTGGGTGAAGTCCCTCATGAGAATGGGAACTTGTGAATGTGAGGCAGCTCCTATCTGTCTGTAAAGGGCCTCATCTGCTTGGTCTTCCTGGTCGGGTGGCCTGTACCAGACCCCCACTGTAACGTCACCTGTCCCTGCCTTCCCTTTAATCCTGACCCATAAGCTCTCAGTCAGCTCCTCATCCATCCCCAGATGGAGCCCCATGCACTCCAGCTGGTTGCTGACATAGAGGGACACCCTCTCCTCTCTTCCCCTGCCTGTCCTTCCTATTCCAACACTCCAGCCATAAGAGTGACCCCACCACATCTCCATGATTCCAGTCAGACTGTAGCCCTGCAGGCATGTGCATGACTTTAACTGCTCTTGTTTATTCGCCATGCTATGTGTGCTTGCACAGAGGCACTTCAGCTGGGCCTCCGATGAACCTTACCGGCTGCAGCACGTGGAATTCCCTTATGCTGCTCTTCAGGTGCTCCCCCACTGCCCTGTGATTCCCCTCCAGGCTCTAAGCATCTCTTGCTGGCATTGGCACCAAACTGGTAGGAGGACTGGACAAACAGGGATGGACTGACGTTCCCCTCCCCTGGCAACTTTAGTTTAATCTTGGCAAGCCTTTGACCAAAGGTGCTCTTCCCCTTCTCTGTCAGACTTGGCATCAATTCAAACACCTCTTGTGTAGTAGTTCTATGTCTTGCATCTGTTTCACTAGATATTCACCTATGCTGAAAGGTTAGCTTCCCCCTTAAACTTTGTGGTTTAGTTCCTTTTTTGTAACCGTCGTCCTTTTAGCTGAGCTAATATTTGTTAGCCTCCGTCTTGGCACCTCTAAGATAGCTGTGAAATGAGCACTGAAATAATGTCTGGTTATTCTGCTCTGAGGGTCATCTCCTTTTTCCCTTCTAGTGAAACTATAGTAGAGATTTCTAAAGAAAATTCCAATTTGAGGTGGACCTGTGCCAAACATTTATGTAGAGGCAGTGACCCTACTGAGTGGACATTCCCTTGGAAATTCAGAATGTTGTCCCACTAAAAATGTACCTTGTTAACCTGCAGAAGCATTTGTTGTGTCGTATGCATCTGTAACATTGCTGCTGTATTGGGCTGTGTCTTGAATGCACCATATTTTGCTGAATAATGCCTGTGGATATTGCAGGTTTTACCGAAACCTGAGGTGACTGTAACATGCAGCTGTTTTAGAATTGTGTTTATCAGATGTTCAACACCTAAACTAGACGATGTGGTGTGCTGATGTGATTTTTAAGCATGCTTAACTGTCAGGCAAGCAGATACAATGTAGATATCATAACAGTGTATTGACATTTGGCACCCTGTGAGTGTGTGGAATTTCAGGTTTCAATCTTCTAGATATCAAGGTCACCCTGTACAGTGGGATTTCTGTGCACTGGTGCTGCAGCATTCTAAATAGCAACAAAAAGTATAAAGAACAGTCAAATAGAACATTTCAGTGTTGGGTGGGAACTGCTTTCCTGCAAAACTGGCTGAAGAAGACTGTCAGTGTTTAGCTAATGAACTTCTCTTAGCATAAATTAAACCAAGCCAATATTGAACTGGAGCTAAAATGACAACCTTACAATGTCAGCTTAGATCTTACAGGAAAGTCTATAGCAACTCATACTACCAGAGTAACAACTCTGCAAGTAATACCAGAATACACACCTCTTCATTAAAAACTTAGAGGGCTGCTAATGTCTCATTTAATATGCAAACGAACAAATTTGTATGATTGCACATAGACTTGTAAGAACCTCTGGGTTATATGTACGTGTAGAATGGATATTGTAGTCAATGCTGTGAATATTTGTTATTGCAAAAATATAAACAATTTAACTTGAGTTTTTAAACAGCTTTAAAAACATAGCTATCTTAGGGGCATGAATTCATATAAAATGCGTCTGAAGATCTGGCTTTCAGAGGAACTGAAGTAGCTGTAGACAAATACTTTTCAATTGAGGTGACCACGAACTCTTAATTTTGGCCACAGGAAGTAAAATGCTTTGACTGAAGTGCATTTTCCAAGACAGGGAGTACAGTGGCCGGAGTTAAATTTTCTAATAATAGCTTTGATACTAAGGAAGAATGGAAATTCATATATTTTATTCCTGCGATGGCTTATATCTAAAACCCATGAAGTTTCTTGATACTGAATTAAGCTGCAGATTGGAAATTTCTAATCCCAGACATTTATTTTGTACCTACTTAAACCACAAATGCTGCATAGTGCATGGCAATGGGCAGTCTTCATGGAGAAAGAAATGCTGCAATTTGGGAAAGAACATGATACCGGATGAGAGCCAGGAGCTATCCATTTCTGTATCAAAAGCAAATAAATTGCTTTTAAACTAACTAAGAGTTAGTTCACATATCAGAAGATTAAAGAATCAGCCTGAAATCACTATTAACTGAAAAATGCAATGATGTTTGGAACATTCATAGCTGTTGCGTCAGTGAAGGTATGCTAGTAAGCAACAAAGTGTTAAATGAACTCTCACTGTTTTTAAGGAGGGAGTGCATTTTGCCTGGAAGAGGCTTAAAGAGATATAAAAGGAAAGGTAGAACTGCTTAGTATGCAAAGTATCTAAATAATTGAAAGACAGAGTCTCTGAAGCGTTAATGAGTCTTTGACAGTAATGGAAACTGGAATTAATGACAGCCAGGTAATTCCTGATTAACCTGCCTGTATGTATGTAAATTAAAAGGGGTGATGACACACAGACACCATCTGAAATATCACTGCGGGAGTTGTCTTCGTCTTCAGTACAAGAGTGCTATTATCAATCTAGGAGGCAAATTCTGCAAAGCAGATTCTGCATCCAAATCATTAACATTTGTGATTAATACTTATTTCAGTATATAGTAATGCCTATCGCTTTTAAGGCAGGACAGACTGATCCACGACTGACATTGCAGAGGATGTCCACTAAAATACAAGTGTAACAGTGGGTACCATTATAATGCATCCATTGACAGGAATTAACAAACATATCCATTTGCTTAGACATTTACTTGAGAGGAGGTACCACGTGAGATTACATTTAATGGAATCACTTTGACTTCTGGGCCACTTGGATTATTTACAAATTGAATCTCAATGTGTGAGAACATAAATCACTTGTAGGCTCTAGATGTTCCAATAAAAGCAGTAACTTGTGTTTCAGAAAAGAAAACCGGACCCCTTAAGACAACACATGCGAAAAGTGACATCCAAGAGTGAAGAGTGATTTGCTTACAGATAAAAGTGTGGGACAAGTCCTGAAGGTCTTGGTCATCTTTTGTGTGTAATCAAAGCTCATGTTATATTGAGATCAAGTTTTCCTGCAAGGTGGCTGTTGTGACCGAGTCAACAGTTTCCCAAATCACCAGAATTGTGACATTGCTGGTTGTGCTCCAAAGAATTCAAGCTGCTTGGGAGTCACAATTTTCTTTTGCCTTCAGAGATGGAATCCTGCACAGCTAGAATAGGGCTTGCTGCTGAGAAACTTGCAGTAACATTATTGAGGTCATACACATAAGTATATAATTACTTAGATAAGCAGTTTCCATTAACATGATTGCAATCTAGTAGCAGTTAAACAGTGTTCCTTAAGAAAAGGATTTCACCCTGTGCACAGCCTGTAAATGAAGAATGAAAATCTGTATGATTAAACTGCACCACAAAGTTAAAAATTATCAGGACTTATACATAGCCTTAGGTTCAACTTTTGACCCCACAAGAATAATTGCCTGAATAAAAGTCCTAGGAGACAAGACAAGAATTTGCATCAGATTAACTGCCAATGACAATCTTTTTGTGGCTTTATGCAAAATGCAAGAAGATGATTAAAATAATGAACAGTTCCTTGCAACACACAAGCACTTCTTGAATAGGACAGCCTTGTTCCAGGCACCTCAACCAGCTGGGGCTGGAGCTTATGGAGGCATTTTAAACAATTAGCTGAAATGCTTCACAGCTGAAACAGCATCTTTCAGATCACATACATAAAAATAAAGATGGAATACTGATGTGCTCTTAAGAGGACAGGTATCACCAAGATTAAAGGTGGAAATTCAGGCAATGCTTGCTGCAGCAATGGATGACTCTTTTGCCTTCCGATTATAACACTTCTCTCTCTCAAACCCCTCTGCTGAGCCAATTTTCCACAATGACACTAAATAGGGGCAGGCTAATGACCAATCTGTTACTCGTGGAAATCTCTCATGGTAGGCTTGCCACAGACATGCACAGTCTGCATGTGTCCAGGATAGTGTTTCAATTTGAGTGAAATGCTACCGGATCATATATGTGACCTTTCTGAAAAAAACCAAGACAAGTGCTTTTCCTCTTAAGTGGGGTATCGTAAACATCTTTGCTTCTCTGGTACTAAAAATTCTGCTTTTAAATACAGCATCGCGGTCACGGAGGGCTTTGTATAAGCCTTGTCTGTAAAGCCTGGCTCTTTCTACTGGCTGAGATTTAACGTTTCCAATAGACAATTTTCTGATCAAGCTTACAATTTTAAAATTGTTCCGTTCCAGTTTTAAATACAACTTCAACAAATCTGTTTACAGCAAGTGAGCATCTAGCCCTGTGTATTCCTTGTGCCTATTAAAGAGGTCAAGTGTAATAAATTAAGAAAAAATAACCAGTTGTATGAAGAAACCAAAGTTTTAATAAACAGCCTTTGAAAAACAACATCAACAACAATTTGATGCATTATCAGATAAGCACTCAAAATTTAGCAGGTGGAGATTGAGTTAAAAATGGATAATTCTGCAGTTCTGGGAAGGGAAAAAAAAGTCTTTCAATTCGCAGTGCGTCCTTATTAATGGAGGTAAGCTTCTGCAGTTTACATACAGAGTGAATTCTTGTCTGCTATCTCAAATTCTAGCTTATATAAATTCTGGTTTTTACTTTGACAATCAAATGGCAAATACATGTCATTAAATGGTATTTGGGAAACTATGTATTTTTCATGACAATTAAGTTCCATGAGTTGGACGTTTTAGGGAGCTCTGTAATAGAAATTGTAAAAAATGATGGAAAGGCAAATCATGATTGGGATAGTTTGAATAAAGTGTAAAGATAATAATATCTTTTTAAAGTCAGCCTTAATGCTGTCTAATAAGTGTGATGCCTTTGTCTCCAACTGACACTCTCCCTTCTGTAGATTTATCTTGGAGCTTGTCTGCTAGATTGATTGCTCTGGGTAGTTAGGTATAACATAGACATTTAGTGTGCAGGTAACTCTCAAGCAGTAAAAAGAACTGGAATGCACTTGAAACCATCAGCAGGCTAAAATAATCATGAGTTGAGTTCATCAACAATCAAAGTTGAGACAGGTGTCTTTCATATTGTTCTTTCATCAGACTCAAAGTTATTCCAGAGTACTCATGGTTACTACAGGGTTTCAGCTGGTATCAGATACGATATTGCTACCAAATACAACATTTTTTATCACACGGAGTTTGTAGTGCATGCTGTTGGGTGATCGCAGTTCCTGTAAGTGTGCATGAAGTTCATTCAGCTTTATTCACAACCATGTAAACCCTGCCAATCAATGCTACTACATTTTTGTTTATTTTAGATTTCAGTTAAACAAGTGCTGTAATGCCCTGGCAATTGAGTCTTAATGTAACATCCCATGGTAAAAAGATTCAGTCCAGGTTCAGGAGACTGTTTTGGAACAGATGGCTTTAAATCTTTGTCACCACCACAATGAAGACAACTATTTCTTCAGAGAGCATATCTATTCAGCAGTTGCAGATCATGCAGTAACACCTCAGGTAGCTCGCTTGCTGACAGTTAAGTAACATGGGATAACATGCGGACTGATGCCGCAGCAAAATCTGTTCCAGTATCTGGGTAAACAAGTGAACCGTGAGCCTGCAGGGAGCCCCTGCTGCCATGCCTGTGCTCTCACCCTGCTACTAACTTCTGTTTTGGCTCCTGTCTGCAACTGTTGCAAGAAAAGTTGGTCTGAATTTTGGAATGAACATCTCCCAGGTCAGCTGTGGGAGTGTTACTGTACTTTATTTTGGAACAGCTAGCTGATTTATTTGAGGAGGCATGTAAATGCTACCTTACTCAGATTTTGACCATCTTCAGAAGAATCAAGCTATTTGATTACCCCTCATTAATTTATCAAACAAAATAATTTTCTGATCCAGAGTAAAACATTTAATAATCCTACAGATAATCTCATGTGCTTCCTGAATGAAAATAATCTGTAAAATTCCCTTTTAAATTCGTAGCAAAACTAGCTATTCTGCATTGCTATAACAATATATATATAAAAATATACATTTAGATGTAATATACATAATGTACATCTACATTGCTGTAATCCACCATTTCAACAAAAGGAAGTTCAAAGGACAAATCATATCTGTAAGTGGGAAAGCCGGAGACGTGGTGTTGCAGTACCAGAACAGAGGACTGTTACTGCAGAGGCGTGCAGTTACGGTTGTAGTGTACTCCACAGGTTGGGGTGTTTTTTTTTTGTTTCTGAATTTAAGTATAACATAGTTGATACGACCACATTAGAAGAAACAAACCAGAAGCCTAAAAATTTTTGTGCTTCTCCCTCTTCTCCTCCCTTCACTTGCCCCGCAAATGCAACAGAAATCAGACAGAGCAGCCCCACACAGAAATAAGATGATATGCTTCCTCAGCTTTTTTTTTATCTTGCTGGTGAGAGCACAGCTCTGCCCATTGCATTCTGCCTGCTCGGCAGGTTCTGCTGGATACTGTGGTCTCTGTGCTGTCGCTCTGTTTTGTTCAGCTTTATTCTGCTGATGAGGTGGTGTGTCTCAGTGCTGGGGAAGATCAGTTTTGTGTATCTTTTTTTTCCTCTTGGGTGTGAGGTTTAAACTCCTGGAAAAGTATGCGCTACACAGTTCTGAAAAGAGGAAAAGAAGCCAAAGTCAACTTGAATAATGTACTCCCAGAAGTCTTATTTTCTGTGAAGAATTAATGTAAGGCTCTTGCTAAGATCCCTGGCCTTCTACCATCACACCTGGCCTCTCTCTGTTAAATGCATCATCCAGCTGGCGGTAAGAGCAGGGGCCTTCACACCCTATTTTTGGAGTGCTGTTTCATACTTGGTATCGCTGGTTTGGTATTTTCAGTTGTTCATCATTCAGGCACCATTAGCTAATATTACAGATCTTTGTCAGAAAGCCTGAAAGAACTGGAATAATTGTTCTTTGCAATATCTTAAACTTTTTCTAATTAATTTCTTTTTTTTTAACTACTCTATCATTTGTTTCTCTGCAAGACTTCTGAAATAGTCTGATTTTGCCTTGCTTACTGTTTGTTTATCCAAATCATCATGAAGGCATTTACTAAAAGCAATTTGTATGTGATCTTGGTGTACCATTCATAGCCTTCCCAAGGCTGAGAGTTTCCATGACAACTAATTAATACAGATTAGCTTTTCTTACAGAGCATGAGACTTAAGTACATCTTGTTTTGGGACATAGATAATCTCTAGATCTGGTTTTGGAGACTGGGCCTTGAAAAAGAGATGCCACAGGCAATCTGATCTGATTTATAGTCAGACTTGGAAGACCATTAGGAGTGAAATCTTTTTTATACATTTTTTAATACCTTTTATTTTCCCAGTTTTTACATTTTCCCACTTGCTCATTTGTTTACCTTAGTAGGTGAGTTTCTCAGCCACTTTTGGCTTGAAGGACATAGGAGGAAACCACAGTCCTTAACTTTTGCTAACTTCAAAATCAGCTGAAGAATAACCTAGGTCTACAGACAGCTAAATTGTGTTAAAACAAAGGTGTTAAGTGAAATGCATGATGTTACAAGAGCTATGATAACACAATATAACATAATTCTTATCTTTACTTAACATAATTCTCATATAACGTACCTCTTGCATTAAGAAGTATCACTGGAACTTCAAAAACAAGCTGGATTTTGTCCGCCAAATTACTTTCTGTACTAAGAAACAAATATTTGATTTCATACTTAATTTTTTCTTATCTCTGAATTTCTTAACAATGTTGTTATTTTCTATGCATGGGAGAACAGAAGACAGGCATCAAAGCTTCCTTATTCTTAAGGACTCTTGTGATCAGCTGTACTTGGGCAACATCTGCCAGTATTTCAAACACACTTGGGTGATTGGTACTTGTCTGAATGGGAGCCTATTTGTTTTTGTGTAAGGGTGAGTCAGGGACAATGTGATGGTTTACAACTGATTTTACTTGGGTATCCGACCAACCTGAAACTCATTTTGTTTGCTAAAACAAAAGGGTTTAGCAGAAAAGAGTTTTAGATTAAATCAAAGATGGTGGCTTTCTGTAACCTGAGAGTATAAGCTTTACTTCCATGCATTTCTTGTCTTCCTGTAACAAAAAACAGAAAAAATAAGAATGGTGGTCTGTCTTGAGTTTTGGTTTTGGTCTCCCTTTCTATCGATGCCTTACCTTCTTGAATCAGTGGGCAGCTCCTGAGGTTATGTCAGTCCCATGCTAAACTATGAGAAAATTCTCCCAGTAATATCATTGTAGAGCTGCATAAGAGCAGTAGCACTATAGTGACTAATCAAGAATTACACTTCAGCAAAATGCTTTGTTTTGCCTTGACTTTTGTACCTTCTTATTGTGCAAAGCACTTTTGCAAGTGAAAACCTTTTTACTGCTGACATTTAGTTATAGACTTGTTGGTTTGTGTGCATCTAGCAGGTAGCCATCAGGTACCAGATGCTTTCTGATGTGCTGCCAATAAATTGAGCTGCCTTTTGTCTATCATAAAACCTTCGACAAAAAGCTAGTCTTAATAAAATGTGAAAAAAAATGATCTCCTGAATAGATTTATTTTATCCTTCCTTTAGAACAGCAGGTTCTCTCACTAGGCTTGCATGCAATAAGCAAGATGACTGACAAAATTTTTTACAAGGTCTCTCTGTAGCCATTCAGTGCTGCATCCCATTTGCATGAACTGTGCCAAGTGCTTTTGGTGTTCTGGAAGTGAGGACCATGCTCTTGAAAGCTGAGGCATAAGCCAAGACCACCCACATGTAGGAGGAAATGTGTGTTTGAAAACTGAAAATTAACTGATGCAGCACCATGATGCAGTGCATTGGGCAGAATGGCGATGTGAAAGATGGCCTGAAAGGCAATAAGGAATCAGACTGTCAGAAATCAGTGGAGAATCCTCATTAACTGTAGCACAAAGGTCCGACCCTTGCCAAATCCTCAGCATGTTTTTCAATACATCAAATTTAGTCACTTCTTTGCATCAGTATTTGAGTCAACCAGAGAGAAGCTGAGGAATAGCCTGAGTTGCCTTTCTGGAGATGTGCACAGCTGGATTGTGCCCTACAGTGCCAGGAGTGGATAAGCTCCCCTCCACGAACTTCCTAGCCCTGGGCTTTATTCCCTACGCCAGCCACAGAGAAGGGGATGATTCTAGTGGGATGTCATCTTGGTGTCTTTGAGCCACAGGGAGGATGCTGCGAAGAACGGCTGTGATACTAGTGAGAGAGCAGGGGTAATTTACACCCAGACCTGTACCAACCCCAGGGCAGGGTAACAACAAAGGGGCTTTCACTTCCCAGCTGCAACTTGGGTGGGCTGTGGTCCAGCCTGTCTCTTTCCTTGTTGTGCTCTTGTTGCCTGAGTGATACCTCTAAAATCCCTAACTAGCCTGCTAAATATTTTTATCTTGCCAGGAGAATTAGATGTCAGTGTAGAACACAATTATCCTAGAGAGAATTCAGCCCCTTTATCTTAGACTACACTTGTGGAACTCCACTGCAATTAGTGGCATATGGGTCTATGTCAGTGAATCTTATTTTTTCTGGGTTTATGTCACTGGGTCTGGACTGATACTTTGTAAGGTGTCACTTGAAAATGTATGAATTCTTCTTTTGCTTCACATTGCACGTGACTGTCATCCCTCTGTTCCTCCTCATATTTTCTGTTTGTATTTTGACACATCTCTGCTGTTTTAAGAGCAAACTTTCCACATGTCCAGGAGTTCGGTGTTTCAATCGAAATGACTCCACTGCTTCATGCAAAGAACCATGTGAGCTGGGATCTCTGTGCAAATGCAGAGGATAATGTAAATGCAGTTGACTTCCCAAGTAAGAAACACATGCAGGAAATGTTCTTATTGACAAGATTATTTCCACTACTGGGCTGTAGAGATTATCCCCAATATTTTGTACTGAAAATTTTACAGGGTTAGAAGTTCTGTGTCAGATTATTTGGAAAAGAGGCTTTTCCTCATTTTGTAGCTGGGTGGGAATACTTACTCTGCCTTTTCTTATGATGGGAGATAGATAACTATGCATCGTTACAAGTTTTTAGCCTGTTGGAACGTGTCCTACTTCCTTTCACAGGGATCTTTTTTCAGTCAGGTTAGTTTCTCAAGACTAAAGACACATATTTGGGCATGAGGGGCTAATGCTAGGTGGAGGCAAATAAAGCATTTCTAGGAACAAGTCACCTTCTGGAGAGGTGAATATGCTGCTACGAAATTTGGTCCAAAGTGTGTTAAGAATGAACAATTTCTCCTGCTGACATATTTAGGCAATTTACATCTGATTTTCAAAAGAGACTATTTTCAGCAGTGGGGGGTTAATAGGCTTAATTTCTGTGCTTAGTTCATTCTCATCTTGGATTTATGAACAGTCTAGAAATTATTTAAACATCAAGAACTATGGCATTAACCATGTCACAATAGAATATATAAAATATGCTGAATGTTCAGTATCAGCATGCATTATTGTCGTGTGTGTCTGGCACCTCAGATACTATCGCGCCCTTCAGGATAACTTATGCTTGAAAACAAGTCTTCAGGTAACCTGAACTCTCCTCCTCTGAGGACTGGGAGGACTGGGAGGCGGAGGCCTTTGGCTTTAGGCGGTGGCATTCCTGGGCACAGTGAGCATCTAAGACCTGGAGGCAGGGAATATAGGGATCTGGAGCAAGGGCTATTGGCCAAAAGGTCTTTGGAGTAAATCCTCTTCTTATTTCCTCTCATTACCCACACTTGGACAGCACCGCAAAATCTAAGCCATGTTTTTATCGATGTTTAAATATGTATTTATCATCTTTAAAATAGGAAGATGTTTGCACAGGTTTTCACACGTAATATCTGTGGAAAAGTTTGACACAGACAACATTATTTCTCTGTCTCATTGTTTTTTTTCTGAAAGGAATTTTTAATTGTGGAAGTAAAATAACCTTTGCTCTCTGAGAACAGTGTTCATCTTATTCCAGTCATTCTCATAAATGAGGCTTTCAAGAAAGAAGAAATAAGACTTTTACTTCTGAATCAATAGAGACCTTTTTTGCCCCAAAAGTAAGGGGAACAGAACACAAGGCTGTATTCTTACAAGTGGGATACTATTAAACCCCACTGAAGCAAGAATTCAGCCTTGGAAATAAGTAAACCTTTTCAGATCTTGCTCTTAGTCATTCTCAGTCTTTGATACAGAGTTATAACATTATTTTTAAATTATTCCTAAATATTTAGGGCTTGTTGTACAACTTACACATTGTGCCACATGTACATTGTAAATTTAAGCTGATGCCAGGGGAGTTATTTTTACCGTGCTCTTGGAGAACAAGTCCCTAGACCCTGGCAAGGAAAAATTCAGAACAATCTATGGGAAGAATTTGAAAACTGCATTGAACTGCTTAAAATTAGACAAACTCTGTATTTCCCTGTGCTGGGTTTTGTGTGTATGTTGTATCACTTTGTTACCGGTTTTATTGGTGTCTGTCTTTCCCTGAGGCACAAGTTGCTCTAACAGAGGAAGTAAACTGTGATGTTCATACTTTGCCCCTTTGGGATTTTCATTTATGCTTGCAAACATGAACTGAATGAGTTCACCCTCCTTGAATAGCTCTGTCTCCTTGGCAACTCCAAAGGGACAAAAGATGTTGGGAATGCCTTTAGAAACAGAGAGCTACTCTACCTCTGTGGTACTCCTGCCAGTGAAGACTTTGGAGTGAGCCTGCCCTCTCTGTTCTTGCTGAATCATGGCACAGACTTGAAACTTCAGCCAGCTTTTTCAGGCATGGATAGAAACCACAGTGCCAGTTTTGACTCTTGGATGATTACTGAAAGGATTCTAAACAGTATAAATGTGAAATAGCATCTCACATTTTGAGCAGCAGGGGACACTGACTCTACTGATCTCTGGAGAATATAAAAGGCTCTGACTACAGATGTTTCAAAACCTGGATGTTTCAATAGCAGATTATACTCTTCAGGTGCCTGGTTTTTAGATCTTCCTTCTCTTCTCACTGCCTAGCCAAGCACAGAGTGATATTATCTTTTGCATGCTGCTTGTTACTAAGCATATCCCTGCAGGAGATGCCAGTAAAGGGTTTCATCTATGTGAAGTCCCTGTGGCTTAAAACATATCAGGGCTGCTAAAAGGAAGGCTTGAAATGCAATAGTTGTATTTGTTTTATATCTAGATCGTTGCCTAGAGTAAGAAGCTCCAATATGCTGTCATTGCCTTTTATTCTCTTGAAAAAATATGTTGGATTCCTCCTCAGACTTTCTGAGTCTCACTTACTTCTTCCAACAACAATTGTATTACATTAATGGCTCCTAATCCAAACAACTTGAAGAGACAGGTCCTTAGAGGACACAGTGCACATGTGCTGGAGTTCGGTATGCCCATCTGCATGTCTTCATTATGCTTTTCAGAGTTTTACAGACAACCTTGTGCTCAGTTTTCTGGATCTCGGAGCTGGAAGCGTGTGATCCATTTCCATCAGAGAATCTTTACAGCCATGTTACTATAAAGCTGAGCCTGAACTAATATGTCCTGACTTGTAGCAAAGATGAATGATGTGCAACTATTGGCATCCCTCCATATAGATATGAACTAACTATCCTGCAAAGCCTGGTACCAGAAATGTGAGCTAACTGACAGGAAGCACTGATACGACTTGTATCTGAAACCCCTCTTCCCTCTACTTTGAAGCTGAAAATAACAGTGGAATAATGTGCTGTTTGGATTTTCATTTTTTGATTACTCCTTGAACCATTTGGATTTTACAGTCAAAACCAAGACAGTAGCAGCCTGGCTGCCAGAGGAAACCTTCAGTGGGAGGTGGTATCCCATATATGAGTGTATCAGCTGTCTGTGTCCTTTGGGTAGAATTGTTAGTTTTATGCTTTTGCAGTCATCTTCCTTGCTTGATTCCTGTTCTTAAGGATATTGTGGAGGTCTTTTAGCGCAGGATGTGGGAGCTTCACTGCGAGGTGTTCTCAGTGTGGCCCCTCAGTTACAGGGTCTGTCACTAGTCTACTCTAGCTGGTTTGTGAAGTAGGGGTGGGGGGGTGGGTAGGAGGGCGTGGGGGTGGAAGGGTGGGCCCATGACTGAGTGTAATGAGTTTTTAGCTGCTGGTGAATTGATTGGTCACAACCAAATTTAGCAATTTCAGTATTGGCATAGTAGTTAATATCGGATAGGGAGTGATTCTTGATGTTGTTCTGAAAAGCTGCTCCCATGTCCATTTGATAAAAGTTACAGGGGTATACTGGAGTAATGGACAGACTGCAGCGATTGAAACGTAGTGGTCCCTGCTTGGGAAAGGAGCAGACTGCCACTGAAAGAGTATCACAGACATGTGAAAGGAAACAGAAGTGTTTATAGGGTTGTGGAAGTGTCCAACCTTTTGAGGAAGGACAGACTGGAGTCCAAATATAATCCTATGAGATGTTTTTGTTTAGCCTGTTCTTTTAAAAATGCAATAGAGAAGGGAAGCAGATACTGCCTTTCTACTTTGGTGAATATGGTAAAACCAGCTACAGCAGAACGAGTGCAATAATAACATGCTGGCATAGCTCTACTTCTAGGGCTCATTTCTGCACAGCAAAGCCACCAGCTGATAAACTTCGTGGGCATGCCCATTTCTGCCAAGTCAATGCCATAGGCAGAAATCCTGCCTGAAAACCCGATGCAACAGTGTCCCACATGGCAGCTGTCCAGGCATAGTGAATCAAATAGCTAATTATCGCCATGGTGGTGATCGAGCAGCTGATTTGAAACAGAGCAATGGGCTTTTTTTTGAGCAATAGTCTAAACCTTTGGGTTTGGTCTCAGAGCTTAGAGAAGCTGTGAAAAAGGAAGAAAGAGAATAGTTGGGAGGTGATCCAGGGGAGCAGCAAGAGATGGGGGGAAGCTGCTCTGGGTTGAATCCAGAGGACAAGGTACTGTCACAGTGCCTCCCTTGTGAAAGAGGTAGCAGTGGTTTTAGAGGTGCTTGTGAGCCCATTTCTGAGAAAAGGGCTTTAGACTTGTGTTTGAACTTTTGATTACCTGTGCAAGAAGAATGATGACTGACAAAAAGAGTTGGAGTGGCAAAAGTGGTGCTGAGTGCTACAGAGTTGCTCCCTGGGGTGTGATGGAGCCCTGCAACCCAGCCACTGCGTGTGGTTTGCCTTGGAGCTCCTAAGTCCCTCAGGATGCCTGAGGAAGTATTTCTGTTACTTTACAACTTACTCCTGACACTCACAGCCACACAGCTGATACAACAGACCTAGTACAAGAAAAGAACAAGGCTGCATTTGCCCATGAACACATTTTTGCTTTGGCTTTTTCTCTAATAATAGGGAAAGAATTTTTTTTTCTGCTGATACATGTCTGGAAACCAAGGACTACGTGGATTCCTCTTACTTGGGAGACCCACAGAAGAACTGAATCTATCAGAGAAATTGAGGAAGTGTTTTCTGGAGTACTGTTGCATAATCTTGCATGTTTGTACATGCTGTATTTTGATTTACACTGTGCTTTAGAGGATTATTACCCCGTGTTGTATTTCAACTTCATGCCCAATGCACTTCACCTGGAGTCAAATGTTTGAGCAAGTGAAATTCTGCCAAACCACTTGTGACTTGCACAGATCCAGTCCAAAGCTGTTTCCCTGCTGCCAAGCCCCATCCTATGCCTCCTAATATGTCAGAAAACCCGATCTTTTTACTTTTGCTGTGAGCCAAGGTGCAGAGGGAGAGTTATTATCTTTCATTAGAACAGCTGGTGTATTTTTGGGAGAAAAAACAGATACCCAACTCCTCTGTCAGCTCTGGCTGAGGAAGTCTGGCTGCCTGCCTTCCTTTGGTATCTGTCTATTCCCCAAGGTGCAATAATATGTGTCGGGATTTGAAAGCAGTGGGACTCTGAGGATATGCCTCTGCTCTGAAAGGAAAGCTGTACAGCAGCTGTTCCAGGCAAGCTGGCTTCTCAGGCTGTACATGCTCATCACCTCTGCTAGGACGCAGCTCTAATGTGGTGTAGCTTAGAGCTAACAGACTTTTTGGGGACTGAGTTAGTATCTCCATGTTTCAGTGCAGGTGCAGTAGCCTGCTCAGGGCTTTCTAGTCTGGTGTCAGACATTTCTGGTGAAGAGCCTGGCTAGGGACCTTTTTTCACTTTTCCAGGACTGGAGGGTATTGCAGTCCTGTTTCATAAGGATTGTAGATTTGCCAACAGATATGTGAAATATTATGAGGTTACTGACTTCCTTCTTTACTATAATGATGGTAAGACACTGGCACAAGCTGCCGAGAGCAACTGTGGATACCCCATCCCTTGAAATGCCCAAGGCCAGGCTGGACGGGGCTTGGAGCAACCTGGGCTGGTGGGGGGTGTCCCTGCCCATGGCAGGGGGGATGGGACTAGACGATCTTTAAGGTCCCTTCCAACCCAAACCGTTCTATGGTTCTGTGATTCCTCCATCAAGTCTCCTTGGCTACCTGAACTGAGAGAATTTTGCCATTTGGGTCAATTGTTCCCCTTCTCCACTTGGCTGATCTCCTCTCACACAGAATGAACCTTTCGGTGCGTATGGGAAGATACTACCTGCCCAGCTAGCGGGAGAACTATGCTCCTGTGTTTGCTCCCTAGAATCTGCTGTGGGCTTCTCAAAACCAGCTTGCTATGGCCAGGACTTTCACATTAGTCTGTTCTGTGGCTGTGTATGGATATGTGTTTGTACTGCTGATTGGTACTATTCTAGCACTGACAAACCCGAAGTCTAGATAGATAAAGCAAAATGTAAACCGGAGTAAGTTCAAGTACCTAACTTCCCTGCCAGCTGGGAGCACTAATGTCTCTGTAAGAGCCTTCCAGGGCTTCCAAGTATGATGAAAAGGTGACACCCCTCCTCAGTGTGAAGAAAGCTGGGAGAACACTAGTCTGCAAAGGAAGTTCTTGTTCCTAGGAAAGGCAGCTGAGCGTGGACTTAAAAGCAATTTGCTTCTCTGCAGAAGGGGGCAAAGAAGCCTGAGATGGCCTAGTATGAGACAGGCCAGGGATAAAGAAAATAGGGGCATTTTGGGTTGGACAGGTGAGGCTATGTCCAGAGAGCCTAGAGCAGCTGCAAGGCTAAATGGAAGGTGGGGGGAGAGGAGGATAAAGAGAGGCTTGAGTGCTTGGTGTGCCAGAGGCACCCTTTTCCTTCTGAGTATCTTATACCCTGAAGATCTCCTCTGCCTCTGTGGGTGGAGGACTTGTTTTAGAAAGCTTGTTCTTTCCCCCGGAATGGGAGAAAATAGCAGGTTGAATTACGCTTAATAGCCTAAGGAAACACACTTTCTGCTCTGGAGGTTGAAGCTCAGCTTCACCTGGAGCAAGTCAAGGTAGGCTGAGGTAGGGCTGACTCTTGAGCTTTTCCACGTGTCAGCATTCTTTATCAGGTGGAAGAACCACAGTGCTGCAGCTTCTGTAAAGACCCCAGCCTGGGCACATCTGGGTTCTCAGGTAGATGGGGACACTTGCTGGCTGCACCCAAGAGACCTGCCTGATCTAACTGAACTCTTTTTCAGCTGCACAGGTGGTTTGTTGTTTTTTTTTTTCATTTTGGATTACAGTTTTAATCTCCAGCATGATGAACGAGGCTCCAGAACCAGAGTCACCTCCTCTCTGACAGACAAGCAGAGTTTATGTACTCAGCTGTGCACTGTTGGAGGAAAACAAGGAGCCAGCAACATCAACCCCTGGTGAGCCCCAGTAATTTAACAGCAGAAAGAGAATTGGACTCCTCTATTATTGCTCTTCATGCTCCAGACAATGCTTACTCTGCCTTCATTAGTCTGGCAAAGTTTCTGGACAGACAGTGCTAGTAAGGGAAGGACTGTTGGACTCATTGGGGGTACTCTCAAATAACGGGAGGTATAAAGGTGTAAATAACAGGTGTAAAGGTCAGGCTTGGGCTGAGCTGTGCATGAGACGTACAAGTCCTTCTCATATTAAATGTTGGCTTCCTTTTCCTCTTTTGTTGTAGAGCTCAGGTAGGAATGAGGAAGTCTCACACAGAGTGCATGGTGTTAGGCCTGAAAGGTTCTCCAGAGATTTAGATTCTGGACCTATAAATTCCAAATATGTATCCAGATGCCGGGAATTGCTTATCCAAGCAGTCTGAACCTCTTATGTCTAAACTGTTGGTCTGGAGTCCTTGCAAAATTGTTGAACACGGGAGTGAGATTTGTGGTATGTCTTTGGCTCGCTGTACCAAAGTGAGGACCCATGTATCTCTAGAAACTGCACTCAGTACATACTCCTCTGATTTCCTTGAGATCATCTGGGAAAGGAGTGAAGGAGTTTTGAAAATGTTAGGAATGTAGATGCTTTAAAATTGAGCGGGGCGGGGGGTTTGGTTTGGTTTGTTTTTTTTTTTTAGCTCTCTGTACTACGCAGTTCTAGGACAAGTATAATTTTACTGTGTCGGAATAATCCAATTCTCAACTTCTGCATGTGAAAATCGGCTCTGAGAACCATCAGGGAATGCCGATGTAAGAGGGTGATGTCCTCAACGGGAGAGCATTATGGACGGGCTCCACCTGCTGCTGACTGGGACTCGCTGCACTGGGCAGCCACAGCCACTGCTGGTACAGCTCGTGCGGAAACGCCAGCGGTCAGTGGTCACACCTCGTTTGTATCTGCTGTCTTGGGCAAAAATGAAAAAGTAATGGCAGAAAGGAAGATTGTGTCCTTCTTGCTCTCAAGCTGTCAATTTAACTTGTTTTATAGTTCTCTCTTGTGTAGCGCATGTAAATGTGCGGCAGTTTCTACAGATCAGTTGTGACCCATATGTATTAGTAAGATTTGTACGTAGTACGGTATCTTCTCCTGGAAAGTGCCTGAGCTTTGGTTCTTAACAGTCAGTCATGTGCGTGAAATCTTTGGGGTTTCTCCCACTGAGCATTTAACAAAGCTGAGTTCTGTATATTTTGCAGCATTAATCTGTGCCTTTCATTAGTGCTGTTAAATAACAATTGTTTGGTCTTAATACTGCTGTAGTTATATACATGTTTTCTTCAGAAGAGCTCATAGCTTCAGAAGGGCTGTGTAAGAAACACAGCAAAGGAAGAAAACACAGAAAAATTAATAATACTTGTGCTGGTGGGATTTTGCCATCAAGGAAAACTATCCTTAAATGTTCAGTCATAATCCCATGTTGAATACATTCTTAGGGGACTTGATGACCTGGCATTTGCTGCTTGCATTACAGTTCAGGCTTTGTGCCTGTTCACATGTGATGGAGTTTCCATTTCTGTTTCTTATCAATTCTTTCTTTTTCTGCTGTCTCTGAGTAGGGTGTCAGGACTCAGACTGGATTATGAGAGTCTGGAGGCTGCGTAAACTAGATTGATGCACCGAACAATAAATGCTGTTTCAAACCACAAAGTGGCAGCATAAGCAGTTTTGTTCTCCCCCTCCCTCATTCAGTTTTCTTTATTATGCTACATTTTCCTTTTAATCAGAAGCAGAACACTTAATGGTAGCAGACTGTGCTGTATACATCACAGTCAGAGGCTGGCTGGACTGCCCACATATTGCTCAGGGCTGAAAAATTTTCAAAGCACCCACACTTGTTCTTCCAGTTCTAGGACTTGTTTGGGCAGAGATTTCTGCTTGAGTGCAGTTCTGCGTTGCTTTTTTCATGGCTGTGAGTGAACAGTATGAAATGCCCACACTTACTTCTCTTTCAGATGGACTTGGGCTTTGAATCCAGCTCTTAACAAAGGAAAAGCTAACACGTTAAACTGAAGTACACAACATCCTCGAATATTGTTTTCGAAGAGGACACCCCCACCCCAAAACAGAGTAAAGAGAAGATATCTAAAGAGGGAAAGGCCAGACATGTCTATCAATAGAGTTCATTTATGATCATTAGGAGTGAGTGTCCTTTTTCCCTGGTCTTTTGTACCAGCCAAGTAACATATTCCAATGTTGAGAGTTAGGATTTGTATAATAGTGAACCATAAATGTTCTTGTTCTCTTACTACTCTTTGCTGCCAGTCCCTTTTAATGTTTTCTGATTTCTAAAGTATGAGCTGCTTACTCCTAGTTAAAGGATTTTACCTCTGTTACCTGTGCTGTGACAGTGCTTTCCAGAGCCTGTCTCTGCAGTGGCCAGGTGCCACAGTGGAAGGTTCCACTGGAGCTGAGGAGAGTCTTGGGATGAATGTGTGGTTCTCAGCGTGAAGCTGATCTCTCCCACCTTAAAGCTTTAGTCTTTATTCTGTGTTGAGAATTTTCCTTTTTCTCTTTTCTCTTCTGATGGTTCAGCATATCCTCTTCAGACCTTCTCATTATTTCCTTAAGCCTGTCTGCACTGAGACAGATAATCTTAACCCTTGTCCCCCTTCCCAAGTGAAAAGGGGACTCTGTCCCAGGCTGAACACCATAGTACCCTGCAGCTGATCAAGCAATTGCACAAGAAGAGGAATTCAGTTTTCTTTCCTGCTGCACTTATCTTGCACTTCCATTTCTCAACTTTGACCAATACCATTAATTTTATACTCTCCAGACTGATCAAATATTTCAAATTCTAGTCACTTGACAATTTGTTTTTGTTCCCTGAATAAATGACTGTGGGAAATTAATTATTATTATTTTTAAACAAACCACAGTTGAGGCTGGGATTGCTTTTTGTCCTTTTGACCAGCAAAGCTGTATTTCTGTTAATTTTGGGCCCTTGCCAGAGTAATTCTGTCACCTAAGGAAACCTAACTTTTAGTAGCCTGGCTTTGTACAAAGAAGTTATGCAAACAGCAGCTTTGCAAAAAAAAAACCACCCAAACAACATGTTGGGAGTTTATTAACTGCAGAAATGACGAGCTATTGTTGTATTGGCATATAATCTCAAACTTTTGAGGTTTCCAAAGAACTAGACAAATGTCTTTGGGTACATGCCTTCACCTCAGCTCAAAAATAAAACCACAGTTGCAGTGCCTCAGAGGGAGCTGAACATCTTTTAGGGGCTGGAGGATGAGAGCTGAAGGATGGCTTCCAGATACCAGGCAGCTGTGCTTTGCTTTTGTTCAGTTTTCAGTTCTGAATGCAAAGGTGTCCAAGAAAAAAAGAGTAACAAATGGAGCAGACTTCTTGTATGTGGAGAGACAGTGCCCTTCTTTTCACTAGCCTTGAGAACTTGCAAAAGCCCCATTTGGAGACAAACTTTCCATGGAAACGGCTATTTTAAATAAAGCAGATTACTCTTCTGTTTCTTGAGGTCATGTGTTTGTATTAAATGTGGGTAAATCAAACTGTGCATAAATGTTAGCCTTACTTGTTGAGTTGGATTAATGTAGATGTGTTCTGTGGGTACGGTCCTCCAGGGCAGCGAGTGGTTCCTGGCAGGTCTCATTCTGTAGTGATGGGGAGTGGGAAGATCCTGTGTGCTGTCGCTAAGGGTGTCAGCACACTGACAGGCCCTGCGGTGCAAACCAGGGGTGAGTTCAGAGCATGTCACCTCCTTCCAGTGCCAAGTGATGAGTCTGTGTCTAAGCAGTTTCCTGTGATTCATCATGGCTTTTTGTTATAGGCTAAAGATAGTCCTTCCTATAGAAAGCTCAATTTGAAGAGTAAAAAGTTGTTTTCCTTTCACTCTGATTGCTTTTGAGCTGCTGCTATTCATCTTCTAGCAGTCTTCACTAGCTGCTACTTTCTGTCCTTTACCCACCCTTATAACTTTCCTCCTTGCCATCTCTGAAGTAAGTGTTCACTTGCAAGGGACTCCCTTAATTCCCTAGTGCTGATTACATAGTGCTGCTCGCTGAAAAACCGCCCCCAGTGAATCTTGTATGAGGTTTAAGATTACTTTGGGGCAACCCCCGTATGGAAAGATGAGGTATGTAGGTAGGATTTTCTCTTTTAGCATAAAATCCTCCATCAGTCACAAGTCCTCCTACGATGACTCCCTGGTTCAGAGGCTCTGTAGTTTATAACTGAAATTCCTGAAGGGTACTTCCCATGATCCAGGGCTACTGGCGTGAGTGATTTAGGGGCAGGGACTTCAGGGGAAGATCTCTGGGCACTGTGCATTTGTGTGTTGTTTGTAAGAAATGGGTGGGTTTTTTGCATATGCAACGTGGATAAAACTGCTTAAAGGCAATGGGCAGGGCACACTCCAGCTTTAGATGTTCAGAGATTCAGAGAAGCTGTGGTAACTTGTAGTAGCAAAAAGTATGGCCTGGTGTGCCTTTATTTTAAGCAGCAGCAGCAAGAACATAGAGTCACTTTTAAGAGTAACATTTTTTGCCAGACAGATGCATGGCAAGTCTTCCACGTTTGGGCTGAAGATCAGATTTTGTATCTGACATTTCTTGATACATATTTTTGACAACTTGATACTGTGTCTGAAAAGCCTTAAAAAACCTGGTGTCTTACACAGTAAGAGTAAGTCACTGTCCTAGTAGAAGAAAAAACAATATGTAGTAAGTGCACTCAATGCTCATTGTTCGGTGATGCTGTCAAAATAGGAAGCTGCATTCTGCATCACAGACTTCATCCTGAAGAGGCTGAAATACAAGGACCTTACACAAAAATGCAAGGAGAGCTAAGAGAGTCTCATCAAGTGTCCTTTGAAAAGGAAAAAGTATTTCTGTTTCCTTTTTTGACAGGGATTTAAACATTAGCATCCGCCTTGCAATATAATGGGTTTGAGAGAGGTTAAGAAGTAACTGTGCAGTGCCAAAAAATTAATATTCCTGTAAAATTACCCAGGTAAATACATACATTGATTTAAGTTAATTTATATAAGTGTGTGTGTCTAAATATATAGCGTGGCATGATTTATAAAGTTCATGTTACATTTGATTAGTTTTGTGGATTTGGTATGGTAACTCATGTTGGATTATTATACAAGGCTTCCGTAAATAAGACGTGCTTCCCTCAGTGAGCTGTCCTGATTAATTATTATGAGGGTGCTAATTGATTTGGCAATGTTCCTTGTTATTGCTGAGTAGTATCCAAATTTTTCCTGTGTTTGCATTGTTGTGGCTTAAAATTTGTATGACACAACTAGATGCCAAGTCAGCACATGTTTTCAGTCTATCTTTATGATGCCAGGCTTTTTTTTTATTTTATTTTATAGGAGACAAAAGAAATAATAGTTACACAGTTACTCATAGGGGTGGGAAGGCTTTCCCACTCGTGATTCTCAAGGGCTTTTTTCCCAAGCAGTCACAGCTTAAAACTCAGGGATGTCTCGCAATACTTAATTTGGTGGAGCTTTCAAGACTGCTTGAGAAAGGTAACTTCCTTCTGTTCACAGAATGTGAGGGTCCAATTCTCTCGTCTTCCTGAACCATGCCCACCCCAGCAGCAGCAGCAGCAAGCATTCAGGCACTTAGCAGTGGATCTGCTAAAGTGTTCTGCAAAACACAGTCTTGACCTTAGGCTTCTCGAAACTTTGGAAATAGAGATGTTCTCAAAGCTTTTCTAGTCTTGCCCCAGCCAAAGAAGTTAACTAGCTCCTCATGTGTGGCTGTTGAAAGAGTGAGCCTTGCTCCCTGGGTTCATTGCTATTGCACAACGTCATGAAGATGGAAAGGTATTGGTTTCTGAGCACTTCAGAGGCACAAATCCCCATGTACACATCAGTCATCAGCCTTTTCCAAGCCTGATGATTGCCTTTGGCCTCCAACTTCTGCTGTATTGGGAATAAAAGGAATGTACTTGGATTTGGTGCACTACAGGAAATGTGTTTTATCTCTCCAACTCTTGGCTTGGTGCACAGTTAAGATTTTTTTTCTCAAATGAAAAGAATAAACCCATACATTTCAGTTATGTGAAACTTCTGACAACTAGGGCTTTGAAATGAAATGTTGCAGGATACATGCCACATGTCTTGTCATCTCTGGGAGCTCTAGCAAGAATGTTATAGCCAAGGCCATGTTCAAAAATCCAACATCGGTGGAAATTAACCATTTCAAGCTTTCAGTTTTATCTAAATCACCCATAAATTGTTTTACACCATAGGAGATAAAGTTGATAGCACAAATTCTGCAGCTATATCTTAGACTTCAGGTGGGAGCCAAGTGTACACTGGATCACACTGATTTCAGAACTGGTCCTACACAGGTGGCCAACTGTGGTCAGGTACATTAATCTTGGTATTGATCTTGATAATCTTGATATTAATCTTGATATTAATATCTTATTATTTTTGAGTTTAACTACTGTCTTTTACACTGTAACCTGGGGAATATCACATAGCTATCTACCTTTCCCTCTCCCTTTTCTCCTTTTCTCTTCTCTTTCTCCACCTCTGTCTCATTTTCTTTGTTTCTGTTTTAACACTGCAGGTTTTTTCCTGGGGGAACCTGAAATAAATTGTTGGACTGTAGAATGTGAAAGCAATATTAGCTTCTCTGTCTCTGCTTTTCTGTAACTGGATACCCATTAAGGCTGAAAAATGAAGCTCTTCTATTTTTACTTTACCTCATGAAAAAACCCACAGGAAAAACTATAGGGTTACCCTGAAACAATTGTTATGTGTCAAAATACCAGCACAAGCACATTTTACATGTTTCCTCTATCAGCAGCATTTGACATTTCAATGTTAAATCGTTATCCCTTAATATTTCAATATTACAGTCTTATTGCAGCTGCTATGAAGGCAACATGACCATTGCTTCATGGTCGTTTTTTTTCTCAGCTTTTCAAAACTTCAAGTCATATGGAAGAACCAGGTATGTATGTACAAAGAAAAAGAGAGCCAAGGATATCTAGGAAATCCTGGGAGCAATGGTCAGGTCTTTAAAAAACCCCCACTATTTTATCTCTTTTATCCTTTTATGTCAAATGACAGCGAATAGCAGGGGATTCACACTCACCCTGCGTTCACATTACAGGTAGAAGCATTATGGCATGATGTGTAGCAAGCCAAGGTGATGCTGGAAATCTGGCCAAGTCCAACTGAATTAAAGTTCTTTAAATTGTCTTGGGTCCCAGAGGAGAGATTAAATCAGAACATTGTTTATCTCAACTTGGTACAGAGTTGAGGAGTGAAGTTGAGGAGTGAAGCAAACAGAGCATTCTGCTTTGGAAAGAAGCCATATATTCCAATGACTAATGACAACAAAAGAGGGCAGGGGTAAAAGTGGCAATTAGGACATGGGAAAACATGCATCTCATTTCAGAGTGTAAGGCTTCACATGTAGCTAGATCAGTGCTGCAAACGTGGTGCAAATTCCACTGTATGGTAACAAATCTGAACATTTGCCTTACCTGGAGTTAAGTGATCCTATTCCTAACACCATATACATTTCAATTGGACATCTCCATAAAATTGTGCAAGGTTCACTGCTATAAGGAGGCCCCAAGCAATTGTCTCATGATTCTTTTTCCATTTTAAATAAGTAAGGGGCTTCTCCCAACCCTGGAGGTCTTTCAGCTATCCCCAGTACTGCTGATTCACACTTTTTGTAAGAAGTGCTCACTTCAGAAACTATAAAGTGCCTGATGAGTAATGAACAGGATTTTCTAAAAGCTTCTAGGTAAGGCTGTTGGAGACACAATCTGCCTGCCTCATCAGAGAGCCTGGCTAGTGAGCAGGGTGTTTGTTGTGATAGCTCAATGAAACGCAGCTGGTAAAAAGACTACTGTTCTGTTGGGGCAGTCATTTGCCTCAAGCTTGCCATACTGTCTCTCTCTCTGAGGTGTTTAATGATCACTTTGGCGCACTGAAGAAAGTGGCACTTTCAGCAGCCACTGAAGAGCTGGAAATACAGTCATCTACAGAGGTAGGTAGGAATTGGGTTAATACAACTTTACCTCAGCAGCTATTACTGGCATGTGCTCTTCTGCTCCCTGGGCCTGATCCATTAGTTGCTTACTCTTATTAAGGGACAAGAGAAGGGCACATTCCATGTGAGGAGTTGTTTCTGCCACCTTTGTTTGATGCAGTAATACCATACTGAGTAACTTCATTAAGTAGATAAGGTATTTAACAGATACGGGCCTTCCTGGCAATATAACACTTCTGGGAGCCAGGGCCATATATTTACAGTCTTGAAAATGGGTGGAATCTGCAATTGTAAAATAGTTGATACAGGATTTCAGTTCAGACTATTGAACTGATATGGTCATGTAGCAGGTCCTGGATTTATAATGATGTGGGAGTTTCTGGACTATAACCAACAGAACTGACCTCCTCTTATGCTGTCAATGGCGGATTCATTGTTTCCAGGAGGTTTAGGTCATTCATGTTTAATGCTTTGACATCCTGTATGAAAAGCTTTGTAGAACTGCAGAAACGTGTCATACTGTGATGTCATGTTCTTCTTAGTGTTACTGCTTCTCTAGTGAATATCAGAATCGTCCTGTCTGACCTGAAACCCTAGGGTTCATGGCTTTGCTAAGATGCACACTTCATGTTTTAAAATCAGAAATATATATATGTAATAGTCTCTCTATATACATATATCACTGTAGATCCTGCCAGTACCTCCATCTTCAAATACCACTGCTTTCAGTAGGAGCTGAACATTGCCACTAGTGAGCTGTAGTCACCAGTACAAGGGATTTGTGAAATGCAAACTGGAGAGTCAGTCTCTGTGAGCTTGACAGGTACTATTGCATCTCCCAGTGTTTACGGAGATCCAGGTACAATGCTAGACTTCTCCAAATCTGCTCTTGTTAATTTTATACAAACCTAAATTTATTTTTAATCACATTATCTTTATTTTATACACCAATATTGATGTGGTTCTGCAGTGGAAGCTTTAATAGTATGTTTGCCTGTGCTGTAGACAGTGCCGCAGGCAATTTCCCCCCCTTTCTAATGTTGGTGCTCCGTGAGGTATGTGATTATAAAAAGTCCTTTTCAGTTGATCCTATAGGACCTTTTTCAGTGCTGTAGGGTGTTAGCAACATCATCTTCCTTCACCTGAATGCATGATATATGTGCTGAGAGGGCAAATCAAGCTGCCTTGTGATACCTCACCTTCCATACACCACTCTGAAAGGCAGAGTTTAGCCTTTCTGGCCAAGCTAGACAATTCTCATTGGGGGAAACCTGTGAAGAAATTCTTTAAGCACCTGGTTCCTTTTATTTACTGAATACTTGCAGATACTCATTTCCTGCTTCATAAGGCCCCAGGTGTCTTCCTTTTCTGTTTAATCCAGACATCCCTTCCTTTCCTCAAAGTCTCAGTGTTTCTTCAGGGAGACAGGCTTCTCAGCTGCAGTAGAGACAGCCTCCCTGCTCCAGTGTGTTCTTTTAATGCCTGGGCACATTTTTGCCATGTGAAATTGAGGGTCCTGTTTTGGAGACCTTTCATGTAGAACTCCTCCTAAACTTGCAGGTACTTCCATGCTAAAAGGCAAATCTGGGAAAGGGGAGCAGCTTTTTGTTTCCTAATGTCTTTACATTCTATTCTGGATGAAGGAGTACCTTGCTGACCTGAGCAGGGCATGTGGCTGAGGCACATTCTTATCTCAAATTCTGATTTCTGGCCATGCAGCCTCCTTCCTTGCATGTAATGGAAAAGGCTCATGCTGTGCTGAGATATTAATGTTTTCCAGTGTCTGTGCCTGGCTAGACTCAGCCAAGGTATTATTGGCATGTGAACTTAGGGTTGCAACAACCTTCTGTTTAGTTTACTGAAAAGGGCTCTCTGACAGCTGGTTTATTTGTTTTTTTGTTTGTAGTGTGCTGTATGTCCTTCTCTCTTCCCTGAAAAGGTTGTGGCTGAGCAGCAGGAGAGGAGCTCTACATTTTGGGTGAGGTAGACAGCTGAAGCGAAGAGTGTGGGAAAGTAACTGCATGTGTGCAGTTGAGGGGAAGGACAGACAATGCAGAGACAGAGACATAGCCACTAGAAGTCTGTGGCATGGCAGGGAGTGGGAGAGAAACTAGCAGACAAACCACTGCACCTAAGAGATGACAGAAAATACACCATTGTTCCTAGAAAATACCTTTGTGTGTGTTTCCTATAACCCTGACAGCTGTTTTAGGTTGCTGGACTGAGAAGAAGCCCTAAAGAAAGGACTTGTCCTTCAGGGACACTGGGCATAGGAAACTTCATCTACAATCCCTTTGGTTTTGTTCATTTTGTCTCACTGGTCTGGATTTTCTCTGCTTTAAGTTATTGTTTTTTCTGGTCTATATTCCAATACCAGTGAGGTTTCACAGTTCAAAGCCACTTGGGTGTCTGTCTTTCCTAAGAAAACCTGCAAGTAGGTCTGTGTCATGGCTGGCTCAGGTGACCCAGATATCTCTGTGCCTGGTTAAATCCGAAGGGACTGGATAAATGTTGCATACTCAAAATGTGGCAGTACTTCACTCCTTGGCTGTTGAGTTCAGCCAAGCAATGAATGGGAAAAGCAGACATTGAAAATGTAGTCTATGCCATGAGCAGAGAAATTACATACCTTAGAGATCTTTTTTTGCATCAATGTACTATTTAAAATCAGGAAAATATATATAAAAAAATTTAAAAAATTATATTAGTCGATAGGTCTTGTATAAATCTTTCATCAGAGAGATTGCAATTAATCTCAGAGAATTAACAACTTTGAAAGGACAGATCTGCTTGCTGAGAACCTTGAAATGAGCATCTCTGAAAACCCACAGCTCTGTTTCTGAAGGCTTAAATCTGGAACAGGAGAATATTTGTAATAATTTTGGTGTGGCATCCAAGGGAAGCCTCATGTATTTTTCTGCTTTCCATTAATACGAGGGAGATGTTTGTCAAGCTTTGAAAGTAATCTATAGAGAAACAAACTTCTGGCTGTACAGAGCTTTTTGTTTGGTACTCACAAAGTATAACTGACCTCAAAGTTGCACTGTTGGAAAAAGTTTGTCTAATTTTAGATCCTGGTATAAACTGATATATGCCCAGCTCTCTGCCACCTGGAACATTACTGGAAGCTACAATAAACTGCAGAGTGGTAATTCTTTCAGCTTATGTCCAATAGAGGGGGAATTTGACCAAATCAGACTCTTAATTATTACTGCCTGAGACTTCTTGACTGGGAAACCTCTGTTGCTATTACAAGTCACATGGAGTCCTGACACTATTTGCAGAGATGATCTTTTTAATACCTGAGCAGGAATGCATAACATTAACAGTGCTGGTTGGGAATGGATCCTAAAGGCAATGATCTTGCAAATACTGCTCCTGCACAGTGCCTTGGAACAAAAACTGACAGGAGAGCATGATTTTGTTCTCCATTGCTCTGAAACATATACAAGTGGTGGCTAAATGTGATGGCATTTGGTACTGACTCGATCTTCCATGAGGCTACCCAATACCGAGTGCAGAGGTGCAGAGACATTGATTTTAAAATAACAGGCTTAGCTTATGTGAAATCCATATACTGGCTTTTATAATTATTGGATAATTAATGCAGCAAACTAAGATGGACAATGTCTCGGAAACTTCAGTGTCTCAGTGCTGTCCTGCAGAAGACAAAAGGCTGGGAGACATGAACAGGGTTGTTTCAGTGATATATTGCTAAGCTATTGAGATCGAAATGTCCCTCAATCATTGTCAAAATGAAGAGAATGCTCCACAGCAAACCTGCTTGAAGGATAGACTTCTATAGCGGTGAGGCTGCATAATATACCTCAGAGTACTGGGCCAAAACTGGAGAAATGCTGCTCGCACTAAGGGCAGCCTATGGAAATGTGCACTTTACAACCACAGAGACTGAGGATACAATCTGTGACAATCTCCAAATGGTGTTTAAATCCATCTCCCAAAATGAGGCTGAAACAAGGAAGACAGGTGAAATAAAGAGTGTGATGAAGGAGGAGAGATGACATGAATTTAAAAAGAAGTGCAGATTTATCAGTGAAATGTGCAGTGATTAACATATCCATGTGAAAGTGTCTATGCCCACAAATTCCTGTAGATGTACAGGCTAACACGGGGTTTTCAGGCAATAGGACATCTAGAGACAATCTATATAACTTGCCATTGCCTGGCCATGTTACACTCATGAGCCTTGTTTAATGTGGTCAGACACCATGGAATCTGAAATCTTTTGAAGAAAAGATTTTGTACAATTTTCTGTCACAAACGTATAAAATCCTAGTGCCTCATTTACAGGGAGGGCAAAGAAACAGTGGCGTTCATGGTTTTAATCAGTGCCAGCAAGCGTGAGAAGTAAGGCACTTTTACGTGTTTCTGGTATTTCTAGTTCAAGTGTGATGTCTCCTGGTACATGAGCAAGTGTGCAGTCACTCCTCTGAACAGTAACACGGGCAGTCTCTGGGAAATGGGTGGGCAATGACAGCGAAAATGGCTCTTGTGCAAGGCAGCTGTAATTAGTGTTGAAAACTCATGTTCAGTCACACCAATGCGGAGCAAAGTAACAATTACAGGAAGGAAGGACTTGACTGAAACATCGTGTTTGCCATTCAAGCTGGGTTTTCTTTTCTTCTTTGCAATATAATAGGGTTGTTAATGTTCTCAAGTCAACGGAGTTTGGAGTGTGACGGAAAGCAGGAACATCTGATCTGACTGCTTGGGTTTGTCTTGTGGCATCATGGTTTGTAGACAAGAAGTTTCAGAATGGTATTTCTGCATAATTTTTAATCTTACCCAAAGTTTTTTCCACATATTTCTGTCCCACCAGGGTTCTTATCATGATGGGGCATGATGTGGTTTAGTCATGTCTTAACAGTGAAGCCAGAGTAAATGGAAGCTTATGTTGTACTCAGCTCTTTATACTTTGTCTGTGTTGTACTATGGGTAGAGCCTAGATAAGTGTCCTGAATGCTAATGTCATTTCTCTTGACTCACGATGTTGCTCGTAACACTGAAGAGTTGTTGGCAACAATGTGCCTGTGTGAATTGTGGGGAGTATTATCACTTGCATCGATAGGATTAACAGTTTCCTGTGTAGGTGGCATCGTGCCCACAGAAGTGAACACCAAACACACCCAGAGCTTTCCTTTCCACCGCCGCTCGTTTGCTCTGTGGCATGGAGCAGAACATGTGGAGTCAGTGACTTGCCTTCCTCAGAAGGATGGTTTTCTGAAGGAGCTCCCTATGGTTTGGCTGAATGTATCTTCTTTCCCTTTCTCCTCTTCCCCTGTAAATCACGAGGGCAGTTGCTGTTTTGGGGCTTATAGAAGTGTCTCCTTCTCCTGTTTGGCGAACTGTTTCTCTTCACTGAAGTCCTGCCTCTAAACAAGCCATGGCCACACATTCACATCTGTTTTCTCTGAAGTGAGTTAGCAGGTGGGGTGCTCTGCTTTTCCTCGTTAATTACTCTGACATTCATGTGGACTTCGAATGCAGAACTCTCAGGAAGATAATTAATACCCTGAAAAGGCGCAAACTTCCTAACAGCTTAGTAATGAAATTTTCTACTAGACATTTTGGGTAGCTTCATGAGAAAATATGACCCCCTCATAGCTAATCCACATAAATGCTCTAACTTGGAAATGTTTCATAGTAAAAGCCAAGAAACTAACCAGAGCATTGGCTGTTTAAGTGAGGGGTGTCTGAGTACAGTTGGAGGCTGTGTCTGGCACAACAGGTCAGTTAATCTGTCCACTCCCAGTTGTCCCAACAGCTGCCTGCTATGACCATTCTGTTTCTGGGCAGGTTTTCTGATACTTCTCTGTCAGGTGATGGGCTGATGGCTCCTGGAGAGAGGGTAGCTGGGAGCAAACTACTACTGTACGAGCAGCTTCTCCAGCTCTGAGGAAAGTAAGTGGATGGAAATGGCCAAATTAATGTCAAATGACTCATTCCTGGCATGATTTCTTGAAGGGTCACTTAGAAATGGTTAAGGAACACAACACACTCTGTGTGCAGGACAGTTTCTCTAAACATCCTCACTATGTCCAATTATTTGTAGTCATATTAGACCCAGGTCAGATGGCATGTGTTTGACCCACTACGTTATAGAGGGTAAAAGCTCTTGATTTGAAGACGTGGTGTAGTTCTAATTTAAATACACAAGGTCACTCTGCAGCGCATTTACTCTTAACCCAACCTGATTACTTTATTTGATGTTCCATAGTTCACAGCAAAAGGCTTTGAATACTGATTTTTATAGGCAAGTTTTCCAAAGGTGGCATCAAGATTCAGATCTCTATGTTTAAAAATTCATGCTGAAATTTCATGGAGGTAACTTTTTGGCATCACCCTCTTTGAACTTGTTTCCTTCTTTGTGAACTGAGAAGATAAGAATGGCCACAGTCACCAGATGGATCTATAGTCTGTTGCATCTCAATATCCTGTCTCTGTGAGTGATCAAAATAAGATGTCCAGGAAAAAGTATAAAAATACAGCAAACATAGTGAGGCTTCTCCTGAGCATTCTGTCAGCTGCCAACAATTTGTAGCTCAGGCTCTTCTCCAGTCAGAGAAGTAATTTAAATAGGGTTGTTGTTAAATTCAGGGCTGATTATCAAGAGCTGGAATGGCAATAGCTTTTGACTATCTTTTGACTAGTATGTTTGTTTCCACAAGTAGAACTGCAATGGGGCTGTAGGGTTAATGAATTGCTGAAGAAAGGGGCATGGGATACTGAAGCCCTAACTCCTTATCCTGGCTTTGTTTCATTTATTGTCAAGAGCAAATCACATGTTATCTCTGTGATAAGGGGAGTACTGACCTAGGGATGGTATGAAGCATAGTGTGAAGATGCTTAATATGTTAAAGGATGTCTCATTCAGTCCAGAAATAGATTTCTAACAGTAGGATTCAGAGTCCAACCCCTTTGTCTCCCTTCTGCACAAATATTCTTCTAGGTCATCTAATATTTTAGGAAAGGAAACATTTCTTCATATTCCTTCAGTGTGCATGAGTAACAGTTTCCGCTTACGGAAAATACTTTAAAAATTAGTTATGCTGCTGAAACTTCACAATCTATTAACATCATATGATATTATCAGTATATTTCACTGATAGTTTTGTCCAGCTCTAGTAAAGAGCTATTAAGAGTTTTACTTCACAGGAATTCAGACAAAAGTCTGGTGACTACAACCCAACTGTACACTGGAGTGTTCTGAGCAAAGCAGTTCAAGGCACTGTGGTATTTTAAATTTCGCATGCTTTTCCAGGGAGTTCACCTCCATCTCCTTTTTTCACTTAGCTTAATTTCATTCAAGTCAGCTGACTCTGTAAATAAACTGGAAATCTTGTAAAAACAGTGGACACTGAGAATTTTGAGTGGCAGAAAAATTATGGGGCAACCTTTAGGGCTCTTTTATAAAAATAACCCAAATCTGTGTCATTAATCTCTGTACAGTAAATCTTCCTGCTCAAAATGGGACTGAGACTCTCTAGATTAATTTTAATCTAAATCCTGCTTTATTAAATTGTTGGGACAATACTTTTTAAACCTCTTAAAGTTCAAGTCTTTGAAAAATGCAAAAGCTGTTGAGTAATTCAGCATTCCACCTCCACTGAAACTTGTTGTGTGACCAAGCCTTTAGTGAAACAGCTAGTATGTTCCTGTGAAAAAGAAATGGTAAAGCAGTGGGCAGGTATAGGTAAATCTGTGAACTTCTCCAGTGTTTTTCAGGAATTTTTTTTAGCCAAAGAAAGTGTTTTATGTTACAGTTCTTTAAAAATTGTCCAGTACTCCTGAACTAATGGAGTTGGCTAGTTCATTGAGAAAGGGTGCCTTAAACCAGTGTTTATCTTGGCCTATATAGAGGTTTGCTGCAGAGAACCGCTTAACCCTCCCTGATTACAGGATGGGAGGCATAGACCCTTCTGGTCTCATTGGCTGGGATACAGCAGACACACAACAACATACAAAAAAAGGGCTAAAAATTATTTCTTAGTACCATACATATTCACAAATATGCAGGGCAATTAAGACATCTCCTCCTTCTCTGTCATTGTCTTTTCTACAACACATGCTTTTGAGGCTCTGTGTTTCCAGTGGTACCTGCTGTGTAATTGCTGAAAAAAGCTGCAAAATGCAGGCAGCCTCAGACTCCAGTCCTGAGAAGAATAATTGCCATACAAAGATCTTTCTGCAGTTCTGCTGCTTTTACTTACCTGTGGGACTGATCTCTGTAAACTGCTAGTGAAATAGTGCCACCTTTTGAACAGATCAATAGGCTCTGGCAGAGGAGGATGCCATTCTTAGGCATTATTGTTAGATATCAAAAAAATAAATAGCTGACAGCCTGCATCTATGAAGGCAAACATAGTTCAGCCTTGACTGTCAGCAGCATCTCATTGCCACTGAAGTCCCACTCAATTTCTACATGTGCCTTGGTGGCACATCGGGATTGTTTTGCTGGTGAAGATTGTGCTGTTAATTATTGTGAGCAATGCATGTAAAATCATTAAACCTGGATTTTACATTTGATTCCCATTAAACATTTGACAAGCTGTAGCTTAGGGTGTTAGGGAATGCAACAAGAACTTCCTGGGAGGGGAGAGAGTCTTTGCATCTCATCTTCTTGTTTCCTTCCCGTTCCTTTTCTCCTCCCGTCACACGCTGACTGCTGGTCTGGGAGGAGCACTGTATTTCCTGCCCAGCCAGACAACCTGGGCTGGAAGGCTGGAGTCTTTTGGGTGACAAGAAATTGCTTCCTGTGACAAGAGGCAAAGCGTTTGTGATGTGCCTCTGTGCTCTTTGTTCAGAGGTAGTGGGAATACCAGTGGATGTACGCAGCGGTGGCGGTGAAGACTGGCGAGTTCCAGTTCCATCTTGCTGCTGGTTTGTGTCCTACATATTGCTGGAACTGAGGAATCTCTCAGGCCCCTGGTGTCAGTGGCTGATATGAGATTTGGCTGATATAGATGAGTGAAACCTGAAAACTCCCTGAGGACTGTTCTCCAGCCTTTGGATGTGAAAGATCAGAGGATTTTTATAACCCAGCTTACAGCTGCCTCCTTTGAAGAAACAATGAAGAAGCTTTCAGGGCACATTAAGCCCAGACATGGCACAGTATTACAGAGATTCCAGTTCAGGCAGCGGGCACAACTGCCAGGTGAAACTTTTACAGCCTTTGCTTTGGCACTACAAGAATTGGCATCAGCCTGTGCTTTTGGCTGTTGGCAGGAAGAGCTGATCCTGGATCAGCTAATTGATAAAGCAGCAGACTGGCGAATTCGGGAGAAACTCTTGATGGAACTTGATACCTTGACTCTGGCCCAGGCAGTGGAGCTGGGATCGCAGATGGAAAGAATGTTGCAGGAAACCTGCCCCAGGTTTATTTCAGTTCTGACAAAGCAGTGGGAGAACAGGAGCAGCAGTAGTATAATCTGGAAGATAAGAAATTATAATTGCTGTAATCAATGGTACTTCTGGGGACAGAAAAATTCCCCTGCCCTCACAACAAAATATGACCGAGAGAAGCAAAATCAATTCATCCCATGTTGTCACAGCCCAGTGTCATCTGCACCAGTTATGGGGAGGCAGCACCTGGGCCAGCACCTGAGATGTCCTGCCGCTTCAAATACAAAACATGAGAGAGTCAGGAACTTCCAGGTAGGCTGTTGATTGCAAAGTGACTGGGAAAGAGTGACAGAAAACTATACACGGGCACCTGGGACCAGACCGTTCTAACTGTGGGTCTGTTGCTTATACAGAATCCTAACTCTAGACTAAGTTGTAGTCTTCCAGGTTATACTGCATTACTTGAACACTTGAATAAAACCCTTCCATCTCTGGAATGAAGGTATTGGCTGAGTGGTTTTACATGCTATGACTTTTGCTTTTTGTCCTTTGCAAGACTTCAGTCTTGTGTTGTGAAGGCTTTTGCTGAGGTCTTAACAACTGTGAAAGGGGTGTCTGCACTGGTTCTGGTGTATTGATATGTTGCTTGGAGGCTTCTGCTAAAAGAGCTACCAGCAAAATAATTTTATTAATGGAGTTTTGAAATTGGTACTGAAGGAGACTGTCTACTGGCTGAAGAAAATATTCTTAAGCCTTTATAACACATAGTAACAGAACTCATTTCTGTAAAAGCTAAGATTTGCGGAAATGTCCATCGCTCCATAGCCATTGTGCTTTGGAATATAATGGTTGTGTGATGAAGCATGAGATTGGTATAGGTATCTGTAAAGAAAGATCGTAGATAATAACGTATAAGGAGGGGACAGGCCAGTAGGCATCATAGATATGAGTCCATATCTGAGGTGCCTGTGAAATAAGATTGAGTCATAGAATTCCTGCTGTAACATATCTCTGTTCACAATATTCTGCTCTATTTTAGCCTAAACTTCCTACTTCTATATAGTGGCAGAAGAAAGAAGGATCAGTTCCTCTCTCTCTCTTTTCTTTTTGTGGGATTTTTTTTTTCTTTCTTTTGTTTGTTTGTTTGGGTTTATTTGTTTCTTTTTCATTAAAAGACATGTTTTCAACATCATTGATTCTGATAATCACCTTCTACTTGATTTCTCTCTGGCAGGTCAGTGGAAATAGTCATTTGTGTAAGATAACTACAGGGTTGGGAAGGAAGGAAACAACGATAAAGAAACCTGTTGGAGTCAGATCTGAGAAAAGGACAGTTGTTAGCAGGAGTGATAATAAAATGAGAGAACCCAAAGCACAGTCTATGTGGAATTGGGCTTTTTTCAAACAAGGTGGTCATCATTGGGCTGCACAGAAGTAAGAAGTAAGCTGAAGTAGACTAAGAGGAAGGACGGTTTGTGGGTGGTTTTAAGATGTTTCTCCCTGTACTGCTTGCTTTGGCCTCAATGAATTCTGTGCCATGAGCTGAACAGGCAAGCTGCATCCACTTGCAGCTGCCCTGTCTTAGCAAAGGCAATTATTTGTGATGAGCTACCATAATGTAACTGAATGTTTAGGCTGTCCTGAACAATTGAATATTGTACCTCTAATGCCTGTTATTAGTGCTATTCCTGACAGGTAATGAAAAAAATATTATTGAGGTTAAAAATGTCTGGTGCTTATTGCATATTCAGCATTGAAGCAAGTGAAAAGGCTGACTGAAGAGAAACAAACTGAGAAGTACTCTGACCCGGAGCAGTGCCAGCAGGATCTTCAAAGACATGAAAATTTATGATTTGCATCTTTTTGTTTCCCTTTAAATGTCACTTGATCTTTGTGGTTAAGAGCAAAGTGGTGTTCTGTTTTGTTAACTAAAGTTTACAGCGTTTTAAATGTTCATGCAGGTATGTGTGTGCCATTTTTCTTGAACTGACCTTAAAATAGTATCAAATGAGACACTGCTTTTGCAACATGGTTTTTTTTTTTTGACCTGGGGATGGTTCTAAGTCAGTGCTGTGCCAAGCAAAATCACGAGGTAGGAGGCTATAGTTGCTGCATTCCTGATTCTACAGTGCTGAAAGCTGGATTTCGGCTTAAAATGCACATTTCCGTGATTGAACTGATAAGCTTCCAAATCTTTCTCTGTGTTCAAGTTAGCTCTGGCTAGATGGGGAATTGTGGTATGGATCAAGTGACTGGATCTTGCTCACCTGTGACTGTGTTCCCTACCACATGGAGTAATTTGCTAATTACTTCTAGATACAGGGCAGTTTGGGAGTCTGGGAACAGTTGAGGAATGAATGGCTTAGTATAACCACATCCACTGCTATCTCCTGCTCACAATTCTGCTGTCCTGGATTTTCTTCTGCAAGACTTTTTCCTCATTTCTGCACATTGCCAGGTTGGAAAAACTGTGTGTGATGATTTATCACAGCTTCCCTCCCCTCCTCCAGCCCTCTTTCTAATCTTACAATATGGAAAACCAGATCCTTCCCACTGAACTAATGAGTGGCATGCTCTTGAAGTTAGTACTTTTTTGGGGGCACCAGTTTCTGCCCCCTCTGTTTTTTAAAAAAATGAATTACTGCTAAATTGCTCATGTTTAGGGAAGTCAAAACGAATAGTTCAGCTGCAATCCTAGAATCTGCCTTGGTATTAAATAGGTATGACAGACTAAGGAGCAGTCCTTCCATCAGAAGAACTAAATGGATATAATTTGTGATCCTAGGTAAGGATATATAATGCTTTCTGCCAGTAGAAGAATCTTTACCATACTGTTCATTTTCCCATGAGATAGAGGCACAACTCAGATTGTAGGGCAAGTGTGCCTAGATAGATTGTGCCAAACGACCTAGGATATGGACAACTTCTGTCCCTTTTGCTGTTGTCATTATCATGTTGCAGTTTTGAGGATTGACATAAAAACCTGAAGTTAGAAGGACTAGGTGGTACGTGCCATTTTGCAGTGTGAAGTCTTTTTTAGGCTAATCAGTAGGTCTGGCTCTTTGAGTCTTTTCTGGTATGTCACGGTTTCTAGACCTCTCATATCTTTAGTGGGCATTCTTGGGCCCTTTCTAAGCTCTGCACCTAATATGTGGTTGCCTGTAGTTGCAGAGAACAATGTAGGTTGCTTGTAGATCTGGATTGCTCTAGGAGTTCTTTACTTATGACTCATCTTCTTGTCACCTCTGTTACAATGGTGTATCCCCCTGGGCCCGTGTATCACAGTAAAATAAGTCAATGAGCATCTACAAGTTAATAACTATTGAATTAGAGGTCTATAAGGAGCCAAAAAAGGTCTTCTCATTATCCTTCCACTGGAGATCAGCTCTACCTGTGTCGTTCCTGTCAGACGTGTATCTAATATGTACTTAAAAGACAGAAAGTGATGGTGACTCAGTGCTGTCTCCTAGGCAATCTGTCCCAGTTTTTCATGATCCATACTGTTGGTGGTTGATTGATTTCCTCTAACTTCCGACTCCGCTGCTTCAGTTTAAATCCCTTAAGTCTTATTTTACCTGTCATACATTTGAAGAGAAGATTACTACCTTGGATCAGTAGTTAAAAGACTGTTTTAACATTGAATTTTCTCTCTGAACTACACACTGTACTTCCAGTCTTCCCCTGTAGCTTATTTATCCTAGCTCATTCTTGTTCTTCTTTTGGCTATTGCCACTTGCTCCATGTATCCCGATGCAGGATGCACATCAAGCTTTCTTGAAGGTTCCAGCTGAGGCCTTACCTGTGCCAAACACTGGTTCCCCTGCTGCTGTAACTACTGTGTCTGCTGTTTTAGCTATGCGTGCTGTTGGGAGTGTCAGAAAATCCCTGGAAGCCATTTACGTGAATGAGGCAGGAGTCTTGTAGCAAAAGCACAGTCGGTAGTTATACTAACTCACCCAAGTAGTGGGCTAGAATATCTATCTAATCTAAATAAAATCAAGTGACATCAAATGAAGTCATCACTGGGATAAAATATTCCTGAAAATGGGCGGGTTCTCAGGGAGAGAATGGGAAATTTTTGTCACAGATTCATATAAACCTTGTGGATCTTGAAATACAAGGCAAGGCTTATGTGACCTCAATTCATCTCATGAGTCAGGAGTCTCATTCCCCTGTGCCTAGTCACTTAATCTCGTATTTACAGTGCAGCTCTGAGGTCAGGAGGTGTTACCATTGTTTTACAGAGGAGGAACGTAAGTGAAACCAGGTATCCAGAGTCAAAGGAGAAGCAAGGCATTAAGCTGGATACTGAGTAGCTGCACCAAAAAAGGCACCTGAGCCACCTCCTAAGGCCCAGCAGCTGAATGGCTTGCGCCCACACGTAGTAGCATGCAGTACACTTCAGCTTCAGTCCAGATCTGAAACCCTGGCAGACGCTCAACGGGAAAGGCTTGCTCTTCCTTGCAGTGTGCCATGTAGACATGGAAAGTAGTTGGAGCCTGCGTAGGTGCAGTGCACCCTGATCACACATATTTCAGCTGCAGATCAGGCCTAGTGCTGATGCAGTTCTTGTGCCTACAGCGAAGCCATTAAAATACCTGTAAATAGCCCTTCTACTTTATGTTACGTGTGAAGAGAAGTGGAAACAGTGAGTGAAAAAGGTCTTTGCAAATGTCAGAACTTCACCTGGCTGAATCCATGCTCTGCACAGTGTTACTAGCTAAGTTTTTCTCAAAAGCTGTTATTTTTTTGGTGTGTTATTTGATCTCTTCTGCTTTTAAAAGCTCATTGAGAAGATATCTCAACCACTGTTGAGAGAGGAGGAAGGGAGTGAGCAGGTTGTTGGCACTGGACTACCTCATGTCACCCAGCTAGGCAAAACTCAAATATGGTGTGAGGCTGCAAAGTTGTGCTGGATTCAACTAACTTCCTGAACTTGTGAGCAAGACCTAGCCCGTCCTTGTTCCATGTCTAAAAACCATTCCTCCCATGTTTCATGTTACCGCTGTCTCCAGATCTGATGCAGTCTGCTGCTAAGAGCTGCCTTTGGCTGCAAAGCCTGTCAGCTGAATTTCTGTTTGTGTAACCCTAGCAAGAGTCCACAGGCCAGGTAAAATCCTTCAGGGCAACTGTGTAAGAAGCAGCTACTAAAGGTCAGTAGAGGCAGCTGGGGAGGGGGAGTCCTCATGTATTTTATGCATATGGAGTGATATTGACCAGGGGTTACCCTGAAGATGAAGGGCAATGACAAGAAAAGGAGGAAAAAAAGAATGTCTATCAAAGGCCAGGCTGACTTTGTTAGCAAAGCTCTTACTTAAAGCTGTCAAGAGCATGTAGTTACTAATGGCAAGTCAGAGAGAGACATATGAAAGAATAATGCTTTTATTACTCATCTCATGATAGGGGTGCATGGTGCATGTTTAACCGAGTGTACCATTGGAGCACCATTAAACTTGTCCCAGTGATGCAAAATAAAGTGCTATACTTTTTCTTCATATTTGTTCCTTCTTCCTATTATTTTATTCCCCTTGATGCTCCTCTCACTTCTGCCTTCCCCTTGAGGCCACTCCTTAAAATGCAGTAAGAAAGAGTCTACAAACGTGTTAGGTGTGTTTCTGTTCTGTCAGGCCTGTGAGTTGCCAGCCGATGTGTATACATACCTTTTAGTCATGTCTCTTTCCTAACTGCCCTTGAGGTTTTCTCCTCTGTTTACATAATAGCTTGTTTGAGATCTCAACCCTCAGAGAGGCCTTAGACTCAACAGAGAAATGAAAAGATAAAAATAATGAGCAGGGGCTGAGATGGCTGAATGCTGGCTCCACTGCAGATGCCGTGGTATGACTTGAGTGAGTCATTTACTCTGGTTCTGTAAAATGAAGACAGTACTTCCTCCCTCTCCTTGCTTCCCTCCCTTTATCTTACATAATTAGACTATAAACACTATGGAGCAGACACTCTCGCCATGTTTATCCAGCACTTAGCACAATTAGGTCATGGGCTTTGTGGCATCTAGCAACTCATGCAGTATGATGTTCCAGAGGAAGAATATTTAATGTAGTAATATTGCACAGGGCTGATAAAAAGGAGCAGCTTGACCACTGAAATATTAGTTCAAAAGTAAACATCATCAAGAGGGAGATGCAGTGCTAAGTGTACTGAGCAATTTGTGATGATGTTTCCAGCAATAGTAGAAGGAGGTCAAGAAAGGCAGGGGGTTTATCAGTCACTGCCTTGTGTCTCACAAGCTTCATATAGGCCCTTTCCTTCAAAGTGCTCTTTTAATGAACACTCTGAATTATAACTGCAGACTGATTTTCATGATTAAACAAAGAAAGTATGTGGTTCCAAAAATAGGCTGATTAGATTATAAGATGAACAAGCCATATATCTCATGACTTTGCACTTCTGATTTCATTGCAATTCCATACCTGAACACTGAATTGCTGATCACTGAGGGAACATCAATGGATGTCTTGTGCACACATGTACTTAGGATTTCTAGGACCACTCTGCTTTTAATGGAGTCTTTTTTCCAATAGCTTTCTTCATCAGAGGAGTTTGCCCTGCCTTGAAGTATTTGCTGTCTTTCTACCCCTCCGATTCAGTGTTCTTTCTATAATTTCTCAATGGCACTCAAGAAAACAGAATTTAAAAAAGGTAAATATGTCTGTGATGAAGTGTACTCACAAAAAAGTGATTGTAGCAAGTTTACAGTGGAAGGACAAACCACCACAGCACTTTGTCTGGTCTTCTAGAGCAGAATCTCCCCTTCTTTCACCGGGAATCCTAAAGGTTCTCACTCAGCAAAGAGTTCAAACATGTCATTAAACACTGAAGGGAAACTAACTGTGAGTGCTGCGTTCGTTTAGCAGAGACTAGCAGGCCAAAATGATCTTTTAAAGGGTATACAAACTTCCGTGGTAGGAGGATGTTAGTACCTGAAGCTCCCTAGCTGCATAGCACAAGAATTCAGCATGGGCCCTGTCCTTGGAGAAGAATTGTTCACATAGGTTCTGGGTAGGACTTTTGGTCTGTGCAGAGCCAAGCGTTGCTTCAGCTTCAACCTTGTGTAAGTGCATCTGCCTTAGAGAAAGATTAAGGGTGACATCAGAGGCAGATGTACACTTGCCTCCGTGACTGAGGCAAGAGCTTCCCTGTGGCCAAGCAAGTTGAGTTTCCGTTTTAGCACAAAAAGTGTTTTCACGGAGGCTTAGACCCCCATTTCATGGGAACAGTGATGTTACCTGCTCATATTTTACTCTCTATCTTCAAAATGAACATAGTAACTCCTGTTTTTTTCTTCTGGGGCAGTCCTGAGCTTTTATCTGTGAAAAAAAAATAATAGAGAGGAAGGGTGTGGGAGAGGGAGGAAGAGTATTGACTTGGTGTTGTAAGGCAGGCAAAATATATCCCTGCTTTCATGAAAAGGTAAGCAGAAATTTAACAGTGTAAGCTTCCCACGTGTTGGAGGCAGAAGTACGAAGAAGCAATATATTCCCTTTTAAATTTGCCAGCAGAGGGAGTATTGCAACGCAATGAGTGCAGATCGCTGCACAGCAGGGAAGTTGCTTGAGTCTGAATTTTAGCTGTTCACGTTCCAAATCTGATTTGACATATTATATTATTGTGTTGAACAAACTCCAATCCTTTTATATTTAAGAACAGTAACAATATTAATTATTGATACAGTTTAAACTTTACGTTTCAAGAGTGAAGCTACATGGTGCCTTGGCTAAAACAGAGGATTTATTTTGGCACAAATAAGCTGTCAGGTTTTAATGTACTTGTGAGAATAAATCTAAAAATATTTTCATAATAGTTGTGTCTGATATTGCTGCATTAATAAAAATATATTTCTGATGATAGCTGCAGTTTGTAAAGCTTAATGGAAAAAATAAACCACAAATACAAGATACAGGGAACCATGAACTTTTCAGTTTTGTGCAATCGTATTGTACAAATGACAAATCTTGCATATTTATCTTCTACTCAAACACAATAAATCTTTATGCCTCTTCACTGCCTCACCTTGTCGTCTGCTGGGCACTCCTTATCTGGCTGGAGTTAAAGCAGTACTGAGGAATTTGTTGGTGAGACGCTTGACCTGCAGCACAATAAGACACTGGAATGCAGCTTGTATTTATTAAAGGGAGCATGTAATTCTCCATGCAAGCCGAGTGTGACCAGGGACCTCACTGCAACCTCTAGATGGCACCCAGATTACGCACTGTTCCTAGAAACTGCTACACCTTGGCCAACGCGTTTTATCTTGGCCAACTTTGCTGCTAAGCTGTATGTGGTAGTAGGAGTGTTAATGTCAAAGGAGGGAGGTAATGTTTTTGGCTTTGGGCTATAAAAGTGTTTTCATGTTGGAATTGGTGTGTTGAAAGGAATCGGAGAAGCTGCGTGGAGTGCAGCAGGCCCCCTGCTTATGGCATTTTTCTGCTGATGCAGTCCTGCACTTACCAAATGTCATGAGACAACATCATGGTGGAGGCCCAGATTTACCTCTCGGGCCAGGTTATTGAACGGTAATGTTGAAGCACTCACTGAAGAGAAACAGAGCGTGGTCACTCAAGCTGGCAGGAGGGGGAAACACGCTGATTTTTTGGCAGTTATGGTGTTATGATGTTTAGATATTTCACTGATTCTGTGCATTGTTTTGCCATTGGTTCCAATCCCTTCTCTTTGCCTTCCCTGGCACTACCACCTTGAGTGATGGTAGCTGCCAGAGCCTTATGCAATTGCTCACATAGTCCTGCTGATTTTGGAATTGCTTAACCATTTGGAGGCTTTCCAGTGAAGACACTAAATACAAGTAGAGCAAGAAACGAAGAGGATGTCTGCATGTTTTTTCCTCATGCCACTAATTGTTAGTATATTGCATGTTCTCATAATCAACAGGACTGACCTAAAGATCTTTTTCCGCAAAAAGTAACTGCACTGTTTGGGAAGAATAAAAAGCTCATCCATCTCTTGTGGAAAAGGGAGACATTTTGTTCTAGTGACTTTAGATATGAATGTTGTGTATATAAAAATGTTAGGATTTAAGGATGGAGTGCCCTGCAAATAGTGCTGTTGCTGTATATAGGTGATTAAGGAAACAACTGTGTCACCAAATGGCTAAAGAACTTAGTGCCAAAGTTACTTTTGGATGCCTGTACATATCTGCACTGACTGCAGCAAGAACCTTCTGGGGAAGTTCTGCTTTTCTCGTCCATCTGTGATTTTTGTTTCCTCTTGTGCAGTTAAGATGCAAATGTTTGTGTCCTGCACCAAAAACTGAATATGTTTTGCAGGTAAAGTGTTATTATTGAGTGGCTATAGAGCGCTCTCCTCACTTCCTGCAGAGAGTTTCATTTCCAGTGTCTTGCAGAGTGCCTGTTGAACTGCCATTTGTGCACAGGTCAAAGTCAGTCTGAACGTTCAGAACCACTGCTGACAACAGCATCACTTCTCCGCAGTCCTTATCAAGGTTCAGTGCTGCATCTGCTCTTATTCATCTGTTTTGCTCTTTATAAACATCTGTAGCACCTATAGATCCACTGCGATGACAGACAATCAGAAAAATTGTTTTTCTGCCAAATGAGATACTGAAGTTCTGTCTGAAGTTAATGTCTTTCAATCTACTTCTTACTCATTAAGTGTAACAAGGTTTGTTTTTACAAGGTAGTAGTAAAAAGTGATGGCTTTGCCAGTGTGCCCTCTTTTGATTTCTAACTCCCTTCTTTCCATTATTCATGATGAACACGGTTTAAGGAAAGGGCTTGTATAGCTGGATTTGATCAGGAAGATAATTTGAGGCCTTGGGGACATTATGTGGCTGTCTTACATGAAGTTCTCTTTACAGTTTCAAATCTGAGTCTCTGCTGGGTTGTTTGTCAAGCCCCAGTAGCTGGGTGCAGAGGGGCTCTGGGTAGGTTGCAGGTACTGCTCTGTACCCTACACTGTCACCTCCTGTCTGAAGTCCTTTCCCAATGGTAGCTTTTTTGAGGTGTGGTTGGATCACCATTAATTAAAGAGCCTTTTGCAAGCTCTATGCTTCTGTATTGTATGAACCCTGAAAAACACAACTCTGGGCATGTGGGAGGGCTCTCCCAAAGAATTTTATGTTTTCCCTTCAGAGTATAAAACTTTGCATGTGAATCCATTTGCCACACAAAATTTCCCAGAGCTAAGCCTGTGACTCTTTGTGTCACGTATAATCCAACCTCTGACTGGCATCCAATTTGCTTTAAGGATTTCTGGCTGTGCTTTGCCTTTATTTAAGTACGGAAGAGAGTAGGTAAGTTGAAACCATTAATTCTGAGTCTGTATCTTTTCCACATATGGCTTCGATAGACATAGCGGTCTATCTATGCTATGATATGATGCAGCCACTGAAGTGTCACATTGGTTGAATTAGTCCTTGTCAAAGTCAAGAGAAAATTTGGCTTGTAATGGGAAGCTAGTTTCAACTGTAATGAGAACATGAGGAAGCAGCTATCCATGGGAATGTAACTCTCTCGTGAGTAGTTTTTGAAAGGCTTTGCAAAGCATGAGCTCTCTCACCTTGACGGGAAATCTGAATGAGGATAGGAGTTTCCAGCCACAAGTGTTTGCATGGAAGCCTGCACAGAGATGCCTAGGTAATGTTACAGAAGTGTGAAAAAACAGGCAGAAGTATAAGCAATGTATGCTTTTAGAAGGTCATAAGTTCTTGTTTCATCCAAGCCAAGAGGGAAAGAGAAATTATCTTCCTCTCTTTACCACTGAAGATGACCTATGAAAATGCAAAAGCAGCCTTCTGTGTAACTCTGCCACTGCTGCTAATATGTGAATGGCTTATAGTGGTTCCAAATATTGTAGTTAAAGGCAGGAAAGTCATCTAGACTAAGTTTCTATGTCCTCTCCCTCCTCAGGGGACCTCCATCCCCGGGCAGACTCCCTCTGGCAGAGTACACCCTGCCGGGCTGGCCCTGACGCCGGCTCTTTAGCAGCACCGAGGGCACGTGGTCAGTCCTGGGCCCGGTCCAGGAATGCTGGGTGATATTAATGGGTGCCCTTCATACCTGGACTTTGTTTCCTCCTTTCCCACAAGGTATGGAGGCAATTGTGGGGCCTCTGCTTTAATTGCATAATTTTGGATAATGTCCATTAAAAACAAATAATGGATGTGGGAGGGGTCACAGTACAAATATCCTGACATAGCTATGTTTGGAATGATAGATGGACTGTAAGGGATCTGTGCCCTTGTAATTTAATTCATAACTATCCTTGGGGATAGTTGGGCATCTTCATTACTTTGTTCCTACTTGCCTGAACAGTTTTTATCTTAGTTCATTGCCATCTGTAAATTTGTGTTCAGAACACTGTTGAAGAGGCAGCGCTGTTACTGCTGAACAGCTGCTGCTGTACTCACTGCTGTGTGAGCCAACTGCTCACAGTTAATGCTGCTCGATCATTATGTGAAATGCTAGTCTGTGCTGCTTTAATGCTGGTCATTTCTGTCCTGGTGATAGCGGGATTTGACATTATTAAAGGACCTCAATTACATGTATCACTGATTGCACACAGTAAAGGACACGTTGCTTTGCTGGTTGTGTGACTCATATTGCCATTATAGTGCAATTTGGTCAGGTTTAATGGTGAGAAAGTGATTTTTGGACTTGGTTTGAAACACTGAATCCTCCCCCTCATTCCTCCATTCAACTTGTATTTTCCTTCTTCTGTCAAGAGAAAATACCAATTTTCTTATTGAGACTCCTTTCTGGAAATAACCCTAGTGCCTTCCTTTTTCTGATTTACCCCCTATGTTTTGGAGCCTAGAATCAGCAGTGCTGTGACCTGTCCTTTGATGGGATTTGGCTCCCCTTAGAAGGGCTCACGCTTCCTGTGTGACAGAGCTCCCTGGGGAAGGTGACACGCAACTCGGGCTGAGGGACCTTGTGTTCTAGTTTGATGGCTGCCATTAACTTGTGGGTTTTTGTTTTGTTTTGGTTTGTTTGTTTGTTTTTTTCCTTAAGAAATGTCTTTCATTGTTTATTATCTCAGTTTTCAGATTTTGAAACGTGCTGATCATTCTTGTGATGACTGTTATCAAAACCTGGTTAAAGAGGCATCCAACACTAGGGTTAAAGGCTGCCATTGATATAGCTTCTCATTCTAGGTATTAGTGGAAGGAGGCTGGGCTCAGCTAAATGTCTTTGTTGGGTACATTTGTAGAACTTCTGACAATAGCTGTATCTGAGGCTGACAGGTGGTAAGTACTATTTTTAAAAACTCAGGAAATCTTGCTGTGATTTGATTTTCTACTTTAAACTCAAGAAATATCCAGACTTGGTTTTGATAGTTAAAGAAAAGAAGACCGAGACTCTGCCAGGGTAGTTGTCTAGAAGAAAGACATTTCCTAATATTAACAGTGTGGTTTTGATCTTTCTGCTCTCAGCCACTGATTTGGATGTGCCCTGATAACTGATACATGTAGTACTCCTGGTATAAGCCTTCTAGAAAATGAGATCAAAGACTTCATTCACCTTTGGTTCAGGCCTTGGTATGGGTAGTGTCCATTTATTCAAGTGCAAAACTGTTCTGCATATATTTATGTCACATTTCTGTAATCTGGATAATAACATTACTTCTCAGATTCATCACATAAACCTCCTCCTCAGATCTGAAGATGGATTCATTAGAGTTTTTATATCTACTGATATAAAGGGCAAGGGATGATTTCCATTTGACTGACTTGAATGTGAAATGTGTCTTGGTATTGGGCTATGAAAGATATGGCCAAAAGTCAAATTTTTGCCTCTGCATAATTACATACTAAAATGAAAAAATATTAATTAAGAAAAATTAAGAGACAAAAAGTAAGAAATGGAAAGACCTCAGGTCCATCAATGTGTAAAAGATAAGTATAAGTTCCGAAGAGCTCAGTGTGTATTAAGTTAATTGTGATTCTAGGTCTCTTTTCTAATAATTCATGCTACCTTGCTGCTGTAGGAAATCATTGCTAAATCATTCTTTTCTGTTTATTCATAGACCCCAGAGCCAGTTGAAAACTACATCAGCGAAGGAGAGTTTGAAGACGATCTGAGCTCTTCTACCCCGAGCACAATAGAGCTTGAGATACGCGGATCCAGCCAAGAAACAGATGAAGATTATTTTGAGACCCTGTCACATCAGAGTGGATCTTTGTCAGATGTAAAAACTGAGCCTTATGAGAGTGCATCAGACACAGAATCTGTTTCTAGTGACATAACTGGGGAAACTTGCCTGGATTCAAACTGCCTTTTTACTGAAAAAAATAATCTGTGCTTTAGTCTTCCTAAAGCAAAGGCAGAAACAACCCTCCATGAACTTAAGTGCTCAAGGCAACCAGATTTCACCCAGCAGGTGCGGTTAAAAGTATCCTCCAAAATAAAAGCAGCACCAAGCAAAACTGTATTTTGCATACAATCTGCGAAGTTAGAAGGTGAAGAACTGGGTGATGAAGAGGTAACGTTAACTAGTGATATTTCCAGCACAGAGAACCAAGTCAGTGAGGAGGGCACAACATCACAGACAAATAGAAAGTTTGTAACAGGATTGCAAAATAAAGTGGAGCGTGAAAGCAGTAAAGTGCAGTCCTATACCAACTCTGTACCTACGGAAGATGATATTACAAGGCAGAATGAACATCCTGCAGTATTAAGCATTGCTTGTTTCAAAGCAAACTCAGAAAGCTGTTTGATTTTTCCTGAGGCACAGCAATTTTCCTTCCAGTCAGATGCAGCATCAAGCTGTAGTTTGCCTAATCTTCATTTTGAAACAAATGGACCTATCCGTAAAAATTACACTGAGACATCCAACTATAAGTGTGAATTAGATTCTATGTCCAGTGTAAAATGCAGCAGGAGGAACTCGGTTGACAGTGAGGAAACTATAGGTAAAAAGATAAAACATGGAAGTACAGAGACGATGTTGACATCAGATTCATTGTTTTACCAGAGTTGCTTCAAATCAAAATCTCAGCCACCACTCACAAGGTCAGAGATTACAGAAAGTAAAACATGGCACAGTCTACCTGAAAATATCAGTGCTCAAAGCAGGAGAGAATACGTGGGGAACTGTATTCATCTGACAGACAGATTTAGATGGTCATGTTCCAGAATACACCTTAAAGGGCTAGATTTTGAATACACCTGGAAAAACTTAGGAAGGGTACCTGTAAGCCCTGAAAAGGCAATAAAAATAGAGGGCAAATTTGGCATTGAAAGATCTTTTCTTAATACTGACACAGATTCAAATGAGTGTCAGCTTTCTCAACCAGCAGCCTCTCCCCAATGTGTTGATTGTTATTTGCACTCTAAATCAGAGACATGTGACCTTAGCCCAGAAGCAGTACATAGACGTGCAGATAGCTTATCTTTTACAGGGACTGATGCTTGTGAGCATTGTAATCCAAAACAAAAGGAGACTTCATCTACCCTGGACTCGGAGCCAGTGATCGTAAATGCTGAAGAACTTATAAAAAGTGACCAGTATGAAGCTGAAAGAGATCTGGAAGCAGACAAATTCCCTTGCGATACTGATGTTGAATCTGACACTGGTGACACTAAGAACCTATCAGCCTGGCATGTAGGTTTTCCTACTGTTGTGGAAAACAGAGATTGTGGTTGTTCTTTAAACCACTTTTCCACTGGTAACGTACAGCAGGAAAGTTTGAAGGAGAATGGCCTTGAATCTGAACTATCGGGTATGGAGACTGTGGTAGGGGAAAGTTGGGTAGATGATTCTTCTAACCTTGACTTCAGTTGGAAAGTCCTGGAAACCTCATTGCAACCAGGTGGCAGTAGCAGTGGGGCAGACCTCAAAGAGTCAATGCAGCAAAATACAAGTTGCAAAACTGGTGCCTTAAAAAGTTCCTCTGAGCTAGTAACAAATGAGCATCCTAGTTATAAAGGAAAGGATGAAGACAGTGTCTCTGCTGTTGAAATGAATCCCAGATCAGATTCTATAAGCCAGAGAAGGCATTTAATGACTCTTCCAGAGTTAAAGCCTGCCCTAATGATAGTATCTGTAGAGCAGAAGGGATTACAGTCCAAGACACTGAATGATAACCTTCCTACTGAAGTGGTAACTGGAACATTGAGAAATGTGGAGAGCAAGGACTTGATGTCTCTTCATACTGTCAGCAAAGTTCATGATGAGCCAGAGACAGTTCTGAGTGAAAGCTGTAGCTGTGAAGAACAAGATCTGGCAACCCCACCTATTCCTGGTAATGCAGAGGTATTCCCTGGTACAGATACAGCTGAAGAAAAACCAGAAGTTGCACAAGAGAAAGGCGAGAAGACAGATGCAGTTTCATCCTTAGGGTTCACCTGTAGTAATTCTACATTAACAAGTGCTAAAGTGGCATTCGGGAGTGTTACTGTACCACTGGGCAATGATACACTTACTGCAGAAAGTCAGGCAGATCAATGTGAAGAAGCGCTCTTAAAATCACACAGCAGAAGTGGTGTTAAGATCTCTGGGAAAGAGCCCTGCAAAACAAAGGCTGTTTTTGAATTAGAGGCAGAACATTTCAGAAAGTCAGAGGCTGAACCAAGAGATGACCAGGTGTCTAAGGAAGAGGAATTCAAAGCACATCAAGGCAGAGAGGGAGGCTTATATGTACCTAGTGCAGTAACACCAGCAATGTGCAGTGTAAGCAATTTGAGTCAGAGTGATGGTGCTGATGTTGACCTTCAAGGGCCCGGCGTCATCTCTGAACAAGCAGTAGGCAGGGAAGAAAGCGAAGGCTGTAATGGTTCAAAGGAACAAGTAGGTATCTGTGAAGAACCCTCTCCTAGAGAGGGAACGGAGGGCTCTCCTGCAGAAGACACAGCTAGCCCTAGCAAAGATAGTACACTGAGTGATGTGTCTGATGTCTTCAACTGTTCTATGAAAAGTGAGACCCATAACGCTTGCATGCTGGGCCTCGATAATATAAGTACCTGCAGCACTAACAGCGAGGAAATGGATGAGAACTCTTTCCACGTCCTGGGAAGTAACAGCAGTCTCTATAAAGCTGTGCAAAAGCCAGCAAAGAATGGGAATAGTGGGAAAGCTTCCAGGTTTTTAGTATTCTCAAAAATGACATCTTTCAGGAAAACTAAGCCTGCCACAGCAGAAAATCAGGGAAGCAGCAGCTTCTTTGGCAGCAAGGCAAAGATGGAAGAACTGGATGCTGGGAAGGATGATGAAGACACTGAAAGTTTACAGTCTTTCAAAAGTTGTTCATCTGGTTCAGGCTTCCACAGGAAGGAAAGCTACACCTCTGAGTACTCTGATGATGATGATTTATTCTATGAGAGACCTGCAGGATTATTCAACAGAATGAGCTTGAGGAAGGCTTCTGGCTCTGGCCGGATACTGATGGAAGATGCAGATACAAATTCAACTTCTCTCACACCGGCTGCTGTCAAATATGCAGATCGACAAGTTTCAGGTTCGTCTGAAAACAATGACAGTGAACCTGTGGAATACTCCGGGATTAGAAAATCATCCCCTGAAAATGAATACAAAAGAAACAAAAACCCTGAGGGTAAGAAGTTCAGGACAAGATTGGCCTTGGCACACAAATCCCTCTCAAGTTTATTTGAATCAAAATCTCCAGAAAAGGAAAATACCGAGCAAAGCTCAAGAGTATCACTGAAAAATGAAAAGGAGAAAGCCAAACTTCGCCAGAGCGCTTGGAAAGCTTTTCTAAAAAGCAAGGAGGCCGATGGACTAAAAAGGCCTGTCTTAGCAAGTTTATCGCCAACACAGGGGAGTCCGAATGCGTCGAGCGGCAAGGTAATGAGGACAATGTCAGCAGAGCAACAGGACAGTTCCAATGGGCACACATTGTTTAAGACAGAAACAGCTAATGGCTCCTCAACAGACACCAGCTATTTTGACACTGTGGAGCCTGTTGATGTCTCTTCACCTGCAGGTATGTGGAGAAAACGAATACAGTCCCATGATTTGGGCATCAGATACTCACAGAGTTCAGACTGTGATGAACAACAGGAGGCTCTGAGCAACAGTTTAAATACTTCTCTAGAGGAATACTGGGTGAAATCTCCATTTAGTCCCACTGACTTGCAGTCGCCATTTAGTCAGTCAAGTCCCTCGTGTCCCCAGCTCTCAAATTCTGATGGTAAAGACATGCCTTGTAGGCCCATGAGCCCTAAACCGCAGAGTCCACGATCCACTTCTCAACACAAGAGCTTCCGTTATCCAGGAAGAATATGTGCCACTTCGATGATCTCTCTTGGGAACAGCTCTGCATTTGAAAGCCATTTGGAGGCTCCTGAGAGACCAAAGACACTGAAACCCAGAGGCAGTCTCTTACTTTCTGTACACTCATTGGACAACGAATACCAGAGGGATGACAGTGGCATAAGCAGTCAATCCCAGATCAGCTTAAACACAGCTTCTTCCATTAGTGACATGCTCCGGGATGAGGTGAGTTGTCGTCTGAAAATGATCGGGTGGTGTTTTGGTTTGCAGTCTTTTGTTCTAATACCGTTTAGGAATTCCAGTGAAACTCTTAATGAACACACTAGTTAGATGGGTGCATAAATATTCCACTTCTGTCTAAAATAAGTTGCAGTTCGAGACTATATGAATTTATGCACTCTTTCAGGGAGGATATACCACAAAAATCTAAAGAAATGGAGTAATCACAGCAGTGCTAATGCATAATATGCCTCAGACAGATTACACATGCCACCCTGTGCTCAGCTCCAGTTTTTAGCTGGGTCTTACACCTCTTAAGACAGTATTGAGCCTTGTAACTGGTTTATAGTAAATAAGTTTCTGGAAGTGAAAGGCAAAAGAAATCAATTCCCATTGCTAGCAGTCACTTTTTAAGAAGTAAAATATTTTTATTTAGACAATCAGTAGCTGTCTTTCAAAGTACTGTGAATCTTTTGCAGTCACCCTTTGATTACCAATATAAATCCTTTCTGGCCTGTTCTACAGCAAACAGAAAAACCCCCATGGACTGAGGATCTCCTTTTGATGTGTTGTATTCTGCTCCTCATTATGCACTAATTTCCTTGTGATAGGCTGGATGTCACAGAAAAGATTGTGTCTTCAACAGGGATTTCTCGGTTGGCTGAGGCCTTTAAAAGCAGAAACATCCTCTGTCGGTAGGTTTTTAATCCCAGAGAGGACTTCCTAAGCTCTAGGTGGCTGGCCGTTTAGGACTCTTTCCGTGACTAAGCACAAACCACCAAAGTGACTGAGAACGATCTGTTAGCTGAGATCCCAGAACCTGGCTTGATCAAGCCACTTTTTCAGTATTGCTGATGATGAGTTTTGACATGAAGAAATGGGCAAAATAATTTTGTTGAGCAGGTTTTCTGAAGTGGCTCTTGAGAGGAGAGTATGACATTCTGCATACCCTAAGCAGATATTTTTTGGAGAGTTCATTAATCTGGAACTACTTGATCAGTTCTGCAGCTGGTTGTGTTCAACTCAAATGAGCCTTTGCATAGCTTTTGCCACTGCCAGCTGCTGCTGCTGCCACCTTTTGTCTCTCACATCCCAAATTATATTAAAGTTTTAAGATACCCTCCAAAACGGTCTTAGCCTACCCTTTCTCCCTATTTTTTAATAGAAACTCCCTATTTTTTGTATAGAAACAAAAAAAGGTTGGTTGGAACAGACCTTGGGAGGTCATCTAATCCCATCTCATTCTTCAGACAGTACTGGTGACAACACCAGATAGACAAAACCATGACCTTGTCTAACTAAGTCTTGAAAACCTCTGATGCTGGAGATTTCACTGCCTTTCTGGGAAACATGTTCCCAAGGAAAATCTTTTTCCTAATGCCCAACCAGAACTTTCCAAGCTACACTTTCTGGCTATTGCCTTGTGGCACTGTCTGGAACTGCTGAGGTTTGGATCCATCATTCATGCAATTACAAAATTGTTGCAGACTGCTCTTAGACTGCTTTTAGTGCCCTCTTATCAGCTTGAATAAATTCAATTGCCTCAACCTCTCCCCACACATTCCCAATGAATTTTTTTGGTTGATTGGTTTGGGGTTTTTGGCTAATGCTGTCTGGAATCTAAAGAAGCGTGTGGGTGGCAGTTTGAGAAGTAAGGGTACTAGTACTGGAATTGCTGTGGGCAGAAGGGGAAAAGAATTTGCTTTAATCCCTTCTGTTACTTGAAAATCTTTTGCTTTCCTGGGCATCAACTTAACTTCCAAACTTAATACTGGACACCACATTCCAAATGAGACTGCAGTGTTACACCAGCCTAGGAAAGTGCAAAACACTTAGACTAAACACACTGTCAACAGATGAAGCCTCTCAGAGGATGAATAAAATTATTGACCTGTAAATGATAACTCAAAAGAGCATCTAGAAAAGAGAGGAGAGATGAGGCATATGTAAAGCCTTGAATAGGCAAGGCCACATCCTATAACTCAACCATTAGGAGAAAATAAGTAATTACTTAAATTGATTGCTAGATTAAATAATTTAAAGAAAACCATGAAAAATTTAAATGGTATTTAAGCCATATAAAAACAGTTTAATTTTCCTGATACTTCTGGAGGCTGCAGAATATGATATCTGAAATTGGATAAATGCAGCTGGAGCCTAGAAATTAATGTAAATGTCCCAGCTTTCAGGACACAACACCTAACCTATTCAAGCAGATAGGGCTTTTATTTATTTCCATTTTCATGACAATGTGAGATGAAGTAGAACTGCACCTTGGATTTTGTAAGTGAAATTGTTTTTTCAGGAATCTCTCAAAATACAGCAGAGACATTGGGCAAAATATATTTGCAATGTTAAGTCTTTCAGACATAATTACCATCTCAGCACTAAGGATGGTCTTCCTTATGTATGTTACTAATTAAAAAGGTCATAAAATTAAGTTTAATGATATATTTAAATAAAAGTCCTTTTCTGTTCCACATTAGTAATTACTGCAAAACAAATACATATTTGTGAAGTTCCTTGAGCTCACTTCCCAGCGTGGCCTCTGCTGTGGGGATATGTATCTATTCCCCAAGACCCCAGCCAGGTATTTTTCCAGTGCTCTCAGCTTTATCTGTGTTACAGTGCTGTACCAACCTGCACTGGGCCAGCCTGCCTCTGATGGCTCTGGCTGCCACGCTGGTAAGTAACCCTTCTTAACCTGATGGAGCACAGACCAGCCCCTTTCTCATTACCTGCTAATGGTTAACTTTCTTCAGGTTACATCCAGGACAAAAATTTTGTGAGAACAGCAAGGCAGAACAATTTCCCGTTTGCCTATATGTCAGGGCCTTCATTAAATGTTTAATTAATCTGTTTGTGGCGTGATTTTACTTACCATAATTGTGTTGCCCAGCAGGCAAGAGAGAACTGTCCTAATATGTCCCATGTTTGGAATCTGTGCAAGTTCTCCTCCTCACTCTTCTCCAATATGATGGCGTTAGGCGCAGAGTACCAGCAGCATATGCTTCCCTTTTTTATCGCATCTGGCAGATAAGAAGTGTTTTTAGACTGTGGCATCTTTTACCAGTGGCGAAGAAGAATTGATCTGGAATTGTTGGTTAATTGAGAGTAGCTGGGAAGTGCCTGCATTGGTTTAAGGGGTGTTGTTTAGGATCTTCAAATGAACTGTGAGAAACTGGAGAGATACTATTGTCAGGACACACTTGTGTGAAAAGAGACTCCTGAGATCATTCATTCCTCAGTGGTGTTGTCTCCCACCTTAAGTATTAATGATTCTGACACTGATGCTACCTGGAGTAGTAGTTAGATGGCTCAGGGCCTGCTTGATTTCAAGTTGTTCCAGTATAAAAACTGTAATCTTGTGCACCCACTCGTTAAAAGCAAATGAGAGTGAAGCGCAAAGCTGTGCAATTCCTTGCTCTCGGCCCAACATCAAGCAAAATGGATAGCGTAAAGAGCACATCAGGAAGCACAAGACTTAATATATCAGACCTGCAGGCATCTAGGAAGCCTTTTCACATTGTATAACTGAAGTACAGTTGGAAAAGCACAGACAGACAAGACTGGTCATTATTCTAAGAGACACTGTCTGTCTTTGTAATAGTATTATACAGAGTGACCTAAATCCCAGTAGCAATGTTATTGTAATATGCCATCTAGAATGAGGGTGAAAAGGGCATCGTCCTGTGCAGAGGGAGTGTATATTACACTCTCAAAGGAGAGCAGAGCTGCTGTTTCTGGGTGGAGTATCCCAAAGCCTATGGAGAAGGCTGAGTGAGTGGACAGGCTGGTTTCAGCCAGCCAGTACACTTGGGAAAGTATTTTCTTCTGAATAGTTCCAGGACTAGGTAACTGAGCTTTGCCATCTTCTGTTTAAATTGATTTGAAGAAAACAAAATTTCCAGCCAACAAACCCTGTGTTTTCACCTGCTGTTTGTAAAACAGGAGTCAAAACAGCAATGTCAAATGCCACCTGAAAAGAGGCCAAATGAGAAATGGGTTCCCCATCGCAAAAGGAGGTCCCCTCAGGTTCCACCATCCCTACGCCCTATCTCTACCCTTGAGAGCAAAGCCTGGAGGCTTTCCTTCCTTGCTCCAGATGAAAAAGCCAAGGAGATTCCAGAGAGGAGGAGGAAGAGACCTAAACCCCTCTATAAGTGCTTCAGCTTCGATGATGTTTGGATGGAGAGGAGCCAAAAAAGGAAGCTAGAGAAGGAGACACAGCCAGAGAGAGGGATTCAATTGCGACACCTCCCAGAGGACCAGTTAAACGTAAGAAACCATACACTGTCCTGCTCATTCTCTGGCGCTGTCTTCCTCTCTGCTCCGGCTGCTTCTTTCTACTGCCATCATATTCCTGTCCTTGCACTTTGTCTGGTACCAGTTCTGCCTGCTTTTCTTCGAGCTCAGTGGTCTGCAGAGACTAATGAAACACTGAACTGGTCCATAAGTGATGATCTCTAAAGGTGGTGGTTTGTTTAGTCACTCTAAGTGAGCAGTTCTTGCCGTGTGCCGCGTTAAACAACAGAATGTAAGAGCATCTGATTGCTCTGTGAGCTGGGAGATAGGGAGGGCAGGGAGCAAATCAAAGTAGCCTTAAATCAATATAAATTAAACTGATGAAATCTCATTCCGTGCCCCGTGGCATTGCTGTATCACTTTACCAAGGGACTTCTAAATTAGACTTCCCTTGTATCTGAGGCCAACTCCACACTTCCCACTGAGGCAAATTCCTGCTGTAAATGTCTGAGAGAGCACTGCCATTGGAGATTTAGCTATTAGTATTCTCTCTGCCAGGGGAGATTTTTAGATCAGCATAATGATTGCTTGTGACAAACTTTGTGGCTGTTGTGACTCACACTGATGGCATCTGTTACTCTTGGATCCAGAACTAAGGTCGGTTCCTTTCAGGGAGAGCCATGAATCTGTATCCAAGAGCCAAATTTAGCCTTCATACATAAAAAAGAACTTCTGGGGAAAAAGGACATGAGATAGAGGGACACTCTATGCAGCATCTGATGATAATATGGAGGAAGCTTCTGAGCAAGCTTGAAATCAAGTAGCAGATACTTAAATAAAAGCTTTCCTCAGGGTTTTCTGTTTTGATCTGTTATTTGCATTTTCTTCCCTTTGTTGTCCTGGTTGCCTGTTTCTAGTTGCTGTTGCATCAAAATGACAACATTTGAGGGGAGCTGAGTCCCCAGTCCTGTCACCACTTCAGCATGTGCTTGAGCTTATGTGCACAAATAGTTCTCTGGATGGCCAGGGGAAACATTCACCTGACACAGCTCAGCTTGTCTGCTGTGGCTTGCTGGGAGTAAAGCTGCTGCCTCACACCTCTCTGCCTGGGAGAGCCTCCTGTCAAAGCTAACTGACATCTGGGACACCGAGCCAGGCCAATTCCAGGAACAGGTTTTCTGAAAACCCACCCACTGTTCTCCCCTTCTCAAGAAAAAGGGCTAAAAAATCTGTGCTATTTTATATTTGTCAGGGCTCTTCAAAACAAAACTTCACCAGCTGATGCCTGAATGAGTGCTGGGTGTGATTCTGTGATACGTTGCCGAGACTCAGTTCAGTGAGGATGCTTTGCTGGCTCAGCCCCACTACTACCTATGTGCTGAAGATGCTCCTGAGGCCTGTGTATGTTAAAAGGATTTAAAAATTCTAAACAGAAATTGTGTTACTTTTCTACCTTGTTTGGAGTTCTGAGAGCTTAGTGCTGTATAGGCATGAAACAAGCTAGGGAAAACGAATCCCTGGCTTACATAAGCTCATTGATAAACAGAAGCCAGTAAAACTTGATAAAAATATTTCTTATAATTCCTTGACAAGCACAAATAGTGATAGAAATCTAGCCCATGCTGCAGGGTATGTTAGCCAGCACTGAGACCATTAGTGCTTCTAAGAGGAGCAACCAGCTTCTCCTAGAGCCATCAGATCACACAGCTTGGATGCTGTCTGTCTTGCTGATTGACTGCACATTTTGATGTCGCCAAAAATCCAGCTTCTCCTTTAAGCATTTCCACCCTTATTTTCTGGTGCAAACTTACCTCTACATTGTGATCAGCTGCGTAATGGTTTGCAGCTGCCCCTGTGCCCGTTGAGGTCCCTCACTTAACATCATCTGCCTGTGGGGCTCATGGGCCTGAGTTACTTTTCTGGTTCATTCTTTGGGTAGTAGAGGTGAGTAGAAGATATTTAGTAGTATGTAGGTAGTTCGTTATTTTTCTTTTTACTGTTTCTGTTGATTTAAGCGTGTTACGTCAGTTATTGATGCTTTTTGGCTTTGTGGGCTGGCCAAGAGAACACAATGCTAAGTTTTATTACAAGAACTGTTGGGATTCAAGGGCTATTTACTGTATGCCCATATAACTGCATTTCTTGGCTTATAATTTTTATTTATAATAGTCATAGTGTAGTTTCTTTTTCCTGATGTGTTTTATTCTGTCTTTGCAATGCTATATTCCTGTAATAATGCTGGCTTATTCATACTCCCAGTGTGGTGGGAGTGCTGTCGCAAGCTGCAGTGTTTGAGGGCGGTTTTAGAAGGATGCTAAATCCCTTTTTGTAAGGGGAAGTAAATTATCACAAAAGAAGCTTTATAAGATGTTCATTGTCTATTGTGTTTTTGTGACTGGATCAAGGCAACTGTATGGGGCTTTGGAGATCTGAAATTGCAAGTCTGATGTTTTCTGACACATGGCTGCCTTGGGATGTGTGGCTTCAGTTATGACAAGTCATATTAAGTCAAGATCAGGTCAGCTTATAAGGTGATGTAATGCTGCAATATTGTGGAAATAACTTAATAGATCAGACAAGGGAGGAATTCTTCATTTCTCCAGTGCTAATTTCTGATACTGCTCTATCATTCAGATCAATGTGCACAAATGACTATAGTGGTAATAAGAAGCTATTCTGAAGGGTGCCCTGGTGAGGCCACATCTGGAGCGCTGTGTCCAATTCTGGCCCCCCTGGTTCAAGAGAGACAGGGAACTACTGGAGACGGTCTGGGGTAGGGGTGGGGAGGGGAGGCTATGGAGATGATGAGGGAACTGGAGCTTCTCCCTTATGAAGAAAGGCTGAGAGACCTGGGCCTGCTTAGTCTGGAGAAAGGAAGACTGAGAGGGGATCTTTATCAGTCTATAAATATCTTAAGGGTGATCGTCAAGAGGACAGAGCCAGGCTTTTTTCATAGTGCCCAGCGACAGGACAAAAGGCAATGGAAACAAACTGCAACACAGGGAGTTTCATCTGAACATGGGGAAAAATTTCTTTACTGACTATTCTGTGATTCAGAGGGAGATGGATAAACAGTCAGGAAACTACCTATAAACTGAAAAATAACCCCTTGAAATACTAGTCCTAAACAATTCTATATACTGGTCTTTTTTTGCTTAGGTCCAGTAAGTTACCCATCTGCTTTAAATGGGAACAGACTGTGTAAATTCCTAGAGTCAAACTCAAAGCTTCACCCAGCTGTCCCTTATGATGAAATGCTGCCAGTAGCAAGCTGAGCAGAGTCTGATCTTGTACCTTAAAGCGTTAATGTTAACTGGTCCTGGCAAGCCTTTGAAGGTAACACACACTCTCTCCAGAAGTGGAAAAAAAGAAAATCACATGGCAGTGCATGAATCTGTTTTCTTTTGCACGGCCATAGGCTTTGCCCTTCACATGGTGATGGGTTTCGTGGTGTAGCCTGGGGTCCTCTTACTTACTTTTAATGCAGTATAAATTCCCTAGCTGAAGCAGAGACAATGCCCCAAACCACTGATACATGTAATGCTGTAATGGCAATGGGCTCTGTTATGGGAATTATTGCAAAAATTGTTTTAGTGATGTCACTGAACTGCCTGTCTGCCCCCATCATGCTCTTTCTTGTTTTGACAAAACCTTCGAGCCTGACTGTTGAGCTTGTGATGCCTCTCCAGTGCGCAGCAATAGAAGCACAGACATGGCCTCTACATGCATTTTTTAGAGCACAGTTTATGCACTGCCAAATTGGAGAGATTCCTGAAAGGCCCATCAGGGGACTATACCCAGAGTGAGTATAATGCAGAAAAAGTTCTCGCTTTTATTTTGAAAGAGAAATGAGAAACAGTGAAAAATAGATCTTTAGCTTGTTGCCCTGAATATGACTCCTGGAAATCTGATTTTACCCCATCTGAAGTAATATAAAATTAAGTTTTGCTGTGTGCTACCATGATTATGAGCACTGTGGGCACCTTGGGTACACTTCAAGAGGGTAATAAACGCACTTTGGAGAGGGGATTGAATGAGACAAGTCTCCCCCTATTATGCACCTGACAAGGCACAGACACACGACAGGGGTAAATGCCTCTCCCAGGGACTGAACTGCTGTGTGTAAAAACATAGAAATACCCCCCTGAACCTATAGCAGAAAACGTAGAGAGGGTCTTTAATATACCCTGGTCCATCATTTCCCCCCGCTCCCTTGTAGATTGGGGAAAACCTTGCCCATGTGTTACGAACATCTCTGAAAATGCTTCTTCTGACTTTGGGTTGTACAGGCCTGGCTCCCATGCTATAGAAATCAAACAATGCCTGTACCTGAAATTTGCTCTGATGTCCTGGGGATTAATAAGAATGAAACCTGCCATTTTTATTGTAACAACCCTAAGGCAATATTCTGCTTCCTAGTCTTAAACAGAGCAATAATGCTTCCTATCACCTTTCATGTAAATAACCTAGACTTTACCCTTGGCATTTTCAGAACTGTAGCCCAGTAAATTGTCTGTTTTGCTTGATTTCATTGTCATTGGAAGAGCATGTGCTCCCACTGGGGCTTTGCTGTGACTCTTCTAGAAAACCAGACGCTGCTCAGGTTAATTTGAAGAGGGTTCACATGTCCCTCAGGAGATGGTGATTTGTGCCAAAGTATTGGCAGTGTTTTCTTTGTTTTAGGAAAGTAAGTCCAAGAAGAATAAAGCAAACCAGGCATGGAGCAGCAGCACTATGTGCTGCTTGGGCATCGTGCGGCTATTCAGTGGGCTTAGTTTTCTGTTTAGTTTTGGAAGGATGTTTTGACTAATCGCCACCTTCTAACGAAGAGGCTTCAGTGTTAAGGCTAGTCAGCAGACCCTATGCTGATGGGACATAGTGTGGGCTGGTAGAGGGAAGGAAAGATCCCAGATAAAGTACTGGATGCCAATATACCAAACTTTAGGTTCAGTGAAGGATGGATATGTTGTGACTGAATGTCACAGCAGCAAAAGGAACAGGCGGTAACAGTACACAGAGGAAAAATGGCTACACCCATGGGACCGATGCTTACTGACCAGCTGATCTCCCAGTTACTTGCGGTTACTGGTATTTTCTGTGTGTGCCAGCTCTAGGCGGTACGGGGGAGAAAAGAGAGAAGGAAAAAAAGGAATAAAAGCATATATGCATTAAGTACTACAAGTTTCAGTGACTTTGACTACAATCTGTATTGCTCATTGTCAGATGATCTGTATTCTTGTGGTATCATGCCCAATATCTTGTGATTCCCTGGTGAAGTAGCAGGCGAATGCTGGTCTTGTTTCCCCATCTGTTTCAGGGTGGATGAGAGGAGACAGAAAATACTGAAAGTTTGTTAGTGTGTCAAGATTGGCAGAAAATACTGGGTTTGACATAGAAAAGGAGAACAAGCTTGTTTACATTTTGGATTTTGTTGATAAATCTTCTTTAAAAAATCTTTCAGTGAATGTCTGCATGAGAGAGTGTGTTGGTCTGTGTATGGGTGGAGTATCTTTGTGGCAGTGGTTTGTATGATTTTGATTCCTTAAAAAAAATAATCTTGTATTTTTGTTTATTTTAAGCCTGACTTATTGAGGCATTAGAGGTCATGAGTTGTGTGTATGTATCTGTATGTTTCCCCCCTTAAACCAGCAGAAGTTATTAATTCAATGAGATCTGGCAATGGTACAGAGCTTTCAAAGTTTTGTAAAGTTATGTAAGTCTTTTAAAGAAAAGAGAGAGTTATCTTATTTATACCTTTAATTGAAGGAAAGAATGTTGTGTTATCCATGTCCTGTATGGCTGGGGACTGATACCAATAAATCTCTGAAGGGAAAAGCTTTATTTAAGTGTAAAATTCCAGAACAGGAATTTAGTCATAAAGTTGTAGGAAAGGGCTCTGTAGCTGAGGGGATGACTTGTTGGAGTGATATGCTTCCCTCTCTCACTAGATACACTTCATAAGAAGGAGCGAAACTTTCTATAAATGTAGGTATATGTGGTAGTATGTGAAGTATGAGTCCAGTACTTGGTTATCCGTTTCTTCTTTTCTTATTTCCTTTCAGTTTTCCCTGCCTTCTCACTGTTTTCTAACCGCTCTAGCCATAATCATCCACATGTCTACTAATGTACTACTTACATGAGCAGGCATCAGAGGTGGAAAGAGGTGCTCAGTGATGAATACTGTATTTTGTCCTGCAGGGCATCTAAGTTTAATGTTTGTTGTCTTTGTTTTCCCACTCTTGTTGCAGGCTGGAAGAAGTCCATCCATCACATCTGCTGTTGCCTTTGACGTCCTACCACTGAAACTGCACCCATTTTCCCAGAGCACTCCGACAGGCTTAGACTGTGTGGGCTGGAAACGGCACATCTCTCCTGGTGTGTACACTAGTCTTAGTTGGACATAAATTTTGAGAGAATTTAGCTTTGGTGTATTGAGTATGGAAACTATGTGATAAGCATTCTAATCTATTTATGTTGAATGCTGCATCCATGCCTGAGCAGAAATCTGCTTTAGAGTTAATTCTTTCATGTGCTTTTCATATTCTTGTTTGTTTTCTCCCTGAGTGAATAACCAGGGTGCTGTTTAAAGGCAGTGGTCAGCTTTCTAGCAGAGAAAAGATCACTAATGGTGATGGTAGTCTGCTTGATATAGAAACATTGTGTTGTCTCATGAGAACTCTGTCTCATCTAGGTTGATGTCATATATATCACAAACTTGGAATTAGGTTTCTGCAGATGAAACAGACTCTCTGCCTTTGTTTGCTGGAGACCACTACGGTGGGTATGGTGAGGTTCCTCTCAAGATGCTAATTAGGCACTAAAGCAACCAAGTGAGCCCCTAGAGTTAGAAGTTTCCTGTACTTTAAATAAATCATCTTAAGGAACACGTATGCTGTATTTTCATGAGGAATGTGTATGAAGTTATCATGTCTGCTTCCTTTCCAATGACTGATGCTTTCTCAGAATTAAAATGTAAGTCACGCAGATTATTAAACAGACATATCTTTGCCAGGTTTTTAAATTCTCCATCTGACAGTGCCTGCCCAAACCTTGCAGATATCTCTATCATAGCACTTTGGAGTGGAACAAGAAAAGCAGACTGGAGAGGAGTTGTTTGGTGGGTAAGAATCAAGCCAGGAAAAGCCAACCACGGTTGGGTGCTAAGCGGCCATTTCTCCCTTAGAAAGTCTCTTTGTACCATCGATTAAACACTACTGGAATTATCTAATTAAGGGACCATAACATTGTGCTAATTATGTCAGAGTTGAATGTTCATAATATTTTGCCAAGCATAACTGGTTTACTTTCTGACACTTCGTACAACTTGTGCACAGAGTCATGAGATTTGATCTGGAAATAAGAAAACAAACTACTTACTATCCTGATGTCAAGAGCTCTGCCTCTGCTCTCTCAGCACTGAGGGCTTTGATCACTTGCTGTCACAAGCATCTGGTGTTGCCCCAACACTTAAGACCAGCTCCTTGGCAGAACTGAAAGAGATGCAGCTTTGCTCCTTGGAAATCCCAGGTGGAAACTTATCATTGTCAAGTTGTCCATGCATCTCTGACGTTAGCTGAAATCTCTGAGTGCCACTGTCATAGAAGTAAATTCTGAGTCTGAGCTGATACAAATTTCATGATAGTTCCCAACAGGGACCTGAGGGATTTAAAAAATATATATATGAATTTTGGAGAGTGAACAGGGGGAGTAAATGTAGATTGCCCAGGCGGTAGTGCTGTATGTGTTTATATGCCATCTAGAATTTGGCATGAAATCTGAATCATCTACAATTCCTACAATATTCCTGAGGTAGGTACAAGTGAATTTGATACCACAGCCTAAGCCTGGGTGTCAAGAATTTCTGTGTAAATGTAGCAAAACAAATCAAATACAGCAGAACCCCTTTTTGACCACCAAAACCAGGCTCCTGGGAGAGAAAACTGACCAACAGAGGAAGCGCTGTAATGCTTCTACCACAGCCATCTCTGCTAGCTGCTGCTGGTGGGCTTCATGTGAAGCATTTCGGAGGTGATCAGTGTGTGCATGTGTACTTCCTGTGGTAGGATGTGGAAGGGAAGAAAACTGCGAATTACTGAAGCAATACTCTTCAAGTTGTTGGATCAGTGTAAGGATTGGGAATGTCTTTGAGGCAGCAGTCGTGCAGCAGAATGCCCTCTTTGATTCTTGCACAGCTTTGTTGTGATACCTGTTGCTTTTGACAGAGCTGTGGGTCATTTAAAATAAACATAAAATTAAATGATGAATCCATTTAATTTTAAGTTTCCTAACTCTAAAGCTGCAACTACTTGTATTAATGATCCTAGCATATGCCTTAATCATAAAAGACACTGGATATGAAAGTACTGTGCAATATGCAGTGGTACTATACACTTCCACATTGAAAATCTGGATAAAATTCTCACTCCCAAAGTCTGTACTGGGTCACCTCGTGCAGGGAATGCTGCAGAGGCTGTGAGGGATGGGGTATTTTGGTGCCCTCTCTAGTTCTTCAGGTATGAAAGGGTGGCTGTCATGATCCCAGCCCAGAAGGTGCCATGCGTAGCTGTGAGACCTCTGTGGTGCACCTACCTGTCGCCTGAGGGCAAGAGCTTAGCTGGGCACAAACTTGCTATTTTAGGTGAGGCAACCTGTTCCCAACTAGAGCATACCGCAAGTGCTGGGAGATCTTCATTTTAATGTTGTATCTGCTGTGCTCATTAGCTTCCTCTGACACTGCTCTCTGCCTTTATGTCATGCCAGGAGAAATGAGGCAGGCTCAGACCTGTTATTTGGGTATCCCGGCAGCTGGGATCAGGCATAGCGAGGTGCTTTTTGTTGCTGATCAAGTTTTGCAGACTGCCATCCCGTCGCCTCTTCTGTCCAGAGCAGCCACTTGATAAAACTGTAAGGAACCAGTAGGTGGCTCTAACATCTGTGAAATAAAGAGCAGCTAAGCTGGTGCTAATCTCCCGATTCAGTGAAGACCGAATGAGTCTTGAGCCTCCTCCAAAGAAGTGTAGAGGCTGAACACCCCCACTAATACGTGTGCACATACACATGCACCTGCGAGCTTAGTAAAGTTAACTGTCTTGTTCAAACATCAGGAACGTTTGAACACTTTGGAAGGACCTTCTTGGCTGCACCATGCACTTTGGCAGGTAGTGTTGAAGATCAAGTGCGTTTCCTTTAGTTGCCTGGTTATGCCCGCATCTTCATTTGTACCTTGCGGTATGTATCTGCTCCTCACCGCCTGGTTTGCTGCAGTGTTTGAATAGGCTGAGCTAGAGTGAAAGACCAGCATAGGAAACAAGCCACTTTTAATGTAGATATGGCAATGTCGTTCTGCTTTTTGGCAGCCTCTGAAGATCTTGAGAGACCTTTTGACCCAGGAGTTGCCCCAGGAAAGGGGTGAGAGGGAAGAGCCCAAAATGGACTGGAGTGAGCAGTGGTAGAATAGCAAGATTTTGGTTTAAAGCAGTGGACCATCGTGTTTTTCTTTAGGCTATTTTACCTATCATCTCCTTCCTCATCTTTCTCCTGATATCTGTTTATGGTAACCTGAAGGTGTTGCCTAAAATTGGGGACATGTCTGGGAAGCTGTTTGGACAGTGAATGCAGCTGTGAGAATGTAGCAGCTGGGCTGACGAGTAGTTCTGGGTGTGGGAGCTACTATCTCCCAGGCGTAGAGCAGAGGGAACTTCTTCTGAGGAGGTGCTGTCATCTCTGAGCTTTTTTAAAGGGACTTTTCAGCAGTGGACAATCACAAGGTGACACAGGCAGTTGTCTGAGAGTTAGAGGTGTAGTTCCTTGAAGTCCCTACTCTTGCCGCTGTCTGTGCTTCTCAGCTAGAGACTTTTCTATTCTTGTGCCTGCCCTTGTTACACCTTCTCCCAGATGTTTCCCCCATGCTACCTCTCAGACAATCTGTGAAAGTTTAGGATAGGGCCACACATATGAACATACAACTGTAAGCCTTTGGCCTTTGTCATCCTCACAGAGGGAGAAACTTGTAACTAGTGTGTGACAAGATCGCGTTTGTAGCATGGTATCACAGATCTTAAACCGGTATTATTTAAAATCTTTATTTAAATGCAGACTGAATCTTTTTGGCAACTTTCCCTCTGTCTTGTCAGATTTAAACAGCCTGAGATCTTTCCATTTCCTGCTATCAGATATCTACAAGAGATGCCCTGGAGTTCTACCACAGTGCGGGTGTTGGTTAGGCCAACCAGAGAGGCATGAATTCATTCTGACTGATGTGTATTGACGCTGAGCATGCTGGTGGCCTTGGAAATCTCACACAAGCTGTAAGGATAGGCAAGCCAAGTTCTCAGAGGCTGAATCTTTTGTGGATAGTCTGGAAAACACTGACCACTTAGTGATACTGAGTTATTCTCTGGCCTCGCTGGTATAGCGGAAAGTATTTCTCAGAGGCAGAGGGACTGTTTGTTTACTCAACATCACGTGGCCAACTTTCATCTTCTTTTCCCAGCTATAGATGGGCTGTTAAGCTCACACTTGGCAACAGTTAATGTGAAGATGTTTGACAGCCACTGGAGAAATCTATTCAAGAGGGAAAATATTAGCTTAATAACAGGATTTCATTATGTCTTATAAATATTTAGCAGTCCTGTAGTTCAGCGAAATAACAAGCTGAGCTATTTATTCCATTTTTGTCATTTTAGTTCTTGAAGGGACACAGAAAAAAGTGGTATGCAAGTGCGCAGCAGTGTATCATTTTAGCTGTAGTATGAAATGGCCGTTGTATCCTCATGAACCCATGGAAGTACCATTGAATTCAAGTGGCTAAAAAGTAGTCGTGTTGCCTACTGTATTTTTTCACTTTGTATCTGAATCACAGCAAAATTAGACCCGCTGTGTCAATCTTGATTCTGTTTAACCACAGCCACATGTATTTGTGCTGTGAGGTCTCTGATAACATGTGCTTACTCAAAGATTTTCATCCAACCTTAAAAGCTGGGCCAAGTGATGGCTGAGTTCCTGAAAATTTGTCCTAGCAAGTTGGGTGGGATTGTATGTATTAGCTACTGAGGTGAAAGATTTAGCATACAAATAAAAACTTTCCATAGGGCAAAGAGTATAAAAGAAGATCCTAGCAAATCCTTAATGATTCTGGCAATCGCTTTTCAAAGCTATGAGACCACAGGAGAACCCAACAGAGACAAAAAAATCCAGCAGATGTTTAGGATCAGGCTGTCCAAGGCTCGAGCTGGCTTGACTACATTGATTACATTGATCAGGCTGTGCAATGAGATCCTTCATCTGTAGTTGGAGTTTGACAGCAGTTTTAGCTGACTACTCTCTCTAGTGTCACAGATAAAAATTATCTATGTAGATTTAACAAAAAAAAAAAAAAAAGAAAGGTCTGCAGTCAGATAGAACTTCTCTGTGATGGATTGCAGTTTTCAACTCTGATGTAATGTCATGCTTTCCACAAACTGGCTTTGTAATATTTTTCTTCTCTTTCTATTCTATTTAAAAATGACTATCCAGCACATGAATAGAATATGCATACTTCTGTAGCACCTTCAGCTAGGATTACAGCACTATCGTCTGTGGCACTAAATAAACATATTTTGCTATTTGCCAAGAGCATTCAGTCCAGAATGGGAGGGTTAGCAGAGGAACAGATGGAGTGATTTAAGCAGGTTGAGGGCAGAGATCTCCCAGGCAAGGGCAGTTGCTACAGAGCCTCTGTAAATAATGTCAGGTTTAGTAGTTCAGTCAAGGAGAGATACAGGTACGTGGAGTTTCCTTACTTCTCGTGTGCCAAGCACGGATTTCAGGGAGCAGATGTAGCATAATTTGGACTGAATTGTAGCCTCTTCTTAGCACCTTTCCTGTCGGAAAAGCTGCACTGTCCCTGTTCAAAATGCCCTGTGCTCCACATCTACAGAACAGCTGCATTCACCTTGGTTGTTAATGCTTAACTTGCCTTCTGCCCCATCATTATGAGCAAGAAGTGTCTCTCTCCATTTGTACTTTGATGCAGGCAGTTCTAGGAGGCCCCGGAAGGGCCAGATCAATGCAAAAGAGTGGTTCCACTGCAGTCAAATTGAGAACACATTTCCATTTCTGTATTGGGAGGCATTAGAGGAAGATATTTTTGTCTAAGTAGCTACATTCAGAAGATAATTAAAGATTTTTTTTGTTACTGAGACACTGTAGAAATGTTATTTTTGCTATTACTGCAGAGACCTCTCTTGTAAGGAATAGCTGAAACCTTTAACGACTTAAAAGTTGGTTCAGCGTTGTTGGATGCTTTGTAATAACCTGCAGTGATGGAGGGCAAAGGTTTTTTCTGTTAGGAAATACTTAGTAAAACAGAAGTTTTACTGCAATAAAATAACCTGGCTATTGCACAGATAGTGAGGCAGAGTCAAAGGGGTAAGTCTGTCACAGCATGCTGTGGTGGCCATATAAGAACATGGCTTCAGACAGAATTAGCTTACACAGAAATAGTAAAAGAAGCATTTTCAATTCTTGTGTGAAATTAAGCTCCTAGTATTGGGTTTGGGTGCCTAGGCACGCATTCACTTTGTAAATGGTAGGAGCAGTTTGGTATTTCCCAGCATGATCCTTTGCGTCCCACCCGTGGGTGGCTGTCACCCCCCCACCTGTGCTAGCGGAGCTGAGCTCCTCCGTTCCTCCAGTCCAAACCCCTGGCTGCAAAGTCTCACCTGTCTAACTTTGAGCTGCCCTGGGTGATCTCACACTGAAACAGTCTAGTTCTGGTCCTACACTTGCTGTAGTAACTAGCATGAGAAGTTTTATAATGTTTTGTGCTGCATATGGTACAAACTATGTGGCTACTCTTAAATTATCTTGATAGTTTGACAAATCTGCTATTGGCAGAGTGGCAGTCTGGCAATGTCCTTTATCATAAAACCTTTGTGGTGTCTCAAAGCTGTTGTTAAATGGTACAGGTATTTCTGCATTTTCAGGAAATCAGTTTTCGTTCAGAATTCTTTTTGTAGCGGCACACTGATTCATGTGTTAGGGAATAAGAATATAAAACTTTCTGATTAAAAAGTAGTTAGTAATGTTGTTTCACTTGGGGCTGAAGTCTCTTACAAAGATCACACACTGAAATAGGGACCAACCCAGGTCTACAGCCTGGAAGTGGATGCTAAATGATTTTTTCAAAGCTCCCAGCTGCAACCTCCCCAAATCTCAATCTGTGTTTTTCTGGCTTTGATTTAATTTTGAATTCTTTTTCTAAGGACTTACAAAAATAGTTTCTTAATAGCAGCAGCCGCAGCCAGTTCTAAACATGATTAGTTTATATGTTAAGTCCTTTTTGAGTTCTCAGGGGAAGCAGATAACACAAGGTCTCTCTCACTTGGGCATTTTTAAAATGCATGAAATTCTACTATTCCCACTTATTTATTTTTAATCTGACGTTTCTGCTAAATTAGGAGGAAAGATCTCTGTCCAACCCCTGCTTTTTTTAATGCCTTGAAATCAGCTTTAATAAAAATCAGCTGCTAGGAGCTGCAGCTGAAAGCAGTTGAGCTGCCACAGAGGGAGCCTCCTTAGTGGACCCCTATGATGTCAGGATGCATCGAGACAAGCGAGAGGAGGATAGGAATCCAGCTCAGTCCTCAGACAGCACTGCCAGGTACCGCTGCCCTGCGAGCAGCTACGGAGCGCTTTGCCCATTTCCTCCCCCAGCAGAGCAGAGCCCCTGGCTCTCCCTCTTACCTGCCTGCATGAGGACCCAGCAGTGCCCCAGTGAGTCCAGCGGGGCACACAGTGGAGAAAACTGCAGTAGCAGTGGAAGCTCTGGGCTCTCACCGGGTTCGGATTCAGACAGCAGCGGGGTGGTGTGTGGTGGTGGTGGGATGAGAGGCGTCCTGTCCAGATACTGGAGCTTGGAGAGTCTCCACTCTGCCACAGGTAAGGGTCTTCTCTCTCTCTTTTTTTTTTTTTTTTTTTTTTTTTAAACAACAAAAACAACAAACAAAAAACAAACACCCACAACCTGTTCTGTGATATTGTACTGACCTTGAGACTAAATCAAACCTTCTGGGAAAAGTATGTAATTAGGAAATGCAATCTTTTAGTCAGGAGAAATAACCAAAACGTTCTCTGTTTGCTAGTTGTACCCCCTGCAGACTTAACAGCTAAAACAAAACAACATAGACCTTTAATATACTTCTTAAGTCAGAAGGCAAGAAATGGGTTCTTAATGGCTTTGGAAATAATGCTTAGGCTTCTACCTGATCAAAGCCCTTTCCTTTTGGAACAGCATTTCATATTTCAGCTTAATTACACAGAGCCCAACGTTAGAGCTGGCATTTCTCTGTGTAAATGCCAGTGTAGAGTATTGCTGCTGTTAGAAAATGTCCAAGAGAGGTGCTGTGCAGCAGCTGAGCTCTAGGTAGGTTTGCACTGCTGTGTACTGAAAGAGGGAAAGGCAGTTCCCTGAGCCAGCTGCTCAAGTTTGGTTTCTGTTTTCCTGTCCTTCTTTCAATTCCTTTTTGAACCAGAGATTTTGGAGGCATGTTCCTATAGCCTGGATCCGTTCCAGCTCAACCTGCCTGGATCGGGCACTCTAGTTTTTAATCACTGATGTGCCTATTTAGGGTTTGGATGTTTCAACTGCAAGCATGGGAAAGAAGCTTTCTCGTTCCCAACTGATACTTGCAAAGGAGCCTGGCAATTATTTTAATGGCCAGCTATTTCTGAGCTGTTCAGTTTGTTTCTTGTTTGTTGTTGTTTAGAGAGTTTTTTAGTAGAGTTGCAGCAAATCAGTTCTTCTCTTAGATAAATTCAGACAAGTGCCTTCAAGGCCACCAGTGACTGCCATTTCCTTAGTAAAAATACTCACTGTTACCAGCTAGAGGCAAGGCTTGGGAAGAATTTTAGGTGTAGTTCTGTGTAATAGGCTTTAATTGCATATACTTGTAAGTATTGGAAGGTCTTGTAATTCCATCTACTACTGTAGATTTGGGGCTTTTTAATAAAATCTGTGTTGCTCTCTGGAGTCTTCTGCTGAAGTGACAGTAACTGCACTAGCGTGTGGGGAAGGATTACAGCAGGGTGGCCAGCCTACCTGACTTTCCAACCCACGCACCAGACCTTCTAGGTGGCCAAGAAACACTAAATACCTTCAGTATGTCCTGAGGGTCCGGGGGCAGGAAAAAAGGCTCAGGCTGAGATCAGGCTATCGGTGCTCTCTTTTGGGAAAAGATCTGGGCTGCAAATGCAAGGGGATGCAATTCTGCATCTTGGTAACATTTGCTGGCTTGTTTTCTGCTGTAACAGGGAATGCAAATAATCCCCAGCATGGCTCTGACGTTGACATAAAGTAGCCCTGGCACAGGATCCTTTTCCAAACTACTGCTCCAAGAGTTGCACATGGGGCAGTAGCTGTAGTTTGGTCCCCTCTGTCCTAGAGGATTTGTTGTCAGCTGTCCTCCCATGGATGCTTTCTCAGGCTGAATCGGGTCAGTTGATACAAATGACATACAGTGATATAAAAGAAGTAAGGTTGATAACAAAAACTAATTTTGAAGCTAAATCTCTTTTTCTAAATGCTCTTTCATTTCCACAACTGTGAGGCATGGTGTCATTTTGTGAATGCTGCCTGCATTTAGCAGGAAATGCAAAGATGAGAGGGAATAGAATAGAAAATGGTATGGGGACAAACTGAGGACAGGGAAAAAACAAATTAAGTTTTATAATTACAGTATTGATATATCAATACAATAATAAAAACAGATAACTGCACTTCAGGCTCCTTTCTGCCTCAAAATACTGTGGTGGGTAAGTGTCTGTCTTCTCATGTGCAAAAGATGTCCGAGCAGTTTGCCTCTAACTACTAACGAAATTCAGGTCAGAATTAGGATTAAAGCTTGAAAGCAGTGCATCTCCCGAAAGAGTTTATTTTGCTTTGATTCTGCTCTGTCAGTGTTCTTTGGATTAAGCTAAGGCAACCATGGTAGGAGAACTGCTCCTTGCCATCAAGGCCAGTTGGCTGTCAGAGGAGTGAGGCAGGATTTCTTCAAAGCGTGGGCTAAATAATGTTTTTGGATGGTAAAATTTGATACACTGCTTCAAACAAACAAATCAGCAGGAGCAATAGCAGCTGGCAGTGTATGAGAGTAGTGGTAACTAGAATGCATTGCAGTGTTCTCACCTTGGAGGGGCAAGAAGTCTCCAGCATTTTGGCACATGTCACATCAAGAAGTTGGGGGAGGGGGGGTGGGGAAGAATGAACGTGTGGAAACACTATAACCTGCCTGATGGTGCATTAAAAAAGGGCTGGAAAAATAGCCAGTCCCTTTCTGTTTTGAAGGGATTCTGCATTCCCAGGAGTGGCCATAAGGTTGGATAAATGGACTTGAAAGACAGGGTTTTGCTTTTCTTCTCCCACTGTACACATAAACTTGTCTCTAGGCATCTTCACACTGAGTCTGTTGCTGTCTAAGACTTCAGAGAAGATTACAAAGAAACCAGTTTTAAGTGACTGAAAAGTGGAGGTGAAAGGTGGGTGGGAGGTTTTCAGAACAATTGGGATGCAGCTGTTTGGGTTTCTCTAGATTTCAAGAGCATGCAAAGACAGAGGCATAGTATATTTACACATGTATATATTCGACAACACGAGATTTCAGGAATACAAAGTGATGTCCCCTATGTAGAAAAGACAGGTAGCGTTTTTCCCAGGTTCACAAGCAGGAAAAGCTGTCTTTGGTTAATAATGTTCCTCTGCAACCAGTAATGAGGTATGATTCCTTTTGTTTTGGAGGTGACTTTCTTGTAATCTATTGATCAAGCAAGGAAGTTAAATGTGATACAGAACTGATAGAGAAAAGACACATTGTTACAGCACAAACTTCTGTACAAATGCCACTTGAAAAAAATATGCAAAAGCCCATAGTTCAGACTTGTATGAAGTAGAAAAATTCTGCTGTTATTTAATATCAGTCCACGTCATTTTTGGTCTAAATGTCAATATACATTACATGAGGAGGCCGTTCTCCCTGAAGCTAAATATAAACATGAAAAGAGGGAATGCTTTGTTGTTCTACCAGGCTCTCCATATGAGGATACCAGAGGACTTCATAAGCATCAATAACCCTCACAGAGGGCCTGAGAGGATTTCCAAGTTTGATTTAGGATAGAAAAAGAGATATGTACAGTTTGATACTTGGATAGTAGTCTTTCTATTTTTAAATACTTAGAGCAATTTCTAAATGTTTGGCTGTGTCAACACTCCAGTGGGAAAATGACTGAGAGCTTGGGTTGCTCCACAATTCTGAAAATCAGGCCTTAAGTATCTGAGCTGGACAAAAAGATGTGAGGCATCCAAATTAAAGGTCAGTTGTGACAGTGCTCCAGCAAGTGATTCAATGGCATTATGGGCACTCTAACCCTGGTTTCCTAGGCGAGATTTTGTATCCCAGGTTCATGCTGTCTCTATCCCATTCATCACTGTTGTACAGCTCTACTGAAAAGTTTGTTTCCTTTAGAATATTTCCAGATTCAAGCTTGTGAGTAGGTCTCTTTGCTTTTCCAGCTCCTTTGTTGCAGGTCCAATCCCGACCTCATTATTACTGTTGTTTATTCTTTTGCTTGTCCAAGTTGGGAAGGACTAGAAGAGCAAAGAAAGGTAGGGACAAAGGGGGAACTGCAACTTGGTGGACTAGCGGTTGCCATAGTTTCCCAAAGAGATCCTCTGTGTATTTGTGCATATGTAGCAATTTAATTGTACAGACTACACTTCAGTGTGCCTGTGCATGTTTTTGTGGCTCCTAATATGCAGATATGCTCATCTACTAGCCTTGGGAATATGGCCTTTAAACAAACAAGGAAACATAGACTATGGGTGGGGAGGGTTTTTCATTCAGAGCTTTAAAAAAAAAAAAAGTTTTTAGAAAAGTTTTTTTCAAGTAATTCATCTCATTGTTGTGGCTGATGAGGGAGCCAGTAATAGAGCTGTGGCAAATGCTTTGCATCATTCTTGTTTGGCAAGAGATTTGCTTTTGAGCTCCCTCTTTTTCCTTTTCCTTCCTCTAGCCCTGCCTTCTCGGTACTGGTGTCTGCAGCTGTGCTCATGGACTGCAGTGCATAATTCCACTGACCTTTCTTTCTCCAGGGTCACATAGTCAGGAGGAGTTAGAGGTCATGCAAGGGGAGATTGATTTAAGGTTCAAAGTGTTTCAGAATGCTTCCAGTGGGATGGGGGGTGGGAGTTAGTGCCTTAAAGCACACGCTACAGCGTGTTGATGTTTTGTTTCACCCTTGACTTGGCAAATTGTGCGCTAGGCTGTTTCAGCTGGATTCATCGATTGCATTGTAGCATGTCCTGTGTGTGGTGTGTGTCCCCCGCTTCTGCCATATATTTCCTGTGTCACCTGCCAGAATAACTTCCACTCATCTTCCAAACAATTAATCAATACATTCTTTTTTTAAAAAAGATACAACAATCCATGCTAAATTAACTTTGATTTTTCTCTCTACATGCATTCATTTGTAATGGTGACTGATACAGTGAGGTAAACCTAAGGGAGATCCTGAACTTTTGAGGAAGAATTACAAGATTAACATCTCTTGGCTGAACTAATGAGCTGCCCTAAAGCTTAAGTAAAGATTTATTCTTTGAAAGTACATCTTCCAAATAATGTGTTGAGTGTTGCTGAACTGTGACTTGGCATCGTACTCAAATAGTGAGGGCATCTACATTAATAGTGGTTGAGTTCATTCTAGTGAATGTAACCTCAGTAAATGCTAAGTGTATGTAAACTTGGCCACCTAACACTTCTAATACACTCAAATGGTTTTTTTTCAGTGCAAAATATCCTCTAGTGTCATGATTTTCCATAAAAAGGAAGAGAAAATAGTATTCATGTAAGTAGAAAAGCCTTATCATGTTTCTGTAGCTCTGTTTCCAGCAGAACCATTTTTTGTAAGTTCAGCTATTTAGTACTTCTAACCACATTTTCTTGTATTGGGGAGCAGTGTTAGTTGACTTTCCCTTGAGATATTTTTTTTGTTTCATTTTAAAAGGAGTAAATGCTTATTTTTATCATGTCCCCATAAGACACAGATTACCACTTGTGTCTACCAGAAGAAAAACACTCCCATCTTTGCTGATGTTGTGTTTGCAGGGAGAAGGTGGTAAATCTTCGGGAGTACTGCCTATGGCATTTCCCCAGGCATACACCCCGTTCAGGTACACCACCTTCATCCTTTTCCTTCTCTGCTCTCAAAACAACTCCCATGAAGAACATTTAGGTTGTGATTACTTCCCTTTGCTGAGGAAGGTGACATCTTTGAAGGCTGTCTTTCCTCAAAGATTCAGTTATTTTTAGAGTAGTCTTTCAGACCAACGCTTCTTTTGGGTATATCAATGCTTTGGTTGCTGTTGTTTTTCTAGATGGAAGTGAAACAGCTTTAAGCCACCTGGTTTGGATATTACCAGCATCAGATCTCTTGCAGCAGGAAACTGGCACAGTCCAAGAGAGTAAATGGAAGGGGCAATTAAGTGGTACCATGAAGCCTACCTCACCCTTCCTTTCTCTACCTTTGGGTAGATGTGCAAAGGCTTGGAGTAACTGTTGCATGTGCCTGCTCATTTGGGTTATCTGGACCTACTTCATGTAGTTAAAAGAGGCAGTGGAAAAAAAAAAAAGGTTATACCATGTGCTGGCAAGTAGTGTTTATGCTCAGTGGTCATGAAGAATGTGTATAATTGTTGCCTATACAGGGTGAAGCTTCCCTATTACTGCTTAGCAGTTAGTTAAGTTAAACAATATAGGCAACAGTCATGCCTTTTCTTTGTCATGGGGATGTATCCTTTAATTTACTAAGCTTGTCTGTAACTCAGCTTATTCACTATTAAGGTCTTGCTCTCCAATTCATCTGAGTCACGAGAAGTACCTTTGAAGGATTAGAGAAATGTAGCCCTCTTCTGAGGGTCAGTAATTTTCTGTGGAGGTGTCTAATTTAATTAGAATCCTACCTCATCTCAAAAACCTTTGTAGTCTGAGGTCTGTTAAACCAGCTAACTAGTTCAGTAGTTTGCTTAAAAGTGCTAGGGACAAGAGACTAGACTTCACAGGACACTTCTTCTGAGCAAGGCAGAAGTCTGAAGGTGAGTGCTGAATGCCTGCAGTGGCTATGGTGTTCAGACAAGCTGCTGTAAAGTGGTGTGTCTGCACATGAAAGCAAGACATGAGCTTGGGTGTAAGCTGATAGGACCATAGTTTGCACCTGGATACTGTCTTGAATTACATTGTGTGAACTTGCAAGAGCTGGCAACTGTCACTACAGGTATACCTCAAGGGTATATTTGCCTAGACAGCTATAGAGTTTTGCCAATGTTATTCTCAATGCTTTCTAATCAAAGAGCAAGAGATTCCCTGGCTGTTGGCTCCTAAGAGCTCAAGTAACACTTTTGTCATGGAGTACAGAGTAACTGCGTTGCTAGAGTAATTGAGCCATTTCCAAGCTGTGGTGTATCCCAAGGAGCCCTTATGGAAGCTCTGGGGCATCAGCCCCCCATGCAGGCAGATTTCTGTATTCTGTGGCCTCCCAGCATGGTGTAGGCTGGCAAGTAGTAGTAGAACAGGCAATTCATGTGTCAAAAGCGACTGACTATGCAAAAAAATAAAATCCATATCAGTTCTTTTGAATGTCCTTCACATTCTTACTCTGTTGAATTATCTTTTTATCTTGGATTTGAATGTGTGTATAGATAGTTATTCACTAGTTAAGCTTCGAGTATTCCATGTGCTTATCAAAACTGTCTGTGAAGGTTCTCAACAAGTATTTCTAGATTTGGGCTCTAAATTTGTTCATCTACGGATGGGTAACGATGAGGTTTCTTTCTAAACCATTCTTAAGGGATCTAATAAATATCTAAATAATCATTTGAAATCTATTTCAAATGTACCATTAAGATATGCGGTACTATCCTGTTGTATTGGAAGGTAAATGAAATGTGAGTATACAATAACTTGAAAAAGAAGGTTTTGTTTCAGGAACATCAGGAAAATGCAGAGCTTTGATTTTACTTTTCTTTAAAATCAAAGGAACATTATAAAGCAGTATAATGTTTCACGTTGAGAATAAAGAAAGATAAGACTGGCTACGTTTTCAGCTGGTAGAGATTTATTTCTATGTGGGAGTGAAATAGCAAGAGTTTCCCTTTGGCTAATGGAAATAGTTTCCATGAGGTAGTTTTGAATCAGTCTCTTTTTTTTTTTTTTTTTTTATTAAATCTATCCTTAAAAAGGTAGGCAAAAAGATGATGTGCGAGGAGGCCCAATACTAACACCAGATAATCTGTTCTAATCGGTAGGATTAAGCTACCCATGCTCTCCTTCTGCCAATGAAAACTTGCCATGCCAGGTGTTAAATGCCCTCGACTAAGCATGAACCAAGATCATTACTCAAATGCACGTGCAGCGTCGCATACCTGACATTTAGAAATGGCAGTTCACAGATTCTTTCAAGAAGAAAAGGAAGACTGCACAGTGCTTATGCACTAATTGGACATGCCTTCCTGTTCATGGAGCTGTCATTGAGGTTATTCCTTGCAGGGATCTTTAGAAACATCAAGGCATCTACAAGTCTGGAGGAGGAAAAGCTGTCTACATAATTGTTGAATTTAGGAAAAAACAAAAAAATCTGCTTGGAAACTTAAGGTTCAGCTGTAGCAATAAGGTGCAGCATGCTGTGAGAATCAGTCTCATCTACTCAACAGGTGCTTCCCAAGGGCTGCTGGAGCTGCTTCTGTTGTGTGCGTGCCTTCCATCGCTGTGTCTGGGGTAACTTACTGTTATATTTATACTGTATAGTCTGGGACACAGTGAGGCTGTAAGGCTTCAGGGAATCACACAAGGCAGCAGCTCTGTTCAGTGCTGTGTGAAGGGGTCAGTTCAGAGTTCATCTGAAAAATATACACCTGCAGTGTTCAGACCTGACCTCGGTTTCAGCTGTGAAGTGTCTGCACTAGGAAGATTACGGAAGGATTCTGAAGGCAGGAGTATGGTCCAGGAGTGTAGAGGAATGAAGCTGGGTTAATTAGCATAGATAATATACAGCTGTGGGCTGGCTTCAGGGGCAGTGGGTTGGTTGATGTAGACAAGGTGCAGCTGCGGCTGGTTCTGGTAAGTGGTTGAGAGGCAATGAAGAGAGAGCAGGCGAGGAAGAAAGGGAGGAGGGAATAAGCAGAGAGAGGACACATGCCCTGGATGAGGTGAGATGAGGAGCAGGCAGCAGAGGGACTGTATGAAGAGTGTGCTGGTATGAGGTGGTGAAAGACCTTGCTGCAGCTTGATAGTTTGGAGAGTGCTGCAACACAGGAGTAAGGTGCTCTGAGCTCTGGGCCTGGGTTGTTTTGTAGTCCTGCAGCAAGCAAAAGGGCTCATGAGGCTCTTGTGAAGATTTTGTTGTATGGATATATTCAAAGTGTCCCAGGTTTTGACGATACAGTGTGACCTGGAAAAAGAAATAATAGCATGAATTCTGGAGCTTTTATTTGAAATGCTGAGCAGCTTCTCGCTTGGCTCAGCTCCTGTTGCCTTGACTGATGCGCTGGCAGGAGGGCACCCTCCCTGAGCAGAGCTGCATGTCAGCTTGAGGTCACTGATGGTACATCCTGCTCAAGGCAAAAACCTACCCTGCATGCCTGAAAGAAGCTTTGACAATAAACCTTTTAAGAGAGTTTATTATGAAAACACAGCGTTACTAATACCCTGAAAACAGTGGATTTGGATCGATTTGAAATGTGGCATTCTGATCAGCCTTAAAAGCCTGAATAAATTAAAAATATGCAGAAACCATCTGTACTGAAACTTGTTGATTGGATCTGTCAGCTCTCTTTAGAGAGAGCAAAATCATTTATTTTGGGCTATTTTTGGTTACAATTCTGAGCTTTACCACAATCTCTAGATTGCTGTAAATCTAAGGCCTATTTCATGCTGGCTTAATGTCAGTACTGTCCATGGGCTGAATTTGGGGGTTTGGTCAAGCTTTCTCATGTTCATCTGTGCTCACAGTTGGTGGTATAATGGTCACCTGTGTTCATGCAGCTTTTTCTGGCTCACATGAGGGCATGCACTGGATGGCTGGGACTTCCACTTGGCTTCCAAGTACCACTTGACCATCACCTATGAGCTGCTGGAGGAATTCTCCAAAGTGATTGTATGTAGGGCAGCTCATGCATCTTTTAGGGAGCCACTAGTGACAGACTGGTCTAGATAACTCCTCTGATCTGGAGAACTTCACCTTTCTGAAGAAAAACAATATACTTCCATAGATAAGACAAAGAAATGTCCCAGCTTTTCAAGCCTGTGACTTGACACTTAAACAGAATTGTTTAAAAATCCACTGAATTAATAATGGCCAGGTCATTAATATTGACTCATCTAAATGATTCTTGGTGTCTCTGAAAACATCAGTTTAGGTGAGTGTAAGCACTGCTGGGTCAATTTTTGAAAGACTGCTTGGCCAAATATAAGGTGTGTGGGGGGGCTGTTTCTGAATAAAGATGGGGAGAGCAGCTTGGTATTCTGCCTTCCTCTCAGGTGTTGCTTTTCCTTTTCTCAGCTTTCATTTTTGAGAAAAGCATCTTGACTGCAAAGATTCTTCCAGCTGCAACTGGAATAAAAGATGAGGATGACTTCTGGTTTTTATGGGAATACAGTGCAAATGCAGGGAAGAAGGAGGATCATTCTGTCCACTTGTCAGAAGATTTGTCATCTAGTTTTATGCTTTACACTTTTATTAGGGCATTCACTGTGCAGTGGCACCAGTGCTTTGACTTTGCAGCTGACTGTGACCCAGTTCCTCTATCATACTGAGCAAAGAAGGGGCAGTTCAGCAAGTTCTCAGTGCTCAGACGAAAATGAGTCTTGTCTAAGTGCAAACTGTATGCAGATAAGGGCAGAAGTAATTCCAGTTACTTCCCAGCTTTACATATGACAAAGGTTTTTGATCACATCTTGACATGTGTAGCTCACTATGCTGGCTGAGGTATTAATGCTCTTCTCTTCTCTGATCAGGCAGCAGCGGGGGATGGAAGTTTCCCCCTGCACCACTGTACTTTGCAAGGAGATTAACTTGTATGAATGACAACATTTTTCTTTAATCATGCTCTTGTTTCCAGAGTCCTGGAGAACCAAAGCATCCTTTGCAGTGGGCTGTTCCTGAAAAGTTTACCTACTGTAGAATGTTCTAGTTTTGCTTCAGGGCTTCTGAAGCAGGTCTTCCCTCCCACTCTGAATCTCAGAATGGTTTAGGCACCTCTGGAGACTGCCTAGTCCCACCCCTCTGCTCAAAACAGGTCACCCAGAATGGGTGGCTGGTTGAATTTTTAGTATCTCTAGGAATGGAGACTCCATTACCTCTTTGGACAACCTGTTCCAGGCTGTGACCATCCTTACAGTAAAAAAAGGTTTATGTTTGAATAGAATTTACTGTCTTTCAGCTTGTATCCATTTCTTCTTGTACTTTTATTGGCCACCACTGAGTGGAGTCTGGCTCTGCCTTCTGTGCCCCCTCCAGTCAGGTGTGTACACACATAGTTAAGATCCCCCAGAGCCTTCTCCAGGCTGAACAATCCCAGCTCGCCCAGTCTCTCTGTGTGTGTCAGGTGCTCCAGTGTCTTAATTATGTCTGGTCTTCTGCTGGACCCGCTCCAGTACATCTGTATTTTCCTTGCAGTCTTGTTTGCATTGGCAGCCACCTGAGTCCTGGCTGAGTTTAATATGCTGGGGTTTTCTGAGTCCTCACAACCTTAAGAATCATCCTTCTCCCTGTGGGTAGGAGAGCACCTGGTATCACATCTGAAGCTTTATCTTTCAAGTGCTTTCTTTGGCAAAGGAGGCAAGTAGATGAATTTTTCTGAAAACACAAAGCAGAGGTGAATGTTCCTACCTGGGTCCTCAGGGCCAGGCTTTGCTGGCTGTTGGATCACTGCAGGCATCACAAGTTGCTGCTTATTGATCAGCTGAACCCATAGTTGGAGAGGAACCTTTGTAGAGACCAGGCAAGTTGGAGCTGCAGATCTTGTAGCCGATGGTTCATTGGTGACATGTGCTTCTGCAGCCTTTGACACCTAAAGCTCAAAGATGGTGTTTGATTCTCATAGGCTGTGAATTGCATGGTGTGGGGTATTTTGTTTGTTCGTGGGTTTGGTTTTTTGTGGCCTCTTGCTGCATGTTTCTGCACTTGCCGAGCGTGCCAGTGGGAAGTGGGAGAGAGAACACCTGGTCAGTGCTGGTTTTGCTTTTCTGAGAGTTATGTCAGATACTAGCTGTGTCATGGCCTCTGGCATATGCCAGGCCAGACGTCAGCGTGCATGTGAAAGGGATCTGCGCACAAATAGTTTATGCAAAGGTAAAGCCTTGTCTGAAGTATCTCTAGAAAGCACTGAGTCTATGTGCTCCTTGATTGAGCCTTGTATGTGGTTTCTGTACTATATACACTGAAACTCATTCAGCCTCTCTATTTATAGCACTCAGTAAGTAACAAGTCATGGCACAGAAGGGGCCTACCATATTGGACACAACAGCCTACAGTTTCACTGCTGCAGCACTGTAATTATTAATCTCAGAAACTTATGTGAGAAGCCAGTGTGCTTGTTAGAATGAGCACTTGTGAGTAAGTTCCATGGATAACCCAGTTTAAACGCAGCATCCCTCGGCTGTGAATGTCCTCCCTTGTTGCCTGGCCTGTGGTACACAAAGGATTTTGAGCTAGCAATTGTTCTTACACAATTTAAAGCATTGCAGTTAAACCAGAACTTTCTCCTGTAAACACTGATCCAGGCTACTTGCTTCTTGTCAAAACACCTGAGGGAGCAAGACTTCGGGAGGTTCTTGGAAGAGACTCTGGAAGTAGGTAGGAATGCTGCAGGAAAAGGGGTTTTAGCAATTACTAACTCAGTAACGCAGGCACATTAGCTTCATCCCTGCTCTGTTTTCCTCTTCTACAAAGCCTAAATACAAGGGACAAGCTTGTGTTGGTTGCTAAGCGCTGTGTGTAAGATAATCAAAAGGAAAACAGAGCTGGGCCATAGACCAAAAACATTGCTTCAAGTACCCTACAAGGGCCATAGAAAGAGCTCTGATCCTGCTGCAGGTTGGAATTTCCTGGCTCCCTGCGTAGCACGGATCCAGGAGCTGAGTGCCACGTGACTGGGAGTGCCTTAGTCACTTTTCAGAGTTTAACAGTAGCTGTATTTACCTATTCACTATTTTAAATGGATTGACGTTAAAAGCCCAAGCAATTTGCACGTTATTGAGCTCTAGTTGTGTCGGAATTATATTTACTACTTAAAGGCCTACAGCCAGAAGAGCAGGATGCTCGTGTATTGTCTTATAACATGCAGTGTATTGTGCAGGAAGGGCCTCGGGTCAGGTCCTGTACTGTAACAGGGTTTCTTCAGCGGGTGATGCTGTTGGTGGTGCTCTGCAGGAGGCCTTGTCACTCTGTGAACCTCACTTGGCTATGAGAAGAAGGAAAATGCTGACGAGTCCTTCTGATGTGACTTTGGAAGCGGTCTGTTCTTTGCTTCTGCCAGAGTTTTCAACTCGCAAAGCAGAGCTGGTAAAATGAAACAATTGTATGAGCCTCAACTCTTTCAAAATGAGGGTGAGAAACTAAATTTAAACCTTCCTTCATCAGCAGTTAATACTCAGCTGTTTGTGGAGAATGTAGGGTAAAGCCAGGCAGCTGGTTCCCTCCCTTCTGCAGCAGGAGAGGGCATAGGTGGCAGAAATGTGGTGGTCAACAGCCCAGAGCACTAGTATCTCAAAGGGCTACCATTAATTATTCTCTGAGTGTTTGCCCGTGGCCGTAAGGAGGGAACTGGGTTTAAATGCAGTGCAGCGGATGGCCATCTAGTCATGTGTCTCTTCCTTCTCTGTTTGTTGAAGTCAGATGTCTATATTTGGTGCATCCTAGGCTGTTGTCATGGAAATGGTTGTATTGACACATCCATAGCAGAGCAGCTTTGTACAGAAGGATCAGAAGGACGATGAGTGAGAAAGGAAGGGGCCTGTTCTCAGCATTCAGGCGTTAATAATATTTGTTCTTCAGCTTCTTAGCTCCAGTTGGAAGGCATACAGCTGTTGGGTTTGTTGTTTTGAGCCAGTATTGAAAGAATTATGCAGAACAATAGTCAACATTTGGACTTTAACACAGAGCATTGCTGAACATGACACACGATAGGATCCCCAGTTACAATAGCTGCCTCCTACATAGCTTGTATGCTACTGATTAGCACCACTGCAGAGCAGTAACATCCCTGCTCTGTCCTTTTTACTATTTCTAGTTCATGTGAGATCTTGCATGTTCCTACAAAGAACTATTCTGAAAATAGTAGGAAAAAAAATTAATCTCATCCTTTGTGCTCTCCATTTGAATATTGTAGCTGGAAACATCAGGGACTGTAGCCAGCTATTTCCTCCTGAACACCTGGAAAAGGGTAATATTTGGAAAGTTAATGAAAGTGAACTTAGATGGTAGAAGTTAGTAGTATTTGGCGGATTTCATGCCTAGTGTGCTTTCTGCTGCTGCCAGGCCACCTTGCACTTCCCCCAAGACAGGTCATTGGCTGTGAGAAGGGGGAGGAATAGAAAAATGAATGTTGGATCCGTTTGCCTCATGTCAGAGTGTTTTCACAGCCTGTTGCTACAGGGAGCTTCTCAGCTTCGTGCCAAGAAGAGTCAGAAGATAAGAAACTTCAGAAGCAGTCAGGGAAGCTGCATCCTGTGTCTCAGCACTGAGCTCTGCAGGGTTCTTTCCTCTAGTGCCTGGATCTGTGCGAGGAGTTCCTCCCCCTTCCTGTGCATCTTGAATATGGTGGGAGCATATTTCAATGCTGTTAATCAGATATTTGGGCAGTTGGTTTTTTTTTCTGTTACACGTGCAAATAGAGGCTGGTACGTGCTTAGTAAAAGCCATGCTGTTTCTAATGCAGTCTGGTTATGTATCCATCATAATCCAAAAATTATTGCCGTCAGACTGCAGATAAGGACAGTCTTCTCTGTTCATGTTTAAAATCTTCACTTATCATGATGGCCTCTGCGGAATAGACAGAATGCAAGTAAAAGGTAGAGCTTCTGTCCCTGCATGACAACTGTCCTTTGGACTCCAGATCCCCCTGTAAGAAGGTACAGCAGGACTTACACAGAATCCACCCCTGCTGGGCTCTCAAACACTTTTAAGTGCTTTAACGGATTTCATCTTTTCAGATTTCAGGAATGTGTATTTGTTAATCAACTTTCCAGTTTCTGTCACACTTGGGCAATCCGTATTAGCGTGGTAGAAGGTATTTGTTATTGGAGCTTACCAAAACCAAAGTTTTCAAATTTTGTAATGCACATTTGATTAAAAAAACCAAAACCTTTATTGTTTTGCTTAAGCTTTTGAAGCAATAGTCTGTTTTCTGATGCTTTAGTGTGTGTGTGTGTATAAAGGGAACCAGATTGGAAGGATTTTCATTTTGTGTAGAAATTTGCAAGATGAAGAATGTAATTTTTTAGCTGCTTATATCTGTGCCAGCTGTTCTGCCTGAGAAAGCTTCTGCTTCCTTCAGGGTTCTGCGGCCCTAGCACAAAGTGGTCACCCTGTAAATATTGGCACATTAGGGTTACAGAACCCATACTATTGCTGCTGTTCAAAAAAAAAAAAAAAAAAAAAGCATCAACAGCAACAAACTGGGACTTCTGTTTAGCTTTGATAAAGCCAAATACTGAGACGTATTCTGTAAACTTGGCCTTTAATTGTCATAAGTGAAATGAAAAATGGTCAATATTTAATATTAGATGCCATTATTTATTATTAAATATCATTTATTAAATAAAACACATCTTAATTTCTCCTCCTTTCTAGGAAGATAGTTCTCTTGATTAATGATAGCATATTTTTATTGCTGCCCTGGGCACAGCTGATGAGAGCCTTGGATGGCTTTTGTCTGCAGGATGTGGTTGTGGTTGAATAATGGAATGAACAAAATATGAAGTATAATCAGAACAAGTTCCCAGGCAATTTTTCATGTTAGAAATTGGGGAAGACCTTAAGAAGAAATATTTTCCTTTAAAAAGCCATTTTAATGTACGTTTTCTTGGAGCAAAGGGACTTTTCCAGATACTCTGAACCTTATGAAGTAATCTTTCCAGATCAAGGAACCTTACCCAGGGAAGGAGGGCCAGTTGGCTGCTTCCAGTTCATCTCTCTGGTGAACTTTTTGTATATCACAATGGCAATATAGAACACTTTTTTTGTTTTCTTTTTTTGATTGGGGCCACCTCCTGAGGCAAATATCAAGTGGCTGTTGTAAGTATGCTCACTGTTTTGATAGCATAGTGGAAAAGGTGAAGAAATCTGTGGGAACAGGGATATGTGTTCTGGTGAGCTGTACATTGGCTTTGGTGGAAAATGAAGGCAGTTTGCAAACTAACCTTTTTATAAAGATAACAAAGGTGTAGAACTACTGTCCTTACCTGGCCTCTTTCAGTGGAAGTAGGTAGAAATCTCTCCTGACACTGCAGTGGAAAATTTGATATAGTGCAGAAGTAGAAGATGCCAAATGCAAGAACGTCATCATCCCTATTGCAGGATGCCAACTTGGCTAATACAGAAAGTCTGAGTCCGTTATTTAGCAGCGTGGGGCATTTGACACACAAGCTACTTCGCCTGGCTGAAACCTGCTCAATTACACATAGCAGCTCCTCAGCAGGTTCACACAGTTTTCACCTTGTTGTCTGGTGTGTCCAGTTTGCATGTGTTTGATGGCCGCGGTTATAGGAGGCATCTTGAGTTGTTCAGAAGCACTTGTATCAGCCAGAATTTAAGGGTTGGGAGGCCTGTTCAGGAGGAGCAATGTAAAGCTTTGTAATCAGACTTCCACAGGCAAACAGTTACGGTTAAAACAGCCAAGTGTTGTACTGCCTTGTTTTGCTGTGACCTCCCTGTCCACAGCTTCTGAGTTATTAATTGATATGTTCTGCGGAGCCTGTGGCATCAGTGAGGAAATGGGATTTGGTGGCTTCTTAGGTACTTCTGACTGAGAAGTTAATGTGCAGATTATGCTAATAGAAATACTGAATGTACTGATATTTTCAGGCGGGTGACTTCTTGACTGTCCTTACCGTTTGTGGGTAACATGTCTGGATCTCTATCAGTGTCATGTTCTCCCCTACTCTATCCATAGGGTCTACTTCTTCATTTGTGCTTCTGCTACAGTCACCCACCAGTCTGCCTACTGTGGTTTCACAGGTTGCTTCAGTTACTGTGGTTTCATCATCAGTTCTTCTCAGACATGCTGATTTCCTCGTCCTGTCATCCATATATGACCAGCTTCAGTCAGCTCTCTTCTCCTCCCAAACTTTCTCCATTATCACTTTCCCATCACTGAACATTAGTCTCAGGTGCTCCTAATACAACCTGTCATTTCAGTTTGATTCATTAAGGGTATGTGGGAAAAGACCCTTAAATTTTACTTGGGGTCCATAAAAGCTTGTGACATATAGGTCTAGTCTCTGCTTTCTGGACACCTCCGCTTCTGTTGGAGGCATCTTAAACTCTTTACAGGTGATCCTGTAATAAACCTGTGGCTTTACTGCAGGAGTTTGACTCTGCTCGCATTCAAACACTGTGCCACTGGCCTCTACTGCTGTAAATGGCACTAACTTGTATCCTCTGCTGTCACGTGCATAGCTTCTTCAGATGGTCTAAGTAAACTATCGAGGGGATAGAACTGAGGTTTTCTGTCTGGAGGGCCTCGAACCTTTGTCAGTAAGGAGGTGGTGTGTGCTCAAAGTGGATCCAATCCTTGTGTTTTACAGCTTTCAGAGTAACATGTAACAATTGCTCGCTGACTCCAATTAGCTTTTGCAAAAGGAAATCTTAGAAGTGTGCCTGAAATTAAAATTTAGCTTTTCCAGGCTAAATGAGTCTTATTCTGCTTGTATTGCTGTGAACTGAAATAACCTCCTGCAAGAAAGAATAGTATGCAGGTGAGAAGATGTTATCTTAAGAAAAGAGAAAGTTTCCAAACCAGTTGCATAATATTAAGTGACACGGAAAATTAAAAGCTAATTTGCCTGAGAAATTAGCTCTGACTCGCTAAATGTTCTGCTCAACCCCTGAAACTGCTGAAAAGAGTGATTTTCACATCTGGTGTCTCAGTTCATTCTGAGACCCTTGTGCTCTGGAAGGTGATTCTTGTGATTAGCTGCTCTTATAACTGATTAAATTAGTTTTACTCCTTCAGCAGCTGAATGCAATTGTAAATAAGTAGCAATTGTGATACAGTCAACATAAGTTGGGAGTCTCTTTTTTTACCTGTACTCACTTTTTTCTCTATCCAATAATACTTCGCATCAAACTATTCATGCTATCTTTGATGTTCCACTTTGAATCTAATTTTAATGACTTTGCCTTCATATAGACTAGCTGTATGGAGTAAAATCTGTTTAGTTGTTTGATGTATGGATCTCTTATTGCTGGCCTTCAAGGAAATGTATTTGAAATTGATGTCTTGCTCTGTGAACAAGTAATTAGCATGAAGTATTAGAAAAGTGAATTAGCTGCATTTGAGCACACAGAAATGAAGATTTTCTGTGGCATCAATGGGAAATACCAGTGGTTTACAGTGGGCAGCTTCTCACTTTATGATAATGCAATAGGCATGAGTTAATTGGTTAGGGGTAGAGGAAGCTCTTAATTGAAATGTTAAAGAAAAAAAAGGAAACATGCAGAGGAAAAGTTGCAAGTAGAGCACTTAGCACTGGAGAGGAAGGTACTCTGCAGTATTAGACTATACCTGTAGCATATTTTGCTCTGCATCCATTGAAGAATTTGTAATACATAGACTTGATAGTCGGTCAGCTCATTTGCAGTTAATGATATCCTGTGACTTAAAATAATCTTGCCTCTACTTGGTGACAGTTGTTGTTTGTGAGACTGGAGAAAGTAAGGACAAAATAAGACAAGTATGAGATTTGTGTAATACAGCATGGGGTTTGTGACTGAGGTTGGAATATCCCTCCATCCGTGGACCTTTCTGGTGAATATCTTGTGCCTCTGGTCAAGCGTGGACACGCTCACTGTCAGGCTGGCATGGCTGGTTGTGCCCCCTCCTACAGACGCAGAGGCACTTAACCTCTGGCACTGCTCAAGCAGAAAGGAATTCAAGGAGTGGTCGGTATGCATTTCCCTCTTGATGAGGGAATAAATACAGAAGCTAGCACACAAAGCCCAAAGTTCCTGAGGAGGACTGTTGGTTATTTACATTGATGCTATTTTTTGATGTCAGACCAAGACTGTAACTCATCTCTAAAATGAAGCATCCATTTATGGGTGCAATTATTGGAGGTTTATTAGTGATAGCAGGAGATAGGTTGATGCCCCAGGAATTCAGTTCTGCCCATATGTCTCACATTCCTGTGCTGGACTTCGAAATTTTCCGCGTTCTCTTCACAGCAGGAGCAGAGACTCTGAGGTAGTGAAAAATACTGGGTTTTGTTTTGGGGCTTTTCTTTATCTGAAAAGTGAAGGCTTTTAATGTTGTGTTTTAATTTCCTCAAGAGTTCCAATTAGCCCTTACAAATCAAGGAATTAAGTTACTTGTTAGCTTTTCATGTTGGAATGCTCGCCAGAGGAAGGACATAGTTCAGCCCCTGGAGCCACAAGCCAGTGGATGGATGTCTCACGTACACGTTAGCTTGATCACAAAAGGCTACCGCTTGCCATGGAAAATCCCTTGCTATTTCCTGGTAGCCAGCCATTCACCAAGGCCTTGAGCTGGATAGCGTAGAAACTCAGAGCATGGGAGCTGGGGTGGAATTAAGGTGGATGAATCTGGGCCCTAATCCCCCTTTACCTCTGTGTTCTCATCTGTGGTTTAGCAGTATTAGTTACTCTAAGTGGTTAAGGCTGAGTTCTTGGTCATTAATATTGAAAGAGATTGAAGACTCTTATTTTTCCATGCATGGGCTTCCAGAAGTTCTGTGCTGTCTGGAGACCTATAACCAAAAGACTTTAGGTGCTTCTAGTAGGGTGGTGGATCTCTGTGGTAGGTTTCTATCTCTGCTGGGAGGAGGTTCTATCACTTATTGTTGTGTTGTGTGACCTTGGTTAGTGGGACATGTAAACCCACCTAAATTTGTGTAGCCTTTCCTGTGACACATGAAATGAACAGGAGTAGGACTTTAATTCTTAGTGGAGCCCGTGTTTGGAGTAAAATCTATTTTATCTTTGATTAAGAACATATGGAATGCCTTGCCTTCTGAGTATACCTACCACATATGGACATATTTTCTGGGAGACAAGGAACACCCGTTTGTGTTCGTACTCTTATTTTGTTCATTCTAGGCTTAGCTCTGAGATAGGAGAGGGACAGGCAGAAAGTCCCTGTAAAGGGCATTGTCATTCTTAAATGGGCACCAGAACTTCTGTTGCAAAAGGGACTTTTGACAGAACAGCAGTCTTTGATGCCTCTTTTTGCAGATGCTAGCTGAACTCTTGAATAATTCTGTGCAGTTTTGCTTTCAGGAGAGTAGAAATGTTTAATGACAGTGACTCTTACCCACAGAACTGAATTTAGAGCATCTCTAAAATCTTAGCACGACACCTAAAATGGAGTACAGGAAAGGGCTTTCATTCCTAAACCTATAGCACAGATGAAAAAAAGCTGAATATATTAGCCTCCTAAGCCAGTGTGACAGCTTTTTTCTATTTTGTTTACATTACAAATGAAGATGTAGTTGCTCAGTTTGTTCATTTTCTGAGACTAATTTATGCTCAGAGTTCAGCCATACTATTTTCCTTAGTGCTATGGAATTTGGTTATACTAACAATGAAAGAAAAATCCAGAGGGCTGACCTAGAGAGGCGTAACTTATGGAAGAAGGAAACGCTGTGGGATATCTTATCACCCCAGTTTTCAGTAATAGAAGGAAACTGTTTAGCTGTTTTTGTCCAGATGTTAGGGCAAACAGAACTCCAGAACTTTGGCTGCAACAATTGCAGAAAACAGAGTTAATCACTTTGGCACCTGGGAAGCTAATTTACTACTTGGCTCCGAAAAATGAGGAGCCTGGGAATCTTTATGCAAAGTATATATGGGAAGAAATAACCATAATGAAGTAAAATTGATCAGCTAGCTCAAAACCTGAAACAAATGAATTCTTTTGAGAAAATACTGCAGACCAAATGCATTTCTCAGAGATTTCAGGAGGTTTATTATAAATCCAGGACTCTGAGGAAATTTTATTACTGCACACAAAATGCATGTAACCCAAGGTGAAAAATACTCCTTCTGCTTTCCCCACTCCTTTGAGGAAAGTGTTCACTACGAAAGCACTGAAATTTTTGTCACATATTGTTGTACTGTGACCTAAGAAGAGTACGGGCACGAGAACATGAGAAGTTCAGGACCTAGTTTGTACATTGCAGAGGAAGTTACTTTAAATTTAGAAACTGGACAAGCTGTGTAAACTTTTCCTGCATTTTTGGGTTTGGTTATTTGGTTGGTTTGCTTGGATTGCACAAATTTGTTCCAGGTTCTGTCCTTGGCTCTGGTTGACTTCACTGGGAGCAGTGAAATATGCAGTTAATGCCACTTGTGCAGAACACATCACCACAGCAAGATGAAGGTTCTAAACTCAGATGCCTTTCAATAAAGAGACAAGATTCTTCTGTTTGTGTTTTACCCAATAATCTCTGTCTTTGTGCTTCATACACCCTAGTGCCATGTTTCAAAAGAGAGGACAATGTTTTACTGTCTTAGCTCAGTGACCACCTAGTTTTTTTCCTGACAATGACAGCTAACTGGAAGAAGAAAACACTACACTTGATTGTAAGTTAGTATACTTACTTGGTTGCATTTTACAATCACAGAGCATAACTGTAAAACTTCTGATATATTAGGGCATTATAACATTACTGCTGACCACCATTAACAGAAACCTGACCTGAATTAAGATTGGGAGAATTCAGTGCTTGTAATCATGGTTTTAGAGGAAGGTTTCAAAACATGATTAAAAAAAGATACCTCTAGTATTTGAGGTGGCAGTAAAGATTTGGAATGTGATCATCAGTTGAAGACATTAGTGGATGTCTTGGTATGTAATATGTATTAGTTGTAACATATCACCTTCCCATGGTTGTGTTAGGTCTGTAAAATTAACAGAAAGGGAGACTATAATCTTTTAATACAAAAAGGTAGGTCTGATCAAATGTGCTTACCAGACCTTTCAGAAGGAATGATTCCTACTTTAAGATCATACTTCCACTCTTAATTTAAAAATGCAACTCAAGGCTTTAAATATTTGAGCTACAAGGATGTAGCTTTTACAGGAAGAGCAAAGCTAGGGTTTTGGTGTTGGTTTTTTTTTCCTGTTGTGACAACTGCAGGGTGACAGAGTTGGGTCTGGTACCATTTGTGGGAGAGGTCAGCTGGGTCAGTGTTTCAGGTAGATAAGAAAACTTTATTTAGCCATGTTACGCAGAGCATGCTCACTGTCTCAGCCCTGTCCTCAGGAGCAAGTGTCCACATCGCGATAAACACAAAGGGAGGCTTCTTGTCATCAGGCTCTGGAGCAGGTTTGTCAATTCATCCCAAGCGGTTCCTTCCTAAATAGAACTACAGAACTGTGGGCTTCTGTAGACAGCTCAGATGGCCTCTGCGTTTTCTCCACCTGCTCTCCAAACAGATGAGGAACACTAAAGAATTTGGCAGCTTACTAATGTTTCTCAAGTGCTTACTTCCCATCAGAGCTGAAGGTGCTATTTGAGGACATGCCCTTGCTAACCTTGAAATGAAGTGATCACAGCAGGAACGTGAACTAATTCCTTTTACTTTTAAGTGATCTGTATGACTTCTCTGTGTCCACAGCTAGGCAGCAGCTTGTTGACTTTATTTCCTGTCTTGTGTTTTTCCTTTTCATCCAGATTCATCCTCTTTCATTTTTAGATATTTAGGTTTTGATTTCTGAAAGAGGAAGGAATCTCTGATGAAAGAGGTAGGCATGACCGTCCTTTAAGAAAGGAGAGAAAGAAAAATTGAAATATTGTGTAGCATGAGTGCTGAAGAACAGGCTATTTGGTGGCACAAAGTATTCATGGTTTTATTGTGAAGCAGAATGAAATTCCCAGTGGTCAGAGTTCAGAGCCAGAGGAGTTGGCTATAGCAATAGGCAACAGCAGCCGTGCTAGGAAAGTGAGGGTTTTTTCAGAGATTTTTCTACATGAATAAATTCAGTTTGCATAATGGAGTGAGGAATACTTCTGTTGGTTTTGGGTTTTTTTAGTTGACCTCTTTTTGGCTTCTCGGGTTCTTTCACTGTCTAATAGCCAGAGACAAGCTCTATCAGAAATTCCCGCAGTTCTTTGCCCCTTTCATTCTCCAGCCACCTAGAAACCACTTGCTATTTCTGGATTAGTGCTGGGAAAAAGTTATCTGGGGAACTTGAGAGTAAGAAGGTGCATTTCAAACTAATCTCGGGATCACTAGAGCTGCATCATGAGGTATAGCTGTGTTTTGTCTGAAACCACCAAAATCCATTCTCACATCCCAGGTAGTATGCAGAGTGGAAGCAGTGTTGGTGATACAGTATAACCAAGATAGTCTCATGATTTATAGCAATTCTACTGCAGTTCTGGGGTAGGATCAGAATTTTTCTTTCAATAGCTGCAGATGTGCTAGAAGGTGTGTTTCTGAAAAAAAACCCAGCCATTGTAAGCTGGATTCCAATTCCTGCACTAATGCCTTAAGTCTTCAAGAATCATACCCAACCTCTTTAAATAATGACAGAGAAGATGATGACAGAGCTATGCTGTGACCCCTTCACTACTATTGTGTTGTCAGTCTGTCCCCCTCACCTTGATTTTTGGCGAAGCAAAGAAAAAGGGGAGAGAGAACATGGTATTTACAGCCGGTTCTTACTTTCGGAGCATTTTGTAAATGCTTAATTTTGTTGCTTCGTGCCATCAGAACAACTGGCTTTTTTTTTTTTTTTTTTTTTCCTATGGAAAGCTGGTCATGTTTGAGTCTGTTTGCCAAGACTAATTCACTGGCCCATTTCAGATGTGCTGAAGAAAAATACATTGTCTGATCAGTCTTTGCTTAGTAGGCATGCTTGCCATTAGATCTGGGGAGCAGCCTTTTACTGTAGTATTTCCATGAGATTATAATTTACCTCTCGAGTCACTTATTACTTTATTTTTTTAGAATGTATGCCTTGGACTCCGCTCTTCAACATGTAGATTGAAACTGTCAATCTGCAGCCAGAATGTTTTCAGCCTGTTTGGGGCGACTGGTGGTTTATTTAGAGTTTCTCAAGAAGTGCGTTTGAACCCAAATTCAACACTGCGTGGCTAAACCCAGGCACCTCCTGTGCCTTCTGCTCCAGTCTGGTCAGCAAGCACAGTACAAATTTATACTGCTGTTAGGCAGGTTTTCCTTTGGATTCACAAGATAAGGTGATGCTGTAAGGTACAGAATTAGATCCCAGAAATATTTATATTGAGGGTTTGAGGTAATTTTATTACTCTGGAAATTACACATAAAATGTAGGTCATGATTTCACAGGGAAAAATGGGTCAAAAATCTTACTGAAACAGCGAGGGTCCCCTGATACTGTAGGTATGCAGAAATGATATATCCTGTATATGTTTAGTATACATGCTTATCGTGAGATCTGTGTGTCTCATCTGCCGAAAGTGTGAGTAGATCTGGGTTTATAATTGGAAGCCCTGACCCTGTACTGTCCATATCCAACACCCTTGATGGCCTTAGGGGAAGTCTGTGATGCACAAGGAATGTGGGCTTGCTGCCAAGTGTTACAAAATGCAGAGATGACAGCTCCGTTCCACAGAGCACATCTAGAAAGATGCACAGACATCTTTTACATGATGCTGGGGTCCTGCTTTTGAGCAAAAAACCAACACAGACTAGGAAATGCAGTGGTAAAGGTGGCTGGAGGGTTGTTGTTGTCTTAAACTTCTATCTTGCCTAAAAAAAAAAATCGAAATAGGCCACTTTGGAGTGTTTGTATAGTTTTCTGGTGGTTTGCTTCTGTCTTGGTGACTGAGACTTTTTACTAAATGGCATTGTTGACTGTAATTTATCAAAAGTCTATTAACGTGATGCATGAGTTTTATAGCTCCCATTCCTTACCCATGAGCACTCTTACTGTTTTTAGTCAGAAGTAATGTGTGCTTCTGACCACAGATCTAGTCAAATTGATTAGGCTGTTAATCAGGGAAGTGGTTTTGAGTTGGAATAATTTAAACCAGTTTCACAGACATACTACTTCATCATCAAGTCTTGGCCAAATATTTGTTAATATCATAGACTCTGGTAAAGCAAGGGCAATGACCTTCCTTGCAAATTTTGTCTTACTAGAAAGAAAAAGAGCTTGACGCATACAGTGGGTTCTTAGTGGTAAGTAAAATAGTGAGAGCAGGCTCACAAACCAGGCTGGGATCTCAGGTGATGGTTGTAGGCTGTTCAAACCGGTGCTGACTTTCAGCTGAAATAGAGTTCTTGGAACCACTGGGGCTAAAATCACTCTGGTTTGTCTTGGAAGAGAGGTTGCCAGGGAGTAACTTTCAGGTCTGTCCAGATATTTGTGGACTTTTGAGTGCTGGATTTCTTAGTGACCACTGAAGCAGCACATACAATTTTCCAGAGGGCCTATTGTGCAAAACCAGACCCAAGCTTGGTCTCCGTATTTCAGCAAGGTCATCCTTCTAGTGGTATAAGCACTTCCACTCACAGTTGTCACAAACACCATGAGGAATTCCAGTTGGAGACTGGATTCTGAACAGGCAGATTTAGTGCTGCTTTTGGTAAAGTGTGTGTATATACATCCTTCTCTCCATCCCCAGCAGAATCAGCTGTAGACCAGTATGTCAAGTGTTTTTCCTGCACACATGGCTAATAACATGGTTCAGGAGGCTGTCTGCACATCCCTTGTTTGCCTGTCAGATGCTACAGGGAATTCCTGGAGTATGAGCTTCCTTTGGGACAGAACTTCAGGCTGAGAGTGTTAATTAGTACTGCAGAAAAGGGAAGTCTGGAGGGAACTGCTCAGGAGGAGACTTCTGAACTAGGCTGGCTTTTTGTTTTGTTTCTCTGGAAAAGGACAGCTTTTCTGTTTTGGAGTAGTATTAGTAAAGAGAAGTCATGCTTGTGCAAATGGCTGCTGTGACACTCTTGGCAATGATGCCTTTGCTCTACTTCAAACAAATCTGCTTTTTTGAAAGTGGTGTCTGACCCACTGCAGCATGTTGATAAAGTCTGAAGGTGGGAATGGGAGATGTTTTGTTGTCTATGCAGGCTAAAAGGTGGGGAAGGGTCTGAAGTCAGAACTGACTCACTCTTTCCACTTCAGAATGGTTTGACTTCATTAGGTCATTCCCACACATTGGCCATGATTCTGGAGTTTGCTGTGCTGACCTTAGTACAATAATTCCGTTTTGGGCTGCCTTTGAGGTTAAAAGTTAATTAAAACTTTTTCAAGTAAGCATTGTGGCTGTTCTCCAACACTTTTGCCTGCATCACACCATCAGACTTCTTCAGTAATTGGTGAAATTCTTTGCTTTATGAAAGCAAAATGCTATTCCAGGTTGATCTCTTTTGCCAGGTGATGTGTGTGTATGAATAACTGGTGGTTAAAAGTTCTGCATCATCACTTGTGCTGGCTTCACGACATTGCTTTGCATCACTCCAGCAGTATACAATTCAGAACCTCTTTGAAAGACTGTACAGCAATTGATGGGGTGGGAGGGAGAAGTATCGCTCTTTTTCAGAATACCTCTGTGCTGATTGTTTTATTTTAGGGAAATAACAAGTCTCCTGACATAAATCTACAAACCTGTTAACAGCCTTTCAGCCAAATTTGAGCACCTGTTACCTTAGAAAGAAAAGAAATAAGAAGGCGTTAAAATAAGAGATGATGTCGAACTCTACAAGACAGTGTAAAGTCTTGCCTCATGAAAACAGCTATGAAGATCGAGACTCATAAGAGCTTTTTTCCCTGTGTCTATTTGAGCTTAAAAAAAAAGATAGAGGAAGAGGAAACTTCATTTGGGATTTTAATAGTTGAGAGGCAAATCATAATGTGAAGACAAGCCCTGTGCCAGATGCTAAATTCAGGCTTTGTTCTTTTAACCAGCCACAGATATACACTGTGGAATTCATCATCTGAAAAGGGAAGCGGGACATGGCCTGGCCCTGGGCAGCTGGATTGCATTTCTTCTTCAACTAATCAAGAATCTCTGTGCTAGATGAGCAAGTTAAACCTGGGTTTACTGTTTTGTTACTGGCATACCTTTGCTTCCTGAATTATGGATCCAGTCAAAAATCTGTTGGTTTTGGCAAGAGAGGGATAGTACCTGACAGAGTATACCAGTGCAATAGCTAGTGGGGACATAAATGCTTCTCACTGTGAAACATTTGTAAATCAAACTTATTTCCTCTTCAAGGTGGTGGTATTCAAGATGTCCGGAGGGAACAATTTAGTAGTTTGTCTGTAATTGGCACGAGCCTTTTGTGCAAATAAGATGCCTAATCTGATAGCAGGTTGGAAAACAAACCGAAAGAGCAGGCTGGTCAGCAAGCAGAAATGAATACCAAGTATTTTCTTTGCTGCCTCCCATCTTTTTCAAAGCTCTTTAGAAGCCAGAAGTGTTCATTGGACGTGTTTGCTAAAATGATCCCCAAAGTGGGTTAGTCAGCTAGTTCTGGAAGAACCCTGCAAATTCTTTTCTGTTGTGCTGTTGGCCTCCTTGCATCACTGTTAATTATGAAACTTAGCTCTTTAGCAGATTGCTAATTAAATTGGGCTGCAGTGATACAGACAAGTATAGTACCTCTTTCTATTCTCTGCCGAGATAGTCATATATCCTGGGGTTGTCATGAGGAAAAGCCAGCCAGGCTGCCAGTTTCCCGTCCTCTAGGGATGGCGTGTCACATTTCATTTGACTACCTGTCTGTTACTGTGAATCTCTCCCTTCTTTTCTTTTAATTTTAGAATTGTTTATCTCATCCTTTTTCAAGGCAAGAGTTCAGCCCGACAATGCCTCTTTGACTTGGTTCGAGGGCTCTTAACCAGTCAGCTATGTGATTTGATTCTGTCCTGAAGGCAGTGTTGGCCGCAGTGTGGAAACTGAAGGCAAGGACAAGAAGTTACTGGTGGCAGCATCTCTATAATTATAAGTACTGTCCCAGTTCTATAAATTTGCTGAACTCTGATTTTTTTTTTATATATATTTTTTTGCTTGTGAAATGTACTGAAGCTACAGGTGCCTTTCAAACAGTGTTTTGCTCTGCAGGCACAACCTGATCTGTTTGACTTCACTGGGGAGAGGTGATTGTTCGTTGAATCACCTAATTTGTTGTCTGCACTTAGCTAAAGTAACATGATGATGGAGACAGAGTTTTGTTCTGTATTTTTGCTCTGTACTTTTTGATGATAAAAGGATGCTGAAGAAGATAGTGCCAGAAGTGCAGTTCTGTGTCGTCTTGAGAAGTAAGCTACCAACTGCTGGCTGATGCACAATGGACTATGGCTTGCATCCTGTTGTAAACAGTTCTTTGTAGTTGAACATGTTTCAGTTGGGAAGTCCCTTCCATATTCCTTGCTGGCCTATTGCTAGAAAGCTATAGCATGATATTTGTATACCACTGCTTTTTCTATTCTCTGTATGAAAGAGATTGTTTGAACCAGAGATAAAAACATTTTTTCTCAAAGAGAGAAAGAGAGTAAGGCTTTTGGTATGTGTGATATATGGCTGCTGTACCCTTCTTCTGAGCACCAGTAGAAGACTGTTTTGAGGAAGTGAGAAGACAAATGCAATGCCATAGTAGGCAATGAGTTAACTTTCATTTCCCACCTTCAGTGTTGAATTCCAAAGCCCTGAACAGAAACTGCAACACCATTACTTTTTTGCTAGTTATGCTATTTAGATATTGATTGAAATCTGCCTTTGCATTCACTCTTTTACCTAAAGAGCTGATGTGTTATCTCTGAGATGGTAATCTCTTCTAAAAAAAAAAATATATATATATATATATATAAATCCTGTAACTTTTCACATTCTCTTGTTTTGGTCTAAATATATTCTTCTTGGAAATTTAAAGCTCATCTAACAAGTTTTGTGAGTAGGATCTTACAGCCAAAGAGTATCAGGGCACTGTGTGCATGCAACCTCCTGGTCCAAATTACAATTTAAAGCAGATCAGAGGGATTTGGAATTTGGTTAGTACAAAAGGATTCTCATAGATCTGTGGCCTACCCTGTCATCACACTTAAATTTGCATCATGTTTACCATCAGTATATGAGAAGCATGTATATTGATATTATGTTTTGTTAAAATGGAATTAAATTTAATCCTATCTTTTCTGTCCCAAATTCCCCATTTGAGTTTTCCTATAATATTTTTCTTTTAACATGGGAAAACATCGGGGTTTCTTGTTTGGTTTTCAGTTTCTGAGACTTAATGGTATCTTTCCTTGCCAGACTGAAATACACAACTAAGATTGTTGTAAACAGTTAATAAAACATTGGAATTCCTCATAGTATAAAAAGCCATGGTCACAACCCTGGTTTGTGCATTCCTGTTACAAGATTTACTGTGATATGAAAATGCCTACAATGGGCTATTGAAACTAGATGTAATGTGGATTAAAAATAGTGTGGATTAAAATCCCCTGTTTAAAAAAAAAAGTTTTAAAATATTTGGCGCAAGAAGACTGCATAGTTGTGCTTAGAGAAATGCATACCTTCAGTGAGTTTATTATCCTGAGATCACAAGCTTAACCAGTGTTGTGCACACACGCACATATGAATAAAGAACAAGCTGACTGAAGAAAATACAACATAGGGTTTGCGATTCAATAAATTCAAAATTGTCAGCCTAAAAAACTGAACTCAACTGCAAATGTGGGACAAAAATTTCCTGCAAACAAGGCGACTAGTTAATCAAGGCTATATAACAAACCTAAAGAAGGAGTAGTAATATATTTTCCAAGCAAGCTTCAAATCTTTTCAGGCAGAATATTATTTTGTCTTTCATTAACTCCTGTGGAGAATTCAGGAGATGCTCACCCTGTTCAAATAGGGAAATCTCAGCTCCATTGAAAAATAGGTTAGTGTTTCCAATCCAGTCTTCACAGTGAAGCTGTCACAGATGCTTTCTCTCACAGAAAGGACTGTAGCCTCAAAGATCTCTTTACATTTCCTGGGCATGAGAAGTTTTTGCAAAGCATCTTTTCACCAGCCTTGTTCTATATTGTGAGCCCATTCCTGAGCATAACAGGATGATCCTGGCAAATAGGTAACGATTCTCCTGAGACTGGAAGGGAAGCAAGAAGCTGTTTCACAGGACTAACCTGAAGATGCTGAGAAGGATTTTTTTTTTCCTCTGGTACCGCAGCTGAGCTGTTTATCATTTGTATTGATGGGGCAGAAGAAGATCTATTCAGCTTCCTAACAATGTCTGTGTAAGTTTGTAGGTTCAGTTGCAACAGGGTAAATTCTGAAGAGAAATTAAGGTTTTTTTCCACAGTTTTGTCTTCACTGCTCACTGCTTTCACGCTAGTAGGGGGAGAAAGGTGAATTAGACTACAGATGTTAAATCTGTAGTAGCTGCTGCTTTGTGTGCCTGGTGCTCCTGCTTGCTTCTATCCTGGTTTGCTGATGAAAATACAGAGTGGTGCCTGTTGCTTGCTGGCTGTGTTTGCTGCTCTGAAGTTCTGAGGATCATGATTTACTCAGCTTTGTGTACCTCCAGAGCTCAGCGTAACACAGGTTTCCAATTCAAGGTAGTGTGGTGGATAGAAAGATAACACTGTGCTCTTGGGCAAATATTCCATAGCAAAACCCTTCAGTCTGGTGGCCCAAATCTAATCTCTGGCTTTCTATTACATGTATGTTGTCAGTTCCTTATCTTGTGTTTCTTCCTATAAACTATCACCTTCTGCTGTGCATGTCTGGATTGGTTACTTCACGCCTATGTGAAGCTCCGGCCTTTAGCTGTGACTATGTTCTGTTTGTGTTGGATGTTGTTGAAGACCATAGTAGGACACTTTTCAGCCTGCACGTAGTGCATTCAGCGCATTTGGTCCAGACCTTGGTTAGCTCTTTGACAGACTACAGATGGTCCGTTCATCAGTCTGTTATCTAGCTGCTTATCCGTCATGCTCTCAAACGCCAGCCCTTGTTACAGCTGCTGTAATTAAGACTCCATTGTTTCTATGCTTGCACAGCATTGCTCCAGCCCATGAGTGGGAGTCCTGCAGCAGCCCAAGCGTGCTTCTGTTTGCCAGTGCCTCCCACCCAGAGTCCAAAGCGGTGGCAAGCAAGCAAGTTGTGCTTCTTCTGTAGTTTGGGAAAAGTCTCATTTGCTGCTTTCTGCTCTGCTTGCTAAGGGTAAGCTCTGATCTTCAGCCAGGAGTCTTAACAGCAAAAGGCCACCTACCAGAAAGAGTCCTCCTCAACCAGCAGTCTTTAGGGGGAGCTGGGAAGGCCTTATGTGAGGGACAAGGTAATGGGAGTAGAAGAGAGAAAGATTAATAAATGATTGGAACTCTTTCCCATCTTTTACAAGGTGAAACTCGTCAGTTTCTTTGAAGGAAGCAAGAACAAACACCTGGGTCTGAATCAGCCCAGGGAATGGCTGCAGCAAAACCATCTTGAACAAAATTTTGTAGTGCAGGCCATGCCTCATAGGCTTGGATGAAAAGCTGAAAAAGATTCCAGTCTTATATCCCCTCGTCAGCTGGAAATATTGTACCCTGAGGCATGTTAAAGGATCGAGCTGTACAGGCAAGAGTTATAGCCCTTCCTGTAACTTCTCCTTGGATGGGTGCAGAGGTCTGCAGAAAGGAAACTTGATCAATTCAATTTAGACTAGAGAAATAAAATGACAAGAGGATCTTATTTCTTTCATCTTTATTAAATTCTAGGGTATGGTTCCTTACAAGATTTATGTGATCATAATATTTTATTGATTTAGCATTGTATGCAAAGTAGTTAAAAATACTAATTTCAAAGAGGCTGGAGCCATACCCTGGCATATTGAAGTATCTAGATTCCCTTACAGTTCAATAAACCTTTCCTGTCCACTGACGCTTGATTGATAAGGGATTCTATGTGCTTGTTATTTGAGGGTGCCGAGACAGGGATTTGCATGTCTTGTTTGCAGTCAGAAAGGCAGCCCAGGGGACAGCTAAGCACAGAGTGCCTGACAGAGGACCCTTGGACTTCCCTGCCTGTACGCTTGGCTCCCCTACACTTCTTGCCATGTGTGTGGAGTTAGCATCCTGACAGGTATGTGGAGTGGTCTGGAGCATGCAGCAGAGCAGAACCAATCTCCTTACAGGCAGTAGTGTTTAGCACAGGTGTCCAGCTTGGGTGCTTTGTTTATCAGGCTTTTTTGGTTTGTTTTGGTGGTTTGTTCAGTGATGACTGATCCTTAATTTGTCACCTTGATTTTAAAAGAAAATACAGGACCACTTGCTGAGTCACTGTCTTACAGTCTCAAATAAGAATAGTCCCTTTTCTCTTGCAGCCAACTCTGTTCTGGGATACTTCCATAACTTATTTTCCAGCAGTGTCTCTACATCAACTAGATTGTCCTGCTCTCATCACTGCTGTTTAGGAGGCTGTTCCATGACCTTACTGCCCTGAAAGTTACAAGCCTTCTGCAACTACGATGTCTTCCCAGTCTTAAATTTCCTTACAGCAAGGTTGTACATGTTTGTCCTTGGGCCAGCATTGTTCTTCCAGTTGAATAGCTTCCCTCCCCACCCTCATGTTATGTAGGCATTTCTCTTCTGAGAAGCCCCTATTGCTCTGCTTGTCACAGGAGGCCTTCTCTGTGCCAGGAAGGGCACAGGGCTTTGGCATTACAGGTTATTTTCTCAAACAAGGATACTTTGTGCTTTGTGAATATTATGCCAACAGTTGAAAAGAACCTCAGATTCCTCTGACCTGCGGGAGTTCTCCAAGAATATGTCCTTCTTAAATAAAAATTCTCCATGTGGGAATTTTCCGAGTCCTGTTAGCTTTTGTATAGCAAAGAGAATCCGCAGGCAACCCAGGAGCCAGAAGTTTCTGAGCAAAAAAGGCTTGAGTGTCAGGGATCTGAGGATGTTGCGGTCAAGCAATAATTAAAAGTACCATCCTTTAATGGTCCTTTTGCACTGGAGATACTCTTACCACTGCATTTGCTTCATAAGGTCACATTTCTTCCAGTAACACTATGAACAATTAAGATGTTTGGTTTAAAGCATCTGGTAGGCTCTATCTTGCATGCTTTTCTGACAACTACAGCTAATGTCAAATTGAAGATGTAGAACTTCTAGGCCCTCTATTAATGGGCCTGTCTAATTCTTTACATTCCTTGGGATTTGTTTATGTCTATGGAGGCTAAACAGATTTGATGGAAGACTATATGTTAACTAAAACTGTGCAGGGGGAGAAGTGAATTCCAGCCTTCCCAAGTGTTCTTTCGTTACTTGTACTGAGATCAGCATGGGACTAACCTTGTCTAGGAAGTCAATTTTGAAGGAATAATTCTTACTTGGTGTTCAAGATTTTAGTTACTGTTCTGTCAGCCATCATGTTTAGGTAATTTCTTTGAACACTTGGATATAATTTTTGCTTTGATGTCCTACAAATAATAGAATTAATTTGTGTATTGTGGTTAAGCAATAAATCCCCATTAGCAAAACTGACAGTTTGGACTAATTATTGGCTGATACGTTTGCATTCAATTCTTATACCAGCCAGGTTACAGGGGCATAGATTCTGTGGATGGATTTCTCTCTGGTTGAGACAAAAACTGTGACTTGCAATTTACTAATCAACTTGAGGTTTTAGCCATATTTCATGTTGAGCTGAAATCTAAAGCAAGTCTTTTCGTATCTGGCCAAGATAACATGACATTAGCCATGGCATAAATATTACAGTCTCTATAATGTAACAGGGTTTAAGCTCCTTTGCTTTGGATTTCCTTGTGTGTATGCTATTGAAGGAGACCTCTCTTTTTTGTTCTCATTCCCGTGCTACTCCTAAGAGGAACATTTTAATAACCAGGATACTGAAAATACGAAGCAATGTCAGAAAAAATAGAAAGCGGAGGCTAAGAATCATCTTCATCTCAGTAATGGCCTCAGCCTGGAGCTATCTGCCACTGCTTGCTCTCAAATGCTCGCTTCTGTTTCTGTTTTTAAGGCTTTCTCCTGGAGCCTTGGTTTGTAGGAGAGGCACTCGTCTTATTGGTAGCAATGATGTGGTGGTGCCTCCTAATGTGTGCAATAAAGATATATATCCACAACAGGTACAACATTTATGTTTTATGTACACCAAGGAAAATCACAGGAAAAATGTTTATTAAATTGTCTTGGAGGGTTCAGTTGTGAGCCCAAATCTCGGCACATCTAGAATAAGGCGGTTTTAAGACCAAGCTTTCAAAGATAAGTTATGGGTTTCTTTTGTCGCCCCCCCCCCCCCCCCCCCCCCCCTCCAACAAGCTATAGATGAGACTTAAAATCTGTTTTAAACTATTTCTTCAGGATGAGCATACTGAAGTCTTTTAAAGTAAAACCTCCGCTCTTTTCTGTTATTCCTAGCTGGAATGTTTCCAGTCTCTTGATGCGATTACCGTAAGCCTGGAAAAGGCTTCTTCAGAAGTATGTTTTCTCTTTTATGTTTTGTTTCCCTGGTTCATCCAAAGTTGCCTAAATAGTGGGAAATGGGGACAATGTAAACTTGGGACACTGAAAGCATTTTGAGTTCCAATACAATCGAGATGTAGCTGGGCACAGGGCCACCAGGTCACCACAGAGTGCTGCATTACAGTTTGTGCAAGTCTGATGCTTGATCAGCATCCATGATGTGTCTGGGATGGAGGGATTTGAAAACTGGGAAGTGTGAGATTCCAACTTGGAGGCATTTTTTGTGGGTTTGGGTGGAGGGAGGACTTCTTGCCAGCATGAGTCCATGAGAACAATAACATCCTGGTCTGTTGCTAGTGGAACAGCATGCTTGTATGCATTAGGAAGCTTGTGATGCACATCCTGAACGTGACTGTTGGCAAGGCGCTCATATTCCCAAGCAAAACCAGAGTAGTATCCTGGTACGAGTATGGACCAAGGGAATAAGGTGCAAACTGAATTATAGAGCTTATTCTGTGGGTATTTTGAAGCACAGAAGTGTGTGCTTCTGGCATCCCACCACTTGATTCTGGGGATTTTCTTTTTCCCTGCTATTTTCTTTCTCCATTGTAATTACTTCTGGGTATGTGACCCAGCTTGCTGGCTTTGGTGTCGCCCATTTTCCATAGCGGAGCAGGCAGCATTCTGGGTGCCTGCTGCCGCCTAATGAGAAAGCAAAGCTGAGGTAGGTACAGCAATGGAACCAGACCACCAAATGCCACAAACCTGCTTTTTTCTTTCTTTTTTCAAAGCATAAGTTCAGGGGTTTGCTGCACTCCTTCCTTCAGGCAGACCACATATGTGGCTATTCCCCCATCTGGGCTTCCTTCTGCAGCTTGGAAAAGTGCAGCCAAAATAGCAAATTTTAGCCCATTGCAAATGTTGTATTGCAGTAGCAGTGGAGTCCTGCCAATCCACAGCATCGTTCCAGTCGCTGTGGTACAAGCAGACAGCGTCTGCCTTATGAGGGCAAATCTTCTGTAAATGGTTGGGCTGTATAGCATAAGTGCGAGTCCCGCTGCTGACCCGATCAGACAATAACCAGATCAATAAAAATGTAATCCTTCTGGCCAGACTTCTTGCAGAGTTGACTCTTCCTTTAATATATAGTAATAAAGTCAAGCCTTTGCTTAGGCATTTTTATTAATATTTTTACAAGTGGTAGAAGAGTAGCCTTAGGCCAGTCTTTCCTATCTGCATGTCTCAGGACATTATCATCTGAAAGGATGCTGTCAGGCCTGATAGCAGTTGTGTAAGATGATTACAGAAACAAGTAGCTTTCAGGCCCGTTTACAATAGCCATGATACTGTGAGTCTTGCTCCCAAGGGTAAGAGTTCCAGGAGCTATTTTACTGGGTAGTGCAGCAGGGGAATTGGCAGAAATTAATGTTCAAGTCTGTCTGAGTGTGATTGCAGGTGATGATACAGGTGAGTTAGTGGTGAGGCAAAACCAACCAAAGTAAGAATGAGATCTCATTTAAGTTTCAGTACAGTTACTGGCAAATTGCTTTGGCTCTGCTTTCTATTGTCAGCCTTGTATCGCCATTTGTCCCCTCTTTTACTCCCATCCAGCAGAGGGTCTGTGTCCTTAAATTGCCTAGCAGCACGGTTTTGTGATCCACTCTGAAGTCTTTTTGCATGCTAGTAACACAAGGAACTATTCAAAGCTTTTTTTTTTTGGGGGGTGGGGTGGGGTGGAAATCCTGTTGCAGTTTTGGAACGTGCTCATACTGAGCACCTTGTGCAGCAAAAAATGGTGTTCTTGGAGTCAATGGGCAGCAAAATGGTTTCCAAGGGAAGATTATAGACCATGACTAAGGTGTCACTTCTTCAGAGCTTTGTTTTAGTGACAACATATTGCTGTATGTAGAACACATACACTGAGGTAAATTTCTATTCTTCGGCACTGGCATCTGAGAAGTTATTGCATGCTCGTTGTAACCAGGCAGGCACAACAACAATTTTATTTTGAGTAGGTCTGTAAGCAGCTTTAGGATTATATTGCAAAATGCTCTGTGATGCCTGGATTTTATGCATTTGAATTAACCCCCAACAGTTCCAGGAAGTGTCTGAGTTCTTGTGCTGCTGATCAATTGTCTTTCCCCTCACTAAAGACTACCTGGAAGACAGCAAGGCTGCAGTTATGGCCTAAATCGTATGAACGAGGAGAGGAATGTCATCTTCAACTTTTAAAATTAGTCTGCAGCTTGAGCACCCTTTTCTGGCACGTAACTCCCAGTTCTTTCAAAATACTGCTTGATTAAGCAAGATCAGAAAACTGTACCACATCTTCTGAGCTGACAGTCCCCCCTTGCTGTGCTTTACAAAGCTATACTGAAAATGGGAGTCAAGTTCAAGCCATAAGGCAAATGAGGGCAGCTGAGGCGGTGTCTGCAGGACCTGGGGCTGGGAGGCAAGCCGGATTCTTCTCCGGACTGTGCTGTGGTATAGCAGGACTTGGGATCCACTTACCTGGACTGCTGAGCTCTTACTTGTGACATGTCACTGGTTTACAAGGCACAATTTCAGAGGGGATTTATATACTAAGGTGAGCAAAGGATTCACAGTTTAGCCTTTGACATTCAATTTTGGTTTGTTGTGGGCCCTGTTTTACTGGAACTTTAAATGGAATTTGGTATTTCTTCCCTGGAAATATTATCTGTGGATAGAAAGCCTGAAAATTGGCTTCTACCTGTCAAAACAGAGCACTGTTAAAGACTTCCAAGGTAGTTACACATGAGCAAACATGTCTGTCTGGGTTAGATCTTCATAGCCAGGTTGTGACAGGGACAGTGATTAACAGTCTGGCTAATCAACCTGGCTGAAATGGTGAATTCATGTATCTGTGCTTCTTCTGAAGCTAGGTCATTGTGAACTAACTTGGGTATTGATCCTGCCACTCTTGAGTTACAACTTTAAAATAACCTTGTGCTTCCTGCTGCACGTGCTGTGACTGAAAGCTGAGACTCCCTTTGATTAATAGCTCCATTCCTGACCTGGCACAGCCTTGCTGTTCTGGTGGCCATAAAGTACTAGATGTGATACAACCCAAAAAGCTTTGGTTTGCTGCACTGGTATGCTGCCCATCCTAGGACTGAGACAAGCATTAAAATTTTGGTGCACTCTCAGTTGTTCCTAATTATCAGCATCAGCTAAGTAGCTGGTATTGTGGACTGGCTTCAGGCCCTTGGATTCTTTGGTCTGCAAACCACACCATAGGCATGGCGCTGCATCAAAGCAAAATCAACAGGCAGATTTATTGAGAGACTAAAATGCAAACTGCAACTTGGCTGGAGCAATTTCTTAACGGTGCTTGGAGTGAGGTTAGAAATCATGGTCCAACTGCAAACCACTGTTACCAGGACAGTTGGCTAGTGAGCAGCCATGAGCTGACTGGAGCAAGATAGCATTGTCCTGTGCAGTGCTTTGCGGTGTTTGCATAGGTAAGTATCACTTGGAGCAAACCTTGCTGGTCAAAATCTTTCAAAATCCAGTGAAAGCTGTAGGCTGAGAGAGTGTTGTTCTGCTCCCTCCGACTAGAGCTACTCCCTGTTCCCCATGGCTGGAGAGGAGGTTGGGTGGGAGTATTCTGCTCAGCGTGAATTCCTGCCCTAAGCATTCCTCCTTCCCTGCTGTGCCGCGGTGACTGCTTGATCTGCCGCACTGCATCAGCTTGTCCTAATCCCCTGCTTCCCATGTCCTCTTCCCTCTGGGGGCTGGAGGAGCCAGTGCGTGCCAAGCCCTTGGTGTGAGTGCAGCCCAGCTAGTGCCTGCGGGCTGCGGGCAGCTCCCCTTGACCTCAGCCCGTGGGACAGCAGGAGTCAAGTAGCAGCTTCTTAACCCAGTGCACCGGTGCTCCTATGGTGGTATTTGTTTTATCTAGAGAGAGAACTTTAACCAACACAAATAAGAATATAAACATTTTTTGCCAGTGACTGAGTGCAGTTGAAATCTAAATGTCACACAAGCAGCGTAGGCTGCGCTTTCCTAGTGAAAATATTGCATGGTGATTTGGTGGCAGCAGTTAATTAGTTTGGGCAAATGATCTCTGGCTGCGGATGTTTCTCAGTGCAGTCACATTTATGGTCAAACTAACTGGGTAGAAAAAAAGGGAAGGGAATACTCTGTCTGCCCTTTTGTGTTAGGGAGAGCACGTCATCAAGTGGTGTGACTCTTTGCAAGACAGGGATGTGGCTCTGTGCTTTCTCCCTCCGTTCCTTGCTAAACTAAATGCTCAGCAGCCAGAGGGTCTCCTGAAGGTCACTGAGCTGCACACAAGAACTGACAGGTCTCTTTCCAGCATCTGATGGAGTTACAGTAAGTGAGAGAAAATGAGAGACACCCGGGTTCAGCAGAGCTCTCCAGAGTGTGTGAGAAGTTCAAGCCAAAGCAGATAGCGCTGTCCGTGTTTTGTGTGCTTAAATCGGATCGAGAGGCACAGTAAACAAGAGGACTTCCAAATTACAGAGCATAATTGTGCTAGAACATGTTGCGCTGGGTTTACAGAGCAGGTGTGCAACTGTCTGGCACCTTCCCCAAGGAATAACGCTGAACTTCTGTGAGGAGAGCAATGCCCTGGTGTCCAGAAACATAGTGCCCTTAATTTAACTAAATTTGAGGGAGTTTATAGCAAATATTTTCTTGTTGCCCAGTCTGGTGTAAAATGTGCTACATCAATCTTTTTTTTTCCCCTTATTTATTTTAAATAAAGCTGACCTGAACTCATAACATTATAATTTGAACATGCTTAGCTTTATGTACGAAATTGTGTGTAGGCTGACTTGTTAAGTGTATGTGTAGTTGTTCAAAGGATACATAGTGCATATTTTCGGGCATCACAATAAGCACACTGTGGGATGGGTTGGAGAGGATCCAAAAGAAAGTAACGAGAGTAATCTGGAGAACTTGATCTGCAGGAGAAGTTTGGATCATTGTAGGGGTATACAGTAGAGGAGAATGGGGGAAGACATGAATCTTGAAATGCCTAAAAAATTCTGTTGTGAAGTGAATAATTTGTTTCTTAATCATGGGGTGGTGAGAGTTGGCAGGTAGAGGGGGCAGGGAAACCTGTAGTGAAGAAGACTTGGATTAGATGCTAGGAGAAGCCCTGGGAAAAGATGATCTGGAGAGCCTGTGAAGTCTTAAGCAGTGTAGATCTTGAGAACAAGGTTGGGAAAACATTGCTTAAAAACTACTATGGCTGTTAATTCAGCTTTGAAGCAGATGGACTGGCAAGAAGACTTTGTGAGGTTCCGTTCCAGTCTTGCCTTTTGTAGACAAGGTCAGAATGAACACTGGGCCGCCACCTATGCTTTGAGGTGCAACTCAAGTAATTAGCTTCATTAATTTTTTAGTTTTATTACCACACAGTGAGGAACTTTGGCTCCATTCCAATATTCTTTATTCTGGTAAAAGTTGGATTAAATCCTTTCTGCACAGTTAGAAGGACAGCTGTGGTTTCAAGATATTTCCTGTAACTTGTTATATATTTAAAAGCATTTTTTATCTTTTTAAAGCATGAAGATGACTTTACAGGTCCCCCTTTCCCCTTTCAGTGACATCTTGTGTAGATGTTTGAGTTCTGTCTATTGTGGAACTCAGCAGATGATTCAAACTATGTAAGTCACATAGGGAGCAAATACTAGATAAAGATTGGGGTTCTAGGAGGCTTAGTAACCTTGGCTTGGAGAACTTATCTGTGGAGAAATTCTGTTCCAAAAATTAACAAAAACCATCACTTGTGACTAATTCAGATGTGATAGCATTTAGCCTTTTTACTAGCATCATCAGTTCCTGGTGTGTGGGAGATGGAATCCAGATGTCAAACGTTATCAGAGAATGTTTTTAGCAGCAAAGCGCTGCTCAGTAGTTAATGGTACATACAATTTTTGGTGGGTTGTCTCACGCACTGTCTTCCAGCAATGCTGTGCTATGTCTGTGTTTTCTTGCCTTCCTGACCTCATTCTTTCTCTGACACAGGTCAGCAACTACTAAAAATGGTATTGCATACCCACTGGGAGTGAGGGCTCCAGATTCTGCTGTGATGCCTCTGGGGCCATCTCTATGTTGTTGTTATCTCTAAGTAGCTGCATTCGGCTGCAGACTTGGTCAGCTTACAGCCCAGAAGATAACTGGGGAAGGGCTGAAGGAGATGTAAATCAGCTGCTGCCCCAAGAGAAAACTGAAGCAGGGTCTCAACATCTTTTTCATTAGAACCCACCATGAGCTGTCTGTGGGGCCGGGGAATACAATTTACAAGTTGTTCTCTCAAGCCAAAATTTGCATGTTGCCTCTCGCTGGGTATATGCAATCCATTAGAGACTGAAGAGGCTTGTTCCAGTGATCAAATTCTTTCAAACTGGTTTCTGGAACAAATTTATGTGGCTTCATAGGTTGTTTCCAAGGCCCAAATCCTCTCCTCTTCCTATAGTGGAGATTGATAGGAGTTACATTACTTGAGTGGCAGCAAGAGGCAATCTACCCCTTCTGTATCAAACTAATTGTGGCTGTGGGACATGCTCCCCTTCCTGGGGTGAGCGTAGGAAAACAAGCAGAGCATCTTGCTGGCATCACCTTGTGAAAGCCTATGGATGATGCATAGTATGTAGTTGGTCTAAGATCCTGTCTTCCCTGCAGTGTTTACTTGGCAATTCTGAAAAGGAAAGCTGGTGGATTAGGAAGAATTCTAGAACGTCTGGAGTTCAGATATAGTATTTATAGTTTTAGGGGTTGGGTATTTTTCTTAATAAATGGAATAAAAGCAATAGAAAGATAAGGAGTGGCATACTGATAGGTTTATACTGTAGCTGCACTGCATTAGTGATATATTCAGAAAATACTCTGCCCTGCCAGTATGCTGGGAGACTGATCCTTCCTCTTCAGGGGAAAAAGAACTTTGAATCATGGGGGTATTACAGAGAGAGGATTGTGGGTGGAAAGGGATATAGGCTGAGCACAAATTTTACAGTTCCTTTCTTAAAAGCAGAAGATAATTTTGTTTGTAGATGTGCCTTAATGTGGGAAAGGAAAATGATGTAATTGTAGCGCTTTGGAGTAAAGTAGTACTCTGATGCTCAGGACTCTGCTTGTCCTATTCAGCAGCGTGCTTGGTCTTGCTCTTTTTCCACATCATACAGAGGAAGGCAAGAATTTACTTGATATGGGTAATAACAGCCTCTCTCGATGACGTTAGAAGTATAAATTAGTAACTGGGGGGAAAAAATGTTTTGCATCATGGGTCCTTTTTGGGCAAGGTAGACCTGTCCACAATATGATGCAATGTGCACCCTTCCTCCCCTTTCATTGCTAATATTAGATAAAGCTGGTGCTGCTTGCTTTCTGGTGGAGGGCAAGGTGGTCAGCCGTGAGTCTGCTGTGTAGTCCTTCATGATTACTCTCTTGCTGCTACCTCCTGCTGTGATCTTGCCTTTATGGTGGCTTAGGGATAGTGTCTGCTCTGGAATTTTTTTCTACATTGTGTAATTTTGATTTCTGTTGTCTTCCTGACTGTGGAAGTATCTGGAATTTTAATGTGAGATTTTTTCTGTCTAAAACTCCTATTTTCAGATAATTAATTCTGTGACCATGCTGAAGGTGTTGCTTTTTGTACCTAGGAAAAACAATGACAGGAGGCTGAATTAGATAAAAGTGTAACAAAAAGGCCAAAATACCAAACACCAAACCCAAACAAAACCTAAAAACAAAACAAACAAACCAAAGCTAATAAAAAGCTAAAAAAAAAATCCAGAACCCAAAAAACCCACCCCAAAACCCCAACAAAACCCCTCAAACAACACCCCTGCCAAAACAGCAAAAAAACCCACCCCAAAACAAACCACAACGAATTTCTCCTCTTCCTGCAGTTGTATTTTAGTTTGTTTTCAAAAGGGAGATCTAATTGTGATTATTCTAAGGAACAAGGTTAGATGCTTAGTTAAGGAAGTAGCATCAGTTTGATGAGATGGGGGTTCATGCTATTTCCGTTCCCCAAAAGGGAGAGGAAAATAGCAGTGAAGTCAGGAAGCCCTCCTCACACAGACCAAGCTGAGCTCTTGCTTGCGTTTGACTGACTTCACAGGTTATCTCTTCACGTGTTCTAGCAGTAGCTAGGGCCAGGAAAATGAAATTTATTTTGTACTCGGCCATGCCTGCAGCGTTGTCACTGGGAGCATAGACGCCTTCTCCTCACAATTTCTGGGTTAAGTTCTTCGGCTGTCATCATTTGGAACTGAGAAAACCTACTGATTTTTTCATCATCAACCCTCATCTCTGTTTCCAGTCCCAGAACTCATTGCTCAGAAAAGCAACATCCAGATAATGTGCTTCTCTGCCTCCTAAAAGGCTGGATTAAACTGGAATTGGATAAAAAGTGGGGTTGTAGATTTAGTGGTGGGGTCATTGGATCTGTGATGATTCATACCCATAGTATCTGAATGCCAAACGTTTCTGGATTTCGATTGTCGGTACCCAAGCCCACTCCTAAGTGACGACTCATACCTTCGGCGATCCCAGCCTCTGCAGAATGTGATGAGAAATGAGGGGGTGCAAGTCCAGACTTCATGTACTTGTGCCTACAGTATTGCTTTGGCCTCAGACAAAATCTGGGAAGGCTAACATCAAAGGACGCTATTTTGTTACTTTGGCCTGGGAATACTAATTATAATGGGAGTACTCATTATAATACTTTCCATAATCTCTCTGCTAATACCTAATTTACTTGTGAATTCATCTGTTCTTTTTGTTCCTCCCATCTAGTTTCAATCTGCTTACCATTAACAGAGGTATGTGTACATGGAGAGAATTTTTCTTTCACCTCTGAGAGCACTTGCTAACCTCTGTCAGCCTGGAAATGCCATGCTGCATTGCAACAAGGCACGCACAGTCGTGCCTCTTTCCATTGTTTTGCTGTTGACATTTTGGAGACTATGCAACGAAGGATCTATGCCGTTTGGTGAAGAGAATGAACACAAACCTTTGAGGTTACTGTGAGGTTAGTAACGAAAACTCGTACAGCTCAGAAAACGTGTCCTGGAATCAATTGGAGACAGCGCTGTGTACAGAGCTGTTATTCCCCAGAACAACAATTTGCAGTTCAAACAAGCTCGGACTGTATTTACGGCAAAGGGATACTGGAGGCGAGGGGATTGTTCTGATGCACTTTGATGGCATTTGCTGTGCTTTCAGCAGGAAAGATAAGCAGGTGCCAGGAACATTGTCTAGAAGTGGTGGTTTCCTGACTTCAATAGAATTGCACCTGCTGAGTTCAGAAAGGGGCTCGAGGGGAAAAAAGTCCCGTTTTTGGAGTCTGTCCTTCGCGTTTGTGTTTGAAAGGAAAGGAGGCAGACAGAAGCGTAATTAATCAAGGTGTGAGGAAACAGGATTGTAAAGAGATTTATATACATCATCTGCATGTATGATGGCTCTGTCAACTGCAGCACAGCCCCTATAAAGGGGCTTCTGTCTGACGTGGTGGGATTTAGATCTCTACAAGGCTGAGGCAGGTGAAGGTGGGAAGGTTGCTACAGGGTGGTGTGGGTCCCTATTTCCCTCATCCTTGGATTTTGTTCTGATTACTGTAGAACTGGGAGAGAGAAGGGAAGAACAGACGGTTTGTTGATATCAACCAAAAGCTAATTTGTAAAGACTTGCAGGCTTACCTTGGGCTAGTTTGTGAGTAGAAGGGGCACACCTGAATAACTAAAGAGTATCCTCTTTGCATTTGTCCTGTATAGGATTGCAGTTGCTAGCAGTGCTGGCTGTCTCCAGAAAGAGTAAGGGATGAGGCCTCTTAATCATTTTCCTTTTCTAGGCTATCACAAAGGCGCTGCGCTGTGGCATCACCCCCTAAGTCAGGCTGATACCACGTGCTGCCGTTGAGCCATATGCTTTGAATGCAGCGTGCCAAATACCGAATGTATATGCGTGGAATATTCGTCATTGCTGCACCCACATGGCCTTGTGGACTTAAAATGCATCCTAATTTGTTCATGAGTTTTACAGCATGCTAAACTTCCATGATCCCCAGTACATGCTATGTGCCTCACTCACTGATTTTAATCACCAGACAATTCCTCTTTTAAAACTCTTTTAGAATATATCAGCAGTACTCTCACTATTCTTTTCTATCCCTGAACTCTGGATTTTACAGAAACTGAGAAGTAGACCAGTGTCCCTTATGATTGCTTCTGGGGAAATATGTGAAGAAGTTAAGTGAATGTTAAAAAGAGCCACTTTGGATCTGCCACGGTGTGCGCAGCGGTACAGCAGGCAATGTGCCTTGCCCTGCTGGTCTTTTCCTCCTGTTGGTCTCTCCAGGTCGCTGTTTACACGCTCCATACTCATCAAATACAACAAATGTTTTCGGTGCTGAGAGCACTGGTCTCTGTCAAAGCAAAGATGGATGGCTTTCCAGGCTGAACAGACATCTTCTGGGAATTTGTTTTAGAGGGGTTATTATTTTTTTTCATATTGGAGGAAGAAATTTATATCTTCTGACAGTAGTCTCCTGAGGGACTCTCCTTTACTGATACTTCAGTGTTGTCCTTTGATGTAATAATCCTGTATTGCATAGTCTGTCACTCAGACTCGATGAAGTTGGGCTTCTGGTGCAGAGGAATAGAATACAAACAAAGCTGAAAATAAAAATAATTTAGATCTACAAGACAGAGATAACAGCTATGCCTAAACTTAAAGGAAGATGCTACTGCACAGAACCATTCATGATGAATGTGAAAATAAACCAGTAGCTTGATTTCGCAGAACTATAATCTAAACTGACAGATTTTGTGTCTACACTTCATCCAGGCTATGTCATCAGCCAACTTAAAATACATAGATACTTAAAGTAGCCCTTTCATTGAGTGGTGGTTTCATTTTTTTTTATTTTTTTTTTAATATAGCTCAACCACATCCTGCTCTGTAGCAGTTTTCTCTTAGGGGAAGGTAATCTGTTTGTAAATATGGGTGGATTGTTTTTGTTTTCCTTGGAACTTCATTTGGAAACGGGATAAGGGTACTAAGACTACCAGCCCATAGGAAAATTCGTGTTGCTTTGTTCAAAAGATCAAATTTTGAGGTATAAGAGTAAAGCTCATAGCCAAAAAATGGGCTGCAAAGATAGACAAATCAGCTTGGTTAAATTGTCAGGGAAAGGAGAAGCTGAACATTAGATTCATCATCCTAAGTGAACATGCATCAGCTATAAGACCTTTGGAAAATCAGGTTAATTTAAATTTAACTTCTAAATTGGCAAGTTGTTAATGGAAGAATTCCTTTGCCCATTTGCTTTAGTTCATAGGAACTGTGGTTTCCAGACACTGAAGGACCAAATAATTGTGTAACATCCTTCAGAGTATTTAAGGGTAAAGGTAATTTTATACTTTGAGCAATTTTGAAAGCTAGGTGGCATGGGGCTTGGGTTCATTCTTTCCCCCTGCCCCTCTGTTGGATACAGTGTAGCTGGAGAGATGTTTGGAAAACTGGAACATGTTTCTGGAATTGTGAACCTGGAGTCTAAAGCAAGTTAGTTGTATTTTTTTAGCTGCTTTGGAAAAGCTAAGGATCGGGAAGTAGTAAACGTACGGTTTCTGTTCAGAAACAAAGTGTTTTCCTATTCTCGTTGGTGGCATATGGAATCTAAATAAGAAACAATTCATAAATGGAAACAATAACAGCAATATGGTGGAATTAAATGTTTTAGATTTTGGATAATCACAGGAAAAGTTGACACATCTGCCTTTAAGTGAAAGGATTATTGTGTTTGTTTTATAAGTTCAAACAACTGATAGAGAATTGCAGGTTTGTCGACCGATGCTGTGCGCTAGAACACCCAGACAGAGCTGCTCTGGAAGACACTGTCCTGATTTTAGCCCATTGTGATTTTGTAAGTTACACCACTAATGTCAAATTTTCAAAGATTACTTTGCTTCAGCTACCTCTCTTGAAGAATGTCCCTTTTCTGGCATGTGCCTTAGGTGGAGCTGCATGTGACTGTACCCTCTATGTACTGGTCAAAAGATCAATAGGGTTGTTTTAGGTAATGTGACTTCTGAAGAGGCTGCATCTTCTCTTATCTTTTTAAGAGACCTTGTTCAGTTTGGTCACTGCTTGATCAGCAGCACTCTTTTATTAGTTAGTATTGAGATTACGTGGCTGTCTGTGTGATTATACTTTTGCCATTTAATTTTACCACCACCAGCTGGGGATGGGTTCAACTTTTAAACCAGTCTCCAAAACTTCCAAAATACTGTGTGTTGCATCCAGTGATCTGTAAGTGGCAATGTGTCATTTTGAATTCATAGTTCCAAATGCACACTTAGCATCTCAGGTTCGTGATTTCTGAAATGCTGATCTTACCAATTCTGCTATTCTTATTTCCTTGTTGAAGCCAGCAGTAAACATTCCAAGTAATGAATTTAACTACTAAAGGCATCCTGACCAATGTGACCTTGCCAGAATGCTTTCTCCTTTTAAAGGGATGATTAATAATGGCTTTGAATTGAATAATTGATGTATTCCAAGAGGAATAATGTTTTCCTTGGAAGAGTTTTCTTGCTATAGGGTGAGATTGCATCTGACACATTCAGCTATAATTCAGACCTGAAGCTGAATGTTGTGAAAACACTCCAAAATAAGGTATCTTCTCACACCAGTTTCCTAGGAAACTTAAAATTATTGAACGTGAAGTGTCTTCCCCCCGCCCCCCCCCCCCCCCCCCCGATATTTGAAAATGTATTGAGATGCATCAATCAACAGGCTCAGTATGTCAAACTTAATTCTTTAAATTTGATTTGCAGTAATATATCATATCTGCACCCTCAGATTCCCAGGGAGCAAATGCTTCACAGCAGGCAGCTCTGTTCCCACTACAGTATGAACAGTATCAAATGTATAAGGCTGTAAGACCTGTTGTTGAGTTCTTAAATATATTTCATAAGAATATTGCTGTCCTTGTACAGTTTGAAATTATTTTGGTGCAGAGTCTTTCATTTATATATGACTGGCAGGGAAGTCTGGAGGTCCTGGGGAGGAGAGGTGGTGACAGCTGACTGCTGCAGGAGCTGGTGTGAAGCACACCCCCAGCCCTGCAATGAGGGCAAGAGACTGCACCATCCTCTCATCCAGGTCACCTCTGTGCTCCAGCTGCCACCTTCCATCAGTTTGTAGAGCTGGTCTTCAACACAGGTGATGTAGCAGTACTGTGTATTAAATAAAACCAGTCAGTCATGGGGTTTTTTTGCTGGACTCTGGCAGCAAAGTTTACACTCACAGAACTGTAAACGTGCAATGTTCTGAATGCGTTTGAAATTTCTGCCTTGTCTGTCCATGAGGTCCCTCTAAACAGAGCTAATGTGGCACCCTCCTATTCCGCACCCATCTTCCAGTGGAGATGCTCTTGTGTCTTTGTCTACTCAGAACACAAAGACTGGATTACATTTGGCCACGGTCAGCGTATCCCCTCTAGCTTGCTCAGAGCTGATCTCCCAAATTTGTTCTGAATAAGGCCAAAGAAGAATCACCCTGACTAACTTGGAGCCTGACTTTGCCTCCTTTGTGTAGGGTTGTGTGATTCAAATATATGCTGCAAAGAGCCTGATCTCTTGGATGTCGTGACAGTTGTAGTCAAATAATATTAATTTCCTGTTTTCCCTTCAGAAATATTTGGTAGCTTGATCTCAGGGATTTTCTTAGAACTCGGATTAAAACATAAATAGGGACAGAGGGATTTCCTAAAGGTAAAGCAGTTTTACTGGTATATTTAATGAAAAAAACGTACCCCCAGTATGAAACGAGATCTGTTGTGTTTTACGTGAAGACTGGTCATTCAAAATAACGTCAACAAAACAGTCTTGCTGCCCCTTGAGACTTATACTTGATAATGCACAAGAGCAATTGAAAGTCTTCTCATGGCATTCATTTTTAATTACTTCTGTGGTACAAGGTCATAGATATAAGCCACTTGTCAGCCTGGATAGCTTCACAAAGATAAAGACTAGATTTATAGCATTATGCAGAATTCTGGGAAAAAACAAAGGTCACATTTTTCAAATTTAAGTGTTCAAAGTTAGCCTCTTAAATCAGCCTTCAGACGCTTATATAAACAGCCTGCTTTTCCAAAGTGCCAGGCAGTGGCTCTTTGTGCTGACTTTGCTGGAAACAGTATTTTGCCCAGTGCCTCTGTGTTATTTGTTGAATCAGCGAGCCAGCTATAGGCTTGCAGGTCCTCTTCCAGGTTCTGCTGTTAAATAGCTTTGTCTTAAAGGTGGCTGCATTGTCAAAAGCTTTTAAATTATTATCAAGACAATTCTTCATTCTTAATTTTCAAGCTGTAACGTGGGTTACTCCATTATAAGAAAGACCCATGTCTCCCTGCTCCAGGTTTGACTGTCATGAAAATAGCGTAAGGAAGTTGATGTTTTCATGCCAAGTTGGCATGACTGGGTGCAACGTTTTAAAGACTTTTGTAGTACGAATTGTTTGACTTCCTAGTGAGAGTTCTTAAAAATGACCGTAACCATTCTTAACACCGTGTTCTCTTCCAGACTAGTAGTTAAAGCTTAGTGTACAGTGGAAATGTCTTTTTCTAGACTGCGATTTAAGACTAAACAAAACTGTATGCTTTTTGGCAACAAAATCTTTAGCAAAGACTTAGCTTCCGAGCTCTTGGTCTTCTGAGGGTGTACTTGGATGTAAAGACATAATAAAAGCATAGAATATTTGGAAATATAAAGCAAACAGAATTTCCTACAGCATGTTTACATTATTTTCTTCGTCTAATAAAGTAACAGGTACAAGAATGGAGGCACTGTGAGGTCAATGATGGCTTGAGTTTCTAACACTGTCCTCTGAATTCTCTTAGGAAGTTGTTTTAGAGGTGAAGCAAGCATCATAGCTAAATCAATATAATTAAAACAGACGAGGATAGCATGAGATTTGGGAGATAACAGCAACTGCATTAAGAAAACTCCAATTAAGTCCCTGGAAAGTAGCTGCAGAGGTAGGAAGAATAACAATCCCTGAGAGAATAGGGGGGAACATTTTCTGTTTAAGGACTTTGTTTGAGGACTGGTGATGAATAAAAGCATTGCTTATGTCCAAATTATTTGAGGCTTTTTTGTTTGCTTTCTGGAGGAGAAAAAAAAAGGATTAAAACACAGAGTTTGAGTATGAACCTGGGCTTTGGTTCAGATGAACTCAGACTAAGTAATGGCAGAGTGGTGAGGCTCAGTAGCAGTTTAAGATAGTGTGACTCCTTTTGTTTGTGTGTTCGTATACTTGTGCAAGCAAAGATGAGAGAAGCCCAAAGGTGACCTTTAGAAGTGATGCCACATGTAACTGCACTGAAGTAGTGGCAGGTGTTGACATCATGTAGAGGAATCTGTGGGAATGATCTTTTAAGAAAGCGGTGTGTCTTTTTTTGCCAGATTGCTGATCTTCCAAGTTGTGGGAAGTGCTTGTAAGGTTTTGAAAAGCTGGAACAGCTGCTCTGCTAAAAATAAATAAATAAATGCCTGAAATCTTATTGACGAAGCCCTTTCAAATTCATGTTTGTCAGGCTTGTCAGCTGCACTAACACTCTTTGTTGTTGCTTTTACCTCCTGTGTTTGCTGAAGTAGGTGTTGTTCACTGTAAATAACTATTGTTCTGGTTTTCTGGCTCATTTGCCTGAATTTCCTCTGTTGTTACACTTTTGGGTAAGAATGAGTGGGTGTGGAGACACAGACATGGTGTTTCCATCTTTGCAGGTGAGCTCAAAGCTCATACGAGGATACTGTTGATCTGAATTGACTCTGATCATGCTCTGCTAGACACTGTCAGATAAGTTGTTTCCCAACCAGCAGCCTGTCAGTATTTTGGTCGGCAGTTGTCCGATGAAGGGACAGTTTTGTTGATGATGTTTTTCACTTCAAGGGAGGGGAATTTGGTCTGGGTTTGATTTTTTTTTTTTTTTTTTTTTTTTTTTTTTTTTTTACTTCAAGGCATAGCAGGCCCAAGACTAAGCAGCAGAGTTAAATGGACAGGTAAAAATTCAGCATGAGTTTGGAATGTCAGTGTTTGTTACCTGTTGGAAACAAGAAACACAATCATTTTAGTCTTCCATGGAGGAAACTTTCAAAAAAATATGATGGATTGTTTCATCTACACCCACCCATCTCCCAACTTCCTTACATAGCAGCTGTGTCAATGAATAAGACTTCTTGTTGGAGCAGTAAATGACATGCCAGATATTCCAACCGGTATATCCTACCAAGGATACAGTAAAGAATGTGCCTGGATACTAGAGGGGATTTGTCTGCTAGTTTTCATTTGCTATGATTGATTTAATGTTTAGATTGTGATAGGGCTTAAAGGACTGAACTAGAATTTGTCCATCATGTTCAACATTGTCCAGACGTAAAGCAAACAGCATTTCCAAAGATATCCATCTGAAAAATGAGAGCAAACAAATTGGTATGGATGAGTAATCAGACCTGAGCAAATAAACAACCAATACGTATCGCAGAGGGACATGCCTGCTTTTTTCCAAGTCAGTAGCTGTGACGGGAACACAGCCAGTGAATTAATAGTTTGTATGCAGTACAACAGCAGGGCTTTTCAATGAAGGATCAGGCTTTGGGTCAAGAAAGTACATTTATGTGATTTCCTATCTTTTATTTTCCCATCGTTTCCACTCTTCAAATCTAGTTAAACTGCTCCCCCTCTTCTCTCCCACTCACAACATCACTCAACAAGTAAGGAAGGGACTGGGGGCAGCTCGCTGCCGCATGTCTGCCAAGGCAAAGGCAGACCAAGCTGCAAGAGCGTAGCAAGTGGTAACGTGGGAGTCAGAGCTGCAGAGCCATTCATAATCCACATCTCTCTTCCCCATAATTATCTTCGCTACCCAAGAGAGCTGAGAACTCCCTTAAGCCTCCCTGCAAGTCATTTAGATTCTAATTGGGATTTAAAAACTCTTGAAACCTGAGTGGGTGGCTCAGTGCATTATTGCTGATGAATGTTACCCTGGGTGATGCACCCAGCAGACCCACAAAGGACCTGCGCTCAGCTTTCCGTTGAAGGACTGTCTCGTTTTTGTTCTTGAGTGCAGATTTGCTCTTTGCCTCAGCTAATTAGGAGCTGGTTTCATTCACAACAGCAATTCCATTTGTGGCATTATACCAAAATTTTAATTTAATTTTATGTTGAATCCTTTCCCTTCTTCGTGTTTCTTTAAAATGGAGGTGATCCATCTTGCTTTCTCCACTTAAATGTTTTCTGCCTCTCCTCCCCATTGTGTTATTTTATTTTTTCTCAATGATTCACTGAACACAGTTTCATTAACTGCTCAGCAACATCCCTGTGAGGACCTTGGCTCTCTAAGGCTTGACTTTGCAGACCCATATCCTTGGCTGGTTTTTTGTTGGTGTGTGTCCGTATCTGTGTCCATCCCCCCCCATGAAGCTCATACTAACTGGTCAGTATCCTTGGCTGGTTTTTTGTTGGTGTGTGTCCGTATCTGTGTCCATCCCCCACCATGAAGCTCATACTAACTGGTCATTGTTCCCTTGTTGCTAATTCCCTGCCAGACTTCCTCTTCCTGTTAAACTGGCCCACAACCATAAGCAGAATGATGTGAGAGGGTCCATCAGCACAGTAAAGAGGTGGAGAATTGCACTGCTGGGGCAGAACTGGGATGACATCACTCTGATGGATTTTACTGTGGCAGCTGCATAGGGACCTCCATACCATATATCAAGCAGCTGATAAATGAAGCACGTAATTCAGAACAGGACTGATGGAGGCTGCAGCCCTACTGTGGCAGCAATTTCTAAGGAAGAGGAGGGGTTAGCAATTTAGAATGGGTGGAGGGGCTCTTTTCACCTGGGCAACGTAGTCTGGATTGAGTTTCCCCACCCCATGCACTCCTTTCATTTGTTTATCATCTTAAATCTCTTGAGCTACTCCCTTCACCAGCTGCAGTGTGCTTTCCTGTGGGCGCTGCACATAACCACAGCAATCTCTGCTCAGTGAGGCAGAGAGGGAATGATGTTGTTAGCTCTGAATTAATTTGCTCTGTGAGTGTAAATCTGGCTCCTACTGTTATTTTGGTGAATTATTTTAAATGTAAATGCTACAGAGACAAATTAAATGTGTAGATGTGGTACTGACAAAGCACACTTGAAAGAGAGACACTTCAAATACACAAAAGTTGTTCCCTTTGTCATTAATATAATGTGCTTTTAATAAACTATGGATGCTCTTGGCTTTCAGAGCTGTCTGATCATCATGGATTCCTGTCCCAGACTTACTCCTAAAAGCTGTAGGCTGTAAGTCAAGTGAAAACAGATAATCAAAATCTTGGGGAAACTGCCTCTAGCCCATTTTCCTTCACTCCTGGGTCATCGCTCGGGCTTCTGACCCAGGCATATGGCTGGAGCTCCTCGCCAGCAGGAGGCTACTGGGGTTTATTCCAGCTGCAACATAAACCTATGTGACTGAGAGATCCCTGTTAAGAGGCTGTGCTAGATCTGGGGCTGCAGTGCCCAGCTGCTCTGAGGAAACTGTTCTAAAAACTTACTCTGTGTTTCTCCAGTGAGAGGGTGGCTTTTTTGGTGTGTGTGTGTGTTGGGTTTGGTTTTTTTTTTTGGTTTGGTTTTGGTTTGGTTTTTTGCCAACAACAACTTGTATTCACTAATTCCTGGCACTTGCAATGTATGAAGCAGGTCTGTCCTTTGAGAAAGAAGAGGAACTCGGGCATGGCAAATAGTATTACCTGTACTAGGTGACACTAGTCTTAAGTGAACTCTGGTCTATGGTTAATACTCGTTTCAGTCTGTGACCTTCAGTAGATGATCTAATTCCAACTTCTTTTGGTTTCCCACCAGTTAGATGAACAACACAAGGCTTCTCTCATTTTTCCCTCTCCACCAGCTTCTGATGGTTATGAAGATTGGGGCTGTCCCAGTGTAGTCCAGCTGTTCTCCAGTGTCAGATAGGCTCGATTGTGGCTTCCAACACTGAACATCCTACCATATGGGCAGCCGCCTATATGCATTTCAAATCATCCAACCCTGCCTACAAGCAGGGTGCAGCAGGCAGGCCGCTTCTAGCGGTACAGCCATGGTTTCTGCTGTGGCCGTTGCATGGCTTGTGTCTCACTGTGGGCACAGAGTGCTCTTCTGTGTAAAACCACAGAGCTGGTAACGGCTCCAGTGGCTCTCTGGTGAGATGGAGAGCTCTGTAACTGTGTGGGAGAAGCACCTCTAAGGGTTGCTTTTCCATGCTCCCCTTCAGCAAGGTGGGGGCACAAGCAGAGCCCAGCCAGGACCATTCCCACTGGTGACTGCCTGCATCCCAAACCTGTAGGAAAGTGCAAGGGTGGACACATACACCTTCTTCTTCTGGACCATTTTGGACAAGCTTTATTTGATTTTTACACAATCCTTCCCTCTTGTTTTTCTGACTATCCTTCAGTGTAGCCTGTCTCAGTGCTACCTGCTCAGGTTTGAACGCAGACCACCTGTGCCAGTTGCTCTTTTCAGTGCCGTTTTTTGTATGACTTTTGCTGCTTCATATCCTCAAGATAGCTCTTTGTGGAGTTGGGCTCTTGGCACCTTATTCTCTATTCAGATGCGTAAAGAAAGGTTTGTGCAGCATTCTTTTGTGAGCTACTGTTGCTAGAATTATCCGTCTGCTTTTGTACTTCAATGACATAAATCCCAAGCTTGGGCTTTGACTAACAACAGTATAAAGCAGGGTTTTAATACTTGCACAGAAGGTTGTAGTACTAAATGTTGGTGACAACCCCTCCCTGTGTTCCTATGTATGGGATTTGTTGCCGTATTTAGTGAAATCTATCAGGACAGCCGTATAAAATATGGAGAAATCTGCTTGAGCTAATTGGATGCTTGGCATTATTCTCTGCCAGAACGTTGTTTTTTGGTGTTGCCTGATTGCCAGGGACAGGTCAGATCAGTGGTTTCGGAGAGACGCGGAGGGGCCAGCTGTGACCGTACCGGTGGATTTCAGTGTTAAACAGAGAATGAACATTTGGGGCAGCGGGAATGAGGCATCCAAGTCAGCTACTGTGCAGCTTAATAGTTGTCTGTCTGACTAGTCCTGTGCTGTTGAGGAAGCTGAAAGACTATTTCAGCAATCTCTGCTAACTTGTCTTTAAAGATTTTTGTACAGTGCTTGCTTCTTTGCTGCTTGACCTAGTTTATGCTGTGCATGTTGGGTCAGTACCTACATTAAAAGCCTTCATTCTCCTACTTCCATGATGGATTTCTAGTGCATTGGGTCACAGTTCCAGACTACTGTTTTATTTATTTAGTTGTAATCATGTCTCCCATGTAAGCTGCTTTAGAGCAAATTCTTATTTTTCATTGGTCTTATTCTTCCCTGGAACATTAGTTAGTTTGGGAAAACATGTAATGGCTATCTTGGGCTGTTCTTCATCAAGAATTGAAAACTTCCATATGACTATGAACTGCATTTTTTTGGTGAAATATGCCCATGAGGACTTTTCTGCCAGGAAAACTAATCCAAAATGCAGTAGCAGGTTTTGAGACTGCAGAAAATTGATGAGCTTGGTAAGATCAGGGAAGAAAAACAGATCTCTAGTAAAAGAAAACACAGCTTTCAAGGCACTTAGCAGAGGTATAGAGCATTTTAAGTAACACAGATAAATAACTCTCTGGAGCTTTTGCTTTTTCATCTAAGCAGAGATCAGAGAACAAATAGCAAAATGTGAGGGGGAAAAGCAAAAGCTTTAAAGATGTCAATGAACATTTTTTCAAGCTGAAAATTACTCTTAGCAGTGAAAATAGCAGAAGATGCATAAGGCAAGAGCGATGAAGCCGTGCAGAAAATAAGGGGAAAGAATGAGATCAGAGGGATACAAAGAAAGTTTGGAATTAAGTGACTACAAAATCCCTTCTTATAAATGATTTATTTTTGTTTGTGCTTGAAAAATGTTTCTAGTTTGTTTCTGTTGCTGTACTAATTCACTGAAAGCTGTTTGTCGCTGTCAGACAAATGTTTTTCAGACAGTGTATGAGCAAAAAGCGATACTTTAATGCTCTTTTAAAAAAAAAATTAAAAAAAATAAGTGCAAACTATGGTAATTCTGCATAAAACTATAATCAGTGGCATTCCATATGGCTTTGAGTTTTATATTAATGGGACAGGTCTTGGCCCCAGAACTGCTTTATATGCAATCTATACTACTGGCATGTATTTGGTAGCGAATTTCTGTATAATGATATTACATGTCAGAGCAAAGCTGAAAGAATAAGTGATGTTTCACAAAAATCAAGCAAAGCTGAATGAAAGTTACACACTTCCACAGAATATTCTGCTTTTATTATAACATCATATGCACCTCCATGTCCTGAACCACCATTAACATTGCATGGAGCTGATTTAGACAATGAATAAGTCTTTAGTATGTTATCTGTATTTATTGATTTGAAAGCGTAAACAATCAAGTATTTTGTTAAAAAATAGCTCATATTCCAGTCATTTTGATGTCAAGTTACTGCACTGAACTGATAGCTGCTACACTGAATTTATACCTTGCCATGTTATTGGAAGTAATCAAGTGATGGTGATGTGCCCTTAACAAAACATTGTGTCGTGAAAATATTGATGTGGACAATCTTTGCAGGTCTTGCTGTAACCTCTGACAGCACTTTATTTTGTTACTGGGAAGCTTTGGTTTCAGGTAATAATAAGCTAACAAACCCTTAGGTGCTTTTCTTGGCCTGCTGACACAGTTACATTTGTAAGATGCATTTGCATTATGGAGTGAAATGGGGACTCAAGAACAGGCTTATGTGTCCCCAGGCTCCAGTGCTTTTCCTATCCAAGCTGTATAAGATCAAGCTCAAAGGTGGCTTTTTTTCCACCTCTTTGGCAAAAATTTTGAGCATGACATCACGTGTAAGTTGGACAGCTCAGACTGTCACCAGGGGTGTTGACAGCAGTATCTTTCTTTCCACTTGGTTCAGTTCTACTACTGCAGCTGTGTCACATCCATTAAACTAAAATTACTAGTTAAATCAGCTGTTCTCTGCATTGTGGTCATGTTAGCTATTTCATGCAACAGAAATCTTTGTGAAGCCCCCTTCTTCATCATGGACACTGTTGTCCTAGCAGGTGCTAATCCAGATGAATATGTCAGCAAATGTTTTCTTTAAGCATTGACATTTTTCACTGATTTTGAGAACAGAAAGTTTATGCTCAAGTAGCCTGTACAGGTCAACCTGCCACTGAAGGGTATTTGCTAATGCCTTGAGGAGACCTCAGGGAAAGGTTCCTGCCTATGAAACAGATGAAGTGCAGTTTTCTTCTGTGTAAGGAGTATAAATGCCATATTTTTAATTCTCTCAGGCTTATGCTTTTACTTTGAGACTTCAGTGTTTGTTCTAGCTACAGACTGCTAATCCTCTGTTAGCTGCAGCTTGTTCAGGGCTGTGATGAGCAGAATGGCCCTCCTGTGGTAAAACTGGATACTTCTGTAGCAAACACCCTTCTAAGCCACAAAAAGGGTTCTCAAATTAAATAAACATGTGGACATTAAGGAAGGGGAATGCTTTTCCCAAGGGCTGAGAGTTTCCTTGGCCTGATAGGATTTGATAAATGGTAGTTATCAAGGTATGAACTGGCAGACATGAGCTTGTTCCCTAGTTAAGTTTCCTATCAGCGCAGCAATGTCATAATGAAGTCATTGTTTGTGTCGTCTTTGCCCTGCCCCTTTTCTCCAAGCCTATTTTCTTATTCTTCATCTTTTCTTTGCAACATACAGCAGTTGTTGAACATTTTAAAATCGTACTTCCCAGTCTAGAAAACGACACAATCATTTATCATAACAAAACACAAATGGAGAAAAATTCTCTGAAAAATGGGCATGAACGAGGCTGGAATTGTGCCTTGAAATTGCTTATCTAGTTTCCTTGTCTTTTTTTTTATAGCCTCCCTCACCCCAGCCAGGCTCGTATGATCAATGCAGTGTTGCTAAGGATCTTGTGGTCTATAGCAATTTGTCCTTTTTTTGTTGTTGCAGTGATTGCTGATGGGGCACTGGACAAGACAGCTCTAACAGATGATGTGGGAAGCGAGGAGGACCTCTATGAGGACTTTCGGAGCTCGAACCACCGCTACGGCCACCCTGGGGGAGGTGGAGAGCAGCTTGCCATCAATGAGGTATTGCACTGGCTGGTTTCTGACAGGCAGGATAAGGAAGGATCTTGTGAACCATAAGAGAGCTCAACAACTGAACTGATAATGGTAAAGGGCGTGGGGCTTCAAATTTGCTGTGGGTACCACTTAAAACTGGGTAATGACGGAGTCTGGGCCTTCCATCAGGGTGCTGTCCCTAACAGCAGAGGACAACGATGTAAGGTAATGCAGAGCCACAGGTCCTGAGCAGGTAACTCTCCTCTTAGGTGTTTTTGGATGGGAAGTTTGAAACTATGAATGAGCAGCCTGGTCAGGGCTGGTGTGAGACTTGAAATGTGGTGTACTGAGGGCATAAAGGAAATGCTGAGGGGGGAAAAACACACAAAAAAACCCCCAAACAAACACCAAAAGCAACTGGTGTGCGTACCTCTTCATAGGTAGGTGGAAGGGTTCTAAGCTCAATGTAGCCTTGGTTTTCACTGCTTCTTCCTGTTCCCCAGTAAATTCAGGATGTGAGAGATGCCTTTTTAGTCAGCACTTTTAGCTATTTTATTTTATAGTGCTGACACTGATTAACTTGAGATCAGCAATTTAAAATTGTACTACTTAGTTTAACTGATGTGATGAGCAACATATTAACAGGATTTAAGATGTTGGGTGGTTTTTTTGCAAAAATACAGTGGCTTTGTCTAATGTGTTAGAACTGGCATCCTGTTACATGCACAATGCTTTTTTGTTGGGGTGAACTAATAAGCTTTTTCATTAGAAGAGTGGAGCGTGTTCACCATGTGAGTGATCTCTTGCACTCTTACACCTTCTTTCTTTCTTCCCTACACTGTTACCTTTACATGACCTTCACAAGATGAGAAGGCAAGGATAAAAGATGTAGTATATTTCCTTGTGGCTAAGCTGTAACTGAAACTGTTGACTGAGGGTCTGTGCCTGTGTGTTTGATCTATACAGCAGTGGTGCTTCTGGGGTCTGCAAAAGCTCCAGAAAGCTGCACAGTGAGGATAACAGCTTTTCTTCAAAAACAACAGCAGCAAATGCGCTTCTAGCAGTTTTCCTGCTCCTAGAGCCCAGAATCCCTGATTACACAGCCCCGTGTGCCTGGGGTAAGGAAGAGACTTGCTATATTTTCTTCCCCTACTGGTTATGTCCGGGGGTTGTCAAACTATGGCCAGAGCTTTTTGATTTAACCTCAGCTCTTTTGGGCTGTTGTCACTGGTAAGCAAATGCCGGTAGAACACCAGAAAATCTTGAGTTGCATTCTTCTGCATTTACTTGGTGTGTTGTGAGTGTCCCAGGCACCACAGGAGTCATTCCCACTGGGAGTGTGCGAGGAGGATTTTGCTTCTCTCCCATGCAGGTGCTTGCCTTGGTAAGTCTTCTTAGTGTCTCATCAAACAGAACATCCTCTGGATTTTTCTTTCCTTTTTTTTTTTAAAGGAAAAGGCAAAATATTTTATTTTTTTAAAGTGCGTCTTTACAAATCTTTGAAGTCAGGGGAAAAAATTAACTTGCTAGTGGGTCTATATATCCATCAGTCATCTTCCGGGCTTTCTCTTTCATCATCCATTATTATTGAGAGCAATTGTTCTTTTTTTCTTACAAGTTCATTTTATTAGAGTAAAATTCCATCATTTAACTCCTAATCAGGAAAGCAAATGGATGTGCCCAAAGCAGGTGTAATTTGATTAGTCTTTGAAGGGTATGCGGGGTTTTGTTGGCCAGTTGACTGGAAGAGAAAAGATTATTTTTGGCTTGTTCCCTAGAAGCTTGCCTGTTCAGGGGCCAACAAAGCTGTAAGAATAGGCAGCACATTATTTACTTTGTCAACTGGTTCCTACGGGTAATTAATCCATCACTTAGCTTCACTGAGCCTTAGCAAAGTGCTTTCCTGCACAACCACTTCCTGGAACAAAAGACTACAGTAAAATACAAAATCTCTTGAGGTGAAATACTAAATCTGTGAGGGAGGGATTCTGCATGAACAGACATCTTAAGTGTTGGAATTGAAATATCTCAAATAACTGGCAGACGGACAGGCTTGTTTTCGTCTTCCCTGCTGGACCAAAAGCTGGGTGTTGATTCATCTTGAGTGTTTTCTATAGTAGTGCTAGGAGTGATGGGGGGGGAAGATAGCAATGTCCAATCATTTAGTAGCGTTTTGTGAGTAGTCTTCTCTTTGTTTTATTGTATTCCAAATTGTCTTTTATTGGTCATGGATAAGGAAACTATGGTAACTGCACTATTCTTAGCCTTCTTGTAAGAAGCAGCTTTCAAATAAACAGAGAAGGTTGAAATATATTTTTAAGGCATTTGGCAGACAAAGTGTTGCATTAAAAAACAAACCACCCGACCACTGAGTTTTAGCTCATTTTGGATCAAGAGAAAATGGTTATGAAATAAGAAAGAAACCTTTCACAGAACTAGAATAATTTATTGGCAAGAAGACTAGAGGGATCAAAGAAAGCTGGGAAGGCTGTATAGAGCCCACCTAAGAAGATCAGCATGAGGGTGTGTAATAGCCAAGAAAAATCAATCAAAAAGTAATAATAAGGGTTTGGGATGAGAAAGAGGCGGGGGAAGCAATTTTCTTGGGGCATCTGTTTGACATTCTTGATGCTCATGAAAAGAGATTTTTGTGTTTAGATTGTACTTGGTGGAGTTTACTTTGTGTTTGTTCCAGATAAAGACCCTATCCTTGTATCTTTTTGCTTCCACAGTATAATTAGGTAAAACGCGGCAAGAGAAAAATCTATATGGCCAATGCATTGTGGTTCTGTCTTACGTATAGGGCAGACATAGATTCAAGCATCATGAAACGTGTTATATGTTAGACTGAAGTTGAGGACGTGAGGGATTATGTATATAAAAAGCCTGCCTGGCCAGCTCTCGAGTGATCGTGGTGATAACGAGGAGAGCTATACTGCTTATCAAGTGTGAGTAGGGTTAGGTAGGCCTGACTGTGGAAATACCTGATGCGTGCAAAGGGTTTGTTCTGTCCTGCTGTGCAGGGGGGTCTGCGTGGCGCTCTGCGCCAGAAGAAGCACTGTTGCAGTTCAACATGTGGGGCATTTAGCCCCATGCAGCCCCAGGTGAACAGTGCTGTCCCTGGCTTGTGAAAGCCAAGCACTACATGTTTGCAAAATAACAGCAAGACTCCCTGTTTTTTCCTTATCTCTTACATCTCTGATAAGTTCGGAATTTGGTATGCGAAGTCTTGTTCCTGGGGAACTGCACAACTCGTTGGCTTCAACAGGCCAGGATTTTATCTTAAGATGTAACACCATTGCCTTACGTTTTAAAGTTACAATCCTGTAGTATGTTACAGATGTTTGTGCGCTAACCAGTGCTTGTTGACAACATGCAATTAAGCTAATTGGTTCCAGCATAAACGTTTCTGATTTAACAAAGTAATTCATACAGAGGAATGCTCAGGAAGTGGCACAAACGATACATCTGCCATGTACCAAAAGCGACAGATACTGTGGCAGTCCTCGTTTTGTCTTGCTGAGCAGGGTACAACTGAGGCTCTTGAGTCTCTAAAGCATGATTATTGTGCTAAACTCTTTGATCACTCACTGGGAAGTTGTTCTAGGCTCACCCAGTGCTCCTCCAAGCACAGCCAAATTTAAATAAGAGAGGCATACGCACACTGGTTTGTGGTTTTTTATATGTACACTGGTTTGTGTTTTTTTTATTTAGTTGGTGTGGTTTTTTTAAACAGCAACAAAGCAACTACCCCCCCTCCCCCAAAAAAAAAACCCAAAAAACAACCACAAAACCCAAACCTCATAAAATGTTAATGCAGATGAGATCAGAACATATTTTAGTTTTGTTAAGTGTGAATAAAATCCTTCATAGCATTTTTCACATTATCTATGTTCCAATTAATGGAAATCTGTTTTGTATTACATGAGGACAAATTTCAAAAGACAGAAAAATTTAAAATAGTGCCATAAAATGTTATCATCCCCCTTTTTTAAAAAAGTACGGAATAGGTTGAAAAAGCTATGGTCACGACAGATTCCCAGACTGAAAACAGAACTAGAATTATTGATCATATGGAAGCAATATATAACGTTCCTGTGTCATCTGGGAAAGGAGATTTATTACCACTTTTATATCTTAATGTGAGTATATTGCTCTCCCAACTGATACTAAAGCAAATAGAAAGCAGTTAACAAATACATCCCCACCATACCTCCCCTTAGTTTTTTTTTTTTTTCGTTTTTTTTTTATCCAGAGGGCTTAATTCCTGCCTTTGTGTCTTACGTATTTCTGCAACCAAGGTTGACAACTGTGGTCCAGAAGCAGCAATTGTGATTTATTTGCAGAATACTGTATAAAGCTCAGTGCTGTCAAGGACAAGAAATAATGTTCCCCAATGGACATAAATCTTTACTGAATCCTCGTTTTTGGTCCCAAGTGCTTGCATGATTTTGTATAGGAATCCGGTGCGAACAGAGTATGGAGTCAGAACTGTAACTTCTTTTACTGCCTGATGGATTTAGTTTTCACAGTTCTCAGGTCTGCAAACTTCTAAGGTTATTTCAGAGGGCTTTTTCAATGGATTTAAAGCAAATCAGTATATTCAAATACTTGATAGCAATTATGTCTCATCAAACATAAGGATCAGGAGCTAAGTGGTCCCAGGGGTTGCCAGAGCCGTATTTCTACTTTCTACCAGGGGCAGCTGTTGCTTCTCCAAGGCACTTTCTTGTGCCCTTGTCAGCGTTAGGATTTGGTCATCCCCTGAGCAAGGGAACCTCCCCCAGCAGGCTGAAGACGAAGAGAGGGTGATGGAAGCCAGTGGAGCTCGCTCAGCGCTGGAGATTATCTTCATCTGAGGAAGGACTATCTTGCAAGTGAATGCGGGGTTTTTTTGGAGAGCTGGGAGGAATGGGGTAAACTTGCATACTTGCAGTCATGCAGTGAGCTCTTAGCAGTCCAAGTGCTTGTTCACACACACACGTGCAAAGTGTAGGTAGGTAGCTCCTATGCCATGCTACAGTCTCTAGCATACAAACAGACCACCAGCAGGAGTTCAATCCACACAGAGTATTTCTAAAAAATGTATCATTTTTCTGCTAGACCCATGCTTTTTCTAAATAGCCCTATTAATCTAATACACATTAGGAACAAAAAAAAAAACCAACAACAAACCCAACCCCAGGCTTAGCTTAGTTCTTGGGGCAAGAACAGCACATTGGAAGTCTTTCACAGTTTTAACTCCTAAATAAAAATGCTGAGGTGTTACAGTGGAAGGGGGCCTGCAGGTGCATAAGGGAATGATTGAGTTTATGGAGTTGGTCTTGAATGGACCTAACTCCTCCTTCCAGGAGCCAAGCTGAAGAAGCAGAACAGGAGAGGTAGCATCTGTGTCTCACCTCTTTCTGGACCACAGATGTGTCCCCACACACATACCAACATGTTTAAAGAGGGGAAAGTACTGCTGAAATTTTCATCTGTGGCTGTAAACCAGACCTAAATACACCACTCAAAGGAAATAACTGGAGACAGCATGGTGGTTTTGGAGTTCTTACACCAGTCCTGCCAGCCGTTAAATTGTAAAAAAGTTTCTGTTAACGCTTGTTAATGATAGTTTGTGAGTATTAGGGGACTCAATAACATCTGTTGTTTGCTGGAATTAAATGTGTTCCCAGTTACTGGGGTGTAGAGAGAGGCTTGGCCCCACAAATAGTTTTCCCTTTGGAAAAAAAAATGATCCAACAATATTTTAACTCCTGAAGTTACTTGTGCCAAGCCATTTCGAAGTCTGCATGTATTTTATCCAGTGCATCTGTGGCTTCCTAAAAATGTCACCTGCTCCCCACCACCTAAAGAAAACATGGCCTGTCTACTGATGCTATCACAAGAGGTGGTTGTCTCTTTATGGTGAAGGTTGCAACCAACTTCCAGTGCTTCGGCAACCTGTTAAAAGAGCTCTTTTAATCTGTACCAGTGGTGGTGTATATTGTAGGGCTAAGGGTTGGGTTTGCAGAAGGCCTTGGCTTCCTGCCTGCCACTTGTAGCACGTGAGGACCATCTACCAAGGCGCCACTGAGATCTTAAAATCCTTGCTTTGCTGCACCTGAGTTAGTGTGGCAGGCAGGCAGTCCCCCTCTGTGCTCCTGATGGTCCCTGCCTGCTGAGGGCTCGCGTGTGCACCTAACGCAGGCTTTTTCACCTGTCACCCTTCAGCCAATGTTGCCTGCAGGACGTGCCTGCAGAGTAGACACGCTACATCAGGCCTGTGCAGTGACAGCCAAGGATAACGCGTGAGCAGGTGAAGATGAGTGATTTCACCATTCGTGTGTGCAGTGGGAGCCTTGCTTTCAAACCTGCCCTCTGTCTGATGCAGAGGAGGAACTTGCCCCCATCCATGATGTATCTCACTAGCTATCCTTGGGTCCTTGGGATCTCCTTGCTGGGCTTTCAGGGATCCTTGGTTTGGAACCTAACTCTCCACGGCTGTTCGGTGGGAGGAAGAGCATTAGAAGCACTGCAATATTTTCACCCCATCTATAGATTGGTCTTTAGAAGTATAGCATAAACTTCAGTTAATCCTGCTTGAAATGGTAGCCTGACAGCATGCAGACAAGTGTGTTTTGCAGAATCTTGCTGTTACAACTCACTCTGCATATGTCTTGATTTAAAAAGTAGTTTTGGGGTTGTACATGCCCCAGTTTGTTAGTTCGAGAAACACCTGTGATGGATAACAGCACAATAACAAAGTGGGTATTGGAGTACAAAGATTTGCTGAGACAAGGGGATAAAGAAGGAATGTGACAAGAGTAGGAATGTTGGGTAAAGGTTAGTGCAGAGGTTACTACAGGTTTAAGTGTTTGCATAGAGACAGAGGAGTGAACATATCTGGTTTTATACCATACTTGTGCCTTGGGTTCCTCTCCGCATGGTTTTGATATCAAAACATTTTTTTGATTCGTTCTTCTCTCTCCAAATCCTGATTGAGAGCAGCTCCTCTCTGAAAAGTTTTCTTTTCTTTTCCTAATCCCCAGAAGACATTTGAACCTTGTGGTGGAAAAATAAAATCCATCCTGACTCTTCTGGCCCTTCAGAGAGCACTGTTAATCCCTCAAAAGATCTTCCCGGTCAGCTTCAGCCCTAGGCTGTGACCAGGGCCCCTTGTCCTACACCCAGAAAACTGGCGGCAGGGTTAGCAAGTTCAGCCACGCTTTAATGCAGCGAAGGCCTTGGTGTATTCCTTGCAGTTTTATATCGCCACTCTGATAAAAGCAGCAAAACTGTGGGAGCTGTAGCGGAAAGAAAGAACAGCAAGAACAACCAAGTTGCTGAAGCGCCAACCCAGCTTTTCCTGAGGCTCATGGAAAGACTCCCCCTCCCTCCGGGGCGCATGGGGCCAGCCCTTGCTCATGCCCTGGGAGAGCCGTTGGGTGCCGGTCAGTCCTACGCCTGCTCCTTGCAGCAAAGTGAGGAAATGTTACTTGCATTAACCCCACTACTCCCACGCTGGAGCACACGCGCGCTGCATGGGCGGGCAAACAGAACAGCCTTTGTCCCTTTGTCCCTAGCAGCGTGGGACTGCCTGGCACACCTCCGTGTGGCACATACTTGTCTGGCAGATCTGCACGGAGTTGCACAGTGTAATCAGGGCCTCAGAGGACAGGAGCAGAGCTGTGCTGCTTTACAGCGGTTGAATGTAAAGTGCAGCTTGCTTCTTGAAGTTTTGGGTTGAGGGACAGGTGCAGTTGTTGGGGCCAGTGGCCTAGAAAGGTGTGATGGGGGTTATTTGTTTCAATCCTACTTCCAGCTGGCTTTATAATCTTTAGAGAAGTTCCTGCTTCTGGCTATTCCACTGACTTGCCACTGGCGAGTCTTCCTGTCTGTGGGTTTTGTGAAAAGGAAGCAGGCCACTTGAGCTATCCAACATGGACCGAATGTCCTGCTTTTTCACCTTCCTCTGTCCCTAATGGATGCTTTGCTAGTAAAGCAGGGGGACACCTTGTTCATTTACTATTGCGGTTACCAATTTCCCATCCTTGCCTTGCTGATCACCTTGACAGTCACTTACCAAGTTTGCTTCTGACCTGTATCTTATCTTAGGTTGTTACTGATTTCTTGGTCAATGGCGCAGGCTCTTGGAGAAGAGCCCATCAAGACTCGTTCTTCAAGGGTGTGGTGTTCTGCTGCATTTTTTCCTGCCTGTTGGCTATAACAGGGGTGTCAGGAAAAGGTGGCCTCAGAAGGCTACTTGACCATGTAAAACTTCTGCCCTGCTTTTCTGTTGCATAGGACAAAAAATAAGCCTACTATACACAGCTTATGTATGTCTTTTACCCTCTCATAGCTTTCTCTTGCTTGTACTCCATGGAACTCGTTGTTCTCCCAGCCCTCCTATGGCTCCTTTAATTCCATCAGAGGACAATGAAGGAGGATTCTCAAATTAACATTATTACATGCCAGCTTGGAAGAACTTTACAAAGCTGTTACTTGTGAGCAGTTTTCTTGTTTTCTACATGTGCAAGACTGGTATATTCTGTAAGAGGTGAGGAGGCTGAACAGTCAGAGAAGTGTCATAACACTGCTTTGCAACCAAAGGCATTTTTTGTTTAAGATGACAGTTAAAGGAACCCTGTACTCACATTTTATAATGTGTGGGCTCAACAGACTATGCCAGACAGCCTAAAGCTACATGGCTTTTTTGAAAACTCCTGTATAGTCAGAACGAAAGGAGTCTTATGGTCTAGAAATAACCAAGAGATAAAGCTTGCCCTTGTTCCCCCCTGCCCTGACAGCCACCTCTCTTAAGGACTCTTAACAGGAATTATGTTTTAGTGTTTTGATTGTGGGGGGGTTCAGCTCTGTACATTATACATCTTGCTCTACCCCTTGTTAGTCACCACGTAGATCTTGTCATTCACCTTGCATGGTTATTCATTCCCTTTTCCTCACCCACTTTACCTGTTTTCACTGGCTTCATTTTATCTTTCTCTGACCTCAGCTGCCTCAGGTCCCACAACTCTACTTGCGCCTGCTCCTTCTTTCCTTTCCCTGACTTTTCTCAGAGTATTTCTCTGCCTCTGTTTCTCCCTTATTTCTCTGTTCCGGCCCGCATAATGCCCGAATGAAGACCATTCCTTGTCTTTCTGTGTTATCCATGGCTGTCAGATTTTCAGTTCAAAAACAGGATAGCTAAAAAAAACACATTAAAATAATTTCTAGGACCTCCTGAACACCTCCTCCCTCATTCACTAAGGATGTCATTGCCATCCTGTCTGTTCCTCAGCTCTGTAATAAGAGTGTCATCTTCTGTTTTGACCCCTTTCTAGCTATTGCATTGAAGCTGTTAATCTTGCCAGGTCTCCAAGATGTGGCATTTCCTTTCCTATCCCTCTGTCTTGCCATATATACCATTCAGCCTATCTTTATTTCAGAGCACCATTAATACAGCAGCCTTTGTTCTGCCTGTGTCCAATCTTGTATTGACAAGATCCGTTTTCCTAGGCTGCTGCGTGGACCATGTGAGCCTGTCTTTGCTTCTCTCTACTTGTTCCTTGCTCCACAACATCTATCATAACATGCTTTGGTTTTTTTCCCAGACCATTCCTGTCTGTATCCCTTGCCTGCTATCTGTCATCCAGTATTGAGAGAGAATTTTTGTACCTTCAGTCAAACCAAATGCATGCCCAGCACTAGTCAAACCCACCCTGGAAACGTGTCATCTTCTGTGTACGATGCTGGAAGCTCCGTTGCCTCAGCTCACACAAGCGCGTGGGATGTGTTGTGTTGGTACATGGCTCACAGCAGCAACACGGTTCTTCTGACACGGGAGCTCTAGGCCATGGCAATAATCCCCAGCTGCTTCCAACATGTTAATAGTTACTGTTCTTGAAAATAAAACTTGCTTTAGGAGGACTTGAAAGATTTTCTAGCTTTAGTAGAGTGTGAAAGCAAAAGACTGGTTGCTAAGCAGATTGTCTTTTTTTTTTTAATTGTTGTCAGGGGTGGTCCATCTAAATGGCTGTTTTTCTTGTAGCGTACCAGTGTGGCCATGCCTTAATCTGTGCACCACACAAAGAAACTGTCATGCCAATTTTCTTCCCATTGATGATTATCTCGTAAATCTTAGTAGTCAAGGAAGAGAACAACTTGTAACGTTTTGGCAGTATTGCATGATTACACTGGCCAGGGAAGTACTAGCTGTAAAAGCTGTGTGGGCTTAAACCATGCAGTGCTAGCTAAGGAAACATGCAGTGGGGGTAACTGTGCTCTAGTATCACAGTGTAAAATTCATTACATTACATTACAGTGTAAAATACTGTAAAATTCAGAACAAACTGTGGGCCTTTGACAGGTCGTTTTCCATTTTAGAAATATACGATCAGTTGCAGTTTAAGAAGCTGTACTTGTTCTGATGTTTTCTGTCCGTGGCTCAGTAGTGAATGACATGCTTTTGGGAGATGTTGGCTACAGTTGTTACTGAGGGTTAATTCAGTGCCTAACAGGGTTTGGTACTTGCTTTGTTTGGATTCTGGACAATATGTGATAGGTTATTTGGCATTAAGGAAACTTAGTTTTCGATGGATTGATTGCAGGTAGCAGTGCTTGCCCCTCCCAATTTCATTCTCAGCCCTTGCTTTCAGTTGCTGAACTGAGTAGAAATTTGTCTATTGAACACCAACTCAGAACCTGGATTGTTTTTGGAAAGATGCATTTGAAATAGTTTGATTACCCCAGTGTTATGAGGTAGAAGTATCACCCAATTAAATAAATAAATAGGAGCTTCTTCTCCAAGAAGCTCTTCAACAGCTCTGTGTTACAAAAAGGGCAGTAATAATTTGGTGATTTTTATTTCAAAGGAAGCTTAAAGGGGGGGAAAAAACCTGGTCATATGGATCTAGGTGAAATTTGTTACTTTGGCTGTTGAATTGTTGATTTCCTCGGGTACTGAACATGTTCTTTTCTGTAGTTCTGTATACACAGCATCCAAACAGGCAGTGATGCCAACTGGATGGATAGGGAAGTCTGTGTCTGTGTCTTCACTGGTCTAAAAAGAGAGAGTAATGCTACCTCAGGAGATACCCTATTTAGGAACATCTTAGGAAAACTTGTAAAGTAGTCAGTATTTGCATGCTCGGTGTTGTGTTTGCATGATATGCAAAGCTCTGCTGAACAGAGCAGGCAAACACCCCATGGAGCTGCCTGGCTGCTCTCTCCAAGCTCCGTGCCTGGAGCAGGGAGCCAGGTAGTGCAGCTGGGTCAAAAAGTATGTGTCTGTGTATCAGATGGGCCTAATCCAGGCTCAATCCTAGCACTTCTTCTGTCTTTCTTACTTGTTAATGCTTTGACACATTTTTTTACCTTGTTGGAGAGAAGGTGTTGATAAATGACCCAGTGGGGGTGTTCCTTTTTTTTGCCTCGTGATTTTGAGAGCACAGTTTATTTGTACTACAATACCAGTGCATCCTTGGCTTTAAGAGGAGTTGAATTGTCTTGTGTGCCTTGTAGCAAGCACGTGCCTGTTTGTGCTAAGACAAGTGTAGGAAGTCCTGGAAATGTGCATTAGCATGCTATCTAGCTTACTGCTCGGAGCCTTGCTTTCCAAGCCTGCTCTTTTGTGAGAGAAGGGAAAGGTGCTGCTGGTGAGGCTGGTCCCCTCTGTGGGGCTGGTCCCCTCTGTAGGGCTGCCCCCCCCCCGACCTTGCTCTGGGGCACGTGCACTTTGCCGTCCCAGTGCACTGGATATAACGTCACTGCTTGTCTCCCTAGGTAGTTCTTTGCCTGTTCTACTGAAGCACCCGTGCTGCTTATTGCAGTTGTTGATTTTTCACGTTGATGTGCATGTGCCTTTCGGCTCCCAGTTCAGCTGCTACAATATTGAAACGGCTTTTTTCATTGGCAGAAAGTGGGTTTGTCTGTGCGCTCCTGGCCTCTAAAAGCTGGCACCTAAAACAGCCCTCCAAAGCTTAGGCCCCATTGCATGTATAAGCAAGGTGACAAGGGCTGGACAATAATTAGTATTGTTTGCTTTATCTAATATTAGACTGGGGATTCTTGAATAATGTACTCTCTGAAGGCGTGGTCACTGACTGCAGCACGACTCCGTGTGTGATCAGGCCTGCGAGGCTGCGCTGCACTCGCCACTTGCACTATCTGAGTGACAGTGTTATACCCTGGGTGCAGTCCTGGCTGAGGATGGCTCTTAGAGAAACGATTGCAAGTAAATTATTACAATTGCAAATCAGATTCCTACAAATATCGTGCAACACTTACTTGAAATATGCTTCCTCACTGATAGTTATACAAAGTCTCGCCCTACTACAAGCCACAGGGTAAAACCTTCAGCTGTTTCATCTCCTGCCACCTACCACAGAAGCATGTCTGATCAGTGAGAAATAAGAATGAGGTTTCATTTCTGTCTTAGAAAAACGCCACATGGTGTTTAGCCGTGTGCAGCAGTAGTGGGAGCCTCCCCCTCCCCCCCGCCCCCAGCAGTTTGAGTTACCATGGAAGTAACTGCCCCATGCACAGAATCTGTGAGGGGATTCACTGCTTGGGGGTGAAAACAAAAACCAGGTCACAGCTAGAGTAACTCTGCAGTTTTTGTCCTTGTTCGAGACCAGTTCCTACTCGTTCTCACTTACTTACCGTGGGGTCAGAGGGGTGGCTGCAACTTAACATTAATTGTGTAATGCTCCAAGATGTATGCAAGGTAAATATGTTATATGTGCCCAGGCAATGTAGTGCAGGAGGGTACTTAGGTCTGTACATCAGAAAAGCAAAGGGACGTAGCTGTGGTTTAAGATGTTTCTTAGAGACAGCTCCAACGCAGGTGAAAATGCACCCTCCCTGCAATTTTGCAGCTGCTTTTTCTGCATCTTCATCTTGGTATCAGTTTCCCCTCAGCTGCTTCTGCAAGGTGATCTCACCTTTAAGATGTCTTTATAGATATTTATTCAAACTTTCTGTGCTTCAACTTCGAATGCTTGAGCATGTTCATGAGTGGCAAAGATTTCAGGAGGTTATGGGAGAATTACGTCATTGTGGATTTTAGAAATTGCCCGGTATCCTGTGGCACCAACAGTATTCCTCTGCCAGTATGACTTTACCAGTGTGTGTCCTGGTGTGGGTCACTGGAGTTTACCTGTTTCTTTTCAGTGTAATAGTGACTAGAGAAGATGGTAGTTGCTGTGGAGGTTTCAAAGGAGTATGTGTGATCGTGCTTCTTATTCACCATGATTACCTTCTCCTGAAGGTCCACATCCCTCCCTAATACTGTTTGGTGGCTTATGCCCATACTCAATCAATTCATGAAAAGACTTCAAAACCAGACAAGATTTGCAAAATCCTCAGAAACTGAATAACGCAATCGTGTGAGTCAACTGTGGACTTGAAGAAGTTTTGTTAAATTGAAGTCTGCAAGCTTAGGGATCTAAGTATTACACTCTGGTGCATATGGCGGGGAGAATTAGTTTTTCAAAGCCATTAAGCGAATGCAGGCCAAAGCCCCGAAAACATGTGGGAGCTTGGGCAGCCTGCGGATCCCAGTAGTTTGCTTCATGTGGGAAGTTCTGCTTATCAGGTCTTGAAGCTGCACTGAGAGAACAAGCCCTTGTCCTATGCATTATTCCCTTTGTTCTACACTTAGGCTAGATGCAAGGAGATTTACAAGGTCTTTAAGTTCAGAAACCAGCAAACTGAAATAATTATTGACTTCATTTTATAATACCTAAAAAACATTACAGAAACATAAGGAGACAGTGGAAGTTGTTTGACTGCTTAGTGCTTTCTATATAACCCCTGCAGAGGTTGGCACAATTTGGGAAAACACAAAATGAAAGAAAAGTACCCAGCCAGACCATAACTCTTAAACCTTTTCCCTTTTAAATCTCTCACCTGCTGTGTTCCAGGATATATATAGAGCTGTACAGATCTTCAAGAAACGTTATGGGCATTGATGTGCTAACACCTGAAAAAAGACAGCTTTTTTCATTTTGCTATGCTTTGTCTCAAGCGTGAGAGCAGCTGAGTGTGTTCTGTTCACACCTGCATCATGTGGTTGCTCCATCATTGCCCTTCCCAGAGATGGTTGCTACCGTAGGTGTTTAGCAGTTGGTATGTTTAAGGGGAGGGAGCCATGACTTCTGGTTCCTGCTCCTAGGAGAGTGTGTGTGTGTGTATATATATACACACACACATTCACATTGGAGATATTTTTTTTTTTCCATGTTTGAAGCTCTCAGGTGAAGTGCAGTCATCCTTGTTGCGCCCAGCTCCACGCACTAGCGACTGTGTCATCCAGCCCTAGCTCCAGGGGCTGGATTCATATTTCTGTTTCATGAGAAGGTGTGTATAGGGGGAGCACATGAGAACTGGAAGGTGTGGAATTGCCTCCTGTCAGTGAAGGGCATGAATGATCATTCATGATGTCCTCTTCTTCCTTTCCTGAGCAGTGCTGTTACTGCCGGCTGTTGAGCAAAAGGTGGGCTCCACTTTGCTGGCTAGAGGAGAGAAAAAGGCTGCACCTGTAGTCAAAGAGACTGTCTGTGATGGGTGCTCTCCAAGAACCATCCCTGGCCTTTCCAAGGAGGAGTGCTGCCCTTTCATCCTGGTCCTGGTCAGACACTGCTGGGAGCTATGCTCAGGCTGCAGCAGCTGTGAGCATACCCCGGGGAAGCTGGGTGCTCGGTGAATTTCACAGTCCAGCAGCAAAATGTTAAGTTCCTAAAAGCACGTTTAGGGCTCTGCAGAGCTGACCAGAGGTTTTCTGGTTGCGGAGATTCGGTTTTGGCGTACCTCGGTCCTGCAGAGGCATTGGCAGAGGTAGCCAAGTCCTTTGGGCACTCTGGCTCCAGGACCCTGCTTGGAAGTGGACAGCAGGCTCGGATGGGAGCTGCTTCTCCCAGACCCCCAGCCCAAGGCTGCATCTCCCCATCCTCCTCGCAGACACCCAGCAGCTTGTTGCACACTCGGGCATGTGGGAAGCCATCGTGCCCTCGCCGTGCCCTTGCATTGCCACACGGCCAGCTTCCCCCAGCCCCATCCGGAGCAGCAGGATTTCCCTGCTGGCAGGACTTGTCTCTATTGCTGGCACGCTCTTAGTGCGGGTGGAAGGATTTAAAAAAGCAGCCGCCTAATCCACTCCTGACCCTCCTTAAAAGCCTCCCCTGCACACCCCACATCGGGCTGGGCTGGCTGCGTTGCTAAGGCCTGCATGTATCCTGGAGACGGCGCCCAGCAAATAGCTGAGCTGCTCTCTGGAAAGCCAATATCACAGCCCGGATTGCAGTGCTCCGGCTTGGGCTTTCTGCAAGAACGGATTCAATGTCTTCCTTCTGCTAAAGCGATGGCGACGGTTCCTTTGGCAAACAAGATGTGGAAACCCGCGGATGTGCTGATGAGCATCCCCTGAGATAAGGGGGTGGGGAAGGGGGCGTTTTGGCACACGTGCTGTGCAGGACCAGCAATGGCTGTGTTGAGCCATTTAGACTTCTGCTTCTGAGAGCTGCAAAACAGCTTTTGTTCACGGCCCTCTGCCCCCCTCCGTGCCCCCGCTGTGGGCTGTACAGCGGTCACTTAAGAAGCCTGCTGCTTTTAAATTTTTTTCTTTTTTTTTTCTGGGGGCTGAAGCCATGGCAAAGGTCCCTGACCGAAGCAGGCACAAATGGAGTGCACTTCACACTTTCCTCCGCTGCAACATGAACCCGGAGACTCAGCGGGTAGTGGTCTTTGTCATCCTGCTCTTCCTCATCATCGTCAACGTGGTGCTGATGTTTCTTTTGGCATTTCACTGAAGGAGGACTGCTGGTAGTGGTGTGTGGTGCATGGGGGTTTCCAGGACTGGGCGACAAATCAGCAGGTCAGCTTGTTGTTGTCTGCCTCTGGTCTGCTTGTCTGCTGTTACGGTAACTGTGTGTCTCAGAGTATCCCTCCTTTGTTTTTTAATCATCACCTCCTTCCCCACCCTGCTCCCCTCACTCTCCTCCTGTCATCACCTGTGCCTTGTGGTTTGGATCACCGTTAAACCAGAGAAAGGGAAAGAGGTAAGGGAGCCAACCTGTTTAATCGTAACCGCTCCCCGTGGCACTAATCAGCCTCAATTCCTAACAATGACAATACTGTGCCTATACGTAGCACTTCTCAGCCCTGGAGAAGCCCAAAGTGCTGCTGCTTTGTTTGCAGAGAGACAGTCATCCTATATCAAGCCCTTGCACAAGGACCTACTACATGTAAACACCTGCTGTAAAAAGCGGAACGCCGTAATGCCTCCATTGCTCTGCCACTGGGAACGTTGTGCTGTGCGGTGGCGTGAGTAATGCCCAATTAGCCAAAGTGGTTGATCGATAGTGCATCAGGAATTCGGGCTGAATAAATGCTGCAGCAGTGTGGAAGGAGTGTTTTGTTGGCTTTTATCCCGTTTCCTTTATTATATCTCAGTGCTTATTTGCTACGGGTATTAAAATGGCTGGCAGAACAGCACAGGACACTGCTCGCAGGCCACTTGGCTCTCAGTGGCCAGTAGTAGCCGTGCACAGCAGGGAAGCAACTCAAGGAGCACTCTTGTAGACCCATTAGGAGGGAAGGGCAGCAAAGCAGCGTGCTTGCTCCAGGCCTGTTCACCTCAATTTTATCGGCAGCCCTGTGCGTCACAGCACTTCCAGACTTGGGCACTGGCACCTCAATGGAGCAACCCTCTACTTGATGGCACTGAAGAAGACCGAATCCTGGTGGAAGATAAACTGGAAAGGAAGCCACAGTGCACTGTTCTTAATGACACTGCTTGCATTTGTGCCGGAGACTGTACAAAATATCCAAGCCCTTGAAATTCAGCAAGATCCTTCATTTTGTGTGTTAGGTAATCTGCAATTTACATACCACTTTCATGAGGGCAGTGTGTTTGCTGGCACTAATGATTGAAGTTACTTCAGCCCTCTCAGACCTGAATGTTTATGGCTCCTGGAGTCTGAGCTGATGTTGAGAAAGGCTGGATGCTGATGTTGTCTCTGTCATCATGAATGATGTACTCTGTACCAGCTATTTATGTGATCGTGTGTAATACATTAGTGTTGTACAAAACCACGTCACTTTAGCACACAAAGCAACGAAATTTGTACTTGCTGAGCTCCTTTCTGTACATCTGAGGCATGGGACAGCCTTGTCCCTGGGAGTGGAGAGTCTCCTGCTGGGTGTGGGGCAGCTCTCCGCATTTCTCTGCGAATCTCTTATATAGGTGAAGAGGTTTGAATTATTAAAAATCTCAGACTAGGCTATTAACTCTATTAGCTAGACATTGTGATAAACAGCCACTGGAACTACCCAGTATATGTTGTTTTCTGAAGCTACCATTTCAAAAAAAATCTCCAAGCCTCTGCACACAACACTGGCTTTCCAAAAAATCTGTTTTCTCTCCCCTCTAAACTTTACCTGTGGCCTTAGTTAAAGCTGGAATCAGAACTTTACGGTGTAAGTTGGAAAAAAAGATTGATCATTGGAAAGGACAAGTGACAAAATTGACAAGATGTGAAAGCATACCTTGGTATTCAAATGACAGATGAGGGACCAAATTTTGGCTTTGGGGTCACAGGTGTCGGTGACAGAAAGCTTTTGGCAGCTGCTTGTGAGGGCGGATTATGCACAAGGCTTGAGCAGGTTCTGACAGTGCTTGAGCGTTCAGAAGCCCTCACCCCTCACCTAGTGGGTGAAGTGTTTTGCTCTCAGCAGCAGTAGGAGCAGTAATAGGCCTCAGCACCATGGCAGCCCCTACGAGCTGTTTGAACGGCCAGTTACTGCTGTCTCACCTGCTCTGTATCTTGACATAGTGCAAAACACACCTGATGGTAGATGAGAACTGTAGTTATTCCCAGGGCTTGCACATACACACATAACTCTGGAGACTATCCAGCAGGTCGACCCTGTTCGTAATCTGAATGTTTGGCTCGACGTATAGAAGCCATGTAGGGCAGCTGGTAAGCTGAGCAGCTAAGACTGATCCTAGATTCACAAAGTGGCTTATGCTCTTGTTTAGCCTTGGTGTCATGTCACTGAAATGCTCCTTGGGTGGCTTTTGTCACTGAACTGGAGACTGTAGCTTCCTCTTATACTCTTCCTAGGAAGGTACTTAAGGGAAGTTTTCCAGGAATTTCTTTTTATTTAATGTCTTGCAAAATTAATTAAGTAGCTGGAGCTGGTCTTGTGGTGATGAAATAGTTTACCTTCTGCTTGGTCAGTCTGGGGACGCTTATTCCCACTGCTTGCTAAAGGATTCTGCTGGGTTTGGAAGGGATCAAATACCAAAGGTGGTGATGACAGGCTGCTGGGGCAGGCACAGCCCTGTGTGAGCAGGCAAGTGCTCCCACAATGCTGCAACCTCCTCCTTCCCTTCTCTCTCTAGCCCACTTTTACCACATCTACATCACACCTGGTTCAGCATCTTTATTTCCAAAAAGTTTCCTTTGCTCGGCCCAGCCACAGCAGCCGTGCCTGTGGGAGCCAGAGCCATTTGCCTTTGCTGCTTTGACACATCAAAGCTTGTGCAGAAGCAGCCAGTGCATATAATGGGAGGTGAGGAGTGTCTTGCTGACAGCAGATCCAGTGCCCCAAAATGCTCGCTGCTGATACTAAGGAGAAAATGTAAGTCTTGGGAATAACATGAGTTTGGGCAGTTAGTGCCTCTGAGGTACAGAGCTGCCACGTTGCTTCCTGCAAAGCAGCTCTCTTCTCTGGGAAGCACTGCAGTTGTTGATACAAAGGATACTGAGACTTCCCCAGTTGCAGAAGACCTGCCTGCTGCTAGAGAAATAAAGCATTTCCTTCAAGGGCTATGGGGAATCCAGGGCAGTGAGGGATAACCTGGAAGAAAGGATGTTAGAGAAAAAGGTAATGCAACCCCTGGTGAAACTGCATCCCTTTCCTGTCGGGCAATTTGCATCACCCCTGCATATGGCAATTTCACCAGATTATTGGTACCAGAATAGTCGGGAGCAAAATAGTAGAATGGTTCTTGCATTTAAAAATTGTCAGAAGACAAATTGCAAGATTGTAGAGTACTCATTGGAGATAACACTGCCTGCCACAGGTAACACTGGTTGCCAAGAGCCTTGGGAACACTTTTCCTCTTAGTATTTAATATTAGGGGAATTTTAACTTTCTCTTTCCACTGCTTGTCTAGGTGTTTGATACCTAACTAATCCTAAAATATCTGTGTTGAGTTTTGTTATGGAGAACCCAGTGTTTATCTCCTTCCTCAACTTCACCTACAGATGTATATGTTCAGCTGGAAGCTGCAGTTGACATGTAAGCGTTAATCAGTCTGATATTAGTTGTGACTCATTCAAGCCTGCCTCAGATCTTGGCTGAAGAAGCTGCGATGGCCGATTAAAGCCCAGGAAAAGTAAAGCTGGTGAAGGATCCCTGAATCATGTGCAAGAGCTGTAGATGGTGACAGAAGGATGGTGGGGAAGGAGAAGCCTTTGGCATTTCTGTCAACAAAGTTGGCTTTTTTTTAATTTGCTCTCAGCCTGCTTATTTGACAGCAGAGATGGGTGCTTTGCAGGAAGGCTGTGATTGTTTCCCTGCAGTTGGGCTCTGCCCTGGCATTTGGGCTGTAGCCCCAGGGAGGGAGCAACACAGCCAGGGAAGTGAGGCACATTGTCAGGCCTCTCTGCAAAGCACTTGGGGTGCCTGGTACCCACTGTGCTCTCTGCTCCCACTGCGGATCAGGTCACATCAGCCCGGCCCTCCTGTGGCTGCTGGACCCCTCCTCTTCCCCAGGGTGCAGAGTAAGAGCTGTGCTTCTACTCTTTCCCCTGTGCTGCCACTGTGGTGCTGGTGTACTCCAGCTGTGTGGCAAAGCAGTGTGCAGGGATGGGGCAGGGTACTGCTGCTTCTAGCCCTGCACAGGTAGTTTGTGTTGCCCCTGCTGTGGGGCAAGTTCACCAGAACGTTTAACAGGCAAGAGCTTTGCTCTGCTACTGCTTTACTATGAGCCTCGCAAGGCAAAGAGCATCTATGAACAGGGGTGAGACCAAGACATCATTTCCAGAGGGAGATCTGGGCTTTAGATTGTATCTTTTCTTAATTTGTTCTCCCAGGCTAAACTCATTTTTTGTGGTGATATGTGGTATCTGCTGTCTTTGTGATTTATTCTTGGAATCTAAGGCATGAGCTGGCCAGATAAGAAACACAGTAAGCATTTAGGATGATAGCATCAACAATTACTTTTAATTAATGCTTCCAGTGTTTTGATTTAAAGAAAAAAAAATATCTATGAAAGTCCCATCATACAGGTTAAAAAAAAGAGGGAGGAACTTGCGATTTATGCCATGTCACTGGGCTTGTTAAATACAGAATGTGCTGGAAACTCTGGAATAAAATCAAGTCTCCTTTGAATCTTTCTTCTTTTGCTGGAGTTACTCCAGGCATGACTGTGGTTGTCACATACAGCCCATCCCCTCTGTGTCTGCATCGGGCAGTGCTGGAAACGGGGCTCGAAGCAGTAGCATGGACCTACAGTTTAGTCCACATAGGAAAAGATCCACGTATCTCCTGTTCTCCACAGGTTCTCATTTTAGTATTACACAGGCCCACAGTGGTGGTCTCTGTCCTGTTGCATGTGTGCAAGACTTCTGCATTTGTAACTGATAAGAGTGATTGCTCCGCTCTGCTGGTAACACTGAAAGAAAAGTGTCCTCCTAAGTACCAAGAGGATGTTGTTGAACCTTTCAGCAGAGGAGTCAGCCAGGTGTGAAGAACTGTGGAGAGGGAGATTTGGGAGTTTGCTCTCCCTTGCAGCTGATCTGGCCCCTCTGGACCTGGTGCAGGGCTCCAGTCCCGCACGTCCTGCTGCAGCATCGAGGTCCCATGTCTTCCTCTTCCCCTGTCAGGGAGACCCTAGTGCAACCCCAGCGTGCTTTTTCCTCCAGAGAGCACCGATTTCACATTGGGCACCTGAATCTCTGCTGTCCCTTGGTGGCAGAGCAAGCCCAGCCTCCACCAGCTGGGGGAACAGGGGCTGCCTTCACCCACTCCCCCACCCCCATTTCCATCCTGCAGCAGCTCCTATCCGGAGCAGGCTGCTGGGCAAAGCAGAGGAGACACAGGGCATGGAGCAAACCACCGTAGCATCCACACTTAAAAATCTTGTGCTTGTTCAATCTTGCATCCATTTAGGATACTGATAGAAGAACAGAATTAGTGTATCGTCTTCTTCTAAGCTATGCTGGTCTGTAGTGGCTGCTGTGCAGGGGCAGTACGTGAGTGTTATTTATAGGCCTGGTGCCTGTAGCCTTTGTGGTAACGTGGCTCAGAACAGCATAGTGGAGCTGGGCTGGGTTTGACTGCTTGTGGTTGCTTTGAATTACAATCTTGTCCAGTCTTGGCATGTTGAGTGTCTGCAGGGTTGCGGCAAACTTTGTATGTAAATACAAAGGCTGTTATATAGGCATCCCATGTGAATCTGAAGAGGGACACTAGGACCTCTCCGCAGCAGCCTAACACAGCTTTACTCACCTCGCCAAATAAAATAGTTCTGGCAGGAGATTAAGAAAAGACAGGCTGCTAAGGAGTCATGACTTAGTATTTTTAGTATCCCAATTCATACCTGTAGCACCCAGGAGTCAGGACTTGTTATACTAAGCGCTAATTATGTAGTGAGAAGGTTTGCACTAGACACCAGGAAAGGAGAGCCAGTGACAGCAGTATGCCATGGCTGCCTGGTTTACCAGAACATGCTCTGCACCCAGCTGCTTTTGCAAAACCACTTTGTCATACAGTGGCCTCTCTGGCAGGGTTGTGCAGGGAGTCAAGGTGACTAAAATGAGAACCTGTGGGGAACAGGAGATATGAGGATCTTTTCCTATTTGGACTAAAGAAGCCACGTTCTGCGGGAGGAGTGGCAGGTGCTTCAGCCTCCTGCAGTTAGAGAGCTTGTCTGCAAGGTGGTCTTGGAAACGGAACGTGCTTCTGGTTTGAGGCTTTAGCTTTGCTTAGGCCATTGGGTCTCTTCATCCAGATAATGTGGACTTACGACAAATTAACAAAATGGGTATATATTCAAAAGCATAATAGTTCAGGGTCTCAGAAGATCCCAGGGATCTGCTGCTTCTTGAATCGATCTCCTTTAACTAGCCCAGGACACTTGCAATATGAAAAGGCTGGGGCGGGGATGTTGTTTTTGCTGGGGGTTTTGAGTGTACTTAGCTTAAAGAACCTTCTGCAGGGACTACAAAAGAAATGACTCATTTTTATATTTACAGATACTAACCAAAAACAAAGGCTAGGCAGCCCCTTTTGCCTGACAGTGAGATGTTATGAAGGTTTTTTGTTCTTTTCTTTCTCTCTGTCTGATAGTCAGATTTTCCTCTGCCCCATTTTCAAAGGAAAGGATAGACAGCAATTCTTAGTTCGGTGGAGAAAGGATCTAAAACAGTGTGTGTGTGTTGGGAGAGAGATCACCAGAAAGGTGCAGGGAGGTGGAAATCATAAGTTTTGGGTCACCAGAAACCTGTGGACTTTCTCTCTCAGGTGAAGGGGAAGAAAGGAAACAGGTAGTAAAATGTGCATGGTTCTTTTGAGGCAGGGAGACCATGTTTGAGAGCCAGGTCATGGAAATGGCTAAACAATCTCTGTTGGCTCAGCATGTCTGTCAGCACCTACCAGTGTTGTGTGCACTTTGGCACAGTACTGTTAATCCAACAGAGATGTTTTCATAGGAGATAGAAGCAATAAAAATCATTTCAACATGTCCTTTGCAGTGTGTTCCATTAAAATCAAATCATGCACACACATGAAAAGCAAAGCCGTGTGCCGTGTTTCTGGCGTACTGCCTGCTGTGAGCCCAAAGAGATGCTGACCTTTCGATGATTCAGAATGGTTTGCTAGCGACATGGTTTGTATCTGCTTTAAAATGTTTTCTTTAACCTTATTTGTAAAACAAATTCAGATTAATTTGCCTTCAAGCTATAACTGATTCTGTAACTTGCTGTATCTTTTGGGAGAAGGGAATAGCGACAGTCACCAGCGGGCGGAGAGTTCTGGGAACTGCATGGTTCCCTTTCCTTTTCTTCTGCAAAGAGCCAGGATGCAACATTTATCCTCAATAAATCCCTGTCTTGGATGAGCTGCAGCTGAACTGTTTGGCATATGTTGTCCTGGGGGATCTGTACAGTATATCGCTCACTTGTCCAAAGAAATAGTTTTGAAAGAGGAAGCAAAAAAAGGAGGTAGAAAGGAAAAATCTCAAAATTAAGTCAGAGGAGAGGCAGTGAAATCAGGAGCTGTCCTGCAGAGAGGGGAAAAAGTCGGGGAATGTCCCAAGGGCATGTGCTGGTGGGAGTGCACAGAGGAAGGGTAATCCTGCAGGGAGCAGCAAGAGAAGAATGGGGTAAGTTTGTAGCATCACTGACAGAAAAATATGTTAATGTAACATTAAATAAAATTTTCTGAAGAAAATAGTTTCTACTTGGGTGTCTGAGAGAAAGGGTAGTAAAAAAGATGCAACATCACTCTTAAACGTGAGAAACAGAAACATCCTGGGCTATTTCTATTTGCAAGTTGTACACTTAAAATCAGGGCATCAGAAAAACATAAATATTGTGTTGACCAGGTATGCTTCATATTCTGCAGTAAATGTAGGCTTCAAAACTTTGGGTGAGGTGAAAGAGGGGAGTCAGTCACTGACGTGGTTTTCATCTACAGCCAAACTGGAACCAGAAACTAGAAACTTTGTAGATGTGTGAGCCCTAGGTCAAAGTCTTGTTCAAACCTGAGAGTTCAACCCCAGACCTCACTCCTTTCCAGGCTTTGAAACCAAAGAACGTAGGAGAAGAGCGTGTGGCTGATGTCCAGGTGCTATTACAGCACCAGCCCAGCAAACCCTGTCACAACCTCCTGAGTAGTTACGTGCACCCACCTCCAGCCACTGCAGCCAGAGCTGGGGGCTCGGCACTCCCCAGGAGAGCTGGGAAGGAGAGTAAAGAGAGTGATTCTGTCAGAGATCTGGGCTGTTTGTGGTAAGTGGGACTGTGGTGCCAAGATCCCACCTTATCTGGAGCGATGGGTGCCACACAACTGGGAGAGCTACGAGGAGTGACTTAGATGAAAGTTAAAGATACTTAAACCACTTTTAAGCCTTAGAGTATTTCAAGCTCCTTAAGCCACTTTAAGGCTTTAGATGGGTTTAAAATGCTTAAAACACTTTAAGGCTTTAGATGAGTTTAAGCTATTTAAGCTGATTTAGAGCTTTGGAATGACTTAAGTTCTCTGGCTTTGAGTGCTTAAGAAGTTTTTGAGGGCCTTGGAGCTCTTAATTGCAAAGGCCTTTCTGAACGTTTTGAGTGAGGGTGCAGCACATACTCACTCCTGCAGCCTGTGCTCAGGGACTCTCTCTCTGAAAGCCTCCCAGGCAATATCTGAACAGACAGATTGCCCTGGGTACACTTTCATCCTCCCCCTTTTTTTGGGAGGGGAGGGGGAGAAGCAGGGGGCAGAAATGGCCAGGAGTTGGACATCCATGTGGTAGGGACAAATGGCTGCTCCAGGTGTGTGGACTGACCTTCCTCCACATGCCTGGAGAGTGTTGTGTGGGTAGGATAAAGTGTGCGGGATCTGTTAGGGCGAAGCTGTGTGGAAGTGCTGCACTTACCTCTGCCTGAGGAGTCCCAGCTGGGAGGAGGACAGCCCTACCCCAGAAGACATCCTAATGTCCTTGTAATTACTGTGTTGGCAATTGCTATTTTTCCACCTGAATGTTGTTCATTCATTCAAGAATGAAAACAAAACAAGACTGTTGCTGTACTTGAGGGAACCTATCTGTCCCCGTCAAGTTAACATTTTCAGGGCTCACCGTTTTAAAGAAGTATTTGTGGGTAATATGGATAGTCAACAGTTCCTTTCTTTTGTGTTTTTTGCTACCCTAATATGCCAAGACCAGCTCTGCAGGGCCAGCCAGTAACACTTTTACCTGTGACTTGGGATAACTGCTCAGGAATAGACACAAGCATGGCCTGGCTCTTTCCCTTGTGTGCCTTCCCAGGTGTGTTTAAGATCCTTGATGGCTGTGTCCGGATATGATGTGTCCAAAAATGGCCTCAAAGGATGGACATTTGCTTAATCTCGCTTAAAATTATCTATGTGTTTGGCTCTGTGGCATCCTGTGGCACAGCTTAATTACCCACCACAGGGAAAAAGTACTGCTTTTGTACCGAACTTCTCGCCTGGCGGTTTCACTGGGCACCCATCGTCCTGGCGTTACAGCCAGCCATTGTTAAGCCTTCCCGTGCCACCCTCCATCCGCCTTTCTCTGTTCCAGCTTCAGGGTGGGTTTAGCTTAGCCTAGAAGCTCTTACCACTTTTGATTCATGCTTCTTTGTGCCTTGTCCAGTTCTCCTCTTCTCTCTTTCTTTCTGAGTCATCCCGCCATGCAGGCTTTCTGACCCTGATGGAGCAGGCTGACGTTTTCTTAAATCTGTCTGCAGAGACGTTCCTGAGGAGTGGCTCACTGAGGCAGTCATTTGTGTCAGGTATTGCCTGTGTTGCAGTTGGCAGCATAGAATTTCATTTGCCATTTTGTCACCCTGACACTCAGCATTGGATCTGCTTGTTTAGAAAGAGTTAATATGTATTTTGCTTATACCAGAAAATAAATGTCTTAGACATTTAAAAATAAGTTATAGATGAGTTAAATAAGTATCTTCTGGAAACCTGTGTGAAAGGTTAAAATGGAAGCTATTTTACAGCTTTTTGCTTACTCTAAGCACTACCAGCAACTGGAACATTTAACTGTAAAATGTGACACAGAGACAAGCTTTTGCAGAGTATGAACAAGTTTGAGAAGGACTTTGCTGCTGTTGTTTCCTTATGCCAAAGCTGAAGGATGTTGGTTCCCAAAATTAGCAGACTCCCTTGATATCTAGGTGATAGGAGAGTGATGGTTGGGGTGCTGAGGGTGCTGACAGGATCTAGATGAGTAGATGTCGTCCTCAGCTGCAGGTAACTATCCCCACGCTTTCATAAGAATTTTCCTGACCTATTCCAGCCAAAAGTAACATGGACTGAAGGAATTTCAGTTGATTTGATTCACCTTATAATAATCAGCTCCCGTATCTTAGGTGAAGAGCTGAGAACTTCTTGCATCACTCTGGAATTTGAAAAATCATATTTAATTGGACTCAGATGGACCTGCACCTGGCATGCTTTCTCACGCTGTACTTTTCACACAGCAGAGCTCTGCCTCCTTCACTTTCTACAAGAGTTGCTTCCCTCCTCCTGTAGCACTTGATAAAGGGAGCTTTCAAAGCTTCTCCTTGCCTGCTGCGGGGGGACCCTCCTCCTCTTCCCATCTGTTTAAACCACTTCTAAGGGGGAATCAGGACTCAGATGATATAAATAAAAGGGAATAATGTAATTAATGCCAGTCAGAATGGTTTTGTGGAAAACAGTTCTTATCAAATAAATGAGATGACAAATTTTGAATGTTTGGTAAATGGAGGCAGCTGTACTAGATGTCACATGGGGAGTTTGACTACAGGCACTGATTAAAAAAGCAGCACTACAGAGTATCAGTGTAGCACACTTAACTGGGGTCAGATCTTGGTTGACTGACATCTCAGATTTGTTAAGGAGAATCACTGTCAAATTAAAGTATTTTGAATGGAGATCTGCAGTGTTTGGTAAATGTCTGAGTCCTCCACTATCCTTAATCAGTACTCAAAAATCTGTGCTGAAAAAACATGCAGCTGACACAGTAGGCAAAGGGGCAACAAATGCCGAGGGCATGGCTTGACTGGGGGCATGGTGTTCCGGTCTGTGCTTCTGAAGCAATGAATGCAACCCGCTGCCCTTGTGGGGGCATGTCTGGTGTGATGCTGTGGCAAGGAGGGCTTGTGTTACCCTGAAGTATGTAGACAGAGCAGCAGCAGGAAGCAATGAAGTGTTCACTGTGGCTGTGGAGTTGTGTCAGTGGTTCTGGCACCCTGCAGCCAGGCAGCAAGTCTAGTCTAGCAAGACTAGCCCAAATTCCTCCCTGGCAGTGAAGGGAGACAGGACCCCCAGGGGCTTGGTTAATTCATCATAATAAGGTATATGCCTAAAGCAAACCCTTCCCTGGGGTGCCTGTCTTTCTCCACAAAGGGGAGATGCTCCGTAAAGACAATCAAGATAACTCGTTCAGACTAAATGCCTGCTGTTCAGATGACAGAAGCTGTATGAGATAAATTTCATCTCAGTTGCCCATCATTAAACAGTGAAGTTAAAAGTTTTGAGAGGAAGCAAGCTGTCAGGACGACTTGAAAACTATTTTGTGGGTTCAGCTCAAGGGAGAGGCTAGCTGGCTTCTACCCACGTTCAGGAAAAATAAGCATTTGTGTGAATGAAGTACTACTTTGGGGCAAGAGTGGAAATAATTTTTTTTCTTTAACTCCTCTGCTGCACTTTGCATGACAGAAGGCAGAAGGGAACTCTGGAAGCAGTGATGGGTGAAGGAACTGGGGCTGGGGGGGCTTTGCTTCTGGGGTCAGGACCGCTGCAGGGTTTAAATGTTTGCTGTGCTGACCCAGTTCAGCTTCAGTCTGCCACTGGCAAGTTCTTGGGGGGCTGAGCGATGAGCACAGTCTTCAGAGCAACCATTTCAGTTCACCAGGAAGGGCTTGGGTTCAGGTGCTCTCCATGGAAGGTGTCTGTTTCAGGGTCACAGAGCTGAAAAGTAAATTCCATTTTATCTGCACCTTCTCCCTGAACTGCCTTGTTCCCACTATCTTCTGATGCTTCTGGGTTCATTTTTTGAGCTCAATATGATCCAACATACTTGGCATCGTCAAGAGAAAGCTATTCAAATTTTATTCAAATGGAACAGAGTAGCTCAAAGATAAATATTTCCTAAAGGCGTCTTCATCCCTCCTTCTGTAAGTTGTCAAGATCTTTTATCTCTGTTAATATTGCCTGGAGCTCCTGTCAGAACAAGACCAGGACATACAAGGTAATTATGTCAAGGTGTCCAGCCTGAGAAGAACAGGGACTGAGTGGCTGGAATGCAAACAAGCCCATAGACGCGGGCCTTTGCATGCCACATCTATTTGCCCACATGCAACAGACTTATTTTGGGGCAGCTATGTGCAAATTGCCCTGGCTGTCTCTCCTCTTTGGTAGCCTGCGCATGGACATTGTGTGGAGGAGTAATGCAGCAATCCTCGCCCCTCCATCTCTCTGTCATAAGTTGAGCAACCTGCACAAGCAGTGCTTTACTGGCGCCCTCCCTTAGCCTCCCTGTTTGTGAATGTGCCGTGAGGCTGCAGCTGCACGGGCGGTTGGGGAATGCAGCTGCAGCTGCACAGAAATGCCAATGCAATATTAGAGCTGCAGTCGATTTCAGTTTCAAAGCATCAGTGTTAGTACTGCCTTTGGGTTGCAAACACTGCTGTCTAAAAACTTAAATGTTGTTATAAATAAAGAAAAAGAGCCAATTTTTGTTTGTTTTCACTGCTGCCAGCTGCAGGAGCTAGAGCAGCTGTAGGGTGGCTGGGTTTGTTGCACTCTCTGCCTTCTAATGTTTCTCTTCTAGAGACTAGTTTTTGGGGCTTTTCAAGAACATGTACTGAGTTGCCCTTGATAATACAAAGCCAGCACGTAAATATTGTTTCATATGGAAATTAATAGTTGTTTTTCAAACTTTGCTTTAATTGCAAAGATCAAAACCAGTGGTAAGATGAGCCTTTTGAGCGGAGGAGCTGCCATGCTTTGAAATGGTGAGCATTCCCTTTAATACATGTTTCTCTAGAAGATAGGCAGCTCTCTCAATATAGCTGGTTGATTGTGCTATGCTCCAATGCATTTTGCAGAAAGCTTTTTTATCTGCTGGTGTGTGTTATCCTTCCTGGGATAGGGAGTCATAGCGTCCCCAGTAACAGTATGGTCCTTGGAGAGGATACTGCATTCTCCCAGCTGGAGCAGCTCTGCTTGCTGCAGTGGCATGCAGTACTGTAGGTGTTTCTGTGCCATGGAAACTTCAGTCCTGGCTCAGAGCTACCCTTCAGTATTTGCCTTGGGAAAGGGACTGTTAGACTGGGTGTATCTGGTATGTCTGTATCAGCCTAGGAATTGGGCTGGACGCAATTGAAAAAAATAGTATAAGGTACAGGCTGGTACAGACTGAGGACTAATAGAAAAATGAGCACTGAGCATGGTGATCATTAAACACTTCACGTTAGCGCCTGCTCCCCTGCCCACCCCCAGGTAACGAGCACAGACTGAAGCAGTGCAGGGAGACCAGGCAGAGCCTGTCAGCCTGCAGTCATGGAGATGTTTCAAGTGCTGCTCTACTAAATTAACTGAGACAATCCAAAGCATCTCTAAAGTGTTTTTTTACTCTTTATTTCTTGCTTTATTCCATATTGATCATTCCTCCCTACAAACATGGTGTTAGTTAATCAAACCCCGGCCTGAATTTCAGGTGTGTTTTCAGTTCCTCCTTTGCACGAGAACTGGCCATGGGTAGTGGCTTGTCTACTTGCCTGTGCCTGCTTGGCCAGGCTGGTGACCAAGAAGTTGTGACTTGCTACATTTGGCAAATCATAGTCACAGAAGGGATGTTGTTGAATAGGGAAAATTTAAGATACTAATATTAGTGGATGGATTAAAATACCAGCTGAGGATTCACTAGTCAACCCCATGGATTTCAGTGACTCTGAGAAGAACCATGTGGCTCTGCCCCCTTGTGAGCTGGATGTATCAACCCTAAAGCTAGGTCAGGCTTGGTCTTGTCTTCTCATCAAGATACTGAGATCTGACAGCTTGGTACTGTAAGGTATCAATGCCTTCACATCAGTGGTCTGCTTGTGTGATCATCAAAATGCTAAGGAGGTCCTCCTTAGTCTCTCTGGTCATGGTCACGGCGTGTGCACCAGCTACCACATCATACTCAGAGCACTGATTCAGAGTGGCATGTTTAAGCACGCAGCAAAGGTATTTTATCTCAAAAAGAGCCACATTCTTTATGTGCTGCTCACAATTTGTATGTTGAAAAGCCTGCTGAGTGCCACCCTTCCCAAAGATTTAGTATCATATGCCCATTTCCTGAGCAGCAGCCATCCCTGACACACAGGGACACAACTCCGCACGGTACGGCAGCCGTTCCAGCGTGACCTGCTGGTAGGGCTTACCTGGGAGCAGGTGACTCCCCAGCACTCTGCCTGAGAGCAGCATATTTAATCAGCTCCTCTCTGTAGGGGTGGCCAGATGCTCAGCTCCAGCCACCCCATCACCCTGTCACTCCTCTCTTCTCCCTGCAGAAGGGTAGAGCTGGGCTCAGCTTGTGGTCCACACGGTCACTAGTCACTGCATTCGGATTGCTAAAGCAAACAGATGGGTGGTGCACAGGCAGACTGCTCAAAGCAGCAGCAGAGCTCTTCTCGGACAGTAGCTAACATCCAGCCATTCTTTCTCTAACTGAAGTCTGATAGCTGATTTTAGAAAAACATACACTTTTTATGTCTGCTCTCTACTCTAGTTTTCACCGCTTTCTGTTAGAAAGTTAAAACATCTAACTTTCTGGAAGCCTGACAAAGCCTACAAGTGTTTCAAAAATATGAATGAGGGCTTTACTCATAATGCTGAGTATGCTTCAAGCATGTCAAACTATATGCAACGTGCCTGTTAAGTGAAATATGCATAAAAAGCACAGAATAATTTAGGTTAGAAAGGACCTTTAAGATTGTTCATTCCAACTCCAAGCCCAGCACTGCCAAGCCCACCAGTAAACCACATCCCTAAGTGCCACATCTACACGTCTTTGAAACACCTCCAGGGGTGGTGACTCCACCACCTCCCTGGGCAGCCTGTCCCGATGCCTGACCACCCTTTCAGTGAATTTTTTTTTTTTCCCAATATCCAACCTAAACCTCCCCTGGCACAACCTGAGGCTGTTTGCTCCTTGTTATGTGGGAGAAGAGCCCGAGCCCGACCTGCCTGCAGCCCGGCCTGCCCAGCCCCCCCGCAGAGCCCCCTGCCCCCCAGCAGCTCAGCCCCCCCCAGCTGGGTGCCCCCTGCCCTGACTGAGGGGGCACTCGCTCCCCTCGCCCAGCCCGGCGGTGCAGACACGCAGCAGGACGGGCCCCGGCGCTGAGCCCTGGGGAACCCCCCGTGTGCCCGGCGCCAGCGGGATGTGACTCCATGCCCCACCGCTCCCTGGCCCGGCCGCCCCCCAGCTCCTGACCCCGCGCAGAGCCCCCCCGGCCCGGCCGGGAGCTATTTTTTCTGCCTCTTCACCCTGGTGGGGTGGTCTGTAACAGACTCCCACCACGATATCTGCCTTGTTGGCCTTCCCCAGGCTCTTACCCATAATCACTGAACCCTATTGTCACCATCGTCAAGCTCTACAGCCAAAACACTCCCTAACACACAGCGCTGCCCCACTGCCTCTCATTCCTTGCCTGTCCCTTCTCAGGAGTTTTCAGCCACCCATTGCAGCACTCCAGTTGTGCGAGGCATCCCACCGTGTTTCCATGATGGCAACTATACCATGGTTTTCCTGCTGCACAATGGCTCCCAGCTCCTCCTGGTTGCTGCCCACGCTGCGTGCACTGGGGCAGGTGCGCTTCCTTGGTGCCGCCACCTTTTTTGGGGGAGAAGCTCTAACTCCTGTGTGACCATTCTCAGGCACTTCTGTAGTTTCCAACACATCAGTAACCCTTGTGCCTTTGCTGCCACATGGATCTCCATCCCCTACCTCCACTGAGATACACACAGCTCTAACAGCTGTATGCATTAATTGTCAAGCCCAAATATTGTTTCCCTCCGCAGCTCATTTGGACAAATACCTGCCATTTGACTGGGCATAGCTGCTTCTGCTGTATGGTGTATTCATTGCTACTATCTCTTGATGTGTGGTTTTCAGAGACTAACGATACTACTTCTCTACTTGCCTTGTCAAAGGCTGCCCTTGCTATAAGAGCTTAGACTAGTGAGGGACTGTTTACGATGCCTGGATTATTTTCCCATCGTGCCACTGGCAGGCTGATGACAGCAGCGTGTCCCTTACAGTCCCTGCTTGCTGAGCCTCACCGCAGTGACTGCTCAGCTCTGTGAAGAGCAGAAGCCTGCCATAAGGATGCACCCAGCCCTGTGGTGATGCAGTGGAGGGCAGCGGAGAAAAGACAGTGTGGGGAGCACCAACACGCTATGTATGAGTGGAGGAAGCCTCTCATCCTCTCCTTTCCCCATCATATTTTTGTCAGAATGGAAACACTGCATTAAGCTGTTTCTGGTTCAGTGAAGGGGCATTTGCTATCCAAAGGCAGACTGCATTTGAATTTTCTTTCTAATGCCTCGTTAACTCTCTCCTGATTTACTGTATCCACCATTATCTTGACGTTCTTTTACAACACGCATCTTTCTTCTTTGGAGAGGGGCAAAAACAGTAATGCAGAGCAGCAGATAGCTTACTGTGTGACTGAGCAGTCTAGGTGCCCAGCATGGATGACACATGCATTATGTGGCTGTGGCGATACTGCTGCAACGCTGTCAGGTACACCATGGGCAGTGGGTTTTGTACAGTTTTTTTCTTTCTCCCTTGTGCCTCATAGACTGTTCTTCCTCTTGTCTTCCCAGAATTTATCATTGCACCATCTTCCTGGAGAAAAACAGGGCTTCGCTTCCACTCCAGAATGGCTAAGTCCTTTTTTGCAGGACTCCAGTATACACTTTGCCTTCTTGGGGAAATCCTCGGCGTTCAGATATTCTCAGTTGTGCTCAGGCCCCGAGAAGTCTGTGCATGTACTATGTAGTTGTTGAAATTCAAAGAAGACTCTGACTTGATAAGACCTGTGGGCATCAGGCAGGCGCTGCTGTTGTAACGGCCAGCGGGACCAGGTCACAACACCACCACCGTAACTTTACTTAGCTACACAATAGCTAAGGTGTGAGTGGTTGAAAATGGCATTAGGCACATACAGACAAAATCATCACTATGTTCAAGAGCCCCTCACAGCCTCTAGCCATATAGGTTGGGGTGGTTTTTTTGTTATGTTTTTTTTTTTTAATTGTTGGGAGTGTTTTGTTTTTGTTTTTTTTGTAGAGTAGGCCCTCTATGGAACATGTAGTAAATAACCATTGTCCCTCTGTATAATTACTTAAATTCTCTAGGAGACTTATTTTAAGCAGCTTAAGTGCTAAGTTTAACCACCTTGAAGACTTAAGGCTCTATCCATCCTAGACTAGCTCTGAGGCCTCAGAATACCTTCTGCTCTAAGTATGTTTCTGAACATTAATGCTCAAGGGTTTATTCCAAGGCTTTCCAAAACAGGGCAGCACAAGAGCATCTTCCACCAACAGTGTACCACTGAGCCTTGTTTGGTTGCTGTGGCAAAGTCACCAGTAAGAAATTCCAGAGCATCAAAATGATGTTCTTTATGGTAGTAAACATACTTGTGACCAAGTGATTCTGAATAAATGCTGTCAAGAGCAAGGTCAGTTGAAGGAACTCCCAGACTAGCACCAACTCCTTTTCACATTGCTCAGGGGGAGTCAACAGTTATCAACACTTGTTTGGCTCAGCAGCAGTGTTGCAAAAGCTGCAGCCACGTCGGCAGACTGCGCTGCTTTCTTGGAGGAAGCTGACAGTTTGACTTACTCTGTCCACAGCTGATCAGTGATGGCAGCGTGGTGTACGCAGAAGCCCTCTGGGACCATGTCACGATGGATGACCAAGAGCTGGGATTCAAGGCTGGCGATGTCATTGAAGTAATGGATGCTACCAACAAGGAGTGGTGGTGGGGGAGGATTCTGGACAGCGAAGGCTGGTTTCCAGCCAGCTTTGTACGGGTAAGAGTTTGATATTTCTTTATGCCTCTCCATTAGTAGCAAGCGCTTGTTCTTTTTCTGCTGGTTTCATGTTCTGTAGTGACTCCTCAGCACTGTCACTGCTAGAGATAGTTGGCTCAATGTGCCTTGTTACTATTCCTCTGCACATGGCTGTGGTACATTGGGCTGAACTGCCACCAGTGTGGAGAAGGTCCCTCTTTACATGAGTAAATCAGGGCAAGGGTGGTTCAGTTCCAGACTCCTGGAGCTAATGTGAGTTGTGCCAGCTGGGGAACTGCCCTGCATGGTGGTTTCAGCCTGGGCTCCTGCTTACACATACGTATATCGGCTAGTTTGTGCCCAAGCACACAGCATGCCCTTCAGGAGCGAGCAACAAACACCCTCCATGAGGAATCCCAGATGCAGCAGGCAGAGGTCTTCCCTCTAGTGTCCACCTCAGACAGTATGGGATGAGCATGGCACCAAATTTAGTTTTCTCCACCTGGTGCTGGGTCCAGTGCAATGCCATGTCCCACCTGACTCACTCATACACCTGCTCTTATCCCTGGAGTTTTAACAATGTCAGGCTGCTGGGCTGCCACATGGCACTGTATTCCAGGGATTTAAAAATGGTGGAGAAAACCACAAAAAATGTCTTGGAGGTCATGTGGGACAACTGATGAGGGAAGATAGGAAACACTTGATGCTTTTGGGCCAAGGCTTGTGGGTCAAGGCTCTCCCTCGAGGCCAGCTACAAAGGCCATGTAGAAACAGCTATATAGAACAGAGGTTGGATTAAATTCCAACAGAGCAGTCTGAAACACACCTGAATTCTCTGTGCAAGTTGGGGGTAAGATAAGAGTCTGGGTAACCGCTGTGCACTTTCCTGCTGTGAGGAGCATCTTTTTTCCTTTCTTTGGGCTGTGACTGTCCGTGTGGATGCCTGACCCAGCTTTCACCACTTCAGGGCAGGCTTCTCAGTACTGCAAAAGCAATTAGGTGCCTCAGGGCAGATTCTCAGCCCTTTAGCTCTTTATCCAGGTCACTTCAGATCACAGTGACCCAAAACCAGGTGAAGCATGAAAGGAGGTGATACAAGGTGATCCCCTGTCTGTAGCAAAAGTCCTTCGAGAATTGAGGCAGATAGTGCTGTGTAAATTTTGAAATGCTTTGTTATAGATTGCAGCAGACAGTCTCACCTGGGTAACTTACAAATGGTGCATGTTTTTGCAAGTGAGATTACTAGAACCAAACTCTCAGCACCGGCGGGGACAGAACTGCTTTTTTCATAGTCAAAACACAGGCCTTTTTTTCTTTTGTGTTACCGCTACATTGAATTGTTGTACTGGCTGGCAAAAATCTGTGGTAAGATTTCAGGAGACTACTGCTAGCCATTAGGGATACAGAGTAACAAGTTCTTTTATCAGAGTAATTACAACACTTACTCAGGCATCTGAGTGAAGCTTCCCTGCTAATTACCGCTGGGTCTCAACTTACTGCCGGGAAGGCCGGTATGTTGGCAGACTTGCATGATGTGCAGGTCTCTCAGTTACTCCACACCAGTTTCAGGCCAGGCTCCGAGTTTAAGACTCACCAGTGTTGTTCTGCTCACACTGAAGGAGAACCAGGATTGCACATCGTCAGGGCTTCTCCAACTGTAAAGAGTGAGTAAATGTGATCTATGCCAATGTTGGCAAAGGGATACGAGTATGCTCTGGGTTTTTATATGTAGCTATATCTGTATCAAGTGGTAAGTAATCCTGCCTAGAAGAAACTACAGTTCTGTGCAATTGTACTAGTTGTAGTTACGCATGTTCCTGCTTCAGTGTTTTTCACTTCTGTGCTGGAACTGATCATTCGAGTTGTGTACAAAATACTCCCGGGGCACTCTGACCGCTACAGTACTGCTACAGAAGAGAAAGCTCGGAAGTGAAAGGCACCGTCAAGCGGCCGCTGTTACCTCCGGGCCCTGGCTGCGGGGTGCAGCCTGCAGGGCGCCGTGCCTGCGCACGCCGGTGCTTCTGCCCGTGCTGCGCTGCCATCTGATGGGCGCCAACAGCCCAGTAACTAGTGCTGCTCCTTACCGCACAGTACGCCCGCTGGCGTCTATCTGCTTCTATATTCACAAATTCTCTTTAAATAATCTTGGGGAAGCAGATACTGAGCGTCCATCTGTTATTCATCGTACGAGTACAGCAATACAGCTGTATCAAAAAGCAACTGTTTGCTGGTTTCCCCCCCTCTCTCCCTAAGTGTCTCCTCACACGTACCTAAGCAGAGTTCACTTGATAAACTGTTTCTGTCCTGACTTTGTATGTATTCTTCCTGGAAGACTCCAGATCATTCCTGTGATTTCTGTCCACAAGAGATGCCTGCTTAAAGCCACCCATGTCACACAGTGGGAGCAGCTGGAAAGTACCCTCCCCAAACTATCTGGCCTTAGCTTCCCCCCAGGGAAAATATGTTTACAGGTAATATACACACAGCAGCCCTTGTCACTCCTCACCCTAGCACAGTACTCTTCTGCCATTCAGTCAGCTGCCCACGCTTCTTTTCCCTGGGAGAGCTGTGTTCAGCAATACAAACGGTGAACATCTTGTGTGTCCGGCACAGCTGCGAGTAAACCAGGATGAACCCATGGAAGATTACCCCCTGAAGGTAGAGGGTGGCAAAGAGGACGACTCCTGCAGCAGCACCCGCCGTTTTGGGATGGGGCAGACCACTAAAGACCAAATGAGGACCAACGTCATCAATGAGATCATAAGCACAGAGAGAGACTACATCAAGCATCTGAAGGACATTTGTGAGGTAATGGAAAAAAGGGGGAAGCGAACGTAAGAACTTGTTTGAAGGGTAACAGAATATGCCCCATTCTTGCCCAAAGAGAGACCCTAAGCAAGTAACTTTTCTGAAAATGAGACTATTTCCACCAGAGCTTGTTCTGATAAACGGCACTGCATGCTCGGAAAACAGAAGACAATTCATTACAGTAATATCCCAAATCCCTCTGTATTTGGAGCACCCACTTGGGCTCTGATTAAATGGAATTGATTGAATTTGCTAAGCCAGAGAAAAAGCAAATGTCTAGCATTGCTGTCCTCTTTAATACATGTTCTGTGGTAATATAATCAGCAACCCCAGCCTTCAGGCAAGTCATGCTCAGATCGAAACAACTGGGGGATTTTCAGCCAATTAGGTCTTTCAATTGCAAATATGCTGAACATTGCGACACCTCTTCTAAAAGAGACCCGGTACACCGGGGCAAACGAAGGTAATTGGTGAGGGTTTTGCAGGAACATAGTTCTTCACTGAAATGACACAAAAACGTAGTGCCTTCCAGGAAAGCCAGCTGGGGGAAAGCAGCACACACTTACCAGACAGGCCTTTCCTCCTGCAGTGTCCCCCCCATGTCCTTTGTGCACTCCTCCTCCCTTGAGTCAACCAGGCATTTCCTAATACAAGCATCCAAACCAGATCCACAACTGGATTTAATTGGTCTAAACCCATCAGTGGATCAGCGCTGGGGTCAGAACACCCAGTAGCCTGCAGACAGACAAAGGTGGGTTTCACAGGAGGGAAAGCTGCCATGGGACTCCCAAGTGTGGATTACAGTATCCTCTAAGGCAGTGATGATGTAACTGTGGCTGAGTTTCTGTTTCCACCATGTTTTGGGTAGTTATCAGAGGAAATCATAGCTAGAACATGGAAGCAGCTATGCAGGAAGGGGGTACAGGAACCCGGTGTACAGCTGACTACAGTTCACGGGGTTTTCTGTCGATAACCAAAGGCCACAGAGCAAATGCCCACCAAGTTTTCCCATTTGTTTTCCTCCTAGGGTTATATTAAGCAGTGCCGCAAAAGAGCCGACATGTTTACAGAAGAACAGCTGAAGACAATCTTTGGGAATATTGAGGACATCTACAGGTGCCAGAAGAAATTTGTTAAAGCACTAGAGAAGAAATTCAACAAAGACCACCCACATTTGAGTGAGGTTGGCTCATGCTTCTTGGAATATGTAAGTAAATTTGACTTTGTGGGAAAGGGGTAGCTGAGCGTGGATTAAGCCAAAGGATTTAGAAACCGATCTAACTGAATTGAAGCTCTGTTTAAAAAATCCCACCGAACCAAATTAAATGCTACCCCCTACCCTGTCCAACCACTACCCACCTCCCAACGCAACATCCTCTAGCTCTTGTGGCTGTGGAAAGAACACTTACAAAGGTGCCTCAGTGTCTGAGCACTATACTCCCTGCCAGACAGTGCTCCTCGAGGCAAAAATGTAGGAAGATTCCAAAATACTGTGCTGGACCTGAGTTTACAGCTGTGGCATTTTCGGGTCAGTGCAGGATCAGCAATGGCTGATTTCGACCATTACAAACATGCAGCTGAGCACAGGCCAGAATACATGGAAATGTCTTGCTCTTACAGATAAGCAGCACATCCTGTAATTTGTAATATACCCTGCCCAACCCCTGCTTCAGGTCTCTGGGCTTCAAAGTTAGGGCAGGATACAAATTACTGAACAGCCCCATGTGATACTCGAGCAGGACCTGCACTGGGAACTCACACACAGCAGTCTGAGGCAAGCCATCACCCTCAGGAACACGGACAGTAAATCGTTTCGTTTCCCTTGCAGCAAACAGAGTTTCAGATATACTCTGAATACTGCAACAACCACCCCAACGCCTGCATGGAGCTGTCCCGCCTCGCCAAAGTTAACAAGTACGTCTACTTCTTCGAAGCCTGCCGCCTGCTGCAGAAGATGATTGACATCTCACTGGATGGGTTTCTGCTGACTCCTGTGCAGAAAATCTGCAAATACCCACTGCAACTGGCTGAACTGCTCAAATACACCAACCCCCAGCACAGGTAGGTCAGCACGGTGGGGAGGGAAGGAGCGAGACTGGTCTCATGGAAAAGGACTAATGCAGAATTGCGTATGGAGGAGGGTAGCTTGCCAAGAGCAGCCGATACCATGGTTCTTCCGTGTTACCTTGTAGAAACCAGGGGGGAAAAAAGTATTTTTCTATCAAATACATAATTTTTCATTAAAGTAGCACTGGGTTTTCCTGTCTGTTACAGATCTGGACTTGCAAGGTTCACCTTATAATGGTACTTTTCTATTTCATTTGGCCCACGTATTTCTGGCACCAGCACATACATACTTTGGAGTTAAAATTTGTTTCTAATGGTGGTGTTGAAAACTTTGCCTCCAAAAGCACTGGTTGAATATACCCCAAAATGCCCATGTCACTACCCCACAGCATGTCAGGGCTGTGTAGCAGTCATGCGCTTTGCCCAGTGCTTCACCAGCAGGAAGTCATGGCCTACAGCTGTCAGGCCATGCACACTGGCCACTTCAGCACCAGCTCTGAAGCCTCCAAATCCATTGCTCAGTAAAGGCACTGCCCTTGGCTCAAATAACTATATCACTTAATCAAGCATCTGAAATAATTAGCTACAGAAATAAAACATGAAAAATCTGTCTTAAAAGTGTTGATACTGGTCCATTGTGGCTTGACTTAATTTTACCTTCCTAAGTGCAGCACTGATATTTCACAGAATGGTTTTAAGCATGTCTTACTAGATTTATAAGCATGATGTTCTGAAGCCGACCTCTGAACAGAAAGCTTCTCGATGCAGTACACAGATGTTTGGGAAATTATGTTGGAAACGAGTTGTGCAGAACAGCTCCTTCCCAGCTACTTAAACTCAGAAGTAGCTGGTGGCAGCAGATGGTTTGTGGGGGAGGGTAGATCAGCTTCTGTCTCACCCTTCCAGGTAAAACCTACCTGAAATGAAGCCAGTTATTGCTGATCTGCCTTACCTATGCATGGCAGACTCAGTCCCTGTATGCAAGTGGTGCATTATGAATATATTGCATTATGTTGCAGAAAACACCCAAGGCTTGGAAAGCCCTGGAGATTCTTCCAGCAACTTGTATTTACACCTCTGTGGCTGAACTTGCTTGCTTACCCCCTTCCCTTCCACACACCGGGCCTGGATTTGTTACAAGACTGTAATCTGGGCCTCTAAGCCAGCACGCGTCTGAAACCTGTACCTCTGACTTCCAGCAGAAACCAGCTGGGACAGAACCGCAAGTGGAACTCGTGTTTTCTGCTCTCCAGCCCTAGGCCGAGCCCGACTGCACTCCTTTGGAGCGTAGGTACAATAAGCACACGTCATTTTGTCATGCCTAACACCTCTGCCCTACCGTAGGGATTTTAAAGACGTCGAAGCTGCCTTAAATGCCATGAAGAACGTTGCTCGGCTCATCAATGAGAGAAAGCGGCGGCTGGAGAACATTGACAAAATTGCTCAGTGGCAGAGTTCGATAGAAGACTGGGAGGTAAGAGACTTAATTTTGCCATGAATTGAACGTTCTGCGTTGCCCCTCTTCTCCCCCTGCAACAGCTTCTGTCTACAGCAGGATTTTCGTAAGGATTACAGTCTAGCCCTGCTTCAGGTCAGCTGCCCCTCTTTGTGTGCGTTCGTTCTTTTATTTAGACAGATACAATCTTTTAGTACAACAGAAATGTTCTAGTGCGTAACAGCTACACCAGCTGCCTTTGCATGCTCCCCGAGATTTCTGCTTTCCCATTTTCCTTGCAGAATAAAATGAGTGCGTAGGTTAGTGAAATCCTGTTGTTTTCCTTTTGCCCCCCATTTTATCTTGAGTGATTTCAAATGCTCCCAATGGGCAGAACTGCCCCTTAATGCTCAATAGCCACATTATTCTTGCAGAAAGGCAAGCTCTGATGTAGTGACAAAGGAAGCCAAGGTTTCATGTAGACTCATTAAAACAAAAAATTAGTAAAAGAAGCAAACCCACTAATTTTCTAAATCCTACACTCAATAAAACCAGACTGTCTCCCTCCCAAGGATGTCAGGCTACGTTGTCAGCTCTCCGCTTACGTGCCTCCTTTAACGTCAGGGATGGATCAGCTGCCCTGAGCAGACTCCCTGGAAAAGGAGATCTTTTTCATTTACCACACTGTTCTTATCAAATTCAGTTCCCATTCCCCGGGTGCGAGGGGCACAGTGTCTCCCTGATGCGACAAGGACTGTCCTCCAGCCCAGCAGCTCCCTCTCATTCCCAGAAGTTTCATCAGCAGGAATTCAGGCCACCCAGGCCCCTCAGCCAGGCTGAGGTTCTCTTATGAGACTGTGGGCTTATTTCTTCTCCCCCGTTTTCAGATGGCTGAGACCCACCTGTTCTTTGTGCTGTTTTCAGGGTGAAGATGTCCTGGTCAGAAGCTCAGAACTCATCTATTCTGGGGAATTAACCAAAATCTCCCACCCTCAAGCCAAGAGCCAACAGAGGATGTTCTTCCTCTTCGATCACCAGCTCGTCTGCTGCAAGAAGGTAACCTCACTAGCCAGGCAGGAATGCTGTCTGTCACAGCACTAAAGCATTTGAGCAAACTCTCTCTTTACCCGTTTGCTTCCTTAATACTTACTAGCATCATATATGCTTCTGGCACAGAGATTTCTACGCGCATTCGTTGCGTTGTTTCCTCTGACGTCACCTGACCACAGCAATAAGCTACAGAAACCGACTACTGGCCTAATTCTTACAGCAAAAGGGAAGCACTGCGCTGCTTCTAGGGTTAGTGTATGGGTTTGTGTGCTGTATGTGTGCTCAAGTATGAGCACTGTCACCCATTTTCTTTTAAATACGTTTGGTTTTTTTCAACTGCACTTCCACATGAGATTATTATTATATTATATTATATATATAATATATATATTATATATATATGCAGCTTTGATGAAGAGCTGTGGGCCTTGACAGTCGCTAACACCATATTAACATCACATGTAAGTACAGACCATGCTATTTTTCATAACCCAAGTGATCAGTCTTCCTTGGTAGAGCAAATGAAAGGTATCTTTCATTGGAATTTCAGCACTGAACATGCCATTTTTTTTGCATAATCCATGGCATACAGGTAGCTACAGGTAACTAAGGCATGAAACCCTCACTGTTTTATCACTGCGCTCAAGTTTACTTTTTGTTGTCAACACAAAAATCAAAAGCTAATTAGGATATTTTTTTTGGCTTTCTAACTGGGACTGCAGGATTCCAATACTATTTTTTGACACACGCTTAATGAGGATTTGGGATCATGTGTACCAACACAAGCTTGCTTCTCATTCACAGCTTCTCAGGGCAGCTGATATTCCCCAATGACGGATGCCAGCCTATCCTGACCCCACCACTGAAGAAACCATGCAATTCCTCCCCTTGCTGCCAATGGTGTCAACAGGAGCTCAGTGCTTTGCAATTTCATAGAGTCAAATCCTGTATCATTTTTTTCTTACAGGACTGTAATGACTGCCACAAAGATTAAATGCTGCATCGTACCAAAGAATATGAATGCTTAAGGAAGGGATGGGACAGGGAACAGTAACATTTGTATGAGTCTGTGTGATCTCTCTTACAGGATCTTTTGCGCCGGGACATCTTGTATTATAAGAGTCGGATCAATATGGATGATATGGAAATACTGGATGTAGAAGATGGGAAGGACAAGGACTTCAATATTAGCGTGAAAAATGCATTTAAATTGCACTGCCGAGACACTGAGGAAGTCCACTTATTCTGTGCAAAAAAGCCTGAGCAGAAACAGCGCTGGCTGAAGGCATTTGAGAATGAAAGAAGACAGGTTCAGCTCGACCAAGAGACAGGTATGGGAAGAGCAGTGTTGTGAGCCAGTGGTCTTTCGATGGGTGTTGAGGGTGGTTTTTTTGTTTCTTGTTTGTTTTTTTTTTAACCACCAGCCAATGCATGGGAATGAAAGGGCAGGGAAGCAAGTCCGTGCTCCAGTCCAGCTCTGGGCTGCTGAATTGCACATCCTGGATGAATCTGTGCAATTGAAAAAAATAAAAAATGCAAACCACTGTGAGCAGACACTGCAGTATGTCCTCAGGGAGGCTGATGTGTCTTTCATGAGTTCAGGCAGGGCTGACCAAATAGTCAATACTTACATACAGCTTCCATTATTTTGCAGTACAGTGTGAGTCCCCAGCTTGGCAATATCTGTAAAAAACACGTTCAGTCAAGGGTTCTCATTGTAAAAGAGGGTTTTAATTGTTTTGTCTAAATACTGCTTAATTCAGACCTGTGATCTAATGATATTTGAGCCACAGCAGGCCTGGCTGGCAGCTTCTTCACCCAGCAAAGCGCAGGCAGTAAACCCTGCATGAGAGGTAGGGAGGGCTGTGCAGCGCAGCGCAAGCTGGGGGGAGCAGTACGTGCCCCTTCCAGCTTCGGGAGTAATTTTAGCTTGTGACCTCTCACCTCAGGCATATTCCTGCCACCGTATTTCCCTTGCTCTCTGTGCCAGTGTCTTCCATGAGATATAAAATGGTGACCTGCTGCTGACAAACTCCTATTTTATCTTCAAGGTTTTTCAATCACAGAGGTGCAGAAAAAGCAGGCAATGCTGAATGCCAGCAAGCAGCACCATACTGGGAAGCCTAAGGGTAAGTCACACCTGAACACATAAATGCTGCTAGAACCGTGTGTGTGTGTGCATGTGTCTATATTTACTATATGGGAGCACTTCCAATGAAGTGGCATTAATTCTTGAGAAAGCCAGATGGTGAGCTCTGATGTGACAATCTGCAGTATTGTTCCTGGCAGATTCAGACAGCTGGAGTCAGGAAACAATTCATAACTACAGGAAAGCTGCTTCACACCTGATTGCCGAGCACGGTGCCGGGTGCCACGGTTACATACAAACCAGCAGCTCCTGCTCAAGGGCTAGTTCACAGGCTCGCCTTAGAAGCCAGGCTCTCCAAGCAGTGCGGTACGCCCTTTGTGAAAAGACAAGATTAAGTTTTGTAGTAACCCCCATGGTGCAAAGAGGGTCCTAAAGGTCGCTGCAGCAGGGACTATTCCTGCTTGGGAAGACGCTTTGAAACCTGTATTTCTGGCAGAACACCACAGGTAGGTACCATGCGCATTGACAGAGCTCCACGTTGAACCCTGAAGACAAGGAAGACTTAGCAGCAGCCAGGGGAGCGTGTGCTCAAGAGGTTCCTGTGCCCACCGTGCTGCCAGCTGAAGATTCCTGCTACCTTATTTCATGATGCCGTCACACCTCTTTATATCCAGAGGGACAGGTGTCACTTGCTTTCCCCCTGGACCCACAGACAGGCCACCGCTTCCTCTTGGTGGTACCAGCCAGCAAGTAAATCCCAGCCCAGTCTCCAGAAAGCAAGCTTGGCTGAATTTCAAAGTCAGATGTAAGACTTGGCTGCAAACAGGGAAGTTTGGAAGGAGGCCAGACCTCTCTAACAGAGCCAAGCCCTAGGGGTGACACAGTAAAGGAGACCCCCTAAGCCAGCCCTGTCCGCAGGCTAGGCACTGACCATTACAACTCTGAAATCCACCGCAGGAAGCTGTAAGAGGCAAGACAGGCACATGCACAGCAGCTGCTTCTCCCAAAACCGCCAAAGGCAGAGGTGAAGTTTGTCACTAATGATGAGCTACAGCTGTTTAGCCCTGCTGTTGTGTTGACAGAACACCTGTCAGTTACGCTTCACATTGCTGGGCCTTCCACAGCAAAGCTGATCCCCCCCAGCAGTGCCGAAACCAAGGGTCATACTAAGGCAAACCCCGCTGACTCCCCTGCAGCTTTAACAAGGACGGGGCAGGGTGTGGGGAAGGGAGCTGTGCTCAACTAACATGCTTCCCCATCTCCTTCTCGCCGCAGCTGTCACCAGGCCATACTATGACTTTCTGATGCGTCAGAAGCATCCCACCCTGCCTACCACGCTCCCTCAGCAACAAGTCTTCATGCTGGCAGAGCCCAAGCGCAAGCCCTCGAACTTCTGGCAGAACATCAGCAGGCTGACGCCCTTCCGGAAATAAGGGCAGCCCCGTGTTTGTGCCTGAACCCCTTTCGAGAAAGCACTTTATCCGTCAGTCCTGGGAGGTGGAGCCCAGGTTCTTCCAATCCTTTGTTTACAGAGGATGGCACACGTGCTCCGGCCTTCCCTATTTATTTTGCAGACCGACTGACCGCACTGGCTCCGAGGTGAGACGCTGCGTGCGTGTGCTTGCACACACGTGTGCACTTGTGCCAGTCCCAACGAGCCAGCCTTGCACAGCGCCCAAGAGGCAAACTTCCAGGAAGAGATCACGGGAGGGAGCCTGACATGTTTCACCTAAAAAGATTTTGCTTGTCAGCTGTACTTTCTTCCCGCTGCGAACACTGCTGCTGTCTGGCAGCTGTCAGAGGGGACAGTGGCTGATACACCTGCTGGCTTCCTGCCCACTGACACGCTCCAAACAGTTCAGAGTCATTGACACGATACATTTTCCGTGGAGGGATAAACCCTTCTGCTCTCTGCCCACCCCCACTCCCCACGTTTCTCAGAGACACGATCCTCCTCCACCGCCTCACTCATTCAGTTAGCCTTGGCAGGCACTCAGCCAACAGTGAGTATCGCACTGTGACCTTTTCCTTCCCTTTAGTTCAACACCACTGATGATGAACTAGATAGTACTTTAAACTGTGCCAATCAACCTGCAGCATGAGTAAAGTTCAAGAATCTGTCTAGTGGGTTTGAGTTACGCAAGTTAGAGAAAAGTGTGCCTAATTAATACCGTACTCAATTCCTTAGATTCTCATCTCTCCATCATTCTGCCATATTTCCTGGCCAATGAAAATGCTCATCGTTTGTAATGTGTTTATTTATGGTAAAAATCAGAACTGTGTATTTTGTAAGTCTGTAATTGTTCTTGTCAGATGTTGTTAACTTGATGCCTGTTTTGTCTATTATTTTTTTTTTTAAAGAAAGGTCAATATTTGCAAACCTAGCTCCCAGAAGTCAGAGTCTACAGTTCAACTCTGAAAGATGATTGTTATGCAAACTCCCACAGACCCTCAATTCAAGGGGTATTACGACAGGTCTTTGCCACCTTTAAAAAGATGGAAAGCCACTTTAAAAAGGCCTAGATTTGGCATTAAGAGCCTCGCATTAAGTACCCAAGTTTCAAACTGTGGCCAAAAAGAATTAATTTAAACCTTGGTTAGCAAAAGGAAAGATTTGCCTTACCATAGTGAGAGTTAGAAGCCATACTGACTGAATTCCTTAGCTTAGGAGACATCCTGTGACAGTGGAAGGAAGACGCCAGCTCATTCCAACGACGCTAGTGTGAGTGAGCATTAACTGCCCGCAGAGCTCAGAAATCCAGTGTTTGTTGATGCTGTAGCTGACCAAAGTCTGGTCATCCAGGGATATCTGAATTCAGTAGCATGTACAAAGTCATTCTTGCACTATATCTTTCCCCCAGACCAGGGGTAACATTTAATTTCATAAAGAAACTTGTAAAAGTGACTCTCAGCCTGTGTTTGTCTCCAACATGTCTGTGTGAACTTGTTTCTCTTCAAAGTCACTGTAGGGATTCTGCTTTTGCACTCCAGAAGTGACCACTGATCAGTAGAAGCCGTGCTAGGTTATCCTCCAAGCCATCCTTGGGGTGGAAGACTGGTGAAGCAGAGACCGTACTGGAGACGTGCTGATCACTTAGGACACTGATCAAGGTTAGGAAGTCACCAGTTCCCAAATTCCCGCTAGTTACTTAAAACACATGTCTAGGAAACATCAGAAAAGTGCAGGGGATGCTCAAGCCCACTTTGAGCAACATAGAATTAAGGAGTACCAGGAAGCGTGAAGAAGTACAGATGTAAAGAGAACCCATGGGTCCTCCCGGGACCTGCCCAGCCTACGCCCCTGCCCTTCTCCCTGGGCAAACACCTACCCCCATGCTCTTCTCCCAGGCAGAACCAGCTGTCACATCACTGTGCAATATGCTGCTACAGAGAATGGCAACCAAAACCCAACAATGCCCCCTAACCCTTCCCTCTCATGCAGAAGCACAAGAGATGTCTGCCCATGGAAGGTTTGGCACTTCCCCTTCCCCCTGTGTCACCCCAAGGAACAGAGGAAAGCGGGGGTCACCAAACTGGAAGCAGTGCCTTGAAATGCTGCCCACTGCATTTGTCTGGCATTCGTCAGAGACGCCTCTCTAACGGCACGTAGCAGCTGGGAAACTGAGCCAGTGGGAACTGCAGGAACGGCCTTCAAACGCTGCACAGACAGGTGTGGGTCACTGCAATGGGGCGAGGGACAAACCGCCCCTGCACCCACCCTCACCGCACGTTACCTCCCGCTCGGCGCTGCCCTCACCCCTCACACCAGCCAGAGCCCAGCGCAGCTGAGCTCTCAGCAGCCAACACGAAGGGCTTTGGACAGTCAGGTCTCTCAACCTGAACTAAAATACAGAACCTCTGCACAAGAGGACAGGGTGTCGATACTTGGGGGGTGTGGGGGCTAACCAAAAAAAAAAAAAAAGAGGTAAAGAAAATAATCAGGCTCTGCAAGAAGCCACTGAGCTCGGGCTGCACTACCTCTTGCCAGGGACCACAATGAGCAGTGACACCTCACAGACCCGTGCCAGCTTACGGAGCACCCCGGTGCCCTGAGCATTGCATGGTTTGGACATCTCCCCCCCCCCCCCCCACCCCACCCCCTCAGGTCTAACCACTGGGAAGAGCTGCCTGCCCACAGCACAGCCTCCGCCAGCTGCCACAGGCTGCAGCCCTGGTGCCTGCCCTGCTCCCCCGGCAGGGCGAGGACAGCAGCTCTACTGAGCTAACCCAGACATGGCAACCGGTGGTCCTCAGGGCTGCTCCCAGTCCCCCCCAGCTACACAAATACCAGCGTAACAGCCTTTTGCAACAGCATCCACCCCCCCAACAAGCTTAAGCCTTTGCCCACACATGCTCACATATGTCAACCACCCCGTGCTTGCTGCACTGCTGTGCTCGCCCCAAGAGCAAGCCACCAGCAGGGTGGCACAGCACCCATAGCACTGAATCACCCCTGCTGCACTCACGCTGAGCACAGCAACGCACCCGTGGGCTGGCACAGCACCCACAGCGCTGAATTACCCCGCTGCGCTGCCCCTGCCAGCACGGGCTCAGCCAGCACCCATCGGTAACAGCAGGCAGTTGTCACTGTTGTGTTTACCCCAGTGTCTGCACCCTCCTTTCCTTATCCATGGCGTGTTTATTTTGATTGGCCAGGAAGAAAAAAAATAATAGTATCTGTTGGCACAGCAGCGATCAATTTTCTGAGTTTCTCAGCTTTGTAGTTAGTGGGGGAGGAACGCTGGATGGGCCCAGTGAACCTAGGCTGGAAGGGCCCTCGGACCACCCCACGGCACCCTCAAAGCAAGACCAGCCCTGAAGCTGCAACAGGTTTCTCATGGTCTCACCCAGCTGCTATCCACGTTGTGCTCGGACCTCTTCAGCTCCCTGTTCATACCTCACTGTCCCCATCATGGAAATATGTTCTTACACCTTTTGGAAGCTTCTCTTGCTGCAACTTCTGTTTTTCATTTGTATGTTGCTTTATAAACGCAACTGTGCATCTACCTACCCTCCCCTACCGCCCCGACCCAGTCTACTGAACAACACAGGGCGACAGTGGCACAGTACTCTGAGGTGCAGCAGCTTTGAAGGCCAATGAAAAAAAATAATAACCCTGCCCTCCCCTGCTAAAACACATGCAAGAATTGGCTAGTACTATCTGTGTAGCAATACTCTGAACAGTAAATACACATAGAGTTGTTTATCAGATTATTTATCACCTCTTCCACAACTTCATATCTGACCAGTGCACACAAAGGATTTATAGAGAGAAACTTTTTATAGAAATCTTTTTAAGTGACAAAACAGACTTCTCTGGCCAAACAGTCAATGAAAAGTTACTACTTTCTGGTAGAGAGAAATACATTCTCTGCTTGACTGTCGGTACTTTTCCTAAAAAGTGTCTTCAGTTGGGATTCTAGTCTTGCAAGAAACATTTGGAGCTAGGATCCGATCCCCTATGCAAGACTGAAATCAGGTACAAAAGCTGATCACACTGAAGGAGGCGGAAATCTTGTAACGCAGTAGACGGAGTTACAGCGCGACGCTGACAGGTAAGGATCAAACCCACTTTGCTGAGCGCACCTACCCACGCACCGGCCCGGCCCCAGACCGCTGTGTACATCTGGCAGCGCTCAGCAAGCAGCGCCATCCTTCACCTTCCACCCAGCACTACTTCCCGATTCTCTCACCACACCACCTATTAACTCCTGAACAAACTGTGTATCGGATCACGTGTAACCTCCATGGGTGTTAAATAAGAAGTCACCTCATCTCCTGTTACTGATTAAATGGTAAATTGTATGTGTTAGACAGCGGTAACAGAATAACCAACACAATTTCCCCGCCTCTTCACCCTGGCATCTGGATTTTGAGTGGCTCCTCACATTGTACTGCCATTTAGAAGTATCGGGGAGAACGCGTGTGTAGGACAGAAAGCACTGATGTACACAGTACGTAGATTCACACAGTCACAATGTAAACTCGTAATAAAGGGTTTGCCTGGCATATGAACAACAGGTCAAGTACAGCTTCTGTCAAGCTTTCTGAGCTTACCGAACACCACAATCTCACCAGATTCACAAGAATCCATTTGAAACATGAATAAGCAGAGATGTGAGACTTCAGTACCCACTCCTCTGGAGACAAACCTTCTGCGTGGCCAGAGATGCAAAACAAACCGAAGCTCCTGACCTGGGTCTGAACAGCACCAATCATTCCGGATTTCAGGGTAGAACTTACCTAAACTACTCCGACAAATACTTCTGCATTGAGTTATATAAAGAGGACAAGACTACTCAATCCAGGGGTGGTTGGGGTTTTGTTTTGGGTTTTGTTTGTTTTTTTGGTTTTTTGGTTTTTGGTGGTTTTTTTTAGGGATTTTGGCACTATTTGTTCCCCTCACTCTGTAGCTACCTGTTTAGGACAGCCCTGATTCTTAATGAGTAAACCTGCCCAGATACACCTGGACAAGAAAGACACAGACTTATGTAAAGCATATGAACCATTCAGAAGAACAATTTGCTGAAGCTACCAGTAAAATTAAGAGAACCAGTGGCTGCTAAACAATCTAGTATCTGTTCTAACAAAACACTAACAAAAAAAGGCCCTCTGTTTTGAACTATTAGTTTAGAACAACCGAGTCAGAAAAGGTGGGTGCATAGACTAGAAAAATGCCTACGCTCCACGTTTAGATAGCATCAAAAGCAGCACAAACTGTCTTTGTACTAAAACAAAATAACAAATAGCTCTGTTTCCACGGAGCTGGAGGCTGCCTTTACCTTAGGAGCCGTGGGGCGCAGGGTGAGGAGGAGCCCTGTCTCCGCTGCCCTAGCCCCTTGCCTTGCTGCGGGTAATTCCAGCTGCCCAGGATGCTGCTCTGCAAAACCCGTGTGTCAGGCTGCCGTGCGAAGCCCGGGCTGTGCAGACCACCTGCGTGGGTGTCCAAGTGGCCTCCTGGAACCATCCGAGAGCCAGGCCTCCCGGCGCTGAGCGGGACCGCTCCCAGCTGAGGCATCCACAAGTAGCAGCCATTCCAAGAGATCCTGGCTTCAGACTGAAAACACTACATTTATTGGGATGCCAGAATGACAGAAATTAGCTTTCTTAATAAAAAGGCCTTTGATCTTTTGCAGTATGTCAGAACATCAGGCTGTGCTTCTCCAGATTTACTGCAGTGGAAGCACATGTTCATGTAACAGCAGAATTAAATATTATCAATCCTGCCGCTGATTTTTAAATACCAGGCTTTTGAACAAGTATTGTACCCCTTGCCACACCGACTGCTCAAGAACTTTGTCAGCGTCTGTGAGGTGGTACAGCTTCCAGCAAGCACTGGTTTCTCATTGTGCTGTTCTTACTTCAACTGGTTTAAATCCTCACGCCAAGTTTCCCCATGTACCTGCCCACGAGGGTTACGGCATTGCAATACCTGCGGACAGCGACCGCAGCAGCACAAGCCCCGACGCTTTATGCAGGGAGCGCTTCACACTTCACCCAGCCACGGGAGCCTCAGCCTGTACCTGCTGCTACTCGGGTTTTCGGCCAGAGTCACCAGGACACGGCACCACCAAGCAGCAGAACCACATCGGCACCATCACCAGGTTCCAACTCGGATGTCCCATACCAGCCTACCGGGAGAAAGTCCCTGTCCCCAGAGCTCCCAGCCTAAGCAAAGTGGCAGGATCAGGTCTTCAGGTAAGTAATGGGTTAAGAAGAGCAGCTGTGCTAATGGATAAAAATTCACTGAAAAAATCAGAGGTGTTTTCAGACTGTTCCAACTTCCTGAAGATGCAGCACTGCTCATGCAGTTCAATAGCGCAGGAAGGGAACCGTTCTTGGAAGCAGCAGAGACACGCTCAGAGCGACGCCAGCGCAGGGAGGCACCCACAAGCACGGACAGAAGCCAGAACGCACCCTGCATGTTCCTGCCGAGCGGCGACCTGGGTTTCACCTGCCTTGGTGGCCACAGCCACACGGCTCCGGCTGAGGGGCCAAGGGACGCTCTTCCCAGCCACCAGCCATCGCGCTCGCCCTGCCTTGGGACTAACGCCTCGCTCCACACTTCGTTTCTCACCGTGCCTCCCACGTTTCCCTAACAAGCAGCTACTAAAATCCCATGGCTTTGGCAGCGCTGGTGGGTTTAGAAAAAAATACAGGCTGCTTGTTCTTTTTACATAACGCTCCTGTCATTTTCCTTCCTGCAACTACGCCGCTCTTCTCTGCACGTAGTAAGCTTTTCTTTTGCACAACTTTGCTACCAAAGCAGCTCCCTGTTGTACAGCCTGTGCAAACGAAGTACTTTGTGATACTGAACCCAGACTTGTGTACCTTTGCGTGTGACTGTTTACATATACATTTGTGAGATGGGAAATAAACAAGCTATCAACTTTACTCTTGTCTACTTCTGCAATGCCCCCATAAAACACGAACTAGCGAGTATACAAAATAAGCCTTTGTACCTGGCACAACCAAATGGAGCTATGTAACAGCATTCTGCTTAAGAGTTCCTTCCATCTTTCCACACCAGCTTCTTCCCCCTTTCTTAGAAGCGGCAGCCCGCCTGCACATCCATTACCTAGGCTTGATAATAATTTGGGATATTTTCTTTAACCTCCAGCAACCTGAAACATGCGCTATCTGAATCACACCATCCAGAAAAACCTTACCCCCCACTTCAGCCACGCCAGCATTCCCACACAGAGGGGGCACAGCCTCTGACCTCAGCTGTGAGGTTCACGCGACCACAATTCTTACAATAAGGCTGGTAAAAGCAAAACTCCTCTTCCTGAAGCATCAACTTGTCTATGTATTTTACCCCTCTTGCTCAGAAAAGCACAAGCTATTGTAGAACACTACAAAATCGATTCCTTTAGCCCCCAGATGAAGTTCCAGCTGCACTGATTGAAACTGACGGTTGGGCTGCTCGGTGCCACATTGTCTGTTGAGTCTGAGTTACCTCTCAGCCCACCAAGGTCTATAGCTATAGGTTACTTGTACCCATCAGGCTCAGCAGTCTTCCCTGCAGGTCTGCCATTCCCTCCGTAACACGGACAATACAACTTCCCGTAGCTACCAAGGTCCTCCTACTGCTGTAGAATATATGTTGTTTGGTTTGGTGTTTTTTTTTTTTTTTAATGAGTCACATGGAGCCCATTCTATTCTGGCTGATTTAAGACAGGATAGCTAATAGCCTGATGGATTTTGAAATAAAATCCAGAAGAGCATTTGGCCTCCCCCACAAGTCAGGCATTTTATCCCCATCATGCAGCGACACCTTCTACCCCAGCGCTAGGACTGACATTTCCTACAAAGGAAGGCTCTCAGGTAAAAAACAATCAGTGCATCACCCCCAGTTCCAGCAGGGCTCACCAACAATTTACCTCACTCTGTCTACAGCAAGCCATAGAGTTTAGAATCTAAATCAAGATGTTAGCAAAACAAAAACTTTCTTTTCACCCATGATCAGTTACAGGAAAACCTGAAACTCAAAACTACATTCCCTATTTCTAACAATCACTAACTGAGCGGTTACTTTTCTGGAAGGGGCTCTGGCTGTTACCAAGTGTCCAAAGCTGCCTCTGAAGCGAGGGGAGTTCTCACCAGCATATCTAACCTTCCCAGCAAACCACTAACAGCCACTCAGCAGCAAGTGGGAGAGCAATATGCATCCCAATGCCATTGCAAAATCAATGTGGGAAGATGGGGGGGGGGGGGGGGGGAAATCAAACCATTACCGACCCACCATTTTGGTAGTTCCATGGATACATTTAAAACAAACCAGAAAGAAACCCCCATATACAGACTTAAAAGTTCAGTACCACGTTCCGATGAACATCAGATACAAAGCAATTCTTCACGACAGACAACCGCAAGAACAGCTGCACCAGAATCCCTCTGACACAAGAACGCTCAGCATCGTTCTGAAGAACAGGATTTCCCCTTTATGTCCTCCCAGATTCTGGCAACCCACTGGTTTGAGATTACGAACTTACATCAGCTCCAGTGACCTCAAGAACACCCCCACTCCCCAAAAAAACCCCCCACCAAACAACAAACCCAAACTCCCAAACCTATCTAGCTGTAAAATAAAGTCATCCCAGGGTAACTGACCAGCAATTAGCTTCAGGTAAAACGCACCGGAAAAAAAAAGATCCATCCATGGGATTTCTTAGTGCACGGCTACTGTTGTAGCTCCTCAACTACTTGACTGAGCATCAAAACACACCTTGTAGCAATAATCTCAAAAACCACATGCTACTTCTGCAGGTCGATGCAGTTCCTGACATTACACCTTCCTCTTCCTCACGCGCTGCTTTTCACAGGAACGTTACCAGGTAAGTTACTGTTATTTTTGGAGACCTACAATAAATGAAAATAGCTCGTTAGTTCAAACAATATAATCCTGACCCCCCCCCTAAATATACACACTTCCATTTTAACGTTTGTGTCATTTCAGCCACCCACACTCTAAAGAAATCAGGTAATTACCTACACTTCACACCTACTCAATTCTTTTCCTTCAGTTATAAATCCACTGATTTATAACAGCTTTCTGCTCAAGGCTTGTCACCTCTGAAACCACATTCATTTGGTATCAAGTAAATACTAAAGCGTCACAAAATTTTGCATCTGTTCCATTTTCTTTGTTTTAAGCTATGAAATAAAGTAATAACAAACTTAAATGCCAGGAAAAGCCTCAAGAGGGAAAGAGGCAGGGCTGCATATCTTTACCACCTTCTCCGCAGGGCAACTTACTCCCCCCACTGGGAAGCCGTTACTACTGTGTGTTGTTAGCCATTAAGAAACCTTACTGAGAAAAGTCACTTAACGTAAATGTTTTCCTTCAATCAATCGGCAGACATCATTAAAGCGTTCAAACATACCACACTGCTATTCAGCAACAGAATGTCTTCTAAAAGGATCTCACCAAGCACAGTAGGAAAAAAACACAATAAGCAACACAAGTCAATCTTTATTGAAAACTGAAGTATTAATACATAACAATTCTTGTTACAATAAACGTGCTTTTAAGAATTTAAGTCTGAGCTCATCTACTCATTGAATTGCATAAAAAATAAAAAAGTATGAATTTTTCACAATTGAACTGGCTCAGAATGGAATCTCCACTCTTTGTGTTGATGCGATAGTTCAATGCAGGAGTGAGTGATGCCTTAAAACTTATTCTGGAAGACAACATTGACCTAAAATTAAAAAAAAGTACCAATACAACTGTTCGTAAGACAGTTTTAAAAAAAGTCCTAAAAAGGAAACCTGTGTCTACTTCATAACAAACATGGAGAACTATTACTGGGGCCTCTTGTACTTCCACTGCATGCACTCACTTTTTCAAATCTTAGACAGGAGGGCAGCCAATAATAGCATTACAATAAAAAAAACCCACTAACAAATCCATTCTACTTAAAACAAGTCTGTACAGCAGCCAGCTAAAAAAGCTTTCCCAGTTTGCCTGCTAAGTGCCCAAAAGTCGCAACAGTTTAGAAAAGTCACGTTCGCTTTCTTGATGTTGAAACTTCAGAGCCCATAAATTGTTTATAGAGTATTTTTTAACATCACAAGTGGACCCGTACTACCTGTGGAATTCCGATGTTTCAGTGTTATATTCAACCCACACAAGAAAAGGTTTCCTTGTCCCCAGATAAGCACTGCTCCTCTTCCCTCTCTCTGCCTACAAAACACCGCATGTCCTCCCAGCGCCCCCGCAGAGGCACACACAGCCCGCCGAGAGCCCCCGCTGCTGCCGGGACCTCAGAGGAACCGGATTCCTGGTGAGACCCGGTGCACGAGACTCTCCTACCTTTGCTGCAGTTGTTCCTGCTCCCCGCCATTCTACCTCATCCAGTCCCAGGGTCTCTGCAGGAAGCTTAGAGTTGGTAAAACACAGGAATAGAAAGCTGATGCTTATTAACAAGAACAATCTGAATGAGCTTAAATCTTTACATCTCTTGAACAGGTGCCCACAAACACCCGGAGGTGAGGATGACTGGATTGCTGTCAGCCCCGCGCACACGCTCGGGTCAGCCAGGGACACCCCTGCCGCTGGTGGCGGAGCCCCTCCGTGTCCTACCCGCTACCGCACACACGGCGTCCTGGGAAACTGCACATACCTGCCGTCCAACAACCAACAACCGCAGCACCTCTCCTCTCTCCTGCAAGTTCCAGCTGAAGCTTCACTACTGTTCGTGCTCCTAAGATGGGAGGTTTCACATACACGGTATTTACTATGCTCTGGTATGAGTTTAAGCCTAGAGTTAAGTGGTGGTATCAGATTGCTGCGCTTACCTATTCAAGCAAAAGTATGTTCTAAACTCAAATGAACAGTGTATAATACTGTGCTTAAGCACTGGGGAGCGATTCCAAATCAATTCTGACCATCTCTTGCTCAGATACCTTGAAGTGGCCTTACTACCCAAGCAGCAGTGAAGCCAGAATGCTCCATGTGAAGAGCAGTCAATGCTGAGTACCCTGGTATACAACTCTGTACCATGAACTATTCTCAAACAACACTAAGACATGGTGGTACTTAAGGGTGGTGGTGGTTTGGGGTTTTTTTCAGTGGATGAAGCAATATAAGGAAGGACTTCAACTAAAATAAAAGATTTTTTTCATCTACCACTGCATCTAAGCATTTAACTTGCATAGTACACACAAAAAGCTTTCTTGAGTAGCATTCCTGCACGTTCTCCTAGAAACTTCCATCAGATGGTTACAAGCATAAGCAAGATCTAGTAGTAGGTTCTCCATTTCCCTTCCTAGTGTTTCGTTAATAACCACCATACCACTGACTAGGGCTACACGTTTTTAGAGCCAATTATTAGCCTTTTTTTTTTTTGCTGCTGCTACATTTAAAAGACATTTTCATCAGTTGTTACTGACATAGGGAATACCTCAGTTTTTAAAAAATACTTTATCTAAACTCAACACCTGAAATTTGAATTAAAAAAAAAATCTTCCTTGGACTTCTCTTTGTTATTGCTGCAACAGTTATTTTCAGTTCCAGGTTTAAAGTAGTACTTTTTTCTTCTTAATCATATAAAGCTGCCATAAAAGTTTTGTTTTTTTGTATTTTTTTTTTTTTTAAAGAGAAGCTTGATCTGAAATGTCTCTACTGCACTAGCTCTTTTCACCTGCTGAGGAGCTCTAGTGCAAACACATACTGCGTATTTATTTATAAAGGAATTCTAAATAGGGAATGTTATATAAAAAGCAGGAGAGAATGTTTCATTAAGACCCTCACTGTGTAAACGCCTATTTAACGATGTACAGTTTCCCCCGCCGCAGTTTTATATCCATGCTTTCTACTATTTGCAACAAAATACCATTAAGATAGTTATATATACACATATTCCCCCCGTCCCCCTGCACTGTGCTTTTGGTTACTTTCCATATCAACTAATGGAGACACGCTCCACCCTCCCAGCAGATTATAATCGATCAAAACTGGAAGGCGCAGTACCTTTGGACAAAGGTACAGTTCTCCCCTTGTGGATGAATCCCATAATGCAACTCAGAAAAAAAAGTGCTCAAGTAAGTGAGACTGCCTAAATGTTACAGAATATTATACAGAGACCAATTCCAAGATGACATTCAGGAATCTGAAGTCAGAGCAAATATATAGGAAGTCATATTCATTCCTTAACTATTTATCTATTGCAGCATTCATGAAAGTTCTCTCCTATGATTTTCCAAGCTTTAGTTTATTGGGTGATGAGACAGGAGACAGCAAAGCTTTGAGCTTGTTTTTTATAGCTTCTCCCCAGTAGAGCACTGTTTCAACCTCAGCTCTGTTAAAACCACGCCAAGACGACAAAATGTCAAACTCTACTAGCTAAAATGGACAAATGGCCTGTACTAATGTTCACTGTACTCTCTGGCACACCTGACTAATCAAAACTGCAAATTACCACACAAATGGAATTGTTCAACAGACTTGCAACAAAGCAGTACAAGTTCAAATAAGTTTGCCCGGGGTAATTTTCTGCTCCATAGAAAAACATATGGAAATCCCTAAGCTGCAGTTAAGTGCTCATGAGTAAGGTTTAAAGTACTTATTCCAAAAACATAGTTATATTCAAGGCATTAGAAATAAGGGGGCCATCCACTGACAGCGATTCATGCAAAATCAACCTAAACTTTATTAAACAAAAAAAAAGAAGTACAAAATATGGAGAGTGCTTACTGTAAAAAATAAAGTTACTGAAGGCTCTAACCACCAACAAGTTATGAAGGTACAGAAGCCTCCCGCCAGGACAGAGTACTGTAATGGCAGCATTAAATCAGCACTGATGATACCCTGAAGTAGCTGCCAAACCCATATAGGAGCAGAACACCCCAAAACAAAGCGTAACTACATATACAACTTCAAAAAAAAAATCTACTTCTGAATGGAAGTTAACCTACAAGAACAATACAGCCTGATATACCTCTGTGTAAACGCTTAAAAGGGAACAACATTTTATAACCATTTACTGCATAATTTATTGCAGGCTGAATGTATCAAAAAAAATTCGCATCTTTCCGGAACTGTAAATCAAGCAGGTTCAAGAAAAACCTTGATTTTAATGTGCAATATTCAAATTTAAAAATTTAAAATCTCCCCCGTAACAATTTTGGTATACAAATGGGTTCGAAGGCTAGCCCTTTATCTCCACAGCATTTGCTTTGAGGTACTTTTTAAAAATTGAAGTTGCAAGAAAGAATATCAGAAATGACTCATTGCAATGAAATGCTAATCTGCAGTCAAGTCTTAATTTACGTGCTTCCAAGTGCAATTTAGGATGTAAAAAAAGAAAATACTACGAAAACATCAAAATGCTGTAACCAACAAATGGCTCCTACTTCAATTACAAATATTTTCAGGAAAAAAAACCCAACAGGTATTTGAAACCTCTGTATCCTGGCAGTCCTATTACAGCATATCCATAGCCCATACTGCAAGTAGCTAATAAGGAAATCGTGTTAAAATGATTTGTTCCCCTTTAACATACTCATCAGGCACACAAGCTTTCCCCAGAATAACATGCAGCTGAACTCCTGTTTGTTGTAGAAAGCCCTAGCATTTCTTAAGTTTCAGGAAAGCAAGCTGGATCAATTGCACATACATTTTCAACTGACTACAACATTCTTTAGGAAAAACAGCACGGATTTCCTGAACTGAGAACGAAAAGAAAGTGTTTTTCTATCAAGTCTGTGTGGCAGTCTCACTTTGACACATCTTGCATCATATGAAAGATAGTACTGGATAGTTATCTCCCCAGGACATGCAATTCATTACGCAGGTGATGTCACCTCCTACTATTCCCAAGAGCCAGTTTTGCCTCAAGGAAGTTTGCTCTACTTACTGGCACACACAGCATTACCTTTGTCATTTCATTCTGATCCTTAAGAAGGTCTGTATAACACTGAATCCATATAATGAAAATGAAAAGGCATGAAGTAAACTAATCGTGTGCGGGATTTCTACAGCTTGTCTGACTCGTTTTCCAGTCACTCCAAATTAATAGTTGAATTTGAAAAGAATACATCACTTAAATAAAAATATGCCCCTTTTGAACTGGCAACTCCATCAACCTGAAAAAGGCTGAAGCACTTATCTAATGTCTATTATGGTATTCTATAAAGAAACTCACTTTCATGATTCTACCTTTTAAGACCCTGCATACATTACAACAGTGCATTAGTGATACAAGTTGTAAAATACTTTTCGGTTCCTTTGGATTTGCATATGATGGTTTTTGCATCAGTCACTGCAGGTAGATTGAGCAAGCTTTGTTTTTGTGTTTTAACATGCATTCAACTAGATATGGATCAGAATAAATTTATACTCCCTTTTTATCATTATAATTAGCTAAAAAATTGCAAGACAGTCCACAAAACAGGATTTGCTTTAAGACTAACTGCTGGAGTTCCAAGATGTAAGATATGCAGCACTGGAAAATCTTCAGTGATCAGGAATTAGTAGTGTTTAGCCAAGTGTTGAAAGCATTCAGAAGAAAAGTCCTGGTTGGAGGCATGAGGGCTTCAGCACCAACTTTTAAACCTCAATTTCTTGATTGCATATCTCCCATCTTCAAACCTACGTTAAAAGGGGGAGGAAAAAGCAGGAAATTTTCTCAATTACGTGAGATACTATCCGAGTGTGGCAGAACATTCTAACGTTGCACGCACCACATCGATATGCACACACAACAGATGTTAACCACTAGGTAATGCTACCCTAGCACTTATCCAGTCCTATAGGCTTCTAGGTTAAGAGTTTACTACATTCATTTTCTTCTGCCATGTCAATTCCAGCTTAGGACAAAACTACTAGTGATGGCAAAGTAGAAGGTGCAATATTAAAAAGGTATTTTATGCTAAATGTAATTATCAGCAGTCATGAGTTTAGCCACAGCAAAACTCACTTTTTATACTCATGTAATATGATGCTCTTGGATGAAATATATAGTATAGTATCATATAGTACGTGAAACATTTCAGATCTGCAGACTGATATGTGGCATCACAGCAAAATGAGAAATGGCTGTTGCATTACTAACTCAAAGGGAATAGTCACCTGTCATCATAGAACTCTGGACTCTTAACAGCTGAAACAGAAATCCAGAGAAAGTTAACTTTGTCAAAAACTAAACAGACTAAAAGTGAAAATTTCTAGTTCAAGTTGGTCTCAAAAAGTCCTTATTGCAAATGAAACAGTTCTCAATTTATGCTAAAAAAAAATCAGAAATAGAATTGAGGATCCCAAAAATATTAGGCTTCGTGTCAGTTTGACACAAATTACGCCCCCAAAATCCATCCCACCCTACAGCAGATTTCAAAATTAAACTCCTTTTCTTGAAACCCATGATCTAAATTTTGGTCCACGCTAGAAGTGATTTTTTCCTTGCTGACTGCACGAGGTATGAACTGATTGGTATTTACATGAAACAAAGTGAATATATGAAATCAACTCAAGGTTGTGTATTTGTTTCAGCACCTTGTGAGAAAAATTCACCCTCAGAGCAAGGCAAAACACTTACCTTGCCTAATATTTAGCCAATCAAAAGACAGACTAAAGTTACACACATTACTTCATTCAGGATTCGCGCTACTGCTGAATTCAGCAATTACCAATGAATCAAAAATCCTGAAAATATTTAGTCCCAGATGTATTTTAATAAGGCAAAGTTGAGGCTCTTTCTTTCATATTCAGCAATCATGAACCATGAAAATGATTAATGGTTTCTGAAGATACAGACCACTAAAGAAGTCCCACTAGGCTTCTCTCTTTAACAGCTATTACAGAAGCAATTAATTTTTGTGTTTTCTTACTCAATTAGAATACTGTAGAAGTACCACAGACTACTTACCTTCTGAAAAATCTCCCCAGTAAGAACCTCCAATGCTGTCATTTATAAGAAATATTAACTGCTTTTAATCTAAATCAGTAACTTACACTGACTGCCAGGATGATCACCACTGTGGGGGCACATAACTATAGGTTGGTGTTCCTGGAGCCCGGTATGTGGGCATAGTAACTGGATGAGGGGCTACTGGAGTTGGGGAATGAGTTGTCAACAAAGTACCTAGGATGAAGAGAACATTTTTTTCAGTAAGGACAAATTCTACTACAGAGGGGAAAAAAAAAAAAGTTAATTATAAAAACCATCACAGCTTGTTCATCTTCCAATTTAAAACCAGTATAATTTTGCACTCCAGCCCCAATCTTTCTTCAAACATTTATGCAAGGGGACCATTTTAATGTTTAGTCCAATGCACCCAAAGACACTCATTACTCAAAAATAGCTCTAGCAGAAAGCCTGCAACATAAGCATTACTCACTGCAAAACTTTTCCCACAGCAGGCTTAACAAGCCCTAAGAATACGTGATGGTACAGATATTTATTCTGATTTATCAGTCAAGTTTAGTTCTTGTTTGTATTACAGACTAAGGGGCTTCAGAAACAAACAGGCTGAGAAGGCAGGATCTTAACAGCATTACTCTACAGCACTTTGCAGAAAAAGTAACAAACACCTGGCATAAGCTTGCCCACATGCAAATCTCCAGCCAGCTCAGTTTGACACACAAATTATCTAGTTTTGAGATTCCTTAAACTAAATCATAAATTTCACAAGATAAAAAAACAGAATCTGAAGATGAGCAGCTCATGGCTCTTGGTTATTACTGAACTGAGCATCCTTTGAGTGAATGTGGACATTTCTTCACAAGTTAACACCCACTGAGTAACAAAGCATGACAGCCCCTCAGTAAATGCTCACAGATGACTCTAGATTATTGGTTAAACAACATTTTCTCCAAAACACTGCCACTAAAGGAGCGTGGCATTAGGAAGCAGACATCCCTAACCATTGTCTATGACACAGAAGACCTGCAGGTAGTGTAAACACATAAAATGTTTTATCTCAACATACAAAGAAGGTCAGTGATAGAGGGGTGGGCTGAGAACACTGCATCTCCCTCAGCCTGAAGAGGTTGCTGTTTTCAACCAGGCATAGAGAAATGTATTGAGAAGAGGAAGTCAGACTCTGGGTGAGATGACAAGCAAAGGATGCAAGAGGAAATGACATCCCATACAGATATGGTGAACTATTTTACTGTAATACTAGTATCAGAAAAGAGGGTGTGGTATCTCCATCCTCGGGTATAATCAAAATATCACCAAATAAGTATGAAACCTGATCTAGCTGGACCCATTCTGAACTGCCAAGTACACTTCTGGCATCACATTTTTGCAATGCAGCTGTCTTGTCCCACACTGAAAGGAGAGCTTCATCGGAAAACACAAGGGTTCACATACCTGCTGACATTGCCATAGTAGTCCCAGCCACCATCCCCATCGTCACACCATTTCCTCTTGGCGGCGGAATCGGAGCAGGATACATGGTTGCTGGCATGCCGTTCGGCTGCACAACTGTGGTGTGGTGGATTACGTGGGGTGGTGCTGCATATAAAGGCTGTGTGTAGTAAGTGCCTTGCTGTTGGAGACAAAAGTAAATGAAGTAATTACAGTTATCTGTTGGGAAGCCTAATGATTTTATTTTAGGATACATTCATGAACGACAACATAACTTTTCTAAAGATCCAATGCATTTACAGAGCAGATGCAAAAACATTCATTTCAATTATTTCAATTGTTTCCCTGATAAACTTTTTAACGTTTAGCCCCTTTTAAACACATTTAGGATAACATTCAAAGCAGCTACCTTTGCAGAACTCCAGTGCTGACTACCTTCAGAAACAACAGCTCATCCTTCACTCGCTCCCCTTCCTTTCCTATCTTTTCTTACATTGAGAGAAGTTCTGTCATGGATTATTCTTTCACAACTTTTTATTCAGCTGCTTTTAGTTAAAGAACCAAAGGTTTTTCACAAATCCAAGTACACTAAGCAGACTAGATAAACATTGTTACATGCTTTTAATTCCCTTCAACTACCGTGTACATGCAAGGCAAGTTTCCTCCATGAAAGAAAGAGCGATAACTTTCCCCAAAATATCATATTTACTGAACTGTCTTCATTTTGTCCTTTCTAATAATTTTCAACAGTTTGCCTAGTATGAGACTAACTCCCTGAATCACAACCGAGACTTCCTAAAATTAAAAAAAATCAAAAAAACCCACACAAGTTTATGACAATTTTTGACAAAATGAAATCAGAATATGGTTTACAGCATCCAGCACACATTTTTAAAATTACCGAATGTAGTGTCTCTTCAAAGACTGAACACATTACCAGTTAAAGTGCTGAGTAACTGTCAGGCGAGAGTTAACACACGCACAGTCTGTAAATCACTATCAAAAATTCTTACTGTAGGCAACTAAATATTCTCTCCATCCACAAAGAAGTAAGTGATGTGAAGTTAAAGAGTTCAAGCAGATACTACAAAGTAAAAAAACTATCCAGGGTTTTTTTGTTTGGTCCATTTACCTGTGCATATGGATTCTGCTGTGGATAGGCACTTCGAACTGGGTACACAGCAGTCTGATAGGGATTCGGTGACGAAGAGTACGGCGGCACTGCTCCACTAGTGGGTGAACAAGATACTTTATATGGGGTGCCTGGTGTGTAACCTGAAACAAAGGTAAATCTGCATTAAAAACATGAAAAACAAGTGTCAGTACACTGCTTTCTAAGGTCAGGTGTAACGATTTCCAAATTCCTTAATCTTCAGAGTACTTAGTAGGCTAGTCTCAATATCCAAGCACAAGTTCTATCATTTACACAATACTGAGAACAGTTTGAAAGTAATAGTTGACTGTGTCAAGTAAGCATGAAAAGTTAAAGATATTATTTGCACAATTTTCTTTTTAAATCTATGGATAAGGAATAAAAAAAAGTGGGTTTGGATTTTCATAGTAATGTCGTTAAATACTTGGATTCAGCATATTAGGCAGCTCCTACATAGCAGGATTTGGCACTTGTTAATATTGGCCTGATTCTCAATGCACCCCAAGTTGTACTGGCAAAACGGTAACGGTTAATTAACCTGCAGTTACCTTCTACCAATGATGATACAGCACAAGAACAACAATTTCAAAAGTCAGAATCATGTAAAGAGCTCCAGATGGATTTTCAGAGAACACAGATTCACAATTTGCAACCTCTACTTCAACTTACATTTATTCATATTTGTTTTCAGGCATTTTCTGAACTGACTGAAATAAATACAAAAGGCCATAGGCCTTTTTAACACAAGCACTGTAGAGATCACTGCAGCCACAAATTAAGACTTTGAAGGCACTTTAATATCTTTAAATCTTTTTGTGTATTACACACATAGATACACCCTTAACAATGACTTAAAAATTGTTTTTATAAATTACAGTAAGACTTCAGGTGCCATCAGAAAGAATTTTGCTTTCCTATTGCAAGGTCCCCCAAATCAGACTGCCTTGTAAATGTTGGGAACCGTTCAATTTTACAGAGATAAGTAGCAACTGCTGGCTCAGACCCTGCCTGAAGACAGTTCTGCAATTTCTCCAGCCCTCGCTGGACAAGGTCTCAGGATAACAGAACAAGGGCTTGATGAGGCATGGAGGAGATCTATGAAGAGCACCATTGCTGCTGCATGCCATACTCTCAAGATTGATGGCTTAATGGCCAGAGTGGCAATACCAATACCTTTGCAGCAGCACCCACCAGTAATGATATTCATGACCTATTCTGGAGAAAACATCAAGCCTGTGCTACACCCAAGAGATCCTGGGTCTCATGCAGGCCACACTGAGACAAACATCCACAGACACATTTTCTGTTTAGTTGGAATCGTACAAACGAGTACTAGGGCAGCACAAGGAAGAAAAAACCACTTGGTAATCATAGTAAAAAGTGAGACTATCAGAACAGAGATTAGGTTGACTTTAAAATCTGTCTAGAATGTGCTGACTTCAATACAGAGAACAGATCTGAAGCCATATAGCAGAGAGAACACTGGCATTTGTGTTGTGAAAGATCAGTCTGTGCAGACGGCATGATGACAGATGACCTTCATTCTTTTTGCAGAAGTCCGAGTTTCTTTCCAATTTCATTCCACCCTTCAAACAGAAAATTGTTATGTTAACGAAGAAATAGGCTTCCCATGGGGTTTTTTGGGGATGTATGTGGGTGTTTTTTTTTTTTCCCAAATAGAATTTATCGCCTTTAGACACTAAAGAAAGCTACCACAGCACTTACTCTGAACTAGTTTTTAGAACTCCTAAGTATCTGACTAATAGAGCATGGTGAGGAATAACTTCTACTTCTAGTACAAGGAGCTATTTGCATTGAAGAACTCCACTACAAAATGCTGAACATGAAGCACCACTACTGAACTACAACTATGCCCTCAGCAAGCCCTCTCATTCTAAAACCCCACTGATAGGGCTGCACAGTAATTTAAATTTCATCCTTGCAAAGTGGTACATCTGTACAAGAGGTATTCTGCTTTCCCATTTAAATTTTTCCTCCCTTACAGGGAGCAAAGACCTTAAAGTAAACCACGTTGTTACTGAAAAACACAGAAATTTAAGAAAAATACTTGTAGGTACCAGAAGGTACCCTTCCTGAACAGCAGTGGCATGGCACATTCAAATACTGCTGTGTGATGTGAATTTACAAAAGCTTTGATTCTACAAACAAGCAGTTACATCAGAAAAGTTAAAAAACCATCCCAGTTGGTAGGATGAAGTACGTCAAGTTATCTGCCTGAATTAGAAGATCTGGGCATTTTGAACTTTTGTTCGTAGCTTAAAGAGTAGCTAAAGCTTGAAGCTATTCTTAGTTCTGAAACAGAAGTTTATTTTCTATTCAACAGCAATAGAGACTAGTTGTACTAGCTTTAAAAAGAATCAAGGACATTCCAAGATGGTATACGACTTCTATATATCTTTACTCCTTTTTAACAGAAAAGTGAAAAATATATTACTCTAACCTTGTTATATAGTGTGAAATATATTCCAAGATTAATCAATGCAAACTGATTTTACAATGAGATTAAGTCAAACAAGTCAACATTCTTCCCTAGAAACCATAACCTTTTATTACAACGTTAACGGACATGAAGGAGAAAATGCAATCAACTGGGTAAAAACATCAGTCTCATGATCTGGCAAATTGATTACGTGCAACTTATGTTCATCTTCCTGCAACAGCATTCACAAATTGCAACCAGTAATAAAACCAAAAATACCTTTCAGTTATCTGATCCTTAGATTAAAAACTACAGCTACTCCTCAGCACAGCTGCAGGAATCCCGACGATACGTACACTGAAGCACAGAAGGCAGAGACATCACAAAGGCAAATCTCACCCGTGAAACTGAAGGCTTATTAGTAATACAAGCCAATAATCAGATCCCAGATAGGGTCTGGATTCCCATGCTAAGACTTACACCCCTGATGGGAACTACTCTCCCTTGAACACCCCTCTCGAAAAGTTAAGCAACCCAGTGCAAATGCAGGCTGGTGCCCCTAGATAGGATTCCTGCACAGAGGCAATACCCTATCAAAGGACAGATATATTTTTTTTCTTTTTTAATTACTGGAACTTTATAATATCCATCTGTTTCCCTATCTAGAATTCAAGACCAAAGACAAGCCAAAATCAGCTCTGCGCTTGCTATGCCTCTAAGCAGCAAACCGAACAGACACACGGGCCGTACCTGTTTGTACAACTAGAATACTCCACAGTTCCAAGGAAAGCTACACACTTTTAATAGGTTCTGAAGGCAAACATTTTAGATGACTTACACTCTCGCCTCAGTAATTGCTGCCACACCCTTTTAAGAGTCTCCTGGTAGTTAATGACACACCATACATTGCAAACATTGAACTTCAATACTGCAAGCAGACTTTCACAACCTAAGCTTCCCAATTTCAATCAGCATCTTTTCCTATCTCCACAAGTTACACACAGGCATTTGGGACAAATTTGGTTATGTGCCACAAGTATCTCTGAAATGCTGACATAATACATGCAAGTGAAAGTTCCTGAAGACAGCCCAAATCTACATTAACAAAGCAACGTAAGGAATTCCTTCACATACAAAATAACCACAGGGAGAGTACTATTCTATCAGGTGTATGTTCCTGGTTTAAGTAGAAATCAAATGCTATGAGTTTCTGTTTGGTTTCAAGCATTACCATACAAAAATAATCTTTTATTTGTGGAAGCAGACCTACATGAAAACAACTTAGGCGAGTGCTTCCATTTCTCGTGCCTGTTTCACCATGTCCCTTTTCCTAAGCACATGACAGTCCCTTTCTCACGTAACAAGTGCAGTTACCTCAACCCTCCTCCAGTATCTACTACGGGCAAACCGCTTTCACCCAGCAACCAGGCTTTCCAGACAATTAGTTTGTGCAAGACAATTTTAAGGGCAGAAAGAAGGCAGCAAACTGAACTTGGTAAGATACAATTTAAGGAAAGGATGAAAAAGAATAATTTTGAAGACAACCGAGAAAAACAGGAATCTGGAAACAACCAGTAGGATGCAAAGCAAGCGGATTCACGAAGGAAGCAGTGAAGGGAAACATGATGCAAATCCTCAAGCCTGAAATATAGAAACAACAGCTAAAAACTCAGATTCTCCTTTCTCTGTAGGTGAAAGCAGTATGACTGAAGACAAGATTATACTCTTTTTAATTTATCAGATGATTCCTTATGAGTCATATTCAAAGTAACGTAAAACTTATCCCACAGTTTAAGTGTTATTTGTAAGCCTCTACAGCTTTTCTTCTTTCTTGGTTCTAACAACTTCCAAAATTCAGGTTACTGCTTTGACACACCTATTACACGTACCTGTCTGGAAGGTAGGATTTGCTCCAGGATACATATTAGGGGAATAGGCAGGAGCAGCCGCTGCATAGCCCATTGGGAAGCCAGCTAGAAAAAAGAATATGTCAAAGTTATTTTCTAGACCGACTGAACAGTCTAACCAGACTTCACTCTCAAAGATTCTCACTGCGCATCTTTTGATTGAGATAAGCTAACAATCAGCCTCCAATCACACCTCCTCAACTAAAACACTGGGCTTCAATTCTCCCAAGCCACCTGAAGCTGAAAGCCAGATGAAGGGAACAGCTTAAGTAGTGACAAGTGCCATTCTCCCTTACATCCCTGTTTCAGCAAATCCCAAAAGTTGGTTAAGTAACACTTCAGTCAGTGGGGCAACAAAGTTGTGCACAACTATCCAACTCCCCCCTCTCGCCCCTGACTTGTTCTGACACCGATTAAAGTGTTGGTGAACAAGACCTGATGTACATAAAATATTTATCTGAACAAAAGGGACTTTTTCACAGAAATAGATCCCTGAAAGTCAGTGACCGACTCTTCAGATCAGAGATACCCCAAGCAAAGAGTACAAAGCAACACTGAGTAGTCCAAAACGTTTGTTGCATTTGACACAGATTTGTTACTGCACTCAGGCATCAGACAAGCTCACCAGTTCCAGGCACGTACTATCACAGTTAACAGTAACAAGTGGTTCACTGAGGGATCGACAAACGGGTAGGTAAACACTTCTACACCAGAATACAAGAACCACTGTGGCTGAACTAACATCACGATATATTGGTCTCCAACATAAGGCATAAAACAGTATTAAAAAAAGCTAGTTACTTGAAAGATACAAAGTTTGTTTAGATTGTAGTAAGTGAAATATCTGTATTAATCATAGTTGTTAATTTTCCCAGGAACTTTTTACAGTTTGGAAAAATGTAAAGAACGATTAATGTCTGTATTTAGAAAGACAGAGTTACTACCACATTTTGTTATCAACATATAAAGATTCCAATTCTCCAGAAAAAAGGGAATTACTATTTGTATATTCATTGTCAGGCTTAAAGTTGCTAAGTTTTAAACTGCTATTCAAATTTGAAGGATTTCTATTTTGCTATAAATCCCAGAGTCTTTAGCCATTACTCCTAATAATAAAAATTCCTTAGCTCAGGACTGTATATGCTAACCTAGTTTTTAAAGTACTCTGTAAACATATCAAGTGACATACACTTGCCACTGCTATTAGGTGGTCAGCATGGGTAAGACTAAGAAAAGCATTAAGCTTAAAAATCAAAGGTAAAAACAACACATCCAATACAAAACTTTTCAGAGTGTATATAGCTCTTAAGTTTTCAAATTCACAAGCTGCTAGCGAAAAACTTTAGTGAAGCTTTACACCTTACTCAAAGTGACTGCGCACATGCAACATTATATATTGTATACATTTTCAGTCCTCTTTTGTTTCTTCATAGGTTTAACTCCACAGTAGAGCACCCTGAGCTGCTCAGGAAACAAGTCATTTATGAAAAACAACTACAAGAAGCAGTAGTTTTAACTTCTACACAGAACTTTCATCTATATGAGATTATTCGGCTGTGGCACCCTTGCTACTGTAAACCCCTCCAACAACCTCAAATGGGCGTAGTGTAACATAAACAGCTATTAAGTATGCAACAGCTTTAGAAACAGTGCCTTTACATAATACATCCCACCTAGCGATATGTTCATTACTTTCTATCGCCATGCAACCCATGTGAATTCAGTGACTCTGAACGGAGAATCTGTAGCTTTTGAACTAGGAGAGGCAAAGAAGGGAGACTTTGTAATGCAACAGTTTTACGAAATCCTAAAATACAAATCTACTTTTCATTTTAGAGAATGTGTTTTGTGTTTATGCCATGACCTTTAAGCCTGAACCAGGTGGGTCAGCAAACAATCTCTAACAGTGTAAATCTGAAGACCTTACTAATAAGGGTTACAGTTGTGTAAACAGACTGACTGTTTTAAGGAAGAATTTTGGGTGATCAACTTGTAGCATGACATTTATGGCACTTCTATAGCAATTCTACTTCAATTCCATGTATTTTAATTATACTAATTTACAACCAAGTGAAAACTAGCAAATACTGAATTATGTAAGTACTGTATATGTAGTCTAATATGTATAACAGAATAAAAGATTAGAAGTTGTAATGTTGTTTAAACTGCTGTTCATCAATCTACAATAGTGCATCTTCCTAAGTAAATTAAGGTACCACTTAGTTTAATATAAACAAGCGCTTCAATGCAATGTGTAAATGGATATAAGTGCAAATGAAACAGTTTAACATAAATCTGTTTTTAGAAAATGATTAGAGATAAAAATAGTTATATTTAAATAATTCATAACAATCCATATCTAATGCCAAAGAAAGCCCTGAAAAAGCAAATATTATGAATATAACTGCACTGCAACTTATATTGATTAGTAAACCACTGCTGCTCACCTTATTATAAAATTACCGTAGTCCATATAACTACAGACAGTTACAAAGAATAAAAGAAAAAAACATGCAGGACCTTATGGTTACATAGCATCAGCTTTACAATTTATTACTGCACCATTTCAGTCACTCAATTGACTTAAAAACATCGCAACACAGTCTGTCTTTTCCCCTTATAAATACTGTAGAAATCAAGAAAGATACCCTGGTTTGAGGAAAAATTAAAAGTACCTGAAAAGCAAAAATAAAAAGTAAAAGGTTTTTGAGACTATCAAGTCAACAGTAAAGAAAATTCATTTAAGCACCAGTTTTTAAATAAAGAAACAGAGAAAAGTGGAAGAGGAAGACAGGAACTCCAGTATGCTACCTAAGCTGATAAATGAATTTTTAAACTGTAAATACTAGTAGGAAAATACAGTACAGCTACAGAGAATATGAACAGTAGCAACGCAGAATGATTTCTAGCTCCCAACACAGACATCAACTAGATCACAAAACAGCCTCCGCGTAAAAAGCTACAAAAGTGTAATTGCTTATGACACATAAAATCTGAGCTGAAAGACCCTTTGGCCTCTCCCTGGATGGAGTAATTCCCTTACCCCACAGATATCAGGGTGGGAGGGGGAAAGTGCAGCAAGACATACTGCTTGAAGTGCCTCACAGAGGCACACAGCCCTTCTCTTCAGCCTCCCTGGTAAGTTCTATCCAAATCTAACTACTACCTTATCCAACTTTTGAATTATGGGGACACCAGAAATGAAGCCTGCTTGCAAACACATTAGGAGATGAGGGGGAAAAAAAAACCCTGGTGGAAAACCTGAAGACAAATGAGAAGCAGAAAAAGCAAGAAATGCATTTAATTTCTTTTTTAAACACATTTTTTGGCCATTTGCTTGGTCCCACCTTTCATGCCATGCTTCAGGCAGTCATAAAACAGATAGCATGAAGAAGAATTAAGAGGATAGAAAGGTTAACAGCGCCAGCCAACTAGCAGCAGAAATAGACTGACTCCTCTTCCTTCAGGGCATAATTACTAGAGCTCCTAAAATAAGCTGCTTTGGAAGAGATACTGGAGTTAGAAATATAACAGAACAACTAACACCACTCTTAAAACATCATTCTTTACATTTAAAAAAAAACCCACCCAAATCCCCAAACAGATTACCATACATGAAGACCTTCATAATTGACTATTTCTCCTTGATTATACAGATCAATGTAATTGAAACTCATTTAAAAAAAAAAAAAGTTACTTACCTGGATAACCAATTCCTTTGGCATTTGCATAGGGAACCCCAGAAGATCCAGGGCTATACACAGGATTCATGATTTCAGTAACTAAATCAGGAGGAGAAAAAAAGAAAAAGAAAGAAGTATTTACTTGAGCGTAGGGAAAGCTTGAGATCTCAACAACTGAACTGGAAATGGGGGAAAGTATAATCAGAAGAAAAAGTAACAGAGGAAAAAGCAGCAATTCCACTGCTCATCAACACTAAAACTGTAGCTAAAAGCAAGACAGAGTAGCTGTAGAAATAAGTTTCAAAGCATCACAAGTCTCAATCACCTAGAGAATGTGTCAGGAATTAAAACATTCCTTGTTGCAGAGCATGTTTTCAAAATATTTCCATCCCTAAGAGCTCCCCCATGGTGTGCAAATCTATAATCCACTGCAGGAGTCCACCTGTGTTGGACTTCTCCCCCCATGTCATCTTTCAATCACTTAGCATTTATCTACCATCTCATCAATCTTTGTTTCTTCCCAGTTCTTTCGTGAAGCATCTAGCCAAGGGATGCAAATACTGCCAGTCTACTACTGCTCACATTTCAAGCCTGGGATTCCAGTCCTTTACCAGCACTAAATTCATCAACCATCAACAGCCCAAGTATTGCAGAACTAAGTGGCAAAAGACTTTCTGTATTAGACAACTAGCTCACATTTGTTTAGTTGCTGCCAAGTTCTTCAGAGCCTATGACAAGCCGACAGTTGGGTCCAGTCATTTCTGAATTACGTATTCACACACCAGAAAGGCACCTACAGCTAGCATCACAGGCAGGAATAAAACCAAATACATCTTTAAAAAACATCTTATATATAAACACCAAGGAAAATAAAACTGCACTGAGGATGCTTCTCAAGCTTTTCTAGTACACCTATGTACTTCTAGGAATCACAGCTCACAAGCAAGCTTGCCATGTGCCTCTTACACAGTACCATTCACAACTACTTTTCTAGTATTTTAGAAAACACGCCGCCCCCCCCCCCCTTTATTTTCAATTATCTTGTTTTCTTCATTTATTTACAGATCTACCACTTCTCTTCCTGCAGCTGCCCATTTCTGACAACAGCCTCTGACAGCAGAACAGGAGGGCACACTATGAAACCAGACTTTCCTATTAACTGTTAATATCTGATACTTGAGTCACTTCCTCTTCCACCGCTTGAGATGCTGTCTTTCTTTAAATGAACAGTGTGTTAAACAGTTTAACAGAATTTTGTAAATAAAGTTTATGAAGCAAGAAGAGACATAATTAATCACGCGCTACTTCAGCTACAGAATACATTATGGCAGGAACCCGAGTTAAGTTTATCAGTATAGCTGCATCAATAAACTTATGTTAAGTGACTGTATAAAGCATAAGTAGTTTGCTTTTGAAGTAACACTAAATTCAGCTGTACGTCAAGTTTTAGCAGTGCCTAGTACATAGCAGAAGAACCATTTGTGCACAATTAAGAAGTCAGAAAGTGTATCATCAGATTTCATAAAACACTCAAACTCTGTGTAAGAGAAATAAGATTCACCAGTTTCTTGGACTTCCCCACACACACTTATAACACTAACTTAACTAGAACTGCTTTTATTTTTTCCATTTTCATACTTGGATTACGTATCAAGACAAGAATGAGTTAAAAACAAACAACTTGCCATTTACATTGCTTAGGATGAAAAAAGTTCCCCAGAGCAATGTTTTAATCACCTGACCAACATTTAAAAAAGCAGTTTGACACAAATCTCTTTGGAAATGTTCTACAGCAAACTAGTTGTCTTCAAGTATAAAGCAGTATTTTCCACTGAAGCCCCGTAGAGTTTTAGTAGCATTAACTCTGCTGTGCCATAACCAACAGGCATATTTCGCAGGACTAGCATTTCACTCACTGTAGCAAGACTGTTCTTTTCCCCTGTACTTTCTTCTGTGTATCCTCCTTCCTAAAGAAGGACTTACTTACTTGAAAACTTCCAGTCTGCTGCCTTAGCATCTCCCTGCATTTCCTTCTCATTTGCAACTCTGCTCCTCTTTCAGTGTTGATTTTGTCACATTTTGTCTCTAAACTTACAAAACCCGTAAGAGGTTCAAGCTTCACTTCAGTCTCAGCAAGCATTTCCAAGTTGTGGGGGGGTCTTAAGGGAGGTGGATATAGCCTTCCACTCAAATGTAAGCAGCACTCTCCCACACCCCCATACCCCTACACATACTCTGCTGCTCCTTGCCGTCCCTACAGCAATTAGGAGGAAAGAAGAGCCTGTAACCCTCTCACCATTCTGAATGGCAACAAGAAGAAAGAAAAAAACAAACAGTAAGAGCATTCTGTGAATATCTGGGTAAAACATAAAGAATATAAAACCACCCTCCAACTATTAGAAGTATTACTAGTCGGTGACTGCAGAAGAACACAAGGACATACATTCTGGGAGATGACAAACAGAAGACATACAAAGCTGAAAAGGTACAGAAGATGAATAGAAAAGGTCAGATAACTCATCAGACAATCTCAAAGGAAGTGCAGATCAAGAGACAGGAATTCCACTCCAGTAAGGGGAAAAAAAACCACCTATGGCACTGGGAGCCTGCCAGCTGCCTCTTACTGGAAACAACATCAACTTCCACTTCAAATGCATCCATATGTCGAAACTGGGAGTGTGTACACAGACACATACTAATTCAACTTTGGTTGAACAGGTATGCACTTTCACACTACAGCTTTCACCACTGAAATACAAGTAGAAATCCACCAGCCTACAATAAGTGCTTACAGTTTTTATAATGCAGGCAAAACTTCAGATCACTTCTAACTGAAAATAACTATTTTCAGGTCTTCTCTGAAGGACCCAGCATGTGGAAGTATAATTATATAGTATTACGCAGTGGTTGCAATCATCCCACTCTTACAATAATTTTACTTGGAAGGGCATCTGTTATATTGAAATATGGAAACTTGCAGTCCACTTCCCTGTAACACTTAAAGTCCACATCAAACGCTAGGGAAACTAGTACGAAGCGAACCCAAAGAACCGTGGCTTTCAACCTTTTTGTTGGCATCCCCTCCAAAGCATTCTCATGTTAATGTATATGTAAATAAGTGTCTACTGTGCATCATCTGTATATAAATTGCACAGTCAACTGTATATAAATTACAGCCAACTAATTCTTTCAGCTGAAATTAAGGTAATCATCCTTATTAAAGATACTCTGATTAAAGACTATGCAAGCATGCTTGGGAAGTGCAAATGCTTCACCTTTCATTCTTGCCAAAGCCAAACAATAAAACTCAAGTTTTGATCAAGCTTGTTAAATCTCACCTTGGTACAGATACCAGGACAATCCATGTTTCAGGAAGCTGAGCACAAAGGCCAGCCACTGCTAACGCTGAAGCTCCAGCATTCCAAATTGGATGCTCTTTTGCACATAGCTTTTCCTGATGCACTCAGAACAAGCATGTTTCTATGAAATTCTGCTTTTAAAAATAATTTTACAGAGATACATGCAAAAACCCACATATCAATGCAAATACTGTAAATCAAACTCCATATTCCTTAGTAAGAAATACATCTGTTAAAATTTATTTTCAAAGGTGTGTGGAAACACTATCAGAACCAGATCTACTGAATGCCACTTTGTGCCCACTTGATGACAATTCCATCACAAGAGCTGGGGAAGAATCTCCAAGTACCTTGCCTAAAGCACACTACTGCGGTCCACTAATGCTTTTGTTCTTGGAACTTAAGCAGACTCACACTAAGTCATTATAGTATTTAACATCTGTCCATCCTGTAATACTTTCAGAAAGTCATTTGCTATGAAACTGTACAAACTACCCAGTTTCCACTTAGGTACAATTCCTTAATTACCACCTTAGTAATATTCTACATTTTACCCTTTTGATTTCCAGTTGAAGCTTAATGAAAGTAAAATACAATTCCTATATGCCTGGTAATTTGTAATGTAAAAATATAGTTTCCTCTCCTAAGCAACAAAGGAAATAATTCAGGACACTTCAGTTCTTCAAATAACCAACAACGGTTAAAGTCCTAGCTGCATTACATTCTATTAAAACTTCAGCCACCAAAATAGGCCCTTTGATGCAAATCCTAGGCCAAACAGCAGGCCCTCGTCACGATTATTTTCGAAAAGGGGGCTCCTATCAGCAGGCATTCAAGACTTCATGAAGTCTAAGACAACACATATCACACTGCATTGGTATTTGCAGGTAGTACATGCTTCATTTCTTCCATTCATCCACAAAAAAGGTCACCAAATTTTACAAGGAAGCAAGTATTGCCCCTGTTCAGAACAGGGCATGGTTTTTTTGGGAGTTTGCAACTGAAGCCAGCTGGAATCAATGCTTACACACAACTGCCACACTTCTGGCAAGCGGTCCCACTCCCTGTGCTGGGACAGCACTGCACTCTGACCCCTCAAGTAAGTTAGATCAGCTAAGTCAGTTGGCAGAATTCTGTGTTTTCCTGGAGTTTTTTCAGCAGAGGGTTGCTATATTTTCTTTGTCCCAGCTTGAGAGAGCCGAGACTCATCACCAAATGGCTAAGATAGCACCAGTACCAATGCAAGTAAGGCAGCATGAATGGAGAGTGGCAGTACAGACTGAGGTTGCAGAACCACAGCCTGGAAAAGGACAGTTAATAACTTTGCCCAAAGTTCATGCAAAATAAAATACAAAGCTGGAAACATCATTCACATGCAAGTCTTCCTCCCCTGCTCCAGTTACAAGATGTTCTTCTCATAAAAAAGAAAGAATGAGATGCCTGCAATCACCCTTCTATATTTTGTGTGTATGCAATTTTTCAAGACTACAAAGGAATAGAGCAGTTTAGACTTCTTAATCCTTTCTAATGAATACAATTCTCATCTCTAAGCCTATTCCACTTGCTGTTTGTTGTTATGTTTTTTTTGGTGCTGAAATACACAACACTACTTGTACCCAGTATTAGTAAGGATAGAGACACTGTGATCATATATTAAAGAATCCACATAATAAGTTCTATGTCATTCACAAACAGAAAACCCCACACCAAAAATGTAATACTAAGACCCTGCTTGTAAATCAACTTCATTTGTACGTTAGTGGCGTTACTCTATTCTTGCTAAAACTCCAGAACATTACCAAAACCTTTCTTCTCCAAACACCCACTATCTATGGAAAAATTAAACAAATGGCCCAGCATTTCTCAGTCTACGATTCCTGTTGGTGGTACTGCACAAGGGGATAAAAGTTGTCAGCTCCTCTCCCTGCAGCACAGCAAAATATTCAATTCCTCATCGTAAAAATCTTAGAAGCCTGCCTATTGCCAAATTCAGGGGAAGTTTATCAACTCTGAGAAGGGGGATCAAACTGGAAGAATAAAACCTTACAATGTGAAGGAATGACATTTACAACTTCTTAGTTAAATCTTGAAGCTCTGCTTCTTTGTAAATTCTTACCCTGCAAAGCGTTTTTTTCATTAAGTTCATTTTTAGTTTATTCCACCTTGACTTTTGAAACAAGATGAAACTGTTACAAGTTCCAAATCGAGAAAGAATCTCCAAAAGCCTCTTAATTCCTCCTGCTTTTTAACCTGAAAGCTAAGGTGTGTAATTACTACCCCAAACATACAGGTTGGGAAGCGTGCGTTATACAAGCATGGAAGTTTTATGACACTAACAATTATATATCCTACTGTAAAATCACATTAGAGCAGACAGAAAGTCTAGTCAAATTAGATTAACATGCACACTACTACTGAACATTTAAGAACCAGTTAAGGCCAGCTCTTCTCATGCTGAGCACTGCATACCGGTGTACCTCCCCTTAGCTAAAAACCTAACTTTTTATGTTTCTGGGAGCCCAGATTTCACGATGTGCCTGGTGTGTATGGTTTGGCTCCAAACGTTCTAGAAAAGCGCTGAAAGGCCGGTTCGCACCGAGCCTTTTTGTCTCACAACTGCTCCTATAAGCTATGGACGACTAAAATGTTATTCCTTCCACCAGCTGACAGACACAAAGGTAACAGGGCAGGTACAACGCGCCGCAGCTTACCCACGCTATTTAATTAAAAATCCAGCCGGCCGATGCCCTCCCGACGCTGTACCCGGTTTTTAGGAAGTTATCCCCAGCACCTCCAGCCTACACCAGCGAGGCGGCACTACGGCCGTGCCCCGCACGCAACCCACCGCACGGGTGACCGAGCTCCCGCCCGCCGCAGAGCAGGGCCCCGGGCCGGCCCGCACGCCGCTGTGGGGCCGCCGCTCCCCCCCGCAGCCGGCCCGTCACCTGCCGCCCTCCCCAGGCCGCTCCAGGCACCTGTTACGGGGCGCTGCGAGCCCCCGAGGGCCGCTGGCTGCCCCGCCTGGCGGAGCTGCCCCGGCCCCGGCGCTGCCCGCGGCCCCCGCACCGCCCCCCGGGGTGGCGCCGCCGCCGAGGGACTCGCCCGGGCGCCTGAGGGGGCGGCGGGGCGGCGCGGCCCTGCCGAGGGGCCGGCGGCGGCGCAGGCCGCGGCGGAGGCGCGGGGCCCGGGCTCCCTTACATAACGGGCCGGCGCGGCGGGGGGAAGGAGCGGCCCCGGAAGCCGGCGCCACCCGCGGCACCTCGCACTCACCGGGCTGCGGCGCTTCGTGGTGGCGGCCCGGCCGTCGCTGGCTGTCTCGCTGCGTGCGTGCGTGTGTGCGGCTGTGCGCGCCTGTACGCGGGTGCGGGAGGCGGCGGGCGGGGCGGGGCGGCGGGCGGGGCCGGGCGGGCGGGCGCTGCGCGGGGCGGAGGGGGGGGAGGGGCGGGGGCAGTGGCCGCCGGGCGACTCCGGCTGCTCCGCGCCCGGCCGCACCGAACAACTGCGCACCGACCAGCGGCCGACGTCACTTCCGCGGGGGAGGGGGCGCGCGCCCTCGGCCGAGGGGGCGGAAGCCGCCGTCACGTGCACGGAAGCCCGCGGGCGCTGCCCCCCACCCCGTGGCACGTGACCCTGTCGCCGTCGGCGGGGCCCGCGGGGAGCGCGGGGGGATTGTCCGCCCGCCTGAGGGGTCGGGCCGCGTCGGAGGGAGCCCGGGCTTCGTCCGGCCCCGGGGGGGAGCGCCTGGGCCCGGGCTCTCCCGGCTGCGCGTCCCCGGCGCCCACGGACCCGGTGCCGGGCACCCCGCGGGGCTCGGCCTCCTCGCACTTTGCCCAGAAACCGCCTGGAGAACCGATGGCCGGGGGCGGCCGGCGGGGCAGGCCCCGCCGCGGGCCGGGGCGGGGGGCCCGGGCCAGGCCCCCGTGCAGCAGCTGCTGTGTAGTGAGAAAGGCCGGGCCCCTCGGGCTGCACCTGCGGAGGGACGGGGAGATCCGGGGAAGGGGGAGATCCACCCATACTGGGACCGGGCAGGCAAAGAAGAGCTGTCAGACAGCACCTCCGAGAGTGCCTGTGGCTGTGTGAGGCACCTGGACAGGTGGTGCTGTGAATGCAGTAACTCCTCATGAAAAGTTTCACTTTTTCTGTAGTTTTTCTGTGCTCGGAGCAGGGAAACCCATCAGAGTTCTCTAGAAATTGGAACTGCCCCAAACTCAGTATAAAACTGAAACATGAGCAAGCCAGCCTAAAGGGGGTTTATCTGTTTAGGTTGGGGAGCCTCCCTCCACCTTTCCACTTGCAGGTGGAAGCCAACCTGGCAGCTCAGACCTCACGGGACCTCTTCGGGTTATGATTTGTTCCTCAGACAAAACATTCAGACTTCTCATCTTACAAGATCTAGAACTGACCTTCTTAGGTAAAGCACTAAGTATCTGCAGAGGATGGGACACAATAGCAACGTGTGAATTTTGCCCAGAGACTGTGGACGTTACTGAACACACAGCACAGACCAAAGTGCCAGCCACACAGCAATCATACTGCTCGTCCTTAAAAAACATGACACGTGAAGCTGCACACACTTGTGGTAAAGGCCAAGTCAAGACAATACTTGGCGCTGTCCAACAACTGTTAAGGAAACGTAACTTTGCAAGTACATGCAGGCAGCCTGAACAGAGAGGGTCTGTCCTGAGAAGGCTGTACAAACGGTGCCATTAGCTCAGAGGTGCTCCTGAGGTGCTCCTGACAGGCACCGTGACTAATGCCACCAAAGGGTGAACTGCCAGCATGGCAACAAATATATTATTAATTAGCTGAGGCTGCACCTGAATGCCTAAGCCAGCGTGCTGCTGGAGGGTGATACTGGTATTAAACCCAACAAACCACAACAGGTAGGAGGCAAATGGCCCAGCACCGCACCTCTAGTGAGGAGCTGGTGGTGGTGCACTGCAGGGGGATCTGAGCAGCAGCCCTGGTGTTGTTAACAAACCTACAGTCGGGACAGACAAATGTGGTGGGTAAACCAACAACTCCTACGACAGTAAAAGATAGCAGATCAGCTTCTTCTTGAAGAAGGTCTCCAGTACAACGCGCTGAGCCCTGGCCAATACACAGCCTGCAGAAATGGGCCTGGCATCCATAGGGTTACATGACCTTACAGGGTGCCGCGGAACCCTGCTGAACTCTGGTAACTAGTTTCACTAAAAGCCCCCTTGCTTAGGGATGTGTTATAGTATCAACATCCTTTTCTGTTACCCCACAATGCATTATTATAAAAAAACATAGGGGTATTACTATTTATGCTAAGTAGCGTTCTGAAAACTATGCCTAAACTGTAAATTTATACTTGTCTCGTGGTGTAATACCTTACAGCATGGTGGAACACATTCCAGCCAAAACAAAAATCTGATACCAAAGAGATGACAAGGCAACAATCTGAACTCTTGCACACTGGCAGCGCATATATGAGTCAATCACTGGTTTGTGTAATTAGTAGTCTCATATGTTAACTACATATCGGTGCTACGGTACGCAACCCTTGTCAAACAGTAAATTACAAACATACAACTGTGGCTGGAAAAAAATCACAAAAAGATGAAAATTATTTTTAAAAACTAATAGACCTGAAGACCTTTCAATATTTTTCTTGTACAATGTCATAGTTTCAGTAGTAAAATGTAGCAGTGATAATGTTCTCTGTGGCAGAATTGCAAATTGATTCACAGCTTGCTGACATTTATGACAGGTAGGACAGCTTGCTCTTCTCTAATTATCCTCAGATGTCTCCCTCTTATTGTAATACGCTTTCCAGAAATGTGAACTGACATTCATCAGTCATGCCGGTCAGTCACAGAGGAGCACTACAATAAATGGAGAGTTGGTGCACTGACAACTACATTACAGAAAGAATGGTAGCATTAATCTCTAGACAGGAATGAGTATCAGGGTGACTCAAATACTGTCTCTGGCACCACAATGTAAGACTGAGTGTGGTGTGTTTGGATAGGAGGAGGGAGACCTGTCTGGGGGGTGAGAGGTCACAACTGCTGTAACCACACTAATGATAACAAAAAAATTGCTTGAGAAGATGTAGTCGCAGGCACTTCAATATATCTGCTGGAGGGGACTCAATTTTTAGTAATGAGGAAGTGACAATAAAGGCACTACAGGGAACGATACCATCTACAGTGAGACGATACTTGCTCCATAACGATTTCCCATGTTTTGTGGATTATTCCATAGCACTTGAAACAGCCAACACCCCACCCCCCCGCCACTACTGCACTGCTAAGGATTTTCTCTGCTATCATCAGTCTCACCTGGAATTGCCTGAACTCTTCTGGAAATCTGTGCATCCACCACACCCGGGACGTGCCCTGGAAGGGGATAACTGCCTCGGACAGCCACCACCCTGTGCCTATCAGACGATATTGCAATAGCGTGGCTATTTTTATCTGGGTAACTGTTTTCCAGTTTTGTATGTAAACAAATGGATAGTTATTTACTATCCTTTTAATACTTTGGTGGGGTTTGGTGGTTTTGAACTGTGTTGTCTGTGTGTTTAATTGTTACACATTCTAAAAGAAGCAAAACTTACTGGTGTGCAAGTAAGAGCGGGCAATGGAGATGTGTGGAGGGTCATTAATTCAGGATAGATACTAGCTTGTCTATCTTGTTCAGCAGTCTCAAATGAGCCTGTAATTAAAAAATACACCTAAGATTTGGTATCTTGACTGACAAGTAGATTTCAGGCACCTTTGCCCTCAATAAGACTGGTAAATGCTATAAAACTATTCATGAGCATTTCTCATTTTTGGCTTCTTCCATTCCTACCCATTTCTTCACCATTCAGGAGCTTATGCTTCTCCTTCTTAGTTTTTTCCACAAGATCAAAATGCTATCTCTGTAGGCCTTATCACTCTCTTCATCATTAAAAGTCTTCAAAAGTATATGTTTTGATCAAACACTTTGGGTGACAAGCACAATTCAGAGGGTGGTATGCAGTGAAAAAACGTGCAAATGTGTTCTGATTTTCTGAGGGCATCTGCCAGAACCCTGCTGACACATCAACCATACGGAAATATCTCAGAATGCTATTATCCCTGACTCTCCCCTTCTCAATAGTGAACACATTCCCTTTTTTGATGAGTTGAATTCCTTGAGGATTTCTGTATGAGACACATGCTTTTCTATAACGACAAGTTCCATCACAAGTATCTTCATCAGGTACACAAACACCTCTGAGAAGAACAGTCCATGTGGACACCAGCTGTAGCACAGATCTAACTCAGACATGATAGATTCATTATTCAGCAGAACCACAGCTTTTGATTCTGTTTTATGGGCATCAGAAGTGTTTTTACTCAGCGCATCCCTACTTTATGCATAGGTAACATGAGGAACATATGCTGTGCTGCAGCATTTCTTTCTCCGTCAGATACATGAGGGTTTTTACAGGCAGTCAACATGGCTCTTAATTCCAAAGCACAATATGATAAAAAGTAATTAATACATGTAGTTAAATAACCAGACAAAATACTGTTTCCATCATAGTGGGGATTGAAAATGTGTGACAGAAAACATGGTGAAAACTTCATCATGACCCCAAATGGACATCTGAAACCCAGGAATTACAAAATTAAAGACAGACATAAAATTAAAAAGTATTTGCAATGTATGTAAATATCAAGGTCTCATAAATCAGCTCAACTCTACTCCGTTATTACACAGATAAATACAAACACTCAAGGTAAAGTCCTTAATCTACTGGTTAGATTTCTCTTCCACTCAGTGGAGGCAGATTTTAAGCCACCATCTCCCATTGATAAACGCGGACAATTTCTGTAGACTAGGTATATGGTTGCCCAAAGGTGGAGAAAATAACAAGGAAACATGTATTTCCTATGTTTCTGTTAGTAAAAGTTTAGAACAAGGACCACTGCGTTGTGGCATTTAGCAGGGCTTTACAAATGTTCGTTACTGTTGTGACTTAAGGATGCAAATCATCAGCTACAGTTTTGCTGAATACTGTTGAAAGCACTGTAATAATCTCCTTTAGTTTCAAAAGGAGAGATTCTTCCCAGACCATTAGCAGTTGTTCTGGCAGAGTGAGCACCTGCTCCATTTTAATGGTGCTCTAAGTTCCCATGAGCCTTTACAAATAAAACTGGTAAATTTTGTGTAGAAATTCACAATACAAATTCTACAGAGAACTAGTTAGACCCTCCATCCCCTTCCTCCAACTTCATGATAAATAAACGCTAGATAAATGTTTCACATCATTCAAACTGGTATCAGTAGAATATTTTACAATTCCCAGGTAGTGTTATGGAATACTACATTCAATTTTGTCCTATATTTAACAGAATCAAGAGTAAGAATAATAGCACTTAGGGAAGGAAGCCAGTTTGTATTCCCTGTCACTGACATGTTGCATTTTATTTGATGCAAATGTTTTGCAGAAGACAGAGAATTAGGGTTAATTCAGTGTAGTGAAGAAGGAAAGAAAAATAATGTTACCATTTAAATAAATTAAATGAAAAATTATTAATTTATGCAACCTTTTTCATTTGTGCATTGCTAAAGCGAAAGAGTATTTTTGATCGTATTTATTACTAAGGTCATCAGTTCCTGATTCTATTTATTTCTCCAGACACTACAACAAAGAATGACTTAAATCAAGCAGCAGGGAGTCAGGAGCTTTGCAGAGTCTTTTGCAGACAGATACTACCTTGTGTTGCCCATGTTCCAGCCTACTGAGAACTACGAAACCATACTAGGGCAGGAATCACCACAAAGTATTTGCTTCAGTTCAAACATCTGCCTGCAAAAATTAGGGTTATTTCCTAGAATCAGGAAGGATGAAAAGAGAAAATGTGAGCACTTTTCTAGTATTCCTAAGTTTTAAGTGTGTTTTAAATATATCTGATACTGGTAATTCTTGTTAACAGTACATTTGTTTGTGTATGATGTAATTGTTTAACTTTGGTGTACCTGCAAGGATTTTTCTGCTGCTATTTTTCCTTTTCTTAAAAATTATGTCCTGTTGTGAGTGAGGGCTATGTTCTGGAATTCATGTGTATGCATAGTTGTCTTTTAGGTGGGATAAATGTAGGAAACACACATTTCTTCATGGACTAGACCAAGGAAACGTTGAGTGCCACCACCTGAAACACAGACTGCACAGAAGAGCGCTCAGCAATCCAAGTCGTGTGGGAGGAGGGATTTCACTGCCAGCTGCATCCAAGTGCAGCAGTAGGAGGCTGATACCGTTTAATAGCATCGTCTGCGTCTGTCCGAGACAGTTACAGCATCAGAGGATTTGACAGAGGAGCCAGAGAAAGCTAAAGCAGCAGTAAGGACTAGCTTTAGGATCATGGCCAGAATGCACTTCTCTGGCCAACTGCTGACTGGAAGAGACTAGATACTATGAGCAAAGAAACTGTCTTTGCTTAATTCCTCCTGTGCCCATGGAAAGGAACCTTTGTATGTTCTTTGGAAAAGGGCTACATTAAAGTAATGCCCTACTTCATTCTCAGTTTTTCCTAATGAAAAACAACTGACAAGATTCCAATACGGACCACTTAGGTCAAAACCAAAAGCTGTATCCTTGATTTATAATTCCACATGAAGCACTGTCCTGGGGATGTAAGTTGGATGGGGTGGAAGTGGGAAAAAGACTAAGTTTGCAAGGGGTGTGATTTGAAAGATTCGGGGAAAGGGCTTTGCTAAAACTATGGACTGCATCCTTACTCTGCAAAGCTTTTCAATACCTGTTTGATGTTAACCATATATGCAGGTCTCGCAGAGGCATCCTTCTCCTCTTCTCTTTCTCTGTTTCTACATTTACCTTTTGACCCCAGTCTACACTGAACCCCAGCAAAGGCAGTTAGAGACTAAGTGTCATTCAGACTAGTGCACGCTCAGTCCATTGGGGATGGTGCACATGGAGCCAGTCAGCACGTAGGAGTTCTCAGGGACTTAATTGGGCTTTCTGCAGATAGAAACATTAGCAAATTCAAGCTATGAATTTTAAGAAGGCAAGATTGTGTGTATGAGAGATGAAATTTTTCAGAGGATTAAAACTTGGCCAAATTTGGGTTAATTCTTAGTAGGACAGCAAAAAGCTCTGTGACAGCAAGGCATCATCCATCAGCTCTAGAGCCCTGGGCCAGGGCTTGCCAAAAAAAGCTGTAAAGAATCTTCTCCATGAAGGCAAGACATTGTTTTCTTCCATAGGCACATTCTTGGCTACAATTGGAAAAAAAGTTAGCTGGAACTTCAAATTATCAGCACAAAAGAAATCTCTGGAATCTAAATTAGGCTGAATGGCATTCAACCTGAGCAGCCTCAACTTGGCAAATTTATAAGTTGAGAAATAAAGATTTATAATGGGATATGCCATTGCCAATGTTTGTTATAAATGTGTCCGTGTATGTATGCCCACACACGTGTACACATACACAGACTTATACACAGACATATTACAGTGCTACTACATCTGTGAAGATTTCATAAACAGAAATATCCCCAAATAATTATATACACTGGCAGTAAAATTGTATTATATGTACTAGCATTAAAAAACAAGAAAGATTTGGATGTTTCAAGGATGTTAAAATTGTGGCGAAAAATGTTCAAAGTGGCTGTGAAGTAAATGGGTAGTTGCTATTTACAAATATGATGATTACATGCTATTACCATGGAAACTTGGGATGGAAAGTAAAAAGCCAGTTTAGCTTCATCTCAAAACTGCTCTGATTGGGAGGAAAACAGTATCTGACATTCCTTCAGTAGGAGACTAATTGCCCTTCTTAAAAAATGTACACTTTGTGTCTCCATATTTTTAACTACTAAGCAAAATTTTAAAACTGCAACCAAATGAAGATAGGGCTAGGATAATAGATACATATGTCGTTAAGAATCACAGCACAGTATGATTTATTATTTTTCCTATGCTATTCACAGAAATGGTAACTATTCGACATTTTCTAAGTCTGTTTCAAGTGATTTTGTGTCACATCAAAGTATATGGCCTGGTAATTCTCCCCAAGGACATTTTTTCCTTATCTGTCTTTCTGCTTTGACAGTATAATGAGTGAAGCATGCTGTAAGGACGTGACTCATTTCCATCAAAACAAGTTTCCTGAGAACCACCAAAGAGGCAGGGAGATGACCACCAGGCTGGGAAAGTCTTAGGGCAATTCTAAATCTGAATCAGTTGGCAGCATAAACTGAACAAGTTATTCGTGAAGTACCCAGCGAGACTGCAGCAAGCACTAAGGCTGGAGATCAGAAGACTACACAGATGGTACCATCTGTCTGTCTTCTGGGAATCATTCTGGTGCTGAAAAAAACTCTTCTGAGACAGATGCTTAGAGCCCCAGAAGTATTTGCTAACAGGCACACATGCTGGCAATGCTGTGTTGGATCCCCAGCACCCACCAGGTATCTGTACGCAAATGGAGCTGGCATATTCAGTGTGCCACGGCTAGACAACCAGAGCGAAAGGTCTTCTTACCATAGGTTGGAAGTTCCATTAAAGATGTGGTTAAAATCCTGATTCCAGCCTGAGTTTGAATGCGGTAAAAGCTGCACCTGTCTGACCTCTGTGCCCCGCATCCCCATCTCGGGGGGTGAAAGCTGATGACCAGCTCCACTTGTCCCACAGTCTTTCATTCAAAGAAGGGCAGCTGGCCAAGAGCTGCAGGCATGTGGATACATGCTGAAACTTTGAGTCTTTAAATGTCTTTGATACTCCTTTTTCTTTTTTCTACAGCAAGTTTGTTCCTTTTGTTATATACACCAGCTCACAAGCCAGTAGTTCACTTTATATGGACCCACAGAGACCAATCTACATCAGCTGCAAGTCTTATTTCATTGGGAAGAAGTGTTGTTATTGCTATACGGAAAGAAATACCATTTGCAAAACTCCTGAACTTGTTATTTTTCTTCTTTAGGGGGGCAATCGCCTCTCCAAAAGCTGTGCTATTTGACAGCTGAATACCCTTTGGCTTTGGCACTTTTCACAGTATTTTTAAAGTTATTCCAAATTATTAAAATTAACAACAGTGAGACACTGCACTGAGACTTTCTGATGATAATAATTCTACACTTCTGCAGATACCAGTCTCACTCAAATGCACATTTTAAGCACTTTAATGCAGAAACATCCACTAAGATTAATAAACTCAGCTTGACAGTTCCTAGTCCAAGTGCTTATAATGGCAGAGACAAAAGTCTTGAGTAGCGACTGTAGAAAAGCCAGTGATAATTATCTGCCAGACATTTCCCTGATATTTTAAAGAAAAAGTGAACATTAGTGCTCTCTGCACCTCCTCTGTGAAAATGCTCATCAGTGATTTCCATTTGTCTATCAATATATCCTGCTTGGAAAGTTCAAGTAATCCAACCAAATGCTGACACTTATGTGACAATAAGGCCCTACAGAGAACTGGTGCCTTCAAGAACTACTGTCAGAACTTTATTAGAAGAACTACATATTCACTAAAAATGATTAAACAAGTTCTTCTTTGTGTTCACTCTCTATCAAGCCTGTACCTAAAACATTCTCTAGCCCCCTATGTCGCCAGGCCTCATGGCATGCACGAACAAGCCTCTGTTCTTATAACACCAATCCCAACAGCAAGAGTCAGTTATTAAATTGGTAATTAGGCATTAGCCACAGGGCTGACCACAGCCGTGAAGATGTGAGTAAGCACAGGGCAGTGGAGTTCAGCTGTGCCTAGTTTGGACAACACTGAATATGTTTCGCTTCTCAGTACAAAGCATGACCCACCAAATTGGTGGCTTCCCTCTCGTTTGTAATTACCAACCTCATGCTATCTGATCTAGACACTGCCTTTATCAGGTAAGCATGTTCCCCCATACCACGTTCTGCATTGCTTTTTTCCTACTGTTGAGTAATATCCAGGGAAGTACTTTACATTGAAATTTCCTTCAACTGAGATATTTTTCATTATTTTGATGCTGCAAATTGTGAAATCCTATTGTGGCTAACTCCCTCATTAAATAAGTATTTGTTCGGATCCAGAAAACATTTTTATGATGAAGTTAGGCTACATTTAATGAAATAGGTCATGTTTCATAGCCCTCTACCACAGGAAAATACAGTTCTCACCGGATGCCTTCATTTACCCCATGCTATTTTGCACTGTGGCTCTGTTTAGTGAAAAACCAAAGAGTGACACTGCACTGAGACTGGTCCATAAGACATTAATTAAATAAAAATTCTATATTGCTTATCTTGATTTAAGCAGTGTTTTCAACTGTGTTCTCTAACACTTGATTTTAAATTACCACATAAAATTGAAACTATTTGAAATCTTCATGGTGCCCTGGATTTTACATTTCAACTTCTGAATTTGCTAGCAGATGTGTTAAAAATCTCAAGCAGAAACTCTTCTTACAGCTATGGATCTAAGAAGTGCCTAGAATACAATTCATTCTACGGAGTAAAATATGTCACATTTTTGAGATAAGAACAGAACATTTCTGCTTTTCCAGAGGCTTCATGTGAATAACTAATGTGTCAAGTCTGCAAGTAGCAACAAGAAGGCTTGTATATCAACCAAAATTTTTTATGTTTTTTGTAAACCTCTGGAGTATGTAATTCTGTTATCATTTTTTTTTTTCCTTTTTTTTTTCCCCCCAGGCAAGGTACACGCAGCTGTTTTTACCAAACTTCTGCAAAAAGATAAAAGATGTAATACTTCACATCTGTTTGCAAATGTTGGGTGCTCTCCTCACTTGCACAGCTTAACACAGAGTGTTTATTAGCAAGTGCTGCTTTCTGAGGGACCTTGACTTTGAATTCTTCATGGCTTTCTGATGCTGGTTTCTTTTTCTGAAGTATCTGGATTTTGTAAACTGCTCTTGGTACGGAAGTAGTACCTGACTTCCATAAACTGAATTCTGGACTAGGTGATTTTTGTTTGCTGTACCGCAATTACTTTACTGGTGGGTTAATGTTAAGTGTTCAACCCTGCCTGTCTTTTAATCAAATTTTACTTTTCAGCAGAGGTAGTTTACAGAATTTTTTAGAGGCTGATCTCTTACTATGAAGTCAACTTTCTAAACTTGTAAGGTTGGATGCTGAACTTTAGATGAACCTATTTAATTTTCTTTTCCTACCGCCAGTTTAAGAGGGTCTCATTTAGTCACACACAAAAAAATGCTATAAATAACTATTTCATCCTACAACAGTTGGACTTGAATTTCTTTTGATAGGCAGAAACATAATGCAAATAAAGATAATTCTGCAGCACCACATATTGATGGAAGGGTGGTTGAAAATCATCATTAAACTGCTGTAAACAGTTTACTAAGAAATTGAAGGCAATAAATCCAAAGATAATTAAGTAATGCATAGAAATGCATAAATATGCTATACACAGCTTTCTGTATGGCCTTGCCCTTCAGAGCCCTGCATTTGGGCCTAGAGACAATGCTTGTTGTGGAATCTGTTCTTTTATCTTTCTTAATGACTATATAAAGCTCTTCTAAACTGGATTATGTGTGGTCGTCTTTCTGACATCCTTCTTCCATCATGTAACCCATCCCTTAGAGGAAACACAGGACAAAGCTATGAAACATCTCTGACAGATTTGAATTCTGTTCAAAAAGAAAAAAAAACCAACACCAACCACCAACTCTGAACAAGTTAATAATTCTGACTATTACGAGTTCAGTGCAAGTATCCAGAAAATGCCAGATACACCCTATCTAAACAACCTCTTGGTACCTGACCTTGTGGTACCAGTCTGATGGGTTCCATGGAATTTCCCCTCCTAATTCAGCCGGCTGAGCACAGCCCCACTGATTTTTCCTCTGCCAGTGCAGAAGCTTCCAGCAGCAAAGATTCAGCACAAAACCCTCCAAAGTGAGATCCTCACGGCAGAGCATGACTCCAGCCGCGCTGTTCTTGGTTCATGCTTCAATTAATTCAGCTCCTGTTGCTGAAGCCACATGACCGCGGCCAGCTGCAGCACCACTGCCTGTGCCACATCTGCGTGCCCTGGCTGCCAGCTGGCTACCCAGGGTACCAACCGATGTGGGCACCGAGTGGTGTCCCATGAAGAGAGAATGCAAACTACCCTGTTGTTAGACACGGGGCACCTTGCTGGGCTTTGATGGACCGGAGCTTAATGTGGGTACAGGTATTAAAGCAAATCAAAGTAGTAAAATATCCCCCTAAACAATAACTTTCAAACAAGTCCAAAGCAAATATGGACAAATTACTGATAAGCACGTACACTGCATATCCTCCAAGGGTTGTATTTCCACGAGTTTTCTACTTAGATAGGCAGGCAGGCATTTCTGCAGTATCGCTGGCTCATAACAACTGTGCCTCACCACAGTGACAGCTCTGAGTGAGAAACTTTCCCTGCACAAGCAAGTCATGGTTGGTTTTGTTACACTGGATCTATTCTTCCTCCAAAAACCTGAGTTTTTAAAGAAACCAGTAATGTCTTCTCAGCTGCAATAAGCATATTCCACATACACGCTGCTTTCATAGCACTTATGCATGTGACAAGGGTGCTGGAGGATGTAAATTAAAAGAGCGTTCTCCTCAGCTGGCCCCATCCCTTGAAAGCTCTGTTTATTCCCTGGTAAACTGAGTGCACCCAGTGTATCACTGACATGAAAATAATTAGGGTACTGTCTCCGTCCCTTCAGTGTGTCCCTCGCTCCTTGCCAGTCCTCTCAGCTGAGGCTGGCAGAGATGATTCTAGCAGTGATGGTTTTTTTCTTCAGTTTCATGGTATAAAGGGCGAGACTAGGAACCATATCGCCTCTTCTTCCCTAGCTGGCAGCCTTTTGACACCAGTACAAAATGGGAGTCTTGTTCCAACTAGGCATCGTTTTTGCCTCCATTTTGTGTGAAAGCAAAGGGCTCCCAGGAGGTCAAGGAAAGTTTTGATGAGGGCAAGTGCATGGAGGTAAATGGGAAAAAATCCATTTGCAAAACCTGATGTCCATATTGTATTTCTGTTTTGGTTGTGTTAGATGTGGAGATGAAGTGTTTTACTCCCGCACATGCTCCATGAACGAAGTATAAAAGAAAATTGACAAGTTCTTAAGTAAATTATTGGGATTGCTTTTTACTGTCTCCTAAGGAAAGGGCATTGCTGTAGGTCATCTAATTTACAGCTCTTTCTGTCGTCATCTGCTCTTGAATGCAAAGCACAAAGGCCGAGGGTGAGAGCATTCATGACATACGGAGGCGAGAGCATTAATGACATGCAGCGTTTCAATAGATAAAAACAAAAGGGAAGCATGGAAGTCAATTAGCAGCACAAGTTGGCAATGACAGCAGCCAGCCCTCAAAGGTAGAAGTTTCCAGGAACCGTTATTATAGCGCACGAGTGCTAGGGAATTCAGCGCAGCAAAAGGAAGGCCTCCTAGACTCAGAATGAGAACTTGCTGTCAACGTCTGCTTATATGCATTTTAACAATAACATAAATATTAATGCCTTCCAGCATTTTTTTAATGTACCTATGCTTTTTAATGGGACAAGCATTGTTTTGGTATGGGGCGGAGCTCAGTGCTATTGCAAGGCAATGCAATATTAATGAGAGTGGTTTATATATATATTTTAATGTATATATATACACATATATGAGAGAGTGTGTTTATTTATCTGTTTGTTTATTAATTCGTTTATTTATTCAGTTATTTACTTACTTATTTATTTATTTAATTATTTCTAAGCCTTTTCCTCTTCCCCAAGGAAAGACCCAGGAGATGCAATCCTTGGAGCAATGACTACTCTTTATGCAGTGCAGCCACCCGAGGTGAGCAGCAGTGAGTGTCAGAGCCACTATTCCCGTGGAGGCCAATGTTCTTTTCGAGTCACAGTGACACATGACCCCCTGCGCTCTCTGCTTCTCAAGGAAGTAGTCATCATGGACCACATTTTCAAACCACTTCAAGGTACAGTGAGAAACCCCAGATCCAGGGTTTTGCTACTTAGCAGTAGGCCCCTCAAACACTTAAACGAGGAGAAGGATCACTCTAGAGTTTCTGTTTATTCAATGAAGAGGTAATGGCACCCTTAAAGGGTGCCTGAAATTGAGGTAGGTGGAAGCACTCCCTGGAGAGCCCTTCTGTCTTCTGGAGATTATAGACGAAATCTAAAGCAACTATATCACTGTCCCAGTGCCTAAATGAAACGTGTGAACTTTGATGGGATAGATTGGTACCACAGAAGTATCTGAATAGTGCCTCAGAAAGTTAAGAAGCAAGATGATGCACCTCCTTAGATTATTTATAAAACTGCCTCTTTAGGCAGCTAATAAGTTGGCAAATCTGGACGTCTAGCTGTACAAATGGGGACAGCCTGAGGAAGCTTCCAGGAAATCCTATTACACATTATAACTTGGCTGGCTTCATTTTGCCTCTGTCAGCAGTGGAATTATCACATTACAGTGGCTCAGTGGCTGGCAAAGAAAAGGGCACCAGGAAGGGACTCAGAAATGAAATTTCTCTAAATCAGCAATTATCTTCATTGACTCATTGAGTTTGAAGCCAAAAGCACACTCAAGTTAATCTGAACTTCCACACACTGAGTCCACTACATGTTTGTCCATGTATGCAGCATGTTTTGCCTCACCTTTACAGCATATCTTCCAGAAAGCTGTCCCATTTTGAATTTAAAACTTTAAAGAATGACCAGCAAGCATAAGCAGTTAATTTCCCAAATTACTCACTATGCCATTGCATCAAACCCACCAGTTAAAATACTTTCTCTGCAAGAATCTCAGCATCATCTTAAGCGCTTTCAGGTTCTGTCATACAGGGATTTCATTTAGAAGTAGAATATTATAATTTTAAGGCTTGATCTGGTTAGATACAAACACGTTAGAGCTCCAGAAAATTTAGGGCAGATGTATAGATGATATGCTGACATGTTGTTGTAAATGCTGCGAAGGGATGTGAATAAATGGATACCTGGATTCTCAATGTGGAGATCCCTTGTTGGCTACAGGTCTCTGAGGTGTTGTCAAATGCCAGCCAACAGGAGCCAATCCTTGCTGAATGTGAGGGCTGGGGATATTTTATTTTTTTTTCTGCACTGGCCTAATGCTTTGCTTCAGCACAAGTGCCTATCAATATGAGCAGTCCCAGCGAAGTCAATGCCTGAATGTATACCGAATTAGGACTACTCGATCTCAAACTGTGCAAATTCTGAAGGAACACGAAATCTCTTGATATGCCTTAAACTTTACAAGTGCCTGTTCTGCGATGATTTTTTTCTCTTACTTATGTTAGAGTAGGGCCTGGCTGAGACCAAACCCCACGGTGTGGGTAGCACACAAAATGGAGCAGGAAGAGTTCATGTCCCACAGATCTTATAATTTTCTGAAGGTCTGTAGCTTTTTCAGAGTTGGGTGACACTTGAACAAAGAATGTTTGAAAACTGCCTTAACTTTTCTGCCTTTGCATGGAATAATTTCTTTGAAGACATGGATGTTGGCCGAACGCTGTTGTGGAGCTGGGAAGCAGACAGTGCACTTTGAAACAGAGATGCAGCTGGCAACAAAACCCTGGTGAAACCACCATCCCTGAAGTCATTCTATCTGCTTTTCTTGCTTGAGTGGTTTTGGAAAACAGCTTTCTGCTTTGGAGCCAACTTACCAACCTATTCAAAACAAGTGAACAGCAGCATAGCTGGGGAGTTGGCCTGAGAGATGGGCTGCACCACGTCTGTGAAACACTCCGTGACTTTGCTTTGGCTGCATACATACAGAGCACAGAGGTGCCCAAGCCTCTGTAATTCCTGTGATACAAACAACAACAAAACTTTCTGTTTCTGGTTGTTCTTAGATCATGGGTCAAGTCATGTAAAGAGCTTTTTGTGTGCTCACGGAAGCCCTTTTCATATAGATGAGATTTTCAGCAATTGTACCACACTGTAAAACTCAGCTGCGTATTGGCTCCATGCCTGGCACTTGATTGTTCCCATCACGGGTTTCTGGTGAATGCTTTCTGCAAGGTACATAGAAATTGTCAAGTAATTGTCTCCTAAGCTTTTGTATATGCAAAGAATGCATAATACGGGGAGCATTATCCTCTCGAGATTTACCAACTACTGCACAAATAGGCACAGTCCGTAGTATCTTTCACTACATCCTAATTAAGGGCTGTCTCTTCCAGTGCTGGCCCAACACATCAACGTAGGGGAAATACCTTTAGTGCTCCAAACAGAAATCTTTACAATTCTCATTCTGATGGCATTTTATAGCAACCCACAAACACTCCCAGACCTGCCACAGTAAGGAAACAAAAGGAGATAACATTTCTGCTCTGACTAAAATCCAGTAGATTATCTCAGCAAAGTTGAGGCTGCCAGACCCTGTAGCACTGTTGTGCTATCATGTCAGTGGCGAGGGAGACAGGATGTTTCTTGGTTCAACCTAGGCACACACTTCCATCCTTTACAGCCTTTCCAGAAGAGGAAACCTAGGTGCAGTGTGGAAGGGAACTACTCTGAATGCCACTCAGATTCATATATAGAACATTTCAGCTTGATGTGCAATCTGTAGTGTTGCTTAGACAGAGTAGGTCTTCCTGCGTATTTCCTTGGGTGCCCACCTCTTTTACTAACTGCAAGCTGAGTGCTGATGCTAGGTGCTGAACTCTCTCTTCCTCTTCTTGCAGCTCAGAGGCCTGAAATGTTTCTGCTTCAGTGTCCATATACGTGCAAGATAAATATCCAGTCCCAGAAGTGATAAAATAGAGGCTTGAAAAGAACGAGAATTAAGTGAGAATGATCGTTCAGGAGACCTAAATACAAAGGGGCAGATGAAGAGAGGCACTTCTGAGGCACACTTCCATGTGGCCTTTTCCTTGCTCTGGTGGGACGTAATTTGCTTCTGGCTTGTCTTAGCAACAACAAATGGCACTACGCTGTGTGGCAGCCCTATCACTGCAATGTGGTCAGAGGATCTCAGTGGCAATATATAGCTCAGCAGAAATTATTCTTAGCAAAGAATCCAGAGTACCTGGGTTTGGGTTCATAGAATGCACTGTCCCTCTTTCAGGACCGTTCCTGAAAAGTAGCTGTCAGATTTTCTATTTTCACTTAGAGAAAACCAGAACACGTCAGGACTGTATAGCAGATCTCAGCTGTGGAAATAAAACACTGCCTGTCAAGAAGCTGTACTCTTAGCCCGAGCTCCTGCTGCTTAATCCAAAGGCATGTAGAAGCTTCTGGGAGAGGCAAGTATTGGAGGCTGTCCCTCTAAAAGCCAAACACAAACACATCCTACACATGTCAGTGCAGCTAATACACAGCACAGTAACTCCTGAGAAACAACGAATAGTCATCCTCCACTTTTTGACAAGGTGTTTTAATGTCTGACTGCTGGAAGAGAAGGGAAAAAATAGGGGGCCTAATGCAAAACCTTCTGGAGACATGGTGATTCCCACCAATTCCAGTATTTAGCAGTCTGGGTTTAAGAGGGCAGACGCAATATGCATTTGAAGACAAGACCGAGTGGGGTCCCTTCAACGAAAATGAAGTGTACCTACTCTTTTGATCTCTCCCTCTTTCTCTGCCATGTCTTTCTTTTGGCTATGAGTGTAAATCCTCTCCTTTGTGCATGTAGCACTGTCTTTAAATGCTAATGGAACAGTACAGCCAACATAAAGCAAAGGTGAGAGCCAGAGCCCAGATAACCCAGAGGAAGCACCCCCACTGATGCTGGTGGGCTGTCAAGCCAAAACATAAGCTATTAGTGGAAAACAGAAATGTGTTGCACAAGGGTTTTATCCGTTTCCTCTTCAGAAGGGCTGTGATGAGACAGGAACTTTTCTGCAAGTTGCAAAGGACCTAACCCACCCCGATAATCCTGTGCTTTTCAAAACTGCCTACAAATAGAAGTGAAATCCAAACCTCTGCTCCTGCCAAACAGGCCACATCGCTAACAGTGAAATGGCTTTTAAGTGGTGTGACCTGCGGGGATGTCCGATAAGCACGTGGCCTTTCTCCTGCCAGTTTGTTTTTAATCAGGTCCGAACAATAGAAGCTGACAATGAAATGCCAGAGTCTCACCCAGAAAGTTCCTCAGGTTTTGGCTGGACTCTTTGTTTGCCTGTTGTTCTCGGTGTACTCTGCAATGTGCCGGCTGGAGAGCCACGGCTGGAGAGCTGGCCTCGCACTGGGCAGCTGCAGACAGCGTCTTACTTGCCTATAACTCTCCATAACGTTTCCTCTTGAGTAAGCATCTGAAGAGATCTTTTCATTCCAGAAGCATACTGGAGTGTTCCACAAACCACAGGCCAGAAGGAGGCAAATGAGAGGAAGCATGGTTTCAGTTATAGGTCAAGAAGGAGCATCCTCCGCCTCTGCCACATGCACTTGGGCAAGCCTCTCACGTCCCGCCACCCGTGTGCTACAGCTAATCAGGCATTGTCCTGCTTAAAGGCAAGTCCCATTTTCAAGAGCAATTTAGGCTTTTCTCAACTCTGAAGCCTGGATTTTCCTAAGACACAGGGGTCTAATTTCTTGAATTGCTCCAAAAATGCTCATCTGTTCTGTCAAGACAGTAGACTGTTGCTCCCATCACCTTTAGCAAAATCCAGCTCTCCAGGCTAACAAGAGCTGGGAAGACAAGTGGCACAGCCCTCTCCCTGTGTCTGCAGTCGCAATGTGCCTCCACAATCCCTGGGAGCTTGGCTGCTAGTGAATGCTGGAGTCAGCACCGCTCAGGTCTTACTACTAGTTAAGTCAGCGGGAGCAGAACGTGCAGTCTGCAAGCAAGGTTCCTCTTCCATGTACATTACACAGATATGGTATGTTTTGCAATTATGTTATGTTTTGCCATATGGATACATTATGTTTTGCAAATTTGAGTGGAACAAAACTCAAAGCGCTTTAAAAACCTGGGCCCTTTGCTCCAGCTCCTCCCATGTAAGACTACTGTTGGGAGTCCTGATGGGATTGCTGTTCAGAGGGAAGGCTGGCTGCACCACCTGCGTGCTGCAGTCCTGTTCAGACCTCTGTATGGCAGCACAAGAACCCTTCAGTTCATAAGCAGACACTCATCTCACATGACAATGTGACAAAACCCCATCACGCAGATTCATTTTTGTAGGTAAAATGTGCCAAGGAATTTTAATCCTGGGTGCAGGTCAGTTACCCACAGGAATGGAAGGAGCCAAGAGTCTTTTCCACTGGAGAGAAGGAAGCACGTTAAGGCAGTCTGTCTGGAGAAAGGTTTTTGTCCAAGTCTGATTTACCTTTCTGTTTGGGACTATCACATAAATGGCTAAGACAACACAGCCCTCTGGAAAACCAGAAGGATGTTCTTCTCCATCTCTCTTTCATCAGGGAAACTTTACAGGCTATGTACAAACTCTTGCAGAGTTGGTTAGTTTCACAAACGCTTAATCAAGCTTGATTTATTTTGGGACCTATCTTCTGCTCTGCCATTCTCACCTAATGCCTAACTAATGCCCATAGCCATCATATTTGAGCTTTGAAAAACTAATAAATATAATAATAATAATCATATAACAAACCTGGAGTTCTAGCTCTTTTAATTCTTTCTTCAGGTATTCCCCGGCAGCAGCTCTCCTGTTCTTTTATGTTACAGCTAGGGTTGTTAGGTCCATTTATTAATATTTTTCCGGATATTAATATTTTTCATTTCAAGCAATGCTGATTCTTAATATGATTTTTTTAGCCTGGTTGAGCACTATATTAGTTGTAGTAGTATTAACAGTATTAATTATAGTACTTAATAATGTTAGCATGTATTTTGTTTAAAATAATTTGTTTATCCTTAGTGAAAACCTGTATTCTGCTTGGTTTGGAGACTAATTATGTTTTATGAACCAAAGTGGGAAATTTGAAATTTAAATTTCAGCAGCATATAAAGAACCAATGAAGACCCTCAAATGACTGTGAAAATTCAAACTTTTACGTTGGTGGCAGTCAAAATTTAGCATGTATTGAAAAGACACATTATGTCAGCTGCATTATGACAAAGAATTAGAAGTCACCATATGGCCCAACTTTTCCAAATAGCAATTTTGTTTTGTATTTAGAAATTAATTTTCCAATTGAATTTTAACTTGTATGTTGTAACTATGACTGGCAAGTTGAACTTCAGCCTTAGTTTCTTTGATTCAGGACAAGAATGGGAGCAAAAAGAGAGGGTTTGATAACTCTGAAACATTCCAAACGTATTTTTTTTTAAGCTATCAGTGAGGGATGAATCTTACATCATGCTTTGAACGTGATCAAACTGAAGGTGCAATTATAAATAGGCTGAAAATTTCAACAAAAGCCTTCACTTCCACAACTTCACTGGCAAACAATTTGAAAACAATCCACATTTGTCATAGTATTCATCTAAATCCTCTAGTTCTTTTGCTCAGGGTATTAAGCCTCATGCCTTCAGCTCTGCAGCACAGCTAGTTAGAAACTTCCTGATTGAAGTTTCATCAGCAAATGCAGAGCCCAATATATTTAATTTAAAACATTTCAGAATTTAATGAGATGATAAGCCTAATACATGTTTGCATGGGCTTCCAGCATATGCTTGCATTTTTGCCAGACTGAAGGTCTGGTGTTCCCTGGACCTGCTCCTCTGTTGTGCACCCTCAGACTGAACCTGTGGGGCACAGAACTCCCATGACAGTGGCCCTGACTCGGGTTCACAGCCCGAACTGGGTTTCCAAGGTCAACATAATATAGGACATGGTCCCAAACAGCTACTAAACAACAGCACAGAATCCCAGACTGGTCAGGGCTGGAAGGGCCCTCTGGAGATCACCTAGTCCAGCCCCCTGCTAAAGCAGGTTCTCCTAGAGCAGGTTGCACAGGGTCGCATCCAGGTGTGTTTGAATGTCTCCAGAGGAGACTCCGCAGCCTCTCTGGGCAGCCTGTGCCAGTGCTCCATCACCCTCAAGGTTGAAGATGTTTTTCCCCATATTCGGATGGAACTCCCTGTGTTGCAGTTTGTGCCCATTGCCCCTTGTCCTGCTGCTGGGCACTACTGAAAAGAACCTGGCCCTGTCCTCTTGACATTTGCCCTTAAGACCTTTATATGCATTGATAAGATCCTCTCTCAGTCTTCTCCAGGCTAAACAGGCCCAGCTCCCTCAGCCTTTCCTCATCAGGGAGATGCTCCAGTCCCCTCACCATCTCCACAGCCCCCCTCTGGACCCTCTCCAGTAGGTCCCTGTCTCTCTTGAACTGGGGAGCCCAGCGCTGGGCACAGCACTCCAGACGCAGCCTCACCGGGGCAGAGCAGAGGGGCAGGATCCCCCCCCTCCCTCCGCCTGCCGGCCACGCTCCTCCCAGTGCTCCCCAGGGTCCCACTGGCCTTCCTGGCCACAGGGCACACTGCTGGCCCATGGGCAACTTGCTGTGTGCCATCACTGCCAGGTCCTTCCTCGCAGAGCTTCCCTGCCCAGGGGCAGGACCCGACACTGGCCTTTGTAGAACCTCATCAGGTTCCTCTCCACCAGCTCTCCAGCCTGTCTAGGTCTCACTGAACGGCAGCGTAGCCTCCTGGGGTATCTGGTGTAAAAACTTGTGTTCTGTGCCCATGGAGGTAATTCATTCAGGAAACACAAAGATAGTTTTGCAATTAATTCTAAAAGGGCTTTAAACCTAGTCTGAAACCTTAAGTTTTATATGAACCCAGACAGCCAGTGCTTGGAAGACATTCCAGACAGGCAGCTGTCCCCTAGGACTGCTCACCAAGGATAGGATCTGCTGAGGCTCCCAGATCCTCAAGAAGAGTATTTTTTGTTCCAGAAGAAAACTGCTCCCTCCCAGTCTAAAGATTTTCTTGCCTTCCACTTCTAAACCGATACCTCCGAGTTTCTGAAAACAGTTTTTCAGTGATGCAGAGCAAGCAGTTTCAGTCTCAGAAAAAGGACTCGTACACGACCAGAATCTGATCTACACAAACCTCAGTTACTGGTTGTTTCTGAGACCTGCAGCTCTGGTTACAGATAGATGATCCCTCCCTTGTTATCCCTCCTGTTCTGCCTTTGACACTTTTATGGTACTTCAAAGATGTATCAGAGCCTGGATGGCACTGCAGCCAGGAACTGCGCTACTGCAGGCTTTCCACAGAATTCCTGGTTGGAATTGCTGTTGTATTCAAGAGGAGAAAATAGATGGGTAGGAGGAAGACCGGAGCTTGTCAACAGAATAAGTGAAATTGTAACTATGATGAATATTACTTCTGTATTGTCCAGTCTTAGAAGAAAATGATTGGCCGAAGCAAACCAATTAGTGTGGGTTTTTTTCTTTTTTTTTCTTTTTACTTACTGTGATGATAGGAGTCATAATCCCTATGTTACCAGGATGCGCCTGGGAAAAGTTCCAGTAGGAAGCTGCATCATCCAGGGCAATATTACATCTCTGGAAGGCTCCTTCCTCATTTCAAACAGTAACGATCTCACGTAATTTGGGTTAGAAACGGAAAACAGTTATGTTTTGCAGGCAGGCAGTGACACAGCACGCTGGCTTTGCTGTGCGGGGCACTGACCCGGCTCAGGGCTGTGGGGCTGGGGTCCCCGGGGTCCCCCAGGCACAGCTGGTGGCAGGTTTGTGGGGGTCCCGGCCCGGCCGGCCCTCCCTCTTCTGGCACACGGCTCTGACGGCGCCGGGCTGCGGGGCGAGGCCGTGCCCCTTCACAGCCGGAGGACGGGCACAAACGGGCCCGCTGCCTCCGTGCGGCGGGGGCCAGCGCTGACCCGCACCGGGCGCAGCCGGGCCGTGTGAGGGGCAGCCGGGCCCGGCCGGGCGGCGGGGCCTGCAGGGGCCGGGAGAGCGGCGGGGGCAGCCGGGGCCCGGCCCGACGGGGCCGGCGAGGCCGGGCGGGGGCAGCGAGGCCGGGCGGGGGCAGCCGGGGCCGGGCGGGCGGCGCGGCGGCTGACGTCAGGACGGGGCTGGCGCTGCCCGCTGGCGGAGCGGGGCCGGCAGCGGGAGCAGGCCCGGCAGCGGCAGGTAGGGGCGGCGGGGCCCGGCAGCGCCTGGGCACGTCGGCGGGCGGCGGCGGGGGCCCGGCCCGGGGCGGGGACACGGCCAGACCGCGCGGGGGTCAGCGGGGCGGCGGAGCAGGTCCCGGCTGCCGGGGCCGGCGGGGGCTGCCGCGGGGAGCGCTGGCGGGGTCCCGCCTGACGGGGACGCGGCGGGTGCCGCCCTGGGCGGGCAGAGCGGCGGGCGGGCCGGGGCCAGCCTGCCCCGGGCGGGAGCGGGGGGCTGCGCGGCGGCGCCCCCGGGGCAGCGGGGGGAGGCGGGCCGGTGCCTCTCCGTCCGCCCGCTTCGAGCGCTGCCGCGGCGAACGGCACGTCCCGCAGCGGGACGGGGCGTTGGTTAGCGCAACCCAGGCGCGGCCTCACGGGGAAGCGGCCTGCGGGTGGCCGGCTGCGGGGCCGGCGCGCTCCAGCCACGGAAACCGGCTCGAGGGCGCGGGGGGGCCCGCACCGCTGAGCGCTGCGCAGGAGCCGACCCGCCGCCGGGGCGGGGCAGCGCTGAGCCCTCCAGCGCCCCCCAGCGGCCGCGCAGCCCCTCCAGCGCCCCCCCGTCCCCCTAGCGCCCTCCAGCGGCCCCGCCCCGGGCTGGCTGCACCGCACCGCTCGGGCCGCCGCGGGCTGCGGGTTCAGACGCTGGATCTGGTTTGGAATTCGCTTTTCCTGCCAGCCAGCTGGTGTGAGAACAAGTCCGCTGGAAAAGGCTGGTGGATGTTCCACAGTGGATTCTGTGCCAGAAGGAAAAACGGCGATTCCAGGGGGTGGGAGGGAATAGCCCCACCCCTTTGCTGCATTTACACCTAACTTGCGCTCAGTTTAGGCAGCTACTGCTTTTAGATTTCAGTCACCAAGGAACTAGGTTGAGGTTGGTGATAAATTGATTTCTCTTTGTTTAAATCCCATTTTCCGTGTTGGTTGCGCCGAGCTACTTTAACAAGCGAATAATACTCAGTCGTGACCACTTGCCAGGCTGGCTTCCAGCTCTGCAAGTGCTCTTTTAGACATAACGTGGGTTGCTTCTCAATACTGTGTAGAACTTCAAGTAAGTGCTTGTGCTTAAAAAGGACCAGAGAAGAATATCTAATTGTTTTTGCACCTCCTACTTCAGTACCGACAGATTGTTCTGTGTGATTCCTTGCTCTATAGCCAGAGCTGAAGTTTTGGGCACTTCAGCCTGTGTTGGGAAGATGCAGTTGTTGCATCCAAGATCACGTGCAAGGTGATCAGCTTGCACAGCTGCTGAAGCCTTTCACTGTTATAGCCCCGGATAGCTGTGAGACATTCTGTAATCACAGGCAAATCTTAATTTTTCAAGAGAAATGTTTTCTTCTTCACTTCTTCCCCGTTATGTGTCTAAGTTAAATCTAATTATGCTGTTGTGTAACAAGAGTAGGTTTAAAGGCAGCAGAATACATTCAGTGGCCTAATCTAGCACTTGCATCAGAACTGAAGTTCATCCAAGTTCTTTATTGGCTCTTAGACTATAAAAAGGCCTCTGGAAGATGTACAGTGATTGCACCTTGGCAGGGAAACTAGCAGACATGGAAGCTCCATTGGAGGGACCCATTCCTGTGAAAATGAAGAGCAAGAAGACTTGTTTCCCTGTAAAGGAAAATCCCAGGGGAGAGGAGCATACACTGAGGTGGTGGGACAGTGATGCTTTGGTCCTTTGTACCACTTTGTTACTTTGGAAGAGTAAATTGGCCTCTATTGCTGGAGCTTGTTCTCTGTCTACAGGTGACAATGGCATACTTAGACCTCAGGGCAGGTCAGGGTGACCAGGATTACAGCAGGATAGGAGTTCGACGCTCCCTTTCAGTGAGCTGTCAACTAAATGTTTGTTTTCCCAGCAAGCTGGTTTATCTTGGAGTTTAAAGTTTACCTGCAGGTGGTTCTTACTATCACACCCAAGCCTGTGAAGGATGTAGCGTTCCTTCAGTATGAAATCCTGCTGGCTGTAGTCTTACATGTTACAGTATTTGCCCAGTACTGTGGAGAGGACACAGCTACAAGTAATATCCAGTTGATGGCATCTATCAGAAAATAAGTGAACGCTTACTAACTATATTTTACTAGAAGATAACAAAACTTTCTTCTCTTAGTCCCTTCCCCCCCCCCCCCCCCCCCCAACCTTAAACACATTCCTTGTCTGAGAGGAGTTCCTCTGTCTATTAAACCTATGCCACTTCCCCCGCCCCGGCCCTCTTCTTATGCTGCTACAAGTAGAATGTTATCTGGTAGGTTTAAGTACCTGTCTCTCATATTGGCTTACAAGCCCCACAAATAATTTATTAAAAAAAAAAAAGGCAGCCTTCTCAAGGGAGGCTTATAATGCTTCTGTTCTTGCTTTTCTAGCTCAGTCGCATCCAGATAGTTGTGTTTTTATTAATCCATTTTAGAACAGTAGTCAGAAGGCCATTATGCTATAAAGTAAAAACACGTTCTCTAATACACACTGTAGTTGATCTTTTTTCTTTAGCATGCTCCTAAACCAGAGTGCAGTGGCTGAGTGCTTAATGTCACGTGTGATAACTTGAATTTAATGCAGGGTCCTTCCCCTGCCATTGCAAGCTTCATTTAAAAAGTTGAGGAGAAATAATCTCCCTTTATGGGCCCAACTTTTACTTATTTCACTTAATCTGGGAGGGAGCTAGTGACAATTTGGAAGAAAAAAAGTCATAAAACCAGCTTTCTCCTTCCTGTTGAAGATGAAACTTTCAGCTTTTGATTAGGCTGGACTTTGAGCCAGTGAATGAAAAAAAACAGAAGAGGAAGTACAGAAAAAGGGAGGTGGGGAAGAAGTGAGGGAGGTTAGTAATGTGAGAGTGCAGAATACAGGAAGCACACAGCACATGGAGAGAACAGCTCTGAAAGGAACTGGTGAGTCAGGGAACGCTCACTCCAGTCTGTCTTCCCAGTGTCGCAAGAGTGGTAGCTGTAAGCTTGTGCGTTTTCCGGTTAAACTTAAAAGCAGTCCCTGATAGTCATGTTGGATTGCTACAATTGCACGTTTGTTCCATTTGTTAAGTCCTAGAATACTAGTTGTGCCTCACTGGGTATCTTCAGCTGAGACCTACCATCTCTGTCTACAATACACGCAGCTATAGTATCTGATATTATACCTTGAAATGCCTCTTTCTAATGTATTACTGTGAAATACTGAAGCCTGCTTTTCTCCCCCTCACCTTCCTCTTCCGTCTACCAGATTAAGCAACAATGACATTTGTGAAGAGCGGATGGCTGCTCCGGCAAAGTAAGTCATGGGCCTTTTACCTCCGTTTCTCCCCACTGTGCCTTAACATCTTCAAAAACATCAGAGCAACTTAGTAATTCCCAGGGCTTTCTTAAAACAAGTTTCTAGCTCTGTGAGTGTTTTTTGGTTTGGTTTGTTGTTTGTTTTTTTTTTTATCTTTAGGACACTTTACAAAGTGTTTTAGGACAGCATTTCCATGGGACTTTTTGGGTATACTGGTGTGAAACAGGGTATACCATATCTGACGCGTCTGACAGGCTTCAGATGCTGCTCTGTAATTAGTACTGTATAAGTGGAGACTTGGAAACTTTACTTGACACCTTAACTTAAAGTCTTCAATTAGTCATGCCCTCTGCTTGTTCTTGCAGCAAGTTAGAACTGAAGCGCCAGGTTATGCACTTGAAAATAAACTCAGTTGTGACTTTGAATACTAGATAAAGTATGGAACCCAATCCTGTAATGTTCTGAAGTAGGGATGCTGTGGTACACGATTTTGCTTGGCACCTCAGAATGTCTGGGGCAGCTGTGAAGGATTTACTGGGTTATTTTTTATTAACTTCAGGACACAAATACTTCCCAATATGTGCCCTTAAAAGTGACTGTCTGATTTTTAAGGTACTATTTTACGGCGTTGGAAGAAGAACTGGTTTGACCTGTGGTCTGATGGCCGCTTAATATTCTATGATGATCAAAATCGCCGTGATATAGAAGATAAAATCCACATGCGAATCCATTGCATCAACCTCAGAGTGGGGAATGAATGTCGAGGTAATAATGAAACCTTCAGGATCTGTGTATTCAGTTTCTCTACATTTGCAGTGCTTGCCTAGCGTACCATTTACAACACTGCTGCAGTAATAAATGTGCCCAAGGTGTGCAACTTCATTGTTGTTAAAGAAAAACAACCCATCCCCTAAAAAAGCCCCAACCCAACCAGCTACTAAATTCCCCTATAGATACCCAGGGCATGGTATCACCATGTGACAGATTAGGTTAGGGTTCGATACTCCTTTTAAAACTCAGTGAGGACAGTGTACTATATATGCAGGTGGCAGGCATGCACGTAAGAACAGGATGTTCACAGTAGGCTTGTGTCTGATTATAGAGTGTTACAGGTGTAATTATAGTGCTGGCTGGAGTGAGAGGCAGGACTAGAAATGGGAAACCTCAGCAGATATTTTTTTTTCCAGTTATTACTAAGTTCACTTCTACCACTCGTTAGTACTTGATGCTGACACAACTAAAGGATGTACGTATTGGGAGAGCACTTATTGCAAAGTAAGAATTGGTTCTGCTGTGAGACATTTGCATTTCTTAGGAATGATGTTCAGAGCTGCTTACTTTCAGGAGGCTGAAGAGTGAGAATGGGTTATTTCCTTCTGTAATTGGTTCTGATGCCGTGGAAGGCAGCTACAACTGGCCCTAGTTTATTTTGTCTAGACTTTTGCATAAATGTCGCCATTCTTGTAAATGTGATCGTGAAATTCTGGTTATAGATATTTCATAACTCATGTCCTTTTTCTAACTCAGATTTCCAGCCTCCGGAGGGGAAGCAGAGAGACTGTTTACTGCAGATTGTTTGCCGTGATGGGAAGACAGTCAACCTCTGTGCGGAGAGTCCAGATGACTGCCTGTAAGTCTGCCAGATAATACTGGGTTTGCTGCCTCTTCCTCTTTTATCTTTGTTTTTCTTTCTCTGCCTGATGATTTTTCTTGCTTTGGACTTCGAAGACACATTTAAAGGAAGTTTTCAAGCAAGTAAAAGCAGGCTTTCAGTGACAAAAAACATAGCTCTCCTATAAGAAGTTGTGTAGCTCATGCAAACTAACTGCAGCTGAATTGACTGAAAACACTGAAGGGTGAGGAGGAATAAAAGAATCTTATTAAAATGGTTAGTGCAAGATTTGCTGAACAGATTATTTTTTTTTTCCACTTTTCCCATTCTTCAAGTAGTACATGATCCTGCATAGCCCAATCAGTAGTGAAAGGAAGAATACTCTATTACGATGAACTCCCAGCTGAGCTTGGCTATGTATGGTTAGATAACTCCTATCATCAGTGTTTGCGCAGTACGCGTGGTGCAGCAAGCATGCTCCCAGCCGTATGGTGTGGGGGTATCTGTGGGAAGTACATATACCTTATTTTCAACCTGTTATAACATCAAGATCCACACTCTCTAGTCAGCACAGATGCAAGTGTCCAGGCAGGAGATACAACTTCTCTGGTCCATCTCCTCCTATTACCTAATCCTGAGCTGGTTTTGGCTGCATATTACCTAGCTGTTGTGCTTGCAGGGAGGCCTTCAAAACTGCATCTGTTCCTTCTCATGTTCCTCTTCATGCCTTTTTAGCTCTGCAGAGGGAGTAATTATTTCTGAATCTTGATGTAACACTTTTGTGCATTCATTGTAGTGTATCATTACTTTTTGACATGTGCAGTATCTTAAACTCTGCTCCTGCAGTACCTCTGGTTGCTGACCTTGGTTTTTTCATAGTCCTAAAAAGAAAAAGTGGTGCTAATTTCTATCAGTGTTCCAATAAACAGTGGGTTGGTTTTTTTTTTGCAGGGCATGGAAAATTGCTCTCCAGGATGCCAGAACAAACACAGTAAGTGTACTGCCTAGACTTTATACAGATAAAGAAGCAGCACATCAGTGTTACGTGTGGTCCAGAAATTTTCTTCTGAAATCATGTTCCATCCTTCTGTGCTGGAGAAAAACAGGGTCATGAGCATGATGGTAAGGCTTGTCAGTGGTGAGAATGATCCTCTGGAGCACAAGCACTTGCGGTCCTTGCAGCCAAGTCCAGGCAAATAGATGCTGGGTGGAAGTGAATGGTTTCAGGGAATGATTTCTCTGGGTGGAAGTGAATGTTTGGGAAGGTCTGTAAGGGAAGTGGGCATTGAGGCTATGGACAAAAAGTAAATGTTCTGCAACCAGTAAAAATGCATTTTTCACTCCTTTTCAGTACTAGCTTTCCTTAGATGGCTAGACTGAACCAGCTAGAGATGTTTGTGTCTCATAGGGAAATGCTGGGTTTTGTAGAAGCTTATCTCAGTTTTTTATGGGTCACATTAACATTGCCACTGTACTGAGGCATCTGTCATATGATGTAACTTAGATCTGTAGATATCCGAACCAAACACTTGTCATAGCAAAGCTACCCTGGACACAATTGCCTCTGACTGCAGCCATACTATGCTGCTTCATGGTGTTCAATGAGAAGTGAAGGAATTGTCCTCATGCAGAGGGGACAACACTCATGGTCTGTCTGCCCTTGGTTTAGACATTTTATCTTGCTTATGTGTGAGATGGTGACTCCTGGTTTCAGGAGTTAGGAGCTGCTGCTTGTCCTGTCTCTGACAGCTGCCAGCCCTGCTAGATGACATTCAAAACTTGCCAGTGCATCACCTTTGTCAGCCAAGGCAGACCCCTGCTACTGAAAGTAGGGCAGGTAGCTCTCCGCACAGGTAGTGTCGAAAATTAGCTCTTCTAAAGCTGTTAAAGGTCTCCAGCAAAGACTTGAACTAACCACGTAACTGGGTTTGAGTCCATCTGTAGGTGTCTGATGCAGCTTTCAAAAATACCAAACAGCCAGCAGTGCCTCATAACTTCACTGGAACAGCAGCAGGGTGATCACCCTACTTTGAGAATTATGTCATTTACAGACGTTTACCGGCTTGTGTTGTACAGAGTTCCCTGTAGCAGGACTGAATACGTTTCCTGCTAAGATACGAGCACTTGCTGGACTTTTTCTCAGGTGGCAGAAATACTTGTTTCTACATATAGTGCTTTCAACAGTATGTTTCGAGCAACAATTAGAGTTTCCACCACAAGTTTGAGCTGGGATATAAGCCACAGTATGCCCTCAGAAGTCTGTCTACAGTACAAAAGACAATAGGAACATTCTCTATTGAGCTAATAAGGCATTCACTTTTAAATTAAAAAAGGGAGCTTTTTTTTTTTTCTTGGGATAGGGCACTAACTAAAAGCATCACTGTAGCTTTCTGATACTAGAGGCAAAAACACAAGGCTACTGTAACAAATCTTAATTAGCTTTGAGAGCTCCTTGTAGATGGACTGAAGTAAGTTATCACCTTTGCTTCATGGCTGCCTTCAAGAAGGACCAGAATTATAGGTGGCATTGCAAAATAATTTCTTAAAAACAACCAAGCCCCCCCATATCCCTAGAATTAAGCCTCTTTTACCATATATTTTTTTTAAAGTCTCCTCGCAGCCAGAAAGTGAGAGGTGGCTAAGAACTGTAACAATGTTCTGCTAAAAAGTTCAGGTGCTGCTTTTGGCTACTGCATTTGTTTCCTTTATCTGCCCTTGCAGAACTTGGTGATACCACCCTAGGGTGCCAGGAAGCAGTAGCTGAGTTGTAAAGACCTTTTTATCTGAAAACGAAGGATGAACAAGAGGGTAATTTCTAAAACTGAGGCTATGAATGGTGGAAGCAGTTGGTGTGCTTGCATGTACACATATGCATGTATGTGCACACACACAGGTAAGAAATTTTGTGGCTCCTTCCTGTGGTTGATCAGGCATGTGTATTCTCCCAGGTCTGCTCGCCAAGTTCTTTCTTTTTGTAGCACTTTATAAGGTACTCACTGCTTCCTTAACATGTAGCACATCTAAAGGTTACTCTTTCTTTGGAGTCATTCAGTTTTAATCCTTGTACTACTCTTAACTAGCTATCTGTAGGAAAAGGTGCTAACTGCTGTATTCCCGTGCTGTTTAGGGCTACCTGGGATCTGATGTGATGTTCGATGAGACAGCCATTTCCTCAGCCCCTCCTCCCTATACAGCTTATGCCACACCATCACCTGAGGTAAGAGTTGCAGTCAGGAAGTATTAAAATAAGCAAGGTAACGTAAGTGGCTGTCCTTCAGGCGCTCAAACTGTATTCCCAAAGTGCTGTGTTTCACAGTTGTATCCAGCTTTAAGGTTTGTACGAAAGCAGGGTGAGTAAGGCACTAACAATCTATTGTCACTCCTATTTTGCATGGATTTCCTTTGAAAGAGATGAGGCAGATCTAGTTGGGAGGTATATAAAAGGGTGGCTGCTCAGTCAACTTGGAAAATAAAGCTGCTCAGAGACAGAGCAGAAAATACTTGGCTGATCTTGAAAGATACTGGCCATGCAGCTTGTAACATAAGGAGGTGTGACTACACTTTCACATTGTGTAAGCACTGGAAGGATATAAAACCAGGAGTTTTAAAAATAGGATTTAATGACTGGAGCTGTCACTTTTAACACAGAAGGATTTAGTTGTATCCAAGATATCATAGCAACACAATAACTCTAGCTCCTGGATGCAGTGTTCTTTTGCAGTGGAGAAGGAGCAGCACTGGGGCCAAACCAGTATACACTGCGGATTTCTGGATGTTCTGACTGATGTGCAGTGGTACATAAAGGGGTGGTTTGGGGTGGTGTTACTTGTTGCAGTATAGCTGCTCTGCTCCAGCCCCTCACTGTTAGAAATAGTTGTTAAGACCTAGAGGTGGTACTGGGAGCTTTATCAGGGCTAGTGGCAGTCCTTTCTTTTTGGAGAACAAAATTGGTTCCAAAACGTACAGCTACAGAGTATCTGTCCTGCATCTGACATTTACTTGCAGTGCGCTAGAGGAAAGTTGGTTGGAGTTTCAGATCAGCTGCTGCCTACGTGGCACTTCTGAGCAGTCCAGAGAGCTGCTGTTGGCATGAGAGCAGAGAGGAGAAGCCGGTAAGGCTGCTGCAGCTCTGCCTGATGATCCGGGCTCTGCCTCTGCCGTTCACCATCCAGGAAGGCTGGAGGTGGAGTGCTGCTTAGAAGCACTAATTTTTGCAAGCAGCGGTTCTGAATCCTTTCCAGGGACTAGGCAGACTATATCAGTATGGACTAGATATTTTAGTGGAAGTTTGACTGCGTTAGAAATGAGGGAGAATTGAACAGAGTGCAAAATCGGGTACATAGCAGAGAATACCTCTGTAATGGACATTTTTTATTTCATCAGGTTTATGGGTATGGCTATGATCAGTACAACGGTGCGTATCCCCCTCCTGGTCCTCAAGTCTTCTATGCCTCCAATGGACAAGCTTATGCTGTTCCCTATCAGTATCCATACCAAGGTAATCGGTATCAACCATATCCTTCACCTTCCTATAGAAGTTATTTGTGTCAGTCTTTCTGGCTTTAATTATATTAATCACCATCGTTTACCACCCACCACTCCTGCACAACAGAGTGATAGAAAGAAACATGACTTGCAGCTGGAACCAAGTGCTCTTACCCTTCCATGACAAAGCAAGTGCAGTGAAATTTGTATTAAGTGATTTAACCTTCCCAATGTGATCCCAACATACTTAAATTACTTCATAAACTCTTTATGAAGTACACAGAAAACGATAACTACAGGAGGCAGCATGTTTTCTTAGGAAAGATAGAAGAGCCAGAACAATATTGATTCAGTACTCCATGACGGGCATTGATAGAGCTTTTGATTCATCTGTTGCTCTTATACCTAGCTTAATTATTTCAACAGTGATGGTCAGCTATGACCTCAGAATTAAACACAAGTTTCAAAGGTAAATCCACACCCAAACCATGGTTGTAACTGGTTCTTGTCCCACATGCTGGTATTGCTGTAAGGCAGTGCATTCAGCCTTGTGAAGTCTTCTGTTTCTCTGTTCAGGTTTGTATAGCTTTCAATCCCAATAAAAGAGGGAAGAGAGTAAAATTTTAGGGTGTGCTTTTAAGCTTAGTCAACTTAATTTAGGATTAGCTTTGCACAGAGAGCCACAATCCTACAGAACTGGGGCTTTAGAGTAGTACAGGTAATATAAATCGGAAGATTTAACTTACTAATTGCTTATGATCTGGCTGTGCAAACAAGAATCTCTATTCAGAATCTTTCTCAGTTTTGAGGGAAATTCTTTTCCATCTGACATTTGTCAAATTACTTCCTTTGCCTTTTCCATTTTTTATTACAAGGGAGGTGCATGAGCCTAAAGCTTTTAAAGCTTTCTTCATCTAAGTTGGTGAAGTCCTAAGATACAGAGTGTATATATGCAAACACAGGGGAAGGTGGGTTCTGTTGGTTCTCAGCAGCTGAAAAGCAGCAGCTTGTTGAAAGTCCCAAGAACTATTTTTAAAAACTAGCAGCAGGCGTAGCTTCAGAAACCTCTATCATAAAAATGCAACTCTCCTAAACAGTTTGCAAGTCCAGTGTGTTAAGATACCAGTTTTAGGCTGGGCGTAGTAACCAAGTCTTGATGTTTTCCTTCACTAGAGTTAGTGCAACTAAATCTCAGGGGTCAAGTTCACCCTTGGCAGCTAACTTAACCCCTGCGCTTTCAGCTTCATTGCTCATTCTCTGAATTGGCATAATCCTCCTCATGAGTTTCCCAGTCATGCATTGTTGAGAGTCAGTGAGAGCTTTTTCCAGTTGTGTTAGCTGGATCGCTTCAGTATCTGTTACAAAGAACATTATGGTATCTTCAAGAACATTCAATTTTCCTGAAATGTCTGGAAGGGAAAGCAGTACTGTATGGTTGCTTTGCAGGTAGAAGATAAGTCACAAAACATGACAGATGGAGCTTGTACAAGTCTGTTGCAGAGCAAGGGTCAGTTGGTGGTGTCTTGAGTCTTAGGTTAATGCCTTGCTACCAGGCCAGTCTTCATCTGGAAAGAAACTTAGCAGCTGTCACCGCACAGTAGATCAGTCCAGTATGTTAAGGCTGAACTGAAGTAGTAGGCAGTAATTATAGAGTGAATAACTGGTACGCAATTCCTGACAAACCGCTGGCTTAAGAGTTGCCAAAGATTTTTTGGCAGAACGAACTACACTATTTGCCTTAACTTCAAGGCTGAATCCATTTTTAAAGCCATTTCTTGCATTAAATCCACTAAGTGTTGGATAGAATGATGCAAGTGGATCATAGGTTCTTTGATAATATTAATGCAGAACAATGTTCCATTTTATGTTTATGATGAGCTTTTCTTCCAGGTATGGAACTCTTAAAAGGCTAGAAGTATTGCTAGACCTCTGCATTTATTTAATAAATGTGGAGGCTGAACCCAAAGCAGAGATGTATTTTACCTTTGTAGCTGATATCACCTTAGTGTTCAATGGACGAAAGAGGGTGAAAGAGTGAGCATGTTTTGAAATTGCAGTGTGTGGTGTTAAGATACACGTTTCTTTTGCCCTCCTCCTAATGATCTCTTATTGCCTAGGACCTTACGGCCAGCCCCCTGCAAACCATGTCATCATCCGAGAGCGTTACCGTGACAGCGATGGAGACCTTGCACTGGGCATGCTTGCTGGAGCAGCAACTGGAATGGCTCTGGGATCATTATTCTGGGTCTTCTAGATTACCCATTCCTTATCTTTGTAGTTCCAAAAACCTTTATTGTGTGCAATAATATATTGGCAATGTTGTTTACTGTTAAACTTTAAGAAATGCAATAGTTATTTTTCAGTAGTGACATCTTAATAACTGATTCTTAACTGTCTTATGGAGAGTTTAAAGGCACCATTTAGTTAAGTGATTGGAGATGATGTGTTGCTCTAGAATTCTGTTCTGATGTTTGGAGTTATAAGAATTTGTACTGATAAGGATGAATGTGAGCACCAATGTAACATGGTAGCAGTTGCTAGCTTTATGAATAGACAGTTACTATAAACACCATAGAAAAAATTGATTTTTTAGGGGGAGTCTAAAATCTGGTCCAAATAGGAGGTTGACAGGAGCCCTGCATTAGTAGTTGTGTACTACTGGCTTCTAAACATTCCCTGGACAAACATATAGCTCAGCAGAAACTCCTTGGCATTAGCTAGTCTGCCATGCTTGAGGATTTTTTTTGTTGTCCAACTTGCCTGCAGATGGTAGTGTATTTTCTTAGATGGAGTCCTATACCTGCCTCTCACACCACCCAGGTTGTCTTTGAGAATGTATAAGCAAACCACAAAAAGCGGCAGCACTCCTCAGTTCTTTTATTCTCCCAGAAATGTGAATGACCAGTGGCAAGGAAGACCAATGTTTGTTGTTCCACCAACCTCTTTATCCCGAATCTTCTCTGGTCAGCTGGAAGTAATAGATCTCCAGCTTTGCAAGCGGTCTTTCATGTCTGTACAGTTGCCTCGGACACTGTACCAAGTGCATTACTGAGGAAGAGGCCATTGTCTAGTGCCTCTGCTCATTACTGCTATCGCTCGGCAGAGTCTGCAGGAGGAGAACCAGCTTGAACAACCCTTGCCCTGTTGGGCCTACCAGAACCCCTCTGCAGGCAGTAATGGTCAAGAGGGCAGAGATAACCAGCACAAGTAGACCTTGTGCACAAGGCACTTTGACACCAGCTGCCTTGCCATGGCTTGGAGAGAAGGTCTCCAAGGTTTCCTGAACCACGTTCATTATTTGCAACTAGTTCTGAGCACAGCTGAGCCTGGGTTTGTTCTGTGCACACTTTCCCCTCATATTCAGCAGGTCTCTTCTTCCCTTCATGGCTTGTTAAGGAAAACACTCCAAGGAACCTGGCTGGCTTTGCTTCTATGTCTGGTTCCTTTATACAATGTGCTCTTGGAGGCTGCTGTGCTATGAACTGTAACCTGGAGTGCAACTGTCATGTGTGTTATGTGGCCTGTTATTTTATCCTGTTATAATCCATGCTGAGCTGTGCTTGGCAGGGGAAAGAAAGCTCTGAAGAAATGCATGTGTTTTGTTACTCAGGTAAAAGAGGCAGGGTGCCTACGTTGAGTTCTTTATAGGAAGAGGACTTTTATACTTCCACTTTCAGCTTCCTGTATTAAAACAGTAATATGTTGCCTGTCTTATGCTTTCATTCAGAAGTAGGTTAATTTCCTTAAGGTTCGTGGGGTTTCAGGTATGTCAGGAAAGATGAAAATAGATGAGAACTTGCACCCATATAAATTTAGATCGAGCCGCAACCTTTTTCTTTTCATCCTAAAGCTGTCTTGGCTCTACCCTATGTATTTAAGCCATAGAGATCTCAGACAAGAGTGGGTAGCAGCCAGGGGAAGCACTAAGCTTTCATGACTCTCAGGACCAACCCAATAAACTGAAATGATTGGAAGTAAACAGATGGATGTAAACTTGGCTGCATTACTAGAAGTGGGCCTAATCCAGGGAACGTAAATTTCTTTTGAGAAACTTTGGCTTGGAGCGGAACACCAATGTGCATGCATGTCCTTTCACAGATACAAGCTGCATATGTTCTGCCAGCGGTATGTACTGAAAGGACGTGCTGCAGGTTCAAAAGAGGACTAAAGCAGAAGTGTCCTATTGCTAGTCTGAACTAAAAGAAATGGGAGTACATTACTGCAGTTCTCTTTGAGGCCTGGTACCCTTGAGGCCAGAAGGAGATGGTGACTGTCTAGAACTTCAGTGAATTGTCACCCTTTTTCAGCCTTGAGAAAACCTCGAAGCTGACTACAGGTCTACACTGCTGTTCAGTTTGCGCTTTGCAATCTAGCCAGTGCTGCAGATTGCCTCCATCTTCTCTTCTCCCTGCGTGATATTTAGGGGTCGGGGAGAGTAAAACAATTGAACATAGTTGTGATTTCTTTTGAATTTCAGAATGATTGTGAAAGAATAGCACAAAGTGAATCAGCTAGTAATTTATTTTAAATTCAGTGTTTTATTGTGTGGTGTGGGTTTTTTTTAAAATGTTTTGCAGAGGGACATGTAAGTCTCTTGTGCTTTCAGGACGTAACTGTATCTAGGTCTCCAGTTTCTTCGAATAATGCATGTTAGATAAAGACACTGTTCATTGCAAAACATTGCTGGGTTGGATTCAAAGCAAGAAATGATCTTTTGAAAAGTTCAAATTGAAGTATGTCTCCATTAAAAAAATAACCTTACCCCTTTCTCAAGGGGAAAAAAATAATTACAAATTGAAGCTGAAGGTTCTAGTTCCATCTTTTTTAAATATAAAAATACAAAAATAATGAGCTATCTCTCTATCCTGCCAGCATAGGCATTTTGAAGCTAGAAAGCCAGTATACAAAACTGTGCTAGAGCATAAACTCGAGAGATAGGTGATACCACAGTGATAGGAAGAGGCAGTGCGTGTGCCAAGATCACTTTCCAAACAGATTGAAATGGTAGTCCTAAGCAGGTGTTTGTTTCGGAGTGGTGCTGTTCATGATGCTGTGATTCCAGGGGTACCATAGCACCCAGGCACACCCTTTCCCACCTGGGGGCCAATACTTGCCCTCCCTAAACTATGGGCAGCCCACAGCCACTACAGTGCCGCTGTTCTTGCCGGGTATGCTATTGGGTAAGGATGACTAAGTCTGTTGCGTAGCAGTTACAGTCCGTTCAGAATTAAATGTCAATGCTGACAGAGGTCACAAGGCTGTACTTTCATCTGTGACTAATTACTTTTGGATTCTTAGTCATGGACAGCTGGGCAGGGGCAGGCTTCCAAAGTGGGGTGGAAATGCTCAGCCTTCTCAGAAGTCCAGCCCCATTAAAGAGGTGAACCAGGGCCCTCTTCCCAAATTCTTAGTTACATTTGAAGACATAGCTGGTGGCTTCTTTGGCTTGAACGTGGGGGACTAGGGAGCCAGCCTCTTCTAGTGAGTGGGTAAAAGCTTAAGAACTAGAGGGGAGTGGGTGGGAAGTGTTTACATACAGAGCAACTGCACTGACTTTTGGCAAAGACATCTTTTGTAGTGATGAAGCACATTTCTGAGCTGCGTCTAGATGGAGCTGCTCTAAACGTTACACAACACTGGCTTCATTTTGTTTGTTCTTCAGTGGAGATTCAATAGGTGATAGAACCAGCTAAGCAAGCTGAGTAAAGAAGAAAATTCACACTCGTGTTCCTCAGATATGTTTTTGGCTTTTCCTCTTTGTGATATGACCAGGATAGATACGTGTAAGTCACAGAGGGTAGCATGCAGCAGATGTTCCCCCCCACCCTGATCCTTCATATTCTTGTGCACTATTTTAACTGCTGCTTTTACTCTGTCTTCATTCTCATTATTAATTTATATCAAAATTTCCTTAGCAATAAAATTAATATTTAAGTGTAATTGTTTTGTCTTGACATGTTTACTAGCCTTTGTTCCACATTTCTCATTTAGTTGGTCTGTAGACAGGTATATGTTTTTCAAAGGTAGTCGCCTTACAGAGGTTTTCTTTGCAAGGAAACGGTGCCATGATTAATTCTGTGCACCTCCCGTCTTTCCTAAGCAATTACAAGGGTGACTACTTGGTAGAAAAATGAACTAAGACAACTGTGGCTGCTGAGTTACGGCGCAGGCTGACATACCTCAGTCATCTCAGTTGCCATTTAATAAAGATGATGTAACATCTGTGAAATCAAAGTAACTCTGCGCTAACACCACTATAGCTATAGATTAGAATTAAGGCCTATTTCTTTTTTTAATGGAGTTGAAGGCTTTGACTCAGAAACGCTTAATCTTGGATGTATGCAGTGCTGATCCAGATTTACCATTTGACAGTGTGTTATCAAATCAACAGATTTGTACTGTTGAGTATTACAGTAAGCAGCTTGGAGCACAGATGTTGCTCTGGGCTAAATGCTACTGGTTGCTGTATCGGTATTTCCTGTTTATGAATTGCAGAGTTGGGTACAATCAATAAGTTTGCTTAGACAAAGACACTAAATGACCACAACTAGCTCTGCCACCTAAAGGCAATCTATCTTGTACGTTTGTTGGGGATTAAAGTGTTTGTCAGAAGGACCACAGTACATTTTGTAGAACGTTATCCTTGCTTTATGTACATTTTCTTTTTACTCTTGAGGGGTGGTGGCTTTTTTTAGCCACTAATCTGGGGGAGGAATAAAAACAAAAGTGCTATTTAAACCAATCAGTTAATGTAGGAGTACACATCGCTCTTCTCCCCAGCATGCTATGTTGGCTATGGCTTCTTATCAGTTGTCAGTGCTGTATGATGGATTTACCAGGCTAAGCAGACCATTATGTACGCTTAACCCTGCCCACCAGAGCCTACCTTTACTGAAATTTCTCCACCTGAGCAAGTTAGGGAACTAAATTTGCTGTGCAAGGCTCCGCAGCTCCATACCTTCCTGAACTGCTGTGGTCCTGAACTGGCAAAAGCTTGGGGAACATGCTTTGCCCCTGTTCCTGCTTTCCCTTCTCCCGACTGCATTGCCTGTCTGGTTTGTAGTTGCAAAGTGCAACCACAGTAAAACTTGGGTTGTAGTCCCAGAAGTACCTTTATTTGCTCCTCTCCTTCCTGTTGCAGTTTCACTACAAGGCACTGAGGTGGGTGTGGAGCATCTGCTGTTCTCTCCATTTCAGCGGTGCTGAAAGCTTCCCCTGTTACGCTGTGAGCACATACTACCTAAACACAACCGCTTGTAACAACGAACTGACACCGGCGCACTGCTTTGGGGGTCTGCCCATGACCACAGGTTCCCTCATCAGGCTTCAGGGTTTTCGAGGCATCTCTAAGAGGCTCCAAGACTCACAAGGCACATAAAATCTCCAAACGTATGGGTGTTAGTAATTCAGAACGTAAGATCTGTGTGATGCTGATTTTTAAGGTGCAGGTAGTGGACGTTTCAGCCTGATGACACTAGGCTTAACGCGACTGGGTGCGGCAGGTGCGGTACCGGTACCGGCTGCTTCGCTGAGTACTTCAGGGCCAAAGTTGGCTCCGTGATTTGCAAAGTCTTTCGATACGACAGGTGAAGTCAAGAAGAGCGTGAACCAGCGCTATCGCAGCCGAACACCCAGGGCGTTAAGGGGCCAGGGGCGTGTGGGGGCGACAGGGACCCCGCCGAGGCGTCCCCTCAGCAGCGGGCCCGCAGGCCGCACACCCACCGGCGCCCGGCGGGCAGCGGCAGGCTCCGTCCATACACCGCCCGCACGGCCCCGGGCCCCGGCTCTCCTCAGGCCGGGCTCAGCCCCAGCCGCGGCCCCGGCTCTCCTCAGGCCGGGCTCAGCCCCAGCCGCGGCCCCGGCTCTCCTCAGGCCGGGCTCAGCCCCAGCCGCGGCCCCGGCTCTCCTCAGGCCGGGCTCAGCCCCAGCCGCGGCCCCGGCTCTCCTCAGGCCGGGCTCAGCCCCAGCCGCGGCCCCGGCTCTCCTCAGGCCGGGCTCAGCCCCAGCCGCGGCCCCGGCTCTCCTCAGGCCGGGCTCAGCCCCAGCCGCGGCCCCGGCTCTCCTCAGGCCGGGCTCAGCCCCAGCCGCGGCCCCGGCTCTCCTCAGGCCGGGCTCAGCCCCAGCCGCGGCCCCGGCTCTCCTCAGGCCGGGCTCAGCCCCAGCCGCGGCCCCGGCTCTCCTCAGGCCGGGCTCAGCCCCAGCCGCGGCCCCGGCTCTCCTCAGGCCGGGCTCAGCCCCAGCCGCGGCCCCGGCTCTCCTCAGGCCGGGCTCAGCCCCAGCCGCGGCCCCGGCTCTCCTCAGGCCGGGCTCAGCCCCAGCCGCGGCCCCGGCTCTCCTCAGGCCGGCCCGCGCAGCCCCGCCGCTGCCCGCTAGATGGCGGCGCCACACCGGCGATGGCCCCGCGGCCCCTCCGCGCCCGCCCGGGCCGCCGCCCCCCGCCCCGCTCCTGCGCTGCCGAGCGGCCAGCACGGCTCTGCCCGTCGGTCACAGCGCGGCGCCGGCCGCCGCAAGGCCGGGGAGGGGGGCGGGGGGGTAAGGGCCTTCTGCACCAATTCCAGATTTCCCCAGGAAACAAAGGCTCTCTTGGAAACGCCGCCAGCAGCCAGCTCCAGCTGCCCCAGCCGGCTCCCCTCCATCCCTGTCTGTAAGGGGGTACGTGGGGGTGGCCGCCGCGGCGCCCTGCCCTGCCCGTAACAGCCCGGGGCGAGGGCAGCCCCACTGCAGGGCAGCCCGCACCGCTGCAGTCCCCGCCAGGTAACGCTCTCCCAGCCTGGGGCTGCTCAAAAGCAGTTTTTCGTGGGAATGCTCAGAGCCGCGATTGTAACGAAAGGCTATTTCCATGCCACATTTCCACACTCAAATCCCTAGCTGCTTCCGCCAAAGAGCTGTTTATGATAAAGTCACAGGATTTTTTCTATTACTGGAAACACAAGGATATTTTGGCTCTCCTTGGCCTGCCAAGCTGGCAGATGAACTGGCTTTGCACTGATCAAAGTCCAACCCTCGGGCAGCTTGGAAAACTCCAGCCTCCTGCCGAGGAGCGTTCCGCTGTGCATCGCCAGCCCGCTCTGTAACCCCGAGGGTGGCCCGAGAGCCCGGCCTGGCGCGGGGCTATGCTGGGTCAGTTTTCCCAGCTCTGTCACAGGCAGTTTGTGTGATGCTGGAAAAAGCCATTTTACATTGTCACATCTCACTTCCCTCATTCTCCAGAGAGAGACGGCGACGTGAAAGAAACAGACAAGTTCATGAAAAGCTGTAACCTGCTCCGCTGTGTGCTGCACAGAGGATACAGGGACATTGGCCTTGGTTGATGTTTTCAGAGACTTTCGATATGATCACAAATTAACAATTAACAGTGTTTCAATAAGAAACTGCCTAGAATGCAGGGCAACGGCTGGCAGTTCAAGAACAGCATTGTGGTTTGGTTTGTGGGGTTTTGTTTGTTTTTTTCTTACCCCACAGAATATAGGACATGAGGTCTGAAAAACATTTTAACCCCTCCTCCTCATCCAAAGCAGACTCAGCTCCATCACCTTGCAACACATGCAGCAGAGCCAGCTCTCCGCAGAATCCCGAGCCATAGGAAGGCCCATGGTGCACAACCTGTACCTGATGCAGACAAACAAAGACTAAGCATTATTGCAAACTGGGGGAAGGAAAGAGAAAGAAGCACAATTCTCTTTGGACAGAGCTTTTTTTAAAAGGAAATGTTAAATTTCAATTTCCCTGTTTCAAGCTCATTTTAGCTATATAGACAGGAAGGATCAGTTCAGAAACTGTCTACCTTCAACTTACAGCAACACAAGCATTACAACATGTAACACGTTACCATCTTTTAAACAACTGCCTAGTTCAGCAGGTGGAGATGCAACTGTGTCAGGCACATCAGACCATGCATGATAACAGCCACATTCTGGACACATTAATTGAATGTCTGGATCGTGAGACTTTACAGACTGTACTTGAAATTTATTCGCTGTTGCAACGACTGGCTGACAAGGAATGGGAAAACAGAGAGACATTTGTTCTTTAACTACCCTGAAAAACACTAAAGTCAACCATTTCACTAACTGAAATGTCTCCTGATGTGGAGGTTCAATATAATAACATGTGCTATCCTTCTGTGCAGGCATGAATTAAGGCAGATAATCAGAGGCCTGAAGAACACACATTCCGGTAAAATCCCTCCCACCAGCACAGAACTGTTTGCCTAGTTCTAGAACAAATCCCAGTAATGATTTCTCAATCAGCTGCTCAATGCCACCAACCACTTTCAATTTCTGTGTTCCTCAGTTTGCAAATATGACTTAACCATCTCTTAGTCCCAGGAAAGTTCCTAATCTCAGGAAAGTGATGTGCATACAGACTTTCCAGACAGATTCTGAACAATGGCCCTTTTTACATCTTCCTGATGAAATCTAGGCAACGTTTTCAGTCTTGGATTTGGATAGCTGAGAAATAATCAGGAAAATAACCCTGGATTTCTCTGTAATTTTCACTGAAAGATGTTCAATCACACCTGCTGCATTTTTTTTCTTAAAACTTTCTATAAACGTTATTCTCAAAGTTCACACCACAGCATCCTGCTGAGTTAAGAAAGCAAAATTGTACACTTGGAAACCAGAAGAATCCCCTTCAGTCAATCAATACCTATATTTCTGACTGTTTTAAAACCAATTGTTTCAGATGTCACTATTCCAAACAGCTTTTTTCCTGATCAATACATCTGGCAGCTGTTCAGATAACCTACCAGTGGAGCTAATTGCTGTTAAAGCTATGCACCTATGATCAGTCACGCTAGGATGTGTTTTCCTTACACAATTGCAATAGAAAACCTCACATCAATTCAACCCAGGCAAAACACGACTACTTTCTGGGACAGGCATATGTCAATTTAGCAGAAGAAACATTTTTTTTGGTGCTTTCTTTGTCCTCACCACAAAGAAAGAAAACCAGAAATACTTCCATTATTCCAGTTCAGTCAGTGTTCTGGCCCAGGCAGTCAGTGTACTTTAACTTCAGGCATGGAAATAACTGTATTGACTTCAATGGCATGCACACTTCGCATCTTCAAGTGTTTGTGTTGTCAGATGCGCCAAACTGTTTTACAAAAAACACAAAGCTCCCAGGAACATAGTCATTTGCAGGGGGAAGTGGGGGAACTCTCCAAACTTGCTGGATTTGTCTATACATGGTACAAGAAACCAGGCCAAAGTCCGCACCAGTGTAAATGAGCAGAGCACCAATGAATCCACATGTCAGCTTGCACCCTGGTTTTACAGCTAATGAAGGCTCTCCAAGATCCATTTTAAGTAAAGGAAATGCCTGTACTGTAAACAAAACAGTCTGCTTCTCCCTTCAACAGAAGTATTACCAAATGCTTCGGAAGTGACCCCAATCTAGCATTTTGCAGAGGCATCAATATACTCCATGCATGGAATCACCTACAGATGTTGCAGCACACTGCACTGTATTTTAATGGCACACGGGGAAAATTGGCAGCTCGGAGCTGTGTTTGATTGTTTCTAATACAGACAGTAAGACACTGTGGGCAGGGAGGTGAGATTATGGTTTTGATCAAATCCCAGTAAACCCAAGTTAATGAGGCAATTCTAGGGAAGTATCCTGTCCCTGCACTGAACTGACAGTGAGGTCCTAAATATCGCTGGTATAAACACTCGTAAGTATTAATTTAGTTGGGACCTCACTGCAGATGAAAGCATACTTTGTACACTAAAACTGAGTTAATGTTCAGAACGGAGCTAATCCCTATTCTTTTCTGTGGAATTTTTCAAAGGACAGCTCTCACAAGGATCTTGCCTGCATTTCCAAGGAGGAGCTTTCACTCTTCTGCTGACCATTTGCAATGAATGACAGCAATTTCCTTCCTCTTCCCCCACCCCAGAACTGGAAATACCAGTGTCCAGGTACAAAGCAGGCAGAGATGAGATTTTATGAGTATTTCTTGCAGGAAAACTCCTGTTCTTTTCACCAGCTCTTCTGAAAGCATTATTCAGACATGCAGGTGTTTCAGAGATGATCCTCGCGCCCCCAGCTAAGCTTACTTTCCCATTACCCAGCAAGCTTTTTGCCTCACAGCTTAAGGGGATAACTGTAACACCAAGTGGCAAATCCACAGGCATCAGTTCACTCTCCCGCTGTCACGTCTGGTGCCTCTACTGCATCTTCAATCCTGCTCATCTCTGTGCAGCGGAAGGCCAGGTGGCAGGCAGGGGTCTTCACAGAACACAATAAAATGAAAAAGTAAGTAACATTTGAGTCTGATCAACTCCTGAGGCAAGGTCAAATGAAAAACCATCATTCCCATCCTACACCTCACCTCTTCTACAATATTCTTCTAATTAAGCAGTTGTCCTCAGAGCATCAGGTGCAAGCTGTTTGAACACAGCTTCAGACTGAGATTATGATCATCTCATTTATATCCAAAAGTCACCTAGTGAGTGACCTGCCAAGGCTAACCATATACAACGTGGTGGGCACATATGCGAAACCCAGCAAATGGCACCGCAACCAGCTAGGCGCTACAGCCAGGACTACAGAGGAGGGAGCGATTTTAATTCTCTAGCAGGGTCAGGATTAATCAGATTGCTATTTGTATGAAGTAGCTTATTTTCCACCCTGAATAAAACAGAGACAGGAGCAGCCCCAAAGCTTGGTGGAGCTCATATCCGAGCTGGTTATTACTCAGGCAAGCATGTTCAGTGAAGCCAGATATTCCTCACAAGCTCTGCAACTGTAGCTGAAATGCTGGCTCAGACAGCTGCCACACGCACGGTACAGCAGTTGTGAATTTTCCAACTGTTTAATACATTTAGTAAGTTTTCTACATCCCGCTAGCTACGGATTTTCTCTGTGGAGTGGAATTTTCTACCTCTCCCATATGAAAATTCAGGTAGTTGGAATAACACCAGCAATTTCTGTACCTGAATTAAAAACGATTATTCATGTAGATTTATTTTTTTATTAAGAATTGCAGGTTGATTTCAAGGACTGTTTTAGTATTGTTTCTTTCATAATATCAAAAGAGTTGTCTGCAACTACGATTCCATCCTATTTCTGTGATCGTCTGAGTCTTAATGCTAACATATCGTGAACAGCACCAAGTACTTCACTTGATACAGAAGCAACTGCATTGGTATGCTACCACGGTTTGCAGAACTGCAGTTACATCAACCATTAAAACTGAGCAGGGAAATGGAGAACAACGCTTTACATTAAGTGATACCAATTACAGAGTAAGTACCTGATGCTAAGAAGAGTGACTGTTATATTTATGTGCTTATATAACTAACAGATTGAGCAAGCTCTTGCCCTTTGCTTATCTGTTGGGCTCTTACCATTTCAGGAAATGAGATTCTACCTCCACGGGTGATCTCATAAGCCAGGAAATGCAGATTTCAAAGTTAGATTTTTGATAGGCCTCCTGGAATAAGAGCAGAGCACCAAGTTATGTTGTTTAGTTAGAGCACTACCTTTCTGCACCTGCGCTAAACCACTGCCTTCCCCGGGAACCACAGAGGGGCTGAGGTTGGAAGGCACCTCTGAAGACCATCTAGTCCAATGCTCAAAGCAGGGTCACCCAAAGCAGGTTCCTCAGAGCTGTGGCCAGTCAGGTTTCGAACCTCTCTGCGCAGCCTGTTCCAGGATGTGGCCACCCTCACAGTAAAAGAGTTCTCTTACTTTTAAATGGAATTTTCTGAATTTAAGTTTGTGTCCATTGCCTCTTGCCCTTTCACTGGGAACAACTGAAAAGCATCTGGCTTGATCTTCTTTACCCAGCCCATCAAGGGGTTTAAACATGTTGATAAGACCTTTCCTGAGCCTTCTTTTTTTAAGAGCTGGACAATCTGAGCTCTCTTAGCCTCTTCTTATACAGATGCTCCAAGCCCTTAATCATCTTTTGTCCCTTTGCTGAACTTGCTCCTGTAAGTCCATGTCTTTCTGTACCAGGAAGGCCAGCACTGGACCCAGCGCTCCAGATGTGGCCTCACCAGTGCAGAACAGAGGGGAAGGATCACTTCGCCTGCTAGCAGCACTCCTCCTAATGCAGCCCACAGTGCTGTTGGCTGCCTTTGCTTCTAGGGTACTCTGATGGCTCCTGCTCAACTCAGTGTCCACCAAGACCCCCAGGTCCTTTTGTGCAGACCTGCTTTCCAGCCATTCAGCCCCCAGAGTGTACTGCTAGGTGAGGTTATTCCTCCTCAGGGGTACGACTTAGCATTTCCTTTTGCTTAATACCATGAAGTCGCTGTTGTCCCATTGTTCTAGTCCATCAAGGTCCCTGCAAATGGGCAGCCCAACCACTCCTCCCAATTTGGCATCATCTGTAAACTTGCTGAGGGTGCACTCTGTCCTATCAGCTGCATCATTAACCAAAATGTTAAACAGCACTGACCCCAGTGCCAACCCCTGGGATACTCCACCAGTGACCAGCCTCCAGCTGGGGTCTGTGTGCTGATCACACCTCTGAGCCTGGCAGTTCAGCCAGTTTGCAGTCCACTTCACTGTCTGTTTTTAGGCCCATATTTCGTCATTTTGTCTATGAAGATGTTATGGAAGATACTGTCAAGAGCTTTACTAAGCTCAAGATAAAAACATCCACTTCTCTCCCCTTGTCCACCAAGCTAGTCATCTCATTGTGGCAAGCTACCAAGTTGGTCAGGCATGATTTACCCTTTGTAAACCCATGCTGACTTCTCCCAGACATGTTCCTGTTAATTAGTGTATTTGGAAATGGCTTCTATTATTGTTTACTCTTTCAGATTTCCAGGGATTGAGGTGAGGCTGACTGACCCGTATTGCTATAGATCCTCTTTCTTGCCTTTCTTGAAGATACAAGTGACACTGGATTTCTTCCAGCCTTCAGGAACCATCCTCAATTGCGGTGACCTTTCAGAGATTGAGAGTGGCTTCACAATGACACAGGGCAGCTTCCTCAGCACTCATGGGTGCACCCCATCAGGTTCCAGGGACTTGCGTCTGTCTGGTTCATTTAAATGTTTCTAGCTTCATCCTTCTCTACCCAGTGTACATCTTCCTTGCTCCAGAAGTTCTCCTCACCACATTAGGGACTACTCTGGTTGTTAGGAATTAAATTCTCAACAGAAGACAGAATTTAGGTACAGATCCTACCCATTACATGATTGTATTCATCCAGTGAACACAGACTGGTTAACCATTCACCTGCTCACATTCTGCTTTTGTAAGAAGTTTCCATGAGGACAGTTATATAAGCTCTTCTTAGTTTAAGTCTCCCCTTCTGTAAAGCAGAGATATTATCCTTTTATTTCAGCTTTACAGTGCAATTTAAAATGAAACACACTGAGCTTCTCAGCTAGCGATACTGAGCATTGCAGCAAATTGCTGGCTGTAACACCTGAACCTTGTGCCCCAGCAGCGCTGCCCTGCTAGAGAGAGGCCACCTATGGTGGATACACACTTTAGTTGTGTTAAGTGCTCATTTGCTCACCACACACACCAGGTGTCTTCTCTCTGATTACAGGTTTGGTCTTTCAACAGACTACTCAAGCACAAGAGACAGGCGGTGCCCCTGGCAGCAGGCTCCAAGGCAGAGGAAGCCTCTCTCTGCCACCCCTTACCCACCCCCTCCCTCCAAGGCCTGTGAAAAGAACCCTCCCTGCACATCCCTTCCCTCAGTCCTCTGCCAAGCCAGGTCTGCACATCCATTTCCATAACAGCCAAGCACTTACACTCTGGCACCGAGCTGGAGAAGCTAGCAGAGCTGCTTGTGTCACATCAGCGACAGTAGCACTTCCGAGTGCCGATGGCGTTTACCAGTGCAGCAGAATTACAGGCACAGCACAGGCTGAGCTGTTTGTAACCCTGGGCCTGTTTTACTTTGTGCAGTAAATGAAAACAAATGGCTTCCAGAGAAGAGTAATGCATTCTGGCAATATTTTAGGCCAGTGGTAATTCAGCACAGCTATAAAGGTCTCCAGACTATACAGAGTTCTCAGATTTTAAGTACTGGTGGTCCGCTATCAAACCTCCAGAGCTTTAATCCATTCTTCTTTCCAAGTGATACCGCAGGGGCCTGATTACTCCCTCACAGCAAGGTTTGAGGCTGTACAGAAGCAACGAACATTGCAAAGGCCGATCAGGCATAGCTAGAGGGTAGGGAACTGAAAATGCCACTCTACTTGACCTGTATCAGCTCAGCGCCGCTTTCCCAGGCCCTATTCCTTTCCAAGAGCGTGACAAGCAATGAGAGTGCCACAGCACCCACTCCCTCCCCTCAGCCCTGCTACAAGACAAATCTTGTTTATTCAGCAGTTCTTCATGACCACTGGGTATATGCCTTCGATATGGCAGTTTTGAATTCTTTTTCTCTGAAGATTATTTGAAGCAGAAAGATGGTTCAAGGAAAGAGAGAAACAGAAGCTTACATGCTCTGTTGGTTGCATGCCCAGAGCTGGGATATTCCTGTGCACAGGCAGCAAGTGTTTGTCTTATTGTCAGCAAGCTTTCTGAAATTGCTGTGCAACTAGTCAAAGTTGCAAGGGATGTGAAGCACAAGGAACATCTTGGCATTCAGGTTTGCAGTCACGTTTGTGCTAGTTCTTTGTAAAAAGGAGCAGGCTTTCACAACAAAGCTGGAGTCCTGCTCTGCAAGTCCCTGCCTCAAACATGGCACGGGCTGAGAGGATCCCAACACCACCCAGGAAGAACCTCCCATCAGTGTGCTCACCCCCACGGCCAGGACATGCCACAGACAATCTACACGTGTTCTGGGAAGGCTCTGCTGGCTGAAGGAGGTGCAAAAGCACAGTGCTTCAGTGCAAGTGTGCCACTGGGTACAGATACAGGGGCCTCCGGAGCTGCCCGAGGCAGGCAGGGCACATGCATGCAGCACGTGTACTGTCACGGTGGGGGGGCTTGTATCAATCCTTGTGAAGGGACACACTTTTCATTGTTGCTTTGGTTTTACTGGGCGCAGCTTTTCCCTCACTGCATGAAAAAATAAGGGGTGTGTCAGATTGTGCACTGATTTGTGTTGGGATTTCAGCTTGCTTGACTATGACATGCATCAAAGCCATGACCAGGCATCCTGGGGCCATCACTCGGAGCCCTGAACCAAGTGTAGTTTTAAGATGAGACATAAGGAGATGGGAAAAATCCCTGAAGGAACAGTAAAAGCAAAATCAAAACAGAATAATAAAGAGCCCAGAAAACAAAAGAGCAAGAACAAAAGGAGACTAGAAAATGGGGCAGAAATAATCGGTGATCTCAGAAACAAAAGTGTCAGGGGAAAGACAGCAACTGCCCTGTTGTTGGTCCATCACAATGAGCGGTCAAGGAAATGAGCCAGCCCTGCAGTGCCCCATTTCACATAGCTGTGAAAAATTTCCTTGGGCCCTTCTGTGATCTCACCCAGCTTCTTCAATCTAACAATCTCCCTCTGATATTGGTTGTGGTTTTTTTGTTTGTTTGGTTTTTTTTTTTTTGCTTTCCACACACATAATGCATTAAAAACAAGAAAACGCTAGGCTTGACTGTGGTGGGTGAAGGGAACAGCTGGAGCACATGTGAAATGGCAGGTCTCTTCTGATCCAGAATGCTTGCACTGCAGGAGAGCAGCATAACGGAAACTACTAATACAGAACTTTAATGAAGACAACCCCCATGCAACATCTGACTGTGTGAATATCCATACTTAATATTTATATGCTTTGGCAATTCTTGTTTATAATCCCACCCACAGCTGACACTGTGCTGATACTACAGCTACAGATTGGAAAAAGCCCAATCAACATTTGAAATTAAAGGACAAAAATAATTACCTTGCATAACAAAGTCATTCTGCACTGAAGGGAAATCTGCTCCTGGGTCCTGAACGACAGAAAAATTGCTAGGCCAGATAACACCATGGTGGGTGCTTAAAAGTAAAGTTCCTGCTGTCCTGCAGTCACCTGATGCCCAAGCTGCTAGGGATCTCAAAGAAGCCAGAATACTAGAAACCAAGTCATTAATGCCTGTTGTGAAAGTGCTCTTTAGCAAAAGAATACAATCAAGAGATTCTCGTAAGACAGTTATTTATCATGTTAGGAAGAACTGTCAGAACACGGCTGTATTACAGAATAAGGCAACTAATGTACTTTTAAACTTATTCCACAAGCCTAGAGGTCCACTTGCAACTATTCTATTTCAACATACCATTATAAACAAGCTCAATGCAGACAGCACAACAGCAATGAGGCAGAAATGTCAGAAGTTCAGGATGGCAGAACAAAATGAGTTTCAATGCAAGTTTGAACAGTGAAGGTACAGCAGTGATAGGTGCCCTTTCCCCCCAGATTTGCTCTGAAGTGCTAGCCTGTTCGTCATCCCAACAGAATATTAGAAACCGCATTTGCCCTGTAGTGACTTCGTCTAACATGATGTGCATTAAAACACAAATCAAAACACAGCTTACAGTAGAAGACCGTCTTTAGTGGTTTCCTTGTGCAAGAGGCATGCTTACCTATTCCTGAGGCTAGCTATTGAACTTGGGCTTTGTTAGCCTGAAGACCTCAGTGCTAATGATAGAGTTCAATTCCTGCATGGGTTAGCTGCACGAAAGTTTCTATTAGAGCTACAGTAGAAAATGCAAGATAGCTCTGCACTAGAATCCAGTAGCATGGGGAAAACTGGATTCTTCTAAGTCTGTGCAGTGGGAAAATCCTGGTTCAGTGTTTGACTACACCGTTGCCGTTCACAAGCTGCAGACACTGCCATATGTTTTCTGGAAATACTGGCCCAGAAAACTACGCTTCCTGGTGTCTCACTCAAAACACAGACTGGTTGATGCTAACATCCCTGCAGGGACCCAGTGGCTGCCTCTGTAGGAATGATGAGAGAGCAAAGCTATTTGGCTTACTTCCCTTGAAAGGGATTTTGTAGGAACCCATTAACAGCAGAAATTTCAGTAATGACTCCTATATAAGCATATATGCACATACATATATATGACTCATTTTAGCATGAGCTATAGGATGAATCAGATTATCTAATTTTTATGGTTTGGATGAGAAGCAAGATGAAGATTTATACCCTCCATTACATTTACCACATGAAGTTTAAATCAGCACCCAGGACTGCATGCAGACAAATAGTGAAAATCCAGACATGTCCAAACACTCCTGTGTATTTGGTCCAAGCTCAGACACTGCAGGCTCTCCTATGAAATAAATGAAGGAGAAAATCATTCACAGGATTGCTTGCTATGCGGTTTTGCATAACCATTCTCCTTTGCTTGCAGCAGTTCTCACAGCAAGGCCGAGATCACCCATGTCAGCTGCATCCCCTGAAAGAAGCGAGAGCTTGAGCTGGTCAACCTGGGTTTGGCAATCTGCAGACCTGTGCTGCTCAGCAGCTTTTCAACAGTTCACACTGTGCTATTCACAGCATAATGAGAAACCCACATACACCCCCCAGAGAAGGGACATTAATAACAGAGCACTTTCTCATATGGTCACAGTTTTACTTTTAAAGGATTTCAGGAAAGATCTCAATGTCCATTAATCATATGGATTAGAAGCTGTACTGCTGTTACACACCTACCAGCAACAGAAAATGCTCTGAAACAGTTCTTAGTAATTCCAGCGTCAATAATAGGCTAAGGAAGAGTCAGTTCCTGGTTCCTAGCCACAGTCTGCAGTACATTGGCTTTTATCAGTGAGCCCTCCAGTCTTCTTACAGCCCCACACCTGTGCCATCACATACCTAACACCAAGTCTGAACTGCCCCCATACCATCTGGTAGAAATTTGCTTTCTACTTGCTGCCAGGAATTGGGGGGGAGAGGAGCAGCAGCTCATGTCACAATAAAAGTTTTTGCATATACGTGGAGTAAATCAATACAAGCAATTTCTTGCCTGCTAAGTCAACTCCTGCAAGCTCTTGATTAATCATGTTTCCAGAACATTTGATGTTACAATAAAGCATTTTGTTGTGAACACTTTCCAAGTGAAAAGAAAAAATTCTTTAGAAGAAAAACTTATATTTCAAACACCTTACACAGTTGTGTTAGGCCCTGACAGACACCAATTGTTGGGAATTGCTTAATTTAAAGTAAACTCCTAAGTGCTGTGCTGAACCAAGGCTCACGCTCTCTAATCACTCTCTCAAACACAAAGGTCACATTCTCAGCATCTATTCCAATGATGTACAATGTCTTTTACAAGCGATCATGCATTCTGAGCATACACAGACACCGATTATTCCCCCTGCCCCTTTTTCCTCCTTTGAGCTGTGAGGTAAGGAGTTAGAAGAGTCTTTTGAGCCAGGGAAGAAGCATCAGGGATGAGGGGGGACAGATGACACACAACAAAAAAACCCCACCCAAGAAAGCTGTAATAGGAGTCAATTTGTCCAAAAGGACTGTAAGTCCTAAGAGCTAAATCAGTACCCTGGAAATGATCCTTGGTTAATGTCTGTCTTTCCTACTTTGCTTTTTCTGGATTTTTTTTTTTGATAGGAGTGAAAGTAAAAATACTATGTTAACACTTAGAGACTGTTACTCTGAGTATTGCCAGGACAAGTGGAATAAAGGCCTACAGAAAGATCCCCGATTTCACCATGCAGCTTGTAATCACGACCCAAGGACTAGCGTGTGGGCCTGTGTATTCTGTCAACACTGCTGGTTCAGTAGAACAGCCCATTCAACTTTTGGAAACCATTTATTTATTTATACTTCTGAGGCCTTAGCAAATAGCTATTGAATGCAATGCAATTCCCTCATCATGCTCTGACACTCTTGGAGGCACCAGTAACTACAGTCACCCCGCCCACACTCGCGTTGCGGCCGCAGTGTCTGGGAGGTAAAAGCGCTGCCTGTCCCACATGCCATGGCAATGAACTTCATTGCAGTAACGCGACGCAATGCTCTGTGATGTGCACACAGAATACTGATCTGTTTGAATGTAACCCCAGTGTATAGTTCAAATCCCAAGGCTCTTCCCACTTGACGATACCAGCTTGCCTTATATATCCCACTGCACTGCGTCGTATATTTGTGCTTAGCTGGAGTGCAAGGTGAGTTGACCAGTAGAACATTATAGCGACCTTGAGTCTTAAACGCGCATCTTCAGCAGTACTTTTTCTTAAGTTTAATGGAGGGTAAATAAGTGTTAAGAACAAGATTAAGAAGATACCACCTTAATCAATACGTTAGGTTCAGTCAAGTTTACAGCTCATTAGCAATCCAATACCTACCACTAAGCCATTTCCTGACTTAAAAAATTCTCAGCTAAGTTTTCCCAGTTTTTATATATATAAAAAATAATAGTATTATTTTACTCTGAACAACCATGGGATTTGCAATGCTGCTTCCATCATCTTTATTGAGACATTTCCAATCAGTCGCAGGCCCTGTTCCCATCACCCTTTCCTGTTGGTTCAGGTGTACCATACTCAAGGGAAAATGTCTTTCTCCTCTGAGTATCTCAAAGTCCTGCTGGAAGGTGCAACCATACCGGAATACCCAGACATTGAAAGCAGGGTCTAGCTCACCAGATTTTTTTCTCCCTGATCAAAAAAGTAGTTTTTATTGTTCTTCACATAATCCTGCAGAGATTAATTATTTGCAAAGCTTTGCAGGGTATGAATGGTTCAAGGTTCAGATGCAGTCAGTGCTACTTTGTTACTGCTCCAAATAACTGTCTCAAAAGACAGTTTTCCATCTTGTAACCTGGCTCTGCATTACTATTTTGCATACAAAGGAGTTAAGGAGAGGCAGCTTTGACAGTTAACATATACTGAAAAAAATAATAAAAATCACAACCGAACAAACACCGCCCTTTTTTACCTTACTCCTTGATGTGAATGCAGGGTTTGTAAACAACAGTTTGCAACATTCATTTACCTTCCTCATAAATACAGAGCAACGCCCATTGATTGCTACTCGATGCCAGACAGAGCTGTAAGTTCAACCCACTGCAGAGCACTAACCTCCAAGCGGGTACTTACCACCCAAGGGCACCTCCTCCATGTTCACTCTTGGCAAACGTTCTACAAGTCTTCACAGAAGAAAAGCATTTCCCACACGAGAGAGGCTCTAATCTGGGTGCTTAAATCAATGGGAAACCCTAAAATAAAAAAAAATGTTTTAAGAACCCACACAGAAACCAAGGAAGTCAACATGAAGACTTAAACATGTTATTTCTTGGCTAATGTTTCCAATAGAATCATATAAAAAGAAACATACATCAAGGAGCACAAGCAAAACAGCAGGTTTTAGTAGGTACAGATGAAGGGTGGTTTTTTTTTTTTACCTTGGAAAAATTACTTTTAGCAGAGCAATAGTGCAACAGGAACAAACACAAACTTTCCTGCTTAGTTGCGGGTGAGCCAGCTCAACCCTGCTTAGCAGGGACTTTGGTCCTTGAGTGGAATTTCCTGGTGTTAGTGCTCCAACGCTACCACAGCAGCACTAAAACTGCCAGGGGGAGGCAAGGGAGCCGCCAGGTGTGTAGAAGCAATACAGGAGCAAGGCCCCAGGGCTTGCATCCAGCCCTGCTGGTTTGCTCCAGTCTGACTGGTCAGCCCATGTTCACAGCAGCCCACCTCACCTGATCATCCTCACTAGAAAAAATTTCCATCTCAAAAAACTGAGAGTAATTACCAAAGCAAGCACTTTTGACAGCTTCCTTCTGGAACAAGATAACAGCACTAGGAGATGACACACAATACAACACTGAAAATTCCTTTAAACAGAAACATTGAATGGAAACAATGAAAATGAAGAATGCAAAAAAAGAACAAACTCCATAATAAATACAGAGAGATTTTTACCTTCTTTAGCATGACTTCTCATATGCTGCAAGGGTTTTCCCCCACCCTATCCAGACAGTGGGATAAAGCACACAACAACCAACCAAAGCTGACAGCCAACCTTATATGGTTGAAATACAGCCCTTATAGAACTGACTCCCAGCTGAAGACAATTAGAAAACTCACCTAATCGCCTGCTCCCATCTGATGGAACCTCCTGACCAGTTCTTTATCCCCCTTTGCCTAATTTGTGGGGCCTGACAACACAAAGGGCACAGACCTGTTCCTTTTCCCTAGTGCTGAGGCACCTGTGACCCGCTCAGTTTGAGACGGGAGTATTCAGATTCTGAGCCTGCGTGGTGGATGCTGTTACTTGCCTCCTCGCTGCACCTGAGCACCCCTGCCTAAATGACCCCCCTTCTCCTTGTTCTGCTCTCTGTCCTGCTGGTGATGAAGGGACTTCAGCTTCGGGGCAGAGGATGCAGCAGCCAAGGGGTTTCACAGCCCAACTTGGGGATCCAACTGAGTGTTGCCTGCAGTGGTGTGAAGGCCTGGGCACAGCGGGTGGCTGGAGGGGACGCTGTGACCAGTACCTGCCCTGCCTGCAGCAAGGGACGTGGTTAAACCAGGTAAAGGGCTGAGGGGCTGAGCAGGGGCCAGACATCCAGGAAAGAAACACTTGGTTGCAGCATCAGTCAGAAGCTGTGGGTCTGGCAGAGTGATGGGTGGCAGGAGACACATCCCAGAGCTGGGGGACAGTGTGGCATGAGCTGCCATGGCCAAGGAGTGCCATCCCCAAAAAGGAAAGCTGAGATAGGTGTACCGTAGCCATCACAGAATGGTCAGGGTTGGAAGGGACCTCTGGAGACCATCTAATCCAACCCCCTGCTAAAGCAAGTTCTCCTAGAGCACCTGTACAGCCGAGCTGGTGACAGGCCACTGCCACCTTGTGCTGCTCCAGAACATTGGGTACTGCTGGGCATTGGAGGTAGCACCTCTGGTTTGGCCTTATGGGCTGTGGGATAATGGGGGGCTGCCTGTTCGCTGCCTTCCACCGCGTGGCCGAGGCAGTGTGCCGAGGGGGTAGCAGGGGCCAGGCGGTTACGTTGCCTCACTGTTCTTCTGGGAGACACTGCTGGCAAATGCATGGGTGAGGATGAGCTGATATTTGGAGAAAGCCCCAGTTTAAAGATGGGCATCATAACTAACCAAACCTCAGGTAAGGATTGAAGAGAAGGAGAAAAATGGATCTGTGATTAGTTTGATCTCCAATTGGGTTGAAAGTTTCTTCCTGCATGTGCTCTTCAAATAAAGCATTTCTGAATAGGTCTTGTGTAAACCAGGGGTGAGGGAGGGAAGAGAGGAGGGAAACCAAGCGGAAGAGAAAAACACTTCAGGTGACAATGACTGAGAGGGAGAGAATTGCATGGGAACGTGCCATCCATCTACTGGGCAAGATTCATTATTCACGGCTCAGTCATTTGGTTCTAAATTTTAAATGTCATCTAAAGTGCTTTTTGAATTCACCAGTTTAAAAGATATTTACTAAGAAGCAAAACATTGTGTTATTACTCAGTGGCGCTGATGGCTGCAGAATGGCAGGCAGTGTGGTCGGGTAGTGGAGCAAGAAACCAGCTAAACTGGAGGCAGCCCTGTAGGTACAGTGCTTGTTGGCCCTGGAGGCCTCTCAGGCTACATCCCAACAAGGTGCTCATCCTTTCAAAAAAGAATCTCACAGATTCTTCTTTTTTTGAGTGAAGAAGGAACATACCTTGTTTGCTGCCTCACACTGACCTTTGCACCAGTCACCACTGGGACCGCCAGTGCACTAACCTAAGCGCCCGGGAAATCCCAAGCCTACACCCTTACCACACGGGGGTATAAATTTGATGATCAGATTTTTACATGACCCCGTGGCACTCCCTTAAGCAATAATGAAATCTCAGCCACAGAATTTGATTAGCAATTAAAAATTGGGCCTGAAAGAAGACACAATATTGTTTATATCTACCACAAATGGCAAGGCTGAGTCCCAGGGTGCTGAGGTTTCCAGGGACCTCAGCTTCCCCTGCTCCTCCTTCACAAGCTTGGCACAGTGCCATTAGCATAATCACTCCCATACTAATGTCTTCTACTCACATAATCATTTCTTTACTAGCAAAACCATGCATATCCTCAAGATATTTAAGCTACACGTTGTGTGATGGTAATAGCTTTGTAATGGTGTTCATCTATCATCCATTTTAAATGTCCTCGCCCTGCCCACTAACCCATCTCCAATGGCTCCACTTCTCATCAGACACAAACATTTCTGAAAAGTTTCAGAGAGGAACATTTGCAAAAAAAGGAGAAGGGGAAGAACCGAAATGAAAACTTGCTAGGCAAATCTTCATAGCCTATTGATGGGTCTGGGCCATATGACTGAGGAGAAATTTGAGCTGACTCAGATCTAAGATTTGCTGCCGAGCTCAGAGGATAGCACCAGTAATTTTGTAGAAATTACTTTATTCCTTTCTTATGTCCATGGAGATTGTCAAACACAAAAAAAGATAACAAGGAGCTTCAAAGCTATCTGGGGCATAGCAAACACCATGTAGGAGAACTGGAAGCAGTATCAGAATGAATGAATCCCCCCTCCGTTTTCTCTGGCTTACCTGTCTCTACGGCTCCCATTCAAAGCCCACTGGCATAAAGAGACTCCAACACATTTTGGTAGACTTTGGATGCTTTGTTAAAACCGAAGTTTTCTGCGGTGGTTGAGCTTAATTTCTTCCACTAGACACAAGATTTCAGTTGTACTTTGGCTCTGGGTCTGCATAAAAGATGCTTCCAATTTTATTTGAATCACTTCACTTGGAGAGTAATAGAATTATAGGGATTATACAGAGCAATAATCCTCAGCACTCCATGGGATCAAAGCAGTATTCAAATATTAAGCAACTCAGGGAAGATAGCTCAAATAGTATTATCCTCATTTCCCAAAGCATGGATGGGAAGACATGACTTGACAGCACAAGGCTTCCTCCCAGGAGGATTGATGTTGGGAATCATGTGCTCCAGGCTGGCTTGGGGACTCCCTCCTTCCTGGTGCCCTGGACTGAAGGCTGTGGTCAGAGCCCAGCCTCATGGCTGGCTCGATGCTCCCTCCTTGCCTCCACCACGCTGCTCCTTACAGCTCCTCCCTGCACACTGCAGCATTTACCAGCACTACTGTATTTTTAAATAAGGAACAAAATATTAAATACCTACATCACAGCGACTATGGATCCTCTCTAAACTGGTTTCTTCAGGATGAGCTTTACTCAGCACTTAGAAGCCCAGCTAAGGTTAGGGCCCCTTTGGCAGGTACAGCAGATGTAATTACACAACTTAAAGTGCCCTGCAGTTGTTAATGCAAACAGGCAAAGGTAGCAGACATTACCCTCCACCTTGTGACACAGGGTTACAGAACAACCAGTAACATGGCCAAGGTGTGGAAGGGCCAGGAATTCAGCTGTCACCCTGTCACCAGGCCCAATGCTTTACCCGTAAGACCATTTGTCACTAGTTTAATGACTGGACATTTAGGTGTGCTAGAACGGCTTCCTTTTTAGCACATTATATGTGCTTGAGGCACTGCCGGGTCACCTCCTTTAGAAATAAGTTACATTGCTGCTCAGGAGCCACAGGTAATGCTGGTGAAGTAAATGAGTGGTGATCACAAGGAAGGAGGAAGAAAACAGAAGCTGGTCATACTGCTGTACTGTGTTGACTTTAATAGTGCTCCTGAATAAACAAGTTCCAGAAACTAGAAAGCAGAGACTCCAATTTTCCAGACTGAACTGCACAAGATCATAGACATTAAAGATAAAGAAATATAGCTGAAAGCCAACTACAGGTTACAGTTGCTGGAGATCATCTTCAGGAGGTGAAATATTCTTTAAATGATGAAGACAATAATTCACACGAATAAGACTCTCCAGTGAATTATGGGATTCCTCTTCCAGTAAGTTAGCAGAAATATGATTCTAAAATTTAAACGCACTCATCCATCACCAATTCTGCTTAAGTAGATTTATGGATGTATACATATTTTACCATTTTTATATGTTTATAACCCTCATGTTTTAGTTCACCTGTAGGTGATACTGGGACTTGAAATGCACCAAAAGCTACAGAAGAGGGTAATTATACTCTGGCCCCAATTGCCTTCCCTCCCCCTACCATTTATTATAGGGATGGAGAATATTTTTAAGCTCAAGGACCAACAGAGCTGACAAAAACATAAAACAAGGTACAAAGGAAGCTTGAAGTTATTACGGCACTTTGGGGATAGGAGAAAAGAAAGATACTGGTAGATTAACCTTGGAGCCCCATAAAAGCTTTCCATAACCACTTCTAAGCAACAGTTATTAAGAGAAATTGATACAACAGGCTCCGATTGAGCAAGGTATCAAAAAATCAAGTATCTAACTTTAAAAGCAGTATCATTAACTTCAGTGGTGGATATTAATATGCATAAAGTTACAGGATCTTATTAGAGCACATTATAGACTAATGCTCTTTTTTCTCAAGCTGGATGAATCTCTAGCCTTATAACAGTTTTGTCTGATAGAAATACACATCAGAAGTCCAGATATTCACTCTTCTGTCCTAAATTGAGGACATCTTTTCCATTATTTTTAGTATTTTTTCTGATCTGCTTCTTTATCTTATCCAGTGATGATATGCAATATCTTGTTTGCAAGGAAAAAGGAAGAGATGACCCAGCCCTAGTTCGATAGCCTGGTTCCCCGTGCGCAGCCCTCCGTGTTTGCGCATCCACCTGCACAGGAACCTGCCCATCCTGAACCAGTGGCCAGAGACTGTATTTCACAGGTGAGTAAAAATCTCGGTACAACGACGTTTCTGTAAGTCGAGGATGGGGAACTGGCTGGGGCAGAGGGACCATGTTAATGAAGAAAAGGCTGCTACATGACTGCATGCTCCATTAGGCACATGAACAATATTCCCTTCCAAGGCTACGACTTTGGATTTCATTATGTCCAGTCTAGCTGCAGGCTCTCGTTAAAAAAAGTGATCCTGATCTCCCTTCTCTACTGTGCCTGCCACATGCTTTGGCAACCTTCCTTGCCTCAGGTCGTGCAACTGTGCAGTGTGTGGGTCCAGTTCACTGAGCCCACAGGAAAGTAACTCACCAAAATAAAGACGGTATTTTCTTCCAGATCAGCAAGCTGATCCAGCTGCGTGTGGTCACACAGCTGCTGGACATGGCAGATGCAGAGCGTGTGGTGGGAGGCTTAGACCTCTCTTCCACCCTCACCTGCTAATTTGATTCATTTACATTTGGTTCAACGTAACGAATGCCGAATGTCCCAACGGCAGGGATACCTTTGTCCAGACATCAGACTGTCTGATACACAAAAGTCAAATCTATAGGTCAGTTACAGAGCACTGAGCGCATTTCCTAATTTTTGAGTGCTTAAATTCATAACCTTCACCTTTTATGTACATACACAGTATTTGTAAAGTTCTCTGGATTTCCTTTCCAATGAAAATTGTTTACATATGGACACAAATACATTCTCAGCCAAGAGCATCAACACCTCTGTGGATTTTGGGGTATATGCTCACAAGCAGTTTTTCACACACATGCAAACACAGTACTGACAAAAAGTCAGTACATCTTTTGGTGTAGGCCAGATAATATGTCCCTGCCACCTCCATGCACACTCTTTCTCACCCAAAAAGTTATTCCTAGACTGTGCAAATATATATGCGGCTGCCCAAACTGTATCAATGGACATATCAGAACACTGTATCCATCACTGCTTTTTGTTGAAAACCTTTACTGCTAGATATATTGTCAGCTAGAGTTCACAATCAGCAGGATTTGCTTGGCTGTATCTGTATTGATATTTATGAAGTTCTGGGCACATGCTAAAACAGACCAAATGTATGATTTTATTCTTTATTGAATAGTTACTAGTAACATAAGTTGTCAGGAAAATACACTGCAAAAAAAACCCCCAGCCTTTCTTAATGTTAAATCAATGATTCATTTACTCTCTTCATGATTAATTGCAAAGTATTTGGAACTCTAATGACTTTTGTGGATGCAATATCGTTTAATCAAAAGGAAAAAAAGATCCGATCTGCATGGAGATACTGATTTTTCTCCTGTGTCAGTAAAACAAGGAACTATTTGCTTCCACTACTCCAGATGCTTGGGAAAGCTGTCAGAATCAATATGGAAGCCTGTACACCTCAGTACAGGAAATTCAAAGCTGTTTTTCTTTTGGAAAGGTGGCTCTACAGCTTCGCTGCTGTACAAGTATCGTATGACCCAAACAATGGATTGATTAACACCAGTGTGCTGGCCAAAGCTGGCTTCCATCTGAAGCATTCCAGATTGAAAGTGAATGCCAGGTGTTCAGCTTTCAGCTCTTGTACTAGCTAGTGAAAAAATTGACCACAACACAGCAGGTGCCCCTGGTAGTGTGCAGACTGATACCGAGCTTAGGCACCTCTCTAGCTTAGCATAAACTACAGCTGCTATCGTCATCCCCGTGGATCCTCCTTCCCAAGGGCTAGGTTAGCACCGAGCCCAAGCAAATGGCCATCATGGCCAGAAAAGGATTTCCAGTGCCCAGGAGCCCTTCCAGATGCGAGAAATTTCTGAAGAAAATACCAGGCCGCTGTATATGCTTTAACTGTACAGTGGAGCATACTGATCCCTAGCATTGCTCGCCCATGTCAGTGTCTATACAGTACTGGTTTGCTTTGTTTCAGTGTGCGAACCATCAGAGGTCACCAAGTCCCTTCTCCAGGAGCCCCTGGCACTGCCCAGCGAGACAGCCTGCAATATGATACAACATCCCCAGGCCTGCCGAGATCCACTTGGGATATGCAGGACCCTCACTGCTCTTGCTGAAGTGGCGAGAACTGCAAAGGCCAGCCAGAGCAGCGTGGCCATGCCCCAGCCCGGCTGCCGTGCCCTTCGTGGGCAGCGTGCCCACGCCAGGCTGTGGCCACTGCGTGCAGCCAGCAGGTAGCCACGCGCTGTGTCCCTCCTGCTCTGCCCTGTGCTGTACGCAGGGCTGGCAGCTGCACACGGGCTTCTGCTCTTACCACAGGGCAAAGCCTTGGCTATGCATCAAGAGGGGAAAGCAAGAAGCTTAAGGGATGCTTAAAGGACATTTAAACAGGCTTTTCGTGTGCCACATTTAACCCTTAGCATGTAAATGACCAAAAAGCTAATCCGTTAATGTACTCTTCTGCCCTCCTGCAGCGTGGTTGCACTACCAGAGTGGTTTGCTAGCACAGGGCTTTAGAAAGGAGGGCGCAAGCATAAAGCAACCGTGATGCTGCTTCTCATCATCTACAATGATTGTGCCTTGTGACAGATCCTCGGGATCTGCTGAGATGAGCTGGTTGCCACAGCTGGTTCCCAGGGGACAGGCCCCTTGTGGTGGTCACCAGCAGGCTTTTCCACAGGGAGTGCAGAGCTGGAGAGGTGCTTAGACACAAGGTCCCCTGCCCTACTCTGGCAGCAGCTAAGTTTTCACTCCTCCATAGAGATATTTATGTGGCAGAAGAAGGCAGGCAGCACATACCCAAAGAGATGTTTGCTAATGTGACATAATTAGAAAAAAAACTGCAGGAAAATAAAGGTAATACAGAACAAGAAAGGCTGCTGGCATTGGCAGCAAGGGGATAGAGAGTGGAGTGAGTGGGAGAAGACAAAACACCTGGTAAACTGGGCAAAGCTTGAGACTGGAACAAGAGCTGCAGCCTTGGGTAACACTCCTCTCACATTCAGTATTAGGCTTCTCCTCTCCTTGGCTTCCTTCCTTCCTTCTGGGATTTCCCTCCTGTGCTTCCAAACTTTAAAGCCTTGTTGTGCCTCTGCCCAGGGAGCCAAGCAGGGAGGAGGCACCAGGCCCACGAAGGAAGCTGAAAGCAGGTTGTAGGGGCTACAGCGAGAGGCCGAGTGGTCCCAGCTGGCCGGAGCAGGTATATGCCTCCCCTTTCCTCAGCACTAAAGACAAGTTAGTCCCAAGTGAGAAACAGAGATCAGATCTACCTCTTGCATGCGGAGCATCCCGCGCACGTCAGGCCCATGCCAAGCTGGTACTTCCATTTCACTCCAGGCTGGGCTTGCTGTGGACCTTTTGTTACCTGCTCAGCTCCAGGATGGATCCTGTCCTGCTTGCTGCAGCAAGCACACCTAGGGGAGGCTGACAGAGCCTCCACTGAGGCGTCAGATATACTGCCCAGGTCAGGTGAGCACGGAGACCAAATTTATCCTCAGCCTTACAGCCTCCTGGAGCTGCTGGAGCTCTCTGGGGTCCCATTCGGAATGGTTGCCTACTTAAAGAAGCAGTATAGTCCCAGCACATACTGCAGAGTGGTTCGTAGAAGGCAGCATTAAAAGAGCAATGACCTGCTTTTAAATAGGTTTGTCCCATGTTTGCCCACTGCCAGCCCATGCTGGCAGGTTAGAGGAGGAACAAGTGAGGACTTAATCTGCTGCTGGAGCCCTGAGCTGGGAGAGAGGAGTGCAAGGACACCAGCTTGGCACTGCACCCTGTGCCAATGTGGTGCCACTTGCAAAAACGCGACTGAAAAAATGCCAGACATCTGTGCCTTCGCTGTGTGAACCAAAATGGAAAAGAACCAAATATTTTTCTTCCCACTGAGATTTATAAAAAGCCCCTGTGTGATCTAAACTGACACACAACACGGCAGTAACCTATTCATTATTTTTAACCTAGTTTAGCTGACGCTAATTGTACTGGACCTCTATAATTGTGCACAGAACGTGGTAGCAGCAGTAGGATAGTATTATCATCAGCTTCATGGGGCTAATATTATGCCAATATTATATCTGGCCAATGTTTTCCACATAGTTGAGTGTTTACTGAATATCAGAATATCAGCATTCACTTTTCTTGGGAGCTTAATTTTTTATTTCCCTTCACATTTTCTTCCACGTCAGATATGCCACACACAACTGGAGGTGCTATAGGTTCTCCCTGCCCACCTCACAGCTCTTCACCAGGCTAGTCTCCCCATCAGCTCTGGCCAGCTGTCACCCTAAGGTAAAGTTCATTTCCATGCAGCCTTGACCTAGCTCCCCCCATCCTTTTTTTAGATGCGTGCAAGAAGGGAAGAGTGTTTTCCTCTGCCAGAAGGGTCAAGACACTGAAGTTCTGGCCTGAGAGGGAAAGAGAACCTACTACTCCTTGTAGCAGATGGACTGCAAACGTCTCAGTAACTTCTGGAGCATAGCACTGGTGCCTCAGGTGTCTCTTCTGGGTGCATGATGGTACTGCAAGGCAAGAAAGCCAAGCATGGCCCAAGCCATTTAGGGCTTAATGAAGCAAGACTTAAATTCCATCTGGCAACCAACAGCAGGAGCGCAGAGACCAGCAAGCCCAAGTGTAAAAGCACCACTTAATAAATGGGCAGCTACACCTGTGCATTAACTGAAGTTTACAGGTGGTGGTCTCAAGTTAGACTCCTTGCTAGGGGCCGTATAACTGCCTAATGACTCTATAAACATCACATGCACAGATAACAGTGCTGCACATTTTTGTACATTTTTCATCAGTGATAGATGAGAGAGCTACTTCAGCTGTTCCTGCTGTTTCCACAAATATTTTAGAGCTTAACATGTCTCTACATTGTAAAGTGGAATAATAAGCACTAAGTGTGCTTGCTCTTACTGAGAGGACAGATATAATCTCTGCCGCTTCTCTCAGCAGGTTCTCCCAGTTTACTGGTTCCCCTCCAGGTCCACTTCAAAGAGAACCTTCTCCTTCGCCACCAGCCCGAGTGAGCAGCAAGCTTTTTCAGTTACAGCTGGGCTCAGAACGCTGAACTGCAAGGTAGTTTAAGGCCCTTAACATCTTAAACTGTAAAGTTAGTAAAATGGGGATACCGTGAGGAAACAGAAGAGGAAAAGAAATCAGACCACTTCTCAGCGCATGGCCTGCAATGCGAGAGCTCACCCTCTTTTTTGTTAATATAACTCTGTACCACCGGAGTATCTCCCTAGGACTCTTACAAATAGGGTCAGTTGGTTTTTTTTTAGAAAAAAACCCCACAGCTTTCTAATTGACTCCCTCTGGAAAATGTGAAGAAATGCATCCACCCTGTGCCTGGACCGCGGTGGGGAGGACCGGAGCCAGGGGCTTGCTGTTCGTGGCTGTCCCTACCCAACAGGGCCTTAGGATCTCCACCAGCTTTAGAGCTCAAAGTCATCACCAGGTCATGAACCAGCACTGAAAGAGTAGCCAGAAGGGCAGACCCAGGAAGAGAGAAAGATGCCCTTTCTCCCTTATACTATTTCCTTTATTTGTTTTCCTTAGAAAGTACTTTTCAGCATAGAATGCTATATTTCACAAAACACCCCAAACCTAATTTTTAATCCAACTCTTTACCTTTTAGAGTAGGAGATTACTGGGGAATGATCTAAAATCTACTAAAGTCAGTCAGTTCCTTGCTGAGGACTGCGATGACTGCAGGGTGAGGCCTTTGGTGAGCTTGGGGTGGGGGTGCTTCATACCGCCTGCTTCCACAAATAGCTTGCTAATGCGCAGTTAATTGCATGCTACATTTAGCGAATTTAAGGTTCTGGTTTAGAGGAAAAGTACTTATGCAAAAAGCATTAGACTTCAGAAATCTTGTATTAACAATGCATCCATCCACATACCCGTTCTTCTCACCACTTCTGGACTACCTAAGCGCGGCCTAGTAAGAGTTGTGTGTCTGCTTCATCAAATTATGACCATAAAGGATCATCACAGAAAAAATAGGAACCATAGCACTTCTTATCAAAAATTGCACATACACAAAAATGTTCCATGAAGTCTTGTCAGCCCCTCTGCAATCTTGTATCAGAATGAAAATATGGAAAGCCCTAACACTGACAGCTTTTCTTTTCTGGAAAGAAAAATCTCACTTATTTTAAAATAATCTTTTATTTTAATTTGATATTAAGGGATAGATTATGATACAACTTCCATCCTCTGCAAAGCTGTGAAGAACCATTTCATTTGATATGGAAACCAGACAAGGAATGCAGAAGCATTTAATGAAAATGTGAAAATCCCTTTGTTAAGGCAACCTCATCTGCTACTCCTGGCTGGTGGAAGCAATACTTGCATTTGACTGCAAGAGTGATATAAAGAAATTTCACAGAGAACAAATAAATTAAGTGATATTTATGTTAGTATTTATTTAACTCCTGAAGATGACTTACTCAGAATGTATTCACATAAATTTTTGGAGAAGGTGTAGCAAAGATTAATTGAAATATTAAATCAATTTTATGACTATAGGGGAGAATGAAGTTCATCCCTATTTGTCACTGTATTCAATAAAGCACTACAGCTTAAGACTTTGATTTACAAATAGTGGAGGAAAGAACTTGAACACTAGAATACTGCTGGGTGTCTCTAAATTAAAGGATCTGTGTAAAAAAAAAAGAAGTAATTCTTATCTACTGCTATTAGACTGGCACTACATGATATATGTAAAAGATGTAAATAATAGAGGGGACATACATAATGAGATTTTTCAGGAGCTCTCAGACATGGCCTGAATCTTTTCCCATTGTACTTCCAGTGAGAGGAGAGTTCAGTCACATTCACTGCATTTCTAAAACTCATGCTTTATTTTAGAACTGCAGCTCTCATTTTTTATCCCGTTCATCTGATGCCCTGTGAAATAACCTACACGGTTAGAAACTACAACTGCAGGCACATGTCCTCCATTATGGTAAATTATATCACTTTCAGTGAGGTGAGGAATAATCTCCAGGTTATGAAGAGAAGACTCACACCAAACTCAATCTTTGCACAGATGACAAAATGGTTTGAAGAAAAGGTGGGGGCACACTTCTGCTTTACGTCACTGTGATCTTGTCCATGCTGATGTTGCCTCAGCAGCACGTATCGGTGCAATCCTACAAAGCAGTGTCTGGACACAAGATTTCTGCATTTCTCCACAAAGCTGTCTGAAACCATTTGAAAAACCTCTATTAACCTTCAGCAACTTTGGGGCCAACGCTACGGCTCCAGTTAATGCTCTTCCCCTGAACTCTCCCTCATCTTTCTCCATTTTGCTATATGATTAAAAGATGCGTATTTAGCAACTACACTTCAGCTCAGTGCAATCCAGGAATTTTCCTGGCACATAACAGTGATGGGATTATTATGTGTCCCACCGCAGAAACAATGTATTCAGCACCAATGGCAAAAGTACACAAATCAAGGTCAGAGATTGAAGTTATCTGATATTACAGATAACTGTTAACTTTTATTAATTCGAATGCTCTTTAACAAAACAGCTGATGTCCAGTGTGTCACTGACTGCCCTCATATTCAGTAAAACTATATAAAATATATTGAACATACTGAAATACAAATGCTCAGAGAAAACTGGGATGAAATTTGTGGTAAAACAACAAAATTACCCAAGTCCAGCATAAACATGAATGCCTTGGCAAAGAACATTGCAGCAGGATCTGGATATTTTGCAGGTTTTCAGTTAAAATGAGAGTGCCTTGACACAGAAATTGATCTTAATTATCAAACTCATACTTCCCTCCTTTCACCACATTTTCCTAATGAATGTTTCTAATTCTGTCTCTGGTGGGCAATGTTTCTTTTGAAAGATTAGGGTACAGAGCAGAAAGATGAGTACAGTTTTTAAACTCCTCTGCTTAGTTTTAAAACTTCCTTCTTGGTCTAACAGAGATCTGCGCTAGCGGGGCAGCCTGCAGTTGGGATGTATCGATACAGCTCTGTTGATTCCAGGCAGAGCAATGCCAGTTCATTACAGGCGTGAACCTGGTCCTTTATTAGGTCTGTGAGCTCGACTGTAAGTGGCTGAGTGAGCTTTCCTAACAGCACCAAGAAAGTCAGGGGAAAAACATCCCTGATGATGCAAGATTGCTTGACATCAGTGAAAACCACTAGACCTAGAAATACAGTTGAAACAAATTATTCCTGTCTCTGTATTTTGTCTCACATGTCACGGTGTTATCTAAGTGTGTGTGTGAATTAAACTAGTAGAGCTATGCACTCTCAGGAGAAGGTGATATTACAGAATAAGCAACTGCTGTGACAGTGGGCTCAGAGCTTAAAATCATATTTGTTAGCTAACCTCTGCAGGCAGGTGTTACAGCTCAGAATCACTGTGAAATGTCAGGAGCTATCTAGATGGCCATGCACCAGTGATTGTGGCTGAAATGTGGGCTAGAGGGAGGTCTACCCACATGAGCAGGCAGTATGCAGATTTGTGCTTTCTTGGCAAGCCAGAAATAGAAGCTTTGGCCACATGGTGATGACCAGCTCAGTTTGCAAGCCACCATCAGAAAGGACAGGTTTCCAAGGTTCTTAATTGCTGATTTCAGTACATGGATAATTGAAGAGCTGATAATATAGGAGAATATATTTATTTCAGAAGAACAGATGTAACCTTCAGCCAGGCATCTTACAACAAACGTCTCTGTCATTTGGTCATACACAGTTCAGCCAGCATCAGCTTTGAATGGGGAGATGACACCAGCTGGAGCAGGCTGACAATTCTGTGTGCCTGAGAAATGTCTCCTATTTAATTTCTAATGACTCATCTGCAAAGGGCCTCTGACTGTCTTCAACTTGTCATTAGACCTTATTAAGCAAACAGGTTTTTGGTCTGCTGCTTTCTCATACCCCAGTATGTGGGTAGCTCTGGGGGGACAGAGAGGTGCCAGTACTTGTTTGTAACTTAGCTGGCTAAACAGATTCTCAGAATTGTGTTTCTACCTGAATAAGCAGAATTGCAACATTTCATATTCAATATTCTTCAGCAGCCCCCCTCCCCCAGGGTACCCTCTGAGTGATTACAGAGTTTGTGTAAAAAATGGTGTAAACAAAGCTATTGTAAATGCTTGCTTATTTGTACAGCTCATCTGCAATATATTCATGGTGATAACGCAGCTGTAACACACTTATTGCTTTTATAAGTTGTTCTACAAATAAAAGGCTATATTCTTCCATTTTTGAATGAGCTCTTTGTATATGTCACTGCTTTAAATTCTTATTACCACCCATGGTATATACTTATTTCAATAAGATTATCTCTTGCGTGAGCTGCTAATTACATAGCAGTGAATCATTTTTTGGTTAGGCAACTGTTGTTGCATTGCCTTGAAGTTCTCAGGGAAAGACGGTGGCTTTTATTGCAGGGGATTATTCAGAAAATCCAAACTCAACAATGGGCCTGTTGCTGAAAGCTTAAAGCTTTGATATAGCTAAATGATTAACTCATGGGATAAAAATATGTGGGTTTTTTTCATAAGAAAACTAGAAAAGTTGGTCAGTGTAAGAGGGCTCAAAGCACCCTAAAACTCCCTTGACTACATTTAGAAACAGGATTCCAAGTTACTGTTTTATGGGAAACTTCCCAGGCAGAGATGGGAAGTCGGGTTTCTTTCAGGACTCTTTCCTAGTTGCACTCCTTAGCAATCAGTGCACTAGGAAAAGCAACCCTGTCGTCAGCAGGCTTAAAAGCAACAGCAACAGGCGAGAACAGGCACTTATTTTCAGTAACAGAACAGGCACACTGAGAAATTCAGCTAGCCCACAAGAGGAAAAGGGAATAAAGAAAACCCCAGATCTCTGCACAACGTGCCCCTGGTGTGCTTGGAGCCCAGCCCCGGCCCCTTGGCAGCAGAAAGCATCGCCAGACTCTCCAAGGCTCTCAGTTGCAGTAAAGCCAGGCAAGAGCAGGGCTCAACTGCCCAGGCAAGGCCACCTGCAGCACTCACCAAACAGCACTCACCAAACAAAACTCAGGCACTGCCAGGCAGGCCAGGAGGCACATGGTGTGGGCAAGATAAATGAGATGCCCTCAGGCACCAGAGGCTCAGAAGTATTTCTGGGTTGCAATGCTGGTGCCTAAATGTTACAGAAATCCTGCTTTAGGTAGCTTCTTTGCTCTTGTGCTTTGGATTCAATATATCAAACCCCTGTGCGGATCTAATCTAGCTCTAAGATACTTTATATTCCTTATGATTATTCTCCCTTGAGATTAAGTAACAGTGAAGTACACTTGAAAGTGAGCACGTATACACAGGGTTCAGTGTTACACCAGCTACCACCCCATTTCAGCATTCCTGCAGAGCACCTGGACGCTGGGGACCAGCCACACAGGACTCCCGGCTTTGCCCAAGCCGTCCTGCCAGCCCCACAGCTGCTCCAGCACCAGCTGCCCTGCCATCCTCCCTCCGAGGTGGGGGTGCTGCCTGAATAACCCAAACTGCTGCCGTATTTATAGTGCAAAGGAGAAATCTGATTGTCTGTGGCTTGCCTCAGCTTCTAAAAATCATTGTCCCATCCAGGAAGAGCCAGCCTTGTGTTTTACAGAGTAAGGGTAGTGGGGAGCTGGCAGGGAGAAGTGATCCTGCAGCACTGGTGCTTCCTTTCTTGACTGGAGACATGATATCTCAAAGGTGAACAAATGGAATCATTAAATGACCCTTCAGTGATACGTCCTGTTGGGTACCATATTCCCTGAAGCAGGTTTCTCCTGTAGGTACCTCTATCCCATTCCTCCCACGCAGTAGTCCAGTCAGCCTGTGCTACTCACAGCCTCTGCCAGCCAGTGTCACAGTTACTGGAAACTGCTGGGAAATACCCCGATGGGGAAAATACTGGATTTTAATTGCAGAAAACTCTAGGACAGCTGATAAACAGAAAAGACCTGTGAGATAATCTGAGCCATTTTCTGCTAGAAGACCTTGGATTTTTAGTGTGTTCATTGATTTTGGCTTCAGTATTACCCTGTACTGAAACAGGCATGTCCTGAACTGTGTAAGAGCTTTAACTGACCTTGTGGAACTCTTCACAGCACAGAAAGTAAAATTAAAGCTCTTCCTCTTGAATGCTTGTGCACTCGACTTTATGTCTTTTCATCACAATATTAAATACTCACAGGGTCTAAATCAGCCTGTCTCCATCCCAAAGAGAATTCCCATTCACGTCAGCTGAGAATTCAGTTCAGGACAGCATAAATCTTGATGATAAAAGCAGAATCCTGTGGGAGTAGGACCCACATGGACCACACAGTTTTTTTGTCTTCAGGTGTTTACTGAAATCACTATTAAATGTTAACAATATTTCAATTAAAAATGGACTTGAAATTCTCATGGAGCAGGTCCAGCATAGCTAGAAAGAAAAGTGAAAAACTGCATTCATGGTCTTCAGCTTAAAGCAGCTCCAACTACATTTTAAAATAATAGCTGGAGAGGTACTGCACGGAGAGTATAAGAAATGGTCCACACTGAGGTGATCTATCAGAGGGAAACCTTGAAGCCTGAAAAGGAGGGAAAACAATAAATCTCCAGAATAAATATTGAAAAGGGAGAAAGAAGGAGAGAGATTTCATTTTATTACATCATTTGATGTCATGAGCATGCACAGGGGAAAAGATTTATTTATTTATGCTTCCCAGAGGGGCTGGTTCTGTAAACAGATTGAAGAGGGGCTAGAAAATCCAAATTCCAAAAAGAAAAGGTCAAGGCACAACAGAGCTGTATTTTCAGATACAGTGAGATCGGGGCCATAGCTGAAACTGGGTTCAATTCCTTATTATATTTGTGGTGGTTTATGCAAATTCCAAATCTGCTGGAAATCTGCATGTGGAACCTCAGGTTTGCTGCGCAGCATCGGCCTGGTGCCGTGGGAAGGCTGTAATTACACTGGAGATCCTGGCACTTCTGCTGGTGCTCAGTCACTTCATAGTTTCTTAAGAGAGTAACTTCCCCTTGCTTGCTCTCAGACCAGAATCTGGACATTTAAATTAAAAGAAAATATACCGGCTTCCATGCAAACTGGGATGCTAAAATGGAGCTATTCATACTCTTTTAACTGTCATAGGCTAGCTTGTAAATTCAGAAATCCACTTCACCAAACATGGTTTTGAAATTCAGACTGAGGTTTACATGGGTAACCCGACAGAAATGGCATTAACAAGGATTTTTCAGGTAAAAGACCAGGCTCCTTCTCAGGGTACGGCAGCTTTTACTACTCCTGTATATGTTGCAGTGGCGCTGGTGATGCAGTCAGGTACCACATGCCCTGGTGCAAAGGAATCGGCCCTACAGCATGGCAGTGGATGCTTTCCCTTTCCCCCCAGTTTTGCTTTGGTTTTTTCCTACTTGTAAGACTGGTTACTTTATCTCCTCTATTTAAAAAGATAAATTATTTTCAGGAATCTCTCAATCATGTAAAAGGCTAGGCACGATGGCACCATGTTCTCAGCTAGCATGTAGCCATGATCATAATAGTAAGAGTAAGCATTCACAATGCTGTTCTATCACTGTTGGCTTAATTTATAGACAATGAACCATCCCATTGGTTTCAAGGGAAGTATGCATAGCAGGTGAAGTTAAACATATGCTTTGGATGTTGCATGATCATAATTATATGGATCTATTAAGTGTCTTTTGCTGTGGGCATATCTTAAGTTTCACAATCCAAACCGAAGTGGAAATGTTTATTAGCAGCTACCTTCTCAGATCCTCTACAGGGTTATTGTGAAAAGCTTTTGTCAATCTATTAACAAGATAGATAATAAATAACATATACCATTATATAAGAATGTATCAATGAGCCAATTCATAAAGCTGCTATTAATATTTTGTTAAAATTTTAGTCATCACGGTGTATCTCATCAGAGGATATGTTTGGTCTCTTAATGTGTTATTAATGAAGCTCATCAGGCAGAATATGCTGGAGTTTTAAACCTCTGTTCACAAAGCTGCCTAACTCTTACTTTTTTTTTTATTATCTTTGTACAGAATTATATGTTATGGTCTCTCATTTTAATTAGCTAATAAAGCAAGCAGTTTGCCTTGGGTTAGACCAGCAGCAAAACAATGCTATGAAAAAGAGTCACAGGCAATCCATCACCCTCCGCTGTGCTGCAGAGCACAGCCACGCTGCCGGAGCAACCAGGGCACGTGCTGGGATGCGCTAGAGCCAGAGCAAGCCCCGGGCACTGCAGTGAGCCCCCCGCCCTCAGCAGGGGTGCCTGGACCCCGGCGTACCTCCCGGGCACCGCGTTACTCCGTGTGTACGCGTGTTCTCTGCTCTAATCCCGTAAGGGTTTGGGGTTGTTCAGCTGTAAATCTCTTTTGGGCAATGCACAAACAGGCTGTATGAAACCCATGTGTCTCAGGTTAGCCGGCATGTATAACGGCAAGAGCCACTGGCAGGCAGTTCAGTGGGCTGTGAATGACCTGGAGGAAGGAAAGAAGAGGGCAGCTGTCCTCTGCAGAGAAAGCAAAGCCAAGTACTCGAGAGCAGCGATCTTAGATCACTACCAGTCCCCAGCTCCCTGTTCTCTGCCTGCTCCCAACTGTTCTCAGGTGTGTTTTCAGTCTTACACTTAACTGCTGGGACTTGAGGAGTTTCAAAGACCCATAGGCTGTTGTCCACTTCATTAGGTCTAATTTATTAGTGGGGAAGTGTCCAAGGGCTTGATCCAAAGCCTCCAGCATTCAACGGAAGGCTCTGGATGTGGCTTTGAGCAACTGTGGGCTATGTATACTAAAAACTGAATTAAAAAAAAAAAAAAAAAAAGGAAATGGCTGTTGCTATTCCTATACTAGTCACATAGAAGCAGATCATCTTTCACAGTGCTGTCAGGTACAGTCAAACTGCTTCTCTGGGAGATTAGGGATTGATTAAAGTCCTTGCACTCAGGGATATATATCTGTATTAATCTTGGAATTATTTGTCAAATGCCCAAGATCTCTGTTCTGATTTGTGGAATATGTTCTGAAAGTCACCACTTAAACTGAGTCAAGATTTTTAAAAATATTTGTATGTTTTTAAAGCAAATGCACAAGCTGCTGCTTTGCCCTGAAACCAAGCGCTGTTATTTTTAACATGGTGATCTTTTTGCTTGGAAATTGCGCTTAGTGTGTTTTGCTGATTATAGAGAACACAGCTGGGAAAACAGAAAGTAGGTGTTAACATACCTTTGGACAAGTCCATAAAGCATAGTCACTGTTTCAAACCAAGGGCCGAGGCCAGGTTACCACTGGCAGCTCCTGCTGGCCCAGTCAGCAGAGTCAGGGGAAGCCAGTGGAGAGGTGGCACGAAAGCCACTCATCCCCCTTTTCCCACTACAGCAGATCAGTTGATGTTGTTCAGAGAAGCTTTTCAAAAGTAACTTTGGGTTGCATTAGAAATGGCAAAATTTGACTTGCCACACATGGAGTCCGGTTATCAGAAGATGCTCTGCACGCCATTCCCCAGATCCCCGCAGGATCCTGCGAACATGCCCTGGACTCTGGAGCTCTGCATCGCACAAGGCAGTAAGGGCAGTAGGAGGAATACAGCCAGGTACCTCCGTGCCAATGGGCACTACTATTTCGGTGTAACGGCTACCTCATTGTAATGTGGCTATTAACCAGAACTGCAAAATTATGGAACCACAGGGGACAGTGCTGGAACAGACCTCTCCAAGCCCTCGTTAGCAATGAAGGTCAGGTTTAATTTGGCCATAGCCTCTATCTAAGATGAGATAAAGAAACACGCTATGATTATTTTTCACAACTAGTTGTTGGGCCTGATGGCAGTCATTCTTGCTCACGTGTAACAGAAAAATGCTCTGGATAACCTAGTTGCAGTTTAGTAAATAAGTTGTGATACGCACTTTCATTTAAGGTATCAAATTTTTCTGGTTTAGCAACCCCTGGCAGAATGATCAATAACTTACAACCTGAGAGTGATGGGAAGAGGGAAACAATGAAGATAACAGACTGTAGCAGAGCATCAGGACCTGCAGGAGGTTGGCTAACTTGCTGGGATAAGGATGTTCTGGCCTTTTGCCTTCAGAAAATTAGGGATCATTGACAAGGCAGGAAACATTTGGGGGAAATTTCATGAGCCAGAGAAAATCACCAGTGCACAGCTCAGCACAGCTTTCAGTCCAGTCAGAAAAAGCCCTGGATTGGGAGCATCAAGTAGTGATTAGGGTTCACCCAGGCTCGAATCCAGTCCTGTGCAGCAGTTAAGACAGTGTGAGCCTTTGCAAAGGACAAATTATATCCCAGATGGAAACTGTAGGCTGGGAAGCCCCAAAGCAGGGGGACCAAGCTGGAAAAGAAAGGAGAATATATGCAGCCTTGTCATCAGCCACAACGGTCCCAGTTTCACTTTGGCTCGGTTGGGGCTATCTGGCCTTCCAGCTTGCTGAATAAATTAGTACAGATCTCTTTAATAAGGGAGTGAAGGTGACTACCATATCACTGTCTCTAATTCCTGCCTGTTAGACATTCCTATGTCTGCTAGGAACTGATGCTGGGACGATACAGGCTCGGGTTGGTTTTGGAGGCAATACTGAAGACGCTGTTTAATGAGGAGGGCAGGGGAACACTGGGGTGCTATGTTTTCCATTTTGTCTCCTAAACCATAATTCAGGGTACGTTGGAAAGCAATTACTTTTAATATCTTACCTAAAATTCCGTACTAACTAATAGCCTGTATATGCTCCCAGCCCAATTCTGTGAGATGCTGAGACCCTACAACTCAAGCAGAAGTGTGTTGGTGGCACAGACACAGCAGAATTGATATTTATGATGTTGCCTTATGGTTCACAGCAGGGCTGAATCTGGCCTACTGACTGGGACTGTCCAACTGTAAACCAAATGAGAGCCTGAGGAACAATAAGGAAAAAGCCAATTAGCTGATACACCAGATAATGGATTCCCTAGAAATAACTGTTGGAATCAATTTTCCTTAAAAGAAAAAGAAAAAAAGAAGGGCAAACTAGAATGGAGAACACCCCTAATTTCATCAAAGACTAAGATAAAAAATCTGTATGCAGATTCTTTTAAGATAAGATAATACTGTGATCAGCAATGCTGATCTAAACAGGGAAGGGTGAAGATGAGCAGTTGCGAGCAGCCGTGAGCCCAGTTCCCGATGTTTGGGGGAAGCTAATGGAGCCCCAGGCCCACCCCCCAGTTCCTGGCCCATGTGCCTGCCAATGGGGAGCTCTGAGCCTGGAGACCCTCCTGCCTGGCTGAAACAGATCGAAGTCATCAAGGCGCTTAGCTCTCGTGCATTAGCAACATTTAACCAGGCTGATTTCCCTGAAATTACCTAATCCTTTCTGAGTATAGTGTTTTAAATTATTGAATTCTGCTATGTTTATTTATTATTTACTCAGTTAGCTACATGGTGTGGTTACGCATCTTGTCCTTTCTAGAAGGACTGATGGCTGCTACAGAAAACAAGGAATTTTCACAAGGTGTTGATAAATTAATAAAACACCAGCAAATGCATTTGCCCTCAGGCTTAAAAGCCTTGAAAAATCAGACATGTTTTGTCCTTGAGCACCTTGAACTGCTGCAGTGGTTTGCAATGAAGTGACGCAACTGGTGAGGCAGAGTTTTAGTGAGCTGAAGGGGAGTCATTCCAGCACCTATACTCCAGGTGGAAAGCTGTTCTGTCAAGGCTAAGGGTCCTTGTCAGACAAGTTTGGTGCCAGAAACACAGCTATATTAAAGATTCTGCTGTGAGCTGCTGAATGGTAGCCCAAACATGAAGCTTTGAATGTGAACCTCAACATCTCTCAGGGACCATGGTGAGCGGCGGCCACCTGGATGTTATTCACGTTGTATTTTAGGTGGCTGAGTGGACCAGCACTGAAGGGTGCACTCAGGTCAGTCTACAAACCCGTGGCTGTTTACAGGCTATAAACAGCAGTCACAGGAGCAGCTGGGAGCATGGCTTTCTCAGCCTCCTGCCCAAGTGATTACCTTGCAGCTTCTTCCTTTCCTATATGTACAGGGAGTTTAACCCCTCTCCAAGACATCTATTTGAACAGCACAGTCTTGGGCAGTGCAGGTGAGTGCCTGGCACACAGCAGCCCTGACCTCAGCTGAACTCGGCTGGAACTACAACGGTAGAGAAACAGAATCAAACACAACTTCGCTATCCATCTAACAGTGAAAATTTTAAAATGAAAACCACCATTAATTCCTGCTATTTTCCTGTAATTTTCAGTATCACCCTGAAACAATGGTGTCCTGAAAATGGGCTGGATTTATTTGGCCAGCAGAAGGCATCCAAGACAAGCTGGACTGCAACAAGCTAGTTAGCTGCAGAGACAGAGGAGCTTTCTGTAGCACAGAAGACTGCCTTAGTCACTTAGGCTAATGAGCTTAACTAATAATGCAGTAACTAGATTGCTGGCAAAACATAAATAGTCCTACAGTACAATAATAACTAATAAAAATAACGTCCAAAAACATTTTGAAAAATTATGCTGCTTAACAATATTCATGAATTTTTGCAAGCAATTAAATAGAAACGACTGCAATTTTTTTATCATAAATCTTTGCAATTAAGAAATCATCCATAATTTGTGGCCTGGATTCCCCCAGAGCAAATAAATACTAAGGCAAGTGTATAGGATTCTTATTATCTACTGATGACAAATAACTTATTTTTTTCCTACTAAACTGACTTTGACTTTGGGTATTTCCTTGAGTTTAGTCTGCGCTATTGCACCAGTATCGATTCGGAGAACTGTTGCTGTGGTACTACACTGGGTTTACACCCCTCGTAGCAGGAGAGCAGCATAAGGAGTAAGGCATACCTCTTCCGAGGGGACGCCCAAGAAAACGTGCTCCCTTGGCTAGAGGCATTACTGCCTCTTCTGTGGGCAGCGTGAGGCCCTCTGGGGTGGGTCACTGCTGGTTCGGGGGGGGCTGAGGCTTATTTATAGATTTCTACAAACCATCAGGGACAGGTAGTGCCTGCATGTTTGACACAGGCTGGTGTCAAACAGGTCAGCGTTGGGAGAAGCCGCAGGGAGGGAAGGTGGCCCCAAAGGGTTGCTCCCTCCTGTGGTTTCCAGCAGCAAACCGAGCCGCAGCAAAGCCTGGCACAGCGCCCTTCCTCTTCAAGTACAAGCGTCCAGAACAGTCTTTCTCCCTGCAAGCATGGGTCTGGGGTGGGGCCGAGCTTAGGATACCCCACACCACTCCCCATCAAACATCACAGGGAGCCTTAATGCATCTCAGCCGTCAGTGGGTGTGCAGTCAAGCCTCTGCAAGGACAGGCACGCTTGACCCACAGACACCGGGGAGCTGGGCACCGGGCAGGCTCCGTGCAGTTCCACACAGCAGCCCCCAGCCAGCACTCACCACGGCAGCGTGACAGGCCCAGCAGCGAGCTCTTGCACCCAGAAACCTGCAGCCAGAAACCATTCAGGATACGTCCTTCCCCCCGCCCCCCTCAGCAGTGCTGAGGTGCAGGGAGCGCTGGCTTGGGGCCACCGGCAGCACGCCCTGCTGCAGGACTCAGACCTCCAGGCAGTGAACACTAGAAGCACCTTAACTTCCTACAGTCCCTGCAGCAACCCTACACCTATCCAACCTGCCTGCCCCACCTTGCCCATGGCAAGCAAAATCCCTTACCCACGGCATTTACATAGTGTTACAAATGGAATGAGTAGCAGGGAATTTACAAGAGTTTTTAGCATGCAATGGCAACTAACACCTTGGATAAACATAAAAAGCCTTTGCTGAAGAAAATATCACAAACTATTCTGATAGAATTTATACTCTCAGGTTATTAATGTTGTTGAGATATAAGAAGTGGGAGTTCACTGTGCTGGGTGCTGTACAAATGTATGGATGTGTGGAACTTCAAGGCATTATGCTGTGATTTAGTCACACAAGATGTTATTAAAATCCTTGACATTCATTATGTAGCTCCATTCCTGTACATTACTTTGGAAAATTAATATAGTGAGGTGTCCCCCTCCCCCAGGCTGACTGCTGTATGCCACAAAGTGAATTCAAAACACCCCTGTGCTCCCTCCACGGCTGCAGCCAGCAGCAGCTCTGCAAATGATTAATGGCTGACTGTCACGCACCGTGGTCAGGAGGGACCAGGAGGCTGGTCCATGGGCACATCTGGCAGCACTGTCACCCCAAGCTCGCCGAGCCCTGGGGAAGGTGGGTCCCAGCTTGCCACCAGCACACGGTGTGGCTGGCACAGTTCTGCCTCAGCTGGCATCTGCAAGAGCAGCAAAACCAGCATTGCCCTACCCAAGTGACCAGAAGGTACATTGCTTATCACTGGCTTTATTTGGGTGCGTATACTTTGAATTAATTTCATTGTCATTCCCTCCCTGGGAAGGGGGATGCAGAGTTGTTGAGAAAATGTTAGGCTTCCAAAGAGAGACCTCTGCAATGGCAAATGAGTACGAGTGTTAATGTTGGTGTCAGACTGCATGGGCACAGAAGGATGGGGAGACCAGTTCCTTGCTCGAGCCTTGCTGACTCCTTGCCCACCTGCTACTGATGAGAAAGTGGGCCTGAAGTCTGGGTTGCCTGTTTTCAGCTGCAAGAACTGCTCCAGTATGGAGGAATCAATGTCACTGGTGAGGAAGGAGACACTATCTAGAAAACTCTGCAATGCACAGGAAACATAATCTTATGCAGCCTCCTTGCAAATGTCTTACTTATAATTGGTATTTTATTGTTTACTTTGGAGACTTGCGTTTATCAATGACACTTTGCTGCATGAAACAGCTGGAATGCTTCTACCTCCTTTTCCAAATCCTGGGGCTAATTGTTGTGATAAATGAGCCCTGGAAAGGCATGATTTATGGCTCTGTTGCCTCAAGGTGCACTGCAGATCCTTTTGTACAAATTAAACCAAGCTTAAAAGCCCTTAAATTTTTCAGTGTGACCTCTCTTCTTCCCTGTCACCATTCTCATTACAAATCACTGAAACTCCTCTTTCTTTTTAAAATGTTATTTTAACTGAAGGTCTCATCTTCCCATTTATTTTCCCTTCCAAGTTGCACTGGGCCTCAGCCACTGTCAGCTCAAAGTGGACAGACAATATCTGGTCAACAAAACCTATACTTGTAAAGAGAAGAAGGCTGGTCTCCTCATGCTAAGCACACCACTAGATACTGCGTATGCATGGTGATGGACTACATCTCACTACTCCCTTTTTTTGCAAAAGCTGCCAGTGAGAATCACAGCTGGACTCATATGGAACCTGAATTTCTGACTTGCCACAATGCACTATCTTTGGTACCTGTGGTAAGCAAAGCTAACAATTCTACTAGAGATCACCCATCCGGCCTGTGCTTTAAATGTTGTTAGCAGGCATTTAACAGCTTAAGTTTTAACTGGAGGCAGGCTGGCAGCCAGCCCTCGATTCTGCTCTAATTCTGGCATTTGTTTCCAATTTGACTTTGGCAAGATGACTGAATGACAAAACCCTCAGGTTTCTGGTCTATATGGTTACCTTCTTGGTTTGGTTAACTAGTGTTTCTAAGTTGCCTTGAAATTTCCAGGTGGGAGGTGCCACATGATACATTTATATTTGTGCATTAGAATAAAGATCTACTAGCAAAGGCAAACGGGTCTCTGCAGTGATACAAAGCTTCAGCCTTGTAGCACCACGCTGGGGCTGAGAGGTCCTTCAGCCTTCTACAGGTGGGAGCTGCGCAGGTGATGGGAACAGCAATTTTCAAGGAGCAGCAGTGTGTTTGTTCTGCTTTCAGGGTCAGGGACCCTGTACTGACCCCAGCCACGGGGCAGATGCTCACACAGCCGAAGAATGCCCAGAGTCACATGAATTTTTAGGAAGATGTGTTGCATCAACAGGCTGCGAACAATCCGCAACATAGTCATTCCATTGTCATAAACATCACAGTTTTCTCTGCAGAGCTTCCCTCTGTCACCTGGATGTCTTTCCATGGACTGTCCCATGCTCTGAGTGATACTGTTGTTAGTTACAGTATGCAGATGGTATGAAGCATGTACCACCAAACACAGACCTGCCACAGCACGCCCCGACATTCTGCCCTGCTCCCCCGGACCACAGCGCGCATGCTGCCCGCACACCCTTACTGGGGGGTATTGCTATCCCTGCCCTTCCTACGGGGGCCTCTCCCCCAGCGGTCGATCTGACATCAGAGTCCCACAGCGGCCTCAGTCTAAATGGTCTTTTGGTCCGAGATTGCACATTATGAGCCTGCAGAAACTTCATGACTGTTAGGAAGTGTTGTTAAATCTCTCACAAGTGGAAGATGTAGGGCTACACAACGGGGACCCTGTGGAACCCCTGTGGGGTGTTGCAGAACAAGGGGTGAGAAGAGATGAACAAGAAACAAGGCTTCTGAGGCTGCCAGCTCCCCAGTCCCTCTGTGAGGCTGAAGAAGACAGGGCTTTGGCTGGCAGCATCTGTACAAGTGCTGTGCATGTAATACCAAGCTGGCAGCAGCTGGCTTTGCCAACTCAGGACCTCTTGCCATGGCACGTTATAGGAGGGGGAGAATGAGGCTACCAAGAAACTGTTCTTGCAGTGAAATGAGCAACCACCTGGTCAGCAGCACCTGAACACACAGCAAGGATGAAGCTGAAGGATGATGTAATGTTCATTTTGAAGATATGTAAGACTTGGCTGTTGCAAACATAAAGGATGCTCAGTGACATCAGGATCTGGCCTATGGCAAAAGAGTGATGTTTCTAGACAAAACATACGCAATATGCAGGGAGTCCCAGTTACTGATAACTAGACATTCTGCAGTGAGATACAAAACTGAGATGCTGTTCTAACTACAACAAGAGCATATGGCACACGTCATGGGAACTGCAGGCTTTGGGAGGAACTCAGAAGAGTACCCTCATGTACCTGAGAAACTCATGTAATACACTGAAAACAGAATTTGAGGTAGGCAGGGGAATGAATTGTTGAAGAGTCACAAACTTTGATGTCCCTATAAAGTTGTCCTATCACCATATGCTTTGTTATTCTTGCATAAGATTTATTTAGTTTCTTTCCCATAAGCACAGGTTAATACTGATGAGTAGCAGGAGTAAAGGCCCTGTTTCGAATTTAAATCCAAAGCAGTCCTGTTAGCATATGTTTAGTAGGACACTGGTGAATTACGGGTAGCACTAGTACATAACTGTGCCATGAAGTGTTGTGGGACTCTTCCTGAAGATGAGGTGCTGAGCTGCGATATACCCCTTGTATTAGAACATCAGCAGAAAAGATAGATGTGAAGCACTCGGGTTCAATGGGCAAATTTTCATCTCCTTTCCACTGGGTACCTGTGGTGCAAGCATCAGGGGAGCTGCAGGCCTGTGTTCAGCAAGGGGAGGATCTGGCTCAGTTCTGCAGGTACGGCTCAGGCCTGCCAATCCTCTAAAGTGGGGGAAGGGCATCCCTCTTTACACGGTACCATTCTTGTGCCCTTCTCAGACTAGAAAGTAAAAGAGGCAAACAAATAAATGATGAAGCCTTTAAGTGGATAATAGGCGGAATAAATCATACAGTGTTCTAAGCCATAAATATACAATCAGGTAATTTTGAATATTTAGCGTTTTTGCCAGCAGTCCACAACACCTTCTTATGCTGCATAAAATTTTAACAGAAAGAGAGGAATGGGGTATTTGTAGGGATGAGAACAACATCTGATTTAATTTATTTACTTATTTAATTATTTGTTTTAGAAATCATACCATGGGCCATGCCTAAGGTTTAAACCAATCTCTAATGATTAGGAATTAGGATGATTTTTCTTCTGGCACATAGCTGCCGGTATCGTCATTGCTGGGAATACAGTGACATGTGGCTTTAGCCACTCTAGGCCCTTGGAAGAATGTCCTGTGCCTAACTAGCTCCTGTTCTTTGGAGAGTGCTGAATAGAAGGGTGATGCTTGGCCCTTCCTCTCACCATTTTTTTCTTTACAATTTGTGTTGGGCAGCACCGAGACCAACAGTCACCATGTTTGACTTGGCTGTATGAACGTGGTGCAGCACGTACATCTGCCCAGCCAGATCTGGGCCAGAGGACCTGGGGAGAAGGGGGTGCCACCATCCTCTTCTGAGAGACCATGCAGGAGACACGAGTGCCTGCTCCTGGTGTGTGCCCTGGTCTGGTTTACAAGGACACACATGGAGTCTGGAGATGTTCCAGGGAAACGGTAGCACCCTCTGCACTGAATGGGCCGAGTGATGGCTGCAGATGTGATTATGTTCTGAAATGCCACAGCTCCACCTTGGCTAACCAAATCTTTAGCATGCATCAAAAGAAAAACGTACTTCATGCCTAAGGCAGTTTACATCTCTGATAGAAATTTCCAAAACTCCACCGATTGTTCCATAGTTCTTTTTCTATTTAATTCTGCCTCTAAGAGAATATAAAATGTGGATGGGAAGTGTAGAGCTGTTCCTACAAAGCCAGCTCTTACCATACACTGGGCTTCATGTCCTCTGTCCCCCTCCTCCTGCCACAGAATTGTGGGCACCTGCCTGCAGGTTCAAACTGCCAACAGGGTTAAAATTCGGTGTACTGTGGCAAACGTTTGACAACTGACAGTGACTGCAGGCTAAGTTTTAAGCTCACCATGAGCTTTGCTCTGTTCTCCCAGAATAATGCACTGATAGGAAACCTTTCCTGGGATTAATGCCTGGGCACGATACTTGGGAAAGCAAGACTCAGCATACAAAGCAGGGAGAACTCCAAGGTCTCCTTTTGTCTTAGAGTATTTTTGCAAAAAGAACTGTCAGAATGAATTTCTTGGGTAGTTACATGCACATCACATGGACTTTCACTCAAGCCCCGCTGCAATTTGTTGGCATTAGTTAAATGTACCATTAAAGTAAAGCGTTAGCTAAAAAGCTCCTCAGTAACTCACCACCCTTGAAAAGCATTTACCGCAACCATATTATGTTCTTGATTGCCTTCACTGTATTTTCTGTGGTGTGTTTTCTTTCAGCTGATTGGAATTCTGAGATATAACAAAACCTAAAAAGAAACGCGCTTTGACTTCTTCAGAGTGCGACCTTGAGAGTTGAGTTGTATGTCATAAATAATGAAAAATTAGATATATAGGCTAAAACAGCAAGGAAAGTATTTTATATGATTTTCAAGGGCTGTAAGCCCAAGAAGAGCTGATGTCTATCAGACTGTTATATAAATAGTCTTGTAATGAGGAAGAGCGTATAAGATCCAAGATAGATTTCTGCTTTTTAATGAGGTGGGAGAATATATTACTTCAGAATTTAAAGGCTATTTTTCTTTTTGAAATTCAGATCTGGCTTTATGAATATTTTATTTTAAAAATCCAGATGATGGTAGTAAGTTTTCTAATGCTAGGATGTTTCTTTTTAACATGTAAGTATATTGTTGACAAACCTAATTTTTTCAGAAAAAAATCACTTTGAAGTTACTAACATACATTTTAAAACTAAATTCAATCTCAGCCCATCCACTAATTTTTCCAGTACTGAAGCTTTCTGCCATCATGAGAAGTTATAGTAGAAATTACTGATAGCACAGAAAGAATAATTACTTCTACAGTCCCTGCTGGAAACTTCTCACAAGGATAACCTTGCACCACAACTGTGTTTTTTTTAAACAAGCTTGCATCTATATTGGCACTGGAGTTTCTGGAAAAAGGAAACACTGCCTCATTTAACAAGTACGCTTAAATCTGTTCCATGATTGAGATAATATTTTATTGCATTGTCAAATAAGTTTTGCACTGTAAACTTATTAAAGCAGTACGTTTTATTGCTTTATTGGGAATTCATTTCAAAAGGATTTCTCTGGTTAGAGCCAGATCAATAGCTGCATTTTGCAGAATATGAAGATTTTCTTTTCATTTGGAAATAGGAGAGATTGCCTTAAGATTAATTTCAGCTGCAGGGTAAGGAGGATGTTGGAACAAGCAGGCATAGAATTCAGCACCGGCTGTCATTTTGCCAAACGTAAAAACAAGCAACATTTTTCCCCACTTGACTTATATACTGTAGGCAGATCAGCTGAATTTTCTCAACTGCAAGATGCACCGTTTAAAAGTGACTGAGGACAGAGAGGCTCATGCACAGATGGACACACACATCATCAGGCATTTTTCAGGATACAGCAAAAGATCTTCCTCAGGAAGCCAGACTCAAAATGCTACAATTTTCCTAAAAGGTGAAACATTTCTTTTCAAAGCAAGTTAGAAATTCCAGTTTTTCCTTTGAACATGCTGTTTCAGTAAGTGCCCACACAAAGTAAATGCAATGTTTTGTTTCTGATCAAGTATTCCATAATGAATATTTTGCTTTGTCCCCTATAGAAATGTTCATGTCATAGGAAAAAAGAATAATGAAAAGTTAATCTGAAAATAATTAGCCCTTTCCCTAAAGATATAAGGAAAAAAAAAATCACGTGTTCTAGTTGATAAAATGCTAATTTTCAACTCTTATTCCGGCCTGAGGCCTCCCAGGATGGAGTGTGGAATCAAGACCTACGCTCCATCCCTTGCTCATCCACTGATCATTTGGATTTGGCAGGCTGCTTTGTTCTTGTAGGTCTCCATTTCCTCATCTATGAAAGAGGGGTGATGTGATAAATCTTTGTGCAAACGAATATAATTGCTATTGATGAACCTCACTATATGACAAGAAGAATTTTATTATGATTTTGTAATATTTTTTTCTGCTCTTCTAGTCATTCACTAAAACACACCACAGCCGAGGCCATTTTTTCATGGTCCAGAAAAGCTGTACAGCTCCTCTCTCCAAAACGACAGACATTAAAAACTCCTTCAGAAACGCTGGATTTATATGATATACCACCACTGCTGTTCCACACATAAGCACCATCAACAGTGGAGAAGGGAAGATGAAAAGAACCCATATTTTTGGCTTCCAACATCACTACCTAGACAAATTCAGCGTACAAATCGCATTCTGTATCCCTGATAATCTTCACATAAGAAACTCACACCATGCTTCAGGTGAACCAGACGTTCCTCTCACCGTGGGGAACCAAGACCGGCTAGCTGAGGAACGATGTTGCTCTGTAGATGTGATTGAATGCAACATGTGCTTTCATGGTCATCGACTTCTCATCGGGACCCAGCGAAAGGGAGCTTTGTCCCCTGCCTCATACGCACCTGCACGGCTGACCTGCTCCAGAAGGCGGCCACCTAAAGCCTGTCTATGTGATCTCAGTTGGCGTCTCTTGCCTTGGCAGCCTTGCCTAAGTCAACACACTAATGCTTCTCTTAATGAAAAAGTGCTTAATAATGTCTGTTCCAAGCCTGCTGTTCTTTAATTTCCAGTTGTGCTCCTGGTACTATCATCTGGTAGACATTATCTACAGCAAATTAAGAATTTATATACTTCAGGAAAATCTTGACTGGAGGCTCATCGGGGGAGGCTGAACGGGGGCTTTTTCATTACATTTTTTCATTTCGCTTAAAGATTGAAAAATGTATGAAACAGCTTCTCTTGGGAAGAAGAAATTTCTAACTCTTTAATAAGCACTATTTATCAAAGACATATAATGTGAACCATCTGCCAGATGTAGAGTACATGGTCTGGAAATTCTTGTATACGAGCTGCCTGAAGGCTTGCATCTGCCTTTATCTGTGCATTATGTCTGCTACATTCACCTTTCTGACAACCATCAGATCTTGGGGAAGCTCCTCACATACAGACACCCTGCCAAGGCCATTTTCCTCCAGCGACACCTTTCTTCCCCTCTACAATCAAGACACAGCCTCACCCTGTGGGATGAGACACCCACCCACCGTGAGCTTCTGGAGCTGAGGGCAGGTCCTGTGCAGGAGGACAGGTCAGCCCCAGGTCCAATACCCCGCTCCATGCAAGCTCTGTGCCGCCAGCCAGCACGCCTCATGGCAATCTGTTAGCAAATAGAAAGATACCATGGGGGAGATGGCCGGGATTAAAAAAACACAAAAATGAGCACACTGGATTGAGTTAACACAGTTTTCATTTACATTTTCAACCTAGTTTTCATTTAAATTTTCTTTCCTACTACCTTTATAAATCTTTTTATATCTTTATGGCTGATATATTCATGGAACTGACTTATAGTAGAGGAATGTAACTTTTCAACATGTAGCCATGGTAAATATTTGTATAGCTCAAATATTATTAAATTGACCCATAAAAGCTTCATTATATTTTGAGAGTCAAGGTCTCAGTGTAATGGAAAGCTCCTTCGATTGCTATTACATTCTAATCAGATTACTTATCTAATCCTCCTCATTTATCAAGTGCATCAGAATTGATCTGCAACGTACAGGAGCTCTTAGTAGTTTCTGGAGAGGAGGTTTATTTCTGCCTCCTCTTCCTCGGTTCTTCATTTACTGCAGAAATAGCAACAGCCAGCTGCGGAGCACTGGCTCTGTACAATTCTCTAACACATAGCGAAAGGCACTATTAGGCAGATTCACTCTTACACATCAGTGTCTTTCTTGACATTAAAGTTGGAAAATGGAACAATTATTTTTGCATTAGCAAGTCATACTGACAAATTCCCTCTGCACCCTCTTCCTGTCATGCCAAAATGAATCATCAGCATCTTATTAAGGTGCCCAGGCTATCCCATAACAGTAATAAAGTGTAAATGTATCCCAATTATTCATTTAATGACTTCATGAATATTCAGTATTAAGAAGCAGTGGCTGAGCTCACTACAGTAGGTTATCAAGGACACCAGCTGAATATACCTTATTATTTCTCAGACAACTTAAGGTTTATTCAGATCTTTCCAGTATCTATAAATGATAATCCACTGGGACAACACCTATTCTGTGACAGGTACATATCCATATGGTTTCAGTGCTCTCATCTGCACGTTTCTTGGGAAAAGATCTAATCTGGTAACAAGAACAGATTTCAGGGGAAAATCCAACTTCCACGCCAAAGAAGCAGATGCCGGACCAGAATGACATGAAGTTGGATGTTTTATAGTATTTTTCATCTGGACTTCGAAAGCACTAGGTATTAAATGTTCTCTTTCACCTGCTCAGGGAAAGCTCTTTACATTTTGCTTTTTGGTAGCAAGTGAATCCGTTTGCTGTTGTATATCCTGCGGACTCCCCGTTGCTGCTGCCCTCCGCACCTCCACGCCAACCCAGCCCACACCAGCGCTGTGCTTGCTCACAAGAACCATCCCAGTCCAGTCAACAGGACGGTGCTGGGTTAAGTTTTGAAAAATGAGTTGGTACAAAAATGCTCAGTAATTTTATCACAGAAAATTACTGCTATGAAACAGATGCTCTTTTTTAAGAAATGAATGCCTATGAAAGCGTGAACAGTGACTATACATTTATGCACAGGTATACACTGTTCTCCATCTGCTGCACTGTGTTCTGTGCTTTGCCCTGTGCATGGCCACCCTTGAGCACAAAACCTACCCTGTGTCTCTCCATCTGAATCTCTGGAAACCCATTTGGCCAGAGATCCCTGGCAGTGCCAGGAGGGACACCCCTCCTTCACACAAGGCTCCCGGGGGAGGGCTGTAAAGCTTTGATGAGCTTATAGTCAAAAGGAAACATTTTTGTTCAAAGAGCTGGCTACTGCCCAGAGCAAATCTCAAGTGGGCAAATGAGCAGCTAATCTCCTGACAGAAATTTAATTGCTAGCCTGAGAGTAAAAAAATGAGAGCAAGCTTGACAGAGTAGACCAGCTGTCTTTACAAGAGGGTCTACTACTGTTACGGAAACTTTAACCCAACCCCAAAGCTGCATCAAAAGAGATGGGAGTGGAGAGGACATGTCCTGGTCTGCTTCGAGGATGAGGATCAACTCCTGATGCAGCTGAAGGAGGAGGGCATTAAGACGAAGATTCACGCATAGCTCTTGCATTGCTTGAAGTACAGAGGGACCAGTTTAGACACATTCTGCTCTGACTGTGGCCTTTTTTCTTCAAAATTATGTATTCTTGAACACATATCTGAAAGCAGGCTAACACCTTAAAAGGGAAAGGAGACAGTTTTTGAAAAGTTTTGCCAGATAGACTTGAACTCTATTCTATCTACGTCGATGACACAGAGTCCTTGAACCCAAGGAGTAAACCTGAAGGCTTGAAGAACAAGAGTGCCTGTGCGTTGGCCAGTCCCTGGAGAGCTGAAAAACACAGAGTCTCAAGGCTGTATCAAAGCTCAGTTGTTTGCCACCAAGCCAGCAGTAGTTTCAGAGAATGCAAAGATGAAAAACCATCTGTAAGCTGATTTATGATTATTTATTGGTTTGACTTTGTCAGTCCTACAGACACGCAAAAAAACAATGCCTCCCAAATATGTAAGTTGTCATACTGTGAAATTGATGCTGGTTTTGGAAGGGTTGTCCTTGGTTTTCTATTTTCTGGTTAACCGGAGAAAGTGTCACTTTTGCTAGGCACACTCCCTTGAGGATGCCTGAGAGTGAAAGCAAGGAGCATCAGGCAGTGGATGAACAGTTCGACTGCATTAGTTTTTACAAAAGAATCTTGTAGCTTGAGACATGCCAAGCAACACTTCAAAGAAAATACTATTTTTAACTCAATTAAATCAGTGAAAGAAAGACTGTCTCTCCCTACACCAACCACATATTCAAAGCACATAAAGTTCAATTTCTACTTTCCTTTTCTTCAAGAAAAATGATTTGCATTGCTTTTGGCCTATATATTGTAGAGTGACCCTAAATAAAGATTTCGCCAGTATGCTTTTTTGGCAATCTAAATCCAGCAAGGTTGTATAACTATGTTCCCATCATGTCTCTTCCACTGAGCAGACCTTCATCGGGCTCTTGCATCGAGGAGGGCAATTATTAACTATGCTGTGGAAATCATCACCACAGCATATTAGAGATCAAAAATGAAAATGGGTTCAAAATGGGAAAGGTTCACAAATGAGCTCAAAAATTTATGGAAGGCAAACTCATCAGTAGCTACTGAGCATAAAATGATCTAGGTGCAGCCTTGAGCACAAAAACAACCCTGCCCAGCCAACCGCGGTGAGCTAGGAGGCTATCCCATGGGAAGGGTCATACCATTTTCCCTTGCTTCTTAAACTCTTTCCCTAAGCAAATGCTATTGCCCTTTTTCAACTTGGAATACCAACCAGGTGTCACATCACTGTTCTGACAATTTGAACTAAACTTTGCAACAGGCTTCGTATGCACAAATGGAGTTTGATTTCAGAGAATTCATGTTGCACTCAGATCAACGACAGCTTTGTGATGTAAGGAAGCTGGAAAATCTGCTCCAGGCATTTAGACACCTAACTGCCATTGTCTCGTTATGCAGATCTGGCTCTAAAATTAAGAGTGAATCATCCTACCTAAATTTAGCCATGTAAAAGCAAACACTTAGTCTAAGTAGTTCTTTAGGTTTATGATATCGTCAGGGAAAGATGGTTCAAGAACCTGATGGCTTTTCCTGTTTAAGATATTACAGTTCCTTTGGAAAACACATTTTCATGTAAATTCCTTTCTATAAATGTGTGTATAAATATATGTGTGCATACATATATATAAATTTATATGTTTTAAGCACAAAATCTGTGTTTTAACCTCCAGTTTTAATTAAGGACACACTAAAAGACAGGGTTAAATCTGTAGAGGTCAACAACTTGCTTGGATGCCATGATACACTCACATTCAGGAGGATGCTCATTTCTAGCCATCCCATCTGTGATTTCTTTCTCTTTTTAAATGATTATGAAGACTGAGAGATTCTGTTCTCTGAGGAAGTGCTCTAGTTTTTACGTAGTTGGGATGTTTGTCATGAGCAAGCTTAAAAGTCAAAGGTTTTAGGTTTTACTGAAAATACTTTATGCTTCTATAAGCTTTCCCTGTAATTTATGTGCAAGTGGCTCCAAATACACAGCTGAGGATGCCGTCTGGGAATAAACTGAATTGTTATTTCTGGGATATTGCATCAATGACTTGAGTCTTAACCTACGGGAAAAGGGATGAAGAGCAAGCGTGATAAAAGCTATCACTATAATCAGTTTTGAGACTATATTCCTACTGAAGAGAGATATTTCTTCTCCTTTTTGTTGTCATTGTAATCAAGTTGTTTACTCCCCAATATATTTGTGCACAACACCAAGAAACAGTGTAAAAAGCATAACTCAAATGAAAAATTTCCTAATTATTGTTCCATCCCAGTAATAAATATGTATGGCTGGCTCCTGTGCACAAAGGCAAACAGACGCCCTGGGAAAAGGATGAGATGCAGAAGTCAGACGTATTTATTACTGAGCTGTGCAACACGATGGAGGCGTGTGCTACCATAACAACCTCTGGCTAGTGGAGATTCATTGCACAGCAAGAGAAAGAGGACCTCACTGACCCAGTATATTGCAAGGACAATGGAAGGATGTCTCAAGTGTGAGCCTCACTGAGTGACAAAGTACTCTGGAATTAACAGTGAAGGAACCTTATCCAGGAAAAAAAATATTCCAGTGCACATTAATCAGCCCAAATAAAAATAAATGGAAGAACTCATATGTTTATAGTTAAACCAAATGTGTTCTTAGTCACTTTGCTAGTTTAAAGAGGTATTTGAAACTACAGTTCAGGGAAGCATCTAATCTTTATTAGAGCCTCTTTGTCAAAGCAGCTCTTTTGACTAGCTGCTGTGCCCCATTTTCCCCAGATTCTTTGCTTCTCATAGCCAGTCTGTCACTCCTTGCAGTGGTTTTGGAGAGTTGAGACCTCCACCACTGCTGGCCTTATTCCCCCAGCACCGCAGGGATTTACCAGCCATCCTCACTATCCCTACTGATACTTGCTGGCGAAAGCATGTGGTGCTTCAAAGCAGTACTTGCTTTTTAACCACTTGTGCCATCTTCTGTATGTTGTCTCCAGGGAACAGTGTAATCACCACTTATTAAGACACAAACAGGGAAGCTAAGAAATCCTATAAATGAAAGGAGGAGTTCCTTATCCCTGCTACAGTCCTTCAATGTCACAGAACCCTATCCAGAACTCACCTGTAAGCCAGAAGCTCCAAAGTTTCTGGGATTAAAACCCATTAGCAAACCTTAACATTTCCCACAGACCACTGCAGACAAATATCACCAAATATACAACTGGAAGTGCTGTCAATGTGATATGATTCTACATATCAGCTGTAGGGCACATACTGTGGCCCTGCGGATGGCACGTTTTGGAAGCCAGGTCATCGAAAATTGCACAGAACCTATTTCTTAGAAAGACCTGGAGAACTGTGCTGCACATGGGACTAAACGCAGCTCTGTCTGAGCCTCAAGGCACCCAGGCTAGAGTTTCTTCAGGTATTACAGCAAGTTTAAAAAAAAAGCCATCATCACAAACAGTTCTAATTATTTCCAGCCAAATGCCTGTAACCTTGGCAAAAAACAATTATTGAGCAGGCTATTGATCTAGTCAGTAAATAAATACAATTATGTCATCAGTAAGCTAGAACCCTCCCGGGTATAAAACCAAAATGTTAAGGACTACTAGTTATCTGACATATGATTTTAATTAGGATTTATTGATTAAGGTTTTTTAAAAATGAATGCACTTTCTTGGTAAAAGGCCTGGTGCGGAATTTCTGCAAAGTTAAATAATGTCCGACTTGCTATATAAAGACCTGTGACCCACACCCTAATTACTTCACTGAGGAAGTTTGGGTTTTATTTCAACAGAAGGATGCATGCAACATTTATTCTAAATACCATGAATGTTTAATGCAGAGGGAGAAGGTCTCAGCTAACAGAACTGTACATGGAGGTGATCTCAATGCCTGGCCGTAGCCATCTAACCATGGTTATTGCAGTGAAATTAAAAAGAAATTAAAAAAAGAAAGAAAAACGAAAACCACTTTATTAAATGCTAATTCTTCTAACAATCTAGAGATAAGATGTACTGTAACATGTCCTTGGAGCCCAGTCATAGTTTAGTGTCTGCCTACAGCAGGGGTTTGGCACAAGCTTAAGCCCTCTTTAGGAGGAATCCCGCAGTTACCAGCAGGTCAAGGTCACAGGGCATACAGGTTCTTTATGGCTCTGGGCTGGTCAGTATGGGGTTGATTCTCCATGCTTAGGGTCAGCCTCAGCCATGGAGCAGACTCATTTTGGTCTTCTTGCTACTGCAGGTAAAAAAGGAGCCCTTTGGGTGCTGCAGGTGGCAACGAGAACTGCCTGCGGATGGGAAGCTCCGTCAATACAAGCTCCCCACCATTTACATTTTCCATGAAATGATTGTTCACAACAAAGTTCAACTTAAGGCCAACTAAATGCAGACGTATTTCTCCTGCTATAATTTGTAACCACAACACGTTTATGCAGCCAAGAATCTGGCTTTACTTCGTTAGCACCTTAGGCAATTTTCCACACAACAGGTGAAAGCCACAGCATCTCCTGCTCTCCCTTCCTGATTACCTGAGCAATGTATATCATGATATACATACAGATCTCCCAATCTAAGTAACAGCTCATTAATCTGTTAGTATTACGGTACAGGTAAGGAAAAAACCACCTTCTGGGGAGGAGCTATTTTCTTTAAATGTCAGTTTGTGTCAGAATCTTTTATCCGCCTGAGTCAGGAAGAATTAGCATTTCCTGAGCAGGCTGCAGGGAGCTCCGCGGCTCTGCCTTTCAGGTAAAACTAGTCCTGTTTCTTTGTTGGACACAAAAAGCACACGACCACTCAAAGCTCTGTGCAGCTCCATTAGAACTATTTACTCCAGAAAACACTACTGACATTTGATTTTTCTGAAGTATTTAAGGAAAGAAAAAAAAAAAACAACAAACCCAAGAACAAAACCCTAAACCCTTCCAGAGGTCTCCTGATGCTTGAGTGACATAAATGTTCACTAGACCATAGGAGAGTCTAGTCTAGTTTGTTTAAATTCAATTACGCCATTATCTGCAACAGAATTCACAGGGGCCTAATGAAATTAATGGCATACCTGTACAAGGGAGGAGACGGACTGCACGGCCCGCTGGCAATGCTCTGCAACGAGAACTGGGGCTGTGTAAGGTTTTGTACTTGGCTAGCTACTTGCCTTTGCCAAGGGTGACCCCGTGTCTAAATGTCACCAGGAGAGAGCGAAAACTTAAGTACTGTCATTTTAATTTCCTTCCCACTGGGTAATTATAAATGAGACTGGAGCCTGTTTTATTCTCTCATTTCTCAGTTCAGCTAAAACTGCATAAACATGTGTGCCAGCCTCTGGCATGGGCAGCTCTGCTACAGCAGTGACAGCTCTGCCCCTTTGTACAAGGGAAGGGAATGGCAGCATCAGTGTGGGGCAGGGACCCCATCACAGCTCCAGAGTCACAGCAGCAATGGCTGTTCAGTGTGAAGTCCCAAACTACTTCAAAAGTAGAAAAATTATTCTCTTTCAGAACAAAACAGAAGCTTTGCTGTCTCCCACAGCAGAAAAAAACGAATAAATTTCACGTACAAACCAGTTTTTTTCTTTTTTTTTCAATTACGAAAATGAAAGCACGTCCCAAGACTTATTTGGGACCTGGTTTCTGGGTGTCAAAATCTGAGACAAGCCCAGTAAAACAGGGGCTGCAGTGCTTAACGGAGGCTGGATAACCCACGGCTGGGCTCGGGATGTCAGAGGCAGGGCTTTCACCCACCTGCTGCTCCCAGTGCGGCACTGTGCCCAGCCGCTGTGGTGCAGCCTGGGCAGCCCTGCCCTGGGGTCAGGAATGCCACAGCTTCCAGGAATACCAGGTCCTGGGGCTGAGGGCCAGGCTGGCATGTGGGGACCCTGTCACAAACTGTGTAGGCTCCTAGAAATTCACTGAAAGGGATGCATTCCTACAAAAGCATTTTAGTTTTGAGAAACGGGCACTTCCTGGTTAAAGAGCTGTTTCATCAGACAGCTCCCATCTGGCTGTACCCGCTGGAACACACGGGCGGGCAGGCTTCAGCTGCAGCTCAAGGCATACAGGCTGACTTGAAAATACCAGCAGTGATAACAAGGCACTGAGAGATAAACCCGGCCGGAGACCTCCACGATAAACAGTCTCAGCATAGCAGTGGGAGCAATTCCCAGCCCACCCCAGCGGCTGCTGGCTGGGCGTGCTGGTGATCAGCTGCCTTTCTGGGAGTGCACTGTAATCACAAGCAGCTGCGTAGTTTAAAAATTACAATAATCCTGTTGATGCCAATAATATCTCCTTAATTGCTAGAAGCTGGTGTTTGGGTGCCTGGATGCTTTTTTCTTGCCCAGGTTTGCCCTTTTAAACAATTTATATCTATTTCCTTCTGAGGGAAAACAAACAGCAAATTACAGTGCTGGGGTAATGTTTGCTAATTGCTCGTGCCAATGAAACACACCTTTGAATGGTGTGAGCTTCCAAACTGTTACATAAACCAGCAGCTAACTTATTTATTAGCTCTGAAAAGCTGCTGAGGATCAAACCACAGTGATTATTCTCCTCAGTCCCCAGGGCTGACTGCTGTGCAGTTGCTGGAAGATCATAAACACAGTCCTGAACTAGAAGTGGGAATGGGATTGGGAAGGAGTGGCCTCAAACCCAGCCCAACCAGGCTAAATTTAGCCCCAAGAATTTGCACAAATAGCTTTCCAGCTTCCTTGCGAGCCAAGTGGCTGCCCCTGTCTTCCTCAAATCTATCCAGTAGAAAATGTTGGGGCATAATTATTTCAGCACAGTCTCCTGGACCTGCTGCTCTCGTGTCCATTAATTCCAGGCCTTGCTCAGATGCAATGGTGCTCCTTTTGGCTGGTAACCACAACTGATAGTGGAATAATAAAAAAAAAAAAAAAAAAAGTAATGAACAAACCCAGGGCAAATACCTGCCTGACAAAGCAAAAGGGACCACCCTGCCCCACGTGGGCAGCGCAGGAGCAGCGCTCGCTGTGGCTCCAGGATGGGCTCTCTCACTCCCTGCACGAAGAGGCAGTGGAGGCCAAGCAGCCATAGAAGGTGCCTTCTGCTCTGCACATCTCCCTCCTCTCCTCAGCCATGCCTCGCTCCTTGCAGGTTATGCCTTATTTTTCCCACTTCTTCCCAGGGAAAGTTCAGCCTGGCTCTCTGCTGGCTGAACTACAGGTACATGCGTCAATCTCAGCCTGGACCCACATCCATCTGCTCCTTCTTCTACAAGAGCGTGAGCCTGACCCAGTCGCTGTGCTCACTGTGGGACCCTGCGAATGCCTGCTGGGAGGCCAGGCTGAGCCCGCGCCCCCAGGGGCGAGCAGGGGGCAGCTGGGGGACCCTCCCTGCCAGCCTGGTCCTTGTTCCCGCTGCCCAGGGGTCCCTTGAGAGCTGCTGCCCACCATGGGGAGAATGCAATGAGATTTACTCGTAGACTTATCTGTCATAAAACAGGTGGTATGGAAAGCAGCTGGACTCACAGCCTCACCTGGCAGCACGAGTGTTTTGGGACCAGCCTGGCTCTGACCCACAGAGCAAGGGCAGGGCAGCAGCACGCTGCTGGCAGAGGGGACAGCAGCGCCGGGAGTGACAGGAGAGGCCAGGGCTTGGGGAAGGGAAAGGTACATCTGCTGCACCTGAGCAAGGAAGGAAGCATAAAGGACCTCTGGGACACTTGGATTGGAATAGATGGAGTTTGGAAAATTAGAGAGTGTATAGTAAATAAGAGGGAAACAAAGCAGAGAAGATGAAGTTTGCAAATGGTTGAGGAAACACCTGTATTTTAGGGTCTTACCTGGATCAAACTGACCTGAGGTTCTTCCTAATACTGGTATTTGGGGAAGGTAGAATATGGAAAATAGAACTTAAGCCTGTATGCGGATGACATGAGCAGATACTTAGGGTCTGTTCGCTTATTTGGCTTCCGTTTCTCACAGAAAAATCACAAATACTTTAGATTATCTTGCAAAGAAAACCTAAATGAGGTGTGATGTTCCATTTAAAAATCACTAAGCAGTGTGATTTTGGGTGTGGGAAGGGGGACAGAAGACAGGCAACAAAAGGGTGGCTGAGGAATATGCATCATGGCAAAACAGAGAGCGGCTTGTAGGCTGGGTGGCAGGAGCCCAGCCAAGCCCAGCACAGCAACCTCGAGGTACTCCCACAGCGATTCTCTGCTGCTGCGAGAGGAAGAGAAAACATTGCTGCTGCCTTAAAATGGCTGTGAGACTCCTGTCCTTGGTGTGCATCCATGGAGCGCAGGAGGGGGAGGGGAGCTCCTGCTCCCCCCACCCCCCCAAATCAATCACCTAAATCATGATCTACCCTGAAATGAACAAGAACCTAAGAGGTGGCCATAATGCATTGCTTTAAGAGCAGAGAACGGGGCGGGGGGGGGGGGGGGGCAAAGAACAAAGATTTTTTTACTTGATTCTGAAATAAGAACAGAATAGTTCTTTGATTATTACCAGTGCTAGGATTTCTATTCGGATGATTTCCCTCATCTCTGTTATGGCCAAGAGGCAGGAGAGAGAAGAGGAAAAAAAGATAATAATAATAAAAAAGTCCAGCACAGGCTGATCTAGCCATCTCAAAGCACTAAGTAATCAGATGGCCATCCTTCTGTACCAGTGTGATCAGTGAGGGGAAATCAAATGTCTTTACCCTTTTTTTTTCGTTTTAAATTATAGGGCTTTTTTCCTTTGTTGTATATAAGTGATTCCCCCCCTCTTCCCCTTTAAATCACGTATTTATGTTTCTTTTTCTTTCCAAATAGCTGAAAGACCCCATCTTAAAAAAGAAAGTTTGGGTACTCAGGGTAATTAATACCGCAAGGTTCCAGAGGCTTTGTTACAGAACATTTTGCATTACACAAAGCTGTAAACCCCAATAATTTACTTTTCACTGAAGTACTACAGCATCTTTACAACAAGCTTTTTTTCAGCAGTCTTTCTGTAAGTTAAACAACATCTTCGCTATTTTCTCCCCTTGTTAGTCTCTGGGTCGAGCCAGAGGGTGGGAGCTCGGTTAGACAGATTTTAATTTGAGTGAAGGAGCATGAAGATGCCTGCCTGACATCAAGGGGAAGACTGATGCTGTGTGTAAATAATGAGCTTTCTTCTATTTTCAACTGCAATAAAGAGAATGTTACAGAATTTCTGTTCACATTTAGAATGGGTAAATGTGGAGGCTACGGACTCAAATTCATCCCTGGGCAGAGGAGACAAACACATGGTCTGTGCCCACGGGAGCATAAGTTTAGGGGTATGGGGACATTCGAACCACACAGAAGCCACAAAGCCCTATGTAAGTAGCAATTTTGTTCAACCTTTGATTTTTAGATTTTTTTTTCATTTATTTTCAATCAACATCATCCTGTTTCCAATAACATACTAATTAGGCAATGAGACTGACAGTGATCCTTGTATTGCCTTCTAGCGAAAATAAGCTGGATATGGGGACACGGTGCCTGATTAAGGCACACTTCCCAGGTAACTCAACAGCCTGAGCAACACATTCATGTCCCTGGCTCCCTGAATGACAGGATTTTACAGAAAAGGTGGAACCTGGGTGGAGAAATGATGTCCAAGCGGACAGATGTCACTGTAGACCTACCCACTCAAATGAGGAATTAAACAAAACCTTCCTCCCTATGGCACCAGTCTTGCTCCCAGGCAGGTCTGATGGAGGCTGCACAAGACTTGCAGAAGTATTTAGTCCCAGCTTTTTTTTTCTTTTTCTTTTGCCTTTTTTTATTTTTTTTTTAAGTACAAATTAAACACCAAACCACACTTTGATGTTGAGTGAACTTTCCATTTGTTTAATGATTGGAAAGTTTGTTCAATCCCCCCATTTGCTGCTTGTTAACCAAGAGCAGCACTACTACTTCATTTTACAGCTGCCAACCAAACTGACCTTAATAACTACCTGCCATGGTTCTGTCTCTCTCCCTCCCATCAGAGGCTGTTCCTTATCAAGAACACTCTTTCACCAAGTGTATTATTGGCTAAAAATAACAAACATACTTAACAGCCTGTTTTCTACAAAACAGACATCTTTTTTCAATATATGAAAATTTCCATCTGTCTGTTTTAAGTGTCATCTTTTGTTCCTTCCACCCTCCTTTGTATCCTTCACAGATTTCCTGCCAGTATTTGGTGGCCAAGGAACACATGTTGCACCAGCGAGTGGGAAGGACACAAAGTCCAGTTTATTTCTTCAGTGACACAGCCTGTTCAGAATTGGTTCTGCTGGCATGCTCACGTGCCAAATCCAGGTGCTTCAGCTGAGCGATTGGAGTGAGGGACCCGCACGCTGACCCACACACCTTCAGCCAGATTGTGGATGAAAGTTCATTAGATTCTACCACCAAAAAAAACAGGGTTAAGGTATATTTTCATCATCTGCTTATTTTCCTATATTAGCATTAACGTGAATGTGCTTCATTGCAAGAACAGGTGAAAAAATACTTGGAGTCTGAAAGGTTTGAGCCCTGGTATTTAGTATTATTAGGGTGATTTAAAAAAACCTAAGGGTGAAAGGATAGTTGTCCAGATCTGCAAGGTCCCAGCTATGCCAACAGGTGATATAAACACCCTCCCAAAGACCTGTTTTAAGAACTATTGGGAGGTTTGCCACGTTCTAATCAAACTGCTTCTTTATTCCTTTAGAAAACTCCAGCTTCCTTCTAGCCTCAAATTACAAAATTACTGCAGCAGCCTGCAGAGGCTTTTAAAAAAAAGTGCCTTTGGATGGAGAAGGAGGAGATAAAGGAGGAAACTGTTTCCATGGGATAGCTTGGGCTTAAACACTTACTGAATGTTTTGATTAGGTTGGATCATCGTTCTTTCTTTTAAAAAGCAAGGATGAAATACTGCTTTTGCAAAGATCAGTGAGTGGTCTCACCATCATGACTCAGAGGAGCTTGGTTTCAGCCAGTCACTAGATCTTTTCAAAGAGATCACTACATAAAGTTTGATTGAAAATAGAAAGGACAGGTGGGTTTGGATTTTCCTCATCTGCATTTGCCCCTCACCCTGCATCGAGGCTTTAAAACACTCCCGAGGCAGTAGGAAGGAGCCTGCACAGTGCCTACGGTTTCAACAGCAGTATGAACGGCAGCAAAGAGGACAGGCTTCGGAGCACTGCCCTGGTCTGATCCCCGCCACAGGCCCTCTGTACTGGCTTCTGGCTGGAAATGAAGCCCCCACATGACTTGGGCTTTACCAAGTTGCTTGATCTGGTAAACTTAGCTGGAAGGTAGAGGCCTCCCTGACAGCCCTTGCACAGAGTCAGCGGTGCCTCCAGCCCGATCCCTGTTTTCGCTGAAGAGAGCGTTCAGCGCTGTTCACCAACACCATTACTCTAAGTCAACCTCCTTGATTTTTTTAGCTCCCTGAGGCAACATGGGGAGACCCCTCTCCGCAGGCAAGTCTTTTGAGTATTGCTTGATACTCTGCCACATGAACCAAACAGGCCTCCTGGGAATCCCAGACATTATTTTTAACACCTTCTTCAAAGAACCAACCTCCAGCTGCTTGCAGCCATAATCCTGTCACTGCATTTTAATAACGCGTTTGCCACAACAGCTTATTGAACTCATTGCTGCAGGAATGGCAGCTATGCGCTTGATTAAACCTAAGATGTAACCCTTTGAGGGTTTAAGACCAAAAGGGACTGTCCCATGTCCAGTCAGTATCCTGTTTATTTTCAGGCTATTACACTTAAACTCATCCTGCTCTGAGCTCAGGACCTTGTGTCTTTCCCAAAGGCAACCATGACCCTGGGATGCAGCTTTCATCAGAGATGCAGAACCTAGTGCAGCCCTTGGTAGATTGTCCCAGTCACTCTCACTTGAAAAACCATTTCCAATGGATTTTTATCAAACTTTAGCTTCCAGCCATTATTTTTGCTTTGTCCTCCTTTGCAAGAACAAAGAGTTCATCAGCACATGGTATTCTCCCTCATTTCACCATGTTTATGTGGTCTAATAATGTTGCTTCTCAATTTTCTTTTTGACAAGCCAGATGATCACATCACATTTAATAACATCACATTTAAGTTTCATGTACCAATAATGTTTTCTAATCCACTGGCACCTTCACGTGGTTATAACTACATCCACATAGGAGACTGCCCTGAAAAAATGACCACAGGGAAGATCAACACTTGCCCTTCCCTGCTGATCCATACTAGCCCAAACCAAAAAAACCCGATGCCACATATAGCTCAAATGTGGACTTCCTTCTGAATTTCATTTGAATTTTTAAGCTTTCAGGTATTTTGTACTTTTTTTGTCTAAAAAAAAGGACAGGGTGTCTTTTCACCCAGATGAGCATTCACTTCACAGATTACTTGAGTTCAAAATGAGATTTAAAATAGCTCTCAGCTGTAGAACCTATATAAAATTCTCCCATTTTATGTTCAGGGAAGGGAAATACCCTGCTGGAGCAGTTTTACATTTTTATTCAAAGGAATCTGAAATACATTTTTCAGCTTTCCAGAAGTATTTTCAGCTGCTGTTGCTACTGCTTTCCAAAATTCAATGCAATTACTTGTTAATAAAAACATGTTTTAATATGCTGGCAGAAAAATTGATACCATTTCCATTCTCTGCCTTAAAACAAATGAAACGTAGGAAGGAATTGAGCTGTCTCATTTCTGAAATGGGAAGCAGGTATTTTTTAAAGTTCAGATCATTACCAAGTGTAATTTTCGTATAACAAGTTTAACTCTGACCTTGTGATACTTCTCTTGTGTTAACTTTGTAGGGGAATGTATTACTTACAAAACCTAAAAAAAGGAATACCTGTTTAAAAATCTTCTGGCCTCCTCACTTATCAAAGTGAACAATATCCCTAGTTCAGCATCACGGAATCATTTTGCGTGAAAACTAAGCTGTGCCTACTGCTGTAAGGCTGTCTAATAAGAGAACAGGACCACGTGAGCTGGCTCCAGCCATTTGTGTTTAAGCAGATACAAGCCCCCTGAACAAACGGCTGCACTGTTCCACTGCGTGGATACTGGAGCTGGGTTTCACCTTCGTTCACACCCATTTATCTGTACTGAACGGGATGGAGCAGCCTGCAAATGGGCCAAAAGCCAGTCTCCCCTGTGGCTGTTAGGGGGCACGCTGCTAGGCAAGCAGCACTCACCATGCTGGTTTTTCCCACCCTTTCCCCCTGCTCAGTGCATCAGGCCTAACTGAAGTTAAACAAAAATCAGTCCAGACTCATCTGCAGCTTTCAATTTTCAGGTATTCTTGATGCCATTAAACCTGGAAAAAGCCATTTACTTTGAGGTGGCATCTATCTTTTCCTTGGAATAGGGAAAGCGGTTCCATTTCACTCTGCTTGAGGGAAAAGGAGGATGCAGGTACCAGGAAGCTCTCCAGATGGTTTCAGGATTCATGTCTTGCAGAGAGGAAAGGTGAGGCTCTCATCTACTATCAGTTATGATAGTACTGACACAGGAAAGGAAAGAGAATTACTTTCTAGCTTAATGCTCAAGACTCTCAGCAGTGCTGTGGGATACTGCTGCTCCATTTTAACATGTAATTTCTTTGAGTGAATGAAATAGTACCTGAAAGTGACTGAGAAACATAGCCAGGTCAGAGTACCTTATGGGTTGGCCTCTAGTTTATGTGAAATGACTGTTCAGATTCACTCGCTCAGAGATGGGAAATGAACTTGGATCTCACTCCTGGAGGGAGAGCCTGGATAAGGCGGCATATCCCAAACACATTTCTGGGCCTGATCACCCCAGCTGGGAAAGACCCATTCAATCTGCAACAGATGTGGAGAAGGGCTCTTAGAATAACACGAGCTGTGGAGAGGTTAGCTGATAAGAGAGTGCACAGATAAGGCTCATGTAACCTTGGAAAGCCAAGGCTGAACCTGCTGCCAGTAAATTCAGCACAGGGGCTGGGAAAGGAGGAAACACAAGGGAAGGGGAAGAGCTGTCTATGGTGAGGGACAACACTGACAAAGAATAAAAAAGTATGAATAAACCACAGATAAATTCAAGCTTGAAACTAGATTCTTCTTTAATCACCTCTGAGATAACAGCAGGAGAAAATGGTAGCAGCTTTGCCAGTAGGAACCTATTTAGTTTTAAGATGAGGGCCGACAAGCTTATAGATGGGTGGTGATGCAGAAGGTCCACCATAGGTGCCTGTTTCTGGGTTGCAGCAGCACTACCGGAGAGATTTCAGAGGTGTAAGCTCTGGGATGGGATTTTGCTTGTTTGTTTTCCTACAGAGAGCCTGATACAGGCCAGTATTTAAAGAAAACCTTTGAATCTAGTACCTGCAGTAAACACCTATGCCCAGGTTTTCAAAGACAGAGAACTAACTTGAAAATCTGATCCCTTTTCAAGGCCTATGAAGATCCATACCATACAGAAATCTGAGTCCTTATGTTTGCTTTGCATCATGTTCCCTAGAAATAGGTACAGAAATTATTTTTTTCTGTCTGTCTTCATAGAGTTGTCAACCCTGTGGTACAGTGAATAATTCCTACTTGGTCTAGAGTCTACAGAGGAGGACTGTGACCTCTCATGGTCTGTTAACTGCTACTGTTATTCTAATATAAAACATACATATGTATATGCATATGCATTTAACTATATATAACAATAACTATTTCCCTTTCGCATAGGTACTCTTCTCATAGGGTCACAGTACTTCCAAAACAATCAAAATGTAAATTCAAATAAATTGCGTAAGTTGTAGAACAAACAAAAAGGTTTTTCTTTAGCAGAGAATACACAGCGGATCCCCTCGTTCAATTCCACCTCTGTGTAGTGTATGTATTGTAATAATGTCAGCACATAGTATTGCATGAGTACCAGCTGCTGCACAAGCCTCCAGCTCCTCACCCTCCTGCCACATTAGCCTTCAACTAATGTCAGGAAGTGATTTTATGAAGGTCAAGAGAATTCTGGCCACTGCAGTTAAAATGTTTTTGTCTCAGTGATATTTTTTTCTCCCAGTGTGTTCTGCCAGGTTTGGTCTGTCATTTTTTTTTTTTTTTTTTTTGCTTTACCTTGTAAGCTTTCAATTATATATTAGTGTGCAGAGCTTAAATCAGGAATTGGAAAAACATCTTTTAATATTAAGCACTTCCAGGAAAGAATTTATAAAAACCTGCAATGCTCTATACGGATGGTTCAGAAGAGAAGTAATCAACCAACTCCGTAAATGTCAAGGGGAAGATTAGCCTTTACTTCTGATGAATCCAATTCAGCAGACACATTAAAAGGTGCCTTTGCATGTGGAACTAAAAGGACTATTTCCTGCTCTAACAAAGTCTTTGGCTTTCCTGTTAGTGGCTGCCAGTTTACCTCATGCGAAGGTCTGATTAAGTATTGTAAAAGAAAACAAAACAACCACCCACACACCCTCAACCCCAAAGCAAAACCAAAACCACCTTCATCTAAAATGTTGAAACACCTTTAAAGACCATCTGCCCCCTTGCTGAAGCTGATAGAGGAGAGTTTTGGCCAAGTATTTCAGATTAGTAATTACAGAAAAAGGATTTTTACTTTGATTATCGGTTTGGATTACAAGATTAGAACACTGACTTTGAAAAGCTGTTCAGATGGAGCCTAACTCTGAATGTCACTTACCTTGCTGCGGATCCTTTTTGCTGTTCAATAACGTAAAGGGCTAAAGCAAAGCTTAGTTACCTTAGATGCTCCCCACAAGTACAAACAATAAGCACAACAGATTTCTTGCCACATTTGGTCAAAAGCCTCCCTAATATGTCTACACTAACCTGTTTGGTAAAGGTTTAGGCAGAGGAACTGAAGTCAGCCAAAGGACTCCCCTGGAGCAGCAGGCACTGAAATACTGTCTTGGTTTAAGAGCACACTATAGCACATAGGTTGCCGCAGTAAATGCAGGCTGTAGGACTGCTCACAGACAATCCACGAGACATTTCTGATTATTTCAATGGACTGCGGAGCCAGCCTGAAATCAGGCAGGATTCACTGTACTCCCTAAAGATAGCAGCCTGCACACTTGGCTTTGTGGTCGCATGAGGCAACTTCAGAGGCAGAAGACAGTAAGAAGCCTGCAGCTGGCTACCCTTGCATGCACTAGCACATGCACTGTAGAAAAAAACCCTCCTTTATAGGTTGATTTCCCACTTCTTTCAGATATGGATTAAATGCACAGAGCAACATTTTTAAGACATTAGAGATTTTCTTGAGAAAATATTAGTCTATTTAAGTAAAATTACAGAATCTTACCATGCTTAAGTGGGCTGATTTGTGAAGACGAGCTGGGAGCTGCAGGCATTAACAAAGCAGTAGGGCAGTGCCCTCGCCAGCCTGGCGCAGTCCTGTTGTGCCCAAGCAAGAAGGGCAGAGTGGGGTGGGTGCTGGTAATAAGGGTCAGCCAAGACTCCCATGGGCATCAGACAAGCGGTCCAAAGTCACCTGCACCACATCGGAGCTGATCCTGCAGACATGCAGCCAAAACCCAGGGCAGGGGAAGAGGATGCAGAGCTTGGTGGCGCACTCAGTGTGTATTTGCAACACGACAGCAGGGCAGTAAAGGCCTTCAGATGCTTTTACTCAGGATGGAGTGTATATTAGTGCTTTCCTTATTTCAGCCTTCTGGTGACATCCATGGTGGAAATTAATTGAACTGCAGCAGAAAGGCTTGGGCATTCTGGGAAAAAAAACACCAAACAACTATATGAACTTTAAATGCTTTTGTTTCCTTCTTAAACATACCTTAATTTTAAAAATACACATACATTAATATTACAGGACTTTTTTTCAGTCAGGATGACACAATGTCTCTGGCATTTAAAGGAAGCAGAGACACACGAAACAAGCTCCTCTTTCCTGTTCACAGGTAAAACCAAAGGAAAGGAAAATAAGCAATTATGAGAGATGGGAAGCTCTTGAAAACCCAGTCTTCTTTTGTAGTGCAGATATTTCAACACACCCAAATAGTATTAAGGTCTTCATTTGCCCTATGAACAGTGAGACAGTAATTTCACAGTTTGTCAAATGTAGGAGCAAAGAAATCCAAAGTGGTCATTGAACCAATAGAGGAATGGATTGTGAGCACCACCACTGATACTGGCCTCTTGTACTGTCCTCAAGTGGTCCAAAACTGTCAGAAATTAATATGAGATGATTTCTTGCCAAGCTATTGGAGTAAAACGTAAGGAAATCAGAGCTCTTTTTCTCCCACCCATGGGATAGCAGAAACATGCAAGATTCTTTGGAAGACTAAAACTGCAGCTTATTGAAGTTAACGGGCACCATTAACTGGGCTCGGCAGAAGTCTCTGACTCCAGGAACAGGGAAGCGTATACCAGAAATAAGCTCGGAAGTACATTCATGTGCACCTACAGCAGATCTACCAACACCAGTTGCTACTTCATGTTTAACACACTTCTGAATATTCCAGTCTCTGGTTTGCTATGTGCCTGTCCTCCAGATCCTCCGCTGGTCTTGACTACTGTGTGGGAAGGTTGTTTGTTTAAGCAAATTAAACATGGTGTGGGTTGAGACATGCTCAGTTTTCCCAACAATTTGTTAGCCTTTTTATTTTCAGCCATTACTACTTCTTTGTACCACCTGTGTGAGCCCTGAAAAGTGCTTCCTCTGCCATCATGACTCCCACTGGAAGCTTCAGCCCTTTCCTAGTATTAGCTACCATTTACTCACAAGACAGAGGCTTAGAAAAGAAGCGGTTAATTTTCTAGAACTATTTTTGTTTAAAGGAAGTCAGTCAAATGTAGAACTTATGACAGAATCAGAGTAGACGCACAATGCATGAAATTTAAATAGAGAAATTTCTCCTAAAAAAATCCCTTGAGTCAGGAGAGGTCATTGTCGGAAAACCTGAATAATGTAGCAAAATGGAAGAGTGTCCTAGAGAGTGAATGGTCCTTGGCAGCGGTTTAATGGGGGCCCTCTGCTGTAGCACTCAAGGCTGACCAGCTCTGATTTTGCTCCTGATGTATCACTCCCTTTGGTCTGTCATGACTCAGCTGCTGAGCCCCGCAGCCTGCGGCAGAGCTGATTGTGATTCATTCACTGCCTCCCAGAAAAGAGGCCGGAAAGTGCATTTTGTTAAAATGCTCAGCCTTATCATGGAAGATCCTTCGAGGTAAAGCTCCTCCTTCTCTGCACCTCCCCTCCTGCCTTTCAAAATGAAAGCCACAGAGAAACAGAAGGCTAAGTGTACTGTAGGACCTCCAGATGTAAATATGGTTGAATTACCTCCAGAGCATGCAGGCAGCAAGGCACAGCCACAGCAGAACTAAATGGGGAGACTGCAGCCTTCGTGCACTGCCTGGCCCACGTCCTCATGCCCTCAGTCCCCATCCCTGCTTCAGGACGCTGTCCATGCAGCTCCTATGTCTAGAAAGATGGTGAATGGGAAGAAGTTTCTTTTCTCTGGACTCTTTCATTTAATTTATGTCTTTATAACCTGTTTCTAACAGTTACAGCCCCGCTGGTTTCTCAGCGCAGATCCTGCGAGCAGGATCTAATGTTTTGTCCTACAGATGCTGGGTTACCTGCAACCCCAGACCAAGTGAGTACTTTCCTGCTAAAGGCTTTCTTAGAACAGTTTTCTCCCTGGGTTGTAACACCACCTTTCTTGGATTTTGTTGGTTTTTGGGTTTTTTTTTTGTAAATTCATCAGAAGGATGGCTGAAACATGAGTTCCTCTACCCCCTCACTGCTCCTGGCCATCAGGTCACAGACTCTGTTCCCATCTTGCACCAAACAGGCCCCAGTCCCTGAGGGGAAAGGACCTGTGTTTAGGAGACATCGGGGGGGGGGGGGGGGGGGGGGGGGGGGGGCAGCGGGCGGAGAGGAAAGAAGTGTTTCCTCAGCACTTCTGTCCTTTACTGGAAATCTCAGAGCTGACAAATAGGCCAGCTCCCAATCAAGGTGAAGGAGCTTTTTGGCCAGATGAGGTCTTGCTGGTTCTCGGTCGGCAGGTGCCTGTGTCGGGTGGATCCACAGCAGGGGCATGGTCCACTTCTGCTGGACGTTCTCATGTCCCCATCACTGCTGCGCTGCAGGGGAGTAAGGTTTCAGCAGCGTCTAAGATTCATTTCCAACTTGCTGCTTGGTCTTCCCCATATACAACCTGGGCTCAAGTTCACTAACGTTAAGTTCAACACCTTGATCTTGTCCCTGTATCTCTCCCTCTTTCAACCTCTACCAGAAATTGCCTTACCAACCTTCATGCAACATGAAAACTTGCGTACCTTATCTAATGAACCAACCTCCCAGGGCACTCGCCAGGCCAGCTGCAGTGGGACCCTGACCAGGGAAGTGGCTCTGAGCAGCACCACACGGGTTATGAACCATGGCCCAGGGCTGCCACAGCACCACACGGGTCACAAACCACGGCCCAGGGCTGCCACAGGCTCTGCTCACACCCATCACAGCAACGCTCAGCTCCCAAAAGAGAGCAGCTGCCTGGAACAGCACTGCGCCTGGCTGTGGTCCACTTTGATGCCAAAACAGCACAGAGCAACTGCTCAGAGACAAATTTTGTGTTTAAGCAGGAAAGGTATTTCATGCAACGTTGGGAAGCTAGCTGATTTGCACCCCGGGCAAACTAGCTCCCAAGTTTTCAGTGAAAAGTTAGGTAATTTATACAGTTTTCAGGAGATGTTGCAACAACTTTACATACATATTCATTTGATTTTGACACCTAATCATTCTATTCATAATAGGTGGGATCCAGGTGGAGTAAACCTTTCAACTTTCTTTGTTCAACGATTTCCTGACTCACGGTCTCCTTATCTCCTTCAGGTGCCCACTTTATCTTTTCTAATTATTCAGAGTACATTCCTTTAACATTGTCAGTGGAACCTTTTCTTATTCAGAGTATTTTTCTTATTATTCAGAGTACATTCCTTTCTCAACACAGACAGAGCATCACTCAGAGCATTGTACCAAACTCACCCTGACCAATCTTATTAAGACCTTGTTCTGTTTTGACCTGTGGAAGACCCAGAGTAGAGACTGTCCCCGCCTCCCATTTAGGTGTTGTCCTGGTTTTGGCAGGGGTAGAGTTAATTTTCTTCCCAGTAGGTGGTAGAGTGCTGTGTTTTGGATTTAGTATGAGAATAATATTGGTAACACACTGATGTTTTAGTTGTTGCTGAGTAGTGCTTACTCTAAGTCCAGGCCTTTCCAGCTTCCCATGCTCTGGCAGTGAGGAGGGGCACAAGAAGCCAGGGAGGAGCAGAGCCAGGACAGCTGACCCAGACTAGCCAAAGGGATAATCCATACCATAGAATGCCATGCTCAGTATATAAACTGGGGGGAGCTGGCCGGGAGCCACCGATTGTGGCTCAGTGTCTGGCTGGGCTCCAGTTGGCAGGTGGTGAGCAATTGTATCGTGCATCACTTGTTTTTCTTCCCTTGGCTTTTATACTTTTCTCTCCTGCTCCTCTTCATTACAATTATTATTGTGTTTTTGTTGTTTTGTTATTACTTTATTTCAATTAGTAAACTGCTCTTATCTCAGCCCATGGGTTTTACCTTTTTCCAATTCTCCTTCCCATCCAGGAGGGAGGGCAGTGAGCGAGCAGCTGCGGTACGTAGTTGCTGGCTGGGGTTAAACCATGACAGTAAGAGTTAAATGCTCTGAGGACATGGCAAATTTGTTCCATCCTCTATGGATATTATCAACCACAATGATTAATCCTAATTGCTGGAGTCAGGCTGTCAGTACTTTGGGGATTTAGAAGGGACTGGGTGCCAAAGTTCTCCAGGCTCCCTTGAAACATTCAGTGTTTAAGTTACACGTCTTAAAGAGCGTAGTTCAGGAAGACAGACGTGGAGCCAGTGGTGATTCACAGAGCACGTATCCTTTGCAGGGCTGTCTCCCTTCATCCCTTTAGTCTGCTCCTGTTTCCACAGGTGAAGCCAGCCTGTGCACTGGGAGGACCAGCAACAACAAAGGTGTTCGAGAGAGCAAGGTGGCCTCCTTAGTCCAAACAATTTGAGCTCATAATGCTTTAGAGGACAGTAAAAAAAAAATGCATTTTTTTTCCTTATCTACTTTTTAAGGAGGAATTTCCATTTGCTAGGATTTTTTTTTTATATCACCACATAGAACATGAGAAAGAAGGGTGCTTCTGGGTGGCACCTGCTATAAAAAGAAAGAAGCCAGCAAAAGACGGCACTGAGACCACCACCATGGGCAGAATGGAGGGAATGCAACAGAATAAGAGAACAAGAAGAGAACACAATAAGAAATGCAGATGATAAATTCAAGCTTGATGCAATGAAAAAGGAAGAGATATGAGAGAAATCCATTGATAGGAGGTGATGGGATGAAGTGATGTGTTTGGCAGCTGCTGGAAAATGCAAGAAGAGGAGAGGGAATTGGGAGAAGCAACAACTCTAGCTTTCAGCAACTGCTATAGAGGAAGAAAAAAACCCATCGATAGGGAAAAAGGAGATGCAGCTGCACTGGCATCACATTTCCTTCCCAGACTGGAAGAGCAGCCTTCAAAGTTATTGTGTAAACTTACATTGATAAAAACATTGTAAGTTTTTCTATTTTTATATTGCCAGTTATATTTTCAACTCATGAGATCAAAGATTTTTTTTCAAAGGCAATGAAGTTATTAAATATTTAAAGACAATGAATTAACAGTAAAAGACGTTTTCAAAAACTGGCTATGGGAAGTAGTCAAATTTGACTCAGAGCACGCTTTCAGCTGAGTTTGAATGTACCGAACATAAAGCAGCTATGCTATAGGAAACAGTTAGCTGTAATCCAAAGACTGTATGTGAATCAGGCATTTGACAGCTCAGACCTGGGCTTTACTTTGCAAAAGAGAACACACCTTGCCAGCATCACTTTTGCAAGGGCTTTGGCAGCTAGCAATCTTACAAGAATCCGAGAAAGAAATCACTCCTTGTGTACTATTATATTTCAGCTTTTATCACCACTACAAAAGCTTATGGGTTTAACTACCCTTTAATCAGAAAACACCAGTCTTTCCAATCAAGAACTGTACCTTAACTGACAGACTTTGTCACTTCTATTTGTTGGTACCGCGATACAAAAGTATCCCACTGAATCTCACATTAGACATCCCCCAGCTTCTTTTACTCATTGCAAGTACCAGCATCTGGTCCTAAATCGAACAACAGCATACCATAGCATATGAATTGTAACTGTCACTGCTCAGTTAACTGCCTTTATTTTCATTAATTGTGCTTTAAAACCTATCTGCCACGAGTTACTCTTATGACTTCAGGGCTTCATTGAAAATTGAGGTTTCATACTGAAGAGTATTAGATCTGTACTCCCTTGCTCCATTCTTAGCCTGATGTATCTGCCCCACCTCAGAATGACCATACATTGTGGGACATACCTTTGCTTGCCAGCTCTCCGGTCTCTATGCTTGTTTGTGAAGCTCAGTATAGCTTGTTAAGCCCAGTGGCATCTGGCATCCACTTCAAACCCAGTGAGGTATTCCGGTACAACACAGTTTGTTTAAAGGCCTGCAGGAGCTGGATTAAAGAGCACACCTGAGGTGACAGTGTGATTTTTGTTGCTAACCCAGTGCTGATTCAAATCACAGTAGCAACGTCACTCACCATACCTCTATCCTTTCTTTAGCAGACTAAGCTGGAGAGTGTTGCAGCACAAACAAACTAGCAGGCTGCAACAAGGCTTCACCATTGGTCAGATTCTACTGCCTGAGCTGTATCTCCTTCCTCCAGAGGTCAGACCCCACCATCCTCAGGGCTATTTAACCACTTAGTGGGAACGAGCTACACCTGCACATCATCCATGTCAATCAACCCACTGCCGCTGAGGCAAGGCCACAGCTGCATGTTATCAATGCTAATCAACCCACTGTCTTCATTCCTCTACAGGAGAGCAGGCTAAAACCCACACCTGGTGTGTCTTGACTCTGTTCTGGGAATCCAAGGTGCAAAAGGGAAGCCTGAGCTTTGCTACCTGCAAATCCTTGTTTTGATACCTAGGAAACTTTCCAGAAAAAAATATGCATGGTTGACATGTTGGCCTAACATGATGCTGCCACTAAGACAGAAAGGATGTTCACAGGAAGAGACAGGACAGTAGAGCGAGCTGTTGGTTGTCTTACTCTGCACTACCCTGTGTCACAGACCTCAGTCTCTTTCCACTTGCATTAGCATGCACATATTTCTACTCAGTGAGGACACGAGATTAATTTTAGTTTGCTCATGCACTTAGGCGAGCCTGAAAGACAGAGCAGCTCTAGCCTCAGAGCCCCGGCTGCCATCTCAGGCACACTTTGTGCAGCAAGGCTTGGCAGTCTGCCTTCATCTCCCGTTTCCCAAAAGGAGCACAAAGTCTTTGTTTTATCTTCAAGGAGGTGAAATTGCCATAAACATCACATGAGGATGAGGGACAGGCCAATGGTGCCTTTTGGGCTGAAGTTGGTCACTGGGCAATTAATTCCATTAGAAGTTTATAAAGGAACGTTAATGGAGCCAGTAGCGGGGGGTGGGGTGCGGGGGGAAGTATTTCAGTGTCTCTGACATGATGACCCAGTCCTCATCAGCAGTGATTCCTGTACCATGGAGGTACTTGATACTGTAGTGCTGAGAATACCATGTGCGCTTACATCTGTGTAACAGAACGAAGGTGAGTGTGTCGGGGCTATTCTGCTCATAATGCAAAGCAGCATAAGCAGCTGCACAGGCTTGGAAGCCTCTTTAAAGAGATGGTTTTAAGCTGACTTCTTAGGATTGACAGATCCATGGGAGTTTCTAAGATGTGAAAAAGTAGAGATTTAACATGTCCAAAAAGTTCTGACAGAATACAGTTGAACACCTTTAAGTATCCGAATACACTAAAAATCTGCTATAAACCCTTGTAACTCAGAGACAATGTACCATGAACACCGTGGGTTTTCATGCAAATCCTTAGAACGTTACTTCTCAGTTTATGCATCATTACAGACAGCTTAAAAAGGTTTTAAAGAAATATATTTCAGTCCTGAGATGCTAGTAGTCAACTATTCAAAGAATGATGAGATCGGAGAACTCTTGGCCGCTTTAGTATAGTTTAGAGATTATATAAATGACACTGAACCTTAGTGGGTTTTGGAAGTTAAACAGTTGGCATTAGCAAGGTAGGGCAGAAATCTGCTATAGTAAGAACAGGTTTTGCCAACATTTATTTTGCTTCATACAGAAAGGCAGTTGTTGCTATTTTAGATTTGATGAATCTATTTGCATTAAATGCAACAAACTATATTTCTGGGTGGGTAAATAACCACATAGAAAATTGGGATACTGTTTTTAAAAATATCAAATGCATACAACTGAAAGGGCTAATCCCATTTCTTAAGGGCCCACAGAGCAAAGATGGCATTACTGAGTGAGACCAAAGGTCCCCCGAGCCCAGTTCCCTGGGAAGATGCTAAGGCGAGTGACAGCAGATGGAGATACATTCCCTGGCATTTCCTCCAACCTTCTCATCCAAGTGAGCAGTAACATTGCCAATAGCCCACTCCTGCCTTCCCGCTGGTGTGTTACTCTCCACGAATGGTAGCTGTAAAAGCATCTGAAGGTACTAGGGCACTGAATCATCTTAGAAAGCAAGGACAGGATTAATGCACTCATGATAAAGTGATTTCCCCCCGCAGTGGTATTTGGGCAGCACCTGCACCCAATCTGGAAGTACAGATAATTAGGGTCAGTCTTCTGACACCATCATATTTGTGTTCAAAGCTTATACAGCTTACTAAGAACTAGATGACTTAAGAGCAGAGTCGGGTAGTATTTAGCAGTTTCTGATTATCTCTTCTCCCTGTGGTATTCCATTACCCTGCCTTCTTTATCCACTGCAGACACAAGCGCTGTTGGTTCTATCTTCCCTCCCAGCAAGGAATACACTTTCTTCATACAGTCAATCAGTGGCCCCAGTGCTAATGAAGCTCTCTGCCTTCATTATGGCTGTGAGGGTTCATGGTGTTTTATTACCCACCCCCCATGCCCTCCGCAGCACTTGTCCACTTAATGCTAAACCTTGCTGTTGATCTTCTGGAATATGCCCAGTCCACCGCTTGTGTTTTATTCATGGCTTCTGGAAAAAACCTGATGCAGAACTTTGGTCAACAGAGTTATTAGTATACAAAGGTAGATGGCAAGATTGAAAGCCAGTCTGCATTTATCAAAGTGGAAGGTGAAACAAAAAGATTTCCCAGCAAAATGCCACTGACATTTATATTAAAGGGGGGAACAAAGCCCAGATCTGACATTTAAAAATAATGCCACCTGTGTAAAACCTAAAGCTCATTTTTTACAGACAGCAGGAAAGCTTCAAGGCAACTCCCCTTTTCCATTTGTTAATTGTGCAGCCTTTCATCATAAAGGGCTTACTTCTTTGCCTTTTCACATTCTTCAAAAGTGATATTGAATAGTGACTATGCAAAAAGCAATGCAGCAAGAATTAAGTGAGTTGAAGAGATCTCAGCACAGGTAGCAGAGCATCACATTTAATTCCTCTGGTGCTTATTTTAATAACATTTATCATGATGAACTCTTAAGTCATTACAGAGCATGAAATATGCAGTGCCGTGCTTTGCCATTTAACATATAATTTATCTCCTCAATGCTGTGACGAAGACATTATTACTTTTTTTTTTAATAACTTCTTATCAAGTAGGTTCAGCCACATACCACTGGTTTTATTTCAAAACTCTGCACAACAGTCATAATCAGGAACTGATGCCTAATTTTTTTCTTCATTACTAAGAAAAAAACCCACCTCAGGCCACATGTCAGAGTCACTAATCAACAAAGGTGCCTGCAGGTGAAAAGTAGGGAAAGGAGTTCTCACTTATCAAAGACCTTTTTCCCAGGTTTTTTCTCTCTCCTCATGTGGTTGAATGTTTCACAGATCCACAGGGTAAAGGAGAAAGGTTGTTTCTTTAGTTGTCAAGGTCAGAAGGTGCGCTTCTCTGACATACTATATACATGACAAAGAACTTCACCATGTTATTTCTGTATCAGACCTATCCATTTGTCATTGAACTACAACGTGTCATTCAGCTAGACATCTCTTCTTGATCTGAAGTGAATGGAGCACTTTTTCATCCCTAAATAAATCACTAATTTCTTTCATTGTACAAATGGTGCAAGTACTTTCTCTCACTTCACTTTCATTTCCAGCTACTAGACTTTGTACGGGGGAACAAAGAGCCCTCAGTCAGAAACCTCCTAATGTGTAGGTACTTGCAATTTTCCTGCCTCTAAGCCTACCTTGGCGAGCGAAAAGACTGATGCCCTTTAATGTCTCACTGAAAAGTCTGTTTAAAAGTCCTCTGCAGAGGAGAGTGGAGGATACTGCTTCATGTTTCTTAAAACACTGTAATCTCAAGATCACTGTTTTTTAATATTGCTTTTAAAGTGACTCACTCAGGGTGAGCACCAAATATGCTTGAAAAGATCTGTACCTCAGCAGGCTTTCAACACACTTATACAGGGGCAAACAGTGATGGCAGCAAGAAATCATCAGACCAGAAAATGAAAGATGAGCAGGAGTCACAACTCATCAACTGCTTAGACTTCAAGCACTTTGTAGGCATTGTAAGAGAGGGAAGAATTGAGAAGCATAACAAATACGAACACAAGTTCAGGCTTATTATTAGCATGTTTGTTCAGAGATTGCCTCTTTCCTAATTTTGATGATCACCTTTGTAACAACATACAGGCTGAAAAGAACAACGTGAACTACACAGGCGCCCTAATGTGTCCTAAAACCAGTGGTAATGGCCCAGGACAAGTCAGGTGGTTGGTTCAGCAATATGCTCAGTGAGCAGTGGCATTCATAAAAACATCCCATGCACATAAAAAGTAATCAAGAAACAGCAGTCAAAATGGTCACCATGCACTTCACGTAATTTAACTGCCCAGTTGCAAGTCTGAATGTCTTTTCACACGATGGAAGGTTTGGAAGTGCCTTGAGGACAAGGAGCCAGAGCCTGACTGCAAAGCAGGGTGTATTAGGGTAACAGGGGCTAGACTACACTAGACAGAATGGGGTTCCTCTCTACATCCTCATGAAGTTTAAGGTATTTTGAAAATAATGAGAAAGCTCTTCTCAGCTGCCTGATTTTTGCCCCAGGTGGTGTAAAAGCATATAGGTTTTGGTAACTCAAAGTAGACAGTTTGTTAAAGAAACCAAAAGACATCACCTTGTTCTCCTCTATAGCTAATCCGGTGAAACACAACTAAAGGGCTTATTTCAGGTGTCAGTTTTGCATTTGCATCAGAGCTGAATTACAAGACCTACAGAACTTCCATTAATTTATTGGCTTGCTCACCCATTTACGAACTGAGTTATTAATGATCATTTCACAGATTAATTTGCTGAGGCCGTTAACTTGACACAATTAATAGTTATGAATGTAGGGAAACTATTACACTCCCCTTTTTCTGAGAAGCCTCTAGCACCCAAGACACACAACAACCCTATGGCAGGGTGTGCATCAGTGGGGCACAGCCCCTCTGTGGGGGTCTGCAGTGGGGAGAGCCCTTTCTGCTCCACCCCTGTGCCCTGTGCAGACTGTGCGCGCTGCCTACACAGACTCCCCTCTCCTGCTGGGATCCCTGCAGCGGGTACACGGTGGTTCCCACTGCCTGCAGCCCAGGGCATCATCCCACCGGGTTCTGCAGCAAGGAACAAGAGTGCACACTGCAGATGGCTTTGCACACCTGCCCCTGCCTGGTGGGCATGAGACATAGAGGCTTGGGAGCTCCCACTCAGCTGCCAAAGGCTCTAAAGATATCAGCCACAAACCCAGCAATTCTACCGCCTTTAGGTAAATCTCAGCAAGTAAGGGCATCATCAGGAGTGTCAGTGGGAGGGAAAAGCATAAAATCTGGACTGAAACTGGTATGAAATACTTTGCCTGAGACAATACAGCAAGTCTTTGACAAAGCCAAGCCAGATGATCTCTCTTTCTGATGTGAAGGACCTCAAACAGGACCTCTCATTTACCCCTGCCCCTACTTCTGCCCTCAGTAGATGCAGGTTCTAAATACAGGATGCAGGACGCTGCAGTCCTATAACCTATATGGGACAGCACTGCTTTTTGGGCCCCTCACTTCAAGAAAGACATAGAAGTGCTGGAGCATGTCCAGAGATGGGAGTGAAGCTGGGGAAGGGTTCAGAGCACAAGTTTTATGAGCAGCAGCTGAGGGAACTGGGGTTGTGTACCCTGGAGAGGAGGAGACTCAGGAGGACCTTATTGCTCCCTAGAACTACTTGACTGGAGGTTGCAGGCAGGTGGGGGTTGGGCTCTTCTCCCAGATGATCAGCCTCAAGATACACCAGAGGAGGTTTAGATTGGATATTAGGAAAACTTTCTTCACTGAAAGGGTGGTCAAGCACTGAAACAGGCTGTCCAGGGAGGTGGAGGGAATCACCATCCCTGAAGGCATTTAAAAAACACGTAAATGCAGTGCTTAGGGACATGGTTTAGTGATGGACTTGGCAGTCCTGGTTGCAATGGCAGTAATGGTTGGACTTGATCTCAAAGGTCTTTTCCAACCTAAGTGATTCTATGATTCTATGTATTATCCATCTTTCAGCCACTGAGCAAGATACCGAAAGCAGTACCCTTTCTCGAACCACCCTTCCAACAACAGCAGCAAAGTCCTTCTTTCATGCGGCTTGCCTGCACTGGGGAGAGGAGGTGGGACAGGTACCTCCAATGCAGCTTTTTGCTTCTATTCCTTTTAGATAGAGCTTTACATCTAAATGCTAATTTTGCAGAACAAAGAATGGCAATTCTTCCGATTCAGGAGCCTCTCGGTGTGTGCAGCACCAGGCTTGCACTGACGTGTGCTGCCACTGCTGCCCGTTCCTAGCGTGAGAGTAAGATAGTCCAGACCTGACTGGTGTGATGGTAAAGGTTGGCTGCTTGCTGCAGGCACAACAAGCAGATGAACAATAAGATCACCTGGAAGAGGAGTGACAGAAGTGATCGGTGCTTGTCATGGTGCCCCAACAGCCGAGCTGCACCACAGCACGGTGCCGAGGCTGTGGCACGGGGCACAGCACACGTCTTGCTCCAGGGCTCAGCGGCTGTACACAGCCAGAAAAGCAGCAGTACAAACAATTCTTAAAAAACATCAGATGTGTGGAAATCACATTTATTCCTCCTCCTACTTCAAACTCCATAGGCTCTAAGTTCCCCCTGCTTTATCAGCTTTTAACTCCCCCCACCCCCTCCTACCCCACCCTCCTGCCAACAGATATTTAAGAAATATAAACTTATAACTCCTTCTACTGGCAACTAAGCGGTTGACAAAAATAAATCTCCAATATTAGTTCCCTTTTTGCACACTTGTTCTCACTCAAGGGTACTTTGGAAAGTATTCTCTTTGTCACACTACAGTAACCCAGCGCTTTGGGAATCATAATGTATCATTTCATAGCTTTGGTGGATAAATAGCTATAATTTTCATTAGTCCTCCTTGAGTAAGCTTTCCCATTGAAACAAGAGACAGGGCAGGGTGTGAGGTTCTCTGTCACTAAAACCGTGGCTTTGTCTCGCTAACTGATAAGATGGGATAAAATGACAGAAATTATAATAAAGCCAATCAATATGTGTGCACATATTATATACAGCAGATGAAGGGCTTCATTTGTAACAACGCTCGCGGTGAGTTTGTAACCTGTTCTACCAGCTGCTCTCTGTGGAGGTCTTAAAAAGCTGAGGCCCCACTTTGTGTCTGTGGGGACAGCCCCGTGGGCTCCATGGCCATGGCTCGTGGATTTATTGCAGAAGGAGCTGACCTTTACCTCCTGTGGATATGAGTGATGTCCATGTGTTGGAGGTGCAGTTATACAAGAAGTGAAGAATCCAACACTCGGCTGCAGGAAGGAGCAAAATGCTGTTAAGCCTGCATGCTGTGAGCATGGGCAAACACCCCTCTGTCGAAGAAGAACAGATGGTCTTTCCTTAAACTCAGGAAAGTTTAGCAGGAAAAACTTAGAATGCCTCCATGTGCATGGTTTTTCTCAGTTAAAAAGAGCGTTAAAGTACACGGAAGTGACATGCAAATTAAACATGGAGTAGAAATGGGAAGGGCTTGTAAATTACATTTTATTATGGTTGTTTATCATTTTAACATGATTTAGCCCTGCTTTGAGGGGGCAGGTGGACCAGGCAGCCTAAGATATTCCATTCCTCTGAACTAGCATTGGAGGTTTATTTATAAGCATTTTCTATGGCATACTTTACCAATCCAGAAATCATCAATTTACACCTGTACCATGCTGGAAACTCCTATCAGCCATCTTCTAGCCCTACACAAAACCATCTTGATGCATAATGTAACCCAAACCCTACACACACAGCAAACATGAAAAAAATTGTTAAGTGAAGGCATTTTCTTTCCAGACACGTCTGAAGGCACAGAGAATGGATCCTTCCCCCAGCTGGAGCAGATTTCATCTCAAGTATTCGGTATCTGATAGAACACTGTAATTGACAAATTATCATGGAATATTTTTTACCACTAAATATATCTTTATAGATTTCTCAAGTCTCGCTGTGTTTCTAAGGGCATTAATGTGATCTCTTAATATCTCAGCAATCTCTAAACAGAAGGCAGAAGCCCTTGATTAAGTAATTAGTTATGTCAGTAGGCAGAAATCATCAGCAAAATCATACCTTTTTTTGGTATAAATTAAACAAAAAAAACCCCCAGAGAATAGACTTGTAGTACAAATTAAAAAATCCATTTCTCATTCATCAATAATTCACCTTGGCAATTCGTATCACTCTTGCACAGGGGGTAAATGGTTTACAGCCCCCAGCACAGAAAAGGCTCCCAGACTGGGGAAAAGGCCCATAAGCAGATGGCACTGCCACGCACAGACATGCTGCGACTCTCATCGGTTCTCCTGTGGGACAGGGACAGTATGGCCCTCTCTCCCTGCGGAGAGTGACGATCTAGAAACTTTGTGAGACTGTGTGGTCCTGTTTACCTAATTAACTTATCCTTGGTCAGAAGGAAGATGTGGTCTGGCCTCAAAATCTGTTATAAATTCTCAGCAGGGTAGCAGAACCCAGAAAATGCATTGACCTGTCAGACCACATTCACAGAAAGGAGGATCATTGAATGCTTCCTTCTGCTAAGGAATTCACTGAGAAGAAATATAGCTAACCTTTGTGGGTTTTTTCCATTCAGTTATAGAAAGCACAATAACCACATCTTAAAGGCTGAATCATTACAAGAGCAATCTTGAGAACTAATAACATGAAAGCCAATATTGATGAGATTGGGGTGAGAGAACAGTTACGCAGCTGGTTTTCCCACAAACATAGGGAGCGGGAAGCCTCCTCATTTCCTTGTGGGCCAAAAAAGATGCTCAGGGGATGTAAATTCCACCAATTTCAAATCAGAACCAGATCACATCGGTTTACAATTCCTTCCTCTGCCTTCAGAGTGATTACTGTAGCAGCATCATATTACTTTTTATGTAATGTCAGTTTTATTTCCAGCTACTTTACATAATAACACTTGATAATTCATTACATGTTGTTTTGACTCAGCGCACACACTCTTGCACTGTGAATATAGCACATACTCACAGAAGCAGATCTACACCTTCCCCTCTGCTATGTGCTTTTCTTACTTGGCAATACACATGCTAGGACTAGGTTGCTCTCTAAACACACTTCATTCATTTCCTGGCATTACACATTAATGATGGATTTGTGCTTTAACACAGCTGCTTCTAAATAAAGCTTTGGTTTGCCTGAGATAGGCTGTATGTAGTAGGCAGGTGATCTGTGCTTTGCCAATGCTATTTTGCAGTCAAAGAAAACCTGCTTAGCAGCAGGGTTATGTACAGCTGGACAATGAACGGTTTGATAAATCTGGTAATGTTCCTCACACAACATCATCAAGGAGAAAATAGGCAAGCGTGCTGACCCAGCCCTCACTGATATTCCTGAAGCGTGTGGCCTCTTCAGTGGTTTTCAATCTTGTCTTTACTATTACCACCACCTGACAAGAGAGAACGGACCTTTCTCCTACCCAGCAAGCAAACCAGACTGCCATGCCCTGCAGCCAGCTGATGAAACCTTAGAGCCAGTAATAAACTTGGTGGCCTAGCAAACCTCTGCTGCTCGCCTTGACAAAGGAATCCTTGGTGAAGCAGTATGGCCTGTGCCATAGGGAAAGTTGAAACTAAATGTTAATGACTCCATCTGGCCTTAAAACTTTGCATTGGGTGGGCTTCCTTTTCCTTTTTTAAGACTAACACTGCCCGGATGAATGGAACTCCTTCAAGCAGCGTTTTATAGAGGTCATGGTGAGATGTTAGAGCACCTCAGGTTCCGCAAACACCACTTTTTCTACTGTAAAAATTATGAACACCATAAAAAAAAGAAAACCAACAAAAAAACCCCAACCAAAAAACCCAAACAGGACTGAAATAAATGTTTGTGTAAATTCTATACATAACATTTTCACTATGGTTGTGAAATAGCTTTAGAATTGGTTTCAAAGGAACATAAAATGGCTTTGTGATTTCAAAATAGATTTGGAATGGTTGAAGTCAAGTCCGTGTTCTGAAAAGCATCCTCAAAATGTCTTGGCATTACAGTGCCTTGGATGTTTTCTATGTTCTATCTTGGGAGCAGATAAAATCTGCATTTTTTCTAGACATTACTGTTTGTTATAAACTGTCATGAGAAAGTTAGCTGGATATAGCAGAGGAAGTGTCCTCATGCTGATAAAAAAAAATGTTCTGAGCAGCAGGCTACCTCCCTGGTTAAAGGGCTGCTGGGTAGGTAGTGCCACAGCAACTGAGGGGAAGCAAGTGCACGGGAGTACAGGCTTGGGATTCAGGGAAGCAAAGAAGTAATCCCTTTGCTATGTAGCACCGTGGGCTGTGCAGCAGGCCTGGGGATATGATCTCCATCGGTGGTGCTGCTCACTAATGCCAGGAGCACACAGGGGCAAACAGAGAGCAGGCAGGTAGTGAGGGGGCACTTACCGAGAGCAAACATGGCACGTCACACTGGGGTGCTGCCTCTGCCTCCCCCAGCTGCCCACCAAAGCTGCCTCGGGCACACAAGCTGTGACTGCAAAGTGGGTCTGAAGAACGGAGTAGGTAGGAACATGGGGAATGAAGAACCATGAAAAGGAATGAAGAAGGTATTTGTGTCACCTAACTTTTGTGATCTGAATGGCTCTCAGGTAGTACCCCTCCTTCTACTGACTTCAGAGAACATCCACTGCTAACCTTCACCAAACTGTACTTCAGTTAGATGTCTAAAGCTAATGGTATAAACACCCTCTTCATCTCACTTCCAACCTAAATTATGCTGCTGTAGTAAATAACAAGGCAGTTGCAATGCAACCGCTTCCTCACTCCTCACAGTGCTGTAGATCTACACCTTTTCTCCTCACTAATCAATTCCTGCCCTCATTTGGCCAACAAGTTCTTTTTTCAACTTAGGAAGAATTTGCAGCATCCATGTCTTGGTCATCTGAACCGAATTACTTTGGACAGTGAATAGGACAACCGGGAAAGTCCAAGCTCCACGCCATGAAATATTTCCATCTGTTTCAGGGAAGACGGCCCATGTGCTGGATCTCAGTCTCAGTGATTTTGTTAGTCAGACTCTGGGGGGCACTAGGATCTCATGATGAAAACCAGGACAGACTCACTGCTGTTTCCCACACTCATATTTGCAGCTATTTGGATTTTGAATGTAAAATCAGGGCCAACAGTGATTAAGTTTCGGATGAGCCTCATCACGCTTCAGAATTCCCCTACTTCCACTACTACAAACTCTCTCTGGACCTCTTCAGCTGGGAAACCAGCACAGAGATCTCGGGAGAAAATGCTTATCTTCAGTTCTGAAACTGAATACGTGACATGAAACTGCAATGCGTTAAATACTTAAAAAGTCCTACACCCTCAGCTGGCACAGCAGGAGTATGGACACGGACTGATGTACTGGATGCCAGAGCCGCTTGTCTGTACGGCTTTCCCCTTCCCCCTGCCCTTCGCAATATATTAGTTCAGCTCTTGATCCCAAACAAACTTAGAGAACACAGGGACATGAGCAGGTTGTTGGTTTTTTCCCCTGTGGCTTCTGCTCATCACTGACTTCTCACAGAAGCACAGGATGGGGTTCATGTTCTCTTACTATCTTCATCTTGCTTTCCTACATAATGATCTCGGTTTATAAGGACAAAACAATATTCAAAACAATTATTAATTACAACGAGAAAACTGCTTCTAAAGTGAAGTTAAGATGATAATAGTGTAAAACTATGATGTGAGGTAGTCCACGGAAGCCTTCTAAGATGCCAGTTGCATGGAACACCCACATAGTCATTCACCCTGTTCATAACAGTAGCTAGGAACCACTACTATAAAAATAGCAATGATAAAAAAATCCAATTGCAAAATTCACATTTCAGTCCGCTACTTATTTGAATTATATGTTAGCATCTCCTCTCCCTGACGGTCTGATACGGTTAGCCAAAATGGCAGGAATAGCAAAATATTATCATCAAACATGTGACTTGCAATTTAAGCAATATAACCATCTCCATATAACCACCTCCCTATCATATAAGGCAAAAATATCACAGATTTTGTGGAATTTGTCTATACACTGAATATTTCAAATGACAGTTGCCTGCTAGCAGTCTCAAGACCAAACAGTTACACTGAAATATGTTTAAGTAAACTATACTTCTGTTTAAATGTACAGATTTTCAAAGAACACTGAAAACCTGGAAAATCTCTTCAAATTAATCACTGTGAATTATTCAGTTAGTTACAATTCTAGTAATTTGTGCTTCAGAGAATAAAAAGCATGCAATTTATTTGTCTGACTCTCACAGAGTGTCCATCCCTTCCTTTAAGCTCTATTTTCACCATGCTTTACGAGGACCCTTAGCTCTACAAAACCATATTAAGAACAGACTGAACTTCCCAAAGTACACTGAGCAGAAACTAGAAGTTCTAGGTGAAACCTCCAAGAGGGAATATTTTTTGGCATCTTTGATAATTGCAGTCCCTAATGTCTTTAATTCCTAGATTAAAAGCAGAAGGAGGTGGGGAAAGAAAATCCTTTTTCACAGACTGATATTGTCATCTGAGGATATTATCTAACTGCAATTTCTGCTTTTAAAGGACTTCAAAAGGAACTGATATTTTTATAGATGCCTGAACTCTCATAATCTGTACAGCTGCCAGCTGTTAATACTCAGGAGAAACAGAAATTCAGTTATTTAAGACCACAAAGAAACAAAACCAAAAATCCAATGTACAAAGCATACAAAGAGAATTCTAATTTGACCTTTATCTTTAATCCAAAGTCAGAAACTGTTTGCCTGAAAATGTGGTAATTGCAAGATTCAATTCAACCCCACTCAGAGGCTGAGAAAGCTGATGTCTATCTGAAGCTAAACGAAGTACAGATAAACCCAGTGTACAAACATCTACCTTTGCAAGCCTTACAATGACCTTTTTTTTGGGAAAAGAATCAAAAGCAGTACTCCTATCACAATAGTGCAAATGAACCAGCTGGAGCATATGTATTTTCGTGCACATCTATACATATGGCACTGTCACGGTAAAAGGCTTCAATGCACATTATTCAATCTTTGCTTTTGATACACAAGAAGCTGTCACTCTTACTGTCACTTTTGCATGGCATTCTCTAGAGCTATTTTGATGGGCCTTGGACTAAATGGTCTTAGAAGCTCTATCAAGAGCCATATTTAAATAAAAGGGGTTTCTTAGGGGGTCAGTGTATTATTATGGGAAAGAATGACAGTGCTTTGTCTGCAGAGGGAATCCAACACTACACCCTGCAGCTGTTGCTGTAGGAAAAAAGTCTTTGCCCATTGTCCCTGTGTGCTTTGTCAAGTGATATGGGGTATCCAGATGCAACTGCCTTTTTCAAGACTTTGTCTTAAGATTTGTCCATTGCTGGTGAAAGCAACCTAAACTCAACTGGTCTTGAAGGAACTACCCACTAAAGGAACAAAAGCAAGCAAGCTCCCCCACCCGCAGGCCACCACACACCTATCCCTTACCGGGCCCATGTTTTTCTGACCCTGTTTCTTCCCCCAAGGATGATGTGAAGTACAAGCACCATACTGTCTTGAAACCACTCAGCTTGATAACTCTCTTTTCTTTCAAGGGTACCAGAAAAAAAAATAATTCTTATACCCAAACAGCTGTGCTCCTCAGTAAGTGCAAGCACTAGCTGCTGAGGGAAACAATGTGCTCCCAACAACTACCACCCTCCGTACTGCACTCGCAGTCCAGGCATCCACAGCTAATCAGTTCAGCAAGAAACAAACTGACTGAAACCAAGTGCTCCTGCTTCCCACGTCCAAGCACCCGCCATCCAAAGGCACCTCACCTGAGGGGTCATTCCACCCAGCCCATCCTCCCTCCTCCTCAGAGCAGTGAATTCAGAAACGCTGGCCAGATTTCCCAGGTTCCCCTCTGCTTCCCACTGCAGGAGTATCGATTTGCTCAGGAACACGGACTTTGGAGGTAACCTGCACGTGAGCAAACAGCAAGCAGGTCCTGGGCGCAAAGCACCGGAGGGCTCCATCGGATTAACTTCTCCCCACCTTCCCCTGCTGCAGCTGCTGAGAAAGAGCAGCCACAGAATTCCAGTTTGAATCATAGTTTTGTTCACTCTCCACAGAACAGTAATAAAAGGTTCAACTGCGGGAGGAAGGGGGAGAAATACCACAACCACTCATTCCCACCAGCCATACATCTGGCCCTTAATTACCCTATGGTATTTATATAATAAAAAAAATATTCAACTTGTATGACTGATCATGTTGGAGTAGTGGAACGCATTAGCAAATAAATAGCAAAACACACAAATTTGTCAACAGATGGATTACAACCAATGTAATTAAATGCAAAATAGTTCTGCTTTTAAAGCAATTGCTCATAAATTAGCCTGTCAGCAAATGTATGCAACTAATTGCATGAAAAAAATTAGGCCATGAGACAATATTATCTGCACATAGTCTTTCCAAACAATGTAGAAATGATTGGGTACATTATTAATTGAAAAGAAGTCAAACTGCATTAGTTTAATTGCTCTTTTTTGTGCAAACCTATTAGAATAATTTGTACAATATTTATTCCTTTTTACATTTCATGATAGGTATTTAACTCCTGTTTGTCGACTAACAATAATGATTTCACCTTTTTCTCAGCTTAATAAATGCAAGAAGAATGCTCTGTTTGTCCACAGCGATGGTGAACTGAGGCTGTGTCCCAAGAGGGTGTAAGGAGAACGAGAGCTGAAGCTGTCCTTGGAGACACAGTCCTTTCTAAACGAACCAGAGGCTAAAGTGGAAATCAAAGGTTGCAAGAAAAGCTTGTTTGCAGAGAGGAAAGACTTCAGAATGTGTTTTACAGTTTTTTAAAAAATGTATCCATAATGACATTGACAGCCCTGAGCAAAGCCAATTCAGAGCTGTCAGCTTTCACATCCAGAGCCCTGCTCCGAGATACCTAATTACAGGTTTAATCCTGTGATTTTCAGCCCCAGGTCTACCAAGGCTCTATGGGCTACTGTTCAAGAACTTATGAAGGGTCATGCAGAAAAGCAAGTCTGTTCCCTCATACTTGCTGTGTGCAGGATTTGGCATCTCTGTTTGGGTTTGTGGATCCCCACTATTTCCCCGGAAATGGCTGAAAAACCACTCACAGCCCAAGGCTGGCAGTCATGAATGCAAAGATCGCCTTGATTTCAGGAAGCTTTGCGTAAGTTCTATAATCAAAAGAGATAATGCATTGAGCTTCACTCAGGTCTACTGCTGGTATAAACGGGGAGAGCCTCTGCTGACATCAGAAAAACCACCCTGAAAGAAAGATCACAGCTGTGATGCATTTCATGTACCTAATCAAAACATCTGCAATTTGAGTACGGGTAATGAACTGCTCACAGACAATTGGTGAACTAAGAATCATCCGTGTAAATTATTCAGTGACTAATTTTGACTAATGAATACATTTAAGAAAAAAATGATAGCTATTTACTTTACATATCTTAATCTTTTTTTTTCCCCCCCTCCTTTCTCTACATGAATTAAAACTGGCAGAGAAGTCAGAAGAAAAACAGAATTGCATGCAGAAATTGTCAGTCTGGTGGCAAAACCACACATCCCTCCAAAAAGCTTCACAAGCGAGCAAACTTGTTAACTGAACCAAAATGAAAATACGGATGATCCAACAGCAGTTCCCACCTGCCTGTGTTGGACATTTTTCCAAAGTGATGGAGACAAGGGGCTCCCAGAGCAGAATCTGTAGGCAGTAGGCAGCCTGGCAGGCAGAGAACTGCCTGGGGACACGGAGAATCTGCGTTCAAATTCATTGCTTTGTTCTATATTGAGAATGAATTCCTAATCATTAGGCCACAGCATCGCCACAGTAGAGTTCGTCATCTCTCTTACTGATGGTATTTCCTCTAATATGGAATAACTATAAATTAATTGGATGAGAAAAGAACAGAAAGCGAGAATCGTTCTGTTGTAACCTTGGGTTCAGTCCCTTGGGCTGTGCCCCCTGTCGTCTCCAGGCTAGTGGGTACTTAACAGTACATGAAGTAAAATAGCTTCTTTACAGCTGCCTGAGAGCTCCCCCAGCCTGACCCCCGGCCCACAAGGTGGGCCGTAGCTCCTTACAGCAGAGTGTTGGTATTTAAAAGGGCAGAATGACACATTTCTTCTTAATAACTCACCCCAAAAAACAAATATAAAATAACTTCTTTGGTCAGTATTTGCAGGTAGTTTCAGGGCACCACAAGCCACTTTCTGGATGCAGGGATGAGTCTTCTTAATCTCCAGAGAATAAAATTTGGTTCTTGATTGGGTGTTTTAGCAGATGAAATCTAACGAAGTCTGACATTAGTTGATAATGAAGAAGTTTCTTCTGCATATATTATAAAGCTGACATTTATGGATAGCCCTCCAGAAGAGATTGAGAAGATAACCACAGGGGAATGAGGCTTGTCATTCTTTGTTTCTGATCTGGGACTCTGCTCAAGGAAGAAACGTGCACATGAAATGAGGAAGCTTGCTGGTGGCTCCACTGTAGGGTTTGGTACACAAACACACAAGTATTTGAACTTATATGCAAATGAGCAACAGCGTGGCTTGTGAAATGGGTGAAGGAAAACATGCCATTTCACCCACAATAAGGTGCACTTCCTGGTTTTCAAATTGGAAGTAATTTCTCAGCAGAGAATGAAGCCACACTGGTCTCCATGTCTAGGCTTTGCAACCTTTTTGGACATGGATCTGAAGCTGTGCACCTTTACACACAAGGGACACGCAGTGGCCAAACCCATGGGCACCATTTAAGGTGATGGAGACTGCTGAAAATGCAGCTATGTTTTGAACAAGTGGGCATCACAGGATCCCTGAAGACACTTTTAGTTTCCATATCCACATCTGGGATTTAGTAGAAGCAATTCTTGTGCTGCCTATAGTGTATTCAGTGGGATCTGGAACGGTTACAAAATGACTTACAATCCACCCATTTATAGTCTAAAATCTTGCTAATTTGTCACAAAAGAGAGTTCTGTCAAAATTAGCCCATTTGGATGTCCCAGGAGGAAGAAAACAGGGTTAAGATTTCCTCCTCCTACTCAGTAGGTTTGGAAGATACAGCTTAATAATGATGGATCAAGATAATGTTAATAAATAGATCAGTAAATCAAACAAGTCTTTGGTATTGCAAAGATTGTTTCCACTTTTCTTACACTGTTTCCTAAGTAGTTTTGGAAAGAGGCAAAAATCAAGGCTGTGAAAAAGAATTCCTTGATTCAGACAATGCAGGGGAAATGGAGAAACCAAACCAAAAGAAGAGTGAAAATAAGAGTAGCAAATCTGAGCTCTTAACTCCTGGGCTTGTTTAAAGCATTATTCCTAGCATAGGATTCACCTTCAAAATCCTTATTTCTCTCTGTTGGAGTTATTGGTTGCAGTTTTTTCAAGGTAAACTTTTGCTTCTGAGAAATTTGCATTATATGAGGTTTGGGAACTTGATCAGAAATTTAGTTTAGCAAGACAGCTGCTCTTTAAAGCTCCCATTTCCTCCAGATCTGCAGGGTTAAGAGCAGGGTCTAGCACCTCTGCCTTCTCAGACGACTGAGGAAAGTTAAGGGTGGTGGGTGTAGGTCTGACTGCATGATGGGCACTGGTAGAATCCCCCAAAATGCTCTGGCTTTACCACTTATGGAACTGCTAAGAAGGGAGAAAAAATAAAATGCACTGGATAGAGGCTTCTGTGATCACTTAAAGCACACATAACATTTACAAAGTTTTTTGCTTAGGGCATATCCTGTTGGAAGTATTAAGGGTTCCTAATATCCTGAAGGAGGCACTGGGGATCTTACCAGAAATCTCCCAACACCCAGCCAGGTACTGCTGAGCAAAGGAGCCTCATTGATCCTGAGCCTTCAGAAAGCCTTTGCAGGGAGTTTTACCAAAACAGAAAGAGTATTTTTTTTTTTCCTTTTCACATTAGATCCAACCAAATGGTCAAACACAAACACAGACTTGCTTCCCAGCTGGCAGCTTTTCAATTAATCTAGCAAGCATCATAGGATGCCTGTTGATTAGAGAAAGCAAGGAGTAGAACAGCAGACTCCAGCAGCCTTGGTAAACACCCGAGAGAGAGGAATTCCACTATATGTAAGTGTCCGCTGGGGCAAAGTTAGGCCCTACTTAAAGAAAATCAGGTAAAAAAATCAATGAACACTCAACACAGGACAGTGCTGTATTATTCCTGTATTGATAATCAGTTTGGCCTTCTTCCTCAATGGCAAGCTTTGCTTCACAACAAGGCTCACTGAACTTTTACAAGAAATGCCACAAAGCTGACAAGATTTCCAGATCATGGTGACAAGAACTGCTATCAATTATTTGTGTTTCTGCAGGGTCCAGGAGCTGTGGTGGCAGACCATGGACACCCAGAGCTACACGCTGCGCAGATGGGGCAGGGACAATCTCTTCCCCCACATCCTTACAGACCAACAGGACACCAGTGCCTGAAGGCAAAAAGGCAGCTAAGGAAGCAAGGAGATAACAGCAGTGGTGTTAGCAGCCGTCAGAAATTTCATAATTATTTTAGCCAAATAATGTTTAAGCAGGGAATGGCAGAAAGGAGAACGGCACAGCCTGCGGCAGGGTCCTTCCAGCTATGAAGGGCTTCATGGCTGGAGCACACAGAGAATGTGTTGAAGGCTGAGTGAGCACAGCTGCATCCCTGGCTGCATGGAAAAGGGAGACACTGTCTTGGCAGCATAGAAGTGATAATGGGGACGTGAAGAGATCAGGCAGGGCCTTTAAAGGAAAGGCAAGCAGTTAGTGCTGGTGGTGGTTAAAAAAACCCCAAGAACCAGCAGAAGGACACACAGAAAGAGGTTACACAGCTGAACCAGCCAGAAAACACCACTGGAGGAAATGTTTTACATTTTAGTGAGCTGCAAGTAGGAACCTCTGTTGTCAGAGTCAAGCTATGCTTCAAGCTGAGTATCAATCAGCTGTAGCACAGACATTAAGATTTTAAAAAAAGATGGTCAGAGACAGAGCTCAAATTATGGACCCAAGTATCAGGGAGAATGCTGGAACTTTCCATCCTGACTGACCAAAGGAAAGGCAGAAGAGTACTTTTATTATTCTTAGTATGACACTTTCTTTCTGTGCTTTAAGACAAGTAATCTGGATGCATGCAGACAAAAAAAAAATAAATAAAATAAAATCAAGATTTTCCAATGTGGGTGGATAAACCTGTCATTATTAAAATGAATCCATTAACTAAGATGCTTTATAAACTCCAGATGATCTCTCTCCTATTATCCTGTAAGGAGATTAAAATTTTTCATTGTTGCTTTTATGCAATTTCTTTGTAAAGGGAAATAGCTCAAGGTTAAATTGAAAAGCCTTTTCCACCCAATAAAGAGGCCATATTAATTTTCCCTCATCTTAGAGAAAATATATGGCCTTGTGAGATATAAAGGCTGTAAGTGTTCTTTTTTCTAGGCTCCTTGCTGATCTGTTTAATAATGGAACAGTGCCCTGGCCAGCCATCTGCTTTACTGCACTTTTCTCGTAGGGAGCAAGACTGGCCATGTCACTTCCAATCAGTTAAGTTCAATCCGAACAGGATAAAAGTTTGCAAAATACATTTCAAATCCTGGGAACAAGCAGTTAAGCCCTCTCTTGCAAATTAGGCATTCAGTGACTCTGATCTTCCTTTTAATTTACTGCCTCCAAGAAAGGAAATAGAAAATAAGAACAATGTTTCATTCCTGGCAGCAGTTTGCAGTAAGAATATGGGGACTTAGGCCAACACAGTACAATTAGCAACCATGCCAGAAAGTTAAATTTTGTGCACAAACTCTACACTGGATTTAGGCATATGTATGTATATTCACACACACACTTGCATATATTTACACACACAGAGAGGTATAACGTCCCACCCTGCTGTTACAGCTGCAATAGAAATCCTGACCAGTGACCAGTTCCTCTGTATTAGCTAACTGGTGTGGCTCTACCCTGAGCTGGGCAGATAAGACTCCAGGGCTTCCCAGATTCTTTAATTAACATTTCCCTTTGGCCCGCCGAGGAGCTGATTTAAGACCAGCTTTTCTCCTGGCGCCCACTGCCATACTCCTCCCATACTATTGTTTACGCATCTCTCAACTTTCTCTGCTGCCCACTTGGTCGGTGTGTGCCCAGCTCTCCTCTGCTCTGCTTGTGCCCTCCCCTCAAAGGGCACAGCCAGCTCCGCTGCCCTGATTAATGCTTGGTGCTACAAGACTCTTCCACAAGTGAATTTTCAGTATAGAATAAGCTCTGTAATCAGAGTATCGGTGTTCATACCAGAAACGCTACCCAAGGGTCAGTTCGGGGCACAGGCAGTAGGTTTTGAAGCGAAGCAGCCGCAGTGCCAGCACCGAGCAGCTGTGCAGTGCATGCACAGTCAAGAAGACACCCCTGAGGCACTGCATCTCCCATCTTTGTATGGGAAGAGGGAGTCTTGGAAAATCTGTATGTGTGGCAGCCCTCAGCACTGGTGAGCTCAGCGGCCAAGGCATTACCTGGTGGCCAGCAGCGTTTTTTGCGGAACTCTAGTGGCACATGTCAGCACATTTGGGGATATAAATGTAAGTGACTACCCCAGAGGCAGGCATGGCCTCCCAGGTAGTTTGCCTGTTTTGTCTTTGAGACGGGCTTACCTGGCTCCATGGGTGGGTGCGTACTGCTCCAGCCCAGCTGTACATTTCGGAATGGTTAGCACTGCACTGCTCATGATAGCTTTGAAGTGCGTGAACAGAAGGGGAGAGTACATCCACTGGTGTAGTGCATTAATGGCCCATGGCTGTCACCAGGGACAAAACTCTCCTGCTGCTTTCAGTGGGATGATTAGAGTTTATGGTGGAATGCGAGTTTCCATTAACAGCCAAGGTAAGTGAACATCAGGAAATTATACAAAGCGTAAGTTTTATGAGCTGAAAGATTTGTTACTTCCACCCACACAACTAAAGGCATTATTTTAAGAAAGTGTTTAAATTCTTCTTAAACCTTATTCTTGATACATCAAAAGAATCAACTAGAAACTCCCCCCTCCTCTCCAATTCTAATATGAACTCAACTCCCTGGGGTGCTTTTAGAGGCTTTTGATGGATAGCTTAACTCCTAATTGTCTGTTCAAAGCCTCTGCTGTTTCTAAGGTTTATTCTATCAGAGCTGTGAACAGGTGTGGTGGTGTCTGGGACAAATGCTTGTCCCCAGGACTCTCAGGACACCAGCTCTCCAGGCTAGGCAGGCAGAGCAAGTAGCCACTGACCCAGACCTGGCACCCCCCCACCTGCCCAGCACCACTTCCAGGACTTCTGCTCCAGCTCCTGCCACCGCCCTCCACCTGATGGGAGCAAAAACAGTCCAAGAAAGTTACTCCTGCTTTACAGGGGCTGTCCACTTCTGATGGGGGTGTGGAGGAACTGACCAGGCAGAATACATGAGGGCAAAAAGAAAGATAAACACAGTCACACAGTCCTTCCCAATTTTCTTCTCTCACCAGCAGGTGAAAGGGCACCTGAGACTTCTTCCCTCCGTCTCCCCCTGTATGTTGTTTTAAATCAGTTTTGCTGTTTATCCATGACACCACAAATAGTCAACACTTGCTCTGCTCAGTTGCAGAAATGTATGTTCATTTAAAAAATACAAAATTCCAAAATAAAACTGCTAAGGTCACTGGGCAAAATAACACAGTTACATACCAAATGATACATAGACATCAGACTCTGAAAACCAAAACTGGTTAAAACAAAACCATTCTGACACTTCCCATGACTCTCTGCAGAAGGCCAGGGGTATTTCACTGAACTATTTTTTCGTAAGTATTTGATCTGAAGACATACCGGTTTGGGAAACTTGAAAGAGTAACCTGCCATCTGAACTAGTGTGGGAATAAAACATTAGGGAAAATTTAAGTTGAAAGCCTTTGCAAGAATCACAAAATGTCACAGAAATATTCTTTTTCACCTACAGAACAAATAAATATGTGGATCTTCTGCCTAAGGATGTCTTCCAAGACTCGTATCTCTTCAACACAGAAGCTGCCTACTCAGAAGAATTCAGACTACTGCTCCTCCTGCCTGTGAATCAAACAACTCTGAAGTTAGCAGGAATTATTTGCCACTCGGCTCTACTTCTTGGTGGGAATCGCTGCCATGCTTCTGATTCCATGTGCATTGGTCTTGCACATATGCCGTCAATGAGAAGCTGGTCTAGGAGAATCTAGTATGACACATGACTTCTCTAGGCAGATGCTTGTTGACTTTGGATTTCCACACAATGCCACCTCTGAGTGCTGTTCCCCCTTACTGTCCATCAGTCAAAAAGGAGTCAGTAACTCTGTGACAGAGAGGTCTGTTCTTCAAAAAGCTGAAAAAGTCTGAACAAAATGTCTCTTGACTTGAATCTCTCATTCTTTCAAAGGGGCTCATATAAACCGACCAACTATTTACACAAATAATGGTAAGTTGTTTAAATCATTCCTAACCAATTGACTTAGAAGCTGTTTCTCCATGATTATACAGAGCTGTGGAGCAAACCTTCACTAACAAATCAGGTAAGAACATACTGCGTCTAATTGATTAGAACTTCACCCCAAATCAAAATGAGGTCTGATTTGAATCTTTGGGATTTGCAAGAGTTTGGATACTCCTCTTCATGTCCTGTGGCTCACTGCACGCACCTCCAGAGCTCAGGGTTTCAAAATACAAACCCAGCAAAATCAAGTAGGCATGAAGCAAATACAGAAGTTTGTCAGTCTAGAAAAAGAACCTAATTCTTCAACACAGACAACATGTCTTTTCCTTGTGGTAAAGTTTCAGTAAGTATTCAAAAGTCTGGTGCTTTTTTAATTTTAATCTTTTGAAACAGCATTCTGCAATTTCTTCGTGTGGACTCTGAAGGAGGGGAACAAAGCTGTGCCTGGCCTGGCAGCCTGCCTGCGCACACACGGTGACAGAAGGAGGGGGTTGATGCTTGCCTGCCACAAATAAAATTCAGTCTTCAATCTTTTTTCACAATTTGAAACTGAAAACCCCAGTCAATAATACTTACAGTCTTCCTTAAGCTACAACCAAAGAGCATAGGCCAAAACCTCTGTTACTTTTTTTTCCTCTTCCCCATAGCAATTCCTCTAAACATTCAGTCCAGCAGTTCAGGCTTAATTGCTCACTTTGAGACAATACAAACCTTTAGGAGCCCTAGGAGCCCTGTCTGACTGAAAGTTTTGAAGTAACTTTGATGTTTTTTGTAGCATCAGTGCTCAGAGGCACATTTTCAAAAATTTATCCAGACTCTATCTCTTCATATGCAAACAACTGGACATTAATATTTTAGCAGTAAAATTTAAGACTTCTGCATAATTTGGAAAATAATGAGGCCTCTTACTATTTAAGATATCTGTTTCTATATAAGTTATTAGACTCCAAGGATCCATATTAAAATCAATCTTAATTGTCCAGAAACAGCCATAAGTTGGATTTAAGAATACATCATTCTAATTTATTTCAGTAACAAGACATGCAGTAAGTGGCAAATACCCTGACCAAAAGCACATATTATTTTCTGCTCCCAAGCTATTATTTTTCTGGGATCAGAGACATTCTTTTAACGAGATGTTCTCTGTGTGGGATACAACAATGCCTGTCCGACCCTAACTCAGCAAAGGACTTGCTACTCCAATTAATGTCTCTGCTTAAGAGCAACCTTGAACTTGGAGGGGATACAGAAATCCCACTGATTTCCACAGATAGGAAACTTGTAGCAGTATGAAGCCATAGCATGCAGAAGCATCCCAGAGTTCAGAAAGCCTAGTAAGGGAAGAAGGGCTCTGCGTTAATCTATCTCAGATGCCTCTAGTGTGGATCCATTTGCACAGTGCTTTGCTCAATGATGCTACAATTGCCCCTCCATCCCTAGGACAGCAATTCCCCAACTTCCCTCCTGGCTGTCCACTTTTGGGCTCACAATTCCCTCTCTAATTTCTACAGCGAATTTTTGATGCCACTTCTTAGCACCGTGACCCTGTTCAGACTTGCAGTCCTTGCCTGTGGGAACCGCTGCCCGGATCCACAAAAGGATAAAGGTGACCAAGCCTCATGCGCTGGCAAATGCTCAGGCCAGAACCACCGTCTTTTAAAAATCCTACTGAATTGCAGCTGACTCCTGGGCTAACAACATCTCCATCTCCTAAATATCAGCAGTGCAGACACGTCTCTGGGTGATGCTGCAAAGCAATTAAGAGTGCCCTGTAGGTCTAGACATACTTGGATATCACCTGATGTGTTCAGCCCACTGATCTGGGATGGTGTGGAAGTTCCAGGGCTATCACTTGTCAAGAATGAAAGCAAGCTCTGACCTATTTTTTCACCACTTTCATAAGTAAGGGCATAAGGAATTAATTCCAAGACAAGATGTAAGTCTGTAAAAATTTCTGCAGAAGGAGATGCCTCAGTTCCTGGGAAAAAAAATGGCAATTACTCAACATTTTATATAACTAGCTTTATCAACTCCTTCCTTGTTTCTGTGCTACCAGTGACTTCACTGCTTAGAGAGCCTAAAGCCTAAAGTCAAGACTGGGAATTCCTCTGTGATAGCAAGGGTCCTTAAGATGGATCATATAATACTAATCATCAGGCTTATAACCTTTGTGTATTTAGTCCAAAGTGTTTTCACAAGCAGAGAAGGGTCTTAAACATACGCTGAAAGCTAAGTACATGCTTCAGTACACTACAAATAGAGCTATTTATGTTTGAAATAACACATTTTGTAAAGCTCTGATCCAGAAAACATACTTCAAGGTTTTGCGTATAAATACTGCACAGATCACCAGTAGCTGTAACATTTCCCGTATGCTCCTGTGAACATTTCATTCATTTCCTCCGCTATTGGTCATTTGTATGCTGGCACTCCTATCTTGCAAAATCATGTGCAGAGGTTTTCATTTTTGTCTTCCCCCATTCTTGGCTTTAGACAGAGGGGCTCATCAGAGAGTTGAACTGGTGCGTAATGAAAGGCTTCATGTTTATTATTTTTCTTAATGGTTGAAGATGATAAGTTCCAAAACCTATGAAGAGAGAGTTCCCCCTTTGAAAAACACAAGCACAGATGGTTGCTTTTACCCTGACACATCAGCACTTTGTAGAGGACTATTTCTTGTTATAAATGATACAATCTCAGATAATTTATACTTCTACTTGCTCCTAAAAAGACCTTTTGTATCTGTCTGAATACTGTTTCCTAGAAATATGTGCCACTTCACAAAACTCTGCTTTGATGGTGAGATTAATCGTATCAGCTTTCTTAGGAGAGTGGTCAGGTTGATTTTTGAACATTCCTAATGAAAACTGCTTTTTTTCCGCTCTTCTCTTCATAGTTCATTAATTTTTAATTTTTTTTTTTTAAAGCCAGATCCAAGGCTTTGCTGAAATGAGCAGAGGCAATAGCATTTGAGATTGCAGACATGGTTAATGCCAGCATCAGCTTATGCTTAACTTCTTTTCATTTTTAACAGTCCTTGCCCTGCAGGTATAAAAAGGGAATTAAAGCCATAAGGCACTGCTTCAGATTTGTTCTCTTAATTAGCTCCTGCCATAGTGGATTAATTCCATCTGCAATGTGTTGCCATCTCTGCAGAAGTTTATCGTAGTGGAATGGGGGATTAATGATGAGAGTGTATGCCTAGACATCCCAGCTGTCCGTAAGCTGGCTGTAATGGGATCAGTGCAGATGGTACCATTGCTCTCCTTAAGTATCACTGAAGGTGAGGAATTCGTTTTCTATAAACCTGTCACATGCAGTTACTCATTCACTGCAGAAAATAAAGTGTCAGCTGCAGATCTGACTTAAAAATAGTGGGCAGTGGATCTGATCATCTCAAAAGAATCTCTTACTTTCCTGAAGAAATAGTGGGTTTATTAGCTTTGGCATTTTAAAGGTGAGCAAGAGAGACTAACTGTATTTCTCTCTGAATCATCTGGGGAACTACGGGCCTGCCAGCCTGTCCTGGGTGCCGGGGAAGGTGCCGGAGCAGACGGTGCTGAGCGCCATCACCCAGCACGTGCAGGACAGCCGGGGGGTCAGGCCCGGCCAGCGCGGGGTTATGGCAGGCAGGGCCTGCCTGGCTGCCCCGATCTCCTTGTGGGACAAGGTGACCCCCCTGACGGGTGAGGGGCAGGCTGCGGGTGGTGGCTGCCCGGGCTGGAGCGAAGCCTTTGGCACCGTCCCCACAGCATCTCCTGCAGCCACCGGCTGCTCCCGGCCGGGCCGGGGGGGCTCTGCGCGGGGTCAGGAGCTGGGGGGCGGCCGGGCCAGGGAGCGGTGGGGCATGGAGTCACATCCCGCTGGCGCCGGGCACACGGGGGGTTCCCCAGGGCTCAGCGCCGGGGCCCGTCCTGCTGCGTGTCTGCACCGCCGGGCTGGGCGAGGGGAGCGAGTGCCCCCTCAGTCAGGGCAGGGGGCACCCAGCTGGGGGGGGCTGAGCTGCTGGGGGGCAGGGGGCTCTGCGGGGGGGCTGGGCAGGCCGGGCTGCAGGCAGGTCGGGCTCGGGCTCTTCTCCCACATAACAAGGAGCAAACAGCCTCAGGTTGTGCCAGGGGAGGTTTAGGTTGGATATTGGGAAAAAAAAAAAATTCACTGAAAGGGTGGTCAGGCATCGGGACAGGCTGCCCAGGGAGGTGGTGGAGTCACCGCCCCTGGAGGTGTTTAAAAAGTGTGTGGATGCTGTGCTTAGGGACATGGTTTGGGATGGACTTGGCAGCCCTGGGTTAACAGCTGGACTTGATGATCTCCAGTGTCTTTTCCAACCTAAATGATTCTATGATTCTCCTCTTGTATTTTGACTACTGCTAGTAAATTAAAATATATGTAAAAATGGAGGATTTCCCTTAAAGCTGGGCAAGCTGCTGCTTGGAACCAGGCAATCCAGCAGTGAATGCTGCACTGAGGTCTTATCCCTAAATGAATGAGTCTCTGGGATTGACTGTTAGTGCATTATTCTTCTTTTCCTTAGTGTAGTTTAAAACTGGAGTAACTCCAGTCAAGGTAGGGAACACCTGGGGCATGAAAGTGGTGTAAAGGACAATTGGGGCTCTTTCTATTTTAGTTTTATGATGCACTTTTTTACCCGTTTAAAAAGAAAAAGTCTTAATTTGCTTCTTAATGATCTGTTCCTATGGAAATAAAATGGCAACATCCCCATGAAGTAATACCTGAACATATTACCTTTCTGTCTTAATACCTGCATTACTTCATTTTACATCTTTATTATTAACAGAGTGATTTTTTTTTCCAAGAAAGCAGCAGTTATTCTTTTTAAAAAAACACTAGTCTGGGACTCTAGAGATAGGGGTTCAATGACTATGACTATTATAGACTGTGTATAACTATAGGGGTATTAATTTATCCTGTGGCCTTACCTATAAATGGAGATAATAGGACTTTCAGTGCCTATTTTGTCTGTTTTAGACAGTCAGCTACTTGGGGCAGGTGCTGCCATTCTCCATGTTCATTTAGTGCCTCACATAATAGAGTTCCAATCTCTGTTGATGCCTCTGTGTGTTATTAAAATACAAAGGATGTCAAACAGAAAAAGACATTTAAGTGCTCAAGTGCCATGGGAACAATACAGGTACGCAGACATTTTTCTTCATCCTTATAAACCTGCTGCTAAATATAAAAATCTGTCTGTAGCTGTTCCACTGCCTATACATAAAACAGAGGCACATCAGACAAAGTTACATTACCGGGTAATGCATGCTGGGTGCCTTCCAGAAGAGCTATCATGAAATGACAGCAGTAAGTCTGACTCCTAGTTGCTAAAGGACAATAGTAATTTGAAACATTACTATTTTCTTATGTAGCATCTAGTATGTTTTCGGATGCACAATGAGGTTCTGTTCCACTCCTATGGATTCATTGTGTCTTATCCCCTAACAACAGCTCTTGTTTGAGCTTCAGAATCTACAACATTATGAAAAAAATCTTTCTTCTAGTACAACAACTGAAAGGAGGGAGGGAGAAATCCAGGGACGCTGGAATTTTAGATGAAAATACTTCAAAAGAAAATTCTGAGGTCCTATTACTCCACTGAATTTGTGAAAAATTTCTGGAGAGACAAAGTGGAGATGACAGCTAATCATTTCAAGGAGAGTGCCCTAAGCCCAGGGGATGTAGCATGAAAAAAAGAAGGAGAAACAGCACTGGGTCAAATTGAGGACGTCAGAAATAATGGGAGGAAGGTCCTCCAGCAAAGATGTGGCTATGGATAAATCAGTTTTGCCCCACAATCCTCTGCAGGAGGGGAGGACAGAAGAAGGAACCCAGAAAGAGTCCATGGGAAACTGCAGCTGAAGGCTGTTCTGGCTCTTCAAAAAGCTGTCAGCTTTCCCCAGTTATGGATGGAGCTGGAGCAACAACTCTTGCCCAGCACAAGGGCAACGTCTCATGGATTATCACTACACTGCCACAGCCTCTCCCCTGGTCGAGGACCCCTGGAGCTCCCAGCAGAGGGGTCTTGTATATAAACCCTGGGACACAGCTGGGGCTTTACACTCTGCCAGGGGAGCCACGGTAGCTTGTGTCTTAAGCGAAGGATCTTACATCAGGTGCAACCTCCAGCCACTCACTCCATGTCTCAAAATCCAAGATGGCACAGAAGAGGTTAAATAGGCTACATGGCACTCTGTGCCTGCACTCAAAACCACAGCAGGTAGGAATATGTGATGCAGGGGTTTGGTATACTGCCCTGGAGTCTGTACAGGGACAGAATGACAGTAGGTGCTTACATTTTCTTTAAAATAAAGGTAGCTGAAAAAGCCTTTCTGGGCTGTGGTTATGTCTTGTTTGGTCAGATCCCTGTAACTGCACAGAGAATGTCATCCCTGCTCCAGGCTTGACCGTGAAAGGCTCAGACAGCTGGGGGTTGTACTGTGCTGCTCTGTGGGGCAAGGTAGGTACACTCCAGCATATACAGATGTACCTCCACATCTGGGAGCAGAGGAGGGAGGGAGGCATGAGAGAAGTGCTGAGCTGCTTTCATATAGCCTTTTCCTCTGTATTTATTCTGTGACAAAGGAGCCAAACTTCTGCAGAATGGGGATGTACATGAGTCAGGCTGCAGCTGCCTGTTCCCAGGAAGCCGGGGGTGACCTGGACTTGGCGGCGGGGGTGGCCACATGCCCTCTGCACAGCCCCTCCCTGAGCTGCACACTGTGTCCCTGTAATGCCTCTGCTACGCATCGATGCAAGGGGAGAAAGACACAGTAGGATTTTTTCCCACGGTACAGAAAATCTATAAAAATACTTACCGCAACCTCCTTTTAAGTCCAACTTGCTTTTTAACTTCCTGATTTTTTTCTCTTTTTCCAACATAAAAGGCAACAGTTAAACAGACAGCGGTATTCAGCAAGTCCAAGAAAAGGAAGGTTTTAAGCAAGGGTTATCGCTAGCAATAGTAGGGACAAAGTCTGATTCTGTCAGGCTTTTACTTTGTACTGTCACTTACTTTGCAAGCATTCCCTTTCCTTCATTGAGTAAAGGCAATAAATCTGGCCCTTAAAATTTGCCCTTTCAGGACTTGACCCCAAAGGGGGAAGCGGACCTGAGCTTCTACAGGAGGACCGCACATTTAAAAGAGGATGCCAGCCTGAAGGCACCCGAGTCAGAGAAGATAGGTTAGATCTGTATTATGTGAAGTCAAGATAAGCAGACCAAAGGGACAAGGATCCCACCACGGGATACTTCCTACCTGAGAAACAAATAGCGGATTTTATTCTGTAGACTGTGCTATATGTCTTGCACAGCACAATGGTTTGTAATTAAAAGGATAACGTTCACAGCAGAAGAGTGCGAATCGCAATAAACATTTTCTCTGGGTGATTAAGTACCAAAGGAAAGTTGAGGTGTTTGAGAACCACCAAGCTGTTTATTGTGCATGTGTCTTCTAATGCCATGAACATTACTCCCGCTTTATGACAAAAATAAGAAGAAACAATAAACCATAATACAAACAAAAGATTATATTCATTGCCTCATGAAATCCTCTATCTGCTATTGCATTGTGTCCCAATAAAGGCAGGGGTTTGCAGAGTAAATATTTTGAAGAGAGTTCTGAATGTCCAAAATTTGAGATTCCAATAGCAGCACTCAGCCCAAGAACTGCTGCTTTGCTGAGGGTGGCCTCTGCTTTTCAAAGGGAAGGCTCTCAGGGTGATTTCAAATTTTTCCTGAAAAATTTCAGTTGAGTGAAATAAACATGCTACAACTCTAAAAGATCCTACAGCCAGCATCAGCCTGATCTCTCTGTAGGGACATACAAATTCAGAAAGCCTGGCCCAACACTTTATGAGAATGGTAAAAAATCATTTGCCAGATGTCTCATTCACAACATCCAAAGAGCTAGTCATCATTTACCATCATCAAATTATGATGTAGAAGCATTAAGGGTAAAATCCTCCTCGCAGCCTAAAACACAAGTCTGATTGCTGTATGGCACTTGTCACGCTGTGTTCAGCCCTTCATGCAGCAGGGCCACAGGAGACTATGGAAAACATGCGCCATAAGAAAATTCCTCATGTCCAGCACTGTGGCAATGTATAGCTGTGTAAATGCTAGGGTAAGAGGTTTTTCATCCTGCTCCCATCCCTCCCCATCCCTGTCTCTGCTCTTAATTGCTCCCTCTGTTGTGCCAAAGCAATGATTTTAGGGCTCAGAGTGAGGTCCCAGCTTGCACACACACACCACCACCCCCAACTGAGGGGCTCTGAGCTAATGTCATATGGGGTCAGGAACAAACAACTGGAGCAAAGACGTAAACGGCTTTGAGATGAGGTGAGAGGTTGTTCATCCAGCAATACCCTGACAGTTTTTGAATAATTTAATTTTAGTGAAATTAAGTTTTCCATTTTAGTATAGTAAGGTTTTGGGATGGTTTCTTTTTAACATTTAGTACTTACTGTAATAATGTAGTGAATGAAAAGGATTGTTTAAATCAAGTCCTGTCATTAGATGAAGAATAATCGTTCTCAAGTTGAGAGAGGTTACATTCAATTTGATTATTAAGAAAACAGACCGAAAAGTTTCATCTAGAACAGTGTCCTTAATGAGGTGGTTGTAGCTAATTCATTAGAGAAAATGAACTGGGCAGTAAGGATTCTGCTCTTCTCACACTTCATACCGTTTCCTGTGAGCAGTTCTGTAGCTGACCCTCTTCTATAAGGTTTTGAGAACCCAACACCACTCTAAAGGTACGCGTACATTTTATCTGCTGGATCTCTCCCTTAATAGAACAGGCTATTTTAAAGATTAGACCAATGATTTACCCACTTCTATTCTACATCTATAACAATACATGACTCTGGCTTTGAGGAAACCCAGTCCTTCTGCCTTGATTGATAGAGTCCAGAGCTGCTGGCCTGGAGCCTGTGTGAGTATCCCACTCTGGGGAAATTTTGAGAGTAGCTTCAGCACTTTAATTTATTTACTCTTACTTCGTGAAACAAAAGCCAAACCCCAACAACCAAAAGAACCAAAAGAAAATCCCCAAGCTACAGAACAATAAATTTGTTTGAATGTAATAACCTCTTTTTCACTCAGTTCTACAAATTACATGACAACAAGCTCTGCAATAATAAATTGGTTGGTTTCCTATTGTATATTAATCTTTGCTAGAATTCATAAACAAACTTTAAGTCAACAAGCATGGGTTTAATTAAAAAATTTCCAACTTGGCACTATTTTACCGCCCTTTCCCAGATTAGGCAATAAACCATGGAGTTTATACAATTTTATGTGAAGCAATTTTATTTCCCCCCCGCCCCCGCCTTAAACTGCTCCTGTGAAGAGTAACTTCCTCAAAGCAATTGTGCTTTCCTACAGTCATCCATTTGTCAGTGCAGTGCTTGAACCGCTTTCTACCCCTTAAGGTAAAACAGAAAAGGCTGGATTTGATCAGAGTTGGGAGAGGGAGAAGCAAATAAAAGTATCTATTAGTGCTTGAGGCATTATTTGAATTGTATTTAGTTCAGTGGTTCTTAATCTGTAGTTTTCAGATCCATGGAGGGCTGTTTCTAATGGTCTTGAACAGACTCAAAGAACAGCTGTGCCGATTGTCAGTGGGCTTAAAATAATTTTTAGATGTTCTAACAAAATAAGGGAATTCTCAAGCCTGAACTGAGGTGTACAAACTAAAATCCACTGAAGGCAGCGGAGAGACTAACAGGCTTTGGATCAAGCCTTTGCAATAAATGTTGTTTAATGTCATAAAGAAGGATGAGGACAATGAAGGAGAGATGTGACTCCTGGGGAAGCCTGTTAAACACAACCCTGAAGTTCTGGAAAAACCAGCCAAGTATCTATGACCAGAATTGGCTTCAAAATGTTTATCAGTTCCTCAGGCTCAGGAAGAAGTTGGAAAGGATGACTCTAAGCAGAAGCATGTGAAAGCATTTATGTTGTATTTACCTTGCCTAGTAGCTGATAAATAGCAGTTAATTTTGGTGCAACTTTCACTTCAGCTTAAACTCTACCTTCAGCACAATGACCCAGTGGATTTAATTTATGCAAAGGGAGCTCTGCATTTGCTTTTGAAAGCCTACAACACCTATTACTCAATAACTAATCAGGAATTGGATAAGTTTAATTTCTACACAACACTTGTTCCCACATGAGACTGCATTCTTGCACACACATCCTTTTCATGGTGCAACTCCCCGGGAGTGGAGGCAGGTTTCTGGTAGCACTGCCTCAGTTCCTTCCTCTTTGCTCTACAGTCCTGCCCAAGCCTTGGGTTTGGCATGTCTTCTGCAACATCCAAATAAAAGGTCTCTATTTTTTTTTTGGATAAACAGACAGGCACATGCCAAAGAAGCAGGTTCTTTGCAGCGGTTTGGGAACCAGGAGCCTTGCAGCAGTTCAAGCTTTGGCTGCTGCCATGCGTGGAAGCACAGCAGCAGGCGAACGTGAGTGGGCCAGCAGAAAGGGACACAAATCCAAAGGTATGACTGTGATGAACTTCTGATCGTTGTGTTTCCTGGCCAGCTGACACCAGAATTTTGACTCTGCTCTGAAATACGACCTTCGCTCCTGAAGGACTGGTTTTCCATCTAGAGATAATATGGCATCAGAACAGGCACTGTGATCTCTGATGGAGAGAGGACTTTTCCAGAACTGGGGAAGTAGTTTTACTTGACCAGCATGTTAAAACACAATGTTTTTTGTTTGGGGTTTGGTTTTAGTGATTCACGGGGCATAAAAGTATGCAAGTAACAAGTTTTACCTGGAGATTAAGAAACTCCCATCCTTTAGGTCTGGTCTGCAAAAGAGTTCCTTTCAACTGACCCCTTCTTTTCTGTGCTTTCTGTGGAAGAAATCCCTGCAACCTCCTGCCATGGCTGCATTTACATTGAAATAGGGATGTTCTCAGGTGATTCTTAAGAGACAAACTGTAGCTATTCATGGGCTCTAATGAGAGTGTTAATTTATATAGTTTCTGATGTGCAGCCCTGATTACGTCTCCAATAAGGAACATCCTTGAAATAACTTGTGATTGCAAGTTCTCAAAGCAGTCTTCTGGGACTACTTTAGAAGGGAAGTAATTCTCCCCAGGAGACTCAGCCAGGGCTGAGTGGCAACTTCCTTGGGACACTGCCAGTAATGGCCTTCCTTCTTTACCTTCCTGGAATAGCAAACATCACTCTTCTCATTTATTGTCTTCCCTTCATTGTCCTCCTCCCCCCATTTTCCTTTGTCCTCCTCCTCCCCATAAAACTAAGAGCTAAAAAATGGAAGACAAAGGCAACAAGGTTTATGACATTTTTTCAAATGTGAACAAAAAAGTCATCTCCAGAGAAATGCCGGTTATAGTCACACCTGCAATCTCGTAACTGCCGTCCTCAAGAGAGACACATGCTGTAATTGAGCAGCATTGAAATGCCAGTGCTTCTTCATTATTTTTAATATATGCCTCCCTTCTGTAAACCAACAGATCAAAATCATAAGCATTAAGAGCAATACTTAATTTCCAAATGAGTTTTCCTTTCACCTAAGAGTGCAGAAAGTCATAGTTACGTCTTTCAGGTATTTGTGAAATACCACTAGCTTCAAACCGGTGGAATAGTCCAGTTGGGAAGAATTGTCTTTTTTTTTTTTTTTTTTTTTTATTCTTCTTTTTTTTGGGGGGGCTTTAGTTTTAAGCTGCAGGATGACTTCAGCTTCTATTATTGCTTTCATCCTCTAAAAGTCAGCAGCAGCACTTCGCTCAATTGCTTAATTGTGTTTCTGAAGAAAGGAGCAGTCAAATGGCGGCTGCAGGCTATGCCAAAGTGTTTCCCCTCACTCCCAGACTTGCCCCACATACAACAGGAGCTTCTCCCACCTGCCCGGGCATTGAGAGGTTCCCTTTACTGTGCTTCAAGCCTTGCTCACTTACATGTAATGTAACATGTATTTAATGTGTGTTACCAGAATTCACCCTAACTTCTTTATTATGGTACAGGCACAAAATTTCTTCAGGCCCTCAGAAGGTCTGGTGCAGATGGTAAAAACTGTCTTACAGAAGCTACTGTACTATTTTGGGCTCGCCCTTTGATAAGCACCAATGTGAGATGCAATAAAAAAAGTGCACTTAAGTAGTTCACACCATCAAATGTTCTTAAAAGTCACTAAAATACACTTTAGTGTTTTTCTTTTTTCTTCCTCCTTGACATATAAACACGGTTTGCAGAGAAGTGTCTACCTGGACCCTTCCCTGCCCTCCATCCCTGTAGAGGGGCATTTCCTCCCCCTGAACTGCTGAATTAACTCAGTAATTATGTACCAATAACACAACAACCAGGACAGTCCTTCCTAAATTACTGGTGGTCTCAAATCCCTCAAATCTCAGACTGCCCCTGTAAAGCACCAGATTTGAGCACCATGGTGCTCATGTGCCAAAAAAGCAGACACCGAACACTGACACTGAAAGTCTTGGTGACAGAAGCAGCGCCTGCAGCACAGTGCAGGCTCAGGCCCTTTCCTCTAACGTCTTTACTTTTGTCTGTGCAGGGATCACGGGCAGATTTAAAACACGTGCCAGTCCCATAAGCACTGGGGAGCCCATCAGCTCTGTCACCCTGAGCACAGACCCACTTTTCTGCCATCACTAGTGGGGAACTGTCAACTCCTGGACAGGTCCTACAGCAATATTTTTCCTCTATCTTGCCAGCTTTATTAAAACCATCATTTTTCAGTGCTGCAGACATGACAGAACTGGGCCTTTTGACCTCAAGCCTTCACCTGACCTATGGCTGAACATACAGACTACAGAGTAATTACAACCTCCTCTGCATCACATTGTATAACAGATGCCTGGTTTGCAGCAAAGGAACACACAGAAGGCAGCTATGAGCCCATTTAATACAACAGCAGTTGCAAATGGGCTTTTAACTCACACCAGCAAATAGTGTAAATCCAGACTATTAAAAGCACAAATGTGCAGTTAAAGAGAATAAGAGGCAAATTAAAGTCAAGGCACCACAATGTTCTGGGAAGATAGCCAGTAAGGACAGAAAAGGAAGAAAAAGCACCTCCTCCTGCATCCTTCAGGTTCATTTGTCATGAGAAGCTGTAACGTTAAGGCCTGTAGGAGAGTCAGGGATCAAAACTGTGATGAGTCTTTCCTTAGGGAAGATACCTACACTGAAGCTCCTCTCCCATCCCATCTTTCCATCCGTTCACCACAGAGGTTTAACAGCCTAAATCTAATTGCTTTAAGGAATGCTTTAGCAATGCTTTAACAGATACAGGCTGGGCAGAGGATGGATTGAGAGCAGCCCTGAGGAGAAGGACCTGGGGGTGCTGGGGGACAAGAAGCTCAACGTGACCCGGCAGTGTGCGCCCGCAGCCCAGAAAGCCAACCGCATCCTGGGCTGCATCACAAGAAGCGTGACCGACAGCAGGTCCAGGGAGGGGATTCTCCCCCTCTGCCCCGCTGTCGTGACCCCCACCTGCAGCACTGCGTCCAGCTCTGAGGCCCCAGCAGAAGAAGAACGTGGGCCTGCTGGAACGAGTCCAGAGGAGGCCACGAAGATGATCAGAGGCCAGAGCACCTCTCCTACAGACAGGCTGAGAGAGTTGGGGTTGTTCAGCCTGGAGAAGAGAAGGCTCCGGGGAGACCTTGTAGCAGCCTCCCAGCACCTAAAGGGGCCGACAAGAAAGCTGGGGAGGGGCTTTTGACAAGGGCACGTAGCGACAGGGCAAGGGGGAATGGCTGGAAGCTGAAGGAGGGCACATGGACATTAGATATGAGGAAGAAATTCTCCCCCGTGAGGGCGGCGAGGCGCTGGCCCAGGCTGCCCAGAGCAGCTGTGGGTGCCCCATCCCTGGCAGTGCCCAAGGCCAGGCTGGACGGGGCTGGGAGCAGCCTGGGCTGGTGGGGGGTGTCCCTGCCCGTGGCAGGGGGGTGGGAATGGATGATCTTTAAGGTCCCTGCCAACCCACACCATTTATGGTTCTATGACGTCCCAACCCTAAAGTTGTTTTTGTAAAAAGAGGTTTCCTGCAGAAGAAAATATGACCTACACTGTTTAATCAGTTAGTGATATTCTTCATTTAGCTCTGCCATTGTGGACAAAGCGAAAGGTCCACTTACATCCAGCTGCAGGCTGCAGCGAGCCTTCCTCACAGGGACAACGGGGTTGCTCAGCCTCAGTTGCCTGACTCGAGCTTCTGTATCATCACCACTGTGATAGCTAAGGCATGTCATGTCAGCATGTACAGCCACAACTGGCTGGAATGTATCAAAGGGGAAAATTCACCTATCATAAAACACAGTTTAAATAGAATCAAACTGTTTTGCAGGAATATGTCAACGCTGGTCATGTTTTCAACAGGGAATTGTCAAAGTGTATAGCTTGGCTCTCTCTTACTGCTTTAGTAAAAATGAAACATTTTGTTTAGACAAATCAAATAAAGTCTTTCTATATTTATGTACAGAATTTTGGCAGAATTTTTGTTTTATGGAATATTTCGTATTCTGCTTTGTCTTAGCAGGATGCTGCTAATGGACTTACTCCCAAACTACCATTTAATTACAATTACTATGGTTACAAGGTTAAACAATAAACTCTCATTTGCTCTTTCAGCAGCAGCAACCCCAAGAAGTCAGGATTCCTGCTACATGCTGACCATCACAATAAGAAACAATCAAGAAATCTTCTTGGGTCCCGATTAAAACATGCAGCTGATAAGAGACACCTAAATGCTTTCCTGTCTACTACTTATCTTCAATATTTTGTTTTGATAATCATGTGAGATATTTTTACATATGCATCTTTTTACTAAAAGAACTATTTAGTGTTGCAACTGCACCCAAGTTAACTACCTTAGTGCTTCCTCCAAAACCTTCCTTTCTCTAACTGCAAGGAGCTAACCTACCAACCTCCACACCAGCCTGTCCATCCCATCCCTACGAGCTAAAACAGAGTACCAGCCAGCCTGCTGCAAAGGGGAGCGAAGGGAAGGTGGGCACTTAGCTCTGCCGAGGAGCTGAAGGGGTACATCTGCATTAGCATGTGGGTTTGGATGAGGAGAGCACCGCTGCAGCAAACCTCTCAGGATCTCTGCTTCCTTGGCTCCAGTTTGCACCACGCAGCTGTCTCAGACCGTGCTAAGGGGAGCACTTTAGGTGACAGTAAACTGTAAGTTGTGTGCCAGGTGTGCTTTTAATGTGCTCCAACCTCCAACAAGCACTCAGGCCATAAAAATTCTCTGAGAAAATGGGTAGTAGCTTCTTCCCCCACCCCCAGAACAAATTATGGATGGCCGCTTCCCAGTTTCAGTTGCTTCCCTGTACAGATCCGCTCCTCCCGTGCCGTACTGCTTGCTGAAGCAGAGCCAGTCACAGAGGAGAGGTTGGGGTTCCTTAGGGCACAAGCAATATAGTTGTGCTTTCTATCAGCAACACCAGTGAGGGAGCACCTGAAAGACACAGGAGGAACTTTATGACACAAGACACACACAAAATAATTTCTGGGTTCAACACTGTCGTCTGGAGAAAGAGCAAAGGAATTGGTTCTCTCTCTCAGTCTGCCAGCCAACATGACAGGTTCGTTTTGGGAAGCACAAGGCCAACAGAACATGTAGTTTTAGGAAACAAGATAGAGTTCTGACTGATTCCCAAGGAAGAATGAAAAAAACCTACAACTTCTGCAGAAGAGCAGACAGGAAGAGGTTTCTTGTAGGGGAATTAAAAAGGTTCCTTTCAGACTGCACATTGGTCACTGAGTGGATGCCTCAGGACGTGTTGTCAGGAATCACATTCTCCTCCTTGTCCCTTCCGTTCAGTTTTATCTAGAAATGCAGTTAAATGCTAAAGACTGTTCCTCTTCACTTTGCACTCATCAGAAAAATGACATGCTCTATTTTCGCTTCTACTGTAACATGTAGGTAAAGATTTCTAAGTCCAAGCTCTCAATGTTAAAAATTAACAGGCTGTAGAAAACAGAGAAGGCCAGTGGCCCTTTAAAACCAACTTTTTGCTTTCTCTGTTTAACTGCAATTTCAGAACTGGAGTATGAAAGCTCCACTTGAGGTGATGCTGCAACACTGAGCCAAGGTAGGGCAGTGCCAATTCGCTCTTACTTTCAGCTCCTGTTGAGAAGGATGCACATTCTTAGCTCACAGGGAGTGCATCTAATATCTCACCATCTCATTTTTTACAGCAGCATTGTTTGTCACATTGAAGTTGAACAGCCTGCATAATCTGAAGTTGCTACATTGCTTTAGGGAATTAGTTGCCGTTTTGCATTATGTCGTTCCATTAAAATTACTTTAAAATATAAGTCTGCTTGTAAAACCACAAAATGTAATTTTACTTTTTGTTTCCTTACAAAATTATTTGATTCCCAGAGCCATGGGATATGTCCTAGCAACTGCTACCTGCACTCTTCAAGAGACAATCCTGACAAGCTCAAGGCTGCTTCTACCTGCTAGCACAGCAGTATTATTATTTTAACATTGTATAGCTTTATATAGTTTACAAATCCTATTCTGATGAGGAAATTCACATAAAGAAATTCTATTTAACTGGTGACCTACTTTAACACAAATAACAATGTAAATAAAGATAAATAGTTCTTTGAGGAGAAGGGAGAATACTGGGCTCGTGGTTGGTAACCTGGAATCCCTAGGACATACCCATCACAACACCAGGGTATGGAGTATCGGGGATGACCACTCTGTTAGCAATGCTTTTACATCTGCCAAAAGCCAGATGCAAAGAAAAAAACCTCAACTCTTTGTAGATGAAGCCCTGAAAAGAATCAGGGTACAGTCACTGTCTCCCAGTATTTCGCTTGTGCCAAGGAAAAGGGAATTCTAGGACTCAATGAGAAGTTGTTGTGTTGGTTTTTTTTGTAATCAAAACTCTTGATGGTAAGTTAGCTTATAAAGTTTTAACTTATAAATTAAATAGCAGAATACTGCTCATAAATGCATAACCTTTTGCCATTTTTGCTACCAAGAAGCAGGTAGGAAGGGACAGAAAGGAGAACTGAAGTTTCACAGTTTGGATTTTCAGTGAAAATGCTACAAAAAAAAAATTATAGGAGAGACAGCAGAAGAAAAAGCAGTATTAAAAAGTTATTAACAGCCATTTTGAAGCCAGCGCTGTCAGTCGATGCTTGATTACAGAGACACAAACATACTGAAGAATCTAGCAAGCCAATCCTATATCAGAAGGAATCCTGCACTAACCCTGGAGAAGGGAGAAAGGAAACGTTTAGCCCCAAAGGACTGACTGTAGGTCTAGTCCCTTCCAACTCTGCTGCTGAACCTTCAAGACCAAAGAGAGACTTAGTAAAATTAGGGATAAGTCTAATTGTTTTTTAAGCACATGAGCTGGCTAGGCTTTGCCCAGAGGTTGTTAATGAATAATTTGACCTGCTGCAAGACCTTACTGCTTAACCTTCTAACCATACTAATTGTAATTAAGTGGTAGCCTGGGAGAGAGTCCGTTAGCAGCATCTTGCTAAGGAACAGCAGAAACTTAATGTTTAAACAAATGATTAACCTTGTCATAACTTTCTTCTGTTGTGCTCAGAGTGGTAATTTTAACCAGTACTCAAGACATTTTGCCAACCTGTTTATGTCGATTACTGGCACGGTACAATTGCTACGCGCAGCAGTGAATACGCTGTTGCATTATTCATGCTATGGAAGCACGGTGAGGCTGTAGCCAAGACAAGATGCCATGCAAATTCACAGGTCTGACAAATGTCCAGTCTGAAAAGCCCAGAGCAGGGGGTAGGAATGACTCTCCAGGCCACACAGAAAATCTTGCGAGTATCCTACTAACTACATCACACAGCCTGTCTATCCCAATCATTGCGTTCTGCACTGCGATGATAAGTCACTGACAGGCGGGTGAATTCCCATCTTCCCACTTGTGTTATTGTTTCCTTATAAACAAATCTCTATTTAGAATGCAGTAGTCACACTCACAGATAACAAACAGTCCCTGTAGTGTACCTTTGCTTACTTACCTTTCTGAAACATTTTGTTTGGTTGCTACGACTTTTCAGAACTTGCCACAGAGCATTTCTCAGCTATATGACTACTCCTTTTCAGGATAGATGCTGGCTTCCACTTGCCAAATACAGCTCCTTGCCTGACCTGGCACCAGAAATTACCAACCCCACCTCCTCTTGGTAGTCTGGCAGGATCAGCTCCCAGATCTTCAGCCTTTTCATCACAACGTGGATCAAACAAAAGCGTTGCAGTTCAGAGCCACTGCATGACTCAGCTGTACCTACACAGAACCACCACGCCATGGTTAGCCACGTTACTCTCAAGGGATGGATTGCTGGTTTCATTCTGGGCTCAATTGCCTTTCCCAAAGTTTATAAACATGGTGCAGGGTCAACCTAGAAGGAATAATTCACACTGCTTGGAACTACAAGAAAAAAAGAACCGCTTGGTGTAAATCTACGGTTAGTGCAGCATACTAGCTTTTAGGGGTCAGTATCAGATAAGCACTCTCTTAAAATCAGAAGCAAAACGCAGGGTTGCAGGGCTGGTAAGTTAGGAGAAATGTGCCCAGACAGTTCATTAGCGTTTGTTTGAGAAATTACACGCTCTGGGGCTGCCTCAAGCAACCGGTTGTTTCAGGAGCTGTAGTTTTACAGATGGCACTTCATGTCCCAGTCCTAAAGGGAAAGAATATAAATCACATACGGTTTTGGCCAGACAGACCAAATTCAAGTATGACTTAGATGCTCCTCTGCTTGGCATGATTCTTCAAAAATAATGCAGTTAAATCAATTTGTGTCTTTAACAATGCAAAAATAAAACAAAACAAACAAAAAACCACAGCCAAACCCACAGACTGTTCATTATGGCTGTGTATGAAGACAATCACCCAAGCCTGCAAAGCTGCGTAGGTATAAACCAATACAAGACAATAAATACTTTGGCACCGAAAGAATTTAAATGTTCTTTGTGATCATCCCTACCAAGCAGTATATGCAAAACCAGACTTAGGCTCCCTATCCTACAGCTACATACTACATAGCTAGAACTGTCCACTTTTACACTTATTCACATTACTGTGCCCTGTAAGTGTCCATTGGCATGTTTCATAAAAGCTGAATATAAGCAAAATAATAAATCAATTAACTGTGCAAAATGTCTGTTAAAGAAAAAAAAAAAAGACAGTGAGTAGATTAGCTGGGGTATAAAAAGTTATTCAGAAGACAATGCAGAGAAAAAATTACAGTCCTTTGCGATTATAAAGGTTTTGTGCAATACTTAATTTTAATCAATATATGGGATCATCCTTCTCACAAAGGAGAACATGAAACCATTAGTAACTTCCAACCAACACAAAACTGCACTCAGATGTGTTTATTACAGTTTGGAATTGTTTCTGCTCCAAATAAGATTGTAAAATTCAAATTAGTTGAATAAAGAGAGGTACAGGTCTACTATTTTTAAGATGCAAATGACAAAATTTAATTTATTAATGTATATCCAGAACCATAGGAAAGGTAAGATCCCACAAAAAAAATGAGATTGTCTTCAAAAAGGATGATCCATTCATTTGTGTTGAACAACTAAAAAAGAAACAATTTCAAGTATTTTTTCTTTTCCTGTCAGGTCCACTTTTCAAGTTTCCAACTAGGCAATGCCAGCTACACTCTTTAAAATGAAAGCTGGGACTCATATGATCATATGGTTCTGTGAATGGGAACTAAGGAAAAGCGCTCAAAAATGCAACTGAAGTGATGGTACTGTCCAACGTACAGGCTGCAGAGCAATGATGAAACAACATATCAGAGACAGACAGTAACAAACCAGATGGAGAACACTTTTGAACTTCCTATGATTAGGAAAAATGGGATTTATTTATTTTAAATCCAAAAAGAAAAACATGGGACCACTGATTTTGCTCTCAACTCTCCATTGTCATTTTCAAACTAAACTACATGAATTGATTATCTGCTTAAGGACCCAGCTTGCAATGTATCTCTAGGACCACTTTCACCAACTAAATTCCTTTCTTCTCAGGTTCCTGTCCTTGGAACTCCTTTGCCCAGTGCTGATTCCCCCGAGTTAACAGGCCTTAATCAGTAACAGCCAAGAAGTTATGCTGGACACTCAATAACTGAATCTTTCTGGGGAGAAAGAGGAAAATCCAACAGTAACTTTCAGCAGTCTGGAATACCTTCAGAGCCTATCTTTCAGCTATACCTGGAGTCAGCACACAAAGTAAGAAATCTCTGGAGAGTAAGGTGGTCTCAATCCTTGAATAGGTGGCTGCTTCTGCACAGAAAGCCAGGGATATTGTCCTTTGACAAGTGGTTTGAAGAAAAAAAGTTAGTCCGCATAGAGCTTTCATTTAAAAACAGGTGTCTGTAATTGGGGTTTTTTACCTTCCCAGAAACTAAAGGAATAAGCTATTAACATCAACAATTGAACAAATAAGCCTCTGCAATTATGTCTGGAGTTAATTACAAGAAATGTAGAGTAAAATATTTTCCTAACACACCAGCTCTCCATGTTGCCTTTCATAGAATGGTTTGGGTTGGCAGGGACCCTAAAGCCCACTCATTCCCACCCCCCTGCCACGGGCAGGGACACCCCCCACCAGCCCAGGCTGCTCCCAGCCCCGTCCAGCCTGGCCTTGGGCACTGCCAGGGATGGGGCACCCACAGCTGCTCTGGGCAGCCTGGGCCAGCGCCTCGCCGCCCTCACGGGGGAGAATTTCTTCCTCATATCTAATGTCCATGTGCCCTCCTTCAGCTTCCAGCCATTCCCCCTTGCCCTGTCGCTACGTGCCCTTGTCAAAAGCCCCTCCCCAGCTTTCTTGTCGGCCCCTTTAGGTGCTGGGAGGCTGCTACAAGGTCTCCCCGGAGCCTTCTCTTCTCCGGGCTGAACAACCCCAACTCTCTCAGCCTGTCTGTAGGAGAGGTGCTCCGGCCTCTGATCATCTTCGTGGCATCCTCTGGATTTGCTCCAACAGGTCCATGTCCTTCTTATGTTGGGGGCCTCAGAGCTGGATGTAACTTTGGTGCTGATAATGCAGATTCTCTACCCAGGAACAGCCTTATCAGGTGTTTGCAACACCTTGGGTTTCCCTGCGGGGATGCTACCAACAGGACACTTGCACAGTGAGCACAGACACACACGCACCCATGCCCCCACCCGCCCCCAGACCACACAGATGTGCCCAACTTTGCTAGCCCCTTTTCCCCATCATCTCTTTCCTTCTGTGGAAAGTAAAATACTTTTCTTATTTATTTGTTCATTATTTTACTTTTCTTTATGGAAAGTGGCTTCCCCAGCCTTTCTCATTGCCTGTAATCACTTCTCTTGTTCCAATGAACTGTCTCTCATCTCCTTGCCTCTTCACAGTATTTTGATCCTCTCTCTTTCTCATCCCATCTTTCTGTCTCCTACCATCTCTGTTCCCAAGCTCCCCTCCCAGTCTCACGCAGAAGGGTATAATTTCTGTTTCCTGTTCCCCTATTAGTTATGCCACTGGTGAATCATCCTAATTGCAAAGAACAACATACTCCCCCATCATTTGTGAATTTGGTTTACAAATCTGATTGAGTGATAGGAATAAATATTACATAAAATGAATATGTAGAAATTAGCTAGCCACTATGCACAGCACTAAGGCTGCTCGTACAGATAGACAGTATCTGATAGGAAATCATAGGGTGGATATCCCGGTGTACTGTTCCATAGCATCAGTCACAGTTTACAGCCAAAATGTAATTTGTTTCTGAAGATAACTATGAAAATTGTCTGCTATTTCCACAAATGCAGACATGAAAGTTTTAACAGATCTGTCAGGTATTTAACAGAAACAGCAATCATAACAAGCAAGAGAGAACTGCTGTGTGCAAGCCAGATCCTTTATAATCACAAATTAGGCTTGGCTAAGGACAGCTTTCTCATACACCAATTTAGTAAACAAGTATCCAAGAAGCGATACATTAAAGGATAAATACGGATGTACGTTGGACAAACTTGTGAAAGTCCCCAGTAAGTTGAAGATGGTGGCACAGGTGGTTCAGATTTCAACATCAGAGCCAGGAGTCCCACATGGGCACCCTCCTTTCACTCACTGGTAAAATGGGGGAAATGCCATTTGCTGTTCCTTCCAGGGATATTGTTAATTAATTAAGTCTTAATTAAGTTTGCAAAATACAAATATCTTTGATTGAAAGACACTATAAAAGGGAAATTATTGTTAGGAGGATTAGAGCTCTTTCCTGGGGAAAACCTTTGGGTGTATTTTCTCATTAATGCTAATGGAAATTAACAGTTTAATGCAAGCCAAGCTGAAAATAAGATACTTCACATTTGCATCTTAACTATGTTTGCTTCATTACTTATTTAGGAACACTGATACATGTAAGAAGGTGAGCCTTAGCACTTTGAGCTATAGTTTTTGAGTGGTCCTATATGCACAAATACATCTGAGTAAAATGTATGCAATAGTTATGACAGCACTTTCCTTAGAGCAACACAGATCGTAGGTGGTACGCAGGAACACGCCTTCCTAAACAGACACACCAACCTGACAGGGAACAAGAGACAATAATCAGGAAAGGGCAAAGACTATATCCAGGGAAAAGACTGGGAGACCGTTAAGAAAGAAAAAAGGGAGAGAGGCATGTGTGGTGCTCCCATTTAACTCCCATTCAAAACTGCGATTTTGATGCACCCTGAATATGCCTGGGTATGTTTAAGACGCTGGCTTTCCCCAAACACCACGGTTTTGCTTTGGTCAGGTCTAATTGCCTGTTCAGTCTTGACAACTCAAGAAGTCTGACACCTGGTCTATGACCTATTAGATGCAGAGGTGGCACCTCCTGCCTTACACTCCTATGCCACCGACCCTGGTGGAGAGCATCTCACCCACTCACAGGGGCACAGAAAGCAGCTGCACCAACCACGGCATGACATAAGCAGAAGAGGAGGACCGGTTTTTGTAGTCTCACGTGGAGGAAGCTACGTTACTTGATGGGAGCTGTTTGGGAGAGATGTCAAGCCCACTTCTCTCAGGGGATCAGACACTTCACCCTGCAAACGCACAAGTTCAGCCTGCCATCTCCCACACCAAGCAGAGGAGATGGCACATGGGGAACCTTCCCATCCCAAACCTCAGGTCAGCATCCTAATGCTAGACTATGGTGGCAGTTTCTGTCTTGGCTTTTCCTACAGCCTAAAGAACATGTAATGGCATCATACAGAAGCGCTTAAAGATACAGAAGTGAAATCCCCATCCCAGGACACCAAACAGCCCTACATGCCTTTATGAGCCTTTCAGCTCCTACCTGACTACATGTGACAGTATGATATGCTGCTGATGCCCTTACCATAAAGGCAGGTGGGTGACCACCCCAGCAGCTGAAAGTCTGTATTCTTGTGCGGGTCCAAGTTCTCTGCATTGTGCACATCAAGTTACTCTTACCTTTGCCAGCTATCTTCCTCTTGCCCCAGGTCAGGGGCACCCCCTAGTTCTCTTACCACAGCAATCAATCACAACTACACCAATTAAATTTAAACATGAAGTTACTCATTTCCCCTATGCTAAGATGTTTCTTGTGTACGGTAAGACCACAAGCCCTAAGAAAACTGAAGTTTACGTGAGCATTGTGCTGAACCTAAGAATAAACCATGAATCTCAAGAGAATCCTCCAGTTTCCCTTCCACAAATGACACAATTTTAGAGTTACTTAGAAAAAACATTTGAGGAGTTAGAACTTCAACCACTGACAGGTGCCTTTATTTTCCTTTCTAAAATGCAGTAATTCACAATATATATATTTAGTTAACTGTAGTGTATTTTCCATTCTATTTTCATTCCAAAGAATGAAAGGCCAAAATTGTGCATAACAGGAATCAGGGGAATTTAGAATCATTTCTGTCCTCTTTGCTTAATAACCTCTGAAGGTGTTCAAGGGTTAATGTCTTCTGCATTTTTAATCATGATAATGATAAAAGCTGCATAAGTCACAGCAGCACATATATTTTACTAAGGTATAATTCCAGGGAAGTCACATTTTTGTAAGAGTGATTTACCATACCAACTTACGTCTTTCCCTTTAATTAATCTGTCCAAAAAAGATGTAATTTGTTTTGATGAATATGATAATCACCAGATTTTGCAGGCTAAGATAGACACTGATAATTGCAAAAAGAATTGCTTCTGCAGCCTCACCCAAATGCAGTTATCTATTATTTGCTAAGAAAATATATGTCAGGCAAGCTGTGTGTAAAACCGTGGAACAGGGACACAGCCAAGCACAAACTTCTCCTGTTAACAATCCTCTGAACCGCCTGCACACCATGCTGGGTCACAACTGCTGGAGGCAGCCCCCAGGTGCTGTAGATTGGCATGGTTCCCTGACCCCGAAGGAACCATGACAGCCATTTCTTCTAAAGCGTGGCAGAGTTTGGGACAAACCTGCAGGAGACCTCGATGGGACACACAGAGCAGGCTGACACATGGGCTTCTGCAAACAATTGAGAGCCCCTCTCTCCTGGCCACATCTTTTTCATGCCTTCCTAAAGCTTGGACCAGGTATAAAGATGCGGCATGCAGGGCAACATGGTTGCTTCTTGCCTCTCTGAAGCAGGCAAGCTGGTTGGTAACAGGTAAACCTGGGGCTTTTAGCCTTAGGCCAGCTCCTGGGAGGAAGCTCCCCCCCCCCCCCCCCCCCCCCCCCCCCCCCTTGTACCTCTTACACCACACAGCTACGGTCACCATAAAGGGCTGTAAGGTCTCTCCTGCATCTTGTGGCTCGGGAATCATTTTGAACAATGGTGAAGGAGGGAGGAAGGGGGCTTTTAGCTTGTTTTCCCCTGCCTCTATAAACCCACACTACCTGCAGCTTGGGAGAGCATACACCCATTGGTGCCCCAGGGCTGCAGAGCCAGTAGAAACATTCCTGTGAGTATCGTTAGGTGTCAGGTGGACACCCCCATAAGCACCACTTCCACATGACATAATGACACGCCGTCTTGATATAGTACTACTGGGATTTGTCCTTCCCCACCACCACCCTCCTGCAACAGCAAACAGCTGCAAAACTCTAAGCAGAGTGAAATATCATCTGTCATCACGCTGACCTTTCAGTGCCTGCCCTCTTTCTTGCATTAAATCATGCTCTGCAATTTTGTCCAGATTCTTTTGGGAAACATTTTTTGTTTGTAAGCTAGGTCACCAGTTCACTTCCCACACTGGGACAGAGGCTCATATCCTGTGATGACACTGGAGTGAAACAGAGAACAAATTTTCAAGTGAGATTTTCAAACCCTGTTGTTCATTTCTGTGCCCAAACAGGTGGAAAACACGAGCTGGATTGTGCAAACTGATTTCCATGAAGCCATACTGCTTCTGCCACTTGAAAGTTTGTCTCTTCTTTCCTTTCTGAGGAGCAAAAGAGTTGGCAGTACCCAGGTAAGGCTTCCTCCTCCTGGTTAAATAAGCCAAAGCTCTATTCAGATAATTATTACTGCTTTCATGTTTACACCGTTCTTGATAAAAAAATGTCATTTTATAAACTGCTGTGATATGGACATGAAAATGCTACATTCAAACAAGTATCCCCCTCTATCTTAACTCTGCAGAAGATGCACTTATCAACTATTATTATTTTTAAAGTCTTTGGCATACTAAGCCTAGAACTGGTCTCAAGGAAATATTTGGAGAGAGGAAGAAATTTACCGTTCGAGATTACATGGGTTAAGAGACCATTATTTGTATGAAGCCACTCAGTTTCCACTCCATATCCTAAAGAATAATGAACAAAGAAACACCCAAAGGATAGGCTACATAGGTTAGCATTTTATAGGGATTTACTTTGCCAAGCTAGTTTCATTTTACATGTTAAAGCAACAGTTCCTGCTATATATTAAAAAAAACCCAAGCCAAACAACAAACACACCCACAAAGCCCCAAACCCTACAGTTCTGCAGGGCCAAGGATTAGCTACCTGCCTACAATCACTCGAGTCTAAATCACATGAGCTGATTTGGCGAGATCTCTTCCCTGAAAATCTGCTTAACAATTAAGTCCCTTTCCAAAACAGCACCTGTAATGAAGAGTGGTGCTTGATTTGTTTCCATGTAATACCAGCCACAAAATGCAGCCCTCTCCACTGAACCTTCCAAGTGGAAAGCTGTCAAGACTGCAGACGACGGCAGATGAGAGGAGGCAGTAGGCAGAAACCTGTGCCACGTGAGAGACCCACTGCAGACTTACTGGGGCAGAGTATGAAGGCCAAGGACAGATGGAGTTGCCTCTCCACCCACCATAGTCCCCCCTCATTGCATACATACTCCCTGCTGTAAAAAAGATTAAGAGGCTGCAAAGCTGCTTCTGCCTTTCCCTTCCTTCCTATCAACATTATAAGCAGCTCCAGGTGGGGCTGAACCTCTTCAGGACACACTGGCTGTAGCTCACATCTTTTCACAACAGATCCCAGAGAAATCTGATGGATTTTCCTTTGGGTATAGTCTGGTGTTGAGCCTGGAAAACACTGCATTGAATCCTGAACTGGCATTCAGCAGCAGCTGAGGAACATCAACCCACACAGAGCAGGACTGAGCCAGAGAAGCAGGGATCTGGAGCAATGAGCAGGCATTACTCAGCCAGCTGCCTTTATTACAACTGGCTGCACACACAGTTGCTATCAACCAGATGAGGACCAAGGGAGAAACACCTCCTGCCCAAGAGGGAGTGAAGAACAGACTCCTGAGTCTCCTGGAGAGCGCAGAGCATAGGTGCTTAAGTGAGAACAGCTTATTGCTTGACAGATGGTGGGACTGTCTGCTGGTACACAAAAGACTGTTTGTTCTACAAGATCAGTCCAAAAATATCTCAGTCTTTCTCTTTTTGGAAAGAAGGAAAAAAAAAAAAATCAGAACAATTAGAGAGACAAAGTCTACAACCAGCATGCTTTTAAGATAATCACGGAGGATGCAAACAGGAAGAAAATATCCCATACCACAAAAGACCTCAAAACACCATTGAGAAAATGCATGGTTAGCCCGCTCCATTTCCCAGAAATCAAACCAAAGAAAGCACTCAAAATTATGGAGATGAGCAAAGATGAAATCTCACACAGGTTCTTCCTACCTGGATCATCTCCAAGAGCATCACAAACAAGCTTCTCTAGCAAGGGGGGATGAGCCAAGGGTGATGACAAGGCAGACACATGGCAATATCTTCTTTAGCATGGGGAACGCTTCCCACAGCACCAAAGTGAGCAGAGCAGGCCCAGCAGCAGTCAGCCTGCAGAGAGCAGGTAGGTCCAAGGTCAGGCTAAGATGTTGATTTAGCAAGACAAAGCTGGGATCAGCAAAACATGAGGCTGAGCACAGGTAAAGACCTAGGACAAGAGCCTGAGCTTCAGTGCAGCTCCTGAGCCCCTATCGAAGTGTTTCCTGGCTCAGCCTCATACAGCCCTGCCCCAGCAGCCTGATCCCAGGGCCCAGCTGCACCATATCAGAGCTGGCCTTGATTAGAGGCAGCCAGAGCCCTGGGGGTGGACAAGAGTTTGTGGCTCTGACAAAACATCAAGACAGGCACAAAGAGAACATGGGGCCTGATGCAGATGCTGCTGAGGAAGACAAAAGAGAACGTATGCTGGTGGAAGTCAGTGAAACCACCATGAAGTGTTTTGATCCTGAAAAGAAAGAGAAGCAATCTCCTTCCCTCTTCCTGCTCCTTTGCAAGCCAGACTTCTAAGGAGAGATATTAGAAAGTGAGTTTTATCCATGTAAACCTTTTTGTGTATTCTCTCTGTTTGACGAGACTGCTAGCAGGAACAGTGGTAGAGAAGCTGCAGTGTGCCCAGATGAGCACAACGGTCCTCAAGCGTGCTGACAGCACCTCAAGGTGTAAGCTGCAAACATGATATTTTGGCTAATGAATCAGTATAACTTAGTCCTGCCCCTCTTTCCCTTGCCAGTACTCCAAATCCCCTGCTACTACTGCAAAGCAAAACCCATCGCATCCTCAGTCTGCCTCCAGCAGCAGCTCCGCTTGGCAGGAGCCAGGGGCACGGCAGGCTGCAGCATGCAAGGACCAGCAGTAAGTGGAACATCTGTACCTCGCTCAATATTTAGTCCCATTTCATGTAACGTGAAAGTTTGGCACAGGGTTTGTAAAGGACTCGGAAAAGGAATAGGTGTGTAAAAAATGATCAGCTGTTAAAGTCACACAGCTTGGTCATAACCTCAGCAGGTAACCATCCATAAGACTTTCTTGATTGTATTAGAAAACTGTCTATAAACACACACTAGTCATGTTATAAAAACATTAGACATTTATTTCTCATTTATTAACTTATTATAAATGGAAATCTTGCATAAAAAGGAACTTGGTACTTAATCTAATCTGCAAGCTTGATTTTCACTTTGCTTTTTCAAACACCACTTATTTTAATAAAAGGGACATTATCTATTTTGCCTCATTTCTTTTGTGCATTGAGAAATGTTCAGCTATATCCTTCTTCCTTCCCACGCAGTGGGGCAAAGCAGGATATAGCTCAGCACATTAGGGATGGCACTTGCTGGGGGAATTGTTTTCTCTCGCTGCTCTCCTTGCAGAGAGAAAACAGTGTCCCAGAGGTCTGTGGTGGGAGACAGCTGGAAAAGGCAGGCAAAAGGCTGCAGGCAAGGGGGAGAATTGGCTGAAAAGGTAATAAAGTCCAAGGCTCCACCTTGCAGGCTACAAAACCTCCACTCAGTGGGGATTTGGGGGCAGGTGGTAACAGTTGAAGTCCTCAAAGTGAATAGAAGCACAGGAAGCCACAGATTAGCATGAGTGATCTTGGTGTTTTGTAGATCCTCCAGAGTGTCCATATTTGCTGAGGACCCATGTAGGCTGAAAACACTACTGCTCCATGAGAACGGACAACTCTCAGTGTTCCTGATGATAATCTGCGGTGAAATATCCTCCCTCACCCTCTTCGCTCAATTTGCACCCTTCTAACCTGGCACACGATTAAACACTTTTTTGTTTAAAACACATTTTCCTCAACAAAGGTGGCTTCCTTTGCCACCATTAACAGTAAAAGGACGTCTATAATGAAGAGATTCCTCTTCACAGGCCCTAGATCAGGCTGCTCCTGAGTGGAATTTCTGGACAATAGTTCTTTCAATTGCTTTAATCCCAGCCTTTTCACATTCCCTCACATCTACCTTTAAAAAAATCCAATATTTCTGTGCTGCTGCCTTTGAACATTTCCGCATAAGTACCTCAAACAAATCCAACGGTATAATGACCATTTTCCCTCAGATGAAGGCTCTATCTTTTGTCACTTAGTGTTCATTTCCAGCCACTACAGCTTCTGATCTTATTGATTGCTTAAGAAAAAGCAGCAAGAAAACAGTCCTGAAATAACCACCAGAAACATTCATCCTTCCCCAGTCATTCTGTAATTCTTATTCTAGTCAATGGAAGGGTCGTTAAAACCCTCCCATGATGACTGTGCCAGGCTCTTTATGAATCTGCAAAAACACTGGGTACTCTGCCCTCACTTTCCATCCTGCAGGTCTATTGTAAGCTCTCCTTATCTTTTCCCATCATTGTTATTTTTCTCTTCCAGTTCTCTTTGTTAAAGCAGCCAAGTCTGCCTAATCTCTTTTTACTGCAGACCCACTCCCAGGCTCCCACATTGCTATTACCCCTCCCTTCCTATTGAATCTTCTCTTTTCCACAGGCTCCGGTTTACGGCAGTAGCAGTGCAGGAACACCTGCTGTGATGAACGTGACCTCCGCACATGTGAGTGTGTACGCCACGGAGTGGAAGTGCGTATTTGCTGGGTTGTTTTCCCTCCAGTTGCAAACACTGAAATTACCACTGTGATCATAAGAAATCCGTTAGCACTGTAAGAAGGAAAATATTTTAAATGCTTTACAAAGCATTGTACACTGTACAAAAGTTCAATTGGGCTCAGAAAGGAGGTCGGTACTTCTTCTACAGCATGCTTACTCATACAAAGCAGCTATGGAATATGCTGGGACCTATTCTCATATATGGCCAAAGGGAACTCACAGCATCACATCAACTATTTCCAGTGTGTCAAGTCATTTCTATACAAAGTCAGATACTTTTATACATATCAAGCAGTGTCCTTCCAGGAAAAGAACCTCCACTGATATAATGGAGACGACTCAAAGAGTAAATTGCTATTTCAGGTCAGTAGGCCCATCAAATTTTGGCTAACTGATCAGTTTCTGAAAATTGCTTTTTCTTGTGTTTAAAATATATCATAAGGAGAATAGCATACCTTGAATATTTTTGCTTTTTGTGAGAATGATGTATGTAAATTTATAATTTCAAGTTAATGATTAAGGTTCATAATTATTTTCTATTAGAGAAGATCAGAGTTTGTTTTCTTATCTTCAGAGATGAAGTTAAAATTGCTTTAATAATGAAATCCACTTTTCATTTATATTCTGTTTCTTCTGCACTCGTATTAATGATTCATAATTCAAGAACTGGGAGTGATTAAAGCCTGGCTACACCAAATAATGCTGTTAAGGAACAATGGTGCAATTCAGAAGGTTTAGAGGGTCCCCTCATTCAACATTACACGTTAACTGGTACTGAAACTAATCTGCATCATCCAAATTCAGGAGGCAGCAGGATGAGGTCCAAAAACCCCACTGGAAGTTATGTGAACTTACTAGAGGAAATGCCTAGCAAATATTGTGAAACACAAATTAAAAATAAAAGCAGACACAGCGTTAAGATTTAGTGGCAAGCTTAAGAATCCAGCTAGGGCCCATAGCATAGAGTAACATGCTGTTGCATTCCTGCCCGGGAAGGATTTGTGTCTCAGCCATCATGGTTTCTACCTGCCCTCAAAGGAGGAGCAGCAACAACTGGCACCTGCCAAACAGGGACCAAACACTTCCTTGTGTTTTCAGCTGACCTGTGTGGGCTAAGTGAGATGGTATAAAAGCTCAAATGCTCATCTTTTGCTTGCCTTCTCTTCCACGGCACTTTGCTGTCCACTTCTCTGACAAGAAAGTAGTGTTCTTGGGGGCCAGCTTTCTCTCTTCCCCTCTCACCCTTGTGATAAGGCCACTTCATGTGGGTGAGTGTCACAGGGAAGAAAAGGAATGTCTTCTCATCCTGTGTTGTCTGACTGCTGAATGGACAACCTATGTTTCTGCCTTCAGTTGTGCACCCTTGATGAATAAAGAAGTTCAATGGAAGTCTGGGGTTTCAGGTTTTTCAACATGTGTTTTCCTGAAAGAGCAAATTAGAGGTTTCTAACACTGTTCTATTCACTTTGCAAATAGGCCTAATCTGGTGTATGCTCTCAATATATTGCATCTGGCACCGTGCGTGGAAGCTCAGCTACTAATTTTCCCCTCTTCCCAGCCCTCATTTCCTAGTGGAGAGGTGGGATGAGAGAGGTGCTTTGTTAATGATATACAGAGCAAAGACACAGCAGCTGCCATATCTGAAAGACGGTGCCTAAAGCTTTCATCTTGCAGCTCCCAGGTCTAGTTGATCTCATGTCTCTTTGCATGATGTGTAACAGAGAAATAAACTGGAAGAGAGCAAGGAGTCCTGTGAAATAGAAAGTGCACAGCTGGGGAGCTCCTTATCCCTTAAACATAACAGTACCATACTCAGCACAGCACCCCAGGCCATGCAGGAAGCTTCTTCCAGCAGAATCTGAGAAGTACAGAAGCAGCCACAATGACCTTTCCTAGTTCCTCAAAGTTGTTTTGATGATGCCTTTTCATTTGACCTTGGGATCAAATTATAACAATTTATAATGCAATTTACAGATGCAGGCCCTAAAATGGAGCATCAGCACATTCAAGCTTGTACTGCTGAGGGGCCCTCTGGGTTCCTCCAGCATTGCAAAGAGTCACACATATACTCAGCTTTTCCTGTGGGACTCGCCCTATTGCTGCAAAGCCAGCCTTAAGCCCAAGTCCACTGAATTTGCCTAAGTGGGGTCTGCAGCTCTGGGGAGTGAATCTAATGATCACTTCAGACAAATTTATATGGCAGACACTGACTACTGAAGCCAGTGGAGGGGTTAGGGTAGGGTGAGGGTGGCCACGTCAGGGTCAGTTTTTGTTGCAGTACTTTTATTAAAGCTTGGTAATAAGGAAGGAAGAGCTAGGTTATTATAAACATGTTTATTGTCCAGCCAAACATACTGCAGGTGTTACTAGTTGCACTGCACACAGCTGTGAATAAGCAGTTTGAGGTTCCCTAGTACTTGTTTTGCTTACGCGTTCTTTATTTCTACTGCCTGTCATCCTAGGAAAACTACAGATGATTTCTTACCTCCTTACTTTCCGACACCAGTAGAAGCCTTCTCCTCTCTCCCTAATACCCAGACTATATATAAACTTCCCATAAGCAAACACTAAGCTCAAGAGTTTTCCAGACACCCTTCCCATTAAAAACTTGCCTGCATGGAGGGTGGAAGAAGGCGGGCCAGAGCTGAATCCAGTACTGCATTGAAATAATGCACTGGAGAAGTTACCTTGATTTGCAAAATAGTGGTGGTGATAGCTGGTAAAAATTGGGAGTTAGGAAGTCACTTTGTGAAGGATTTACAGAGCCAAGAAACACAGGCAGATTGGTAATGGCTGAGAATACTGGTTGCAGGGGGAGTACTGCCTCACTATTTTGGCTCTCTAGACAATAAGCAATAACTAAGTCCTTTGTTCAGGAGATATTAGATTCAGGTTTTGTTAATTTAATTTTTCTGAGAATTAAGAAAAGGATGATTTTTTTATTTAGTTTTCATTTAGCTCCTGTAGGAGTTGGCATTCTACTGCTACTTTTACTGGAATAGGGAAGACAACTGTCTCCAAGATCTACAGTTGTGTACTGCCTCGTGACTTTAAGTGTCCCACATGAACTCTCCCAAAAATGAAGAGAAATGACATGTTGAAGTATTGCCTTAGTACCTCCTGAAAAGTGCTGCCAGGTAGATGAAAAGACAACTTCATTAGCATCCCCTGATATTCTGCACATAGCACATGGTACATCAGACACACTGGTGAGGACGAGCCAAGTTTGAGTGTCATCACAGTCAGAAGGATCCTATCCTCATAGTTCAAGTGAGTGAAGGGGATTCATTCAGATGATCATCTCGCTCACTACTGCGTCTGCCCAACTTCACACTACCCTTCACATCACCGATTGTGCAGCCAAGGAGGACTGCTGCAATCACTGAGATGTTCTCCTGCATAACACAGGTCTTAGCGTTTGCTGAATTCTTGTCTGGAGCAGTTCATACCTTGGACTACAACAGTCAGCTTTAGTCTTCAAATTGCCAGCAGTGGAGAGTTCAAGCACACTTTCAGAAAGATTTTTCTGGGTATTATTATCCCTGCTGCTAAATATTTGTCAGCCATTTTTAACTTCAAAAATATTAACATGTCCAGCTACATCCACTAAATCTTGGGTCTTCTCATACATTTACTGGTTGAAATGAAGTCTATTTCCAAGACTGGATCCTCACACAGCCACTCATATGGAGACATCCTCCTTTTCCTCATTTCACTCAAAAGCTCCAGTTTCTGGAGTCACAACCTGACGGCATGATTACCAGCCCTTTCAGTGATGTTCCAGCACTGCCTCCCCCATCCTACCTTCCCCCTAGAACAAAGCCCTGGAGGCAGCCGAGGAGCGACCCCTGCTCATTGCAGCTGCCTCTGTGGGAAAGTGGCTGCAAATGCCACGATGGTGAGCAGGAGGTGGCGGTGAGCCTGAGAGAGGTCTCCAAAGAGAAGTGAGGCATCCAACACACCCAAAAGTATCCCTGTGACTCTGACCCACTCGACACAGGGCCCACACCTGGTGTCCCTCCCGCTAGAGCTACGTCAGGCCAACACATCAGTGCCCCCAGCCCAGCAGCGGGCTGGTGCTAGAGGCTGTGCCTGCCTGCTCCAGCTAGCCAAGGAAGCTTCTGGGACTGGAACGGGGAACAGAACTCGGTCTTGGGAGTAGGATACCGGAATATTAAGCAATTCTGTTTAAAACTTAAATTTGTATTCAATACACATTCAAATTTGTATGGTGCCTTCTTTGTTCCTAGGTATGCATATTTACATCTTGCCGTGTTACAGCATCTCTCTCTCTCACACCTGCAACACTGATCTGGCCTTTTAATTATTTATAATTCCAGAGCTGCCATGACATCTGCAAGCTTTGTTCAGCAACTTCAGATTGTCTCTGAGGTCACTGAAAAAATACTGCAGGATCTCCCTGCAAGCACACCAGCATGGTAATGACTTAGCTGCTCTGAGAGTTCAACACCTATCAGCCAGAAATAAAACTTAATAGGGATGAAGGTCATCTTGTACTGCACATTCTCAGTCAAAATATTCCAAGGTACCAAGCGAAAGTACTTTACACAAACACTATTAATTTAGCCAAATAAGTTTATAATACTATCAAAAAGCTAATCTGACAGGATCCATTTTTCCAAAAGCCAATACACCAAGCAGTATTAATTAAAGAACTTACTTATTTTAACCATTTATTACAAGAATCATATATTTGTCCTCCTTTTGTTTTGTCTGAGTCTGATATCAAGTTGACATATATTTACCTGAATTTGATTTACATGGATCAAACCATTTCTGCTTTTCACATTCTGAAACCTTAATTTCCCTTTAGTGCCCTGAAACGCTCCCAAGGTTCTAGGAGTTTTGAAAAACAAAATAACAACAAAAACCACCACCACCCCCCCAAAAAAAAAAAAAAAATCAGTCTTTGGCTAGATCTTTTACAACTACAAGATGCAAGTTAATCTACATTTGCCAGACTCAAGAAGTGTACCTTCTGTATCTGAGTTTTAACACACTTTTCATTGTAAGAGATGAAAATGTCACATTCTCGTATGAAAAGGATACATCATCTTGCCTTTCCTCAGCTAGAAGATAAAAACATCTACAGAAAATTGCCTCTTCACTGGCAGTGTTACCTCTTCCTAGGAATGGACTGTTGCAACTGTTACATATTTCTTGTGTTTTAATACACCTTCAGCGTCCCCCCACCAGGTCTTCTGATTGTCTTGGTGATGACTTAGATTTCAACTTTTGTTACTCCTCCTCTCCCTGATTTTTCCATTACTGTTTTATGACCCACTATCTTCCCCTTCCTTCCATTTGGTATGTGTCAGACACTTAAAACCTTTCTTCCTTTCTAGTTGCCTTACACTCCCCCTAAATCAGGCTTCTCGTTTCTCGGTGACAGTGGCCTGTTTTTGGCTGTGATATTTTAGGGAGCTCATAAGAGGAGCTAAAACAGTTCCAAACCCCTTATGTGCTCCACAATTTTACTCCCAGATCCTTACCACTATGCCTCAAAATTATCTGCAATGCCATGAAAAAGGCAATGTTAAACTGCCCAGGGAATATCTCCTGGTTTCAGACTTGCAGATAAGAAGTATGACCCAATCACAGTTACTTACACTGAAAATAACTATTTTACAATCACCTCATTTTTACAGGTGTCTCCTCACTGGATGCCAGACTTTCTGATTTTTATTCTGTCAGTGAGAATAGTAAAAAATGGCAAAAGTGCCTTAGCACCAGCAGCATGAGCACCAGCTCAGGCTGAAGTCTGCTTTTCCACCACTGAAATGACAGCTGGCTGCTCGAGGAGCCGGCCAACTTGTTTTCTAATGCCAGTGGGTGGGCTGTAACAGCCATTAACTAGTACTCCATCTTCTGATCCCTCTGTTAGGACATTGATTTACCAGCATTCATGATAATTTCTTTTGAGATCTTGATGAGTCTCTAGCAGGGAGGGTAATTTCCTTATTGAGCACTGCTCCTCCTTCCCTTTTGCCCATTAAGTCCTTTCTAAACAGAAAAAGCATGGGAGTCTCAGCAGCCAAAGTCACCTGGGGGTAAAGTGTCTTGTGTACCACGTTATAGCTTGCATGCCACTCTACAGCCAGGAATTCAAGCACATATCAGCTAAGCAATTGTATTAAATGAAGACTTGAGCAACAGGGAATTTTCAAGAAGCCCAAAGGAACCCAGCTTGATTACTACGTCACTCAGGCTCTTTTGAAAGTCTCCAGCTTATTGCATAGTGAAGGAGCTTCCAGAGGGGTATGTGCAACAGGGAAGGAAACCCCTGCTCCAGCAGCAGAGTGGGCAGAAAGACTGCACAGGTATGCTTGCTTCCCTCTCAGTGCCAGCGTCCTGCAAGCTCCCGATCCATGACGGGGATTCCTCTCGGTCCCAGTGTGCTGACAATATTCTTTAGGGTACAGACCAACGCTCTCCTCTGTGAACCTCATTAATTTTGCAGTCTGGTTGAAGATGGGAGACCTGTGTCTGTCTTGGTCACCCTTCCTCCAGCCTGGTGGTGACGTTTCCATGGCAAAAATGGGCTAGGTAGATTTACAGAGGGACGGGAAGCACGTTGTAGCAGGTGTTCCCATAGCAAGCCTGTTCTTTCTCTGCCAGTTACACGGTTTGGTTTGTTTCATCTCAGCATGCACACAGGAACAGAAGGATCTCTCAGCTCTCAGGCAAAGACATGGCTGACGGACAACGGATGGGTCCTTGGGCTGTTAACATAGTTTCCAGTGGAGAAGCTCCATATCCAGTACCCTTGCAAAGGGATTCCCCATCCTGTGTTGCCTTGCACTTCTTTTGGTGGTTACCTTTCATTTCACATCCTACAGTCAGATCTTTACAGTTATGGCCAGAATGACCACGTGTAGTCCCTTTGTACAGCAGAAACCTCCGGCCCAACCCCTCCTAAGAGCCCCTGAAGTCTCTCAGGAAGGGAGGGATTTAGAGTCACACCGTCATGCACGCTGGAAGAACCTCCGGCTTCTAAGCAGGGTCCACAATGAGATCAGATAAGGTTGCTGAGTGCTTTACCCAAACTGGGCTTGAGAACCTCCGAAGATGGAGATGGTACACCCTCCCTGGACAACAGGTCCCCATGCCTGACTCTCTCGTAGGGGAAAAGTTTCTCCCTCTCTTGTCTTAGTTGATGTCTGCTGTCTCTTGCCTGCCATGTGCAGCTGTAAGATTCAAAGTGAAATGGGGAATGGAGGAGGGATGGCAGGAACAGGACAGATGACTCAGGGGGTTGTTCAAAGTCTCTGTAACAGCAAACCCTCCCTGCAATTAGTCCGCTTCAGCACCCTGAATTGCACTCAGAGGCTGTGGGGTTACTGGTGTCAATGCATTGCTCTTATAGCAGGGAAATAAACCAGACAGATGCAGGCACAGCCTTGATAAAACCTGCCTCAGAGGGGAACCATATTCTCATTCTACAAGCAACCTATTAAAAATATCTGCTTCTTCATTTACTTCATGCATATTGACAAACACATTTTCACCATTCCCTTTGAAGAGACATGAATCTTTTTCTCCACACAAACACTAAGCACCATTTTAAAGCCTCTCCCACTGAGCACTGTTTTCCTATAAATGCATTAGCAGCTACAGATTGCAACGAAGCAGCAGAAGCTGATACGAAGGAGTGACAGTGAAAGGATCCAAAGGGGGTTGGTACCTCTTCAAAGATGTCCCAGTGTTAGATTTTTCAGTTTGACATTGCACTTCATAATCTTCTGCAAAGATTACTATACACATGTACACACTTATTTATAACTGTGCCTGTTAATCACCGCTAACTGCAGAACGCAGCTCGCATCCCCAGCATACACAGCTCTCTGCTACCCCAATGGCTGTGAAGCAGCAGGGAGCAGCCTTTCAGTTAAACAAGCGATGACTGTAATATGTAACATGATGAAGCGGTGGTAGACAGGCCATTTAAAGTCACATTTAACATTTTAGTTAGCCTTACCCCAGGTGGCCGATGCTCATTTACATTATTCATAGTAATGTTCAAATTTAAAGAGGAATGACAAAACTAGGAAGAAAAATAGGCTTTGTTCTGTAACGGCAAGGACAGCTGAAAGTATGGTTTCTCAGGGTGTGCACATTTCTCCAAATTTATATAATTAACAGCTTGGGGGTACAAGCTCTGGCATGAGCTAACGCCCGTGGCCAGAGCTAACGGCAGGGAGCAGTCAGAGCCAGGCCCTCCTCTGCTTTTGAATTTCTTGCTGATCCATCCCTAGCCTCTGAACATCTTCACGAGGATATAAGGGCTCTGGGATCCAACAGGGGCAACCAGAAATGGTGGCTGCTGGTTCTTTTGGAAGTTCAGCCCATTTCACAGTGACCTCTGCCTCCCAGCCCACCCCAGCCTTCATTCATGCTGTGGTCACCCTTCCCATCACGTTTGTGGCATAGCTCGGGAAACCTGGAGACACTGACTATGGTGCTTAGCACTGCAGTCCACACCAGAGTCCCTGGTGGTAATGACCCACCCAACAAACCTTGGTACTGTCACCAGCACAGTGGTGGCAGAGCTGCAGAGGAGTGTCACCTGGGATACACTGCTGCCAGGCTGGGCAGGGTGGGGCTACCCCATCCAGGGGACCTCACTGCCACACTGTCCTCTGCAGATTCACAGGCCCTCAGGAAGAGAGCTGCCACCTCTCACCAACATGCTTTTTGCAAAATTTTAATCCCTCAGAAAGTCTACAATTATGGTTTTATAGAGAGGAGCTCAAGGGACATAAGACACCTTAGAAAACCAGCACATAGCCTGGTACTTCTGTTACTGCCACCAGGACCTGTAATCTCCTTTTTCTGTCAGCAGAAAGAGGATTTAAAACCTCATGCCCAGCCTGTTCTTACAAATCTTTGTTGACCGAAGACTCCGTTGCTTTCCTATGCAATCTGTTTCAGCACACAATTCTGCTCAATGCCTTGTCCTAGCAAGGACATATGCAGAGCAGTTTCTTTATCTTTTGTATTCAGAATTTTTACATAATGAAAATTAGTGGCTTCTTTCAGTTTTACCTTTCCTGGATTTTCAAATCCCAAATCTACTCCACCAGCTCATAGCATCTTTGGATTGTTGGCTCTATGCAAAACAATTTTCACGGTCACAGCCTGATCTGCAATACAGAGAAATGTCGGCTCCCCAACCATCATATCATCAAGTTCAGCAGAGGCAAACGGCATTTTGCCACGTCCTCCTGCTGAGCTGCAGAATTTTCAGAGCACTGAAAGAGACTGACACATGTGGGTAATGGAAAATTACCCCAAAATTAAATTACTGCTGTGTGCCACAGCACTTTTTAGACCTGCTGGCTAAGCACCTTACCAACAGTGAGGACGAAATAGGTCTGATGACATGATTTATTAACATTACACTGGGGTTTGGATCCAGAAATATATTGGTCAAATGTCATTTTATAACAATAATATTCATAAGCACAGACCATCATCATGATGACTTCCCCTTTCTTAATTAGATTCTTCTGTTTTGTCCCAGAAGTACTGAGTTGAGCCTTCTGTAATTAGTAAGAAGCACAGTACACGTATGAGGTTTACTCTCCTAAACTTTACCTAAGCTATACCATAAATTTTGTTACAATGGAACAGCAAACATTAGACATTGCAATGCTTGAGGGGGAAAAAAAAAAAGTTATTTTAGAAAAGAAGAACAAACAAGATCTAAACGAACAATACTCTGCTGTAGATTACACAAATGCGTTTGACTATACAAACCAAACCGAAAGCTATCAAGCACTGCCAACATACCCAAACCAATTACTGATAAAGCTACTATGAAGTATGGATTAGGAAGAACTTGGAGAAACCATCTTGGCATGAAAGCTCTCTTCACTCTCTCTTTCAAAGCTTGCCAAAGAAATGAACCCATGGAGATGTAATTAAAGTCAACAGAAAAAAATCTTCTAGGAAAAAAACCAAGCATCTAAACAAATAAGAAGCCACATTTAAATCTGTTTTGTGAAACTTTGTAAAAAGCAATTTTCCCCTCCTCTCTCCTCCAGTCTGGTCTTACAGGTACTGTAATGAATGTAGCAATATCAGCAGTTTCTCAGACTTTTATTTTATTTCAGGTCCAAAAGACAAAAGGTTTCACAAGAGTTTCTGCACTAAAAGATACTCGTTTGACAGTTTGCATCCTTGATAAAGAGCCTCTCTGTAGCAATTTCCATTTCCATGCATTTCAAAGCACAGAAAATACAATTCTGCATTACCAGATGACAATAGACAGCACCTTAAAACCTCTGGATATTAGAAATCCAGATGTTCCCCTCGTCACTAGAAATCCAGATGTTCCTCTAGCCAGATATAAGTGTAGTGGTTGTTCTTGTAATACTTGCAAAGGATAGACACCAGTATTTTGGAGCATCTGAAACATTAAGATCCTGGACTAATGTAACAGCCTTTCAACCTAGCAATATATGATTTACTAGCTGATAAATTCTTACGCAAATCATAGCAGAGCAAAAGGAAGAGAGTAATCATAACGTTCTGGTTATCAGATCTGCTCTCTTTTTTACCTACAAATACAGACAGCTGTAGAAATATCTACAAATTTGTACAGAAATTTCAGGACTATTATACTGCATAAGCTGCTGATCCTGAAAGATTTCCCCTCTGAGAGAACTACAGTTGGGTAGTCAAAACGGATTAATATATAATTCTTTACTCTTGATTTTCTACAAGAGAGGGTGAGTAGAAGTTGCTGAGAAATAATTACTGCTCTTCATACCTTTTATCAAAACACGTATATTATATATGTTACGTATCAAAGGTGATACCCTACTAAAATGGCATGGCTGAAGCTTCCCAGTCAGTACTAGACAAGCCCTTTTTCGGTGTGTATCAGGGACTCATTCTGTGCAACCCATTTTATTGATTAGTAGGACCAAGTTAAGTTCAATTCAAATGGTCCAAAACTAAGGCTCTTCCATTTACTGAGAGGGAGACACTCCATTTATATTGTCATACTGCATTGAATTTGCCTTGAAACGAGGGAAGCAAATTTTCTCTTTCAGAAGACACAGGATAAATAGGTTTCTGGGTGGCTGGGGTTGCCAAGTCATTCTGTCTACACTACGTACCTGGAACATTAGACTAAACAGCTAGCAGATGATTAATAAGGGCAGGAGGGAAGACAGAATCAGGCAACAAAAGTAAAAATGTGGTTTCCATGCCAATAGGACAAGTTGAGAGTGAAAAAGGAAAAGGGCAAGCCAGAGAAAGAACAAATTTGGTACCTGTGATTTTTTTAACTGCTTCTGTTAGAGTATAAAGGCCTGATTGCCTAATCTCTCACATCCCTGAATAGCACAATAGTATTAAAAGTCATGCTGCAAAATATAAAAAATTACGTAAAACGTTGCCAGCAATCATGTCAATATGCCCTTGGTGTCACTTGGTCCTAGCTTCACAGCAGTCCCCAACAACAGAAAACTGACGGACCCAGCACCCAATGATGGCCAGGCGTGCTGGGATCCAGGCCGAGCATATCACTGCGTTCAGTACAGCTCGGGGACTCCCAGTGCCCCTGCTCAGGAGCAGCTTTCCCACTTTCCCATCCAAACTCCCTCAGGCACAACTTCTGTACCATACATGTGCTGATTATCAGCAATGAGAAGAGAAGCTGTTTCAGAGGGACCAGGGAAAGGACATCCCAGAACCAGGCAGAGACTGGTTCTTTGTAATCAAGGGACACAGCCTTCTCCATGACTGCTGGCTGCAGGACTGCTGTCCTGTTGTACCTGATAACAGGCTAGACAAGTTTCCTCAGCAGGGGTCATTACAGCAAGCTTAGCGGGCTATTGAACATCAGTGTTAGATACCTCGCCTGCTGTGTGCCTAACGGATAGCAGGCAAAATCTGCTAATTATTACAAACATCTGTCTGTCGAATACTTCCTACTCAGCGTGGTGCCTCTAGAACAGATGCAAATTCTGTCTAGAGCAGGCAAATGCAAACAAAGTGCTGGAGAGGATACCTACTGCGAACAAATGCACTGCTGCTTGGCTGCCTTCTCCTCCAGCAAAACAGCACACATGCCTTGCTTTCACTCATGAAAGTGAGATCTTTGCTGTAGGGCAGCGGAGAGCAGCACGCAGAGGCAGCGTGCATGGGTATGACTGCAGGCATTACAAGGAGGGGGAGAGTTAGAAGGCAAGTGAGTTTTTCTTCTTTAACAAGTCCACCTCCACCTACAGGTTTTTACCTCCTGTTTGTTCACTAAGAAAACACAAAGACAAAACCACAGGTCGGTGTCTGAGCCCATCTCAAATATTATTGGCAAAAGTGCTGCCTTGATGAATGCACTAGAATATAAATGATGGGCTGGGAGATCGGATGCATTATGGACTGGGCTAGAGCTGCTCACTACAGGCAGCTTAGTTCAAATTGTATCGCTGTGATCTGGGGTCTCTTCAGGCATAAGCTGTCATCCTTTTCTGCATTTATAGTCACAGAATCCTTTCCAGAACTCTAAATGAATACTGATCCCTTTAAAAAAGCAATGGGAAAAAATACTTAAATATATTTGCCACCTTCTTACTGTAAACATTCAATAACTAGCAATGTTTAACGCTCTACAAAGTGAATGCCCAAATGTCACAAGCAAAACTAAATGCAGTGGCTTTGTGCTGGCTTTAATAAAGTGAATCAGAATAACATTAATTGCCTGCTCTCATTTCAAAACAGTTTTGTGATATATCAGCATTACAGTCAAGTAGACATTTCCCAGTAAAACACTTCTCCAGCTGAAAAATCTTTCAATTAGTATAAATTTTCCTAAGAAATAAATTTATTTTGAGTTTGTGTTGTGATTTGGAAATGCTCTTCAATGAAATTTAGAGTTCCGATAAAAATGACTTTTAAAATCCAGTTTAAATATTTTGACTCAAGCCTAATTTTAATATTTTTTTTGTTATAAACAAAAAATGGTTAGAAATAAAATTCAAAACTAATGGCTTTGATTAAAATGTATTAACTATTGTGACCCCCGTCTGTTTTAAATTGTCACTGCATTAGAAGCCCCATGAAGACTGAAAGTAAAAATTGAATTTTTGGCATTTTGCACAAAAGAGATTCACATGTATATGCAATCGTGGAGACAGCATTAGGTAGATGCCATTAGCTAAAAGTGGTAGTGCTTTGGTCTTTCTTCAGCGAATACTTCAGACAGCTAATCAAATACTCAAATTTAAGCAAGTGCTTACGTGCTTTGTTGAGAAGAGTGATTTGAGCACATTCTGAAGGTTAATCATGTACTTCACATGCTTTGCTGAATTTATTCGTGTGGGTCTGATCCAAAAGCCCTTGAAGTCAAATAAGGTTTTTTTCTCGGTGAATTTGTGTATCAGACTGTAGAAGCAGTAGCTAATTTTTCTCTCTTCAAAAATCTTTTTGTCTGGAAAGCATATTTTAAAATGGTCTAGCATGAACTATTAGTATAGTACATAATATTAGCATAGCAATTACTATGTTTAGAAAGGACTACAATATCATTCCTTCATATTTTTCATGTTAGGCATCTGTTGGCTTTTTTTAATTAAAATTATCTGCACTCAGAATGTCCATAGAGGATAAGGAGCAATAGAGTCAAAATGATAAGTTATGGAATGTAAATTTTAATTAAAAACAACACTCTGCTCACAAAAACAGCAAAGCAATTATGTAACAAAATCTATCTGCTATTTAACCAGCCTGTTACGTGTTGGTTTCCCACAGGCCTCACAAACTACACCAAAATCATCACATGGCCCTTCCTCAAGGTAATGAACGGCTGTTTTGGCACGACACGCAGGTACTCAAAGCAGGGAGAGATGAAGGGTGGCTGCTTCTTGATGTTAATGGTGCTGATGCTAGTGACAATGTACAAGAAATATGGAGGAGTCGGGTGTTAATTTACGAGACCAGAAAGGTTAGTGTGCCCCGTTTATCTGTGATGGGGAGCGGTGACACCAACACTAGAAGCGCTGGCTGGAGAAGAGTAATAGCATGTATTATGGAAATGTGAAAGTCATCTTCGGTCCGAAAACGATTCTGATGGCAACGTTTTGAGATCCATTCTCGATACCCCACCGCTACATCTGACAGATGTAATAAATCCTCTTGATTATTAAGTGAGTACAGGCAGTTAACCATAAGCAGCTGTCATTTACACAGAAACATATCTGGTCAATGGGTATTGCAGTGGCACACTTCTAACCGAGTGCTCCTCAAGCTGTCATACCTGGTACATCCTCGTGTGGAAAGAGCACAGGAGCCTTACCAGTACCGAGTCATTTATATACTTCAAGATGCTATAGAAAAAGTCATTTTAATGGACTTCTACAGTGTGCATTCTGCATACCACATACTGTTAGACCACTAGTGATGATTGACTGGTATCGTTAATATTTTAGGAACTTTCACAAATTCATATGAGGAAGTTTGAGGAACACTACCAAGGCTACACGATCAATGCAAGGACGTACGGATGAACTGCTAGAAGAACTGCTAGAGTTTACGTGTAGACCTCTTCACCCTGCAGGTGATGCAGTTTTCTCAGGCAGGAAAGTAACAACACCCAATTGCTTCCAGAACATGTTCAACCAAGCAGCTCAGCATGCTCACTATTGGTTTGACTCTGCACTCCCAAAAGGCAGTTGTTGATCTAACTCTGCTCCCTTATAAGTCAGCATGGAGAACTTGCAAAATATTAGGCAAAAGGAAGAAACCTCCTGGAAATCTAGTTCAAGTAAGAAAATATAAAATGCAGAATAAAATATATACAAGTGCAATCCTTGTGATACAGTGCTACTTGTAACCAAATTGCCAAGCTTATTCCCTGCAGTTGCACTGGGAATGGCAAAACTATGAGAATTCCCTGCTGCAAAACCCAGAACTGAATATAGATAAAAAGAACCAGGCAAGGTTTCGTGGCTCAGGAGTCCCAGAAGTCCTAGGTAATACCATAAGGAAAATCAATTGAATAGATTTGAAATCCAAAAAAAGAACCTGTGTGATACCTAACCTGTCCTTCAAGTGCACAAGTCATAAAAATTTATCTAGTGATATTTTAACAGTAACAAATGAAATATTCCCACAATTACACTTTGTACTGGTGACCACATCTGACTTGATATACAAGTGTCAAGTGATCCTTGGTCCCTGGCAGGATACAAAGAGGTGTAGAAGAGAGGCAAGGCACTGCAGGTGTAAGCCTGGTCACTTCTGCAGGGTACAAAAGTAGAAAGGTATTGGTGTTGAATGGTATATTAAAAAACCGAAAACACCCCTTCCCCTGCCAACCCACTGTCAATCACTCTTCACTAACCATAAGAACAGAACAAATGCAGAACCGTATGGTACCAGGCTTCTTTGAAATGCTTTCGACAGACACAGTCCAAATTCCTGTAGGAAAGATTAGAATGTTTTTACCTGTGCTTTTCTGGGTGCTCCTGAGCACATCAGTGTACGCACCTGCTTTCTACAGCTTTTTTTCTCTACCCTCTCAGAGCACCAAGGGCAAAACATTGTCGTTCATCTTCCAACCCACCAACCACCACTACTGAATCCGAGTATTACCCAGCAGCAGCCAGAGAGCAGTGCAAGCTCTAACCACCACTGCTTTGTCAAATTTCAAATTCTTAGAAATTTCTTCAGAGCCATTTGATAGACGTGCAATATGATAATGGATTGTTGGATATGCAACATGAATACAGCTGCAAAATCCTACATTTTGTGAACGTTACCATAGATTGCTAACCAGCTGCCCTAATGACTGATGGAGGATGCTTATGCCCCACTTGAATGAACTTTCATTTTACCTGAGCTTCAGAAGTCTGAAGCAGCCACGTGATAACATGTTTGAATGGTGACACAGATCTGTCTGTACTGGAAGCTTTTAGAATGTATTTCTGATGGTTTGTTTTTTTCCCTACATACACAAAATAAATGCACAGGAAAGAACAGAACTTCATAGAGATTAAAACACTGTTTTGCTGCTTGCTTGTGCTCTCTCCACCACAATCAAAGTTAATGCAATGCTAATGAACAATGCAGAAGCATCTCCTTCCAGACTGCATACTCTTCTCATACACAAAGAGAGATTTTAAAGACTATATGCAACATACACCTGATGACTTTTGCCAAAGCAGTATCAAATCTCTACAATGAGCACAGTGGACAGCTGTAAAATATGGCATTTGCAACACCTGTAATCTGCTTTTTATTATGGAATTTAGAATTGAAATACTGCCACACAGAGAATAGAGTAGCAAATACTGTCAACTTACTACGTGTTGTAAATTACTGTTTTATGCTAGAAAATAAAAGTTGTTCTTCATTAACTGCTTCCTTCCCCTCCCTTAAAACAACAGTTTTATTTTGTTCAGACACAAGATATGATCATTTAATGAAATAAGGGCCACTCATGGATGAAAGGCAAAAGGGAAAAAGAAAGAAATGAAACCCACCATTCTTTAATACTAAATAACTTAGGTACATCTAAAGGCCTTGATGTGCAAATCTCTTGACTCCTTGTCTAGCCCATTCCTTTGCAGCTGAGGGATGTGAGGACATGCTCTCAGCTGCCTCTGAAACATCCAATATAGACCAGTCTGAGAGACTCTAAGAGAAAGGACAAGCGGACCACAGGTTTTATTAAATGTCCCCATCCAACTCTGCCTCAAAGGCAGATAAGCTGCAATCATAGCTACATTTCAGTGAACTTGTGGTGGGAAGGAAAAATTATTTCAGCACCAGGAAATCCAGAACTGCTCCACAGATACTAATTCAAAACTGTCGTCTGCCCAGATTAATGCTTAGGAGAAATAAAATTAAGCTCTGAGCTTGCAGGTAATCACATTACACATTACCAGAAAGCTGTTGCTTGCTTGGATTTCATTCAAACACACCAGCTTCACTCTCATGATTTATGGAACTGCAGAAATCTGCAGCGATTTTTTCCCCCCCCTCTTAGCCCTCTGGTTTAAATATAACACAGTTAGTTAAGCTGAGAAACTGGGAAGGCAATTTACTTTGATAATAATAAACCAAAGAAAAAAATCACTTTTTTTACCTTAGAAGAAAAAATTGAACTCTTCGTCTATCTTAAATGCTAACTGAAACCATCCCTTCCAGGTAGAAACTATCAATAAGAAGACCGTAAGTTTCTCATCTGACTCTGGCAAAACATAATCACTGTCATTCAGAGGGATCCAGACAGAAATCACAAAATACAGAAGCAAAAACATACTATAGGAAAAGTCTAACATATCAGACTGCTTTATGGAATAAGTAAAGCACATAGAAAGAAATCTCTGCAAAGACAAAAGTAGCCAGTTATGGGGAAGAAAACTTCTTAGGAAAGTTCCTCCTGCCTTACCCATAAGGGGTTTGCCTCACAAGGCACCCTACTACCGTAAGAGTGGAGCAAAGGGCTACCAGAACAAATGCAAGTACTTCATCGATGCTTACTGTAAACTTCAAAGGAGCACAAAGAATCCCAGCATCAAGATGCTTACTGATTCACCACACAACCACAATTTGGAAAGGTCATTCATTTATCAAAGAATCAAAAACTGGGACCATAAATCACCTCTTACTTTTTGTCTGCTAAGTGCAGTTTAGTTGCGACTAGACACAACAGCAGGTAACCATCAGATATGCCAAAGTGCCCCGAGGCCTTGGGTACATTATACACTTGCCGTTGCCATGGAAATAATGATTCCGATTTAAGAGGTGATAGGCAGCAACCTGTCATGGTCTCATTCTTGAATGTCCCAGAGGAACCTTGGTAATGAACACTAGGCTGAAATGCCTCATTGGAATTCCTGTGAAATCTCTATCTCCAGGAAGACATTGCTGGTATTTTAAGGCCCTGTCACAGAATTCTGATGCAATCGTGACTCCACTGTTATTTTTTTTCTGGTGCCTTTTGTACTATCATTTGTGCAGTTTACTGTGGGATTTACTACCACTGTCGACTGCAGAACAAAACATGCATTATAGACCCGATAAAACCTGCAACCCTCGGCATGGAAGGTGCAGCCACCGAACAGACCTACACAGAACAGAGCTGCTCAGACCTCTGCTTTGAAGCGTAAAATGCTGCTCAACAGTGACCGTATAGCCAAGACAAGAGACCACAGTTCAGCAAAACTGGAAACAGAGTGACCATAGTGGGATTCTTCTGTTTGTCATGTATCCTGATGCCCACTTTTCATAGTCCATATCCTTACCTTTCTGCATTCAAATGTGAAATTGTGAACATATCGGCTTTGCCATAATAAAAGAACACAACATCACCAACTCTCAAGGATTTTTCCAATTGCATAGGAAGATTTGCTTACTATAAAGATAATACAAGTTGCACGCAAGCCCTATGTGTGAAAGCATTGTTGCCACTTCTTGAGAATCTTTTCGTATTTATCATTTTCATGTTGTCATTTCCTGGATCCTTGCCAGAATCATGAAGAGCTCCCCAGTTATTACTGCCATAAAACATTTCACCTCATGCAAGGCTCGCTACAGGAACTGCTGACCATGCTATACAGGATCAAAAAACCCCTATTTAGGAGCAACACCATTAATTGACAGTCCAGAATCTGTGCTACAGGGGCTATTCTTCCTGCCCCGGCATATGGCACGTGTACATGTAAAAATTCCAGGCCTTATCAGCTGAAGATGTAAGTAAAATGGTTCCTGCTGTATCCCTAATAGTGGCCTCATTTCTAACTCATTGGAAAATGACAAAAACACTATGAATGGTTATGCTTTTCAGCCCATTTGATTTCTCTTTCACTGGACTCTATTCGTCAGCTCTGCTGATGCTATTGTAGCTGAAATCACATCAACACTTTCCAGGAATTCATTATATAATGCCAGACCAGATTCTCAGCTAATGAAAAGTCTGCTTTCATATTTCTGCTTCATTCTATTTTACAAAAGATTGCTTTCATGATTCAGGAAAAGGTATGCACACGCATGAACTCTTTTTCCAGGCTCAGAACACCAATATGAGCATTATGCTCGTCTTGCTATCTGCTATCTGACACCTGCAGCTTTCACTCGTTCCCCTGAAAGGCAAAGGTACCCAGCAACTCGCAGGGCAAGCCTTCATCCTGAGCTACGCAGCTTGCTTTATACCAGCAACTCTGCCTGGCCTTCCTTGAGCCAGCATCTTCTTTGCAATGGGAGGCCATGTTCCATCACCTAAGCAACATTTTCTTTACAACCTTCAAGGTCTTTCAAAAACAGGTTTGATGTTGAGTTTTCCAATTCAGTGTGAAGGCAGCTGGCTAGTTCCTCTGACTTTATTCAGTGGATGTTTCTTGTAAGAAATGCTCAGCTGCTGTAAAACCGTAGAACACCCTGGCTTCAATGGAACTTTGCCATCTTGTATCCTTTGAAGATTTGACCTGTCTGGAAAGGATAAATTTTAAATCATCTTATGTGAAAAAAAAAAAAAAAAAAAAAAAAAAAAAGAAATCACTGGTGAAGTATTTCTCCTTTTCTCCAACTTGGTGCACTGGAAGAAAACCCTTTAAGTTAAGAATTATAGCACACTGTTAAAATATCTTATCTGTCCAGCAATTCAATAGCCTGTAAAATTACCGGGGCTTGTTCAGAAAGTAAATAGAAGAAAATACCAAAAGCACAATTCCAACCAGGTTTTCCCACTACTCCAGTACTTTCCAATTAACATCCAATCTGCTGTTTACATGCATGGAAGACAGAAGTTCATTTCATGCGCTTGACTCAAATAATAGCCTCAGTGGCAGAGTACAATGGTATTCGATTCTAGTGCTTTCATCTTCAGTGGTTCATTGTCCCCTCTGCCAAGAACACAATTTGGCTCAACCCACTGACTTGAGGAAAAAGAAAATAACCCACACCTGCTGGTGTGTTCTATAGCAAACACTATTTTCTGTTGATATCAAGGATATCTAAACTCATGTTTCTTTTTTTATTTTTAATCATAATAAAAAATTGCCTCCATTTTTCATTTCACTTTTGTGTGTGTTTGCATGAAATTTTGATTCACCTTCTTTTCACTCTTGTGGCATCTTCCCAAAACACATAAGGTTTAAGGGCCTCGCACTCAGCTATTTATTTGCTGCAGAACTCCAGGGAAAGGACAATGCAATATTGTTCCCACCAGGGAGCAAACAGGGAACTAAACAAAGAAGCAAAGCATCACCATTTACCTTCTAATTCACTGCCCTTCCCACCCTAGGCGAGGGAAGACCCTTGCCCCAGCTCCTTAAGGGCACAGCCTGCTTTCCCCAGGACACTGGTCCAGCTGCTCTGGTCTATGTGTTAGAGGAGGAAGAACATGGATGTCTCCAGGGGATGCAGAACAGCCATCATGCAGAGACAGAAAAGGATGCAAGACTACCATTCTTTTTTTTCCTTCTATAGCAAATAGGCTCACTAAAATCAATTAGGATAACCATAAACCGAGCTACCGGTTAAGATGAATAAGAGACAGAATTCAACTTTATTAGTTTTATTTCATGTTTTGTAATAAAATTTTCATTTTGATGATTGTGACCATGCACTGGAAGTCACTTATTTCAGTGGAGCATACTTCCCTTTGCAAATGGTATGCTGCCCGTTTTGTGTGACTTGGTACTTTCCCCTTTCTGCCCCGTGGCTTTTACTCTATGGTGACGGGTAGTTCAGACCAAAGGGGCTGTGGGACTTCTGGCCAGATTGTGATTTTATGCACCGTTTCTACAGCAAGCAACTGTGGTCTGCACTGCTCTTCCTATACCAGCATCGTATTCCTTCCCCACGGTGTCAGACATCCCTTCTCTGCCCCAAAGGGGATGTGTCACACTCTGGTCAGGGACTGTGAACCATAACACTAACAAGGGCAGGAAAAGAGAAAAGAGAGTTAAATATGCATTAGAGGTGCAGGTAGTTGATCATGTAAACTCCCAGTGCGAGCATGAGAATCTGAATTGCCAGATTCCAGGAGCAGCTTCCTCAGTAATGGTCATTCCTTTGTAAGTAGAACAGGCACACTTTTCTTATCACAGCAGCCTCTGAACTTAATTAAAACCCTCAATTATCAGCTTTTAAGAAAATAGTAGATGCCTGATACAAGCTTCTGAGCTGAATTTGACTCCTAAATTCAAACAAGCACACAAGATATGCAGCTTCGAGCTAATAGGTGCTCTAATCACTAATGTCCAAAACTAGTACAATCTTTCCACCAGGGTGCAGACTTTGAAGAAGACTTTTAAAATCTCTTAACTATACATGTCAAAAGATGAAGAACACACTCCATTTTAACCCTTCAAAAAAGTCAGTGCCCTATGCTGCTATGCTCCCTGGCACAGCACGTTAGTAAGGTGAGATCCAGTCCTCTGTGCAGACACACTGGGCACCTCTTGCAGTAAACTGTTATTTTTAATGAGGTTAGCCAGCATTGGAAAGACCAAGCCATAAAAAAATTCAGCATATCGTCTGTACAGCACCACACAATCCACATGGAGGCAAACAATCATAAAGAACTCTGGAGAGAAAAAAAAAAGCGTTACTTTTAAAAATTGGCAGCTCAACTGCACTATCTATCCCAGTCTTCTATGTCTTTTAACCGATCACTGGACAACTATAAACTTGTTTTTGCTGACTATATATGATGTGAATCTTAAAGTAAGAGAGTTTACAACAGTGTTTAAGACTGGTGTTAGGAGGGGAATGAAATGTACTGACCAAAAGTATAAAAGAATGAAGTACTACTTTTTGACTGAGAAATTTATAATACTCAAGATTATTCTTATCCTTTCTTCAGGGTGAAAAATATTACATGGTTAAGAACATTTTGAAAAAGAAGAAAATTTGTAAATTCTGACTATAAAGTCCCTTTTCTGAGTCCCCTCATAAATAAATGTAAGGTAAATATTTGATTTTATTTTTATTCATTGGTAGTTCTGTAATAATAAAATATATGCAATTATTTTGCTTAAAATCATTGACCCAGACACTCCAGGTCATAAAAGAATGACTATGTAAAACACTCAGCACTGACAATACAGCCACTGGATTCTTTCCTGAAAGAAAACCACTTGTAGAGTACCTGTCTGAAGATTTGAATTTGTCATGCCGTTGCAAGGATTGTTATAGATGATAACACTGTGGCGTTTTAGTTTCTGTTGTGCATACTAATTAGATAGCTTAAAAGCTGATATCAAATGTATATTAATTCTATGAACTCTGGCACCCTACTGAATTGTTTATATGATGTCTTTTCCTTACTACATTTGAGTTTGAGAATTCTAGATTTAGCATCACACGTAAACCTTCCTTTTTGATACAATAATAATATCATGGCTTTGCTACACTTCTACGAACTCCAGATGGAATAAATGTGCTTCAGCTTTGGATTTGCAAAGCAGAAGAAGTTTCTACAGCCTCATGGTATTCCACTTCTAGGTAGTTTATGGGAAAGCGTGCACACATTTTAAAAAGAATAAATAAAAAATCTCTGTTGATAAAAGCCTGGCACAGATCACAACTTGCACCATTTCCTTATCTTCAAGAAGATTTCTTTCTTCTGATTTTTCACACACCTAATATTTGTGAGACTGATGTGTGCTGGTCTGGGCTGCAGTTGTTCAGCTGCTGCATCCAAGTGATCTGGATGAAGCTCCAGCCTTTGCCTTTGTCGGGCCAAATTAGCAAAAAAACCACACAATCTTAGTCATCTCTTTAGTGAGGATAGTCTGATGAAACAGAACTGATATTCCTCTGACACAGCAGATGAGAAAAAGGCCAGCAGAAGGAGTCCAGCCCTGACTTCAAACTCTGATTGCACTCTCAAACATAGCATGCGCCTGGGAAAAACAATAGTCCATTACAATTACTGCTGAGCCTAACACAGAATTGAAAAGAATGCATTAAGGCCAGAATGTCAAGCTTGCTGCCTTGAAAAGAATAAGATATCTCCTGATCCCGTGCTGAAATCCGTTTCACTGTTACGGACAAAGCAGCTCAGTATTTCCAGCATTGTTGCAGGTTTAAAAAAACCTCAAGAATTTCACCGTCTAGCAGGGCTTAGTTGATACCAGCAAACAGATACACAATTTGTAAATTTGGGCTCTGATTCAAAGAAAGCAAACACAGATATGCTACATTTAAGCACATTTTTAAATGCAATTTTGAAGTGCCTTTACTTTTATATAGCATTAGGAATATGGAAGGACATCCCACCAAACTCGGCTCTAAATGACTATTAAATGCAATTACATATCATCATCATTATCAAACGGATTGGGTTGGCAGGGACCTTAAAGATCATCCATTCCCACCCCCCTGCCACAGGCAGGGACACCCCCCACCAGCCCAGGCTGCTCCCAGCCCCGTCCAGCCTGGCCTTGGGCACTGCCAGGGATGGGGCACCCACAGCTGCTCTGGGCAGCCTGGGCCAGCGCCTCGCCGCCCTCACGGGGGAGAATTTCTTCCTCATATCTAATGTCCATGTGCCCTCCTTCAGCTTCCAGCCATTCCCCCTTGCCCTGTCGCTACGTGCCCTTGTCAAAAGCCCCTCCCCAGCTTTCTTGTCGGCCCCTTTAGGTGCTGGGAGGCTGCTACAAGGTCTCCCCGGAGCCTTCTCTTCTCCAGGCTGAACAACCCCAACTCTCTCAGCCTGTCTGTAGGAGAGGTGCTCCGGCCTCTGATCATCTTCGTGGCCTCCTCTGGACTCGTTCCAGCAGGCCCACGTTCTTCTTCTGCTGGGGCCCCAGAGCTGGACACAGTGCTGCAGGTGGGGGTCACGAGAGCGGGGCAGAGGGGGAGAATCCCCTCCCTGGACCTGCTGTCGGTCACGCTTCTTGTGATGCAGCCCAGGATGCGGTTGGCTTTCTGGGCTGCGGGCGCACACTGCCAGGTCACGTTGAGCTTTTTGTCCCCCAGCACCCCCAGGTCCTTCTCCTCAGGACTGCTCTCAATCCATTCTCTGCCTGGCCTTTATTTGTGCTTGGCATTGCCCCAACCAACGTGAAGGACCTTGCACTTCACCTTGTTGAACTTTATGAGGTTTGCACCAACGTGTGTTGCTCTGTCAGATTTTGTGAATTATCACAAAAGAGGAAAAGGAGGCCCATAAGAGCTCACAAAACACTGAAAATAATATAATTTAATCCCATGAGCAGCACAGATGATTTCCCAAATGCAGCCCTAAACATAGAGCAGGTTCAATATCCAAGTTAAACAAGGTAGTTATTAACCAGATTTCTAGCTCATCTTCCTGACACCACTGACCTACAATGTGTTTTTTTTACAGTCTGTATTGTCTTAATTCTCTTTTCTGGTGAGAAAGCACATGTAACTAACCAACAACAGAAGCAATTTCATATGACCTTTTTAGACCAAGTTCAAAGAACCTATAATCGCTTACCAGTGGAATTCAGAAACACTAAAATAATACCTCTGGCACAGCTACCACTCTTCATAATTCTGAATACTTCAATTTTAAGCATTATGTATATCTTGTAATATCCATTATCTATTTGGTTCATTTATCTGTTTGATCCGTTTATTTTTAAGGTGTGCTTTTACCATGGACCTAATCACCACTGGGGTCTGAGAACTTGGATTAGTTTAGCTGATGCATACACAGCCACACCGAAAAGCTAGATGAGAGTAACCGTGCTGGAACAAACAGCCTATATCCTACCTGCAAAAAGGTATGAAAGGAGTAACCAAAGTCTAGCATACATCCGCAGCCTTATCAGTTGTCTTGGACTTAAAGATCAAAATCTTTAAAAAAAGTGTTGCAGAATTTGTGTATAGACAGGAACAACCACCGCTAAAAAGCCTGAATTAATTTTGCAGAGAGAACACATGGTTCATAAATATCTCAGCTTAAAAGCTATATCACGTCTTGCATTTGCTAAGTAATAATTAGAACACAAATAAATAGGGTGCCAAAGGAATCTCTGTAATTTTATTTATAATAGAATCTTGGAGGACTTTTTTCCCCAGCTCAGTAAGAGACATTAAGGCTATTCATCATCCTGTTAGCAATATGGTAGTTTTCTACAGGGACATATGGAACTAAACTGAACTTGTGTCTTCTAGCTATGACTTTTAAAAATTAATCTATTCAGATTTGTTTTCATTTCTATCAAAAGTTTTCAGCCATCAAATCCATCACTGCTCTCCTGAACAAGTTAAAAATCTAAATTCACTTGGAGTAGGAAGCACTATTTAGTTCATGAGAAGCACTAGTATGTAACGGGTATCAAGATCCAAACAGAGCACAAGTACATGAACCTGTCCCCAGAATCAGTCACATTTTTACAGCCTGAATTTCTACCAGGTTTTCTTTCTTCTTCCATTTCATTTTTTTAAATCAGGCTCTGAACTAGCCCTTTCATATATCTTTTCCCTTCAAAACAAAGAGATTGAATTTATGTCAGGGGGTTCTTTCAAAAACACTTTCTGGTCTCAAGTTTAGAACATACCTCAATGAATTTACTGGAGTCACCTGAATAAGACTTAATATATGCATGGAACTTAGACTTTCAAACCCAAATATTTTGAATGTTCTGTTCCAAAACTGTTCTAAATTAGTAGAAATATTTTCTCAGCAACAGGGGTTTGGACTAAAGAACAGACATAAATTAACTGAGTTCAGTCCAGAAATGGTGACTAGAGGATAATGTGCAGGAATTTTGGTGAATCAGAAACTGACCTTATGTATTATCACTGCTCTTAATCTACCTTTCATTTATTTTTCTCTTCTTTAGTTTCTCTGTTACTATTTCAAAAACCACGAATCCATTTTTGGCATAATATATCTTAAAAATCTTAGACTTCAATTAAAACTCTTAGAACTCAAATCAATTCAGATCTGCATGTAACAGTGAAAGGTTGATGCACTAAGTGATAGACATATCAGCAGTAGCTCTGCTGCTCAGTTGTGAAGAAAAGCTTTGCCTCATTTTCCAACACTGCGGGGGTTGAAAAAGCAGCATTGTTTCACATTTAAGTACGTAAGACATGACAACCAGTCCAAAGTAGCTAAGTTCACACTCCAAAAATTCCCATGCAGAGCTCTCACTACACTTCTTAAGTTATCCTTATTGATTTTCCCTGTAGTATGCAGCTTAAAGAAAAAAAAAGAAAGTCTGCAGGCTTGACACATCGAGATCCTACCATCTAAGAAGTCCATGCTTAGAGTGCTCTGAAGCTTCTACAAGATTTAAATACACAGTTTTGTTAAAATACATGCCATCAACATGACACTGAACAAAATAATATGCCATTATGTTTCATTTCTTTCTACAATGATTCAAGCCTTTGATAACCATAATTTTTTAATATGTCAGTGGTTATACCGTAAACAAGCAGAATGAAGCTGTAAGACATGTCAAAAGAAAGGGAGTATTATACACAAAGAACAAACGTGGATGTACATTTGGGGACAGAGACCTATATGGTACTACTTACAGTTGGGAAGGGAGTACTGAAGTAAAGACGCAAAGGTTATTTGTTAAAGACAATTATGTTTTCCAGCATCTGCATCAAGATGCCCAAGTATATGGGTCTTTAGCATAAACATTTCTAAAAGTTTAGAGTTATTAGGAACAAATAAAAATGTATACAAAAATGTGATACTTTTTTTGCACCCCACAGTCTTGCAAAACACACCACTGATTTTAGAAAGTTAAGTACATACACACATTTCTTCCAAATGACTATTTTTAAGCCAAGCCTTTTCAGGACATTACATAAATCCTTGAAACCAGCAGTTTATAATGAAAACACCATCAGACTCTTAACTAAAGCACTGTGATCAGTGCAGCTACAAGGAAGAAATTTTATCTACTCTATATATCTCTCAGAATGAAATAACCATCTCTCAGCAAATCTATGTAGAAAAGGTTGTAAAAATAAAATCTGTGAAAAAGATTCCAAAGGGTGGAATGAAGAATTAAAGATAAAACGAAGGGAAGTCTGTAGGAAAGATCACAGCTTCTGTAGGAAATGTCAAAGTGTTGAAGGGCTTACCTCTATCTGTGCGATAGGGTGTATGACTCGTGCTTCTTGCTCTTGGATCCAATAACAGCACCACAGCAAGCGGTTTTATTCTGGATCATCTGTGAATGAACCAAAAGCAAAGATGTTTCGAAGGAGCTGTGCAGGTTAAAAGATGCTGTACAGGTTGTACAAAGCAATGGAATAAGGGACATGTGAAGGGCTGGGCCCTGGCTGTTGCTGCTTTCCCTCCTAAATATCTCTGAGGGAAGGTTCAGTGAGGTGTCCCTGCTTTGTGTTACTAGAGATGCAGGTGGCCAGGGAAGGCTGAGATCCCTGCTCTGATGTGTAGGATACCATCACAGACTCTGGTTGATCAAATCTTCTGAAGGATGCTACACTTCCCTCATCCTGCAATCCATGTTTCATGTGCATTCAGGTGAGCAAGGCCAACATGCTGCTGAGGCAGCCAAAAAGAGCAGTGAAGAGCTTCTGCAGGACCAGCAAGGTGAACCATCCTGCCATGCAGTCAAAGGAGCAGCAGAACTTGTTTGGACTTGTTTGAACACACAAGGGAGATGGGAGGACTGGGATTACTCCCTTAGGCAGCACAAGCAATTGTACCAAGCTTTGCTGTAGCACCTAAATGCACCAAGAAGGACTTGCTGAAGGTGCGAACGGGTGACTGACCAGGCAACGTACACACACTGCGGTGAGAAATGGCAGATTTGCTCCTTAGTGCAAAAGCACTAACTGAGAACTGAGCTTTGAGAAGGACTGTGGCAGTGAGATGCATCCTCTACAAGTCAGGCCTGCTGTTATGGCAGCAGGGACCTGCAGTGAATGGGGGTTAATTTGTAGACTCAGAGAAGTCTTGAGACCTGAAGAAACTGCCTATCAAAGATGGGAAAAATTAGGCTTAATTGTAAAATTGAGCAAAAAAAGGGGGGCAGCTATGCCTTCCAAAATGACCCAGAAAAGCCATCAGATTCTCTGAAAACATGGGCAGCCCCTCCATCCAGTCTCCATTTCACCTCGCCAGCAGCAGTGATTACCAAGCAGAACCGGGTTAGTTATGGTTGGAACCGGCTGGAGGGAATGAGCGAGCAGGGGAAATAGAAGCCTGAAAAGTTTCTGACAGGCAGTCAAAAGCCAGGCAGACATGGGTATAAATCACAGGCAGAACCACATCGGACAGGCACATCATCTCCGAGGGGGCTGCCGGTGTGTTGTCATGGCTGGCACCCAGAAGCTTCCCTCAGACCAGCTTTCAGTTGCAGCTGGCTAACATCAAAGTTGTACTGCAAATCCTTTACTGCTTTCAATATTAACATATTAATGGTGTACTACAGAGTTTATGGCCCTTTCTCCAGGCTGTGGGTGATGTAGCTTGTTTCTTTATTAAAGCAGCTGTAAAAACCATTTGGAGATGTACACGAGGTAAAGTGGGCTCCCTGTCCAGTTTGTCACTAGCATGCTTTCCTCTCGTCTGCACTGGTATTTAATTTAGCAACACTGTTCAGCTCACTAACAGATTTTGCAATCTAATGCTGAGACAGCTGAAAAGGTCAATTAGAAGAACATATTTTAATATCAAATTCCATTCCATAAACCCACTCATTCATAAAACAGAATGAAAGAAAATGATCATTATTATAACTCGTGCATTCAGCTAATTGTAAATTCCCAGTTGTCATCTAGGTTTGTGGCTTTGCCAAAAGATTTGTGTAGGAAGAGCTGTAGAGGTGCCAGAAGGCAATGTACCGCTTCAAGCACAAATTCCTTCTCACCCTTCCTGTTTGGCAGGCAAGTGCTTGTTTGCCATGGCACACAGCTCAAAAAAAACAACTGTTAGAGGAGATCTCTGCTCTGCTGGAGCACACAGTCCTGTATCACCCACCTTTAACTGGTGAGACTACCCAGATCAGTTGAGTCATTGCAAATCAACTTGACAACATCTGATTCTCTAGTAGTTTTGAGACAGGGTGTTCTTTCAAGCAGCGTAACCACCTACTTGTAGCTCCCATTTTAGACATTTACTCTTTTTAGCACTTATTAAAGCCCAGCATCCAAAACTCTTTGAAAGACTTGTGGATGGAAGCTAAAATCAAACCTGCCCAATCCTTCAGACCTCTAGACCTGGTACTTCCTGATAACTAGCCTGAGTTCAATTGTATTTGTATTCAAAAAATAACACGGGCATGAGAAGGATAGAGTGTAACAGAACTCAAAAAGACACAGAAGAAAGGAGAGTGATCAGATTTCAGAGTAATGTGAGAGACTGCTCAGGTCAACTGTGAGAGTCAGTACAAGGCGTACAAGGCAAAGACCCCTCCGGTCTGGAAAGCAGCTCTTGTTACGTCAGTACTTCAACAACAGAGACAATTTTTTATTTTTTTCTAGATTGGTACTTAACTTCTGCATCCAAGGACAAAATATACACAGCACAGATGCACAATTTGAAGTGGATATAATGAAGCAGCCCAAGCCATGCCACTGTCATCATTGTAAGAAAGGTGTGGGATCAGATGCAAGGAGAGCCCTGTCATGTCAAGTGGCCCTTGTGGAAGCAGGTTGGAGCTCTGGTAGATCCATGGGGAAACAGACTTATTAGGTAGAAGTTAGAATAGATTCTCTACATAAAAAATGGTCTCAAAGTTACACTGGCATTCATTTAGTTGTGGTGTGGGTGTTTTGGATTTTTTAAAGATAAAATTGATGGGTTGCCTTTCTTCCTGTGATAAATTGTTTGGGATATTAGTTTCATTGATTAAGTTTATTAGAAGATCATATAATCAGAGAATAAGTTTTTCACTTTATAAATAGTTGGTAATTTGTTAAACTATGAAAATTGCTTAAAATGCTTTCTTACATTTCCTTAACTTTTTATTCTCTGAGAAACTAGTTACATATTGAAAGTACAAAATGAATGACACAGTTAAAATGAGATTTATTATACTGTGCTTATGAAATATGTTCAAGAAGTTTATGAATGTCACTCACCCAGACAGAATCCAATCCTGCACTCATCTGCACACACACTTTCATCTTAAACACGTAACAGGTCCAATCCATGCCCACACATGAGCTTCCAGTAAAGAGAAACATGTGCGCAAGTGCTCATCGGAAGAGCATAAGTTTCCCAGGCAAAACACCCCACACGTTTAAGCTACAGCTGGGATGTATACAATGTAGTCTTACTTCCAGGGCAAACTAAAGTCCGACTAACGGTAGGGGCTCAATGATCCTAAAGGTCTTTTCCAACCTAAAGAATGCTACGATTCCATGATTCCCAAGTACAGTTGTTTTGTCACTGTCCTGAACTTCAGCGGAAGAACACACAGCAGCCCCTGCTGACATACTTATTTCTATCACTTGTCTGTAGTTACTTCCCTGTCTTCTTGTAGACCAGCTAGATATTCCTTTTGTAACCCAAGGATGGCAGCCTACAGGCCTCCTCTGCACTCACCTAGTCTAGGGAGGAGAGGACAATAAAGCGGGTGTGAGAATCACACACCAGGTTGTGCATGCCTGTCCTGCAGGTTTATTTTTCCGCGATGACGCTGATTTCTCTGAGCTGGGTTAGGTCCTGCCCTTGCCCCAGCAATGGAGAGGGTTTCCCTCTCCCTTTCTGGGCCTGCTCTATCTCCTGTAGCAGGAGGCTGGAGAACAGCTGACAGCCTGCCTTTGCTGTTTGGGCCACTTGTAGCTTCTTTGATGGCCCAGACCCTGAAGGATCTAGCACACAGCTTTAATGGCTGCACATGGCACAGTGGTAAATACTTTCTCCATTTTACCTGCCCAAGTGCTGAAACAAAGGTGGTCAGAAAAATAATTTTGTCAAGAAAAATCTCAGAAAAATTGGAAGTCTGTTTTCATCCCATGTTTTCTGTGGAATGCTTATAGATGTTAGAGCTTAAAAATCTCAGAAACCTTTTTGTTTATCAGCAGTTTCAGAGAATCATAAGGATTTTTATAGTTTGAAAGACTTAGGGTGCATTTGACAGCTGTCTAACTTAGTAACTGAGGTTATTAGACTATGCAAAAAAAATATAAATACAGCTAATGTTTTTTTGCACAGTCAGAGTTTATTGTGATTCATCATTTGAAGAGTTTGTTTGTTTGTTTTGTTACAGAAGGATCACTTAGTACAGAATATGTGTGTGGGACTATTCAAGTACACCACTGCTTCCCTGGGGGGCTCCTGTTTACTTAGAACAAACTACATGAATCTTTAGCTTTGCACAACACTTGTAAACTTTTTTCACCTTATTGGTACAGGTTTCAGTTTCAGAACTACTGGATGTAGCTGTCTCCCTCTCTCTCTTCAAATAATGGTATTTTTTACAGACCAGCTCCCAGAACAGCTGCATAGCTCTCAAGGAGCAGAACACTTCATATATAGGACTTGATCTTTAGCATTGAAGAGGAAATAAAACACGATATCAAACAGAGTAATATATTGACACAGTATAGAAAAACAACATTGCCCTTTATGGACTACAACATCAATGGAAGTGCAAACTAAAAGAGTTCTCCTGCAACTCCAGCAAGAGACCTCAGGCGTGAAGCTGGATGATGTCTAACTTCTACTTTCTTTCATTTACAACTACCTGCTTGTAGCTCACTTGTTTGATCCTCACAGAGCAGACAAAACCCCACATCTGTTTGTACAAGTACAGACGAGCTTTTCTGAGCATACATTTCCTGCATGCAGATAGCTCTTGGCATGCTCATATTTTGCATGCATAATTTCAGTCTTCTTTCTTAGTGTTTCATGCACTCAAAAGTCAGATCATAGAGCAAGGGCAGAAAAGGAGCCTACCACTGACTGCCACAAGGCACAGGGAACAATTAGTCCTCCTGCTGGTCAGGGTCAGGTTTTGCCCCTAATGAGCCTTGGGCTTCTAACACATCACTCCCTTCCCTACTACGGTTTCCCAACCAGAGGCCAGCTGAGTCCTACCTCACTCACCTCTTCACAGGCTCCCACCAACCTCAAACCAAAACTGCCTGCTACAGTCAGAGTGGGAAATCCCTTTTCTTTAAGAGTCCCTCTACATTAAACAAGCTCAGCTCTTCTTTCTCCTGATTTGAGTACAGATTTTTATATGAGACAGGCAGACCTTTCAGGAGTTTGGCTGCCAGATTAATTACCTGATAGCTCTTTCCTATGAAATAACAAGGGGAGGTCTGACCCTCAAACAGAGCCCTGAAAGCAGGCTTTCGTTTTGAAGAAAGGCTGTAAGGAGCAGACACTGTCCATACTTACTGCTGCTAACTTCCCAGGTCAAGTGAGGCATTACAGCTTCATCACCAGAATGGAAAAGGTCTTTGCTGCAGCTGAGCACAGGATGAGACTTCCTTGTAGGTAGCAAAATTGTCATGGATAAAGGGGTGAAGATTAAAATAAGCATTCAGTGCAGCCCAGCAGTTTTTAGTGAGTTTGACTGGAATAAGTTACTCACAGGAGGCAATTTCCAACATGTTTATATAGTTTTAAATACAAATAAATAGCAGAATAAAATAAAGAGCACTGTGCACCAGAACTTCCAGTTCATTGAGGTTTATCTCTGAGTAAGTGCTTGCTATCCAACTTCCTAGAGTAGAACTCCTTCAACAACAGGGTTTTCTTCCCCTGTTTCTCTTAACTGCTGTCTTAAAATATTTGTGGCTCTAGAAATACTCCATCTCTTCAGAGGATGTATCAGTTCAGCTTCCACACTTTTTCCTCTTTCTGTTTATGTGTCAGAATATTAAAGCCATTCATGACTTTCTAATAGAAAGTTACACATACCAGGGAACAAGATAAGATTTAGTGGACTGGGCATCATATCCTGCCTCTTGCTCTCCAACAGAAGTTCATCCATCTTACACCATCCCTAAACAATGTGCCTAACCTGGCCTTAGTAATATCTGGCAATGGAGTCTACATTATATACCACTGCTTAAACATATGTACCATTAAAAAAATGCTTTTTTTCTTCCAATTTCTTTAACTTTCTACACCCAATGAACACTGAAAACAATTTATTCTTTTTTGTTTTTTTAAACAACCTTAATCATGTTTCTGCTAGGTTTCCCCTTAGTTTTTAAATAAGTCAAGTTAATTTATTTTTTCTCATAGATCCTATTTTCTCATAGATCCTATTTTCTCATTTCGATTTAGAAATTACTCTCATTCATAAATCCAATTAACCCTCTACCAAGTACCTTTAAAACCAGCAACACAACAGTAGCTCAGAAAGCAAAAAGTTCGAGAGTTCAGATAATTACATTTACTTTCAAAACACAAGGCTAACAGGACAGCACAAATTGCGATACATACATTGTGCACATATTACCCGACATCCAGACCACAAGCTAACGAGTAGGAAAACTTCCATGCACTATCCTTCCCTAAGCTTCTGGATTTGAAATGTTTATATTTCAGTACCAGATCTCTGTTGCTCCAGGATTCAGGCTTGCTCACGTCATTCCAGTCTACAGAAAACTCAGCCTCAAACTATTTAGTGCCATTCTCCTGGTATTGAAGTAGAAGCCCTGCAGATAAGTTTCCTTTTCTATTCTTGGTAAATCACAACCTGGAAATGATTAGCTATTTCTTTTGAGTGCCAAGAAAACAGCTTCAGCAGAAAAACTGCTCAATTCACTCCGTCAAACTGAATTTGAAAGCAGGCTGCCATGCTGGTGCCTGTTCAATTCCTAGGAGGGTACGTTGTCTGCATGCTTTAGGTCTTGTGGCTCTTGGCCTTCCTCACCTTTTCCTATTTCTGCTCCTTCTGAGTCCACCCTGAGACAATCCATTGAGCCACGCTAACAGAATGGACCCCTTGATACAGCCACTGCTTTAATAACAACAGAGCACCTTGTGGAGAAGGGGAAGAGTTACATCTACAACCTAACACTCCACTTCAACTTTTGGAAAAGCCATGAATCTACCTGTAGACCTGTAGGTGTATAGGACTTGACCTGTTATAAAACCTTGCTCTAGAATACGCTGAAAATTGATTCCCTGGATGAATAGGAAATGGCTGCCCGGAAATCTCTATTTAATAAACCAGATAGTTAACAGCAGGAAAAGCATTGAAAAAAAATTAAAAAACATTTCTTCTCTGGTCAGAGCAACACAAATCTAATAAACAGTCTACAGTTACACCAACTTACCTACAATAAAAAATAACTGTTGTCATCCAACACGATGTAGTAGTTATTGTCTTTTCTATAGTGATGACTGAAGTTAATGTTTGCACTTTGATTCCTAGCTTAACTTCTGTCATATCAAACAGGCAAACACTTTGGGAACTTCTTGTCCCCAGCTACGTGAAGCTAGAACTAAATAGTCTGGGAAAAGGCTGAGCTGACAGTGTGACTCTTTGCAACACTAAAACCATGAGGTGGAAAGCAGACATCTCCTTTCCAAGTAGGAGGCAAAGATTGCCGGACAGAAGCTAAGTAGTTGGCATCAACATCAATGGTATTTCTGCTGGTTTTAGAGTGCCTTTTTCTGAACCTAGTGAGAACAGTTCTTGCCTCAATCAAGCCCTCACACCTCTAGCTTTGTTGTGACTGCTTATAACAGTAGTTCTGCCACAGTCATTTAAGGGGAGGGACTGCAATTATTGCAGACAACATGAGTACCGGACCTTTGAAATGGCTGATGCTCAAATGCAGTTCAGAGAACTACCAGCAACTACAGCAGTGGCCATCAACATCTCCAAAGGGAAGACTACTTAGGGACAAAAGTGGTGTGGTGAAAGGAAAGGTCCAGAGAAAGAACATTTTAAAGCTACATGGTGTGAACGGAGCTGTCATGCTGTGCATTATTCATTCAAGACTTTAAACTAAAAAATGGATAAGAAGAAAAAGTTTTCGGAACCTTCTGGAAAAACACGTCCATAACACTTTTCAGACACCTATTTTGGCTACTGAAGACCTGAAAGGGAGAGGACTGCACAGCACTCGTAGCATTAATACATGACCGGAATAATGTAACAACCGTCAAATATACATCAGAGAGATTTATGGAAATGGAACATTTAAGACAAAGACATTTGGCTGTGAAAATGCAAGACTGTTTGGAACAGAGGAATATTTTATTGAAGCAGATTGAATTAGCTATTTCAGATAACCTACAAACAACATTAGTATCCAGCAAGGACTCCCAGAGACTCCAGCAGATGTTGGGCAAGTTTTGCCTTTCAGAAAGGTCACTCTGACATCTAATGCTAACATACAGGGCAAGCAAGAAAATTCACCATATGAAATTTAAGAAAGAATCCCAGACCTAGAAGAACTGAGTGTACAGCCTCTGAAGCCTACAGAGTAGGGAACTGGATAGTTTCCATAGAAAATAAACCTCCTATAGCAGTAGCTTAAACAAGGAAAGTAAGATTAAGAAGAAAGATCTCATCTTAAAATACTGGCACCCATCTCCTCATTTTGGAGTCTCAGAGATAGCCAGTACTATGTTTTCTGCAGTATTTAATGTAAGATGCCTATCTCCAGTCCAGCTTCTTTATAAAATGCCAGTGCACCTTTGGCACAGTCTTGGGGGAAGACAGACCCAGTTCTGTTTTCAAAGATCCCACTCCAATCCATGAATGTTATACTCAAATAAAAGAAATCACAGTGGCTATGCCAGGCAGCCATGAAATAACAGATCCTCGAGGTGGTCTAAAGAAAACAGAGAGAGAGCAAGCTCTTTGTTAGGATAACATAAAAATGGTTTTATATCATCCTATTTCCTTCACTCCTGCTGGTTGAAAGATCCACGTGTGCCTTTTAGAAGTGCCTTACATAATCTCACCCATAATTCTCTGGACAATTTATTACCAGAGTCCCAAGGATATAGCCTGACAGATTAGTACAAAAGAAACTGTATTGAATCCTCCCCAAGCTGGCTATCTTAGCCATCATTGCAAGCAGAGTGAAATTTAAAATCCATTTGCTTTTGTAGATGGAAAAAGTACCAGCTTATTCCCACATTGCTTTTAATGTTCAAAACAGTCACCTGCTCTAGTTGATGAAAGCAGAGCAATTGGCAATTTTAGTGCCTTGGCAGAAATACACTGACAAGTTTTTCTGTCAAAACTCAAGTTACTGTTAGCATATAATCCATATGAGCGGCCTCTGTGGCAAAGATTAATTGGTGTGATTTCTTTGGAAAGATGGAGCTATGCAAAGTTTATTCAAAATATTCCCTGCTGGCTTTAAAGACAGGTGTCTAGTAACCTGAAGTAGCAAGGCAAACCATGTAAGAGAGAAGGGAAACCCAGAAAACTCAGTTTGGGAAAAATAAAGCAGGGCCCAGAAAGAGAAAGAGTTGCGATGCACAAAGCCACACGTCAGCTACAGCAGTTACCCTGGGACTGAACACTCTTGGGCGTGCTTCACCCTACCGTCAACTTCAGCCTCAGCTGGGGAGTCTGCTGGCCAAATCCCACATACTGACAATTAACAGATCTTTTCTATGAGCAGAGGGAATAACTAAGCCTCAAAGATTTAGGTTCACCCATAAGCCGCCTTTCAAATTTGTTGCTCACACAGAGATTTTTCCCCCCCTTAGACACTTGTGACCACAGTCACAGAATCTCACGTCTGCCTTAAACCATCTTTTGCCCAGGGCACTGGAGCAGCACCGAGCCAGAGCTCTGCACCCAGCTCTGCAAGTACTGCTGAAACAGCTTAGGCAAGCTGCTGGCGTGTCAGCTTCATGTCTCTGTACAGTGATGGGATATTCATCTTCTTGGTTAAGTGTTTTAAGAACTGATGAAAAATTAAGTGTAAGAGCTTGCTATCTCCAATGTTTGTGCACAATTAAGAACTAAAACTGGTGAAGAGCAGAACTGCACAGCACTCTTCCCATCAAGAGGCTCTCTTCAGTTACACCCTTCACAATAATAATACCCCCCCCAAAAAAAAACAAAACCCAAAACAAACCAAAACAAAACCCAAACCAAACACAACCACCAAAAAACAAACAAGCAAAAAACCCGAGTAAAACCACCTCTCAGGAGCATCAGTGCAGAAGTAACCACCGACATCACAGATGTGGTGCCAAAATAAGACAAACCCAAGTCAGTAAATTCTAAACCCACATACAATATCAGAACAGATTTTTTTCTTTGCTGGTATGTTATTCATTAGTGCTGTAATTCTTCTGAGGAGCATGACTGGTTCTTGGAAGTATCCCTTATACTATCTTCCTTAAGATGTTACTGGAGGTATAGTAACTGAGCAGGATCAGGTCTGCCTTAGGATCAGTTCCTGAGAGCATACCTATTATTATAACAGCTTCTCAATGCCTGGCTACTAACAGGCTGGATGTTTTCACAAGAAAGCACATTGATTGATTATCTTAGAAAAGACAATTCAATGGAAATGTGATTTCACTCTCCCCTACCCTCAGATTACAACAGGGAATAAGAATTTTCTAAAACGATCCTGCAGTGTGCTATTCTTGAATGTCCATCCATGCTCCATTTCCATCCATACCTTAGATTATAGTCTTTTCTTTTTTTAAGATGGCTGGAAAAATTGAAGAAAACAGGACAGATGATGAAACTGTCTACACTGCAGACTGTGGTACAACACTTTCCCATTATTTTAATTTGTAGCTTGTTAGGTTGCCACTGTCTTTAGGGATATAATGTTCTTCATCTCCCAAGACTGGCTAATTCTCCTCATGAAGAAGGGAACTCTTACAATCTGCTGCCCTGAGCAGATGAAGAAAAAAAGGGGCGATGGCAGGGAACAATTTAGCTTTATTCTTTGGCATAATTTTCTCTCCTGAGGTATACAAGCTGCCTAAATACTTTGAAATACGTACATGCATATTTAGATGTATAGCAAAAATACCGCAGAAGGTGTCCAGATGGCAAGCCTTCCGAGCATGGTCCTACAGGTACAGATGAAGGAGGATTACACGGGGCTGTATTCTGCATGAACTTGTAGGGGTTCAGACACATGAAGATACTTTGATGGGTGGGCACTGCCATGCTGGCTGGGTCTGAAAATAATCAGATACGTATTGCCCAGATGATGGCTTGGCACTTTGCTCAGTCTTCTATTCGGGCAGACTCATGTTGCACAGAACGTCATGGGAGAGGTTAGAGATCTTCTGTTCAACCTCTCCCTCAATCTCACAGAAAACTACTTGATTACCTTTACAAGCACAAAAACAGGAGTTTAAAGCATCTTTTCACCGGCAAAGGGCTATGATCTGTTCGATGGAGACTGTTTAGGAATAGAGCTGGTGGGCTTTAACAGTTGAATCCATAGCCACAGGATAATGATGCATAGAACAATTTCATAAAAATATTAATAAGAAAATGCAACAGTCAAACCACAGTGAAGGATCAGCAGAGAGCAACAACCTAGAGAAGCCATGCCTGGTCTGATATGTTACATTGTCACTCAAGCCATGCAACTCAGACCTACCATCTTCTGACAGCTCTGCTACAGCAAAAGGCAGAGACGGTGTAACAAATGAGCAAAACTGTCTTCTTGTACCATCCCCCCATCCACTGAGCTGACAAAAAAGTAAACTGACTAAAGAGACAACTAGGGGAATTCCACCTCCAGTAACAAAAAGGAAAAAAAAAAATCAAACCACTGTCTGACTTCATCAACAGTTTCCCACTCAATAATCCCCCTGGGGTGTTAGCTCAGCAGCTTTTCTTGGAAATAGGTTTCTTGATCTCGGAGAATATCCTGGGTTAACTCTTGTTTTCAAGAGGATCAGCTGCAATATTCAAAGTGTTGTGAGTGATGCATGTTGTGCTGAAGATAAAAGTGTGATTCATTATAATTACAAAGGCCATGCTCAGCGTGAAGTAGTGATCAGCTGGGATCTACTAGCAATCTGTTAGTACAGCGTACCTTCTGTCCTCACATGTATCTGTAGAGTTTCTCATTAAAGGATTCAGGCTGCCACAAGCCACCCAGTGAGGAGCAAAGAGCTTGCCCTCCCATAGAACAGGGCAGGAACAGAAAGAAAGACTCCTTTCCTCCTCTTCCACAGGAAAGGGTTCCCTACCTACTAGCAAGAATGCTGCTTCCAGTAGCAATTAATTACTGGAAAACACGACAGTTATGCACTATGTTGGCACAAGTTGACTGACACAGGCTGAACCAATGTGACACACTGTGTGGTAGCATCAGGGCTTTATATCATCACATCACACCACCAGTGAGTTTCATAGAGAATGGAAGGGACCTCTCACAGCTAGAGGTTCTCCCCCAAAGTTTAAAAAACCCCGAGAAGTTATGGACTAAGTCTCCACACCTCTGGTTTTACTAAAGAAACCTCTAAAGGAGCGGGAAAGGATATTCTGATATCTACTTCCCTCCTAGACACCGCCACGTGAAAATATTAAATGCTGAACTGCTGCCTGAAACCCTGGAAAACAAAAAAGAACTTTGTAATTTCAAGGAGACTTGGCTTTTTTCCTATGCTAAGAATAAAAGGTGTTCTTAGTTGTTCTGAAGGTATTGACCCATCAAGGTATCAAGATCTCCTCAAGAGTATCAAAGTTTTATAAAATAAATTATTTCTGCATCAAACTGAAAACAGGCTCTGAAATTTAGAAACTCACTCCCAACCATAACAGAACTCAGATGTGTCATGCTTCTCCCAATTAAACCTACTGAAAGCTAGGCATAATTAAAAAATAAGACAGTTTAGGATTACTGCTATTTTTACCCCAATTATTTAAAGTGGATGTTACTTCACAGTAAGGACTGACAAAAAGTGTTTTACTGTACAGTATTTCACGTTGAACTGCTCTTTTATAATGCAATTTCTTACAGTTTTTAATGCTAATGTGGTCACAGACCTCAGCTGCACTGATAGAGGGAGAGACAGAGGAACGGAGGAAGGAGGAAGGGGATTAAAAGTACTTTATAACAGTTTGATAGGAGATCACAAGCACCAAGTAACTGAATTTAAACTTCAGCAGCTAGGAAGTACTGAAATAACAGAGTTTAGGAAATCTGAGTACTCTGACTCTGCATTAAAAAAAATAGTATGGGTGGACCTTTTGAATTTAGTATTTAAAAGTTCTGTGCAAGAATGAGAACTTGAAGGAAACCTGCATGATATCGCCATAAAAAGACACTTAAATGTCACATTATGCATACCTGTCCTAAGAAGCCAATAAATTTTTTCATATCTTTGAGACAATGCAGAAACTCCCTAAAAGTACTATGAAGAACTGACAATGTCCTTATACTTTGCTATATACTTAATTTTTTTGGAGAAAGCTTTAGGGTCTTTGGGGCTGCATTGGTTGAATATGTGCAGAACATGTCCACCTGCACTTGTATTGTAGAACTATTTGAAAGCAACTGGTGTTTCCTTGTACCTTGTCCACTCCAGTATGCCTTACACTAACCTAAGTGGCAGAGACATTGTTAGTACAACTGGACTGAGTGCACAAAGGTGGAAAATAGCAGCGCCACAAGATCCACTCCTGCACTGGAACAATGCCACTCCTGCGGCGCAGTCTCGTCCATACTCACAATAGGGTATGTTGACCTTGTTTCAGGTGAAATCCCACAGAAATTCTTTTGTGAAATATACATACAAATTACCACTTGTCTGAGTACTATTAATGCTTCTTTCATACTTGGATCCCTAACCAGAGGCCTGGCTACAGAACCATACAGCAACACAGGTGCTGAATAGCTGCCAAGGAGGGGAAGAGATAAAAAAAAAACAACCAAGAGAGTCAGCCAGAACGCCATTGCACCGTTTTCTCTGTTTCCTGTGGATTCCCAGGTGGTAGCTACATACCACCATGCTTTCAACAGCAATTGATGCAACTTGACATTTTCTGCTCTGTATTGGGGTTGCATGGCAAGGTTTTGGTAGCAGAGGGGGTGCGACAGGGGTGTCTTCTGTGAGAAGCTGCCTGAAGCTGCCCCCATGTCTGATAGAGCCAATGCCAGCCAGCTGCAAGATGGGCCCAGCGCTGGCCAAGGCTGAGCCCATCAGTGACAGTGGGAGCAGATCTGGGATAATGTGTTCAAGAAGGGGGAAAAGTTCCTGTGTGATAGCAACTGCAGCTGAAGAGAGGAGTGAGACTACGTGAGAGCAACAACCCTGCAGACACCCAGGTCAGAGCAGGAGGGCAGGAGGTGCTCCAGGTGCCAGGGCAGAGGTTCCCCTGCAGCCTGTGGTGAAGCCCATGGTGAGGCAGGCTGTCCCCCCTGCAGCCCGTGGAGGTTAACGGGGGAGCAGGTATCCCCCTGCAGCCCGTGGAGGTTAACGGGGGAGCAGGTATCCCCCTGCAGCCCGTGGAGGACCCCATGCTGGAGCAGGTGGATGCCCAAAGCAGGCTGTGACCCCGTGGGCAGCCCCGGCTGGAGCAGGTTTGGTGGCAGGACTTGGGGGCCCACAGGGGACCCAGGCTGGAGCAGCCTGCTCCTAAAGTCTGCACCCTGTGGGAGGGACCCACGCTGGAGCAGTTCATGAACTGCAGCCCGTGGGAAGGGCTCACATTCGAAGAGTTCATGGAGGACTGTCTCCCACAGGAGGGACCCCACGCTGGAGCAGGGGAAGAGTGTGAGGAGTCCTCCCTCTGAGGAGGAAGGAGTGTCAGAAGCCATGTGTGATGAACTGACTGCAGCCCCCATTCACCACCCCCCTGCACTGCTGTGGGGGAGGAGGTGGAGAAAACTGGGAATAAAGTTATGCCTGGAAGAAGGGAGGGGTGGGGGGAAGGTGGTGTTAAGATTTGGGTTTATTTCTCATTACCCTTCTCTGATTTGATTGGCAATAAATTAATTTTTTCCCTGAGTTAAGACTGCTTTGCCCATGCTGGTAATTGGTGAGTGATCTCTGTCCTTATCTTGACCCATGAGCTTTTTGTTAAATTTTGTTTTCTCTCCTCTGTCCAACTGAGGAAGGGGAGTGATAAAGCAGCTTTGGTAGGCACCTGGTGCCTGGTCCAGCCAGGGTCAACCCACCACATGCTCCCAACAGTCCTTTCCAACAGAGAACTGCAGGAAGGTAGGACACCACGGTACATCAAGATAGAAATCAGTATGTCCAATTTATGGCAGTCCTATCAAACTGACACAAAAATATAAATCCAGATCCCATGAATGACTGAAATAGACTCATTCCAGGGCACAGCTCCTCATCATTTCTAAATCCTAACTAAGGAATATAATACAATATGAATCTTGCTGTGCTATCTTGCAATGTACTGTGTTGTCTGAAATATGGTGAATAGGATTATCTGACTTGCTTTCCTGAATTTTTCACAAAACTGATGTTTCTCAAGATGCTCTTTCATACCAGTCACATTTCCAATAATGCACAAAAGAAGATGAAGCTACAAGGTTTTTCCTCAAATTGCAATCAGCATATCTGTGCTATTCCATCAGATATCAGTGCAAAGGTTGTATGCACAAATTCTGTTTGAACTGATCCCCCTCCCCACCTCGCTTCAATCAGAAGAAAGCTGAGAAACAGTTAAATTTGCACTCTGTTGCAAAGTCTTGTATCTCTGTCCTTCACAGTGGCACTGTTGCTTCCCCAGCAGCAGCCTCTTTCCTCCACCTTTCCTGCCAGAAAACTCTAGAAGTTCCCAGTTAAAGGGAGAAAGGCAGGAATCAGAAGCTTTGCAGGAAATCATTGGAACACTTGGCATTGCCTGAATCAGAAGGTGGGAAAGGCAAATTTACAGTCAGATGGCAGCCAAACAACAAGAAACTACAAATGAAAACTGAGGAAAAAGGTATTTCAAATGAAATTCTCCCCCCCCCCATGAGTACCTTGTCTTAGTACCATAGCTCAAACAGTACAACCACGAAACAGGTAGATTACAGTTCATCTGACGATGACAGTCCCTGCTTTCCAGCTACTGCCAAGCACTAGAAGTAACTACACCAAATACTTTTCTGAAAGTAACTTTGCCAATCACTGTACCTTTTACAAGAAGATGAGAAATGTGAGGCAGCAGTGAGGCAGGCTACCTGGTCACACTTAGAGTGCTTATAACAGACAACCATCCTATTATTATACACACTGAAAAAGACTCTTCCCTACCTGTATCCCTCAATCACTTTCATGTCTTGTTTTACTTTAAAAATGGAATATTTCCCTATAAAGGGAAACTGGAAAATTAATGAACACAGCATGATCCACTTGTGATCTCTCTAGCTTAACAACAAAGCTATTCTTAATACACCAGCTCCTTTTTGCTGGACACTAACTGTCATTCCTTTAAGCAATCACATTCATGTTGTTTACAAGCAGCTTCAACAACTGGCTGTATGTCTCATTCTGCCATATAGCTGATCTCACATATTCTGTTCTGCTAACTGAAATCCTTACTGCAAAAGGATTCTAGATGGCATATATAAACAGCCTGTGATTATCATGGAGATCCAAATAACAATCTCTGAACTATATTCCAATGCCTTGAAAAATCCTTACTAATAAGTAACTTCAGTATTTTCTCCAATACCATTCAAGACGTGCATGAAAACAGTGCAATAAGGCACAAAGTTACAGGCAGGTTTCAGTGGTAACTGACACAAACCAAATTCTCCCATTGGCTCCAAGCTCTGCAGCTGCAGAGTGAAAGGGCTGACTAACGTTGTTGAAAGGCTTTAATCTGTGACACAGATGATTAACATTCATTATTATACATGCATAATTATAATATAAATGTTCAAATATCTGCAACACAAGCAGATACATACAAATGTGACTATAACAAAGGCAAAAGATATATTTCTGTTTATTTGGATCTATGTAAGGTGTACTGACTTTCCAGAATGTTTGTGCAATAGTTCCCTGCAGATTCTACTGCTGATCTCTGAAATTAGTAACAAGCCACTATTGCTAAATTTGGGAGCAGGGACTCATATTCTGTGACATATTTTTCAATAATCCAGAGATGTATTTATAGCTGTGTATTTCAGGCAAGTTGATAATTTAAAACAAAATTGACAAAAACATAGACTAACAATTTATCAATACAGAAGACTATCATTTTTTTGAGCAAGAAAAATAGAGACGGGTACAAAGAAAGCCATCTTTATTTAGGTATCTGTAGACAGACTGTGTTTCAATCATAAGAAAAGGAGAATCTAAGTATTTGTGCTCAGAACATTTTTTGATGTTATATTCAAGACTTATGCCATAAGTTATCCGATGTGATGCAGTGTGGAGACCTCCCAGAAGTGAAATACTGATAGCACTGGACACATGCACGGGTTAGCTATTTCCCTGCAGAAGCTCCCCTGGAAAAGGACATGACTTTCTCCTGCTCCAACCAGAGAGCAAAATCTGTTACACAACAGCGTCCTGCATTTGAAGGGTAGAGGAGGATACATTTTGACTCATTCGGTCAAACTGTGTGAAAGGGAATTTACGGAAAAGAGCTGCTGTGTATGAACATCTATCTTCTGTCACTAGCATTTAAAGATGAAGATTTCAGTAAGTACACACCATAAATTGCCTGAGGTCCAAATAATCTGCTTCTAAAGTCTAGCTGTGCATGGTAACAGTTGAGCCACAAGCAGCATTTGTATTCAAGATTTTTTTCTTATTCACAAAATGACATACTGACACAGGCTGTATTCCAGTTCTGATTGTATCTAATCTGGAAGTATATTAGAAACAATTTTGGGTTGTGCTTTTGAAGTTTCTATTACTTCTGGTAGTAAATCTTAATGTCCTTATCTTTACCACAACGTCCACACATGACAAATGAACACAGATTGTTCAGAGAGATTCGCCAGCCCTGAGCTTTCACGCCTGCTCACCTCTCAGTCCCCTAATTTGCTGCACACATTTTACAGAGCTGTACTGGTTTGGGGTGTGTGTGTGTGTGTGTAGAGGGGAGGAAGTTCTCAAGCAGCTGCTCTGAACACAGCTAACAGATGGTGCCCACCTCCACTGCCAACGCAGGCAGCTCTTGTCTCTGGGTAAGAGGGGAGAGGTACTGCCCCAACACAGCTGTTACCTATCTAAGAGTAACGGCAATGCTCCAAGCAAAAGAAAAGCAACCATTCTTACCTTGAAAGCAGACAATGAAGCAAAACATATCTTTTAATATCACCAACACCTCAAAACATCTGTGACCTCATCAAGGCTACAGCCTATAGTTTGAGAACTGATGTCCTAAGGTACCTGATACAAGGGGTGTGCTTGGCATTTGCTGCTGGTTTAGAAGAGAGGTGTAGGGCCACGAGGTCACTCTGCTGAGCCATTCCCATAGCCATCTCTCCCCACCCATTAGCACTGCTGGTACCTACAAAGCCCCATGTCACAGATACCTAGGCTCTATGGTGCTTCTACTACTCTGCTTTGCACCCAAGCCCTCTTTGATTGCAATGGCAATTTGGTGTCCATTTCTTTCTGCCTGGTTCTTCTTAGGATACAGTGGGCTGTCAACCTTTGGTGCATGCTGTTCAGCATGCTCATAAGTGATTTGAAACAAAGTCAATAATGGTGAAACCTGGTGATGATACAAAGCTATCTGGGATAATAAAGATAAAGATGAAACGTTGCAAAAGGACCTTCCAAGACTGAACAAGTATGAAAACAATTAGGAAATTAAATTATACGTAATGAAATGTGAAGTCATACACATGGAAGAAAACAATCCTAACTTTACATACATGATTAAGGACTCGGAGCTACTACAGCCTCTTAGTACATTGAAGTAATCAGATTAAATTACCAAAAGGCAAACTCAAAACCAGCCAAGGCAAGCCTCCCTCCCTGAACACTGTCAAGTGTGGAATTCCCTGCTACAGGAAACTACAAATGCCATAAAGCTTACAGTTTCAAAACTAACTGAGTATTTTCAACAGAAAAGCAATCTTAACGTGGATTATTGAAACCAGAAATATCATCTTTGGTACAGGAAGACCCTGAGCTTGAAACTGGTGGAGGCTGGGAGACTATTCAGTCATTGGTGTGTTTTCGTATTATCTTACAGCCTTCAGCCACTGGCCACAGCCAGAGGTCCAGTACTGGCCAAGGCAGACTCTGGCCCAGCCTCCTACAGCCATTATGTCTTTACTCTGAGTAGTCCTGCGGAACAAACCTAACGCTCTCTTCCTCACTCTTCCCTCCCGCATGTCTTCCCCTCTACCTTCCACTCTTAAAGCCTCACTATACAAGGCACATGTCCAACAGATTCTGGCCAAGGAAGTTTCCAAACAATTTACAAATCCTAACCAATAAAAAGACATTAAGTGCATAAGGCTCTTTCACAACCTTTCCTCTTCTCTCATTGCATGAGGTTTTCTACATGTGTCTATAAAGCCACCTCTCCTCTTTTGCTTACTTACACAAAGAAGGTATAACAATCTTTCATTTTCATTTCCCAATTATCCATTTTCTGTGGCCTGTTAATAACTATAATAAGACACATTCAGCCAAGAACATCTAGTTAATGCATGGATGCAAGTTTTAAAACTGGCATTACTGTAAATGGTATTTCACAGGCACTGCTCATTCAAGCAGAGGCATACAAAAAGAGCAAGCCTACCCTTTTCTCGGTGAAGCAGACATAAAGTAATTTGAACACTTAAAGTGTTATATTTTAGAAAGATAACCCAGAGATAGCAAAAGGCAAGTTCTTAAAGGTGTAGGTGGAGATACAGCTGTGCATTTCCTGCTGTTATTAACACAAGTCATGTGGTTGAATCCCTGCATAATGCTTTGAAAATACAGTTGTCAACATGCTTCTATAGGAAAAATGTAATGATGGAAGGGGATCTCATAGCCAGCTGTCACATTTTTCAAAGACTGAAGGAATCTGTTAACGATTGAGCTCCCCCTGAGCTGGAAAAAAGGCAGAAATTTCTGACTCTTGTCATAATAGATCTATTTTTGAGACTGATCTTTTAGTTCTACTTTTAACAATCAAGAGTTACAGTTCCTAAGAAGAGTTTGTCAGGCTAATGAAACTGAGTTGATTAGGGCTAAATAATGGGGTTTTTATGTTCCGTTGCTAAGGATGGGTCACTGAAGAGGCAATACACCTATTAGAGGTACACATTCTCTAATTCCCTGATCCACTCTGCGCAAAGATCATCCCAGAGCTCCATGAATTGAATCAAGAGGAGTTACTCTGCTTCATGGCAGCCCCCTTTAGCAGGCCAGCAAGAAACAGCAGGACTACAATCACGTGTTGTTAGCCCTGTCCTTCAGTGAGCAAGCTCCTAAGAAATGGAGAAAAGAGTTTGTGCCAGCAATGAAAAGGTAATATTTTTGCAAGCAACCCTCGAATTTCTCTTGCATCTGCTGCAGGAATAACCAGCCCTGTGACATGAATGGAACGTGCCTACTATGCTCCAAGCCTGCACTTGGATGGGGAAAGGCACAATAATCCTGTCCAAAGCATAATGATGCAGACCAAGAGTGTGGCAGCCACACATGATGGAATACTGCTGGCCATTCTCCAACAGTCTATTTTTAAGTGAAAAGACAACATAAAGTAACAAATATCACAGAGTACCTTTGAAACCATTGTAACTGTGTTTAACAGGACAACCTAAGCTAGTGTGCAGTTATGATCTGAAGTAATACTACCAGGAATTCAAAACAAACGGAAATAAATGTAGCTAGTTAAGCTTTGTCCTGCTACAATCCCACTGCAGAAATACAACGGATGCAGTAAACACCAAAACAGATACTCAGGGTCTGACTATGGATTTTTCTGACTTTGTAAACTTTACCTTTCAGTAAGCAAATTTCTACTTACTTCTTTCTTAAGGAAAACTACAGCGTTTATTTCCCTGTTATACACTCCAGGAATCAGTGATTGAGGGATTCCCAGAAGCTGGATCGGACCCTCAGGCTTCTTGTCACTGATGGAAACTCTCATCCCTGAACTTGTCACTTACCACTTCTAGTCTCCTTTATAGCCTCTGGCAACATTCCACAATTATTACTATGAAATATATGAAAAAAATACCTCCTCTTGGTTTGTTTCAAACATGCGCATACTATTGCATCAGAGGCACTTTCTGATCTCTGTACAGTAAGGAACTGTATAATTTCCCCATCACCATCTCCACAGTACTTGTGACAATGGAGACCTCTGTCCCACACTTCTGTATAGACAGCTGTCTCTGTCTATACACCTCTCCTAAAACATACCATGCTCCATGTTTCTGATGAGGCCTTTGCACTGCTCCGAGCCCTAACTGAACTGTATATCCAAACCTCTAATACGTTGTAGAACCAAGCATTAAAGTTCTCACATTCAATCAAACACCTCAACTTCTCCAATCTCTCAATATCAAACCACTCCTGGCAGACAGCTGAGATGAGAGAGCTTACCCTCAGACTGACCTGCAGAGCAGCACTGACGCACATTTGGGGGTCCAATTCACTCCAGAAAGGGGAGCAGGGGAAATCTGTTCCCTGCTTAGCTCCAAAGGAGAGAAGAGAAGCCACCCCTCTACAGAATGGTGCAATTCCAGAAAAAACGTGCTTCAGTTGTACAGGTTACCATCAGCAATTGGAGGCCTACACACTTATAAAACATCCAGGGAAGGCAGTTTTTTTCCCCTCAGTGATTCTCAGAAGATCAATGTTTTTCCAGTGAGGAAAGAGGCCAGTGAGCCCAAGAGGCAACATTGCTCTGACGCACATGTACGCTAAGGCTGCATTTGTTTGCCAAAACTAGCCAGTGCTTATTAGACAAGATTAGATACCAAAATTAGAGAAGCTTATTTTAGCAACCTGGTGAACATTCACTCACCTGAAGGCACTAGCCACCATTCAGATGACAGACAGCTGGAACAGTTGAGCTGCCAATCTTCACTGAAATGGACTAGAATCACTTTCTTTTATTAGAATAACCTTGGAACCTTGCAAAGAATGTGTCCTTGAAAATCCTGGAACTGTGCAGCTCTATCTGTCAAAGGGGAGCTCACTGCAGGACCAGGGCCAGGTTCTAGTTATTACCTAGGAAAAGGAAGAAACATGGTATTTAAAAACAACTTTCCTTCTAAGTTTAGCATGCGTTCGTAGGAGCTCTTTCAAAATTCATGTGTAGTTTCCTTAAGAGACTGCTTGAAAGGGCTGTACATTTCCCATAATGAAGGTTTTTAAGAGCAGTTTGGAAATGGAGTCCCTGCATTCAAGCAGACAGCTTCTCTATCCCTAATCTCCCAATCAGGTAGAGGGTACTCAAACATGAGCATCTTACAGAGGAATGGAAAAAAAATTTCTTCCAGCTCCATGATTCCACAACACAGAGAAATTATAGGCAACTACAGTGAGGAATGAACTCACCACAGTTCTGGCATTGTACTTAAGGAGTATTGTTTGGATGGGAACATGTTTATTGAATAGTTGGTGTCTAATACATTGCAGATGTAAAAAAAATTAAACACCAATAATATTCAATCAAGTCAAGTCTGCAAGAAAAACTCCTGCTATTTGCAGAGTGATGGGAAAGCCAGTATTTTTACTGCATCAGTGATTCCTATGGGTTAGGCAAAAATATAGAAATACAAAATGAAGTACATAGTACAGCAGTACTGAAGTGGTAAACTAGTGCCTTAATAGTAATGCAAAACCATAAAACTGATTGTTCACATTTAATGGTAGAATTTTTTACATCACAATTCATTGAAATAAAAGTGCAGAAAAAAGCAGAAAGAAAAACTTCACTTGGCATCTTAACTCAGCTTGGGTTGTACCACTGATTTTAACAGAAGGCTGTCATAGCCAGCTAGATTTTTACAGAAAACCAACCCATCATTATTTCTTCAAGAGCAGGATCCAGGAGAATAACCAAAGGCATTGCATTCAAGTGTGAGAGCCATCATTTACCCAATCCGCCCCCCCCCCCCCCCCCCCCAAAAAAAAAAGTACTCAGATAGCAACATGAGCTGGATTAAGTTTCAGATGCATTCATAATAAGAACATGGTATATGAACACTGTTTACATAAGTATACTAAAGACTGCATGAAATTTGCATTAATGAATATAATTTTACAAATTCTGTCAAACGTTAATATTTACCAGTGCAAATAGCTTAACAAAAATTAGGTGCATCTGCGAAGCAGCTACTTTACTGAAACAATATTTGGAGTTTATGTGTTCTTCTCAAATTAAAATATAAATTCACACAAAGTAAGTATTACTTCAATGGCTAGCTTCCTCTGTGCGCACTGGGTTTCTGCTCTAGCTTGATATATTCCTGGGCATGAGCAGACAAGCTGAACTAGTCTGGCAGTGGCTGGAGGAAAATCACACCTACTCTGTGCATTCGCTGACTGTGATTACTGGGACCTATCAATGCGCCCAGATTGGCAGCGTTCCTTTAAGCCGTTTATGACAGCAGAAGAGACTACACCAAATCTGTCAAGGTCTGAACACCCAAACTCTATGAAACACAGCAGAGTCTGCAGCGACGGTGTCTGCAGACCTTTCTGCCTCGGTAACAGACCTTTCTGTCTCTGCAGGTCGTTGCAGTTGAAATGAAGTCAGCTCCATGCTGCCTGCGCACAGAGCCTGGCCCACCGTTCGATAACAGAGCCCACTTGGAAGCCAAGTATTCTCGATAGCAGATAAAACCCAAACATTTAAATTAAAAGCAAACTAACTGATTCAGGCACAGGAGGTTTTGCATTTTTCAATGATCATTTTATAAAAATCCAGGTTTGTTATTACAGTTACCTCAGTTGTGATTCTGGTCTATTTTATTTGGTTTTGTCTCCGAGTTTATTTATTTAGCAATCTTTCTGTTTTCAGAGTTTTGGTCTCAATCAAGAAATCCAAAAAGGTTTTAGTCAAGGAGATTATAATCCCACCTCTGGCCAAGACACTCTCATTAAATGCCAGGACAGAAATGGCTTAATTGTACATGTAAGTTTTTCTTTGAACAGCAGCTCTGACCTCTCCCAGCTTCTTCACTGTAATAAAAATTAGTACCATTATCTTGATGTTCCCTACTTTGCATAGTCAAGATAGGGAGCGATTTCAAAGCAGCATAGGTGGTAATTCCAATTTTCTCTGCAATGCAACGTATCACGCACTCTAAATTGTTGCATTTTTGGCACAAATATTCGGAAAGGCCTGTTACAGTACAGGAGAGACTAGCTGCTGCATTAACACTGGCTGAAAGCAACAGCTCTGGAGAATTCTGTAAATGTGAAGCATATATCTATAAGCTCTGTGTTTTTAAATACGGATATGCTCTTCATTTAAGCTTTGTACTGCTGGGGGCACACAGAGATATAAAAAAAAAAACTAAGGGAAATGTTATATGTGCAAATTATTATGTATATAGATATAAACAGAGGGAAATATCATATGTGTGCCTGCAGCAGTATAATTATGGAGAAGCATGGCTATAGGAAGAGTGTATGTGCATTGCACAGCTGACTAGAATTCTAGTCATTGTTGCCATGTACAATTTAAAAAGATGACTTTAAAACCAACCTGATCCCTAGATGGTGCTATTCACTTCAGTAACGAGACAACCAGAGTTTATTACCAGTGCACCCAGCACTTCAGGGACAAAAAGTATTTCTTGGTTCAAAATTATATAAGTTGAATACAGGTACAAATAATGCTGGTTCGTACTATATACATTGTTCACATGCCATGAACCTGAGGCCGCCCTCATTTCCTGTAGGCTGTAAGAAGAGTAATTCCATTAAAGTGGTACAAATGAAGCCAGGATCAGGGATTGCCAGTCTTCCAGGGACTGTGAGGGGTGGCATTTCCAATATTTTGGATTAGCTTCATCTCCCCTGCATGCAGCTGCCATTCAGTCTTCCTCATCTGCCATAGAAATGCAGATTACGTAATGGTTTTCCCAGCCCTTACTCTTGCCCTGGCCTATATCCTACGGTGGGTATCTCCCGGGGAAGCTGTATCGGGAAGGCAAGCTGGTGGAGCTCAACAGCTTGTGTCCAACACTGCAATGCCGGCCCGCAGCTGGCCAGCTGAGATAGGCGCTGTGGGACACCAAACGGAGTGACCAGCGGGACCGATAGTAACTCAGACACCTGGGCACCAAGCTCCACTGCACCCCACGGACACATCCAGCAGGATTCGATCACCTGTTACACTGGAATGACACCTGGAGTGACTTCAGTCCTGGCAGTGAAAATACTCTTCAGTTAGCTTGCACCTCTCCCGCTAAATTTAGGTCATCACAATTTCAAAAGTGGTTGAGGAAATGGCATTGAACTAAGGTGCATCAGGACCAGATTTCTTTCTGGCTCCTGCAGACTGCATAAGTGGTTTTGGCCAACCCATAAAATCTCACAGGGTGGGATCCAAAGACTGTTAAGTTAGAAGGAATTCCTGTATTAGCTTGAAATAAGTTTTATAGGGGACATTCTGGCTTCTGTTTTTTTCCCCGTCAGGTGGGAATGTACCTATGACTGCACAGCAAAGAAAAAAATCCAGTATTTTTCAGTTTCTCAGGTACTGTATTAGTGTATAAATAGAAAGACCTAAATAAAACAAATGATTAAGTGTTTATTGTACTTTGTTCTGGTTCCCTACCTTTATTAAATGGTGGCTATATCTGCCTAATCACTTGGGCATTTCGTTCCCGTAAATGCAGTATGTGAGCATCTCACAGACATCAACGCTTCTCTAAAACTACACTGGGTTTTTTTAGGGCTTCTGAAAGTGATTAGATTGACAGCATGGACTAGTAACTGTCTTAGTACAGACAGATGCACTGCACATATCTCTTCCAATACACTTCACATCAGATGCTCCAGGCATGAATTTCTTAAATAGAAAACAGCAACTGTGATGATCTGTCGACAAAACTTTAGGTGATGTTGTGATAAACAACTGCCCACCATGGCCTGACTGCCAAGCTGGCAATCTCAATTTGAATGATAACCGCATATAAATTCTTTAACCCACTGAACTTTATAAAAGGGTTTCACAGGCCTCTGTTCTGGCCTTTGCTTAGGCATGTAATTTGTCTTTACACATTGCTGTTTCCTAATAATCTAGCCTGACATTTTGAAAACCTTCTGAAGGTTTGTCATCGGAGATGAGAACCCCCACATTCCTTAAGCATGTTTGAAAACTTCTGGTAAGTTATAAACTTGTCATGATATATAAAACTCTTGATGAGAGCTGTTTAAAGTTTATAAAGGGTGCCAAATGTTAAGCCTAAGAGAATGCCAAAGAATTGAATTAGATGAGGAAAAGAAGGAGCATCATGTTAGAAATGAGAGGCTAGGATTATCTTTGCAAGATAGCAGGAGGAGTCCTTCATGGGAATTACGCAGATTTAGTGTGGAGGAAAGATCAGAAGGAAGTCACAGATGATCATGCTTTCTGTGCCTCCCTGCTCGTGCAGCAGTTTTGGGTAGAAGGATAGACAGAGGCTAGCAAAAAAAGCCATTACCCTGTTGGCACATCACAGGCCACAATAATTAAAAAAAACAACCAAATGGACAGGCTTAATTTCAATTTCAGGAGGAAATCAAAAGGCACATCCCTGACCCAATCGTTAATCCCTACCAGATTTCAATTTCCTGCCTTGAAGAGTCAGGGCATTAGGCCTCTTCAAAGGAAAACTCACCAGAATTTTAGCAGAGGTGAATGTGTTACGTCCCAGCTTTATCCATGACAATGGTGAAATTTTCTGGCTCTGTGTCACAAACAACCCCAGCCCCCACCCAAAAACCCCCCAATCCCTCAAACAATCAATCAATCAGTCTTTAGCAAATACCTTACACTGAAAAAGTCAGTCTCTTGATGTTCAGTTACTGATCATGGACAATAAGACCTTATCCTGTGAAGTGTCTGGCAACAACGTTGTCAATTGTCCCAGAGTAAGCCCCAGGCTGAAGTATCAGGATGCATTTTATATACAGACACACACATGTAACTTCTAGTAACTCTAAGCCCTCCAAAAGATCAACAATACTAAGCTCTTTGCATATTGAAAAGATTTACTAAATATTGTAGCATTGATTAATAGACACCAATGAGAAAGTATTTTAAAATATCCAAGTCACCAAGGACCCTAAATTTTAAATAGAATAAGGCTGCTTGAAAGTCTACCGCTACATCAGTCAGCCTTTCAGCAAATTATATCAGCAAAGAAGCTGAAAACAAAAAAGAGCTTCTCCTGATTAAAAGAAGCCACTGAAATACTTTTCAGTTTGATCCTTTGAGAATTATTTCAGATGCCATTCTCCCTGCCTTTTGGTGAATTCCCAGACTTTAAAGGAATGCTATGACAATTCGTTGCTGAATGACAATGGAATTCCTCTGTAATTGCACATTACATGCATCCACATTAATACAAGATAATTTCATTAGGGCTGTTACTATAATGAATACCAAATACAAAATGTGGGTCCAGAGATAATTTTCCTAATCAGAAGTATCAGACCCCAGGAACTTTCAGAGAATAGGGCTATTAAAATTTAAATAGTTTCTTTGAAATTTAAATTGCCATTTTCAAAACCAGATGTTCTTCTTCATCATTCCCTGCACAGATTTCCAAAAATTGTACTCACGATTGCTAACTGGAAATCAACTGGATATTAGCCTCAGAAACTGCTCCTAATTTACATGAACAGTTTCACTAGAATACACTGCTACATTTTATCAGCAATTTTGATGAGGTGGTTTAAAACTAAGAAATAAGAAATTAGGTTATAATGCACGCATATTTCCATCAACCAGCCTAAAATTACATGCTGTGATAGGACAGGAAAACATCTGGTATAATCTAAAAACACTGGACAAACTGGACAGGATACTATGTGTACCCGATTGTTTAACACATCACTTTAAAACCATGGAGTTGAAAGTTGCACGATATCAACATTATTCTTCATCTCTTCAGCAAGGTGCTAGATGTCAGTAAGAAAACTTCCCATTGCCACAAGAAAGAGCAGGTTTAAGTTAAGGTTACTGTGGTTAGCAGTAAGTTCTAACAGCAAAAATTGCATCACGCATGAATGGGGCACATGTAACACACCTAGCTTATTTATATAAGCAGGTACACTCCAGGTGAAGAAGACAGTAGATGGGGAGACTGTGCCGTATACTGTGTATGAAGAGTTGCTGCTAAAGATCCATTCAGTCCAAGGAGCTTTCTTTTTATGAAGTGCCCCAAGACACTAAAATCTGGCACAAGAATTCTCTAGGTCTCACTAAAACATGATTCTGGCTCCCTGCTGCTTTTAGTCCATTATGTGTGTTATTTAATATCATCTGTAGAGCAATAGTTCTTTCAAGTTTTGCTTTTGTTAAGCACTGCTTTTCTTCAGACATCAGTAATTACAACCTTCTAAGGCACTTCATCAAGAGTGACTTTTTATTGCTTAGCTTCCCCATCGGTGGAAGAACTGAGCTCCCAGTGACCTTTGGTCTGATCTTTAACATTCCTGCTTCTTACAGCATGGGCACTTCTGCAAATTACTCTTTAACTGTGCCTATACATAATGTTTGCTTTAAAGCAGAAAGGTTTGATATGGGTCCACAATCATCAGTCTTCTGTGCCCTAAAAATAACTTGAACCCCAGTCTCCATGGTAACAGATACCACCAGTGAGCCCTAGCAAGCCTTGGTTATTTTTACTGACAAGATGAACAAGAAAACCATAAGGCTTCTATGAAATCTCTTCTTACTGCCAGAGTCTTACATCTCCTTTAATACCCAGTTAATGGTGTGCAGTAAAGGGTGCTATGCCTACACACAGCAGTGTTTAAATACCATTATCCTTCCTGTGCTTTCATATTATAATGCTGGAAACGCTGAGAACAATTCCCTTAAATCTTTCATGCCATTAAAAATTGACCAAGGCACACATCTGACTCAACTCTGTATACACAGACTGACTTTGCAACGTAGAATAAAAGTCTCTGTGACTTGTTAGACTTCGAGGCAACTTGCTGTTCCATGTGTTCTCACTTCATGAGAGTCATTCATGTAAAAAAGTAAAAAAGAGTAAAAAAATGGTATTGTCACAAGTCTTCTCACCTGCATAAGAAAACACTAAAGCTAGCCAAAAAAAAAATGCTCTTCTGATTATTTTTTTTACACTGATATCGACTCTCCCTTGGCTGAATCATTCCCTTGTAAGCCCAAATTTGTAATTTTCTTAACACCTTTGCTTATCACAAAACCATTGTGATTTCAGAGAGGTGATGTTATGCCTTAACTGCCCTTTAACCAAACTCATGAACTTCCCAGCCCTCCTCTATTAACATTCCCTATTAGGCCCTTTTTCAGACTGGTTGGGCAACGGTTCATCTCTCAGGTCAGACACTACTCCAGGATGCTACAGATGAAGTGCTTTCATCCATTCATAGCGGTTTTCCATGGCACCAGATTGTCCTCCGAGGTTTTTCTTTATAGCATAGACCATGTTCAGGTCTACTCTGTTACCCCTTTTACCTGCTTCCCCTCCAGTAATATTCCTTCATTAGGGATATCCCTCCATTCACTAGACTGCAGGCTAGTCTGGGAGCCAGCATTCTAACCCAAGGCCAGAGAGGGATTCCTTCCCTTCCTGCATCTGGGCTGCAGATACAGACCCGACAGTTATTTTGTGTCACTAGGCATGATACAGAGCAACCAAAGCAAAGGGCATGGTGGGGTCCCAGCTCCCACAGCACTGCCCTTTACCTGCAGGGAGAGAGCAGTTAGGAGCATGTGTTCCAAATTTTACTGTAGAGACTTTCTACCACTGCAGCTTTCCCCCTGGAAAAGAGCTGGCACCAGGGCACCAGCACAGCCCTACATCAGTCCGAGGAGCTGCAGGACAAGGCATGGTCTGTCCGGATTTCAGGTTAAGAGTGAGCAGGTTGCGGAGCTCCAGTCCAAACCTTTTACTCAGCCAGACAATATTCTGTAGCAGAATGCACTAGCAGTTTCCTTTGTTTTCTGGACAAAGCCTTGAATTGCCTTTAAAAATTCAGATACTGCTTTCAGTGCTTTCGAATACCCTGACTATAAATGAAAGTTTTAGTTAGAAGAACATATGTTCTAATTTGTTTTTAACTGTATAGACCATCAGTAAATGCAGGTTAAAATTTAAACAAGAATTATATTGCTATGTCTAAAATCTCATGATCGTGCTTAATCCCAGCCAAACAGACTAAATGTTAAACAGCCACGATGTGCCGTGAAATCTTGTCCAGCTAAGTGGCACCTCTGCCATTTCTCTGGAATCAATAGATACTGAGAACAGCTCTCTGCTTGCCACTGCAGTATCTCCTGCTGTTGTTTAAATATGCACCTTAGAAAGCAGCATGAATGGGCATCAGCTATTCAGTTACATGTCTCCCAGGCAGGGATCCTTTCAATACAACTCTTCTTTCAAGACACCTCCCCACAGAATGGCCTATGGTTATACTGCCAAAGACAGGAGAAGGCACAGGATGAATCTAGCCACATAATGTTTGCCTTCAGGATGAAATACAATGATCCAAACCCCCAAAAAGCCATTAATTCCTAATTTCAGATCTCCAGCTCAACTTTAATAAAGCACTCTGAGTATACTACATAATTTATTTGGCATTCACAGGCAGAAGCCTCTGCATAAATTTCTTCTTGGCTTTAAAGGTAACAGAACAAATCCTAAGGAAATAAACTCTCAGCTGAGAGGCACTGGGAGTAACTACTTGGAGGGCATTTTTGGACTTCCTGAGGCATTAAGAACTCAAAGTTTTCGACAGATGTTTAAGAAAGAAAACCAACCAAAAAAAAACCAAACCAAAAAAAAACCAAACCAAAAAAACCAAGACAAAAAGGAAAAAAAAGGGAGAAAGAAAACCAACAACTTTTTAAAAACTTGACTCACTTTTGTATGGAAAGGGCAGCAAAGCCAAACAATAACTCACAAACAACATAAAATGACCGACAAGATTTAAGCAGCCTCTCCAGTAATTTGTTGTGTTCATTTAGACTATAAATTCCAAAAGGTAAATCCCTTTTCTTAACCATGCATCTGTGCAGCACTCAGCATTGTAGTTATCAGGCTTGGTGTTAACACAACTGAATAATGGCAGTCTCCAGCTTGGATTAAATGAAAGCAGCACAAGAAAGGGAAAATATCTTCACATTCCCACTCTTGACAAAAAATACAGTCCCTGGAATCACTTGGATGTAATTTCTTCCATGTAACACTACTCACCCTTTTGGCTGCACAGTTCTAGCTAAAAATCCCAACAAACCTAAACACCAAAACAAAAAGAACCACACCACCCCAGAATATTTATTGCTTTCTTTTTCTTCTATGTCAACAAGTAGGTTTTATTAATTCTTACTTTCTTTGACAAAGCTTAAAACTCAGCCACCAGTGATAAATAAAAAGGCATTGATCAATGTCTTTCAGACTGGCAGCCAGAGAAGAGTTACTGTATATATTGCTTAAATAAATACTTATTAAAAAAAACCTTCTGTTGGTAAATTGAAATGTTTGGGTGATGGTTGTTATGTCTGCCATAAGTCCATTTGTATAAGCAATGCTAGTCTTTCTGATTTGAATTCAGTTAATGATAATCCACAAGGTTTTTAATCTAAGTGCCTCATTCATCATTTCTACATTACCTGAAGGTACAGTCAAAAGCAGAAAAGAGATGCCATTAAAGCAGACGTGTTCTATATTGTCCTTTTAATGTACACTCAGCTCATTAACTTTGATTGGTGTCCTAGTGTGGGTCAGCTTCAAAACGATTAATATTGCAAGCCTTTTCCTAACATGTACCAGACCTATCATTCACTAAAATAAAGATTTATGTCTTGGCATGTATTGTTTGTTTTTAAATCCCTTCTTTTGCTGTGCTCTCTTATTAGGCATGTAGAAGTATCTGCCAAGGTTTGGCACAGTTAAGTGGGGAGCATCCTTCTGCAGTGATCACAAGAAAGAACAAGTGTTTATTTCACCCATGTTTTAACAGACAATTTATTCTGGGACTTTTCAGAAAAATCATGAGAGAGATACCACACCAAGAAGTCACCAGCTTGCTCAATTACTGGATGGACTACCAGATCTGCTTGCAAAGGTCCGGCGACTTCTGAGTCTGGAAAGGCGGCCTCACACATATCTAAACTATCTGGACTGCCAATTCTGCCATCTTCCAATAACGTTGTAATAACACTGTCCAAACATTCCAATATAACCCTTCATCTGCATCCAGTTATATATGATTCAGTTTGTGCCTGTCTTTGAGATAATTCAGTTGAGTTTCTTTGTGATGGGCATTAAAGTCTTGAAGAATGTAAATAGTTAAAACCCAAGTACAACAGAGTCTCGCTGTTTTCTACTAACTTGGACAATTTACTGTTTGCCTCTGCTTTTCCTTTTGCCATTGTGCTTCTGCTTTTTATTTCTAGGTATTTATCACATATAATGCACAGGTTTTCTCGTGTTTTGTCTAATGCCAGTGCACTCATTTTCAGGGAAACACCTCAGCAGCTTATCTGAAGAGTTCGTATTTGTACAGCAACAAACACACTGCAGAAGTGTGAATGAATGTAATCCAGAAGCAATATGGTCCCAACTTCTTTGGATAATTAAGGACCCACTATACTTTCAACTCTATATATTCAAAAGTGGTTGCATGGAGAGCAGTTCAGAAGCCTGACATACGAACCTCAGGACCTGTAAGGAGCTCCTGTTGATGATACTGAAGAACCTTCTGTGAGATCCAGACAAGTCCAGCTAAGGTCTAACTAAGCCAGAGGACACCCAGAAGTCACCATTTGTGCATGTGTGCAAAGTTCCTTCTGCTTTGTTAAAGTCACTCTTAAGATGAATGGCTTTTTTTTTTTCCCCAGAGGCTGCAATTTGTACTGCTACAGCAGAAGTGACTCAAAATACACTACCAATTTTAAATAACACTTTATTTCATACTCTACCATGTTAAACAATTCCTTCTCGTGGCTCAAGCCAAGAATCAGGAACAGTAAACCAAAACATACCTAGGGTCTGATTTTCAGCTCATCCTAAAATCTCAGGGGTTTTCACCTTAAGGTTTTAAGAAACATTTGCTTATTTAGAGAAAGGTGCTCAATTGCACCTACGAGCAAAGAAGTCAGACACCTAAAGTACTTAGCTTTTGCCCAGGTAATTACAGGTTGCAGAAAATTTGCAGCATCTCAGTCTCACTCTTGCCACTCCAATTTTAATTGTTTAAAGCTTTATTACACAATTAAAAACACATAGATGTGGCCTTTCACAGGACAGGTATATATTAAAGCAAGGTGAACAGGGACAAAGAGATTTTGGGAAGAGATGGTAGGGAAGGTTGAACATTTCTTGTAAAATAAAGGGTGACATAAGTGTCCCAGATTTCTGGGGCTGAAAGGACACACACAAGCCATACTCCCTGCCACCTGCTTATAACAGCACACAGAGAAATGAGGTCAGGAGTCAGTATACCTTGACGACACCATCTTTTAATGCTTCAAAGGAGCAGGTTGTTCTTCTACTTCCCTTTTAATTGTTGTGCCAGAGACTGACTTTATAATTATCTTGCATTCATGTATTTTTTTTCTCCTTTCTGATGACACACAGAAAAATGGCTGTTGTTTAGAACTTTATTCAAGTATCCCTCGGTATCCAACTCATCTGAAGCAAGAGAAGGTAATTTAATTTTCACTCTTCCAGTCCCACAAGCTATGCTCTGGGGGACAACAGAAAAGGAAGCAGGCTGTGGGTCTCAGCTATTCTTATTAGCTTAGTGACACAAAAAAAAGAGATGAACTATGAATGAATGTTGCCTTTCCCGAGCCAATTCTCATTGGCTTATGCTTCCTTTGCACTCAGGAGACTGTCCTTTCAGTTGGCTGTGAGCTTCTTACATGGAATATGTCACCTTGTAATGCAAAAGCAGCAGTAGGACACAGCTAGTCACTAAAATATCCCCGTATTTCTTTGTCCAACACTTAGTTAAAGAGGTCATAAGCCGCTGTTTTCACCAAAAGGAAAGTAGCTCATTTTGTGGTGAGGTGGAGGGGAACACCAAAAATAGACCCTATGAAATGCTCGATCAAACTCATTTTGCAGTGAGAGGATCTGACACCAGAAGTCCTAGATTCAGACAGAAACCAGACAGCAGATATCTCAGTTTGCTAAGTGACAGCAGGTTATGGTGAAAGAGAGTAATGTGCCCCATTAATGAGGCTGCAAAACTTCTGCTTTCATTTATATTTGACAGTTATGAAGAACATTTTATCTGTGGAAGTTTTTCAGCAAATCCACTCCATGTGGACACACAAAAGAGAATTGGCTTTGCTGTCAATGGAATAAAAAAGGTGTTTCCTAAAAAGAAACTCCTGCAGAGCTGTGAGCTGCGTAAGCCTTTGCCTTTGTGTTGAACGGTCCCAGTGTCCGTATTTCCTGCTAAATTCTACTATATTCCAATTCTGTGTTTAAAACCACCTTTTCAGTTCTCAAAAAGAGAATGGTTTGATGCAAACCACTGAGTCAAGCCTCTCAGACTGAAAGTCATACTGTAGGAAAAGATCACAATTCTCTTTTACTGTTTTTGAAGACTATTGTAACTTGCAAAACCTCTGTCAGAAAGGCATGTATAAGGTCACTGCTTGATTTATGCAAATTATGTTGAGCTTTTCCTGTAAAATTGCTGCAGTAACTTTAGAAAGGTACATTATCGCCTATGATTACAAAAACCAAACTCTGTTTTGGTGCTTTCTGGGTTTCAAGTACTAACTGACAAGACCATGCAAGTAAATATTAATCAGCAGAAAGCAACTGCTGTGGAAGTTTAAGTGCTCTTGACTTAAGATGTAGGTAACGACTGAGGTGACAAATCTGATGCTTACTGGAAATGAGAATTGTGCATGTTTATAAAAGTGTCAGAGACAACTTCATAATGCCACTGGCTTGATACAGAGCTTATATTTGTTTCAACTTTCAGAAGTCAACTCAGGAATGTCAGACAACACACGAAGAAGTATCAGTAAAGCGAATAAACTAAGACCTTCTAAAACCCTCTGCAGGATGACCTCATATAATTGCATTATGATTTTTCAGCCAGACCTTCAACTGAAAGCTGCCCAACACTAATGAAATCAATACCATTATGTTTGGTTCACCTTACTTCAAAATTTGTCCCCCTGCTTTGCAAAAAAACCCATGACAAATTCTTTGATCTGCATAGTACTTGAATAATCAGCTAATTAGCATGAAAGCAGATATCCAGTGATGCATGCCTGTACATTCGTTAGCAGCGAGGATTTCCTGATACAAGTGATTGAAAGAAATCCCAATTTGATAAATAAAATGAAAATAACTTTATTCACCCTTTCAAGAGACTGAATGTGAACAGGTTTCTGGAAAAAAAAAATCAGCAGTGATTAACCTAAAAATAAGATGCCTGTTCAAAAAGACTAGCCTGAACATGTGATTATGAGGAAGTTAATTTCCTGAAATTTATAGGCTCTTGTAAAACCTATAGATGCACATCATGACTTAGATTAACTTTATTTTAAAGTGCTATAGCGCAGAACGAAGGAGTTCTAGTTCTTTAATATCTTTAGGGTTTGGTGCTTAGTATTAAACAGGTTTTATGGACAGAAAAAATAGTCCACTAATTTAACGTCTAGTCACTCACCTCGTCTTTGGTGACTGCTTAATATAAAGTGAATTAATAACATTATTAAAAACATCGAATGACAAAGAAGTGGAACCACACGTGTTTTAATTTCCCTTTCTAGTTGCAAATTATGGCAGCTACCAAATGGCTGGCTCTTGGTAAGCTAACATCTTCTATTATTCATACATGTTCCCCCAGAAAACATACTGTCTTAATTTACACTTAAACTTTGATCAACTCTCCGCAAGGTTTGATATTGTATGTAAAATACGCAAAGCACAACTGCCAACTGAGACAGCTGCACTGTATCCGGCAACTCACCCCCTTTTCTGCAGTGACCACAATTTTAAAATTCTGTGAATGGCAACACTATTCTTTTAAAATGTATAACACATATTTTGTTCCCTTTTTCTTCACTGTTAGTTTTTGTCCTGTACCCAGAATTGATGTACTTATTGAGCACTAGATGCAAACCTTAGACAGTGAACACCTATAAAACCTTAATGACATAACTAAGAATACAGAAACTTGGCAGCTTTTCTGGATTACGTATCATTTCTACTTATCCTCTTAACTGGCATTTACTCTTTAAAGACATGACAAGCCATAAAAGCAGCTCAGTTTCCAAGTCTCTGCAATGACAGTTTGAACTCCAGTACTTGGCAATCCTTTAGACTAGGTGGGAATTTCTGATAAATCAGCTGGCACTTTTGCTGCTGATTTCAGTGAGATCAAGATTTCATTCTACCCTTGCTGCCTAACATGATTTAAAATGTGGGAAGGATTATTACAATGATGAGCTATACTGTAGCTTATCAAGTTACCTAGCTATAAAGTCACCACAGAAATTTCTTAACTGGAGCTAGGTGGATTAAGATACTCTTTCCCCCTGGGGCAATTAGGGAGTCTTTGTGAGCATGGAGCAGCCTAACAAGAGCCAAGAAAACCTGCAGCCTAAGGCACCGATCCCTATTGCACTTAATACCCGGGTCCCATTCTTTACTTTTGCTGTGCCCATGAGGACTGAATATGTTTGACAAGGAGGACCAGTGTAAGATTGATATAATCTGTTGGCTCCATCACCCTGTCATGTATACAAAGTCCCTTAAAGTCTGTATCTGAATTCCCACACCAGAATGCCTTTTGTGCTTGGCACTGTATATCACAAATAATCCAAGCCTTGGGAAGTTTGCAAGCTGGAAAGATGAGGCAATGGACAAGAAGGGAAAGACCCACAGATTGGTAACGGTATTTGTCAAGATCACACAATCCCCAGTGCGGATGTGGAAAGAAAACAGAAGTTATACCAGGCCCATCTGATACTGATCTTCAGACAAGGCCAGGGCCATTCAATAGTCTGTGGAAGGCATGGTCTCAGTGCTGGGAAAGACCACTCCTTCCATTTCTTAAATTGAGGAATTTAAGAAATATTAGCCTTTATACACAAAACCCTGCAAGATAATTCTTCAAGGTTTAAAAAAAATCCTCTAAGAGGGAAATGTGTAAAGATCTATCGTAGCAGAAAACCTTGCCAGATTAATGAGAAACCTCTGTCTGTAATACAGTGTGGGATTTCAGCTGGATCACACTGATTGCCATTAAATGAAATCAGCTTGCTCTCTCCTCCAGACAGTATGGCAAGCCTGACAACAAATATATTCCCATTGAAGAACAAATGACAACATAAGGACAGAATTTAACAGAGTAATTCCCTTGTGAAAACTATTTCCTAGCCTATTAAATCACCAACTCTTTACTAAAGAGAGATGATTGCCAAACACAGTGTGTGCTTATTCATATTGGGAGTACCAAGAATCTTCACCATCTACAGACACGATATGAAGAGATTTATGTTATATGAACACGACAGCAGCACAGAGTGACAACAACAGAGGCTGCAGTCCTTTTAAGAATGCCTGGAAATATTTCATCTCATTTCCCCCTAATTTTGGCTATTAACCTGACGAGCTAACATGCCTTGGTATACAGCCACAAAGGACTAGGTCCCTTGTTGGTGCTGAACAGCAGAGCTCTACTAAAGACCCTAGAGTGGCATCTATACCTTGGCATGGGCCAATATATGCACAGGGCACAAACTACCAGTTGAAAGGGGCTTAGCAGCACTGTTCTTTCATCTGTTTGCCAGGAGAAAATGGTAGCAGCACATCTGCCTTCAGCCTGCGGCAGCTGCCAGGCACAGATCAGCTGAAAATGTATCTCAACAATCTGTAAAAACTTTTCCATCCAAGTGTATCAATTAGAGTTGCATATGATTTATATGGCCCCTTATGTAAGCTTTCATTTAATAACGAAGAAAATTTACAAAATTATGCATAATTATATGGGTTAAGACCCATATTATTTTAGGTTTATTGGTACTTTTATATTTATGTAGCTGTATCAAATATTTAGTGGAATTTTACGAAGAAAAGATTCAAAATTTGGACAGAATATGCAGTATTTGACATAACAGTAAATTGCACATGCAAGACACAAGTTTTCTAATAATGTTGCTTGCCTTTCTGGTCCACACACTCCATAACATTCCTGTGCAGCACTTGATGTATCATTCATGCTAACTGAAGGTACAGTGAAAATATCAGCAAATATGAATAAGAACAGTCTTACAACTAAAGAGCAAATTTGGATCCAAATTGAGCCCAAGTCAAATGAAGACCATGGAAATTCAGTCTTCAGAACTTTCTTAACAGGCTTCAAATCAGATGTGACTTGTCTCAGCTTTGCCACTAATTGACTTTGGCACGTGGCAGCTGAGAGCAAGTCACATCAATCGAGATTTTCAGAAGAACTTGATCATCTAAAAGGAACCTGAGGCAGACACTTCTGTGCTCCATTTACGGTGCAATTCCCAAGCCATACATAAAGTCCAGAAAAAGTCTACTACCAAAATATTTTGCACCCCAAATGCCAAGTTGTGCTTCTATGTCTCTTTAGAACCACTCAGACCTGACCGGATCCCACAGGACACATACCTCCATGCAGTTCTTCAAGACCCAGTGAACCTCCCACACAAATCAGAGCAGCAGACTTGTGGCAGCAGTCAGTATTTTTTACTTTAGTCAAATACAAGCAAAGAAAAAGAATATGTGGCTATAGAACTAGGTGTCTCAACCCTTTTTATACAAACAAAATATGCGTGAGAGCACTCTGGCAGCCACAGACACTTCCTATGTTTCCAAATAGCCATCTCACCATGAGTAAAAGGTCAACATGCATTGAGGCCAGCTATGCTAGAAACTGTTCCACCTGAAGTAAAATAGAGATTCTCTGGACAAAATGTACACTTGACTATCCAATCCTACTGGACAATAAAACTTTCTCACTTGAGCAACCAACAGTTTCCAGAGACAGGGCATGGACTGAGACCTGGAGCAGCTGAACTGATTAGTGGAGACAGCATCAGTCTATGCATTCATGTGCTAGTTTTTCATGGAAGCTATAGAGTCAAACAAACTGCATGCTAAAGCAGCCTGAAAAAACCCCCAGCAAGTCACTCAACTGAACACAGATCATGAATGCAGCCTGAGTGCTTACCAGCACTGCTCCGATACCACCACCAGCTTCTGAGCAAAGCACAGCATACTGTCAGCAGCAGCCCTTCACAACTCTCAGTGGGCTTTCATCAAAACAAGCTTGATGTTTGTTGCACTCAGCCTCAGGGAAATACTGCAGCTCAGGCACGCAAGGTGCTCGCAAGGATTCAAAATGTGCTTTGCACGACTAAGAGCATTCTCAGTGTCTCATTTAACTTTGGGCAACTGCTCCTGGGCTGATTAAGAGGTGCGATACCTCAGAGAACGAAGTACTGCGGCCCCTGCTGTTCTGTACAACCCCCCCCATGCCAGTCTGACAGGGGGTCCGATGTGGGGCAGCAGGGACATCGCATGCATACTGCCATTTGTGCCTAACAAACAAGAAAGAATGGATCTCCTTGAACAGGAGACGCTTAGCTTGTGCAGCTATCTAAACATACTCTGGACTTAGACTGCTGATAAAATATATCTATCTATATTCTCTTGGAAGGAATATATCTATGACTCTCCAAGGCCTATGAATATGATAGAAACTGCTTCATCCATTCTAAAGAATTTACATGCTCTACCCAAGTTTTTCATTAGCTCCAGCTGCAAGCAGATCAGTAAGCCAGTTTACCTGGAGCAATTCAACTAACAAGTAGGCTGCCTTTACCAACAGGCAACTTTATGATCATTTATGTCACATTTCTTTAATTCCATAAAAGGTATACCTAGAGAAAACAGAGCATTGCAGTAATATTAAATCATTTGTCTTCAGTATGGTAAAAGCTTTAAAGGCAGGCAGTGTTGAAAGATTTGGAGAAATAACAAGGGTTTTTGTTTGCACAGTTTACTATTCCATATTTCAGTCTGACAGTCTGGAGAGATAAGAAAACAGAAAAGAAGGTAAACATGAACAGAAAGCTCCAGGGAAAGTTAACTTCCATCTTTCTTTTCGATGAGATGGACACCCAGGAAGAAGAAAAGTTAAATGTTCTTTCTCAAAGGAAGTGTCTACAACTTGCTGCAGGCAAATAGTCAATGGGAAAGGGATCATTTGCAAGACTAGGCACTGTCTGGCTTTAGGGCTTGTTGGCCTTCTCCCCTGTCATTCTGCTGTGGCCACAAACTCATTCTGAGCCCTTGTGACACACTTTTCTTTTCTTTTCTTTTTTTTTTTTTTTTTTTTTTTTTTAATAATATATCCTCTTTGCAGTCCATTGTTCACCAACAGTACCAGCAGCTCAAGCGTAAGTAATGTTACAGACCTTCCACTTCCTACAAAATACACAAGCTGTAAGATTTCATATACTTTGTAGTTGGTGGTATTCGGTATAGCATGTCATATGTAAACAGAAAGAAACATTCTAAATAAAATCAGAAACTACATTGTTAAATGTAAAACAAATGTAAACATCTTTAAGCTATTCATAATGCTGAGGCGTGTCAGAATGGTCAGAATATTCAAGCCACAAAAGCTGCAGTAAAAATCATGAGCTTTTATTTTGGTCCAGCTATTTGGACTGTGAAATTCCTGACTTCAAATGAATGATCCCGTGCTGTCATGCTTCTAAAAAATTTAAAAAATCAATTAAGTGGATCAAATGCTTCTTACCAAAAGTAAAAATAAACCCCTTTGTGATATTTAGTAACTCATCAGAAAAGGTCAAGTGTTTCATGCAAATCAAACAATTATGAAGAAACCTTCTGTCAGTCCTTAAGATATTCAAATTCAAAGATAGTGCAGTAGGGCAGTTTTTTCCTTTCCTTATCGATATTCAGTTTTGTTAAAACCTTTGTGTTGTCCTGGTTACCACAGCTTTGGGCTTCAATCTGGCTTCTCACAGCTGTCTCCATTAAAATGTAAAAAAATCTGGCTGCTTTGATTTACAACTTGTTCTAAGCTGAGTGAACTAAACATGCCATCTCTTGTATCAGCTGACAAATTCTATAGGTCTCATTGTATATTGTCTTTAAGCCCAAGGTATAAGCATGCTTTTGTTTCTCTATCTGGATTCTCAAGCCAGAACTATCCAAGTATTTTAGGATTCAATAGCTCAGTTTATTCATCTTTGCCATCTAAAGCCACCTCACCACACACACAAAATGGCAATGGTTGTCTCCCCACATACTACTACACCACTACACTTGACACATGATGAGCTCAGTAAGAATAGGTATAAGAGCAACTCCAAGGCATTAGCAGATTCAGTGACTGTTAAGGAAAAGACACACTCCCAAAGTACCCTCACAGCTGAATTGCTATAAACAAGGCGTACGACAAGTATCTCTCTCTGTACTACTGAGCCAAGCACCAACAATGCTCCAACTACAGAATCCAAAGCTGAGCATGTTCTGTATCCCATATTCAATTCCATTTCTATCCCGTAGCACAAGAACCCCTTAATAAATATTCAGCAGCATATGACTTTAGGATTCTGTAGGAAAAAGACAAGGGTAATTTGTCTGCCAAATGCAACCAGCATGCTGTCTCAGCGAGCCATGGTGGGATGCATGATGGGCTGGAGACAAGCACACACCTGTTCCAGTCTGGCAAGACCCAAGCCAGGGAGATTCTTTGTTATGCCCAGAGTGAGGTTAAGACACAAACGAGGTCAAATGCCACTACCCAAGGAAATGTGTTGTGCAAAACGTTCACATGTTGTGGTAAGAAAATAGTGATAGGAAAGAGAGGGAAAGATAGGAATGAAGGAAATCTAGCAAGCAGTCAGGATAGAGTTGCAAGAGAGAGTCAGCACCATGGATACAGCAGCGTCCCGTTGGTCCATAGCCTCCATTCATGTCAGAGGTGGTGGTCTCCTGGATCGCCACTCACTGTTTGGTGGCATAGTCTTTTACAGAGTGTTCAGGGGGGTCATTTCCCAGACAATGGCATCTACTGCATTCCTCCATGGGGCATGTGGGGTTACTGCATAGATAGGGGGGATCATCCATGTCTAGGCACATTCCTCACTGGGGCAAGGAAAGGCCTCGGCTGAGAACTGGTGTCAGGCAGCTGTTGGCTCTTTATCTGTTCACAGCTGTTAAGCCTTGCAGGAGCTCAGTTAACCAGCTTTGAGACAGTCAGTTTGAGATGCGGTGTCTCACAGCATCTCAGGCAGAGGTGTCTCTTGGACACTGCTGGGAGACCTGCCCTCTCCCTCCTGCTGTGCTTCTGCACTCACCCTACACAAACACCTCATGAGGCCTGTATCCAAACCATTTGTATCAAGAGCAAGTTTGCGTTCAAATGCAGAATGTTCAAATGCTGCACTTCAGCCCAGAGCATGCTGAGGCTACAGCGACAGCAAGCAGTCAAGAACACCACTTCCCAGCCCCTCCACAACCACCGGTACGCTGAGGAACAGGACCTGCAGGAGGTAATACCTGGCAGGTTAAGCTAGTATCCTGTAGCCATAGGTCCCCCTGCAGACTCATAAAGGAAGTTTTGGGGTTGATCTGCAGCAGCAAAAAGGGATTTGATCACCCTGAACTGAGTCCATTGTATTGGCATTTCCATGTGCCATACATACCGAAGAAAAGCTGTGAAGTACATGTCAGTGACATTTTCAGTGTTCTGAGGTTTGAGTCACTAGTTATTCTCCCACTCCCTTGTTTATTGCCTCAATAACCCATGAAGGAAAGGTGAAAGGCCAACCAATGAAAACACTGAATATTAAAAAGGTTAAAGTATATGATTATAAGTGCATTAAAAGTTTATAGTTTTGCTACTGACTACACTGGTGTTGTCGTGTTCTCATCACAATGAAGAGAAAGTGGGGCAAAGAAATCTATTCTTGTAGTAAAAACTCTAATAGGAATCAAGTGTTGCAAATATAACTCTTTCTGTTTGCTACCTGCAAGGTATACACCTCCTGAGATATACCAAACGCAAAGTCAGGGCAAGAGGATTAAATAGCCTCTAGTGACAATTCAGATGGCTGATCTTCATATTGATTGCAGTTCTCACATATGTAATTTTAATTTTGAATGTGTTATTTGATATCTGAATGACAGGTTATCTATCCACTGTGGTTAAATAGGCTTAAAAACCTTTCTGATACAACGGATAATGCATTCCCATTTTACTCTCTTTGATCATTTTATTTTTGTTTCAAAGGTGGCACAGAAGAGCTGGTTAAGGTACAGAGCTCAAAAGGCACTTTAAATCTAAATGACTGACATTTGATGAGGAACAAAGCCTGCAGGAAGTGCTCCCTACAAGGACACAGAAAGCTCAGTACTGTGGGTATTATTATTATTATTAATCATTCACCTAACAAAGTATATTGAAGTGAATTTGTGTAGTGATAGCACAATAGGTAATGGCTTTACACTGAAAGAAAGTAGGTTTCGATCAGATATGAGGAAGAAATTCTTCCCAGTGAGGGCGGCGAGGCGCTGGCCCAGGCTGCCCAGAGCAGCTGTGGGTGCCCCATCCCTGGCAGTGCCCAAGGCCAGGCTGGACGGGGCTGGGAGCAGCCTGGGCTGGTGGGGGGTGTCCCTGCCCGTGGCAGGGGGTGGGACTGGGTGATCTTTAAGGTCGCTTTCAACCAAAACCATTCTATGGTTCTATGAATTATCGCAAGTACTCCTTAAAAAAACAGACTTAGAGGTCTTATCGGCTGAGGACAGAAAAATCAGTTAATTAATGTAAGAGTCATGTTGAACTTTAAAGTGAACTGAAACAGACATTGTTAAGTCTTGCAAGAATTATGGCTAGATCACACTCAGTAGTACTTGTTCTTGTAAAAGAAACCAAAACAAAATAAATCCTAATTGGATCATAAGGCTGTTACTTAAGGCTTTACCATGTCCATTTTAATTACACATTTAAGATAAAATAAGTAATAACTATGTCATTCATATTCCAAGCGGTAACATGATGTACACCTACTAATTTAGCTGAAAAAGGTAAAAACTTGTAATCTCAGAGTTCAGTAACGTATTTGAATGCCATGTTCTGACTACACTAACCCTATACAAGGCCAACATTAAATGGATTTCAGATAATGAAAGGAATCAAAATATTCATTTTCAGTGAGAAATGATATTGGAATGTGAGAGCTGTAATAACCAGCTGATGCTAATCAATGTATTTCATTCCATCTTAATCCACTGAAAGAAAAGTTAGCAGGTGACAGATGAATGAGAAGATGTGAATAAAATTCTGGGTAGTTTTTCAGAGCGCTTTAGCTTGTTTAGCACTACAGGTCAAATTAAAGATATTAATTAAAAAAACCCAAGCATTTTAGCCCTAAACTGTGTTTTAGCCCTACCGTATATTTAACAATACAGGACATACAATCCATGCACTAGAAAGCTTTTAGTTGATTCTAAAAGAAATAGAGTCCTAAAAGTGAATAGCAGTTGAGTATTATTGCCCCTAAATGCTGCTAGAGGACTTGATTACAGGTATATAAAACAGCAGCACAGAGGGATGGACAGATATTTTTAGGCTCACATACAGCAGAGCTGGCACAGCTATCAAAATATTGCATCCATTTCTCATGCTCACGTTTCCAAAATAGATTTTTTAAATACGTGAAAAGATTTCAGAGAAGAAAACTTCATTCAAAGACTGGGTTAAAGTCTTCAGAGAGAAAAGTAATTTTAAAAAGACAGGAGATAGATCAGCTTGGGGGAGAAAAATATCTAGTACTAAAGGAGTCTTTAACTTTGTCAAAGGTGGTATAACAAGAAACTGCAGGAGGAAGTTGTATCTGACAAATTCAAATTCTCCTTCAACACTGAGAGTAATTAACTGGTTAAAAACAAAACGAACAAAAAAAGATGGGAAACCTTGCTTGATTCATGTCTTCTCATCAGGAATCTGGAAGCAGGGCAGAGAACAGATCATACAGTCTCGTCATGACTAGAAAATGTACTACACAAAGGAGCCTCTTCTGGTGTTCAACTCCATATATGAGAAAATTGCTTCAGTGAGGAACAGGGTTTATATAAAGGATCTTAAAATTTTGTGAACCCCATTATTTTGGGAAGTAATTGTGGATTCCATACAACCACATCATGCTCTTAGAGCTATGAAAACCATGATAAGCAGAGGTAGGCCCACTATTTAGTCAAACCGGTTTTGACTAAATCAACACATTTCATCAAAGGAACAGTTTTTTCTCCACTGCAAACAACTTCCACATCCTGAAATTTCTCAAGCAGAGAAAAACAATGGAGTTGAAAGTACAGTTAATATAACTCACAACCCCAAAATAAGCAAGCTAGTCTCTGCTTCCTGACAACAGGCCTGCTGGGCCGGGTGGACTGTTGGTCCACCTTTCTGAGGCATCACTCAAGGACAGTGGTGGAGAAGCTTAAGTTTTTACCTCATCTTTTCTTCAGACAAGTACTGCCAAGTGGGACAGCATGCTGCTAAGTCAGGAGAGACAACCCCACAACAGCTTCTTACCCTCGCACCAAAAAATCAGCTACACATTGTGCCCTAACTCTCTGCACACACACAGTTCTCATTTGCAACCCAAAAGACTAGCAGCAGGAGTGAAAAAGTCACTGCTTTGAAAAAGCAAAGAGGAAATTTAATTGTTTAGAAGGTTCACACTAATTTAGTCAAATATTAGATAAAAGTCTAAAAACCTGGAGCCACTAACCAAAATAACAAGTCCTCTTAAGTTTCACCTGATCATCGTGCTGCTAAACCTGAAGTAATTACAACTGTCTCTAGTGTTTTGGGACTTACACAATCCCTCCCTGCCCTTTATCCAAGATTACAAAAGACAAACCTCCTGCTTTAAAATATCCTTGGCGAGTCTCACCTTCAAGGCAAACCTGAAAAGTCAAGTTTTTATTGTGTCTTGGAGAGCAGTGACTGGCAGCTTGGTGAATGCGACCTCAGGTGTGGAGCACCACAGCCGCTCAGGGAAGATTCCAGAGGGGAGCGGAGCCGCAGCTGCCTCATGGCCCTGCCCTTGAGGGAGAGGCACCTCCTCAGGACGGGGATCCAGGCTGCCTGCAGGCTCACAGAGATACACAGCACACACCACATTTTTCAAACACTGCCATATAATCAGTGTAATGTCCATAATTTTTCAGCTGTTCCGGCTAACTGGGGATGTCCCAGAAGACTGGATGTCAGCCAGTGTGACAGCCATCTACAAGAAGGTCCAGAAGGAGGATCCGGGACACTACGGGCCTGCCAGCCTGCCCTGGGTGCCGGGGAAGGTGCCGGAGCAGACGGTGCTGAGCGCCATCACCCAGCACGTGCAGGACAGCCGGGGGGTCAGGCCCGTCCAGCGCGGGGTTATGGCAGGCAGGGCCTGCCTGGCTGCCCTGATCTCCTTGTGGGACAAGGTGACCCCCCTGACGAGTGAGGGACAGGCTGCGGGTGGTGGCTGCCCGGGCTGGAGCGAAGCCTTTGGCACCGTCCCCACAGCATCTCCTGCAGCCACCGGCTGCTCCCGGCTGGGCCGGGGGGGCTCTGCGCGGGGTCAGGAGCTGGGGGGCGGCCGGGCCAGGGAGCGGTGGGGCATGGAGTCACATCCCGCTGGCGCCGGGCACACGGGGGGTTCCCCAGGGCTCAGCGCCGGGGCCCGTCCTGCTGCGTGTCTGCACCGCCGGGCTGGGCGAGGGGAGCGAGTGCCCCCTCAGTCAGGGCAGGGGGCACCCAGCTGGGGGGGGCTGAGCTGCTGGGGGGCAGGGGGCTCTGCGGGGGGGCTGGGCAGGCCGGGCTGCAGGCAGGTCGGGCTCGGGCTCTTCTCCCACATAACAAGGAGCAAACAGCCTCAGGTTGTGCCAGGGGAGGTTTAGGTTGGATATTGGGAAAAAAAAAAAAATTCACTGAAAGGGTGGTCAGGCATCGGGACAGGCTGCCCAGGGAGGTGGTGGAGTCACCACCCCTGGAGGTGTTTCAAAGACGTGTAGATGTGGCACTTAGGGACATGGTTTAGTGGTGGGCTTGGCAGTGCTGGATTAAAGGCTGGACTCAATGATCTAAAAGATCTTTTCCAAACTAAATGAGTCTATGACTCCATGAATTTTTTGTCATGCTTTCTAACACCTCCAAGAGCTCAGCATGAGCCTGTTAAAGACCTTGTCCCCATGAGCTGCACCACGTATCATTCCCCCTCCACAAAATGGCAGTTACCACACAAAACTACCACACTCCCAAGTAATTTTAAGCTTGAGTTCATGTCCAGGATGAGCTAACTTTGCAGTAGCTACTGATAAGACTTGCTTGCACCAGATTTAACCAAAGTTACTCCTCCGAACAGGCATATTTTATAACATACAGGACCACAGCGTATTTCAAAGGAAATGACCCTGGTACCTCGTATTATATAAATTAAAAGTGTATGGTTGTATGCTGTCACAATATTTCTCTAGGATGCACATATAAGCCTATTGCCACAGTAGATATATGTTGTGGTACTCTGCTATTTAACTGGACTGGATTAGAAAGGCCTATTTCTGTTAGAGGACATGATAGTCACAACCACAAAGATGATGCCTGCAAGTCTAAAGAATGCAGGGCTTTGTTTTTTACTGACCAACATGGAGAACTAAACGTTTCCAGAATCAAAGGAATGCAGCAGCCACTGGCCCAACTACCTCTGCTTCAATGAAAGCAGAGACAAGACCAGACAACAATGCATTGGCCATGCATGCTTAACGCCACTCTCACATTGCTCTTCAGAAGAGTGGTTTATTTCAGTTCTGAAATTCCTTTACATAAGTTTTACTTTACTGCTGCAGATTTGCACCCAAGTCTTGTTCATAAGCTTGCTTGCTTGTTTTTTTTTTAATGTGACCACCACATAAAATAACCTATTCCTGTCCTTTAGCATGGCTGCTGATCTCTCTGTGAATGAGTCCTGAAAATGGACAAGAGCCACTGACAGAAGTGAGAAAGAGACAAAGAGGGGAAAGGTGGCAGGATTAATGGGTAAAGGATATAATGTGTAATTCTCACTGACAGATTGATACATTTACTTAAGCAACTCTTCACTACTGAAGTAGTGCTTAAAATACATTCACGTCTACTATCAGAAATTAATGGTTTGAATTCTTTGATTCATTTAGTTTATACTTATTCCTTTCCACATCAGTTTGTGATAGCACAGGAAGTTTCTTTCTCCCCCACATGTAAATGTATGCATGGATGAGTCTATCCACATAGGTATGTCTACTTAGCCAAGATCCAATGCTGCCAACACTAGCACATGGAGAACTTCACTCACATGGACACTTACTTGCACAGATTTCAAAAACATTCAGAATTTTTTGAAGAAGGAAATATATAGACTTTTTCCCTCACTTTAAATGTAGCCTGGAACTGGGTTTGAATTGTGAATCCTCAAAACAGGAATTGAGAATTAACAACCTCAAGAGGATCTAAAACTACACAGTGACTATAGAGAGTCAGTTTTCTGCCTGCAGAAACCTGAAATGATTCCTTGCTTTTCAGTTATGGACTGATGAGCACAGCAGATGTGCCATAGAAATGGAGCATTTCCTTCTGCAGTAAAAGGCTCAGCCCTTTTTCTGTATGCCTGTACAGCGAATTCTCCAATTATGGTTCATAGTAAGAAATTAAGAAGTATGAAGCTTTACCTCATTTTCTTAAAGGTGTTCAGCTACTATTCCACTCAGCACTGAAATTCCCAATTAATTAGATACTTGGAAAGCAGACTTAAATTCCCAAACACCATAAAAAACTTGACATAGGCTCCAGAATCAGTTAAATGTGACTATGTTGAATGGTGCAGTGTCTTTAAATATTGATTATATCATTATTTATGCTAAGCTAAGCTGAGTGCTTAACAATAATTTAAGGATGAGCACACTCTTTTATTAAAGCATATCCATAGAGGGCTGGGAATTCAGGAATACTTCACAAAGCTCTTTCCACATCCACAAGTCCATCAGAGATCTATAGCTGTCTCTCATACTCTGGTTTAAAACAAAAAGTACCTCATCATATAATGCACCCACTCATCACCAGGTGTGACTGAGGTTGTCTCTGAGGAATCTAAAGCAGATGACCTAGTGACTGACTGCAAGCTCGGTGTGACACAGGGAGAATCTATACATAGATTTCCAGGGCAGAAGCAGACCTGCTTTGTTTAGAGGCATGTAGTTGCACAAAAAGCATTACATGTCTATGGCTGAATTAGAAGATAAAAGCATAGGGACAATGTGGGTTTACAGTGTCTAAGAAGGAAGTTTTCAAGGATAAAATCACAGGATGACAAGTTTTCTTCAGCTGTGGCACCAGCACAGCACCTGCTGCTAAACAAGTGCTTGTTTTTTGTAACCAATTGTTTGGTATGCAGTAACAGCGATAGATGAGCACTTATCATCAGCATTTTAAGCGGTTCATTAGGGGAAGCTGTCCCATTCCGTGCTGCACTGTGTCATTTTAATCAGAGCATCCTGCTGCTTTGTCAAGCATATTAAAACACAAGCTATAAGTTTTCCCATTTACTCTTCAACCAAAGTTATACTGTGCACATAACACCCGGAATAGATATCCAGATACAACCTACAGTTTGTGTGATGGGAGGGAAGATAATGTATAGCAGATAGTTCATCTCTGAAGCAGGAGGTAATTCACAAGTAAGGAATGGATATCAAGTCTTTCCTTACCAATGAAGAAACATGTACAAGTTAATGTAGGTCAGCTGTTGGTATATTTAAGCAAATGTTTTCTTTTATTTTTTTCTTTCTTGTTAATTCTGATTTTGGAATGCAAAGGCCCTACCTGAGAGGGGTAGAAATAACTGTTTGAAAACAGTGATTATTGTTAAGAACATACAACCAATTTTTGCTGGAACATCATGACTTTCTCCTGTTCATTTTGGAATTATGTTTCCACAAATAAGTCAAGAGACCAACTGAGAAAACATTAATAACTATGGGCTGGAGAAGAATTTTCCGAAGCACAAGATGTAAACTGTGCTTCTATAATAAATCTTGCCCTTTCTTGCTCAAACATTACCACATTGTCCCCTATATCCAGCGGTTTGTTCAAATCAAACCAAAAGCAGCTTCTAGCTTTTCTTTGTCAACAGTATACCCTTGAGAATACAGGCTTTTAGCAGAATATCAGACTGAAAGTTCCCTTTTCCCAACATCCTACTCTGGTGAAATCAAGAAGTGTTTGCAAGCCTGAAACATAGCACGGCATTTTCTATTCTGACAAATGTTTTCTCTCAGTGATGTTATGAACTAGAGGTTTGAAAGATCATTATTACAAAACACTTCACAAGTGTAGCACTGTCAAACTAGAGGCAAAAGGTGAACTGGAAGAAAATCCCTAAGAGATATTTTTACACAGTACTGTCACTATCAATCTGCAGTTAAATTTCTGAACACGAAATACTGGGGACCCTGGCTTCTTTACCATTGTCTCATTAAAAAGTTAAGAATCTAAACCATGTAAGCTTCTTTACAGGCTTGTGTCCTTCACAGCACAGTCATGTGATCCATAGCCAACCCTACAAGAAAATGTGCACACGTAGTTGTCCCAAGTGTCATTCTGGACAGCAGTCACCCGGCATGGACATCCCACATGGAGAGCAGTGACTCCTGCTCCTTTAGAAGTTTAGAGGTAAATTAGCAGGCTGAAGAACAGCTCAGGACTGCCCAGCTGGGAAGTCAGTGTGGACCAGACCCAGCCTTGGGAGCTGGTCCTCCATTACTACACAGCACCGGACATTCGAGTTGCCCACGAGCAAAGAGTAGATTCCTGGCTTGCATGCTGCTTCTTGGAAAAACAGGCAGGTTCACACAAAGCCATAGGCTGATGTGGTTCAGCTGCTTTCGGTGCCAATGCCAGGTCATTAAAGTTAACTGTATAAAAAAGGAGCTTGAAGTGTTGAGATACTACCATACTAGATACCTTGCTGTGTCTTCAGAATGAAATGTTACCTAGCACGAAGCCACTCTTAGGCCTTCTTAAATACGTTAGCGTACAGAGTTAGTATGGAATAAATTCATTCCAGCTCACAAATTGGGTGCTGGTAAACAGAGCCATGAGACATGATCAGGATTTGTATTTACCTTCTACCTTGTATGGAAACTCAAAGGCAGAGCAGATCATTGAATCTGGTAAATAATTTTATTGCATCCTGACTCATAACTTTGCCTAGCATCTTGTAACCCCACCATTGTGGGTTATATCCCCTTTTAAGTTGTCCACTTCTCTCGTCACGGGTTTTTACAAACCTGTGATACCCAGCATAGAAGAAAAGATTAAATATAGAAAACAGCCTATCACACAGATGACATTTTCAAAACTGTGCAATGCATAGATCTGTTGGAACAATGGGGTATACCTATGTATAACCCCAAAATCTTTCCCTCTTCTGTGCAGTGTATTTGAAAGTTTCAGCAGAAGAAATATTAAAATAGCAACAAAGCACCCAACACTGTGCATAAGGTTTCATTTCAGCCAGGAATACCCCTAGGCTATCTCCAGCAGCCCATACATGGAAACATCAGCTGCAAAAGCAAGTTCATCGCTATCACTCTGAAATCAGATAGCTGCAGCTACTAAAACTCAACTACACAATATGCAGGGCAAATTTTGTGGAAACACAATTCTACAGGAAATGAAAGCTTAAAATAAAAGATACAGCAGATCACAGCATTAATTGAAAAATATTTTTTTGATAGTAGTCTAATCAGTAAAGCTCTGGACTAGGCATCAGTCTGGGTTTAATTTCCAGTTCTAAAGCCAGTTTGTCCATGTCCCTTAAAAAAAAGGTACCTTAATGTGAAGCCACTGAAGTTTCACACACATGTCCTGCAGAGCATGCTACATAAGAACCTATAAAAAGAAAGAATCTAACCTGATGGATTTGTAGCAAAGATTTACATGATAACTCACCAAGCCAAGCATGAGAACCACCACATAGGTCATCTAAAGAATCATCAGTTATTAGAAGGTTTTTCTGCACAACATTCAAGAATTTGGACCCCGCAAGGATAAATCTGATTCCCAGTATGTTACAGACTTCTTTACCTCTCATGTCTCTGCCTGCTGAAACCATTTGCTCACACAGAGCCTACGGACAGTCTTCCAGAGCCATGGCCCCATTCTTACAGGAATCAGCACCCAGAAAAAAGCTCTTTGAGTTTTGTTACTCCTCGTTCTTCTCACTTGCCTTGTCCATTCAGGCTGGAGGCTTCTGAGGAAAGGGCTGTGCTCTGAGTTTTCATACTCACTAGCTGCAATCTTGGGTAAACATGCTCTTTAAATATAACTTATGAATATACTCTATTAACCTTTCACTTTATACCTAGACTTAACAGCAAAGCATAACATTTTAGTGTGTATATTTTGCTAACTTTAATTCTGGTTCACAAGGCAAACTTTCAACTTAATATTTTCTATTTGTACAACGCAGTCAAAGACAGACATATTTAAGTGATGTGTAAATTGATGAATGACACAAACTGAAAAGACTGTTCACCAGCAGGCCCACTGAAAATTTCACCTCTCGGTGAACTTAAAATCAAAACAAATTAATGTATACTTGTGAAAGGTATACAATTACTACACTTGGAAACCTTTTCTGACAGCTTCTAGAAAGCTGATGTGTACATACCAAGATATTTTACAAAAATGCCATGAACAGAAATGCTGTGTCCGCACTTGTGCCAGACTCTGGCACTGTGGATTGTCCTCTTGCTCTTTTGTAGTAAGAGGAACACAGGCTGAAAAGAAAACAAACAAACAAAAAACAAAAAAGAAAAAGAAATACTGTATGTGTTGTACACCCAACATTTTGGAAGTTCTTATTTGTAATATTCTGGACTGAAAACCAGAGTTGTAAGGCAAAAGTGCGCACTGAAGTGAACTGTACCATGTGTTTTGTGATATATACGTGGAACCAATGCTGACTTCCCACTAATGGGCTCTGCTATCCACGTAAAGCAGTGACTTGGAAAGAAAGCTGATTTTCTAAATACAGTATTCTGGAGCTGAAGGTTTCAAGTTGAATTTTGGGAAGCTGGGTATATGACTTAGGTATTAACTCGCTCCATTTGCATTGTAAATCTATTTCTTACATATTAATATTACTTCTTTTAAACAAAGTTGCTAAAAGCAACTGAATGCAATGATTTCTCATCGTCATTGCTGCCATCATTATCTGCAATAAAAAAGAGGATTTTAAGTTAGATTAATTAGAAAATACAAGTCAAGGCTTTGAGTACTTCTCTAACACAACTAAACTCAGAGTAAGACAAATCAAGACTAGCAAATTGAGTCTTTTTACCAAAACCAAATACCAACCACTGGAGTCCCATGCTGGCATTTTTAACATTACAGCCCCTAGCTCCTGCAAATTGGACAAGCTTGAAAATATGAACCAAATGCAATTTGTGTGATTCTTACATGGCTTTTAGTACAGTGAAAAAGCAAAGTGTGCTGCACATCAAAGATCCATCCCCATCCCATTACAGCAGCAGGGCTACCAGGAACCATTATGAGGATTTCCATGTTCAAAGAGAGAGATTGGTAAGAAGTGAGTCCACTTCTGCATTCACTTTGGTTTACATCAAGTTGCCTCCAGGGAAGCGTAGTTCAAGCAAGTTTTATCAGTTGCAAAGATTCCATCAGGTTTACCCCATGCAGGCCTCAGCAAGCCCAGAGCAGATGAGTGTGTCAGGTAAACAGATAACAGCAAGGAAAGATGGAGGCTTTTAATGCCTAAAGTTTTATCAGTGAAGATTCAAGATGTTAGAAGAGAATTTTCAGGAACATTCAAAGCCACTGTAGGTTTGGGAAAAGGTCACGGAGCCTAAATCAGGCCATGACATCAACAAAACTGTGCTTTTACATGTCCACCTTTCACTTTGAAAACGGGGTTTTTTTCCTGGTGACAATGATCAACAGAGTTTCAGGTTTGATATTTCTTTCCCAGCAGGTATTTGGGTCTTGCAACAAACACTAGGGACCAGCAAGAGAGATAGATTTTTTTTATTTTTTTTTAAATATCCTCTTTACCTAGAAGCAATAAATATCCAGCAGACTTCTGAAGACTCTGCACTGCCTCTAAACTCTGAGCATATTAAATGCACTGCCAGGTTCTCCATGTTGACTGTAAAAATCTCACTGTTACTAGCACCAGGCTTGCTTGTGCAAAGAGTATGAGTACAGAACAAAATCAGAAGCCTTCACATAACCTTAAAGGTGAAATTAAAAATCTGAACTACATTATTCCTACTGGGAAGAAGGGAGAAGAGAGATTACAGTATGAAAACACTAAATTATAACGATACATTTATTTTATTATTTGTGCACATAAAATAAGAAAAGAAAGGAAGGGAAAAAATAGCATATAGACTCACAGTAGAAAGTCCCCCTATCCCCCAGGGCATCACAACAAGGGTACCACAGATAACGAAGCATCTGTGATCAATAAGATGCTCTCAGCCTGCTCATTTATGCATTAATGAAATGTGTGCAGCAGTTCACTCAGCTGATAAAGTTTCCCACAGGGGACTATGTCCAGGGGAAAACAAATGATCAAAATGAACAAACATGATTAGAGGAAGGAAAAAAGACAATGAAAAGCAGCTAGGGGAGAAGTCAGACCCAACAGTCAGACAATCCGTTTCATTTCTGAGTGCCACCCTTCCTCTCCACCAACTCACAGGGCGATCACAAGGAAATATCACAATACATAGTCTTCAGTGTGTACACAGAAAAGTAGTCTGGATTTCTCCCAGTCTAAACCCATTTATTTTAACAGTGTCCTGCACACAGATACTTCTATTTAAACCAACAGAAAACAGTCCTTCTAGCAGCTACTGAAATGTGAAAAGCCTGGTTCTAGATTTAAAAACTGCGAGTCCATCAAGTGCAACTTTAGCGCTAGACCAGTTAGGAAGAAGTCAGACCAGATCCAGTGGCTCATTTCATTAGGCTGGATATTCTTCAAGAAAAAAAAGAAGTTCTTGAAGAACTTAAAGGCACAGGGGCAGGCCATCCCCATGTGCCAAGGAAGAAGACCGGCCTGGCTGAACAGAGAGATTTTGCTGGAAGTCAGGGGGAAAAAAGAGAATTTATGACCTGTGGAAGAAGGGGCAGGCAGCTCAGGAGGGCTACAAGGATGTTGTGAGGTTATGCAGGGAGAAAATTAGAAGGGCCAAAGCCCAACTAGAACTTACTCTGACTACTGCTGTAAAAGACAATAAAACCCATTTCTATAAATCCTTTCTATTAGCAACAAAAGGAGAGATAAGGAGGATCTCCATCCTCTGTTGAATGCAGGTGGAAACATCATGACAAGGGAGGTAGAAGAGGCTGAGGTACTTCATGGCTTCTTTTTGTCAGTCTTTAATAGTAAAACCAGTTGTTCTCTGGGTGCCCAGCCCCTGAGCTGGAAGACAGGGAGCAGAATGAAGCCCCCATGATCCAAGGGGAAACGGTCAATGACCAGTTTCAAACACCACTGAGACACTCACAAGTCTATGGGCCAGGCAGGATCCACCCAAGGGTGCTGAGGGAGCTGGCAGAAGTGCTCACTGAGCCACATTCTATCATTTATCAGCTGTCCCGGCTAACTGGGGAGGTCCCAGAAGACTGGAGGTCAGCCAGTGTGACAGCCATCTACAAGAAGGTCCAGAAGGAGGATCCGGGACACTACGGGCCTGCCAGCCTGCCCTGGGTGCCGGGGAAGGTGCCGGAGCAGACGGTGCTGAGCGCCATCACCCAGCACGTGCAGGACAGCCGGGGGGTCAGGCCCGTCCAGTGCGGGGTTATGGCAGGCAGGGCCTGCCTGGCTGCCCTGATCTCCTTGTGGGACAAGGTGACCCCCCTGACGGGTGAGGGACAGGCTGCGGGTGGTGGCTGCCTCAGGTTGTGCCAGGGGAGGTTTAGGTTGGATATTGGGAAAAAAAAAAGATCACTGAAAGGGTGGTCAGGCATCGGGACAGGCTGCCCAGGGAGGTGGTGGAGTCACCACCCCTGGAGGTGTTTTAAGGACGTGTAGATGTGGCACTTAGGGACATGGTTTAGTGGTGGGCTTGGCAATGTTAGGTCAATGATTGGACTCGATCTTAAAGTTCTTTTCCAGCCTCCAACACAAATGAATCTATGATTACCCATGACCTCTGCTGAGAGCATTATGTCAAACCTCTGAAAGCAGTCAGCTGCTGTGCAAAGCCCTGCACTCAGTCCAGCGATAAGCACACCTTCCCCTAGACCTCAGTAACTACAGCCCCCACACTGGCCCACGCTCACTGCTGCATGGCTTTGGTTTGGTTTTATTCACACCTCCTCAAAAAAAAAACCCAAATGCTAACAAACCAGCTTGCTGCTTCCTCCAGCTTCTGGAGAGAAAAGCTGGCTTATGCGTGTTGGAAGAAGTGTGGGATAGCATGTATCCTATATTCACTATGGCACAAATTCAATGGGTAGCACGTAGCCTGAATTCACTATTGCACAAACACCTGTGTGCAGCATGTGAGGGAATCATGCCGCTGTATATATAGGGTGTTGTTTTTTTTTTTTTTTGGAAAAAAAAAACAATTTGATACTGAGTGAGGAAGATACAATTTTGCCATTAGACATCTCACGGCTTCTCACAAATGAGGTCAAGGTCAGTAATTCTGAGCACTATCTACATTGCAGGTAGATTTTTGCTTGTTTAACTTTCTTCTTTAGCTACTGCCTGTGACAATCAGTCAACTGTGCTGTGATATAGCATAATTTTACTACAAAAACAACTGCTCCAGCAGTGACTGGACTAACAATATAACAAAATTGTTTGCAAAAAGTACATGGCAATGAAAAGCTCTTTGGAAGCAGGTGACTTCTCTTATAATAGAACTTGATTCTGAATATCAAGGTGTCTTGAGGTTGTGCCCTAAACAGCAGTCTAAGGCATCACTGATGTACCCTCAGGCACACATAAAACACATATAATGCAGATCATTTTCAGCAGAGCACAGGGATAACAAATCTGCATGTGTAGGCTGTTGAAAGCAGTACAATTCATTTCAGAATAAAAAGGAGAGAAGAGCAATGCTCCCCATCTCTTCCTGATGAAGCATTTTACAGCACTGTAGGTGTACACATTATGTATGGAATTGTGTAGCTTGTTTTCCCTTTTAGAGAGCTGTGCTTAGAAATAAATAAAGTGTATCAGATGGAGTGAGATAGAATTCATTTCTGAATTGTATCATGAATGAGTTTGTGTAGCTTCCCAAATGAGAGAAAGGAATCTGAGGGTAGTGGAAAACAGAATGGCTAAAGTTACAAGGAAGGCACTATTGGGACCAGCAAAGGCAGAATTCGCCTGCTTTTCATCACTGAGTCTTTCCCAACTGACTGAAAGCTAAAGCAGCAGCTCCATTAGTGTTTTATTGAGTTCACAAATCAATGTGAAATTCCATATGCTTTGCTAAGACACCAGCACAAACGTGTTTGGGAATGTTTATACACATAGAGAGAGTGTATGTAAGTATACAGAGAGATAAGGGCCCCTCCTCTCCATCCAGATTTGCATGAAGTCAAACAAAATTGATGTGGTATTTGGCAGGTAATGTAGGAGGATTCACAGAGCCATGGCACTGAACTTGTCAGCTAAAATATTTCATTCTGTTATTGGAAATCATTATTTTCACCCTCTAGAAATCTCCTTGTATTTTGAGTGGTTTGTGAAGCAAATGGAACTGCACCAGTAAAGCCATTCAGAATAAAAAGTGTCATGGCAGAAATGTAACCTATCTTGAGAATTAAACATTGGTATTGTGCTCCTTGCTAGGTTAATCACTCTTCTGCCAGTAGCTGTATTTCCTCTTTCCAAACTCTCTAACACGTGTTTTTGTTGCCATCTTCCTTCAATAATCAAACTTGGAGAGCACGTTCTGTTTCAGTTGAGGAGAACTCATGACTTCCAGAATTTACGAGTAGCTTTTGGTGATCACAGAAAGGGAAATTCCCTTTGCCTTGCTCTCCCTGCGCTGGTCCCAAAGGTACCTGCCTTGTAACTTCAGCCATTCTGGTTTCCACTCTCAGCTAAGTGTGCACTTTTGTTTATGCCAGGGATCAAGGAGATACATCAAACTAGCAAGGACAGACAGTGAAATTTAGCCCAAAGTCCAAAAATCCCTGTGTATTTTTACCTACTACAAGCAGGCACAAGATGAAAACACAAACATTTTGCTTTAAAGAAAGGTCCTCAGTGTTCCAAACCTACAGGTTGTTACAAGGGTGCCTACTTAGATGTTCCCCCAAAATCTTGTGAGTCAGCTCCCGTATGACTTCAAAAGACTGATTCAGCTCCTAAAGCACTTCTGAGGTGGCATTTCCATAAGCAACACACTGATCTATAGGATTGTGCTGCTTCTTGGAGGGGGTTGGATATATACAGCAGAACGTACCTCCATCACAGGCAGAAACCCAGATCAAGCTGGTTGCTCATAAGCATTCGCCATCTTCCTGTGACCATAACACAAGAAATGAGGACACTAGGGCTTGGGATGTTCAACACACCTGCCAAGCAGCAGTTTGAACCGGGGTAGTTGGTGCCCCACCTTTCTGAAATTCAGGCCCACAGTTCAGAAGAACCTCAGTGCAGTCGGAGCTGTGATCATTTCCACTCCCATCCGAAGTGGGCTGGTGTTCTGACTGAGATAAGGGTGCACCAGGGTTTAGATCAGAAGATGGTAATCACTAGTATTGCTGCTTCAGACCACACAACCTCCATTAATTTAAATCATTACTGCAAGCAGCATTACTGCATATGAAAATAAGTCACTTGAATGAGGAGAAAGTTTCCAAATTCTGTGTTTCTATTTCTTTTTAATAAAGCTCAAGCTTGCTAACAATATGCTGAAGCACAATGGAAAATTCACATTTATAAAATAATGTAAAATCTATCTGGTGTGTGGGAAGAAGATAAGGGCTGTTTATCAACAGGAATAAAGTGATTGAAATTGGAAATCAGATGCTGGATATCCTTCATTTGCAGACTGCACAGCTGCAATTAGCAACACAAAGAAGGTATTCACCATTTCAAAAATCTTACTGCACCGATGCATCTTGCTAAAAATATGTGCAATGAAAGGTTCTGCCTCAGAATACAATTAAACACAGAAAATTTAAAATTCATTTGAAGTATTTGTATCCTAAATAGAATGCATTAATTTAAATGATGTATATATTCTAGATGCTTGCACAAAAGTATGTGTGGTTATACTTCCATAAGGTAAGACTTCAGTCATTTTTATTTTCTATTAAATATCTACATAATTGACACCAAAATCTTTTATCTCATTTCGTTCAGCATGTATGGTCATTTATAGATCTAGACACAAATACCATCCAAAGTGAGAATACAAAATAAAGCTTTTTTCCTTAATGTACAAATTTAAAAACTCTCTCTATAATTTATTTTATAATTCCTTTTCTATCACATTGTACTTGCATTTAATATCACTTCAGCTGAAGTACAATGTAAATTTCTCACCAAAAGACTCCATCTTCAGGAGAAATGTCTGTGTTTCCAGTCTTTGTATCTCCTGTTTAGCATTTTTCAAATTAAATCTCTCCTAGATGAATCCAGTATATTGCTCAGCAGTTATTGAAATTTATGAACATGTTTAAGCTTTTTCATACCGCTGTTAACCATTATGATTGCCTCCTTTAAATCTTTCATTTTATAGCCATCACTTCAGCAGACTGTGTTGGTGACATTCATGAATTTCTCAGATCACAACTGTGCCTGTACTTAACATCTCGGGGTAGAGTTATGCTTCCAAAGCCATTCCTTGGTTGTCTGATTTAACCTCCTGCTCCACTGAATCCCCAAATATTCTGTCACCAAACTGCCAGAAGGCCGGAGTTCGGGGGAATTACCATCACAGTCTGTGGGTCAAACTGTCACCTCTCTCTGCTTACACTGCACAAAAAATCCAGTAGAAGTTGTTCTCAACTCCAAATACTACCAACCACCACAGATACAACAGTACCAACTCTGAGTCAAGGGAGAGGCATTTTCTTTGCACGAGGAATGACGCTGGGGGAGAAGCTCATGGGAGCAGATTCAGTGTAACTGGGAAGCACACAGTTTCAGTCAAGGGACATCATCATTTTCCCTAAGGGATATGGAGGCTGGCCTGGCTACTGGCTCAAACCAGCCAGTGTCAGTGGTCCAGCCCAGCTCACAACGCTTTTCTATTCCTTCCATGTTATAGTATCCTCGCTGTCCTTGATCACTGCCTAATGCAAACAGTGAAACAGTAAGATCAGGGGTAGTGAACTTTAGGGAAAGTCTGTCTCCAAGTATACCTCCTAGTACTGACCACAGCACCAAGCGCTATAAAAGCTCTGTCAGCAGTCCGAGTGACTAGGAGCACCAAAGGTCCCCCCCGGGGTCCTGCTCCCACCAGCCAGCTGGCCTGTCCCCACGTGCCCCCAAGGCAGCTGCTTTGCTAGCCCTGCTACAGCAGCGGCTGGTGTCCCACATGGGTGGGAAGGGAGGTGGGTGGCTGTGTGGCCACACTGCTTGCTGCAAAGCACACGCCATGCTGGTCAGAGAGCCACAGAACGGTTTGGGTTGGAAGGGACCTTAATGATCACCCAGTCCCACCCCCCTGCCACGGGCAGGGACACCCCCCACCAGCCCAGGCTGCTCCCAGCCCCGTCCAGCCTGGCCTTGGGCACTGCCAGGGATGGGGCACCCACAGCTGCTCTGGGCAGCCTGGGCCAGCGCCTCGCCGCCCTCACAGGGGAGAATTTCTTCCTCATATCTGAGCACACTAGCCCTCATGAATAATGTATTTTATTAATAACATACACTAATAACAACACACGTGTAGCCCAAAGCCACACATTTAAGACTAGTGTCAGCCTACTACAACATATGGCAACAGCACTGGGTCCAGGCTCAAACAGCTCTAGAGGCTGATCGCCTTCACAATAAAGAAATGCCTACCCCTGACTCTCATCTGCCTAAGATTTAGGGATTGTTATTGTTGAAAATGAGAAAATTCCATTAGTGGGGTTCACAGTACCAGTGTTTTTGAAATTCCAGTCTAAAAATCCCGAAGGACCGCAAAAGGTACATGAGGAAAGACAAGTCCATCACTGGGACACTTACCTTCATTTCCCAGACACCTGCATTACTTTCCTGGCAAACTTTTGATTTCTCAGCACACGCCACTCCCCAAGCACAACACACACACACATGTGCAGACACGCAGAGGCAGATATTGCAGAAAAAAATCAGAAGGGACTTGCCTGCTAGCTGAAAATGTCTCCACTCCTCTTACCACTAAGTTTTTTTTGCAGCTGGGGCAAGTTCCTTCAAACACCAAAAGAAAAGAGAAACTGAGCTGAAAATAATTCTGTGATCAAGCATGCAAGCAAGCTTGCCCGAATATCAGGGCTGGAAGAGGAAGGCTGACCTTTCCAAATCACACAAAAATCCTAGTTCTACTCTCACTCATGCAACTCAATCCTAAGCTGATGAAGACACAAACTATACAATGAACACAAATGCTTCCTTTTCTCCTCCCCACCTCCCCCAGTCTTTAAAACTATAGGTCCTCAGGGCAGGCAGCACCTCAGCACACAAATGTATTCTTGTAGCTAATCCTGCAAACCCCTAGTTAGCTTCTCCCCATCTTTAAAATACAGGCACGCATTGCCGCCGGCAAGAAAAAAGAAATTCTGTGTGAAAACTATAGAGAATTTGGTTAACATTTGATTAACATTTACTAATAAATGTTATTTTTATCTAAATACTAAGTATGTTTTACACTAGGGATATACCATGGGAGCTCACGCCCAGCTAGGCCAGGTAATGCCGCAGCCTGTGGCTGACACTGCTGTATCTTTAGGAGCTGTTCCTCAAAACATTTTAAAACCCTTTTGTATTTGTACACACACCTGTATGCAGATAGCTACTGTACTTTCCTACAGTTAAAGACTCATTTAAATTCTGAGATGATGCTTCTAAAGTGGTAATCACAGATCTCAGCAGTAACCAACCAGACAGCGAACTCATTACCATGTCGTCTGTTTGCTTACAGCAAAAATAACTAGAAAGCCAAACAGGTGGAGGTAAAACAAAGCTAACGAGCGAGAAGATAACAGCATTTTCAGGTGTATTCTCTGCCTTCTGCGATCCCTTTAGCCATTGACCTGCTGCTGTGTGGGGCAGCGCTGCCCTCTGCATTAGCGCAGCCGCACACAGAGCGGTGCAGGACATGTTCTCCGGCTCTCCAGGCGCCGGAGTTGAGTAGATCTGTTTTTGCTGACAGCAAAATCAGTTACACCTCGTTGCAGCTTTAAGCAGACCTGACTTAAATATGGTTTGAATCAGGCAGAGAAAAGTCAGAAGATCAGAACTTGAATAAATAGTTCAGTGCCCAAGAGGGCTACTGCCTTGCGCACAAAAGTCACACTAGAAATGCCCACAGCTCTGAACACACCGCTCTTAGGCATGGTTCATACAGCTCCTGCAGCTTCACCTCTCGATATCTTCCTAGCTCTTATTTTACTGCATAATTTTTCCTGGTTATAAACAGTGGTACATCAGCATTAAAAGAAAGACTCTGAAATTTAAGGTAAATTAAATAATAAGGTAAATTAAATAATAACATGACTGTTACATTATTTTTTAATGATATTAAAACTGTACCATTTTTCACAGGGACATTCTCCATTTTTTCACGTTATGCTGCAGATACCTGGTAAAAATATCTGGTAGGTCCTGATATTTAATTAAAACAATTTTTAATCAGGTAATTTCCCCCCCACACACATTTCTTGCTAGGGTGAGTATAATTTGCTCCAGTTCATTTAACCACATTTCAATGGAAAGAAGGAGCAAAGACCCTACAGTGAAAGGACGGAGTGCAGCTCCTCTGTTCTGCCCAGACTCAGAGGGATGCTCATTCAGTTGCTCTTTAAAAGCATGAAGCTTTAGGGACAAATAAACTGGCATAAGCCTTTTCTGACTTAGAAGGTACCGACATTTTTAATAGTTTATTATTTTTCTAGGTGTGGCCATTTTCTGAGTGGCCATTTCACAAAAGTAAACAATTTACGGGTTAATACCAGGACCATCTGAGGTTTTACTGCACAGCCACCTTATGTTCTATGCCCAGCGGGTCACACAGGTATGTAATTACTGGTTCGCATGTAGGCGCATCTGCACTAGGCACATTTGGGTTTTTGTGAGCTAGATTAACGCTTTCTAACTCACCAACTTGTCCACTCAGGAAAACATCCCTTAAAGTTCTGTGCAGCTTTGTCTCAGACATAACCTTCATCGCAAGGTGGTGATGGGTCATCAGTACCCAGTGTCCCGCGAGACGATGCAGTCCCCACAAATGTCTGTGTGCTAGCTACAGTTAGAGACGTGCTAATTCTCATAGTCAAATTCTGTCCCAAAGGTAAGCAAACTGGAGAAAGCCTAGCAGGAAAACCAAGGCAACAAACCCAATGCCACCCAAACAAGATGACCAGTGAGCTAATGATGAGATCAGGGCTGCTTGTCTCATAGCTACCGTAAAGGGAAACCAAGATCTGCACATCCTTCACACTGCAACTTTGAGTTCATTGGAAGTTAAGTCCTAAGAAGAAGCAGGGAACTCTCAGGCATAACAAGTAGAGTTAGAAGCTGTGCTTTTCTGAGGAATCTTTACTGATTGTTCAGTTCTTGGATGTCCTAAAAATCAAAAAAAAAGGTCAGCTAGGGTAGACAGGTGACATGCTACTTTCTTGAAAGTGAACGCCATGCTTCCACTTCCAGCAGCAATCACAATGAAAGACCAAGTACAGGCTAGGTTAAAACAGCACCAATTGCAAAGTGCCAACCACTTAATTTTGAGAAGTCATCCAGCTCTGGGGCTGTTTCCCATGCAATCTGAAGATTGATATATGCCATCATTTTGGAAAATAATTGCCTCCTGGTAACCAGTCAAAAAGTTTCCCAGGTTGTAATCTATTATTAAAGTCTGTTAAATACAAGTATACAGACAAGCACCTGGGGTCGAAATCTACTTTAAATATATATTTAAATTCAAGTTTTGCTTAAATAAATTGGTATATCAATGACTAAGGGCTGAATACACTTACTAGAAAAGTCACATTTCTGAATATGAAACCTCTAACCTACTTGTTTGTCAATTGGTCAGGAGCTACAATCAACATTTGTAATCCCGCTTTAGAAGAACATGCGTTTTGCAAGACCTTGGCCACCTCCACTTCCTAGTCATCAAGTTCACGTACCCAGCACAAGACCACCAGTTGCAAGGTACAGTCTCCCCTAATTTTGGCAGAACACTTCTTTTTGTTGGGAGGTAGTTCTATTGTCTAATGGGCTCTCCCGCACCATTATTGCAATCAGATTAACATCCTCCTGTACTGAGCCATACAGGATATATCACTGCGTTCAGATGCTTGAACAGAATTACAGTCCCTTCACGCAGGTAGAGCTGAGCTTCTGATGCAGTCAGGGCTGCACCGTGCTCCTAAACCTGACACAGGGATTTTTCCAGCTTCAGAGCGCTCCAGTTGGCACTCACAGATCTTTTAAATTGAAGCCTTTGACACTTGTGTGACAGAAGGAGGATAATGGTAGGAATGACAGACATATGCAATCATTAAGCTGTGAGCGTTGTTGGAAGACAAGCATCTCTTCGGGGCATAAGTAAGAGGCTAACACATCAGTAATCCCACGGCCATCTTCCTGACCATGTTCCCTTGTCCAAGCCAGCATCTTGTGAAACAGATTCAAACTGACCAAACAGACACGTCCTTACTTACTAAAGGACACTATTGATCCATCAACCATGTAATGAATCAAGTGGCTGCAGGAGAATTCTCACAGTATAACCAATGAAAATGGATTTTTATTTATAATACTAATAGCAGCACAGAACTATTGAGTCTTTCCTGTTTAAAACAGCTTGCTTACTCAACATCAGGAAAGAGACTTACTTTACCATGTCAGTCACAACCCAAAATTTATTACATGCCTTTTTGATTTTCCAAGTTAGTACAATTACATGCTGTTGCTTCTAAATACAATTTAAGTAAAGGCAGGTATCAAAAAATATCCACACATTCTGATTCATTGGTATGCCATGCAGCCAAAGACTCGTAGAAGCTGTTAATGATACATGAATTATGTATGCTACAGCTCAATATAACATTTGGTGTGATTTAAACAGCATGAACTTTTAGTGAAAGTCATTTTGATTCTGTGATGTATTACACTTCGAAAACCCTTAGCAGGAGGTGGGAATTGAATGATGTTCTCTGAAAGCTTTTATTTGTTAAGCATACACAATGCAGCTGCAACTAGATCCTAAATAATGGCAAGGAGTGAAATGAAAGATCTGATACAAAATTAGGTTGCTGCACAACTTGATTCTGAGAGTGTCAGTGAGGTAACGGGAAGTAACAGAGGGGAAGAAAGCAGGAATCAACCATTCCCCTTTTCTTCTGTAACAGCTGAACTTCAAGCTGCCATAGTAATATTTCTCATTTAAAACATCACTGTTCAGCTGAACATTTCATTTTGCAACACCAAACAGTTGGCTCTCAGTCCTGTGATTAGGCTGCCATTTCAATAATGAAACCATGAATCAGTAGCAAAAAGAGCCATCCAGTTGCTTACGAAGGGAAAAAGGAATTTGCCTAAATACATAACTCATTTTTAAAAAATAAGTTAAATGCATGAAGGGGAAGAAAGATTAAAACACAGGTGGATAATGTGATCTTTATTTTTATTTTCTCTTTAAGATGCCCAAATTGTTTGGAAAGAATTTCAACACAGCTGAATGTGACAGCACCAATTTCTGGTGCCCAAGGAAAGCTTTCAGCAATGATCCGTTTCCTACTTCCTAAGTCTCTACAGCAATCCTTTAAAGGAAAGTATCATTAAGATGTATGAAATTTGTCCACGAACCAAGATGCTTCTTTATTAGCTCTGTGGCATTATAAAGAAGCTCTTTTCAGTGCACAACCAAAATCAGGGACCCATTTTATTAAGCTCTAAATGTTTGTAAGCATAGGAATTTCTCTCCTTCCTGTACCATTCTGGGGTTTTTTTGAGAGCATTTAGCACTGACCTATCTCCCCTATCACTTAGTAAAGAGAAACCTGCCATTGACATGGTAGTAAGTACAGGAATAGATGACAAACCATATTTCTGAAAACCTTGTCTTGAAACCAGCAGGCAATGACAGAAAACAAGTATTGCTCCTGTTTCATGGGTGGAAATAGAGGTGGTCTCCCTCAACATCATTTTAAAACCTTGCAATCTAGCAGAGAAAATAACCAAGATCTCCAACATGACAGTCCAATGGCTTTGACAAATAAGCTACTCCACTGTACAAAGGCTTAAATTTACTCATAGAATAGGACCAGCCTTTTAGGGATGAGTTTGAACATAGGGCATTTTTTTTTGACTGACTTAATCCCTTCTCCTCAAGTCTGAGACAGAAGTATAAACATTGTGATATTCTTGCCAGATACTTCTAAATCATCACAAAGTGTGATGCCAAAGACTATCAGCTATCCTTTCACACCAGCCCCTAACAAGGGTCAAGCCTCTCTTAATCCTGAAGACAAGCTAGCCAGGGAACTGCTGAAGTTTTTGTGTGAGGGATAACATCACTTCAGCACAACCTCCTGGGAGCTAGCCACTGAGTACAACCTGACATAAATAGCACCTACAATTATCTGTCTACTAGAAATATGGCTATAGTCCCCGAAGACAGAAGGGCACAGAACCTTTACTCAATAAAATGAAGTGAAAAAGCAATTTAAGTCTAAGCTCCCCAGACCCAGAAATGTTTGAAATATTCTCTGGAAAGGACAGTTCTCTAATGCTTTAGAAACACACTTCAGAAAATCTTCCAAGAGTTTTGCCAGACACAGCATACACTAAAGGATTACAATCTGCATATGGTTACTTCCTCTGTGCACAGAAAGAATTTCTAATTATAGGGAAGGCTTATAAAATCAAATCAATATGAGTACAAGTAGGTGTCAAGAAGAATCGGGGTAGTTGCTTGTACTGTTCAAATTAAATAGAAAATCACTTAAGTGTGCTTATTCTCACAACACTTGGTAAAGGTTTGGGGTTTGCTTGGTACAAATGCTTGATGAATATTTGCAAAGAGTGGTGTTTTCAGCAAAAGCATGATGACACTTGGTCTAGAGGCAGATTATCAACAAAATTATTTCCTATAGCAGAGGTACTGCTTTGCCACAATATCATTATCACAAAACAGGGTTTATCAGATACAAAGCTCATTCTTCCCTTTTATGCTTACAAACTTCAAGAAAAAAACAGCTCTTTTGGGAAAAAAATTCAAGATTTCAAAAACATTCTTGTTCTGTATCTCCTGTGACACTGTTTAGGGGCTCTGAATTGAGAAGCTCCTTCTGTTTCAATGATGAGTCACGTTCCAAGCAGAACTCATTCAAAGAGAATAAAAATTGTCATTGCTGATATTTTTGTCCTCTTTAGAAGAAAAACAATTGAACAGTAATCCTCAATTGCAGTAGATCATTATAGAACTAGCACACTCAACCCACCACCCTGGAAGAACGTGCTATTTAGGATTTTGCTTGTTAAATTAATGCATTTTTATTCTGACTGTGGAGAAAAGTAAACTAATAAAAAATTCAGAGAACACAAAGATGACAGTAATACAACTGATTATCAATAGCATCACACAGTTTTCCAGAGTGATTCATGCAGTAGATGCAACATACACATTTAAAATTTTAGTTGTCTTGGATTACAACTGGATCTTGTTCTCACTGGCCAAAATTTTTCAAAAATCCACCTCAGTTTACACTAAAAAACCTGAACTTGGACAGATACATGTCTCTAGATATAAGTAATGACTTTAAGTTATTCAGGATAACCCATTAAAATTAGCATGTTGAGTTAGAGTCTCATTATTGTGAAAAACATTGGCCCTATACTTAATTTTCAGATCTTGTTGTTTACCATTGTTCTATCAAAACTGAAACAAGATGGCAAATGCAAGTATAATAATTGTTCTTATGTTTTAGCTACGGAATGAATATAATCTTTGATCTGAAAAACGCAAAATTCTGTGCTTGGGAACTCAAAAAGAAAAGTGGATACACTTCAGCCTGGGACTTAGTAAAAGAGATGCATTAATACACACCCCCCAAGACTGGACTCTTAGAAGGGGAAATGTTGTATGCAGTACATCTTACAGGCAAAATTCTAGATGGTATGTGGGCCAGGGAAACCTCACTTTAACAGACAGAGAAGAGGTGTCTATGCAAAACAGTGTCTGGTTCTGTGCATTATTTTACCTTTCCTTTTTACTATGATCCCAAGTAAATTAAATACTTGATTTTTGAAAGGTGTCCTAATACAAAAAGCATCTTGTGGTGTTTGCAGTCTTTCAGGAAAGACAGTGGAGCAGGGAGCAAAGATAGCTGGACTGGACAAGAGAGGACAACAGTGAGACACAGTGGTCCATCCAGTCTCTACAAGTTGCAAATTCCAAACTTGTGCTTCGGAAAGTGGAAGTCCAGCACTGCTACCCTAAAACCAGGATGAAAACTTTGAACTTCACCCTTGAACTACACTGCTCTATGTACAAATCTCTGTGAATTTAGTTGCCAATTCCAGGGGCATGTTTCGAACTAGCTGGCTGAACGTTATCACAACTGAATTCATCTAGACAGCTGCAGTGCCAGCATTATGATTCACCCAATTATTCAAGTTATTTCTGCCCAGTATGGCAGTTAGACTGAAATAGAAATTACTTTAGTTGAATTCTTGATGCTGTTAGTTCCCTCCAGAACAGGACAGTTTGCCAAGGTATCCAACACACAGAAAAACTCGTAAGAGAGATAAAAAAGAATATTGAGTATGGCAGCATTCCCCACTGAGACACATAAAAAGATGGATGACTTCTTTGTTTTGCTAAGTCATTGTGTTCCAAATACAACAGTAACATGACCTGAGATGTAGTAGAGGAACATGCCAAAATCATTAAAAATACATACGTCTTATCTGCAGCAGCATACAAATACAACTGCTGCCCTGTTATTCTGTTAACATGACAGCAGTCACAAGTAGGTAAAAAAAGATAAAACTATTTTATCAAATTTTTCTTCTAATATGAACTTTTTTGCAAGACCACTTCAGAAAGAGGAGAGGAGAGAGGAATGACATTTCCACTTGTTTTTTAAACATTTTTCCTCCTGCATTTTCTCCTTCTTCATCTCAGTGCAATAAAAATTTGGCGGAAACTATTTCTTTCATGTCCTCCTTACCGTTCTCCTCCTCCTGCCTCACCTTTTCCATTTTCAAAGCTTTGCCAACTTCAATAAGTTAGTGGCAGAAGGTGGCATTTCATTTTTCTTTTGTCCCTAACTTTTCCGAAGCTAGAGAAGTTTTGCAAAGTACATGAGAGAACAGGGAGAAAAGCTTGCCTAAATCCTTTTTTTTTTGGTGGGGTTTTTTTCACTTTGAAATTCTCTGTTTGTTTCTTACTTATCTAAAAGTGAAGTTGAAAAAACCACTGTTAACTCAGAAATGCGTGTGTTGAGCTTTGGGTGGAGGAGACACACAATGAAACCAGCAGTGGTACTTTTTACTGGAGTACAGAACCAGGAAGAAACCTCATCTCGAGAGTATCATGAAAAGGTATTTCGTTTTCCTCTCATCCTGTAACCTGAGGTGCAAATGAATATCACCAGCGTTGCTTCAGAGGGACTCCTGGATGCATCGACAACAACCTAGAAGGTTACTAAATGTGAGAAAAGTATCCGAAATTAGGCAAAATATAGGTTTTTGGAAGATGGTCAAAGCTAGTCTGTTTACTGCTTTCTCTACAGTCAGTGGGGAAAGATAAGCTTTTTCCTGAGGGTGATTTTACCTCATCCAAACATCTGTTTATCTGTTTTAGGAGAGCATAAATCCGCTTTTAAACATGCCCCTCTTCTTGCTGGGAACCAAGGCTAAAAATCTAAGTTTAGATTGCTAAAGTTACAATGTCCTGAGTGACAAAATGAAGAGAATGCAATATGGCAGCTATCTTCCTGCGCTGACAGCTGAAGTATTGCCTCCTGGGGAGAAGGAGTAAAGGGAACTAAGTTTGCTTACAGCCCTGTTCTGCATGTCACTACTGGCTCTTAACAGAAGGACAGTGCTCTCAAACAGTAGTTCCACCCTGGGAGATCGCCTCAATAGAAAGGATGGGGTAAGTTTTTCTTCCTAAGCTTCAGAAAAAGCATCCTCTAAAAAAAGCAGCTTACCAGACGCATTGGAAATACAAGGACAGCTGAAAAAGACTACAAGGTGAAAAGGTTTCCTTTTCCCTCTTAAAGCTCTTTCCATGTTCTCCTTCCCCACTTTGTCCTTACAGCAGGACAGAAACTGAAATAAACCCTGTAAGCCTTTAGTTTCATCCAATTTTTAATTTTTGAAAAAGAAGAGTTATCAGAATCAAATCCATGATTCTCAATACTGTGGGAAATGATCTTACTCTTTCTGTCACTCTGTTCTTATCCAAAGGTTGGGCACAACATACATCTCACACCCAGAAGGGCTATAAGCTGGCAGCAGCGGCAATTCACCAGCCTGGGAACAACAAGAAAACACACTCAAAACAGCTGTTCTCTTATGAACTTGTGCAGTCCAGGTGACTGGAACCACCCTTAAAACATTGACCCAAAGCTGCCAAACAAGCAGCAGGTCATAGGAAAAAACAGCAAAGATTGAAAGCTGGAGAAGCAAAGCTAACAAGTCTACAGATGAAAACTGCTCACATGCTGTGCCTGGGGCTGAATTATATGGGGAGAAAAAAGGCTGCAAGTGCCTGGAAAGCAAGAGAAAAGAAAAAGCAGTTCCTCATCCAATCCTAATATGATATATCTTCTGCAAAGGCATCTCAAAGCTTCTTACACAAACTGTTCTCATGGGGAAAAAAAAAAAAAGAACAAAAAAGAACAACCTCAAGAACCCCATGTGCTGTAATGCTGCAGTTAATGTAACTAAATTTTAAAACACTGCACCTAATAAAGATAAGTATATCAATAAATGGAGTAATAATGGTGGGGGGGCAGAGGAACACAGCCAGGTGTCCCAGTTGGCACAAACTGGCCTCAAATGCCAGGGCAGGCTGAGCACCGAGCTCAGCGCTGCCACAGCCGATGCACACATGCTGTGTCAGTGCAGGCACAGCCCGCCCGGTCCCCAGCGCGGGGCTGGCCTGGGGCAATTAGCTTCAGTGGCAAAGCTTACGCACAGTTGTGTCACACATTTTATGTACTGAGTGCTAGAGAGCTCACAGTGACCTTGTGCTTAACCTTCCCTTGTGGCTTCAAGAGAATATCACTTCCTACAGCATTTTAAGCTCCCCTCTAATAACCCATCTGGAAAATCCCAACCTTTTCCCACCCTCTTTCTTGATATTTACATGGAAGGGCAGACAACATTATGGGAAAACTAAACACAAACCAGAGTATGATGCTGTGGGAAAACATTGGGATTCTTCAATATAATGTTGAGGAACTTGATACGCTGCGGATGCTCTAAGGACCCAAGCTATGTATACTGAAGCAGCACAAAGAGCTCCCATCAGGTACCTACCGCTAGATGCAGAATTGTACAGTCGTAGCAAGGAAATGTTTTTCTTCCCCCAGAGCCTCATGTCTGAATAATATCAGCTCTGTGCTGTAACCAGACTGGCTCCCACCCACCACCAGTGCCTCTCTGGTGAGGGCAAGGTTTCAATATGAAATGTGCTTTGAAAAATTTGACAGGTCTCTCAGAGCAAACGGTTTTGCCGCGGTTACACGGACAGCATCAGCCAGCGCCCCACAAAGGTGGGAAGAATTCACGTACTGTCCTAGAGACAAAGATATTTGCTTCCACCAAACTCTTACAAAAACCCAGATGAAAACAGGATCACCTGCCCCAGCTGCCCCCAGTGCATTGCAGTGCCACAGCTCAGCCCCCGCGAGCAGCCTGGCAGTGCTGCACCCTCCTGTCTCCTCCCGTCACCCAGGCCACGCTCCCCTGTGAGAGATACTCGCCTGTCCCACGGACCCCACAGACCCCAGAACTCCTACCCTGCTGCAGGTCGTGCCTGGCCAGAAGTAACAGATTTCTGCTTCCACAGCTACAAGTGTGCAACGTTGGCCCCTGGTCATTTAGCAGATAGCCAATTTATCATTCTCCCAAATAAAGATGCCAATATTCTTATCCCAAAATACCAGAAAAATGACAGGCTGCACAAAAAAAATCTTTTTTTTTTTCTTTTTTTTTTTTTTTTCTTTCCTATACATACTCTCCTGTCCTCAATTGCTGCATGGCTGAAGAAAGCACGTGTAAGGAAGGAAAAGGAAGGGGCATTATGCTATGTCGTAGCAATTAAAAGTTACCAGTAGAGTTGACTTCTTTCCTACTGTAACACACATCCAGAGCATGGTTAATTTTTTCAGAAAGCAAAAAAGCAGCCTCCATTGGTAACAACTACCCATTTTTAATGTCAGAAATTCTCCAGACTGCAGTTGCTAAATAAAGGCTTCTTTATTTGCCCTTTATTCATATCAAAAGATGCCAGACCCGAGGCTTGCTAGTTAGGAAGAAAAGAGAATCCAAGAAAAGTTTTGTTTTCACCTAAACAGGCAGAATAAATCTAAGTCTCAGATGATGTGTCTCAATTAATCTTGAAGTAAATGCTCTAGAAATACAAGAACAAACAGCCTTTAGCAAAAGCTAGTTATAACAAGCAAGGGAAGCAGCAAGCCTCTTCACACTGCCCTCCTGCCACCAATGCACCTTAATCCTTATCTGCAGCAACCCCTGCCATTTCCAGTGCAGCCATTTGCAGCAAAATGCACAGTCCTTTCATGATGAGCACAAATGGCTGGTGGGTGGGGGTGGGTGGGGGTGGGTGGGGGTGGGTGGGGGGGGCAGTGAGACCAACAAACCTGCTCCTTTGGACAAGTTAAATAGTCGGGGGATGGGGGAGCAACATTTTTAAACAAAGACGTGCAGCACCTTTCTATGCTTCTCAACAATATCCCTGAAACCACTACAAGGGGTGAGCACAGCTGCTGTCTGCAAAAACAGCTAGTCTGAATGAAGGGGTTTTTTTTGTTTTTATGGGCTGTACTGGCTCCCTTCTTATAGGGAATACTTTATATATGTCTTCATTTTTATTACCTGTTTAAAGTAAGGAGGAAAAAACCAAACCAACAAAAAACCAGCACATGGATAATAACTACCTTGCTCCTGAAATTAGGTACTTTGTATAGATTTGCAGCATATTTCAGCAGTAGTCGATGCTGGATTAGTTTTGCATTGCAATAATTCTGGGTGGCAGCAAGGATACACACGATGCAGACAACACTCGACTTGGATTCAGGAAACCAGATCTGTATTCCCATCCGTACCCAAGGCCCAGTACATGGATTTACATTTTAAGCTTTAATGTCATTACCTCACCTCTAAAAGTACAGACAGAATGCATTGCTTTGTAGAAACCTAGCATCAAATTCTAATAATCAGGACAATTGCTCTGAGTTCAAGTTAATTACATTAATAAGAAACTTTGGGAAAGAAACGTGGTTGGTACAAGTGGGAGGGGGAAGGCTGTGGATGTATGGAACAGGTCCATTCCATGTGGCAGGAGACTTGGCCATGAGACATGAGGGGTTAACCAGAGATGCAAAGAGTGGGGAGCAAGGAAAGAAAGGACTTTCCCATGGTTAAGGCAGACCCTCTGCTCTCAGAGAACACCAGTTATTATTGCCACTCTGTATGAGTTCCTACAGACCAAATGCATAGTTTTAACCAAATTTCCCACAGGGGCCACTAATCACATTGCTCATTTTTGGGTATTCTAAGACCCCAGGGTCTGCAAGGCAAGAGTCTTAAGTGCTCACAGCTGCAGCTGGGGTCACAGAACTGCAGGCTGTCAGCGTCGGAATTGTTACATGATCTGGAGTGCTGTGAGAAGCCAGGGCAGTGTCACATCAAATTAGGCAAATAGAAATGAGCAGCCTCTTCTTTTTTTTTTTTTTTTTTTTTTTTGGGGGCTTAATCTGAGTCTCGGCTTTTCATCTGGAGAAGGAGAATACCCACCAACCTGTCACCTAATGGGCAAGCTGAGGATCAATTAGCATTTGTGAAACATCTCAAAATGATGAGTACACAGAAAAGCCCATAAGGAAATCAATACTTCTCTGATCAGAACAAGGTGTGAATAGCATGCAATAAATAAAGCATAGGACCAGACATCTTACAGAAAGGCTTAAATGAAGCAAGGCAGGCAGTCCTTTGAACGGGGATAACATTTTTAGGCAGAAGAGGCAACCAGATGAAGGTAGAAAGCACGCTTCAACTCTCGCAAGCATTGCTCTTTGCACCCTTGATAACGCTCCCTTGCAGATGCAGTTATTTCCCACCAAACCTGTTAAGCAGATGGCTGAGCTGACAGCGGTTGTGTCTCATCTCAGGCAGGACCTGACTAAACGTCACCAGCACTGGTGCATTTCTGTCAGGGCCTCGCTACTAAATAGCAAAGGCTACAGAAAGCAGTACGTTCCAGCTACTTACAAGCAGATGGCAAAAGTCTTAGTTTAACCGAAGGATGTGGTCTGTGAAAGAAGGGACTGCAGCTTCGGAAGTAACATTAGCAGCCTTCGGGGCCACCTGCTCTGTAATCAGGAGCCGCTCCACAGTCAGAGGAGCGGGAGGAATGAAAAACTAGGAAGCCACACAAGACTGATGGCATGGATGCAGGGCCTGAGACAGAGCAAAGCGATTACAGCACCAGCTTTTCACTTACATCCTCCTCCCTGTTGAATTTGAAGCCAGAATCATATATGTGAATTTGAAGTTCAAGCCTGATGGAAGTTATTTCCATAGAGAATTTATTTTTCAGTCCACAAGCACACCCAGATGCAACTTGATCCACTGAAGATCGTCTTGTGCTGTGCTGGCAATAACTGCATTTTTATAAGATTTATATGCCTCTAGCACTAGTTTCGTTGCAGAGCATCAGCCAGATGCTCCAGGAATTACAGTGCAAATTCCAAGCTCACAGAACCCACTGGTTTTGCCAGGGCCAGAACACAATTCCAAGCCCACAACTGTGAAAGAGACATGGTTCAGCCAGAGAGTATCATGGCAATAGTAACTTCTGCAGATGCATGTGCTTCTCAGAGAGATGCTTAGAGCCTGCATTATTATTTTTTTTTAATTTATGATAATCTTAGGAAAGAAGCAGGAGTGTAGGAAAGGAGCTGCAGAGTCATTCCCAGTTACCTCACTGCACAAGAATTCTCATGTTACCGTCACTGGTTTCCATTCAGACTAAAAAACTGCATTTCATGTTTGCTTAAACCCACAATTATTAGCCAAAGCCAGGTCACATGGTAATCATGTTAAACAAGACCTGATTTGTTGTACCTTTGGGCTTAGCCTTTCCTGCAACCCAAGCCTAAAAATTCACCCTCCTCAAGTCCATGTGTCTTGTGTTAGCTTCAGTGTATGTAAAAATCCATATGGATTCCACTAATTAAAAGCATATGCTACGTGGGCATGCACAAAGCTAATTACGACACGGAACACATTTCAAAGCATGAAGCTTTAGAACAACCATCATGTGGTCTGCCTCAAGAATCTATTACCTTAAAAAAATAAAATAGGCTTTTGATATTTCTGGTATGGCACATGATTAATGTGTGTGCATCCTAGGCAACCTCGTACTGCAATTTAAAAGAACATTCACACACAGAGTTAAGCTCAGTTTTGATTGTCCATGGCAACTCACTGAAGTCACCGTCACACCACCAAAAAAAAAAACGTCAAAAGGTTTAGTATAAACTCTTTGCTTTAGCCAACAGATGAGGTTTTTGAAATCTGTATGCTACTATGGTGTCAATGACCCAAAGTACAGAGATAATTTTATCCAATATATTGAAATGCCTTAAAACCCCAAATTCCTTACTTCCAGTATATGCCAACACTGTGTAACAAAACCAGAACTAAACCCTACCAACACTGGCAGAACTGCACAGTGTACATTGAGCACAAGAATGGCAACCCCAAAATATTGTATTTTATATATATAAATATTTATAAATACTCAGGCTCTCAGTGCAGTATCCGGGCATTTCATAGCCGTGCTCTCACAGCATAAATAGAAAACGTCTTTTCATGTTTTACAGGTGAAGGAGGAAGATGGTTACATCTGCAGAGAGATGAAGTGCTTTATCTTGCAGAATCAGCTGTTGTACACGTCAGAGGTCTGTCCAACTGCTAGGGTATGCACTTCCACTGCATTAAAAGTACACCACCGCTCTGCCACAACACTAGTAGTCTCCAAGTCCGAGGAGTCACTTACTTCTTATACAACTATGAAAAACACCCTGGCTCTTCAGAAGACGAATGGCTGCATAGCCATTGGGTTCTTATGTAAGCTGGTATTATCTTCAGGGATACTGATTTATGAGGAACAAAATAATTACATTTTGATTTAAACCCTGGAATACTTCAGGTATTGCAATTCAAGCAAAGCATTTTGGGATGTTACAGAGCTTGCACCATAGTATAGATTTGTGTGTGTTTGAGAATCAATTATCATTAATATAACAAGTGCCAAGTGCTGTTCAAGAGTATTTAATTCTAAAGTTCTGCTGGGGATGTTATAAAGCAACTCATCTTCAGAAAAACAAATCTGTAATTCCTGCAATTACTTTCCACTATTTCCAATTTAGTGGCTTTTTGTTGTTGTGGGCTTTTGTATGGTTTGTTTGGTTTTTTTAAAGGGACTTGGGGGGAAAAAAAAAAGGATGAAAATATAAAATATTAGAAAATAAAATCTAATTATCTAGCTATTCTTTTCAAAGGACCTTCAGCAAATGGGATGATGAATTTTCAGTGAAGTTCTGTGAAAGAGTATATCTCTTGCCCTTTAACATTCTAAAAATTTGTGACCTTTGGCTTTGTGCTGTTCCCACAGACACTCAGACAAAGCAAAGCCTTACTTACACTCCTGGAAACGCATGTTCTGGTAAAGGGGCCTCTATTGCTTATGACACAACCAAACCAAGGCTTGCAGGATCTGGATTCATGTCTCTACTCTGCTAGAACTCCTGGATGGCAAGTTTTTAAATTCCATGTCAGATTACAGACTTAAGAGTCTAAGGAAAAGAAGGCAATAAGTTTCTGGCTTAAGTGATCTAATTTGAACAGTAATGACATCAGCAAAACTGTAATAAGAGCTCTAGCAGTTTCCTTATTCAGCCTTTCTCTACAGCTTCGTTATCAAGTTTGCTTATCTCACAACTAATAAGCTGTGTTTGCTAAAAGTGAACTCCACCTAACATCTGACAGTCAAGCCAGATTCATTTTGGTGCTTGAACAAGCAAGTCTGACCAAGTCACATAGCGATCAAAGCCAGATCAATTTTCTTAATGCTGGACTGCTACAGCACACGACCAGTTGATATCGAAATGGAGGTTTTCCTGATACAATTCGATTAGTTTGTGCTGTGCTGCTTTGATAACTCAAATCAGTCCAAAAAAAGCAGGCATGGACAAAATTAAAAGGAGCACTTAGGAGACCTTAATCTCAACTTGAGTGTGTTAGTCAGGCCCTGATTTATTTGCAAATGACTCAGTATCGCAGGTAAGAGGGACACAAATTCAAGGATGAGCTGTGCAAGCCAGTTTGTCTGCTCGCAGCTAGGTGGAATGTGCAGTGCCTACATTCACTACAATCACTACAAATGCAGCAAATGCAGTCATCACTGAAGTGATATTTCTTACCATACAGCAGGGACCAAACTCTTCTCCCATTCATGACAACATAAAACCTGAGGAGTGCTGTTTCGGTGATTTGTTTGCCTTACATTGCTCAGGGAGCAGCGCAGAGTATCTGGAGCAATTCTATTACCCGAATTTCTCTTGTCTACAACTACCACACGTTTACACATCTGAGAATGACAGCATCTGAGGAGGGGTTCAGGTCCTGCTATGAGCTATTTAACCCAATTTCAATCATTGTTTTAGAAGATCAGAGCAGCATTGGGAAGCCAAGGTTGATCAACTAACTTGTTCCTCCCCTCCTCTAATTTTAAATTAAAATTATCTCCTGACACACCCTGCATCTTTGTTTTAATTAAAAATGTGTATTCCTCTGTTGGTTCTAACCTTTATTTCTTTTCATGTCAGCCCTGCAGGAGAGAGAAAGTAAATGAGCATCTGTGAATGTGCCTCCTTGCTGCTGCTGCTACAGTCGATGCCAATTCTTCCCTTCTTACCACTCAACGAAGTGCCCAGCTGGCTCTCCTTCTCAGAGAGTGTTTCACAAGCTGTTTGACAGAGAGGTCATAACGTGCAAGTCTGAATTTATGCAGTCTCTGTCCTGAAAGAAATTAAGGATTCCAAACTGAGAAAAGTCCTGCTTCTCTCAAGGTGCTGTTCTGGAAGCACAAAAACATGCCCTAGGTGATATCTACTGCTTCAAATTGCCTCTAAAAGTTATAGGCATCTAAAAATAGCCAACTACCTAATCCCTGTGATGTTAACGATCCCCGTCAGAAAACAGTTTCAGTGCAATAGCTGTGCTGTAATGGTTTTTTCCTGCCTCCCACTTCTAGTATGCCTGACATATGAGTCAGACAGCTCTCCCCTTCCATCTTCTTATGAATACAAGTACCGAAATGAATGCTTGACCGTCCTATGTACTTACATGTAATACTGGGTTACAAGCTTCAAGCTTTGTTAGCAGAGATCCGACTCCCTTTACCACTACTGCCAAAAGAGGAAACAGACAGTCTCTGACCTTCTTAAATACCATTTGTCCTCCATGTAAAAACACAACTGTTCTAAAGAGGAGGACACCTATGTAGATGCATCTAAGAACACCTTTAATGTTCAGTAACAAGGCACGGTTCTGTACTATAGTTCAATCTGGAGCTCCACAAAGGCAGCTGATAAGCACATCATAGAACTCCTTTACTCCTCCAATGTCTTGGTGCAGAAGAAAGGATATCCATATGAAACATTTTAGAAATTAAAAGTGGTTGCAACTTCAATCAGCCCTCCTCAGAAATTACTTGCTGTAGGGCATGAGATTACAGAATGTGGGAGATGCTTGTGACACCCAAACATCAGCTATTCTACCATTTAAAGCTCATCTAGTGGTTTGACTAGAGCAACCTTCAGATCAGTTCTGTGCCTAGCATTACTTGCCATGCAGCCAGCATCCAAGTGCTGGGAATATCTACTATTGGTCACACCTGAAGCTGTAAGATGAAGTACTCTATTGTGCTTGTATTGTAGCTTCTCGTTGCTGCACTATACCTCATTGCAAATCCTTTGAAAATCTATTCCGGTGTGATATACATACAGCCCTTTATAGCACTACAATGTTAGCTGCAAATGAAAGCCATTCTTTTCTTCTCCACCCCATCCCCAGCCACACTGATCCCAAGAGGGCTAGTCTTCATGCCGCTTGTCTGTAAGTTTCAACATAAAATAATTTACTGTATGTACTATAATTCCTTGAGGCCTGGAGAGAATCCTAAGGGCAAAGTCTATCGTCAATAAATGACACATCAGGATACCTGACCCAAAAGGATTAAAAACTATTCTACAGTTTTAATCACACCTATGTATAAAAGTTAGGTTTTAATTTCCTTTTTCTGCATAACTGATCTTCACATTTTTATATTCATTGCTAAGGAAGCTTCCAGTGTTTCATTTCCAAAGGTGACATCCACTGCATATCAAATTGAGTGCTGGCTGCTTTTTAGAATACAGGTGATTATACTCATATTCCAGGATTTTCTTACTCTTTTATTGGCCCCCTCTAATAATATTCTTTCCATACCTGTCCTTGCACTTACCATACCAACTAAGCATGATTCCTGAATTATTGATTAATCACTTTCCATTATGAATGCATATGAAACAGTTGTCTAGTAATGATCAGAATACTGTAAATAAGTATTTTTATACCCAATAGTCAAGATTTCCTGAGAATAAAGTTATTACATTACTCAGTTAACACTTATGAGACAGATCAAGAAAAAATCCATTTTCTTCAACCTAGCACAACATGCAACACCTTTATAACACATAAATTTGTACTTAATTTTTTTAATATGATACCTACACTATGTTAAGAAGCTTTCAGTTAGGTTTATAAGGCAGCTTCAGCATTCTCCCTCTCCCCACAACCAGAAAAATATGTTCAAAAGAAAGAGATAAGCTTAATATTTATTTCTGGTGAAATAGGGGTCATATTCAGTTTCTGCAAAATCCGCACTCAAATGGTGAGAATAAGACACCACAAGAAGCAAGATCATCCATCACCAATGTAGATTAATGCTTTATATTATGCTTCCTTTGCTCTTCTGGGCATGGAGAAAAATGTGCATATTTCTCTGCTCTATAAAGTTGCTAATAGACTAATTGAGCAAGTTTAATGTAAAAACAAAAGGCCACCTATGATAAATTTGAAAGCAGCAGCACACTCTTACAGTATCTACTTTTATTTAAGAACAAAAATACACAGGCATCATTGATCACTGACGAGCAGATATTTCGTAATCATTAATGAGTCATTGAAAGTTGAACTATTTAAAAAAAAATATTTATGTAGCCAAAATCGCCCTATAGATGGAGAGTTTCTTTTCAGATTTCTTTTCACATCTGAAATTCAGTTAAACAGATAACCATGTCTGAAAGATAAATAACTCCCAGAAAAAAACAGAATATGATCATCCCCCCACCAAAAAAAAACCACCTCCCAACAATTAAACAACTATTTAACTGCCAAAGACATATACAAAGGGGGACAATGGAGTATGGAGATCAAAGATGATAGGACCAAATCACTTTAGTAGTATTTGGAGGAAAATATTGCCTCTTAGAAGAGTATCTACATACATTAACAGCCTCCCTGGAGAAAGTTTGGGCTAAAAAACAGGAACTAAGTACAAGTTGTTGGTAGGACTGGTTTGTTTGCAATAGCTTCCTTAAAATAAATTCTCCAATTTAAATGAAACAAGCAGCAATAGTGTAACAGTCAAAAAGACTTCTAACAGAAGAATAAAATGGTATTACCACCTTAGGCTGAAATGCAGGTAAAGCTGAGACACTTTGAAGAAACAGATGGGGAGCAAAACCCGCCAGTGGTGGCAGGAGCCCTCCCGTGGTGCTGTGTGCCTCAGCCTCGTTTGGAAGAGCAAAGCTGCAGCAATGCTCACTGGAAATGATTCCTCTCAAAAAAACCCCACATCCTGGTTTACCTGTGTATTGGCATTCTAGTGAAGTCAGGATATCTAGACCGTGATTCCTGATTGGAGAGACTAGTTTAGCCAAGTCACTGATCAAATCTGTTACAGTAATACCAGCATTTCCCACAAAGCAGCTGCATGTTCATCACGTGTAAGAGCAATGAAGCATTGAACAGACAGGCAAGTGATTTTTCTTGTTTTTTTACTTAATTTTAAGAGAGGTTTGGAAAAATCATCACCATCTTGCAGAATTTAAATTTGTGTAATTTCCAACTTTATTCAGATAAAAGCTACATCTTAAGTTATGCTAAGCCTCAAACTTTTAAAGGGTTGTTTTCAATCTTTGCGTTACTTTGGTAGTCATCTACACTTCAAAACTCAAAACTGTTTTGAGAATATTAATCACTAGTTCTGCTGCTATTGGCCTTAATAAGGCATTCTTTTTATTGTGTGTCATAAATCCTGTATTACTGTTGTATAAACTCAGCCTTATCACAGGCTTCCACTGGTGGATGAACAAACAAAAGCAGTGATTCCCGGAAAGCCGTTTTACAATAATGCACGCTTCTCTTGCCTGAAACAACTGCAGAATACAAAAAGCAATGCATCCGAACCATGACTGCATCAGGTAACCAGGTATCACTCGCTCAAACGCTGACGCTATCACATTGTACAAAAAGACATGCCTGAAAATAAAGCATCCAAACTCCATTATAAACCACATAAAACCACTAGTGAGGAACAAAAATGCAGTCTGTAGCTCCTTAGGTGTGTGTGCGCCTGTTTAGGGTTTCTTATCCCGTCAAACTGCTTGAAATTCTGTGTCAGAAGAGCAAACAAAACGAAGCATAATTTCTTCTTTACTGTGATCAATTCTCACAGCATTTGAAGGAAATCTATCCTTAGCAGATGCCGTAGCCCTTATGTACAGTTTATGGTTTATCATCTGAATGAAATACTCAGCTAGGTATTTTTCCCACATGCTTAGGTACCTTTCACTGCATGTAGAGAATTAAAGGTGAATGATAATGAAAAAAAAACCTTTTAACTAACACTAAGCTTAAGATACATATATTGATCCTTATTCTAAAGTAATTTTACATTTATCGGTTAGGTAATTTTATATTTGATCAGAGTGGGCATAAGGCATGCCTACAGATTGATCCTCAGTTTAGTCTCCACCAGTGCCCAGCTGGGCTTGCTCTGCCAGGGCAAGACACCCATTCTGGAAGAGCTGCTCTCAGTTCTGCCAAGGAAATTCACATCACTAACCTGTAGAACTATTTGATACTTAACTATTCCAGTACAGATTATTCTTGAACACTTATTTTTAACCTGACCTTAGCATTTTTCTTGAGAAAAAACACATGACCATTACTTTCTTCTCTTTCTCTGCTTACTACTGACATTGCCAGAACAAAAGCAAAGCATACTTTACAGTTTTGATTTGCCACATCTTAAGCATATGTCACATTAAGGCCTGGATTCTTCTGCTTTTGTGTTATACTGAGGTCCAATCTGGCCACTAGACAGGTTGAGGATGTAACCCTGAACATCACAAGAACCACAGTAACCATAATTACCGTGAGAGAAGAGCCACCCATACAAGTACCAGTGATTGGAGGGTCTGGGTTTCTATCTGCCAAAGTTTTCCTCACTGGTACCAGAGTAAGACTCAAGTCTACATATACTTTTACTCTGCTATGCTCGTTAAGAAAAGAAATGGCCCATGCAGGAGCAAAAAGCTTTTTGATGCTATGGCCTATAGCATTCCTGATATACATATGGCAACCCTAAGCTAAGGGAGGCTGAGGTGGTTTTGTTTCAAGCATTCCACACCATTTAATTGCAGCTGTTAAACATACAGCCTGCTCGGATTAACTTCTCATAAGCAGACCTGGACACAGATTTGATTTTGTAGCTCTCAGGACTGAGCTGTGAATAGATACCTGAGCCACAGTGGGGTAAAAGGGAATACACTTCAGCAGCTACCTTGACCCTGTGTTTCTGCAGACAGGATAGAAGAAACACTCCTTTTGAGTCCTCCTACAATAACTGCAGTATTTATTCGTACCTCTATTAAAATTTTGGGAAAAAAATGCCAAGAAGTGTAAAACTAGAGGGGATTAATAAATCTAAAGGGAATCCAGTCTTCAGAGAGTGTAAGCAACCTTGTAAGGAAGGGTCTCCAATTTGGCTGGAAACAGATATATGGTGATGTACAATTTACAGAGCCTCATTACAGATAAGGGACAAAGAGGCTTTTATATTCACAAAACCTGTAGTGTGATTACAGATCAAGCAGATCTGACCTGAGCCAGGGCCTATTAGGTCACACTTCCATTAAAAGCTGAAGCCCCATTTTCAGATAGTTGCTTGGTTCTTCCTTCAACTTTACAGCAAATGGATTGATGAAGGTGCATTTTCTTTTAAAATGCCAAAACCGAATTGACTTCACAATTCTAAATGCTAATCAATACTTGCATCAATTTTTATCTGACACTATTTTAAAAGTGCAAGGAGAAAACCAGTGATTTTTCTACCAAGTCTCTACAGTAGCATAAAAAAAACCAAACACAAAACAAAACAAAAAGCACCATTAAATTGTTTCTTAAAGGTCCCAGCTGTCATTCTAACTAGGTCCCTGTCAGCCAGGAAACCTGTCAGCATCCAGGGGGACTGTTTTACATTCTGATACAGGGTCTTGAGTGGAAGGTCAGACTGACACAACGAGCTTCAGAGATGCAAATCTGCAATTTGTACATTCAAAATAACACTTGTATACACATGATCTGTGTGTATAAGGGCAGATTTGCCATACACAGATGAGTCTAAACATTTTGCTTTTAGTCTGAACACTTTCCAGAAATAAGGATGAGTAATGCCTAAAATGAGATGCTGGTATTTCAACTAAATATTGATTACCTATCATAGTGTTATTTTCAACTAATGAGAAGGTCAATTTCCTTGCAGGAAAGAGGATTTGGAGGCTGTTTTGTGTCCAAATGATACATGATGCATGATGACAGAACAACACAGTTGTGGTATTAGTGTTCACAGAAGAGCAAACGTCTAAGATAAAATGAATATATTTGGTCTGGATTTTGAATATAGGAATATTAGAAAATCTAAAAATCTACCCTAGTGTCTTGTGAAAGGCCCACTACCTCTAATACTTGCCTTACGACATTCAAAATTAGTATTTATTTTTCATAGTCCTGTTTACATTAACCTCTCACATTCTTGAGTGCTCTCAAGGATATTAATTCTTGCAAATAAAATAAATCAGCAATATTTATTTCTTGGACTAGGTAATGCACTGTCCACACAGCGCTCATTCAAGACATATATCCCCAACACACGTGCATTAAAAAAATCCAGTGCTCCCAGCAGCTACAGTTAATGGGCAGGATACCTGCAATTACCCACCACACTGTGCCTGAGCAGACTTGCAGACAAATACGAACAAGATCCACTCAGGCTCTTACCCAGCTGCAAACCACCAATATTGAAGTCAAGCTACAACAACCTTTCAGTTAGCTCAGACTCATCTTAGACTCACCAAGACCCAGAGACCCTAATTTGAGGTTCATTTCCTGACAATTCATGGGACAAGCAGTTTTTCATCCAGCTGAAAAGTGTAGCATTTATATATTTAATAATTCCAATTCAAGTGTTTCTGATTCTTAGGGTGGCAAAACAGGTATGGAACCTGTGTGGTTACATTTCAGAGAAGTTCAGCCCCTGAAAAGTTGGAAGGTACCTCAATGTCAGAAGTCAGATGGGTCAAGTACACATCTACAATAGCTTCCACTCTGTGTTAGTTCTCACTGTAGCAGATGAAATAGAGAAACTCACTGGTCCAGCTTTACCACAGGGTCTAACATACACACTGTGAGCTTACACTAATGGAGAACGCGAGGAAAACTCACCCTGAATAAGCTGCCACACATCTCCTAGGCATGTGGCCAAAAGTATTAACTCTCAGACCAACAAATAAAGAAGGAGAACCATGTATGCAGCTAAATCTTCACACCAGAATCTTTCTAACATAGTGCTGGGAGAGGAAACAGCCCCTGAACGCCCCACTCCAGGTCTGATTTTTCTTTTAGGAACACGGACTAAAACATCACTGTTCACCAGCTTAAAAGGAACACCAGACCTAAAGGACCAGGAGAGGTCTGTCTCTAGTGTACTTAAAACATGAGATAACCCAATGGTAGTGCAAATCTGGCACAAGTTTAGGCAGCTGGAGAGGCTAGGCAGGCAACTTGTCTCTAGCACTCTAGGGAAGGAGCTACAGGTACTTGGTCCATAAATGCTCTGTAGTGCTCAGAGCCAAAAAAAAGAAATGCAGATAAAATGTATCCACAGCAAAGGATAAATATAAGATCAGTGTTTGCTGATATTGGGGCATTTCCAAAAGATACTGGTGGAAGTGCAGTCTTTATAAGCAAGCCTTCCATTTTAGTTTCCGCTCCCAGGCTGAAAAAACACAGGAACAGGGCTGAATGACAGGTCTTGGAAGGGTGAGCCAAGGGAGGAGAATTCTCAGCTAGACCCTGCTACAGATGGAACAAATCCCTAAAGCCCCTAGATCTCCTCCTCCTTGGTGGGGGGAATACCTCTGAGGTATTTCAAATGGCACTCAAACTCTTTTTCTAGAGCACGTATTTTGCCTGTTCCAAAGTGGAACATTCTTAACAGCCAATAAGACACAGCTTGCACGCAGATTTCCAGGAAAATATACTGAATAAAATTATTTTAATCATAAGGACTAGGAAGCTTTTTTTACTTCTTCCTCCTCCCACCCAGGCTAACACAGAAACTCCCAGTTCTTTTTGTGAGCACCATATTCACACAGTATCTGTGTTCCAGAATATTATCCTACAGCTGGGGGACAGAGAGAACCATGCACAAACTTTGATTTTATGTTCCTCCACCAACCTGACAGCGCAAAATCTCACACAGCCAAGCATGGGACCACTTTAAGCAACATTTCATGGTCACTTTTGCATAGATGACCGACTATTTGCAGCAGCTCATCAGTTTCTACACTTACGGCACGTAGCGGTGACTTCTATCCATTTCATATTGTTTTGTGACACTGGAATTCAGACACGTCACTGGGATGGTGTGTACTAACTTAAAGGAACAAACGAACAGAACTACTAACAGTCCTCTGGACAGCATCAGCCTTGAACGAAACACTATGATGTGCTGATCTCAAACGGAACACGAGGCTTGGCTGTCACCACTAAATTCAGGGAAGCCTTCCAATTTGTTTTTATTTTAATAGCAAATCTATATGCATGTGGGCAGTTGAAGGCAGTAAATTTGTGCTCCAAATGCCTGAGGTAAGTACCATGACGACTGAGGTGGGCAACGACAGAATGGAAGCATCCTGCTTACCTACAGCAAAGCTGTGTTAGCTTTAGCTATTACAGCACCATTACTAGAAAGACACTGCCGAACTGTTCTTTGGGGTAACTACATTCTCTAGCTGAGTAATTCTGGAAATACAACACAAGCTCTTCTGGCAAGAAGTTGAATAAAGAAAAACTGTATTGTGTAAGTATGTATCCAGCCTACTAACTTACTGCCAACGCTGCATGTAGCCTTCCCATCTGTAGAAACTGCTGATTGTATAGTGTTACCTACACAAGGATTTGACATTTGCATCTATGTCTGTCTATATATAAACGTCTTTCCAATCCACACTATTTTTGATTGAGAATATGCTTGCGTACTTTAGAAAACAGACCTGAAAATTATCTATTTTTGTTCTTAATAATCTAGAAGGGACAGTTGTAAAGGTGGATATACAACTCATGCTGCTTATCTCACAAGAATTATCCTATTCATTCCAGTTAGACAATCTTCTCAAAACAGCCATGGTGCTGTGCTTTAATATATAACTTCAAAACCAGAATTAAAGAGGTGTTTCTTAAAAAAAAACACCAAACAACAAACCAATCCCCCAAACCCAATAAACCCGTGATCAGTTTACTGAACTTTTTTTTTTTCCTCTGTCACTGATATGTTCCTCCATCTTCACTGACTCAAGACAGTCATGATTAATGATTGATCAAAAAATTTTCTCAAAGAAAGATAATATTTAGGAATTTCACCTTGTCGGTCACTTTTGTAAAAGCATTTTGGAGTAACTGAGAGTTTTGCCACTGATTTGAATGGATAAACAATGCGTCATTTGATTCCTGAATTTAAGATCTAATGGTTTTTCTGGAATTCTCATATTGAAACATAAACCTGATTACATAAAAACAGCTTAACTAGGAGAAATTGAGTGACGGTAGAAAAATAACTGAGCTGAAAGTCAACTTCCTGGATTTCATAGAGCAAAATTCCAAAGAAAAAGATATGAAAAGATTAAAATTAAAGTAACTGTATTTCCAAATCAGTAATGATCTAGCTATTTCTGGACATTAATATCAAGGAGACAGCAATATTCAGGCACTGCAGCATGACACTAATTCTTTGTTTTATTCCTTATTACTGGGTGATCTTCAAAGATCTGCCTTATGTGTCACTGTTTCCCTTAAGTATTTCATTTGCAAAAAGGGGTAAAAATGTTAACCCCTTTTTTGTAAACCACTATCAGATAAAGTACCGTAAAATATCCAGATTTTAATTCCGTATAAAGGGAAAGAATGGCAAAAATTAATACAGTGAAGTATAACTACATGGCTAGACATGCAAGTAAAACAGATCCTAGAGCAACTCCAGACATGCCAATTATGAGAAAGACTAATCAGCAACTGCTGACTCTAACCTTAATAAAATAACAAAGGCCTGTAATAGTGAGTGAAGAGCTGCAGGTAAAGACACTGCCATGCTTGCGGGCAGACAGACTTCCACATGCGGTAACTAAGGAGCCGGCCAGGAAGTATGCCAAAACAGAGGGCTTCAAATAAAGAGAACTATGAAAGCCTCATAGAATCACAGAATCGTTTAGGACGAAAAAGACCTTTAAGACCATTGAATCCCACTGTTAATTCAGGACTGCCAAGGCCACCACTAAACCATGACCCTGAGCACCACATCTACATGTCTTTTAAATACCTCCAGGGATGGTGACTCCACTGCTTCCCTGGGCAGCCAGCTCAATGCTTGACCACCCTCCTTTCAGTAATCGATTTTTTTTTTTCCTAATATCCAGTCTAAACCTCCCCTGGCACAACCTGAGGCTGTTTCCTCTTGTTGCTAGTTATCTAGGGGAAAAGACCACCCCCCCCCGCCTGCAGCCCCTGTCAGGCAGCCATAGGGAGCCATACGGGCCCCCCTGAGCCTCCCCCTCCCCAGGCCGAACCCCCCCAGCTCCCTCAGCCGCCCCTCACAGCACTTGTGCTCTGGACCCTTCCCCAGCCCCGTTCCCGTCTCCGGACACGCTCCAGCCCCTCCATGTCCCTCTGGTCCTGAGGGGCCCAACCCTGAGCCCAGGAGTCAGGGGCGGCCGCACCGGTGCCGAGCGCAGGGGGACGGTCACTGCCCCGGCCCTGCTGGCCACACGGCCTGGGACACGAGCCAGGCCACTGCTGGCCGCCTTGGCCACCTGGGCACACGGGGGGCTCCCGCCCAGCCGGCCCAGCCAGCCCCCCCAGGCCCTGTCCCGCCGGGCCCTTCCCAGCCCCCTGCCCCAGCCTGTAGCGCTGCCGGGGGCTGCTGTGCCCCACGGGCAGGGCCTGGCGCTGAGCCCTGCCGACCCTCACCCGCTGGCCTCGGCCCCTGGGCCCGGCCTGCCCAGCCCCCCCGCAGAGCCCCCTGCCCCCCAGCAGCTCAGCCCCCCCCAGCTGGGTGCCCCCTGCCCTGACTGAGGGGGCACTCGCTCCCCTCGCCCAGCCCGGCGGTGCAGACACGCAGCAGGACGGGCCCCGGCGCTGAGCCCTGGGGAACCCCCCGTGTGCCCGGCGCCAGCGGGATGTGACTCCATGCCCCACCGCTCCCTGGCCCGGCCGCCCCCCAGCTCCTGACCCCGCGCAGAGCCCCCCCGGCCCGGCCGGGAGCAGCCGGTGGCTGCAGGAGATGCTGTGGGGACGGTGCCAAAGGCTTCGCTCCAGCCCGGGCAGCCACCACCCGCAGCCTGTCCTCACCCGTCAGGGGGGTCACCTTGTCCCACAAGGAGATCGGGGCAGCCAGGCAGGCCCTGCCTGCCATAACCCCGCGCTGGCCGGGCCTGTATGGTTCTCATCCATAGTCTTCCATACAAGATGTAGTTAACTTTATGATCTCTAAACTGAATGCAGTTTTAATAAAACACTTAAGCAATACAGATGCTGCTAGCAGGCAGGTCAACGCACGTTACACTCTGAATCTGAAACCTGAATAGCTTTTATCTTTCAAGACTCACTTCTGGCCACGGTCTGTAAAATTGGATGCGAACAGCCCAGTATCCCTTCTGTGGGTAGCACTGGAGGAAAGCAAATATGCAAGACATGTTTCAGATCCTCTATTTCGTCACCACTTATGAACAGAACAAAGCAATACGAATGCTTTTTATTAATAAGGGTGCTATCACGAGCAGATTTTTGATAGAAAGAGTACATTTAAAATACTCTGTGGTTATGTCTACTTACCAGTACATGTATAGCGTACACGCCTTCTGCACTCCAGAGACACCCATGCTGGCTTTTAAGATTTCAGTTAATGGTAGAACAGTTTCACAATGTGAAGTGCTGCCTCTACATTTCTTTTTGACTAAACATTTTTCATATCATACTGCATATAGTATAGGAACAGCGATAATGAAGCTATCCTAACTGCCAGCATATATCTAGTTACACATGTGTGTGTAACTACATCTACACATGGGAGCTGTATTACTTTATCAACCTCTTTTTTCTCAACCAATGCACTCACAACAGGCATAAAAACTGCAGGAAGGGTTTTAGATGCTGAGAAATTGGAGAAAAGCCGGTAACCAAAGCCTTTCAAGAGACTGCAGCTCTGAAAACACTGCAATACCTCAGGGGCCAAACAGAAGCCAGACTGTAAGCTTGAGCCCTTGCTAGCACTTTCAAATTGTACTTATACAATTGAAGTATCTTGATGGACGTTTATATAAATGCTAGTTTGCTCTCAGGCTAATTGGCAGTCAATTAACAGGAGGAAAGGTTTTTGTCTGGCCAAACCCCAAGGCCCAATATTGTCCTAATGCGTAAAGAGCACAGTTATTCCAATGGGAAACAGTTTTACTACCTGAAATATTTCAAGAGTCTATCTTGATCAGTCAGCTGAAAAGTTGACAACTACCAGAGAATAACCGGGTACATGAATTGGATGCATTTGGCAGTATTCCTTACCATTTCATGCTGAAAAGTCCAAACTGAACAAAAAATTCTAAAAAAATCCTGTTAAACCTGTGAGATTTTTGTGCAAACTGGGATCATCATACCCACAGTGTAAGTTAAATCCATACAAGCATTTGTGGGTAATTGAATACAGAAAACAGAGCTAAGCACAACCACAGAGATGATGACAGGAATCCCATCCAAGACTGACGGATTTTCAAAAACAACACTGGACAGAGCTGTAAAGCAGGTGTCCATAGTCACTAGGTTTTCATCACCTGGACCTCAGTGTTGCAGAGCTGTCAGGGACGCTGTCTGACAGCTTGCCTCCCATCACAGCCCTTCGTCCAGCTTAACGTCACAGTGAGATAATTCTGTACACACTGTTTTAATTGGGTGACTATCTTTTTTACATAGTGCTTTGTCTGCATATTTTTATGCTAAAGTAGTTTTTTTCTGTGTATTTTGCATTATTAATTGATTTAATTTCCTGTTCTGTTGCTCTAATATATAACATCCTGATAATATTTTTTTTTTAAAAGTCTCCAGACCATCAAAGGATCTTCAAGATATTCTGCCCAGGAAGCAGAGGTTAAGAGACTTCCCATTGATCAGAGAGTTCTTTATATTAACCACTAAAGAATCATCTGATTCAGCACAGGCCTGTTAGTGGCAATACTCTGAAAAAAACACCTTTCCAAAGACTAGGTAGACAGACAGACTTGGAAAATTAACCAAGGATGATAAGCAGAGCTATCTTAGAGAAAAGAAACCTTACTAATAGCCTCTACACAGCTGTGGCACCTCTACTTAAAAATAATCATGTGGAAAACAACTGCCTGTCTACTAACTCCTCATGACAATCCAATGTGTTGAATGATTAAGTCCACTTGAAAATACAGAGTTTGATGTGGGTAAATGGCTCAACATAGATCATAATATTTTATAAGAATAAAATACCTTTCATAATTTTGCATAGTTTTGATAAATTATTTTCTTTTCTTGAACTCAGAGCTCAAGTCTTAATTTTAGAAGATCTAAGGATATATAGAATAATGAGTACAAATGCTAACAATGTGAAATAAATTATTTGGAAGTGCTTTGACAGAAACTTTCACCAAAGAGTTTTTTGTGTGATTTTGATTTGTGGTTTTGAGGTTTTGTTTTTTTGTTTGTTTTTTTTTTAATGTTGCTTAAGAAAAAAAATCACTATCACACATCTTGGCAAATGATAAATGAACAGCTATAAAGGGAGGAAAGACTAACAGCTGAAACAAGATGGTCTTCAGGGAAATTACTTCACTGGGTAATTTTTTTCACTAGCCACATCAAATAGGTCCTTCTGAATCCTGGGCACACTTAAAAACATCCCTGAAAATTAATCTAAACTCTGAATTTCTTATAAAGACAAGTGAGTCATGACAGCACTGCAGCTGTATGTAACTGACAGACACACAGCTGTGTTCCCCATCAGGAATTCTGGAGCACAGCCCTTTCAGGTGTGCAAAGGGAACACACAATGTACACCTGTCTTCCCTAAATTTTTAAGTTGCCTTTATATAGAAAGCCTCAAATAACCTCTGCTATGAAATTAGGAGTAATTTTCTATTTTGTGATAGAAAATTCTGTACTTATGAAGGCATTCTGGGAAATGACTGCGACTTGACAGGAGACACCTTGATGTGAAGCTCTATGCTACTTCTTGTGGATGTAAAAATTAACACAGCTCTACTGCTCTTTGTTCAATTTTATATAGGGAAAAATAGTGTGACCTTTCCATGATGCTGAGTATTTGAAGTTACCTTACTTAAGCCTTTCTAGGGGTGCACAAACATTTCATTTGCTTAATTGTGTACCTACAAAATTTCAAACATTTTTACTAGTCAAAATTTGGTCTAAACAACTTTAAAACCTGAGAGCTGTTGGCTCATTTTAATTTAGCTTCTAAAATAATACTCAAGACAGAAAAAAAATAATATCCTAGAAGGTATTAATCTTTGAGATGCCAGAGATTTAAAATTGATTTCGCCTAGCTTCCCAAACTATAATTTAAACTACAATATTTTACTTCTAAATGCTAGTCAACGTTTAGAACAATTATTTTTAAACATTCTTTGGTATGCAAATGAACCTACAGAGGCTCAGCTAAGCTGGGCACCTTTGCTACAGAACTAACAATTTTGGGGTTTTATTTTCCCCATGCTTTCCTGATGTTTCTCTCTGGGTAGAACCCTGGCATTGCACTGGCCCTCTCCCATCCAGGAGACAGGCTGGAAGGAACAGAAGTAATTTACCCGAGCTGAACTCCAAATGAAGAGTTCATGTGGCCTCTGCTGTTGCCATAACAGAGTTGTTTCCTACTAGCAGCACTGGGAGTTACCCAAGCATTTTAAGGAAAGCCAAGCATACCTTTTAAGCACATGCTCTGCACGTCCCTGAGGTTTGTCAAGCAACCCTCACCTGTACAAAGTGCGCCTGAAGTGCTGCTACTAAGGCTGTGTAACCCCTACACATCGCTCACAAACTTGCCACTCCAACCACAGTGTCAAGGCAACGGAAGAGCAGACATCACATTTCTAGTGGTCTAAGCATAACATATAAGGCACCAATTTAATAATCTTAAATTATTTTCTTCTTTAGCCCATTAATTGTCATTTCATTAATTACAAATAAATGCCTACTGAGGTCATTGCAGTTATTTTTTTTTTTTAAGGTTACTTAGTAGTTGGGGTTTTTTTGTAAATTCTCTCACTCCCATTTAATTACCCATCAGAATACACACCCAGATGCTATGTGTAACTCACACTGAGCAATGCAGTCACAAACCTAGGGCTAACGGAGGTTTGAATCAATTCCATTGGCCCATAATCAATTCCATTATCAAATTCATTTCATGACATTCAACCACAAAAGCCACCAAACTTCACTACCTTCAGGCAACCACCTGATACCTGTGCCAGTTCTAAAATGCAACAAAATCTCAGAGCTCCTCGCTTACTGCAGCTTCCATCTAATTTTCTACTGGGGGACTGGGCAGAGAGGCCAAGGCAGAGCCCATCAGGTCCACTGTATTTGGGTGTAAGATGGAGCTGTTCTTTCCACCGATTACAAACCAGAATCGCTGATCACAGCAATGAGCTGCAATAGAATCTGTCTGCATAGAATGAAGCACTGTATACCATATTCGTACCATATACAAATATTTGTACCCTATACAAATCTGATCTTGTGAGTTTTGGAGAAAGCTACCGCTGGGCTCAATGACTGCAGCCCCTTGTTGCTGGAAAAGAAATGAAAGTAGGTTGAGAGAAAACATGGACCAGCATTAATATTGTTCTGCACACTGTGATGTTATCCATGCGAAACACCAAGACTAAAAATAATTAAGTAAATCTTATCATGTTGGTTGGTAAATGTTTCCTTCATAGCAGGCAAAACCAAGTCTTGCCACTTCTGAAATGAGGGGCCAAGGCCTGGCAGGAGACAAGTTGTTCCTGCAGCAGGACAAGCAGCTGGGAGGTACAGAGCAGCAGGAGGAGGAGGCCTGGGGTCACAGCTTCTTCTCGTGACGGGGATGGAGGTGCAGGAAGAGGGTAGAAGTTGCAATGATGGCTTCTGTCAGCAGCACTCCTTGTCCTCCACAACCCAACTCCTTCCTTGGCAATCCCACGCTAGCAACCTCTACAGGCTTTTGGACTCTGGCATAGTATACGCAAACAACAACTATTTTCTTTACCTTTTTTAGCAGAAGACCTAGGTTTCTACTTCAACTATGGTCACCTTTAATACTAAGACCAGGACAGAGACTGATGCCTTAGTTACTTGGGGAGTTACAGGAAGTGCCCATTATATACCAGATGCTGTCTTCCAGTCTCATCTTCCACCTTCCCTTTATTCCATTTTACCTGTTTCCTTTTTTTGACTGGTAGTATTGCAGTGATGCTAAGGATGCTATGGTGACATAATCCCACATGTACAAAGCACTAACACAAAATGCGCTTTTATTAATAAAGTGTCCCCCTTAGAGGTATTTGCACTGATGAGTCAATGTCATCGCAACTAGTCGAGACTTAGGGAAGACCTAAGATATGCAAATCACGTTGATATCCACAGGCATCCATCAGGACTTGGGTATCCATCACACTGCACTTGGTACAATCAAATATATCCACAGATATATTCACAAATAGCAATTCAGAAGGAGTGTACTGAAGAGCAGCCAGCACTTGGTTCCACCTACACAGAGTATGCTTGTTAATATTTTAATATGACAGCAAATAGTAAAATGTGAACGTAAATATATTTAACTGACTCAGTATGCAGTGGGCCAGTATTTTCAAAGCACCTGGTACTCACTAGACTGTATTCCCCACACAGAGGCTGAGAAGTTTTGAAAAAAAATAATCCATTCCCTTTTTAATACCACATTCACAGAGAGCTCCCTGTATTTCAAAATGAATCATTTTCAAAGCTTGGAGGGTAGGCATATTAGCTATGAGGTTTAGTATATTAACTGTGAGATCCTGGGATGAAAAATGTATCAAGCAAGTTTATTGTAAGTGGTCTGTCATCTCTTTGAAGTATATTCAGAGCATTGCTCCTTTCACTTAAAAAAAATTCATTAAAAAATATATAATTTTAATAGATGTCAGTGTACTTAAAATAACAAGTGCATTTTCAAATCATTTAATGAATATTTAATTGGCATGAATAATTGTCATTAACCACAGATAATAGAGAAACAGAGATAAATGTTGTTTACCAAAACTGCTTTCCATGACATCATTTGTGTTGCTTGGTAGTGAAGAAAAGCTATTGATTTATCCCTGTGACCATTTCTTTTCCGTTCTTAAACAGCTGCAGACAAAGTTTTGCCTTTATCTTTTAGCTCAAATCAAAGAATTTCATGGTTATATTGAAGAGCACATTTTGACTCATCTTATAGTTGAGATAAAAAATTAGAATCCTTGAGTATTTCACCCAATTTCCATCACTTCTGATGAACAGAAGTGATCCGTGATAAGGAAGAATATTATGAAATGCTCAGTGCTGGCCTCTCTGTCCCGTTCACATCCCATAACAACATTCACTCTCTGCTACTGTCCAGGCTGTAGTGAATCTCTCCATAATGGCACCTAAAAATCCTATTCTGACAAATTACAAATCATATTTGGGAACTGCAGTCTAAAGCTACACACAGGGTTTTGGAAAAAGTCTGAAAGCAATGGACACAACTGAACTCAGAGGCTTTACTTATTTTAGCATTAAATTGCTATTCCCCGTAACTAGGCTAAAGGAAACAAGGAGCAGCACACATGGGGAAGGTGTCTCTACTACCAAGAACTTCTGAAACTATTTAAAGTCAGATGGAAGCTGCTCTTCCTTATATAAGTAGTCTGCAAATATTTGCCTGGATTTCTAATAGTACCTTTATGTGAAGTACGGCCAGCAATTTTAGTAGCCATTATTCTCCATTACCTGACAAAAATGAAAACCACACCTCTGCAGGCGTGAGGGGATGCAAGGCACACAAACTCATAAATATATATATTTTAAACAGCTTTTTAAGACAGATCAGAAAGGCAGCTTGCCAAAAAGTATGCATACCACACAGCTCTAGTATCTATTTAGTAAATTTAAAATACCATCTGTTTTCAAATAAACTGGATATAAGTAAAGTTGTGCAGCACAGGATATCTGTTACAGGAAAAACTTCATTTAAAGCCAGCAGTTAACATACTACATGACATTAAAGGTTAGCTACGTTAGCTATACTTCTGTACGGTAGAGCACAACTCTAGAACCAAAGGCTGCTTACAAAAGGCAGGGACTGGGGAGGGGACAATCTAGCAATATGGCAGGACATCAAGACAAATTTCTGGGATTATTTCTAATTTACCCCTAGCAAATAAAGCAACAGTCTGTGGTTTTATTTCAATGATACTTGAGATTCTGAAGTTTGACTATTCAGCTTATCTGAGAGGGTAACAGATAAACATGGTTGAGCTCTACCTTTCATATTAAAAGTTAATTATGTTTAAATCTAATGCAATGACTTGTTAGATATCTAACTAGAGCTTTATCAATTTACATCAAGCAAAAATATATCTTCTCTAATGAACCCAGGAAAGCATAGCTACAGTGTTTTTAATTGCCAGCATAAACTCTTTGGGACTCCTTATTACTAGGAATGATTGCTTTTAGTACATAACTAACCACTTCATCCCAGCTCAGCCTTCTCCAACACTACACTGCAGCATCCTGTACTCAGGAAGAGACCTGAGCATGTCTGACCAGGCCATCATGGCTGGAAAATTAAACTGCAAAGTCACAAGGACATAAACAGCTGGAGTGGGTGATCCAAAGTAGTTCTGCTCTGCTCCCTGCTTCAAGAAGTCCTCTGTGAACTCTGATACAGCTTGCTATCCTTAAATCCTTCCCCTCATGCTTATTTAATCTGTTTTTTTGTACAGGAGGAACACATTTGTAAGTGTTCCCCACCATTCCTTACAAATGGAGGATACACTTTTGCATGTAATTAAGATCCAATCACTTAAAAGACGTAAACTAGAATTTATTTCACTGGCATAGGCTTTTCAACAGCAAGAAGAGGCTCTGAGTAACACTTGGGATCCCCTGTATTCGTCTGTATGCAAACATGGTCACAAAAGTTTGCCACCTAGAAAAGCAGAACAGATGGGAAACACATCCAGATTAAGTGATTTCAAGGAATACTGGCACTGAGCTAAGAACTAAGCACAGATCTTGCAAGTCCCAAGCGCACGTCTTTTCCACAAGATCATTTATTGTCTGTCAACAGAAAGCTTTGTGTGAGCCAAAACCAAAAAAACAGAGGACAAATTAGGTTTCAGCTTGTAGTGCAGGTCCTTCATGACAAATACAAGGTGTGATTTTGTTTCTTAAAATAAAATATTGATTACATTTAAGAATTTCTGTCCTTCCTCTTTTCAGTTTATTTAAAGCTAAACCAAACTCTTAAAAGAACTACTGCTTCATTATAGAAATAGCCCATTAAATAACTGTTAGTACAATAACTTTTGTTGAATCACACCTGTGCGATTTCTCTCTGGCACATTTTCTACCTCAAGCTGATGTTTAACCAAAAATTCCTGAAGTCTTGGAGAGTTTAGTGTCTCAGCCTATATTCAAGCTTCCACAATATCTTTCTTCTAAAATCCACATCCACATAGTAACCTTATTCAGTAAGCTCAGGCTATCTATTTACACTATCTGCTTTTGTGGTAAAAAACCAAAGGTGTTACAAGTCAGCCCATAGATGGTCTCTCCTAGTCATCTCCCACATAGGGTGAGAAGAGCAGACATCTGACAGACAGAAACAGGGCACATGCACAAGCAGCATACAGATGGGAATACCGCATCTACTCCAGCTGATACACAATGTGGTTGATTAGCAAATTTGAGCTGGATAACTACTTAACAAGTATTTTTCACTTCTGGTATCTTGTTCATCTACTTCAGTCTGCCAGTCTGGCTCTGCCACTCCCACTTTTTGTTTTCTCTCCCCCCTCCCCCAGTAAAAGAGTCCCATTGAGTGAGACTATTTGCAGAATAAAGTATTACCCAGTGAGGAGGTCAAAACATACCTGAACACATAAAGGTTGTTCTGTCTGTCAATACGTTTTCAAAAAATTTCTGCATGAGCAATGTAAGCTTTGGGAGTTCCATTCACCATAGGCATGTTGACCACCAGATAACAAGTCATTCCCTATTATTCATTACTGGACAAGTCTACTTCCAGCAACAGAAATACAAAGCCACAGAATCCTAGGCCATTAGAGAACAAGGCCAGTTCTTTAAAACATTTCAAATTCAACCAATGCTTCTACTGAAGTCTTTCCTAAAGGCATTTCTGCCACTAAATAAATTGCAACTACAGAAAAAAAAGAAAAAAACAAACTAATCTAGGGAAAAACCTCTAGATTAATATTAAGCCCCCCCCCCTTTTTTTTTTTCTTTTTTTACCCCCCCTGCTGCTATTCTGCCTTTCTTCTGTATTTTTTCAGGCAGTCTTGCAATTCTTTGCCCACACAGTACGATTACAGAGCTTCCTTAGCTGTCCTTATGGCACTTACCAATGCACACACAGCATGCACCCAGGGCAGTAACAGCACACTTAGGTGAAACAAACTGTCTCCTTCATCCAGATACTGATGTATGTTTGCACACATTTTATTTGTCATCAGTGTTCTGTGCAATTAATCATCATCTTGATTCTGTATGCAAAGGTGTAATAGGGAAAGCAGCAGGATACATGCAGCTGGTGAGATGAATTATACATATGCACTAGCTTAAGTACTCCCCTCCCTTAAGATACTCACTTCCAACTTGGACTGATATGAACATGTTGAGCAATTGCTGCGGTTTGATAGCAGAACTTGAATGATTTTACACTGTGCGTCTATGGCCCCATAAAGTCTTCCTGAAGTTTTTACAATGTTTATTTGAATATTTAACATTCAGCGATGGAACACTGTTTTACAACTTTCCTACTTGACTTAGTGCTTGCTGTTTTATTTTGGGTACTATATTGCTGGTAGTTTTTATTTGCATAAAGTTGCTTCACTAAAGAAATAAAGATGTATTTCAACTACAAGAGCTTGGAGTAGAAATTATTTTTCTCTTTCCTTTACCTTGTTCCCACTTCAAAAAGAAAATCTTGTGTTGCTTGAAAACAGAAGCAAATAAAAAGACAGATCACCGGTGAAACAAGCCTTGAAAGAAGCACTTCAGGTAAACATGGTTAAGCCTTACCTTTCATATTGAAAGTTTAAGTGATTACGTTTAAATCTAATGCAATGACTTATTAGATATCTAAACCACCTCAAACTTTGGTGACAGTCAGCTACAACTATCATGCTAATAACTATCAGCGCAACACTATTCTTATCTGCTGCATTTTTGTACCTCTTTAACAGCCTCAAGAATCACGGCAGCCACCAGACTTGCATCTTCCTGAAGGGGCAGGACATGTACAAAACTGATTTAGTAAGTTTTGGTACTTATGGTATGGACTGAAATGAGGCCGCTATTAATAATATAAATTAAATCTTTCATAAGTTTAAGTACTCTAAGGGTTCGTAAGGGTTTTTTCATGGTTCTCCATGTTTACCTATTTTACTGCACACAGCTTGACCTAGTATTTCAAATAGCAGGGAAAACTCAAACTGACACGGGCACTTACTGAACAGCCCCAACATGGAAGAATTTAAAACTCCAGATAAAAAGAAATCCACAAGTCTACTGGCTATCATCTACAAGCGGTTCTGGTACCAACTACATGTAATGGCAACGTGGTCGGAAGAGGGGGCTGAACTGTTACCCTTCTGGCACTGCTGCAAGCAAGAGTGACCTGAAATGGTCCCAGATCATCTCTACACGGCACCCATGACTTGGTCACACTAGCAGGTACAGGCTAAGGAAAAAGGAAGCCACCTCTCTCTTCCTTTCCTCCTCCCCTGCTCTCAGTCCAACAGTTATCTCTGAGGATTGATAGTGTCTATATTCAGATAAATAACTGACATAAAGATGTGAATAATTTACTTTAATACTCTTCTTGTAGAGGATTTTACTGAGTCTAAGAATGTTCATTTAAACACAGGCTGGAAAGAGCCACCCTCCTTGGTTTATTCGGTCTATAGCTAAACTACTTCCACATTATTTGTTCGTTATTATTTATGTACATCATTACAAACTATGGACCCAAATCCTGGCCCTGTCTCTGCAGCTGGATGAGCTTGCCCTCATTTCACCTGTGTCATGGTCTCCCTCTCAAAGGCTGGTCTCATCTTTTGAGAGAATTACTTTTCCAGGACCACTTCTGGTTTTATGGAGGGGCTGGCAGAAGAGAAATACCACGTACTGTTTCTGCTTACCTATTAGTCTGATACATCTGATTCTTCCCAACATCAAATATGCACCGTAGAGATAAGTATGAGGCAGAAGTATGGGAAATGTAAAATTACTAGGCAATAACACTGTCAAGAATATATTTGAACACACAAGCTATGTTGCTATAACACGAGCCCACTTTTTCTCTTGTTATGACATCATTTACCTCAGACAAGACAGCCACTTTCCGAGAGGAGCAATGAGGTGTTCCCAGAGTGCAGCTCTCCAGTCACTTTTACCTTCCTTCAATGTCAACAGTTAACAAAAACCCTGAGGAAGCTGAATCTGTGCAGACGATGGAGAGTTCAGTTTAGCTGCCTTACTCTCTTGTACTTTGGAAATGATTAATGGATTTACTGGAACTGTTGACAGAAACGCTTAACTGTAAGCAAGTATTAAAGTGTCTTAAGAAAGTGCTAATTTCAAACTGAAGCAGAAATCCAAATATTAATCCTGTAGTAAGGACAGAAACAATGCCATGGAATTCAGTGGGTTTAATTTTAACCCAGTGATTTCTAAAGCGTGAAAGATATCACCAGCCAAGAGGATCTAGCATATTACTGTCTTTAAATGGTGGCATTTTTAATTAACTGTAGCCAGGGCAGGGGGGAATTAACTTTAACAAAGCACTAGGCAATGGAGAACCCACCCTCCAGGAGTGTTCAGAGGATCACATGCTGAGCAGTCCCAAGCAGCAGCTAAACACAGCCCAAAGCGGCTTGGAGGCAGACTGCAAGCAGAGCACAGGGGCTCACAGCTGTCACTGCTCCTTGCCTTAGGCCATCAGGGACATAAGACTATTGATGAAGAAACCTTCCTCTTCCTCCTCCTGCTCTTAAACATAACCCTAAACAAAAGAAGGTTGACAGTCTTGTTAGTATCAATTACACATTAAAAACATATCTTTGCACCCATTTCTCCTTAGGTAATGCATTAGCAACACTACTGGCACTATTCATTGCCTTCATCTGGTGACACAATGGCAAAATAATTTAATTAGACTGATTGAGGCATAAAAAAAGTAATGAATCTTACAAGCAGAAGTTAAAGGATGGTGCTCTCCTTTGCTGCTCAAAGTATTTGAGAGATGTCACATGAGTGCTTGATTTTGAGCATAAATGTTATTGCTCTGCAGAACCCAGTGTATGATTCATTATTCAATATAAATTTAGCTTTGGGCATGTACTTAAGGATACAGTATTTGAGATTGTGATCATCATATAATACCAAATAAGACTAAATAAAAAGGTAGCCCAATGCATTTTTAATATTTATGTGAAATAATAAAGCACCCATAGATTTAAGCTAAGAGATCTATAGAGAAAAGTCTAGGAAAAAAATCCAGAGTTTTTATGAACTAGGTCACTAAACAACTGACCATCATTAATGACTACTACAGTAGTATTTAAAGCCGAAGAGAACCTGTTGTTCTTTTGCACTACAGGAATGTGTTCATACTCCTGAGCTCACAGTGACAGCGATAAAAGCAACAACTTTACCAGCTGATAAAGAGAAGGTGGCAGAGACAACTCAGAAAGGTAACAGTGAAATACAGCACACTTAACAGACTGCTAGAGGTGCACTCCCAGCTGCTTGAGCTTTTACCCAAAGACGTTTGCTCTGATCGGTTGGTAAGAGGACCCGCAGTCTGGGACTGTACGGCATTCCCATACTGGGGCGCCACCCTGCTACTGCACTGTCTTTCAGCGTCCGGAAGACTGAAACATCAGTGAATACTCTCTGTTCTCATAGAAATTTCATATTTATGTTCTCATTTACTCCCTCTCAACAACCCAGAGTTTTAAGGACATCTGCCATGCCCTCCTCATCTGTCCCTTCTGTAAAGCAAACGGACCTTGGCATTTCCCCTCTCCTCCATGTCAAATGTTTAACGCTCCTGAGCTCCCCTGCTCACACCTTGCACAGCTCTAACACACCCTTGAGATGAATTCTGTGCACTCGTCGGTTCCCTTCAAGTTACGCATTCCAAAAGTGGCATATTGCATTCTCTGGTCTTTTCACAAGTAATTTCTAACCTTCTCTTATTCTTTTGCATGCTACCAAACCATTAAGCTGGTATTTTAAAACTACCCAAAATTATTAAAAAAAAAATCTCTTTCATAAGCAATAATAGCAAATTTTAAACCCATTAACATGTACAGATAGTTAGGACTGGTTTTCCCTCAACATATTTTTGTGTCTATCAGCACTGAGTTTCATCTGGCACTGTATTTTTCATTCATGATATTTTATGCAACTCTTTACCCACACATTGGTGTCATTTCAACACTCTGGAATAACTCAGATTCTTTCCTCCCTAATTCAGTACTTCTTCCAGGTTAGTTACGAACATCGTGAATGCTGCAACTCTTAGTTACGCTACTCGTAATGAAATCTGGTCTGTAATACCTGTAACTGCCTGGGGTTTTAACCTGTTTATTTACAACTGATGTCTAAATACCATTCACCTACAAATGCTAATTCTGTAGTGGTTTGGTTACTTTAGGAGCCTTCAGTGAAAAGTTTTTTTTTCGAGTTTTTGGAAATACAAACACCCCATCAAGAAGATCACTGTTATCAATCTGCTCCTTCAAAGAGCTCTAACAGAACAACAATACTTCATCTTCCTCTACAAAGACATACAGAGTTTTTCCTACTGAAATCATATTCATTCATAACTGAGAAATGCTGTCATTTTCACATTTCATGAAAATAGGTCTTGGCTTATTATAAACTGCCAAAGGTGCCTCTGAAAAAGGATGCAATCTCTTCTATCACTGGAATACCATGATGAAAGCTCTATGGTGAGCACAGAATGACTCTCCTATTTGAATAATCCGATAAATAGAGCCTGTGCCTCAAAATAAATTGAAACTTCTTAGAAAACAGAAAATGTAACAGAGAAGGTTCTTGATGCAGTACATTGGATTTTGTAGTGCACCAAATAAAGTACTTAATTCTGCAACACAGCACATCCATGGGTTGCTAAAGTATAATGATTGTCCAAGGTGTGGGTCATAGTCCCAGCTTTTACAATATGACATGGAGCCTGCTTTGGGCTGTTCAGCAATACTTCTTCTACAGCCCTTGTACCTGCTGTGATTCACACAGTTCCATCTCTGTCAAATCAAATGCGCCTAAATCACATTCTCATTATGGAGGAAAATTTTACTCAATTCCCAGTCACTCATCATAACATGATACACTCCAGATCAAGCTGCCAGATAAACCTGGACAACAACTGTCACATGAATTTCTTCTAGTTAGTCATCAATTTTCCTAGCATTTTCCCACAAGTAAAATTTGTCACTGCTGGTGTTACCATTTATTACAGAAACAATGTAGTCTTCCCTCTTAAAAAAGCTACTGTACAGCTTCTCTGGTTGCCATTTATGCATAATACTATGCATTACACTATAACCTTCAGGAACACTACACCTTAGTGCCTGCACCAAGGGATCATACTAGTTCACTTTAATCAATGCTTACTGCCTCAAGGAACAGAAGTAGGGTTTCTTATTGTTACAGACACGCTTTTAAAAGGACTTGCAATACTTTTCTTAAAAAAAAAAAAAGTTCTAGCCATTTGCTCTGATTAGTTGTCTCAAAGCAGGTCCTAAAATAGGATATGCGCACACTTAATTGTGTTCAGGACACTGGTAGAAGGAATGACAATACTATGAAGAAATTAACAAACAGCTCAGATCAATCATTACTTAATTTACAGAGCTTGGCCATCCGCAGCCTGGTGTTCCTGACTCATGCATGTGGGTTGATTTTCAGACAACCCTTCTATTCTTCAGCTGCTGAAACTCCTCAAACTTGTTACATCCAAAAGGGGGAAAATGCTAGAAGAGGATTCTCCAGGGCTTTTCTTCCAACTTCTACCATGAAAAATAAACCCAAATCCTTTTTTTCATCAACTCTTCACTTCATAACAGTTCTGTCCTTAAAGAAAAGATATTCAATAACCTCAACTCCTCCAGTAATTAGAAACCCTATTTCCAGCTTTAATAGTTCTTATCCTATTTGTAGTGGGTTGTTTCTAACCAGCAGATGAAATACAGAACATCAGAAAAAGGATGGTATGTAATTGATGTTTTTCTTCCTGTTGAATCAGAGTTCAGTTTGATGCTTCTTGAAAAGCCTTAATACTGCAACAGCCCTTAGCTTCTGCTTTTGATCTCCCTGCAAGAGTGACCACTACCAGATTCATTAAAAACAGCTTGATGATTGCCCCCTGCTCATGTTTTTTCGACATGCTGTATACACAGCGAGCTAACTTTAGTTCTGCCATTCCTCCTATTGTGCAAACAGCTCTATCTGCTGGGAATGTGCTAATCAGGCTCTGTAGGTCCAACTCACACACCATAAACACATGTCACAACAGCAGGCTGGATTTACCAATTTGCTTTCAGTTCCTGCTGTTCTCTTCCTCCTCCAGCTTCCTCCTCCTGTTTCCATTTGAAACAGAACAAACAGGTTTTCAGCAGGAACAGCTACGTCTTATATAAAAAACTCCAACAAAGTCGAAACCAGAAAACCTCAAAACCAAAGAGAAAACCTAATGAAGCTGATTCTATGCTAAGCATTCACTTTTTCCATCTTTGCAGAACTTGTATGAACCAAACATTCCCATGTTTTACAAACCAGTCACAGCCCAAAGGCACCAATGCCACCTTCCTCCCGCCTCCCATCAGGGAAAACATTAGTAGTTTATTGAAACACACCAACTTTTGCAATACCTTAGAGTTTCCAAACCTCAGTTGCAGTGCTTGGCCTCTAGGCCTTTCATTTTTCACCTCTGGTGATTTTTAGTTAGTGCCGGTGCACACAGCTTATTCGGCATCCTCCAGCTGCCCTGCCTCCTTGTTTATCTGCTAAGCACAGAATCAGCCTCTGCAGTCATTGCAAAAACCTCGGTGAAAAAAAATCCATTCACACTGGATGAAGCACATCTACTCTCTTGATCATCACTGGGGAAAAAAAAAATGTTAAGAGGTTTACCTCAAAAAAGCTAAATCTTTAAAGGACAGGATTCTATTCCATCTCTGTCCTATAAAAGAGTAAAAAAGCTACAGGCTCCAGGTTATGCCATTAGTAACTTTCCCAGCCATACGAAACCCTAGTGCCTCAAGCTCATTACAACCTACAAATGTTCAAGGAAATACAAGTATAATGGCCTGAAATGGTATTCAGTCAGGCATAGCCAAGGTTAACCACCACAAGTAATTCTTAAAAATCAATTGCATTAATGTGTGCACAGAGCAGTTGGTTTTAATTTGACAAACTACCACATATAACTTCACTGGTGCTCCATATCTACAGAACAATATTGAATGCCTGGAGCAAACAAAACATTTGAAGAATTTAGCTACAAAAGGAGGAAGCCTAAGGATGCAGTACATCCAGATGGTCCCGGGATTCTGCTGCAGCCATGTTTTCAGGCATGTTTTCATTTCAGATGGCCGCAGGCAGCTTTCCCACCACACTCCTCCAAAACAGCCATGTTCCTGCATTCCTCCACCAGCTGCTTCCCAAATCAGTGACGGAAGTGCCATGCTCTGCCAGGATGACAGCCCCCTGCTAGCCTGGGCTGGCCCTGAATCCATCAGAGGTTCAACTCAGGGTGGCATCAGCCAGAAAAATTTTAGCCCCTGACAGTTCATGATGGACAAACCTCTGAATATTGGACAATTTTAAATAAATGTTACCACTAGGCTTGTATTCAGCCCAAGCAGACCATAGAGCCTCTTGCACAGAGAGAACAGAAGGGCTCCCTACCTATAAAGCTCCTATATTGGGCATAGCCAGCAGCATTTGGAGAGTGGGAGGCTGCTGGGATCGGCACATGGGCCACCAGAACCATTCTCTGCTGGTCATGGCCACTTCCAGCCAGCTCAGTAAAAGCCCAGCGCCTCAGCAAGGAGAGCAGGGGCAGGGCACACGTGTGGGAAGGGGGTATGTTTCCATACTCTACAGAAAGTATAGCTGGAGTACAAAGGCTGAGAGACAGCACTGCAGGTCGCAGTTGTATGTCTCCTCAAAAGAATACACTATCAATTCAGCACTGAACTCTGCCAGGGACAAACTAAATGCTGGAAATAGAGCTTTTGCAGTGTCCCGGCTCCTCTTAATAAAATAATAAAATTAACCAGCATAATTCAGAAAAATATCTTGCCAATAAATTAAACAGTCTAGCCTTCCCCCACTGCGTTTTTTTAAGTCAGTTTACTGTTGTCTTAAATTAGACAAATGGTATCCCATTTCACAATAGCACCTTCTCTGGCATTGCTTATCATAAACAAGCATATGCATGGCTTACTGAGGATTCCTGTCTTCTAGCCCACGGATCACAATATCCCCTGAAAAACAGGAGCTGTTTATGTGAAGAAGAACATCATATATTTTCCATCCTTTTTATAATGTCAATAAGAGTCTGGGTATCTTATGCTTTATGTATTGCGCTTACCTGAACACTTTCCCCAGAGACACAAGTGGAAAAAACCCCCGCAACAACCTAGTTCCTTAAAACAATAAATGGATTTTTATAACTTTAAAATATTCTTTACTCCTACCAAAGAACATGGGCAATGTATTGTCACCCACCTTTAAAGAAACTTCCATAAATACAAAGCATGATCAAATTTATGCTGTTTACAGGCGTACTCTTATTTCTGCATTTGCAGCTCCTTAGTTTGCCAAAAAAAGCATTGAGACTGATAGGGGAGGATTGACAGACACCTACTAGAGCAATACTCACTACCAACATTTTAAAGTCAACTGCATTTAGTAGAACTTCAAAAGATACAACTTTGTTGCACAAATAAATGAGTGACACGTTTTCACTGTAAAAATTGAGGAAAGCAATGTCAAGTCGGAAGCACAAATATCTGACTTTTCAAAGACTGCGTATATTTGTTAGCAAAACTAAACAAAGGATGAATTACCCATTTTGCACAGAAATACACTGACAGAGGGGGCAAGATTAGCAACACATTCATGTATTACAGAAAAGTTGAAGTATGTTTAAGTTTCTTCTTGCCAGAAGACTGAAACCTCAATAAGCATTTTGTTAAGAACTGTTGATTTTTCTGCAGCTGTATACAAGGCTTTAATGAAAAAAGGAGACAAATCCAGACCTTTGCTCATAACTGTCAACATTAAAACTTCATACAGCTCTCCTCTATCAACTTCAAATGTACAAAGGTGTTAACATATAGAAGACATAATAGATACAAATTTGTTGCAATAAATAGCATGACTTAGGGATTCCAGGTAAAATTTTAAAGTTCTTCAAAAGCACTAAGTTGGAAACTTTCCCCTGCCTGGAAAAACCCCATTCCTTGATAAATAGCATTGTCTTGTAGCCTTGCTGATACCCATCTCAAGCTGAGGCCAGAGGCAACTGGGTGGCATGGAAGGTGCAACCCTTCCCATGCCTTTTTCATTTCCAGCTGCATTTGACATTTGATAGTATGAGATCCCAATCCAATCCACTTCTGCTGGAAGTTATAACTGGACTGCCAGCCCACTTCACCTGATAGGAATTTATTCAGGTAATTCCATCCCAGAGCAATTTGCCCTGTTTAGGCAGAAATTTAATTTATTAAAAATCAGAAATAACCTTGATTTCACTACATTTACTTCTCCATACGTTATAAATACAGACTTGTTAAAAGCACAGATCTTCACAGATAACATGATGCTAGAGAGCCCTCAGGACTGGAAATCACTCTGCCTACGTTCCACCACATGCCCCACCTGCTGTTCTTGCCCCTACCTGCCTGTAGGACAGTCAATTAACCTCCCTGCCCTTTATTTTTGAAATTCCTACCTCCAAAGAGCTCGCTTTCCTTCACAAGTGTACACGAAAGTACAAAACTGCTTCCATAAAGAAAAAGTGATGGGTCATTGTCATAGGAGACTCCCTGTGAAGGGAACAGAAGGCCCAATTTGCTGGCCAGACCCATTTCTTAGGGCAGTCTGTTGCCTCCCTGCGGCCTGGGTTAAAGATGTGAAGAGGAAGCTTCCTACACTGGTATGGTCGTCAGATTATTATCCATCATTGATTTTTCAGGTAGGCAGCAACAATTGCAACAATAAGTCTGAGAGCAATCAAGAGAGACTTCAGGGCCTTGGGATGACTGCTTAAGGGATCAGGAGCACAAGTAGTGTTCTCCTCTGTCCTTCAAGTTGCAGGGAATGATGAAGGATGAAACAGGAAGAGCCAGCAGAGCAATCCCTGGCTCCAGACCTGGAGTCACCAACAGAATTTGGGGTTTTTTGGTCATGGGTCAGTTTACATGACACCAGGCCTTCTGGCAACAGCCAGGGTATCTCTGTCTCAAAGGGGGGAAAGGGATAAAACCAGGCTCACTAGAGATAAGCCTGGGGGCAACATGCCAATGTTTGAGGGACAGTGTGCTGGTGAGGTCCTTCAGTCTGCTGTCTTGGTGGAGGTAGGGGATGGAGATCCATGTGGCAGCAAAGGCACAAGGGTTATTGATGTGTGAGAAACCACAGAAGTGCCTGAGAGTAGTCACATAGGAATTAGAGCTTCTCCCCCCAAAAAGGTAGCAGCATCAAGAGCTCAGCTGAAATGTACCTACGCCAGTGCATGCAGCGTGGGCAGCAACCAGGAGGAGCTGGGAGCCATTGTGCAGCAGGAAAACCATGATATAGTTGCCATCATGGAAACATGGTGGGATGCCTCGCACAACTGGAGTGCTGCAATGGGTGGCTGAAAACTCCTGAGAAGGGACAGGCAAGGAATGAGAGGCAGTGGGGCAGCGCTGTGTGTTAGGGAGTGTTTTGGCTGTAGAGCTTGATGATGGTGACAATAGGGTTCAGTGATTATGGGTAAGAGCCTGGGGAAGGCCAACAAGGCAGATATCGTGGTGGGAGTCTGTTACAGACCACCCCACCAGGGTGAAGAGGCAGAAAAAATAGCTCCCGGCCGGGCCGGGGGGGGCTCTGCGCGGGGTCAGGAGCTGGGGGGCGGCCGGGCCAGGGAGCGGTGGGGCATGGAGTCACATCCCGCTGGCGCCGGGCACACGGGGGGTTCCCCAGGGCTCAGCGCCGGGGCCCGTCCTGCTGCGTGTCTGCACCGCCGGGCTGGGCGAGGGGAGCGAGTGCCCCCTCAGTCAGGGCAGGGGGCACCCAGCTGGGGGGGGGCTGAGCTGCTGGGGGGGCAGGGGGCTCTGCGGGGGGGCTGGGCAGGCCGGGCCGAGGGGCCGAGGCCAGCGGGTGAGGGTCGGCAGGGCTCAGCGCCGGGCCCTGCCCGTGGGGCACAGCAGCCCCCGGCAGCACTACAGGCTGGGGCAGGGGGCTGGGAAGGGCCCGGCGGGACAGGGCCTGGGGGGGCTGGCTGGGCCGGCTGGGCGGGAGCCCCCCGTGTGCCCAGGTGGCCCAGGCGGCCAGCAGCGGCCTGGCTCGTGTCCCAGGCCGTGTGGCCAGCAGGGCCGGGGCAGTGCCCGTCCCCCTGCGCTCGGCACCGGTGCGGCCGCCCCTGACTCCTGGGCTCAGGGTTGGGCCCCTCACGGCCAGAGGGACATGGAGGGGCTGGAGCGTGTCAGGTTGTGCCAGGGGAGGTTTAGATTGGGGATTAGAAAAAAAAAAAAAAAAATCAATCACTGAAAGGAGGGTGGTCAAGCATTGAACTGGCTGCCCAGGGAAGTGGTGGAGTCACCATCCCTGGAGGTATTTAAAAGACATGTAGATGTGGTGCTCAGGGTCATGGTTTAGTGATGGCCTTGGCAGTCCTGAATTAATGGTTGGACTTGATCTCAAAAGGTCCTTTCCAATTTAAATGATTCTGTGAATCTATGATTTTCTAGGCTGTTATGAAAGGGAACAGTTCTGTGCGCTGGGGTATGATTTTACTGTTGCAGTTTACTTTGGGGCTCACCTACTTTGGCAGTCTCTCCCTTCTGGACACTTCAGAATAGTAAGTCCAAGTGGGTTATGAACAACTTTGGACTGCAAAATCCATCTTCATATTAAAGACCCAGGTACTGAAAAGCTAAACCATGGCTTTTTTACCACAGTGGGCCTGTTTTTAACAGCCACCAGACTCAGGCCTCTCAGACACAGCCTTGATCCAACAGTGTAATTGTCACCCAGTTTCCTTAAATTCAGAAAGCTAAGTATCACAGCGTAGTATATTAATGGCAAAACAAGAACTCTGATAGCACAGCTGTACCACAGCTAGGAGTCCAGAAACTTTAACCTCTAGCTTCCTAAACACGATGCTCAATATGCTATACTATAATTAATTGACTTACCTGCTTAGAAACATGTCACAACTATTTTTGCAACTGCTTTCTGAAATCCAAGAAAAATAGATATTCTTTACATATGGATACTCTGCTCGGTATCTTTGAATCCAAAAGCATAACAGACGTACCATCTGCATCAGCGGAGCTTCAAGTATTAGATCTGCATATTCAGCTGAACAATTTCTCTGTTTTAAAGGTTCTTACCAGATGCTGCACATATACTTGCAAGTAGATAAACCCAAATTAACAGTAAGGGTGCTTAGTAAAAACACCAGCTAAGTATTTCCCCCAAGGAGTGTGCTCTAGAGCTCAGACCTGCCTTGCCTGCTGCAGGAAAGCAAGAACCTAAAGCATGACAGGATCTCTTGAAAGCAGACCCAAGTGACTGGGGTCTGTGCACATGCGATGAGGCCACAGCATCACGAACAGACTACAGAGAGAAAAATCAGGTTTGACCAAGGGAAAGTTTTGCTTTATTTGGATCCCCAGAGGAGAGACCCTCAACGCATGATGAGAATAACAAGTAATTCAGAGCATAAGGTAAGAACTGATCCGGTTCTGACATGTCCTTCCCTTAGGTTCTCTCTGGGGGCCAACGGTCAGACACAGAGAGCTGGGCAATGTAAATCCCAGGGGACTGTACATCTCTAGCTACACATCTCTGGTGTGGCTTGAGGAGGGCACTTTTTCCCCCTGATGCAGGCACTTACAGATATATTTTTTTCTGGAGTAACATCTGTGCTCCTAATAGCGATTCACACCTGATTCTGCTCTTGATAATCCCACCATGCTTTCTGGTGCTCTTCTTTCTTCCAAGGCATATTATCCTGTATACATGGTGCATTTATGTCTTGTGTGTGCTTTCCTTTGAGGAGGTGTTAGGGGTATAAATGTACCTTAGCAAAACAAATCTTTGAAACACACACCTTAAGAGAGTATCAGAGTTCAGAGCAACACTAAGCACAACACACCTATAATATCCCTAATTCAATCTCAACAATCACTCTGTAGTCTTGACAGATGTCTGAGCTACAACCTACTTCAAACTAGGCCAAGAAGCATAAAATCCTTACTGGGTTACTGGATATTCCATCAAGCAAGAGACATAGGAAATGAATGGGAATCTTTCCCTGGTAATACCATGCATTTGTTCCAAAGGATTAACTTCATTTCTGTAGATCCCCAGATCAACTGCCTCAAGCGAATACTTATTTCCTGTACTCTGAATGGAGGACATTTCTCTAGCATTCTATGTTACTGAACAAAAGCAAGTTGAAAAACAGTGAACACCTCAAATTTTGCTCATGTGAGTTTCTGCTTTAGCAAAGAAAATGATAGAAACAGGTCAGCATACCTCCTACAAAAGTATCACTGATAAATTTGAATTTCTGGCCATATTGTGAGCTATACACGTGCTGCAGACATGGACTTCATAAGGAAGGAAAAAAAAATATCTGCACAACAATAGCAGCAGAAAGGAGGAGTGAGACTATATGAGAGCAACAGCCCTGCAGACACCCAGGTCAGAGCAGGAGGGCAGGAGGTGCTCCAGGTGCCAGGGCAGAGGTTCCCCTGCAGCCTGTGGTGAAGCCCATGGTGAGGCAGGCTGTCCCCCCTGCAGCCCGTGGAGGTTAACGGGGGAGCAGGTATCCCCCTGCAGCCCGTGGAGGTTAACGGGGGAGCAGGTATCCCCCTGCAGCCCGTGGAGGTTAAGGGCGAGCAGGTATCCCCCTGCAGCCCGTGGAGGTTAACGGGGGAGCAGGTATCCCCCTGCAGCCCGTGGAGGTTAACAGGGGAGCAGGTATCCCCCTGCAGCCCGTGGAGGTTAACGGGGGAGCAGGTATCCCCCTGCAGCCCGTGGAGGACCCCATGCTGGAGCAGGTGGATGCCCAAAGCAGGCTGTGACCCCGTGGGCAGCCTCAGCTGGAGCAGGTTTGCTGGCAGGACTTGTGACCCTGCGGGGGACCCGGGCTGGAGCAGCCTGCTCCTGAAGGACTGCACCCTGTGGGAGGGACCCACGCTGGAGCAGTTGATGAAGAACTGCAGCCCATGGGAAGGGCTCGCACTGGAGAAGTCCATGGAGAACTGTCTCCCATGGGAGGGGCCCCATGCTAGAGCAGGGGAAGAGCATGAAAGAGTGCAAGGAGTCCTTCCCCTGAGGAAGAAGGAGCAGAGAGGCAACACGTGATGAACTGGCCATAACTCCCATTCCCTGTTCCCCTGTGCTCCTCAGGGGTAGGAGGTAGAGAAATTAGGCCCGGGAAGAAGGGAGGGGTGGAGGGAAAGGTGTTTTTATTTTAGTTCTCATTATTCTACTTTGATTTGAATGGTAGTAAATTAAACTAATTTCCCTGAGTCTGTTCTGCCTGTGACAGTAATTGCTGAGTGATCCCCCTGTCTTTATCTATACCCAGGAGCCTTTCATTATATTTTCTCTCTCTTTCCCAGTTGAGAAGGGGAGTGATAGAGTGGCTTTGGTGGGCACCTGGCATCCAGCCAGCACCAAACCACCACAATACAACCCCTCCTGCTTTTAACACTCTTACTGTGTGTTAAAGATGCTCTCTCCTCCTAGCTTAATATGTGTATGCTTCACATCTGGCAGACCTTTTTTCATAATGAAAAACTGGATAGGAATTTTTTTCCTATACTGAGTAAAGTAGGTTGGACAAAAAAGGTACCATTTGGTACTATTATGTGTGCACATACACACACACACACACAGAGTCAGGTCTGAGTATACACATTCATGGCTAAGCTTCCCAGAGAAACTAGATGAGTGGTTCAGGGGAGAGACGTACAATCTTTAGGAATGGGGAAATTATCTGCAGAGACATCTCTTGATGCTCTTATACCTTGATTGCTCCTTGGAGGGAACAATTCAGGAGGAGTTAAAATTCCATATGCTATTTTCAGTAAATGTACAGCTAAATCAACATTGCTTTTGTTCTATATCCTATCTCTTTGTGCTTATATGTCTTTATAGAGCCTCTGGGAAATTAAGAATCACCTTTTAAAGAGAGCTCAAGGCCAGACTTTCAAGCATAGACTTTGGGCTAGACCTACTACACCTATGAAATGAGATTTACCAAATCTTTCCCTCCTAACCCCATATTCTTATGTTACATTTGCCACTATGAGTTAGTATGCATATTTTATATTTGTGTAAAATACAGTATATAATTATACATACACAACTTTAGAGCAATGCCTCCTTCGAAAAACCCAGTCATGCGAAGCACACAGATACAACTCCTTCCTTTAGTATGGGCACAGTCATATAAATTAACCATACGAGGAACTGATATAATTAATACAAGTAATGCCATGTGTAATGTAATTGCACTGCCATAGCTCTAATTTTTACCTGTGACCACATCAGAATTTGGGTTTGATCATTATTAAAGTCAAGCCATCAAAAAACCTAGACTAGAATACTAAAAACCCCAAACAAATTGTCCCTAAACTGCTAAATGGAAACATAATCCATGGAGTAACTAATGTTTTAATTTAGCATCTTGTACAGCATTTTGGAAGAAGTCTATGCAGTATGATGAAAGAAACTAAACCAGCATGTACATTATATTATTTCTCCTGGAAATGGAAGTGTTTTGAACAGACTACAGCAATATATTGTAGTAGAATTATAGAAGCAAGAATTATAGAAACCTACTGTTGAAGAAAAATAAAAAGAATCAAAATAACATCAGACAATTATGAAACCTGTAGAAGACAAAACATAAGATGCATTTACATTTACAGTAAGAGGTGAAGCAAAACTATGGAGTCATCAGTGCTCAAGTTTCAAATTATGTTTGAAATGTAATGGAAATAGTCTCCAGGGTATCCCAGTTGGATATGTGAAAGTCTCAAACTAACAGTACAGGAGAGATCTAAGTAGCTAGGTATTTAGACGACAGCTGGAGAGATTCAGGTGCTTAAGAACCAGGTGTAGAACAACACATGCTGCATTCTTCGTGCAACTCAGAGCCCTGCACTACAGCAACAGACCATAACCTTCCTAGTGAATCTGCAAGGCCTCAGGACTGAGGTTGCCAGACCTGCTCTGTCTACATTTCTCTTAAGCTGCCTGTAGCTTCACTTGGTTTACCCGTGACAGCAATTTCTCTAATCGACAGGGTTACCTGTGGCTGATCAGTTTTACTTCTGATTTGTGTGGTACCAGCACAGTGTCGAGAGAGAAAGGCCTGGTGTGATAGCAGAGACCTTGTGAAGCAGAGACGGAGGCTGTGGTGTAGAGGAGTACAGGCTTGGGATGAGAGGTGGGGCACAGGCTTGGCACCAGAGACCCCACAGCTAGAAACAACTCACCAGCGATCAGTTTAAAACTGAAAATAAACACAGACCTGCAGCTGGACAAAAACAGTTCTAGAGGTAACAAAGCAAAGCAAGAAGAAGCACCTAACATAACAAAGGGTACCATTAAATAATAAATTAGAATCTAACCCAGAGCTGTGGACCAGTGAAGAAAGAGGAAAGTTTAAACACACATTATCACACCTACAAAAATAATCCCAAGTGGATCCTAGGAGGAAGGAAAGGGGAACAAAGCAACACAAGAACAGGAGCAGCCTACTCCTCCTGGCAAAGGATTCCACCACTCCACCACCAGTATGAATCCACCAGCATTAGGACCCAGGGGAGCAGTGGAAGGGGGAGCACCCCACCTGGGAAAAGGGGCAGAGATAGAGAAGTTAGATCTGCACTAACAACTATGACTCTCAAGATTTTAATTGCACTAACAAAAATTTCTTGCCTTTACTTCTAAGATGGTGCTTCCTCTGTGCTCTTAAACAAAATTTTGAGCATTAGATAGAAATTGCAACATTAGATAGAAACAGCTGGATTTTTAGAAACTGAAACATGAAAAACCAAACCAAACCCCCTTTGCATTTGTTGTGCACCTTTCAATATTAAACCAGAGTTGGTCATAGGATTTTCTTCTTTTCCAAAGTGCATAACTGAAAGTGTCTGTGATATCCTCCCTCTCCTCATGTCTTCCAACCATCCCTAAACAAATGTTGACAAAACCGTTTCTAAATTCCTTTCTGTTTGCTAGGAGACTGGATAAATTTTGTTAGAAAGGAAGATGAATATGTACAGCTTTGTCAAATGCCACAATGGGAAAATATCAGTGAAGCACATAAACAACAATAAAGAAACTTAGGCTGGCTCAAAGGTACAACTAGAAGGAAGAAACTAGGATGGATAGCAAGCAAAGCTTCTTGGCAAATGAAAAGCACTTGGCTCTAACTCAAGGAAACTACCGTGATCTCTATTCCTCAAGAGTTTTGAAACTAGACTCAATAAAATGCGGAAGAACATCTTGCATTGGCAAGGAAACAAATTATATGGTCTATCCTCTTCCATTCCTGATTTCTATGTCTCTGAAGCATTCCAGCAAGACATTGAACTAATATCGTGTGTGTTCACTTGAGGCTGGAAGTTTTCTGCTTTGCTGCTGCACTACTTACAGCTTTCAACATAAATTCTAGCGTCCCTGTACTCACAGGCAAGAGAACTGGGACCTGCTCCACATTAGCATTAGGCAATTCTGTCTCCTATCAAAAGTGCTGTACCATCATCACTTGACTGGTCACAGCTCAACAACTCACAAGCTGTAAATTTACCACTCAAGAAGCTTAGGCTTCAAAACATTTGCTGTATTTTAGCTGTGTAAAATCCAAGCCTGTTGCTACAGAATCAAAGTGCTCGAGGGACACTTGTGCTCAGTAAAGACAACAGTGATTGTTCCATTGACTGAAAGTCTCAGGAAGGATTTTGCTGTTCAGTGGTATGTATAAAAACAAGTGCTATGTACAAATAAACTTCTATTTTTAAGTAGTAAAAAGCCTCACCAACATAATCAAGTGGTTTGTGGCACATAAATATGTCCAGCAGCTTTTGCCAGGGGTGAGATATGAAACAATACTTTGGTTTAGAGCTCAAGCTTTTTTCCCCATCTACCCAGCACAATGGGGGAATGGGCACAGTGTAATAGGCATACTGGTGCCAGCATCAACCTAGGTAACCAAGTCAACTGCCAAACACAGCAGTACAAACTCCACAGCTGGCAACTGATCTTACCTATGCCAGTCCTGTATACATTTAGGACAAGCCCGTACCAAGGCTTTACAGCCACATGCCCATTACTACCATTCATCGTGCTACCAGGTTTAGCATACTGCTAGCAAACCTACTTGAATTGCAGAGCTGGCTTCACTTTGATGCGCTGGCATATTTTAGCATCCTTTCTTGTGTGTTCCTCAACCTTGCTGCCTGAGCCTGCATGATAACAGATTTTCAACAAAGTGTAATAGTCAATGCCAGATGAAATTAACCCTATTGTTTAATCAAAAGGACTACAGCAGCTCCTCGGACAAGAAACTGTGATTTAAGATTTCTCTGTAGAAATCTTATCTCAGGAACCACACATTGGCATACATTAAAGTAACCAAAAATGAAGGTCCAAATTAAAATTCAGTCATAAGCTACATTCTCTGCTTACGTGATCATTTACTAAGTTATTTGCCAATTCACACATCTAATTCTGAACTCCCTGCTAAACATATAATATATCCTCTTTAGTGGAGGAGAATAAAGAAACAGTGGCATGGCAAAGCCTTTTGGAATTGGAAACAACTCAAAAGTGACAAGAAATATCTTAATTCTATTATTTTCCTTTAATAGCTGCAGAATCAGATTTTGTTTGAGAACTAAATCAAATATTTCTTGATGAAATCTGAGGTAGTGGCTGAGAAACATTAGGCATCAAATGTAATAATCCAAAGCAATTAAAAAAATTTCTGAATTTGTTTAATAAAATCCCAATTCTTTCTAATAAGCCTAATTTAAATCTTCATATTTCATGCGCTTAAAAACATAAATCAGGAAATATTGTAAAAACTGTGGCAGATGTATCAACCCAAAAGGTTGTCACTAATGAATCTACTGAAAAAGCAGTTTAACAACCACTTACTGCCACCATGACAAATATGACAGGTTTACAAATTAACATATTGGATACTTAATGTTAACATCCATGTTCTGTCAGGTCCTCCTGTGACTAATCGAAATGTAGCTTTGATTGCTGTGACTAATAAATAATCCTGGTTAATAAAAATGCTTTATCTTGTAATTATAGCAGTGTGAATGGTATCTTAATTATAGCTGTTTCAGAGCCTCATCTATCAATCAGTGATGAGCAACATTTCTAAAGGTTCACAAGCAGAAGAAAAAAAAAAGAGCCATTGTCCACTCGGTCTAAAATGGTCCATTGGCTCATCTCTCTCAGAAAGATTTGTTGAGCCTAGACCCCAACTCAGATTTACGAAGATGATCGGCAAAGCTCAGGAGCACTCACCTCACTTCACAGAATATATAACCATGGTAATAAGCCAGTATCCAGTTTTGAAGTGTAATGTGTGCTTTCAGCTGTCCATGATAGGAGCTACTGTACTGCATTTGTTGGGATGAATGCAGCATTTGGAAAGAAAGAATTCAGTTACTGGGATACACGTCTGGTATTCCAATTTCAGACTTTTAGCATCAGGAGTGCAACAGCAAGGCCATGTATTATTCTGAATGCAGTGATATCGCTCCCTCTGATGTTACTGACCCAGGCACAGGCTTGAAACCTGAACAGCAGGCAACTTACTTATAACTGTGTATTTCCACGTGCAAAAGGGTCACTCTTGGACCTGCTCTGTTAGCCAGGTAAATTAAGTGAAAAGTACAGCATTCAGGCTTTGGAAGATTCATCTGAGCACAGGATGAATGGTACCAACATTAACTTCCTCCAGTTGCCATCCAAAATAAATGTATTAGCAACATTGGGCTAGTATTTCTCTGTTTGAACTAATGCTGGAAAAACCTCACAACACATTTAATATTTAATTGTGGAGTGGGGGTGAGTTTCACACACAATTGTTCTGAAAACAAAACTTATTTTCATTGTTTTCCACCAATTCTAATACTCCTGCAATTCAGTGAAACAGTTAAGGTCATAAGAACTATAGTTACAGGCAAACAAACTGTCCTATTTCAGGGTGGGATATAACATCTAACCATCAGCCTTTCTTTTCATGTGGCAAGCATGTTTCGTAAATCGTACTTCTGCATCGTGCAATGCAATAGCCAGCAGACTGCAGCCACTGTTCACTTCCACCAACTTCAAGAGATGGAAAGGAGGGAAGGTGGTCTCTCCCCCCCCATTTCCTGGCCCTGCACAGGTGACCTGGTGTTGATCTGGCCAGTGCCGACATTGTACTTAATTGCTAGTTTTAAAACTGCTGTTGTTCCAGTGCCAGTATTAAGTATTTCTCCACAGGACTGAACAGTTTCTAATAATAATGATGATCGGAAGGAAGTCTCTACTTCTGCAGGAAGACCGCAGGAGCCACCAACATTTTAAGTACTAAAATTCAGGATAGAATTACTATGCAAACCAATCCTCAGCACAAGCCTCTAAGCGTGAGGGCAATACAGAAAGCAAAACCACTTCATTACCTGCTTGTCAAAAGCAGAAGCCAATACAAAGAGACTGAAGATTCGAAGACACAGGCACAGGGACACTGACCTCAGCAGGAGCCTGAATGGCAGGAAAACATCAAGACTGCAGAGAACTAAGGCTGGACATGCAAACTGCCTTGCTTCTATTATCATCCAAGGAGGAAAAGCAGAATGAAAGCAGCTAAAAAATTGCAGTGCACTCCAGCAAGGTAGTGAAGGTCAAACTCAGCAAGAAACAATGCATTCTAATGAATATTTCCCTCAACCCCTGGAAGATTAGATTCAGCACATCTTTAAATCTCACAAATATATTAAACTGTTCCAAAAAAGAATCTCTTAGACATGCAAACTGCAGAAATATCTTGTTTTGTCCTGGTAGAGCTTCTCAAGTGCAAGTCTCCAAAAAAGTCTTAGGACAGGTACCTATAATCAGAAAAAAACAGTTACCTTATGGAATAGGAGCCACCACTGCAGGGAAAGAGACTTAATAGTCAATACTGTTCCCAGAAGAAATAAAAAATTCTTCAAGTCTGTGTTGACACACAAGCAGAAAGTCTTCTGCTAATGATCAGACACCTGATTACTTAAAAGTGAGCACAGTGGGGCAGAATAGATCCCTGTGCCAGTGGATTAGAAGGCCCGCTGAATCTAAAATGGACTAAGGTTTACATGCATTTATGCAATACACATATGCAGGTTTAGACCAGTACAGAATTCCCACTGTATAAATCAATTCACTAGAAAGACAAAAGAGGGAACCTCAAGCTCATTTGCAACTATGTCTACCTTATAACTAACATTTTTCCTTGGCGCACACTATACACCATTAACAGGAAGTTAATGAACTGAAGAACTTACAATGATAGACAACTATCTGACACTCTTCTGAAGGACAAACCCCCCCAGGTTAAAGGAGGATATGTTAAACAGAATTAAAACTAAGACCACATTACAGACCCATCTTTGAGCAATAAAAGGCTCTGAAGTAGCAAATGCTTCAGCATCTGAGTCATACGCACAGCCACAGCTGGTCAGCTGCTTACATCGAATTTCTAAGGTCAGTGCTCAGCACCTTGCAGGACTACCTTGCAGAGCAACCCCAGAGAGGTAGATTTACATAAAATGGACAGTTAGGAGCTTAAACCAATGTCAAACAAGCACGCAATACAAGAAAACCAAACCAAACCAAACCAACAAAGGAGCCGCCATAACCCCAGAGGCATGAAAATGAATCCCAAACTGCCAGCGTTTTTCCTGCTATTGCCTTTACTCCATTTGATGAGGGGTAGGGTGATGTGGTGGGGAGTGGGGTGGAGGGCAGGAATGATGCATGTATGACCAGTATGCTATATTTACAGTAGCCTAAAGTCACAGGCTTTGCACTAGCACATGGAACCACTCTGCTACTGCATATAACACCTCATACGGCAAACTTAACCGCCACTGGTCCTAACACGTGTCTGAATGAGAAGGCAAAGAACTGAGGCTCAGTTCACTGGTACGTTGTCCCATTTTCAAGTGTTTGTAATTAATACATACAGCCTGAACCTTTTCCAGGCCTTTCTGCTACAGAGGCCTAGTTGTCAGCTTACAACACTGCAGAAGATAAGAGATTGAAACTCCTGTTTGAGACATTACTTACATTACTAAGCCAATTAGCATTCAAATAATTCCTTCTTGTGATGCTAGAATAGACAGCAATCTTGTGCAAGAGAAGTCTCCTGTTTTTTCATCTGCTTGTTTTTCCCCGTTTAAAGCATTGAGGCATATTTAACCTTTGCCTATCGCAGTTACAACATACTGTTATTAAAGAAGAGAGTCTGAACAACTTGTGAAACAAACATTTCTACTTCTTAAATAAAACAGGAAAATTTTCCAGATTATATTCCAGTGAAATTGATGTTTTCCAAGGATATGTCGGCAGAAGAGGACATAAGAATGATTAATGGATGCAAACACACTGTGGGTACAACAGCTGGTAAGTCTCTTCACTAGAAAAAAACCTAACAAATCTAAGCTGCATACACTATACACAGTATTCCCAGCTGTAAACCTAGCTATAAAATATGCGTTAGGTATCCCAAGTCACAGAACGTGAAGATGGACAGACAGGAGGAAGAACAGTGTAGCAGACCACACTATATTATTTGTTTCATTTCTCTTTGACCATGTCCAAACAACTTGAATATAGGGTGACTCGCATAGAGGCAAATGCACTCAAAAATTCATAGGCAGCTATCCACTATTATCCATATGCTAAGCATATTCTGCCATTTCAGCAAACTAAATACATTTGGTTATTTTAATCTTCCCTTAAGTTAACATTTTCAGCCTTTACCACAATCTGCCTTCAGGGTGGGACCATACTCAGAACAGTTATGAAACAAACAGTTCTTTTCATATTGAACTTTTTAAATTCTCTTTTCTTCCAATTTTTCCTCTTTCACTACAGCACGGGTCTGCAACTGTTAGGTCTTAGTTTAAAAGCAAGCAGCTATGTCAGATAATTAGCAGAAGGTCTACCTGAGGGCTTTCCTGGGTAATTTGCAGCTTGACTGACCTATAAAAGAATTATAGGGAAATAATTCCATGGTACCTAAAGGTAATAGGTGTTTGTTCAGTTCAGCACTACTTAATTACTTTTCCTTTAGTTCAAAGTAAAAAGGAAATCATTTATTCTTCAAAACATTTCATGAGCTAATTTAAAATAATTGACTTCAAAACAAATATGAAGAAGAAAAATGTGAAATTCTTAGTATGTTAAAATGCAATAGTAGCAAAAAAACCCACCCCTCTTCTGTTTTATAGACATAGGATAGTTTCCCCTTTAAGTAGGATACAGGAGTATTGTGAGTATACAGTGAGTGTACTCCTCACAGTTCCAGAATCGTACTACAAGAAAATAAATGGCATTACAGCTTAAAATACTGATAGGTTTGTACTTAACATGCAGCAGTTTGGCACAGCCATCCTCATTGGATTCCATTATACAGTTACTGACAGTCACGAAGGAGCCTGAAACTGATTCAAGAAACCACACGCTTCTACAAACATGTATTTGTAGAAGAGTTTCTTAGTGTACTGTGAGCATAAGCACAAATCCAATGATAATAATAGTCAAATGTTTCTGCACATGTACAGCTATCTGTAGCCTCATTTTATTCTTCATGGTTTTGAAATGATCAAGTGTAAGAAATTCATTGTTCACATAAAACCTATTTTAAATGTGCAAATTTCAGATTTTGAGGAGAGATAAAACAGAAGAAATGAATACAGATATTTAAGCAGACTATTTAACTTAGGCACATCTGTAAGTTACTTCTGAAACCAGCATTCAAATCCCTCCCATATAGTTCTGTTCAGAACTAGAAGAGAGAGAGAGCTGCTTCCAGGCATGCCCATGCTCCCATCTGAAGCCACAACTACCTTCCCTCCTGTCATGGGCAATGTCATTAGAAAAGTGAAGACTAAGCAGGATGAAGACCTAAAATTATTTTAAGTTTAAAAAGCACCTTCTCCCATTTCTACCACATAAGTAGCAAATAAAACAGATAGGTACTGCCATTTGACCTGTGTGCATCAAAAATTCATCTTTCTGTCTTCTGGTTTCTGAACCTTAGGAGACCATAGGGGGAATGGACTTTCAAGGAGCCATTGAGGACTACCTGGCTCGTTGGGTTCTTTTCTTCTTTTATTGTTGGCTAGCAGATGCCGTTTTCAGACCACAGAACAAAACTGCAGCTGCACTGGAAAACCAGCGCATCTATACATACACCCATCAGTCCAGTAAGGAGTGCTCAAAATGTAAATTTTAAAATGTGAATTTGCACAATATGAAATTGGAAGACAGGTTTCTTTCGCCTATATAGTGATAACTTTATTGCAAAGAAATATTTTATATGAAGGCCTTTGAGATAATTTTGGAGTATCATAAAAGCTGCATCCAACACTATAATGAACACGCTACAGAGCAACTATGAGTGGCTCTGACTGACCCAAGTAAGAGGTAGAGTAATACAACCAAAAGGCAATGTTAAGTAAATCCAGAAGATATAGATGCCTACCAGGGATAAGATCTAGTCTTTAATTTGCAAGCCATACTAACTTTGTAATTGCTCTAGTTTTGAAACATATTTTTTGTCCCCAAAAGCAAAGCATACGTGGTGCATACCAGGGAAAGAAAACCACTATTTGTTATTCAAGCTGAATGACTGAGCTGAGATACCATCTGGACAGAGAGATGCCTCTGTCCAGACTCAATTTCCTAACAAATTCATTTTGACCATTTGGTCAACATACTTCTCTTGTTTTCTGCAATTTGAATGACCTAGTTTACCCTAGAAACATTTTCTCAAAGTGAATTTCCAAGTGAAACTAATCTGTACAGAGAATATTTGCATGCTTTTCCAATAGAGGCAGAAAAAAACAGTATCACAACTTTTGGATTCCTCACTGCAGTACTGAATTCAGAATTTGCCAGCAGCTTACAGAAAGATATTTACCAAATACATTGAAGAGAAGGTAAAGGGATCTAAATAGCTCATCGATATGCCTCAGGCAGAGAGATGTTCAATTAATGTAATAAATTGCTGAGCTACCAACTTACACCTGATGCATAGGTGCTTCCTCTTTCCTTTACCAACTACTCTTCATCCAAAAAGTGCTATTTCTACCCTTTATTCTAGCTGTAATTATTGGCACTTTTTTATGGTGGTGTTTTTTGTTTTTCTTTTTTAAACGGTTTTATTGATAGTTAAAAGATGGAGAAGTCAGCTGAGATAAACATCTCTCAGATTTCATATTATAAAGAAATGGAATCTAAACTAAATTTTAGTAAGAATGATATCCTCAAACCTATTTACATCTGTTAAACCTACATCTCTTCTGTAGAAGTTGGTTTTGCCTTAACAATGTAAATTCTGTAGTTATGGAGAACTAGCAGGCTGGGGAAGGGCGTTTGGCAAGAGAACAACAGCCCACTTCAGACCATGGAGAAGATCTTTGCAGCTGTTCTTTAGCTTTGGGTTTCTGTTTAAAGAAACTTATGCAAAGACTGTGCCCCCTGCCGCCCTCTCCAGCCTACCCACACGATTTCAAAGCTTACTTGAATAGCGTCACAGAAATCTCCTGCTAAATTTATCAAGACTGATAATCAGGTAGAGAAAGAAAGCATGTAAGTGTTCAGACTGGAAAAAACCTTCCCAGCACAGACTTTCATGAAATATCTGGCAAGAAAGCTTTAATTTTGGAGGAAGCATCATAAAAAGCATCAGAATTAGTTAGGTGTCAACCCCACAACACATCTTTAAGAAAAATGCTCTTCAGGTATTTCTGCAAGCACAAGAACATTTGTTCCCCCCTTATAGCTCCTCCTAACTGCAGGTCACTTCAAAAGGATCTGTAATGCTCGCACATCTTAGCTATTTCCATTGAAATGGCATCTAAAAGATGCTTAACTGATGATTTCACAAACAGAAATCTTGAACACAGAAACAGTATGCAAGCACAGCAGTATCACAAACACCCTGCAGATATGCCTTAACGTTCTGCTCAAAACAACCATAATTAGCAGAGGTTTGTGAAAACAAGGATACAAAACTTGAAAAGTTGTAGCCAGTAGCCCTGAGGAGGACCGAAGCCATCAGCATAGGTGGAAAATAAAACTGTTCAAATACCAGGTAGCGGGGCCAATATTAACAAAAACCCCTGAGCAACCTGGGTCAAATCTATATGCTTATTTCAGGTTTCTTCTCAAGACAAGCCTGCGGAACAGCAGCAGACTGTGATAGTATATGACACCTATTTTGGACCACGTACAGCAATCTTCTTCCTCCTGCCTCTTGCACCAAGGAAAACAAGGCTGTCAGTTAAGTGGTTAATGCTAGGAAACTCAGCCTGACCCTAGTCCTGATCTCCTGCCACTCCAGATGTCATCAAGGCAATCACAGCCTTTGGGAAGTTAACCTGCTACTGTGCAATCCTTGAGACACTGCACACCTGACAGGCAAGGAGCTCATGGAAGCAAATTGATCTTACTCTCCTATTCAGCAAACGTATTACTGGTGATCAAAAAGGCAGTGCATAAGTGGTTACATACAGCATTAGTTCCTTAAATGCTTTGAGGCATTTTTAAAGTATTATCAGGTCCCTGAAAGTAAAACTATGGCTGCATTTAGTCTGGTATTTGAGCAATCAAGAATTCCATTCATTACTGCTCTGATTCAATGACCTTACACATATAATCAATGGCTAAACTGATAAATGGGAAGACTTCTTAAAAATCTATTTCTTGAGTGCTGGAACTAAATGTTTTATTCTCGACAGCTGTAATTTATAATTTAGTGACAAGAACATTTGTTCCAGCTGTTCAGACCTATTTCACACAGCAGAGAGGGAGCACGCTGTATTTCCAAAGCCAGACACTACATTTGGATTGGGAACTGCTTGATTTATTTAGCATATCAAGTTATTAGCTAACTCAAAACAATCAGAAGACATTCTTAATGTTCATAATTAGAACACTCATCATGGGAGCTACGAGGTTGGAGTTCTTTAAAGCTTCAGAAATAATAAAGTGCCAGAAAAAAGTAAAACAAACTGGTAGCTTTTAATGTCAGGGCATAATTTTTTCATGTGGCTAAGTAATTTACTCCATTTAATTGGAATGATTCATGCCATGTATGCTCTACGCCAGTGTTTTAACATTCAGTTCACATGTTACTGGATCTGATCTTTCTAGGCCTAATAACATTTATAGTGTTTCTTATTTTCATTTCCACTTACGGCTGCAAAAACTGGCTAAATCTTATCCTCAAAAAGCTTGGTCCAAAAAGCTGACAACTTTTTCTGAAGCACTGGAGGGAAAAAGGAAAAACGGAAAAACTTATTACCACTTGGAAGACAGTTTTTGAGCACTCCAGAAACAATGGTTAGGCTTATCTTATCCAGAATTTCCTGCAGTTCTATTTTCCCAACAAGAAACTGTGGACCAATGTACAAAAAAAATCTTCCTTGTAATATCAACTACCTGATCTGTTTAATTTTCTACATAAAAGCATATAACATTTCACTAAAATTATCCAGTTCACGATTAACAAAAATATTCTTTCAAATATTTCAAGGTGTACTGCCTTGCTCACCCTTGTTCCTATAACTCCCAAACAGCTTCTACATTATCTAGGAAAACTAACATTAAACTTCTCAATAAGAAAAACAATTAGAGAGGAATAATTTGCACTGATTTACCTTTTAATACCCGTATCTCTATATTTGTTTCCTGCTTACAGATTTGGCTATCTAATGAAATTGGTATGTGCCAAATTTATAACTATTTTTCTCATTGCCTTTGGAAATTACTTTCATGAGACTATGCTGCATATTTAAGAAATATACTGTGCAGTGATATGACTAAGTATTTTCAAGGCTATTAAAGACTTCTTAAAAGTTCTATCATGCAGGAAAGAACTTAAAAGAAAAAAAATAATCAAACTGCATTGGAAAGAAGCCCATCTTTAATCAACAGGAACTATCCCTGGTAGACAATTTATTACATTTTTAACATTTCTTCATCTGAAATAGATGGCATAGTAAAAGAAGAATTGGAGTAAACAGACCTCAACTCAGATTTCATCTTCGATGTAGCAAGAGAAGTCATGACCTTTGGCAGGGATCTGTACTCTTCATCTACACTTCTAGCTTCATAGCAGAAAAGTACATCAAAACCATCGTTATAATAAAATACAGATTTTCTCTTTAAATAAAGAAGAATTTTTGTGAGTATTTTTAATATTAATCTTAAAGCTCATTTAAAAGTTCTCAGTTTCTGTTCATGAGAGTTTAGCCAGGATTAACCAACTTTCTCTTAAGCCTTAAAGCCTAAACCACTGACCCAGGACCAACACCACAGGTTCCTGGATGATGCTGAGCAGAGCGATGACTGAAGAGGGTCTTTTGATGCTAAACCCCACATTTGTTCATGTTGAATCTCAACACAAAGACATTATCTTCAGTTGAAAGTATTTGCAGAATTCCTCCTGTGCTGGCTGAATTTGTGACACATGCAGCGTCCCAGGAGGCTGCTGCTCTAAAGGAAAGGAGTTTAACGATAAATTCAGGGTACAGCAAGGTGCTACAGGGTGACTAGATGCCTCCTGCCAAGAACAACAAGGGGTGTTTTTAGTGTCGGCAGTAAGGAGCCACCTCTTCCAACAACAAAAGTGCAGGTTTCCTTGTCACCGGTGCGGCTGCCCCTCGACTCCTGGGCTCAGGGTTGGGCCCCTCACGGCCAGAGGGACATGGAGGGGCTGGAGCGTGTCCAGAGACGGGAACGGGGCTGGGGAAGGGTCCAGAGCACAAGTGCTGTGAGGGGCGGCTGAGGGAGCTGGGGGGGTTCGGCCTGGGGAGGGGGAGGCTCAGGGGGGCCCGTATGGCTCCCTATGGCTGCCTGACAGGGGCTGCAGGCGGGGGTGGGGGGGGGTCAGGCTCTGCTCCCAGGGAACAAGTGACAGGACAAGAGGAAACAGCCTCAGGTTACACCAGGGGAGGTTTAGATTGGGGATTAGAAAAAAAAAATTCACTGAAAAGGCGGTCAATCAGGCATTGGAACAGGCTGCCCAGGGAAGTGGTGGAGTCACCATCCCTGCAGGTTTAAATGTGGCACTCAGGGAGATGGTTTAGTGGTGGACTTGGCAGTGCTGCGTTAAGAGCTGGACTCAATGATCTTCAAGGTCTTGACCAACCCAAACGGTTCTATGATTCTCTCTCAGATCAGGGACTCTCAACTACTTGAACAAACATAAAATGAGAACTCAAGGATATGCAGGACGACCTTTCTAGATGTCCCCCAGTTGTAGAGATCGGACACAGAGCAGCACACTAATCCTCTGAACTCAGTAATCCCAATCTAGGTAAAGAATAAGAAGCTTCTTTACCTACACAAAACCAGTATGAGGGATAGGGTAGAGACACTGAGCCTTATAACTTGTTTGAGTTGAAAGGCTCTATACAGTGACAGCAAGGTTGTTCATTTTTCCCCTCTTTTAGGGGACTTTTCTGCTCTGAAGAACCTGCAGGATATTGTAATCGCTGTTGGGGCATCTTCTTTCATTTACATTCAGTGTCTTCCCTCCTGTGCATGTGTGGGAGAGGGGTAAACTCACACTGCTTCACTGATCATCTTTGCCTCCCCATGTTTCTGAGATGTTTTACATTCTGTTCTGGGAAGTCAGTTCGCTGCTTATGAATTTGAATGATTTCTTAGATGCCTGGGGGCCATCAGAACCAACACTAAATATCTCAAATTGATTTAAGTAATTGATAAAGCTGTAAGGATTTATGACCGATCAATCGTGCAGCATGTGAAGTCATGGTTTGACCTGAATAGTCAAGTGCCCATCTCCAGGTAGTAAACAAGTCAATTAGTTTCATATTGATATGGCAACACATTCAACTACTTGATACTGTGACTACACTTGTGGAAATCGCAAATACACACAAAAATTACATTTCTCAGGTGCAACTTCATAAGGTGTAAGAAGATCAGTCTTGTATCCCAACCAGAGACCACACAGTCTACCTTACCTGACAATCTTTAAGTAAAGGGAATGTCAGAAAAGGTATAGAAGGTATCAAGATGAAAGCCCAATAGTACACCTACGTATCTTAAAAAACAATCTACCATACCTGCACAAGCAAATGGTGAGAGACAGGCACTCAGGAAAAACTTCTGAGGTTTTTCAGGTTAAAGAAAAACTTACCAGTTCAACGAAACATTTGCCACTGCATCATTCTTTATAAGAAACACCACTCCCTTCTGGTAAACACACCATTCCTAGCAAGTTTCATGTACAGACATGTACCCTGAACTATTCCCTTAACCTGTTTGGTCCGTACCTGTACCATGCTCTTACCTCTCATCTCTGAAAGTAACATGAAATGACTCGGCAAAGAAAAATTTCAATACTTTTTAAGATTTTATATCCCCTCTACAGTTGCATATAAAGGGTCAGTACGCTTGTCATTTAGTCCTTTGCTGCTTGGAATGCAAAAGTGTAGCCTTTTGATAAAGGCTGGCAGTGACCCAGCTTTAGTTACAATTGTCCCATATGCTTTTACACTACTTAAACATTCTCACTTTTATCTTTTGGCTTCTATAGCCTTAGAATTAGGCACAACATTTTGATTTTTCAAAATACTGCTGAAACCAAAACACAACTGCAAACCCAAATAGACCATTCCTATTTCATTGCCTAGGGCTACAATTTCCTGCCTCTGTGTCACTGCGCCTCAGCCAGCCTGCAGAAGCAGTCTGGATTTGTGCTTGGGTGGGGCTGGGGTCCAGCTATTCACACGTGGCTGTGGAGATGCTGTTCAGACCTTCCCCGCTGTTCCGCACGCATGGAGTGGCTCTGACTTAACGACAACCCAAATTTACTGCAGGAATCTTAACAGAAGTTGCCTGGTCAGGATAAGCAGCTGTCAAATTGCAACTGCTTGATTTCCGACTGAATTAACACTAAAGACGACGAGCTGACATACCAAGGGGAGGCCGGTTCTGTTAACAGTTGCAGCAGTGGTTTCCCAAAGGATCTCAAGCCAAACATAAGACAACTGTAGCAGGAGATACAAAGGCCCACACAGCCCTCTATGCTGCCTCTAACAGTGCCCAAAACCAGGTAACTAGGGAGGAACATAAGAATGGGTCACACAAGTAGTGACACTAACCTTGAACCAGTCTCCCACCAGATTAATGTCCCCCAACTCCTGTTCTGAATTAGAGATCAGTTCCTACCTGCTCTCTTTGTGCCACATGACCTTATAGCCCAATATCAGCACTCCCCTCAGTAGTCTCCCCTCCATGCTGAAGAGCCCTAGCCTCATTGCCCCTTTTATAGAGCCCATTCCAAGGTTTCAATCAGCCTTGCTGCCTTCTCACCACTTCACTCAGCTTCAGCATATCTGGGACATCATCACTTTGTTTATCTGCACAACACGTTTTGTATTTCACTGCCCAGTCACTCAGTTTCACTGGATTCTTATAAAATTCTTCAGTCATCATTAATAATTCAAAGTTATTCAGCACAGTAATAAATGACATCAGGTATTCAACTCTTACTGAATCATTTATGCATATGCTGACCACCATGGGTCCCAGAACAGATCTGTTTGCCAACTCATTCGAAAAGCTCCAACATTTTGCATGGCCTGACTTCTTACAAAATCCAGGCTGACTCTTGACTCTGCAAGAAATTGATCTCTGTATCCAGTAATTCCATTTTCAATATACCACCGATTAGCACTATTTACTTGTACGTATCTCAAACTCATCAGCCTGTGGTTTCCCTTATCACCTTTTTGGAAAGTTGTAGCACATTTGCCATCTTTCAGTTCTCAGGTACCATGGTGCTTTTATGCAACACCGCAGCTACTCTTGCTATCTTGTTCTTGAATTCCTACAGAAAACTTGGGTTAACAACAAATTACTTGGCAACTTCTTTTATTTGATTCACCAATTCCCCTACCGACTCTTAAATTTGAAAGATTTTCAGAATAATTCTTTTTTAAGAATCGTTCCAGCACAGGGAACTACCATTTCTTCACAATGAACAACAGATGCAAAGAATTCATTTGTCATTTCTGAGCATCTTCTAGCCCTAGAGATTTTTCTGGCACAGGCCCTAATGCTAACGTTTTTGAAGACTTACTTATTAGTTTTGCTGCCTTTTGCAAATGGTCCTCTAACTCTTTTTTTCAGTCTGCCTTACTGCATTTCTACTTCTAACCTGTCAGTTTTTATAATCTTTTATATTATCCTCATTTAGATAAAGCTTCGAGCTTTTAGAGGACACTCTCTTGCGTTCAGTGGTAACCATCATGCTGCTATTAAGCGATGATGCTTCCTTTCTGCCCTTTCTCAAATGTTTCTCAATAGGTGGGAAACATTTGTTCTCTGCCTCCAGTATCGCATCCATGCCATCTGTAACTTTCAGCTTCCTTTTTAGCAAGCTGGCACAAGCTATTTCCCCATTTCCACACACCTCGAAGTGGAGCATGGCTGCGATAGATTATTTCATTTCTGTTTCTCTTGCAAGGATCCTGGAATTAATCATAATATTTCTGCTCTTGGACTGGCATTCTGAACCAGGCTTGCACATTATTTGACACTAAGTCAAAGGTACCTTTTTTGCTTAGAAAAGTAGAACTTAAGCCACTGCAACAGGGCCAAAAGCGAGAAGAGTTTTTGCGTTGCAATAGGGCAGCTCTGAATACTGATACCACCACAAACAGTGCTCTCTCAAACTACATGGGACAAACACAGCTTCCTGGCGCCTATAAACAAAGCAGGGTCAGCTCCGCACACGTGCATACCACCCCCCACCAGGCAGTGAGGACGGTTATATCAAGCATGTCTGGGGTACCTGCCAGTTTCTTCACCAAGACATAAAGAATCAATGAAGCTTTTAGCCACTATTTCTGTACATTTTGTGTGACGCTGATTTTACTGAAGTTAACAGTTATGCCAATTTAGAAGATGCAAAAGCAAATTTTTAAACATAGTATGCACTGATAAGCTTACTTCTGGGTGTGCCTCTCTCTTTCTTCATAGCCTGTGGCCTTGCCACACCATACAGCACAACAGTGTTTGTTGCAAGCAGTTTCTGTACAAATGGAAGCCCATGAATATGATACTGTACTGACTCTTAAGATGCAATTTCTATTTCTGTCCCTGCCACAGACTTGCTATGTGACCTTGAGCAAGTCATCAGATCTCACTGATGCATATGAATATCTCTGAAAAAGGGTACTGCAAAGCTTTAATATCTGCAGGTGATTATTATATGCATAAATCCTCATCATCATTTTCATCACTATTTTCATCACTTACTATTTCACTTTCATTCAAGATATGAAGCAGAAAGCTCAGTGGAAATATACAAAATAGATACTTTTTCTGTGGAAAAAATACAGACTACTTTTGCTATGCCTCCCTGTTCTGGCAGACAAGGGTACCTTCCACGTTGCTGTAAATAGACAATGCTCTACTGCAATGATCAGAGGTGGGGGGACATGCATCTGCTGAGAATGCAGTTCATTATACTGACTACAATATTAGGCCACACAAAATAAGAAAAGACTGAAAAAAAAAAAACCACTCCCCCCCATCAGGAAAGCACAACTCAGACCCTATGGGGGGGACAGGAATAGGATAGGCACAGACAAAATGATAGTGATTTGGCCAACCGTGCCCATTAGTCCCAGCTACAGAGCGCACATCTTTTAAGACAGCCAGGCGAGCACCTTGCTACCTACTATGCCAAATTGCTTCCTAAAATCTTTAAATGTGGCCTTTTCCAATGCAAACTCCAAATGGATTTTTTTTTTTAAATAGTCTACATTCCTTTGAAATATTAACCAGCAGTTGCAAACACTTGAGCTTTGTATTTTCCAGGTCGCCTATTCCATGTTACCAGCCAGAGGACAAAGCAGACAGAAGGCATAGAAAGCTCTTCTCTGGAAAGGGTTCTGTCCTTGAAGCTGTGAGCAAACTGCTTTACAAATGGTCAAGCAGAAGTTCTGCTTCTAATCAGTGAAGCCAGTGCAAAGCTGTTAATGCCAAGGCTCATTGTACACAACCGTAATTGCTGACAACCTACTTAGCCAGAGGGCTCACCTAACACTGAGGGAACTGGAACTTCTAGATAGCACAGAGACCAAAACCTAAGTGAGAGCTCCATGCTGAATCTTCAGCTGTTATCGCAATAAGAACAAAGCTCTAAATCTGTGTGGCCTTACACTTAACACCACTCATCCCTCAATAATGAAAAGCAGCCCACTGAACACCAATATGTTGAATACCAGCTGGGGGAGGGAAGGGCAAGCAGGATACTTTGCCCACTCAGAAATTCCTGTGCAACAATTCTAGTGGCATTTCCATGGCCATTACCCATCAGCTCCAGAAACTGTTCATCAGGATGGTATTCTACACAAAGGCTCATAACAGGAGATTCTGCCTTTGGTTGTGCTTTGACACTTCCCTGGCTGAACAGGAATTGTCTTTTTACCTACTCATTCACTGCTGTGGTATCCACCTTCTCTGTTTGGTGAGACTGAATAAATCAAAATGAAAGCTCACACCCCTAAGCCCTCAATATATTTTAAATTCCCCATGCTGTTCTTCAAATCAGTGACTTCACTGATCTCTCCTGACTCTACATACATGTAAGGAGATTAGAAGCGAGCATAAAATAATCTTTAATAGAAGATTTTACATGGTAAATGGGAGTCTTTAAACATGTAACAAATCAGAAAATATCCCTTTTCTAGTACTCAAATATTTATGCACATACAACCCTGGAGTTCTGCACTGATTTACCCCACATACTCAGAATGTGTGGGACTTCAGGAACATGTTTTTGTCAGTGTCTATGTTTTTATGCCATATTTACCCGTATAGAATCCACGCACCTCCTCTGGTATTCAAAATAAAACAAACCAAACATTTCACATTCTGTAATATTATAAGAAACAGTTCTAGCCATGATGAATGTTAACATCACCCGAGAGCCACCAGATGGTGCTGTTAAAGATGGTATGTAAAGCTTTTGCAAACTCATCATTTAATGAAATAAGATTAAAAAAAGCTGGTCATGAACCACCGTTCTTTTAATTCTATGTTTATTAAATCAGCAAGACTGCTACCATGACTTTTTTTTTTAAAAAAGGAGAAAAGTCAGTGCTGAGGGCAATATAGCCCATTAAAGCAGAAAAAAAATCAGTTGAAGTCTCTAGGAGTTAGGTTGTACATCAGCTGGCTTGTAGGCATCTGACCACGGAAAAGAAAGCAGCGTGATCCTCAGAGACACACCTACACTCTCAATATGCTGCCTGCTATAACATGCAGGCTGCTTCCAGCACAGCTCAAGACATTCAAGAAAAGCACTACTCGGCATCAGTGTGTTTGCTAATCAGTGTCTTCGGGTCACTGAAAAGGAAAATGCTAAAAGTCAGTTTGAAGCTCAGAGTTTATTCTTCTAACACTCATATTCAGGAAGGAAACAAAACCTCTTTGCATTGGGAACCCATAGTTCAGCTCTCTCTGGAAGATAGGAAAGGAAGTCCTTTCCTTGCTCCTTCCAAAACAGCAGCTGCCAGGAGATTCCTTGTGCTCCTCCAGGATGGGAGGTTGGGGTTGAGACTCCCTAGGTCTGTGGGAAAGGGGGCAAGCATTTGAACCAAAAATCATTTCAGAGAGCTGCTCTGAAGTGATGACTGAAACTCATGTTTCTAACCTTTCAGGCATTTGCCCACATTTCTTTTGTACGTTTGGACCACTAATCCCCAAATCCTTCAGAGTAAGGGTGGGTAGGGCATGCCTCCATCCCAAAATGCCAGTAGTCCGGTGGCTTCAGCACTGTGCAGGACAGGAGGGGATATGAATTCACACTCTGAGGTAAGTGAGACTGTTGGAGAATTCAGGTCCCTGTGCTTCTCTCAGCCAAGTATGAAAAATAAAAAAAATATGCATCAGTAAATTGTAAAAGCAGGAGCCAAACCAAAGCTGTGAGTGGCCTCCCTCTGCCTGCACAGCTACCCACCCCACCGAGCTCCTCAGGGCACTACCAGGGACAAGCACCCAGCTTCCACATCCAGAGGCAGACTTGGGTACAGCCCTGCAGCCTGCCAAGGCTGGGGACTGGCATAGTTCCAGGTAGCAAAGTTTATTATTTTTTAAATCCCTCCCAGGGGGTTGACAGCAGCCATGTAGACTCCCCTTCAGGACAACAGTTTTAGGCACCTAAATTCTAGCCAGACCTCATGTCAGTGCTTACCTTGGGCTGTGTTTTTGTCACTTTAGAATAGAAAGCTTTCTATTAAAGCTAGCATTTTCCGAAGCCTGGAATTCATTGGCCCTCACACAGTTATTTCAAGCTGACTTCATCTTTACCTTTTTGCCCTCTTGACTAACAAAATAACAGATGTGAATATTTCATGAAAAACAACTATGACATCCCCTTTTGCACTGGCGTTATCAGATGACTACAAGCTGCATCGGATGACTCCAGGCTGTGCATGTGAACAAGCCCACTATTAGCAGCCTCTATGCCAAGGAAGTCTGAAGTGCATGGATACAAAATAAACACAAGATTGGGAAACTGCCTTTGTTAGAATAAGTTTAAAATTATGTAGGATATGTAATCATCTCAGCTTCCAAACAGATTACATGAGATACAAAGCAATGCAGTAGTTTAGCCACAGAGCCATGCATTTATTGCAGTTATGAGAGCTAGAGGGGCCAGGTTAATTAATACACCAAGAAATCTTTGACAGTTTACTATGAGCCTCCTCTAACTTGTGATGGGAAGCCTGCAAACAGTTCACGACTGTGTTCAAAAGCATGTATGTGGACTGTAATGCATGTTAAACTGAAATGCTTTACTGATTGCGTGAGATGTTATGTACTTGAATTGCAGCCCTGGCTATTAGCAGTTTAATAATTGTTCTGTGAATTAGCATTAAATTACAGTGAATGTTACAGAAAAGGTTCTAATATTTACATTAGTGCCTAATGAGTTCCCCATAATTAATATAATTACACTGAGCCACAGCAATTAATATTCAACCAATTATTTTAAAGCACTACACGATCTATGTAGAGATTTTTTGAGGACACCTTCCCAATAATGACAAAGAGGGTTTTAAAAAAGCACAAGTCCTGATGCTGCCATCAGCTCTGGAGGGGTTAATTTCATTGCAGGATCCCTTAAGGCCTGGGTCCCCGCTGAAGTTTTAGAATAAATTCATTTGCCCAATTTCCTAAGCATCCGCATTATGTTAACTCTAGAAATATTGCAACACAAAGCAGAAAACCTACCGAGTTCTACGCTCCACCTTAAGCGTGGCTTCTAAGGCTGTAACAAATGTGACTGAGGTGAAAGAGACAGGGACAGGCAACAGTCATATACACAACTTCCAGTGACAGCTACAAAGATCCCACTAGAACTGGTGAAATACACTGCTTATAGTTCCAGATAGCATGTTTCATAAGGCTGGAGGACTAAGAAGGGGGGGGGGGGGGGGGGGAGGAAAAAAAAAACCACACAAAGAAAGCTTTTCACCTACAAGGAATCTGCAACACTTCTTAGTCCTAATTTCTGAAAGCCAATACTTCAGGGAGATGCATTGATGCGGAGCCCCTTTGAAAGTCACGTGTCTTCAGAAACCCTCTGGTGTACGGATCGTTACCTTGAGTAGCCATATTCAAACATGAGCTTAATGCCTTTCTTTCCATTTTTCCAAATATTTTTTATTTGGAGATAGCTGACCCATTTTTCTATTTCTTTGTTTAGAAGCATCATCTTCAAATCAAAAGACAGATAACTTACTTTCCTCTCCTGCTATGTCATGTTTAAATATGCACTGCTGTTTCATTTTTCTACAGCAAAACCTATGGAAGAGCTTCAGAGATACTATTCTTCAGGGTAACTGATAGCACCAAGGGCAAAAGGTTAAGTATGTAAGTCTTACATATTAAAGGATAATTAATCTTCTTGCATCCTTAGCCATCTCTGCTATGTCTTCAGAGATTAGATCCAGTTCTGCTTACATCAGAGAGCAATTTAATGTTTTAAATACTGCTGGAGAAGACCAGCAGAGAACCGTATCACTTCCTCCCTATCCCGTGGCCCCAAAATCCACTGAGAGTTATTTTCAGAGTAATCAAAAAGCAAACAAAATTTGTCAGCCAGCCCACCCAGAATCACATTATAGTTTGAGAAAGCCTGCCTTATGGTGAAAGAGCAGACATGAAGACTTCAAGCTAACACTCCAAGAGAAGATGGTCTCAACTTCAAAGATACTTATACCTGCCCCTGTTGAACCAAAGCTAAATATTACCTTTGGGAAAGGTACCCACCTACTGAAGCAGTGCTGGAAGAGGCTGTTCTCCCCTTTCCACATGGCTCAGCACAGCTCTGCAGCATTGCTTACAAGCACAAACACAAAACCCCAGGGAAAGCAGCACAGCAAATAATGATTGTCAAAGCCAAAGGGCCCTTTGCTATCCATTCTCCTTTAAACTTGCTATCAAGTGCTTCTGTACTTGAGGCAGAGAGTCCATCAGTAGCTTGGGAAGGGTTTGTCAGAGAAAGAGGTGGCAAAAAATGCTGCCTGTCTGTTGATAGTGCTTCCTTTCCATTATCCCTTACCATCCTCGCCCAAAAAGGGTCTCGTTCCTTCCAGTACTTGCCCATCAAACTCCTGGGCTGGCACAGTCTAGCCCAGTAAGTACCTAGAGCTGGAGATGGGAAACAGAGGGTAAAAAGCTGGAAAAAATGGGAGGCATGGGTATTTTCAGCTTCCTATGGCAAACAAATATTTTTAACCTTCCCCCCCCCAATTATCAATTGCAAGTACAAAACGTAAATTAACCATCCTAAACTACTCAAGGATGTCCTTCAAAACAGTTTTTCCAGTTCTGCTATTGGTATTCTTTGCGCAGTGACATTTGATTTGCCTGCAGCAGCTACAAATGTTACATTATTCTGCTGCTATTGGTATCTAAGACATTGAGCCCTGCTGCACTGTTTGCCTTAATGATTTCCCATGACTGCAAATGCTCCACACCATTTATCTGTCATTCCAAACACTTTCTGAGCATGCTTCTTCTCGTCAGTGACCATTCCTTTATTCTTGTGCTGTAAGACAAGGTGAATAGGAGCACTGGACTGTTTTATGTGCCACCTGCTGTTTCCTCTTACGCAGGTGTGCACAAAAGATAGGCAAACCGTTAAGAGAAAATGTGGATCCAGGAGACACTTGTGAAAATAGCCAATTTAAGGCTATCTTTGTTGCATCCCTGGGGCTGCATGAGATTTTAAAAATGGGATTAACTGTATCAAAAAGAGCAGTTAAACTACTATTTAACTAATAAGTAGTTAAAAGCTAATCAAAGTGATAACATTACACGTTTTTAAAGTCATCCCACAATTTACATTTGGATGTAGACATAGTCTGGAGGAGAAACCGGGCAGGAAATCCATTCTTTTGGGCCACCAAATAAGGTCAGAAGTGTGAGCGGGTGGGTGGAACAGGGACCTTGATTGTAAAAAGCACCAGTTTAGCAGTTCATTCTACCTCAGACAAGGTCTGAAACAAAGCAGTGGGCATTAGGTGCATTAGGAAATACAAATGTATATGAGCATAGGTGTACACCACACAACCCAACAACATTGCAGAGGTACACAGTCATACACAGTAAACAGGAAAATTTTATTCCTTTTGTTGCTCTAACTGCTTCACATCACACACACTGATCAGCAGACCTAGCCAGCCTGGGTGGGTTGTCATACTGAGATCACACTCCATAGAGCAGAAGTAGTTAGGTACAACTGCTTTGATCAAAACCTATCACTCCAACCCAAAACTCAATCAACATCTATTACTACTGACAGAGAGCAAAGCTGTTGTGCTCTTTCTGCCCAGGTCCAAGTTCCCCCAGCATAAACATACAGTTCAGGGAGTGTCAGAAATGATGGAAACAGGCTCACCTTGCTCCAGCTGTAGCCTTACTCACATTAAGAGCACAAAAGGTAAATTCCCCTCATTTTAAATCCATTTAATAAAAGTTAAATATGCACTGCAGACTAAGTTTATAAAGGCATAAATCCAAATTTTGTCTCTCTATCCAGACAGTAACCTTCACAAAAACTTGCAGGAAGCTAATTATTTTTTAAGACCTTTACCTCTGTCACATTTGATTTGTATCATCCAACAGTTCAAAATTACTAGGGAGATGGACAGACACACACTCAGTAGAGAAACAGATCTGCTTCCATAGTGAAGTGCATTAAAAATAGCAAGAATATGACACTGATGTTTCTTTTCAGATATTGCCAGAGGGATTCTTCAAGACACTGTATCCTAAAGCTCTAATCTCTAGTGAAATCTGACTATTTAAAAAAAAGCAGAAGTAGGATCCTTCATAACTCTTGTGCTGGAGGAACTGACTGGACCAGACTCCTCTGCATATTCAGGACAGATGAGATGGGAAAAATCTCCCATTGGATGCTTGAAGATCTAATGTATCTTATTTTACAGCTACAATAACCTATGTGAATGGTCCACATGCATGTACTGTTACAGTATAGCTTAACCGTCAAACTGAAGTATTAGACTAGCTGTAATTTGCCTCTTACATATTTGATATCCTGGTGAAAGGTAATACTTTCATATTCAGCTTTACTGCTACTTCACAAGACTTTATTAAAAGTTGGACAATCAAATATTTCTTAAAGAAAGTCTACTCATGAAGAGAAGTGTTAGAAGCATTAGTCTTTGGGTTGCCAAGAGACTTCTGTGTATGTACGTACTAATTTAATACATCGTGTCTATGAGAAAAGCAGGCTGACTGAAGAGCTACCTCTTCTGCAAAGCAGAACCCAGCTCTGAAGCACCACGCAGCACGCCGCATCAGCTCTTTGTCCCCAGGGGTAAAACTCTAAAAACAGCCTCATGACTCAGGAACCCCCCCACATTCACAACAAACTCTGACTCTCCAATGAGAATATCAAATATCCACAGTGATGGCAGAGACAGCCAAGCTCCACTGAGGTGCCACTGTCCTATCGAGAAGTGACTCTGTCAGATTGTAAGGAGAACCCAGTAAAGTGCAAAGACCGCAGTCTTGAGAGTCTGCACAGGTATTTTCCAAATACTTTGGTCCAGACATATAGCAATAAAGGCAAGATTGCTCTTTCCCACACACTTTACAGTAGTAGTAGTGAAGGCTTCTCAATGCTGTAGTCTTCTAATCAGTCTGGAAAACCTTAAAAACTTAAGTCTTTTCCTTTCCCTGATAAAGGCGGTAATTTTTGTCTGTAAAAGTAAGCCTGTTGTTTTGACCCATGTCTGTTCCTTAGAAGTATGAATTCTATTCCTTCTTTATTTGTGTGTAGGAGTGCAGAAAAAAAAAAAAATGAAATACCTTCAACTGAAGGGTCAGGCAGAACAGCAAAGCAGCAGAGTCTCAGATGACCCAGTTCAGAGTGGCTATAGAAATCAACAGAAAAGCTGTAGGACTGACAAGCTCAGTGGGATCAATAAGCAGAAACACTTCTGTAAAAGGTCTCCCTCTGCTTAAGTTTTAATCTCCTAATGTGAAGAATGTTGGTAAAGTGTGGACATATGCTGGCCAATGCTAAAGCAGAATCAATCTTTTCAGGTTAAACTTATCTGAAATGGGCTTTTACCTACTTTCAATAAAGTAGCAATTTGTCTGGCCACTAGTTGATGAAGTATTGGATAAAGCAAATATTAGAACCGAAAGCAACAACACATCTTTTTAGCTCAGTGAACATGGGCAGTGAGAGAAAGATGGCAGTCTCCCTGCATCACCTCAATGGTGGTGATTTTTTCTTTTGGTCTCATCTTGTAGCAAATAGCTGCACACATCCCCTGACAAACAATCACAGACAATCTGTTGACTTCATTCAAATCCTGAAATACCATCTGATTCAGCCAGGTATCATTAGATGAAATTGTTTTATAAATAAAGGCAAGGTTTCCGCGAAGGGCTCTTTCTAAGGAATAGCAGGGCAGAAAACCTATATTCAAAGTCTTTTTTTAAGCTGTAATCTAGATTTTGTACTTAGCAATGACCTAGTTACCTTGGTAGCTTTGAAGGACTTGTGTCTTTTTTAGATGTACAGGCAGATGTAGCCATAGCAGCACTCGCATCTTTGTCAGGCATCCTGCCTCTTGCAGGTTCCTGTCCCCTCAGCTAGCGCCCACTCTACTACTGGCTTGAAAATAATCACTGCCAGAAAGCTGTACCAGCCAACACGGACCTTGGAAAACTTGATGCTTATCACTTTTCAGAATTACTAACGTCTTTCACGAACACCACAAGATTTTCTCCCAGTTCGTCGAGGAACAGTCACTAAAGGGTAGATACTAGCAGCAACTCAAAGGCAGCATCCCACTTGTGCTGAATGGGGATGCTGTTGCATAGGCACAGACAAGAGCGCTTGCTAAAAAAAGTAACTTAATAGTCTTGTCTGCATTGGGTAATTCTTTTTTATAGAATCAAACCCCTTGGACAGGGTGGTTGGTTGCTGTCCAGCTAGTTCACTGCAAGTGTCCTTACAAAAATACCTTCAGCTGGATAAGACTCCCTGAACTGTTCTGGAGAATCCCTACATCTCACTAGCATATTTATGTGACTAGTCCAGCATAGGTATGATCCATATCTATCCATTACCTTAAATTATGTACAAACCATCTCTTAACTCTCTTAATTATGAACAAAGACTGCTCTATAAGGCTACTCCTACTGAGCAGTTTTGCCTGATTCTTTAAAGTTACCTCCATACGTTTGGTCAACACCTTTGTCTACAGCAGCTGCCAACAGGGAGAACCCCCAGGAGCTCCTGGCTTCTCTGCCCAGGAATTTAACCAGCACATCCCACCATACAAGCAGCATCTACCAGTTAGTCTGCGCCCAGCAGGAGCTACCTGGGAGAGTCTCTGGGACTGTCCAAAAGTCCTGTCTGCAGGGCTCCCGCCCGTTGCTTTGCTGCCAGGCGGGCTGGGAGTTCAGTTTAACCACCCCGTCCTCAGGCAGGCGGACACCTCGTCTCTGCAGAGGTTACTCCAGAGCTCCTGGACCACCCAGGTAACGGCTCGTTAAGCATGCTGGGTACCCATACAGGCACAACGCTGATGATATTCAACTATATCAACACTGCAGCAGGATAAACCTGAGTTTCATCCTTATACCACAGTTATAACCTATATATAACACACCATAGATTTTCACCACAGTATCCAGACTTATTTTAAGAGCAGCCACTTGCTAATCCTTTTGATAGAAGCCCTATACTATTCCTAAGGCAGACAGACTGACCTGGTGAGGCATCCTCCTGATCCCTGCCGCATGTGCATCTGGAAATGGGATCACAAGGGAGAAGAGCAGATATAAATGGTTTTTAAATTTTTAGCCATTAGGCTGAGCAGCTGGAGCACTGTTGGGCACCCAACTCTCCCTCCTCACTCTGACTCAAGCTGCCCAAGAATCTTTACAAATCCCTTTGTCACTTCCCAAACCATCTAAGTGTTGAACCAGAAACCTAAGGGTTTTTCTGACAAAAATGGTTTTTTTTCTGAACCTCCTATGGGAGTAATGAGCCTCTCCCATTATGAAGGGACAAGTCAGCTGAAAGAAGCAATAAAAGAACTAATGTCATTTGCTAAGATGGATTGCTATTATTTGAGCTGTCCATCCACACATATTTGTCCGGAGCGTATTTTTAGTACTAGAAGCAATGTAGTTACAGATCACAGAACAGCCAAACTGCCAGAAAACATGGACTGACTTACCTTCATCAAAATAAATCACAACAGGTTTTGGGACTCCCATAACTCAGAAGCCAAGGGTGACCTTGAGGGAGAAGTTGATTAAAACTGTCACACAAAGCCCAGTGTTATACTTTATAGCTAATGATGCCAAGTTGCCAACTGAACCATGTCTGCTTGTGTCTGCACTGTAGTCTAGAGCTGAGATGTTGCTCCTAAATAATAACTGATAGAAGGAGCTTCAGCAGTCTGATCTGCTCCCTAAATTATAATCCCTTCACATGAGGCTGTTAAACTAGTACTGTTTTAAATGCCTCAAATGGGGGGTTTGTTTCCTTTTTTTAATCTTGCCCATTACTTTTTCCTATTCCTAAGAAAACAACTGCACCTCAATCCAGTTTGCTTTCCCGTCCCACGAATTTACTTGACCACATGCACCAGAAAGCTTACCCAAGTGTTAGGTACAAAAGATTAAATCCTCACCTGGGGCAGACATCAAGGTAACAACTTTGCCTTCAGCAGAACACTACTGCACACCCTCAGAGGGCTTGCAGCTCGCAGGGTCCAAAGCCCAGGGTTCAGCTTCCCTGGGGAGCCTGTGCCACCAAGAGCCCAGCAGCACCGTGCCTGCTCATGGCCGAGAGGGACAGCAGCGACCAGGGGGAAGCAGACTGGCTTGAAAGCCTTTACTGTGGGAAATGCTGATAACTTATTCATACAAGAGAAAAAGACACAGAAGTTTCTATCAGTGTCTTCTGATAATTTTGCAGAAAGTAAGCCCTGGTATGCCAGGTCTGGGGATCCTGGCTGGACACCGAAAGATCGATAGATGAGAAAGTGTGAGAAGACCCAGTATTCCCATACCGGGGCCCTCAGTGCAAGAGCACAGCATGGCAGCCCCAAGGGCTCCAGCCAGGACTTGATGCTGCAAGAGGGCCAGGACGGGCAGCATGCCGAGCAGGCCAGCCCTGCCCCTGTGCTGGCCCTGCCAGCTTCCCAGGCTGTGGCTACAGAGGAGGTGCCCCAAGGTCCTTCCCCTCCAGGCAGCCTGTGCAGCAGGGACCCCAAAGCTCCAAGCCCTGGTCCTTTTCACCTAGGAGGCAGAGCTTTTCAGGAGCAATACGCCTGTACATGACTTCTAGAGGAGTACATTTAAGTTAAGGACTTAACACCTTTTTCAAACAAAAACTATTAAAGCAGCATATCCCCATGTAGGCTGAGTTACTCTTTCATGAGTGTTTTCCCTGTGAACACCAAGTTCCATTCATGCATATTCCCAGACTTTATACCATACAGAAAGTTTCTGAGGTTGGCCTTCCCAAAGGCAAGTATTTTTGCTGAAAGTTTTGATCTAAAACAGCTCAGTCATGTTTATGAAAGCCCAGCCTAAACAGAAGGAAGAACTTAATTTTCATCACAGAGGAGGCATTTTTTTGAACACTGTGGGATAAAGATTTTTTAAAAAAAACAAACAAAAAACCCCCTGAAAATTCTTACTGAGGAGGTATGCTGAAAAATGCTAGTGAAAACTGAGCATGATCCAGAAACAGGAGATTGAAAATGTATATTCAACATTTTGCAGTTTTGTTTCCTAATGGTTTAGTACCCATAAGAAGTATCAACTTTCATTATTTTCAGTGAGATTGTACAAAGTTCAGGATCTTTCAAGGCAAATGACAAACGGGTCCTCTGCCCTCATAAAGGCAAGAATAATGAGATTCATCCCACCCAGGGAAGACATCCAATTTCAACCATAATTTTCTGAACTTCCTAAGCAGCCAAACAAAGACAGGCTTCTTCAAGCAGCAATTCAAATTTCTGGTGATCATCCTCTTCCTCAAACTTCTTCCTACCCCAAAGGCAACTATGCTTTTTATTTAGGTATTTCAGCTTGTCATGGGGGTGAATGAATTCAAATTACAGCCTCTAGCTACCCTGCTGCGGCATCACCCTGCTTCTAAAACATCCAAAACATTTGGGGGTGGGGCAGGGAGAAGAGGGAAAAAAAAAAGAGAAAACAAAGAGACACTGGATAGAAGCCAGAAGTGACAGACAAGACCCCAGGGCCGCTCTTTCATTTCATACAAACAGCAGCAACAAGATCAAAATGCTGTTATTAATACTTCCTTGCATTTTGCTTAAAAATGTCTAAGAAATACTATGTCACTACATTAAGAAAGCACACAAGCCAACTACTGACAAAAAACCAGAGATTGACAAATCTTCCATTTATTTTAAACTTTCCCTTTCATAATCCATATATGCAGAGACCCAAGAGCAGAGATTACCTACAGATAATTTGGTTGCTGCAGCTAATTTTGACTTTCTATTACGATAAAGCCTCACATTTACAGTGTTTGAGTTTGAGTAGGATGCCAATGACTGACACCAGTGGACAATATTCTCTCATTTTATTGGTGGCAGTTATTTACCTGACCGTGATTCATTAGGAAAGGGGAAGGGGGGGGGGGGGGGAAGACGGGCTTCTTTACCTTTCCCACTTGTTCATAGCAAACAGCGAAGCTAGCTCTGCTCATGAACTTTGACAGTGCCCTTGGCACAGCACCCTCACAAAAATAAAATACAAGAAGTATCCAAACCTGCCTTGCTGCTGCCTTGTTTCCAGGCTTAAACAAGGACCAAATACAAACTCATTAAAATATATACTCATAATGTAATTTATTTATATTATGCCTAGTGAAAATGGTTGTATCTTCTGCCTATTACTGGCCCTCTTCAACATCCTTAATGTATAATGGTGTCAGCCAGTTACTCCCCCATGCTAGGTAGAGTTCATTATCGCACTGTTCAGACTATTTATATGTTCAAACACTACAAAACAGCCAGACAAGACAAAGGAGTATTAGCACCATCCTCCTAATCTGAAAAAAGTCCTTTCCTTAACAAGCTTTTCCTGTGGAAAGAATATTGTAATATTGTAGCACAGCTCAGTGCATAAGCTTATTTTATTTTAAAATAACTGATTTATAATTTATAATGTGTTTTAAATCAAACCCCCCTTTAGTCACTTTCTCACAGGCACTAAGATTCACGCGTCCCAGTGGGGCAGCCAGCACCCAGGAACCAAGATGTGTTTACCCACGTGGCCTGGAGACAACGCAAAGGACCAGGCCATCAAGTCCTTGTCCTGTATCCTCTGTCCCCCAAAGCCTGCGTGCTGAGTTTGGATGTGCCTTGCATACCTTTAGGAGCTGACAGTGATTCTGACCTTTATTTCTCTCCATCCTGTCTCACCTTTCTGTATCATTAGGACTTGCTATCCTTGATTTCCTTACCTGGGTGTCTTAAAGAGTGTTTTCTGCTCTTGCCTGGGTGTGGATTGTTCCTCATTGAGGCTGCCCCTTGTTTTTTTCTGATCAGGGTGTCCTGAAAAGCTGCAGGTGGATGAGCCAGGATCTTGATAACCTGCTAATGTAGAGGTCATCAACACCTGCCATCTGATAGCCCTTCCTTCTGGCACTTTCACATCTTAACCCTCCCACTCATAACTCCCCCAACCCTCAGCTTTCTACAGGGCAACAGCAAGAAACACAAGGAATTACACCCATCACCTGTATCTTAGCTGGATAAAAAAATATCTGTATATTAAATAAACAGACTATCAGATTTTCTGTCTTTCCACCTGTGCTGTGCTTCCGTGCACATCTTTGCTGACTTTAAGTGATGGCAGAGTGTAGGTAGATGCTTTAACAATTGCACTTGGCACTATCAACCGTTCTAATATCAAAACATAACAGCAACAGTCACCTTCCAGTTGCACAATGCAGTACATTACTGCCTTGTTGTTGGAACAGCCTGACAAAAAACATTCAAAGTTTGATCTAGAGATTTAACCTATATTTTCTTGACTAAAATCATCAGTTCTCCTTCTGTACTTATTGGCCAACATGAAAAACAAGGCTCTGCTTGCCTCACAGAATCCCTACCCACACGTGAGCTACTGTGGATGCAAGTTACATTTATTGCTCTTCTCTGACTGAAGACATCCCATTGTTTCACCAAGGTTTTTTTCAGGCCTCATATTTTGGGAATCAAACCCAAACATGCCCTATTTGGCATAGCTCTAAAGAAAAAGGGAGCAGTACCTGCATCCCTGCCTGCGTGCCTGGAGAAGAGGCATGCAGCCTTTGCCAACCACAGAGCGAGTCTGCCAAGACAATTTTTCTTTCATTTAGCACCTAGAGAAATTGCTGCATCTCCTCTCCTCCTCCCTAGCCCTATGGGAGCACACTAACATCCAATACAGGTTTGTAAAAAGAGCATTGTCACATGAAATGTCAGGTAACTCTAACCCAAGAGATCAATCTGCCAGTTTATTTCTCTGCCACTCAGACATATTGCCAAGAAACATCTTTGCCTCCCTCCATCTCAATACCTGGCCCAACCACCGAGGCTGTATCTACATGCTACTGAGCTCCTGGTCCCTAATAATTAGCCTCCCAATCCAGGCCCACACTACTTTGTGATTTTATTGCTTTGAAAAAAAAACATGCCACCTCACATTTCTGATATGCTCAGAAGAGAAAATGATCTCAAACATTTTGGAAAAGATGCCCAAATCCAGATTCTTGGACCTGATTTACACAGCTCTTCAACACTCTCACCTGGAAGTTGAACTAGGAAGGGAAACTGAGTAACTCAGTAAAGAAGGGCTGAGAAAAATCAAACTGGGAATCCAAAATTGAGCTTTTTTTGCTTTAACTCATAGAAATGATGAAACGTCAACTCAAGGGGTATTAGGAAAACCATTCCTATTTAGAAAGCAGTCGTATGTTGCTGTTTCTAGTATTACAGAGCCCATAAGCTGCAGTCTTATCATCAAAGCAGTAGCTGACAGTAGGTTTAGGGAAGAGAATATCATAAAGAGTGTAACAAAATTATGAATAGCTGCTCCTTAACTATTCATTGTGTACATATCCGATACAGTGCAAGATTACGTTAAGTTTTTACTATTACACTTCCTTCCCGAATCTCTATCTGCTTGACTGAGCTTTCTACCGCATTTCATTCAAAGCAGGGCAATATCTCTGAGAAGGTGTGGGTTTATTCTGTGATAGGTACTAAATGTCCTAGGACTGCTCACCTGATTTTCTACAGGCATGGGGACACATATAAGGTATCAGAAAGCAAGTAAGAGGGTGAGCTTACAGTACACAAGCTCTGAATACCTCTGGTTATGTATTTGAGAATGTGACACACAGAAACCCAGGCTTTCGTGCTGACTACAGAGGCTTCAGCCCTCATCTCTCCATCTCAGCCATGGCAACCATAGCTCACTCAGGACTGCTATTTATGGAGGGTCTGTCTCCAATAAAAGCTTCATAAGAAAAGACATATAATCCCTTAATAGGCAGCTACCTGAAGGCCTGGTCTTCATAATAGGAATGCTTTGAAAATAGAAGCTAAAATAAAGAATTTTAGCCTCCTCCAATGCCTTTGAATTTTAACATTATAAATCAACCTATTTTTCAGATCAGCATAAAAAAAATAAATCGATATCCCACGGGAAAAAGATAATTATGGTCACAAATACCCGAACTCCAGTCTGAGCCACTCCAACCAACACTTCGCAGCAGGCTGACCATTTTGGTAGCATCTTCAAATGGGTACTGTTATATTTCACGTTAATTTAACTCCCTGCTGGGGTTTGTCCTCATGCCCTTGATTTCCCCAGCAGAACCTGAGGCTGTAGCAGCTCCACAGCTGGAAATAACACTGGCCAGGATTAGCCATCCCAAGTAGCAGATGGTTTGGAGCACAAATAGACTGACACTCAGTTTGTCAAAGCTATAGGATACCCGCAGTCTCCAGCCTCATTGTTCTAAGAGCTGGCAAAAAAAAGCCCACAAGCAAACAATCTAAAAATAAGAGAATTGCAAAGGATGACAGTTAAAGGTAAATTATTTCCTGTACAGGGTAATTTCCATATAGAATAAGTTCCTGAAGAGGGACATTAAGCAAAGCATGCAACTATGTTTGGGAGATAAGTAGGCAATTTTCTAAAGATGAAGATGGTAGGCGTACGGAGAAAAGAAAATAAAGCAAAGGAAAAGGACACACTCATCACTCAATAGCCCCTTTTCTTTTCATGAGTGTTTCACACTTCTGTGAAACACAGATAGTAACAATAAATGCAGCAGGGTTTCACCAAGAATAAACAGCCTCTCCTAATGACTGGGGGCAAACCTGCTAAAGATTAACAACTACACAGCTTCTGAAGGAAACCACACACCCTGTACTGAAAGATGGCAGGAGGCACAAACCACAAGAACACAAGCACCAGCAGATGCTGAGGGGGCGCAGCGTGCCTGTCGCCTGCTGAAGCGGGTCTGCCAGCCCCCGCGGTCAGGCGCTTTGCAGGCGGGCGATGAGGAGCAAACCCGCGGTAGACCCTGCCTGGTGGCACCTGTGCCACAACACCTCTCGCTCTGCTGCCTCCAGACAGCTCTGTCCTGGGACAGAAGAGATGCACGTGTACTATAAATAAAGCAGTTCACTTACCAGCTACGCAAGCCTTGCTCCCGGTCAGGAAGAGCGAAGCCTCCTCCTCTTTTGGTTTAGCAGACCGTGCAGTCGCTACTAGCAAACACTTCATTAATGTCCAGGGATGGCCAGCTGCATCCTCAGGGATGGTGTCTCAGCAGCCTGGGGTGACTCTAGCACAGGCAGAGCCCCCACCGGCAGGGCAGTGTCCCTCAGAGCCTCAGCCAAGCGTCCAAGCGTCCATCAACAGCCCTGCACATGGCGAGCAATGAACCAGCTCTAGCATCCACCCAGTCAGGAGCACAAAGAGTCAGAGGCAGCTACAGCACAGCCCAGCAGCCGGGCAGGGGCAGCAGGGAACTGGGAACCCCGCAGCTGGGGCAGGTGGCACCTGCACCTGAGGCACTGGGTGGGAGCAGGCCCTCACCTGGGGCAATCAAGGCCTGGCGGTGCCCCCTGGCCAGGGCAGCCACCTCTGTGCTTGGCAAGGTCCCTCACACAGGCCCCAGGTGAGGCTGCTCAGGGTGATCAAGGCCTGGAGATCCCCCCCAGCCAGGGCAGCCACCTCTGTGCTTGGCAAGGTCCCTCACACAGGCCCCAGGTGAGGCTGCTCAGGGTGATCAAGGCCTGGAGATCCCCCCCAGCCAGGGCAGCCACCTCTGTGCTTGGCAAGGTCCCTCACACAGGCCCCAGGTGAGGCTGCTCAGGGTGATCAAGGCCTGGAGATCGCCCCCAGCCAGGGCAGCCACCTCTGTGCTTGGCAAGGTCCCTCACACAGGCCCCAGGTGAGGCTGCTCAGGGTGATCAAGGCCTGGAGATCCCCCCCAGCCAGGGCAGCCACCTCTGTGCTTGGCAAGGTCCCTCACACAGGCCCCAGGTGAGGCTGCTCAGGGTGATCAAGGCCTGGAGACCCCCTCCAGCCAGGGCAGCCACCTCTGTGCTTGGCAAGGTCCCTCACACAGGCCCCAGGTGACACTGCTCAGGGTGATCAAGGCCTGGAGATCGCCCCCAGCCAGGGCAGCCACCTCTCTGCCCGGCGAGGTGTCCTCTCCCCCTATCACACCGAGCTGGGGTCCATGTACAGGGCCTGGTGAGGCTGGCCGGGGCAGCCAAGGCCTGGTGGCACAGTCACAGCCCTGACAGTTCATGTCTGTAGTCAGTCCACGAGAAAGAGAAAAAGGAAGAACCCAAACCCAGCGAGGAAGCTGGTGGATCACAGCATTCCTGGGCCCACCAGTCTAACATGCTGAACGGAAGGATGTCAGAGGAGGAGATGCCAGGCAGGGCCTCCAGGCCAGGTTGTGTCCAGGCGTGAACAGTCAACAGGGCTGGATCCTAGCAGCTGAGCTCCCACCGGTATGAGATCCAGGCACAATAACATTCACTTACGGAGGAAATTCTGGCAAAACGCAGAATCTGGATGATGCAAGGCAGTATTCTTGCAAGAACAAGCTCTCCACCTCGATGAGTTTAAGCATCCTTCCTGGCTCTGCCTGAGAAAACAAGGACTCGCCTGCAGTGGGGCTTCGTGCAGGCATAAGCAACAGGCAGCATCTTCGGGGCACCAGTCCCATCTCCCCAGCAGCACAGTCGTCTACAAAAGCTGCAGTGTCCTTTCCATCTGTTAAAGCAAGAATAAAGGTACATAGCACTTTTCTGTGGTTTGAAAGTTCATTTTGTCTATTTGAAAGATTTCTTCAAACCTAACTAGTTGGCTGGCCATAACTCCAGCACCTTAAGCTTCCCTGTTGGGACTGAAAATAAAATTTGGATTTCAAAATGCTCTGCTAAACTCATGAGAATCATCTGTCATTAGCTACAGCTAATTTAATACTTAAAACACATTTCTGCATCCAGAACATTTAGTGCTGAAGGAGCACCAACAGTTCACAGGAGCCTTCCTCTTGCAGTAGGTGAACAATATTCGGGATATACCAGCCTATGGAAGAGAAAGCTTCCCTCTCCTGCGCAGGCAGACAAAAGGTCGCATTTGTGAGTAACTCTGAGGGTGAGTCCCACAACACACTTGTGGTGCTCAGTCTCATGATACGTATTTTCGTGGTGGGACTGCTACCCAGGCAAGAAATTCACTACCTCGTAGGATAACTGCTCTTCCCAGAGTTACCAGTTCATTAAACAAGTTTTGCTAATGTATTAAGACGATGTCCTGGTTTCAGCTGGGATAGGAGTTAATTCTCAGTAGCTGGTACAGTGCTGTGTCTTGGATTTGGTGTGAGAACAATGCTGACAGCACACTGATGGTTTTAGTTGTTGCTGGGTAATGTTAATACTAAGTCAAGGACTTTTTGGTTCCTTGGGCCCTGCCAGCGAGAGGGCTGGAGGGGGACGGGAAATTGGGGAGGGGACACAGCCAGGACAGGTGACCCAAACTGGCCAAAGGGATATTCCATACCATATGATGACATGCTGAGTATATAAGCTGGGGGAAGAAGAAGGAAGGGAGGCACATCCAGTATTATGGCATTTGTCTTCCCGAGTACCCATTTACGCGTGATTGAGCCCTGCTGCCCTGGGGATGGCCGAACACCTGCCTGCCCATGGGAAGTGGTGAACGAATTCCTTGTTTTGCTTTGCTTGTGTGTGCGGCTTTTGCTTTACCTATTAAACTGTTCTTACCTTAACCCTTGAGTTTTTACATTCCTTTCCGATTCTCCTCCCCATCCCTCTGGGTGAGGAGGAGTGAGCAAGTGGCAGCAAGGTGCTTGGTTGCCAGCTGGGGTTAAACCGTGACAGAAGGGATAAAAGAAAGTCAGAGGTATTTGGCAGGGAGGAATTTAACTACTGAGATTTGCATCAGTTAAATATGCCATCGATCCTGTTTATAGACCTCTATGCATCTGCCATTATTAATAAATCATACTCTGTTTCTTCCCCCTTAATTGCACTGACTGTGTTAACAAAATTAGGAGAAGAGCCTAACAAAACAGAAATAGCAGATTATTTTGAAAACAAAATTAGCAGCCTGAGGCACTGTGGCATATTGCTGAGAGAAAGCAGGTGGTCACAGGTGTGGCTCTGAGCCTCAAAAGGTAATGACTATCTATACACTGTGCTATAGGGCTTGGTTGCACTTTGATGAAATACTCTGTCTACAAGCTGGCAGAACACATTTGTTTTCAGAGCAATTAAAATCTACAGCAGATCAGAAAAACACCATTTTTATGAAAACCCACAGCAAGACAATAATTTACAGACCTATTGTATGAGCATAAGGATTTTGTCCTTTTGGACTAAAACCTCGTTATTTTTCATCTCATCCCATTTGGACTTCTTTTTTTCCTTAACAGAGGTGTAAAAATTTAAGTACTGCTATTCAGTTACATCTAAAAAACTGCATATTGCATAGACAGGTGCTGCAAAGGTGTTATCATCTATTATCGAGGGTGTTATTATCCTGCTTTCAAGGTAACAGATTGTCCTGTGAGCCGTGCTTGCACAGCTACCGATTTTTAGTGAGCCCACTGCACTACAGTGAATGATTCATTAATTGGTATCAAGGATATAAATGAAGTTAAGCCTCATCTAAGGGCACAAAGATATACTGAGATAAGCATGTTCCATGGAGAGATTTTCTGAAAATTAAAATATCATGTCCGTAAAGCTTACTTGATCAACAATGAAATTCTTCGCTTAGGAAAGGATTTCACTTAAAAATTTATCTGCATGATTTGTAAAATACTCTATGATTCATTTTTCTACGATATTTAGACATTCTTCTAGAATCCAGGAAAAGAATGTTTCAGTCTCACCATACATCTTGTTGTCATTTTTGTACAGCAGAACAATTTTTTTGTAGTGCTGTGGTGCCTCATCCATCCCTTACCATTGCAGTCTTTAAAAAAAATTTAAATAAATGTTCATGATTGCACGTTTATAGTTTACATCTTTTCAACAGACCATTCCCTCTAGGATCCCCTTGGTGCAGGAAATGAAAGGGCCTTCCTTGTGCCCTTTGAAAGCTTCAGTTGTAACAACCCAATGACAGAACCAATTGTTCAGCCCCCCCCCAGATAAGGCAACCCCAGGGCACACTATTTCCAAGATCCCCAAAAGATTCTTCTTTACAGTATCTCCTGAGTGCTATATACCAGTGTTAAACATCTCATTCATTTTCCAAGAAATACACTATTCAGGCTGGGCCACAGCTCTTAAAAGCCTTGGCAGCTTCTTGCTTTCCTCCCTGCACGACTACCCTTCTTCTCTCTCTTCTACATTGGCCACCCCTGTATTTTTGTCATGCTTATTGATACTTTTAAGAAAAATTATCATTTTAGCTACTTGTTCTAAATTACTCCGACAAGAGGCAGGAAGGTGGTAAACAAGGGTGTGCTTCCCACTGTGACAGGAAGAAATAGTCAAGCTCTTCCTAGACCAATAGAAATAGCTACTAGGGCAAAAATTTAATTAATTTCTTTAAGCTCAGACTCAATCTCCCTTAAACCAGAAATATTTGAACATAACCATTTAGAGAAAGCGCATGCAAGTGTTATGCAAAATCAAAATTGAAATTTGTCCATAATTGGGAAAAGCAACTTTGGTGTAGTTGGAGAAGCCTAGAGAGGAGTAACAGAGCAGGTCATTCTGTTAATCTTTACCCCAGTCCCTTTGGCAAACGTTAGAAAAAATCCTCTAACTACAGTTCTCCAATGGAGTATTATGCATTTTCATATTGTGCATCTCTAACAAAAAAGTGCTGTGGTAATTAATTTTTTTCATAAGTTCCCTTCCTCTTGCATTTCAGGGACATGTGGTGTTACAAACACACCAGGCCTCTAGAGCTGTGGCATCTTTCACACTGCTCGTCCTTTTCCCTTTCCCTCAGAGCATATGTAGCAGAGCTAAATTGCTATTCGTCAGCGAGGTCTCCCCCCTCCTCCCTGCCCTCCACCCCTTTTTCCAACAGAGCCCTGAATTAGGCTCTCCTCTGCATACAGTTTCCTGCCCTTATCTTGCTTCAGCCCAAAGCTTGCTGCTTTTAATCTTAATTTCTCAGCAATTCTTGCAGTTAAAGCTCACAGACTGTGGCATTTCACTGGCAGTAAAAACTAACCTCTCCCTCTAGTTTACACTTCAGTGTGCTTCTGCTCCTCCAGCCTGTCCTGAGGGGCGCATGTTGCTTATTTTACATTTCTGAACAGCTTTGTTTTACTGCAGTCACCTAATGGCTGAGTTCAGAGAGCGTCACTGAGCGTTAGCTGCACAGATTCGTAGCTGTACCCACAGAAGCTGGAAGCCTGGAATTTTCCTCTTGCTCAATAAAATACAGGTATAACCCCATGGTCCCTGCAGAGCACACAACAGGGTATTTCACTGCCTCAGAGGAGGAGGCAGACAGGCAGCATTGCCTCTCCTAAGCCTTTTAGTGTGCAGAACACATCAAAGTGCTAAATATTTTTGGTTTAAAAGGTATCCCCTGCCACTGGCTCTGAAAACAGTTTGGGCTGTGGCAAGAAATCAGGGAACAAGTATATTTTTTATTGTTATTTTACTAGGAATCTTTGAGGAATACTAGGAGCGTTTCACAGAAGCAGCAGAGAAAATCAGTGTCAGAGTCCTGCACTTGCTTGGTTGCTGTTGTGTGAAATCCCCATGTACCATGTGAAGGCAGAGAAAGAGGACAAAGCTGCTCTCAATGTATTGCTTGCCTTTCAGAAGAACATGAAACTTATGAACAGACTGGAAGCTTTTTCTACATTCCTTATTCTACTTGAGTATTCATTCATAGTGGAGCTTCAGTAGGATCACTTATGGGAGACTGCTCCTCAGTTCTGTGCACAGCGGAATAGCAAGACTGGACTTCCCCTCTTGGGTGAAGAGGGGTGAAATCAGAGCACCTTGAAAAGAATATCTGGTGCTCAAAGAATGCAGTTTGCAAAGGCAATAATCAGCAATATCACTAGCATTTTCTTTTACTCTGTATTTATTCCAATTCTATGGATACAGATTATTATTGTTTCACCTGCTCACCACTGCTTTTATCATTGTTTCACCACTGCTTTTAAAAATGGCTTGAAAAGCTGCCTAATTCTACTAAAATGCCCAAATACTAAAATAAACCTCTGCTTAAAATTTAATCTGTTGCTTTTTATAAAATTTTCTTCAAAAATGTTTCAAAGAGAGAACACTCTACCCTAACTGTACGCTAATGCTTTTTAACACTGGTAACTAAATGTGCTTCTTTCTACACAACTGACAACAGTCACTTGAACAAATGGCCAGATTTCAAGAAGCACAGGGAACCTTATGTACCCACGGGTATTCAAAAAGAGATTAATTGCTTCTCCAACACATGTTGTTCAATGCCATCAACCTCTTTGTAAAGAAGTCTTTATCATTTAAGAAGCAATATCTTTTAAGAAGCAGTATCATTTATTTTGCAGAAGTGCCAGAAATACACTTGTTTCAGTGAAGAAAATGCAGTAAGACAGATCCGTCTTCTCCACTGAGCTGGTTCCTTTAGCACCTTACCTTTTGTGAAACTGAGACTGGAGGCCCTAATTCAGCAATGCGTTTTGTCATACATTGAAGTTCCACTAGAATCAAAATACTTCATTAAATCAGGGCCTCTGTCGCTAATGACTTCTGCACCACTGAGAGGGAAGCTGGAAAAAAACGTAATTTTTCAGTTTCAGGCAAATATTTGACCATAGTTCAACAAAAAAGTAACCGTGCAGAGCAAGATCTTACATTAAAAGCATTATCACTAGCCTGAAATCAAACTGACAACCTTTAAATCAGACATCAGCTGATCTCCAGACCACCAAGAAATACTTCTTCCTTTATTCAATCCATGTACAGCAATAAAAGACTAGTAGCCCAGAGCTTTTACTTAGCCTGGTGGACAACACAACTGAGGTCAAGCAGCGACACAAGTGTGTCTTCATTGAATTTGACTGAAGTTCAATAAACTTGTGTAGATACAACTGTCTAAGACAGGGATGCTGTTAACAATTTCATGAAGGCAGAGCACTCGATGAGATGAAAGGCAGCTGCCAGCTTGCAGCCACGGGACTGTACTGTTACAAACCATCAGTGAAGACAAAATTATCGATTAGTCCTTGCCATCCAACTGGTTTGTATGAACTTGGTAGATCTTAAGAATTACACTCAGATAAAGAGGTAACCTTCTCCTCTCCTCCCCCTGCTCCCATCCAGATTGTAGTATATGAAATTAAATGAATACTCAGAGGAAGTTTGCAGATTTGGGGGGAGGGGTGTACAGAAGCAATTTTCAGTTTAACCATATGAAACATGTGTGATTTGATCCAGCTCATTTATATCAGCTCAACAGGAGAGTCAGCTGGTATAAAATAATTTGCTTGGGAATGAAATCTGCCCCTATCCTTCAGCAGTCCTGTCCCTCTCCACACCCATGTACCATTTAACAGCCGTGTAACAGACTTGCTTTAAATAACAGAATATCATCTATCAAAATTCATTAACGCCACAATACATTAAAATGAATTTGCATAGGCCAGACTCTCTGCAATATCTCATTTCCAGACGTTCACTAGTTTCCATGCGAAGGAAGGTAAAACTGAAATTCAAAGCAACAAATTATTGCTGGTTTGAATATTCAAAAGCTGCTCTTGAGCACTTAGTGCAGATGCTATAAATCAGAAGTGGTTTTGTTTTGTTTTAAGAGGAAGATATTCCTGTTACAATTCCAAGTCAGGGGGACAGCAGAAATCTATATAACTAAAGTAGCCCATTTGGGCTACTAGTATTTAATCCATCTCACCAAACTCACTCAAGGTTTCAACTAGCAGCATCAAAGATATTTCAGGAGCACTTTCCTTCCTGTTATTCCTCAGACCCTCAACCATGCCCCCACAGACATCAAGCAAGAGGACTCACAGGAAGGTATAAAAGCTACTGTGGGGAAAAAACCCAACAAAACTAAACAAGCTACTGAGCATCCAGCATCCTTTCCCATTGTAGCAAGGCCAGCCATCAGCAATTTCAGTGCTAGCCAGCTCCCTATCTCCTATATGAAAGACACAGTGCTGTGACCAATTAAACACCAGTGTAAGTGGATTTATCCCAGGAGGGAGGAAAACTGGCAATTCAATGGAATAATACAAACATGTCCAGATATTTAATAATAATCAGTTAGTGGGGCAAAATAACTGTAAGCTATGGAGAATGTTGTATCCAGGATTCATTTTTACTCTCCTAAAAGTAATGCTGGGGCAATAAATTTCATTTTCTATCCAGTAGTAAATACCACGATGATTTACTGTAATTTCAAACAGAACTTAGAACTGACACACAATGATATGTACCATCATCTGAGCATAAATTCATAACAACATTTAATTAGCCATTTGCTATAGAAGGATATTTGCCTGTTAGATTGCCTTTAATCAGTACTAACAGAATTAAAAAGAAATATATTTTGAAATGTAGAGAAAATTAGATGTGTCATTAAACTGGTTTTCTCTCATGCCTGAGATTATGTGACTGCAGCCACATCTGATGGGCCTAAGGGTCTGCACTGGGTCTGGCCGAGCCCCACCGCGGCCCTCAGGGTGCTGTGCGTGTGCCGGTAGCCGGCGCAGCGGTGGTGACACACCAGCGGCTGGGTGCTGCCGAGAGCGCTGGCACAGCGTCAGGGCTGCCTCTGCAACCCCCCCCACCAGCAGGCTGGGGGTGGGCAGGGTCTGGGGGTGGGGGGACACTGCCGGGACAGCTGGCCCAAAGTGACCAGAGGGATATTCTGTACCATTTGACGTCTGCTCAGATGTAAAACGGAAGAGAAAGGAGGCGCACGGGGGGCATTTGTTATTTATGACATTTGCCATCCGGAGCAGCCGCTACCCGTACTGCAGCCCTGCTTCCCGGGAAGCGGCCGAACATCACCTGCCGATGGGAAGTAGAGAATAACACCTTTTGGTTTCCTTTGCTTCCATGCACATGAATTTTGCTATTCTTCACTAAACTACCTCTATCTTGACCCACAAGTTGGGGTTTTTTTCATCTTGTTTTCCTCCCTCCCCTGTTCTGCTGAGGAGGGGAGTGACAGCGTGGCTTGGTGGGCACCTGGCGTCCAGCCAAGGTCAACCCACCACAAGGTCCATCCCAGTTTTCTTTCCTGTCAGTGGGAGACTTTGCCTCAAGTCTTTGTCAGACAGGAACTGGAATAGGATTATTTTTTTTTTTTTCCCTTTGAAAGCTCAGCACATGGTGACACTGGGCCCCACTATAGATGGCACTGCACACTTTCCTATCATTAACTCCGTGCATTCCTTTTATCCTTCACTTTGGGGGCTTTACAATTCAAGAACAATGCAGAAAAAGCAATGGGATATTTTCTCTCACCAGTATAAAACTTACTTTTCATTAAAAATACAGATTGAAATTAGACAGAAGGTAAAATACCTTAGAAGATTTTCAAGTGTTGTCTTAGAATGTTTTCAGACTTGTTAAAAACGTTGTGAAGAAGCTGATAAATTTCTCTGTGTTAAACAAAGTATGCAAGATATGAAAGAAGATTATTCCTAACCCTTGAAAGAGGAACCAAACAAAAAATGTTCAGACATAGGTAGATCATCCCTCTTCCTTTCTTCTGTTTGTTCATGCTTTGGCTCTCCCAACAACCAAACTTATGCACTGATAAAATTAAAACTCTAAATTATATATAGACACACAAGCAGTTTAAAGCCAGTGAAAAAAGCATAAAATATTCCATTCCCTTCTGCCCCCACATCAAATCTCAGTGACAAAAATGGAACCAAAACACTAAGTGATCATTTGTCATACAACTCCAATAGTTTTTTTTAATGCAATGGTAAACTAATAAATTGTTCACAAAATGTTTGTTGTTGGATAAAGGGTGTATTGCTAAAAAAAAAGCCCAAGAAACTACCCCCACCCACCCCCAAATAGAAAACCCACAAAAAACCCCAACATAAACAACCCAATGGCTTAGGGGAGCCCCTTTGCCTCCCTCCCTCTGCATTCCTCCCTGTGTAAAAAGCAGCATTCACTGCCTTCGAAAAGTGCTACCTAAAAATGTGCACTGAACAAAGATGTATCACCTATTAGTGCCTGGTACAACAAAATTATGTCAGTCCCAAACCCACAATGAAAACTGATCTTCCTTGCCTATATGATTCACCCTGTTATTCATCGCATTCCCAAAATTACATGTTTTACTCATAAAATAAATCCCATGGGTTCACAGAGGACTCTTGCAAAAGGATTTCCTAAAGCAATACAGCATGACAAGTTCAGGTCCTTTCCGTGAGGTCCCTATGGATGTCCATAAATACTTAATCCAACTCAAAAGCTGTCAAATGCTACCTATGCTGGTGAGGGTCTTTGCACACTTTTGTTTCATAAGCCACATTTTACTAAAGCCCAAGAACTGTTGAGAAAAGTTCACCTGGGATGATATTCATATATATCAAACTCTAGAAAACAGCATTTCTTCCATGTATTGCCATGAGACCCTTCCTATACTGATTTTTTTATGTTGTGTGTGCATTTATATATCTGACATACATAATACCACATCTTCATTACACTTAGCCTTACATCATTCCAACTTGTATATAAGGAAGGAGCCAAGTAATACCAGAGTCCAAAGCATAAAATAATTTCTTAATCTACAGTATCATATAGCTTAACTGACTTTATATAGCCTTTTGGCAGCGGTACATCTACTGTATTTGTATTTTAGTTCACATGCCACTTTTAAGGCTCCAATATTTCAGCACAATTACAAATTAATGAGATAGGTAGTCTCCGTTGCAGAGATAGCAGCAATCTGTAAAAGGGTATTAAGAAATGGAGTAATTTATTGGCTCATGAAGGTTCCAAGTGAGCAGTCGCATTAGCATGACAGCAGGAGGTCAAGAGACTCATTAGCCAGCAGTTACATTGATATGCAACTCAGTATTTTTATAGTAGCAGGACATAAATGTAACATACACTTTAGGAAACGCAACTACTGGGGCGCTCACGTTGGCATTAACTTTGCCTGTACTTCCCATCCCACCTGAGGCCCGTGGGTACCCCTTGTGGGGGTGGATCGTTGCCATGTGCCTGCAATAGGAAATCTGTCCCAAATATCCAGCTTTGTTTCACACACTGCTGTATTACAGAAAAAATCTTGTCTGGTAAGTGTGGGACAGAAACAGTGAACACAGCAGAGAGAGGAACATCTGTCCCCCCTACCTGGGCAAGCGTTCCTAACAGGAGCAGCAACTCCAGCCCTTGCACCAGCAGAACTAACCCTGACTCGGCTGATGAACTGTCAGAGATGGATCTTGTTACTACCTCAGCTCATGTTTTCAGTTTGAACAAAGGAAGCATGGCCTGGGTTTGAAATTTGGGAGTGGGGACAAGGAGAAGGGAAGGCAGTTGATGGATGAGAAAAGGCAAAAAATATGTGTGTGTGTTGGGGCGGGGGCGGTGGGTGGGGCTGGAGAAGAGACACAGCAGCAAGGCAGCATTTACAAAATGCTCGTTCTCAGACCCAGAAAGTGTTGAAAGCCTTCACCATGGATAAAAATCTAAATGTATGACACAGTGCAAAACTGAATAAATTAACAAAACTGAAGGTGTTAGATCCCGATAAAATAAAGTGCCATGGCTCCGCTGACTCCAGTGGTGCTCCACTGTTTTACACCCGCTGAGACGGCTCCAGCCCGTTTTAAAGGACCTTCACTTTCAAAAGAATGAAATCTACAGACAGTCTAAAGCTTCTTATTGTGCTTCATTCACGGGGGGGGGGGGGGGGGGGGGGGGGGGGGGGGGCAGGGGAGGGGAGGGAAGGCTCAAATAACCTTGCAGAAGTACACAGTTCTTGTATGAAACAGCAATGCCAACAGGGTGACCAGGTACCTTGTTTAAATTGGCTCAAGGTTTGGCTGGCATTGCTTGCCTCTCCCAGCCCTCCCTCTCCGGTCAGGCGCCCCGCATCCTTTGTCTGTGGAACAAGGGATTAAGGCAGAGACATACAAGTGTTTTTGTCTAAATCAGATATGTAGAATGCAGTAATTGCCTCTGAATGTGCTTCGTGACTGATATCAGCAAACACCTTAATTATTAATTGAATTTCTTCAAACTAACTGTATCAAAGCCTGATACATCAACTCTTATCACAACTGCAGCACTCCAAGACTTCAACATTATTTCTAATTAAACACATGGGTACCTATATGAAAGGGAAAGAATACAAGCTCAGTTATTTTCATAGATTTCAGATGTTCCTTAAATTTTACAAGAAACCATCTCATTAAGAGGTGATTTATTTTTTTAATCAGAAACATCAGATGTTGCCTACCCTTAGAAGTACTTTGGCCTAATTTTGATCTCTCCTAAAAATGACAATGCAAGACTAGCATAAAAATCACACTGAGAGCAGAATCATTATCAAATCTGGAGTCCAATACCAACCAGAACTACAAAGGTTTCATTCAGCCGATACCTGTGTTATTCAGGCTTTTTATGCATCTCAACTTTTGACGCTCCTTCCCCTGAGTCATGTTTTTTTCACATAACACATCATTACACGGTGGAGTTAATTGCCACAGGATGTTTGGAGGCCAAGAGCATATATGGGTCAACACTGAGATTACCAAATAGATTAACAGAAAACAGATTCATTGGGGAATAGTCAAGAGTTCAATGCCATCTCTAAGTCAAGGTCCTTAAACTGAAGGTCACTGGAAAGAGCTACATTTCCTTGTAGCCCGGCTCCATGTGCAGACAAACCCTGGCTCTTTCCTGCTGTAGGAAGCCACTGCTAGACAAAGCACTGTGCTACACCGCCCCGTGGTGTGACCCCACACAGCTGTCCCATGTTCCTCATCTCTATGAAGGATCATACTGCTGCTTCCTTGCATAAATGCATAGGGCAGCAGACTCAGAAAGCTGAAAGGACAGATGTTCAGCAACTGCATCTCTATAGATGATATATAAATGAGCCAGTGGCAAAACATTAACTAGACAAAATTATTAAAAAAAAAATAAAAAGCTGCAGGCTGCACAGTAACAGTAAAAACAAGTTTAGCTCTTTACTGAAATCCTAGCGAGACAGCTAAATGAGATGGAATATAGGTCAATCTAAAATAGCTGTTCACAAGTGGTGGAATGCAACACCCAGATCCAGGGCTACTATTTCCTCTGAGCAAAACCTCTGAGTGTTTGCACAGAGTTTGCAGTTTCCATGCAGACTTTCCATGAGAAGAGGTGCTTCATCACGGTGGCGATTTTGAAAAACCTCGCTCCACTGCTTCTGAACCTCTCCGTTTTGGGAGGAGAATGAGTCTGTTGTCCATTTGGCTGAAGGGCAGAGGCAGCTGAGAGTGGCCCCAGTGGGTTCTGCTCCACATCTCCCAGCACTTTTGCTGTTGATGCTCAACACAAAGCATACATATGCTGCAGCTTTCTCTGTTTATATACATTGTATAGGCTTGGGTTTTATCACATTTTCATGGAAATTCAGTTCAGTGCTCAATTTGCCCTTATTTAAATGCTAATTTCAGTGAAGTGGTTTAACAAAACAATTATGAAAAAAAAGGTTCTAATCTTCCACTGACTGAGTAGGGAAAAACTCAGAATGTGGTAGACAGATTAACCATGTAAATTCAATATAAGCAATCTGTTTCATACTTAATGCATTCAGTTGATAAGCGATTCGGTTACAAAGGTGACAGTTCAGCCTCCTTTTCTAAATATATAACACCAAAGAATCAACAAAACACTAACACCTCATGCAAGCTTTAATAATTATACTTAGCAACCTCTCTTGTTTTCTGCACTTAACACTTGCTCTTGTTTTCCTTCTTAATGTATGTTTTTCCATTTTACTCAGAACTTCTGACTGTAAGATATAATCAGATACTTTAGAAAGCATTTCACTATAATTGTAGTTAGTCAAGTGACACAATTTAAAATGGTTTAATGTTAATTCCACCTCCCCTCTCTGCCAGAGCTGCAACTGAAGCCATCTGCACCAAGCACTTCAAGATGCCTCCACCTCCTAGAACCAAAATGCACTAGTTCTACCAGGTTTCCAAAGCCTCTCTGAGCAGAAATTAAACATGAACATCCAACCTACAACAATACATTTCTCAGGGCAAGGGCAGACAGAAGAAAGAAGTGATGCAAGCGAGTTTTAGGCCTGACACTCATTTCTTGGATAATCTACAGCACCATCAGAGTTTGCAACAACTTTCTGCTCTTGAGAACAGGTAATGTGACTGACAGAAATCTGTGAGATACTGTCAAATGCTCAATCTTCTGCTTCTGAATCTGCGGAGTTTTATATAAGACGAATACACAAAGGATTTAATGTCACTGTTGATTTATGAGTTTCAAATACTATCTTTCTATTTTCTAAAGTTTAATCATCTCAGTTCTCTTCTTCCAGAAACCTGTTACCTTTTTTTATGAACTACCTCACTGAATATCACCTTTTCAACTCACCCCAGTGCTTTCCTTGTTTCTCCCATCCCCTCCCAAGTGTGTTGCCCCCAGGTTGTACAACCAGTAGGGAAAGGATGACGCGGAAGGAGAACAAAACAAAGGCAGCTGCCCACCACAGACAGAATCCAAGGGCTGAAAAAGAGGGAAGAGTCTATGACAAGTGGACAAAAAAGATTTTTGGCCATGAAGTTAAGGCATTCACCTTTTGGACTTGTTTTTTTATCTAAAGAGTATCCATTAGTAACAAAAAAGCATATTATAACAGATGATACATAATTTTAACGAAATAATTACCACAAAAGCAAATTAATTGATGGTAATTTCTAAAGCTCAGCTTAGCTTTTCATTTATTTGTCACTCCCCAGTGTGTCACAAGACATCTGCATTGTGTAATGTTCATGAAAGTGTTGTGCTACACAGCTGAGTACTGCGGTAGCATACAGAAACGCAACTCTTGCGAAGCCAACAGAACAGCTCCTGCTTAAGCTAAGGCAAATTCCACGTGCAGGTAACTGCATCAACGGTATGTCACACCAGCAAGGCAGTGGGATACAATGAAAATAGTGGGGTGCCAGGGCATGCAGACCTTTTTCATAAGCCATCAAAAGAAAAAATCTACACTGAAAATCTGGCACCATAAAACCAGACACTGATGTATTTTGTATGTATTTCAAGCAATCACTTGAGTAGCACAGTCAAGGGGGAATGAGTTAGATTTTCATCATCCAGCTGCTGCAGAGAGTATAGCATTCAACTAGGATGTGTATTTCTAACTTTTCTATAACCAGTGGGTAGCTATGTTGGGCCTCCCTGTTGCTAAAATATCCAAGCCAGTGTGGCACTGTGCCAGCTCATCGGAGTAAGAGGGCAATGTCTACACAGGATCGCATTGGCTATCTGGCAGTTTCCAGAACAGAGGGGAAAACTGCAGCTCTAAGATCCATAACCTTTCTTGTGCTACTCAGGTTGCACCTTAAGAAAAAAGATCTGTGATGTTCAGAGTCTATGAAATGTACTCAGTAATTCCGGTTACTGAACTTCTCCGAAAAAGCCTTGTCACTCCCTTTTCCTGAACCTACCTGAGGTTTTAAACAGGAAAACAACGTTCTTCCTGTAACAATATAATGATACAAGGAAGAGTGTTTGAGAGAAGATGACAACAATTCAATGTGAGCACAACCACACACCACCTGCCACCTCTTTGACCTATATAACCTCATTTCATTTTTCATCTGTCACCTCTTTTTATCTGCCTGGACTCACTTTCTAAGCACAATAGAGTGAAAAATATATAGCCCATCTGCAAATTAGCAAGAGGTTGTATCTCTAAAGCCAGAAAGGAATTTCCCTTGGTGCAAGATAAACTTTGTTTCCATTCTCCTTATAGTCTACTGTAGTCTCCCAGAGGTCTTGGTGACTATACTTGCCTATTTCTTTGTGAACGTGTATGAAGAATGAAGAAGGGCTACAGAAAAGAATAGGGATGAAGGATGAGTTATGATCAAAAGACTATTTCTAAACTTAAAATCTTATTTTTGAGACAGAAAAGGGTCAGGGAACATTTCCTTTCCTTGTCCAAAGGGTGAAGAGTTTAGCTCCACTTTATAAGCAAAGCAGCACCCTGCTCAGTACTCAGCTCACTGCTGGGTGGAGATACGAGTACTCCTAGTATCAGCACTGGGCGAAAGGCTATCGATACTTACTCCCTTGTAAACATTCATTTTGACAGTCTTCTTCAGAGATTACTTCCATGCATTATTTCTTGTGCTGCCTGAAGGCACGAAAAAAACCCCAAACCTAATTAGCTCCAGAAAACCACAAAGATATCTGCACAAAATCTGCATGTGTTGGGGTCCTGCCTGCAGTTGCAGGGTACTGCACAAAGATGAACCACAGCAAACAAATTCACGCTGAGCAGAGCTGGCTGACAACAAAAGCTCCTCATTCTCTCAGTCTAGTGCAATCATGGTCCGGCTGGGGAAAACACCCTGTGTTCCCACAAATGCAAATAAGGTTTTTAATGTTCAGAACTGATCTTTTGTCTCCACCGTGTCATCAACAGTGTATGTCCTTACCAGGAACAGCAAGGACCACTTGTTAAACATGTCCTGTTTGAGAGCTGGCCGCAATTGTTAGTCACAGCCAGGACAAGATTTCCTTGTGTCATTTAAATGCAAGCCTTTAACAGGTGAACATACTTCAGAATTAATCAAGAGCATTCACTGCGTACTGCAAAATATGACAGTGAAGCAAGCAGTCAGTGTTAGCAAGGTTTAAATGTAGTACTGAACAACAAAGTACCTTTTGGAAAAAAACATATTTAGTGAAAAGTGAACGAGAGAAGAGCAATGACAGCAGAAGGTCACCCCAGCCTTTCAATGGTGATGCAGTATATGCATTGAGCATGAGTGAACACAAGAAAATAAACACAACGTTTTTAGACATGACTCAAGGTGGGTAGGGCGGTGGACAAAAATGCCAGAGATTTAATTTCAAGATCTCAGTCCAGATCCATGCTTTGTAAGTTGTTCCACTCTAAAAAGCAGAGTTACAATTCTGGAGCTGGAAGCACTTACTACTGCTTTAACTCAAGAATCCATTTTCCTGGTATTGACTTTCACAAATTTTAAAGCAATACAGTCACAGCACTAAGTTCAATTTTAACTTATTCTGCAAGGTCTTTATCTTACCCAGTTTTCATTAAAATAGGCTGCTATTTTTGTTTAAAGAAAACATGACAGCTACAAATACAGCTATCCCTCCCTGGATTTTCATAAATCAAAAGCTTCATTCAATATATTGACCTTTTATAATCCTGCCCTTGATTTCAAGAGTAATGTCTAAACATAAACAGTAGAGAGAGAAGAGCTGAGACAATATACAAACCCACCAAATCCTAGAATACAGGTCTCACTGAAATCCACAAAGCTTTCAATGAATCAGAACAAAACTTTAAATCTGGTCTGAAATATAAAAAAATCACATGCTTCATGCTAAATTTTGACTGAGGGAAGTAATATCTAGTTTTGATTTCATATGATTTTATATCTATTACAGAAAAAAAAGGCTTTTGCTTTTTAAGATAGTCAGTTGGCATTTGAGTTTTCATGTTGACTAGAATTGAGAGCCTAAAACCAGAGCATCTGCACGAGCAAGACAAAAAGCATTGTGCAGAACTAAAGCTTGTGAGCAGTTTTACAGCACTCTGAATGCAGAGTTCTGCCAGATCTGTAACTACACCGACAAACCCAGAATGCGTGGGTACACTCAAATGAAGCAAGGTTTAATGCTTTAGAACTTCAGTGCAAATAAAAGGTTGTTGAGATGAGCCCTGGTGGCAGGGATCTGTATAAGGAGAGAGGTGTCAGATGAGAAAACCCAAACTCCCAGCACTTTAATATTCGGTGCTGTTTGAATCATCGGTTACCCACAAAGAGATTCCACACAACACATGCAACAAATTTAAGTTACAAATCCATACCCACTTGACTTAAAATAAGTACCTTGGGACAGTAACGCAGCCTCCCTTGACAGAATTTGTTTCATTAAGGTTTTCCTAAACTTTACACAGCACAGTAGGCACAGTAATTTTATTTCCAAATGAGTTAAAACAGCTTTTGATCTGGTAGAGGCACTTAATTATGATCAGAAGGGCAAGAAACTAAAATATATGTAAGTGTGCTGGGCAATTCATGTCGTTTCAGCCTAATTGGCCTACCTCAGGGTCAGCTCAAGTTGCTCCCACAAAAGCTGACTTCCTCTGAAGGGCTATTTGTCATGGATGCTTGATTCTTAATCACCTCATCAGATCAACTGCTGCTCTGCCTGTCCCTGTGATCATTTGGAAGGTTTCAGGCCCCTTCTGCTGAAGTTACTTATTAGTCGGCTCCGTTCCAGCTACTATGCTGAAAATTTTCTAAAAAGCTAAAACATTCAACAGTGTTTCAGCTGATTCAGAGGAGTTCTGCTGATCTACACCACTTGCCAAAAAACTTGCCAAGTAATATTAAAGAGCAAACTTTTGTTTGATGTTACATTCCTAAATTCCGTGACACTCCAGAGAAACTTTTGGACCTAAGCTCTGCATCTCCAAACTGAAGACAACAACGTTGTACTTTTGTATAGCGCAGCTCATGCACTCACAGAAAGGTCCCTGGTCCCTTCCACACCTGGTCAAGGGATCTACCCGCTCTCCAATCTCAGTAAGATGAATTTCCATCCTATCGTCCCCCTGGAGTAACCACAGGCAGTGCGCAGACAAACCACTAAGAGAAAAGCCTTCGGACAGGATTTCTGAAAGTGATTTTGGACATAACCAGTGAAGAAATTTCCAGCGGGGATCGTGCCGGTGAGGCATTCCCAAAAGCGGGTTCATCAACTGGCAGGCACAAAGCGGTTTGTGCTGTGAGTGAAACTGCATTTCCAGAGCAAAGAGAGAACTTCCTGCAAACATCTCAGTACTTTTAAAAGGTTGCATTTCTAACACATTTTATAACAGCTGGGGAGACAGCAATATGAACCGCATGGTCCTCTGTAACCAGCCCACCAGCACGTCAAGAGGCACACTGTTCAGTTCGTTAGCAATCTCTAGAAGGTAGCAGCAAGGCTCATGAGATTCCCCTGGGCTGCCTGGAGTCTCACTACTAAAAAACTAGTGCAGGGAGAGAACTTCACTGAAGTACCATACCTCAGTAATAATATATGGCTCAGTTTCAGTTTTCCAGCTTTACAGGTAGGTCATAATTTTTAATTACAGTATTTTTATTTAAGCTCCACACACACAAACTAAATTTCAGCTCTGCAGTATGTGCCAGCCTACCTCTCAGCAGCACTGAAAAAAAAAGGAAAAAACCATCAACTAGCTGCCTACTTGTTCCCAGAAACAAGAAGAAATCTATCAAGTCTTGGCACAAACCATTCTTATTTCTGTTTTATCTATTTATTCTCCTAAAAGCATAATGAGAAACAATTCACAAGATTCATAATCCACAAGAAAAACAATTTAAGCCCACACAGAAAAAATATTAATTTATAGAAAACTGTAGAGGAATGAAGCTGGGTTAATTAGCATTGATAATATACAGCTGTGGGCTGGCTTCAGGGGTGTCGGGTTGGCCAATGTCGACAAGGTGCAGCTGTGGCTGGTTAAGTTAAGAGATTGGGCAGCCAAGGAAGAGAGAGGAGGACGAAGCAGAGAGAAAAGAGAGAACGTGTGCCCAGGATAAGGAGAGACAAGGAGAAGGCAGCAGAGGGACTGGCTTGAAGAGTATGTTGGTATGAGATGGTAAAAGACCTTGCTGCAGCTGGCTAGTTTGGAGAGTGCTGCAACAGAAAACAGTAATTTACCTGAAATCTACGTAGGAAAACGCTTCTGCAAGTTCATGTCATAAGATTGTGCCCCAAAAGAACCAAAACCCATACTGTTCAGTTGTTTGTGCTTTCTAGGTACAGAACAGCGTGTGTATGAGAAAGTCACGTGGGCACAAAGTCAGGAGGAGACATTCCCAGAGACCCATCTCTCTGAGGCAGATCCCAAATGAAAAAGCATCTGTGGGTTGGCTGCGACTAACGGCCCTCAGGCTGCCCTGATCCTGCCAGCGGGGTGGCACGGCATGGCATGGCATGGCACGGCAGAGGTGGCTAACACCGGGGGTGTTCAGCAAAGCCAGGAGTTTAGAGCATTGCCAGAGGTTCTGGTTGCTTTAGGGGCAAAAGCTCGGCTTGCTTTAGTTCCTTTACCCTGAGGCCCCGGGGACAGACTGCCCAAGGATGAGCACCACCAGCACAACCCCGTGGTGCCTGCACAGAACCAGAGCAATTCCAGCGACTCAGAACAACCTTCCATCCTTGTAGGGCTCTTTGGCACAGAGCAAACAGAATCTGACCTTCAGGTCAACCCTTCAGAAACTTTGAAATCCCAGCGCTCAACCTGGATGTCTGCTTTTCTGTTTCTATTATTCAAACACTACACTGCTGAGCTGTGTGGGGGTTTGCTTACGCCAGCCTAGCCCACCTCGGTGCCCTGTGAGCAGCATACAGATGCATCTCCCTCAGGTTAAGTACTGGCTTGCTCTTTAATTTGCTTCCATTCAGATCTCTCTTATGCAAGTATTCCAACCCCCTTCATGCATGCACAAAGCTTTTTGCACTTGCCTTTAAGAAACCCCCAAAACCTCCTTTGTTCTTCCATGGCGTTCAGGCAAAACATACCTTAAACTTGACCAGAGGTGTTACACCCCTGAAATCCCTTAGCCCCCTTGCTACAAGGATCATTCAGAGACCCCTCCTGAGGAGCCCAGTCTCCAGAAGAACAGACAATAAAAGAACTCACCGATGGTCACAGGCATCCCAAGATCTCCCTCCTTTCTGGGCTGGTACACTCCCTTTGTAAGTTTTTCAATGTGACAGGAATACAACTGAATAATGCTGACTTTGAAGACAACTGTACTTCCAAAACTTACCTAAGATGGAGACTGCCACATGATAAATGATTTAGCTTAGCTCCTCTAGAGAACATTCTCACATTCTTTTTCATTTCAGATGTTGCAAAGCCTTTAGTTTGTCTCAGTGGTGGGGAAAAGATTAAATCTGCATGTGTGAAGGGCACAGAGTGAGGGGATCAACTCTTTTCAGAAAGACCTGTATTGACTGCTGCTCTCACCCCAGATTCACACATGGGGCTCGCTGTCTTTGGTGAGACGCCAGGGTTCTTGGCATTTCTCAGGAGACAAGCAATCACAGGGGAACATTTTAGTTGAATGGCTCTTGCAGGTCTACGAGGTCTGAAGTAGTGAGCAAAATGTTATAGACCAAAAGAGGGATAGAAGAACAGACTCTTCGGGTATATATGCAGTTCCATGGGCAACAGATCTAAATTTTTATGTTTTCATGAATAAGATGATGTAATCGTACTTTGTATGCCTCTGTTCTCTCACCTGTTCCTGTTTTCCTTCTGCACTTGCCAGTATAACATTAGCAGTAACGCCAAAGGTGCACATGCCAGTGAAACAGCAATACAAATATATGCAAATAGTTCATGGAAATATTCACAGTCAGCTTAACCTATTGCCACTTCCCAGGCCGATGTGGTGAACAACTGACACAGAAATAAACTATTTCTGGCCAAAGACTCGATGCAGCAGCCACTGGCAGTAACATTTCTTGTCCCGGGGGATACACAGAGCCACCCCTCCAGCCAAATGTTACACACCAACACAAGCGCCATAAAAAGGTAAAGAGTGCACAGAGGTGCTAGGCAAGAGCACAGACACCATCCAGCACAGCAAGTGTTAACCAACCTCATAATTTCTTTCTCTTTTCTAATTAATAGATTGTAACTTATCTTAAATGTTTCAAATGGAACTTGCAGATAGGTTTTTTAAAAAGGTTTTTAGCTCTGAAATAATTTTAAAGCACTAATATGATATGAACATAAAAACAATCTTTAAATGATCTGTTAATGCTAATTTTAAAATTCTTTATAGTAAGAGAAAGTCAAATTACATCAATGAAAATGCAGCAATTAGGCAATTTGAACAATTAACAGATAAAGGTGGAAGCTGAAAGGACACCAAGTAGCATCCAGGCTTAAATATGAACGATTCCTTTCCTCTGCTCATCACAAAGGCTACTCAGGCTATCTCAAACAACAACTTCAAGCTATTCATATACAAAATTATGCACTAAGAGAAGAAACAGGAAGAAACTGAAGTGGCATTCTCACTTTGCAGGCTGTCACCTGCATTTTCTTTCCAAGGATGTTCACATCATTTTCAGACCTTTGTCTCTAGAAATCCCTCTAACTACAAAAGCTTTGCTTTACTGCATTTCCAGAAGAAACCACGTTTCCTCTCCAAATGTTCCTAGACAACAACACTCAATAATCCAGACCAGTACGGCAGCTACCTTCTGGTCATGATAGGAGTGACAGTTCAGTATTCCCTAGCTGTGTCGTTCATCATTCCAATACACTGAATGATAAAGTCAATCTTCTAACTTCTAACTAAAGTCTTTGGTTAAAGCTTCCTCACTGTTTCCTCAATAGGATTCACTAACTGTTCATTGATGTAACTGCCCATTCCCTATGCAGTATATTGCTTCCAATATTTCCCTTTCTCTGCCCAAAACATACATCACAGCCACCTTTCTTAATTAGATGCACGTGCACTGAGCCATATGTCCTGCTTATTAACTCCTCTTTCCAAGTTAAGGGTAGTGAGACTTTGCTCGTCTCTGTCATTCATAAAGCAGCAATGCATTAAACACAGAAATAAGCATGAACTATGGGAAATGCCTCACAGCTTTCATCTGTCTTTCATAACATTCTCCTCTTAAACTTTTATGTGATCATCTTTTCCTTAATTATGTCCATTATAACTAGTCTCATCCTCCTACTGTCAATCCCTTAAATTGCAGCCTACAATGTCTATGAAGAAAACGCAAGTCTTGTAGAAAAGGGAAAGAAGATTGGAAGAGATTTCCCAAACTGCAGTTAGGCACCACTGAACGGGAAGTCCAGAAAAACACACAACATGCAGCCAGGAACAACACACCAACGTCCCACTCAGTACGAGCAAGCCCCTTTGAAAGATGAGGCTTCCTCTCCATGCCTCTCCAACCTCTCTCACTGAAACGCTTCCTTTCACACCTTTGATTTCAGGGGTTTGTGTTTTCTCCTGCTTCCTCCCACTTTCCAGTGCATTTAGACCTCATGGTCTCTGCTGTTCTCCTGGCACCAGCAATCCTTTCAGGGAAGGAATTTCTCCACCCAAAACTCATTAGCAACCTTTCTGAAACTCAAATTAATCTCCAAGAGCTGTAACTCAGCAAATTAATTGAAAAAGGTTCATGCTCCAGCCCCATTCAAACCTAGATCAGTGCTTAATGACAACCCGGGCTTTATTTATAGGGATTTGACTGTAGGATGCTATTTACACTCTTCAGTGTCTCAAACCCCAGTTAAATCAGAGGTAGCTGATACAGCCACTGCTCCACTGCTTCTACTAGGGAAGGGAAGAAATTGCCCACAGAGTCACCGGGGACGTCACTGGGTTCCCACCCCCATCTCCTCCTCCTCTTCCGAAAGGACCTACCCTGCAAGCAGCCTCCAACACCTTCTCCATGACCTCCAAACGCTCCTCAAACACCTCCCTAGACCATAGCCCTCCAACCTCAGGCCTTTGTGTAAATGAGATCCAGAAACATCTATGCTGCCATCCTGATTTGGAATGTTTTGTGCTGTAGTCAAGTTTCCCTGTGAGACTTTTCTCCTCTACAGATCTGCAGCCCATGTCTTTCCTTGCTCTGCTCACACAAGTGTCATAAGATAATCATCACCCACCATAGACTGCTCAAATTAGTCATAAGGCAGCTACATCATAACGGCTAATTGGCCTGATTAGCTATTCTCAGTTGAGACATTATCTGAATAATCTTTGCTTGTTCTTGTCTGTTTATGATTTTGCACTGAACCAGCATAACTATTCCCCAAAATAATTTTTTTTTTTTGTTCTTGCTGATTTTGTATTCTAAAAGCATCTAGAGCAGTTCACAGTAATAGAATCTGCAGATTTTCTGATTTCCTTAACTTTTCAGGAGCTGGCTCACAGTATAATTTAGCTGAACTGACCTTGTTTAGCTTCAAACAGGAAACAGGCACCAAATCCTAACCTGTACTGTACACTAAAATATCTTATTCCATTAGCAAATGAAAACGATACTTTTTTATCCCAGAGCTGGGATGTATCCTGTGCTCAGCAACATGCCTGAGACTGAACAGAAATGAGAGGAGTATAAGGCTTTAGTGCCACATACACAGGTTTCTTTTTATCTTCAGTCACAGGGTTATTTAACTGGAGTCAATATATGGAAACGCCAAGGACCATCCAGAAGCATCAGTCGTGCTCAGAGCTGTGAATTATTAGGATAAAAAGCTTGAATGCTTAACTCCACTGACTGAACGTGGTACCCTCAAATCAGATCTGGATTGTGTGGTCTGTGATCATGCAGCACCCTGGTACGCCTGTTGTGTGTCACATCCCAGGCACTGCCACACGGCTGGAGGAGATACTAGCCTGCCTGGTCCTTCCACCAGTAATCTCATACTTGTTCGGACACACTGGTGCTGCTTGTGAGCACGGCAATAGGATATGACACTGCTGCCTGTGGCAGTCAAGGGCAATACAGGAGCCCTTTTTATCGTGGTGGGTGCTTATGAGAAGTTTCAAAGGGTGCGCTTAATTTCACACCCAACTTCTGTGAAAGATGGTCACTGACAGCTTTCCTGAAGAATTATTGGCACTCCAGACCTTGCACAAGTCCACTTCTGACCTTGCACAAGTGCACTTCTGTGCTAGGAATCTGAAGTGACAATGAAAAAAGATGTTCTTCATGTGCAGGGTGAAGACACAGAGACTACAGGGTGGGTTTGAGCTGATCTCTGATGTAAATATCAGGCCCACAGCAACATTCTTGCATCTGTTGCTACTAGGTGTCATGAACTTCACTTGCTGAAGTGTGTGATAGGCACACATATCCATTTGAGTACATCAGGTACAGATATTCAGGACATGATCTTCAGAAACATTCTGTATCAAGAACTACTCTTATCGTTAAGACGCCTAATGCTTCAGAAGAAAAGCTGGGGGACTCGGACTAAAACGTAAGTGAACAAACACTTGTCACAAATTGACTTATGCTTCAACACTCAGGGTCACTAACTAGTCTCCTTCCAAAGCCAATCCCGTTTCCACCACTTCCTGAGGTGGCCCATGGCCAGTTCAAGCCCAACACCACACAACCAGAAACTCTTTCTCCCACCAGCCACAGACCATTCCCCATGACCAGGCTCACAATTTGGACATTGTGATTCCTTTACTTGGAGGGAGGTACGTGCCAGTGTTGGAGGAAAAGCCTTAACTCAGAACTGCCAGCTGTTTTTCAGAAAAAAACATTTGTAGCTTTCTGCTAGGTTGCCACTTACACAGGGAAGCAGCTTCCCCCAAAAGCTAGCCAACCTCCTTTCTACCCTCAATGTCTAGACAAAATTTGAGGGTGAGGTCCCCGCTGCCCTGCATGTTAAATGCCCACCACCAAAGTCCTGGGGCACCTCTGCAGCTCAGGCACCGATACAGGGCAAAGTCACTGCTCTTCTGGGTTACTACAAACCCTACCGATGCACACAATAGCCTAGAGGGACAAAAGGCAATATAAAGCAAGAAAACAGTTGCATCCCCCTAGCAAACAGAACTAATTACTCCACAGAGAGGTTCCCAAGGATGTCGGGCTGCAAGTCCAAGGGACAAGACATTAATCAGTGGAAATGATCCAAAAGAAGACAAACAAAACTGCGCACTGAAAAGCCAGAAGCAAGCGAGCCACAGACACCAGCAAGCATTGACAACATGGCCCCAGAAAAGCTAAAGACAACAGCTTTTAAGTGAGCTTTCTTGAGTCCTGCTGTGTTTAGGGATGCAGGCCTTTGTAAATTCTTTCTGAATACACAGGACTGCATCAAAGTCACCCTTAACTTACCCATTTCTCATCTTAAGTGGAACAGCTGACAGAAAACCTCCCTCCTCAGACTTTTTTATTAGCTTCTTGGGTCAAGAGAGGCCACAATAATAATTACATTCTCAGCAAGGAAATGATACCTTGTGCTAGAAAACATTATTTGAATCAGGATTGGAGGGACAATGCTTTTCTAGCAGCAGCTAGGTATAACAGGACCTGAATTGGTTCTTATTAAATATAAGAGGTTTCATCCTCTTTTGCTGTTAGCAGATTGATAGGTGTTCTGATTCTACATTTGTGATGTACATATATATATATATATAGAGAGAGAGAGAGTCTGGCTGACTGATTTGCTCAGGATTTACATTTTTCAGGACAACCACTTCTTTTTGTCTTATTTATAATACCTAACAAAGCAAGTACCATGATACTAGGAGAGATGGTTGCAGATTTTGCTGTAGTAAGGCTTGTCACTTTTTGTCAGCGAGCACTGACTGGAGGCACGTTGCTCTAGTTCTTCAGGGGAGGAGAAGGAAAAAAAGGGGAACTGGGAAGAAACATTTTGCACAGCATCACAGAGTAGACCAGTGGCAAAAAATCTTGCCACGTGTTAATCTTCATTCTTGCTAGTTTAGCCCTGGTCTTTGTCTCTGAGCTCAGGACTGGGGACGGCTCATTGCCTGTGACACATGTGGTGGGAGGATCGCCCACTGGCTGTAGCGGTGAGCCCGTACAGCAGGGACAGTCCTGCCAGCCCCAGTCCTGCCCATGGAGTCAGCTGGTGGCCCTGGAGCAGAAAGCACGCTGCCTGCCGCCTCCCTCGCTGCCCAACAGCTACTCCAGCTACCTTGGGAGCACCTAAATTATAAGATCCCTGCTTCAGTTAACCGAGTAACACAACTTGTCTTTATTAGACACACGAAGTCTCACTGAACTGGGAGACATCATGTCCTGAAGTAGCATACTAGCAGTGCAGGTACAGGCGGTTAGGAAGCAGAGCCACGCAACACGCGTGCTGTGCTGGGGCTCAGGTACACTCTGAACTTCACCTTCCCTTCAGGGGGAGAGTCAAGGGTGGGACTGAGCCCTCTAAACTCACTTTGACTGGCATGTCTGTGGAAAAGGACACCAAAGGGGGCGCAGATCTTGCCTCCCACTTTTTGTTAAAAAGAAATGAAAATATTTGAACATCCAGAGCCAAAAGCCTTTCTTTAAAAATTATGCAGTTTAGATACTAACAAAATAAAGAGGACGGAAACATAAATGAGAAGTTTTCTTTTTTCCAAAGCTTTCCCCAGTTAAAAAAAAAAATAAATAAATCTCAGAGTTTTTCTAAACTTTGAAAGGAAGAAGCTACACTATACAAAACTGATACGCTACACTCTGATGAAGTGGAGTGACCGGGACAGAACAGGGGATGCAAGAGACAGTCTATTTAGCAAAAGAACTGAAACACTAGCAAATTACTGCATGAAAGGAGAGAAGAAAATGGAGTGCATGTGTCTGTGTGTATGACAAAAAAATGCAAGCCCTTAAGAGAACTGTAGATACAGGATTAAATGAAAGCAGTCACAGGGAAAACCATAGCATTATTTATAGTGCTTTGGTTCAAAGCTTACCAACTGTGCCACTACAGCAAAAGTTTCTGATGGTGCTCTGTTTAAAGTGAGATTCTGGGTACTCCTGGTGGTTTTCACTTTCCTTACCTCGTTGCTCTAGATAACCCTAGGGTAGATTTTGTCATTCTTACTCAAGGCAAACATTAATGAATTCCTCACAGATAAAAGTATTAGGCCCCTTCACTCATCCTCACCCAAGAGAAGCACTTCACTCTGCAGAAGTCATGCACAGTGAAAAAAGAAAAGGCTGATTCATCTGCAATGCAGCTAACCCTTAATTGCTTACTTGCACTGTCAAGCCCTATGTTCACAGCACCAACTTGCCATTTGCTATGTCGGCTAATTGTATGACTTTCAAAAGAAAGATGATGTCTTACAAAACACTGAAACAAGGGTGGAAGGCATTGTATCAGTCTCCTGCACGTTTCATATTACATATAACGAGCCTCCAAATTCAGAGGTGTCTGAGGAAATTGCATCTGTTCATGGCAAGGCTGAACCTGGCCCCAGAACACAAACAGATTTGCAGGGAAGGCAAATCTTGCCATCTTTGCTTTCTGCCCTCTGCTGCTAGTGTCCAAATGAAAATTAGCAAAGGAACAAGATCTGTTGGCAGGACTGCAAAGTACATGTATTCAAACTGTCCAACATTATTAAACATATGAATAAAACCATTCAAGATAGAATCAGATTCCCTGCTGGGAGGAAAGGCTATTCATAGGCAACCAGGGAGAATTTGCACTGTCACTCCAGAATTGTACAGCTTCAAATTGTCTCATTTGAGATGTTTAGATAACGGAGTCCCCTGAGCTTTTCTGTTCTGCTCAGTGTACATCAGCATGATAGCCAAAGAAAAACTCAGCACACAAAAGATTAAGATATGCTATTGCTTCACAAATACAGGGGAACATAGAATATGCCCAAAGGTGAGAATGGCTTGCCCTTGTCTTTGCAGCTTGTGAGCAATCAGCATGGTTGTTGACATTCAATACCAAGTTTCATAAAAAGCACAAAGTATGATTAAGCCACCAAAAAAGGCTGGATAATATCCAGGGTTTAATTACCGTCACATCAGATGTTTAAGTGCTGATGAGAGCAAGTGTCAAACGAAAAGAACCGCATGCAATACAGTACACTTTGGGGACTGCCTGTTCACAAGGTTGATGAGTGCCCAGCAAACTGACTACGGGGGGGATTACAGAGATTTAATATATGGAAGAAACCAGAGCCATTAATTGCATGGATCCCAAACAACTGGAACATAAACAAGAAACTCAGTGGAGTCCCATGAAAGGATGATATAAGAGTAGATAGAATGAGAATCTAAGACCAAAGATCACTTGGATTAGACATAACCTAAATCCTTCCTTTCATTTGAAGGACTGGATCTGTCAGATAACTTTTAACAAATGCTCCCCTGATTACATTAGCATTTAGATTCAACTGTACCTAGAAGATCTAACCAAATTCCAGTCCAAACTGTTATCAAGTTTACCCATAAATACAGTGTTCAGTCTGAAAGGAACTGAGAACAAGACAAACAGTACAGGAAAAGTAAGTGTCCATATCTTTGGGGGACTTGTATTTTGTATAATATAATGTATTATATTATATATATATATATTATATAAATGGGCAACAAAAGTGTGGTGTTATGGTGCATGTCTATGTCAAATGGTGACAGTTGTGTAGGTGGACCTAGTTGTGGACCATTTCAAAAATACATCTGTGTCACAGCCATCAATCCTACACCTTGTAGGAAGATCATATACAGAAGATCAAAAACAAATACAAGTATATACAGGTCTTCCCAAGAGCAAACCCAGTACGTTTAAGATATCTGAAGACATTTTCATAGCCAGTTCAAAAGCCTGATATTACATTGCCCTATATTTTTTAAGTAATTCTGCTTAAAATGTAATCATCAAACTTTCATTGTCCATAGACTGGGAAAAAAATGTTTGGGCTAACTTTTGTAAGAACATCATTACTCCCAGCCTTCAATCAGGTATTATGTTTCCCTCTCCACTGCCGTGAACCCCTAGGAATGCTCTACACAACAGCTCAAAGGAGACAGACTCCATGGAGTAAAGAAATGTCTCTCAAGTGTGCAGAATGCAGGATTGACAGTCCAGCACAAAGGGACTGTGAATCTCCGGAACTGGAGGAGGTTACTCTTGGATATCTCAATAGTTGTGCAGAAGTTGCAAACAGCAGTTTGCTCCTGTGTGTATGCAATCATCCAAGACTCTGTAACACAGAATTCTTATAGGAATAGCTGTACCAGAGTGGGTTTGGTCAGGCACAGATTCGAAATTCATTTTTGTTTTTAATAGCTTGATCAATTCCTGGAGGAAATATTGCAATACCTCACCATATCCTGCTTCTCCAGAGCCACAGGATGCCTGTACAAAATTGGCACTTGAGGATTCAGCAGACATGTGGCTGCCGTATTACTCTAGTGTTTTTTAATAGTGATCTCTCACTAGAGGAAAAATACTTGCCCAGCATCTCTTCACTGATACAACAGAACGCTGACCCAAGAGGTCCTGTGGGTTGGCATGCCCTCACTGAGCTGTAACTATAACTTTTTGCTTTCAGACAAGATAAGACCTAAACGTACACAAGCACTCATACACCCACTTTACAGAAGGGGAACAGAACTGCTCAGAGGTCACAAGGCCTGCCCTTTGGCCTTTCAAAGTCTGTAACTAAGGCCAAAGCAAATCAATAAATTCGACAATTCATTTAATCAACATTTGATCCTAATTTTGCTTCCTCTAGATTGCTCTGAACAACTGAGGAACTCTTTTGACTTGAAATAGGTCAGCAAAGCTCCTGGCAATCCCAGGAACAGGGGTTTTAGTACAGGGCTATTTACCTCTTGTCAAGGTGATTTATTTTCCCCCTGTGAAGTGCTGATATAAGTACTTACGGATGAAATATGGGAAGGGGCCTCATACTTCTCTTTAGCACCTTTATAGAGGTTTAGGTTGTGGGTTGTTGGTTTTTTTTTCCCATCTACTATTCTCTACAGAGAGAAGTGTAAGCAGCATTTTGTCTCCAAACACCAGCCCTGCTGACACAGCACCTCCTGCACTGCGCGCACCCCAACAAAGCTGTTCTTTGTACCCATGACAGCTACATCACTTCCTAACACAGCACACCAGAGCGAAGCCCCGCAATCGCCTGGTAAGGAGTTTTGATGGCACAAATTGTGGTCATATATCTTCATACTCTAACCATACAGTTCTCTGGTGTCATCCTAATATAGTAGAGGGCTGGGGAATGAAGGGAACCCTCATCTCAGCAGGTGGAGTGACTTGTCACATGTTACAGAGTAAATAAGAAGCACGAAGAGCTCCATGCCTGGAGAAGAGTGCCTACTGACAGCCTTCTAAAAGGTGCTTGTTTCACTGGCTTAAATTCAAAACAGCTACTTCACATGATGGTTTAATATCTCACCCTCCCCCTTTCATTAGACTACAGGTAAATCTTTATCATATCTGCTTCTTCCTTCGGTACTGATAAAAGACCCTCCAGGATTCAGTTTCTGCTGTGCAGATTTCTATGGACATGAAATAATAGTGCCTCCACACCTGCCTTTTTGGATAATTGTAAAGCAGGAATATGGCATCCTTCTCTTTTGTGTACTGGTGATCCTTATCCAGAATTATTCTCCTTCCCCATATGGCCAAGATCCAGTAATTTGTCATGTCACAGTGTTCAGGGAATTATTCCTCTCCTGCTAGGAAACAATCCGTCTGTTTTCATTTCCCTTGAGCCTTTAGGAAGAGATGACGACTTAAACTTCAAACTTCTGATTAATGTCACTTCCTTCAATGTAAGGTACAAAAACATGGGAAAAATGTAAGTCAACAATAAAAGGCAGGCTTATAAATTATTTAAACACTATTCATGCATGAAATATTCAAAGAGACTCAATATCTTTTTTACCCCAATGGAATATCCCGTTATGAAAGCACCCAAGCTCTAAATCAAGTCTCTACCTGCTCCATGAAGTGATTTAATTTTGGTTTCTTGGAGTCACTTAAAATTATGGCCAAGTTTTATTAAAACGTGATCTCAGCTGCCATAGGTTATGGTAATGGGAGGCTTTCAAAGGCTGAATTGTATATTCTGAGCATCTGTTCACATAAGGTTTTACGCTTGCCCCCTTATACCTACAGGAGAGATACGTACGTGGTTTGTTTATATAATGCAGCATATGTATAGGACATGGACCAAATCTAGGTCAGAAAGGAGCAGCTTCCTCAGATGATTGTCAGTTCCATTAAATCACATACAGCCCCCCAGGGAGCTGCAGAAGCATTCAACGTTAACCCTGCTAGTATTGACCAGGGTCACTACTGCTTACCTGTCTATGGTAGGCTTAAGACAGAATAGTTGCAAACATCAGAAGTTCCTCAGCCAGAACATTTTTTCAGGGGTCTCAGGATCTCTCTGAGACTGAATTATAAATAAAAGATGTTCTAAAGGCCAACAAAGTCAAAAAAACCCCAAATCATTGGACAAGAGGATATTAAGGCAGGAGTTCTGAAAGAACTAAAGGATAAAGTGACTCAGGCTCTCAGCTATGATATGTAGCCTCTTGATCAAAATCACCCTGGTGCTGGAAGTGGCAATATGATACCTGGAAAAAAGAGGGGAACTATGGACTAATAAGCCAAATGACTCTCCAAGCAAATAAATAGAAGCTACTGTAAAGAAATCAATTTGTGATATATGAACAAATGTAACATTTGGGGAGAAAACAAACATAACTTCATAAAGGGAAGTCAAGCTTCACAGGCCTACTGAAATTCCCTGAACAAGTCAGGAAGACAAGGGAAATCAAGTTCCTTCAGTACACTTGGACTTCCCAAAAGCACTCAGCAAGGTCCCCCCAGAAGCAGCTTTTAAATAGAGGGAGCAGCTGTATCACCAGAAGCAAGTGTGTCACATGAATAAATAGTTGATCAAAAGACAGAAAACTGAATAGGCACTGGTCATTTCTTGTAGCAGGGGGGTCAGTAGGAGCCCCCCCAAAAGATTCATACTGACATCTGGGTCCTTCAAAATTTTCATAAATGCTCTGGAAAAGAATGTGAACAACACAGTGTGCTGACACTAGGTTGCTCCAGCTCGTACGTAAGGGATCATTGATAACAACTGTGGAATAGCAGTGTGAAGCAGACTTGACTGGGCATAAAATGGCAGATGAAATTCAGTGAATGCTCTATTTATTACACTGAGTGCAGGTTGTAACCTCCATGGTGGCTGAAAGCAGCCAGATAAGATGACTTTCACCTTGGCATAAGCTATTTATGAGAAGTCGGAATGGCAGAAAATCCAGAGCTGGATTTGTCATCTTCCACTAAATGTCATCTTCTAGAAATACGGATACTGTTGAATATCTGGAAGCTGCTGGAAATACTCCTTGGATACCCAGAGCCTTCTAGAACTAAAGGGATCTGGACTGCACATTGGACATCAGGCAACCTCCACCACAGTGGCCTGGAATGGACATAGTTCCCTCCTGCCCTTTATGAGCAATTAGGGAAGTGAGGACCAACTCAGGGAACCAAACTTGGCTGATGGGTTCAAGGTCATCCTCAGGCAAGTCACAGCAGGTCTAAATAAATCAGTTTTCAAGACATCTGATTCACAACATACCATCTCCTTCTGCTACTCCCATAAGTACAGAGCTGTAGGATTAAAGTCTATGGGAAACAAAACCAGACACTGGCCTACCAATTACCCTGCATTCTCCACATTATCTCTCTGAGCCACCAAGGGGCAATTCCCCTCTCTGTTACACAGCTGCTGCTTTCACACAGTCAAATTCTGCATAACTGACCAGAATTTCACCCTGAAACACTCTTCCCCATTTGCAGACTCAATTGCAAACACATGGTGAGCATTTACTTTCGGTTTTAATTAGTTTCTCACTTTTTGGAGGTCATTTCTGTGTTCTCAGCTTGAAGCACTACGCGTATCATTGCCTCAGAGGGTGGCCTGGTATGAAATTTGGTGGTGTATTAGATCCAAGTCCTGCAACAGAATAAGATAGCTGCACACACAGGAGTGTTCTCAGAAACAAGAATTTGCTGGGTAGAGTGCACCAAATATGCATTTAATGTTACCTTCTCAGAAAACCTGATGGTTCTGTACCCTATCACCTCTGTAATTGTTGCAATTAGAGCATCAGAAGTGCAATATTCCAGGACTGAAGCTATGGTTAAGTGTTCATGTTAAATTGCATGAACTTACTGCACTAGGAATTGACTGTGTGTGCTCATGCAATTACAGGCTCCGTTGCAAGGCAGAGGCATAATGACACAGTAAAGAATGCCTTTAACTTTGCTTCTTCCTGGTTTCTGGTGGTTCTACACTGCTGGACAAGATTCCTATCATACTTCCAGAAAAAAATTGCTCAGAAGCAGCTTTTCTTGTCATTTATTCACATGTAGGCATAAGATGGAGTAACTTCCCTCTGGAATTTGGTATGAGTTGATGAAGTATGAGTTTTGACACAAAGTTCTACCACTAATGAACTTTTGAAGGAGAAACATTCCTGCATCAGGACTTCCAGTGGGATGCAAATATGTAATTTAGGAGGAGCAGTTTCCTAATTATCCCAGATTGTCTACTTCAGGATGTCAGACATCAGTACTTCTGGAGGCAAGCTGAACGGGGTGCTAAGATGCCCCTCAAGTCTTCCTCCTTTTGCACAGAAGGATAAGCACTTTCAAGACTGAAGGCTGAAGACTCGGACTGAACTTTCTACACAGCTTGTTACAAGCATGCGATGCTATTCAGAATGCCCCACACTCCTGTGGGCCAGCGCTTGGTGTATCAAATCTGCAGAACATTCTGCTGCAGAGATGGGAATAGAAAATACAGCCCTGCCCTCAGGTGTGGGTTCAGATATTCCAAGGCTACTTCTTTTTCTCTACCTTTTTTCTTTTTCCCTACCTTTTTTTTTCTTTTCTCTGCTCTTTTTTTTTTTCCCCCCTTTTACCCTTTTTCTCGATATTTACCCTTTTCATTCTTTAAGCAAACATTCTCAGTCGGTTCTTTTTACACTGGCTTTATATCTTTGTTCTAGGGTGATGATGGATCAAATGAGATTCCTGCCTCTGAGCTGCCAAGAAAGGGATGTTACATCTCCGTTTCCCCATCGTGCTGCCACATGTGTACATTGAAGAATCATGCCAGAGAGAGGAAATAAAGCTCAGGGGCATTTCAACAGAAATGTATTTCGGCAAGAAGACAAAGAGGTAACAAGATTATTATATTACTTTTATAGACACAGTACTAGTACCAGACCCATTGGCAGAGTTATTAGCAGAGCTGCTAACTGCCAAATGAGCATGTGCTACCTGAAAAAATCCAATATAAAAAACACCCCACGCAAATGACTACAGTTTATAATGGGCCTGAAGGTACTGGAAAAGGGAACACTTCGCAGACTATAAGGAAATAGTTCCCAGGACCTTTGTCAAATATTTAGCCTTGATTTTCAAAGCCTTATCTTCTCTCTTCCGTAGGAAATTACTCAGAGTTAATACATCAAATATATCGATAAAGAGAGTTCAACAGCGGACCTTAAATTCAGATGTCTGTAATGTAAAAAAAGGTTTAAACTCCATTAGTCTCTGCTCCTGCGTATTTGGATATGCTGTTCCTCTGCATTTTAGGCCCAGATCATGCATGCCCCCCTCAGCCAACACCTAGGCTCAGCTCTGCCCTTAGTTTTCCCAGGTCCCTGTCACCTCTGACTCACAGCTCGCTCATTTCATAATCAACACTCCCACAAGTTCTGTGGTATATTAGATCTAAGTCATGCAATGGAATAGGGCAGAGAAAGGAATGGACCTGGTATACCTAGAGAGAATACTTAAATTCAAAATAATTATATTTAAACTACATCGGCAGCCAGAGCTGCTGTAATTAAAATAAGGTTGATTTTGCATATTAACAAACCTTTTCTTTACTTTCCTTGCAGGAAACTGTATACTCTGAACGTTAACAATGCCTTTCGGCTACCAGCCTGGAAAACAACATACAGCCAACCTCAGCAAGCGCCTAGCACTTGGCTCAAGATTTTTTACCAGGGTTATTTGTAGTACTGCTGCTACCCAGCAGACAGGGAGCCTTAGGACAGCCAGGGGATTATCATAAGGAACAGGACCTCCAAACCAAGCAAGTGCAGGATTCTGGGAATTAGAGGTTGTAGCAGTACAATAGGTCATCAGCTGCCTGAATGCATTCCTTGGACAGTGCTGCTGCATACTGAAAATACCTAAGGAAAGCAGTGAATAGTGCCAAAAGTCCTTTAAGCGTAGAAGTAGTCATAGAAAACAACAAATTTTCATTTTAAATGCAGGGAATTAAGCCAGATTCTGTGTTGCTCAGACACACACACCTGCCTAGGCAGAGAGAAAGGTCAGATCTGGTTATATAATTTCTGTTGTTCGGGTACCCATAACAAATGGTAATTTTTTTTTAAAAAAAAGCAAAACCAAAACCAACCAACCAAACAAAACCAAACACTGAAGTGTTACACCCAGGTTGATTTTGAAGCATTCAAAAATAAGCACCCAAAAAGATGCTATGGATTCAAGATAAAGTTGGAGCATCACCAAACAGCTACCTCTCGTCTAGAAAGAGCAAGAGGTTTGTTTCCCATGCCTGTCTTTAGGATGTCGTTCCAACAGCTAAACTGCTGTTCTGCCTTCTGTCAATTCTCCAAGCAATAAGGCCCAAGCAAGCCTATTCACTGTTTGTGATGGGCTTTAAGAAACATGTCGCAGAATCAAATCCGAGTCCTGTAGCTGACTTTCAAGGGTACAAAAAAAGCCACACAGCCAGCAGCTTCCCTCCAGGATTTAAATGCTTTTGCATGAATGCCTTCTAATGCTCCTGTGTGCCACCTGAGATACTGCTGGGACATCCTCACACCCGCACCCAGCCAACTGCTTGCCTTTGAAAGTTTGTGACCACAGCACTTCTCCCATCTTCATCACATCCCCTTTACTGCCCCTCTGAAAAGGCAGTCACCCCATGCCTGAAAAAGAGAGGGGAGCACCACAGCTGCTATGGACACCATCCAGCCGCGGTTACCTGCCTCCAACCCCCTACCAGAGTGGCTGAAGTGCCTGGAGATGGGGCATGCAGCCTGGAGGGGACAGCTTGGAGGGGACAGCTTCCCACCGGCCTTTCCCCTCGGACACCCTCCGTTCCCCCGGTGGGCCAGGGCAAACGGCAGGCTTTGCAGGGGCCGGAGCTGCTCTTCCTGAAAGACTCCCTCTGCCAACCTCCTCAGCAGTGCCAGGTCCCAAACTCTCTTCTTGCCTTAACCTGTGGCCAGCAGACACAACTGACGGTGTGAAAGCCAACACGAGTGACAAGGTGGTTTTCATGTACCCCAGCAGCGGTGGCGTGGCGTGCCCCCCGGGTGGGAAGGCAGCACGGCCGCCTTCACCACCTCGCTGCCTTCCATGGAACCGGCTTTGGCCTCTCCTGCGCTGCCCGGCAGATCTTGGGAGATACGGCACAGTACTAACCCAGCAAGTCTGAATGGGATCCAAATAGCTTCGACATATCTGCCTAAGCTTGACGAATGTCATTCCAACTTATTTCCATAAGATTAGTATCTTGCTCTATAAATGACTTTTCAACATAGGAAAAATACTTTCTACCAACAGTGTGTAGTGCTACAGATAACAAACATGAAAAATGTCACGCAACACAGGCACCGAATAACAAAATAACCAGGTTTTCCACTCAGATGCTTTCTAATACTGCTTATGTTTTTGTGTGAGATGTGGTGTTCGTAATAAATAATTTAAAGACTTAATGTTCACTGGCTTCTTTGTCATCGGCAATTCCTGAATTGTCAAATGAAAATATTTCATTTTTTGGTGTTCAGTAAAAAGACCATATATTTGTCAACAATTTTATAACTCTTAGCAGTGCTCCATGAATATCATCAGCATTGGATCCTCTTTCAAAAGCCTACTATATATAAAAAAAATAATTAAAAAAAGCAAGTCTGATGATTCTCTTTTTCTCTTTATTACAGCAGTACTATTCATGCTGCTACCATCAAGGGTCTGTCAGCATTTTTATTAGAAACCACTACTCCAGGGGTTTATAACTCAGCAGTAAAAATGCACTCCAGAACAAAACTTGTCATGCAAGGGAGCTCTTATTTAAACCCAAAAGTCAGAAAATTATATTTATATATTTTAAAAGTTATTTTAAAGCACTTTCAACTGTTCAGGCAATTAGACTACATCACTGACCAATAATTTGAGCCCCACCATTGCAAAAGGAACTCACTGAACGTGACATTCAGAAATAATTTCCTAAAGCTTGTGGCCGCTGTGTGACTACAAGACCAAAATCTACGTATGTCCATTTTTAAGGAGTGCCTTAAGAAAAACAGTGTATTATCAACAGTACCTAAATCTCTCACCAACTTCAGTTGCTGTCTACTCAGAGCTAAAACCAATCCTTCATATCATTCTGGTTATATCAAAGACAACCATTCAAAACCGTTTCACATTACTCAGTTTCAGAGCCTCTCGGGGAATTCAGCATTCAGGCCCTATTGCATGTCAGCACATGCTTCAGATGATGCCCAACTTTTTAGCAACTTTGCAATCCCTAGCCTAAGCTATCCAAATACATATTTACAGTGTGCTACAGAAAGCAGGGCTAAAGCTTCCATGACCTTGATTCATTTTGTATTTTCTTTATTCTTCTTTGCAAAACAGGGAAAATAAAGAAAGCAACTAATTGCAACAAATACAGAAAGCTGTACTTTGAGTGCTCCAGGTGGTCAGATCAAAACTACCTAAGTGTGTAAGTTTTGAACAGCAATAAAACCCCACCACCAGTAGCGTCCCTTGCCTGGGGAGGCCTGTAGAATGAACATTTCTACAACTTCGTGGCCAGACTCTGATCCATAATATACACGCAGCTTTCAGGCTGTATAGGTATAGTTCAGTCAACGGCATGTTCCACAGCTCCGTCTTCTTCCTTGGCGTGGCTCTGGCATGCCATGTTACGTGATGAGGAGGGGACAGGATGCCAAGCTGAGGTTCAGCACACAATCTGGTCAAGTACCTACAACACTCCCAGCATCAGCTAAACCCTCAAACCACTCGCACCCCTCTCCCCAGCTCCCCGCCCCTCCCACTCCTGCTTGGCATAGGCTGCAAGGGATGATAGAGCAAGGAATCAGCGCAGGCAGAAGAGACTAAAGCACTGCAAACATGCAAGTTGTGGCTGAGAGCGCAAAGAACAGATCTGGCTCCCAGGTCAAGTTTGGAAACCCCTATAGTCGGCTAACGGTGTGGTAACACCGATGCTGGTGCTTGAAGCTCAGAGAATTCAGGGTAAGAATGAATGAATGCGGGTGAGAGCAGGAAATACAGCAGGAGATGAGTCGGGGACCTGAGGCTCAGCCATTTGCGAGCGTGCTATGTGAAGACGCAGGGGAATCCTGGCCATACAGGAGAAAATTAGTAAAGATCTGAAAATAGAAAAGCTAGAAACAGGGCGCAGGCCCCTTGTTTGGGAAAATGTAGGTGTGGAGTAAAAGAGAGACTCCTTGCCAAACTGGGATTTTGAAACGTGGCTCCTCTTACAGCAGTGTGGCCACTCTGTATTATATAGGACAGACTGTGAGCAGACAGAGGTTCTGCTGGACAGAACAGTCGAGAGAAACAGCATGACAGGGAACACTGAAATACTTCTGCTAAATTCCTGGAGAGACCTAGCTCAACAGTTCTGTAGCTCTACTGAGAAATTTCGATATTCAAACTGCAAACTACATTCGCTAACCTTCACTCTGAAGGCGGCAGGACACACTTGACAAAAACTTCAGCTGGCTCCTATTTTGTGCGGTAACCTCTATCTGATGGGCTCATATTGCACACTAAGCTCTGTATTACCCCTAAAGTGCTTTATGCAAGCAAATCATTCCAGTTGGACTGTTAGAAGACAGAATGCAAATTACGGAACAACTAAGTTTAATACAAAATGCCAGTTCAGCCAATGTCGGGTTTTGGAGGGTAATGGGAGAATTTTAATCTTAAAAGATGCCTGATTTTGAAAAGTGACCAATGACATTCATTTCCACAAATCCTTCAGAAAAGCTTTTTGTTCTTTTCAAGAACACCAGTTAATAGAGTTGCACCGCCTGTGACTTAATTAATTCTCTTTATCGCTCATTAGACTAAAATCTGGTCATTTTAAGTGGAAGGGAGCTTTGAGGAAATGATCACCTTTTTTAGAGCAATTCCTGATTTGTCTTTGACCAAGACTGTTTCTCATGCGGCTGTAACCTACAGTAACTGTTGTCTGACAAGAGCCTTTTAACTGAAATTGCTCCTATTACAGCTGTAATAAAATCAGTTTAGAAGACGAAGAGGCTGGCTTTATGGGTTCATCCTTCACTCCCCCCTCTTTTGGAGAGATTTCTATTATCTATCATACTTTGTAAAACATTAAAATATTCAAAATCATCAGAGGTTTTCATGCCAGCTACCATAGAGTCAGGCAAAAACTCTGAAAGCAGACAAAGTGTGTGAAGAAGCAGCCTTGCTGTCACAGGAAAAAAACTGCCCAGGGACATAACACAACACCCAGAAACATACAAGGCAAGAAGGCTGGAAGCAGCATTTACTCAAGGAACACTGGTGAAGTGAAATGCTAATTTTTAAAAAGCAGACCTAGGAAATAATTCAGGAGAAGCAAGCATTTCAGAGCTTTCATTTGAGTTCTTACTTTTTTAACAGAAACTAAAACAAGGGCTTAAAGGGCAATACCCTGGAGCGATCCTTTGATCCAAGCTGGCCACGTTCAGAGAAGACCTCAGAGTACCACTAGGATGGCCAGGAGTTGCATTTCTGGCTGAATTTGTAAGTTACTAAATGTCATTTCAGTTATTGCCACTTTTTTTATTGGCAAACGGATGGGCTGCCTAACATTGATTATAATTATTGTGGTACCTTGATTATTGCCTACCAGTTTAGCACTTCAGTAACTTCAACAAGCCTGCTCATGGTATCCTTATAAGCATCATTAAAGCTCTCCATTTCTTCTCTGAACCAGTTTTGTGGCCATCTAGCTCCAGTATTTATGCTAAACAGAGAAGCACAGACGTGAGTTTCTCACTTCTAGAGCACTTTCACGCAGCACGGTAGAATTTACACCATAGCACGACAAAATCTCTTCTGGGAGGCTGGGTGGTTTTACTAAGGCTCTAGAACAGCATATGGAGAATCACAGAACCATGGAACGGTTTGGGTTGGAAGGGACCCTAAAGCCCACCCAGTCCCACCCCCCTGCCACGGGCAGGGACACCCCCCACCAGCCCAGGCTGCTCCCAGCCCCGTCCAGCCTGGCCTTGGGCACTGCCAGGGATGGGGCACCCACAGCTGCTCTGGGCAGCCTGGGCCAGCGCCTCGCCGCCCTCACGGGGGAGAATTTCTTCCTAATAGTGAATCTAAGTCTAGAAGACCAAGCCCATTCAGATAAAATAATCTGAACCATCTCTCTGTTCTTGAGTCCAACTAAAACTTTAAAAGAATGGAATGCTTATATCACAGAGCAGCTAAGCACGTGTTTTAGCTTTAGGTATATGCTCAAAACTCACTGGCATTGGTTTAATTGCTGGATTTAACAGGATTGACTTCAGTACGTACTTAAATATTTTACTGAACTGGGAATTTTACAGATCTCACTTAACATGAAAAGGTTTTAGAAATGAGCCAGGTGTACAGCAGTTACGAGCTTCTGAAACTTTTAGCTACTGATGTAGAATTTACAAAAATGAGCTTCAGATTGCTACAACTCTAAATCCCCTTTGACTTCCACTGAAAATCCAACTCTCCAAAATCTAGAGCTTGGCAAATGAATACAGATTCTAGAGATCTTCACCCTCCCTACAGCTCTGCAAAGCTTATTAATCTGTGCATGGTATACTAAAAGATCTTAAAAAGAAGCACATTCTCAACACATTTTGAAAAAAACTGATTTGAAGCAAATCCTAAGATCAGGAACAAGCCTCAGACAAGTGTTCAAACCCATGGTGTCCTTACTGAAACAACTAAGTTTTCTGAAAATTATCCATACTAGGTGGGTCTGCACCATTCCTGCAAATTGTCAAATTATATCTATTTGGGTGTGTATTTGAGGATTTGCCTTTTAATCCATGAGGCAGCTTTGTGTTCTTAAAATGCTGAAATGTAATAGTTGGCCCTGTCCCATAAATCAAACAAACAATTCCAAGGCATCCATTTAACCTGCAGTAAACTCTTCCACTGTGCCAGTTCAGCTCCTCCTTGTAAACAGGGCTACTGATTTGCTATGTCAGGCACCTTAAAGCATTACAATAAAAGGCAGAAAACACCATAATCCACCCAAGTTCTCACCGTCACAGCTCTGGGTGTCACTGCTGTTGCTCTGTAACTGCGCATGGACTGGCCCAACAGCAACACCAGCTACTGGTTTTCATGGACCTCTTTACACTGGAATGGGCTGTACCCGACCGGATCACTTCAGCCAGTTCCGCTGCCTGTGTTTAGGTATTTATTCAGTCGCATCTGTGGCTCTGTCTCAACAAAGGAATGGTTACCTGCTTTTTTTTGCACTAAGACAGTGATAGGAAAAAGTTAGCTAAGAAGTACCTCCAAAGACAGGGTAGTTAAAACCAGAGAGGCTGGCAACATTCTCCTAGACGTTATATTCCTTTGGCCCTTCCCTGCTCAGGATTATTGTTTTGGAAGAATGTAAAATGTACATCAGGCTGCCAATACTGAGTAACTCCAACAGGCCCACAAAACATTCTTGGGCTGGAACAGAGAGAAATCCCCTGGTGCTCACCCGTCCTAATTCAGACAAAACTCCTTCTCACATCACTAGGAAGACAGCCAGAGGGAAGGCTGAATGCTGAAATCCACTCCTGGCGCGGTTAATGTCCCAAAGGAGCTTGTCCAGTGCTGCTAGTGATTTCCCTGGGCTCTGGATCAGATCCTGCCTGCGGTGAAAGCACTGCAGTTCTGCATATCTTGTGATAGTTCTTTTCACAGCAAAACAAAAAGGAAAAGCAAGATCAGACGACAAGCCTCAGAGCGCCTGGCCAAAGTCCGCTTGGCTGCAGCCCGAGCTCCTTCTGTGCTCCACGGAGCACCGGGACACATCCCGGGGCAGGCGGGCTCCCTGCGGCCCTAGCCGTCCTGAAAGCTCCATTTTCATATATATATATATATACATATATATAGTATATATAAAACACAATATATTTTTCATATATATATAAATTAAGGTGAAGTATTTTTTCAAAACTGAAATAATCTCTTATTATTATTTCAGTTTTGAAAAAATACTTCACCTTAATTTATATATATATATATGGAAAAATATTGTGTTTTATATATACTATAATTTATTGTATAAATTATAGACAGGTACTGTATTATTATATACAATATATTTTCTTTAACCATTTGTTTATTTTATATATATATATAAATGGTTAAAGAAAACCACTTATTTATCATACCTAATGTGGAGAGGTATTCAATGACAAGCAATTTTTTCCTACAAAAATATCAAAAACTGTCTTTTTCCTTCACTGATCTATAAACTGGACATTTCAAAAATATCAGCAAATAGATTTTGCCAACATATTGGGCTAGCCACCCAATATGATATGTTTTTTTAATATATTAGCAAGTAGGTCATCAAGAAATTTTATTTTTAGATATATTTTAAACACTTGTAAGGTGCTTAGCAGATCCTCACCTATAAAAATTCCTGACATTTCCATGTTACTATTATCAATTAAAGACATTTTCCAAGTGCAGAAGATAATTATAATTATTAGCATTTATAATAAAATGACTAAGCTGGAGATATTTTTGGAAGAGTGCAGACTATCTCTGATCAGTTACATCATATAATCTCTGATCACTCAAAACGTGTGCAAAATGGGAACATCCAGAAAGGCTGACAACTGCGTGTTAGAAAAAATATATAATCATGGTTTTGTTTGACTGATCTACAAATGACGGTGCCAGAATGCCTGCAGATGTATTTCCCTGCTCTGACACAATGTCATAGATGGTGGCTCAAGGAGAACAGTTCTGTGATCAAATCGAAGTTGGAAAGTCTGAATTCAAAAGCCCAGCTCAGCTGCAATGCCAGCTTTCTCCTGTGACCTTGTAATATCAATTATTTGGTAAAACAGTAGATAATTACCTGCACTTGTTGTGCTTTGTCTGTATAGGGTCTGATCCCAAGTGGAGAAGAGGGCTTGATGAAATTGGGATTAGGCCCTTTGACCAGACTGTTTGAGGTCAGTGATTTATTCTGCACTGGTACAACACCTTGTACAACAAAGCCTGAACCAAAAGGTGGATTGAGTGCTTAATGCTGCCTTTCCAGTATGAAAGGATGAGATGGCAACCCTCCTGCTAGTCTCGTATTCATTTCAGCCATTCCTTCCCCACCAGATACGGAGAGAAAGAGAATAAATAAAATCCTGCAAAGAGCTGAAAGCAGAAAGCCCAAAATTCTCATACAAAGTTAGCTCCCATACCTAGTATTATTTCATTTTAACTCTCTTCCCTCGGAGACAGTAATCCCTATACTAACTACTTCTTGCAGAATAACAGAAACTGAGCACCAAGTATTTAGGATGCTTATTCAGAATATATGATGCCACAAACATTTTGATTAACCAGTCCTGGAAACTTTATATTAAGCACATCTTCCTGAAGTTAGGTCAATAGTCAGTCTTTTTATCCTCCTTCACACACCTCTGTTTGACAGTGGTGTCCTTTATCAACAGCGTGCACAGCAGTCAGCCACCCCCCGCTCAGGTACAGGCATAACCAAAGACCTAGGCGTGGGATTTGAAGCGGCGGCACGTTTGCTTTGTGCTGTATGTTTTTCAATTATTAATTTTTCCTAACCTCTCCCTCTTTTCAGAACATGCTAGACGGTGTCAAGAAAATGCACTGCTCCCGTAGTTTGTGGTAACAAGCTGAAGGAACATTAGTAGGCTAAACCCTCACAATTTCAAACTATGAAAAGAGATACATCTGTTCTTATTTTTTGCTCTTATAAAACATGAGGAGAACAGGAGGAATTTGGAGGATGAGAACAAGAGTCATATGGTATCCATCAAAATGCATATGGTTTCTCTCTTATCTTTGTCTCTACAGTACATAAATAAATGAAGTCGATCCCAGTACTGCTGCATATAAATAACTGTGGGGTGGCATTATTAGGCCAATTACTATGATTAGTTAGAGGCTAAATGAAGGCAGCATTTTTCTCGGTACATCCCTCCGCTCTCCAGTAATAATATTGGCTTATATATTCAGTCTTTTTCAGCTACAGTTTTACCGGCACGAGCAATGCTGGGTGGTACGTACTACTTGCATATTCTTCTCACAGTGGGATCTGGATCTTACTATTTCAACACAACCAGCTTTGCTCCTAAGCCTACCTTTTCCTTCAAGTATTGGTGTGCCTGTTCAGTCCCACACTACAGGAAGGGCCGAATACCCGCTGAGTATAAATTAATCCAGCAGTTACACTGGGCCTATCCAACTGAACCACCATTTTCCTTCCTAACGACCACCTTGATAACTAGGGACAAGGAGCAAGCTCATTGGAAGTATTCTATCACACCGGGAGATGGCCTGAGCTCCTACACTGAATTACTCTGCATTGAGTTTCATTTGCAAATTTGATGGATTCATTTCTCTCCTGATGTGCTTTAGCTCACTCCAGTCTAGGAAATGCCCAAATCAAAGGGATAACAAAACATTACATAATCTTAATAACTTCTTCCCTTCCCTTCCCACCTCCAAAGTTTGTAATGAGTTGAATGTAAACTCAAGTCTTTTCCTCAGATGTATTCCAGTGTAATTAGATATGAGTTCTGGGTGGTACGAAGGATTTCTACACATCCATGGGAAATCCTTTACTGAACTAAAATTCACTGCTTGGTTTGCTCTGTGATCCCTGCCTTCGTTCTCCCATTGCAGCTGCTTCCCTAGCCAACGTTAAATTGGATTTAGTTTTCAGTTAGTTACTAAGAGAAATCCAATTACCTAACTTACGAAATTGCATCCTGATTTGTACTGAAAAGCCAATCACACTGAAAACACCAAGTCCCTAGAGATATTTTCAGTAAATATTTTCAGTAAAATAAAAATATATCTGAGAGGAAAGTTCAAAAGTGTCAGGGAAGAACTGCTAAGCAACGTGAATCTACAGTAAGTGCTTGGGACTTGGCAGAAGAAAAACTGGAGTCCATTACCCAACTTTGGCTACTGGCTTCTGCTTCACCATTTCCAAAGCAACACTGGGGTGCTTTTGCAGAATCTACATCCATCATCACAATGTCACAGGTTAACAAAGAGATCCCACTGTGGGGAACTTACACGGTTTAAAAAATGGATTAAACTGTTGATCTCTGCTTTCTTGTTCTTCTCCATGTTCCTCTTATATTCCACCGCTACCCATCAGAACCAATGACACCACTTTTCAGTGCTGGCCTCCAAGGAATCCTTAACTGTAGAGCAAGCCTGCAGGATTAAAGAAGAAAAAACCCAAAACAAATTGCAGTTTTAATGCCTATTCTTCTCCCTCATCCAACCCCAAACATGAGTTCTTTATGCATAAATTTAATTTATTCCAGACGTTTAATTTATTCCAGAATATTCTGGTGGGAACACTGGTTGAAAACTTGCAATCCTAGCTAATAACTCATTTTTGGATCAGAGTGTTTATTTCTCATTCTGCTCAAACATCAGAGTTCAACAGGTGAGCTGATATAACCAGTCTTCCCTGGAATTGCCATGAGGGTGAAGATCGCAGGATCTTCATCACAGAAACCTGCACTTGAGGCAGTGTGACACCCTTGAAATTAGCTCTCCATCTGGAAGTTTCCAATAAATTCCACTCCACTAAGCAACTTGGAGACTGCTAGAAAATTCCCCAAAGAAGTGAAAAGTCCTTAGGGGAAGTTTTTATTCACAGAATATCTGACTTGAACCAGTGGCATCCTCCTCCAATTTAACTCTCTAATAGTTTTACTTATCACAGATGGGGCCTCTTACAGTTTAAGCAGTAGAGTTGTAATAGGGAAATAGTTTGGACTCTGAATATACTTCAAATACTTCACATTTCAATATTCTGTATCACACTTTTAAGCCATGTTTTCAAATCTTTCATTATCAGAAAACTCTGCATACCTTCCAAATTCACTGCCACTGCTAAAATCCAGCATATGTTTTAGGGTAAGAGAAGGGGTTTGCACAGGTTTCATATGTTTAATTATTCAAAAATGCAAACTAGAAGACTCTGAGAGATTGCTAATTGTTTTTCATACACAAATATTTGGGTGCCTGACGAGGAATCCAGGGTCCCCCTGTGATGAAGGCTTCACATATTCAATATTCTGACAGTGTCTCAGTATAACCCTACTACAGGAGGGAATGCAACATCTGATCGTTATACCTCTCCACATGATAAAAGGAGTTTTAACGTAAGACAATGCAGAAATTGGAGATCAAATTATTCAGTATATTCATAGACACACTTTAGCTATCTTCACTAACCAGCAGTAAAAGCAGAGGTCAGCCCTTTGGCCTGGGCAGGACTACATCCATTACTGCCTAATTAGCATTTACAAAGAAAGGATGAGGCCGAGAAGGAAGAACATAAATAAAAGGAGGCAAACTGCATAGAAGAACTGCAGTGAAAGGCTCATTTTCCACTAGATGCTGAGCTAGCTCTTGAGCTACTATATTCAGCTTTGGTGAATCCCATTAAATTGAACTACTTTTTCTTAGGAAGGGTGGTTCAGTAAACCTAAAATATACTTTCATAATGTCTAAAGTACTTGGTCCATCATTTGTGCACTGCAATTTTGAGTCATGAACTTGCAGAGGTCTGATAACCAAACATACCAAATGTCGGTAGCTTTAGACTGATAAAATCAGGGTAATCCAGTATATCAAAAATTGAGGGGAAGCCATCCCCATGACACCACGGTTGTTCCACAGGCTGTGCTCTCCACTCCACTCCATCAGTGTTACTGCATTTGACTCACAGGCAATGTAAAATTAATGACACACCAACAGGGAGCCTGGGATGTACTTGGGCTCCTCTCAGAGAAGAATTTGGTCCCGCTGATTTGCTTCTTTCATGGTAAAGCTTTTGAAGTAATTCAACATGCCTTCAGATTTTCTTGACATCACAAATTAAAAATCTCCAGATCCTTTGATACACAGTCTTTTAGTTTCACTTTCAGAAAAAAGTGATTTCAAGCAGTCCTTGCAAAACTTGCAGTCCAGTTCTTGATGTCCATATCTCCACCGCTGTGTGACAGGCACTAACACACCCTGTCCTGGTTTAGCCCCGCTCCTGCTCTTAATTTCTGCAGTTTAATCTAAAGGTCATTGCCACATACATCAAATAATTTTCTGAAGAATTTCCTGTACAACTTGTTGACACATGCTTTTATGGTTTAAGAAAGTACAGGAGATCCTTCAAGGACACAGGATTAAAATCTCTCCTAATCACGTCACAGCAAATGTGCCCAGAGTACTGAAAGTATTTCCTTATCCTTACCCTTTAAAAAAAAATAGAAAAAAGCAAAAGAAAAAGCAAAACATGCCAGCTTCTAATAAAAGTACATGAAAAGGCACAAGGCCCTCATAAGCGCTTTTACCACACTCAGTGTAAGACAGGAATTTGATTCCTGCCATCATGTAACATAATTACAACATGACAGCTAATATTTATTTTTTCGGCAATGCAGAATATGCAGGCAATTCTCTACAAGCAGACATACATAGCCATAAATTAATGCCACAAAATAAAAGCAAAACAAGAGCATTTAGAGAATTTGATAAACTGTACTGAAGAAATTAAACCCTCCCCCCAGCCTCTTTACTTGTTCTTAAGCAAAAAGCTTTAGTTTTAAAAAAGCACCATGTAACGTGGCCAAATGGCCCAGAAGGCCACTACATGCAAAACCAAAGGGAGAAATGATTTCGGTGGACAACCAGCCTCCACTGAACGTGCTATGTCCAAGTTGGATGTTCAGTGCCAGTTTCCTTCCTCCACCTCACAGGCACAAGAAATGGGCTCAGATGTAAACCAGACATAATCTATAGATGTAAACCAGACATAATCTATTAAACTAGCTATTGCACAATAAAACAAGCTACTAAGAAGTGATGCATGAAGCACGTAATTGTGCAACCCGTAAAACAAGTACTTCAGTAGACGCTCATATTTGGTACCAAGGGACCTTTAGGAAGAAAGCAACATATAAGCAAGCATAACAAAGCCCCTCCAAATATACTTATTTGCAGGAAAAATAGAGAAGGTCATAAAGAGTGAAATTTGACAAGAACTTCCACTAAGGCTTAACTGTGAGACTGAGCTAGGTTTTTCACTGATGCCCTAGTGGTATTGAAGCTTGGGCAGAAAAGCAGAATTTTTAGCTCTACGGTTTGGTTTATTAGTGCTCTGGAGAAAAACAAGACAACAGTTATTTGCTGGGAAAGCCATCAGCTTAGATCTCCTGATAAGAACTGCTTTTTGCTTGTACAATGCATCGTAGTTCAGATGTTCTTGTAGAGAAGAAACACAGCTTGTTTTCAGACAATCTGTAGGGTTACCAAAGTTACTTGAAAAATAGCTTTTTACTTGTAAAATAGCATGGAAAAAAATACATCAGTGAATGAAAACAGGAAAAGTCTGGAATTCCATTATGACACTTTTACAGTCATTCAAACTACAGCTGCACTGATTAATATTTATGATCAGATTATCTTTCCCCTCCAAAACAGTATATCTCATAATAATTCCAGAAGACAATATGCAGATACCATATGGTCCCATGAACATCTGCAGCCCAGAGCCATCTCTGTCAGAAGCAGAATGTCAGTATGAGATTGCCCAGGAGTTTCCATCTGATCTGCTGCCTCAGGGACTGAAAGAGCAATAACAATAAAGGGAACCGTGAGTGTTGTTTAATGTTTTCCAATGGATCGTGCACATTAGAAACAGTAATTAATGATTTGGTTTATAATGCTTCAGGGAATTACTGTCCAACAAAATAATGTAAGTAATTTAAATTTGCAATAAAGTTTAAGTGTGCAGGCATTTCATGGCAGCACACAGCACTGATTTGCCAGAGGAAAAAAACACTGTTATTGCAGCCACATCCAGATAATCCACAGAAAAAGCCATATCAACCCCTTAAGTGATTCAATTATACTCTCTTACTGTGCAACAGTCCTTGAAGGCATATTCAAAACCAAATACACCTCACTACAAGACTGCAGGAGCAAAAACCTAGCACAGAATTAAAGAACTCTTTTTTTTATTCTTCTATGACATAACTGCAGTCCTCTCCTCCAAAATATATCTCCCAACACTTGCAGTTGTCATTATTATTGTATTGTTTTAAATGCCTGTACCATTTAACCCATGGCACCTTAAGAAATTAAAAATCAGATGCATGAAATACCCTGTGTAAGAGACAGCTGCCTTTGCCTGAACTTCTGTGGCACCTTCCTATAAGGACTAGACAGCTGCAAGTAAAAATCTCAAATTAGTACCTCTGTGGCTGCAGCCCTAAAACTCTTCATTCTTCCCTCCTAAAATTGCTTGCCATGATAATGTTGTGCATCATGCCCTGCCAGTCAATAGGTCCAAGCTTTCTCAGAGCCAGAGAATAAATGAGTTCTGGAGGAAAAGACCTCTAAACCAGGGCTTCTCTGCTAAGGCACAACTAATGCGGGTTTGCTCAAGTCGCTGCATCTGCCAATTAGTAAGTTGAAGGGAGGGCATAGGTAGGGAGCATCCCTTACTCAGACTTGTACTTTCGCTCAACAGGTTAAATATATCCCCGTGGGTTCCATGTACGCTGACCAGAAGTCAGTCACCGCTGACAGGATGTTGTAAAGTTTGGCTGTAAACAGAAATGATTTGTTTACAATAGCTACCCAAACACAAACCATAGGTACTTCATCTCAACATCCGAAACTGATGTTGTGTAATTTAACCTTTCACATTTCTACTCCACATTTATCTTGATCTTTTTTTCCAGTGCATTTCTTCTGCCCTGACCAGGAAAGTCCTTTAATATAGCTGTTTAGAAACTGGTAAGCATAATCTCAAATATTTTCAAAGGAAACTAAATATATTTTGGTCATGTGTAGGAATGTTACTGAAATGAGTTTATGCAAGCTTGGTCAAATTATTTTAAAATGTCAGGTAAATATTAGCAATCTTTTTACTGAAAAAGTAAATAAGAGTTTTAGTGGAAAGTTTAAAACTCCTACGTAAAATTCTTAAGCACCTTGGATGGGCTGGTATTTGTCAACACCGTCGGAGGCGATGTACTCAGAGCTGGCTTTCTTCTGATAGTACATGGATATCTTCAAGATATCTCTGAATAGAATTACCTTAGTGTCTCTAAAAGCTGACAAAAATGCGCTGATGGATTAAAAAAATGAAATATTTATCTCTTACAGAGTTATCAGCAGCAAAGTTCTTCTTCCCATCATGCATCGCCTGCAGCAAAAGAGCTTTCATCCAGCTCAGGTTTTTGGAATAGTCCTCATCATCCTGCAATGTGAAGTCATTCCTGTATTTCATGTATTACTTCTCCTGTCTCCAGCAATTGCCTCAAAGTCAATTCATCAAGCTGCACTATTGCAGTGGTACTTATCTAGGCAGCTGCACTCATGTGCCAAGATCTCATCCTCCCAACGTCCTCATGTGCAACATTCATTCTCTTCAATAGCTCCAGACAGGTCCTGACCAGGCACTTCTGCCCTGTGAAACAGGTAATGTGATTCCACAATCAAAATGTGAAAAGATAGATAACTGGGAAACACTGCTGACAAAAATGAAACTACTTTTGCATTGTCCTCTATGGCAAACAGCGTAAAAGGAGAATGACCACTTCTTCTGCAGCACATCACCCTGGCACAGGAATGCCTTTCTTTGCCATATTTAATTACTAATCTTGGGAGCTGGAGTGAAATCAAGCAATCAAGTCATGACTCTAACTTTTTACATTTCTGAAAAATTCATGTCATTGAGTTTAATGCATAATTAGACCCTGAACACAGACTGAAATTCACTGTGCTTGTGTCATCTTGTTCCGATTGCAGCCACTCACATCCTGCTCCAGAACGGGAAAAGCTGAGCTGCATCAACACACCTGAGCTGTGCGTGTACCTGCAGCCTTCTTCACCCAACTCTGAGCTTTCTGCTGTGATGGGTGTCAAGGTATCAGCCTGATCCAACACATTTTATAGCCTAAGTCCTACTTGAAGAGCAGGATCTACCCCAACTTCAAATAAAAGGAGTTTTCTCATTTGTGTAAGCAGTACAACTGTGCCGACATCAACGTTATGGGGATTGTCAGTCTATTTTACACCAGAGGAACTCAGCCCTATGTAAGCAGAACATTACTATCATATACAACAGGCACCTATGGACAGAAGATCAAGAATATTTTAACCTTTAATCCCACAAGGCGGTTTAGTCAGTAAAAGAACCTGCACTAGTGGGAGACAGCACTGACACAAGGGCAACCTTATTATAACCATATGCCAAAGGATCATTAGTGGTTTAGCTCTTGCTCTAAAATGTGTCCACTGCACGAGCTAGGGGCCAGGATTTGCCCCTCTTTGATTCTTGAGAGAGAATCAGTCATCACAGATCAAGAAATGCAGTACTCCCTGGAGATCCCTGATCTAGTACACAGAGGGAGCGTCTACCTGTGCTATTCCATACATCGAACATCTTCCTCCTGAATCTGCATTAGCAAACCAGAGTGCAGTAGCTTGCCATGAATGCAGCAAATTAACAGTCAAACTTTGCTGCCTCACATATATCTTGCTCTTGCCTATACATCTGATGTTGCAGGAGATGTGTTTCTGGAGACTTCTTGCAAACCACTGCAGAGGATCCTGTTTCTTTCCTGCGTTGATGAATAATCACGAACATCCATCAAAAATTAAATAGTATGGGAGCTAATCAGGCATTACTATCATTCAGATAGTAGCAATTCATGTTTGTTTCATAAAAATCTATGCTTTATAAAGTATGTATATTTTTGTGCTTTGTGTCTGCAACCAATATGCACATGAATTATTAATGTGCTATAAAATGAGTATATTTTGGGGGGAAAAATGAACTACCTAAGGCATTTTCATATAAATGACTGCAATTTAACTTTCAAAAACATTTCATTTTTCAACACTCTGCTCACTTCAAATTGAAGTCTGTACATCGGACTTGGCCAAGCATGTCACAAGAAACTTCACACTTATAAATTATTAACCCATGAAGATCCAGCATGGATTAAATACAAAAGAAGCAGCAATGAAACACCAGGCAGATAGCGCACACCCTCCTGAGTTTTTAACAAGTTTTTGCATGAGTAGCTCCAGAAAGCTGAAGCCAATTCCCGTAATGCTTGGATGGTCTGTTTAGCACGAATGCATCACTGCTTTTCCACACCACTGCTCTAAGATGAGCACTAGGAAAACTGTCCAGACATGATGTCTGTGTGCATGGCCCACATGCTGCCACTACGGGAAGGCAAGGGTGGCTTAACTGGGCTGACCAGTGCAATTCGCTCTGTTCTGTCACACGCAGCTCCAGCACCAAACAATGTAACTCAGTTGGGAGGAAAGGATTTGCGTATCTAGAGCATCCTTACATTCCTGAGAGACTACTGCAGGTGACATGTTCTTCTTCCAGCTCTCCTGATGTCCATCCAGGTTCAGCAACCCCACGAATCTTAAAGGAATCTAGTCTTTCCTCAAAAAAAGCCCCAAATCAGCAACATTTTTGAAGACTACTGTATATGTAATAGGAAGAGTCTTGTTGAATACCAGGTAAATTAATTCTCTTTCTCATCTCACATCGCTTCCTTCAGCTGAAGGCTCAACTGGGTATCTGATGACAAAGTATCACAAACTGCTATCAAGAAAGCAAGCACAATAGAAAATAAGTCACTGTACATAATTGCAGATTTGTCTATAAAAAAGTAATGAAAATGTATTAAACTAATATGCAAAATTCACGTGCTAAACTTGCAGGTGAATGCTGTAATTCCAAACTGAAGTAAATCAAACCTAAAGTAAAACTATATCTGCAACAGCAGGACCTGGGCTGTGCGACCTCAGAAGCTTCTTCAAACAAATAATTTCAGACAGACGGTGCAACAGTGCTCCAAACACCTCCACTCAGCTAAGATTTCCTGCAGATTCTCCTGCTCAGTTCCCATAACACGCTTCCTCATTCAGCAAGCTGTTATTCCTGAGGATGCCATTCTCAAGATCCAAAGATGTGATGCTCAACTGGTCACAGCTGTGTCGGATGGAAGCATCCTCTTTTAAGTCTTTAAAAAAATCCTCTGCTAGAGGAAACATGCAAAGCTACACAGGCAAGAATTTATTTCAAGCAAGCTCCTGCCACCAGAATGAGTATTCAACAGGTTGGAAGGACTTCAGTTTCCACAATGCAGCTGGTTGGGGAAGTAAAGAAAAAGAAAAATAGGAAAAATCATTTGGAAAATCTAGTTGTCAGAAAATTCATTCAATGCAATTTAGTGGTTAAAAAAAAACCACCACTCTACATAATGTACACTTCAAGAGATGATTCAGTAATAACGATGATATAAAAGTTTTATAGGCAGCTTTAGCTGTCAGAAGAGTCCCTACATTATAAAATCAATGTTCAGCAGGATATTCAGCTGATAAAGTAACACTTCTGTGTATAGCTAAAGCTTTGTCCAGTTTGATTTTTTAACTAGTTCAGTTTAAAGCTCTCACTGTATTTCTTTTCGGCCCTCTAGCCCCTGACACAGCACGATTATGTACATATAAATGATCTTTCCCTCACCCAGAATTACTAATGTTTTAAAAAGGTAAAGCCTGTATCTACATAAGCTTCTAAAGCATTAAAGCTTCTGTTTCCTGAGAAGACCGTATACACAAAGCCGAGCCCTGAATTTAGAAGATTAAACAAAGTCAGAGAAACTGTGATTCTATGACTAAAAATATGCAAAACTATGAATCTTCACTCTGCTGATTTTTACATTAAATCAAAGGACCAGAAAATGTGAGCTGCTTCTGACTGAACGTTTACAGCCAAATACAGAACTTTGCACCAACATGAACTGTGATTAATTCCTTATCAGAAAAAGAAACCCCCAACACGGTCAGGAACATGCCAGAAAGCACCCGGTTTGTGCAGAAAATAAAGTATTACCAAGTTAAAAGAACTACTTTCAGAGGTTGAAGAAAATATTTCTGTTTGCATGTTCTCTTTCCTCCACACATTCAACAAATCTTTTTTTTTTGTTTTGTTATTTAACTTTCACAGACATCAGGGCAGGGACCTTTTTACCAGCGGTCAGTATAACTGAACCTGATTTGATCAAGATTATACTCAAAAATGCTACATAAGTTATAATATATGAAATATGTCCATTTTTTTCTGGGGGAAAAAAATGGAAAAAAAATGCTAGAGGACAAGACACTATTGCAATTCATCTGTTCAGGAAAGAGGTAAAGAGAGAAAAAGTGGCTTTCATGATTTTCCCCCCTGGGGCAACTGGGGACACAAGAGGAGTCATATCAGCCTTTCCCCACAAAAGACAGCAGTGGTCTAATTTACTGCTGCACAGCTCAGCAGAGCACAGAAGCCGAAGCTGTCTGTACTCCCTGCAAAGGGCTGGTGATCATTCATCTAATCCTCAAAGGGTGACAAATCTGTAGATTTCCACTTGAAAAGGAAACAAATTGTTCTGAGGAGCAACTGCTAAGTGATAGGTATGGGAATACTTTGATTTCTGCAGGTGAGAAAAAGAGAAATCAAGCATTGTTAGAGTGAAATAACCTTGTGGTTCACCAGTAAACCAAGAAGGCTGTAATATTTCTGATGGAGGCCTGCTGAAGGAACTGGTAACACCATCTGCTGAGGAGAGGCAAATTCAGCCAAAAGGGGTGTGCTGAAAGCAACCCAAATTCCCAGGGCCACAAAGGAGCTGAAAGTCCATTTGCTTCCTGCTTTGAGTGTCAAGTTGAACGGTCCTTTTTGAATGCTTCAATACTTTTAAAAACTGCTGTCTTATCAACAAAGCTTTCTCCTCTCAACTGTCAGACATCAGCTTCTCAAGGGAACTTGCACTTTTGACTGCAAATCGGCTCTTCAGTTCTGCTAAGGAGCCATGGGGATCTCCACTGCTTTCCTACTTTTAGTGATGCAAAAACCAAGGGCTTTTGCTGTTTGCAGTGTGGATTTGGAGAGGGCTTCATGATGGGTCAGCGATGCACTTAATGCAATCGAAGTCAATAACACCTCCTTACCATGGGAAGAGAAAATCAGGTCCACAAAGGCGGCAGCTAGCAGTGCACTCCTCTCACACCCAGCCAAGGCCACTGGGACGAGCAACCTGTGTGTTCACGGAGGTGGCAGAGGGCACCCAGCCAGCTCCTGCTGTGAGAAAGGAGGATGGTGCACTGGATGTATTACCAATGTGAAGTTTTCCTTTGGGTGACATTAACGATGTGCATGGCATGTTTGGTCACCCTTAGTGAGCTGGGTTTAATTTCATGAAATTATTTCTCATTTTAATTGAATTCAACAGTCTATGATCAGTAAAGGGAAGTGTTATCTTAACCGCTGATCACTAATTCATAAAGACGCTAGTCTTCTACCAATAATACTGATGGGCTGGTTTGTGTGATTTTTTTAATGTATGCTAAAAAATGGAAATTGAACAAAGTTCTTTCTCCATACCTTGAAATAAGCTGTTAGATGACTTCTCTTCGTTTCGCTGCACCATTGTACATTCAGATCTATTTGAAGATTGTGTAACTGTAAGAAGTTTCCACACGGAGAACAGCTCCCATAGAGACACAGGATAAAAAGTGTGATATGACACGCATAACTCTGTATTAGAGCTTCATCCAGCAATCTCTGGGTTTGATTCAGAACACAAAGTTTGATAGGATTTAGAGACTGCGATATCAAATTGTCGTTATAGGAGAGGGTAAATGCAGTTACAGATACTATGAAATCAAAAAGCACTGGAGTCACAGATGCAAAACACTGAATTGCTACGGTTCCTTTCTGCCAGTTCATATAAAAAAGAAAATAAATTATTTAAAGCATAACTTCATGCAGACTTTATATCCAGTCCAGCACAACATGATTTAACATAGACTTTGTCAGAAGAAACACTATCAGCTGCTTTGAATAATCCCACATAAATATAATATGACCATATCTAATCTTCACAAAGTCAGTTGAGTGAACTGCTGCCACACAAATACAGTAATAACAGCAGAATTATAGTTTCAGAAAAGCAAAAGAAAGTGTTAATTACTAATTCTTCTAGATAAGGATTACTAGGCACAATGCAGGGAAGACTGGATGTAACTGTGCAGCAATATCTCAGCTAACTTCTAACTGGCTCCTTCGAGCTCCACCAGCGCGATGCTAGAGAGGCGGGTGCAGCACAGAGCTCAGTTCTGCCCACAGAGCCCAAACAAAATGTAAATACCGGCAAGTCTGGCACACACTGAATCTTGCATTCACGGCGGCTGGACTTAATGTGCGCCACCGCCACAGATCAGTAAGTTTTCTCTCAGATATCTTCCCTTAGGGGCTCTTCATCCTGTGTGTGGTTCAGAGAAAGTTTTCTGAATGCATTTGGGAAATATTGATTAGAAGAGTATTTACAAATATAGGACTGAAGCCAACTGGAAACAAAGGTAAAAGTTCTCATAAGCACTGGATTTACCAAGTCCTTGTCAACAATACCATTACCTATCCCTTTTTCCTCATTTTTTATAAATTTCAGTTCATGGTTGAATACTGTAAATGGAAAGATTTGGAATTAAGAAGATGAAATAAAGTACCATCTTTTAAATATGCAATATTGAGTTTATAGCTTTTTTCCCTCTGGCATCTTGTCAGCATAAAATAAAAAGGCACAGGAAATCTAAATGAGAAAAGCCTCACGCACATACTTTATCAGTGAAGAATTTCCATGGCAATACAGCTTTGAAGCTAAACGGTTTTATTTATAGACGAGGCAGTTTTCATAGTTCATTTGCATTTTCTCCAGATTACCATAACCATACATGATCAGTTGTTAAGATCTACAGATATTATCTGTGCAGTGCCAGCAATTCACTTAAATATTTTAAATATGAAATGATAAATAAATTAAGTGCTCATGCAACTTACCATATCCACAATCGACTGCAAGGGAATGCAGTCATCTCCACAGCAGAGTACAGCACTGTGTGATAGTACAGAATTAACTAATATGGTCACTTTGTAGAAATATGTAATAGAAATGTTGAGAGCAGTACGAGTGGGGAGTGAATGGGAAGAGAGGGGAATAGAAGCACCAGAAGGAACAGCAGAAGAAGGGATATAAGGGTGGAGGGTGCTGACAGCAGGTCATGGTCCAACAAATCCACGGTCAATTGCTCAGGGACTCACAGATGAGAAAAATAAAGGATACTGAAATAGCAACTAAACCTATCAAGAGATGGTGGTGGGAAGGCACAGAATACGGGAAGAGCCAAGCCAACACCCAGATAAGAAAAGTACGTGGCTCCTACCCACGGAGAGAAGCGAGACACAACAGACCAAAGGATCACGATCACCTTGAGCTCCTACAGGGTACAAAACCGGCACATTCAAACCCGGCACATTCAAGCCAGGCTTGGAAGGACGCAGGATACGTAACCAGGTCTGGATAGCCAGCGTACCTTGTCCTCTGCCTTGTCTCCGGGAATCCTGGCCAGGCCACGTGGGAAACAGGCCCTGGTGCCTGCGTGCTGGCCTGCCCGCTTGGACTCATGCGTCTTGGTGCTTATTGGAGTGTGAGTGAAGTCGCATTTGCTTTAAAATAAAATCACCTTCTTCCATTGAGAATTATCACATTATTGTCACATTAATGGCTACAACTGCCCTTGGAAAACTGTAAAAGGTAATTCCAGCTTTTGCCTTCAATATTGTTATGGGAGAAGGCAGGAAAGAAGGAAGAACACAAGAAACAAAGATGTGAAAATCTAGCAAGAAATGTGCTCTCAGTGTTCATTTCTTGGCAGAACCACCTCCAGTTGCTATAGTAGAGGTAGAGAACATGTAGTGTTTTATTTGCAGAAACCTGTAATTTAGCTCAGATATTTGAGTGTTGCCTGCATCTTTGCAGGAAAGTTCTTTGCTAGTGCTCCTAATAAATATTCACACATAGTTAATCTCTCATCAAGGTAACTCTGACACTGAAGCCCACAAACAAGCAGTTTTTTTCAGGTACACTATGCCCCCAAAAAATTGGAGAACGCTCAAGAGCAAAAGGCCTCAGCTTCCACTGATCTGGAGCACAGACTGGCCTGCCCAGGAAGGGTGGGAGTGCAGTGTACGCTGGCCTGCGGTTCACAAAAGCCAGGACTTCAAACTGCACCAGCCAGAGGACTCACCAGCAAGGGCACAGCTACACCAGCTGAGGTACAAACACTACAGCTAGCACCAGGCAAACCGGGATGCTTCATGGAGCAGCCCAGTCCCACCCAGCGACAGTGCAGATCCCGCAGTTAGCTCCGCCAGCACCGCAGCAGCTTGCTCTGAATGACCAGGCAGCCACATTCCATTAACATTTCTTTCTCGTTGCTTGCTGCATTCCCCCAGACAGCAAATGCTGGAGTCACCCAGGTGCAAAACTAACGATTTGCCCCAGCCAGCCAGCAGCACAGCTGGCCACTAGCCCTCAAACAAGGCAGAAAACTGGGAAAAAATCTTGGGCAACCTCTTGTTAGATACCAGTTATGACAACACCTGGTTAAGTGCTTCCTCTTTTACAGGAACTGTAAGGTACTTCGGGCTTCCCCTTATGCAATTTAAAACCTCAGCTGCCTTGTATTTGCCACAAAGCAGGAGCAAGGAGAGAGTGAGAATAATGGTGTCCTGGGTATCCTGATAACAGGGCAGCCTAATGGTGGGGCAATCAGCCCCCATCAAATTGGAATACGCAAATCAAATCCCATTTCCTCTTCCCTCCGATACACAAAGTTCCTTTCAGTCTGTGGTGGCTTACCCTTGGGTTGTTGATGGAGGAAAGGTTGCCACTGTTGACTTAGTGAGATCAATGACTCTCCCACTGGTATTAGACGTGTCAGAAGAGGAAACTTTAACCGGGACTCTTGATGGACATGACAAACACCACTGCCTTTCTTACAGCTAGCATAAGGGACCATTCCAGGTATTGACAGCTACTCTGCTTACTGTATTTAAAGAAGCAAACAAGAACCAAAGATCTGCTTTCAGTTTTACTGAAAAGCCATTGGCTCATATATCTAAAGATTAAGTGAAAACCAGCAGCTGCAGAATTCTTACAATAATTTAATGCACACCACAGGGCCATCCAAAATCTCATGAAAACAACACATACTCTTTAGCTCCAGTAACCATATTACTGGAAATAGATTTTGCACAATCCTCCTTCAAACAGCCATTTAAACCCCAGGCTTAAAGGAGATTATGCTGTTTGCTGATTTAAGCTGAAAGGGAAGCTTGTTCCAGTCATCTGGGGGCTCCAGAGGCAAAAGCTCATCTGCCAAATTCCCTCTTTATGCTAGGACAATGTACAGCATATAAATTGTGATGATAATCTTGAAGCAAAACGACTTACCTTTCAAAGATAATGTTTAAGTCAGTTTCTGAGGCTTTTCAGGCTTTCCTAGGGATTGTTTCAACTTTGGTCTAACAGTGATATGATGTTGCCTGATCTGCTTGATCTCTGAAAGGTGATTTACTTCAGTATCAGCAGAGATGACCCTTCTGGAAACCTTAATCTTGTTCCCAAAACACAAATGTGAGTTAGCTTCTTACAGGTATAAGCTGCAAACAAGGAAAAATTGAAAGCACAGTCTAATGAGGTATTGCTATAGGACATAAATTCAGCATTTATCTCCAGTTCTGCTGCCCACTCCTTGCATTTCCCTGGTCACATCTACCCCCCACTTGCAGAGAAGTGGCTGGGCCCAGGCATGGCTGATCCCTATGATGGATTTTGGTACATATGGAGCCACTGTGGTCCAGTTGTTGTCATTTGCTCCAGAAAAGCTGAGAAAACAGCCATGTTCCCATGTAGAAGCAGTGGCCAAGTCAGCTGGAGCCTCCCTGGTCATATCTGTACAAGTACCAGCCCAACGGCACAGGCCACAGGCTTGCTTCCTGCACCACTTCCTGTCTGTTAATCAAGAAGACAAAACCTTTTGCTTCCAGGCAAATTAAGGTACCACCACACTGTCCTGGTGCAGGTTCTCCTCTCCTCCTGCTAGTGTCGCAGGAAGGAAATGTGACAAATCCCATATGAATCTCTAGGGCTGATGGACAATGAGAGATGTTCAGACAGACTAAAGTAGGAACTACAGCCTGTGTTGCTCCTCACACAACTTCTTTGCAATTTTCTCTGTAATTTTTGCTATTTTGTACTGTCAAAATGAAAAAGCTAAGTAGACATTGTAAAGTGAATCTGAACAAGTTTACTTCTCCAAATATTTCAGATACCATATACTTCTCAGACACTGTCATACCAACTCGTGTCTCCAGCAACACACATCATCTTTATTCCTATTATCACAGTGTGAATACTTCCCTTTCCAGAGTCTAACCTTTATTTTCCACAATTATTAACACTTGATGAAAAGGTAACAAGAATGTATAATACACTACATGAAAATTTAAAAGGCAATGCAGTGGAAAACTGTTAATGGTTAAATGCATCATTATGCCCAACAATATTACACAATTAACAAATTTAATCATTTAACACTAACACTTCAAACTTCCATTAAATATGTCATTTCATATATGAAATAATTATTCATTTATCAATAGAGATGACTCCACTTTGGTACAGAAGTAAAAAAATACAATTAGATGCAGCAGGGCAGAACGAATTTCTGGTAGTAAGATGGGATTGAGCTGTGTGTGCAACGCTTTGGTAAGGCCTCACAGTCAAACTTGTAATTCTCATAGGACAATGCCTCTAAATATCTTGGGTCATTAGCAAAATTACATAGCTAATGAAGGGCAAATTAATGGAGCTCTGGAACATTTTATAAGCCTGTAAGAACAGCTACTTGTTATACATCACTAAGAAATAATTGCAGCAGAGTCAAATCTCATGAACTCATTAAGTTTTAACAATACAAACCGGGCAAGCTACTCCCCAAGGAGAATCGCCTCTGACTGCGTGGCTGGTACGTCCCGAGGCTCGGTAGCAGATTGAAAGAGAGGGTTAGGAAGATGAGACTCCAGGTGTGCGATACAGGCCAGCTTTGGGCTGAGAGTCCCCACCGTTCAGGGCAGGGAACCTGAGAAATTCAAGTTGGCTGCCTTAGGGCAAACCATATCTGGAGCCTGTCAAACGATTCCACACAAACACTGAATGAGATCTCAAGACATCAACCATTTTCCTACCACGAATGTGCAGGAGAAACGATGAGGGGATGAGACCGATACAGCAGAAACAACTGGATATATTCACGAGGCTTTGACCCATTCCCCACTAGGTCAGGGTTGGCAAGGAAACAGGAAAGATCTGCGATGCTGAGGCCATCCTCAGTTGACTCAAATATGGTGCACACAATTTAAACTTCATTCAAGAGAAGGTAGCTCTGGGTCATATTTGCTCAGAACAAGCACTGCATGTGTCAGGAATAAGCAAGTTTGATAAAAAGAGTAGCACATCTTAACACAAATCAGGATGGGTTTTTGCAATATCAAAGGAAATGACAGTTGCTGCTCTGTAATCGGTCCCAAAATGGGTGTTTTCAGTATCACTTCATAGAGCAACATAGAAGTAGCTTAAAGGGGCAGGAAGCTGAAGACAGACTTTCCATGTAAAGGTTTTAACAAGTTAAGTAGTTTTATAAGATTTCCCCCCCTCCTCCCATAGCCTCACTACAGTTAATTCTAGAGAGGGGGCTCAGTCTTCCACACAGGTGCCAGCCTGGGTGGTGGTATTCACCACCAAAGTTAGCATTTTTATGATTTTAAACTCACTCGAGCACCTAAAAAAGCAGATCTTCATCTGACAAACTCCACTGTGAGCACACTGTAGAGTGTAATAAAAGCAGAGTTTAAAACTCTTCTGTGTTGTTTTGAACCCAAAACGAAAGCCAAAGTCTTGAAAGATAACCCACAAAACCTGATCCACTAAGATCCATCCAAAATGTGTTTGGATTAGAGGTGTACTGCAAAAAAAGATGTAACACCAAACTCAAACTTTCTACTTGGCTTTTCTCATTACCCTAACATCCAAGCTATTCCTATTACGACACCATTCCTATTACGACAAATACCTGGTCAAGGCAGCCTCACAACATAAAGCAAAATATCTTCTGTTTTAAGTATTTTTAGTGATTTCCTGCCAGTGTTTCCATATGTGGCCCCTAGAAATATATTTTTTCTAAATGTCCTCTAGTAAACCTAGTGGTTCTCAGAAACCTATATCCTCAAAAAAAACATGAGTAAGTAGTAGGGAATTAATTTTCTTCCATTTCAAAAAACCAAACCAAAACCACTAGCCACTGCTAGCTACAACACAGTCTGGCAAACAAATATCACTCTTAGGAGCACTTATTATTTTGCTCCTGGAAGAAATACAGACTATCAATACAAACCATTAAAACAATCGCTAAAGCTGATCCAAATTTCTCCTAGTTTTGAGATGCAGTGATATTTCTAAAGGAAAAAAAAAAAAAAGAATTCATTTATGCCATTCAGTCTAGCAGGAGGTTGGAAGAAACCGTTGGCTTGCACAGCCTCCTTGGGTCCCAAAACTGATACTTATGGATACTGGAACAAGTATGCTTCATGTTCAGTGCCTTGTGACATGCCGGTGCAACCGCAGTACACTGGCAGGTGGTCAAGAAAGCTGAAAAAAAAATCAGGTAAAAACCCAAATGCTAAAAGTCTTAAGATTTTCAAGAAAAACAAGAGCTTTTCACAGGACAAACATGTAACATAACATGTATGCTAAATACAGCACTGTCCAACTGCACTTGATCTAAAGGTCTCAGAGGCCCCTATTGGAACCCTCTGAAGAAAATGTAAAAAAATTCAACTAGAAGGTGAGGAATCTTTTGCTTTCTCCATATATGTCTACTGATTCACATATATCTGTTAAAATCCCACGTATGTAGCTTAATAGCCCTCCTAAAAAAATTAACACAATAGTGAATATATCCTGTAATCCACACCAGTGACCGATCTCCAGAGCTCCCAGCTTCAACAGCTCCCTGTGGCAATACGTTTCATAGTCTAATTCGATACTATGTTGTCTTTACTAATTTCATTAAAGCTCCTTACTGAGTTCATACCAAAACTGCCACCTCCTGCTCTCAGCACTCCTCCTGAATCTCTTGCAGTTTTTAAGTGTTAGCCATTACATAATTTCATCTTAGCCACCTAATGAACTGTAAAGGACTCCTATATAAAACAGTCCTTTGCGACCAAGGTAAGACTCCATAGGGCCATAAAACAGGAACCATGGAAAATAATGATTCATTTTTCAGCTTCCAGGAACATTGCTGGTTTCACTGCAGTCCACAGAGGAGTCATACACACTGCTTTGCTAAACTCCTGACTGACTCCGCAGTGAAATATATCACGGAGTAAAGGTGAACTCCAGCAACACCACTGAATGCCTGTGCTTGATGCTCTGTCACTAGCAATTGCAACTTGATGTGGTTTCTACCAGCCCATTTTTTCGCATCACACTGTACTTTATTAGTTACAGTTGAGAATAATGCTTTTCACATACTAAGACAAAAAGCTACAGGGAATGAATGAACAATTTTCTTGCTGGGCCAGTATCAGTACATCTCAATTCAGTTCGGACTCAATAACATTTATAATAGAATTTGAGCAGTGCAAGATCTACTACTCATATAGTGTGGCAAGAAGGTCAATGTCTCATGAGTAGGTTTTATGTTCTCTCTCTCTCTAAAACATATATCAGATTTGGAATTTCCTAGTCCATTTCTCTTGGTCTCATTATGTGCTGGCTGCTTGTGTTCCTGTACATGCCTTATAGAAACACAACAGATATATGTTAGCCACATATTAAGTCCATAAGCCATTTCCAAGGTTTGCAATGCTATGTATTGGTGTACTTAAAGGATGACTTCGTGAATAAAGGCATTACATGGAGTTGAGTTTAGGCTCAATCCTTACACGCTGGTAAGCTGTCTCTATTCCTGGAGCAGCCAGAGTGGAAGTGACCACTCAAGTTACTGACCCAGACCAGATTCTTTAAAAAGGCTATACTTTATACTCTTTATCTATTCCCTTTTATGTTATATTCCAATAATCTTTCCAGTGCAAGGATTGTCTCCTGTCACATGTTCTCTGGTGGAGGCAATTCATATGATATAACACCAAGCACCAACCCTAAAGAACGAGGTTCAGTGTCTGGCCTCTCTGTGTAAAGGATGGAGAGCAGAAGGCTGCTCCAGGGGGCAATTTGATTTTGACCAGACAATGGTTACTTTATCTCTGTCCCCACACATCACATTTCTTCAAATGAAAAGTCAGATTTTCAGTGAGACTTAATTACACACTGAAATTTGCTTTTTATTAATACAGACAGTACAAGATTAAGTTAAATTAGCTGTTTTGTTGAACATTTATGCTAGCAAATTCATTTTTTTAGAAATATATTAAGAAATGATCACAATCAAAGCTGAATTAATTTCAAAGATGAATGCTACTTTTTATGCATCGACTATTAATCTACTAGTAGCTCCTGTGAAATCAATTTGGCTCTTGTAAGGTTCAGCAATACACTGCAGAAGTGGGTAAAGTATAGCTGGATCATTTTAAACAGTACATATTTATGAAGAGTGTTTTAAACTGCTATATGGTTATACTAAACTATTTACACAATAGTTAAGAGACTCAACAGGAGATTATTTTTTTTTTCTAGCTGCAGGATATTGAGGAACTTTCAAATTTGTCCAAATGTAAATATAAGAAACAATCTCATCAATAAAAATCCAAATCTGCCACTGGTTGTGCAAAATGTGCGGTATACAAACCAAGGTCTCACAGTATTCCTTTTTCCAGATTGCAGCAGCTACTGCAAACACAATTAGCAGACTCGAATTAATTTCACTGCACAAACAATGTAGTAAGAATCTAGCAAAGCCTGCTGGACTGCGGTTGTTAAAAACAGCTCGTGAATGCCCCTAGAGCACCTTGGCTGAAAGTGCTTCAAGTTCCCTGCTTCCAGTACAGCCTCTCTGACCATGATGTTCCTCCACCCCTATGTGTCTCAAAAAGTTAATGGCTTCTGTATTTCGTCTGTTCTTTTCAAGCCCTGAGGCTGGGATCCCTAAAAAGAAGACGTAATTGGTGGAGCAGAATCCTCACCCAATATAAATCAAAAGAAGTAAATTCAGAGCAGCTGAGGACATGGCTGGGAAGTACAAGCCTCTTCCTGGTGGAGGTTGCATTCCTTTGCAGAAAGAGCCCCAGCAGGACAGAAATGTCAAAGGCATGGAAGAAGGAACTGCTACATTCCTAAATCCCTGCATCCCCCCTTTAAAGCTACCAGCACACAAGCAGGTGCAGCTGCACCCCAAACAGACCTATGTGATGAGAGCTCTGGTCCAACAAGATGAAACACTTTCCCCATATATTTTTCAATATATTGTGATCTTCAAAACCCTTTTAAAAATCCAGCCAGCCCTCCAGAAGCCTCTGTAAAGAACGGCTGGATGAACCCCAAACTTCAGGAAACTGCCACAAACAGATAAAAACAAAATAAAAAATTTCTAATGAGCTGAAGTGACTCAGGTCACCGAGAGGTTTATTTCAACACCGGGAGTAAAACTGGAAGTTGCTGATTATGGGCAGTGTCAAACAACTGTCAGAAGCTATTCTGACCTGGCTATAGTCATTATGTGAAGCTGCTACAGACCTAGGCTTCCCCCCCTCTGACCTAACCATCCCTTCAGGTGAAATATACCTTTCAGACAGGAGAACCAAGATTTCAGAGGAAAAAAAGCCCCAAACAAAACCACATCCAGCTTTAAGGCCTGAAATCACGTAAGAAGCCCAAATTCAGACCTGTAAGGCAAACTCTGGTTCCAGGGACTGTTTCCCTGGTTCAAAGCCAAGATGGACTGAGTAGCTATTGGCTTCTGCACACCCGCACAGCACACTCATCTATGGACCATGATCTGCACACTCCAAATCCAGCAAAGCAACTGGGCTTTTGAAAGAATCAATATTATGAAAATACTTGTAGGCTTGTTTCCAAGACAGTGAGTTTTAAGAGACTGGGTTTTTAGTGCTGCCACAGAATTCCCATCTGACACTGGGTAAGTTTCTCATACTGTGTGACACCTCTTATTTTAAAAATGTATATCTTTGTCTGGTCTATGAAAATCTCCAAGGTTCCAGGGAGGATACAATCTAAAACATGTCTGTGTGCGTCACTTCCTCCCCGTGCCCCAGGGTAATCAAATAACCTTGAGCTTAGATTGCTTGTTACGATACAGTTATCCCCGCTGGCAACACTCTGACTTGAGATAAATAGTCATAATGTGTTCTTACGATGTACAGGGTGTTCCGAATGGTCAGCAAAATGCTATGCTGATATCAGGTTTTTCTAGAATAGCACTAGGCATTTAAATGCTGTTTCAGGAAATCTGAGCGTTGAGTACAATTTTAGAAAGCAACTCTAAAAACGGTGTGTCTGTCAAGAGTTCCAGAGTTATTCTTTTTGACAAGAATAAATTGGGGGGGGCGGGGGGCTGGCTATCTTCTGCTCCTGTCAATGCTGTGCAAAGCTTTGGGATAGAGTCAAAAGTCACTTTCTGCCAAACAGTTTGCAAATGCGTAGTTCTCTCACAGCAGATATTAAAGGAATCACCCAGGGTATCACAACAACTTGGTAAGCCATCTGGGAGAAAATGTAACGCACTGAGATGCTGCAGTAGCTTTCTGCAGAGTAGCTGTACTGTCACCGTGAAATAGGTGTGGTGCTTCCACCGGGTAGCCTGCTTCTATGGTGACAGCATAAAACGTATTGCAGCAGCCCCAGCCACACCTTGACCCGGTCCCTAACGTGGGCTGCCTTTGCACCTCAAAAGCTGCTCTGCTGTCTACAGCAGTGATCAGCCTTGGACTCAGCAGCTTGCTTTTGGCAAACGGGCTGCTCACCTGCTCCTTGTCCTGCGCACCTGCTCCTTGACCTTTGTGAGTAAACACTTCAAAGGGGTTTCTTCCCTCTGTCAAGTTTCTTCACAGCTTGTGCTAGCCAGAGGCAGATTTAAGATAATAAGCTGCCTCCTTTGTTTTGACAGTGAAACAGGGTAATTTAATGGGAGCTGGACTGTAGCCCAAGGCACCTAGTCATTCATATAGGACGGGCTCCTCCTATAGAAATAAGAGCTTGTATACAGCCTCTGGCTACAGAAGCATGAATCTCTAGAGCTGGCACCAAATGATTTAACTGTAACATCACTCATTTGTGCACCATCTAAACTGTCCAGACACAAGATAGGGACAAAACCTCACATTCAACGTGTGTGGCTTCAGACAAGTGTCACTGGACTTCCCCCAAGGAGAGGCTTACACAGAGTAAATACATTTCAGAAAAAGACCAGAGGCAGGCCCATCTCCCAGTTCTGACAAGGGAGCACCATTCATCTCAAGAGACAAGGTACTGCCATCTCTCTGCCCCAGTTCTGAAAGTGCATCAGATCATTGCTAAGGTAGTTTTATTTATTTTTTATCTCCTACCAGCAGTCTCCAGCCCCACGTAGCTGTGATGGTATGTGCAAAAAGCACCGAGTTCAACAGGAAATACAGCAGCAACAAGGAGCTCCTTTAGGATCCTCTTTTGGGGTACCATGCAAGTCAGTCCTGTCATAAACGTTAGCAAGATGTGAGAAAGACATTCACCCAAGGCACACCATTAAGTGCAGCAGACAAGATTCAGTCAAAAATCTTGTGTAAAGTAGGGAAATGTATCTGCCTTGTTCCAGGACAAGCACTGGGATTTGGTAAACTCCACCTCACCCAAAGGAAAAGCAGTAAACTGTTTACCTGTGCTAAAATGGCTTGTTCAACCTTGCCAGCTGCAGCTGCTCAGGAAGTGTTGACTATGCTTGTGGGGACAGGCTGAGCAAGCGCTAATGATTAGAAGAAAAAATGGTCTGGGAAAATCCCCACGTGCAAGTGTCTCACTGCAGTTTGGAGCAGCTTTGCTCTTCAGCAGCCCAGCATCCCTGGCAAGCTGCCTGCTTCCTGCTACATCCCTCCAAATACTCATGTGTGAGAAGGTTGAACCTACTTTCTCAGTTGTAGCTGTCCCTGTCTCAAAGCCTGGCACTTGGGCAGTACCATCTTAGCTTTTGTGTTTCGGTCATCTAATCTATTCTGCTATCTCTCAGCTGAAATGACAACCCCAAGAAACAAGCCCTTTTGCCTAAAGGCACCAGCTCAAAGAATTGCTGCAAATCACTGCACTGCCTTTACTTAACCCTGTATGGGAATAAAGAGCCAGTTATGCCCCTCAAGAACTTCTGTGTCTTGCATTAAAACACAATAAACATATTAATGTATTCTGAACATCAATTTATAAACAAGATAAATTACTTCAAAGTAACTGGAACTCCCTTGCCATGTCAGGGGCAAGAGAGTCAGGCTCACTGCCATTCTGTACAGAACTGAGAGTGGCTGACTGCGGGGTACAGTACATACTGTCACCTACACTGGCTTACTTGGCCTTTTTGCAATATTTAGCTCTGGCTGAACCAGCAAGAAATACCGGTGAATGTACGTCTAAATGCAGGGACAATACCAAGGAAAGGAACTACACTGTGAACAGGGCAACAGGGGTTCACATGTGCAGCTTTTCTGAGAAATGACAGATCCATTCCAAGAACAGGTAACCATGACTGTCTCGCCATCTAGAAAGTCAGCACCCAAAATGAAGCAGAAGTCCCAGGATTTGTCTATCACAGTATTCTCAGGCAGACTTGTTTACTATCTCCATGTTCTAAGTCAGCGGGACACGAATCGGACCCAAAGGATACGGTCTACAGATGCAGTTAACCAACGCAGAGCCTTGACTTAAGTTGTTACACGTCTGCCTGGGCTTAGCATTGTGTTGATGTGGCTGCGTGACTTCTGGGTTGGCTTGGCTCCAAGTAAAGCAAACTCATACGTACCTGCAGAACACTGTGCAAATACCACGGCAGTGACAGGCGCAAGCTGCCTTCTGCTTCAGTACACCGGATCGCCCAGCAGAGCACAGATCCATTCTCTCCCAGCTTGAAGTTACTCTGATTCTTACTGGAGAACCTTCATTTCTTGCAAACAACCGTAATTTTGTTAAACAGATTTTGATGTAAGTCTGTGAGGTTCTCCTAGAAGTGAAACAAAAGATGTAAAAAGCAATTTGTCCTGCCTGGGAGACAGGACACCTAGCCCTCAGTTTTATTCACTTCTGAATCATCTAGCCTCTTCATAGAGTCAAGTTGAACATCAGGGTAATCCCATACTTAGGCATCTGAAGGATTTGTTCATAGCTATGGAATTCAGACAGTGAATGTGAAAGGCAGTTTGTTGCCTAAATAGGCGGCTACATGCCTATTTAATATCTATTTAGTGCTCGATTTCAGCTGCATTACCATGCTTTTAGCTCATCGGTTGCCAATTTGTAGCAATTGCCACAATAGAAAGAAAAAGACAACAGCAAAGAATTAAAAGCTACAAGAACTGGCTCAGGAAAGGGAATCTCACCAGACAATGTGGTTATCGGAAACCATTTAAATTAAAATGGTTTCAAGTGGCCTTTTATCCTTTTAACTTCTTACATCTTTCTGCATCCCATTGTTAATTCAGTAAACCACAATGTGAAGCTGCTGTTTACAATTACAATTTATTTTGCTAACACATTAAATGAAGTGTCTGAAATAAGCTTCTAAATTAGTTTCAATAGAATAGTAGTTATCATTAAATTTCAGCATATTCCATAGCAGAATAACTTGGTATTTTGACTATTATCCCCAGCATAATTTGCAAAAGAAATGGAGGTGTGACTTGATTAAACACATTCAAATGGCTAAGATGTTTCTACACTTAATTTCATTAGAGAAAAGAGCTGTTAGATATTAATTAGCATATCTACTACATGCCATTGTTTGACTCAAAGATCATCCTTTATCTAAACGCATTTGCTTTTGGCAGCAAAACACAAATCCGAGAGAACAATTTAAATTACAACCATAGCACAGATGAACTACAATAGCATCCTTGCAGCTGTAAGTTTGCAATGTCCATCATGAAAATAAAAGTCTGTCAAAGAAAATGATGACATCCTGCTTCCTACCAAAAGGGGAGCACTAAAGGTGTATTGGAGGAGAGCACAATGGGAACCACCCTGAAAGAACTCCGTTAGATGGCTTGTTAAAGGTTTGCCCCTTTAACAAGCATTTAGAAGCATTTCTGGGAGGTCTTTTCTAGAGCTTTTCACAGCATTTTCTAGAGGTCAATTGCTACTGAGGTATCTAACAAATTCTTCATTTCTACAGCTACATAGCAGCAGTCAAAAGGAAAAACAGTTCAGACAAAGCTATGGTATTAGATTTTGGGGTAAAGGCAGGATGTCAGTTCAGAAACAGGTCTGGGGAAAGAGAGTTAAATTAATCCCCAATACTCACAAAAATCCCACCTGTTGTGTTGTCACCCTCATAGCAGGGTTCTTATTCCCACACCTTTCTCTCTCTAGTCCTGTTGACCTCATCGCCAGTACACGGGGTAAAATTATTGGGCAGCACTTGTGGAATAAGCTGGGGGTGTTCAGCTCCAGGCCTTTATCACTAGGTACACACAGTACAAGCCTTCTGCATTGATCACTGGACAAAGTATTGATGTGACATCCAAAGTCGTTCTACAAAGCTGACAGCCATAGCATACGCAGCAGTTGTAAGCAAAACCCATACATCAACGGAACTAACTGTGCGGTCTGCACATAAGAGGCTGAGAGTGCCTGTTACGGCCATGCCATACACACATCTCCCCTAGTTGTACAGGATCGTTAAATGAAAGAAGTTAAACCAGGGTTTGACCAGGTCAGGAGTCACGACTGGTGATGTGTCATACATAATTCAGGTGGCTTGGCAGCAATTTGAAGATCACTGTATTGTTTCAGCTGCTGGATGTCTGAAATGATCTAGTAACAACGTGCAACTGGGCGGCAGCAGTCCCTAGCAGAGCACTAAACTGTGAGCTCGAGCAGGACAGCTGGCTGCTCAGCCTGGCTCTTCCAATGGAGTGAACCTTTTGACTGTCTCTTCCTCAGGGCTACAGTTTCCAATCTTCTGTATACAGGCTTCACAGGTACTCTGTGTTTTCCTTGCTGTCTGTAAACTGCCTTTTCCACCCCAACGCCTTCCCTCTCTTCGCATCTCAGCTACTACTCCTTTTCCCAATCATGGAAGAAACAGGACAAAAACAGCCTGTCCACACCACTGCTTATCCCTGTCTTCCCTCCAGCCAGAGCTAAAGCCAAATCTCTTGGCCTTGCACAGAGTCTCTCCCCAGTTTGCCTACAATGACAGACAAGGGAACGGTGCACGGAGGAGGGGAAGGAAGGAGCATGAGGCAAAAATCCCTCTGTGAGGCTGGTGTAGCAGGCAGAGGCAGCAGCGTGTCTGGGGGCCTCCAATCTCTTTTTATGTTGGTGCATCTTAGTGGCTGTGAGCCACTGCTACAGGCTGCTGTTCACTGCCAAGTGTCTACATCAGTACGGTATTTTGCACAAAGGCTTCACCCCAAAGGAAACTCCGAGGATTTAATTCAGCCTGAAAAGTAATAGTTTTTATTAGAAAACTTTTATTTTCACAGACCCTAATGAAGTCAGCCTGACAGCATCCTTTTTGTGGTGCCCAGTAGTTTGCAAGAGCTACTAAGATACAGCAAAAAATTAGTGTTCAAAATCCTCATGGACATCAGTGTGAGAAGGGAACCAGCCCAGCACCAGACCAACTCCTTGGTTAACATGGTAACATCACAAAGCCACACCAAACCTGACTGACACTTAGTGACAATGCTGCCAATAAAGGCAAGTTTTAAGGTTTTAGCCAACTGTAACCAAAAGTGTGATTATAAAATAATCACCTTCACAGTAATTGATATGGCAAGAGAAGTGGTGAGGTAGTGAGCAAATCCCTCCACATCAGAGGGAAAGGAGGTCCTCTGAATGGAATTAACCATTCAGTAGAGTAATGCACACAGTTTACCAAAGCATCAGGTTGAGCTGCTATTTTCACAGCTAATTTCACAGCAATAAGAAAGTCACACTGATTAGATCCCTGCATAGTTTCCTAGACAATAATATTCACATTTGCTTAATACCAACTGTGCTACTTAATTTTCAGGGAGCATCATTCTCTACAGCTAAATTGTAACCACCACAAGGCATCTACAGCAGCCAACAACCTGGCAGCATCTTTTGCTGCTCACTGATCACGGAAATGGGGCCAGGTTACTCGCACCATCTGCTGCAGAGGGGATGTCAGCACTTGGGACTGTTGGTTCAAAGCACCATTAGACAGAAGACGTGCAATTCCAATGGAAAGAAGTGCATCAATTTAAAAACCAATCAGAGTGAGAAATAGAAGTCGAGAGAAGTCTTCGCTCCAAGTTGAAGGTCTTTCAGTCCCACAGAACAAACACTGACTTTTTTTTTTTAACAAAGCATTACTTTTGGGTACTTGTGCTCATTTATACTCTGCTAGCTATTGCCAACACTAATTGCTAACGTTAAGAAACCAGCTTTGACTAGAGCTGACTGGGAAATCAGAAGTATTTTTAGTTTTACATCACATTAAACTCAGATTCTTTCAACAGGTAGTAAGAAGCCTGGAAAAGCAAATAGTCTGAAGCCTTTGATTCCAGGTCAGACTTGATTGTAGGGTTCCACTATTGTGCAGAATACATCACAAGTTAGCAGCTATTCTCCCCATCGCTCTTGTTACCCTCTGCTCTTCTAAGAAACTTTCCTATGAAGGTTAAGTCAGCGCTAACTGTGCTTCCACCAATGTCAGGGTCAAAGCTGTTGTTTTCCATGGGAATAGCAGTGAAGTCAAACCCCAGCACCTTCAGAAGCAAGAAAATGCTGCTTTCTGTGTCCTTATATGAGTTTATCCTCTATACAGTTCTACACCTAAAAGCAAGAGGCCTGCTTTAGCACAGCTGTTGCTCATAAAAAAACCATCTTCTACAGACATACCTTGTGATGATGTTGACAGGTTGGAGCTGTGCTTGCTGATAAACTGAACAGGACCATTTCCAGCAGTGTCATCTGGTCATGCCCGTGCAGTCTCCCCCAAGACCTTCTAAAAGATAGCATGCATTTTAATTTGGGCCTAAAGAAACGTTGCTTCTGGCTTCATTTACAGTCCCTATTAAATATACAGATAGTACCTATAATGTAAGTTACTTGCTTGCCTGTCTTCCATGCCAACTCTCAGCGCAGAATTAATGTTTTGATGGAATAATAAACCCCTCAAAATCTGAGCTGATAATGGACAGTCACATTAGATGCTTAAATTATAGCAGCATGAACAGCCTTGCAATAATCAACCCTGCAACTGCCAAAATGTTTTCATTGTTCATTAACTGGAACCTTTTTTGCATTGCTAATCCTAATGAACTGCCATTCTCATTACTGTTCCAAGCACTGTCTGTAGCACATCTCTGGATTTCTTTTCCACCCAAACATACAATCTTATTCAACTGGCAGCCTGTTAATGTATTACAAGCACAGAAATAGCTGCTTTAACACAACTGTAATAACTCCACAACGCAAGCACCTTTAGGGGGAAGTTCAGTCTTCGAAAACTTTCATTTCAGTAGAAAAACAGAAGGTCATTTATTGAAGAGACCGTATAGCAGAGTTTAAGTTCCAAATCCAAAATCCATCGAAGTTAATGGGAGTCTTTCCATTGATTCCTGTTTACACTGAAATGCTTTAACTTCTTCCCTTCCTCTTCTACTCTTCCCAAAGCATGAATAAGTGAATCCACTGCAGAGATACAGGAATTTCTCAGAGGAAGCATGAACAATCTCTGTGTAGGAAAGGCTGTGTACTTCAGTGTACTGAGCTACCAACACCATTTCCTCTACTCTGACTCCACAGTAGCAGAGTTCAAAGCATCCAGCAATCCTTCCCAGTCTTCAAGTCAGGTTCTTCCTTTGCTAAATTTATAATAAAAATTTTGCACAAAAATTGCCACAGGCTCTGAAAAGCTGCAGCTTACTCCTCCATCTGGTCCTTGGTTGTAAGCAAGAAGGAGCAGTCCAGAGCCATTTGCTTATGTAGCATCCATTTTCTGTGGAGAAAAAACATTCAGAAAGCATCTTCTATAGCAACAGACCTCGGTTCAGGATGTAAGTAGCTAATTCAGTGAAGTAGCTTATTCATTAAAGGAGACCAGAAAACAGAGACTTTTACTTCACACTCAAACAAGTAAGTAAAAATTGAGTCAATAACTTCTTAATGATGGACAGCTTACTCACAGAACCAATGAGAGAAGTTTTATGAAAGAAAAGCCAGATGTGGAGCCTGGCTTATTTTTAGTCTGACCTTCTTGTTTTCAAGTATAACAGCCCCAAAACAGTGGAAGTTAACAAAGTATTAGTCATCTTCTTCAAGGAAATCCAGCCCTGAACCACTAGTTTGTTCTAGAGAGACAGTCGTTTCCTTCAGCCATAAAGCAGGGAATATATTTCTCTCCCATCCTCAAAAGGGGACTGTATCTCCAGAGAACACCACAGGTGAAGAAGCAGTATGTATTGTTCAGACATCGAGCATTTTCTAAGTTGTTCTATGACAAAAACCTTCATCACTAAAATAGCTCCAAATGGATGTATGAGCCCAGAGTTCTCATATTAAGTGGAAGCAAACACATAGGTACAACATCTCAGCTTCTCTTCTTCAATACCATTTTATAAACAACTAAACACTCATTCCACGTTGACGAAGTATTTCCACACTGACAAAGGTTACAATGAAGGAGGAGTTCTGTATTTGGAGACAGCTAAGCTGTCCCACACTAATGTCCACATTATTTAATTTCTTCCATCTGATGATTCTTAAAGCAGCAAGAATTGTTCTACACTAACACAGAGAATCATTTTTGGTTCTCGTCCTCACTTCCTTCATCCCCAGGGCTCAACTAAAGTGTTTCTTTATAGTTTCTAATATACAATTCTTGGAACAATGCAGCACACTGAGTATCGTACAATCCTTGGAGACACTGTCCCTGGAAAATCAAAGACTAGCAGGTCCCAGGTACAGAATGTTGAAGGGCAGATGTAGAATATGCCTTTCTTAAAAAAGCTCTTAATTTTTTTTATTTTTTTTAGGCTACGACACAAGCTACTAGCTTATGAAATAGCTATTTTTAAGAAATCAGTGGGCAGAAGCTGGATTCACAGACCATAATTTCAATGACAAGAATTGTTGCACAAAAGCAACTAATGTCAGCAAGAGCAGCACTAAGTGCTTCCTCCACATTGATCACTTCCAACTTGTAGAAACCTCATGAGTGCCAAGACTCAAGAAAAATCACTTAAAAAGAGAATCACACTTTTAAGTTGGTTAAAGAGAAAATAATCTCCCTCTGTAAGTCAGTATGACTAAACCAGCAGAAGTCACATAGAAAATCCCATAAAACCTCACCCCAAATTCTCATCAAACCTCATAGACTTTGTATCAGACATTTTGGCCCTTGAGCTATTAGTTAGAATTTTTCTAACCCAATCCACTTATTTCAGTACTCCTCAAATAGTATGGTGTAAGGAAATAGCAGATTTTTTTTCTAGAAAATTCTCCATTACTGCTAAGGTCTGAAAGACTGGTGTTAACCCAGCCTCTTATCCTTTCAAAGCATCCCATCCTTTGTACTACAATCTTAAAGTTCCTTGGCACACCCTTTCTAACCTAAAATCTAACAGATTTTCCACCACTTCATTATATAAACCTCAAAAAACCAGAAACATTGGATTTGAACTAGTCAGAAGGCAGGCGCTTGTGACCAGGCTAAAAATTGCATGAAAAAGAATTTTCAAGGATCCTCCAAGCCACATGCAGAGAGTGGTTTGTTTTCTCTTCCCCAGAGATCCTTTAGCTTAAACAGGCAAGAGTAAGGTTTGACTTTGATTTGGCCAAGGCCAGACAGACATTAAACACAACTTCCAAGAATTTATGCTTATGAAATTAATTATTAGAACATCTGGAGTCTTCCAAGGCCTCAAGAAATTCTCTGGTACAGTTCAATTTCAAACCAGTTTCTATCCAGTCCCAAGTAAGTAAGTTTATTATGCAAACCTCATAACATGTCCATAGCAGAACCAATACAACCTTGACAGACCAATACTGCTACTAACTACTCATAATATCATACACATAAGCACAAAAATTGTGTCATCTTCAGCCTGAAGTACACTTTTGTAGCTAGTTAGTTAGATTGAGGTGTGAGGACAAAACCAGCCCCTAGCAATGCTGTACTTACTAACTGATACTTATGCATTTCATAGATGCTGAAGAAACAGGTCAACATTGGGTGTAATTCATTATATGATTTTGGACGCCTTTGTCTTCGCACAAAGGATTAAACATATTCTCCAGAAATACTGTCTACACTGGCTGTTAACATAACATAATTATGTTTGTTTGAGGTTTGGGGTTTTTTTCCTTTCCTTTTTTTCTTTTTTTTTTTTTTTTAACCAGTTTCTTAAATGAGATCTAGAAGAACTAAAAATACAATGGGTCCAGAATATCAAATCTGCGGACATTTCATCAGTGCTGTCAAGGGTAGACAAAGCCTGGCCGCACTGCAGCAAAAAAGCTACTCAGTGAAGCACAAGGTTCCATCTCAGTGAAACTCAACTGATTATAGGCTTGAATAGACCCTGTAATAACAGAGTTGTATGACAAGCACAGGGTAGGCCAGGCAGAGACCACCTTGACCTTCACTAACTGGAATCCAATAGTCAATTATCCATCCTGTTTTGCTCACCTGATTCAGTCACTTAGGGAGCAGATGGAACAAGCACTGATGAGACATCTCTTAGAAAAGTCTGACCATCAAACTCAGGGAGAGCACCTACAGAAAGGGGAGGAAAATGACTCCAAAATGAAAGCAGAGACAATGTGTTAGAAACAGCATTATAGCACAAAAAAAAAAAAAAATAAAATCATAGCTCTCAAGCCATCTACTAGCTCCAAGATAAGTGATATGCCTGACAGACAAATGAGAGCTGAGAAGATTGCCTGATGTGCAGTAAGATGAGAGAATAAAAAAAAACAACCCAACCTCGAAACCACTGTTTAACAGAAGTCAGACTCTGATCCCTGGATGCTCCTGTGAAAGAAATGAGACCACTTCATCATCATATTTTCCACCCTTCTTTTCTACATGCCAGCTACAAGTTGCACTCTGAAAAAACACTTTGCATGAGAAGAGCTTTAAAAAGCAGTGATTTAAGGTCCTTTTAGGAAGATGATTTTTTTTTAGTGTTTCAGGATGTGAATTTCATAGGTTAGAATATAATTAGTCCTGAGACAACTAATGACCTTACTTCAGCTTACCTGGAAGGCATCCTTTCTTGGACTTGACTCTGGCTCACATTGACACCAGTGACCCGCACAGAGCTTCAGGAAGATACATAGATGAAAATCTTACTACCTTACTTCAGATTAACACAAAAGCACCAAAAGATACCACTGGCGTGCTCTTTGCTTTCCTAGGAGAGTGGATCAAGGCAGCTGCCGCTGCAACACTGCACTCTGGATTTCCCCGGGGGAACCCACTGCACAGCCAAGAGCACTCAGAGAGGAGTGTGTTTCTTCATGGCTCTTTTCATATTCCTTGGTTTGTAAGGAACTGCTCAGAACATCCCTTTATATCCACTAGGGAGATGGAGACATCCATTTTCAACTCTCGTTCTTATCCATATACCTGGAAATACACCAATAAATTTGATTTGCATTATGTTTTCCTGTCTAAACCTCAAAAATCTGTAGACTGTATTTCATAGACTACAAGGAATGCTGCTTCCAGTACAGTATTAAGCTCCAGTAGTAAGTTACCTATGGTGTGAAGTTTGATGCCAAGGGAGCCACTCTTTAACTGGTCAGAAGTGATACATGCAGTAACACTGCTTTTTCCAATAGTTCAGTGCTTGTCCTAAGTTTCCCAGGGCTTTTTCCAACTAATTCCCTCTCAATAAGCCTGACACACAAATTTCTGCCAAGTAATTAATACAGCTTTTGGATGCTCAGCTCTGAGTTTTGGCCAGTACATATGGGAGATGGATACTTTCCGCACCTGAATCAGCTGCTCAGAAGTGGGGAGTAATCCAGTACACATAGCCCCTTACACTTCTAATTTAGACATCGGCCTCACTGCTGCTAATCTTCTGTCTCTGGCTCTTATAGCATAATCATGAAAAGGCTACACTTGGCTTCCTCACTTAAATATGTCTGTTCCCAGTCATATTGAAAATACAGCCATTTTCCATGGCATCGTAGCACAGGCAAAATTGACAATTACACTAATGTTCTGTTTATCATACAAACATAACCCCTAAGATCTGCAGTTGAAAAAGGAATATTATGTTTCCCAAGCAGAGATGGAAAGCATATATTTAGACAATTTATGGCTATTGGCAGATACCATATGTATTAATCTTTTGCTAAATGCACTGAAATACTCACAAAATAAAGGAGAATTGTTGCTAGCTCTTGAAATAGGTGTTTCATCCACATTATTTAGACAATAATTAAGATAACACTCGGAGAATGAACATTGATTTGTGAATGTAAGCATAGATTTCCCTTGTTATTTTATTCAGCAAAATGTTTTGTTATTGGAACATTAACAGAGGGAAAGAAAGAAAGAAGAGAAAATGATTTAAATAAAATCAGGGCAACAAAATGTGTAAAATGTGATTGGCTAAATGCAACATATGTTATCAGCTTGTTCTGACACATTTTGAGGATCCTTCTTCAATAGTTCTCTAGTCAGAATTACATGACCTCATTAAAAAGCAAATGCAGGAGGTGTGTCTTTTTTCTAGATGTGTGAGCAGCATAACTAAAACTTTCACAAAATTTATTTTTTTAAAAATCAAGAATATAAACTCTCCTATCCCACACATGCAATTTCGAAGAAAGACCAAGCCCACAGTAAAATACAATGTGATACTTACCTAAGGGGTTTGGGAAAGGATGTCTTCATAAACACTCAGCATCCCATGAGACCACATAAATCTCTGTGGAAACACAGAAGCCTGTATTGAAAAAAATTGCCTTCTAGAGAATTTGGAAGGAGAACTCTCTCTTGATTTTCATCATAGGAAAATGGCTTTTATCGATGATGAAATCCTCATTAAACAAAGCAGATAGATGATCTAGATAAAATTAGGGCTTCCTTTTGAGTTAGACCCAAGCCACCAGCTTGCGGAGGTCATAAAGCAGCCAGATGTTCTATCCAGAAAAGTTTTATATTCTTTACCGACTGCATTGTATTAGGGTCTAAGGAGGGAAAGAAGCAAGACTGTGTTAGACTAGGAATAATAAATCACTCAAAATTACAAAAGGAAGTGACACATGGAAATAACAAATATCTCCCCTCTCTGCATGGAAAGATTGGCTATTTTTTTTTTTTCTCTATTTTAACATCCTAACATTTAACAGTTAACATAGCTATATTTTTCACATTTCTCTTTTGAGAGATATAAATTACTATATATGATCTTTCCCTGGAGTAAAAAAAGAGATAATTTCTTCCCCAGATCCTCTTTCTTTCTGGTTCCTCTGGTTCAGGTTACTTGCCCTCTCTCATTCCACTTCTATTTTTTAGTTTAGGCAGCAGAGTCATCTGCACAGCTACCAGAAACAACTTTTGGATTCCTACCCACTGTTTATAACAAAAACACTAAATCTACTGTCTAGAATTTTTATATAAATGCTAATAGCATCAGGTTGTGGTTATATAAACGGTTCTTGGGCCTACATACACGTTCTCACTAGTTTTGAATGAACATTACAGTGAGCTTAGAATCAGCAGTGAGGTTCAAGCCTTTCTACGTTGTCCTCAGTTGATACAGAACCAACCAAAAAAAAAACCAACCAACAAAACAAAACAAAAAAAAATCCTGGAACTCAAATAAAAAGTTGGAAAGGGTGAAGTCTTCTTTTATCGTTAAAGGCAATACAACAGAAGATGCACATTATTTCACTGTGGAAGAAACCGTGCATGTGTCTGCTACTAGCTACAATACATACTCTTCAGCACTTAGAAAACTCACTGGAAGCTAGGCCTGTGAAAAATGTTGAATAGGAAACATATATCTTTAGGCAATGCAAGCAACAGTATGGGGAATCATTGGATTCCCATCACAGCAGCTGCATGTGAATTTAATGATACAGAGAACAGAATGGAATTCACAAATCATATTGAGTTGTTTCTCATGTTTGCAGCCCTTAGCACCAAGATGAAACTTAAAGTACCTGTGCTCATGTTAGTTGTCTGACTTTGGAGGACTTCAGAAAGTATTGAATTCTAATGCACAAGGATAAGGAGCAAGTACTGGCTTTAGAAAGCCATGTTGTACGCCAGAAGCAGCACACACTGACCTAAACCTTTAAGACGGGAGCATACACCTGAAAACAAATCAGTCTCGCTCCAGCTTACACTGAAGTTAGGATGAGTCCTATCAATATCAACCAGGGAAGCAAGAATCCTCTTCAGGGTCAGGGGAAGCCGCATACCCCCTTGAGCACAATGTGCTCTCAAGCACTGCAATTGTGAAACACCAAAGCTGGGAAAGAGCAAGCTTGGAGAAAAAAAAATGACGCAAATAAATTCCGTTGATAGGCCTGGAAATAGCAGATTATCTGGAAGAAGTAACAATTGTCACCTATACAGGAACTCCTTAAAAAGAACGTGGAATGGACTCATACCTGGATAGGGCTCCAAGTCATAGACTCTGATAGCAGTGGCTAAACTAAAAAAGAAATTTGCTTGCAGTCAATAGAGTTTTCTTCCATGAAAGTCGCAGTAGATTCAGGTTCCTATATAAATGTGCTAACTGGCACAGCACAGAGAACTACAGCCTCAAAAACCATTGAATAAAACATATTCCACAGTTCTGTTTTGCCTTTTTTTGTTACTTCCAAATGCACCTCTCCAAAGCTTTGGACACCACGCCATGCAGTAATAGTCAGGGGGAGAGAAGGTCCCAATGATTAAATACTGCAGGAGAAACATGACCAGACTGGGGGAAAGGGATTCAAAACCAAAATGTGGAGAAAGCAGAAGTAATCACAAGCCTAACAGCAACAGACTGCTGGTTTAGAAGGCACAATAACCTCAGTGGGACAGTTGTGAATTTCCTACAGCACCAAGCCTAGGCGCAGCTGCTCAGATGATAAGGATATATATTACTGCCCACAGAACTTCAAAGCATTCCCAGGCAAAGGAGATGTGTATTCTGGTTATAATGTGTATTGGCGAGGGAATGGGAAACAGGGTGCTGCCTACTCACTTTCACATCCATGAGCACTAAGAATGAACACAAGCACACAATGCATTTCCCATTCAGCCACTGAACTCTAGTAATTAAAATGACTTCCACATCAGTACCCAACATTACAAAATTCTCTCCTGTTCTACCTGATCTGGCAGCCTAACACCCAGAAATCTACTCACGGAATACCTCCACCAGGGTGGCTGAGCATTCTGCACGGACCTCTCTGCATATCCCATGGCATTCAAAAGCATTAGAAATGAACACAGCAAATATTGGGGTTGGATGGGGCTTTGAGCAACCTGGTCTAGTGGAAGGTGTCCCTGCCCATGGCAGGGGAGTTGGATTTAGATGATCTTTAAAGTTTTTTCAACCCAGACCATTCTATGATTCTGTTATATATTCTTCCCATCCAATCTTATATAGAAAGAGTGCAGAGATGCATAGCTAGAAGCCTCCCAAGTAGAAGGTGTGTGGATTTCAGGATGTGCATTTTCAAAGGATTAAAAATCTGCATACACCAGACTAAAACTACCTCTTCTAACTGATTATGACATTCACTCATCCATGCTTTTTTCCCTTAGATGAGTTCAAACTTTGAAAAAGGATCTCGCTGTAATTGTGTAACTTTTACATAGAAAGATTTATGTCTTTCTTGATTAACAGGAAGGTATTGCAGGATAGCGATCTGAACTGATTATTTTCAAGAAACATCAAGACAAAACTACACCTTTAGGACCTGGCTTTATTAGTCTTTTGCAGCAGCTTCAGTTGGCAGTGCACTTTGAAATCAGAAGCAGGGAAACTCACTTACTATACAATATACAAGGAAGATAATCAATTAGAAGCATAAAAGCAATGCTTTGGCTTTGCTTGAGATTAAATAACTTTGCAAGTAAAGTTCTAGAGATCTGATGAATATGAAGCATCTCCTAATCTAACAGTAGTTATATTTTTCATTTACTGTCAGTCCTGCTCAAATCCCAGCGAAATGAGACATTGACACAACCTCAAATTACGATGGGTCTTATACAGCTAAAACTATTAGAGATCTCTGCAAATGCATTTTTCCCTTAGTTAAAACATTGTGCTCCACCAGTCAGCTAGAATGAACAAAACAAGGAGCATATAGCATGCCTGTAATGTAGCCCAGTGCACAGAGCTTCCTGTGGAGGCAAGTCCAGCTGGAGGGGATAGCTCCATCACAGGCTGTCCCAAAATATGAGGATCACCATACCTGCCAGCAGAGCATTTGCCTTAACCGAGTGATGCTGTTCTGAGTGAATGCAGAATGCCAGCCATCATCTATAGCTATGAACATCTCAACCACTGACAGCGGCAACAGACCGTCAGCACAGCTATAGCTGAAGGCAAGCTGAGAAGAAAACCTGCCAGCCTTAAGTCTGGCTTCCTTGCATGCTTTTGACCATTGGGGCCACCATCCAATTAAAATGCACAGTGCCTGCTGCTCAAAAACTATGCTGGAAAAAAGACATCTATTGATGCACCTGAACTAAACGTGATGAAAGCTGAGTATCTCAAACCTAACCTCCATCTCAGGAGCTTTCCAAACTGGGCACGTGACAGTTGCTTTTTCACAAATTACAAGTGGCTCAAGTCAATCTGAGCTCTACAGGATTTCTTTTAAAGAGATGGATGGTAAATGACTTAATTTGGAATTTAGCGCAAACACTTGTCAGCACTCAGGCACTGTGCAAGCTTTCCCTTCTTCCCCAGCCAGGGCTTTTGAGGGCTTCAGTTCTCAAGCTTAGACTCACTCCCACCACTGCCTGCTCCAGGTGAGTGTCCCATTAAACACTCTTAGAGGTCAAAAGACATTTTACTAACAATTTGAAACTAGGTCTCAGATCTCAAGATGTGGCAAAGTTGCATAGTGCTACTCACGAACTTGAAAGCATGGCCTTAAAGCTCAGATATGTGTAATGATTACAGCAGCCAAGGAACAGAAGACCCAAAATCCTGAACAAAATTAGAGTCTACCTGATCTAACATTCCAAGAATGGAAAGGACCAGGCACTTCATAAAAATGCCTAACTCAGTGGGTTGCATCTGTCAAACAATGTGTGAAGTTAGAACATGACACTCTAGACTGGGAAGTCTGAACTTAATGAATAGTAATGAATAGTAATTACTTACCAAGAATTGAATTCTTTTTCCTCTGACATACGGTCTTAGATAAGACAATTACTACTTTTACAATCATTGGGAAAAGTAGATGTCATTATCCGGTCTATAGAAATGGAGGGCTTGCTTTAATTTGAGACACATGCTGGGATGCAGAGTCATCACATGGATACTTTGTTTTGGAAATTCTTGTCACAGTTACCCTAACATTAGAATCAAGCTGTAGTGAGGGTAAACATAAAACTTCTAATTCATGTTGGCTTCCTTTTTTTTCCTGTTTTTTAAGTGTATTTTAGTGTATTTAAAAAAATTTAGATACATGTCATGCTTCAAGCCAACTCTGGATCCTTCCAAAGACGACTTATACTTAAAAAAAAATTAAAAAGCACTTTCATTTACCACGGAACACTTATGTTCAAATGCAGCATCTGTTTGTTAAGTAGAGGTCCGGCTTTGTAACTGAGCTTGCCAGCTGGGTTAAATCAAGTCATAGCAGGCAGATTCCCCCCGTTTTCAGGGTACATTTCAAATGACCCTGCACGTCCAACATTAAGAGTGCATATAAATTAAAAGGACAAATTATTCACAGCAACCTTAGGAATGCCAAATTCTGTAAGCATTTCACTTGCAGATTTACAACCAGATAGTATCTTCAGGCCATGACAGGGAGGAAGCTGCAAGGGACCAAAAGCCACACAAGGAATTCAAACTGGCTGGGGGACGCCAGGGACCTTATGCTACAAGAGCAGCCTTTTAGAGGAGTTTGGGTGTGCTCCCTCCGATCCCCCCCAAGTTTCAAATACTATTGTAACTGCCATTAGGCAGCATTGGCAGCCAAGAATTTTGTTGTTTCTTACCTGCTCTGCTATTCAGTCCACTGCATGGACCTTCAGTGTCCACACTGATAAATGTAGCATCCCTCATCTCACACAGAAGTTAGTGGCTTCTTTATGTCAAACTTTGGTGGAAAACTCATCCCTTTTATCCTTAAGCAAAGAGTTGCAAGTCTGGAGGTCATGAATGTATCAGTTTCCCCAAATAAAATGGATGACAACTAAGGGTTTCTTAATTTATTTTTAGGACAGGGACAATTGATTGAACTTAGTGGCAAGCACCATTGACAAAATAGCTTCTAAAAATCCAATCATGGAAGGACTGACTAAGGCATTATGTGCCTCCCGCTAGTAAGCTAAGCCTCTCCCTCCTTTAACCACTGGGTCCAGGCTACAACCTGTTACCTGTTCTGTTCAGACCAGAGAGATTATTTTGACTCAGATGTGCTGCCACAGTGCAGGACTTCTTAGTCACTGCCAAGCAAAGTCCATCTCCAGAGTATCAATGCAAACCCCAGCACTCCATTTGGAGCTGCCCAAATGAGCCCTGAGGGACATGTCCAGAGAACTGGTCCCCTCTGAGCTCTGAGCTCACGTTTCTCAGGCTCTCTAGGCAGAGCTAGTGGCCTTGCTTTGGGCACCTGCACTAACTGGTTCAGAACCAGTGGTGGATCTCTGTGCAGCATTCCACTGTGCCACACTGTGGGCAGACAGCTCGACTAGATGGTTGTTGTAGTCCCTTCCAATTGGAACTATGTTATTCTTCATCCTCCAGCATTTGCTGAGGTTGTATTCAGACCTTGCAGGACCTTATTCAACTTCTCTGGCTGAGCTTTACAACCGAGGTGCTTGGAAAAGACACGGTAATTCAGTTGCACTTACACCTTTGGTACAAGAACATTTTGTTTTCAACCTAACTCAAAGTAAACTGACATGTAAGTGAAACAGTGACATTGTAGATCCTGATGGTCACATCCATTCAGACCACCTGACAGTTCTATGAAGTAATTAGTTTGATTTGCATAATACCTGCTCTGCAATAAATCCTTGGACCTTTACCAGCTTGTTGACTTTCTCCTGTCCCTCAAACACTGCAGCCTTATGGAATCCATTTCTTGTGACTCTTCCTTTATGAGAGGGAAGAGAGCAGAGATGGCTCACCTCTATTCAGTGGAGCTCAGAGTAGCGTGTTTAGCCTAGCTACTGTTTTTTCCTATTGAAAAACAAACTGGAATTCCACAGAGAACAGAACACAGCACTCTTGCCTTGGGCTGTTTCACCACCTTATTCCACAGACATGCTGTTAGAGTTCTTTTGGGGTTCTGCACGCTGGTGTAGGTGGCCAAAAGATTTACCCCAAACCGACACATTATATCATGCCCAGATCTAATCTGCCTTAATCCAGGAAAGTACTGAGTAACAGCACATCCAGAGCAGAAAACGGGATGCTTTGACCTTAGCATTTTGACAAATGCACTGAACTACTGCAATTAAGCTGAACACCCATGAACATATCAGTGTTTCTGAATGGGCAACATTGTCTTACTCGGCATATTTGGCACAGTGAGAAAAAAAAAAAAAAAAAAAGACTCCTGTTTACTGTCTTTTGAATTGCCGAACTCCAGATCTATTTTGCTGTGGAGAACATCATGCTTTCCTCAGTTCAGCAGGTAGGAAGTAACAATATCAACTTTCCAAACAATGTTCAAAATGGAAATTTAGCAGTCAACATGGTTCTGCTTCCTAAGGCTGTATCTCTAGACTTTGAAATAGTGATTACTTTTGCAAAACCTCATTTTATAGGCTTGCCGACAGATCTCCACATAGATTGCAAATTAACTAGCACAGAAAGCTGCTGCTAGGGTCCTCATTAGCACACAGTCATTTCCAGTACCTTTCTCCAGCTTCCTAGATCATTACTTGAGATCCAAACTAAATCTAGCATCATAATTAAGCTCCCTCTTTTAACTTGACACCTGGTAAAATTGTGGTCTAGTTTATTTCAGCAATCTGTTTGTGCCTTATGTTCTGACTGAAGGACAGATTTGGTTTTTCAAAGACTTTGTTGTTTGAATTTTGTTTTTACAACCCAAATTCAGCAGTGCAAAGTGTTTGGTTTCATTTTATCTTAGACTGACTTTAGCTTTAGTCCTTTGAATTTCAGTGTCAGCTATGGCAAGATTGTCCTTCAGGATTATCAGGATCCAAGCCAACAGATATTTAACAGAGGAAGAAGAGGGAAGAAAAATAAATATAAACAAACTGCAAACACCAAATTCAGCACCTTTTTCTGTGTAGGGAGTCTGATTCAAGATCTCCCATCTTGCAGAAAAGGAGCACTCAAACTTTTGGATCTCTAATGAGTGTCTGGAACCAAACCCACAATCCTTAATTTGGGTGAAAAAGAACAACCAGGAAAAGAGTAAATATTTTATCAGAACCACATTTTCAGCAGCTGAACTGAAACTTGCCATACTCCCATAGCACCACATCAAGCTGCACTAAACGCTTTCAAGTTCTGATTGGCACAATCCAAAGGAAGGTTCAGATACCTGGCAAGGTAAGGCATTGCTGAGTCAGTTCCAAAGGTCACACACAAGCTTGTAGATGTCTTCAGATCTCACACAAAGCTACTCGCTCTTGGTGATCCATAATGTAGGCCTCAGAGCATCAACATTCATTCTGTTTCTTCTCATAGTTATTTAGGCTGCTCCTTTAAAAGTTTTTGTCCAGTTATGCAGGAAAAAAAAAAAAAAACAACCCACAAACAACTTGGTTTTGATTGATATTGAAATAATGCTTCTAGTCAGCCAGTGAAAATCTTTAACCCTTGAATCTGGCTCGTACCAGGGCATTATTTACAAAGCAACATGTTGTATAGGAACTGCAGAAAAAGCAACTTCCAGAATATGCAGAGAAATCTCTGAGCAAGATTTTGGAGGCTACTACTGAGGTAAAAAAAGGTTTTGCTTCTGCATCGTCTCATTTTTGCCAGTTCCCATATAGGAGGTAGCTGATGGAAAGCGAGCCAGGCATTAAAATGCTACCTAAGTCAGGATTTTATGCTTTCATGCAGTGTCTCAATTAATCAAAGTTTTGCTATAAAATTCAAACGGCACTGCTCAAAGCCAAGTCAAGTCATAAAATACGAGCTGATTAATTTCCCTCTAATTTGTATGATAATTAAAATTCCAACTTTTAATTCTGTTAATTGTCCTCCCACAAGGAGGTTGATTGGGCTTTGCTAATACATGCTGTGAAAATGCACTTCCCACAGGTCTGTCTTTGTTCCCTTTAAAATGTAATGCTTTTACATAATTATCCCTTAACTTCTATAGATAAATGTAAGCTTATCTCTGGCCTGTTTTGACACAAGCCCCTGTGTAACTTAAGCTGTGTCCATAAATCAAATGCTGAAAGTCATTAGATGTTTCATCAGAACATTGTGCCAGTGTGTGGTTCTGTATGCCTTTTAATGAGCAATTAAACTTGCAAAAGACAGAGGGGAAAAAAATCTAGAGTAAAAAAATACACACACACATCCTCCCCCAGAAGTCAAATGTCTCTGAAACGAACTGGAAAAAAGACAATATATGCTATAGTAGACATCTTGCTTTTCTCTCACTTTCTGCTTTCCACAATCCCAACAAACTGCATAAAAAAGTAGTCAAAGGAGAGGTGAGCAGAGCTGGCACCTGCACACAACCCAGATGCTCACTGGAAAAAGAGAAGTTTACCTGGTAAAGCTGCAGTCAACTTACAAGGCTTTTGTTTCTCTGGCTGGCTGCAAAATAACCTAATTGGTTAATGGATATACCTGAAATAATTCTTTATTTGATGTAGCTGAATGGAAAGTCTCACCGGTCCCTTCCTTGGGGTAGAGTAGTTATTTGTACGCAGGGAACACCTGCCATGCTGTCTGCCACAAAGCATACAACGTGACCACTGCAAAGAAGTTAAAATACTCAAGTGTGATCTGTGGCCATTGTTTGGCTCTGAGCACAGTCAAAAGTCCAATCTACAGCAAATAAAACATACAAGCAAATAAACAATCAGCACATTCTAAAAATCTCAGCACACTGGCTTCAGTAAAGGCTCTAAAGCCATACTCCTAAGGAAAGAAACCAAACACATACATTATCCCTGAATGTGAGAGCATTCAACAGTTTTCAAGATGGACAGTCATATCCTTTCCTTGAACTTCTTCCTGGCTATAATGTTACCATTATTTTCCATCTCGTTTAGCACTGACTTGCAAATGCATTGTGATTAGAGACAGCTGAGTAACAGGAAAAGCATTAGACATTTGTATTGTCCATCAGCAAAGGATTTGGGCAGTTATAGCATTACATTGACTAAATCCAAAAAAACAGAGAGCAGCATTTTTTACAAATACCTTCTAGAACTAAAGATTTTAATTAGTTCTTTATATAAATGTTTTGCATAAACAACAATTAAGATGAGGCTGGTAAATCCACCGTTTGCAACCTAACAGTTTTGCCTCGGTATCAGTGTTCATGCTGACTCTCTTTGTTCCTCAGAACAGGAAGTGATGACATGCCTTCAGGCCCTTCATGTCTTGCATTTCTTTTCTTTATGCTCCCCTGGCTTATGCCTTTTACTGTATAAATGGACACCACATCATACTGACACCACATCAGATAGCCTCCAAAAGCTGTCTGGATTTTCACTGCCGGGATAGATGATTACATCTCTAGCTCCGGCACTACCCTGCTCCCAAGTCATTCAACCACTTAGTAAAGCCCCTACGTTACAGTCGCTGTGTTTCAAACAGAACCACCGGTGAAGGTGGGACCCAGGTGATGGATGAGAGACGTGGAGAGGCAAAGTCAAAGCCCTTCCTTCCCCTCGGGAGAAGCCGATGGCACACAGCTCCCCCCTATTCTCTACACCCCAACAGCACCACACTTTTATACTGTCTAAGAAAACTAAACACCTTTTAGGCCAGAACTCCTTATCTGGGTCTTTTTCCATCTTCTATTCCTTAGACAATGCAAAAGCTATTAAATCGTATTTTCCATAGAGAATTACACTTTCTATATGCTCATTTACCCTCAATTTAACATACTGTGTGGGTCAACAATATCAAGACAATGCAAAAAAGTAAAAGGGGGCAAGGAAGCTCTTGCATTTATTACCCTTTGACTCAAACCAATATAAGAATATGCTAAGTGTGTTACACTAATCATATAGCCCAAACCTTAGTAGATAAGACAGGAAAATCAATTGTAATTTCTTTGGCTGTTTTCTCATATATTCTCAACTTGTTAGCAGCCATTTCTTTTTAGAGAGTAGTCAATGAATATTTAGTGCTGGAGCACACTGCCAATTTTATCTGCCAGCTAATAAAAAAAGCTGCTTGGTCATGGGTGTAAGAGAAGAGGTCTATTTTAGCCTGTGTGGCTGGCTGGCTATAATAAGAAGGATGACAATTTTAAATTGGGAGATTAATGGATAATTTGGAATCACTGTCATTCTGACACAGCCAGTGACCTTTTCAAATTGACAGATAGCTCCATTTCACCCCAACCAGCTACAACAAGAGATTGTTTCAAACAATTGGACCTAAATGCCAGGCTTAAAGGAGGCCAGGTATAGGGATGTGGCAGGGCAGTTTATAAGTAAAATAGGCCTTCTCCAGATTAATGAAATAGTTAGGAGGGCCACTCATCCATCAGTTCCAATTCTTAGCTTTTAGCTACTGCAGCATTACCAAGATAAAAGGGATTGATGCCCGAAAGAAGAATGCTCAGCATTATCTTTTCCAGCAATGAAAACAGTATGGCCAAAACACTGAACCATCTAGCATCTGTCCAAAATTATATCACGAAAAGTTATGAAATAGGTGAAAGAAAAGTTCTGCAGACATCTGTACTCATCTTGTGATATTGGGTGGTATTGCTTCAGTAGTAGCATACAGAGGCATACAAATCGGTTGTGATTTCCTGCTACAGACAAGATTTGCTCGAGTCCTGATATAACGGGCCTTAGAAGTAAATTATTGCTAAACACAGGAAAACTATTTTATGCAAAGCTGTAAGAACTATCTCTTAATATGTTCTCTCCCCGAATCTCTTACAGTTAAATTTGCAGTGTTAAAGTCCAGTCTTACAACATGACTTTGGAAAGGAAGTCATGTTTATAAACATGAAAGCCCAAAATGAGTTGTCTCTTGACAAATTTGGCATGCCATTGTGCATTAAGTATATATGTATATATATATATACAATATGAGCAGAAATTTATTCAAAGGGTTTACACTCACTTTAATTTAGAATTCTATTTTTTCAAATGTTTCTATACAGAAGGCTTTATTTTAGCTTTCAGAGGTTTGCTAGATGTGGATTAGCATTTCCTTTCAGTGATACATCGGTTGTTGCGTACCACTGTATACTAATACTTTTAGGAAGAGGAATGGGTGGCATTTCAGGCCAGCCAGTCCACCGTCCCAGTGATCACTGCTTGGAGGCCTACACTCAGCTCCCAAACTTCTCGAGCCTGTTACCCTTATTGTCACAAAGAGTTTCTGAGCAGTGATTTTGAGCAGTGATTTTGAAACACTGAAAACTTATTTGCCATTTTCTAAATGCAGTATGCCACAGAGCACTGCTGACAGGAGGAAACTGGAAACTGGCCTTGGAAGTGAGATAGGGATGTTGCAAAGGAATATACTCAGTTTTCAGCTGATGGAAAAGGATGCCTGCAGTGGATGCACATCACCACCCATACTTATGGAAGGTCTCACAGTAACTCCAAAGTCAGCAGTGCTCATCATCTGTTAGGCTGATTTCAGCTTTGTGACGTCAAAGTGGGACACAAGTCCCAAATGCAGTACAAAACACAACTCACAATGCCACGCAGATCACCCCGCACCCCGCACCCAGCCTCACTCAGCTCAGTAACAGGGCTAACCTGAGGTGCTGCAGGTAGGAGCATATTTTAGATTCACTAGGAAAGTAGGACACCGTTCTTAGGGAATTCTGTTTACTACTGCTAGCTACCCAGAATAATAGATGTTGTAACATACTCCAAGTGTTAAAATAGAACAGACTGTTTCAGTCAGAAGGGACCTGCAATGATCACAGCTAGTCCGACTGCCTGACTGGGGGTGACCAGAAGTTAACGTGTGTTGTTAAGGGCTTTGTCCCAACGCCTCTCAAACACTGGCAGCCTTGGGGCAGTGACCACCTCTTAGGCAGCCTGTTCCTGTGTCTGACCGCCTCTCAGTTAAGGAACGGTTCCTAATGCCCTGTCTAAACTTCCCCGGGCACAGCTTTGAACCATTCCCACATCCTGTCACTGGACCCCAGGGAGAAGAGACCAGCACCTCCCTCTCCACACCCCCTCCCCAGGAAGCCATGGAGAGCAATGAGGTCACCCCTCAGCCTCCTGTTCTCCAAACTAGACAAACCCCAAGCCTCTAGCTGCTCCTCAGAGGACATTCCTTCCAGCCCTTTCACCAGCTTGTTGCCATATTCCAGGACCTTCACATCCTTCTCAAATGGCGGGGCCCAGAACTGCACACAGTGCTCCAGTCAAGGCCACACCAGTGCCGTGTACAGCAGGATAATCCCCCTTTTGAGCAGCTGCCCAAGCTGGGGCTTATGCCTGCAGGACGCGGGTTGCCCTCCTGGCTGCCAGGGCACACTGCTGACTTGTATCGAGCCCGCTGTCAGCCAGCCCCCCAGCCCCTTGCCTGCAGGACTGCTTTCCAGCCACCCCTCTCCCAGTTTATACTTGTACCTGGCATTACTCCATCCCAGGTGCAGAAATAAGCTAAATGTTCATAAGAAGGTAAAGCAGCCACAAAATATCTCTTCCTTCCAGACAGGGAAAAAAATACCAGCAAATTTGCAATGAGATCAGCACATTTGAAAAGTCAGACTACTTATTTACTAGTGCATATATGGAATGAAGTGCCTGTGCAGAAGCAATGCTTTTCTCAAAAAAAATCTTCCAAAATGTATAGGTTTTTTCTGTCATTCTGTGATAATGCACTTATGAAATACACATAGAATACTGCTCACTAACTATATAACATTTTACCTGGTTACTACAGATTAGGGATCAAGTGTAATATTTATGAAATTTAGTCAAAGAGAATAAGTGATGTACAGGCAGTTCTGTAATTAAAAATGCCAAGTCCACTCTATTGTAATTAGCAAGGTAATCATTATCCCATTATCCATTTTATTTGTAAGCACACTGAGAAATACCAGCTAACAGACTAGAAGTCTTGTAGTTTGTTAGAATTATCTCAGTATTTTCTAATTTCAGCATGATTTCTGGAAGTAGGAAATGTTTCATAGCCAAATAAGGGAATATGGGGTAAATTCATCACAACATTGTGATAAATGAGTTAAATACTGAATATACACTAAATCTTCTAGGTAAGCAAGAGATGAGTAAGTGCAGTAATTATTATGAAAAACAGAAATGTGAAAACTCCAAATTTTTGATAAAGTGACAAGCTCGATAGTACACAGATGAGTAATCAGAGAGTTATATTGGAACTGCACAGTGATAGATCGCAAAACAGAGCATACCCCGTAGAAGAACTGTGACACAAAGCACTCGGGGCCAATGCGTTTGACCTCACTACTGTCAGAATTAAACAGAAATCATGTTTTGTCTCACTGATACCATCCTGCCTGTGCACCTGAGAGCAGGAATGACAGAAGACATCTATAGAAACTCTGAAGCAAAACAACAGAGTTTGTCATTTCAATACTTGTGTTTAAATGACACTTTTTAGTAAATGCAAGACAGATAATTCTGAAATTGGCAACAGATAGAACTGATTATTTTCTTTTTACCCCACAACTAAAAGCAGGGATTTATTTTTAAATTTATACTGCAAAACCAAAGAGGAGTATTTGCGACACTCCAGTACTGTGCAACTAGAATAATTTATTCAAAGTCATGCAACTAGGAAATAGGCCACTGCAGCCAAATAGCTTCTGTTAGAAATAGAATGGTTTGAAGACAGTTGGCTGCTAGAAGGTTACAGAATTACATTTTTCATTTTATATTAATGAGACTGGAAATTCTCTACTTTGCTGTTTCTGTAACTCATTAAAACGTTTTTGCAATTTCAAGTGAAGTAACACCTAAAATAATCTGGCACCCCATTTACATAAAAATTTTGCATGAGAGCTCTATGGCATAAAATGACTTCAGTGTGTGAAGATTCTTTCATTTCATGGCCTCTGAAAATAACCCTGTCTCAAGTAGTCTTGATTACCTTGGAAGTTTGATTTTCTGTTATCAAAATACCAAAACAGGTTTTGAAGAGAAAAACTGGAATGAACTCTCCAGGTCAGACAGATTCCCCTGTATCTACAAAAGAAAAAGGTAAAAGTACAAAAGAACAAAGGAAAAAACAAACCAGAACCCTAAACCAAACCAAAACAACCAAGAAACCAACTAGCCAACAACAAAACCCACACACAAGAATGTCAGTAACATTGCCTGGGATCTAGCAGGCTCCATCACTGCCCAAGCCAATGCTACAGCACAGGGCAAAACTGTAACTTGTAGCAATTGCACACTAAACCCAAATCCTTACTCACAGGGTTAAAGCCTGGTGTATTTAAATGTCATAATATTGTTAGTAAATCATTATTTGATCTCAGATGCTTTGATAAGAACACATAGCAAACTAAGCATTTGTTCCACAGGATTTGTTTCCTCCTGTTTTGCACAGACCTCACAGATCACCTGAGTTCTGGGCCAAAAAAACTCTTGCTTTTTAAACTAGAATAATTTCTTCTACTTCCTTGCCCCACCCCACCCCACCCCACCCCACCCCACTCCCTGCTTGGTGTCCAAGAACAATTATGTATTTTGCAAAACAACTGTCTAGAAGTTTTAATTGACATCCAAATTTAGAGGGAGCTTGAACATTTTGGCTTCTGTCTAATGCTATCTGTCAAACAGAGAAAATCAGCACATAATCAAATTAGCCCCAGCCAAATTTAACAACTTAAGCTGAAGTCCTCCTATGAAAACAGCACTACATAAACTCATGTAACAGTGGGTTAATTCTGCATTATGACTCCTGAAGTCAGCAGTCAACTATGCAAAAGTTAGGTGCGACGACGGCAACTGCATATCATTTATTTTGACCCATTTCTGCAGGCACATTGTATCTGCATTGGTGTCCCAGAAAGTGCCATGTTCAAACATGACTGTTTGATGTCGCAATTTCACTTCTAGGTGCTGTGTTAGTGTGCAACAACTCTTCTCCAGAAGTCTACGGCTAAAAGGCATGTTCTTTTCCTTTCCAGTACTTGATGTAAAGAAAATGGCATGTGAAAGGTATCACATTGCTAATCAAGCAGATGCTTTCATAATGTGGGCACATCACTTTGCTATGTGAATACAATTCCTCAGATAGGAAAACCCAGGTTAAATAACAGATTAAAATCATGGAGTTAGATGTAAAATTAATTCCACTGAAAAAGCACCCAGGATATTCTACACATGCATTAAAGTGCAGTAGCATTTTTAAAAAATATAAAACAACAAAAATGATAAAATATTTTTTTCCATTTTGGTAATTTTTTGAAAAACATGAGATTTGTTTCAGATCTCACTTTTCATAGAAAGTTATAAGCATTTTAACAATGAATGTGAACCCAGTTATCATTCCAAGTGACGCCAATCAAGGATCTACTAAGCTTCAGTCGTGAAGCATAGCAAACCAATTTACTTTATGGGTAAAAAAGTAACTTGACAAGTATTAAAGCACAATAAGATGTTATCCTAGAGAATTAAAAAAATTAATACTATTTCATAAGAACCAAAAAAATGAAGAATATTAAATTTAATATTAAAAACGTTTGAATATATTTTTCCCTTATGAAATTTAATTGGTATATTTATTGCCATGCTGAATGAAAGTCACTCTCTGGACACAGCATATTCAATTATCTGTTGACAGAAGATGAAATTCCTGAATTAGAAAACACAAAAAGGAAGGCTTTCAGTATTTTCATGTGTATTTTAGCATAATATTCCGAAAGTAGCCTTTTTTTTTTTGTGCGGCAAAATCACCATCTATTTAAGGATCAAGTATAAGCCTCAATTTAATGACAAATCAGGAAGGCTTAACTGGTTTAGACATGGTAATATTTGGTCTAAACTTTGGCCCTCAGAAAAAGCAAGCAAGGACAAAGTTCTGGAAAGTGATTGAAAAATCTCACTTTCATTTTGAAAGGTGAATTAGGCAGTAATAAGCCTCCATAAAACTTTCACAAGGTTCACTGGCCAATATCCAGAGGAAAGCTAAGGTAATATCCTTAGTAGTACAGTGTAGTAAAATGGAGGAGTTCAAGAAAAAGTAGTTCTTTTATAATGCTACTCCCCACCCCACCCCCCCAACCTTAAATATTAGCAAGGCTAATGCACCTTTTTTCCTGCTGAAAACCCAAGCCTGGCACTCAGAATATCATTGAGGATTTATGGTCATAAGTTGTTCGGTGACAGTATTTTTTTTCTTGTATAGAAACTTCTCATTCAACCTCTGAATAAACCCAGAGCACTGCAGTTGAAGCCTAGGGAATTCCTCTAATCCCAGTGCACTGTGCCTGGAGGGGACCTGCTTGCTCCTCTAAAGCTTCTGCTTCCCCAGAGAGGAAGCAACGTGCCCTGCTCAGGACTGACTGCTTTATTTGAAAGGCAATAAAGAGAATCCAGCACCAGTACATTCATACCCACTTTCCCCTTGTCATTACAGGCTTCACATAACAAGTCTGCTTTATAATTAAAAACTTTTATAGATAATAAGAAATGCAACTAAGCAATTAACATTTTTTGTATTATATTTATCATTTAATTAGCATTTTACAATAATTGTTTGTTAAGAACAAGAACCATCTTTCTGCCCCTCTCAAAGTGAACTATGCTTTCATGTGGGAATCGGAAACACAAGCAAATCCCTCAGCATTTTCAGCTGCAATCCGTAAGTGTTAAGCTGACTGCACCAGGGCTCCCTCCCAGCCTGGCTCAGCAGCTTTGTGTTCCAGCGGTTTGAGTAAAAACCTGAATCAAGCCAGAAGCACATTAGATCCTAATTTCAGCTGGCATTTTGCAAGACTTGGAGAAGTCATTACTTCTTCATGCCTCACAACGCAGTTTGAAAGATTCTTGGAAAGCCAGAGTTTCAATGTAAAGCAGATGCTTCACATAGATTTTTCCAGGGTAGGTATGCGTGCCCATTAAGACTCATACATTCACTGAGAGGCTATACTGGTGGGAACCAGCTTTGTAAAGCCAAGGTGCAGGATTTCACATTCTACCACAGAGCTATTTTATTAAAAAAAAATTAAAAATCACTCTGTCTAGACAGATATATTAGTTTCAATTAAATTAATTATGATTGCATCATTTTTGTACAGTAGCTATTACATTTGTAATATAACTTCAGAATTTTCAATCAAAACTATGTCTGTGCCATCACACAACACAATTCCTATTAAAGTCAACAGGCTATACTCTCAAAAATCCCTCTTACTTTGGCCATATTTTATTTTTCCCATGGGATACACATTTTTCTAACCACAGGACACTTTACTCTCTATTTAAAATATTTTCTGATGGAAGTCCTCTTAAAGCAGTTCCAGAAGGATGCATCTTCTTGACCATTAGAAAGAACACATCCAGTAAAGAGGGAAAGAAAGAAGTAATACTATATTAAGGGGAATAAATTGGGAACACTGTAAGTTTTAATGTGCAGAAGTTTTTAAGCTACATGGAAAATGAATTGACAGAGAAATATGGTAGTCTACTAGGAACCAAGGATGAAGTTAGTAAAGGCCAAATCAAATCAGGCCCAATTGCTGGCTAATGCTGTGTGCCCTTTTGCAATGGATAATAATAGTCTTGGTGGTGTGTGGGAACCCTCACTTAATATTCCTTGCTGAAGGGCTTCCCACAATTCATAGAAACAAAGGAGACTGGCAGTTTGGTGACCTTTATTGGAACAGAGCTTGTAGCAGAAAACCTCTCCCCAGATGAAGTGGAAACAGGATAGGTATATCCTCCATTTCGCTGGAAAATGCATCAAATCTGACCTAGAAAAGTAACCAAGGGCCAGTTTAGAAACTTGACTGTATGAAGGGGAGGAAAAAAAAAAAAACGCAAAAACCCGTCACCACTCAGAAAACAAGATACCAAACAGTCATCAATTCAAAGATACCAAGAGCTGAACATCTAACTAGCTTTGTGGTTTGGCCCTTACATTCCTGGCTACCTGTAGCGAAATCGCTAACCTCCAAGCACAGAAGAAACTGTCCAAATGTGCTACAGAGCAGAAAAGCAGTAACAGAAGTCTGGCCTGTCTTGCATCAGCCCCTATGGGGCAATAAATCAGCATAGTTGAGCGCAGCGAGCTTCCACAAACCCGGTGACTCTGACTGCACAGCCAGTGACAACCCCCCAACCCAAGTTTGCAGGGCCACCTTCATCTCAGGAACTAATTTGTGCCAGACATTCTGGCAAAGTCACGGAGATCTCCCGCACAACATACAAACCCACGGAGCACCTGGGCTTCCTCCAGTCTGAGGCCTCTCTGCTGTCCATGGACATTTGAGACCAGAGCTAGCAGCTCTTGCCGGAACAAAGTTGACCACAACATTGGTCCTTCATGGCATGTACCAGAGGCACTGACAGTGCTACCTGACTGTGCTTCAGTGTTACAGACATTACGGCGTTTATTAACCTAAAGCTACTACTTGGCAAGCCATGCACAGCATCGCTCCTCACAGATTACTCTGCTTTAGCCTGGTCACAGCAATACTATCTGTACAATCAAGGTGGTCATTTTTAACCAAATATACAAATGCACTTCACGTGTATAGACACCTTGTAATCTAACCTAAGTAGATTTAGGAGAACCAAATAATTTAAAAAAAACCACCATAAACAAAACTAACAATATACTGAACAGCTTCCAATGAAATACATCTCCCAGCTCCTACTGTCAGAACTAGTTACAGCAGATGTTATCATGTTCATTAGACAAGAAACAAATCACACAAGAATCACTACATTATCCTAGTTATTTTTTAAAAAAAATTGTATTTTTAGCACAGGACTTCAAGTTTATTACAGGAGGTCACGAATTATATTGCCTCTGATAAGGTAGTCACCATTTCTTCCCCGTCTTGGTTCCAATTATCAGCTGAAGAAGAAATGGGGCTAAATTTATTATAACTATGTCCACTAGAGAATTCTCTCCTCTGACTCATGAGAGATGCTTGCACTCATTCCACTCTTCACGCAAACATAAGTCCAAAAATAGACCAAAATACACTCCATGGATCTAAGACATTTGCCCCAGGAGCCTCATGCCATGCTAATAAAATCAATGGGAAATTCACCACTAACTTCAAACAAACCCAAGATCAAGCACAAAATTTTCTTCTAAGATTTCATACTTATACAGAAACTTGCAGATCTGAAGTTCCTTTACAACCTTTAATAAATTAAGCCCTACATTATTCCTGTGAACTTGGATATACCCCATCTGAATGATAAGGAAGCAGAAGGATTTTAAAAGTGTTTTTCAAAAGCAGCTACTAATTCAGTACCTGATTGTGCATGAGACCTTTGCAACAAAATAAGCTTCAGTTTTAAGAGTACTGGCACATACAAGATGATTGTGACAAAGCTGTTTCCAAAAGATCAGGCCTAAATTTTCTAAAACTGTGGCCTCTATAACCATGTATGTCAACCTAGAAGAAAAAAATAAATGGTCACAACTGGAAATGCAATTGGTTTTGACTTCACCAAATCACGCACAAAAATATTTATGGCAGATGTCAGACATCACAGTTACTATGCTCTCTGTACAGTTAATTTTTCCTTCTGCTACAATGGAATTTATTGTTATTTTGCACTTGCATTGCATTATAGCAAACTCAGGACTGACTGGTTTTATGTGGGTTTTTTTCTCCCCTAAGTTATGCCTCTCTGTTCTTCAACCAGTCTTCACAGCATCATAATAATTTGGGGTCGTTCTGTCAATTCTAGTGCTAATAAGAATCAGTTCATCATCTCATGTAATAACATTTGACACCCACTTTTATAAGCCCAAAATAGGACATTTAACAGTAGATATTGTCCATCAATCCTATTTTACATCATATCTGTCATTAACTATCACCCCCAATAATCTAGTGGAATACTGGAAGGGCCATGGAAGATTACTGGCTCAAGATAGGAGTTTGGTAGAGTTGATCATGATCCGATTCCTTCAAACAAGATAAAAGCTTTTCGCATAATCTCCATAGGACTTGCTTCCTTAATCACTTGGACTAGACAAGAAATAATCTATCATGAAACTGAGGCAATTGCCAAGGAGAGATTTACTAATAGGTTTCCAGACTGCAAGGATGATTGTTAGAAACCATGACACATGTTACAGGACTACATAAAAAATAATAATAATAATTTAAAAAAAAAATGCAGGTATTTAGCCAGATGCTGCTCATTCCCAAATTATTTTTTATAACTTTTATCATAGGTTGCTCCTTCCCAGAACAGACTTAAGAGACCTGCCATGTTACTAAGGCCCATGATGCCAATGTCAAATTTAGTGTTTAAATTTTTGTCCAACACTTCACAGTGCTTAGCAAGCTTAAGTAAAATCCTTTCAAACCATCTTCAGGAATACAGGTATATCTTTTGGGCCCTGAAAATACAAGGCATCTGCAATAAAAGGAACAAGGAGAGCCCCAAAAGACCTAGAACCATCAGAGAGGCTGCTTATGAAAACGGACTGGGGCACTAGACCCAGAGCAGAGTCATACAAGCAGGTTTCTGCAGGCATGCACTGGTTTTTACTGGACTGCTGGGCAGCCCACCAGCACAACTACACGTATCACCCAGTTGTTGCTAGCTGAGTCCTAAAGACATGACACATCCTTCACCTGACTTGTTCAGTGGTGTAGAGACTGAGCAATGGGCCAGGCAGGAAACTGCTGACTTACAACACCCTCACGCCTTCCTGTGTGCACAACCACCTGCAGTCTCCTACAGCAGTACAGACTCACCACTCATACCATTTTCACAAAGTGCCGGTGCACTTCAAATAGCCATCTGTCCCAAACCAACGATACGCTGGGACTGACATTATCAAATACCTTCAACAGCCTGGAGTGCTCCGTCAGCTTGTTTGTGGATGACACCAAGTTGGAGGGATGGTTGACAGACTGCAGATCGGAGCTGCTGTTCAGAGGGGCCTTGACAAACAGGAGAAATGGGCTGATGAGCATCATGCACTTCAGCAAAGTCATCTGCAAAATGCTGAACTTAAAACATAAACCCAGGTACTGCCACGGGTTAGGGATGGGCTGGCTAGGTAACAGCCGTGCAGAAAAGGACCTGTGAGACCATCGGTTGAGCTATCAACACTTAAATACATACAAATCCCAAAATATTTTCTCCATTAAATATCATATTCATTTATGATATTTTTTTAATTAAGCACCTTCAAGTTTAGCAGATGGTGAGTGGGTGGCAAGGTCATTGTGTGAAGCAAAGGTTTCCAGCAGCAAACAAGATTTTGCTGCTGATAAATTACTATCACCTAAAGTCAGCAAAATCTCATATATTTTTTTCTGTTTCATGTAAAACTAGTAGGAAGTCCCAGCTTTTTGCTTACCTCTTGAAATTTCTTATATACAGCTCCCAGACAATGCTCCCAACAAGACAAGATAAATCCCACCTCATAAAAGTGAAATGGGCTTTTCTTTTATTGAAACCATGCTTTCTGTTTGCTTTGATAACCCAGCCTGGCAGTTCCTTCTTTACCATCTCTCAGTTAAAATGATACTAACCAAAGCTCTTCTACCTTTCATACGCATAAAACACCACTGCAGCAATATTTACTAACCAAAGCTCTTCTACCTTTCATACGCATAAAACACCACTGCAGCAATATTATGCACAAGTAGGCTGTTCCTAGGGTGAGTAGCCCAAGGTGGTCTTTGGCAGCACGCTCCTACCCTGGGCATCCTACTTGGTTCAGCAGGCAGGCACAGGCACCTCCTGTAGTGACCTGCAACCTTTCCAAAACAAACGCTCAAAACATCCTAAAGCTAGAATGTTCAGATGAGAAAAAAAGAGGTGGGAGGGAACAGATGGACACCAAAGCTAAAAAAAACCCTAAAACAATCAATCAACTTTTTTTTTTTTTTACCACCTGAGGAAGAATTACACTAAATCATAATTTCAAATAAGAATTGAAACACTGTAGGAATTAATAGGCAACCTAGGGGCATGTGCATATTTGACATCTTCCATTCGTTACATAGAGGAGAAAATGAATGACAGTATTTCAGAGCACACAGAAGAGTGCATACTCTAGTGGCCAGATTTTGAACTATTATCTGATAATCTGAAAGAAACACTACCATATTTGGATAAATGGACAAAAATTCAATGTCACAATCTTAAATTAAGGCATGTGCATCAGAATTACATCTGAATATGATTAAATAGAGCTAAAGTGCAGAGAGTTGATTTATTTCTGCTCAAGAAATCATCAGGTCCACTACAGTTATACAACACAGATATAACCTACTAGAAATAAATGTGCATAAATTAGCAGCTATCTATTTTGAGGGCATGCCTTCCTATGCCATTTTATGCAGCTACAGAAACAAAGTAACAGTTCTGAACACATACCACACTGGAAATACATGAAGAACAGAAGCTAATTTAAAAAAAAAAATAAAAAAAAAATGAAGCAACTCGGTATGCCTGTTAACTTGAAAGTCTCAGCTCATCACAGAAAGAAGTATGATCAGCTTTCACTCCAACAGATGTCCATAATGCCCCAGTGCAAGAAAAACTGGGGCAGTTGAGACTCAGCAGAAATAACAGCCAACTCCATGTTAATTCAAGGGGTGAGAACACTAGATTTAGATTAAAGTATTTTCGCTGCAGAGTAGGGAGAAGGATGTGTCTAGTCTGAAGGCAGGGAACATCACTTTCCTGTTCTGTAGTTTTTTATCATAGAATCACTGAATGGTTTGGGTTGGAAGGAACCTTAAAGCCCACCCATTCCCACCCCCCCTGCCACGGGCAGGGACACCCCCCACCAGCCCAGGCTGCTCCCAGCCCCGTCCAGCCTGGCCTTGGGCACTGCCAGGGATGGGGCACCCACAGCTGCTCTGGGCAGCCTGGGCCAGCGCCTCGCCGCCCTCACAGGGGAGAATTTCTTCCTCATATCTAATGTCCATGTGCCCTCCTTCAGCTTCCAGCCATTCCCCCTTGCCCTGTCGCTACGTGTCCTTGTCAAAAGCCCCTCCCCAGCTTTCTTGTCGGCCCCTTTAGGTGCTGGGAGGCTGCTACAAGGTCTCCCCGGAGCCTTCTCTTCTCCAGGCTGAACAACCACAACTCTCTCAGCCTGGCTTCATAGAAGTGCTCATCTGATCCTCTTTGTGGCCTCCTCTGGACTCACTCCAACAAGTCCATATCCTTTTCATGTTGGGGGCCCCCGGGCTGAATGCAGTACTGCAGGTGGGGTCTTACAGGAGCAGAGTAGAGGGTGAGGATCACCACCCTCAATATTCTATATTGACAGGGAACACACGTACTGAAAGGCCTGGCCTTTCTGCCTTCTGTTCAGAGATAGCCCTAGAGCACTGCTTTGCGTCATCTTGTCTGAGCTTATGCAAGGCAGACCACACGACTTGTCCAAATAACATCTCCTTTAAATGCGCATATGTTGTTAGATTTTGCATTTTACAGCTGCCAGCAATTAACGTTATGTCAAAATTTTTAAGACATATTAATTGGCTATCAATCATTTTTTGCAGTAGTATATAGTAATAAGAAGTCTCAGCCTAACTACAATTCATTTTAATATGAATTAGTTGAATAGAGCACTGGTGATGAAGCTTTGAGGTACTTACTAGAGGAGAAGCAAACTTCTGTTTTTGTAAAAAGCATTTTGTTCAAATGATCCCTGCCAGGTTCTGTAACATTTCAGGTCATCTGTCAGCAGGGAGTACAGGCTTGGGGAAAACAGAAGTTCTGTGGCTGGGGAGATCTCTCCCTGGGTAAGTCAGTAGGAACTGAAAAAATACTTAAAAATAAAATGCCCTGGATAACAAGGATGTTCTTCAGCAGTCAGCTATTTGCACCTATACAAAGCTCTAAAGTGTCTCCAAAACTACAGCAATGGCTGATTCATGTGGAAAAGATAAGCAATGTTTTGTAACGGAGACTCTCTCTCCGCAGCACAGAACACGAAGTTGGTATGGCAGGCTTAGTTAGGAGCTTCTGTCATGGGGTTCCTAAACCTTCTATGATCTACCACAGCACAAACACACATACACCCTCGTTACCTTCATTTAGTAGAGTCATCTCTTTACGGTAGATAAAGACAAAGTATGATATATTGTCACTACTTGCCTACTGGTCAGTAACAAGCAGTCAATACAGTACGTTCTTACCAGAATGCTGAAGCACTTTGTTGCATTTCTGTGCTAAACTTTCTATTTTCAGCATCAAATTGGGATATGAATTTCAGGACTAACAAATAATGGGATCTGTGGGATATATCCTTGAAATAGCTCTTGCATTGATTTCTCAGCGTAGCAAATAGCTTTCAGTTTGAGAAAGTCCCAGCAGATAATAAAAGAGCTCCCCACTTCTCCCAGCACCACAATTCATACTTTGAGAACAACATATGAAAATTCATTACTGCAAGTTTCCACTGATTCTCTCACTCCAGAAGTAAAGCCTGAACCATGCACTGCAATCAGCCTTGTCCTTTCAGTCTTCCTGTAAAGATTTACTGGATAATTTTTTCATTCTGTCCTCATGTTGTCGATATTGTCACAGAAGTCAGTAGAAGAGTGCACATGACATAGCAAACTGCCTCATTCCAGTATGGGATTAGATGTCCTTAAAATTTTATATTTTTCACTACTGGATATATATCATGTTCCAGTTGTGCCCAATGAAATACTACATAAACATACGGAAGATTGATGGAGATCCAGCACTAACAAAGCCCAAAAGAAGAAATATATGATCTCTGGATTTGGATGGAAAAAGATTCTCAGGAGAAGAGACTTGGACTGTCATTCTTAGTTGATCTCAGATATCTCACATTCCAGTGTTATTCCCTTACCAAATAAACATATTTTAGCACACTTAACCACACATCAGAGTAATAACCTCATCTCAAGTTTTTGTGAACAGAAAAGTCAAATGTTCTTCAACTCCAAAAAATGCTTTTGCTCCCCCCTCATTTCCTATTTGGCAAGGATCATGCTTACCAAACCAACTTTCCATTAATTTTGCTGCCTGAAGACATCTAGAAGCTTCTCACTACTTCAAACACTAAGTTCAGGGAATCACATGGATGTAAAACTAAGAAAAATAAAAAATATTACAGAACTGAGTATCAGCTGAACTGAGGGGTTGGCTCTGATTAAGAGCAATACTGAGCAATATAAATTAACCCAAGTAATCTGATATAATTCAAGACTGTATACCTGTGTTTGTGCAGAGTGAAGTAACTAAGCTTCTACATTCCTCTGAGCTCAGTTTCCTACAGGGTCTTTGGTTTCGCATTTTTCCACACTCAGCTGGCAAAAACCTCTCTCTCATTTGCAAACTCAAAGCTAAGACTGATGCACTTCAGCTCGCTTTCTGCCATATGTTTCAGTTTCACAACTTTGGTCTTCTATTTACAGAGTCTGAGAGTGGGGTTTGCTATTTTTAGCACTTCTGCCTGATGAAAAGCTTGTTTTCTGTTGAATTGTAGCAGAAAGATCACAAAAGCTCCAAAACTGTCAGATTACAAGTTCTGCAGCATGCACCCCTCTGATGGCTTTTTAGCTTTGTATAGCTCAAAAGCACAGCTCAGGCTGTGAGTGCACATGCTGTATTGACCCAGGGCTTCATATATGCACTGAAATGAGCTCTTTCTTCTCCTTGGCAACAATAAATAATCTGATAAAAAAAGACATAGCATCTTATAAAACGGATTGTTATATTTTTGCAGAACTCCCCACGGGCCAGCAAATTTTGATCCAGCAGACTGACATCTCCAGGCATATCAAATTTTGAAATAAAGTATCAGCACCTCTATCAAAATATATATCACTAGCTTACACAAACCACATGCCACCTCATCCATCTTGGAGTACTCTGGACCTAAAGTCCGTCAAATGAGAATGTAGACGCTCTGAGGTGGCCAGTGGCAGGGTGACAAGGGACAACTTTAAATAAGGCTGCACTGTAGTAGCTAACAGGAAAACAGAATGAATTTATACATTTTAAAGCAGACTTAACTGCTGTATTTGTTCTCTGTTTGCATAAAATTGTGTATATAAATGCAAAAGAAATCACTTTCCAAATTTAAAAAAAATATTAGAGGGATATGACAAAATGAAAAGTAGTATAAAAGAACAAGGATTAATTGTTTATGGTCTCTCCTAGGGCAAAAGAAGGGGGCAACCCAACGAAGTTACATGCTACAGGTTAAAATAACCAAATGAGGGGAATATTCAGACAACATGCAATTGATCCTAGATAAAAATTACATTAGTCCAACCTATCTCAATCATTCCTTTCTGGGCTTTCATCTAATTGTATTAGTGCAAGACCATTAAGTTAATTAGGTTTGGAAGATCAAGAGCATCTTCCTTCCAGAGAAATCTGATAAATCCACATTAAAATACCTTGGGGGATCAGCCTTTTGTTCATGGGGATGATTCTACTTGGCCAGTGCAGAATCTTTCCCCAAAATACTAAGACTTTCCCCATTTACCATTCAATACCCCTTTCTTTCACAAAATAAAATATTCATAAATTGCAATTATATACTGTCGTGACCCGGTGATATTTGTTATTTTTTCAGCTTCTGAGAGTTTCTAGAGCAGTAAATTTCCCAGCTTCCTCATCACATTTGCTTTGATTAGTTAGACCTGCAATTTAGGAACAGAGCCCAGAATCTCTCCTCCTCCCATGCCTCGGAGAGATCTGATACCTTCCTATTCTATGGCATTATGCCCCTTTTAAAACAACTGAAAACTGCACAGAGCTGCCAAGTTGCCTTCTCATATTACAAATTCAGCTCCAAATTTCTGTCCGCCATCACATCCAGCTCTTACCATTACTGATAATAGGTTTCTCTCCTGTCCTCCCTCCTGCTGTTGAAAGTATGTTTCGGATTATTTTCCCTACAAAGGTGTTAGCTGTAGAAGAAAATACAAATGAAACTTTTCATCCTGAATTTCTAAGTACTGGAGACATTTCTAAACAATGTGGTAGAAAAGGACATTTGGAATAAGAAAAAAAGGTCGCTTGCATTTCACTTCAGATTAACATTTGCAACTTTGGGTTCATTTTACAGTTCACTTCAACATGTTCTGCAGTTGCAAAACACACCCATGCAATTGTTACACTGCAGAAACTAGAACTCCAGCTATACATGCTAAGACCTAGGTGTCAAGATGTATTTAGAAGGATGTAAACTATTGGAAATTAATGGAGTTGCAAGCTTAAATACTGCATTGAAACTGGGGTCAAATTTTAGACACAAATTAAGACAATGCAGAAGCTAAAACCACTCAAGAGGAAAGTTTTCCATGGCCTTGGCTCCACTGCCATAGTAATGTGACTCTTTAGGTGTTGACAATGCATGAGAATGTCAGGATAAGACTCATTACAGAGCAATCTCCATGAAATTCAGTGACCTGTGACACCAAGTGGATCAGACTAGACAATCTGATTACGTCTTCTGTGAACCTCCTAAGAGAGATGGATTAGACCCTCCAATGAAAAAGAGTTGACAGGGCCCCCCACTGCTCTTAGACCAGAGGTCTCGCCATCACTGCTTCCAGACAGAAATGAAAGTCAGCCTCTCTTGCAGTTGTCCCTGAAAGTTGCCAATATTATTTTTTTTCTTGAACAGTAAGGACCAGAATGAAGCTTGGAAATTTTGTTCTTTATAATTCTGCTGGAATCAAGGAGTGGAGAAGTAGAGAAGCCGGGAATTTGTGTTACTTGGAATTTAAGCATGAATCCATAAAGGTGGGATACTCCACTTGACAGAGTGCCCTTGAATTAAAGGGAACCAATAAAAGTTGTTGTTCTCACAGTTCAAGTTACTTAGGTTTGTGCCCTAATTCTGCACAGGCAGGACAAGATGCACACATATTTTGCTTCACAATTAATAGATGGTGCTAGTGATCCTTGGTTCTCTCATCAATCAGTTTTATCCATCACAAACAGAGAAGTTTCTATACGCAGCCCTGTTTTTATTGTAAGCAATGTAAGAGAGTCTCCTGGCAAACAGAAACGGTTGAACAACATTTGCTGCATTTGGCAAATGGGAAAAGTGTCACCTCACAGCTATTATTTCAAGTGCATTCAAAGCAGAAAGAGATAGGCCAGTGCACTAAAATGTTCAAGAGACAATGAAGTATGAAAGATCCACAGAGCAGAAGCTGTGAATTATGACAACCACATAGCTTTAAAACACTCTCATGAAAGAATTGCCTGAGTTTTTTAGGATTCTCTAAAATTAAAAGTCAGTAAAATAAAATAACCCGCATTTCTATGACACAGAACAATTGCCCTGTTCCACTCAGATTTGCTCCTTTATAGAAAAAGGAACTGGGTAGAATCAGGCTACTTTACAACTACAAATCCAACTCTGCAGACACCAGTTACCTGCAGAGGATGAAGGACTTTCCACTGGGCAGTGGGCCTCAGAAAGAGCAATCACTACTCCAGGCAGAGGAGAGAAACTGCTGCTAGATTAAAATAAAACTTACAGTGCTTCACAAGGAAATCCACAATAAAGGGTGGCTGCAGAGACAAAATTCTTACACAGCCTTCTTTCAACAGAAGATAACTGTACGTACCTGACGTGATCTGGGAGCCACCCAACAAACTGCTCCTGCAAACAATCTGGATTGATTCCACCACTTTTAATGGAGCAGTGGAGCTGTTGCAGAGCTCGCAGTTCACCTTGTCTGGAAACAACTTGACTGAAGGCAATCAAGAGTAGTTTTATAGCCAATGACTGATTACAGGGTCCCTCAGATGTCATTTCGGCCTGCTTACAAGGGTCGGTGGTCAACAAACCTATTTCTCCCACCTGAGCAGTTCTAAGGTTGAGTGTCCAGTTAACAGCGCAAACACAAACATAATAAAGCATGCTATTTCATAGTGGGGGCAACATGCAACATTTTTTCTCTGTGACCAAGCTAAACATGTATGACCAGCCTTTTGCTTTTGGTAACAAAAAAGAAAACTGTCCCAAACAGGTGAACAAGGCAGCCTGTCTGGCTGTGCCTATCCTGGTGCAGTTTGCCAAGTGCTGTCAGGTTCTAGCCACATTGATGCTCTGAGTGAGTCACCACAAACCAGCTGTTCTCAGGAGGAAGCTGCTCAGGCCTGTGACATGCAGAAGAATTTATCAGTATGACTCCAGCTGTGCTCCAAAGTTCTTGCTTCATCAGCTTGGACTACATGGGATTAGTAGCCCCAGCTGTTATACCTACCTCCCAACCCCAGACTGACCAGGAATCAAACTAGGCCTCTGAACGCACAAGGAAAAGCACAAAACTGCTCTGACTTAATGGCTGCTTGAAGTCCCCATCTCCCCACCTTCTTGATATTGTTGTTCTAAGTGATGCTCCTACCCATCCCTACCTCCTGAGCAGCACTGAGGTACCCAATGCTAAAAGCAGCTCTCTCTGAGTTCCATATCAACCATGGTGCAAGCTGACTAGGCAAGGAGATGGTTACCAGGCCCAAAGATCTACATTCAAACCAAAGTGCAACTTAAAATTTGGAGTCTTTGCCCTTTAAAATATTTTCCTGTATCATTACATGCCAAGAAAATGAGTGAGCAAACAGAGAAAGGCAAACAGTGGAGGCACTGATTACAAAAGTCTATTTCTGATATTCTTAATGTGCTTAGTGACATCATCCATCACAGCCAGCTGTTAGAGATTTAAGTTGAACAAATTAAAAGCCTGCTTTTTGCCCTAGGCATATTTTGCTTTGTAGCGCATCTCATTAGTGTGGTTTCCTTTAATGGCTCATTTAGGTTTTGGACTGAAAATTAGAAATAAAGCAAAAGCTAATTTAAGCAAACATTTTTGTACAACCACTTGCTGGCACCTCAGAACCGAGGGGGCTTGAGAAGGGTAGGCAAATAAGGGCTTTCTGTTCATCAACCTCACCACAAGTTTTTTGATGCTAAAATGTTTTAGGTTCTAAATACTGCAGAAGGAATATTTATTTTCTTAAGAAATACTTCCATGAGATTTTAGAGGTTTAAAGTTGATATATCTACCCTCAGTGGCCAATTTTAATTGGCAATATCCCTTTTAAAACAAAGAACCCTAGCTCCAAAGAGGTGCTGTGAATGAGAAAACAAATTTGGTTTTGAGAAGTTCAGATGCCTGGAACCTGACATCTTCAAAACAGAAAGAGCTTTCCCCAAAAGAATAAGCTTCCAAAGAAATTGAAGGAAAGGCCCACAGGGTGTGGAGAGGGAATCTTAAGAACTTAACAGAAAGTTTCCAAGGTCTGTCTACATGAAAGAATCAGGTCTTAAGACTACAAAACAATAGTATCAGATAAAAAAACCTACAAATTTTTCTCTGTGGAGCTAATCAAGCCTTAAATTGAATATGCAGAAAATGCTAAGTTTTTGAGTAAAGCAATGAATCAGACAAAGCTCTCACCCTTCTGGCCTCATTATGTATCACAGCCACTTGCAATTACATTCCTGATATTTCACTGTTTTACGTTAATGACACATGATCCTACATCCCAAAGATGCTCCATGGAACTTAAGTGTTTAATGCTGCTGAACTTTTCTCCATATGCTGCTGTTGCAAAAACATTTATTTCCTCAACAGTTTAAGTGACACAAGCAGCATCTTTAAGAGACTGGCAGCAAACATTGATCCTCTTAAATACAAGTTACACAAGTTGTTCCAAGCTCCTTAGACTACCCAGTGAATTCCACAAAGTCATGGAAATCCAGTTCAGGGCTGATGCTCTAGAGGATGAATTGAAAGCAAAATAGCTAATTGCATAGGGAGCTGCTGCTTTCCAATCCACAGCATCCTTAAAGAAATTGAATTGTTTGAACTTGTGAATTGTTTCACAGTAGTGCATATTTCTGGGGTACCCTTCACTGTGCACAGATGTTATTGCTCATTTGAGTGCGCATTACAACATTTTCAGTCTGCATTAATTTATCCAGATCAGGAAGCTACTTCTAAGTGGTCACAGCTATCAGCTCCCCTCCTCTGGCTCACAAATCTGTTTTGGCGAAAGCAGTTACTCACTTCAGCAGAACACCCCTTCAGAGAGACATTCCTGCAGCTGAAATCCCACTTGCATGATCTCCCACTTCTTCAAAAAAGGCCCAAACACTTGTCAGATTCTAAGTAACACAGAAGAACAGAAAAGATGAAGTCAAAACCTTTAACTGTTGACTACCTTTAACACAGAGGTATTGCAGATACCAGAAGGGACTGACGAAGGATTTTGCACAGTATCAGTGTAGTATTGATGAAACACCCACACTTCACGTGCCTAGAGGCACCATGGATTGCTTTGTAATAGGCTGAAAGGATGCTACCAAATTTCATAGTTGTGAGTTATTCCTGAGTTGCCAAAGGGTCCTCTCTCTCAGCAAATAAACTGTGCATCAAACCCTGAGCACATAATAACTTCACTAAGGAGAGTGGAACTTAAGCAACCCCAGCTGAGGAGCTGGGCTTGTTAACGTATCAGTTTCATTCTCAGCCTCACATGCTCAATGCAGGAACTGATTTGCAACAAAAAGTCATTCTCGAAATTGTTAAGCCTCAAGCCAGGCATAGGTAGCAGGGGCCACACTCTGCCAGGTGCTCCCAGAACTCCATCGTAAGGACATTTCTTTGCAGAGGACATTCTGTGCACTACCGGAGAAGGTCAGGAGGCACAGACAGTACTGAAAGGAACAAAGTAAGTTTAGCTCACTTTTTGTCCAAATTTTCTCTGCTGGGCTCAAAGGAAAATAAGACAACTAAAGCTTGCCAAGATTTTTTCCTTACTACATTTGCTTTAAAAATCCATAGTTTGATATCTAAATTATTCATGTATTTGGACTGAACATAAAGAGTTTGAGGAAAAATACAGTTCAGAAGTTTGGGAGTTTTTATATGTTCTAAATAAAACATGTTGGATATTTTTCCCAAAGCTGTTTGTAACTTAAGAGGAAATGTTTTAACTTAAAAAATATTTCTTTAATGTCTGAAAATTTTGGATTAACTAGAAAGGACTACCCACCAGTTTCATAGCCAAACAATAACAACAAAAAATCCTGCTATTTCAATAGCTCTAAAGAACGTGCATTAGAAAGAGAGATTGTGTACTGCACTACATCATTTTTGGAAAAATGTTATGAGAAATACTGTGGGAAACCTACCTGCAAATAAAGCCATAAATAGACCTGGTAACTTGTCCATCACTGCTGTCACAGACTGGTAGGCTGTTTTCACAAGTCCCTATGAATAACTCCTTGTAACATTCAGGTTTTGAGCAGGGAAAGTCACTGCACTGAAGCAATCTCAGAGGAAGAGGTACTTTCTGGACATTTGTGCAACAAACTTCCCATCACAGAAGGGATTTAGGTTTGTTGGGGTTTTTTTTTGGTGGCTCCAACAGCAGCACCCCATTTTGGTAACTTTCTAGAGGCACTGACAGACTAATTCAAAAGGCTTAAAGTAAAGAGGTGACGGAAATCGAGTCTGAGAATTGATTCAGAAGGAGTCTTGTTGGTTTTGTGGTTTGGAAAAGTATTGTAGAGGTTTCAGGCAGAGCGCCCACTGACTGAAACTTGCAAGTTAAACTCTGTAAATCCAGATCTTGTGCTGAAAATACAAATCCTCTTTAAAACATACTCCTGTAACTGTCTTTAGATATAAACAGTGTGCTCCCCAAAGTTGTTTGATTTATTATGACTGTATCAGTTACATAAAAAGATTCTCTCCATAAAACTTTTTGTCCTCTTAAAGTTTGAGGCATGCCTTTGCTCAAGGTAGCTACCTGAGGAGGGGGGAGAAATCTCAAATTATTCACAAGTTTGAATTAAATTCAGTGCTGTGTTTGCTGTGGAATTTAATCATAAATCATAATAACTACTAACAGTAATGTGAGGTATGGGGATAGCACATCACACTGAAAAGTTATCCACTACTGTATCAGCAGATGCTGGGTAAGTGCATGACTTCCAAGTTTGAGCCAGAACCCAAAAGCTGCCAGTTGCAAGGTAACTCCATGAATGACAGTACAAAAAGCAGCAGCAAATAGTATGGCTGTTCCAGATACCGGGGCAGGCCTACGTGCTGTGGTTCAAAGGCAGTGCCACACAGCCTCTTAGCATTATTCTCCTTACACGTTTTAAGTCTTCTTCATGGATATATTTGTTGCCAATAACGGTGTGTAACTTTGAATGTTTCTTTCCAGCCTCTAGCTGGAAATAAATTATTGCAAACAACTGGTAACCCCACTTTGATTTACACTGCTGAAAAACAGGGGTACAAATTAAGTGTGGAACAGGTAAAACTAAGAGCAGAATTACATTCGGTGTCTCTGGCGCCTAACTTCTCCCAAGTAGTGCCATGTGTGGTGAATTGTTTTGCTATAAATTTGACATAAAATTGTGTGAAGATAAGTTTATAGGAATAGCAGTACTTTAAAAAGGGTTTCTAATATCTGTTTTTTGAAAGTGTCTTTTCAGTGGATTTTGGTCAATACCTTAGGAATCTGCATTTACACATGGAGCTATTCAAAACTCTTAAACAAACCTTTAATCTTAATTCCATTGAACAGAAGGGAGGCAACGACTTCATGTTAGATCAGGGATATGGACCTATAAACAGTAAGCAGCTGAATTTAATTTTAGAAAGCTCTCTTCTGTTTTCTGCTCACGGACTGCTCTAAAACCATATCCCCACTGAATTCTCAGTCTGACTGACTTCTAAAGCCAGTTACATTAAAGGTTTAGACTTAGATAATCAGGCAGACGACACCACTGTTCCTATCGCTCTTCTAACTCCTAATCAAAACCATTCCACAGTTCTTCATTTAGATACAGAAGAGAAATATCAGATTTCTACAAAAACATGGAGAAACCTCAGCAGCTGTTAGTTTCTAGATTAGTAAAATGTAATTGGAAGGTAGGTGCTGATTCTAACTCATTAGCAGACCCTGCACAAATACTGTGGATGACTGCCTGCCATGCTCCTCAGCACAAATGTACCATTAAAAAATCACTTTCTGAAGACCAGAGATAACAGAGGTCACTAGCATTAGAATCAAGCTTCCAGATAATCTTCATATTAAAGGTCTTCAGGTGCAATGAAGACCAGGCGGCACACATGTGAGCGAAAATCTAAACATAATCCGCAAACTGGCAAACTGAATACTGAATTAATTATAATACTGAGGGACTACATAAAAGAATCGAGATTACTGAACTCCTAATTACTGAATTTGATTACCCTGGAAACAGGGTAGCTCTTCACTTAATCTTATCACCTTCAATTCTGCTTTGGACAGACACAGTTTTGTTAAACTGGTGCTGTATCTCAAATTAAGTCTCTGCAAGATTTGGCGTGCAGTAGCAACCTTGGTTGAAAAGCCTGAAAAATTGACAGCTAGGTAAACTACCCAAATATTTTAGCTCTTGAAAACACAAATTTCTCAGAATAGGCTGCCTCACAAATATGCTGCCATGCTTCACAAAGTGCTGCAAAACAAAGGAATAGTCACATTCTTGCAGTGCTTTGGCTTTTTTTATTAATAGCTCAATCTTAAACAGATCGTACTAAAAAGGAATAGGCGGAAGTAGCAATTTAAATAAAAACCTGGGAAGATTCAGGTTTGTTAATGTAAGTTTTAGATTTATTACAGCTGATTTACCCAGGCCCAATGCAACTAAGTTACTCTATTATAACGATAGTTTCCTGCCAGTGAAATTCTCTGCATCTCCAAATAAAAAGTCTGTTCCTCATGCACTTCAGGAATTCAGAACCACACTGTTTAAAAGGAAATGATCCAAAAATAGAGCAGAACAATGTTCTGTTCACTTTTGTAAGTTAATTTGTTGCAAAGAAACTTGTTAATATATTTAAAATTAACTCACATTTGAATCATGTCATTTATGACTTGTAGAAGTATGCAGACAAAATTTTTCATGAACACATTACAGCACTGCATTGATATTCTGGCTGCCATCTGAAATTAAAGTGGACCCCTCCCTTTAAAATGTCTCATTGCATATTGGAGTTACTGTTCTGCTCATACCTTCCCCTTCCAATACAGCATTTCTAAACAAAAGTTTTGCTCCTCAAAACACAACATACCACAGTATGTCCAAATCCCTTGAGCAACAGCATGGCAAACACATCATCAGCTGATCTCCAGAAAACTAATCATTTCCTTCAAGGCTGGACAAGAACATTTCATTAAACAAAGGTAGAAATATGCCTCAATTTGCTACCCAAGCAATTAATTTTGCCAGAAACATTGATGAGCACTTTATTAGAAATACATCATCATTTGAAGCACAAGGTGAGCAACACTAATGTACTTTCTTCCCACACCATTTCAGCTCAACATTTCCCCCTCATTCCAATCTCAGTTCCCGCTGATTTAAAGCGCCTTCAGGCAATATGAAACACCGTCACAAAAAGTGCACTGGAAGAGCTGGGGGATGAAAAAGGGATTTCACAATCAGGTCCCAAGGATGATGAAAAGTCCTACATTCAAATGTAAGAGACTAGGACTAAGATTTTGGTGGAGCAGCACTTGTGCATTTTTTTCAACAGTACTGTGAACTATGGTGTTCATATTCTGTTCATTTCAAGGCATCCTCCCTGCAATTTGTTCAGAAAAGTAATAAGCTGGTTGATATTAAGTACCTTTATTTCATATTTATTTCAATAGAGATTTTTTCTCCCACCTCTATGATTTTTTCTGCTTTGGACTGCATCACTATTACCTGGCAGTGAAAGTATTGAAGTTTTAGTCTGAAATCACCCATTTTCAAATATTTAATTCAAGGCACTGAAAAGTGCCACACAAATGCACAGTTAGAAAGACCCCCTCTCAAAAGTTTACTATCTTAACAAAAAGACAAAGGAGGTATAGTTTCTTAGGAGTCTGTAATTATTCTTTTCACAGGCAAGGAATACGAGCATAAAGAAACCACAATTGTCCAAGGCTGTGAGAGGTTTTAGAATGGAGCCAAGGAAATAATTCAAATCTCCTGAGACCTAATTCACTACTGAATTCTCAGGAAACATGTTGGTAATATACACAAATACATATTTTTAAAAACACTTCAGAAGACTTATAGGCTACTCCCTTCAAAGGAAAAAACACAGTCAAGATGCTTAGTGGCATGCCCCCCCCTTTTTTTTTTCCTCCACTCTTTCTGGAATTATCCAATTTAAGCATTGCTCATTGTTTAAAAAGAAAGAAAACTTTGGCAAAGTAAGTATTCTCAGAAGGAATCTAGTATACTTTCAAGCTAGGTCAGTTTGTAAAGTCCCCAGGGCATAAACATGGAAATAAAATGCACTTTAAACTAAGCAAATAGAAATAAGAATATGCTGTAAAATGAGCATGGCTTTTACCATGATTGTGCTCATACAATTAAAAATAAACCAAAAAGCAAATGCTACCACCATATTCACCCCCTTACACTAATAAAACACTCCGCAACTCTGAACTGGCAGTCAAGGAACTCACATCCCATCTCCAAAACCCCTGTTGATCCCTTCAGCTTCATTACTGAGATCCAATACCCTTCACAGCAACTGCAAGACCGAGTGAGGCTCATACACCAAACTACCACCCTCAGCAAGTGACATCCTGAGGGCCCTGCAGGCCAGGCAACCCCCCTCAGCCTACCGCAGCTAGAAGTGGTCAGGTGAAAGGAGGGGTGTACCCACACCCCAGCTGAAGCCTTGCCCTTTTCCTCTATGAGAAGACCACATGCAAGTCACAGGGGTCTCTGAAGGTTAGTCCTGGTAAGGTATAGCCAATGTCTGAACCCAAGAAAGACCACTCTCCGGGTTCAAACCCTGTTTCTTTCTCCCCTGACCCTGGGGGTCCTGGTGGAGATCAAGTTGAACATGAGCCAGCAGTGGGCCCTTGCCACAAAGGAGGCCAGTGGTGTCCTGGGTTGCTTTAGGCAAAGTATTGAGGGAGGTAATCCTTCCCTTCTAACCAGCACTGGAGTGCTGTGTCCAGTGTTGGGCTCCACAGTACAAAAAAAGACATGAACATGCTGGAGGGAGTCCACCAAAGGGCCAATAAGATGGTTAAGGAACTGGAGCTCATCACATTTAAGGAAGGGCTGAGAAAGCTGGGACTGTTCTGTCTGCCTGGAGAAGAGAAGGCTCAGGTGGATCTTATGAACTTACATCAATACCTGAAGGGAAGGTGTTGAGAAGATGGAGTCAGGCTCTTTGCAGTGGTGCCCAGTGAAAGGACAGGAGTAAATGGGCACAAACTGAAACACAGGAGGTTCTGAACATAAGGAAATATTTTTTTACTGTGAGGGTGACTAAGGGTGACTGGCACAGGTTGCCCATGGAGGTTGTGAAGTCTCTACCACTGGAGATATTCAAAAGTCATCTGAACACAGTTCTGGGCCACCAGCTCTAGGTGGCCCTGCTTGAGCCCCCCTGCTGCATCTCCAGAAGTCACTTCCAACCTCAACCACTCTGATACATCTCAGTATCCTTGCTCATTCCAAGGTTGAAAAAAGGAAATAACATCCGCAGATACTTCACTTTGAGTTAATTCAAGAAAAAAAAAAACCACACCAATTTTCATGCCTGATGCTGAGAGCAGAGCTGCTGCATATATTTGGAGCTCTGTTGAGTACCACAAAAAGTTATGTGGGTGCAACAGCTCACTTTCACTGAACTACAGGCTCAAGGCCTCACCTATACAAGTGCTATTAGGAATTGCACAAGCCTTAGCAAATGGCAAGGAAGAACAAGATCCTGCTGTGGTCTCTTGGTGGGCAGCAGTAAGCTGAAAGCTAGTTAGACCCAAGACATGCACCAAGAGGACTACATGGGAAGCAGCTCACTGCCTAAGGCTGGTGTAATGAGTCAGGAGTATCAGACCTGGAAAAAGCACCAGCCAGGCTACAGAAAGGTATTCTTTCAGGCTCCTCTGACCTATCAGGAAGAATTCACCTTTCATACGCTAAGCAACGTAAACACAATCACGAGTAACTTATACAGAGCAATGCCATTTACCACAGGACTTTACAAATATTAAAAGTGATAAAATGTTTAAAAATATATTCCAGAAACAGTGTAAGGCATAAGAAGCCAAATTTTTCATTGCTTAGACCTCCAGCAGCCGCTTAAACCAGGACAAAATAGAACTATCTATACTAACCTCATATATGAATTTGAACACACATTGAAAATTGAGTCCAGTAAGGACTGTAAGACAGTAATGATTAGTCTGAAGAACACATTGTTTGTGTTCAATGCTCATTTTGTCCCCATTTGTAATTTAAATGCTTACATAACCAGTAATAGCAACACATCAGAGTTCTCATTAAACAGGAGCAACTTTCTCTTCAAACCTGAGCAAGACGAAAAGTCAACAGGCTAGTGAACTAAATAGAGGTTGTAAAGAAACACACCCCTCCACACACACACACTGCCCCTAACCATTGGTTAAGAAGAGTTTTTAAAATGCAAATTAGATCTCCAGATGGTAACAAATCATTACAACTAGAAAACTTTTCAGCCCAGTACTTTAATTTGAAGATGACATATAGTTTAATGTTGATGCTATAAAACATCAGTGCTGGTTTTAACTTGCCATTCTCCTTTCCCATCAGATTTACTGCAACAGAATTGAACCAGGGTTACAAAGAGCATGAGTAGTTAAAGAAATTGTGTTCGATCCTGGAAATAGTTTCAGAATGGACAATTAAACCCATTTTTCCAGCAACTTAGATAGTCTCAGCAGTCAGTGTTGTAATTTGTTGTAAAGACTAACACACATGAAATATTGTGGCTATCAGCTTCTAGCTTTTTAATGGTGTGATGCTGACCACAAGAGCGCTTTGATAAAGCAAACATAAAAAGACCAGAAAATAGAATATTTTTCATCTCCACTTTTCATAACTGAAAAATCCTCAGACTATTGAGATGAAAGGCACCACTAAGAGGACTTTTACATTAGTTGTCTATGATATGCAATTCGAACATTCCTACAGGAAAATGCTAATCCCAGAGTGACATTAATATAAGTCTGACAATGACACCAAGTAAGACTGCATAGGGATCAAACGAGACTTTCAAGAAGTCTTTTTCTGTGGTTTGGGCATGGGGATGGGACAGAAACATCTGACACTATTTTGTTTTTTTTTAAACCTCTAAAGAGCATTTTTTCCTCCCTGACATAATCTATGCTCTTCTAATGAGGGGTTATATTTGTCTTACTGCATACTGTCGCTCACCTGGAGTGAACTCAAGCTATACTGTGAATTTATGCACAGTATCCAGTGCAAACAGCTCCTGATCTCAGTTGTCATGTCTAAATACCATGACAACGCAAAATAGGAAGAAATATTCCAAAAAGGAAACACAAAGCTTGGTGTACAAGAAAGTTAAAAATTCATTCTTATACATACACACACAGAGAATAATAGGATCATTTAGGTTGGAAAAGAACTTTCAAATCATCAAGTCTAACTGTTAACCTAGCTCTGCCAAGTCCAAAACTAAACCATGTCCCTGAGTGCAACATCTAAACCTCCAGTGATGGTTACTCCATCACTTCCCTGCCATACCTGTTCCAAACCTTGACAACCCCCTCAGTAAAGAAAGTTTTTCCTAATCCCCAATCTAAACCTCCCCTGGCACAACCTGAGGCTGTTTCCTCTTGTCCTGTCACTTGTTCCCTGGGAGCAGAGCCCGACCTCCCCCCGCACCTGCAGCCCCTGTCAGGCAGCCATAGGGAGCCATACGGGCCCCCCTGAGCCTCCCCCTCCCCAGGCCGAACCCCCCCAGCTCCCTCAGCCGCCCCTCACAGCACTTGTGCTCTGGACCCTTCCCCAGCCCCGTTCCCATCTCCGGACACGCTCCAGCCCCTCCATGTCCCTCTGGCCCTGAGGGGCCCAACCCTGAGCCCAGGAGTCAGGGGCGGCCGCACCGGTGCCGAGCACCGGGGGACGGGCACTGCCCCGGCCCTGCTGGCCACACGGCCTGGGACACGAGCCAGGCCGCTGCTGGCCGCCTTGGCCACCTGGGCACACGGGGGGCTCCCGCCCAGCCGGCCCAGCCAGCCCCCCCAGGCCCTGTCCCGCCGGGCCCTTCCCAGCCCCCTGCCCCAGCCTGTAGCGCTGCCGGGGGCTGCTGTGCCCCACGGGCAGGGCCCGGCGCTGAGCCCTGCCGACCCTCACCCGCTGGCCTCGGCCCCTCGGCCCGGCCTGCCCAGCCCCCCCGCAGAGCCCCCTGCCCCCCAGCAGCTCAGCCCCCCCCAGCTGGGTGCCCCCTGCCCTGACTGAGGGGGCACTCGCTCCCCTCGCCCAGCCCGGCGGTGCAGACACGCAGCAGGACGGGCCCCGGCGCTGAGCCCTGGGGAACCCCCCGTGTGCCCGGCGCCAGCGGGATGTGACTCCATTCCCCACCGCTCCCTGGCCCGGCCGCCCCCCAGCTCCTGACCCTGCGCAGAGCCCCCCCGGCCCGGCCGGGAGCAGCCGGTGGCTGCAGGAGATGCTGTGGGGACGGTGCCAAAGGCTTCGCTCCAGCCCGGGCAGCCACCACCCGCAGCCTGTCCCTCACCCGTCAGGGGGGTCACCTTGTCCCACAAGGAGATCAGGGCAGCCAGGCAGGCCCTGCCTGCCATAACCCCGCGCTGGCCGGGCCTGACCCCCCGGCTGTCCTGCACGTGCTGGGTGATGGTGCTCAGCACCGTCTGCTCCGGCACCTTCCCCGGCACCCAGGGCAGGCTGGCAGGCCCGTAGTGTCCCGGATCCTCCTTCTGGACCTTCTTGTAGATGGACGTCACACTGGCTGACCTCCAGTCTTCTGGGACCTCCCCAGTTAGCCGGGACAGCTGATAAATGATAGAATGTGGCTCAGTGAGCACTTCTGCCAGCTCCCTCAGCACCCTTGAGTGGATCCTGCCTGGCCCATAGACTTGTGTCTCAGTGGTGTACCTGGTCGTTGACCGTTTCACCTTGGATCATGGGGGCTTCATTCTGCTCCCTGTCTTCCAGCTCAGTGGGCCGGGTACCTGGAGAACAACTGGCCTTACGATTAAAGACTGAGGAAAAGAAGCTATGAAGTACCTCAGCCTTTTCTTCATCCTTTTTCTCTACGTTTCCCCAACATCCAATATAGGAAGTTTAACCTTAGCCTTTCTCTTTTTGCTGATGTATTTATAGAAACATTTTTTATTGTCTTTTACAGCAGTGCCAGAGTAAGTTCCAGTTAGGCTTTGGGCAAACTATACAGTACATATATACAAGTGTGTATTTAATACTTCAGAGGCAGAATGAACCCACATTCTTCCTGTTTCCAAGCCTGAAACTCTTAGTAGCAACAGATGAATAAGTTCAAGAGGAGAGAACAGAAAAGGGGATGCCAGACTGAACTCATGTGAACAGTCATATCGTGTGTTGGTGTCATAATGGAGGGTCAAACTGCAAGTCTACAAACTGGGAAAGACATTTGAGGTAGACTGTAAGGGGGAAGGTTTTAATTGTGACTGATAAGCTGTTAGAAATAGGCCTGTCTGATTGAGCAGCTACTGCTTTAGAAACGTTTATTACATATACTCGGGAGGCCACATTAACATAACATTGTAAGAATTTAAATTGAGAATAACTCCAAGTCACACCAGATTAACAGATCAGAATCTGTCCTTTTATAACTGACAAATTCAGCAGCTTGTTTAGCATCTTGCCTGACATACAGGAGTTCCGACAGCACACAACACCTCTCATCTTCTGTTGTGCTCTCCAGCTGAAGGATGGATCATACTGAAGTCCCTCAGCTGGAACCTTACCCAGAATTTGTCAGGCGGCCTACCAAGCCATTCCTGACTACTGATGGAAAATACCGTCAAATGCCAGTATTTTACAGTTGGGTTTGAAGGTTACCTATTGTCAAGCACTTCACATGATACTGAAAACTGAAATAGCTGCAACCTATGTGGAATGGAAAGAAACAAAACACAGCTGTCATTTTCAGGGCTTCAGCTGCACACGCACACACACAGAGGCACACACACCTTTAGTTCAGATGTTTAAATTCTTTTAAGTGCAGCATCTTGGGTTGCCCTAGAGCTACTTCTGAATCTCATCTGATGCTTGGATGGGGTTCACTATTCAAAGGGCACATTATCAATTCCTGGTACCCAGGGAGAGAACTGTGCCTGGAGAATTTTCATTTTCAATGTCAGGACAAAAAACACAGTTATAAGTGAAAGAGAAAAATAATATTACATAGCAGTCCACATGTACGTATTCAAGACCCTGACTGCTTGGTGTCTCTAGCTCTGTATTGTGGAATCTAAATTTATCATTAAAGCCATAACCTTTAGTTAAAGAAAATCTAGGGATCAAAAGAGCAAAGCAAAGGGATGATAAAGTCAATACAATCTTCTGTATAACATCAGACATGAATTTTCCACTGCACCTCCTGCAACCAGTAGACTGAAAATGAAGCTTCCAATGCGGGTACTACAACCACCAAGTAATTGACAAAGATCAACTTTTATAAAATGTACTTAAGTTTCAACTTGTCCGTCTTCAGCATTCAGCACAGGATTTCGTTATGTTTAGAAAAAGCAGTACACCTTGAAAACAGCCATAAGATTTCCCCATGTAGTATCCCCGCACATACACCAGTCATGCCCCTGGTTACATACACACACAACACAATCAGAAAGTAACGATAGTGTCTGCTTGTGCCCACAGGATGTGAAAATCTCCCACTCATTCACTGAAATATTGGAACAGATGACAGCATCAGCTAATTTGAAAGCTTAAACTGTCCAAGCAGTAGTATTTAGCTACCATGCTTAGTTCTTAAAACTATTCTCCCCTTGATGACTGCTCCATTTTTCAAGGGTCAAAGGCTACAATTTCACCCAATAGAGAAAAGAATAAAACCAATTTACAGAAAATGCAAGTGATACAACTAATTAACTGTCCTATTTCAGAATACTGAAACATTTGTTTTTAAAACTAACTGCACTTATTCAAAATATCTAGTTTACTGTGACATACAAATGCCAGGATCTACTCAGGCTTAGACTCTGGTGGTTCTATGGACCACACCAGCACTGGCCAGAGTATTAAAAATTGGAGGTGAGCACCAAGACAAGGAGGAATCAAGGAATGAGTGAAACTACAGCAGCCCATCTGACACTTATCAAAGCAAACTATAAGCCAAAGCACTGTCAACAAATTTTTTTAGGCACTGAGGCAAAGCGTTTCAAGGCCAGGAATCAGAAAGTGGCTAAATGAAGTTGCATTTGGATGAGTGACTAGAATAAACATTTTGCAGAGAATTTGCAAGGGATACTTTTGTGAAGTTCATAGCCTTGCTGGAGGATGCAGTAAGGGCTTTGCAATGACTAAGTGACTTGAGTACTGTTCACACTAGTGCTGGGGAAGCTGAGCTGAGGTTTTAGTAGTGTTATGCATTAACTTTAGTCCTTGCAGGACTCTCCCATTCAGAATACTGGTTCTTGAGAATCTCCTCCCCCCTCAGTGTGGATAAAAGATTTTTGTCAAAGGTTGTGCTTGCTCTGGGAGTCAGTAATAAAATGCTGGCTGCCTTGTATCATATACAATAAAGATATACGCTTACACTATGAAGCATGAGAGAGTTTCTACCAGAGACAGGGCCTCGTCTTACTAAACACAGCAGAAAATGCTTAAAGAGCCCTTCACTTGCTGCTTCAGTGTGCTCCATAACTGAATTCCCCTCCCTCCCACTTTATATTCACAGCTCATTTTCTTTCTAAGCTGATCAAGCTAATGATGTTTAAAGTCATATCATATTTTTCACCATTGTCTGTTTAAAATTGAACATAGAATCTCTCATACCTACTTTAAGAATATTTTATTTCTCTTATCTTAGTATTATGCACTAGGAGTATGATAAAGTAGTCTACTATCAGCACTTTCCTTAATATTTCGATGAGATCGTTTTGACTGGCAAGGCAGAAGCAGAGCTTCCACAGGAGTTCATAAGAACGATGCTGTTGAATGCCAAGGAAATCCGTTCTAAACAGGTCTCATTATCACACAGGCTATGGACTATCATGAGCAAATCTAAGCTCTATACATTGCCAGCTTTCCTTTTAATAACCTTGATACTTACTTGTCCCCTTGCTCATCTTTTCCTACCAAATTGCTCTACTTTCCAATGAAATCCTATCTTATCCCAGAATTCTGCCCATCTCTGGCCTCAATCTATTATTACTTTCAGTGAGTAGCAATCTGAAATGTGTTAGCCTGACAGTCCTGGAGAATCAGCCCAATACATCATTGTTCAGGTGCATGATAAATAAACAATTGTTACAGCCATGTTTAGCCTCAGCTATATTCTGAAATGTTGTCTTCTCAGATAGGTTCTCTCAGGCCTTCTGTTGAAAAGATTCTCAGAAACCCACAGAAACAATGTAAACAGAGTAAAAGCAAAGCAAAATGCAGACAGTGTGCAGTCTATACCATGAGTCCAGTTTGTGCATGTATTAAATATAAATTGAAACACAGAGCTTCATGAAAATTGGTATCATAGAGCAATGTGCTGATAAGACAAGAAACTAAAAACTAAGGTCAGACTCAGCCCAAAGTATGCAAGTCACAGCACCCATTATTAGAAATCTATACCCACATTTGGTGCCAGGCCAGTATTGAGCCAAAAGGGGACTTCATCAAGGTATTACATTAAGCACGCTACTGTTGTGTTCGGCTGGATTAAGTTCTATTTGAAGGCTATGCAATTCCTTCACCCTCTTAGATCCAATGGAGATGAGCACCTGCCATTATCACTGAGCTCAGTGATAATGACTTGAACACACATGTGCAAGAAGCACTACATTCAGCAGACATCACCTTGTATGTTAGCACCACAGCTGAAGTACGAGGTTATCTAGGATGATGGAGAAAACATACCCTGTGAGAAAGTTTAATAATGTCAGGTACAGCAGGGACCAGGACAGAGATTAAAAATTCAGCCTTACAGTTGTCACTTCCCCAGTGCTTTTCACAACCCTTAAAATAGCAGTCTTTGGTGAAAAGTGTAAGCCTTCACCTCTGCAGAAACAAAAGCATTGATATTTTATTACCAATGTGCTTTCCCACAATTGGTGAAACAATGTCGTGGTAATCTAAATATATTCTGCATGTAACACAATAGCTATACTGTTGCACATTTTATAATTTAAAGAACATTTTTCACTGAAATTACATCTCAACTATTCCACGTTTCTTTATAAGAGCTGCAAACCATGTGTCTGCCCTTACAAAAGGGCCACTGAAAACAAATACTGTATACAGAAAAGGATTTGTTGAAAAAACTTTTAACACACTTTAAAATATAAATGCAGTTAAAGTATGACTCTCTGTCTTACTTTGTAGTGGTGTGATTGTGTCAGAGAAAATTAATTCCTTTCCAATTTATTTATTTACTAGTATCTTAGCAGATTTTAATTTTGTTGACACCTGCACCTAAAAATGATAAAAGCACATCCATTCTGCTTCTCACACTAGCTTATTCTAATGCATATGAGGGCAATTACTTCTTGACAACTCTCTGATGAATAACTGTGCTCTTTGCTAAGCTTGTCACATTGATCACTGGCCAGCAATACAATTAATAAAGTATTGCTGTCCACACAGCACATTAATAACTAGCCTGAACTAGAGATGGCAAGTCTGATAGATCCAGTGCATTTTAATCTTTCATACCCTGCCAGCTCAGAAGATTAAAGGAAATCTCCAAGACAATCTCCACATGCCAACACTGGGTTCCATGGCATCTCAGCCAGGGTTACAAACTTGAGACCTAATATTTTATTAATGTAACTCAGTTGGACATTTCAAGTTTCATTTCCAAATGTTACAATGCCTTCTGGCCAAAGCATTATTTATTTATTTATTTATCCTTCCTATTTATACTTCTGAAAGGTGGAATTGATTAAAGTTGTCAGTTCAACCAGAATTCATTAGAAAATAATGACCATAAATTCAGTGCACTCTGAAGCGTTGCTTAATAATTCCATAACATTTAGAATGGAAACAATCAATCTAGGAAAAGGTCCCACCTCTCCAATACAGGAAAGGATGAATTAAAGCTTGGTTATGAGCAGCAAGTCTGGAGCTTTCCCCCAGCATTTTATGCTAATTTTAATTGTTGCTTTTAGAGTTGTGCCAACAAACAGGCTTTAGGCAGAATATTTGATTTCTAAACATATTATAATCTCTTCTTTTAGTCAAGTCCTCAAAAGAAAGCAAGTTCATTTGGTAGAAAAATATTTTCAAGAACCCCAAGAAGCCACTGTGTCATCCTTGGAAATACCTGCTTCCATTTGACATTATAAGAAAATTCCAATTACATCTTAGACCTTGGACCAACATCCACAATATCCACATCAGGTTCTCTCCTGTTGTCGGTCCCGAGCTTTGCCTAGCTTCCAGTCACTTGGGGCTGATCTTTCCTGACAGCCACAAGGAAATATGGTACAGTAGAGATTCTCCCCTAGGATCAAATAATTATCCTTCAAATACACTAGCTTTACTAGATCAAAAGGTTGATTTTGTCCAAAAGAGAGAAGAAGCATTCAAAATGGGACAAAAATTAAGGGCAGAGGGGAGTAAATAGGATATGTAAAGTGTTACACTTGAATACTCACAGCCTACCAAAACCACTGGAACTTGACAGCAGTCTGTCAATACCATGTCTACAACAATACACCAAGCACTTGGTTAAAAGCTGTTCCATGGAGGAAAATTACAGCAAAAGAGCAGGGGAAGGGAAGCCAAGCCCAGAGAAGACACAATTTATTCCAGCAGTATGAGTAATAAGTACTGACACAACTTACCAGCTGAAAACTCTTGCCTACCTGCCTTCAGATCAAGAGTGGTGTCCGTGCCTGGCATGCTTGTGTTGGTCACGGTGCAGACCTGTATCCTCATTTGCACTGGGCTGATTCTGCCCTTGCAGGCACTAGCAGTTTGACACCTCAAGTAAATTAAGAAACAGAGAGGACATCTAAGGTGGCATAAACCCTCTGTAGCATTTCACTAATACAACCATAATGCTTCCAGGAGTTGAGGTAGCCTCCCTGTTTGGCACTGCACTGTATGATGCAGACCATGCATTGCTAAGATATAAACAAGCCTCCAGTGAGTTAGGCCCACATTGTCCTGCATCACAGATACTCTCTTATTGCTCTCCAATTTATAAGTGGTCTGCCTGGAGGGGCAGTGATCCCCCGTGAAGACAGGTGGAGGGGACTATCTGACATGGTGCTGCATGAAACCAGTGTAACTTTCTCTGAAGTATTTTGTAAGGGTGCCAAGGCTGCTCAGCACACCACCTCAGGCAAAGACCAGATCGCCACTGCAGTCTCTCTGTTCCAGCTGATAAGCACAGGCTCACTGAAACACCTCCTCCTCAGGTTGCCAAGGTACAAAAAGCCTTAGGATAAAGCTTCCTAGGCAACCTAAAGTGCTGCAGTCCTGTCTCAAGGTTATGGCTGACAGCAACCTGCTCAGCTGTAGACAGAGATTTGCTGTCTATTAGACTATCTCATTGTGAGCTAAGCCCAGCTCACAGCCCAGGAATGTATTATACCCATAGGCAATTTGCTAAAAATGTTCTTAGCCTCCTAATAGCCCTCCAGTCTTCAATACCCTGCTTCACATCACCAGGAATGGAAGCTGTGCCATAGGGCTGTCTTGCTATGATATTTTTAATTATGCTTTAGTTTGCCTTTGGTTTCAAGGGCATGTTTAACACCCTTAGGCTAACACAATGGGATATATTATTTGTCTATTTACATTACATTAGAATAAAAGTTAAGAAGAATAGCAGAAGCAATGTGGATTTTGGAAGCTACTTCACATTCTGTTTTAATAGAAAAGTTTAATAAGGGAATCTTGACTTTCAATAATGAAATGAAAGTTTATTGAAGTGGCATATTATACTGGCAGTAGATTGAATCACAGTTTGCACTTAATTACAAAGGTGGTTTTCATAAGATTAACCATGCAAATTAGTTGTCTCTTTCCTATGTGTTTAAGGATTGCAGGACCAAAAGACATTTGTATTGTAAATTTTGAACAGAAAGATAGCAGCACCCAGTCATAACACTAGTTAAAATTGTCTGTTAGGAGTATGCCTAAAAGCATTTTCCTTGTAACACACCACTTTCCCAGCTTAATGTACCAGTTCAGCTGCAGAGATTCATTCTACCATGAAATTTAGCATGCAAACTCATTTGGGGAAAATAGTATGCATGTGAAATGTCACTAGAAAGGATATCATTGGAAACAATCTTATAATAGCCCACTGAGGATGGATAGATAGGAGCTGCCAGAAGGTATAACCGAACAGACATTTCTTTTGAGATGGCAGAAGCCTCAGGAAAAGGCATAGAAAAACCTGGAATTTAATGCCTAGAGATAGTGCTATCAAGAGCTCTCAGCATAGGCAATACAAGGGCAGCATGAACTGGTGAGATAGCTTAATGATAAATGCTGGAGTTAAGGAAGAGGAGACTGCTGGTGGAACCATTTACCCATCCACCTGGGAGTTATGCCATCAAATGAAAAGTGGCAAAAACCCATGTGCAGTTTTATATAGTCTGTTCTCCTTATTTGGCCAATTTATTTTTTTTTCCAAGGGAAAAGAAAGAAAATTTGACCTTAGGGAGCTAAGCACTAAAAGCAACATTTAGAAACTTTTCAAAGGCAGCAGTTAAAACAAGCTCTTTTCAAATGCATTTGTTCTTTCAGTTTTCTGAAAGGTCTGATGAAGGCAGTTGTCACTGCAGGAAAGTCTCAAAACACTCTCTAGCAGTGACCCTCAAAAAGTCAGAGGAAGAGTGTTTTCAAGGAAGTCTTCAGAGTGAGAAAAGGTACTACGCAGTGATGACAAGTAAGACTGAACTAAATGGTGGTGCTCTGCCTTCCATCAACGCTTTTGCTCTCTGCAAGCCCCAGCATAAATGGGTCCTATGAGGTCATAGTGAGTCTGTCCCACTCAAGATTTTTTTTTTCATTTTTATTTCTTTGATGTAGGGACACAATTTTTAATCAACGAAATGTGCTTACATAAACCAACACATTATTACTGGGAATGCATGGTCTTGGAAGGAGTTTACAGATATTTTCCAGAATGCTTGGAACCAACTCTAGTTAAAGCAGACAATGGAGTGGGAATATGTGTTTTGAGTTGATTTAGTTCTTCATTTTAATCCCTTAGAATTCATTTCAAATGGGAATACCCAGGACAACAGAATAATTGAATAGCAGAACATTTGTCAAACATTCTCTCTCTGCAGGAAAGTAACACATCACAGGAACTGCAGTGACTCCTACCACACCACATGTCCGGCCAGTTCTGCAGTTTGAAAATGATGCCTGAGGCAGCTCCAGGTCTGAGGAAGCTCAGACATTGCTAGCCATTCTAGTATGGCTGCTACATAAAGCATATTTTCAGGGCTGCTGCCATGTGCAAAGAATTGAAAGGCAGAAGGTACTTCCTCCTTGATGGGGAGCTGCAGTCACTAAGGGTCGTGTTCACAGAGAGTATTAAAATGCAGAATAAAGTACAGCATCTTTACTGCCACAGGACTCTGTTCCCTATTTACTAGACTAGTCTCAATTTCAGCAGGGCACAGTGAAGCCTGATATGAGGAGTGACTGACAGGACCAGAGACAACATATAATACCACAAAGGTGTCTGGATGCAGCTGGAATGACAGCAGTGTATGGAAGGAAAGCATATTTTTGAAATAACATGCTTTTAATCATCAGGTGAAGTAAATGGGTGCTAGCCTCCAAGGATTCATTCAAGAAATTTTTGGTGAGCAAATGTCTTTGTAGGTGACAGGAAGTCTTCTGTCTGGAAGAATTCCTCTCTGGAGAGATCACTGGAAAAAAGTCTTCAGGAGTCTGTTGCAACTCCTACTCTGGGACACCTTGGTGATGGCCTATACAGCCAGACATAGCAGTTCAGCACTCAGAAAATGAAAAAGTGGGAGCAAAACCCAGAGTCAGTCAGGTCAGGTGCTGCCCAAACTAGTCAGGTAGGTGCTGCCCAAAATCTTTGCTTTGGTGTCTTGGGAACAGGAAGGCTATAAGCAATGTAAGGAACAGATAGTATTTTTGAAAGGAGGAGAGAAGAGTAATTGTGGCCATTGACTCAAAAACAGTAACATCAAGCAGTGTGTCTCTCAGCCTGTAACATGTAATATTCACTGAAACTCTGTTAACGACTGGGGAATGAAGAAGAAAACTAAACCAAGATGACACAAAAGTCACAGATTCCAAGCAAAAAAAAGGGCATATGGTGGTTCAGATACCTAAAAAGAGCACAGCACTCACATTAAGAACTGGAATTTTCTAATCTTCCAAATTTATCTCAGCATCAGCCAGAAGCAGTAAAATAAATGCTCTATATTTATTGACAACGACTCACTTATAAACTGTGATAGGTTTGTTTATGTAAGCTGACCACTATTTTATAATGTTGCCTTGAAAGTTGCCCCTACACACACTAAGATACTTCTGCAGGAAGTCTTGCTTAGTTAAAGAAAAACTAATTACAAATATATAGGCACACTGTCCTGGGTGCACCAACATTCTCTGCCCCCTCCCCCCCCCTCCCTGGGCAAATGGTCCATACTCAGGAGTCTGGGAGACCCTGGCACACACATCCTTTCCAACATCTGTAGTTTATCATGTCCCATAGAGTACCACAGCATTGCAGGGACCTTTTCAGTACAAGGCCATGACTGACTTTTTTCCATTGCTTTGCACATGCTGCCCTGTTTTATACCTTTCCTTGAACAGCCTAAGGCACTATGGCACTGCAGTCAGGAGAAAAATCACCACAGATAAATATTCTTTCAAATAAAATACAAAACTATCTTCAAGAGTGTAGGGGTAAAAATGAGAGAAACACTTTTTGGCTGTTTGATAAAAAGAATGAAAAATGCATGCAGTATACTTACTGTTTTGAACAACTGAGCAGCTGCAACTTGACTGTAGGCAGACAGCAGCTGATCCCATTTGTCCAGAAAGTCAAAGTGAAAAACCAATACATAAATAAGAGACTGAAAACAGCACTAAAAAGCTCCCTTGATAGTCTAGAAAGCTATCAAAGCACATTGTTAGAGTAAAAGAATATGTAAGTGTCCATGTAAGAGCACAGTCTGCCCGATACTTACAACTCAGTAGAAAAATACAGCAATGAAAGTGTAGTGTGTAAATCATAGGCATGGATAACTACATTGTTATGGAGGATAATTGAAGTAGAATAAAACCACAAGAAAATAAGGTGCATATACTGGGAAGACTGCAATAGAAAAGTATCCTTTTCTCTTTCTGAAGAGACTTGGATATTTGGACAGAGTGTTCAAGCATCACAGCTTATAGGGAGTGCGGGTTTGCAGCTGGTACAGCAGGCTTCTTCCCCCTGCTCTTCAGGTTATATAGCATTTGTTGGTGAAGGGCTGGACACTTCATCTGCAGAGATACACGTGGAGGGGACTGTAAGGACGCTGATTGCACTGCAAGACAACATCCTTGTAAACTTAAGGGATATTTGTTTTTCTTTAAGTGATAAACTAGGACTGAATTCCCAGAGTTTTTGCAAATCAGCATTACTGAATCATACCTTAACCCCAAAACCTTGCTCTTCACAAATTTTAAATATTTGCATTTAGGGAAGGACCATAGCCAAGACAATAAAATTTAAGTAATCGAATATGAAGTTACAAATTTCTTTCACTTGAGAAAAAAACTCCTCTTAAATCTTACACTAGTGAAGCCAAAACAGAATGAAGAGTGAAGCAATTCAGTCTCAACTACTAGTAGCTGAGATCTAGCACTTCATTCTGCTGCGCTAATAATCATTTAATTAATGACTAGTCTTTGGAATAGCTGGAATCACCTCTACCTGGAAGTCTGCCATGGTTCAGCAACCCCCAACTACAGATACCCAGCCCAGAACCACAGATTATTGCTGCTCAGTCGACATGTAGAGATGGCAAGGAAAGCACATGTCATGGAACAGATCCTTTGTTCCTTATCCAAATGGAGCAAGTCCAATGCCCAGAATCCACTATCAGTTTAGGAGGTTTTTTTCTATCATGATTTTTAACACTTGCTCCCTATAAATACATTCACAGGCACCATTTAAAAGTCACTTCTTTGTTCAAAAATAAAAGGAACACAACAGCAGGAAGACATTATGCAGTAACACATTAGGGCAAACTATATGTAAAGGAAGCCTGCCAAAACTAGTTTTTCCTCCTTTTCTGTAAGGCAGCACTGCTGGTTGTATTTTTTTTTCTTAAGCTGTCTTGCTTGAGGGCTTATATGAGTATACAGTAAAGACAGAAAAATCTTCATTTTATTTTCTGCTTGTTCGGGCTGTTGTCAGCTTCATTGCCATGACACCAAACCTCCTTTTACGTTTCTTTGTGAATACACAGCTGTCATACACTTAAGGCCTCAGTGGCCAGGCGCAGCATTCCAGTGCTTTTTCCACAGCCTTAAGCCCTGGTGCTCTTTGTGAGGAGTTGAGACCTGACTGCAGCACTGCAGAAGACATTTTCCTTCTTCTTTCCTAGGGCTGCAGCCATCAGAATCCGCAAGTTTTACTTTGTGTCTCTTCCATATATGGCTTTCCTCTCCAATTTATCATCCACATAATAGAAGCATGCCCCTAAACTAAATACCTCAAGTCAGGTAAGGTAATATAATACAAATACAAGTTGTCTTTATCTTCCCAAGGCCACACAATGTGTAAAAAGTTTTTATAGCTCCAGATGCCTATATTATTGAATTTAAAATAAAAGCAGCATTTTTTTCTAGTTCCACTGAACAACTAACTTGATGTGATGCAACCTCTTTTTCAAAAAGAACATTTTCACTTCGGTCTTGAAGAAAAAAACCCACAAAAAACCCACACTGATAAAAATCTGTTTTGAGGCCCTGCAACATAAACTAAGCACAGCAGGGCTTTCACTGTAATAATTTAACTTGTCAGTTCACATCACAGACTGACCTGAAGAATTCATGGGGCATAACTGATCAATATTATAAAGGGTTTGGATGGCTCCGCAGGAATAGTCCAGTCTTAATTTGCGGTCAGTTCTTATTCCTTTTAAGACTCATTAGCAGGAGACAACATAAATCCAGAGATGGGAGAACGAAAGCAGAAAGCTTTGTATCAACAGCAAGGCCAGCATAACAAAGCAAAACAATCCTGTGTTTGGTTGAATTGTATGCATCCTACTGCAAATCTCTTCCAGCTCTTCGGCAAGGACAAAAAAAAAAAAAAAAAAAAAAAAAAAAAAACAAAAACACAAAAAACCACCACCAAAAAATGAAGTATGGAATCACTGGCAATAAGGAGGAAGAGGCCTAGTTTCTAGGGACTATGTATTTTCTGTAGTTTGAATTGAAGATGAAAATCAACCACAGGTATAACAGACCAGATTCTCAGCTGGCACAAAAAGGTTTCATTCTAATGAATTCTGCAGAGAAGAACAATTTCCATCAACTGAGGTGTTGAAACAGCATCCTTAAACAACTGTTACCTTCACCTTTCATTTTCTCAAGCAATTCCCTGAATGCCCATCCCATCTCATGACTTTGCGCAACAGACTGCAGAGACACAAGCCAGTTTTGCACAAGAGGAGTACCACCAGGAGCAGCACAGCAACACCAGCATTGGCACAGAGCCACTGACAAACCCTGCAAGTCCACTCATGCAGACTCCAGGGATATCTGGAGCCCCAGCCTCACATGCTGACAGGCAGTGCAGCCTTAGGGATGCCAGAGCTACACAGGCTGCATGAACCGAGGCCCGCTGCCCTGTTACCAGCTTAAAAGTTATATTCAGAAGAGGGGCAGTTTTGCCCTAAGTATGGAGTAGTCTCTTTGAATACCAATCTATTTATACAGAGTGCAAGAGGCTGCTGGCTTACTCTTTCCTTCCTCCTTCCAAATGGCTACATTTAATAATTCCCAAAAGAAAGGAACTCCCCAGGCCAAAATGTCCAATGTCTTACGAAACAACAGAGCAGAGCAGCAATACATGAACTCCAGTAAAATTAGTGGGAAAACTGAAGCTGTCAGGTAATTTGCGAATGGTCTTTTTTCTCAGCCCAAGATGTCAGAAGCATCTCCAGCTGGAAGAACTCTTAAAGTTAGGAGTCATGGCATACTACCTTCACTCACACCATGCAATCATCTTTAAATGGAGTCCAAGAAGGAAACCAACATCCTAACTAGTTGTGAAGGCTGACTTGCAGGAGTAACTTATTGTGTAGCCAGATGAAGTATTACCGCATGCACCCAGGAGTCAAATTCAGGCAGGATCATCAGTCTGCTGACAGATTCTTCTGCAACAAAGTAAAAATGGAAAAAATATGCAAAGCACTCCTAATTGAAGGGCCAGCTGGAGGTCAAGTTGTAGCCTGAGCAGCTGTAAAAAAGGTTACCATTCCATAAATTCTAAGACTAAAAATGTTTTTTTATCTTTAGAGGGAGGCAGTGAGAAGCAATAGTGCATGGTAGTGACAACATGATGTTAGAAAATAGAATGCATGCAACAATCCTCCTGATTTACTTGCTCTGGCAATCTACATGAAACAAAGGATCAGCTCCTCAGAGAAGAGGTCCTGAGCCCGATTAAAATACAGTTCAACAGGATGGAAAGAATTATTTCCATGGACTGTTACTCAGTTGCATAGGCAATATTAACTGATGGTTACAGAAGTGGCTGAGCTTCAGAGGAAGAGAGATTCCTTAAAAATGCAACAGGGCATCAGCTGCAGCTACTCAAGTCCAAGAGAATTTTGTAAAGTATCATTGCATCCAAGCTCTTGATTTTCCAGCGCCCAAGACTTAACAATTTAATAGAAATGCCATGGAAACATTCAAAAAAATCTTATAACTTTTGTAATTCTATATGTAACAGAAGCACATTCAAGATATGCTTCAAGGTGCCTGCTTCCAATTTCATCTATGATAGACTGTTTACTCTGCTTCATCTGTTGCAGACCAACTGTCAAGCTAGAGAAAGATTGCTGAAGCCCGTTCTGAAATATCACTTTGCCCAGCTAAATCAAACATCATTTGTTTTCTGAAGTAAGGCTGATGAAATCATTTTGATGATCAGAGTAGCTAGTAAATGTTGCAGCACAAACAAACTAGTAGGCTGCAACGAGGCTTCACCATTGGTCAGATTCTACTGTCTATGCTGTATCTCCTTCCTCCAGAGGTCAGACCACACTGCTCCTCCCCCATCTGACCCCCTCTCCCACCAGCCTCAGGGCTATTTAACCACTTAGTGGGAACGAGCTACACCTGCACATCATCCATGTCAATCAACCCACTGCCGCTGAGGCAAGGCCACAGCTGCATGTTATCAATGCTAATCAACCCACTGCCTTCATTCCTCTACAAGTAAATGAGCATAGTTTCAGTCCTTGACATTACAAATATGGCTTCACCTCAGAGCAGTATTCACAGCTCAAAAGGTGTGTGATTTTCCAACTACACAAGGACAAAAAACAAAGCATACATCTCGCAGGTAGTATAGAAAGAATACTCTGAGAAAGCCAGATCTTCACAACATTCAGATTGGTACTATTTTAACTCAGGTAAAAGTGCTTTGATAATTAGCTTTGGACCATCACTATGTTCATATACTTAGAGAAGCCAGTTCCTGTTCTAAACTGTTTTCCTTACTAACGTAATGTCTACACCTGGCAATCTATTTCCTCTGTGTTTATCACCACAAAGGCCATCTCAGTCACAGCTTACCCATACTGTACTCTCAGCCTCCGCTGATATCTGTACACAAACTCTTTTCTTTATACAATAGATTCACAAAAATGGTTATTATTCCCCCTGCCAGGTGTTAAGACACTTGTTCCAAATGTTGGACAAAGTATACTACACTCAGTGCCTCAGCTCTCCCCCTATCAATCGACACACAATACAGGCATAATACAAAATGGACTGTCACTTAACCTTTTAGCGATACTTGCAACAAGAGAAGTGCATGGAGACCTCATCATAAATAAATCTCTCATGATTAAGGTGGAGAAAAAGGCATGCATTAACCTTGTTTACATCCACTTTTCAGGTGAAACAAATCTGTGATACACAGACCTCTAATCTTGCACATAAATATAGGGCAGCATAAAGTGTTTAACTTCTAGTTAACACCACAGAATAGAAAGGTCATTTGAAAGCACTACTCAAAGCCAAGTTTTTGTACGGTGTTTTGCTCCCAAGGAAAGAGGCTTCTCCTGGTAAATGGTTCTTCCCTCTGAAATCAGTTTGCCCTGAACTGAACACTGCACTTGGAAAAGAAATCAGAATGGAGTATCTGGGAGGAAGTTTTAACTTTTCGACATGAAAGATCCTAAATACACTATTTAAGACACAGAATAATGATTCCTAAGATTTAGGTACCTTTACAGAAATAAGAACTTTCACATGGCCCATTTTCACTGGCTGGCTTGCTTCAGAAGAACTCCATTGTGGAAAGCCCCATCAACAGATACCTGCTGTGATGTCTTTTGTAATAGAGGGGAAAAAGTTAGCTTTTTCATTAGAAATATCCCACATCCATATCAGCCTTCATCCTGCTTTTTATTGCCTCAGTGCTAAAGAATGACTCAAAGGTGACACATGGCAATGTAAAACAGCTGAGTATCTCCTGGCTAGTACTCCCCAAACTACTGGACAATACTTGTATTAAGACTGCTTGCAGTTTGAAAGATACGTGATTATATGGATCGAGTGTAATCAAACCCCTGGGAGTACAATTTTCAGTCTGAACCACTTCAACCGCAGACACTGCTTCATTTTCTAGATACTGTATTACCCATCAAGTACCACCATGTTCTGCCTGATATTCCCAGCTTTAGTCCTTACATATGACTAGCACCATCACCTTCCCAGATCAGTAGCATATATGAAGGACTCATTCATGGAGGTGTTAATATTTACTCTATCATCTCCACATAACGGTGCTGAGTTATACTGTTAGCCCTAGTTTTATACATTGTCAATACTGTTTACATTAATTCCTTTTCAATGAACAGCCCTAGTTTTATACATTGTCAATACTGTTTACATTAATTCCTTTTCAATGAACAATACAGCTTTTTCAAGTTCCTATTCAGCACATTGTCCTTAAAGTTAAAAACCAGAGCAGGTAAAAAACCAGTAGCATCTAATTGAAGTATGGCTCAGTTCCATGCTTTTGGTTAAAGGAAAATGAACTAGATAGCAGCCATCTAGTTTTAGATACACTATCAAACATGGCTAAACAGAGTTTAACTTTCAATACAGTAAACCAGATCCAACGAAACACTTAGAAAAAAATATGATAATAAAAAAATAAAAAATCCATTCATTAAGTTCTATGGTATAATGTGAAAATAAAGTAGTTCTACAGATAATTACCAAATTTCCATATTTATAAGAAGATGGCACATATGGGGATAATATCAAAAATGGAAGTACCACTTTCCTATTAATATGGAAATTCAGAAATTATTGGAGTTATCTGTTATAAATCAACCTTCTCATTTTTTGCTGATGGAAATGCCATTTATGCACTACATTAAATTCCAAAATTCCTAATGCAACTCCCCTTTTACTTTGATAAATCAGTGTAATGGTTGTCATGCTTATCCTCAATTTTGGCAGGAGTTCTGCTCTTAGATTAAAATGGGCCAAATCAATACTTGGTGCAATACCACTATAGGTTTTGGAATTAGAGCGAGGAAGGATTTGCTTTCACAATCTTGTTATTTGCTTAGTTCAGCAGCCCAGAATAGATGCCACACAGCCAAAGTATCTGTATTATTCACTCTAAACTGACCAAATCATGCCATGGGATTCTAAGGCAAAATTTCATGTGCTTGCACTCTTAAGAACAACTTAGTGGAAACTCTCAAGAACAAGAGATTTTGCAAGGATTTGTTTTTATAACAAGAATTGCACGTTGCTTGAAATTCAGGGTGATGCTAGCCTATCCTCTTCCGTAAAGAAGTGCAGCAGTGGATGGCTTCTTGTGGAGCAGAAGAGTTCTGTCATTATCTAGCAACCAGTCTGCAGATGTTGAAATCAAAAGTATTTTAAGTGTTGGCCCCCTAAAGACATTCTTCCTCTTTCCCAAAAGTGGTTACACAGTTCTGCAACACCTCTAGAAGGCGTGGCAGTTGACCTGAGATAAAAAGCTTACACCAGGACCTAAACTGGGTCTCCTTGTCAATTAACTTAATGCAAAAAGTTCTGTTTAACAGAAAGGGTAATTGTTATTTTTTGATGCTTAGTGTCGTTCCCCCAGTTTCTCCATGTGTAGAACCTTTGCTTTCTCATATGAACATGAGAACCTATCTAGCTTAGTAATTTGCTGCTCTAAGGTGAATACTCAGCCTATTGACATCATGCTTGCATCTAGCTATCCATAAGGTAAACCACAAATAGGGCAAAAAAAAGCTCAGAATTTTTCAGGTTTCCCAATGGGGTTTCACATAAATGGAATAACATATCTCCCAATGTGATTCTACTTTAATCAAATATTGTAAGGGAATCCCACCAGGCCTTTTCAGATACCACCTGTTTGCTGCACAGCCTGTAAGTCAGTTGCCTGGAGTAGCGTTAAAGTGTGGCACTGTTGGAAGCAGCAGCAACCAATGTGAGCAGTAACACCTCTCCCCATTTTTCTGTAGCATTAATTCACACATAAAAGGTGAAATGCTGAAGCTGCATCCATCAACATCAGCTCCAAAAAACAGTCTCTGTGGGAGACTTTTTCACCCTGAAAAAGTCAAATAACATGCTGCTTGACTACTTAGCAGTAGGGCACTGGTATGCATGAATGAGGAGAGGTGGTTTTCACCTGCTTTGAGGATAAATTTCTTCTTCCCAGTGGGTCAACTAAAAGAAAAACTTACTTTTACCCTGTGCATTAAGTTCTAAGTGTATCCCATGATGTTACAGGACCCACAGTTTACCTGATCAGAGTTCTTCCATCAGCATTTCTTTTTTCTTCCAGACTCCAGTCTCTTCGGTGTAGTTCACACAGCACAGAGCAGGCAGATGGGACAGAAGGCCTGAGAGTCCTTTACAGCATTGTACAGACACATTCTCCCAACAAAAACAGTTCCACAGGCAAAGCTACAAAGAGCACCAAAGCCCAACCAGCTACATGCTTGTCACCACTCCATACCTAGGTCACCAATCCCATGAGTACCCTTTATACTCTTCCTTGACACTCTGGGTGTGTTTCAACTGCGTGACTTAAGAGTCCAGCCATTACCTTTCCCCAAAGTCACTTCAAATGCTGTTAAAGCAATGTTCACATTGGAGAATGGAAGATTTAAAAACAAACAAAAAAACAGTCATGCAGGTTAATGAGGAGCCATAAGCCCTGCTGATACCTCCTGCTCACTGTGCTACTCAACACCCTGAGCCAGAGAGAACCCTCAGCCATGATTAGCGTGGCTTCCCCTCCTATCACAGCACTCTGTGAAAAAGCATATGCCAGAGCTTAAAGGTCAAACAGAAAAAATTGCAGGATGGTGACATGAATAATTTGTTTCAGTAATTTAGTAACATTGGTTTGTTGTGATTATTGCTACAAACTCCTTTCATATTTACAACTGTGATCTTATTAACATCTGAATAATTTATAGCCAGCGATCAGTGATGTGTGTGTCAGAGAAAAATCAGGAAAATTAGCTCCTCCAGTGTTCCCTGACTTTAAGAGAACATATTTTCCTATCCAATTATATTGTTTTACTGTGGTTTGCATTTTGAATAAACAGAATTACTATGCCAAGAGATTCTGAACATCCATCTTGAATGGGAGCAGCAAGATGCTCTCTACTTAAGATGTAGCCATAAATACAAACCCGTAGGACATACGGATTCCACCTTCCTTACAAGAATCCAGAAAATGTTAAGAAGATGAGAAGAATTGTATTTTTCACCGTGGTACCAATTCACACTGTGCTGAGGTTTCAAAGCAAAAACAAACAAAAAAAACCCCAAACAAAAAAAAACCCAAACCCAAAACAAAATCCCAGAGATTTTGCCTATAAGCACAACACCTCTTTAGCACATCACACAATAAACTGAAGAAAAAGAGCTGTGGAAGAAAAAAATACACCTTGTGATACTCACTTTAACGGTATGCAGCCATCACGGGCAACAGGGATCCTGAAGAAGTATTTCAAGGGAAGTCTTGTAAGTTCACAGATCCCAGAATAAATGGCATTCTATGAATGTTGCAAGACAAATGAGTAGACAGATGGGAGATTGGTAACACTAAAACTGAAAACAGTAGAAGATCTGGAAAGTTTTATAAAAGGGCTTTAAAGCCTGGGGCAAATATCAAAGGATCTTTCTTTAGCCATCCCATGGGCTGACAACCTCCTACAAATTCTCTTAGGCAGAGATGAATATGCCCAATACTTCCAAGTAACTGCAATCAACGAGTTCAATACAGTTTGAAGACAAGATAACAGAAATCAGGGATTTCAATTTAATATAAGGTATGTCTGACAGACTCACTTTTGCACAGGAAAGGTGATCTACCAAAACAGGGGCTAATTTAATCAAGCTGCCATCATGGCAAGCAAGGCTGGAGGGGATCTTTTCTTAAGAAACAGCAATATCTGGAACAAAGTTGACAGCAACGTGCTTAAGGGACTCAGCAAAAATGCCTGTTCCAGCCCGAAGCTGTAATATTAAGGCTTCCACTAAACAGGTCAACTACAGTGTGTGCATTGCATTACAATTGAGCTTCTGCAAGATCAGGATAGGTACAGAGACAAATTGACCTCTCTAGGGAACTCTTGCAGGTACAGTGCCTCAGACAGGATAGAATCTTCCAAGATCCATCAAGGCATTTAAAACAAAAAAAGCAATAAAAAAAATCCCAGGTCTGCTTCCCTCTCTACCCATGCAGAAAGCTAGCATGTGAATTGTGCCTCAGAAAACCACCACTTCAGCAAAAAAGTTGCACAATATTCCCCACTCCCAACCAAGTGACAGATCTGTGTCAGTGTTAGTCCCCTCCTTTCATGAAAAGTGGAGACAGGGACAACAGTTCCACTGGCTGGGACCAGGCTCCTCTCAAAGTCAAGATGAAGCATTAAACCACCCTTTGACCTGACTGTTACAGATAGTCCTGGAGTCTGTTCCTTTCTGCTAGGCTTAGGTCAAACCTCAGCTGCAGATTCTGGAAGACCCTTGCTCAGTTAACATGGGATTGCTTTGAAACAAAAATGCATTATGAAAACGCCAATCTGGTTCCTATACACAGTTTCCAGAGACTAACAAGCTGGAGGAGGTGCGCTCAAAAATCTGCCTTCTACAGATGCATTAGAGGAAGTATTAATGTATGATCCTGCTACACTGGCAAAGCAGGAGAGTTTCAGCACATTGCAAAGAAAGCAGATTAAGACGCTTATGCTTTAATAGATGAAAATCAGGAAAAAATATGCTGATCCTACACATTCTCCAATATAGCAAATAGAAAAGCAAAATACAAGATGTGTGGCCTAACAGCTGCAGTACTTTGAGCTGCCAGAGCCAAAACTTATAGAATATTCCTTTTGCTGATTGAAATCTGTAAAACACACTTCAACATCTGTTAGAACAAGATGTTTGTTTACCACATTCCCCTACAAAATGGAATGATGTTTCTTACCTAATGTACTGAAGAATTTTTAGATGAAAGGGGGATGTTTATGAGATCCATGCAGGGTATAATTGAAAGAATATTTCCGGATAAAGATACCATATGTTTTGTATTTCCATTGAACCTATAAATATCTCTATAACAGTTTGGGGCCATAAATACCATGATTGGGAAGAGTTTTATGCATTTGCTTAAGGCTTTTATTACTTTCAATTATCAGTTTGCTAACAGCATTTCATTTTCCTCCCCCTACATAGCAGTATTCCCAAGGATAAATTCTGAGATGTCAATAAGATCACTGAAATGTGTACAGAACTGAGCAGTGCTGGGGCTCATGAAACAATCTGGCTTCCACAGGGCACAGACAGTAATTCCTCCCCCAGTCCCAAATGTCATGTGCTCTCTACAGTATGTGACCAGCAAGATTTATTTGCTGCCTTGGTTGCAGGGTATGATGGAGAAAGCCTTAAAAATGCAAACCTTCAGGAAGTCCCAGCTGCACAGCAGAGCTATGTAATGTAATTCTTCCTGCACAGCACATTAGGAGAAATAGTGGAATGTGAGCACAGAGAAAGAAATCTAAGCTCCTAGAGAGACAGAAATGATGACACCTTACAAGTGGCCACATAAGAAACTCTTACTAGCTTTAGAGAAAATAATAGAATAAAACAAATATAAAAGAATTTTCCAGATCCTACCATTAGAACAAATATTTTTCCCCCCTCTGAACAGGCAAAATAGCCAGCATTTTAGGGAAAAATGCCATTTGCACTATCTTCTTTTTTTTTTTTTTTTTTTTTTTAATTATGGTAGTACAAGAGCTCTGTTTGCTCTTGTCTAAAAAAAACCCAAACAAACCAAACCAAACTATTTTACCATCAGTCTTATTAAAGTCCAATTTGAGCACTACCTTTCTATTCCTTCAGAAAGATAAGAAAAAGGAACCTTTTCAGCCTTTGCTTATTGCTTTTCCAGTTTAACTTACCACAAAAAGGTTTTATTTCACTGATGTTTCGTACCATTACAAAATTAGCAAATGCCTCCGCACAATTAATACAAGCATTGCAATTTATATGTGCACTGTTCCATGGTGCCAATAATGTTCTTCAGATGCATGAACATTAAAACAGGGTTTAAAAGTTGAAGAATTCAACAATATGCATCTGCCCAATACAGAAGCTATTGAAGTCAGCTGAAAGAGTGCACAGTTGTGTGCTTCACTGAAATTTTACTAATGCCACTATATTTTGAAGTCTGTGGTATCCTGCTGATCTCTCCATTTTGCACAAATATCACCACATGGCCCAGACCTTTACCAGATGAAAACCAAAAGCATACTGTGGCACTTCACCAGCTGAGAGCTTTGAGTGATATCAAGAATTCCCCCAGTCAGGAAGACAATACATGGTTCTCAAACAGTTCCATTATCAGAGTTTTACAGTTATTATCTTTAAGCTATGAAGGAAAAAAAAAAAGCCGAGAAAAAAATTATTTCTGAAATTCAGACCCAAATTCAACAAATTCTTCAGCTAAAAACAATGGCAAGTGAAGAATTTAAATAGGATTCAGAGTTTAAGAATAAAATTCTCTGAGCCTGTGCCCTACAGTACCAGTTTAAGGATTCAGAATCACAAGACTGAATATGCAAGCTCATTTCAAAGTCAGCACAGAAGGCTGGATGCACACAGGTTAGAAAACAGACCCTCCACAAATCTTGAGCTAAAGTTATGCTGTTACTCTTGGTCTCTTTCTACAGCCGAAGACACTTCTGGAACAACCTGCAGCAACAGTGAAGCCACAGGCTTTTACCCATTTGTTCATGTGACTGCTGCACCAAAAACACCTGGAGGCTATTTGCTGTCACAGAAGAGAACGACAAGAACACAGAGACTCAAAAAAATCCCTGCCTAAACGACGTGTTTCTGACATTTTCTCAGTGGCCTGGACCAGACTGGGGAGTTACGAAGAACACAAGTGAGAGCCCTGTTGCCTAGCAAACGGATTTCAGGGGACTGGAAACCACCAAAGCAGCTAGATACGTTCTGGACATGTGTGCGACAGCTGCCTTAGCTAAACATCATTCCACTCAACCCTTCCCTGTTACAACCGTGCATACAGGCTGAAACTAGCAGGATCTTTTCAATTCACAGACAATTCTGAAGTGGAAACGAGTCCTGGATACCTACAGCCAAGCAGAGCTCACACAAAGGTCAAGGTCTAACACAGCTCTGAGCTGCTGATCCGATTTCCTGTATTTTGGCTTCCCAGACACAATATTAAAAAAGAGGTTTTATACTCTGTCTTATATTAAGTCCAACTCAAGGGATTACAGTCTTTTGAAGTAGGCTGTTTCAGTGTAATATTTCAGAACATTTTCTCTCGATGCAGGACCTACTTCATGTTACTCATCTGCCATATTTTCTTCAAGCAAATTTTCTAAGTTTTTTTCCCCTCATCAGGTGTTGCAGTCCCTTATTTTAAGGCCCTGTCTTCATATCACTATATTATACATCAAACTTACAGAAAACACAAACAATACTACATACTTGATCAGCATCTCTCAGCTACCTTACGTAAAAGAAACCCAAGTCCACATCAATCAAACTGCTGATGATCCAGTGTTTATCAATGACTGGTCCTTTTAAGCAAAGATAAGTGATTAAAAAGAAAACTAACAGCCTACGTCTTCAGACCCTTAAAAGGAGCCCCAAATGATGTAGCACCCAAGAAAGCGAGTGCCACTCACTGCACAGGATTGTGAATTAGCCAGGTGCAGAGTGGTAACAATTCAACAGGATAAAAAAGGTCTGCATAGAAAGCTATAAAGTTAAGAGAGAGAAAAAGACTAAAAGAAATTATACTTACATATTACTATAATTTTCCATCCCTTATGAGGATGTTATGTGGATTGCTATTTGGAAAAAAAAATAGTAAGATAAACTCAAAGCCATTTTCCTTAGAACCCTCCCCACTGGCAAGGCAGAAAGGGCACAGTGCGTTATTTCCATTCAAAATGGCATAGCAAACGGGAAGGGAGGCAGCCTGGGCATGGCAGAGATCAGCTAATTTTCTGTTCACTAGAGGTATCATGTAGGTTTGCTACTTCGGCTTTTCTAAGCTGATGAAGCTACCGAATACCTGTTATATTAGGAACACACACATGAATAAATTGGTTTACCCCTGTTACAGGTAGATATTCTCTTCAGTATAGGAGATGTGGCCTAACACAACTTCAAGATTTGCTGCAAAGCTAGTGTTCTATCTAGTACAAGCTGTTCCCTGAGTCTACCAATAAATGCATAGCATAATAGAAGGATCAACAGCAGACTTACTTTTGTCTTTGAGGTCTGTCAAGTTCATTTGTGTATGAGTTTTTTCTCTCCCAAAAACATCAGCTAGTTGGACCTCTACATGTGTTACATATAGTCTTTTTTATTAGATATCATCTGGGCAATAGAGATGTCATCTTCTACAGGTGGAATGCAGAGGAACTTCTGAAGCATTAATAATATTGTTTACAACTGCTTCATGTACTGGTTAAGGCAGGGTTTCTATAAATCTATGCTCATGTATCGTTAAATGCTCAGTGTGTACATGATTGGTGTACACAGAGAAAATTTCTCTCCTTAGAGTTACTTGTCCCAGGACTCACCACTGGTGGTATATGTGTGCAAGGATTGAGCTTGGGACTTCCATGTCAAAATTCTATCTTCACTTCAAAAAAAACTTTTTAAAACAATCAGTCTTTAAATAAAAAATCACAGTTTGTAGAACTCTCACATGTCAAAAAGCTATTAGAAAAGAGCAGATGTTGAGGTGCCCAAAGGTTACTGTCTATCTAAATAGTACTAGTTCAGTTTTCCTTAGACTACTCAAAAAGCTGTGATTATATTAGAGATATGTAGTCATTTCTGTACTTTCCTTAGCGTAGAGATCAAATCATGCTCAAAAAAACAAACTGGGTATTCAAACTTAGGAAGAGATCTAGCTCTCTTTACAATAAGCTTCATGTTTCAAAAGAAGAGGTTCGTTCTGAGCCAAAAGCTGAGGACAACCACAAGGCTCAAACATCTATGCAATACCTGATACAACACACAAAAGGCATCAGTGGCTCCAGTGAACCGTGCAAGACTACTTAGATAAATGTTGCTGGGTTTACATATTGCTTTTAGGACTTCACAAGCAGCACAGACTGATGCAATAACTTCCGGGAGAGGAAATTTGCACTTATGGATCCCATCCCATCCCACTGAATTCAAGACCACAAGACTTGCCAGAAGTTTTGTATGTGCTGGATTGGACCTAGCCAACACAACCTTGTTAACTGAATTGGTAATAACCTGACCTTGAGGTCAGACAGAAAATGAGTCTCTATGGCCGAATGACAGCAACCAGGTCTTTTTTTAAAAAAGCCTGCATCTCTTTTTAAAAAAAGATTCCTTACTTTCTCACAGGAAATTTGTTACTTCCTTACAGGAACTTCCTTACAGGAATTTGTTAAACTGGAGGGTAGATTTGATGGGTTTTTCCATGGAGAATGAAAACTAGTTCTGAACACAGGACTTGGTTATCAAATCATAGACTCACAGAATGGCTGAGGTTGGAAGGGACCTCTAGAGATCAAGAAAACCAGAACAGAATTGGGAGGTTAGGATGTTGACCGCTGTTGGACACGTCAGTGCTGTAGGGCAGCTTGTACACTGGGACAACACAATGTTGGCTTACTCTGACTTTGTCACAGTGGTGTTCTACCCAGAAATCCAGGGCAGAACTAGGCAGGCTGAAGGTGAGGGTAGATCGCAGAGTACTCAAAGAATCATTTCCAAAAGTAGTTTGAAGGAAGAGGAGCCAGTGAGAAGGCTACCAGATTACCAACCAGATCTGGGCACGTGGATCTCAGAACAAGGATCCTCAATACACAGCTGCCATTCAGGAAACAGTGCTTTGGTGTTGTTTACCGGAATAATGATATAACTTTTTACATGCTTTGTTTTAATAAGAGGACTGCATTACTGAGAATGCTTTGGCATTGTGTGACTACCGTTTATTGGAATAGTTATCCCTTCATTTTAATGCTCTCTCTCGTCCCTCCTTAGAAATAACATTGGAGAGAAGCCAAAGAGGAAATAGGATTTCTAGATCTGCCAAAATATAATTTCATTATCTTGGATATTGAGAAAAAATGCCAGTATTGTTTTCTTTCTTGAATTTGTTACACAGTTAATACACAAAAATTTATATACCCTTTAAAATAGGTGCAAAATTGCCAGCAACAGAATAGCTGTTTCCCATATATATTCTTTGTGCTAAATCCAAAGTACACATTTTTCAGGACATATTATTTCTATTCATCACTGTGCAAGACTTGACATTGCAATGACTTGGTATTGCAATTGCCTCAGTGTGATGCTAGCCCTAGGGCACATTACCATATTGTGATCTGTTATGCTGGGTTAATAATCTGGAAGGAGTTTGTTCCTGCGAAAACATCAGAATAAAGATCAAACTCTGAGGGTTATTTGATGCAATTATACTGGAGATAGAGTGGGCCTAGAAAATTCTGAGGCCTGAGACAGAAAAGGAAAGAGTATTTTTGACAATTATTTTGAATCATTGCTGCACAGCAGTTCTGGCTTCAATGTGCATGGCTTCAAAAACAGTCCTCCTTTAAGAACAGTATTTATAGGAGTTACGAAAGCACTAATTCAACAGTACAGCCTCTGAGGACATCACTGACACCCCTGCAAGAGTTTTGCAGAACTAATTTACTCTGTTAAAGAGCTGGATGAAAGACCTCTTAATAAGTGAAAAAACTTGAGCATTAAAACATATTGAATTCAGAATGCACTTTTCTATTTCTCTACTCTCCGTTTGCAGATCAGGGAGTTTCATGAAAGTAGAGGCTTTTTTTAGTAGAATTTAACTACCTACCAACTACCGTCTTGGAATCACAATCAGTTGTATACTATTTCATAAGTAATTACATAGAGAGTACAATGCAAAAAGATGGTCAGGATAGAAAAAGAATAAGAAGAAGTTCTACAACTGTTTGAAACAATATTGCTTTCTGAAATCACAGTACTGTGATTGAAAGAGGATGCTTATCTTTTCCCATTTAAATCTAGAGCTCCTCATACAACCTTTTGTAGTGCAATAAAAAAATACTTTTTAATGCTCAATACCTCTTATGGTCCCTAGTGAAGACCATTTTTTGGTAGTGAACATAAATTTAGGCTGGCATGTAAGAGATACTACCTGACTCAGTTAATGATCCAAAAATTGAGAGTGACTGGCAAGTGAAACTTCCCTTTGACCCATTTTTTTCCAAAGATTTGCTTGGTAGTAAATGTTTTCACATAGAATGTCATTAGCTCTAATGAGTTCATCAGTGCTACAGCTAAGACCAAAGCACTTGATCAGGGAGCAGACTTCAGCTATTCGACACAGAGTTTAGGCCTTAGACTAAGAAACAGACAATACTTGCAGTCATGACCCATAAACAAACTGAAAATACTTGCTTTTACATAAAAGTAAAGCAATTCGATTTTTAAAGGCTTTTGTTTTGAGATACTTAGGAAACGAATTCAGAAGTCTGAGGGGAAAAAAAAAACCAAAACATCTAGAGTCTATACACTCAAGGCTTATGGCACAGGAAGGACACGCCAGGATTTAAGTACATAATACACTGAAATAAGCAGGCTGACACCAACAGACCTGTATCTTATGCTAGCAATCCACCTACAAAGATGCAAAGATCTTGCTTTACAAGAGCAGTTTTATGACACAGCCCCAAAACTAGCAAAGGATGGACAGACAAATGCAAAGCTCTCTGCTGCCGTGCCTGTCATCCACCCAAACGCAAATCTTGCACTCTTGAAGAGCTAAAGGTAAGTTAGCAATATGCTCAATAATTTGAATGTACAACGAAGAGATGAGCATCACTCTTCTATAACATGTGAGAAAAGCTAAGCTAGCAGTGTTCTAATCAAGAAATACTTTTAGCAGTGTAAATGCAAACATCCTAGGAAAGAAAAGGGTATCTCAGCCTGACCCAGGATAGCAGGAGAGAGGAAAGCAGCCAGGCTTTGTGGTTCCCAGGATCAGAAAGACAGTCCTGATTTAACTTATCTGGCTTTCTCTAAGAATACTGGCCAAGGAATAGTGTCTAATTGTTCTAGTGGCAGCCCCTCACCTTTCCTAGAAAGAGCTGGTTGCCACTACAAATAACTAACTGAGCTGCTGCTGGGAATGTAGTTGTAGTACAGCTTTTCTTTTCACAACACATTTTTCACTTTTACAGAATACTTAATCTCAAGACTTTGATAACCCTTACTAATTTCAGTCTCCTTCCCTTGGAGAAGAAATTGTTTCTGTCTGAGAAACAATAGACAAATGAAGAGAAAAATTGAAATATAGTTAGAGAAGGGACAAATGGAAGGTCCACCTTGAATTAAAGGGGAGATGATGCAGCCACACAGAAACACTGAGCAAGGAGCAGATGAGGGAGGTTAGGTTGTCAGTCCTTACAACTGCACTGAAGTCCACTGTGAAAGGCAATAACAAAACTGAGCACTACCACATTATGTTCTTCAGTTCCAAGGTCTAAGACAAGTCTTCAGTCTGGGAGAAATCCTAAACAAACACTAGGAAGAAAGATTAGTATCAAATACATTTCAAATTGCTGTTTGGTTTGTTTGGTGGGGTTTTTTTTCTCCTGTACAGGTTTCCAGTTGCCTAAAAGCATTTTGCTAGAACTTTTTTAGAACTTATTGGATACTTAAGTTGAACCTAAGAAAGACATTGTTATGAATTTAAGAGTTGTTCTTTCGAGATGGAAACCACAAAAACCACAAACTTTCATGTGCTTGGAACCCAGAACCAACTGAAGAATATCTGTAGATGTGGTTTTTCACATCAAAATGCAAAAGTCAGCACTTTAGGATTAAAATTTCTAATTGCCAAATCCTGGGAGAGATGGTAAGAGAAGCCATGCCTTGGACAACATCATGTTTCATTCAACAGTGTGACTGGCTCTACTGGGCTTGCATTGTTGATGCTGAAGATAAAGCTGTAATAGTTTCTTCTAAATAACTGGACGTCACCAACAGAATTAGGGATTTAGCATGGATCTGAATAAGCAAGCTGAAGAACTTTTAGAAAGACTTAGTCAAGCAGAGGTTTTAAAGGATTGCTTCATATATCACAATCCTAGCTCCATCTATTACGTATATTACAGGGGAGTCAAACTATGTATAAATATAACAGGGAATGATGTAGTTGAACAGTAAGATTTGAGGACGTTTGCCTTACTTTGCAACACACCAATGCATCTGAAAGTATTACTTAGTCTATTAAACAGCTGGCTTGGGTGCAAAGGAGGACAGATTCTCTGTTTCCTTGGATGGCACTATACCTCCCACTTTTGTGATTTATTCCTACTAGCCTTGAGGGAATAAGCCTTTGCTGGCTTATAAACAGATTTGGGAAGTATCTGGCAATACTGGTGATCCCTACTCAAAATTCCTGCCCTTCTCCTGCTTCCTCCTCACTCAAACAGGCTCTTAAAAATATCGGTAGCCAACTATAGATAGTTTTATTATTGTTTATAACTCTGTATGGAAAAAAAAAAATTCAATCTATAAAAGATTTGGGAAAATGTCACACATTTACATTGTGTCTATTCAAGAGCTAGGTATGTTTTCTGTTTTCCACATTATCTGCCAGTCCCGGAATTCACTGATACAAATATCTCACTAGTGCCAGTGAAAAACTCCGTCATGAGGTTTTCACCACAAATTACAGGAAAGTAGGATATTTAAGGACTATTTTTTTAAATTCAGATGCTTAAGTAAAAGTGCTTCTTAATGGCATATTTACATGCTTCATGCTAAAATAAGAACTAGCCAAAACATCTGCATTTGTAATGGAAAAAATGATTGACCCAGTTTTAAATCACACTATCTTGTTAAAACTTTCATGTTTTTCAAAGAATGTTGTGCTTTCTGAAGTTGTTTGAATTTACATTCAATTTGGTTGGTTATTTTTCCTCTCCATCTTGACATTCTTCCTTTCCACTCTTCTCCTTTAAAAAGAACTGGATGTTGTGATAAATGCAGAAACCCAAACAAAATTTCAATTTTAAATTCATTTGAAAGATTTATCAAAGATTTTGTGAAAATAAATGGTTTATAAACCACTTGCATAAGTTAAAATGTTTCCTCTATATATAGTTATATACATGCATATACATTATATATAGTACAGAACATATGGTTGAAGGTACCTCATTTTCATAGCTCCACCTCTGTGGTATGATCTTCCCAACTTTACTATATCACCGTTGAAAATCACAGCAATATATCCAAGATCACACATGATTCCTGAATAGCGAACACTGAATCCAAGTATCAGACACATCCGTGCCCTCTTGGACAGCTCTTCCCTACTGATAATAGACATACTTTCACCCTGATGATGTAAGTGAAAGATTTCTAAGAGCAGCTGTTCCACTCTGTATTTATCAGTTAATTTGCTCTGAAGGTAGTTTCTCATTGTAAAGAGCTTTGCAGAGATGAATTTAAGCTTCTACTTTGTTTTGGATGGCACACTTCAATCCTTCTCTGCAAACAAGCATAACACCAATGGCAAGAATACAAATGCCACAGGTTCTTTCTTGAATCAGATACAGGGAGCATCAAGAGAAGCTGAGAAAGGCAGAGGCTGCAGTATCAGCACTACCAGGGACTAGATTTCTCCTGCTTTAGAGCCTGTTTCAAGTTTCCTTGTAGGAAGTAACACTTACCAAATGCTAAAGCCTATTTTAACTGTCTCAAGTTTGTCACATGCTGGTTGTTAATGACAGCATTTTCAGCCTACTAACTATGAAAAGGAAACAAAGATGAGAGCTGATCCACACTATAGGTTCTGAGAGCTGGTTGAAATTTCCTCAGCCAAACTGGTTTCATCAGGTGGGACACTAAAGGCTCACAACTGGATGCCAGAGAAAGCAGAAACAGGGACCAGTGGAAAACAAGAAGATATGTCTCCTAGGAAAGCAACTTCAACAAGAGATCATAATTTCTGAGAGAAAGGCATTACTAACACAGTTGTCTTTCCAAATCCTTCAGGACAAATAGCATGATTACAAAAAACATTCACTCTCTAATGGTAGATTATATTCTGACCTCATTGTTTGTCAAAATTAAGATAACTAAGGTTTACTTTCAAGTCAACATTCAAGCCACTAAAATGACAGGCTCCATGTATCCCTGGTCAAGAATAGTTCTAGCCCTGACCTTTGTGAGGTATGAATGTTCTGCTTTCTGTTGATTGATCTCCTACTTATATTTATTCCCAAATAGAAAACCTGTAGTACCACTGGACTGCTCTTCTGAGAAAAAAAAAATAATCTAAACATGAGAGTGAAAGCCTGCCCCGGTGACATCCATAGTCAAGTTTTTATATACAACACATGAACAGACAGTAAAACAAAACTCTTCAGTATAAACGCGCGCTTTGAATATTTAATTCATATAACTTTATGAAAATACAGAAATAGTATTTTCCCCTATATGCCTATGTTAAAAGGAGATCAGGAACTTGCTACATGCCTGAGCAGGAACTGCAGCCCGTACTGACAGACAGAAATGCTCTTTCCAGTCTCATGATGTTTGCCTTTCCAGAGAGAAGGAAAATAGGGCACTGTTCCCTCCAAGCAGACTATGTTTATAGTGCATGAAATTAAAATATAGACAAGCCACATTCTATCATTTATCAGCTGTCCTGGCTAACTGGGGAGGTCCCAGAAGACTGGAGGTCAGCCAGTGTGACGTCCATCTACAAGAAGGTCCAGAAGGAGGATCCGGGACACTACGGGCCTGCCAGCCTGCCCTGGGTGCCGGGGAAGGTGCCGGAGCAGACGGTGCTGAGCACCATCACCCAGCACGTGCAGGACAGCCGGGGGGTCAGGCCCGGCCAGCGCGGGGTTATGGCAGGCAGGGCCTGCCTGGCTGCCCTGATCTCCTTGTGGGACAAGGTGACCCCCCTGACGGGTGAGGGACAGGCTGCGGGTGGTGGCTGCCCGGGCTGGAGCGAAGCCTTTGGCACCGTCCCCACAGCATCTCCTGCAGCCACCGGCTGCTCCCGGCCGGGCCGGGGGGGCTCTGCGCGGGGTCAGGAGCTGGGGGGCGGCCGGGCCAGGGAGCGGTGGGGAATGGAGTCACATCCCGCTGGCGCCGGGCACACGGGGGGTTCCCCAGGGCTCAGCGCCGGGGCCCGTCCTGCTGCGTGTCTGCACCGCCGGGCTGGGCGAGGGGAGCGAGTGCCCCCTCAGTCAGGGCAGGGGGCACCCAGCTGGGGGGGGCTGAGCTGCTGGGGGGCAGGGGGCTCTGCGGGGGGGCTGGGCAGGCCGGGCCCAGGCGCTGAGGCCAGAGGGTGAGGGTCGGCAGGGCTCAGCGCCAGGCCCTGCCCGTGGGGCACAGCAGCCCCCGGCAGCGCTACAGGCTGGGGCAGGGGGCTGGGAAGGGCCCGGCGGGACAGGGCCTGGGGGGGCTGGCTGGGCCGGCTGGGCGGGAGCCCCCCGTGTGCCCAGGTGGCCAAGGCGGCCAGCAGCGGCCTGGCTCGTGTCCCAGGCCGTGTGGCCAGCAGGGCCGGGGCAGCGCCCGTCCCCCTGCGCTCGGCACCGGTGCGGCCGCCCCTGACTCCTGGGCTCAGGGTTGGGCCCCTCAGGGCCAGAGGGACATGGAGGGGCTGGAGCGTGTCCGGAGACGGGAACGGGGCTGGGGAAGGGTCCAGAGCACAAGTGCTGTGAGGGGCGGCTGAGGGATCTGGGGGGGTTCGGCCTGGGGAGGGGGAGGCTCAGGGGGGCCCGTATGGCTCCCTATGGCTGCCTGACAGGGGCTGCAGGCGGGGGGGGGGGGGGGGGGGGGGGGTCGGGCTCTGCTCCCAGGGAACAAGTGGACAAGAGGAAACGGTCTTAAGCTGTGCCAGGAGAGGTTTAGATTGGGGATTAGGAAAAACTTCGCCACTGAAAGGGTTGTCAAGCTCTGGAACAGGCTGCTCAGGGAGGTGGTGGAGTGACAATCCCTGAAGTGTTTAAAAAACCACACAGATGCAGTGCTTAGGGACATGGTTTAGTGGTGGACTTAGCAGAGCTAGGTTAAGCATTGAACTCATTCTTAAAGGTCTTTTCCCACCTAAACAATTGTAATATTCTACGTCAGTCCTTCCTTCATCTGTAAATTTACCCAGCTTCAGGAGAAACTATATAGTCATTAAAGCTGTGTAATAGCATGATCTGTTCTTAACTTGCTAGATTTAAAATATAAATGCTTGCTTGAAATATTTGCTTAGATCATTTAGCATCTTCCTGTTAGAAAAGTCGCCTGCTATGACACAAATTACTATCTTCTGTTGTTCTTGGGGCTGTCAGTTTTTTGCTGTAAGTCATTCACTTTACTGGAGCCAAATTTCAAAGAAACAAGTATCTGTTTGTGCCACCCTTGCTCATATAGCGTTTACCTTGTTTAGCGCAATAGAGTTGATAGGATAGATTGATACAGTGAAGGCTTGGTTAAATTGGACTCTAACACAACTTAACATGAATTAAAATCAAAATAGTCACAGCTGGATTTTAGTTCATGCCTCATTCAACAGTAGTCATGCACAAACCGCAGGTTTTTTTATGCAGGCTATAAAAAAATTGTATTGTCTTTGTACTGTGACTTCACCATGCTGAATATTTAATACTTACAAACTTCAGGTAAACACTCATGAAAGATTTTCTATGACTGTTCAAGAACAGGAGATGTTCTGGCGTGTGCCACTGCACAAGTATATTTCTGAAAAATTAATAAATGAGAAAAATGTGTGTGGTTAAAATACTTTTGAATTCAATATATTTATGAATATCATTTTTGTAAGAGTTGTATGCATTTAATTTGAAATATCAAAACCTGGATTTTTTTTATATTTTCATTTGTTTTTATACTATAAAAAAGCACAGGGACTCTTCTGACATTCTTCAAAGGGCACTCACTGCAATCAAATATAATGATGAAATAAACTATAAATCTTGCTTCAAATATTTGAATTCAACTTTCTGAACTTTGAGATCCAGAAAAACATATCATTACTGGCCTGGATATACTATACCTACTTTTATAGCTTCACCAGAGTAAGGTCATAGTATCTCCCAAGTACACTGGGTTTCCAGATGCACTGAAAATATTAGTGCTGCAATTTTTTTTTTTTTTTGCATTCAAAAGAATGTAAACTTGCTAAGATTAGCTACTGACATCTACAATAATCTTTAATATCAGTGTATGACAAATTAGACTTATAAATTAAATGTTGAGTCAATTCCAGTCCTCTTGCAGATCCAGATGTATAAGCATCACCAGAGTTCTGCTCTTTGCTCTGCAGTTTTTGTCTCCAGGTACTACAGCACGCAGACATACATTTTGGATAGACAGCTTTTTAGAATAAAAAGGAGTTTTGCTCTGCCATTAAACATAAGGGTGCACTAATAAAAAGCTCTTTTTAAATCCATGAACAGAAAAAGAAGCTGGTTTAGACTGTAATTATTTCCTAGAATCTTCAAGCAAGAAATGTGAAAAGCTGCTCAAAAATGTCAGTTTGTCTCTGCTTCTGCCCCATATCATAGGGAATGGCATAGGGTGCCTGATCCAAAGATTAAATCAGGTTATTTCCATTTATTTCAGCTGGCTTTGAATCATGCTCTAAATTAGGGAATGATAACTGCCTTTAAAAAGCAATCAGTTACAATACACCAAAGGCATTTAAGCAGCAACCAAAGAACTGCATGGAGAACTGGCTGTCAGAGTTCACAAAACATGCCAAAAACACTGGAAGTTTTATTGCAAAGTGGGTAAGGATACATTTCTAGATCTTAAATTATGCTTACTTTGTTAAGTAAATAAGATCAGACTGATAGTACACAAACAGCTGGGGAACCCTTCAGGAATTCTGATCTGAAAGGCATGAGCAGCTCACCTGAGTGGGGGCTTTATGCTAGTTTAAATCACAAAATGGTCTCCTATTTTAGTAAAATATTTACTTCCTTCTGAGAGCTGTACTGCAGGTTTGATTTAGAGCACACTTTACCTGGGAAATTCAGGCTGCAGGCACCTCACCTGGGTATCAAACAGCTTCTTTTCATCTTTGTTGAGGTAAGTTTGCCTTGAATATCTTATTATATCTGCATTGTAGCTATAAAGTAGCAAGTCTTGCTGATTTGATGCAACACCTCATCTCATGCTAGGCTATCCTGGGACCTGAATTTTGAAGCACTCAGGTTTTTTTAGCAGCTGAGCACCATTCAGACATTGATTCTTCAACTCATTCTCATTTTCTCCTTGGGAGAGTTTGCAGTGAGCAGCACCCCACTAATATCCTCCACTTATAACTAGCATTTTACTTTCTTGGATGCTATGGTTCTTGATTGTCACCTCACCATATTTCTTCATATGTCACTTCAACATATCTGCTACAGTCTGAGGATTGTGCAAGGTATGCTGCAAATGTTCACAAGTACTGGCCTTGTACAGATCTGCAAAAATAACTTTTTCCCCCCACCCCACCCCCCTCCCTCCCCGGAGTCCTGTCAAGCTTTTCAGGCCCTCCTTACTTGCCACTTAGCTAGAATTTTTCCTGTCCCTAAACCACTTTGACCACAGTATGTGAATAAAGCATTGAAGTCAAAGTATATATCCCCTTAGTACAAGTCAGTGTCCTAAAACTTTCTCATCCTGGTGAAGATTCTCTGTTGCCACACCATCCCTCTCAGCCAGCCTTGGACAATAAGTTTCCTTTAATTCAGCAGTTCTTTTTAGCATACTCATATTTATGAATATAAATATACTAGATTAACACCTGCTTGGAATGTCCATTAGCTGCCTCCAGCAATGAAGCGTGAAGCGTTTCCTATCAGATCACAGCCGATTAAAAGCACAGTGACTGTTTGTTGTACATGGCTCAAAAATCAGCATTCACAGTTTGCACAAAGATTCCATTAAGCATCACAGCAGGGTGATGAAGTTCAAGTAGCACAAAAGAAAGGAGCATCCTTCCCTGTGAAATAGCTTTGTTGGCATCCTAGAGTCTGATTCAAATATTAAGTATTTAAAACAAGTTGCCTTTTAAATTGCTTTTGGTGCAGTATCATGCAGCTGTGTGGGTTCTGTAAAGCTGAGAACCAGAACTAAGAGTTATATACAACTTGTAAGAGCTGTCAATCTGATCACTAGTTTGTAACTTTCTTGCCCATTGTCCTGAAGATGGAGGTTGACCTAGACGGTGCACTGGTAGCAGAGAAGTCTGTTGTTGATTGTCTTGCCTAGCAGGTCTCTCAAAGTAAGCATCGTTATAATAACTGGTCAGCTAAAATAAGGTTTAAAAAAAATGCTTTAAAATGTTGTCAAATCTCCTTATGCAGTTGCTTTTTCATAAAATACTAATTTCATTTTAGCAGGTAGTAACAGCTGTTTAAGGCTTAGAGTTTACGATGTAATCAAAAATTCAATTCTGCTTGAACATTATCCAGAGAAGTCACTGTCACTTACACAAGATCTCAATGTACCACTAGAAAGGGTAAGACTTGGACCTTAAATAGCTAATCCCCGTTCTTGCTATTTTATTTTGTAGTGTTATTTTCATAGTGGTCATAGCAGTATGAACATTCAAACACAAATTAATTTCTGCACTACAGGTCTGCATTTTTTGTAGGGGTGGTGGGAAGTTTTCAGGCCATCAAGTGAACTTGATAGTAATCACAGAGTTCAGGCCACAAAGCTGTGTGACATGGACTTCAAACATGTTTTGACAGACGGCACTTGCAATTAAACACAAACTTAGTGTCCTCTGGCTTCAAGGCTGAAAACTCCCGATGTCACTTAAAATTATTTCATTACATTTTCCAAAAAGGCATTTTGAGATTGGCACTATGGGGTGACTATGGGCTAGCTACATCTCTAAGTTTAAGATAAATGGTAGGTAGGTGACTCTTCTAAATCCCGTGATTTGGCTCTTCTGTCATATAAAGATAATGTCTAAGACTACTTCTGCTCCACAGCCAGAATGTGCTGTAAGAGCCACCCAGCTTTGAGTGCAACAGGCTGGACTCCTTGGTGTTCTGTGTACTTCAGGCAGTTTCCAAACCAGGATGAAGGTTCATCCACATAAGAAGCCTTAGCAAAATCTGCCTTGGATTCAGTTCTGCAGGAAGGAGTTACTCATTGCATGACTATCTTAATCTTTTAAGGCATAAGACTATGTTCATACATTTGCACTTACTTTTTCTGCTTATTTGTGCCAGAAGCCCTGAAACCCAAGCCTGTACTGGAACAGGTAATTCCCTTGCATAACAAAAACCTAGTATCAGTCCCATTTCACACTCAGCAAGGCTGCCATTCCACATCACAATTCTACTTGGCAATCAACCTGGGAGAAAGACAGCTGGTGAATAATGAATGGCTGTAAGAGCTTTTGAATAATAGGACTGCTTAAGTGAGATGATAAAAGATAAATTTGTACTCCTGCATATCCTTTCAAATACCATATGTTAGCAGTTTGTTCCATGTACTTTTCTTAGCACATACATAGGTATTTAGGGAAAATATAGGAAAGGGCATGGTGAGGACAATGGGGGTTCTTTCAGTCTGACAAAATCACTTAATTTATGTAGAGGTCACTTTATGCATCACCTTCAAAGAAATAAACTAATGCATTTTCCTGCATTCAGAGAGCAGGAGGCATGATAGTATCTTCCTATATTAGAAACAATTGCAAGCTAGCTAGAAGCTCAGGCTCCTGAACATAACTTATTTTCAGAACTATAAATAGTTTCCACATTTAAGGACCCAATCAACAGGTCTCCATTAATCTTTTAGCTTATTTAGAATACACTATAAAAGTGACTTCTATTTCACTATTTAATATGGTTGAAGTGGATCAGTTCTGATACATAGCAACCTCAATCATTTACAGCCTTTTGAAAACCAGACACACACTGCTTCCATGGTTCAGAATGCACCTGCTGTCCATACTAAAATCCACCCTTATTTCCCAGAACTCTTCACTAAAGTGCACTTTCTCCATTACTCTTCTAAACCCACATACATATTGCAAACCTAAATTTGCTATCTCTACCTAACTGCCAATTTTCTCTGCAATGGATGCATTTCTTTCTTCCCTTTAACAGTCCTTATCTCTCATTCTCTCCAAAGGGACATGTTGAGTTCTTCCTAATCTTCACTCTCACTCACATATTAATTCTTCTCCCCAAAACTCTTTCCAGTGAAAGCAACATTATTGAGATCCACCCTCACCCTGCTCCCCTGAAATGCATCTGCTCCTACTTTGTTCTAATGATGTGTTTTCTTACTAATTGGTTCAACACAGTTTGTGAAGGGAAATGGCACATTTGCCTGGAATATAATGATTTTTATAGTTAGTAAAATAATATAAATGATAAAATAACCTCCTAGAAAAAGTATTAATAGTCACAAGCACATATAGCTGTGTTTAGGCACTGAAAAATTAAGTGGATAATTAAGGTCCCACAACATTATATGTTTGGTCTTGAAACACACCTTTTCTTGAACGTAACTATTTGCTCTCACAGATCAGCACTTCTGAACATAATTTGGGTTCTGTCCCCATACATATTTATACAAACTGTACTTGAAGCTCATTTCAGCATAATCTTCTTTTAGCACCAAGCTGGGATCATGTGGTTGGTTCTGATCAGTCTAATTAGAGTGCACTTTTTGGGGAAATACGATCTGGCAATAGAATGCAGCACTTTTACTTACACAAAATCCAAGGCAAAATTGCTGCTTTTCAGAAATGCACCAAACCTCACCGCCCATGAAACTGTTCTAGTTCAGTTATTCTGCTTAAAATCCTGCTTGGGCCTTGAGTGTTGATTTGTCTTCAGTAACATCCATGCTTAAGAAAATCCAATTTCAGACTGTTCTGTACCTTGTTTTGTTTTAATCAAAAAATGTCAGTAAGTTGAAGTGACTTCATTGTTCCAATAGTGCTTCATGAATTGCTGCAATTCTAGAAATGTTGTCAAAGAACACTACTCGGTCTGTGAACTTAAAAGGGATCCAACAGCAACAACAGAATGATCACTCATGTTAAGGTTTTGGGACAGCTTCCCCCACTTGCTAAGAAGGATGCCGCCCTCCATTTGCAAGTACATTCCACAGATGTCTACCTACAACTTTAATTAAAGACCCAGATATTCTAATAATTTACTTTTCCTAGTTCACTTCAACTCACATTGTTCAAATCAGCCTCTTGTCTCCCTTTCTTTTGTATACACATCCAAGCTCGTATCTGTATAGGCTAAACTGTCATGGTGATGCTACAGGCTCATTCAGCCTCTCTGTATTTGCTGCCCACAGATGATTTTCTCCATTCGGTGACAGGAATGTGCTAGCAGCTGCAGAAAGTTAAGTTGAAGCTCTGCCAGAAAGACCCTGGAGCCACCCAGGCATTAGGACAGCTGCCAGGCAGAGGCTTACAATGTTACATTACGCTGTTTCCCTTATACAAAAAGTATCAGCATTTCTTTACCTTTCTCCAACTTAGGTAAAGAGCATTTGCTTATCTGCTCTTACATCAGAGGAAGAAGGGACTATGGGAAAAACGTGCCTGTTGTACAGCCGAAGGCAGGGATGCTTCCAGTCCAGAGTTCTTATATGCTAAGGACATTGGAAATGATTTCCCAATTTGATTATTTTAAAAGACAAGGCTTCTTTGGAGAGGAAATGTCTTCCCCCCCCCCCCCCCCCAAGAATATATGTGAGAGTTTAAGGCTTAGATTTAAAGTTTATTTCAGTGGGTTCTGAAGCTCTTAAATGCCTCTGAGAACACGAGGCTACATGATTTGACCATAATCTCTGGTACACTTAAGCGCAGAACCATGACTGAATTCTCCAATGACACATTACAGCACTGGTTCAGACTTAGTGAACTGAGCTTGTCTGAGTAGTTCTCCTGATGCTACTTTGGGGAGGAGGACAAATCCTACTAATGGTTATGTGTGGGATCCATGCATTCAGACTGGTAATCCTGAATCTGAAACCTGACAAGGGACAGTGGCACAACTGAGAAGACAGGGCAAATTTAGCTATTCCTGCCTTATGCAATATTGTTTTCTTAAGGCTGTGAGGTACTCAGAGACAGGAAGATGGACTGAAATGGATGAAAAAACAACGCCATTATTCAGTGTACAGGTTCAGACTTGAACAGTTACAGTCTAGTCTTCATTTGATGTGACCTGAGTTGTATAAATTTATATCTGCAAAGAAGTTTATTTTATAAATTAGTAGTATTAATAATGTAGTATAAATAATAAAAAATGTAGTAGTATAAATGATGTAGTTATAACACAAAACGGGCCTCATTAGGATGACAGCATATTGGTGATGGGCCCTAAGCCTTCTAGCCTGACCTCCCTGGCCATTCTGACAGGAATTTTTGCTTAGACTTCTGTTAGCATCTTTCCAACTTCAGCTTAAGAACTGCAATGATGGAGCCTCAGCTATCCCCTTGAACCACTGTAAAACATGCTATTATGGCTACAGATTCTTTTTCTATTGTCTAACCTAGACTTAAACCCTTATCTGCTAGTGTGAAACAAACAGTAATCTTGGCTACTGTGAGAAAGAAGCATTATTTACTTGTTTCTGAACCGTTTCCTCTGTCTTTGTGGGGGATCCCCTCCAAGTATGTTTTATCATGTGTCCCTTATTCAGAATTAAGTATGCTCCTCTAACAGTGGGACCATTTATACTATTCAATCAGTCTGAATATTCAGAGTTTAACTATCCGAAATTTTCTTCAGATTTCCACTAAAAATCTGAGCAGCATTCCTTGGCTGATCCTTTACTCTGCCTGAACAAAGCCTCTGAAAACTCCTACCTTTTATGCTTCTGCTTCAAGCTCTCCCTGAAAAAGAGCTGGTTACTAAAGCTGTCTGGCCTGTCCATGATTTCCAGAGCAAGCAGAACAATCACAGGTCTGCAAGAGAAGACAGACCAGTTTTAAAATTATCCAACTGTTACTTGTGCATGGAGTTTATTTGCACTAATTCTTCCCTGTATAAACCACCAGTACAGAAAATGTTTGCCAGACAGCAGCAATATTAATTTTCTGAGGTCTTCTAACTCAACGACACCTACCAGGAAGAATATTCTATCTGGAAAATAATTAAAAGTAAGGTTGGTGTGGGCTCATTTGACAAAGAATAATTTTTTTGGAGTCTATTGTTTGGGTTCTTTTCCATAGGAATGTGATCAGCCCTCACTTTCACATGAATGAGAAATAAATTCCTATTGACAGGTCCGCACAAGCTCTCCCACCACCAGTGTTAAGCTTTAGATCAACTACCAATGGATTCATTCTTTCAGCACAAGTAGGTTTAGCTTTTCTGAAGATAGATGGATAGAGGACCCTCCATCAAGGTAACTGGAATTCTCAGCACAGAAACAGAAATACAAACATCACACTCTGCTAATAGGCTTCTCTGGAGAAAAATTCAGGAGCTTGTGCTACTGCAGCATCCTACAATTATTTTAAACAGGGGGAACTCTTCAACAAACTCTTCTTGTTGCCCTGTCATTGAATAACTAGCCTATTAGCATAAGACAAGACATATATTGGAGCCCTGACTGTTAGAAGCTGTTTTAAGATGACTCCAGTGCTGCTCTAAGTTTCTGGAGAGGCAAAACTAAACATTCAAGATATTTGCTCATTCTGGGGTGCATCTTTCAAAGGACACTGCATTTAATTTGCCCTTTCACCGAGACCAGCATTTAAAGGGTTTTTGTCAGGTAACAGCTGGGATATCACAGAGTAATTTCAGAGAAATCCAAAGGCTGCCCTCACAGCTATCACAAATATTAGTCACTACTGACCTGGCTTGATTGAAGCCAGTGACAGAAGACTGAGAGTCTTAATCCCTTACTCCCAAACTGCCTGGCTTTGTGTTACAAAGACAAAAAGAACAGACTATTACATTTTTGGGTGGAATTCCTCAGCCTAAGGTTTGTTTGCATACATTACTTTCTGTTTTGACTGTGCTGCTGGCTGCATATGCTTCATTTTTATCCTAAAGGAAAAGTACTGCTACTTTTCCTTTTAGCTTACCGATTTTAGGGACCCGTCCTTTCTTTTCTTGTCAGCAGATGAGCTCACTTCTTTATTTTTTTTCTCCACAGTTGCTACTTTTTCATTTGTCCTTTTTTCTTGCAGCTGTGTTTTGGGCTAGTTACATGCTACCACCTGACAATAAAATCACTTTTTTCTATGCTATTTAATCTCCAAAACACAATTATTATTATTATTATATGAAAAACCTAGTGACAGGTGATAGCAATATCTTTTGAAATAGCCAGGGCAAAGCCAACAGTTATTTATGCCACTTATTTGCTTCTTGTGCAGACTGGAGCAGCAGCTGTGCTCCTATTTCTAATTCTATACTACCTTCCACTTGCAGACTATGGGTAGAGGGAACAGGTACTGCTTGGCCCTACCACAACACACAACACAACAAACACAGAAACTGACCAGCAAAAGCCCAGAGAATTGAAATGTTTCCACCCATAAAACAAATTGCATTGGAAAAGCCTCAATAATTTAGCTATGTGTTTACCTTTATCCAGACTTTAAAATCTCAGTTCTATTAATAGATTATGCAGCAGCTTTCTAATTTATTAATAACCCTGCAAAGCTATCCCAACAGGACTATGCAGATAACTGCCAAAGAAAAGGTCCACTGCAAAGAAGCCACAAACGAGAAATCTGATCTTTGCAACATCAGCACCCATGGAGCTCTGCAATCAGAGGCTATCAGCAGTTCACAGGTTCCAACCTCCAGGTGATAACTGCACAATCTACTAAACGCAGATTCCATGTAATTAAACATTAACGGATAACCTAAAGCCTCCTACCCAGTGGGGTCCAAAACCCATTAAAGCCTGCCTCTCATAAAGTATGGCCAGAACACATTTTACATGCAAATCTACAACCAAGCTCCCTGCAGCCATTGTGCATGCAGAATGACTTTGATTTTTGCTTTATGAAATACTTTTTTCTGATTCTGTATCACCACAGCCATATGCTGTACCTCAAACACAGTGATGTACCTTGCCTTTGGACATCCCACACACAGTAAGGTGCATTGCAAACACTCCTGTATCATTCAGGTAGAGCATTCAGTATGAGAATATAATTAACAGGCACATGTAGAAACTTTAGCATTATAAGTGTAAAATTAAAAAATGTCTTATATACTAAAAGAAGTTCTAGAGCTGACATTTAAAATGCCAAGTAAGCTGACTCCAAGGAATCATGTCATAATTTAAAAATTCCTTTATAAGTAGCTTATTGAAGTCCAATAAAATAGCAGCTTTAAGCATATTACAAACACAGGTAGCAGAGGTTAAAGGTGGTCGTTATAGGACTAAGCGGTTATAAGCCACAACTAAACTACTCTGACTTGAAAAGCTTTTTTATAGATAAGAGCATCTTTTAATATCTTGTAATTAAAAGCATTGATATTAGTGTCTATAAATCATAAGACGTGTCTTCTTGGGTGACCTGCACATGGATTAGCCCAGTCCAAGTGGTGAGCATCACCGCTTTACAAAGCAAAGCTAGAGAAATCTGTTCCGAAATGGTGCTTTCTCCTACATATTGCTGTGATTTCAGGAGCATGTATGAGGACAGGCTGTGCTACAGGAAACTGAATTATGGATTTCTTCCTCCAGAAGAACAAGAATGGGGAGAATTATCTTCTTTTTGAGCATAGGAAGGGACCATAGAAACAATCAGATTATCACAAACTGAGCAACCTCCTCTTCATCTTTAGGGCAAAGTGGAAAGCTTAGCAGCCTGCAGAGAATGAGGACCCAAGCTCTTACCCACACCAGCTAGTTAAGACTAAAGGTACCACCAAGCTCAGAAAAGAGTTTCTACGGATGGAAGATGTTCAGGAACAGAGCTACTCACTGGGATTACAGGAAAAGTGGACACTTGTGGATCCTTGCTCTCGAGGGCTGAACAACTAATGGTCAGAGGCTGATTTCATGCCCTCACAGCTTTTACATGGTACACCGTGTAGTAGGGAAGTTCATTGCCAAGAGCAGTCTCATGGCAAATGGTTCACGTTGGAGGTAAAGGAGTCTGGAAAGGACATGGATTCTTGCCAAACACAGTGCTCTAGCTGCACCACGTGGTACTGGCATATGAGTATCTGGGTCAGCCTGGCAATAGCACCTCTCCAAGGATGACCATCTTGGTGTTGCATAATGGTGTAGAAACATCTCTGTTTTTATAAGCAAATAAAAAGTTGAATGTTGTGAAGCCTATGCAAATTATTTTCAAGCTTATCAAATGTAAAGCCACTTAAATTTATCTGTGGGAATCTAGCCTTTCAGTGCTTTCCAGCTAAAGGGTGAATATCAAAGCAGGATCTTGGTGGTGTTTTATACTGCATACTTCTAGCATAAAATACAATTGCTTAGTTGGGAAAATGGTGTTAAATTTTACTTCCTCTTCAGACACTTATAGCTGAAACACTCTGCAGACAGTACACACAGACCTCTTCAAGAACTGTGTTCTGAAGGCTTACTTTAAAATTCAGGATGGAGCCCTGAGCAGTCATCTCAGCTCCTGACTACTTCTTAACCTCTGCTTAGGCTTTTAAGGAAAAGATACACCCTTACTGAGAAACAGCTCTAAGTTGTAACACTAAATCACCTAAGTCTCTTAACTAAATGCAGGACAATTAAGTCTCTGAATGCTCTCACACCTCTTACCATAAATTATCATAACCTTCCAGACTAACATGGCAAACCTAGCTCTATCCATCAGGATACCTTATTTTCAAACTGCTTCTCTTAACAAGCACAAAAACCATATTCTTAAGAGCAATGGAAAGAGATAGCGGATATTTACACAAGGAAAGTAGTCAATGAAAAGGGAAAAGCTAAGGTTGCAGACATGACACCAAACCACAAAATAAGATGAAGATGTGTTGAACAAGGAGCAAGAAAGTAAGATCTTTCTTTTAAGTTTTCTTGGAACAACACTACTATAGCATTCATTCTATATGTGATGATTTAAAATGGTTGTGCATATCATGAGACACATGAACATTGCAATGAGTACAGATCGTGCCAAGAAGCTCTGGGTTATCAGTTTGGGTTCCATTGGAGTAAGAATTTCTGTGAGGTGATAACAGCACCAAGAACACTGGAGAAGGGTGGAGAACAGAAGGCAGCAGTTTTAAGGCCAGCCTAAGAAAGTCCTGGGAGCTTCTGCTTTGGCTAGTTCCTTGGCCCTTCCTCTTTAGCCTTCCCAGAACTTCAGTCAGAAGTCAGAAAACCCTGTTGTACTAGCACTGGAACTTGCCAGAGCTCAGCCTGCAAAACAGCATAAAATATTTGTCTCCTCAAAAGCATAGTGAGGAATTATACCTGGACTCTATACTGTCCTGAGAAACCTCCCAGACATATTCTTAGAGAAAGAAGAAAAAAAGCCCGCCATTTTTATAGCTCCTATCACTGTACATATGATTCTCTATATTCATCACAAGTCGTACTCAAACTCCTGAAAACAAAGACTGAATTTAAGCTCTGCAGCGCAGGAAGAATAGAGCTATAAGAAAGGATCCTGTAGATTACCCAGCAACAGGACTTCACCTACTTGAACAAGGGCTCAATCTACTGTGACCCTAATTCCCCCCGGGTTCATGGGTGGGTTCTCTCATGATGCTCCTCTATAAAAATACAGAGAGCAATTCACACTTGAAAGCAGGTTTCTAGGCTGCAGGCAGCTTGGGCAGGTGTGGCTGCTCTGCCTGCAGCTATATGTAGAAAGCTCTTACAGCTAAGATCTGGGAGTGTTACGAGTTGAGGCAAACAAAGACTACTGGAGTCTTGATTAGAGAAACTGAGGATTGGGAAGATACTTTTCATACTTCAGCTGCTGCTGGTCCCTGGGATATAGAAAGCATTACTTTGATCCTTGGGGCTGTGCATTTGCTTTTTAGCCAGGGCCTCACTTCGGTCAGACCTTTGCTCCCACTAGCAAGCAAGTCTTGGAGGAGGAATGTGAGAGGCTTCAGGACTCATTAATAAAGATTCATACCTACTCATGAGGGGGACCTCACCAGTTAAAGTGCTACCTTAGGGAATATCTGCTACCATCACAGATAGGGGTAATATAAAGATAACCTAGTTAAATTTAGACCACTGTTGATACCAGGCTACCTAGTTTAGCCACAAGCGCACAAAGCTCTGTATGAGCTAACTTGCCTAGTAGGCCTGTGGGTCGCTTTTATTAGCACATCTTATGCTCTCTTAAAATACACCTCCTCAGTTCTTCCAATATACTGTGTGGGAAGAATATGCCTCACAGTAACTTAACTGTTAAGTGGATTTGTATGCATACCACCCACACAACTTGAACATTTAGAGAATTTCCAACCATACCATCTCTCATATATATATATATATATATATATATATATATATGCATTAATGCAATCACCATTTCAGAGTTTCTTCTTTCTATGGGGCTATGCTGGGCCAGCCTCTGGTTTCTTGCTAACTGGCTGTCTGCTGCAAAAGAGCTGTTAATAGTTTTACCCTGTTGAACTACTCAATCCACAAATTCAGAGTGGGGAAGCTATCTTAATATCCATCCTGTTATTCTCTCAAGGCTGAGATTTTGTAATCATGTAGTGGGCACATTGGAAAGGTAGAAGGCTTCCCTGTCCTCCAGCATTCCTTCTGGGGTCTGCATCTTGTCTTTTCCCTATTTCAAAAGGGAATCATACTAAAGTAGAGGTATATAGTGCTCTCCTCTCACCCCCTGCGCTGAGCAAGAGAAGGGAATCGGTTCAATGGTGGTATCAAAAGAAATCCATGGCTTTAGAATACTCCACAAGTCAGCCAGGATTAAATGAAGCAAAGTATGCTGTAAAACAACTGGAACACCCAAGTAATGGGAAAACGACTTAAATGATGTCACCATGGCAGATCAGTTAGGATCAACTGAATTACGGCTTCTCATATGCTGCTGCTTATGCACTTCCTTGAGACATACATTTAAAGGGCAGACAGCAAGTCATATGTTTTGCTCTTTATATGTAAATTTAATGCATTCAGTTAGCAAACCCTAATCATGTAGATTGCAAAGGTTTTATCTATTTGCAATACTGAGCTTACTCTTACATTTCTAGGTCCTTGTTTTTGGTAGCATGTGTGCTGCCAATACACATCTGGCATATAAACTGCAGATGAACATTCACAGATGGCATAAAATACCTAAGCAAATGGCTTGCCCAAATATAGATGTGGATGAAATTACTCAGATTGCATTGCTGGCAAAGTTTTGCAAGTATGTGAAGCTGTACATGAAATTTCTCTGCAAATAACTTTCAGGCTAATGCCTTTACCCAATGCTTAAGGAAATCTTCCACAGCAGTTGATCACCACCTGGATTAAATTCATATGACTTCAAATTTCATATAGTGTCTAGATATTAGATTTCTAAAGACAGACTTCTGAAGGAAAAATGTTCATAACATGCATGCTTTTTTCTTGCCGTTGCACATACATTTACCATAATTACACGAACAAGCTGAGTGAACAGTTTCTGTTTAGATGACCAAAGATGTCTCCGCATTTCACTACTGTAACACAAATTGTACATGCTTCACATTGTAATACAAGTTTTGAACAGTGTCACCCAAATGTTTAACCACACTTGAAACTAAGGCAACTAAAATATGTAAATACTGATTAAATATTTTCACCTGTGCTAACACAAAGTGGATGAGAAAAGCTGAAAGCATGTGGCTAAAAATAAATGTAAACAGCAGTACCTTTATCAAAGAATGATGTTTTGAGTTTACAGTTCACCATCTGCTGTATACATTTAGTTTCTTCTGTTCCTTCATCCCTTACAAGATTAAAATAATTTTATTTTAAACATAAATCCTATTAAATAAACTCTCTACTATACAGTGTCTCTAATCAAAATATATTGACAGTCATAAAAGCCCCAAAATACAAAAAAACAACACAGTGGGAGAGCTGTGCCTGAGGTTCCAGAATTTTGTCCTTAATGAAAAGCCTTACTCAAAGGGTGGTTCATTCTTCAGGAGAAATGGCATAACCCGCATCTGGTTGCCATACTGCAGCAATTTGGCAGAAGGGATAACGGATGCTGGGACTCCAAACTGCTCCCGCATTCTTTTCCCTGTGTCTAAAGGGAGTTGCACAGAGCTATCACTGAACTGTTAATGGGTGCAAGATGTGTATTTCTGCAACACTGAGGACTGTGAGCATGTGCAGGAAGTGAGGGGTGGCAAGGCTTTTACAGCTAAAGGAACCACTTAAAATTCTGTTACTATTCAACTAATGTGCATTTTCCTCCCTTCTCTCACTAGTAAGGCATCTGTCTTCCTTCTCATCCCCTCAATGTGGCCATGAAATGGCTTGAAACATGAAACAGACTAGCAAAGCCTGTGGAGTGAACCATAATTGTTCCCTATGAGCTACTGGTCCCCTGGGGAAGATTCGGATCAGATGCAGTGCAAACCTGGCTAAATCGCAGCTCATAGTAATCAAGCAGCTTCACCACACAGAAACAGACACTAATTGTATGGATTTCTCAGCCAACTATATCTTCATTAGGCATCATAATCTATGCTGCATCTTTTTTACAACACCATCTCATTACTTATCAGCCCTGAGCAGAGACTCACGTTGAAGGCAGGGACTGATGACTGCACAGAGAGCTCACTGGTTTCAAACACCAACCTTAAGAGATGCAGAAGGACTGCGGAAGGAGCACAGCAGGTCTTAATTGCCAGGGAACAATTAGAACACTTGGCCTATATGAGATGCTGTTATCCTTATTTATGCAGGTAAAGCAAATTAGAATCACTAATCCACCCATCCACAAATAAGTTTCGAAGGATAGTCTGTGAATGCTTTCATACTTTCACAAGTCCAATTATATTTTGCATAACTTGAGTGGCTACTCAGCAGGTCTCATACAAGTGAGAATTGCACCAAACTTGGAACTACTAATTTTAAGGTGACCTAAAGAAGCATCTGAATGACACATAATTTTGGGGTGGAGGGAAACTTGCTGGAATCCTTCAAAGTGTAGATTATTTAAATTTTTATTTATCTGGCACAAAAATAAATGTTCTATATGCAGAACAATCCTGTATGAATGCCTCATGCATTTTGGGTTTAAGGACAACAGCAAATAGAAGCACTATGAAGTGCTGGTAAAGTCTTGCTTCCAGTAATAATGACTTCTCCAGAATAAAGCCACTCTAGGTCCTAGGATAAACTTATCCATAAAGCTTTTGCCAAGTAGTACCAAAAAATCTCAAATAAAATTTAGCTGTTATTTCTGGGTATTGCCAGAAGAAAAACCTCAGCTGTTCATTGCCAGAAGGGATTAATGACATGAGCATGGGGATTTTTTTGGCACTAATCTGGTTTATTCCCCTAAAGCAAGTTAGAAAGTAGGATTGGATAGGAAAAAAATGTGGGTTTTCTTTCATTATGTCAAATGTTCTAGTAAACTGATACAAGGTGCAACTTGTTCAACCACCATCTTTTGGATAGATTTGACCCATATAGCTGTTTCCCTCTGCATGGTGAAATTCAAGAATAAATGTAGTACTGCGCTGAACACAGTGGCAAGCCATAGTCAAATTAAACTCCCCTTGGCATGAAAATTAATGGTGGATTTCCATTTTCCCCAGGATTGGTCTGTGATGTTACTATTGTTACAACAGAAAAAAACCCACTGAATTCTTCCAGAAGTGATCCCAACTTTAGTCATGCTTATAATAGAACTATGCATCTAAGGGTTCCTCAGCTTGAAAATGAGCAAGATACAGGTAAAATAATAACAGTGCATGCCATACAGTTGCTCACTCATGCTTCCTACTTTCTGACATCACAGGATGGTGTGTAATTTAAGCTACGCTGTGTGTTCTTAGCAACCAGATGGCAGTAAAGAATCCTGCAGGATTTTGTGTTATTTCAGTCTGGGGAATTGCATTTTTATTCCATGAACTCTACTTCCTTGGCTCCAGCTCAGGCAGTTCTGGCTCTTACGTGCTTTCCAGTGTAGAGTACTTTGCATGACCTCCTCTAAAAACCGATGTTGTGTCACTGAGCACCATCTGTTGGGAGGTGCTCTTCTGTGTATAATATATGCTGGGTTAAATCCAGTCCACTGACTTTGTGGTGCTGTTGCTGAGGCTATCAGTAAGTCAGTAAGGCTTTCCAGGGACCACCTTAACAAGTGCCAGCACTCTGCGCAGAAATACACATCCCAGGAACTACCTTAGTACCATGGTTCATCAGCTCCTCTGAGCTTCCTCTGGAGAAAGGCTGAAAACTTTAACTGGGAACAGGCTGGAACGTGGTGCAGCTCCTCTGCCAAATAGTATCTTGTCATCCTCCAATAGTATTTCTAATGATACAATATTCCTCTGCAGATACCACCCAAAGTTATAGAATCATAGAGTCATATAAGTTGGAAAAGACCCTCGAGATTATCAAGCCCAACTACTAACCCAGGACTGCCAAGTCCATCGCCAAACCATGTTGCCAAGCACTGCATCTATGCATTTTTTAAACAACTCCAGGGACGATGACTCCACCACCTCTCTGAGCAGCCTGTTCCAGGGCTTAAATTACCAGCATTTTAAATAAATACTTGACATTACAGCCAAAGCTACTAGATTACTGATTTAGCTTGGTTTCTGCAAGTGAACACAAATTTAATTTTTTTAAGCATCTGATTATGTGTAGAAAAACAAGAATTTTGTGCATGCAGAAATTAAAATTAACATTTATTCTCTGACACATAAGACAACTGTAGTGGATTTCTACCATGCAACTAACTTCTCAATTATTGCATTACAAGCTGGTTATAAAGCTAGTACTTTGACAGATGAGAAACACTGTCTTAAATCAGCATAGACTTCATCTTTTCAGCTAGGTCTACCTTGAGATTTTTAAAGTTTTATTGAATTATTGTAAAACTCTTCATCTATATGTACACTAACAGTTCCCAATGTCTGCACGCTTCTAATATGAAGCATTTACATGCTTCAAACTGAAGAAACAATTAGTGTGCAAAGAAGAAATCCAGTTAGTTCTATTCCCCAGCTATACTAGGCTGCCTGAAAATCTTAGTCACAGAAATTACGTTCTGTCTAGGATTGAATGACGGTATCAGATTTCATTGAAAGTAGCACATAACCAATTCTCCTCAGCAGCTGCAAATCCATTTCTGCTGAAACAACCAAGTTTCTCTCTAGATTTTTCATTATAAATTTCCCAAGAGATAAGCAGATCACTGGTACAGTAGGAAAAACTTGACCAATTATGTTGGCTGCTCTGTATTGCTGTAATCTAGTCCCAGTGCAGAGAGATACTTTTGACTTCTGGGGAATCTGACCACATCTATGTTCAGGTTAATACCTCATAATCCTCCAAATATTACTCCCTGGCTTGCCAGAGCTCCTCCTTACAAACCTGTGCCAAAAGCAGAGAAGCTCAGAAATGCCATCCAGTACCTCCATCAACTCACTTGACAGATTTATTCACTGACGTCTGCCACTATCATGTTTTAAGTGGTGTATCTTAATTCCCTACTGTTCCAAACATTAGACTTGAAATGAAGAAACTTTACAAAAAGGTATTAAATCCCTTCTCTATGTGCATTACCACATCAGGTCACTTCTGCTGCTGCAATATTCTGGCAAAAGGGCATTTCAAAGTTCACTCCTAGAGAATTACTTTAACACCAAAGAAACTCTGCAAGAAGTACCATATAAAATAACACATGGAAAAGAAATCCTGTCAGGACGCTTGGAAGAGAAGCTGGTGATGTGACCAGTGGTCTTGGAGTGATAATTAACAGTGAGAACAGAGATGAAGCCAGACAGTCCTTTCCAGCTTTTACCAGGAAAGCTTTCATCCAGGAGGCACACAGGAGTTTCTGAGTGTTCTCAGTCCCTCAGTGCAATTCAGAGGGGAGGGAAGGGAAGGAGCTTGTAGAATTTTCTGCAGGGTGTGCACAGACTCTCTCATTTGGGCTGGCTGGCTGGGAGAAGTGAGTGCACAGAGTGATCTGCTTCTTATGGGAATGCAGTGAAGACAACTAAAACCGCTGGTAAAAGACTGGGATTCCTGAAGTATACTGCAATCCAGACCATCTTCAAGGGAGCCAGACATTATCCTTTGCCCATACTAATGTGATCGTTCTACTAAGGGAAGGAAGCCTGACCACAGTGAAGCATGCATGCCATATACCTACACATAAATCCATATATAGTGCAAAAAACCCAAGGTATTTTGTGCACAAAGCTTTCCAGCACTGCTGGTGTATTTACACGTATACATTAACAATAATGCATTTGCAATACCCAAAATTAAACTGTAAAATCCTGATTTAGTTGTTTAGCAGGTGAGATTTCAGTCTCTTAGCCACTTACACTAGCTGCACAATTTATTGACTGTACCTTTTCTTTCCCATTCCTGAAAACCTACACCATTATGGGTTTTCATTACCCTATCAATACTATCTCCTACATCTGTAGGTCCTGCCATGAAACACTTTCTATCAATCTTCTTGTAACATTACCTCCACTCTGTCTCCTTCGTGCCAGTAAATAAATGAACAAATGAATAAATGAATGAATAACACAGGATCTGAAAGAGGCAAGTAACTTGTCATCTCATGCTGTGGTTGAAAACACCAGTGATAAATGCACTTAACTCAGTACTAAGAGAATAAGTGACAGAAGCAGAACCTCCAGTAAGACTTTATACTATCAAGCAATGCAATATTCTGAAAATAGAAAATGAAGATTACATCAGCTGTTAATTTTTTTGACCCAGAACCTTGTCTGGTCCCAGTACATTATTGCTAACCTCTTCATTATAGCATTATTTCAAAATGCAAGGTTGGGAGTAGAAACTATGTAGGTCTACACAATTTTATTTCTGGATGACAAAAAATGAGTACTGAGAAAATATGAGGAAAGTAGATGGAGAAAAGTAAAAAATGAGCTCTAAAAAAATCCATCATTTTCAAAAGTAGTTCTTATATTTATCCCACAAACAATACAGTGCTACCTTAGGGTTTGCTTTGTTTGCATTGTTACATTACTTTATTATCAAGAGTGCTAATGTCCCTTTTTATGAAATATTTAAAGCAAATTATATTGCTGCAGTCTACAACTGGAGGCTATAAAACTTGCTTATGTAACAAGGAACACTGCAGTTGTCTCGATTATTGTAACTTCAATTAGCATGTTAATACAGTTAACAGGAAGCCCAAAAATGTTTACAGTTTCCTTAGTTTGAACAAAACTACTGTGTTGCAGTACATCACGAAGGTCACACAACAAGGAAGCACTAGGTAGTCGCGAAGCCTTCTCCCGCTCAGCACTGCAGCTGCTTGAAGCCCTGTTATAAAAAGGCTGTACTGAATGATTTTACAGTTGTATTTGTTTGCTTCCTGTCTTAATAGCTTACGTACCTGTTACTGATTTTCAGTCCAGAACTCCAGTCTCCAAGTTTACATGTTTTCACAGAAATAATGTTCTCTAGAACTATCACTCTTTTCAGACAGGTTGTTTAGTGTCAGTGCTGAAGAAAGATTTTTGGGATTTAAGAAATATCTGAAAGCAAATGAGCTCCAAATACATAAGACCTTTACACATAGCTACAAGTTCGGGGAAAAAAGTGTGAATGTAGTCTTATCTTTCTGCTTTTCACAATTTTTGACATGTGGCTAAGCTGGTCTAGCAAGTGCTCCTCATTATTTAGAAGAATTTCTATTACAAGGCCAATATGCAAAGTGAATAACATCACCCACAGCAAGTTCAGACTTCCCACCTGAAGCTTCCTGTGCTGCTAGGTGGCTCTAGCATTTTTTACCCTTTCTTGGACTTACAGCTACCATATTATATTTTTACTTCTCAGGATAGCAGAGATGAATAGTACTAGGTCTTTTCTTTCAGTGCTTCACCTCTGTCCTCACAGCTTTCAGCTCTGTGTTCAAATACTGCTTATTCTGAAATGACTGCAATGGCTTAATTTTGTCCAGAAAATCTTTAGTCTAGGCCGGAGATTTAGAATAAATCCAGAAAAATCAACATTTAATTGTATGGCATGCTACTGGTACCGATGGATGCTTTACAATAACACCAATGAACTCTTGCTGAAACTAATCATTACTAACTCCAATTTTAAAAAAGAAGCTGGTGCAGCTAATTTTGGAAGGGGTACATAGAAAGAGTGAGCAGTGGCAGGAATCAAACCAAGACTTTCTGTACCCCAGTTCACTGACTTCATCTCAGAACTGCAACAAGAACCCTGCACAAGGGGCAGGACTCCAGCTGTGTGCAGCATATATGAGAAACAAGGTCAGCTAGATGTGTACCGAGTAGTATTGCCACAGAGCAAGCCTCTGGCACCCAGTAATAGCTCAGATTCATGAACAGCCCTGTTGATTTCAGCACTGGACTCGTAAGAGAATAAGCATAGGATTCACCATCTGGCGTTCTGTGGATACCCACAAAGCCATAAAGCTGCTGTTCCTGAGGAAAATTTAATTTTATGACTTGTTAATGATTTTAGATCTTGAACTTACCATTTGCACTAATGCTCATTAAATTTAATATTAAACCTGGCTTACTAGTTGTATTGCCACTTTTTTTCTTGTTAAAATCAATCCAACCCTTTCTTGCTCGCCCAGTCCCTATCCCCCAGGCTAAACAGTCTTACTTGCAGGCATTACTACTTTATAGGAGAACAAGCATGCAGAACTGAACCTGACTATGGAAATAAGTTTCAGACAATAGTCCTACAAAGATGATGAGGTGAGCAGCTTTAAAGCAGGGGGTCAGGGACGCAGTGAACTTTCTGTGCAAACATTTGAAAGCAGGGTTTGTAAGTTCAACACCTACAGCATACCTGGGTTTTATCTCGCTGAGGTGACTACACAATAGAGCCGAAAAGCGATCTAAATAAAGAACTGGAAAACACCTTTATAATAGTCTTAAACCATGGCTGTCAAAGCAGTGGCCAATAAAGCCATTTGAATGACTGCACCTCCCACATCTCCTTTTTTATTACCTATTCCTCAGAGGCTGGCAAGTAATTGTTTCTTACATTGATCCAGTCTGTCTCCCCCACCTTGCTTGACAGGCTGCTACAGTATTGTCAGCATCTGTTATGTTCCCAGTTACACTGACTAGCCTTATTTTTGCTTTGAAAGAGCTTGTCTGTAGCTACCACATGCATTTCCAGCTTGAATTTCCATTGAATAACAGAAGACCAAGTCAGGAAGATACTGGCTTTACATTTATTTTTCTGTTTCCTGTAACTCTCCTTTGAACACAGTCCTACAGCTTCAGCTGTAAAAGACATTATTTTTATCTATATCAGGAATGTTGTGCCAGAGCCTTTTTTTGAAGTGCAAATGGGTGACTGATTCCCTGCTATATGAAGCCTCATGAAAGTATACAGTGCAAGTTTTCCCAGAAAAAATACCTGCTAATAATTTTCAATAATCATTCATCGATTTCCAGTTAATAAGAGCTCTTTCAAAATTCAGCACACCTGCAACAGGGGCTTTCCCATCTCTCACAGTCAGCGTGTAAAAGTGCAGAGCCAACTAACTCCTAGGTAAGGCTGAGCAGAGAAAGCTCATTCCTTGCTCCTTCCCAAGGACAGGCACAGTCCCATGGGTGCGCTCCAAAAATAACTGTGAAACTACCTAAGACTTCACCCAGTTTCTGTGTCCTTCAAACTGGAGGCTGAAGTAAAACATACTGCCACATACTTTTCCAGCTCCAAGAGTTATACTCAGCCTTCTCAGTTCCTTCCAAGTAGATCAATCTGTAACAAAATTCTGCTATCCAACTTAGCGGGAGGATCAAATTACTGACAGTCGCCTGGGTTTGTAAGTACTTGGCCTTCACTAAAATAGTAGCTAGTGACTATGAATGGCTTACTACAGTTATCTTGATCTAGTCTAGCTTCCAAAATGAATCCATGAGAAAGGACATATCAGATGACCAAGATATCAACTTCAGTTTCATTACTAGTTTGTCCCTATCACCACAGGCATACTAGGAATGTGAACATGAAATTATTTGTCAAGGGTACCATGGAGACAATCAGCAATGTTGAATCCCATGGATACCTCAAGAAAGCAAAAGAAATTAAGTCTTATAATTATGCTTGCTATGCTCTATGTTCTACATCTTCAACAGCTCTAAAAATTGCTATTTGCCATCACCTAGCACGACTATTCTTAAGAATACTGTAAAAGTCAGGAGAAGAAAAGGCTAATGACAGCAAAAGCAATGTCTGAGTGTGTAACGTTTCTGCACTGTGAAGTATTGCCTGAAGTGCTACTATCTAAACAAATAAAAGACCCAAAAGCCAGACTCCCTCACATCTCATTTTCAAAACTCTGTTTCAGCACCAGTCCTTCAGCTCCCACTGCACAACATTCAAAAGTGAATCACTGGAACTATTCCCACAGGAATATTAGAGATAGTAAGAATTTTTTTCCCCTGTGTTTGACATGAACACTAACCAGAGCTGTGACCTAACCCGGCCTTCTTGCTTCAGTAAGTACAAACAGACCCATTCTTACTAAAGAATACAAACATTTCTCTCCAGCACTTTCTCTCAGAGGACACAGGCCATGGGGGAGGGTGAACTAATGTTATCAGGTCTTCATGACAAAAGAGTCAAGGTCACTTCATCCTGCACAGATGCTGTAGAAAATGTCTGGCAGAGCATGATTTCTGACATTTGAGGCAGCACTCCAATTCTGCTGATGCAGTTGTACTGCATTTTTTTGCAAAGGCCTGAATTTGGCTCTGCATAGACTAAGAAACAGCAGCCAGCATGGGAGATACACCTTCTCTTGGATTTAGAGCTACCACATTGTACTTTTACTCCTCAGATAACCAAGATGAATAGTACTCAGCCTTTTCTTTTACTGCTTCATCTGTGTTCTCACAGCTTTCAGCTCTGTATTCAAACACTATGGCTGAATTTCTTCCATTTCCTAACATCTCCCTTACCCACTCTTTGCAGGCCTTCCACATCTGAAACAAAGCCTGGGAACAGTCTCCATATGTTTAACACAATATCATATTTGAGCAGTACCCCATTTACTGATAACATGCCTGTCTGAGGCTGTCAAGGAAAGGCCCACCTTAAATGAGCCAAAAAGGAGATCACTGATGTTATAGCTCTCCCCACTGCAAACCGCTGTGTTCTCAAACTCTGAGTCACTTCATTTAGATCAACTTGTTTATATTGGCCTTTAAGTATAAAGTGATGCAAAAATATCCATCCATATCCCACAAGTCATTAAATGTAAAAGCAAAGCATGGTTTATAATTCACATGCAGTTCCTGCACTGTATTAAGCATTGGGCATCACATTTTACTGCAGGTTGGCAACTGAGCTTTTGTTTCAAATGCTGAGTTTTCTGCAAGTAAGAGTACAGCCACTGAAGGAAAGCAATTATGACTTGCTAATGGCAGCAGCAGAAACATTTACGTTCAACTGATAGCAGTTACATACCAGAAGGTAAAACCTTGCCTATACTAGTAACGCAGTGGAGAACATTTTTTGCAAATATATGTAAGTCTATATAAAATTTAAAAGCTGTATAACTGAAGAAAATACTTTTTTTTTACTTCATCCTTCTTCTCTATAGAATACAATTTCTTTCTTTAGACTGAGTCCTCATTCTAAAAGTCACAGCACAAGTGCACCCTATTCTCATCACATTGCACCTAGCCCCAAAAGTAGTCTGTAACAGCCTGCCAGCTTCCTTTATGGAACAGAAAGCTAATTTCTAGCTTGCTGCTCTTTAAAGCAGCTATGCTAATTGGGCCAGCATACAAAATTCCATTTCCACATAAGCCTGTATTAAATGCCCTTCTGGTTTCCATTCCTGGATATTTATCAAAATGTGGTTTAGGGCAATGTAATTAATTATACTTGCCAATACAAAAAAAAAAGTTAGTGACAGACATGCCCTCATTTTATCAGTCAGCTACACAGACTGAAAGGTATGATGCATTCTCCCTTTAAAAGCCACTTCTGTCTCTAGGTGGCCTCTGCCCTAAGAAATAAAGGGACATTGCTGCTGTGTAATTGTTTGTACAGGTATACTATCAAATTCAAGGATGGACATTAAATGATTCCCTTAGCAACAAATCTTATCAGTGTTCTTTGAATATAGGAACGTCCTATAGAAAAGTTCCTTCTGCTTAACAGCAGCAGGCAGAAGACCGTTTTCAAATTCCTGCTTTACACAGTGTTCTTTTTACTCCACGCTACATATTAAGAAAGTAATGGTACAGTTCCGGTGCTTTGAAAACACAGATAGAAGCTTTCAGCTACAGGTTACCAGACTCTTGCTGCACCATTGTCCCCATTTGTGGGGATGTCTAAGGCCACATCATTTCATTCAGTCACTGTGCAGCAGAGCCCCACAAAAGCCTGCTGGGGCCCATCTCTGCAGATAACAAACAGAAGAGCAGAGGCAGGAAAGGGTGTGTGGAAGGAGGGAATCTCTCAGGCTAGCTTTGTTGTTCAAGACATTGTAATGTCAAACTGCACCTTCATCAGTTCCACCTTCTGAAGACACGCCTGGCATCAGCTTGAAAGCCCAAAATTCACATCAAGCAGAAATGTAGATTGCAAATCAAGACAGTCTATATCCTTTCAGCCTCAACCCAATACTGAAAAAACTAAGCCATGGGCTCTTCCTGAATGGTACTGCACAGGTGCCCTTCATCTTTAAATTCTTGGCACACTTCCTCCTTGTTTAGGGATTTGATCGAATAGCTCTCATCAGCAGGCCATTGCAGTGGCTTATGATTATACCTCTTTTTATTTCTTCAACTTAATTGTAATTGTGGCTTTTTGTTTCTAATGCACAACAGCCAAGCATATGCACACGTCCTTTAAGCAGCTGGGTTAATGTTGCTTTCACCTCCGTTTCACTCTTCCAAAGCATCTCCCTTTATAACTGATGGAAATGTACCAAGATGCTGTTCTGAACACAAAGCCCTCTTCAAAGCTTGCTGCTTAATGTTGCATTGCTAAGTAGAAACTATTTGTGATAAAATAAAGACAGATTCTTAACTACTTCTGAATGCTAAGCCTCATACTGGGTGGAAACATTCTATGCATCTGTCAGCATGGATGCTCTTTGCACATTTTAATTTCAGAGCACTTAAAAACACAAGCCATACCTGCAACTTTCACTGCTGCAGAGCACACTGACCTCTTGGTCCAGAGGCTCTCACACGTGCAGCTGGGTGAATGAACAAACTCATCCCATAGCATCAGCGCATCATTGCCATGCCTCCAGATGGAGACATTTGCTCCCTCTCCTACACAATGCATGACTACCAGCACAAGGAACATTAAATGCAAAAAATGGAAACAGCATTCTTCTGGCTAGATAGCCAAGAAACCTGTTCTCTGACACTGGAAAATACATTCTCTCCTGTATTTCAGTAGTTTTGCGGCTGACAAGAACAAAACATACTGGCAGAATAGAGAAGTAGCTGTTTGAACTCATCATTGCCCAGAAACCAAAATACAGCTGGCAGGTCTAATTTTAGTCCACTAGCCCTGACAGTGCCTAGTTAAACCACCCGGTTCTTGTGCCAAGGAAAGTAATACAGAAAGAGTTGCTAGAGGCTGATATGGGCTTCACATTGGGATTAAAAAGGATGTAAAATGGAAGAAGGCTGATTTAAGGAGCTGGGGATAACCTTGACCATATTTAGTGAACAAATGAATACACAAGCAGAACTTGTGTAGTTGGCCTTCAACTGCCTGAACAGTGACAAATCCTCTGCTTCTGCTGTGGGAAGTCTGAAGTGAGGATTCTGTTCAACTCTCATCCCAAACTTTAAGGTAGCTACAATACATAACATGCTTCATTAAAGCCCTACTGTAGTATACTAGCTACAGAGAAAAACAGGATAGAAAACTGAACGTTACAAATTAAGAGCAGTGCCCAACTTTCAGTTTGATCATTTGACATTAATTGACTTGAACTCCCTGCTAACACTTAACAGCAGGCATCCAAATGGGCCCAGTGATTTGGAGGTCCAGAGCTCAAAGAGCTGTCACTACCAGTCTTCTAGCTTTTCATTATAAAAAACGCTGGGTTTGACAATAGGCATCAAAAAGCAGACCTTGCAGTATAGCAGAGTTGCTCAGAAATGGGAACTGAAACAAACAGAAATACTAGAGACATTTTTCCTAAACAGCTCAAGCAGAATATTTCTGTATCATATAAGTGCTCATAAACAAGGTCAGCCAGCCCTTCATTCATTCCAGCATATAATCACTAGAACTAGGACATTCCTGATGAATACTTGACTAATCTGTCCTCAAAAATACTCTTGATAGATCCTACAGTTTTCTTGAGCAATGTTTTCTTGTGTCTTTCTCCTAGCATTAGGGATCATCTTCCATAAAGTTTTAAGTTCGCCTTTTTGCTGTGTAAATACTGCACAGGATGACTACCTGACCTCGCTAACATATAATAATTAGATTTCTTCACAAGCTGTGTAGCATATATTACTGTTAATTAATCTACTTTCAGAACCTGGCCTTTTCCACATCAAAAGCAGGTCTAACATATTTGATTAAGCTAATCTGAAAACACACTCACTGAAACATGGCAGAGAAAAATGGATCTTACTTCCCAACATCAGCTGCTTCTGAAAACACAAGCATGCTTCAGAACTTGGTAAGAATTATGGCTTTCCCAGTGCTTTAGCCATATACAGGGAATATGCTTTGGCTGGTTAATAGAAAAAGTGCCCAGAGTGACCTACTGGGCATTTACGAGGTTTGGTAGCTTTGCTAAGGGAAGTCTAGCCATTAGGATGTTTTGCTTCACACAAGCCTTCAGAATACAGTTCCTGTCTGAAAATGTCTATGCACATCTTTAGAACTCTTAGTAGTTTTACGTTATGTCTGGATGACTGGTTGCTTCCAGGCACAGGGAATTAGCCATCTGCAGTCATATAGTAGCACAACGGGTTCAGCCTTTATGGCAACAGGTTAGCAGAGTATGTAGCCACCTACTAGGTTATATCAGCTCTCCTGTTTCTTTTGCAGGTTTAAATACTCAAAAAGGAAGGAAAGTGTGAGTTTTGAAAAACAGAGCTAAAGGGACTTGATGCTGGTGACAACCTGAGGATTTTTTGTATCCAGAGTACACAACATACTAGGTATAAGCACTTACAGTCACTTGGGAATCTTTTCCTTTTTTTAGGAAAGTCAATAAAATTTTGGGACAATTCATCTAGAGGTAGGGATCAATAGGATTTCAGATGACTGAAGAACCTTTCTCTTCAGAATTCTATTTCCTACTTAATTTGATATGGCTGAAGAACCAAACGAGCCCAGATTAGTGTCCACACCAAGGGACACAGGAAACTGTCACCCCAGAGTACAGGCTCCTCTGCCTACAGTCCTGGAATTACATCAAGAGAGATCAGGATGCAATACCAGTGTTAAGATAACATGTTGCACCTGCAGATACCACGTGTGCACAGAAGCATGAACATGACTAATGCCAGTATGGGCTGATACATTAAGCTAGTTTCACAGGATCAAAACACAGCCAATGGCAAATAACCATCCTACACAGCTAAATCAAGGTTTCAAAAAGCTTTTTATATTTATCAGATAATAGTAACATAAAGGTTAGATATGCAACTCCAATTAGTAATATAGTTCAAAATCTAATCATGTTTGAGGCACAGGACTATGACAGTTGGTCACTTAAAATCCTGTACTTGTGACTTTGCAATGCGAAACTTGCAATGCCATTAAATGTCTTCCAGTTTTGCCAGACATTGGAAGACTTAATACACTTGAAAAGACATTGTCTGCTGTGCTATTATATTTTTTTTTACTCTTTTGATGAAAATAAAAGGTATTGGTAGGAAAACTGCAAGTCTTGAAGTTAGCTTTAGCAAATTTGCATCTTGAGCTAGCTGGATTTTCTCCTAACCATGCATTGCCAGAGCTACACAACCTTCACCTTTAAAAACAGACTTTGAATTCAAACAGGTGCAGAGGGAGCAGAAAGTTAATGTATGATTGTAAAGGTATTTTGCCACTTTTTTTTCAGGCAGCCTTTCTCCAAGAGCAGAGCTTAGCAAGCTTATTTGGAGAAAAAGTGCTCAACTCCCTCTGATATAGTACCAATTAGTGTATCTTTCAATTGATGCAAAATAAATAGATTATATGGTATGATTTGTTTAGTTATCCTATTTGCATAAAAATCTAATGGGCTTAAGGCTCAGTATGTATTACATTTGTTATTTTCAGATAAAAATTTCTTGGAATACTGTCTGATTTTAAGAAAAATCCTTTGCTGTGCGGTGGATAAGGCTGGTTTGTTTATCAAGTTTCCATTGAAGTTCAATTAGAATAGTGTGGATATATGTATCCACTCACCAACTGTTATTATATATGCAAAACGAATGCAATTAGAAAATGTTAAATGCTTTCTCTTTTGTAGTAGTCTCATCCAAAATATCTAACTTAGCAGTTATATTTTACATGATGAAAATATAACACTAGAAAAGATGTTGTTTCTGCAAGGGTATATAAGCTAAACAAAATTACATATAAAACTTTGGGTTTCTTTACATGCATTGATTTTATTAGACCTCTTGGCTTCAAGAAAAATGCATGAGTTGGAATTAAATTTGCTTCACTTACAGCATAATTGATTTCAGAAAGGTATTGAGTCTTGTTTGATATGCTCTGACTTCCAGATAAACTTTTTGGTCCAAACTTCTAAAAAATGTGCAAATCACCAAGCTGGCAGTAGCGGGAGCTCAGCAGAACACAGCTCCCCAGCAAAGCACAGTAAATTGTGGCAGGTCAATGCAGAAATGCACATAAAGAAAAATCAGAATCTGTGAAGCCATATTTCCTTCAGATCTCAGCAGTGTACACCTTTTAACAAGTCAAATACATTATTCTAAATGCAAGTTTAAGAGTTTCTCTCCTTGGCCAAATCTATTGGTTCCAAAATTGTTAGTAAACTACTTGAACACAGGGAACTGTGCTTTCTCGGGAAGAAAAGCACAGAATAAGGCACTTTAGAAAGCCTGTTAATTTATTTCAATGTGAAAGTTAATGTAACTGTATATGGCCACCTCAAAAGTGAAGCTACAAGTGTAGTTTGTCTTGCACATTCCTGAACCTTCTTGGTATACTTCAATTGCCTCTTAATTTGCTCAAATATTAAAGGCTAACAACTTTCTGTAAAGACATCATTGCAGATACCAGTTTTCAACACAGATTTACCCAACAACATAATTTTTAATAGAAATGGAAAACAGAAATTACAATTTAAAATTTGCTACAGTGGTTCAACTTCAATATATAAACACACAAGACAAACCACTCAGATTTCCGTAACTACTTGCCAACATTACATTCACTAATACTTTATTTCAACTGAATAAGAGCTGCAAAACCTCCGTAAGCGAGCTACAGATGCACACGGGTACTATGTCTTATAAACTGGTATTTAATTTCTTCAGTGTGAAATTTGGAACCCACACCTAGTAGTGGCTGTCTTTCAACAACAACTTTTTAAATAAAACATGCATCCTACTCAGTCACACAAGCCTCACAATTTCAAGTTATCTTTAAAATGAAGCACCTTTCTGATTTCTAACAAAAGCCTCTCAAAGCAAGACCTGCATTCCTAAATTTCTGGGAAGCATTCAGAAGATACTGAGCACATCTACACTGTGCTGTTTACCATCAGTTAATTGTTTTCTACTTATCTTTCTTTTATTGCTTCCACGTGAGACCTGCAACGCAGAGAAATATTTTTTTTCCGGATTACATAACACATACAAAAAATAATTCTCATTCTTTATATACTCATTTTTCAGCCGAAATTGACCTGACAGAATTCTTTCAGTTTATCAATTTATAGTATGGACTGAGATTGAAATTTTTCTTAGCCTAGTGAAATTCTTTTCATGTTCTGTTGCTTAAAATCCTGAGATATGTACAAGTCTTGCCCACATGCAAAATGCATACTTCCACTTAGATTAATACTTATTCTAAGGAATCACTACAAGTTGCAGCCACCCTATGAGAAGTCTTATATTTAAATTCTTCAGTTTTGGGGCAGCATATCTAAACCTCATTTTAAATACAGAAGTGTCACAATGTGCCTCCCTGACAAGCATTACATTATAATTTTATTTGCAGCTATTGCAAATCACTTCAGCTAAAAAAAAAAACAAAACAACAACACTTATACAGAGATGGGATATCTTTTTTCCTTACTTTCACATAATCGCAAAGATTGCATTATTAGCTATAGTCCCGTGGAAGGACTCCACTGCACTAATGGCTTGACTGAGCCTGTGCCTCAGAATGCTCACAAGTGTGAAGGTGCCACTTCAGCAATTGTTTCCCAGCACTGCTTTTACCAAAAATTGATCACAGAACACTTCTGTCTCTTGAGTTTACAGCATTAATTTTAATGTCCTCTGGTTAGCAGAGGAAGGACACCACTGGTATCATGCCTATTCTATTTCTCAAAATATTTTACTATCACTGAGATATATATGTATTGGTAAACAATAGCTTCACTGAGTAAACTACATTACTATTGCAAGCAACATGCAGTGTGTTCCAACCATCATATTTATATGGAAATTAGACTTCCTTTCAAAAAGGCATGTTTCCATAAACTCCAGTCGCTGTCCACTGAACCTAGACATTTCCCTTAAAATCAATGCATTTAAATTTGAGATAATATTTTTGGCTTGTGCTTTCCCTCACAAGTTGTTTTACTGAAGCAGGGACTGGTTACTGGTTATAGACCGACCTTTTTCTTGAAAACAAATTGAAACAAATGGAGTATTCTTCAATTTTACATTGGACAACATTCTACAATGAAAGAAGCTGATCAGAGTATGAGTGAATCTTAGCACAACCAATCCATTTTAATCCCTTGAAAACTTCAGCATAGGACTAACACTAAAAAGGCAGTCAGGCAAGCAAGCTAGAAAGAGTTCCAAAGGCCTCTCAAGCTTTTCAGATTAATAGACAAATCAAGTTTTCCATGTTTACTTAGGAAAAAACTCACAGTTCTGTTAAATGAGTTCAGAACTCAGCTCTTAGCAAGAATAAGAAAGATGGAGCAATTCTTCAGAACAATCACGATTTTGATACAAGACCAGTGGTAGCAAAAGGTAGCTTTAAAACAGAGTGAATTTTCCTCATTCTAACTGACATAAAACAGAAGAGCTCTCAGCTGTTCCATCCAGAGACATTCCAGCAGCACAGATTACCCAAATTTAGGAATACCCAAGCAAAACCTCTTGCTCACCTGACTAACAGCAAGCAGATAAAAAAAGGATAGTCAGTGGCTTTTAAGGAGAATCATGACACTACTTGAGTTCTTCTGCATAGGGACACGGGAAAGGCATCAGTTGTCAGCCCAGGGGCACCCAAATATTAGAGCAGGTTTGCATCTTCCTAAGGCAGAGAACTGCACTCTGTTGTTAACAGCTAAAGCATTTCTCAGAACTCTCAAAACACAGAAACAGATTTTTACGATATGCCAGAGAAAAATGCTTCTGATTCTTTTTAAAATGGAACATCTCTGGAGATGACTTAAAGTCCAATTGGCTTACTAGAGTTTAAGCAGCAGTGTCCCACTGCTGCAAACAAAAATGTGACAGTACAGCATTAAGCTGAAGACAAGGATAAGCTATATGTTGCTTTGCTCCTCTTGCTCTGTTTGACTGTACAAATGAAAGAGAACACATTTTTCTTAAGTCCCTTACTATTCCTTAGCTTCCTTCACATTGTATTTGCACAAGTGGATTTGCCCAGAAGCCACGAATCCTACTTCTTGCTATTTTTCTCTTCCTTTTGAGATCAAAACACAACAATACTGCATGAATTAAGAGCAATTCTTCCACTTTAACAATCTTTTTCATCTATTCCTAAGGCAAAGGAGTAAAACAGAGTACAGGTCTATACAGAAATATTGACCAATTGATGTTATGATGGTTTTGTCTACAGTTCCTTCTCAGCAAGGTGACCAGAGAAGCTGAACAGAAACAGCTGGTTGTTTATCCAAACAGCTTTTACGCACTCACACAGGTGGAAACATAAGGCAATGTTTTTATATCAGCCAGGTACTAACTGCACAAGCAGAGGACTTACAGAAAACACTGATATACTTAGAAATAATTTCTTCATGTTTGGAAATTCAGGACAGTACCAGGAAATTATTACAAACAGGTGCTTTGCAGAGACACTTGGCCATGTGTCTCAGTAGGATGAGAATATAAACTATTGCTGTTCTGGTCCACAGCTTTCCACTCTTGGGACCTACCTGAGGTCTCAGGGAGTACTTTGGGACTCACTACAGAAACAAAAAACCAAAGATCTTGCTTATATTAACAGCATTTTACTATTACAAAGCACTTCGTGTACTGCACTTGGGGCATCTTTCAACATCCAAGTATAAACTAAAGCGTGCTTTGAGTCTTAGAAATTACTTTCAGGATTCTTGCCATCCTGCAATCTCTTTTATGATGTCCCAATTTATCAGCATTCTCTACGTATGTGGAGCCACCACCCACACTGGGGACCAGTTTTAAAATTAATTTGCTGTTTTCTAACATGTTGAACTTCACATCAGTTAACTTACTGGACATAGTACTTCCACATGGCACATACTGATACATGACATAGTACACACGCTTACTACAACACACATGCATATTACAATAATGCCATTTTTGTAATAAAGCTGGAGAGAAACCATACAAGAACATTATGATAGGTATTTACAAGCAGATTTAAATTATACCAACACACACAAAGACCCATACCCACTCTTAGGCAACAGAAGAGCCCTCCCCACTGTGCAACCATAACTTAAATTTCAACTGAGCCCCTGTGTAAGAAGGAATATCCAGAAAGGGAGTAAATGTGCTCACCCAGCAAAGGGGAGCAATAAAAATTGAAGGAATCTGAATTTAGGGGTCTGTGCCAAATGGGAAAGGCCTGCAGTCAGCTGCAAGAGTGTCTCTGGCAGGAGAACATGGCAAGATAGGTAAAGTGAAGATAGAAAGCAGACTGACTTTCTAGAAAAAGGTAGAAAAAAGCCTAGCACAAAGGCAAAGAAACAACTGAGTGGGACCGAGAGTAGATATCTAGGACTAGGATGGAGTCTAAGGCAGGATATTATGTTAAAGACTCAAAACAGTGTGAGGGAAGAGATAGCAGAGAACGTAAAATAAAGGTTTGGGCCCTGATCTGCTTGAAATGGGAATTAAACTTGAGTTATATCATCACCATTCGGTGGTAGCTATTCAGCTTATCCACAAAGGAAAGGTTTAGTCATTGCACACAGCTATTACCCAGCCAGTCCAAAAGCAACAGGCTTATCTAATATAATTTTCAACCATTGACTTCTTGTGACAAGGGGGAAGGAGCAGCAGGGGGAGAAATCGCTGAACAGTTTTTTCTTGTAATAATATACAAGCCTTTTGTGTCTTTATACAGTTCAGCTGCCAGCTGGAACATATACTGCAGCTAGTACTTGAGTTTCTGGCCTTGTTAAATTACCCACAGCTTCCACAGAACTAGTTTGAGCCAAACTACCCCAAAAGCTGGATTTTAAAAAGGGCTGCATAAAACCTAGCTGAAGCAAACTTGCACTTCTTAGGAACAGGGAGATCACTTCTGTTCTCTCAGCTCAGTGCCACTAAGCTGCTGGTTTATAACAACAAAACATTGGAACATAATCAGATGGTGGGGGAAGGGCATACAAGTTTTATACGTCTACCATTTTCATGTGCTTTTTATTATGCTTAAATAAAAGTATTTTTTGTGACATTGACTTTAAGTGACCTTTCCAGAAGACAGCAGCCACTGATCAGTGACCCAGCACTATCAAGCACATAAACATTAACATTCAGATAATTCTGCACAGCAAGAAGGCGCCTTATCTTTTCAGAAGCAGAAAGCTCATAACTACCAGAATACAAACCCTTCAAGCTTCATTATTCAGCAATTGATGCTTCATTATGGTAAACATGTTTAATGCTTTAATCCTTTAAAGAAATATTTTATTAAAGGGTGAGAGAGAATGCATATGATAGCTTAAAACACTTCATCAGTCCTAATCCATAGGGTAGAAGCAATAAATTTGCCTTCAAAGTGACTCAGGCTTTTAAGAGAAAGACATGAATCTTACTTATGCCCTTATCAGAGCATGGCGAGGCAATCCACTGCAACTCTAGAGGTGTACTGCATTTGACATATCCAGACACACAAGGGCTCTCTTTGGCCATGTGGCCCATCCCTGCAGCATGGTTGTGCTTCCCATGCTCAAGATGATCACTTGAAAATCAGCAACTAATGAAAATGCCTTCCTCCCAGTAAGGTATCATGACAGCTCTCGCCATACGTGGCTTCTTCCATCTCATCACTTCTTTGTTATCTGGGACTAAATTTGCAGCTTGGGTCTGCTATTACAGAGCACAGTGTTTTCATATATTATTCAAGTCCTCAGGCTAGGTTGCCAGCCTATTTTGCAGGAACCTGTGCCCTCTTTCTTTCAGAAAAATTCTTTCTTTAAGCTAAGAGGAAATGCATACCTTTTCTGTACCTTTGTGCTCTTTTGCAGTAGCATCAGTAAATGGTGGAGTCTTTGAAGAAGCTGAATTAGAAGGAAAAAAAGTATTAAAACCCTGATCCTTACATAAACACATAAGAAATCGCTATTTTACTTCAGTGTGGAAGTGGTCAGCTAAATCACATGCACTGTTACATTCCCTCACTGGAGGACATATTTAGAACAGAAAAAAACAGGGAACAAACCAGCCTTCCAATGTCAATACTATTCTGATGTACACCCAGCAGAATGGGTCAAAAATACCTCCTATGAATCAGTTCTGGTTTAATATTTAAGAATTCCAAGTAAAAGTTCATGAGCCTTGTAAATACCCCCAGCTAAACAGACTACTAGTAAATGTGGTAGCTTTAGCTCCAGACACAAACACTTCATTTTCATATTACTTTGACCAGTGTTAATGAAGCACATAAATGAGATTGTTTGGCATTTGATTTCAATCAGAAAAGCAACTGTGACCTGCTCCAGTATTGATTATCAAAGGTCAAATAACCCATATATAGCCTACTGCTCCCAAACAAAAACAAGGATCCATCTCACAAAAATCAGTGATCTCCATATATAAATCCTATCAACAATTCATATACTCTGAATTCAATGTACAGAATACTCTGATTTTGGCTGAGCTATGGTCAGAATTCAAGGTTCTGAGAATTACTTGCATTCAAACAAGAAATGCACAATATCTGAATTTAGCTAAAGCAAAAACACTGTTAACATAATTAGTTTCTCTGGTATTATCTTGGCTATAAATTAAGTCCATTCCTAGTAAAAAAAAAAAAAAATATCACAAAGGTGGTGATATATTGAAACAAGGGTCCAGGAAGACTTTGTGATATCCATCCTTGGGGATATCCAAAACGTGACTTGACAGAGCAGCCTGATCTTATTGAATCTGCTTTGAGCAGAGGGCCAGAGAAGGTAACATGCAGACATCCCTACTAATTCAAACTACTTTACGATTTCAGGACTGAATGTTGCTAAAGCTCTAGATACCTATTCTGAGGATATTTACACTTAGAAGCAAAACATGATCAAGGTTAAGAACCTTCCATATTTTCTTTCCAGTCCTTACACAGGTCCAATCAGTTCTATACATTATAACACATTCCTTCTTGTGACATACACTTACCTCCCTCAAACTCTAACACTCCAGTAACCTCACAGGGACTTTGGCTCTAAAAAGCAGAAGTCAAATGCATGATTGTGCTTTCACAGTGAAAATCCTTATGCTTAAAACTCTTTAGGGATGTATGACCAAGAGTAGAGGTGGGATGCAACAGGTATACATGACACAGCTCATGAAGACTGGCCTCTTGCACATTTTTACACATCCTCATTAATGCAATTGTCTCGCATGACTCAAAGGTCACATGAAAAAATACTTCTTGCATTGTAAAAGAGATAAGAGGAAGTAAAAAATCATTAGCCTGATCAGATGAGTAAGTTTCATGTGAAGAAATGCAAGTTTCTTGGGCCAATACAAAAATATTTATAACTTACATGTCCCTTAAAGGACAGTGAAATAAAACATGAAGAACACTGTAACATGAACTAAATTGCAAGTTCTGGGTAAATTCAATGAGAACCAAGATTAAGTGTTCTGTGGTACCTGCCCCCTAGTTGTATGCTTTACTTTAAAGAATATCATGCATGTTTTTCATGTTTCATATATTAGCTGTGGACCTGTCAAAATAACACCATCAAATCACTTCTAGAGAGCAGATACATTGTGATTCAGACTGACGGACAAGGTGTTAGATCTCACTATCTTTCCACCATCCCCACCCAGAAATACGCTGCAGCTGTACTTGCTTCTTAACAAAGAATTAAGGCTGCATGACTTCTGGATAGAATCTAGTAGGCAGTTACATAAAGATAAATTTCCTTTTTGGTAGTCCTGAAAAATCCCTTTCCCGTTCAGTGTTTATCACTCTCAAGTACCTGAAAATAGCCACTATAATAATGATTTGAAAAATTACTTTGTTAGGGTAGTTTTTGAGATAGGACCGAAATTGCCATTATGATACACCAGGTTTGATGTGGATAATAGGGCTGAGTAAAATTCAAGTTGTGATTGTAACAGAACTTAAAGCATAGTTTATCCAAACTGTAACGCCCAGTATTACAAGGTGGCATTGTTCTACAGTCTTCATTTCTTGATTTTTTGGGGAGGAGTGGTAGGCATTGGTAGGGGATGGGGTAAGACGGTTTGGTTGTGTATTTGATTATTTTTTTTATAAAGCATGTAAACAAAGTTTACATGGATATAGTCCAAAAATGCTAATCTGCAAAGATACTTGGCAACCTGTTTCTATGACTCCATGTCCCAGATTTAAAAGTAAATAAATAGAAACCTAGCTATAACTTGGATAAATACCAAGTTTAATAAAGTTCTGCTGCATGAGGTCAGACCAAAAGTTCATGCAGTATTTTCTCTCCAACATTAGCCAACAGCAGACTATAAACAGACTGGGAAAGTAGGCAATTCCCTACACATTCTCCCAGCCTGTTGGAATCAAACTCAGGGGTTTCATGGAATACCCTAGATAATTATCCCAGAAATATAAGTCCATTGGGATGATTCTTATAAGCTTTTGGCACCCATGACATCCTGATGCCAATTTTTCAGTTTGACTAGCCTGAGTAGGTTTTGCATCTACAAAGCAATCTCTTTTTCCACAGCAATTAAGCAAAATACTGTTTAAAGAAACATGGATAGTAGCAGAACTATGTGGTATTTCACTGACGTGCTCTGTCTGTTCACAAAACTGATCTTTGCTTTCTGTTCTTTAACTAGACGTTTATTCATATGAAGACTAATTCCCTTACAAGGCAGTAATTCTAGGAACCCTTGAATGGCTTTGGTTACAGCATGTTTTTACATCCAAGCCACCTACAACAGCCAAAGTCCCCTCACCTATATAACTAATCAGATTTCTAAAGCTAGATGAAAGAACACCATGTGTTTGACTGAAGTCTCATCTATTTATGGGTAAATCCATAAGTATCAGAAAAAGGCAAAGAGTAAAGAGTGTTAAGACACATGAATGAGAAAGGATGTTCTGCATGTTCTAGGTCCAAAATACCTGAAAACATTCTTGGACACATAAAGAAATGAAGTAGGAGTTTAAAAGATTAAGAAACAAAGGGATTTTGTGGTGGGTTGACAGTGGCTGGACACCAGGTGTCTACAGAGTTGCTCTGTCACCCTCCCTCCTCAGCAGGACAGGGGAGAGGAAATTAAATCAAAAGCTCGTGGGTCAAGGTAAGGACAGGAAGCGATCACTCACCTATTACCATCACAGGCAAAACAGATTCAACTCAGGGAAAGTAGCTTAATTTACTACCAATCAAATCTGAGTAGGATGATGACAAATAAAACCAAATCTTAAAAAACAACTTCTTCCTCCACCCCTCCCTTCTTCCAGGCATAACTTTACTCCCAGTTTCCTCCACCTCCTCCCCCACAGCAGTGCAGGGGGATGGTGAATGGGGGCTGCAGTCAGTTCATCACACATGGCTTCTGACACTCCTTCCCCCTCAGAGGGAGGACTCCTCACACTCTTCCCCTGCTCCAGCGTGGGTCCCTCCCACAGGGTGCAGTCCTTCAGGAGCAGGCTGCTCCAGCACAGGTCCCCCACAGGGTCACAAGTCCTGCCAGCAAACCTGCTCCAGCTGAGGCTGCCCACGGGGTCACAGCCTGCTTTGGGCATCCACCTGCTCCAGCATGGGGTCCTCCACAGGCTGCAGGGGGATACCTGCTCCCCCGTTAACCTCCACGGGCTGCAGGGGGATACCTGCTCCCCCGTTAACCTCCACGGGCTGCAGGGGGATACCTGCTCCCCTGTTAACCTCCACGGGCTGCAGGGGGATACCTGCTCCCCCGTTAACCTCCACGGGCTGCAGGGGGATACCTGCTCCCCCATTAACCTCCACGGGCTGCAGGGGGATACCTGCTCCCCCATTAACCTCCACGGGCTGCAGGGGGACAGCCTGCCTCGCCACAGGCTGCAGGGGAACCTCTGCTCTGGCACCTGGAGCACCTCCTGCCCTCCTTCTGCTCTGACCTGGGGGTCTGTAGGGCTGTTGCTCTCACATAGTCTCACTCCTCTCTTCAGCTGCAGTTGCTATCACACAGGAACTTTTCCCCCTTCTTAAACACACTATCCCAGAGGTGCTACCACCATCACTGATGGGCTCGACCTTGCCAGCGGTGGGTCCGTTTTGCAGCTGGCTGGCATTGGCTCTATCAGTCATGGGGGCAGCTTCAGGCACCTGTAGCCCACCTGCTACCCAATACAGCTCTGAATAAAAACTACAGCAGTATACAGAACAGTAATCATGAGTTGGTGGGAATGCAGTGTGAATGCCAACAACTTCTCTGCAGAGGTAAGGAACCTGTGTACAGCCACAAAACAAAAAAAAAAATAAAATCACAAGTAGATTCAATAATAATAGCTTATGTTCAGCTTAAGTCTCAATTCTTCTACTTCTAAATTAAGCCTCGAATTTCAGAACCCCATAAATAACCAGTTGTAATTATTTCCACTTGTTAAACTTTGCACTGGATATCCCCACAGACCCATGTTTTGTGTAGTTGTAAGAACGCACATAATCCCAGGAAATTTTTCCCATGGTTCTATTACTATTTTTCTTTCAACAATCAATTTTCACAATGGATATGTCTGTTAACTTACCATCTTAATATCATTAGTGCTAACATTAGACACCTACAAAAAGTTCTGCAGTATGTTAATTTAGATCATAATGATGCCGCGTTCTTATTAGTGTCTCAAAAGTCTTCTGAGAACATGGAAGGACCGAACAAGAGTACGTCTAGTAAGGAACATTCAACACTGACCTCTGCAGACTTGAATGCATCATTTCCCTTCTTTTCTCTCTTCCTCTACCATTTTGATTGCAAGTTCTTCCAAACAGCCACAACGCCTTCACAGAATATCCATATTCAGTGTTAGCTCAGACCATTAGAACAGCAAGAAATAGTATACTTGTCCAAGACCTCCTTGTACTGCAACTTACACAGCTAGACCTTAAAGGTCTCAAAGACCTTAAAAAACTTGTACAGCTTTTACATGGGTTATTAAAGCCATGATGTCTCTTGCTGGGGATAATTAAGACACTCTGTTAAAGGCCTATCAACCTGTGACCAGCTGCTGAATTTTCAGTGGCAATAACAGCTACATGTTACAGAATACTTGGGGGGGGAAAAACCCACCAAGTCAACAGCTCAAATCTTTCACAGCAGAACAAGATTACATCATGGTTCAGTACAGAAGGGGCAGTTTCACCAACAATTTGATAAGGCCAAAAAAGAACATCACATCTCAGCATATCTTCAGGAAGCCCTTATCCGTCTGCTCAGAACTTAAAAACATTAATTTTCTGCACTCTCAGTAATCAGCTTATAGCTTTCCCTTTGCCATACAGTATCTGAAATGCCCCAGTGATTAGTCAACTCTCCAAGGTAAATGGAGTAGTAGGAACTGGATTTTGCCTGAAACATCTTGATAAAGCCAACTCCACTCAAAGAACATTAGAAAAAAAAAACAATAGTGGCTGTTTTATTACCAGAAGAATAATTAAATGCAAGCTGAATTTAGCTCTGTATCTGAGAAATCAATTGAATCTTCTTATTTTCTCTCGATTTACTTTATTACGTGAGTGTTGCTGACTCTAAGACACAAGGTGACGAATTAAAGGGCAAAAAGCCTTCATGAGAAAAAGAAAACAGAAAAAGCAAGAAAAATTGAACACAAGGCTGCTATTTTTTTTTTCCTATCACACCTTATAGTAATGCAGTATAACAGCCAGGAAAACAAAGCATATATGATTTGTATGCCTTGTTTTGTAACCATCACAACTGTTTAGGCACTAACTGTAAAGAAAAGCCAAGGAGAGGACACATCTGCTTAGAGATATGAAGAATAACTCCAGAAGTATTCAGTCTACTTAACTTCCATGTAGCACTTAGGCCGCTCCGCCTTCCTGGAAAAACTGACAATTTAGGGAGTGTTTAGAGTACTGCAGTGTCACAGCACAGCAAAAAATACTTCGAGACATAAATAAAAAGCTTGAAGAGAAAGATGACAGCAGGAAAGGGAGGAACAGCAGTACCACTGGCTGGGTAAGTACATAGGACAGCCTGCATGTCTTTTCATATCATAGTCCCTGACGGGGGAGAAAGGGAGAAAAAAATTCCAACTCTGCTGTCTTCATGCCTCTTAATTCCTTCTGAGCCTCAAAACTGTACCATTCTATAACCTATAGCTTCCCTGTTCCTATCCTCCCCACATTTCATCCTCTAGGCTTTACAGTCCACTCCCCAGACTTGCTTTTTTCCTTCTCTTGCAATCATGAAAATTTCAATCTGCCTATCCCATGTTTTTATTACCTCTAAATACATACGGATGGGTACAGACAACTGAGCTTAGCCCTGTGACTGCCTGTCCTTGCAGAAAGACCCGACATTGCTACTTGCACAAGAAACCAGATGTAACAGCTTTCGTTGTGTTTGGTTTTTTTTTCAAATGCTTTTTCCCCTCTTTGAGTCTCACCAAAGCTGTTATGCATAAGCAAGCTTTATTTTAAGGAGAGAATGATTTCTATGCAGATGTAAACTAGATTCCATGGAATTTTGAACAAAAATATTTATATCAAATGCATACAACTTCATTTCTCCTCCTTGCAGGTCAGCCTGCATTAACAGAAGCATCAAAATGTTAATCTCAGATGGACAGTTCCTATTTGCCTCAGCAATTTCTACAGGCAACAACTCCTTTTTAGTTCAAATTACATACCATTTGCATTGTGTTATTCAAATGTGGCTTTATTTGGCCCTCTAACCTCTACCTGTTTTCCATCTTCCAGTACTGGAAAAGAAACTTACTTTTCTATGGGATCAAAAATCTCCTGTAGTTTTTTGCACACTTACACAAAGGTTGATTTCATAAACTACAAAGAACAGGTCCCCAGAGAAAAAAATTACCCGCAGTAGCATGCATATGGCTCTGTCTGTACCTGAAGACATAGCAATACATACACAGGCAAAACTAGTCATGAACTGTATGTGAATATTGTTTACCAAATTTGGACAATCAGTCCATTTCCAGAAGAGAACAAGGAAAAGCAGGGGAAAAGCTAAATTCCTTTTACTTTAAACACAGCATGCACTGTCAGCAGAGTTAATAGGCTGAACAATAAAAGCAGCAGAATATCCAACTCCTGTCATTCAAGCTGAAAAACAGACCCAAATCCTAAAAGGGTTTCTTATCAAGAAGATCCCATGCCTGCACAGCGCAGTTAATTAAGCTTTGTCCAGGTTAGTGTTCATATTTGCACTAGAAAGGCTATATGAGTCTTCCCAATAAAGCAAGCTACACTAGGAAAAAAAAGAAAAAAAAGAAAAAGCAGCTCCACTGCGTAACAGAGGCATGAGAGTCTCCCTCCAAGGTCAGGACCACGCACTCAATGTTCTTGAGGTGCCCTGCTGCAGCACAGAGCTCAAGAGAATAACTCTTTCAGAAAGTAACATGAGACTAGAGGATACAGGGCTCAAACGCATCCTGCTCTGTGTTATGCTTCGTCTTTAGGGGCTGTTGTGTGGAAACACAGCATAAACCTCAGATGTTGCCTCTCACCATGTTTTAGTATTTCCTTACAAGACATCTCCCAGTACTGCTGCAGAAACATACCCAAGCCAGCTCCAACTGCATGTTAAAAAATAGAGTAGTAATCCAGTTATAGAGTAGTATGCAGCTATGCAACACCCAGAAACATCCAGGCACCATTACTCTGTTGTACCACATAAGGTAGATATACCCACTAAACCTAGAGCACCTCGATACATTTAAACTAGCTAAAGCAATAGAAGGTATTTAATTTCCTCTTACTGGGTATGTTAAATATTTTTACACAATAACAGAAGATTCAGCTCACTCCTTTTCTGATCACAAGTGATAATGAACAATGTGTTAGAAGAGTCATTTATTTAAAAAAATACTGAAGCTTAATCAACTTGCAAGCCCTTACAATGCATCTGAGCTGTACGTTGGGTGTTGGGTGTTTAAGGACTCCAAACAAAACATGCTTCAGATTTAGGAACTAGATTCATCATGAGGTGTATTTTTCTTCAACTGTTATGATGATGTATAAGTAATATGCAGTTATAATCCTACCTTAATTCCCCGAAGTGTTTAGGCAGCATTATCAAGGATGCTGCATAGTTACATAACTCAGATTAATAAGCACACAAGGGGAGGAATAAGGTTGATAAAGCTAGTGATGCCTTTGCATATTTGGTAAAGCTACACTGAAAACAGAGACTCTGTGAGGTCTTTCTTGCTGCTTCATTTTTAACTGGGGCTGGGGGCATTATTTCATGCTTCAATAGTTGCACTAATAGAACTGCACTGTGTTAGCTGAATGAGATTTTCCTAGTTGTGAACACCAATGGCTGGAACAGTTGGGCTAATCTGAATTAACCTATACAGCATAAATACACTTGAGTCCATGAATACGAGATGACATTAGCATAGATTCTTAGTGAGCTAACTCAAATTTAGGCACTGAGAAACCTGGGGAAAGTAGGGAAGGGAGTTAATTCAAAAATTCAAACAGGAAAAAACACCCAACCTACATTTATATTTAGAGACAGCTGTAATTTGTGTGCATGAACACTAGCTAATTCTCTGGTGAAATTCTGACAGGGAAAATAAAAACTCAAAACAAGGAAAAAAGATTACCAGCATAAGGACGCCAACAGGAGGTCAACCTTCTTCAGGTAGAAATTCTAGGTGAGGACTAAACTTTGCCAGAAAGAAATGAACCAACTTAGCAGTGGAGTTTAAACTGCTCCATGTAATTCCTCAATATCCTAAGACTGAACCTGAGGCAGAAACACGAAGGACACTATACTTGCTGAAAAGAACAGTGACAATCCCTTCACTTGCAGTGAATCAGAAAAAAGCAAAGATACCTGCTTTTGCAATGGCTTCAATAACAGTCTATTGTTTGTTTGCAACACATAAAACAACAGAGATCCAGCTGGAGTAATTAACTACGTCCTAAAGAAACACCATAAATATTTCAACTTTGAGCAACCAGTGTTCTTTGCTTCTTACTTCAGAGCCTGTCTTTGAGATTTGTGACACAGCAGTTGACACGCTAATGCTTCTAAAACTGTACCTCTCTGGGAAAGGTGCAGAAGTACAAGCACTTCTCTCAGCTATTTTTTAAACAAGAACAACCACTTCTTTAAACTGAACTTTTTCCTCCTCTTGCACAGAAATACACTGTTCACTGCTCTGTGATGACCAAAATAAGAGTCTAAGATCTGCAAGTTGATACTCTACCACAAATTTGCACGCTGATCTTTTAACCCTTAAATCTGCCATCCTCCCTCTGAGGTCTGAGCATCCATTTATTCATCCCTCAGATGGGCTCTTTCCTTACAGCTCCACTTAAAATAATCTAAACTGTCATCTTGGTGATTAATTCTCTGAGTTCAATTGATCTTGGAAAGATGCTTCTTCCTATTGTGAAAAAGGAAGCCTAGAGCGTTCATGTTGTTCCAAGGGAACATTTGGACACCTAATTCTAAAAACTGTCATTTAAGTTTTCACCACTGAGGAGACATCACATAGCCAGTAGGAACTGAACAGCTTACTATCCACAGTCCTGTCAATAACGCATATTTACAACCCCACCGGCAGAGCCAAGCACTTTGTGTATTAGATACCTCACAAAGAGTCATTTGAAGTCATATGATGAATGGTCCATATAGAAATTTCAGGGTATGAATTTTTAAGTCTCACCTGCAACTGTTGTTTCTATTGCTGTTTATGAGTTGTAAGGCTTTTTAAAAATCTTGCATTACTTACAGCATATACAGTTAACCCATCCTTCATGAATGACTCCCAAATTTGCTAGGATGGTTCCTAAACTGTGATGACACAGTTCAGCATAAATCCCTGTGTAAACAAAGTTGCACAAATATTGGGTTTATTCCAGCTGCTCTGAAAATGTAGTTTCTTTGCTTCAGGCCAGTTACTAACAGCTTTTAGAGCCCAGGTAATCAGGATACACAGAAGTTTCACCATATCCCTAATACTAACCACATGAGTGGAAGCAAAGAGAAAGGAGAAAGGTAGCAGAAGAGCTGTTGTCACGCTTTTTAAATACCTTTCAATATTAGAATGACTTTACACAGATGATATTAGTTTGGCAACCTTACTGCAAGGAAGCATCCACATGGATCTTTTCTTACCTGCTTCAAATGCACCTCAGATCATCTAAGAAAAAATATGTGAACAGAAAAGTTTAGGATATCCGTAAGTTTGAAACATGCAACAGGCGAGGGCTGTAACTAAAGCATTTGAAGTTATACCTACTATAAAGGTTTCCGTGTAGCAATTATGAAGAGATGTACTATTAACTAATGAGATTTTCTGAAAAGGAGGAACTTGATCACGTTCATGATACAAAGTGGGAAACTGATTATGATTTGACATTTACTTGCTCAGCATGAGGTCACTGATGAGATTAAGTGACAATGAAGGAAAGAACAAAGAGGGAAAATTAAAGTGAGCTCTGAAATAGCAAAGTTTTAAAATTTAGAAATATGCAAAGAGGTTACTGGAAAAATAAATTATCTGGATAACATTAAATCTATGCTACAATATCAGGATTTGGAGCCAAGGATTCAGAAGTCAGGAGAGACCCAGACTGCATTACAATTACATGTGCAGCCACAAATCATCCCCTGTCTGTTTGTAGAAAACAAGTTAGTCCTTAATTACATAATCAGCTTGTTCATTTTCCTTAACTGAGTGTGCAATGAATAGATACGAATCTGGATGGAGTTCCATCCTAGTCTTCAGTGACTTTGGTCTTACTCAGCAATAATGAAACACAGCTCCATCTCTTTCAATACACAGAATTTTCCTTAACCCAGCGCTTTTCTAATCTGGAGAGGTGAGATATCTTGGCTTTTTCTGTACCACTGGGCAACAGTTTGCTGTACAGAGAACACAAACTGTCTGCAAGTCAACTTATGCAATAGGTAGTCAAACCCCTCACAACTTCTGTGTTCAGAATCAGCAAAAACTGAATTTGGGATTTTCTGCTACTGTGCGGAACAGGAGATTAAACTCCAGACAGATCTGCTAAGGAGTACTTTAAAGAACTGAACATTTACCTAATATATCAGGAAAAGATGAATCTCGAGGTCATTTCAACCATTCTCCACCATCAGAAATTAGATAGTCAGCATCTTCCAGAATGAAGACTGCTAATACTAGTTATGTAGCTATTAAAGAACAGGAGGGATACACTTCTTTCTGTCCCTAAATTGAGCCACAATCAGCACTAAAGTCTTCAGATATGCAGGAGTAGTGCATTAATCAACCTAAAAAGGATACTTCTATTGCAAACCAATTACCCCTAAATTTCCATTCTGCACTTTTAGGAAAGATTAAAGTTTTCCTTTTGAAAAAACTGCTTTTCCTTTTGAGAAGGCTGAGATGAGGTGCAGTAGGAAATGTAATTATGGATGGATGGAGGAGTACTGTGGTTTTCACATTGCTACTTAGTAATTTCATTAGGCTTCCCTGATTTTTGTACGGTGACAATTGTCCTTTACTTCAAAGAAGTTAGGCACCTAAACAAAAGAGCACTCGCCCTGATTTACTTACCCAATTCTCCTTTACCGTGTTTAAACCATAACTCTTCAGAGCAAAAACTGTTATGCATCTCTGCAACACTTACAGTGTAATTCAGCTTGGAGTCAAGGTATTACAGCAAAACAAGTTAATGTCTCCTGCCTTGCACAGATGGCACACCACAGTAAATCTCACTCTTGTTTGTACCAGAAAGATGGCAAACATCTTCAGCTTACTAACAAAATATTGAGAGTGGAACTAAGTTTTGCCATATCTTTACTAAATTTTTACTGAACCACTGGATGATCACACAAGCCTTACTTAGAAAACCAGGGATATTTATAGAAAAGGAAGAAATACTGAATTAAAACAAGACAAATGGTGATACCTCTATTGACCCTTCCAGCACCTGAAGGAGACTGACAATTTCAACAATGCGTGGATCATGAGTCCATGAATAAGGCTCAGAGTAATTAAACAATTTGTACGTACATTTCTTCCATGACCCTAACAGTCAGTCAGATTACACCCAGAATTTGCAATGCTGTACTAATTTAATATGGGGTCCTTACAAGGAGTTCCCTTAACTCCGTATGAATAAGGGGGACCCAAAATAAACCCCCAATCAGTATTCTTCAGCAGAGCAGGCAAACAATGCCTCCCACAGAAAGACAAGTTAAAAGAACTGTTAGCCAAAGTAAACTGCTTGGCAACCAAGTCACAATCCCTCTTCAAAATAGATTGTTTAGAAAGCTTAGGTCAACATATTCCCCAGCTGAAAACATGTCACTTTGAAAGTAGATGAAAAGCAGCCACCTTCCTTCAATGCAATATGTTTAAATGATGTAAGAAATGCTCATTATATTTGATGTCAAAATATACAACCCCCTTCTGATATCAAAAGAACATTGCCTTTCTTCCATGCAAAGGACCATATACACCAAGAAATTCATTTGTAAGGAGACTGCATGCAGGAAATAAGTTTTGACATGCTTGCCATCTCAGCAGGCAGGTATGAGATTTGAGTATTTCATTTTGAGTTGGCAATTGTGATGTACACATGTGTTCAAGAACTAATGTCAAAATGAGACATATAACCCTGGTTTATATTCCAAACAGCCAGTGTTCAAGTGCCACCATTTATCTCTCCAAGCTTTTCATAAAGACAGTCTTTGAGCCTTGACTTGTACAACATCAAGTGTTTTATACTCACAGGTACAGTGTTCAAGTCTTGATTTATATCTCAGTATTTTATACTCACTAGCACACTATTCAAGCTTGGATTTATAGCTGTGTTGAGAGAACCAATTTAGATAAAATACTGTTCAGCCAAACCTTCACCCTTTTTCTTGAGCCAATACAATGACGAACCTTTCCTGGAGTGTCAGAGAGCTAAGCCCAACTTTTTGCTTCACTTTTGTGGCAGCTATTTCTTTCAGAAGGCTCTCAGTTTTTCTCTGGTTTCCTCTCCAGAATCTATAGAAGAGTTGATGAAACTAAGGAGCTGAATGAAGTTCATTGAACATAGATTTGTGGGTTTTTTTTCTTCTCACAATAATAGAGGTCAGCAGATAAGGTAGTGTCTGTGCAATTCTCAATTATTTCTTTAGATTATCTCCCAATTTAGGCTGTTTTAAGAAACAACTAACAGGCAATGACTTCCTACATCAATAGTTAAGGTTACGATGTGGTAAGACTACCTAGGTTTGCAAGAAAAGCTCAAAGCTTTTGAACGTTATGGGTTTTAAACACAAAAAACCACTAAACTATTTCCTTGAAAATTAAAAAGTTATTTATATCTGTCATTGAGCCCTTTAATCAGAAATTTTACTTTCAGCCAAAAATAGAGAATCCGATGAAAACATAAAGAGTTGTTACCCAGATTTATTGTGTTTATCTAACCATGAAACCTTAACCATAAAACCATTAGACCAAGAAGGCATCCACTTTGATTAGCAGGGGATTATTAGAACAGATACCAACACCCTTATAGTACTGTGGCCACACACACAACCCGTACTTGCTTCCAGCAGAGCTTCTCACTTCATAGTCAGGTACGTCAGGCTCCCAAGCCTGTGCAGTAGGTTTCTAATACTCTAAAACTGGTTAGAACTTGGTTTTAACAGACACTAGCTTTTATTTATAGAACCAGCTAATCTGAAGCCTCAAAATGCCTATTTCAAATTATGTGGGACTGAGGGGAGTGGTGTCAACCAACAGGTTTGATTGTTTTAAAATAAACTGAAGAAACATTCTTCTCCAGATAGAGAGCCTTTGCTTAAGGAATTCTTTCTGCAGTAAGATGATTACAACATTCTGAAAGCCTGACACCAATTTTGCTCTTTTTGTTGCTCTGACTGAAAAAAAGTAGTTCTATAGCCCAAGCACAGCCTCAGGCAAAGAAATGAGGCAAAGAAATTAAACTTCAGGAAAAACAAAGAGGGGCTTGAGTTTGAAGAGAGAAAGGTCTAGCTCACACAAACTTCCCCAGCTCTAAAATACGGTGTAAAACCGTCGCAGCAACCCTGCACCAATGAAGAGATAACAGAATTGCAGTTAGACCTCTTTAATCTTACTTCAGTTTTCCAGGAAAACTTGTCTTACACAATCATCCTATGTCAGCTCCTTATTACTGACTTCTACTCCCACTGGGGAATTTCAGCTAAGGTTTACAAAAGAGGAAAGGTCACCAAGAGATTATATTCCTGCAGGCTTCATGTATGTAAACAGCAATAGGGCAGATATCCCTGCTGAAGGGAAATCTGCAGCCAAGGCCGAGGCACAAGACTAGGCACAAAATGTCTTTATTTCAGGACAAAAATAAAAAAATCTTCCTTCTGTCTCCACTTTCAATTAACAGGATCTGATGATGAGACACAGCCACAAGACAAGATTTCCCTAGATCTGCTTTTCAGACGTGCTTAAAATAAAAAAGGTCTTAAATCAATTCCAGAAGAATGGAGCGTGGGGATGAAAGGTGTGGTGCCCATGAGGAAGTCAGAAGAGTTTTCTTCCAGTTACTATTTTCACACAGAGCACCGACAGCTGACACAGCCTTGGTATAACTGAGGGGTCAGAAACCATCCTACACTAATTGGCCCCACTAAAACATACACTTCATCTCAGACCTACTTTAAGAGACTTCCATCACTGTCCTTTCACATACATTATATACCAAGACAGAATTTTGCTCAGCTGGACCAGAAGGGGAAGAATGACAGTAGAGACGCTGAGTTGCCTAAGTCACAAAAGGTGTGGCTAGCCAAGCTGGGACATAAACGAAGTCCTCCTAAATACTGATAGGAAAGCTCAACTGCAAAGCTATTACATTGCTTCTCTGATTCCCCTCTAGCACCTTAGTTCCCCAATTGTAAAAGCACCCGTTACATTATGGCCTCCTCATCACTTTTGCCTGAAAGTGCTTCTGAAGCCATTTAAGCCTATATTCCATAAAAACCTTTGAATGAATTCCAGGTCATCACCACAGAATAGCACTGCACTCAGATAGCACTGTTTCCTCCAAGGTAATTTTCATGCTATAATTATCTCATAGCCTGATTCATCCTCTACAAGAAGCCCACAACAGAAGCACAACTCATGAAGCAGTGCATTTAAACAAAATAGAGAATAATGCAAACTATATTCACAGAACGTCCTTTGCAAAATCTCATTTGCACAGACTCAGAGGATGAAAAAAAATACCATGTTATTTTTGTCTTCCCTGGTCACGTTAGTTCCTTTTAGACATAAAATATTCACAATTACTCAGTCACAAGATACCTATAAGCCATTTCAGTTCAGTTTAAACTGAAGTTCTCAAATTTGTACTTTGTTGGGGTCAATTGTTGCAAAACATATGGTCTATTCTGCTTGCGCATTTTTCTTCCTGGAGCATACATTAACAGGGCCAGACATAGACCCCACACACTGAAAACACAAGCCAGGAGGTGAGCAGCACTCTTAGGGACATAAAAGTCAAAACATTTGAAAAACTGCTGTTTCAGGGAGTTGACTGTCACTGACAGAAGCTAACTTGCAAGTTGTTGCAGAGCTACAGGAGCAAATGAAAAGGAAACAAAAAGCACGCAAACTCTGAACTTGTCTGATTCAGTTGACTGGTAATAAACCATAAGAACAAGAGAAAAGATAGGAGAATAAGCCTGATCCCCACTACCCTTTACAACTGATATGACACTATAAAAATGTACATACCCTGTTTAGCAATAGTCTGCAAGCTCCTGACGTGTTAAAAGGACTACTAAATACAAGACCCTGAAGATTAGGCCCACTAGCTTTTAGGAACTATTTTCAGTAAGGCATACCTTAACTATTGTAAATCATAACCTCTCGGTATCCAGGTGCCTACATTTCACACAAAGCTGGCTGCAGCAGCCAGACAGCACATTTTGCATCCTCCATCTTTGGGACACTTGTTGCTGGTCTATTCCACTCTTTGCTAGTCCAAAAGGCTGGCTCCATCTCTCCAAGACCTTTATGTTGTTCAGTACAGTACAAGTGAGATGGTGGCTTCCAGGCCAGTGTTGGGGGAAGGGAACTGGGAATCTGCAAAGCCAAAAGCCTGATTTACTACAGCTTCAGCAAAGATGTAACCAAGCACCAACAACGGGAAAGTGCAACTGCCAGGGTGCTCTGTGTTGGGGTGCAGAGGGGAAGCTTCTGCAATTAAAACATCTCGGATGGGAGACTGGTTACATATGGATACCTGCTTGCAAAATATTGCTAGATGAAGCTTGCTAGGTCCAATGCTATTCTTCCCTAGAGGCAGATCCACAGCTGCTGGGAAGTGTCATTGCACAGCTATTACAGTCAGTAGCTTCAGTGGAGCTAAGGACACTTCATAGCAGCTGCTGCAGATGTGCAGATCTGCCCCAAGGGGGTCGAGTCAGGGGAAGAGCTGCCTATCCTCTGAACAGCTACTCTCTGCACCTCCCTCCTTGCAGCAGAGAAGCACTGTTCTTGTGCTCTACAAGGTAATACTGTAGGTGCGGCGTTCTGCTTGCTAGGCCTTCTATTGCTTTGTACTCTGCCTCACACACGTTGGCAGGGTCCAAGGTAACATCCACAGTGTGACTGGATTGTTCTTTTCCCACTCACACCAGAAGCAAGTTTCAAAGCTCCTTGGGGCATGGGGCTCTCTTACGGAGCTCATTTAACTGTTTCAAGTAAGAGTCCTGGAGGGGATCTCAGTGTCTGGCATGTAACTACCTTTACATTTCTTTCTGGATGCTGCAGTTTATCAAAAGATAGCAGAGGGCTCAGCAAAAGACTTTTGACAAATGCCTTGTGACAAGGCAATACTCAAGGGCTGAAACCTGGTAGTCATATGGCAGGGGGATAAATATAAAACTGTAGATTAAGCAAGCACAGTAGCACTTAAGACCATTAATGCCTTAAGCAGCAGTTATGGTTTTTCATAATTGCACAGACTAGCTGAATCTCCTAGATTCTTTTAAACCTGCAAAACATCGTTCTGGGTAGTTTGACACATTTTTGCTATAGACTGTTCCAAAACTCAAGAGACCAAGCAGTCAACAAGACAAAAATAAGATCTACAAAAATGACTGAACCTTGCTGACACCAATTTAAATATTAGCAAAGTCTCCTAAATTTTCCTGCCTTATGAGAAGAAAATTTATGATATCATACTTATAAAAGATTTCAGGTAGAACAAACTCCCCTTCCAAGCACTCAGCAACAGCAGAGGCATGAAAGAATATGCAGACAGAATTCAACAGCAAGAAATCTAATAACCTAAATTTTTTTATTCTTTGATGTTAGACCATTTACACTTTACTTTGCACATAGATCTCAGACCACAATGGCTTTCATGACAATGAATAAACACATGTGCAGAACAAACTGCAAATTGAAGATAAATAAAAAAATACAGTATCAGAGAAATAAAATGCAGCAATGCATGGTTTAATAGCAGGAACCTATTTCACCCTGTGGCTTATCTTTGGTTTTCCTGTATAAATTGACCAAATACAAAAACATCAGAAAGCACGTCCCAGAGCCAAAATTTTCCGGATCAGAGATGCTATGGTATGCTCCAGGAACTCTCTTTTGCTAAGAAAACTGGAATATGAAAGGGCAGCTAATAGGCCGGGTTTAGAGGCTGATAGATGAATATTTACCTCTACGAAAGCATGTGATGAGTCAGCCTTGGCTATAACCTGTTTGTACCATTTCAGAAGTGCAAGGCAATAGTCCTAACCTCTTCACAAAGCTGAATCCAAGACAAGGTCTAGCCTTGTTAGCATATCTGCATTGCTTACAGGACATCCAGTTATGGATGGCGCAAATGATATAAACTATGAACTTTTTCAATCTGCATGGAGGAGAAAATTGTATAAACTGGTCCCGACACTTAAAAAACAAGGCTTGTATAGATTCGTTTCTTCCACCAATATTCCCCCCACCTGCACCAAACATTGTCTTGAAACTTCTAGTCTCCCCTTCTAGTCTAGGGGACAAAGCAGTAACAACATACAGAATTCACCATGAAGATCTAACAGGCTTCAACGCTAACCTTGGTGTGTCTCTGCTATCTTAGTTTTCTGATTAGTCCTAGGTCACCCCTTATATTTAAACAGCAGCTATTTCTTCTCATGCATTCTTTAGACCCCCTTCCAAAACAATCCCCACAAATACTGCCCAAATTCATGTTCACCTGGCAGCTTCTAATTAACCCTTAACCTTCATCAGGCTATGCAGGCATTTCGTCTGAACCACAGCTGAGTCTCCCTAGTGCATCTCTGTGATCAGCACGTTAATGCATACAGCTGTACAACCACTGTGCTTCTTTGGGGCTCAGCTACAAATGTTTACTGATCTCATCTACATGAGCTTCTGCTGTTGTGGGACCTTCTTTCAGAAAAAGGCTGAGTAGAAGGACATACTTCAGTCTTACTTATTTCTTAGTCTTTCTTTAGAAAACTCTCTCTGACACTCAGCTGATATGATATATACACTGAAAGGAAAGTATCCAAGTCACATTCAAAGCAGGCTGGTTGGCAAATCACATTTGGCAGCCAGCAAGAGATGGACGTACATGTCCTTGCCATACCAGGTTCCCTGTGCTGTTTACTATCACACAGCCAAAACTGCCAGCCCTAATAGGCAAAGCAACGTAACGTTTTCCATGCTTAAGACCTCATTTAATCACTTTTCCCTTTCTCAAGTCATTCTGGATGCCATCTCCCACAAAGACTGTCTCAGGCTTCGTTTTTTCTTTCAAGCCATGCAAAAAGAGCTTATTTGCTCAATGAAAAAGTCCTGTTTTGTCAACATTTTTAAACAACTGTTAAGTCAAAAAGCTTTTACATCCATCTGCTTTTGAGCAAAGACTGGAAATTATCAAGCTGTCAGGAATGTTTCTTTTTCAGCCCTATAAAAATCTTTCAAGTTTGGCAGTGTTAAGCCTCTATAAAGCTGCAGCTTGCCCATGCTCTGAACTGACAGGTTAGAATCTGGCAGCTTGATTTCCTGAAGTTACCATCTGCCCTGATCATTCTTCAATCCAAGACTGAGTAGCATTTTCCTCACACTTGCTGCTTTCAGTACCTATCAAGCTGGACTAAGGAAACGAAGACTGGATTTATGCATTTTTGTACCCATACTAAAGTTCTGGCTGTTTGTGCACAAGAGAAAAAGTGCAAATCCATTTAAAAAAATAAAATAATGAACTGTAAATCAGAGTCTGAGTACAAAGCTAACTTTCCTATTACTTTGTGCACTCAAATGACTTTAATTCCTCCAAAGACCAAGAGAGAGTGCATTTAGTTATTTGTTCTCCTGCCTTCGTGCAATGGACACCAATACAAAGTTGTAAGTCAGGAGGTAAATTCTTAAGTCTCTATTTTAAGTGCTTTGGTACACAGATGTCAGAGCTTTGAAAAGGCAGTAAAATTCTACAACAAAATAAGCAACAGTCAGTCTTTTTATTGCGGTGCATGCTATTAAACCCAGTTACATGCATGCAGTTCCAGGGACAGAGTTACTGATGACAATAAGATGGATTTCTAATTACACAATTGGTTTAATTGGCTCTTGCCAACTTATGTTTGTACCTCTCAGCAAGTCTGTCAGCTTAGCATCATTTTAGAATAATAATTCATATAAATTGTACCTATTTTTACCATAGAGAAAGGGAGGATATGGGCCAGATATTCAAACTTCTGCACTTGGACAGGAGTTAGGGAAGTGTTAGTTGCTAGTTATTCACCTGACAACAATTCTGAAAGTGTGAAAATTTCTGCTTCATGGCAATATGGGATATTGTGCTAGCCAATGAGCACAAGCAACATTCACATTACATATATGTAACATGCCAAAAAAAATTCAAGTCATACCCATCATGAGCAGCTAAGCACCACAGAGAATCCTCAGCAAAACAAAAGGCTCCTACAGAGCAAGCTTGCATTACCTGCATCCAGCAGAGTTGCAAACAGCTCAGCAAAACTGATACCAGCACAAGAGATTAAAATATCTAGAGAGGCAGCAGCTGAGTTAGCAACACTTCACCCCACCCTTCTTCCTCAGGAAAAGCCTCTCCACTTCAATACCAGGACCTGTGGGCAAGCCATCAGCTTTCTTCCCAAGCATCTGTCAGACCTCTCCTTTCTCTCATAACTTTTTTTCATGCCCAGGCTGACTGTGTTGTGATGGGACCTGCTAGCTTCATTTCTAGGTTCCATAACTCAATAACAGCTTTCCCACACACAAACTTTTAACAGGGCATGAAGGATGAATAATGTGCAAGTTCCTTCTTGTTTAATCACTTATCTTGACAAAATTAGTAAGGTCTCATTATGTAAAATGGAATAACAGTACTTCATCATTCCAGAGCAAATTTTCAGAAAAATTATTTAAAAGAGTTCAGTTATTTTATTCTAGCTGAAGTCTCAAATTTGTCTTCTTCACACTATTAATATGGCTAAAGTCACATCTTATCCTCAGACACCTCCTGAGAACATGGTTTTGAGTTTCAGGAAGAAAATAACAACAAAAAGTTCCTTTAAATCCACAAGGAAAAAAGGACAAAACCTAAACTGAAAGCCTGGATTCCATATGCTAGAATTTATTTTGTTTTAATAGAGACCATAAATAAGTGGCCTCATTCCTTTTTACTGTTATGAAATTCCTTTGTTAATACTGAATCCAGGTAGAATACATATGCACAAACACAAAAAGTAGTAATCTTGCAAGTTGGTTGCTCTTGTGACTTTACTGCTAGAACCATGCCTTCAGCTCCTTTGAAATGAGAGATCAATGGTCCCACATCAGCCCCTTCTAGACAGCAGTTGTCTTCCATCATGAAAACAATGCGCATAATTGAGCACAGAGTTTGCTTGCAATGAGTAACATCTGCTGATGAAAGAAACCTCTATCTCAGCTAACCAAAATGCCTCCTGTGCTTTAATAAAATGTTTCTACAAGGTTATCATTTTTTAGCTTTGAAAAAAATTGGGTTTGCTATCACATCTTCTCTTCCTCTCCCACATGGATTCAGAGTAAGCAAGGACACAAAATACACACAAAAGCTATACAACCTATAGTCTGGATCAGCATCCAGAAGTGAAAGGTTGTCCTCCTTGCATCACTTTGTGTAGAGTTAAATGTATGCCTATGTGTTGACAAAAGATCTACAGCTCTTACCATCACTTACTCATATCTGTCCAGAACATGAAAGAGCTCGGGGACAGCCAGCATGAAGCATAGTACATTTTTGGCCTTTGTTCATGGCCAGGCCAGGGAACAGAACTTGAATTCAGTGTCATCCACTGAAAATACACAGTCCCTCTCGTTCTTTTGAACTGAGGAGCTAAACTCATGGTCCCATACCCAAAACATTTCAAGTTATTAAGACCATTTCTTTCCTTCTCCACTCAAATTTATCCAAAGAGTACTCAGAAATACTAGATGAAACTCTCCTCCACCACTAGTAAATCTGCTTGGAAGCTTCAGAAGAAAAACGCAAATGTAAGTACAAATTCATACAGCATGCATGTCTGGAGTGCTAACATTGACGGTAAGATCAGTTAGTTGACCCATACATAAGTAGAAGCTTCACACTTTTTGATTTGCCTTTTCTGAAAATAAAAGAGCAGAGCGATAAAAGGCAAAAACCCTGAAATCTTCTGACCATGTCTCAGACTGATCTTTTCTGGATTAGAGCTCAGGAAATGTCAAGTTTGTGCTTGACATGGCAACTGATAAGTTCTGTGACCTTGGGCAAACCACTTCACTTTCATGCCTTTGTCTTCCTCACACACACTTTTTAGCTGGTATGTTCTTCAGACAGAATTTGTCTATATTGCCTATGTACAATATCCCAATAAAATCAGGTCATCATCAAGCTCTAACATCAGCTTGACCCTTAAGGCACTCTAACACTATTTTTATTCAGACAAATTCATTTCTTATTTAAGAGTGTTGAAGACTGTTGAGACCTACTCAACTGCAACAAAATGCAAACTTGCTTTCTTAACACCTGAAGTGTTATGAACTTAGTACACAGTGTTAAGAAATCCCCAAACTACAGTGAGTTGTAAAATTGTTTTGTTCATTTGTACATATGTTTAAGTATGTTGTCTGTTAGTTGTAGCAGTTTAAATCATTTCATAAAACAACAAGTTATTTTTCTTATCCCTTTGGAATGTTCCGTAATTACTACATAGAGGTAAAATGATTTATTAATCACATGTAATTACTTTTAGTCCAAAGATGTATTTGCATAAATTAAGAAATATTTTGAACTATTCAGAGAACATATTTCTACTATTCCCTTACTATTGCATTTACAGAGCAATCATACCTATAATAAACAAACCCACTAAAACAACAGGTACTTGGATAGGTTATTACAGGTACCCCATTATCATGTCAAAGACCCTTAATTTTTTATTGGGTGTCTCTCACAAATTCCTCTGAGGTAAGAAAGTGGTGTTATGCCAGTTTTAAAGGTCAGAATTTGAGGCAAATAAACTAAATTGCCAAGTCCTACTCTGGCTCTCCCAGGCTAATGCCTTGACCAGGATAGAAAATCCTCTTGTTTTTAACCAGTACATTTGCACAGGACCTTAAGTCTGCTTGCCAGATTTTGTTTGCAAATCAGGGCCTGCAGCTGATATCACAAAAAATTTTGTATGTTTAGTACACTTAATTTTATACACACATACCCCACACCACCACCACCCCTCTCCTCTAGTGGTCTTTTCCACTCCTAGTTCTGACTGACTGGGGATTGAATACCCAAAGATCAAACCATTCTACTACACTCTTTCTTCAGGTATTCTATCATTCATTTTAGTACTTCATAAGTTTAGGGTGAACCCTGAGAGCATTTCAGACAAAGGAAAAAACTACATAGCAAGAATATTGGGAAGATATACACTGCACAAATTCCTGCTAAAGGTCTATCACCTCAGAAGGAAGTAGTATCAAATTAGATAGACTGCAGTAAGCATGAATTGTACTAAAGTAGGCACTTCTAGTAGCACAGTATGTCCTCAGCAGCTTAATACGGCATTTCAAAAAGCTTGCTGTTCATTACCTGCCCTACGTGCAATGCAAGGCAACAACTGGAGGACTGGCCTTAAGCTACCTACTCAAGGTTACACAAGATTTCTGAGAACTCAACTCAGATCTCTGATTCCAGGTTCACAGGTCTTGGTCTTAAGTTGACACTTCTAGAAAACTTGACCTTCAAGGAATCTCTTCTCCACAGTTTGGAAGGCTTCTCATTGAAACTCTTAAAATATTTTAGAAATACTGTGAGCAGGGAGCTTTTACACCAGAAAGTTAGACTACATGCAGTCACTATAAAAAGGCTACTGCAGAGAACTATTTAATGTGTTCAAAACTATTCCCTGAAGAATCTCTCTCATTGAGATTTAAAGGCAACCCAGAGCAGGATTCTCGTTCCAGCTGTCCCCTCCATACGACTAAGAAAATGACTGCACAGTGAAAACATGCTGTATTCTGCAGCAAATACAGTGCTAACAAGCAACATAATTGGTCCATCACTTTCAGTGCCAGGAATATTCAATTTCATTTTGCTTAACTGACAGAAATCAGTGCTGATTCATAAAAGTAGATTCAAGCATTAAGTTTGATTTCCACTCAGATTCTGTGAAAGGATAAGAAAGGGGCATGGTGGTATTGAATGAAAACAGAGAAACTGAGAAGCAGCACTGCAGAAAATGCACGAACAGGTAAGTGATTTGTCTCTGTATCTTCCTATACTACCTTCCAATTACACACAGTGCACAAAGCCTCAAAGTGTTAGTCATGGTCATACAAGTGAAGAAATTGAATCAGATGCTATCGATCTCTCCCTAATGTTCTTAGAAGTCATGGGGATCCTAATCATTTGCCCTGCTACTCTTCTTCCTTCCTTTTGGCGATACGAGCAGCAATACAAAATTCCCATGTCTCTCTGACAGTGCAACAGTGTTCTTATTTTTAAAAACCAACAACAACAACAAAAAAAACCACCACCACACAACTAGTCAAGTATCAGCATAACAGAGTGTGTCCTTGATGACACAGTCAAGGAAATTCAGTTGGTGAATTTCTGCAACTACTTTTGTTGCACAGATTCATTTGCCTCCTGGTTTGAAACAGCTTCACACCTCACTGGGAGACTATCACCTGGTGTTAGCCAAATTAGCAAATAAGTTTCACCTACCTCCACATGCTCAAGTCAGACTCCAACTCCGGATAAACAGGCACGGTTCTTTACAAGTCAGAGACCAGTACCTTGGCAGTTTCACGGTGCTTCAGGACTTGAAGCAGTTTTACATGTATGGGCCCCTGTCTGTTGGCTAGAAACCATTCCCTAGAAAGATAGGCATATTGCTTTGTTCGTTGTTTGTGTAACAGTTCTTTGTGTGTTTCTTTGGTCAAGCATAACAAAACCAAAACCCCTCAGTTACAGCAGGAGTTTTAAGATGACTTTATAGAACTATTCTGAAGAGTACCACTGATTATTTCAGTCAGTCTTGTCTATATAATTTGTACAATGAAAGCCTGAACCTGTTTCAGAGCTTTGCTGAAAGTTCAGTGGTGAAGGTAATTCAACAGAACATCAGAATCTGGTAATCATTTCGTTCAGGACAGTTTTAATAAAAGATTAGCTTTTCTCTATTTATCACTACTGCTCCTAAGAATAGGAGCAAAGGTGATTTTTTCTTTTGTGAGCAATAGACATACTTCAGTGTCTTGCATTTTTTCCTTAGGTGGGCAGGCAAATGCATTATTACTTCAGAAGTTCAAAGATTATTAAAAGTACTATTTACTAAGTAAACAAAAAATGTTATATGAAACAAAACAACAGCTAGAATCAGCAGGTTTATGGCAGAAGACATCTGTAAAAGTAAAGCCCCTGTCCCATGCAGGCAAAAATTACATTCAAGGGGAATAAAAGACAGGAGTGTAAAAGCCCCACTTAAGAAATTAGTCCTTGTAAGAGATGTGTCCTCAGCAGTAGGTACTCATAGGCTTGTTTAGCTAAAGGAAATGTTCTTTCATTTCTAAGATAGACTATAGGTATTAGTTAGTAGATGGGATTCTACCACTAATACAGTATTGATGAAATTTCACTTTTTAAGTGCGAGCTAGGAATGGCATTATAAGGAAGTGAAAACTAACCATTTAGTTTTACAATTGCTTACAGATACATATCTCTCTCTCTCAGAAACAACTGAAGTTTTCAGAACTTCCTCAATAGACATTATGTAAGATCCCCTTCACATACCCTTCCTCACATTCAGAAGTTTGAAATTAGTTTCATACCATCACAGTGAGAAGACAAACTTACATTACTTAGTTGACTGGTATGTCAGATATCATCTTACAAATTCAAGGTTGCTAAGAAGGCAAGAGCAGTAAGAATAGATTGTACCAGGTAGAACTTTTTGCTGTTTTAATGATGAACATACTCATGCATACATTACTGTTGCAAAAGCACAGCTTACCATATAGCTTTAGAATATAAGTCCAGATAGACTGTTTAGGTGGTATATTAAACAATTTCATTTTCATGTATAGTTCAAAGTTTAAGGACCATTGCTGTAGACTGAAGACAAATTGAAAAGCATTCAACCGCTTTGTTCATTCATTTATTTGTAAATGAAATGATGCCTTTTTTGCTTATTTTCCGAAGTGGCTTTTCTGACTCCAGATCTCCACTCCAGCAATTACAGGCGACTTCAGGGGAGGAGGGGGGCATGAATTCTTAGGAGCAAAGAAAAGGGTGGGCTAAACCTACTTGTTTTACAGCTCTAGCAGCTTCTGCTTGCCTGCTGAGTCATACACTCTTGACTTTTCTCTCTTTAAGGTGATGTTTATAAACAGTGTACCTCTTACAATTTTTTAAGTTTCCCATATGCTGTTTCTGACTGTACCATTTTTCTCTTCAAATTTATTCTAGATGTTTTAGGATAGCAGGGGTTTCACACACCAAAACACATTCCTATTTTACATCTTCCTTCTCCTTCCTTGCCTGGTATTGTTAGATAACCTCGCTGCCAGGGCTTAATCTGATAGAGGCTGTTGACTTGTTTCAGCATATGTTGGTCTCAAGGTGAGGGAAGCTAAAGAATTTAAGTTATATAAACCAGGCAACAAAGAGTTTCACTTCAATGGTGTGAGAAAGGAGTACACCAGAACTCCCTGGCGGTTAGAAGAATACATACACAAATCACTCAAAAAAAAAAAAAAAGCCTGCCTCACAGGCATTGTTCTGTCTTCTCATGAAGGCTGACAACAGCTTGTTAACATTAACTGAGCAAAACCTGAAAGAATGCTGCAGAGATGTTAATCGTTAAAACAGGCAACTACCAAAGATAAATTCTAAAACAAGGCTACGGTTGAATGGTTATGTACTGTACTACATAGTTTTCCCTCATAATAAAACTTTCTAACTTATCCTTCCTTCTCCAATCCCTCCCTTCAACAGCTCGCTCTTGTATGTCAAATATCTCATCTCAGATGGTTTTACCAATCCTTTGTAGTCTTACACTGACTATTGCCAAGTGTTGACATCACTAACACTAACAAAATGGTTTACGGGGAGAACTAGGTTTTCTTTGCTATCTTGGGGTAATCAATAAAATATCCACTGAGAAAGGCTTAATTCCACATATTTTAAACCATTTAGCATAGATTTATTTAGATAATCAGAAGTATTTAGAACCTTGATGCTGTTACTCTGATACATCACAATGCTGTAGAAACTGTCTTATTAAAATTTTCACACATGTCCAAATACTTGATATCTTACCCTTGGCCTGCAGGCTACCTGTTGTGCCATGTAGGTATGCCACAGCAGGGCACTGAACACAAACAGAAAGCTAAGCTGCCCTCCCTTTGCCGTTAACTTCCACATGACTGGCCACTCTGGCTCTAGAGCAACAAAGAACTCTATTCACAGTATTGAGTAGCACCATGCTACTGGCCTCTGACCTCTAGGGAGAGAGCTGCAGCTTTAAATCACTGCCTACTTAGTGTCAAGGAAAGGCAGAATTATGGAATGAGTTAAGATTTGGCCTTCCAACAAGGATACTAGTTATCCATGTTTTTCGCTAATAACAGACGGACATCCTTTGGAGTATATGGTATCAAACTGTTGGAGTTGAAAGTGGCTTCCTTCAGAGCAATGTTCTTGCTTAATTTTAAGCATTTTTAATGGGCAGCTGCACTGAAGTTTGCCAGAGACCAAGGTTTGCACACTTACTGGAAATGCTAATTCTCTTTTCAGACCAAAACCCGATAGTTATCAATTTCTATGTAGATTCTCAGATTTGTTTCCCCTGAAACTGTATAAATAAAATATATCAAGAGACTAAAAGCAAGTGGTCAAGCTCCAGGTTTCATCCCTTTGCTGTTGCTTTCCTAGAAAGTCAGAAGAGAATCTTAAACTCTACACTGTAATCAAATGAGCTGAAAAGCATGAAAACACACTTCTCTCCCTGCAAAGGTCAATTTCAAACTAGTTTTGACTTCTAAATCCTGCAGAAACAGAAAGGTAAAGCTAGAATTAGATCCAAGACTGTGTGGCATGTCCCCTTGTTACCAAAATTCTGCAATTCTTCACCCAGCTAGGTTACCATCATGGCAATATGGTCTCCTTAGGGGAATCCAAGATCTATAGATACTTCATAAACAGCAACTGCTACATTTCGCATTTAAATAACTATTCCTCCCAACTCCTGTGTAGCTACAGGAAGAAGGGATTACTACCTTCAGAGGATTTTATTTTTTTTTAATAAAGAAATAATGTGTATTAATGCACAGGTAGAATATCCTTAAATTGTGATTACAGTGACAGAACAGTGTCATATCGCAGCAGATCTCATAGCTTACTTGCTTCTGTTGATACTGATTTGTATCAATGTACCCTTGCCTTTGACACATAGCCTTATTAGCCCAACATATAAGACTGGATTCCAGTCAAAATTATGTTCTTATATACAAAGAAAAATCTGATAATTTATAGGAGACTAGTTGTGTTGCTAGGAGGAAGCTGACCATGATTTAATATCACGAGCATTTGTTGAAATTGTTTGCAATGTTGCCTATCATCCAGCAAATTACTTCTAATAAAAGAACTTTTAGAATTAAAATAATTATTTTAATATAAGAAATGTGATAAACTTTGTCCCTAGACCTTCTTTGCTTATAAGCTGAAACAATGGGGTTGACTTTACGCATGCAAATCAAAGTTTTCCTGCCAGCATATACAAACTGAGGATATGTATCTGTACTTGACAGCATATGAAATAACAAAGCAAATACAAGTCAGCTAAGATGATTATCAAAGGAAGAGAATCTGTAAATAGAAGAATAATTTCTGCAACATAGCCATAGTACAGGAAGAAAGGAGCAAAATACCTGCAAATTCCATGCAGTCTGAGTAGATAGGGGACGTCCACTAAAATCGTAGTCACATTGCTTCTCATTTATTCTTATTCTACTTCAACTCTTGAAAAAAGTTTACCAAAACTTGTGCACCATATTCAAGATGGGAATCTCAGATCTTAATACAACTGTACTCATTCTTTCCACTCTACTTCAACAGCATCATCTAGATTCAGTGAGGATTTTATTCTCAGCCAAGTTCTACATCATACTGACTACTTAGACTCCTCCACTTCAGAAGCAAAAGCACTCAAATCCAGCTAAAATCTTCCTCTACAATCCTAAGTTTTCGTTAAGAAATTACATGGTGAAAGATATTCCCATCCCAATAATTCATCAGATCACTTGGTTCATTTAGCAAAATTCTCTACATTTAGGCCTGCAGACCTCCAGCTCAAAAAGACATTTTCCATCTCCCTTGGTTTATAGCTGTATGTAGTGACAGTAACCCTGGTGCCGAACTAAGTTGTTTTCATCAACAGCACAGCTGTCCCAGGCTCAGTAAATAGCCAACTGGCACATTCAGTGGGCAGTGTGATGACAACATTTTGTCCTGTGGGACAGGAAGTTGTGCTAGCTGACATGGTACAACATGAAAACTGCATTGGGTTGGACCTAAGTGGGAGGCAAATAAACAGCCTCCTTTCCTAAGCTGGCAGTATCAGACAATTATTCATTATTAAGATAAGGGCTAGTGGGACAGCACTAATTTCTGCCCATGGTCAAGTTTTCCTGTTCTGAAAATAATTATCATTGCTCTCCAGCAACAGGGGAAATGCTTATTTAATTCATCTAAAATCAGTAACTTACCACAATCAATAAGCTTTTTCTACAAGTGAAAGAGATAAATGTGACTCCAGGCCTACAGCCAAATCTGCTTATTCTTATTATTTTTTTTTTTCATGTTTCAACTCAGTTTCACAGAGAAAAAAACAGACTTACTTTCTATCCCATGTAGCTGTGTCACTTGACTAAGGATACAAGCATCCCTGTCCATTGTATATGCAAGGTGTGGTGGGTTGACGCTGGCTGGACACCAGGTGTCTACAGAGTTGCTCTGTCACCCTCCCTCCTCAGCAGGACAGGGGAGAGGAAATTAAATCAAAAGCTCGTGGGTCAAGGTAAGGACAGGAAGCGATCACTCACCTATTACCATCACAGGCAAAACAGATTCAACTCAGGGAAAGTAGCTTAATTTACTACCAATCAAATCTGAGTAGGATGATGACAAATAAAACCAAATCTTAAAAAACAACTTCTTCTTCCACCCCTCCCTTCTTCCAGGCATAACTTTACTCCCAGTTTCCTCCACCTCCTCCCCCACAGCAGTGCAGGGGGATGGTGAATGGGGGCTGCAGTCAGTTCATCACACATGGCTTCTGACACTCCTTCCTCCTCAGAGGGAGGACTCCTCACACTCTTCCCCTGCTCCAGCGTGGGTCCCTCCCACAGGGTGCAGTCCTTCAGGAGCAGGCTGCTCCAGCACAGGTCCCCCGCAGGGTCACAAGTCCTGCCAGCAAACCTGCTCCAGCTGAGGCTGCCCACGGGGTCACAGCCTGCTTTGGGCATCCACCTGCTCCAGCATGGGGTCCTCCACAGGCTGCAGGGGGATACCTGCTCCCCCGTTAACCTCCACGGGCTGCAGGGGGACAGCCTGCCTCGCCACAGGCTGCAGGGGAACCTCTGCTCTGGCACCTGGAGCACCTCCTGCCCTCCTTCTGCTCTGACCTGGGGGTCTGTAGGGCTGTTGCTCTCACATATCTCACTCCTCTCTTCAGCTGCAGTTGCTATCACACAGGAACTTTTCCCCCTTCTTAAACACATTATCCCAGATCTGCTCCCACTGTCACTGATGGGCTTAGCATTGGCCAGTGGCGGGTCCGTTTTGCAGCCGGCTGGCATTGGCTCTATCGGACATGGGGGCAGCTTCTCACAGAACCTACCCCTGTTGCACTCCCTCTACCAAAACTTTGCCATGCAAACCCAATACTCAATGAAATGGTCCTGTAGCTTAGTATCGCAATCTGGTTATTTTCTGCAGATGAACAGCTGTCTTGCAATACAGTAGCCCAAGAACTTGAATTCCTGGCTCTCTGTATCAGAAATAGACCACTACCAGGACCATTGTCAGCTTGAAGTACAATGGCATTTCAACAAGCATCAGAGGAAAAATCTACCTTTAGCAGGCCTGATGACAGTGCACTTTCAATTCCTCTGATGGCAGAACTGTGGAAAAACAAGTAGTGAAGTGGTCTGTATGCTTGAGTACAATGTTTCTGCAATTCACAAAATGAATTAGAGATGCTGGGGCCAGATAATATATGTAAATGCTAGTTACACCTCTACCCATTACTGCAGAAAAGCAGCTTCCACTGCAAGGGAAGGTAGTTTTTAAGTTTTCCAGCATATTAACCTGGAAATGAGCTATCAGCCACCTGAACTTGTGTTTCGTCTGAAAAGAGCTCTAGACAGCTTTAAGTGGTCAAGGTCTGATCTGAGTTGGTAGGACTTTCACATTATACTGGCTAAAAATCTAGTGCAATTAACTTACCAAAATGTCCATTCTCAAACACATTAAAGGCCTGTTCATATTTCATGTGCATAGATACAGTATCTGTAAAGACAAAACTGTTTCATTCCTCTCTGAAATTTTTACATAGGTAGTTCAGAGAAAAATACTGTTGCACAAACAGATGCCTGTTAATCATTGGGTCAATCTCCCATCTGGTGCAAGGTAGAAAGCCACCAACCAAGCTAGGTGCAGACACTGCTCATGTGCCAAAAAGGTGTACCAGGCAAAAATGTAAAATACCAGAATTGCAGTTCTAAATCATAACAGGAGTGGGCTTTTTTTTCCTCTAAATTTACAACAGCATACTTTCAACAAAGCAGCAGCAAATATAGTTCAGGAGATACAGTGAATAACAAGAGTTTCCACAAACTGACTAGCTGTTCATTACTGCAAAATACAAACTCTGCTCTGGTACTGATCCAGACAGGAAGAGACCAGGGTGGATTGACTTTGACAAACGTAAGCTATTCAACATATGCTGGCAGGAAATGTTTACATCAGTCAACCACAATTGTGCCAGGACTGCTAAACATCTTGTCAGTCTACACCATGAATGTAGTTAACACAAGGTAAAACAGAATGCTGGGGAACAAATTTGAATAGATCACTCTGATTGAAACAAACAGTATTTTTAAAACCTAGGGAACAAATGCTCAGGCAGATCAAGTTCCCTACTTGCTCACCCCTTCTTCTCTATACCACCATCCTCTCTCACAGTGAGTCAGTAGTATGGATATCAGCTTCTAGACAAATCTTTCTAAATAAAATTGACCTAAACTTTACTACCTTAAAAATACTCAACCAGCTACATTAGCCTATTGGCCTTATACAGCAGGACAGAAGGCCTCAAGATCTTGCCTAGTCTGCAGAGACGATGATGCTGTGAAATGCTTCTATTGTCCAGTGGCAAATATGCTACATTAGCTGTGAGCACTATCCCCCCTCTGCCAAGGGCACTCTGCCCAAGGGTGCAAAACTATTCCCTCTGCTGCTTGATCTAGTGCTTTATATACGAGCCCCCTCTTCCTATCCTTAGTACACAAAAAGGTGATATTGCAAAAGGTCACTGGCAGCACCAAGAACAGGAAGACCCTGCCCAAAGTAGCTACCAGATATATAGAACTGTACGCTTCCCAACAGAGCTGGATGTAAAATGCTGACATGCCATTCCAGGATCAGGTCTCTGCCATCATCAGCAAGTGACCTAAGGCCTCTGTCCCACACAATTGAATGCACTGACTACAGGTGCTATCTTTAAATAGGAAGTACTTAAGGTTAATGGCTGGCTGTATCTGCTGACAGCATTTTTAAAAAAACATGCATAATGCATGATAAGCAGTGTTCAGAGGAAGACAAAAATAGCTCTGTACCAAGGAGGCTGGTTCTTATTTGCCTCCAAGGGCAAATGAACATGCTGGTCTTGCATGTAAGTAAATCACTTTTTCTTCTAGAAAGATGTTTCATCAATTCCCCTGCAGATAAACATCTGCTAATATCAATATTCATTGCAAAACACACACACAAGAAATCCTCCTTAGCCAGAAGGTATAATATTATAACTTACTTTTCAATTAAAAGTCTGTCTTTGAAATAATAATATATTTTCCTTTTTTGTGACACTGGGCAGATGTGACCATTTGCCAAGACTTTAAGGTCTTTCACCTTAAAGACTGTGACAGCCAGCTGTTACGTATTTGATGAAGCTATTTCTTTTTTTATGTGACAAGGTAATGTCACAGTGTGATACCTCTTCATGGGATCAGTAAGTGAAGTGATCAGAGCTCTGGCCAGTTATATGACAGAACATTTGGGGAATATATCAAGCAGGCAAGCTCAGTCCTCAGGATTAATTCTGGTGAGAATCGACCAGAAAACAGACTCTTCCAACCCACAGCAGAGTCAGCTGTTGGACCCTCCAAGGAAATGGTGCATTATGCCAAAACAGCAATACATGATCTGCACGACAAAGTGATAAGGAACTACATATACTGCTAGACAGTACCACCAGAAACTGATAAACTAATGGATAAAAATCCACATAATGATAAATCCAAGTTATTACCATGTTCAAATGAGCTTCAAATGCCTTGGTTTTCTGCATCCAGGTGTACCCAACCAGGTACTTAGACTGAATTTAAACTTGCAACTGAAGCCTGATGCTATTGAGGATCAGATAGTCTTCAGCAGACAGCAAGTTACAAAGGGTTAGGTATACAACTAGGTAATTTTTCTAAGAGTGATTGGTTTTCAGATCTTGGTATTCTGCTAGATTGACAGTCTGAGTATATCACTCAATAAAGGCAGTAATTTTCATTAAGGCCAAATGTAGCTACTACCAATAGCTCCATGTTCTGTTAATAGGACCTGAGATTACCTTCTCTAATACTTTTGAATTAAGTTTGGTTATTTATTCAGCTTGCATAAAACATACCACTATGCAAGGAGGTGTTTCTTCTGCATTATACTGTTTCTCAAAAGTTCTTCAGAGGCTACCCTGGAACTTTACACCAAGGCAGCTGGTAGATAACAAGAACTTGGGTAACTATAGAGAAGCCCTCAAAAAAAAGCCCTCCCCAGAGTGCTCAGCTGCCTCACAGATGGAAGGAAACAGCATGTGATATGATTAGCAAGATATCCCAAGTAAAGGTGCTATCAGAACCAGAGCTGCAAATCATAATGGTAAGGAGTCAAAGAGGATCACTTGAGTTCTGGCTGCTTTTGCACAGGCTTTGATCATAGTTCTAAAGGTAACAATCCCCACCCCATCACCTACTCTGAATGGCAACATAACACTCTATAAAGCTTTGTACAGTAATTCTGCATTACATCCAATATCTTGGTTAAACCAACTTTGGAAAGAGGCATACTTCTGTCACAGAAAGGAAACAAAGTTTACTGGGTTTTTTGATAGAGTCAGATAGCATGTGGACAAGGGTAAAAGCAAACTCAGATTTTCAAAGACTTGTGTCAAGATATCTCAGAGGCTTTAAAGAAGTATAGCTGTTGCATATAAAAGGCAACACCCTTCAAGCATTAATAACCAACTAAAAGATAAACAACAAAGTAGGAAGGAAAGCAATTTTTCCATAATAAAGTTTACTATTGTTGTTCCAGATGATCCTGTGTTGGAACATGTATTATTCAAAGTATTCAGAGGTGATCTGAAAAATGTTGTGAGGAATAGAGAACAATGGAGTATAATGTGTCATATTAATGTTTTCTGTATAAATTCTTGGAGCAGATCTTACCTTGAGCCTTTCCAGTCCTCCTTATTTCAAAATGGGTGTAGTAGAATAGTACAGGAAAAGCAACAAGGATGAAAGATACATATCAATTACTGCATAAGGCTAGATTATAGACTAGTAACATGTCATCTGGAGAGCAGAGGATATGAACATGTAACACCAAACAGCTTCAACAAGTCACAACTAGTTTTTCATAATTTTACTGCATGCCTTTTATTTTTTTTCTACTACCACAGAAGGCTTAAAAATTCAGAAAGCATTTTCTGACACTATCTATAACTTCACTGAAATGTATTGCCATAAAAGGTTGTGAATATCAAAGGCTTATGTAATTTATTGTTTTTTTCTTCTTCCATGACTTTGCTTAAATACCTCCTCTGTGCATTCAGATTAAAGATGCTAGTCTTTTACACTGGTCCTAAATAGCTCAGTCTGAATCACCAAAACTATTCTTAAAGCAATGTTGTCCTGTAGCTGGCTGTAGCTGGAAACCTAGTTTCCATTAAACCTTCTAGTTCCCATAGTCCATTAAAAGCTTTCATTGAAAATTGAGGTTCACAAACAAGCTTCCTAAAAGATCAGTGCAAAGACAACAAAGCTTCAGCTTAAGCCTATGAATTTCCATAGGAGGTGGTTAGCGATGGATATCTACAAAGTCACCTTTGCTTTGACCTTGGACACTACACATAATGCTGAAAAGCTCACTGGGCAGAAGGTAGGCCAACATCTAACATTTTCTTCCCAATTTTTCCCTAATTTCTAGCAAGTACTTCAGGATCTAGCTGCAAATTAGTTGTCAGATGGCTTAAGGAGGAGTTATGGGCGGTTACTACAGAACAGCATGTACTTATCCTCACATTTTTACCTAAAAATCCTCTGTGAATGCTACGCACTTTTAAGATGCACTTGCTTCCGCTGCTGCAAATACTAATAAGCTAGGAACCAGAAGTATTTTCACTACTTCATTCATGGAGCATGATAGAAAGCTATAATAAATATAGCAGGAGGAACAGCGCTCTTACCTCTTTCAGCTGAGCGGAATATGGTATCTATACTCAGCCTAATAGAACACATGGGACTGATGCAGATGAGCCATGAGCCTCTTCTCTCAAGTGCCTTTCTCCAGAAGTGAGGTATTCCTAGTAGAAAAGTCTCCTCTCTATTTTGTTCTCAAATCCAACAGTCAGAGGGAAACCGGTAATAAAGCCACACTGTTCCTAGGTCAACAACAAGGTACTTGAATATTACCACTTACCTCTTGAATGAGAAACATGAAAACATAGTTATAATTTTTTAATTTTTACACTACCCAAGTGGTTTGACACACAGATCTAGAAGCACTTCAGTCCACCTGGGGATCACCTCTCCTCTTGACTCTTATTATTCAGTTTATGTCAATATTTCTTTATTCTTCAGCAATAAATCCTCTTGCCTTCATGCTATGTAGTTTGGTAAAGCATTCACAGTTCAACATGCTTTTCAGCATAAAGTGTGCTGAGAAGGCTTTACAAATTTGACTTGTTACCTTCAAAACACTGCCAGACGGCCTTTAGGCCAGCCCTACTAACAAAGCTGAATTCTGTTAGTAAATGTCGTTTCTGTAATTGGTAAGAAGTCACCAGTATAGTACTTGTAGTCCTTCTCACTGCCATTTTCCAAGCTGCTTTTCAGCAAGTTTAATTTTTTATATAGACACACATGGCAGTCATACAAACAACTTTGAACAAGTTCCTTGGGGTACTGGTGCAGAACTCCAGGATGGCTACTTTGCCTCACTCCCAGGGTCCTTCCTGTTACAAGTTCGATACAGTCAGAGACGGCCATTCACAAACCTTGTTGCTAAATTACAGCAGCATTAACACACCACTTTAATCTAAATACACACTTTAATGTTTAAGCTCTTCTTACACAAAATCCTTCGGATTAAATCTAAAGCACTACAACACAGGAGGTAAGGAGTGTGAGCAGGTTGGCCCTCATGGTTAAGTAAAACTATGTTATATCTCCTTTATTAATGTAAAAGAAGTCTTTTCATTGACCAGGCTTCATAAAGTAGCCAGAGTAGTCATCATTATTTGTGGCTCATACATGGCAATACAGTAAAGAGCTACTGTTTATATCACAGAAGTCATGGCAGCCCAGCCCACCTCCAAATCTAAACCTCAACCTTACATGCAGTCATTCTTTAAATACTTGCAAACAATAGTTGCAATGATCTTAGCTTCCCAAGTACTGGTCAGATCAAGAGAGCTGACACTAGCACAAAGTCCCGAGCCATTCAAGACACTAAGAACACTTCACAATAGTACAAGTAACACGTATTGATTCAGGATGCATCATGTTGTGCTATCAATGCTATAGAACAGCTAGCTTAGCTCAGACACTACTAGCAAAGTACCCTACTCAAACTTACCCGAGCCCATATAATTTCTTCCAGTATATGAGGGGCAGGTAAGGCACAGGGAAATGACATTTCACTGTAAAGGTACTGCCTTTAACACCAGGAGAAGCAGGACCTGACAGGCTCTGCTGGCATCAGAAAAGTGAGGCTAACATCTCCCTTGCCTATCTTTCATCCTGTGCACCCTTTCTTCACTCTTTTTTCATACCCATAGGAAAAGCTGGAGGAATTCTAGCATATTAAGTCTCTGGTTTTTAGCTTGGCTTTCCCTAAATAAATAAATTTTTATAAAAGAAAAAAAGAAAAAAGAAAAAGACAGCATATGGAAAAGCAGCAGCAACAAGGCTGAGTATGTATCTCTATAAGGAAAAGTAAAAAATTTCAGCTTGACTCAAGACAGCAGATTTTCCTTTAATTCAAACACCAGTTTCTACCAGCTACAGATCATCTATGACTCTTGTACATTGTTTCTTCCTCTATTAGCTTCCCCAACTTTTAGCCCTCTAGCTAATGCTATTTCAACGTGAATGCTGGAAACAGCAAGAGTTCACATGGGTATTTCACTCACTTTTCAGGGACATCATCAGCCTGGATTCTAACAGTCTGTATTAAAAATGGTCTTGCCACAGCTCAGCTCTATCAATTATTTATGAGTATTACTGTAGTCTTCTAATGTCCCATACTCCTTTGCTTTCATTCCTCCAGAATAAGAAATTACACCTTTCCTAGAAAATTCCCCAGGTTCAAAGATTTATTTGGTTAGCAAATGACAAGGAATTGCATGACTCCCATCTGATATCATGTGCTAACACAATGTTCTGCTTCACCTTTCAGGACTGGGAAAGGCCAGAAGGGCTTTAGGCAATGCAATAGCATGTGCACACACACACACACGTTTCAGGTGGAGTTGTCATTGCAAGACACCTCAAACCACACTAATGCAGTCAGCTTTCTCCCCCCACCTGACACAAAGCATGTGCCCATTAGTAGGGCATTAACTGTGACCTCTTGTCCAAAGGTGTCCTGACCAAAGGCACAGGCATTCAGCACACATCTGGTCACAGGGAAGTGACTGCTGAAAACATAATAATCATCTTCTAGATATGTTTAGATTTAGAAAGTATTGTCTCCTGTTAAGTTGTGGGCTACATGTCCACTTCAAACAGTCTGTTATCTACTGTAATGCAAAAGGTACATCACACCTCCGCTTCTCAAACAACCAGCTGAAAGCATCAGTAACAACTACACCTAAGACAGCATTGGTATTCATTGCAGCAGCTTTCACAATTGTAGATATCACAAGACATAAGTTCAGAAAAAGAACATTCATTTTAAAGCCTTTTAAATAAAGGTCATTTTCCCTTTAAATAAATAAAGGAATAAGGAGTGGTGCAAGAGAAATTCAGCTACATTCCGTAGTATAACAGCAACTTGCCCGTCTAGTAAACAGTGCTGTATCAACATATAATGGCACAGGATTTTGGATAACGTGGTCACCTCTGGCACTTAGAACTGGGTTGCCAGCAAATCTAGCTGTAAGCCTGCCTTTACATCATTATTTCACTGAATGACTAACCCAAAAGCTCCTATTGGATCTAATGTCACCAGCCAGTTAACAGCAACAAGAAAGGCAAGAGGTCATTTCATTCTTGCTTGCAGTTGTACTGATTATCTGTTATGCTCTTCCTAGCCACTGCCAGTCACCTCTTCCTAAATGGTCCACACCTGCTTCTCGCAAGCAGTCCAAGTATTAAGTGCAGTACACAAGGCTAGCACCAAGGTCTAAATCCCATAAGTACCGGGGAGACTTCTTCCTTTATCAAAAGCAACTTTCAACACAGATCATTGCAGCAAGCCTGCCACAGAATGATAGTTCAGAGGAAGATACAGTTTATTGCCTACCCAGCCATCTACTGAACAGTCTATTACATGTGGATCTGTTTGCTGTTCCTACAGGCTATCAAGCCAAAGAAATCCAGGCAGCAGCTAAACTCCATTTCTGCCTCACTAGGGCAGACTCCAAACCCAGACCTGTTATTTAACCACCTTCTTAGAAAACTTCTTCCTGTGATTTACTGTAGTTGTAATACACATAACAAAATATATGGTTTTATATTTTTGCTTCGTACATTTAATAGAGTATCAGAAAAACCTGTAACGCCAGCACAGCAGTAGGATTTTCTTAACTGCATTCACTAAATACCCAAGTTATAAACATAACATTAAAGTAGCTAGGAAATGTACCATCTCCTTGCCTGAATTTGCCCCTATGTAGCTAGCCTGTTTCAGGCTGGACAGAGTCCTCTCAACTCCTCTTTATCCATGGTGTCAAGCAGCTTGTCCTAGTGTGGGGCACAAACTCCCTTACCAAATTGTTAATACAAAGCTTCTAATCCACCTGCCCTGGTCATTACTTCATATGTCTGATATCTAGAAAGGTCATTATGCCTCCTTGTGTAAATCCCTTTTTGTGGCCTCTCGAGACACATACAAAGCACTACATAAAGGTGCAGAAAGCTGCCACAAAGGCCAACCAGTGCTGGTCCCTCCTTCCTGTCATCAGGTTAGCACACTTCGTTTCTGACATCTCATATGATTTATTGGCTTGTGTTTTAAAACATGCAGGATTTCAGGTTACTGGTCATCTATATACAAGTCATACCATGAGGTTTCAAAATGAGTAAACACTGTAAAATTACAAATATCGATGCTCAAGATGAACCATCAATAGGCTGCAAACCATTAGCTGGTACTGAGTTGGGGGTTATGAAGGGATGCATCTCGACAGAATGGCTGTCCAGTCTCAAACTATGATGACAATCTTACAGGCAATCCTTTACAGAGACCGAGCTGACCAGGCAGTAGCTGTTAAAGATCTGTTACCTGTCACTATGAAATACTATTTCCGAATTACAGCAGCAGCCACTCATGCTGCGGGTAACTATAAAATTTCCACTTAATGCATGTTAATTGGATTATTATTTTAAAGACATGCTCACTGCCCCCATATTAATAACAAATGAGTTCTCTCTAATTATTATTAAAGTAACTCCCATACAAATTAATGATTAGGCCATTAAGACTGTGCAGCTGAATTGCCATTAATTCTCAGATTTGAGAAAATTAGCTAATAAAGTGATATTATAAAAGGAAATTCCCTTATGCTTTACTGAATTCCTTCACTCATACAAAAGGCATACAACAAATATCTGTTAAGCACTTTTTCCTTTTATTAAATGTTAAGCTAAAATTATTCATTATAATTGGGGAAAAACTGACTAAAAAAGCTGCATTTTTAAGTTTTGGGTATTTGTAGGTAGTGTTAAAGTGCCTACTAAAATATTTTTAACCACTTCTGGGTATCACAGACTGTCACAGACCTAAATCATCAGAACAACCTAAAATTTTATAAGTTCTTCTACATTCAATAGCACTAAATAATAGATGTCATGTTCTAGCCACTGCAAGATTTTCTACATGTCTAGGACTTCTAAATCAACACAAACTGTGTTTTTCAAAGGGATGTAATCTAATCACCAATTACAGTATACTAAGATTATAATACGTACGCTTATGGATAAAGGATTAAGTTTCTAGAATTATATGAAAGCAATAGAGGTAATAACAGAGGTAGAAAACCTCTTCCTTGCTAGGCACCACACACACGCACCTTTCTCACACATTTAGTGGTGGTCATTTATACATTCTGTAGTCATTCAATTATTCAAAAAACAAAGCATAGCTTACAGCTTCATTTCATGTAGCTCATAGTCATATGTCTGGCCCCCAGTCTCCTCACATCTGCTTTGGACTGAGCTTTCCTACCCTCTTAATCACAGACATTTGAAAATGTAATGCACTGATGGAAATGGGAGGCCTTTCCCTCTGCCACCTCTATCTTCAACCCATTTATTTCTAATCTCAGGTTTAGATCATGATTTGTATATACTGAACATAGTTGCTAACATTACTTTACTGAGCACACCGTATGACTTTACATTTCTACATTACCAAAATTAGAACTTGCCAGAAATATGCAGTTGCACTGCAAACCAATATACACTAATTTTCCAGGCAGAATACCCATGAACTAGAACATATAAAAGATGCATAGCTCTGGATATGATTACTATATGGTTTGGTGCAGAGGGAGTAAAGATCTCCCTAGCATTAATTTACATGATCATGTTGCTCACAGTAGCAAAACTACATCATTTGATATTAATACCCTTAACATTGATACAAAAATCAACGAGCTGATGTAATTGAAAATGTTCAGTAGCCCTTCAGGAATGAGGAGCAGCAGTGGTCAACATTTTCTACTGTTTTTCAGAAAGATATGCTTATATGTGGATTACCTGGCAATGCAGTTTCAGTTTAGCACAACTCATATGCACGTGTAACTGTAGCCAAATGGGTAAATCAGTGAACTATATGCATTGTTTATTAGATCTAGCATGCTCAGCAATTTGCAAGACCAAGAATTAAACGTGTAGACTATCTTCCTAACTAGTCACCACAGTAGTAGAATAATAGACATGTTTTATAGACTCTAATTGGGTACAAGAAAAACAGAAAAAAAACCCACATTCAGTGGAACCATAGAAGTACTCTTACTTGAGTGACACACTGGAATACATTCAAAGCATGCAGTAGCAACTGTGGTTTAGTCCATTTACTCACATGTTTAATAAAGGCACCTCCAAAGACTGTCCAACCTACCCCAAGCACTCAAGGAATTTAGTGCTAAAGAAAAACATCCTTGTTACTGGTTTGGTTACATTTACTACGTTAAGGTTTTATCTCTTCCCTTCCCAGGGACATTGGGTGAAATACACTGCAAGTTCCATACCCTTTTAACCACACAGCTACAGCAGTGTCTTTTCCATGACCTAAGCAAAAGAGGCTGGTCCAAGCACAACCTCAAAGAAGCCAAAGCAACTCCAGCTCTTAGTCCCTGTAATTTACTTCCTTTCTCCGTTTGGAAGGAAATAACAGTCATTGTGAGTGTTTCACATTGCTAGATGTAAAACACTTCACTGCTCCACTATGCACTATAGTGGAAAAGCTGAAAAGCATCAAATGCTGTATTTGGAAAGCATCAGACATTAGAGTGCTTCAGCCACAGCTCCTTGTAATGCTGCCTCCAATAAGGAAGTTCAGGTACAATAAATGCCAACTATTTATTCAGTGCTCTCCCATTATCCAAACAGAAGAACACTGCGATTTGCCCCGACACAAGCCAAGGCACACAGCTGACTCCAGGGGGACTCACCTATGACCACAAAAAAAAAAAAAAAAGCACCCTCTCTCATGGGGCTTACAGGGGTAACTTGGCAGGGGCCTCAAGGCAGCTGATGCTCCTTTACCAAATTGGCCTCTGTACCACGTTACATGAAGTAAGCATGTTATAGCTACAGATCAGTTTTCAGCTTCACAGGTACAACAAACACGAGGATGCAGGCCTCTCTGGAAACAGCAGCCACATAGCACCCAGCTCCCCTCAGACAACGGCAACAACTACCACGGTGGTGGCCCACAACGGAAAAAAAACAACAAAAGTCTAGAGAGGCTGGATAGCCAGCTCTAGGATAACGCACACAGCACAAAGCTCAGAGAACTTTACCTCAGTGACCGAATGCAAAACCCCGTGCCTCCTGTGCTGGCCGGTGTCGGCGGCGGCCGTGGGGGGCATCTGCCGCGAGCGCACAGCGGGGCTGCAGCGTAGCGCGCGGCACCACCTGTGGCGCGAAAAGGGCGGGAAAAAGCGCGCGGCACCCACCTGCCGCAGTGCGGCGCCTCTCTGAGGTGATGGCTGTGAGGGGCAGCCTCTGCCCGCCTGAAAACTTGAGGGGAGATGCCTGTCCTCAGCCCGGGGTGCGTGCTGCTGCGGTGGGAAGGATCTGAGCTGGGACACAAGCCTGCTAGGAAATGCTGGAGCCCTGTTAGAGGCGTGCTTTAGAGGTAATAAAAGCCCACTTGCTCACAAACTACCAGTGTAGGTTGTTGAGTCTCTCCTTGATCTCTGTCAAATGGGAGTAATCAAAAAGTAGAGTGGACTATGGCTTATTTTTCAGGTAGCTGTTTCATGTCCCTTTCTTTTCAATACGAACATGTGATAGTTAAATTTTACAACGAAAAAAAAACCATATAAAAGTTTCTGTATTCCATTAGTTAATGTATATTATTGCTATCTCACTAGTAGTTGTACCTCAACTGTGAAATGATGTATGTGATTCAAAGAAACTTTTGTCTGGGTGTATTGGGTCTCGCTGAGCCTCACAGCAGCCCTCATCGTGCTGTTCAGTGCTAACTGATGTCGTGACAGCCCTCAGGCTTCATATTCTAATAGGAAAAGTTGGTGTGATCAGTGAAGATGGCTTAGAAGTGGTGGTTGTTGTGGATAAAGATGTCCCACATGTGGGTTGTGGGATTTCTGACTATCATTGCCTTTAATGCAAGCCCTGTAAAAACATATTTTAATTGATAAATATAAATTTATTTATATAAAAACTACTATTTCTTTTTAGTTTACCAGTGTGGCAGCTTGCATTATGTTTTTACCCTTCCACCTCTGGCTTGTGAAACAGTTTTATACTCTGACTAAATCTGAAACACTAACATCTATTGCTAATATGGTAGGAAAAAATACCTGGAAATGTGACAACTGTTGAGGATAATAGGGATAAAAAGTAACAGGTTGTGGTTTAGTGCTTAATTGCATCACAGCTAAAGGAAGGCAACTGTGTTTGTGATTGTTGTGCCACAGGAATTGGGTTCTGTAGCCAAGAGGAAAAATCTTAGCTTTAATGCTGTTGTAGACCTTATACCATACAGGAGACTGGATGCAGCAGGTCACAATTTGATATATGTGCATGATTCTTCTGTAGATATTCTTATGCAAAATTTACATTAAAAAATTACAATCTCTTAGGTCACAGAGGGGAGGAACCTAAATAATTATTTAGCTTTTATAATAGAACTTCATTTACATGAAAAAAATCTGGCCCAATCAGTAGCTAGTTGATGGTTTGAGTATAAGTAAGTGTGTAAGGCCACATCATTTTCCTGATTTCACTGTATTGTCCTTCTCAAACTTGGTCTGCCTTTCAGAAATGAGTTTCCCTTTCGTTTCACAGTAGTGATAATCACTGAAACATGAGTCCTTAGCCAGTAATGAAGCTGTAGTCAGAACATTTCTGCAAAAAAAATGTGATTGTCCTTATTTGGTGTCAAAGGAATGGGAGGATGCATGACTAGAAGAGCTTGGAACTGATTTATGTAGGATTTTTTTTCAAGCTGGGCAAAATGCCATTTTTCCTCCTTGATCTTATTATTTAAAGGGATCAAACTTCTTTCCTAAAATGTTCCACAATTTTTCTAGAAGCAACAACATAGCAGGAGCATACACATTTTAATAGCTTAATTGGTTTTGAGAAAATGTAAGCATGCTATATGGGATTGTTAGGTAAGCTTAAGAAGGTTAAGTTCCCTTTTTAGTAAGTCTGGCAGTATTTTTAGAGTGCTACATGAATAATTTGCAGAAGGTACTAATTCGTGACACAGAAGATACCCTTAGCATATTTTAGGGGTAGAGTACAGGAAGTCTAAAGTAGCACAGAAACCTTCCATGAAAGCGTGTGAGACAGTGGGCCATCCATGTGCTCACATGAGTAGTCCCTGCATGGATCTTGCATATTGCAATTGCAGCAGAGCTGTTGACTTCATGATTAGAGTCTTCCTGGTTTAAGTATCTCTGTCACCAGGTGGAGAAGGCAAGGGAGCCCCTCCAACAGACACTGCAGTTCACCTCACTAGGAAGGATGCATATAGAATTAAATGGGTCTGTATATCAAATGCACATGTGAGCCCAAGTTAGTTGTTAGTGATACTGAATATTTTTTTTATGGTCAAGGCAAAACTATGGAACTCTAGGCCTATGTTCTGTAAAAGCCTTTATCGCTTTTCAGGTGGTAACTACTGTCTGCTGAAACTAGTTAATTCAGTATCTCCCTACCCCCACAACCAAGCAGTTATACTAGTATAATATTCAGATTTTAAGATTAAGGACTAGAATTCCCTACCCCACAGAAGTTAAAGTAGCTCTAGCAGTGTCAGCTTAACTGCTTTGCTTGTTCTGTATTGTAGAGGAATGAAGGCAGTGGGTTGATTAGCATTGATAACATGCAGCTGTGGCCTTGCCTCAGCGGCAGTGGGTTGATTGACTGGATGATGTGCAGGTGTAGCTTGTTCCTGCTAAGTGGTTAAATAGCCCTGAGGCTGGTGGGAGAGGGGGTCAGATGGGGGAGGAGCAGTGTGGTCTGACCTCTGGAGGAAGGAGATACAGCACAGACAGTAGGCTGACCAACAGTAAAGCCTTGTTGTAGCCTACTAGTTTGTGCTGCAACAATTGGTGCCTAGTGTGAGGCTGACTGAGTTGGGCTCTGACTACAACACTGTATGATTTAGACCTGTTTAGGTATTTAGTTTTGTTATGAGAGAAGGACAACAGAACCCTATGGAGTCTGAAATAAGCTGAGGGAGGGGGAGAACAACTGTGTGTGAACTATTCTGCCCTGCTGTACAACTAAGAGAAATAGTATTACCTAGATCTGCCTTACAATAGTGTTTTTCTATTCACAATTCAATATTGCTTATAATAATGTCATGGAGAAAAGCGTGACACATTTTAACCATGATGCATGTAAGTAAATATCCTAATATCAAAGTCTTCCTTAAATGGGGGATGGAAGAGGCTGTCTGGAAAATGCTGACCACTTTGTTCTGCAGCAAACTACATGTGATGCACAGTTGGGGACTATTGCCTGTCTTCAAAACTGCATTGTTTGTGGAGCTCATCTCTGGTTTTTGCAGCTGATGTTAGAATTTGCATCTGCCCTGTACAGGCAGTAGGGAAATGCATAATCCTGCTGAGAAGAGGGGAGCGTGTGTGTATGCATGTAGGGAAGGGTTCAAAGCAATCCTCCTGCAGAAAACTTTTCCTTTTTCCATTAATTGAAAAGGAAACATAGGAAGATTATCTTATCTCCTTAAATTTGAACTCTGAATTAGTACTGAGAGCTGGACGACCTGAAGATCCCTCTTTCAGCATCCCTTCTTCAGTAAAGGCTTCTATTTGATATAATTGTTACTTTGGTATAAATTGCTCATTTCCTTCTCTCTTACTCTCTCCTAACCAAAGTCAGCACCCAGTCACAGCACAGCTGAGGAAATAATCAAGGGCTTTGCAAGTCAAGACTACTTAGGCTCCTACTACTATAACTGGCATGACTAACCGCAACTAGAGCTTTACAGGATTTTTTTTTTGTGGTTGCCTTGATATACAATTTCATAATTTGATGGTATTTCTGTATCCATTGTTGGGCTACCATGCCTTATGTGTGCCTAAAAGAATGAAAAATGGAAAAAAATCAATGAGGAACAAAAGCATAAGACTCCAGGGAATAAAAAGCAATGTGTTCTATGCAAAATAGTAAATGTATTTTACTTTGGATTTCTAAAAGCCAGCGTGGTGGGGGAACAGAAGGGATTCTATGGGGAGAACTAAAGATGTTTATGCGTCACCCATAATGTTTCCTCAAAGCTATGGAAGGGAGAGTAGAAGGCTGTATGCAGTGGTCCTACTAATAGGAAGCTTAATGGAGTCTACTCCGATGCTACTTTTCCCAAAACCAAGATTTCCTCCTGTTTTGCTGGTGAAGTGATTTGTAAGTCTGGGAAGAAGAAAAAAACACCTTTGATTTATTTGAAGATTGGTAGATCCAGCTTGAAAATTCATTGCTATTGAAACATTAATGTAACTGAAACTACAGTATTTTAGAATGAGGTAGTTGTAAGTGCCTTGTTCTGTAAAGGTATTTCTCAGAAAAGGTTCCCTAGCAATTTTTAAAAAAAAAAAGTCTAAAACTGGCTTTGGTGAAGCTATATTTAGCTGTGTTTAATCTGTTTTGGAACAGTTGCCTCAATTAAAGAATGTGTCTTTTACCATGCTGACATATGGTATGATTATTTTAAACTCAGACAGATACTATCAGGAATAGGAGCCTGACTTCATATCCATAATGGGATCTGAGCTTCTGAGTCACTTCTCTTCGGACTGCAAATCCGTTGGTGTATAACTTCAGCGAGTATTTGAACTTTTTTTTGGTAAAAATTCTATGTAAAATACATTCATTGGAGTTTAACTTTTCATGGTAAGAATGTTATATGCTTGAAAGGGCATGCCTAGGGGCTTGTTTTAACAGTTTAAGTGTGCAAGTTTTAAGAAAAATACTTTCAAATACTCACAGGCCTGGACCGGGGCCTTAGGCATTTGCTGTTACTAATAATGATATTTGCTTCAGCATTTTAACTACTTCTTCCAGAGAACCAACAGATATCCAGGTCCTCCAATGTGATTGCAGTTTTGTATGAGTGGTTAGCATGTAACAGTTCTGTTGTTCCAAAGCATTTGTAATTTACTGTTAAAGGTAACATGAGGTACTATAGGGCAAAATAAGTGTGTCCTCTGATCCTGGTCAAGGCCTCTAAATTGAGGGTATCAACAGATGACAAAATATATTTTGATAATTCGAAAATTCCTGTCAGAATTTGTGTCATGTTGTAAGAATTTAATTTGAAGTCTGAACAACTTAAGGATTCTGTGCTTGCAAAGTGTTTTCCCAGCAAGATCATACAGCAAATATTGTCTCTTGTCTGAAAGTTAAAGCAGCTTTCCCATTGTCCTTGTCAAAGTAATGAAAAGGAAGTGATGGTTCCCTGACTGAATTACAGCCTGCACATTCTGTTTCAGGGCCTGTCCTAGAAATCTTTTGCTGAAGACTTAGTACAAATTGACATAAGCAAGTGCTATTCTGAGAGGATTGGGCAGTTCAACCCTAGCATGGCTTGGTGGTGACTTTCCATAATGGATTCCTGGGAAGGGATTCAAGTACCATATTCTAATCTGGGAAGATTTGTCCTAAGGGCCAACAAAATTGACAGTAGTTGGCAGTTATCAATAATCAAGAGAAATTTTTACTTGAAATTCTGGTGAAATCAAATCAGCTTCACAGTCAAATGGCTATTTGTGGCAAGAAAAAGACAAGCTGATGCTGAAGTGGCCTTCTGGGCTTTGGCTTTTACTCACAGAAATGTCAGCCAACTTTTAAGCTTTTTAGTAGAGAAGATTTCGAATTTGGGATGTGGCAGAGCTAGATTCAGTGCTCCTGAGTGGAATACAGTTAGCCCCCTAATATATTTTCTTGTCTTAACTGCTCATTAAATATTGGGCTAGGATGTTTGTACTCAGTATAAATAAGCTCTGATTTGGCTGGCACCTCTATATGCAAGTACAATATAAGCATTAGCAAACTCTTTCTTGAATAGAAATGTAAATAATAAATAAAATGCAAGAAGGTGACATTTTAAAGAGCGGTAAAATAGGGGAATGGGATTTTTTTGAACTTCAGAGCAGAACATGAAATACTAGCTGCCTTCCCTCTGAGAACTGCATTAAAATCTGGTCTGCTCTTACATGCAATCCATCTTAGTTGCTGCATTCTTTCTGGATTTTTTCCTAAGACTTAACAAGTATCAGAATTTTACAGTTGTCTTAAATGATATTCCCTGCGTGTCTTTGTTAACATTGGTGAGAAAAGGAGATGATACTTGTGAAAGTGTTCGGGATATAATTTTGCAACAATATTAAGTCAGTCTTTTGACAGTGCCAGAGCAAACACAGTCTGTTAAACTGCCCTGCAGTATACTGTATTACAAAATTAATACCTTATTCTAAGTGTACAAGCAAATATCTTGTATGAGGCAGATGTTTCTGGAATGAAAGCTTTTCTGAGAAACAAGGGAAAGCAGGTTTGAGGAATAAAAGGTCAGCTGAAAGGAGTTCCGAGTGCCAGGAATGGGATATTGATTTTTTTTTTTCTCTTATCTATGTAAAATCATTCTTAATGTGTTCTCTCCGACCACTGACAAGGCTTATTCTAATCCCTGTCTGAAGAAAATTAATGGGAGGCTACCAAAAATCTGTAATATGGAAAATAGATTCTTTCTTCAGGGAAGAAAAGGTTTTGATTGTGATTAAAGGTGCTTTTACTGACTGAGTGTTCAAGTAGGTGTAATTTCTAATTACTTTAATTATCTCATCAGGATTACAAATCTAGAGCTATTTTAATCATGTGTGTAACTTAAGATTAATTTTCAAGACTCATTATGAAACCTATAACCAGGAATACAGAAGAACTGCAGCTTTATAATTATTATATATAGTTACTTTTCTGGCATTAAACTTCAATGGCTCCTTATGAAACACTAATAACACAAACTTATCAGATGGAAAAAAACTGTTTATTGTTCGGGGGGCAGGGGGAAGACTCTGCTTTATGGCCTTTTAGGGTCTGTCATGGTTTAACCCCAGGCAGCAACCAAACACCATGCAGCCATTTGCTCACACCACCACCTGGAGGGGTGGGGAGGAGAATCGGAGAGAGATGTAAAACTTCAGGGTTGAGATAAGAACAATTTAATAATTTAAACAATAAAAAGGGAAGAACAATAATAATAATAATAACAGTTATAATGGAAAGGTGGGGGAAAGGATAGAATCCAAAGGAAAAGGGAGAAAGGAAAACAAGTGATGCACAGTACAACTGCTCATCACCTACTGACCAATGCCCAGCCAGTCCCTGAGCAGCAATCCCCCTGTCCCCAGCTAACCCCCCAGGTTTATATACCAAGCATGAGATCCCACAGTACGGAATACCTCTTTGGCTGGTTCAGGTCAGCTGCTCTGGCTGTGTCCCCTCCCAATTTCCCATGCCACTCCAGCCCTCTGGCTGGCAAGGTCCTAGAAACCTAGAAGTCCTTGACCTAGTATAAACATTACCCAGCAACAACTAAAAACATCAGTGTATTTATTCTCACATCAGAGCCAAAACACAGCGCTGTACTAGCTACTAAGAAGAAAGTTAAGTCCATCTCAGCAGAAACCAGGACAAGGTCACAATGATCCCACTTAGATACCGTTTTCCTACAGAAATTCACCTAGTGGTTCCTGGCCCAAACAAGTACCTTCTGGTTCTATGCCCTTAAAATATTTCACTTTGCCTTTTTGCATGTTCCAGCTGTAAAGTTCACAGTGGGGAGGCAGTCATTGGCTACAGCCTGGCCCCTCCAGAGTTAAGTCGTTCCTTGTTGTGTCAGGTGCATTTTCATACCTGCCTTCTGACAAGTGAGGTTTCTGGGTATATTTTGACAGCCTCAGGTTAAAGTGTAATGCTTCCCAAAGACTGTGTAGCTAGGCATAATGACTAGCTGTGGAAGAATTTAGCTAAATATTAGATGATAAACAAAGTTTAGTTTCAGCAGGCTAGAGGTAGTGGCTGGGAGATGATATAACTAGCAGTAAAACATGCAGGGAGGAGTATTAAGAAGTAGGAAAACGAAAGCTTGACTCTTAGAGCTGTGAAAGTTTAGCTGTAAAAAAGATCTGATATCATAGAGGCCAGGGAGAAGCTTCAAATACATGTTACACTGCACAGAATTCTTTACGTACCTGAAGCTCTTGTTGTGCTAATACAGTTGGGTTATGCAGAGAATACCTGACTTTTTTTTTTTTTTTTTTTTTTTTGCCTTTACAGCAGAGATGAAGCAGTTGCATTATAGAACAGCCTAAACTCCTAACTTAGTCTCTAGGCTGCTAGAACAAACATTTTATCATTCTCACACTACAAGTTGCTTCTCAGAATTTTAAGTATTATGAATTCTACAGTATGAAGCTTAAAAAACCCAGAATGTTATGGTACACTCTAGCTGTTTGTGGTGTTGATTTAAGCCCTGATTCTGCTGCTATTTGATTAAATTGTAAAAAAGGTATAGCCTTCAACAGAGACAGGATTGGTCCTTTATATAGTTGAGAATATTTCATTCATACTGAAGATTCTGTAGAAGAACATGTAACTTTTATGTGGCTAATTGAGTTCATCGTGATTAATGACACTTCCAAGAAGAGTGGACAATTTCATTGGTTAGACTAAGACATTAGGCTGCAAGAGTAATTATTGAGGTTTTGCCAATTTTGACTAGATCTGGAGAGCTCTGAGGAAGAAAAACATGAATCTCTGTTTCAATAGAATCCATTGTGTGGTTTAAAGCTATCAGAATCCTGATGAATGATGTTTGCAAGAAGAGTAAGTGATTCACTGACAATGTATTACAGAATGTTCTATTGATTCTAGTACTGGCATATAGAATCTATAAAACTTCTCAGTAGATATGGAAATCTACATTGCAAATGAAGATTAAATAACTTATGCAGAAATCAAAAGTGAATTAAACTGCTCTTAGAAAGATTTTAAATCTCAATTGATTTCTGCTTTCTCCGTGGCAAAGCTCATGCTGTCTAGTACTCAAAAATACCATTTTATGTTTCCCCTTCATTACAGTTGGTTCATATCCATTATAAATTTGCCAAATATTACTTAAAATTATCTGTCCTGAATACCTGTGACTTTGGAAAGGAAAGAAATCTGAAATTACTAGATAAAGCAAAAGCACACAGGTATCCACCTGAAGACAATGTTTTCTAGTGACTACAAAACTTTAAGGAACAATGTTTCTCTATGTTTTTGTAACAATGCTGACATATCTGTGGCTTCTTGAAACAATCAGATACAGCCTTACTGCTAATTATTGATTTCACAGCACAAAAAGTGGTGCTTCAACAGAGATGGGTAACTTGATTTTTTCTTTTTTAAAAGATAAGGGAGTTTTGTTGATTTGTAGAGACCCTTTCAACTGCTGGGAAAAACTTTTGCTTTAATAAATAATGATATGGAGGACCAGTTAGGAGCGTGAGATCTGGGTTTTTATGGTAGGGAAAGAAGTTGTGTTCACCCTTGGCTAAAAGTAAGTTGCCTGATGTTTGGCAAGCATTGTTTCCATTTCGTGCTGTGTTGCAGACTTTTTGTCATTAGGAGCATCTCATCATGTCTATGTGACATCTGTTGTATTACAGGAAAATACTGTTCTGCAGCACCTAGTGAGAGTAACATGGGGTTGGTTCCATGCCCAAATTTCAAGTGGACTGAAGTTTTGCTGCAGCAGCAGCCCTCCCGTTCCAGGAGCACCATGCAATGAACTCCATAGTCTTGAAACAGAAATGGAAAAATATATGCTAAAAAGAAATGTAGAAGTGATTGATGGAACACAGATGGTGATTGGGTCTGTTAGACATCCTTTGTATGACCTTGGAGACTATGTGATTTTCTACACCATTGTCTTACCTGTTAAATAGAGGTAGGGCCCTTCATTGGCTTCTTACATTTCATACTCGGAGGTTAAACTTCAAGAGATGCAGAATCATGCTGCTGACGTAGATCAGTGAGGTTTTAATATGAGGCATCTGCTTATGTAATATGAATTGTAAACAAACAGAGGTTTAGGTGAGCCAGTTTGAAGATGCCAATAGCTCACAAGGACCACTTCTTTCTAAGGTTTACAGAGTAGAACTTTGCCTTTAAATACACATTTTTCTATACCTATCTTAATACCAGATAAGCTTTATTCCAGTGAATATAAAATTAAGTACTATCTGGCATTCCTGAAGCTCTGTTCTAGGAAGTGTGCATGCTACTAACAGTAATGCCGGAGGATTACTTATTATTCTTAAGTTAATGCCAAATAAATCCATTATCTGCCAGTTTCTCTTCCTACATTGTCACTCTTTTATAACAGAAGTCCTCTAATTGTGTGTGTTTATAGACTGAATCTTTTAGTCAATAAATGTTTTTATTGACTTGCAGGGAGTTCAATATTTGGCTAACATTAAAATGGCTGGCTTATGAGAGAGCTCTGAGAAGTGACTGAGCCTTATAAAATAGGTAGATAAATGTTTGTGAGCTCTTGAAGTGCTGACGGATAAAATATCAGAGGTTTAGTCTGGTATGTCTTGACTCTCCTTTTGCCTCTGGTGTAAGTCATCTCTCTACACTGCTTTTTTGTCAAAAGGATAAGGCTTTTCAATTCGGTATTTTTCTGTCATTGACTCTTTTGGAGTGAGTGAGTTTAAGTGGTAGTTTGAGCATTAGGTTGTAAAGATATTAATCTGGGTCACTTTGGGGACCAATAGCTGCAGCATGAACTCCCAAATAAGACTGTTCTCCAGAGACAGCAATGGTCAAGTATTTAAGCTCAGGGCAAACTGTTGAAGCAACTGTTCCACTGGACAGCAGTGAAAATATGGCTGATTCCTTCCTGCAGAGCATGGTATTTCCAGAAAGCACAAGAAACCAAACAAGAATTTCTGGTGCTATGCTGATGAACTTTCCAGCTTAAATCAACCAAGATAAATGACTGGTGAAGAAACAGCTTAGAAAAATGTATAGCAGATTTGGAAAATAAAATAAAATGAACAGCATTATGTGAAAAGGAGCGTTGAGCTTTCTGAGCAACTTGAATGAAGTTTAGTTTTTTCTGTGCTGAGGGCAAGTCAATGCAGAAGTTAAGGTCTGTTGGTTCTGTCTTTCAATTGACTGATTTTAAGTATAAGTGAAGAAAGCAGGTACTGCGTTACCAGCCCACAATACGAAGAGAGAACTATGTAAAGGCAACAAACTGGCATTTTCATAGTTTTGACTTAGCTTGTGTCAGGATGCAAGATACGTCCCTAAGCACGTGCGTCTTGATGGGATGTAAAAGTAAAGCTATAGTGTTACAGTTGGCTCAGAAACAAGGGATGACAGTAAATAAGGCTTTATAAACCCTAATTTGAAACTTCTTCTAATGGGACTTAAATTTAGAGAAGCAATTTTCTTCAAATTCCACAACTGGAATGGTATCTGGGCTGGACTGTACAAAACAGGGCAAAGTAATTTCAAAATCATCACATAGTGCATGGATGATTTTGATAACATCAAGAACATCAGTATTTTAATGGGGATGCATAGATCCTGAAACAATTAGGCCATCAAAAACTGAAGCTGCATTATTCAAAATTCAGCAGTGCTGCAAAACACAGTTGCATCAGTGCCAATACTGGCTTAGATTACAAATTTCATTAAGTTTAAGCAAATTTTCCCAAATTTATTTTGTCATTTAAAAAAAAAATTAGAACCAGAGCTTTGAATTGCAAAGTAATAACAGGGATATTTGTGGCCAGGTTGCATCATTTTAGGTTCCTTGATGTGCAGAGGTTGAACATGGTAAGTGAGAGCAATTGTGAATAAAGCATGGACATGTAAGTTTTTAAACCTTTTAAAAATTAAAAGGTTACCTGTCTCAAATTCTATGTAAGGGCCACAGGAAAGGATTGAAGGAGGTGGTTTTTTGTTGTAAGAAAATGCTGCTGAGTCTTTCTGGCTGATGGATATTTAACCTCTTCAGTGTGAACAAAATTAGTCAGGTTCTGTCCTATGACCACCACATGCCAATATCCACAGCAAAGTAACTCTAAAATCTGCTTAGTTTTTATTTTTTCTGTAAAGTAAATTTTCTCTCTCATTGTAATTCTGAACATTTCATTTTGTCAGCATTGTTTCTCCAGTGTGGCCAACAGAACTCAATACTGGAAAAACAGATAGGCACTTGGAAATCCTGTCACTTCGATATCCCAAGATACCAATGAAACCCCTACATTTTTAAAAGATTTTACTATGACTTTGCACTGTGTCTGTCTGGCATTTGCAGTTATAGGCAACAGTGCTGTACAAAAACAATGGTGTATTTAGCAGTTTCTTAAAAGCTCAAATAACTTAGAACTTGCTATTTTGTGTTTAATTGTATTAACTAATGTACGATATTTTGAAGGTTAGTTCTGTACAAATCAATTTTTATTGTTAAGGTACAAGTTATTTCATGCATGCTTTGTGTATTTTTCCACTTGCTGCACATGAGGACAGATTCAGAAGAACACTTCCAATTGATTTTATTACTGCCTGTAACCATGGGGAAATAGCCTGACCCAAGACTGTTCTGTACAAGCCATTATGGAAGATTCAGTTGTGTTGTCTTTCTGCATTAGATGTTCCTGAATTTCCAACCTGTACTTTCTGTTAGAAGCCACATTTAGAGTTCACGAAGTTAGTGGAATCATACGTGGGGCTTACCTATTATGCCCTTACAACCCTGTCCTTGTACGTCTTCAGCATGCCTCACTTAGAGGTGAAAGTGAAGCATTTTATCCCAATTAGCATGGAAGAGTGATTTCTACATGTGAAAGAAATACTGCAGTGTGAATTCTGGCAATCCTGAGTGATAGCCTGTTTCATCTCAGCCAAGGAAATTAATTTTTTGTTTTCTATTTGCTTTGTTACAGGACAGTGGTAAGGTCAGAAACATCCTGTTGAATATTTGGATTTGGAACACATAAAAGATAAATACTACTTTATCCTTTCCTACAGGTTGATCTTTGGAAAATGACCTATTGTCTCTGTGTAGCTTTTTTTTTTTAACCTGGGGCCTTGGCCCATCTGCCAAGATGGCTTTTGCACTGGAGACATTAAGTTGGCTTGCTAACTTACAAATTTTCCTTGAACATAATAGATCAGGTATTTTCTTTGACTTCCTGTAATATCCCCAATGCATCCTGAGATTAGGCCTCTGTCATTTGGTATTGATAGGCCAAATTCAGCAGTTACCACTTAAAGAGCAAAGTTCAACTAATCAGAAAATCCTGTGCAGCATTCTGGGTATTCTTAAGGAGGATGTTTTTTCCCCCAGGGATTTGCAGTGCTGATAAAATAGTACTGTTTGTCAGCCATGAGTTCTGATTTGAATTCTCTCCCAGGGGCCTTCATTGCTGAAGAAAATAAATTAGCTTCTAGACCTTATTTTTAAAAAATATTGATATAACTGATTCCTACTGACATCAGTTGGGTCTGAAAGTCTATAATAATAACATTTTCTAACCATTACTCTTATTAGGTTTTTTATACTTTATTCATTTTTTTTTTTTTACATTGACTGTGCTACTGGATGCCATCAAGATGTGGAAACAGGTTTCCTTCCCATTGTACTTCTCAGCTGGTAAAAATGGAGACTTGCTAGCTAGAAAGATGTACCTGAGGTCTGCCCCCAGCCCAAAGGCTTCTGTTTGTAGAGTGGCTTCTCGGGGAAAGAGAGTCTTTAGATGTTACAGGTTAAAGAAGTTATTGATGGTTCTTGCAGAATCAATACTCACAGAAGGAAGACCATAATAAACTTAACGTTATGGGATTCCTCCAGTACCCAAAGAATAAACTTATTTCAGCCCAGAATCTTACCTACACATAGGCTTCTCTTACCATTAACCAACAAAACAGTTGCCTGAGTCTAAGCAGAGAATATTGCTTTTCAGGTAGCTGGGGTGGTGTCACACACAATGAACAGGATAACTGAGAACAGAGCTTAAAAATAGCTGTGTAACAAGCCAGTGTACCAAGAGTAGTCACACTCTGTGCCTGAAATAAGGATTTAATTTAAAGTTAATGAGTTCCTTGCATGCTAGTTAAAACTAAATTGATTAGAAATATATGTTTTGGTTTAACAACTGTGCTTCAGGAAAAGCATTTATTGCATAGTTGTTGAAGTGACTGTTTTCTTGATCAATTGATATTTCATGTTCAATAATAAAAATGGATGTAACCTAAAAGCAGAATCCATCCTACTTAGGACTCAAAATTAAATGCTTTCAAAAAATATTTATCAGAACATCCCACTGATTATTCTCCTCTCACCTGTGTCTGCAGCAGATAAAATTGTGGGAGGGATATGTTACTTAACCCTGTAATTGTTACAACTGAGTCAATTAGCATCTAAACAAAGCTTTCTTGTGTATTGTATGCTTGGTGCTGTAGTCTACACAATTCCTCTGCAGCTAAGATATTTCTGCTTGCTGAAATGGTTTGATTGTTTTGATGTGGAAGTATTACATTTTTCCTCTGCCTTACATGCGCCTCCTGGAGTACTAGTTACATACCACTTCACCTGATAAATAGTATATCTGAGTGTTCTGAGAATGAACAAGATCCTGATTTCCCTGAGTATGTATCTGAACAAGCTTGGAATCCTGATTTGTTCACCATATATGTTACGGTGAATGAGACCCATATCCAATTGCAGTTGATAGGGTTTAAATGTAGCCAAATCTTTTCTTGTTTTGGATGCCTTAATCGGGATACATTCAGCCATTCAAACCTGCAATCTCTACTTACTTTTGAGCTATCAATTTAATTGTGATTTGCAGAAAAGTTGACTGGAAAACGGCTGGATTCTTCAGAAACATACATCTTCATAATAGAGATGAGAAAAAATGAAGACATTCAAAAAAAGAATTACATTTTTCCCATCAGAGTGTGAAAGCTACAGATGGATGTTTCTGACACCAGAAGACAGTCATAGGTATAGCCTTTGATCTCCTTCAGTAATTTAGTCTAAGCTTCCTATCACCCCTCTGACAGATAGTTTGGAGAAGTTCAAGTTAAAAGAGTCAAATAAAAATCAGAGTGGAGTATATAAAATAATTGTATTATGTGGTTTGTATTTCCACAAAGGATCTTCATTCCAAAGGAAAATAACAATTTGAAAACCTCTGCATTGTGAATGTAGGATCCAAGCACCTTGGTCGCTCTTGCTATTAATTGTATGGCTGTAAAGAATTCAGTTCATCGAAATGCAGAAAGTCTCCAGGTTTTGCTGGGGTGTGCAGTATTTGGTTAGGATAGTGTCTGGTAAAGTCTGGCTTATTCTGTTAGTTGTGGCAGCCAGGTCAAGATATCAGTAGAAATTAAGGCTCTTACTTCTCTTTTCTGAACAAGGCTTTTTTTAATACATAGCAGTAAGTTGTTAAAAGTCCAGACTCAAAACTGAGTGATATGTAGTGTCCCTGTAGGAAGTCTGTAGCAAGTCATAAAGTCCATATGGTAGTTAGTGCCTCTGAGAGGTGTGGAAGAACTATTTTGGGGGAAGGATTTCAATGTTGAGTGGGGCAGTTTGGGTTTTGGTAAAGAACTTTTTGCCTAGAATGGCTTAATACAACTCCCTTCTGTCAGCTAACTTATTTTAGCATTTGAGTTCAGGCACAGCATGCTGAGCAATTGCAAGAAGCTGCAACTCCTCTAGAGTTGAGGAGGGAACAGGAGAGAGACAGGAAGACTCACTCTGAGGGAAATGAAGGCATGTTATCAACTACTGGAAATTCAGGGCAGGGCTGTTACACCACAGGAATGCCCTGCTTGGTTACAAGGCCTGTGTTTGGGTCCTTCCTGCTATATCCTTACCATGCAGCATTTAGCTAGTATTTACTCTCGATTTTTAGACCCTTTTTGCCACCTACTTCCTAAAGCTGAGGTACTTGCAGCTAGCCATCAACTTCAATCAAAACTTATAAGGCAGCCTATATGACAGATCTAAATGTTTGTTTTCTATGGTATCTTACTGGCTATGCTACTGACTTTCCAGAAAGAGTATTTTGCCTGGAAATAGCTTGGTTCAAAGGAGGAGTGAAAAAGGACTTTGTTCACAAGCTCTTCCTAATTTAGGAGTACTGTTTGGAAATTTGAGTTGTGTGCTAAGACACCTCCATCCCAAAGACAATGCTGTAATGCTATTGTCCTTTCTAAAACCAATATGCTTTGGGGGACTAATAGCAGATACCAGAGTTTTGCAAACATCCTTGTTAGAAGAATTTGTCCTGTAAGATGTGAATATTCTAACTTATTCCAGTCTACTTCTAGTATGTACATATTAAGAACTTAGACCCAGAAACTCTCAGATCATGAAAACTCTTCTTTGGCTTAGTTTTGGTCAGTGGAATCTGTTAGTAAATATTCCTAAATCTCTTTGGAACTCATCACAGAAAAAAACAAATAGCTTTTATTCAAGCTAGTGCTTAAAATTTTGTTGTATGCATAAACAAGTGCTCCTTATAAGGTATTGTACTGATATAAAGTCAGTTTGAATAAAGTGCTTAATTCAAAGCACTTGTAAATCAAATGCTCGTTATGACTCTGAGGAGTACCTTTAAAGACAGCCAGCCCACACAACTTGCAATCTCTCGCTTTTCATAAGGTAGGAATTAAAATGTTAAGTACATGCTGAGAGATGTGGCTTTTAAAATTGTTTTTTGTTCCAAACAATGTGTCAGTTTCAGGTCAAACTTAACTGTGATTAACAGTTTCCCTGTTCATCACAAGGAAAAACCTTTTTCACAGAGGCTTCTGAAAACAGTTTATGAATTATTTCACAAGCAAAATAGCTGGGTTTGGAGCATGCTTCAGAATCAGGAAGGCCAAATCTGCATTCTGGGTTTCCAGCAATGAGAAGGCGCAGCCGTGATTTGCATTGGTAGAGTGGTTTTATGAGTTACAGGATTTCATGCATAGAGGTCCAGGACTAGAGGCCTCTACAGTCAATTCTTTGGAGCTTACCATGAGTGCTTAGTTTTAAAACCAGAGATGTTCAGATGGATTAAATTGAGCTCAGTGTATTTTCATCTTGCAGCAGAGATTTTTCTTTTGGCCTGTTGATGCTGCAATAGCAAAAAGAAAAAAAATGCAAAGATAAGTCTAAAACAGTGCTGATATGGAGTTAAAATTATTTCCTTATTGTAACTGTGGAAAATATCCTTTCCTAATGCATTATTCAATACGAACACATTAACTCTGGATGACATCAGACCAATTGAGAAGCAATTTGATGAAAGTCTTGTCTAGGAAACCACACACTATTTCCCTTAACCACTGAAATAAAATAAACTAGCAGACAAATATTCAACACAGATATTTTATCCACTTTTCTGTAACTGATCAAAACCAAGCTGTGAAGCATGGGAAAACTGAAATTAGTCTATTCTGCAGGAAATCTGTGCACAGTATGAAAATAGATATGCATGTGTGTGCGCACAACACTACTGACGTACTTCCTATTCTTGAGACTGACAGAACTGCTTATTACTGCTGAGACTTCCTATTGTGAACAATTAAAGATAAGGTCTTTGCCAAAATGTAACTCTTTGAACTGAATTTTCCTTACCTGATCATCTGCTTGAGTCTAGGTTTTTTTGGTTTTGAGGCTAAACTTGGCAACTGTTCTTGTAATGTAGCACAGAGGAAGGAGGAGAGATGCAGGTGATGGGAAGACGGGGAGAAAGAGCTCATGGAGCAGTGTCTAGACCAGCGGTCCTCAAACTTTTTAAACAGGGGGCTGGCAGGCAGATTAAGTGGCAGGAAGTCATCTGCAGCTGCTTGGTTCCCCCCCCCCCCCCCCCCAACACCCAGCAGGGGGTTGTGTAAATACCGGGGGCCGGATTGAGGACCCTGGGGGGCCGTATCTGGCCCACAGGCCATAGTTTGAGGACCCCTGGTCTAGACTGTCATTGAACTGTTCATTGAAACTTGAGGGAGTGAAATGTGGATCCAAAACACAACAGATCTATTCTGACTTCTGCACCTTAGCTCCATTTTCAGTTGTATGTCTGCTCAAGGGGGCTACAAATCCACCTGAAATACAGAGCTAAATGTTCCTGCCAATGTGAGGGAAACCCCAGATGGTGAACAGCTGGCTGTGATGATGCCCCAGGTTTTACTTCCTTTTCAGAGAGATGCTAGAGGGTTGTTACCAGCTGTTGTCACTGGCAGCAGCTGACAAAGTGTTTTTCAACTCATATTTTTAGCTTTGCCCTGAATATAGTTTGGCTGGATGCAAGGATCAGGTTAAACTCCACTCTCAGCATTTTCATTGTGACTGTGAATCACAATGCACTCCATTCAGTACAGAATGAGAAACTGTTGATTTCTAATATAGAAGTTACTATGCCAGAGCCTTAGCAGGGATGAATTGCTGTGGTACTAGTGAGTGAGGTTGCATCAACACCTGTATGTCACTGCTTAAGTCAGATGAATTGGCTAGAGTAAAAAAAAAAAAAAAAAAACCAACAAACAAAGTGAAGGATAGTGGGATACAGCTAACGACTTGAATATTTCTGCATAAAGTGATCTTTTGCACACTGTGATTCACCACATTTTTGGTGTAGTTGCAGTGGAGTGGCCAAGACTGTTGTAAGTTACTAGCACAGTTCTTCTGTCTTAAGCACCTGGGAATCAGAGTATGATGATAAATGACTCCCTTAAACAGAGTGAACCTAAAATCCATGATGATTAGCCAAAAAAAAAAAAAAATCATCTTACACCTGAAGCTTGAATTAGAAAAGCTTCTTTTGGGGGGGGGAGTTCCTGTAAGGCAGTGATGCTGAACCACAGACGCTGGTACTGTATTTGGTACTGAATGTTTGGGAAGATAAGAAGGGATAATGCTTTTCAAGGCTGACACCAGGTACTGTGGTTTCTAGGGAGATATAAGCGTTTGAAGAGTAAAAGTGGGTAACTAAAAAAGGATGATAAATGGTATTAAAAGGTTTAACTAACAGCTGCATCCTGCAGTATTTGGTAGTCTTTATGTTTAAAATTCTATTGCAAAGCTGAAGTAAACATGAAAATTACAGTGCATATTATAAAAAGCATGGACGGCACAATGGTAAAGTACAAAAATAACACATAGCATAGCTGGAATGAAAACTGTCACAAAAATCTGACTCTGTGCAAATCTTGCCCAGGAGGAAATAAGGAAACTGAAATCACTGTTACTATGCAGAGTGTTGCCTTATCACATACAGCAGTAGGTAGCATTGACTGTTGTGATTTTGCATATCTTCATATCTTGTTTCCAATTGACTTTGGTCACTCAGACCAGACAGCATTAAATGGCAGCTTAGTTTTCTACTGGGTGAGGATTTGCCTCCCTGAGCATTAGTTTACACTTACAACTTCCACAGAAAGTAAAACGAAAGGGGATATATCAAGAGTTGACTTACTTTCTAAGAATAAGAGTGAAATATCCACAGATCTGGTCATAATACCAGGGCAGGAAAGTAAGTGAAAGAGCTGTAAATCTTTTGGCACTCATGTCTTCACTGTGTAATTACTGTGACTTGCTGTATATTCAGCATATTTAGAGGAAATGGATAAGGTGGCAAGTGTTGGGGGTTAGGTATTTAAGTATTAGCCAAGGAGAGCTTTGATCTTTCCTTGAAAAAGAGTTCTTTTGGACTACACTGGCAGCTGTAGAAAGATTTATGGTGAATCCTCTGAGTGAAAGCTAAATACACATGCATGATGTAGACGTTTACCTTGACCACTTCTTAATCCTTTCATTAATTAAATGATACAATATCGTAGTACCTGGCTGGTAGCGGTGCATTTAACATGGCAGTCAGATAGGATTCCAGCAATGGCAAGAAGCTAATCAGGCACGTCAAAATACTGCTTAATGGATATCAGCAGGATGACTTATCCACTGGGATTTTGTCTCCTATCTTTTGCACCTCCATAGCTTTCTGCATATAAGTGTAAAAACTCTTCAGGGAAAAGATGTGGACATTTTTATAGAACAATATGCTATTCGCTTTTGAAACAAGCATAGATGACTCTACAAGGTACAGCCACGCCTTGCTTGATCAACCCAGTAATATGATTGATTACTGAAGCTGATGTCATTATACTGGTGTACATGGGAGAATTACCAGTTTTTAAAGTAATACTAGAAATGAGTGTCACTGGATTAAAGTCTAATTTGGGAGCTAAAACATTGATAACTTGCGGTAAAACTATTGAGAGAACTACAGAACTGGTTTTCTGTGAAGGGTTTTATGATGTGTTATCTTGACTAAAATATGAACAATTCTATTTACTAGAAAGATTTATTTTTTTTTTTATCCCAGGGTGGAATAATTTAAAAGCTTTAATATAATTGGGAATAGGGGAAAATTCCTCTATCTAACAGCAAAACTTCATAGCAAAGGAGTTTCCTTGATTTTAATTTTGGCAAGTGAGGTGTGTCTCATTTACTCAAAGCCCTTTCTTTTGCTGACTGTTCTTGTATATACATTAAATCCTGAAGATCATTAAACATTGGAGATATTGGAGATTATTCTTGATGCCTGTTGAAGCTGTTTAAACTATTCCACATATCTAGGTGCTACAAGTAGGATCCCATTTGTTCTAAACTGTATATGACACTTAATTCTTCCAGTAAGGTTTAATTATAAAACCAAAACTGATGGAAGTGACCTGCACAAATTGGTTCTCTTTTCCTAGGCCACTTTTTTTTTTTAGTTCAGAGGAGAGGAAGCTTTTTTGTGGGTCATATTCTGGGATGAATTCTAATAATAAACACATATATTAAGGAAATGTAAATTCTGAGTATACTATATATAAATAGATGTACGGCTTGATGTCAAGTTCTGATCAAGCTTCACTGTGGCCAAGAGGGACCATAAAATACTCTAACTAGACACTTGTAATGTCTTTCTCTCCACAACCCTCTTTCACCTAATGCTATGCAAGTTCAGGAGAAGGCGTAAGAACAGAGAAAGGAAAAGCAGAGTTTTGAAAGTGAGATGGAGCAGGAAGCATTGCTGGAATTTTGCTTTACCTTGATAAGAGTCAGATTTGGCAGTGCAAAGGAGTCCTGAAAATGCTCCAGTTTGAAGGGAAACAGTTGTTTATCTGTGCAAGCTTAATGTCAAAATGTGGTCCCATATGGCGCATGCAAATCAGAAGTTGACCTCTGATGAGGCTTGTGTCTTGATTTATCTCTGACTGGCAACTCAGCCCCACACAGCCACTCACTCACTCCCCCTGTGTTGGGATGGGGGAGAGAATTGGAAGGTTAAAAGTGAGAAAACTCTTGGGTTGAAATAAAGACAGTTTAATAGGTAAAGCAAAAGCTGTGCATGCAAGCAAAGCAAAAGAAGGAAGTCGTTCACCGCTTCCCATGGGCAGGCAGGTGTTCAGCCATCCCCAGGACAGCAGGGCTCCATAATGTATAACAGTGACTTGGGAAGACAAATGCCATAACGACAGATGTCCCTCCCTTCCTTCTTTTTCCCCCACTTTATACACTAAGCATGACATCACGTGTTACGGGATATCCCTTTGGTCAGCTGGGGCCAGCTATCCCAGCTGTGTCTCCTCCCAGCTCCCTGTGCCTTCCAGCCTCATGGCTGGGGCGGGGAGCAGAAAAGGCCTTGGGTCTGTGTAAGCACTGCTCAGCAGTAAGGAAAAAATCTCTGCATTATCAAGGCTGCTTTCAGTACAATTCCAAAACATATCCACATACTAGACACTAGGAAGAAAATTAACTCTATCCCAGCCAAAACCAACACAGCTTGTGTGTCTAGCCTCAGGCTAACTTCAAGTGACTGTCCAATTTTTATTTGTTATGAAGTGCTCAAAATTAACTCCCCCTCCTCCCCATTCTGTAGCTGTGTCATACTCAAAGTCTGAAAAAGTCTTAACTCCTCTGGCGTGGAAGAGCTATTTCAGTGCTTTGTTCTGTTTACTGTAGTTTGAAAGGATGCTGTAAAAGGGGTGCTACCCAGTACTTTGAGGCAGGAAAGAAGCGTAAACCATGTAGTGGATGTTTTCTTACCACATGAGTAGGCAGTACCAAGTAGTACAACCCCAGTTCTAACTATGGCCTTGTGCTTTCAGAACTTAGATTCATCAGAATTTACCTGTTAGCAGTGTCATGTTTACAACTAATTTCTACTTGCCCTTTAACAGCAATAGAGAAGTGCTAACACTTTGCCTCATGTTAGATTTGGCCCCAAGACACTTGTGTAAGATGTGAGAATCTATTGCAGATTTTGCTCTTGGTTGGTTTTGCTGTAGTGGCATAAGCAGACCTCTGTTCAGGAAAGTACTTATACATTGTGCACAGCTCTAAGTGTGCAGCTGGGAAGTGTTAATGAAGATACTTAAAAACATGTCTGAACTACTTTCCTGAAAGAAGATGCTAAACAACCCTGTTTAGGGTGTAAAAAGTATATACAGGGAACAGTAATATAGGTAGCTCTGTACCCATTTACTTCTAAGGGATATTAGAGTGAATTATTCCAGTACTGTTTTAGTGATATAGTCAGTTCTGATGTCCAAACTTACATTACAGCACTGAAGCAAAAGGTAATATGATCTACATACACATTTACAAACATTAAGTACAGAGCTAAACCAAACAGATACATACTTGTCACAGCATACTTGGGTTTTTTCTTAACAGGCATAGATATATTTTTAAGTACTAGCTGAACACTATGTGCAACTATTGCAATGATACTTCATCCTTAAAAGCAATAACAAAGCGAGGGGATAAACTAAGTGAAGTCACAGCATACAAATTAATTTTGTGCATTTCTTTCAAAGAATAATTGAATTTTAAGAAAGTAATAAGGTTTACTTACTGAATAGTCTTAGAGGACAGCCAGCCAAAAATCAAAGTATCAGCTGTTCTGACGTTTTTGCTGGAACAAAATCCCAATTAATTAGATAGTGTTACAGCTGTGACTCAGTAGTGTTCCCTTAAAGGAAATTGATTTTATTAAGACAGTTGAGATTTCATTTTTGCAATGGTATACCTAAGTGGAGATCCATGAACTTGAGAGTTTACTAAAGAGATGTATTAGTAGAGCTTTCCATTTGTTCAGGGCCTTGGAACAGAAATACAGTGAGTTTTTGCATTGTTCACTATATGTCAGATTAGCTGACTAACTTCAAAAATACCGCAACAAAATAAATGTGGCTGAGCAATTTCACGTGCTTTGAATTTCACTTGTATTACCAATTCCTGACTCTGACAAATGGCAACAAATTTGAATTACATTCCACCCCCTCAAAAAAAAAATAATTGTTTTTTGAATGTTAGTTTCTTGTCTCTGTTCAAAAAAAAATGGAGTGGTGGGTATTGAACATGCTTGAAATGACTGAATGAATAGCCATTACCAGGTTTTTCAGACTTCTGGATCTCCCATTAAGACATTAGTGTGTTGTACTGCTTCAGAGGAGCCTTACATGACAGTGAATCTGTCCCACAAGGGTAGGAGAACATCTCCCTTGAGTTCTGTCAGAGCCCCAGTCAAGCATTTCCACCATATTTTTCAGTAACCTGCAGCCTGACACTCATATAGACACTGTGAAAATGAAGCTGTATTGTCTCTAGTTGATAAGTATATAGCTGAAAGGCACAAAAGTGACTTTTCAGGCCATTTTTGATTCCTATGATCCTGAACAGAGCTGATCTGCAGTGACCCTTTGTCACTGATCCCAGGCTGCTTTGAGCTATGCACCATTGTCTGAAGCACAAAAAAGTGATCACAGATAATTAAGGCATAAAGTTATGCTGCCTACATCACCTGCAGCAATAATGTCTTTGAAAGACTATTCTGTGCCAGTTTACGTGGTTTTAGAGCAGTGTCTCTAACTTGTCTATTCTCCCTCTGTGCTCATTCTTAGTTTTGTTGTAGTATGGATTAAGCTGTAGTGGTACAGGAGAATTATTTTGAGTTAATTTGTAAGGAGATGTGTGGTTTTGTCCTTAAACCATTTATGCAGCACACAAGTTGTTGTCACAGATCACTTTCACTGCATTTCCTGAAACAGGTATCATTAAGAGTCAGGTCTTGATGGCTGCTTTCTGTCAAGACACAAAAGCATATTCAAGTCTGCACCAGCTTTGTTCTGACCTGCCTGAAGATCTGCAACAATTTGGTCTTTTTATGTGCTGCATACCTTTGGTCAGGCCCATAACTAAATATACAGTGGCTAAGCTTGGAAGCTGTTAAGAGAAAAGGGCTGCAAAAGCCAAACTCCCCAGCATCCCCCTTGGAAATTAATCTTGAAACAATGTTGCTCCACCATCTGCCAAAGTCCTGGATGGAGATTTAATATCTTCCCTAAGGGATACAAATTTAACATAGCTGAACCACCCACTACCTTTGAAAACATCAACTACTTTTCCAGGAATTATGCGGTTCCTCAATCATGCAAAACAAGTACAACAGATATTCCTTTTCCTATCCTGCTCCTCCAATTCAGCTTGAATTGTAGCACTGTGTATCCACAGTATGAGAATCCAACTACAAGGAAATAGTCCTCTATCTGTATTAAGGGCTTTTGGCCAGACATTGGCGGATTATCTTGGGATCTGTGACATGTTTTGATCAGCAGTTTACTAAAACATAAATGATGAATTTACCCACTTCAATAAGTGTTTGTAGCATAGCATATTGAAACAATTATTCTTATCTAGGAGTGGGCAACGGTAGTTTTGCAGGATTAGCAGGGGATTCTTGAGCAGCGAGAGTACAGCTGCCTAGCATAGTCTTTCATTATGGTGTGAAGTCCAGAGTATCCTTTTAAGTGATAAGGATTTCCATAGTAGTGTAATAAACCAAAAACCTTCATTTCTGGGGACAACAGAGCTCTTGAGTGCCAATTCAAAAACTGTGTGATCAGTTTGGAAAATCTGTTTATTGTTATAGATTAATCAAATGGAATCAGACTTTCTCCTGAAATGTTCCTCATTATAACTCTTACAGAATTAGACTCTCTGGCAGTCTGGGAGGATTCCTACCTGGAAGTGCTTAACATTCTTAACATTACTAAAAATCTGGCTACTAAACCAAATAAGATACTTTCTCACTAGTGACAGCAGAATTTATCAGTTATCAATTGCATGGCACAAAAGCCACAGATTTGGCTTTGGGGCTTTTCTTTTGCATCTTTTTTTGTGAATCCTTGTCCAGTGAATGAACTTTAAAGTTTGTGTTATTTCAAATTTCCAAATCCAGCTGGCAGTATTTACAGTAACACAGTAAGAAAGAAAATACCACTATTAATCATTCCTGTAAAAACGGAGCTTTCTGAATGTTTGGTCCATTTCTTGTCTAAAAGTCAGAGTTGCTCTTGCTAATAGCAAATTAGTTTTGTCATTCTTAGTTTTTATTTTTTGTTTGTCTTGGTTTATAAGGTTAATTAGAGAACTGATTCTCTTATCTATATGGATTACTTTGGTCTGCTAGATTGTTCTAGCTCATGCTGTGAGTAATACTTACACTCTCTTTCTTCTAGAGCTAGAGCATGACCTTGGGAGTGTTCAAATGTTCTGGTTTTACCAAAATTCTGAAGGAAGAGGATAGAGTTGCATGTTTTTTTGAAACCCTGTCTGCCTGGAAAACTAGTGGACTAGCAAGTTGCAATAATTAATGTTGTAAAATTGGAATGTTTTCTCATTTAGATGGTTTCCAACTGGGACCACCTGGCAGTAATTCAACTGCGTACATCCCATCAGAGCATGTGGCAGAGATCCTTTGGCCAAGATGACAGGTTTCTGCTGTACCTCTTAAGTCCTCTGGAAACGACCACTTTTATAGCTGCCCCCAAGCACATCTTCCTCCATGTACTGAGAACTGTAATTGAATTGTGAGTGTGTTTGGTATTCAATTGATATATGCCCTTAGAATTCCTTAAGTAATAACTAAGATGCTTAAACTTCTATTCTTCCTGCTGAATAAAGATCTTGGAAACTTGCTATTTTATTAATAAATTCAGCTTTCACCTATTTCTGCACTATAATAAGTAGCCTGGGTAGAAATAAATATTCTTCATTTGAACTCTCATTGAGTAATTTACTGTTTGAAAATGACAGAGATCTGCCACATAACTCCAAAATCTGGGGTTTTGCTAATTATTAGCCAAAAATCTCTTAAAGGGAAAATGCCTGCTAACAAATTGGCCAGCATTAGTGTCTGCTCAAACTGTGCATACAGCATATTCTGAAATGCTGTTGCCTCATGGGAGCTGTAACAATGTTCCTATTGTGTTCTGCTCAAATATAAAATTTCTTTCCATTCCCAGGCTCTGTGCTGAAGAGCTGAGCAGGAAAGGTCGTGCAGCTGTGGAAGGGACAGCAGCCAAACTTCATACTATGCCTGTGCTTGAGCTGATTAAACTGATACTGCCTTCAGAGTACTTGCCCCCTGGCTCAGAGACCTATTTGTTCAAGTGATGGGTTTTGGAGACCTTTTAAAGGCCTTTTAGTTGTGTGAATGGAAAAGAAGTATTAGGAAAGTAATGTATCAGAACAACTGGAAGCTAACCAGCTAAAGTAAGCCTCCTTTGGCCCTGCCAGTTCTCCACAAAACCACAGCAAAGTAAAAAGCTGCTCTTTGGTAATCTCTGATATAGGCCAGCGATAGAGTAAAAAAAAGGAAAAATGGCAACTAAACTTGTATTTCTTTTCAGATTCCTCATGTCTCTGGAATTTGACAAGGAAGCCAATACAAATCTTGATCTACTGAGATCATGTGCCCAGCTTGGTAGTAGCTTCTTCCACATGCAAATACCTTTCTCCATTTTTACTAAACATCAAGGAGTCTCTTTAACTGGCCTGCAGATTATAGCATGTTACTGTTCAGTTCTAGATTATAGCTGTTACAGTCCAACTATAGTTGTTATAATTCAACATTTTTCCAAAGCGGAAACTTTGGGAGAGAGATAAACAAGAAAAGAACTGACTTCTATATCTTTTCATTAGAAGCACCTTGAAGAATCTTTCTCTTCTGATAGTGCATAAAATCTTTTTGCCTGAACTTCCTGAAAGTGGTTCAGTGAGGGACATAGTCTTACAGAAATTATTAAATGCAGGCATGATGCAAAATTTAGATTCAGTACTAAGAAAGGCTATGGTCCCACCATTTTCCATGGAGAGAATCAGTTTTGTATACACATTGTTAAATGCAGACTTGCTGACAGGCAGGTGGGGACAGCAGTTGACAGAGCAAAATCTTTTTTTCCTTGTTGTCTTAACAGCTGGTAACTTTGGCTGAGTTATCAAGCAGATTGGAAACTGGGCAACTAACCTTTAGAGACCTTAAAAAGAAACATCTTAGCATGGTGTTTCAACTAGCAAATTTTTCCTTAGCAACTGATAAATTCAGTTGTCTCTGTACTACTTGTATTCTTCTCTAAAAGTTGTTTTCATTTAATTCCAGACCCTTGTTCACAACTGTTATGGTTGTTCATATAACATATCCCAGTGCACACAGTACAGCAAGGCTGGATAATCATCTGCATGAGAGAGCCAAGGTTTCTCTACTCCAAGGGCTGGAGTAGACTGTCTTGGAAATAATCCTGAACAACGGTGCATGGTAAAAGACCTGCATATAGTAAAATGAACCATATATATAAGTCGTCTTTACATGCCTGCTTGGTTTGTCTTCATGATCCTTTAAAATCATGCCTTTAATTCAACTTGCAATCAGGAAGAAATTTTTTCCCAGATTGAAGTTGGAGGGTCTCTCCTATAAAGATGCAAGGACGCTAACTTGCTGGAAAGATATGGACTTTCTTATGTAGACTTTGCTCTGTGTAGTGTCCAACCTTGGCCTCTCCTGCTCTCTCCTTGTGGTAGAAACTTGGTACTCTACTGAAGACTGGCTGGATGTATTGAATACCTACACTGAAGACAAAGACAGGAATGCATGGAGGAAACTGAATGACCTGTGCTTCAGCAGGCAGTTAGATTTATTGGCTCATGTTGACCTGAAAACCTATGAAACTATCACATGTGTCTTTGACTAAAAACTCTGCATGAAAATGTTATCTGACACTGTCTTCTCAGTTGTGTTCATTTATGACTTCCAGAGTCAAGCTGCCTCTCAATGAAGGCAAAAAAATTAATCTTTTGTTATCATTAGGCTGTATCTGCTGCTACTACCTTTTCTGGAGGAGCAGGAGTACCTTCCAGAGTACCATTAATTATCATCTTTCCTTAGGAACTGTTCAATCCTAGCTATGCAAAAGAGAAATTAGAAATTGAAGTTTAAATTTTATGATATGTAAGCTTCTGACTCAGACAACAGAGCAGCATGTATTTTTAAGTAAAAGTTATTTCCCAAATGTACCACATCCCTGTTGACTTCTGTCAGTTTTAAAGAGAGATTGGCAAGAAACAATAAAACAGCGCTAACTTTTCTGAAGTCTCTGTTGTAAGGTTTCAAAAACAGAGAACTCAGGGCTGCTGCATATTGTGACTTCTGTCAACTTGATTATGAACATGATGCCAAGAACGGCCCTTCTTGTTCCCTGGTGGCATCTGGGAGTTTGGCAGGTACAGAAAAACAGCCTGAACCACAAGGACCAAGTTTAGCGAAGTGACTTTACTCCATTATGGCTGCTTTGGGAAGCCACCAGAGGGTTTTACAGAGAGAGGTGGCAGTCTAGAAAATGACCTGGTGAAGTAGCATCAGGTTCCACAACTATCTTGCTGTGTTCTTCCATGCAGTTCAGCCCTGCTGGAAAACCTTTCTCTGTACAAAAAGCTGAGCTGTCATAAAGGTTCTAGCTATCCTTTAAATAATGAAAAAGCAGCTTATAGTGTAGATCTGGGCTGGCATGAGGTAGAGAGAATGAACGTTATGTGCTGATTACTGCTTGGCTCAAAAGTGTATAGCACATTTCTTTGAAGAAGACTGCAGATAAACAGCTAAGCTTGCATGAGTTTCTTCTGCACATCAAGTGTATGAAAATTAGCTCATTAAAATAGATTGAAGTTCAGGTAGGATATGAAGCTGTATATAAACTTAGATAATTCTCTCAATGCTGAGCTTTTTTCCTTTAGAGAAGATGAATACCCTAAAAGTAGGGAAGGAAAAACCTGGTACTGTGTGCTTTGTGGAAGGGGAACTGAGGCAGAAACCTAGGGATAAACTTACACCATGACTGGGATCAAATCTCAGTGGTGCAAGAGACTGGCTTATGTAGGGTCGTCTTAAGCATGCTGAATGTGTCTGTGGTGGCAGTTCTTAGGCAGCAGACCTTGTAAAGCCTCTGCTGATATGAGACACACAATTGCAAGTGCAATTGAAAGTTGATTTGGCCCATGTAAACAAAGCTGTGCATGCAGTCTGCAATCAAGTGAGCACATGTGCACAGCTGTGTTTATCTGACACTTTGCAAATCAGGATTTTATTTCTAAATACCATGCTGACAAGAACAAGGTCATGGAAATCTTCCTATTAGCACTTAGAAGGAAATATGTATTTTTAGAATGTCACCTTAAAAGCTTGGAAATTAGGATTCTGATTTCTCACAAAGGACTGGCTTTTTTCAATGTTTAAAACTTCACTTAGTTGTATCCAACTACAGGACCACAAAGAATATAGCTAGAAAAAGCCTTATTTAGATAATGAATTGACTTTTAGTGAATAAAATCTTGCCTAACACTCACCTTAGACTTTCAAACAAAGCATAACCAGCAAAATAAATGGGCTTGTTTATGACATGTCCAATTCATTGCAGAGGGCTTCTATTTCCCAGTGACTTCACTGGAATTGAAAGGATACAGTCCCTATTGAAGTTGAAAACTTTGAACACTGAATTTCATTCATGGCAGTAGTGGGTATGTATGAGTGTCTTGAGGGTTCTGTTGTGAAGCTAGTCCTTAATTAAATGTTCTGAATCACCTTTGGAATGAAAGATGGGCCATGGACTTTCAGTAGTTGGTTTAAAAAAATGCACTCAATGACAACATATCAGCAATACAGCCACTGGGTGACAAGTATAAGGGCTGCTGACAACGTGAAAGATTTTTAGAAGCTTATTCACGATACTACTCATAGAAGGCTAGAGCATCATTGAATCATAGAATACCAGGTTGGAAGAGACCTCAGGGAACATCTGCTCCAACCTTTCTTGGCAAAAATATGGTCTATGCAAGATGGCCCAGCACCCTGCCCAGCTGAATCTTAAAAGTGTCTAATGTTGGGGAGATTATTCTGATGGCTGATTGTTCTCATTGTGAACAATTTTCCTTTTGTGTCCAGTCAGAATCTCCCCAGGAGTAACTTGTACCCATTATGTGGGTGTGTTGCATCCATGTGACTCCTTGTAAAAGAGGGAGTTCTCACCTTTGTAGCCATCCTTTAATACTAGTACATGGTAAAAAGGTCTCCCCTAAGCTTCCCAGTCCTTTGATCATCTTTGTGGCCCTTTTCTGGACCCTCTCCAGCCCGTCCACATCTTTTTTGCATAGCAGGGACCAAAACTGAACACAGTATTTCAGCTGTGGCCTGACAAGCATTGAGTAGAGTGGGATAATGACTTCTTTATCTCTGCTGGTGATGCCCTTGTTGATGCAACTCAGCATCCTGCTAGCTGTTTCTGCCACAGCAACAGCACACTGTTCACTCATACCGAGCTTGTTGTCCACCAGCACCCCGAGGTTCCTTTCCACAGAGCTGCTCCCTAGCTGGGTAGATCCCAGCCTTTGCTGCAGTACAGGGTTATGTTTTCCCAGGTGCAAGACCTTAACACTTGTCCTTGCTGAACTTCATAAGTTTCTAGTTAACCTGCTCTTCCAGCCTATCCAAGTCTTCCCTGCAAGGTGGCTCTCCCTTCCAAAGTATCTGCTTCCCCACTCAGTTTGGTATCATCATCAAACTTCACCAGGGTACACTTGATCCCATCATCCAGATGGGATCATATCTGAGTCACATTTTAGATACAACTTGGGGTGCCTTATGAAACTGGAGACAGCCAAAAGTCAGAACAATTGGGAAGCAATTTACATAAAGTGGATTTCATCTGCTGTGGTATCCATCTCTCTGGATGAGTCTCTAATAGATTTTTATGGATGGGAAAATCACTGCTTAGAATCAGGCAAAGTTTATAACCCTAAAATAATCTTATTTGGATAGTATTACCTACTACTATTGTCTGTGCCTTGCAGAGGAATTCTTCTGTATGGAAGGAAGATTACGCTGCCTGTGTAATCCTGAGTTGCTACAGTGGTACTGCTTCTTTAGTATTGCTACTGAGGTTAAGGGTTCACAGCATGGCAAATGCAGACAAGCATAGATTTTTCACCTCTGTTCAGTGTAGCTTCTGGGAATGCAGAAAATAATCTGATCAAGTAATGGAAAAGCTGAGGAAGAGCCGCAGGCTGTTGTGTTTGGGTTTTTTATTCCCTGGTGTTGTGCTATTAAGTAGCCAGCAGCCCTGATTTATGGTATGGCTGGTATGGTATGCAAATTTGCCTCCGTAACTGCTACACATAGGGCACACTCATCAATAATCAGGAAAATTTGGAAAAGCTGTGCTGACATATAACACACTTAAATGCTTTTCAGAAGTATTATAGGATTATACTACCTGAAAAAGTTGTTTGTAAAGCAGCTAGGAAAAGTGTAAATATTTATTATGAACTCATGGTTTTGGAAAATGTGGCTGGGGAGACCACCCAGACAGAATGAGAACCAGGAGGGCTCGCAAGGGGCTCTTCTGATCAGACCACACCCAAGACACTGGATAATCATAACTGCCTTATATGGAATGTAAAAGAAACAAATCTGGACTTTTAAAATAAAACAAATGGTCTGTATGGCTCAATAAATTCTTCTGCCTCCCTTACACATACTGGTTATGTGATGTCTTCATACCTGTGCTATAAAAAGTTCTAGTTCAGCTCATTTAGGTGTTCACGTAACAGGGCAGAGAAGGTCCTTTAGACTGAAGAAGGAGATGAAAACCATATGGAATGGCTGGTTGCCACTTCACTACATAGTACAATTCCCAAAAGACAGGAAGATTACCCAAGCTCTTCTACTTGCAGAGAAGTGGGTTACCAAGCAGAAAAAAAGAAGGCGGTGTTAGTGAGCAAACATAACCTGTGCATAAATACTCTATTCTTGAAATGGGATACCATTTGCCTAGAGGTATTGAAAATTATGCATTATGTACAGATTCTGACATAATAAACAAATGTTTGCATCCACCTCTCCTGGGAAACTAACTATGAAGAAGACTTTTTTTTTTTTTTTTTTTTTTTTATCAAGTAGAGAATCTTCGGTAGAGAACTATCCCAGGTAATTCTATGCAATGAAATAACTAAATTTGCTGTCCACCTGTGCTTGAGAAAAGGGAAGAGTGAACATTTGTTTCCTATTTCAACCTACTGTTGTGCTACAGATTAATTTTCCAGTCACTTCCTTTCCCCAGAATTTCTTGCTGAATTAGAATTAAAAAAAAAAAAAAAAAGACTCAAGAAAAGGTATTTAATTTATTTTTTGTCACAATTTTAAGTCTCCAAGCTGGGAAACAGCACATTTAGTACATTCCTAGTATATTAGAGGTCACATTGTTCAAGAGGGCTGTGCCTACCTTCTTGTGCTGGAAAAGACTGTGCTGAAATTGAGGTTCTGTTCTTTCTCCTGATTCTTTCCCCAGCCAGTGGAACCTAATGTAGTTTCAAAGGGTGATTTACTGAGCCAAGTCCAGGGAACTAGCCTTGGAAGTTACAGCTGGTCTTGGGTGAGAAAGCGTTAACCAAGGTACTAAATTTACATATGTAACCCCTCAAAGAAAACTTAATCTTTCAAGGTTCCATACTTTAGAAGCAGTGATTTCATGCATGCTCCCAGTGATTCTATTCAGTGTAAGGCATTTGCTAGTAATCTAGGATTTTAGAAAACTTGAGAACAATCTGCAAAACATCCTGGGTTGAACTTATATTACATTCCTCACATGAAATGAAATGCATGTACAGACTTCTTAGGGCACTTCTTCAGACCATGTTTCCCTTTGCATCTGTAATGGAATGCTGATGTAGGTTGGATCCTGAGATGGTGTAACTTATCCCACTTTAGTATGATGAGTTTAGGTTCATCTGTGCTAGGCTTACAGGAAGAAAAAGTAAATTAACTTCAGGACTAGAAATATTAATGATGGCATTTGCCCTTCTAAAGTAGCTATTTTAGATCGCTTTCTAAAAGTTCAGTTTCTCATTTTTTTCAGGTTGAGCACAGTGTAGTACGTCATGCTGAGGAACTGTGAATCTTCCCACGTTTTGATATTGAAGTATCTAGCCCTGCAGGTTACGAACTACTGGCAATTAAATTGGATTTTAAAATATCTGTCCCACATGCATATTTTCAGCTTGATTAAATACTTGAAGTTTGTTGCATTTAAAATAGCAGTACTCTCAGTAACTGCTGGAGAGGGCTGCTCACTGTTTCAGACTGGATTCCAGCAAGTAAAGTTGACCCTGCAATGTCAGTGATGTGAAATGGAAAAGTGAAATTCCTGACTTGGAGAACATGCTGAGCTGTTTGTGTGAAGCAAAGTGATATTCTTTAATACACTGTAGAATTTTTCTGGAAGGTAGAAGGCCAGTGTGGGTCCTCTAGCTATAAGCCTGAGAAAACTCTTGTGACCTTTGTTTGTATCTCTTAGTTCCATATCCTTGGCCAAAGTTCCTTTATTCTGATCCAGCTTCTCTGCTCTTTCTCTTTTCTGCACTTTTTGCAGTTGTGATGGTGGAGGCCAGCCACACAAGAGACCCCTGCAAAGGAGCAGTGGCTCACCCTTGCTCTTCAGATGATTTATAAACTTCCACCTCCCTCACAGCAAGTTTTCAGTCATGTAGACAACAGCATGTCGGTTTTCTGCTGCCACAGTTTTGTGGCTTAATCCCTCTGAGTAGGACTACGACCAAGGATGAACAGGCCTACTCACCCCAGCTCCATGCACTGCTGACCTTAGGAGAGGGTCATGCATGTACGGATGGATTTGTGACGTCTGCCTTGAATGGTCCCTGGATAAGAGTTTAACAATTTCAAAAGAAAACCCCCAAAACTATGAAGGAGGCCCTTCAGACTGCAGGGTCTATGCAAAAGGCATGTATTTACATTTATGAGCATGGGAGAATTCTCTTTGGTTCAGAGCCCCTGCTCTAAGACAGAGATCTATGCCTTTCTTGGGGTAGAATAGTTAAGTATTTAATACTAGAGACAGTACCAGCTTGGTCTTGAAAAACAGCTCAACCCAATTTTAAAAATAATTCAGGTCTAGCAGATTAGCAAAAAACCCCAACACCCAACAACCAAACTAGAGAGGGGAAAAATAACTAGCTAGAAAACTTCAGCTATACTGTTTAAAGTCTAGCTAAATTTTATAAGGAAGAGAATAGCTCTGCAGTGCAAAGGTTTGAGCAAATTATTCTAAGTGTCTGTTCTATAATTGAGAAATCCCCACTGTGTCACCTGGAAACTTAAAATGCTGTTATTGGTATCTTCCCTACTTTGCAGCTGTGCAACAGACCTGTCGGTAAAGAATCAGCACTCTAATTGCACTTACGTAAAAGTCTTAATGTTTGAGCTACAAGGTTTATTACCACTTTTGCAGGTTAATACACAAAAGCAGAAAGCAAAGTAATTTTTGCAACAGATTGGGCAGAAATTTAATGGCATGCTGAATATACAGGCAGAGAGAACCTTAGACTGTTATAGAGTGTATGTTGGTTATAGGAGCAGGGAGAAATGTTTTTGTATAGGCCATACATTCCTTTAAACTAGCTGTGTCAAGCTGGATGAATGCAGTAAGGATAGAATAACTGCCCTGTCCCTGCTTTGACTGTGAATTCATGCAATTTTCATACCTGTTTAATGAAGTTTGTTCCTCCTTGCCTGACCCTATATTGTCAAGTGTATGAGAAATGCCAGAGTGAACTTTGAAGGTACATAGTTAATAGAAAAAAGGATTTATGTAGTCCACAAAGACGTCTTTAACATATACTGTAAAAACACAGTAAATATCACAAGTTACCCTTATTTAATGTTTTTTTAAAAAATAGATTCAAAGCTTTAATGTTTTGAATAGCCTACTCTGTTCTCTTGTAGCTGATTAACAGCATTGAATTTTAGTAAATCAATAATGTTTGGCAAACATGTAGAAGTACAGGTCAAATACAGGCTAAAATATCAGCCATAAGAAAAAAATGAAATGTTCTTAAAATACCATTTTCCCCTTACTTATTCTGCAACTGTGGCTTTATTTAGTAGTAATCCAGCACATCTTGCATATGGTGAATGATATTTTGATCCAATTTCTTTCCAATTTAGAGACCAATGGGCCATTCCTGTATCCCCCATTCTGATGCTTCCCAACACCTGAATTACAGATATTGTTTTATGGTAAAGTAATTAACCTGTAAAATTAGAAACTCTAGAATCTGCATTTCTTATGAAGAGCAGCAAGTAGAAAAATATGCCTGGTGCTTTACTAAGAGCTTCATTTTCATGCCTTTCCAAGTTTGTTATGAGAATCAAAATCAGTAAACTCAAGGGAGCTGAATTACAGATAAGCCACAAACCAAACCCTTCTGCTGCTTCAGAAACCACAGAAGGCTCTCCCACAACTTCATACTGCAACTCAACCCAAAATATTATACAAAGAAACTTAAGCATCTTTTAATGCATGTATCCTTGAAGCAGAGATTTTTATAAACAATGCCCAGGAAATTAGGCATAACTGACTCAATGAAGTAAATGTAACTACTTTCTTCAGTGTTTATTCTCCTGTATACCTTAGGAGGCTGAACTCGTTATGAGAAAAAAATCTGGTGATATATAAAAAAAATGGAGAGAAGGACAATTCAGGAGATGTAAAAGGAGGAGCCTGGAAGTTTGGGAAGATACATGTGTGCTCTGTAGTTGCTGTATGAAAGAACAGAAAGGCAAATATCAGAACATCTTTAGTGGAGACCCCCTAAAAAGGGTAGAGGGTCACAAATGATTGGTGCCATGGCTTCAAGAAGGAGAGCAGGAGTTCAAGTAAATAGAGGTTCATAAAGTCAAAAGAATCTTCTGGAGAAAGTACTTAAACATTGTCTTCAAATACAGTTCCCGAGTTACTTTCAAAAAAGTGTCTCACATTCTAAAGAAAATTTAAATCATATTTAACTAACTGACACAGTACATATTTTCATAGTTTCATGGAAGTAACTGAATCATCATTCACAACACTTGGATTGATGGAGAGCTTTTTAAAGGTGTTTCAATTCAGTTTTTCAGTCCTTTCAGTTCAGCTCACCTGGGGCTTCCTCTGCCCTAGAGAGCACAATAAAATCTTGGTGACCAGAAAAATCCTGTAATGTTTTCCAGGCTGCTTGTGCAATTAAAAGTAAAGTAAAATGATAAAAATTAAATCACTTATTGTTGAGGCAGATGTCAAAACTATGTTACAGATGTTTCCAAACAAACCAACCCTGCTTCCCTTCATTTTGGTGGGACTGCCCATAGGAACTGGATTAATATGCACATTTGTGTAGGGCTGAAGCTGAATGAAAAAGCAAAATGGCTACATTGATCGGTATTTGGCAGTTTAGCCCAGAGAGAACAGTAGATGAGGAATTCAGTTCAGCAAGTGTCCAAAAGGGGTTAAAGCATGCAGAGTGCTACACACAAAAAACGCTGTGAAAAATGCCAAATTTTCTTATCTGTAAATCCCAGAATTTAATAAAAAGTGACTCTGACATGAATTAAAATCAAAAATCTCCATGAAAATAAGGCAGGCAGGAAAGGAAAGATTATGCCAAACTGTCAGTCATGTGGCACTGAAAGATGTCTGGTACCAGTAGTAATATTTACTGTCTAATCCTTAACTCCATATTCTCTTAAAAACCATGAAGGTGGTTTATTACAATACAGAACTGTATATGCTGCCACAAACTGAAGAAGTTGCTGAGAATACTGATAAGCAAAACCTATCAAGAAGCAATAAATTAAACTTTAGTCCAACTTTCTTGTGTAATATTAACTTTCCTGGTACCAGGGCCTTGTTAAAAATGGGGGAAAGTTTTTTTGAGAAAGCTTTGGTGGAGAAGAATAGTGAAGAGAAGGAATTATGTAGGAGTTGGGCACCTGAATGCTTCTTCCCAAAGCCTCAGGTGGCACAGGTAGGTAGCAAGTTATCACAAATAATCTGTGTTTGTGTGTCTTGTGCTACAGGATTCACTGTTTGCCAGTACCTGCCTGACTGTATGTTTTCATCTTGCAGTCAATGCAAAGTAATCTCCTATTAAAATGTGTATGTAAGGATAGTTAAGTACTAGGGTGGATTTATAGATTCTTTTTCCTGATTGAGAACCTAGATATTTAAAAATTAAGGCAGTTTCTTAGCTACTGATGTGGTTTTCTACAAACACATTCCTTGTACTTTTCCTTATAGGACACAACAGTTGTTAAACCTACCACTCTTCTAAGCAATGCGGGAAAACATCTCAGAACAACATTTTTCTTAATAACAATATCCCAGAATGGACAGAGTATTTTAGTTCACTTCTCCCCACTGTGAACAGAATAATTATGCTCTCTGCCTTTTATGATTTATTATGTTATTATTGCTTAGAAATGTTGCCTTCTATTGTAATTTGCGGTTTAAGCAAAAAGGGTACCTTTAGGGTCCATTCTAGGCATCATCCCTTAATACGTATCTAGTGTACGAATTTCTCAAATAACTGGTTAAAAATGCATTTGTTTGACTGCTGAAGTCTGAATGATACTGCATATTGCTTTTTGCTGAAAACTTCTAGTTCAGCAAGCTGTCAGCAATTTCTATAACCTACTTGCCTGAGAAAATGGCCTGAACTGCTTGTTTTCTTGGTTACTGTTAAAGAACATAAGGAAGGTTTCCAGTTAGAAGTCCACCTGTTTAAGGGGAAGTGTTTCATATGTTTCTGGCCTAAAGAAACAAGGTGTCATGGTTTAACCCCAGCCAGTGACTAAGCACCATGCAGCCGCTCACTCACTCTCCCCCACAGTGGGATGGGGGAGAGGATCGGAAGACTAAAAGTGAGAAAACTCATGAATTGAGATAGATAGTTTAACAGGTAGAGCAAAATGCATATGCAAAGAAAGCAAAATAAGAAATTAATTTATTACTTTCCATTGACAGGCAGGTGTTCAGCCATCCCCAGGATAGCAGGGCTTCATCACACGTAACACTTACTTGGGAAGACAAACGCCATAATGCTGAATGTCCCTCCCTTCCTTCCTTCTTGTTCCCCTAGCTTACATACTCACCATGACATCATATGGTATGGAATGCCTCTTTAGCTAGTTCAGATCAGCTGTCCTGGCTGTGTCCCTTCACAATTTCCCATGTCATTCCAGTCCACTGGCTGGCAGGGCCCAAGAAACTGAACAGTCCTTGACTTGGTTTAAACGTTACCCAGCAACAACCAAAACCATTGGTGTGCTATCAACATTGTTCTCACACCAAATCCAAGACACAGCACTGTACCAGCTACTAAGAAAAGAATTAACTCTATCCCAGCTGAACCCAGGAAACAAGGCATGCCAAAAAGAATTATTTCAGCAGAAATTATGTTTCTTACCAAGGGGGAAAGGGAAAAACAACATTGTTGATTAACATTAAACACTTTTCTGACCATAAATAGTCCTGTCTTTTTTCCTGCCCCTCCTTTGGCCTGTCATCTGTTCTTTGTCTGATCAGTGGAAGTGCCAAAACCCAGCAGTGATTTGTGAACTGTGAAATGGCTTTAAAAGCCTGATCATGAAGGAAGATACCTGTTGGAGTCTGTTTCCATAATCAGTACCCATGTCAGTGCTGTCCTGTACTGATTCTTTCCATTATATATAAATTCTATTTCCTAATAAGAAAGTTAATGAGAGCAATGCAAGTTGTTGGTTTTTTTAAAACCATTTGTTCAGTACCATTCTTCAGCAAGTTATAGATACTGTTTGCTTTAGAGCAAATATACCAGGACTGTTCTCCAGCCAGCCAAAGATTCTTGTGATGGAAGTATGTTTTATCTAATACAATCTCATTAGGCAGTATGCTGCTGCTAAATGGGAAAATTAAACATTACACAGTACTGCAGTAGTATAGCAGCAGGCTACCCTTCCCCTTGCAGTGGCAAATTTTAGCAGTGAGATAGGCAAGCGGTCTCTAAATCACGATTTAGCTGTATTGTCAAAGTACTGTTTCTGCCAGATATAGTCTGTCTCCACTGGGGGCGTTGCCATTGTAATCCTACCAGACTTTCCTCAGATATGCCGTTTGCTTTTTCTCAGGGAAAGCACCCAGACAGACCTCTAACTTTCTAGTAGCAAGGACTCCATGCAGTAGGTAATGGTGATCAGACGCTGGGAAGCAGTGGTTCTTTTGTTTTCCTCCTGTAGCAGTTTCTGCCCCTGCATACTGGCCAATGGAAAGTGAATTTCATGTAATAATGTTGTCTTACTTGGCCGAATGCTGGTATTGCCTCATGAGTACAAGGATGTCAACAAAGTCAGTGTTAGTAAGTTAAGGAATACAAGGACTTCATCATGTCTGCCTAGAAAGCTGGAATTGCCTCTCATAACTTTCCTGGACCTATGTGTGATTAGGGAGGAACATGCAGACAGTGTGTGAATTTGACCACTGAATTGCTATTCATGTATGGGATAGGGGTTGTTTACATACAGTGTCACAGCATGTGTCTTGCAGTGGTTTGTGTGAGCACATCTGTTTTGAATTTTCTTGGAGCTAAACTGTTTCTAGCATAGTATGGTTCTGGAAGCCACTTCCATAGTACAAAATATGTTTTGGGGCATGGATGTAGCTGAATCAGTCAGTGGCAACCTGCAAGAAAGATCAGCCCACAGATGGAAAGTCCCAACCTGTGTAACTGGTGCTAGGCACTGTAGATGTTCTCCATTTCCACAGTCACTGTGTTGGTAAAAAGAAGGGTCCTGACCCTGGGTTTGCTGAAACAAAATCAGCTTCACTCACATGTAACATCGCAGCAGAATTGGGTAGGTTAAGGAATCACAAGTCACAGTACCCCTCAAATGCAGACTTCAGAAATGTGCTAGTTTTGCGTGGAGGGCTTCTTATGCCTTAGTTCTGTTTTAACATTAGCAAGACCAAACTATGACCTAACACCTTAACAGAAGGAGCTGCTTTCAGTGAGCTTTATTCTTTGCAAGAACTATGGTAGTAGAAAAACCCACCCTGCAGTACTTCTCTTGTCAAAATTTCCTCTGAAATATGGTAAACAATCACTGTTCCAGGAACTTACAGGGAGGATCTGTGTACTAGTGGTATGATTAAGTGGAATATTTTAGATGGGTGGAGTTTGTTAACAGGGCCAACATGTCAAACTTTAAATCCATTAATAGCATTCATTTTATCTTTGTATTTCTACCAAATGGCAGATAGAATCCAATTTATCTGCTTTTATGTCACTTTCTTTTCTTCATAAAAACTGGAGTGCTGCCATCATTCATAAACAATGCTGGAAAAATCAGAACAAACTGCCGAATGCCATCAGATGCTTGGTTCCAATTCATTTTGGCGAATACGAAACTCCAAGTCATCTGCCAGTACTGACTAAAATTGTGCTTTGTTTTTAGCTGAAAATATGAAGTAGGTCCATCTAAACTAATTTCTAAAACCATTGCAGCTTCTAGTCTATACATAACTGTTAACAGATAAGCCTGTGTCATTTCATTTTGTTCTGAGGAGAACTGATAGCAAAACTCCATTAGTTTAGCAAATTTTCCTGTTTTCAATTCTTATCCTCTAGTGGCTGCATTGTACCACTGTTTCCAACTAATAGGGGAAAAATGTTAGTGCTTGGAGATATTGTACTGAGGAAACTTAACAGTACTAGTAAAGAGACAATTGTTATGCATTTCCAGACCTGGAAATTTATTGTAGGTCATAAGGTATCAATGTCTGTGTAGCCTTGGGCTTCTTTTCTCACTTCAGTCCCAATCACTGCTACAGGTTTTGCATGCTTAAGAAGTACATTTTAGCAACAGATGACAAATGGCATCAGCATCAAGATTCTAAACGTGAGTTGTTAGATGGTAGCCAAATTAAAAGATACTACAGTGATCACAGAATGGTTTGATATCTGAGTTGTGCCTGCACTGCCTTGTGTGATCGTACCTCCCTGCCTTGCTCAGAAGCTGTAAAAGTGGTCTGCACTGGCAGTGTTATGGGACACAGCAGGGTTAGAAATTTTAACCCCCTTCCTGCTGGTGGCATTCATCTTTCCAGCCCAATTCAAGTGCAAAACTGCTGTTTGTGAAGTCAGTGCAAATCTTATAGTGCTGCTGGGGTTTTCTCAGGTTACAGAAACCTGTTCTTATAGGAGAATATGGGAAAAGGTAGGGGGTCAATATTCCCTTTCCATCATAAGGTCACATCTGCAAGGAACAGCTTCTGTATCACATGGACAACCAGAAAGCTGGCATTGGACAAACTTTCTCTTTTCCCAAGAAAGAATCCTAAAGTATTAAATAAAGTCATTGTTTCAGAATACTATGATCTGGGGGGGATGGGGTGGATGGTGTTAAGTGGTTTTGGTCCTTATTTTACTTTGGGATAATAAATAATACTATCTTGACTGGATTCTTTGGAGGTTTTGCATTTATCTTATCTTGTTTCCCTTCTTTTGCCCTAGGCATTTCCATTCAGGATGGCATTTCATTGCACTTCACTCAAACAAGCAGCAGAAGCATTTTGATGTGAAGTTAGTAGTTTAGCTATTTAGGAATAAATCACTTATGAAATGAGATACTATTAGGGTAAGCAAATTCAGAACGGTTCTTTAGGTCACGATCTACACAGTGCTGAGACTCAGTTCTCCTATAAATGCATTAATCTGACTTCTTTTCATAAATATGAAGATGCTTGATAACCCTATTTGATAACATTGTAGTTTGGGTTCTGGGGATAGACAAATCATCACTCAGGAGTAAGGCTTTCCTGCCCAAGAACTTCAGAAAATTTTGTCTTTTATTTCTCCTTATTATTGGTCAACAAGACTGAAGTTAGGGACCAAGAGACTGTTGTGGTTATGCCTTCCAGAACCTGAGGTATGGTTTGTGGGATAGGGATGGAATGAAAGGTGTCACATCTTGTTTGATTTAATGGTGGCCAGCACTGAAATCTGACTTTATACCCTGGAACACAGTGCAAACTTAAAAATGTGAAGATGATTTTATTGCAGCTGTACTGAATGTGTAGCCTTTAAATAAAATTTCAGTAAACTAATAAAGATTAAATGGTTTGATTAGTTACATCTTGCCAGAATGCACAGGTCTTTCTCCTCGTCAGACACTTCAACTAAGTTCTGATGTTACTAAATATTTTCATGGGGTTTATCACAATGGTATTAGACTGCTTGTGCACTTGCTTGAATATACATACAATTTTGGGTAGGGTTTTTCTTTTCAAGTTCAATCAGCTTTGTAATTTTTTTTAAATACAATGCTGGAGAGAATAATTGCTGTCTACATGCATGTTGCACTACCATGACTTGACATGTGATTCCATATGCAAGCAATACTCAGCTGAGGTGTCATGTCAACACTGCATGCAAGGTAAAATATGCTAAGCAAATAAAAATGTCATTAAAGAATAAGCTTCTCCAAAGAATAAACTAGCTGCATATTGAAGTTAAGTGTTTAGGAGTTCCTTAGTGTAGTGCTATTAATGTACCTAGATTGGGGGTGGGAAGGGGGAGAAGGCTCTCTGATAACCCACAGGCAGTATTGTAACATCACTTGTGTGTTTAATTATATCCTGTTAACCATCAAGCTGTTTTCATTTCTGATTCTACAAAGTGCCTCCAGCATTCCTAAAACAGCTTTGAAGATTTCTCCCTGTCCAATAATCCATCAGTTTAATTAGTACACAAGATAGCTGATGAGATGATCAAATACCTTCCCAAATAACTGATGTGCCAGTTTTGCAGCAATAAAATCCTCATAGTCATCCTTCTCCCCACTATTTACTGTAAATCAGAAAAATCTGAAATTTGTTTCTCAATCTAAAGGAGTAGGAAAAAGCAAACAAAACCAATAACTGTTCTACTACAAGACTCTTTCAGGACATAAATGAAATAATGAAATCAAATATAGTCATTTAGAACTTGATGGAAAGTTGGTCTTGATTATATATGACCAGTTCATTGCCTGAATAGCTTCAGAAACTCTGGCCTCGGTTCAGTCTGGACATTTGCAATGTCTTAGACTTGCATCAACTGTATTTTCTTTTCCTTTCATTGAAATATAATCTTGCATATACACACAACTGATTACAACTTAGTTGTCTGGCTTTCAGCATCACTCTTGCCAACCAACTGCACAGTAATTAAATCATTTTGCAAACTGCACACATATTACTTTTGCCTTTGGTAAAATTTCAAGATGTCTTTCACGCCTAGAGGACAGTTCAACAGCAACATCTGAAGTATGTAAACAAAGCAAGATAGCTAAGTAGAATTGAACAGTGTACATGATTCTCCAGGTATTTGGTCTGCCTTTTAGAAAAAAGCTCTTGGCAATAAACTTTGGGCTTTTAGGACACCTCATTCTCATATTAAGATTGTTTTTTTTTCACTTTGTGTTCTGTTACACGTAGTTTGTGTCTCAGAATTTATCTCAGCTATGTGCAATATTCCACATCTCTTGGTAACCAACCTACTTGTGAACTGAAGATCAGACTAAGCACATGGGACACATATCATCTTCATCAAAAATGTCTATAATGCCACCTTCTGAATTGAAGTCAATGATAGTATTGAAAAGATCAGATTAATATTATGGTGAGGTAAACTTAATTCCTAGCTCTTGATTTGTGAACACTTTTATATTTTAATCGGGAATATCTAATGGCTTCTTTCGGTTTAAGTACTACAATATTTGTTGGCATAAATTAGATGTTGAAACGTTGTGCTTGTGTAGACCTGGAAAAACCACAGGTAAACATGTTCCTCTATGCCATTCTTCATTGTTTGTCAGTGCTTCTCACACCTGCACTTCGCAGGCTTTCTGGCTTTACCCATTTTCATGTGTGAAACAGCAAAATTTTGGCTTGTAGGAAATAACTTTTCTAGGGTAAAAGTGATAGCTTAAGGAATTAATGCAAAATTATTTAAAAAAAAAAAATGGTTGCAATTATGTCCCAGCCTAAGTTACTATAGAACTGCATTTCAGGATGCTCATGACCATGTCCAACTACCCCTTTCTTGATGTATCCTACCACTAATGTAGGAGCTGGTTTTTATCATAGTTTTTTTCTGTTTCTGTAGTATAAAAATGGAATATCATTATAAAATAATGTCAATAACATTTTCAACCACTCCTGAAATTGTTTCATAAGGCAGAAATCCCTTGCCCACTGTTTTATGTCTTCAATCATTGCTCAGTTTCTTACGAATTTGCAGAGATTTTTGTCATAGAGGATCCTGCTTCAGGTGCCTGGAGTAGATAATCTGATTCTGATACCTGAACCATTATAACATCTTGCAGTACTCCATCAGGCTGAAAGAGATTGCCACAGAATCCCACTTATTGCTCTGTTGTCCTTCTATCAGCCCTCTGCTCACTGCTTCCTCACCTCCCTCCCAATCCACCAAAATGTTTGGATAGTTGGAAGGTGAAGTTCACTTGCTGTTTCTTTGGATGGGATGAGAACTCTACAGAAGTGTCCAAAAAAGTTTTGTGACACAGTAATAAGAAAAGGGAACAGCACGCAATGGTGTTGCTTGCAACTCCATAGACAGAAAACAAAATTGATGAATTCTCAAGGGCACTAGCCAGTTTTTTTTCCCCCCCTCAATCTGTCAGGAACAAGTGCAACAGTATTAGACCTGTCAAGGAATGGCCAGGCAAACAAGGAGATCACTCATCAGTGTCAGTGACAAGATTCTGAATTTGACAGCAAAGCAACAAGAGAAATAAGGATGACTTGATAATGGAACTGCATAAGTAGCACTTCAGGTGATCAGAAAAGCACATGGGAATGAGAATGAGCTGCTGTCACTGTATCTCCTTCATGGTGATGAGAGGGAGGGAGTGAAACTTGGAGTTTCATAATGACAAGCTTGAGAAAGTGTTCCAGGCAATAAGCTGCAGAGAGTCAAATCCCCTGGAATTACAAACACCATGAAATCACTTAGATGGTACCTGCATGCTAAAAAATATCTGGAATAGTTTCTGGAAGAAGAAAAAATGCATGGATCACAGGGCACCACATCAGCAGCAGTGGGGGCTTTCAAGGTACAACTAATCTTTTAAATTCCAGGAGCAAATTCACCAACTTTTACAGACCCTGTCTTTAATATTAATCTTACCTGGCCAACAAATGTATAAGTGTAATAAACTCATTTTAGCATCAGAGAATTTTCTTAAAATGAAGACACATCAATTTAAAGATCTACAGTTCAGTGCAACACATTCAGCTAAATAAGTTCAACAGAAGTGCTGCTGTCCCATCAAAATGAAAACCCACTTCACAGAATATTTTTAAAAGAAATCATGATAGTATTGTAATGATCTGAAGAGACTATCTGGTATATAGAAAATGCAGATTTCAGAGCTTCTTTAGCTGACCTAGCCACAACCTGATAGACAACAAACTCCAGTCCAGAGCAGGGACTCAAATTTTTTTATATTATTTTTTTTTCTTTCTCATTTTTTCCTTTTTTCCCTCCTTTTTTCCTGACTTTCCTCTCCTTTTTTCTCCCCTTTCCCTCTTCCATTTTCTTCCTCTTTTCCTCTTTTTTCCTTTTTTTTTTCTTTTTTTTTTTGCTATAGAGAATGCTGCTTCCCACAAAACTATACTTGCATATACCTAAGCCATACCACAACATCAACAACAAGATTCACATTTGAATATGCAAGATCAGACCACTCAGAATGAACAAGTTCATTACAACCCCGAAGTCTATAGGGAAAAAGTGATTTACTGCAGGATTATGAATAATTACTGTCAACACATTTTTCATCAGTCTGTGGAAATCATTTTGGAACATAAGGCCACACCCAGTATATAAATCTTTCCATAGGCTCAACACTTCTATAACTTCTTTATTTTGTAACTGCAGACTGATGGAGGCATGCCTCAATGTTAACTTTATTAAGATTTTTATATCTCTTGCAGTGACCACATCTTAATACCATTTAATTGCAAATAATATAACTTTATATGCAATTACATTTTTGGCAATGTTTCCATCCAATGTCCTAGATATAAGTGCCAGAATTTGTGATTTTAGTCTTAGAGCTACATGTGTAATTCTGGAGATAACCTTCTGTTATAGCTGAGTCTTGTGGCAAAGCATTTCTGCAAGCAGACTCTCAACCAAATATCCCTGAAAGGTGAGTGACAGGAGGAGCCGATGCTGCCAGGAAATGCGCAAGTGGGAATGTTGACAAAAACTAACACTAATCATTGCATTTCATTCTAAGATCAAGTGAATTTGTTTAACTTCTGGGTAGTTGTGTTATGTAGTCTTGAATGTTGAATCTGATGTTGAACAGTGCAGACATTTGCATACCAATACAATGTATAAAAAAAGAAGTTGCAATTAAGAGCAAGACTGATGTTGCATTAATAAGCCCAGTCCTGGCAGATTACCCAGCTAATGCTATACTGCTGACAATGAGGCTTGGTCACAAGAATGTTTATGGCTGAAAAATTAATTTGTTCTATGAATTGCATATTTTTGCAAGCAATTACAAAGCAGAATTACCCTAAGGATCATGTTATCTTATTACCCTTACAAACTGTAAATTGGCATTAAAGGTTGCAAGGCTTTTGGATATGGATGAGCATCTTGGCTTTTTGCATCCAAGTTCTGGAACTTTTTTATCATAGTTAAATTGATGACTCATTTGTGCTATAGTCCTCAGAGTCACTGCTGATATTTGCCACAATTTGAAATCCATATGGTTCAGGATTGTTTTACCCTATGAAGCAATGACTGAGAGGACTGGCTTTACCTTTTTTTCATCTAAGGTAATGTACAGGCACCATGCCTGTCTACAGGGAAAAAAACGTTATCTCATAATGAGTCAGTTACAGCCTTTTTGTTCCATCTCTTTTAGAATGAGTCATGATGCTTGGATCCCTCCAGTGTGTGTGTGTCAGTTTGCCTGGCACTCTGAGAAAATTTTAAGGGAAGAGTGGAAAGTCTTCTGTTGAAATTGATGGCAGGAGAGAGCATGGCTCTGTAGTCAGAAAACAAGAGAAAATGTACAGTTTTACCTGTGAATGATAAAGGACCTTAGATAATTCCCTGTTAATCTGTGTCCATATTCCCATCTATAAAATGAGAATAACAGCATATTTTTTAACCATGTTAAATCAGATTAAGAAATACATAAAGTTCTATCTCAATAATTCCTCCCCAATTCTAGCAGCAACTCTTGGAAATCTGCAAAATGTAGCCCAGAGAGTACCTGTCCTTTACAGCTGTATGGAGTTACAACTCCTGTTTATCCTTTTGATTTCTTTTAAGTTGGGGCATTTGAAAAAAGCGACAGGTAAAGAAGCCAGAAAGTGGGGCATGTCTCACATAAACTCTGCCTTTGGTCTTAACCATGTTCCTCTCCAGTGACTTGAATGTCCTGGGTGGTTCTCTGTATTACACTAGAAATAGGTAGATTGCATCTATCCCTTGTGGATTAATAATGTGACTTCTAGTTGCAGGTGGCTTCCTGCAGTGACAGTGAAGACTTTGAGATGCTGATACTGAGAGTGGTATCTTAAAAGATCAGAATGAAGAACTGAATCAGATTTCATATAGGCTGCTGGAAAGGAAGGAGGAATTGTCATAATCTTTTCAGGGTGCCATAAATGTCCAAGTTTGCGGTGTGTTTTCACTAGGACTGAGCCTGACTGTTTAATGAAAAAGCTGGTATGCTTCTAACATGGACTCTATAGGAAGGGAGGAAGTGACGAGGGATTGGAATTAACTGTGTGGATAATGCAGTGCAAAAGCAAAGTGAGTGAGCTCAAAGAAAAACTGCCATACTGTCTTCCCACTCCCTTTTCTCTTAATGTACTTGTAAAACACCTACAGTGTTTTCTCATGGCTAAAAGGAAAATGTCATTTATCATATTCAAGTTCTGTGTGCATTACTAGTCTGTCTTGTTTCTGCCTATGCTCCCCTTGGAAACTACTTAAGCATCTGTAGTAACAGCTACAAGAGAGCTTTACTGGTAACAACCTGTGCGTGCGTGCGTGTGTGTGTCTGTGTGTGTGTGCGCGCATGCACGTGTGTGTAATAGGAGATCCATTGCAGATACCTGATGCATGTCTATCTACCTCCCACAGCTCCCTAGATCTTGGCTGGCTAAATCAGTTGCTGTTTTGAAGATGAGATCATGTTTTGTGTTTCCCAGTTTCCGGTTCCTTGCTGATTCTTCAGTTAAGCTCTCTCTTAGCAGTCAATGCCTTGCAGTACTTCCAAAGTTTTGTTTCATTTTCTGGGTCTTTTGTCTTCTGTTTTCTAAAGTGGAAATTAAGAGAGCTGTGTATTTTTTTTATTGCAAGTAACTCATTAAACTCTTGAAAAATATAGACGTCGGCATATGAAGTTGAAAAATGGTGTGATGGGAGGTGTAAAGGAAGGTCAACTATCTTATTCTATGATTATTTCATAAATTGCCTAGAAATATTCCTATTGTGGATGGCTCTGAATAGCAGCTATTCTAGCTATGACGGAGTCCCACACAGGAAATGCGGGCTGCATCCATTCCACAGGTAATAAAGCTATGCTGTCACAGCAGGCAGCAAAGATACCTTGATGAGAGGGTTCTTTTTTGACAAAGGTCTTCTGTTGACACCTGGAATTTTGCTAAACACTGCAATGTCAGCTAGAGGTATGTGTAATTTTCATGTTAGGCCACCACTGTTAGACTGGCAAAACTTTATAGTATTGACTTATTGCAGTGCAGTGATGCTATTGTCATGGGTCATTAGTTGCCACTGTAGTATTGCCTTTTTCCTAAACTAGGACATTTGGGAAGTTAGTGAAGCTGGGAACCCTCTGGCCACTTCTAAACTTCTCTTCTGTGTAAATATTTCAGGTATAGTTATTACAAAGTACCATGGCTTGCCTCTGCTTGGAAAAGAAAGTTTCTGACAGCAAGTAAATGAACAGCATATAAACTTAAATATAACCCATTTTTCCACCATAGCTTTGTTTCAGAAAGCACATTAAGTCACTTCCAAGGGTATAACACACAGAGAACCATTGTTATTTAGTTAGTTAGATTAATTCCATTTTAATATTTCCATTAGCCATTTTAAACTTGGCACTGCAAAGTAATAAAATCCTCCAAATATTGACAGATAGAAAAGTAAATGCCACCCAGCCCCGACAAGCTGTTTTTCAGCCAACCTCCTAGAGATAGAAAGGCTGCTATCATAATTTATTTATATATTAATAAGGCACATATTTTTATTGCTAGTTATTCCCTTCTAGCAATTAAGGCAAAGCTGATAAAATCTTCACTAAGTCAACAATTTTGTTTGTTAACTTTTGAAAATTCGTAGCTAAAAATCTTTCTGGCCTGCACACTGGGAAGACATGGATAAAGCTTCTTTTGTAGAGTGTAACACTGAGTCAGACAGGAATGGAAGAAAAGGGCAGGGTCAGCAGGATGTATAGGCACCAGAACTGGCACTGGTGGGTTACTGGAAGTGCACAGTTGATGGCATGCTGAGCTGTCCTTCTACCTATGGTCAGCGGTACCACTGGAGCATCAGCGGTGAATATCTGAATTAATTACATAGTGAAACAGTTTGGTCTTTCCTTTTAATTGGGTTTTATATCTTTAACGTAAGCTTGACAGCTAACCTATTCAGGACTTGAGAATCTAGTTCAGTCCATGTGCAGGAGGAGGGCCAAAAGGCTGGATGAAACCTGAGAGATTTAATGCACTCAGGTAGTGATCTTACATGTTCTGCTCAGTAACTTCTAGCCACAGAAAAAAATTGACTTTTGCATATGCCAATGTCAAGGGCAAATTACCACTTACCTTGCACTGAAAGACAAAATCCTTCATTTTTCAAGACAAGGTCCTTACAGTTATTAATTATGGACCCCACCCTTGGCCGCTTGACTTGAAGTAGACTTAGAATATTTAAATAATGAATATTCATGAAGTTTATACACACTAAGGTAATATTTTCTGAATTGTAAATATTTGAAAGGTAGAACACATCTGTATAAAGGCATTTCGTGTTTTTCCAGATTTGTCTCTCTCTGGATTCAAGGCTAGAACTTCAGCTGATGACAACACAGTTCCACAGAGTCTTTATCAGATGAGAAATTGCTCTCTTTGGTTGTAGTGTTTGCCTGAGAATCATAATAATTACCATTTACTGTAAAGTATCAATGCTTTCTACTTTATGATTGCATAAGGAGTCAACTAACCCTTGGGGAGGGCACACTTGGAGAAAGGGTCTGTATAGCATACATGGGGAGAACACAGTTCCTGGCCTTTGGACAGTGACATTCATTCCTTCAGCAACACTAGGGAAGTAGCTAATAATTCCAATTTTGAGTAGTGTGTACAGTGTTTTGCCACATGTCCAGTGTGCTCTAAGAAAACATGTCATTCTGGTTAATATGATTACCTAGACACAAACATAGCAGTATCTGTGTATTAGAAAAATGTTTTAGCAAATATTTTTTTTTAAACTTTCTTGTTACTTGAAATAAATAAACCCATATACTGCAGTGTCTCCCAAGATGTACCTTTGTCACTTGACAACAAAACTGGTGACTAAAATAAGGTGAAGATTCTAAACATAATTGGAAATTCCGGGATAAATCTTGCAATATATTACACACTTTTCAGCTGAGCAAACCCCCTAGTAGCAGCTAACACTGGTTGCGTGTGAAATGCCTATGGATGCAAAAAGAACACCTTCTTTAAGTGCTTCTTCACTGCTAGGCTGTGAGTTTCATAGTAGAACTGAGATACTACTAAAACAGAAGTTGGTCTAGCTGTGGAGAGTTCTATGGTTGTTGGTGGTTTTAATCAGTTAATACAGCCTTTAAAGCATTGTGACTAGTAAAAAAATGTGCCAAATACATTTTTAACATATTTAGCACTATTATAACTCCTAATTATAATTATTGTTCCTAATTATACTTTTCCCAAATTTTGCATTTGATTCTATTCACTGTATTTTTAGGTTTTAATCAATATTAAGGTAAGCTATAAAGGATCCAATGGTTTCATGTACAAAGGGAAGGAAAGGCATAAAAGTGCCATGTCACTGCTCCAGAAACAACTTCAGAAATCTGTTCTCTACCCATTGAATCCTTAAATTATCTCAACAGGCCCTGCTGAGTTCATACACTGAATTAATGAAACTCTGTTTAACCTGCAAATCTTATAGCTAGCAAATCCGAGTTGTATTTTCTTAGCCAAAATAGAACTTTGCAAAACTACTGTTTTGTAATTTACTCCTAAGCCGCAGTAGCTCAAGTCACTGTAGAACTGTAAAATATGGTATGGCTTAGGTTCAATAAAATGAAGTGAATGAAGTGTTAATTTGATAATTCTGTGGTTCATCCGAGTACTAAAACACAATAGGGCATGCCTTATTCCATCATAATAGGCTACCTCAGGGGTGTTATGATGGTCTCATGCCTTCAACCACCCAAGAAGCACAGTAATGTGCAATAAACTGTGCCCAAAGGGCTTTGCTGCAACTGTAATGTAGGTTTCTGTCAGAGCTGTTTTCATTTGAAGAGATGGACTGTTTTGTTTTAACCATGCTTTGAAAAATATTTTCAGTAGACACAAATTTTATTTAATATAGCTATATATAGGGACAGAGTATGTATGAGGGAAGTAGAAACTACACTTGGTTTTTGTTAACTGCCTTTTCTAAAGGTTCTGACCTTCTTCAGTTATTTAAAAAAAAATAATGAAAAGAGAGGTTCAGGAATAAAGCCTTTATTAACTGAATTATTAATAATCATAAAAAGGTAACTGCATTAATTGTCATAAGAAGAAGACAGTAGAGACTTTTCATTAGTTTTACAGAAAAGGCCCATACGCCAGGAGTTCAGTCAAATACTGAAGTTTTGGTACTACATTTAAGAATGGTGGTAGCACAAGAGTGTTATTTCCATAGTCTTAAAATCTTGATTTTTCAGTGTTAAATGAGCAGCACCTGTCAAATGGCTGAATACACTGATACCTTTGGGACTTTGTATAAAACACATATCAGGTTTGTAGCCCAAGAGTCATTGATTTAGATAGTACTTCCCTGCTGCAAACTATTGAAAGTGTGTCCTGATGATCTAAATGTGTAAGTAATCTTTTTTGCTCTTCTTGCCCATCTTCAATCTGCTTTTATCATTCTTTGGTTTTGCTCTTTAGAATTTACTGTTCTTTCCACATTCCTACAAAAGCCTCTTTCTGTTTACCACTACTACAATCATCTGTCGGACCAAAGTCTTAGTTTCTGCCTGCAGAGGCAACCTAGCACCCTTCATTTCTGTTCCTATGAATAGGTAAGTTGGTAGCAGGGAGCTGTGACAACATCCCTCTGCTCGCAACAGTTCTGAGGATCATGTCTTGCTTCATGATGCCATTCACAAAAGTGGAAAGCTGGGGCCCAGCACTTTGTCTCTTGAAAAGACTCTAAGACATAAGACAGTTGGAACTGATAGATACTAAAAGACTGAATGGTGGGTCTCTTGTCTGAAGACCTGTATATTCTTTAAAGAAACATTTTATTTTATTGCATTTTAGGATTGCATCCTTGGGAAGTCTTTTGGGCAACTTCCCTAGCACAAGAAAACTGCTTGAAATCCTTAACTGGAAGCCACAGAATATTTTCTGCAGTGAATCAGGGAAAGGGTAGATGCTGTTAGGGATGATAATATTTCTTTCTCCTTATGTTAGTGTCCTCTTTAGGATTAGAAAGGATATTCCATGTCTAATGTTATCACATGACACCTTTCTTGTATGGTGTTATAGAGACTGAGAAAGTTGTACCAGACAGTATCTTCAACTGTTTGGAATGCAACCTTACATAGCTCCTGCTGTAAATGAGTCATTGGCCTCAAAACCAAATTGGAGTCTGAAACGTAGCACTGCTGCTACTAGCTGACCAAAACCAAATTTTAATTACAGTACTAAATTTGAAGCTTGGCCTATTACATTCTATGATTACTAAACCATAATTGCATGACTTACTCACCATCAGCCTGACCTGTTGCTCAGTGTATGAAATGGGATCTTCTAATTGAATAACATGGCACAACAAGGCAAAGTATGTGCTGGCAAACTATAAAAGCTATGATCTCATGGCTGCTATGACGCCAAGATGAATATTCTTTGAGGTTGTCTTGATGTTGTTGTTAAAAGGTATCACCATGAGGAGTCTGGCAAGAGGAATTTAGTTTATGCTGTTAAGCAATGAAGTCAACATTCAACTTAATATTTTAGACTCTTGAACAAGTTTTTTCCTGTCAATATTTCATGGAGGCTGCTAGTGTCTCTTTTGTAAGGCAAATAACTTGTTCTAAGGTTCCCATCTCTGGAGAGCTGCTTCAAAAGTTCAGAAGAATAGCTCAGTTTTCAGAAGACTGTTAATCCCAGTATGTGATGTCTTCACTGCACTTTTGACAAAATTAGCATCTGATTCTGCAACTGCTTTTATACTAATGGATCTCTACTATTCATGAAACCCCATCAACTGTATAATTTATTTTACTGTTATATCTAGGATCTTGACTGTGGACAAGTTTATTGTGTCAAGCACTCTGCAAACAAAAGGATTGTTTGTGTTCACATGATTCACATTGGCCCTTGGGAAACAGCAACTTGATTTACTGTTATTGCAATGGGAATTTCTCCAGTCACAGGCCAGTTCCATACAGACATAAGGAAATAATTTCCTGTTATCTCTTTACACAGATAAAAAGAGGCAACATACAAGGAGGGGCAGCTCAAGATACTTAGCCCCTTTTATGATGCTGTTTACCTGTGCCATCCTCTTGCTTTCTTTCTCATTCTTCTCTTTGTATTAGCAAACCACCATTCCTTTTGCCATGCCCAGCCTTGCCAGCTTCCTGTGTTCACACTGGTTTCATACTCAGCTCATTGCAGCTTCTTAATACAAATGCTAACTCAGATTCGTAATTCCATAGAGACTAGGCTGCTTCTGTTCCTCACTGGAAGTGAAACCAAAACAGCATAGATCACAACACCTTGTGATGGACCATGAAAAATTACAAAAAAAACTTGCTAGCAGGCAAATTTGCATTCAGGTTGTTGAAGTTTGACCCTTACTTCTGAAAACAGGTGATGAAAAGGTCCTACCACCGTATTGTCCACTGGAATTGCTCTTGTTGCATCTCACTCTCTGGTATAACATAAGGCCTTAACTATTCTAGGGTATGAATGTGTGCAACCCAAATGACTTTGTACTCCCTAATACTGCAGAAGGCAAGTGTCTATTCTGGCATGAAGAAAAAATGCTGGTCAAAGTGAGACTGGTATAGTAGGCAGGGAAATGTCAAAAGAGGGGTTTAACTGTGGAAAATCTTCCTCCAGAAAGAAAGGATAAGGTCTTTGTCCATACCATAAGCTCTGGAATTAATCATCATCAAGCACAAGGTGAGAAGCAGTTCATTTAACAGACATGTGACTGGCATAACTAGTTGATTTTTCACTGAGATAAAATCTGAGATAAGTCATCCATTGCTTTACCTATCAGTGGAAATCTGGCTTTTTCCATATCCTGACAGACAGCTACAGAAACAATGTATTTGACCACCCTGAAATGCTCTACCAAGGAATTTGCTAAAAACACATTGCATCAGCTAACCACAAGCTTAAACCATATGCTAGATTCTCCCTTTTCCTCCTTTTTGAAAGAGAAAAGAACCAAATGGAAAGGTCCACAGATATAACTCTCTGTGGCCATTTTAAACTACTGAACTAGTTTAATGTTTCATTGCTGCAAAGGGCCTTTCTTGGCTGTGAAAAGATCAAGAAGACCTAGGGTGAATAGTGTATCTGAACTAGAAAGAATTGTTATTGCACACCCAACACGTCAGGGAAGGCAGTGATAATACAAATACTGTGTGTAGTTTCCAGTATTTATGGGAGGCTGTGCAGCCACACTGAATGACTGTTTCCTTGCTGATGAGATCCTTGCAAGCCAAATGCAACTTACATGCTACTGTATTAAAATGACTGGCATGAAACTGTATTTTCAGAGTAATGAAGTGATTCGCTTGTCATATACCCATGTCTTCAACTAGAGATTTACATTCATACTGAAATACCCTAGGGATGTAACTGTCACCAGGAATTCTAGTTGCAAATAATTTTGGCAACAAGTGTTCAAGATTTAAACTCCCAAGTGGCAACAAAACCTATGGTTTTGTCATCAGAACTTCTACCAGTCACTGAAGTACCAACAACATCTGTTTCCTGATATATAGCATTGTATCCATGGTCACTAGCTAATGCCTGTAAATTTCCTATGCCTCTAATAAAGATTGTGTCAAAATCAGTCTAATGCAATGACTTAAAGGAAGGTGGGGTGGGGTGAAGCACCAGTTTGACTTTAAAAGGAAATGATCTGGTTCTTTTAAGGTGCTGGAAAAAAGAGACACCTAGATGAAATAGAAATTATTTCCAGGTCATCTGCAAAACAAGCAAACTCTTTCCACTCCCACCAGTCTGTCCTCAGCATTAACCTTGAAGAAGGTATTCTTTCCAGTTACATCATTTATAGGACCCTAGCACAGTGAGGCAGAGATGGCAGTCATAATGTACCATTTCTAGCAAGCAGTGTGTCTGCTAAAGTTTATGGCTATTCCAGGTAGGTATGAGTTAAACTCATGTTCTAGGCAAACAATGGTAATGAGTAGAAAATACCTGAACTTTTTTATTAGTGCTGGAAGCGTGTTTCTGATATTTCTTACTGGCTGGCACACATTGGTATCAGACATAATTAAGAAATAGTTTTGAGTAGCATTTTGGAATATGTGCACATAAACATTGATCTATTGAACCTTTCAAAAAGGGGAGGAAGTTGCATTTAAATTGTACATCAAAGACATGAAAAATAAAAGGAATTAGTTGGATGTTGGCCAACCTATTTCCTCTTACCAACATCCACTTTTCATTCTCCTGCAAGAAGCAAGGAGAGAGGCACAAAGCACTCCTATTTTCCTCCTTTAAGGCAGCTCTTCTCAGGCTTTGCCAACAAGCAAGGTCAGTTTTCTCGGGCTGCAGCCTCTTTCACATCTGAATTATGTTGGCAGATAGCCCTGGACAGAATCATTTGTAACAGAGCTCCTCAAATTATAAGGCCTTTGTCCAAAGTGTATTAAAGAAAGTGTGAAAGTTTTCACTAAGTCTATGGATTTGGTGTTGGGGTCTCAATGGGGAGTTTTTCCTTAAATGCATGGTTTTTTAGATGCTTAAACCAGGATGAAGCCCATGGCACTAGCGCAACACTTGAATTTTTAAGTCAGCTAAAAATTACTTGACATTTAAATTTAAAAGTGGAGCAAAACTATTAGTTCTCTAATTGCTTTGTTAACATTGGAAGTTTGATCTAAAGCTTATTGACATTAGTGTGACTTTATGTCAAATAATGAGTTTCTGATTGGGAGTTAGAAGTATTTAAGCACAACTAAAATGGAAGTAAAAGACAAAAGAATGGCAGGAAAGATTTAGATGCTCATGCTTTATCGTTTACAGCAGCTTGGAGGGTGAGGTGGTGGTGGTGTTTAAGAAAAATCAGCATAGCTAGTGAGAACAGGAATATATATTCAGCCAAAACCAGATTATGAAATTATTCCTTTTTGTCATTTGTTTTTTATACGTTGGTAAGAAAACTGTTCTGTAGATTCCAGGTATAAGGAACAAAAAGGATGCTAGGGAGGTAGGATATTACTACTAGTATTGCAAGCTTGCACCAGATTTTATAAATAACTTGTGAAACTGGTTTCTAAATGTGTTGTGAATTTGAAGGCAGACAGCAGAGGCAGCATGTAATTTGTCACTCTCTTTGTGGTCAATGGGAGTTGCAGCAGAATAAGAGCACAGTGGTCTGGAAAGTAATTCACACCCTTTGATACTTTCGTTAATATGCCTCTCCTTTTCCAAAACAGATTGAGGTGTAATTGCTTTAAGAAGAATCATTAGTTTTATACAGCCTTTTAGAATTACTAGATTCAGTATTTCATTAGAAAATCTGAGTGGTACTTCCTTGCAGTTTCCCTTCTTTTCCAGGATTCAATGGCAATAAACCAATAATTTTGATTCAGATAGAAATACAGGAAAGAAACTGTTGCATGGAAGTAATATGTAGTTGCATACCTGGCTTTACTGCCACCTAGGCTGTAAAAGAGTATGTCAATGAATAGTCCCATTGCATCGAACAACTCAGTTTCTGCTGTAATGTATCACTATGTCATTAACTTTTTAACATCTTACAAGAAAACATTTTTGAAGGCAATCAAAGTAGGTGCATCTTGGATTCTAAGTCACATCAGATGTTACAGTTATTTCTTCTACTTGGAATTGGTGGTGCTGATTCACACAATACCATTTCTGTCTCATTTTATTTCTGTATTGTTTCAGGTACTTTTCTTGGCTCTTCCTGTGTGCAAAGAGTCTAATATTCATTCTAATGCCTAGGCAAGCCAAATGGAAAATTGTGAGAACCAGCACTCCAATTCAGTGCACAAGTTGTTTGTTGAACGGAGCATTGATATATGTAGCCTTAAGCTGGTGCAAGGTACTAATTCATAATTATATGTTCTACTTTGGGTTTTTTGTACGAAGTGCTGCTTGTAATGAATTGCAGCTAGAGGCAAACGTTGAATAATCTCAACTATTTGTAAAAGCATTAGTTTTCAAACCGTTTTACTCTGCTATTGTATTAGATTCCCAAGACAACACTTGCTCTAGACTGTACAATTTGAGATCCAAATATTTAACAGGACAGCCTGAAAATGCATTTGCATTAAATTTTCTGCATATGTAGAGATCCAGCTGTACCACTTCAGGAATGTGCGCTGTGTTGCTTGCTTTCCTGTTCGTCATGCTTAACAGTACAATAACTTATCCTTTCAACTTTGTGTTAGTATTTGGATGAAATAACTGTATGAAATAATGCAAGTGTCATTTCCTTGTGAAAGGAGAGCATGTCAACTTTATACATGTAGTAAGTGGAGACAAAATTCAACTTCCAACACTGACATGCAGCTGGCATATATCCCATTCTAGCTTATTGTGGAAAAGCATTTGCTGTTCTTTTATACTTCATGTGTCATCTCCCCTCACACAAACCTGAGAAATGCCTGGCTACCTAAACATCTAAAACTATCTCACCATGCCAGTGGAGATACTTCAGAGCTTCTGTTGCAGAGCAAACTTCACATTAGCCTTTCCTTACCACACCATGAGACCCAGGCCTTCTAAAAACTGCATGCAGTATTAGAAGAATGGAAGTCCATCCATTCCTCAGTCTTCAACACGGCCAGCTTTTAGGATGCTGTACTTGTAAGAATCAGTAAAAAATAAAAATTTTGTAATGAACCTGGATGAAATTAAATAGTTTTTCCTCATTTTATAACTTTTTAAACATTATACCAGTTGGAACTTATCAGTGAATTGGTTATAGTATTTAAATAAAGTGAGAAATAAGTCAGAGTGATCTCTACTCAAATCATGAAAATAATCTTTACAGCATACAATATGACATCTCACAATAATATTTCAAGACCTTGTTTTAGGGCTGAGTGACCAGATTGCTGAGTAAAAGATTTTGAAAAGACAACACAGGCAGGCAAGACTTTTAATTCATGCAGAAGACTGAATTACTGTCATGTCAGAAAAATAAATGTAAATACTTTGAGATACGTAAATTTACTTTTAATTAGCATTGCAAACTGCTGATATGACAAAATGTAGAATAGATGGTCAAGTGAGTGATAGGTCTACAATGCAATTGTTGTGGTGAGAGCTGAGATTCCAGATGTACAGTAGGGCTATGGAATGTAGTGCTTGAAAGCACTTTGAATCAGGTGTTTTTACAGTAGAAAGAGCTGAAACAAGTATAATTTTTATGTATATGTTGACTGCAGAAACATTATTGACAAAGCCCTAGTGTTTTCAAAAGGCTACCCTTCACCTAAGTCTTGCATTTCTTGGAAATCTCTTGCAAAAATTCTGAGATTGTTTTAAAAGTTCAGGATTCCAAATGGGGGATTTATTTGCTTGACTTTTAAATTATACTGCATGCAAACAATTTCAAGCTTTTCTCCAAAACTACAAATGCTAGAAATGTATATAATTTAAAATGGAATCTGATTATGCCCCAGCTCTTGGCATCAAGGAATATCTCCCAAATATTTCAAGAATCAGTATAGAACTGGGAGGTTACAGTGCTAATCTAATTCTTTTTCCCATCTCTATAAGCATAAAAAGCCTAGGTGCAGTGAAGGTTCTGGAAGTGTGTAATGTAGACAACGGAAGGAGTGTTTAAGGACTCATGCTTTTGTTGCCCATGCTCCTGAATGTCAGACATGGGTTTGTGATGTATGGACAGCTCAGGGGTGATTTTGAATAACATGTTTTTTCTCTGTGATGATAAAAGATAAAGATGCAATCAAAACAATTTTGAACTAGTTATTTGCTAAATTGTGAAATAGATGTAAACTATTTCTTGTCAGAGTTCAGGCTGATCATGAATCCATTGTTCTGGGTCACTTAATAGGAAGAAGAGAGTACACTGGAGGCTGTGCATGTTGAAGTGTGAATGCCTACACAAAATAATGGGAGACACTGGTAAGTTAAAAATTTAATTTGAACCACATACAGTAGGTATTGTGTTTTCCTCTTAATAGTTGCATATCATCCTATGAAACTCAAACTATTGTATGCAGGAAAAGAATAGTAGTTCTAAAGAGCAAGCCTGGAAAGAGCTTCTAGAAACTAAAACTTGAGTATAGATCAAGGTCTTTGCAGAAACGCAAAAGGTAAAATCTTGTGACCTAGTCCTAAGAGCACTTAGCATGAGTATAATTCAGCCCTTCTGTGTAATCCCTTTGAATGTCACTCTGAAATTGCTGAACGGGAATACAGCTTTTTAGGCTACTAAATACCCCTTTTCAAGAGAATTAGAACTTGCATGTGTTCTAGGTTGGTAACTCCAGTTTTCAGGCAGGTATCCTTCATGTTTTGATTGCATGGCTACTAAATGTGCTAGATAATTTTCCGTTGTAAATATGTTGTTGCATTTACTATAAGTAAAGCTCTCCTGTTAACTATCTTGTAGGTATTTTTAAGTTTCCTGTCAATGATTTTCAGAATACATCAAGAATAAATTTTCAGAAAGAAACACATCAATGTGACAATCCCTTGGACAAAGGAATTTATATAAACTAGGTTAGGAAAATGAATTTAACATCTTGACAATTTGTGGAAGTGATTAAAGAAAACAAAGCACACCCGTTAAGAAGTAATAAGCTAGATCACATGAACTAAGAGCTGTTAAAGTTAAGAGTTAAAGAGTTAAAACATGCTATGGGAAATTGTAAGCCACTTCTGCAGAATGGTTTGCAGTTCTTGTCCTTGTACCATTCACAATAATGCTCTCCTGGGTAAGGAGCACAAGTTTAATTATATGTGTACACACACTCCTCAGTGGATGTTTTACTACAAGATAAGTTTGTGCTTTTTTTATAAAGAACAGTTTTGTGTTTCTGTCCACATTCCTGTTATCTCTAAGTTTCCAGCCATTACTGTGTCTTGTTTTCTCAGTCTTACTCTGTCCAATTACCACGATCCTACCACTCCAGTAACATTCAGTCCCTTTAGGGCTGTGGTGAGTGGCCTGCTGGAGTACATGAAACAACAAATCCTCTTTTGTGTTAGCAGAGGTAGAAACACAGTACACACCACCCAGCCTCAGTGTGGAGTTCCTGTTGATGAAACCTCTCTCAAATAGACTGACAGAAAAAGCTTTATCTTCCCTTTCACAAGAACCTTTAAACCCCTCTTTTAAATAAAAGATTATCTGCTAATTGGCTTGACCCCTGATTTGCCTGTTCATTAAAGGAGTTCATCACTTTGCCCAGTCTGATGGCTAAAAAGTCATGGTAACTCTCACCTGGGAGTGTGAATGAGGTTCTTTATTCCTGGGCAACACGCTGTTACATTTACTGTGAAACCCCTACAATACCATTAGTAAAGAGATTTTTAATCCTCATAAATCAAACACTGCCTGTATTTGTTATTTAAGGGCAAGTCAAGGATATTAAAGTATCACTGAAGATAGAAATGAAAAAAGAAAAGCAGCTGTGCTAGATAATCCATTTAAAGATTTGCAGAAAGGATTGATAATTATCCTGGCATTATAATAGCTTGGTTTCTACAGGTTTTGCATTTCTTAACTTTATATTGCTTTTGCATCTATGATTTTAGAGGTATTATTTTTAGGTTAATTTTTTACAAGATTTCAGTGTCTCATGCTTGATGACAAGTCTCTGCAAGTCTAAATGGGGTTGCAGTTCCCAAGGGGAGACTTGTTAGAAAAGAATTTGTGATACTATCTTAACTAGAATATTCACCTCATCTGCATCTTGCAGAAAACTCTAGAGGCTGTCATGCATGAGCCTCACTCTTATCAGTTCATGAGAATGATGCATTACAGAATTAACCCTTTGATGTTGGATCTTCTCAAAAGAAGACAATTTATGCTGGCTATGATGGCAGATCAACAAAGAGAGTAAACCTGCAAAAGCAGACCTTGGATACAATCAAAGGTCAGTGTCTTGCAACACTGGATTGTGACAGTTGGATAAAGAGACAGTCTGTATGCGTGTGTGTGAGGGTGTGTAGGCTCACAAAATGGAATCAAAATGAAAAATGGGTTAAGTGGCCTGGAAACAAAATAAACCAAACTTTTTTTTCATTTCCCATTGTCCTGTAGAAGTCCAGCTCTGTAGAGAAAGTATATAGTATTTCGTGCAGGGATAAGTAGTGTTTTTCACCTATATCTTACCCAAGTCAGAACTGGAGACCAACACAGCTGGAGATATATTTGTGTGTAATCAGAAAAAAACCAGCCTGCAATATCAAAGTTTTGACAAGTCTGGAGGAAATCAGTAGAGATTCAGATGGTGGGATGGATAGTTTTGCACAGCTTTTCAGAGTAATGTTCATGTTGTTTGACCATTGCTAAAGCTACTCAAGGTAGCTTCTCAATGCCTCAGCTACTGTTCATTAGTCAGAGCTTTCCAGCCACTCTGAAGTATATTTGGCCTCTTACTTAAAGTTGGTCCCAATTCTTTACCCTGTATTACATCTATGGGCAATGGTCAGTGTAGAAGGACGATAAATGAAGCAAGATCTTCCACGGTAATTCTTCAGATTATTCCTGAAAAGTCTTGCCCATTAATTAAAAATCTTGCCTTAGTCAATCCTAGCAGTTAAACCATGTTGGGAACCTACAGTGAAAGGTGATACAGAAACACAGAGTAGGGCCGGCCCTCCAGAGTAGTACAGAAAAACTTACTTCTTCATCTGTTACGTTAAATAGTAAATGAACATATTCATTTACATAGCTCTAAGTCCAGCTATCGGAGCAGTAAGAGCTCATGCTAATGGCAGATACCATGCTCTGTAACGCATGGCATAAACTCACAACGCTGTGTAAGGAAGTACAATTACTAATTTAACAGCAGCAATGTTCCAGATCCTAATGTCATTTATATCCTTTGTGGTGTCTTTCCATTATGTCAACTGCTGCCAAAGCTGATGTAAGAAAAGCACATTTCCCATAAACATAATTATTCAGGAGCTTGGAGGCAACCAGTCAGGTAAAATGCACCTCCCTAGTTCTTCCATACTTGTGTCTTCATTTTTGTGCTTTTGGAATGAAAGGATTTGTTCCCCTGGTTCTCCAAGCACCTACTGAACCCCAAAGCAGGTGGAAGGCTGGACAAGTGACCCTTCCTGGCCTTGTAGCTAGAAACACAATGGGCACGAGCCCACTCCATGTCAGGGTGTGGATGAGAGCTGCAGACACAGCGGCCCTGTGCGTCCTCCGACAGTGAGGGCGGCTCAGAAGCATGCGCTTTGGGGTGGCAGGCATTATGGGTTGCTGAGCAGCTACAGCGAGGAAGAAGTGATTCAACTACCTTGTCAGAGCAGGACGGTGAATGGTTTCCCCAAGCAAAAAATAAAAGGACTAGAAATGTGCTGAGGAGCCAAACCAGGGGAACGCGGGCAAGTCCCAGCGTTAGGGGGGCGCCCTGAAGCTGTCCCTGCAGCACGGGCCGTGCGGGTGGAGCTCGCTGCAGCGCTGAGATGACTTCCGTGCAGCGTGGCTGTTGTAGCGTTGAAGGAGCTACTTTTTGTCTAATTGCCTGCACTGTTCTGGCATGCTCCAAGGCTTTTTGCTTCCGGAAGGAGCCTGCTAGTCCTGGTTGTTCCTATACTTCGTCTCTTGCCGGATAAAAAAAAATCAGGGAAGAGCCTTGGGATCCTTCCAGAGGTCAACGCTGATGCCTTTAAAGCCCGTTGCTGAGGCGAGGCTTTTTTCAGATCCTTTTAAGATCGTTTCCCCTGTTGGCTTTACATTCAGGAGGCACCGAGACCTTCGCAGCGCGACCCCAGAGCGAGGCGGGGCTGGCGCGGGGCTGGCGCGGGGCTCTGCGGGGCTCAGCGGGGCTCAGCGGGGCTCAGCGGGGTGCGGAGCGGCTCCCGGCCGCGCGCTCTGCTGCCACCTCTCGGCCCGCCGCGGCACCCGCCGCCCGCCCTGCCCTGGCCGGTGGCACTGGGCTGGCACCGAAATGTGAGTCTTGAGAATCCTAGGAGAGAACTGGAACGAGGATACTGAATTTCTGCTGACCTTACTTAAGAGGCAATAACCAACAAAGCTGTTTTAATGTACCTGAACCAAAAAGGGAACTTAGGCTGTTCTCCAGTATCCCCTCAAGTTACCCTGCTGGAAGTGTAATTTCCACCCGTCCCTGCAGCTATAGCTACACATGACAGCACAAGGAGATGGTAAAGTAAGAGAAATTGTCACATTTCCACTGCCTGGAGTCCGACCTGCTGGTTTTTGCCACAGGCTAAGGGACTTCGGTCCATGCTAGCAGCAAGACCTCAGTGGAGCACACACGAGATAAGCATATTGAAAGAGGTATCGCTACCAGTATATTCACTGGAGCATGTAAGGAAACAGAAACAGGACTGTTCCAAGAATACTACAAGAATATAGCAGGGTTATGCAAACATACAATACAAATATTTTGTTACCAGATCACCCAATAATATCAGGGGTGTAACTCTAAATTGTGTTTATGTACACTTGCATACTGACCCAGCGTCAGAGGTTTACAGCATTACTATAGGTACTGAAGAAGGTTATTGTTTCCTGTGTTGTTGGGAAAGAAGCCAGAATCACTTCCCTCCCTCATCCCCTCAGTGTAGAGTTCCTAGAGATTTGAGTCCTCTGTATTGCTAACATTGACCAAATTGGTTGTATTCAGGGAAGGTTTTTGTGTTCCAGCCTTAGGAGAAAACTTTTTTACCATCAAACTACTTTGCAAAGCAGAGGTAGGCAGCTGAAGAGAAGTGGAAAACAGAAAAGCAACAGCAAAAGACTGCTGTGAGAAAGAGTTTAACAGCAAGGAATGAGGAATGTCAAACAGCATGAGAACCATGAAGTAAAATGAGTGTGGGAGTGTGGGCGTCCAGCAGCAGTGCAACAAGAAACAGTTACAGACAGAGAGAGTAGGTAGGAGAAAAGATCGGGTAGTCTACCTGAAAAGATAAGTTTGCCCTTGAATCCCTCTCTCTTCACTGAGGGTGGATGAAGGATTAGGATGACTTTCAGTCTGTTAAAAGAAGCTACAGTTCTTGTTCCATGGCTGAGTCTTATCTTTAAAATAGGCATTAGTTGGCTAAAATGGAGTGAGCAGAGCTAATACAAAGGACCTATGACAGCAATATTTATCCTTTTAGCATGGCATATAGGATATATTTATCAGTATAGGCAACCTTTAGTCACCTATCTTCGGTTAGGTATTTGGGAGTCCTATCCTATCCTAGCTGAGCTGTGAGGAGTTCATTGTACCCATTAGAAGCATACTTGTGAGCTTTACTGTACTCAAACACATGTTTTGTTTTCTGTGTGCAATTATTTTGTGACTTTTGTCACTGAAAGCATTCTGGGCATAAGCATGATTTGGTAAGCATAACTAAATGTGCTTTGTAAGTTTGGTCATGTGTTTTGTGACATGATGGTTTCAAATCTTATTCATAGTGGATAATTGTACAAAAGTACTCCGTCTAAAGTCCTTCTGTTATGATTTATGCTCTTAGTGCTAAACATGGGGCAGAAATCATAGGAGCTGAAATAACTTCAGTGTAGTAGAGGAATACAAAAACAATCAGGGAAGTAGCAAATGGACTTTTGGGAATTAAAAACATATTTCTTGCATGTTCCTCTGGTAACAGAGGAGAATAGACAAACTGAAATAGCAGAAGATCTCCCCAGAATGTTGGTTCTTCATGTACTTTTGTAAATCAGAAGTCTGTTTAACCATAGGCACATGGTTAGATTTGTTCAACAGTATAGCCCTTGTCCAGCGCAGGAGTCAGCATTGACCCTGTTGTTGGCAGATCTCCAGCATGGAAACTGCTAATGGATGGCATGTCTGGACCTTGCTAAGGATGCTTGCATCCTAAATTAATCAGTAAACAAAATGGTAACTCAGTCCAAACTAGTAAATAAAGGTAATGAATGACTGAGACCCTGTGAAAGATGATACAATCTGGAGTGTCTGTTGTGTATGTTAGTAACGTGAAACCTATCAAACCTAATGACTTGCATTTCTGGTGTAAAGGCCTGAGCTTTTTGAAAACTCAATTATCAGCATCCTAGAAATGGTTTTCTTATGGTGTAAAATTGTTGAAGATCATCAAATCTATTCTAGTGAAGGGTCTAGAGAACCAATCCTATGAGGAGCAGCCAAGGAAACTAGGGGTGTTTAGCTTTGACAAAAGGAGGCTCAGGGGAGACCTTATCGCTCTCTACAACTGCCTGACAGGAGGTTCTAGGGAGGTGGGGGGTCAGTCTCTTCTCCCAAGTAACAAGCAAGAAAGGACAAGAGGAAATGGCTGAAAGTTGTGCCAGGGGAGGTTTAGATCGGGTATTAGGAAAAAGTTCTTCACCAAAAGGGTTGTCAAGCATTGGAACAGGCTGCCCAGGGAGGTGGTGGAGTCACCATCCCTGGAGGTATTTAAACGACGTGTAGGTGTGGCACTCCAGGACATGGTTTAGTGGTGAACTTGGCAGTGTTAGATTTATGGTTGGGCTTGACAATCTTAATGGTCCTTTCCAACCTAAATGATTCTATGATTCTATTCAACAGCAGTTGAAGAGTTTTAAGCAAGTAAAGTTACTCTGAAATTTTCAGAATATGTGTCTGGGAGAGACTCAGCTAACCTTAATGGTGTATGGGTTACAAAGGAATACCCTGGTCGTAGTTTGAGATTACTTTCAGGTTCCTCAAAATTGTCATGTTTTGGCAAGGCAAGAAGAAAGAAAAGTCAGGACCATTAGAATTTAATAGGATTAATATTTACTGTATTTTTCTCTTGCTGTACCTGATTGCTGAGGGCAGAGTTTGGCTTTTTGATGGCATATGGGAATCTACCTTTGCATCTGAAGTTGAAGCAAATTTTGCCCAGCTGGTAATCAAATTTAAAACTAAGATCTGTAGGCATATGATCTGGAGGTGCAATTAGAAACTGTTATATCAGAAAATCTTCAAAATATTATAATATTTTCTTACTCAGGAAAGCTTGCAGTGCTAACTGGATCATATTCCTGTCAGATTTAAGCAATTGCATTTTGTTTGTGCTTTCTGATCATTGCCATTGGAGGTTTTAGTTACGAAGATAGGCTAGACAATCTGGTTTATTCAAGCACTGAGTTTGGGAGTTTGGTAGTCAGTAGATTATAATGATTCAACCCTAGGAGGAGATACCATCCATAAAATGTGCCATTCCAGTGTGCTGCACTGCCTCACAGAATCTTAAATAAAGATGTGATTAGCACGATAAGGTTTGCTGATGATAGGGTTTGATGATCAAGTCCTGCTAGTTGCATTCACCCTCCTCTGACCTTCTTCCTCAATCTTTGGGATATTGGCTTTGAATTTAAAGTATTATTTGTAGCAAAACATAGCCTGTATATGGAAAACACAACAATTTTTCCTCAGTCAGCTGTAATTTTCTCTCCTCTTTTACTTTCTCTTTCCTCCCATTTCTTTTTGTTGCCTTTCCTTTCTTGTTGGCACGTAAAATTCCTCCAGTTACTTAATGAAGGGATGCCATTTCACTAGGGCAACCAAACACCTCTGCCAGGACACCACTAACGGGCATGCTGTAAGTCAGCCAGCCTTTCAAGCTCTAGGCAGATGCTTTCAAAATCAAGTGAAAATTTGTTCCAAAAAAGAGGCACAGAGGCACAGTGTTAGTAGAAATGCAGCATTAAGTACAATGTAATATCTCAGACCTTTAGCTCAGCCGAGAGTTGGTCGCTGCAGTAATGGACTTAGAACTGGAAATGAGATTCATGATGATTTAGTGATTGAAGAAGTGAAATAAAAGGAAGGCTGGGCTGGCAAGAGCCTCAGGAAATACTCCGATGTGAAGTATAAAATGGGCACAATTAGAAGCATATTTTCATTGTCTTGGGAAAAAAAAAAAAAGCCTCCTCTGACGTGTTCAGCCACTCTTTACTGGGAGCAAATAAAAAGTTTTACCAGGAGGCATCGTGCCACCTGATTTCAGTAAAGTTGTGTTTTTTGCGGTTTTCATCCCTTACTGTATCTCTTCATTCTCAGTATGAGGAGTGCACTTCAAGTTGGGCACAAACCTTCAGTCAGAATATTTCCAGTTTACCAGAAAGTGTTGCACAAATTATTAAGGTAAATTATCACCTTGCTGAAAAAAGTTTCTGCTCAGTTTGCCTTAGCCTAGCAAGAAGCACAGTTAGGCTTCACCCCTGGTCCTACTTGTCCAAGCTGGCACCTGTATTTGTTATTAGCCTGAGAGTGCCTTGCCTTCAGATCAGCATCCTTTTATAAATTTCTGGTTTTCCATTTTCCTCACTTTAGCAGGGGTGTAATCTGGTGATGCTACTCTTGTTGGAATACCAATTAAACTTGCTACATTTTTCATTAGAGCACAGAGGTGAAAGGGTTAGTGTAGCAGCTGAGGCTGTAGCTACCTCTAGGGAACAGCACTTGCTAGTCCCTGGGAAGGGAGAGCTTTCCTCACCTGGAAGCTAACCAGGGCAGCAAAGCCGTTCAGCTCTGACTGAGGGAGGACAGCAAGCTGGGCAGGACTTAGGGCCAAGCAATCCTGCTTTTCCCAAAGTTTCCCCTCCACCCCCCCCAAACAGGGCTGTCAGGAAATGATTGACTGGTGTGATGGCCATCAGCTACTTCAGAGTTGCTGGCAACAGGGTTCCACCTCCTTTTTTGACACTTTGTAATTCCAGTGAGGGTAAAAATGCCTGTCAAGGCCAGAACGCAGGATGGGCAGAATATACATGTCTTGGTCTTTATTCTGGGCCTTTAGTACCATCTTCTTAAAATGACAGAAAGTCTGTTACCTCAGCAGAGGATTTTGTCAACTCAGCACAGAATGGTTTAGAGCCTGAACTGAGTAAGGGGGAAACTGAGGCAGAAGCAATGGCAGGCTGCATTGCTGGAGAAAGAAATCAAGGACAGCTGTTTTTCTTTCCACAAAACTTACTTTTTCCACTCCTGAAGAAAGAAAATGGACCACTGAAAACTAGTCCTTTTGGAGCAGCATAGCTCGAAGTCCCTTTCTTTTTCTCCATTCTGTTAAATTAACACTTGAGGAAATGCTGGCAGTGACTTTCTGCCTCCCTTCTCTCAAGCAGTAAGATTGCAGGAAACTCCTCTCTTACTGAGGCACAGGTAAAAGCAGAAATGCCAAGCAGGATTGTGAACCTATATAGAAAAACAGTAAGGAAGAGATAAAGAAAGGTATATGAAAGCTCCGAATAATAAAAAAAAACCCACAACTTCTTCCCCACCTTGCAGGTTCCACTGCAGTGTTCTCATCTCTGCATCCAACAGTCAGTGTCGCTGATGTTTTGTGAAGCTGTTGTAGTGTTTATTTTGCTTTGCTCTCCCAAGGTTTCCAGCATACCCTGCCCCACAACCAATACAGCATCTCCCTCAGAAGAGCTCTCCAGACTTGCTGTGAAATCTTGCTCTACTGTGATGAATGGAACAGGATGTTTCCCCAAGTATTTTACAGACCTCAGACTTTTCCAGACTCTTAAATACTTGGTTTGGAATGCATTTCCCCCACATCCTTATGGAAATTCAGCATACCCCTGTGACGGCATGAAAGACCTGCTTATTTCTCTGCTGAGTACCGTGCTAAAGTGCATAATAACAGTAGAACTTATGGCAATGTGTCAGAAACAGCAAGAGCTGAGATGTTGCTTTCACTGAGCAAGAAAAGAGCCTTAACACAGCCTCTTTGCTGTCTGCCACTGTACTGTGCTACAACCTCCCTTTTCCATTTTGAAGGGATTTGATTGGAATACTTGTCCCCAGCTTTGATTACCTGACAAGTTTAGATTCACGTAGGTGGTGCAGAGAGCCATGCAGGTGGAGGAAGAGATAATATAAAACTACAAGTCAAGCTTGTTAACGAGAATCTATTTATCATGAATACGGCATCACAGTAAAGATGCCTTTCTGTTTCTTTCTTGCTTACCTCAGGTCATTCCTTTTCTCCTTTATTTTCTTTTTCCATCTGGTCTCAATGAAGCAATAAGAAGGGTGAGTGCAGGCCCCAGCGTCCTTAGTGGACTGATGAAGTAAGCATCTCTAAACTAAAGGGATTGCTTCTTTGAAGTAGTGCAACAGCAATAGTTTCAGCAAAGCTACACTGACACACATGAGGAAATAATTCATCTCAGTCATTTCCCTAGTAGGCAGGGAAGAAGGAAATACGAAGTAGTTCAGTTTCCCTTTACTGCACAGACCTTATTGTACCAGGTATGAAGACTAGGTTGGCTCTTACTATACATACTGTCATATGGATTTACTATTAATGTACTTCTTCACTCTCCTCAGTAGTGGGCTAAGATATTTGCAAGCATGCAAGCATGGCATGCTGAGTTAATAGGAATCCTTTGGAATTACTTTAAAGAAAAAATTTCTTTCTCTTGTAAAATTAAAAGTCCCCTCTAAGGTCACTTCTATGAGTGGATGGCATCAATTCCTAACAAATTCAGCTGCTGGGTTACAGACAGGTCAAGGCAAAAGTGGATGGTGCGCTCATGTTATTTGTACTGCGGATGAGGCTGCCAGTGGTTTCAAATTACAGCAATTTCTAAATTTACTGTGAAATACACTAAAAGCCATCATCTCTAAGAGGTTTTTTATTGCTAATTGCAACATTTCCCTGTGCAAGGTCTCCTTCAGCCTCTGAGACTTGGGATTGTAAGCCAGGGAGTGAGGCTGGGCTGAGAACTCCTTCGTGGTCTGTGTTGGGAGTTAGAGTCCCACAGAGAAGGTGGTGGATGCTTTTTAGCTTTTGACCACTAAAGCCATTAGCCTGGATGAAGGGTTTGTTTTTGTTGTTTAGCTGCCAAATGTGGTAGCCAAGAGAAGTCAAAGGACGCCAAGTTTGGGAATATCTTTAACCACACATCCATCACTGGTCTTTTAAATTGGATTATTGTTTTTTCATAGAAAAACCTCTCGTAAATCACCTACCCCTTCCATTCAGTAGCAGTTTTACTTTTGCATTGCAGCAGCATGAGGCTGAATGGCTGGCAGAAACACTACTCTTTGTAGAGATAGAAAGGATGATTTTGCATAGGAAAAATGTGTGGGGCATGATGTGGTCATTTCATTGCTGCTAAATTTGCTGGCTGCAAAGATTCTGCCTGCAGTGGAAGGATTTTCTGTAAGCAGATCTCGTATATTCATTGCCATGGCGGAGGGACCTGTCCTGTACTTTCAGTCATTTGAAAATGGGAGGGCTATATTGCAAGTGCAGAGGGTACTTTTCAGCACCGCCTCTTCCAATTTGGTATTCCTTGGGCTGCACAACATCCAAGAGTGTTGTAGTATTTTCATATCCATCCTCTCTCAAGATATTGCAAAGAATATGCAGTAGGTGAGAGATCGGGCCGGCTGCTCCTATTCAGTGTGTGGCATCACAGAGAAGAGACCACCACGGTGAGCTGCATGTGTCTGTGCTGAATGAGATTTGACAAGTTGTGGTGGAATGCACATGCATATTTGAGGTTTTGCAAGTGTCTGTCTCGAGCATCTCATTTGCTAGTCTGAGGCTACAGTCAGAAGTGTCAGGAGAAGTTTGAGATACTGGAGAAGTCCAGAAGAACTTGAGAGTAGCTCTGATTATGTTCTCAGAGCAAAATGTAGGCATCAAAAGTTGTGTGATGCTCTTCCTTTTCACCACCGGGAGGAGCTGATAGAATAGGCTCCCCAAATGCCCCAGGTGCCTTGACTCCAGATATTTTTTGATCCAGTAGAAACAGAGATGCCTGTGAAATGCGCTGGGGTGGCTGTGTGTTCAGGATAAAGAGCAGTTCCCTGCATGTATATTTCCCACTCACACTGCTCTCGGTACAGAGAGGGCAGAAACTCCTTTCAGCTCAAGGTCATACATTTAAATAGCGCACTGCACTGGACTAGGTGCAGCAGAACAGCCAGAAACCAATCTACACGGAGCAATTTGTAAATATCAGAGACATGTCAAAGCCATCCAAAAGCAAAATTCTGCCTTCAGCCAAGAGGGAAATGTATGAACAGGCCTCCAGGCTGTTCAGATGCTTCAGGCAGTCTCCCTGCTTCAGCTAGCAGGCCCCATCACTCACTCTGTACAGCAGTACTTGTCTGAGTGGTCAAGAGTGCTGGGGAGAAGGAAGCCAGAATTTTTAGACCTTTTCCAAAATGCCATGGTCCAGTTGTCCCATGTTTCTCAGCTAAGATGAGGGTAGTGAAGAGTTTCTGAGAATATGAATTTACAAAGCAAAGATGATGTTGGAAGAGTGATAAATGTGCACTCTTCCCTCAAGACAGTAACTGACAATAACAGTGGGCTTGTCTGTGACAGTATTAAATCAGTTCAGTGATTCTTTCTAGCTTATTTCTTTGTAAGTAAGCAGAATTATTTTCTCTGCAATATAAATGAAGTAGTGCCTTTGATCTTTGGCTCAGAGCACAGGTGGCAAACATTGTGTGAACCCTCACAAGGTCACTTTGGGGAAGTCAAGTCTTTTAAAAGCTGCTTGAGGATGGGGTGGTCTAGGCGGCTGTACCACACACCAGTGCGGTATCGTGAAACAGGCGAAGGAACGTGGATACCTTGAGCTGTGGGAAGGGGAATGGAAGAGTTCCAAGTGCATCCATTATGATATTATAGCATCTTTTGGGTACTTTCAATAACCACAAATGGTCACAGTGCTTCAGAGCAGGGAGAGAGCACAGGGCCATTACTGAACAAAGAAAGGGAGAGTTTCCTACCAAAATTCCGGTACCGCTTCCTGAAGGCTTCATCAGGCTCTTGAGCACTTTGCTGTTGCCCACAGCCATTTGCCCTCAAGATGTGCAGACTGCACAGAGTAGCTACTCTCCAGGTAACAGCTATAGCAAGCAGATTTATTCAAGTTTTATTAACCTATGCTATAACTTTAAAAAGACTAGAACAGTTTATGAACTTCCATCTCTATGTAGATACTGAGAGAATATTTGCAGAAGTCGATTTAAAGAGACCACATAAGCCACACAGTCTGGCAGTTACCAGGACATTTCAAACATACTGTGTCATGTATGGTCAGCTTATTGAGTGATATGGTTTGGTGAGCACCACTCGGGCTCAACAGCAAATACAAGAGCTATTTGAGTAGTGAAAGAGCATGCAAGCAATTTGAATGTTTTCCCTCCTAGATGCTGGATTTGGGACTTCTAGCTAATCATTTACACTGCAGAGCATCCAAACTCCCTGACAGTCTTTAAGATAAGGAGGGGTGGAAGAACAGGTAGCTATGAAACATTTATTTTCTTGGCTCCTCAGACATTGCCTGCCGCCAATTTTCACTGCTCTGCACACACAAAGCTATTTGTTTCTTAATGCTAAATCCCATATTGGGAGTTACAAATGCTTCTTCCATGTGTCTGTAGGGATCAGGCAGATGTACAGAATTGCCATCAAAGAAGTTATGTGCTTTGGAGGGAGAGAGAATAGGACCAAATGCTTGGTGTTGGTATTCCATGTTCAGCTATGGAAGGTAATCCCGGTATTAGGACAGAAGTAGATCTGCATATATAAGCTGCAGTTCAGTGTTATGCCTACCCCAGAAAACCTCAGAACTCAGCAGTGAGGCAATCTCATGGATGAAAATAGCTTAAAAGCCCAGATTGTCCCTGTGAGAAAGCAAGTACTGCTCCATAGAAGCTGTCTGGAGGTTCAAGGCTGCAGAACTAGGCCAAGAACATTTATTCTATATACTTATCTAACTTTTGCAATCTGGTAACTTATAACAGCCCTTTGAGGTAAAGTTCATACCACATCTCACAAAACTGAACCCTTTGGCAGACCAAAGGCATTTTCCCAAGGGTAATGTAAGCAAAGTTTCAAACATCATCCAGGAATTCCTCAGCACCTGTAATCCTACAGTTTACTGACCCCATGAGGATTTGGGACAGTGACTTTCGGTTCTATTTGCACTAGCTGCTATGTTTTCTATTTGGGTTTTGTTGTTAATTGCTTTTTCAATAATGAAGTTGTATATTTCTCTGCTGCACACATGAAATTTGAACATGTAATATAGATTAACAATCAGCAGCCAAGACTTACTTGAATGTTCACAAAGTGAAAGGAGATGTACATAAACCAAAATGAGCCTTAGCTGCTGATATATTGAGAAATTCTTTGTAAGTGGTTCACATCCAAATTCCTCTCTAAGGATTGTTAGTAAATAAAACTTAAGAAGCAAGCTAGATTTAGCAAAATTGCAAGACACATCTCACACACACCCCCAAATATTTGCAAGTAGAGACATCAGTTATTGAAACTCATGCCTCCCTTTGTTCTTCCACATGTTTACAAAAATATTACCACTTCTGTATTCTGCTACTCCTTTTACATCTCCCATAAATATCCAAAGGAGTAATGATATTCTTGTTTCAACCTGAAACAGAAAATATTTAATAATGATGATGTGCAAAAGCACACCAGTACATCAGAGCATCACAAGTTCCTTATGTTCAATGAAGTCTTTACTGCAGAGGTTGTAGTTACTGTTAAGCCTCTCAAGCCCCTCTAGAAGTGGTTGAAGGTATACAGCAGCAAACTTAGCACGCTAAAATATTTAATATGTTCACCTCAGGCTATATTTTCAGTTCTGGTTAAAATCCTTTCAACAAACGCCACCTCTTACATTCTGGAAACCAGGATGAGAAAAGTATAGTATGACCAAGGGATATACCTCAAATATAATGTGACACCATTCTAAGAGGTGAGCCAAAAGGAAAAAATATTTAAGCTTAGAAATAATTAAAGCTTGAGTTTACATATAAATAGCATTTTTAAAAGTATCCCAGAAGTGGTTTTATTCCGTTTTGGCTTTTGCCATTTCAGTGACACTTTTGCAAAAAGTGAAGTCTGGAAGAGCACTAGAGCTACACTGTAAAGCAGCAGGACTTGCACGACAATTATCCAAATTTGAAAAACAGTGCCTGCCTGCCTGAGCTCCCCTTATAGAAATAAGATAGCAACAGTCTTCTGTTTTGCCCCTATGCTTTTATGTCTAAATATTCACAATCACCACCCAAATAAGAGTGTCTTGCAACTGGGGGACAAACTGTATGACAGAGGAAGAATGCTTCCATGTAAGTTTAAAATCATTCAAGCAAACTGTTATTAGGAAGGAATGTGTCCTCTGTTGCCTTTAAATTTGGACAACCTAAGAGGCCAAGAGAAGTTTTTCATGCCAATGTTCTGTGTCAGCATTTTCTGATTGTATTGTGTTGATTAGGCGTTTAGGTTACTTAGACACTTTAGATCTAGGTCTAGGTTAGAAGAGGACAAGCAGGTTTCGTGTGTCTACTTTCTGTTCTGTGTTTGGTGGAAGGAGCAATGAAATGTCTTTGTTTCATTGGAGAATACTTTATTTATTGAACACACATTGCAGTACTACCATTACCCTTAAGCAGCAACCCATTATGTGACTGTTTTCTTTCAGTCAAAATAGCTTCCATTTTTCTCCATGATCAGTGGAAAATTTAAATCTTCAAATTTAAATCTTAAATCTTTAAATCTTAAATCTAATCCAACTAGATCAGAAAAATGTTAATGTTTCCTGTTTCTTCTTTTTTCCACTGTGCTCCTTCTCCCTCATTTTCTGTGAGCTTACCATCCTAAGTTATTTGCAACAGCCAGGAATGCTGCTTTTACTTGGCCATGTTCTTTCCCTTTTTTTCAGGGCTGCATGCCCTGCAAAAATTGAAGAAGCATTGGTCCAAAGAATATTTGCCCATAGTGCAAGTAGTGCCAGTATACTCAAAGTACTCGTTAAGCATATTTTTAATTCAATGCTGTCTCACTTTTCTTCCACATAAGAAAAGCGATGATAAAGAAAACTGCTTGTAGTGGTCACAAGTGATTCTCGGTAGTGATCAAGAATGTGGTTTGGAGATATTTTTTTCAGAAAAACAAAGTTAAAAGGAAAAAAATACAGTGGCATACATAGGGAGATGATCTAGAAAGTCTAAACTGGTAGCTTTAGGGATACATTACACAGAAGCAGAATGAATAAATGCTAGTCAAAAGGGGTAAAGGGAATAAGGACCCTTGTCTATAATCACAAGCTAATACTTAGTCTTGAGAATTGTTCAAGCTTGCTAAGTGGCAGTTATGTAAGTATATCACTCGCAAAACCTAGGAACATAGAAGAAACAACCAAGGGCATCAAAAATCTAAGCTTCCCATGTAACAAACGTTTCTTAATACAGATAGGAAGAAAGGTCTTTCGTCACAGCATAAGCAGTGGTACATAAAGCTCAAACAAAATGGTAATTAAAAAGTATTTTTATTCAAAAAAAATCTTATATTGCCAAATGTGAAATCTGAGAACTCTCTTCCTTCATTGCATAGGTGAATATGTGACATGGAGGTGATACCCTGATTTACTGTAGTTGAGCATGTGAGTCCAGCTTTTTGAGGGAATCAGTTTAAAGTATTAGCTATGCAAAAAGTACCAGCTTTTCATTACATGTGAGAGTTATTCGTATTAACTTACGGAGAAAATACAGGGTAAAAACCTGATCCGTGACAAGGGCAGAGAGCTGATGTAATGGGTAGCTTCTAGTTGCTCCTTCATGTAGCAGCCTAAGGATTTTGGATGTCTAAGGATCTCAGTTGTACCAGTATAACAACCTGAGTTCTTCAGGTTAAAGGAAATATTAGTGCCAGATATCCAGGTAACGGCACATAGCATTTATGGCCCAGTGATAGGGAGCAGCTGCAACATCATCTTCTAACAGACTCGTTTGTCTGGATTCGTGTCTGGTTTGAGCCCATAACAGCTGAATAAACCAGCTATGATACATGTGTATCTATAGCATGCTTTTTGACATTAGACTGCTTCTTTTTGCCTCTGTTGGCTTCCTTGCAATTTCAATTAACTTTTATAGATGAGTGGTATTTCCAAAGACATGAAGTTCCTACAAGTTTTGTGACAAATCTTTAGCTGTATATAGGAAAGAGACAAGCTACCACAAGAAAGCTAGGTAGGCTGAATTCTACCATTCTGATATATGCAGATTCTTAAATAGAATATTAAATATTCTGATACATACAGTTATATAGAGATACACACACACATATTCTTATCTATTCTGAAATATATAGTAGTTAGAGTTGATGAGTCATCCCTGGTATAGCTTGAATGTTGTATAACTGCAGACGGAGGATGTGAGGGAGGCAGTTAACATTGGAAGCATGGTAAAAACGTAGGAGTTATGTGGAGCAGGGGGTGAATTCAGGAACATAGTGTACAAATTTGTACATAGGCTTTGTTAGTTTTTCTGTTCACAGACCAAAAAAGTGTTATTTGTCCAGAGAAACTGTTGACATAGCGTAGGTGTACATACAAACTGTGAGTGGAATAGCACTAAGCATTAGTTCCTGGTGATAAAATTTAAAAGCAAATCATTTTTTTAGTCTTCATCATTACTAGACACTTTTTCAGATCAGGCAGTTATTGTGAATCCATGGCAACTTTTCCATTAGACTGTTAGGTTAGTATTTAGGCAAGCGATTAAAGGGACAAATGAGACTGCATTAAGCAGTACAGGTTCAACAAGATTGCACAAAGGTCAGATATAATAAGGGAGTATTTTCTTAAGCCGTGCCTAGGTTTTTCTTATTCTTTTGTAAGGCAACTAAAGATGGCAAAGGTTTTCATGCTTGAGAAATAGAATGAATAAAGACTTTTATTTTCACAGTTCATAGTTGAATCATCGGTGATAACTTACAGTCTTGTTCCCTGCTTTTGCAAGTCAGTGGCAAGATTATAGTCAAATTCATTCATGCCACATCAAGTTAACTGGCCAAGAAGAAAAAACAGAAAAAAGAAAACCTTTCATACAGATTCCCTCCTAATCGTTTTCTAATCAGTTTAGGTTCCATTTGTAATCAGCCAAATCAATATTCAGCTATGCAAATGTGCTATGGAGGCAATGTTTCCTGATGCCAAATATGAAAATAATGCCAACTTGCAGTGTTGTGACCTTTCAAATCTCACTATATTAACAATGCTGAATCTTCAATTTCATGATTGCCTGGTTGTCACAGCACCCCTCACTGTGAGGATGTTTTACTATACACTGACAGTACCTTAACCTACCTCAACAACTGTGATAAAATTTCTTCTTGATAATGCTTGCAGCATGTTTTTGAAGGGAGCTATTCCTATTTTACCAATAGGAAAACTAAGAAGGGAGAGAGGTTAAATTACTTGCTCAAGGCAGAAATGTAGCCAAGTTGCAGAATTCCTATGCCTTTGCCGTACAAAGAATTACAAGTATGCACCTCTTTTTTTATTACATTAATTTATTGATTATTTCAAGGACAGTGGGAATATTTTCCCCACAAATACTTTTCTATAATTCTGCTCATCTGAATAAAAGCACTTAGAAATCTTTGTCAGTTATTTTTTAATAGTATTTACATCTTTAATAACATGTCCAAAATCAAAATACTAATACTAAGATATTTGGTATTTCTTTAAGACTTGCAATGTATTAAAACATCCAGATCCTCTCAAGTTTTCCTAGTAATCCAAATAATAATAAAATCTGTCTGGCATCCCAGAACTGATGAGCTGCAGGTGCAAAACTCTCCATTCTTTATTTGCATTTTTTATTTAACAAATCTCTGTGATATATTTTTAGGTCCAGAAGATGTATTGTTTCAAGCATTTTTTTAGCAGCAGTGCAATATTGGTAATTGCTAAACTCACAAACCTACACCAAGTAGAACTTACATGGGACACATTTACAACTAATAGTATGGAGTATGGATAGTTTTGGTTTGTGGGTTAAACTTCCATCTTATGTTGTTGAATAGATACTAATTCTCTAATATCAAAAACATTCAGAGAAAGAAAGTATGACCCTCTGAATTTATAGCCTTAGATGGATTTGGCATGCTAACCTCATCTTGTATTCTTCTAGTGTTTAAAACATATTGGAAACATTTTCCTGTAGTACTCCAAGTGTGAGGGGCCTCGGATTTAGTGAGATCACTGACCTCTGCCTGTCCTGAAGGCAGAACATTACATCTGGGTTCCTGATCTGGATTCATGACTTGCATGCTGCTAGATGGCTGAGTCATAATCTGTGGTAATAGTAAAGAGAGTTTTTTCCTGTGGCCCTTGCACTTGGATGTCATTTATCTCATACTTTGCTCAAGCATATTCATTTTCATCTTCTGAGGTAGCTGTTGACCTGGAGTGTCATTTATAAGGAAGCTAAGGCCAATGATTTTAAGAAGCATCCTTGCAAAGTTCTCACTGTAAGAAAGAAATTCTTACAGGTCATACTCAAGAGGTAACAGATGGCCAACGTTATTGGTGCTCTTTTACCAATGCTGTTGACGTTATTGATACTCTTAACAACTGCTAATCAGGGCCTGGGCCACGAAGCCCACAAATCCATAGAAGATATTCAGCACAGGAGGCTGACCATTGTAAACAACTGCATGAGTCTACACAGCCATTGAGAAATTTAGTTGTTGGGGTTTTTTTACCTAGACCCTTGAGGCTAGATTTGTTTACTCTTCAGGCAGCAAAACCTGAGGTATGACCAATGAACAGTGGTGTGCTAGGGGCCTCTAGGACCCAGGGTCGCTGAAGGTACTCAGTAATTCAGCTAGGAGCTCACCTAGGAACCAGATTGTGACAGTCAAGAATGATGGCCAGACAAGGCTGAGTGGACTGTGCATCAGAAATAAATCACTCACATGATTGTTCCCAGACAACCCCTTAATGGTAATATAAACACAGGCGTTAGTTGCACAGTATGTTTTGAGAGTTATTTTCTTATGGACTAATATTGCATGAAGCCTTTGCATAGTGCTTCAAGACATGGAGTCCCATATCCATTTTCATAGCGGCTGCAGTTTCCTAAGAGAAGAGATACATTCTAATTCTGATGGAAAGTAAAATAACAGCAAAGTTAATTTGGAACCTTTGAATGAGAACACCACAAACATTTTGCACTGAGGACTCTGGATATTATTTCACAATTTTTTCTGGATAGTGGATGTTTGGTAGCATCATGTAATCTGTCAACAAGACATCTTCTGTCGTGCTATGCACATGCACAATTAAAAATATTAGTAAGGTTGAGAAGTCAAACACTTCAGTGTTAGAAACTGCACAAATCATCGCTTGACCTAGTCCTTTAGGTAATAACTAAATGTACATTCCACTCTTTCTAGGCAGGTAACAGATTTTGAGGCCTAATTAAAGAACTGTTGTTAAGCCTTGACGATTGTACTATTATTACTAGCAAAGATATTTGTAATGCATAAATGATCCTAAATATAGGTCATTGTTGTAACAAATTGGACATTTAATATTAGGTGATGTGGTTTTACCTTAACCTGGATGTTTCTGAGATCCTTTCTGTAATGTTAAGTAATATCCCCAGTCATCTCAGATGGACATGCAAAGCTATATTTTGTTCATGTATAGAAATGCTTTTATTATTTAAAAATAAGAAATAGCAGAAATTTCAAAGTGCATTTTTATTTTTCTCTTCAGCTCGAAATGGGAGCAATGTTCAGTAAATAAGTTCCTTCACCATAACAATGAGGATAAAAACTATTAGAGATTTAGAGATATTTGTTCCATAGGCATTGTCCGTTCCGTGTACTGGATAAAATGTGGTTCTGTGGTAGAAAGTGTGTGTGTAATGATGTAATTCAATATTGTATCCTTCATAGCAAAAAAGGGCCAAGCTGAGATTACACAAGCAACCTTTACTTCTGGTGTTTTTGAAGTTTCAGATGTTTGACTTTGTAAACATAAGATTCTTTTCTTTTTTAAACACCATTTTAAATGGGGAAATTACTGGATTTACAAAATAGTAAAGTGACCCCTTGTCCTGTCCTTCCTCAAATTCCATTATCTGAGTGTTGACATAATCAACAAGCACCATCCAAAAGTTTATCACTTGAGCTAGTACTTTACGGTAGCATTCCCTACGTAGCCAGACAGTATAGGAGAGGAAGGGGTTTTGTCTTACCTCTAGAAATTTTTGCTTTCAGAAAAGAAATGACAGTTTAAGAAAATACCAGGTTTTGTTCCAGACTCTGGAATTGTGTGTCTGCTTTCATGAGCACAGACACCTCCTAAGCTGCAGCAACTTCTTCGTCTTCTCAAACTGGTTGTTGTCATCCAGTTTCCAGTCTGTCTCAGTCACTGTTGTCACTAGGCATCAAGCTTGTGCTGCTCTGCTGCCTTGCCCCTCAGCCTGTCTTTTTCTGAGAGGATGGCCCTTGAGTCAGATCAGTACACGGAGCTGAGACTGGTTTGAGCATGATCAGGGAAGAAGGAATCATCAAGAACTGTATCTGCTAAAATCTGACTCTCCACTGACACCTGTGTGTTGTGACTTTCACTCATTTCTGTGTTTTCTTTCATTCTCCAACAAGAACGTGGTAATTTTAGGGGACAGGCAAGTGGATTATTCTCCATAAACTAGCGAGCATAAGTATGTAGTGGTCACAATTAAGAACTGACCTTTGCTAAATTGTCATGCCTTTGAATAAGGGTAGTTAGCACAGGGGTAGAGGCGCTTTTCTAAAGAGATTTACAAAGCCACAATCAAGTGTAAACTCTGATAAATCAAAAGGTAACCTAGCTTTTAAGCTTCCCTCTTGCTACAAAGGTCTAGTTAAAAGTCAAAAGTATTTCCTTCTTAACTGAAGGGGTTTACATGTACTAGGAAAGACACTTCCTAAAACTCCAGGGCACTCTTATTCAAAATTCATTAAATGATCATGATAAAAATAGTGTATTTTTCCCTGCACCACAGCAAACTACTCATATGTAAAGAATGCTCTACTTGCCTTCTTTCTTGTCTTCCACCAAAATTCCAGTTCCATTTTTTTAAATTATCTTCCAGTGTTAGCACTCAGTAGGATAACTCCAAATCCCAAGTGCTAAAATGCAGTGTAGCAAACCACAATGCTGTGAGCTGGTCCAAATTAATGCAAACATACCAGCTGTTGCCAAACAGTTAGCTTGGCACTGGAGCCCAGTTAAGTATTTATGCCCATGTAAAACACTTCCCAGAGCTCTGGCTTATATGTACAAAAAAGCCTTTGATTTAAACCAAAAATAAGCTTGTGAGGCAGGGGTGGGGGTGAGGAAGAAACCTTGCATGTAAACGGTGGTTTAAGGAAATTCTATGCTTTTAAAGCTGCCATTAAATCAACAAAACTCCCATGAATGAAGAATTTTACCACCTTCTTTACAGCAACAATATTTAATATTAAAGCCCGTGCCAGGTATGAAGGAGATGTTTCTGCCTCAGAAGAAAAGGTTCTGTGTTGTGATTTTCATTTTTCAGCAGGCATGTCTTCTGGGAATAGGAAACAGGAAAAGTTACCGGAGAAAGTAGGAAGGAACCAAAAATTTGATGGCAACAGCAGGGTATCCTTACTAGGAGGAGCACATCTCTGTGCCTTGGTTCCTCAGTTAGAGAGTACAACTAGAATTTGCTTTGTGCTTTTTTTCCAGAAAGTCCGCAAGCACACTGTGCCAATACCTATCCCTAGGTATCCATCTGCTGCATAGCACGCTGCAGCACCACTCTAAGGCTTTTCCTCTAAATGATACTGTTATGGTAACACTAAGCGGGGAAGACTGATATAAAACATATTCAAGAGCAGTTTTAGGAATAGGGTGAGTTAGAGGAGGAGAAGAATAGAAGAAGGGAATCACAACAGATGAAATTAGTGTGGATTTATCAAGAGAAGTGTTTCAGTGTTGTGGACTACTCTTCAGGGGTCAGAGGCAGCCCATAGAAGTGGGGCACTACAGCCAAAGAGTATGTTGCTGTGCATTAACTGTTTCATCTGTGGAAATGTAATAAAAAGGAACAACAAAAATTTTATTTTACTTATTACTTAAGAAGATCATGGCCATGCCTTTAAGTATCTTGTGTTTCCTGAAGGGCCTTTGCCATGTTCCATGTAAGGGGGCTTGGGTTATAGGTGTGCTTCAGGTTATGTCAGGTAAAATTTTAAACTGATGGTGTTATAAATGTAGTCTGTAATGTATGGGGCAAAGGTGGAGTATTTTTCTCATCTGCTTTAGGCTATTGAAGTATCTCAGCGGCAGCTCACAGCATCTACGTCCAGACACCTAAGTTTATTATATAGTCAGACTCCAGAGGCTGATGCAGCATGCCTAAACTGGATAACTAGAGAGACTAAATCTCTCCCACTCCAGTATATTTTAGTTGAAAACACTTCTAAAAGACAGGCAATTAAGAAAAAAAATATACCTGTCTTCATGGTGGGTTTATATTATTTTAACAATAGAACCATATCATTTAGGCTGGAAGGGATCTCTGGATGTCATCCACTTCAACGTCCTGCCCAAAGCAGGGCCAACCTCCATTAGGTCTGTTTGTTTAAGGTCAGTCCAGTCAAGTTTTGAGTACCACCAAGGATGGAGATTCCACAACCATTAGCCTATTCTAGTATTTCCCCACACTCTTTTCCATTTTTGATATTATTATTCATATATTATTATATATTTATAATATAATTGGATTTCCCGTGTTGCAACTTTCTTTCATCAGTAGATATGCCTCAGCTTCACTCATAGCTGTCGTGCTACAGTATACCTGCAGTATAGATATATCAGAGTTTGCTTTAAATGAGCTGGTTTTGATATCAGAGCAGCTGGTTACAGCAGTGTGGAGCTATGAAGAGCCTGTAAAATCCACCTGAGAACCATGGAGTGAACAGGCAAGGAAAAAGCTGCATAATGTCTTTATCAAGAGGTCATAATGGGACTAAGCGGACACAATTCAATAATAGGAAGCAGTAGAACAATATCAGGTATTTCAAACACTGTGTTAATACACTATGTTAAGTCACAGCTAATTTGCATTTTATTGCCAAGTTTTCAGCATCTCAAACTGCTGCAGCCTAAACTGCATTGTGCAAAATGCAAGTCATACTCCATTCATCAAAACACTGCTAAAAGGCGAGCGAGCCTCAAACCGATTCCCTTTCAAAGTGAGCAAGGAACAACTGAGGCTGAACTAAAGCAGCCAGATGCAAGAACGGAGGGAATACAACATGGAGGAGGATGGAGCTTGGTAAATTGACAATATCCAAGCAAGGCTGAATTATCTGGGTATTGTAACCATAAAGAACTGGAATCGAAACAATCACTCGCAGATACAGCAAGTCTGTGCAGAGGGGAGGGATGTACAAGTCATATATTCATGGTGAAAAGTACTGTTTGATTAGCAAAAGCTCAAAAAAACTGGTGGCATTGGGAAAAGGAGGAGTTTCCATTACTGAGAGGAGACACAATGCTCAGCAGGGCCATGACTTTTCAAAGCTGGGAATACTGAAGAGCGGGAAGGAAGTACCTGTGTGTGAATGAATGCAAGCAGCCAGTGACGTTAGGTATACAGATTTAACTAAGTGAATGTGCTGGTATTGCGGAGCCCCTTCAAATACTGCGTGCCCTTTTGCTTTGGTGATGACCATATGTTCCCAAAGAGGTTGACAGAAAATCTTAAATGCTCACAGGGTTAGAGCCCTGGGAAATGGATTTCTGAAGCTGCTTGCGAGTACCAGAGCACCAGCTAGGCAGCTGGTTCCTGCTTCTGTGAAGGTAAGGGAAAGAGTTGTGCCCAGGATGCTCAACAGAGTGTTTAAAGAAGAAGCTAGTGACACAACCTTAGCAACTGAGGAACAGCATAAGGGCCCAGGGATCCAATGTGATGAGTCCATGACACAAGTAGCTTGCTAAGTGTTCACCTTTCCCAATGATACATAATATTTTGAAACAATGAAGTCGATACTTACAGTATCAGCAGGGCATCTTTATTTGAGGTCTGTGGCAGGAGCACTTATAATTTTAATGAAATTCAAAATGCATTAACAATAGGCAACACATAAAAACTCGCTATCAGTGATTTAGACCACTCTCTAAAGTCAGATGAGCTGCTAAGAAAATACTAAGAATTTTCAGATAGAATATTAATTGATTCATAATCTCAGCTTAATATATCAGCAGGATGCACTGTTAGAAATGAGTAGTGATACAAAACTCCAGATAACAAAAAAGAACTCTGTTCTTTTAAGAGATAGAATTGAAGAGAATTTAAAACAAGATCAAAAGATGATGATGTTTTAAGGAGTGAAGCATATGCTACTTATAAAGCAAGAATAATAAAAAATAAATCTCCTAAAACTGTATGATTGCCAAGCTGCTTAACAGAAACATGTTTGTTTCATTTTTTTTCAGTGAGTTACATTAGTTGCCAACTCAAAAGATGGGATGAGCTCAAATTTGAGTGGACTGGATAGTCTGATGGTTTTTTACTACAGTAACAGCTTTGGGTTTTTAGTGGTCGTTGTTTGCAGGGAAACAATGAATACTAACTAACCTTTCGTTTATTCTCTCCCAAGACAGTCTTTGTAAGAAGACAAAAGTAAATTTGAGTAAAATGTGGTCAAAACTGGATATTCAAGTGTCTAAAGCTAAGCCATGTCTGCGTATACATGTCTGCATTTTCCATCCACACAGCTGCAATAGCGTAGGGAGCAAGGGCTTGTGCTTTGTGTAGGACTAGGGCAAGACGGCACTAATTCTGGGACAGTTGTTTGGTCTAAACATTATAGGTAAAGATCATGCCTCATGGCCTGAAGTTCATAAAATTTACCCTGAGTTAGTAAACTCAAGATCACAAGGTCTAGTGATTATCAAACATGCCACCGTGTGAAAAAGGGAGTCATACAGGATATGGCAGTACACTATGATATGGCTTTAGTTCAAATATTTTTCTGAATGTGATACTTTCTCAAAGCTTCCCTGTCTGTTACTGTGATTATCATTCTTTAGCCAAGGTCATAAGCCACTGATAATAGATTTCAGTTCTCAGGAGCTGGAAGAGGAAAAAAACAACTTGTTTTTCTAAACCTATTTCAGAAAAAAGGTGTTCTGATCACTTATCAGTGGTTGCACACTCTCATATCAATGCATTTAAAGTGTTCCTATATGCATGTTACACAAGTTGCAGTATTTAAAAAGCATAGTATGAAGTTTACTGCTGAGAATTGTTAGTATGTGGATCTACAGCAAGATCTTTTTATGGTTTAATGTGTAGCTATCTGCCTCAGAAGTATTGTGAGAAGGGAAATGTGTTGCAGAGCATCAATATCCTCATCTTGGTCTGCAGACAGAATGGCACAGAACAGGCACGAGTTCTTCTCATGGAGGCTAGTGTCCAGGACCAAGATCCTGTTTCTTCCTCTCCACAGATTATCTGAAATGAGAGGAAGGTGCTTGTTTTCCTTCCCACCTCTTTTCTCCAGCATGCCACAAAAGTTGGGTCTGAAATTCTTTTTCCCTAGAGACAAATGACCGTACTTTTTAGGCTTGTCTTTGGGGGCTATAATTCTTTGGGGGTGGCTTGCCTAGGGAGATATCTGGTAATTTCTACTCTCAGCTTACCCACATTATCTTTTCTGCAGAGGTTCCTGCTCCACCCCAGTGCAGGAAGGCTCAGTTATTTGAAGAGCTCTCAAACCGTTGCAAATTATAGCCGACATAATAGAGAAAGTTAAAATCAATGCCCGTTTACCATTCTGTAAGTTATTACAATCAGCTCATACCTCTTAAAAAATCTAAAGGAACAGTGAGGCATACGGAGACCATAACAGCTATTCAGACTGGTCAGTTATGTGTGTTTCTCGCACCAGACCCTTTCCCTGAATGGCAGTCATTTCCAGAAAATAGTCTTGAGGGACCTAATAGGGGAGATAATGAAAGAATATTTTGCTTTTCATATTTTGACCTTCTCTGCCACAGCATAGTGCAGTTCAGCAGTGCACAGAAAATAGTACATCTTCCTTTTGTGTCTACTGCCAGAGAACGTTGCTGGTCAATATGCACATATGCTGCCCTCTGACTACTGCTGGGCCAATCTTGTCTGAGAACTAGCTTTCCACAGCTGTTTTCATTACAACTGCTATAAAATCTGCTCTGAGCATTGCTGTCAAGCCAGAGACACTCACCTGCTCAGGTTCCCACTGTGCCTGCACGAATGCTAGTAAAGGTAGAATTTTTGTGGTATAACCAATATTGTTAGCAAACAGACCACATCCATTTTGTTGATATCCAGTTGCTGTTGTTGGTCTGTTACTAGAATACGTGTACCTTTAGCTACATTTTGTAGAGCTGAGCATCTTTGTCAGAGGTTCTATTGGCAAAAGACATCAGGCATTGTCAGTCCAGGGCTTACAGCTGCTGACATGGCTGTGCTGCTGGAGCGCATCCACTTTGGCACTTCATTGGTAACTGTGTGTCAACTGTGACCTTGCATGCTTCATGCAGGTGATGGAAGGCTGGACTGTACCAAGTTACTTCACTGATTTTTTTTGCCTGACTGCATAAAAAGCTGTGGTAACAAAACACCACAGACTTTTCATTCTCTGCTGATCAGAATTTGTTATATATCCAAACCAAAGTGGTCTGCTGACCAGCTTGATGCATATCCATTTCTCGTATGGTTTCTAAAATTTCACGTATGGAATTGTTGACTCTCTTGAACTTATCTAAAGGAATTCTCGCCAGTTCAGTGACAACACACATTATACAGAGGCTTGACCTTATCAGCAGGCAATTGTTTGCTCCTTGAAGCTATGAAGAGTAAAGTGCTAACCACAATTTGCTCAAGTTTCTGCAAAACCAGCACAAAACTTTCTCCAGGAATGATGTGGAATTTTTTCTAGTATGTTTTCCTGGATTATTATCTGAAGAACAATAATGAAGTACTTACAACCTATTTCAGTTTCTGCTTCACTGAGGACATTCAGATTCTTTTCATAGGTGGCAGCAGCAGTTATCAGCAAGATTCATGTATTCCTCCAGGGGATGCCGTGGACAAGTGCACTTGTACTACCTTGTTAGAGCTTTTGCTTCAATACATTTTTCCAGTATCCAATTCTCTATCATGGACAAAGTTTAAACACCTTCCTTCCTATACCTTCTTCCTTCAAGAAAAAGTCCACTGTTAACCTGGCAAGCCAGCAGCAGGACAGGGGAAGCTCTGAATTACAATGCTCCAATACATTACCTTTACCCAACTTGGCTTTTGCTTTTCGACAGCCCTAATTTTGCCTGTTGTTTTGCATTTCAATGTTCAATAATGCAAATATCCAGTCAACTGTCAGTCTCTTTTCTGAACTGATGCAATGGTTTAACAATGATACAAAGCTCCAGACTCTGGGCTATACTCCTTAAAACAGAAGATGTGTCACTCATAAAGTGGTTCTCCCTCAAAATAAAGCACTTCTATAATCGCTTCCACAAGCTAACAGCATGTCTGCTGGGTAGTAAATGACCACAGCAAGAATTGCAGAAGAGTTCTCTGTAAGGACACTGCTCTAGAAAAATAGCTTGGGGAGGAGGGGAGGCTTATACCAAAACAACCAACTGTGCATTTGAAGCAAACTGATTATTCCAAAATAAATAATTTTTATTATAGAAGAGTGTCCACACTGGGACCTATTATAATACATTTCACTATACTGCAAAGCAAAAACTAGAAAGAATAATACTTTCATTTTAAACAATATCCAGCCTCTGTGAACTCATTTCATTTCAGGCTATTTCCATTGTAAGAATAGTATTAGCTTGTTTCTGTTCAGAGATTGTTATCTCTCTGTTCTCAAAAGCTGTTTTCCAAGAGGTTACCAAAATGACAGATATGTGGAAAACTTTAATACTCTGGCTGAAAAGAGAAATTTTTCTTCCATTTCTTAGCATACCTCTCCCTTAAGTTTGTTTGGTCCACAACAGAATCTTATGTACTGTTAGGAAGTGTTCAAACCCTATCTTGTCCAGTTCCTATGGAAAACACAGCTGTGTTTCTGATAAATAGCTACTTTTATCTGTTTCAACCATTGTCAGAGAAAATGATCTCTCGCCTCTGGCTTCAGTAGCCTTTTCATGAAAATTCTCATTGAATCTAGGAAACTAAGTTTGAAACAGTCATTGTTCTTTAAAACAATGTTCCATGTTTCCATAAATTCAGCCCTTTCCATTTTTACCTAAGAATATTCCTGTAATGCTTTTCCAAACCAGAAGAAAGCACTTCTTTTCACTACAAATTAATACTCTTTTAATTAAGGATAGCAACATTAGAGCTAAGTTTTCATCACAGAGCACAGTATATGCACATCAGCTCCACCTGAGAAAATGGCAGGGACAAGCATCTTGCATTATTACAGCAGCATGCAGAAGCCCGTATCATCTGTATGGGCCCATTGTACTGCCTGTAACAAAGCCTTGGCAAGGTACCTTCTGTTGCAAATGTTTTAGTCCTCCCTGCAGAGTAAGGAAGTTAATCAGTGATAAACAGAACTTTACCAACTTGGAGGAAAAAAGAAGAGACTAACTAAAAAGGCTAACTAAAAGAAAAGGCCTTAGTCATATTAAAACTCCAATTGTTTTAATAACTATACAATAAATATATCAGAGCGAGAGATTAAAATTCATTAAATTAGCAGAAAGTTGTTATCTATGCATTCACTCTTTCCTTGTCTCTGATATATATTTGACTGGAAATAGGTTGTTGGACTTTCTCTGTGTTTTTCTTTAAAACATGCACAAATTGGCAGAACTGGCTGGTCTTGCTTAGGTCCCATTTTACTGTCAGTGATGAGGAAGTGTTGGAATTTCTCCTGTTTCCATCCAGCATCATCCAGCAGTTAGAAAGTGTACAATAAAGAAGGTAGCACTGCTTCCTGTCAGGGAATGTTGTGGAATTCTCTCTGGTTCTGGCTGCAAACAGTTGTGACCGTAAACTTTCTTCCTCCTGATAAAGGAGAATGAGGCAGTAATTTTTTATTTTTGTTTTTATTGCAGCAAGCATTTTTTAAATGGAGATACAGAGCTGGATTAATTGTAGTGACAGAGGGAGGAATGAGTTAACTGTAATTGTCAGTGTCTAGGAGTCAAATTTAGGAAAAGATTCAGCATAAGTGTAAGTGTTGCTTTTTTTGCCCATACAGAGTCTCATGCTTACCTAGTTTGTGAGACTCAGTGAAAGGATAGTTGGGACTTCTGTGTTTCCACTAAAATTAAATGATACATTTCTATGTTTTATAGTTTAATTCTCTATTTCTGCTATGTATAGACTAGCAGGCTCAAATTTATTTTGTTCTTTCTCTTATTGTTCTTATGATCCTTGAACCCAACCAACAGTAATACCAGTGTACCGCATTTGTATGTATCAAGTTTATTTCTGGGACTGTATGTAAAAATTGAAGAGGCAGAAAACTCTGTGCCACCAGCTATCACTGATGCTCAGTGTACAAATAAAAAAAAAAAAAAGAATTAAGAGACTGATATACTATGGATAATGCCTTAAGTAGATCAAGCTCAAAATACATAAGCCCTCATTTCAGAGACTGTGCTGGGTCTACAGTTATTTCCCCTATGTGCCTGTATCAGGCTTAACTGATGATCCCTCTGGAGCTGGTCACTCCTTCAGCTAATGCAATTTTAAGTGGCCACTATCAGGTACATCACTGCTTTTATCTCTCTGGTAAGTTACCCTGCAGCAAGGTTCATAAAGGGATTGGAGTGCCACCTAGGAATGAAGAGCCCAGAAAAATGAACTCGAAATTCAGTCCAGGGTAGCAGTCTCACACTACAGCCCTAGCACTCTACGTGGGCCCCACTGTTTTCATTCGAACCAAGAACTTGTTTGCCTGATGGCATTTCAGTCTTTTCTCCCAGTTTTCTTGTTGCTGTGGCCTAAAAATGCTTGACACACAAGAGCTCCTTTTACAGTAGCTTTTCTTTAATTGTAAATGTTTTGGACACAATTTTGGTCTTCTAATCTTAATGAAATTTCTCTTCCTTATGCTCTCAAGTGTTGACTTGGTATCCTTTGTAAGGACTGTTTTGATAAGATGCTGACAATCAGTCTTTGTGATAAAACCAACTGTGGAAAATCTCTTTGGTTTGCAGCATCAACAGGTCTGGGAGTGCCTGGATCCACAGCTGAGCGCACTGCTGTATGTGGGGCACCCGCCCTGCCCCGTGCCTGCGCAGCAGTGCGGGAAAGCCCTTCATCTCCTGGTTCTCGGACATGCAGCTCCTACTACACAGAGGCAGCTGGAATGCAAACTTCTTCCCATTTCCTTTACCACTGACCTAATTTTATGGTGCGCCAAATATTGTGAAGTGGAACGGGGAGTTATTTCTGCACTTTTTTTCACATTAGGGGATTTTTAAACCAGCCACTTGTATTTGTTCAGAAAGTATTCAGACTTTTGTGGGCCAAGTCTACAGCTCTTATGCTACATTGCTTGTAGAAGCAGCATAATTGAAAGAGCTGATCCTGTGAATGCAAGACAGAGGCTGTGATTATCCACAGCTTGGCTTTGCCAGTCAATTTCTTTTTTTTTTTTTTTTAATCCATTAAGCAGTACACTTCAAATTCCTCACACTTTTCAGGTGGTTGGCTTCTGTCTAAAAGCCTTCAAACAACTGAATTGCGCACATTTCCAGTTTAACTGCACATCTCTAAGCGTATGATTGCTATATAGCCAGTTTATAGCTTTCAGTTTATTCACTTCATTACATAACTTCTTAATTTCGGGCCTAAAGGGGAAATTGATTAGTTACTTTTGTGTGCTTATCTCGGTTCACACAAACTTTAGCATTCGTGTGTTGTCTGTTCACCATTTGTTACAACATCAGCAAGGAAGGATGAATGCCTGTTCTAATTAGTTCTTTTCCTGGAGGATGACCCAGAGATCTCAAGTCAAAATCCCATAAGCACATTTGCTTTAGAATGTAATTTCTAAACTGAGTTGTCAGTTTTTTGATCAACATCAAGAAAACATTAAGAAACAGTGAATGCGTTAAGAGGACGTTTATATGTTTATGTAAGTCCCAATGGCAAAGAGACAAGGATCTTCTTCATGCATTGTAGTGTTTCCTGAAAAGCGTAAAAATAAAACAAAATCATATTTCCAATAATATTTAGATTAATATGTATGATACAAAAAATCCATGCCAGCACACCTGGCCATAAGCCAATCTTAAGCTTCAGGTCACTGCAGAAAGTTACTATGCTGTTCATCCAGAAATTATTCCAGCACCATTTTCTGACTGTCTAGATATCTGCTATGGGTGTCAATAGTCAACATGCAGAAACTCTGGGGGTTGCACTGACTTCCTTCCACAATGAGACCACCCTACCAACAGCCCTGTGTTTGTGTCCCGTTTGTGTTCTGAGGAGTTTTACAGAGCAAGGCTGAAAGGGTTACACTTGTTCCCTGCTAACAGGCATGTCACAGTGGACAGCTGCTGCATAAGAGAGTCAGGGGGAAGTAAAATCTTGTAGAACCCAAGCTCCCCTTACGTTTATTTAATCCCCATGAACGAATGGGTAATAATGCTAATAATATGCCACCAACAAATAGGCCTGTCCTTTCCATCAAGCCCGGACAGCATCATCTTGCAGCTGCTGCAGTGCAAGTAGGAAAAAAAGAACTTGAATAAGGAGCAGCTGGCACCTTGTGCCTTCTCCTGTGGATGTACAGACTCCTGCCTTACATGGATTAATACCTTGGAGACTGTATCTGCTTCAGCTGCAGTCCCAACTCCCTGCTTAAACTTTTAAGCATTTATATATTTTGAGAGATCAGCTAAGGTCTTTCCAATGTTTCAAGATCCTGACAGACATTCGGGCCTGCCATCTGCCGTTATTATACAGCAGCATGTACACGTGGCTTTGGTAAGTTCAACTTTTGCTTCTGTCTGGCCACGGGAGGTCTCAAAGCAGTGAGCTGCCAATGGAGGCTCGAGGGGTGGATCTACTTCAACGATCTTCCCTTTGCAGAAGAGAAAAGATTATCGTTAGGTAACTAGCTCTGTCTTACCAGTCATATGCTGATCTCCTGCCATGATACAGCTGTTCAGATCCACAGCATCCACGTGAGAAGAGGGAATGGATAATATCACAACCACGTGGTCTGTGAAGGTAGTTTCAAAACTCAGATTTGGTCTCTGTAGCTGCTGAAGTTAGGCTTTACTTTGTTTAGGACTGCTGTTAGTGGCTTCACTGTTTTGATTCCTGCCAAGGTTTTTAAGACTGACTTTGGTACCTTTCCAACAGCAGACCTTTCTCGTGGCCCTAAAAAAGTAGCGCAAGAGCCTGAAATCAGAACTGGACTGATGGGTTTGATAGATTTTATCAGCATTCAGCACCTTCTTCCCTATCTGAAAGGGAACTGTGCTGTACTTGAGGAACAGTGGTCACATTGCTGGCTGTAAGAGCTCTCTGGTGGTGTGGCTATCCTACAGCATTAGTACTGAAGCCATAGCGTCTTTACACCAGTGCTTCCAAATTGCTATGGGTCTCCAACTAGAAGTACAGTTACTGTAGGAAAACAGTGTGTGAGTGCTGCCACTCTGTGCAAATGTGTATGGCTGAGAGCTGCTACTGATGCTGCAACAGCAGTGGATAAGCAAAATAAGTTTAGAAACCCCTGTTCTAAGCTTTGCTGTAGGCCTGAGCATTGATATTACAGGCCAATGGCTAAATACTATGATTTGTGACCCCTCACCATTCACTTGGTATGTGGTACACACACATGTCACCAAAGCAAATGAGAGTATTACGTCCCCACTCTTCCTAAGGGAGCAGGAAAAAAAAAACAACCTAGATTGGAATGAACAAGGTAAGTGGTTTGTTTCGACCTATTTGGGGTAACAGGGGGCTTATCCTTGGGAAACACAGTATATACACTCTTTTTTCTTTCTGGTGAGTGGTAGAACTTTTTTTAAGGTGCCTTTATTGAGATATTTTTTGGGGGTTGCAAGTGTTTAAAGAGGATTTTTTTACTGCTTTGCTTACCTAAGTTATACTAGTTCACAGCAAACTAGTTTAACTTCTGTGCTGAGAAGCCTTTAGGCTCCCCTTGCCTAATAAAGCTACTATTTATTTATTAGGTTTTGAGGTAAGTGTTTCATTGAGGTTTTGGTGGCAGAGGTAGTATGTGGTTTACATGTTTCCTACTGCTGTTTTCGCACAAGAGGCTTTCTATAATAAGCTGTACTCTCACTATATCTGAGTTTGTCCTCACTTCAGTATTAACTCAGATGTTGCTGTTCATCTGATTTCTAACTGCAAATACATAAACCTTGAGCTCATGTGTGTGTTAGTAATTTACATGCAAGCCCTGTTTGGGACCCATCCCATCACGCAGGTCTAAGAGCTAAGCCCAAGTGCTGCTTGCTCTCACTGTTGGTAACTGTGTGGATGCAAGCTAAAGTATCTGAAGGCTTAGTCCTAGTGCCTGCATTCTGCAATTACTTGGAAATTAATTGGAAATTAATTACTTGGAGTCTGGAAGGGACAGGCTGCCCTTCTGGGAAGCAAAGTGAGGCCCTCAGAAGTCCCAGGTGAACACAGAGTTCTTGCAGCTTTTGGTATGATTTTAAAATGGTTACCCAAACTGCTTGTGATGAGTAACTATGTCGTTGAGGTAACCTCCTTTGTGCTGGACATGAAGGTGCTATGAATTCGGAGGTTGAGTATCGCTATCTGAGGCTTGGTTGTGGAACAAGGGAGGCCTGGCAGGCTGCAGTATGAGAGTTTCCATGTGATGTACTGGGGCTTGTACAAACAGGGCAGAGATGGCGGATCCCAGCACACACTTGAATGACTGCAAGTTAAGCCATTAGGCAACTGAGGGCAGGCTTTATGCCAGGAAGGGACTGCAAATTTCATTTTTCCAAACTGGGATGCAAAGCACAGACACCAAAGTGTCAACAAACTTTTTCAGTGGGCTAAGGGGGATCTTTTCTTTGCATTTGCCCAGAAGAATGCAGAGAGGAAATCTGAAACCTATCTCCCCTAGTCCACAGGTTAGAGATAAAAATACAATTTATTTTTTTCTCTCTAAGATGCTTTCATTCTACACAAACATGTAGTTTTTAGGCATCCCAGTGATAGCAGTTTGTCACTGCCTCACAGGAAAGAGAAGAGTTCTGCTCCTAGCCTTAGTCCTCCTGTGAGGAACCCCAGACGAGGTGTAGGAAAGCCTAGGGAGAGGCTGGCTTAAGAGTTGAAGATTCAGCTTGCAAGGATGGTTAATGGCTAAATGCACGGTCCAGATGAGGTCAGAGAATAAACAGGCAGTAACAGGAGGTAACAGGAGGTAGCAGTAACAACTTGCATTTTTTGGATTTGTCACCTCTTTCTACTGTTATTTTCAATGCAAGAGCCAGGGAAAGTGTAGATCTTGCTATTTGAACTCCACTCACTCTTCTCTGATGCAAGAAACATGCTGATCTAAACTAGCTCTGATGCAGCACTTGATGTTTAACTCCCCATGCAGCAAAGAAATACTCTACCATTGTCTTCCGTGGAATTTTATGCTGAGTATAAATAGGGATTGATTTAAGTATTTGCTTAAGTGATCATCTCAGGTGAGTCATACCTGTAAGCACCTTTGAAATACAAGCATTTCAGAGCAGCATATAGAATTTCCAGGGAAGGATTCCACAGTTTCAGTAAAAATAAAAGCGTTGATCCCAGAGCTTTGGTTTTGCAGTGTCTCCAAGGCAGGATGTTGTGTACTTGTGTGGGTGGGTGCAGGTCGGAAGGGCACACGCCTTCCCTACTTCCACCATGTTTGCTGACCCCCACTTCTAGACGGAGGGTGCTGCACTAACGAAAACAGCACATTTTTAGCTATAACTCTGTATTTTCCTTTGTGGTCTGTTTACCTTTCATGGATCATATTTTACTATGTTCTTCCACAAACTAACAGGCTCTATACTTACCACAAATATAAATCAGTAATGAAATTCACTGGAGTATCTCCATGTAACTGAAGAAAAAGGCCAAAATATATCTTACAATTAAAACAATTAATTAACTATAAATAGCTCATGTAACTAGAATTAACTTAATGGTTGATTTCTTCATAGGTCTGTCATTTCTAAATATTTATACTTTTATAACTGCAGGCACACACACTGCAATCCTTAAATCTGCCCTGTGTTTTTTATGCTGCAGTGTATAGTCCAACCACATATGTAAACCTCACATATATGCCTGTATTTTACAGACCGTAATACCGATTTCAAAACTTCAAATTGGGTTTATACTATGCTTCTGGATGTAGCTGAACTTTGTGTATAAGAATGACATCATTGTTTCTGGAGTAACCAGCCTACACGAAAAGAGGAAAATCAGAAGCAGACTTTTAAAAGAAAAATTTCAAACAAAATAAATGGTTTGAACACAACATATGATGCTTTTGGGTGCTATAAAGATTTTATTGTTACTTGTTTGGGAAGAACTGCATAACTCACTGGGGCTCCACAACTTGTGAATAATGCAGCCATCTCAAAATCTAGCAGATTTATCAGTCACGGTGTTTGAATGAAAATCTGGGATCTCATTTCCTCCTAAGCCCTTATAAATTTGACCCAGTGTTTAACAATGGCTTATCTGCATGCATTCCCTTATACTTGCGTAAAACACAACTTGGATTAAAAAGTGTAGTCTGAGGGGAATATTTTAGTGCTGGATCACTGAAATCTAGTCATAACTTCTATTTGAAAGAGCACCAGAAACTGAAGAAAACTGTCACCAATAGCAATACTTGCAGGAGACATGGTATTTCAGTTAGAGATTTTTGACTAGAAATTAACAATTGTTCATATTATTAATTCTGCATAGACGGTAATTCATGTCTATCGGAAGCGCCAGCATGACTGCCGTTACCCTGCACCTTGCTGTGCTTTCTGACACGGGGCCATGTTTCATTGCCCATTTACATGCACCAGACGGTGATGTTCTGGGGTTGCCGCGTCGCCCCGTGGCAGTGAACCCCACCGGCCTCCCGGCACCGGCGAAGGACCCGCGCCAGGACCCTTCCTGCACCTGCCGGAAAGGCCTCTGCTCCGGGAAGGTGATGAAGCCCAGCCTTAAGCTCAGCGGCCAGCCTCTGTAGGTCCTTACCGTACTGTTCCTGGATCTCGACCTGCTAACTACTGCCCTACAGAGGACATCGGTGTAAGCCAGCGACGGACCCGGCAGCTCCTGGGTCTTCCAATGTTTTGCTTTACTTGCCAGACCACTCTATAGCAAATGAATTCTGCAGCAGCACCGCTGCCGGGTGGAAGGCTGCCTGGCACACCAGCAGAGCGCTTTTCGCTGGCAAAGTTTTCTGTAAATAACACCTCTGTTGATCTTTGCCTCAACTTCACCTATTATTATTCTCAAATTACATGGCTGCTGGTGGGCACAGGCCATCCATCCTGCTCGCAGCCATCCTCCTCCTCTGTGTGACCAGAGCATTCTCCTGTTGCATCCAGTTGCGACACTGCAACTACAGGCTTGTGGTGTCCCATGTGGCGGCCGCGGCGGGAGCAGACATGTGAGAAGACCTACTGCTATTTCCATGCAAATTTTCTCATTCCTAATAATTGTCGTTTCAAACAGGGAGTAGAAACCTAGCCCCCGAGGAGCACCGGGGCTCGCCTTACGGCACGAATTTTACAGTGGCAGGGAACGCCTGCCCCAAAAGCGGGGGAAGCCTCGGGGCGCCGCAGCCACCTCGCAGCCCACCCGGCTCCGCGGCGCGAGTGATCCCAGCGGCCGCCCCGCGGGTGGCCGGGGCGCCGGGGTCTGAGGCCCCAAGCGGCTGCGGGCTGCGCCGCCAGCCCGAGCCGGGCGCAGCGCGGGCCCGCTGTGTGCCCGCAGCCGGGCGTGCCGGGGCGGCTGCAGCCGGAGCCGCAGCCCGAGCCGGGGCCCGGTGCGTGCCCGCAGCCGGTGCCGCAGCCCGATCTGGGGGCCCGGTGTGTACCCGCAGCTAGGCGGGCCGGGGCGGCTGCAGGCGGAACCGCAGCCCCAGCCGGGGCCCGGTGTGTGACCCCAGCCGGGCAGGCCGGGAGCAGGCAGAGCCGCCGGCCCGAGCCGGGGCGCGGTGCGTGCCCGCAGCCGGGCGGGCCGGGGCGGCGCGGCGGCGCTGTGCATGCCGGGCGCGGGGCGGCGCGGGCAGGAAGCGTTCGCTCCCGGCCGAGCCGAGTCCGTGTGCAGCCGGCGGCGGGGGCGGGCGCTGCCGCGCCGGTGCCGCTGGGGCTGGGGCACGGCGGAGCGCCGCGGCGGAGGCAGCGGCGGGATGGGGTTGGCTTCCTGAAGCGGGGGGAGGGCGGGAGGGGGCTGGTGTTGCATTTCGGTCCCTCTCCGCCCCCCTCCTGCTCCGCTCTTCCAAGTTCGCCGCGCTGCCGCGGCCCCTCCGGAGCGGCTGGCTGCGGGCTGCCCCTGCCCCGCTCCCGGCGCTGCCCGCGGCGGGGCGGGCGGGGACAGCGGGGAGCCGAGACGAGCCGGGGAGCGGCCCGCCGCCCCCGGGGAAAGCTCTGCTCCGGGGAGCAGCGGGGGGAGGCGGCTGGCACAGGCGCCGGGCTCTGCCGCCCGCCCCCCGACACCGCCGCCGTCTGCCCAGCGCTGGCAGCCCCGGGAGATGGTGACACATGAAGCGTGCGGGAAGGACCATGGTTGAGAGGACCAGCAAGTTCTTGCTGATCGTGGCCGTCTCGGTGTGCTTCATGCTTATCCTGTACCAGTACGTGGGGCCGGGGCTCAGCCTAGGTTCCCCCAGCGGCCGCTCCTACTCGGAGGAGCTGGACCTCTTTCCCACACCGGACCCGCACTACGTGAAGAAGTACTACTTCCCCGTGCGGGAGCTGGAGCGGGAGCTCGCCTTCGACATGAAGGGCGAGGACGTGATCGTCTTCCTGCACATCCAGAAGACCGGCGGCACCACCTTCGGCCGCCACCTGGTGCAGAACGTGCGGCTGGAGGTGCCCTGCGACTGCCGGCCCGGGCAGAAGAAGTGCACCTGCTACCGCCCCAACCGCCGGGAGACCTGGCTCTTCTCCCGCTTCTCCACGGGCTGGAGCTGCGGGCTGCACGCCGACTGGACCGAGCTCACCAACTGCGTGCCCGGAGTGCTGGACCGCCGGGAGAGCGCCACCGCCAAGACGCCCAGGTACCGGCCCGCCGCCGGCTGCCCCTTCCCCGCTGCCCCCCGGGCCGCCCGCCCCCCGCCTGCCACCCCGGCGGAGCCCCCCGCCCTGTGCGGCGCAGCGTGCTGCTAACGCGCTGTGTCCCAGCCTGCCCTGAGCCCTTCCTCCGCCGCTTCACCTGTTCTCCCCTCCCGTCCTCCAGGCTGTGCCCTGCACCGTCCCTCCGCATTCCCAGGCAAATACACCGCTCTGTCCCTCCCACGTACCCAGCGTACTGCACCCTCAGCCCCTGCTCTCCTGCTCCGGCAGCCTCTGTGGATCCTCTAGCAAGCCTATGTATTTGTGCCACTTGCTCTCTTCTGGAAACGTTTGGTCTTTTATCTCGGACCTCGCTTGCCAGCTTTTAGTATCCATTACACCATACTTTAGCCTCAAGCATCCCTTTGTAAATCGGCTTTGCCCTAACCTGTGCACCCCTTTTGCTCCAGCTCAAATTGTTCTCCAGCGCAACTGAGGAGAGGCACAGCAGCCTGCCAGGCTTCATGCTCACCTCCTGGTTTTACTCCCCTAGTCTGCCTGATAGTTCTTTTGCACGTTGCAGAAAACATTCCTTAAACACCCTTTCATATGTTCCTTGCGGTTTACCTTGATGGGAGACCTGAGGTGAAATCTTTTGGGAAAGGAGCTATCTTGTTCCTTGTTCCATGCATCTCCCTTGCCTGTGCACCAGGAGAGGGAGAGCCATCCTAAAGCACCTCTTGGTGCATCCCGGTTGAACACCCTGTGTATTTCTGCCCTCTTATGCCATGATTTCTCTGCCTTGGTCTCTTTATAAATTATAAGCTTCAGAGCAATTTTCTGTTTGAAGTACTCTGGTAAAGGCTTGTATTAAGATCTCACAGATCATGTTCTTCTAGCTCAGCACAGGGGTTTTTTTGGTTAGTTGCTATTTTTTTAAACATCATGCACGCCTTCCTTGACATACCAGTGTTTTTATTACGAACTTTGTAATCTCTTTGCCTTAAAAGTTTCATTCTTAAAGGTGTTCAAGACCTTATGGTAACTTCTGCTTATGCCATATGCTTTATTTATATGCGTACTGTTAATACTATACATAATCCCGTTTGTGAAAGTGGCCTTTTAAGAAAGTATATTTTAGCATCATAGTTCTTTTTTTTTTCTCTGTGTTTTTTAAAAGCGATTTTTAATAATTTTTCTTTCATTAGAGCTGTGTGCAATTGCCAGGGTTCTTTATTGTCTCTGTCATGATTGCTGCTGTTTTCAGCCTGTTTCAGTGTTAGTCATCCAAGTACTATGCTCAGATTGCTGTCATGCTGCCTGACCCAGGAGCAGCAACCTCAAGTGCGTATCTAAAGGGCTGAGTATTCAGGCTTTCCTGTGGTCTCTTATTAATAAGGTGCTTGAAACACCTAAAAGTAAAACATCCTCAGCTTCTGGTTGTTGAGATTTTAGTGAAGTGTTGTTAAAGAAAAATGCATAAAGTTCAAATTTGATTTAAAAAAAAATACCCGTTTTGTGAACCTTGGCACTTGGCTAGCAAACCATTAACCTTATATAAAGACTTGTGTGGTTTTGTGAATTGTCTCAGAGCCTTGTGAGCTTCTGTTGGTAATTTTGCATTAAAATCTGCTATGTGTTCAGTATTTATCTATCTCATCCTGTTTAGCAGTTGGTTTTTTGTATAGGTACCTGAGAGCAGGGCACTTCAGCTGAGAAGTAGCAGTGAAATTCCTTACTGCAACTCATAGGAAGTTGAGAACCAGAAGCCTATTGCCTCATCTCAGGTGCTTGTAAATGAGAATTTCTTTGCCATTTGTTTTGGGACATCAGGAACTATATGCTTCTATATGCTACTTCACTATCTTGAATTTTGGATATGTAGGAAAAATAATTAATCCTGTCCCACTCCCTCATGTCTGTGCATATCCAGAGATAGTTCAGCTTAATGTGGTCTCAGTACTTTCCATTAAATCTAAATCAGAACTTTGTGTTCAGCAGTGTAAGAGAAATGATGTGTAATTTTAGATAATATAAGGTTTACCATCTTGGTCTGTTTAACAAAAAACAGAGTTCACTGTTGATTGTATCCTGGGGATGGTTTTGGTGCAATGAAGATCTGCTGGTTATTTTAGTAATACTGTCCTAGGATCCTGCTCTGTTGTACTGCAGTCCAGTTTAGTACGCACCGTCGCCAAACTGTTATTTCATGGCTAAGAAAATTGGGAATAAGAGACAAGCCATGCTTGTTTAAAATAAAAATATGATGTATTTTCTTTGTTAGAAAAAGGATAGTCTTGTTATGTCCATTACAATAAGAGCAATATAACTTTATTTCACCATTGTGAATGTTGGATTTCTTATGTTGAAACAGAACATGGTTTTACATAAGGCATATGCTAGAGAGGCTACTGTTTTATAATGCAGCTGAACTATGAAAACTTACCTCCTTTTGGAAAAGAAAAAAAAAATAAGAAAAAGGAGTGGCAAACAACTATTGCAACAGGGTTAACTCAGAGTCTAATAGTATCTACTCAGGGTTTTGGAGTGTGGTCTTCAAATTCAGCTTTTAAACCTAATGTACTGGCCTCTGCATTTGCCACTTAATGCGAAGTTTAAATCGTTGTGCTTCCAACTATATGTTTATCCTCCAAAACAAAACAGCTATCTTGTGATTACAGATAAATCTGCCTTCTAGTGAATGTTGGAAAGCATGAAGGTCATTCGGTATTGCCCACATGTACAAATCATGAGCTTAAAGCTGTTAACTTTGTAAGGAATGCAGTTTTGTCACTGCACAGTGCCCTATTGCACTACATTCCATAACCTGTGCATGGTACATAAATTTACAATGCGATTGCTCTTTTTATTGTTCTGCTGTTCTGTGTTAGACTTAATGATTAGGAGCCCTACATTGCCCAAGACTGCAATTTTTTTTTCTTCTTTCTTTTGCATTGTTGTAGTAAGCAGTTAGAGATGGGTGTTTTAGCTGTAATGGGTCAGCACTCTACCAAAAAAAAAAAAAAATCAAATTACTGTTTCTCATCCCCCTCCTGCCCCCCCAACTAGTGACTTTCTCTGTTTTGTATTCAGAAGACTTCTGGACAGGCACTTCTTGAAGCAAATGTTATGTTTTATACACAGCCAGTAAAAGAAAGAGATTGATTTGTTTGGGGGCTGTAAAACTTGGGACTCCAAGGAACTCTGAAGCTGGCTATGTTTATCAGTTAAAGTGCTTGGCTGCAGTTTTCTTCATGGCTGTAGTAGAGGGTGGATTCCAAGATTTTGGGATTGGAGGCCTATTTATTCCTTGTACTGTTAGGCATAAATAACCACTGCAAAATACTTTAAAAGCAGTAATACTAGGATGCGTGCTTTGAGTCATCATGATGGTATTTCAGAAAGCAGTTTCTGTGAACTGCTCCCTTAAATTTGTCTCACCTAAAACTGCAGGAGAACTAATCTCTTAAGTTGATTCTGAAAAAAAGCCAAACTCAATTCTTTAATTTGACTTCCAGAATTAGAAAAATCTGTGCAGTGCTCCACTAGTAACTTGTCTGTCACCTCTGTTAAAGGATTGAATGAGAGCCCTTGGAAGTGTTGGAAAGGTTCCCTTGTTAGCCTCTGGAGGAAATGTGATTCAGTGCCCTTCTGGCTGCATCCTTCTTCCATGCTCCTAACATAAGAGCAGAGCTAGATGTTCTGAAGTTGTCCTTGTAGGACACTTCATGCATGAGCTTAACTCTGATGTAATATGCTGCAGAAACAATAAAACAAATAAATCACACTGAAGGAATCAGACGTGTTTCCTCTCAAAAAAAACCAACCAACCCACCAACAAAACCAACAACTCAAACCCAAACAACCCAGGCTTTGTTGTTATCCTACTGGTTTCTTCTGCCTCATGAAAACAAGAGCATTTAAGAAGGCATTTTCCTGAAGATACATAATTCATGTGCGAAGGATTTTAAGGCTCCTTTAAAACTACATTTTGTGCAAGCTCCCTGTTGCTGTGGAGAACCCATGTACTTGGTGGAGTGCTGGAAGGGCATTGCTGGCTCTGTGCTCCCGCCGCTCACATGCGTGCTCTGCATTCTGTTATGCTGTTTCAAGCACTGGGTAGATTTTTATTTTTTTTAATTTTTTTTTAATGCAGCACCTCAAGACACTGGCTTAATCTTGGCTTTGTGTATGTGTTTCGATGCTAGTCTGTCATAGAAGTTTGGTTTCTGAGTTCATCTATGGACAAAAAAAGTGACAGTAGTATTTCTTGGTGATTGTGAAAGTATGTGTATGCTTCCAATTTCAATACTCTTTTTTTTTGTTTTTTGTTTTTTTCCTTTTTTCCCTCTCAAGATTTCATATGCTTTAGAAATAAAAAAATCGATACTTTTATGTAAGAAATCTATGGCAGGTTAGTAAAACCTGCCGTTAAACAGATCAGCCCAAGTTTTAGAATCTTTCTGGTAAGCTATTTAAAGCTTATGTTTTGGGTTAGGTTTGTTTTTTGGTTTTGGGTTTTTTTTTAAGAAACCATTAACAGGGCTCAGCAGTTTGTTAGTTTGATTTTTTTGAAGTGTGAACTTTCACAGCTTCCAACCACATATCTGTCCCTTTGCAGGGATCTGTTCTTGATGAGGATTTTATTATATGTGTGCTTAGGAGCTGCAGAGACACATTGTCAAGAGACCAACTGTTTGAGAATGAAAGGCTTTACCAAATCATTTTTATAATATTAGGACTTTTTAAAAGCTTAGGCTTATCATTCTTTGTGGATCTGTGTGTATGCTGGGGGTTGTGAAATACCTGTCTGCAGAGCAAGGGGCATTTTATCCACTCACTAGTTCGACTCAGACTTATTTCCCCACTAATCTTTAAGAGAAACATCAATATATAAGGCTATTTTCGGTAGCCTGAGTCTTCTCTCAAATCCTTAGCATGTGGAGTATTTTAAAGCCTACTCTCTGACATGAGACCTTTTGCATCTGGTTGTGCTCACCCATAAAGCCAGGTTGGTCTTTCAGAGCCAAACAATTCTGAAGGGCCCGATAGTTTTGTAGTGACAATCTTCGAATGTGACATAAGTGACTCAAAGTCACTCAAAGTTGGAACTCTTCAAGTAGCTGCTTTAAGTTTAAGGTACTGTATGTCTCTGAGCTTAAGAGTTTTGGCTAGTATACTAGGTTTAATTACTCTGCCAACAAAAGTAAAAAATAGGAAAAGCGAAAGGATGTGTCCTTAGATATGTTCCTGCTTGAGTGTATTCTTACACTAACCTGGCTTTGCAAACGATGCATTTGGCTGTTTTTCATTAATCTTTAAACAAAAGTTGCATCATAACATAGTAATTTTGGTTTTTCTGCTTAGAAGTTTGCAAACACTCTTTAGATAGACCTCAGAATTTGCCTTTTTGCCCTTATCATATCCCACTCTACAAACAAAAATGTATGCTATTCTGAGTAAAACCTGTGCTATCACTTTTTTAAAAAAAAACAAACAACAATTCAGAAATAATTATTTTAAAAGAGAAGTTTTGAATTTTATTAATAGCTGAACTGGGTGCTTTCATATATACTCCCAGTATAATGACAGTTTTTAAGAAACAATCCTCTGCAGATGCACAGCTGATGTATTCCACCACACTAGTGCATGCCAATTTTTTGGGGTTAATTACTTGGAGATTACAGTTTGTAATATTTTATGTGAAACGTCTTGGCCAAAGCAATGCCATGCTCTGTTTTCAGGGCTCTGCTGAATGGTCCTATTTTGTCAGTTTGAAATGGCAAATAGAGGGCCTGTATCACTCACTGAATAATTTTTGTGTGTATGTGTGCATCTCTTCCAAACTAATGTGACCCTGAGCAATTTCACCTTGTGAACTTTGTGTTGCATCTTGAAAGAAATCTGTGATTTAAGAAAATTGATGTGATTTAAGAAAATTGGAGTTTATTAGTACTGTAGGGGCTTTAGGTGAAAAATAACCTGTGATGTGCAAGTGTGTGAATTTGATGTTGTCTGATAGAATAGCTGCAGATTTACCTGGTGTGACTGAGTAGGGCATGCCTGAGTGTGTGTGCTGAGGCCTCTTCCCTGCAGAAAACTGAAGATCTGTAGTTGGATATTAGGATGTGAACTCGAAGAGGTCATACTGCCTCTTAAGAAAGCATTGCTAGAGGAGATTATGTTATAACTTGGAGCTTATTACAATACTACCATCCCTCTGGGCCATCTGTTCCTTCTAGGAAGGAGGAAGAGATTAGCCTCCTCTTGTGGCCTCTTCCTTCATTGATTTGCAGGGTTAGATTTAATGGGTGTTTTCAGCAGTCAGCAGAAGCTTTTGGCAGCCTGTTGTAGAAATTGGAGGAGCGTAACCTGGGACCCGTTTTCTAGAAAGTAATTCAGGATATGCGAGCCCAGAGTTATTTAAGAAAACTTCATTTCATAGGTTAAATTGATGTGCCTTACCTGAGTCATATTTGGATGCAATGCTCATCAGAGTCCTGCATGACTCCTTGCCAACATGTTCCTGACCCAAATGTTAGTCACAACAGTGACAAGCAAAGCCACAGAAGAATCATGACAGACATTAGTCAAAGGGGTTGTGGCTGTGGTATTCTTGTTACTGTGACCTGGAAGCAAAGAGTAACTGTACGGAGAGAACACGCTGATTTAAAATTCATTTAGGCATATCTGGCTTATTGAATGTATCACACGCATTCTGAGTCTCCCTACTGTACACTGTGCTGTCTTTTACAGTTTATGTCTTTTGTACATCTCAAAAAGTGGGAAAGCAGCATGGGCAGTTGCCTTCAGTCATTCATGGAACCAAGGTCACTGATTCATGTCTCTTTATTTTAAACTTCCAGTTATTTGGCAGCAGCTTTACCAAATTGTGGTAGTAATGCTTTAAATAGGTAACATTTTGTCAGTGAATACTTGGGCTCATGCATGCTTTAGAAAGGCAAAGTGACATAGTCTTAACTCCACAAAGCTCATCTTTGTATTTCCAGAAAGTATTAAAGCAGGGAGAAGTTTTCCATTATTGGCTGAAACTGTGCTTTGTCAAGCAAAGCTGAAGCATGGTCTTTAATTCCTAATAATCACAAATGTGATAGCTGCCAAGTCAAGATTTTTTGATGGAGTCGTGCTTGATGTGAATGGAAGGGAAGGATGCTTAAATATTGGAAGCAAATGTCATCCTAAACAAAGATGTTAGTGTGTTTAAAGAGTATATGAAGTACAGGAGGAACACAGAGCTGAAGTCATCCATTACAAATTCTCTTGTTTCTGAAATAGTGGTTTACCTTAAAAATAAAAAAACAATTTCTACTTTAGAAAAAGTAATTAAAATAGAATTGATGAGGAAAAAACCACTAGCGTAGATTCAAGGCGACACAGTTTCTGTAATCACTATTTGGTGTATTTTTGTTCACCCTTCTATTTCCGTAACAGAGCACTCTGCTAAGAATCCAATCTTTAGAATCTCTCTGAAGAGTCCTTTGGAGATTATTGCCACAAAGACACAAAGTGTGTTAAACACCTTTGTACTGTAGCACGTCAAGCTTCAGATCTGAAGAGGATGCTTCAGGCAGTCTTGTATGTTACTGCCAAAGGAGGAGCTATTTACCGATGCAAGGCTATTGGAGCCTGAGATGTCTCGTGACTGGAAAAAGTGTTTTCAGGAAAGGTGCATGCAGAGAGACGTCAGATGAAAAGCAAATAATATGCTTAATGGGATTTAGTTGTTTCTAGTTGTATTAAATAGCACACATCCATTCATTTCTGTGTTTAGCCTCAGAAGTATGATGTACTATACTGAATGCTGCCTCATCCACAAACTGCTCAGTAGACCTAAGGATATGAAATATTCTTGGGCATCTCTGTTCTGATGACGCATCCAGAGAGGATTAAGAATCTCCTGTTGTCCACCTCTAACTGTAACCGGAACTTCTTAGCAGTACTAATTCTATAGCTCTTTCCCCTGTATAACTCAAAGCCTCTTACAAAGTATACGGTAAATAGCACCCGGTGTTCCATACATTCACAACCTAAAACAACTCTTACTGATCAGTCTTAGAGCTGGCTTTGACCGTAAATCTCAGAATTTTATATTAATGTACAGACTTTTCCTGTCCAGTGACTTTGTCTCTTTCAGAAGCAACTGGTTTCTTAGCATGTTATTACTACTTTGCTCTGTACTTCCTTCCACCTTATTAATGGTAAATTCTACATAATAGCTCACCTATGTTTTTATAGAGGAAATATTTCACAATTTCCTGCCAATTTAAACAAGAAAACAGCGATTTGCAATTAACTTTTTATGGCCTGACTCTGTGTTTTGCTTCATAACTAATCTCCAGCCTATTAAGCAGAGATTCTTTGATTACACCTCACTGTAGACTGAAATATTATCATTTCTTTTATGGAGCTCTTCTATGCGAGTGGGGAGACCTCTGAGCTTCCTGAGCTGCCTTTGCATTTTTGTTTTTAAATTATACCAAATTTCCTTTTTGGATAACATTACTCTTGAAGTACTAACAAGATGATTTAAGATTTTCTGGCCAAATAAGCACTGCTTAGAGTTTCAAAATGCCTGGTGACTTTTCATTGTCTGATTTCAGATACCTTGAAAGGGGCCTGGTTTCTGGACAAGTGTTAGAGAAGTAGAAGTGCTGCCTTTTAAAAACTCCTTCCATGTATTGGAGTTACCCTATTTTAGCTTTGGTTCTTGAGTTAATTAGTTGTACACATGTATAAGATACCTGATTACAGAGAAATAGTGACTTTTGAAGGAAGAATTTGTGAAGTGCATGCATTGTTCTTTCCTTTCTATTTTAAACAGCTAAAAGAAAAAAGTCTTTTTTGTATTTTTTCCTCTCAGGTCTCTCAGAAAGTTTAAATGTCCAAATAAATACTGTAAAAATAGAATTGACTTTTTTGTTTAAACTAACAGCTCTTGCTGCCGTGACCCCCTTGCTCTCAGTAAAGATTTTAGTTAGGATACCTGTGACCCTGTATCAAAGCGTTGGGGAAAAAATCAATGCCTCATAGCTAAGACAAACAGCAGCAGCATGCTGACTCACCAGTTTCCTGACAGGTTTTGCTTTCCTAGTGGAGATGGAAAAGAACAAGGAGCATAAGAATTGCAGAGTATAATCATAATCAGCCAACCATCCCTTCTGTTAACATGCCTTAAATCATAAAAGACAGGATTACCTTCTGTTCTTTGCCTCTTTCTTTTCTTTTTCTTGCCACCTGTACCTTTTTTTAGGTCTTTGAAAGAGAAAATACATATGTGACTTGGGTAGTTTTGCAAGGAGGAAGTCTGAACGGTTTTGTCCTGGCTGTTGACGCAAGTACAGTAGGGGTCATTTAGATTAAAACCCCCATTAAGGGAAATATTCATCCATTGTGTACTGTACATGACAGCTGGTACATATGCATGGGAGCTCTTTAAGATAAGGAAGTGCCTTAGCATCTTTTCTAGGGAACAAAACTGGAACTTCTTGTCCCAAGCATCTGAGTGGAGTTTCCATCACTGACTATAGTGTTGTGGTTGCTGTCATTATTTGCAACACATCCAATATAAATAACCTTGAGCCTTTTTTTGATCCGAAGTTTTCCTTTGATTGATTTGACCAGATTTTCATATATGTTTAAAATAGCATCTTTCAAGTGTATACATAGCCTGACTCCAGTAGAGCCTTAGACCTGGGCAAAGACTTCACCACTATTTTCACCATTATTGTGGTAAGGGCATGTATTTTTAACAGACATAATGTGTTATTGTATCAGAATTCCTACTGTTGCTACTGGTAGCTTTGATTTTGAAATGTAATATTGTGCTGAAGACTAATGACTCAGTATTGCCCTTTTTAATTCAAACCATTATTCAGGCACAGCATTTAATCCTGCTCTTTCTCCTGTACTTTGCAAACAGGCTTTGTCTGAGCAGTGTGTTATTTCTTCATAATATCTGAACAGCCTTTATTTTCTGTTCTGTGAACTGACACTTCCCTCCAGGCTGGCATCTTCTGGCGTCTTGATGACTTCAATACTACCTTCCTGAACCTGATAACTGAAATCTTGCTCTTTCACTTTAGAGATTTTTTTGCTGCCTAACCCTTCTCACTCTCACAATTTACTAGAAGTAGGACTTGAACTCTGAATCAGCCGTTAGTCCCCTCTTCCATCACATCTTGAATTTTCAGGCAGGTAGTCACACTTTTGAATATGCCCAATGTGTTTATCAAGGGAGAGGTCTCCTGTCTTGAAATGCAGTTCCTTGGTGGTTGCTCATGACTGAGAGCTCATGAACCTGTACTATTCTACACACGATGAATGCTATTACCAATTAAAAAGGTTAGCATTGGTATTTTGATTAGACAGCCTCAGAAATGTTTGGTGCTGAAGCAGGAGCTGAAATGCTAGGGTGATTTTCCATCGTATGCTTAGTTTACCTGAAGGCTGTGTCATCTTTGCTTAGATGCCCATGACTTGACTCTTCATTCTGTGGTGTACCAGCCATGGTCAAAGTAGTCCTCTATGCCTAGAAAGTCCTTCAATGTGCTGCAAACCCTCTGGTCGCTTTTTGGGTGCTTCTAAACTAATCACTTAATAAAGAAGCTAAATCTGCTATATTTTTGTAGGGAAAATGTGTTTAGTAGGATGTATTACTCTCTGAATGCTTTATACTCTTGCAAGACATCAGGTGCTTTGTTGAATTAGGGTCAGTCAGAAGAGGGTGAAATAATTTACTTAAACCTCATGCTTGGTTTTTAGCGTGCTTTTTTTTTTAACCAAAATTTCATCTCATAACTGTGTGTGATCACCTTCATCCACCTTTCTTAGTCATGATGTGAATGTTGTCCATTTACCATTTGCATGCATTTAAGAGTTTCTGACACTGAGTAGACTAGCAGCTTGAGGCCTAACATGGCGGGAAGTAGCTACAAAAATGTCCTGTGTTTTTTTTTTCTATACTTAATTTGCAGACTTCTGACAGAGAAGATGGTCGTACTCCAGCACTGTGAACCCTGCACATTCCAGAATATGAAAAGAAAATCCATGTATCTGTTTTCAAATGCTGGTTGTGTCCTGAGTTTTTTGCTTGGAGTTTCTTTTTGTTCCAATTCTTGAATAGCCCCTTTTGTAATAGGTCAGAAAGTTTTAGGTTTACAAAACATAACTATGCCAACATCAGAAACAACTGGTAATCTCAACAGTCAAATTTAATACAGTCAATAAACTTAAATCTTTTGAGTGAGGTATTACCATCTTAGGATGAGCTTCTTAACACTACTCAGAAAGGGCTGTTTTCATGACATCTACTAAATTGGATGAAGCTGACACCTGTTTATGCAGCCAGTCATACATAGCAAACACATGTAGTACAGAAGCTCAAAAATAGCCAATTACTATTTTCAGCAGTTACACTTTAATAGCCAGTTACCAATTTTCAACCAAAGTGTTCAGAAGTCAGTGAGGCTCCAAGCAGACAAGTGCACTAGCAGTTGATATCAGAGCATCTTTTTTTTTTTTTTAAAGAAAATGCCAGCTCCAAACATTGAAATGATAAAACAAAATTCACTAAATGATACGCAAGTTTTGAAAAAAACTTTTTTAAAACCAACCCTGTTGTTGACTGTTTCTAGTAAGAGAGGGCTAGCTGTAGTTCATCTCTTACTTGTGACACGGGGGTGCTAATAACAGACTGAAAACCAGCTGCCAGATTTCTAGTAGTATGAACTTGGATTTGGTAAAATGTCATGAGGACTGATGCGCCCCCTGCCAAAAACGGAATATTAGGAAGTTGGTTGATGGTGGGAAGAGTTTACTTAACTTCTGGTTGTAAAAGGAGCATCTGAGGTTTGGGACATAATTAAAATGAAATAACCGGTCCATAACTGGGGGTGAGGAAGAAAGAAGAAGCCCTAGGCACCTTGTGTTGACTAGGATTTTCAGCTATTAGATGGCTTGTTAGTTACAATAAAGCTTTTTGTTAAATAACCATAAATTCTTTGAACTTAGTGAAGATGTAGTTTGAATTTCTTGCCTTTCTTCCCACCAAATTGCTTTACCTTGGGAGTTCGGTAGGATTTGATGCTGAAACTGTGTAATTCTTTAAAGGAATAATACTGGACTATGACGTGCAAGAAAAATACTTGAAAAGTCTTGTCTGAATAAAATCAGTATGTAAGACAACTAGCTTAGTAAATTTTAAAGGCATTTGTCCCTGACTTCTAAAACATATTTAGATGTTTAACTGGCAACTTCTGAGAATATATTTTTATAATTTGGGTAATTCCTTGGAAAAATAAATTGGCAAGTTCTGTGTAACTTTTTAACTTTTTTCTCAGTTGTTAGCTGCCTTGAGACAACTGAGAAGGTCATGGATTTGCCTTCAGCTAGCCTGAAGGTTTTCCATGCTGTAACATGCTGCTTATAGCAGCTTCTGTGATGTGGTGATGCAGTGAAGAAGGTGTCTCTCCCTGAAACCCTAATCAAAGCTCAAGGGAGGTCTCAAAAATCAGTATTAGTGCTTTGAAATGGATTAACTTGTGGTGGCTGTGATACAGAGGTTTTACACTGTCCTTTCAGTTTTCTCAGTTTGGGGTACAGGTTCCTGTGGGATAAGGTAGTGGTGTGGTAAATGAGTGGTTTGGTGTGGCCGAACAGGGTGTTGCATGAGGGAAAGGTATTGTGTGTCCGTGCTGCCTGGAGGTGGCTGACATTGCGTGTCCTGGAGTATCCTGCTTGCTCAAGCAGGGGTGAAGCAGTATCGCTTTCAGGGCCTGCTAGTCAGTTGTATCTGTCAGGTCTTCCTTGAACTTTCTCTTGTCAGAAACATTACTGAAGATTTCTCTGGATTCTGCTCATGCCAGCAGTTCTCACCTAGGTGTTAACCTGCTTCTGACAGCAGTTCCTGGGAAGAAACATTCCTGTAGTTAGCTGAAATGTTTCCACTGTGCTTGTAACCATAGCTGTCAGCAGGAGAAATACGCTTGTTTTGTCTAAACCTTTGAAATTGGTCGATGAAAACAGTTTTGTTTACCCCAATAGGATTTCACCAACTGGAAAGCAGTAGGAAACTGTCCATCCCATTTCCATCCCAGCAAAAGGCCCAGCCAGGGCTGTGGAAGTTGTGTATTACAAAAGCTGGATTGTCGCCCATATTATTAGGTACTTCAGGGAAACTAGTAGAAATTGTTCTTATCCTGGCTGCCTGTCCCAGCTTGCTCAGGCAAGTTTTCATGTTTGTTTGACAATGCTAAGGCTGGGTTATGCACACTATTTGCACAGCCAGCTTTCATGTTGCTAAACTGTAAGGTGATATGTGCATGCGTGTGTGTGTGTGTACTGGATTTTGCAACTGTTCCACACAGGTTTTATATTCCTCCCAGACAGTTGAGCGCTCAAGTGCAAGGGTTGCTTCTCTCATGATGTCTGGGGGAACCAGGCATTATTCCCCACCCCGTCACCAAAGTTGTTAAGAGAGCTTTTGCTTTGTGACTGGCCCAGCACAGCAGCATGTGAAGGAAGCAGCACCAGCAGCAAACTCTCTTGGTGCACAAAAAGGGAAGATTCTTGCTAATACTGGGATGTCAGTTTGTATTTTTGACTAGCCCAGGCATCATCCGTAGAAGGCAGCAGAGAACTTTGCCTATTTTTCATATCCAGGGCAAGTACTGCTTTCTACCTGACCTGAAGTATTTTAACAGTAGTTATCTTTTATTGTATTATCTGTTGTATGTTGTACCATGGAGCTCTTTTGAAATAGGTTACCTGCACAAAAATGAAAAAATGTATCTCATTAGTTTCCCAGTCTTGAAACCACCGATGACGAAGCTGTTACCTATCAAAGGTATAAAGGGCTGCTGTTCTTGAAGAGCATATACACGGGATGTGCATGTGTGCATATATCTCTTCAAATTCCTCTGCAGTATAACTGTTAATTCCTGTGCCATGCTAGGCTGGGATATTATGTGTTCTTTTTATAAATGCAGAGAGAGGTGAAGGTTAAACCACTCGCCATGGGATACAGCAAGGCACCAGATCTAGAATTACAGTATGTGCATGTTGAGGGCTCATTCATGTGCTTACTGTAGTAGGTTATGCCTCACCATGAGGAGGGTTGTATGGTCTTCCCTGTCTCAGGATCTGTGGAAGGAGTGAGCTTGGACTGGACTGCGTAGCAAGGTAGCTGTGAGAGATCCTGTCACACAATCAGATGCTATAAGTAAAGATCTTCTAAATCATTTTTCTAAATATCCTGAAACAAATGAAGAAGTGAATCTTCTTGCAGGCTGTCCATAGCATGACTGCTTCCATTTGGAAAGAGCTTTCCCCTGAGGCTTTCTCTTGAAAGGCCTTCTTGATGAAAGCATTTTCTTCCTTGTGCTCTAACTAATGTTGGAGGGGGAGGACTTGATGCTTGAGGTGTAGTTGGACTGTAATGACAATATAAATTACAATAGGAAGGGTGCAACTGCAATTTCTGAAACTTGCTGGATGATAAATAGTTTCTCTTACATGCTACATAGATAGTGGTTAGCTATGATAAAGCACTGGTTATATGTGTAACACCCAGCTGGAAATCTTGCAGAAATTGAAGGATGGATTCTTTGAACATTTGGGAGATGTGGGCTGCTTGGTCTGCCAGATACTTCAGGCAGGATGAGTCCACCGCTTTCCTAACTGCTGTATTTCCTGACTTCTGAAGTTATTTGGGGGCCGTCATGAAAAGTCTGTTTTCTGGATTGAAGCCTGACCAATCCTAAATCTGGAAATAACTGCTCATGAGAACAAAAAGAACAGTTATATTTGTCAACTATAGTATTGTGGGTAAGTGAGATTTAGAGACGCTTGCCTGATGCGGAAAGGATCTTATTTCTCTTAAGGAAATCAGTAGAATTAATTACATACAGAGGAATTCATATGGCTCTTTACCCCTTCTTTTCATGGGAATGTACATTTGTGTTGAGATGTTTGTGAAAGTTTAAACCAAGTTAAAATAGATGCATTAAACTCAAGCAGGATGCTATATCTGTCTGAACCATGACATCTTGAATTATTCTGAAAATAATTTTGGAATCAGTGCAATAAAAACCCCTAGTATAGATGAGAACCAGAGCTAGTGAATTCCAAAGGTGTCAGCTATTAAGTTCTTGGATACTTCAGGATTTACTGTATAGTGCATACTGCTATAATATCCCCGTCTCAAAAAGAAAAACTGTTTTATGTGAATTGGTGTCTGGGGTCAGTGAGGAGAGAATACAGGGGGGAAATGACTGGGCGTTAGCAACTTCCCACAGGATAAAATAGAAACAGTCCTCCCTCCAAACAAATCCAGTTACTGGGTTTGTACAGAGCATGATACGAAGCAGGAACTCTGAATCTTAGTGGATTTCTGCAATTAAGAATATGGGTCTCATGTTCCAGAAAATAATTAAGCAAGTGTTTAATATTGGCAAGGGAATTTGGAGTAGGAGCTGGTTATACCAATTTATTCTGGTTATTGGGCCTTTCTTCCCCCTTCCTATTTATAACTAATTTAAACGTGACTAATAGCTAAAGCTAGAACTACACTACATGTCACATAATCTTTTTTTTCCCCCACCCTGTTTGATGATGCCAGTTGAAACAAAAGCCTAGTTGTTTAAGCTCCCTTTAGACTCTATAAAAGTTTACATGCTTCTAAGCCATGTTTTTAAATCATGCTTCCGAGCCTCTATGCAAAACCTACAGGTAGGTTTTGAGAAATTCATTCTTTATTCTCTCAGCACACAGCTGATGGTGTCACAGAAGAACAAGGAGCGTAAGCATGAGAATGGTGCTTGTAAGTGCTCTACTTGGTTAAGATGGAGGCGGGACCAGTGCCTTGATGTCATGTAAGGAGATATCTGGAGCTTTTTGCCCCAGGTCACTAGATCAATGGAGAGCATGCTTAATGTGCTAAAAGCTCATATCCATCTGGTGGGTACTTTCAATGCTCTTAGGTGACAGATGTCCTCTCTACAAATGCCACTCTCTATATGGCACTAAATAGACCCTTATTTCGTTGAATGGCCAAGTCATTCATGATGTCTAAGGCTTCCTCTGATGACTTCTGATTTCATCAGCTAGCCTTTCATGCCAGAGTGCTCTTTTGCTCTTTGTAAATAAAAGTGTTGGTAGAATGGGACACAGGTACAGAGTATGTCAGTGCTGTTGGAGCACATCTAGAGTAGCATCAGAACTGCAAACCTGACCTTCATGAATCGTCTCTCTTTAGTTCTGTAATACGAGGAGTATCCAAACTTGTATCCAACTGGACGCCAGGACCAAAAATGTTTAACTTCAACTTAGGTTAGAAAAGTTGCCTCAGAGGCACATAAAATGGGGAGTAAGAGAAACCCAGCCTTTGAAATGAGACATTTGGATATAGTCACAGAGAGAGTCAATTCAGTAGCTTGGGCAGGTACTGGATGCTCTTATTTTTCCTTTCCTATGGAACAGCATCATATTGATCTGAAGAAGTTTTAATAAATGTAGTGAATTGTAAGCTAGCCCAGGAGACAGGAGCAGATTTCTGATACCAGTTTGCAGGGAGACAGAAAGAGACACTGCATTAACACCAGAAATAAACATGGATCTCGGCTTTAAATATTGAGTTCAGCTTTCTCAACATTCATGTAGTTTTGGTTCCTGTTTGTATCTAGAGTTCTCCTTGTTTGGGAGAAGGGAGGTGTCTGACGTACAGGCTGTCAGGGGTATGACTCCACTAACAAGTCGGTGCAAGGTGAGGGTATGGATTGCTGGCAGGTCATTGTTCTGCTCAGCCTGCCGGGTGCTTGCTCTCCTCCCATGGTAAGGCGCAGTTTTTCAGCGTCAGCGGAAACAAGTAAGCTGCTTCATGCCTGCTGTGCAACAGAAACATGCCCACAGGTTTCATGGCGTAAGTGGCACGCTATACATTTAGATGATAAAATACCTTCAAATTCTACGATGTAAAACTTTCTGTGTTTGGATTGAGAGGAACTATAGTGCTACAGCTGGTTGCCTGTAGAGGGGAAGGTTAGTGAACATCTCTGACACATTCTTGAGTCAAAAGTATTTGCTGTTTCTTTTGCTTGCTACAGCAGTCTTTACCAGAGGTAGGAATTGTGCCATCACAGTGTCAGGAAGAGGGTACAAATGTTGTACATACCCTCCATGCATTAACTCTGGTTTTCACATGCTGGAGCAAACATCCTTTTACAATTTTTTAAATTTTATTTTAACCTTTTGGTGTCACTTCCCCTTCCCTCTTCATCTCTATTCCTCTATATCAGCCAAAAAAGAATTGCAAATGCAGGCACTCAGCTAACTCTCAACCTGAGAAAGATGGAATTGGTTTATTTGGTGGGAAGCCACAGAACTAAGTGAATCTGTCATAGGATTCTTAGCCACTTAGGAAAAAAGTCTGGGTTTAGTTTCAACAATTTAGTCATGAAATTCAGGCATGGATCACAGTTGTGGTTGATGGCCTCAGGAGAGGTACACTAAAGGACTTCGTTTCCAGCTCTCTCCTCGGAGCTCTTGCGGCAGTGGGAGAGCTCAGAGCAGGGCTGTGGCGCATCCAGCTGTCAGCAGATCAGGTGTCATGCTGAAGTGCTGTAGTATAGATCTTATGTGGAGTGCATGAAAGAGGACTCACGTCCCTGACAGAAAAAAGGTTTGGCTGTCATGCAAACTTGTAGCTCAGAGCAAGCAGTGGGTTTCACCAACAAGACAGAGACTCTGGTGCAATTAATCTTTGTTTGGCCTTGTCTGGTAGCACTGCTTGGGTTTAGGTGCCGCATCTGACTGCATCCTGGTAGGAAAGGAAGGCAGTAAGAAGACACTAGAAGGTACCCTGGTTCACTGGCCAAGAATCTCTGTTTGCTTTCAGGCTTTTTCTGGCGCCTTTTTTTTTTTTTTTTTTTTTTTTTTTGCATGGCTTCAGTGAAGTTGCATTGCTTAAATTTGTAGGATGCAGTCTCTAACAGGCTGTTTGGTTGTTTCCTGGGTTGTCCTGGGTCTTAGTTCACATCCACCTTCCTCTTTCCATGGGCAGAGAGCTGTGGGAGGTTTAGATTGTGGGAAGCTTTCACAGGCGCCATGCACGTGTCAGAGGTTCAATGGCCTTGAGGAAAAACCTTCTTATCACTGGTTGATCTTCATGAGAATTGCTGTACATGAGCAGACTGCTGCCCAACTTCTAAGCTTTTTAGCCCTGTTATTTTATGGTATATAGGCATAAAGTTTATCATGATCAGGTTCAGTAGCTCTGATACCAACTTAGCTGTGCAACCAATCCTCGGCAAGAAACAACAAAGGTGTCCTTCAGACGTTTGGAGGATGGTTTTCTGTTCATTGGTTTTTTGAGTAAAGGAAGAGATAGTGATGCTCTAAGCAGTGAGAAGGATTCCTGCTTTTTTCATTTGAGAAATTTGAAGGGGTTAAGTAAAAGAGCATGCTTTATTCTTTTGTTTCATTTTCCTCTCCTTCAGAGAACAGATGTTGGAGTTATGTTTATGTCATTCCAGTGCTAAACACTTGCCTTGACTTAAGCAGCGGCATTGCTACAAAAAGAGGAATAGAATGAGAAGTTTTATGCCATGCCACAAAGCACGTAGGAATTACTGCAGAATGTTGACTTGCATTTCTAAGTTTTGGCAGGAAATGCTTTATTAGAAGCCTTGTCCAAAGAATCTGTAATGGCACAATTTAATTATCTTGGCAAGGGACTCTGGAAGTGTGCTCGAGCTTCCGTCAAGCGGTGACAGTGTATCTCTAAGTTTTGCCAATTGTTGCCTCTTGCCCCACACACTGACATTTCAAGAGAACAGTCAGTGTTTGCTGAATGGGAGCATGGAGGTGGAAACAAAATAGAGCAATGTTTTCAACTCCAGCACAGTCTACTTTGGCATGCGGCGCACTGCCTTTTCCACAGGGATTTGTGTGTTCTGTGGAGTGTACTGGACTGGATTGAAATTAAGCATTTGCAACATTAATTGTAGTGTCCACTGTATGAGTCTGTTTATCTGTATAGATATGCGTGTAATGACTCATATTGTTCTGAAGCTTTTCTGCATGCTCTCGCCTATCCACAGTTCAAACTATGCACAGAAAGCATCACCAGTGCTGTGATAACAGTCACATTCTTCTGCTGAACTCTCTTCTGGTGTCAGTCGTCCTTTCAGAACCCAAGGGCCCAAACTGTTTCAAAGGTACCTCAAATTAAATTGGCAGGAATCATAAATTTCAGTCTGGTCCCTGACTGCTCCTCAGTTATAAACATTTATCTCTGTTGATGCTATGCTGTTAACAAGAAATGCAGACCTGGGGTTCAGTTTGAGTAAATGCCATTTGAACCTTACATATAAACAGCACAAACAGACCTACCAGGGTAAACAGAAATCAGACATGTGATTCCTTCTGAGGTGTCCTGATGCCTTGATATCTTTTCTGCAGGTAACCTGCCAGTCAAGAGTTAAGAGTTGTTGCTCCCTGTTTCTCTTGAGGGTTGTTTCTCTCCTTAAGCTGTATTACACGATTTCAATTTTCAGTAGCAGCAATGCTACTCTCCTACTTTCAAATGTTTCTCTTGCTACTGGTTGTAACTTCACCCACAAAAAGGGATCATTCTGCATGAGACTTGAGGGACATCACTGTAGACCAGACCTGATCTCTGTGCTGCTTTTCCCATTTGACATGAGTTAAGGTCCTCAGAGCTCATCTAAACCAGTCATGGTCTAGAGATGGAGACTTGGTCAGGCTGTTAAGGATAGGTATCTAACAGTGAATTACAAGTTTCCAGATCTTTCTTTTGCCCTATAGTAACTTGACACAACCCAGCCCAAGTCTGTCATGTTCAGCTCTTGCCACCCTTCACAACAGGGTGACTGCATGCAGACTGGCTGTCAGCGGTGGTTGCAGGCCCCTGCTCATTCCTGAGCTAAGCCCTAAATTAGTTTGTGAGATCATTGACTGGCTTGGACCAAAACCGTACCAAGGACCAGCAATTTACAATGCAATAGAAGAATGTTCTTCAGGTGGCATAATCTTGTGTTGTTTTTTTCACCTCTTCTTCCTCCCTGCTTTATAGTGTCTGTTATCTGCGGTGCCTAAATCTAAGGGATTTAGGAGGGAAGTGCTCTATTATCTTCTCTGTATCCCACACTGCTGTGTGACTATCCTGTACCTAACCGAGAATCTGCAAAGACGCTAGTCAACGAAGGAAGCAACCATCTGTTGGAAACTGGAGACAAGTAACTGAAGTGGAAGCTGGGATTGTATTACTTCTCTTTTTATGGCTCTGCCTTTCCTCAGAAGGAAAAAAAAAATGTAGCAATTCTAGAAAACTCTGATAGTGGGGTTTGGGGTTTGATTGTATAGGAAGCAAATGCTGCACAAAGGGGCAAAGTTAGTGTTAGCTCTTGCAGTCCAGCGCCATTTCTGAGGTTGGGAATGAATTTATTTTCCCTGACTTTGAATGACTCCTTGCTACCCTTCCTTATCCCTGTAAAGGAGGGGCAGACACCGGGCCTTCTCTGTGTCCAAAGCACAAACAAATTGAGCAGTCTTGATTTTTTTGGAATACAGCACAGTGATACAGTCTCCAAGTGAAATGATGATAGGGTGTGAGAACTCAGGATAATGACAGAGTTGCTTGATCACTTCTTCCCTCTTAACTTTCCAGCAGGCATGCCCACTTCTTCCTTTTCTGAAATGTCTCTGATTTTGGAACAAAGGAAGAGGAACTGGAAGTTGTTTGCAACACTCAAGAATAGGAAACTGGCCTGTGGTTTCCTTAGTTGTTGTTTATTTTCTCATCTTAAGGAGGAACATTTTATGTCCTGCTCTGTATGGCGGGTACACAAGAGTCCACAGTGGAGATCAGACCCCGAAGGCACTGCGCACGCCCAGAGGAGCCCTGTACCACCTGCAGGGCAGCCTGCCCCTTCCTGCTCCGTCCTTTGGCCTCCTGGGAGGCACAAACAAACATCATGTCGTCATCCCAGAATGGGAGCTCTAGCACGAGGAAGGATAATGTTACCCCTACCTTTTTCTCACTATTTTAATACACGTATGTTGATATTCTGGGGGGAAGTAACATTTCATGCAGGCCTGCCCAAGCAGCATTGATGCATCAGTAACTGAAGAGCCACGTCTCTCACAAGCGTTTTCATGAGATACAGCACAGCATGTTTGTGAGGGTTGCAAACCGTTTGGCATGAGTTCTGTGTCTGCTTGGACTTCTTTGGGACACTAGTATTTAGAGTTGGTTTGATTCAACCTCACCTTCAACTGGCCCAAACTGGGTATGTTTTAACTGAAGCCTGTGACGTTAACTTTGCTGCAAATAAGGAAAGAATATAAAAGGAGTTAATTTTTCTGGGACGCTTGATTATACTAAATTCTAGCATGATCTAGTTCCAGTGTCAGTTTCATGGACTTCAATTCTGCAGCCGTCCTTTTTTGCTCCTCTAGTTTAAGAGGCAATAAGGAGCATGACTGCCTGGCACCATGGAGCTGCACAGCTGGCATCTGCCTAGTTATTGATTTTCCCAAAGTGTGCCTAACAAAATATTTTATGACATCCAATGATCAGTGCAAGTACACAGTAAAAATCCACTACATTTATTTTTATTTCCAAGTCATAAAACAAAAAATATTGCATTATTTTCTATGCACATATATAATATATATCAAATTGTGTTTAAATGGGAACGAGCAGCTTTCATCTTCTTCTGTAGTGTATTATGGTTGTTCACTCTTCACTTGCAAAAGACTGAAGGTCCTGAAACAAGTGAGGAGGGGGCAGGAGGAAAAGCTTTCCTAATAGAAGCAGCAGCGTCTGGTGCCTTGCAGCCATGTCTGTTTTACAATACAATCTACTCATTTGTTGTCACTGGAACAAAATTATCATATCACCCTTGGCTAATACTTCAATAACCAAATGAGTGAATATATGCAGGCAATGAAATGAGCTAAGACATCTACAAGTTGCCTCCTGGAGAGAACAGAAGCAAGAAGCCTAACTGAAAGTCTTGAACAGACTATGCAGGAGCTGACCCAAACCATGAGCGCTTTGATGGGATTCACCTGAGAGTGGTAAGCTGCATCTGTAAGGCAGAACTAAATCTTCTCCCGTGGATGTTGTCACCTTCTGTGTGGTCTACTGGGGAGTTTTTCATAGTATTTGTAGGCAGAAGCTGCCGTCTGTCTGGGGGCAAGTATTTTCCAAGACTGTGTCAGGTTTAAACCGTTAGTGGCTCCATTTTAAACAGTGTCTTTGCTTCAGTTTATTAAAAATTTGGTGCTTCCTTTCTCATCTATCAAAACAAGGTGGTAGTGATCAAAATGAAAGTAATTGTGTATTTCCTACCTAATTTTGAAAGTCTGAGTCAAGAATTGTTGCTCTCAAAGTGATCCGAGACTACATGCTGGGTCCCGGTCTGTAGCTCCGTGCTGCAGAGCTCCATTTGTCTGCTCTCACAAGTGGCAAAGCAAGGCTCCTGGGGGCTTGAGTGTTCATTTTGTGATATTGCAAGGAATGCTATTTTGTTCCTGAAGATTAATAAAAAGCATTCTGCCTATCAGAAATGGAAGTGATGTCTCAAAGATTTTATGACAATATTTAGATTGTTAAATGAGGTCAAAATAATCTTTCTGTTGTATGATACGACAAACGGTATCATGGAGAATAGTACTGACAGAGGCTCAGGCTGATCTTTAATCTTAAAGAAATGAAGTCTGGGCCTATTTCACTTTTTTTAAGCTTTGCATAAAGTATTAAAAATTAATGTGTTTCATCTTCGTTTCTTAAAAAGTACACAAGTCTAATGTAGAAAAATAAATCGGTAGTGTTAAGAAGTACTATTTTGTAATGGCAATGAAGTGACAATTTCTTGGAAAGAGGCATAAGAGGGATGATTGCTTAGTGGGAAGGTTTTCAGGTTAATAACTGGGCACAGTGGGTTAAAATTCTTCTAAACTTCTATCCTTATTGTTCTGTGGCATCCTGGAGGATTTTCAGTTTGGAAACATACATTTGCAGTGAATTGCAAGGAGTAATTTAATTTGTTTCTTTACTACATTTTTCCTTCCTATTCATAGAATATCATAAAATATGTGGTTTAACTTGGTGATATGTATTTAGGCAGAATTATTACTGAGAATAGGCTTGGACTTACGCCACTGAAATCACAGTAAGCTTATGTTTTTTCTTGTCTTGGAAGACTGCTGAATGACTCACAGGGCCTTAATAATTGAAAATCCTGGATGCATAGGTCAATTTTTTTTTTTTCTTGCTTTAATTTCCTTTTCCTTTTTGCTATCTGAAGTTGCCACTTCTTATTGCCTGTTCTATCTTTTGTCAATCAAATTTACATATGAAGGTGGAAAATAGCACTTTTTTTTTGACGTGGAATACTCAAAAGGGAACAGGACCAATGTCTTCCCTATTCCAATAAAGCCCTGGGTTAACCCTTTAGGTTTTTCACAGGTGCGCTCTAAGTAGTGGGAAATGCTAATAGGAGCTCTTGTATGAAAGGACAGGATAGGTAACTCACAGGTGATTCTTATTTGCTTGCTGCATCTTCCCTACAGGCCTTTGTTCTTAAGACATTTGATTTTCTAGAGCTAAAAGATCAAGGACAAAGGTGTTTTCTAGATTTTCATTGGAGTTCCCAAGCTGCTGTGGGGAAGATGGGGAGAAAAGGTAGGCGTTATTTCCTCTTTTTAATTAGGTCACTGATTCCACTATCTTTGTACAAAAAGTGTTTTGTACTGTAGCTGAGTCAGGGATTTTTAAAGGCACCTTTGTTTTATTTTGCTTAAGTTTGCTGGCTGGACAGATGCATTAGCTGCTAGGAGACAGAAAAATTAAAGTTCTTTAAAATTAAGTTTGATTTCTGTGCAGTTTGGTGATCTTGGCCCTCTATGTCCTAAGAAAACCTTTGTGCTTGGTAGTGTTGAATGGTCCTGTGAAGATTTGTGTTATGCGTTGATGCTTACAGTTTAGCAACGGTCACTGTAAGGCAGTTGAGTACAGATTGTCAACTGTGAATGTGGTCCTTTTGAAATAAGAGTTTCAAGAATTAAATATGGAATGGGTTGACGTAAGAAATCGGAGGAAGTAAAGAGAAAAAGGCAGGCAGAGAAAGCAGAATAATTGAAAGTGGATACCTTGCGGTTCATAACCAAAAGCTGCCTGTCTTCATCTGTCAATGGCAGCTGCTTCTGTCTGATATCCCCTCTACCAGTAGTGACTGGGGAGCTATTTGTTATGAGGAGAAATCACCCAGAAACTCTAAAGCAAATTGTTTTGAAGAAATGGATGACGTGTATGTGTGTGTGCATGTATGGGGTGTGTGTGTGCGGGATGTGCATGGACATCTAGTCAAAACACTTTGATTCCTGGTTATTTCTGAGGATGTTGGGGAGGAACAGTAAAGTGAGAGAGGTAAAGAAAGCATTTATGAGGGATGTTCTTTATTCCTCACTGATTCACTACCTAAAAAGACCTGCAAAATGTGAGTGTGCCATACAGCTGCATTAAGAAAGCCTCAGTGATTCATTTTGTTTGTTTTAATTGAACAGTAGTAGGGGAAACAACTTATTATCTTAATAAGCTAGTTCAATGTTGTATAGTAAACCCTTTACAAATACCATTATGTTTCCTCACACAGAGTTACAAAACCTGATTTTTATATTGGTGGAACATTGGCAGGCACTGGTTTGAAGATTGTCAGGTTGATATATGAAAAATCAGAAGCATTTAACAATTCTTTTAAGTATGTTTTTAATAATATATTGGAAATGTCATGTCTGAAGTTTTGGTTGGGTTGCATTAGCAATTGTATGTCATACAGCCACACTGACATGACTGGTGTCACCTCTCAGATGTGCAGGGAGAAGGCATAGAAGCAGGACATGCTGAGGTCTTTAGAGGTCTGTTTTATTTCATCAGGGCTTTTTTCACAAGCAGAAGGTAGTCAGAGCATGTTATTTTGTTGACCATGGCCTTTTCTAGGCTGAAACCATGTGCAAAGGAAGTGGAAATTTCATGTTGGTTTTTCAGTACTTGGCTGTTGTCAGCTTCCTTTAAAAGCTGTTGTTTGCATGGGAAACTGTGTGATACAGCCGCCAGTTTGTGTGGTTGTTTTAAAGGGAATCTACTGCAGGTTGTGCTTCGCTGTTGTGTGTTTCATGTTGTTAAATATGTTATACTTTTAAAGTGATTTTAAAAAAGAAATAATGGACTTCCAAGTCATTGCTTTTAAGATCGATGAGCAGAAGTAAGTGACCAGATGTTTGGGATTGGAACTAAGGGATAGAGCCTTGTTTTGCTCTGTATTAGGTGTGGTTGCTCTAATGAGAAAGGCGGTCTAAAATCACCTAACGAAAAATACATAGTTAAAATGATTTACTGATAGTTGAAAAAGACACCATAACCTTCTCTTTCTGGCAGTTTTTCTGAAATGAAATGTAAGACATGGCATGATTTAGTGGCAAGTCAATATAGAAAACAGTTGTTATTGCAATTATCAGTACCTTTTCAAAGATGCTGGTGTTTGTCAAAAATCCTGCCTGTGAAGGGCTGGGGTTTTGGTAGTGGTATTAGACTGTCGTGAGGTCTGTTACAACAGCATGTTCAGAGTAACCTTCAGTTACTCTTGCATTCAGAGACATTCTATATGAAGGTTTCAGATTAAAAGTAGTAGGGAAAAAACAGAAATATAGCTATAGAAATATACTGTGCTTCTGTTACTACAGAAAAAAAACTATAGTGGAGACTCATAAATCAAAAGAAAATGAAGTATGCCTTGTGTATGTTAAATCAGTTATATGGCCTGAGCTTGTCTGTCAAACGTAATGAAATACATATTTCTGCTGAAACTACTGTATTTTGCTTCTGGAAGGAACACAGACGATTTCACAAGTTCATGAAATACCATGAGCTGTAAATACATGGGAATTCTGTGACTGCAAAAAAAAATATTACTAAGGCAGTACAAGCTAAAGTTCATCATATTCTTTTAATATGGGGAATAGCATCATGGAACTTGGCAGACACTTATTTACTATGGCGTTTTCCTAACATTTGATGTGCCACCAATGGTAATCCAGATGTAGGAGAGAAAAACAATGGTCAGGGGAAGAGGTGGCATGTCATAATGATAGTAAAGGATTGTTGTCAATTTTGGTTTTGAACCAAAAAACATGTGGAAGAAAGGGAAAATTCTTTGTAGTGTCATTGTCATCTTGGAGGCGGGGGGAATGAAAAAACTGGGTGGGATGATAGGTTGATGAAGCACGGTAGAAATGGCTGAGATTTCTTACTAAGAAAACATCTCTTTGCAAAGTTATTAATACTGACAGCCACTTTACTGAAGAAAGGAAGACTTCTGTGATTCGGGAGATTATGCAAGAAAAGATAACTTTGTTTTAGCCCCATAAGTGTGTTGGGTTTTCTGTTAACTGCAGTGCATGGTATTAAGCCAGTTCTTAGACATGAGCTGGTAGACATGTCTGAACAAGAAAGTTTGCATTGTTTTTGTGTTATTCAGCATTGCAGAAGTTTCCCAAGACTCAGTTGAATATATATGAATTTTTCATGCATGGTAATTTATTTTTGACTGTCCAAAAATGGGTGCACTTGGTATACAGAAGCGTCTATAGCCTTGCAAATATTTATAACAAATGTTGGCACTAAACATACAAGAGCTAATGCACTTATTCTGGACCCACAAGTTACCTGCGTAGAAAATGCACTTTGCTTTGGGGGAGCTGCATCAGTTAACTTCCTGCGTGGGAACACAGGCATTTTCCAGCGGTGCAATAACAGGTGTACACTCAGGGAGCTTGGAAATAGCAACCAGCCAGTAGCAAGTTTACCACATTCTTTTACCCTCCCAGGAACTATGGTTCATCTTTAAAAACCACAGAGCTGCAAAAGACTTGAGGGAGTGGGCAGAAAAGACAGGAATCCAAGCACCCATTTGGCCTAACGTTTTCTGCACAGTACGTATTTCCTAAATGTAATAAAAACTGAGCAGCTGCTGAAGAAACTGAAATCTCCACTGTCCAACCTGCTTTTTTGCTCTGTTCCTATATGTGTGTCAGAGCAAACTAAAATGAGTCCTGACTAAGTTTTGGGTTGCATTAGAATGTTGCAATGAAACTGAATAAGATGTGCCCAAGTTTATAACTGCCTTCTTTTTTAACAACCAGTTTCATTAACAAAGAAATGTCTTATTTCAGAGACTTCTTGCAAAATGCTTTAGTTTTGAAGAGAAGTTCAGCAGGTTTGCCAGTAAAAGCCTATAGAAAGTGTGTGTGCATGACTGTGGAGGCAACTGTCTTTTGACTTGAATTCTCCAGCTGCTGTAACCTAATATAGCTTTAACCTGCTCCTGTGACTGTTTTTTTCTTGTTTATGAGCACTGGAAGATAAGCGAGAGACAAGAATGTTTAGTCATGGATTTGCAGAACGTAGCATAGCACCGACCATTTGTAACACTGCTTTAAATATGAGGCTGGAGTCTATTGATGCATTCAGAGCTGAGGTTTTGTTTACAGTGTTAGAAGTTGTAAGTTCCACAGCTGAAGTGTCCCTTTCAACAAATGGTCTCAACAGCTCTGCTGGACCCAACTAACCCTAAGAGGGAAGAGATGCTGGCTGAGCAGTGGGCTGGTTTTTCCAGAGGAAAAGTCAGGCTCCTGCCTAGGTCAAAAAAGAAATGGGGGCAGAAATGCATATGCCATAGACAACTGAGGTGCTGGTCCTGTTCGTGACACCTAGGCTGTCTGTTACATAATATTAATATTATTTTTCATGCAGAACCTGCCTGTTGTTACTGGGTTCTTCTCCTTCGCAAATGTCAAGGGACCTCATTTCCATTAAACTGGAATTTCTCTTCTTCTACCCCTGTGGTATTAAGTAACTGTGTGTGACCAGTGAGTTACTTCTCTGTCCGACGTGAACTGCCAGTGTGACCGGGAGGCAGTCTTTTCAAAAGTACCTAGCAGCTGCTTTGTCAGGCAAAATCCATGATTGTTTTCAGCTTGGTTGAAACTCTCTGGCAGTTTCAGAGTGCTTATTCTCTCAGCTCTGTCGTATGGTGGAAATGCAGGGAGAGGATGAGTAGGAGCCCTCTTAGCGCAATGGTATGTACCTTTTTGAAATGAGCGTTGGACCTGTAGACCTGTCGTTTGCAGGGTTTTGTCTGAAGTTGGAGGAAGGGCAAAAAATAACCAGCCTAAGTAGAAATGCAAACAAACCGTCATACTTTAATCTCAGAGGCAGTGTGGGAATCGTAAATCAGGTAGACAGCTAACAGGGCGGTTATGGGAAGCACGGCTGAGTAGGAAAGGTGAGACTTTTCTTTAAAGATACTCTAGCTGCTCGCTGACCCTGCATCCGCTAAATCTTTGTGTAGTGAGTATGACAAATAGAAAACAAAATTAATCAGAAAGAAATCAGCATTATGTAGATTTTCTCATGCACCCTTTTAACTGCATTTTCTATACTCTGAAATACATATGCAGCTGTTAACTACACACAGCAGCAAAACATTACCGCGCTCTGATTGCATGTACAATATACGTGCACACAGGGTGCTCCTCTGTTCCTTTCCTCGTGTTTCTTTACCTTGCTGCCTCTCAGGATTGAAGAAAGGTTGTAATATGATGGAGTTCTTTTTCCAGAAAAGAAACCAATGAAGTTTGAAGACAGAAGAACATCATAAAGTAGCTTTTATGTTCATGTAGATACAGTTGAGATACCTCTTCATTTCTTACTTGGGCAAGCAAGGACAAAACTGGAAAGCTCATGGTTGTATTTCTAGATGTATTGCTTTAGGCACAGTTTTGAGCTTGGAACCACAGCAATGAGAATTTAATAGTCAGGAAATGTATCACAAAAATGTTTGTATTTCAGAGATCTTATATGCTCACTAACTTAATATTTTTCTGCGCTCTATCAGCTATTTTAATCATAGATATTTAATTTCTTTAAAAATGTATTTCCTACTTTCGCTTTGATGACACTTTCTTAAGACTTATAATAATCTTTACCTTTCCTTATTGTAAAGTAATCCAAAATTGACCTGCTACTATAATAGCACCTCAGGATTAAGGATTTCTAGGACCTATTTTCTGATCTATTTTAGTTTTGTGAAGCCTTGAGCTTCTGGCACAAGCCTTATATCTTCAAAAGCATGCTTATTTTTAATATAGCTATAATATAGGGCCCAGACTGAGACACCTTTGGCCTGATTTTGAGAAGTTCCCAAGCTTCCAGCAGATGCTTTGCAAGCGATGCCTGTCCAGAGATTTCAGGTTTTCAGTTTCATCATATTGAACTTGCTAAATGTTTTCCTTAAAAGTTTCTCTTTCTCACTTTCCAGTTTTGCAAATGGTATCAGTAATACCACTGCTGTCCTGCACTTCAAGGTTCTCATCATAAGCTTTCTGAGCTTTTTTTGTAACTACACAATGATAGTAGCACTGTATTTGTTATGCTTTTGATGTGCAAGAATATTCTACTTGTGTACCTATTTGTAATTTTCTCCAGATCAGGCAGTCTCATTTCTCAGCTTTTAATCTTGTAACACCCCAAAGTTTGAGGGATTTTTCCAGTTAGAGAGAGAATGCAAAGCTCCTTGAACTCTGCATAATGTGCCTTGGGCAACCAAAGGTTCTGGACAGTGCAAGCTGCAGGCCCTCACCCTGTGTACCAAGTCTGTGTGTCACCTCCTTGGTCCAGCACAGCTGAGAAGTTGAGGGAGGGAAGCATGCAAGAGGGATCTGTTGCGGTCATGCATGCAGAAACAGTGTAAGAGAGGGCTTTGATAGATGTAAGTAAGTGTTATGGACTTAAATCTGCCCTGCAGGGCAAGAGTGGGCAGTAGGGTCGGTGCAAGTCCACTGAGAGCTGAAGTTATTTGCACCAGGTAAAGACAGAATTTACTGAGAATATCAGAGAATTAGATTTCAGTCCTGAAAACCTTAATACATCTTTGTTTTCACAATCTGACTTGACCTGTGATACACGGTTGCTTGCCTGCACACTCAGGATTTAACTTTTTGGGGGGCAAACCGATACTGTGGAATCGTGTTGATTAGCAGTTGCAGCAGGAGAATTATACTCTGGTGAGAGCCCAGTTGCTGTTGCAAAGTTCCTTCAGTCTTCTTACTGTGTTTGCTGGGTTAACGGTCTGTAAGTGATAATTGGGTGAAGGGTTTGTTCTCTTATTTTCTTTAAAACTCTTTGATTTGCTTTATTTCTAGTTTCAGGGCTCTACCTTATTGCTGGTGGGTGACCAGTTAATATTCTGGAAACTGGAGGGATTTTTTTAAAAAGGATTGATGCCTTCAACATTAAAAAAAATAATTCCTTTGCATTAGTCCATTTTAACAGCCAAGGCAATTTTCCGCATGGTGGCTTTATGGAAATGGGTTGCAGCTCTTGCCAACCATGACCAGAACATTACAGGAAATGTATTTTCATGGAAGATTTGCTGCAATTGCCAACTGGAGAAAGGGAGGGGGACAGGGGTTTGTTCTGTTAATGGACAACTGCGTGCCATGATGTGAATCCCTTCTGTTAATTTAAATTGGTTTGCACTTTCCACTATTGCTTGTTCCATGCTGAAAGAAATAGTCACTGATATGCCATTTCCCTCTGTGAGGACTGAAGTGTTTTGGCATAGCATGACACCTTACGTTGAAATGGGGTGAACCACAAATGCTTTTAGGTGTCTGACAGAGATAATTTAAACGGTACAAACAATTGGAATATTTCTGTGGAGTGGCTTGGTCAGAACCAGAACTAATATAAATTGGCTTTGCAGCATCAGTGCTTATAGGTGGTAGTCTCTTACATGATTTACAGCAGTACTGAATGAGTTTTTACATCTGCAGATATTTGTGCACAAGCATGACTTTAAGCATGTGAAAAGTCTCTTTAACTTAAAAACTTTAGCCTGAAAGCCTGAAGGTTTCGGTGGGTTTTGGTGCACTGCGTGTGTATTTTATTATTTTTTTTTCATAGCTGCTACAGCTGAAAGTGTGATACTTTCCAAGTACAAGCAGCAATGATATGTGGCCTTATTTATACGCGAAAATGTTATCTATGCTGGGAATATATGATTGCTTGCAGGAAAAAGCACTGCATGACTGATTCCGCTATGGTAAATATTTGAATTCCAGTAGGTCAATTATCAATTCCATATGAATATTTTCCGGTTCTTACTGCATACATAGGAGATGAGAACAAAAGAGAAACAGAAAAGAACAGAGGATGAGCAGAGAACATAGATGCTATCCTCTAAGCTAAACTCCTTGTTCCTGTCAAAGTAGATTGGAACTGCAGGGCAGGGATACCTCTTACACACTCCTGTGGGGTCTGGCCAGCGTTTTCTTAGTCTTTCTGCAGCTTGATTTCAGCCTTCTCTTGCAAGAAGTTTAAAGTTGAGCTCTGTAAGTTTGTATTGACCCTGACACTGGATAGGCAACTTAGTTGAAACAGAGTTTAATAGACATTTTACTTGAAATTGGCAAATGTCATTCTAAAAAAACGGATGAGGTAGGATTTTCTTTTAAGAGTAGAGTTAATGCCGAACTGGGGTGGGGGTGGTAAGCCCATCCAGATGGTAGAAATACTGTTTGTAAGAACAGTTTTGGAGGGGTTGAGGTTTTTGTAGTCATGTATGGAATTTATAGAATTTTCAATGGTTGTGTTGGTTTTGCTTTGAATTTACTCTAATGTCTACTGTGTCATGTTTGTAATTATATGAGTAGGGAAAGAGGAAATGGTGAAGTAAGACTAATTTGATAAAATTACCCTGAACATACAATAGATGTATTATTTCTTGACAAGTTGCCAATCTGTGTGTTAGAAAAAAAACATTGTTAGTCCTTTAATTTCCCATTCCCAACAAGGATGAATTGGTTTAGCTATGTTTGCTTGCTGAGCAGAAAAAATTTGACTGATCAATTGAAGCTCACCCTTTTGAGGAGGTACCAGTTTATAGTAAGAGCATGTATTGGATTAATATAGTTGATATAGTTTGTGGCATATGATAAATTTAAAGTCTGTTTTTAATTTTGATCTTGTCAGCGCATCATAATAATGTTGCACAGTTTATTCTGCTATACCTGTCATGTTTTCACATTAAGTGTGTGTTACGCAGAGAGAAGTACTGCAGTAAGCTGGAAGAAATCGGGAAGAGTGAGCATGGTGGAGAGGTAGGACCTTGGAAGAGATGACACTGTCTTGCTTCCTCTTTGTGAGTACTCTGAGGGAGTACGAGATACAGTGCTTATGTCCTTGTAGAGCTTGGTGACAGTAGTGAGAGAGTACAAAGGGTGAATGGTTTCCAAAGATTTCTGTAGTACCTTGAATGTGAGACTTTGAAAAACATGCATAAAACTCTTGACACTGGAAAAGGAATTTTATTCAGAGGTGAGGTGGGGGAATCAGTCATACAGTGCCTTATCCTGCAAGGGGACAAGGCAACCTTTCTGTACTGGCCTTATTTACTGCTTGTCTTCTGGACAAAGGTATATGCAATGAACAGCCTTCACTAAATGTGGTACTTTGAAACAGTGAGGAAGGGAAAAGGGGGGAGGGAGGAGAGTAAAAATAAAACCTTAAGTCCTGTCTGTACAGTTATATACAAACAGGGAGCGAAGCCTATGCATGCACTGCATGACTCCTGCTTTCTCTTTGCCTTTTATTGATCGGTAGCCATTCTTCTTAGTGTAGATAATTGAAGTCTGGGCTACTTGGTGGAAGACTTGAAGTTCAATAAAGCAGTCAAATGAGGCACAGTGCAATAGTGCAGTCATTTTGCAAATCCACATTCCTATCAATGCCTGTTTCCACCTGACTGAAGTGGCTTCTGTGGTAGATTGGATATGACATGCCATCTTGTATCCCAAAGACAGAGTTATTAAACCAATGTACCATGCGTGACTTCTGAACATAGTATCACCACAGGATTGTTAAACATTCACTAGGACAGGAAGAAATTCAGGCTTTATGAAGAAAATCAAACTTTCCTGTGCCAACTGATTATTAAAAACTTGATGAAAAATTACAGTTCAGGATGATTGTGCCACACTGTGCACTTGGAGAGCTATACATAGCTTGTTTCCTTTCTGAGTCCTGTCAGCAAGGCAGCTTCTGAAAGAGAAAAGGACGCAGCGTAACTGAATGAAACAATGGATTTTTTTTGCCTATTGGTAGATGGATATGGTGCTTGGAAGAAAAGTAGCTTTAATCGTTCGTGTGATCAGTGCTCAGCTTGGAATAACTCTGAGACAAATGAGCCACATGCACCTGGTGCTTGGTGCAGAGCAGTAGAAGCTTCCAGTCAGTCAACAGGTTATTTAGCTGATGGATGCTAGTAGATACGTGTTGGCATGGATGAATGTAGTAATGATTTTTGGGGAAGAAACAGTATATTTACAATGCCTGTTTCAGGAATAAACATTAGATACTTGAACTAGAAGTGACATTAAAAGCTTGATATCAACTCATAAAAGTTGAGAAATGCAGAGTTAAAGCTTAAGAGTCCTTAAGGTCTTGTTTGCCTTGGCCATTACAGCATCTAAAAAGACAATATTTTGATTCTGTGTCTCTTACAAACATGTAAGAGACGGATACGTCTCTCATGTCTGAGGAGCCATACAAGTTGGAGTAAATGACAGAGGGTCCATCTCTGATTTCTTTATTCATTGCAGTACTTCAAAGGATGGAGCAGTCTGTCAGTTTGCTTATGCAGGAAGTTTTCTTTTCAGCATCTGATTATCCTACTGACCTTTTTGTTTGGAATTGATTTTTTTTTTTCCTTTTCTTTTTGGTCATGATAAAGAGTAGTGATGATCTCAGTGTCTTGAAATTTTCTGTGTTTTGTTTTTTGCCCTGGTTGGGTATCTGGCTCCAAGCACTGAATTAACATATTTTGGTAATCCACTTGCTGCTGTAGTTCTGCAGTGAATCTTCCTCACTGGACTGGGAATGGCTTTATCTAGGAAGTGAAAAAACAATAGGCTGAAGGCAAAGTTTTAGAAAGTTTTTTTTATAATTGCTTTACGAATAGACTCAAGCTCATACGAGACCTGCAGTGATTCAGAAAAATCCCAGCTGGCTCCTTGCCACACAAATTATAAGAAACAGTTTAACAGGCAGATGTTTTAGTTATGAAACAGCCCGCCCTTATGATCAGTAGCTGTTCTGAAAGGAATCATATCCTCAAACACACCTGAAGTGGCTGCTGGGAGGAGCAATGGTACTTGTGACTTGAACGCAGAGTCTGCGTGTCATTATTAACAGATGTGGCTGGTTTATCTTGAGCATATCCTTTTGGTCGTGTTATGCAATTCCATTCATTGATAAGGTGTCCTGCTAAGCACCCAGTGAAGGGTGTCTCAAGAGGAGAAAATTTGTATGGTGATCTTTGAAACCGCAATCCACAAAAGCCTATTGTTTGTATTACTGCTGTTCATTCTTTTTACAGGTTAGAGAATACCTGAAAAGAAGCAAAGTTGATTATTTTTTTGCAGTCTAAACCAAATACTTCCCCTCTCTTGAATATAGAGAAAGGTCCTCTGCTGCTAGAGGTTATGGTTGGGGGACACTGTAGAAATGTATAGTCAGCCTCATCACAAAATGGAACTGAAGACACAGAAGAATTTACACCGTTCATTCCTGTCTGATTAATTGCTTCATCACAGATTGTCCTATCTGTTGTTAATGTAAAGAGAGAAGTTGGCTTTTCTGAGACAGCTGAGTGTCTTTGGAAGTTGGGCTTAAACTGGCTGTTTTACAGGTCAGTTGGTTTTCCGCTTTCTCTTAAACACTTTGCTGGCTGGGTGTTTGTATTTGCAGCTGAATAGCTGATGCTTCAAAAGAGAAAAGGATAAGAAAAGAAAAATTGCTATTTTTTCAGTTGCTATGAATTGATGTCAGTATCCCATCATCAACCAGTTACTCTGTCTTACTGCTGAGCTGCAGACTTGCAGCTGAAGTCTGAGCTTTCCTATAGCAAAGGTCGAGTGCTCCCCTGCCACATGCCCAGTGCCAGCATGCTGCTGTGTTGCATGAAAGCGGATTTGGCACAGTTTAGCTGGCAGTGGTGATAATTTGTTTGCCTAGTATTGTTAGTGAAAGGGTGAGCAGTGAGGCTCACTGAGTCTTGTATCCTGTAAGTTAATAGGAAGTAGTAACACTGCAGTGCATGGGATCTGAGGCTCTCCTGTGTTTCGTTTTTTGTTTTGTTGCGGTTTTTTTTTTTAAGAAAGAAGAAGTAAGAAGCTTTCATCGTTATCTAACAAAATATTGTGTAACTTTACTGCTTTTTGACTGCTGTATGCTAATAAAAATAAAATAGTGAGAGAGTGCTTCTTGCAGCTGCATTTCTCGCGTGAAGCAAGCAAGTATTACAAGTCCATGATGCAGTGTTGGTACTTGATATCCCAGAGCCAGGGTCTTACCAGATTGGGGGGAAAAAAAAAATAAAAAATCCCAGCTTCTATTTCAGTACATAATTAGTGCACTTAGCCTCCAGCAACTAGAAAGACAGAGGTCCGGTGCTAAGAAGAGCTGTGGAGGTGCTGATGAAGGGAAAGACAGATTCACCATTTTGAGCTATTTCCTTTGCCCTTAACATCACTGTTAAGCTCTGGATTTCTGATCAAAGATACCTTTTCTACCCAGGGCAATGCTGAGACCATTAAAATCAAAACTTGACAGTAAGATTTGGTATTTGGGGTTATAAACTAACTCCATTGAAAAATGCTTTCAATATCACTGGAGCAAGGCAGCGTGCAGCCTGGAAAATGTGGAGGAGGCTTCTGTGTTACATGGGTAAGATCTGGGGCAATAATGTCTGCAATAAAAAGAGGAATTTCATGGATGTTCTACCAGAGCTGGGTACCTTTCTTAAATGGAGTAGGAAGACGCAAATGGATCATTCATCCTTTCTGCAAACAGCAAATGAAATAAAAAGCTTCATTGGGTTTTGTTTTCCTTCCTTCAGGCAGCAGCTGAATTGCAATTATACTTTGATTTTTTTTTTTTTCCCCACATTATTAGAAGGAGAAAAAAAGCTATTTCTTATTACAGCATTACCAATTCAGGGATGAAAGTGAAAATGTTTATTTACTTCTGTTACGGAGGTTGCATGCATCATTCCACTTGCATTGCCATTGGTGGCAAAGCTCTTACTGTATTCAATGAGAATTGGGTTGTCCTCTTGCTGGGAACAGGAGATGCTGTGATCAGCTTGATTAGTGACAATGAAGAGAGTGTTCGGAGCAAAGGGATTGAAAAACAACTCACAAAAATGTGGAAAAATGTCTTACAAAAACATCCAGCTATCATATCTGTGGGCCTCATAATAATTTTAGGGAAATTAAACAATGCCAGTGGACTCTGAAAACATGAGGTGATCAGTAAAAAATACCCGATTGTTGGAAAGTTCTTCCCTGAGGGAAGAAGTCTCTCTTTGGAAAATAATTCTTTCAAAACCGATACAGCAAAGATGTTAAAATTAACGTTTCCAAAGCATAACATGAGAGGCGTGTGGCTTTGGTGTGGTTTCGTTTGTCTCTAGGCAGCCTCTGTGGGTGCCCCAGCTTGGCAAGGCTCGATACCTGCACGCGCACGAGGGGGGCCAGGGGCGTCCCTGCAGCGCTCTCCAGATGTGGAGGAGGCCCAGGTACTGGGTTCCCAGTCTACGCAACCGACCTATGCTGCTCTGTGCTCAGGGCTTTTAAATGGGGTTAGTTATCTGAAGACTTGCTTGTGCAGAGTAGGAGATGGAGAGTAGCTAGTGTATTTTAAATTTGTGCTTCTCGTGCTGGCAGGCATGGAGCAGAGCTAATTCTGTTGGAGTTTTACAGTGTCTGAGCCAAAGTTTATGTAGTCCGTGTCTCTTCTGTTTGGTGAATGATCCTCAAACAGAAAGTAATCAGTCTGTCTTTTTTGTTAAAGACCAAAAAAAAGCACCCTTGAAATTGAAGACAGGAGAACGTGTGTTCAGAAAGGAACACAAATGACTTTTTAAAATTGTTAATGCCTTGCTCCAAGTAGAAAGGTTTTAAATTTAAACAACAGTTTTAAAGTGATGAAAAATGACTTAAATATGTCCTTTGTTCTAAATCTTTTGATGCATTTGCTTTCTCTTGAGAATAAACTTGAGCAGAGCAGCGATAATTCTCTAATGGTGCTAACTTTTAATTCTTTACTGGCATTTATATTTAGAAACCCAAACCTTCAGTACTTATTCAGGACTGGGTTAATGCAACCCTGGGTTTGTTCTGCCACTACCTGAGCACACGGAGGGAACGGGTTCTGGCCAGGCTTTGCACAGGCACATACCTGAAGCACCAGCTGCCATAGCTCTTGGGAGAGCTCCTTGCACCCAGGAGGAGCTTAATGGTCCCACAGGCCAATTACCGTTTCAGCGGGCTGAAGCCACCCTGGGACTTTGCTTGCCTTAGATCTGAAAACTTTCTACTCTTCCAAGAAGAATAGAGAGGGGGAAACAACTCTGTTAGACACACACGAGTTACTGGGCTGTGAACTGGGAGTTGGTGGTTCTTGGAGAGCTGAGAGGAAACTAATTGATGGAAGTCCCAGCTCCACACCCTTGTTTTACTGCAAGAGTCAGTATCCCCTGGCTTCAGCAGCTGCTCTTCCTTTTCCTTGGGTGCAGCCAGGATTCATGTTACTCCTTATTATAAGAAGCTTGATACTTCGTAGTTCAGTCTGTCTTCTCCATGCTCATCCTATGCAGGTGGGAATGCAGTTACTCCCTGCTTCTTGGGTGTTCGGAGGTGATGGAAAAAAGCATGAAGCAGATGTTGGTAAAAATGGGCAGATTAATTGGTTTGGGTTGGATTCGTGGGGTTTGTTTTTTTTTAGTTTTGGTGGGGTTTTTTGTTTTGTTTTGTTGGGTTTGGTTTTTTTCAGCACTGCTTTTTCTGAAGAATAGCATTTCACAGAGGGGGTATGTCATTATTGCAGATTTCAGACTGGGTAGCTTAATTGATCGCTACCCAAATGGCACATCCTTGTCTTTAATAATTATTTATCCTGCTAGATTAAACACCATGCATTTTAACTGGTTTTGGGGAGGAGGGGAGAGAGAGGAGGAATTGTCAGCAAACACTGAAATGACTATTCCTGATCCTCCTTATATCTCCAGTTGCTGCAGGAATTCTAATGCTGCAATTTCAGATTCTTTCTCAGCTTCTTGGTCTTGGAAGTTTAAGCAGGCGTGTACAGTGGTAGGCAGCCTGCAGGATTGGGCTTTTTGGGTTTTAAAGATTTGCTGCTTATACTGTGCTTCCTATTTTCAAATCAATTAATGAACTTCTGGTGACTGAACTTCCCTTTCAATGTTTGTGAGGGTGATCCCAGGCTTAAGAGCACCTTCTATTTTATCAACTCTTTTTTTTTTTTTTTTTAATATAGTTTTGGTTGTAGTTCTGTCTGTCTCGCTTTGAAGTGCTGTTGTTGGCAAGTTTTGATTCTTTCCATGGCCACTTTTCCCCTCTACAGAGGAAGGTGTGTCTGTAAGACAGAAATGTGTATCATCCTATGAAACCTCAGTCTCAATGAAAAAGAGTAGTGCCAGAAGATGAGGCAATGACATTCTGACCAGCTGAAAAACTTTGCACCTCTGTAATGCATCATCGTGGGCTTTCCCCACCCTTGGCCAAATTTCCGCAGGCCTTGCCCTAGATGAGGGATGACCGTGGCTACGAAGACTACAGAGCTCTCAGACTGAGAAGTCGTTCACAGTAAAACATACCAGTTTCCACGGTAAGGTGTACCAAACCTGGGCTGATAATATTTTTTTTTTTTCCCTTTTGCCCATTATCAGCTTGTAAATTTGTGGTATGGTTCTAGAAATCTGTGTCTCTTCGGGAGAAAATCTGATTTGAGGAATTTGGAAGCAAACCCTGTTTGGCACGGAGTTTCTTTAGGAAGGCTTTTGTCTTGCAGCCCTGTTGTTTCCCAATTGATTGAAATGGTTTGGAGAGGAGGAGGAGCATGAACACTATGGTCTTTACTTTCAGCTTAGAAAACAAGTATTTGCATTACTTAAATTTTCTTTTCACTGGATTTTTCTCAAAAAACTCAGATCTATAAAGACCTCTCAGTGTTTCTGAGACATCGGAAAAAAGTCATCCAGGCATGACATCTTTAATTGAGTTTACAAAGCTGGGGAGATTTCAGGCCCCATGCCCCTCCGTTTAGCACTGGGGTAGTTTTTAAAAAATGTGCATTGCTCACTTTACTCCACTGAATCTATGGCACTACCTGGGATGAATGTTGGATTCTTTTCTTCATTCATTTACTTTCTCTTTCTGATTATGTGTTTTCACATTGCTTTCAGTTAGAGTAAGTATCAGGGTGTGTTAGTCTTTAGCATGTGAACAATAACCAATTTCTACCATCAAAGGTGAGGCAGTAAAAGCTGCAAAATATGCAGGTTCTGGACTGGCATTCAGTATTCCTTCTCCTTTTCTGGACTCTTTCCACCGACAGCCCTTCAGGTGAGTGGGGTGAGGTGAATTGCTCTGGTCAGAGACACAGGCTGTGGGTACCTCAGTGCTGTAGCCACCATGAGCACAGCTGCTCCATCCAAAGCTGTGCTGCCTCTATGTAATACCTGATTTTTGGCGCTGGTAGTACCTCATGTTGCCTGGTACAAAGTACCTGCATATTGTCTAGTAGTCTGGATAGATTTTACAGCTCACACTGAAGTCTCTGCAGTCAGAATTATGCTGTTATCAATAACCTCTACTTTCCAGTTCACAGTTTGCTTTAACTACAGACCAAGTGATGTTACGTATATTCTTTGGTTGACTTATGTAGTTTCTTCTTGATTGTACTTGTGCAACTGTTTGGGGGCCAGACTTCAAAACAATATTCCTGAAAGAAGCTGATTTAAATAGATTTTTCTCTAATCCACATCACTTTGACTTACACAAGGTTCCACAAATGTCTGCCTCAACACAGCTGAGAGAAGGACCAAAGCATGATGTTAAAGCATGGATGAAATCTTGATTTAGTTTTTCCTCATCCTATGTCCAGTGTTTTCAGTTGCTGTAGCATTATATCCCAAGACCACTAACACTGCTGTTACTCAAAAACAGTGTTAACAGGAGTTAGTGCAATGCAGCAGGAACATTAAGTTCTGCAATGCTGCTACAGTGTGCACAAGCCAAACAACCTGTGGGGCTCCCTGGATGTGGTCTTTGCACTGTTACCAGCCTGCACAGGAAATTTAAAGTTTGCTTTGCCTATTTCACCTGCACACAGCCACTTACCATAGCAAAACAAGCCCAGTGATGATGCCTGTAAGGCTCTTGACTTTGTCAACGTGTATTTTTGTTACCTTTCCTGCCTCTGTTTAATCTACTTTTATGATGGTAGGCAGTGCTGTGGTAGATGGCTGTCATTCCTGTAAGTGCTGCCCTTTTTTGCCTTATTCCTTTGCCCATGCAATTTGAAATGTATACACCCTCTGGCCGTTGTGTCGTTCCCCTCACCTGCAGTGTACCCAGAGCCTCCCAAGCTGGCCTGCCGCTGCACGCAGTATTGTCGTTAGTGCAGCAGGTAAAACTGGAGGGTTATTTCTAGGCATGCGTTAATGTAAAGGAGCTGATGAATGTCATCACAAGCCTGTGGTGTACCTTAAGGAGTTCTAACCTTCAGGATTGCTGAAGGATGCTTGTTCACAGTGTAGGCAGATTTTTATCTACAGTTCAGATTTCTAGTCTAAACGCCTGTGAATGCTTTCTTATTTCTTACTGTTGCATTTGAAAAATTTCTTCTCAGTCATAGTTGTTGAAACCTTATTTCCTTGTGTGTGGATAGTTTTTATATAGTTGGTTTTATTTTATATATAAAGCACTGAAAGAATAATGATCATTGTATTCCACAGTTGATATTCTGCAGTTTTAAGTGATAAATTGTCTAAAAAAGTTTTTTGAAAGAAGGAGGGTTTTTTCTGCTGACTCTGTAATCTTTTTGGTTTTCCACAGATTCTGTAGCATGAGCGCCATTTGTTTGTAGTTTAGTATTTAAAATCCTGCAGATTTGGGCATGTGGAATTGTTCTTTAGGTGCTTTAATTATATTTTTTTTATTATTATTTCCCAGATTATCTTTGTTGGTAATCTATATATAAATAGTCTATTATAATGCCTAATCCTTTGTTAAAGGACCTGGAAGGATCAATGGTTCTGTAAAAGAATAATTAGCTGCTTTTTCCCCGTTACACTGAATTGAATTTTCAGTCTGCATTGTATTGACTTTTAACAGTTTATTGAAAATGAGATTTGAGAAAGTCTGACTCTCACCTGACAGGCTAATCAGTCAATTGCTAATAGACCTGTGATGCTCCACAGCCACTAGCTAATAGATTTTCTATTGTTCCATCCTTGCTGATCAGATAATCTGTTTCAGTAGTTGAGCTAAGGTATGCCCAAATGGCACTTCTCAGAGCATGAAGACCCTAAAATTTCCTTATACAAAGTTTCCATTGATTCCACTTTGTAATTTGCACGCTTCTTACCTGCTTTTCTCCCCTTCCTCTTCCAACTCTGCTGTTTATTTAGTCTAGAGATCCTGAAAGGTAGGAGACTCATGGTTCTGCAAACTTCATTCTCTTAACATCCATGCAGCAGCTAGCACATAGAAGGCAGGAGCACGCTTCCTTACCCTTGGTGTAGCTGTGGTGAGTGGTGGCTGCTCTGTCAGCACTACCCTCCGTGGCTGTGGCTGCATTCACGAGACTTCTGGGTGTCATGGCTGCTCCTTTCTGGTTGGGACACACAGATGCAGAGTAGTGTCACGTGCTGCAGCTTCACTTGTCAGAATGCAAGTAATGTCAGAGTGTGGGTAAAACTTTTCTCTGTAAGGAAGCTAAAGTTTAGAGAGCTCCCTAAAAGCCTGTAATCTGCCGTGAAATTTATGAGGATAAAAATGGACCATCACAGATGGACATTATTAACAAATGAGTTAATGCCAATGAAGCATGAAAGGGAAGTGAAAACGTAGTGGATGATATTGTTTCTCTGTAAGAATTAGACTCTAAAAATAAGCCTTTGAGTTCATCTTGTGTACTGCTGCACAGTGTGGATTCATCCAGGAAAGCATGTCTCCTTGCCTCTGCTAGGACTACTCTTGAAATTAAACCAGTGTGAAAGATACTGCCAAAATACTACATGGAAAAAAGAAGTCTGACTGTGAGGAGCATGTCTGGGCTCTGTAGGTCTAAATATGAGCAAGCGAAGGTGCTTGGAGTTCTGTCAGTAACTCTGCAGTGAGCAGCCACCTCTGTTTCTGCACAGAAACAGACAACTGGTTTTAACCAGGATCAGAAGTTAGCAGCTCCTCCTTTTTTATCTATAAGCTTAATAGGACAATCCATTAAATTATTTATCTTCAGGGGAGGGGAAGAACAGTAAATAGGCAAAAAATTCTATTTGAGTCTCTGCATTGTTTTGTGTACTGCACATCCCCACCCATCTCCTGGTCCTGACAGTTTTCATTTTCAGAAATTTTAGCTTAATGAATGTTGGGATGTGGGAACGGATGGATGGACGCACCCACACACCCACACCACACCCCTTTCATAATAATTTATTGATGTGTGGACAAATCACTTATTCCTAAAAATAACAAGAAATGGTTTTAAGGGTAGTTCCCAAGCAATGTATTTAAAAGAAGAAAACTACCACCTTTATGATCAATTTCCACTTCTTTACTAGAACTGTAAAAATAATCTTCAAAGAAAGTATTCCATGTGTTAGACATGGAAGTGTTGATGCAGCGATACATCCAGCTTTGAATACAGAAATTATTTATGGAAAGATGGTTGTGCCATGAACCTGAGTTTTAAAAACTCAGAATGTTTTAGAGACTCCAAATGTAGTTTCATGTTGTTGTTGTTGCTGTGTTTATGTGACTTTGAGCCCTGGAAATCAGGGCTTGTTAGACCTCTTAGGCTTTGGTCTAGTTTCGCAGTCTTTGCTGTCTAGCCTGCACTGCAGTAATGGTAACTTTTTTACGCTGCCCTTGATTTGAGTGGTGAGCTTTTAAAGTCAAATGAAAATGGTACTGATTTGCTTAAACTGTTTCTATTTAATATCAATGCCTGAAGCGCGATGGCTCATTCGCAGCTCTGAGTTGTGAGTTTGAGCCACATGGTGCTGTCAGGTGTGAGGTGAGAGCTACTCCATAGCCAGTGTCTTGAATCGAAAGGGAGAGAAAAGAAACTTATACCAGTAGGTTTGCCTGGAGGGTGGTTGATAAATTAAAAGTAAGTAGCAAATACTTCTAGGGATATAGGGGGGGGAGGAAAGAGTTTTCTGGTTAAGTGATACTTTAAATAAGGTCACAAATGCATTTCTTTTCTTGAAGTTCGCCGTTGCTGCTGGCTTAAGCGCTAAGTGCATAATGAGACAGAGATCTTTAGCTGATAATGTTGTTCATCAGACTCTGTGAAGCAGCCAGCCAAAATATTTAAATTGTTTTGAAAGATGAAGGACTGGACAACAGAAACCAGAAACTGCCCTGAGGGAATGACCCTGATTTCACAATTCCTTTTTTAACTCATTATCCTGTTTTAAAGTCACAATTTTCATGATACGGACTTTTAGAAGAGCTCTTGGGCCTAACCTTTTCTTGAGTTTTGATCATTATTTTGGTACTTTGCTGGGAGATTTAACCCTTTGAGACCCTGCCCAGATATATTCCATGGGTGTAAGGTAGGATCCTTAACTTCTTTAGATGGCAGTGTTCCCCGAGTAATGCTTAAAGCGGTTACAGACCTTTTGGGAAAACACATTTCATTTTTTTGTTCAAATATTGTCAACATCTTTCTTGAGAATAGACACTGTTTTACACGAATGGGGAAATGATCTAATTCTACTCATGCTGGCAGTGATTTTTTCCCAGGTAAACAACTCTAGTGCTGTCCCTGTGTTCCCTGCTATGCACCGGGAGTGCGGTGCCTGCCCTTCTAATTGCTGACAGTTAGCTATTTTTCCACGTAGAGACTCCAAGGAGCTGGCACAATCCATGATCTTTTGAGTCATCGTATCTAAGGATCCTGGTGCTAACACAGGCTGTGCCATGTAGTTTTAGGTCCTAGCTGCAGAGAGCCATTTGCAAGTGTAGAGCCAAAGTAACTCCAAGAGCCAAAGTAATTCCAAGACAGTAGCACCTTGAGAACCTGAAAACCTCTGATTTGAGCTTGCAGTAGCTCTGTCCCTGCCCAAGCCCGCTAGCTTGGCTGTGCTCCATATTATATTTCAAAATGTCATGTTATTGGACAAATACAGACATACACCTTTGTATATGTGCATAAATAAAAGAAATTGGTGTGGAGAGAGAAATTCAAATCAAATACAGTGGAAAAGATTCCAAAAGCTAGAAAGCAGTGCAATTCATTACCATTTCTTTTCACAGATTTTGTGGTTTACATCATTCATCATAATTTTCTTGAGAATTTTCTGCCAGAAAATTTATTGGATAAGTTTGAGTTTAGATCTAGTGTTAAGTACTATTTCAGTCTGTAGAAGAGCCCCAGACAGCAATGGAGATGCCTTCTAAGATCTCAGGCAGGAATGAGTTTGGATCCTTGATACTATGGTGTCAGCTGCTAAAGACAGGAGATTTCATCATTCTTTACCACAGCCAGGAATTACTTGATGCTGAGTTTTATATTTTTTTAAATGTCTAAGATTCTATTTGAAGTTAAAGAGAAAAAAAGAGAAAAGGAGTGGGTTTGGGAAGGAAGGGGAAAAAGGGGGGGGGGGGGGGGGGAAGAGAAAGCATTGGAACAGGAGCACTGGAGCATCACATTGTCTGTGGAAGGGCCTGAAAGATATTTTTGTCTTGAGGAGCACACTCTCAGCATCCCTAGACATGGGAAACAGCACACCAACTTTTTCACTCCTTTCAGTGATTCTTTACCTCCTTCCCTTCCAGAGGTCAGCCAGCCTCGTTGGTTTGCTTACTCACAGGATAACCAAGTGAGAATAAGCATGCCCTGTTTCAAAGAGCAAAAAAGGCAGCAGTGGAGGTAGGAGTTTGGTGAGTGCATCTAAGCCTCCAGCTGAGGATTTGGGCCAGAGATGTCTCATGAAAGGGAGCAGTTAACCCCCAGGGCCCTTCAGCACACCCCTCTTGGTAGCCACCATGAGCTGAGCCCGTCCCTCTGCCTCTCTGAGGAACTCCAGCACTTGTACTTGGTAGTGATTTAAAGAAAAATCAAACCCCTGATTGGATAGCAATTATTTGAACTGTGTCCTGGTGGGAAAGTGTATGTATGTGTGAAATAAAAAGGATTAGTGGCAACACTCTGCAGAAAAAGATCATGGACCTAAACCAGGCAGGCTGTGTGTGACCTGCTCGAAGGCAGGAAGACGAACTCCCCTTCCCCTTTGAGGGGGGCAGGTGCAATCTGCCCTTCTGTGGTTTGAGTTGGTAACAGTTGGCAATTTGTAATAGTCGGGTTTTTTGAGAGGATAATCCCAGGTTAAAAACAAACAAAAGCTGGAAGGAGGCCTGTATTTTGTGACAGCTTTCCCAGCAGAGAGCAACTTTGTAAAAGAGGAACTGCATATGCTATCCTCTTATATTTTAAATGGTTTTTTTTTCAGGCACTTGTCTTACCTTTACCTGATTTGGTGATTTCTGAGCACCTTTGAATGCTGGAATGGTTTAATTCTTAATTCATTTTGAAAACTAGATCAAAGTGTGTTTTGTAGAACAGTATGGATTCTGACAACATTGAGTGCCCTTTCTAATTAAAGAATATTGAAACTTAGTAAGGGATTCTCAAAAGACAGTGTATGTTTTCAATCTGGAAGTTGCCCTGATGACAAGCCAAGTGATGGGACAAGAGGAAACAGCCTCAAGTTGTGCCAGAGGAGGTTTAGGTTGGGTATTAGGACACATTTCATCACTGAAAGGGTGGTCAGGCATTGCACAGGCTGTGCAGAGAAATGGTGGAGTCACCATCCCTGGAGGTGTTAAAGACATGTAGATGTGGCACGTAGGGACATGGTTTAGTGGTGGACTTGGCAGTGCTGGCTTGACAGTTGGACTTGTTCTTAAAGGTCTTTTCCATCCTAAACGATTCTATGTCATATGGATACTTCCAAAAATGCCCAGTTGCCATTTTTCTCTCATTTTTCCTAGCCAGTGTCTTAGCACCCACCTGACTTTTTCTCTATACAAAAAGCTAGATATTGCAAGGCTGACTGGAATTCCTGGCTTACTCTTTGGGAGCTTGATATTTCAGAAACCATTATGAATTTCTAAGGAATTCTTTGTCAAAATCTGTCCATGGTAAGCTTCCACAAGATACAGTACCGCTGAGGTAAACTGCAGAGGAAATATTCTTTGGATCTCTTTGGAGGTCTCCAAATATGAGAGTGAAATGGGAAAGATTTACGTTCTCTGGACCACACATAAGCAGCTTCAGATGAAATCATGGCTCTTCCTAACAGGCATTTAAAAGAAGAGGTCAGTGCAGCTGTGCGTGGCGCTCAGGAGCGCGGGGCTCCGTGGGCTGGGTGCGCTTGGAGTGCAGCTCCTCCGGGGAGCTGAGAAAGAGGTACCTCTTGGAAGGCCGCCGTTTAGGTTTCATCTCTCAGGCTGGGAAACCAGGAAACTATTATGTCATTAATCATCTATCCAAATATGCCTGCATATTATATAGACTCCATTGTTTATAAAAGGAAATTATCCATTTAATGAGTAATAGCAAAAGAAGGGGAGAGGGGAGAGAAACCCACTCCTGTATCCATTAAGACAAATTTCCTTGCAGGGAAAAGCCTTCTGTTTCCCATAATGAATTCCTCTGCAAATAGAAACATAAACTAAGCGCTCCTGCTATGCTAGTGATAGAAGACAGGGCATATGTATACTTTATGTATATTAAAATAATTGTGCAATAGGTGTAGAATAGAATTAGATGCCACTGTGACATAAATGCGTAGGCTTTGTAAAAATGTGGGGCAAGTTTAGCATGGCATACGTTAGCTTGAATTTCTTGAACTCTGTTAATTGTTAAATATTTTTTATTAACATTTAACAATAAATGTTAAAATGTTAATTAAAAAAAGATGCCTAAGGAGTCCCTTTGTTCCTGTGACATTCTTCCTTCTGTTCCTGCTACCCATTTCTTTAATGTAATTATTTCTGAAATATGTTAATACAAAGCTAGCTATGAACACCCTAGACCTTTAACAGTGTAAGGTACCAAGATATGAAAAAGCAAATCATGTAAAGGGCTGTGTTATCTTCCAAGGGGGAGAGGATGTCAGGCTGTTGGTGAAAGTAGTGTTTGCTTGTGACAGCAGCAGGTTTGTTGATTACTGTAATAGGAAAGGACAACAGCGCTAAATGGATAGGCAAAAAGAAATTTTAGACCAGAATACAGACTTCAGCTCTCATAGACAAATTAGCTGCAGAAAAGGGAGACCACCTTTCTTAGACACAAGGTCACTGATTCAAACGGTAGACTGGAGCCATTGCATTGACTCCTACACATGCTTTGAAAATGTAAAGCTGAAGCAATCAATTAACACATCTGACTGTTGTTGATCAGGAAAATATACTGTTTGCTGGCTGGCTGTATCTGTTACAGTTCCTTTGAAAAGTCACTAACAGCAGGATCCAAAATCCTCGTTGGAGAAAGATGGAGTGGAAAGATAAAAGATCTAAGTAAGAAAAACTGGAAAGGTAGAACTGGTGTGAACAACAGCTGCACTTATATCTGTGTATGATTTGTCATCTTTCTAAAATTATTTCATTGCATTTGCCTGTTTGCAGGGTACCAACTGTTTTCTTCCGAAGCCTCAGTGTTGCAGAAGCCAAGTATTGTCAGTAAGATCTCTCGAAATTTGATGTGGCCTATTGAAGCTAGATGGCATGTTCACATGGGGTTAAAAAAGAAACAGAGAATAAATTTATGTTGTATCATCCTAATGTATCATTTGGTGGCCCTGTGAGCTCCACAGCTGTATTAGTATGAAAATAAAGAGACTTTGCCATGGTTGTGGAATACATTTTCAGGTTATTTAACCCAATTCCCAACTTTTGCACTTTAGAATATAGTTCCTTCACTCCTAAATGACAGAGACTTTGGGAAACTTCATTTTCAGTAAGAGTTTCATTTTCAGTCAGAATTTCTAAGCTAAAATTTAGTGGAAGGACAAGATAAACTTAGTAATTCCAATTGCCGCCTTGAATTTGTGTTAAAATGTAGCACTCTGGTTTTTTCACATTATTTTTTTTTTTGTGCTGTTACACTGTGCTCTAGTAATGGAGGGTAGAATGAGTAGCTTTACAGGAGGAGGAGGAGACATCTGCGCTTTCACAGGCGCTTAGTCACTTGTGCTTTTTAGAATTGCCATATAGCCCTGGTCCAGGGAGAGAATGACCTGAGGAGCATCAGTGTGCAGCAGCTGGGTTGTTAATTGCCTCCCCTACACGCTGACTGAGATGCGAAAGGCTTTTGGTGTAAACAAGGTACCTAGTGTGTTCGCAGAACTTACAAGCCATTCACCTGCATGGACAACCCATCTTGGTTAAGATTAAATGACACATCGTAACTTTTGCTGTTTCTTTCCATTTCTACAAAAGGTATTACATAAAAGTTTAGATGTATTTAGGGGAGATATAAAAGAGAGTGATGACATTTGTATGTGAAACTAAAAGAGTTAACTTTTTTTTTTAACTTAATTTGGTCTAGCAAAAGAGAAGATGGCATTTTGATTACAAACATCACAATGGGAATGATCTAACAAGCATTTTTATGCCGACTTTACCCTTTTCTATGCATTTATTGCAGTTGATTTCTTTGCACTCAGATCAGTGTTTGCTGTCATTACCACACGTGCACTGCAACTTAACCTTGCACTTCATTACTGACCAAAAACAATCACTACAAGTACAACCCAAACATTCTAACTTGAAAATAAAAATATGATGGTTTTTATAACCCATAAATATACTTTTTGAGTAATAGGATAGCATCTGTAAATCAGCATTCATTTCCCTTAAGTCAAGGAATTCTTCTGAGCCTAAATTGACTGAAGTTTGAAACAAAATGTAGTAGTACCCAAATGATGAAATGCCACAGAAATCTACGACAATTGATCTGTGGTTTATTAAAAGTATTAAAATTTTCTTTAAAGCAATATAAACTTGTTCAGGGGAACTTTTTCTACTGTATCCCGAAGGCTGTCACTAGGACTTCAGTTAAGATTGTTTAAAATGACAACATAAGTTTACAGTGTGGCACGTAACATCTTATTCCAGCTCTCCTCTCCTGACTTGTCTCGTGGCGCTGGGTAAGCCACTTCACCCTCGTCCCATGTTTTTCTCACTAGCATGCATGTTCTCACTTACCTTCTGTTTCTTTTGTTTTTTAGTAAGTATTGTAGGTGCCTTGGGCCAGGAACAGTGTTTCTGCTTTGTGTATGTCCTAGCATGGTAGAATGACCGATCTTGCTTCAAAACCTCTGGGTTCTACTGTAATAGTAAATAAAATCATAAATAGTAAATAACAACCCCATAAGCACTTTCTAGTTTACCACAAACAGCTTTTGTTCATAATATATACCTTGCCTATTTTTTAAAAAAATAATTAAACCATGTGAAGTCAAGATAAAAATCCCAGAGTACTCGGATACAATTAAAATATAAATTGGCTCTCGGGAAGAAACACTGTGCACTTGAGTCACTTGAAAGGAAAAAAGAAAGTGGGTAGAAATGCTGTATTGCTGTCTAGATGGAAAACATGTCAAATATGCATGAAACTCTCGGCCCAGGGGGTGGGGAGGTTGAGAAATGGAATGCGAGGGTTTTTTTTATCAGCTAAAAGAGACCATTTGCTTTCAGCCTCACCTCTAATCCTGATAAAAGAGTTTATTGAACTCAGATGGTTTTCAAAGAGAATTGAAGGGCACGCTCTAATTTTATTTCTCAGAGAAAGTTGAAATGACGATGTTGCCTTCATGTTCTCAGTGCTTCTTCAGAGCTGGAAAAAAAGCAGGAACAAAGCAGAAAAAAACCCACCCTGTCTGCTCCCTCTTCCCGGGCCTGGTGACAGGGTGTTTTTATTAACTTTGCTTGTACTTCCATGCCCTCTAGTAAAGCAACATGGAATCCGGCACAGGGCTGTAGCACAAGCTGGGGGACAGCCCGTGCTGCTCGCTCTGTAGCTTTCACAGAACCCGGGAGTCAAAAGCCTGGAAGGACGGAACCGGGAGGGGGGACTCGGCAGTTTCCCATTGCATCTCCTAGGATGAATCTCTTTGAAAATATCACCACAACTGCTGTTTCAAGTCCCCTTTGCTTTGCCAAATCCTGTTGTATACCCTGGCCTGCTTCAGAGGGGTCTATGAAAGATACAGAAAAGTGAGGTTAAATATGCTGTGCTTGCATATAGTTTAAAAAAATAGTCCAAATGTCCATTAGCAATTGCTTAAGCAAGCAACAATTGCACAGACTGGAAAAAGTGAAATACCACAGCTGTTTCTTTACATAAGTTTTGTAGAAACAGTCCCTGGAAAATGCTGGTGGACAAGCTGAAGACACTGACTGTACTTTGGGAAAGATGTGGGATGCTGTAACGGTTGCTTTGAAGCAATATTGAAGGACATCAGGTTGCATTCATGCAGCGAAGAGTCTTATGCACATATTTTAATCATGTGGGGATTTTTGCGGTTGTGAATCTTTTTCTCTCTTCCTTTTGGACGTCTACAGACAATTATTGGATGAAAGGAGCTGGGTAGCTGAAGGAGCTTCTCATTTTTGTAGAGGAGGAGTAGGGTTTTCTTCTCTGTTTCTCTGTTTGTGACTGCCAAAGAAAGTTGTCATACCTTCACTTTTTTTTTTTTTTTTATAGGCTGCCTTTATAGTTGGTCTGTAATACACACTCCTACTTCTGAAATACCTTGTTCTGTTTGAAATTTATGATTTTCTTATTTGCTGAGGTTAAAAAAGGTATCTTGCTTGGCTACCTTTTCGTTACAAGCCTGGAATTATGCGAGCGGCTCTTTGAATGCCTTGATAAAGACCATGGGAATGAGCAAATGGCCACTGAAAGCTCAGGAAGATGAAAGGATGGTATGAAGACATTTCTTCTGGTTTTTTGGCAGTCAGTGGATCAGGTCCTGCATCATTCTTTACTCAGAGGTCATGAACAATGCCTGCTGATTTGATCTTTTCTGCTTAGTATGTAATATTGAAGAGTCGAGGGTTCTTCCACTGTATAAATTACTTCTGATTATTTTTTAGTTTCTCCTAATCTACTTGTAATTAAGAGAGGATAGAACTTTTTAATCAACTGCTAGTGGGGAAAGGTTAATTTAATAAGCTTGATCATTTATCAGCTAATAAATTGTAATAGGAAATGTCATTACTCTGTTACAGTGTATGCTGACCTGTTCTGCCATTTGTTTCTTACCCAGTGTTCGCAACTTGTGAGCCATCTTTTTTTGTTTCTAACGGGGTTTCTGTCTCTTAGTGCAGTTTGCCAGTGTGGTAAATTCGTCCTTTCGTATGGCTAGCCCCGTCCTTGTATTATGCATGAATCTTCTTTGTTTTCAAGGCCGCCAGGTCTCCAGATCCATAAATATTCCATGAATAGAAAGGCCCTTATGCTTGCCTTCTGGACTGGAAGTGGTTGAGAAAGAAGAGAGGTTACAGAAGTAAGGGGATGGGGCAAATGCTAAGCAATTCTTCAGTTAATTCTTAAAAAAAAAAATAGAAAAATGGAAAAATCTTTGTGAATTTCTCCTGCCTTCCCCCTCCATTTACAGCACGTTTGAGCTGCTTTTTACACTGGAGTGGTACAAGAAACTATTTTGTTATTTAGTTCCTGACATTTCTAATGTCCTTGGAACATTTTTAGTGTCGAATACCAGAGAATGGGAGGAGGAGGGTTAACAATGGTTTGAAGTCATCTTGTTGTTAATCGAATGTTATTTGTGTAATTACCTAGTGAAGATGTAATGATATGGCACGGAATGTGACTGTGGCTTGCAGCATCTATAATAATAGGGGTGAAATATTTACAGTTTTCTTCTCCAGGTAACAGTTTTACTTGTTCATTTTATGCATCCGTATAATGTTTTTTTGTCTTTGTGTGATTCAGTTGTTTTTATGTTGTTTTTTTAACTTTTAGCTTCCCTTCCTATTGCCAGAGTAGCACCTGCTGGCTAGAATTGATACAATTGCCATCTTTAGCAAATAATTTATCTCCTTTATTTCAGATTTATTCAGGACATTGCCTTATCTGTTTCTTTGCTTAGAGTGGTGCCAATTGCCGGAGAAATCGCCAGCAGTACCTTAAAGAAGGGTCTAATTTTTATTCAGGAAGTATGAAACAGGATGCAGTGCTGTGGTTAAAAGTACATTTGTGCTCTCTTTTCCCTGATATATAAGCTTTTGCTCCTAGACATATTTCAGATCCTGTCAAAGTTCTCATGCCAAGCCAGAGTATCTTGAGCTTCATCTCTGTTCCTTAATATATGTGAGCTAACTTTAAAAATGACCACGTGATCTGATGGTTGGATCTGTTCAGTAGATGCCATTAGCTGGAAGAACAGTGATGGAGATACTGGAATGAAAAGCAATGGCTAGGTCTGCATGGGGATTTTTTGTCCTTGTTGAAATGCAGTCAGTATTGTGTTATCAGGGAAATGCTGCTGCAAACTCCTGAATTACACGCTGAGAGGAGCCTGACAGTGAGGGGTATGCTTCCCCTACAATTCCCACACTGCACCTCAACAAAAAAAGAAAGTGAGGTACCTGTGCACTTTAAGTTACATTGTGGACTTCTGAGAAAATTAGTTTTATCTATCAAAGTTATAAATGTGTGCAGAATGAAATGGTGTAGTGCTAGTCAACATCCAGCTGGGATTGACCTGAGGCACCACATGGACATTTTGTGAAAAAAACAAACAAACAAACGAACTGGATTTAGCCTGTCTGTGGACACTTAAAATGTTGAGAAAAGCTGTCCTTGGAAAGTGGTGCCGTCTGGTACATGACAAAGAGGGAACAAGTGTCTAAGAAACTTCTTATGAGTCTAAGTACAAGGTTTGTCTTTACCGAGTACAAGTGTGACTTCGTAGTACCCACAGAAAGGGAGAACGGGAGGGGAGACCTCTGTTAGAGACTGGGAGCTGTCTCGTCTGGCTGTGGGCCAGGGAGCAGAATCTTAATGGGAGAAAACCATGAGTTGCCCAGGAGTCCTCCAGCACTTACCTCCCTTGGGCTCACCCAGCTGGCTCAGCAGTTGCAGTATTTCAAGATCTTCGTTGTATTATGTGCTGAATTTTTGAGGCATTTATTTCTTAGGTTGGTAGGGAGTTACAAGTGACCATGGGATCTTGTACTATATAAATGGTGAGCTGTGGCCCAAGCCCTACAGACTTTCCAAATTACACAGAGACATAACATGGTTTGAATAGTGCGATGGTGGAAGTTAGTGGCAGTCAAAGACGCAGTTTGGATCTGTGTTTCTCTGCTAGCCTATGCTGTCTGTTTAAATAATACTGTAAACAGTCATGGCGACAAATAAATGATAATTACATCTAAAAGCTAAATGTTTGCAAGTGTAAGCGCTGCACATAGTCTTCATTGTGATGTCTTCTGTAGAACTGCATAAAATAGGAACTTGTTCTGAAAAGAGAATCTTTACATTTAGAAACTCAAACTTTTCACCTTGCAGTTCACCACTGTGCATCCCCTGGGCTTCAGCTAGCTGTAGGTAACCGCTTCCTGTTTTTTTCCTTAGTTTGAAACCTCAAATCTTAAAAGTATTTTAACTTTGCATGTCTCGGAAGCCTGCACATCTCAATGCAACCACCTGCTACTCTCTGCACTAGACATGAATTTGCCATTTTGTAGCAGTTTGGTGAATACTGCGTTGAACTATTTAAAAATCTGAAATAAAAGCAAAGAAAGTGAATAGATAATTTATTATGCTGCTTCACAGTGAGAAAAAAAGAAGCTCACTAAAGAGGTAAAACCTTCCTCTTACATGCACTTAATGTATTTTCTGTTGGTTTGCTTGCGTATGAGTTGTTTTAACTATCAGTATAGTCTGTGAACTTGGTTGCCCAGTGCTTACACTCCCTGTGTTTTTTCACCTTGTGTTCTTGCTCCCAAGAGGAGACAAGAGTGTAGGAAAGGCCAGACTGGATTTTTGCAGAGCACAGCTTGCAGTTCTCATCACTGTTCAATTTCTAATTATTCTGTTATCTCTGCTCCTGAAATACAGAGGATTTTCAGGGTGAGTGCTGGGAGCTGGAAGGAGGAAGGGAAGGAGTATTTTTAGCCAGGAATGTGGGGTTAGACCATTTTCTTCCCCGCTTTGCCTGGTGCTGCCCTGACCTCTGATAAACTCGAGGGGAGTTAGGACTGGTGTGGAATTTACTCACACTGAAAGCTTAGTGGTTTGAGCTGAGAATAATTTACTGAGCCACTTTCTGCCTGCTGATGAATGACTAAGATGGTGAAATTTAAAGGGGGAAAAGGAGTTGCAGAGAGGATGAATGGGGGAGAATTTTAAAACAGTCTGGCAGCTCCATTTACTTGGAAAATCCTGTGTCCAGCAGCCATGTAGACACCCTGGTGCTGATGTGTTTCTCGTGAACAGAATTTAACAACCTGGCCTGGGTAACTAAACTGTTAATTAAGCTGTCACAGGGGGAATGTGAGTGAAAGCCCTGGCACTACAGGAGTGTTTTTAGTATAATCCTTAGTTGTTCTTTGAGCAGTTGCCCTAATAGGCTTCAATTCGTGGAAACACTTGAGCATGCATGTGAGATTTCAGCTCTTTATTTGTATACATCCCAGTTTTCACCACAACGGTGCCTGCACCCTCGCAGCCTGCAGCCAGAGCAGAGGAGTGCCAGCCCTGCCTGCTCCGACCTGGGCAGCTCAGCTGCGCTGCTTGCGGGACAGTTACTTGAAATTCCTTAAGTCTGCACAACAGTAAGTACAAAAAAAGCTGCATTTTTGAGATCCTGATCTCTGGCCATTCCAAGACAGGGACCCACTCCTCATACCAAAGGATCATCATGGTCTGCTTTGGGGAGAGGTGAGCAGGAGCACATGGTTATTCTCCAGAGCACCGGGGAACTCTGAGATGTGCTTGAATGTTGTGTGGCTGGAGCAATCAGTCAGTGTTCACCCCTTTCTTCCAAGATGTTTGGCAAAGATGTTTTTACATAGATCCTGGAAAGGTGCAGCTCTACCAGCAGCACAGCGTATTCTTCTGGCTTTGGGAATGGAGAAGTAGGAAGTGACAGTAAGGATTTCACAATGTCTTAAAACATTTGGCATGTGGCTTTTTGGCAGAAGAAGATGACAAAGAAAAGTCTAAAGGCAATAATACATCATGAGTTAGAGCCAAAGAGGTTAAGCTTTTGTTTGTAAAGGAGTGGGTTACTTTACAGTGCACCCTGAATGAGGTAAACACACTTCCAAGAAAAAACTTGAACAAAAAAACCAAAGCCCACGTGAACCAGAAAGGCTTTTCATTGACATATTTGGTTTTAAATGCCTTATTTCATGATCTTTTTACTAGTGCTTTTTTTCTTCAGGTTTTATTGTGTGTTTATTCCAAAATGAGCACTTGGTTATTTTTATTTTTTTTTGTACCTAGTTCCGAGTCTTGTGACTTTATAGATCTTGGTATCCCTCTACTTTGGAATAAGGTCAGTTGATTTCACAAACCTCTGCAATTCCTCAGCTCACTTTTTAGGTGAGACTAAACACAGAAACTTTTATGATGACTAGGGGATTTTTCAGGCAGACGTAAGTGATCAGAACCTGGAGTTCATAGCATTAACTATAGTATTTTCTCTGAGAGTTCAAGACCCTGCAGGTGGTGTTGAAGTAAACAACAAAACTGTCAGCTAGTGCTTACATTGTAGCATGGTTATCCAGGGAAGGGGTTTGAGCCAAGCTAGGTAAGCGCGGGTTAACCAAGCGCTTTCTGTGACCTGCCATATTCTTCCCGACCAGGCTCTGATCAGATTCTGCCAGTTGTGCCAAAAGGTGGTGTGATTTTGCAGCAACCAAGGAGCAGGATAGGACTTGCCAAATACTTGCATGCTTGCAACTGACGCCAGAGCTGAAGAAAAAAAAACAACAAACCAGCGGCTCTGGCAGCCTTATTGAAAATGTCGCTTTGTATTTTTTCTTCCTTTTCATCTTGCTTTCTAGCAATGGTCGCACAGTTGCAGTGGCAGCATCTAGCTGTCCAAATATCTACAAGCGTTTTTGTTTTGTGGCTTATAGCCAGGGTGTGTGTGTGTAAGGAAATGTGCAGAAATTCAGTAGTTTCACCACCCCCGTTCCCTCTTTCAGGAAGGGCAAGCCAGGTAGAAGATTTGGCACTCTTAAGATCTTTAATTTTTAAGTTGAGGGTGGAAGGGACGTGATTAAATTAGTCCATTGGTCTCCTCTTTCTTTACCCTCTTTCTATTCCTGGTTTTCATTCGTCCCTTCCCCTTGGATTCCTGTCAACTGGTTTCTGTACTGTTTCATTGCCGACAGCCAGCAGCCGGCTCCCAACCCGGGGCTGAGAACAGCCATAAATCACGCCCAGCACTGTGTGCTGGGAAGAAGGATGCTTTCAGTGAGCTCGGGGCTTGTAATGCACATCAGCGTGTCAGCCTCTCCGGAATGCCGGGGTGAGCAGCGAGAGGGAGGGAGCAGGCAGAGCCCTGCGCCATTCAGGGGCTGTCTGGCTGTTTGTAACTGGCCTTTGTTGAGTCCCAGTCAGGTCCCCCTCAGGTCACACATTTGCACTTGTTTTGAATAAGGTAGAAGAGCCCTTGAGAGCCTGCATTGCCAAAGAGGGCCAGGGGAGAGCAGGGAGTGCGTTTGGGGCTTGGGAAAGCAAAGGGAGGGCGAGCTAAAGCTCCTCAAGTGTCGCGGATGAAGGTCAGAGGTCTCCTGTGCCCTTGCGCTGCCTTCGTGACCTTTTTAAGGCTGTTGACTGTGACGATTTCCCTGCCTGAGGGATCACTGGCATCTGCAGGCATTCCAGCAGCGGTTAAACACCTGTGCATCTGCTGCTGACATTTCATTAGCACGAGTAATGAGGCTGGATATTAACTATCTACCTTTCTGACTGGTCAGGAGAGAAAACCAGGGAGGGAAGCTGCAGGACATCTTGGGGCTTGTGAAATCTTCGTAGGAAAAGAAAAGCACCATCCCCTCAGCCCTGCTGCTGAGAGCAGAGCGTGTAGAGCCCTCAGCATTGCCCCAGCCTGGCCCTGCTGCACTGCGGCCATGAGCTTAAAGCTGTTTGCCCATTTTTACAACCACGACATAACTCCCTTGTGTCAGTCCTGTGTTCTTTCTAGAAAGATAAAAATTCAATAAAGGTTCCCTGGGATAAATGCCCACAGCTGGGCAAAAGTTTATTTTGTAGCCTCCAGTTCCAATTAATTCTCCTCTGTGCTGGGATCCAAAGCTCTGCCTTACCAGATCATGCCCCCCAGTAGCATACGGGGTGGTGTGAAGGAATGCCTGCACCAGCCTGGGCTGGGAGAAACGGTGCTCCGCTCTGACAGCGGGCCAGGGCTGCTCGCAGCCAGCAACCTGGAGGGGCTGGGAAGCAAGGTCAGGACATGGAGCTTCTTAAATTCGGCAAATGAAATCCGTGGGGATGAACTACCTCTCTGCTCATTTCAGTTATCAAAGAATTGTATGTGTTTTGAAGGTTCTTAGACAACTGGTACACAAACCCGTACTTTTTCAAACCTGCTAAGTGTCAGGCTACAATTGGCAAAACAAACAAAACCCCAAGAGTGGGTTTATGAAAATTTCTTCTTTGGAGAAAGGTGTCTCTACCTACAGTCTGATCTAGCAACAAATTGCACCTCCAAATCTAAATCCTTTTATGCTTGTATAGGGGAGAGTGGACTTATCCTGAAGGAATCTGAAACGACTGGATTGCTGAGAAGGAAATGGGTGTTCGTGCACACCTCTAATGTGCCTCAAACCGATACAAAATCTTCCGATCAGAGTGCTTTTTCACAACAAAGGCAGCTTTCATTTTGCTGCTGCTTTGAGCTCTGCTGAAATATGATCTAGTGACTTGCACCGATGTTCAGAAAAATTGATCTCTTTGTTTACACAGTAGCATAAAGATGTGCTACTCTTTACAGACAGTTGGCAGGCTTGCGTACTGAGCAGCTGAGCTTCAGATGTTTTAGATGTGCTGGTGGAGAAGCTTTCCTAAATTTTAGGAGGTGCTAAAATTATACTCCTTTTCAACAGGCAAGGACGGCCTTCCACAACCGCTCCTGTCTTCTGATAAAAACTGGTTGAAATAAGTGGAGTAGTGATAGTCTTTTTAACTCAGCTGAGATATAGATGCAGACCTTCAAATATCCTATTTGTCGCTGTTGGCTGAAGGACAAGATCAATGTCCCTCAAGTTTGTATTGAGTTTAATTGGAGGCATGTTATGCTTCACTCTATCAATATGGAGTGTTGGAAATGAGTTTACCACAGTATAGAGAACAGTTAGCTGAGGTTTTTTTTCCAGCCCTAGGGAAATTATTGCAAGATTGTTTTATTCCTTTTGTTGCTGATGCACAGGACAATATTTTCATGGGCAACATTTTCATTTCTGACAGTAGCTGGCCTATAAATCACTTTGGTATAAAATTATTGTTTGGAATCTGAAGATTGCACGTATCTTACATAACTGTGCTCCTGCCACCCAGTCAGGAGCACATGCAGGGAAAGTCTGAGGGCTGCTTAGACAGTTTTATATACACATGAAAGAAACTAATTAATTTTTTTTCTTGTTCCCAGGTGTCCATGTGTTAGTTTTATGTGTCTGTTTTCTTGCCTTCACACTACCACCAGCATTGGTGTCCTTGCAGATTATTCGTGAAGGGCTGCAGGTTTGTGTGTTCCCTGTTTCACCATAGCGGTGCCTTATCCTGCTGGGGCCTCAGCTGGCAGCTCAGCCCCACACAGCTGCTTGCTCACTCCCCCTCGGTGGGATCGGGGAGAGAATTGGAAGGGTAAAAGTGAGAAAACTCATGGGTTGAGATAAAGACAGTGTAGTAGGTGAAGCAGATGCACACAAGCGAAGCAAAACAAGGAATTCGTTCACCGCTTCCCATGGGCAGGCAGGTGTTCAGCCATCCCCAGGACAGCGGGGCTCCATCACATCTAACAGTGACTTGGGAAGACAAACGCCATCACTCCAAATATCCCCCCCTTCCTTCTTCTTCCCCCAGCTTTATTTGCTGAGCAGACATCTCATGGTATGGAGTATCCCCGTGGTCAGTGGGGCCAGCTGTCCTGGCTGTGTCCCCTCCCAGCTCCCTGTGCCCCCCCATGTCCCCGCCGGTGGGGTGGGGTGGGGTGAGGAGCAGAAGAGCCCTTGGCTCTGTGTGAGCGCTGCTCAGCAGTGAGGAAAACATCCCCTTGTTACCAACGCTGTTCCCAGCACAAACCCAAGACATAGTCCCATACTATGGGACCTATACTACTGTGGAAAAAATTAACTTTATTTCAGCCAAAACCAACACAGGCCGTTCATGTTTTCATCTCTGTGTGGCATTTCTGTCCCTGCTCACTGCCCTTCTTCCTTACCAAAGCTGATATACACACTTAATTGGTTCAGGGTTATGCTCAGCCTGAATAGAAGACTTCCTTGGAGACTACAGTTCAGTCGTTTTTACAGACCACCACTACGGGCCATTAGATACTGACTTTGAGCTGTTCCTTCCTTCAGCGTGTCATGAACATCACTGGTCCCCAAAGCTTCCACTTTTCTCCTGGTTCCACCAGCAGTGATGTCGCCTGTGCTGCCTGCGAGTTGAGTGACCCCCAAGAGGATTTTGGCTTTTAACTCCCTTCCTCCTCTCCTCTCCTGTCATAAAAAACTGTCTTGAGTGAAACAACCGTGCTTGTAGCAGTGAAGATTTGTGATGGTGTTGTAGATACGAGAAGTGAGCTGCTTTCGCATATTGTGTCTTGGGATGTTATAATTGGCCACTGGGCCCTTCCCTGCTGCATGATCAAGTGACCAGGACAATAACGTCACAGCAGTCCCGTGCCTGGTTTTTTCTTTACTGTGACAGTGTGTGGTGGGCAGAGACCTCTCATGTCATGGCTTGAGCAGTTCATTCAGGGAAGTGACGGAAAGAAAAAGGGGAGGAATGTTTCTATTTGATTTTTCAATGTGAATGATAACATTCATGGTTCTTAATGTCAGAGGATCTGCAACTATCTTGTATTTCTCTAATTCCTAAATAAGAGTGTGAGTGAGACTCAGGTGGACTTGAGGAAGTTCTGTACTGGCAATGTTGGAACCTCCCTCTCTCTGAGCTTTAGAGCTGGATGCAAGTGTCATGACATGGAAGACACCCTGTTTAGATGTTCATACCTACTGGTCAATAAACATTTTACACTACTTTATCTCTGACTGTCTGTCTGACTAGAGGTTACATCAACAAAAGGCTTCGTAGAATGAAGGCTGAGCAGAGGGGAGGAAAACTCGGGCAGACCTTTTGAAGGACTCCAGAAATGTTTCTGTAACCACAGAATCCACAGAAGAAATACTTCTTAGGGTCTGACACCCTTTGTTAATTAAGACTTTGCTTTCCTTTGGAGTTAACAAGCATTAAAAAGAAAAGCTTTATTTTAATGCAGTTAAATTTTATAATTTTATTTTTATAGAGCTGGGGGAGAAACTAGGCTGGTGTCCAAGCTGCCTTGCAAGCAGAAGGCAAGTGAGGGCTGTAAACATGGACAAGCCATGAGTGGGGGAATCACATTCTCAGCATTAATTTCTTTGTCCTGACAGTTGTCCTAAGCCATTATGTATGTGTACCCTGTGTGTGTAAGTCATTTTAAAGCCATTAGTACCGCGGTGGAGGGAAGAGCAAGTGGACTTGAGATCATCTTTTCTTTAGGTGGTTGGTTGGGCTTTTCCCCGTATGGATTCTGTCCCGCAGCAGGTTTTGTTTCTGTTCTTCATCAGCAAGTCTGGCACCAAAGTTTGGAAGTGGCACAGACAGCTAAGAGGGAAGGGCGTTTGGTTGGCACTGGGCACACTGACCCTTTAAACTGGTGGTGACAGGCAGTGAGATGGTCTTCTGAGCCTTTAATGAGAGCTGAGCTTCACCCATTCAACTCATCAGCAACAGCATTTTGAAACCAGAGAAGAGCCTGGATAAGACAGTTTACTTGCCTTTGAAGCAAGATTAGGATTTAACGGGCAGTGACAAATCTCTGCAGTAAGGCAGCTCCTTGGCTACTGAAGGGCTTGTTGGCTCCAGCTGTACTGGATGGAGCGAGGCTGCTGCTGTAGCCACAGAGATTCTGAGAAATACTGAGGAAATCTGCAAAACTATGGTAATTTGGTGGAACAAAGTTGCATAAATGTGGGTGCTTTTTTTTTTTTCTGCTGAGCATTGTATAAGCTCATGGTAACAGGCAGTTCCTGCTTTCAGATGCCTGCAGTCACAGAGAGGAGGTAAATAGGTGCAGGAAGGAGAAATGCTGCTGCTGGGGCTGTGCAACAGGGCGAGGGTCCCTTGTGCTCTGTGATCCACCACGCTCTCAGCTAGACACTGCTGCATTTGCCTCTCAGTACCACTTCATTTTCATTCAAAACAAACCTTTTGGTCCCTCTTTCTCCTAACAAAACTATTTTCTTAATCCTAAGAAAAACACTTTAGAAGAAAAGCTGGTAAAAAAAGTGCTAAACATTTTTGCTTTTGTAAACACTGTGCAGTGAAGTAACTCTCCCAGGCATGCTCTGCCCCGCTTCTCAAGAGCAAGCTGCACTGAACACGGGGTGGGTTTCTAAAAAGTTCAGGATATTGACCTAATTCTACAGTCACTGAAGTCACCAGTGACGGCAGGTTTATGTCCATGCTTGCTTTGAGGAAAACAAAGAAAATTTCAGTCCCCCAAAACTGCCTGTTTAGTCCCAACTAAATGGAATGGCCAGTGTATCGGAGTCATGGTGGATCTGTAGATTTTATTCTCTGTTCCGAAAGATACTTTTTATTGTTTAGTAAAACAAATATTCCAATATTACACTTAAAAGCAATTCCATGGAAAAAAAAGGGTATTGCTTCTATTGCCTGAAAAGCTAACATTTTTGGAGACATCTGATTACTATTTTTCAGTTTACTAAATACGGTAACTCCCAAAATGGAATACTGAATGCTTTTAAAATGTGTCTAGGGGAAAAACCTGTAATTTCATCAATGTCCAATATAAAATCAGCCCAGTTCATACAGTAACAGAAAATGAAAAATCTTTAGTGACAATTTAAAAAGAATCAGTGTAGTTTCATTCCACACAAACCTTTTTATGAGTAATCTGAAAAAAACCCAACATTTACCATATGGTTTTGTTTCAATGAAATGTTAGCTTATTCTAGAAGCAGTGAAAGTCATCAAGGCTTTTGAAAAATGTGTTTTTAGTGGAACTGGTTTTCATCTTCTTTTCAGATTGCACAAGGGTTGTTGGGATAAGGTCTCGGCAGGTCCCTCTGCCAGCTGGCCTTGCACTGATTTCTGCATCTGCATCTGATGCTGTGTGAGATCTTGCCCAGATCATATCATATTCTGCTTTATTCATCCCTGCCCATAGAAGGGAGGCAATATTGCTCTGCAAGTCTTTTGAGATTGAGGGGACAGTTTGCATAAATGCCAAGTTGATGATATCATTTCAGTCTGAGCTATGGAATTATTTGAGCTGTATTCCTCTGTCACTCCATGCCCAAGACTAAAACCCTTCTTAAGAGCTGAAACAAGGAACTCTACTGTCTTGTCAAGGCCCAGGTTTGCAGAAAAGGTTGCATTTCTGTTTCTTTTCCATAGGATATTCCTTGCGGTGGAGAACACAAACTGGGTTTTTGCTCCTGTATAGTGTAGTTGGCTGATTATCTGATCTTGGTGTGGGGGCTTGGTAGTCCTCAGACAGTGGGAAATAGACTTCTGAAAATGCAAAAAGGGAAGATTTTAAATGGAATATTGTATTGTGTTAGTTTTATTTTATGCTGTAATTGCTAAAGTCAGAACCTAAGATGGGGAAAAGTTCACACTGTAGATGTTTAATTTTGTTGTCTCTTCCTCTTACCACTTGCTTTGTCTCCTTTGTGTTTTCTCGCTGCTCCTGTTGCATCTGTCAACCTTGGAGAGCTTGCATGATTTCCTTGGCAATGCCACGTACCTCTAATCTTAATTCCTATTACCGTCTGGCTCTGGCTTTGTATGTAGGTTTCTTTAATATGCTGCGGAAGGTGGCCAGCAACAATCTTTCTTCTTTATACCTCTGCAGCTCTAATCCCGCAGAAGTACTCGCTTGTAAAGATAAAGGTACATTTATCCTCTTTAATGAGGCAGCAGGTCTGGAACTGTGAATCGGTACTGGGTGCTGTCAGCAGAACCACACAGTGACTAAAATATTACTGCTGGTAGAGACCGAGTGGTACCGAAGGAGCACCTGCACTTTACGTAGCTCTATCCTGCCCTGAAAAGTTGGTCATGTTCATTTGTAAATTGTGGTAAGATTAAGGAAAAAAAGCAAAGAAAATGCTGCTTTTGCCAGAACAGAATGACACAGGGTATTATGTGGGCTGGTGGTGAGGGGAGGGAAGTCCTTCAGACTGGGGAGAAGGGCATCGTTTGCTTGGTTGGTTTCAAACCTCCGGCCTCAGAGAACATAGTCCCAGTTACGCAAAAGGGCATACTGGGAAGCACGTGCTCCTCCCTGGGCAGCGCTCAGGGTCTGTGAGGTGCAGCACTGGTGTTGTGATGCTGTCCTTGTCATCCAGGCAGTGTGAACCTCATCCCCATCTGTGGCTCCTGGCTTGTGTTTGTGGTTGCATAAAGGAAGCTTCGTACTTTGGGTTCTGGATTATCTTTTGGTTCAAAATTCAAACATTCATGATTAAGCCAAACATGCGGGGGGTGGGGGGGTGTTGGATTATTATTTTTTTTTTTTAACTTTTTCTAATTAATCATGGACTAAGAGGAGCTGTTCTTCCTTCCTCCTTAATCTTTTTTTTTTTTTCTTTTTCTTTTCCTAACACCTTTTGTCCTTAGGAGCACCTGCCCTGATTTTTAGCTACAGCCTTCCTGGAGAAAAACCAGACTTTTGAATACTAGGATATAGCTATCCTGGGTCAGATTAAAAGCCCATCTTAACACAACGACTCCAATGCTTGTCATAGAGAGATCTCTACAGATAACTAACACAAGGCAAGGGTGTATGCTACTTCCCCTGAGTAAACTCGCATAGTCTCCAGCTATTTCAGCTCAGGAGATTTCCTGAACTAGATGCACTTTCTACTGTTATTTAGTCATTCTCAGTGGATTTTTCTTCTCTGGATTTTCCTGGTCTGCCATTAGTATGACTGTCCTTCAGCAGTGCTTTCTGTAGGTGCTTATGTTTCTATATTCCCCACAGCATGAAGGATTTACTTCCTGTTGTTTATTTTGAATTTGGCTCTTGCTCTCTTAATCTGCTGCCCCAGTTCTGGAAATGGATGGGCAAGATGGAGAACAGCTGGTTCTGCTCTGTTCACTGGAGGTCTGTATGAGTGTGATGGGAGCTGGTGACCATTTTTTAACGAGGAGGATTTAATTTGTTTGAGCTAACAGAGAGGTTACAAGAAAGTTTTGTGTAAGAGCAACAGCAAGACAAGATAAAATCATAGTAGGCTTCGCAGGAATAAGAAGATTAAAATGAAAGACTATGGAAGGGGAGATGTTGAGGAGCAATGATGCGGTCATCTTGTTGTTGGAAATGTCCATCCTTGATTTAGGGAAAGAAAGCAGAAAGGTAGAGTTGACTGAAGTGAAAATGTGTGTAATTGAGGTAAATAAAACACATCCTTTTTACAGTTGATGTCGGTTGCAGTAGAAATGTAGGTTATTGTGAGTTCCTACAGCTAGTGGAACTGAGTGCCGGCTGTTCCCCTACAACAGCATTGTTAAGAATTAAGATTTCTGTCATGCAGTGGGATGGAAGAATAAGGTTATATTCTATTAAATGTCATTGTAACAGGAGCCTCAATAAGAAAAAAAACAGTGCCAAATAAAGATATTTTGAAGATAACCCATTTTCCTGTCTTTTTTCCTTTCATTCTAAAGCATTTTTTCCTCCCGATGATTATCTGCTCTTGAAATTTGCTCCAGGCTTAGCACAGCTAAGAATTAATGGGCTCAATAGGAATCAAGGTCCTCAAACTGCTTAGCCAAAGTCAATGAGATCTGACGGCGAAGTCAGGCCTTCGTGTGCCTGAGCCACCCGTGTTGAGTCTGTGCAGAAGCAGTATTAGGTGGGCAGCTTCTGTGAGCCTTGCAGGTGGTGTGCTAAAGGTCTGTCTTTATTTCTCTGCTTTTTGTATCAAGTCATCTGCATGCATCATGCTGCTACTAAACCAAAAGATAGCAAAAAGGCAGCACTTAAGTAGAATTCATTTGTTAAACTTTGCTTACTTGAGTAAAGGTTGGGTCTGATTTTGTTGAGGTGCTCTTAGCTCCTGTTATCAATCTAACTGGAATGCCCTACCTCTGAACTAATTTATTCCCACACACCCCTCCTTTTTTTTTCTTCTGTTTTTCGCATGTTTCCTTGATGTCTTCTGACCTGAACCTGTTTCACCATTTGATGCGGTTTAGGTAAGTGTATATGCTCTAAAGGAGTGTTGTTTTGTTGTGGGATTTTTTTTCCTTCCCATCCTCTCCCCTTTTGTGCATCACACAGTGTTTTCTGACTGTTTCTCCCGTGGTGAGGAAGCAGGTTTTGCCATCTGTCACATTTGTTTCATGGGCTGAGCTGCAATGCTACACCCTCCAGGTCCCTTCAGCTCCAGGTTTGGAAAGGGAGATGACGTTGTAGGCTGTTGATGAGAATTCCATCATTAGCCCTCCAGCCTCAGCGAGGGTAACAGCTCCCTGTGGATTACACTTGGAGTAATACGGAACTGATACCACACAGGGTTAGCACACTTACAGCTGACAAGAAAAGCTTTATGATGTTACTTAAGTGCTCACTGTGTAAAAGCCACCTTCTCTTAGCTGGAATTCCAGGTTTGTCATTTGTTTTCCACTTTTTTATGCCTAGGAATCATTAGTATGAGACCTTCACATGTCTTGCAGCCTACATAGGAGCTGGGGATATTTTTTTTTTAATTCTCAAAAAACTTAAGCCTTAAAAATAAATAGGGGTTCATAAAGCCATCCTTGAAGGGCTGCTTGAAATTCTCACCCTTTTTGGAAATGTATTCATATACTTTTGAAGAGATAAACCCATATCACCATAAATTCAGACAGAAATAACTTTGTTATTGAGCAGTAGGGCTGCCATCTGATAATGTCTCTAAAACATTGCTGTATTATTTTTTTTTAATTCAAAATTAAGTGGTTTTCTATGTTTTAAACATATCTAGACATAGAGAATATGCTGGCACCTATTCAGAATGTTAATATAGCCGTGTGGCTGAGACGAGTGAAGCATGTGGTATGGTTGGGGAGGTGACTTAGGTATTTGTAATCTATTGGTAATAGCAGCTTTAACTGTGATCAGTGCCCAACTGTTTATTAATGGAACGTTTTTGTAAGAAAAATACAGAACGTAGAGATACTGACATACTAGGGCAGAGTTTTACTCTTACGTGATGTAATAGCGTAGTTATCGCCTTCACTGAACCACAGTGGATTTCCACAGATAAAAAATGAGGTGTAATTTGAATTGCAGAATGAGGATGCATGAACTGTCTTTCCTTCATGAGTATTTATGTGTGAGAAATACCACTTTACATGCAGTTATGGGAAGCCTGCATGCGTAATGTAGGATCCCATATGCTTGACAAAAGAGAAAGTATAGAGGACAGCCTACCTGTTAGATTTCTTCTGTAGGAAACGGACACCTTATAGATTTAATATTGAGATCTTCTGTGCATAGCAAAGCCAGCTAGTAGTTATGCTCCTAACTTCTGTGAGGCTGCGATTTGAGAAAAAAAGTGAAAAGGAAAATACTCCCTGGGGACCAGGTTCCTGACTGTAAGCATCGTCTTTGTGGGCAAACCAGGACAGACCAGTTTGGAGTTCACGTTCCAGAAATCCCAACCTATCAGCAGAGTGACAGCTCACAGAAACATGGCAAGGCTGCCAGAGCCTGTGCGGTGCTTCACGCACTGACTGCCATCTCCCTGCACGCCGGTGTGGGCGCAGGGCTGAGGCAGCTGGCAAAGGGAGAGGAGGGCAGCTCGGCTCCAGAGGCAGATGTGCAGTTGCCCATGCCCTCTTGCAAGGGGCAAATGGGATACTCTGCCTCTCTGTACAGGTTCAACTGGGAAACCGAACATGAGCTGACTGCTAGCTGCCCACAGAGAAACAAATGAGTCTTTCAGCAGCTCTGTGAGCATTGCTGTGGTTCCTTGCAGAGATAGTTGTTCCCACTAAAAAAGTGTTCTCTGCAGAAGGTGTAGCACTAACCAAATCTGTCTCGCTGTGCTCAAAGGAACAGCAAAAGCAGAAGGGCTTTGTCTTCATCGCAGAAAAGTTTGCCACTTGGGCCCCAACACATCACACTGACACATGGAGAAATGTGTCACCAACCACGCGCGTTTACACGGTCCTTCTGTGGGGACTGTACTTGCTTCAGCGAAGCTAAATGCTGTCACACCATCATGCCATTTTCTACCCAAGCAGTAGCAGCAGATTCTGCTCAATTCTCTCGGCTGTCCAACTCCCACAGTCCCGCGTTACCCAGCCAAGGTAACATAGCTTGTTGAATTTCTGTCCCCACGTGTTCTTGCAGCATTAAATGAACAGTATTGAATTACCTGGACTTTCTTGACAGCTCCAACTTACTACCCATTGTTGTATGGTCTTTCAGAACGCCTCTTGGGAGTCCATCTCGCAGAAGCTGCCTTACAGGGAAGGATTTTGGGTGACTGTGGGTTGGCTGCTTGTGAGTATATGGAGAGAAGAGGAGACTCAGCACAGGCACCTTCTGTAATTTGAAGCACCCTGATCTGTGGCAGCTGATTTGAATATCTATGGTGTATCAACAGCTCTAGAAGTCATTGTTGTGAAGAAAGGAAAAAGATCTGTAGCTCCTATTAACAGGGTCATTAGGAAGAGTAAGAAGCTACTCTAGGTTATTAAAGAAAAGATATTCCCTTTTCAAATAACGGAACCATCCTATTGTTGCCTGTCCCATGTGTGGAGCAGTTATGAGGAGCTGAGCACCAGTTTGGCAAGTGACCAGGACAAAGAGGTCATCAGCCACGCTGTCTGGTGTCAGAGTGGTGTGCCTAAACCCATCCTGGGGTCTCATAACTCTGCTCACGGGGTATGTGTGGCAGAGACAATGAGAAGGAGCATGCGGGCAGGAGACCACTCTGCAGGGGGCTATGCATTATTTATGCTATAGTAGTGCTGAAAAGACTTGGTGATTTTAGCTCCTGTGTTGTGCTAGGTTCACAACAAACCATGTAATTAATGACCACCTCAGCTTAAACTTGTCATCTCGTTCAAGGATGAGACAAACAGGCAAGGGCTGGGACAAAGGAGGAGAGGTAATGTGCAGATCATCCACAGGCGACAGCAGCAGCTGCTTTCAGCTCAATCATTGCAGCGTTTGCTGGTGTTGTGAGAGGTTAGCGTTGCATGTTCTATTACTTGGGAAACAAGACCTGAGCATTAACAGTCTTCAATTTCAGCTGAAGAGCTTGTGCTGATGCTAGAGAAAGCGGTGAGCTTAGGCAGAAACTGGAAAAGGTTTCTTGAGGGGTGTGTGGGAGGAATTTGCTCAGTTTAGGGACTGGCTGGGCAAATGTTCCGTCAGAAAAGTTTTAGGTAGAGTTGAGTCTGTTTTGTTAGCAGGGTCTCTTCAGGGTCTTTAAGCACTCTGTGCTCTCTACCTGGCCTCTTTCCTAAGTCTTTTTCTGCAGCCACTTCTGCTTGTGCAAAGAGACAAAACACAGTCCTGAGAGATGGAACAGCCTCTCTCTACATGGTCTGATCTCCCCAGCTTTGAAGTTAAAGCAGAGTCCTCTGCTGGCTTGGTCAGTTCTGTTGAATTTTATCAGTTGTGACCTGAATCCATCTTCTTCTTTGGTTTTTTTTTTTTTTTTTTTTCCTTTTCTTTTCTTTTCGTCTTTTTTTTTTTTCCCCACCAGGGCGGGGAAAATGTCAAACATTTGCTTAGCATAAAACACGTTTCCAGAGGCTCCAAGACTCTAGATTACTTGACAGAATAGAAGCAGGATTATGTTCTTACTGTGTGTTACCTCTTCTTTAAAACCCTCTCATTGAATTTCCCCTCTGTTGCCGAATTCCTTCTGTGGATTACCATAACTCTTCACCAGGTTGTTAAGTGGAGCAAAGAAGAGCAAGATTTGAGGACATGTATGTCATTTCAAGTGCCACATACTTAGTGTGATATACATTTTGCTTTGCAATTAGGCAGCCTGCTTATGGACTCTAATCTGCAGCAATTTTTGCTCTATTAATAACCTATTAGTAGCCTGCAGCGTGTTCTCTATACATCACCACTTCACAAATTATTGCACTTCCTCTCACAAGTTCACATGAACTGAAACAAATTGTGTTAAAAAGGGTGAAAAGGATTGCTTTTTTTAGGAAAGGTGAAATCTGACCTCAAGATCACAATGACTCTTGAATAATGCTTGCTGAATATGTCCTGTTTCAGGCCTTGGTAGTCGCCGTGTGCCTGCGCAGCCATGCAGAGTGCAGTCCAGCTTGCTTCGCTTGCCTGGTGCCCGCAACAGTCAAGTAAATCGCAGCCTCAGGTGACATCGCTTGTCATTCCAGCTGCACTGCAGATCTCATGGCCCCTGGAGCCCACATGCTATTAAATACCTTGCCCTGGCTTTTATAAATGGTGTGCAGGAAAAAGGCAGAGATTATGATACCTCTGCCGCTGATTGCGCTGTCACTGTGGGCCATTAGTCTCCTGGCTTTGAGCCTTCCACTCTGCCACTGCTCTGCACCTGCCACAGCTGGAGCTGCATCGCTGCATCTGCAGGACCGAGGCCTGGCTTTGTGAACCCCAGGAGCAGGGGAACGCAGGGCTTCTGGCAGTCGTGGCAAGAACGGAGTCCACAAATAGGTCTGTCGGCCTGTGGATATTTAGCTGCCTGGTAATTGTCCAAAGCGACCGGTTTCCACAGAGTGACTTACCATGATGAGCTGCTGTGGTTTTCAGCCGGGGCAATCATGACTTTTTTTTGTGTGTGTTATGAGAGAGACTCTCATGCTGGCAGTCTAGGGCTCGCATGTTGAGCCTCGTGTCTGGTCTAGATACAAGGACCATCTCCTTTACTTCAAGTTGTGTTGTTACATCAGCTCTGCCTAAGATGCCGATAGGCAGCAGCTTGGTCCTAACAGCCAGTACCTATGGGCCAGGTGGCTCCTGGGACTCCGCTGCTGATGGACTCCATGGAATGGGTTATTCCATAATCTGGGAGGCAGCCAGGGGCATCTTGTAGAGCTGACACAGACTCTGTTAGCTGATGGCATTGCTTGCTGTCAGTCTGTAGGCTGTTCATTGGGCTTTCTGGCCATTGAGATTTTTGGCAATGACACTGCACAGGTTTCTGCAGAACACATTATCTGATCACTGAAGGAGCGCAGGCTTTCCCTCCAGTCTCCATTTTGAGAAAGTCACAGAGGCAAGTTGCCGTGGTTCCCAGAACAGCCCTTCCTCTGGGACACTTTGGAAGGTCTCGAGAGCCCTGCAGACTCTCCCACGAGACACGTCTGCACCAGGAAGCGTGGCACGATGCTCACAGGATGGTCTGCCTGCGGTGGCTGAGCTCGGGATTCACATGTGAAACAAGTAGGGCAGGGCTGGTGAAAAGGCAGTTACTGTGGGTGCAAAGAGTTGATCAAAGGAAGGTAGGTTGTTGGAACAGATTCCACTGAAAATTTGAGCCAGCATCCTTTGTCAGTAGCTCTTTCTGCGTTTCAGTATTTCTACTTTCTCCTAGTTCTGTATATTTTACTTTTTATTACTTTTTTCCTGTTTTTAGAGAAACAACTCATTTATTTTGAAGAGATGAAATAGCATTTGTTCAGTTTCTGCTACTTTTAGCACCAGATTTGTCCTTCCTACACTCCCACATAATCTTTTTTTTTCCTGTAGAGACTGCCTGAGTGTTTGAGCCAGGTCCAAATGCAAAATCAATAAAAGCTCATTGCCGTACATGTCATCATATTAGAGCTCAGCAAGTGAGACTGGTAGGAAGGAGCTTGCTTCTCGCCCGTTAATCAGCCAGCCACGATGCACCTTGGCTTTGGGGCCAGCACCCCACAACACAAAATGAAAAGTGATGTTCTGCTGGTGCTAAGCAGCAGTGGAATTAACATTGCTTTATAATTTAGCTCTTCTACTATCAAGTCACAGTAATAATCTTTCTCCTTTCCCTTCGAAAATCAGACAGACTAGAAGTCTTTTCTGCAGGGATTTTACTCATTGACAGTGAGACAAGATATCTTGTTCAGATTGTTCATTAATTGTTATTATTAATGCACATGTATGATGCCTCTTGACAGTTCTTCAGTACTGACTGCTTGTGTCTTGGAGTTTTTTTCTCCTTCAGCCTTCCAGTTTCTTTCAGAAAAGTAATGTAAAAGAGAGACTTGCTTGTGCTTAGATGTTATTTATTTATTTATTTATTCCTTAATTCTGCAGACTTTATTTTTGAGTCATCTGTCTCTCCTAAGAGATGAATTTTGAAGGTTGTGAACTTTGCTGCTTACTGGGAAATCCTCTACTGTAGCCAACAGAGTCAGGATTTATTATCTTTTCTGCAGTTCTTTCTGGAAGGAGAAAATAAATACATTTGGTGGGGAAATTGGTTCTGGGCAATGAGAATAGGAAGCTTAAAAAATTAAAACAGACATAGAAGGCACTGTAGCACCAAGGCTTTATTTTAGATGAAATAGTTTCTGTCTTTTATTTCATTTCTAATTCCCCAAATGCAAATAGGTTTTTTTTACATTTTCAGGGAGGCTTTTGCATTTGGAGTCTGAGTTTTCATGTTTGGGGCATTCTTCCCAAGAAATAGGCCAGGAACACCAGTTTCTAATGGATGCAGTGCCTGAGGCATTCCCCATGACCAGCATTTCAGATACTCACTGCCCTAGCTTGAGATCTGTGGGGATAACATGTTGCCTAGAAAATGGTGCATAAAGAATGAATGTCGATAACACGACAGAAGTTGAATAAATAGGGTAGGGGGAGGTGGACTTTTATGACACCATCTGCTTCTGTGATCTGGAGCCTCCATGAAAAATCATGTCTCAAGCTCTACACGGTAGGTTAACAAAAGCCTTTAAATAGAAATAGGGTAGCTAATGGGTGAAACGTATCTTCACTTGTAAGGTTAAGACCCACAAGACATCGTTTGTAAGAAAGTAGGGGGTGGATTGGTCACTGGAGAGGAAAGACATTAAATTAAATGTGGTGAAGCAGCCACATGAGACCCCTTAATAGTTTCTGAGTATTATTTTTTCTTAATGAAATGCAGCTTAATGCAATCCCACCCTCCTGGCCTGACAAACGTTGACTCTGGCCTTTTGAAGGTTGTCATGTCACGACTGCCTTTTAAATGATTCTGTGCACCCTCTGCTTTCTGCTGCTTTCTTGTCACTTACAGCCCCTGGTTTTTGACGTAAATAAGGGAGCATGTCAGTGGGAAGCTGGGACTGTCAGGCCTTTCAATTTTGCTTCTCACCTCGTTGCTTTCTTACAACAAAAAATAAGACATATTTAAAGCGGGGGCTGTACAGAGACCCAGTGGTGCGTTAAAAGCAGGTAGCAAAAGTGGGGGGAAAAAACATCTGTGGAATATGAAATATGAATAGGGATCTGGATCTCTGGAGGTCATGCTTGAATAGGCAGCGTTGTACACGGTGGATCCAAGCGAGCCTCAACCCTGGGTTCATCTTCTGGTCAGGACTTGGAGCAAGTACTGCTTTTTTGGGAGTAGCGAGTAGAAGTGGGTCAAGTGCAGGCCGCCTGATTGATTTTTAAGAGCCACTTTAGGAAGGCTGAAACAACTTGGATCTTAAACATGTCTTCTTAGCAAGGCCAAAGGCTACAAACCACCCTAATAATTTTTACAAGAGTGTGTTTAAACATGGCCAAAGCAACACCGCTACTGACCATTACTCATCAACAGCAGCACCTCGCAGATGAGATGCTGCACTTTCTCCTCTTAAGAGCTCACTCCTGGTTTCCGTTAGGAAGGGGGGGGTAGCAGTGTATTTCTTTAACCTCTCCCAGAAGAGTTTGTCCTTCACATCTTGTAGCTTTCTGTGCAGGAACTGTCATTTTCCCTGCTTTGTCTTTGGTGGGGAAGGAGTGATCCTCATTCTTCTCCTTCTTTTCAGACCTAGAGATAAATTGGACCAGAGGCTTCTTCACACAGCTCATCCCAGAACTGCCCACCATTCGGGGAACATGGTTTTAATGCTTTAGGGTCTCGCAGCCATTCAACTGACTACAAAGTATTTTCCTGCAAGTTGGCTCTTTCTGGAGGCAGCCTTCAGTACCTATTGACTCTGTATTTGGTGACTGTTCCCTTCTGTTGCCTGGACCAATTGCTAAAAGATCCAAATACGTACATCTCTGTCTTTTATGACTTTGCACCCGTGAAGCACGTATGCTCCTGGAGTCTCGCCACTATCTCTGGTCTCAAAGGCAGTGTTAGATGGAGCCATTGCTCTGCTTCATGAGTATGCACATAGCTGGCAGAGGAATTCCTGCGTTCTTTGGGCAAGAGCAGTCTGCTGTGGATAGCACACAGCAAGCACCATGTTTAATAACTGAACAGGTGAGGAGTTGGGGAGAGGGTGCGTTCCAGCCATGGTTTCCCTCTTGTAACTGAGGCACAGAATTTAAATGGCTTCTCACATGTCTGCAGCATTGAGGTGGTTGGGATTTTTTCCTTTTGCTATTTTCAGTCTTTTCTTTCAATAAATGATTACTGTTCAGAGGTAAAATGCTTCTGGTTCTGGCTGTGAAATGAAAAGCTTTTGGCTTCCTCTGAGAAGTATTTGGGGAGTAAACAGCATTTAATAGTGTTACTGAGACAGGAGCTGGGCTCAGTAGGAACATGAGGGAAGCTGGTTGGAACAGAGAAGCGACAGGAAGAGTAGTGGTGGCAACATAGTCTGAAAGATTTCTCATTATCATGTAAGTATGTGTGGAAGGAAGTAAAAAGATCTGTCACTTCAGACTAAATGTGTCTGAAAGTGAGCGTGTATCTGATGTGTCCTACTACATCAGTATCTATAGTGCCCCTCACGCTATCTTTTCCCTGATTTACTTTGATATTATATTAATTGTGGGTATGCAAAATGAATGTATTTACCTAGGCGAGTCCCTTACTCACTGTAAGTTAATGCTTGTTAGCACTGATGAGGATAGTCCAACAAAGGCTGAGTTCTCTAACAGTAAAAGTAGAGCGCACTTACAAACCTATGGGAGTTGACTGCAAGGTTTGAAACGACTCTCCTACACTGCTGTGTGGTTCAGCTACTGCCAAGCTTTAATTCTTGAGAGAACTGCTCCAAGTCCTCTCTTCCTTAAGGGCTGTGCTAATCAACATAATCTGCTTTATGCAACAGGACTGGTAGTCTAATTGATGTGTCCATGTAAAAGAAAACTCTTGATAGTGGAAGAGAATTTCATACCCTAGTTGGCATCTCAGCAAAGAGGCATGAGACTGACTGGGCGTGAAATCAGAATTACCTTTATACTCTGTGATGGTGGTTCTCTCGGGGCATGGCATGCAGCAGCAGGGCATGCTCCCAGTTGCAAACTTACTGCTTCTGGAGGCAGAAAAGCTGTCGAAGCTGGCCTTGTTTCAATATAAAATTTGTCTGTGGAGACACAGCAAATGGTGTAGTCCGGCAGAATTCTTTTGAATACTTATCAGAAAGTTAAATGCCACTTGTTGAAAGGTCTTGGCATCTACCGCGGTGAAAAAATGCGTTCAGTAAGTGAGCAGTTGCAGCCCGGTGCACCTATGTAGCAAATAAGGTTTTCACATGGAGCAGAGTCAACGTGCTGAGTGCCTGCACCCAGAGCCCAGCCAGCGAGAGGGAGAGCTGGTTCAGGGCTTTTTGTGAAGGTGGCTCCCAAGGGGCAGCTGCCTCTTGTGCTGCTGCTAATAAGGCTTTTGTCCCTTCTCCCACCTGCAAGAGTCATTGGAACAGCTGCAGAATGTGGATTTCCATATCCCACCAGCAGACTCAGCTGTGTCCTGGGAAGATCCATCTCTGTATTTCTCCTTCAGGGAAGCCGATTCTTTGATTGCATGTGCTGTCCCACCAGGGGCTGTCTCTTGCTAGGGACAGTTAATAATAAATAGGTGTCCCTGGAGAGGCCGTTAAAGCTAGGGGCCCTCTGTTTGGTCCTGTTGTGGTAACGTAAAGGTGAAAGGCCAGGGAGTTCATCCATTTAATGGTTCTCTTAGGAGAAAGATTATGCCGTGTAATTAAATAACTGTGCCCATAAGGTTTTCAGGGTAACAAGCAGTGCTCAAAGCAGACACTTCAATAAAAATTATATGCAGGTATGCTGCACTCATACTGTAACCTGCTTAAGGCAGGTGAAAGTTTAATGCAGGTGAAAGTCCTTGAGGTTATGGTGCGGGACTGATACTGTAGTTTTGGCCTCTTTTCTTTCTTAGTATAGGTGGAACTCATAGGCCCAAGTGCGGTCATAACTGGGTACGTGTACAAACCCCATCTTAAACCTCTGAGCTTGTTTTAAAGCTAATCCATTTGTGCTTAATTTACAAACAGCTGGTTGATTTAAAGGGATTTTCATAGTGGAGTAAACAAGAAGAACATTTACACAGGGAGTAAACTAACCTGCTGTAAATTCTCTTTGCAATTGTTGTAGCTATTTGTTTGTATTAGATCTTAACTTCCTCAGTGCAACGCTAATCCGTCTTGATCCTATAGTGAAGTCATGATCCTGTGTTTGATGTCACCATCTGTTGCCATAGAAGCAACTGTGATGTTGCAAATTAAACTTTATGACTTCATGGCAAGATAAAAGCACATCTTCAGCTGCTTGCAAAAGTGAGGAATATTTCCATGAAGTATATGAAAAATGTGCCAGTTTAGATTTTGTCTAAATACAGTTCTTGGAAAGTTTATGAACAGAGAGGAGTTGGAATAACATACTGTATGAAAGGGGGGGGAAAAGAATCCCAAGGCTTGTATCAAATTTGAGCATTAAAAAAATAATCCCCTGGCAAGTAATTCATACTTGGCAGGAGCCTTGCCTGTTAAAAGGTTAGCATGGTTACAAACAGGATTGAAATAGAAACAGTTTAAAACTGAAGAAGCACTGTGCAGATATCTCCTCTTCTGACTATGGGCAAAAGCTCTCATGATCTCACCTGACAATGTGCAGCAGCTGTTGATAATGACCATTTAAGTCATTGTCACATAAATATCCAGGCAAGGATTACAAAAGCTTGAACTAGAATATGATCTTATTTTTTTTTTCCTGAAGCATTTAAATCGCTTAGGAAATTAAGTCTTGATCACACTTTTAGGTGTCTGACCCACTTTGAGAAAAATCTTCTTTTTCGTAAATTAGAAGAATGTTTTATGCCTACATGGCAGGGGAAGGAAAGGCATGAGTAAGTTCAGTGGTGCAGGAGGAGAGCGACAGTGATAAGAGATGCACCCGCGCAAGCGAGCAGAGGGCTGTGCGCTCCTGGTAGCCCTCGCTCGACTTTTCTGCCAGTGGGAACAGGCTGCAGAGAATGTGGGGTAAAATGCAGGAGAAGTTTTTGTTTTCCTTTTTACTGTACAGAACAGGAGGAGATAGAAAGGGTATATATTTTTTTCTCTACTAGCAGAGAAGAGAGCTGCTGAGCCCTAAATTAGGAACATTTTGTTTTTAATTTGCCCTCGTTCCTGCCATCAGTCACTTCCTTAAGATTTCCTAGCTATTTCCCTCTTAAAAATGGATATCGAGTTTCAATTATCTTCTAATTCTGTATCTTTGAGTGACAGAGACTAAGTCTTACCAGAGCAATCCAGAGTAATACAGGGATGTCAAAAATAACTTGACAGACTGTTGATGATGCATAGTGCAATCTCACGGGGAAGGTGAAAGCTTCCCAGTGCAGTTCCAGGAGCGCTCTGTACCTATGTGCACCTGTTGGAGAAGCACAGTCTTGGTTCTGCTTGTCTGTCCTTAAACAGGTATGCTGTACATGTCAAGTACTCCATGTGCTCATCTTCACCCGCTTGCCCCTGTCTGTATTTGAGGATGGTGGCTCAAAGTGGATGGTTTCCAGACGTTGTTGAAAGTTAAAAAGAAGAGGGAGTTTGTACTGCTTACAATGACGGCGCAGAATCTAGTATGTGAGGTTTGTTTGCCTTTCTCTTGGAAGACTGAGCATCCTGGGGAGCAACGTTGTATTGTCCATCCTGTCCAACTGCTGCAGGGCTGTTCCCGCTGATGTGTTGGTGGTTACATTACTTAGATCACTGAGTTCACGGCTCTGATAAGTGAATTAAAGGATTACTTGAATAATTTCCTTAAGAGAAGGCGCTAATTCTGGATTCTCTTGCCATGTCTCTCCCCATCTCTGGATATCTCCGAGGGAAATGAAAGTGAAAAATAACATCCAGGGACCCCCAGCAGAATTAGGTTCACTTTGAACATGACACATGCTCTATATCCCTGGGGCAGGCACTTAATTTTGTAGTGTTTCAGACTTTTATGACATGATGATTGATTTTGTAGAGGTGGAGTTGCTTTAGTCATTAGTTAAAAAGCCTGATAAAGCTGCACAAAGATATTAAGTTGTTATCAATCATCAGTGTCTTTTTGTTCTCCCCCAACCTTTACTCCACATTTCAAAGGGAAGGAGAGACAGGCAGGAGGCTGTCTCACTTTCAGCCTGTCAGGGTTTTATTAGATCCTGGCTGTCTTGTCAGGCCCACTGCTGAAGCCCAGTTTGCACCAGATGATTAATGGGGAGCAGCGTGCTCTGGCTGATGGGGTCACCCCAGGCTCCTGCTCTCCAGCCAGCAGCCTCTGCGCGTGCTTACACGCACGCTGTGCCCATGCCCTGCTCCCTCGCTGCACCTCCTTTGCAGGTGTGTGGTAGCCTGCAGTTGAAAACTGCGGAAGTTTCAAAGTATTGGTTTCCTCTCTCTTTTTCTGCTCCTCTCCCTCTGGTAGGGTTTAATTTGTTCTTAGAAATCTCCTCAGCATATGAACGGCGACTGGAATCATCTTGTGAATTGAGACGCTGCCCAGTGCGCACACAGTTGATTCTGGCCTTGATTGCACGGGGTTCTCCGTTTTTTTTTTTAACTGTGTCTCTTCTCTGAATCACAAAGGTATTTTTCCTGATTTCTAGTCATTTCTACCATCAGTGTCCTAGGGGTTGGCTTTTTCATTCAGAATTTCCTTTTTATCATTGCCATATTGCCATTGGCGCTTACAGACTGTGGGAAATCCTCTCTGTGCAAGCTGCTAGGCTGACTGTGGTGGGAAGTATTGTTCAGGTTATTGCAGGAAGAATAGAAATATGATTTGTGGATAGGATTTTCCAGCCAGAATAAGCTTGAATCCTTATGACATGGCTAAGGAAGGGATAGTGGAAGGTATGGGTGGATAATAACTTACGGAAGGTGATCATCGGGTCACACAGTTGAGCACAGTAGAACTGTGCTTCATCTCTCCTGTGTATAAGGGGGGGGGGGGGGCGGGGGGGAAGATTCCTGACTTCTCAGCCAGCCAACCAAAGCTGCTAGGTGCTTTAGACAGCTTACTATAGCAATACAATTGTAATAGACTTAGTTGGGTGGGTTTATGTATATTTTTATTTTTCTCCAGGTTTACAGTTTTATTTCACTTTTTATGATGTCAGAGCGTTTTTCTCATTCTGAAAGTAAGACCCTTTCTGTATCCAAGTGCAACAAAACAATCTATAAATGTGTTGAAAGGACCTGTCGTACTTACGTTTTTCTTTCTAGAGGCCTTTCAATACAGGAACTGCACTGAAGGGTTCTTGAGTGGTACACAGATAATGTACTAAAAGGCAACTTAAATCTGTTTTGACTATGTTCTATCTCTTTTGTTTTTTTAAAGAATGACGTATCATGTCAAACTGAAAATGTCCACCTAGCCCCCTGCATCCAACAGCAACTAGACTGAAAGCTTGGAAAATAGCACCAGAACAGGGCAAGAATATATTTATCTTAGTGGTGTTCCAAACTCAAAGACTTCCTTGGGCCAAAGGTGACATCTTCAGATATTATTTCCGTTAATTTTTCCAATTGCTTTTTGAAACTGTACTCCTCTTAGCATTTACAGCGTTCCGTGAGCATGAATTACGCAGTCTAACTAGCTATTGTGTGAAGAACCACTTCCTCTGGTTGTGAATTTGCCACCTGCAAGTTTCATTTGATGCACCCAGTTCTTTCTCTAGAAGGTACAGCGGACAACTGATCTCCCGTATCTTCTCAGTGTCGCTTAATGTTCAATAGCCCTTGTCTATGTACTACTTAGTCATTTCTGCTTCAGGCTGACAGTATTTTCTAGTTCAGTTGCATCCTATTTCAGACAGTAAGAAAACTCAATCTTATTCTGTATATAAATCCATCATAGTTACTATTCCATGTTCGCTTTTCTATTCTTAATTCCTGTCACTCTCTTTGGGTTTTTTGACAGTTAGGGAGCACTGAGCTGGCATTTTTATTCAGCAGTCTCATTAACTCCCAAGGTTGGGTTCTGAAGTGACCAATTTGTAGTCCATCACTGCATATATAAAGTTAGGATTACATTCTCCTATGTGCATGTTTTAACATTTTTCTACCTAAGTTTCATCTGCCCTTTTATTCCTCGCACGCTTAGTGAGGTCTTTCTGCAACTCTTTGAAATTCTGTCTTTCCTGTCTTGATGTGTTGGTACCAGCGAACTTCGTGTCCTTAGTCACCTATTTTTATATCAACTGGGATTGTGTTGCTGGGAGAGACCCCAACACAGATCCTTGTGCAGTTTTCTGTATGCCTTTGTGCTCTTAGAAAATATGACTATTCTTATCTTTTGTTACCTGTGTTTAAAGCAGTTATCCTTCCTCCCCCTCACCCACTGAAGCTTCTTTTCTGAGGCAGAATTTCTTCTGAATCTGCACTTCCCGTTTTGAAAACACTGAGGTGCCCAGTGACACAGGTGAGAGATAATCTACAAAATTAAAGAATGGTTTGGGTTGGAAGGGACCTTAATGATCGTCCATTCCCGGCCCCCCTGCCACAGGCAGGGACACCCCCCACCAGCCCAGGCTGCTCCCAGCCCCGTCCAGCCTGGCCTTGGGCGCTGCCAGGGATGGGGCACCCACAGCTGCTCTGGGCAGCCTGGGCCAGCGCCTCGCCGCCCTCACGGGGGAGAATTTCTTCCTCATATGTAAATGTAAACGTGCCCTCCTTCAGAATTCGTTGTAAGATCTACTTTCCAAATGTGCAGGCAGAGCAAGGATCAACTTTATTGCTCAAATGCTAAGCTAAAGAAGCTTTTCAAATAAGGAAGCCTTTGTTTATCAAGCATGAAAACAAACTTGAAGAAGAGGTGAAAAGCATGTTTCTCCTACTGATGTTTTACAGGTTGCCTATACTTTATCTGCTGTCTATACATCACATAAACGCGTTTGCCATATAAGTAGATTGGAGAATGCCAACTTCTTGTATCAAAATAGACTACTAAATTGAATTTTAACTCCCTAAGACGGATATTGTTCACTAAAAGTGCAGTAGAAAAGGAAATATAGCTGAAAGTGTCAAGATTTTCTCAAGGAGTTCATGATCCTCTTGCTTTCGTCACCAGTATCCACAGCATACTGGCTGGTTGTGTAGAGCTGTTCAGAAGTAACGCTGACCAGTGGCCTGGCTAAAAAGTAATGCCAGTGTTCGCTGCGGGCTGAACTGTTCTGCAAGCCATTTTGCTCCTTCCAATTTCAGCAAACATGACATTAATGCACAGACTAGTTTGGATAAACAGTTATTTAGAAATAGCTCATTTGAATTCTTTTCTCTTTGGAATTGGTAGTGAGTGAGTGGTCTTACAAGTTAGGTGGTGTTGTCTCTGTTCTGATTGCATGATTTAAATTTCTAAAGGGAAGAAATGAACAACTGAGAATAATGAACATCAAGGTAATAATGGGGATTCTTGTTCTTGCACAAACACCCTTTCAGCTCTGGAGAAAGCAGCCATTTCCCTAACGTCTGTGGAAACAAAAAAATGGTTCAGCTGAAGGTTCATGAATAATAATAAGGCATGAATATTATCTGTAACAGCTGTTTGGTGAGAGCTAACATGTAAAGCACTGTTTTGAAGAGTTCACCTCTTTGTTTAAGAGCATGAAGTTTTTTGAAAAAATACAACCATTAAAATCATAAAGCCCTGCCTCCAACGGCAAAGGCAAAAAACTCAGTGTTTGAGGGGTTTGATATTTACTTAATTTAAGTGCTCTCTCCAGTAACCCCTGGGAGCATGCACGCACGCGCACATCCACGGCTGATTTCAGTCGTCTGTAGCCCTTCTTTCAGTGAAGTTCTTAAAGCATGGAGGAGGCTTTGTGAAGTATTTGCAATTTCTGGCTGATGGGTTAAAGAGAGACCAACTGCCATCTCTCTGCACAGCAGAGTAAAGGCTGTGTGTGCATGAGGGAGAGCAGTAGCTGACTCAGGCTGCAGCAGTGGTAAAGCCTAAGGGTCAAGAAATGTTTAAGCAGCCCTGGATGGGATTTAAGGAATGATATGAATCTGTGAATCATCAGTGGGATTTTCATTATTGGATTTGGGTTTAGTTTCGTACTGGAGCAAGTGAGCACCATTTCAAAGGAGTCACATGTGTAGGAAGGGGTGAACAAATGGGACTTAGAAATGCCAGTTTCATTTAAGAGCTCCTGGAATATTGAAAGATGTGGGTGAGTAATCGGTTTGATTGCATGTCCATTTCAATGACCGTCTGCTCCCTTTAAATACTGTTTCCTGGACGGCCAAAGTGAGAGCCCAGAGGATGCTGCAGTGCAGCCGCTCTACAGCCTCCTCGTTATCAGCGAGTGTGGCAGAACGTGCAGGCCCCTGGGCACAGTGTTCTACCTGGGACAGAGCAATTCCTGGGCTCACACAGCAAACCTGCTCTCTGGTAGCTATCAGGTGCGTAGATCAGGCTGGTGGTGTAGAGCTGAGAGAAGCTGAGAACTTGCAAATTGTTTTTTCTGGGCAAAAGACTTTACCTCTTACAGCTGCCACCTTATTTTCAGAGTTAGACTGCAGTGATAATGTGTAGGGGTAACTTCTCTTGCTGGAAGATTTATTCAAAAGGTTAGTCACAAGCAAATCGTTTGGGGAGTACAAAGGGAGGCTGATTTGTCCCCTCCACCCCGCCATTCATTACGTGGTGCGGTTCAAGCTTATTACCTCCCCGTGTAATCTGCTCGTTTTCCCTTGTCAGGAGGCGCTCGCAGCACTGTATTTACAGCAAGGGGATTAGGCTGGCAGCTCTCCAGTGATGCTGCAGACAGCCTCAGTGAGCCCCGTTTCAGCTGAGGTTGTCAGCGCTGATTGATTTTCATGGTTGACAGCATTTGAAATGCTTTCAGATTGTGATTTCTCACTGGGCCTGATGTGGGGGAGGTATTTTTATTATCATTATTAATAGTAGATATAGTATTATCTGGATACTTATGCAGATAGAGATTGTGGGCACAGACTGGCAAGAGCAGTTGGTGTCAAGCTCCATGTTAGCAAGGAATAATCTCATCAAGACTTGCATTCCAGAATGTAGCTAGTTCATGGTCTAGTTCCAGGGTAAATGAAAACTCACCATAAATTTTCATGGATTTTACTATTTTTTGTTATTGTTCCTTAATAATAAAAATAGTGAAATTTGGGTTCTCCTGTGGGACAAGCCACTGTAACTTTTAAAATTGTGTGGATGTTAATTTGATGGAACAAAATTTGTGTCAGTTTCAAAGGTGAGTGTTTTAGTGAGGTTTTTGCCAGAACTGATTTTGAGCTCCCTCAGCTGAACAAAGGATCTGCAAGCTAATGAATTGTGGGGTGACTGGTTTGGGAAGGTATAAGATATGCTTGCTCATCTTCTGCCCATGAGCATGAATCTTTGTGTTTGTCACTACTTTATTGACTTCTTTGGGAAAAACTGCGAATCCAGGTCAGGATGACCTTTTTGCCATTATTATCCATGCTGGAGCATGGGATGGCACAAGATTTCTAAAACCCATTTGGTTGTCTCTCCTTAACACTTCATTAATTGCTGCGTGGAAAAGTGGTGTCCTGGGTCTTAGGTTTCTTGTGCTGCCTAGAGATATATTTGGGAAAGGAATTCCTTTTGAGTCTTTTTTTTGTGCATTTCCAAGCTAATGTACTTTGCTCACTGCATCACCTGGCATGGCAGGAAAGTGTGTTCCAGCTGGACACATGTTCTCATGATTGGATGCAAGCCATGCTTTTCCTTACATCATCCAGCACCTCAGCTTCTTTTAAGTGTCTGGCCTACAGCTGGTGTGAGGAAGCTGCTGGCTTCCATCTCCTGCAGATGTGATCCGTGAGCACCAGGTGGTCTCACTTCATGGAGCAATGGTGCTGGCCCGTACCCATGTGGAGCAGATCGTGTGCCATCCTGGGGAAGGGCTGCACAGGGCAGCTGAGCTTGAGCTCCAGAAGTGTTACTGGAGCTATGCGGTGCTCGTCTTGCAGTGCTAATGTGACAACCCCAAGCAGTACCTCATTCAAACACTTCTAGCTTTGATGTTCTGCGTGTAGCTTGGTGGTGGTTGCTCCCCCATGGCCGCTCAGGGTGCCATAAAGGCCAAAGCACGGCCTAACCTGTCGCTTTGAATCTCGCTCATCACCAATCATACCTTAAGACGTGGAGATGCAGGGGTTTTATTTGCCTGGGTTTTGCTCAGTCTTCAGAGCAAGCAGGTATTTTTTACTCTTAAGTCACTTTGGGATGTCACTTCATACGACACACGTCTGTCCAGCTCCTTTTTCAGGTTCTTGCTGATACACTGCACTCTGAGCAGCCCCAACTCAAGAGCGTAGCTAGATGAACGTTTTACAGACTGCAGAAGAGAAGCAACAACTACCTTCTGAATGCTCTAGACCTGCACCTCGACCCTGGGTTTTCCCATGCCTTGTTAGGAAAAGTACTTGTCCCAGTTTAATTTCTGTGTAAGTAATGTCATTTCCAAAAATATGGAAGGAGAAAAAAGAAGGGAAAACGTACGAAGGGCAGCACAAGAATACATTAAGGTTTATTTTTAATATGTGGAACATCTGTCAGTTTTGTGCTATGAAGATAACATATCCTAATGCTTTGAAATTAGCCCTGTTACTGTTAAGGATAGCAATGAAAAGCGCACACACAAAAAAACCCCAAAGGATGTCTGTTAATAGCGTTGCTCTGAAAAACAGTCTGATCTTTGTGGGAAAAACATGACTTACGGAAATAGGAAATCACAGTGGCTAATGAGAGGAAGTTTCAGAGTTGGATCAATCTGCTGATCTTTGTTTGAAGGGATCCCCCCGTAGCCAGGGAAAAAGGTCTTCTGAAGTTCAAGGCTGAAGTATGTTACTGTTCATGCAATATTTTTTTTCCTACACTATCAACATTAAGGAAAAATAATTCCTTATGAACATTCTAGTTTCGGGCTACTGCCTTGATGACTTACTGGTAACACGTGCCCTGTATCACCCCAGAGGCTCGCTGGTGATAGATCCGTGACCTTACTGCACTTCAGTAAACGTTTCCCGTAGTGCCTGTGGACCAAGAATCCTTTCTGTAAGCCATTGTATAAATATGTACCGAAAAGCAGCTACCCCTTCCTCCAGGCTTTTATTAGCCTCTGGGTACTGACCGAAGCAGGAAGATCCTACCCATGGCTCTCAGTAGTGCTGGTGGTGGCTGAAAAATCCTTGACAGGACCTTGACAACTACTGAGTCCTATTAAATCTGGGTGAAGATGAGCTTTGGCCTGGAATGTCTTGGGTTTTTTCATGCTGTCATGAAGCATATTTAGTAATCCTTTGGCTACATTTATGCAGCCAGTGTTGCTGTTGACATCACAGTGCATTTACAGACTTTCTTGATTGTAGAGGATCACATTTTGGCTGCAGGTAGTTTCTTAATTTATAGATCTATAAATCTGAGACATATAAATGTCTAGTGAAGTATTCCATTTCCCTGCAAGTGATGGTTTTGCATGGCAATCCAGTTGCAGAGCAAGGTGCTACTGGTATCAGTGGTTGCCTGTCAGGGACCCAGTAATAGCTACTCTCTCAATACTATGTATTTCTTTAAAAAAGAAAACTAGTTGTGTATAGCATGACATATGGTTAGCATCTGGCCACTTCTTCCAAATGTCTGTGATAACCTTTAGGCAGTTTAAACATACAGATTCTCATCTCGCACAGATTCTGGTCCACGTTCCTCATTTAAGAAGGAGCAGCAGAGCTGAGCTTTATAGCCCTACTGGGCATATCGATGCGGTGGGTAGATTGCCAGAGTGAAAACACGCACTGTTTGCTGTCTTTGAGAGCCACAGATGATTGCTTGCAGGTAAGTAGGTTGTCTTGGGGTTTTTTAAGGATATATCAAGGGACTCTCATCACTTGTTCTTTATTGGATTTCACCAGCTCCCTGCCGGGGAAATCTGTTGCGGGCTTTAGTCAAGGCATCCTTGAACTCTTGCACTTGTGCAGTCAGTCCCTGTTCTGTCAAACAAGGTGGACCAGGTCCTGCTTTTTCACACTGAGGGACTTCCCTGTATCACACATAACACTTGGTAAAAATATTGTTTTGACAAGTTATGGTCACATCTGAGATTTTGTGAATGCAACATACATATACAAACCTGTGATTGTACATAGTGGTTCATTTCACCTGAAAGTTCAGAGAAGTCTGTCCTGGCTTTGGTCACTTCTGTGACCTAGATTTTCCTTCTTTGTAGAAGTGATACTGCTTAATTAGTCAGATGCCTCTTCTATCATTTTATACTGAGACAGTACCAAATAAATGTTTAATTAAAAAAAAAAAAATGGTGTTTAGTACCTATTTTTTGTAACAACTCCACATATGGAATTTATCCTTTTCACCCTGCCTGTGCAATGGAGAAGAGACAGGGTGTGGGTGTGGTAAACTCTTATTCTTGGTTTTTGCTGTGACATTTCATGTAGCTTTCCCTAAACTGTAGGATCGTACATGAAAAAGGCATAGCCTGCTCTCCTTTATTGCTGTAGAACCTGTTCAGCTCCAGTATGGCTTACATAATCATATACTGTATTATTGACTGCATTTGTTCATATAGGTTTCAGATCTTCAATAAAATCAGTTTTGTCTTTCTCATTGAGCTTTTCTAGGTGTTTTTTGGTTTGTAGATGATAAGATCCCATCAGACAGCAGCAGTCATGAGGAGGACATGCCACTGACTGACCCAGTGTAGCATTTTCAATTTCATTGCTAGCAACTGTAGTTGTGCTCACGATGTCTCTGCAAACCGAGCAGAGTGCTGCCCATCACAACATCCAGATCTTGTTTCTGGAAGGCTAATACATCACAGCGTAAGCCAAGAGTCACAGATCTTTGCGGGCTTTTTGATGCTTGTCTACTAGTAATGTGTTTTTCAAGACATGACTTTGTTAGGAGTTGGATTAGCTAGGTCTTTTCCTGCAGCTCCCCTTTTTTAATTTTTTTTTTATTTTTCCTCACTTGGGAGGCTTTCTAAAGCAGTTGGTCATAAGTAAAGGTGTGCTGCCGTATTCCCCCTCGCTCCCAAATCTTCGAATGCCAGGCAGAATGCTACCAAGCTGGGTAGGAATTTTGTCACTTACCTAGAAGAATGCAGGGGTTGAGCCCACTCCCCTTCCTGTGCTGTGGAAAGTTCATGGAAGAGTTTTTCTCTCCTGTTTATGTCAGCCATGGCTTAGTTTGTGACAGCATCTTCTCGTTCTTAGTTCTGTGTTATTTTAATGGCCTCTTAGCGGGAACTTCATGAAACTTTCATTGAAAATGTAGATAAATTGTATCTGCTTGTGCTTATTTATCTGCCATACAGTTAATACTGTTAGAAGTGAAATATTGTGGTATTAAACCCAAAGAGTATGTATGAACTGCAGCTATAAAATAGCGGCAGATTATGATGTACACACTTATATTGGCTTACTATCTAAAAACTGTCACAACAGGTTGGTTGTAAGACTTTACCACAGAGATACTCAGTACTCACTGGTTGTGAGCATCACAGGAACCAGGGAGCAGGAAACCAAAGAGATAATTTTATCTTTAGACTCTACTTAAACTCCATCGTGAATATGCAAGTGTCAAGGTCGGTTGAACCAACACGAAGAATAGTGCTTAAAGTACAGGGCTTAAAATTAAAACCAAATGAAATTCAGCCTAATTTGTCCTTATGTGGGTGGCTAATAAAGCATGTGTATGCATTTCTTCATATAAGATAAAGTTGGGTTTCAGATGCCTCCAAAGAATAGTTTTGGCAGCAATTATGTCTATCAAGAACCATTTATTTTTCCTTGCTTGCTCAAGGGATATACTTAAAGAGGAATGGAGAGAAATTAGCTCCTGTAGTCATCTCCGCTGTCATAGCAATTCATGTAATAGTGGCAATCCCATACCTTATGCAGGAGTGCTGCTCTTCCATGGCTGTATCTAATCCAAAGTACACGTAGGTGGGGTTCTAGTGCTTGCTGTGACTGAAGGTCTGTGCAGCAGATGTTGTGTTTTAGCCGGTTTTGTTTTAGACCTGCTATCTACCTGACTTCTGTAGGTCTTTGTCTTGTAATGTCTTTTATCGTTTTAGTGAGCTCTACGTTGTGCAAAGACTCCTGTCTCACAAATCAATCATCCTTTACTGGTTGTCACAGGGCAGGTTGTGATAATGGTGCTCAAATGTTCTTTCAGGTAAGGAGTAGCTACCCTGTAGTGGAGTCTAATTTAACTATTGCATTTAACAAATAAAAGAATACTGCAGCTGCATGGCGAGGGATGTTGTAGAATTATTTGTGCAGGTTACGGTATCTCTGCAGGCTTTGGCTTCAGTTAGTCACCTTACATGAAGGATATATTTTTTGGTTTGGCTTGGTTTGAGGAAGCTGGAAGACAGCACTGCTGTGTTTTTGAGGAAAAGAACACATAAAGGTGAATGTGGTGCATGTACTGCCAGCACTTCGGTCCTAATGAGCTGCACAACCACAAACAGTCAACAGCCAGAGTTTATGTAGAGTAACTCTTGCCAGAGAAATCCTATTGTTTCATTTGCTAATTTACAAAATTAGTGGCTGAGAGGAATGCAGTTTCAAGGAAAACGTGAGATACGCAAAGAGGAGAGTGATTTATAGAGCTAGAACAGGAGATCAAGGAAAAGGGAAGCTTGAGAGGCTGTTGGGAAGAAGAAATGGAAACAGCCTGACAATGAAATCAATTAATTTTTGAATAGTTCTCCCCATGGATGCATAAAGCTCAACTGATACAAATAATACTTATTATACCGTAGAGAACAGATTTGTAATGGGAGCGACACAAACAGTATAAACTGATTTAGCCTGTTTAATGTGTAATGGTTGTTTTGCACACGGTTGTGTTTGTGGGGTTTTTTTCCCCAAAAAAATTTTTGCTGGAAATTAACTTGTGAAAGCCCGGTTACTGATGAAAATACAGAAGCTGTTTTCCTTTTTGTTGATCACAGCCTGTTTCATCTGTCCTGCCAAAACAAGCACCCACTTTACTTGATGGGGTGACAATTTTCACATATTACATGCTGCATTACTCCCTTTATCCAATGTGCAGAGTAAAATGAAAGACTCAGGATGGTTACACAAAGTGGTAAGCACATTTTTAATCCAAGATGATGCTGTGGTCATGGCCAGAGCATATATCAGTCTTGAAGAAATCTTAGAAGGAATTGCTACAAGTCTTACAGAAGGAACAAAAACCAGCAGCTGCCTGGCCTAGCTTTGAACTTAGCAAGTCCAAACCTCACATTCTCAGCAAACTTCAGCCAGGTGCGTTGCTAAAATGCCTCGGGGTGCTCTCTGTTACAACATGAGAATATGGCTGCAAGGGCTACACTGAAAAGTGAGTCCATATTTCTTTCATCCTATGGCAAGCCCTTGGAGTGACGCGTTTGTGTTACTGGTTAGGCAATACGGATATTATTTTTTTCTGGTAGCCTGTAGTATTTAACTAGCTGAACACCTAACCCTTAAGATACTGTTGATGTTGTATTTGAAAAATCTGGGTGAAGCTTTCTAATATATCTTTCTCTTTTGAAAATGCATATCTTAAATTTCTAAGTAGGTAAATACAGTTAAACACACTTTCACTGCCACGCTGCTTTGTTGGGGTTTTTTTGTTGTTTTTCTTTAGAAATAGAAACTTTCCAAAATTGCAAGCTTTGTTATATTAGGTTTTGTTACTTACTTTCCTCAAGATAATGTATTTCATTTAATGTCACCTATAACAGTAAATGCATGTTTGTGTCCATATCTAAATCATGTCTATATCAAACACAAGAGATGAATGAACTTCACATAAATTGTCATACTTACCTTAGGGCAAATGTCCATTTTTTTTATGTGAGGGAGAGGACAAAGAACAAGATCAGAAGCAGCATACATTGACACAACACAGATTTAGTTACGAAAACAAAATCTCAACTTTCAGAAAAGTCAAAGAGCTTTTTGGGTACTGACTTGTTTTGAAAACCTAATCTGGATGGGTTTGGTTTGGTATTAAAAAAGTAATGTAATCACCCATTTTTTACATTGTAAGCAGTTAAGTGTTACCTCTTTTCTGCGAATTAAATGAACTTGCACTGTATTTGCCAGGAGCTTAGAGCATGCACTCTGCCAGTTACTGCTCTTCAGCTGGGGCAGAACAAATAGTCAAGCGGCAGACCTGGTGACTCAACTTTTAAGCTACTGTTGCAATGATTATTTATTTTTTTTACAACTGACATATGATACATGAGATTAGTCTGCATTCATTAGAATGCCTCATTTTTATTTTTATTTTTTTTTTTAGGCAACTGGAAGACAATATATTGAAATAGCAGCAGTCTTGCAGTGATGAAAGTCTAAGGGTATATGAGTTTCAAAGACAGATGGTATCTTTTGTTACCCTAACTGATATGCATGGGAAAGCAGGACAAGCTTTTGATGACAGTTATTTAATCGGCTGAAATATCAAAGCACATTCTCTTATCAGTACAGTGTGGAGATCGTATTTTCTAAGAGTTTCATGATGATTCAGTAGGTCTTCAAATACTACTGTTAGTGTGTTTAAATCAGCCAGTGGGTATGAAGAATTACAGTTTTTGCCACAAGAGGAAGGTGAGTGTTAAGAACAGGCTCACTAAGTGTGCTTGGGAGATGTCTGGAAGTTTTCTTCCGTGTGTGTGTTTGGAGTATTAGTAGAGAAACTAGTTGAAATTCAGCAATCCTGCGTGTGCTGGAGTACTGCAGTGATGTGCTCATTTCACATGGATGAATGGACTCGATGAGAGCAGTGTAACGGTGGTATCGTGTGTGGGGGAAAGAAATTGCTCACTCTGGGAAGAGCTCTCCTGCCTGCCCTCGGATGTTTGGCCTTTCTTTAATGACAAGCTGTATGAGTCAGCTGCCAAATGCATTTCCCCAGCGTGGCAACAGGATGTATAGTGTATTCGCAGCTAGGGAATTCGCTGGGGCTGTATTTCTGCACTATTACGAGAGCTCCCCACTGTCAGATCTATGGTAGCAAAGAGGCAGTGCCTCTCTGGCAGGGATGGTTAGCATTTGGTAAAATGATGGCATGATTTGCAGCACTTTGTGATGTGCTTTTTCTTCTTTTCAAATTCAGTTACTCTTAGGAGCAACATTGAATGTTTGAGAACGCTGAAGTATGTATTTAAATATACAATTTTTAAGCAGTCCTATATTTCACTGCATACATTCCTTTTTCTTCTGGTTTCTATGTTTGGATGGCATATAAATACTGGATCCCAGAAGGTCCTGCTTAAGCTAGAAAATTGAGTTGACTTATTATCACTGAGATGAGAATTACAGTAGGAAGAACGTTATTAGCTTGGAGTAGGACGGTCTAACCTCACTCAAATCCCAAAGCTCCGTATTCTTCACACCACTATTTTTAAAGGAACATCAGCCGCTTGGAACCAGTCTGTCTGAAGTCTCTTGTAGAGCTTCTCTTTGTTAGTGTTTATGGGTTTGTACTTGTTTCCCTGTCTTAAAACCTTTTTCCCTGGTGCGTAAGTACAAACAGCAAAACTGACAGCCTGTAAAACCCAGAGGCTGTTTGATGCACAGTACCCAGAATTAACAGGTGTGTAATGAGTCAATCCTTTGATGGTCTCTACCTGGTGCTGCAGTGAGGCTTCACTGGGGTCTTTGTCCTCTGCTGGGATTGCTATGCATTTTTACTTTTAAAAGATATTCAGCAAGTAGGGGAAAAATACATGAGTTTTGTCCCTGATCTTTCATTTATAATAATCCAAGGGAGCTACTATAACTTCTTTAATAAATAAAAAGACCATGATACTATCCAGATTAACATGTGGTTTCATCTACTTGCCGTTTCACCATGTGGCTGCATTGTTGTGGCACCCCTTTGCCCTTTCTCATGACTTATTTTATATTCTCCCACCCCCAAAAAATGTAGGATCTCTGTCCATCACTGCTTGCTTGCATATGGTGGAGGTAGAATGGAGGGAGCCAAGCTTGCTTGCCAGCCTGAGCCCATGAAACAGCCTGTATGGAAAAGAGGGGTTGGTGGGAACTGCTGACCTGTTCCTGTTCTGTGGCAGTAGTGATGGTCGAAGGTAAGGTCCATCGCACTCCTGGCAAACAAAACTGAAAACGCTCTAGTGAATGCTTTTTTTTTTTTTTTAACCTCACTCACGCAAAAGTCACTTTGGCCTGGTGAAGTGGATTTTTGCCAAAGGGTTTTAAGACCTTTCTCTCGTGCTTCTGGCAGTTGAGGCCTTGGAGGGGATTTTATTTAAAGCTTTTGGCTTTGAGACTGGGCTAAAAGTCACGGGATCTCTTCTAGCATCTCCGTGCACATCAGAGAGCTCTGAAACAGGGACTCTTGGGGGATGTCAGGCAAAATATCAGTAAATCTCATCTAGACAAAGTTGTGTTTTCTAAATCAAACCAGCGTATGTCACATGGATCGCATCAAAGTCCTTGAGTTAGGATGTCTGAGCCAGACTTACCATTAGCTGATGTAGTGTGATTTCCTGAGCAGAATCCATCTTCTGCAGCCTGGTGTCACAGTAGTTCTTTCCTCCTTCCTCAATTCCATTAAATCTTGCACAAGGAGGCTTTTACTGTCTCCCTCAAAGTAGGCTTGTTCAGTTATATTGCCTCATTTGATTCTTGGTGTGCTGGTCAGGAAGCTTACTGCAAATACCATTCATTTCTGAAGTCTCCCAACCTGGAGTTTCAGAAAGCTGGGAAGAATAAGGCACATAAAGGGATCATTAAAAAAGATAAATCAAATATTCTCTGTATTTGCTATCAGCATTAACCATGCTTAAAGACTTTTTTTCTAATATTGTCCCAGCAGGCAGAACTTAGGTAATCAGGTTTCTGCCATACGAGTGGTAGGAAAGTAGCTCAGTGCCGGGTGAGAGAACCAGAAACAACTCTTTGCAGTGACCCTTGTGATCCAGTACAGCATCCTTCTGTCCATACAGTGTCTGGTTCAGTCCAGCTAGCTGAGGTCCATCCAAGCTAACTGGAGTTCTCTGTCTTGGCTGTTCTTCTTAAGAGGTATTCACTGTAGCCATTGTGAATATAGCCTGCAGAAACAGAATGACACTTTGCAGACCATGCTTCAGACTGTAAGCATCAAGCAAGCTTCCAAGTTAGGCATCTCTGGTGAATGTCTTAAAAGTTGAGTGGGACAATCCTGGGCTCTTTTCTCTCCCCTAGGAGAAATGCTCATTTATATCTTTTGTTGTTGTTGTTTGTTTGTTTGCTCATAGAGGGATATAATTACATACTTTGCTTTCTTTTCAGTAAAAAAATGTAGAAAACGGAAGCGTTAGAAGGGCAGAGTTCAGATTTAAACTGTGCTTTTAGATTGCAAAACTGTCCCAGATTCTTTTCTATTTTCAAAAAGCAGACTTAAGAATCCACAGAACAACTTCCCCTTCTGCCTTCCCCCTCCCTTTCTCTTCCAGTTGCTCAGTACCTTCCTTGAATAAGAGTAATGATTTTGATGTCGGCAACAATTATGTTCTGTTTCCCTTTTAAATACTGCACGTGACCCTATCTTTCACATTCACAGTTTCTCTGAAAGCGAATATAGGGTTGGAACCAGTTTTGGTTATAGAGTGAAGAGAGAGATTTTTCCCTTGGGCATCTTCTATGTGTTTTCTAAATTAAATTTAATCTTACCAAATTAATTAAGGACAGTTTCTCTTAAACCTGATCTGATCCAGCTGCTTAATGGAAAGACAAGTTAGTTCTGTTAGACTAAAGGAAAGCTTTAAAGGAACTATTCCTTTCCTCTTTCTCCGTGACTTTCTGCCATGTTGTAGAGATGGGGAGAAGGGTGACACTGGACCTTCTGTATACAGTGCTCAAAAAAGAAATCTATGAGATTTTTGTAGATTTTAGATGTTCAGAACAATGAACAAGGTAGGCCAGCCTGCTGGATATTGCCATGTGTTGCCATTTATTTCCAGGTACAGTTGCCTGTAGGGGACAGTAACTGAGAGCAGCTGTCCATGTGGTGGCCAGTTAAGCGAGAGGTGAGCTCTCACAAGCCTTACTCAAAGAAGGATCTCCACATCATGAAGTTCATCATGGCACTTGGGGGCAGACAGACCTTTGTGAGCATTAAATATAGTCAGGTTTGAAGATTGCTTTGTTAAGTAGTGATAGCCAACCGCTGCAAAATGGAAGCCCTGATTTAGGGCGCTGCAATTCAGTGCATAGATTTTGACGCTTCTGTGCTGTGGCAATATATACCCCCTTACTTATAAGTAAGGGGAAAAACCAGGAGTGGGACAACTGTCAGATTGTATTACGAAAACAACCTTTAACCTCATGACTATTAGCCCTTGAGATTTAAAAGGAAGTCGTATCTGTTAGACTATAGGCAGGATTTTACATGGCTTCATCCGTGCCTCTGAAATACGCTCCTGCCCAGGCCTGACAAAAAAGGCAGCTCTGTTTTCAGGGCTATCTGAAGCCTGCCTGTAGTCCCCCTTGACTGCACAGAGAGCTTATCACGCTGACCTGTTAATGATTCCCCCAACACTGTCTGTAAGTTTCCAAGCAAACAAGGTTTATGTGAGCACACTGTATTTCTCTTGAATCCTCCACCAAAGTATCTGGAGTAGAGAAGTCTGGCAAATTCCAGCCAAAGAATAGTAGTCATCTTTAAGAGAGGAAGATCTAAACATTTTGATGAAAGCAGGCAACAATGTAGAGGACAGAGGGGCAATAATCTCACAGGGGTGATGGCTATAGCTTCTTATAGTACCTCAGAGAATCAACACTAGCTCATAAAACTGATACTCAAACATATTGAAAACCAGGTTCGTTGGTCTGTTACCCGCAGAAGGATTTTCCCAAAGTGTAGGCAGGCATGGCGGTTTGCAGCTGGAGATTATACGTAGTGTAGATGTTAAGCTCTGAGAAGCAGGTACTGTCTCCCTGCTGTCTGCAATGCCCAACAGTACAGGAGTCCAGCCATCGTGCCCCTCTTGAGTACATCATACAGGTACAGGTGACGTTATTCTCAGCAGATATGCCAGCTGAACTGGAAGTAAATGCGGAGATGGAGGTGGCGTTTCTTAGTGGTAGCCTCAGACAGCCACCTGTGAAGCATGATGTTATGAGATTGTGAAAGATCTCACGTTACCCTTATGAAAGCTATCACACAGCTGAGCGAAGAGCTGTGTCTTCAGGGTCGCCCGTTTGATGCTTTTTAACCACCACATTGCATTTACGGTTTTAAACGATGGTTTCTGTAATAATTTTGAGTTAGGAGGAGGCTCGCTTTTTTGGAGCTGTTCCAATTTTGTTCTTCCACAGAAGAAACCTCTAACTGTAGAGTTCCTTGGTTTGTGTCAATACCAGTAAAAGAATATTAATCTGAAGCTTGACAGTTCTCTCCAGCTTGGCCAGGGCTTTGTGTATTCTGGTGATAATCTGCCCAACTCAGGCGTGAGTTCAGCTGGTTTATGTCCTATTGTGAATGGGAGATGCATCCTCCAACCTGGTTTTGTGCTCAGGTACCTGGCTCCAAAGCTACTGCAAAAGGTTGTGTCATGTTTATTAGCGTAATTGTTACAATTACTGCCTGAAGATGGGGCTATGCATGAAAGGGCTATACAAGGAGGCAGGTGAAGATGTCTGGGTGAGAAATATGCCTAGAAGTTGAAACTGTCCACAAAAGCCCTTTCCTTTTGTTTTAATTTTCAGCTTTCTACACTCTTGCATACACTATTAATCAAATAAATGCCCTATTTCAAAGTCTACACTTAACAGCACTGAGGTTTAGCTGAAGTGACAGACATAGGTTAACATCCAGCCATAAGGGAACGGCTGTAGAAAAGTCTGAAATACAATTGATGTATTTTTAATAGGTATTTTACAGTTTTCTATAGAGGGGTAACTGCAGGTTCTTTGCATCATATGTTTAAGGAAAAAAATGCAAAATAGTTGAAATGCATGAATTCTCTCAGTAAGAAAAATTACCTGCAGTCTTTTTGCATGTCCCATTCCCTACTAGCCTTACCATTGGACTTGATGGTAAATCACACACAAAGTTTTGTCCTAGGCTGTTGTGGTTGGCACTTACTTAATTCACCATTCTCTGTTTTATTCAGTGTTTATTATCTGTTCTGTAGTATAGAGGAGGTGGAAGATTGCTATGGGCGCTCTCAACATTGAAATGTACATGTTGCCAGGTGTTGCTTGCTTGGGGTGGATGGGTGGGGTTTTGTGGCGTTTTTGTTTTTATGGGGTTTATTGGTGGTGGTGGTGTTTTTTTACAACTATTCTCAGCTCTAGAAGCAGTATCTGAATTAGCCGTCTCTTTAAAATCAATGTCAATGATTTTAAAATAGATGTGGGGTACTTGCTGGAGAGGGGAGAAAGGAAGACACTGGCATCTGCTGCCTGTTAAGTCCATTAATTGAAAAGAAAATACTGCTGGTGCCAGAATGTACAACCCTGCTCCTAATTAAGCCTAGGGAAGCAATGGGCTGGTTTTAATTGAGAACAGCATCTCCCTTAATGGTGCCAGCAGCTAAAAAACGCAAGTAGATTCAAAGCATGAAGCACATGCAAGACAGTAGTGACTCTTTATTTGTGGGGTCAGTCATTGTGCCATACTTGGAAACCTGTATCCCAGCACAAGACCGGAAGAATAATTGGGTCCCACTTAGCAGGCAGAGTCATCTATACTCTTCTAGGACTGAGAACTGGGTGTTTACAATACAAATTAGCAGTAGTCATTAGTCGCGTATCCTTTCAGAAACAGTTAAGGAAGAAAGTATTTCCCGGTAACTTTGGTGGCAGGAGGAAGCGCTGCCATGCCTTACTGTGCTTATGGCAGTGTGGTTCCAATTAGCATTGCCTTCATACTTGAGATGCTTTCTGCCCAGGTCACCCACAAGTTCAGGCATCGGGTGCGTGCACCACATTTCAATCCCGCATCCCTTAATTATTGCTACTTATCATAACACTGTAAAAAAAAGAATAAAAATCTTCATTCTGCAATGATCAGCCATTAGGAGGTCTGTGCTGGAAAAGCTCCTAAGCCACTTTTAGCCTGGTTCCTTAAGGGAATGAGACGTATGTGATTGTATCATCTGTTTTCATGCTTGTCACTCCTGTTCTAAAAGCTTTGAGTCCACTAGGCAATTTCAGGCGAAAAGTTCAGTGATAATAGGTGGCCAGGCAAAGCAAAGAGACACAAATTAATTCCCCCCTCGAGGGGAGGTTAGGGGTAAGCTCAGCTACATTATTAGACATTAATGAATCCACATGGGACACATGCCTCTGCTTCAGGAGAAGCTCCAAGTAGAGCTTGTGCTTTTGTTAGACATGGGATAATCAAACCTCAAGCCCTGGGAAATCACTCTTTCCAAGGCCCACTGCTCGCTTCCTTTCTTTGATAGATAAAGGTTTGCCTGGTCCACTCTGGAAAATATCTCTTCATTTCTCCTGAGTGGGAGGCTTGTCCTTTGCCCAGCCATCTGTTCCTGTCCCATGTTGTCCATCCATCCCAGTCCTGTCCGTGCCTCCTGCTCCTCCCTACCCCTTCCAAAAAACTGTAATATTGAGGCTTATCCACAATTTTGAAGCAGCTTTTTGATCCGTATTCGCAGCCTTCCAGCAGAGATGCCAGTATCCTTTGCCTAGCCAGTGAATGTATTACATGTACCCTGTGTCCCTTTTAGGGGATGGGAGCTTTTTTTTTACAGAGCCTGGCTCTTCAGCTCCAGCTATATACAAAACCAAGGCTCACTGCTCCAGGAGCAGCTGCTTCAGTCCATTTTATCAGCTAAAATGTCTACCATCACACCAAACTGCAGACATTTAACCAAAGCCAGGGTTTGGAACACAGAAATATCTCAGGTCCATCTGTTGTCTTGCAGTTGCTGAGTTAATTAGCATATTGAGTAACACTTAAAAATCAGAGCTGCTTCTGGAACTACAGATTCAATGAGAGTATGTAGCTTGAGTGATGGGTGGCACGTAAATCTGTGTGAAGGAAAAACACTGGCCTCCCAGTCTTCCTGGGACAGGCAGTAGCTCAGGGTGCAGACTGCTTATGCCCGAATGCCTAAAACCAGCCTCTTCATCTAACAGTTCTCAGCCAACATCAAAGTACCTTTCAACAGGAGGGTTTTTAAATAGGGCTTCAACTACACTGTAGTAGTTTCAAAAATAGAGTTTGGAGGGGGGCTGAATTCTGTCTACCTCTGCTGGAAGGTAGGAAGATGTCAATAGTGAATTCCCTATTGATCCGGGATTTTTGTCTTAATACTCCTGCAGCTTAAAGACTGATTTTGTTGTGGCTTTAGTCTGGGTTGTTTAGTAGCCTGGCTCATCTCACTTGGGACATAATGACCCGGCTACATTTTTAGGCTGCTGCTGTGAGCCTAATTGTGGATTTAGACGTGGCTTATGTTTTCATGGTAGTGGTCAGTAAGTCCTGTCTGCATGTTGTAAACCTTTTGTCACAGTACCAGCTGGGGTTTTCCCTTGATTGTATTGCTCAAATTGTTTCTTGAACTTTTTTCCTGCAGAAAACCAGCCTGTGGTTTATTTTGAGGTGTGTTTTCTCACTTTGGCATCCGTAGTGAGCTTCTACTTTCAAGTTGTTCATATGCAGATGGCAGCAAAATACTCAGTGAACAGTAAATTGGCCAAGAAATATGATTAAGGGTGGGAGGAACTCATATTATTTACAAACTCTGTTTACATTTGGCAAACAGTTTCAGCAAAAAAAATATTTTTTTTCTATGTAAGTGGAGTGAAGGTCTAAGATCCAGAAAACAAAATTATTTTGGTATGAGCAAAAATGAAACTTCTATGTGGGTTTGGTCACTGACTTCCAAAAAAATTCTTTTGTGTAGCTCAAAGTTTAAGTTTTATTTGAGTTCCACCTATGCTTTGCCAACTTAAGGATGTTGTCCGGAGCTGAGACCTAGGATGCCTTGAGGTTTCTGTATTTCTCAAAGCCCAGGCTGCAATGCTCGCTAACGCTTTGACTTTTCCAGCTACGTCTCCTGAGATATTGTGGTTTATGCGGGGTTGTGCTGTTGCAATTTGTGCTTGGGCAATGATCTCGAAGCACAGTTCCAGCTCTTGAAGTAACATCTTCGACCTTCCAGGCAGAGCAACAGATTGAACTTTGCAAACCGACCCATGTTCATGACTCAGTAATTCTTATTTCTCCTGGGACCATGTCCTAGGAGGCTGGCATCTAGCCTGGGGACCGCTGACCTGTGGCACTGTTTCTGAAGACAGTAAAGAGACAGACTGTTTGGCATAAAATAAGCCTCGTTTGCATGTGCCAGAGGTTATAGCTCCCAAATCTAAACTCCTGCAGAGCCTCTCAAGATGGTACCAGCTCTGCTTGATGCCAGCCAGGTACGTGAGAGGCAGGCACGTGTCCACTGCTGGCTGGGAGCATGGAGCCAGGCGTACGAGATCACCGCCTTTCTTGCAAGCAAGCTGCTGCCAGCAGTCGCCGATGTGTCTGCCTCTGACAGAGGGCAGCTCCGAACTCCCATTGAAGTGGACTTTGCAGGAGTGCCGCCACTCACAGACACAATTTGCCTCTGTGCAAGAGGAAAAATGAAAGCAGCGTACTTTGTATTTTTTTCCTGCACAAAATGGAAGCTGTCTGGCATGTGACACTTGATGGGCTGCTGACCCCCGAGCCTAGTGTTTAGACACTGAAGCTGAGGTCAAGAGATCTAGGGGGTTTCACAAGTTTCGCCCCTGGCCTGCTTTTGAGCCCTTGGGCTGCCTGCTTTACCCTGTGGCTCTGTCTGCCATTCATCCTTTGTTTCAGACATGAAATTATAAGCTTTCAAAGACACTGCCTTTCTCACTGTGTCAGGATGTGGTACCTGCCCGTACCAAGCACTGTTTGTGGTCTGGCTGCTGCTGTTACACAGAGAGTGACAGTCTGGAACTGATGAATATCTTTTGTTCCCCTTGACTTCAGTGAGGTTTGGCCCCATCCCACATGCCGGAGACCCCAGCGCCGTTCCTGGCTGCGGGCAGTTGCTCTATTTCAGGATCCTGTGCTCTGTGATTCCAAGTGAAAGAACAAGGTGGTGGTTTGAAGGCTTATTCTTGAATAAAAACTGCACAAATAATTTTATTTTTTTTAACTGCTGTGGAGGACAGGAGCATTATTACCAAAGTGGTTGGGAGGTTGTAATGAAATTGGTCTGTTGTCAAAAACAAAATGAGAAAAAAACCACCAAACAGGTTTCCATAAAAAGTGGGAGTAATTGGTTAAATAGCTAAGCAAATAAAAATTAAATTCTTACCTCCAGTATTATTGTGACTTTTCATTGTCACAGTTGTTCCCTAAACGCACACGTTTAGACAGTCTTCCAAGAAAGAAAACGAGTGTGGCCAGCAGTTGGTAGAGAAACTTTTCCATGATACTGTTTCTTTATAGGTAAAAAAATTGAAAGTAGGTGAGCTACTGGGCAGCACTGAGGTGTGTCTATGAGCTGCTTTCCAACCTCACTGTCGAGCTGGTTTCTGATTTGGTGCTTTCTCCCTCCTGCTTCCATCCTGCCAGCTTTTCCTTGTCCTTTGGGAGAGCCCTCACCTTTGCTGCAGGATGCCGGGAGGCAGCACAGTGGTTTGGGGGAGCTTTTCGCTTCTGCTGAAAGAGAGTTTCTAAGATGCTGTTTAAAAACATGGCCTGCATTTGTTTGAGGTTGTGATTGGTGGTCTGGAAAACAAACACGGGTCACAGCTTTTCTGTGTTTGATAAGTTAGATGGGACAACATCATCCCTTTCAATTGCTTTCTAGTTATTTCTGGCTGACCTCAAGTGGTGCTCTCTTTTAAGACAGGCCATGATGCCGAATTGAAAATCTGCTGCCTTACAATCACTGGGTGTATGGCAGCGAGAGCAAGGCGGCACCTTGGTCATCTGTTCTCATTTTGCTTCCCTCGCCCAGGGCAGGAGCACACCTCTGCTCCTCGGCCTTTCCCCCTCCCCTCCCCAGTGAGTACACCTGAGCCGTTCGTTCAGAAACTCCCCGTCTGAAATTACTGTTAGCCCATTAGCACAAATGCCAGATCTGCCAGCCCTCCAGTGTGATTTTTAATGGAGCCCTCTGAAAGTGAATGCTTTATTTGGGGGGCTTTGCTAGACAATAGGCTCTCTGGATTCTCCTCCAGGGGACAAGCTTGTCAATCAAATTGTCACAGACAATAATTACCCCCTGCTTTATTCGCTCTGTCTGTCTTCAGAACAGTCAATTAGAGCTATTGATACAGACAAGCTATTCTCACCGAGTTAGTTTTCAGCCTAATTAAAAGGAACCTGTCAGTGCCTTTCCCCGTAACCCTCAGGCTTCTAATGGCTTGGCTTTGTGTACGGCGCAGGCCTTGGAGACAGAGGGCTCAGTTAAAGTGCAGACTTTCATCTCCGCGTTTTCCTCAGCCATGGCGAGAGGGTGGGGTGGGGGGAGGGAGAGGAGGATTTTCTAGAAAAGACAGAGTCCTGTCTGCCTGGTTTTGTCCCATGTTTTTAAAATTCATCATGTGGAAAGGAGAGAAATCCTCTGAAGTTCAGACTCCTTGAAAGTACTCTGATGGCAACCAAGTGTTAATTCTCTGTGAGCACAGAGACCTTTAAACAGACAAACAAGGGCCCTCTTCAGGGATAAAAACAGTGTTTTTTCCTGCCAAAGTGTTTTGTTCTGCTCTTTTTCTTAAAATGACTGGAACACAGAAAAAGTTATGCCAAAAATCTCATCATCTTGAGGATACTGTTGATCCAAAGTGTGTTCAGGAAAGTAAATACTTCGACCAGGCTTTCATTGTGATAGAAGAAAACCTGCCACACTCCACAGTTTAAGCTCATTTCAACAAACTGTGTCCTCGGACATAAAATAAACTCACTGTCCAGACTTTGAGGTGGGGGGATTCTGCCGTCACTTTACACCTTCTGAGATCCAGTGCGTGGGATGTAGTTTCTGAAGAGGCAGTGGGAAAGGCCTCCAGGCCTTCTGCTCCTACAGGACCAAGTTGTATGTGTAATAGAAATCTGCTGCTATAACTGTTCCTTTTCTGAACTAATGGAATACTTTTTCTTTTCTCTTCCATGTTTTTGCTGCTCTTGGATCTTGTTTTCTTCTTCTCTTCATTCATGAACTTGAAACATGCAGGTAAGCTGAAAAACTTCTTTTACAAATATCCATTATCAATATTTCTTCTTTGTTTTTCCCTCAATTGTCAGCTTTATTGCAAGTGACTTTTGAGGAGTATGTTGCACGGAGAGAGAAACAGTGAGAAAGACATGGTATGATCCCCAGTGCTCTATAAATACATGTTCCCAAACAACGAGACATTTCACAAAAAGATAAGAACATCCAAAAGCAAGTTTCCCATTTCACCCAGAAACAGTATAAAGTGAGACAACCCAAATCTCTTTCCAATGAAATTGCTACACACATACACCCGACTTTGTGCTAATGTTGTAATGAAAAGAATTGGAAATCAGAACTCCGTATGAAGAAACTCTTTACTTTCTTCCAGTGAGGTAAACAGACCTCCATAGGAAGTCATGAAATAATTTCCAGGTGTAATTCAAAATGGAAGTGGGATTTTAAATGTCAGAAAACCTACTTGTACATTTAATCAGTATAGCTTTGAGCTCAAAACTCTTTGCGCACTTCCACAAAGTGTTTGCTGATGAATTTGCTGTAATATGTGTCTGTTGTGATTCAAAACCCTGTCTCAAATCCTTTGCCCTAAACCACCTCTAATTACCAAGTATATAAAGGGGAATAAGAAATATTTAATTTCTGGAGTCTTGGAAAGCTTTTCTGCCGCCTTTGAAGATGTGTGGAGAGCCAAAAGGGTCTGTGAGATCTAAAAGCGGAGCTTTCAGAGAGGCGTTTGAAGCCTGGGCTGTTGCACGTGGGTTCAGGAGCACAGGATATGTCCTGAGCTTCTCCCATTGTCTGTGCGACCTGAGCTACGGTTTTCTCAAAGATCTTTATAATTTACTCTGGAGCTCCCTAGTGATGGACTGCATCATTTGGAAGGTGTTGCAGGTATCTCCCGTGCTACTGCTTTTGCTAGCACTGAATTTATTTTTGTAGGTAACTGCTGAAAATTCAGTTTTGTTCTCAACCCTGTGTTTTTTGCATCCTTCCTTCCCTAGGTATCTGTAACTCTGATGATATTACAAAGGCAGAGAAGCTGTATTTGCTCTGCTACTCACTCACCAGTCATAATTTCGTCTAAGATGGATTAAATTTTGTTTTAAATGTGTTTACTTTCAAACATTTGGTTAATATAGTACTGCAAAATGATAAAACAGCCAAAACGCTTAGAAATTCCCATTGTTTGAGAAGTTGCTTTGCCACGTAAGTGAGCTACTAGCAAAGGATAATTACAAGTAGAAAAGCACTCATGTGAACTGCATGTTTTAAAAGCTGTGTGCATATTACAGTTTTAAATTTTGAAATGTAACAAAGTACCATCAATATTGCATGTACCACGTATGGAGCATACAAATCTGAGCTGTAGATCTAAACTGTGTCGTAAAAGCAGAGTTTGAAACAATCCAGTGCTGTAAGCTCATGTGCACGCATGTGTGCGTCATCTTGATATGCTTGCACAAGTATATATTGATCTTCAGTTGTGTTCATGTAGGGTGTTACCCTTTTCGGAAGAAAAAGAGTTAAGAGCAGCTGTACTGGTGCAGGAGAAAAATGCATTGAGCCCAATAGCCTGAGGAAGATAAAACAAGGCAAGCATATGTGATACTTCCCCCTAATAGTTTTCCAGCTTCCAATTATTTTCAGTTTAATGACTTCCTAAGCATCACAGAAGTAGGACATTCAGAGTAAAAATTAAACTTGCCAGACAAATATCGGACAGAATATGGAGTTTCTGACCTAAGGATTTAAACACCGTTTACAGCAACATACTACTTTCTTCCCCAAGTCCCCAGTTCCGTAAGGTTTACGGCGCTGCACCCCCTGTCACCCACCAATGTTATCTATCTCCCAAAGGGCAAATAAATAACGTGCACTAGTTTACAGGTTCCTTTGGTGTAGCACTCTTAAAATTATTTCCGTGTAAGTGATAGTTAACAAATGGAATTGTAGTTGCTGCTGGAAAATGCAAAGCAGTTGTTCTGTATCTGGGAAAGAGGAAGGCTCTTCTCTTGTTCATGTCAAAGGCACTACACAGGGCTGGGTGAGAGGTCGTCACTTCCCTTCTCTGTGGTTTTTATGTGCTGTCTTCCAGTCTTGCCGTTAATGAACACTCCATCTGGGTTGGTTTGGTTACATGGAACAGCTGGGATATGTGGCTGTGCCTGCACTGGGTCTGGCCGAGCCCCACCGCGGCCCTCAGGGTGCTGTGCGTGTGCCGGTAGCCGGCGCAGCGGTGGTGACACACCAGCGGCTGGGTGCTGCCGAGAGCGCTGGCACAGCGTCAGGGCTGCCTCTGCAACCCCCCCCACCAGCAGGCTGGGGGTGGGCAGGGTCTGGGGGTGGGGGGACACTGCCGGGACAGCTGGCCCAAAGTGACCAGAGGGATATTCTGTACCATTTGACGTCTGCTCAGATGTAAAACGGAAGAGAAAGGAGGCGCACGGGGGGCATTTGTTATTTATGACATTTGCCATCCGGAGCAGCCGCTACCCGTACTGCAGCCCTGCTTCCCGGGAAGCGGCCGAACATCACCTGCCGATGGGAAGTAGAGAATAACACCTTTTGGTTTCCTTTGCTTCCACGCACGTGACTTTTGCTATTCTTCACTAAACTACCTCTATCTTGACCCACAAGTTCTTTTCCGTCTTACCTTCTCCCACCCCACCCACCCCGTTTTGCTGAGGAGGGGAGTGACAGAGCAGCTGGGTGGGCACCTGGTGCCCAGCCGAGGTCAACCCACCACAGTGCCGAAGTCTTTGTGACTGTGGGTGACTTATGTAGCATTAGAGTCCCTACCTGCTGTCCTTTCCAGCACACAAGGGATACTGTGAGCCCTAGTTTAATTTTCCAGTGACAGAGATGCTCTCAAGTCCATAGCCAGCACAAATAGCTGGCCTTTACTTTCCTTGCAGAAAAACAATAATTGGTTGTCATTGTGAAATGACTTATTTCAGAAATAATTTGTTGTCCTTTAGAGAGAATGTTCACTTTGGTTACAAAATGTGGTATTTTGAAATGTAGCTAAAGGCAAGTGACAGGCACGCATTGGAGGCGTGGAGCTGGGTGTGCTTATGGTATTAAAGAAGAACAGGGAAATGGAATCACTGGATTTGCACTCTCCTAAAGGCGACCTCTGTCATGTGCAGCTTGCCTGTTGTGTACCGAGGCACAGTGGCAGTTTGTGGGCTTACACGGTAGACTTTTTGTTGCTGTTTTTCAAATTCTTCTTGAAAATGAAAGACCAGGCTTTCCAATACAGTTGAGGGGTGTATTCTTGAAAAGTAATGCTCAGTAAAGGCTTCTTCAGAGAAACAATAAAGGTAATGTAGGTGCAGGAAAGATCAAGTAGCAGTATTACTAACAGTGCCATTATTCTTCTTGCAAAATGTGCATGTATTTGTATGCACAGAAATTTGGGAAGGTAACACATTTGAAAAGAACAGAGCTCTAGTTTAGTTTTGGTTAATGTCAGAATAAGAATTCATTGCTGGGGGTTGAATGGGATGTGAACTGTACATGTGGAAAATTTCCAGCAATTTTGCCTGCCATTTTTGGCAAACTGTGCCCTTGGGGTGTTGTCAGCTGTGATTGGGAGGGTTAAATACATAAAAGTCCTGTTCAGAAGGAGCAGTCCCTATTTATAACAAACTTTTCCATAAAAAAATCAAACCGGATTCTATTTTTGCCTCACTAGAAATCCACTGACTCTCAGATAGTTTAATGACCTTGAGATTTTCCCTGTCCTCCTTTTCTTCAGTTCCTGAACGCTCTTCAGTCTCTGGTGTTTTAACACACTTTATATTGAAGCATATCAAACTGAAGCCAACTTTTCCCGACTTAGGAATCAGTAAGGAGCTGCAGATCCTGAGATAAACAGAAATTACAGCAGGGTGAGGGCAGCATGCATGAATCCTGCAGATCTGAGTGAAATTTAGCATAAAAGAGAGAAAAGGTATCAAAGGTATTTTGTAGTTCAAATATTTATTTAACTCTTCATTTCTTTTGTTATAAGCAATTACAGTTTTTTCAATCTAGTATCTGACATCACTGAGCCTTAGCCTGCATTGCCTACAGTGATAGAGTAGCACAATGTCAGCCGTCTTGGTTTAAAGCTGTATCAAAGGTACTAACACTTCTTTGAAGTGAAATATTAGTCTTGCTGGTTCAGACACTAAACTTTGATATACATATGTAATTGTGTGTATGAGGGCTTACATAAATGTTAAATAGTTTTGCAGAGCTACCTCACAGCCTTTTATGGGAAAATTCAACCAGAATTTCTGGTTTACTAAGCCTGCATATGTCTGAAAGTTCAGCTGAACGTTGCATATATTCTCAAGTGAACTAAGTGTAGTTGGCTTAAATTTCTGGAATTGATAGGAGGAGTAAAGAGAAAGAAAGCATATATCAATTACAGAATACCCTGGATTTTCTTTTGTTTTATTTACTTCAAGTGACATATGATCGCTGCCTGCATTGCAACTATGATATGGTTGAATCAGTAGCAAGTCCTCTTGTTGGAAGTTGCTTAGCGGTTCTGCTATTTTCCTTTCTTCTGTTGCTTGTAGCATTCTGGAAATGTAATCTCTCAGGCTAAAGTATTCCTGCTGGAAGCTGGCTTGTGTGGGAGGGAGGACTGCCATGGTTCATCAGTTTGGGTGCAAGTCTGTAGTGGAAGGGAATTGACATTCTGTTATGAAAACTGGAAAACAATTCCTGCAATTTCTTGTGATATATTATCGTGCTGTTCAGCCAAGTAATACACATGCATCATGTCCAACAGAAGATATGTTCTAATAGGTATTTGAGAAATGCAAGCATATAATTAAATATTGTATCATAACACACACTCAAGTGGGAATGCAGTTAACATCATTCCTTAGCATATATATTTTTCTTCTTTGGAACATTAATTATGCAACAGTAACACTTTCTTAATATGTTTTGATTTATAGCCTTGCACTCAAAATATGAACATTACTGAAAAAAATTACTTCTGTAAATTGAATTGCTTTATCTTTTACATTAAATTGTTCAAAAATTTATTGGCAGAGTTACTCCTGGTTTTCTTAGTTTCTCATGGCATTGTTGCCAACCGATACAGAGCTATGATTTTGATTGTGGTAAGAATGGGTAAACTGGCTTCATGCTGTTGTATCACCTTGGTATTTTCTGTTCCCTGCATTTATTCTGGCATTTAACTTGGCTGCAAACTGCAGAAATAAAAGAACAAAAGAACTCTCGGGACAAAGAAGCATAGGGGCTTTTAAAGCTTGTGATGATACAGGGTGAAGGGAAAAAGAAACGGTTTGCTGAAAAGCTGCCTAAAAGACAGAGCAGGCTTTCTTACCCAGCTCCTACCCTGAAACCCAGGTGGCTCAGTGTGAGGTCCGGTGTGCGAGTAGCCTTGCCTATGCAGCCTGTAGGGCAAGGGGGTTTGTTACCAGTTTGTTTTGGTCCTTTTACGCTGATGATGGATATTGTGGTGAGAGGGAGAGAAGTTGAAAAAAACTCTTTAGTCTGCGTACTTGCATGTGTATCTGACAGATGATGTGGTGGACAAATAGCCCGTGTTGCGGGATTATTTCATTTTTGCTGTACTGTTACGTGATGGTAAAAGTGCTTTATTAGCTTAAAGAAGAAAATTATAATGCTTGAGCAAAAGCTACTGCTATAAGTCCAGTTGTTCTTTCAGAAGCTGCCGTTTCAGAGGCTGGCTGCGGTCTCTGCAAAAAGCTGCGCTTAAATGCCAGTGCCACTCGCTGGGAGAGCGGCCGGTGCCCACCAGTCACACGAAGGGGAGAGCCTCTCGCCTTCTCCAAGCAAGGCTGCTTTGTTTCCACAAACCTCCTTATAGAAAGCTTTGAACCTAGAGAAGGTCCAAGTGGAGAAACGCTGCCAAGCTACAGGTTAGCAATGTTGGTCTTCCACTGCCCCCCCTGCCCTCGCCCTGCCCGCTTCCCCTGCACTTCCCTCAGAAAGGAGCATCATGCACAGCTTGCAAAGTTCAGCCACAGCACATTTTTTCACTCCAGGGATCCAGCTGAAGGCAAATTGCTGCCCCGTCAGGAAACAGACAAGACACCCACATGTCACAGTTGCTTCATTTCTAGGTATTTACTTAGACGAGTGGGCAGCCGGAAAGCCAGATTAGGTCTCAGTGAAGCTGAGCCTGATGATGAACAGTTTTGCCATATCTTATCACATTGTTTCTCAGTTCTTAAAGATACTCTGCTGAATTAAACATAGGTAGAGATATGGTTTCACCTTTTTCTTTCCTTGCCATTTTTGCCAAGACTCCAAGATTATTTCTTTTTTTATTAATTTTTGGAGAGACTTGAGCTGGCCATGGATCTGGAAGGACAGAAGATTTTAAGAGAAAGGAAAATGAGAACTCTTCAGACTTGCATCAATGAATGAGCCAGAGATATTGGTTTGCATTTGTGTGTCTCGCAGAAATGTGCAATGTAATTTTTTCCTTATCCTGTGGGTTTTGTGGTCCTGAAGATAATGACTGAGATTGGGAAGTGCCTGGCAATACACTGGCTAAAACAAAGCATTCACATCTGGCTTTGCTTAGATTTCCTACATCGCTCTAGAATGCATTTTTGCAAGTCGCTATTTCCCAGGCAAAACCATGGCAATCATTCTGATTAAAAAAAAAAATAATTAATGAACCAGATTCAGGAAAGTATTTATGACTTTCCCTTCCAAATATCAATGGCTGGCAGCATCATATTGAGAACTGGCTAAACCAATTCAGCTAGGTCCCAAAGCAAAATTATTACATGAAAATGTACAGTTTATTAATAGCAATGCATGTCCTCCTGCAATATCAGCAGATGGTTCAGTCAGACAAGCAGAGAAGTGATCCACCTCTCTCCAAAGAAAAAAGAAAGGGAAGGGAACAACAACCCAAAATCTAGAGTTTCTTATTCGATGCTTTGGGAGTTCAAATGTCCAGAGAGAACAAATGAGCAATGTAAGCTATCAGAATAAAACAGTGGTCTCAGCATCTTACCCTTTTTCACCAGGATAACTCCCTCGACATCAGCTGAGATAAACTATACTAACTCATAGAAAATCACACCCATTACTTACAATTCTCAAAGGCTTAAATTATTCTGATATTGCATCTCTAGCTGTTGTATTCTTCCCCTGGAGAGTGTGTTTCTGAGCAGATGCCAAACAAGTCAGCAGATGAAAGACCTTTCTGGCTCTGGTGTATTATAAGGGGGGAGGGGGGGGGGGCTGTCAAAAGGCATGAGAATCACCACACCAAGCCCTGACCTGGTCTCAAACTTGATGCACAGATCTGTACCAACATACCTCTTTTTAATCATTTCATTTCCCAGTTCCCTGAAAAATCTCTTTTTTTTTTTCCTGTTACAACCATCATTATTAGCAAAATAGTACCAAGCTGCACTGCTGCAGTTTTCCCAGGCTCTTATAGCAAGAAGTTGACAGGAATGTGACCCGGTTTGTCTTGCTCCAGCCCCAGATATATTTTTCTCTCATTTTCCTGCTACTACTGTATAGTCTGTTACAAGTATTTTCCTGCCTTGGGGTGTTGTTTCATCTTTCTAACCTAATATAAATAAGTAATTTAATGTAGAAAGGAACTTGATTATCAAATATAAACTGGCAAATATTTATGTGTTTAAGGATGATGAAACAGATCTCACAAGGGTTCTTAGAAGCACATGTGGCTGGCGGTGCAGTTGAGTCTATTACTCAGTTTAGCTCAGTTCTACAATATTTGAATCTATATATACAAGACTGGAAGTTAAAATAAGAGTAAAACCACCTGGTGAGTTACCTTGTTGAATTGTACTGTATTGTTGTCCTGTAAAGACTGATAATTACAAGTTTCTCAAGATGAAAGAAGTAAAGCTTCAGAATGTCTGGAGGCTGCAGAAATCTTTCCTCTTCACATAATGGTTTACTGGTACAACTGACGAACATGGAAATTAATTGTTGGACTTCCCCTGCTTTTCAGTTTCATTTTTTTTTCTGAAGAGTAGCTTGACGAGTAAAAAATGTGGGAGGTGGGTTAATTTTTTTTTTTACAGTCTTTAGGTAGGGTGGAATTTGGTGGCGCTGACAGTCAGTTCTGTTTTGGAGGGAGGTTTTTTTTGCCCAGAAATTTGACTGGTTTGAATGTGGGCGCAGAAGCCTTTGCCTAAACCTGTTAGACCTGTCCTTTTCTTGTGGTTTCGCTAAACCTTTGACCTTCCTGATAAGGTCAAATAGTTTCTTGTGTAGGGCCAATTCAGTTTTTAAAGGGAACTCCTGACTTAAGCCTATTACAGAAATGATCTGACCAAGTATAAGCCTCATCTGTTCCTCAGCAGTTACCTGCTGGCGGGTAATAACAAAGGCAGCTCATAGAATATTTAGTTGGGGTTTTGTTGCAGAGGCTAAATAAAATTACCTTCATGAAATATCTGCAGCAGAATTGTATTTAATTCAGGTCACTTTTAGGAAGATTGTGACATGCCTGCTGACAGCAGGAGAAAATCCCCTCTAAGGCTCTAAATCAGTATGTCCGAAATATTTATCCAGAAATACAAAGGAGAAAGTGTGTTACAAAATCAAATCCTGATGGCAAATAGCGCAAGACATTCTCCATTGTTTGTAGCGTAAGGTTGCTGCCAGGAATTATCTGTAGCTGTTAAAGCTGAGTATGACGCCAGTTTAATTTCGGATTACATTATCTGGGCATTTAAAATACTGGTCACGATGCATCAGCACTCCAGAGTCTCTGTTGCCATTAGTAGAGGCCAGAAACTGGTCATCAGTTCCATGTATAGCATGAAAATCCAAGTTTTTAGGTTTCAGCTAAAGGTCTGAAAAGTCACTTAGGCAGGAATACAGTGGACTTGAGGGTAAGTATTTCACTTTGGGGTTCTGCAGCTGTACCCTTAGGCTGGGCTTTGAACTGACACGGGCCACAATCCCCCTGCCCACTCCTCAAACAGCTGGCAGGCTCAGCGTTCCCTGGGCATCCTGCTCTCTAAAGCCAGTGAGGAAATGTTTGGAGCGGAGCGAGCGTTATGAGACAACACAACTTAATGTTGCTGCTCAGAGTTTCCAGGTTTTAATCTGTGGCTAACGAAACCCTCCTCACCAGGCCCAGGGGCGTCCCTAGATGTTCTCCATCAAAATACGTAAACTGCAGTGACTGGTTTCATGCTGCAAGTGAGAAGATTAGAAACCGCTACTTAGTTGTACGTCAAAATACTGTTCGTTTGTCACAGACCCTGACCCAGGCCTTGGTCAGTCAGGCGGGTTTTGACCCCAGTGGTGACCAGCCAGCCTTTCGGTGCTGTGCGTGATTTCAGTGCATCGGGGTCTGACCCACAGTACCGAACCGAAGTGGGCACACAGTGGTGTAGCTATGGGAGATTGTGAGCCTCTGTTTGCAGCACTGTCATCTACTCTGAGCAGTCGCTCTGGCTGTGGGATGTACCTCCGTGCGCAGGAAGGGTCTTCGGGGCTTTATTCCGTGGAGTCCATATTTGCTGCTGGGGCCAAAAAGATTGACAAACTGGGGTTTGAAAATACCACAGTGCTGCTGCTGTGTCCATCTTGAGTGAGCTGGCAACCTTGTTTTTAAGAATGTGTACTTGGACAGGGAAAAGTATATGGAATTGCTTCTGGTTCCTTGATTTATATTTTTTTTCCGCAATCATATTGGCTTGATAGCCTTATCTCAGCAACTGTTTCTGAGATGGGCTTTTTGCCAGTTTTGCAGCCTTGTCAACTGCATCAATCACACAGCTCATCTCAGGTCACAGCAGTCAGCGACTCAGCCAGCATTAAAATCAAGAACTTACCTCAATAAGCACATTCACCTTTTTGTAAGAACAGATGGCAGGGCTAATCCAGCGTTCGTTCCTAACAGTGAATGTGCTGTGTCACCTTAGCAGGCTTTGTGCGGCTCTGGTGCCTGCCTCAGTTGACTTCTGCCACTGCTGCAGTGCAGTTAAAGTTACCCTTGTCCCTGCTGCAGTGCAGTTAAAGTTACCCTTGTCCCTGGTGGGCCCGCTCCAGCCTGCAGGAGAAATAGGCTCATAGGTGCTTAAAAGAGGAAAACAGAAAATGACAATTAGGAACTCACTGTATCTCTTCATTGACATGAGTATTGGAGGTATGGTACCAATTAATAAGTTGGAGGTATGATACCAATAATTGGTAACCAATTAACCAATTAATGAGTGATTTTCATCAAGCAGATTCTTGAACTTTTTTCCCTATTTTCCCTGACTCTGTGACATGTAACTGAAGCCAAACAGTGCATCGGAGGCAATGGATAAGCAGCATCAGTACTCTGACAGGAGGAAAGATGGGGTATTGATCTGCTTGTAAACTGCTCAACAAAGTTTCACAGGTAGTAGTATTCGTAATAGCCTATAGTAGCAGCTACCTGGAAGGGAGCAAAAATATACACTACGAAGGGCCTCATTTCAGAGCTGTAGCTTTAGATGGTTTTGGGGGCATAGCCCAAAACTGTTCTGATTGTAGTGGACCCACTGATCTTGGAAACTAAACTGTCTTGGGCTTGTCCAGTACAGGGATGAGAGACTGCTTGGCATTCTCAGGTACTGGCAAAAAGTGAAGAGTCCAGACTGAAGAGCTGTTGCATGTTAAAAACTAGAAATCAGATGAATTTGAATAATTAACTCACCCCTATCACCACAGCTGAGCTGCAAGTTGTGCAGAAGAAGGTATCTCAAAGTCCTTTGTCCTGTTACTTTGAGAATTGTTTTAGTAACTTTCCATTTGGCAGCTGGTACATATATTACTAGCTAAGGGAGATGACTGAATTTTGCTCCATAATCCTACACGTTCTGTGTCATGCTCCTAGTGTTACACGACGGCTAACAGTAACAGCTGCAGTCCAGACAAGAGGTGGTCCTGGTGGTTGGGTGCACTAGGAGATTCTCTGCAGAACCAGCCTCCAGTGCAAACCAATGGAGAAGCAGACCAGAGGCAGGAGGAGAAATAAAGAGCTGGAGGGTCTGAGGGAGTGTGCTTTGCACGTAGCAGGTCAGTAAAGGGTTTGGGAAGATCAGGTCTTCTGACTCCAGCTTCCAGGAAGGTAATAAACCATTAGAGCCTGCTGTTATAGCTCCTGACAGGCTGCTAGGACTTTAATCATACATCTTCATTTCAGGTTCAGCAGGCAGATAGCTGGCTTTTTTACAGCAGTTGAAGCAGAGGAGACTGCTGAAACATGCAATTATTTGCTTAAGGTGACAGGCATGCCTGGGTCCTGGAGGACAGTAGTAGTTGAAAACTGGCAGCTGCAGACCTGTTTGTATTACGTAGAGGCATCTGATGCTGATACCAGGAAAAACTGTGTGAGGGTTTGGAACAGTGCCGGTCCCCTCTGCCAGCCCGTCTCTCCATGATGCTGCTGATATGGCACCTTGTGGCTGTTCCAAATGGGAATGCTAGCTGGTTGTCTTGCAACTTGACTGCATGAAATGGTGAAGGCAGGTGTGTCCTTAGGTCTTTGCTCTAGCAGTTAAAAACACTTAGGACAGGGCTGCTGAATTTTTACCCGTATCTGCTCAGGCAAAAGTTCAGCATAGTCTCTAGGTCACTTTGGCCAGTGACATCTTTGCAGCTGGCTTCTGAGAGAGCTTTTCTCTTTGCAGTATGTTTTCTCTCGAAATTACAAATGCTGTGAAATACGGAGTATGCTGCAGGAGCACGGGGGATACCATATATCACAGACCGGTTTGGGTTGGAAGGGACCCTAAAGCCCACCCAGTCCCACCCCCCTGCCACGGGCAGGGACACCCCCCACCAGCCCAGGCTGCTCCCAGCCCCGTCCAGCCTGGCCTTGGGCACTGCCAGGGATGGGGCACCCACAGCTGCTCTGGGCAGCCTGGGCCAGCGCCTCGCCGCCCTCACGGGGGAGAATTTCTTCCTCATATGTAATCTAAACGTGCCCTCTTTCAGCTGATATATGGGGGAACTACTGCATTTCTGGTAACCTTGTAGTCTGGTTTGAGAGCTCGGTTTGCTTTTAGATAAAGTCTGATTCAGGGATACTGACGAGTCTAGTTTTTCCCAGAAGTTTTTTGTATCTTTACTAGCTACACCATCTAATCTTTTTCTTGTACAAGTTCGAGTTATCACAGAGCTGCAGCTTCCCTTTTGTTTTTCTTTTTCTCTGTCCCCAAACAGGCTGCTCTGTGGCCCTTTGTAAACTACCTAAGCATGGATAAATATCTAAAATGTAAGAGTGCTCACTGTTTTTTGAAGTGTTGGAAGCCCAAGTATGCCCCCCCTCCTTCCTCTTCTACCCCATCTCTCTGTTTTTTACTATGCTTCACCTATTGTTTAGTCTTTTCGGTTTTGATTGTCAGGTGGTAAATTCACCATGAAGAGTGTCTGGGATATACAGAATACGTCCCTCTTTGCATGGCAGGGATCTCTGTTAGGGAAAGGGAGGCAATGAGTCAGCCTCCCCATCACCCTCTTCCAGCATCCTTCAGACAGCTGTCAGTCAGGGTGAGCAGTGTGGCGGAACGGATGGTAATTATGCACACTTAAACTCCAGCATCTTCTCCTGTAGAAGATGGGAGTCCTTGATGTGCTTAGGGAAGTTAGGTGTGTTCTGCCAGGACTCCTGGCAAAATATTTACCTTTCTTCTTGTTACAAAGATGCTTATTTCTAAACAAACACTATAGTCAGGGTTCCCCTGTTCAGCGCATCCTACTCCTGCCCTGGCATTGGGTCCTTGGGTGAATGCAGGTCGGGGGAGTGATGCTGAATGAAGGAGCAGCTCCATGTGGCAGATAGAGTATGGGCTTTTCAGACCTGTGTTGACCAGTTCTGAATAAATGCCTCTTGTTACTAGTGTTTTGTGAAAATGAGAAGAAAAATACAGGGAAACATGCATGTGGTTTGGATTGTAAATGATTTGGCTATAACTCTAAGTCCTTAGAACAGTCTGTTAGAACAAGATTAAGGAGCTACCAGAGGCTTATAAAGTCTTGCCTGATGCATTGCCACTTTGAAATGTTGCATGCCATCTCACAAGGTACCTTTTCTGTGGCTATAGCCGTGGAGTGGGCCCATGCAAAGATTCTGAAGTCATACACTTTTAATACACATGTGCTTTCCCAAGTGTCATTTATTTGGGGTACTGTGTAAAACATTTCGATTTATCTTGATTTCACCTGATTTTCTTGGATTGTGAAGAGCTGTTAGTTCCTCATTTAGGCTGCCACATAGCATTTAAACTCATTAATTGACAATTATCTAACAAGCAACAGGGATAGATCTCTTGCTGGGCTGAAGGCTGAAAAGCCCATTTGAACCTTTACAAATGTTAGCACATTTAATGAGCTAACAATGAATCTGAGTTTCTGCATGTTCAGTGGGAACTCCTCCTAATTGATGGCCAATTGCATTTTTCTCTTCAATCTCAGAGAGGTAATGAGACTGGGACAGTGTTTAGAGTAGTCCACCGAGAGCCTGCTTTAGAAGCTGTTCCTTTCTCCATCGTGAGGCTGGACTGAAGAGTGCCTCCCATTTCAAAGGGTTAGTATCTGAAATACATTCTTTAGAGTTCCTGTCATTTTATTTATGCATTAGTATGCAATTGGGGGTTTAGACAGCAAAATATTACATTTCAGTGTCAACTTGAATCTGTTCTCTGGCCTAAAACCCCCCAAAAGTGCTTGCTGCCAGGGTGGGGAAGTGGAAGTATGATTATAGTTAGCTCTGAGCAAGGCAGCACAGCAGTCCAATTCAGTGCTTGCCCAGACGTTCTCCTGGAAAGTAGGCTTGATGTATTGACAGCAGTCCTTCTTTTCCCATAACTACATTTTATGCCTCATTTATTTGCCTTTGGTACCTCTGTGATACAGATACTCACTCATGGGTTTATGGTTTTAGTTTGTCACTATGTGTGTCTGAACATTGAGTACTAATTACATCATGTAACTGCTGACTATCAGCCAGCAACTTAACTGTGTCAGATACAGAGCTCTACCTGAAGGCAAAATTGGTTGAGGTGGTTTTTTTTAAAGGAGTTTTTCTTACTTTCCAAATTCAGGTTCCGAGTCCTGGGTGAAAGCTGGAGTCAATACCAGGGTTAACCTAAGAATTGCTAGGAAAGCTACACTAAAATTGCTTTTACAGGGGAAAAACCACCATACTGACAAAGTGCTCTTGCTATGGAATCAGCTGTACTGGCAAAGCTGTTCTTTGTACTGTTTTAGTAACACTTCTCCTTGGAGTGCGCACACATGAAATAAGCTTTCCAACCAAAAGCATGTGCTGCCAGTATAAACATGTCTGCACAGAGGGGCTTCTGCTGGCACAGCGCTGTCCCGCAAAGACCCACCTCTTCTCGCCCTTCCCAGAGCACTGTGCCAGCAGAAGCCTATGGTATATTCATGGCTTCGTTTTAGCTGAGCTTGTTTATTCATCCACTTTTGTAAAAGTCCTTGTGATGTAGAGTATAGTGTGGCACAGTGCTGTTCGTGAGCCCCAGACTCTCAATGTCAGTCTATTAATCCTTGCTAAACCTATTAAACCCTGCTTCTTAATACACTTCCCACCTGCTTCCCTCTGCCGTACATGTTGTTAGGGACAATGCGAGAGTATATAGCTCGGCAGATGAAATTTTTACAAGTGTCTGAGTGAACTCAGTGACTTAGGCTCTGGAAAGTCTTACTTTATGTAGCTCTTGGCCTCATTTAAGACCTACAGCCTTGTATTTGTATTGACTGATCACTTGTGCGGGTAGGTAATACTCCTTACATTGTTTGCAGACAGAGTGAGCCAAATCATCGCTGATATGAATCAACATCACCCCATAAATTTCAGTGAAACGAGCTCATTTACACCACAGTGAGGATTTGGTGCTTTATGAGTGAGGTCATCAGGGAAAATGTTTGTATGGAGCATTTGAACCCCTAAACTCTGTTCAGAGACTCTGTCACACAGCTACGCCTCAGAAACTGCAGCCTCCGATGGCTTCCCCTCTTGTAGCCTATGTCATATGATACACGCGATACGAAATACACCACATGAGTCACACAGAGCAGCCTGGCTTCAGGTGTGTTCCAGGCAGCCATAACACCGCTTGTGATTTGGTATTGGGAGTTACTTGATTTTCAGTCAGCTCAGAAATGGGGGAAAGAAAACAGATTGCTGTTATTGCGTGTTCTGACAGTGAGCGTACAGCCTGTCACACAGGTTCCCTCTTCCACCTCACTAACAGCACAAAATAAATTTTCCCAATTCTCTCAAAGCAGTTATGGATCTTTCCACGTTTTGTTAGTCGTTCTGTGTGCAAGAAATGTTATAAACGGCTTTATTTTCAGAAGAATATCCTTTTGCTCGTATCTGTCCTGAATACAGAGAGGTCTTAGGAGTTAAGCATCAGGTCTATGAGCAAATCCGGTGCGTTTCCAGCAGGATTTCTTCCATGCATCAAACAGCATCGTCAGTCCATCTGGAGAAAGCTGGACTGTTCCATGCCGGTACAGAATCATTCTCTCTTCTCTGAGTATCACGTTTTGCATTTGTGTAGAGAAATGTACTGTGCTGGGGTTTCTGCAAATGTGTCTTGCCGGTGTCATGGGAAGTTTGTCAAAACCGTAGTGCTGAGGAAGTAGAGAAATCCAACCTGGGATTTCCCTTGGATTTCCCTTGGACTTGTTGGAGTCACCAGTGGTTTGTATCAGTGTTGGGCAGCAGGAGGGAGGGAGACAAATGGCTCAGTTTCTTTTCCTTCTTGGAGTGACTTGTTAGCTAAGGCAAATCCGAAGAATAGGTTTTGAGTGCTGCTCCTGCTCCACTGTGCTCCCCAACTTGGGAATGGACCCTGCGATGTTTAATTAGGAAAGCTACTCCTCTCTTTATTTCCATGGCAGGTTCGGTTCAAGGCTGCTGTCGCTTACGAGGGTGTGAAGCCAGAGGCCTGCCTCCATGTCGGGGAGGGAAGATGGGAGGTGGTGGTCAGATCTTGGCGGCAGTTGGCTCTCCAGCTCTCAGAATTAAGTGGAGCTGCCATCTGTGTAACAACTGAAAGGATTTCATGCCTCAGAGAAAGGCCCTTTCCTTCACAGATTTCTAGTGCTTCAAGAAATAAGGCTTTTTCACATGTAGTGGAGCTTTTGCCTTTGAAGGGTCTGATGCCTTTGTGCTGGAGCCCTCCCAGCCTCCCTCCATGGAAACTGAAGTCATCCTGGTGGGAGAGGAAATCCTCAAAAACTGGGCTGGGGCTTTCATTCCCTGCCCTGCCCCTGGTCTGCCATGGTCTGTCAGCAAGGCACCTCAGGGCCTGACGCTGCCCGTTCCCTTCCTGCGCTCTGCCTGCTCTCTCTGTTCAGAAACCTACGGCTGGAAACCATCTCTCCAGCTGTAGGTGCAGGCAGTCATACACCAAATATTTACTAGGGAAGAGTCTGTAAAACATCTGCTTCAGATGTACACGTATCCGTGGGCTGCCAGACGCTTTCCAGTTCCCTGCGGAACAAAACCTGAAACTGTGGGCATCGCTTTTTATTTAGGTCCTTGAACAAGTGGAGGTTTGCCCACTAAACCCTCGGTGGCTGTAAGAGGGGACTGTGCCCCTGCTCGAAAGAGGGGCGGAACAAAGGAGAAAGCCTGGTCCATCGGAGTCGTGGTGAAAGCTTTGCCCTGCCCCCATCAGGGACCAGTGGGGTGGGCATTTTATATTCTGTTTGTGGCAGGGCTTGTGTCTGTCTTGGTGCTGTCCTACTACAAATAAATATTAATAGGTGCAGAGAAAGGTAAGTTGGGATTTTTTTTCATGCCAGACTTGTATCTGCCTTTCAGAGGCGCTGAGCCCAGGCAGAACCTCCTGGTAAATTAATGTGTTCTGTGATTTTAAAAATTATCAGGCCTTCAATGTTCTCCAACTAGCACTGTGGAAAAAAAAAACCAAAAACAACCCAAACCACAAAAACCCAAAACCTAAAATAAGTGAATAATTCTTAGAGAAGATGCACTTTTCATCTTTATTACCTGATCCTTCAGCCTTCTGTACAGCATGAAGTGAGGGAATAAAGGCAGGAGAATTGAATCAAATGCATTGAAGATTTTAACATGGCGGTTTTGTTAGTATCAAGATGCTGTCCCAAGGCAGCCAGCCACGCTGATGGCTCGGTATGAAATGCAAGGGAGAGCTTTTAAATAATTAATAGGTAGAAAGAGCTCCTTCAGCCCAGTTTATATTCAGCAGGAGGATGGATGAGAAGGAGAGGGGGGAGGCCCCATTTCTGAGCTTAAGCAGTGGTGAAAATACACTCATTCAAATGTGAAGAATTTTTAATTGGGGGAGAGGGAGGCTGAGAGCAGGAGGGACTGGAGCAGGGGAGAGAGCAAGGAGGGGGCAGAGCAAGGGAGCGATGGAATGACAATTCTTAAAGATGCATTAAACTGCAGGGAGCCTAAAGTAGGCTTAGAGATGAGCCTAAGTAACTGGGACAAAGTCTGCTCAGAAGCCACAGATGGGCCTTGGCTTTCACTATTATCTGCTTGAACTCACAAAGAGGAGGAGAGGGAGGGAAGGGGGCGAGGGGAAGGTGCTTCCTCGCCTCCCTCTGCCTTGCATTTGCATGGAGAGAAAACTATTGTCTGCTTCCACGGGCAGGAGGGACGGAGGGTGGGAGAGAGCTGCAGCTCCCAGTAGCGAAGGGGATCAGACAGCCCTGGATTCTTCCATCCTGCTTCTGCCAGGCAGGGTGTTAATGTGGCGTGAAAGCAGTTTAAAGCCCTGGGCCTCTCTCTCAGTCAGCAGGGTGTCCCGTGGAGGCCAAGGTCCCCAGTGGGTGGCTGTCAGTGGCAGTTCGGTCGGTTAGGCAGAAATTTATTAGTATTATATTTTCCCCCATTTTTTTGTTAGAGCAGCGGGGAGAAAGTGACAGCTGTATTAGGGGCTGAAATGCCTCCAAAGGGATCAGAAGACATCTGCAGAGAGGGCTTCTGACAAAAACCCCTTTCAGTATGCCCTAGCAGCAGCTTCCAAAGATATCACGGAAAAGAAAAGGGAAGGTTTACTGCTTCTGGAGGGCTCAGGCTGCTGCCTTTCTATTTCTCTGTTTATTTCTCTGTTTCTTTATTCCTTTCCAGGCTTTCATAACACAGGCATCCTTCCCATCAGCGCCCCAGTGCCTGAGAGAAGAATAACCGCTCTGCTCCCTCCACTAGCTCGCTCCTCTCTTGCTCTTTGTCTGATTTCCAAATAACCAAAAGTGGAGGCTTTGAGGAAAAAGGTTGTCTCAGAGTCACGTCCGAAGGCAAGTCCTCCCTCAAGGCAGTGCTGAGTTCCTCTGCCACCGGCGCTATCAGGCTTGCCAGAAATATTTTAAGCAGTCAGAATGGCTTTGTACTTTTTAATCTCTGTGTCCCTAACCATCCTTCCTGCTCTCACATGCCATCGTGTTCAGCTGTGGAGCTGGGAGCTGGGGAGGGGAAGAAGGAAAAAAATCAGCAATCACTTTTACCATTAACCCATTCAGCTGCAAATCCCCCTCCCCACTGAAAATTCGCACACAGAATTGCGTATGCAATCAGCTGTATTCTTTATTTCTATAGCGCCTTTCTTATTAACCGCATCTCTCAAAGGAACTCTTCAGGAAATAAAACTGGTTAGAGATTAAATACAAGAAGTCAACCTTCCATGTTAAAGTACTGCAGTTTTTGTGAGGGAGGCAACATTAGCCAGCCTTACCGCTAACACTGCTCGTTTGCACATCTGCTGCCCCATTGAGATGGGGCGTTGAACGCAGCAGACCCGGTTCTGTGCCAAGTAGCAGTGGGCAGCCTCTGTGTATTAGTGATCTTAATCCTTCATTACCTTAACAGGTTTTACTGTCTGGGATTCTGGTTATTTTGTTTCAGGCTTTGAAGCACTGTAGAGACTAAAATACAACCCTGGTTTTTTGATTAATGTTTCAGAAGGTTTCATTCACACCTGCCCAGCCTCTGTTTATTTCAGTTTTTTTCACCTTTCATGCCAGCGGACAGAGCCGTGGCTGGAAGAGTGGTACCTGCTGGGGGTCAGGAACCTGCGGCAGGTACGGGGGCTGCCAGGCTTGGCAGCTCTCCTGGCACTTCCATCCCCCCAGCTTTGGCTGGAGAGCTTCTTGCAGTGACTGCTGGCAGTAGAAAAGTGACTTTTGGGTGGATTTTTTTCCCACTGGAAAGAATATAAAAGCCTTTTGAGAAATAAGGGCTTAAATAGAAGGAATAGTATTTGGAAATAAAAGAATAAAGATTAATATGACACTTTTTTCTGTGTGTGAAAGATACAGATATAATACATAAAGGAAGATGTAACATCACATACAGCATCTTTCTGGTTGCAAAGATGCGGTTGGTGAGCATCAAAAGGAATTGAGCCAGAGGGGCATTTTCATGTTGATTAATTCTGTATGTCATTGTTCTGGGTATGTTTCTTCATTTTCTGAGATTCTGTTTTAAATCTGTGATTGTTAAACTCAGCATTTGAAGCTGTAAGTGAAAATTTGTAATATAGGAATTCACAGCTGGAGGCTCATGTGTCAGTTACAGTTGGACCAACGCTGTGTGCTTTACTGAGTACAAGCACAAAGACCAATTTTCCCATAAAGAGTCGGGAAAGTGGAAGAAATTACTTTTCAGATTCTATCATCTGTAAGCAGTAGTACCAAATACTGTCATTTGGTTAAAAAAAACCAAGCAGGTAATTTTGAGTAGTCTCATTTACTGTAAGAAGGATAAGAAATTCCAAAGTGCTTGCCGGGGGGGTTACTGAAAAACATCGGTATTGTTAAATAATTTCTCATTCAAACTCCAAAACAAAACTCAAATGGATGTCATTTTGTGCATAACCAGTATCCAGAGAGATCTCATTCCTTCATGATAGTTTGTTTTCTGTTAACTGTGATGACAGGAAGAAATTTTGCACTAGCATTTGTTCACTCTCATCTATAAAAGGAGACTAGATCCACATTATAGTAACAGCAGTGCTCCCCAAGGCAAATTGTTCACACTCCAGAAGGTGCCGGGGTTTTATTGTGAGTATCGCGTGCCTGTTTCTGTGGACTTCAGTTATGGTTTAATAATTGAAAACTCATAAGACCGTGAAAGTTTTTGGAAAATTTACAAGTGCGAGGTAAAGCAACATTAAAGATGGATGGAAAGAGACACTGAGAGCTGGTCTACTCGGCATTTGGCCAGTTTCCTTTTAATCACACATAACGCACCTGGTCTTTGTAATCCCTATCTAAGAATAAACTGACTCTACAGCTGGAGTCAGCAAGGGAGGTGTCACCACCTCGTTTCTGCTGTTTACAATGAAACTTAAATAGTTCGTGGTTTCGAGTTACTTAATGTAAGTATCAGACTGGAAATGTAGCTGTAAGATAAAAGCAGGTGCCTGCCTGTATCAAGACTGACGAAACTTGAAACATCACTTGTTTTAAGTATTTTAAAGGGTATTATTTGCATATTAATTTAATGTGGAAAATTGTAACAATTCTATTTGAATTGAAATAGTATAGTGAAAGTTGAATCATGAGGGATATATAGATAGCACAGCTTGGTTTGCCTAAATGCATTGATGCTTTAGATGTCCTTAAAATCCCTCACTAACCCTTCTCACAGAGGCTTCTTGGGTTGCCCTTTGGCTGGTCAGGGTCTTGCTTGTATAGTGCATGCGTTGGTTTTGTGTTGCCCTGAGCTTGTGATGCTGTTTGTGAAGGCTTTTAAGGTCCCTGAAGATGCTTGGAAGCAGGGGTAAGGGGGACAGCACTCACCTAGGGCAGAGCGATTAGGAGAAACAGCTGGTGTCTGAAAGATGTTTAGACACAGCTGCTTTTGTTGGAATACTAGAAGTGGAGCTGCACCCAGCAAACTGAAAGCTTAGCAACCTGTGTGTGTCAGCAGAATCTTTGTTCAGAAGTGTAAATTCCTGGGAACAAAAATAATGAGTATTCTGTTTCCACTATTTTCTCTCCCAGCAATTGAATAACCCGTGCCTAAGGGTCAGAACCACAAGAATGGTGTCCCTGCCCTGGTTTTCTCTTTGTTATCCTCAAATGCAGGCAGTCCTGGCCCAGAAATTCAAACCCCATACAGAGAATATGACTGCAAGGAAGAATCTTTGATTGTGAAAACAGGAGAATAAAAAGAGGAAACCCAGAGAATCTCACTGCACATGTACAGCCTTACTCCTGGATGAGGCGTTGCTCATTAAAAAGACAGTGATCAAGACGTGCTCCATTTTGTAACAAATGTGGGAATTGCATGCAACTCCCCTGCCACCTGCCACTCTCACAACTGCCACTCTCTTTCAGAGATCAAGGAGCGAACAAATAGAGAACACAAACCACCTTCCCTTGATGAGACGCAATCTCTTAATGTTGCAGCATCAATCGTTAACAGGGATAATGTTATGGCCATAATGATCAAAAGGTTTAAGAGAAAAAAGGTTTGTAGGGGTAGTAAGTATGTTTTGTTGAACTGACTAATATAGCTGGAAAAAATGGCCAGGCTTTCATGAGCTCAAGTAAAGTCGAGGAGACGATACTGTGCTGCTGGGGCCTTTGCTGTACCTGTTCCCACACAATATAGGAGCACAGATTTTGCAGCTGTCAAGCAGGGACTTTGAATGAGCTCCTCAAAAACCTCTGCCTTAAAACTCACGTGAAAGCACACACACAAGAGGCTGTGTACTTGCATGTATCCTCCCTGGGGTGTGATAAGCAGCCTTGTGGCTGGTTCTGCTCCAGGAAGGATATCATCAAAAGAGGAGAGGGGGACAAAATCAAGAAAAATCATATGCATATGAACTGATTTCACACTAGTAAAACCTGAAAGTCACTATTTTAGTACTTTTTCTTTGGTCCTTCTGTGTAATACGTATCATTTCTTAAAATTAGGAAACACAAGCTTCACCCTTGTTCTAATACCATCCAAGAGAGATAATCATTGTGATTGTTGAAAAGGGGTAGGAAGGGGGAGAAGCAGGGAATTGCCATGAGGATTGCTATAAATAGAACTTTGCTGTAGCAATGCTTTTAGTGGAGAGTGTTCTCACAGACAGGCTTGCAACGAAGAGGGAGCAGATTTATTGTGCAGGACTGTCAGCCTTTCTCTGAAAGATTTGTTGATGCTGTGCCAGTATGTTCAGTTTAATTCTCTTGTGCTTCTGCCTAAGAATCCCCCCTTTATGCTTTTTGCCTAAGATTTTCTGTATTCGTAAATTGTTCTTTCCATTGCAGTACAAGGAAGAGCACTGTTTATTTGGGAAGGATTCTGCAGTTTAATTTAGGAGAATGGTTCACCTACCTTACAGGGATGCTTTCTTGCTTTGAACTGTTGAAGCTAATCTGAACTAGCCTTGGCATACTCTGTGCTACCATGTGCTTTGCGGAAGCGGAGATGGAGGAACCTTCTTCTGTAGCCTGAATAGGGACAAAGAAACAAAGAAAATATTCTATTTCTTTCTTAAAAAAAAAAGAGTTTTGATCTTACCATTTAGCATAGCCAAGGCTGAAACAATAACAAGTCTTGCATTATTGTCTGTAATTTCAGACTATCACGTGAGAGCTTTCTTTTCCTCCTCCTTCCCCCACAAACAATCATTTTTAATTTCTAAGGATGTTTTTTCACAAGGAGGTGGGCAGGCCCTGCTCCTTGCTGCTGGAGTCAGCAGAAAGGTTCAACCAAGTCAGTCTAAGTTGGCTTTGGGCACTCATTCAAAAGCAGGTGTCACACAGAAGCACAGAACTTTGCTTTATTGTATTGGTTTTGTTCTTTCCTAATTGTATCTACATCAGTCCCTGAATCTTTCTGAATTTAATAAGCCTATTTTAATGTTCTTTTCTCAGAAAGAACTTAAGACTAGGCATACTTGTGCTGCTGTTTCTTTTTTCCAGCTGAAAGAGGAGGCTGAAAGTCAGCACTAGACAATGCAAAGTGGGCAGAATCTGCACACACTCCCTGTTAGCCTCATCCCAGAGGTCAGAGCTGAGCAGAGTTAAGAGGCAGCATCTCACCCGTCTCCTTGGCATGTCGTGCACCCAGCAAATCATCCCTGAGGAGCAACTCTTTTGGCCATCCTAACCATAAAATTACTCATTACGGTGTCCAGTATGTTAGTGGCAATCGGTGAGGCTGTTTGTGTTCAAAACAGTTGTTTTTGAACATAGGCTGTCTTTAGTCACGAGGCATATCAAGATGATTGCATTTAGAAATTGGGATAGATGGGAGCTCCTCAAATATTCCTATGGAAAAAAAAGATACATTGTAAAACTATACAGCTCAATTATAGATCTCACAAACATCCTAGGCCCCCTGTGTTACAGAGACAAAAATAACTTGCACTTGCTGACTAAAACTTAATAATTAACTGTTGCTGCCTTTCCTCTTCTGGAAAAAATACCTGATGTAATGGGAAGGTTTACTGGTGGTGGTGATAATTCCATGAATGGGCTCTTGTGGGTTGCAGGGTGTCACCGCAAGGTGCCCTCTGATGGCAGCACCAAGACCTGTGTGAAAAGTGACAGATGAGAGTGTCAAATTCAGAGATGCCCATAAGCAGGAAAAGGGATGCATTGGGCGCTACCCATTTTAGCAAAGTATTTTTAAAGGTTCAGGAATAGAAAACTTCATTTTCTTAATTATTTTTTTTTCTTGCTCTAGCCTTTTTCTAAATGCCAAAAATCTGGCAATGTGAGTGCCTCTAATGCTTGCCCCATTAGGCTGGTTGTCATGGGGGAAGACAGCTGTGTGCTATCTCAGTCTATAGGGGAGGAAATCAAAAGTTCACCTCAGACCAGACACTCCTGTCAGTCATAACGCATCGTTGAGCAAGATGAACCTTCCCTCCTCCCTCCTGCTGGCAAACACCATGGAGGGGCCCATTGTTACAAAACCTGTTATCAGAACAGACATGCTACAGTGGCGTATTTAATCCACAGGAAGCTTTAGCAACACTGTATGTATTGATCACGGCAGCTTAATCGAAGAATAGCTGATGAATGAACATATGGGTAATGCTTAAAAGGAAGCTGCTAGTTGGAGCTGGGAGCATTGTGTTTTAATCATATTTGTAGGTTTGTGCTCATTACAGTTTCTCAGGCCTATGATAAAATGTCACAAATATAATTGTAGTTGACATATCATCAAAAAGGAGAGAGGCCGCTCTTTACCCTAATGTTGACTCGCCTTGACAATCCAGTGGCCCATAACATTTGACCCGTAATCTCAACACAGTTACAACAGTAAGTGGGATCAAGTCCAGTCAGACCTTCACAAGGGTGCTCCAGGAATGCATGAGTGTCTCGAGAGGGGAGGGTCTGCCTGGCCTTGGGATGCTGTTGCACAGAGATGCTGACAACAGCACTGCATGGGACTCTGCAATTAGAAGCTCCTCCTGCTCGAGCCGTGTCTCAGCTCTAAGCACTTCTGTCTTTGAAAGACACTGGCAAAGGGTTTCTACTGTAGTCTGTCAAAAACAAAGAGTGGGGGTGTATCGAGGTAGAAATCACGGCTGTAACAGAATTCCTAGCAGCCTATCGGTGATGTATCAGGAGGCTTTTCTAATAAAATCATCTCTTGCTGGACAGAAGGAGAGATGCGATGCCTGAGACCAGCGATGCAGCATGGCTGCCTTTTTTGCAGTTTGTGTTGCATTTGAGGGGGATGGCGCTCCTTTTTTTCTCAGTGGTTTCGATGCTCTGCAAGAGCCAGTGTTAGAGCTGCCATGTACACTGCAGCAGGTCGATTATCACGGCTATATTTCCCCTCCCTTGTCTTTTTTTAGGAATACCATCTGTTTAGTCATTAGCCCCATCAGCTCTCATTAATTGAGTCATGTCTCATTTAGGCTGCTGTATTAGCTTCTCATTGTTCCCTAGATAAGGAATTGCAGGCTTTTTTCCAGATGCCTTGCTTCCTGTTGAGCTCTGTCCAAAGTCAGGTGTCAGCTGGAGAGCAAGGATGGGATCCAAACCCAGGCTGTCTCTCAAAGCCTCATGCCAAACTGCCAGCCTGTTCCTTCAGGGCACCAAGTGCCAACTTGTCTGAGCTGGCCCAGCTTTGGAGAGTCACGGGGAATATGGAACAGCCTTGCCTAAAGAGAGAAAGCCTTCTGTCTCCTTCCCCTTTGATTTCTCTGCTTTTCATCATCTCTGCTACAGCTAATAGGGTTTTTTCCTCCCTCCCAATGGCACAGTGGGTGCATCTAAGTATCAAAACCCTGATGCAGAGCAGATATTAAGAACAAATCACCTAGAAGGAAATGATGGGTTGCATTTCAATTAGCACACTTTGGTTACACAGAATTAGTCCTGTCATAGAACTTTATCGAGAAAGTCTTCAGAAAAGCAAGGAGAAAAAAGGAGCCCTCCTGTGTAGTTGAATTTCAGCACTGGAGGGCTGAGGGTTTGTTATAAAATCTTCTGTTTAACTCAGTTGTTCCAGGCTTATGGTTTTTTACCATTAGTTTTATTGAGCTTGCTGAGTTGATTTTTATTGTTTGAAGGGTAGAAGGATTAGTTACAGCACAGCTCTTTGATTTGATTCCTTATCCTTAAAAGAGCCCAATTTGAGTGGGAGAATGTGTTAGAAGCTAACCAGCTCACTGCAGAATGGATCATTGTTAAGACTACAAAATGTAGGTGTGAGTTTGCGAAAGCTGCCTGAGAGCAGGATTAGGAAGGTGTTGAAGTAATCAAGGTTCCTCAGAGTGATGTACAAAGAAATGAATTAATTAGAGCAAATTGTGAGTTCACAGTTTTCTTGAATGACCTGCCTGGCTTGTATGCTCCGAGGCCTTCAGACAATGTATGGTGCCTAAACATTTTAAGCGCTTGCCAATAGAGCAAGAACAAAATGTGGAGCTGCTGAAAGAGTAGTGTTTCTTTTTGCATACATTTAGCTGAAGACCTGTTATGTCTGTGTGGTTTTCCCAACTTGCTTTGCCGTCAAATAATTAAACATTAACAATAAATTCTTCTGCTCCTGTTGTACCCACATACCTCCGCTTTCATTTTCATTTTGCTGCAGTGAACTGCCTACTGTTACTTCCTAGGGCTTCTCTGGACGTGTGTCAAATGGAGGACGTAGCTTCCAAACTGCGGAACCAAAGTTGTGGTTCCGTGTAGATGTCACATTTGCCAAATCTCCTAGAAACAGTGGCCAGTGTAGCGATGACCTTCACAAGTGGGAAAAAAACCTAGAAAATTCCTGAATCTAGAATGAAACAGCACATAGACTCTAAATCCAGTGTTAGATAGAGGTGACGGTGAGCAATCAGATTACTTTCCATGGAAGGCCTGGGCTATCTGTGCCTTTCAGCTCCACCTTCCCTCCCAGAAATGCAGACTAAGGCTTAAGAGGACACAACTTCTTGGCCGTCTGTCCTACATTGTGCAGCCTTTCTGGGGCTGGGCAAGTTATTTCTTCTCCCTGCAGGACTACTTGTGGTTTCCACTGCTGCCGCCTTTATATCACTGCTCTAATTAACCTCTTATAAATGTGAAGCAGCCATAGACTATTACAGGCTGTTTGTGTTGCGTATATCTTATTGCCTGTCCTGTCTTCCTCCAGCCTCTTTTGATTTCAGGAGAGCATAAAATACTGAAAAGCAATTTTCTTCAGTCAGAAATTGTGTGTGTTATCTACCTAGGAAAAAAATCCTAGTATTTTAGCTCCAGTTCCTGTGATATCTTTGAGGCTTGTATTATAAATACATAAAGGTTCATCATTCAAATGGTTTACAGTCTAAGTAAGAAAAACAAACATAAAATTTGTAGGATAAAGCACAATTTTTAGAGAACTGCTTCAAAATAGCAAACTTAAGAAAGAAAAAAAATCGCACCAAATTCTTTCGCAAATGCTGTGACCATGATGTTTCATGCCTTTATTTGGTGCTTTTCTTATCCTTGCAAAGACTTTACAAAATACCTATTCTAAACTAAGGTGTGGCAGGATGAAGCTTCAAAGGTATTGATTTCTTTATAGGGAAGGCTTTAGCTGGCTTCCTAACAAGCCATGTAGCTTCAGACTTAATTGTAAATGGATTCTGGTTCACCAAGGGGCCAAGATGTCCATAATGTCTCCATATCTACTTGTCATTTTGCAAATCAAAAGAATGCATTAATAGTGATGCAAACACTGAAGTCAAGTTGAACAGCACCTGTGATTGTACTGTCTGGGAGAAGAAAAGAGCTCAGGCATTACCAGACCTTGTATCTCCGCTAACTGTATGGTGCCTGTGGAAGCCTGACATGCTCTGTGGATGTGACTGAGCTCAGGATTTGCCTATGTAACCCGCCTGCGTTAACCCTTCTGTAGACGGCCTGCCTTGTTCTTTCCCAGGCTGCTAGGCTAAAGCAGAGGGGTGAGCAGGGTTATCCCTACAGCCAACGAGCTTGTGCTCCTTAGGAGGTTTAAAATCAGCTTGTCACAGTGAGCCAAATACAGACATTTTTCTGATTATCATCTGAGGAAGAGAATGAGTGGGGATAGTTGTTTGCCTGTAAGTATCGTTTCTGGGAGCTGAGAGGCTTAGCGGATTAATCTTCCTTCTGGGATGTGGATCAGGCTGAAGTGCAGGGCAGGATGATTATTAAGACTGAAATTCTCTGTCAATTTGTTGGCAGAGATAGTTTCTCTGCATCAAGACGATGGTGGCAGAAGCGTCTCATCTCGGAAGCAGCACAGGGAAAGGGCATATCTGAGATGAGACTAAGAGCAGCAGGCTGCTTTCAGGGGAAGGGGGGGAGGCTGGTTGTGCAACGCTGCATTTCTTTAAGTCTTCCTGCTGTAAGAATTACTTCCTTTTTTCCTGCAGAGTTTTTCATGAGGACTGCAAGCTTTGCAGAGAGCAGCGCTGATCAATGCCCTGTTTCTGCTGTCCTTTCGAGGGCTGGAACAGTCCTTTTTCTGTCCCTTCAAGGCTGGAGGTGCTGCTTTGGCTTTCCCTCAAAGACCAGAAGGTCTTTCTTTGGCATATTCCGAGTTGGACTGGTGGTTGCACTCAAGCTATGCTAAATGCTGCCTTGGTGCCAAACAGTTACCCAGCAAGGAATGCTGCTTTTGAGGCTTCCTTCTTCCTCAGCCTTTGCTAGTCCTTGCCTGCAACTCCTCCTTCCCCTTGAGGAATAATCATCTGGCCTGGAGCATTCATTGCAGGTTCCTAACACCACAAATGCATAGATCATATTATGTTATATATATTTCTGCTGTACTCGTATTGCACTGGGAGAGGTTCTGCGTCAGGAAGACACTGAGACACGTGCTTACATGAGCTGCATTGCATTGATGTTGGCTTTAGTCCAGCTTCACGTTCACAGCACAGCACTGCACGGGAGCCCACGTAGCAGAACAAGGCTCTTACTGTGCTGGGTGCTGGACAGACACAGCAGAAAGGCATCCTGTATTTTTGGCCCTGCAGGGTTTCTAATTTAAGTGTAAAATCTGCAATTACAGATGGAGGCTGGTGTGGAAGGACACAAGGAGCCAGTAATGGTCATTGTGATATTCTTGCAGTAATTTTTTTAATTTGAGGGCTGTTAAAAATAGAAGACAGGTAAACCCGGGACCCCTTTGTTCTGTAAGATTTAAACAGTGCCCTTTTGATTTAGTTTATTTTGTATTGAAGGGTACATTAACTCACTTTTGAGGTATGTGGTATGTTAGGTTCTCACTTAGGAGCTTGTCTCTTTAAAGCAAGGTGAATTTGCACTGGACGGTACAATAGAAAGAGCGGCAGGTTTGGGCTTTGATGGTCACAGGAGTTTGTAGACAGGTGTGTTTGCATCCTGAGGCAGAAAATATCTTTGTGAGTGTAAGGTTTTGCCCTCCTATTTGGTTTAAATGCAGCCCCAGGAACTAGTTTCTGGAAAGGCCTTCTCCAAACGCGGCCTGTCTTGGCACGCTTGTCATCTCTGAGAGCTGGGTTTTGTGCGCGGGCCTCTCCTTCAGGCTAGACTCAGTTTAGATACTGAAGCACATTTTCAAATAATTCCTGATGCTCTAGAGACATTTTTATCCTGCTTGCATGTTTTATTATAATTTTGGCACAGGTTTGATTATTTTTTTCTAGTGTGCAGGCTGGGCAGATGGCAGGGTAAAAATGCGTGTGAGGTATTTTGGTTACTCCCGGGGAACAACCCAACCCTGTCGTTTAACCGATGGTACAGTTTGCTCCGTGCCTTCAGTTCTCTGCAGGGGCAGGAGCTGGGGTGTGCAGCTGTGCCTCACGGCTTCCCACAGCTTCAGCTGCCTTGTAAAAGGTGCTTTTTGAAAACTCTCTGGTGACCATATGGAACTGAAGGGGTCAAGTCAGGGCCTTGCCTGCAGCTCCAGGGCATCCCACTCAGGCTATGTTTTGTATCTCTATTTGAACTGATGGGTTTTAATCTTAGTCTACTTCTGTTTTAATGTTGTATGGAGACATGTGCAGATTCACCTAAAGGAGAAGTCCTAGAAACCCTAGGAACGCCAGGAGCCCCAGCTTTTGGTGTGCCCTCTTCCCCATCGCCCCTCTGCCGCCTCATCCCCAGCCCACACGCTCCCAGCACAAGGAGACCCACGAGAATGCACACGCTGCTTGAGCACTAACTCATCCCTGCCACATCAGCTGCAAGCAGATTAGTAAGTACACCTTAATAGGGAGTGCTGGGAATGGGAGCAAGTTCACAAACAACAGCTTGGCCAGGTGTATTAACTGTTTCCATGCAAAAAAAGCCAACTAGAAGCCAGAGAAGATGATGCAGATCAAGGTGAAAGATTCATGCCTGCTTATGCCCTCATACAGAATGTACTGCCCCACTATAAATTTTGATGAAGCCTTCCTGAGGCAACGAGTTGTTGCAACATACATCAGTATGTTGTAACCTGGCAAACCCTGGAGGGCAAAGCATTGTACCTGAAGCAGAGAATGATTAAAATATTAGGCTGACACATATGTGATATTTGAAAAGTTTTCTGCCACAGCCATTAAGCCCCTTAACACTGTGCTTTGGAATGTGGCCACGAGTCATAAAAATGTCTGAACAGGCAAGAGGGTTGGTAGTGTCATAAATAATAACGGCACTGCTCGCCTAACGTGCATGAGCACAGAGAGAAAAGGAGAAATAAGGAGCAGAACGGGATGACATGGGGAGATTTATTAACCTTAGCAGATGTAAGATTTAAGATTGGAATTTTCCTGACAAAAAAAAAACCAAAATACTGTAAGGTCTCCTAAAATAAAAAAGGGAAGGCTCTGATTAGTGCTTGGTGTGTCACTGGCTGACATTTATTTTTAGTTGCAGCTATAGTAAAAGATCCAAAAAGAATTGAGCTGTGTTAGTTTAGTTTGACACACCATATTGTCACTCTGCTTAATCTATAACGCGTGCTAGGCAAAGGAAATTCAGATTCCAGGAACAGTGACTTCAGCTGAAGGTAATATTTTTTCCTGTTATGTGAAGAAAATGCAATGAAAGACTGACATTTTCAGCAGGAGCTGCCAGTGGTACCGTTAGAGGATGTTATGTGAGTAAAAAGTTTTGTCCCAGGCTATGTGCTTTTGCACAGAAGTCACTTTGTGAGCAGCAGAACTGATGAACCCTGTTTTTTTAAAGAGTTAGAATCATAGAATTGTTTAGGTTGGAAAAGACTTTTTAAGATCATCGAGTCCAGCTGTTAAACCAGCACTGCCAAGTCCACCACTAACCATGACCCTGAGCACCACATCTCCACATCTTTTAAATACCTCCAGGGATGGTGACCCCACCACTTCCCCTGGGCAGCCTGTCCCGATGCGTTGTGTCTTTTTTTGCTGTGATGTTGCTGCCCATGAACCTGTTTTGACCAAGCAGTTCTCATTGATGCCCCATTTTCTTCCAACTGCTGAATAAGTTACTCCAGAGCCCTGGCTGGATTCAGTGCTGTAAGGGAGAACCAGCGATGTCAGCACATCTCACCTGCAGCACCGTTCAAAGACAGGTTTGGGGGACGTGCTGAAATAGAAACGAAACATCCTGCTGTGGACCTTAAGAGAAATTGTGAGGATGGTGTCTCTAGCAGTCTCAAGGCAGCGCTAGGATGAGCTGTATATGCAGGGACACCTGATCATCCCCACCAGCCAAGATGAAATCATCACCTTGCCTCCTTTGGGCACTCTCTGTGTTGCACTTGGGGCTGTGCCTGACTTTTCAAGTATCAGGTGGTTCTTACGTGGCTGCTTCAATTTGCAGTGTTGTAAATAGACGTTCGCAGACAAAGAGAGGTTTGTGGACTTTGTGCTTGTTCTTGTTTATTCCATGTGACCCTAATCTCTCTGGATCTTCCTGTGCTCTGTTACACATATGGATGCAGCTTGCAGACTAACATCTCATTGATGGAGTCAGCTTGCACTAATTTAATCCATTTATATAAAACAACGTGACAGGACAGTCAATGAAATCCCTTGCCCCAGTACTGTTATTTACATACTTGAAAATACTCTTGACAGCCCTGAATGATATGAAAAATAATGTTGGCATTTAGTAATAAGTAGTATTTTCAGCTACAGACCAGGTCTTCTGCACACAGGGATGGACAGACCCAGACCCATCCTGCAGAGCAAGGAAGGCCAGTACAAAAGCCAGGGGTCTGTAATAATGCCATCAGAGCTTGTAGACCCTTTTAGTAGGGTTTTGGGTGCTTTATAAGGAAGTTAAGTTTTACACTTACAATTTAGAAATTGAAGGTTTTAGGAGTAGGTCAGAGAGTTGGAAATGGTTACAGCTGAGAAGCTTTAGAAATGGTGAATTCGGCACCTGCAAAGACACTAGTTTAGCCCCAGGACACAGGGTCAGGCAGGTTAAGTTCCCCACAGAATCCCAACATCAGGCTAAAGATAGGTCTGATCCACCTGACGACAAGGTGGTAAAGTTAGGAATGTCCCTTTATTGTACTTTGTGCAGATGTACCTTAGTGTTTAGGTGGTGAGAGAGGATGCTTCTCTGACACACAAATCTTTTTGCGTGAGGCAATTCCCAGCTCCACCTGTAATGAGACCCTTGCTACCTAAGCAATTTATTTACTTAAACCTAGGTTACAATTTTTTGTAACAGGCCAGCCCATCCATTAATATTCCTTACAGTCTGAGAACTTCAACATTTTTGGTGTTAAGATTCCTTCCCTTCTGCAAAGTTTATGAATACAGTGCTGCTTACATTAGTTGATGCAAAATTAGTAATACATTATTCGTTTGCTGTATTTTTTCTGTATTTTCTGCAAAGATCATTTTGACTTGCTTTGAAGTACTTGCTTTCACTGTAGCTGGATCCTTGGACTCTCGTAGCCTCCGGCTCAGGTCAAGGTACAGCTGAGGAGGTTAAATAACGGGACTTTTTGCTAATGCAGAGCGTGAGATCCCGGTAGGTCACTGGAATGCATTGCAGCCCCCATTTAAAGTGCGTATTGGAAACCATTTTGAAATTTGTAGATTTGATCTAGCAGTGGACAAAGGCCAAGTTACAAAGAAAAGTAACGCTGGACTTTGGAGAGATTATGGACTTTTTTGCATTGCAGCATTGATAAAAGCTGCCTCCCTGCATCCCCTTTTCTGAGCTATAGCATACAAAGCTGAGCTTTTTAGCTCTGTCTCTAGAATAGAAATGGACATCAGAAGCCGCATGTAAAATAACCAAACCAATATACAATTGCAAACTCAGATAATCTCTTTAGCCTGGTTTCCTCCAGTAAGCGTCGGTGTTCTGAATCACTATTGAGAGACTTAGAAAGCACCCCCGGAGCTGTGCTGCGGGAAACTCGCTTTTCCTGACTTCCAGGCTGCATTTCTTTTTTTGTTTTTATTCTTTTCTCCCCACGCCTCCCGTCTTTGCCTCTTTCTCTATTTTTGTCCATGCAAACATTATAAAAGGCCTAAAAGTGGATAAGTGTCTGCTTCTAGTGTATTTAAGAGGGAGTACCATGCAGAGAATCCCCCAAGACAGCTGCTTTGGTTCCAGGCCAAGCCGGCATTAGTGCTAGAGGGAATTAATTATAATATATTAATATATAAACATAGAGTATATGGTGCATTTATCTCTTGAAATGGACTTGTTCATTGACTTTGTTTATAATTATTATGCTTAGCATTTGAATACTTTCACCTGAGCATCAGCCTTTAGGTACGTGTGAAATCCTGTGTGAGGATGGGGACCTTCAGGAAGCCTCTGCTGCATTTTCATTCCTTGGGAACATACTGCTTGGTGTATGCATACAGCGTACAGCTGTGAGCAGGGGACAGAGGTCTAGGGTGTTGAGTTACACTGCTGCGTGAGAACGGCAGCAAAAGCACCAGTGGGATGCAAAAGCAGCATCTATTAATTTCAGAATGCAAGAAGAGATAGAAGAGATACTAAGCTGCCGAATTAGAAAGACAGTTTATGGAATGTCCTAGTTCTTAATTGCAGATTTCCTTTTGGTTTTATTACATTATCTAGCATGTACTCAGACAGTTCCTGTCTCTCTCTGTTTTCTCTTTTTTGTTATCCAGTTATGGAAATTGATTTTAATACAATAAATAGACATGAAGTCTATTTAGTGAACGCAAGTCACAGGGACAGTTTCTCATTCTCCAGTACAAACAAGTGGGGATGGGCCAGTTCTCTGAGCTGCAAGGAGCTATAAGAAGCACAGTTTGCCTGGTTTTCTGTTGAGAATTTCCTGCACTTTATTCCATGCAATTGGCGGTGGTAGAGACCTCACCCAGCCCAAGGGTGTATTAAAGGCCCATGAATCTCCCAGATGTTCACAGATGGCAAATGCTCTGCCGTCACCTTCCCTGTGGCAACACGCCGCTCATTCCCTGTGCTGTCAGCAGCCTCTCCAAAGTGCTGCCCTAAAGCTGCGAGGGGTAGGAAGGGAAAGGCTCCCTCGAGCACTCCCTTCTCCCTCATTTACTGTTCCTTTGCTGCACCATTTCCACATCCTCTCATAGATCTATCAGTAAGGGTGTTCAGGAAAAACTGAATTTCACAACAGCAGGGTCAAAGACAAATTAATTTCTTGGGACTATGTGTGAATGAGATGGGCTGCTCCCCACCCTGCATCCCACTCAGCAGAGCTAGCCACCTCCCTCTTCTTTGGGGGAAGGAGATTTTTAGCAGCCAGGTTTCACCAAGCGCAGTGAATTCACCAAGGTCTGGCTGCAGCAGCAGCCAGAAAAGGCAAGGGTTGCGAACACCATCATCTCCCGACTTCTTCCGCATGCTGACCCTGGTCAGGGGTGCAAGCTTAGCAGCAGGCTGGTCTGCTCTGGGCAGCAGCGTGTCTCCTGGCTGTCCCCCCGCTGTGCCGGCAGGCTGGGGGAGCAGGGGACCGCACAGCCCTGCATGTGCATCAGCTGGGCTGGGTGGCTGCCCATGGCGGCTGCTCCTGGCAGCTACGTGCTGTGCAGGCGCTTGATGCCAGCCTGGATCACTTTATGCATGTAAATTCTCATCTGCAGCCACTGGGACTAAATTTATGGCAAAGTTTTGGATGAGGCTGCTGTGGTGGGTGAGCTGGTTGGGAACTGATCACTAAAGTTACAGTGCAGTGCTCTTTCGTATGAAGGAAGTATATCCAAACCCTGCCCCCTCCCCATCCCACCACCTTTCACTGCTTGGGGTGCATTTAAAGAGAGTCTGAGCTGCAGTGGCAAGGAACGGCTGCCAAAGGGGCAGGCACTGGCTCCCCTTCTCCAGCCCCGGCATGCCTTTTCCTTTGCACTGGCTTTGGGGCGTGATTGGCATCTTAGCGAGTGGATTTGCCTCACTAAATTTGCAAAAAAAAAAGCAAGATTGAAAGAAGAAGCCGAGGTGCAAATTGCGTGCTGACTTGATGTGCTTTTACAGGTAAAAGTTTGATATGCTGGCTTGGCTCAGGGGGGCATCAGATGAGTGCCAGGGCAGGGCCAAAGGAGATGGCAAGACCCTGCGTCCCAAAACGGTGAGGGGAGAGCAGCATGGCTCCTGCTGGCAGCAGTGGGCTGTTAATGCGGCTCAGCTCCTCTCACCGGACCATGTTTGCAGGGTCCATGCTGCCATCCAGTGCTGCTGGGGAAAAACGTAGTTAATCCCAGGCTCCGTGGACAGGAGTTTCGTGTCCCCTAGTCATTAATAACGGCCGTGATACCATCGCTGGGACTGCGCACTCTTGTGTTCATACCTGGGGATCTATGAATGCTCAGTACTCATCTCAGCCACCGTCAGGCCATTATTTAGGATTTCTATGGGCTTTCAGCAATAGGTGACCCTTCTCAAATTTTCTTACAGGTCAAAAGTGTGTTTGCAGTCAGCCATGCTTATATCTGAGCAAGACTGACTTATCTGAAGTTCGTGGTGTTTGTGAAATCCAGCTTCAGTGTAAGGGCCATTCCATCTCTTGAATGCTGTATTTTTTTGTAGTATTAGGAAAACAAAAGCCAAAGTAGTTGAAAATTCAGCACTGTGTTTTTCCCAGCTCCCACTAACTGTGTGAGGAGAACAGTTGTCCACACAGTATCTTCTAGGGGGTCATGGTTGCAAATGGATGGCATTATTATGGGAATCTTTTCATTAAAAGCCAAAAGGACGGGATCTCTCTCCATCACCACCCTGAAGCCCTGCTTCCCCTAAAGAAAGAAAACCCAAGACCCCAGGCAAGTCAATTAAGCATTGTATGGACCTGTCAGACAGATAAGAAAGGGACTCTGGCCACAGTGAGGCCAAAAGAGGGGAATGAATCCCAGAAAGTCTCTTGAGCAGATAATAAATAGCCTTTATCTGGGAGGTGTGTCTGTGTGTGTTTTTTGAGGAGGTGTGATGTCAACCTCCCAGACTTGCCTTCTTTGTTGGGCAGACATTCGCTTTAATTAAAAACCTCCAAGGGAATGTTAATTGGCCTGGGGGGTAGGGGGGAAATCATTACTTCATCTTCTCTCTCCCTCCAAATCCATGCACACACATATGCACAAATACACATGCTTTCTTTTACAGCAGAGCAGAGCAGTGACAGCTAGTTTTCTGGCGGAGCCTCCTGTCCCCCGTGTGCCTGTTTGCATGTCCCAGTTCGGCAAAGGAACAACAAATAAATGTGGTGCTTTGTTTCCTTCTTGCTGAGGAGAAGCAAGGGGAGGATCTGCCAGCTCCTTCCAAGGGTTCCACTCCGCGTGCACCTCGTGGGCCGGAGGAGAGCCCCGCGCAGTGCAGCTCCGCAGTGCAGAGCAGCAGCAACGCCAGGAGCGAGCTCCCCCAGCGGGATATGGCTTGATAATAAAGCAGGGGGGAGCCGCTTGGCTAACGAGCATCCTTTGGCTTTGTTCCTTTGGGCATTGTTTGCCATTAGTTTATTTTTTTGAATTAGGTGGTTTTATCCCATGTTTCAGAGTGGGAAGCAGCAACTGAGCTTGCAGAGAGATGCAAGAGGGTTCTCTAGTCCAGGAAACCTTTGCTTATTTGTCCTTTCAGCTAGTCCAAGATGAGTGAAAACAACTTTACCTAGCTTATATGCTGAATCTCTACCTTATCATGATGTAAACTGACATCCCCCCATCATTGGGTTTTTTCTTCATGGTCGTCACTGGGAGCAGTGGTGTCTCAGTGGGTCTCAGCGGTGCCCTGCTGGAAGCGATGGTGGTTAATTGTCCTACCGTGTGCAGTCTAGTCCTAATGGGAAATGGAGTTTCAAAGTCCTGTGCTTTTTTCTTCCTAAGTTGTGACCTGGTTAGGTACCTGTCATCCTTGTGACGACAGCTTTTCCTAGAGCTCTGTAGTTTCAAAATACTGTGATTTTTTCCTCTAGTGTAACCGATTACAGAAGCAAACTCCAAAATACAGTTAATAGCTGAAACAAAAAACTCCTGTGCCTCCCAACCTCACTGTCATCTCCCTCTTACAAAAGTTGTGTTTCTTTTCTTCCCTTGCCATAAGTGTAGAGCAGAGGAGTTGAAGTGCACAGCAAACTTCTACGTGAACTGCTGTTCTTAATAGTTTAATGATATTAGCACGCCGAGTAAAGAGGAGTTTGGGGAAGAGGATTTAAGCAATAATAAAAGTATGTATTTTCTGCCAAGGCTGGGATCTGGATGGGAAGGAGAGGGGGAACTCCACAAGCCACCCCTGCTGGCTGCCAACTGTTAGTAACACCACTGACATTTTGTTAAGGAAGAAACCAAAAACGTAAAAGCAAATGCAAAGCCAAATTTAAAAAGAAATGTATGGCATCCAGCTCTGGAGCTGAGTAAGTAGGTAGAGGTTCCAGCAAGCTGCCAAGCAGAGCGAGTGGCGGAGGCGTGTGAGCCCTGAGCTGCTCCAGCCAAGCAGCACAGGGTCTGGAGCAATGAGCTGATCCCTGGCTGCCCGGCTCCTTGCCCTCGCTGTGCCTTGGGAAGTCCCAGCCGGCACCTTCGGCTACACTCAGGAACAAACAAAATAGTGAAAACTTTCTAACACACACACACAGGCTACACATGTGTGTGTATATATATATATATATATATGAACATAAGGCATAAGAACATACAATTTGTAAATAATTTATCTAGCATTTTCCACAATGTCTTTGGTTTTGAAGTTGCTTAAGCACAGAGATGTATAATCATACTAATTCACTCTTAATCGGGGCTAATATGCGACTTTAGACCGTCACAGCTAGAATAAGAGCACTGTGTCTGACTTCAAGCTTTTTATATTGTATAACAGAGAGAGGAGCTTCTGTTTCTCATCCTTTGTGTCACCATCCAGGGGAGTCTTTCTCTGCTTTGACTGGCTAGGAAGGCTGTAGTCCCAATGCAGGCAATTAGAATAAATGTCAAACCTTGGATGCTGTGCGTGCCGTAAAGCAGGAGTACCTGCGTACCAAGAGCTAAGTACTACGTGCAGGTCTCTGCAAAGCTGAGGAGAAAAATGAGGCCTGTTCATTTCCCCACAATTATATTTAAAAGGAGTGCAAACATGCTAGGCTCTTGTGGGAGGTAGTACAGCTGCCCCATATTGCATTCTGGAATGTCTTTTAAAAATGACCTTTTCAAAGGATGTTCTTGTGCTCGAGGCTTGTACCCATTTTTGCTCCTAGGTATTCGAGCATGAGTGTGATCCTACTTGATAATTGAAAGAGTAGAGCTATTGAATTGCTAACAAGGACATCTCTCCTGAAAAATGCTCGTTAACTCTTTGAATTTTAAAGAAAATATTAGAGCTTTTAAGCAGCCTAAATTGAAAGGTCTTCTCAGTTACACAGCTTTCATTCTCTTGATTGTCATGCTGTCATAATTTTTGGCATTAGCAAGGACTTTCAGAGTCGGCAAGACATAAATCTGTATTATCCATAAGAAGCAGGGAAGAAAACTTAGTAAAACAAAAAAGAAAAGCTCAGAAACCCCTATCATTTAAGCTTGGTTTATTCATCCTACAAAGTACAAGCCCCACATGGGTTCTTTGCACCTTCTCAAGGTCAGCAAGGGAACACCTTTGTAATTCACGCCAGATTCCTTCGTGCTCAGTGTTATTGACTGATCTTATAAAAAGTACATGGATGACAAGACTAGAAGCCTCCTCAGTCTCTAGAAGAGCTGCAGGGTTGAGTCTACAGCGGCGCAACAAATGGCACAGAATGGTCCTTGGCCAGTTCCTGCACTTGGCATTGCTGCCAAATCTCCTCTTCACAGACCACATTTTATCCCACACCTTAAAGACCCGAACAAATTTTAGTCACGTATCACTATGACACAAATTATAAAACAAGGGGGAAAGGTTACCATATAGTTAATTTTCACAAAACAGTGGATTTCAGCAGCCTCATGTCTATGGCTAACATTAGTCTTGATGGACGCATTTTGTCTCACCCAGATTTTTAGCCAGTTCTCTTTTAGTGCCTGGACAAGCTCCGATAAGCAGTGCATTTTTAATGCATCATAGATAGATGGGCAAACTCTAGAGGAGTTAACATCTTAAAATGCCATGTAACTTGTTTGCAGTAGAATTGTAAAACTTGTTCCAGTGGACATACCAAAAATTGAGATTCTTGTACAAAATTCTGAAAAAAATAAAGGAAACCTACAAGTAGGCATTACAACAATTTTGGCCATTTTTCAGGCAGACAGACAGATTAATGGGAAGGGGAAATGATGTAAGCAACTAGGCTTGGGCCAACTTTTCTGGAATAAGCAGTGACCCCAGTCTCACACACAGACCCACATGTGCTGAAGTCAAGCAGACATCTCACCTACCAAAATCAGCTTTCACAGGATCGGGCCCTTTGAGTTCTGGGTATTTCTCAGGTTCCGTTGTCACTATTCTAGCGCAGAAGCAGTGCTGAAGGCAAGCTGCAGGACTTTTTAAAGTATGAGATAAAGCAGGTGCGCATAAATGTAATTTTGAAAACTAATTACCTTTAAAACCACAAATTACTGCATTGTCTACTCTGGGCATATTCTTTGTTTTGTAGAACCATCTTAGAGATTGCTGGTTTTCTTCTTTATTGGACTACAAGGTCAACCTAAGCATTTCTGTCCACAAACCCTGCAAATCAAATAACTTCAGTCAATCAGCAAATTGGGTCTGCTGATACACAGTTAATCAAATGCATTAGGGTACTAATCTCTTGCCCAATAAAAACCTGAAATTAAATCCTAGCTTGTAAATCAAATTGGCTGGAGTGACTGTAGTTCTTTCCTAGAAGCGTACCAAAACCACGCTGGGTTTGGGACAGGCAGCAGCATCCAAACAAGGGATGTCTGGGAGGGAGATAGCAGCGGCTCCAGGGTCAGAAGAGCAGGGAAGGGCTGATGCTGGCTTTGGAGATAGGTTGGCAGATGCTGCATGAGGAAGATTTGCTGGCACCCTAATGAATGGTGTCTTGCTGTCAGGATAGCTCGTCCATCATCTTGAATAAAGTCAGCCCACTTACATTATTTAAAAGAAAAAAGGAGCTAGCTTAGCGGTCTGTAATAGCTGGTTTGCTATTGTAGAAGAGTTGTTGAGTGTTCACGTGTCGGGTCAAAACAAAATGGTCTGTAAAATGAATCTTTCGGCCTATGGTATGTGTCAGCGTGAATAAGGAGGAACACTTGCAAAGTGCAGGCAGTTTGCCTGGAAGCGTGCTTACTGAGAGTGGAAACGGCTGGGAATCATGCTAGGTGATAGTTAGGCAATTTGTCATCTATTTATGCTTTTAAAAGTATATTTTTGTAAAATACAGGAGTTAACAGAAGATGATCCTAATAACTCAAATCTGCCATTTTCTCCCTTCCATTCCTTTTAAGAGAGCCCATCAAACACCAATAATTCTAATCTTATACAAGTACCTAATGGCTCCCAGCCAAGAAAGGTTTTAAGAAATAAATAGGAGCTCTTAATGCAGTGAATTTCAGTTTTGCCTAATCTGTGCAAATTGATGAATTAAATCCCTTTGCATCTCAAACCCACTTTGGTGATTTGCATGGTGATTATTTCAGTTTTCATAAATTTTCCCCAGTCATTTCCTGTCATGTCGTGAGAACAGACGTCTAATCTCTGCAGAAATGTGTGTGTGTAATAGCTATAGAGTGTTTAAAACTTGTCTATACATATTCAGCTATTCCACAGTCATAGATAATGTATGTAGATGCACACGGGACACCAGGTATCTCAGCTGGCCCTGATGCATGTGCCTGCAATATTTTGCAGAAGCACGTTTTGAGGTATAACAAACGTGATTCAACAAGCAGCGATTAGGTACAGCTGCCCTGCATTTTGTAAAAACCTAAGTGGAGGCTGGTTGTTATGTTTGAATCCTATATTGTGTACACTTACCTGTAAAATCTGTTTTAGTAACCTACATTTTAGATGTAAGATGCCAGACCATATATTATAGTTCAGCTGCGGGCACGGGAGCCCGTTGAAGTGAGAGCTGAACAGATAAACCCAGAAGGATTTTCCTGTGTTCTCTTTCTGTTCTGTGCTGTGGTTTCGTGAAGTTTAAATCACCACTCTGCCCAGGCATTACCTGAAACGTCACTGCTGAAGTGCAGCCTTCTGGGGCCTTCACACTGAAGTTTTGTCCTGTAAGTCTGACCCTCTCCTGGGGCTTCTGTCAGAGCGGCATGAGCTGGAGAACATCCCTTCTTCATCATAGAGCTTGTGTGGTGCTCAGCCTGGCACGTGCTGGCACAACGGGGAGACATTACTGATACATGTGATGTTTTGGAATATGATGGTTACGGCATACCGTGGCAGTCAGTTATTTGTTCTGGCCTCAGGAGTTGTAATCGCTCGTTTGTATTGTAAGAAAAATGTGGCTAGTCTAACACATAGGCTTTCTCAGCTCTAAAAAAACAGCCATGAGCAGCAGTTTTGGAATTACTCTTGTGGTATCTTCAGCCTTAATGCTTTTCTTTTCCATTTTCATTCTCATCTCCTGTTTTCGTGGTTATCTGGAATGTGTCTTGTTTATAGAAGCAGCATATGTATGTTTTATAGATAAACGGTTATAGATAAAAATATAGCTAGAGATATACATCATGTGTGTATGTGTGTATGTGCACTCTGCGTGTTCATATGACTTAGGAAGTGCTTTAATCCCAGTTTTACGGCAAGTAGAGCAGTCTGAGAAGCTAATGGTAATTGCAAGGATGAATGAAAAGTCATTGTCAGAGGAAGGATTGGAATGAAGCTTCTGCTCACTCTGCTTTCATCAGAATTGCAGAAGATCAACCTAGAAAGGACAAGATGTCATCTACTCCATCCCACTGTCCCCAGGCGGGATCGAATTGAACTAAACTTCTCCTGACATATTTATCTAACTTCTTCTTCCAACCTTTAACAATGGAGATTCCCAAGGTCCTGTGGGTGGTCAGTTTGGCCGCTGCCTGGGTATTTGCCCACACCAGACTCTCCTATCACTGGGTGTTGCTTTGGTCTGCACAGGATTTTATAGCAAACCTCAGAAATACAGGGCAAGGTGGGACTGTGGGCTGGGAGGGTGTCTGTAGTGTAGCCTTGGAGGTGTAACAGCCTCTCTCTGCGTTGAGATGGACTGTGATACCCTGCACTGCGATACTTCTGAGTCTTCTCTACTTGACAGAGTCTCTTGGGTACCTCTTTAACAATTCAGAGCTTGGTTTTGTAATCTAGAAAAGGGAACATAATACTATAGCAAGTTGATAGTGGAGTTTGCCTGAAGTTCTGCATCTTCTTGCTAAATGTTTATAATGTGTTTGTTCCATGAGTTTGGTTGGACCCATGAGAAACACCTGTATAGGGGTAGTACAACTGAACTGCGAGGAGAAGGACACAGTTCTTCTGACTGGGAAAAACCCACAACAGTGTAAAAAGGAGTAGGCTGGAGTCATATGATGTTTTTGGAGTTTTCTTTTGGTTAGTAAGTTGGAGCTACACAAGGTGAATCTGATTTGATCGTTCCCTGTTTGGACCCCTGCTGGAGCAGAAGCCTGCCTGTCCCGGACCCCATGGCACTGCACGCCACGGGAGCGCCGCTGGGCTGTGGAGGCAGATTCACAGCCCCCATACAGCACATCAGAGGCTGGAGAAGCCCCTATGGACAGGTGATCTGTTCGACCTTCAGGCAGGTAGCGAGCAGCTGGCAGGGGCTGCCTTTTGCCAAAGGGGCAATGTGGAGAAGGGTCAGAGATGCCCAGGGACGCCGAGGCCCTGTGGAGTGGGGCCGGGGACTGCAGCATCCTGTCCCTGATCCCAGCTCAATCCTGGGGGCAGCCCTGCCAAAGATGTTCTCCATGTCTAGGCCTGAGGATCAGCTGTTCAGTCTCTTCCCTCCTGCGCCATCTCTCCCTCCTCCGGGACCCTTGGCACATTTGGGTGTTTATAGGTACTCAACATGCGCCCCGTCAGCTCCCAGCTCTCGCAGGCAGGGCACTGGGATATTTCACTAACTCATTCTTTTCTTAATACATAAAATGAGGCAAAAAATAGTGCAATTAAATGAGGTTGGGGAATGTGAGGATCAAATTGGAGCGTGGTTTGGAAATCTGATTATTGGTGGCTTCGCTGGCTGACGGTTCCTTTGCTGTCCCCTCCTTTCTCCTGTGCTTCCTGCAGCTGCTGGCTGTGGGGCTGCATGCTGGCCTGGACCAGGGAAGCAGTCAGGGCTCCTTTCTTGGCTCAGTTATTTTTAACTTGGTTCGGTTGCTTGATCAAGTCCAGCATTCAGCCCCATGAAGCAGTTGTTCGGCCACTGCTGAAATGAGTGCCTTGGGGGTGGGAGAGAGCCATGCAGGAGTCGACCTTGCTCCCAGAAGAAGTGTAGATCATTCTCCCACCTAAACGCAGCACAGCTGGGAAGTGCTGCCTTGAAAACACGGGTGCACAGGCACCATTTAGACTCATTACGGAGAGAAGAGGGATAGTTTTCCCTGCAGTCCCCAAGCAGAGCATTTCCTCTTTGGCATGAAGAAACCCTTTTAAGAACATTAGCTGAGCCATTACAATGATGAGGATGCATGTAGGTCAAAGTGGTCATTAATTTGCGTGTCCTGATTCCTTTGCATCTCTCCTGGCCTTGCCGGTTACTGTCCACCAAGTTGTGTAAGGGCTTGTTTTTTAATATAGATATCTGTTGCCTAGGGACTGCATTAGGAGTGCCCCAGTTCATGTCAAGCACCGATCAGTCTCTAGGTAGAAACATCTATCAAGGCTGGACATGAGGCTGTGACCTTGGAAGGAGAGCCTGGCTGTTCATTATCTTTCCTGAAGCCGAGTCTCCCTCCCCATGTGTGTAATCCTAGAGTCTGCGTATTTTCCATAGAAGAGATTCCAGCTGGCCTTTGAAGTTACCTCGAAAATATTTATAGAGGACAAGTCAACTCTTTTATACAGTAAGTGTTACATGTACTCAGAATCAAAGTGTAAATTATATCTCTCTAAATGCGTGCCCCTACTCTTGAGTATCAGAGCTGCTCTTAAAATACATACTGCTCGTGAAGCTTTTTATTAACATTATGAAGGAATTAAATGTCAATGTAGAGTAAGATCTTTTTAAGCCTTATATATTAGGAGGCTTTTTCCACCTGTGATGTCCTTGCCAATGTTTATAATACCACAGTATCCAGCAATTATACTGAAAGATTGGAGTCTACTCGTAATTAATTTGCAGTGCCAAGTACTGTTACACCCGTCGGTAGAGATATCTTGAATATTACAAAGGAGGAGAATATTACATACGGGGGCGTTTTGAGCTGGATTTCTCAATTTGCAAGAAAGAAATGCAAGTTAATGATACCTTCCCGCTGCAAATCTTTGCAATATTTTAAAGCTCCCACTTTCCCATGGTTGCTATCCAGCAGTCCAAGACAAAGAGGAAAGAGGTTACAGAAATGTGACTTTTGCAGTCTCGGAAAAGGATGTTACATGTCTGTAATATACGTATATATCAGGGTGGTGTTATGCAGCATAGTCCCAGCAATGCATGAAACTTGTAGCCTGAATATGAGGAGTATTGCATATTTCTAAGGCTGTTATGTAAAGATGGTTCTTGAGCTGGGCCTTTTATTGGGACAGCTTGTATTTCCACTCTCTGTTTTGGTGATGAGAGCAGCACCCCGAAACGGTGATGTGACAAGGCATGAGTCAGGAGCGAGCGTGCCAGCAGAGAAGCCCTGGCCCCGGCGCTGGAGCCGGGAACCAGGCTGTTCGAATGCAGCCCGTGTGCCTGCAGAGCTGCGAGAGGAGCTCTGTGCGGGATAAACGCACGTTAGGACTTGTAAGGAACAGGTTCTCATGCTTCCTTTCAGGATTATTATCCAGATTCATAATTAGCCTAGTGCAGCTTTTAACTCGCTATAGGGTGGATTTTCTCGTGGTTGAAACAGTGGTCTGTCCTTCTGTCAGCACATCTGACGGCGAGCTAGTGCTTAGTTTCATTTGAGAGATTTTCTGGGTTTAGCTGCTTAAAAGCATTACTGGGGGAGGCTGCAGGATTTCACAAAGCCGTTTGTCTGGCGTTTCTCAAACAGTTTGCTTCCTGTTGATAGTAAACCAACGTAAAAATGCCAGAGTTGTAATAAACTATGGCCACTCGTACACTGCAGATCTGCCTAAGATTTGCCTAAAAGTCACTGGGACCGCGCGCCAACAACATTTTTTTTCTTGCTTATTATTTTATACAGCAAAGGGCAAAGCCAGACTGGAGGTCAGTTTATTTCTTCCCGCAAAAAGGTGGCCTGTCATTTTTGCATTTGCCAGTGTTTAGTTAGGGGATAAACAGACAAGAGAACCAGTTTGCCATAGGCTGCTGTGGCGCTGACCCAAAGGCATTCAGATCCTGCAAAACTGCGCATGAGAAGCGGGCAAGCGGGGACTGAAGCAGACAGCACGCTCAGCCTGCTAGCATTTGCTTAGGACATAAACATGGGGGGTAATAAAATTGTCACAGAAGTCTATCTGTAAGTGCCTAATACTGGCAAATACAAAAGTGATAGACACAAGCACAGGTTAGACCTGTTTCTGACTTTAGCGAAATGGCTTTGTAAGGCTGGCAGGACAACTGCATGAAAAATTGGCCTGAGAGAACAGACGGCGCAGCCGTTCGTGTTGCTGCGCCTGCAGCTGGTCCCGAAGGTGAGCAGGGAAGTGATGCTCCTTGTGTACAAGTTTGTCTCCACCCTTAAGGGTTTACTTTGAACTTCACAGAGAGCAAAGCAAATGAGAAGGAGAATATAGAATTGAAAGTGTTGTATTGACAGTGTATAATAATAGGTCACCCAACCAATCTTTCCCTAGAGGAGATGAACAGGATGAAATCCCAACAGTAAATGTACAGGTGAATAACCAGACCCTACGGTAAATCTTTGGGCACTAGGATGGCGTAGCTTAAGTGTACACAGAGGATGTGAAGCAGAAGCCACCCATAAAATAAGAAGCAAAATGAGCCCACAAATGGCAGCTTCCTGGAGGTAGAGCCTATATCATCGGGGTTGGGGCCTCAGGCAGAAGTTTTTCTGACATCTTCAGAAGAGACTTTGCTGTGCTGCGCTCTGTGGTAAGGTGAGTTCTCCAAGCCAGGGACCACCTTCGCTGTGTGTTGTCATTGTGTGTCTCAGCTGAAGCACCTGAGCGTTGAAGAAGGCATGCAGGACTTGAAAAGAATAAAAATGCTCCAGAAGGAGGTGGTTACACCACTGGGTTCTCTTTTTCCTGGGAGAAGAAATACATCGCGGTGGTGGAAGATAAAAATAGCCATTAGTCAGAGACCTGACAACTATCTGTCTATGTAGTAAGCATTCTACAGTGAGACTAGATAGCAAAGCCATTTAATGCTCCTTTCTTGGTAACAATTTAATAAGCGAAGGCCCTGCCAAGGGTGCAGTCTGGCAAGGAAGGCCAGGGCCAGAGCTTAAGTCCCAAGTGAGTTCCATGGATATTGCTTAGAAGGGCAGGGCCACTAAGTTAACGAGTTCTCAGCTTCTCTTTAGCTCCTTTTGTGAAGGAAACCATGAAGGGAAGGGAGAAAGAAAACAAGTTTGATTGTGAAGGATGCTCAGGCAGGGCTTCCCGAGAGAGAGCGCTGGTGAAAGGGCGAGTTCTGGAAAAGGCAGAGGGCAGCCACACCGGGTCAAGCCTAATCCACCTTTTCCCGGTAGTGGTTGGATGTGGTGCTGAGGGATGGCCAGGGATATGTCAGACATGTAGGATACCTGCCCCTGACACCCTCCCATCCTCAAAGAGTAGCTTTATTTTTTATTTTTTTCTCCTTGTGTGTTCTGAAAGGAAAAAAAAACAAAGAAAAAAAGAAGACTTTTTGTAGATTCTTGTGCATTCTTACTTATTTACAAAGAAATATTGGAGCCATATCAATTTTTCATGGAAACAAGTCAAGAAGGCTTTGAATTTTGCATACTGTTTGGGATAAAAGGGCAACAATATGATGCATTCTAATACATGCGTTTTGAGTTTCTTCTAATGAAAAATATCAAGTAAGCAAGTTAAAAGAGTGCCAGGGCTACTTCTGAAGCTTGCAAAATAGATAAAAGCCAAGAATTTAAAACATTTCATTAAAAATGAACCCAGACATTTTTTGAAGCTCAACATTTTGTTCTGCAAGCTCAGCGATATTCATTAACCTCCCACTGAAGATTGCTGAACAGCTGGATCCAATTTCTGAAAAGATAATCATAAAGAAATTAGATTAATAGTCTTCAAGTGGAGCAGTTGAGGATCAGTTGTGGCAAGCTCTTTTCTATGTAGCATGTTAGCTATTTTCCATGTGAAGATGGTTACCGCAGCCCCAAGAGGAATGAGGCCATAGCTCAATGATACAGGTATCAGTTCTCCTGGACTGTGAACACAGCAAAGCACAGATAAGCAAGATTGCTGCCGGCTCCCTTTTCTCTTTCTTTCCTAGCTCCTTATTCTGAACACATCACCTCCGTGACATATATGCATATTTGCTGCAAGGAAATTGCTGCCCTTTCAGTATCAAAGACAGCACGTTTCTGACATACCAATCAGTGCTAAAAAGCTCCTGCTGGCCCAAGTGAAGATTAAGTGCCTTTGTGTGGTGCTTTATTGTAACAGAGAGAGGTAAATGTAAAGGATGACCTGTCCCTCCTAAGGCACAGCCACGAGTAAAGTAATGTTCAGTACTGGCTTCACTCTCACTGCATTAACTGATAAAACCCCACCGAGGTCGGCAGCAGCTGAACCGGCCAGGGCAGAGCGCTTCTGGATCCCGTGGCAGTGGCCTGCCCCGTTTTCATTTTCACTCGCTTCAAGCAAGTCTTACAAGAAGAACTGCGAATTTTCTCATGTTTGCAAGTCAGCGCCGGCCACCTCAGTGGAAAACCAAACCCCTCTCTTGCCTGGGCTCCCACAGCACAGCCATCAACAGACAGCTCCTGCAGGGAGATGCATTGCCCTCCACAGCCCGATGGCACTGCTTCTCTTCACATCCCTCTACTCAGTCTAAACAAGTGTAAGACAGGTGTGCCTCACGCTCTCAGTCTTTCCCTGGCAGCCTCTGAATGCTGCATCCCCGCTGGAAAGTGTCCTGGTTTTACTTGCATGCGGCAACTAGATTCCAAGGGAGCAAATACTGTTCTGAATGCAGGTGCAGGGCCCGTATCAGTGATTTCCCCTTCATGTTCTGGTATCTCTCTCAGGTGTGAGACAAGCCAAGAAAACTGTAAATGTAGGGCAGGAGTTAAAGCACGTTCATTTTTGCACAGGGGAGCATCCTTACGGTGCGTGGATCCGCACACCTTCCAGCACCCTGGTTGCTCTCTGCTTCGCTTCTTAGGTCACTCATTCTCCAAACTGTAAGTTTATTCCCATTCATACAAATAGAAGCAGAATAACTTGGCAAACCTTGGGGCTTTGATTTTCCTGACCAGGAACAGCTTGTTGTTGTTTGTAGTGTGGTTCACGGGCAGTTTACCAGCAATCTTTTAAAAAAAAAGTCTGGCATCACCAGCTTTCACTCATTTTTCTCTGTTCTACAATTAGCAAAATGATACGCTAGTTCTTACCTACCTACATTCAGTCATTCCCAGGGCAAACATATATCCTTACACAACCGTAAAAGTTTTAGGGATAAACTACTGCGTTACATCTTTAGGTGACATCCTGTCGATGTCTTGGCTGCCAGATGCTCCCAGGTCTCAGCTAAATGACATAGTGTGTCCCCTGCTGGTCCCATACCAGAAGACCCCTCATTTGGAGGGAAATGTGGCAGCAGAATAGGCCATGCCTGACTTTTGACAGTGCTGGAAGCCAGCCAGATCTCTAAAAGTGTTAGTCTTTTTTTTTTTTTTTTTTTTTTCTGCAGCCTGAAAGGAGTATCTGAATAAAGTGACAGAGCTAGGTAAAGAGGCAGAAGAGTTGTTTATTTTCCTTTTTACTCAGACTTTCAGTACAGGCTTAAAATGCGACACTATTGTCTGGTATTTTCAGTTTAGACAGAACGTGGTTGTTTCTTGGGTTGGAAAATTGAATTCCAGAAGGAAATAATGCTTCTGACAAAGCAGACTGCATTCCAGGGCGTGATTTCATCTGGTAACTAGTCCAAGAGAGTCAATATTGGCTAATATGACCATGACTGCATGTATTTCTCATTAATTTTCATCAAAACTTGCCAGAAAAGTCATGTTTTGGTGCCAGCAGATCACTCTTCCTTTCTATATATTTTGTAGTGTCATCATTCACTAACCCCAAAAGTCTCTCTAAGGAAAAGAAAAAGCTGTAATGCAGCGTGCTCATCTCCCCTTGTTGCCCACTGCAGAGTTACAGAAGGAGGTGGATAGAAGGCCTTCAGCAAAGACTTGGGAAGTTCTTCAGGAAAGAGGTTTTGAGAGCCCCTTGCAGGGGTGCATAAGAAAGCATGATTCTAAATGAGGGTAGGAAGCACAAGGCAGCTTTGACCATCTCTCGGCTTTCTCTTCCTGCTTGAGCTCAGAACAGAGCCTGATGCATATCTGATCTTTTATGTACGTTTGGCCCGAATTCCCTCAATATATCTTTAGAGAATCCTCAGGACATTCTCGCTCTCCTGTTGTGACGTGTGTTGGCCACTTCTGCTGCACTGCATTCCCCAGCAGTGGATTAAACATGCAGATTTTGGGGCTTGCTTACTCTCTCACAATAAATGGAAGAACGGGAACTCTCAGTGCCTCTTCTACCTGCAGGAGTCCTGGCTTTGAAACATGAGATGCGTAATATGCCCATAATTTGTCAGAGATGGAAGAATGCAGTTGCAGATCCTGGAACGATCCATGAAAACAGATCCCAGCTCCTGAATTCTCCTGCTGGTCAAGTGCATTTCAGCATCCCATCAAGCAGCTAAATGTGTCCTCTTTCCCTAGAGATGATTTAATTATATCTTTCTGCAGGGGGCAGTTAAGGATGAAACTGCCAAAAAATGGACCCACAAGGTGTTATCTGAAATTCCAGCTGAGCAGTCTGTCTCTGTCAGTTATCATTCCTAAGCGTGTTGTCAGGACACATCCCAAGCTTTGCTTTGTTGCCTCCAGCAGGCCAGTCTTCTCCCTGCCTTTTGGTTATATCTGGAAATTGGAAAGTCAAACTGTCCTATCCCAGAGAATCTCAAAATGGGTCCCAAGGTTTCTTTTACAGTGCTGTCAGCTGGCTGGCAAGCCGTTCTCTCTGAATGTCAGAGTGCTTTCCTTGGGGAGACAGACGGCATCTCCCGCCCGCCTCAGGAACACGCCGAGCCGCGATCTGGGCAGCAGAGACATGCAGCAGGCTCCTGACCTTTGTTAAACACCATGTGCTATATACGGCAGCCAGGTCAGATCCCCGTTTGGAAGAGCCATGCTTCAGTCAGTCTGACTGACAAAGCTGGTATTTCTCTTTCCCACTCTCCAAAGAGGAAATTTCTTCTTGTAAAGTACTGCATGCCAGAGTCTGCATCCCTGGGTACTGCAGGTTAAATACCTCTTTGGAGTCGGTTCAGCAGAGGTAGACCTGGTGACCCAGATGCCTTTCCTCTCTCTCTGAAGCCCTCAGCAACAGAGATTTTTAATTCTGAAAAAACTTCTCCTGCATTTTTATGGGAAGAAGAGGCCCTAGGAGCGCAGGCTGAGGCTGGTCTTGAGCTTTGGAGGTGAGGGTTTCAGCATTTGCCGCTGAATGGACTAACGAACCAACTCTGAGAAACTGCTACTGCAAGTTACAGCTCAGCTTGACAAACAGCGTATCCTGCCAGTGTCTTTCTTTTCTCTGCTTTCTTCTTTTGTGAAGGAAACAGCTGTGAGTGATCCATAAAATAAAATTACATTCACGAGGACTTTACAAATGCGGGATGGGAGATAAATATATATATATATATATTTGTTTAATTATTCACTGCACTTGAGTCCAGCCATAAGAAGTAGTGCTCATATTGCTATATATTGTACACAGAGGGGGGTTCATGTTGAACTTCATTAAACTGAGATGGAATAGTTGAAATTATGCACAAGAATCAGGAGCTAGTGTGTCTGTTTATAACAGTATTGCTAATTGGAGGCTTTTAAAGCAGTACCGCTGTAGTGTTTTTCCTTATATCTCAGCTGCTGAAATTACATTATCACCTTTGACTCCTCCTGTAGGGAGAAAGGAACAGTTTTAAAATTCAGGACTTACTATTTAATAAAAGCTCTGTGTCCGTGCATGTCTGTAGGTGGAAGGTCCTAACGCATTCCGGTTTTCCGTGTTTGGCCAGGCACTGTTGTACATGGGTGTGCAAAGAGGAGATGGCGGGGGGGGGGGGGGGGTGTAATCTGCCTCAATTCTCATTGAAATCTATATGGTAGAGTAATAGGACAGGAAAAAAAATCCAGTCACCACTCATGCACCACTCTCCCCAGTGGTGTGCAGCAGGCCCATTATCCAGCTGATCAGATTTTATCTCTTCCCTGCTCTGTAAAATTATGAGGTTTTGAGAGCTAAGTGACAAAGCTCCTTAATACCAAATTATTATCATCAGCATTACTGTCATCACCTGTACTGCCAGCTCAGCTTTGCCGGCAGCCCTCTTGGAGGCCAACAGGCAGTGGAGGCAGGGGTGGCAGGGGGCAGGCAGCGTTTGGGGGGATGCTCTTCTGCTTCTTTCCCCCCCAGCTTCACACTTTGCTCTGGCTTTGGGTAGGTTTCACTCCTCTAACTAGGATTTCAGAGGCGGGGACACAGAAGGCGGCTAATGCATTTGTGAAGCATGGAACTGGCTGCAAGCGCTGAAGAAAGATTCCCTAAAGGGACAGGAGGGAAGAAAACAGTTTCAGCAACCCGTAAGAGTAAGCTACATGCCGTCCTGCAGACCCAGGCAATTTTTGAATGGTGTTAAAAAAAGCCAGCCCTCTTTCCCCACATTTTTTCTCTGACATTTCCATTTAGCAACAGAAGACAAAGTTTTACGTCAAATGAAGTGATTGTTTTGATATATATGGTACCCTGGATGGACTAGGTACTTAACAAGACATGTAGCACTATTCCAGCTTCCAGCTGCTTGCAGCCTAACGAGATGCATGAGATGTGACAAGCTCTGCTGGCCCAGAGGACGGACTGCAGGGACGTTCCAGGTGGGGAAAGAGGCATAGCTGGAAAGCAGTTCAGCGCTGTCAAGGATTCCTGTCTGCCAGAAATGAATCCCTCGAGTGGTGGCTCATTGCAACTGTCTGCAGCAGCCTAAGCCTGCAGGTGGGAAAAGTAAAAGTAGGTGAAAGCCAACTTCTTTTTCTCTCACTTGGATTTGATGCAGTGTGTGGTTTGGCCTGGCTCTCGGTGATGATGCTGAACCCAGAACAGAGCACTACGTGGCTCTCAACTCCCTGTTGATTTTTTTCAAAATACAGTTTCTTATTCTGCTCCACGTGGGCAAAGCCACATCAATCACACCATGCTGGCTCCAGCCCCGAATTGCTGTTAGTGCTTTCCTACTTATTTATTTTAGCTTTTCTCAAAATCGTGTTGTACGGCAGATCTTCTCATGATGCTAGCTTTTGTCAGAGTTACTGTAATCGAAGGTCAGACATTATGATAGGTTAGGTTTGCACTTTGACCTTTGCTGTTCTAGTGTTGCCTTTGGGCTGAAACCTGCAGTTTCCTTAAAAAACAGTGTGTTTCTTTCTGTTTCTATTTCTCAAAATATAAGGGGGTTGTAGGATCAACATTGCTCTTTGTAGCTTGGTTCAACATCCATTTGGCTGTATAATTATGGGCTTTACTGAAATACCAAAATTAGATGAGATCTCAAGGGAGCGGTCCATCACATCTCAGGAAGGTGCCCAAGCGTGTGCAGAAGACCCGCTGGAATCGGTGCACACGACGCACAGGCTCCAACTTACGCATTAGCCCTTTTGGCTCCGTATCCCTGGTTGTACCTTTTTTCCCCCCATTTATTTGCCAGCATTCTGCAACTAATTTGGAAGGTAATGATTAAATACTGTCAGAAAGCACAGAGAAGAGGAGGAAAGGCCTCCCTAATTGTGTTTTGACATTTTTTGACATCAGCAATTCTTTTGAAGGAAAGAGAAAAAAGAAACAAAACAAAACCTGTTCAATCAAGATTTCCTGCTTTTTCTTCTCTTTGGCTGAGAAAAATCAGGTTGCAGAGGAACTAGTGCTGCAGAACCAAAGCTTGCCACCCAAGCAGAAGTTTCCACCTACTCCACTTCCATCTAAAGGCAGTTTTACAGAGACTTGCACTCCTGTAAAGCATTTTCTTTGTAAGTGATACAGCACTTCAGCTTTCACAGGACCTCAGCACTTTGCACTGTCTCCGTGACTTCAGGGACATGATACTAAGATTTGCTTAATACATGGGTCTGTCTAAACACTGAGGGTGTCAGCTCTTGTGCCCGGGTTTTGCATCACTAGGTAAATAACTTAGCAAATGGAATAGCAAGTCTGTGTTTTGTAAGATTAAAACTCAGGCTGAAAGAGGCTGTTGTGTCAGCTCCTGAGGGAAGCTATAGCAAAACTGATACAGGAGCTTCACTGTGGAAGGCTTTCTGCAGAGTTATTTCTCTTATTAACATTTAAGGTTGGTTCCAAAGATGTTTTCTAAATATCAAACCCAAACTGTAACAATAAGATCCCTAAGGGATGACAGAATTACCAGTTAGCATGTAGTCTTCCATGCTTTGAAACCGTCCCCCCCAAGTTTACCAGTGACTTTACATGGAAGACGAGTAAGGCCAATAGCAGGTCTAACACCTAAAGCAGGATTAATTTTTAAATCCCACTTTGTTGGGCTTTTTGTTGCTTCTTTTTTAATTTTGAAAAGAAAATAGAGCATTTCCAACCTTTTCTTACATTTACCTACCAAACCTTAGGACTGAGATTGTATTCCTGCCCTTGTAACAGGGGAAGTCCTGGTTTGGTAGCATGAGACACTGCAAAAAGTATCAGGAACAGTTAAATCCAAAATATTTGTGAGGAGTACAGTTTGCTCTCCCTCCTGCTGCCGTGTTGGAATTGGTGGTCCGGTGTAGGTGGCTTTAGGGAAGGATCCAAAGCCAGTCTCCCCTCCCTCCGTATCAGTGGATAGCTCTGAGCTCAGTACAGGGAGACCTTGCAGAAGCCCCTGAGTCAGCCACAGGGATGTCATGATAGATGCCACCACAAAGCAGGTTCTTCTCATCCCCCTCCAGCGTGCCTAAGGCCTCGCAGCACGGAATTCTTTCCTGTACCTGTTAAGGATATTATTTTTTTTTTCAGCCTGCTAAGCTTTGATACTACTTCTTTCTTGAGTTTGGCAGGTAAATGAGAGCAGAAGCCCAGAAGCCTCCAAATTTTTTGAATGAATTACATTCAAAAGCCTACATTTCCAAATGACTAACAAAACCTGAAATCTCCCAGGAGACCTAGGGCTTTTCCCTAGGATTGGCCCCAAATGGAAAGACCATTACTGTTTGAATTATTTCCAAAGTATATTCTAGATATCTTTGAAATTTTTGACTGAAAGTTAATTGTACAAGTTATTTTGAAGGGCTTTTTTGTTTAGTTATCAAGAGAGTGAGTTGAAAGGAATGAGTGACTGAATTTGAGCAGACCTGAATTCTGGTAGGATTTCCCACATGTGGGATCTGAAAGAAACCTGAACTCTTCCTCACATGGTACTTGCGGGACGTGGTTTTGGAAGGGGCTCACAAAATTATGTATGTCCAGACCACACAGCTTCTGCATGGCAAACATTTTAGAGTCAAGCATCGTTTCAGTGATGAAATGAGAATGAAAGGAGAATGAGAAGAAAAATCACAGGTTTTGCTAATAAGCTGTGAGTAGTTTTCTGAACCCCAGGAACTACAATCACACCCTATTTCCCCCCATGTCTATCTCAAGGCACCCCAATCCTGCCAGTCAAAATGAATGAGAATATTTTGCATGTTAACTTGTTAGTGACACAAGTCATGTGAATTAAGTTATTCAGCCCCATGGCTGTTTACAGAGCGCTGTCTGTGTCGTGTACATTTGAGTTTCCAAATGTCCACAGATTCAAATGTCCACAAATTGATGTCCATAAAGGATTTAAGTGGCTTGAATTTGTGTCCAAAATGTATTCCCACAGTTAAGAATCTACCATCTGAAAAACTGGGTTAATACGTAACATGATGCAGTTTCTTTATAATTTTGCAGTTCCTTAAAAAAAGTGGCATGAAGTGCAGATGATAATCTCTCCACTCGTTGCTTTGCTCTGATTAAGGCAGAACTTTAAAGCCGTATCCTATCTTACTGTCATGAAATGTAGTGACAGCTTTGTCACTCACTAGAAATCTTCCTTCTGAAGTTTGAATATCTGTGACATTTGTTTTTTGGAGGTTGCTTTGTTGTTGTTTTTTAATGGTAGTCTTTTCATTTCTTTTATGCTGATGGATGTGCACATCCCTGGTGCTTTGCTGATGATCCCTCCAGCCTGTGAGGAGCTCACTTCAGCGATGAGTAGCTTTCTCCTTGCTGAATGCAAGCGAACAGTACTGTGCAAACAGTCTTCAGTGCACTGATGGTGGAGGGGTATTCCAGGAGAAGGGGCTGGGGCAGGCTTCTTGTCTGGTAAATGAGCAGGCAGTTTCCCTTGCTTTACTTTCTGTTCAGCCCTTAAGAACAATTTGCCATTTGTAAGATTCCAGAAATTACTGTCCATGGAGAGACAAAACTCTCACTTGTTCGGCTGGCCTGCCAGGGCACATTTAAGCACTTTTCTCCTGCAGGCGCATTCTTGAGCGTTCTCCTCTCCCTGCCCAAAGCTAGCAGAGGATGCCACCCTGCTGGAGTGTCCAAGGCCACTCTTTCATGCTTCCGACTGCAGCCCTGAATGAGACATTGCGTGCAGCAATCCAGCCTTTCCAAGCTGGCACGCGGAAGCTTAGGAAGTAGTTCAGTTCTGCTTGCGTGCGTCTCTTCACAAAATTAGGGATTGCAAAAGGCGTTGTGATTCAGAGCTGTATTAACAGCCAGATGTAAGAACTTTAAAGAAAGGCATTCTGCAGATTGATCACAGCAATGCTATTACCATCAGTGGTGTGTAAAGTGTCAACTGCAGCTGTGTTGAATTATTCATTATTTCATAAATACAGTGAGGTTTCCAAGGGCAAGGTTTTTAAGATCCATTTGAAAAGTGAAATGAAAGGCCCTGTAATTAAAAATCATTATTAAACTTCATTTATTTAACTTCATTTCAACTTTTCTGTATGTGATTATTATTAAAGTTATTATATTTATTGATTTTTTTACTCCCTTCCCTTTCTCTGCCAGCTAATGAGAAAAAAGTGGTTTTAAATTAAGCAAATAATCTTACTCTCCCTAGGCAGTTGTTCTGTGCTCTCATGTTGACCCCTGGAAAGAGATTTACTGGGTGATGCTCTTATATTTGCTGGTAGGAGACACTATGCCCATCAGTATAGGGTAAAAGGAAATAAATTAAAAGGAAATCTGAGTTTTGATGTGCTTGCATCTTAGACCCTTAAAACTGTCTTTAGGCTTGGAATGACTGGAATCTGCCCTGGGCTCAGCGGGAACGAAGTGCAGCAGACAGAGAGCAGTGCTTTCTTGTTTAAAAGCAAGCGCTGAAGACAGAGTGCATGTCCAATTCCATACATACAACTTTATCTTCAGTTCATCTCTAGTAACAGAACATATTTCCATCAGTACTGTGCCATTCAAGATTAAAAAAAAAAAGTTAAGAAGTCCCTTTGATACCTCAGCCATCTTTATGGTCATGCTACAGTCCTCTCAAGATCAAGGCTGCGGTATAAATACCTGCGCTGGCTTGTGTGGCAGGACCAGTAACGCAGTGGTGATGCTTAAAATAGCCGGAACTGAACTCCGTCACGGCGAGGGCCACCCGTTCCCTCCATCTCTGTTACAGCTTGTAGGGGGGTTCCGGAACAGCAGCAGGACCCGGCTCCCCAGCCTCTTCTGGCATCTTCCAGCCATCATCACAAGGGTGGCAGCAGCCGGAGGAATCTGTACGCGGTGGGGACACAGGCAGCAGGAGCGGTGACAGCAGCAGGTCTCAGCTGCCACCGTGTGTTATCCTTCCCTCCATCCAGAGCCCCCCACCGCAGCCTGGCTGCCCCCTCCCTGCGCAGCACGTGGCACCCGACCGGGCACCGGGAGCCTGGCAGAGGCCAGGGCTGGGGCGAGGGGCGTTGCTGCGGACGGTATAGCTGTACGACACCCCCCTCCTCTGTATCGTTGATTATGGCTGCCTTACACTTCACTTTCCCTGCCTGCCTATGGGAATTACTGCTCTTTGCCAGTTTCTGAAGGGCGCTGCAGGGCTGAAGTTACTGACTGCAAGACTCCTTTTTCCCCGGCAGTAGGAGGTGATTTTAAGTTATTACATATATTGTTACCTTTATAAACAAATATGTTCGCGCAGCTCATCTAGCATTTGGCACAGGAGTAAAGACTAGTCCTTCCATTTTGTCTTTAATCTTCCAGTAGTGCGGTATTGCCCACAACTGAAAGCCAAACTGGTAAGATGCAAAGCATCTTATTCACTGAGAAACGGGTATCTTTTCCTGGAGTAAGTTGTGTATGACTCTTTTCTTCTGCTGATTGTGTAGTGCAGCCTTAATATTGCGCCTCTGGGCATCAGTGTGTCTGAGAAATACAGAGAGTAAATTTCCTTGATTTTTGTGCAGTGTTCCAGTCCCCTGCAGCAGCAGGACATGTGCTTTATAGTTCATTCCAGTTCTCCATGGGGAAATGGAGCTACAGGGCCCTGCTGAGACAGAAGAAAAGATAAATAATCTTATAGAAGTGCTTGCAAACCCCCCTGTTGCTTTCCGAGGACCAGCTGAACCAGCAGCTCCCCCCCTCCACCAACCCAGAGACAAGGGATCTCCTGGGGGCAGATCTCTGTGGGAGGGAAGAGCCCTCAGACCAACTCTCTGCCCAAACTCCAGATCCTTTGGGTCCTCCTGCCTTACAGAGCTCGCTCTTCCACTTGCCATGGTTTTTTGAACCATTTTCCTCCCTTCTCACTGCTTTCTTTATCAGAAGTTAAACTCACCGAGTGAATTCAAGACACTGATGAGTGCCAGGGCACTAACAGGCAGCCTGCAAAGGTTTTGGGGTGAAAGTCAGAGACAGTTCGTGTACCGACTTAATTTTGTGACCATAGGAACCCAGTGAAACATATCTCTCATCACATGTGCGCTTGCTTATGTCTCGTTCACCGTTGCTCAGTAATTACTGGGGAGTGAGATCATAACTGGCACTTGTTTAGAGCAATGGTCTCTCCACCCTGTTGGATTGTGCTGGTTTTGTCTGGGGTAGAGTTAACTTTCTTGATAGTAGCTGGTGTGGGCCTGTGTTTTGGATTTGTGCTGGAAGCAGCGTTGATAATGCAGAGATGTTTTCATTGTTGCTGAGCAGCGCTCACACAGAGCCAAGGGCTCTTCTGCTCCTCACCCCACCCCACCCCACCGGCGGGGACATGGGGGGGCACAGGGAGCTGGGAGGGGACACAGCCGGGACAGCTGGCCCCACTGACCATGGGGATACTCCATACCATGAGATGTCTGCTCAGCATATAACACTGGGGGGAAAAGAAGGAATGGGGGGAACGTTTGGAGTGATGGCGTTTGTCTTCCCAAGTCACCGTTAGATGTGATGGAGCCCTGCTATCCTGGGGATGGCTGAGCACCTGCCTGCCCGTGGGAGGCCGTGAATGAATGCCTTGGTTTGCTTTGCTTGTGTGCATGGCTTTTGCTTTACCTATTAAACTGTCTTCATTCCAACCCACTTTTACCCTTCTGCTTCTCTCACCCTTCCCAGCGCAGGGGAAAAGCGAGCGGCTGCGTGGGGCTGCGCTGCCGGCTGGGCTTAAACCACCACATGCCTCCTTCAGCAGAGTGACTTTATCCACCGTTTAATTTCCTCCCTGTCTTTTTGCATAAACAAAAAAAAAAAGGTGGATGGAAGACTAGGCTGGCCGAAGCGCTTTGGCAGGCGGCCGTTATTCTCGCCATAGCCCCGCGGTGGGTGAGAGCGAGCATCGTGGCTGGCACATGCCTGCTGCCTGTCCCCAGGCGCTGTGTGGCTGGAGGGCCAGCTCCTCAGCACCCAGCTCCGGCCTCGGGGAGTAGGGGAGTTGCACAGCTCCTTGTTAGCACAGAGTATTTCTAGCCTGTGAAGTGGGGCCAGCGCAGAGATGGCCAGGCAGCAGCGTGTTGCCATCAGTAGGGCTAATTAGCTCAGAGGCAGCAGTGAGCAATCAGAGCCCCAGCTGGACCAGGTGGCTAGTTAACGTATTCCTGCAAGGTTGCGATGAACAGCGAGTGCGTATCCACCACGGTAGACACGTTTGCTGTACTACCTAGCACATTGCAATTGCTTTCTGCGTCTGTCTGCAGTCTTTTTTTTTTTTTTCTTAGTTATGGTCTTAATTTCTCTGGAAGAACATCTCTTTATACTTGCGCCATTTAGGGTCAAGCGCTGGAGCTCAAGTAGAAAAAATAGAACTATCTTACGACACCGTTTTGTTGAAGTTTTTCATATAAATGTAGACTTGATTTTGCAACTCCTGGAAAAGGTTCTTCTTAATATTTAAAAAGAATAAAATCATGATTGTGATTTTATCGTCAGTGAAATGGAAATTTCCCATTTGCTTGGGTTTTTTCCTTGATTCACAGACACTTATGTCAAACCTTTTACCACAGTGGCAGAGCACTAATGAAGAGACAATTAAAGGACTTGAGCCTCCTGCTCGCTTCCTTCAGTAGCACTAGAAATCTTTCAGTCTCTGATAAATTCCCCAGGAAACTTGCAGAATTTCTGTCTTTAGAACAGTCTTTGTTTCTTTTCATGCAAGTAATTATTCCCCTCCCCTTTTTATCCCTTCGTTGCACCGAACTTCTGTTGTTGTATGGATTTTTGTTTTAGCTGTAGCAGGTCTCTGAAGCATTTTCCTTGGTTGAGCGCCGGAAGGATACTGCTAATACAGAGAAAAGTGACTGGATATTAAAACTGCGCCTGGGGTTTTGAGATAACGTGGCAAATGCAGTGGGCTGGGCTGGTACCACCGAGAACTGGAGTTTTGCCAAGGGATTAATATTGTTAAGTGCGTGCAGACAGATATATTGATACATACCCTACCTTTTCGCTATATCTGCATTCATTACTTACACTTAGTGTTCAAAAGTGGAATGGTACGTGTCTGCGTTAAATTTCATAGTACATAAAAGATCTTCCTGGTACTCCTTTGAAGACAGCAAATGGGTGTCACAGAGGAATGCTGGTGAAAAATTATTTGCATAGATCTTTGAAATCTTCATCCACAGACAAAATCGCTTTGTGTCCCTCTGTTCCATTTGCTCCATTGTTTTTACTTTATCATTTGCTTGGAGAAAGAAACTAAATTAAATTAAAACATCAAGAGGTTTTTTTTCCTGTTTGGCTAGCATGCTCATACTGAAATACAAATCTAACTGTGTTCTCTTTTTCTCTCTCTCTCTTTTCCTTCCTGTATTTGACCTGGATTTGTCTTCTGGTGGCTTTAATATCCCTGTGTGATCCTGTCTACATCACTAATTTAAAGGTAAGATTATTATTTCCTCAGTCAGCTTTATACATGTATCAGAGGTACAGAAATGCAACTTGAAAGCTGTTTGGGGAAGAGGGTAGTAAGGAGGCAAAATAATTAGTGGCCATTTGGAGTGCAAGAAGTCTTCTTTAGTATATTTTATATTTTGTCTTCACTAACCATTGGCTGCAAGTAGAGGTGGCTGGGGTTCTCCTGGGCAGCCTGCTGACGATGTCTTGTACTCAGTGCCACTGTGCCACACTGGGCTTTGTCTCCCTCCTGCTGCTTCCCAGCTCTGCCAGCACTTCCCTGAATGCTACCGGGAAGCAAGTGAAAGGTTGGAGGGGGCATCGGAGCAGCCTTGGAGCAGCAAATCTGCCCAGGATTGCAAGGAGCAAGACAAGGTCACTTGGTGTTTCACTTTGCAGGGAAGTTCCAGAGAATTGTGGCTGTTGAGATGAGGCTCGGTAATTTAAATGTACATGTATACGGGCTTGTTTAAATTACAATAGAGAGACGGGATGCCAATCAAGATCAGAGTATATAGTGATAGGTGTACAAAGACAGGCAGGGACATTGTCTCTTCCCTGAAAGCTTGCAGTGTTTTCTTTCTATCACTGCTTTACAAGTATGTCTTTAGTTTACACAGCATTTTTCTGCTGCTCTCGGGAGTCTGCCAAGTCTGAGGTGAAATATCTCCAAACCACTCCTTCCCAGCGCTTGCTGCCTTTTCATGCCTTTTCAGGACCTTCTGTTCCTCAGGAACCGGGACGCTCAGGGAAGAGAACCTTTTGCAGGAGGAATTGAGAAACATGCAGATGTTGGGAGGCAGGGCTGTATATTTTCTGACAATTGCCAAGCACAGACTTTTGCTGCAGACAAGCAACAGCAACTAAAGTCAGAAATTTTGTTTTAATGAGCACTTTTATATGTAACCAGCAAGTGGCAAATAGGGAAGCCCTGATGCTTCCCAGCTTGCACAGAGACGGTCCTGGTCTCTGACAGAGCTGAAAGATAATATTATTTTTCCAGCCTTTATACTTTCCCCCCGCCTCAGAGGTCCAGAAATACATGCAGTAGTGTCTGGGCCATCTCCACAGCCCTGCAAAGGCCTGGCTGTGTTCCAGAGAGTGACTGACAGAGAGGGTTGGACCCGGTAGCCTTGTGCCTCTCTCAACAATGGTAGGTTGCCTCCATTTACATAGTGACAGTGGAGTCACCGAAGACTCAATGAATTTAATTAGCAGGAAGGAAAAATGTGTGTACTCATTATGTAAAACATGTAAATTTAACCCTTGAAATGGAATTGTCAGTGACTCACCACTGTGGCTGGATGCCAGCGCCAGAGGCAAAATTACAGAAACTGCAAGTGTGTCAGAAGAAATTAAATCAACTACATTAAGGTTCCTGGGGGTTGTTGAGGAGGTGGTTCTCCATGCCCATTATAGACTAAAAACTTGTTAGGAATATTGGGTTTTCTCCATTAAAAAAGGGCTTTGAAGCGGGATATGTGTCTATAAGAAAGTTAATGGATAGAAACCCAGAAAAACATGGAAGGAGTAGGAGGACTCATACACTGGATCTCTACCAGAGTGTGTGCACAGAGTAAAAGGCCACAGTAAACATTACACAATGTGTGGCCACCGTAGGAATACTCGAGGCTTTGATGGACGTTGCAGTGCCAAAAAAATGGCTGCGAGGAAAGTTTTTGACTACCCAGTCGCTGCAAACGTTAATTCAGAGACCCTCAGGCAAGTTACATGAGGCTGGATTATCGCTGTGGGATGCCCTGGGGTCTCATTCGGCCTCATTGCAGAGGATATGGAACAAAGAGTTTCATGGTGAGCTTTAGACTATTGTTTTCAATAAGAAGGGAAGGGACTTAACCCTCGGGCTGTTGCTGACACTTCTGGATCCCATCCAGGAGCGGGTGTGTATAGTTACAGCTCTTAGGACAGTGCACAAAAAAAAGAATTTTTAAGGGTCTTTTTGAACCACTGCCACTGTTGAAAAGCGAAAGAAAGGTCTCTTCATGTCTGTGAATATTACACCTGTCACGCGATAAATGAACCTCAAAGGCTCTAATTTTTCCATCCTCTCCCAGCGGTTGACATAGCGCTGTGCTGTGATCAGCATGAGACTGAAGCGGGACTGGGCGCCCCAAGGGGTCCCAGCACCTCGCCCTCTGAGGGGCCGCAGCCTGGGGGGTGGCATGTGTCTGCTCTGGCTTCGCTCCCCAGTTCTGCAGATCTCTGTCTGACAGCCAGGCAGATACTAACCCAGGCTGGCAGGGCTGGGAGCAGCTATCACAGGGCTAATCCGCTGCAGTGGCGTTTTAAAGAGGAAGAAGCGCTGCGGCACTGAAAGGCAGGGCGCTCCGGGAAGCATGGCCACCACCGATGGGAGAGACGGGAAATACGTTGTCATGAATTTTTTCCATCCTTGAGCGTGGCCTCAGTTTATTTACTCATTTACTCCACATTTCTTCGGGTTTTATTATTTATTTAAGAACTGCTGCTCTTAAGCTTTCGTGTGCTCTCGAGGGATGGTTTGATGTGTAACATAGCTCTGCTTGGAGGCTCTTGCTTATCCTGCAGTTCTCTCCACAAACACGCTGGCAGCATGCTGCTGCCAGAACGGGCTGCATGCTCCCAGACCTGCAGATAACAGCTTTTCCTGACCCCATTTCCAAATGTCACCGTCCAGGGATTTCCTGGATGTGCATACTCCAGAAAAATTCATCTAAATTCTTCTCGGCAACAGGCAGTGAAGGATGTAAAGCCTGGTGGGCCCAAGACAAAGAGGCTGACTCCAGCCATCAGTAAAGCCCACCTCACTGAGCAGTGGAGCACACATTACAGGGCAGACGTAATGGGCTGAAACAAAAGTGCTGAGAGCGTTGGAAGGGTAATTGGTTTCATTCCGAGACAAACTGCAGCCTGAATTGTCCGTTCCTGCCTGGACATCGATACCGCCAGCTCTCCCTACCTGCCTGCATGACCTGGCAGCTCAAGGTGAGCAGGTTCTTAGCCAGGAATGACACGAGTCAGATTTTTTTTGTATTGTGATGCGGCTTTATTTTCCCGGTTTTGCAGTCTGAAAGCCCGAGGCAGTTATTAGACAAGGATGTTTAACTAGATCAGAGTCCAAGATTATTCCGGTCTTGGGTCACCGTGTCAAGTGCTGCTGTTCACAACAGTAGTTTGAAGGATTTAACTTCTTAATATCTCCAGTTACCTGGAGATTGAGTTGGACTTGCACTGGAGAAATGCTTGCTCACGCAGAACTGCATGTAATTTCATCTCTGTGATTTACACCATGCCTCAGAAGGAGTGGGGAAGGTCATCCAGGGAAGTTTAGCTAAGGAGTATAGAGGAACGGTTATGAGAAGATTCTTAGCACATTTTTAATATCTAGAAAAAGTTCTGCTCTGCTTCCCGAGCCTGTCCCAGCGCTCCAGCAGAGTTCCAGGGGCTGCCTACGCTCTCCCTCCGGTCGCCATTCTCTGCTGCAAATTCTGCAACGCGGCTCACCACAGGCTTCCTGCCGGGGCTCCTCTCCCTGTAAATTTTCCTGACTCTCTTTCTCCTGGTTTATCATTGCTGCCAACAGTGAGCCATGGCAGCGCAGTGAAATGCACGGTCCCCTCCTCCATGCGCCCCGCCGCAGCGGGCGTCTGCGGGAGCTGGGGGAGTAGGGCAGCCAGCCTTCTGTCTGCAAACCAAGCAAGGCTTTTCCGTAGCAGCAGGTTGGTGCTGGGGTGCAAGGATTTAAGGATTTAAGGTGACTGGATGTCATTCTGAGGCCAAGGAGCCTGCCTCAGCCAAGATGACACGTTTGATAGTGAATCTCAAACTGTGTGAAAAGTGCCAGAACTGACAGCAGTGGAGATCAGGGACAAGCAAAATCATTTCATCAACGTTTTAGCTGACTCGAACACTGTAGGTCTGACAGTTGTCATCTTGAATGTTACTGGCCTTGGGCTTTACATAGGAAAGGAAAAATAGCCAAAGAGGAAAACGTGTTTGGGAAAAAAAAGGTGAAACCCTCTCAGACAGTTGAACAGTGAGGGCAGAGCACACAGAGGGAGAGGGAAGGGAACTTGTGCTGTTCACAGCACCATCCAAGCAGTCCAAACTTTTGGAGGGAGAGCGGGCACCCTCCTCATTTGTATTACAGATCTTTAAAAAGACATTTGCTTATGGAATGAAAGTCCTCTCTAAAAGTGAGAATACAACTATCTTTATGAGACTGCACTGACCTCCCCTCCTCCCAGCCAGCCAAATGAAAATCATCAAAGCTGATGGCTGCAAAACCCTGAAACGCCTGTGGACTTCTGGACTTCCCAGCTTGGGGCAGCACCAGCAGCTGTGCCACAGGAGGTGCCCCTGCTGTGCCTCTCCACTGGCTCCAGTGTGGGTAATTGGGGCATATCTACCCCCCTGACTGCTTTTGGTGAAACTGCTGCTTGTGGCAGTCAGCCTGGACTGAAGTGGTAAATAACGTACACACAGGCTACTAAACATTAACTCCTTCCCATTACTGTTTTTCCCGTCTGGTTACAAGCATGTGACCTAGAAGTAAAGTCACTGCCCCTCACTTGCCATCCTGCCAGTCATTTCATACCCCAGGATTACTTGGTTTCAGAATTTTGACTCACTTTTCCAGACCTTCTTACAAAGACAGCTCTCACCAAAACAGGAGCTGCCGCTGTCAGTCAGCAAAGTCCTGTATTCATCTAGTTACTGATACTCATTTGTGGCCGCTAGATGATAATGAGGTTTTGTTCATTACCCTCCTCCATCTGATATGAACTCCTGATCCAGAAACCAACTGCTCTACGTCTCCTTTTCAGTCCTGAGAAGTTTCAGGTCCGTGTTTCTCAGTGTAACAGAATGTGAAATTTGTCCAGAATACCCGTCAGCATTTTCATCTGTACGGTTACTTCATGTATACTCTTTTTGTGAAAGTCAGTCTGTTCGCTGAGATGGGATCAGTTTCTGAATGCTGTTTATATCCCAAACAGAGCAGCATGAGGCTCATCCCGACAACATCTGAAGTGGGCCAGGGGATGTTAGTGGGGTGTGCTGCCGGCATCCTCCCGTGCCAGCTGTACTATAGGTACACAGCAGGTATCCACCCAGGAGCTGTGACGGCATCTCCTGCTGCTTTGCACGTAGCATTCACTTTCCTCAGTTCTGGTGCCCATAGTTGGAGAAGGTGGAAAATAAATAGGGGAGGATTCATTGAAAAACTACATGAAAGAAAAAGACTGGAAACCAGGCCTGAAGGGGAACCGTGCAGAGCACAGTCTGTTGGGTTCAAGCTTAAGTCTAAAGGGCCATTGATTTCCAGGCCATGAGAGGAACAGCACACTGGCAGTAGAGTAGACAAAAGAAAGATGAAGCTAGACAAACTCAGACTAAAGATTGTAGAAAATTCACTGGGTTGTACTGGGTTGAGCATTGCTGGCAACTGTTAAATTGCAATAAGATTATTTCAAGAATACATACTGAATTCAAGGAAGAATTAAGTCACAGAAGCCCAGTGGCCCCTGTAAATCGGAAGTCAAAATTGCAATAGTCTTTTGTGGGTTTACTTTCTATGAATGACAGTGAGATGAATTAAGTTCCTGGTTTCGCTGAGACTTGGTCAGGAAATGAAAAGGAGTTTGTATCCTGTCACTCGATACTTCAGCGTTGACTTGGAAGAGGTATCTCCCCTTGTTTTCCCTGGCAGAAGGACCTTCCCCTTTGCCTTGTGAGGCTCCTTTCCTGCCACACACACAGTATGAAAATACAGAAAGGAAGCTTTTCATTAACAGCTATGTCCGAGCTGCTGGTGTTTGCTTGTTATAGTGGTCAGGAGGCTGTGAGAGTTTGGAGGTACATTTAGTTATTTAATGTCACATGCTCTCACAAGAGAAAAGTAAACTAGTTGACATAGTAAACAGTACTATTGAAACCTAAGTAGACTAGTTAACGTAAGAAAAATGGTCTAAATCTTGATAACTTCTCATCTACCTGACAAAAAAAGTGATGACACAGCTGATAAACTCAGCAGAGCAGATCTCAACAAGGAAAGCAAGAAGACATGCACAAGTCTATGGGCTGGATGGGATCCATGAGAGGGTACTGAGGGAGCTGGCGGAGGAGCTCGCCTAGCTGCTCTCCGTCATTTATCAGCAGTCCTGGCTAACTGGAGTCCCAGTTGACTGGATGTCAGCCAGTGTGACAGTCATCTACAAGAAGGTCCAGAAGGAGGATCCGGGACACTACGGGCCTGCCAGCCTGCCCTGGGTGCTGGGGAAGGTGCCGGAGCAGACGGTGCTGAGCGCCATCACCCAGCACGTGCAGGACAGCTGGGGGGTCAGGCCCGTCCAGCGCGGGGTTATGGCAGGCAGGGCCTGCCTGGCTGCCCTGATCTCCTTGTGGGACAAGGTGACCCCCCTGACGGGTGAGGGACAGGCTGCGGGTGGTGGCTGCCCGGGCTGGAGCGAAGCCTTTGGCACCGTCCCCACAGCATCTCCTGCAGCCACCGGCTGCTCCCGGCCGGGCCGGGGGGGCTCTGCGCGGGGTCAGGAGCTGGGGGGCGGCCGGGCCAGGGAGCGGTGGGGCATGGAGTCACATCCCGCTGGCGCCGGGCACACGGGGGGTTCCCCAGGGCTCAGCGCCGGGGCCCGTCCTGCTGCGTGTCTGCACCGCCGGGCTGGGCGAGGGGAGCGAGTGCCCCCTCAGTCAGGGCAGGGGGCACCCAGCTGGGGGGGGCTGAGCTGCTGGGGGGCAGGGGGCTCTGCGGGGGGGCTGGGCAGGCCGGGCCGAGGGGCCGAGGCCAGAGGGTGAGGGTCAGCAGGGCTCAGCGCCGGGCCCTGCCCGTGGGGCACAGCAGCCCCCGGCAGCGCTACAGGCTGGGGCAGGGGGCTGGGAAGGGCCCGGCGGGACAGGGCCTGGGGGGGCTGGCTGGGCCGGCTGGGCGGGAGCCCCCCGTGTGCCCAGGTGGCCAAGGCGGCCAGCAGCGGCCTGGCTCGTGTCCCAGGCCGTGTGGCCAGCAGGGCCGGGGCAGTGCCCGTCCCCCTGCGCTCGGCACCGGTGCGGCCGCCCCTGACTCCTGGGCTCAGGGTTGGGCCCCTCACGGCCAGAGGGACATGGAGGGGCTGGAGCGTGTCCAGAGACGGGAACGGGGCTGGGGAAGGGTCCAGAGCACAAGTGCTGTGAGGGGCGGCTGAGGGAGCTGGGGGGGTTCGGCCTGGGGAGGGGGAGGCTCAGGGGGCCCGTATGGCTCCCTACGGCTGCCTGACAGGGGCTGCAGGCGGGGGGGGTCGGGCTCTGCTCCCAGGGGACAAGTGGACAGGACAAGAGGAAACAGCCTCAGGTTGTGCCAGGGGAGGTTTAGACTGGATATTAGGCAAAAAATTTTCACAGAAAACATGGTCAGGCGTTGGGACAGGCTGCTCAGGGAGGTGGTGGGGTCACCATCCCTGGAGGTGTTTAGAAAACATGTAGATGTGGTGCTGAGCACCATGGTTTAGTGATGGACTTGGCAGTGCTGGGTTAACAGTTGGACTCAATGATCTCAAAGGTCTTTTCCAACCTAAATGGTTCTATGATTCCAAGATGAAAGGGCAAGCCAAAAGCAGGCTGCCTTGCTGCATTGCCCAGTTGGGTTGGGCTGCTCTGGAACCCAGAGGCACATGAACTTCAGCAAAGGTTTGAGTCACCATGATTCACCACGACTGCTGGTGTTCACTGTTGCAACCAGGAAAAAGTCCTTCCGGAGTCCCAGCGTGAAAGTGAAGGGCACAGTCAGGAAAGGGAAGAAGCAAAAAATACGGATTACTTAGTGGCTGCATTTTCAAAAGCAGCCAGGTGATTTGGGAGCCGAAGTTCCCATGAAGAGCATTGAGAATCATCTTTCTCATAGATGATTTTAAAGTGTTGCCATCCTGCTGTTCAAAAAATTGGCTTTTGTTCAACATGGGTGCCCTCAGGAAGCCCACTGTAACATCCACCTCCTTCAGCTGAAAAATCTGGCAGAAAAAGAGGGCCTACAGTGTTTTGAAATGCAAGTAGGCTTCCAGTTTATCAATATAAAAGCTGGGAGTTACTGCTGCGTTATCTGAGCCAAAAAATACTCAGTGGAGTGTTACACCAGTAATCTCAGGCTGTACTTAATGTGCACCATAGCAAGGGTTAAATGAACTGGAAAGCTCATAGAAAAATGCTCATACAGTGCAGTTTTTGTTTATGCTGAAATGTTCCCATATGTTTCAGTTAATGCAGAACATAATTGGGTCTGCCTTGGGATGGAGATATTTTTCTTACACGATTTATCCATTAATCGGGTGGGGGGGGAGTCCACTTCACCAGAAATGGCTTCCTTTCCGTTTTAGCCAAAAACCCACAGTGCAACATCTCCACCCTTCTCTCTTCCCCTTAGCGCGTTCATTCTCCTCTCCAAAATATTCCGCCTTTCTGCAGTGAAATAACCTGGTGGAACACTTTCAAACATGAGGTAAAATAGTTCTGCTCTAAATTAGCTTCCAGTTAATGTATTTCCTGGCTCAATTTGCTCAGCAGCTCACATTGCACATGGATGTTCCTAAATTGGAAAATGGTATGTGTAAAAGTTTTCTTGTGTTTTTGTGTGTATGTTGCTTCAAAGTCAGGATTTCTGGTTTTGATTTTAGTACCTCAAAGTAACAGGAATGAATTGTGCTTGACATTAATTACATCCTTCTGCCTGCTTTATTATTATTAGAATAAACAAGCTACTGATTTGAGGGAGAGAAAAGTCCACAAGGTGTTTGAGGTCTTTATTTCCTTTTCCTTTGGTAAACTTCCAGTAATTTAGCTTGTCTAATTTGCTGCTGGAAACCTGCTGCTGGGAGTGCTCATACCTGAGAGAGAATAAAATTAGTGAGCTGCAAGGAAAATTTCCGTAATGAGATGAGAAGCAGGGAAAAATTGGCTTTGTCTGTTTGCTTCTTGTGTGTGAATGTGCACAAAAAGCAGAAGGAATATTGATGGCCTGAAAGCAAGACAGTGAGCTACGCTTGAAACTGGATGCTCAGTGATGTTTGGTGGTATAATCAGTCTGTTAGACATTATGCCATGTCTCGGCACCAGGTGAACTATGCTGCATATACCTTCCGCTGCCCCTCCCCGCAGAGACAGAAGTCTTGTGGTGCTAACTGGTCTACACTGGTGTGAGGCTGGGCACTTACAGCAGTGCGGTTGATGACTGAATTATCATCGCAGCAGAGGGGAACCCTGTTGCATCCTGGAGTCTTTATTGTGGCTCCCCAGTGTTACTTTAAAGGAACTGGAGTGGGTTTCTCCACATGCTACCACTGATCCCCTGGTGCTTTATTGGCCCACAGGAGCCCCTGCCAGCCCGTAAACTTAAGCCAACTTTTGTACTATTGCCATTTACTACTAGGCATAACGCAAATTTGGGATCAGTGGCATTTGGCAGCTACCTCTGGCCCTTTCTTGACCTGTACTATGCATTTCTTGGTTGTAGCCACAGATGTGCCGTAGTGCTTGGAGGCAGAGGAGGTCGGTGATTGGTCGTGTTTCACAGTGTACAAATGCTTTATACCAAATGACAGTCCCAGGAGCAATTATGTTGCTTGACTTTTTGAACCAGTGTGTTTCGAGTGTATCAAGACTGGTGCCACTTGTGAGAAAAAGCCCCCGTTCGATTTGAGAGAGATTCGTTTGTTTCACTAGAGTCCACCCTGAGAAGCAGCTGCCTTGGAAGAGGCTGTCTGAGTTCCTCCTTGTGCGTGCACAGTCGCACCCCTGCAAGCAGGTACACAGATATTTTAGTGCAAGGTTGAGCTATTCATATGGGAAGAGTTCAGTAACTTCACTTGACATTTAGAGACAATGTAGTCTAATTAGTCCACTGGTTTTAGAAAGCTTCCTTTGTTCCTGTACAAACTCCCTTTCCAGATGTCTATTCTTAGTTCCACATCTTATTTGTAGTTAGCATTTGCTTACATTTAAAAATACCTATAAATAAGATTAGCAGACATGTGGGTCCACTGAGATTGCAGGTAGAATCCTATGTTAGCCCAGCAAATGCAGCCTGGTACTTGATCATCAAGCCACACCAACTTAAGCATCATTCCTTATTGCACTGGTTCTGTAAGCCAGAATATTTCCCTTCATATTTGCAAACTCTCTACATGCACTGTTTTCACCTTTGCACCATCACGTAGCTAACAAAGTGCCATTAGGGACAGAACATGGTTATCAAGCTTAATTAGCAATAGTTCTATTTATGAGACACAAGACAAAGTTGAGTTCAACTGACATGCTTGTAATTATGGTGACTGTAGTGCAAACAGTTGTAAAAATGTACTAATAATACCTGAAGTCAGCAGATGTGACACTGAATACACCAGAGAGTGAATCAATCTCTTGCTGAATTGCTGCATTTCGTAGCCCTGTGTGGGGGAGATCACAAGGAGCTTCTCTGCTGCCAGGGTGCTCCTGCTTGAGGAGCTTCGCATTTTGTCTCTGGCTATTTACTGTTCCTTTTTCTTTTAATTAGCACGATTCCCTCTTGCCCGGCAGTCCCAATTGCTTAAATCTTTCCCTGTCTCTTTGTAGTCTGGTCCACTGCACCCATGTGCTTACAGCCCCTTAGGGTCATCCAAAATTTATATCATAGGAGAGAAATTGCCAGCTGAGAGAGAGAAGTGTAACTGTGCAGGAGGCTGAGTGATAAATGAGATTCTAGAAGGAGGGAGGGAGAGGATACTCGTTTTTAACAGCTTCTAGATATCCTAAAATAGACCAGAACTGGGCCACAGCGACCAGGAATCATGACTGCTCACTGATGAACAGAGGCATCACTGCTGTGAAAGAAGGAGGTTTGGCAGAGGACACCTCCTGCAGCTTTCGTGTAGTTACTAGAGCGAATGACTTGGAGCTGGAAGGGTCCTGGGTTCTGCTGCCAGAGCACTTGGAGTTAAGCAGAATGAGGTCAGCTTAATGTGGCGGAATTTTTCAGCTGGTCCGGTGGTTTTCCAGGGACCTGAGTCAAATTTTCTGAATGCATGAATCTGGCAATTCATAAATCTTTTGGCTTTTATAACCATCAGCCTCAAACAGTATAAAACCCACTTTGCATGTGCATGTGGACAGGAGGGAATGTAGGGTCAGTAGATGCCACATGAATGGACAGAGAGACTCTGGTGTTTTCATGGCAGAGCGCTGACTGAACCAAGTAAAAAGGCCTCACCTTTCTACTTAGGCTTTTATTTTCTGCCTTTTAGCTTCTTAGTGAATTAGCAGGGGAGAAGTGTTTAGTTTTCCTGGCTGCTGTTGAACAGTGGGGAGTCCCCAGTGCTTCTGCTGAAGGCAATGACATCAGCAGAGTCCCAGCTGACAAACCGGGCACGGACAGTTGAAATTGTGATAATGGCAAATAAGACGTAATTCTGGGGAGAAAACAGTATCTGGCTCCCTAAACAAGGCTTGACAATCACTTCTTTCACAAATTGTCCTTCCAAAGGATGTGTGTCACTCTGCTGAAGTGTAAGGTATGGGATATGTTGTTTTGTGGCAATCCCTTACAGCCTGATCCCTCCGTCATGCTAACAGGACACCTGCCTGGAGCATCCCACAGCTCTCCTCCTGCCCATCAAAACCACAGCCCAGGGTGGCTGGGGCACCCCTGGAGGTCAGAACTAACTGGTTATCCCACCTGGATAAGAGCTCCTGGATCTGACGGTATAGACATAGCCTAAGAGAACTGGTGAGGGCATAGAAAGAAAGCAAAGTAGCCCAAGCTGGTATTTTTCAAAAGCTCTTTCTTTGAACTTGAATTGGGAGGGGTCTGCATGTCCTCAATAAAACACACCTTCCCTTTTTTCAGGAAGGTGATACCGCCACCGGGGTCCTCGTTGTCCCTTTCTGAGAAAGGCCCAGCATTGAAACAACCTGGAGATAAAAGTTCCTACTTTACCTAGAGATTATTCTTCTAAATTAGGGTTTGGGCAGAAATGGCAGTATCACGTGTGATCGTTGTATTGTGTAATGGTGTAATTGGTTCTGTCTGCCCCTCTTCTGTGGTTCTTAACTGGTTTTCTTTTCTGCTCTGCTCTTCTCACTGTTGCTGCTCCAGCGTGGGTCGTCAGCAGGGTCAGCGTGTCCCTGCCCTGGCGTGAGTCCTCTGTGGGCCACAGTCCCTCAGGGATGTCCCTCCTTCGAAGAGTGTGTCTCCAGCCCCATGTGCCCTCAGCAGTCTGTCCCTCCCTGTGTCTCCTCGGGCTTTTCTCCTTGTTTCCCCACATGTCCTCCCCTAGCAGTTGTCACTCTTTCATAAGAGAGCTCATATGCAGCGTTTTCTTTTGTCTTCAAGGAAGGCATTTGGCAGGCAGGCAGGTGAGGTGTGATCCAAAATCCCTAGGAGCCAGTGCAAATCTTTCCTTTGAGTTCAGCGAGCTTTGGATCGTGCCATTATGGAACGAAGATTTGGCAGAAGAATGCATGGAGTAGTTGTGACTAAGAGTAAGGCAGAAAGATTTCAGCACACCAACAGTGGCTGGAACAGCTTAAGATGAGTGCGACAGGCCAGGCACGGGAAGGCAGACAGAATGGGAAACGTCAGCACTGGTGCCCAGAAAAACATCTGTAACGACAGCAGTTCTCCAGCCGAGTACAGGCATATTCGGTCTATTAAAAGTGACAGTTGACCTCTGAGGTGTTCAGCTTTCAGCCGGCAACAAGGCCAGGTATGTTTGTAATTCATCCGTATTAGTGGTAATCATTGGAAAAGTTCTTGTTTCCCACTTTGGAATTAAAGCAGATTTTTCAGTAAGACCTGCAAAAATCTTATCCACAGAAAGAAAAAGGAAAGGTAGGATCATAGTAGATGCAAGTCTAAAAATAAAACTTTTGGATGGTAACATACACAGCTAACTTCACCCCAGATACTCACCGAAAAGAGAATTAATCGTGTAATTTATAGCCAGAACACCCCCTCCTGCACAAGCTGGTTATAAAAGAGAAAATGTCTAATATTTTTAATTTTACCTCTTCAAAAGGGAAGCCTTTTGTTCTAAAACCAGATTGACCTGATGGTGAACTCAAGGCTGATACGTTTGATACTCTAATTTTGCAAGTTTAATGTAGCAAATTTAATCAGATTTAAACTTAACAAATTTAATCACAAGTCATTTCAAGCTCCTCTTTTCCTGCCTTCCTTCCTTGTCCTCCCTATCCTGACATCTGGATTATTCTGAGTTTTTCTCCCAGAATATTTTGCTACTCCTCAAGGCTTATACAGATGAGAATCAGTGTTTAGAGAAAATCTGTGTATTGACCAGGGATGAATAAAACTGCAGATGGAGCTATCTGTTGTCAGGGATAACCAGGAACTTTCTGATGAAGGGGAAGGGTAGTAAAATGTACTGCAGCTTCTTTGGGTTAAAAAATTGGAATGTGATTCATAAGTCTGCCATCCACCATCTTCAGTATCCAGTCTCAACTCACTTCAGCTTTTACAGGCTCTCAGATGATGAGAACGACACAAGGCACGTCTCTTTGTAAGGGACTTTTGGCATCCGATTTCTGTAAGTGGCATCAGAAGCCTCATCCAGAGTTTTGTGTGTTTGAGGTATTAACGGGCATTTTGCTCTTAGATGCAAATAATTTCCCTTTTCTCTGAGACTGAGTACTCTATAAGGAAAAAAAACCCCACCATTTCTTTTAAATTCCTCACAAAATATAATCCCATAATTTTCCAGGTCACATGCACAACACAGGTATTGCGTGAAGTATGTTTGGGTTTTGCTATAAGTAACTTCAGCTCAGGCTGAATTCCAGGTTCCATTCAGGAAAGCGATCTCATATTGTAAGGGACTTAAGCATGTACTTTTCTGTTTTCTGGAGCGGTATTAAGGATTGGCCCAAAAATATGTCAATGAGGGGAATCTTCTTCCTATGTATTTGAAACACAATATAATATGTATGATACATGTTCCCATATAACAAGAAAAAATGTAGTTGCTATTCATCAGAATGAGGATCTGAGACTGCATTTCATTCTGATTTAGGAACATGTCCAGAATCGTGTCTAGAGTTGGGTTACTAGCGAACAGCTTTAGAATTGGAAGTTGGCGTTGAGTGTTTTCAGACCAGTGCAATTTCCTGTCCTCTTCCCTGTTTTTCCCTCTATTTTCTTCTTGCTTTTGGTTACAGTTACAATTTTTCTGACTAATCCTGTCACTGTGTTCTTGTTCACCGGAGGGATGACTGATGAGTCATGGAAGTCTTTCTGCAGCCCCTGCAGGAGCTCGCACCTCCCTACCCTCAGCTGTGAGGTGTTGCCAAGCTAGTGCTCACACAAGGAACATCCTGAAGCGGTGGGGTTGATATCTGAATTATTCTGGGCTTTCATGCTTTTGTCAAGGGGAGTCAGCTGCCTCACATTGGCTTCTAAAGCAAAATAAAACTGATGTCTCCGGTCCTTCAGTGACAAAGGAAAAATAAAGTTGACTGGGACATTTCACTGCCGGTGGAGCCGCACCTCCGCTGACTTCATTGGAATGAAGAGACACAGACAGCAGGAGCCTGCTCCTGCTCCTGCTCCTGCTCCTGCTCCTGCGTGTATCATCAGGGCCTCCTCGGCAGTGTGGGAGGGTGCCGGGCACCGCAGTTACATTTGCAGAGAGCCAGGAGCTAACGTTCATGTGGCACAAGTAGCTGGAGTCTAAATCTGCTGGTTTCAAGCTGAATTACAGCTCTTCAGGGATGGTGCAGCTTCCCAGCGGCACGGAGGGAGAACAGGCGCTTCCATAATGCAGAGCACTCTGCCATAGATCGTAACCAGCTCACAAGAGTAAAATCCTGAAAGGGGTCCTGAAAACGTTTGCCTGACAGTCCAGACACAAGCATAGCTGTCTGTCTGAAAGACCAGTGCTGTCCTTTGATGTTTCTTGTGCTTGATTACGGGGGACTGTGCAGGAAAGGCAGGAAAGTCTCCATCTGTCAGAATTATTAAAAATATCTCTTTGAGAAGGAAGATCTTTACCCAGAGGAGGTGAACTTTGTCTTGCAGGATGGAGGAGACCAAAACCAGGCCTAACATACAGAAAGAGAAGGACTTCAGGAGGACAGATACGTGTCAGATCCAACAATAAACAGAAAATCCCAGTTATCTTTAATTAAGTCTCTTCCTGTCCAGTCTACAGGAAGTAGGTCCCATGGCAATTACAGAAAGGAAGTAAGCCAGTGCCTCCACTGTTAATTTAGTGTCCTTCTGGGACAGATGGAGAGTGCTGTTGTGCATCTGCCCTGCTATCAGGCTTTATCCCACAGGCAGGTTCTGGCTCTTCTCAGCACCTCCGAATGTGCCCTGAAGCCTTGTCCTGCAGCCAGGGGCACTGGAGCATCCCCCCCCCCCCCCCCTGCAGAGAGACACAGGAGGCTGAGGCAGAGCAGGGACCCTGCCTGGAAGATGGGAACTGGGAGAAGTGCCTGCTCAGCCCCAGCTGGTGCCTGCTACCAAACAGCTGTCAAGCAGCAATGGAAAAACCATGCAGCGTCTGTTTTCCAGAGGAGAGTCGTGCTCGTGAGCCACGGTGCGCAAGGGCTAAAATCTCTTGGTTCAGACATATGTTGCAAGAAATGAGCAAAGCTAAAGTAAACTGTTTACACAGAGGTGAGCATCTGCTGATGGCTGATATACACAGGCAAAATGAGTCTCTGTTTGAAAATGGCCTCGTTTTGCCCTCGCCTGCCTTGTTTTTATATAGTGGAATAACTGACTCTTCAGCAAGGCAGAAGGCTCCGCTACTTAGGCTTCCACAGTGCATTTTCTCTTCCAAACAATGTTTGCTGCCCCAAGAGCCTAATTATCACCTAAGAGATGTTAACAGACAGATCATTGAAACTTCCAAAAGGTTTTGATCAAATACAAGCAAGATGTAGTTTGTATTTTGCTGCCCTGTATTCCAGGAGCAGCTGGTCTCCTGAGGTAGTAAAGTGTGGACTAAGTTAATGAATTTAAATATGCTTCTGTTAGATCTTTTAATCATGAATGTAATTGCATCTGGTAGTCTTTTTAATTTTTAAATATAGAGTATGTGATTGGATTTCTTTTTTTTTCTTTCTTTCTTTTTCTTTTTCAAATCTATTGCTACTGTTCCTCCCTTCAGGGAATTCTCCAGAAGGAAGACCTTGTCTTCCCGGAGTGAGCATTGTGAATCTTTACTGTACTGATTCTTTCAAAATTAATTTTCTGTATTAGCAATCCCTTTTTGTCCCTTCCTACAACTGCTTCTGCCTTTGTTATGTCTGGCATAAGGAGGATACACATGTAGTAACAGGTACACCAAGCCCAAGTGTGGAGTGGGAGGAATTTACCTTTGGTTTTCTCTGTCTCTGATACATGCCTTTCATTACAGCTCTGGCACTGGGCTCTAGGCTGACTGGAATAACAGGATGCACAACAAGCATCAGCCCCGCTTCTCAGAAAGACTAACACGGGGAATTTGAACCCCAATACCTGTGTCCCACAGCCTTCCCACAACCAGCTGAGAGATGTCGCTTTTCTGTGTTTGAGCTAATTGGTAATAAAAAACATCATCAGGCTAAACGGAGCAAACAAAGGAAGCGGTGCTGGCAGTTCCTGTGATGCTGAAAGCTTTCCAGATCTCTTGCTTTTGCACACACCCTTTCTTTGGGATGAAAAAATTAACTATGCCAAGCTGAGATCCCACAAAGTATCCAAAGAAACAGATAGCAATGACCCTGCTACCCTCCAGCTCCCATTGGCAAAATTCTCAAAGAAAAGATAGATTCTTATGTGAAGAGGCAGTCGGGGGATTGAGCAGCCCAGGGCTGTGGGATATGGAGCCTCATATCACAAGAGCACCAGCCCTCATCCATCCCAGGTTGGTAGTGACAGAAAGCCTCCCAAAGCTCAGCGGTTTGCTCAAGTACCTGCAAGACCTAGCGGGCTCAGCCAAGCAGATCCGGTTGGGCAGAGACTTACACAGCATGCTCTAGGGGTGTAGATTGCTACATTCTTACTGCAAAATTTACCTAACACAAGAAACTTTTTTCTCTGCGGTAATTGTTTTGACAGAGAGACTAAGCACATGCCTGCATTCAAAATGTGGTTATTTCAGTAGAGCCGTGCTGATAAACCCCTTTTGGAAGAGAATTCACACGGGCAAGCATTCCTCTGTCTCTATAACTTAACCCATTTCCCTGGACAGAGTAAGTTATACCCACGACTGTATATATAGCTACCCACAACTTTTTGCTGGCATTGCTATTTGGCTGACAAGGTTCTTTTATTATTTACTTCTCGCAGTACAGCTCTGCCAGCAAAACTTTTCCATGTAACCTAAGCCTGTGAGGGAGAAAACTCCTGAGGTGACTACAAAACGTCACCTCCGAAAAATTTTCTCTTTGTTTTGGGGCCGTTTTGGGGCGTTTCCAGTTTTTTCCCGGGTTTTGGTGGATTTTTTATTTTTTTTGAACACCTTCGTAGTCAAGCCTGAGGCAGAGACTTAAGCAAAAGGCTCTATACGTACAGAATTGTAATCTCACAATACAAGCCCCAGTGTGCAACATCCCCTGCAGGCCAGGGGGCACTTTGTGTGCAGAGTCTGTGCAAGCAGTGAATACGCACCGTTAAACTGGAAATGCCAATACCAGTGGCAAGTACTGGAAGTCCCTCTGGAAAGAAAGTGGAGCGTGCAGGGAACTGCCTTGGGAGGATGCACTTGTGTCAACCCTTGTACTTGGTTATGCCACCCCATCGGAGGCTGCAGCTGGCACCCAGGTGGGGTGACTTCAGTGCAGCATGGGGGGCTGGCGGGTGGCACCTTGGCATCACCGCCGCCAGCCCCAGTACGGAAAGGGAAATATTCACTATTAATGATTCCTGTCGTCGTCCTCCCCCACCAACCCAATTAAATGAAATTATACTTGTGGCCTGAGTGTGTAAGACATAACAGATCCTACAGGAAGAAAACTATTGCCATGCGGAGAGCTGTCCCTCCCTGGGGGCAGCGTGTCCCCTGCCAGTGGCACTCAGCAGCAGGCTGGGACCATCCAGCCCCACAGCCAGGCTGGCTCTCAGGGAGAGCTGCGTTTTCCCGTTGTGCTGAGATGCTGGGGTGTTCCCAGGCCGCAGTGGCAGCAGGAGGAATAGTCCTGCTGTGCACTGTCTTTGGAGAGATGCAGAGGGGGTTTTGGAGTTGAAAGGAGTGCTTTAGGGAACATGTGCACTTTTAAGCACATAATTAGACTTATCTTCAGTAGAGCTGCAGAAAAGCTTGGTTGCCTTTCAGCTGGCTAGGCCACCTCCAGAGTCCCTCAGATGGAAGGCAAGGCACTAACACTGGCCTGTATTTTAAAAAAAAAAAAAAAAAAAAAAGTCTCTCAAGGATTTATTAATAAAAAAACTGCTTTTCAAAATCACATTCAACACATTGCCGCTTTTCTGGTAGTCCTAAGTGCTTCTGCTGGGCACAGAGCAAGGGATCTCCTTTAACACCCTTGGAAGCAGCAGAACCATGGTTTGTTAGGGTGTGATATCCCTTCTACGCAGTCCAGGGGTCCTGTCCCAGCAAAATACCCACTTGATATTTCATTGGACTTTACATTCACTTGGATTTGCTAACTCTTTCACCCTCATAATGTACTGCTCTGAGGGATCACCCAGCATCTGAAGTTCTGAATACTCAGATGTCCCTCCAAAGACCCAAACCATGAGTCTGATTTGTGGATTCCTGTAATGAAAAATAGCTTTGCTATTCCTTGCACCTCTCTGGCAGCGCCTGGGCCAGGTCACTGTCAGAGGCAGGGTGCTGGCTGGCCTAGGCGGATCAGGGACAGATTTGGAGCAGACCTTTCCAGCACTGCTCAGCTAATGAACTTTGCAGTCTTTGTTAGCTTCCTCCGTATGGTGATTCCCTTAGGAGAGGGATTGTTTCTGTGGCCTAGCCCATCACTTTGACAGTTCCTGCTGGGTATTTCTGTACGTCAGCTTTAAATGAACTGTGGCTGCTGAGGCTGGCAGAGAGTACTAGTGCTGCTGGTATAAAATACCTGCACCTTGTACTGTGCATATTGTGCATTTTCCTTTTCTTTTAAGAAACACCATGACCACAAGTGTTAATTGCAGGTCAGCTCATACTGTGTTGCTTTCAGGCTCAAGCAAAAGAAGTGGAAACCAAGAATTCACCTTCTGTTTTCAGATCAGTAATAGGTGAACAAAGTGAGTAGTGGTGCCCATGAAGTCTCCAGTTGTGCTGCCAGGAAGGGCTGGTATGGGTCACAGTGACAGCATAACGAGTAGCACCTTCTTCAGCAGGCTGCAGCCCATCCCACCTGCCTCAGCACAGCTTCTGGGGTGCTCCTAAGAGCAAACTGGGAGCGTGTCCTTAGGTCTAACCCTGGAAGCTGTACCACCTGCAGAATGCACTGCAGCACTGGTTTCTTGATGCTGGCGTGGCCTCTGTGAGATCAGCTGCTTTTTGCTACATACCCTTTGATGGATTCGTTGCGTATGGCTTTTAGTAATGTCTTGATTTCTCAGGAAATGAAGTGTTTTAGACAAGAAGCCAGGCATCTTGTTACTCCTGCCAACTGGAGCGTGTGTATATGCATATAGCTATTTGGTGTTTAATAATTGAACCTGGATGTATCAAGGTTGGCAGCACGTCTTTCAGCTTTGAAGACAGGGCATTGTTATAGGAAACTGGGATGTTTTCCTGTGCTGAAGACAGATTTTTCTTCCCCAACTAATCCTGGTGTCTGCAGCTGCTGTCTAGATATCACCTCCTAAAAGGCAGGGAATGAACTTCTGAACATCTGTAACAGCTACGTTAAGTGGCGTGGTTTATTGTAGAATTATGGATGATGATGGCTGGATTACTAAATTGTAAATCAATCAAAGGCATTCTGATGATATTCTAAACCATGAGAGAGAGGCTCATGCAGGAAGAGACAGTGATTTATTGCACCAACTGGTAACACATTCATCCCCAGTCATTTTTATTTATCATTATTTTGAAAAGATTTCAACCCTTCATAAAAGTGAATAAAAAAAGAATCTGTAATGATGATAAATTTTTGCTGTAATGAAAATTGACACTCCTGCACTGTGATTTCTGATGCTAGGAAAGTGGAGAATAAGGAACTTAAGACACACAAACTTCACAAAAAAATTAGTTGAACAATTGCCTTTGTTTAACTGCCTTTTACGAGCACATGAAGGAAGCTTTTTCCTTTTTATTTTTAAATCTACTGCTATGAAAGTCTCTCACACTAGCTGTAGTTTTAAACCATTGGTACCCAGGATTTTGAATGCTTAGCAAGTCATCCATTTCCAAGGCATTAGCAACACAGACAGGATTTATTTCAATCTCTGCAGTTGATTCTTTGATCCCAGGCTTGCTTAAGTGCATTCCAGTGCAATTAATTAGAAAAACAGTATAAGGCAGTGGCAACTCCAAGTGATCTTAAATGTAAAAGTGACTGATTAGTAGCTCTGCTTTCTTGAGGATTATCTATTTGTTGCTTGACAGCATCTGCTATTCCTGAGCGAGGGAGAGTCAGTTAATTGAGAAGAGGGAGCTTTGGTACTCTTTGTTAAGTCACTAATATGACTATTCACGAGAAAAGCGGCAGTGTGGGAACCTCTCCCAGCACTAATTTTAAGAAGAAACTGGGTAAATGGAAGTAGGGCGTATCTCGTGCCGTTAGGTATATGGCAGTATGTAGTTCACACTGGTTTGCTTTGCTGGGCAGTAGTTGGTCCCTTTCACTAGAAGCCCTGCGTGGCTCACTGGGGGGCTCTTCAGGAACCAGTCCCTGCAACAGCTTGCGCTGTGGCTGCCTCCAGGAATGGGTTGTGCTGCTCTTTGTGGTTTTCTTCCTTGGGATGTCTTGTTTCTTGATGTGCCCGGGCCAGTTGAAAGCTATAATGTTTACTTATATGCCTAGGACATGTCAATCTAGTTTCAAAATTCTGTGAATCTCAGTTCTGTTTCCTGAGCCTTCCCCCTCCGATCAATAAAAGTAGCCATCCATCAATTTTTGATTGGAACAAGATTGATCCACGAGCAACTCACGGGTGTCTGTATGGCAGCTGCAGCTGCCTGACACAAATATTGCAACCCTTTTGGCTGAGGCAGGCAGTTGCCAAGGAATTCAATTGTCCTGCATAAGCGATCAATATCTGCTCCTCTGACTACTCTTGCTCCCTTAATCTTTCTGTATGGTTTCTTTATAATTTAATCTTCTTCAAGGAGACATACTTCCCATCTGTCATGCTGTTACACTTTTCTTGAATCTTTCTTGAATCTCATTGCCAGTGGAGCTCCTGTGATTCACAAGACAAGCTGGCTTACCATTCAAAAGAAAATGCAAATTCCAGCCTATCTGCTTTGTTTGCAGCTCATTTGGATAAATATCTTTGCATATTGCATAGTTAGTTCTGCTTTGTCTTTGCGCTATTTCAACTTGCTTCTGATTTTCTTTTTTCTGTGTCGCAATATCCCCGTTCTTTCTTCTGCATCCTGAAGTGAGCAGGAATCAGATGCAGAAATCCTGCTTTATTAGGTAAAATATGCACTCATTTTATTCATTGTATGCATCTTGACCCCTGGAGAGGCTGAATCCCTGGCATTCTCTCTCTTCCCAGGGCAAAGACAGTACAAAGCTGTGCAGATTTCCGTGCAGAACCAGTACATCTCAGTCCTGATGATGAGGGGGAGACTTGAAAGTTCGGGCTCCCTGATAACATGGCAGCCTGCACTGGCAGTTTATTAAGGGACAGCACTTATCCCCTGGAGCTAGAATGACACCCCAAATGTTTTCCACTTGAACTGTCTAGTTCTGGGGTGAAAACGGCTGTCTTACATTACCTATCTAATGCAAATTGGTCTCTGACACAGAGATGAAAAGTTCAGTGTCTCATTGCAAATGTCTTGGTACTCTTCAGGGGTTGATTTGTTTCTTGCTTGACTCTAATGCAGCTAACATACAGGGAGAAACTGAAAAAAAAAATAGGGGCTACAGTACTCTTCCAGCAAATATTGTATAGTAAATATGGCTGTAATGTGTTACAAAAGTCTGTGTTTTGTGTAATGCTAAAATCAGTAAAAATGAAGGTCTCTGTGATAGAGCAAATAAGTGAGGGGAGTGAAAATTTTTCTTATGGAGAACAGCAGGTTTTTTACATCCTGAAATTTCCAACCTTGGTGACAGCAGGGGCAATAATAAAAGCAAAAGAATGCAAAGAATAGGCATGCGTTGCAGTCCACATTTCTACCGTCTGTCCTCTGCCAGCACTGATGTAATCCTTCTGGCAGTGAAACTTTCCATTGCAGTCTGTCAGCATTCAGATGTGCTATTGATTAGTCGGTTTACTAAGGTCACTTAGGAATCACAACAAACCTCCTGGAACCTGGGAAAGGTAATAAATCAAAGGTACTTGATTTGTAACTTGCCGTCATTTTTGGTGCCTTGCTTCAGTAGAAGACAGCAGTCAACACTTCCTAAAGCGCTTGATATAAGGAAGGTTATGATGGCAAAAGAAAGCACTTGTTTATAAATGGTGTGAGTAACATAAGCTTTTAATGGGTCCTAGAGGAGTCCAAGGCTCCAGAGGGCTCTGGAATGCCTTCTTCTCCACCCCCAACTGCTCCCCTCTCCCTGACCCCCACTTTTTTTTCCCAGCCCTTTGGCCAATTTTCATCACATCTGTCATTTTGAAAAATGAACTGGTGGCTCACTCCTAAGGTTCGTAACATGTTGTGTATCTTTTTTTAGACTAACTTGTTTGCAAGAGACAATGCAACAGGAAATTCTTGTGCTTACACAGCAGCTCAATTCTCTTGAAAAGCAGAGATGTTAAAACTCATAGTCTGTGTGTATTCTGCTAATTGGGTATAAAACAGTCATGAGACACAAGGGTGACAGGAGCATAGTTGTTGCCTGGGTAAAAGCCCGTTAGTAGTGTATTGCTAACAAATCTGAACTGGGGCGGAGTGTGTAACAGCCTATGATGAGCACAGCAAGTATCAGTACTGCACAACACAGACACAAGGTAAAAGGATACCCTCATTTCATCTATGGAGATAATGATCCTGAAAGTGTCCATTTCTGATGGTTTCAGAGGAATTAATAACCAACCATACCCATCTCGATGCTGTATTTGATTCCAAAGATGAAATGCTCCCTTGCGTTACCATGTATGGCTCCTCCACATGGAACAGTCTGTAGCATCCCACCACTCCCAAGCTGGGTGTCAAGGCTGCACGTGTCCTCCCAACTTTTTAAGAAACCACAGTTTCACCCATCTGCCCTGCGGGCTGACGTGCATCCTTTGTACCTCCACTCCATCTCTGCAGCCTTTGCCAGTATAATGCCGAAGGAGTATCTATGTAAAAAGGAATATCTACGTAATAGTATTCCAACTATTGCTTTGTAGACCTACCTTTCTTTGTAGGTCAACTTTAAATAGAGACATCTCACACCGTGCTGTTCCTGCACTGCAGCCGCTGTGTGTGCAGGGGCACGTGCAGACATTGTCACTCCTGCAAATTCCAGAATCAAGGCTGGATTGCTGCAGGGTGTCCGGATCGAGCACACAGATTGATCTTTTCCTTGGTGTCATGTCTGCAGGATTCTTCACCACCAGGCTGGAGAAGGCCTTTGCAACTGTGTTTGATTCTGTCCGGTGTTTTTAAAGCTGTGACTTGGAGCCCATGCATGTCTTGGAAACACCAAAAGGGGAGCTTTTGTTTCAAGTTGTGCTGAGTGGCCGGCAGGGTGGTTGATCTTCGTGTGAAATGCCTGAGCTGATGCTTGCTCTTTTGTGTCCTTCTTCATTGTCTGCTTCTGTTACCTCTTCTACTGCCTTGGCAAGACAGGTGTGTTGTGTTTGGTACACGCAGGTACACACACGCACAAGCTTCACACTCCCTGGCAGGCACTGCAATGCTGACAGCACTGACCAGTCATTGTGTGATGAAAGGCTGCATCACCAGGATTGTGAAGAATTCAAAATCCTCCACATTTTTTGAAATACACAGGGAGAAAAGAGAGATGTGACTCTTCATGCATGCCTACTCACAGTTAAATTAGGGTTTCTTTTTAACTCAGGGTTAAATAGTCCTAGTATTTTTAAGTGTATCTTTAATGAATATAACACATTTTAATTCCTACTAGAAGACAGAAATATGTAATAGATTCTGACTCTACATCTATTTAAATCCAAAAGATCAGACCTAAGTAATCTCAGGTTCATTTACACTCTGAAATCTGGTACAGACCTACTTACGACTTCAGCCGGTGTTGTAGCTGCTGGAATTAGAGTTGACTCTGTTTTTCCATTTTTAATCTGTTCTTCCCCAAGAGGTTTTTAGACTAGAATAGTTCAGGTGGAAGGGACCTGCAGCGATCATCTAGTCCAGCTGCAGTTCTCCTGGGCAGGAACTGTGAACTGGAAGGGCAGCAGATAAGGCTGCAGCCCTAAAGCTATATAAGTGTTGCCAGCTCTAGAAATGTGCTTTACTCAGGGGCTGCTGGTGCTCACACCCCATCCTGTGTTTCAGAGGAGTTAGACAAGTCGTGTCCGCAAGGATACACAGCTCCGAGCACCCAGCAGGCACTCAGGCACTGGGCTGCTAGGCCAGGGTCTTCCACAGACTCCAGAATACACTTGGAAACCCCCTTCTTGGGAATGGAGGAATACATTTTGTGTTAAACTGCATTTATGCTCCCCTGGGAGAGCGGCCCTTTTCACTCCCCCGTTGCCCCACGGAGGGGCTGGGGGTGCAGATCAGGTTTCTGTGGTTTCTGGGAGCTGGTGTGACATGTGAGACTCCGCATGGCATATGCCCGAGGTTAGGGTAAGCAGGCGCGTGGTTTCTGGAGCACCCCCACACTGCCTGGCATTCATACAGCAGTTTTTTGTTCAAACTCTCAAAAACAGAGCCAGGTTGTGAAAGGGAGTCGCCCCCCCACACCTCTGCTCCGTAGCTGGACTGAAACACTGGGTTTTCCCTGCTGAAACCCACCCTTGTGTATGTAGAAACCTCCCCACTGGATTGCATCCTGCCAAGAGAGCCTGAGAGTTTAATTTGTCCATTTGGAAGGAAAGCACGTCCATTTGTCCGTAGTACCAGAGTCTTACCGCTGCATCGGGAGCTGGCCCATGGGGAAATCAGACCCTAGGCAGGGTCCCTGAGCGGTGGTCTGGAGGGTGAGCAGAGCCCGTGTAAAGGTGGGTTCTTAACATTTCAGAACATCATATCTTTTCATGCAGGAGAGTCCCAAGAGCAGAGACCATCAGGCCAAATGAACACAACTGCAAAACAAACGCAGTTACCAAAGCAAACACGGGCTTGTTGTAGACACCCCCCACCCCCCCTTGTTTACTGGAACAGAAAAACCTTGTATGTGTTTACGCAGTCCGAGTCCTGGCGGCTTGGCTTTGCTGTTCAGTTTCTTGGCTTTTGGTGTTTTCTGTGGCAACCTTTATTTAAACATAGGGAACAGAAGAGGTTTGTTTATTTTTATTTGGGTTTTTTTGTTTGGGGTTTTCTTTTTCTCTGACTTTTAAAAGGCTGAAGAGTTTATTGTGTGTGAAATGCAGGAAGAGTCTAAATGAACACCAGATGAGAGGAAATAGACTGAGGAGAATTAGGGCTATTTGCTACCAAAGGAAGTAATCATTGTACATATATTAAATTCCGATCTCTAACTGAGGGTTTGTTTTGTTATGCAAGAAATGTGACGGTGGAGGAAAAGGGAAATCTGTGGAGCCTTCCCAAGGCCGGGCTTTACAAGCGGGAAGCAGGTTTGGTGTGGCGGTGGCGAGCGAGGCAGGAGGCAGCTCCCACTGAAGCGAGCGGTGGGGTGAGCTGGAGAGCGTTCTGCACCCCAGAGGTCCCCACCACCGCAGAAGGTCATTTTGTGGCTTTGTACAGAAGGGTAGAACAGTTTTTCATACACCTCTTATTTGTAGGTAACATTCAGTATGACTTTCTAATGAGGATATAAATTCCTGATAAACTTCCACCTGCCACGCTCTCAGCTCATCCATCACTGGAGACACCTGACTCACCTTTACACGTACCTGTAAGTCACTGCAGGAACAGCTCCGTCAGGATACGCTGGCCGTCTGCAGTGGGGATAACCGTTACCTAATAATCCCCCTTAACTGCCTCTAGGAGGGGAGGGTCACAGTATGGGTGCTGGCTGCTCCGGTGCTTCCCGGGGTCCCTGCGGGCTGACGGCAGGGTGGGTGCACGTTTCCATGTCGCTGGTGGGAGGCAAAGCGCTGGGCGTTTTGGTGATAAACTCTGTAAGGTGAGAGCCAGGATGAATCGGATAAGGACCCTCACCAATGATCTGAGGAGTGCGTAATACATGGGTTTGGCTTACAAAGATGCCTTAACACAGCCACCGGTTTGCATTACTACTTCTCTTAAACAAAACAGTGTTTCTCATTCCTACAAGCTGGCAGACACCCTGTTCAGTTCAGTTAATTCAGCAAGGACATAGATTTTTTTTATTATTTTTTTCTTCAGCTGTAGAAAAATTGTAGCCTGGGGGCATGTTGCTTTGACAGATTGGGGTTATACGGTTGAAGCTGACCTATGCAGCTTCCTTCCCCTTCCCCCTCCTGGCAGGTGGGATGAAGCATTTCTGTTTGGAAGTGGCTATCCTTATTTTGCTCTTTATCTGATGGAAGGCCACCACCACCACAGTAGTCAAGACGGACTTGTTATAGATTTTGCTTTTCCTGTGAGGGATGCTTGAAAGCTCGGTGAAGAACCTGTAGAAATAAAAAATAACGTATTTTGGCCGTGTGGGAGGGAAGCATTTAATCACAGCGAAGAATAGGGGATTGCACAGTCAAATAAGCAGTTCTTGGCAGATTTTAGAGACCAGCAGTGGGAAGTAAGAAGGGTATATCAAATAGGAGTGTAGGAAAGCATAAATGGAAATGAACTGAAGAGAGATAATAGAATCATATTTAGAATCTGTCACTTTCTCAGAATTATGTTGACTGGTTATTAGCAAAAGAGAAGGAATTGTTTTTTTAGAGGAAGAGGGGTTTCATTTCCCCTTCATTAGCTGAGGAACCTGCTGACAGGAATTAAGGCAGAATATTACTAAATGGGGGCTTCAGCCACTCCCTCACGTCTGCAAGAAAGGGGTTTTTTTAACCCAGATCTCCTCAGTGACTGCATTTGCAGCATGGCCCTGAAAAAAAAAAAAAAAAAAAGAAAAGAAAAGAAAAAAAAATAAACAAAAAACCCTCTCTGCTGGCAAAACTAAGGCTGCTTTGTGCTGCTATGTGAGAATGGGAAGGAGAGGGCTGGGATGGGAGTCCTGTAGGGCAACAGTGCCCCTGATGCCTGTGTCATGAAAATATGCCTCAAGTTAACTATTGTCCTCTGACCTCAATCCATGCTGAAACAGGGGCTTTGCATAATCATTGAAGGAGACAGTTCCTGCTCCAAAAGATGTTATGTTTTGAATTGCCAAAATAGACAAAGGAGACATTGTCAGCCCTTCACACATGGGAAAGGGAGGCAGAGAGAGAGAGATTTGTCTGGGGCACGCAGGCTAATTTTGACAGAAGGGGGACTTTCACTGAAGTTTCCTGAATTCATTTGTGTACCGCAGCCACAAGCTTGCCCTACCTTTCTAATACTGGATTTTGTTCTCTGAAACTTCAGTTCCAATACAGGGTTGTTTATCAAAAACATGATTTCACTGTGCTCTGTTTAATAAATATGCTAGCAGTTCTTTCCTCAGACAGAACCTGCAGCTTGCATGCAGATCCAAGTTGCAGCACTGAAGTTGCAAATGCCCCAGGAGGCTTCAGGTGGATTGGGTCTGCCAGGGACAGTAACGCAGGGCAAGGCAGAGGTGTGACTTCAGCTTCTGCTTTTCTTTGTCCTCTTGGGGATCACAACCCCATGGATATGTGGAAGGGGAGTCTGCAGGAGTAGTAATGCTGTTCTTCCCAGCTTCACATGGGAAGAAAAAGAAAAGAAATGCCTTACTAACTAGAATGTCCATTTTTCTTGCTCAAGCTTGTTAACTCCAGGAAGGCCAGTGAGACTTGGCATTGCATGACCAAACCGGGGCTATTTGGGTTTTTTATGAGGAAGCATTGAGTGGAACCATCTGGGCTAGGAGAAGACCACGCTTCTGAAATGAGCCTTTAGGAATACTTAAGTTAAGTAGCTGTCTGGGGCACCATGCTGAAAGGAAGGGCACTCACAGCTGCATGTATTTTATGGGTTTATTTTATCTCTGATGACAAAGGAGAACTTACTAGTCATGCAGTTCCTCATAAATTTCAAGCCACTGCTGACAAGTGGCACCGCCTGTGTTCTCAACCACACTGGCGCAAAGTTCCCCCAACCTCTCGGCTCACAGTGTTAATACCAATGATGCTAATGGATGATGCTTTCCAGAGAGATCTAACTTTCCTCTGAACATAAAGGCAATCCCCAAGTCACAGTTTGAGAATGGAAACTTCAGTATCTTAAGTACCTTGGGTGAATACTTCCATGGTCATTCATCTAATATCAAAGTGGCTCATCTCTCTGGTTCCTGGAGCCCCCGTCTTCCTAAAGGTGTGCTGTTCACTCCGCTGAGAGCCGAGGGAATCTGCACCTCTGAAGCTAATATCCTTCCAGAAAGCTAAATACAGGTTTGGGAGCATACCTTTCTGTATGCCAGCAATGCATCTCAGCTTGGGTGGTTTAAACTACCCTTTTGCACTGCAGTCTCTGGTTGGTTGGTTGTTGGTTTGTTTGGTTTTTTTTATTTATGCTTCCATTGGGGCAGCTTCCTAAAGTACCTCCAGGGGCCTTTATTCCAGCTTCCAAAGGTACATCTTTTTTCAGTGTTAGGAGGCAAGCTCCTTTCCTTCAAGTGCTTTTCTTTGTGACAGACCCAGAAGGTGGCACATCAAATCCAGTACAATTTCAAAAAATGTGCCCTGCTTTCCTGTGGTTTCTATTCATTGAGATGAATCTTGGCGAGAGATTGCTCGTGGTAGAATACTGACCACTGTATGGCCTCAACTAAGATAACAGCTCTTATAGTCCAGGTGTGAAGAAAGAAACACTTGCTCCTTATCCCTTTTTCAGTCCTTGTCCTTTTCAAGTTGTCTTCGTTTCAATGGACCCTAGAAGCTTTGCATGATGGTGGCAGGGGGTGAGGAGAGACTGCACTCAGGCTTACAGGAATCAGATTCCTGCAAACTCTGCCACAGACACCCATGTGACTTTATGCACATCACTTAGTATAATTTTATATTCCCCTATCTACAAAATACAAATGCTAATTCTTCTTATTTTCCTTATGCATACTTGTACAGACTGCAGGTTTGGACAGGAATCAGCTCCTCCTGTGTCTTTGGATACCTCACAAATGAGTCCCTGATCTTAGGTGAAACTTCTAGTTGCTTCTGTATGCCACATAATAATAATTGACTTCAACCTGCTTCAGCAAAAAATGCAACCTTTGGGTTACATTGGTGTAAATAAAAAGTCCACTACAGTTCACAAGTCAAAAAATGCTGCTAGTGTTTAGCATCAATGTCTGTCACTTGAACATCTGGCATTCATCATTGCTTTCCTTTTCCTTCCACTGTCATATTTTATCCCCATCTGTTAGAGGTTTCTTAGCACTGTCTGTATAAATCATAGCTACATCTCAGTCTGGGTAGTTGAATCTTTACAGGCTGCAATGTAAATGAAGGAAAAAGAGGTAAATATAAGGGAAGTGTTTCTCATATGCACTCTGCTCCACTTCCTTCACCCCTCTCCCTCTACACGGTACTAGACAGTACTACTAGACAGTGTGATACCTTTGCTATGAAGAGAGATGGAAAGGTTTCCAAAAATAGCAAATGGTTTTACCAGCCCTAGTTCTGAAGGCAGAAGGCACGAGAGGAGCTGGAGTGGACACCCATTGCCATTGTTGGAAAGACCAAAATTTACCGCTTTGGAAGAACCTTTAGCAAGTTAGCAATAAATTGGGAAAGCAAATATTCCTTAAAATCAGACTGCCCAGGCAATGTCTTTGATATATTTTCTTAAAACTAAATTACTCTTATTGCAGTAATATAGGTTACTGCTAGGAAGAATAATATTGAAGGTGCTAGGAAAATATGGGGGTGTTAATATTAGCCAAAGCAGAATTTTTTTCACTTTTTTTTTTTTCCTCAACAAACTGTGCTGTGCCCTCGCAATGACCGGCACATTCAGCTCTCCCAAGCCGTGCTGGCAGGGCAGCAAGCCATAGCAGCATTCCAAAGATCCATTTCTGGTGGGGAAATGAATCCGCCGCTACCCCTATGTGAAACATTTCCAGTAGCGTGTGTGTGTTACCCTGCCAAAGCCAGGTGCTCCTGTTTGGACACAGTGTCACACAGCGCCGTGCAGCGGGAGCACGTGTGGATTTAATTCCTTGCCAGCTTTAGCAGCTAGAGAAGATACTTCTTTGTTCTAGAAGCACTCAGAGACAGCATAGTCCCAAACTACTGGAAGTTAGGGAAAAAATGCCTATCCTTTGTCTGGAGAGGGTTGTTGCAGACCACCATCGCTATCAATCCCAGAACTTTATCCAGGCTCGGGGTGGGTCTCTTTGTACCAGACAGCTGTCATATTTTCAGTTCAAGGGACAGCTTGTATTGTTGGGGACTTCATTATACTTGGAACAGCAAGAACACCCCATGTCACTTTGTGTGTTCCTCCTGATTGTCTCGCTTTTTCCTCCTGTTGGGTCTCATGTGTCAGAAGTGTGTCTTAAGTTTTTTTGAGTTGATAGCAGATTAGCTGAAATAAGAATAAATTATTGTTACCATTGCTGGTTGTCAACTCATGCCTTCTCTAGCATATTGCATTCCTGCTTTCCCGTTATTTTTCACTTATGCTCCTGTGGTGTTACCATGCTACTCACTGCAGACTCCCACTTTTCAGCTTGGCAGCCAGATCAATCAAGCAGTAGGTGTCCTGGCCAGCATCTGCATGAAGTGAAAATGATGGGTGCAGGTCCTGAGCAGCCCGGTGGCTGGGCTGTCCGGTAGAGCGGGGCCGGGTTGGTCTGCAGGGCGCGTGAAAGGCCAGGTGGCCCCGGAGGTCAGAGCTGCTCTCTCAAGTCGGTAGATGGGTTGACTCCTGATGATTTGTTCTGACATTGCAGTCTGTTGCTGGAAATGGATGTCCTGGTGAAAGTGTTACTGCTTGGCAAGGCTACAATGGTGGCAATGAGAAAGAGGAACATGGGGCTAACGATGCACAAAGTACTTCCCATGAGATGCTGCAAGAAGAAAATAAACCCAGAGTACAGTGGGATGTGTTGTTGATTTACTTTTGTCTTTTTGATACCTGCACTAGACCTCAGCTTGCCAAGCATCTTTCTTGTTACTAGCAGAGTATTTATTTTCTTTTCTCTTCTTCTCATAGAAAATTTTACTACATCACACTGCTGAGAGACCCCGTATCTCGTTACCTCAGCGAATGGCGTCACGTCCAACGAGGAGCTACTTGGAAGACCTCCTTGCACATGTGTGATGGCAGGACACCAACTCCTGAAGAGCTGCCGTCGTGCTATGAAGGCACGGACTGGTCAGGCTGCACGCTGCAGGAGTTCATGGATTGCCCATATAATCTGGCCAACAACCGCCAAGTGAGGATGTTGGCTGACTTGAGCTTAGTGGGCTGCTACAACATGTCTTTCATCCCAGAGAACAAGCGAGCGCAGATCCTGCTGGAGAGTGCAAAAAAGAACCTCAAAGACATGGCCTTCTTCGGCCTGACAGAGTTCCAGAGAAAGACTCAGTACCTGTTTGAGAGAACTTTTAATCTGAAATTCATCCGGCCCTTTATGCAGTACAACAGCACCAGGGCAGGAGGGGTGGAAGTGGATAACGACACCATCAGGAGGATTGAGGAGCTCAATGACTTGGACATGCAGCTCTATGACTATGCAAAGGACCTCTTCCAGCAGCGCTACCAGTACAAACGGCAGCTCGAGAGGATGGAGCAGAGGATAAAGAATCGGGAAGAGAGGCTTCTTCACCGGTCCAATGAAGCACTTCCCAAGGAAGAGACCGAAGAGCAAGGACGCTTGCCCACTGAGGACTACATCAGCCATATTATAGAGAAGTGGTAGCCTAGGCAGACTTTTATATCGATGATATTCTAGGATTTCCATATAAAAGATCATGGAAGTAAAATTACAAAAACAACAAAAAATATTTTATTTAAAAGCAAGTCTGTAAAACAGAAGATAGATTGCTTCCTTAAGCATAGGGTCTTTTTACTGTTTCTTACAAGACCGATGAGATTCTTAAAAAAAATAAATAAATACATAAAAAAAGGGTCAACATGTTAATGCAGAGGTAAAAAATGCACAAATTCAGTTACCCACTCTTAAGGCCAAATACAAAAGAATGTTTCTTATCCTCACAATTCAAACACAAATGGCAGGAGTAGGATTTTTTAGGCCTGTTTATCCCCTAAGCATAATGATATAAAGATACATTAATGAAAAACAAGGAAACAGAGGTTTTCTTTTGCGGGTGTTCTTGGAGGTGGGATGGGAATTGCATTGTTTGTAAGTAAATGATAATGGTGACTGAGCTGAGGATGTGCTGTCCTGTCAGGCAGTGATCAGAGCACAAGGGCAGCCACCTCGTTTCAGCTGGCAGCCACTGCCAAAAAGTAGAGTACCATAAAAATAAAAGAAGAAAAACATCAGAGGATGAGAAACATTAAAGCAAATTGACTATGGCCTAGGATATGTACTTAGCACAGCGGTTTTGATACATTGCACTGGTATCACATATACATACGCAACTTCATCACAAAAATCGTAGGGAATTCATGCACAGAGCTCCCAGGCTGGTTTCACAGGCAGGTCCCAAAACAAGTTAAAAGCCGATCAAATTCCACATAGGCTCAAACGTGCACTCACATGCCATCCTGTCACCCTACACAACTGCCGCTCATGCTCTCATCAGTATTATGTGTTAACAGCACATGAAAACCCTATCCTACATACTAAAAGAAAAAGGAAGAAGAATTTAAATAGCAATACTCCCTCATAAATCTGAACAAGTTTCAGGGAAGACCCTGCAAATAATCAGTCATTAATGGGAACATGATGAGGGGGTGATTTTGTTTTGTTTGTTGCTCTGTGAAACACTGAACTAGAACAAGCGTACAGATGTACCCGTATCTCTAGGGTTTTTTCAGTTATTTTTACTTGCTTTTACCAAGGGATAATGGGCATCAGCCTGCTTTCAGTGAAGTCACTAGAACCAATTTAAGTGGGAACAGGATGAGGCTCTCTTCCAGAGCTGTGAAAATTTCTGACTATGGGTCTGAATTAATTATGAGACGGTGCACATTATCTTTTGGCAGAGTGCCTGTTCTGCAGCTCATACTTTAAATGAACAAGCTGTGTTCATAAAACTGGAAAGGGGAATCATGGATAATGTTTTTTTAGTCTCAGACCCCTTTCAAAGCAGAACTCTCTCTCTTGCACTGCTGTTTTTTAGGGATTCGTGTAAGTTTAATCCTCCAGTGTGGTGACAGTCTAACCAGGTTCAGCTTACTGACTTTTGAGTCATAGAACAACAATGACATCTCTTAATTCCTCTTCCCACTCACCAAATTAAAATATGGCTTATTTTCTTGCTGTTGCAAGCACTTCTTTGTTTGGCTGGAAGCATGGAAATGAAGCAGTTTTTGCCTGTTTCATGTCTCACCCCGTTGTTACTCAGCCTGTAAGACCCGAACCAACTATTGTTTGGTAAAGTATGAACCACATGCAATATGATTTGATTTTCAAAGGCCACGTTAATTGCAGATCAAATATGGCATTGAAGTCACCAGAGGAGAGGCAGAGAGCTGATGCATTCAACTTGAGCGTGTCATTTTTACGGTGTCCCTTTCCCATCACACAAATCCACTGAAGTGCTGCTTGGTTTGTATTTGAAATCTCTCTCTGCCTCTCTATGCTGTTTCCAACAGTTTCAAATTCAGCCTGAGTTTTGCAAAGGAGGGGCTGCCTTAAGCAGAGGGGCTGCCTTAAGCAGAGGAGCTGCCTTGTTTCTTCTGTGTACACCTGGGGGGATACACCTTGCTTGTGGAGATGTTCTTCTGCAGAAGAGTTAAAATGACTAAAAATTGAAGAACAGAAAATACAATCAGCACTTTGGGCTCCAATGCAACCCTGTGACAGCCCTGATCCAAAGTCCACCAAAGTCAAAGGATGTCTTTCCTATTGATTTCAGATGGATTTTGATCAGGTCTGCATCCTGGTGCTGCAGAGCACACAAGCACACGCTCATCCATCGGCAAGCCCCATGGGATGCTGTTACCCGTGCATTCGGCTGGTACCAATATTTGCTCGTGGTGTTGCTGTCTGTAAGGTTCTGGCCGTGCTTCTGCCACAAAATGGCCCTTGTTCCCAGCGGTGTGTAGCCTGGCCGTAAACATTTCCGCCTCACTGAGAAGTGGGAAGCAAAATGAAGCAATTTTCGGTTGTTGGCTTGGGGGCAGAAGGTATTACAAATCCATTTGCTCATCTCTGAATTCCAAGACTGGGAGGAGCTACACCTGCTAGTTCCCAGCGCTTTTATGTGTTGCTGTAACTAGAGAAAACATTGATATTTTTAAAACGCAATTTTATGGGCTGATTACCCACAAAACCAATACACAAGATAAAAAAAGCAACCGTTTTATATGCACAGTTTGCAGCTTCCCCCAAAGGCTTTTCACTGTGCATCCTGCATTATGGATCCATAACGCACAGGTGGTTCCTGCAGCTAATCCATGTCCGAGGTGCCGGTCACCGCAGCTCCGGCAGGGCTCCCCAGGCAGCTCTGCCTGTGCCGGCACCGCTTCTGAGCGCCGCGCTGTACTGACGGCCAGACTCTGCTCTCATCTACCAAAGGGGGACGGTAAACGGGACTGGGGGTGATTAGGAATGGTAACATAATTTGGCCCAGGTTGCCTGAGTTGTTTCTGTGTGAATGGGCTCTGAGTAACCAGCTGGATTTTAATGGATCTGTCTGCAGGGTTCCCTAAATCAGAGGCAGCCTCTGACCTTAGAAGCATGTCAGTAGAAGACCTTGTTCCAACATTTTCTTTGTAATATATTACAGTAACAAGCAAAAGAAATGAAACTATCTTGAAAACTGTCTTGTCAACAGTTCGCTTCAACCCACAAAAGGAGGGCTGGCCTCAGCTTAGCACTGAGGCAGAAATTCCTGCAAATCCTGCACCAGCAGATGCTGCAGTTTGTCCACCTGCACATTGGAAATTACAAATTTACACGCTCTAAAGAGGTACTCCAAGGTATGAGTAGTATCGGGCACTTTGAAACAGATTCTAAGTGTGGGAAATGAAGAGCATGACCCCAAAGCCATCCCTCAGCCTGGCTGCTCTGCTGGGCTGTGTGCAGCTGTGGGCCATGCATTAATTTATTGTTAGTGCTGTGTGCCAGAGCGTGGGTTGCAGGACATACCTGGCACTGTCTTCTTCCTTTAGTGGGTTTAAGGGAACTTTTTTAACATAATGTGAATGTAGTTTTTTGTGATTTATATGTACTACAGTTTGAAGTGGTACAATTTCTTTTATTTTTAGGACTGATTATTTGATGCTACAATAACATGAAAAATGTGTGTGTAGTTTTAAAATGACTGGAGAACAACGTCTTTAAGGCACTCGGGCAGAAGTAGAGGCCAGATAGTACGTTCTTGTTCAATATCTGCCCCTTCCTTCCAAAATGTTTTTCCTGTGACTTCCAGACACACTGAGACCTTCTTTACTACATGAAGTGTTTCTTGAGGGGGCCTGTCAATGCATCATGATCCAGGTCAGGATGGGTGAGTGCTGGGTACAGTGAGGGCAGGTGCAAGGCCACGACCTGGCACTTACTGGAGGTGGTGAGGCAGTTCCCCTCGAATTCAGATTTTACCTAGTCAGACACTTGTCCATCCCACAGCGTTTCTGCCCTGCTTCTGGGGATACTCCACGAAGAGTCTTTACAAATGATGGGGCTGTGTGAGGTATAGCTAAGGGTTTACACAGTCAGCAGTGTTAGTGTGAGGGAGCATTTTGGACAGGCAGTTATTTGGTGCCAGACCCAAGATGATGGCTTTCAGCCTCTGCCGTCTTACAGTGCTGAACCCTGCATGCCGGCAGACGAGGGTGATGCTCTGCGGGGGGGTTCCCCGCAGACTCCATTCCTGCCCTGGGATGGAGGAGAGGCTGAGGCACACTGCAGTGCTAAGGAGGAGGAGATCTTTTTTGCCTTTAGTCACCTGAACAGTGTTAACGTCACTGCTTGGTGGGTGTCGTTGCTGAAGAAAAGTTTTTATTGCTTATTTGTCTCATCACAGCTAGCTCTGTTGAAGGAGTTTTCCTCCTCCAAAGTTTCCCAGGCAGTCAGATGCCACCTTGTGTACCCTACCCAGATCACAGAATGCAGGATTGACTCATAAGGTTGCAGACCCAGGCTGTCACGGGGTTCAAAGTCATCCAAAAATCCCACCCCAACTTTCAACAAACGATCAGTGGGAATTTCTGGCTTGCCTGAAATTCTCCCTTCATGCCCAACATTCTGCAAGAAGTGGGGAGCACTTCAGGCTGCTACTTTTGCATCCCGTCGTCCCTTACTTGCTTACAAAACTGAGGTGGCAATGGAAGCAGCATAAGCAAGATCCCAACAAGCTTTTGAATCCCCTCTCCCAGGGCTGTCCTGTAGGAGCAGGAAGGGCAGCGCAGTTGCTGAGAGTACGAGCGAGACAGAAGGCCCGCCGCAGTGGCACTACGGACACATGGCACTGAGCAAGGTTCCACTCCGAGCCCACCAAATCACTTCCCAGAGGCCACTGAGCAGCTAAGGAGGTAACGACAGCATCACAGAGCAGGCCCTGACCAAGACTTATATCCTGGAGTTAAAAGCATCTCTAGCTTCTTACTGGCATTCAGTCACTCAGCCCCCCTCCTGTCCCGTAGAATTTTCCATGTGTCACAGAAATGGGTAGCGCTATCGGAACTTGCAACACAGACTATGCTAAACATTGTATTTCCAGGGCTATCGCTTGGAATGCAACTCACACTATCTGCTGGATTCAAATCACAGGGCTGTCTGCATTATCTTTTTGTTCTTGTTTTCACTAATATTAGCAGATCATGTTCCAGTGGCAGAAGTGAATGCAGGATTTGCTTCCCGATCAGCAGTTGAGCCAAGCCTTTAAAGCACAGGTCAGTTAGCAGCAGTTTGGGTAAACCAGCGAGCAGCGGAGCTCGTGTCTGCGCACACGATCTGAGCTATCTGCAGCTGTTTGTTTTGCCCCATCTACAGCAGTTCTGCCAAGGAGAACACAGTCCTGATAAGCACGTGGGTATTAAAGCCTGTATCATCCCAGCTGCAGGTGATTCTCTCTGTAAGTTTTAGCCACGCAAGCTGAAAAACCCCGAGATTTGCAAATGAGTCTGTCTCGTTCCTCAAAGCCCTGCAGTTCCCCCTCCCTGTTTTCCCCCAGGTGTCAATTCTGCAGACTGGATTGAGAGAGTTGTACTATAATGAATAATTTTATATTCAAATCGTTTACTGAGCGTGATTTGTTTTGTACATATTGGAATATGATTTAACTTATTTTTATTGCCCCTTTTCATCTTTTTTTCATAAGGAGAAGACAAAAATCCCCACCCTCTCTCAAAGTGAAGTTCCTCTGTGTTTGTGTGTAGTCTGCCAGGCAAACACACAACAGCCACAGGATTTCTCACCATCCCTACTGATATCTGATTTTATTTTTCATTGTCATTTATTTTTGTCTGAGGTGTTGCTCATACTGTCTCTTCTTTCTGCTGCACACTCTGCACAGGGAAGGGAAAGGGCGATGCAGGCAGGACTTTCTTTTTCTTCCTCTCCTCTTTCTCGTGTGCATTACCTACCAAGGAGCTCAGTTCTTGTCTTCTAGGAGTTGTGTGACTGAGGGTAAAAAAATACAGCTGTCCCTCCGCCTCCCATCCTCCATATTGTAGATCAAACAGATTCAGCTTCTCTGAAAGTGATTGTGGCTGGAGTCATTCCATTGGGCTGAATGTGTGTGGTTTGCACTTTTCTTTGGTTTTTTCCCATTTCAGGAACTTAAAAACAACAAAAATAAAAGACAACTGTTTAACTTGAGCCAAGTAACACTTAAAGCTTTATATATTTATTTATAGCATCTTACAAAAAGTGTTAAAAGGTTTTTCTTTTCTTCCACAAGAAAAAATGGATTAAAAAAATCATCTAACTGTTTTTGTCTAGATCAGGAATGAATGTTAGCAGATGAAATAAACCCAAAAACTGAGCATCTGTCACGTGTGTTGTCCTTGCATTGGTCTTTGGATGCTGTTTCAGTGTAATACGTCTGCCTTCCTGTATTACAGAGATAAAGCTGCCGGTGGAGTTGATGGAAGATATTTGTTTTCTACTAAAAACCCAAACTCCTAACACAGAAATAATCAAGCAGAAACTGGGGTATGTTTATTCCTATTGTTACACTGGAGCCAACATTACAAAAAGTGCCCAAACCTCCTAAAACCTATCATCTTTCTAAAATTAACAACCTTCAATGCTATACAGCCCTCTGTTTCCTTTTTCACAGGCATTGGAATGAGCAGATTTGCAGGCAAAAAAGGAAAACAGCTATCAAATGGTAGCTGTTATACCAAACATTACAGAATAATTAACAGAATGTTTATCGTTTCATGTTCAGAAGCTCTTTCACCAAATGTGACCTGTGAAAATGTTCTCCAGTTACAGAACTGAAATAAGCTGTGCACCAGGTTTTGGTACAGTGAAAGTTAGTACGTTAGCGTGTAAGAAAGTGACGATACAAGCGTGTTACCATATCGTAAGAGAGAATAGTTAGATGCTTACGCAAGTGTAGTGAGTAATACCACTGTGATTTTACACAAGCATCATTACACTTCACACTTTCCCCATATATGCTGACGGAGCTGAAGGCAGTGCATGAACCTTCCCAGCCAGGCTGCTGGGGTGTTTTTGCCCTTCCACCCGTAGAAGTAACCCCACTCGAGTGACTGGAGGCCCAGCCAAGACAGATGTACAGACTAGCAGGCACAGAGCATGGCACCGCCTTACACCGTGAGGGGTTACTCGCTGGGCACACCTCACACTGCACAGGGGTTACGCGCTGGGCACACCTCACACCGTGAGGGGTTACGCGCTGGGCACACCTCACACTGCACAGGGGTTACGCGCTGGGCACACCTCACACTGCACAGCGGTTACGCGCTGGGCAGTGCAGGCTCTGGCAGAAGGCCCAGATGAGCGTTGGTGTGAGGTAACATTACCGAACTGGAGGTGAAGTGAATGCACCACAAACTGGCAGCCATGGGCTCCTGGCCATGCCCCAAGCCTGCTGCTGAAGGTGCCCGCACCGCCCTCAGCCATAAGGGCGAGGCAGCGGGTCCTCCACGGCACCGCCAAGCTGACCTCCCGCAGACACCCCCGTAACCACCAGCTCTGCTGAAACAGGAGCCACACTCCACAGGAGCCCACCTTTCCTTAATCTCCTCATTTTATTTACTTGAGAACAGCAGGGGCCGCCCCCCCTCGACGCTGGTGGCGGTCGAGCCGCGCGCCGCCCCCTCACGCCCGCAGAAGCTTCCCGAAGCGCCGCCGCCCCGCCCCCGGCGCTGCCCCTCAGCCCGAAAATGGCGGCGGCGCCCCCGGCACCGCGGTGCTGCCCCGCCGGTAAGCCTAGGCCGCCCCCCCCCCTCCTCCCTCCCGCTCCCGTCAGCTGCCCTCGGGGCGGGAGCAGGGAGAAGGGCCCGGCGTCCCCTCGGGGGCTGCGGAGCGGGGTCTCCCCGCGGCCGTGCCCTGCAGGCCTCGCTGGGGCTTGTGCATGTGGCTGCTCCGCGGGGGCTCGGGGCGGGCCCGCCGCCGTGCGGCCCCTCCGGGGGGACTTTGCGCGGCAGCCGAGCCCCCTCCCGCAGTTTCCAGGCAGCGGGGCAGGCAGCGAGGCGCTGTGGGCCGGAGCTGCGGGGAGCTGCCGGCTGCCGTGCCCACAGCGGTGGGGCTGGTGGCCTGCGGGCCGGCCCGAGTGTCCGGAGGCTGCGGCACCGTAGGTACAGACACAGCTCGACGTGCTACACGGAGCCCTGTACTGGCCTTGTCTTTCTTTTCCTCCTCCTTTACCTTCTTCTCCCGAAAGCTGAAAGGCTACTCTGTCGCAAGAGGGCTCTAAAAATGCTTTTTGCACGTGGTCTTTCTGCACTGTGTTTAATATTGTTCGACTGTTGTGTTCAGTGCTGGAAGCCTTCAGGAAAAGAAGGGAGGATGGCTAGCAAGCGGGTGAAAGGAAGGCTTCCTTCCCTTGGGAGAACTGGTGTCGGAAGGGGAAAGGAGCAGAAAGGGTGCTGGAGGAGGGTTAAAAGGAGCAGGGAAATCGGTGATGGGAGAGCCAGCCTCTAGAGTGTGGAGGTTTTTTCCTGGTCACACTGATGATTGTTCAGGTTTCATTATGCTTGAGTTCAGGATGTTCCTGCTCCTGTTACATTTGGTGGTTTTACACCTTCCAGCACTGCCTCTGGGGGATGTGCTGCCTCAGGTTAATTGGAGAGTGCCCTCCTTTACATTCTGCTGTTACCCTAACAATGAGCAGCCCCTGCCTGCTCTGCTGCCCCAGGTGACAGCCTCCTCTTGCTGAGTGGAAAAGCTGAACCTGATGGTATCAGAGGAGGTGGTGCTGAGCTCTTATCAGAGGCTTGTGTTCTGTTTCTCTGGCTGGAGTACTCACAGAGTCACTTTAACTGTCTAACATCTTTCTTCCCACTGTCTACAGAAGGAGGAAAAGCAAAGCAAGGCTGTTTCAACACTGTAATGCCAAAGGTTTTCTACATTGATTGATCTTTGTGTAGTGCAGGTTCTTTTTGAACTTCTTGGGTCCACGTAATGCTGAACAGCCTCTTTGTCAAAGAGCAGAAAGAGGAATGGAGATTCTTGCATAATGAAATGTGTATCTAGCAATGGCTGCATGTTTCTATGGATTTTGTAAAAGTGGGCAGACTTCAGGAGAGCCCCATGCATTGTAGTTCCTAACACTTTATGATGCTGTTGCTTCAGTGGCACTTGGATAATTTACATACAGATAAAATTCTGGGCTTTTTGTAGCAGGAAATGTTCGTGACTGATACGGGCTCATCAGCTCAGACCCTCTCAGCTGGAGGGGGAAACTAAGACGTGTTCATACATACACTCAAACAAAAAAATATTGTCGGCTTAACGGTAAAGTAGTTTGAGCTTTGCTATGGTTATTATTTCATAAACTTCAAATTAAAAGGGGTAGTCAATGAAATATTCATGAATTGAACAGTATTTAATAGACCATTGCTGTGTTTCTGTTAAAGCAGTCAGAAGTTGCGAGTGAGGAAGGTTTCACTAGCATGCTTTAATCGATCTGGGAAGTAAGTGGCTTGGAGAAGAAACCATACACGTTCATATCTTGCAAGCATTATCTAAAAGGCTACAATGAAAAAAATTAGCAGTCTCTATTAATATTAATCAGACTGTACTGTAGCATGCATATTCAGGCGCTTTAGTATGCGATACTGTTTCTTGGGTCTTAGAAGTTCTTTGTCTGACGTGATTTTGTGATTTTACTAATTTCTGTCTTTGGTGATGCTCTTCTCAAAAGCTTCTTTTACTCTCAGTGCTTTCATGTCCCTGCCTTGCTCTTGCCTGCTCCCTAGTCCTGCCACACAGAAGGTTTGTTGCCAGTCATGGAGGACGTGCAGAATCTCGAGCAGGGATCTTGTGCCCTTTGCACAGGGAGCTGCAGAACTGAGATACCAAAACTTTTTAATCAATATCCAGCCAGCAGCACAAGGGAAAAGTAAATACCTGTCCTCCAGGAGCTGGGAATGGATGAGTGATAGCAGTGCTTGCGGACATTTAACAAACTAGATGTTATTTATGTATTTATTTTGCTCACCCCACTAATAATATCAATCTATCAGGCTATGGCTATGGAATCCAGATGTTTGTGTGATAAATGAGTAATAGGGATAAATAATAAACATTTCAGGTGGCTTTAATATATTCTAGCTCTTACTGGATTCTATTTAAGAGCTCCTTTTTATTGACTTAAACCAAATGTTATACTCGGTTGTGCTGTAAATAGTAAAGAAATTCTGTGTGGCCTAATCTAGTTATTTCAGGATCAGGTATCCAGCCTGAATTAAGTATGTGGTAATCAGTCATCAATTTTCTGGCATAGGCAGTGACAACATGTATAAATCATATTGCCTTTTTGAGAGAGTAAATAACTTCCCTGTAGAGCCCTTTCTTTGGGATCGTATTATTATTGCCAGACATTGTTTTCTGAACAAGAGCTTGCAGCCAAATTAGTGGGTGCTCAGATGTGCATACTACAACAGCCCCCATCAGTACATGTTTCTACTGATCATGTGTTCTTTTGTTTCCTTAATCTCAAATATTTTGATGCTGGATGAGAATTTATAAATGGATGCCAATTAGCCACAACTTCTTGTAGGTTATTAAATTTTACCAGGTTAATGCATGATCAAACATTTTGTTTTACTGAAAATCCTAAAGCCATGCTGCTTAATACTGGGTTCTGGGGTAGTTAATGGAGGCTTTGCTCCCAGGTTGGACAATTTGGGTCCTGGAGAAAAGTGCCATTGAGAGGTGTACGACCTTCTGGGCAGAGACATCTGCTGCGAGTCTGTTAAAGATTCTTAGGTTTTGGTCAAGATCAAGTGGAAAGTAATTGCAAAGAATTCAAGAGTATGCAGTCATCTGTTTTGAGGGCAGTCTGTCCTCCAGAAGCAGCTAAAAAGGACTGACATGCAGTTATGTTGGGGATGGGAGTGGAGGCACAAGTCCTGTTTGAGGAGAACTCTTCTTGATAGGAATCTGCCTGATGTTAACACAGGAGCCTTTATCACAACTGTTTTGCATAGTTTTTAATATGTTTAGTTTTGAATACTGTTCTGAGGCAAATGATTTCTGTCCTCTGCTTGGAAAGCTTGTCAAAGGAAAGTATGTGAAATTGGAGCCAAAATGCTGGCTGAAGACCTGGCCCTGCTGGGCATGGCCTCATCTCCAGCCTTCCGTGGTCACCCTTAGACGAAGGAGTCTATAACCTTTTGCAACAGTGTTCAATCTGAGCAAATAGTCAGGCTTTTGTTTCTTCTTTGCGATGTCTTAATAACTTAGAGGTCATTTTAACTGTCCATCTACCTATGTTCTGGTGACCACCACATGCCACAGCTGGCAAGGCAGAGAAGGGCACTAGCATGGCTGCCTCCTCCACTGCAGGACTAAACCCCGGGTGAGCACTCTCAGGAGAGCTCCCTAAGGCAGGGGCACGCCTTGGTGGGCAAACCCCCCCAGGTTGGGAGAGCCCTAAACACCAGCGAAACTGAGCAGTTGTGGCGTGGATTATTTGTGGTACAGTGATGTCCTGTAGCCTGGCAACTAAGTTTTGCAGATGTTCATGTGATTCCCTGATAAGTCTGGAGAGGATTCTCCCAGCCCTTAGAAGTATTTTATTTTTCTGGAATATTTGGCTTTATTTTGTACTCCCATCAGTTCTCTGTTGTTGTAAAAGTAAACAACGCCTGTGAATTAATAGTTCATTCTAGGTGCATATGAGACCTATGCATGAAGCTTTTGCTTGGACTTTATTTCACTGGTATTTTTAAGAAATGCTTTTAGTTCTTTGAGACCATAAGCTTTGACTTTATATATATATATATGCATTTAAGGACTTCCACAAGAAAATTAAATCATACATCTGCAGGGACGGTGTTGGGAGGAACAATTACAGCAGTAAATAAAGCTTTCTGCTTGCACGCCGGCATAACGGGCTTTGCTGTCTCCTCGGCCAGTGCTCTGCCATTTGTTAGCAGTTACTTGTTAGGGTCTTTCTCCTCTAGGCCCATTCTTGGGCTTGTGTGTATTTTAGTTATCTTGACAAAGGAAAAGAACTCTTATTAAGTAGAAGCACTTGAAATTCACAATGCCTGTAACATCTGTTTCAAGGCTAGAATTACAAACCACATCAGCATATTTCACTTTTTTGTTTTCTCTCTCTTTGGGAATCTCATTAGCTGTCTTAGATTTTTGTTTGTGGGTTGTTGGTTGTGTTGCTCCCCCCCCCCCCCCCCTCCTTCTCCCGTGGCTTCTTTGTGAAACAAATTGCTTTGTCTTTCTTCCTCATTCTTTGTGAAGGTAGCCTGCAGGCCTGGGTTAGCCAAAACCCACAGGAGCTGGCAACAAGAGGTCATGAGGCAGTAGATACCTCTTCTGACCTTCTTGGTTGGGGAGGTGGGATGGGAAGAGGGGAGGTGGGAAGTGTATGTTCTTGCAGCAACCCTTGCCTCTATCACTCACTCCTTAGGTAGTCCAGAGCTGCATTTTTTGTGTTGAAAGTGCTTAGGCTGGTTTTTTTTCCCCTTTCCAAAACCTGTTTTCAAGTTGTGTGTAGTGTTTCCCTCTTAGCCCCTCTTCTCATAGTGGTGCTATGTTTGGGTTTTATTGAGCGTAGGTGCCTTACAGGAAGAACTAGTAGCCTTGCCTGTGTCTGCACTTCCGTATGGTCGCTCATATACTAGCTTCAATAGTTAAAGCAGAAGTTTCTTCGACTGAAATGATGCTGGCGCGTTTGGAAAGCTGGAGTATGGAGACTGGAGAGGATGAGCGTAAGGGGATAAGGGTGGACGTGCTGGTGGCCACCAAACCATGTCAGCCTTTTTAAGAGTAAGATGGAACCCAAAGATCTCCCACTCTTTTGTACTGGCAGCAAAGACACCATCACTGAGATCCTGTGTGATGTGCTGCCGCTTCCTCGCCCTGTTATGAGACAACTTATGGGGCAAAGTTCCCTGTGTCAGAGGCAGTGCGGGAGGTCTGTGGCAGAACTTGACTTCAGGCACCTTGTTGCAACTGGGGCTGTTATGCCACGGCTTTAATAACTGTAGCAAGATTGTTGACCTTAGTTTCCTTCATGCCCTTAAAGAAGTGTACCTAGATCCTTCCATCCTGTGAACCACATCCAAAATCAGCTGCCGCCTCTGGAGAGTGAGGCTGGGGTAGGCGTCGATTCTTCCTCGCTCCTGCCAAGTACGCTGACGTGTCTGTTTATTTCCTTCACTTTGTACAAGGAGCAGGGTGACAAAGGCAGCACACTATCCAGCCGTTGTTACAAAGGAACATTTCTTACATATTTATCCTTTACTTTTCTTCTGCGGGTTACATGGGAATAACACAGTGCAGGTTTCAGTGTGGAAAAGAGCAGAAGCCAGGAGGTGTCCATAGCTTCTGTGCCCTGGGCGCTGTGCAGTGCTGTTTATGAAATAGGTAATGCAGAGAAAGTGTCTATCTACAGTTAATTGGAAACATGCCAAAGCAGGCTGATACACAGACTGCTGGCAGAGATGATGCTCTGTGATAAAATAAATGGAAAGGTTGTCTTGATTAATTACGCACCTCTTCTCTCCCTTACTCTGCCTTGATCTCCCTGCTCTCTTGATAGCTGCAGACACGTCTAACTCATCAGCCGTGTCAGGTGGCTTCCATTTAAATATGTTGAGCATAAGCCAAAGTATTCTTCCTGTTGTATTTCTTAAGGTACTTTGTGTTGTTAAATGGTGGTGTGTGGTAATAAAGAATTACAGGGAAACATGCTTAAAATGCTGACCTGGGAGGGGCGGTTTGCATCTGTTCAAGATCTCAGTTGTTTCACTTCTCTGCTGAACTTCGGCTTAGGGAAAAAAACCAAAGCCAAACCAACAACAAAACCCCACCAAACAAAAAACCACCAACCAAAAAAAAAAATATCAACAACAAGAAAAAGACCTGTCTTGTCTGGGTTTTTTTAATTTAATAAATGCTGCAGGTTTAGTTTGAAATGTTGTAGCATTTGTATCCTGAGTCATTCAGGTATGCCCTGACTGTGCCATAACCACGCAGAACACGGTGAGACCCTGCCTCGGGACGCTGTAACTTAAATCACGGGGGAGGAGAATTGGTGTTGCCTTCCACCTGGGCTATGGCATCATCGGTAATCTTTGCGTTACAGGAAGGTGAGTCTCTGTTAACAGCGAGGACCTGGAAACCTGCCTCATTAAGAATGAGTAAAAGCTGGCTCTTGCCAGATCTACCTTTAGTCCCCCCAAAAGTGAATGTTGTTAGCATCAAAAGATGTTCTTTGAATATTCTTAAAAATGGCCTATCGGTGCATGTAAAAAATACAAAATTCCTCCTTAAAATGATTGCCACTCTGTTTAAATACCCAATTACACTATCATGCTTTCCTGATCTACAGAGCAGGGAATGAGCCGTAATTTTGAGGGGACAATGATTTGATGACACTGATGGGGAAGACTGAACTCTCAAACTCCATTAGGGCGTGTGAATCACAAGATTTTTCTCACAAGTTAATTAGTAATTCTTCCTAATATAATGAAGTTCTGTCTTTGATCCTAGAATTTCTGTCTTTTGTCAGATTTATTATTATCTCCAGATGGGCTGTTCTTTCCTTGCCCCCAAAACTTTCTCATATTATGAGGTGATGTTTTTATGAGCATACAGAATACTAGTTTCTTTCCTTTGAGTAGAAACTTTCCAAGGTTATACTCTGTTTCACAAAAGTGAAGAGTTGAAACTACAGCTTGGAGCTTCATAGGCAATTATACGCAGAAAATGATGAGTTCTGATTTATACTCTAGATAGAGGATATTAGAACCTGACTGAATACCAGTTACTGACTTAAAAGCAGAAGATAATTTTGAACGCTGCTAATTGCCACGCTCTGAGCAGTGCTGCCAAGCGAGTGCTGCGGTGCAGGAGCTGTGGAGGGCTAGTGCCACGCGTTCGCCCGCACAGGGCTTGCCGTGGAGGGGAGGGAGCGTGGATATGTAGTGGACAGCCCCGGCCTCTCCTCTTGGAGCCACTGCCTCATGCCTGCACTTAGCAAGCCGCAGCGCAGGCGGTGATGTGGGGGGCCTCTTCTCCAGCCACAGAGCTGCCTTGCTAATATGTTTGGGGGCTTCCACTTGGGAAAGCTGCTCCATGCACTGAATATGCCGTGAGCACATGCATAGCAAGGGGGGGCAGGTCACGTTCTCTGCCCATGCTGTTGGATCACAGGAAAGCCTTGGGGAGGATGGCCAAGACTCTTCTTGGATGTTGGTGGGAGAGCTGGGGGCTAAAGTATAAGTCATCTCCGTTACTAGCAGATGCACTGGATCCGAGGCCGCTGTTTGTGAGGTCGTCCACTGTTTGTTCCGGTAGTGCTGCAGAGGAATTTTCATTGTTTGGATGGAGTCTTTTCTGAAAGGTGGGATATCTCAGGGAGCTGGAAATGAACTTCTTGTAGCAGCTACTCTCTATGAAGAGATCTTCCTTCCAACTCTGCTAAGGCCCACCCCATCTCCCTGTCCTGCACGCAGCTGAAAAATACTGACCCACGATAACAATCATAGGAATTTCATCATTTGCAGCTTCAGATCTGTTACCAGTGCTAGAGCAAGCTAGGTGTGAGGAATGAGCACAAGTATGATGTGCAAACTTAATGAGAGGTGAGAGGGAACTGTGCCTCTCAGAGCTGCCAGCACCAATTTGGCAGGAGTGTCTCTCCCCCCCCCCCCCCCCCCCAGTATGTGGAAGCATATGATAGAAAAGGAAGTTGAAATAATTTACCCAAAGCAGACCTTTTTTGTTTAATCTTTTTTTTTTTTAGATCCTTAAGTTGCAGAGGATTTCTTACACCCTAAGGATGCAAAACTTAGAAGGGTGGTGAAGAATGTAGGGATTTAATTTTTTCATTTATTTTTACAGAAAATTAAAGTCCTGGGATTTATAATACTGGCGATAACATAGTTAGACAATTACCCCAAAATCCATCAGTCTGCTTTATAAGCATTACTGTGTGATTTAAGTAAGCTGTTACAAAGAAACTTGTGAACCAGGTCTTAAAACACGCATCTGGCTTGCTTTTTGGGAGGCAGGAGGCCTGGATGACTTTGGGGAAGGTGCATGTTGTTAGCTGGGCAGAGGGTGGGATGTGACAGAGGACAGTTTGAGGGAGGTAAAATTGTGCTTGGTCCTGGGATTTAGAGCAACAAGTTTGAATATGGTACAGTGTGGGAGAAAGGGTTGAGGAACGGGGAGGAAGAATAGGTCTGGTGAGAGCCTGAGAGAGCTGTGGGCAGCAGCTCTCCCGTGGATAGGAGAGGGCAGTGTGTGTGGGGGAGAGCTCAGGGAGGGCGGCTGTAGTCACCAAGCTGGGAAGTCCTGATGGCTCCAGTAGCATGAGTTTTCATTGTGAAGCTGCAGGAAAAATAAATGGCTTCCACATTTTTTTTTTCCAGAATTAAAGCCCATATGCCGACCTGGACTGTTTTCAGTAGTTGTGTTCACTTGTGCCCGCTGATAAAATGCGTGGGGAGCCAGGCCTGTGTAGCTTTTGAATTGCAAATGAGGAAATGATAGAGGGGACATGAATCTGTTCTGTTACATGCACGTTCTCCATGAGGATGCAAAGCTTTTGCAGCTATCAGCATGCTATGCACAGTAACCAGTGTATTCAACAGCACATCCTATTGCAAGCTACCTGCTTATTTTGGGTTCCTTATTGCATCAGAGCTTCTTTCAAATGAATCCTTCCTTGCTCCTTTCAAAGCTCAGTTTTTATTGCCTTTCAGGCAAAATTATCTGCTCCTTTTAATTACCCCATGCTATACTGTATTAGTCTTAGCACAGCAGGCAGTATTGAAGGAATTACCAATCCAGATTGACTCTCCTGGACAAAGCCCATACAGCAGTCAGGGGAATCAGTACATTTTCTGAAAGGTAAAAGTGAGCCTGCATCCTGCGGGAGAGGACGGGAGCCAGGGGTTTAAGTAAGGATGAGGCAGTACCTGCTGTCAAAGGTGAAGTTCAGCAGGGACTACTCCTTCCATACCCCCTTGGCAGCAGGAGCCGTCTTGTCTGCCTCTCCCTTTGGCACTGCTCTGTGCAATACCTGCCATGTTTGTGTGTCATCAGTGACGCAGTGACAACAGCAAGTGTTCATGCACTTATTAGATGTTTTGTGGGATGCTGGAATATATTTGGGAACGTTTCCACTTGCTTCACACAAGGATTTTCCTGTGGAAGGCTCACAAAGGTAACCAGTAATTCGGGGCTTCTCTCTGGGAGCCCCGAGGAAATGTAGTTGTTGCCAGACTTGAAAACACAGAGGCTTGTGTTCAGTCCTCAAAGTATTTTGCCCAGCTGGGACGTTAGTAAGTCTGCTTGAAAAGGAAAAGAGAGCTGAGAAATAACTCGTGCTTCCCTGTTCAGAAGTGTGCTAGTGAGAAGGAAAATGATCTGTGCTGGTTGGAGCTCCAAGGACTAATCTCCTTTCCAGATCAGAGAATTTCCCACAGTAAGGAGGAGTTTGTAGACGACTGCTCTGCTGCAGCCGGAGAGAGCATCGTGTTAAGCTGTGTGTTTTCTGAGGCCAGGGAGAGGTGATGCGTTTTGCTGCAAGACTTGAACTTTTTTCAGAAATCTTCAGGAAATATGCATCTGATCTTGTGGAAGACCAGAGCTAACTTTTTTCTTGGGCTCCTCTCAAAAAAAAACCCCACAATCACCACAATCAAACACCACCACCCCCAAAAAAACCCCAAACAGCCAGGAGTGAAAATTGAAAAGAAAAGACTTTTGATTTGTAATGAATGTTTCTTGGGTTTGAATTTTGAAGGGGTTCAGTACAGGTGTAAGAACGTTTCCCAGAGTGACATCTTGTACATAAAAACGCCCAGGTCTTGACAGGGCTGCCAGAGGGAATCATGCATAGTTAGCTGTTAGATGTGTGCATGCATGACTGCGTCCCAGCCCTTCGCTCCCAGAGTGAGAAAAACAACTCTGCCCTGAAAAAGGAGGGAGGGGGAAGAAGGAAAAAGGGTATTTAAAAGTAGATTGAGTAACTAACCTGTCTGGAAGGCTGTCTGCCCATCTGTAAGCTGCTGAGTGACTGATGCTGCTCTCAAAGTACTCAAGTGCACAGAGCCACGTGAACTCGGCCTGTCAGTAAGGGAAGAAAGTGCAAGTCCAGTACTGAAAAACAGTTCCTAAATCCATCTATATATTGAGGGTGTCTGAAAAACTTTGTCAGTGTAGTTTGACACTTTATGTATAGAGCAAAGTACCTGGCGTAAAGCCTGCGTAAACCTTTTTGATGTCATGGACAACGAGGAGGGAAGTCGGGGCATTCTGGGCATCAGAGGAAAACCCAGGCTCAAGCTAAGAGAGAGGCTTTGCTAATTCCAGCCCCTTCCCACGCACCAAAGACAGGTGCTTTGGGGCCCCTCACCCACTTTCTTGCAAATGCTGTAACATCAGCAGCGCAGCATGGGATTTGGCACCAAAGGTACAGTTGAGCTTTTGGTCGGTTACATAGAGGGGCCTATCTATGTGTCTAACTGCACCGTATAGTGCAGAGTTGGGTGGTTTTCCGTGTAGCTCCGCTGCCTGTCTCTGTACACCATGTGAGCATTGTGCAGGTCTTACGGATTTAGGACGCTCTTCTCTCCCATTCATTTAATTGGGTTCTGTTCTCCTAAATAGTCTGAGGAAGGCGTTCATGTTTCTTGGAAATGAATATCCTGATCCAAAAGCTATTTAAATTGTCAGGAATGATTTCACTCCATGCAAAGCCTTCCTCTCCACGCCTCTGGAATAGAACAGAACTGTTCACAACTGTGCCTTCCTAAGGTTGGGAAGAGCAGCTGTCAGAGCATCATCCAAGGCAGGGGTGCGGATCTCCTGGCTGTTCCGTGTTTCAGGCTATGCCTGAAAGCTTGGCTCTCACATTCACCTTTTCTGCCCCTGGTGCCAAATCCCATGCCGCGCTGCTGATGTTACAGCATTTGCAAGAAAGTGGGTGAGGGGCCCCAAAGCACCTGTCTTTGGTGGGTGGGAAGGGGCTGGAATTAGCAAAGCCTCTCTCTTAGCTTGAGCCTGGGTTTTCCTCTGATGCTCAGAATATCCTGACTTCCCTCCCTGTTGTCCGTGTTGATGTCTGACCAAACATACGGCTTTGGACGTTCTGCACACTTTCAGAGGTAACAGAGTGCCAGTGTTCCAGAGACAGGCTGGAACTACAGTCAGTTTTCAGGGAATTTACTGTGTATCTTGTTTTCTGGATTTTCCCTGCTGTTTTCGGATTCAAAATGTAAGCAAAGCCACAGTTTGGCTGCTACCTTTGGTATGGAAAACATCTAGAGCAGTAGGATTCAATTTTTATTTCTGCAGGCTAATAATTCTTCTTTTCCAAGATAGTCATGTACCCCTGTACAGCATGCTTTAACTGTACAAGGAGCAGACTTGGGTTTTGTTGGTTAATTTTGTACATCTCCCAGTCTGTGGGTTCTGCTTAGACTGCAGGCTGTCAGACCAGAGTAACCAGAGCAGGGTACTTCCATTTCGATATAGCTGTTCGTGTGGGAGTACGTGCTGAATGGCTTGGCCATGACTGAGCCGCAGCGTGCCGCTCCTTGCAGAGCTGAGCTTTTTGTAATGTGCAGCTTTTTATTCCAGAAGCTTGTTATCTGTTCGAGTGACAGTCTCACCCGTGGTCAGTTTAAATGTGACTGGTTTAAATTTAAATAAAAATAACTTAAAAAAAGATCACTGCTGAGAGCTGTGGGGATCAGGGCGGTGTAGTGATTTTATTGAAGGCTGTGGCTAACTTAACTGTTTTCAGATCAGGCTATACTTCCTCATGCTGTTTGCCAAGGCAGCGGTTGTGTCCCTACAGGTTAGCGTGGCTTGCGTGGAGGTTCCTAACCTGCCCTTGCCTTGACAGAGTGATTCAAGCCTGCTGCCCAGGCGGGCTTTGCCTGAAGTGTTTAATGTAAGCATCTTTATGTTGGTTGAACTGCAGAAAAAAATAAACTCAGGATGGAAATGAGTTCAGGTAGCACAGCTGTTGGCAAGGTGTCTCCGTGCCTGCAGCGCGAGATACTGACTGTCCGAGCTAGCCCCGGGTTTTTGTTTGCTGTGTTACAACTGAACACATGCTCCATTTATTGCACACAGACTATATGTATGTCCTGTATTAAGGACATACATACACAGGCTGTTAGACATAATGACATATTTTAGTATCTTGCAGAGTGCTGACGAGTGAAAGTGCGACTTTGTAGTCACTGGCCAGGGTGAGTGTTGAGCTCCGTGATGAAATCCTTCCCAGTGCGTGGCCTCCGCGCTAGGCAGGCCCGCAGTAAAACCTGATGACATGAGTTTTGCTGGTATCTTCAGTAGGGGAACAGAAACTATTTTAGGACAAAAATAATTTTTCCTCTTGCTACCTGATGAGCTGTGAAGTTCTGCTTCAGCTGAGTGGTGCGAAATTATTACCTTGAAACTGCTGATTAGACTGTGCTCTGTTTTTCATTACAGGCTCTATGATAACAGAGAAAATGGATCCCTCTTCTGGATCTGGTCTCAGAAAATGCTTGGAAGCTGATGCCTGTTGATGTAGCACTCTTCTTGCAGGTAAGCAACACTTAGGTCTGTCACAAATTGTTTATCTGTTGACCTTAAAGCAGCAGCAGGACCCTGAATCTCGGTTAATTTACTTTCCTTTGCTGTCCAAATAAGTATTGTTTCTGCACGCTCATGCAGCTGTGTCATAATTGTTAAGTTTGAAATTTATTGGCAGTCTTGTGCTTGATCTTATCATTTGCTCCTCATTAATTAAGATACAGTTCAATTACAGTTAGCTTAGGAGTCTTTCTCTCTGCATTTCATAGCAGGGAGTTGATGGAGTTCTGAATGTGATCCTACTTTGCTGTATTATATTCAAATGTGCTTAAATAATAGGTGGGGATTGCTCAGTAAGTTCTTAGAATGTGAATATATCATATGGCACCAGAGGAATACGTAGGGAGTTTTTCTAGACTGCCTATTTACAGCTTTAATGGAACTCACAGTTGTTAATACAGTGACTTGGCTCGGGCATCAAGAAGTTCATTTGTATTCTCAGTCAAATACAGGCTTGCTTCAATTAATTCCTTACTTTTACTTTAAAGGTTTGCTTCTACATTGCATCTAATTTTATGTAATTTTCAGCAGCTATGGAAAATAAGCTTAGTCCCATCCCACCGCCCCCTCTCTGTCCTTCCACTACACATAGATTTTTATGTATTTTTAAATTCATGTGCTCCCACTGCTTTTCTTTCTGTTGCATGTAATGATAATGTGGCCTTGGAATCAGACTGGAAAGTTGGCCTGGAAAAAAAAAACAATAAACAAACCACCAAAAAAACTCCAGACATCTATTCTCATCAGATCAGCATGCTGAATCTGTTTGCTTTCAAGGTGTGTAGTTATATCTGTGGGTGAAAGGAAGGGGGCTGGGACCACCCTGCTCGGGGACTACACTTGAACTAGCTACAGGTCAGACTGTACCTGTGTTACTCCATCATGCAATTTACTCACACTGGGATGTTCAGAAGGGATTAATTTACAGTTTTGCTCAGAATAATAAAAGACATTGGTATAAGGCTAAATTGGTAGGATTTGTTAATCCAGATTTCACCTTGTAAAGCCAGGATGTCTCTGTTATGTGTTCTTACTGTATACCCAACTTCTTTTGTGGCTCTGGACGTGTAAGTATCGTCACAGGATGTTGCTTTTATATGAATGAATGTGGTATTCTCAATAGTGGATTTTACCTGCTCCTACAAATGCTTAGGAATGCTGAACTGCTCAGGAGTTAACTGTGTGCTGTTCAGGGCCACTCTCTAGCATGACCTTGGGCTATGTTTTTGGGGATTCTTTTCCTCCCAGGCTTCACAGTGACTCTGGATGGTATTGCGTGGAAGAAGCCTAAATGAATGGCGCTTCTTGCATTCCCAAGAAGCTCTTTTGCTGTCATGAAATTCCGTTTGAAGTGCAGGAGGAGATGGGAGTTGGGGGATTTGTATGGTTCTTGTGGGTGTTCATTTTTTGTAATAAAGTCAAATGGTTGAAAATGTTCTCGCAAGTTATGGCCTCAGAAGACGGTTTGAGTGACAGAGGGGATATTCTGTATGGGACTTTCTAACCAAAGCTCTGGTGCCTTGATTCATGCCTGCTGGCGGCTGTCTGAACTGAAATCGACCCCTGACTACTTCCATGTTTTCTATTTCTCCGGCAATTGCTTCAAAATATTTTTATTGTTTTACAGGTTTGAACTAGTTTATATATACAGGTCTCAGCTGCCATTCAGAAAAATCCCCAAGTATAATAAATATATAAATACTCACTGGGCCATACAGACAGACAAAATTCAGTTGGTGTGACTGGATATATTATTCATTGCTATGCATTATTAATAGCCTTGTAACTCACCAGTGACAGCAAATCGGAGCCAAAAGGGAATCAAAAAGGACATAAATAGTTGACATAAATAATGTATCTTGCTTTCAGTTGTGAGTCCATCATTTAAACAACAGTGGTTTTCTTGGCATAGTTTTTGTATCTTTCCTATTCAGTAGTGCTTGTTTTTATTTGATCTCTTTGCCTCCTGCCACTAGTTTAGTTAGAGAAGGTTATGTGCTGGTTTCTAATTAGATGATGAATTAATTCTTTCCCTTCCCTTCTGATTCTGCTTCAGATTTCTATTATCAGAGTAGCCTGGATACTGATTTCGGTAGGACTTTAATTATTTACTTGTAGTTCTCCTGTGACATATAAACTGAGAGCATGCAGAGCACTTACTTTGGAGTGAGTCTGACGTCCCTGGACTCTTGCTGGAGAAAGCACAGGAGATCATTTGTGAAACTGCTCTCCCTTTCTCTGTGGGCATGCCTGGGTATGCTCTGGTGGGTTGAGCAAACTGTGTCTTGCAAAGAAGCTTTGAGTTGTAGGTTCCTGCTGTGTTCCAGGCGTGTGACTCCTTGCCCCCTCCAGCCCAACCTCGGGAAGCTGTAGATCCCAACAGAAGGGAGTTTGGGTCTGAGTTTGAATCTGATGGTCATGCTGGGATTATATGAAAAGGCCGTAGATTCATCTCTGTGTAGTGCTCAAATATAAAGAAAGAAAATAAAATGAAATAAAAAGGAAGTAAGAAAAGTATTTATTTTTAGGACCTGGCTTTCTGTGGCTGTCGTAGGGTAGCGACTGTTCCTTGCTTTTTAATTTTTATGGAAAATTCTGTCGCCTTTTAAGAGACAAATATGTGCTCATAATTACTACATTAATTAACAGTCCTGGGTGCAATTTTTCTGAAGGTGCCCCTCCCCTTTCCCATCCCCAAGGGCCTGTCACAGTTTCAGAGTTCAGCTGAATCAATCACAGTGCTGTAGCCAGGTTTGCTCAGCTGCAGCAGTTCTCCTGTCCCTGTAGCCATGTGTCTGCTCCTGCTGCTCTCCTGGTCCCACAGACTTCTGTATCCTCTGGGGCTGGACGCTTTGGAGGGGTAAGTGGAGGGTCACTGCGTACCTCTGCCTTTTCCTTCACTCCCTCTACTACTTCTAGGACTCTGTTTAGAGACCCTTCCTCCTAAATCCCAGGAAGGCAAGTGGTCTAGCACCACACCAGCCTTCCTGGTGTTCTTCCTCCCTCCCTTCCCCAGGGTACGGCTGGACGAAGGTGGGATGTGTGCAGAGACGGGGCTTGTTAGTGCTGGCACAGGTAAGGGAGGGTGCGCAGGTTGCTCCTCTGGTTGCATAAAAAGAGCGTGCTGGAGAGCCAGAGCCTGGACATCTGACACGTTAGCAGATGGCGTCGATTCTCTCTAGCTGTTGTGGCCTCCATTTTCCACACTTGTTCTTGTCTCTGCCCTGGCTGCAGGGCACTGGGGCATGTCTGCGTGTAGGTCTGTGCTGGTTGAGCTCTCCATGTTAGGGTTTGCCAAATTTAGCAAAACAGTTGTAAGACAGGATGAGTTATTTTGGTAGAGTTGTCCGTCTGAGGGACATCTTTCAATGTTGAAGGGGCTGGAAAATTTTTCCCTGCTTAGAAATGCTCTTTTCTCTGTCATGTCAGTTGTGTTTAAATACCAGAAGCTGATGAGTCTTGTCTGTAGTAGGGCTGGTACATGGAGAGGGGGACTTCCCTGTCATTCCCCACTGTAACTTGGGAGAAGAAAGGGATAACAAACAAAAAGGATGCCTATTTCAAGGATTTTTCAAATCAGTTAGTGATGGTTTAGGATACTGAGAAGTACCTAAAGCAGTTGCTTAATTTCTTCCTCAAATTTCATGCAGTTTGCTGGCAATAGATGAATTTCTCAGAGCACCTGTGTTCCACGTGCACTGGCCGGTGCTTTGGTTAATGTGCCAAGTGGCTATTGACTTCTAAGAGCAGTCTCTTGTTTTCTGCTACATAGGCATTAAGCTTTACAGCCTTAAGTAAACGAATGAATGAGCAGACAAGTTGAACAGCTTTTAGGTGGTTGTAAGTTGGGTCCCTATAGCGAGAGCTTTCTGAAATAGCTGCGCTTTGCTGAAGAGCTTTCAGAATCAACTTCCAGTTAATATATTCAGCTTATGCTTGATGGGGCTGGCTGTCTTCAGATCACATTTCTACTTTCAGAATGCAGTTCTTGCTTTAATCAGCAACACAGAGTGATCAGGTACTTTTTATTATTCCATGGATATGAGCTGGCAAGAGGTTTCTCGTGCATCAGCTGCCTGGTGGAAGGGAAAGCACACAAGGCAGGAACTTTGATATGAGGAAGAGAAGGATTGCATCTTGTTCCCCAGTGGGTTTGTCCAAAAGAAGTAAGCAGAAAGGCACCTGGAAACTTAGACAAAAAGATTTCCTTCAGAGTGCAAAGGGAGCATAGCTTTAGCTCTCCTGTGCCATGGAGATGATAGCATGTACTTTGTAACAGAGCTTCATCACTGCATGCCTTTTGTTGCCTTATCAAAAAAAAGGGGGGAGGGGGGCATTCACAGAGCACACTGTATTTCCAGTGCTTACTCTTCAAAAAGAAAGTAAATTTACCAGTTATATTGGTGAACAGAATGAAAGTCTTGAATATCTAATAAAAAATATTTGATTTAGAGTCTTACGTGAGTCTTTAGGTGTTAGTTAGTTATCCAGGCAAAAGTGTTTCTCTGAGTGGGATGTGAGATGACAGCATCTCTCAGAAATACAGTGTTCCTGTACAGACTTCTGTCCTTACCTCAGAGTCCTTTCTGCCATAGTGGGAGGTAGGAGGATGGTTCTGGAACTATAGGGGTTTCTAAATTACTTTCTACAAGATTTTTGTTGTCCACACTTGCTGAAGAACTTGTGATAGTCATGATCAGATACAAGGCAGTGGACCCAATAAACCCGGTTCAATGTTGTGTAAAGATTTCTGGTTTTCCTGCCCATTTCTCCAAGAACCAATCCATTTTTGTAAAAGAGGTGTTCTAATTCTAGTGTGGTGCTAAAAGGGGATGATAGTCTTCATTTGCATGAATAAATTGGCTCATGATTTGCACTAGAAAGTTGATGGTTAAGTGAAATAAAAGCGGTTCCACAGGATTTTATTAATAAATAGTAGAAAAACACCAACTAACCAACAAACCAGCCGATCAAGCAAACAAAAAACCACCAACAATAGATCCAGCAGTGGATTTGTTTGGCAGCGCCTTTTCCTGGAAGCTGTTAGACCTTTTCAAGGTAGCTATTTTTGAACTTCACCGAAAAGCCTTAAAACTTAATAGCAGCGAGTCTAGCAAATGTGTCAGCACTTTACAGAGATGGCACTCACTGCGTGTCTTAACATGCGTGCAACACAGCCAGCACGGCTGCAGGGCATGAGGCTGTGTTCTTCCTACTTGGGGCTGATTTGGGTAGAGCTTGCCAAGCACTAACTTTTTTTCTCTTTTTCTTTTGCTTTTTTTTTTTTTTTTTTTTTTAACGGAATGTCACAGTACACCACATGGGACAAATATTTCCCTATTTTAAAATAGGTGGGAATTGCCAGGAAGGGGTCGGCAGGCACTTGTGGGGTTTCTCCAGCGGTGCAAGTGCTCCATCTACAGTCAAACCCCCTGCTAAGGCGAGCGCTATACTAGGTCAGTGCTTTCCTTTGGTTGTGTCCATACAAGGGCCACGAAGCTAAAACCCCCCTCAGTGAGCCCACCAGTGTGATTCTAAGTAACCAGCTTCCAGCAGAAAATTGTCACCTACCATAACGTCACCTCCCAAAGAGTAGCTGCTTTTTTTTTTTTTTTTTTTTTTTTTAAGAACTTGGCTTGTTTGTTCAGTGAGGAAGGGTAAGGTTGCTGCATGTGAAGGGGAGCGGCGACAGGGGGGAGTTAAGAAAAGCTGTAGAAGTCAAAAGCAAAGGTTGGCATAAGGGAAAAATGAGCGTGAAGTTGCCGTGTGTCCGTTTAGATGGGCAATTGGAAGATGATTTCCATCACTGTCAGTGTGGTGAGGCTTGAAGAGCTGCCCAGCAGCAGGATGGAGGAGTGAGAAACGCAGCTCATTTAAAGTGATCTGTATAAATTGGGGTGAGATTATGCAGTAGTGGCTGTGGTACCCAGGTGCTGGATTTGGTGGCTCAGGTGGTACCTCTCAAGCCAGCAGTCAACAATGTTGTTGGGACAAACAATTAAAACATTCAAGAGGGCAAAAGCATTCAGTCTCTTACTGATTTTTGAGGGGTTCTTTTTTTGAAAGACTCCAGTTGAAGGGCTTGTGAAAACAAAACAATGTGTTCTTACAGAGATCTGGCCAGATCAACAGCAGCGAGGAGTTTTCCCATGTAAGCCTGCCAGTGTGCCTCCATTCAGAGTCAGAAACACATTCCTGGGGTAGGAGCATAATTCAGTCAGCATGTCTGCTAATTGGCCTCTGTGGCTGCCACTGCGGCAACAGATAAGGCGTTATTTACCCAAGAGAGAGAAACACAATCTTGAACCCATCTTAAACACAGTTCAATTTAAGGACAAGAAGTAGAACATTAGGAATAATGATCTTCACTTGTTTAGCTTTGTTCCTAGGTGAAGATGGCAAAATTGTTTAACAAGAAGCAGAATACTTACTAGGTATGTGTGTGCTGGTTTTTAAAAAGAATGAGAATGGTATGTGCTTGTTTATTGCTAGTACTGGGATATCTTCATCAGTCTGGTGCAGTACATGTTGAGCAGATGATATTTTAAGATTTTTCTAAAGGGACAATTCAATAACCTGGTATTTAGGGAGAGTCTGAAGAGATGCCTGGGGAAATCACTGACCCAGTGATGTTTTAGTTTTTGATAAACTGTGGAAGATCAGGCACATATCCCAGAAAAGCGCAGCAAAGAGTTATTTGTCCAGACATCTGTCTGAAACAAAACAGAGGGGAAGCTCCCGGGACATCAGTGGTGCCTTGAGAGCTGGAATGACTCTTGAGAGGGTTTTATGGGACATAATTCTTGTCAAGCAAGTGCGACTTGGAGGAATGACAGGCTTGGGTTTCATAGCAGCCCCGAGTGTGTATGTATATGCTTCACAAAAGCCTGTCTTGTTGCTCCAGAATATCATTACTATATCCTTAGAGCACGTGTCAGAAGGATTAAGAACCAGTTAGCAGAGTTTTATTAGTAATAGTTAGTGGGAATCCCTATCAAATAGGTGTTTGAGATTCTTTTCCTCTGCAGCGATCGGTGCTACTCAGTGCTTTCATGAAGGTCTGGAAGCAATTGCGGTGACGGCTGTTCAGCAGCAGTGAATCATACACAGCACGGCAGATTTCTTGGGGCCTCTTGCTGGAGGAGAACAACAAAAGCATTTCAGTAAGGCAAATCTGAAATTGCACATCCAGGAATAAGAAAGGACTTCCAACGAATAGAGGACTGTATTCTTGAGGCACAAAAGGGTTTTAGTGATTGTAGTGGACAAGCAGTTCCAAAGAAATTCTCAGTGGGATGGGTCAGAGGCCTCCTGTGGTGCTTGATGGGATAAAAGACAGATGCTCAGTACAATGTGTGTGGATGTACAGAAATACACTTGCACGCAAACATTTTTTCTTTATGCAGTGTTGATGAAATAGATGCTGGAATACTTGGAATAATGTATCCAGTTTTGGTGCCAATGTTTCCTTTTCTTTAAAAAAAAAAACCCAAAAATTAAAAAAACACGTAACCAGGCAAACCAAGAACTACATAAAGAGTCTAAAGGCTGAAGGAAATACCTTGAGTTTTGGAAGTCCTTACTGGATATTTACTGTAAATAAACACCTACAGGTAGAGAAAAGGTTGGAGTCTAAGTGTCTAAGATCTGAGACCCATTCTTTTCAGCAGAGCGAGAACAGTAAGTATGTATGAATGGCAGATACTTTCCCCAGAAGAGCCGGGGAGATGCATGACTCTACTGCTGGGAAATAATTTTATGCAAACCAAGCAGTTGGTTCTCTGTTCTGTAGTATCTTTTAGGAGGAAGCAAAGAGCTGTATTCACAGTGAGGTGACTGTGCTCAGTAGAGTGGGAATGGTGAGAAATACAAGTCTCCAGTGAATAGGCAGTGAGACCAGTGAGCCCTGGAATGGGTAGCACATGCAGCATTCCCCCCACCCCCTGCTCAGCGAAGTTACCAGCTGCCCTTTCTTAAAGATGGGTGTGCGTCTTAGTCCTTCCCCTCCCACCTCTAGGAGTTGGAAAAGGTCGCTCATGAGGATTTTTGGCTTTCTGAGTGGTACTGTCAGTGGGTGCCAGGGTGCTTCCCATGCTCCTGGGCAGCTCCCCAGCGAATCGATACCCTCCAGGCACAGCACTGTGGCCAGGCAGGTCCTGCATCTCCAGCTGTGCTTGTGCTCAGGTGCAGGATCAGCATAAAAGCAGCAGAACACTTGGTTGCTTGTCCTGTGTTTCATGGGCTGCCTAGGAGCAGCAGAGGACCCTGCTGTGCCATAATCAAGTACATTTCAGAGTTCCCTATTCCAGATCTTCACACAGAAGAAACTCTGTTCTCATTCCTCATCAAGCCCCCAAGCTGGCTAATAAGGAACAAATTCAATGTATTCCAAGCACAGGGCAATCTGTCTTAGCAATGATCTTAATAAAGTCTAGTCAGCAATAAACCCTGGTAGTCAGAAGTGATTTTCCTTGAGTGTCCTGATTAGGGAATGCTGTTCAATTATCTGGATTCCAGCGAGCAGCTGGCATACATGCTGCAGACAGAACGGGAGAGTGGGGGAGAGGTCTTTAATTATCTTCAAGTCAGCAAAGATCAGTGTGTTGAATCAAAACAGATGGAGTGTATAATCCACTAGCAATACTTGTGATTGGGTAAATATAGTTACATGGCAGAGAGGAGGAAGGCAAAGCAAATGGAGAGGAATTTCCTTGTGGGTAGGCTTTGAATGTTGGTATATTTACCCTGTCACTGGTAGCCAAGGTGGAAGCGGGAAGTGTAAATACAGCGTGAAGAGTGAACCTCTGTGGGGACTTACAAGGCCACTCTGGGGAAGTGGCAGGGTTTGGGAGAGTCACTTCCTTGCAGAACCTTGTGCTTTGTGTTCCGCTGGCCATGGCTGTGTTACAGATGGCAGGTTTGTGAGTCTCTTGGTTCCAGAGAGTACAGGTTTAATTCCTTTTGTGGGGTGCACTTCAGGCATTTCTGCAGCGACTGCAAATCAGGCTGGACTTGTCAGACAAAGTAATTAAAGACATTCTCTGGAAAGCTTTGAGCCAGTGGGATGTGTGACAAAGGCACCGTACAGCTGCTGGATGGAGTGGGAATACTGGTGGGAGTTCAGTGCTCTTTCTGGTTCCCAGTTGTGAGGTTTGCAGCTACACTCTGAGCATGTCCACTCAGCATCGGGCGGCAGTGGGAGGACTGACCTGAGCAGCTTGCCAAAGCCCAGCAAGAACTTCCAACTAGAAGCCCCTGTGATTGCCTAGACTGATTTATGGGGTTTTCTGTGGTGATGCAGACTTCAGGTGTCTGCTAGGGACAGGACTGACCCCAGTGGCCCTTTCTGCAAGGGGTGCTAGCTGGGTGTTGGAACGGCACAGAGCTGTGTGGAGGCAAAAAGTCACTGGTGGTAGGATAGGAAAAGCTGTTGGACCCTGAGCGCAGCTGAGCGTGCTGGTGTGTGCTGTGTGCTGAATTGCAGGGAAGGTTTTGTATGCACAGGCACTGCTGCGTGTCTTGGACAGGGACCCAGGCCAAACCAGTGATCTAGAGGATTCCTTCAGGCATAGCGAAGTGTGCATGGAAGACTGGCATGGGGTACCTCTGCTACTACTTCTAAGCCCCAGTGATAAAGGCACTGTAACTATTATAATTTGTTTAACTCTGAAGTGCATTTTAGTGACTAATTTTTCATCTTGTTATGTCAGTGCAAGTGTTTGATCAATAGATGGAAAAAGGCAGCAAGAGCAGCATCTGGCAATGTGGTTTCTTCACCTGGAGACTGCTTACCCTCATGTGGCTGTATGTCTGCTCCCCAGTTAGAGCTTAAATGGTACAAGCCAAAGGAGAAATGAATCAAGTGCCTGTGGTGTGTGTAGAGGCTTCTCCTCCCTTTCATCTCTACTGTGTGGACAGGAGATGGATTTGAGATGCTGTACACCAGAAGCAGCACTAAACAGAGCTTTGGGTGAAGTACTGCTTTAATTTTGTGGCAGACTCTTTGATAGAGGCATCATGCTTCCTGACTGAAGGATGGCTCAATAAGGAAATGAAATGCTGCTTGGGGAGGAGCCTAGAGGTGAGGTGAGCTTTGCCGCACTGTGTTACGGGGAGGTTAGCTAGTGCTCCGGCGAAGCTCTGGTTGCAGGTTCATACAGCCTAGGTGTGAGATGCCAGAGGCAGGGGCTGCCACTGGTGTGTGTTTCTCGTTCTGCAGGTACCCTTGCACCTCATAATGCCCTCGGGTAACCTTGGACCTCTGCTTTTCAACTGCCTCTTGTCCTTTAAACAGGACCATAACAGAACAACGAGCATCCTAAAGTGCTTGCCACCTCCTAACTGAAACAAGCCAGAAGCAAACTGGCTTTTCCTCGACTGCGGTTCTGTTCCTTAAGTTCCCTGTATCAGTCCCCCGTCCCTGTCATGTGTCCCCTCCCAACACAGATCTTCTGGCTGCCTTTACTAGTATGTAGAATGACTGAGCAGCTCTTCAGGTGTAACTTGCTGGCAGTGAAAGACATCTCAGGCTGAAGAAAGGTTGAGTGGCAGGAACATGTTCTGCTGCTGTAAGAGCACATCCATAGGCGATATGCAGCAGACGGTGGTACCCGTTGGTGTGGGGCTACGTTGTGGACACGCTGGTATCTGCCTGTAGCATAAAGCTGCAGCCTCAGCACGGGGTGGGGTGGGCAGTCCCCACGGGAGCCTCGCTATTAGGGTGCACCGTGATGCCCGAGTCCCCCCCAGCTGTTAATTCAGAGCAGGGCAGTGAGTCGTGCACTGGCGAAGCTGTTGCTGCTTCTTGATGAGCGCTAGACACAGGTGCTGGAAAATATTTTAAAGATTGCTGTCAGGACAGTGAATGGGCAGGTTGGCCACTGTTGAGTAATGCCTTGCACATGTGGCAAGAAGTCCGGCGACAAGCCAGAACATGCTGGGCTGGCTTCCTTCAAGAGCTGCCTTTGGTGTGTCAGAGCACGGAAGGAGGCAGCCTGCACCATGGGGGCTGACGGCTGGAGGAAAGCGCTTCCTGACACATTTACATCGAGTGAGATGCAGTATTACATGGCTGAAGTTGCAGGGATGTGTTGACAGAGTTGGCAGGGTGGAGGGGAACAGGACAGTTGGCCCATCAAAAAATGTGTTGTATTCAGGCTAATACAATTTTAAAGATAGGGGTTTGTACAAAGAGATTCAGAAGTACTTTTTCTCATTTAAGCTAGCTCTTTTGGGGTGGAGAGAAATCGGCCTCAGACATAAAACCATGTACTGATGTACAGTCGTATGCTTAAGTATGTACTTTGAAAACTAAAAGGGGGGGGGGAGGTGCAAACCCCCTTATTGGTAGAAGAGGCAGTAGGTGTTTATCCTTTCTGGCTGCTTCCTTGTCCTGTTTGAGTTGTCTCCTAGGATTTGTTGTCATTTTCCAACCCTGGCCAAGTTCAAACAGCCAACTGTAGGAAACCAAATCCGTATTTCTATGGCATTCAAGTGAGCTTTCTGTGTAAAACTGTCTATTTTTATAGCTCTTCGATTAATAAAGATGCTTTGGTTGAGAGGCTTTTCTCAGAGTCCCATAGGAGTTTGGAATCCATTCCCAACTCTGAACGAGACCCAAACGTGCCTGTGTAGTTGGAGGTATTATTTGAGAAACACTGACTTTTCTGAGTGCTTACTGTGAATGTATCAGTATAAAACTTAATCAAATGAGGGAAACTGATGCAGAAATACCTTTTTTATTAGTAGTAGGTGAAGCTGAAAAAACCCCACAACTCTACCTCAAATGTAAAGTATTTCTATCATTTCTTTAACAGAAGTGTCTCAGTTTAGGGGTTACTTTAATACCGTGAATAACAAGGGACTGGCTTGGAGAAGGAACTCTTTACTTTTCCTTTCTGGAAGCTTTTCAGCAGTATCCCAACACTTGAATACAAGAGTAAGTGAAAAATGTCCTCTAAGCAACTCCATTAAAACATCAGTTCCCAGACCCAAAGTAATTGACAGGAGAGGCATGGGTAAAGAACAGAAAAGGCTTTATTATATTATATATAGACAGATCTGATTGTTGCCACTGTATGGGGAAACGCACTGTAATCTCAGTTCAGGTTACACTCAGTAGAGTAACTCCCAGGATCGTGGGTCAGTAGGGAGCAGCGCCACACCGAGTTACGGCATATTCTTGAACAGATTACAGAGGATTTGGATATGCGAAACAATTTGTATTAAAAAAAAAAAAAATTGGCTTCTATGACTGTGACTGGATTACTGCTTTGTACATGACCTACCCCTTTCATTTTCTTTATAACCCATCCCCCAATAGCTAAATGAAAGAGAAATCTTAAAAATGTATCTCTCTGCTGTTTGTTTTCTAGTAAGGCAGTGAAATCTTCCTTTTAAAATACTGGGCGTTTTTCAGGGTGAAGTTTTCACCAAGAGGGCAAGCTGCTTGTGTCCAGAGATTGGGAACAGTGTCATCACTTCACCGCAAAGTGCCCTTTCTAGTCTGAGGGATCCAAAATTATGTTGTGACCTCTATAATCCCCATTTTCTGGTTTTTGTTACCAGTCTTACTAGTTTACTGGAACAGGCCATCAGTGGTGTGATCAGAAGCAGCTCTATTTCAGTAATCATCTTACTCTGAGATGCTTTCAAGATGGAGCTGTCAAAAGATTTTTCTTTTTAAAGGCCCAGTTGAGCACTACAAGCAAGCATATGTACAGAGCCAAAATAAGTCACTGCTCTCCTCTGTGATTGTTGTTCTTGTGTGCAAATAAGTAGTGGCTTCCCAGGAAAAACTGGAATAGTTCACATTCAGAATTATTAGTACCATGTGCATTTGAAAATGTACTTGAGAACAGGTACAGGACTCTTAAGAGCACTGTGAAATACTTATCCTTAATAAAATCTGAACAGAAAGCATGGTCTCTGTGAAGCAGAGGGAACAAAAATACTCTCCATAGCTTAGTAGGTCTTACAATTTTTAAAAAAGAAATATGCAGTGTGGGTGTTTAAGTACATACATTAACTATTAGAATGGAGGAGCATAATTAGAGAAAACTATTCTGTAACTGACATTTAATTTAAAAATATTTTCTTCTTATTCAACTCCAAACAAGGCATTGTAAAATACTGTGCTGAATTTAAGAGGTTACTTTTTTGCAAAAAGCTTGCAGTTTTCTTGTTCTGAGAGCTTGGGCAGATGTGGTCCTCACCCACACACCATCCCTCCTAGGTGGTCTGCTGTCCCTGTCCACCCCTGGATATAACAGCGGTGTACAGCTGCTGTCTACCTGATCCTGTGCCATTCCGTGTGCTCCAAAGAGGCTTAAGTAGTTTGTAGCTGAACATAGAAAGGGTAATCTTACATGTGCTGTAGTATCTGTTTAAAATAGGCTAATGAATGTAGTATGCAAGTACTTTAATTTGTTGGCAGGCACATGATTGTTTTTTACATTAAAAAAAAAAAAAGTCCTTCCAGTGTAAGTCTGCTTACCCTTAACTGGAACAGTTTTGATGGGAAGCATAAGCCACTTGAATTTACAGAGCATCAGGGAGACTATCTGACTGTAAAAACCCACAACGCAGAAAAGACCTAAGCCGGTAACTCATACTCTGTAAGCTCCTGGTCTGATACCCAGCCCCCCGTGTTTGCATAGCTTTCCCTCTGGAGAGGGGGTGATTATAAACTCCTTTCCCACACCTTTCTACAGCTGCCCCCTTTCAATACTCACCAGCAGTGTATGTGCAGTGTCACTGATGAGTTTAGTGACCTTGTCACTGGTGCCAGCAATATGCATTTAAGGGACCCCAGCTATTTCTTTTAACGTGTTTTTTTAAGAGTTTGGGTTAGGGATTTGGGCCCTTTCTTGAGCTTCCTGGAGAAAAGCTACTTTTCTGTTCAGTTGCCATATTAAACAGTTTACACACTACCACTGGTGTCTTTCAGATTCCTCCTAAACACATACAGGATGTATAATAACAGTAACTCTAGATGAGTATCTGAAGTCAGGATTATCTTTACCGTGAGGCTCTTGCAGCACAGAACATTCACCCATATAAAAACATGGGAGGCAGAAATGATCCCAGTTTGGATTTCTAAAGCAGCACCACATAGGGAGCTATATTTTACTACCAGAAATACCACTTTAGTTCTTACACTTCAACTTCTCAGTGTTCTAGGGAGCAGACGGTAATCCTACAGAATGAGGGAAATGGGGTTTGAGGATTTTTGTTTTAATTAGTACATTCGTAACACAGAACTATGGCAGTATCATCTTTTAAAATTAAGACATGAATATGAATGAGAAAACTAGACCAGGGTAATTAATCCTTGCAGGAAAATGTTTTCTTGTCTGTGCAAGAAAATGAAAACAAATGCAGGTGAAATATTCAGAAACCCCAAAATCAAATTAGGACCGTAACATGTGCAAGCATAAAGGATGATCAAGGACTGAGTGTGAACTAAAGCTTAAGACCTAAGAACTCCAAAGTTTTTATTGATGCGACGTCTCTGTTTGAAGAAAAATAAAGTTAATGAAATTTACATGATGATAAACTTCCAAGCTTCCACAGATTTTTCATAAACAAAAAACATTCATGATTCAGTGAACCACAGCCAACAGTAAGGCCCTACCAGTTTTGCAGACTGATTTAATCTTTGAGGAGGAAGGAAGGAGGGCACTTTGATTCAAGTCAGATGGGCTAGGATGAACTGAGCTGTCAAATTCAATGTTCTGCTCACTTTGTAAGCTTAGGAATTTGAGTCTGGATGGGTGTTGAAATAGTTTCTGATAGCTTTACATTAAGCCAAACCTTCAAAAGTTGGGCAATAAACAAAGACAGGAAATAGAGAATCCAAGTAATGCTGGATTTGTTACAAAATCAAGGGCATATGGAACAAATCTGAGAAACATTTCCAACCATTTGAAAACTTGCAGATAAAACAGTATCCCGAATTCAAGACATGATGCTAAGCCTTTCAATGTTACCTGGAAAAATTATCTCCATCATTTGAGGTTAGGACTGACGCTGTAGCCAACAGCTCAATGAGTCTGTGATTTCCAGGCTCTCAAGTTAGATCTGAGGCTAACAGGATCTTCATCAGTGGTGGAGGCAGCAACAGCTGAAGGAACAGGCTGTGGCTTTTCCAGTGGATTTTGAAGTTTTGTTTCTGAAATGCTAAATTCCATCATGGGCTCTTTCATCTCCACCACAGGTGCAAAAAAACAGTAATGCTAATTCCAGCAATCCAGATCCTATTTCATATGCAGAAATTAACCCAAAGGCAAGTAATAAAAATGCATACATCATCCCATTCAATTATTCAGCAGTTTTGCAGACATACCAGAAAAAAAAACTAGTTTCATTATAAAAATTGTCTATGAAACAGTCTAACTTGAGTTTTTCTCCATGGATCATAATTCCACATGTGCTGCTGGATCTGTAGAAGAGAAGAGAAAAAAATGAGCACTCTGTTTCCAGCTGCCTCAATTGGCAGAGTGGTTTGAAAATTGGTATATAAACCCCCAAAGACTTGTTCTTTGCAAAGTTACCAGTGACTGAAGAACAATTCATACCCATTGGGCATAGCGGTGCTTTAATTAATGGTTAAGATAAGGCCAAGCTTATAAAATTGCGGGATCAGGGAGGGTCTTTAACAGAACTGGCACAAGTATGCAATATAGCTCTCTGTTAGAGTCTAAGTTTCAGTCAGGCTAAGTTACACCAGCCTCAGCCAACAAGGCTTTCTGGCCCATTAAAACACACGGATTATTTAACAGAGCCTCCAAGCAAGCCTTGGCACGGCGCAAGCTTACAGTGAACGAGCACACACCTTAACCCCCGTCCAAACAGGCAGGAAGAAGGTCAAAGTAGGGAAACAGAGAGATTACCATGTATGTGTTGTCCTGGCATCTTAGCTGGCGTTCCCATTTCTTTTTCTTTCTGGAAAAGACTCTGGAGCAGTTTGATTTCTTGATCGTAGTCCTGCCATTCTGGAACTATACGCATCGCTGCTTGCAACTTGGGCTCTTTGGTCATTGGGTTATTACACTGTAAACAAAACGCACAAACTGTTCAGACACTTAATGCATAAAAAAGGTTTATTTACCAAATAGAGGTATGGTTCCCTCTGGTGGAATTAATCTGTTGTTGGTGAACAAGACATGCTTGTATTTTAGCTAGAGTACAGTGTTGAAGTCTTTCCAAATTTGTAATAATGCCACTGCTCCAAGTGAGAGAGAGAAAAGCTGAAGGAAAAATCTCGAAGTGCTGAAAACATGTAAGTAACAATACAGGATGACATGCCTAGATCAGAGGAAGGGAAATGCCTCTAAAACCGGTCACTGTATTTTACTATGGTTTTTTTACATTACATTACAGAATGAGGGAGCCATGCTACACTTACCAGATCAATGGTTTTTGCTCTCTTCTTTGAGGAATCATCACACCATGTTTCACACCACAGCCACTCCTGTGGGAGCGATTTAATTGGCACCTGGTGGATCATGTTGTTAGGCAAATCCTGTTGTAAAGAGCAAGAGTTAGTAGCAGTTCCCACAGGGTGCAGGGTAGGAGGAACCACACCTCAGCCAGCCAGTACTGAGAAGTTTAACTTGTGTAGCTTTTTTCCCAGTGCAAATGAAAAGTGATGTATCAACTTTCCATGCCAAACAAAGTCCTTTGGAAAAAAACCTGCATACAACTGTTATTCTTATTTTGTTGGAATTCAATTACTTAGCAAACAGTATTAAAGCAGTAATATGAATCCAGTATTAAACCTGTACTGGACCAGTCTGGAAGACTATTATTAATTAAAATCATTGTGTTATTTTTTCCATCCACCACAGTACAAGCCTTCCTCCCATGTTATTAAGTCAGTGCACAGTAAAGCACTCTGAGCTGGGTAGCTCCAGAAACAAGTATCCAGCTGCATTATGTATTTATCTTGGAGTATACTGGAAAATTTGATAGTCTTAAGACATTTAAGGGGAAGATGTTGTTTCCACCCACCAGTGAAATCTGATGCTATCAACATATGCCTCATTCGAAGGGACTGCTGCTGGCATCTGGCTGTGATTGAAGTTTGGCCAGGAATGGAGAGGTCCCAACCTGCCATCATACCCCAGTAAAACAACACAATAAAAACACACCTGATCAAGGTTGGACAGACTGTTGGGATCTTGACTAAGGCCCTGATACTGTCCTCTGAGTCGATCGCCAGCTGCTATCTTTCTGAACTTCTTCAGATCCACAACATACAGAGCACTACATGGAGATGATGCAATTAGTAATGACATTTGATTGATGGGTAACTTACTGCAGCCCCAATAGACCCCGAGATATAATACGCTAAAACAATCTCTTGGTGGCAGTACATCAAATTATCTAATACAAGGCAGGAGAGCAGTTCTAACAAGATCATGGCACATACAAAAAAAAAAAAATTGCAACAAGTCTATCTTAGCTTTGCTGTCATGCAGTCCCTTCTTCCAACATTTGTTATTAACAAATGAAGATGTCTGGTTAGTTAACACTTCAGTTCTTTTAACACTTCAGTTCTTCATCTGTAAAAGCTGTAGCATACTGAAAGTAACTTCAGTGTCCCTAGTGCTTCAAATGGACCATAGGCAATGGAACCTTGAAGAGGCAACAGTAAGCAAAAAGTGGTTCACTGCAGTGTTGTTTGTATACCTCAGCTAGTTTTCTGCTAGTTCTATGTAGTAGTAACAAAAGCTTTCTCCCTCAATTTTGAAAAAGCTGAATTCTTCAGTACCTGATATGGTATTTTCTTCCAGCTAAATGACTTGCCCAGTAACCTGATTTCCAGAACCTGTAGCCATCCATTTCTCTTCGACTGTCACAGAACGGAGTATATCCATAAGGAGCACCATCTAGATTGAAATCTCTTAATTCCTTCAGATCCGTGCGCACAATCTGAAGAGAAAGAACATTTTAGTTTTATTTGTAGAAGCCTGCCGCAGGTCATTTTGAAATGCTGGTCAGGATTTAATCCAATTCAGTTACCTGTTACGCTGCAGTCTTTTGCATTGTGTATATGTAGTAAAGAAACACAGCACAAAAGGCATTGTCTCCCCTGCCCATAGAGCTGAAGCAACTAAAATACAGCTTAAAATAATCTGATAGGGGCTTGGTTTGACAGCCGAAGTGCCAAGTTGTTGCTTAATAAGCAGCAAGAATTCTCACTAGACATGAACTCTACTGTGATCCTTTGTATCCCTTCCTCTTGAAAGTCTGCAAACCCTTCAGGGACGAAGGCTTTGTAATGTCTTTTTGACACAGATGTTGCGGCAGTTACACTACTCTAAAAATAACACTCTGGTGGGAAAAAAACCACCATATTAATACCTTTTTTATAATCAGAGCAATAATTACCTAAAATTTGACCAGCAAAGCTACAAATTTATCCAAGGTGACACTTCAGCTATCCATTACAAGCTGTAATGGTTTTAACTGACGGGATCATACTGCACATGTACCAGAACACCTAAGGCATTTCATACTTCTGCATTGATAATCTGTACTTCACTGTTTCATATATGTTTTCAAAGGAGTATTTTGGGCAGCTCTCACTGCACATATATCCTGTAATTCCAAACCTTTCAGGCAGTAAGCACATCCAAAGCCTTGTAGACACAGTTTGCTCTGCAGCAGGGCTCAGCTCCATGCAGAGCTAGGGTCCCGCTAGCTCCTCCGAATGCCACCCAGATCCAGCCAAGTTAAAAGCAGGGGGGTGAGAGGGGGCAGGGCATTCTGTGAGTTAGGAAAATACTTCATGTGGTAAGTGACCGGCAGGCTGGGAGAACAGGTGGGACTGGAAGAACGGAAGGGTGAAACAAGAATCTTATTTGGCAAACTAGCCCAAATCACAGCGAGTGATGAGGAACCAAGCAAGGGTTAAAGACAGGCCAGTAAAACCAATCTTTGTGGGAACATACGGAAAAAACAGCGCTCGCTGATGTGCTGCTATAGTTACAAAGTCAACCATCAGTCATGCCTGCAAAGGGCTCAAACTTGCAAGAAATTGTATTCAGAACATAATATTCTTAGAGGAAAAAAAAAATAAAAGAAAAAAGGAAAAGATCAAGTCATTCCAACCTCTGCGTTACCTGATCAGCATCCACAAACAGGATTTTATCAACAGCTAATGGGAAGAGCACATCTAGGAAGAGGATCTTGTAACCCCAGATGATGCGCTGTTTCTCTGTTTGCTGATGAAGCCAGCGTGGCCATTTATACTGGACAAGCTCATACTGGAAATTATACTTCTCTGCCATGTAAGGGATGAACTCCTGCAGAGGGAGAGGGGGGAAAAAGTAGTTTATCTCATTTCTTTGCTCCTCTACCAGAAAAAAGAAAAGTGCATTACAAGAGATAAGATTTCAGTTCTAAGGCATAGAACATTAGAAAATGAAATACAACAAAGAAAACCGTTTCATTGTTACTTCAAACAATGACATAACCCCAAACTGAACAATCAGTGCAAACTGTAAAGCCAACTATCATAAGGCAACTAAATATTTTGGCATTTTTCCCCACATAATTACTTATGAGCCATTTTATAGTCACCCACAGATCAGTTTAAAAGAATGCATTACTCAAATAATAAAATTTCACAGATGGGAGAATTATTATTTAGGACTGTTACACAAAGCAGTGTAAATGGGAATAATAAAATGAGAGAAAAAGAATCGGGAGACATTTTTTGCTGGAACAGCTTGGCCCACTGTCAAATCAGTTGAGCTTATTATCTGTGAGGCTCGTTCTGACCCCGGGGGAGGCCAGGGTGAGCCAGGGGGGGGATGCTGCTGCAGCAGGGCTGCGGGGGGAAGCACACAGCAGCACCACCCAAGAGGTGACTGCCAGCAGGGTCACAGCACAGCCCAGGGATTACACCAGCAGAGACACTGCCGATTACGGCCCCTTGGTTTATGCTGAACAGGTGAGATCCTCTAAGAAATGCTACTTCCTAATATTGAAATGTTAGACGTTGCACATTCCTGAAAGTTTTAACATCCATTTACCTCTGGATTCTGTTTTGCATCCTGCTGTTCACGTTACGATACATCACATAATCGGTAAGTATGCCCAGGTGTACTCATTTTGGGCCTGTGTCACTGCCATGCGCTGTTCACGCACCCTGGGCAGTCTGAAACGTGGCCTTCGTGTCTCCTCTTACAAAGCTCTCTCCACACCTAGTCACAGGCACTGCTTCTCTGGTAGGGGCTGGGGGTTTTTCATATGATCTTTCAACCCTTCTCTATTAGATGTAAGTTTATAGCCCTGAATTTTATCTTAAAATCTATACCTTTGTCGTGTGAGTCACAAAAAAAAAGTTCAAATTCTGTCAAGTACAATTTTCCTAATAGGTGCTGTTCTCTTGAATATTTACCTTTTGCATGAGTCCACTGTCAACCTGTTACTTCTCAAAGCTTTCTAGGCAGAACCACCAGCTTATACCAGCTCAGTGCTTTGTAAAAATAGAAGGTATACGGCCAGGTAACTACATAGCTTTACACAATAGCGTGATGCCCAGAGGTTGCAGGTTTGGTTTTGGGTTTTTTTAACTTTTTCCCCACCATAGAATAAATTTCTAACCAGTAACAAACCTTGAACGTAGGTGATAAGTAGTTCTTCAGAAACCAAAACTTTAAAGGAGTCTTAGTGTGTTTCAGCACAGACAACATCATTATGCTATCAAAAGAAAAAAAATAAGGCATTTAACAGGAACAATTGCCACCCACTAGGATCAGCTGTGTAACAGATTACAAATTGCTATTTTACATTAGCCTAACTGCAGTTAATGTGTCAGGTAACTGATCTTCACGCATGAAGAAAAAGTGGGGAGCGTCAGTCTATTGCAAATTGCTTAATTTTATCTATAAAATTACTAACACACACACGCACACACACACAATCTATATATTTTAACTAGTCATAGAATAGACAACCTGTTGGCTTTCAGTCCTTTAAGAACAGAAGCTCAGATTCTTTTCCAAAGCAACTATGACTTATAACTTAACAACACATTTTTATTTGGTTATATTGTAGTGAGAAAATTTAGGACAGCAACATACCATCTATTAAACTAAGTCTATTTTGAAGGTATGAATGTTATGCAGACAAAAGTTCCTATAATAAAGTAGATGCAAAATCTAGAGCACTTGTGAGCTGCTGAAAAAGCGTTGTTTTTTTTTTTACATTCTTGCAAGTTCTAACCTTTTTCCTTGTGGTAAGAAGGGCACACAACCACCATTTGAGACCCCTGGATTATAAATTCTGAACTAACCGTAGGAATCTTTCATATAGGTGTCCTGAAGCCACAGAGAATATATTTAGTACATCATCTTTATCTTGTTTTGCATCTTCATTCTTTTGTCCCCCTGTGAATCCCCTGAAAGGACAAATGTTTTTATGTAAAGGACAAGACAGTAAGGGCCAGCTATATAGGAAGGAGCGCAACAGATTATAAATGGCAGCAGTGTTGGCCTAACACAGTACAGCTGCAGGGTTTGGTGTCCCCAGGCTGGTCAGGGAATCCTCCACAAGGCCGCACGCTGCAGACACAGATGTGGAAGACCCAGTAGCTTATGTATGAAGACCTATTTAGATGAAAGACTGCTGGCCCAGATGCAGCTCCTGGAAATGAACGAGGTTTTCAGGCTCCCAGGTAGCAGTGAGGGTAAAGGAAGGTAGGCAGGTGCAAACCAGTAGCCCAGTTCTCTGGAAACAGAGAGGTCCTATGAAAGACAGCCCTAAATTCAAACAGTCTTAATAGACAGCTATAGAATATCGCAGACATAACTGCATCATCAAGTAGTTTCCCAGTTTCAAAAGACTTGCAGGTTAATATTGAGGTAGTTTTACCATTTGAGAGATTCCCAAAATCCAGATTCATTCTCACTGGTACCATCACTTAGCAGATCTTCATTCATCATATCTAGTTTTTTCTGAACCTACAAAGCAGAACATTGCTTTAGTGAGTGAGTGGCACCACATCCTGGGCAAACAGCTACAGAGTGTAACTTTGACACTGACTCTGTCCGCAGCCAGAATCGTGTCTGGTGAGCTGACAGGTAACCGAAGGTGTCCAGAGAAACAGCTCAGGAGGGAACTGTCATTTTCAGAACAGATTTTCAGAAGCTGTTTTCAGACACCAAAGGCACATTAGTCTAGATGGTTAAAATGCTTTGCTAAGAGGTGTTTAGTGACCATCCTTGATGATGGAGACTAGCAAAGAAAAATCCTCAAAGAAACGAACCAACTGTGCTACTCCCCCCACCCCCAAAAAAAACCAAACCCAACACATGTAATTCTCTCCAGTGTCATCAAAAAACCCTAAACAAAGTCTATAGATAATTTCTTCTGTTATTGATACTGTGATGTGAACTTTGTGCCAACTGCCTCAAATGATGCCTGCAGCAAGGGATCATCAGGCCTTAATCAAGTTTCTTCCCCACTATTGATTAGTCTTTTTTAAGAGCAACTCTAGTTTTTAAAAACTCACCTTCACTTTAATGATTTTGCTCTTGAAGTTGTTGAGAACAACAATAACTTCACTAGCTTCAGGTGGAGAGTCTGTGCCATCATGGCTGAAAAGACAGTAAAATACTGACCTTTACTGCAATGCAGAAATAATTATTTCTTCTACACTTTTTTTCTACATGGTATTAAGCCTTAGTACTGTAAAACAGGTTTGAGACATGCAACAAAGTAACAAATACGTCAAGTTGTGCACACGCTGGGTTTTTTAAATGAATTTATTTATTTCATCTCACATAACTTACATTCAGTACAAACTGTAATTTGCTGTTCAGTTCACTATGCTTTGGCAAGGAAACTGTTAAGATTCACATACTACAGTGCCTCCTACCTAGTTCAAAAGTTTCACAAGAAAAAGACTAAAGTATTTCTTATGCTGTCCTACCTGTAGATTCTGTAGATATCCTCAGATCTGCCCTTTCTAAGCCTCAGAGTCCATGCACCAGGATTGGCTTTTAACTGGAAATAACCCTGTGAAGTGAAGAGTATTTGTCAGTTTCCAGAAAATGCGAATGTAGAAGAACAAGTGTTTAAGTCATTTGACCCACTGTTTTATGTCTGAAAATGGTTATTCATAAGCAAGCTGATTCACATAACCTTAAGGCTTTAAAACCCAGGAGAAAAAAACCCAGAAGTTCCATTTGAAATTGTTGCTTTTTCCATAAGAGACAGGGTTATGGAAAGGTCTATCATTATTTGTTAGATAAGAAAAAGTGTTCAGAGCGTGCTGATGTGAACAGTGCAATCCCAAAGTTTTTTTCTGCAAAAGCTTGCCTTCATGAAGGAGTGAGTGGATTTCAAAGCACTGGCTGGTAACTAACTACACAGCACTGCGCAAAAGGTCTGTCTAAAAAACAAAATCTAAATTGATTTTGAAGCTCGACATGCTGGTATTTCATCTACAGCAGGAAATTGTAACATAATTTATATCTTACAAGATCTCTCTTCTACAGAACTTAAATCATTACAATGTGCAATTCAGATATTGTGTACAAATCTTGTTGAAGTTTCAGGTTCCAGATCTGAATCTTTTCTTTTGTGATTTAGACTATTACACCTGCAGAAGATACAAACATTTGTAGTGATGCCTCAGTGTCCCATCCAGTTTTGTACTATAACCCTGTGACCCCAAATACATGCAATTCCATATGTGATCCAGTTAGCTTTAAAAAAAACACACAACAACAAAACAACCCAAAACCTAAAAAAACCAACCACACAGGGCATGTTCCTGGTCTCCTCCTGCCCTTCCACAGCGTAGACACGGAGCGGAGGAATGGGATTCCCAGATACAGCACTGTGTGCTGCAGTACGTACACTTTGGTTTAACTACTTAGAAAGACACCTCCAAGCCATTAAAGCTTTATTCCCTAAAATACACAGTGTGATCACACATAAAATAAGGGTCATCTTCCTTTCTACAATAAGAAATATTACATTATAGGATATATTCTGGCTAAGAAAAGGTGATGAATGTAGGAATTTTAAAATAAACATTTAGCAGCAGTAAACATTTTTTCTTGCTTTCCCTTTAATATATTTACAGATTCAAAAAAAAAACCCCAAACCACAAAAGGCAGTTTACTCAAGTTTCTAACTAACCTTACATGTCAAGAAAATATTCCAGGGGCTAACTTCCCTTGCCATGATCTCAGTCCATTACCTCTCTCATTGCCCAGTGCAGACACTGCAAACAGACTGATCCCTTAAGCAGCTGCCTTACAAAAGCAGCTGCAGGGAACAATCACATGCTTGGATTTCCATCACCTTTTCTCAACCAAATTAAGCAATTCCCATTCTTCGACGCTTGCTTTATTTTCTAGAATGTCAACTGTTCTTGCTGACTTCTCTCCATTTGTTCCACAGATCTCCTGAAGAAATGGGTCCCAAAATAAGACAGCTGTACACCCGAGGCTCACAGTACCCACAGCAGATGGTCTAAAGACTACCCAGTCTAAAAAAAAAACAAACCAGAACCACCTGACCTTCCCTGAAAGAGTCACTTAAGAACACTGGCATCATTATAAGATATTCCTGACGACCCCTCTCAGCAAGCTGAAGGGAAAGGAGTACATCTTGAAAAAGGTAAGAAACAAGTACGCTGCAAGGTTGTAGGCTTAATGTTAGGAATGATGTGGTTCCGATGTTTGCAAGCAGCTGTGCCGTGTAACACCACATATCCGTAACTCACATAGTAGAAAATACTCAGAGGTTTATGCAAGTCATGGTGCTGACTGGAAAACCAGTTACTTGTTGCCAGTTTCAGTCAAATGCTTACCAAGTTGGCCATAACAATAGTATCAACAATGACAGGACTGGTTGAAGTTCCTAGTGTAAACTGGAGTCCCCGAGGTGGCTGTCCAGTAGTAATATCATAGCAGTGTCCTTCCAGAAGCAGATACTCTAACTCATACTCTGCAGCTACAACATTATCCACCTGTAAGGAGAAGATACTGCTGAATTCAGCAATAGCTGCAGAGTGCAAATTTTTAGTGATTCAGTTACTCTCTAAAATAGCCACAGTAATTAAATAACAATTTTACCAGAGTAATTTTATTAAATAAATACCTAGAAAGCCTCAAAGAGCTCAGCTCCTTTGAGTGACAAATTTCATACACATATTCTTAAGTGTCCCTGACCAAAAAGGTTTGAATCTCAAGGGGTGAGATGCTAGGATAAGAGAAGGGAAGGACTGTTGCTCTATTTTATAGTTATGATTTTTTCAACATTTATTGGAGAATGTAGTCAAGTAAGTGATTGGTTTGACATCTCATAAAAAGTATATGATGGGCTCAAGAACGCTGACTCTAAATCTCTTTAAAGCTAGTCTCGTCTAATATTTATTAGGTGAAATAAATGTTTTGTTTTGCTCTGCATTACTCTTAGTGTGCTACGGTACTGTCAGAAATAGCAAATCCTTTTTCCTACATCAAAAAAGTCATGCCAAGGAAGGAAAAACCCACAAACCCAAAAACCTTGGGTCCCTACCAGACTACATTCAGATGTAGCCTAAATAAATAATAGTATTATTTAATAAATAAAGACACTAAATAAGCAAAATATTAGTGAATCTCACAAAGCATCTTCTCTCATTGCACATCCAAAATAACAGTTTAATTGCTACAGCACCAACAGACTGCACATTAGGAATTGGAAATTGTGCATCTGCAAAAGTAAAGCTACTGCTTATTTGGAGGTGCAGGATGGTACTTTGAATGCCTGAAGCGTTTAATCCCCCTCCCAGGCTTTCAGTTAATTTAAGGGGGACAAGGGAATTGGACGCTTGAAACATGTAGTAGTAGCGACCATTTGGTGGCTCGTTTAAGGTGTTTCAGTTAGGTTAAGAGATGAAAAACAAAGAAACCCTCAGCCAAAACAAACCCATACAGCACCACACACCCAAGTTTCCTAGATCTCTGAATAGCTAGTAAAGGATCGGCAATATCAGATTCCCCAATGGTATCAGAGAGATGCAAAAGTAAGAGGAGGCTACTAACACAATGTTCAGGGAGAAAAGACACATCTGTAATGATTACAAGGCCGTACAGACGGTTGCTTTTCAAGAGGCCTGTTGGTAAAGGGTCTCACACTGCTGCCACACGTGCAGCGGGCAGGTTTCTGTACTGCAGGAGTCACCACGCAGCTGGGGCTGCTGTGACCCGGCCCAGGGCTGGGCTGGTTTTGGAGCCTGAACTTCCCTCTTGCCTCTAGAGGCAGTTGCTCCAGGTCAGGATTGAGGCATATCGGTGGGGAAGCTTGTCCTGGCCCCCCGTGCCATACTCATTCTGCAGAGAGGGAACTTCAGCCTCCAGAGCTGTCACTCTGGCATCCTTTGCATATGCTGGATTATACATATAAAAATCCTGGGTTTAATATTTCTCTGCAGTTCTTCAAGGCCAACTAAATAAGGGCTTGTTTCAAGGGAAAAGATTATTTGACCACCTCATTTAACAGTTACTATTTAATGTTGCACCCTGAAGTCCAAAATTTTCTACTTTGCATCACAGGTGGATTTTTCTAACTTTAATCTATGTGTTTTTAGTGCCCATCATAACACGGTGCGTAGTGCACTTTGTAACCACTAGCCCACTTTTCTAGATCTCCTGAAAACTACGGAAGTTAACAGCAAAAGGTTAATAATTAGCACAGAATTATCCAGTTCATTAAAGATTAATGAGAATTAACTTGTAAACACAGATACTCTTCTTTTGTTTTTAATGTCCTCCTCCTGCTAAACTCTAGCCCCTTGGATTTTTATTTCGTCCTTATTTTATCCCTGTGTATGTGGGGCAGCACTGCCCAGATCAGTATTGCAACAGTCTAATTTCAAGGCGTGTTCTAGCAGCAGTCAGCTCCTAAACCTGCCACAGCTGAGCGCATTTCTGCTGCACCAGTTTGACTGTTCTATTGGTACTGCGTTTCCTTTTGTGGGCCACAGGACTGTTTGCCAGTAACAAAAGCTGTGAAAATGAACAGGCAGCTAAAAACCAGCTTGGTTGCTTCTGAGAGCAAGTGAAAGTACGTAGAATTTACTTACTGGAACCGGATTCAGACCTTACTTAAAAATTTCTAAAAAGAGGTTTTTAAAAAATGGTAATCTTATTTTTTGTCGTGCCATTTGCTGTCGTGGCAACCTGAAACAAATTTTTCAACTAATAGAAAGTTATTTAATGACCAACAGTTTCTTTGTTTGTAGCTCATGAAAGTGAAACGTTATATATACACACTCAGAGCATCTGTAGGATCCACTTCAAGTAAACCTACAGTATTTTTCAATCTCCGGTTCAGGCATCCATGAGTAGGTGAGAACAGCAGCCTTAACTGAGCTCAGGTTTACCTGTGTCTCTCCTAGAAAATGTTTAGGGGTCTGCAAACGTAACAGTTGTTAATGTCCACAGTTCTGTGTTCATTAACATTTTAAAATTATGCATTTCTTTGCAATTACAAAAATAAGCCCTGGAAAAACAACACCATTTCAATGCAGTAATAAGAACACGTTGATTTCTGTTACCTCCTCCAAGTAAATATTGTCGAGGTCATACGGGGTTCTGACAGATTCCACCATCCAGCTCTCCGGAGTGTTTAGGTTCAAAGTGAACAGCGGAGACTGGGGCATATCCAAAAACTTGGCTATTGGTCCTGCAGCAAAGTTATTATCTGCTGCAAAAGAAATCTCCGGCTCCAAAACATAGCGATAAAAGCTGAAATTTCAGAAAGAACAATCTTAGAACGTATTTCTGCCAGACTTTGCAAATATTTCACTCTCATTGAACTTGCTGATGGCATCAGCTTTCCTAGATCTGCAGTGTCTCCACAGCTTTGACCAAAGCAACACAGGTTGTGTTGACTTTAGAACAGGTCAGAATTTTCATCCCGAAGGAGCAAACAGAATGTGCAAAACCTGGCTATTAAGATTAGTAAGTTATTTAACTTTTTTATATAAATAAATAAAAGAGCCTAACTTGTAAACCAGCAGAATTACCTCATGCAACCCACAAATTTTCAGATTCCCTGTGGGAAATCATGCTATTACATAAAGGAGCTCAAAGCAGTTATTGAGGCTTCCTATAGGATATTTGACCACATTTCTGTTTGCACATTCCAACAGGTTTTTCTTTCTCTCTCTCTTTTTAACCCTGGTGTGGTATTGCTTACCTTTTCAGTGGCATGTCAGAAAGTTTGGACTGGCAGTTCATAAACACTCTGAGGTTCATATTTATCAATTGGTTCAAAACCTAATGTAACGAGCAAAAGACATCCCTTAAAACAGGAACTAGAAAACTGACCGCTGTTTTTATAGACAGGACCTCAAGGAGGCACGTTAGCTGCTCATTCTCAATCCTCCCTTCTCATTATTTGCTTTACCACACCCACTTTTTAATTGGTGGTTTTAAGAACAGTTACCTGCTGCCTCACATTGCAGACATTCTTTTTGAGATGCAGAGACTCAAGAAGAGAGTCACTGCAAACTAAACTGTTAAAATGGTGAAACTAAAAGCTATGTAGACAATACCCAAGCATGATCTTGTTAGTGTGTAATACACTGTAATTAGTTTTTCCACTAATAAATGTATTGTGCAACTCGTACACACTATGAGGCAGCCGTTGGTCACCACCCAATCAAGGAGGAAGACAAACATTCCAAAATTACAGAACTGAGACTTTTTGAAACTGCCATAAAATGCGTGACAACATTGCATACACACCAGAAGTAATGGAGCAAGCCTTTGAGCATCTCTGGTCACAGGATCAACAATGGCCACAACATCAAAGTATGTCTCCCCCTCTTTTGGTCTCAGTTTAACTGCACTAAACAGAAGAAAAAACAATTTTAAAGTATCAAAAATATGGATAATCTTACAAAAAAACCACTGTCCATCTCATTCTGAAGTCAAATTACTTCCTAAACGCTATGCACCTTCTGAATCTAGATAGTGAAAAAATATAGATATATACATATACATGTATAGAGACTGACAGAATCTGGAATCTGGCTGTGCCCTGAAAACTGTTGGGGACTTTCCTATTGCTACTTGGATTTTTATTTTTTAAGTTAAAAGCAACGTACAACAATAGGAACAGTAAAAGACAAGGAAAAGCTTATTGCTCAGCAAATGCCAGCAATTCTATACCTGTATCGTTCTTCAAAAAAATGATATTCAATCCTTGCCTCTCCTTTTGGTTGAGCAGAAAGAAGAGCATCCACTTTCATTACCAGGTCGCTTGCACTGAACAAAACAAAACATGTTTACAGGTACTCAGAAAATGCTCGCACTTATCACATTTCTGCTAGTTAGCAGCAAAAGAGAAAACAGTGAATTCAGATACACAAACTTAACACCTCTACTACCTTTCTACACAAGCTTTGAAGAATTAAACATATTTAAGGGCTATCCACCATTAATTTTAACAGGTTGCTGCCTTATTACTGAGAATACCAAAGGGTTTAACTCTGTGACAAATACAGAACGGCTGGTCAGCCATGCGATAGGTAGTACGTTCCTGAACTTCACCAACCTCTTAGACCTGTAAGCCATTCAGACCAAACCCCTGTTTCACAGCAGTCTTCCCATTTTACACACGACTCTAAGAGCTAGGAAGCAATCCTGTATGTGGAGAAACTTCTGAGAGAGAGAGGGGTCCTGTCATTAAAAGATAATTACTTCTGACTTCTTCCTTTTTATTATTCCCATACATTTTCAGTCTCGTATTTTAAGAATATATTTAATCTTGAAAATGTAAAACCCCTTGAAAGTTCAGTGAAAATTGATTTGTACCTCATAGCTTTGCCAAGTACCGTAACTTAAAGGTCTTTCAGCTTTTCCTGAATTAAGTAAGTCTCATAGATTTACAGCGACAGCTGTTTAAATTGTTCATGCCAAAACCACAAGCCTGGTGAAGTCTGCCAAGTTCCACAGTGTTTTCCAATGCAGATAATTTCAAAAGTTTTTCCAAAACTTTGGCAGCATTCAGACCAAAAAACCACTGCTCTGTCCAAAACTAGCCTGTTTTCAAACTATGCCATCTTCCTCCACCCTATCACCTTTATTTCTCTTCTAATTCCCAACACAGCAATGGATGCAGCAGTGTTTGGAATGCTGTTAAAACCTGTCCCACTAGGATTCAGAATCACACACGATTACTGCACAGATGACCTCAAGCTAAACTTACATGACTAGCCTTTTAACAGTCAAACAGCATCATGGAAAAATGTAATGCTAAATACAGAAGAAACTATCTTTAGCTATGAGATCCAACACGCAAATGCACACCTGTGGACCTCAGTTCTTTTGAGCCTGAAGATTTTCTTTTGGTTAGCTCCCCCCAGGCTTTTTGCAGTAATTATCTAGAACTGTGACTTTGCTTTTCTTATCTCTACCTCTTTTCCTATTGTTCCTCTTCAAAAAGTTAAAAGCAGTGCCCGTGATCATGTAGTATTGACAGCGAAACATATCACTAAAATAATTTATATTGATAGTTCAGTGCTGATTGGCCTGAACTGCAAACAGATTCAGAGGGCATACTCCCACAGCCTCTCAATTTCTTCCCTTCTTTCTGCTTTTAAATCAATACTGTAGTAATCCTACACATGAGTTATGAAACCCTGACATATTGGAGGCAAGTGGTTTAAAACAGCGTGTCAGGTAAGATTTAGCTGGGGGAAAAACCCGTAAGAAGTCTGAAGGCCTTAGAATTAATGAAAAGTTAGGCTTCTCTTACTGGAGCAGAAAGCATTTTCAAGAGCAAGTGTAGTAACGTGCAGCAGTCTGTACTTTGTAACGTCCCACAAAAGCAAACCACTCTTCTCTGCATAGAGACATCACCTCCGTTAGTAAAGTTGCCACAACCAGTCACCTAAACCTTGAACGGAACTTCATCTAGCTGAACACAGCAATAAGCCAGTCCCTGCAGAATACATCACCACCCTCAGTCTTTATTTTTTTCAGCCCACCTGTATCCCTCCCCACCCCAATCTAAGGAACCACTTTCTGGAACTCCTCAGATAATGCGGCAGGCTGCTGCCACCCACGCTGCTGTGAGTAAACTGGCAACATTTACTGTTCCATGTTCACCTGAACCACTCTACAGTAAACCCTACAGACTCTGGCACTTTGCCAGTTTCTTGCTGCTTGTCAGTGAGGCTTCAGCCAGTAATTCCTCCAACTTTGGTCACAAGGCACCAGACCAGCCACAGCAGGTTGCTACTAGATAATGAACCAAGAACGAGGAACTCTGAGCACGGTACCCTCGCAGGGGTTGCCAGTACCCTCAGAACTGCCTCCTGAATCTGGCGGATACAGTTACAGCTCCATACCTCCAGGAGACTGTGAACTGTAACAAAGGTCAGTCACTAAAGCACTTGAAACCCAACAAAGATAATGTACATCCTTTTCTTTTCTCACTTCTCCCTCTGAACAGCTGAGCCCTAACCATATGAACACATGCATGTTTGTTTACAGCACGTTTCCAGAGTATACTTGATAAAGCTTTCTCCAAACTGCAGAAAGTCACTTTATCAGAGTACCACCACTTTTTTGTAAGCCTCTTCATGTGTACTTACAGATCTTCTTCAAATCCCAGCTGCTGAATCTGAGATTTGATTTTCTGTCCTGATGTCTTTAGTATGATATTCTCAAGGAGATGAAAATCATCCTGATTGAACATCTCACCATCCTCTAATGGGCCAATAATCTATAAAAAAAGCAGGATCTGCATTACTAGGTTAAAGCTACACCGAAACAAAATTCAAAGACATATTAAATAAATACTGCACCCCAGTCTCAGTGGGTATTAACTGTTTAGGCTGATATTAATGTCTGGCAGCGGAGTTTAACAGGTAACTATTTAGAGCCAAAAGTCCCAGGCTAAAGGCATAAAGTGCATCCTATAAAGCGCATCCTTAAAATTTTCACAGAGTGCTTGGTTTTCAGAAGTCAGGAATACTAAATTATACATGCAATGCTACGTCTTGAAGGGGCAATAGAATACCAGGCCAATTCCAGTAGTCCAGTATGACTCCAGCACAGGTCACTCCTCTAGCCTTCAAAAGCCTGAAGACTACCTAGACAATTCATGTTATTTTGCTAAGAGAGTGAAATAAATACCACAACTCATCACTTGAAATTTTTAACCCATTGAAGTATACAGTAACCACTGGAACTTGGGGGGGGGGGGGGCGTTCCTAACTAGGAAGCAGATGGCAAAAGAAAACTTAACGCTGTACTGAGCTGAGTTTCATTATTTGCGGTGAAATACCATTGTAACATCACGTGCCTAATCTAAGTGGCTACTGTGAAAAAAGCTGGTGGAAGAGACCAGGGCACCTTGGTCAGGGCCAGCACATTTTGCCCAATAAACTGAAGCAGCACAATCTTTCAGTTTTATCATCCCTTTCCGCCCCTGGACTCAATTCACTGCCAACATGAAAGCAACTTGTGTTACTGAGAGAGAGATGTGAAGATGTACAAAACACAAACAAGTAGCTGCACGCAGTACAAAGGAAGGGTCATGAATGTCTGAATAAATCAAACTGGAAGCGGTCCTAAAAGTGTGTTGAGACCTAAAGGCAGCTGAGGCTCTGCGTCTGATCCCTAGACTCCGCACAAGGTCTGCTTCTTTCCCACAGGTGGAATATCTCCTTCAGTGTCTGCTGATTGATCTCACCCTTCCATTGCTGATCACAGCCCTCTGCCCCTTCTTCAGCTTTAGAACGTCTCTGCAATATATCGCATGGGACAGAATAAAATCCACCTTGGGAGATTCAAAGGCTTCTTTGAAAATACTGATGTCCATACCCTGAAAGAAAAGAATACTTGACATTGAAATGGGAAGAAAACTACACCTCTGCACACTTTTTAAATGCAGCTTTTTTGTTTCCATTCGAGAACATCTTTCTGGCTTGCTAAAATTTATCCCCAGGCCCCTTTTCTTTGTGGCCTTCAACCTAGTTCTTGCCTGTCACCTTCAAACATTAGCAATAATTACTAGGGCTGTGGCCCTTCATATCAGAAGTTGGGATACTTAAACCAGTTATTCCATTCTTCTGTTCTTAAGTGATTCTTGCCTAACTTTTTTAAACCTACTTTGAGAAATGTCATTTTTTTCTCAGCTTTTTAAAAAGATTATTGTTCTCCCCTAATCCCCCAAGAAACAACAGACTCGGATTCCTAAATCTGCATTCCTCTTGATTTTTCGAAGTTATGTAGCTTTGATGTGTATGATTTACTTTATTTTTAGATGTACAGTTACATTTACTAAGTTTATCTTGGGAGAAAAAAAACCCACCCCCCTCAACCAACAAGCAATAGCAAAACCAGGAGCGTTACTCTCCATTGTTACTGCCTCTTTTGCATATGAACACATCACACTAAAAAATTCATCAGAAGAACAAGTGAAGTATCCTACCTGTGTAAATGCCAACAAACATGCTTACCCCAACAGCAAATTCTAAGATGTCAGCTCCTGCCTTCAGTGCCTTTGCAATTTCTTCTTTGGCCATTTTGGTGATGAAGTTCTTGGCATTATTTGATGTTTGTGTCTGCAGAGCTGCCCATATGGCTTTAGCAACAAGTGTATTCTGGCTATTTGGATCTTCACTGGGATTATTAATCATGCTAATTCGAACATTATTGCTGGATTTCTGTGTTTAACAAAACATGCGTTAAGAGAGTTTTAGAAATTAATTGAGAAGCGTAAGTCTATTGTAATAAACACTACAGCAAAAGCTTTTTATTTCTTAACCAGAAAACCAGATTACAAATCAGGTAAATAACAGCACAAGGTTAAATGGATGAATGAACTAATTTAACATCAAGTATTTAGTTTATGTATAGGCAGCACTGTGACAGGAATCTTCTAGATAATACTGTGCTACAGAAGAGATATAGGACTATGGCCACAACTCAGAGGTCTGGCAAAACAGTGCTTTAGGAGTAAGCTATCTGTTTTTTACAATTCAGTTGTCTTCCCAGAACAAACGAGATGAACATGAGCATTGCTCTCTGCTCTGTGACCAAACCAAAACACAGACATCTTCAATTTAAAACCATGGGCTTAAAAGCATCTCTTTTCTTCATTGTATTAGCGAAGTGCCAAGAGGGGTTCTGTCCTAGTACAAGGTCAGTGACGTTCCAGCCCCTACAAATAAGGTGAGGCTGGAAATCAGAGACTCTGCAGGAACCAATCTCCCCAGGTCACGCAGCAGGAAGCGGCACAAACTGTGTTTTTCAAGCCTCTACCTACTGCTTTATTAGCACTGCTAACCCGTTCAAATGAAAACATTACCTACCTGATGTTTAATTGCATCGTACAACAATTGCCTCCCTGAAGGCTTATCAAAATCACCAACAATCCAAAAAGTAACAGGTCTAACAAAGGAATCATCTGCAATTAAAAAAAAACGGGTGGAAGAAATTTGAGGGTGAAGGGAAGGAAAGCTTCAGGTTTTCCCTCATTTGGGGGAAAAATACAATACACATGCAAAGATTTCAAAAGAAGCAAAATCAGAAGAAAGCTATGGATGAACCTAAGCTATGAAGTCTGGCAAGACAAAAATAATAGTATTGGTATTAGATTTAGTTTCATTTACCTTATTCGTATAACCCGCGTGACAGCATGCATCACTGTTTCTAAGATATTTTTTTATTATTATTTTTGTTTGCTTGCTAACTTTTCAATTTAGAAATTATAAAGGACTCTGTAAATAACTTGCAGATTCCAACTAGGGTACAGACATACCACTTCTTCATACCAAAGCTGTTAGTACACAAAATCAGTTTTGCATAGAGAAAAAAAAAAGTGCTGAAGCAAACATGCATTTAAACAGATTGCTTCATTTCGTGCTGGTTCTAAAGCCAACATTATAAAGGAACCAGAAAATTCCCAGAACAACAACAAATGAAATGTTAAAGCATGAGTTACCATAGATCTCCTTGGAAGACATTCCTGGTCAAAAAGCAGAAAGGAAAGGGGGGAAAGGAGAGAGACATTAATGATCTGATAGTAATCCCAACGTGTATCAAGAAGCTGCAGCACTGTACTGGGCGTAACTGTATCACTACAGTTCAAGTCCAACAAGCACCAAGTTTGTCCTGCTTTTATTAGGATAAGCTTTGAGGTTTTTCTTCCCCTCAAACAGATTGATGCTTTGGTATATTACATATTACCAGTTTCATACCATACTGTGAAGGCACCACACTGAAGACCGTTTGCAAAAACTGCAATGCCATTATGACTTGCACATGAAGTTCCTTTAAAAATTAGTACGACAGTGCTATTTCAGTACTGTTGCTGAGCCAGCAACAGGTACAACTATTATTATTTTAGAAAATAAATGTGCTACAGCGTTACTGTAATAAGATATTTAATAACTGGTATCTGAAGTGACAGAAGAGGCGGTGACCCAAAACTGTCAAGCCATGGGATTGCAAATAATGCACACTTTCAAATGAGGTGTAGGTTTAGTTAACACTCTGCAAAAGGGAAACCAAGAAACTCGTTCAGATCTAAGTGACTGAACAGGAACCAAGGGCAAATATAAGACATAAGAAGGAGCAATGGGAACGTTTAAGGCAGAGCATGCAGTGGCAGTGGGTGGAGATAGTACTGGGGAAACTTGTGCGAGTCCAGTAAAGATGACAGACAGGAACAAGAGGAATTGGTTCAAATAACAGCATCTTATTTATGATACCTAACTGAAATGGATATAGGAAGGGCCTGATTAAGCTCTGTATTGTGTCTGTGCCTGTGTTTCTTACATGAGAAGTACAGCTGAGTTTTAACACTCAGGAGACTTTGTGTGTAACTGTAATAAAATGACACTATGATTGAAAAAGCAGTACATGCACCGGAGCAATAAAAACAGCACAGACCACGTTAGGTGGTGTGTTATATGATGGGCAATAACAGTTTTCTTCTGAATCCATGCAACTTTTACTGATTTTGAATTATGGGAGAGCAAACTAGAACCCCTTTTGTATTGTTCTAGTCAGTGTCCGTGCAGGATCAGGGCTTACACTGCTGCATTTCTGGTGATCACTTGTAATATCGCAAGAGCGGGTTGGGTGGCACTTCATTATTCATTGAAGGCTGGGCTGGGTTTAAAGGCAGGAGCATTCTTGTTCCATGTAGATGTCATATAAAAAAAAATATGTATCTTCCCATTTAACACTTGGATTTTGCCATAACTCACAGGCCTGACCAAGGCTCAGTGAGTAGGTTCAGTACTGTATGTATGCTTGGAAACACACATAAGATTAGATTTGGGTTCGTAATCCACTGCAGATGTTACCTTTCTTTGTTAAGTAGGTCATGCTGTTTGCGACAGCAGCTGTCTTATCTTTGGAATCCAATGTGGTAAATCGAGCAAAGTCATCCACGTAAAAGTTATCTGAGGAAGAGAGAAAGTATTAGATGCCAAAGCAGCTATTCCATGTAAAATGAAAGAAAAATCACTACTATTACAGAACATTAAGAACATAATCCCATTTTGTTCCTCATGATACTGCTTTTTATGTCTCACTTCCACTGTTAATATATAAACTGAGGAATAAGTTTTTGTTGTCTCATAAGTTACACGAATAACTACATTGCATATTTGATATGCAGAAGTCAGTGGAAAGAACTGTTCAAGGCTCACTTGAAGTTAACTTATGTAAATAATATGCATTTAAAAATCCACCATGTTACTATTTTTCAAGCAACTCAAAAAAGGTAGCGTGCAAGTTTTTGCAATAGCATCATCCTGCAGAGTCACTGCATTGGGTGTCAACACATTTAGCCATTAAGAGTTCTGCTAAATCTTAAATGGTTCCAGGGACAACTGTCAATCTCTGCTCAAAAGTTGGTTAGAAATAAAATCAAGCTGTTACTTTATACATTATGTGACTGTTCTTGGCTTTTGCTACCACTGTTAATTTCTCAACTTCATGAATCATATTCCCCTAAAGGTTTGTATAAAAATCAAAAGAGATTCCCATTTTGAAAAATCTCTAGACAGTAATGTTGCTGTTGTACATAACATCTTCCCCAGCACTGGGGCCAGATCATCACGTGGGTGCTCTTAGTACTGCTACTAGAGTTTTCCATTGGGACAGCAAAAGTCTTTGACTCTCAAACTTCAGTTTTAGTGCAGTTAAAAGCATCCCTTACTCATTCCTGTCAGATCTAGGTACTCTCTGTCAGACATTAAGATTCTTGAGTTAATTCTTGGTACAACATTAGGCTGGTTCATGATATACTCAACCACATCTTGGTCATTAGATAATTCACCCTGAAGGACAGAAGAAAGAAGCAATATTCGTTATTTCACACGTGTTATTTGTCATAGGTAACTTAAAAAAAAAAAAAAAAAAAGCAAAAAACAAACCCCAACCAAAACCCAAAAGACCAACAACCACCATCAAAAAAAACCAAACCCCAAACCAAGAAATTATGCAAGTTAAGTTGTCTCCTTTCTCTCTGAAGTCACAGCTGAACTCAGCACCTACCAGGTACACGGCTCGCTGGAAGATGCTTGTGGTTTCCAGGATTTTGTGCATTGTCACAGTTTCTAGGTCATCAGGATCCAGCTGATCTTTTTGAAAAGGCATTCCATTGAACAGCACAACAGGGAGAGGACCTACGCCCGTCTGCTCATAGTAACCTCTCGCTGCCTAAATACATGGAAAGTAGATTTACCACGTCAGCCCACTATCACAAGGGTTCATAACATTTCAATGCAATATCCACATGTCTTCTGAACACACCCAGATCTCCTTCCAGCTTTTATCTGATACAGAGAATACTAACTTTACACAGCACGTAAGACTTTGTCTTACATGCGCAAGACATCCTTGTCCTTCAGAGTTTCAAAGCAAAAAAAGTTAACTTCGTAATACAGAAGTGCAAAATATTCATTAAGTTCATGCAGTAAATAAATTCATTCCAGTGAGCGCTTTCTGATTAATAGCAAAAAAATGCACAACAGGAAGCCTGACTTTGCATATGGAAGCAAACGCAATGCAAGCGGTGATAGCTGTAATGTAAGACAGGGTAGAGGTTTTTTCTTTTTATTTTTTAAGAACGTGTTTCTTAAACTTGTGAAAAAACATGTACTTGTTGAGCAGGGGGTTACTCCATCTAAACAAATTTCCCCATTTCATGTAACCACTGCAAAATGCACCATCACTGACACTGGATTACAGGCAGAAGTTGATCAGATCCTGCTGTTCAGAGGTTCTTACTTGACAGCTTTCAAGACCTTTTAAGGACACAATTATCACAAAGCTTGATCACATCAAGGATTGCTCAGTGTTGTTTCAGTTTGTGTCCTTTTTCTGGAGCTACGCTCTTTCTAAAGGCTTCCTTATCTGCAGGCTTTGCAATGCTTTAAGATGCAGTTGTGCTGAAAGGTGTCAGATGCACCAGCTGCAGCACCTCGAAACAGCCTCTCAAGTATTCAAAAGCACACGCAGAGCGCTTTCCTGCAGAAATGCATTGCAAAGCCTGCAGATGAGGAATAAATACCAGACAGACATTTTTGTATGCATGTGTGTGCTCCTTTTGTTTTGTTTGGGTTTGATGCGGCATCTAGTATGTAAACTGTAAAAGCCCTCTCCTGTCATACAAAACCATCTGTCTATTATGGATTTTGATTTCCTCAAAATGCTTTTCCCTTCACTTTCCTACGTTGGGACATGGAAAGTGTGTGTGCATGTGAGCGTACTTCTGTAACCCTGACCACATCCCTTATGTTTACAGATGTAGGCAGGATCATCTGTGTTACAGAGATATTACAGAGAGTATTTTCATTTTTATATTCTTCAACAAAAATAGAAACATCCCCCTGTAGAACCTCAAATAAAATCTGCTTCATTTCACACAGAAGTGATCCAATAGAGTTTTGCTCTCCCAATCTTCTGCATACAGAAAAGTATCAACCCTAAAAATAACTTTAAGAAATTATTTGAGGAAGATCATTGCATGCATTGCTATAGGAAAGGTGTTCTGCATTCATCATCATTACTTTATCTCACACATTATTAAAATACCAATAAAGAAGACCCACACGAATCCCTCCCTGACATTTAGCCCCTTGGTTTTCTTATGAACCAATTCCATCACCTTGATTTTTTTCCAAGCAATTTTTGGTATGCAGACTTCAGTTAAGTATGACTTACAAGCCATGAAAAGTTATCTTGCTTCAGCTACTACACATACAGATTTTTGAAAATATATGTTACAATGTATTGTATTATAGAAAGCTTTGTGCTGAACATAAATACTTATTAAAAGTATTACTAAAAGGCACCCAATGTGGTAAAAAAAGCAGCTGCCTGGTTAGTGAGAGAACTGGATCAAGAAACTGTACAGAACTATGTTTTCAAAACTGTGTTGAAGCAAAAATGTGAAAAAAAGCTCTATTTCATGAATTCTTACCTTTCTGTTCTGGTCATAGGCAGAATCAATTCCCAGGATGCTGTTGACTTCCACATAAGGATACTGTTTCTCCAGAACACTAACCACATGCTCCACTTTCAGCTGGTCTCCTGTTTTCACTTTGTTATATATCTGAATCAGGGGATACAAATACAAGTTTACAACTGCAACAGTAAAGCTTCTGTCCTTACCAAAAGCAAGGTCACCTGTTACCTGTATTCCCATAGTTCTAATAAGGCATTAACAGCCAGACTGCAAAACATATATTCATATTTATTATACTGCAATAACAGCTCCTAGGCCCTTGTAGCTCTTATAATTATCTTGCTTTACCTCACAGTCGTTCCAGTGAGATTGGAAGGAGGTAAACTGTAGAGGAATGAAGCTGGGTTAATTAGCATAGATAATATACAGCTGTGGGCTGGCTTCAGGGGCGGTGGGTTGGCTGATGTAGACAAGGTGCAGCTGCGGCTGGTTCTGGTAAGTGGTTGAGAGGCAATGAAGAGAGAGCAGGCGAGGAAGAGAAGGTGAAAGAGGAAGAAGCAGAGGGAGGACACACACTCTGGATGAGGCGAGACAAGGAGAAGGCAGCAGAGGGACTGGCTTGAAGAGTATGTTGGTATGAGATGGTAAAAGACCTTGTTGCAGCTGGCTAGTTTGGAGAGTGCTGCGACAGTAAATATCATGTATTTCTTCAAATAATAACTTGCATCTTTAATTAGAAAAGGTATTTGAGGGGAAAAAGCAGTGCTTAGGTGGGAAAAAGGCTCAAGCAAAGCATATCCAAAGAGCTACCCTTCCCTTCAGAACTCAAGACATGCTTATAAACAGTACAACAGGCCTCACATGTAAAGTAGGTAACTGTTTCCCCTCTTGAAGGCACGAGATTTTACTTCAACTTACAAATACATACCCAAAAAAATGAGAATAAAAGTCATTGTCTTCATGTATTCAGCAGTTTAATGTTACAGTACGCCGCAGCTTGCTGATTTGTGCAACAATGTCAAACCACAAGTGAAAATGGATTTACTAGCACCTATATTATCCTTTGATGTGACAAAAGTATGCAGCAGGCACTGTTCAAAACAAATTATAATATTGAAGGGATACAGCAGTTTGGAACTCATTGGCAGAATAAACAAAGAAGCAGGATCAGAAAAACTTGGGGAAGTGTCCCATTTAAATCTGGTCTCACTTGTTAAAGTGAGGTCAGAAGCACTTTACAAACAAATGTGTACTGTGCTGTACTAGTATTCAGCAATACTCTGAATACTAACAGTCAAAGAAAAGCTTCTTCCATTATCTACATATTAGCACATGAACATAATCTTACATACATGTAAAATATTAAAACGCGAATTTCCCTTTCAAATGTATACTTACAGACATGACAGTCTGGAAAGCATAATTATTGTCCATTTCTTGTGCCACATAATTGTATGCCCTAAGGAGGGCAACACCGGGATCCTGAAGTCCATCAACATCCTCAGAGTCATTAACCACGAAGACTAGTCCTATCCTGCAATCAAAAAAACTCCCCAGATCATGAATCTATTATACTAATAATCAACTCTTCATACAGCTGTCAGCTACGATCTTCATCTTAGACAAAGGCTTTTTCTGGAACAGGCTGAGAAGATTTTGAGCAAAGCAGCCAGAAATCAAGCTTGGGACACACAATCGCTTAACAGTGAAGCCGATCACAATCTTGCTTTTCATCTCTCTCCCATCCATAGTACTGGATTTTAAATTTCTTTTGGATGGTTAGAGATACTGAGCTTTGTTCTGCTAGTAACAAAAATGATATTCAAAACATTTTAAATAAGAAACAGTATTTGGTACATGCCCTTCCCAACCACCAACACAAGATATGTAACGTTTCTACAGTGTCCTAGCAATGAGGATTTCACAATTGCAGAAGTTACAAAAATCAAACTGATGTGAAAAAATTCCTATTAAAACATCGGAATTACCTCAGTGGGATGTGATTACTGAAGAACATCTCTGCCACATTCAGTAACTCTGCGGTGGTCTCATGAATAGGATCTACTATCAGCACCTGCATACACATTGCACATTCAATTGCAAGTGAAAAGTTTCTATTCCCTTAAGAAGTCAAGATATGGGGGCTTGATTAGAGAGAGCTTAATTCACATCTCAGTGCAGAATTATCACCGGTCCTATTTTATACACTGCCAGGGAGATGAGGCCCACTAAATAAGTTTCTTGTCTTTAAGTCCATTATTTAAAATACCCAGTCTAAACCGCTCCTTTAACCAGAGAGACCAGACTCCTTACATACTTAATGTATCTCAGTATACCCTAGCATCTAGGCTTCTGCCTCTGCATGTACACATAGCGACATTAAGATGGATGTGGGAGACAGGCATTTGTCAGAACCGAGGAACACAGCATCGCGCTGCTCCGCCCCTGGAGAGCCAATGCTGTCGAGACATTCTCAAAGCAAGCCCAGACCCAGACAGCACTGGGCCATTGCAAATGAATTTAGGCCCCTTTCTTCATGTTAAATGTTGCCTTTTCATTGAATAATTTCAATGTTAAAAGTCCTGAACTCTATGGAACAAGGTAACAAATTAATGCTCCCACAGCTTCAGGTGGTTTGAGTCCCTGTCTGCCACTACTCAGAGGAGTCCTTTTTTCTATAGGGCCACTCTGCCACATGGCAAGAGTTACAGCACAGAATTTACAAACTCCTTACTACATCTAACTAAGTAGTTTACCCAGATGATACCCAGGATTAAGCTGAGGGCTCTTGATCATCTTTTGAAGTCTTGGTGCAAGCACACTTTCTAACTGAAAGACCAACTGAGGTTGGTCTTAACCCCAATAAAATGATAATAATTCACAAGTTTGAGGGATTTCATTAACCAGCTTCAGGTATCATCACAAAGTTGAAGTGCACCAAATTCTCACTCACGAGATGATGTTTTTTTCCATTGATGAAGCAATTTTTGGCATCTAATAGATGCCAGAGAATCATGCTCAGTAATCTCTCAATCTCAGCCATAACTTACTAGTACAAGCAGAACAAAACCTAGGAAAGCATCCTATCAAGATATTTAAGTGACAGGGAATCTAGTATCTATGTAGATAAGTCACAAAAGCTAACGTCCCTGCTGCTGAAAAAACAAAACTCACATTTCATTTCTAGTCAGATTACCACTTACAAAATTATGGAAGTTTTTTCTGATTTGTCTGATCACGCCTGGAAACGTGGGACGCAGCAGTTCTTGCACATTGGAAGGCCAGGAATTATACCGACTGTCAACTTCAAGATTGTTGATCCACTAGGAAAAAATAAAGGCATTTAAGTGACTTGACAGTCCTCCTGCTTGAGTCTGAGACTGTAAAATATTTTCAAACCAGACACTATATTGAGAAATGTATGAATAAAAAGTTAAGTTTTTTAAAAAGCTTATTTAACACCTTACTTTCCTTTTTTTTTCTTCACTGAAGTTTCAGAGCTGATTGCGAGATAAGAACAGAAGTTCCCCTGACAGCCTAAGAACACACTGCCCAACAGCAGAGAAGGTATTTCTTACATAAAACCATACGCACTGAAATAGCAGGGCTTCTGATGTCCACGGCATAGTCGGAATCTGAAGGCTGTATGTTCAACTTCAGAACATTGTGCAAGGAAAGACCCTCAATTCCTAAGCTGTGCAGGCCCTCCATAACGCGGGCTTCATTGCGCAGCACATCAATCAAGCTGGAAGGAAAAGAAAAAGTGTTGAATTTTAAAGACACAGCAAATAACTTGTTCTTACCCTAAGGGTTAACAGATTAAAGGTATGAACAAGTTTTGCCATGTCTGTGCATTACTTCTCATTAATCACCTATTTCTAACTGGCCTATGAAAGTTGAGGTAACTTAAACCTATTCCATTGTTATATTTCTGGAGAAAACTACATTAAATCAAGGTAACTAAAGCATGATCTACACATGTAACTTCAATTCCACGTTATTGAAACAGATCTTGCTATAGGGTGGTTTTCAGATGAAAAAAATTTACAGTGGTTTATCCTTTGCTAGTCACAACTCGGATCAAAAGAACAGTATAAAAGTGACTTCCCATTCCAATCTTCAAGGGTGTTCTGGTTTTCACATCAGCCTTTTTGTTAGAAATGCACTTGTGTAAGAGAAGGAACTATGACTTGCTTTTTCCAGGTCTTAACAATTAAACCTAGTCTAGATACAGACTTCGTGACGAAGGTTCAAATCTGTCTAAATGACTGCATGATGCATGCACAAGGAGGATGTGAGCTCCTAAACAGGATACAGTTATTCTGAAAAAGAAAACATTCCTACCTAAATATGTCCTGAGTGTCTAAATCAATAAGTAGTCCATTGATGAACAGGGCAGAATCTCCTGGTTGCAATCCTAATGTTCCTTTGAAATACTGAAAGGAAGTAGAAGGCCATTAGAAGAGAATGCTCTGCACAGAACAAAATGTGTCAAATTGAAGATGTTATTACAAATTGTCAACTACATTCTTTGCTGACTTTGTGCGCCATCCACACCAGTGGGAAAAACAACTGAAGCCATTTAGCGTGTCGATAGATAAACAGGACTTTTAGCTGTTTCTTCCTACATGATTCAGTCATGCATCAGGAAGTCCCTGAGTAGACTTCTTAAATATAGTCAGATTAAATAATTAAAAATGCTTAAGAGAAGTAACTTTTTTTTTTTTTTTTTAGCTGACAGCCCACAAAGTAGATGGACAAATAGCATGCAGTTACCTGTCTTAGCTCTTTAACAGGCAGTTTGGGGCAGAACAGACTTAAAACTACTGGATATTTAGTGGAACCAACTACTGCGTTTCAGGTACCAGTTACATCTTTGACCTAGTGGCTGTGTCATCAGTGAAAAGCAGATGAGCTGCCGCTGTAGTCTGATCTCCCCAGAACCAGGCAGCACACAAATGGAGAAAGTCTTATCAGTGTTTTTTAACTTCTCCCACGTACTAAGCAGTACCCCATTTCAATGGGTACTTGCCCCTGAACTGAGGCATTATCACAGCGAACAATTTTGAATCAGGAGAGGTAAATAAAACACAATCCTCCTGAAGCAAGTTTCCCAACTCTTAGCATAAAAAATCCTTGTTAAAATCTGAAAAATGACATTGCTTTCTTCCAATACCTCTTGTCTTGCAGTACCAGTTACAAAATTCTATTGAGAGGCATGATGAGCACTGAAGGAGAAACATAGTATTTGGACATTTAAAAACACTAATATCATGAAGAATATGAGTAAAGCAAACAAGAGGAATAGCGAAGTACCGTGTGAAATACCAAGAACAGGAAAGCAGCATCTAATCAGGAAGAATTTATATATTTTATTAAATAAAAAAACTCCCAGAGAAGAGCAGAGTACATGCAGTGTTAAATTTTATCTTTTTGTGGATAATAACATAGTAAACTCTAACTTGATAATAGCAGTGAACTTCACTGTCAAATAATAGCCACACAAACTGAGTCATGCAAAGAGCTTTGAAGGGCAGGGTTAGATCTAGCCAGATCTGGATCTAGTAGCCTAGACATAGTTTGAATAAAAATGAATCCACAAAATCAGGGGTTTACCTGTGGACCAGTCTGATCTAACACGTAACAGAAAAGCCACCAGGTAGCTTTAGCTTGCACTTACATTCTATACTTTGTCCCTTCCAGAACCACACCGGACGACAGTGTCAAACCGCATCCCTTCTTTTCTGATTTTATCGCTATTGAACAACAAGGGATTTCTCTTTCAGAACAGGAATTTCAGGGGACTGGTAAGTAGATGTCAGGTAATTTTGCATTTACTACTAGACTAGCCAAGTATCATTGATTAGATTTTAAACCACGCAAGTGTGTACTTAATATACTTTGTATTTTTCCTGTTAATACCAAGTGAGACTGAAACGTATGAATAGATCAGCGCAGATTGTATAGCAAAAGCTGTTGTTTGACTTTGGCTTTATTACCATCTTAAACTTTTATTTTGCACTCTATTCAGACTGCACTGCCAGGTGTATTTTAATTGTACAAAATTCTGTACAAAAGCTAGTACAAAATTCCCAAGTGGCTATTGGTTTTTTCAGCACTTTTCTGATGGCAAGTACGTAACAGAGATGTTGAAACATTTTTCTGCAAACACCAGAGCCCACTCAGTGACCTCCAGAGGTCCCTCATAACCTGGGGGGTTTGTTATTTATGATTCTGTTTCAAAGCACATATAGAGTGACTTGGATACCTATTTAATTTTATTCCTTCACTAGTTTCCCTCTCAAAGCACCAAGATTGGAACTATTTCCTCCACACGGTATGCATCGTTCTAAGCCACAGCAAGAAGCTTTCAAATTTATTCTGTGACTTGCATGTAAACACTGACAAATTCAAGTATCAAAGCACCATCTCAAATTGGGCAATAACTAAATTTCTTCTGCATCCTTAGAACTGTAAGGAGATACTTAATATATTTGTTTTTCAAGCAGTAGCATTCTAACAAGCTACATTTCCAGCTCAGGCATTTTAAAATAATCTAAAAATTTAACTGTGTTTTGACTCTAATAGCTTCCACTAAAAAGCACTCACACTTTTAATACATAGTTGCTTTTGAGAAGTTCAGAATACAAACAAAACCTGAAATCAGGAACTTGAAGTCAGCCTCTATTACCCAGGACAAGTAGTGCTGAGCCATTCAGACTTTACACATCTGCTACACCACTCCGGTAAGAACTAGGTCAGAGACCGAAAGAAGGGCACCCAGCAGGCACAGTCCTACAAGAAACATATCAACCATCTCTATACAAGCTTAGCTGGCAAAGTCACCACTACAAGGTGGAACTTAGAAACGGAGTGAAGACTGATGTGACAGAGCCATCAACGTTTCTACTGCTTCATTTTTGACAGTTCTGTCCCGTAGGATTTCTATGGGGACTGTCTTAATCTGGCCTAACACCTATGCTGTATGTTTCTGTAAATAAACATTTTCCCTCAGGATTAACATCATACTTTCCTTGTATTTAAAGTTAATTTTCTAAAGATAAATACAGTTAGCAGATTCGCAGTTCAGATACGGAACAGGAGGTCACTTTCATGGACATTAACAAATGCTCAGATGAACTATCAGAACCCTGGCTACTCTGAACAACCATTGCAGGGGCAGCTCTGTGAACAAAATCCCGTATCATTCCTCCCCACTACAGTGAACTCACTGAAAGACTACGACCAATATTTTCATATTTGAGCAAACAAGCTAAAATTACATTCCTAATCCATGTTTGAAAATCTACCACTTCTTGACTTCCCAGAAGCACACTACAGCAAAGTTGTTTGTGAAAATACTGGGTTATTATTTTTAGCAAAACGTACACTTTTAATGAGAATCATTATTTTTAAAGCTTGAATTTATATTAAAACATCAGTGCAAAAGCACTATGTTACTTTCTGGAAGCATTACCTTTTGGTTCTCTTCAATTTCTGCTCTGAGTTCCGAAGAAACAACTGTTTTTGTTATGGCTCTGGAGAAATAAAAAGATCATGCTGTGAATCATCTCTCTGTTTAATGGGTAGACCAGATACACACATACCCTCCTCTTTGTACCTTATATATAAATATATTTAGTCTCCTAGAATAAAGAGCTGCGATCAGAAGCACTTGCACTTTGTGGTACCATTAAACAGTAGGATGCACTACTTTTTCTTATACTATATATCTCATTAGAAAGTCAAAATGTTAACAACGTGCCAACTCTCAGTATCTAATTCGACATTCATCACAGTAGAAGTGGGGCAGCTGCCAGAAAGGTAGAGGTGGAGGCTGGCAGCAGCAAATAGGGAGATTCCACTCCTCATTGTGGGTTCCCATTCCTTTCCTTACATTGGATCTAGTGATTGCATCATCACAGAACGGGCGAGCTCACAGATCTGACTAAAAGCGCAATTACAAGTGCAATGCCCATCTTAAAAAGCCGTAGATAGCACAATCTCAACATCAGTTAGTGGGAAATGAGACCAAAATTCAGCTTCTTGTCTACTCGCAGGTATACCTCCACCTACTCAAAAAGGAGGAGCTCCTATAATATTATCTTCACAACCCAGGTCATGCAATTTATCAACAGAAATATATTTCTAGACTACTTGGGCAGGCCAGATTATGACTGACTTTCTTGAAATTAATTTGGCTATGCTCAAGACAGTCATTGACAAAGCACAAAAAAACAGCGGAATGGCACATCAGAATCTGACATGAGATCGACTGGGCTGTTGGGCAAAATGGATTCCAGAAGAAGAGTGGGATCCAGTGAACAGATAAACCATGAAGCCACAAAACAGAAAACCTATTCAGGAAATTCTTGAGGACTTGATGCAAAAGATTCAGAAGCATTTCACAACAGAATGACATGGGTGATTCTGTCAAATTTGCCACCAGTACAAATCGGCTCCATCCAAGAAAAATACTGTAAGATCCTCTTTGTAACCACAGGATGAAAAACTTCTCTCAATAAACATTCCCCAGTGTTTGCTTCCAGCTAAATGGAAACTCTGACATTAACCCAACCAATGCTGCCTGTCTCAGGTTCTGCTCAGAAAAAAGCCTAATACTTCCTAGAAGTCATAATTAAAGTTACCTGGCCTTCGTAGGAAAGTTCTGACTGAGATCTTTCATGACCATCAAAGCATCCACAGGAGGAGCAGTCAGAATGCGAGCAGCAGTTTGAAAACTTAAATCTAGAAGTGAAAGAATGGAAGTCAAGGACTCTAAACTGAAAACAAGCCAGTGCTGAGTCATCTTAACTTTAGCTTTCAACTTTTTTGCATGTTACCTATGAAAATTCATTTTCTGTCTATGCCTTTAGGCAATTCTTTTTTTAATCATCTTCCTTCTACTCAGCTTCTATTTGTTGCCTTGAAGTAAGTAACTCTTTCAAAATGAACCAATGTGTCCCATCTACAAGTTGCTTCAATGAGCACAAACCATCAACTTTTTTTTTTAGCTGATATGGGAGGATCTGCCCTTCAGAAGGGGTCTGGGTACTCGTTTTGCAAGTTAGAAATACAGCCATCTGCTGGATATAGGTACATTCTCTGTGACTAGAACATATGTTCAGCATTTTAAATTACTTTTTTTTTTTTTTCCTCCAGAAGGATGAAAAGCCTTTCCACAGGCTTCTACAGATGATTTCCAGGGAAACAGGCCAGAGTTGCATGCAGACGCTTTTGAAATAGAGTTTTTTCTTTGGTCTTGAGAAATCCCAGCTTACCACACTGGGAATCTGACTGTGGAAAGAAACTTTACATTTCCTTTGCTTTTCTGCATTTAGCAGATCATAGAAGTAGCCAATGGAAGAGCAAGTGGCTTACTGTACTTCACAATATCGAAAGCAAACAACCTCATTTCAGACGTCCTGTGAAACCCACCTTTCTAAAAGCTATTTCAACAGGACTCTACAAAGATGCTTTCGAAAAATCCAGTATTTTCCATTGCAGGAATTTACAGTCTAACTCTCTCAACTATAAGCAGCCACTGGCAACCTCATTTGCGTACAACACAAGAACATACATTAAGTTTTGCAGTACAATACTGAAAGTCTTCATAGGGATTACCTTGTAACTGCCAGACTTTCAAGGGTGCCATTTCATTGGTACTTTCCACCAGGTGTTTTCTAAGCTCTTTCAGCTCTTCTGTCAACTCAGGATGCAACTGCCTAAAAAGGGTATGAAGGTAAAACAACTTCCATGGTTTCCTATAAGGAACTCTGCTGCTAATTCAAAGAAACTAACATATGGAAAAGTATGCTGCTAACACGTATGGATAACTCAGACATTTAAAAAATAGTAACAAGGCAAAAAGATCAGCATCTCTGCATCAAGTTTTTTAATATATGACAAAGACCAGCAACTTACAACTGAGTTTTACCTTAGTTTTCCAAACAGAAATCCTTGCACTTCATCAATAGGGTCATTTTCATCTATTACTGTAGCATTCACATCTGTGCCTATAAACACAGAGGACAACACTGTTACCAAGCTATTTGGAAACAGTTCTCACACTCATTTTCATTAGCTTAACAAAACTACGCTGCAACAACAGAAAAAAAGAAAGAAAGGGCAAGTTTCAGGTTTACTTTTAAACCTGTATCCAAGAGACGTTACCTTTACAAATAAACACAGTAAACAGCTGAAATAAAACCAAAGTTGGATTATTGAGAAGGAAAAGCTTAAGATGAGTGGAAATATCAGAAACCTAGGCATGGCAGAGGAATTTGCTAGGACTGAGGAGCTTTCAGGACACAAGCTTTGTAGAGTAAATGCTAAACTTCAGTTGTGACCACAACCCTGATTTTAGCCTCAAAAAGCATAACAAAAAATAGTGTCCAAGCGAAGTCCAATTCTGGGCTTAAACCTCAAAAAGAAACCTGTGCAAAATATTCCCATGATCTCCTAACTAGCTGGACACAAGCCAGCTCCACTCTAAACGTTTTATGCTCAAGTCCAACTACAGGTCCTGATCTTTTAGATAAGCGTGTGCATCTGGACAAGCCAGAGCAGCACAGGCATGACTACAAGACTGCACAGTCAGAACATTCACACAATCAGCAGGAGCTGGATGAGAACCATATACCTTTAATGCACAGCTTACTATCCACGAGGTGTTTGCAGCTCATAGCAATGCAAGTACAGTTTGTCCACTTTGTAAAACATTAATTACTGCATTTACATTACTGATAGGTATAAAACGTCACAAGTTTCCAAATAACAAATCTTCCCAGAAGATTAACTTCCCCTCACCACCTGAAGAGCCGAAGGCCTCCAATGTCCTATTCTACCAACATCATCAGGGCTTCTGCATGACATTGTTGCCAAATTAATGGAAGTTCTCACACAGAAATAAAAATCTTCAGTTGGATCACCTCCTCTAGTATGTTAGTTTCTCTTAAAATCAAATACTTTTACAAATAAAGACCAAAGGTTCTGTGTGTCTGTACTCTAGACGGTGGCAGAATACTCCGAGTCAGAGTTTAGATCTGTATCAAGAAACTGATAAAACCACAAAATCCTGAAGAACACAATTCAAAATCTGAGTGCTGTTCCCCACAACTGTTATCTCAAACTAACAAAGAAAAAGTAGTATTTTTTTTTTCCTTTTACTTTAGTCCAAGATAAAAGCAGGAAATTCTGGGGGTTTATCTGTGTGTGTGCATGTGTAAAGAAAAAGGATACACAGATTACTCTAACAAAATAGTTTTGGCAAGCACATGAGATTTGCAAAACAGATCAGCACTCTAAAGAAAGCAGCAAAAGCAAAAAACCTTGCAGAATTCTGTTTTCCAAAAAAACAGGAATAGGAAACACTTTCTTCTCTGAGGATGGATAAGCTAAGGCAAACCAAGGTAGAAGAACTGCTTTACATCTGCAGAGAATCTGATTATCTGGTAAACAATTAGTGGCATTAGTAGTGCCATTACTAAGATCTAGTCCAGAGTCATGAGTCCATTGTGCCCAGCATTTCACAAAGACAGAAAGCAACAAGTGCCATGGCAAAGATATGCTTCATGAAGAGCAAAATCCCAAAAGAGAGAAGGAAGAGAAGTGATTTCTGAGCTGAAGAAAGAAGAATATCTGCAATTGAGACAGCCATTCACATCAGAAGAAATACCGAATTATCTTTGCAAAATTAAAATGTTCACATTAGAAAACTTAAAATAACAATTCACCTTTCACCTGTGTATCATCCTTGGCCTTATATTCTGTACTTTTAATAGCAAGTTCCACACCATAGCCAGAGAGGTAGACTTTTTCTTTACTGGGATTCTGTAAGGAAAAGCGAACAGTACAATATTGCCACTCGTTGTTTTGATGTACAAATTAAAAGCTGCTATTTCCCAAAGCTAAGACACCTCTGAATGGGACACATTTCAGACATCACTGGTAATGCACAAGTGAGAAACAAAACCAATGAGTGCTATAATGTAATGTACTGTCATGATTATATTTCCCTTTGTATTTCAACAAAACTTTCTGAAGTTCAGCGGGCAAAAAGTAGGGCAAAACAGGCATGTCATCAAATCAGACAGAGGAGGGAAAGGAACTTCAGCTGCAAAGTTCAAAAGTGAAACATGCACTGAAGAGTTACAACAAAATTACAAAAAAAATAATAAATCAGTTGAGAGATGTGTAATTACTTCAGAATTTAATGGGAAACAAACATGATCACCTGTTAAAAGTATTTTGAAGAGTACAGGAGTCACAGAACTGTATGAAGACCTACTGTGTAGTACACTTTATTTTGAATGTAAGTACTCCTCCCAAAACTGATAAACAAATTACTTTTTAAAAGGAAACTGGTATATGCAATGTGTATAAAATGTATGACTTCATTGAAAGTGCAAATGTTGCTAGAAGTAAACCAGCTGATGCCTTTTTTTTTTTTTTTTTTTGCATTCAAGTCTGGCTACTAGCTGCTGCAGTACAGGTTTTAGCAATATTAAGCAATGTTCTGGAAAAAAGTCAAATATTTCAAATTTCTCAGAGCTTTTGAAATGTAGTTTTAAGCCCTAATCCAGTGGTTATGGGCAATTTAGGGGAGGGAGATGGAACCCAGGACAAACTGCACTAGGACTGGTAAGTGGTTCTGTAATAAAATTGCTACAGAAACAATGCCTTTCATTTGAAAGTGGCACCTTAAGGTTAATCCTTGCTTTTCATATTCAGTAACAAACTGGCCTGACTGTGGAAAGATCTGACTATTTCCTATAATCTAATATAGGTAGAGCAATTTTTTTTTTTAGATTGTAATTCTGTAATTCATCTGGAGTTTAACTCTGCTTTTGTAAAATCAAATTATCCTGTTACCTAAACAACCAGGAGATTTAAAATATTCTGTATTCTTCAGCTACGTGCAATAAAAAATAAACTTTGATATTCCAAATAAATACCAAGCAGAAATACACTATGCAAATGTCAGTTTAAAGGGAACAAACTTAGTTTTTCTTTTTTAAAACCCAGCCCAGTTACTCCTTGCATGTCAAATACCTCTGCTGCAATGCACAAATATACTTACAGCAATATAGTGTCTGAGGACGTAAGTGATTTCTCCTGCCTCGGCCTTTAACACAAGCCTCCTATGGTATGTGTAGAACTCCTCTGAGCCAATCTCAGCGTAAAGAATGACGACAGGACTTTCGGGGTTTGATACTGGGTACTTGTGGTCCCCTTTGAACAGAAATGGCTTCGGCCTAAGAGTAAAGATCGAAGATTATCACGCTGTGATTCACAGCGTTTCCTTACTCAATGCACAATTTCTTTTTCCCACATTTGGTCACTGCTCCCGTCTTCACTGAATACATGTAAAGCTGTTCCCACATGCTATCAAGGTTGGCAGCGCTTGATGCATGTTGATAAAGCTTTGTTAAAAATGAACATATGAAATGAAACAAGTAGCTAGGTGCTATTTTGAATCTAATAAGATCCTTATTTTAAAAATTAACCACTTCCCTTAAATTTCCAGTTAGCTCCACCACCCCCAAGGTGAATATATATATAAATTCTATATATAAAAAAATAAAAGGGTAAGAGAACAAATGTTCCAGGAACTCAAATTTAAGGGAAGCCTGTCCTTGGCTTAGTATACAAACAAGAAAGTGAATGAGAAGACTATTTTCAACTTCTGTTTTTAGATTTTGTCTAAAAAACAATGAAATATTTAAAATACAGTGAGTCAGAAGAACAGTGTGTGAGCTATAGATGCCATAACGTCTGTAGATTGACTAAAAACCCTGCGTGCTTACAAAACCCAAAACTACCAAACCTATGAAGATAAACTGAAATGTAAAGTTTTGGGGTTTTTTTTTTCCCCTAAAGTAGTATTAGTAACAAAAAGAATCTATAAAATATAAAAGTTGCAATCAAGTTCTGTTCTTGTAAAGAAACCCGATTTTGAAATACATGTGTGGTAATGATACTCGTTAATGCTGAGAAAAGTACATAGGGTGGAAGTACTGTGGATGCTTCAAACCATTCATGGAAATGTTATGTTAGCTACCATGTTACTGTGCAGCCCAGCTCTTTCTATCTCTCTGCGTACTGAAGTCTTTACATATTCCCAAGAATTCCCACTGTCCTTTGACAAATTGTTTCCAACTTCTGTGCACATTCCTCCTCCCAGCAGGATATCAAAGAGCAAGGGATATGAAAACAATCATTCCAATCTGGATTAGTAAGAAATACTAAACTGCCACTTCTGTGTAAGCACCAGACAGTATAAATCAAACACAGAAGAACGTAGAAACTACTGGTTTATTACAGTCTCTTTACAGCAGGAGGTCTAACCAGGTTAAACTTTGAGAACTAATCCAGTGATAGGAAATTAAGCAAATACCTTTCCAAAGCTGCCTGTAAAAGGTTTTCAAGAGAGTCAAATTCACAGGTCTTCTCCCCATGCACAGCAAAAAACAGGGTACAGCCCTTTGGTGGAGGTTCATCTGCTGCTATCTGTATTAAAACATTGGTAATAAAGTAGGTTGAACGTTTGCCCTTAGAACAACTGAAAATGGTAATGGTATAGCTCTGTAGCAATCTGTCATCTTCAGTTTCCTAAATTCTAAACTGGTACTTCTTCCCTGTTTATTAAATAATTTAAATGCAAGGCAAAAATTGCAAAATTGAGAGTGAAGTCTTAACTTACAAATATTGTTCCAGTTTGTTACTATTAACTGTAGTATTAGGTGCAGGTACAAGAAGTGAGGCTCGCAACTGTAGGGTTTTTGGTTGTGGTTTTTTTGCATTGCACATCAGAAACCTCTATATCTATTAAACATCAAATGGTAAAATGATTCCAGATGAAAAAGGAACATGTTTTCTAATGTTACTTAAATAAAGCACATTATAATATGAGGCAGTTTGCAACGAACTATATGATACCACGAGTCTGAAAAAGACTATAGAGAGTACAACAGACTTCCATTTATGGGTTCTAATCATTAGAGCTATATATTCATGGACTACTATCTTCAGTTAAGTACAACTGAATAACAGGAACAGCAGCAGCAGCGCAAGCGCCAACAGAGTGATGGGGATTTTCCTCATAAAAATCTTCATGCTATTATTAGCGCAGCAGGCATCAAAGATACACAGACATGTTGAAATCCCAATTCTTTAGTCTTCTCCAGACAGACGGACTCAAATTTGGCACTCAGCAGAATAGCACATACATATGCTCTGCAGCTCAGATGTATGAGGCAATTCATCAGTTCAGGATTTTTTTATACTCTCAGATGTCTCCTTACACAACTCACTCCTTCCTAAGCCTTCAGTAATGCTCTACAAATCATTTGAGGATTTCCTGTACTAACCTGTTGAAAAGCTTGAACTGTTGCAGAGTAAGAGCGTAAAGACAAGGAAAACTTCAACAAATTCTGCTGCAAAGGTGACAGAGTCTGGCAGGCCACTTTCAGCATTTCACGGTAAGAAGAATAATCACTACCTGCAATGACAACATACCAGCAGTTATCCTTCTATATCCTTCTATACCACATTCTCATTGAAGAGGGGCTTTTCGTCTTAATTGTGATTTATACTAACGAGAGCCCGTGACATTAATTGTAAATAGGCGCATGAAAGTTCCTCCTCAGTTTTCATTACAGCCAGTCCTACAGATGGATGAGAGTGAACTTCAGTAGAGACCCATGAGAGTATACTTAAATACATTCCTGAGGATGCAAACACAGGCTTGGGGAGGAGGGAAACAGTTAAGAGCTGCCACTTAATTTCAGTTGAGAACGTGAAACACAAAGAAAGAGCATTTATCATATTTTCCTAGCTCATGTTGAAACAGAAACCGGCAAGCAGAACATGTTTCAGATTCATCCACTACAGCTTTTGTCAACCAGATATGCAAAAGACTTGAGCACTTTGCAGTAAAAATATTACTGAAATCAGTCCTCATTTGACTTTTACGGTATTAACAAGGGAAGACAAAACATTGTCATTTATTTTTCAACCATGTCAATTCTCAGTCATCAAGAAAATAATTATGAAAACTTACCATCACGTTCAGATGTCTTAACGTTTTGACTGGCTTCAACAAAATTCCAGAATTTTTCTTGACCTTCTTCTGATAAAAATTCACTGAGTAAGAAGAGAAGAGTTAGCTAGATCTATTCATTTCCTCTCGAGTTACAATTTTAATACTTCGTAGAGCTTTACAGAAAGTCAGTGCCTACTATATGTTTACCTATACCAGAAAACCACATGCTACTAGAAAAAGCAGACCAGGAAAGCTAAAAACCCAAAACAAGTAATATTTACAGGCCAGGACAAACGCACAGTACAGGAAAGAAACCTGTGAAGCACCTATTAATCCTCCAAAGATGACTAACAGACAGCAGTGGACATCCTGGGAGCTCTCCTCTCTAATGCATTTCTTTGCTAGCTAGCTTTTATGAGAAACATCCATTTTTGTTTACTTTGCTGTAGCAAACTGTAGTTTGTTGGAACTACCTGATTTGGTGGGGATGTTTTTTTTGGTTTGTTTGTTTTTTGAGGAGCTAAAGGAGAACTCACAGCTTCAAATCATGGTGTCGTAACTCCCCATATATTAAGCACACAATTCTGTAGGTATACAATGCTAGATAGTACAATAATTTAAATGTTGCTAACAACAAATACTTTATCATGTCTAAACTTGCAGCATGCTTCGTATGCGAACGGATGCTACAACAGAAGATTTGGAGCCCACTAGCTGCTGCCGTAGCTTATGTGCTCGTTTCAATCTGTTCTGACCTAAGGTGGGAAATACCACTAGTGATGTAAGTCCTTCCTGAACTGGGTAATGAATTGCAGCACTGGGCTAAGCAGATTGAACACAGCAGGAACAATTTTACACTGCAGTGCCGTATCATTCTGCAGTTCATCCCAGATGAACAATCCTACCTACCCAAAGTCTTTGAATGTCATGGTGAGGTTGTGTATCAAGCCTTTCACAGGTTATTTTGATTATTTGCTTACTATTTCAGTCTCTTAGGGTTAGCTTTTCCCCAGCAAATGTCTCGCATTGTCAGGGTATTTAAATCCTGGCATTAACACCTGAGCTTTGCATTTTACTTCTTAAGGATTTTTCAGTCTTCAAACCTCAGCTTCTGTAGAGAAGGTTACAAAAAAGTAATTTCACCTAGGACACGCCTGTCCTGTCACCCAAAGCTGTGCCCATTTGAAAGAAACCCATGAATGCTCAACTGCTTTCACATGAACCAGTCTGCAATAACATGGGCAGAGTTCCATGTATGGCAAGACCCTTACGTGATATAAAATTAAACACATGTGTTTACACAAAATTACACAAAAATCCTGAAGTCCTATTTTGCATTGACATCTCCAAATTAGAATACTGTAAAATGGAATGATGGGGACTTCTAAAGTGCTAAGTAGGCTGGCAGTGGAAAGACAGCATTTTTCTTTCTTTTTTTTCTTTTTAAATAGTGTCTTTTAAAAAAAACCAAACAGTCTTTAATAGCATGGAAGAAATCCCCCAGGCTGACTTGTACAACTCTTGACAAAGCAGCTGACTTCACATAATCAGTGCATAACTCACATGAACAAAGTTAAACTCAAGCTTAACTGAGCTAAACGTATGCAAGCAACAGATGTGTATGAAAACCTACAGGCACCATTGAAGTCAAAAAATCTTTTACTGTGGAATCTCAGAAGGCCACGGTAAACCTCTCCATCTAGTGCTTTGAGTAAAACTTCCTAAGGCGGAAAATACTTGCTATGGATACTCACATTGGTGTGGTTTGTTCTCATGCACAATGAAAGAATTTACCACACAGAAAAAGTACTACTATCTCCTTTAAAATAGTCATCCCATCTCCCCAACTGCAGCAATAATCATATTCAACTAAGTGTTACTACTGCCAATGAGTCAGTAACGACCAGAATCCAAAGTGCCACAAAACGAATGAAAAAGTGGACATACTGCTTTATCGTCTAAGCACATTCTGATTTGTCAATGAAAAATCACAATGCGCTTACCTTGTTTCAAGTAATAAAGGAGTTGAAGACCACTTCGTAGTTAGAGATGTTGTCACAGCCTTAGAATCTCCTTTTACAAGTGAAGAGCTGAACCAGATTCCAAGAATTGCAGTAAGTATTCCCATTTTATAGAAGCCTAAAAAAGACAACAAAGAAAAAGTTAGTTTTGCATTGTCTCTTTTTATAAATACAGAATCTCACACAATCAAAAACATTAAGGTATATTTTAAAATTCAGTGGCCCTTTTAATGCAGCACGAGTGAGATAATCGTAGTCTCACCTGGGCTTACAAAATCAGGAATACTATGAAAACGTGGAGAGAGACAAGGATTTTGAGCTCTGACTCCTGAGCTGCAATTAAACCTAAACCAATTCCAGCTTCCTCTGTATTTATGCTTTCAAATAAATTTGCCTCTGTCCTGGGGCACCCACATCACACAGAGCTTTAAGTATTACAAATGGTGCCTATTTCAAATCGGGTGGAAAAGCCACCCACTGTTCATTTTATGGGAGGTAAAGTCACATTTTGTATTTGCAGATCCATCGGCTGGTATACTAACCAATGTTGGAAGAGCCGGGCAAGGTTAAGTTTCACTAGTCAGCCCTTCAGGTTCTGCTGGCTACCGCGAACAACTTCTCTGGGGAATGAAGAAACAAGCATCTCCTGGATGCACCAAGTACCACCGACTTCAGAAGCTGAAAAATGAATGAAATGATGAAGACAGTTTCAAATGGTACAACTTACTCCAAGATGACAAACCAAAAAAAGAAATTATGCCATTTCTTTATTGTACTTTGTGCGTACTTCCATGCCTACAAATCCTCTGGCCTCTACTCTTAAGCTTACAGAAGACCTGAATTCTCCTGTTCGCTTTCCCTTACGGTCTCCAAAAGTTCAAGCTTTTTTTCCCCCTCCTCTGACTAAATTATAATTACTACACACCCAGTATACACCCAGGCAGTCTCTCACTTCTTCCTAATGTTTCTGGATAAATCATTTTCCATTTCCCCACTGCAACTGAAAAAAGAGCCCACTCAAATTCTGGGTATATCGCACCCAAACACCGGTCAGGATCTAACCGATGTCTCTCTTTCATGACGATCTCAATATAAAAAATGGTGTTTGCATGTGTGTTACATATCTGTAGCTAAAGCTCCGCCTGTCTGTAGGCAGATAAGACAAAATAACCTCCTCCTACTCCCTTTGAAAATTTATACTACTCCAGCTAAAAGTTCAGCAGGCCTCACCCACTGCTCTTTCTGCATCTCAGTGTCCTTTCTTTCAGAATAAAACCAGAAACACCCTGCTATAATATATAAAGAGCAACTTGCTCAGCTAGAGAGGACAGCTGTTTTCCACTGCACCTGGGAAGCGGACAGACGGCATCGCATGACGCAAACAGCCACATCCACCAGCTGCGTGCGCCAAGGAGGAAGCGCAGTCAGTATTTGTGGAGTGACACTCTGGCTTCTGCCAAGCACACCAAAAAAACCAAGGTTTGGGGTTCCTCCTGGAATTGGGTCTTTCTTATTCACTGCAAATCATACCCAGTTGGCTGGAACCCATAAATGAATATACGCTACGGCATTCTTACAACCCAAACGCCTATGCTGCGCTCTCATGCCTGCTTTCCCGTTTTGTGAAGGGCTGTAATAAAAGCCTTTTTATATCTAAAATAAGGGGTGGGGGGGGCGTGAAGACACATGTCACCTGATACCGGTTTAGCCAACTGAAAACCTGCAGATTAGAAATATCGACACTCCCTGAATAGTAACAGCTGTAAAACAAAGGAAAGACCAGTATCTTAGAGGAAAACAAAAATACACTGCGGGGAAAGAAGACGTAAAGGGCACAGGAATTGGCATGAATGACATAGGGAGACCCAGCCGTGTTCCCTGCGAGGTAACAAAGCAAAAACCCACCTGAATTAAGACAATAAAAAGTGGATTTTTTTTCATGCCTCATTCCTAACTATTTTTCCTGGAAGTACTCGGTTTCAAATACAGTTGACTTCTGGAAACTCGCCCATCCAGCCTTGGAGAAAGGAATAAACCTTCCTGTGGCCACCAGCCCCACCGTGTGCTGCACGGGCCCGGCGGCCAGCGGGGGGACCGCCACGCCTGGGGGAGGGCAGGCCAGAAAAGGCCCGCTCCCGGGGGGGCTGGGCCCGGGGGTCGCTCCCGGGGGGGCGGTGGGCCCCTGGCCCTGCCCCAGCCCCCGGCAGCAGAACGCGGCGCTGGCGGGTTGGCGCAGGGACGCGCTGCGGGGGCTCCGACCACAAACGGCTCGTTCCGGCTTCCGGGCGGCGCCCAGCGGGCCCCCGCGGAGCCCTGTCCGCCGCGCCCCCGCCGGGAGCGCCTGCAGCGGGCGAGCGGCCTGAGGGACCGGCGGCCGCGCTGCCGCCTGGAGACAACCCCGAAACTAAAAAGAGCCGGGGCGGCCGCCCGCTGGGGCCAAGGGCGTTCGGCCCCGGGCGCGGCCCCTGCCACCCGCCGGCCCCCGGCGCAGGGCCGCCCGCCCCCGCCCGCCCCACCGCCGCCGCCCGGGGGGCCCTGAGGGAGGAGGCCCAGCCCCTCCGCCCGCGCGCGGGTCGCCGTGGTAACCGCACCTGCGGGCGGCCGCCACGCTCCCTTCCGGCTCCTGCCGCTCCCGCCGCTTCCGGGCGCGCCGCTTCCGCCGCCGGGTGAGGGGGGCCGCGCCGCCATAGAGTCGCGGCCGGGCAGCGCCAGACTGTCCCCTGGCCGCCATCTTGGGGGGGGCTTGGCGGGCGGCGGTTCCGCCCGCTCCTCCCGCCGCTCGGCCCTGCGGCGGGGAGGGAGGACGGTCCCTGAGCGGCGGGACACCGCGCCTTCCCCTCAGGGTCCCGACCCCGCAGCGCCCATGCGGGAGCGGCGTTACCGGCGGCCCCGGTAAGGCGGCAGGCGGGGCGCGGGCACGTCTCGGCCACCTCCCGCCCCCGCCCGGCGCTGGGGCCTGGCCGCCGCCGGTGGCTCCGGGAAGCCGCGGCCAGCTAGGCCGGCGGGGGGAGCGGGGCGCGGGGGAGCCGGGGGCCCCGTGCCGCGCCGCTGCAGCCCCCCAGCGGCCTCCTGCCCCCCGCACGGCCCTGGGGGTACCAGCCTCGGCCCGCTGCCTGAGCGCGGCCCCGCCGGGCCCGGGGGCGCGCAGGTGGGTGAGGTCGGGGCGGGCGGAGCGCGGTGGGTTTCCAGGCCGTTTGTGCAGGCTGTGTAAGGCACAGGTAATGGCAGAGGTGGAGCCCGTGTCTGTCGTTAATTACCTGGCAGCCTGGCCGGCTGGAAGGGGGCCCGCAGCTGTGCAAAGAACAGCTGCTTTCACTTGCTCGTTTATTCGCAGTGTAAACGTGAGGGGAAATCGAAAGCAGCATGTGGCAGATAATAAAACCCAACTGGTTTTTTAATATTCTCTGTGCCTTTTGGCAGCTGTCCATGCAAACTCCCTCTGAAGTGTCTGTTTTCCAGCCCCCAGATGCCAGCTCCATTTAGCCATGCTCTATGAGCCGTGTCCCATTACCCTTGCCACCTCCTGGGAACGCTTTGTAGCATTACTGTGACCTTTTGGAGCCATGGGGATGGGGGAACAGAACTGTTCATCTTGTCCAAGAGGTGCTGAGCCAGAATAAAGCTGGGAATCCAGCCGGGCAGAGTAACTTTGACAAGGGTAAAGGGCAGTGTCCGGACCGTCAAGCCACAGGACAGACCTCATGCCCTGATCGATGGTCACCCTGCACACGTCCAGAACGGGCCCCACAGCTGGCCATGGCCAAAGCTTCCCCAGCAGCTGCCTACAGGGTTGTTCACAACACAGACCTGAAGGGTTTGCAAGGCAAAGTAATGCATTACTCTAATGCAATTCTGTAACTTCAAGGTTTTCTTTTCTGTTTCATTTTAAAGTATCTCTGAAAACAACAGTTGTCTGTCTGACTTAATCTCTCAGCCTCCAGACACAAGGACTGAAGCGAGAAGTGTCACGGAAAGCAGTGGTATTCCACGCTGCCTGTAATGACGTGTGAGGCAGCCCTGCACGGGCAGCACCTCAGGGTCGCAACGTGCACCGACACCAAGGTTTGGGGGGTTATTTCCCCCCCTGTCCCAGCGAGGAGTAGCTGTTTATGCCAGAGACCACAGCGGGGTCGGGCGCTTGTTGATGCGGCCCGTTGGCTGGCACAGCTCCCTCCCCTGAACGCAGCAGCGCGGCTGCGCCTCCCGCAGGGCCCGCCCGAGGCAGCCCGGAAGCAGCCGGCCGTTCGCCGAATCCCTTCCCGACTTCGCGGGGCGGCTTGATAGGCCGGGGCTCGGCGGCGGGAGCATGGCCCCGAGGGGGTGGGGGGGAATGTGCGCGCTCAGTGGCCGCCAGTTGGCCCCGCCCCACAGAGCGTTACCCAGGCAACGGCAGCGGCCGGCGGCCAATAGTGCGGCCAGGCGGGGGGCTCCGCCCCGCGCGCGTCTCGCGAGCTTTCTGCCTGCTGGGGCGCGCGCAGGGACTCCATCTCCCAGCACGCCCCGCGGGGAACGCTGCCACAGCCAATAGGGCGGAGGCGCTGGGGTGGGCGGGGCCGGCAGGGGCCAATCCGCCGCGGGCAGCTGCGGCGGCGGAAGCAGAGCTCGGTTCCCGGCGGTGGCGGCTCAGCGACGGCTGCCGCGGGACGCCCCGGGCACAGGTAACGCCGCGGAGGGCGCGCCCGGCACCGCCTCTCCCCGGCTCCAGAGAAGGGTTGCAGGTGGGGGGGCGGTGGCCGCTGCTGCCGCTGCTGCCGCTGCTTCGGGCGGCGGCGGCGGCAGCAGCAGCGAGGGGAGGGCGGGAGTGCGGAGCCCGCGGCCGGCGGCGGTACTGTGGAGCGGGGCGAGCGACTGAGGCGGTGGCGGCGGAGACGAGAGGGGCGGGGTGGGGCCCTGCGCGGTGGCAGGAGCAGGGCGCGAAGGGCCGGGGACAGGCAGGGCTGGGCGGCTGGGACCAGGGTGGGCGCTGCGGGCGGCGCTGGGTGCGGGCAGGGGCGGCCGTGCGCGCCGCCGCGCTGCCGGGAACATCCGGGCCCTGCAGCCCCTCACGGCGGCACGGCAGGGCGGGGCGGGCCCGGGCGGCACGGCCGGCCCTCATTGGCCAGCGCCGTCCTTCCCGCCATTGGCTCGCGGATTTGTGAGGTCATTATCACGGCCGTTCCTCATTGGCCGTGGGGGCCGGTGTCGGATTGGCCGGTGTGGCGGGCGCGCGCCGCATTGGCGCAGGGCTGGCGGTGCCGCTAGCGCCGCGGCCAATGAGCGGGACGGGAGCGGGTGGTGGGGCCTGCCGGGGGCGTCGCCTCCTGCCGTGAGGAGGAGGCGAGGGGCGGGGGCGGGGGGCGTGACGCGCCGTGACGCAACGCAACGTAACGGTCGGCGGTGCCCGCAGGCGGAGATGAGCTCGCAGCAGTTCCCCCGCTCGGGCGCGCCGCCCGCCGGCCTGGGACCAGCGCCGCCGCCCATCCCCACCAGCGGCTCCGCCGGGCTCATCGCCCCCGCCGCCACAGGTAAGCGGGCTCCGGGCCCTGCGGGGCCCCCGCGGCTCCCGCGATCCGGGCGGGGAGAGGGCGCGGCAGCCGGTCCGGGGGCTGCCCGGGCGCAGACGGGGAGAACGAGGTGACATCGGCATCGCTGCCGCCTCCCGAACGCGGCGTCAGAGCAGAGCGGCCCCTCGGCCCCTTCCAGCTGTACGCGGTCGCTGCTCCTCCGCCCCGCTCCTGCGCGCTTCCACCGGCGGGGGGGCCGGGGCGGCGGGGGGCTGGGAGCGGGGCGGGGGTCCCCATCGCGGTGGCTGCCGGCCCTGCCAGGGCTCCGGGTTTCCAGCCGGCTGGGGCAGCGGCTCTGCTCGCGGGAGGGTTTGTGCTTGGTCTTCAGCTCGATTTTTCACCTACGTGACATATTAAACAAAGACTTTTTAATGCCACCTGTTTGATGTGGGACTTTATGGTGGCTTCTTAGGTAATTACATATTTTCCAGTGGGAAGAAAAATTAGTCAGACTTTGTTTGGAGGACATGTTTAGGTGGGCTCGTGAGAGATTCCCAGTGTTACGGGGCCCATCAGTTCTGAGGGGAACCGACAAGCAGTGCCAGAGTTCCCGGGGTTTTCATCTTCAAAAAATGTATAATTGTAAGGGTGAATTTCTTTTATTTAGGCTGTTCCTGGCATCCTATCTCTGACCTGGTGGGGGACCAATGCGAACTTGTTAACCTATTTTACCTTTTTTCTCAGAGTTCCCTTTTTCTTTTTTCTGCTAGTGAGTGATGAATCAAGTCGCGACTCAGAGGTTGCTCCTAGAGAACACATTGGCTCTGGCAGCTCTATACAACCTCGAGAAGAAAAGCAAGAACCAGTGGTGGTTCGGCCATATCCACAGGTTCAGATGTTGACGCAGCACCACCCTGTCCAGTCTGGTGCCCCGGTGACAGTGACAGCACCACCAGCACATTTGACTCCAGCTGTGCCACTTTCCTTTTCGGATGGACTTATGAAGGTAATGAGGAGGTTCGCGATTCGTGGGGGAAAAAATACAGTTCATGTGAAGGGTTAGAGGGTCAAGCAAAAATGAATTACACTGAAAGCTTCCCTGCATTTGGTTCTTTGGCTTTCCTTGCGTGCTTCTGCAGAGTGTACACTGCCTCATGGGTTTATCTGTCCTATATGATAGGCTAAGGATTTCATAGCATCATAGCATTATTTTTGAGGAGAATGTTTTGTCAGTCTCTGAAGAGAAGAATGATTTCAGTCAGGTTCTGAAATCTTCCCTTTTCTCTGCAGGAGTGGATGAGAATACCAAATTAACTGTTAATGCCTGGTGTCTGTAGGGGAATACCATACCCTTAACAGATTCCACTTGTGATTCATGCTGTATGTTAAAAGTTGCTTATTTCCAGTACAAAAGATGCCTTTCTTTGTGCCTAATGAAGATGGAAAAGCTCTAAATGACCAATATCCTTCCTTTCCAAATACTTAGCCATAGCTACCCTTGCACAAAGCTGACTTTCTGTCCAGGCTTTGACCCCCAAAAAATGGTTTCTGCTTCACCACTGCGCTGTCATTTGGAATTGCCAACATTTTTGTCTTTGTATTTCTTGTAGCCTCCCTTGAAGCCCACCATGCCCAGCCGGCCCATTGCTCCTGCTCCACCCTCTACTCTCTCAGCTCCCACAAAGGTTCCTGGGCAGGTCACTGTGACTATGGAGAGCAACATACCGCAGGCTCCAACAATTCCTGTGGCAACAATCAGTGGGCAACAGGTCTGGTTTTTGGTTTCTGGCTTTTTTCTCTTCCAGCTCACTACATGGTCAGATCAGTACTAATACTGGTACAACTGAGGTCGGCTTTTGCAGCAGGAAAACAGAGAGAGCAGGCTTCCTCCTTCGGTGGCTATTGGTTGTTGGATCAGTTCTGCCTGGAACATTAACCCTCGGTCTGTTATCACTAGCTCTTTAGAAAGCTGCTGATTTGTTGTAATTGCCCAACTGACGTAGCACAGTGAGGCTGTGACAGCAGAGCTGCATCCAAAAGCTGCTGTGCAGCCAAGTCTTTCCTTAAAAGCTCCTGCTGTTTCAGAATCACTTGGGAGAGTTGCTAGTGTAGACAAACTGCTGGGCTTCATCGCTGCAGTGTTCTTTAGCTCTCCTGGGAGCAGATTAGAAGAGACTGGTGAACAGCTCATGGTTTTGCAGTGTATTCTTATTAAAACCCTAGTGACAAAAATTGAGGGGGGGGGGGTGTAGATAATGCTTTAGAAATACTTTTTTTTTTTTTTTTCCCCTTCTAATTTTGACTGCAGAGCCAGTCCATGTGATTTGAAACCAGTTTGCCTGAACACTCATCAGTAAATCTCTGAAGTCTCAGGGTTCAGATGTAAAGTGCCTTTAGGTGGATTTGAATTAGGCTGGCTAAATGCATGCAGCAGTTTCAGTGAACTTGTACTTTTATTAATATTCTGGAGAAGGCCAGAATTAGAATAGATTTAGTCTGTTACAGCATTTGCCAGGTTCCCACCATTCTCTCAACTTTACTGGAGAGGTGGTATGAATCTGTGCCTTAAATGTCACTAATGGCAGAAGGGCCATCTCTCTGGCTGGCATGTGGCTGACTGCTGGCTGGCCATCACCCGTGTACCAACCAGAAAAAATTTATCAATGAAATGGATAAATGTTTACACCTTCCTTCCACCCACAGTGTCAGCAGGCTCTGTAACTTTATCCTGTAGAAACACCTGCCTCTTTATGCATTCAACTTGTAATGCATCCAACCTTTGTACACCAAGTATTTTTGTAAAAAGCTCTTTCCTGTCTTTGGGGCTGAGATACAGTAATCGTGTGGCCATTGAGTCTCATCTGCACAGTTCATAATTTATTTTGGGGTTTGTAATTTCTTTAATTCTGCAGGGGCATCCTAGTAACTTGCATCATATCATGGCTACCAACGTGCAGATGTCTATCATCAGAAGTAGTGCTCCTGGGCCTCCACTACACATTGGAGCTTCTCACCTACCCCGAGGTAAAGATCGAGCTGTGTGATCCCTGACCTTTGTTCACAGCCTCTCAGGGGAGTGCATCCAGCCCTCGCCTCTAAAGTTCTCCTCGCAGCTGACATGGCTAATACTTCAGCTGTTAAAGCTGCTAACTTTCTAAGAATTATGTTGCCTTCATCCATTTAGGGCAGGACTATGTGACAGTGTTTGAAATGCTGGCAGATACCAGAACGCCTGTTATTCTAGTTCTGCGCCATTAAATTGGTGAACACTTTCAAGAAAAAGCATACACTGGTGTAGACTGACTTGTCCTACAAAACGTCCCGCGTGTTCTTGGTAGCAAGTATCGCTCACCTGTGGCAGTGGCACCTGAGCAGCTGTGAGGCCTATTCTTGTACCCACCTGTCGCAGGCTCACTCGTGCGTTTTTGTGCGTGCTAACGTACCACATTGTGTGCATCTGTATTTACTCTTGAGCTGAATGCTGGGGATAGCTACAGGGTCTTGTCTCCCAGGATTTTGGTTGCTATGACTTGCAAAAGACGAGATCCGCCCCTTAAAAGCAGCCCTGTGCTCAGTATGGTCTGTGTAATTTCTGACTTATGCGTTATGGGTTAGGTTTCTAGTTCAACTTCAAACTGAAATAAATTCAAAGTATCATTTATATTTGTATTTCCTTTCATATTTGATGTTATTTGGTCAAGTCAAGAAAAACAAATTGACATAAGCAAAGACCTGATCCTCTTTTATGAGAGTAGTTGGAAGGACTGTGCACCTTTATTTGCAGCTGAAGTAAAATGTAGTGTACTTGACTGGCTTCTTGTGCGACAGCTGCCACAAACTTTCTATTGTCACTTAGTGCATTTTTTCTTCTTTTTTTCTTCCTGCTCCTTTTCTCTCAGCTTGAATATTAATTTTTGAGGTAGTAATTTCAGTTAGGGGCATCTACAGAAGCTGTGCAGTCTAGTTAATCAAATGATTTCAAGGCTATTTGCCTTCTGCAGTAATCTCTTATGATCAGGAGACAGCAAACATTATGCAAATTAATCAAATTGCAGGGTCAAAAGTTGTGGGGGTTTTTTATGTTTTGGGTCTCCTATTGCATGCCTATTTCTCTTCTGAACTTCATCAGATGCAGTGAGATTGTTGGTGTCAGGTCTTATTGACACAGGAGCCCAGTAATCGAACTGAATTACTTCTGCTGGCTTCCACAGCTTGTAAAAGATTGGATTTGCAATACAAGGTTGCTATAGGGGAATAAAAAGTATCAATAAAGCCAACTCAAATAAAATAATACTGACTCTTCCCCACATATTTTTGTGGACCTTATGTATATTTGTTGTAAGCCTTACTTTTAAACCAATGTCACCTGAACTGACATACCTGTGAAGTACAGTAAAACCGCAATGCGTAGCAGCTGGTGTCAGAGTCTGTCTCTGTGGTCATATGGAGCCGTTGGGGTGCGTGGTATTTTAACATGCTTGCTTTGTTTCCCAGGTGCAGCAGCTGCTGCGGTGATGTCCAGTTCTAAAGTAACTACAGTCCTGAGACCAGCTTCACAGCTGCCAAATGCAGCTACAGCTCAGCCAGCGGTTCAGCACATCATTCACCAGCCGATCCAGGCAGGTAGCACCCAGGCAGCTCAGCCAAACGCCGGCCACCAGCTCCAAGTTTCTCCTGGCACTTACTTGTAATACATAACCTGTAATTGCATTATTTGCTGGGCTGAGGCTACTATCAGCTCTCTTCCGGTTCTGTTTCTTGGCTACCAGTTTCTAGATTTCCTTTGTAATTTTTAAATGGTGTATTTTTCTTTGTGCCAAAAATTGGGGTTTTAACTGTCTCCAAAGTGCTTAGAAACTGGGAAGGTAAACTCAAGTTTTAAAGTCTGAAAAGTCTGGTGCAATAATGCTCATGTTGATGTATTCTTAAATATATGTATTGACATAGAATTTTTAAAATATCTCATTTTAATATGCTTCTGTATTTCTCAGCTTATGTACACATAGGAGGGGAAGATTGTAGCTATCATCTGCCTCCAGTAGTACTGGTGTCCAGTATTAGGATAAAGGGTTAAACATATTTACTTTGTGCTTTCAGTTAGTATCCCGATGTAATCCTTTTTGACTTCCTGTATATACTTGGGTTAGGGTTTCTTTTTATTCTGAAGGGAGCTGACCTTTGTGTTTTATTTCCTGAAGACCTTCATGGGATCCAGTCTTGTTAACTTTGCTGATTACTGATTCCTATGATGTGCATACTTTGAGAACCAGGACAGATCGGCTTAGGAGCTCTCAGATCAATTCAGAAAGACTGGAAATGTCTTAGAATGCCAAAACTTGGGGATAAGATACAGAAAAAACAGTTTTAACCAAGTAATTCTTAGTTATTTTCTAAATAGTGGAATTTCTTTTCTGATTGTGTCTGTCTGTCTTGTTTTAATAGTCTCGTCCTCCTGTAACAACTTCAAGCACTATTCCTCCTGCTGTGGTGGCAACTGTCTCAGCCACGAGGGCTCAGTCCCCTGTTATAACTACAACGGCAGCGCATGCTACAGAGTCAACGCTCAGGTAAGGGCGCGTTCAAACCTACGGTGCTCTGACTTTACCGAGGCTGCAGGAAGGGGAAACATACACGTTCACCATCCCGAGCTGATAATCCTCTAGATGCGGGATGGTACAATACAAAAATAGTGATGCTAGCACAGCGCAAATGCTTTCAGTTCTGTGAAGAAAAATTACTATAAACATGAACTGTTGCTCTGAGTTCTGAGAAGAAAAGACCTTAATCAATCAGTTTTGAAGTCCCGCTTCCTGGGAAGCAAGAGTTTCTGTGGCAGGAACTTGTGGCTAATTTGGCCCCGCTTTTTGTTATGAAGACATAATGAAAAATTGCACCTGAATGTTGACAAAGCATCCCTGACAGAATATCTCTTCTATGAAATGGTGGGAGTTACTGATAAGTCTGCCCTCTTAGGTGGGTATGCAGGGCAGATGGGGACAGAACAGTGTAGTTCGGACTACTTGTGCTGCTTTTACCATGTACTTGATAGCAGCACTGCTTGCGCAGTGGAGGAGACCAAGGCCTGATGTGCGTCCTTGTGTTTTGATCTTTCATATTTAGTATCTATGTGGTTGTCTTTATGATTGTATTTCTTTCTTTCCAGTCGACCCACACTGTCTATCCAGCAGCACCCGCCGTCTGCAGCTATCAGTATTCAGCGGCCCGCGCAGCCCAGGGATACAGCTACTCGGATTACGCTACCGTCTCACCCAGCTATAGGAACGCAGAAGCCACAGCTCCACACCATGGCTCAGGTAAACTGCAAGAAGGAAAAAAATCTCTTGCTGCTTGTAGACGTCTTTTTTGTTTGTATCTTGAGGGCTAAGTTTTAACACGGGAAAAGTGTTAGGTTAGAAGGTCACGTTCTTTACAGTGAATGCAACGTGATTCCATACTAAGTATATAACTTAAATGTACTAGTCTTGTAACTCAAAGGTTTTCTTTTCTTTTCATAGAAAACTATTTTCAGTACTGGTACTCCAGTGGCAGCAGCAACAGTGGCACCTATTTTGGCAACGAATACCATTGCTTCAGCAACCACAGCGGGTGAGTATTCATAATGCTATTGTGGGAGAGTTGTGGGGTGTGGGTTTTGTTGTTGCTTTTTGTTGGTTTCCTCCTTGAAGATGGAGCCTGAAGATGAACTTCTGAGGGAGTTTTTATTTCTGGTGAAGACTGCATTTGGAACTGCATGAGCAGACTTCAGGAGGGGAATTAATGGGTTGTTCAGGGAAGTTGTGGGTTGGGGTTTTTGCCCTCTTTATTTGGGTACAGATACACTGGTGTGATAGGGCTCCATAGAAAGATCTTGTATGGTTGTTTATTTTTCTCCTTTAGGTTCTGTGTCTCACACCCAAGCGCCTACAAGCACCATTGTCACCATGACAATGCCCTCCCATTCTTCGCATGCTACAGCTGTCACGACCTCAAACATCCCAGTTGGTGAGTGATTTCAGTTTTAGAGTGTGTAAATGGTGCTTCAGTTTTTCTGTTTATGCTGGCAGTGTTTGTGCGTATTAGCAAATTAAGGAGGGGAAGAAAAGCAATTCAAGCCAAGAGAAACTAACAGGTCTGCCGTGGCATAACTTTTTTTAATACTAGGAAGAAATGGATGTTCTAGGAGGAGGAGGTAATGAAATGACTCATTAACTTATCCAGTTGAATTTTTAGACATACTTGGGCCCTTTTGGCTTTTCAGAACCTGCATTGCATATACAAGAAGTTGTAACTACTTGGTGGTAGAATATGGGTTTTGTAATTGATTTTGTAAGTTCCATCCTGTGCTTCTTGAGGCGTTAGGTGTAGTCTAGTCGAGTTTGATTAGTGTGTTCATCTGGAGGTAAAACACTAAGGTCTAAAGGGTGGGAGCTTTATTTGCCTGGGTGTGGAATCTGCCTGACATGTTTCCTACAGAACTGCATGTTTCCTTGTGTTCTTCTGTGTTTTTCTGCTGACCTCCTAATTGTTCTTTTTTTGAATTCTTGTTATATCTTTCCCTACCGTAAAATTTCCAAAGCGTGAAGTTTTTCAGTGTTTCCTGTAAAGCTTTTGTAGGTGTTTTCTGTGTGTACTTGTCTGCCTCAATCTCATTTCCCTTGATCTCTGTCAAGTTCTGCTTTGAAAACTTGGATAAATAAGTTCTTGACAGCAGAAAGGATTGGGCTGGTCCTAAAAAATGCACCAAAAAAATTTAACTTCATTTGAGCACTCAAGTAAATGACTCTGTTAGCAAATGTAATTTGTATATGCACTTATAATATCCATTTCTTCTGGTATAAATTGATGAAAAATGCTTAGTTTCCCACATTCTTTCTGCTTATTGAGGAAACCTGTTATCTGTGTGGTTAGGAAACCTTCTGGGGGTGGGGTGGGGTTTTTTGGGTTGGGGGATTTTGCCAGGAGAATTGATCTTGCCTTTGCAGTGTTTACCTTTCTTACATTCTTCCTTTGACTGTCAATTGATTACGTGTTTGCCTTTATGCAGCTAAAGTGGTTCCTCAACAAATCACACATACTTCTCCCCGGATCCAGTCTGATTACACAGCAGAGAGGAGTAACCTCATACCCCTCTCTAGTCACCGGGCATCTCCAAACCCAGTAGCAATGGAAACCAGAAATGACAACAGGTGGGGAGATAACAGCTTTGTGACTGAGAGTGTGTGTGAGTGGTTTTTGACTATCGTGCTGCTTTTCTAGGTTCTGATGTGCTGGAAATACTGTATTTTAAAAACAGACGGGGGGGATTTGCTAGTTTTGAATTAATCATGATGGTTGAGATACTTGATAGCTTATGACAGATGAGATTACAAAACTCAGGGAGTGGCCCACAGGCAGGGGCTGAAGACAAACTGTTGAAATTGTGTGTGTAACACTTGCTCTTTTTGATGCCTGTAGGCAGTCGGTGCCTGTCCAGTTCCAGTATTTCTTACCGACATACCCACCCTCTGCCTACCCTCTGACTGCGCACACCTACACCCCCATCACCAGCTCGGTGTCCACCATTCGCCAGTATCCAGGTAAGACCAAGCTGGCGTTGTTCAGTTGTTAGTTCACGTACGAGCTTCAGTGATGGGAGAAGCTAAGAGGCTTTTCTGCTTGATTCTGACAATTTGTTACAAAGAGTCTTTGATGATTTGTTGGCTGAGTGGAAAGCTTGTGGGGAAGGGGTGTTGAACTGCTCAGAGGCCTGTCTGCTAAATACAGTTTTCGCAGGAGTTGTTTCACATTTGATATCCAAGGGCGTTTATCTCTGTAAGTAAAAGTTGTGGATTATACAAATCAAAACAGTTCACCTCCTCCCATCACAGAGCTGGTTTGGTTTGTTCTTCATTCCCTGGCGCTCCGACAAGGCCCTTTTAGTCTCTTTCCACATGAGGGTACAGTTTGAGAGAGAAACGAGAATCAAACCCAGAAAAAATAAGCTGTGTTGCACACTTTTGCATTAGTATTCCATTAAAAGAATGGAGCATTTAATGTTTGACCTGTTGCAGTAATTTGCAGACAGTCAAAAAAATAATGTGTAATGTTGAACCCACATAGTCAACCCTAACTTAGGTCATTCTGTGACAAAATTTGGAGCGCTTGTACCTTACAGAGTGGTTTAGGACTGTTCTCTATGTGGTAATTCCCACAATCCAAACTGTAGAAATACGCCTGATTTGGATTTTCATGGAAATGTGCTGGCAGCATCTTACCCTACGGCGGTATAGGGGGAATTGGGAAGACCTTGGAGGCAGCAAAGCCCGTTTGCTGAATAGGAAAGTATACTCAGTGGATGAGTTACTGGGGCCTGCTCTTTCTGTCATTGAAATTCCAGTGAAAACTTGCAAGTCTTGGCTATACCTCGTGTCAGGATTTGAGGTGTGCTTCAGGATGATTAAATGACTTGCAAAAGGGATGGGTGAGCTGCTTCTGTACCTTCCTGTACTTTGGCTGAAGGTTTTTAAGGAGAATGTGCAGGTGAGTGGTGGTGCTTGGTGTTGGCAGCTGTGCTTGGGGCACGGTGACAGAGCCCCTGACAGAACATGGCTGCAGACTGTCAGGAGTTCCAGTCGCGGCAGCGTTAGGCTACCATCACCCCAATAGGCTAATTTTTAAAAAAGCAGATGTAGGTTCTTAAGCAGGAGCTCATTGAGAGAGGCATTTTGCTTGTCAAAGTGACATGAAGCAGTAGTACTGTGAAGGTACTATTTGTGGCAGTAACTGGTGACAACTCAAAGCAGAGGATTCAGGGTATGAGGAGGGACATGCACCTGTGCTGAGCACAGCCAGGTGAGGGCTTAGGTAAAAGTGCAGAGGAGACTTCTGAAAGATCACTGAGATAAGGAGCATTAACGCAGAATTTTCAGGAAGTATGTTGTCTTTGGCTTTCCAGATGCTGGTTGTGTTTTATATAGTATCCCAAAAGGATTTTGTTGAATAGAAAGTTATGCAACAAGAATGTTTCGCATAAGGTGTTCCACTAAGGGAATTAATGTGCCGTGCTTTGTACAGAAGCCATTTTCAGAGACCTGGTGCTGAATTTCAGTTTTTTGACGGCGGTTTTTAGAGTGTCGTGTCAGCACAAGAACTTGATCGAAATCCTGTGACATTGACAAAAACAGCTTGTTCTGTGATGAGAGGGCTCTCCATTGTTAGCAGGCAAGTCCATTGTTGGCAAGTTTGCCCTTGCATTCTGTGCATGGCTGCAGAAATTGTGGTACTGTCCTGTAAAGACTGGAAATCTGGAGAGCCGTGAACTGCAGGTAGTCTCACAGTGTTGTGAAGGGCTGCCTGGGAGAAATGGGTCTGTAAAGGTGGAATCGTAGTTGCTTAGAGCTGTAAATTCAAATAAACGAATTGAACTGCTTAAAAGAGGTGCTTTGTTGGCAACATTGTTCTGCCACAAAAATATTTCGTGTTCGTTTGAGCTATGGGATCCAGCCTATAATTTTAAGCCCTGTTCTGAACCAGATAAGATTGTACTCGATTTCAGAACAGTTTGTGCACTTGCACTGAGGAAAACTTTTTTTAATATGTGTCTGGGGAAAGGGGATAAGGAAGTAAGCCCTGTTGTAAGGTATTACACCTGAGTCTCAGCTTTCTCTGCTTGCTTTTGTACAGGCAAAGGTGAGGAGTTTTTTAACTGGTGTAGCAATAAGTTCTGTGGAGAGACTGTCTTTTGAAAAGGAATGGCTTAGGCTTCTGATTTTTTAATTTTTTTGGTTTTAAGCAGAGAAAAAGCTGAGTGTTGGTACTTAGAAGTATTGTAAAATAAGCGAGCAAAAATAGCGCACGGCTTTCTAAGACTGGAGGCTGGGTACAGAAATGTAATGTGAGTCTAGAGTTAAACTTGATCTTTTCTCTCTTGTTGCATTTTGGAATAGAATGGAAATAAATAGTAATGCTTAATTCTTCTGGCGGACACTCTGGCCTCTCCCCTCTCAAACTGTACTACTGCAACAAGCAGGCTGGCCAATTAATTTTCCAAAGCAGAACAGTGTTTGGAAGTGCGTGTGTGAGTGTGGTGCGGGTGCTGAGCAGCGCGCAGGGCCGCTGTGACGCGGTGCTTGTGTTGCTGCTCCCAGTGTCAGCCCAGGCGCCCACCTCGGCCATCACGGCTCAGACCGGTGTCGGCGTGGCCTCCACCGTCCACCTCAACCCCATGCAGCTGATGACTGTCGATGCCTCTCACGCCCGCCACATCCAGGGCATCCAGCCAGCACCAATCAGCGCCCAGGGCATCCAGCCAGCACCAATCAGCGCCCAGGGCATCCAGCCAGCACCAATTGGGACACAAGGACTGCACCCCGCTGCACCAATCGGCACGCAGGGACTGCAGCCGGCACCAATCAGTGCTCAGCAGCCACAAGCTGATGCCAAGACCTCAGGTAAGAGCAGCGGGCACAGCCACCATCCCCGGGCACAGCCACCGGCCTGCGCTCCCACGGAGCCGGCCTGTTCTGTGTTTGCTGTGGCTCACAGTCATCTTGGCAGTCTGTGTGGCCCAGCAAGGGCACTGAATACACTCACACGCATGTTCTCCCAGCAATTTTTTTTTTTTTCGTACATCTTGATTCATTTTTTGAAGCATGGTGGGTGGAGTGCGTGGGTGGCCTTGAATGGGTTGCTTCCGCGGAAAAGACTGATAGTGCCTGAGCTTAAACAGTTGTCTACCCACAAGGAGAGTCTTGTGGGAAAAGTCATTTACAAATAAATGATGTTCTCCAAACTATTCTGCTATGCGTTAGATCACAGTAGCACTTAACATACGGCCAGGTACCTTCAGCAGTCGGTAACCTGACCTTGGACTGCGACAGAAACCATCTTTCATTAAAAATGGGTCTGATGAAACCCCAGCAGCTTACTGAAGAAATGGGATACAGCAACCAAGAGAATGTGCTGTTGCAAAGCTGGCAGACGTATTGCATGGTGAATTCCTGACCGTCTAAACGCTCTGCATCAGTTGGTTGGCCAAACAGGCTTTGGCAGGAGGTCACAGTGTAAACACAGCCGATGGTGCTTACTTACAAGTGGCATGTATTGCCACATAGACTGTACCAGGTGTGTTACTCTGTTGACGCAGTTGTCGGTGACTAGCAATTTCTGTGTTTTCTATTTCTTCTGGAAAAGATTATTTACCTAGCAGCAGTTGTTAGGCAGGAGGTGGTTTCCATCTTCCCTGCAGAAGGTTCAGTGATCAGATTGCTTGTAGCAAAGGTATTGCTTACAAAATAGCCTGAAGGTGCTGCGGTTAAAGATTGAGGGAGTCAGGGGAGCGCGGACAGCGTGCACTGGCAGACACCTGCTTTGTCACCAGATTTCCTTAAGTAACTGCTGCTTTTTCCTCTCTGTGTCTGTTCTTCTTGTCTGCTGTGTCAATGTCCATCCTTCCCAGCAGTAGTCTTGGCAGATGGAGCCACCATTGTAGCCAATCCTATTAGCAACACATTCAACACAGCTTCTGCAGCAACTACAGTTGTGCAAACCCATAGCCAGAGTGCCAGTGCCAGTGCACCAGCCCAGGGCTCTTCCCCGCGCCCCAGCATCCTCCGGAAGAAACCAACCACCGATGGGTGAGTAGAATTGAAGGTGACATGTGAATGACGCGTCTGTGCAATCTAGCCTGGCTAAACAGAGTCATTTCAGTGGAGATACTAGCAGATTATTCAGTCAGCAGTAGTTGTGAGTAACCCGCTGATCTGTGAAACACCCTTTTCCTCCCCCAGGGTAGGATATAGCTCTCTTTTACTGTCAGTAATAAAATAACAATGGTTTGTCTCTTAGCTGTTGAAAGTGACCTTTGGAGGGAAAGTGGATTTGAGGCTTTCTTGCTTAGTGTAATAAAAACAAAGAGTTCATGATCTACTAAAATTAGAATGGTGTGCTTTGTCTTCAGTGCTTTTCTTGGAAGAATATGTGGATGAGTAGAAAGGATAGGATTAGTACCCTGCTGTGAAACTTGATTAGGAAAAAGGGAGGGAGTAACTTAAACTCTTAAAATATTTTATATTGTCTGTCTGATTTTAAATGCATGAATAAATAGGCAGTTTTAGAATTAATAATGCATGTCCTCCCCACTAAGGACTGAAAACATTTGCAAATTGTGTTCTATGAGACTAAAATTGCGTGTTTTTTTTATTTGGGTGGAAACCATTTTTAAGGCAGAGAAGCTGCAGGCTGTAGAACTGAAACAAATTAAAGCAGCAGAGGTAGATCACTAAAGAGTGTTTCCATTTGAGACACTGATTATTTTGGACAACGGTTTGACTCCCGGCCCCACAGGAGTCTCAGGAGTCTCTAAAATGCTTTTCTGTGTTAAGCCCTGTGCTGCCTGACATCCACGTTCAGGCCTTGAGGTCTTGGAGTCAGGCCTGGACACAGTCTCCTCCCACTAAACAAGGCAGGTGCCTGTCTGAGCATTGTTAAGTTCCAGATGATTTGCTCGGTCTTGAGATAGCAGCGGGGGGCAGTGGCGTGGGCAGTGCTCCCTTCACCCCCTGGAGGCCCAGAGAGATGCTCCGACTGGCAGGGTGAAAGTAAAGCTGGCGTTCTTGGAGCTGCCCTAAATGGTGGCGAGACTCGCTGGAGCAACTAATCTTTTTATCTTTGAAGACAATAAAACTTAACATCTGATTTGAAAAGTAAAATGAGACTCTTTCTGTAGCAAGTCAAGTTATGCGAAAGACAGAGCTGTAACTCATGTCCTGGTTTGGGCAAGAGAGGGTCGATTCCTTTGCTCTCGGTGGTGGGGATCTTAGATCTGTGTGTCTCTTGCAGGCTGGCAGTCCGGAAAAGCTTAATTCCACCCCAGCCACCTGAAGTAGCTAGCACGCGTGTCGAGAGTACTATGCGAAGCACATCTGGATCACCAAGGCCTGCTGGGTAAGACTTTAGGAAACAACAAACTGCATAGTAATAGTTCCATTATATTTGTTTGATTTGCGTTCTTTCGCTACTGAAGCAGTTTCCTTTCTTTTGGGAAAATTTTATCTATTTGGAATCTGTCAGTGTGATGACTTGGAACAGACTTGACTTGTTCTGCTGTTGCAAAGCTGAGGCAGTAGCCTTTTAAAAGCTGTGGCTATGAGCTTCCATATAAACAAACAAAGAACCCGCTGCTGTTGTAAAAGAGAAGCCTTAACTTTTTTCTGTAGTACTTGGAAGTTAGTGCTGAAGAAAGGTAAATGGAGCTTCTGCCCTGCTTCATTTGAGATCAGTGGCTTTACAATTTACTGTTTTATAACAATTAGCCACAGTGGGAGCCTCTTGCAAACAGAGGGTGGGGAGCAGTACAACTTTGTGTGAAAGTTCCTCTTGTCTGCATTGTGCAGCTGCCTTGATACTTTTACAAGTATTTCAAAGTTACCTGGAATTAGTCATGAGATTGATTGTTACAGGGAGTGGAACAAAATATCATCCATAATAAATACAGAGGATTAGAAGGAGAGCAGAGGAGGAAATGTAACTGAGGTGACACCGTCTCTGTTAAACACATGAATGAGCCAAGGGTTAGTTGCGGGTGCAGGAAGAACTGGATAGTCTGAGTGCAGCTTGGCCCTTTCACTTTGTGCTAGGTCGCCATGACTGAGATGCAGTTGACTTCAGCTTGTTTTTTTTCCTTTGTTTTGTTTTGTTTTTTTTAACATTACAGTGCCAAGCCAAAACCTGAAATTCATGTGTCCATGGCCACTCCAGTCCCTGTGTCTATGGAGGCAGTGTCTAACCAAGGTGGGGAGCAGCCCACCATTGCTGTCCCCCCTACCTCGCAGCAGCCCCCCTCTGCCATTCCAACAATAATCGCAGCAGCCAGTCCCACATCGCAGCCTGCAGCAGCACTGTCCACCATTCCAGGAGCTGTCCCAGCCGCTCCACCAACTTCTACCACAATTGTGGCAGCACCTGCTCCTCCATCAACCATGAGTGGTGCGCTGTCAGCAGTGCTGGGTCCTGCCGTACCAGAGATAAAAATCAAAGAGGAGGTGGAGCCTATGGACATCATGCGACCCGTGTCTGGTAGGTGGTGGTTAATCATCAGGTTGCTACTTTTGTTGTTGAGACAGTGGAGGAATTAAGAGCGTTTCAACACAGCCGTCCTGAAGATGAAATCACATCTCTTCCGTGGTAGCACCAAACACCAGTTAAAGGGTTCCCTCATCCCCTGTCACTTAAAGTTTTTTCTCTGTCCTCTCCCTAATCTCCCATGAAATCACTGTGACTGCTTCGTTCATGTTCAAATGATCCAACTCCAAAGAGTCGGTGCAAATTCGATGTTTAAAACACTCGCACACAGCAGCAGTACTGGTGTATTATGGATCAGTTCAGTTAACTTCTGTTTCCTTGCAGATCCTACTGTTCAGGTCCAAGGGCCTGTCTTGTATGTGAAGAATTAGTGACCAGGGTAGGATTTCATAGGGTACTCCTGTGATTCACTGGTATTTTTCTCTAGGACTTCTTAAAATATTAGTTATATTGCCTTCCTTATCCAGCTTGGCCATAGTTGCTATCATATGGCACGATCAGTAAAGTTCAGATCCTTATGGATCTTGGGTCAGGCACTCTGTACTGTGGCAAAATGACACAAATGCATCCCACATGCCTGAGTGTCAGAGTTCTGTTTTAGTTGTTGGTTTCACCACTCTCCTTCAAGTTGTATGTTGTCCTGTGAGGGAAGAAGCTGCTTGCTGCAGGTGTCTCTGGCGCACAGCAGATAGCATTAAGCTCTTCAGGGTTCTTTTGTCGCTTACTGGCAATTGTGGGTATGCCAAATTGTCAGGTAATCCCATCCCAGAAATTTTTTGCTGTAGCCTTAGTCACAGCTGATTGAGCTTATCCTTCCAAGTGTCAAGGGGTATTCCCTCAAGCCACCCGCTGCTCTGCTGCCCAGCGTCAGAGGCATGTTCAGTGCTGCAGTAACTTACTGGTGCGATGCTCTTGACTTGGTGGTACAGGCAGACCCTTGTGAGGAGAGCACTGCAGGCTCAGTTTGCTTGCATACAACTCTGCTTTTATTAGTAGGGGAAAGGAACTTGCTTGCTGTTGACTGTGATCCACGCTGGATTACGTACAAAGATACCTTTTTTGCAGTAACGCAAGACACATTAATGCTACAAAAAGGAATCCATGCTAAACTAATACAAGGTTCAAATATGAAGGAACTGAGGGACAGTTGTCTCTGCTCTCATTCTTACACTAAAGATCTTAGCATATAGGCTTTTCCTAGCGATTGCTGCTGGCTTAATGTCTGGCCTTCTATGCATATGGAGCTGAAGTGCTCATATACTTCATGCTCCTCACAAGGCGCTTGAACAGGAGCTACTGTTGGAGGTAGTGTTCAAACAGTGTTAAGTGTGTTGCATTTACGCTGCTGATGGTTTGGGTTCTTGTCCTCTTTCCTTCCCCTCAGCAGTCCCTCCTCTGACTACAAGTACTGTGTCTCCATCTCTGGCGTTGCTGGCCAACAACCTTTCAATGCCTCCAAGTGATTTGCCACCTGGTGCCTCCCCGAGGAAGAAACCCCGTAAGCAGCAGCATGTCATCTCCACAGAGGAAGGGGACATGATGGAAACCAACAGCACTGATGATGAGAAATCCACTGCCAAAAGTTTGCTGGTGAAGGCAGAGAAGCGGAAGTCTCCTCCAAAGGAGTACATAGGTAATGTCATTTCTGATGTCTTTGTTTTCCCAAGTCAAGTGTCTGTTTCTCAGAGAAGGTGCTCTGTCATTCTCCTACTTCCTAAATGTAAATAAGAGAGAATCCAACTGTCTGTTCCCCCGCACTTTCTGCATAGTGATGTTAAGGGAAAACGACCTTTCTCAACATGTAGAGCATAGTTTTGTGTGGGGTGGTGCTTACTGCGGGAGTTACTGTGTCACGCTGATCAACTTTCACCTACTTAACAATAACAACACAGTTCTCCCTGGATCCTTTTCTAGATGAGGAAGGTGTAAGATATGTCCCTGTGCGTCCAAGGCCGCCGATCACGTTGCTCCGTCATTATCGCAATCCTTGGAAAGCTGCTTACCACCACTTCCAGAGATACAGCGATGTCCGGGTAAAAGGTCAGTCTGTTGCTTGTACTTTGACAGTCCCATTCCTCTGGGATGAGCCGCTTCAGCGCACCTTCTCAGGGTGCTTTAGGAGCATTCTTAGCTAGCTGCTGTTGATAAGCAATCCCACAAAAAGGTTTTAATTGCCATTTGGAAAACAAGGGTTGATCAAGTGAGCTAATGAGTTTCATTAGCTAGATGTTGCCTAAATCTCTTTCACTCTCAAGATGGAGGAAAGAAGGGAAGAACACTACGTACAATTAGCTGTAATTTTGTAAAAGAAAAGTCAAATGGTTATTGAGAAAGCTACTTATGTACAGCGATAGAAACTTACTAAAAGTAATCTTTAAAGAAATGACATGCTACAGTGATATGTACTGCAGTTTACTCTTCAAATTTTCTTACTCCCTAAGAAACTTGCCAGGTTAAAAAACATTCTGGATTTAGTGTAACTAGTCTTGTCAACTAACAAATGGACTTTTAAAGATTTTTTTTTTTCCTAATAGGTGGAAAATAGAGATCAGATACTAGTTTTTAGGCCTGTTAGCTAGTATCTTCAGAATCTGTAAGCAGATTGGATTTTTACAACTATGTAAATATATCGAGGAGGGAGTAGATACGTATTTCAGTGGTAAAGGATGGACCTCTTTTTGAGGCACTGAGCACTACATTCTTTAAATGGGGAGAAAATGGGATATAATACAATTTTTCTGGAAATACCTGTTAATAAGTGAAAGCAGCGGTCAGATATATGGCAGATGGGTAGCTGTTTTCCTGTCTGAATCAAAACGTTGGTCATACTCATTTATTAGGATGTATGGAGAGCAGGATTTGGGTTCATGGTTTTGTTTGAGAAGAGAGGTCTGGGAAACTCCTGAAATTTAAATAACATGTCCTTATGTTTGCGGTGACAGAAGAGAAGAAGGCTATGCTACAAGAGATTGCCAATCAGAAGGGTGTGTCCTGTCGTGCACAAGGGTGGAAGGTCCATCTCTGCGCAGCACAGCTACTACAGCTGGTAGGTGAATGGGCTTGGCAGCTCCCTATGGCACGGGGGAACACGGAGTTGCGTAAGACAGGAGGATGTTTTCACAAGCTCAGGACATGGCCATTGGGAATACCGTAAAGGAGCTGGTGTGTAGTGCCCAAAGGGAGTGGGACGTGCTTTCCCCTTTCTCAGGAATGTGGCGTAAGTGGCTTGGAAACTTAGTGTTGATTTTGATCCAGACATAAGAGCTGATGTATTTTGTACAGATGATCAAAATTGGCAACTCCCTCCTGCTGATGCACAGGTCTGAAGAAGCGTCTGTTTGGGATGGTGCGGCTGATCTGAGGAGGCAGCACTGATCCACATTCCTGGATGCTTCTGTTTCAGGTTGGGGGTGAGGTAGGTGCTCTGCATTCTAGCACCAAACTCCCCAAAACCTCTGCATTCCTGGAATAGTATTGTGAGAAATAGGGGAAACAGTTCTGGTTAGGGTCCATGTTTGTTCAGAAGTGGAGCGATACTGTGAACAGGATGTTAGTAAGCTTGATAGTGCCACACTACATCAGAGGCTCCATCTTCTGAATTACTAACATGAGCAGCTGAGAGAGGAATGGATTGTCATCTTCTCTGTGTAGCTTTCTTAATGTGGGCGAATGTTTTCGGGCCTCGTGGTGAACCTTCTCATGAAGTGCTGATGTCTTTTAGACAAACCTGGAGCATGACGTGTACGAGAGGCTGACTGCCCTGCAGGAGGGACTCATTCCGAAGAAAAAGGCGGCGACCGACGACGACTTGCATCGAATCAATGAACTGATACAGGTAGGCTCCCGTGGCTTCCTGACCCAGCAGAACTGCTTTACCCTTTGTTACAAAATACCCCGCTGTGGTTAGTAAGAGCTAACGCTGGCTTATGAAAAAAGAAATCACATAGGTACACTTAGCATGTTTCCGGTGTCAGCGGGTACAGGCAGTGTTAGGAAAAGGTGCAGTGATTGCTTAGACTGGGCCATCCGCTGTTAATGACAGCTGTGTTTCATTTCAGGGGAATATGCAGAGGTGTAAACTGGTGATGGATCAAATCAATGAAGCTCGAGACTCCATGCTAAAGGTCCTGGATCATAAGGATCGTGTTTTGAAGCTTCTAAACAAGAATGGAACTGTCAAGAAAGTGTCCAAATTAAAGCGGAAGGAGAAGGTCTAAAGCCAGGAAAATGACTCTGGAAATGGAGAACGTGTACAGAATGGAGTTGAACCTTTTTGTAGTTTGGGTTTATTTTTAAGCAGAGCATCTGAATAAAAAAGGATGAGTTTAGGGAACAGATGGCAACAGATGGACATGTGAAGCCTGGTGACCTGAAGGGATTGTCACTGATCTGTCATAATGAACAAAGATTTCTCTCAGGCTCATCCCTTTTTAAAGTCTTTCCAGTCCCATTTGTTTAACCCTCCTGATGTGTCAGTGCCTACTAACTGGAACTAGTAATGCGACGTGTGGTGGACAGTGCTCCCCTGTTCTACAGCAGAGGGGTAAATGTACACAAGGTGTGTATACACCTGTAACACAGGAGATTCTGCAGGGGACACCAGGAGGCTGACATACAGGTATCAACCCAGACAGCAGCCGTGCCGCAAAGCATTGAAAATTGCATCACTCTGTTACCCCAGTCAGTTCTTGTTCTTCTGACCTTCCAGTGTCTGAAGTAGCCTTCTTAAACCAGTGCCACTGCACTAGGAGATCTGCCGCCACATTCAGAATCTCCCATGGTTCAGAAGTCCTAGCCGTCAAGTTCCAAAAGAAAAAAAAAGGAAAAAAAAAAAAAAAAAAAAGGAAAAAAAGGAGGAAAAAAAAAAAGGGGGGGGAGGGAGTGATTTCAAAGTGATTTTGTAGTGTCCGTGTGTGTGTGTCTGTGTTGGTGCTCTGGGATACTTGTTCTGAAGTACCTCTTGCAACAGAGGACTTCCTGTAGCTGGTATAATGTTAATTATATGTACCACATACATCCTGAAAACATTAATAAAGGACTTCGAGGTTTTTGTATGCGAGTAGTCTCTGTACCTTGAGACCAGTGAAACTATTCAACCTGTAAACTCAGAAAAAAGTTAAAGCCTTGAAAGGAGCCTTTTGGGGAGGAGAGGCAGAATGTTGGAATGTTGTCAGCCTCGTGCTGTGAAGGGAAGAGTAAATTAATTCATGATTCAGCTCTTAAAGATGCAATATTAATTGCCCCCCATGCACTTGTGTGTTTAACTTTTTGGAAAGTGTGCCAAATCGGGTCATTTTTAGTCTCCACAGCAGGAGGCTTCAGTTGTTTAATGAACTAATTCTGTTTTAAGAATACTTGTTTAACTCATCCAGTTACAGGGCTACTACCTTGACTTTATTTGGAACTGAGTTCTTTCAGAAGTTAGCGTAGAAAAAAAGGTATTTAATTCCTTATTTCTGATACTATTTTTTTTTTTTAGAGAAGTAGAAGGTCCATATATATAGTTCTTGTGTTTTTAATGCATGCAAAACAAACTTCAGATTTGTCTCAATGGCACTCTCATTTTCAGATTAGCTTGATTTTACTTCTTAAAATAAAAACACTTTCATTGTGAGATAAAAGTCTAGTATAATGTTATTGTAACTCTGGTAATGGGAAAGTTCTGGTAATTGATTGCTAATTTCCTTGGCTAGAAGAGAACACATCAAAATATCTCCACAGCTTTACAAGCCCACAAGTGTGTATACGTGTGTATGTTGAAATGCATGAGACTGGCACAGCACAAAGGAAAATGGGAGAGGTAAGACATGCAAAGGTGGGAATCAAATAAACTGCTGCTTATTCACCTTGTATTTTGCCTCAGGAACAGATCATGCCTAACTGGGCAAGTATTTGTTTGAGGTTATGGTAATAAAACACTTGAGACCTTCGATGTTCCCAGGTTCTCAAAGACTCTTGCAGGAAGCTCGCTGACGATTATGAAGTTGCTTTTTGTAGGGCTGAGAACTGTTTGGTATGGTTGGCAAAGGGCCTTTGGATGAAATCCAAGGCAGCATCGGCAACAGGTGAGGTGTTTGAGGAGGGAAGGATTCTTTTAAGGTTTGCAGAAGTTTAAAAACTTTCTCTTAAGCCTTCCTTCTAAGCTATTCTCATATGGAAAGACTCCTGTAGTAACCCTAGTTTTTATAAACTGGTATTCAAGGCTATCATCTAGGCTGTAAGGATCCATGGCATTCCATAAACTTAGGATAGTAATTTCAGCATTGTCTAGTGCTGCAGGAACAGCATAGATTCTGTAGGAGAAAGTAAGATCCACATTCAGCGGGATTTCTGTTTTCTTGCCTGTTATTTTTTATGCTTGGATTAGGAATGGTATACAGAAATTCCATTTTACAATCTTGAAAGAGCCATGCTGGTTTATTTGTCTATTGAGGTTTACAGGTGTAGGGTATTATCCTGGGATCTGTGAAATCTGTTCTTCAGCTTGCTGGAGCGTTTTGCCTACGTTCCCAGAAGGGAATTACAAAGCAGCATCGCGGCCTGTCACAGGGCTCCTCAGGCAGGAACTGTGCTGCACAGAGCACCTCAGCCAGCCACAGCACCCCGAGTTCTACAGTCATCCTTGTCCTAGAGGCTTCCTACTCAACACAACCATCTGTGAGGGAAGGCACTCCTGTTGAGAGTGTAGATTGAGCCTTTTAGGTTTTACATTGGCGCCTAAAGCCACTGATGCGCTGTTTCTCTGTGGTACTTTTGATAATAGTTGTGTAGAACAGGTGGAGGGTTGGATTCACGTGCCCCACAGGAGCCAGAAGCAGTTAGCAGTATGAAAAAAAGTAGGTTTTTGTCCCGGTGTGGTTGTGGTACGTGGTTGTCTTTGCGCTACTGCCAGAAAGGTGTTCGACCCCTGACTAAATAACACCTGCTCGGCGCCCAGGGCTGCTGTTACCGCCGGCTCTGCACGCCAACGCCGCAGCGCCAGAAGCGGCTGCCAGCCCCCGGGGCTCTCCTTGCACCCGGGGCGGGAGGAGACCCCCCCCGGCGGCACAGACCTCTGGGCCCGCCTCACGGGGAGCTCCTGCCCGCAGAGCGCGGCCGGACCGGGCGGCGGAGCCCCGCCCTCCCCTCAGCCGTGCCCCGGAGCCTCGCGGGGTCCCCTCAGCCAGGCGATGGAGGCGGCGGAGCCCCCCGGCTCTCTCAGCCCGCCTCAGCGCAGGGACAGCCCGCCCGCGCGGCGGGACGGACCAAAGCCCCCAAGGCACTGGGGGAGGCCGGAGAGATCCCCCCGCCCCGAGCAGCGGAATGGATGGTCCCGGCAGCGCGCCCCGCCCCGGGAGTGCCGTCATAGTGGCCGCCCGCCAATGGGAGAGCGGCACCCTGCCGCCTGGAGGTGTGACCCCGCCCCCTGCCCCCCCATCGACAGCGCGGGGGCGAGGGAGCCCCGCGCGCCACCGACCCCTCCCGCCCCCGAGACTGTTTGTCCTAGCACGTGCGGCGCGTCACGTGATGGGGCGGGAGCCCGGCCCCACACCGCCTCCAATAGGGAGCGGAAGTTCCGGTATCTATGGTTCGAGGGGGGAAAGAGTGTCCTTCCTTCTCTATGGTCCCCCTGGCACCGCGGGGCCGACGGGAGGCTGGCGGACTATGTACATTTTTCCCTCATTACCTCACAAGCAGGGAGGAGGCTGCCGGGATAGCGGAGGACCTTCCCTCGGCCTCGCTCCAGTCCTCCAGCTCCCCTCACTGCCCGGCGGCCCCGGGCAGCCCGGCTCCCGGCCCGGCTGCGGCGGGTCCTGCCCCCTCTCCCGCCCGCCGGGCCCGCTTCTCTGGGGAGCCTCGCCCAGGCCCATGGCTCCATGAGGCGGGAGAAGGAGGCGGCGGCGGCGGCGGGGCAGCAGCGGCGGCGGCGGCTGGGCTGAGGCGGAGGAGAAGCCGCGTCCGGCCCGGGACGGGTGCAGGAGGTGGGCGAGCCCCGGGGGGGAGGAGGGCAACGGGAGGCGGCGGCGGGAGCCCCGCCCGCCCGTCCCGGCGGTGCGGAGGGGGGGCACCGGGGGGGGGGGGGGCTCCGGCTCCCTGGCGCCCCCTGGCGGCCGCGGTTCTGCCCCGCTGTGGGGCGGGGGCTGCGCCCTCGGGGGAGGGGGCGCCGGGATGTCCCCGGGGCCGGCGGGACCCCCGCACACGCCGCCGGAAAGTTTGTGCCCGAGCGCGGCGGGTGTCCCGCGGCGGGGCCCGGCGGTCCGCGGGCGGGGGGCAAGGGGCGGGCCGGGGGGCGGCGGGGCCCGGCCCGGGCGGGAAGGTGCGCGCTGGGGCCCGCGGCGGAGCCGGGGGCTGCCCCGCTCCCTGTGCGCCGCCCCGCTGCCCCGGCCGGGCGGGTTCCACGGGCTCCGCCGCCCCGGGCTTCCCGCTGCCGGGGCCGGGGCCCTGGGCCGGGCCTCCGCCGGGCCGTCAGGCCGCCTGCGTCAGGGCCTGCTGCCGGCCGCGGGGGGGTCCTGCAGGTCCCTTTTCTGCCCCTACCACGGCTCCGGTTGAAAATGGAGAGTTGTGGGTTCACCTAACTAACTAACTAATTAAATAAATCACTTTCCCCCTGACCGCCTGGCTCTCAGCGATCACTTTAAGCCTACCCTGCCCAGCGGCTTGCTGCGCTGCAGTTGGGAACTTTTCATGGGCACTGAAAAGATTACACGTCGACTTTGTGAAAGTTGTGCTTTTCTTTTTCCTGGTTTTGCTGTTTGTTGGAGGTTTTTTTGGTTTTAGTTGCAAAGGTAGAGCTCAAAGGAAAAAAGATAATTTTCATGAGGTCTTGTAAATTGTTTCCTTATGGAGATCATCCTTCTAAAACCTGGAGGTGCGGAGTCCCAGCCGGAGTATGTGCTGCAGGTGAACATCTTTTGCGTTGAGGTGAACACCTCTGGAAACGTTTTATACCAGTTCTGGTTCAGTTCGGGATCCTGCGCCTCTTACAATGGCTGACAAAACTTCACGGATAAAGTTTGTGTTGTTTGGGAGTGCAGAGGACACTTTAGGGGAGCTGTCACACTGCGGAGCTCAGTGTGTGTGGCACCCACCGTTCCGGGGATGTGCTGCCAGTTTGGCTGTTGGTTAAGCTGGAAGGATGCTCAGGGGATTAATGCAAGTAGCCTGGTGCTCACAAGAGCCGAGTGTGACTTCCATTTCTCTGTGGTGTTCTCAGTGGCTTAGGTCTCTGTGCTTTTAGCCCCATTTGACAGACAGGGGCCCGTTTTTCCCTCCCGTTGTGTGTTTAGATCTCACGGTGAGGATGGTGTTACACTTACTTAAGTTCCTACTATTGACGTGTGGTCCTTGCGTATCGTCTTCATTCACTTCCGTCTGCATAGGCTTTCCTCCCTGTGTTTGTTCCACTCCTTGGGATACAGGAGCTAGCATTCTCTTCATTGCAAGCAAAGCCCTGGTCTGGTTTTTGGTTTGTGTTTTTTTAATACCGTATCTGTTTCTTGCCATTATCGCTTCACTCTGCTCACAGTGCGTGCTGCCTTCAGCTCTTCCTCTCCTGCGTATCGTCGCTGTGCGCCCTGCATGTTTATTTACGAGCACTGTTGATATACTTAATCCTGGAAAGTAAATGCAGATTCTAGTTCATGGGGTCTGGAAAATAGTCTGTTGTTTAGAAAATGGTGGTTTCATGCTTGTAGCTTCTCTTTGTGTCTTGCTTAGGCTAGTGCTAAATCAAGGGCAGCACCCCTGGGAGTCCAGCCCTGGTGGTGTCCTTCAGAGTCGTTGTCACTCTTATTTGAGAATGGGGGAGATGCGCTTATGGTTTTTCAGTAGCTTGTTTGCTGTTGGTGCAGACTTTGGCTGAGGGGGGACGGGTGATCCGGAGAAGTAGTTGATGGGGTGTATCTGTAGTCCAAAGTCTTTTTTAATTCTGTTCTTGTACAGTTTCATTCCCTTTATGGGAAGGCTGGTTAGGCGGGTGCGTGTACATGTGTGATGAGCCACCTATTAAAGTGTTCGGTACACCTCACCAATAACTTTAAAATTAGTGTGATTTCATGCATGTTGTGTACACTCTCAATTTACCTGTGAAAACACCCATTCTGCTTGCTGAACTGGCTTTAGTTCTGTACTTAGTTGCATGTGGCAAGGGTTTTCTTCCTCTTTTTGTTGCAAAAGCAAACCTCTCTGACACTTAGCAGAAGCAAGGAAAGGAAGCAGCTGTTGGTTTTTCACCTGTAACTGTTTTGTATTGCTTCCCCCTGCCCCCTCCTTGCCAGGGTTCTGCAGTGCTCCAGGCAGCGAGTTTTGAAGCAGGATGGGAAAAAGACGCTGTGTTCCTCCACTTGAGCCCAAGCTGGCGGCTGGCTGTTGTGGGGTAAAGAAGCCCAAATTGTCTGGGAGTGGAACGCACAGTCATGGGAATCAGGCCACAACTGTACCAGGCTCCAGTTCAGGTCCTCTTCAGAACCACCAGCATACAGATGGGAATAATGGAAGGGAGAACGTATCTGACTTGACTTTGGGCCCAGGAAATTCTCCAATTACTCGAATGAATCCCACTTCAGGAGCTCTGAGCCCACTTACTCGGCCCAATGGAACTGCCAACAGCACCAAGAACCTGGTGGTGACAGCGGAGATGTGCTGCTACTGCTTTGATGTACTCTACTGTCATCTCTATGGTTTCCCTCAGCCACGACTTCCTCGATTTACCAATGACCCCTAGTGAGTAAATCCGTGTGTGGGAGGAAAGCTGAGAAACCAGCACCCAGAGCTGTGGTTTGGCTGGGGAGGGATGAGGGGTTTCCTCTGGGGAATGGGGAAGCCGGTCTAGCAGGGAGGAAGGGGGGCGTTCTGCTGCTTGCTTTGTCTACCAGAAACAAAAAATGATGCGCTGTAAATGCACAGTAGAAGAGTAAAAATATTCTGTTACATTTGTTGGTGGAGATGAATGGAGCTTTGAAGAGCAGCCTTCGAGGGAGAACATGCTTAGCTCTACAGAAAGAGAGCTAGGCAAAATAAGAGGAAGTGTGGTGGTGCTTCAGCTCTCGGTTTGATGTGTTGAGTGAGATGTTGAATACTTTACCACGGGGGTGCACACCCGCTTCATGGTAACGTTCTGTTAAAGTTTGCTCCCTTTCTTGTGAGTAGGTTCCTCTGCAAAAAATCAACTGCGCTGTGCCTCCCATAAAATTGTACTAAAAGAGTGAGTGAAACTGAAATTAGAAGTTTCACAAAACGGTACAATAATGCCATTAATTTGAAGAGATCCTGCTTCTGCTGCGAGGCTCTAACTTGGTGAGGGGACAAGGGGAGGGACTTCCTTCTGCGAAGGAAATGGAAAGGGAATAAAGAAGTTGAAGCAAGTTTCTGGCTTATCCAGAAACACATGCTGAGCTGCTGAGAATTGGACAAGGACGCTCACAAGGGTGTTCAGCTGTCAGCGTTAATGGATTTAGTAGGGAGGGGAACCAAAAATTTGCCCATTCTAGAACTGAAAAACTGTGTTACACAGATACGCTAGTTGGGCGATACTGGGAGAAACGGAGAGTTAACTTTCAAGGACGATACCAAGGTTAAGAAGAAAGGAAATGAGTATGAGAAGAAGTGAGGAGAAGGATTTATGAAGGTGTTTCGCTTTGGTGAGATTTAGCTAATGTTTGTCTGAAGGTTGAATGTGTAGGTGTGGAAATGTTAATGTTGTTAAAATGTTTGGTGGAAGAATTATATGGAAGAGATCAATGACAGATTGACGCTCCTCCAGGGGCCACCTCCAGAACAATAGATAAAATAAAAAGTTGTTGACATCCTTAATGTAAGATAATGAATTTTAAATTGATGTAAAGGAACAATGGCTTAAACAGGTCAAGGACTTCTTTCATGTAATGAATGTCTCCCCACCTTATTGGCTGTCAGTGTAGATGTAGGTTGTGCTTCCATGCAGTTATTATCCAAGCAGGATTATGGATATGTATTCGGAATGCTACCGCAGAGTAAATTGTTTAATATTGCAAATACAAGTGAATGGGGAAATACTGTGGACTAGAATGTAGAATAGTTCCAGGTGCTCCCCAAACTGAAATATTTCTGCTATTGTTTTTCATACCTAAGCTAACTGGGCTCCTTTTAGAAAATGATACAGTAGTCTGCTTATTATTTTGTCACTTGAAATGCAAAGGGATTTTCTTGTTGCTATTCTGTTCTTAAATCAGTAAGAGAGATTATTTTATACAGCTTCATTATTTTGGTGTTAAAGGAGATTCCTAGCTGGATTTTGTTGCTGTTTCTATTGATTAGTTTCAAAAAGGGTATTCTTTCAGGACTATCAGCTGTTTGAATTTTATGCCCAAATTTGAAAAGTTAAAAATCATTCACTGGGCATTTCTGTGCTGATAATTTAAAAGTCTTTTAGATCAGCACTCCAAAGAAAAAAACAGCTCTTCTCTTTTCTCCCCCTGCAGGCAAATGCCTACCTGAATTTTCTTGTGTTTCAGTATTTATGCTGTTGCTTCTAGCAAGTAGTTGCATGTACCCCCAGGGAAGAGCATGGGGGTTGCTCTGTGGTGGAGCCACACCCGGGGATGAGCTGGCACACTTGAGACAGTAACATAATGAACTTCAAGCCAAATATTATAACAGTAAGCAAAGTAACGATACATAAGTAATTTGCATTGTTATCCTTTGTAACATAATTAATGTCAGCGTAAGAGATCTTTGAATGAAACAAAGGTATATTCCAGAAGTCTCTCTGGACAGACAGAAAAGTAGATGGAAGGAATAGAAAGATGCACAGGTTTGTCCCAACCTATTTCTCAGATAACGTATCTTGTAAATTGGCGCTGAACCCTGAGGTGTAGATAGCAGTAGCCATGAAGGTCAGGAATCTGCATTAACAGTGTAATAGCATAAAAGTTACACGGTTATGGCTTGAAAACAATTGTAAATTCCAGTTCTCAACTTAAGAAGATACACATACGGACAACAGTCTTGGTGGTAATTATGGAGCTGGTAGATACTTGTGGAGTAAGAGAACCTTACTTATGTGTTAGCAGTGATGTTAACAAATCAGTGTAGAGAAGGTGGCATTGCGAGACACATAGTTATGTTTGAATTAACTTGGTAAAGGAAGAAACTATCCCCTTTGCTATTCAGGTTACTGGAAAAAAAATACAGTTTTGAACCTGTATGACTGCAAATTGTTAATTGGTTACTTCTTCCGCTTTTGTACTTCAGTCTTTGCTTCTTTTAATGCTAGGTATTACAAACTGGTACTACAACTACACCATGCAAGTTTCATGTTGCTGTGCAAGACAATAAGATACTTGCATCATGAAATCTGTACTGTAACAGGTTTTCTCCTAGTACAAGCTAAATTCTGATTTGAACAAACTATGTTTTGCTACTTTAAAATTCCCTTTGTAGTTGCAATTGGAGAAGCTACTTTGTAGTTGCTGAAATTTCCCTCTCAGCCTAGCAAACCCTCATCAAACACACCTAGGTAGGATGTTGTGGCTGTGGGAGAAATTATTGCCGTAATACGCTGAGGATACATAACTGCAAAGTACTGGTCAGTGCTCTTGGGTGAAAAGGGATAAAAGATTGTTGTGACTTTTCTCAGTACATCTTGGAAATACACTGCTCAAAGGGGGACTATGGAACAACTGACTTAGTCAGCTGCACCTGCAATTTGCTAAGTGCATTTATTGTTCAGATACAGAAGCAGTATCTTTTCTGCAGTAAAAAACTTTATAATGGTGACATTTTATATACTTGTACAAAATCATATATTTTTTTTATGCCTCAGTTGTTATGACCACAGTGAAAAATTGTTTAGAATGTGCTTTAAGAGATTTTAAGATATGAAAGCCTTCTGAATGTAATTATCCTGTCCTTTCTGGTAATATCTCTTCTATTATAGCTGCAGAAAGCTGTGTCACAGCTCAGTGGAAACTTATTTTTTTTAAAGAGAAAGAGGTGAATTGGAAATGTAAACCTGTAATTTGCATCGGAGAAGCAAATTACTTCATTTGTATTCTGTCAGTGATGCTTTTCATTTTCTCCCTTCTCTATTCTGTTTGGTGTGAGTATCATATGGGCTAAATAATGGTTTCAAAACTTTTCTTAAATTTAGCTAAATTTCCACTGAGCCTGTGACAATAATGTTTGTCAGAAATCTCCTTTGCAAGTTTAGTGTCTTTTTTTTTTTATAAGTTTTCTAATGTGTTTTCTTACGCTCTGTTTCTGTTTTCTGTTCCAACATACAGTAGCTAGATGGAAGTGTAGAGGAATGATATCCTGCAAGTGCCTTGAACTATTGTTGGAAAACTAGAACAGTAAATCCTCAGTCTTCATCAAGCAACCATAAGGTGGCTGATGGTTCTGGAAGAATGTTTCAGCTTCCTCTGTGGGCAAAGTACTTCACAATTATCACTTAAAGGCTATTTGCTGTTTTGGGTAGTACTTCTGCCATTGGTCACAGCTGGTAACTAGATCCTGAGTGATGGATTTATGCTGTGATAGTGTTTTTAATTCCATTATTGCTCTGAGGAACATCACTGGGCATTGCTTTATCACTACAATTTAAATTATGTTCTCACTGCTTAGACATGAGAAGCTCTGTTGCCTTTACTGGAGGAGTCACCGTTGCTCCATGCTGGGTTTGTTGTCCAAACAGAATATCTTAGTATTTTTATAAATGTTTGCTGCAAAGATACATTGCTTAAAAGATCTTCAAGAGTTTGAGGAAAGTGAGCGTCTGAGCTCTGTTGTAGAAGCAGTTATTCTGTCTTCATGTTTTAGAACTCCTGTCAATGTTTGTTTAATCTCAGAAAATTATTTTCTTAACACTGCATGTTTTCTCTCATATTACTTATCTTTTAAAGTTCAATAGAAATCCACAGACTGATGTTTGGAATCGCTGATGACTAACTTTTTCATTTATGCTTGGGTTCAAAGTGACCACATCTTGTATTTAGTACTCTGTAATCTGAAGAAGTAAGATCATTCATCCTGTTTTTATAATTAGATCAGCAGCATCAGTTGCCTTGCAAAATTTTCCGGATGTTCTGACATTCTTGTAGAGCTGCAGCCACCACTGTCCTTTCTTTACTGTTTCTCTCTACAGCTGTTTGCAGTTTCACTCACTTGAATTTTTTGCATTTAATACTGGTAGTCGTTTTTACCTGTTTACCTCTTCACAGAGCTCTTCCGAATACTGTTGTTCTGAACTTCTTGTTCTTTGAGGCTTACTCATGGCTCCTAGTTTAACAGATTGCAATGAGCCTGCTGAATTTGAGACTCTGCTGTTATGCCTGTAAATTCATGAGAGTAGACAGGAAAATGGAAATACATGTGATGTTTGAGTAGGAACAATACAGTGATTTAGAAATATGTTCAACAGGAGAGAATATGTGTAAATATAAATCAAATGTAAGGTAAGCAAAAGATGTGAACATAAACTGTTTGAGCACTAGGGACAGACCCGGAAGTCGGATCCCCAGAAGTCAGATCCCCGTGGAAATAGCAGGGAAACAAAACCTAGGCTTGCTTTTTATCCCTTTAAAAAAATATAAAAGCTTTTATCGCAAACCTGAATTATAGATGATTTGCAGAATGCTTGGGGATCTTTCATGTTCAATGGTACTATAAATAAGTAATCTTTTTTGCTTTGCTTATATTAATTTCTATATGGGTTGTCGCATAAACTAGTGGATGCTGCTAGGCGAGGCCGTTGCTCACAGAAGTGATCCGTGGGGTCAAGTAACTGTAACAGTCATTAGGAGACAGCCAGGAAGGTGTTGGTGGAGGGCTTACAGAGTGCTGGTGGAGAGAAAGGAGTAAGCTGAAAGGGTGGGGGAAATGTTGGGGGTTGTATTTGGGGGGGTGTGGGTGCAGGGTGTGAAAGCGTGCGTATTGGGGTTTCCTAGAGGGAGAGAAAGCAAGTGCACAGATATGTGCCTTTTTAAACCTTGTTAGTCTCCCCTTTAGCAACCAAATATCTCTAGAGGCTGGAGTGTTTATCTTTTTTGCCTTTTCAGTCCACTCTTTGTGACGTGGAAGACGGGGCGAGACAAGCGGCTTCGTGGCTGCATTGGGACCTTTTCAGCCATGAATCTTCACTCAGGACTCAGGGAATACACATTAACCAGGTAATTACGTTGAAAATGAAGTAAATCTGAAATTAATTTGCTGAAGATCTATAAGGATTCAAGGTTAAGATGTTGGATCAACATGGTTACATTTAATATGCTTCACAATGAAAGAAACCTGAAAAATGTAAGATAGCTAGAGTGAGGTAACGTATCAGGATTTAGTGGAACATCTTAGCAACCAGTGAATTTTGGTTGACATTTTAAAGCTAACATCAAATCTAGCTTGCATACTAACAGTTTTGACATCTTGTGTAGCACATAACCTCCCTCCAGATGCAGTAAGTGGAGGACAGCATCAGGAAGCTTGCACTAGTATTTGCATATTACAGTTCATTAGATTAGGAAGAGATGCAAATCACTTTCTCTGCAGTAGCAAAGGGAAACGTGCTTCACAGAGGCATAATCAAAAAGGGAATAATTGAGCATCAGACACTTTAATTTGGTGCTTGTTTTAGGCAATATATCTTCTCCTTCCTTCAGTGCACTTAAGGACAGCCGATTTCCCCCCCTGACCCGCGAGGAGCTGCCCAAACTCTTCTGCTCTGTCTCCCTCCTCACTAACTTTGAGGATGCCAGTGACTACCTGGACTGGGAGGTGAGAACAGGTGCATTTGGAACTCTGCATCACTCTCTCGTTCCGTTCGGGTTCGGGTTAGTACATGGTGATGTGTCTCCTTCATTATAGGGGTGTACGGGGATAGAAGAAACTGGGACTAGAAGAAATGGGGCTGGAAAACTAGAAGGGAGGAAGAGGACGGGCTATCAGTATGCTTTTGGTTGGGAGGGGATCTGAATGGGAATAAAAAAAGACATTGAAGTGTTTTATGGATTTGGCCCAATGGACTTAAAACCCTGGGAAGTATTTTGATACTGTGAACAGAAACCGGGAATAAAAAGTAGTTGAGACCAAAGGTATTAATCTTTCCTTAGGACCTTGTATGTGGAAGTGTATTTAGTTCAAGAAGGATTAAGTAGACTTTTGTGCATGGGCTATTTTAGGCGTAACTCTTGTTGTAGAGTTATGTAGAGATGTTGTCTGTCTTGCCCAATGTAAGAGATGGAAAACTGTCAGACTTCTGACAAACTTCAGGAGAAGTGGTGGGGAGACTGGTTAGGCTCTTCTGGGAAAGGTGGCAGAGGTCCTTCATGCTGCCGAGAGAGCAACTCGTGAGGCCTGCCTGGCAAGGACAGGGAGTGGGGAAGAGAATGGCCTTATCCAGGCAAAAGCCAAACTGGCCAGAGAGAGAGAGAGAGATACAGTGTTGTGGGAATGACGACTCTGTCGCAGGCTCAGTGCCAGCAAACACCTCTTATTTGGCTATTCATTTCCATCTATAGGTTGGGATCCATGGGATCAGAATAGAGTTCATCAATGAGAAAGGTGTCAAACGCACAGCCACGTATTTACCTGAGGTTGCTAAGGAACAAGGTGGGTTTGAGATGGCAGCTAAACATGTCAACACGTGGTGTCACAGGACTGGGTAACATAAATCTGTGGATTTTGGGTTTGGATTGCAATGCTATCCTCATAGTAGTGCCATGGAGCCACCAGGCTTAATCTGGATAAATGACACCTGATACAGCTGCTGCTGGGTTTTCATCTGGCCTTTTTCTCATCCCACATCTGTGCACAGCTGTATCTTAGCGTAAAAATGTTTTAGGGCTTAAGAAATAGAGGATCTCAAAGTATGGATCTTCCAGCTTCATTCAGCATTGCATCTTTCCTCTTCTATGTTTCTCCCACCAACTAGGATAACTGCAGGCTGCACAGCACCAACAGGAGAGTCCCTTTCCTCCTCATTCTTGCTAAAGTAGCGTCCTCCAGATGAGGGCAGGAAACAGGGCCCCTCTGGAGTACACTTACCACTCAAATATAGTAGCGGTCACCATGGTAACTGCTCAAAATATTGCCTCCTTTCCTCCACCTAGCAGAGTGGAGTGGTCGCATCCTCCTGGCTCTGGGGCAAAAGACTAAGGTAGGAATTTTAACTCTGATCTCTCACATAGCAGTGCACTGTGCTATCGCTAGAGCATCAGGTTGATCCCAGTTTGTCTATGTCAAGAGCTAAGTATTATTTTAAGACTTAGGGAGCTAAACTTGAGTGGCACGTGATAGAACAGTTTGGGGTCCCTGCAACAGAAGCAAGGCACAGACCTTTATAAGGAAAGAGATCATCTAGAAAACGGAATTACTGTTTTATAGACCAGTTCCAATATGAGATAAAAGGGGTTGGCATGTGCAGATAGTGTGCATGCATAAGACCGTGTGTGTCCAGTTCAACGCTGGTATTTCTAAAGCTCAAAGCTTCCTGTTTAGTGGTTTGCTTTTCTAGAGGCCTTTTAATGCATCTCTTACGTTTTTGAAACACCATTTTTATATAGAAAAATTTCCCTTGCTTCTGTTTTTCAATAGACTGGGATCAGATCCAGACCATAGACTCCTTACTCAGGAAAGGTGGCTTTAAGGCTCCGATTACCAATGATTTTAGGAAAACGATTAAACTCACCAGGTAAGTCAATATATTTGTCATCTTTTAATTTTACTTTATAGTGTTGTGTAGGTAATTTGAAGTATTTGTGCTAGATGTAAGTCTTTGTGACTCTTGCAGATGAGAGATGTAGTCTGAAAGACAAAATCATAAACACCACCTGTTAGGCATATAGCATACATGAAATGAAGCACAGTGTGTTTGGTCCACGCAGGACCGAAGTTAGTATTTTCTAAGAGAAGTGCCACTGGCTTTAATGCAGTCTTCCACATGAAAAATCAAAGGAAGCAGAAACTTTGAAAGTTGTAAAGATACAGAAAAATCCCCTTTTTAATGGACTTCCTTTTCTCAGTGTGCTTATCTGTGGACGGTGTAGCAATTAGGAGGTGACAGCTGTCTTAAAACCAAACCACACTCACATTTGGCTGGTTTTCAGAATTTGCTTGCTTTTCTATACCCTCAGCTGTCCTATTGGTTTCAGCTCCCTTTGTATTAGTAAAAATTGGGACATTCTGATTTTGTATAGAAACACTAATTTATCAGGTCGTTCCTTACCTCTGGAGAAATGAGGTGGGTTGTGCAGAGGTGGTGTTTTTTTAACAGAAGAGGACAGGATGAAGGCTTTCATTAAATGATCATTTTAATGAAAAAAACCTCATGTAACATGGACTTAGTGCAGTTCGCAATACTTTTCAGTTATCTGTTGTTTAGCATGCTTTAGAAGCACCTGGAGATCCCTGGTCTCTCGGAAGGGACTTCATGTTTTGCGAATTCTGATTGTACAACACGGACTTTATCATGTATATGCTATAATAAACCTTCCTTTACCGAGCTCTCCATCATTTTCTTTCGCTAGTCTTTGAAATGTGAAGATAACCACAGAAGTAAATTATGGTGAAATACTGGTTATTTAGTCTCTGAAACAGAGTCTTCTTCCAGCTAACTTTTCACGCCCTTTTTTTTCTCCCCGCAGCAAGTGGATAAAAAGGATACAAACTGATCATTTATTTCTTGCACGCTACTTCAGGAGTCCCCTTAATTATGATCACCTTGAACAGGGCTCAACCTCTGGGACACTGATGCTAAGTTATTCAGACAGTATCAAACCAAGTAGTTTATGAAGTTAGTGGGTTCCTGTTGGTCATTACTGGCCGTGAGCTAAAAGATGATCTGGGATGAACGTTTTAATGACTAGTGTCCGTTGATATTGTATAGTCTGTTTATGTTACTTTTTTCTTACGCTATTCCTGTAGGTACCGCAGTGAGAAGGTGACAATCAGTTATGCAGAATACATGGCTTCCCGTCAGCATTGTTTCCAGAATGGCACTCTTCATGCCCCCCCCCTCTACAATCATTACTCCTGACACACGGCTGCATGACCAGTCCCACTCCCCAGTTGCTGCCAACGGCTACGACATCATTGGGGCAGATGCCTCCTCTTCCTGGTCCAGTTACTTCTATTACTGCACCATTTTATGATGCTAGCTTCCGTTGCCAAGTCTGCCTTCCAGCTGACCTGGGGGGAGGATGAGAGCATGACAGAACTTCAGGGGCCCAAGCCTTATCTCAGCCTTCCCTCTGAACGGGGGTTCAGTTGGATTGGGGCTCCATGCCTACGAACTGTCACGAGGTGCAGAAGACCTCTAGGAGTGAAAGTGCCACTTTGGACTGATCCGTTCTTGTGTGTTACCAACACTCTGGAAACTTGAGTTGTTTGTTATGGAAGCCCCCCAGATCAAGTAGGAGCATTCCCCTGGCAGCCTGGGCAACGGAGTCCAACAAAACATTTTTTAGGTTCTTTTTAATTTTTTTTAACCTCTGGTATCTGTTGTGTACCGAGAGCTGATTGCAATCCCCACACATCACAGGCGGACATTATGATACTGGGGAGGGTTGAACATCTGGATAGCACCCGATCCTCACAGACAGAAAACACTTAAAGATGTGGAAAAAAACCATTGGATGGTATTGCGGATGAATCCATTATTTAAGTAAACCCTAGAAGGCTTTAATTATCAGATTCCACTGTAGGTTGGATTATCTAGAAATCCTCTTCGTTTACAGTTTTCTGGGTTTTTAGACCGTGCTTTGTAATGTAGCCTGCTATGAAATAGAATGCTGTTATGCCTGTAAGAGAGCAACATGGCACATGCTGTGTGTATGTGGAGGACAAGGTACTTCAGTGTCCTTGGGCAGTCTTCTCTGTTACGGCCAAGTTTTGTGTCCAAATGTTAGTCATGGAGCCTGATTGGATTAGGGATGGGGAGGGATTTGCAGGGCATTGACTGTAGTCATACAAGTGAGACTAGTGACTGAAATTTGTTTAACTTAAGCTAACAGTCTCGGGGACCTTCCTTTTGATAGGACAGCCACTTTCTCTGGTGTGACTACCGATCTTGAGAACTGTTGAGTATTCCAGTTTATAGCAGGCCTATGGAATAGAGCTGAGTAGTTTCACTGGTAAGTTATTCTCTTAATAGCTTAGTCATTACCACATCAAGGCAATGAGGGGGGAAACCTGTATTACCCAGACGGTGTGAAACTGATGCATTCTGTATTTCTTCTCCCATCACTGACGATGACAAGAAGTGCTGTCTTCTAAGAGGAAGTTATCCAGTTGTTATTCTGCAGCATTGTTGAGGGATGTCATGAACTAAATTATGACACTCGGTGAGGTCGCTGGACTTCAAAATGATGCAGTTCTGTGGGGGTTCTTGTTTTGTTTTCCAAGTTGCTGCAGGATCAGTAATGATCGGGAAATAAAATACAGGTGCATAGCAGAGTAATGGCTATGTGGTTGCATATTATCTTGCTTGCTTGTGTGTGGTAATGATGGCTTTTAAAATTGGCTGGTGTTTCAAGCCTGAAATTCTCTCCTGGCATGGCAGGGAATAGGGCTGCTAGGAAGCTCAGAACTGCATGCTGCTGCTCCTTCTGGGCCTAGAGAAGCAAACAGAACTGTGCAGTTTTGTTTCGTGTTGGTGTAACGTTCTCCTGCTGGAGGAGAGAGACATGAGGGAAAGAAGGGGGTCCTGTTCTGGATAATGGTGCAATATTGACCCAGCTTTCCTCCTGCACTGGGTCGTTCTTATAAATGGCCACTTTTCCCTTGTGATGTTGTTGAAAAGCAATTGAAGACTAAGGGATTGTTTCATGATTTCCTGCTGCTGAGAATAAATCAGTCTTGTTACAAACTCGAGTGGTTTGTAATTACTCTCCCAGGTGCCGTGTAGTGATGGGGGAGGGTGGGGTCAGCTCTGGACATACCATTCACCTTCCAGCTGTCAAACAGTATGATACATAGGGCTACACTCATTACTGTTCCAAGTGTTCTATGTTAGAATTTAATTTCTAAAAGGTTTAAAAAAAGCAAAAAAATGGTGCTAAAACTTCACCCCTGAGCACGCTCAGTGAGACTGGTCATGCAGGCATATAGTGCCAGGCTTTTCAACAATACTGTTTCTTTTTGAAATGTTTGCCCTGTTCTGTGTCTTCAACAGTGTATAGTGTTTTCCTGATTTCGTTTTCTTTGAATACGGGATGGCTAAGGGGTGGGGTGGGGAGGGTTAGCTGTCATTTTTAAAGAACAGAATTTTAGGATTGAGTGACTTGGTTGGCTTAAGCCTGAAGTGGGCTAGATGGTTTGGGACTGGGGAAGCCTTATCCTCTCCTATTTCCATCTCCCCACTCAGTCTGTTTAAAAAAAAAAACAACAAAAAAACAAAAAAAAAAACCAAACAGAAATGCCTCTAATTATGTACTGTGTTCTTGTCTTGTTGCAGTGAGAAGAGAAGCTAGCAAATCAGAAACACTGGTCTGCTGCCTAAGAAACAGGCCCTCTCAGCTTTAGTCCCATAAGGGCCCAGCTATAAAATCAAGTTGAAGTGTGTCAATAGTTAAGTTAGCTCAGAATACTGTATGACAAGGACAGGTGGTCTCAGGAAATAATCCCATTTCTAGATCATTACACGGCAGCTATGCGTAAGGATGAAAGAGGTGAACTGTGAGTTGCCTCGAGATGGAGGCAACCAAAATCAATTGATGGAAGAATTTCTCTGTGGTGACCTGGCTGGGACAGCAGGTTAGAACTACCACTTTCCAAAGCAAGTGGTACCTGGTTTGATCTGGATTTAACTCATCCTTAGAAGCAAGTGCCTTTTGGTCTAGAAGGGCTTATTCTCATGACAACCACAACTGAGAAATACTCTCACTGCAGTTATGAATTGTCTTTGTTTTACAGTAACTACAGGAGAATGTCTTTGATCACTGGAGTCTGTCAGTGTTGGAATGTTTCCACTGTGAGGTTCTTAATTTTTATTATTTTTTTTTTCATAATGTTCAACAGTCAATCTCAACTGAGGCCATTTCAGTTTGGGAACATTTTATGATCAAAATATCACATATCTACAATTTATCAAACAAAAAAACAACCTCTGTACGAAAATCTAAGAGTTCATTTTAACCTTTGCACAGAATAATTTGTTTTCATAGTACATAACAAACATCTGCAATCTTCACTGACTTAGTGCTCTTTTCTGTTTGTATTCTGGAAACTACATGTTGTTTTGTTGGTTGGTTTTTTTTTTTTGGTTAATTTATTTCCTTAAAGCAGGAGACCTCTTTTGACCTTCAGTGCAGAGATGTCAGACCAATTCTTTGTATTACACTTGGTTGCCTCCTACCTATATAATAACTTCTGAGTGTACATAATTGAACTCTATCCTCTAATGAAGTATTGTAGAGAATAAATCATAATGGATAAAGATTATTTGTACTGTCCTCTTTATATGGTCTCTTACAGCCTTTATGGGGGATGAGGTGAAATCTTTCTCATCTGGAAACAATACACTACGTGTATAAATACCAAACCTATTAAATTATATTCAATGTTCAGAACCAGGGAGGTGGCCAGAATGGGATGACAGCAGTCTGGAAGCACAGGAATAGTTCAATATAGGCTTACTAGGAGAAAGTGAGGAAAAATAGTGGGAAATCTAAAAACAAAGATTAAATTTGTTTCATTTATTAATGGCATAGCAACAAAGTGCCTTTGTATCCTGGAATAATGTTTACTTGACAAGAACTGTTAGTTGTCATGATGGTAAAATACATGAAGCACATATATACAGAATTTGGTATCGTACTGAAAATCCTGAATTTGTAAATCTGGCTTAAACTACCAAAATTGTTCTGTGTGTTTTTGTCTGTTAAAATGAACTAATGAAAACATATTATCTGTACTTCACAGGTTAGAGTCTTCGGGTGATCTAAAAGCTTTATTTGAGGAAAAAGAAACACCCATCTTCCTAGATTCTTTTTAAAGAATATTTCAATGTTTCCTTTGGGACAGGATCAATTGGTTTGTGTAGTAGTTTTGATATAAATACCTCACGCTTAAATGTTTTTTTTCCATACGCATTCAGGTTATTGCTTATTTTTTACCTATGACAGATATATAGTTAAAGATCCTATATTTCCTCTTTGTGGTCCTTGAGAAGGGAAACCCTGGCTATCAATGAAGAACAGGCATAAGAGCCCCCAAAAAACCCCAACCAAACCAAGGGAGAGAGGTAGTTTTGACTCAAATACGGCTGAGAAGCTCGCTGACTTCAGTGTAACTACAAAGCAAAAACTTTTCAGAAATAGGCTTCTGGGACTAGTAAAGCCTTAGAAGGTAAATCCCCATGCAGTGTGAGGAGTCAGTTGAGGAGGATTCCGTGGCTAACGTGATTTCCAGGTGACTTGTAAATTCTGCAGTTGACCATGTAACTAGCACCCACTGTTGTCATGTGCCCAGGTAAGTCTTGCAGCTTCTTTGTTGGCTGAATACAGTGACTTATTTGTATATTTTTATGGCATATGTTTTTCCTTGGGTTTTTTCTTTTAATTTCACACCGAATCGGTCAGACAAAAAAAATCTCTGTCCGGTGTCTTTCATCAGGGGTTCTTTCAGGCGTGCTGTTTTCTGTAACTGCAGAAACACTCAGCTGCTCACCATCAAGATGAGGCCAGGCAGAAGGGTGTACATACAACTGCACACTGAAATAGTTCAATCCTGACTAAATGTAAACCAGGATAATTCTCCAGAAAAAACTTTCTTTGTTTTTACTTCTGTGTGAAATAAGAAGCTAAATGAATTGGTCATTTAGCACTTCCTTTTAAAAACAAATTACAGAAAGGTTAGGAGAAATTTCTACAAGATGCTTCAAAGGAAGAATACTTGAGCGTTTTTATTCTAAACACACACACACAAACCCCTTTCTGGGGATAAATTTTCTATTATAAGCTACCTAATTACGATGGAGAAATGTCACTTCTTGAAGATAAAAATTAAAACCGGAACACTTTCCCATGCAACTTCATAAATTAATATTTATACTGACCTATGTATTATGAGGATTGCTCTGACCTATGTATTATGAGGATTGCTCTCAAAATGAATTGTAGTACATGAAGCAGTAGGATAGAAAAGTTCCTAAACTGCTTTTCATGCTATCTAGAAAAACATGACCTGTGAATATGTTTTATGATCACTCCCAAAACACAGAAAGCCCAGAAGAGTATTGTTACCATGTTGCTTAAAATGAGTGTGTAACTCTACAAATTGACCAATATCCAGATTACTGAACCATAATTTTTTTCCTTGTCTATAGTCAGATAGACTACTCTTATAATCAGACACATTATGTATTAGACAACCAGCTGATAGTATGTATACATGTCATTGTATATGTATTTAAAAACTTAACAGATCACGCAAGAGCCAGTTTTGCATTCAAAGGCTTATTGTGACTTTATTACTGGCTATTAATAGAACTTTATATTGCTCATACATGTTCATTCATGATAGTTTTGGATATATAATTTTAAAAGGAGTAAAAAAAAAAAAAAAAAAGTAATGGTAAAATGGTATGAAAACCTAAACCTGAAAAGTTGTCTTTTTAAGGACACAGATGAGAAAGCATGCATGTCTTATGCAGTAACAGCTGTTACGGCACATGGTGTTCTGAGCAGGTAATGTTATCTCCCCAGGATCTACCCCTATCGCACGCTAGAAATGCTGATGACAATAAAAAGAGATTAAGGTTTTGGTATCCTCATCTTTTCACTTTTAATCCATCCTTTGCATACATTTTTTTTTTAATTGGGCATTTTGATGCTCCACATAAAATACATACTTATTGCTAGAAAGCTTAAAACCTGCTAGGAAGGTAACGTTTCTTCTGCTGGCAAATTAGAGGAAAAGCATATTACAAAATATACTAATAATAGAACATCTTCATTATTTGTTCTCCTTACATTTTATTACACAGAGGTATTTAGCTAAGCTTTTTTTAAGATCTGTGTTGGTGCAATTAGTTGTTACAGTTTAAACTGCGGCAGTGTAGAAATTACCGTAGTAGATCTAACAATCCACTACCTAATAACGTGTCTCCAGCAAGGGTCAATATTTTTTGCCCTGGAATATAGAATACTAGGGACTCTGTTCACAACAAATTACATTTGGCCAAGTTTGTTTGTCTGTTTGAATCTGTTCATTTTAAGATATCACCAGTAAATATGCCTGAATCTTCCTATAGTCACTAACTTTATTTCAATCTAGCTCATTTTCTTTTTTATGCATATTTTTCAATTGAATTGATGAATGCTGAAAAAGTAATTAGTCAGGAAGAAGCCAGTGCGTTTGAAAAATAACAAAGAAAAAGTCAGGTACTCTGGTTTGTTGCAGTAGCTGAACAATATTTACTGTGGGGTTTTAGGTACATTTTTTAAATTCTTGGAAAAAAGGGGGGGGGGGGGGGGGGGAAGTACCATTCAAGAATGTTCTTATTTGTCTCTTATTTACTCTTGAGACCTTAACCAAACACATCAGTGATAATGAACCTTTTATCTTCCATGATAGCTTCTTTAGCTGAACCTATAAACTCTTCCAAGTATCTGGCTTTCTCTTAATTTAGTTTTTTTTATACGTAAGTAGAACGGATCCTTGGGGAAAAACAAACGTGAAATTAATAACTAAAATCTCTGCCTACTGCTCTGAGACTCACGATGTTCTGAGTGGATGGGTTATTTCAGAAGCCATCAGGATTCCAAGTGATTTTAAATGCTTCTCTCATCAGTCTGGCATGGATTTCCTTGTTTCCTTGTAAACCTAATTGAAATTGTTTAATTTGCCAGATGTTCCCTGAGGTATTTTCATTCCGCCTTCCTGAATGTCTTTCTGCTTGTACCACTTAGCAAATTAGTTTTCAATCAGTTTCTCTGCCATGCTTGTTTATCCAAATAACAAATGTTAAAAATCTTTTATTTGATCCTTTCATATTCTTATTTGTTTATTCTTAATGCCTTCCTTTTGCCAGCATGCAGGAAGCAATTCACTTAGGCATGGATGCAAATTCATGAGGATAGGAGTGGCTTCATCATAAATCCTCCAATGGTCTATTTTTGCCTTTCTTTAAGAGCACAGGGCAGAGTAAGGTCTGGTAAGATGATTTAGGAGTTTTAGGCTGGTTAGGCACTTAGATGGGAGCCCTCCAGGGAAAATACTGCTCCATAAGTTATTTTGCCGGCAGTGTTCCCTTGACATAGTGTCGGGAGAGCTATATAGCATCGTTTTCAGCCTGCCTACGACTTCTAGAGGTCTGTAGGTTTTCAGACTACCCAGAGGTAAAGTAACCTCCCTTTCAAAGCGTGTTACTTATGGTGTCAACACTCCTTCCTTAGAGTGGAGCCGGTCAGTCACCGTGAGCCAGACGGACATTCCGGTACAGGGACACCTTCCCGCCGGTCACGGCTCGCTGCCTCGCTCGAGGATCTCTGGTGGCAAAATGGAGGCGCCTGCCCCGCGCCGCCGCAGGTGTGAAGCGAGGCGGGTGGAGAGGTGCCTGCGGCCTCGGTGCCCTTGTGCGAGGGCTCCAGAGCCTGAGGGGGGACCCAGCCCAGTTCGGAGCTGTCGGTTATCTCCCAAAGGCCTGAGCTGGGCCCGACCCGCGCTCTGGCCGTGTGAGAGCCCAGGGACTCCCTCAGCGTTCCCCCGCAGCCGGCTCCCTCGGGCCGCCGTTCGCGCCTTGGTATGACTCTGGGCCCGTAGCGCCTCGGTCCGTCACAGTTATCTGGCCCGTCTTCACAGAAATACAGCTCCAGCACCCCGCCGCTTTCGGTCTCTAGTTGCTAACTGCTAAGCGAGCTTACAAACACCTCACCGGGCTGTGCTGTGGGGGCAGGGGGAGGGTGAGACGCCCTGTTCCTTCGCTCCCCTTCGGTGCCCCACAACGGTAACCGCGCTTCTCGCTCCCTCCGTAAGGCCGGCCGCGCGCAGACGGCAGCCGCCCCGCCGCGCCCCCGGCAGCGCTCCCGCCCCGCCCCGCCCCGCCCCGCCCCGGCTGAGGCTCGGCCCGCCGCGGCGCCGCCTGCTCCCCCTGGCGGGCGGCGGGGCTGAGGCGGTGCCGCGCTTCTGGTGCCGGCTCAGGCGATGGCGGCGGGCGGCAGCGACCCGCGGGCGGCGGACGTGGAGGAGGACGCCTCGCAGCTCGTCTTCCCCAAAGGTGCGCGCCGCGGGGGCGGCCAGGGGGCCGGGGGCGCCGGGCCGGGCAGCAGCTGACGGCGGGCTGGGCCCTGAGGCAGGGGGCTGGCCCCTGAGGCGGCGGGCCGGGCGGCGGTTGGCGGCGGGCAGGCCCGTGGGGCGGCGGGCTGGCCCCTGAGGCCGTGAGCTCGCCCGCCGGCACCTCGGACGGCAGCGCTGCTCCGCGGCCTGGCCGCCCCGCCAGGCACAGAGCCCCGGGTGCTCCACATCAGGGACAGTAAGTCACTTTCATCTACTGAGGAACCCCGTGATTGCCAAGATGCGGCCGTTCTTACTTCTGGGGACCGCTACGTACGCGAATAAAGGAAATACTTTTATATTTCAGGTTATAGCGAAAATTTCTTGTTCTTTGCTATAACCATTACTTTTTCAGGAAACCGAGTGTCCGAAGTCTGAGTTGTGACTAGGGACGCTAACAGTCTGTGTATTTTATTTTTTTCCCAGAAAAGTACTCAGTATAAATTCCAGAGGGGGGGTGGGAGGGGGAGGAGCCCTAAAGGCCACTCTGCTCTGTTTTTGAGTTATGAACAAAAGCATAGTCCTGAAAGATTTTTATTTTATGTTTTTACACTAAAATCTATTTTCTAACCCATTTTCAGCCCAAGTTACTTTCTTGCTCCATGCAAATTAAAGGTTGCCAGTCCCTTTCTGGCACTGCCCTGTGTCCAGCTGTTGTTACAGAACAGTGCTGAAGGGCATCCAGGGATGCAGTCTCTGATCCTGCTGCTTTGAATGGCTCGTACTGCTGATATTAAAAGACTTTCTTGTTACTGGAATAAATATAGTGATCATGATGATGAAAACCAAAGAAAGTTGGCTAAGAATGGGGGGTGGCTGTGTCTATTAAGGATTAGTTAAAACTTCTGCCTGATAATAACATATCAGTGGGTCAATTAACTTATCAAGTAAATGAAGCCTTTTTAAAAACATTCACCAGTGCCTACATTGACTAAGAACTCAGAGGCTTCCAAAGACCAGAGGTGTCGCTTCTGAATCTTTTGAGTATTGCAGTTCTAAATATCTTTTTCTAAAACAAATCATGTGTTACTTAAGTTCTGCCAAAAATGGGTGAAGAAAGCATATTGCAAAAATGTGTCAAATCAGAAGGTTAGGGCTGCAAATGGAAAATGCATGGTCAAAAATACAAACACGTTGGATTGTCACTCGAAGCGGTGTAATTTTTATCAGCATTTTCAGTGTGAAATGCCACCCAGACGTTGGTGACAAGGCTTGCACAATTGCTGTGAAACACATTCTTCATTTCCTTATTGCCCAAAGTTCAATTTTACTGCAAATTTACATACACAACTGCTGCAAGTGCACTTTTTCATCCGTGCTTCACCTTCTTTTTATGCTGGTGTCCACTCCTTCAAATGCAGAATTTGAAACTGCGGAAACTCTTCTAAATTCAGAAGTGCATATGCTTCTTGAGCATCGTAAACAACAGAATGAGAGTGCAGAAGACGAGCAGGAGCTTTCAGAAGTCTTCATGAAAACCTTGAACTACACGGCGCGCTTCAGCCGCTTCAAAAACCGTGAAACCATTGCCAGTGTCCGTAGGTGAGTGGAAAAGTTAAGAGTATAAGACTGTTCTGGAGAATGTGGTATATAATATTGATGCTGCTTTATGAAAGTACAGTTTAATGGCGTTTCCTGATTTGTACTATAATTCTGAACCTTGTCTTTCTGAAGAGGCAAGAAATTTGATCATAATTCTTCATGGAGGGTTGTACTTTTTCTAGGTCAAGCCTTCTGAACTGCTTTCTTTCCAGTATTTAAATGACAGCTGACTGCATTAGATGAGAGGATTTTCTAGACTTTGTAGAGTAATTCGGGGGAAGTGCAGTTAACAGGTGTAACTTTTTTTTTTTCTAAGCAATTATATAATGAGTCTTTCCTCCTGAAAAAACATTTACTTCAATGCCAAAAGCAGAGTGAAAAAATGTATCAGTTTGGTTTATGACTTTTTATGTTCCTGTCTTACTTGTAATTTCACCAAGTTATTGTCTTTCTTTACAGTTTGCTGCTCCAGAAGAAGCTCCATAAATTTGAATTGGCATGTTTGGCCAACCTGTGTCCTGAGACAGCTGAGGAAGCAAAAGCTTTGATTCCTAGGTGAGCATTTACGTATCGTGAAAAGACTGCTTTATACTTTCCTGTGATTTAAAGCCAGTTAGGGGTAGATGACCTCTCTTCAGTCCAGCTCTGTTGATGGAAAAACTTCTGGTCTTGGTCTTTCTTCACCCACCCATTGATCTGACAGTGAGGCACTATTTGTAAGTGTCCCTAATGCACTTCTGACAAGTTTTACTGGACTCAGTGTAAACAGCTTGAATTGGATTTCTTAGCCCACCCAGCTGTGTTGGTGGTGTTGGTGGATTTTTTTTTTCTGTAGGAGCAAATGACAGTGCTCCTATTAACTGCTTTGTGGCTAATGTACGGGGAGGTGGGGAGCAGTAACTTCTTCATATCTTGATTTGTTTCCTCATGGCCTAAGATAGAGGAGGGAACGAAACATTCTTTTGAATTATAGTTTCTTCCTCATGAGCTAAGATTTCATAGCAGGCCTGGACTGGCTTATGAGCATGTGGCTACATGGACTTCATTTAGAGGTCTGCTTAAACCTGCACCTGCCTTGCCTTTTTGAGAAAACATTTTGGAATTAGTCAGCACAAAGCCCTGGGAAGGATGGAGTTCTGTCCCTAATAGAGGAAGCGCTGCATAGGGATTGGAGTGGTATTTGTACAGTAATGTTACAGGTGGTTCCTGGTGTACCGTACAGGTGGGTGATGATGGTGTTGAGACTGACGGGAGAGAATTGTGGCTATCTGAAATGAATTCACAGGGAGATTATTTCTAAAACCTTTAATGTATCCTCATTGTTCTTGTCTTGCAGTCTGGAGGGCCGGTTTGAAGATGAGGAATTACAGCAGATTCTTGATGACATTCAGACTAAACGCAGCTTCCAGTATTAAGATTAAGCCTCAGCTCCTTTATCTGAACAGAAAAACCTGGGAACTTTGTTTCTCAGCCCTCTGGACCAATCCAGCTCCCGGCTGAGTAAGGGGAGCTGTGGATACAGGGTACTCCAGTGCTGTGTCATCCACAGAGTGGAGATCAGCATAGTCCTTTTGGTTTGTTCTGCTCCACATGTATGTTGGTAAGGACACCCGCCTGTGTTGTGAGACCTAAAGAAACGGAAAAGCCAGTGGCTCAATTATTTGTTTCTTCCAAATCCCTCTCCCCGATTTGGAAATTTTCAACATGTTTCTGTTTTTTTAGCAGAAATGTAGATGTGACTTCTATTTTTTTGTGAACTTCTAAAAGAGATGGAGAAGCTTGTTCTTGACTCTCAGAAGGTTTACTGATGAGCTGCATCAACTTCTGTGGTGGTTTATTTGTTTGGGTTTCTTACTGTTTGATCAGGACAGTGGATTTTTACAGCTTCAATAATTTTCCATTATTTAGTGTAAATTAAAAGATGTTTCTAATTAAGACCTTGTGTTTTATAAACATTAGGTGCATGTTATGATTTTATTAATGAGGACCTTTTTGATAAACAGATCCTGTGATTATTAACTTGTGTTGGAGATCTGGGGACTCCCAAGTGTGTAATAACACAAGTGCAGTTTAGGACAGGTTAGACAGAGGCGTTATTAACTATGATCATAGTGAGAGAACATTTGGGCAGCATCTCCCTCCACTCCCTGTTCTCTGCCAAGTGGTCGCAGACACCCAACCTATATACTGTTTCAGAAAAGAAAAAGGCGAGAAAACCCAATAATTTTGATGTTAACAAAGCCCAGTATCCATCCTGGGAAGGATGGACTCCTTAAGTGTCTTGCGAAGTGCCACAATTCTAAGAAGGAATCAAACAATAAATGACGCTATGGAGGGATGGCTCTCAGTGGAGCCCATGAGAGTGGCACACCCAGTATTATCTTAGCTCAGAAGCAGGGAGCTGGCAACAATCACAGGCTTTAGTTGAAAGGAATGTTCTTTTAGTTAGGGTACACCTCCTGGCCAGCCCTCTCAAATCTTAAGCATTAATTTTACGCCACAGCTGGAAGAAGGAAGATTTTGCCAGAAGGAACAGCAGGGACAAAGAGGAAGCCGGCTGTGTGAAATCGAGTTTCACCGATACTGTGAAAGGGAGAGAAATACGGTATTATTTCAGCTCTTACTGGAAACTTAACGTTGCTGCTATGAAAGGCCAAGCTAGTTTATGGCAACAGCTTGGGCTACCTCAGCTGAAGCACTTTACCTCACACAGCATTTTATTTCTGTGCTTTAGTGGCATTACAGCTCCTACAAGCCAATAAACCAGACGTACCTTTCTAATGAACCACAGTCACCTTAACTGCATCAGAAAGAACAAATATAAAAGCAAAGTGCATGGTGATATTTTATTTTAGGAAGCTCAGTGGCCCCCTTTGGTCCAGGATGTGTTTTATAGTAGCTGCTCCTGCTGTAACTCGGTTCGCACTGTAGAATGTTCAAGCAGCGTTAAGACATTTTCATCTTTTAAATCCATAGGCTCTTGTATCTCAATAACTCATTTTTGTGCGGGGAAAAAAAAGCTATTCTGCATGTCTTTAGCTAGGTTTCTGGATAAATGGATGTGGTAGTTACAACTGGGAGGCATTGCAATGCGTTGGTACCTTCGTTAAGCTAACATGATGCTCCCGAGGAGAAGCGTGGCAGGGATCGGGTGATCTCGGGAGATCCGCACCATCACACAGCTCATGCTGGGCCTTGAGACTCGCTGTTGCGTTATGAAGCCAGGTGGTGGGAAGGGGGAAACAGAAGGGACGATGTCCGAGGTGCCGGGCGGGCAGGCTGGCTGGCTGGGGGGCTACCGCTGCCCGGCTGGGGGGGGGGGGGGTAACACTGCCCGGCTGGGGGGACCTGTCCGTTCGGGAGCGGCTGGGGCCCGGCCACCCACAGCGTCGCAGCACAGCCCCGGAGGGGGGCAGTACCCCGCCCCGGCGGCCTCTCGGCCGCCCTCGCCCGCAGCAGAGAGGGGGGGGCGGCGGTGCGCGCCCCTGCACTACCGAGCGCCCGGGCGACCCTGGCCCGTGCGCGTGCGCGCCGCTCTTCGCGCCTCTACCTGCGAGGGGCGGGGCCTGCCGGGCCGCTGGCGAGCGGGCGCGGGCGGGGACGCGGCGGAAGGGCCCGCGGAAGCCGCACGCGCCCTGCCCCGCGCGCCTCGTCCCGCGCGCCTGCGCCCTGCCCGCCGTCTCCCAACGGCCGTGCCCCTCGCGCCGCCGGGCGTGCTGACGTTGGGCGCCTGCGCCGCCCGGTCGCTGGTGGGGGAAGGAAGATGGCGGCCGGCCGCGGTGGGGGTTCGTGAGGCGGCGGCGGCGGCTTCCGGGCCCGGAGGGACGAGGCAGGTGGCGAGGCGGCAGGGCACGGAGGCGGGGTACGAGAGACAGGCCGGACGGTGAGTGCGGCTGGGCGCTGGAGCGGGGGCGGGCGCGGGGGTGAGCGACCTGGGAAGTGCGGCCGCCTCCGCCATTTTTAGGCCGCGGCCCAGAAGTGGCGCGGCCAGGGCCGGGAGGAGGCCGAGCCCCGGCGGGGCCGCCAGCGGCGGGGAGCGGTTGTGGCAGTGGGGGGCCGCGGGGCCGCCGGGGCTGGGGCGCCCTCGGGAGCGCGGGGCCCAGGCCCTGGCCGCGGGCCGAGCTGGGAGCGGGGCTGCGCTCCGCAGCGCTGGGCCCGCGGGGTGCGGTGTGCTGGAGGGCTGAGGTGGCGGCCAAGGCTGGGGCCGGGAGCAGGCAGGTGGTCCCTTTGCTGTCTGCTGCAGAGGCGTCAGGTCGTGGCTTCGCCCGCGTGTCTTAATCCTGCATTTTTTCTACTTCTTTTTAATATTTTTTAATGTTAATAAATTTTAAAATATTGTTGTTCTTCTCTCCGCCTTGAATTTGAACAGAGATCGGGTTGTGGCTGCTTGAAGATACGGCTTGGGAAGCTGTATCTTTACAGGTAGATACAGCCATGTGCAGCAGGCAGTTCCTTATTCTAAAAGGGTAGATGGATTTAATGGCGAGATGGTGGCACATTCCACTGATTGTGACTAACCAGTCTACAAGTATAACATGTTAGCAAACCTAGGTGACTTGCTAAATACGGAAAATAATTCACTGCTTTTCCGCTGGGGAGAACTTAAATTTCCTGCCTCCTTGAAGGTGGGTGTTACTTCTGTCATGCAGACTGTTAGCTGCTTTGTTATGAATAGATAGCTGTTTGGTTTCACATACAGTATTTTGAAATATTGATACTCATTTGAACACTTACATTTGTTTTACAAAAGTCGTCATAGGTAAGTAGTTCTGTACTCTACTAGTTTTGTACCTCGTTATGTCCTTAAGTGCAGGTTGTGATTAGCATTTGGGAAACTGTTTTCCTATGTGGATATTAGTTCCTCATCCGTCTCCTTGCAACAGATGTTTATTCTTTTATGCTTTTCCCAGCTCAAACTATTCATCTTCTAAGAAAAGCAGTACTGTGTACATATTTGTTAAGAGCTTATAATATGCACATAATGTTGTGCCAAAATACTTAGTTACCCTCCTTCTGAATTCTTTATCAGCTAAATTGACTTCTCAACAGTTAGCTGCAACATTCTGCCATTATCTTTAATATAAGAATATATAATAAGACATATTTCAAAATCTGGCTCTTATCATCTTGTTCAGTTGTGCTGTAGTATTTCTAATGGGAAGATCTGAAAATGTAGTTAAAAGACTTCTCATTTAAACACCCAGAGCATGATTAGAAAAATCTGGCATGCCTTTAATTGCTTTGTAGCAGTTTTGGAGTTCTTTACCCAACTGCTCTGCAGTTTAGAAGGTAAGCTTTACACAACCTTCCTGCATTTGAAGGTTTCAGAAGTGGATGGAACTATCAGATTATATTGAGAGCATCAATTTTGAGAAATAAATATTGAAAGATGGGGAAAAAACCCTAAATCTCTTTGAGCTGCAGAGAGTGTTGGGTGCTGGTAACTAATCTATGTTTAATTTAATACTCTACTCCTAGAGCTGCTAAAACCTTTTGACTTGAATGTCGGTCATAACTATAAACAGTTCAAGTCTTTCCTTGGTACCTGAAGTATTGTTCCTCCGTTGAAGACTTGGTGCAGTAAGCTGTTGGAATTGAAAATTTCTCACCAATTTTGTATTCCTGTTAGCAGCAGAGGAGGTTATAACATAGTGATATGAAATTCCAGTAGACTTACTAGAAATCTTTTCTTTTGCTGCAGAAAAGAGAGGCCTTGATCTGAGGAGAGGATGAGAAATCTTTTGTTTTGTTCCCATCCCTAGCCATAGTCGGATGTCTTGGTTTTCTGACTCGCCTAAAAAAAAATACCGTGGAGAAGGTTTTTGGTTAAGTAGGAATATGGAAAGAATACAGTTTACTTTTTACCAAGGTGGTTCCATGCAAAATACTCCACCTTTTGTGTCTGCGAGCTACACGGTTGATATCTAGGGAGTTTCTGTAGTTGGTTCATTAATGCCAGACATGAAAATAATTTTAGCCTTGTCCAATTACAAGGTTGTTACTCTAACTTGTAATTTAGAAAAATACTCATACATTTGTGCAGGGAAGCTATAAAAACAAGCTGAAATGTTTCTGTAGTGTTTGTGAATTTTAAAAAACCTTGTACTTTTTTGAACATATTTCATTGCTGATATTGTATCATTTTGTTACTGAAAATTTTAAACAAAGAGAGAATACGGATATGCAGGTTTGGTTGGTATAGTTCATGAAGAAATGCCATTGATGAGTAAGTGTCAGTTAAACTGAACACTGTTAGATCTTAATGGTGGGGGGAGGATATGGTAAAGATCTTTCAAAAGATTAAAACCTTAAAATAACTGTAGTTTTCATCTCTTGTCATAGAGAATCTGAAAGCAAGAGCAAAGAAGTAGTTTTTGATTGCTAAATAGTTTTTTGTTGTTTGTATTTTATTAGTAATCATTTCACTTAATTTAGGGCATTCATGATCCTGTATTTTTAAAATGGTGCTAAACTTATCAGCAGTCTGTTCTTGCTCACTAGTATTTAAAAAAAAAAACTACTTGGCATTTAATAGAATGTCATTTCTGGTTCAACCAGCTCTCCACATTTGAGCTGGGTGTACCAATCATTCTGTTGTGAAACTTGAAATATGATATGAAGTACGTATTTACCGGGAAAGACAGTAAGCTAGTTTCTCTTCTGTTGTGCAATATTACTTCTGATAACGTGCTTAGTATAAAGACAGTGCATGCACGGTGATGTGAAATACTGGTTAAAATTGTTCTTCAGTTTGTGGTAATGTAGGTTAAAGTTTACGGTGGGAAAAGGTAAGGCCTGAATGTGTTAGAGCATAGTAGAAGCCGGTGATTTAGTGGAGATTGTAATTAGAAAAGTGGCTAAGAATTCCAGCCCTTCATTGTCTGCTTATTTTAAAAGGTTTTATTTCAAGCTTCTTTCTCTTGTCTAAAGGGGACTTGATTTAAAGAAGGGAAAAAAAAAGCCACAAACAAAAAACTAACCTAGAAAGGAGCATGAAAACGGCAGTACACATCAGAATATACAAGTTTAAATCTCCTGCTGACTTGATACTTTCACTTGAGATGTTATAATTTTTTTTGGTACAGTTCCTTCTTATTTGCTTAATCACAGTTACGTTTTGTAAGACATTCTCTGCATGTGGAGGGATACTAGAGACCAAACTATTTGTGCTTTGAAACTAAGCTAACTGATACTGTTCCTGGTTTACCTCTGTACCCAATTTTAAAATGGAAGAAGTATGGTTCTGTGTAGCAGGAATGGCTGTGACAAACAGATCCCAGTTTATCTAGGAAGCTATGTACCTGATTTTCACTTAAAGGAGAACAACCCAAACAACCCAACCCAAACCCTGTTAATTAAGATACCTTGTTGAACAGGAAGAATAAATGCCAACTTCTGTAATACAGGATAACCTGTAATGCTGAAAATCCATGCAAGTATACTTTAAGGATTGAAAAATGTACCAAGCCTAATAATAATGTATTGTACCGTGTAAGCAGCATTGAAGTCTTAGCAGGAGTTGTTTTTCTAGGCTAAGCTGTTTCACTAGCTCTTGCTTTTATGACAGTTTCTCTCAGTTGTAGGGAGAAAGCGTTGTTCTACAATATTAAACTTTAAGTGTTGACTAACCTGGAATAGAGTTCATTTTCATCTTAGTAGCAGGAGTAGTGCTGTGTTTCAGATTTGGTGTAAGAATAATGTTGATAACATACTGATGTTTTTAGTTGGTGCTAAGTAATACAGATACGAAGTCAAGAACTTTTCAGTTTTTCAGGCCCTACCAGTGAGAAGGCTGGAGGGGCACAAGAAACTGGGAGGGGACACAGCCAGGACAGCTGATCCGAACTAGCCATAGGATATTCCATACCATAGAACATCATGTTGGGTGTGTAAACTGGGGGAGTTGGCCAGGGCTTGCCAATTGCATGGGGACTGGCTGGGCATCAGGCAGCAGGTGGTGAGCAGTTGTGTTGTGCATCACTTGTTTCTTTTTTTTCCCCTTCCCTTTAGATTTTGTTCTTCTCCCCTTCCCTCTCCTTTTCATTATTATTATTAAAATTTTATTTTGTTTCAATTGTTGGATTGTTCTTGTCTCAACCATTGTGTTTTTCCCCCCTTTTCCCCCCGATTCTCTTCCCCATCCCGCTGGGGGCATGGTGGGAATGAGTGAATGGCTGTGTGGTGGTTGGTTGCCCGCTGGGGTTAAAACCACAACTCTAACCCTGATAAACCTTCTGTTTTTTCAAACAATTACGGTGAAGTGTTCTTACATGTACGTAGGATATAAAAAGTATAAGCAATTTCTCACATTCTTCAGACACAATTGAAAACATCTCTTCTTCTCTGGGCACTTGCTGCATCAAGTAACCCTGGTAAATTTTTAGGTCTTAGAATTTGATCTTCAATTTTTCATTTAAACAGGATTTTTTTCCATATGCTGTTAAATCTGAACACTTCTCATTTTCTGTTTACTTTTAATTAGTCAATTTTGATTAGCATCAAAAAACAGCATACAAAGAACAGTAGCATGCTTGTCATGAGCTCATTGCTGTTATTTAATTAGTCTTCAGTGTAATGAAAAGTGCTGGTTAAAAAAAGTCCTATTAACTTCTGAAACTTTGAAAATGTTAGCAGTGGAGTTGTAAATTTTATGTTAACTAGAATTTTTAGGTTTTTAAATAATTAAAATCATAATATTCTGCTGCCTGTCTTCTCTTGGTACCAGAGTTCATATGATGGTGCAGGCCGCTGTACAGGAGGATGTTTTCTGTGAGCAGAAGTACAGTGTGTGTTTTTAGTCTGGCTTGGTTTTCTGTTTTGGCCTGTGTCTTAGAAACGCTGGTTCTGGAACTGGTGAGGTGGTAGGCAGAGAGGAGGTGATGGGAAATGTCTCTGCCATAGCACTGACTGACGCTGCACTGAGTGACTGTAACCATGTGTGGAGAGGCACTGTGCATTGCTCTGAGCTAATAGGCAGTTATATCAGCTTCTTACGAAAGACATCCCTAAATGTTGAAGAGCATTTCTGTTTGGTACTAACTTTTAATTTAAGGCAGTTGGTCATGAAGCTTGAAATTTAGATTGCTCTTAGTCAGTCACCTGTAACTTTACCCAAGAGTACCCCCCTGAGTTGAACAGTGTGGCAGGACAGGCCAAAAGCACTTTTGCAACTAAAAGTATAGCTATGTTGACACTGATCAATTCTGTATGTCAGTGTTTTGTATACTTCAAGATGGGCACACAGATAGTCGAAATACTCTGTTTCTTGTGTTTAAACATTCAAGGGTTCCTTCAAATAACTTTCTCAAATCCAAAAGGAGCAAGATACGAAAGAATATGTTAGTGTCCTTTTTTTTAAAAGGAAGGCTAGAGTCTGGGTAACAAGGAGTCTGTAGTATCTTATGGGTTTGTTGTTGTTTTCTTGTTCATTATGAAGTTTAGGCAACACAGTGATTTGGATTTTACCATGGGTGTATGAGTATTCATCTGCAAATTTGTGAGTCTGGCAGGGGCTCCACTTTGAATTTAAGTAGCGCCCCAGCTCCAGCTGATGCAAGTGCTTGACTTAAGCCTGGGGACTGCGCAATGGTGCAGCTCTATCCTGTCTGGTGTATGTTTGCAGTCATCTACACTGGCATTGCAGCCCAGAGTGGTAGCTTCCCCTGCTTATTTCTGATCATTTGTTTTTTCTCCGGTGTCAGTAGAGGTATTCCTGAAACTCCATAGTTGGTTGGCTGAGAAGCTGCTCTGGGTTTTGACTGATGTTAGCAAAATGGATCTCTTAACACAGAGCATTTTCTTAGGTGAATGGCCGCTGTAGTCACCAGATGTTCATGCTGGCTTAAAGGAGGGGTCATGGAGGATAGGGACACATAGTTGGGGCCAAGGCAGGACGGCTTTATTTTGATGTCAGCAGTTTTAGGTTGGGTTCAGGTCATTACGGAACTTGATGTCAGTAATGCTCTAGACTCTTGTCACAGTGCTGGTTTGTTCAGTAGCCATTGCTGCGGTTAAATTGTGCGATCACAATGAGCAGCCATGCTTCCTACCATTGTCCTCCTCCCCCCAACCCCAGTAAAATCACCACTGAACTTTGAAAGTGCTTTCCTATTAAGGCATGTTTGTAAGCAAACAATTACACTTCTTAGCAGAGACTAGTGACATTTTATGATTATATCAATAAAAATTGTAGATTGCTCAAATTTGCAAGTAGGAGGACTGCAGACTAAGCATTAATATAGTATGTTTGTTCTGTGATATTTGTGCTGTTCCTAAATTATGGAGTTTGGAGTTAAATTCAGACTTGCCAGTCATCAAACCATTTTTGCAATCTTTTTCTACTGGTGGATGCAAATATTTTCGTCTCCTCAGCAAATTTAAGCCTAATAAATAAATAAACTAGTTCTAATAATATCTTTTGCACACTCTTGACTAATATAATAAGCCACAGCTGCCAAGCTTTCTGTACAGCAAGATGAAAATACTGTCCTAAAACTGTTGACTGAATTGCTGCTTTTGCCAGGAAAGCTTGTTGATACTTTCAAGGGAGGTGGTAGAAGTACGAAAGAAATCCCTTGGCATTTCAGACCTTTGGAGAACTCTTAGTTTTCAAAACTGAAGCTCTCAGGTGGCATGCATTTCTACTGAATTGTCATTCTCATGGGGAGCTTGACTCTTCCTCTTCCTGTAATTGGGGAAAATCTTATACTGGACCCTGGCTCTTTGAAAGGCTTTGTGTGAGATTGATATATGTGAACTTGAATTTCCTTTACTGAGAAATGTATCGATAGAGAAGATGAGCATATGCTTTTATTGAACAGTACTAAATGGTAAATGCGAAGGCTATTTACTAAAGAAGCTTAAATGTGGTCATTGAGCAGTGTGGGTATATATATATTTCATAATCATATACAGGGATTTGCATGGCTCATAATTCATGTGGAAAGACGGGAAAACTTATATTCCTGGGAAAGCTGGCTGTGTATTCCAGTTAAAAAAGTGAGTGTATTTCTAATTCACTTTCAGTTGTGTGAGCAGGTGGTATATGTATCGGCCATCAGTTTAGAAAGTGCTCTAGTATGGAAAGTTCCTTTATAAAGAAGAATCCATGTTGACTATGTTTTAATATAGCAGTGTTTCTGACAAAACTCTTAGGTCTGCTTGAGTGACATTATGTAGACTTCTAAGCACTGAGAGTTTAAAATGACAATAAATAGCACAGCTTATTTTTTTCTAATGTAAATCTGTTCCTCGTGCAATTAAAGAGTTTCTAACCTGACTAGTAGCAAACAGGAATTATGCATTGTTCTTCCACACCAGACTGTGTCAAGAGTAGTTTATATATGCAACACACTTACAAATCTTAGCTGGAGCAGATATTGAGAAGTTACAATTTTGAAATCTTTTTCCACATAGATAATCTGCAGTCAGAACTTTACTTGATCCAAGTAAAGTGCTGTTTTCTTTCACTGTTTCCATAATTTAGGGGGTATTTGGTTGATTTTTTAAATTTTATTTTGTTTTAAATTTCTCTGATTCACCAGTGAGTCAATAATGGGAATCATTGTTAAAACATTACTTGAATTTCCATAGCAGGTTTCATAAGGCTAGTTTAGTAGCGACATTGTGTGAGTTGATAAAGTTTGAATTGGTCTCTCCAATTTCACTACTCTCCCTTAAGGGTGTGTCTGTCTTAGCTATGTCTGGGTATAGCAACTGTAAGTACTAATTTGCATCATTTGCTATAGAAATAGCTGCTTTTTCACCTGCACAACCCCCTTGAATTTTGGCTTGGGGGGGTAGCAAACAAATCTGTCTTGGATAAACCTTTCTGTGTGCATCTCCTACATCTTTTGATAAAAAGAGAATCAAAAACCCTTGGGGGAAAAAAAGGCTCTTTGGATTTTGTTAGAAAATACTGTGGGGTAGTATGTTATAGGGCATTTATTCTGCAGTGTGGCTTTAAAAGTGGTTAGTGTCTTCTTTTCTTATATTGAATACATGGAAGTACGTAAATAACCTTGACATGTCCAGAAGATGGGGGAGATGTCTGCTTCTGGTTGTGAGTTAGGGTGTAGACATGGGTGGTGAATGGCTTTTGTCATTAAAATGTGCTATTAAATAAAAAGTTGTTCCTTTGACCTGAACTGTTCTACTGAAGTCTCTTTTTGGAGAGAGAAGTAGAAAAATGATCTTTGAAATACGGTTAATAACTACTGAAAAACATTGCTTATAGCTGTGGCGTTGTTTTACCTTCTTACTTCTGACCATTAAAAAAGCACATTTTTTCATATGGTATCACTATTTCCCTTCCTCCTGCTCCTCTTTTCCGTACTTAGGTTTCAGTTTCTTAGTTATGGAAACTTAAAACACTATTCTTCTACCTTTCTTTGGCCCAGAAACTGGTATGGCAAACAGCGTTGCTTTGTCAGAAGACTGGTCTGAGTTACACTAAGGAGAAAAAAATAAAGAAAAAAGGCATTCTTTGGGTCACAGAATAGACATTTTAATTCTTCTCTTTTGATGCTTTCAATGTTTCCTTTTACATAAAAGTTGCACGAGTTCTGGATACGTTTGTTAACCATCCAGTAGATAAAGATTATGAAAGGTGAATCTTTATAACAAGTTAAAACTCCTATTAATTCCCAAGTCCTACTAAAAAGGCTTTGGTGTCTTCTTGTCAGCACTGAATTTGCAACTCTTAGGAACTCAGATACTCAACTTTGTTCAATATATTAGAGTGTATGTTTCTGTTCCATAGTGTGAAGAGAATCAAACTGTTGTTAGATTGTGTGGATGGTGTTCTTTTTTTATTACCAGAATTTCAGTGGGTTGTTTCTGAAAGGTATTGGTTGCGGTGTTTTCCTGCTTAAGTTTTGTCCTGACAACTGCTATAGTCCTTTTCCCTTCCACCGATCTCCTTTTCCCTTCCATAAAGTTATCTGAAGACTTTTTTTGTAGGATTTCTTGTGCACATGCCACATGCCCACCCCCCACACTTCTCATTTGTTTGTGTGTTTTATTAAAATGAAGGCTTGAGTCTTCTAAGGAGTTCTCTCCTGCCACGAGCCAAGCACAGACACATGAAAGCAGAATGTCTGCATTTCTTTCATATGGTACCTAAATAATTGTCTCTAGAATTCAGTAAAGTTCCAGTTCACCGGTGTGTGAGCAGAGGAGGAAAGATGATGATAGTCTGGTGATTTGGGGGTTATGTACCTAAACAGTAGTTTTTTTATGTACCTAAACATATGAGGTATGGCTTGGCAGAAAAATGCTGAAGGTCAGCGAGGTGTGCCCAGTTCCCCACGTATGGGCATAGCCTCATGGGTTTGTGCAGGCTGCAGAGTGACTGGCTGAATAGCGGTCTCACTGAAGAGGACCTGAGGGTTCCATCGAATGCCAAATTGAATATGATTAACAGTATGTTCTCCTTTATTTATAAAGTGAACTGCATATTGACTGAGACTTGGAGAAGCATCCCAAGCAATTAAAATGTGATTATTTTTTTTTCCACTAATGTTAGTGTTAGTTCAGCAGGTACTGATACAATAACCAGCTGAAGAATATCTTGATGTTTAGGATTAGCAAAGATGAGAGGCCTTTTTTGCTTTTAAACTATTTTTCCTTCGTTGTTTTTTAGTAGTTGTCATGCTGTTACATGATTTAAAAGTTAGTCCTGAAGTTTTGTTTCCTGACAGAATGGTAGCACCAAGGGGAGGCAGCATCAGTAATCACTTCAGCGTGAAAACCAAGCTGGATGTATTTCAGCCAGTTAAAATGAATTGCTGTTATCATAGTGACTCACAGTAGTAAAGTCTCTGGGTTATAATCTAAATGGAAGTCTTGACAAATGCTAAGCAGGAGTCAAGTTAAAACAATATATTGCTAATTTACAGGGATGACAAATACTGTTTTATTATTAAAATTACCAAACTATTGCAAGTAAACTTGTAATTTAAAGCAGAACTATCAGATCATTAATACTGAAATCATGGCAATAGACCAAATCCTCTGCATCTTCTGAGGTTTAAGTGCAGTCTGCCAAACATGCTTTTACTGCAGTTGGTTGCTTTTGTGTTGGTTTTGAAGTACACCTCAAGAAACTTGCTGTACAGGTTGCTTTTGTGAGGTGCAGAAAGCAAATTGTTCTGGGCTGTTTTACTTGTGAAGGCGGTTTTCTGTGCTGTGGCCGAAGTGGCAAAGCAGGACCTGTCTCTTGAGTCCTGTGAACTAAATTTGACTTTTTTATGATGTATATAAGCACCTGTCTTCTGTAAGTATTGCTGCTTTGGAATGAGTCAAGACTTTAGTTTGAGCATAAAATGAGACATGTTTGAGATCTGTTTGATTATCAGGTATTTGTTTAGCACTAGAAATCCAAAATTTGAAGAAAGTGTTAAATGTAGATGTAACTTACGTGCAGCTGTGCAGACTCAACTGTTTAAGATTGTCCCCCAGGCTCTGTAACCTTAGGATTTCAGACTGGCTGTTTGAAGTTTTTTCCCTGATAGCCGGTTCTCCCTTGATCGTTTAGATGTCTTCATGTGTGTGTATGCTTTCGCTGCCATTTCAGAGGTTCTTGGACATAGGGTGTTTGTATGTGAAACTTAAAGGTGTAGTGCTTCTGTCACATAAATATCAGAACTCCTACTCTTCCTCCAGTCAATAAACCCTTTGAATCAAAAACCGCATCAAAATAATCACATTTTGCTAGGTCTTGCTCGCTGTACAACATAAGATGATTGTTTTCTTGATAAATGTTAGAAATGCTACATGTTCTATCCTTTCAGACTCCTTTACCATGTGTGTATGTGTTTGGGTTAAGATTCCAAAGGTCTCAACTTGGTTCAAGTATGGTGAAACTGGGCATAAGGGAAATACAGAGCTGAAGTTAAAGGGGTTCAGTTACTTCTGAAATTTTAGGTCTTTATCATGCCAGTGTAGTAGATTCTGAGCTGTGTATGGGAAAAAAATACCTTCAGAGCATCTCCGAATAAGAAGAGGTTGTGGAACCTTTTAGGCAGAGTAGTTTATTTTGACTTAGCCAATGACTGATTTCATTATCCATTTCTGTGGTTTTGAGGAAGATATTGGAGATCTTTATTTTTTACATTTTTCACCATTCCAGCCATTCCAATAGAAAACTGCCAAATACTCCCCATGCCCTTGGCATGGTCAGAATGTAAAACCCATTTCTAGAAGGCTTTGTTCACATACAGAATACAGTAGCGAAAGGATGGTAATGTATATTGGGAGTAAAGCAGTAGACTCCTGGGGAAATCTGTTTGCTGTAGAGAGCAGTCATGTTGCTTAATAGCAGCCTTGTATAATATAGGTCAGTATTTTTGTCTTGAGTTTTGTGATCTTGTGTTATGGACCTGTGGATCAAGGAATCAGTGCTCAGATTGTAGAATGGTCTTACTTTTCTTCTGTTTAAACTTGCTGTACTCATGTCTGCATGTCTCCTTGAAAATTTCTTGAGATCTGCATATAAAAATGCAGAAAACTACATACTGTTGCTGTGCCGTACGTAATTCAAAAGTGGAAATTAGATTTTTTTAATACTCAAAGGATGAGAATCTTACACATTTTTTTTCTGCAGTTATAAGGTGTGTGTGTAGGTTTCTGCTTTTGACAAAAATATATAATTTCATCACCACAGGGCTAAGTTGGGCAACTTCATTGTTGCATCTCGTTGCCCGATGCAAACTTTACTTATCACTGGGTTATATGCTGTTTTTACAAAAAGTGATGCTGTTATCACAATTCAAACACAAGATGGGTCACAGAGTGGCTTTGAAGATGAGAATGTATTTTTTTAAAAGTAGTTTTATGTTCCTGCTTAATACAGCAGTTTTCTTAACTAGTGGGAGAGATACCATCTAGTTATAGAACTGTAAATCAATAAAGAGCCATAGCATTCTTTCTGGACTAGATTTGTTTAGGTGTAGCACTCTTGATGAAGCAGCTTTATGTGTCTAAAACCTTTGTTCTAAAAACCCCTGTTAATAAAAAAGTACTTGTGCAATTATTTGAGATTTCTGAGTGCCTTACACAGATGTACAATTTTCAGATGTTAGGTGATCTAATTTTATTAATCTGATTAAATGTTTTTCCAATACGATAGGAAATTGAAGCAAAGCAATTTAAGGAATAGATCAAATTAATATATTCCTCACTTGATCTGCAAATTGGTGTACCTTTTCTTTTGCATATTTTTTCTGTGTTTTCAGAGTGGGACTATCTAACATGCTGTGAAGGAAACTTTATGATCAGTCTTTCTTCAAAAGAATGATGTCTGCATAGAGCAGAAGCAGTCACCTCTGCTGTGAGAGTTTTAATCATTGGCAGATGTGCAAGTTAGTTTCAGCAGAATTCAGGTGTGTCTTCAGAAGTATGTGGCAGAAAGTTGTGGTTGCTAGTGCTGTTGTGCAGCAGTTTTAGTGATTTTTTTATTATTTTTTTTTTGGTACTTGTAGATTATGAGCATACCTGCTTCAGTGAATGAAGCAGGAGGGATGCAGAAACACTGGTTCAAAACTAATCTTTTGCTCAGGTTTGTTTCCTGTTTAAAAGAAGAACCATTTTGGGAATACCTGTCTTAATTTAAAATATTTGGAGGACCATTCACTTAAAATTATATGGTTTGTAAAAATGAAGACTCCTTTTTCTATGCAATTGCATAACTGTTTTATACTTTCAAGAAATGCCTGGGAGTCTAACAGTCTATTACTCTTTTCAGCCCTTAACCAAGATGGCTGACTCTATTCCTGTGCAGAAGACAAATGATGTGTGTACATGCATGGTTATTTTTTTCTTTTCTAAAACATAAAAAAAAATCCTGAAGGTGGCAAAAATAGAGCATTTATGTCTGGAATATATCCTTCCACATAATTCTTTTGCACTGGGAAGAGGTATGATTCCCAGGTAAGGAAAAAGGCTGGATGATGAGACCAAGAAAGAGCTTTCTTGAGAGTAGTGTGAATTCTCTCCTGAATAGTGTTTCAGGAAGGGAAGGTCATGGAAGGGATCCACTGCTGGTCTCCAGAGCAGAGATGCATTTTCTTCCAAGGGACAAAAGAAAGGAGAATTTTTTTGGAACTCATTGTTGATACTCTGTAAAAGCGGGAAAGGAGTAATGTTAAATTGTATTTGGTCGGTTTGTTTTCTTTTTCAGAACAGGTATGTTCATTCAGATGCGCTTACAGATTACACATTTAAAAATGCAGAGACGCGGGTTTGGAGATGACTGTTTACAATAGGATTTTTTAATTCAGGGAGATGTTACGGAAAGGAAATTAAGTGGTATCTATACCAGGTAGATTTAAAGGTGCTTGTCTAATCAGAGAAAGGTGGCATTTGCTACTGATGTATTGAGCAATAAACTTGTTATGCTAACTTTGCAGTGTGGTGTTTTTATACTTCTGCCTCAGAAAGCTGGTGTGGTTCTTCTCTAATTATGATTTGTTTGTGTGGTTTGGGTTTTTTTGTGTGGTGTTGTCCGTCCCCCGTGCCCCCCCCCCCCCCCCCCCCAAAAAAAAAAAAAAAAAAAAAAAACCAAAACAAAAAAAAAACCCACAAAACCCACAAAAAACAAAAAAACCAAAACAAAAAAAAACCCCCAAACAACAGCCTATGTTTTGGACTATGCTATTGCAATTAAAATAATTACTATTAATTTTCACTGTTTCTGTTACACTGTAGAAGTGCTTGCTTTAAAGCCTACGTATACTTTGTTCAACTGTCCAATACATGTTTTCAAGAAATAGTATACAGGTAGACTTAGGAAATTTTTGGCATTTGTTTTCCTTTGCTACTTGAGCCGTTTCAGGGGAATGTCTTTTAAGCTGCAGCCTGTTCTGTTACCAGTGGGCGGTGTAGGGTTTGCAGAAGAGGATGCTTCCACTCCACGGGAGAATTGCCTTCTGTTTGATGGGTTGGTAACATACCACTTCAGTGAAAAATAACTATTAAATAGACAAATATGTTTTATGTAAGTTATTGTACTACATTTATGGCGATCTTTACTTTTTGGGTAAACCATGTAAAGTTTGTCAAGGGTGCACATAAATCAGCTTTTATTTTAGTATTGTCTCTGAGGTGGCAAATTTGATATAAGCCATGACTTCCCCCCTCTTCCCCCCCCCCCCCCCCCCCTCCCCAAGCTTTACCTGATTAAACTAATGTAAATGGATGCTCTGGTGTTTTTACCTTTGAGTAGCCTAATTTGTTTGATTTAATGGAGTTATGTGTGAATTGCTTTGACATGGTTTTGGGCAGCAAAGTCCAAATTGTCAACTTTCAAACTTACTGCAGGATATATTTTGGTATTAAAGAAACAGCAGTACGCAAATAAGCTGATAGAGTAACAATGTCACTAAGTAAAATGCTAGTCTTGTCTTGGTAGCCTTATTTAAGTACATGAACTGAGGGGTAACCATTTTCTGTAATGGCCTAATACTGTATGTGACTTTTCTCTGGTAAAAAACCAAACAAACTACAAATCCAACAGTCTTATGACACCATGCTGCCCTGGGTGTAAGGTCATACTCTTCCCCCCCCCCCCCCCCCCCCCCCCCCCCCCCCTCCATTTTTTACTGTTCTATAGCTATGTCTCTCCAGTTACTTGATAGCATTAGTAAACCTGCCATCCTTGTGGAACTCTTAGGAACAAATAAAAGGCTTGCTCTGTTGCAGCTGTATTTGTTGACAGTTAAAAAACAGTAGGGCACTGTCACAAGCTCCTGGAGTTCTTTTGTGTAATTTCTTCTGGCCAATTAACTAAATTCTTTTTAAGTGTGTTTGTTTTTTTTTTTTAAGTGTGTGTCTTATTTCTCAGGATTCCCATTCACACTCTTTCTTAACTGATCTTGCTTCTCAGTGTTTTTTCTGTGGTTACTCCCACTCTTACTGTGTTTCTTCTAATTCGTCTTTGGGGGGCTTTTTTGCCCATCTAACTCTGACTTTTTTTTTTTTTGCCCATCTGGTCCTAACCCCACCTTCAGTTTCTTGTCAGATGTGCCTTCATTTATTCCCCAATTTGATTGTGTTTTCCAGGCATTCTCTTGTCATCTTAGCGAAGAAGTAGGCCCTGTTATCTTCCAGTGTTTCTGGATGGCCAGTGCACTGGCCACTTCATTCAGTGAATTCATTATATATTTTCTGCATATCCTCAAATTAATTTACCCCCTCAAATGTGTGAAAGCCAGTCAGCTTTGAAGGGGTGTTTGTGGAAACAGAAAGGGGGAACTTGCAGTCAGCTCTCTGAAGAGTCGTGTTCCTGTTGCAGACAGTAAGGATGCATGAAAGAATGGCATAAAAAAATACCATTTCACAGTTCAAATAGTATAATGAACTAGAGGAGAATAGCGATTAGTTGGTAACACTACTATCTGGAAACCATAAAATAAAGAGTTGGCCTGTGCTTGATGTTGGAAAAATCTTGTTGCTTCTAATTCTGTGTGTTAAGGAAAAAATGGAGGCTTCCATTTAAACCCTTGTTGATGGACCCTGAAATAAAAACAAAGTTTGGTACTTTGCTTAAAATAGGAAATTGGATGTTAGTACTCTGGGTTTCACATTGTCCTCTAGTACTTGTTTGTATGTTTTTACTCATGCTTCCAGTACAACAGGAGCTTGAGTTGTAGACACTGATTCAGACAGTTTTTAGCTGATACAGAAGATCTAAAGGAAAACCTGTTGAGGCACTGGTTTGTCCCAACAAAAGACAAAGCAGGATACTGGAAACTTAAATGGGTATATTTGTCTGACTGGAGTAGAGTTTTTTTGGAAATGAGTGCTCTGGTTTCATCCAATAACTGATTCTGTGCCAAACCCCTTCAATTCCAAATCTTTGTTTGGTAACAACACTCTTGTGTATATATACACATCTATATGCATGTGCACACTTCTTATTTATCTGTTCATGTATAAGAATAGATAGGGCATGAAAATGTGACTTGGGCATAAGGTATTAGGTGGATAAAAGTATGATATTTGAGGCATTATTAGAAGAAAAATATCATGAGAAGGTGTGTAAACAAAAAGCTTTTTTGCAGAAAGTTTATAACTGCAGGTAGAAGGCTTTTGGTGGTAAAGGCAGGGATCTCCAAAGCTGGAGAAATAGCTTAGAACATCAAGAACATAAACCCTTCATTTTCCTAATTGTGTGTCATCTCCCTTGTCATGTTGTTGTAGTTGTGTTGTCACGTATTGTCATAATCATGAACTTGGAAGGATCTGTAGGCATGAGGAAGTGTAATTAACCTGTTTATGCCTTTGGCCACCTTTTAAACAGCAGTTTTTACTTATGTTGATTGTGTGTTAAGTGAATGTTTATGCTAATCTAAGCTAGACACTGTGATCGTTTTTGGTATGTCCAGTCTAAACTGATCCATATCATAGCTAATGCTTTATTTACCTGTGTTAGTAATTGAGAAATTTTCTTCCAGAGATTTCATTTTCTGAACTATGAGAATAAATGATTAATTAGCTTGTTGCTTTGGGTTATTTCTCTAAAAAGGCTTTTTAATGTAATGTTTTCTTGCAAATATAGATGATCAAAGTGTTTTTAGAAATGCCAGCATATCTTTGTCTGCATTCTTGGTCTTGGTTCTTGAAATTTATTTTTGTGTTTTCTGTAAGAGAGTACAGATATGTGTGTTTGCAAAAATATCTTTTTTCCCTCTGGTTTAAAGCACTAGGTTGGTATAGGAGTGTTTATCTTTCAGCTTGAGAGAGATTAGTAATGGAAGATTTATCTAGGGTGTTTTTTCACCCCCTGAGTAAGGAATAAGCTTTAAAACTAAATTTAAAATACTTTATTAATGGACTTGTATGTTTAATGCCATCTTGCTTTGCTTGTTTGAAGAAGCCACTTTCTCTTTTTCAATATAAAACCACTACTATCCTTTTAATTTTACCTTTAAGATCTAGCACCTGAAACTTGCTGTACAACAGCTACCTTCTGACAAGTTGTAAGAGAATCTGAGGTAGTGATAGGGTCACTTGACATGCTTCCTGCACGGGCAAGCATTGATACTTTTTTCTTGTTTCAGATGAGCTTGACCTTGCAGTAATGGTATCGTTGCAGTGGTGTTACTGATGTGGCCAGTATTTGGAAGTAGACATGGTGTCTTATTACACCACCTGCTATTCGGGCAAATAAGCCTTTCTGCCACAAGATGAAGTGGGTTTTTTTATTTATTTGAAAGCTGGGGTATCTTTCCAGTTAAACAAGTTGCTCTAATGAAAGATGCTACTATTGCCAAAGGTCTTAAATTTTCTGACCTCATTCAAGGGAACATGCTATTCTAGGTTGGACTAGTTTGTCTTGAATGGAGAATAGTTGTGATGGCTTTAGTTGGGTTTTTCCCCGTGTGGATCAGAGGTGTTTGTGTAGCTGACAGCCAGGGGTCATAGGTGGCTTCTTTCAAAGCTGGCCTGACACACTTATGGGTAGCACTGGGATGGAGTGTGTGACTGCTAAGGTTGCAAAGCCTGTGAAGGTTAATCCCTGCCCTGGGCCAACAAACTGGGTGATATTTAAAGGGCAACCTGCTCAAATCAAACTGTGCACTACTTTTAAACCTCTTTTATGTCTAGTATTTCTATCTTAGCTTTATTTTGCTGTTGAAAAAATGGAAACTTTACATTATTGGGATCAAAAAAAGCAAGATAAAATTTTAAGACCAGTAGTTGAAACAACTTTCGAATTCTTTCAAAATGAGGATATGAGTATTTTAACTAAATAGGAGAGTATATTAATGAATCTACAATCAGATTTTTTCAACTTTAAAAAAAATTATATCAGTTTTATTTCCATTCTTTTTATTAAATGCACTTTGACCCTGTGTAAACACTTTAGCCTTCACGAAAAGGAAGGTTTCACAGCCTTTTTGCATTCCTTTGATGATAGTGCCAGTTTAGTTTAAAAGTTCTTTTGCTGATTCAGACTGTGTCATTGCTTAGTCTAAAGTCAGTGTATACTTTAAAGACTGTGTATACCGTAGTTTTCAGCTGCAAGGAGGTTGCTATAATCTTATCATTTAAGGATTTCACAAGCTGAAAAATGAGGTTTTGGACTCACTTTCCTCTGGGAGAAAAGATCTGAATATTGAATTTTTTTTCCCCTGCCGCATACATTTTCTTAATGTTGTCAGTAGGTCTTGTTAGGGGGAAGTGTTGTTGGGTGACATTTATCAAACCTTGATAAATATGTAAGCCATTTATTTTGCAATAATGGAATTGAGAGTATACCTACAGGTAGAATGTGATCTGTGGTGTATTTACTATAAATTATGTAAAGGGAGTGTAATTTTATTTGCAGGTCCTAGAATAAAGTTTTGAGGCAGCCCTTTAAAGCTTTTTTCTTTTTTAATAGTTAAATTTATTTGTAACTGATGTGGTTTTTCCTGTTTTATATTGAATCTGAAATACTGTCTTCTGTTGAAGGATTTTACCATTTCTTGCATTTATTTATACTGGTTTTACTGAGTACATTGTTTTCCCACACAATTCTAGTTTAGGGATGGTAACGCAAACTTATAGCGATCTGTTTCAGTACAAAATTTCTCTTGATAGAGAACAAAGTACTTAACTACTTAAATGTCAGTGTGACATGGGAAAAGAATAATAGAGGAACCTGCAAATACAGCTTTCCAATAGACGGTGCTTTATGAAGTTGTTACTCACCTGTGTAAACTTAAGTTAGTAGAGATAGTAATGCAGGATTTTTGTCGTTACTATGTATTAACCTACTGTTTCACTTTTTGCAGTCTTTCAGAAACAGGATAGCCATGGCCACAGAAATTGGCTCCCCGCCCCGATTTTTCCATATGCCGAGGTTCCAGCACCAGGCGCCTCGGCAGTTGTTCTACAAAAGACCTGATTTTGCACAGCAGCAAGCAATGCAACAGCTTACTTTTGATGGAAAGCGGATGAGAAAAGCTGTGAACCGAAAGACCATAGACTACAATCCCTCTGTAATTAAGTATTTAGAGGTTAGTTAATTTTCTACTATTGATTGAAAAACTTTTTTCCTTCCTGAAACTTGTGATTGTGATTTTCAGTGTCCATAGAGCAGTCTGCCATACTGGGAGATTGAACTAAATGATAAATGCTTCTAATTCTGGTATAGTACAAATACAAAGGGGGTTGGTCCTTGGGAATAAAACTGCACATACACAGCTGATTTTGTAGTTTGTGTAAACACCAATTTTTACATCCTGTCTTGGAATGCAGTTGTGTCTTGTGATATTCTGACTTTCCAGTGAACATAAAACCTCATTGTAAATAATGTAATTGTTCTTGTTTTTGTTTTGAAATGGAAATTTCCCAAAATGGGAAATAAACCATTACCCCTTCCCTTCCAAACCCAGGGTATCATAAAAATGTTTTCTCATCATTTTACCAAATAGCACTGCAGCTTGCACTGCAGTTTCCTAAAGCCCCTTTCTGTATGGTTAATAGATACAGAACAAATTAAATGAAGTTTTGTTGAAGAAAGGTTTCTGTGAAGATGCTTAGCTTTCCTGATGGAGTGATACTAATTTCTTAAATACAATTCTGTGATCACAATTTACTGTACAAGTACTGGATATTAGCTTAGAAGAAATGGAATCAAATCTGTAAATACAGGAGTTGTTGGAATCTCAACAGCAAAAACATGACAAAATGAATTTGTTCTGCTGTGGACAGTGCATGATTATAGCTTGTATGTGTTAAAAGTTGGAAGGTTTTCATAATAAATTATCTTCTAAGATCTGTTAAAACACTGAACACTTAAACCATATTCTTATGTTTTAGGAATGCCCCCCAAAATATTCTATTAGTAGTAGTCTAATTCTAAAAAAAAAAATTAAATTTAGTAATTCAAGACCTTTATTGTTGTGGCAGAAATAAGCACCCTCAAACTTCTGTTGATTAAAAAAAAATAATCAAATCTGTATGTTTTGGATGCTTACTCAGGATACACCAGCATTCCATTTCAGTCCCTACTTCAATACTATTGATTTAATTTGATGTGGCTCTATAAAAGATGAGGAAAATGGTTTGTGTTATTTGCTTTTGGCTTAAGAAATTCTAGCAAACTGTAGTAGTGTATACTGAAAATGGTTTACCTAGAATTTTAGCTTATGTTTCTAATATGTGCATCAATCCAAATTGGTGAAGCCTACTGCATGAAGCTGAAATAATTTCATTCTTGATTGTTGTGTTTTTGAAAAACTTGTGTTTGAAAGCTCATGAAGTTTAACTAATTGAAAGCATTTTTGTCCCTTGGTCTTCTAATTTTTATCCATTTGAATGCATTGTTCTTTATGATTCAGCTGCAGAAGCTTCTTTTCTAGCTCATTCACTGTGTGGGATATCATTTAGAGTTTGTCAGCACAGCTCCTAATAGTGTAAATGCTTATCCTGAAAGTAAAGCTTTTGCAATGATTGAATGTGCTTCTTCTAGAGTACCTGTTAGCATGGGCAGCAAAGTACGAATCATCTTTGTTAAAACAATGTGGCTTATTACATAGGATTGCTCCTTTTCTACTGTTAAGCTGCCATTTTAAATGAACTGGTTTAGTCTGAAATTAAGATTTTAAACCTTCTTGAATCTTTTTTCATGCTGTACAAATTCTACAGGTTTCCTGAGACCAAAGTCTTTTAACTGAGTTTATTCTAAAAGTCTTTGGAGTGCTTTGAAATTTCCTAAACAGGCTGTCAATGTGTTCTTTATTTTCTGTTGTTTAATAATGAAGTATAGCGGTGGTATGAACTAGGAGTTGTTTTCTTCTTTCCAGAATAGAGTATGGCAGAGAGACCAGCGAGATATGCGAGCAATCCAGCCTGATGCAGGATATTATAATGATGTAAGTAAAATCTTTCTATTCCCTGATGAAGTACTGTGGATAAAAAAAATAGGAAGGATTCTGCCTGTCAGTTGAAGTTATCTTTTTCTCCACAAGAGGCCTTAAAGATAAAAAGGGTGTCTTCACTCTACATTATTGTTCTGTTGAAATACATGTCTGTGAAGAGCACCTGAAATTGGACGGGCTTTTAATGTTTGGCCATAAGAACTCTCATAACGCATTGAGCTTGCAAAGCTGCTCTTGAAGACGCTGGTTGTTTGAGGTGGTAAATCATGCAGACTTTTAAACATGTCCTGTCAACTCCTGATAATATCCCTGCAAATGAAAAACTTGATTTTCCATAAGTGAGTGTTCAGAATGTAAGCTTTTCTTCCAGTTTCTAGTTAGAAATGTTGTTACTATATCTTTTGTTTCTTCTCTTATAGTTGGTCCCTCCTATAGGAATGCTGAACAACCCGATGAATGCTGTAACAACAAAATTTGTTCGGACATCTACTAATAAAGTAAAATGCCCAGTGTTTGTTGTCAGGGTGAGTATAGTGTTGGATTTACTTAGTTGTATAATTTTAACTGAGAGTGATAGTCTTAACAGAAGAAAGAAGCAAGATAACCATTTCCATATAGAGCTAGCATGTGGAATTCATGTGTCTAGTCTTTCTGTGGAGGGTTTTAGGAAATTAAAAGGTAAAGTCTGAGTAGAAAATAATTACTACACTCAGAGTTTGAGGTGTACTTCCTACTTCCCCCGCATTTTGTGGGGCTAATATATCTTGACTCACAGAACAAAAGGCAGTTTGGTCTCTGTGCTGCTTGACTCCTGTAGCATCTTTTAACAGCTTTTCTCTGGTGTCAGCAGTATTGTTTAATGTTGCTATTGTGTGCTGTAAACATATTGGTGCCAGTAAGCTGTTTCTTCTCTACGCCTAGACATTTTTCATTGCTTTTACAGTGGGCTTTGTCCTGTTGCTACAGAATTCAAAAGCCCTCTGTCACAGTTCTGCATTTTTGTCTATCTTACATTCTCTAGAAAGTGATTTAGTAAATTATGGTTCTGCAGATTCTCTGGAAGAAGCTTATGATTTATTTGGATGATTGCGAAGAAATACTTGAATGTTATGTTTGAACAGGTTAGTTAAATTTTTCTTTTACAGTGGACTCCTGAGGGGAGACGCTTGGTCACTGGTGCATCTAGTGGAGAGTTCACTTTATGGAATGGACTGACTTTCAATTTTGAAACAATATTGCAGGTAAATTCATCTATCAAGTTTTCTTTGTGTTTCCTTGAGGCCTTTGAGCATGTTTTAGGCATACATCTTCACCCTGCTCATCATAGGTCTGTGGTCTTAAGTGCAGTGATGGGAGTCTTTGAGGTATTTTATTTTTATTCTGCTCTGACCCCATGTCAGAACGTGGCTATATTCATTTAATGCTTCTCATTCCATCTCCATATGCTATGTTAACTGTTCTCAAGAACATACTATGAGTATTTGCAATAATAAAGAAACACTTCAGAAACAAAATGCAAATACTCTTTCATTTATTATTTAGAAGACCATTGTATACAGAGTAAGGCATTTTCCCCCCCTCCACAATCACATCTTGAATCTAACTACATCATCGTTGTTTTCATTTCTTTGTTGCAGCTGTTAAGTAGGAACTTCAGTAACTTTTATGTTTTGTGTAGGTCAAATAGTGTTAGAACGTGTTTGCTAGAGGTTTTGTTTTTGAATTTACAGGCTCACGACAGCCCTGTAAGGGCTATGACTTGGTCACACAATGATATGTGGATGCTGACAGCAGACCACGGGGGATATGTGAAATACTGGCAGTCCAACATGAACAACGTCAAGATGTTCCAGGCACATAAGGAGGCGATTAGAGAGGCCAGGTTTATACACAATATACCATTTTCTGTAGTACCTATTGCCATGATTAGACTGTTCTCTAAGTGTATTCTGGGTGCAGAAATGCATGGGTTCTGTCAGATTCTGGGAAACTTCCTGCACCACATAAACACAATATTTTCTTTTGTTTCCACATTCTCACCGTTTTGCTGGCACCTTTCTGAATTAGTATTGTCCCAGTATCCGCCTCTGCAATATGTTAGAGATGTATTTGTCTGCCGCATTTTGCACTGGTATTCTTTTCATTTTTATATGGTGACAATGTGTATCAGTTATTCCTTTTTATACGCACTGTGTAAGACAACAATTTCATTCCAAATAAAGAATTCAGTCTTTAATAATCTAACTGAATAAAATATAAAGCCTTCAGAAATAAAACACCTGCATAGTTCTCACAAAATAATAAAACACTAAATAAAGTGAAGAACTGCTTGGCTTGGTGAAGCCAAGACTTCCAGTAATACTAAATACCCACGCAGACTGCCACATACAGAAGTCTAATGTTAATACTGAATGGGTTCTTCAAGCTTGAAACTGTAAGCAAGCCATTGAAAAGAAGACTGTAGGATATTCTCTTGGTTCAGTGTTGATGCCTCAGTTGTGCAAATGTCTATAAAAAATGGAATCTAAAGTGAGATGTAAATGAAGGATGTTTCTAAAGTAAACCTGCACATAATCTTTAGTAAGATACGGAAATGTTTTTAAAGTAAGCCTGAAGAGAAGCTGCAGATCCAAAATGAAGCTAAAGCAGTGTTTCTTCGGGTTCAGGTGCTGGCCCTTGGCGATAAAGGTTCACTGCCACAAAACCACTTTCCACTAAAGTCACCATTTTTCTTTGATAGGGTGCAGCATTTTCTGCCAGAGTTTGATTGAGAAGTGCTTACCTTGGGTTCAGTTACTGTGTGACTATCATGGCCATACACTGAATTTCTCTACTATTTTAAGCCCTTTCCTGATCATAAAGATGTAGGATTTCACAAGGGCTCCCTCATGGTCTTTCACTGCACCAGAAAGGAAGTGAGTGCCTGTCAGTTGCTGGAGATGTTCTGGCCCTTATCACATGGCTAAATAACTCCTTGCTTTTCCAGTGACTTTCATCAAGCAATATTGACGGCTCAATCTGGAAGCTGCTTCTATGTCTGTAGGATTCTTTTCATGGTGTTGATGGGGTGTAATAAGAGGGTTTTTTTCCAAATTACTTTTATAATAAGCGGTACACTTGTATACAGGGTTTTTTTCAACAGTTAATGCAACTAGCATTTTCCTGTGACCAGCTTTCCCTTATTTTTGCTTCTCTGCTGCAAAGCACCTGTGGCTGAAGAGGAGTTTTTTCCTAAGAACTGTTCTCCTGTGCTTCTACACAGTGTCACTTTCTTATGGTATTACCGAACATGAAAATCCAGGGTGACAGTTGCCAAATCATATTGATGTTGCTTCTCATCCTGCAGAGAAGGTGCTACCGTGTGCAGTCATAGACAGGAAGGTGCTAAGAATAAATTCTGGATTTTTCCTCATTTGACAGGGGACTGCAATGCAATAGTAATCCTCTGCTAAATTCATGTCTTGTGATGAAGTGTCATTTGGCAGGCACTGTATTCACTTAAAAGTCCCTATGTTCAAATGCATCCTTCAGTGTATAACACATTACAGTATAATTTTGCCCTGTCTGAGAAGCATAGATAATCTGTTAAATGCTGACTTCTTTCCCCTGCTGTGTGTCTTCATGTAACAGTTTCTCACCCACGGATAATAAATTTGCTACATGCTCTGACGACGGCACTGTTAGAATCTGGGACTTTCTACGTTGCCATGAGGAGAGAATTCTTCGAGGTATGTGTACCAAAAGTACTGATTGGGGTATTTCAAGAGGGGGAAATCCTTTTTTTAACTAGGTGTTCACAATACAGAAGTATCAGCTTGTCTACAATTTTTGTATTACATCCCTGTCTTAAATCCTCCAAACAAGTTTTTGTTTGGCTGCTGCTATAGGTGCCTTACAATCCTCAGGCTGCAGTTCACAATGGCATTACTCTATTTACTGTCCACTTAAGCTCTAAACAATGGAGGTGGATATATAAGATGTTTTTCTACTGCTAATGTTGGTAGAAACGGCTGTTTCTGCATCAGGAATACATTTATCTTGCTCCAAAGCTTAATCTTTGTGACCACTTTTACTTCAGAACACGCATCTTCATGCAGAGGATTCAGTTCTCATGGGAGTGCCTTCCATTCTGGTTTCTTCAGAGGCAAGGTAGCTACTTTTTTTTTTTTTTCAGTCCTTCAGAGGAGGAGAGCATCTAGGTAGAGAAGACTAGTAAATTTTGATCACGTCGTGCGTAGCACGTACAAATAATCCTAGCTTTGATTCAACAGTTTTCTGTCCAATATCTGCGTACACTAACTTCTGGTGCCTTTCCATTGGCCTTGTTGAGCTTTCTACTTCTCTTGTTGCGATCTTACTGAGCCTTAATAATAGCTTCTGGCAAGTGTTCCTTTCTTGCAGAAGATGTCAAAGGTACATAATTTAATAGGAGAATGTATTAAGACTGCTGTGAGGTTGGGCGTTGTAGACATGCAGGTAAACTGCAATTAAAGTATGCAGTAAAAACATGGAATTTTGGTTTTAGATGTGTGAGCTTGTTCAGTGCTTTTTCCTAAACTAAAGATTTGTGTACTTACTGATTTTTAAATCATGCTTCCAAACTGGACCGGCATTATGTATTTAGGAAGTAGAGCTTTCCTTTTTCTCTTGACTCTTACGCTCTCTTCTTGTTTTACTAATTACATTACTTTTAAACACCGCTACTTTGAGAAGACATTGGGCTCCAGCGTTCTTGGCAGTGATGATATTCTTAACAGAATCTGTACATAGACATTATGGTAGATGTGTTCTTTGCAGGAGCTGACAAGCAAATTCTTGGCTATATCATTTACACCTGTTAATTCTGGAAGGACCCAAACAGATTTGGGATTGTTTTGCTTGATGATTTTCAGAAGAAATCATTCTGTACTAAAAACATTCCATACCCTCCTCCGCGTTTGTACTAACTACTCATTTATACTGTGTGGAGGAAATGGAGATGCAGAGGTGTCAAGATCGTAAAAATCACTCCAATTCTTCTACATTCTTTTAATGTTCTGCATAAAGTAGAAGTACTAAAGCATACAATTTAGGCCACAGAGAACAGAACTTGCATTACATTTCCATCTGTTTCCTCGCATACTTGAACACTGTGATTGTGACAGTATCTCAGATAGAATTATGCTTTAATTTCTTGCAGTTTACACGCCTCAATATACAATTTTTAGTGTGCAAAGTATCTCTATTAAGAGTATCTTAACCTCTTATATCATGTACCCACAATATGCTTAACCTTTTAGGCAAGTTGGAAATATTACATACCTGGATGAAATTGGACAGGGCAGATGATTTCTCGTTTCTGCTTTCAGATAAGCAAAAAAAGAAGACGCCCCCTCCCTGCACGCCGCCCCCCCCGCCCCCGACAAACCAGCCCAATCACCACCACGAAAAAATCCGCCACAACAAAACAAAGATAATACTCCCAACACTCAGGGGTTTGGGTGGGAAGATGTTTCTGCAAAACATGCAGGTTTGATTTGGTCTTGGTCCCTAGCACTGTTATTAAATATGGTCAGACTTACTTGAAAGAGCTGTATGGGTAATACTTGGGTAGCTTTCTTGGTGGGAAATACAAGCTTCATTTTGTTATTTGGAGTTTAGAGCCTATGGCTTTAGGAAGCTGATCTTCAGCTTTTTGCATCTCTACATGGATTCTGCTTTTACATATTTAGGAGTGTGACCTGTAATACTTTGCTTAGTGTAGCCTTCGAAATATGTAAATACTTATGCCATTGCCATTCTGAAGTTAGTGATCTGTAAATTAAAGTTCTGGTGGCACTTCATTAAAAATATATTTCGTTACATACAAAAAGCATTTAGATCAAATACCGTGCTAAATATTTCCTGCTTCCACAAATCGTGCTCCAGGTATTCTGGCTAACATGGATGCTGTGAAGTTGCAGGGATTCAACGTTGCAGTTTAGGTCCAAAGCTTCGCTTAAAATGTGTTAAGGTATTCCTTAGGTTATCACACTGGATTATAAAAATAAAATGAAAATATCAATTTAGTCAGATGTGTTCTTAAAAAAGATAATCACTCCCAGGGATACAATATCAATGTATCATTGATTTTTCAGTAACAAGTGATATATGTTAAAACACAGATCTGAGGACTTCAATGCCAAGGAATGCTTTTAAAGCAATTCTGTAAAGAGCATTAAAGGGACTGGGATCAGCTTTGCTGATGTAAAAGGACAAAATTCTATAGACTTGTTGCAGGTGCTTTTGTTTGTACTAGAATTAACTACTGTAATTTACTTCTATTATTTGATGAAATGGTTCCCTTAAAACTGGTCTGAAGGGGCAATTCAAGTATTACCTTCTAAAGAGGATTGGAAAAACAAATTGGAAGTGGTAAATTACATATATTGTCTTAAGGTTTTGGTGGAGTTCTTTCAGCTGCCTATGGTCGGCTACACAATTTTTTCAGTAGTTAAAGCCATTGAATGTGTGGGCTGCATGAGAAACACTGTCCAGCTTCCTTTTTCATGTGTCAAAATGAAATTAAATAGGACACCCTGTTTTGTTCTTCATACATAATGCCAGAAGTTCTAGATCTTCTGTGATCTCGCTCAGTCCCTTTGCTGCCCAGCTTTTCACGAATTCATGTTACTTTGCTGCTGTTTCTACCATGGTGGCTTTCTAGGGCATAGTAGGTGTGGAGTTTAGGCGTTTCGTTAGAAGTATGTGCAAATTTATCAGGCTCCTTTTTAATATTGTAAAGAAATAAATAGGTTTAAAATCTTCAATTTCTTGGGGAATCATCTTTAATTAATTCATCTTCAAGTGAATTATTTTGGAAGAACTTGAAGGTGGGGGAAATGGCATTGAGTGTCATAACTCACTTACCTGTTCGCTTCCCTGCAATTATTGTCTGTCTTTTCTCTTGAAGTAAAGGTACTGTACTCCTAATTCTGCATCAATAGTTTCTGCCTGTGTTAATTTCTGTCATGTTACCATCCTGATGATAGTAACAGGTACAGTTTGGTGCACTTACTAAAATACACTGGTAGCAATCTTAGCCAATAATAAAATAAAAAATGTTTTTGTTAAAATAATAAGACATGGAAAACAAGCTGTAGTATAGCAGTATGTAATTTTCATGCCAATAATCTGTTACTCAGAAAGACATTTCCAATAATGGCACTTTAGACTAAACACCCGATAGTATTATTATAAACAGTTGCAGTGAAGTTAATGCCAGGACCCATGTAATCAGTCCCCATTTATGTAAGAACACGTACAGTGGTGGCTTTTAGTAATGGTAAAAACATTTGGTGAAAAAACATGTGCACTAAAAACTTGATGTCCTTTTATTTCTATTGAGAAATTAATGTTAGCAATAAGTTGACTTGTGGCTCTGAATCTCTGGATATTGGGTCTGTCTGATGTATCCCTGAGAACATTTTGGGTAGATCATGAGTAAACACATGATTCCTTAATTATTCCCAGCATGACATCATGGGTTAGGGGGCTACAAACACATCTCAGTGTTGTCAGTTCCACTGTCCGTCCTCCTTCCTTTCACAGTCACACATGGAGAATCTAGTAGAAATGTGTGCTTGGGAGGACTGTAAGGTTTTCATTCTGAAGCCTGGCTGAGCTGTATGTTCCCAGGATTTCAAAGGTTGCCTGCCTTAAATAAGTCTTTTTGAGGAGGATGACTACCCAGCTCTCTGAAGGCTGGCAACCCAATTTTTGAGAAGATATTTTGTAGATAAGTTTTTCTGTTTTCTGGCTGTAAAATAGGGTAATACACTAAATTATCTTCTTGCCAGCAATGGTAAATTTGGCAAAAGATTTTCCCTATCTTAACTAAAAGCAATCATAATTCCTTCACGTTCTGTCTGGATTTAAAATTTGTAGTTTGTTACAACATGTAATTTCTTACTAGTACGTGATTTACTTGAAGGAAAGTCTTTTGTCTGTCTTTTAACATTGTTCTGCCTGGAATTTCCTGTTGAGGCATAACACCAGTGCAAAAAGTCTTCACCTACAAAATAACATTTCTGTGTATGCACGCATTCAGAAGTCACAGCAATCACAGTAAACTCGCTTTTCATCTGCTCACAAGTTTAGAAAAACTGTCTCCACAGCTAGTCATACTGAAATAACTGGAGAATTTTTATTTATTCCTTCTTTCTGTTCTGTTCCTGGATCTTCATTAGCAAAGCAAATACAATGAAGTGTCTTCAGATGTTTAACATATGGTTTGTATACACTGCCTGAAAGTGAAGGATCTCTTCAGAGTTTTTGAAGTCAGTTTTCTCAGTCAAATGTGTTCAGTAGTTAAGGAACCTGAGAACCAGAACTAACAGAACTGTATCTTCAGTTTGGCCTTCACTTTTAACCATAACGTTCGAGCTCTTAACCTTTGAAGCTGGTAGCTTATAGAACTGTTACCTTTTCCTGGAGTGTAGTTGAAGTCTACATTGATAATTTAAAATTAAAAATAATCCTGATGTTGCCATTTCCATTTTTCTTCCCTTTATGTGAGCTTTTTCCTTTTCCTTGTCCCAGTAGGGAGAGAAACCCCAGAAAATTCAAGAAATGGGTGTATTGATACTGTGTTTCTTGTAAGGAGATAGTGTTTAAACCTTCAGGGTTTTAGTGGGGGCTTGCTTCTTCATACTGTTAGGATTTCAGGTGTATCTGATATGTCTTTCAGTCTACTGATACATCCCTACATTAATGAGTATTAGAAAGATTTTTTCATCAGAACAAAAGCCCAAGATGAGATGAGACGTGGCTGATACTGTGTCAATTGAGAGAAGGAAAGTCCTTCAGTTTTTTAACTTAAGGATGAGCTGTTCTGAAATGCTGGGATTGAATCAGTTAAATCTCCTATTTCTTTGGCATGTTTTAGTATGCTGGCTCGTAGTGCAGGTCTCTGTTCTTCACAGATTATTGCCAAGGCAAGGTTTGGGATGGGGGAGAGGGGTAAGTTGCAGCTCTTTCGAGGTACAGTTGTGCTCTAAATGGCTGTGCGTCAAACTTCATGTGTTTTAGACACAAGGGAGGCTAGGGAACTCGCTCACTGGGATGTTAATAGACAGTTAACGTAGTAACCTAGTGAGAGGGGAAGAATCCAGTCACTTCTTGCTTGAGGCTACTAAAAAATACACAGGTGTCATTTAGCAACTCAGTTTTATTCCTGAATATGACTGTCAAGGCTACAGTGTCTTTGTTTTCTCTGTATAGGAGACTTTATTAGAGGTAGGCTTTGTTAAAATACCCAATTCTATTTGTGTTAAATGTAAAAATCCAGCTGAGAGTTGAGAAACTTTCTGCTATGTTGACTTACATCAGGTTCCTATTTGTGAAGTGTTCCAGACTGGATGAAAAATTTACTTTGATGAGCTATACTTGAGGTCCTTGGTTTCTGTGATTAAAAGGTGATGATTAGGAGGTAGCTTTATGATTTCTTTGCTCTGCTTCCTAAACCAATGCCAGGAGAATCAGGGGGAACTGAAGACTGCTTTTGGAGCTGGTTGCATCTGATACACCCGAAATCATTTGGTTTATATTGCAGTTCAGTTCTGTGTAATGTTGAAGTAAAATCTACTAAGTCTTAAGAGTTCAGATTCTCATCTAGAAACTAGTGTTTTAAAAATCCTGGAAAGTTACTCATTCTTTGAGAATCCTATGTATTTTTAGTTATTAAAAGAGATCATGGGAGATGAGCCACAACGCCACGCTATTAAAAAAGTTGTACCAGACACTTCTGTCAACACTTCCCATGAGGCAAGAATGAAAAGGCACCGTGCAAGAATGAGATTATTTCAGATTCAAGTCTGAAACCTCTCTTCCTCCCTGAAAATTGTCCTGGAGCCAAAAGTTATATAATCTCTTGTGTTGAGTCCAAGGGCAAATTTTACACTAAAAAGGGTAACATTTGTCATCTATTTTGTGAAGTTTGGAGGAATATTGAGAAACCCTAGTGTTTCACAGGATAGTCATCTCTTAGTGCTGCTGAAATACACAATATTTCCTTAAGTAGCTTTATGTTTGCATTGTTAGGATTTCTTGCATCTGCTTTCTTTTGTGTTTGATAATTGCAGGAGGTAGATAAATACCAAAACAGGTGAAACCTTTTTTACAGTTTGCTAGTGTAAATAGTTGAGTGGTGAGAATTTAAGCTGTTGTGACTACATAGAGAAGTAAACATAATATGGCATGATACTCTGCATAGTGGTCAGGATTCACCTGCAGTGAGAACCATTGATGCAGCAGTGAGCTTTGTCCTCAAGCCCTGCTCACCATTATTGAGAAAGAAAAATAGTATTTTAAGTGGATCCTGATCTGTGGAGGTGTTTAAATAGTGGCACAAAGGTGATACCCATCTTCCTTTTTCAACACAAGTGTAATTGTTGAAAACAATGCAGGTTGTGTGTGTTAAGGGTGGTGGTTTCCTGGTATCTGCTCACCAGTATTTGTCATATCAAAGGTTCTCAACAGAAACAAAATCATCTAGAATTAGTCTTAATGCAAGTTATGTTAGTAACTCATCTTCTTATAAAGTCTTACGTGGATAAATACTCAGAGTCGGGCACTTCATGTATTATTTTTTTTGTGGAATCTTTCATCTGACATACCATTTCCCACTAGAGCATGACTACAGAAATACGCTATTTTCAGAATAAATGGTAGCAGTCTTCAGAAAACAAAAAACATAATTCCCTGGTGAACATAATCCATTTTGGTTCTTAGAAACTTCCCTTGCAGGCTTCTTGACTCCGCTTTTCTTTTGTGTGTGGATTAAGCAGACCACTTTTTTTTTCGTTTTCATATCCTGTGGTTACTGTCCTAAAACCTCTTGTGAATCTAGGTAAGCATAGCTTTGCAAAGGCTTTGGTACTTTCTTTTGCATCATTTAAATTATACATATTCAAATGATTTCCTATTATAGTACATTTAGCTCTGAGTAATATTTTGGCTTTAGTAATGAGACACTGTGCATCAAATTTTATCATACGAATAACATTGTGGTTCTCACACTTAAGAGTATGTGTTCCTGTGGACAGCCAGGAACTGGGAGGTGGGGAGATAGCTTGCAAATGTTTTCCCTAAAATCCAGTGGTGTAGTTTTTTTCTCTTTCATGCCTGCCTGGCCTTACCTTCTCATAAGGAAGCTAGTCCTGCTCGTCACGCGCCGCGTTTGTAGGAAGACACAGAGACAAAACTGAAACAGGGGATTGTGCTGAAACAGGATTGTATAGCAGACCAGGAGAAAAAAATCCTAAAAAAAAAATGGGTGAAAAACGGCTGGAAATGAGAAGGATAGCAAATGGGAGGAAAGTGTGGAGGCTGTGTCGGTATGAAAAAAATTAATAAAACAACAGCTGGTGTAAGGGTTGAGAAAAGATAGTAACAGGTGAGCAAGGAGATGAGAACGTAGGTGGTGGGAACTAACGAAAGTTATGCTCCTGGTGTTGTGGGGATGAATCATGGCAAACTCAGCTGCTGGAGCAGCCAGAGAAGAGGCTGGGATTTTATGGCTGAATGACCCACTCAGACGCAAGCGGACAGTATATCACGTACCAAGAGTGTCTGTGTATATACTGTAATGTGTGTGGAAATGTGTAATAATAGTACCCATGTACATACACAGACATTTTTATTCCTACTAATAACTTTTAAATATTATGTTCCGTGTCGTGACTCTTAGAGGCTCAAGTAGAGTTTGAGTAGAGTTAGGAACACGTTCTGTATTCATTCAGAAGATGAGTAATAGAGTGTGCGGCACCTGTTTTTTAATAGTCCCTAAGAAGTAAAGTGGATCTTCACTCCCTGAAGTTTTGTCAATTTAACAGCTCTAAAACTGAAATAAGTAATAGTTGCTTTCAGCCCTAGGACTGGCTCTGGATTGCTTCCCTTTAGAATATAATCACGGCACATAACATGCTGCATGCTTCTACAAAAAGCTGTTGATTAGATTAAAAATGCAAACATGTTATCAACATTTATTGTCAAAGTACAGTCCCAGAGCTTGCCAAGTGACTTGATTGATACTCATTTCACAGTGAAAAAACAAGATATTTTGTATCTGCCTACAGATAATTATCTACTCACAGATAAAGGCTTTATGCTGAAAACAAAACACTTTACAAGGGAAGACATTTTAATTTTTTACTGCTGAAAGTTGTATGGGTATTGCAGGTAAAGTCTTGGAAGTTTTATAGATTTGTATTTTTATTGGTTTTTTTAATTAAAAAATGATTGGGCTGTAATTATTATCTCAGTGGAGTAATCTGATGTTTTCAGTTCTGCAAAACATTATTTTGATGTATTACACAATCCATCAAATTCTGGCTTGTGTTCAAGAACTTAAAGTATGGGTTAGTTACATATCTATATAGATAAAAATTTTAAATGCAGTATTTTTAAAGATTTATTTTGCTCCAATAAAGATAGGGAGGTGGGTAGAGCTATTCCAAATATAACTACAGCCGCATAAAGAAGTGGTTGTATCACTTCGGTATGATTTTCTGGTGTAGACAAGGCAAGGTCTGTGAGTACCTTGCATATATTGTCTTTGAAGACAGAAAGTTATCTTTAACTGGTTTTGACCATTCATAGTAACTGTGTGTAGACCTTTTTGCTCACCAAAATAAGCTTTTAACGGGAACTTACCATGGCTATTTAAATATGAGCCTGACCTGAGAAACTGGAAGTGTAACAGGACTGGCATAGGTGTTTCTTCCAAGTGCCCAAGATCTCAGAGGGTAAACTTGAAATTTCCATTCAAAAAAGCTGAGGAATGTGTTCCCTTGGCTGCTTAAAACTGGGAAGAATAAAAGAACAGTACCTTTTAGTAAAAAGCAAACCCAGCTTTCTGTGTGTGCTGGCAGATGTGTATTTTCTACCATATGTGCAATAGCTTTTTTTCTTTGCCTTTTGGTTTAGAATGATGGAGTATGAAAATGTGTTAAATGTTATATTAAAATCTTAAGTTTTAAACTTCTGTCATTTAAAAAAACCTTCCTCAAAAAAGAGTCATAATACCTGATAAATTAGTAGCTTAACTGTTAGCTATTCTAGCCCTCAAAGGGTAGGATGAATTGGTAGAAAATTCCAGGGTCAGGAATCCAGTAGCTCAGGATCCAGTCTATTATAAATATTCATTAGAGAAGATCAAGTCTAAATAGTTATACAGTACTTTTACATTTGAACTTCTCTTTGTAGTTGACTGCTCTCTTCTCCAAGGTGATCCTATGCTGCTTTATTTTTCTGTGTGTCTTTAGATTTAAGGAAGGAGTAGTTCTGATAATACCATCCTCAGATTGAGAATATGCATAGCAAGTCTTTAATGTTCTTCTTCACTTAATAGGGCCTAATGCTTATTGAGAACTAGTCTTCATCAGAGGCTGAGGTTCTTCCTGGCTTTATAAATAACCAGTATGCTTCAGGATGTTAAAAATCTGAGTATCTTACTTCAATTCAATGAGCAGCAGATTTCCCACTCCACCCCACCCCACCAACCCCCCTCCCCAGCTTTCCACAGTAGAAACTTGGCTTGAGGTGGAGCATAGAGGTTCAGATGAAACTAAAACATTTTCCTTTGAAAAGAGAATTTTCATTATTCTTTTATATTTGGAGATACATAGCACAAATTGATGTGTAATTGGTATTCACAGGTAAGTAATTTCCAGCATAATTCCCACTACAGATCTAATGGGAATCCCTAGAAGTCTGAGTTCAAACTCATTTGATGCTCCTGGTATGGTGCCATTAGAAAAATAAGTATTACGGTAAAGTTAGTTTTAAAAAAACCCACCCAAAACAAAACAAACAAAAAACCCACAAATAAAAACCCAACCCCACCCTCCCAAACAATTTGGTTTATCTCCTCTTGTCCAGTAGAAAACTCATTTTCAGTTGCTTTTAGGTTGTTTTTTTTTTTTCTGCTGTTCTCTTAATACTGTTCTAGAAGGGTGTGAGAGTTTTCTTTAATTATAGAGACTGTGCGGTCTCTGTCCTTGGAGGTTTTCAAAATAAAACTGCATAAACCCATGAGCAGCCTGGTCTGACCCCAACAGCTTTGAACAGGAGGTTGAACAAGAGACTGGTGAGGTTCCTTCCAACCTGACTTACCCTGTGATACTGAATTCCTCTGCTTTGCCAAAGGGGAAACAAAGGAACAAAAAATCCCAGTGACTTAATTTTTTAGTGACCTTCAGATGTACACAGCGTATATGATGGCATAAGGAACTCACCTTCAAAAGACTGTATCAAAAAATCCTTTTTTTTAGTTTGTTCCAGCTTTTAACATGCTTGAGGAAATGCACACCATCTATTTGGATTGTAAAGGTTTCTTAATGTTTAGTGGAACTTTTTCCAGAGGTGATAAACGTTTGGTCATTCCAACATTGTTCGACTTCATCATTGCTGAAGTTTAAGTCCTTGCTTGGAGTCCTCCTGCAAGCAATGAAAATGTCTTGCAAATAAGATGGAAGATGTGATAGTGTGCTGTCAGTGTCTTCAGAGCTCCTTCTGATTATGTTGTAACAGTGAGGTTAAAAGTTATTTCTGTAGAGATACACTGTTACATGCAATTGTTGTATATGCATATATAATTTCAGTCAGTCTCTATAAACATGCAGCTTTTGTAATGGTGCCCAGTGGTACATTTATGGACTTAATATTACTCTCTTGCTTTCTTGTTTGTTCTAAAGTTATGCAGTCCTTAAATAGATGGTGCAGGTAGTGGTGTAAAACTTTAAGGCATGTGCACACTTAAAATAGATTGAAAGTTTGCTTTAAAGGAAAAAAAAAAAAAGTTTAGCTGCTTTACTTCTCAAACTGAAGCAGCTTAGATTTGTCTGTCTGCTTTGTCATTTATGTTTTTGAAGGTGCATTTCTTAATTCATGTTTTCAAGTTCTCCGAAGGAGTCATAAGTAGGCTTGGTGTGTGTTTGCAGGCATCAGCTTTTATGTCTAGATGAAATGAAATGGATGTTAGAGACTAATTATTCTTTTCTTTTAAGCAAAAGCTGGTCTACATAGTGTATCTCAGTGTTCATGCCCACACCTTTCCCAGGTCTTGACTGACCTTTATGTCTAAAACCAAATTTCTTAATTTTCAAGTTTAAGCTTTTGACAGAATGCACAATATTAAATATAATTTTGAGACTGCAATTATCTTCAAGTTAAAAAAAAAATAGAAGATTTTTTGTCTTGAAACATACTACTTTTCAAGCACTTGAAAAGTTCATGCCGGCTTTCTTCTGGTGTTTCTACTACGGATGAGCTTAGAAAGGTCTAACAACACATTTCAAAATCTGTAGACAAAATTTCCCCCTTCTGAATTGTAATTAGTGGCGAGGAACAGCTGCACCCAGTGAATACTGTCTGGACAGTGACCAAGCATACTTCTATATGGCATAGTTAAAAGATCTAAAAATTTTTAGCAAGATGTCTCTATTTTCTAGAAGTTGACTAGGTTTGCAGCTTGATCTGGTGCAGTGTGTTACTGCTTGCTGTTCGTGCCTGGTCAAGAAGAATCCTGCCTTTTCTTTACACCTGCCTTCTGCTCTTTCTTATCCGTGCATAATTCATAGCCAGAATTAGTGTTTTAAATTAGACCAGCTGATACGGTTAGAAAAAAGGGTTGGGTTTTGTTGTTTGGTCTTTTTGTTTTTTAAGAAGGCTACACTGACCTGTCTTAAGGACGCAGGAACTTGCTTACTTTTGGTCATTTGATACAGCTGGTTAAAAAGGTGTCAGATAAAAAGATGTCTTTTCCCTACAGATCTTGCTTTAGGCTCTTAAATCCTCCAACAGCAATGGTGCCGTCCGTCGCTTCCCTAGCTGGAACCCCACCTACTTAAAATGAATGTATAAGGTATTTTCTCTTTAGCAGTAGATATATTCTCAAAATCGTTATTCTCTTGGCTAGTTTGCTAGGTCTGGTGATTAGGAATTATCAGTAACGTTGACCAGTATGGATTTCTGTGGATCACCATTCTCCTTTTGGAAATCCCTGTTCTCCAAAGACTTACAAGTAAGCATACGGTATTAAGACTAGGAACATAAAAAGCTGGATTCACTCAGACAATTCTTTAATTACACTAAATTGATTTATACTCTGCAGTTGTATTCTGGAGATCTTTGGGCAAAGGTAGGTTCTATCTTTTACACTATTCCCAGCTTATCAGTAATAACCTTTGCTTCCAGAGGAATGGGGACAAAAATGATCATTCCAGTCACTTACATAAGCATGTTAGCTTGATCATTTCTGTAGTGTGTATTGCATTTGCTGACAATTTCAAACAGGACTTTCATAAAAATGCAATCAGAAGCTTTAATGCTAGTATTAAACGTGTAGAATTTCTGTCTTCGCATAAAACTGGAATGGTGGAGGCTTTAAATAGCGGGTGCAATCCTGCCAGCTGTTTTTGTGGAGATGTAACTACTGCATCCTGTCTGAAAAAAAACCAAAAAACAAAAAAACAAAAATCAAACACCTGCTTGCTCAGAGGCTTCTGCACATGCTGCCTGCTTCTCTCCCACTTTGCTGTTTTCTTTTCCCTGCGTCATGGAGTTCTTCAAGGAATATACAGTCTTTCTCCCTAAGAGCACTCACTGTGTGTGTTTCAGTCTACAATTTCACCGTGAGGATGTCTGTTCCTAGTAAGTCTGGGTGGAAATACTGGCACTTCAGTCTCTGTGCTTTGTACAGCAGTTGGAAGTTGGGTTAGTTTCTGCAAAACTGTCCTGTCAGCTGTTGTCACTGCAACATTTATAGGAAGCCATAGCACTTCATTGAAATTCAAAAAGGTTTTAAGTAATGATGTTATATTCCACACAAATACTAGAAATACCAGAGGTTATTTTTAACCTATTGCACAATATTTTATTGACCAAATTCATAACTTCTGTTCCAATAGAATGTTGGTATCTCAATAAGCTTTTAAATTTATTTTTTTTTTGCAAGATGTCAAAATGCAAGTAAGGAATAGGCATGAGACAAGTTTTCCTGAAAAATGCTTAGAAGCAGCAATTATCACAAGTATCTAACAACATAGTTTAGTAGTGGTATTTCGATATTAACAACTTGGGGAATTTTAATTAGAATTTAATTTGACTTTTACTTTGAAGTGCCATATTAAAAAATCTTAATGTTGCGTTTACTAGACACAAGGAATATCAGGATATTTTTTCCTGAAGTGTCTGCTCTGCCATCCTTGTACAGAAAGGAGGATTCCAGTTTAGGAGTGAAAAGTGAATTAATTTTTCAGTTTATTACAGTCTATGGCTTTGATGCTGGTTACTGTGAACTGGACATCTGCACAGTAGCAACTGGCAACCCTGCTGGTTTAGGTCACATTTTACTGATTAGATGTGTGATAATTCCAGTTCCAATCAGTCTGAATAAATTACCTGGTAGTAAAAAGTGGCAAATTGCACTTTTCTTCTAGAAGATCTGTCCCTCGCAAAAAAAAAAAAAATGTTTCTCTTCATTCACACGGTAGCAGAAAAGATTCCACAAAACTGTATGATAGGAAGATAAAGCAGGCTTTATATTTTAAAACTGCTATAAATTTTGTAAAAGTTTGGTTGTACATAATAGCAGGACTAATGGGGTTTGCTGCTTATTTTGCCGTAGAATGTACCTGTCATGCATACTGCATCTTGCTGTAGACGTCATATAAAAGAATTTAAACCCCCTAGTGTTTTCTTTTTCTATGAAAGATGCATTGATACAAAGGCACAACCAGCCTCACTGATGTGCAGTCTTTGGGAGATCAGGATATTGCTGATGGAGTAGAAATGATTAATGCCCGGTCTCCAATAGATGAAGAATCTGTTATTCTTAAAAGCCAGGTGTTTCTCAGCCTGCTGTACCTTTTAATCCGATGTAGTGCTTGTATTGCAGTTGCTCACGTTCATGACACATTGATGCTTGTAAAACTGCATCTTCTAGCAGCAGATAATTCACAAGGGCATATGTATTCCAAAAATAGAGACTAGTCCAATGAAGGTGTATTCTGTGTACTAAAGCAATAACTGTATTTTAACTTGCACTGAAAATAAACTGTTGACATGGGATTATACCTGTTAAAGCTTCTTTTTCTTTTTGTTAACTTTTTAAGGTTAAAAATGCACCTTGCTTCCCAATACAGGGTTTCTGTATTAACAAATATATTAAAAATCAAACATTTGGCAGAACTGTTACCTTGCATCATTTTGCCAACAAATTTTTTTTTTTTTTTTTTTTTGGTTTCCTCAGTGGGTTGCTTCAGGAGCAATGGCATGCTCTTACATAGCCTTTCCTGAAACAGAAACAATGCCATCTTTCAGGAAAGTCATCTTTGTTTTGATCTCTGCTTGTCAGTGTTCGAATGAGACTGTATATGGAGGTAGAGCTGTGCCAGTGAAGAGGAGGCTTGACTGCCTCCCCCACAGTCACTGACTCAATTTATCAGTAATTGTGTTTTACAGAAGATTGCTGAAGTCCAGCTTGCTAGAAGAGAAATAGCACAGTTTTCCATTTCTCAGCTGAGCGATGCCTGCACAGCACAGCCAGCGCTGTAAGGAGTGTGTGATTTGGAAGCACAGGTCCATTTGGGTTCAGGGTACCACCTTTTGCTGGGGATGACTTTTCCCTCCCTATTTACGTGCCTGACCTACTCGGTTTTTCCTAATATTTTGCAAACATGCTGCTTTCCTCAAAGCACTGCTTTGTAGCTTCTCTCTCCTGTCGCTGTAGTTTCATATATGGACCCAGTTCATTGTTGTTATGTGGACTGGTTTGTACGTTTCTGAGACTAGAAAGATTTATTTCTTGTGGTGTGTGTAAGATTAACAAGTGAAAGCTGCTACAGAAAGCACTGAGAGAAATGTAAAGATTCCTTAGAGCTTCTTTCTGAATCACATCTGCCTGGTAAACACTTGTTCTCTTTTGCCTTTTATTTTAAATCAATGATCTAGTTGACGTTTCTTTTGGTGGTTCGAGCCCACAGTTTTAGAGCCGCAGATGATTTGCAGGGTTGCAGTTTACCAGGTATCTGTTGTGGTGGTGGTTTCATCTAACAAATGCTCAAAATGCAGGGGGGGAAAAAGCAAAAGTCCCATAAATAACTTTGTATCTTCAGCTTGTATTTCCAGAATACTAAAACCTACGATCTCTAGTAGTAATATTACTGCTTTTGTGCTAGTCTTGTAACAAAGAAGACCGACTTAAAATACTGCAGGCAAGAGCATTTTTTAAGAAAAATTCAAGTTTCTTGTTTCTCAGCACTGCCAAAGAGTGGGTCTGAATTGTTCTTTTTCTGCTGTGCATGCACTTACAAATGGATGGATATTCTCCGTCTTGGATTCTTTTGTCCATGTCATTTGGCTTTTAAAGAATATTCTAGAATCCTGGCCTTATGTATATTCTAGAACTTTGCAGAAGCTTTTTTAAAAACTTTTTTTGACACTTTATTGCAGAGTTCAAAAAGTATTTCAGGCTAACATCTCTTTCCCTGGAAGCGTGATGTTTTTGACTAACAAAGTTTCTGCCTATGCTTTAATTGGAAAATTGGAAAACTTAAATTTTGAAATACTAGACAATGTTTCTGGTGCTAACATGGAGGGATATGCAAAACTGCCCAGGAGTTATTCGTGCCAGGTGTAGATGTGGGATTTGAATTGAATGCTTTTCTGCTTTGAAGGGAGAAAATTTTCCTGCCCTAGTCAACATTTCTTTCCAAGAAAGTTCTGCTTTATTTGTGAGAACATACACTGCCGTTACAATTGCAGTATGCTCACAGGCTACTTTCCTGCAAACCTCCACGTCATTCCCTTACGCTTATTTTGGAAATACGTAACATGTTGTGGAGTGCACTTACCTGTAGATCCAAATACAGATTCAATCATAGGCTGCATCACAGAGGGGAACGCCATGCTGAAATGCCAGTATAATATTCATCTTGTCTGATGATTTTTTTTTATTCCTTTCAAATCGGGGAAAAAACCCCTAAACTGGTAGTCCTTTCAAGAAGCACGGAGTTCAAAGTATTCCATCTGTCTGTAGTGTGGTGGGGTCTGTGTCATTCTTGTATCCTCTATTCTGATCTTGAAAGAACAGTCCCTCATGGGAAGCCTGTTTCACACCTCTTTTATTACATGAAGAAGAAATTTGAATCAAATACCACTTGTTTTGTTCACATCTACTTGTGACATTAGTAAAAGAATGTGAGAACAGCATTTTCCACAAGTTGTTACCAGCACTTTTTGTTTGGAACCCCACTTAAGCTGGTGATGGGCTCCTTTGCCTTCCTTCTTCTCATAACCATATATGTCATCTTTTATATATTCTCCATATTTTTTTCCCCTGGTTTTAATATATCTGAGTTACTTAAGTACTCTTTGGATTGTTTTATCCCATTTTTTCCTGTTGACATCTCTCCCTTTCTTTGTTAGGTTTTATCGCACAAAATCCCTGGTAAGTTTTCAACACCATCTTTTTCCCTGTCTCTCTGTTCAGTCACACATGATGACTTTCACTGGTTGATCCATTCATGTCCTTGTGGAATTAAAAATGATACATGGGGATGCATGGTATTTTAGAGAGCTTCACAGATATTTATACAGCCACGATCTGCAAAACATTTGCTTAGTAGGGACCTATTTTTAGAGTTGAAACATATAAAAAAAGTATTCCTCTACTTAAATAGGGTCATCAGTATTATCTTTAAATTTGAAAGAGGAAAAATTTTCTTAAATTTCAAAATTAATAGGTGGTAGGAAAGAGGACTGACAGAGTCTATGGATGTGGTGGTGATACAGGAAAGCACAGGAAGAGAACTGGAAATAAGAGCACTGATTGTTCAGAAATTTGAAGTAGGAGTGATAAGACATTCCTGGTTTCTGTCTCTCACCTGAGCTCATCTTTTCCTTGCTGCTTGATTGAAATTTGAATGGAAGGTATTATGTCTATTATGTTTCTGTAACACTATTCAAATCATTGTTTTGCTCCTGCATTTAAATTATTTTTGCACCGAGGGTTTTTATTTATTTTGCTATGTTTCTTGTCATTAGCCCCAAGATCACCACTAGATTAGATGTGTTTGCAAGTCACTGTATGATGTTACATGCTGGGGTTTTTTTTTCTGTTTTAGTTCATGGTAGTCTGCTCATTGCGTGTGTTTTTGTCCTCATGATTTACAGCCTTTTCATATTTCAATTGCTAGAAAATTGGTCCTTTGTGCTTGAGCTGAAAATTCTCCTGTCTGTTCAGCTTCACCCCTGTACAGAAGGCATAGTGCTTTGCAGCTCAGGCCCATGCTGCGTGCTCTGCTCTCTGCCAGCACTTCAGCAGACCTGCTGCTTCCCAGTTTGCTCAGTCTTGGTGCTCTTCTAAAGTGCAAAGAGCAAGTTAAATGGCTTCTACCTGCATATCCCTTCTAGGATCCCTTATATTTGCTAATTGTCTTGGTTATTGACTGACACAAATCTTTTCCCAGAGTCAATGCAAGGTTCGATAATCTCTCTGTTGTCCCCACGCCTGTGCCAGCTGCTGCTGACTTACTACTGAGAGCAGGTGCTCATGCACCGTTTGCCCTAGAACCAAAGAAAATAGTTTTTCTAACTTCCGTGTAGCTGAAGTCAGGATTTTTTTGCTTAAAATTATAGTGGACTCATACTTAGGTGTTAGGAGTTCGTATTAAAACATTCTGGGTTCACTTGGGAGTAAGGATATGTCACATTCTATAAAAGTACAAGACTTCTTGTAACTTCTTTTGGTGGGATCCACAAAAATTTTTGTTACGTTTTAGTAGCTTGCTGAGAGTGATTTCTGCTCGTGTGGCCAGACAGTGATTTGAAACTTGGATTAACCTTTAAACTAGATATTTGGACTATGCTTTTCTCTTGCAACAGCCAGAATAACCAGCACAACTTTAATGAATGTCCAGTGGGATGTTAAAGGGAGTAAGTACTGAAAATGATTAATGACGGTTACTCTTAGCTTTTCTGGAAGCATTTGTTCTTTTTCCTGAGTGGGTAACTTAGTCTTCTGACTCTTACCACTTACAGCCTTGGCTGAAATTACTATCAGAGCACAGAGCTCGAGACAAGCTGGCACTAAGTTTTGCAGCGTGTCCCCAGATTTCCTTCCTCCTCTCACTAAATTGCCATGCTGAATTCTAGGATGCACCAGAGTTTCTTTATTAGCTTCAAGTTAATTTAAAAATATCTCTAAATCAATACTGTGTTTTTCACATCCCTTCTTTCCATTCCTTATGGTAGTATTCAGTAAAAATATCAAGCTTTGGCTTTGCTGAGTGGTGTTCCACACAGGTGTAACAGGCAAAGGCTTGACAAAAGCCTGCAGGTGGAAAGGCTGGGGAGTTTGTCACCTCCGTGACAGCAGCAAGTGAACACACCAGTCCACAAATTCAATAATTAGTGAATAAAACTAGTTTCTTAAGTATGTGTTTAAAAAACTTCATTACAGCTACTGTAGGATCAGTGCATCTTAAAAATTATGTCTCTTACTAGAATCTTAAGTCAGGCACCAGTTTTTAACACATGCCCTGCTGTTCTCAATTCATAATATACAAGTGGATGTTGTGACTGAGCAGTAGTTGAGTAGTTACTTTTGAGATGAATTGTCACTGTGAGGCTTCCGATTTTTTGGCATTCTAATCCGATTCATCTGGGTTTGTAGTTTTTTTTTATTATTTTTTCCAAAGTAGTTGATCGTACAGGCTAGGAGCAAACTCCAAAACTCATGTTTCATCCATGTTTGGAGCACTTGACTGGGAGCATTTTACCATGAAAGCTCTTTTGGGGAATATGTTTTGTTTTGTTTTGTTTTTACAAACTACCATGTTGCCCAGCAGACTGATTCTGTACCCAGGTGGAAAGCCACGAATCTAGGGGAACTATTGTAACGATTGACAAAATCACTGCGTTTCTCATCTTTCGAGTGCACACCCCTTGGTCCCTGGAAGGGCTGCCATGCTCTCCCCTTGGCCGTACAGCATTCTGTGGCCATTGCCATGGCCTGTTAGGCTAGTGAGCAGTAAATGCTCGTTAGAGGCAGTGCAGGCTCCTCCAGACAGGGGACTAGTACCTGGTACTTGAAAGGAAGGTGCTGGAAAACAAGCAATAGAAAACTCTGGGATGATTTCTCTCTGAGGGAGTGTTTTTTGGCTCCTGTCAGCTGTTTATGTGATGAAGCATGAGCATTTTCCTTACAATTGCTGTGCATTTTTAATGGTTTTTGTACACTTTTAATATCATTAAATGTAAATGCCATTGTAAATAAATATTTTCTGTCAATGAAAAGCACGTGTGTTGCTACTTTCAAAGTAGGCTGGCTACTTTTGGAGTAGAAAAGAACTTCTAGTCCTAGCTACTTTACAGATAATGTAACAAGCGGGGGAAAAAAAAAAAAGGATGTTCTACCTTTGGCAGTTTAAAAAAGCCCTCTTAACTCTCTGATGAATACGTACAAAGGAATTAGAAGTAGCATGCCATGAGAATGTTAACAGATAACTGTGCCTCAGTGCAACGTAGAATCCAGTCTGCTTTTCATAAATAATTTAACCCCTGGCTGTGATGAAAACCTGCCTGTGTCCTTGAATTCAGCTGCCATCACTGCTAAGCACAAGCATATGTATTCAATAAGGTGGTGCTGGACAGTTTTAATGTGGTGTATCTTCTCCTTTTACACTTTCTGCCCTGTTTTTCCTGTCGTTTCTCTGAGCTGGCTTTGAGCTTCCTGATGGCTTTCTGCTTAAGGTGAATAATGACTTCTTAATTAGAAATACTACTGTATTGCACTAAGCCTTATGAAGCATCATCAACGTAGGTGCCCTCTCTGTGAGAGAGACGCACTTAATGCTGTACATGGGCTTTTTTGATCAAGTGCATAAAAGTGGTAGTGAATTGGGAAATCTGGACACTGATTAAACAAAATTGATGAAAATTTTGTAGTATTTTTACATACTGAGATAAATTTCTGTTGATAATTATCTGTGATCAATTTAGATATGACTTAACTGCGTTTTATGATTAGAAATTGTGAAACATGCATACATAATTAGTGGATGTGCATATAGTTCTTCTAAAAGAAAGTTAAACAGCTTTTTGCATGTTAGAGATGCAGGTCCCACTACTGTGCTGTTGCACAACCTTCTGTCCAACTTGTTTTGTCTATATGTTTACAACATATACAGGAAATAACCTGATTGGGTGTAGGTAGTGATAACGCTCAAAAATAAATTTAGGAGTTAGTAAAAAGCAAGTATGTCTAAAAGGAAAGGCATCTCTATAGTGTTTATAGACTCTAGCCTGAACAGGCTTAGTGATTTTAAAAAAAAAGGACCTGACACCATAAATCTAAACCAGCAGACATTTTCAGTTGTGTAATTTTTATTTCTGTTCAAAGCAGTACATTTCAGCTTCGGAAGCTGCTCAGCCTTCTATCTTCAAATGGCTGAAGAATGTAAACATTAAGTTTAACATGTGAGTAGTCCCACCAGTTAAAGACTGAGCCCTGCATGACCTGTTTCCCACAAATGCTGGCACCCAGCTGGATTTCTTCCTCTTGCCATAAACCCTTACAGAAGACATTGTCATTGAGTTTCAACAGCTGTAAAGAATTCAGATCACTACATGCCATTACTGGTAATTACATGTAATAGAACAAGATTATTGTCATGAGTCTTTGCAGTGCATTTTACATTATGCAAGCTGTGCAAGCACACAGCTAGCCTTAAGTTCAAACTGGTGGGTTTTTGCTAGTGTTTTAGGGTTTTGTAGAATTCAGACTGTTCACTGAGTGGTGTAAGTTTGGTTGGGACCGGCACATACAAATTTATGGACACACGCTTTGGGGGCTGGGTACCTGTTCCAGGTAATCTCGGGAAAACTCATTTGTTTACCCATAGCTGTTTCATTAGTGTTTATTAATTTTTATTTTTTTAACCTTCTGATTTCACAGATGATAAAAACAAACTGTCCTGTTATAAGAGCTTTTGTCTGTGAAGAAAATTTAGTATCATTATAGAACTGTAAAAAAAAAAAAAAAAAAGCATGGGGAGATTTCTAAACGAGGTTTAATTACGTCCTGTTCTGCTGCTGGGTTAGGGGAATCCTGATGATCTAGGAGACATTCCCCATAGGTAGATTAAAACCCTAGCAGTCTCTTTAGATACCACGTTTAATAAACTAGCAAAGAACTAGATGGTGAGCAAATAAAGGAAATCTTGAATTTATGGTACAGAGGTCTGAAAGTGTGACGAGAGTATTGTTCTTAATCCACTGAAGACCAAAAGGAGCTTTCCGCTTAATTTCTTATTCACCAGCCTCCCACATTATGCCAGAAAGAAAAAGCCTAGTGTGTATGAGCGGACGGAGGGTGTCCATGGTGTTCCTTCTTGGCATGGAGAATAGGAAGTGACGGGTCACAGGGCAGTGTTCAAGAGCAGTATAGTTCGCATAATGCAGTAGGGCAAAGAAGACTAAATTATTGGAATTAAAATGTATTCTTACCTTTATTGCTAACCTGACTGGTGTTATCAAACAGTATGTAGGTTCCTATAGATATGAGGTATTCAGATCCTAAGTGAGTTTTACACAGAAGAAGGGACTAGCAATTGAGTAACCATCAGACAACATTTTAAAAGCCTTCCATAAAAACAGAACGGGCAGAATAATCCAATTTGCCTGGTAGGCTGGAAGCAACTAACAAAGTCTAAGGAAATTATGTAGGAAACTTAGAACATCTTTCTGCTAACATCGGTGTTTTCCATTATCTTTGACTTGCAGGTTCTTTTATTTCACGCCCTCCCGCCCCTCTTTTTGGGGGGGATGGAGAACCTCAGCTTGAACGGTGGCGAGACCTAATGTCTCTCTGCAGATCCTTTGAAAGTAGGCATCGTCAAAGGTGTTCTGTTATTTTGGGGGTACGGATCAGAGGAAAATGAACGTTACTGTGTTGGGATGAAAAGGCTTCAAGCCTGACCAGTTCAAGTGGAGGAAACACAGCTCTAGCTATTCCCCATTTAACAGGGCCTAAGAGAACCATGTATCTTAAAGAAAAAAGAAAAATCCAAGCAAATAGAATTCACTGTAAATGAGAAACATTCAGTATTGTTGCAGTTAAATGATTATGTCCTTTCTTTAAAATATATATAGTTACAAATATCCATTTTCTGTGGAACATAGACGTTAAAAAAGTACAAGAAGATGCCTTAAGTGTGTCATCTCTGCATATGTGTATATACATCCAAGTAATTGCTGAGAAGGATCTAGAAATCCTACAGTATCTAAAATCCTCTTTCTTCCAGTTCATGTGCATTCAGAATGGGGCTCATTCCTGTGGGGAAGGATGTAATAGAAAACAAATGCGCTGCAGCAATAAACCTGATACATCTATAATTGATAGTTTAGAGACAGTTTTATTATAAAATATATAGATATATTATAGACTGTAATAAAAAAGCAGTGATCCAAAACAACATTTTTACACCATATATTACAGTCACTAAGTCATATATGCAGAAATTAGAGAGTGGGGGGAAAATCAACTCCTTAATTTATGTGTACTTTTCCATATTTTTGACATGCTGGATTTGATCAAATGCTATTACACATAATCTTATTAGAGCTTGTTATGCCTTTTACCAGCCAGTATTTCTGTTCAGTGTCTTTTTAAAGAACAGCTCTTCAAATAAGTAGGCTAGAAGTATTAGCAGTCAGTATTTTAATTAAATTGTTGCATCTACAGTCACTCAGTTAAAAAAATTATGCATATGAAAAGTATTAGAGATCTACTTTTGTATCTGAACTTTTTAAAGAATCTAGATGTGCTTGGCTTTAAGTTATTTTTTTCACAGATTTTTTGTGATGCTTAGAAAAAGCAAAACTGACAAGGGTTAGTATATTGTTTTATGCTCGGGCATTAACTCATGGGTTTTAATGACTTCAGTTTATCAGAAATCTTTACCTATGGTCTTTCATTTCGGTTTGTTTATAGACCTTCCATGGTGCCACGACTGCTAAGCAATTCACACATTCCAATTAATTTATCCATAAAGTGTCCCTACAAGACAGGGCGGTGGTGCAGGGTCCGTGCCTCTTGCAGAGGGGGCTGGGAGGCAGGAAGGGCGCACACCTTGCTCCGAGGGGAACCCCCGTCCCGGCTCTCTAAGCCACAGACACAGGTGTGACTGTTGAAGTTACTGAGCAAAAGCGTCTTTTAGAGTCAGGAAATAAGGAATGTAAACAAGAGACTTGCGTGAATTAAGGTTTTCTGAGCGTGATGCTTGGTGATGGGTTCTGTACCCGAGGGGAGTCCAGTTTGCAGGTTTTAGCCTAGAACTAAGAATGGAAAACAACTATGAAGTAAAATTGACCAGGCTTCTTTTTCTCTGGGGGTTTATTTTCAATGAATTTTCTGCATCATCTGTCTCATTACAGGTGGTAATGTACCTGTATGTGCAGTATGTACAAAGGTATGTATGTACCTCTGTCAGAGGTATGTACAGGGGTACGGTGCGTACCTCTATCAGCAGAAAGAAGGAAAAGCAATGTACAGTGTCAATTGCTCCAATTAAAAAAAAGACAGGAAAAAAGTAATCAAATAAGGTCTGATTAGGTGATGCTGTTGAGTTATCTTACGTAATTCCACTGAGTTAGTTCATCCCTTGAGATCAGCTTATTTAAAGCGTGTTTGTTGCAGGAAAAGCATTTATCTTCTCTCGAGAAAGCTTCATTGTGTTAGGGACCTACAGCTAAGTATACGTGATGATCCCATTTAGTGCAAAATTATGTCTAAAAGATGCATCTCTTGAGGGCGGGGTACATTGTTTTGATTAGGTTACGAAGGAGGGTCCCAGTTTTCTGCCACTTGCCGTGGTCCAGCGCACGCTGGTGAAACGTTGCTCCCTGCGGGAAATGCCCATCATCTGTCTTCCTAACGGCTGTGATTTTCATAGGAGAAACTTCTTCTGATCCCTGTGGTCAGCTTTAATGTGCTGCTGCTGGTCAGAAGCCTGCTGATCCGTACCTGATGATGTATCTGCTCTGGCTGCAAGTTCTTGGTGTCCTGGCATCTTTTACTGCTGGGGCAAGCGGGTGGTGACTATCAGACCTGGCTTCTGAGAAACCCATCGGGCCGGTGCGGTCTCATCACTCCCTTCTGAAGACTTTTAGAGGATGGATGCTCTGGTTGAGCGCGTGGCCCTGAATTTGAACTGGATTGTGCCCTCTGAGCCTTTTTTTCCCCTCAGGGTACATATTCAGGTGGGTTTAACTCAAATAAACCCCTGTGTCAGGCATTGCGCAGGGCGAGCTGCCACCCACTGGTGTAACACAGTTACCCACCGGTGTAACACAGTTACCCACTGGTGTAACTTGCCTTCTGGGTGTGATGTTGCTGCCCGAGCAGAGCAGCCCTTTGCCTCCCGGTGCGGCCCTGTCGCCGATCCCCCTTCTTTCAGGAGCAGCAAGGCCGCCGTAATTCCAGTCCACGTGGGTACGTGTTTGGTTTTGCTGAGCTTTGGTTTTTTCATACTTAGGATAGTACTCAAGTAATCTGAACACATCTTCGTATGGTCCAACCAAGTAGCATTAGCTGTAACGGAACATTTCTCTATAAGGACCTATTGTTGCCCTTGAACTCAAAATCCCCCGTCTTTCCCTGGAGGTTACGTATGTAGCAAGTACCTACATAGTATCATCAGGTGCAGCTCTGCAGCTGTGAATTGCTTTCCACTGCAGAGGAGGAATGCTTTCCCTCTTACCACTGCCCTCAGCGTTCCTCCCAGATAAACACCTGGGAGCAAGGTTTGCTCAGCATTCAGCTTCGTGTTTGAGCTGAGACAGAGATTGAGTGCAGCAAATCCAGACAGAAAGTGTCTTCCATTTTTTTGCTGCGTCAGGAGAGCCAGGGAGAAGGGAAGGGTACGCCTCAGGGTGCCCCCCCGCCGTAGGACAGCCCAGCGGAGCGGCACTGGTGAGCAGATCTACAGTCTGCAGCTTGAGGATCCTGCTCTTCCCTGGGACCCCCGCGTATTCCAGGGGCCATCCTGCCTGCTAGGGCTCAGAAGGAGAGTTGGGTTCCTTCATCCCAATCATCAATTGATCCTTCAGGTTGTTCCCCATACGCTTCCCAAAGCTGTGTTCGTTTCTTCTCGGGGCAAGAATCTCTTTCCTGCCCGTCCTTTCCTTTGGAGAGCAGGCAGGTTGATGGAGAGTGTGCTCTACGTGTTAATGTTTTGCTTTTCTTTTAAGGTCGAAATATATTCCTTGTTCTGATCTGACTTTTATGCGGCCTCAGAACTAATACTGATTTTTAACTGATATCAACTGATACTAATTTTTATCATCTTGTCGGATTAAGGCCTGTAGTAAGACAACTTACGCTGCTTGAATTACGTGTTCCACCACATGGCGAAGCAATACCCATGGGAGCTGCCTGGCTTTGATGGGAACCCTTGTCTCCCACAGAACACGGTGCCATTCTCCCGTACCATTTTATACCTTCAGTGTCGTCCGTGTTGCAGGCATTCTTTCCTTTCTCATCCCACATTTTTCCCAAGTCACTGTGTGCCGCCTCATCTTCTGGCATTGGCACTTACTGTTGGCTTTCCCTGGAACTGGGCTGGCATGGAGAGAGTTTGGAGTAAGAAATTGTCGACATTATTTCTTCTGTAAATCCGTATAGTTCAGCTCAGAAACCGAATTTTGCTGCGTAGCAAGAACAGGCATCTCTTCTTGACAGATTTTCAGATCCGCTGAGCAGCATGGGTTCTCTGTCAAGAGCCGTCAGTCTGTGTAAAATGGAACGATAGCACCAAGGTTTTTCTCTCCTGGCTCTTGAGCATTAGAAAAACCTGAATCCCTGTGACCTGGTAAGAGGTTACATCTTGTAAGATTTCTTTTCATCATATGCTAATTTAGTTTTCAGATCCATAATTTAATTTTTTGGCTTGTTTTCTGACAGGACAGCAAAAGGGTAGTACTGATAGGATAGGAACAAATGCGTATTTGCCTTAAATTTCTACACTATTTCACAGAAAAGAAGGTGTCACAGTGTTATTTTCCCTTACCACCTCCGTACAAACACTTCATCAGTGTTATTTTTAAAATATTGTGTAATTACGTCAAAAAATAAAAAGAAAAGTACCAGTTTGAGCAGAAACTTCTTAGAGAATCTTTATGTTGGTAAAGTGAGCTTGGTTTGAGAGTGGAATCCAAGAAGGTGCTCCCAGTGGTTAGTGGGAAGGAACGCAACCTAGGTAACTCAGAAGGGTTTTTATTTAGTTTATTCTTGTTTTGTGACCTGTGCTCTGTGACATTTTTCATTCAGTTTTACATTACAGTTATAAGGTGTCCGCCCTTTAATTTTTCCGTGTCTGTGACATCTCAATATGAACAATTTTTATCCTCTTAACAGGACATGGTGCAGATGTGAAATGTGTTGACTGGCATCCAACAAAGGGATTAGTTGTGTCAGGAAGTAAGGATAGCCAACAGCCCATCAAGTTCTGGGACCCAAAGACTGGCCAGAGCCTTGCCACACTGTAAGTGCTTGCCCACAGGCTTTGACTTGCAAACTTCATCAAATATTTTTTCTTTTTTAAGTGCCCTTCTTAGGTTTTGTCTCCCATCTTTTCAGCCATACACAGTTGCCTCAAGTATAAAGCTGGTGCTTTAGCTGTGCCAGAAAGCTTAGAGGTTAGATGAAGAGAAGTCTATACTTGGGAAATGGTGACTTTAATATTCCCTATTTGAATTTAATTTGTCCTTCTCCATAGACCTCTTACACAGTTCTCGTTTGGAAAACCAAATTGGGATATGGAAACACAAATGAGATGTCCCATCTTGGCTGATGAAAAATTTCTCACGCTGCAGTAGAAATGTGCCCAGTAACCAAATACTGTCTCAGCAAGCACTACCCATTGCTCTGCAGTACAAAAGAACAGGATTAAGGGGTAGTGCCTTCCACAGAAAACCATGGTATTCTAGTTTAGTAGCCTGCACTGCTTTGTTACTGACCTGAATATTTGGGAGTGGTAAATGATCACGTTCTTATTTGTGTCTGAGAAATCAGGACTTGGGCAAGCAGTCTTGTCTTTCTGTGCTTGCAGACATGCTCATAAAAACACAGTGATGGAGGTGAAACTCAATCTGAACGGCAACTGGCTGCTCACGGCTTCTCGTGACCACCTCTGTAAGCTCTTTGACATTCGTAATCTGAAGGAAGAACTTCAAGTCTTCAGGGGTCATAAGAAGGAGGCCACAGGTCAGAATTTGTTATTAATAAAAACCCACATGTTATCAGTTTGGGTTAAACATTGAAATATTTGAGATCCTGCTTTCCATTCGTTAGAATTCCTGACGTGATACTTTCTGACTGTGGCTTGCTTTGCATTTCAGCTGTGGCCTGGCACCCCGTTCACGAGGGGCTGTTCGCCAGCGGAGGATCAGATGGCTCTTTGTTGTTCTGGCATGTTGGGTATGTGGCATTTTCATCAGCACGTTCCGAAAACGTTGGTCAGATGTGCAAGCTGTTACACTAAATGCTTTTCACCTTTGAATCTGTATTTAACATGCATGTTTGTGTTACAGTTTTTCTCTATACCTAAGGAAGTTGGTGAATATGCTTCATTTATGAAGTTTTCCTGTGCAGATGTATTGTAAGGGATACAGTTGCTTGAACAGAAAAAAAAAAAAGAGTCTTTTTAGAGAGAGTGATGAATGGTTGAACTGCTAGTTTGTTAGAGGTTGTGCTGAGGTGTTGTAATTATTTTGTTTCTAAGTGTACAGTTACAAATCCCTACGTTACTGAATTTCCTGTTAAGAACAACTGGGAATGATCAGTTCCCCCAGTAGAAAAATAACAGAGGCTTAAGTTTAGCAAAATATGGCATAGAGGAAGAGGAATGACTGAATAGCAAAAGTTTTGTGTTGTGTCTGTAGCAGGTACTCACCTGTGTGATGGCTAATTATTTTAATTTTTTTTTCCTTTTTTTATCAGGGTTGAGAAGGAGGTTGGTGGAATGGAGATGGCCCATGAGGGAATGATCTGGAGCCTGGCGTGGCATCCCCTTGGACACATTCTCTGTTCAGGCTCAAATGATCACACCAGGTATTTTCAAATATTTAAAGAAAAGATCTAAGGGAATGTGTGCACATTTGGAAACTAGAAAGGTTGCATGGCATCAGTGAACAAAAAATAGATTGAGGTGATTCTGATACACAGCCAGTGGGCAGAGCAGAGAGAGAAACATGTCAAAATGAGACGGCACTGACATTTTACATTAAAAGGCAGAGTCTAACTTCTTGTCCTTCATCTAAAAAGCCTTTAAAAATACTAGGATTTGGGGTTTGTGTGAGCTTTGAAGAATTTTTTTACAAAGAATTGTTGTAGTTTCTTGCTGAAGAAACATTTTTATCTCCACAGCTGTTTTTCCCACGGATCTTGTACTGGTCTTGTCTGTCTTTTCACATTGCAAACGTACTTGGAGGCATAAAATGTCCCGTGTTTACAGCATGTTCAACCTAAAAGCACAAACTATAGAAGTGGAGTAAATTTTTCTGTGTGGATGTGTGTATTGACAAGTTTAGCAGTATATGAAGAATACAATTGAATTGAGCAAAGGTTTTTAAAATGGACTAGAAATATATCTGTCCAGGATCTAATGTTGATGCCTTGTACTTACACCCCTTACACTTTGAAGTATCTTCTGAATTGTAACTATATAATTCAATATGATAATTGTTGGGGTTTTATTTTTGCTTTGAACCTCACACCTAATGTTCGGATGTAGCTCAGAACTTGAAGAGTTGAATCCTTACATAATCAAGATAGCAGGCTAAAAGTTAAAGAAGCATTAACGTAGTTAATACTCTTGACCCTTTATTGAAATCATATAACTTCCTTTTGACAGCAAGTTTTGGACCAGAAATCGTCCTGGAGATAAAATGCGAGATCGTTACAACTTGAATCTGCTCCCTGGGATGTCAGAGGATGGTGTCGAATACGGTAAGGCAGTTGTCCTCGATGTGGAGGAAAGAGGGTTGGGGTCAGGAGCAAGGCTGGGTGGGCACTAGAGTGCAGCTGCTGGGTAAGGCAGTTATTGGTGACTGCTCTCCCTGTTACCAGCGACCGCCACTCCAACACTGAGTTTTCTTTTGTTTCCGCAGCTCCCGGAGGTAAGACCTGCTCTGTCAGTCACTGGAAGGAGGTTTGGGTTTCCTTCTGGCAATATCTCCAGTTTATTTTTCTGCCTGAAAACTTCACATGACTTGAAGAATTCCTATAGTCCTTAACTACAGCAGGAAAGTCTTTCGAGTTACTGAACTTCACTAAAATCTTCAAACTTTACCCCTCTCTTACAGATGTATCTTGGTAATTTTAGGCTGCTCAGGGTTGCCCGGCTCTATGGCATGCCTCAGCAACCTTCTCATCTCTGGGGACGCATCTGTTTCTTCAGTTCTGATTATTTGCTCTTTTGTGTTTGGGGATGTTAATTAAAATGCAGCACTTTAATCCAATTTACGTTTTAAAAGATATTTGTTATAACAAAAATGGGTGTGGGTATGGGTTATTAGTTTCTTTTCTAAGCTTCCACCATAAACGTGACTTTCCTCAAAGAACCTAGTTTGTGACCTTTTGGGATGTATTTATGAATCCGAATTTGCAGTTCTTTTGAGATCCTGTAATTCACATATGGAATTAAAAAAGCGACCCACTGCTTGTGAAATACGTGATGATACTAATAGTAAAACCATGTGAGAATTCAAAGGGATAAAATGATAACATAAAGGAAAGTGTTCCAAGTATAAGTATTTATTGTTTTTCTCTAGACGACCTGGAACCCAACAGCCTAGCAGTTATTCCAGGGATGGGAATACCTGAACAATTGAAAATAGCAATGGAGCAAGAGCAGATGGGTAAGCAGTAGCTGTGGGGAAGCATTTTCCTGAGCCAGCCAGATACTGTGTGACTCCTCTTTCATTCCTTACATTCTTTTTGGTAGCACAGATGCTTTTTGCTAAAGTTACGTGTTGTGCGTATTTCCCCTGTAAAGAAGGAAGGGTTGCAAGCCTCTTGGTCTCTTGCCAGATAAGCCATGAAGAGAGTAATGGGATTTCTCTGTAAAGCTGCATTGCTCTGACTGTTTGTCTCCCTGGTGCTAAAGGGAAAGATGAATCCAATGACATTGAAATGACAATCCCCGGACTGGATTGGGGGATGGAGGAAGTAATGCAAAAGGACCAAAAGAAGGTGCCACAGAAAAAAGTGCCCTATGCAAAACCAATACCAGCACAGTTTCAGCAAGTAAGTACCTGATGCACAGTGAACGGGAGAGCAACTTGCTGTTTTCCCAACTTTACAAAGTATGCGGCTGTTGAAATGCTTTGGATTTCCAGTATCAGCTCTTTTACATCAGCACCCAGTGCAAAGTAATTTGCCACCATAGTTAAATAACCATTTAAGCATAAAACGCTTGGTTAAATCCCTTAGATTTTGTATCTGTACCTGGAAAATAGGATGTTATAAAATATGGAAGTTTTATTCAGCATTGTTTTTAGCTTCTGAACATCCATAGTACACAGCATTCCAGCTTATCCTTTCCCAGCGCAGCAATATGTCACATACACCTTCCACAGAATTCATCTTGTGCTTACTATTCTTTATAGGCATGGATGCAGAATAAAGTCCCGTTGCCTCCCCCGCCAGAGCCACTGAATGACAGAAAGGAAGATATTAAGCTGGAGGAGAAAAAGAAGACGCAGGCGGAGATCGAGCAGGAAATGGCAGCACTTCAGTACACAAACCCACAGCTCCTGGAGGTACGTAGGGAAAGACAGGAGCAAATTGGTTGTGGTACTCTGTGAGATATATTTGGACCTCAGTTCTAAAATGTGCAGCTTGCTTTTGCAGTACTGCTTTCACCTTTTTAAAAAAAAACAAAACAGTTGAACAGGATATTGGACTTTACACGTGATGCTACAAAAGCTTCCGTGAGGCCCCTGCATTTCGCCTAACTAATACTGACTTATGGGTCTCTTTAGTTCTGTTTCTGTTAGTTAAGAGAAAAGCACTAAATGTTTTTCAAAGTCCTGAGAAATGAGATGATGATTGCTTCTGATGTTTAGTTGTTCCATATACCTCTGTGCTTATTTGATTTTTCTGGGTCACTTTTTCCGGTCAGCAATTGAAGATTGAGAGACTTGCACAGAAGCAAGCTGAGCAAGTGCAGCCGCCACCTCCAGGAGGCTCTCTGCACGGACCCCAGCCTTTCCCAGGGCAAGGCCCAATGTCACAGATGCCTCAAGGATTTCAGCAGCCCCTTCCACCTCAGCAGATGCCAATGAATATGCCTCAGATGGGACCTCCCGGTCCACAAGGACAGTTCAGACCTCCAGGACCCCAAGGACAAATGGGACCTCAAGGCCCTCCATTACACCAAGGAGGTGCAGGTCCACAAGGGTTCATGGGACCACAAGGACCTCCAGGCCCCCAAGGGCCTCCACAAGGAATGCCACGGCCTCAGGATTTACACGGACATCAAGGAATGCAGAGACATCCTGGCCCTCATGGGCCAATGGGGCCCCCAGGTCCACAGGGTAACGCTGGCCCACAAGGCCACTTGGGACCGCAGGGTCTGCCTGGGTCTCAGACTCATTTAGGACCTCAGGGTCCCCCTGGCCCACAAGGTCACATGGGTCCTCAAGGTCCCCCTGGTAGTCAAGGAATGCAAGGGCCACCTGGTCCCCGAGGAATGCAAGGACCTCTTCCTCACAGCATGCAAGGAGCTCCAGGATCTCAAGGGATGCAGGGCCCTATATCTCAAGGGCCTTTGATGGGACTTAATCCAAGAGGGATGCAGGGTCCTCCAGGACCCAGAGATAACCAGGGACCTACTCCACAAGGGATGATGATGGGTCATCCGCAAGAAATGAGAGGTCCTCATATGCAAAGTGGTTTACTAGGACATGGTCCCCAGGAGATGAGGGGCCTCCAGGGACCCCCGCCACAAGGTACAATGTTAGGACCGCCACAGGAATTGCGTGGGCCACCTGGTCCACAAGGCCAGCAGGGACCTCCACAAGGCTCTTTAGTAGGGCCTCAAGGAAACATGCAAGGACCTCAGGGACAACCGAACCCTTCGAGGGGGCCGCACCCTTCCCAGGGCCCTCTGCCTTTCCAGCAGCAGAAAACGCCTCTGCTGGGTGATGGGCCTCGCCCCCCATTCAACCAGGTAGGTGTGGGTCTGCGTAACAGGAGCGTTAAGAACGGAGAGGTGATAACAGCGCCTGGTAGAGATGCAGAGCAAGAGCTGAGAAGCTGGAGGTTGGGCGTACCTGCAAGGCTGGGGCATCGGGAAAAGGGTGATGGGAAGAGTGGGGTCGTTTGGAAACAGCAGAGGTAACTGTCGGAAAAAGGTTATTGGTAGTACTGGTACAGAAATCAGTCTGCTATGACAAGTTGTAACCCTAAGAGGAGATCCAGGTTTTTTTAATTTAAAGTCACGGAATTGTCTTAAATGGAGAATTTCCTGGGTACTAGGTAAGCACTAAGTTGAATTTGAGCAAACTGAACGTAAGAAAACTCATATGTTTAATTAAAGCAATATATTGCCAACTCTCCGTTGCCCCAGAGCAGTTAATCTGAACTGTGGGATGAATTTAACTTTCGGTTAATCTTAACTGTGGGTTAGCTGCCCCGGTGCTCCCTGGAGCCCGGGCTGGGCGGCCGGCGTTGCACACCATTGACTCGTTACTGCGCCGTGTGCTGGGGAGCGCGGGCGGCCAGTCTGTGTCGCACGCGCGCAGCTGGGGCAGGGTGGGCGCTGAGCTGGTGCTGCCAGTCGGGCATCCCTGTGTCGCGCTGCCTCGGCGCTCAGCTCCCGGGGGGGTTCCCCAGCTCGACGATGTGCCTGCACTCAGCTGACCTGGAATACGGGAGAGTGTCGCTTATAGACGCACCAGTTGATTCTGCAGGGATCGAGTCAGGTTTCGATCAAGTCTGGTTCAGTGCCACGTGCCACCTGCTCTGCCCTCGTCAGCGGTGTTCGTAACAGGCTTATTAAACCTTCTGATCTACCACGGATAATGCAGAGGGTTTCATATTTATTAGCTCTTACAAGTTCCTATTTGCATGGCACTGACTCCCTACTTAAAATTTCTCTTGCTTGTTTTCAGCTTTAGGGTGAATTTTGATGAGGATGTTTGAAAAAAAAAAACTTCTACTTGCTCAATTTGGGAAAATGCGTGGGGGTTTTTTAAACAGAGTTAACTCTTAGACTTGCAGACTAGAACCTAGACTCAGTAGTTTCTGGTTAAAGCTTTGCAGAGGTATGCATACAGTCCTTAGTGCAGTATATATATGTAGTGCATATATATATATGTATATATATGCATATAGTGTAGTGCAGTACCAATCACAGTGAGTGATGACATCGAAATGAGCTTTAGCTCAGTGATTCTGTTTCACGTTGAGGCAGGCTAAACTACAAATTCTGGAGGGTTTTGAATATATTTTTTTCTTACAAATCAGCAATAAGTCCCTCCAGAAGTCTGTTAATGTGACTCTATTGCTGAGATTTCAAAAGCATCACAGTTAAGCAAACAAGAGCTGGTTCCACAGCTATCTAGCTAGAACTAGCGTAATGTTTTTCATTGCTGTCTCAGGGAGACTCGCTTTTCTGCTTTGAGAATAATTACCAAGTTTGTGTATGTTTACACATGTGTGTGGGGCTGTCCTTGTCTGACCCTGCTGTCAACACTTCACAAAATTCAGGAAGTTGCTTTTGACAGGTGGCTGGTTATTTTCAATGAACACTGCTATCTTGAAGTCATTCATTACAGACATTAAAAAACGACGAAGCAAGGTATTTTTGACCATTTTTCCTTCCACGTGCAGCTTTAGTATGGTAAAGTCTTTTAAGAATGAACAGATTTTAGAGTTCGTAATGTCGGGTTTGCTATAGTTTGCTTCTTTGTAATATGAATATAATTACTATTATAGTGTTCCTACTGTTTCTCTTTTAAAAGGCCTTATCAGTGAGTTTTTTAAACAGCAGGCTTTAGCTCATTTTTTGTTCTGAACTTGACATTTGTCCTCTGTAAACTTGTATAACTCAAGTTTTAAAGCCCTTTAAAAAGCCTTCCTTTTCAGCGGCAGGAGCGTTTGGATACATACCTGCTTTATCAAGAGCTTGTGACATTAACACTGAACATATATACACATCTGTAAAGGTTAACATGCATGTCAGATAGCACTGTTCCCTGCCTCTGCTCCCCATGGGGAGGGAGGGGATTGCTGCCGGGGTGCGGGCGAGATGTGCATCTCCCACTGAGTGCAAGACCTGCTGCGAACGTGAAATGGGAGAGAGAACTGTTTATGGGAAGGAAATGGCCTGAGATGTGATTGTCACAATCTTATCCTGGAGATAGACATGTTGATATGAAAATGCAGATGGATAAACAGAATATTCCCAAGTTAGCAGTATCCCTTTGGAGCTCTTTTGCTATTGCTGGTTTAGTTTTGATCTTCTTACATTCCTTCTGGGTAGATAATGCTGAATTTCCTCTCATTTACTGGTTGAGTGAGGTACGAATCCTTTGGACCAGGTCTCTTGGTCCACACAGACAAACTTTAGGAGCTTGTGCACTAATTTAGGAGAAAGCAGATTTTGCTTATGGGTGAATACAAAGAATTGTTTCCCCTTCCAGTGCGTCATTTTAATTAATACAGGTGGCTGGCTTGAGCTAACCATGCCGTTTGCGTGGCCGGTGGTGTGGAGCAGTCGCGTGCTGCCGCACCAGCATCCCTGACCCGTGCAGAGCCGCAGCCCGTGCCGGGAAGCTGGGAGCCAGTGGTGGAGCCGGCGTGGGATGCTCCCGGCGTACCCAAGGCCATCTGCAGCTTTTAGAAAACTCTCTCCTGAGCTCTACGTATTTTGGTTTTCAGTTTCCAGCCCGGTTGGGGAACCAGAATGTATTTTGAAATCAAAGGCATGGGAAAATGTGGTGGTGTGGCACAGTCTGCCTGTGCGGTCAAAGCATGAGTTGTTTGGAATAGAGGGGTTTGCTGAACACCCAGGAAACTCACTTGGCGAGGGCTAAACCCTGCTGCTGGCATTAAACACTAGTGCCGTAAATTTCAGAAACTCAGTAAGGTTTGTTGTAGGTAAGCGTATGCTATATATATGAGAAATCACAGAACTATGGCAAGTTTTTGGTCAAGAATGGCGGCAGCACTGTGACAGCTGGATCTTGCCTAGTCACGGAATTTATTTAGTCTGGATTCATGGTAACATTTGGTCACTAGGAAGATATTTTGGGGTTTTTTTAACAGGCATTGGGCCAGGCCTTTTATTTTGCTTTTTTTTTCCCCAAAGCCCTTACAAAATTACCCTATGCAAATGTGATGTTTGTGGTATATATTTGTGTGTTTTTTTGTGTTTATCACCTATATTGCAGTTGAATATAAATATTTAATTTAAAACCAGTATTTCAAGACAAGATGACAAAAATGCAGAAATGAACTTATTGCTTCTCTGCAACCAGAAAAAAAGGTGGTGTTTCTCAGAGGTAAATGTGGAGCATGAAAGTTGTTTAACTTTGATTCATGGAGAGATTAAGCGGTGTAATTATGAGTACAGTGATAGTGATGGAATGTAGGTTTTTAAGTATTTACAAACTACCTGCAGTCTGGAGGGTTTTTTACAAGCCAATATGAAGTCCAAGTCTAAATCTTATATATTAGACACGTCTAGGAAAAAAAAAACCTTACGTGCTTAGGGTTTTCTGGTGTGGGTTTTGGGTTGTTTGGGTTTTCTTTAGTGATGTCAAGGTAAGAAGATTTTGTATAGTAATGTTGCAAGTTTCAACTCTATCTTGTTCACAGTGATACATTTTTATTGTTTGGATCCCATTTGTACAGTGTAAATTACGTAGGTGCCCCCTTTTAGTTCCAGTCAGGTACAAACCCCAGATGATGACTTTTTCTCTGACCTTTGCTGTTTAAAGGCAGAATCAGACGGTTCAACCACATTGTTTCCCGATCAGTGTTATCATAGTGGGTCCTGTGTAAATGTGGTACCTGTAGAAATCTTCCGTGGGTCTGTGACAGCAGCTGAATGTAAAGAACATTATTTTATCCTTCAAAATTCCCCCCAAAAAAGAGAGAAAATAATGAAATACATATATGATCCCGAATTAAAAATAAAGTATATATAACTTACGCAAACCTCTGCTCACTCTGCTGTTGTTGCTTGAGAAAAGCAGGTAACTGCAGCTTCTGCCTTTAGCCTTGCCAACGCTTAATGACCCATTAACAACTTGTCTCTTGGTGATTAGCCAAGTATTAGTACTTTCTTTTGATCCTAGAATTACCATTAAGAAAAAGAAACTTTGCCAGCTGTCAAAAACGAAAATCCTGTATTTCCATGTTAACAATTTACAAAGGTTTATAAGAGAGGTTCTCTTATGGCCCTGTTTTGACCTCCCTGTCACAACATTCTTGAATTATATTTTTTTCGTGGTTTCATTTTATTTTTGTTAATTTCCAAAGGAAGTCTTTGGTGCATACAGCTCTTTAACTGCATAGAAATCAGTACCTGGTATTTTTCAAAGAAATATACATAGCTTCCTCATGAATATTCCTAGAATATGAGCTCTATCATCTTTGGTTGTTACAGGTGAAATATTAGGCCTGGAAACACTTAAGTTTCCTATAAAACGGTGTGTTTCTTGGACAGTGACTGAAAAGTGTTAGTGATGTGAATGTCTGAGAAGTTAGGCTGGAAAATCAGCTGTTTCTGTTGTAAGGCCTGTGCAGATGGGCCTTTATGTAAAGAAAATTGGTTTTTCCCCCTTAGGAAATGCTTAAAAGCAAAAATACACATAGAAATTCACATGGCTTTTGTTGTTACATGCTTGTAGGACGGACAGAACCCAGGTCCTCCACCACTGATACCAGGACTGGGGCAGCAGGGAGGACAAGGTCGTCTTGGCCCTCACAACCAAGGACCTGGTCTTAATAAAGGTAATTAATTATATTGTCTGTTCTCCTGTGGGTAATCCTCCTAAAAGAGGCTGTTCCAGTGCAGTGCCTCTAGACAGAAAAGGCTGCAGCAGAGCATAGGGCCTTGGCTGAGAGGAAAGCTTCCATAGGCTTGGGCTGGAATGTAGAGGAAAAGTTTCCCCCCCAAAAAAAATTATTTCATGTGAAGTGTATGGTGTCTGCTTTGTAGAACTGTACGAACTAGAGCATCCTAGAGCGTTTTTAGAAAACGTTACAGAAATCTGCTATGATTTTTTCCCTCAAGGTGACTCCCGTGGTCCACCAAACCATCACATGGGCCCTCTCTCAGATAGAAGGCACGACCAGAACAGTGGTGGTCCTGAGCATGGGCCTGAGAGAGGGTTGTTTCGAGGTGGCCAGGAGTGGGGTGATGGTAGAGACAGCAGGGGCATGCCAGATAGACGAGGACCTCACCCAGATTTCCATGATGACTTTGATCGACCAGATGACTTCCGTGACGACTTCCATCCAGATAAGAGATTTGGCCATCGATTACGGGAATTTGAGGGGAGAGGAGGCCCACCATTGCAAGACGAAAAATGGAGACGAGGTGGACCTGGGCCTCCCTTTCCTCCTGATCACAGGGAATTTGAAGGAGGGGGTTCAAACCGTGGGCCTCCTGGTGCTTGGGAAGGACGGAGACCTTCAGATGATAGATATCCACGGGATCCTGAGGATGCACGGTTCCGAGGAAGACGAGATGAGAGGTAAGAATAACTCTACTCATCTTTTTTGGGTTAAAGGGTAAAATGGAGGGAACTCTTTCTTCCTGGTTTCCTTTTCATTAAGGAGTCTATCTGTTTCAGATTTATAAACTGGAAACCAATAAGGAAATGAAAACTCTAATATACCTGAGTATAGAGTCCATAAAAATCATTCAGTAATAGAAGAAAACTGGTCATTGTACACAGCAGCTTCCGTGTCTTTAAACAGTAAATAAAGAGAAGGGAGGAAATTTGTAGAGAAGATCCAGTGACACAGGACGAAGATTTGAGACCGTTTTGATGAAAATTGAGAGAAAACTTGAAGGTTAAAGTGACAAACTTTTGAGAACACTAGAAGTGGATTTTGAGACTTTGTCTCCAGTCACAAACTACAGCATGACTGTAGAGACTCTAGAATGAGATGTAATATACTTGTAAGGAGCAGGAACAGTGATCCTACTATCAAATATAAGGGACAGAGCTACAGCATCTGTTGGACTGTTGAGACTTCTCTCATGGTTTTGCTTGTAGAAATTTTATTTCTCTTTCTGACTTATTTCTTAATGCCAAGTGAAGAACTCAAAAATAATCTAATTTACAGCAACGTCCATGCCATTGCTCACAATTTCCCAGTAAGTCACAAAAGGATGAATTTGCTTCTAGTTACCCATGTAAATATGGAGGGATTACGCTAAGTCAGCAAGATAACTGTCATCGAAATTGCTCCAGATTTATGCTAGTTCAACTGAGTTAAATTTGGCCTCCAAGGTCTAAGCCTCTCACTGACCACCAATTCTATATGTATAAGAACGTGTACTTGTACAAATATATTGTGGTCTCCACATAATGTGAATTTTGTGTGTTTTAGTTGCCTTTTTAATCATTTTCTTACATTCCTTTTACTTTGCATCTATACAGCTCTTTTAGCTATTTTCTACCTAGCTCTGTAAAGATGTTCCTTCCTTTTGTGTGAAGAGTATGAAAAGAAATGAACAGTAACTAAAAGAAGGTAACAATTAAAGCCATTTTTAAAAAAAGTAAAAGTAGAGAGGATCCAAGCTGAACGGTCTGCATTATGGAATTCTAAAAGACACAGCAGACAACGCTTTAGAAGCTCAGTAGAGATTTTCAGATCTTGTACTGGAAATGCTTAGGGACTGGAAAATACTTTATGATGATTTTTAGAAAGGGTTTCAGGAAGAGAGTTTAAGAACTTTGTGACCTGTAAATCTGACTTCTGAACTAAGAAAAGTCTATTTGTCAGAGTACAAGTGTTTTTACAGCGAGTTTGGTTTAAAAGGAATGGGCACAGGGCTATGCAATGCTTGTTGTGCTTGCGAACTTGATGAATTCCTTTGAATGAAGGTGAATTAGGTGCCATTTACTGCAGAGGCTGAGATGAATTTAACAATCCCAACCACTTATTTAGCTGACTGGGTTTGGAATTTAGATGGTAACTGGTTTGCTCAAGCATGAGAGGGAAGTGTGTGTATGTGTGTTTCTCTCTAATTTCCCATCCTCTTCATCCCTGTCCTGTTCTTACTCTACCTGTGCACATCAACATGATGCTTCTACCGCAGAGACCTGCCTCTTCCTGCCTGCTAATCTGCACAGTGTGTAGTTCTGTATATTAAGGTCCTAGGCCTCAAGGAAGAAGATCTGAGAGCAGTCAAACAGGAACTGAGCCCTATGCAAGGCAGGGTTTTACACGTGACTGATACGAATAAGTGAAAAAGGATATGCGTAACATAACGTTAGGAGCTGTGGCTGTGTCAGGTGTAGGTATGATAGATTTCAGAGCTAAACAGTGTCCATAACGTTGCCTGGAAGCTAAAGGAAAGGCCCTATTTCTGCTAGCCATAGGACCTGGTGTTGCAAATCTTGGTAATTCACAAGCTAAGCAGAATCACACCACGTCAGTATTAAAATGGGAGGCCCTCTAACCCATCTAGAGGACTGTGCTGTTTCAAGGCTAAACAATATTGCTATGTGATTATTTGAACCATTTGTACCTGAAACTGTTCAGTTTGTTTTCCCAAGTCATCCAGGTTTATGTGAAATGGTTCACTGTCCATACATAGCACTCCCTCCATCCACTGTTGTACCTCTACGGGCACAGCAGCCTCCTCTCTGTGTTGTGTTTGTTTTCTGGGAGGTGGAGACAGACCTATTGTTTTTAATTAAAAAAGAAAAATGTAAAAGTTTAAAAATATTGTATTGTGTTATGACTACTGTTAAAATATTTAAATTTGTAATTAAAAGGTTAATGTTGTTAAAATTCTAAATAAAAGTATCTAAAGTTTTGCTTGTAATAGGATGCACTGTGTCGTTAATGAGCTGGGGAAGGGGATGTTGCACAAAGCCAACACCATCTGAGTATTATGGTGGTGACGGTTTGCCCAGTGTGGAACTGGGACAAGAGGGGAGGTGGGAGGCATCAGTGTGACTGGGCAGAGAGCACTCGGCATTACGCCTGCTGGCACCAAGGGGTGGGCAGCAGTGTGGGCTCGCGCTGCCAGGGCTCCTGAACCGCTGTGCCTGCACCACCTAAACACTGTCCTGTGCTGGCACAGGAGCTGGGCTGTAAGTGAGACGATCCCAGCTGCCGGGGCCAGCGCGCACTTGTGGGGTTGCAGTAATACGCAGAATGTGTATGCGCTTTTACGAGCACTCCAAGGGTTCGAACTGGTCAGGTAAAAACCCCAGACTGCTAGTACCCATGCGGCCATCGACAGGCTTACCTGCGATGGCAGTGACAGTTCGTTACGCACCGTTCTTTCTGGAGATCTGCGTTAAAAGCCCAGTGTGACACTGGAGGGGCCATACTCATTTCAGATGAGATGCAGAACCCAGTCATACCAAATGACTGAAGATGCCATGGTACTTACTAGAAGGAAATTATCAACTTTAGTGTGATAACTGAAATTGCAAAACAAAATTCTGCATTATTGCAGTGGGATAAACTGTTCTTCAGGTTGTAGAATGCCACTGTGCACGCTGTTCAGCAATCATCATCCCCGCAGAGCCAAGTGCAGCCTAGATTCATTTGTTAAAACTGTAAACTTAAAAGGACGGAACAAAAAAAGAGAATATTCTAGCAAAAGAATCCCATATCAATAGGAATAAGATGCTGGAATATTTTGTTACAGCTGTGAATCGTTGCTTGTATTTTTTCAGCTTGTTTTTATCACTAAAGTGGAAGGGAAGAAAGGGAAGGGGAAAGTAAGACCACCACAGAAGGGAAATTCACTTGTACTTTTCCTTACCTTACCTTGTGTCTATCGTCACTCACTGATCGGGGGTTCCCCCCCCCGCCCCTTTTCATTAAATGAATGCAGTATATTTGACAGTATTTTTCTTGTATGAAAAACCAACACAACAGAAGCAAAATCAAGGGAAAACTACAAAAATGAATAAACAAAGTGCTCAAAAACAGAAAATGAGCACTTCTCCACCTACAAATCCTATTCTAGTAACTGTATGTGCTATAGTATTAAGTAAAACAGACATAAGTTATTATTAAAGTGAAACTGACTCAAGTTTATCAATCTAAGTTCTGCCTAAAAAACACATTTGTACCATGTTCTTTCTTGTAGCTTCAGAAGAGCAGGACCCTCAAGACATGAGGGCCGGGGACCCAGGGGGCGAGACGGCTTTCCTGGCCCCGAAGATTTTGGGCCAGATGACGCTTTTGACTCTCCAGATGAAAACTCAAGAGGAAGGGACCATGGTGTTCGGGGACGAGGTCGCGGTGCTATTCGAGGTGAGAGGAACATTCTTCCACACTGAAAAGCAAGGATAAGGAAGCAAAGACATTTCTGGGGCAAACTACAGTATTTTCATGAATAGGATGTCTCTTCTCACTCCTGTCCCCTGCATCTTTTACTGTGCAGGAGGCCGGAAGGGTTTACTTCCTACTCCAGATGAATTTCCACGCTTTGAAGGAGGGCGGAAACCAGAATCCTGGGATGGAAACAGAGAACCAGGTAAAAAAACGTGAGGTTTGTTTTAGGTAATAGACTAGACTTCTACAATATACCACTTACAAGTAGATTCTTTTCTTTTAAATCACATCTTTTTCCTGTACCTCATATGCTTGTTACCAGTTTTTTACCATGAGAAAACCAAAACGTAGTTCTTTGGGCTTCTAAATTCAGGAAACAATTAACTATACCAATTTAACTGGCTGTAAATGCAACTGTCTCACTGAACAAAAGATTATTGTGGCCTTAAGTTGAATTCTTGTACAGCCTGGAACTGCCTGTTGTCACCTGTGGATGACTAAAGCATATCTCGTGGGGGGGTTTTTTTGAGATGTATATTAACGCAGATAGTAATTTTTCTCTTGGATGGCACCTTCTTATTGGCTGCAAAAACAATGTTTTCAGCTGCAATGCCTGACAGCTTGTTGGTATTTGCAGTTGTGTTACTAATGGCAACCCCTTGTGGGGCAAAACTGAGTGTCAGAATGTCATGGGAAAAATGAGCACAAATGACACGTGAATAAATGGAGATGTGATTGTCTCTAAAATATAAAAAAATATTTTATACTGAAAAGAATACTTTACATCTGTCACTTCTTTCTTTCCCATCATCTTTTTACGTTTAGCTTTCTTGCAACTCATCCACCTGATGTTTGCTTGTTTGCCTGCTGGGATGGCGGGGGGGAAGCTTTATGTAATTTTAACTTAAAATTGTGTGCCAAATAGTGTGGAAAGTATGTAAATTTGTGTGACTGCCTCCAAAAATGAGGAATGATGATCGGATGAACATTACTTACCCTGGTTTTTTTTTCTTTTCATGCTCAGGTCCTCGTCCAGATCACCCTCATGACGGGCATTCTCCAGCTAACAGAGAACGTTCTTCTTCGCTCCAGGGCATGGACATGGCCTCATTGCCACCACGTAAACGTCCCTGGCACGACGGACCAGGGACCTCTGACCACAGAGAAATGGATGCTCCAGGTGGACCTCCAGAGGAAAGGGGCAAAGGTAAAAAGCCCCTTGTATTGAAAACTTTATGTAACGCCGGCACATTTCCCAACAGTAGGCTTATCCAGAATTCCTTATCTGTTCAGAGGGGATAACGCTGAACTGGTAAATATTTGATCTTACCAGCTGTGAAGCTGAAGACCAGTCTTACAGGGAGCATATGAGCAGAGGGATTTTCTGGGACATCAGATCCAAATCAGCTCTCCACCATCGTATCTCTTCTTTATTGTCCTGTTCAAAAGCAGTTTTTGGCTCCCTGTTACTCCAAGTGGAAAACTCTTGTTAAGAGCTTTTTTCCCCCCCCCTCTTAATTTTCAGAATAGATTATTTGTTAATATTCATGCTTGTGCTAGTGTCCTTCAACTGAAATATCTTTTGTGTCTCGGCCTTCATTCTGTTGTCCTTTAGAAAGCTGACTTTTTTTAAGTAGTTTCTTATGAGTTCTGTGCTTGTAAGAGTGGAAGTGTGGCCATCCATGATCAGCCCAGATGTCCGTAACGCTCAGTAGCTTGTCTTCAACAACAGGCAGTAGCATGTACTGAGGGATGAGTGTTAAGAACACTGTAGGTCTGTAGCGATAGGTCCCCGAAATGCTTTCTAAACCTATGAAGATCTGTAGTTCAGCGATTTACTGAAATATTTTTATATTTAATAGCTTTTGATAGCTACCTTTTGTGTGCTTCTCTAATTGCTTTAAGGATTGTATAAACTTTTGATAACCAAACTTAACTGGGCTCTCAAATTTAATTGCAGTAGACTATGGTTTAAAGAAATAAAGGAAGGATTTTTTTTTTCTTGTTTGAAGCCTGTTGTTCACTAATATCATTTGACTGGGACAGCTGAAAGTTGATCCCTGTTATTTCTGAATGTCGTCACGTCTGACTGCACTGAACTCACCATTTCCAACCTGAAGTAGCTCTTCTCCAAGCCAGAGTTCTATTCTGTTCAGATGTTCTCTCTGGGAAGTTGTTCTGTCTGTATCTTTTACTATCCTTACTACTCTGTATGTACACTTTTCAGTTTTAATTTATCCTTTTGTAAATTAAATGGGGTAACTTGGAATTGCGTACACTATTTAAGATGTGGTTTAACCATGCATTTCTACATTTCACTTGCTTTTGTTCTGTTTTCTCCATTCTTTCCCAATAGCACCTGATGTCATATTTCCCTCTTTAACTAACTACTAAACAGTCACATGGCACTGTCGTGCAACCGGCTACTGTAACCCACAAAATACATTCTTTTGGAGTCAGTAGCTGCCTCAGAGCCTACTACTGTGTATGCCATTTCCACAATTCATCCTATTAACCTTGCACGAGTTCTTAATCCTTTTTCCTCTTATAAATCTCGGGATTGCTGTTGTCTTTTTTTTTAATGTCTTCATACTGACCACTCACTGTTAGGAAGTGCTCAGTGACAAAAGATCCTTCTCAGTTGCTTCCAAATGCTGAGCTGCCAGCCTATAGTTGAATTTTTTGTTGTTAGACCTTTGTTGCTCTGCTTCATCTTTTTTGCCCCACTGAATATCATTTCACTTCTCTTACTGTTGTCCTGAAGCTCATTTAGCTTTAACTGTATGCCAGTCCTCCTCTGCATCCTCTGCATGGACATGTATTAACAGCAGGTTTTATCATTTGTTCACAGATGTTTTTAATAAAACTCTGCTGGTAAACTCCCTCTGTATCAATATTTTTCCTTTCAAAACTGTATGTTGCGTTTGTCATTTAGCCAGCATCTTATCAAATCTGTAAGGATTCCTTCTCCAGCTCCAGTAATAATTTGTGATAACTCTATCAGATTCTTTATTGAGCTAAAACCAGTTAACTACCACACTTCTTGTGCCTACACAGCCCATTAATGTACCAAAGAAAGTTTAGAACAACAGCAGAAAGTCAGATAAACAAAATATGAAGAATACTTTTTCACATATGGGCTGTGTCACCTTCAGTTGTATTGGTAAAGTCATTTGAAGATTAAAACTTCAGGAACTATAAACTCTCTGGAACAATTTGGTCTCTTATTTTACACAGAACCAAGCAGTCTCAACAACAACAAAAAAATCACTCTTGTTTAAGTGGAGCAAAAATATCCTAATTTAGCGGTAGCACGTGTCCATAAAGCACTGTTACCAATTTTTTTCAAAATACTGGTTTTTACTTTGAGCTAATGACTTCAGGTGGGTTTTATGTTAATATACGTATCAGTACTAAAAAGATCGGTGAGAAGCAGAAAATCCTGTTCCTGGCAGTAAAAGCTCATGTATTTTATGTTCCTGGTTAGGAGAAAAACAGCATTTTTCCATCATTTCTAGCAAAATATGGAATGAAACAGTAACGTTACTCATTGTCTTCACCACTAACCTCAACTAATCCATCAGTGCAATGTCTTTGTTAAGGGAAAAAAAGTATTTTGCAATAAAAATATACAGAGAACAACAGATGGTGTTAAAGCATAAGAATCAGGCATGCCTGGCAATTTTGAGGACACCGTGACTATCACTGTTCTAACTTACTTCGTTTAAGTGATTGCTGACTGTATCAGATATAGTCTCCTTTAATTCCTGAGGAACTGCTTGATTGCTGTCCTTCTTCTGGACTGTAATGGAGACACATTTATGTAAGAAAAATCGTATAGAGGGAGGGGACATAAAATTACAGGTCTCAGCTACATTTGGTCTGCGGATGATTTTACACCGCAGAAGAACTAGCTAAACAGGTGGTATATCTGAGAAGAGGCACGGCTTAGGCTTCAGTGTCAGTAACGCATTCTGCTTCATTTTTAGGACGAGGAAATTCAGGACCGTCACAGAGGGCACCAAAATCTGGGAGGTCTAGTTCTTTAGATGGAGACCATCACGATGGATTCCACAGGGATGAAGCTTTTGGTGGAGGCCCTGCAGGAGGCAGTAACCCTTCTCGAGGAGGAAGGAGTGGAAGTAATTGGGGGAGAGGAAGTAACATGAACTCTGGTCAGTCAAGAAGAGGAGCATCTAGGGGTGGTGGAAGAGGCCGATAGAAGAGGCTTTGACTGGGTCACACCCAGTCCTTGCTGGACAGTATTTAAATGGACTGCTACTCTGGACTCATAAAGTAACCTGCAACGCCACAGACCTGGATTCTTAACTGGGATAACTGAATGTGCATTAGTTCCTAACAAGGGTCCTTTCCTAGATCAACCAACTGCTACTAGCTGCAATATTGTAGCTAGTTTTCTGTTTTGTCCTCTTCTCCCCTGTTTTCCTTACCTTCTTTTTACCTACTTTGTTTTGTGAAGAGCTGGAATTTTTTTTAAGTGTTGTGAGACATGGAGCACCTCCACAGATCTCAGCTCACCTCCAGACAGAAACTTGTTTCTATATGTACAGTTTGTCAGAAGAGTTACGTTGTTTTTGTATGAATACAGAATGTAATTTGCGCAAAAATTAACAAAAAATCAACACTGTGTGATTCTTTACTCACATATTACTATAAAGAGGGTTGTCTTTAGGCAAACTCGTGTATCAGATGCAGCAACAGAACTACCTCCTGAAATCTCAACCTTTTAAAATACTAATAGCTGATTCCTAGGTTTTTTGTTTCTCAGTTGTAAAGAACTTTCATTTTCACCTTCAGCCACATCTGTCCACAGGTTACAAGTGGTGCTGATGTTAAAATTCCAAACCATGGGAAATCACCGCTGCTTGCTAGTGTACCATCCTGAAAGAGAAAAACGTGGAACACCATTTAGAAAAAGTTGTCATAGACATAACGTGACATTTTCTGGACTGCTAGCAAAATAGACATCATGACAAATACTGTCATTCTGTGCTTTACCTGGGCAAGCCACATATTTTTGTTCAAAACAGGATCTGTTTATAGAAATTGAGGAAGCTTGATTCCTCATACGTTTAGCAGCTTGATTCGTATGGATGCGTATGTTTTACAGAGGCTGTAGGACACTGTTTGAAGATACGGGTGTTGAGCAGGATCTGGTGCATTCAAATGCCCAAAGTGCAAACTTCGATAGTTGATCACTTTCATCTTAACATTTTTAAAGCACCTTTTCTTCTTTAGGATATTGTTTCCTAGTTTTACTAGGGGGGGGGAAATGAGGAGGAGGGGTTATTCGCACTTCCTGCATTACATATTAAAGCTGCTTACCAACCAGGAGTTTATGTTTTCCCCTTATATCATTCATATGCATCATCTCCTGTCCACCAGGTTGTCAGAAAGCTCCTTTAATACCTAAAGCCTCCGTGAAAATTTGATCACGTAAGTACATATTCTAAAGCCAGCTCTCAGGAAAGTCCTACATTAGAAGTATAGGATATAATGTATAATGAAAAATATCACTGCCCAGCTCCCTCCTGCCTTGAATTTAATGTTACAATATTCAGGATAGTATGGCAATGTATTTCTGTAGCTGACAAGGCTACTGCAACAACATAGCAATACATGGCAGCTATTTTATCTGGCTTCTCATCCAGTCTAATTTACTAAAGCCTGGCTTAAGTCCTGATGACCCATCTTATTTAAACGAGGTCAGAGATGCTCAACTGCTCTTCTCTTGGTTTAGTCAGTCACAAATAGGGGAGGTTCTTATTTTTTTGATTAGTAGTGTATAAAATGGCATTTGAAAATTACAGTAATTACCTCTGATCATTAGCCAATAAAATCCTTGTTATGGGGCTCTAGAGAGACAGAATGGACTGAAAGGAATTAACTGGGAAGCTTTTGCTGAGATGCGCCTGCTATGACACGGTTTCTCCTTTGGGGGTGTGGGGATAACTGCTTTTTACCTCTGTCTGAAGAAAGATTTTGGTCACTTTTGGTATACATCAGGGAGTCGGGATCTGTCCTGAAGTTTTAATGATAAATACCAATGGTGTAATCATTAGCAAAGGGGAAAGCTTGCCATTTTGTCTTTTTTTTTAAAAAAAAAAAAAGCCCTATATATTTTTAAGGGGCTGAAAGTGACTTTTGTCTAATAAATATGTGATTTAGAGGATGAGCTTTAGTCCTAAATTGAACCACAGTCCTCTACCAAAACAATTTAGAGGGCACCTACTAAAAGGAAACGCAGCTTTCTCTATCGAGACAAGAGAGAGTATGCTTGGTTTTCCTCTGACTGCCGGTTAACTCCTTAATCCGCTGTGGTACCTGGTGTTAAGTCATATTCTTATCAAGGGGCAGCTTTTTAAATTAAGTTTTGAAATACTCCATGATCATGGAATATGTGCAAAAAAATCAGAAGAAAACTGGATAATTACCTAGCTTTTGTATAAAATCTTAGAAGATGACAGCATAGCAGGAAAGACAGAAGCACCTTCCCAAGCTGTTATACCATGACCCATGATTGCTGGAAAATGGATAAAGTTACTTAATGGAAATACACTTCTGTACTCTTAAGGACATTTTACCAGTGCTGCACGTAGAGTCCTTATGCTCTACCTGCTAGTTTTTACAGCTCCACCTTGTCCAAGATTTGTTTAATTTGATCCTGCTGTTGGGAATAAAATTAAATTTTATATACTACAGCTTAGAAGTTGTAAACAAGAGAACTGATTTAACGCTATTCACATAGCTCTGATCTACATTTTTAAGGAAAAAAGTGACCATTAGTGGAATATCTATATTGACGTCTGGTACACAAGTAGTTTTATTAAAGCCATCTATGTACATTTGAGTACCCCCATTTAACAATTTCAGTTGAATTCGGAGCAAGTATCAGGTGAAAACGCTAAACCCTAAGTAGTGATAGATGAATATTGCAGTGTTTGGCTTTATTTTGTATATGAGGCACGTAGAGTCAGTGAGGCACTGGGGCTCGGAGCCGGTTAGGCCTGGCAGTCCTGTTACCCGCAGCAGTGTAGCCCAGCCGGAGGCGCCTGGATTTGGCACCTTCCTGAGGCTGCTTGTTCTGCGCTAGCTCCGACACGCTCTCATTACCAGCAAATCCATTTTGAAAGGTCATGCTGTGACAAGTAAGCAATTCCTGCCCGACTTGAGAGAGGAAAAAAAAAATAATAAAAAAAAAAGTTCTAAGAGCTGAAGCTACCCTTTGAAAGCCCACGCATGCGCCACCTTGCAGGAGCCGTAGGGCAGCAATACCTGCAAAGCCAAGGCTCCCAGGACTAGCACCTCTCATCCGATCATCATCATGCAAGACTACCCTTAGAGTTAATGGATGGGGTTTTTGTGACCCACAGCCCCAGGAAAGTTTGTTTCACGTACTGGATGGTATTTTAAAGATGGGGTTTTTTTTTTAGAAATGCAGTTCAGTGGAGATAGTATTGGTATGCACCACTGGCCTGAGGCAGCTGACGCCTGCCCCGTGCACCAGCTAAAGCGTTTTGAGAGCGCAGGGGTCGGCACGAAACCGAGTTAACAGCAGTTAACTCCGGACGTCCAGCCCCCGGCCCGGCCCGGGGCCGCCAGGTTGTCTCCGTGTGGGCACCAGCCGTACGCACCTCAGCCGTCAGACTCGCGTTTCGGGCAGCGGGCGGCTCCGCGGGGACACCTCGTCGGCTCCGGCATCTCCCTCACGCTTCGGCGGCGGCTGCGGCAGCGGGAGACGGGGAATGGGAGGGGGGGGTTGGGGCGCCAGCTCCGCCCGCACCGCACGGCTGCGGCAGGGCGCTGTCCCGAGCCGAGGGCGGCCCGGCGGGCCCGCACCCCCACCGGCCGCCCCGAAGGCGGCGGAACGAGTTCAGAGTCACCGGCGCCGCTCCCGGGCGCCCGCCGCCGCGCATCTTCCTCGAGTAATCGGCGAGGGAGACCCAGCAGGAGCGCGGAGGAGGCGAAGAGATGCGGCGTGCGGATCCTCATCCCCGCGGCGGCCGGCGGGAGCCCCGCCGCCCCTCGGCTCACACCGGCAGCGCCTTGCCGCGGCGGCGCAGCGCGGCGCCCAGCAGCCCGGCCAGGCGGCGCAGGCCGGCGGCGCCCCCGGGCAGCACGGCCAGCAGCGCGGCGGCGGCGGCGCCCAGCTGCACGGCGGCGCCCAGCGCCGTCAGGAGGGTGCTGCGCAGCCCCAGCGCCGCGTACAGGGTGCCGCCCAGGGCGCCGAGGTAGAGCAGGGAGCCGCGGCCGGGCTCCCGCAGCAGGCGGGCGGGCCCGCGCAGCAGGGCGGCGGCGCCCAGGGCGCAGAGCGAGCCGAGGGACCAGAGCAGCGCGAACTTGCGGGCGCGGAGCAGCAGCAGCGGCGCGTACAGCGCGGCCAGCCCGAAGCAGAGGGCGGCCAGCAGCAGGCACAGCCCGCTCCCCGCCAGCCGCTGCCAGCGCGACAGACCCGGCAGGCAGGGGTCCGCCTCGGCCGCCCACGGCCAGCCCGAGCCCGCCGCCGCCTCTGCGGGGGGGGCGCCGCGGCCCGGCGGGAAGGGGCTCAGCGGGCCCAGCCAGGCCCCCAGGCCGCCGCCGCCGCTCCCCGTCTCCTCCTGCGAGCAGCGGGCGGGCGGCGGCGGCGCGGGGGCCGCGCTGGAGCCGCCGGCGGCGGCGACCTTCGACTGAGCGAGGTACTCCTGCAACTGCCGGCCCAGGTCCGCCATGGCGAGGCCGGGGAGCGCTCAACGGGCATCACAACGCGCCGCCCGCCCGCCCCGCCGCCATCTTGCCGAGTAGCTGCATCCGGGTTAGCGGCCATCTCCGACGGCCCGCCCTGGCGGGGGTGGTGCTGGGGCGGCGGGCGGGCCCGCGCGGAGGAGGCGGCGGTTGAGGTGGTGCTGAGGGGAGCGAGCTCTCCCTCTGCCGCCGCTTCTTCCCGCCCGCCGTGTTGCGGGGGAAGGAGCGCGGAGGCGTGTGGGGCAGGGGCTGCCGCGGCCTCTCGTCGCTGCTGCTGCTCCTCGCTAAGCGGCTGGAGGGGCCTGGCCGCGGCGAGCGGTGGCGGCTCACGGTTTTAGCAGCTGGAGGGAAGGTGGTGTCACGTTCCCGGTGTAGTTTGGTAGGAGGAAGATGGTGTGTGAGGTGGGTGCAGCTCGCAGGGAGGCGGCAGGCGGAGGAAGGGCGGCCCGGGGAGGGCCCGGCGGCGGGAGGCCGAGTGCTGCGCTGCCCCTCCCGGCAGGGAGCCGCCGCCTCAGCCCCGGTGACCCCGGCTGCTCGCTGGAGGAGAGCTGCTAGAGCAGAGACCTGAGGTGTGGGCACCCAGAAACACGGGGGATGCAGAGCTGAGTTAAGAGCTTGTCTGTTTGTCCCTGCGTACTCGGCCAAATCCGTTATGTTGTTGGCTGTTTAAGTTGACCTATTACCCTTTCCTCAAGTGACTGTTAAAGTAAGAACATCCAATCAATACTTCACCCTGGTTTAAGTAAGTAATAAAAAATAGCAAATGCTAATTTAACCTGTATGCTTCTAAGTGTTTACTGTAGGGCCAAAAAATGAGATGTTTGGACACCAGGAAACACAGAGGGCACAGAGTTTCTGTCGTCAGCCCAAGCTTGAAACTACCCATAGCAATGGTGAGCCGCATCGCCCTAGGCTACTTTATGAGGTGCAGAGAAAGTTTAAAATTGCTTTTGAGCAGGCGCTCCCTGTCCCGTTTGGTGGCTCGCCTTAGCATTGGTATATTGTGCATTGAGACACCTCAGAGAACATAAAACTGTAAGTGCTCAGGACAAAGTTTGATCATGGGCAAGAAGGGATTAGATGTTAATCGAAACCATTGCTCTTGGATGGGTCCTCATTAGGGAATGCGATCCCTCAGACTCTCAACAGCGAAGACTGCCATCTCGCCCTTTCCTGGAAGGGCCTTCCAGATGTGTTTCCTGCTGCCACGAAGGTGAAACACGCCATGGGGCCGTTTCCCCTGGCATGGGGACATGCAGCAAGCATGGCGGCCTGTCGCTGCTGCTTTGGTCACAAGAAGAAGCATTATGTCAATGCGGTTTATGTCAGATATAACTGTACCCGGGTAACGGCTGGTGGCAAAGCCGTGCCGACTGCGTTTCCCCTCCGCGCCGGGCTCACGTTAGCTGCCGGAGGGGCCCTGAGCCGCCGGGCATGCCGGTGCCCCGGCGGGAGGCGGTGCGCCCCGCTGTTGCCTTACTCGGTGTTTCTTTCCCTTTATAGGAAAAGTATGCGCGGGGCCGGGGGGGCTGCCCTGAGTCACCGGGGGCCGCGGCTCCCGCCCACGCCCAGGGGGCCCGGGCCGCCGGCGGGCCGCGCCGTGCCGGGGCGGGGTTTGTGCTGCCCGCCGGGGCTCGCTGGGCCCGCAGCCGCCGCGCCGCCTGTCCCGCCTCGCAGCCGCTCCGGGGGCGCGCCGCCATGACCGGCAGGTAAGGCGGGGGGGTTCGGTCCCGCGCCCCCGCCCCGACGGGCGGTCCTGCCTTCGCGGCCGCTGTGGCAGGCAGCGAGGGGCGGCCGGCAGCCCCGGCGTGCGGGGGTGAGCCGGCGGCGTGGCCGGCAGGGAACGGCCGGGGGGAGCACGTTCCCCGCGGGCGGCTGAGGGCGGCTTCCGCAGCGCTGGCGGCTCCGTGCCGCGGGGGCCGGAGCCTGACCCCGCGGGAGAGCGCAGCGAGGGCTGCTCCGCCGTGCCTTACCCCTGCGACGGGGCACGGCCGGGGCGGTGGGAAGACCAGAAACAGAGCTGGGAAGTTGCGGCTGCGGGTCTGAGCAGCGGCTGCCCCGCAGACCGGGCTCCCGCTGTGCCCCGCACCCCTGTGCCTGAGCTCCGCGCTGCCCCTCTGCCCGCACGTTCACTCCCCTCTGCTTCGGGCTGGCCTTGGAGTTCCATGTTCCAAGAGCTGTTTAAATCTGCGGCTTCATTTCCTCACACGCTGTCTGACACTGGGGAGCTCTGTAAAGTTATCTAATTGACAGATGTAAATGAGAAAAGCAGTGGGGAAAGCATTTACTCATATCTTCCAAGAGTTTGCACAAATGCTTTAGTGTCTCCAATCACTTTATTCTCTCATCTGTAAAATAAACCCCAGACACTATAAAGCAGTTTGTGAAAACGAGCTTGCTTTTGGAGAATGTCTTGAAGATGAAAAGCACAAAGAAGTAATATTAAAATTAGTAAGGTGCCTTTTTTGGGATAGTCATCCTCCTGAATCCTACCATCGTTAGTGCAACCCTAAAGCATTGCTCTTCATGACTAGCAATACTGAAATGGATCCAGAGTAGTTTGTGTGTAAGTATTCATTTTTCTTTCGTGTGAAGTCTTGATGTTTGTATTATGCAGCTTTTATGACTATTTGATGTAGATCATGTTTTGTGGGTTGTTAGGTATGAGAACATACTATATAATTGTTACATCCTCATCTGTGATTTGGGCATGGGTTATTTTTGCTTTCTGTGATGACAAATTGATGGTGGGCGGTTGTACGTGCTCAAAACACTTCCGTATTTTGCCCGCTGTCTTTAGATTACTTTGTCTTTTCTATCTTAATGGTCCCTTTTTTGTTCTTCAGACATGTGAGGTATTTATTTACAAGTTTACATTAATTTCCTTATGAGTAGAGGAAGACTCAAGAGTCTTAGGTGTTCACAGGTCACGGGTGCCCATGAAGCTTCTGAGTGGGTGGGATGGGGGAAGAATTGTGGGTATATGAACTTAGCTGATTTTATTTTTGTAGAACTGTGGTGTAGTACTGTTTAGAATTACATATTTACCTCAGGTGAAATCACTCAGCTGCAGAGGGCAGTGGGAAATGGCTGTGGACAATAATCCTTGTTACCTTCTTAAGCTGCTTCCTCAGACACCTGCCTGTTAAGGTACAAGGCTGCATTCAGCGAGAAGCTGTGATGTGAAGTGTGAGGCTTGGTAGAGAGTTCCAAGGTAGCTGAGGCACTGCAGCGTGTGCAGTTCTTCAAAGTAATGCAAGATTTCTGTCTTCTTTCCTCGGATGTGCTTCAGAGGGTTGTTAAAATGAGCAGGCCTTGGCTTTAGCTTTTGAGAAGTGATTGCAAGTGCTACTTAACATCTCAGAAGTGTTTGTCTTGGAAGGTTTCTAAATTTCTGTCTGCTGTCATTCATAGGACAGAATGATTAACTATTCAATCAGAGAAGTTTCTCATAACTGTAATTCTACTGGCTTTTTACCTCAGTAAGAGTATAATCCTTTTGGGGTAGCAGTTTCCCAGCAAAACAAAACCTGTGCTTTTCAGTGTCTCTTAAATGTTGCACTGCTCAGCACCTTGCATGACCCATGCCATTTGACAAAGCACTGCGTTTAGTCTTGTTTGCAGTCTGGGGCAGGCTCCTAAGTAATTAGAAAGAATTCAGCATCAACAATATACTTCCCCGAGATCCACCCACAGGTCACTCTACTGAACCGTGGGCAGATGTTGCTCCGTGTTTGTTACATGGTAGTTCTTAAATTAGGTTGATATTATGTAATCAAACGTTCTCCAGCTTTTGAGATTCAGGGGTTTCAGGGTTCTGGAAGGAGATGAACTGTTTCACAGCTGGGGCATCTCCACCATATGGATCATTAGGAACCTTCCAGAGCCAGGAATGTGACATAGATGTGCCTCTGGTCTTGAAACTGTTGACACAGGGAAGGGAGTGATTTTGTTGTGTTAAAGTGAGGAAGGCTAGGCAACATGAAGCACTGACACATTATTCTTTTTAACTTCACCTTTCCTTTGAAATTTAAAACACGGTCTCTTCCAGGTACTATGATTACTGATGCCTTATTAGTAATTAAGATAGATGAAAAATAACTCCTTTTTGTTTTTAAGTGTTCTGACCCATTTAGCTGCAGAGGGTGTCTCCTGAATTTAAACAGCTGCAGGGATCTGATTTGTTGATTTTTAGCATTAGGGAAAAACTATAATTCCAGAAAATACAAAGAAAGATGTGCACTTCTGTGTATTCATAATAGAAAAATATTAAAAATAGGTGACTATTTAGCAAATGAAATTCAAGTATGACATGTATCATGAGCTACACTTGTTACAATGTGAGGATTGTGTTTTGTTAGAGAAGACTGATAAGTAGTTAATTGAAATTTGCAAACAGTAATTCTGACTGCCACTCTTGGCTGAGCTAATTTATTTTTCTGTGTCCTGTCTGAAGTGGCTATTATAGTCCTTAATTTCAAGAGCAGTCTCTGGTTTAAAGGGATAATGTTAATTCAAAATAAAAAAAAAAATTAAAAATATCCTTTATTTGAATGTATCTTTTCCAACTAAGATCCAAAGGTAATAGGACAGAAAGAAATTGAAGAGATATATGTATTTTAGTTGTTTAACTACATTTGGACATAAACTCTGTGTAACAGGTAATGTGTTATATATAAAATAAGTACGTTTCTAAGCAGCATTTCTATATTTTCTGGTGTTAAGAAATATAATTTATGTGATTTTTGGTGCTTTTAGAAGTATATTGTGGTACTTACCAAAAAATAAGTGAAGGCTGCTTCTATAGTTTGTATTTGATGTCTTTGGTCCATCTCTCCATTTTGATTTTGGCTTTTCAAGGATAGTTGGGGTGGGGGCATCAGTTGGTTTTTTGTTGTTTAGGATTTTTTTTGCTACTGTTTTTTTTTTGTTGTTGTTTGTGATGGACTTAATCCTAAGAAAGAGGATCAGTGAATGGCCAGTGAACAAAAACATTATCAAATGCCCAAAGTAGAAAATAAATCAGAATTGAAGATAATTTATTTTAAGACTTCACTGCTGTGGTATTGACTAGAAAACATGAGAGTAAAAATTGTCTGTGCTGTTTTATATAGCCTTTAGAAATTAATCTACTGCAAAGCCCAAGGAAAAATGTTTCCTAAGTGCATGTTTCAGGGCATAATTATTTTTGTAAGAAATTTTTGTTATCACTGTACTTGGTCTAATTGGGATCTGGATACGCCTATGTACTTCCTGCAGTCAACAAAAGAAGAACAGCTGCATTTACAGATACGCTTTATTGATTGTTCCTAATCCAGTTGAGGTAAGAAATAAGAGTATATTATTTTCAATTAGGCTAGCATTTTAATAGGTGCTTTTTAATTCAGTTGAGAGCTGCTGCTGTGCATGTGCTCCATTTTATGAAGCAATTGCAAGTAAAATGGTTTGGAAGAGGAGAGAGTATAAAGGTTGATAATACTGAGAAAGGTTCTGAGCACTGACTAGAAAGTACCACTATCGAACTAAGAGAGGTCTCAGCTCTCTGAGTTATAAGCAGCCATTTCTACTCTTCTGGGCTGAAAAATGTGGTTTTAATTGTATTATCCTTCCATAAATCTGCTCTCTGAGGCTCTCTAGATAAATATTAACTTGTTGGAAGATCCATAGTAGTCTTTTCTGGGGACGTAGAGGTGCTTCTCTGAGGAGAACTACTTGTTAATGCCTAGAAGTCGTCTAGCTGCTTTCTTGTATGCTTTGGCCCAGAAAGTAACCAGCTGTAAGATTTTGGCATCGACCCTGTCTCTTAAAAGTGATCTGTCAAGAGGGAAAGAAAGAATGAAAACGCATGGTTTTGTTTTTATGTTCGAGGCAGCAAGAGAGGAGTGAGCGAGTGAGCTTGTGTTGAGGGGTGGGAATACAGGATGGTTATTGTTTTGATGTTTTTCCTTCAATCCCCTTATCTTCCCTTTGAAGAAGAGTGTCATACTTTTCTATGGAAGAGTGATTATCTGAAAACCAATAAAATCATGTTATATGAGTCAGCAGGGTAAAAGCTCAGGTGTTTGAGAGAGACGGAGATTTTTAGCCAGCTTGCTTAAGGTTAAGGGAGAGTAATGTTGCGGTGACTTAATATTTTACTTTGTGCTAAAAGTAAAAAGGTGATTTAATATTGCATTTTAAAAGTGGTTTATTGCTCTACAATTTAAAAGGTCAGGAAAAACACTCAGTATGGAGGACATTTTTCTTCTGTTCCATTTACATCATAAAGTGGAAATGGATAAAAAGCAGACATGCAGTCTGAAAGAAATGATAGTGGCAGATTACAGGAGCGATGAGGAGCCTGAAGCTCTCAATGAAATGTGGGGTGAATTGTACATTTTGAGGTTACTGATCTCTGGTTTTGCGAGTGATGTTCTTTCTTTGTGTGCCTGTTTTGCTGGGTCCCAGTAAACCCTTCTGTTTTTCTTTAAAGGACAGAAGGGATCTCTGCTGGTTAATAATATTCATTTAGTACTTATGAAGTCATCGCTTCTCTCAGTTTTTTTTCCTCTGTAGCTTGCCAGGCTGTAGTCATGGAATATATTTCACTCTCATGCTACAAGAATCCTAATTTTTTTAATATAATTTACTGAAAAATAGTTTGTTGGTAATGACTCTTGAGACGTTTTTCATGGTGATGCTGATCAAATGACACTGACTCAGATGCTCCCATCCTCCACTCCTTTCCCTTTGTTCTCTTAAAAACTGACTTCCGTATGCTCAGATTTTTACTGTATTCTCAGATTTTTACTCTTTCTACCCCCCTACACCGGGCCCTAGCCATTTGTGCTGTGTGATGCTCTTTCTGTCTTGCAGGGGCGGGTGGAGAGGGGGAGAAGTAGAAAGGGCAAACTCCTGTTAGAGGGCCCTGTTCGGTTCCCAGCAGAGAGCTCTGGAGGCTGGAATGCCAAGTATGTTCCTTCTCCCTGCTTCCTCACCCTCCGCTGCATGCCACTTCTGCAGGCTGGAGTGTGTCCGGAGAGCAAAAGTCTTCACGGTTTTATTTCTTGGAATATGCTTTATCCAGATGAAGGGAACAGTTCTTTTTGCAGTTTTTGCAGTATCCTCAAGACACTGTGTGATGCAGCAGCCTGCAGGGAACCACCTTAGAGATGCCAGGGTCAGATACTCATGTGCAGTAAATGAAAGTGTTTGTTGTCAAGAGATCTAGTAATCTGTTTTGCTCTTCTGTGTTTCTCTGTTGCTTTGATCAGAAAGTCTTCTTGAATTAAGTGGATTAATGATGTGAAGACTCAGGATATTATTTTTTTTTAATCTCATGAAATTGACAGAGGGACGTCATGCAAGTTAACACAGAATGAGCTGCTGATGTAGACTCAGTGTACTGCCTTAAATAGGTAATTACTAGTGGAATACAGGAAAGAGGTTGTCTGGTCTTTAAGACTGTAGCGCAATTGCAGATCAACTGTAAGAAACAATGCTCGAGCAGGGGTCTATGCATCCTGCTTTAGCTCTTCTAAAACGTAAAGGCAACTCCCAAAAGGAAGGTGACTCATTGAATATCAGTGTTGCTGGTGTTCGTTCCAGTTGTGTCTCTGCATTCCCCTTCACAGTGGCCTTGGGTGCCATGGCTGGGCTCAGACTCCGGGGGCTGGCATCCTCCAAACTTTATCAACGCCGGCAGGATCGGCTAAGTGGCACAGGGTCACTCCTGAGCACCAGGACAGATACAGCAGCTGGGATACGTGGGTACGTCTCTGAGATGAGAGGAATGGTGGTGGTGAAGCATTTTCCAGGATTTGATAGATGTTTGGTTCTGGTGGGGGAGGCTTTTCATTTAAAGCATGAATTATCTGCACGCAGCCAGAGGGGATGAAGTCTGTTTATTTTCATTTCCAAGTAGATTACGAAGAAAAGGACTTTCCTGATGAGAATGCTTTCAGTTTTTAACAATAACAGGAAAGCAACAATGGAGAACCTTTCCCGTTTCGAAGCACTGTATTAGTGTTCAGGACCAACGTTAGTGCTAGTGGCGTTAGTGGTGAAGTATTTAGGCACGGTGGGAATAAAGAAATGGTGAAATACAGTGATTTTTTGAAATGTTGATGACATTCTACTGCTCCTTGATTTTTTAGTGCTCAATAGTCCATTTCTTCACCTGTACTGTTAATAGCAAGCTAGTTTTTGTAAATAACTCCAGTCCAGTAGAAACTGAAGCTTTGAGTGTATGTAGCTGCTTCTTAAGATTATTTAGAACTCATCAACCAGAGCTTCTTAAATCTGCCCAGATGATTCCTTTGCTTGATTTGATCATTACTTTTCCTGTGCTTCAGATTAAAATTTTATTTTCCTTCTCAATATTCATTGACATTAATTTTGGGCAAGAAAGAAATTAACAGGAATTAAATGCAACCTAGTTTCTTGCATTTTGGGAGAGCTCTGAGCTGCAGCAGCAATATTGGATCTGAAGTCTCTGTGACTGGGGACAGCAATGAGCATGCAGGAAAGGAGATTATTTTTTTCCCTAGCAGTCAGAAGTTTTGAATTTCAGTCTTTTCTTAGCAGTAGATAGACCTGATGTTTACCTGGAATTGAGCAATTGGTTCGGCTTCTCAGTTTGAACCGTGGATCCCTCGCTAGAACCCTACTTTCCCCACTGTTTTCCTTTTAGCCTATAGCTATTAGTCAGTTTGTAAATTTTCAGGTTTTCCTAAACAAAGTTGTGGGTGTGAATGTATGAGAATTTAGTGAGCAGGGGAGTAAGAAGGCGGTGGAAGAAACGGTGCTGCCATTGAGTGGAGAGGGTGCTGTTCAGGAAGGGTAAGAAGCATAGAAGGGACCTGTGAGAGAAAAGAAAACGAACATTGAAAAAGCAGCCATAGAACACAAGCAGTAGAGTGTGAACTTCAGTATGGGAGGGATGAGGAGATAAATGCCCAGACATAGTCATCTCGTATTGTCAAAATATAGTTTGCATTCAGCTGTTTATCTGTGTTTCATTGTAACCTGTAAGAGCCTTCCAGAAAGAAGGTGAATGCACAATGGTTTTTTTCTCCATGATTTAAAATTATTATTTCTAATATTTTTTTCTAAGTTTGTAAACATGACAGAGACTTTTCAAGCCTTGATTTTGTTTTTTTTTTTCAAATCAGTGTTTAAAACTCTCTCTTAAGTACACATACTTAATCTGCTAGGTGGAAATAATGCCCTTTTCTGAACAGCATGTTTATAGTACTCAGCGCCACACTGGTATGGTTTTGCAGGAGAACAGGGTTAGTTCTTGTTTGCCTTCTATGTCAGCTAGATTTCAGGAGCTGGAGCTTGGTGTTTGGAAAATGCTTATCTGTGTGACAGCTCTTGTTTTAAACCTACGCTATTGATGTGCTATGTGAAGCTGCTACAGGAGGTGATCTGGGCATTGCTGACATAGCACTGCTGACAGCAATGATTCTCCAAGTGTACTGCATCGAGCTTGGGCATGTTAGTAAGTCTAGGAAGAGCGGAGTGTGGCGGGGAGCTCGCTCTGAAGCCGAGCACAGCTGGGGCTACAGGGATATAGCGCTAGGCAGGAGAATGCTCAGAGGCTGATACTGCGCTGTGTTGAGGGAGAAAGGCTGTGTATGTATTGCTGCGGTGTTGTGTACAGAGCAAGGCTTGCATATAAACTGTGCGCTGGCAGAATTTGTAATAAGCCCAGTCAGGTTCAGAAGAAATAATTTTTGCAGCTGGCAGAGTGATTTAGGGAGGAATTGTCTAGATAGGTAAATGCAATACATTTTTCACATCATAGTTCAGGATGCAAAGTAAGCATAGAGCCACGTAATTTGTTTTTACTCAGCAGATGACAGCGCTGAAGATTCTAATCTGTTTGGGAATTTTGTGTCCTGAATTATTTGTATTATATCCACAGGTTTTGAGCTACTGATAATTTTTGCTTCTCCTTCCTGATAGGTCCTGATAGTTTATGTCCTTTCTTCAGGCAGATGAGAGTAATCCAAAAGTAGTGTTGCTGCTAGTGGATGCTAATGGATGAACACGTTTGGGAATGATCTGTCCTATCGGTGCTGGTAAACAGACATCACATTTCGCTCCTTTGAGATAACGGAAGTGAATTAGAGAAAGATTAAATGTGTATAAGAAGTTATTTATGAAATAGACATTGTGGGTGAAGTGGTACATGCTTGATAAAAGGGTGTTTTTCTTGTGTAAGAGGTATAACCCATTTTAAACCCCTACATTTCTTTATGTTGTTGATGTTTCCCTGGGCTGAGTGAACACTGCTAAATGTGTGTCTTTTTAAGAAATTGGTCATGGTTTACTGGAAATAAGTATTGCATTGTGTTGAGAGGGACTACCAAGTACCCATGGCATAGCATTTTTTTCTGTGTGAATACTGACAGACTTGCAGTGCTGCTGCTGGTCCTAAAGGTCTGCCTGATGGTGGCTTCTCCTGCAGGCCAACCTTACAGACATTGTATTCTGGTCTCAGCTGCGGTGTGTGGAGGAGTGGAATTTTTTTTAAACCCCTGGCTTCTACAACTAGCAAATTGCTGTTGCTGGTAGGTCAAGGAGAAATAAGGAGCCGTCAAGATTTTTTTCCGTATTGTGACCATAAGTTGCATTTTTATGTTTTTCTTAATTATCCCTGTGTAGTAAATAAGAACATAAGCTCTGATTTTTACCTTAGCTATTGGCATCTATGATATACACAAGTGGTGATAGCTTTCTAGGTTTTTGACTCTTTACTGTCCTAGGCACCTGTGTGTGCATACATACTAGAAATTACTATGTAAATTTTACCATACTGTGATATCTTCTGTATACACTAGTTTCTACTGGTAGACTAGAACAAGCAGAGAATACCTTTCTAGGATTCCTGAGCGTAGGTACAGTGCCTGTCTGCTGAAGTTTGGACAACGCCCTGGACTCTTGTATCTTGAAATGTTGTCTTCCTTTCTTTTTGTAGTATCTGTAAGGTTTTGGGTCATCTCTGTATTAAAGTAATTCTTCATGTAGCGTTGTGATGAAGAACTCTTTTTTTGACACTGAAAACAAAAAGTTTTCGAGACCAGTTAAAGAAATCAGGGGGTTTTGGACTGGGCTTTTCTTACAAGTGTTCCTTGCACCTGCAGTTCCCTTCTTGGACCTGATAGTCTGAGACTGTTCACCTGTTCTGGTTGTCTAGTTGTCTGGTTCATTTTGTCTTGCATCCGTGTTTGAGAATCTGAATCCTGCTGATGTGAAGGCTGGAGCTTCTGTTCTATTATCCTAGCAGTGCGAGTATTAATTTGCTTTTTTTTCCCCTCAACCTGGCACCAGTGCTAGAAACCTGTGGACAGATGTTTTAAAGAGGAGGTAGCAGTATAGAAGCTGTAGCATTTTAGCTAGCTTTCTTGGTATTGAAGTCCAACACCCCACCCCCCCTTTTTTTTTCTGTAGTAATACAGGCCCGATTTACTGAATCTGTATGAGAGTATGATATAAAAATATGACATTTGCTATCCCAAATAGATATGAAACCACTGTTCTTGGAAGATAGATCCCTATTGACTTGAGTGGTATAAGAAGGTAAAAGGTTTTCAAATCTTTCTATACTGCCTGTACCTGTGGCACAGAATGGGTCTCCTAATTAACTTCCACTTCTTATAAAGAAGGAATTTTTCTTTTTATTTTTCAATGTGAGAGTAATGCTGATGCTTTACAGTAAATACTTCTGGGAAGTCAAAGCATGTGAAACCTGCACCTAATTATAATGGTAAATAACTAATTTCTGTGAATTAGGTACTTTGACAAAGATAATTTGTTAAAGATATGGCATGTGATAGTGAAAGATTGGAAAAAGCATTGTTTGAGCACTGGTATTCTTTGGATTTGCACAGGACAGGATAACTTCAGGATGTTGAGCTAGTTGTGTTTTAATAGCCTTTCCTGTCTTTGTGTCACCAGCTTATTGTTAAAACAGAGGAAGATTCTGTATTTTACCGAATTGCAAAAAAATCAGTGAGCAAACAGACTAGAATACAATATTGGAGACTGTCCTTTGTGGGAGAGATTCAGATCTAAATATCTTAGGATTGACACAGCAAGTCTAACTTTCCTGGTCATTCTTGGCACCACCATCAAAAAGATGGTTTTGGTGATGCTTTTCCTCTCCCCATGCTGCCGACAGAAGTGGTTTTGCAGCAGTCTAGTAAACCGAATCCTAAAACTGCTCTGATTTAGAACTTACCTCCCTCCCCCTTCCAGCCTCGGTTAATTTTAACCTTGAGCTAGTTTATTAAATGCTTGGTTTTGCACAAGGAAGAGGGCACGCGGGAGTGTGTAGTTGAGGAAGATTCTTGTAAGAAACTATGGCATACGTGAAGGTAAAACTTGAATAAATGCAAGGTTGTACCTTGAGGGTAATGCCAAAGTTGCAAGTTTTAGCTGAGGTGCAAAAGAATAAAACATCTTAAGTAAAAATGGATGCAAAGTCATGAATGAAAAGAGAACAGAAGTAAAACTGGAGCTATGTTTGTCAAAGAGCCACAGCTGCTGGTTTGTGTTACAGGAGACGCATTGGGCAGGAGCTGATGTGTGATTTAGTTGTCTCCTGTATGACTCTCCTCAACAAATTTCAACTGGGTTTTAGCTGAGGCAGAGAACTGTGTTACTTTGTGTACGGGTTCTTTTATTTCTTACTGGACTAAAAGTTTCTCTCATATATGAGTAACAAGTCACAACCATTAGCTCATTTGCATTGTGGCATTTCTTGGACAGCTCAGGCTGTATCACAGTCATCTTTCTTATGCCTTTGAGGATATCTTGCTGACATCAACCAAGTTGTTCTGGCTCAAGAGTTTTGAACTTTTTTTTAGTTTTCCATTTCCAAGTCATTGAGTGCTTGTTCTATTTTTTTGCAAAATGATTAGTGATTTTTTTCACTGCTTATCATATTCTGTTGTTAAAAAAGTATTAGGGTATTTTGAACAAAATTCCATAGCTAGGAGTTGGACCTTTTTCATCATTGTGCATCATCAGAACAGTAAATAAACTCTTGGGACTCTTGATATTCTTTTGCTTTTGCAAATGAATGAGGTAAGTTAATTTTTTTGAGAGTTAAAAATTAAATCCAAAGTTGTACTTCATGCTAAGGGAAGACAGTGAGAACACAGAACAATAGTGCGTCTGACTTCCACTAAGAATTTAAATTTCCCAATAGATTTTGTATTGTTTAGAAGTCAGGGTTCACTGGGAGGTTGCTCTGCCTTCAGAGCATCTCTGTGTCTCCACAGTACTCTGCCTTCAGCCCTCAAATGCTGCTTTCAGAACGGAGGCTCCTGAAAGCCCTATTCTTGGGAGTGAGTCCTTACATCTTCATTATCTTTCAGCCCACACAACTATGGGACTTGTGTGAGAATCTCTCCCAGGATAGGTGTATTCGGTAGCGTTTGGTGTGCACTTGCACTGTGTTTAATGCAGGAAGACAGCTGTGCAGGCTGCAGGCTGTCATTGTGGTGTACTGTAGTCTGGGCAGCAGCTCTGTTCTTACAGAGTTCAGCCAGCAGGTAGCTGGTAGCGGCAGGAATTGGTGCTGTTCCTTTCCTAGAGTGCTGTTAAAGTCCATTTGGAGAAAGAAAAAGAAATTGGGATTTTTTTTTAATGTTCATTTCATGTTTATAAAGCAAAACCCCTAACAAACGCAACCCTAGGTCATGCTTTGTTGTTCGTGTGTAGGGTGTACTTGACGTTATGTAGGAAATTATGAGACTTGCTGGAATGCCGTTTTGCCTGGTTTTCTTCTGTAACCCAAAGGAGCTTTTTCACTGCTGGTGACGTGAAGCTCTTTTAATCCTGGTTGCTGGGTAGCTCAAGTCTTAGAATTCAGGCATCAAATTTTTTAAGAGGGAAAAAATACTTGATGGGGGAGATCGTATTTTCAAGTCCTGGTACACATTTGCATTACGGAACTGGAAGAGTGGCTATTGAAAACTAAGCCGATTAGGTCTCTTGGCTTTGCTGCAAACACTGATGTTTTTGTGTTGATCTGTTGCTTTGGTAGTCTGTTGGGATAAAATGTTTCTTTAACCTATGATCTCTAATTTATGAAATTACAGGATTTCCTGCTTATCCATAATTCCAGTCCATCTCTGTTTTTTTAAAGCTCCTTCATACTGCAAAAGGCAGCAAGTTTTAAAAAATTTCTGCTAAATCGGCGCTCCGTTCTTGAAACTAGTACCAGCTCCCATGATGTTTGCCACCCTTTGAACTGCAGTGGCAGAAAGAAAGTATATTTTTACAGAGCGGTCCCTCAAAGTCACAGCACGGGATGTTTGTGCAGGCTACAGATGTGGTACGTTTGACTCAGCAGAGCCAGCTGAAGCACAGGGCTGGGTTTGTTGCCTCAGGAGTATGAGGCTGCTGCCTGTGCTGCTGCCTGCACTGCTACCTGCTCCTTTTAGTTGTGCTCAGAGCACAAAGCCCTGGCGTACAAACAGTGGTGTGTTTTTGTAGGGGTGTCTCTAACCAGAGGAAAAAGAACCTTCTGCTAGTGGAACATGTGGATTTTACTGTTTTCTATGAAGAGGTGTGGAAAGCAGCATGTCAGGTGGTAGAATAACAATGGCAATGGCAGTTCAGTTCAGAGTAGCTTTGAATATAAAAAGAAAGAAAAAAATCTTTTAAACCAAGCTATCATTCATTTTATGTATACGTTATGTGCTTCAGGAAAACTATTACACAAATATTTAAGAGATTTGTAACATGGTAGAAATTTTTTGTACTCCCACCTATAAAATTGCTATCTTTCCAGTCAGAGAATTCAGAAGGTGCCCAGAAGGCATACAATAGGTTTTCTACACCTATAAGTGTAGCAATATTGAATTTATGTATCACTGGATAGTCTGGTGGTTAAAAGAAAGGTCCCATTGCAACAAGAAACCGAGACTCTTTGCTTATAATTTTTTCTTCTTTTGATTATATTATAAAATCATATGATATATGATTTTAAAACTGCATTCTCCTAGTATATAGAGAACTTAGATTACCATGATGGCAAGCGTGAAAGTTTTGTGAAAGAGGTTAGGGTTGTTCTGCATTTTAGGTGAGATAGAGGAAATGCCTTTTACATGATTTGTCAGTGTGGTTTTGGGGTTTTTTTTTTTAGCTTCACTTTCTGAGGAAATGAAGTTAATCTATTTCCCAAACCAGCCAGAGAGACTTCTCTCTACCCATACCTTTTTAACACTTTGACAGTTTCAACTGATTTATTAGGAGGACAGAGGCATTGTATGCAATTATTTTCCTATTACTCTTGTGCACATAAGCTGCTGGGTAGAGGGGGAAATGCTGTTAATTCCTGCAACGAAGGGGAGACTGCAGCTGGATATCAGTGCTTATTACACACCAGAAAATCCTCAGAGGTGCACATCCCAGGACCAGAAATCCTATGAAGTCAGGATCATTGTGTTTGCTACTCTGAACTACTGATTTATTTAAAATTGTGGATATTTGGTGTGAGCTATTAGCAGGATGACATAATGGGGCAAAAGACTGGTGAAGCAGCCGAAAGCATGCAGTAGGTAAGTCTGCAACATGAGCTTATTCTGCCACGTGTGAGTTGCAAGAACATTATTTCTAACTGATGTCAGTGCTGAATTGACTCATTGACCTTTTTTTTTTTTTCTTCATGTAAAAGGAAGTTTAAAGAAGTGGAAATGTTGCGTTCATAGATGTTGGGGAAACTTGGATGATATGATTATACTCATGTGATTGGCTGTGACATTGCTCATGTTCTTATTCCTGTCTTTATTCCAGTAATATGTCTGATGCTCTCGCAAATGCAGTATGTGAACGCTGCCAGACTCGATTTGATCCTGCAGAAAGGATTGTGAACAGCAATGGGGAGCTCTATCATGAAAACTGCTTTGTCTGTGCTCAGTGTTTTCGTCAGTTCCCAGATGGACTTTTTTATGAGGTGAGTTCTCATACTGTGTGTAAGAGAAGAGAAACAACTGAATTAAAATGCAAGGAATTAGGTGAAAATTCTGGCAGAAATATGAATTTCCATCTTTCTTGCATGTTTAATTTCTTAGCCCTAAACCTTTGTTGATTGTTTTTTTAAAGGGCTTCAGACTTCATTTGCTTTTTTTTTCTTCTCACACGCTCCTTCCTATATATCAGTAACAACAAAAACTGTATGCTTGCTCTTCGAGTAAGAGGCATTTCAAAAGGAAAATAGAAAATGTTTCTTAATATTTCATTAGGCATAAGTGGTTTTTTGTCTTTTTTTTTAGACTTTTTATACTAAACTTTTCCAATTGGGCAACTGAAATTGGTGAATCTATTTAAAAATTAGGTTGAATTGTTTTTACAGAATACGTGCAAGCACATATTTTGAATAGCACATTCTTTTAAACATGCTGCATTCTTAATTTGCTGTGAGTTTTAGCCTCATGTGGGAGGGGTAGCTCTGAATTACATGAGTAAATCAAGACGTAAGAGTAGCTCAGTTACTCATGAGGACTCCTTCTCTCTTGTTTGCAGTTTGAAGGTCGGAAGTACTGTGAGCATGACTTTCAGATGCTGTTTGCTCCTTGCTGCGGGGAATGTGGTAAGATGTGGTGCATGTCAACACTGTAGGGTAACAGCTACAGGGCCATGCAAACCTCCCACCGTTGCAGTGACATCCATCCAGCCCTGGCCTGGGATTGTTGAGGTCATTTTAAGGAGCAGAAGCTCTAGAAGGAAACAAAGCATGATACCAGCAGTGATTTAGGGTATCCTGGTTGTGGGAATAATTAGGTTTATAATTAGGGTTTTCAAAGTTAGACTGTAATAGTTCTTGTGGAATTAAAGTTGGAAGGATTAGGGCAGCATACTTTTGATAAGACTGCTTTCTGCATGCATCTCAAGGTGTTGCTTTCCTTTTGCAGGTGAATTCATTATTGGACGTGTTATCAAGGCGATGAACAATAACTGGCACCCAGAATGTTTCCGCTGTGAGCTCTGTGATGTAGCACTTGCTGACCTGGGTTTTGTGAAGAATGCTGGCAGGTAAGATAGAGCAGGAGCTCTGAAAGTTTTATCAGAATGTTATTGATACAGTAGCGAGATGTTGAGAGTGGTCAGTTAGTTGTACACGAGAGGTAAAGCTTGGAAAGGTACAGAAGAAGCTTTAAGAAATAGTCTTTTAGGAGGTGGGAAATGGGATGAAGAACAGAATTCCTCATCCAATGAAACATGTAGAAAGCAGAAACTCAAATTTTAGTAGCTAGCAGGTGGGTTCTGGAAATGAAAGGGATTTCAGGCAAAAGGCTGAATAGCAAGTGAGAAAAAGGGATTTTGTGATCTTGGGCAAGGTATTTACCAAGTAAGCTGCTGAGCAGGAAGTCAAGATATAGCAAAAGGCCAAAAGAATAACGGGAGGATTACAGCAAATCCTGTTCAGAATGTGATCCCCCTGGTCTTCAGAAAACATTCATTTTATATACCGAAATATAAAAATGAGTCCTAGAGGTTTGATTAATGCATTTAATTAAGAAGTAAGAAATAAAAACATAAAAGGGAACCTGTACAAAAGCATACCATGGTAAGAAATAAAACGATCCAGTAGTTAGCAGAGTGTTGTGCAAGTCATAGTTAATTTCAGGCTTTCATATGTCTAGAGCAAAGCCTAGTAGTTTCCTAGAGTTTATATTCTCACTAGCTAAATGGTGAGGAAGGGAAGGAAAGGTTATATACTTGTACCCTGTCCAGCAGGGAGCCCTCTCAATTCCCTCTTCCATCCTGCATGAGCTTCTCTGCCTTAGTATTTGGAGTTGGGCATAATTTTCTTTCAACACCTAAGCTTGTTAGAATGGGCTGTTGTGATAGCACCTAGGCTGTTTTGGGAAAGCAGTCAGAATTAAAGCAGTTCAAGTAGGATAAAGTACATTTGATTTCATAATTTGTGGACCAAATCTGAAAGAGTAAGGAGCTCATTCCCAAAAGCACAGAAAAGAGATATGTATGTATATGTCTGTACATAAAAATACAGTTCACCTGTCACATGATTTCCTATAATATTTACCTTCATAGCATCGAAGCAGTCTTCTAGTAAATATTACTGGGAACTCTTGGGTTCTTTTTCCCGCTTCTCATTGTACCTGGTTTCCCCTAGTGTGCCTGTCCTTTCCAGATATATTCTGCTGGATGCAATTTGTATCAGTAAGGATAGTTAAGATAATCTCTATTTTGTCTGTAGTGAAGGAATAGTCTTGCTAGATATATCACAAAAAATAGTTGTAAAACACCTCAGAGGTAGGAGTCTCTTCTGGACAAAGTAAACTTGTTCATATTTTTATGATTCAGTATGTAGTAAAGATGAATGCTGTATTCCTAAACAGCCCTTTTCCATTCTGTAGTTTGAGGGTTATCGGGATATCTGATGTTTTCAGGGAACTACATAAAAGAGGCAGTGTACTAAATGTTGTCCTGCCTCTGCCTGCAGCTTTGAGACAATGGCAGAGGCGAGACGGAAAAGGTTGTGTGAAGTTTAGTGCTCATCTGCAGCTCTGAATGTTGGGAAGAAGTAAAAAAAATTGGAAGTCCTATCTTAACTCCAGTCCAGGTTGGGTGCATTGCAGCACTTCAGTCTTTTTTTCTTGCCACCATTTAGTACCAATTTTCTGTCTACTATGTATAAACGCTTTGAATTTGGAGACTTGAACAAGATGTGCAAGCATGCTGGCTTTTCATCAGGCAGGTCTATCTGGGGAGTGGGTCTCTACTGCTGGAGCAATGTAAAATTTTAAAGTAGGCTGTATGCATTGTGCAGAGGAAGAATCTGACTTTGAGAATTAATTTCTTTTTTTTGCTTTTTTTTTTTTTTTTTTTTTTCCTAAAACATCCATTTAATAGCATCTTTGCTCTCTTCCTTATTCCCAAGTGTTCAGTCCTCAGTTTCACATCTTGGAAATCAGTAGAACTACTTTTGTTTGCAGTTACAGTAAGACAAGAACATGTGATCTCTGTTGTTAGAGGAGTTCTTGCTAATTGCAGTCCCATTAAAACAACAGATCTTCTCTCCTCAGGATGAGTTTGACTCTCGGTGGACTATCTCACCGTATATTTGCACCCTTACCTTATTTTGGTGGAACAGAGTGTTCTTAAGTCAAAGCAGTGACAAAAGTCACATTCACAGTTCTGATTTAGCACTTAGTGAGCTTTCATTTGTCTTACCCTCATATGTTTGAGGCAACATTACAGTCTTTTTAACACAAAAGAGATTGCACAAAGCCTCACGGAATTTCTCAGCTACAAAAAAATACATGACTGGGTCCAGGGCACCATTCAGGCTCGTGAGGCAGGAAGTGATGCGGTTGCTGAGGGCTAGAATACGCTGTGTTTCACAGGAAGTTTTGGTCCCATTGTAATGGAGAATGTAAATGTAGCGATTGACGTGATAAGGTACAAAGCAAATCAGAAAGATCATCAGGACCATGATGATCATTTTGATAGCTTTTTCCTTCAGGTGTTTCTCAACTCTGTTCCCGCTCTTCAGGCTTTGGATGATTAATAAGTAGCAAGTCACTGTAGTAACAAATGGGAAGGTGAATGCCACTGCTAAGGACACAAGGGCATGACGTGATGCCTTTTCCCTGTAGAGCTGCAGGCAGATGGTTGTGTTTTTCATCTCAACTGTCTGCACACTGAGCAGCAGAGGTGCCATTGCAACCCCAACTACAACCCATAGAAAGGCACATGCCAAATGGGCATAAAGCGACCTGCGGAGCTTGATGGATTTCACAGGGTGCACAATGGCTAGGAAACGGTCAACGCTGATACACATGAGGAAGTAGATACTGGCGTACATGTTGAGGTAAAAAAGGAAGCCAGTGAGTCTGCATGGGATCTCACCGAATGGCCAGTGATTGCCAGAAAAATGGTACACCAGCCGGGTGGGAAGTACCAACACAAAGGACAGGTCAGCCACAGCGAGGTGCATCAGGAAAATGTTGGCAGGTGTGCCTGACTTTTGGTCCCGCAGGAAGAGCCAAAGAGCCAGGGCATTGCCAACAAAAGCCAGGATGAAGTCCAGGAAGTAGAAAGTGGCAAAAAGGATGTTCTCGAGGTGTGTCTCTTTGCCACATTGCTCTGATGTTTCCAAAGAGAAATTTGATTGATTTGAGCAATTGAAGAGTAGGCTTGAGGGATCTGCTGGGCCATTCATTTTTCACCACAGTTTTGAAGAAAAAAAACCCCAAACCTGAAAGAATTGAGACAGTCTATTACAACAGAGCCTGATTTTGTGAAGAAAGAAACCCAAAACTCAAACCCAAACGACCCACCCAAAAGACCACACATGGAAATCAGTGATGTCTACTGCTTGCTATATTGGTGTTTAATATGACAGGTAGATCTGAGTTTAAACCCTTGTATTAAAATTCTGAATACCTTCTGCTCGTCTGGGTTTTCCAGACCATTAATTTCTGCTGAAGGAACCACTGTAACGAGCTAGCTAGCTGATTATGAGCTTGTCTTCAACCTATGCTGAGCTCATTTGAATAACAGAGTAGTGAAATGCTTATGTGTCTGGATAATGGAAGAGTGGAAATGGGTTCTGTATGTCTAGCTAGAAAATATTTGTTATGTTTAATTTGAAAGCCTGATTCAGGACTGAAGAACAAGTCAGCTTTTCTGAGCACAAGTATCTGTTGTAAGGTGGCCTACCTTAGAATATCTGTCTTGTTCCTAGTAGAGGTGGAGGACAGGTCTTGTATTGCTGTTATTAAAAAACCCGCAGGGATCCTGAAAAATCTTTGAGGATTATTTCAGTCTAAAGTCCCTTATTTAAGCATCTAGTTCCAATATAGGAGGAAACTATTCAGATGGGTAGCAACATCTCATTTGAACTGCAGAAAGTACTGAATTGACTCAGAAAAGATTATTAGTAATGCCCGTGCTGCTGATTACTTGTCAAAGTGTCATGCTTCCCTGCAGCTTTCTTCTCTCTCTTCCTCCCTCAAAAGCCTGAACTCCGCTGTAACTTATCCAGGGCCTTTTCCAAGTAGCAGCTTAGTAAAACTGAGCCTAGCTTTGCCAGTCTGTTGCCTGCAGGGTCCTGAGCAGCACCAACAAAAAATGGTAAGATTTTCTGGGCACCTACCCGTGTTTTTTTACACATTCCTCATCTGTGGGTGTAGGTGGTAGGGATATACAGGCAGGCCGAGTTTCCAGCATTGTCTCTGTTTCTTGGATTCCTCTCCATTGTGCTCATCATCACATTTTGTACTGACGGACCATTTCTCCGTAACATTCAATACCCTCCATTTTCCTCTACTGAGATTAAAATTTTAACATCGTTGCTGATGTTGTTTGACAAAATTTTTGGTCTTGGGCGGAAGCTATGCTGAAATCTTACATCATTAGACAGTTGATCCAATGCATTACGCAATGCATCCAGCGTCCCAGCAGAACTGATTATTCAGATGTCTAAAAATATTGGTGGCTAATCAAGCAACTGAAATGGGATGAAGAGCAGACCAATATATCGGAAAATGTAAACAAAAATCCAAGGTAATTACCATCTTTTGTTTGACTGCTATCACTTTCAGGTGGACAGAAAACTATAGTAGCTAGAGATTAGTGTGCTGGACCACCTCTGTCTAGTTCACAGATGAAGAGAGAAAAGTCAACAGAAGGGAAACGCAGTGAAATTCAGAAACTGAAATTTCTTCATATGGCCACAGAGGGGCCGTCTTACTCCATGCATTGCCTAGATACCCTGCATGTTTATGGCAAAAAAAAAAGAATCTAGGTTTGAGTGTATGGGTACTCATTGCCTACAGCGGGCTGCATGCTTCTTCGTGGTCCAAGAGATGGCAACAGTTACTACCTTGAGATTACTAGAAGTGCATGTGTAAGGAAGACTGTACAGCCCTTTTTTCCCAAGGGACATTTTATCTATACAAATACATGCGAAATCTTGCTTTCATGTACAAAAGGAAAATTCCTCGTTGCAGTTTTCAGTGTGAATTTCCTGGGTTTGCAGAGGAACTAGCAATTTTTGTTTCTAGTGTTTGTTTGTCCCTTACAAAGTAAAACCTGCAAGTATTTTTGAACACAAGATGCTGAAGTTTATATGTGACAGTAATGTTGAATGCTCAAATACTTGTCCTCCCTGGATGGAAGTAGTTTAAATATGTGTTTTTCTATTGCATACCAAAGGAGAAATACAATGAGACCATGCCTTTTTACTGGCTGTTAATTTACAGTGGTACCTGTCACCTAATGTTCTGGCTATTTAGCCTTTTTATGTTTAAATATGCTTTTCATCTGCAAAAAATATGAACAGGTGATCTTTATATTCACATGTCAGTGATGGGGTGGTCTGATGGCTAAGCAGTACGTGGTTGTGACACCACTGAGAAAGCAGTAAAGGCTGCTTGGACCAGCTGAAAAGGCAGAAGCAAGGGCTGTCTGATGGAACAGGCAAGGGATGTCTGTTGTCTTAATGATTTATAGCCGTTCAGGAGGCAAAGCAGTAAGCACTTTTTCCCTGTTTACAAGCTAAATATTAGGGGTTTAGCAGCATGATACATTGAACCAATTCTATTTGAGCTGATTTCCTAAGGAGGATCTTTGGGATTCAGATTGAGTGTCAGTACCAGACTTGGAACGGCCAAGACTTACAAGTCCAGAGTATTGTCCTCACTGATGACGGCGTTGAGTCTGCTCTTGATTTCTAGATGGGCATGCTTTCATTGCAGAACACTGTGGGGTGGAGTGGAAAGGAGAATGTCAGAGCTATCTAGAAGCCCAGTATGTCAGTGTCAGGAAGGGAGAGGCTTGGAACTAATGATAAAATTAATTCAGTCTTTTCAAATGAGTGCCTTCACAGGAGAGCTGCTACTACCTAATGTACTTTTTACAAAAGCAAGGTGAAGGGAGGTATTTTTCATTGCCTGGTCAGAAATCATAGAAAAGGGAAGTGGGCCTCTCCCTAATTTTGTTAGGTTTTAAATTAGAAGGGAATTTTAATCAAGTTGGTTTTTGTTTGTTTGTTTGTTTTTACAGTTCTGTTGATTCATGTAAAATTGTGATGTAGTACTTGGGTAGGTTAGGAAAAGAGCTGACATGTCACTATAATTAATTGTTGGGGTTTTTTTTTAGAATTGATCTGTTTTCAACAAAATGCGACAACTTTACAAAAGTAATAGTTCTTTGATAGTGTGTTCTGTAGACAGTGTGGAAAGTGTTTTGCTGTTATTTACAGTTCTACTTCTATTTTGGCTGGGTTTATCCTATCAGTTTAAAATAAATGTGTTTGATTTTTAGTTTTTTCTTTCTTTTTGGTTTGTTATGCTTACAAAAAAGCACCCAAAGTCCTTGAAAGCTTGTTGTACTTGTCTGTATGAATAACTAGAAACTTTCACAATTTACCTAGAATGTGTAGATTGTGCTAAGCTGTATGGTGCAAGAGGCTTTGACTCTGCAGGCAGAAAACTCCTTTAGGAGCCTGGTTCATTGTCCAATGTTTTCCACTTGGATTGCACTCTTGGTGTTGTGTGGGTATTTAGTGATTTACGTATTGCTAAACAGAGCACTATTTGGAACCAACTATTATCCCAGGCCTCCCAGGGCTGAGCTGTAATGAGGATGTCGCTGCTCATTTGAAATGCATGCACACTGACCATATTTTATGCTCTGTTTCTCTTCTGCTGAGAAACAAGACAACAATCCACAATAGACATAATTACTGATTAATCTTTCAGCAGCTGCTGTATCTGTCATTAATGAAACAATAAGCAGAAGAAATATTTAGTTAATCTTAAGTTAGTTACCTGGCTAGTTTGAAGCCCGCTGCAGATAAATCTGAACTGTATTTTAGGGTTTATAGTGGATGTCATAAATTACTGTTCTTGCTCTCATTCTGGTTTGGGATTATGCTAGTTTGTGGGGTTGTATGATTGTGGTTGTAGTGTCCTGTCAAATGGGAGTGTCTCCTATCTTTCACTGAAAGTACTATTCATGAGAAATAGTCCACTTCTGACTGAAATTATTCTCCTAAAAATTACTCCCTGCTGAGCTTCCCACCCTTCAGCTGGAATATTTGTAAACATCAAAGCAGTGTCAGAGAGCAATGGACATACCATACAACTGTCGGCTTTCCTGGCACAAATGGATGTACATCAGGTGCAGAAGTTTGAAAACTTCTATGCTTTGGAGGAGCGATGTAAAGAAGAGTAAGGAAATTATTTCTTGAAGTTCAAAAAATGCTGCCTGTTCTTAGTTGCAAACATTTCCATTATATTCATCCACATCTCTCTGTGTGTGCGTCTTTCTACCTCACTGACACCATCTAAAACTAATGCTGTGAGGAAAGCTCCTTCATTGTTCTGCTAACAGAATTTTGTCTCTTACCTCTTTACAGTGCAGTCCTGTGGGTGGAGTGTAGGGTCCTTTCGGGGAAAATCTCAAGGAACTCCTTCTGATGAGAGCAAACCAAATAGAAGCAGCAACGGTGAAAACAAGAAGATGATCCAAAAAGAGCACGGTTGCAGAGTTGCTAAGGGGAGCCCCTCTATATAGTGCTCTTCTAGCTCTGATAGCGCATTATCAGCTCAGTCACACAACAGAGAGGACACCCCAGCACTGAGGAGCAGTCTTCATCCCAGCTGAGCTCTTGGCACTGGGGTTGCTGCTGCTGTTATAGATATGAATATACCTTATGAATATTCCAGTGTTCATGGTGCTTACTAAAGGCTGCTACTGAACTCCCAGCCCTGAACACAGACTTCTTGGAGTCCCCTGATTATTTTAGGAGGGTGGAGAGAAGCATTGTTTAGGGGAAGTCTGGTATTAATAGACACAACAGGACATTTCAGAATGGGATAATTCCATAATGGTGAGAGTGGGGAGGGGGAGAGGGAGAGGGGCGGCTGCTATGGTAACAGCTTAGCCTGTCCAACACTTCCCTTTGCTTGCAATAGAGGAGGGTCTATGGGATGGCAGCGAGGGTTTGTGAGCGGGGAGGGGCTGATAATGGTTTATCAGTGCAAATGGCTGAAGGCATCTTATTCAGCTGAATGAGAGGGGTCTCTTTCAGGACACTTGCTTCAGGGTCCCTATGTCCTGCCCCGTATAATTACTCTGCATTTGACAGTGCCGAATAAAATTGATGCCTTTATGCTGAGATGAGCACAGCTGCATGTTTCTTTATAATGGGGTGCTGTCTGCTTTTTCTGGACTCCGTCTGGGCAGACAGTAGTTCCAGCCCTGGAGAGAGACACTTGCTGACAGGAGGACTCAGATTTGGAGAGAATAATAATGATACTTAGCACTTAGACAGGCGCCTGCCAGCTGAGGGTCATAAATGTTTGAGGTCTCACAACAACATCTGTGTTGTATTCTTACCCTCATTTCACAGATCTAAGGGTAAGTGATTCATCACAGCAGAATTTTGGAAGGGGCTCTGCAAAGAACCCACTACTTCAGCCATAAATCTACTCTTTTTGTAGATTTGAACTTCTCCTTTTGTCTGATGTCTTTTGAGAATGACCTGTAAATCTGAGTGAGTGTTTCACATAGCGATACAGTGAAAGGAATTAAGCAGGCTTGTCTGTTTTGTGACAAAGAAACCCCCAGAAGTCATTCCCCTGCCATTTTCATGTTACCATAAATTCTCCCCAGCCTGCAGCATTGCAGCTAGAGGGGTAGGTAATAGGCAAGTAAACCGAACAGCTTCTCCTCGGAGAAATACTGGGATAGAACTGTTGGATTCTGTCAGCCTTTACAGAGGTTTTTTTATGCCTTTGCTCAGGCTTTTCTACCAGAAATTTGGCTTACCTACCTGCTCAGAACTGTACTTATAATATCTTCTAGAACATGTGACAGGAAACAGTAACATTTACCACATAAAATTGCGTAGTTCTTTATTTTCTTTAACTTAGAACTAGAAGGAATTTGTAGGCAGAAGAGCTAGTATTCAGTGGTCTCTTGTTCGTCCCAACTACTGAAGACCAAGGAATCCAGTCGTGGTAAAAACATTCAAGCAATGTGCTCTGGTTTAATATTCTTTATTCTCTTTTCTTGACTCCTTCCCAGTGCTGTAATGCCGTTAGCATGGCTGGATCCCATAGTTAGTAATAGAGAGAGGGTGTTGCCACCTTTCCTTGCCCACCTCTCAAAAAGGATCTAGAAGAACTGGAAAGGATGCCTGGAAGAATAAGACTGATATCCTTGATGGGATGTAGATCAGGGAATATTGGAGGAGTGTTCTAGGGAAATAGAACTCTGTGACTACTCTATCCACGTATCCTTTTCTGTGCAACTGGTGTGAAAGACAAGACGCTAAACTAAATTATGTTTAGTCTGACCTCAGAAGACACTTATTCTCTAACGTAGAGTACATCCTACATCATGCACTATACATTGTTTTAGGAGAAAGAATTTCTTAATATTTTCTTTTCTTTACTTTGTTCAACCAGGCATCTGTGCAGGCCATGCCATAACCGTGAAAAAGCTAAGGGACTGGGCAAGTACATCTGTCAGAAGTGCCACTTGATAATCGATGAGCAGCCTCTGATGTTTAGGAATGATTCCTACCATCCAGATCACTTCAACTGCACCCACTGTGGGTATGTTCTCGTATCCTAAACTCTGACAAGAAAGGACAATCCTTTCCAAGGCCTAAACTTTGCTGCCTTCACATTGTTGAAAAAAAAGAAATTGTGTCAGGAGAAATCAAAAGAAATTTAGAAAACCTACAGGAACTTTAGTTTTATTTTGCCATTCAATGTTTTTTTAATCCTAAACTTGAACGACAGTATTTTATGCTTAAAATGAAAATAGTTCCTGAAAATAGTTCCTTGGTATGAAGTTATCTGAAAGGCTTGTGTAGATTACAGTAATAGTGTTGTCCAAAGGTAGCTGTTGCCAGGCTGTTCAAAATAGTTTCACGTTGCATTCCTAGGTAGAAAAAAAAGATGACCTGGTGAGCTGCGTCAGTCTTCTGCCTGACAAAGTCCATTTCCATGCCGATACCTGCCTGACCTATTTGCCACGAAGGCAGTGTAACTGGAGCACAGCACTGCCCTAGAATGGGCAACGGTGCTGAAGAATAAAGTAAATGGCTCGGTGCTGAGCACAACTAGGACGGTCCTGGTACCTGAGCTATCCCATTCAAAGAGAGCTGGATTTTTTATATGACACTGCATTTTGCCATGTAAGCACACCTCCTATTTCTGCTAGAGTATCTAGCCAAAGACATTATACTCCACGTGAGTTCTCTTGTCAGGCAAACTGAGAAAGCAGTTTTAGAAAGATGAGTTGAAAACAGTATTTCACTAGCTTAATTTAACAACTCTGCATTTGTAGCACGAAAGTTGCTGAAGTATGTTAACTTTCAAGTTTAGTCTTCCAAAACGTCACCTCCGGAATTAAAGAGCTTCGCTTGGTGTTCTTACTTGAGGGACATGTTTGTGTTTGCAGGAAGGAGCTGACTGCTGAGGCCCGGGAACTGAAGGGAGAACTGTATTGCCTGCCCTGCCACGACAAGATGGGGATCCCCATCTGTGGAGCCTGCCGCAGGCCCATCGAGGGACGAGTGGTCAATGCTCTGGGAAAGCAGTGGCATGTCGAGGTGAGGTCTCTTTGAACCTGAAACTTCCTTCAGGAGCCATTTTGGAAGAGGGCTAGTATTGCTTGGAAGCTGTAGACATTTCTGTGATCTGTAATACAGGAATTCAGACAAAAAACAATTGCTTGTGTTTCAGATTGCCTTCACCATATGTGAGTGAACGAGTACGGCAGGGTCATCAAGGTTGCTTAAGAAAGCTCTGCTTTCACAACAGTAATAACCTTAGTTTTAAAATGCCCGAGTTGTGTTGTAAAGATTCTTGCAGAATATGGTTTACTGAATGGCATTTACTTAATAATAACTTTACCTGTTTACTGCGAGGTACTTAGATATATCACCTCCAACCCCAGTTAACAGATTCATAAGTGTGTTGGAATTTGTAATGTAGGCAGAGCCAGTGCAATTCTTGCTTTTTAAGCTTTTTCAGCTCATTGTTTTTATATCTTTCAGCTGAGTTGTCACAGCTTGCTCTGAAGTTTTTTAGTGATTTAAGCCTCCTAAGGGCTTGAACGGAGAGAGATGATGATGCTCATTTGAAGCTCCTTCTCTTCTCTGAAACAAACAAGATGATAGTCCACAAGTCTGTCAGTATAGACACAAGACAGTTGTCCATTCAGCAGGTTTTCTACCTATCTTTAATGCAATCCTTAATTACTATAGTAAATTAAATATTTCCTCTTTTCTATTCTTTCCATAAAGATTTTTCTTCCTTCATTAAAGCATTAAGGGGTAAAAGTTTTAAAATGAAAGAGGGTAGATTTAGATGAGGTGTTAGGAAGAAATTCTCCCCTGTGAGGGCGGCGAGGCGCTGGCCCAGGCTGCCCAGAGCAGCTGTGGGTGCCCCATCCCTGGCAGTGCCCAAGGCCAGGCTGGACGGGGCTGGGAGCAGCCTGGGCTGGTGGGGGGTGTCCCTGCCCGTGGCAGGGGGCTGGGAATGGATGATCTTCAAGGTCCCTTCCAAGCCAAACCGTTCTGTGATTCAATGATTATCTTGTATTGAACCATGATTTGTAGCCATGCAAGTTTTCCCTTGGTGATGGAGAGGTCGCTTTGCCTGCCAATAAATGTCTTATTTTTTTGTCTTTTACAGCATTTTGTTTGTGCCAAATGTGAGAAGCCATTCTTGGGGCACCGACACTATGAGAAAAAAGGACTGGCTTATTGTGAAACTCACTATAACCAGGTAAATTCTGCCATCTAGACTGCAGGTACTTGCTCTGACTGACAAATGCTTTTTTGCATTTTACATATGCAAAGCTATGCAGATTTTGCATAATCTGAATTTGTAGAGGCAATACAATATTGAGATATTAGTGAAATTTAATAGAAAAACTAGTTTTTCTTGGTAGGTCTGAAAGGTGATGCTAAGAACGGGATAGAAGTTCCATGGGGATAATGATTTTTCTTTTTGCCATTGACAGAAAAAAATACTGGCTGTGGGTTGTGATTAGAATCTCTGTAATTTTACTCCAAAACTATTTGTGCGGACTTCTTTGACAATTACTTGCTTCCATGGGCCTAAGATAAATGTCCTGTCTAAAGCATAAGAGAAATATGTTTCAAAAGCCAACCCAAACGTATATTTTCTGTATGAGTCTACTGCACAGCTATGAATTTGGTATTTTCTTCTGTCAGATAAAGCGGTCTATTTCTTCAGAGATAATTGTTACTGTTTTGAGAGTGGCTCTAGGTTTTATTTTTATGTTTATAGTTAAGCATCAGGAGATGTTTGTCTACAGTAAGTATCATACTTCACCGATCCTCTTTTCTCCAAATTGCCACCTGTACAGGACTTTAAGATCACATAACAGTGGTAGAGTGTGAGGCATCAACAAAAAAGGTTTTGTAGTACTTAGTGGTATGAGATCCAAAGGAACATAGACTATTTGGCAAGTGTATGAGAAGTTATTCAGAAGATTTAAATCGGTATATTTGGGGGCTACTGCAGTGTCTGGGAATTCTTTGATTGTTAGGATTTAATGTTCACACCAGCTGTGTAATTTGGGGAGCAAGAGCAGTCAGTAACATGAGTTCCTGTTCTTATTTTTTTTGCTGTGCAGCTCTTTGGAGATGTGTGCTACAACTGCAGCCACGTGATAGAGGGAGACGGTAAGATTTGTTCTCTCCTTGTTTTGGGTTGCTGTCCTTGTTCCATTTGTTAGTGCAGCTGTTGCAGTACCACAGTTGCAAGGCACTAGTGTTTCTTTTCACATCTGGCCTCATTTGAATTTGGATACAAATCCGAATTCAAATATTCCGACAGTTTCCTCTTATTTTGTGCTTTTGCTTTTGCAGTGGTATCAGCTCTTAACAAGGCCTGGTGTGTGAATTGCTTCTCGTGCTCCACCTGCAACATCAAGCTTACACTGAAGTAAGTCAGTGTTTATATTTTGGACCATATGAGATGTTTGCCCTTAAGGCAGGGTATCAGCTTGGGGGAGCCCTGAGTCAGTGCCTCTCTGAGGGGCAGTGTGCTTTTTCTCTGTGCTTATAATTCCACTGATTTCAGAACTAAAAGGGAGCAGGGGCTCAGCATCCCCTCTAATTTCTTTTCCTTCATTAATCTGTTCTCTAAGTAGGTTGGTAAGAGGAGAACTCATTCAGCAGTACAGAGGGAAGGGTCTACACTTAAAGTAACTGCCTGTCCTGAGCTACCTGTGCCTCCATGTCTCCTTAGACTGGATGCTCCCCTCAGTGACAGTATTTACAGTTGTGTAGATTATTTTGAAAGAAAATGTTACGCTAGTTACCTCCAGTATGTAGAAGGACAGAAAAGAAAGCGATCCTGCATTTATCCTTCCTCCGCTTCAAACCCTGATCCTACTGTGATGGATTGGCCCCACTGGCCTTGTATATGAAGGAGCTCTAACTCATCACAAAGAGGACCTTTGAAGTGAGATTTCCATTCTATAACAACATTATTATTCTAGACTGTTACATACAAATATATAGCAAAACTTTGCTCCTTATTGAACTCGCAATACTAAAGACCCTAGTTCCCTGATGAGAACCCAGTCTCTGTACTTACATGACCAGATGGGGGAGTGAGTTGTTTTGTATGGGCGGTAGAAAACAAACAGCAGCATTTACATAGGTGCATGGAAACTTGATTTAGTGAAGCACATAGTTTGCAAATACCACTTTAATAGCTGCTGTTCTTTGTGTTAAAGGAATAAGTTTGTGGAATTTGACATGAAGCCTGTATGCAAGAAGTGCTATGAGAAGTTCCCTCTGGAGCTGAAGAAACGCCTGAAGAAGTTGTCAGAGCTGGCATCCAAGAAGGCACATCCCAAAGCTCTGGATTTAAACTCTGCTTAAACAGGTCTGTCAGTCTACTGACTGCACTCTGACAGTCATAAGCGACTGCTCACAGCAGCCGTTGATTACAGAGACAATTACTAGGAACAAGTGAAACCAAAGATAAGTAGTACCTTGCCTTGCTTCTGGTAATGTAGCTTGCATCTTGACTATCCCTTTTTCTCAAGCAATTGTCTGTCAACACTGGCAGAAAGAAGAAGATGACTTTCTGATTGAGCAGTTTACAGGCTGGTTATTAATTTGCCAATAACAACTTATTCTGCCTTTGTGGAATTGTACACGGTCTTCCCTTCCTCAGTTGAATTGTAGTTCTCCATTCCTCTGTAGTCTAAAGAATTTGGAAACAGTGGTGGAGCGTAGGGGTGGAAGAAATGTGTGATTTGCTCTTTTTTCAGTTAAAGCATAAAAATTTATCTTCTCACCCTGGGTGAAGACGTTTTTTATTTTTTTAATATGTAGGCAAATATTCTGAAAGCTGTCACTCTTTGCTACATGCAAAATATTCTGGTCTTTCTCTGCATCCCTGCTGAGCATATACAGGTGCTGTACAGTCCTTCTGGTTGGCAGGCTTACTGGGAAAGCCCAGGAACCAATGGTTATGGCATCTGCACTGCCTGCTTGTCTGGCTTAGGTCCAGCGTTTGAAGCTGAAAAAGTTTGTTTTGCTGCTTCCCTGTTCAGTACTGAGGAGATTTCACTTGTCAAGGTCATGCCAGCCTCTTCGGAATAGTTGGGCCCTCCTTAAGGGGGAGGTGGCTATGGGAAACAAAAGATTTTGTTAGAAACCGACACTATAATTTTCTCAGTTTGTTCTCTACTACTGCTACATGGATACTAGAGCTTTTAGGGGTCAACATAAAACATGTCCTATCCACTGGCATAGCTGACATTTCTTGAGGCAATGTGACTGGGTCTTGGTTGTTCTTTTGCACGATGAAATCAAATTGATAATATGGTACCAATTCAAGCGGTTCACTTTTTCTGGCCTTCTCACTTTATTTGGAAGATGAGTATATGCTTGTTGGTCATGCTCCAGAAAGCCCAATTACGTGAAGTGGTTACTAATATTTACAGTTTGTAGCAAATGTGTTCTTATCCAGAAGAAACCCAGGGAGTATTTTTCTTAAAATTTTCACCCAAATAATAATTTCCCATCACCTTTCTTCTTAAGAAGTGTACCTAAAGACCTGAGTGTAAAGTCAGGACCTCAGACGTGAATCTGTACATCTTAAGCACATAGTTCTGCTCTGTAGTTTTGCCTCTCACTAGTGAAGTTTCACTGGTCCTACTGTCTCTGCTAGTACAACCCAAGGTGCTGAGAAATTTATTTGTTTTGAACATTCTCAATATTTCTTTAGGGGTGAGCCATTAACAGTGCTGTTTCTGAGTCCACTTGTGTGTCGTATAATCACAGTGTGCTTCTGAGACCTCTGGAGGTGTCACCTCTAGTTTCTTGTGCCAAACTAAGCTGAGCAGCCTCAAAATCCCTTTCCATGAATAGTTGGAGACTGTGCCTGCCCTTTTGCAAGGTGGACAGGATGAAAGGCACTGGAGGACTTCTTTCCCTTGCATGATTTAAATCTTCCAAAAAACGGCTAGTTCAGTGGGTCAAAGGAACACGGCAGCTGGGCCTAGGCGCCACCTGCGGCCCCAGGCGAATTAGCAAGAAGTTTAAGCTTCCTCACTTGTATGTGTGAGCAGCGACTGGACTGGGGCAATAATCTACTGTAAAATTGTCCTCACTGCCATCACGCTTGGCTCAGAATAGATCTAAACAAGGTGGTAGCTAAAGCACTGGTAGCTGTTAACGCGCTTGCTGTAGCTACTACCCATGAAAAGCTACCGGCGGTATCACAGCAGCGGTGGGAAGTCCCGGTTAACTGTGTGCAGGTCTCCCACCTGCAAGGCCATCTCTTAGGTATACTGGCTTTGCTAATTCCATTTCCTTCAGCTGCTTTGCTTTTTGTTTCCGTGAGTTCCCATAAACTTTTAGCTGGGGTATACTGCACCCACTATAATGCTGATGAGGGGAGAGGCCTCACTTTAACAGTATTCTCTCCCATCCTTTTCTGACCGACGTGCACTGTAGATTACAGTAATAGTAGCTGCTTTTGTCACTGCTTTAGGAGAACATGTGGCTAGTCACTCTTCTCCCACCAGCCTTTAAATGGCCTTTTAGTTAAGGGCACAAAGAGCAACATGTCTTTTGGTGCAGGAGTACATGGCCACTGCGAAGACCGGTCCTGTAAGCCTGTTCTTTGGCATCTTTTTTCACAGCGTAAGCCACAAGAGCTACCGGTGTAGGTGCAGGTCAGTATGTTTTGCAGTTTCTTCTCAGCATAAAGCATTCCGGTCTGTTCCTATAATCAGTCTCAGGCCACGTCTAATGCTAGATCTGAGCAGCTGTGTATCTTCAGCCTGGTGGGAAGACGGTGAGGGAACACACAGCCGCATAGCTGCTGGCAAATATGGAAAGACTATGTATCTAGCAGGCGATAGGTGATATTCTTTCAGTGGCCACTCTCCAAATTCAGCAGTGGAAAATGCATGTACGTAGAGGTGAACGGAATTACTTTTGTACTGCAAGCAGAGATTAGTGTGTGCTCTCGCTTTGTCCCATGTTAGAAATTCAGCAGACCTAGTAAGCTTCAGTGTTAAAAGGATATTTGATATCATTCTCTTTGGTAAGCTGTTCCATTTTCTAGGATTTGGATTATGTCCTTCAGAGCATTTCCCAAAATTAAGGGAGGGAAATTGTCATCATAATCCCTGACCTCTGTATTAGTGGAGTGTAATGTTCTTTTAGTATCTCTTAAATTATTAATTTTTTATAATTACTTTTCTCATACTCCTGCTCATAGCAGCCTGCAATGTGCAGTTACAGTAGTGATTAGTGATGTTCCTTTTGTGGGACAGTGGAATTGAAGGAGTAGGAGAAATAACTAGAAATAGTTTAAATAAATGCATCTTCCTCTACTTTGAGCCCACTTTTTAAAAACTAAGTAGAATATAATGCAGACTTAGGAATTCTCCTTAGAGTGTTGATCAGCTGGCAGGTGGGGTTTGGTTGTTTTTTTGAAATGAAGTCAATGTCTCAGTCAGAAACGAGCGGCATGCTTTTTTCCACTGCTGCAAATAGACATGCTGGCCAAATTCATCCTAGGTGTCACACCGCTGGGGAGTATAGATTTGTATCAAGGTTGAACTTGGCTTAGAAGTCTACATCTACTGAAAGCTGTTGCCTCATTATATACATTTATAGTTTACATTCATATTTATACATACTGAATTAAAATCACTAATATTCACTGAGTACACTTGAAAATGGTTTTGCTTTTAGAAACCACATTACATGAAGCTTGTTTGTATTCAAAGGGTATGTTAAATCACTTACAATCTTTCTTTATAGCAACCTAATCTGCTCTCTAGGGTTTGCATCATGGTCTTTATTTTTACAGCAGTCTGTGCAATGTAGGGAAATATTGTTCGGCCTTCTGTACAGAGAGTTTCTAGATGCGGTGTGTTTTGATGTGGCTGACTACTTTTTTGAAAAGTGGTTGGATGGTGAAGGAATAGATTGCAGGTGAACATGTAATAAGTGTGGTTGTACTAGTCTGTAAAGCACTATTAAGTGCTGAGGATGGTATGGACTAAGTAAAAGAATTAGCAGCTACTGGCCTTGGTTCAGGCCTTGATGAGCAGTGTGGGTTCTGCACCGCGTGGATGTCTCGTTTATCACACATTGCTTGTGCTGTCTAACCAAAATATGATTGTGGATTGAAATGTTGTAACACCGTACCTTTTCATGTTCCTGTAATGAAGTTAACTGTAATAAATTTTAAATCTTCACACAAAAACCAAATATTAAAAAGTTGTATATTGTACAGTAAAAAATGTGCAACGCTGAGCCAGAGAACATAATGCACTCTGAGGAACTCTGGGAATTGCCCAAATCTGATGGTGCTGTCATGGTGAATTCACATTTTGGATCTGTGCTGCTTCTGTGGGGATGTGTTGGTTGATGATGTGCAGAAAGGGATATCATCCTGTTAGAGGCTGTACTATGTGAATTGTGTTGTGTATATGACACGTAGATGGGGTGCTGTGATCGTTTACAGGCTGTAGTGGATGTTTGGTAGGTTTGGGTTGCATAGATCCAGAGCGAATATTCCATTTTCTTGTTAAAAAAGACGTTGTGGTTGATTTTCTGCAGTGTTTATTTAAAAACCAGAAACGGTACAGTTTGGCTGCAGGATTTCTTTTTGTACAGGTGAAGTATTGAATTCTTCTTACAGCCAGTTAGATCAGACATCAAAGTCATTGGTCTCAAACATTTCCATTGCCAGCAATGGACATAACAGCAGGAACATCTAATTGCATGCAAAAGGATCAACTATCCTGACAAGTGTGGCACTCATTTAGATGCAGAGACAGCGGGGCTCTCCCCTGCCACCCATGTACAGAACTCCCATGAGTGTCTGAATTTCACACACACACATCTGAGGGAACAAGAGAACCATTGTGCGTACATTGGCAAATTTGAGAGACCTAGCAGAGCTGCTTTTCCAGCACTGCCAGGTTGTGTCTCAAGGAACTTGATGTAAATGCTTTAAGACATGTCCATGTTTCACTGCGAGCAAGGGAGGGCTTGTCATTGAGGAAGGAGCGCGTGTTCCCTGACGGGGTAAGCATCTAAGCTTACTACCACTACAGTGCGTATATGCTTTACACGCTCCATGTACGCTCGGGTTCCTATAGGACCAAAGTTGCGTGTTTACGAAGGTCTGAGACATGAACAAGTGCTGAATCAAATTTTACCACTCAAAGCGGTTACTAAACAGGAAATAGAAAAGATCAGGAGAAATTAAAGCTATTACTCTTGTCTCATGAATGAATGTCTGCATAACTCCGAGCTGAGAACATTTTTATAGAGCAGAAAAGCCTCTTTGGAACAGAGGTCTGTTAGACTGAGTTCTTTGATTCTGATTTGCACTGAATAGAACATCTATAACTTGAAATGGGAGCAGCTGACTAAAAGTAATGGACTCAAAATCAAGACTCGCTTCAGCGTTTACGCTTACTAGAAATGGCATAGTGCAAAGCAGTTTTTAATTTCCAAGTGCATTATAAAGTGTGGAAGAAAGAAAATATTTAATTTAACCAAGGCAATGGTAAACCAGTGGACAGCCTGCTAAGTTAGCAGCACACAGGAATGACAGTTATATTGTGACAGTCACTGGCTGTCATAGTCTACTGTAACTTGCAGCACCTAAGCTAGTGATGAAACCCAGCATCTTTCCTTTCAGGGTGTCCAGCTATCCTACTACTAAAGGGCATTTCTCCACTCTTAGAGTTTCCAGTAGGAGGAAAAAAATAACATTACCATTGTTTGCAAAGACTCAAGGAGTTTATGCATTTGGTAAGAGCATATACAACAAGGGGACACTTTCTTTCCAAAAGGAAGACAACTGTTAATGTGTGTGTGTCTTTAAGAATGGAGCAGATGCAGAGTATCAGAATAGGCTCTGGTATTAGGGTTCCTCTGCCCCCATATTACGTTAAAATCCAGCTAAACTTTCTCTAAATCCAAACTCTGAAAGGAATTCTCATACTACATCTAAGACAGACAAGTGTTATGGATATTTGAAAGCACATGTTCACTTGAGCTTCGCTTGTAATATTTCAGCCGCACAGTTCATTCAGTGTGTGATCAGAAGATTGATCATCCAGATTAGTATTTTTTTAAATGGCATTTCCTCTGGGAGATGAAATGACAGGTAGTTTGGCACAGATGCAGGTCGTGGGTTCTGTTTCCACTCTCAGGCTGGGAGGTTCTTTTGCTTGTTTACAGCATTCATTAGCAGGCGTACATAGGATGTTAACAGGTCATCCATTTTATAACCCTGTCAGAGAAGAAAGAAGTCTTAAGTCTCTCAGAGAGCTCCCAAAGCAAAAATAACTATCAGTTCCTCCCTGGTCTGTTGTCTTCTTAGGTTCTTCTCTGCATGGACATCTCCTCTTCCAACAGCTATCACTTTTGATAATTATTTATCTGTTCCTCCCTCTGCTCTTCTCTTCATAGATTTACCAAACTTTACAGAGCATAGCTCTAACTGTCTCCTTGTCATTTGTTATATAGATTGACGCCTTGTATTTCAGAACCCAAGCTTTCCTGTAGGAGAAGTTAGCCCATAAATGTTTTTATGTTATCTTTACAAATTTGCCTTTAAATATCAATACAGTGATACTTGTCTGAGTCTGTGGACAATCTGAAACGGATTCTTAAAAAGGTGGTACCACTCACTGAAAAGTTAAAATCTTATAAGGATGGCATTGCTGCATAGCTGGATCAAGCCATGCAAGACAAAAAGCCTCTTCTGTAGTTTTGTGGTTAAGTGCAGCCTTAATGTCTTGGATAGATAAAATTTTGATGTATGGGAAGAATTTGGAAAGTACTATATTTCCTTGTCTCTGTGGCTTATGTCTTTGCATCAGATCTAGCACTGAGCCAGTTCTAAACTGCGGTTTTATTGACAGAGCAGTGAATGTTTTTTGTATCTGCACTGGTTTTAACATCTGGTTTGGCACCATTGTTTAGTAGCAATTCTGGATGTAAAGGAAAAATTGGGACTTTCTTGTAAGTTGACAAAACCCTTCTTACCAGAGAAGTCTCACATAAGATCCGGCTTCCTCGTACTAGGTTCCCTATTGTCATGTGAAAGTATGTGCTCCCACTGCTCCAGTTGGAGATTTTGTTGAAGGGGTAGACCGTTAAAATGTCCTGTGTGGGGAAACAAAGGGAACTACAGAACATTTCTGAAATGAAAACGGGCTGTTATGTAAGAAAACCTGTAGAGCCAGAGCATTCTTTTTCTCTCTGACTTCACTTACACACACAGTGGATCAAGGTAGGTCTTGCATCCAGACTAGTGACATATTGTATTTTCATCAAGCAGGTGAGTCTATCACCCTAACGAGACTTCCTTTCATTATGTATTCATCTTTGCCTTAGCACACTGCCATTATATTTACATAATCTAAAACTCGCTGGATATTTGTTTTCTTATTAAAAGCAAATAGTGATATTCATAAATGCATCTGCCTGGGAACATGGTAAGGACAGACTGTTTGGGTTAGAGAGCTGGTGAACACCGTCATTCGACCTGATCTTTTAGACAGCTTGGGCCTCCTGCAAAGCTTTTTTCTGAAGCAGGTTCCCTAGTGCGCTGTGCATCCATCCATCCGTCTGATCTTACCACTTTGCCCAGCTCCATCGTGATTACCACTTCTTTCTCAGATGCTCTACACTGTTTCCTTCCCAGTGTAGAAACTGCAAAGAAGTGATTTGGGGCAGTAACATTTTCTTTGGTTTCACACAGAAAATGAAGAGAGGGGGTCCCTCCTCCCCTGCCGTTCAGGGAGATGGTCCTGTTGCTGTCCCTAAGCTAGCATGGTCAATTAAATCCTTCCTTAGATAGATTCTTGAGAAGCAACTGTTACCTTTGTCTTCTGATGTATCAGTGAGACTCCTTGCTTGTTAATTGCAATCAGCACAATCTCTGGGAAATTTGGCTCCGAGGTTTGCTATAAATGAGTAACAGAGCAAGATAAGCAGGAAATGAAGAAATTATCTACATCAGGTGCATAGTGACCTTTAACAGTGTCCATTGCTGTTTGTTCACTTTACCAAATAAACACTAAAACATAAAGGTCTTCAGTATTGTGTAATTAAGGATGGCTCTTTTGGCCATACATGGATGACCTGAGCAGCTGCTAGATAAAAGCAGAACCAAGTCCATTATTTCCTAGGCTGTCTGATAACAGGCTTCATGGTTGGTTGCAAACCATTTAAGAGCCTCGGGAGGAGAAATTAAAGGTAGCAAGTAGGAAATGATTCCTGGGGGTATCCACTGCAGAATGAGAGGATTAGTACAGTTCTGTTTGGAAGGAAGAGTCCCCAGAGATACAAGATTTGGCAGCATTTTGTTGTGGAGAACAAAGACAGGACAATTAAGTATCTACGTAACTATAAGCCCCCTACTACAACTACTACATAGTTGTGATATTAGGTATTACAACTGGAATAACAACATAGCCAGTGAAGAACAGCCATAGTTTGGGATGGATAAAGAACCCGTCTCCCCACTTCAAGGAACAGAGTTTTTCTCAGTAGATGATGGGGATTCAGCTTTATAATGTATTCTCACTTACACAGATACGGAATTATAGTCAGTCCATACCCCCAGTGCCAGCCTGCTACCAAAGCTATTCATACCGTCCTTTAAACCTACCTTCACCTCAAAGAAGGCTGAGCCAAATGTTGGCCACCGGTATATCATTTTCAAGAAGGCAATCTTGGCCTCATCCACAGTTTTTCCTTCATGTTTACTATATGCTGCAGTAATGCTCTGTTTAGAAAAGAGGATACAAAGCCCATTCAGTTGGGGCCAGGCAGGTTTCCAATGTCCAGCAGTAGCACTAAGGACAGCATCAGATCATCACCGAGATCAGTCTTTTGCCCACAGCAATGCAAGACTGTGAAAATGAAAACGGCCTACCATGCATGGTGGAGCCAGAACCTCGTCAGTGTTCCTTGCTAATGACCTGGATGAAGGAAGCCCAGGAGCCCAAGGGAATGGCTTTTAGGGCCGATGGGCAGCACGGATTGAAAGAAAATTCAGCCAGCCAGTGTCTGACACCCACAGACACGTATCGCTTTTTGCTGAAACAAGTAGGGTGCATTTTCCCTCTGTATTGGAAACAGTGTCCTGTGTCTTCCTCAGTGGACTAAGTGGCAAGTACCTGCTGAAACTTCCTTGCCTTTTGGTGGATAAAGAGCCTTTTGCAGTGAGTGGCACACGCATGGTGCAAGGTGACTGATTTGCTGGCCAAACTATGAAATATTTAGGACACATCTCAATTTTCTGTTTCTCTACGGGACCCTCAAATCCCCAGTCCCACCACTGGCTTTCCTATCTCTTAACTTCTTCTGGGCAGCAAAAATAGATTAGTATCTCTGAGAAAGAGGCACATCTCAAATCAGTTGTCAAGGCCTGCAGATACCTTTCAGAGCTTTGATAGAGAAGATGGAAAATCTGGACTGTAAGAGGCAAACCCACAACACCCAGTAGCATCCCTCCATAGTGCTTTCAAAGACCATCAGATCAAAACCATTGTGTGGCTCGGTGCCTGTCTCTCGTAAAGCTCTGTGGAAGCAGTACAATTAATGAAAGCTGATGTTCTTACCTTCTTCCACTCCTCTGGTGAGATTGCTCGGAGCAGATTGTCTGGCACCAGCTCCTTCAGGATTTTGGGGATAGCTGCCAGCTGTGTGCGGTCATGGTTGAAGCGCACCTTATAAATCAGCCCTGCCAGCTGGACCGCTTCGTCCTTGGAACACTTGTGGTAGCCTCGGAGGTACTTGGGCAGCTCCTACAAGAGACCAGCTCTGAATCCAGACAGAATGGGCTGAAGCAGACACTGCCTTACGCATCCTAAATCTTTGAGGTCAGCACGTAAGTTTTGCCAAACACAGTCCAAGGACATCCCAGGAACTTTTGGCTCCTTCTGGAGGTTCTCTGGATGATCTTTAAAGGTCCTTTCCAACCCAAACTTTTCTATGATTCTCCCTACAATTACGGAACCAGGTGAGCACCTCCAGGGAACTATTCGACAAGGGAGCTGCGCTCCTAGCATAAGCAATATAGAACCATAGAGTCATTTAGGTTGGGAAAGACCTTTAAGATCAGCAAGTCCAACCGTTAATATAGCAAAGGTGTGAACACTATGAGAAATAAATCTGCTCCTGAGGCTGAGCTCTGGCCTCCAGAGGCATTCCTCTGGAGGGTCTATAATGCAGGCCATGGTGAGGGAGACAGTAATACTCCAGCAGGCTTACTTTCTCAGGAGTATTTCTTGGATCACATTGCCTGCCGTTATATTTATGCTTTAGGGAGCTGGTTACCTGGTGATAATGAAAAATTGAATCAGCTTTCAGGTCCTTCCCAGGAGTTACATTCAGCCACAGCTTTCTCATGAAGTACACCTCATAAGCCACAGACATAGCAGCCCCTGAGGAAACAACATCTTGTCGGTATTCTCATTATCACTGCAGAGTTCTGCAGTTTTTAAATGGCTTCTGAGTGTCTTCAGAAATGTAGCTCTGGTTTTAACAGTAACAAAATGACTTAACAAAGAAGTACAAAAAGCCATTTTAGATGACCAAGAATGTGATTCATTGTCAGTTCCTGGACACTGATCATGCAGTGATCTAAGGTGCGGGCTCTTCAGAGATGGGGGAAGAAGCTGAGGATGCCTGCAGTACGAGGCTTTGTTATTGGTGCTCATGACAGCTGCCTGCCCATGTGCCGCACGCCTGGATTCTGTTACAGTTATGCAGGTACATCCCCTGACAGCTGTGTTTACAGAAACAAACTGATTTAGTGCACCCACATCTTTGTACCGTGATTTTTAGAGCTCCTAGTGGCTGCATCAGCTGTGGGGAGAAGAGGGAAGTTATAAAGTCTTAGATATGTAGATAGTGCTTCAGGATGTTGTATCTCAGCTGTCCCGAAATAAGCAAAGATCAGGATAAGTGAATATGAAATTGGTGTGGAGTTTGAGTTTGATGTAGATTTCAAAATGTATGTTGTACATTGGGGTGAAGTGCAAAGATTTGCTGTCATCAGTCTTATGTTGTTTTATTCTAACAAGTGTTCCCCTGGCAACACAGCTTGTGCTTTGGTATCACCAGGTAATGATCTAGACAACAATTTCCTAACAACCCAAGATGGGAGTGACACAGTGCAAAGAACCTATTTACATGTGTTGGCTGATAACGTGATCTGGCAACGCACAAGCCTTGGACTGGAAAGAGGATCGACCTAACTGGTGTGCATCCAGCTGTGTTTCCATGCAACAGGTCAAAAAATCTTTGGGGGGGAGGGGGGGGGGGAGGGGAGTGGGACATGTCTCCAGATGTTCTGATGTTTGTTAGCCAGTGCTTGGCTGCATCAGGTCACTGAATGTCACTGCTGGTGCAGGCAGTAACCACATGTGTACAAACAAAAATGATATTATAAGGCTCTACCCTACACTTCCCAAGACAGAGTAAATCCTACTGGATAAATTTGCTGCTTCCCCAGTTTAACACAGCAGCTCATGCAGCTTTTTGTCATGCTGGCGTTCTCCTTACCATCTTTCCCTGGTTTGTTCCTCCTGTTCCAGTCTGTCACCTGTCTTAGTGAGTCGAAGAAGTAGTCTGCTTCATTCTGACTGATCACCTGGAAGAGGCCAAGCAATGAAGGGGGGAAAGGGGGATTAGCAGACGATATAAAATACTGCCTGTGCCAACATACCCAAGTATCAGGCTGAATTTTCTTTCCCTGTCTACAGTGAGAGAACAGCAGTATGCAACACACAGTTTGCTATTATCCCAGCAGCTGCAAGGGAGCCTGCTGCTTCCCTGCTTTAAGTACCACATGCGTACTGGCAGACTGATAAAAACTCTGCATCTCCACTCAGCCCCTTCAAGGGACTCAAAATAATTGTCAGCTGCTAGAAGTTCAAATCTAGGTTGTATCCTCTCAGTAAGACAGAAGCAGTAGTGACCTCCTCTATTGCTTGGCTTCATATATGGTTGTTTAGGTGGTCTGGTAAATAAGGAAGAGAGGAGGGAGGAGACCAACTGTCCTGTCATAGTTGAGGAGTTACCTTGTCTGCAATCTTCACAAAGAGGCTGAAACCTTCCCAGGAGCTCAGCTGCAATTTGGAAGCGATGTTCTGACACAGAGTCCGGATTTTGGTGTTTGTTCCCACACGAAATGTCTATGAGATAACAAGATTCTTGTTACACAGAGAAGAGGAATAAATGAGAACACTGAACGTCCTGAAACGTGCTCCTATCATGAACACATCATGGCTGGGAAAATGGTCAAGGCTGGGAAAACAAGTAAGTTCTCACCTGTTCTGTATCATTGGGGAAACAAATCTTGTGTGAGATCTTAGTGTTGTTCTGTAAGATGGCCTCAACCTCCACAGGATGAGGTGCCCACTTCCTGGAGCCACTCCTGGAAAATGCCACCACCATCATAAGAGAGATCAGTGCTGGATGTTTAATCTTTGAGGAGTTGAACAACAGTATTCCACCTGAACAACAGACTCCATCCAAACTGCTAGTACTGTGCGGGGGGAGGGGGATACACAGGGGTAGGGGGCTCTAGTGGACCTTCACCCGAATGCAAACGCAGTGTATTAACAGCAAGAAACTGAGGGTCTTATTAGGGTGTATATTAAAAGTCTGTTCTACTCTGCAAGGAGGCTGCATGCATAAGGCACCTTCCTAGCCAGTACCATTACCTCTTCTGTGACTTCAGCAACGTTTTTCCTTACTGTTATTGAAGTGTGTGAAGTCGGTGGCCACGAGGAGAAATGCATTCTATTTAATTCTTGTACCAGCAAAGAGAGATGCATTCAGACACAAAATGAGTTACAGCTCAGGAGGCAAGTACTGGAAAAGTCCAGAGGGCTGCTAGAAGCATCGCATTTTATGTAAGAGCAGGAGCGTAACCACCGAGCCAGAGGCGTTACGCTGCACAGCCCCAGTCCTTTGAGGTAATACCTAGAGCAAAGGAACCGGCCCAAAGTCCGAGTCACGCAAAAGCCTTGATACAGTTAAACTGAGGACAAATCGAGCACCTTCCCTCCTGGGGCTGTGTTTTCCTGCCCTCACTGGCACAGAGCAGGTGGTTAGGAGATTTTGTACACTAGTTTATGAGCCAGAGTCCTCTGTCACGCTGGGCCGATCTCTCAGGAAGAGAGCTTAGTCTGGCATCCAGTTTTAGTTCTGTGGATTTGAAAACTATTTTTTTTTCCATGAAATAAGGTAGCAGTTCCATTTGGAGAAGGAAAACCTGACTGTAACCAGGTTGAACAGCATGTGCTTTGGTACTGTGCAGGCACGTAAGGAGGGGGACCTGCCCTGCCCGGTCATCTATTCCTGGCCCTGCAGCAGAGGGAGGTCACAGGGGACCAAGGAAGTGCAATAGCTGGGCTGGAGGCACAAGGCCATCTCCCCTTGCAGCCTCAGCTAGGAATTAACTGCCAAGGAATGATCTGCTTAATACCCATCAGGGTGCTGGCTGGTTCCCTGGCCAGGAGTCTGGGGGTGAAGCTGTAAAGCTGTTTATGGAGGAAAAGGTGTACCCAGGGGCTCAGCCGGCTTCCACCACATGTATTGTAAGTCAGTCCTTTGAGCTGCCTGCTCACCCCTCTCCAAAGACAGCAGGTTACTTACAGGGAGAAGCTGGACTAGATGATCATTGTATGTCCCTTCCAACTGAAACACGCCTAGTCTAGTCTAATCTATTAAGAGCAGGTGCAGGTCTAACCTTAGGAAAAGAAATGCTCTTGAAAACAACATTTGTCTTTGTTCCTCTTCCCATCCCCCAGGCTCCAGATCAGGGGCAGTTTAGCACATAGAATTCTCCTCCCAAACAGCCCATTCTGCTTCTCCCTCCCTGTTTCCCCGCTCCATAAAGCAGCTCTATACAGCTCAGCAGGGCTTAGAGCATCAATAGCACATGATATAGGGAGGCAGGAAATTTTCAGTCTTCTCCATAGAAAGGAACAATGAATAGCATTCCTTGCCCTGCATTTTTCAGGCACTTCAAAGGCGAGTTCAATGTGCAGTGACATTTCCCCAGCAGTGCCAAAACCCATGCGCTGCAAGGGGGACAGCCACTGCGTTAGCATTCCCCTCGAGCCTGGCCACAGGGCTCACAGGCACACACAGGGCCCAGTCTCAGGGAAAGGGGGGGATGGAGGAGCTGGAGGGAGAAATCACTGGGCAGCTTCTTTGTGGCAGGCAGGTGGCAACTCTAGCAGCATCAGAAGGGAGAATGTGGGGGTTAACCTTGATGCTAGAGCACTGTGTTCTCAGAGCGTCAGGCTGGGTAATTTCAGTGCCTGGAGGAATCTAGGGAAACCTTTCCTGTACAGTTCAGTTGATCCTTCCTTGAAATCCTGGTAGCCCTTCCAGTCTCTCTAGTTGTGTCACGCTCATTACACCAACAAGTCACTCAGAAGCTCAGGAAGCGCTGTGGTTTGGAGGCCTTGTTGCTTCAACCCTCACCAGGACTGGGGTAATGCCTAGCGGACTGAGAAGGGCCTTGCTGTTGAGCAGCTGTGTGTCAGGGCTTTGCTCGTTTGGGTTTCTTCAAAGAACAGGAATTGTGTTGATCCTCTCTTCCCAGCATGGATCTGCTTTACTTCACCATCAGAAAAACCAGCAGAGCCACCTTGGCACTCTGCAGATGTCAGTGACTTCAGCAGTGCCACCCCACCAAGAGTACAACCTAGTCTTTTTAGCTGCACGCATGCAGCTCTGTGCTGCTGAGATTCAGCGAACTCAGGACTGATCCTCAAGCACGTGTAAGGAGGGCAAGGACGTGCTGCCTCACCAAAGGCAACCAAGGTCAGGACCTCATCAATGACATTGCAGGATTTCATTTCAACTGCATGCCCTGCAGGATGTTTGAAACACCCAGCCCTGGGAGTCAAGCCGTTATGTGTGATGCTGAACTTTTAAAAATGTTGCTAGCTCTGTGAAAGAACAAAGTAGAGCTGTGACAGACTTCTCCTAGTGGTTCAAAGTCCATAAGAGAATTAAAAATAATGATCACTAAAAAAAGCAATGTAAAGAGAGAAAAGAAAGGAGAAGTCCCAATATTTTAGCCTGTGCACTTTTTGGCACCTGATTTGTGATTTTTGAGCGCTTTGAGCTGGCTGTATGCCGCATCATTTACCTCATCACTGTCTGAATCCTCCGACTGCACTCTAGGGCCAGTGTTTCCCTCTGACGTGTCTCCACAAACTTCTGGGCGTGTTTCAGCAGTGACTTGCTGGGTGGGAACAGGCCAGTGCAGAGCCAAAGGAGCTGCCAGCCCTTGGTCACGCTGTACCTGTGAACACGAAGCAGACTGTTCTGCTACAGCCACATAGAATTCTTTGCTTGACCACACACCAGCTACAAGGAAGAGAACCACGCTCCCATCACGGCATGTGGTGCCATCCAGCAGAGCGCTGCAAACCCAACAGAGCCTTCCCGCAGGATCTGGCAGCCCTTTTCTGTGCACCAACCACAGCCCATATGCGAAGACGATGCTAAATCCTGGCTGGTAAACATTCATGACAGTTGCAAATATCATTCAGAAATAAAGATAAGCTTCTAGTTTAACAGTCGTCTTGGCAGCAGTGACCCTGGTGCCATCCTCTTGGAAAGCCACTGTCAATTTGCTGCTCAGTCTCAAGTGTATTTGGATTGTGCTTCATCAGCTGTTTGTATTCCCCTGCCCCCATGCCAGCCAGCTTTGCTCGAGGCCCAAACACTTGCACGCAGCTGCCTTTTCCTTAAGTGTGCTCCTGCTCGGAAAAATGAGCGTGTAGGTGGCACTGTGTAATGGGGTACTTACAGCTCTTAAACGCTCCAGATCAAGTTTATGCCATTTTCAGGCAGAAAGTCAGTTCTTTCAGCCTCTGGACCTGTGAAATCTGCCAGCTGAAGCTCTTCTGGCATCTCACCCTCACCAGTAAGAAAGGCTCTGCTGCCAGGAGGTGGTTGGTCATTCCAGCTTCAAAGCCAGGAGCAGGACACGCTTCAGCCGTGTCCCAGGGTTCGCTCTGAAACGCTACACAGTGTGAAGTGGGTCTGGTTGGGAAAGTGAGCAGGTCTGCCTCTGAGCGGGCACCAGACACTACTGATAATGAGGCCCTGCCTTTGCGCTCGTTTACTTTTCTAATTTTGCAGATGAAGACACGCTATTTTAATCCCATTTATACTCTGTAGAACAGCGGTGGTGTGTCTGTGTGAGAACAAGACACGGTCCACAGCGCGGTAGCCTGGGAAGGGTGAAAGATTTGCTGCTTTGGCTGTTCTAATGAAAATGTATGGAAATAGCCACCTTTCAAGCATTGTTTTTTCCACATCAGTGATCCCTCTCAGAACAGTGGCCACATTGGTAGAGTACCTCAGGCATGGCACTAGCACCATGGTTACAGACTATGCGTTAAATAGCCTGTAAGATTTACTGCATGCAAGGAAATTTACCACTTCATAGTTACACACATGGTAAAAATTCCACTAAATTTAATATTTTTGGAACAGTAAGAAAATAACTAGAAAGAAGAAACTAGAAGCTCCTGCTGTAAGCTTTGCATGACACAATGCAGCTAGAAAAGGACAAACCATTTTGTTAATAATTAGTATTATTTTAAGCTTCTTTTTGCAATTCAGTTCGCCTGGAAATAGGTCAAATTCTCATTTTACGAGTGGGGAAGACACCACCAGCCTGTTTCAGAGACTTGGGCATGGGCAGGGGCCTGTGTAACCAATCTGTTCTGCAAGGGGGATTGTTTTATGTATTTTTTTTTGCAAGTGTTTTTTTACTTGCTAAAAGTATAAATATATATATTTTAAAAAAGGTATAATTAATGGAAGAACTCAAAAGCATTCACTGGTGGTAAAAAGTCTTACGTGAACTATGTGCTGACAGGAGGGAAATACAGTCACTGGGAAACTGCAAACCAGCTGAGGGCTGGCAGAGCGGCCACTGAAAGCGTGCAAGAACTCCGGGCAGTGCTGTATTTTCTCTACAGATGCCTTGGGAGAAAGGGCTGCAGTCACACCTCGCCGGCCTCACGCCGTGCTCTGCAGAGCGGGATGCTGAGCGCTGGTGGGAGCAGCGCAGCAGCTCAAGGGTAAGGGTCCTGCTCTGTGGCCTCTCGCTGCTGGGCAGTGGGCCCGAGTGCCCCACAAAGGCGACCCCCACAGCACTGCCTGGGAAAAGGGGGAAGGGTAGGTGCCACTCCGACATCTGGCCATCCTTCCCCGCTGCTCCTGCCCCATCGCGAGTGCAGCAGGGGTTGCTGCTCAGCACCTTCACATGAGCCCTGGGCTCTGCAGAAGCAGGGTGTTTGCACCCGGTGAGTACCTGTTTCTGTTCTCAGTCAGTTGCTTCATAATCTGACAGTAAATCTCATCCCGCAGGACCTCCTCCTGGATAGCTGCTACAAATATCTGGTCAGTGACTTCCACAGAGGAGTGGGTCTGTTTTGAGGGATAGTCTCCCATGAATTTCATGATGGGTGATTGTGCTGTTAAGGACAAAAGCAGGCCGGTTTTGGAAGATAAATGGGAAGTCTCACTTGGATTCTAACATGTTAGTGACTCTGTTGATGCCTAAGTACCAAATGCTGGGAGGAGGGTCTGGCACAATATGCCCTGCCTGTCTGCTACCTCCTTTCCCCGTGCAGCGGTCACTGCTTGGCTGGGATTTGTACTGTATTAGCTGCTTGCTCTGGGCATATACAGTAAATCTCAGTCATTCCTAAAGCCACATTCTTACTTAAGTGAGCCATCAGGAGTTGTGGAGCATTGGAGGGAGTAGGAACCTTTCCTCCAAAGACAAGGGAAACAGTTGAAAGCCCCCACCTGGATGTAAATGTATCCCCTGTAATGTGGGTGCCGTCTTATCTTAACGGAGGTGCGTTTAGTGGTAGTTCTTCCTTCCCCTGAGTGTCCTCAGGTCCCAAAGGGAAGAGTGAAAGGATATCAGTGAAGGCCTGACAGGCCAAGTCTCGAAGATCAGGGTCTGTGCACGCTCTCTTCAGCAAGGGCTGTTTCAAGGGCTCCTTAGAGTGTGCCCACAGTTGGCTGCGCCCACGGGATTTCTGGAGAACAGCTTTGCTGATGGATTCCTTCTCTGGAGTCCTGAATGAAGATAAGTGCAGGCAATACAAAATTCCTGGATCAGTATTGCTATGATCATAGGAGGTCATTACTACAAAGACTTATCTCTGGGCATGTTCTTTGATCTCATATCTCCTTTCGTAATGTAAGTCAACAAGAACAGGCAAATCTACAAAAAATCTTGTAGATTCAGAAGGGAGAAGGCTTGCAAAAAGAAGAGAAATTTTAGAAGCCTAATTTTTCCCTTGCTCTCCAAGGCCTGAGATGTTGTGCCTCCTCACTAGCTAGTAAGTGCTGAAGAAGAAGGGGTTAGAAGCAAGAACAGGCCCTGCTGGAAAAAAAGAAGTCCAACTGTGGTTCTTCTACCCTTCCCTTCGCATTTCTGCAGATGAAAGATGGCCATGTGCCAGAATCTCTGCACATCCCAAGTCACACTTAATCACAGGAAACAAAAAGAAGAAACCCAATTAGAAATGGGAGATGCCATTACATCCTAGGCTTTAAGGATCACTGAAGATGAACAAGAACTTTCCTAGGGCAAAAACTACACAGAGAGTTTCACCTGAAGTATTCATAGGAGAATTCCTCCAGGGTGTAAGGCTTCACTCTCAGATCCTCTTCATCAGGTTCATCCATGTAGGAGTTCTGTGAAGCTGTCCTCCTCTGGTCTGGAGACATCATCAGCAAACTCTGGAATGATACAGCCATGTGGAGATGTCACATGGACACAGGCCTCTGCACAGATTGTCAGGTGTTACTCAGCGTATGCGTGCACATGGTGCGTACTGAACCTGAGCAGTCTGTGCTGCAGGAGGCCTTACGTCCCCTAAGCAGCATCTTCAGAGACTCAAGAAAGACTTGGAAATAGTCAGCTCAAGGAAGCAAATTCCATAGACCCAACAGTAGAGGCCATCAAAATGTATGTGATTATCCAAAACACAACACTGGCTAAAAATGCATCTGCTTACCCCCAGTGTGTTTTCCCCCCACTTTTTGTAGCATTTGTGTACTTGTACTGTGCTTTGTACTTCTTAGCACAGTATCCAATATCCCGAATCTCCAAAACTGAAGACAAAATTGTTAGCAGAGTGATCGATGGGAAATGTCGACTCTCTCGAAGAGCATATTCTTTTAGAGTAACCTGCTGCACTTAGAGCTTCCCTTGAGACATAACGTATGATCACCAATCAAGCCCAGTGTGAATGCAGGAAAATTCAACTGCACACCCATTTCCATTAATTGCTACCAATTCCAGGCACTGAAATCACTAATGGTAAAAAGACTGGTTTTTGCAAAGTCATTGCTTTTGTGCAACTGCGATCTTCACCTTAGAGTCTGAGCTAGTTTTAGTTTTGCTTTCAGACAGGACAGAATGAAATGCTTTGCTTCAATGGGAGTTACAGAACTTGTCTGACTTCGGAGGAACGACTAACTTCCAGTTACAAGTTTAATCATATTTAACATCGTTATTACTATTTATCTTCCAGTCGCTTCAAAGAGAATACACAGCTTTTCTTACCAGCACTTGACTAGAGGGTTTTGTGAGAGAAGGAATGATGTAGATCTCTTCCAAAAATACGTTCCCTGTTTTGCCTGTCCTTTCATTCTGGGCACAGATCCAGCCAGAGTTTGCCTCCAGCCTTTTGTCTTCAGTGAAGATTAGCATGTCTCCCTTCTTGAAGGACAGGATGGCAGGGTCTTCTGGAAAACAGAATAAGGGAGTACTGTTCAGGCTTGACAGTCCAAGAAAACACAAAAGGATTGTAGCACGAAAGACAAGGGAATTGTATTCTGAAGGCCTGAATTCAATTAGCAATAGAAAGTGATTTGTGATTTGTGTAAATACGGCTAATTATCCAGTAACGCTTCAGACAAATCATTTAAATCTCCTCTGACAGCCTGATTTTGGTATATCAAGGGCAATGGTAAAGCTCCATTTGATTCAAATACATGCTGACTTTGTGTCTAGATCTGGCAGTAAAGCATGGAAAGAAACTCAATATTTGTGAGTAGGTAAAGTTAGTGTTTACATTTTAATCCCCCCTTATCTGTTCCAGCCACCTATGTTCCACAGAAAATTCCAGTTTACCACCTCCATGAAATTTTTCTAGAAAGTATTTCCAGGGAGCCTGGAGCTGTTTGATGCTGTTCTATCTAAATAAAGTATGCGAAGAAGTAGAAGGAGTAAGGAAAAGTGATTTTTATGCAAAGGTATTGAATCCCATTGCCTTATTGCCCAGCATCGCTGTGCTGATCGCTATGCATCCCTTCTGGAGCAAAGGGACTCTTGCTGAAGTTCTCCCTCTTTCCTTTGAGCTCTTTCAAACAAGTGCTGTGGGCTCTTTCAAGAATCCTTCCCTATTCTGTAGAAAAGTTTTAAGGCTTACCTTGGGATTTTTTCTCCTGCATTGCCACAGCGAATCGTGATCTCTTCTTCAGTCCTTCCAGGAACATGACCACCAGTTCAGCAATGACAACGCTGTTTACAGATGTCAGGACAAACTCCTCGGCATGAAGTGTGATGAGAGTGCAACTCTGTCCAAAAGACTTCACTGCCCTACGTATTATTGAACGGTTTGTTACCAGAGCATCTGAAACACTTACAGACCCATCTGCAGTCCCAGCCAAGGAACCTACACCTCCTTGCAGACAACTCCCTTGCAGTAAGTATTGGTAGTTCTTAATTTGCCTTCTCATGAGTTAGTAGGTGTGAAGGACTGAAGTGGTTCAAATTCATTCTGGACTCCACCATGTTTTGTACAAAAGTGCTTCATTACAGACAAAAGAGCACCCTTCTTTTGGAGTAACCAGGCAACTAATTAAATCTCTGATGGCCCTTCACAGAGGTAATTTTGTGTATGTAAGACTCTGGTCTTTGAATGATCTGATGCAGGGATGTGTGTCCTCAGCAAGCCAATGGTTACCCTCTGTCCCTCAGTTATCTTGTTCAGGTCCATTGTGCTCAAGAAGTATACAACTCCCGGCACGAACAACAGAGGATGGCTGAACTGCGTTAGTTATTTGGGCCATTCCTGTCTTGATGCATGTCTGTGCTTCCTTACACCTTTCTGGCTGAGCAGGGTCATCTTTCCCTTCCACCAGCTGGGAAGATCCAGCCAATTCAGTATTTCCTTTACAGGCTGCTCAGAACTTGTCCCTTTTTCCCAGACCTAGGCTAAACCACCTTTCCAGGCTCAGATCCAGGGGGATGGCAGAGAAACTACACCTCCCTCCTAGGTGGAAGACCCTTTCTGAGTGTAGGCAGAGATGCCTTCCTCAGATCTTGTCTTTCTGGGGCACTCACCTGTTGGTGTGGATGCCAGTTATCTCTGGGAAAGTCAGCTCAAGGAGCCTTTTTTCCGACTCATCCAAGAAGTAGATACCTTTCCAATTTATGGCAACAATGAAGTGGTTCTTGGGCAAGCTGGGACCTGAAAATGTAGAAAAAAGCTCCTTATCAATGCTATACATTGTCCTCCTCTATTGATATTATATCTGTCCTCTACTCCCAGGCTCAAGGTATTACCTGAAAATTTAGTGACTTCAAAGAATCGAGAAAAAAGCAAAGGCCACTGAAAGCGAGCAAAATCTACAAGTTGTTCCTTTACAGTCTGACGAGACAGACGGTCCTGTGTGTATGGGGCCTGCAGTATAAAAAGATACCCAAGGTTTTCTCAGTAAAATCTGATTTGCACGATCTGCAGACAATAAAGAGCGGGCCTCATCCCAGAGATCCCCAACAGCCCTCTGCTGTCATTGGTGTCAGGGGTACCTGGACAAAGTCACACCAGGAGCAGCCTCCAGGGGCTCAAGCCACATGCAGCTGAGGCCACCCACAGGCATGTGGATTCCAGATTTCCCTCAAATCCCCACTCACTGATCTGTTCAGAGTCTAACGCACTTTGGGTGCCATGGAAATAATTCACATAACCCACTTCCAGATCAAAACCAATATTCCATCCCACGCCCATCCTGACTCGATTGTCAGATGGAAGATAGAGAGCTGTAAAAGATACTCTATCCAGAGACTGAAATATACTTTTTTCATTCTGCCCCCCTGCTGAGCCCCTATATGGAAGAGTGAGTGGAAAGGTTCTCCTCTCCCCCAGCCCTGATTAACTGTTTGGGATACACAAACTGAGATGTTTTTCCTTCTTTCCCCCAACAGACTATTCATAAATGGAAATGGTGAAAGAAGCAGAAGCTGGTGCGCGAGTGGTTACGCAGCAGTGCCAGCCAAACCTCTTACCTTAGCATGTGCATAGGTTATAAGGCTCACCCACTTTTCCAGGGGCTTGGACTTCAGCTGTTTCACTGGGATACAGTCATGGAGCACCTTCTGCACAAGTTCATTGTGGATGGAATCTCCAAACTGGATGTAACAATATTTTGCCCCTATCTCCACCAAATCCTCCTCCTGCAACAATGAATCCATTAAAAGAGGCCTAGAAAGATGTCACAAAGTCCAGATAGCCTCATTCAGCCTTGAAGCCTGCTTAGGAACTGGCTTTTCTCCATTTCTGTCTGGGTAACTCTTGACAGTCATCCAGCGTAAGGGGAGATGAACATCACACAATCATAGCATCAAACAGATTATTAGCAAAGATATTTTAAAAGGACCCAAACTATGCCTTTGGACACGCCTCCAACTGCCACATGAACTGAAAGTTGCAGAAAACCAAATGTATTAATTACAGCTGCCAGTGTGACAGCTGGTACAATCACCTGGACAGGAATTGTTCATTAAGAAGGGAAGGGTTGCTCATGGCCACTAGAAACTTCTTTCACCTTCCTGCTTTTTAATGTGGGAAACATTAATATAGTTTTCATCCTCTTCAAGAGGATGAATAAGGAGACCCACCTTCTCACAACGGTACTCTCCAAAACGGATGCCGCGAATGACTTGGTGGTAAATGAGATCAGTGCTGATAGGATCCTCCTTGGAGTTGTGCCAGGGAGTGAAGATTTCCTTCCGGAAATAGAGCCGCCAGGGCGCATTGCGTTCATGGGTGCCCCGCTCCTTTGCTAGCTGTTCACACTGCGAGATGGCATCCAGGACGTGATCTCGTCCCCCACCCAGTGACCAGACCTAGAACAAAGGGACACTGCGTGTACTGGCATGCTTGCTTTAGGTCTGAGTGAAGGACAACAAACCCAAAGCTCCTGGTCTCCTGACAGTAAGAGACACTCTGAAGACGTAAGCAGATGGATGTGCAAGTTGTACTTTGATAAGTGTGTGTATTTTTATGCACAGGGATGGTATTGGGAAAAATGAGTTGGAAGTTAAGACAAAGCAGCTCTGGCTCACAGTCTTCTGTTTGTCTCCTTGGACTTCCCTTGTCCCCTGTATAGGCCCTTAAGCACATGTGCAAGTGTTGCTGTAATCTAAACAGAAATTCCATCCCTGAATTAATTTCTCTGCTATCGATGGCTGAGCCTGAGCTTCAAGATGTCATCTGGCTGTGTATGTCTGTTTTACAGCATAACTGTAAAAAAAAAAAAAAAGCAAAGGGAAGGAGAGGCTAAAATGCCAGCGTGCGAGCTAACAGCAGCAGCCCTGGCGAGGACCTGGGCTTCCGGTGCTGCAGGATAGGGGCTGCATCAGCAGTACTGTAACACAGACCAAGAGAGTGATGTGCAGCAGTGCAATGAAAGGCAGAATGGGATTATCAGGTGCTGAGATTCAGGTAGGATTCAGAGCTGGTTTGGTTTGAGCATAGAACTGGTACAGGGGTGCTTCCAGAAGCCAGAGGGAGTCCTCAGTGAGGCTGGGTAGGCAGCAGCAACTGCACAGAAAGAGAAGGGAGCTTTCCTTCTATTTTTCTACACTTTACCTTATCAAACACAGCGATGTAGAGCGAAAAACCAAACATGTCCTTCAGTTTGGTTTTATCTGCTATGAACTGACAGATCTCTTTGGCAATGGAAGCAGAGTCTGCAGGGACAGTGATGCTTTGGCCATTCATCAGGGTGACGTTAAACATAATGGGTTTCTTCTGCTTCGTTGCCTGTAAGTCAGAGTTAAATGAGAGACATGAATTCTGGGAAAACCTTACTTTTCTGTGAAGAATGAAGACATTTAGGTTTAAGATCTCCACACACTGTACACCCTAGTCAACAATCTTTAAGTGAATCTCTGACACCCACACAGTTTCTTCAAAGCATGGTGAGTCTTAAATATAAATTACACCCCAGGAGCAGCACTGGACTCAAGTTCTCGCCTCCCCACAGCTCAGGGGAGCTGATTATCACATAACAGTGTGGACTGACGAACTTTTTTTATAAGCCTTATTTGGCCTGATGACTTTTGGGTGCAGCCTGACATGCATCAGTAGAGAGACGGCGTGCAGCAAGTACTTCACCCAGGGAGATGTGTGATAGGCAATAGGGTCGCACAAATTTAGGAAGGAATTGAACTGAAGTTTTCACTTGAAGTGGGTATGCGTGTGCCTTCTAATTGCTAGGGTGATATTTGAAGGAGCGGGGGGGGAGGCAATATAACCCTATCATACACACTTCCTCCCTCCATTTTAAAAGCATAAGCCCTGCACAGTTCTTTCCACAAATTATGGTAAGAGCTTTAACTTAAATCCTCCACTGGATTTAGGTTAATGGTAGCCAGAAGAGGTGCATCTGAGAAGCTGCCCAGACCAAGGCACCTGGTCTTCAATCCCCTTGTGCAATTGATTTGCATGATCGGAGTTGGGAAGATCTGTTAGCACAGGTTAGTAAATGCAATCCAGTATAAAATGACACAGATTGATACAATCAAGCAAAAAGGGAGTTGCTACCTGAAGTTCTAGCCAGCTTGGAGGTTCAGTCCGTGCCCCGTTGACATAGGTACGTCTCAGACGTTCAGCACAATATGGTGCATAGCCTGTGGGCCCGTGGTGGATGAAATTCAACAGGTACTATATGCACAGAGCATAAGAAAGAATTGGGAAACAGTAATCCTGATAAAACATTAGAAACCTCCTGCAGTTGATCTACTGGATTAGAGTGACCAGTTAGCTTACAGTTCACTAGAAAGTATTAAAGGTTAGGGTTGGCATTAGTGTTTTGAAAAAGGAGGTTTGAGACACCAAGTTTTCATTCATTCTGCAAGAAGAAGACTTGTGTCAGTCTATTCACTATGTTTAACTACACAATAAATATTAGACAGTGGAGACTTCATTCTTACAATTAGGTTAGGGCAAGTGTTAGTGATTCCAACTGAAGAGCCTGAACTCTTTTGACATTCTGTATGAACAAAAGTGCTGGGAAGAGGGCTAATTGCAGGTTAGGACTGGTGATGATGGTTACTTTTAGTTTTACTAAGTTCTCTAGCAATATCAATAAAGTCCATGATTAAGGATTAAGATTGGACATCCAGAAGAGGAGGAGTGCATGAACTGAGCTTTTGGAGTTTGTATGGCTCTGATATCTTCAATGACATGGTGTAAGCATGGCCTTGTACTGACATACTCATATTTAGAGCAAGCACGAGCCAGTCACCTGGTTATTTTAATGATTAAGAATATTCCTAGAGATAGAGTATGATCATGTCTTTCATGAATTCTGTGTGGTTCACAGTCTTTGGATGAAGATTGATGTCAAAATATGTCTATGGCTTGTGTCTGGTTTGTTCCGAGTAGTGTCCATTTAGCAGCATTTATGATTAGGTTAATCGTTTGAGCTAGGGCATAAATAAAGCCAGGCTGAAGAGTCAGGCTTATCTATGGATTCTGTTTGTCGCTAAGACCTAGGAGGAAGACTGATGTCAAATTGGAACCACAGGCTGTTGGGGTTTCTTTCCTGTCATGAAGTGGATTTATCATCCCTTTAAATTTGGAAATTAATGAATGATTAATAATGAAAAAGGCCAGATCTCTCTCTATTGGATTTTGTAGGGCTTGGAGATGTAAGCTAAGAACTGGTAAAGTGTGAGTGTGTGTGTGAGTGTGTGTGTGAGTGTGTGCGCGTGTGCGTGTGCGCATGATTTTATACTGCCCCCCTGAGTTATTTGATCTGCTTTATTTTTAAATTCCCAGGTAAGCATATGAGATGAGATAGTTTCTGCTAAAATCACAGCACCACCTGCTATGGCAGCCAAACAGTTTATGTGGTTCTCTATATTAAAACACCAACACGCACAAGAAACCAGATCAGCTGAGGCATTTAAGCTGCTGTAGGAAAGGTTAGTAGCGTACCTTCACAAATGTGTCTGAAGGAGGAAAGCAACCAAGGCAAAGTGACAGAAGGATCCAGCCTCGAGCATAGCTGCTCCTGTTGCTGTTCTCAGTGAGTTGTTTGCAAATCTGGCAATAAATCTCATCTCTGTAATAAAACATGGGAAAGCAACAGATAATGATTCACTGCCTGAACTGTCTTTGGCTAAGTTTCCACTGCAAGCTTGGCATGATTGCAGCATGATTATTTTTGGCAGGAAAAGGCTCAAGGTATACTTAGCACCCTTTACCACCCCCTGTTACTCGAGCAGTTCAAGTGCAATTCCCACGCTGGATTACCTCCTGTGACAAGCAGGGGAACTGTGCAGGGACAATAACTGCCAGATCATCCAGTGTGAAATGGCACTGCTGCCCCCCACACGTGAAACTTGCTCTAAGCTCTCTACAGTATGTGGCTTGTATCTCATGGCTCTTGTCTGCTCATATGTGGGCTTTGGGATAAGGATAGGGGGACACCCTGATTAATTTTATACTTTCAGTAAACTTGGAGCGAGTCTTTGCACAGGATTAATTTTATACTTTCAGTAAACTTGGAGTGAGTCTTTGCACAGGAATGGAGGCAAAGGTGCTTCAGACTGAGCTGCTGAAAATGCAAGTTGCCTGCAGCAAGGACATATGGTGAACAGATGCAAAAATCTGCATACAAACAGAACTGCTATTTTAAGATTGTCTTAAATATTCTGGACTTGGAACACGCATTTGGCAAGTCTGATGTGGGAGGACACAAGGTGGATGAGTTTTTTGTTCCCAGATAGGAGATATGATGAAACACAGACCAAGGGAGTAGACGCTTAGCCTGTGGCTATTACGATAGCTTGACGTAAGATTTTTGCCAGCTGAAGATGTGCTTCAGGGAGCATCCTGACTGAAACAAACCAACTATGCAGAGAGGAATGCAGCCCGTGGCTGTGGTCAAGGCCTGTGCCTATGGGCTGTTACAGAATAGTGTTGCATAAGTTAAAATGGGCTAAAAAGGAGGAGAGAATCCTCAGGGTCAGGTCAGAACAAACCAGCTTCTGTCTGCTCTTCACACCATGCTTGGCCTAAGGTCCAGCCTCATGCTGCTTATGAGCAGGATTTCTTCTTTTAGTGAGCCAGGCCTTCAACCATTTGATCTGGGGACATTGCTTGAGGGCTCAACAAGAGGCTAATTGGGAAACAGGTTAGGAACACCTCTTACACACCTAGTGCACATCAGTTCCGTATTTCTTACTCTTCTGAGCGTTTCTTCTCCCCCATACCAGGGCTGCGTTCCACCGCCAGGTGCTGCTGGGTTACAGCCCTGAGCTCTGCCCCACTGCGTGTGTGGGGGGTGCTCAGAAAGCCATACTTGGAGGCAGCTGACAAACTACAGCATGAGGATACCACAAAAGGCAGTAGGGGAGTCATTCTCGGTCCCCTCTGATAAAGGGGAACCACCCTCCAAAGAGGTGTGTGGCCTGCAGTCTCAGTTCTGTGTGACTACCTTGGGCTTTCAGCCAGGAATCTCCAGAGAGAAGTGTGAGACATTGCCAGAATCTGGAAAATGTCTGGAACCGTGGAAAGGGGATGCTGAATCTCCTTGATCTAATGGGTGCCTGGTCCTAGAAAGGAGGTACAAATTTCCTACCTGATGGCAGGACGCAGGATTGCGTTGCCAATAATGAAGTGCACTTTTTCTAGGTTGGACATCGGTCTCTCAGAGATCGAGCTGTCCTCTTGGAAAGCCTCTTCTCCATTTTTCAGTTGGTCTGTCACCTGAAAGAAACCAAGCAGAACCCCAGAGTGCTCTAGAAACCTCCCCTCTTGCCAGGCAGCTCCCCCAGAAGTGAGAGACGTTCCTGCTCAATCTTCCTGGCTAAAATTTTCTGCTCAGTGCAGGAGCAGTTAGGAACAGGCCATATTTCCCCTCCTCCCTCTCTCAAGCTAACTCATAAATGCTGTGTTCCAGCAGGATACCTGGCCAAGAGAACTTTCTTATACTGTCCTGTACAGCCCTAAGGACACGGTGGTTCTCAGCCTTCTCAGGGCTTTGGGCAAACTGTTCTGTAACACCAACAATTCTCAGTAATAACTTCTTCCCTGTGTTCAGGCATCACTCTGCGGCAGGAACGGATGGAAGTAATCTGCCAGAGCATGAATGACAGCATTGTACACGGAGATAATTTCAAAAGAACAGTGCACCAGGTACCCCATACGCAGGGCTGTGCTGGCTTGGCAGGGGAACAAGTTCCCAGCTGGGAGGCTGCTGTCACATAACATCTGTCAGAAGGTAAAGATAAAAGGTTCCAGGCAAGAAGACTTAGGGGAAGCAATTTATTTCCACCTCTTACCTTCCCCGTCAACTTGGATGACCGCTTGAGCTTCAGGGAAGAGATCCCTTTTGAAATCCTGTTATCCTTTCTGCTTTCTCTCTGCAACATACATTACCATTATAGGAAATCAGTTTAATGCACAGCAAGAATGATTCATTAAGGACAGGAAGATACTCAAATGGAGATGTTTTTGTCTTGTTCCCTCCTGCCAGAAGGAGCTGCAGTGCCCTTTCAGGACTGACAGAGGTCCCTTGCACTTCTGCATTTCATGTGCAGTAGCATGAAAGGGTTCCTTTGCTTTTCACACTCTTGGGAGAACAGCACAGAAACCAAGGAAAGCACATGAAAATACAGACATAGCCTGCTCCTCTCACCATATTTGGGCTGTCGTTCCTGAACTGGACCTGGTTTTTCCTGCCAATTGTGTCATATATCTGTGTCATCACGGAGCCGCTCTTGATGGTGGCATTCTTGGCAAACATGGCTGGCTCTGGCAGGTCCCCCATGAACCTCAGGATGAAAACCCACACAACTAGAGAAGCCTGTAGGGGCAGAAAGCACAGTCAGACACCGCCAGGAGAACCAATGGTCTCATGTCGTTTCTGCCTGTTTAGATAAGAGCATCTTCTTCCTGTACCCAATCCAAGTTGTTAAAATTCCTGTCCCCTCCTGCCATTTACACCAGGAGTTTACTTTCACATCAAACAACATGAGAGCAACATTCACAATGCTCTCATGCTAGGGTGCAGCTCTAGTGTGAATGCCAGATTTGCTCTGCGATTGCTGAGCCTCCACCATTCCCTTTAGTGGCACCGTGCAGGTGTGTTGTGGCTGGAGCAAGGCAGAGAAACTTTGGCTGAATCACACTCTGCATTTACCTGCCTGCACAGGTAAGCAATGGAGTAAACTCTTCCAGGAACCCTCAGACCCAGAACTAGAAAGCCAAGTAACAGCGAAGTTTTTGCAGCATGGGACCCTCCATTCTGCAAGGCTGCTTAGTACCAGGAAAAAATCCCCTCCTCGGTTCCCCTGTGGTTCAACAGAACTGGAGGCCTGGGTCTCCCCCTGTCCTAACTCAAAGGACCAGCCGCCCTAACAAGACCATAGAGAAGGGTCAGTTCTGATGCTTCTCTCCAGTCCGTTTTTGCCTTCAGAGGGTATCTGGAGAAGTCAAAACAAACCTCAGAGTTCTCTCTTTAGGCAGACTGAAGGTGACCCAAGGTCACGTGTTGGGCAGGTTGTCTGTGTGAAGTGTTTGCCTGCAAAGTGCCAAAAAATGCTGGTGGGAACTCCTACTTTCATACAAGTGCTTAGGACTATCTGCTTGGCTCTGAAGTCTCTGGTTCCCAGGGCTGTGCCAGAGGCAGGGGAATGCAAGGATGTGGGGAGCTGTAGAAGTTGGGGCTGTAGAGAGAACAGGTTCAATAACAAGAAGGAGCAAGATACCAGGACGTTGTCCTTGTCATCATGGTAGAGTAGTGGGTGACGCAGCTGCTTCCGGATATGTGTATGTGTAGAAGACCCCTGGAAATAAGTAGCTGCAAACTTTGGGAAGGTGTACTCTTCCAAACCATCTGCTTCCTCTTCTAGCTTCACACTCATGGGAACCATGTCCAGGTCCACCTCGTCCAGCTTGTTAGGCTTTGTTTCCAAGTCCTGTGCAGAACATGAGGAAGAAACATGTTTTCTTTCCCTGTACTCTGATAGTCTTATTGTATGGTTTGTTTTTTTTTTTTTTTCTTTTTGTTTTGTTTTTTTGTTTGTTTGGTTGGGTTTTTTTGGTTTGGTTTGGTTTTTTTGTTGTGGGTTTGGTTTTGGTTGGTTTTTTGTTTTGTTTTGTTTTTTGGGGTTTTTTTGCCATAGGTCCTCCAGAATTTGGCTTTCCAGCTAACCCCAAAGCCATTTTCGGCTGCTACCAACAGATCATTGGGACCCAGAGCTTGTCCTTCTGAAATGCATCAATTCCATATGACCTTCCTGTCTTGGTCTTCAGCAAGAACATTGCTGATGGAAAACCAAGGTGTTACCTCATTGCTCATATCCTGCAATATACTCAGGATAAATAACCATAAAAATAACTATTTTATTCTGCCTACCTCTCCCTACCCTATTCCATCCTCCACAGCTGTCAGGACCAGTAGATCTCAAATTTTGCTTTTAAGAACATGAGATAACTTGGGTCATGAAATTCCAGCTTGTTTCAGCCAGAAGATCACTGAGAGCACTGTCAGCAGAACACGTGGTTGATGCCAAAATGCAGAGAATGGCATTATTTGGTCAGGGTCTGCTGGGCCAAAGAAACAAACGTGCAGTGGCTTTTGAAGACACTTAGTCCCTGAACTGCATGCGACCAAAAACTTTTAGGAACTGACCTGCAAGCAGATCCCAAAGAGACTGTCTGGATGACTAATTTAGGTGATTCTTTCACTGCACAGAAGTTCCTTAAACAGAATTGACAACTGATGGAATTCCAACAGTCAGTAGACTTACACAAGGGATGAACACAGCCCATTACCAGTCTGTAGCTCTGTACCTCAAACCCCAGAGGAGCCTGTCCTTCTTGGCCTCCGATCATAGCAGGTAAAAACCCAAAAATTTTGTCCACCATTTCTTGGTCGCTGATAACGTCATGATTTGTTGGTTTATTGGCAAGAGCTTTCCTCCTTTGTCTTGCTTCTGCCTCGTCTCTCTCCAGAGGAGTCAGGTGTTCCTTTAAACATAGAAGCTGGTTAGGCATGACTTGAACATCGTTCTGCTAGAATGAATGGGTGTGAGGATGAAACACTATTACAAAGGTGTTATGGCAGTGAGGTCCAGCTCTGCTAGTGCAGTGTTGGAATGTGAAGTTAAATGGTTCTTGTGCTAGGCAGTCACAAAGACCTAGCCCATCAGTAGCAGGGCCTTGCTTATGGGTAACATGCAATTTTTCAAGAACTTTATCAACAAGAAATAATATAGGAAAAACACAGAATTCCTAACAGCAGAAACCCCCACATTATTTAAAAAGGTTTTTCGACAGGGGGCTGTAAAAAGTATTGTGCGTGTTTGGCTAAAGTGCCAGCTCATACTGCAAACAGAAATGTGCACATGTTTGCCTTGACCCATTTCTAAAGCATTGTAACAAATAATTTTACAACTATGCCTGACCTTTGAGGAAGTCTGCAAATATATGCTGGGTAAGCTCCCTTATCAGCCAAGGAACACAGCATTCAACGTTCCTCCACCAACATATCTACCTTTTGTAATCTCATAGCCTCTTCCCTTGCTTTCACTGGTCCAAGGACTTGGATCAGATGTTCCTCTCCTTCCAAGTGGATATTCCTGCCTTCCAGCTTGCACTTGTTTTTTGAACAGGACCATTCTGTGACTCTTTCCACAACTGCTGAGACGACCCCCTTCTACCATCAACAAGCTGTCCACACCAGGACTTTACCCCAACAGGGACTCAGGTCTAGATTAGGCATTTTAGGGAACAAGCCACAGGCAGAAATCTGCAAACCGGCTTCATCCTGTTTGTACAGCATTAGTAGAGAAAGGAAATCACAGAAAGGCCTCCTATGTGCTATGGACTGCCAAGGTAGTAAGTACAGGATTTTCTCTGGCAGTGCATACCAAGACACATGCATTAGGATCCATTCAGGATCCCTACGTGACAGTATCAGGCCTCGCTGTAGAAACTGAGCGTCTCTTGCAGGAGTGACAGATATGCATGCACACCTTATCTTTTCTCCTGCCTTCTGTCAAAAACATTTCAGCTCTGTCAGTGAAGTTTTGATCCATGATAATGAACACAGCAAATGTAAACAAGATCAGTCTGCTTAAAACTCTGCTTTCGTACTTGACAAAAGCTCAAAATAAGATGTCAAAAAATAAACATCCACATCCAGTGCTATACTATGGCAACACTTGCCAGTCATTACATCTCTATCAGAATTTCACAGAAAGAACATGTTCACAAGGTATCTGTGAGCATACATACCTCCCTCTTCATCCTCTGGTAGATTCGGCGAGCAAACATGCCCCTTGCATATGCTTGTATAACACATGCAGCTTTCTTCTGCTCCGCTATCTTTTGACGCATTAGATAACCACGGCACATGGCTTGAAGCCTGATGATATGAGCTCGGGTTGCTTCATACTGTTTAGCAAGCTGCCGGCTCCGGTACAGGGCCTGCAGGCGCCCGAAACCCAGCATAACCTGTGGGAGGTGAAGAAAAAAGAAGTGAGTATGGTTCAAAACCATTAAGACTGGGAGTAAGTTGGGAGGAGTTGAAGATGACAAAATTCAGTAACTGGATAAAGACACTGGAAGGGGCTAATTCGATACTGTCCTTTATGCTTTATTTTCTGCCAGTAATAGGCTTTTAAAACTAGTTTAGATAGAGTTCTTTTGGGGCTCTGTTCCAGGGAGTGGCTCCAGGATGTGACAATGATAGCCAGGGTTTATTACAAGGGAAGGAAGAGAGCAGAAATGAAGCCAAGTGAATGGAAAAAAAAAAAAAAGGCACATCCTTGGAGAGATGGGTGTGCCAGTCCCAAGAAAAGCAGCAGAGGAGGATGGGGCAGAGTGCAAGACAACAGTCTGGCTCTTCAGACAGGAATTGCATCATTGATGCAGAACAGAAAATGTTTCTCACTGAAAGTGGCAGTTTCTCCTCCTGCCCCTTATGAATGTGATGCCTAGGATATATGAATAATAATCCCTGCCACATGAACACACAATAGGTGAGTGGCCCCAATATGGTGTAGCTTTCCTCACCCAGAAAACCCACCATCTATAGAAGAACAGCCAATATCTTTAATAATGTGAGATTGATATAATGATTTGTCTGGTAATTTTTTTACAGATTCCCAGTTTTCCTGTAGCAGTTGCTCATACGATGGTGGTGATGCACAAACGCTAGCCTTGGATTCCTGACTAGAAGAAGTGTGGGATCACTCATATGTCAGGTCACCAGAGTCAGGCCTGCCAGAGGTTAGTTGGGTTACTATTTCACTAGAAAGCAGAAATGTCACAGGTTCAGCAAGCCCTGAGAGGTCCCAGAGCCCTCCTTGGACCTTACACCCTTCTTTACACCCTACCATCTTGCCTCTCCTCCCTTCAGTTCTAAATAACTTCATTCCTAATACTCAGTCTGGCAGGGCAGAGTATATAAACACACATACACAAATATACATATGTGAGTGTGTGCATATATATATATTAAGGAAAAAAAAAAAAAAAAAGTTGTATATACATCTGCATCTTACCGTTCTGAAATCCTTCCGGCAGCAGTACCCTCGCCAGGCTGCCTGAATGGCCACAGCAGACCTCCTCTGCTTCAGAAACTGCTTCCTAAGCAGACAGACAGGGGAGGTGACAAACAACAGGTTATTTCTGCTGGTTTTTATAATAGTAAAGAATAAGGTGGTAGGTTTTCCTTTTATGGGATCTGATCTCAGCCTTGTTTGCTGTCTGGGAACACTAGAGCCAGGAAAGCTATTGTTAAATAGCTCAATTATGAGTAGACAGCTTTTTGGGGAAAGCTTGAAGCTCAGTGAGGCTGTTCTTCCTACTTCTGAGCAGCCCCCAAAAAGTATTATGTTGCAGCAGAAAGATTAGTCTGGCCAGATACTTTTGTACCGTATGCTTCGAAATTACACTCACTCAAACATTTTGTCTGCTTACATGTTCTCCATGCTGATGGAAAGGCCAGAAAGGCTGTTTTGCCTGATCTTTTCTGCAAATAAGGGCCTTAGGAGGGTTTACCTTGGCTCATGCCATTCTCTAAGTGAAGCAGCACCATGAATCAGTTGAGCTCACAAAGTGTTTTCCTATTTGCCTTGCTATGCGTTTGCTAGTAGAAAGGATATATAAGTATCAGTAATCCACCTGGATACATCTGATCTGACTTGGCCCTTAATGCTACAAAAATAATCATAGCAACCGCAGACCAAATTCACTGCGGTGGTAGGAGAGCTCTGTAAGAACTGAAAAGTCCCTCGTATCAAGCCTGAACAAGTTAACCCCCCCATCTGATGACCACTTGCTCCCCAGTGACTTAACTGCCAGGAGCAGGAGCCCATCCCAGCAAGATGAACTTCCCACGGTAAAAGCTGTCAGAAGTGGCATATGGCTCTGAAGGTTTGAAAACAAAAGCGAGGTGAGGCTTTCAGAGAGAGGTGGTGTTCAATAGCAGGCAGAGTTTGAAAAAAAGGGGGAAGTTCTGGGGCATTTGTATCATGGTTTTCTAATTCTTGCTTCTCTACTGTTGGGAATATTTCTTTAAAAACCCAAGATTCAGTCCTATATCATGGTTCTGGTTGGAGGATACAAGATTAGTAAGTACAAATCATGATGTAAAGCATTTAATGAGGACAAACATTTACTTGACAGTGACTAAATTTCACTTCTGAAGATATTTCAAACTAAACCAGACAAAATGCAAGAACTGTGAATGTTTGGCAAAGAGAAGGACTAGTTAGTTTTATCTGATTCTTCTGTATGTCTTGTATCAAATCAGCATCCTAAATCAGAGAGTTCTTGTAGCTCTGAGGGCACAGATTCCATGGGGATTTCCTGCTTTCCAGATGCCTATTGTTTACTAGAAATACTAAATGCAAATCCTCCTTTCATCACTTCCTCTTCATATAAGCTGCATGTGCCACAGCCCTGCATTTTGAGAAGCATAATGAAAATACACTGAGCCAGAACAAATCTTTGTGCAAAATCTGCATAGACGCATTGTGTGCTGTTGACGAGCACTGAATGTAGGGCTGGTGAAAGGTATGGATCGACACATTTCGTCCCCCCAAATGTGTCACAGAGTGTGTTAAATTGCACCACAAAGATTACTGCTACAAACTTCCCTTCTGTGAGATCACTGACCTGTCCTTCAATCCTCTCATCACCTTCTGGATAAGAAGAACCTTATCTGTGAGTATATTTTGGCGTTGCAGCTCCAATACTGTATCATGATGATCCTGTTAAAAGAAGTGAGGATATGCCAGCTGAGCAGACACCCCCGACAACTTCTGCAAACTGGACACATGGTCTGAAAGAGGTCCCAGATCAGTATGATGGAGTTCAAGCTGTGATTAAAGTGCATTTATGGAACTGCAGTAGGGAAAGTGCACACCACCTGACCACACCATGCCTGGCTATAGCCATAAACAAGCAGAGAATCTGCCTCAGTAAGACTGGTTTTACCTGGGGGTATGCTATGGGCAAGGAGGTCTCCTGCAACAGCATGCTGTTATCCAGTTCTTTTTTATGCTCAGGGCTTGAGCAGAGACCAATACATAGCACTGTGCTGTTTCAGCTGCAACACTGGAGCACAGGAATAGGATCAGCCTCTCCTATACCAAGTTGTTAAATTATTTGGCCTTCAGGAGCAAAGATCCAGCCTCAGATTAAAGACAGAGTTTGTAAGAGAACCCAGTCCTTCTGGGTCACCGCTCTTGCACAAGCAAGTCAAGCTGTACTGTGAAGCACCCATTTTTTTTCAGGAGGAGACAATAAACTGTCCTTTTTACTTACTTTAAGGAAAATCTTGGTTTTTCCAGCTTGCCAGCTTTCGTTCTTTCCCAGAACTGCTTCAGAGATGCTGATAGAGCTCTGTCGAGCATCATTCTTCAACTGATACACAAAAGCATCATGTTAGGGCTTGGTTGTGAAACACAGCAGCTGTACTAGGTAAAATCTATTGCCCTGCATTTCAAAGGATGAAAAACAGAAACAGCTGAGGTCTTACCGACCTCTGGGCTGACAGTATAATGAATGAGAGTGGTTCAGCTGAAATGGTCAAGAAAAGGAGGAACGTGACTGCATGGCCAAACCTTCCAGAGTTGAAATGTGAGGAGGATGTTAAAGACCTCAGAAGTGTGTGATTAGAGAAAAGAAATATCTGAGGGCAATTGGGATGTCACCCTGCCTGGGATGTCTGTGTGAAGCAGGTCAAGGCAGCCAGATTTAAAAGTGCCTCTACTGCTTCAGCTAAGGTCCAAGTGAGGATATATGTATTTAGCTATGGTTACTGTGATGACAGCTCTCTCAACTGTGCCAGCAATAATCTAAGAACTTTCTACTGTGAGAAAGACTAAAGCCCCAAAAGGAAAAGTTGGATTAGCCTTAACCAAAGTTCTTGCTTACGCACCTGTTCTCGAAGAGACCATGGCAGGAGAACTCTGTACCTCTCAAAGAACTCCTCAAAGCTGTAGCGAACTGGGTAGCCAGCTTTCCTGATCTGAATGGTCTCCATCATCCCTGAATATCGCAGCTGTTTGATACACAGCTCCCGGTCGAACAACTGAAAGGGGAAGCAGACAAGGAGGAGACTTAGCACTGAAAGAAGCTACACACGCAGCATTCCTTCAAACATATCTATTAACCTCCACCTCAGGGTGCCTGCAAAATGGCCTACTATGCTTTTTTAAATTGCACTTCTTATTTCTTTAATACACAAATTAATTCATTACAGGCATAAACAAGTCACCCCAAAGGGTCTTCAAATTTGTGTTTATCAGCAGTAGAAACAGTCCATTAACTTCAGCCTGGCTTCAGCAAGCATTTTCAATTCTAGAACTGCAATTTCAGATGAACAATGATCTGATCATATAGTTTTGCAGGTGTGAATAACTGCAGTAGCAACTTAGGCCCTGTGGGCATAGCCATGCAAAGTACAGCATGCGTGTGGCTAGGTTCTTGTCATGCAGACTAAAAATAGGCTCACTAAACCACACACAGTGCTTTAAAAATTAACTTACTTGATCAACAGTATACAAGGTTTTAATGTAGAAGTGGCTCATGATCTCACGAGTTCCTGGCAAGTCTCTTAATGACACAGTCCTCCTGTAGTGTCAATTTAAGCCACATCACCCCTCTCTCAAACACCAACAGCTCTCCTATTCTCTTTCAGGCTATTTCATAGTATGATCATTGTTGGATCCTAATGTTTTTCGGTTTTCCCCTTGTTGAGGGACTAGAAACTCCCCAGTTCTGTCTTTACAGGAAAGGCTTCTACAGCTCCTCTCAGGAACACACCTATCTTCTTTTTTGCCATCTATTACTCTATGATGCTTTTTAAACATGTTTTCATAAATGAACAATGCCAACCCTATCAGTCTTTTTATTGCACTAATAGCCTGTACTTCAGCTCTTCTTGGCTGAAGTACAGATATAAAATGCTATAACAGCAACTGACAGCTTTTGCTCATTAAAAAGTTTACTGAAGACAAGCCCTCATATTGTTAAAACATTACCAGTGGTTTCTTGTAGTCATTTGGCTTGATGCAGCGGATGAAATATGGCTGGCACTGTTCAAGGATTTTCATTAGTTTTTCCAAGGATTGCTTGAACTGTCCTCCCAGAGTAGAGAGCCGTTTGGTGGTATCCAAGCCCTAGGAAGAGTAAGCACATGCTGGCTGCTACAGCATTCACTGTAAGAGGGCCAATTAATAATTCTTTGTAATTTTGTACAATGTAACAGTATCATACAACTGCCAGAAGAAAAACAAACAACCAAACCCTACATGGAAGCTAAATCAGCCACCTGCATCTTATTAATTTGGGTTTATTCTTGGGGAAAAAACCCCACTGAACCCTTTCACCTACTTGGGCACCAAGTTCTGGCAGTGGGGGTGGCTGTGATGATGGAATTTCCACCCACACAAGCCCACCCAGGCCCATCTTTTCCAGCCAAGGCTGAGTTTAGCGTATGGCCTGGGTGCCAAGCTTTTATGCATGGGGGTGTGCCTGAAAGCTTGGTGAGCCACAGCCGCTCCCAGAGCAGTAATAACCTCCAGGCCAGACGTTTTGCTGCCATCTCATAGCTAACTATGGATGCTAAAGATCCAGAGCAGCTCATTCCTTACTGATAAGGATGACTGATCACCTTGCTCATTAGTACTACAGTAAGCAGCGAAAAGGCAACTTTTGCTGGAAGATAAGGTAAGAGCTACTCCATATACAGCTGCATATAAAGTGCTTTGTATCTCACTGCTCCTGGGTTGAATTTTGCTCGCAGTTGCCATACTGCAACGCAGAGGAATTGCACTTGGCTGCAGTTAGCTTTCCCAGCTTCGCTGATATTCCCACCTATGTCTTTTTCACACAGATCGTCACAACAGGCCTAAGCTTCTACCTCCTGGTATCTTTAAAGGGTACATTAAATTACGGTGACCACAGTGCTGATTCCAAGTAACAGAAGGATTCTGCCGGCCTTTAACATACAGGCATGGAGCCACTGCAGGATGATACAGCTTGTGTGTTTGGTTTGGGGGGTTGTGGGATTTTGGGTTTTTTTTCCCAAGTAAATAATTTGATGTCCAGTGGCTCCCCTCACTTCCATGGTCTGTTAGGGTACCTCATTCTGCCGGTTCTTACGTTTAAAGTGCCCTTTTTAACACTCAAGTGGCCAACCTCTGATTTAGCGACAGGGCAATGCTGCCCTCCGGCGACCGAACATTCATCCTTTGGGAAACCCTTCCTGGGAATGTCTCTTGGCGACTCCGATGTACCTTAGGGCTAGCAAGCATTTTTTTTTTTTTTTTAAGTAAATACGACAACATCATATACATGTTTAAACTGTATAAGAGTTAAAAGCAATTTGCACTCCCAGATCTCCGACCCTTCCTGCTGTACCAGTACATCAGTGGGATGGCCACACAGGTCTGAAGCCTGTGCCCTCATCTCACACATAGAACGTTGGTAAAGCTGAATTTGTTGTTGAGATGGTGGTGACTTTTCTGCCCTGGTGTGTCAGGAGGGCAACTCTGAGACCTCAGGACAGCAAAGGTTTTTTTTCTGGCACTTCATTCACTGTTCTTTTCTGTAGCCTGCTGCTTAGGCTTCCAAACGGTGGCCTAACCTATTTGAAATTAATTGAGGTATTTCAGCTAACTGCTGCACATTTTGAAATGGGCAGTAGCCCACCAGCCCACATTTAGCAGCTCCTTTCCTGACATGCTTCTGTGCTTCCTAAATGTAAGGAAAGGTGGTTTTTTTTCAATAACACAACCTTATTTATAGAGACAAAAAACATTAGAGCATTAGAGCAATGTAGATAGACCTGATATTTAATCTGGAAGTATTCATAGCATTTAAGAGATGCTAAGCCAGTTCTCTGTTGCTGCTTGTACCACTTCTGACATTCTTCTCCTCCAGGATGTTTACCTGTCCATGGCCAGATGTTCTGGACAGCAGAAAGCCACAACGGGATAAAGACTGAGGAAGAAAGGACAGGATCAGAAAACAGTGCCAGGAGAACAGACAGATAACAGGTAAGATAGCAAGCTGACTGTTTGTTCTGTACCCTGCTAGGAAAACTCAAAGGTGCAAACATTAAAAGCAAAGGTGCCTTCACATGATGACATTGCATAGTTAAATGCTCAGAAATCAAGGCATGTGAAAGTTGCAGCGAGGCAGAGAACTTGAACTCTGCCTCAAGCCTCAAGCTGTTTCCAGTCCACCGCACTTTACAACCTCATTTTCACTAGGCACAGGACAAGGCTCCCTGCACTGCTAGGCACAGATGATTCTGTGATAATTAGCCACCATGAACTCTGCCACAAAGCCTCTGGGCCAGGAGGGAGAACTGAAGTTGCAGCAGTACCTAGGGCAGTGAGACCTGTGTCTACAAGCGTCAGTAGGAGCAGGAAGCAGAGTATCTCTGTGACAGCACAGCTATTTGCTCCTTGGTGCTAGCCTGTCAGCCCTGTGCAAGAACAAAACGGCCAGGACCCAGCTGCCAGCTGCCCAGTCAGAGCCCTTGGTGTTATGGTCTGAGCAGACTGGCTACATGTGCAGTGTGGCAGCAGTTCAGCTGCCAGCTTCTGGACAGGTACTGGCTTTGCAGAGGGGTCTCTGGTGAGTGCCTTGTTCCATTCCAACAAACCTTTCAAACTGCAGTTCCCTCCTACTACGTTACACCCATCCTGGCAATGTGGATGCAGTATGGGTGCCCAGGCAGACACAGAACAAACCCATCCAGCTGATGACAACTTCTGGGGAGGCAGCACTACGCATGCTTCTGTCACAGCCTGCAAGCATGGCTATGCAGACGTCCAGGGACGCAGCCCTGGGAGACAGGACTTGTTTACAGCATGAACACTAGACCCTGACTTTTCCTGCAGACTCCTTTGCAGAAATGGGTAGAATGAAGGGCATAGGGATTTGCTGGCTAAAGAGTGCAAAAGAAAGAGGTCAAGAACAGCCAGGGCCTTATGGAAGGGAGGAGAAATTAGTTGTTCCTGCAACTTAGCTCCAGTAAGCCAACCTTGCAGGTCTGGTCAGCTCCAAGATGCCGGATGGTCCCACGTCCCAGATTAGGTGGGGTGATTTCCACCTGGAAAATCTCTCTCAGGAATTTGTTTTTGGAGGAATGAACCACTTGCATTACATTAGCACTCAGGGTGTCCCGATTTTTCTCCAGGAAATCTATAGGATGGAAAAAAAATCAGCTTGTCATGTCTGCAGCCTGCTGGCTTTAGCACCACTCTGTCTAGCTAAAATCCAGTTCGTTTACAGTAACTTGCAGATTAGTTTAGAGTAATCCTCCTGACCTCCTGATCTGACTTCAGCTCAACACTACCTTGGAGCGTCACACATCCAGGGCAGGTCATGCCTTTCTTTTCACCCTCCGCATCCAGCAGAGATAGGCTCACCTTTTGATTCATAAAAGACAACCCCAGCAAAGTGGTTGATGCCGAACTTGGTGTCATGGACACTCTTAGGTGGGATGTAGACTTTACTTTTGCCGTGGAGGGAATTGATTTTGATGAGCATGGTGGCATCTGTGCCCTAGAAACAAATACAGGCAAAAAGAACAGGTAAGCAGATTCCCCCCAGCATGGGCCTATGCTCAGCAAACAAATAGAAGTGGTGATCAGTGATAACAAAAGCTCAAATTCTGTCCATTATTTGTGTTGTCGATCTGGAGAAAGGTAGTGCCAGAAGTGTCTTCCCTTTTACACGGATCTTTCTCTCAAGCATCAGGACAGAAAACACCACCAGAGTGTAAGGCCTGGTATTTTAGGGCTGTATCCAAGCCCCCATAACATTACTAACATCACCAGGTGTGCTGAGAATTTCCCATATATTTGGACCTCACAAGCAGAGCCCTGCACCAGCCTTCCCATGCCACCCTACCCAGTCACGCTCTAAGGGGTGCATGCTCCTTTTCCCACACTTCTTTCACTCTCCGGCTGGTGCAAGACTCAGAGATCCCTGGAACAAGGCTGGCCTGAGCAGACACCGGTCAGCTTGCTCAGATCGTGACTTCCACAGGCAAGGCACTCAGCGGAGTGCTTCTCTTCAGGGGGTGCCATCACAATCTCATCCCCTGTGGTGCATGTGAGGCTAGTGCTGCTGGCTGGCCCATGGTAGGGGCAGTGAGTGCTGTGCTATCTGGGAAGTCATGTGCTCATGACATGATCATAGAAAAGATGCTTTCTTGTCCTGAGTGCAGGAAAACTCTCTAAGGGAAGAAAGGGGAAAGCTGTCTGCCAGTACATGATCCTCTCAAATTGTTACCTGAGAACTACAAATGAGCTGAGGCAGGGGCTTGCTTTTCTGGACAAGCCCACATTGGCACCTGGTTGCTGGACCAGCAGTCCTGCTTAGCCTCACCATGCTTTGGAAACTATGAAAATGCTCTGCAGGCATGTCTGAGATCACATGCTGCTTTCATCTTTGCTGTGCCCCACGGGCAGGGCCTGGCGCTGAGCCCTGCTGACCCTCACCCTCTGGCCTCAGCCCCTTGGCCCGGCCTGCCCATCCCCCCTGCAGAGCCCCCTGCCCCCCAGCAGCTCAGCTCCCCCCAGCTGGGTGCCCCCTGCCCTGACTGAGGGGGCACTCGCTCCCCTCGCCCAGCCCGGCGGTGCAGACACGCAGCAGGACGGGCCCCGGCGCTGAGCCCTGGGGAACCCCCCGTGTGCCCGGTGCCAGCGGGATGTGACTCCATTCCCCACCGCTCCCTGGCCCGGCCGCCCCCCAGCTCCTGACCCCGCGCAGAGCCCCCCCGGCCCGGCCGGGAGCAGCCGGTGGCTGCAGGAGATGCTGTGGGGACGGTGCCAAAGGCTTCGCTCCAGCCCGGGCAGCCACCACCCGCAGCCTGTCCCTCACTCGTCAGGGGGGTCACCTTGTCCCACAAGGAGATCAGGGCAGCCAGGCAGGCCCTGCCTGCCATAACCCCGCGCTGGCCGGGCCTGACCCCCCGGCTGTCCTGCACGTGCTGGGTGATGGCGCTCAGCACCGTCTGCTCCGGCACCTTCCCCGGCACCCAGGGCAGGCTGGCAGGCCCGTAGTTCCCCTACAGTTCCTCACAATGGTGACATTACTCAACTAGGTCTGTCATCCAGGAGAGAAAGAGCAAGCTGCAGCCCAGACCAACAGCAGAACAATACTCAATATGTGAATTCAGGTTTCCTAAGAAGCCCTTGTAAGACGATGCGGACTCCTTCCTTCTCCGTCTGGAACAGCTGTAAGAGTTTCAACAGCAGGGTACCAGGAAGACCACATTCCAGCAGAGAGAAAGGCATTTGTATAGTGAGCTAATTTAAAAGAATCTATAAGGAGAAGACATTGCCTCTCATAATGTATCCGAAAGCCACTTTTGCACTTTTCTGTGTGTAAAGCCAAGCGTTACCTGTGAGCTGTGTGCAAAGCCAGGCATTACAAGTGAAACCAGAAATTTACCTTTGGGAACTTGCTCTCTTCATCAATGAGAGAGATGATATTCATGGGCTTGAGTGCAATCACTTCCAGAGCCTGGCGGTTATCAGCGAAGTCGATGTTATTCCAGACAATGTGCTCCGCAAGGTATTCCTCCTGCTCCAGCTTGAAGACATGGTGCACGAAGAACTGTTGAAGGTGCTCATTGGCAATGTTAATGCAGAGCTGCTCAAAGCTGGTGGGGGACAAGATGGGAACCATGGTCATCCTTGGCTAGTGCTGCACTGCTTTACGGTATTTCTTTGTTCTCTGTATTAAATACATATCTAGATAGACTCCTGCTATATTGCACAGCGTTAATGATCACCACCACTGCCTGTTGCCAATCTTAGCGATATAAAAGATGTATCTTCTGCTCCAATACAGATAAGCAGAAATGAGCCAAGTGGTGATTGAGTTTTGCTGAGTAAGGAAGGAAAGATGTTGTATGCATTTCAAGAAACTGTAGAGATTAAGGGGAACATATACCTGTGAAAGTAGCTTGACTCTATGAGTGTGTGACGTGCTTTTACTTGCACTGGCACTATGACTTCTTTTGTTAGTTACTCCTTAATGTTGCACCTGACTGTCATTACCTGGTAATTGCTGTGGCACGCTGTGTGTGCCTGTAGAGAGCTCACCACAGTGAGGCCCCATATGAATTGCAGACTTAGGGAACAGCATAAAATAATAGGAGAGCACTCCAAAGATAGGAGATGGGCTAAACAGATCGTAGACTATGTTCCAAAAGTCAGTGAGGAATATTATCTTGTAGAAAGCAAGCAACATGCATCAGTTGAAATGGATTGGAAAAGACTGCAGAATATGTGCTGATGGTTTGTGGAGTACTGATGATATGGTATCATACAACTGAGAGAATTGCTGCCCCCATAGAGAAGGGTAAACAGAAATGGTGTTTTGGGACTGAAACCACCAGTAGAAGAGGCAGCAGTGAGACAACGGTATACTGACCAGGTATTTTGCCAACCTGTCCTTAAGAGCAGAGATAAGAAGCAGCTCAAAAAAGGGATGGGATAACACCGAGCAAGATGGAAGCATGAGCTGAAATGGGAAACACAACATGGCCTCCTTTGTACTATATGCAAAATGTATCCCAAGAGACATGGTAAAAATGCTATGGAACAAGAAAGTTTGGTACAGAGACATGGGACATACTATATCTTCACGTACTGGCTGCCTGCTCATAGCAGCTTCATGGGCATCTCCTCTGAGAAAATTCCTGAAGTTTTGGAATAGACATGCGCAATGGCTGCACCAAATTGCAGGTTAGGGAATGAAGCAGAAACATGACCATGTCTGAAGAAAAATGGAATCTGTGCATGATTATTGCTGGGAAAATTCAGTGATGGAAATTTCACTGCTTTTCTGAGAATCAGAACGATAATGAAAGAATATGTGTCTGTTCGGTTTTTTATTCTTTCCCTTTACATCAGCTGCTTTTCAGATTCCCAGTGGAAATTAATCTAGAGCCTCCTACCTGTTGTTGCTGAAGTTTTCAAACCCAAAAATGTCCAACAGCCCAATGGACTGACGTCTGGTTTTAGACTTTTGAGAAGTTGGGTTGAAAATGGCTGAATTGATCTTGTTCACTATCCACAGGAAAATCCGTCCATATATACCCTGAGAAAAAATTAAAGAGGAATTAGAGCCCATCGTTATGGTCTTTGGACATAGCTTACTGCTTGCTACCATGCTGCTACAATGCTGTCAAACTATGCCTGAAAACTACAAGGGACTGGAGCTCTCTGGGTGGTTGTTTGCCCACGTAAGGCTCCTTAACCAGGAAGACAGACAGCTCCAAAAGCGTCCCCAATCTTAAAGCAGAGAAAATGTAAGCACTGGTACCTTCACAAAGGCATCCCTCCCATCTGCGGCTTGAACTATGTTCAGAGGCCTGGACACGCTTTCTCCTCGGACAATGATGGAGAGGTTTGTGAGGCTGTTCTGGAGTTCACTGGAGTCCACCTGGAAGAACAGTCATGGCAACCTGGTCATTCCAGGTGGCTAAAGGAGATCCAGCAAAGTCTGTCTCAGGAAGAGGGCCGTGACAAACTGCCTGTCCAGCAGCATTCACCGGCAGCCTGCTGTCCCAGTTAAAGATCTCCCAGCTCAGAGAGACATCTGCAACAGCATCACTTGAACGTCAACAGGAAGACGAGGACGTGCCCATTGTTATAGGCACACCCACACAAAACCACTCCGCAGACACATGCTTTGTCAGTGTGGTCAGGGAACAAGACTGAGGAAAAGTACTAGTAGGAGAAGATGAGAGCCCATTACCTCGAGCAATTTGGTTGCAATTGAAAAGTGTGGTGAGTCCATCACATCAGAGCAGTCCAAGTTGTCGTACACAGCCGCTACAATGAGGAAACAGTCAATCTCAGGGTGAATCATTTCTGCTATGGCAGGGAGCTGTGCTGTTATTGCAGCCATATTTATGTAACCCTGTAGCTCTGGGAATGTGGCAAGGCAGTATTTTTTCTTTTGAGACTCCCAGGTTTGATGATTTTACTAAGGAGAGTCCTGATTTCACCTCGGAACCCTGGGCTGTATTGGGCTATCACAACTCCAGAACATCAGGCTAAAAATAGTAGCAAAGCTGACAAGGTTATTCATTTTAAAAGTAGCTATTTGGGATGTGGGGAAGTGGTATCTGACTTCAGAAAATGGGTTTCTAAATATGTTTTTTACCATTTATCTGGCTTGTGGGAAGTTTAGACACAAAGGGAAATGAAGGAAACCCCTCATTTTAGCAGCCAGCATTACTCCAAAGAATCCGGCCAGCATCACTGTACTGGGCCCTCTGTATCACCAAGTGAGGGGTCCTTCTGCAAAATGTGAGAGCTGCTGGCATCCCTCTGGTGGGCATCTCACCCTGTGTGCCCAGCCATACCAGCAGTGCACTTAACGCAGGTGAGTGTTCACCAGGCCTAGCCAGGAGGATGGCTGCTGTCATCTCCACAGCAAACATTGCTCAGCTGCTCCTGTGTCCCCTGGCTTGCATAGCACTACAATCAGCAAATGTAACATGGCATTATATTATCTGTTGTTTCAGTTTGGGTGATAAGGGCCCATTTATTGCCATGGAAACCTGATGGCATGACAAAATAGTAGTAAGATGATGTTTTCCAAAACACAAGACAGTGGTTTTCACAAATCAGAAGTTCATGGTGCTTATCTGCCTGCCCTTCCAACCCTGTTCAGCTGTTTTTACAGGGCAGAGCAGTACAACCTCATCTGTATAGGTGGAAGCAGGTGGCACCTTTAGGCCTTTACGAGTCTGAGGAAAAGCCAACACAGACAATGCTGAGTTTACCTTCAAACTCTACATTCCCTAAGTGCAGGATGGCAGCCAGCAGCTTGCTGATGTCCCAGTGCTCAGAATCTGAGAACATGAGGATCTTCATAGCTGAGCGGATGTGGGCATAATCCTTTGCATCATTCCGTCCATCGCAGGACATGCAGTTGCCCTGCAAGACACCATACCCTCAGGTAAGGAGAACCCTTTCGGTCCCCACACGATGAAAAGACCTGCAGCTGACAAACCCTTGTGCACAGTGTGGATACCTGGTGAGCCACTTGCTGTAAGATGCAAGGTAAAAGCATATTTAGACATTCTAGATGCTCTTCCCATGGCTGTTTCTTTCCCCTACTCTCAAGAAGAACCCATTAGTAGAGCACTAAATAATGTACTTCTCCAGGGCTAGACTGAGTGCTGGGGAAGCCAGAGGGAAAAGCTGAGGGGAAGGCTGCTCTGCAGCACAGAAGACAGAAAACTTTGACAAGGTTACCTATAATTACAAGGCCAGGTCTGCTGCTTTCGTTTCCTCTCTCTGCTTGTCAATGAACAATTGGACAATGACACTGGCCCAGGCTGCCCAGAGCAGCTGTGGGTGCCCCATCCCTGGCAGTGCCCAAGGCCAGGCTGGACGGGGCTGGGAGCAACCTGGGCTGGTGGAAGGTGTCCCTGCCCGTGGCAGGGGGGGTGGGATTAGATGATCTTTAAGGTCCCTTCCAATCCAAACCATTCAGTGATTCTATTAATTAAGAGCCCTAATCCCAAATCAAAGCAAGTAGGATTGGATCAGTACCAGAAGGCAACTCTCAGAATAAGAATGTTAGGTTCTAGTGGAAGGCAGATGGAAGCATCTGAGGCAGCATTAGAGGAACGTTCAATATAGACTGCACAGCAGGTCCTAGGATGCTTCCTGGTAGAAACTATTTTCAGCCCTAAGGGAGATGGGAAAATGCCTTTTTTATTCCTGCTATTTCCAACAATACAGTGTGATGATTACAAAAGTGAAGTATTCCTAGACATTTCCATTTACAGCATGTAAACATGCCAGCTTGTGCCAACAGCTGACCTGAACTAAACCATGGATATGTTCTCCTTTAATCTAATTCTGTCTCTGTATTATACTGCCCTACTGCTGACCCAGGGAACTTCAGACATTTTATGGAATGGCCAATGTGTGAATTTTACTCATCAACTCTTGCTGCAAGAGCACTACTATTCTGAAAACATTACATTTGAAAAAATCTCCAGCATCCTTAATATTTTTTGCTTTTGAGACTCCAGAAACAGCTTTATAGGTTTGATTTATTTTCCTCTGAAACTAGATGCTCAGCTCCCATTAACTTCAGCAGAGGCCTCATTTTTTCCACAGCTACAGAACAGCCCAAATCAAACCAGCTGACATATTTAATATGAGATATCTGCACAGGCTAAAGAACAGGATTTTCACAGAAGTTTTCATGCCCTAAATCAACCAACTAGCTATTTTCAAAAATCTCACCTGTGAACATCCCACTCCTGCCACTACAGCAACATAAACCCAGACATGGACATTAACATCAGCTGTTGGAGGTTAGATTGAATGCCAGCTTCCTGCATTATGTATATAAGACTTATCAGATACAAGGACTAGGATTCTTGGCACTATTTCTGCTTATTCATTTTCCCCTACAGTATACATACCTGATTAGTATTCTCCCTGGCATGAGATCCCTTGCGTTCATCTGAAATATGAGTGCCTGCAAAAGTGAGGGATATTTCCCACCTGCTTTAAGATGTCCTTTACATTTCTGAAGTCTGACTTTGATAGAAAGCTTTGAACTGCCACAAGCTGCCTCCCATTGGCAGACATGGCAGTAAGTCTCTGAAAGTGAAGCTCACAGCACTTTTGGTGTTACTGCTTCTGGTACTCTAAGGATAGGACAGTTCATATTTGGGAACTACCCATCTGCAGCTCCCGTTGATTGTAATTGCTCACTGGGAGAAGCAAGTGGCAGAGGAATAATGGAGAAGAAAGCAGAGACTATTACCATAGTAAGGTAGGTGTACTCTGAAGCAGTGCCCAGATTCAGCATCTTTTTCTGCTCTGTATTCATCCCCATTAGCATGCAGTAGAAAATGTGATAGTTCCTCTCCTCTGGAGCCTAGAAGAAAGAAATAGGCCAATGGACAGCCTTGTCAGCATAAGCTTGTAACACAGGAGCAGGCAGAACGTGCATCTGCCAGTGCCCTCACCTGCCGGCAAACCCGGGACTTCTCCAGAAGAAACTGTTCTATCCGGGCTCCTTCTATCACACCGTTCTGGTTGAAGTGAATATCAATGTATTTCCCAAAGCGGCTTGAATTGTCATTTCGAATTGTCTTGGCATTTCCAAAAGCTGATGAGCAAGGGACAGAGATAATATCTAGATTATTGCAGTTAATGAAGATCAAGTCTATTTTTTATGCCCTTCTTTTTTGCTGCCAGTATTTTATGTGTGCCAAATTACATTGCTGACAAGCACTGAAGAGTATCTGCTCTCAGGCTGCCTCCTAAAGAGAGAGGCAGGCACACTGTGCATCCACATAACTGGGTCCTAAAAGATACATTCAAATGATCCAAATGTGGCCTATATCTGGCCAGCTAAGAGAGCTGGGCAAGTCTGAAAACCTCCAGAAGGATTTACTGGGAACACATTTGATCCCTCTACAAAGACAGATGGGTGTCTCAGGGAGCTCCCCTATAGATACGTCCATGCTTGGCCAGTCACTTTGTCACCATCTATTGCAAATGCAAAACCAGGGGTGTTTACTTTGGGTTCTGCATTCCCAAGGACTCCTGTGCTCCCAGAAGTTCCAGGTCACATACTATGATGGCAGGCCCTCCTACAGCATGGGAGCTGCTGTGGACTTCATGGCAGAGAACTTCTACCCTGCATCACCAGTGTTTCAGGGGTTTTAGCAGTTATGCAGATACAATGGTTCAAAGATCTGTTTCTGAATTTTTTATCCTGATATAAAAATCTTGAGATAAGGGTGGTAAATCAAGCCTGTTGGTTAAGTAACACACCTTCCAGAATGGGGTTGGCCTCTAGGATTTGCTGCTCTATCCAGGAATGCTGGCCACTGACAGCTGCCAAGAATTGTAGTATTAGCTTTGTGCTTTCAGTCTTCCCAGCTCCAGATTCTCCACTGCAGTAAGAAACAAGATCATTACAGGTTTCCTTTCTTCTTTTTTTGGCTAGGGTGGCAAAATGGCAGACCAAGTTTAAAAAAAAAATAAATCCCACGTATATTTACCCTGTGAATGGCAGATCAGACCGTTTTTCATGCACGGCTGGAGAATTTTAGTCTTTCATCATCTTATCTAATAAAATTTAAGCTCTTTTTTAGACTTAAATTGAGGACTAAATTCTCCCACTGATTAAAAACAAGCCAATCCATGGAAGACATTCTGTACCAGTGCAAATTAAACGACCGCTTGCTTTTCTTCTTTAATGCATTACCCATTTTCAGTGCTAGTCTTAGCACATCACCTGAGTTGCCTCAACTATAATCAGATGTTATCGCAGTGAGACTATCTGGTTCTTCACAGTGATGATTAACAGAGAATGGATACATATTTTGTGTTTCTAGGATGAAGAAAGCTTGCCTCCAGCTTTAGCAGAGGTTGTTTCTCTCCAGGAAATCTCTATTCTCAGAAAATATATGTAATATAAGTATCATGTCCCCAAGATAAAAGATAGCCTTACATCACACAGGCTCATATTTTGTGTTTCTGTATGTAGTGACCGTGGGCAGAATATATCATAACATTCAAAGATTCTGGGGGAGAACATTTGCCTTCAGAAAACCCTTGTTCATGTTCTGCCTTTTGCAGACATAACTGAAAAAGAAGTAGCAGGGGAGAAAATACTTCCCTCCTGTTGACTCTAGTCTTATCTGTGCCCTTCCATCTGGAAGGTCTCCTGTGTCCACAAAGGTCCTCAAATACATGCAGACTTGGTTTCTGCTACTGGTCCTCTCTAAGTCCAGTCACCTGATCACACAGCACTGGTCTCTCTTATTCCTCTTCATATTGAAATAACAGTTGTCTGCAATGGCGAAGACATGAGGTGGTAGCTCTCCAATCCTCCTGTTACAGTACAGTCTGATCTGATCGACTGTGTAGAGGGGCAGCAGCTGGTATGGATTCACTGCTACCAAGATTGATCCTGTGTAAGTCTGAAAAACAATTACGAGTGTTACCTCTAGCAGCAAACTGGCAAACAAGAATACAACCAAAGCCACTTGCAGTATAAATCTAAGAAGAGGCAGGAAGGAAGCCTGGGAGATCCATAGCAGCACTTAGGTGAGACTGACAGCATGGTTACACGCTATAAGCTGCTATTAAATATTCCAGGATATGGAGGTTTTTGCAAAAGGAAGAATGCTAGCTGTAATCTCCTTGCCAAATCACAGCTCAGTTCACTGGCTTAAGCCGCAACACCAAAAAGTCCAATTTTACCTGGCATTTTTTTGTGTTATCATAAGCTGTTTTGTAGTGTTTTGTTAAGCTGCTTTTGTGTTCTAGTGCAGATGTAGCAGAACTTTGCTAACGGGCAAAGTTATGGTTGTGTTATTCATGCAGTCATTTGTAAACAACAGCACCATTGAAATGACAGAGGCTGTTGAAGGCTGTGGAAATGCAATAATATTGTTCAAGAACTTCTACATAAGACAACTGCTAGAGTCTAGTATAACAGGTCTATACACACATCTTGGTAATTATAACTATAAAACTAGTCCTTGTTTACACTAAACATCAGCACATCTGTGATGTAAGAGGCATCTCCTCTCCTACAGTGTAGGTAACATAGGAGGCAAAGCATGGAAAAAACAATATTATTATCATATTACAAACTGGGAAGTAAGGAATTGCTCAGTTACAGATAAAACCTGTAACAGACAAGAAATGAAACCAGGTATCCTAAATATCCATATTTTACAAAATCAAGTAAACATTGACTTGAACTGGATCTAAATCATGTCACTGTGTGCTAGACTGATCCTGTGTCGCAGCTGCAGGTAATAGCAGCACTAAGCTGTAACATGGGCTGGATTTAGCTGTCGGTGGCTGGTGGAAATGGTCCCTCTAGGAGTAAGTAAGCAAGGTCACTACCTATGCACAGCTCTGTGGTTTTAGAGACTATTAGCTGTCTTCTTCACAGCCAAAGTACTCAAATGAAAAAGAGAAAACCGCTATGTTGTGTCTCCTTGGCAGCCTCACTCAGTAAGGGAAGCAGAGGGGCCCCCATGTATGAAAGGCTTGCAGGCTGCTCAGGTCATTGTGAAATGTGTAGCAGAGGTCGTTCCCGAAATTGCTATGCCTGCTGCCCTTGGCACTCACATAGATTTTGTGCTCCTGGTGGCGGATGAGGAGGTTGTGCACCATGCCTGCTTCATGGAGATCGCCAAGGCGGATCATGTCTTCCACCCCCTGGACAGAGGAGGGGTGCATCAGGCGCACCATGTGCATGTTCCGAGCTGTGATCCAATGTTCCTGAAAAAGACAAGGCATCAGCTTTAACGTGTTGTGCTGTTGCTCAGAGGCAAACAAAGGAGAACCATGTTAGACCACAGTGAGTTTCAGTGTAATCCATGCTCAAAAAAGCATATTCTAACAAACAGTTGACTGAACTACAGAAATTACTGGATTGCTGCTCCCCAGGACCAGTTGATTTAAAAGACTGGATGAAGCGGTTCAGGTGGGTTCTGGACATCACCAAATTTAGCGCTGTTCAGAGCGCAGCTCTATCGGGTCACCACAGCCACTACATTGTATGAGGTAGGGATGAAACCCCATCGACTTTAGTGGGATCTTGATTTCACCTAAAGCTCCATCAGATTTAGAGATTGGAGCCTGTCTTTTTCCTTTTCTTAACTACATAGATATAACCTCTAGCTCAGGAAGCTCTAAGTCTTCATAGTGCTGGGACCTGGAAATATTAGGGTATCACCCTATACTAGCCTTACTTTTATATTCTTTCTTTCAGTATATCTTACCAGACAAAGTCAGACCATTTGGTTAGATGGTCTGGCCCAATAAGGCCATTCTTATGTAATTTGTACTTTTAAATTTTATGTTCATCTTTTATAGAAAGTTATAGCATAGCCCACCTTGCCTTCGTCATCCTCCAGCAAGATCCGTCCTGAGTCAGAGTCCTTCACAACTGCCCCAATAGGGACATTAAATTCACTGTTTGGTTGAGTGTCCAGCCACACATGATCACCCTGAGGAGAAGAAAAGCTGTTGTCAAGTACAGTGATATACTTGACATCATGTAGCTTACAGGCATACATTTCTTGGTCTTAATTTTTTAGTGATTTGATCTCTTTAGCAGCGTTTAGTTGGCGAAGTTCTTACTGCTTGCAGGCAGTACAGTCCAATGGTTATAGTATTAGTATATATTAGTATATAGCTCTGAGTTCTACTCCCAGCTCCACAGTTGTCTTGGAACATGACTTTGGACAAGCCATCAAACCCAGTTGTCTCACAGGAGGAAATGAGGCAACACCTTTTACAAGGACAGCAAATACTCAGCTCCACTACCTCCCTGAGACTGGCGGGGGCACAGTGAGTGCTGGTAAAGTGCCTTGGCAGCCTCACGCTAGCTACGGTATTCTCTCAGAAGAGATGCTTGGAAACATAGACATTACCAGGAAAAAGAAAAAGAAACAAACGGATATACAGACTAGATGCCTGGAAATGTAGAGGGTTCTGTTGCAAGCATTCATCGATATCTATTCTTTCTGCTATAGCTGAAATAACTTAGAAATGTAAGTGCGTCCACGATCTCTCTTTGGAAAAAAAAAAAAGCACTCTTTATTCATCTCTTCACATTTGTAGAGGCATGACAACATCCTGCCTCTCAGCAGGGCAAGCAACCAAGAGCTGCTCTGCTGTCATCAGAGGAAGGTGTGAGCTACAGCTGCCCTTTCCTAGAAATAAGCAGCATCTTGGTGTCGCCTGCACTACTGTCCTGGTTATAGTTCCCTGCTCCAAGCCCCCGGGAATACCTTCTCTTGGTCCAGACACGAATATGGATTCAAACAGAAAGCTTTGCTGTATCGGCTGGAAGGAAAACTGAACAAAGCTGTAGGTCAGATCTTCAGTGGGTACAAACTGGTTTATAGCTGAGGGGTTTGCATACAACTTCTGTTACAGACTGTAGCATTTGCTGTCAAAGTTTCAAGGTTTTTCCTTGAAGATTATGTCTTTTTCCTCTCAAAATACTTCACAGGTTCACATTTTAGCATACATAAAAGCAAAGAACTGTAGTGTAAAGCATCTATAGACACTGCACAAGTTATGGATGATGTTACAGACTAACTTGTGTTGACTAACACTCCAGAGGTAGCCTGTGCAGTTTCAGTGCCACACCTTGTGACAGAGTTCACAGCTCAGCATGAGCACAGCCAGGCTGGGCCCAGCACCTCTGCACCACTAGTCTAGGACGGCATTATTTCATACCTGGTTGATATTGGGTTATTGCTACTTTCTCTTTTGAGTTGAACCATGATGTTAAGGTAATTTTCTCCTCTTTGGGCCTTGGGCTAATCAGTAAATCACAGCAAAGAATAGGACTTACCTTTCTGAAAACCACCATTATGCTTCAGATCATGGTATGCAACCTGCAGTGCCAAGAAGAACATAAGGTTAGGCCAGTAAAGGGCTCCAGCTTTGATCAGAACAAAAAATGGGGTTTCTTTGAGATGTTTCCTTGTAAAAAATAACAGCAAAATGCCTTAAAATAATATGGGTTTTGTTAAAGCAGAGGAGATGATAATAAGCTACACCCAATGCAGAAACAATGGAACCATCTACCCAAAGCAAAGAACCTGCAGCACTGTGGTGGTGGGTCTGCTGTGAGTTCTACCATGTAAGCCTGGAGATGCTCTCAGCCCTGAAGAGGTCACTGTGCACATTTTCATACCAAATTGTTCCCTCAGTAAAATGCTAGGCACATTTATTGGCTGAACTTCAAGTTTGGCTCACAAATAAAAAGACTTCGCAATGCAATGTTATTCGATGCACAATAGAGTTAACTTTGGCTGGTCCATTGACCGAGCAGTTCAGTTCCTAGGAGCAGCCAGCCCAGTGACACAGATTTAATTCATACTTTCCTGAGCTGCTCAGTTCCCTCAGACCCTCACAGCTCAAACCTACCGCTATATAGAAATGGAGGTTTAGATATCATCTTCCTTGGCTGGAATGGGAAGGGCTGCAATGAAGACATGAGCAGCAAAATAAGGAACCGGAGAGAAGCACAATAATTTTGGGAGCTCACTATCAAGAGCGTAACAGTGAAAAGATTGGTGGCCAGGAATCTACACTAGTGTGTTGGTTAAGGGATGATGCTGTTTAGGCTGTGATCCTTGGAATAACCATGGAACCAAAGTCTTCAGAAGCTGCTTCCTGTCCCATAGGCTACTGCAGCTGCATTTTGGAGTGACTCCAGGACCACGTATGATTTGCTGGCTCTGACTCTTGCTACAGCGGGAAGGCTGCTGATGTCTTACTGTGTGTGGGAAATCACAGGCAGACTCTTTGCTAAGTTCCCTTTAAATGTTTCCAGAGTTCCAGACAGGTGTTTTTTCCCTGTTATCTCTTCCTACTAGCAAGAGTGATGCCTGCACACTAAGGCTGTTGAGTAACTTGTGATTCTAGTAGTTGCTGTGTGCAGCAGATGCCAGTTATTAGCCCAGGTTTCCACAGGCTCATGTTCACAAACTTCTCACAGCTGTGTGACCCATTCTGCTCCCTCCATGTCTCTAAAGGATCTCTCCCTCTATCCATTGTTCCAGCACACCCAGAGAAAAGGCTCAGCTCAGAGCTGATAAGAAGAATGAAATGCTTGCAATAACCAAAATGCTCCATAAAATGCTAGCCTTGGACCAAAAAGTAATTCTATTTTTACCCTTTTATAACCTATTATCAATGATGTTTTCTTAGCATTTTATCTCAAACACATTTTACAAGTCATGCTCAATGAAGACGTATTGAACCATCTGCATCCCTTCTGCACACTCCCGTTTGATGGCAAGCTGCTTGGAAGCCACTTTACAAGACGAGTGGACACTACAGGACCAGAAAATGATCTTTATCACTTATTCCAGGCAAGTCCATGATCTCTCAGAACATTCCCTATGAAAAAGAGAGACACCTGTTCTGGTTTTATCTTGACACATGAATCTAAATTTCTCGTTTCATAGCCTTTTGAGAAGTTGTTTTATTCTGGCCCTAAATTGTGCTTGCCTAGGTTTTGGACAGTTCTCTGGTAAGTTTGAGCAAAACAAGGAAGTTCCATTTTCTACCTGTGCTGTGCAGATTATCATCAAAATCCCAGTTTGCAGTACCATTAATATTAGCATTTAATGGGATACTTCATCGATAATTTCACTGAAATCCTTGAGATGTCTTCTATTGTGTAATGGCTTTAAAACCATATGTTTAAAATTTTGGATAACTATTTACAATTCCGTGTAACATGAATTGTATTTATTTTTGAAAGGCACTCAGATTTCATCACTTTTCTGATTGAATCATGTAAATAATTTTATTGTTTGTCTTCATTTTATGGTGGAGCTATACAAGTTTCTGAGGTTTAGAACTTTGCAACTAAATTATCAGAAAAGTGTTTCAAGTCACTAATTTATTTGTGGATGTTCATGCTCTTGAAAAATGAAGATTTCCATTAAAAAAACACCCTCAAGGTGAAGTTCAGGGTTTCCATTGTTTTCTCCCTCTTGTTTTAAGAAACTTCAATGTTAAAAGAAAACATTGCAGGGAGAGAATTAGGGCTCATTTTATCACTTGCTTTCCTATAGCAGGAAATTTTTACCTATGTTATTTGAGAAGGTATAAATAGGTTTCATAAATCACGGTCTTATTTAAAATTGATGAGTGCATAAACAGCCTTTTCTTCAGACTAAACAGAAGGAGCAATTGTACTCCTGTATGCAAGATAATGCCACCGTTGTGGGTTACACCAATGTCTTAACCATAAAGAGGGCTGTTAGGATAGCAAAATGGAAACTAGGAAGTGCTTGACAAGCTCCGTGATCTTTGTGCCCTCTTTGTGACTGTAAAGGGCTATACAGTAGCCCCAACTGAACAGGGTTTCTAGGCAAGCCCAGAACATTTTACCACTTGAAATTTATCATAAAACATGCTGAAAATAACTAATTTCCAAAGTTACAAAATGTATTGCCATTCCCAAAGTGAAAAAAAAACAACCCAGAAACGTCAAGAGATGACAGACTGCCGATGTGGAAGTCCAACGCTAACACACATTTTAAAGCAGGAATTTTAAACATTATTTTCACATAGGTGATCCAATAACAAGGTGAGAAGTAGAATGTCACACTTAATAACAAAAGCTGGCACATGGAGAAACTGCTAGGGCTGTATCCCTAACACAACTGCTGACTATATTAAGAATTGATTTTTCTTCAGAGCTCATCTGTAACTAAGACAATTCTCAATTTTGTAGCACAACATCTACAAAAATGTAGCAATGCAACATTAATGCATTCGTTCTGGCAGCTTGTTTTTATTCTGTTGGTTTTTTACATTCTCTCAGGAAAGAACTTCTGTCTTTCATAATCAGTTACTCTTATGGTGAAGTTCTCATGTTCTTATTCAGGGCTCGGGAACAGGATCTGCATATTAACTTCAACAGTGTGATGACCTGTTACTACGAGCGATGCAAGGTGGTACAGAAGCCTAACACTCAGGAAACACAGGCCAAAGATGGGCCATGGTCAGCTGCAGTGACTCACAACTGGCAGATACTTCTTCACCTGTGCCGGAAACCCGAATACTGCAACAGAGCAGAAATGTCTACCCAGAACAAAGAGGGAGTGGTAGTGCAAACACGCAAGCAGAGCCATACTGCATCACAGCAAAGATACAGGCAGGTCTGGATCCAGCCTATGATGGCAGCCAAGAATGGACATGTAGGGAGGAGATCCCATATAATCCCGGGATAAAGAGTTGCAACATTTAAAATGCTTATCCCCAGTTAAGTCGTAAGTGGCCACCCCCCCACCTGCTTGAATGGCAGCATTCTGACAACGCCTGGCGCTCTCTGTTGCTTCTCTTTACAAAGTAACGTGGCACCGTAAAGCAAATTGCACCCCACAGGATGTTACCTCTCCAGAAGAAATCTTCACTGTCTGGTTTCTGCAGCTTAGTTCCCTCTTTTTCATAAGCATTGGAGAAAGAAAGAAAAGGAAGGTGAAACTGGCAATGGTGCCATTAAGGGATCCCTCACCAAGTGCCAGTTCCCTGCTGCACAAAGGAGGAAATGACTGAAGCATGGTTATTTATTACAGGACTTTGCTCCCAGTTCAGCATATATGTAATCTCCAAGTCAGGCACATCCAGTAAGCAGGAAGGGTAATTCTTGCCTGGGTGAACCTTAAACTTCAGTCCCTGTATGCCCTTTATTAATCATGCAAGTGAAAACGTGCAATAATTGTAAACGTGAGCTAGTATAGCTAATACCTTAATTCTTGTTTTCTTGCTTCCTAGGTTCAATGTAGCTGCACTGTATGATGAGAAAGACAACAAAAAGCCTCCATGTCGACAACAGATTCCTGGGGCTCCTGCTGTAGTTCCATATCCAAATCGGAGGTAAGCATTCAAGCATGGCAATAAATAGTTGGGAGTAATGTGTGTTTATCCTAGTTACACATTTGTGTTTTAGTATTAGCCTCCTTACCTGAGGCTTCTGTTTAAGTTTTACAGCAGTAATGAAGACGTGCAGAAATAGAGCACAGGCCCTTCAGGGCTTGGAGACTTAGAGAGAGGCAGGAAACCACAAGAAAGAGATGAGAGCTTTCTGAAAGTTTCTAACTGGGCCAATCATTCTCACTCAAGGATTTTGCCTCAAAGTTCTTTAGCAGACTTACTTCTGATACAACCGTTTTTAGAAGAAGTCTATGTGCTATATGTGGTTAACAAAATTTCAAGTACTGATTTTATTAGATGAAGGTCAAATATTGACAAATAAATTGAAGTACTGAAGCTTTTTGTGTAATTAGACTGTAGGGGAAAAAATGCCATGCATATTTCTTCAGCAAATGAAACATACCTGCTTAAATTCCAAACTGATCATGTTTTGGGGCAGAGAATCTCATCCTAAAAATATATAAATTTTTAATGCTTGTGATCAAGATGCAGTGGGGGTGCTATTTCAGACAGAAGTACAGTATTTCTGTCCTAGTACATTATATTAACTGCATGAGACGGAAACATAGGGAACTCAAGACAGTCTGAAAGAAAAGCACAACTCATTGTGTGGCTGAAATATGTGTTGGAAGGGAGATGGATTTCCACAGTTAAGTGTAAACATACTCAAAGAGCCAGAAAACATAAGCTGAAAGAGCAGAGACTTGACATACCAAGCAGAAGCAGCCTAGATGCTTTGTAAAGCACATGTACCTAATGAGAAATGAGCAGGCGGCTTGCTAAAGGCTTCTTCAGAGAAGTGCCTGAGTGAGCAGGGGTAGCTCCAGTTTGGGAATTCACTGAGCTGTGCGAACGGGGAAAGGCAGGAGCTCGCCAGGAGTGAGCAACTCTTGTTTACTGCTGAAGACAGAGGTTGGTGAGGGACTGTGCTAGGCACAGGCACATTTGTAATTGTAATTAGGGGTAATTTGTAGTAAGGTCTACGCTGACGAATAATGCATTGAGAAATGCAATAAATTAAAATTGGATAATCCCTGGTGAATTTAATCCTGCTGTTGTTCAGAGCAATAGGTCTGTCTGGATAGACGTGTTAACAAAATTGCTTCTTCCTGACAGCTTCCTAATTAAGAGATTGATGTCAGGATCAAAGGGTTTAATTTGCACATGGCCACTACCTCTCACATTTTCTCTCCAGCTAAACCAAAGTGGCCTCATCATTTCTGCATTACCAAGTCCTAGATGCCAAGCATCATTTTATGTTAAACTATTTTTTTTCCTGAGGTTTCTGAAGGGAGGCAGACTGGATATAACAATTTGCAATCTAAACTCTTAATTCAGAAACCCTTCTGTCTACACTAACCTCCTTCCCTTCCTCTAAGCAGATTTGTAGCTTTAAGTCACTGATGTCTGTTAACTCTGAAAGGCTCACTGCAGGAACAAAGCAAACTAAATAAGAAATACATACCAGTAAAGGATTTCCAAGTGCATCCCTTGGTTGTCTTGAGCATTCTATCCCTCAGGGAAAGGCTTATTTCATTCCAGCCAGTTCATGATGTACAGAGGTGCAGTGGTGGGGCTCAGGGATCTGTGTCATTACACACCTTCACACACGCCAAGTGGGTGCTGCTTACTCTGCTTGCTAGAAGGCAGGTCATGCTCCCCTACCGTGCAATCCCATTATGGTCTGTGTCACTCCATCCTTCCTTTTGGGATGCAGCCAAGATGGTATTACAGGAGTATGTTACAGGCCGCTAAGTGCCAAGTTCTCGCGTATGAGGGACAAAGACGTGTGCATGCAAGCGTGCATGCAAGTGCGCACACACACCTTACCTGCAGAACAGTTGTCAGAATTGGTGCCCAGTTATTCAGCACTGCTGAGGTGAGGTTAAGACACAGGCGCACCCTCTGCTGTGTGGTGCACTTGGCGTGTCACAGCGCTAGGCTCGGGGTTGGGAGGTTTTGTTGCAGAAAGATAGGAGTTCATAACTGTTAGGAAGGAACCTCTGTGCCTCCTTCCACTTTCAGTAAATGCAGAAATTATCTATTCTCTCATCAATGCAGCTTCAGCACAGCTGGAATTCGGGACAGTGGCTTGTTATCACTGCAGAACATGACACATATTTAGAAATCATGGATTTCCAAGGAATACTACCGTTGTACTCTGATCCTGCTTGGAACTTTAATATGTGATAGACTTTTGTGTTTTCTAGGCACGTTGGTACAATTTCCAGGTACCTCAGTACACATTCTGCAATCTTATTTTTTGTTAGTTTCTATTTATGTTTCCCCTTGCCCGTTATTTTCTGTTACATTACTCCCGACTTGTTATTTCCTACCTTAGTGCTTTGGCCTCAGAGAACTTTATTTACTGTGTTGTAATGAGTCACATTAAATTTTTCATGCTGCCTTCTGTTTAGTCAGCTGTAGAAAGCCATTACATTTCTTTATGGAAGTCAGATAAGTGAAACAATGGGAGCTGCCCATCACATACTGGCACACACCTGCTCCTTCCAGAAAAGGTCAAAGTGAAACCACACAGTGCAAAGAGCTAGAAGCCATAAAAGTCATCTAGCAGCAGGAAAGAAGGACGCGATACCATTACATGTGGTCCTGAGGATCACTAAGGGACCTTTGCGGCTATCTGGAAACAACCTCTGGAGCTACAAAGAGACATTATCTGCATGTTTTGTGTATGCTGCTTTCAGGGTTAAAAAAAAAAAAAAAGGTTTCTGCATTATTTACTAAGAATATAGGATTGTATCCAAGAAACACCTGACGCCACTGCCAATTTCTGCTTCGAAGTGAAACACTGTAGATGTTAAGTAATAACTCAATTCAGAGAGTTCAGCTGTATGTAACATGGTTCACTGAACTCTCTGCATTGTAATTGTGCTTGCTGCTGGAGTGTAAGTTTTAGTTAATGGCTTAACCACTCTGCCATTCATTCTAAAGTGCCTCTGGTGCAGAAGAAATAATGACTCATTTTGCTCAGAGTCCCCAACTTGCTAAAGTGCGATGTCCCTGAACAGAAGCATAGCGTGTAGGATTATAAAAATCACCGTTGCTTAGAAATATGCCAAATGACGCTGCCTCAACAGTTTTCTGCCCGTCACATTAACCTGTACCCCCTTAGAAAATGAAGATGTTTTGTTCGTCACAGAAGAAGAAGAGAGGCAGGTGACCAGCACTGCATGCATTTATTAAGCTTTCCATTTTAAACAATGCCTCAATGACAGAAGTCATCTCTAGTAAGCCTCTACTGACATATCATAGGTGTGCCAAATAACTGAATAGTGCAACTGTTCAGAGGATAGAGGTTGCTAAAAGAGAACACAACAATTCCTGAAAAAAGCAAGAGGTCGTTCCGCCCCCGTGTTCACTCCAGAACTCAGCAGTTACAGGGGAGTTCAAGGCTAACTTTCAGTCAATGCTGAAGGCTAAATCTGGAGAACCACCCACACATGAACTGGTTTGAACTGCAGCTTCAGCTAGGACAGGCAGACCTAAATTTGCTGAGACAACTAGTCCCGTTTCCACAGCTAGCCGCGGGTCCCCTCTTGGGCCAGCTGTGACATAAAAATTGTTGACCCCCACCACGGCATCCAGAGCCCACGTGCGTACCTGTGCCTGAAAACTGGGGTTGCTGCCTCCTTGTAGAGATTCACACTAATTCTTGCTAACTGGATTTGAAGGGAGCTGATAAATTCAGTTATCACTTAAACGGCGAAATCTTTTCTATTCAAGGCAGTAGATGAAGCTCTCAATGTCCCATCCTTTGTCAGTGTAGGAGGCATTTTTACTGCTGTGCCTTGGGCAGAAGGGAGATGCTGGGTCACTGGTGTAGCTCAGGGCTGGGGGTTTAAGCAGGCATCAGGCGTTGCCTGGGGTTTTGTCTCTTGGAAGTTCTCACACACCTCAGACAAGAAAACATCTTTATTAAAATAACCACCATTTTACACTTCCGTAAAGCTGTTCGTTTCCCATGTTGATGGAAGGGCTCCAACTAGCCTTTTTTCCCTCAAGCGCTCCTTCAATTTCCTCAGCACTTCAGTTCTCAAGCTCAAACCAAACTATTTTTTACCAAAAACTGCAGGAAAACGTTTCGGGAGGGGGCAAAACCCCCACCGTTTTCTACCTCGCTGCAGTTCAGTCGGCCTACGTACGGGAGCAGCGACCAGCCTCCAGTTTCCCCTCACTGCCACCCCAGCTCAGCTCCGCCGAACGGGCGGCGGCTGGAACCGCCTCAGCGCGGGCGGCGGGGCGGGTAACTGCGGCGGGGCGGGTAACGGCCGCGGCCCCGCGCGCCGCGCCCCCTGGCGGCCGCGCCCCTGAAGCCTCGCGAGAGCCGCCCCTCGCGGGGGGAAGGGGGCGGCCGTTCGTAGCGCACGCGCGGGGCGGGTGCCGGCCGTTCGGGGCAGAGGCGCCATTTTGGGCCTGTGCGCGGCGGGAGGCGGCGGTGCCGGGAGGCGGCGGGCCCTCGTGGCGAGCGCTGCGCTGGGGGCTTGGCCCCGCCGCCAGCCCGCGGGGCCTCGGCGGGGAGGCGCGGCCGGTGCCACCGCCATGGAGGGCGAGTACTACGGCGGGGACCAGTCAGGTAGCGGCGCGGGAGCGTCCCCCGCGGGAGGGACGCCCGGGGCGCGGGGCCCTGTGAGGGAGGGCGCTGGGCACGGCGGGGCCCGCGGGGATCGCCGTGCCTTGGCCGCCTCCCGCCTGCCGGGGCCGTTCGCCTGCCCCGCGGTGTCACGTAGCGGCGGCGGCGTGCCCGGGGCCGCGGCTCGGCCGGAGGGTGTGCGGGGTCGGGCCGGGCCGCCTCTGCCCCGGCCGTGGTCAGCGGCCGCCGCCGGGGCTCTGGGGTGACAGTGGCGGGGCCGGGCCGGGCCGTTGGCGCGATCGCGGCGCAGCCGCCGCCTGATCATGAGTTCGGTGTCTTGCGGAGTGTGTCAGTCGGTGCGTGCATGCTGTGAGTAGCTCAGTGGTCTCTTCTGGGATGTGTGTGGTGGGTTTGTGCCGAACCTGCCCGGTAGGTACCCTCCGTGTCTGTGTCAGTGCAGTCAGAACTCGAGTCTGACTGTAGCGCTGCCTGGCTCCCTGTTGATCACCCCTGTCAGTGCTCTTCTAAACACGGGGAGATGTCACTGAGTGTTGCTTTTCTTTTCTTAACTTCGGAGTAGATGATGGTGGAGCTACTCCAGTGCAAGATGAACGAGATTCAGGATCTGATGTTGAAGATGAAGGAAACGAACAGCACTCTGGGTCTGAGAATGGAAGTGTAGGGCACCATTCAGAGGTACTACTGGAACTTTATCTAAAGATTGCTGTCCTGTACATTGATTTTTTGTTGTTGTTGTTGTTTGTTTAAAGAGGCATTCTCTCATAACTGACACTTACATATTCATTCAATTGTTCTTAAGGGTCTTGTCTGGCAGAACTTTACCGCTAGAAAGAAATGCATCAGATAAGTCTCTTGACCAGTATGTAGGATAGGGTCTTTTTTAATTGTTCTTGTTATAATAGTATTCACTGTTTTGTACTAGGAAAAAGTTTAACATTGTTAATAATTGATTGCAAGAAGGTAAACCTTTTGCGTTTGAAAATCTTAAGCAATGCATTAAGAGGAATTTGGAATTGTACCTCAAATTTTGCACCATAGTGTAAAACTACACATTGTGGGGGCATAGATTTCTGTAATAAAGAATAAATGCTCTCCCATTTTCCATCTTTCCTCAGCTGTGAGCATTGACTCAAGTCTATTTTGTGCTGTATTTTTCATCTTGCCATTCACAAAGGAGCAGATCATTACCATGTGGAGCAGGAGCAGGTTAAGGTTCCTGAATGGGATCTGTTCTTCCTCTGAAGAGGTTCTTGATTTGAGAAGCCTGTGCTGTGAAAAGGGTGGTAATGCTTTGATCCAGAGTTGTTTGGGGGACAGTCACTTAAGTTGTGGTTTGATTGTTTTGGTTGAAAAGAGATTATGGTAAAAGTGAAGGTACCTTTTAGATTTCTAGGACAGGTTTGGAGTTAATTTTGAGGAACTTCTTGTTCCTCTTGATGCAGAATTACATCAGGTCTTAACTAGGAGGGAATAATTTTGGCCTGTGAACTCATGTCCTCTGCCAGCAAAGTTACATTATGGAGAACTTTTTGGTATTCGTAAAAACTGTAATCAAAGTCATTGCATTCTGTTCTGCATATTTTGTTAGATTTTATGTAAAGATCAGGATTGACTCTGACAGGGTTTTCACTGTTACACATTTTTAAAATTGCTTAAAATTTGGATTGTGTGATGTGATGTACTGCATCAGGCGGATGTGTCAAAAGGCTCAACTCTGTTGTGGTGTAACTTGCAATCTTACCTTTTTGTTTGATTGGCTGGTTTTTCTTCTGGTGGCGTTTTGTTTTGTTTTTACTACCATGCTTTTATTGAATTCATACTCCCCTCAGAGTTAGAAAGTAGATCAAGATTTTATATTTGTATAAAATGAAAGTTCTTCTCATGTATTTGAATTCCAGTGTAAAGCAGATTTGGAGGGGTTTTTTTGTTTGTTTTAAAAGGTGTTACTATTGATTTGGTGCAAGGCATCATCTCTTGTTGTGACAATCAGGATTTTGGTGTGGGAGAACATATGCTTTTCAGCATGGGAGAAATAACTGTCTTTCAAAGGGATTTAGTACTCCTGTTTTAATGAAAAAAGAGTGGTGATGAGTGCATGGAGAGTCATGTTGCTGTTACAATAACACTAAGCTTTTCTGCTGTGTATGAAAACTTAGTCATTTTTTCTTACTCTTCTATACTCCTGTGGGATTTTGATTTTACTTACTGTGGCAATGTAGTTAGAAATCTGGCCTAAAGGACAGGTAGTTGAGTATTACTTACATCTTCAGTATGTCTTTTTCAGATTTAAATAACCAGAAAGTACTAGGACCTATTATCATTGTTAACTGATACTCTTCGTGTGCCTGCATTATTTTAAGGGCTTTGTTCTGTGATGGGTGTTGAATATTCCTCTGTAGATAAAATACTGAAGAAAGTACATTAAGAAAAAAAGAACAAAAGAACTGAAACACTTTTCTGCCCAGTAGTAAATGTGAACCTTCATGCTTTAGTGCTTTGATTCAGTTCAAAATTTGAGTATTTTGTTTTGTTATAAAGTCTTGCATTGTTTCCCCTGCATCAGACTCCAATATGCAATGCAATACAATGCAATAATGTGGAGCAGCTGTCTCCTGAAAGGGAGTAGCTTTCAGTGATTTATCATATTATTTACCCTAAATATTCTTTCATCCTCTTATTTCCTTCATCTTTAGGAATATGTGGGAGGAATGACACTCAAATGTAGTAAAACCTTTGAGACAGCCTAATCAGTTAAGTCTATTTAATTACTATTTCGTCTCTAATGTAGAACTTGGATGTAAAGAACTGAAGTTTTAAACTTTCAAACTTTTTTTTCAGGTTCTTAACTTTAAAGGAAAGGGGAATCCTGAGGAATTACTTATGTAGGTCTCAGGTATGTGGGTTTTTCTTTTCCACAATTCTTTTCTGGCTTTCCTTCCCCCAGTCCCACTTTATCTATAAATGTTCTCCTTGATGTCCTTATCAATTCTGCTTTAGACAAATAGAATTAGATAACACATAGTTTTAGTACAGTAATGAACATGAAATCATGTTTACAGTGTTTGTACAAGTCAGGTTCATATGGAAATCTTTAATGACTTAGATTCTTACACTTTCACCAAATCGCTGCTGTCTTCATGAATTAAGTTGTAGTTTGACTGTGACTGTTAACAAACATATATAAATATCTTACATCTCTGAAAAAAACCAAAAACTTGCTGATCTGCCTATGATGGTTATGTATGACTTAGTTTACCAAGTGTCATTCATGAGAGTGTAGTGGATGGGTCAATTTTGTTGAACTTACTAAATTATCAAAGTAATACCTCTTAAAAGTGACTGCATGTTGATCCAATAAACTACCTGCTAACTGAAATTTTTATGTAGAAGGATAACACTGTAAATTTGATTGTGATGTATTCCTTATTTTATACTGTACTAAAGCCTCATGTTATAGAATTGTTTCAGTTACAAAAAAATTAAGGACATCTCAATTAAAATGTTTATAGATAAAGAGGAGGAAGAAAAGAAAGCAAAGGAATTAGAGAAAAATACAGTAGCAATTACCTGAGACCTACTTGTTTTTAAGGATGTCTGATCTTTTATTTTAAGTATTTGGAAAAGGAAAACGAGAAAACTCCAAAATTACGTACTTGATTTCTTTGAAAACATCTTTTTAGAGACGAACTAGTAAAAAAAAAACCAACGGTGGGTGGGGAGACCATCCTTCAGAGTTTAGTCATCTTACTGTAAAGTTGCATGCGCTTCTTATATCAAGTATATTGCAAAACATTTACAGATTCGTTAATTGTATTCAGAAGAACTTTGCACGCTGGCTGTGGACAGGGCCTGTCTGTTCTGTGTAGGCTCTGAGCGAGTCAGCTCTGCTTCAGGAGATGCTCGGTTATGTTAATGTGCTGAGTCTGAGGTAGCAGTCGTCTCTCTGCCGGGCTTACTAACTTGACTAACATGACTGTGTGCTTTTTGTGTTCACTCTGGTTGAGCTTTCCAGACTCAGGACTAGAGTAGATGGTGCCTTTCTGCCCAGTCTGTGTCGGGGCACCTGTATTGTCCGAGTGGTTCTGCTGGAGGTGGTTACGTCACAGTAGAGTTCAACGGCTGTCACCGCTGGGATTCTGTGGTGCAGAGCACTGTGTAATCACAGTGTGAGCTAATTAGGATGCATGTCTGCTCTCCCTCCCCTAACATCTTCATTCTCAAGGGTGATTGTCAGTTTGTAATAAAAGAGTAGAGATTCAGTATATCTAAAGTGCTTTGGTAATAATGCTGTATATTTGTAATGACTTCTTGCCAAGTATTTTGCCTGGGAAGTTCCATGTAATGTAGTAATGTATACTGAATGAGTGGATGTATAACCTGCAGCCATGCTTCCAGCCTTAGGAACATTTAAGAATCATTAATTCCAGTTGTTTTTTAGTTTTGTTCACTAGATACTTTCTAGAGTGGAAGGTGACAAGCCCAAAATTATTAGTACCTCTTAAGCATTAGCTATCTGAAATCAAGAGAAGATAGACAAACCCACCAAAAATTAAATGGTAGGAAAAAAAGGGTTAAAGAATTTCTATTATTATAAACATCAATTTCAGTGTAGACAGCTGCATTTCAGTACTTGTCAATGACCTTACCTGTAGCACTGCTGTAAAAGCTGTTTCCTGTTGTTTGCAACTGCAGTTTTCTTCAATCTTAAATAATACAGTCAAAGAAAATGTGTCCAGTACACATGTTGGCTTATGTGGGAGGTACTGGGCAGGAGAGGACAATCAGATTAATCTTTTTTTTTGGGGGGGGGGGGGGAAGAGTAAACAAAATCCCATAACAATCTGAGAGCAGTTGAGTGTGTGTGTGTAATCTTCCTCAGCTGAGCATCCTCTAACTTCTTAATCTTCATATTTTATTCTTTAAAATTCCAAATTTGGGTTTTAACAGACTCATGTTTCCTTTTTGTAAGGAGAAATGGGAAATACTGAGTAACACCGCCAGCATGATTCAAAACACTGGCATTGCTGGAGAGACAGGGACAAGCAGTAGAGTGAAAACTACTCACTGGGATTATCACATCAGCTATTTTGTAGCTAGCATTAAGTAAGGTGGAAATAGTGAAGTTATATTTGAAGTGCATGTTTTAAAATTATATAGGCCTGATTTTTTTTGCATTGTGTTAGTAACTTCCTGTTAGTGATGCTGCAGTAATTTAGAAGTTACTACTTTATCAAGTGCTAGCCAAGGAATAAATGCTTAAGGTCCAAAATCTTAAAAAGCAATGTTATTTTCTACTTGGTATAATTCTGGAGGGAGTAGTTCCTAAAAGCAATTAAGAAGGAATTTTAAATAACATTAATTTTAATCATACATTTTTGAAGAGTGTTTGTTGTAGGTGTAGGATAAATACAATACACCTGCATTGTTTTGTAGGGCTCTGAATGTGGAAATAGAATGACCATAGAAAATAAAAATAGAAAGTCTGTCTTTCCAAGGAAATCAAATTGCTGACAAAAAAGCTTTGGAAGCTCTGGGACATACAGGTCTTAAAGAATCTCCTAGGACAATAAATACTTAGTTTGCAAATGTGGAAGAAGTCTATGGCTGAGACAAAATCACCCTTGAGGAGAGCCTGGCCGAAGAATGGAGTTGAATATGTAGGAAAGAAGTTCCTTTTACGGTATTGTTCTTTTCAGTAGAAAATGAGATTGTGACAGTGACTGTGAGAGGAGTACTGAGTTAATTAGACGCTTAAACACTCATTTCATTTTGTTTTCTCAGGTAAATGCAATTGAGATTATTTTTTTTCCAAGTAGAAATTAGATGTTGTAGGAAAGACAAAACAAGATATTGTCAATAATGATATTGATAGGTGGCTTGTGAAAGGTTTTTCCAAAAATGGAGCGTGTGGCTCAGTATTTTTTGCCATGTAAAAAAAGCCATAAAGGATTGAAATACAATCCTAAAGTTTTAAGGAGATCAGTCTATTTGTGCATAATTACCTCAGGTGTCTGGATCGGCATGGGAGCTGTCAGTTTAGGGGAGAGAAGTGTTGGCTCTGTTCTTACAATCTTACGCATTGAAGCACAAAACTTTTGTTAACAGTAATACTCTGAAAGGTTTGACTAAAACTTTATTCCTGTTTTTTCCTGTGCTTTTGGTCTTGATGACTTCTTAAATAAGTTTCCTTGGCAAAGAAGGGAAGGGCGCAAGCTCTCTTGAGCTTCACTTAGAGTAATGCACGTGCAGTTCCAGTAAAAGGTATTTAATTAAAAAACCAGATATTTGAGATCTTAAGAAAAAGACAATGATAAGTGTGAGATACTGTTTCTTGCCTTATTACTGGGGATTTGGACTAAACCACTTTGAAGGCCTGACTTTTTAAAATAAAAACACTAAGCATTTACCCTTGAGGAACTTGTCCCTTAGGCATGTTTGAGTGGTTTTTATCGGTAACAGTTTCCAAAATATGGTTGAGCTGCAGGGTGGACTGACTTCCACTGATCTCTTAATATTTTCCTTGGTAAGAAATATTTTATAGTCCTTTGATGCAGATTGTCTAATATTTATTTCTGTGTAGAAAGTATTTCAGTTTGTAGTACCTTGGGTAATTGAATTGGAGGAAAGACAAGCAAAAATTCAGAACATTTTTTTGTTTACTTTTAAAGTGGTTTTTTTTGCTTAGTTGCCTGAGATTATTTTTCTCTTTCAGAATGAACACAGTGATGGAGAAGATGACGGGCAAATGGGAGAGCCTCATATGACAGACTCTGAAAATGAAGATATCCCAAGGCAAAAAGACAGTGACTCAGATAACGAGGAGCCTCCAAATCACAATGTAAGTGATTCGGACAATGAAGCAGCTCATGGAGGCAAAGACAGTGATTCTGATACTGAGGACCGACCAAATCGGCATTTAAGTGACTCTGAAAATGAAGATGCCTTAAATCATCGAGCAAGTGACTCTGAAAATGGAGAACCTCACAGGGATCACAGTAGTGATTTTGAAAATGAAGAATCGCACAAGCAGCCAGCCAGCGACTCGGAGAGCGAGGAGCTCCACAAGCAGCCAGCCAGTGACTCGGAGAGCGAGGAGCTCCACAAGCAGCCAGCCAGTGACTCGGAGAGTGAGGAGCTCCACAAGCAGCCAGCCAGCGACTCGGAGAGCGAGGACATTTCCAGACACAAACAAGAAATAGAGTCTGAGGATAGTGATGGGGAGGAGAGGAAGGAGGAGGTGCAGAATGATTCTCATCATTCAGATAATGAACATGTAAGGGAAGGTTTTCAGGGCTCTGACAGTGAAGAGGAAGCTCCTAAGAGACGAAAAATATCAGATAGTGATGAAGAAGAGAAAGAGGAGGAGAAGACAGTGAAGAGGAAAACAGCTATCCTTTCTGACAGTGAGGATGACAGTGAGAAAACACGTAAGGAACTGTAGTGTGAAAAGAAAAATGCGATGTGACAAGCTGTAGTGTTAGAGTTAAATCATTGGTTTTATGTGAAGAAAGCATCAGATAAATATGAAATCACAAGGCAAAGTTGGTTTTTAGAACACAAATGTGTTTGTAGAGGCTATTGTTCTAACTGCATTTCTGTGTGAACGTATAGCTAATACTTCTGAGTAATAAGTAGGTGTAATAGAAATAAGAGAGAAGACTGCGGCGATCTTGCTTTATACTGGCATCTTTGTCATGTTGATTGTTCCTGTTAACCATTTTTCTGCTTTGTTGTTACTTAGTAATTTTTTCCTCGGTTTTTTTTTTTTCCATATGCTAGGGGTGAGAGTCAGTTTTGAAATTACGAGGTTTTATGGGTAGAGGTATGGAAACTTCAGTTACTGACTGAATAAAACATATTTTAGAATGGGTGTATTTAAGACATACCAATGGTTTTGTGTAGGAAGGCTAGTCAGCTTCCTTCTTGTCCAAATCGAGTTTGAGAGGATAGTTTTTTGAGAGTAGCTCTTGTCACCTCTATTACTAGGACATGTAGTAATGCTCCTTTCTGTTGGCAGCTGCAAAAAAAGTACGAATCCTTTCTGATGTTGAAGAATCAGATAGTGATGCTGCTTCAGTAAAATCTGACAAAAGGAAGAAAAGTATTGTATCAGATAGTGAGGAAGAAGAAGAAGAGGAAAGAAAAGAGAATGCTGGGAAGAAAAAAGAAGAGAAAGATCTGTTTGGCAGTGACAGTGAATCTGGGAATGAGCAAGAGTAAGTGCTTCTGGGAATATGAATTCCTTTGGGGTTGCAGGTAGTGAGACTGATCATGAATGGAGAATGGATGAATGCCAGCCAGAGAATGATAGTCCACCCTCATTGGTGGTGTGAAGAGGAAGGTCAGTAGCAGGTGGCAGAGTGAAAGGTGGATCTCCACACAGTCACTAGAAATTTTGCAGAAAATGCACTTCTTACTGTTGCAGTCTAAATAGACAAATGTTACTGTTACCTTCACAGGAACCTGATTGCAGATATATTTGGAGAATCTGGTGATGAGGAAGAAGAGGAATTTACAGTAAGTGTTACTGCAGATGTCTCTTGTTCACTTGCTAGATATAACCTTCATGGGAACGTACTCCAAAATGACTTTGGGTTTGAGCCCATGTTCAAGGATATGCTGTATCAGGAGGGAAGCTTTATCTACTGGACTCACTGAGGTAGCATTTGGATTAAATAGCATTTACAGCTCTTCTGTTGGGAGAGTTATTGGTGTGAAAGTCATAGGTGGAGTTAGGAAGCCTTTGTTCCTCTTTCTTCTAGATCCTCTGCAGACTTGCCTGAAGCCTTTTGTCAGGTGCTTAAGTAGGTGCTCAGTCTTAATCTGTACACTGTCTTTAACCATCAGGGTTTTAACCAGGAAGATCTGGAGGAAGAGAAGGGGGATGTAGACATGAAGGAGACAGCAGATGACTCGGACTCTGATGATAACATCAAAAGAGGGAAGCAGTAAGTCAATATGTTACGTATTCCTTTCTAATAGCAAAATGCAAGATTTTAGTGAAAGGGCTCCTCCAAAGACTGGCTAGCTAGACTTCATAGTTTAGAAAGGCATGGGACGGTGTTTCTACAGAAAGTGTGCTCTCCTAAACTGTGACGGAAGGTCCTCTCTCAGCTTGTGCAGCTTAGTCCCGTGGCACTCCATAGCAGATTACCTGTCCTCCAGAGAACAGTATTTCATGGTTCACATCAAAACCTGAGTGAAATTAATATCTAATCAAACAAGCATCTAACTACTTTCAGCAGTTCAGCATTGGAGTCACAGATGTGTTTCTCTGGTGTAAGGGATAAGGTATGACAAGACTTGCCATCAGCACATCTCCTGTTTCCTTTCTGTCTGCTCTAGTAGCATCAGAGCAGTATATTGCAGGAACAGGAAAGCTAAATCTGTGAGCTTCAGCGCATTTTGAACACTGGATGTTACATATGTGCATGTCGTGAATTATTTCACCAAGGTCTTGCAGACTTTTGAGGGCAGCTTAGAGCCACTGAAGCCATTTGCTAATTTCCCAGCTTGTATACTGAGGATAACTAATTACCTTACAAGGACGTTGAGACACAATGCTTGTAGACTTCCTGAAGAATTTTTGAAGAGTTACGCTATAGAAATACAAAATCATTTCCTACAAAGACAGTAAGATCAACCCTTTTCTGACCATCAGCAAACTCTCTTCCTGCATTTCAGTATGGACTTCATGTCAGATTTTGACATGATGCTGCAACGAAAGAAGAGTATGAGTGGCAAGCGTAGACGAAACCGTGATGGTGGAACTTTTATTAGCGATGCAGATGATGTGGTCAGTGCTATGATTGTGAAGATGAATGAAGCTGCTGAGGTGAGTTCTCTAGGCTCCAAAGACACCTTAAAATCCACTTCCATTCTATGGGAGAATCTTGTGATCAGTAAAATACAGAAATCTGGCTGGTACTCAGGAGGAGTAATCTGTACACTATGGAAAGCTGCTGATGTGTAAACGTTTAAATGTTGTTTTGCTATTCTGAATTAAAATACTTCTTCAGTTGAAATTTGGAGGAAAATATTTATTAATTTTAAAGATTAAAATTAACTTGCTAAACTTTGATCAGCTGAGATCAGCTGCCCTATAAAAAGGGATGTATGTATGTTCTGTAAACTACATGAATAAAGGGACTATGTTTAAATTTCATTATATAGTTACTAGCATATATAGTGTGGGGAGGAGGGGTGGAGAGAGTGATCTGGGAGACAACTGAGACTTGGTCTTGACAAGTAAGTTTTTTCTCAGACAAGATGATAGCCAGATGTTTCAAACGAAGCCGTAAAGTTTGAAATGCTGGAGAGGAGGAAGAGCTGAGCTCTAGTATTGTGGTGTCTTTAGTTATCTAGGATGTGCCTGTCAAACCATTCTGGGGCGTGAAGAGGGGAAGAAGGGCATTAGAAGAATCTCTTTCCTTGCAATAAAAAAACATTGTGCAGAAAGAGCCTCCAGTGAATTAAGATGCGTGGAAAGGAATTATCACAGAAGGACACAATTCTGTTGATTGTAATGTCTTTTTGATATGGGAGCCTAAGTACTGAACAGGTAGTGACATTATGGCCTTAGATGATAGTTGCTTTGGAACACAGACTGTTGCACATGATGCATGTTGTGTGCTCTTACATTACTTGTATCATGCTTCAGCCTAAACCTCTAGTTTATCCAGTTACATTCTTAGCTGCAGTGAATATACGTTTTCTCACTTCCCATTGTTTTGGTTAGTTATTTTTTTTTGTTGTTCACATGAGATTTTACAAACAAAGTTTGTAGGTTATCTCTGCATAGCTGAGCATGGAGGACTCTGCAGACCTCCAGTTTATTGCAGTCAACTTAAATCATGAAGTAGAAAAAAAAATATTTAGCGGGGAATTTCCTAATGTGATGCTTTTAAGGAAAACATTGGCTAAGGTGGGGACCCTTTTTTTAAGAGAAGTCATCATACAATATGTTTGGGGGCTATAGGAGGATGGAGCAGGGTACAAAGTTAGTGTAATCCTGCCAAAGTTGCACTTGTTTAATAGACTAATCTTTTTGCTGTAAATGTTGTACAGGATGAGAGTTGCTCATTTCTTTTGATTAACTTGCACTGATTCTTCAAATTTCTTACAGGAGGATCGACAGCTGAATACACAAAAGAAACCAGCACTAAAGAAATTAACTTTGTTACCAACTGTAGTTATGCATCTTAAAAAGTGAGTTGTCATTCTCCCAGTTAATTATCATCTTGGGGAATATTAGGAATTTGGTAATTTTGTGAAGTGACGTTAACAGCTGTACTGAGTATGCAGTGAAACACTTTGTCAAGTAAATGCTGGAGCTGGGTGGCCTCAAAAACCTAAAATTCTATGTACTTTTACCTGTTAATTTAACATGAAACAAACTCAAATCCACTATTGTGCTGAAGGAACATCCCGTCTTAAGATTATTACATGACTTTTTGGCTTCTCTTTACTTTAAACTTTTTAGGCAGGACCTCAAAGAAACTTTCATCGATAGTGGTGTTATGTCTGCCATCAAAGAGTGGCTTTCTCCTCTTCCAGACCGAAGTCTGCCAGCACTAAAGATACGAGAGGAACTTCTGAAGATCCTGCAAGAGGTGTGAAATTGACTTTTAACTGTATTTGATTCATGGTTCTCCATTGAGTCTTACTTTGTAGATACGCTGTCTAGCTGAACAAAATTTGGCTGGGGAACTTCAGGCGCTCGATTGTTGTTATGAAAATTTTGCCCATGTTCACAACAAAGCACATAGCTCTGCTGGCAGCAGGCCAGAAGACATTTCTGAGTGTTGGAGGTGAGCTACAGACATGAAGTTCTCTGCCCTCTCTCAGGGAGTTGTGTGCTGTGGCATTTTCTAGATTCTTGATAAATCTAAACTGCCTAGTCACTTCCCTCCTTCTCAAGAGGCTCATACGTTGTGATTGGTCACTTCAGTTTGTCTTTGACGCGTTCATAAAATAAGTGTGGCATAGTCTTGACAGTGAAGCAGAAGTGACCTTTTTTTTTTTTTTTTTTTTTTGCAGCATCACTACTTGGCTTTGAGTGAAGCTCTAGAAATACTTCTTCTTGTGAAGTATTTGCAAGAGTTCTGCCTCAATTTAGATTATTTGGCCCTGCCTGCCTGTTCAGGTTTATGTGCAAAGTGTAGTGAAGAATCATTTGTTAAGTATCCCTGAGTTCTTCTCTCTCATGGTCCCTTCTCTCCAGCCTATTAAACATGTGCAGGGCACTAGAAAGCCCATCATACTCAGTGTAGACTTTCAGCATTTGTACCTAATCTGATTACTTGAATGCTTTTTCCCCGTGAGTTTTTATCTTTATAAAATGAATGCTTTGAAGGCAGTAACTCAGTTCTTGGGTAATATAAGTAGAAGAGCATTTGGAATAAATAGTTCTGGAAACTTATTAATTTTGTGTGTAAAAACTACGAATGTCAAGGCAAACTTCTGGGTTGTGGCATTTGATACTTGACCCAGTTCCTAGTGGGACAGTGAAAAGTGCTGATTTCCCCAGGCTTATTATGAAAGTGGATTTGGTCTTGGAAAGTTCAGTGGCACCCTTAATGTTTGGACATAATTTCTTATTATTTTCTGACTTTGTCTTTACCCCACAGTTGCCCAGTGTGAGCCAGGAGACGCTGAAGCACAGTGGCATTGGGCGAGCTGTGATGTACCTCTACAAACACCCCAAAGAGTCGAGACCTAACAAGGATATGGCAGGGAAGCTAATCAGTACGTAAACCTCCCTTTGCCTTGTGTCAGTGAGACTTCACTGGTAATTTAATTTTCGTGTCAGTCTCTCTTGCATGTTTTTTTGCTATCATCTGTAGTAGAATTAATTCTGCGGTGTAGGAATCTCACTAACCTGTTTCATCACATTGTAGAGCTGTAGACAAATGCTGTTATATGAACTTCCAAACACACCTTTTCCTGTTTCTTTCATTTCTGTTCTGAATCAGAGGATGGCATTTATTTTGCCCAGGTTCTCTTGGCTAGTTGTCCAAACCTCATGTCTATGCTACAAAGGCAGGAAGGTGCTGCCAGAAGACAGTTTATTCCATGGACTTTAAAAAGATCTTGGATGACTGAAAGTTTACTTCCTAAACAGCTGTAGTCATTGTGTAGTGCATTCCATCCTGAATGACTGTAAATTGATAATAAACTTAGGTTCTTTAAGAACTGTTTTGCATATTTCTAAAACCATTCACTGTGGTGTGCAGGATTTTCTGACACTTAAGAGCTCAGAGAGATTCTAAAAGGGCAGGCAACAGCAAGAGACTTTATGGATGAAAGCTCCTTCTTAGTGTCCACAAGGCTGGATTACCCTGAAATATTAAGGGCTCAAAAACATTTTTTTTTTGGTTGAAAGAGAGTGTAAATACTTGCCCTAAACTTTGAAAGCTGTCTTTGGTCACCAGAGTAGTTTGGAGATAAACTTCAGAGGCCCAGTGTTTGTTAACCAGTTTGTTGGGTATTTTTTTAATAGATGAATGGTCTCGACCAATCTTTGGCCTTACCTCAAACTACAAAGGCATGACAAGAGAAGAGAGGGAACAGAGAGATTTGGAACAGATGCCTCAGCGAAGGAGACTGAGCAGGTAGGAGTAGCTGGCAGAAACATGAAAACCTTTCTGTGTTAAGACTCCATCAAGAAAACCAGAGTGGTGTGTAAATATTAATTTACACACCTTTTACCACACTTGACTGTCTTTTAAAATTACTGTCTTTCTCTGTGTATAGATGCCTATAAAATTCTTTTTTTCTTGCAGCTCTGGCGGTCAGACTCCCCGCAGGGACCTGGAGAAAGTGTTAACTGGAGAGGAAAAGTAGGTTGGATGTAAAAATCTTTGATTAGAAAAAAGGATTTCAGTTGTAATTTGTTATGAGGTTTAGAGGCAATGGTTATGCAGTGTGTTTCAGAGATAGAACAGGCTATATTGCTTGTACTTCTTTCTGTAAAAGCTTTGTCTCTAACAGTCACACCTTTTTTCTGCAGGGCTCTTAGACCTGGAGACCCCGGGTTCTGTGCCCGTGCGAGGGTGCCGATGCCCTCCAACAAGGACTATGTGGTCAGGCCAAAGTGGAATGTGGAGATGGAGTCCTCCAGGGTAAGCACTGCCCCTCTTCTAGTGACTCTGTACCTCCAGCGCGCTCTGATTAAGCCCGGGAATCTGTCGCCTTCCTGCCGTGGTTCCTGTGTGTTAGTTCTTTTAAGTGCCTCTTCTAATTCAAGTAGACAGTAAGTTCTGCTATCAGGTGGGCTGTCATAAGTTCATCAAATACTTTCACTCGGGTATTGTTCCTGCTCTAATCAAAAAGAGATTTTCATGTTAACTCTCGTAGAGTTTCTCTCTAGGGTGAGAATCTGATTACAGGCCTCTTACTTTAGAGCATTTTGAACTAATGTTTCAATAAGTGTCGCTGATTTTTTTTTTTTTATACCTCTCCCAGTTGTTGTAGATGTTCTTTTGATAATATTCCAGTTGCAGAAAACTTTGAGGTTTTGGTAAACCTCAAACCAAGCCTTTTCCTTGCTTTATTTGGTTCGTCTATCTACCCTGTACAGTTTAAATTAAAAGTGGGGTACATGGTAGAACACATGTAAATGGAAGAAGTAATAATTGCTGTGCTTGCTGCTGTTATCTCTCCTTCTGTGCATTAATTGAGATATTGTTTCTAGCCCGGGACTATTAAGAGAGGTATTAGTCGCTTGGAAAAACACAAGAGACGGTTTGCTGAACAGAAACGACTCAGCAAAGTGCATCGGGCCATCAAGTTCAGCATTGAAGGCAACAGGATGCCCCTGTAGCCATGACACTCTGCCTTCCCCAAGTTTGAGAGGTATCCCTCAAGGGAGGTGTGAACAGTGCATGTGCTTCAGCTGTTGGCAGTTTGCACATACAGGAAAGGAGTGTGTACACCCTAACTTAAACTTGGAAACTTGGAAAACTCTCCTTGTGTTCTCTCATGTCTGTACTGTGACCTAAAAGGTAACTTGTACAGGAAAAAATAGGCTGTAGCCGTGGTACCTGCCTCAACAGCTTCAGGATACCCAAATGACAGGTGTAAAATGAATATACCTGCACTGAAAAGGAGCTTTGTACCACCAGTGGTTTTGAATGCTGTTCTGATGTAATAAGGTTCGCCAGGTTTACCTGAACTGACACACAGGAATTCGTAGCGCTTAGTACAGGACCACATGTCACTGTATACCACCATCTGTGGCTGGTGTTTCACTGGTTCAGAGCGCAAGGTATTTCTCACACCCACTCTTTCAAGGAAGCTGAGTGAAGTGAGAGTTAAGGGGTGTTTGACAGGAGGCAGAGAATGAGACCTCTGCAGAGCAGGGGGAGAAGAATCCCCTGCTGGGAATGCAGGGTGGAGGGAGGTCAGTGGCGTACATCAGTGCAGGAATGGTTTTGACAGTTTCTAGTCCACATTTCAGTTCTGTGAGCAGGGCCGCAACCAGCTAGTACTGCCAGGAAGAGGCTAGCGCAAATGGTAGATAACTGTTGAGTTTAAGCTTCATATTTTCGTGTTTTAAAAAATTACGTATTTTTAAAAATCACTGAAATTCCAGGTGCAATTTTAGTGAACAGTTTTATGAATAAAGTTTATTTAAAATCACTGTCAGGAGCATCTTCCTCAGGGATGGGAACAAGAGGTTTGGTTTCTGATAGATGGGGGGGTTTGTCAGATATTAAGTACCATGTTCTGGATATCTCTGTTTCTCCCAAACTCAAAAGGTGTGAAGTTCCCATCATTTGTTGTTTCTGTTGTCTAGTTAGGGGGAAATTGCTGGCTATGCATTGGAAGATCCTTCCTGTTTGTCTTCAGGGGCGTTTCTTTACAGAATCACTGTATTTAATCTGTGCAGAATAAATGCTGCATCATCTCAGTTTTTTGTTCGCAGTTAAAATACAGAGATGAAAGGCAGTAACTCCTCTAATAACTTGTATGGTCAGCTTAGGCATTTCTTTTGCTTCCCCCTACACCCTCTTTGTCCCAATGATCTCTTGCTTTTTAAATACTAATTGGTGACCTTTAAAATAAATTGCAGTTTGGAACTGATACGTCAGCTCGGTCCATCTCAGTTACAGTGTATTCATACCTAAAACCTTCCCCCCACAGGAAGCCTGTATGTGCCCACCACATTTCCGACACTGAACTCCAGCCGATACAGATACAAAACTATTCCAAACTGTAAATTCAGCCGGCATGTGAACAACTAACATTGTTATTAATCCCTGTAACGTGAAAGCTTTACTGTGTGATGTTTGTGAGCGCGACTGCCTCCATATACGTGATGCATATATTGGGGGAACCATTTTATCCACGTGGTGGGGAGAGGATGCGTGCGCGCATGCACACACCCCCCCCCCCACTCGGAACCAGTGGCTTCATCAGCTCCCTCTTGCAGGTTTAACCTTGCATGCATTGCTCTTCTTGAACCTCTGGGATGTCTGCTTTTTTTTCAGCGGTAATTATTAGTTTTATTTTTTTAAGTTCCAGGGGACCTCTAAGAAAGGCGTGAGTCGACTGGACAAACAGATGCGGAAGTTCACAGATATCAGGAAAAAAAGCAGATCGGCCCACGCAGTGAAAATCAGCATTGAGGGCAATAAGATGCCATTGTGACCCTTCACAGAATACCCCGTGATCTCTGCTGTAAGACAATACACCCATAGACTCTTTGGAGACCTTTAAATTTTTTAACAACTTGTTTGGGGTTTTTTTAGTGAATCTTTAAATTGTTGGTTCAGGTTCTGGTATAAGATGTTGTCCGAGGACTGTGAATATGGGGACTTCTTTCTCCTGATTGTATTTAAACTTGCTCTATTGTGTCCTTTGTACAGATCACGTATTTGTTGTATTGCAACACTTTAGACAATAAAACATCTGTTTTTTTCTGGGGGGCTGTCTGTTGATTCCTCAAGAGAATGTATGTGCGGACCACCTGGTACGTGGAAGAGCTGCTAATTGATGATTTTCTGTTTACCATTGGCCATTTCCTCTTTATCCAGTGCTTTATTAATCAGTTGTTCTGTCTTTGGAGATGTACATGTATTGGTTTTGATTATTAATACTGACCATCTTCCACTCAAAGGATTTCATTTTTCATGAAACACAATGTAAAGTTCAAGAGAAGACCACCAGACTGACCACTAAAAATTCCAGCGTCTTCCGGCTAAAATGCTTGCCCTGAGACGGGCACCAACATTTCACTGTCTTGATCCTCCACACGAACAGCAAAACCTTCAGCAGTGACTGCGATGGGAGAGCGAAGGGCTGCAGCTGATGGGCTCTTCTGTGATGTTTGATAAATAGATTATTTTGAACGTAAGCCAGACTTTGGAATGGAGGTTAGTGAGACTGCCGCAGGAGACTGAATGTCGGGTTGCCGGACACTTCTTTTTTGGGTGCTTTATGCAGCTCTTGGATTAGCTGTGTGGAGCCTTTGCTGCTGGGCTTGATAACGCTGTGACTTCATTTTGTAGAGTTGAAAGCCCCGTCAGTTTTCTTCTTTCGTTCGACTTTGGTATTTAGGTAGCTCAAAGGTGTGTTGCTGCGTAGCCCGCTAGCGAGTTCTGTGTCCCTGGTGCTACAGACAGACAGCGGAGCGACATTGTGTGCTGCTGCCGCTTTACCTCTACCTCTGAAAATGCTTCCGTCTGCTGAGCTTGCCTACAAGAAGAGAATGCTCCTTGTGTGGGTAACTGGCAGTCGGGATTTCAGTAGGAAAGCCACCTCCGTTCCAGAGGAGCGCAGCCCATTTGCTGTCGTATGTGCTCTGCAATTCTGGGAATTCGGGGTAGGGATCTGCGTGTTGGCTGGCTTAGAGGCGCTAAGTACCTCCGGCATCCGCTGGCACTGATAATGGAGAGCGTGTTAAGTACGTGGATGGTCACATTTTAAACATGCTCCTGTGAGACTGCTGGGGACTCACAGTAAAGCTGTGTGCTGGGCACAAGCCTGAAGCAAGAAATGAAGGAGGCTGCCTGTGCTGGATGGTGCCTGCTAAGGGAATTCTGCTACTAGGACTTCACCTACTCTTGCCAGGTAGGCTTATCGCACAGTAACCAACCTCAGGTGTGGGGTTTTAGCATGCTGAGATTTCCAAGGATTTGGGGTTTTTTTTCTCCCATTTTTAATCAAGAATTTATTGAAAGACAAGGGAATTCCTTACTGCTGTATTGGCAGGTGCAACTGTGAAAATAAGTGAACCACCAGCGTAAAGCTGTTCCTACCCATGTTCCTTTGGCCCTGAAGGGCTGGGGGTTAGGATGGGTATTTTCCCCCCACTTCTAACTTCCGTAGTTTGGTACTGCAGTCAGTCATGGGAGACTCTGGGCTACTTTTAAATCCAAAACCATGTTTCCTTACAAGTACTGACCCTGGTGGTCTTGTGCAGGCCTAATACAGTTTCTTGCCATCAAAATTAATAGCTCACACTACATGTTCTCAGGGAATTGTGTTAATGGACTTTTACAGGACTTTGAACAAAGCTGAGGAAGAAAACCACTCATGAATGTGTGCTGAGTTGGTTTTTTTTTTTTAATGTTTCATTTTTTTAAATGAAAGCATCATAGCGAATTGTAAGAAAGGTCACAAAATCAAAACATTTGCCATGGGTCACAAAGATCATACCTATTCATTGCAGCAGAAAGCAGCAGCAGAGAAAGGTGAGCAGTCAGAGAAAGGTACGCAGGAGGGGTAATGGCTTGGGGATACTAGTCTGGCCCACCGGTATTTTATTTCGTTTGTATTTTTGGCATTGAGCAGTTGTGTGGGAAGCTGCTTATGATGTGTGGGAAGTCACCTTCTTGGAGGGATGGCTACGTACATGTGATGGATCTTCCTTCTGGGATGGTAGAAAAGTTGTTTCTGGTAGTGTGTTGGCTTTTTCCCCATCAAGTGTGTTCAGAGGTGTTTCCTGTCTGAATTACTGGTTTTCATCACAAACTGGGAGAGGTAAGTTGTGTACATGGCGGGGGGTGGCGGTGGTGATGTCTTCAGAGTAAAGAAAAAGGGGGTTCTCTCTTAAGAAGCGTGGAAAATGAGCAGTTGTGTTGTTTGCTCCTTCCGCAGCTCTGTGTTTTGCAGTTCCACTTCTGTGGGCTGGGGTGGGAGCGCGTAGCCCATCTCCCGGCCTTTCCTTTCCAGCTGCTGGGGCCGAGTTGTGCCAGCAGTGGGGCTGTCCCAAGGCGCAGGGGCCAGCCCTTCCTCACACCCCCAATAATAATTTGTCTTTCAGAATTCTCCCTTACAGTCCTTACGTGCTTCTCCAGCTGCAGCAGCGTGGATTCCCTCTCAGGCAGTTTTTCCAGTGCACTTTGTAACACACAATTCCATATGGACATTGGGGCTTTTTTTATCAGAAAACATTTGCATTTTAGTGAAGTGAATTGTACTTGAAGTAACAGCTGTGCTCAGTGACAGACCTTCAAGGCCCAGGGACTGTGTTCAGCGTGGCTTTCCATAACTAGAGGACAGAACACTGTCAGAAATGCTCTCCCTTTTCTAAGCAGCTAATTCACACAGCTTTAGTTCCTGGGTTTTGGGATAGGCTCAAGAAATGGAAAGGTTGGGTTTTTTTCTCTAAAACTCTAAAACTAAAGCTGGTAGGAATTTACATTAAGAAAAGTTGTAGCTGTCTGTTATTTGCAGAATAGCTCTTTTATTATACACAAATACTTTACTCAGTAGCACTTGAATGAACAATTTAACCATTTATGATTACACACTGCACTGTGTCTTAGACTGGTACACTATTAGAATTATTCGTGGTTTTAAAGGGGTGGTATTACAAAAAGTTAATGGAAAGGTTTTCTGAATCTGCTACACTTTCAACAACCTCTTTAATCCATGGGATGTAGTTGGATACCCTGGTGTATACACCGTATTTTCCTCTTTCAGCACAGCCCTCGCCCCAGCTTACAATGCCCAGGAGAAACCAGGTGTTGTGGTAAGGCACCGTGAAGGGGCCACCGCTGTCCCCTTTGCAGGCGTCTGCACCGGCCGTGTGGTAACCTGCGCAGAACATGTTGTCGGTGACGAGCCTGTCTGTTGACCGCTGGCAGGTCTCCATGTTCACGATGGGCAGCTGGACTTTCATGAGGAAGCGCAGAGTCGAGCCTCTGGTGTGAGTGACACCCCACCCGCTTACCGTCCCTATCCTTCCTTCTTCAGAGAGCAGGGTGGCCAGGCTGGGGCTTGGAAGGCAGATGGGAATTACATACTCGTTAAAAACAACCTCGCTGCTCAAGTACAACAAGGCGATGTCGCTGTTGTAGTCGTTTGAATCGTAATGGGGATGCGTCCAGCTCCGTTCCACACCAATCTTCTGCTCTTTGAATTCTCTTCGGTATTTGTCAAAGTCTCCTGCAGTCATGACAAGTTAACGTGTTAAGCAGACCCGAGGGAGCCTAGAAGGCTGTTTCTGTTCCTGTCACACAGGAGGGACAGTGAATTGACGCAACCCAAACAAACGATGCTCTGTAACAACACTCTCTTAAGCTGCAGGTGCGATCCTGCACACCGAGCCTGCCGGTGTGCCCTTTAGGGGCAAACCAAAGCTGTTGACTGGGTGAATAGATACTTACAGAGACTATGGCTTCCGCGACAGGGACTGTACCATAAATAATGTCAATGCCTTTTAGTAACCACTGCATTTCAAGCAGTTTGTCAAAGCTTCCATGGGACGTGGTGGTCTGCCCCTCAGGAACAGGAGATGAGCATTAAGATGCAGTCATGGATAAGGCCGAAGAATTGTTTCCTGCCTGTTACCTAGTGCCGTATCCCATCTGCTCCTCTAGCATGTCTCTCTTTCTGGAGGTTTCAAGCACAAAGTCTTGCGTGTGACTGTGTTTATTGCAGCATTCCTGCTGCAAGGGGCTCCAGTTCCTGCTGTGGTTGCCGGTGCTGTGGCACAGGACATGGGAGGGGGGCTTTCTGCTCTGAGGCACTTGCAGGCAGCACAGCAGGGAACTCAAGGCTGATTAAAAAACAAAACCAGCTTGAGAGCAGACCGTGACCCACGGGCATCCTTCCTTTGGAGGTGTACCCTGAGGTGTGCCCAGTCTCCACGCTCAATGAGTTTGCCAAAATGGGCAACAGAAAAAGGTAAATATGTGCCTTGGGCTCCCGGGTTCCCTGAAACCACAGGGTACAGCTGGAGCCGCTTCGCACTTAACGTGCTGCAAAGAAAATTCAGCGTTCTGTCAACCCGAGTCAGGCCAGCCGTGTCTGGCTGTTTCTCAGCCACACCTTATTGTGTTCATGTACAACGCAAAGTGCATGTTAAGCAAGAGATCTAGAAGAGATTTAAGGTATCTTGTGTATGATATGATACCTATATCATACATATAGATTACATATATATGTATGTATAAACAACATACAACTTATACTCACCTACGGTCACGTGGTGGGGCCTGACGAGATCCAGGCAGTGAGCAGCAGTGACCACCCAGCGACTGCTGATTAAACTCCCTCCACAGAAGCCAATATCTTTACTATTCCGGATCAAAACCTGTATGAAAAATGAGGAAGAAAGTGTGCCCTGGGTTGTGGAAGGTATGGATGCGTGCTGGTAGTTTCTCGCTGGTTGGTTGCAGGCTCTGGATCTTGAAAATAACATTTCTGGCAGTAACAGCTACAGTGCACCAAGCAAAGAAGATGATGTTAAAACAGTAACAAAATGATTGCACATCTGTGACACTGGAGCAGAGTATTATGTTGAATTAAGCTTGACAAAATCAAATAGGCTGAGAGCTATGGTAACCGGCATTCTTCCAAGGAAACAAATACAATGGTGATTTTTCATGTGGCTTAACAGATTTTTTGGGGGTGGGGAAGAAGAGTAACACAAGGTGTGTTTCTCTGGCACTTTGGTTAAAAAAGAAGAGTGCAGTGCTGGTCTACACGTTCAGCCTACCCTTTTTCCACCTGTAAAATACACCCTGATGTGTGGAATGGGATAAATCTTTTTCTGTGACAGCAATTAAACAGACTGACATATCTTGAGGTTTTTTAGATCAGTCTGTTCACTTTCTGTGCACAAGCCCGTAAACAAGAACAGCACACTGATAAAACAGAGACAATACAAATAAGTGAAAATGAGTAACAGGTAAGGAGACACAGAACAAAAAGCCTAAACCCATGAGTAAACAACCCAAAAGAGAGTAGAAATAAATGCTTCAGGGAGACTCCCCTACTTGCCACATGCCACTCGCCCTCCCACTTGAGCCCTCTCAGGTTTATCTTCCTTATGGTACCACGTATGAAGAGCCCGCCAGTCTTAAGGAAGGGTCTCATTTGGTCACAGAAAATTTCTGTGAAAAATACCACCAGCCCTTCCAAAAGGAGGCAGAAGCACAGCTTTCACCGAGAACACTCAGAAACAAGGAACCTGACTAACAGAGCAGGAGAAGATCGGATCGATGTAGTTAAGAGAGAAAGTGTTACGCTGAGATCTGGAAAGCGCATCCACGGAGGCTGGGGAAGGGATGATAAATGGGGCACGTAAGATACGCGTCATCAAAAAGACCTGCAGCAGCTACACGTGGCTGGATTGCTCTAGACCTGAAAAAAAACCCCTTTATAATGGCTTGATGATCTCTGCTCCAGCTGGAACCGGTGACGATAAAGCAAGCATTTAGGTGTGGCATTTATGGCCAGACTGGAGGAAAAGTATTACCTGCCAGGGGCAATGTCCACGCTGACAAAGAGTTCCTCCCGTCACCCTGGCGTCCTGGTGCTCTGGAGTGGAGCTGACGGTCAGCTGGACATGCTGAGGCCTGTCTGAAACGTTTCCCCCGTGGCTGCTCTGGCTGAGCCCACTGGGCACGCTGCGGGCGCTCCCCGTTCTGTTCCACCCAGCAGCATCTTCCACCATTTCTCCCTGCCTTGCCGCGGCCGTGCTCTGCCAGGCAGGGCCCTGGGGCTCACTGGTCACCTCCGCTGCCCCGGGGTGCTCGGGGACATCCCCCTCCTGCCCAGCAGCACTGTCTCCCAGCCACTTCTGGGTCACAGGGTCCACCAGTGTCTTGTTCCAGCTGGAAACATCTCCTGCAGCCTCAGTTTGTCCAGCATCACCCTCCATGTGCATGCTCTGCCCAAAGTCATCCTTTAAGGTCTCATTTTCCCCAAAAGCACTTTGTACCAGCTCCGTTTGCCTAACTGTGCCCTCTCTGCTCTCATTCCACTTGGCCATGTCACCCCCGTGCTCGCCCAGTCCCCTCGGGAGCCTGTTCTGCCCCAGCCGCCACTCCAGAGCCTGCCTGGCTTTGATCAGGCCACACGGAAACGGTGCTGGATGGAGGAAACACAGAAACAAGGACTGGAGTTCAGGGCGCACGGTATCAGACTCCAACACAAAAGTCCAAGAGAACCTCCCGTAAGAGCCCAGGAAAACCCTTGACACCCCCGTGTCAGGCTCCACCTTGGCCACCCCCTGACCCAGGCACGCAGAGCTGATTGTGAGGGACACGGCGCGGCCGGGCCTGTTCGGAGCCACAGGCACCCGCCATGGCTGGTGGCTCCCGGAGCCCAGGGGCTCCCAGCACTGCCCAGTGCGCTGCCTTCAGGAGGGGACCCGCACCCAGCGCTCCCCTTGTGATGGGGCCGTAACACACAATTCTAAAGACGCCCGTCCTGTCCCCTCGCCTGCCAGCGCTGCGGTTCAGCTTCGTAACTCGGCTCGGCTGACCTAAGCCCGGGCTGCTGTTTGCAGGAACCGCCCCGCGTGCTGCTCCTTCACCCAGCGCGGGCTGACAGGGGCACTGGGCAGAGACACACTGCCTGGAGAAGGACCTTAACATTTCAAACCCATATAAACAAAACATTATAAATAAGAATAAGAAAACCCCATTATTATTAATTATTATCATCATCATTATCATTTTCATTATTATTATCATCATTATTGTTGTTAAATATATTATAATAAAATATATATAATATATATGACATACATTCATATGCATTATATAGAAAAATATATAAATTTATTAAAATATTTTAAAAAATTAAAAATATAAAAAATATTTTAAAAGCATTATATATAAAAATATATAAATTAAATATATTGTAATATTATCATTTATTCTATATTTATTTTATAGACATATTATCGTTGTTGTATTATTATTTATTCATTATATATTTTATTTATTTTTATTATATTTATGTATTCTTATATATTATACATTACGTAAAATATATATTATATATATTTAATAATGATAATTATGATGATGATAATATAATACAGTAGTAGCAGTAGAAGTAATAATTATAATAATAATAATTATAATAATAATAAAAAAGGATCGTTTTCACACACGAAGCGCAAGCCGCAGTAGCTACAGCCTGCGTAGCTCTTCTGCAGCCAGCGACGAGGAAAAGCCGGTGCCTGCGAACGTGCTCTTCCCCCGAGCCAGAGCCGAGCGGACTGTGCTTTACCTGCCTGCGTGCATCTCTTCCCGTCCTCGTGCAGGGTGTAATCCTTGGCGCAGGAACACGCCACCTGCAAGGCGCTGCTGCTCTCCCTGCAGTACTGCCAGCACCCTCCGTTCTTGTACCAGCATTCCAGCTTCTCTGGGATGGGAATGCACAGGGAAGAACGCGGTTATTGCCACGCGCCGGCCGCGGCGCAGCGCACAGCTGTTGTTATTCTAGCTTTATTATATGGAAGAAAGGAGGGAAAAAAATCTACTGAAATCTTGCAGGGAAACAGAAGGAACCACCTCTTCCAGTTCCAGAAAACCATGCAAATTTGCAGCAAAGCAACCACGTTGCCTATGTCTGTCGTGGTTCTACCATGTTCTTCTTTGCCAGCTTTGCCTTGAGGCCACAGCTGGGCTCCAGGCCTTTCTGCCCGGAGAGCAGGGACAAGAAAATGCCTGGAAGAGCAAACACCCCGAAATGCATCCATTTTTCATCTGTCTGCACACCTTTTCTATCACAACAGATGTAAAGTACCAGGCATTCTGGCGGGGGCCAAGTCTGCTAGGAATTGACTGAAGTTTTTATATCATTGTTATATTAACAAACAAAGAAACAAAAAAAAAATCATGTTTAATTGCTTGACTGTAAAAAGAAAAGGTTGACAAAAGCGCTTGGGGAAAAAAAAATACTTATGATTCACAGTTCCCATGTCAGTTTGACTTTTGCTGTAATTTCACACCCCGGTCACTTGCAAACTGGATACGGTACTTCAGAGGACCAAAAATCTGGTAAGAATTAGGCAGCTTTTCTAATTAATCTTTCATCATTCATATATTACAACGTAATTGATTTTTTTGTTTGCTCGAAGCTCTGGTTAATTTGTTTGATGCATTTACTCAACAAAATTAAAAAGAGAATAGGACCTCACCACACAAAATCCGCAGTGCAGGAGACTTGTTATCACCCTGGAGTGACCCCATCCTTTCCTGGGGGGGGGGATGGGAGGCTGCCAGGTGTCTCCTTCAGGATTTGCACAGCTGAGTGCAGGAACCCACAACTCAGCTTCTGCATGGCAGGGGGTGGTGCTGCCCTCCCTGCCCCACTGCAGCGCCGCGCTCACACCTGGGTCCCCTCCCCAGGGTGGCCGTGCCCCAATGCGCCACGCAAGAAGTTTTTTAATGCAAGGACTGATCTAACGTAAGAATCTTAAACAACCGGCCAGTTCTGTATCAGACAGGTGAGGTCACCACCCACAACCTCAGCGAGAAGCCTGTGCAGAGGTTCCACTCAAATATCCGAGGAGCAAATTCCAGCCTTAATCCTCCCCTGACAGGGATGTCGGTGTGTCTGCTCCCGTACTCACCACTTTCACAGTTGTCTCCTCCAAATTTTGGGGGGCAGATGCAGAAGTAATTGTAGTGTCTTATTTTGCAGACTCCACCATTGTTACAGGGGTTTGTGCTACACGGATTTAAACCTAGGAAGAAGAAACAAGGCACAGTGTAACAGCAGGAGTTCAGAGAAGCCTGGCTTTGAACTGCCACACTTCGTACCCAGAAGGGCCACAAGAAATGCCTTTTTAAAAATTTCCTTTTTTACCTACCTTTGTAATTAAACCAAAACTCCATCTGCAAGAAGAAATCACAAATGAAGGAAACAGTTAATCAGTGGCCATATTGGGTACTGAAGATAGAAAACTTTTTTTTAACAGCGCATGTAAATGAACACTTTGATTAGGATTGTCTGAGCAGATCTGATCACCACGCAGCAGCTTGGTTTCCCTTGGGTCAGAGACCAGCCACAGAGCACAGAAACTGGGTGTTGGTGGGACAAAAATTAGTCTGAAAGCTTAGATCCATAAATGCTCCAGCCAGGAAAAGGTCTGTGGCATCAGCCTAGGAGCTTCAAGTGACACCCCCGCCCCATGCCACCCTGGGTCAGTGCCAACAGTCCTCAGCACCAGCTGCTTCACTGCAAAGAGCCATTTCTACCGCGCTGCTCCACCTGCTAAGGAAGACGTCGCCTCAGCAGCGCGGGCTGGGTACAGGAGAACTTGGGCACCTCTGTTCAACAGGGCAGCTCAGGCTCCTGCCTCTGCACAGGGTGCCCAGGGGGATGCCCACGGCCCTGCCTCCCTGGGGGATGCCCACGTGCCTCCCGGGGGGGATGCCCAGGGCCCTGCTTCCCCGGGGGGACACTGTTGAGCCCTGGGAACCATGTGCTCCCCCTCTGCATTTGGAGGGGTCTGATCAAGCAAGTGGCCTCTGAAAATGTCAGCACCATGTTGCTGGATTGAGGCTCTCTGAGAAATAGGGTTTGGATACTTTTAAGGAATTGTGTTTAACGTTTACATAATGAACTGAGCACCTGGTCAGAAAGCGAAATCTCACAGGTGCTGTGAGTGACCCATCCTGACTAGAGCTGCAGAACCCATAGGCACATGTCAGAGCCACACTAGCTCACCATTAATTTCCTCTACTTTTCCCAAAATAAAGCGTCTCACCGTTTTCTCCTGCGAATGGAAGATCTCCTTAGCCTCCTCAAACGAACACTTTTCCTCACTGCATTCTCTCTCCAAGTTCCCTGGACGAATCTCTTCCAGAAAATAGTTAGCACGTTTATGGACTTTCAGCACCTCGTGTGCTTCGTCTTTTCTCAAAAACACTAGAGAAAACAAAAAAAAAAAGGAACGGTTGATACTGGAAGACAACAAAGGGGCATCGTTCCAGTCACAGCCACGCATTCTTTCAGTTGAGCAAACAATATAAAGAAGGGCAGCGAGAATCTATGTAAACAGCCCAAAGGAAAATAAAATTAGTCTATGTTCCAACAAAAGACACCAGTAATTTAAGCTTTCTGTTAGTGGATCAAAAGCCCCGCTACCAAGACTTTCAGGTTAGTGCAGAAATTAATTTTTATTCCAGAGTACTGCAGCTGTTTCTTTGGAAGCGGGTGGTATTTTCCTGCCTAACCACGCCGATCCCCAGCTGTTAGCTGCCTGGCCGTGTGTGCATGTGGAAAGCAAGGTGAGAGGGGTTTGGTTTGTATTTGGTGCCAGCTTAGTCAGATACTCAGTGATGGAGACCCAGTGGTTCCCAGGTCCACAACAGGACAGGCACTGCTCTGTCACTGGAAGACATATATAAAGTGTCAGTTCTGTACTTATTGTTTAGCTCATCTCAACTTTGCTTCGCTATTTCCCCTCCTCCCGCAATGTCTTAAAAGCTATTGCTGCCAGTAAATGAGGGGAGGAGTGGCCAGAAGGGATGTGGCAGGAGGGTCCTCCCCACACACCCCCTTGCTGCGCCACAGCAAGTCTTTGCTCTGGCACCTCCAGCTGAAGCACTGTGCTCCCAGGGCTTTCCAGCCAGGATGCTCCCAAGGAAAATGAGGGCCCGCTCAGCCCTCCTGGATGTGCTGATACCACGTGCCATCGCTGTTCAGAGAAGATGGAGGGCTTTGCCGTTGTGTTCAATCTGCAGAAGCCTGGCCCTATATCCAAAAGCCATCTGACAGATTGGAAACCTGCTGCCAAGAAGCATCCTAAGGAGAAAGCTCGGTGCGTAATCCCGGCAAAGCTCACTGAACTTCACACAGCAGCTGACTTACCCACTGCTCTCTCTCCCTAACCATGACTCAGTGTCCTACACAAGTCAAAACCCTCTGGCAAAGAATCCAGTTCTGGAGATGGACCATAAAGACACACATTTCTTTGCAGGTGCAGGATCGGTGTCCATTAGCCATGACTGAAATTCTAGAATAATACCAAACTGCTTCATTTCTAGGCAGTTAGAAGGAGCCCACAGAGTAGAAGAACAACGCTTGGCTGAGAAAATCTTTGGACAGATCCTGCTGCCTGGTAACAGGGAAAATGCCTTTCACTTCATCAGTGACACAGCCCTTCACCACCCCTTGAGTTCTGGGGTCACCTTTAAAGGATTCACCTATTGTGAGTAGGTACCCCGCACAGGGGTTGCAAACGTACGCCTGCTGCAAAGCCCTCTGGTTTGCAGGTACCACTTCTATTTCTGCTCTTCCTCCCCTGCAAGGACAGCCACAGTGATTCCCAAGCTCCTGCCTGTTCTAAGGCTCTTGGAAGCCATTTCCAAACCTTGCATAGTTGTTGTAGAAAAATCAGCATGAGGCCTGAGAACACATGTTCAAAGAGCCTAATTTTAGCTTCCCAAATTGGAAAACTTTGCCATACAAAAATAATTCAAGTTTTGGGTTCAGTGTCACAAGCAGAATACTTTTCAACAGGACAGGGTCTAAGCTGAAAGCTAAGAAGGGCTGATTTCTCTTGGAAAACCATATATGAATATTCCATTTTTTTTCTCGTGCACTTCGAGAAGTGCTTCTTGAACCCACAGGACTTTGTCTTCAGGAGAGGAACATGGTCTCAGTTTAAATACCAAGATTGCCACAATAAGACAATTAAGTTAAAGCTGTAATTCAGAAGTACCTACCTGAATATGGAAATGGACAGCTGCTGCTGATGGAGCACATCAGTAGGAGAAACGTCAGGAGTGAGGAATTGCTCTCCATGTCAGCAAGCACCCGGAACGCTCTGACCTCCTGCTGCTTCCTTTCCGAGGGAAAAGAAGGATGTAATGGGTATATTGCCACAAAGCCAAAGGTGAATTAGTCTGCAAAAATGACGAAGAAGTAGAAGCAAGACGGCGACAGAAGGGGCTAAGAAAGCAAATTCCACCTGGTTCATTTTGCTCTGATGTCAGCCGTTTGCCCGAGCCACACGGGTGCCGCACGCTGCAGCAGGGATCCCGTCTGCAAGGCAACCTGCAGAGCGCAACCTGCTGCAGCACGCGGTGCAGGTCTGACCCGAAGCCCACAGAAATAATATAAAAAGCTGTGGTGACCCTGGGAGGCGTGGATCCGGCCCTGGCTGAGCAGGAGCCAGTCCCAGCGGCAGCCTCGGGGCGCACAGGATCCCAGGCTGGGCGCTGAGCCGCGCACGGGTAACGGAGCAGCCGCTGTGCAGTCACTGAGGATCTTGTCAAGTAAGACCATCTGCGCAAACCCCACTGGGGAACATCCACCGCTTACCTGGCAGTAACGGTTAAAAGGCAGAAATCTGTATTTCTTCATATTACCTTCCCAGGCTAAATATTTTACCAGGATCCGACAGCACATACCTCTTTGCTACCTGTATAATTTTTCCAAAAAACACGGGATGCAGAATGTGTTCACTTTACACGGAACCATGCACTAATACTCACTTTTTTCTTTTATTTTTTTAGGTTTGAGAGGTTTGGATGTACCCCAGGAACAGCCATGAGGTCAAGGGGTTGATCATTAACCAGTCACAAATATTGACAGAGGAAAGACAACCTTCTGGATTCTATGAAACACGTGAAATCCAAAAGAGGAATAAAACCCATGTGTCTGTTTCCACACATATACACACACACGTGTATATTTAAAAAAAAAATTCCTTAAAAACATCTTCCAACAGTAATAGCCACTTCTTTGTGACAAATTGTCAGGAAAATCTGGAATGTCTAAGAGAAGATTTCTGACACTCCATCATCTTTCAGTCGGTAAGACCAACCGATTGGCAAAATTCACGAGCTGCTCTGCAAACGTCGGTTGAAACGTGCAGAGCTGTGGCTGTGCAGGAGGACTCATCGCAGCCACCTGCGGGAAGGCAGACAGTGCCCTGCAGCAGTCACAGCCGTGCACTGACATTATGATTTCTGCCTTTAATTAGACCCATGTTTTACTGGCTTTGAAACACACCACTGTTTTTTCCTGGGAATTCAACGACCAGCAATGCCAGCCGTTTCAGAAGCACGTATCCTTGGGGCAGGCCCTCGTTGGAAGGCTGCTGTCCGAAGTGGTGTTCTTCCACATTCCTTGCTCCTTAAATCCAGTCCCAAAGAAAAAAGGAGGGCAGGGGGGAACAAAAGAGAAAAAGAGCAGCGACAGCAGGCGACACAGAGCGAGCTGACAGTACTTGTCAGTCTTAGCTCACCCCCAACATGAAGCCCTTACCCTGCTTCGTCTGCAACGCCTGAATTAACCTCAGCGCTTGCTTAATAAGCGGGTAAGCAGCCTGTAAGTCAGCAAGACTAAGTCCACACGTTTAAGAGGTGTTACACCTCTCTGTTGACACCATATGAAATTTCTTACAAATCCTAATATGATTTTGTTGTACCCAAGGTGTTTTCCATTTAACAATCTCATCGCAAGAGCAGACTGAAGTTCTTCACTGATCCAAAAATGGGTCCAAATCCCGATTGAGATGCTGGAAACATGCATCACTATGGCAGGGTTAGTGGGCTTTTTTCTACAAGATTAATTCTGTTTAGCAGGCTTAAGTGCTAAGAATAAAAACAAGTATAAATTGTGATATTAAACTTCATTTTGACTATTAATGCTTCCTATGAACTTACTGGTGCTATCTATCTCTAATTTATTTACTGATATACACACATGCATACAGATACAGATCAGACATACACACACATTTATCAGGAAGTATTAGCAATGCTAATATAGCCCACAGCTGACTGCATTCACTAGAATAGGAATGAACAAGTGTTTGCTTAGCTTGCTAATTAGACCTTAATAACCAGAATAAAACACAGAATGCCTGCTGACTTTTAAGAAAGGTTGGGGTGGTGGTAGTGGTGTTAAAATCAGGCATTGAGTGTGCAAAGAATAGAAAATAGGGAGCAGTTGTAGTGACCTGCTGGATCAACTTCATCTGTGAGCACTGGAGCAAGGTGCGATGAGTGGACGCAGGGATGGTATTAAGATTTCACGGTGTTGAAGAAGAATTGTCCAAGTTCAGAGCAAACCAAAACAGCTACTGTGGATAATACGTTAAGAGTAAAGCAGAAATGACAGAACTGTATCACTACGGTGACTGATAAAACACTTTTCTCTGTCCCCTCCTGCCCCCCACCCCAACCAATTCCGTCATTTTGCACAGATTGAGTCGTCTGACCACCGACTACCTTATTTTCTGCAATGCCGTACTGCCTCTCAGCTGAACTGGTTATCATTTCTTGCCTGTAAGGTCTACGTAGAACCATGCTACAAATAAACAACATAACCTGGAAACTAACCAATGTAAAAAAGAAAAACAACCAAGTAACCCCCCCCGCCCCCCAGATACTAAGGAAAACAGCACACAAGTTTAACACATACTCAATATTTAATACTGAAGATCTGACAGTACATTACACCGCGTACTGCCACTAGCACTTAGCCATAATATTCCAGACTCTCGGGATCACGATCAACCCTTCCAAGATGCTGACATCTTATCTATGTGCTGCTGGATCCACTCAAGGTACTGACTAACTTTGGTGTAGACCCCAAATTTCTCCTTTCTCCCACAGCCTTCGCCCCAGCTCACAAGTCCTACCAAAAACCAAGTGTCCTTATATTTAGTGATCATAGGGCCTCCGCTGTCCCCGCTGCAGGAATCCTGTTTGTCCTCCAAGCTCCCAGCGCACAGCATGTTGTCCGAGATGGCGAAACTCATCGCCCGGGCACACTCATTCCGGGCAACCATGGGGATCTGAATGTAACTGAGGAAAGTCGAATAATTGTTTTTAACATCGCTCGTGCTGCCCCAGCCAGTTACCACCATCTGGTTCCCGCTTCTCATCAGCTCCTGTTCCGCCAGCTCGCGGGTGGGAAGGCAGATAGGGAGCGCGTATTTGTTATACAGCACGGGCTCGGCCAGGTGCAGCATGGCTATGTCGTTATCGGAGGTCTCCTTGGTGTAATTTTCGTGGGTCACGCATTTATCAACCCAAATGGTTTGCTCATCTTCCTCGGTACGGAGACGGTGGTATTTACCTGGAAGAGCAAACAAGAAGATGACAGATGCTGCGGAGCCTTCCTTCATCTTGAACACCAAAGCACCTGGATTGATTTTGGGCTGTACGTCACGTTGTTAATTCCCTCTTAATACAGACATTTGTTCATTTTCTGTTATAGGTTAACAGTGCTCTTACTGGAGCTGATGGACTCCTAATGTCCTACTGTAATTCATTACTTTTGTAATGTAATTCATTACTAACAATATTAGTAATAACTAATGGACAAATCTGTAAAATGTCCATAATCACCTGAATCAGGAACACACACAGCACTCAATGAGTTCGCACCCAACAGCTACGGCCATCGGGTGAGAAACGGAGGCGCCCTGCGGTGTTCCCGTTACAGCTGGCTTGTGCAACGGGAGGGCTCCTCGGGGGGAGAACAACCTGCTTGGAGTCCGCGGTAAAAGCAGGGCGAGCAAGCACACAGTGCAGCAAGACATGCACAATGGCGTGGGAGCTTTGTGCGGCACAACCAGGGCCTGGACGACTGAACTCCAGGATTTACAAGATCCAGATGACTGACGGCAAGGCTAATCCCTTCTGAAATCTCGCATCTGTATTTTAAGGAATTTTTGACTACTTAAAACTTCTCGGTTGTTATTTGAGCTGCATGATGACAGCTACTTTGTGGGCCCAGCAGTTATGGAACAGTAAGCAGGAAAAGCTGGAAAGGGCCAGAAAGGCGAGAACAAGTTGTGATATGGTGGGAAAAGCGAGCGGGGCAGCTCTCCCTGCAAGGCTGGAGAGGCAGCGCCCCACGAGTCGTTAGTGGTGGCTGCCACGTTTCTGAAGGTGCAGTCGGTTAATTTAAGCTCCAGATCCGGGCCTCCTTCAGTAGGTGCTTGACAAAACTTCTGCCGAGAGCTGCGCACGGTGCACACGCGAGCTGCAGGCAGGCCTGCGGGACAGGCTGCCCCCTGCCCACGCGGCATGTGCCCACGGCAGCTTGGCTTCACTGCAGGTGACCTCAAGTTGCTCTTCATCACCACCTTTTCAGATGTGTGCTTCACACATCTTGCAAATTTGGCCCTGTCCCGTCGTCCCCCCCCCCCCCAGCTAAATTGTGCCTTCTTTCAGTTTTATTTGAATCCCCGCAGATACAAGCCCTACAGCCAAGTTACTCTGACCCTGCGTGACCGAGGTCTTCTGAAGTCACTTGCTCCAGCGTAACTCCCCTCTGCTCCAGCCTGTCCATGAGGTACTGCAGCTCTTTGGGTCTGGTTTTTTGGTTTTTTTTCTGTAAGGAGTCAATGTCTCCAAAGCGTAGGGGTTTTATGATCCACAGTCATTCCAGAAATAGATTCTCAAAAGACTCTTTAATTCTAGCTTTGGATCTTGGACTTCCAGACCAATTATTTCTGAGTGTCTCCCCTTGCTCTGCTGCAGACAGCCGATGGACATCCCATATGTGGCCACAGCAGACGGCTGGAATTGCTCTGATTGGTACCTGTATTAAGTAGTACCAGAGCCTGAAGGACTTGCATTTATCAAGCCACCACTCAAAAATCTCTTTTTTCTTTTCTTCTATCCTGACCCCTCTTCTTTGAGGCGCTGTGTCTGTGGCACCCTGGAGCAGGTTTCCTTGCTACCCACTCTGCAGCCGCTGCAGCGGGGGCTGACTGGCAGGTATGGGCGGGGGGTTATTCCTGTCTTCACAGATACAAAACTCTGGTTTAGGCCTCAGAAATAACTCTGGACTCGAACACCGTCAGATCCCCTCCGAGGAAGGCAGTTCAGCTGTGCAGGAGCACACTTTCTGCAAGGCGTCACATGCCCCGCACGCAAGCATGGCTACGAACGCTCTGCACCCAGCCAGCCACAAACAAGCAGGTGAGAGCTTTTGCATCAGTGCTATGGCACCAACAGCTCCCCCAGCCCAGAAGACCTTTTTGACTTCTGGTCACCGATACCTCCTTTCTCAGTTCAGTTACCCACCCCAAGAGTTTAAAATTCCAGGAGTTCTATCCAGACCTGGAGGTACTGAACCCAGAGGCTGGGTGAAATGCATCTGGTTCCTTCTATGCAATAAGAAGCATCATAATCTTGCTGCTGGCAGAATAACATTAGCTATGAAGATCTACATAAACAAGAAAGTGTGAGACGTTTTCTGAAGGGACACACAGTATTTTGAATGGGATCCTTACATTCACCCGTCTGCTCTGTTTTCTTGGATCGCTGAACACACTTCTGGATGCTCTTAAGCTGGAGATGCAGGAACAAGAGCCACAAACAGGAAAATTCAGTTGTTCTCAAATCCATCTTCCAAAACTTCAGCTACTCTGAGACCTGACTCTTCATTTCAGTCATGAAAAGGCCACGTCAATCCTGCTACAAGATGACCCCCCAGGCTCCTGAGTGCAAACCCAGCCTGAGCTTCCCCTCCAGTTTTGCCCCCCTGGATGGCAAGCAGAGAGCTGCAGTGGGACAAGTCCGGAGCAGTGCTGGGTGTCCCAGCCTGGCAGAGGCATGTCGAGGATCAGATCTGTAGGCTCAGCATGAACATCTCTGCCACTGCCAGGGAGTGCACACCTGCCCCCCACCATGTCTCCATTCAAAACTCTGTTCCACATATCTCACTAAACATCTCTAGGGTTTAGGGCTCAAACGACATCATATTTTTACTAAACTTTTTTGTTTTGTGCTAAGGTGCATATTAAATACTTCCTAGACAACCTATTCCTACAACCAAGAAGGTCTTTTGTCTTCATAAACTGCTAGTCTTTCTCCTGAGATTATAAACCTTGGGAATGAAACAGTTATATTTAAAAAACGCAGGGACAGATTTTTTTTTCCATACCAAGTCTTACTTTGAGCCCCTCTTCTGCCTCAGTGCAGTGTGCCGCTGTTAGGACCCAAGATGGATGGATGAGAACACCCCCACACAGAAATCTCCCTTTGCTATTTTGCAGCATAATCTGAAATAAACAACAACAAAACAAAAAAAAGAGAGAGAGAGAGGGAGGTCTGACACTGCATGGAGCATGGCTCCAAAACATTGTACACATTCTTCCCTCTGGTTGCAAAACACCCAGGTGCATCAAGCACCAAAGCATTGAAGGCAAAGCTCTACACTGGGACAAAAGCACTCTGTGGGACACCTGCAAGAAAGTTTTGAATATTATTCTTGCATGAGGGCTGGCTTCATCCAAATCAGCATGGGATGATGCTAGTCACTGTAAAGAAGCACTTTGGTACTTGAAAGCTTTGAAACACAGAGCTCAAAGGAGGGGATTATTCTTGTGTCCGTGGCACGCCAGAGACAGTGTGTCATCTCAGGCTGCAACTCACACTATGGTGTAACACGGCCTTTAATGTCAAAAAGAACCAGGTCCTCATTCCATGCATTCGCTAGTCCCACCATAAGCTCTGCACCGTCTCCCCTCTCTCTGCCATGTCCCAGTCTGCTCTGTAAAGCTATGGTGTATTTTGCTGATTACATCTGCTAAATTGAGTTTATGACAGCTGAGGCTTATAAGCACCGATCCATGCGGAGAGGGGGAGACGATTAGCTCGTGCTCCCACCAAAAGGCTGTTACAGCAGCAGGAGCACACATCAAGCACCAGGAGCATGCATCGCAGGGATCGAGCGGCCTTTCCCTGGATGGAGCAACAGAGTCGGTAAGTGTCACCACTACCCTCTCTCTTGACATTGCTGGCAGCAAGGTAAGGTAAAAACCTGGCAACAGTGACAAGGTCAAGAGTCCTAACAGATAATAAACCATTTTTCCCTGTTACTCCAACTTTTGGGTTGCTTTTGAAGAAGCTAAGGGAATCTTAGCTTCACGTGGCACCACCATTAGTACACAGGAGCCTTTGTGGAGCAGCCAGGCACACAGAAAAAAATAGTTTGGGAAAAGCCTGAACTATTTGTGGTGAAAAAACATTCTTCTCCTTACCTGCCAAGGGCTGCCTCCCCTTCTTCCTGCTTTTCCCTCAATGAGCCGAATATTGAATCCTACTTTGGGTTCAACGTAGTCCATTTTCACTCTTCCACAGGGGAACTCCACTACAGGAGATGCAGAGAAGTTAACTAGCAAAGACCAGGTCACCCAATACAAAACCTCTTTCTAAAGCATTCCCTCCGTCCTAGGCGATACTGCTCAGTGGCTTCATGGAAGTCCCTCAGCACTCGGCAGAGGAGGCAGTTTCCTGATCCCCCTGTATGTCTCCAGGAGGCAAACACAGGTTAAAGGCTGTAAAGTGCACATGGAATTGGGAAACGCAGGCACAGCATTACTCTGCATGGAATGGATGTTTTGAAGAGCGCACTGCAGACAGTTCTCCCATAACATTCTCTTACTTCATATCTGAATAATCCTCTGTCAAACCTGCACTACGAACACCCTCCTCTTACCTACAGGCTTGCAGTTGGTATGGTCATCCTTCAGCTGATAGCCAGAGGCACATCTGCACGAGCGGCACCGGTTGGCAGGGTCATCCCTGCAGAAATGTTCACATCCTCCATTATCGACAGAACAGTTGGTGTATTTGACCTCTGCGGAAGACACGAACAGCAAGAGAGACATGAGAAGCTGGAAAGCCACAGGGTCACAGGAAGGTAAAGTGGCAAAATGACATCGTAATTCCAGCGAGCAACAGCTGGCAACGGGTTTGGGATGACAGTTGTGGGCACTCAGCCCTGAGACAGCAAACAGACCCTGGTCCAGAATAAGGCAGGGGGGAGGTGGAGAAAACAGATTACTGTCAGGGCGGGTAGACTGGAGAACAGAAAATTCACTGTCATTGAGTGCCAAGTATTGATGCCACATGACATATGTGCTCATCCCTAAACACACTATCCAGCTTTTGTCCAAGGAAGAAACTGTCACAGTAAAGACAATCAAATATTTGCAGTGGGTTGTTTTTCCCCTACCATAATTCCTGTGCTGATGGTTCTAAAGTACCTGAAACCCCCGGTTTACGGAATTATTTCCAGTGTTTTTGTATAATTAACATATCTCAGATCTCCAAACCTCTCCCACGGCAACACAAAGTTCATTTTGCTTTAGGTAAATGCAGATAATCCTTTTACCACATCACGAAGCGAAAGAGAAATGACATTAGTAAAGAGAGCGAGTACACCGAGCAATGACAACAGTGTCAACCCCTACCTATTACACAGAGCTCCCTGGCACACAGAATGTTATTTTTTAGTGGATTAAAGGCAGCATTACCATAATTGCACAGAAACCCCTCCCAGCCTTTGTTACAGATGCAGGAAAATTCTCCAATATTGTCCTTGCAGATCCCATTGGCACAAGGCTGCGGGTCACACTGATCTCCATCTGAAACAGAGGCGAGAAAACTCAGTCCCCGAACCACGCAGAGCTCACAGACCGAGCAGTAACAGGAACAGACCCTCCCCGGACTGCCAAGCATCACCCACGGCTTCTGCCACCAAACGGTGGTACCTCCGTGGTGCCAGCCCAGAGGCAAAGGCATTTGTTCGGGTTCTGAATCGCAGCGGCAGGGTGAGCGGAGTGGGCAGAAGGGGATGAAAGAGCAAAACCCGAGGCAGACAGGGCAGAGGCAGGTCGCTGTGGGAGTGAAGAGCAGGGCTGGGGCTCCTCTTTGGACCACGTCAGGTGGGGTTAGAGCATCAGAGAGCACTTTTGACCAGTGCCTTAGCTCTGGGGAGACGACTGATGATAGGCACAGATGCACTTCGAGTTTTTTGGGAAGGCTGCTGTATGATGGAACAGGAACACATTCCCTGCACACCCCATACAGGAGAGAATGAGCGTTTGAATGGGTATGCGATACATGGCAGCAGGGAGGCTGACTACCAGTTACTCTTGAGGAAACAGAGAAGTGACTGGGAAAGTCTTTTACTTACCTACATACTTGGTCCAAAAATTTCGCTGTGGAGAAACAAAACTTACATTAAGGCCAGAAGCAGACTTTTAACAAGTGAGGGATTTAAAGGCTATCATGGTCTCATCCAACAGAGCACAGCACCACAGTCAGCAGCTCTGGTCTCATTCTTCTTGACAGTGTAGTGACTGGCATTGCACACCAATACAACTGGCCAACCCATTCATTCTTCTATTGCCTGTACTCAGCACAGATCCCCCTGCCCAACCTGCAGACCCTCCAGTACCACAACCCCTCAAAATCCCCACAGCTGCTGTTTTCTTATCACTTACTGCCTGCAAGTCACCTGCGTGGCTGAGCGCACAACTCATTTGTGTCCAGTTAGACCAACGTGGGCACTGTGGAGACAGACCCCACTGCACACCAGGGTCTGAGGGACAGCAAGGACTGGTTCATCCTGTGTGGCAAGCCTACTCTGCTTAACAGAGTCAGAAAAAGTCCAAGTCAACACAACAACCGGGTGTGGAAAGGGGCAGGAATCGGTGATGTTGACAATACAGGCAGCATCCAATTGAAAATAAAAGGTTTGGAAAATGAGAGAGAACCCAGTGGTTAGAGAAGGGTTCGTCAGGCACAGGTGGGAGACTGGGGAGATACAGTGGGAGGCAGCCAGGGCTGGCGAATGGACAGCCGAGGGCAAAGGACTGGAAGGACTGGTGACAACCCAGTGGCAGCAAGAACAGCCAGTGGGGTCAAGCAGGGACTGGGATTACCTGGCTGGGACCTAAACCCCACAGTTAGGTCAGGTGGGACATGCATGAGCAGCCAAGTTTTGTGGCCCATATAGGAGGTAATTAGACAACCACTGTAACGCAAGGATGCTCAATACCATGCCTACACCTTAGGAGTCAGGAGAGATGCATGTTCAGTGCTGGATTCAATGCCCTGGGTTGCAATACTTGAAGAAAACAAACGATAATGGTTCAGTCCCACGTTCATCCTTACAAGAACAACTTACTGTTGCTTCCTTGGTTTCAAATATCTCACTGGCCTCCTCAAATTCACACCGCTCTTCCATGCACTCACGCTCCACAGAGCCCGGTTTGAGTTCCTCCAGGAAAGAGTTTGCCCGCTTCTGGATTTTCAGGACTTGGTTTGCATCTTCATTGCTGTAAAATACTGGAAGCAAAAAATGTGAAAACACAAGCAGGCAAAAAAGAAAGAGCTGGCTGAAAAGTGGTGGTGGACCTTCCCAAGGGACACATGGCAATGCAACAGCTCGTCTCTCGCACAGCAAGAGCACCTGCCCTGGAAGCCGGGGGCTGTCAGTGCTGCGCGGCAGCAGCAAGCCCCAGCCTCTGCTTGGGGTGCTCAGGCAGCTTGTAGGGCTCAGGAGGGCTGCGACCAGGCAGACATCGCGGCCCAGCACTGTCAACCTCTCCCAGAGGAATTCAAACCCCTCTAATGGGAACGATTGCAGAGTGAATCCAGAACAACTCGCTCCCTGGGACTGACAGAGGAGCGAGCAACACACTTGTAGCAACTGGAAAAGGGTGAATGGTATCTCTGAAAACTTACTTGAGGTACAGACTGGTGAAGAGCAGGTGGCCAGCAGCACCCCTACAGTGACGAGCTTCCACATACTGCAGCAGGAGCCACCTAGAGCAGAGAAGGCAGGTGTGAAGGGAGCGCGCTGCGGGGCTGCTGCACGACCCCCCGCTGCAGGCGACGTGTGCGGGCAGCTCAGCTAGCTCCTTCCCTTGGTTTTCCCAGAGCAGCTCCCTCGCTGAATGCTGTGTGGTGCCGTGACTGACTCCAAAGCACTGTCCATGAGGCCCTGCAGCTGGTTTGCCTTTCAGCCACCAGCAGCTCTCCCAGAACACTTCTCGCCTGCCCCGCCATCCTCCCCTCGCCACCAGGCATTTCTGACAAGCTTTATGCTTCATTAAAGCAAGCTGTACTTTGAAATCCCAAAGGATACAATACTTTTGAAGCACTTACTGCTTTATTCAGTATGAATCAGCGTGATCTATTCTTCCGCCATGAGCTCTGCTGGAACTTAGTTAATCCGTAACTTCAGATATTGACTCTTTGGAGTGACATGAAGTGCTTTCTTTCCAGTCATTAAACAAACAGTGCTTAGAGGGAGCTTCACAATTTACCTGCATGCAGTAGAGAAGTGAAACAGCTGAGGCATCCACTCTGCCTTTTTCAAAACATTTTTTGGTTGTGGGTTTTTTTTTTCTTTTTACTTTCTGGCAAGTAGAATTGATTGTATTTAGTCTGTAAGCACAACCACTCAGTGCTGAGGTCTCTTGAGAGATCCTACCACACTTTCACAACATGCAATCACCCAAAAGGGACAATTAAAGAGCCCTCCGACTTTACTTTCTCATCAAAGGTTCCACCACAGAACAGCCCAACCACCCGCTCTCCCAGCCAGGAGCAGGCAGTGCCTGCCCATCAGCTGCCTGCTGCGAGGAGGCAGGGCAAGTAGCTTGCACCAGCATGCTGTGTCTTTTGGTGTGCTGGATGAGCTCATCAGCACCAAATCGATTGAATTTTGAATGTGAAACATTTTAGACAAAACCCACAATCCTTTTCAGAAGTTTACTTGCATTGGCGATGATAGGAAGCAATGCTTCCCCCTTATCTGAAAGCATCTGTGCAGTGGCAGCTCTGTGAGCCGCAGAGCATGCGACATCTTCATGCAGGTTACCTGTGTGACCATGAGTCCTCAGGGCTCCACCGGAGAAGGTGCCAGCAGGTGTCAGGAAAAGGTGGGCCTCCCCAGGATCTCAGCACGCGTCCAGTGACACAGTTTAGGAGAGCTCCGATGGCTTATAAACCTGTTCCTTTTTCCCTTACGAACTTGGCCATGGACTTTCTTGAAAACAAGTTTTCTTTAAACGAAGGCTTCAAAGTTCAGTCATCTGGGGCTTTTGCTAAAAATAAATAATAAATTGTGGCATCCAAAATCATAGCTGGGGAAGATGTGTGCACTGCGAAGCTCTACTGATGGATTCTTTATCCTCCTTCAGCCATTCAGCAAAACATCTTCAGCTGAGATTAATGATAACAGATGTTCGCTGAAAATAAAGCTTATGAAACATACCTGAAGGCAGGAACCACAAAATAGGAAAACTAAAAAGAAAGAAATGTAGTACCATATATTCCACATATTACTCATAATATTTGTAGCTGACCTGGCTGTCTAGAAAGTGTGGTTTGCTACCACATGCATACATGGTTTTGAATACGCTTTTGTTTCTATGACTTGGTATAGGATGGCCATTCAGGACACACACATCAACACCAATGTGTCAGCCTCCTAAAAAACTTTTTTTTTTTTTTTTTTTTAAAACCTGTACTGATACACTGATACTCAGAAAGACTGAATTTAATTCTTCATCATTCCTTGTGTTCTGGGAGCTTCATAGTCCTGCTTTCCCACTTCTCTTGCTACTACAGTGCAGAAATATGTATTTTAAAAGCCAGCATTTGGGCTCTGAGGTAAGAATAAAACTCCAGGTGCAGGGGGCTGAAGAGAAGCTGCTCCAGGATGCTTCAAGATCTGCCTGGTTTTGCATGCCAGGAAACCATTTCAACCCAACAGTCACAGTGCTGGGCTCGCTACTTTCTAGTTCCCCCTTCATTAAAAGAATAATGTTTTTTCTGAGAAGGGCTAGAAGAGAGTAAAGAGGAGAAAAAAGAGGCTCCAGATAACTTTAATTAACACTGCAGAGAGTACAGATTCGCAGTGTGTTATGAACAGGCATTAAAAATCAAAGAAATCACCTCCCTGAAGTAAGAAAGTACCACGGATCTTTCAAATTTCCCAGCTTAAAGATACTTGCCCTTGCAGCCTGAAGGGGAAGAGCACACCAGGCTGCACACTTTGCTCTTCTTGTTTCCCCTGTGGATAAAAAAAGCCAAATGCTTTGGGTTTGCATCTTCTACAAGAAAGCTTCTGGAACATTTTCAAATGTCTTCTCAGCCTTTAGCTTCTTAGCCAAGAGTGCCGAATCACTCCTCTCGCATTTTTCCAAGTTGAAATTTTAATTTAAAATGTGAATTTCCATAAATTAAATAAATTAGATGTAAATTTTGATAGACAGGGGAACTAAGACAGCAAAGCCACAAGGTCTCAAAATCACAGCCCTTCAGCCATCAGTCTTGTGTTGCATCCATCAGTTCTTCCTACTGCACCTTAACACCTTTTAATTTATAACGAATTTGAATAACTCCCAGAGCAGTAAAAGCACTACGCCTCCTGCCTACAGGCACAGCGGAGCCTCTCCCTGCCAGAGCGCTGCCAAGGTCCCCCCCTCATCCTGGGTACTGATTTCTTCCAAGCCTTGCAATGTTCTGTGAATCATCCGGCCCCTGAACCATCTGCAAGGAGACTGTAACTCCAGACAGGCGTTCAGAGGGGAAAGACGGGCTGACTGACACACAGCACCAGACAAGCCAGGCCGCCCTCGCTTCCCTAGGAAACCAAGCTGAAAGATCTGTCTCCTCGAGCTGCTGCTTCTTCAGAGAAAAGGGCCTTGGAGGCCCAGGCTTTGCACAGCCCGCAGAGCTGCCAGGCCAGCAGACCCACCGCTCCGTGGGGAGCCCACGGGCATGTCCTCGGCAGGCTGCGGGGGTGCTGCGGGGGGTCCGGCCCGCGGCCCGGGAGCAAAGGGAGCTGCTCTGCGCTGCTGCCACGGCCTGCCCGCAGCCTGGCACTGGCCTGGCGGGAGGCCTGAGGCCGCCCCCTGCCCCGCGCCCCCAGGGAACACCAAAGGCCACAACTGACCGGCACTTTTACCCTGAAGCCAACAGGAGCAGGGTGTCCTTTAGGTCATAGTGCCAAGTGCCCCAGCTCTTCCCTTCTGGTGAAGGCAGAGACGCAATGCTTCCCAGGGTGTCTGGTGAGCCAGCAAATAATGGAACTCCCGCGGCAGAAGTTGCTAGAGAACTGATGTGTATCTTTTAGCTGCTACTACCACGAAAAGTCACTTCCCACCGTCTCAGAACCTTTTCGTCCTGCTCACATGAGAATTAAACATGCGGAGCTGCTCAGGGCCCAGCAGGTGGGTGCACAGTTACTCATCGCAGCCGGGCACGTGGCTCTGAGGCTGTTCCACAGGCACGGGAGGACCGAGCTGCTTCCTACGGGTGTTCCCACTGCTGCCCGTGCAGTGGGAGCAGATCTCCTCCACTTCCCAACCCATGGTTTACACTACACTAAAAAACCCAAACACATAAATACCCTAACCCAACGCCACTTAGGACAAGGGAAACAGCAGCATAATACATTAAGAAAAAACAACAACAAACCATTGGTACTTCAAGATCTTTACAGCACACCTTCCTCCCAAGATCTGTCAAGTAGTTATCGATAAAACCAAGGGGGTGGCAGCCCTGAGCAGGTGGTCTGACATCCTAGTAATGACACAACAAGAGGAGCCGAGAGTTTCTTGCTATTGGCTTCTGCCACATAAATAAAAAGAAGATAAAAATTCATTACCTGTATCAGCGTGGGCGTATCTTCTGTCTCTCTGCTGCTTCTTTTTTGCGTGTTTTCTGTAGTACTACTTAATGCAGGGCCTGACACTCAGGGTTGGTGCGTGTGTGAGCTAATGCAACCATTTTTCTTTTCTCCTTGTTACTGCTCTAGGTAACTAACATTTTAATGATCAATTTTACCATTTTCATCTTGCAACAGTATATAACATTACTACCGTTTCTTACATTCCCGTCACACAAACTATTCTCTCCACACTTAACTATCAAATACAAAGGTCTTTTTCACATAGAAAATACTCGCGGGCATTATAAGTTACTTTCCATTTACTTTGCAGCAGTACTATGGCTCTCTCTGACCATCCCCTCAGTTTATCTACCGGAAGTTTCTTGTCAGCATCTTATGAACACATCAATCTGTACAGATGGAAGAGAAAGCTCATCACTATCTGCTCATTCAAACGTCTCCCCAGTCTTTTAGTTTCAAGTTTACAGGTCTCATTTTATGGCAGTTAATTTCAACATTTCATGAGAAAATTCTTTTCTCCCACATTTTTGTAAGTGCACTTTCACTTATTCCAGCTAGCATATATATTTCCTGCAACAAACCGAACGCACAGCAGCCCAAGTGGAGTAGAGAAACAGCTGTTCCCCTCTCATCATGGCACTGCAGCAACACCACCAGGAAGACGTGGTCACACTGTACCACCTGAGGAGAGCTCTACAAGCACATGGAGGTAACTAACAAGTACCCTGCTGAGTTTCTGAGCGTCTGCCCATCCAGCTGTGGGTTTGCAGACAGTGGAGCTATGATCAGGATGAGCAGCAGCAGAACCACCGTGTTTAAAACATTTCTTACTTTGTTCACTGCAGAGATATAGCTAATAAACTACATAATGTCTTCTACTCCGTGCCAATTAAGCCAAGATGAAGAAATGCTACAAAACTAATCTACAACAATCACATTTACGACGTCACTCCTCTCTAAGGAACAGCTCTGAACTTCTGATGCAACTCAGGATAAAGCCATTTTATCACAGTACAGATTTTTATTAGCTGGTTCCCACCAGCCGGGCACTGCAGCCCTCTTACACAATGAAATCAGTAACAGAATCTTTACTGGAAGCTCAGAAACATGTTTACTTTATATACAAGAAAAACTTATTTACAACAATTGACAGTAAACTATGTACAAAAAAATACAAGAGACATTTCCATGGTAATCACTGTATAAATTAACACAATAAATAGAGGAGGGAAGCAGGTCCCATTCTTAAGGCACAAAACCTTCTTCCCAAGACTGTACAGGGATTCACTTGCTTCCCTATGCTTTTGACAGGATCACAGGAATGGCGGGGAGACCCCTGAGGAACAACGGTCGGTGGATGATGATATAGACATGCAGTCACTGCTGACAGTTGTAGAAAAACATCATTTTTCATCCTTTCCTTTTTTTTTTTCTTTTTACAGTACACACATCTTAAGATACAAAATATTTTGTGTAAACAGTCTTTTTTTTAAAACACATAGATAGTATGCACATTTTTAAATAATACTAAAACAATGAACAAAGCTTTCCGTATGATCTGGGTGCAGAAACACTCCCAGGACTGGGCTGAAGGCCTCGGCAGAGCTGGAGGGGTGCCTGGCTTGTGCGCAGCCTGGCCAGGCCAGCACCTCCGGGCACCGAGTGGCACAGCTCCCCTTTGCTGCAAAGGGCTGGCGCCTGCCGCAGCGGGGACCGCGCAGCAGGGACCGCGTGCTCCCAGCCCTACCATCCCACAAGCAAAACCAGAAAGACTGCATCGATGCTAACAGCCCTCCCCACGCTAGCCCAGCGCAGGACACTGCCGATAGCTGCTTCACGGGCCAACCCTCCCTCGAGTCCCCACTGCCTGCAATCCCACTTCACCGAAACATCAAAACACAGGGTTTGTTATTCCCCAGAATCTGCCATTAAAGTTAAATACCCAGGGCAGTGCCAGAATGTGAGATAACGTACGGAAACTTCCTCCTAGCAGAAGAAACCATATGCCCAGCTCACTGCAGACACTGTCCCAGCACCACTGCCAAGGGTGAGGGATGACAAACAGAAGTTGCCGCATGGCTTTCACATGAGTAGCATTATTTTAAGAGACTAAACATATGTGTGATATGTGCAGTTCTAGCTTCTCTCAAGCTGGTGTTTTACCTGAGACTGCAGGAGAGTCTCCTTTCTGGCAAAGCAGCAGATTTTTTTACTGTCTAATTGCCTTTCCTGAGTTTCTCTCCCACAAAAAATTATCAGATGCCAGAAGAGGAACTTGGAATAATGTAGCCAGGTCAGCCTGGCTCTCTACTTTGCAGATAGCTCTCACTGATGTTTTACACAAACCGTCCTTACCTATTCACAAAGTCTCTGCAACAGAAATCTGCATTATTCCCAGTGAGACACATAGAGCTACAACCCCTTTGTTAGATATAAACCTTAATAAATATTCAAAGGCACTCAGGTTAAATGTGGATCCCATTTTCTAGCTCTTAACAGAAGGTAGAACTCCCTCCCTGCCTTCGGTAAGCAACAGACAGGAATATACTGGCTATGAACCCTTTGATAAAATGTGCACATACAGAAGAAGGATCTGAACCCATCAACACAACAGATTGTAAAAGTAAAAAGAAATGAGGATTGGTCTGTGCAGGCATCATCGTTTGTTAGCAGATGGCTAATGGCTGTCAGGCCTCAACAGATATGGCACAAATTAAGGAACACGCCTGAACGTAAAAACTCTTTGGATTCCCCTGCGACTCTGAGCAGGAAGAGCAGAGAGGAGGGTTTCTATTGAGGCAAAAATTTAATCCCCCAGGAATTAGGCAAGCGCATGTTGTTTATGTATCTTTAACCATGAGGTTGCCTGGAGAAGGTTCACAGCAAGAACAGCTTCACCACGTACAGCAACAAACACAGTTCTCACCTCTTCCCCAGGGCTATTGCCTGCCTTGTGCTCCCTCCTGCGCTCTCCTGGGCAGGCACACAAATATCCTGACCATGCACACCCCTGGGGACAGGCAGCGAGCTGCACCTTACGGTCATCAGCAAGGATGGCTGCATCCTGGAGCTCTCCTTAGTGGAGTTTTCTCCTCATTCTCATGCAGACGCTGCTCTGTGCCTCAACAAGCCAGTGGGAGAATACGGTATGTCTACAATTCTTACTTATCTGATAACTCAGGAATTCAATACAGCAAGGTGGGGCTGTACTGATAAAGAAAAAATATGGCTACGGAAGCAATTGCCAATGTATTAATAGGAGAAGCAAATCCAGGGCAAAGCTGAACATATTTCTTGCTCAGTCCCCGAAGTATTTATATCAGAAATTTTGCTAGCTGGATCAAGCACATTTAGTCTTCTGTTACCTTCTCATGAGCAAACCCCGTCACCCACTAGGCAGGGAGGAGATGTGGGAGAATGACAACTAAAAAAAAAAGAGAGGGAGAGTCAGAATAATCCTTGGCAAAATCTTAAATAATGCAATGGAGTTTTCTCAGCACAGAATCAGCCCATAACCTTTTCAAGCTGACAAGTCTTTACACTAAATAACTTGACTGACTGTTGTTAGACTAGAGCTGATTCAATTTGATAAAATCCTTACTAATAACAAAAAACAGTGTCCTCAGGAAATTGTATTTTATGCCACTGTGTATGTGGCCATTTTTCTGTCTGCCGCCATAGCCAGACAGGTGCCATTCTGTAATAAAAAAAAAATAAATACATACAAAACAACAAAGTAATTAAAAATTCCTGCTGTCCCTCCAGCTTTACAGCACTGAATGTTCCCGAATTCCCTTCGCAGTGATAAACATGGCAATCTAACCATTCATGCTGGTCTTCGGGCTTTAGCAGTCACCCGACTGGAGTCAGGCAATACAGTGGAAATTTGAAGAGCATCTAGGAAGTCTGATTCAGAGGCACTAATTTTTCCATGCTCCACTGCTGGTGGTACCAAAGGCATGTGGTACCAACATACTCCAGTTTTCATTACAACGCTCATCTGCTCAGTAACGATCCTCCTTCTCTCGGTGCTCTTACAGAAGCCCGCATGTTTGACAGCACACGATCTCTCTCTCAGGGGTACAACCCAGGAGGACTCAGCCACCCTAATCTTTCAGTATCCACCTTGGAGTGAAGGAGCAAGGCAGCAAGATAGATAAGCAAGGTGGAAAAGCCACTAAAACCAGGACAGGTGAAAAGATGCAAGTACTACGGGTAAATCGTATCTTTTGTGACAGAAATAATTTTCTGCACCACAAACTGAAGTAAAGAATAGCTCTGTTGTTTGTGACCACGAAGGTGGCACTAAATGGGCAGGGAGCCACTCCTGGCCATTGCCAGTCATGCTGCTCCCTCCATCAAGATGCAGCAAATTGTTCCATCTCTCACTCCATTACATTACACTGCTGATGCAGCCCAAACAGCTAACTGGCGTTCCTTTCCATTTTATCTGGTCTCCTGGAGATGAATTCAGAAGGGGGAATGTCAGAGCCGATCTCCTGTCATCTTCTGGCTCTCCAGAAATTTGTCTTTCTTACTGCCAGGAATTTCTGAATTATTTGTGATGCCTGAAAACCTGAAAGTTGTACCATTGCCACTGGCTGGAAGAGGAGAGCCAGGCCCAGCAAAGACCCTGCAAGCTGGTGCAAACTGCTGTTTGAACCACACGCATTGTTTGTTGCAAGGCATAAGTGAGTGAGAATCACTGGGTATTCGTTGGCAAGAGGTCTCTACTGGCTTTGAATTTCTGATGCAAATCGCATGCAACTACAGGTGCATTAAAAAGAGATTAGTAAGACACAAGGACAAGCTTTGTCCCACTTAAATGCTTTGAGATACAGGTGTGACACACAGATGAGTGGGAAAGTTTTGGGTCTGAGAAGACTGTCAGATGCTCCTGAACTAAGACTGGCCAATATATCTTTTGCCCTGAATAATTCTACTGTGATGAAGTTATCCAGTAAAGGTAGCTGTGTTGCAATTCTCAGGAGTCCTGCACTGTCACCGGAACCAGAACTTCCCACGCTGGAGGACATGGTTCGTCAAACATCAAGCAAGTTCTCTTCCAGGAGGCCTGACCACAGATAAGGTGCCTCTCGACTGGATGCAGCCGTACCTCACAGAAAAAAAGGTAGCACCATGCTTGGCTGATATGAGCTCTGAACAGCTACAAACTGGCTGTTCAACAGAGACAGTTACGAGCACATCTGCTCCGCGAGGCGACTGCTGTGCAGTTACGGGGAATGGTAGACACAGGCTGTGAAAACAGAGGCTAAACCTCGCTGGCAGGAGTACTCCGGCTCAGCTCCTTGATCCCGTGCAGTATCCTCTTCATGTGACCCACTTTGGTCACACCCAGGTCCTGGAAGAAAAGAGAAAACCTTACCTCAGGAGAAAGGCAGGGGGGGAATTTCAGGTGGCCAAGTCATGGTTACAAACTAGTCAGGCAGTTACAGAGAGAGGAGGAAACCAACCAGAGAGGCTACAAACCTGAGAGTTATATGTGGAACCTCAAACCATGTGTCAAAAAGCTATCAGAGCACGGCAGGCTAACGAACACTGAACAGGCACAGAGCAACGGACAGAAACAACTGCAGACCATTAGCCAGAAATGCAAATTGCTTTGGCTGTTAAAGGCCAAAGCAAGAGAACAGAAAGAGCATTCAGATCTCAAGGACCTAAGCTAGTAGCGAGAACATGCAGCAAGAACCAACCAGTCACAAATAAATGTGTGAACACTCGGGTACCATGCATCAAAACACAGGCTGTGGCTGGATGGCATGCAGAGGAATCAGCTACACAGATTACAGCAAACCTCAGAACAGGAAGGTGGTCAAAATCACAAATGAAGGTCCAAGGGGCATTCAACAAATGCCATGCAACATTTATCAACAAAATATTTTTCTGCAGTATGCAAGTCACCACAGCAATGACACAAGTCTCTTGCACATGCAAAGAACCACCACTTTCAATTTTTCTCTGTAGAGAAAGCATCTCGTGAGATGAAAAGTTGTGTGATGGGGTTACTAAGCACTATGTAAAAAGATTCTCTCCATCTAGCAGCCTCATCAAAGACTACAATCATTTTTTTCTTGTAACAAAGAAGTGTGATGATCTATTTGTCCAGTCACTACAACGTAAGAACCACATTTTCCTAATCACAGCATGTTCTGCAAAGATGGTACGGTAGCTGAGAAGTTGAAAACTTCCATTCTATCATTAAAATTGGAGACTCTCAAGAATACTACCTGCAATCTGCGTGCTGGACTGCATTACGTCTCCAGGAAGCTGTGGCAGAATTGGACAGTTGGTCCCTCAACTAGCTGTTCTACCTCCTTGCTAGTAAAAATCAGGTGACGCGAAACGGTGAGAAAATAAAATGAGGCTGCACTGAACCCATTCATTTTGCCAAGGCATGTGGAATGAACAGCGGGCAGACCACTTCCAAGCACATTCAGCACAGAAGGTCATGCAGATGCAGCTGGCCATTTCTCATGAGCCGATCATGAAAGTACCTTGAGGTCCCTCCGTTCGAGGTGCAGGAGCTCAGAGCCCCGGACGTCATGCCGGATGAAGATATCCTTATACTCACAAAGACTGAGATGCTCAAGCCAGGCCGCAACCTCCTCCGTTCCCCAGAGGTGAACTGTTAGAGATGGAAAAGCAGGAGTGCATTGAGTACCCAGAATCCCAGAAGACAGTGAGAGATGAGGACACCATCTGCACTCAGTGCCAGAGAAGGAGGGCAAGCAGCCTCAAACCAAGGGCAGGGCAAGGACTGGTAGCACAACCTACAGTCTCAGACAAAGGAGGTAGGGCGGAGAAAGGTAGGGGGTGTTCTCTTAAGCAGAGGCTAGCTGCAGTAAACCAGGAGGAAGCGCACATTTGTTGTGATGGGATTGGATATGCTTTTTAAAGTTTACCCCTGTGTTCAAAAAGAGTAAGTTCATTGATATTCCTCTACTTGCAAAACAGATTCCTAAAACACATCACGGAGAATCGAGCACAGATTAGTTTGCTATTATGTACAAGCACTTGTGCCTAGTAAACAATCTGGCAACCTCTCTCCCTCAAGTCTGAGGGAGAGAGGAAGAGTTTAGTTTTCCACTTTCTTGCACAGCCTCTAAATAAGAGAATAATGAAGTTCCCAAGTTCTGGAGGCAATGAATGAGCACCAGCCTGTCAGACAGAAGGAGACTGTACCCACAACTCCATGGCAGAGGACAGGACCCACGAGCCCACAGAACAGGCAGTACTTCTGAATTTTAGAAGAAAGTCTTCATAAGGAGAGGATAAACCAAAAATCAACTAAAGCAGTTGGAGAAAGTATCTCGAATGGCAATTTATTGATTCATGGCCGGTTTTCATCTACTGACCACTAGGATTAAAAGGTCAGGGTGCACCTGTAGTGCTGCTGATCCCCAGCCAATTAGACATGAAACTTGATTAAAGCTTGAGGGTGAATCAATGAGAAAAACACCATTAACCATATCACAGAGAATCAGCAGTGAAAAGACTGGAGTTATGCGGACTTGGGCCCCGCAGTCACTTTGATACCTAAAAATGCTGAAATCCTCAAAATCACTTCACAAAGCACCCCCTAAAATATCCCTGAAAATGTCTGGATGTAGGCAGAATACTTCAGAGGGTACCTCCTGTTTCTGCTCAGGAATATTTGTGTGGTACTGGGGGACCATGACTTAGACAAAACGGAGCAATAAGCTACTTTGCCACATGAAAAAGACAGACTAGACCTCCAAGAAAAGGCAGATGCACGTGAAACAGAAGAATGAGAGAACATGAGAGGAGACAGAGAACCGGTAGTGCTGTGACCAGTGTTGTGACAAAGAGACACAATGAATGAGCAGACTTGGTACCCGGCAATCCCATGCTACTATGAGTCTCCTTATTTTTGTTGTTCTTCTCCTTTTTAAACTTGGTCACTAGCCGGAATTTTCCACTGCGGCTGCGTTTAGAATAATCCAGCATCTGGTTCTGTAAGAATAAAAAGGGAAAATCAGGCAGTAATAACTTGACTGGAACAGACCAAGAGCAACAAGTACTGCCAAGCCTGGCTCCATAACTTTGTAAGAGAGGAAAAAAATTCTAAACTCATTCTGATCAAGACAGGAAAGGAAACAGAGAAAGTTGATCCCATGTCAGGCAAGGGACCTTAGCAGGAAATTACTTTCCTCAGCCCTAGGGAGTCAAGTTTCCTTCTTAATGATTTTTTCGCACATCAGTTGTGTATTCACAGGAAGTCAAACACTCACAGCCAACTAGTGAAAAAGAGAACAGCTAGGGAATTACAGCCTTGGTCCTCCTCACCTCCTCATCACAGGGCTCCATAAGCTGCCACAACCAAGGGATGTCTGCCAGTTTCCTCAGCTGGAGGTCCATGTCTGCCAGGGCTGCTTGGAGCTGCTCCTTCTGTGGAGGATCTAATTGCTGGATCAGAAGTGGAAACAAAGCAGAGTTAAAAGCCATATGGTGGAACACACAGTCAGGTCCTTGGCTTGAAATTCCTAGCTAACAAAGCAGTTCCTCCTTTTAAAAGGAAGCGCACAGCAGGCACTCTGCCCAGACATTGCCAAGTTAACAACTTCCATCTTTTCTGAGCTCTAAACCCCACACAAGCTAGCTTGACTGCGCATCATGCCTATGTAGCAACACCATCCCAACTCCCGGATGATAACATTTAAACTGACTTCTTACAAAGGCAACGACGACCAAGACCAGCAAAATGTTGCTTGCCAGGCAACAGTAGGAGAGCAGAGAAAGTGAGAGGCTGCTTTACTCCTGCTTTGTGCTTCTTACCAGTGCCATCTTGCCCGCCAGCAGCAGCTCTGTCTCGTTATGCAGGGCCTTGACATTATTCACCATCTCTACAACAAGGCTGCAGTTCAGACCCTGCGGGGAAGCAATTCATGCGCAAATTAAGCCTGGAAATGCAGAAGTCTGAGCAGTCAATAGGAAGTTGTTTTAGACAAGCAAGGCCTACTTTTGGTCAATCAGAAAGGAAAACCAAGAGCTACGGAGTAAGGACAAAACGGAAGATGCCAAGTGAGTGAAGTACCTCTGTAGACTTGGATTTAGCGTAGACTTTGTCCATAGACTTGGAGCTGGCATTGACAGCATGGGCAAGCTCCTGTTCCATGTCCTGATAGGATTGGGCTATTTCCCGAATGCTAAAGAGAGAATTACATGTTGCATCAGCATATGCTCAAAGCAGGAGATCTTTTCTGACTGGGTACCTCTTTTTAATACCCATCTGAGTGACAAGAGCAGAGAGAAAGCATGGGAGGGGCACAGCCTCTGGCAAAGCAGGGCCATTCTCCCTGCTGTAGTGAGCATGCACAGGCAAAGCAAGGCAGATTTCACATGCACAACTCCAGATGCAGATTCAATTCTCTACACAAGTTGAGATCAGTTTGAAATACGACCTACACATTTCAGTATGGCCATAGTGATGTGAAAGGCAGCTACATATATGGCAGTTTTAATTAACACTTCTCTAATGTGACTCTGGGAACTTTCTCTGAGACCCAGACCAAGGAGCTGAACACCTAACTAAAGGATGAGCATACAGTGACTTCTTCCAGAAACCTCTACTGGTCATCAGGGTTACAAGAACCCAACTTGTCATCTGATCTCCTAGAGAGGCCTTTGTTTCATTTCTGATAAAAATCATTGATATTCAAAGATAATGGGTTCTTTCAGGATTAAAGGGTCCACGTTTATTCACGAAAGTAACATTCTTTGTTCAGAATGACCTAAGAAACTTCACTTGACTTTGGTCCTCATGCAGCTGGGACAGTGCATAATGAATTATGCTACACTCTATGATATGGACCAGCACTGCAGAAGGTAAGAGTGAACAGAAATATCTCCAGGAACAGGGAGTAGGACAAGAACTTCAGGCACCAAAGGAGAACTCTATTCACCAAAAGCAAATTGAGTCCCACCTGTGGATCAGAGCACCTGCAGCTTGACCAAACTGGTTGATCTGGGTAGATTCTTCTTCAGACATGATCTCTGGTTGCAGAGAGAAAGAGGAGGGTCGAGACAACTCACACTTCTGTTTGTCCTCCCAGGACTTCAGGGTGCTCTCAAATGCCTAAAAACACAGTAAGCAAACCGTAAGATATCTTGTAAAGCTCCTATAAAAACAATGGCTGTGCCTATGCCTGTAAAACATGTAGATCTGGTAGAGACACTTTTCTTTGCAGTACCCAGTTGTTCAGCTGCTTATAACTTTGGTAACTAGCTGTCTGGGCTGAAGTTTTCCATGCCACATGCTTACCCTGGCTTCATTTTTGCTTAAGCCTTGTTTTAGTCAAAATCGTTTGGCCAATTCTGAGGGCCAGATCAGCAAAATCCACTCATTCCCTACTGGTGGCAGCCCTTCCTTTGAATAGCTATATTGCCTCTACACTTCATACGACTGAGACATCTCAGAGGTGGAAATTAAAAATGTTCAAGGCTCCTCCACGTCTGGAAGTAAACTGGGCTTCCTCAGTAACTGGTGGGACAAGCAGCTGAACTAAGAGCAAGGACCTGTCACACTTGCACCCTTACTGATATTCCTGCTGGCATCAGCTAGTGGTACAGGAAGAAGCAAACCAGATCCAATGCAGAAGGATCAAAATTGTATATGGTGAGAATGAAAACTGATACACAAAGCCCCAGGACAAGAAGAAATGGATCAGTGAGTGCAAGAAATGGCAAGAGAGGTTAGACAGGAGAAGGTAGCATGGGAGGGGTAGATTGAAATAGGAAGAATAATTCAGAGAAGATGAGGATAAGAAGCAGGGGTGTGACGTTTTCATGGAAAAAAACCCCAAAACCCCCAAACCAGCATTTGGGGAGCCTGAAAAGGAAAGGAGATTGGGTGGATGGGAAAGGGGAAGAAAAATGGCTGTCATGGATCCTGGGCCTGGACAGTCAATTAAGATGAGTACATGTAGAGGAATGAAGCTGGGTTAATTAGCATTGATAATGTACAGCTGTGGGCTGGCTTCAGGGGCAGTGGGTTGGTTGATGTAGACAAGGTGCAGCTGCGGCTGGTTCTGGTAAGTGGTTGAGAGGCAATGAAGAGAGAGCAGGCGAGGAAGAAAGGGAGGAGGGAAGAAGCAGAGAGAGGAGAGAGAACACATGCCCTGGATGAGGCAAGGAGAAGGCAGCAGAGGGACTGGTATGAAGAGTGTGCTGGTACGAGATGGTAAAAGACCTTGTTGCAGCCAGCTAGATGGAGAGTGCTGCGACAAGTCCAGACTTGGAAAGGTGCACAGGACTAACAGCAGAGAGAGGAGACGGATGGCACAGAAAAGCCAGTGCCCACCAGAACACAACTGCCTTTGGGGATGACTCAAGGTTCTGGGGACATGCCATTCTCCTGCATCTGCAAATACTTGTGAAGCCCTGTAGTAAAGCATTCCCTTCCCCTACTGCTCCTCTCATACAGGACACAATTAGGCTCTCATTAGTGCAAGCTACCCACTGATCTCAACCTTGCTGATGACTCTTCAGTTGCCCAGGTGAGGCCACGTGAGGGAATTTGAGGTTTTTCCATCTTCAGTTTAGGAAACTAAATATCCCAAATCATATTTGAAAAATGCTACCAAAGGTACAGGGCCACACACATGAAGAGAGGACCCCGCTTCATCTACTGCATAGGACAGATTTGCTCTGTGAAGGAAGGGGTGTGCAACAACGATCAAAAGGACAGCAGGAAAAATAAGGATAAGCTCACATTCAAGACAAAAGCTGAAAGTTGCTCTGCAAAACTGGAACCTCTTCCCCAGTGGTAGTTTCATGCCTGCAAAACTGGGTTTGCAGGCAATGAGGAGCGGAATGGTACAATCATAGTGATGGCTTCAGATGGCCCTACACACAGCACACTCACTAGGGACTTGTGTGTCCTACCTGTTGTGCTTCACCTTTCCCACCATACCCACAGACAGGTTGCCTCTCCTTTTCTCCCTTCTGCCTTTACAGCAGCAATCTTTACAGCAGGAACTCTGTCTCCCCTTGCTCTCTGTGCTGTCTCCTTCAGTCACTCCCCCTCCAAGTCTCAGTGTGACATTGCAGAAGCTCTCTTACCCTCCAGGTTAAGAGACTGTGTGCACTATTCCCGTCTCCTCCTCTCCACAACATTTGCACCAAGGGGTGACAGGACAGGGGATAATGGTTTTAAACTAAAAGAGGGTAGAATCAGACTAGATACAAACAAGGAATTTTTTACAATGAGGGTGGTGAAACACTGGAACAGGTTTTCCCAGAGAGGCTGTAGATGCCCCATCCCTGGAAACATTCAAGGTCAGGTTGGATGGGGCCCTGAGCAACCTGATCCAGTTGAAGATGTCCCTGCTCAGTGCAGAAGAGTTGGACTAGATAACCTTTAAAGGTCCATTCCAACCCAAACTATTCTATGATTCTATGATAAATGTAAATACTCACTGTTCTCTCCTAGGGGTCTTGGGTATTGCCCTGTCCTACCATGACAGGGGCTTTGTACACCTGCTTTTGCTTTCTCTTCATCCCATCATACTTGCAACTTCCTGCCAGGCAATGCGCCTCAGGCCTGTATCAGGCTGCTTTCCCTTTTTACTCTTCTTTGCTCTCTCTTTTCTTGTTATTCAGGAGGTCAGTCCTTTGCAGAGGACAGATTTGCTCTGGAAGCTGGTTAAAGGGGCATTATGCTGGAAAGTATTAAGAGCTGCTACCAACTGAACTCTTTATGCATGGACAGTTACAGAGTTGGGAGGATCCATAAAGCCTGTTTATGCCACACCAAGGCCTTTATCCTTTTCTTTGGCTTACCAATACTCAGTAATACAGTAAAACTAAAAGGACACTTATTTGTGGGCTGGTATGCATCAGACATTTGAAAATTATGAGATGAGACAGACAGACAATGCTGAACAAGACATTAGACACTGCTTTACTTGGTCAATGAGGTATAAGGCACATATTGAACAATAATGAGAAATCAAAACGTTGAACAGCTGCATCTAGGCAATCTGCAGCACTCGGTGAGGCAGGCATCCTGTGGGAAAAACAGCATGCAAGCATGTTAAGAAAGGCTGTCACAAGGCACCTAGAAAAGGAAGCAAAATAAGCTTGCATAAACAACCTTATTTATGTGATTTCCCAAGTGGTGAATGCAAGTTTAATCATGTTCTTTCCAAAAAAAGTTATGGTGTGTAGCAAAATATGCTTCTTAGATTCACAAAGATAAGCTTGCACCTGTGGCTGTTGCCACACCCTCCAGGAATACGTGACATCAAAACATGTCATACTCCACAGTGTATGCGAGGCTGCTCTTACCCTGTCTCGGGTGAGGGTTTGTGCCCTGTTCTTATGAACAATCCAAATGTAACCCGGAGGCTGGATCCAGGCTTCTCCATCCACTTGCACGGGAACTCCTTCTTCTCCAAGGATTGCTATCTTCACTGTCCGACACTGCAAGAAATGGGTGCATCCAAAAAACTCTAAAATGTTGGTTTTCCAAAAGTATGAGACATATGAGACATCCTCTTTCTTTCCAAAGCACTTCTCCGGGTACTGTAGCTTTGGTGCTACTAGAGGAAGATGTGCTTGGGTGGCGGGGCATGCCTTGCCCTTGTGCAGCAGGGACCATTTGCTGTGGTTCTGGACTAACTGGTATTTGAACTGCTGGTCTAACTCCCACCACAATGAATGCTAGCAAACAATTCCATGCCAAATTCCCCCTGAATGTGCCCATTTTCAGCCCTGGTGGATGCTCTTTTCACGGAACAGAGAGAGCACAAAGGAGAGCTTTACAGACTGAAATGGTCAAAAACATCACGAGATGGGGGAGGCAAAAAGAGCTCACAAAAGCATCTGATACCTGTGCAATCCGGTGATGCTGTAGGTTTATCACTCGTGACACTGCCATCTGCATGCTACCAAACACAGCTACCACCTCCAAAATCTTGTCATCAAAGGAGGGGGCTGTAAATGTCTAGCCAGATAGAAGGGAGAGAGAATTCAGTTGACATACAGCTCTGTTAGAGAGGGTTCCTTTACCCCCCATTGGTGCAGATCTGGGGGTCAACTTTCAACTGTGCTATTTAATCTGTGTAAAATTAATGATGAGGCTAGAAAGTGATGAAGATCTGCAGTGAGCTAGAAGGGAGATAAAAGAGCCTCGATATTCCCACTGTGCTTCTAATGGCAGCTCAAGTATAATTCAAACACAAAGGCTGTAGGCCACAAGGCAATATTTATTCTTATGAGAGTAGGCAATTTTTCATCTCAAATAATACAGTGTTTCTGACTGGATCTAACCCCCCCCCCTTGCCTTCAACGCACTTTACTTCTCACACAGCCTGAGGGGATGAGGGCAATCTAAAGCTCTTCCTGGAAGTCCAAATTGTCTGTTCTGGTTGGTTTTTTTCTCATCGTTACAGACTGCTTGGGTGTGAAGCTGCTGAAGATTGGATTTCAGTATCTTACCCACTTCACCACCTAGGTCCTGCACCTAGGGAGGAGCAACCCCGTGTACCAGCACAGGCCCATGGGCCAGCAGTGTGCCCTTGGAGCCAAGGTGGCCAGTGGGATCCTGGGGCGTGTTAGGAGAGTGGCCAGCAGGCGGAGGGAGGTGATCCTGCCCTCTGCTCTGCCCTGGTGAGGCCACATCTGCAGTGCTGGGTCCAGTTCTGGGCTCCCCAGTTTAAGAGAGACAGGGAACTACTGGAAAGGGTCCAGAGGAGGGCTACAAAGATGATGGGGGACTGGAGCATCTCCCTGATAAGGAAAGGCTGAGAGAGCTGGGGCTGTTTAGCCTGGAGAAGAAAAACACCGAGAGAGGATCTTATCAATGACTACAAATATTCTTAAGGGCAAGTATCACGAGGACAGGGCCAGGTTCTTTTCAGTGGTGCCCAGAGACAGGACAAGGGGCAACAGGCACAAACTGACACAAAAAGTTCCTTCTGAATATGGGGAAGATGATCTTTACCTTGAGGGTGACAGAGCATTGGCACAGGCTGCCCAGAGAGGCTGTGGAGTCTCCTTCTCTGGAGACATTCAAACCCACCTGGATGCGACCCTGTGCAACCTGCTCTAGGAGACCCTGCTTTAGCAGGGGGCTGGACTAGGTGATCTCCAGAGGGCCCTTCCAGCCCTGACTGTTCTGTGAATCTGTGATTCACATAGAAAGTACATGTAGACAGGCCCCTTGCCCTCTTCTTCCAAGTGCTATTCTCAGGGGCTATGACTTCAAAAGCAACAGTCAGTAAACATTTCCTGGATTGCCTGAGAGAATACTCACATCATCTTCCTTGGTTCCCCCCCAGAAGTTGGTGCCTCCTGCGTAGCTGGGAATGTTGAGTACAGCAATTCCCTGGAGACTAGGTAAAGGGATTGGCCTCCCATCACACTGCACAAAAATGAAGGCAACATTACCACATTACTCTCAGCACAACAGGAGAGCGCCCCTCCTGCCAGAGCACATGCTCTAAGAACAGAAATCAGCCTGCACACCTTAGCAATAAATTAATTCAGGTTTCTTCCAGTTTATTCTTGGCCTAGCAGAGTAAAACGTATCCACTCATGTCTCATGAACCACATCTCTTTTGGCAGACATGGATTTTAGAGAGATACTGTTGCTTCTCTTCCCCAAACAGGAATAAGGCACACCCGAGAGACTTGGCAAAGCCTCTTGGGTTTATTCCTCCAGAAAGGGGAGTAAAAATTCTGCAACACCTATGCAGTCTGCTGTGATGAGGGTCTCTTCCCACAAGCTACCTGTTTAAGCTGCACATGGCCTATACAAGAATATTTCTTTTCCAGTTTGAAGCACATTATAGCATAGTTAAATTAAGAGTTTTCCACTGCATCTACCATCCAAAATTATGTGTTCACACGAGATAGCACATACAACATGACAATCTTATCTATGCTGAACACTGAGCTGGGACAGCTAGTACTTGCCAGGAGGATGAGAACACAAGTTATCTTCCAGAACCAGGGAAAGCCACTTTTAGCTAGGTCAGGGTGAGATACAGCAAGTACATCCTATCAGGTAGGCAAGGGAAACACCCTTATGTCACCAAGTAGAATCATGACACCAAAGTCAAAGCATGTGAAGGAGATGCAATTAGGCACCCCAGCTTTAGGAACAGAAAAGCATGCTAATTCCTCACCTCCAGCAAGACTTTCTGCTCCAGGTTTTTATATGTTCTGTGTAGCAGCTCCTTGGTCCCCAATACTCCATACCACATCATGTTTTTAGTACGACTTCTAAGGGGGCAAATCAAAAAGGAAAGTTAGCATACGCATTTACTTTTTCACTTAGAAAGAAAAAAAAACCCACATTGAAATGGTACCTCCTACATCCTAAAACACAAAGGTACTTCACTTCCAAAAGGGTCAAACACTTAAAATGGTCATCACTTGTGCTAGGAAACTACTGCTCTTTAAATAAATGTTAGGTAGGAATTGAGGATGACTAACACACGCCACCAGAAACACACAGATTGCCCTGGTGCAGAACTTGTCAATCTCATACACCAGGACATCAACAGCATTTTGCTGTATTAGCTCAAGTCTAGCAAAACGCACCAATCCCAGGCTAAACAAAGCATCCTGTAGATGCCCAGGTATTCAAAAGGTCCAAACCTGTGGTTTGCATTAAGTTAGGATCAAGGCTGAAATCACCCTCTGTGCCATTTAGAGCTGAGATGCGCTTCTCTCACGGCTAAATAGCAAGCCCAGGAGAAAAATCTGACTGAGATCATGAAGTAAATGGAACCAATGCACTAAATCTAGACCAACAGTTACTCAAAGATCTTATACTAGCCACAACAGCACAACGAATCAGTAATAAATCAGTAACTTATCTCCTCCATCATGATTTTAAGCCTTGAAGGAAGATTATGAAGACAAGCTTGACAATATACCTATTCCGCACACTTGCACGCAATTGGCTTCAAAACCACACAGAAAGATAAAGTGGTTTCAGTCACTTCTGGTAGTACCCAACGTCAGCCAAATCCAAACCCACCTGCATTTCTCTGGGTGCTCATCACGTTTGTTATTGAAGTCCAAAGAAATCTTTGCATCCAGTCCAATTCCAAAGTAATTATTCATGACACACTTCTCTGTGTAACATTCACTGCCAAACAAAAGAACAGAACTCGCATTCCTAAGTCTACATACCACTTGGTATACATCTTACATGCCCCCTCTGGCCACCTCAGAATTCTCTTGCATGAAAAGGTGAGCAGCAATAAGGCTATATGCCAACATGCTCTGATAAGCATTGCTGGGAACTGCCTAAAGCCCACAACGAATATCAAAAGTAGCTACTGATGTGTGCTCCCTGGCCTACAGCCTCTGTCTGTAAGACTTCACAGCCACAAGATTTGCAGAGGAATTCTCCCCTTGCCACAGAAACATACTCAGAAGCCTACACTTCATTTACAAAGAGCTATGATGCCGGGCACCCGTATTGTGTAAAAGGTCTCACAAAACATTAGCAATGCTAATTGCTTATATAAGGTGTTACCAACATAGAGCCTGACAAGTGAGCCCAGAAGTGTCAGCTACTCATCGCAGGGGCACTGAATCCCATGAAAAAAAACTTAAAAGGTCTGTATCACTGGATTTTTGCTGTTCAACAGTTTAGCAGAAAGAGCTTGAGAAAGTCTTCACATCATATTTCCCAACGCCCCCCCCTGCTGTGGCCTGCCCGTGACCATTCCTGGGCCTCCATGCTGTAAGGGTAGTGATTCCCTCCCAGGTTACTATCGACTAAGTGGAAGCCAGAGCCATCTCTGAGTCTAGGGAGAAGACTGATCTAGACTTCATTCTTACCTAAACCCTAAAAATCTTCTACCATGTGTCAGATGTGTCACTGCATGTATAACTACACAAGCTGATCCTCACTGGCACCAGCGTATGAATTCATTTACATAACTCTGGGCTGCTGCAGTGCATTATTCAGCTCTATTAACTAATCTGCTTCTCTGCTGAGGTCCATTTGGAAACACCCACTCCCTCCCTTCAGCTTCCTGGGCATACTTACAGATTTTCAGGCTCAGAGTTAAAGGGATCAGCATGAATCAACAATCGGCTGATGACAGAGCTCCCAGGCAAAGAACCAGACATGCCAGCACGAATATCTGTAGGAAAATTGACAACAGGGAAGAGTGTGATTAATAACAAGCAAAAAGCAAGAAACTTCAACCTCAGAGACAAGACAACAGGGCAGAATATATTAACTTTTGTCATTCACTGTGGAAAGAAAACAGCAATAGTGCTTCCTTCCACTTCAGAAGGCGTAGCTCTGTCAATAAGGAGGAAGGTTTCTGGGGCTCCCTGCAGGGTTTTTGATTGACAGAGCAGCATGTAAGGCCAGCAGCACAGCTGTCCAGACACACTGAAATGGGAAATAGGAGTGTATTCACTGCAGCAGCTTTTCTGTTCCAGAGTTAGACATGCAACAACCTTGCTTCAATGAGGAGAGAGAGAGAAGTAGGACTGAAGTTATTCTCCAAGTTGCTCAAGAATTACTGCCTCCTGCTTCTTAAATTAATAGCTGGCAGTCCACAAACAGCAGCTTTGTCGAGACAAAGTAAACTACCTGCTTCCAGAAGAAACAATTTGAACAAGTAATTTGGGGGAAGAGGTGGAAGGACAGCGCCATGGCGATGGCAAGAAGTTGCTGCATAAGATGTGGCAGTTGGGAATTCTGCTGGGTCTTTGCACCTCCAGTAACTTCAGCCTTCACACAAAGGGACTGCTGCTCCCAGTCTATGGTTACCACTCCTCAGAAACCTCTCTCAGCAGCATCGTATCAGCCTTCTTAAGGTTACTTTGAGCTCAGTATCTCCTTGTAACTGGCATCCAAATTCTGTCACTGCACAGTGTTAAAAATCCGTGTCTAGGTCTCAGCTACAAGCTGGAAACTACTACAGCTCCATCGAAGTCTCCACTTCCCAGCCCTAGTGGGAAGTTATCCACAAAGGGATCTCTCTCCAAGTCAACCCTGCACAAAAGGACACCAGGCAGGACAATTTCACGTTTCCATGTGGAGACTGCAGCCTGTGCTGCTGTCACCCATACTCCAGCTGGCTGCCTAAATGGGAAGTGGTGGGTGTTAAACTTACTTGGGTAGAGGATTTTCGTGTTCAGCATTGGCAAGTTGTCCCGGTTTCCTGTCTGGGGAGGAAGAGATGCAGAGCTACCCAGTGACAAACTTCCTTTGTTTATTAGTCTTTCGCAAGGAGACTTGGACGCTGTAAAACACAAGACAAACATGGCTATTGACAAATAGAATGCTGTGATTCAGATCAGCACATAGCAGCACAGCCCAAGCAGCAAGACTAGGTCAGGAATCACTCAACAGCAAAACACTCTGGCCACCATAAAACAAAGAGTTGACAGAACCGGTCATTAAGAGACAGAGATGTGGCATATGTGCAGCCAGAAAGCCTCACACACTGGAGGTACCAAAACGCCACGCGCAAATATTAGAAATGGAGATGAGGAAAAGCTGGTGCCAGCAGCACAACAGACAGGGTATTTGGCTCCCAGTCAATACTCAGGTAAGTTCCAAGTACACCCACAGTAATCAGGGATCTCTAACAGATTACTCACATAACAGTTATTAAAGCAAACTGGCTTCTATTCTCTGTCACCTGGAAAGGATGGCAGGGGCTTACAGGGAAATGTCATCAGACAGATGACATGAAAAATGTTCAAGACTGTCCTTGTCCAAGCACTGAAAGCCAGGAGAACCCAGATTCCTGGCTAAGATGCAAGAAAATTTCTGAATCCTAGGCTCCGTATGCTAAGATCATAGACCAGCCATCAGATATGTAGCGAAAAATTGGGGGTGTACGATGCGCAGGCTAGAGCACAGAAATGTGTAGGGCCTGGTTACTGAAAAGCAATCACTCAAAAATTATAGAAAAACAGAACTTGGAAGGTAATGCATGTAACGCTGCCCTCAATTTTTACAACTAACAGAACTGTAATTTGCAGGCAAGATCTGCATGGTGGCAGCCCCAGAACAGTACCTTTCCGCTGGCTCCTCCCTTTGGACACTCCATAGCTGCTGCTGTGTGATGACTGCAGGGGGATTTTGTCCTCGTTCCTCAGCTCCTTGCCCTCTTCAGAGGCTGAGAGACTAAGAAGGAAGCCCTCCTGCTCCTGGGTCTGGGCGTTCTGTTCATCTACAGCTGTAGGAAGAGAGAAAGCAGGTGAAGCGCCTCACAGCTCTTCTAGCAAGGAACACCTCCCACTGATGTAAATAACAACAGGATGGACTCTAAAGGCTCTAAAAGTGATGGGCTTCCATTTATTCCCATTTAGATGCTGCCAGAAATTCTAACCAGATGGACATCAAATGACTAATGAATTTTCTGTTTGCTTCAGCTGTCCTGGGGCAATAGGATAAGCCACTTGAAAAGGGCACTTAGACACATGTCATCAGGAGGAAAAAAATAGTGGGTAAAAAACAATACAAAGGAAAGAATCAGATAGCTTACTCTAGGAGAAGAAAAACAGTTTGGGGAAGTTGAACAAATACATCTGAAACATAACTAGAGTTTGCCGAAGAGCTGGTAAGAATTAAATGCTAGCTTGCTGCCTAACAAACCCAAAACTTCCTTTGCACGTAATCAACGGGCCTTCCTCCACAGCAACCCCTCCCAGAGCACAGCCCTCAGTCATCTACCAGCTCACTGCCTCTGCAGGAGGATGAGCCCCTCTTCTTTCAGTCTCTTCCCCTCCCTTTGCGCTGACGCTGGAGCTCATCAAAACTAGCCACAAGGCAATCCAACCCACTAGCCCAGCAGAAATATAAACTCTTCTTGCTGGATCGAACAGATTGGTTGGGCTCCAAGAGAAGTGCGAGAAACATGAAGCTGACATAAGGTAAGCAGCAGCGAAGTGGGACAGCAGTGAGGTCAAGACCTCCACTTCACCAGCAGCAGGCTGTTCACTCAGCTTCCATCATCTCAAATAACTTCACCTTCAGGACAGGTTATATACAACAGTGCAGTGCTGGAAATCCAAGCAATATTGCAACGATCTGTAACTTACTAAAGTAGCTCTTCATAGTACATAGGTGTGCCTGGACGTCACATCTGCAACTTCAATGCTTTTATCTCCAGTAATAAGCTGTTAAGTACTTCCTTAGGTCTAAGTTAAACCACTGAGTTTATGACTAACATCTGGGAGACTGACGCTTTTCAAAGGAAATGAAACTTTGAGCTATGGGTGTGAGTGGCCGGAAAGGGGTAAGGGTCAAGATGTGGAGAAGAGGGTCACCTGCCTAGGAAGTCAATACCGGAACAGAACTGATTTGCACCAAGGTGCAGTGCTATAAGATTTTCCCTGTGACAAAGGTAGTTTAAGAAGCTCCTGCCCTCTCCTGCAGTTGTACCACTGCACTCTTTTGCTGGTCTCTATTATAAAGAGATTTCTGAAACAATCCAAATTAAAATACTTAAAATAATTTATTCTCAAGTATTTTTAGATCTGTTGCACAGCAAGGGCACACAAACAGTTGCGCTGACACAATTGTGGTGTGGGTGGGAACAGACAGGAAACGCAAATGAACAGAGTGTGGGAGGGTAGTAACTTCCGAAACCAGCCCTATGGGAGAGAACATACCTTCAACTTCAGGCTCGTTTACCGAGCAATGTTTCAAACAGGTGGGCTTGGCAGAGATGATGCTGAAACTAAATGGCCAGGCTTACTGAACAGCTTCTCTAGCTCAGGAAAGCTGTTTTTAATAAAGAACTCTACTCTCTTCTGGAATAAAGGAAATTTATACTTCTCAAAAACCTGTAACAAGTCACAAGCAAGACTCGTAAGAGGTTACCTTTTTCTGCATGCTCTATTATCTGACGAATGGCTTTTTTCAAGCTGTTGGCTCTCAACATGAGCTGTTCTCGGGGACGAAATATCTGGGGCCGTGCAGTACATGATGAGCCCACTGACCGGTCACTAGAAGAATCACAAGCGCTGCCTGACCCATCACCATCTTCAGTTTCCTCGGCAATGGTGGGAGGAGGGTTTGGCAGAGATGAAGATGCTTGAGATTCATCGTTCAGTGTCTTCAGCAATGAGTCCAGCTTCTCCTTCAGGACAGAGCACTATGAGGCGAAGAAGAACATTTGAGTACAACTAACAGTAGACTGGCTAGCTCATTCTTTTAGTGCTTGCTGAACTGCTGCTGTCCTAGTTCTCCAAAAACAGAGTAGTTTCCCACTTCAGAAGTAGAAACCCAAACAACTTTTCCAAATTTACCTTCCTGGCCATGACCTCTGATTCCTCTGAGCTTTCTGTTGCCTTCTCATAGGCCTTCCCTACTCGAGCCACAAAATCTTTCACTGTCTCACAAAGCACCCTAGACAAAGAAGGTAGTGAAAACAAAGTCATGCAAGGATTGTCTCAGGATTTTCACAGCGCAGCTTTCACTTAAGAGTAACTGTCTGCTAAGTACTCACTTGGCTGAGGAGATGACCACTGAGTGTTGGTCAGAAGTCAAAATTTTGGACAAATGAGCAGCCACAGAGTCTTCATAGAAGAGAATCTTCTGCACCTGGTGACAGTGAGAGACAAGCCACTGGGGTGCTGCTTCCCAGCATTACAACATATGCTATGTAACTCTGGCTCCCCAGACAGTACCTGTCATTCTACAGGTTCCTTTTGCCCTGGAAAAGTTATGTGGTCCAGGGCTCAGTTACTCACTGAAGACTTGAATCTGATGACAAAACTACTTCTGAACCTAGAATTCAGCAGCAGCACATTTCTTAAGAGTCTGACCTATCGTGGATCTAAAACTGGTTTTTTATGACTGCTGTGCAGCTTTCCACAATTTCAACAACGTGATGCCATGACAGCAAATAAAAGTCAGTAATTTCTTCTCTGTCCTGTTCCAAAGCATCTTCTCATCCCTCATTATGGTTGCTGCCTCTGGTAACTCAACCTCCATCCTTCTCCATAACACTTCATTGACTTAAAGCCCCCTGATCTTTCTAGCTCCTGCTACACCCAAGTCATGGCTTAGGCCTGCTCCACTTAAGCTCAACCGCTGCCTCCTATCTTTTCTGTTCTGAGGCTGTTGCTCCCAGTCCCCTGCCCTCTGCATCTCACGAGGTACCTCAGAATCCTCACTGAAATCTTCAGTGACTGTGGAAGTGGAGGCCTGGCGAGGGAGTTTGGTTTCATACACCATGATGCTCCACCTGTTGAAAAGGAGGCATCATACTTGTCACTAGAAGGTAGATGATTTCCTCCTCTATCCAAAGGACCTAACAGGTTAGAACCTCAAAGCAGAACAAATTGCACTTTGGTTGGGGCGTGACTGATGTAGGGAAGCCACAGAGTTGCAGCAGAACTGCAGAAGGGCTGAACTGAAGGAAGAGGGCAGGATGATACCACAAACAAGTATTCTACAGCATAAGGAACTTCCCTCTCTTTCACAGAAATCCTATGGGCATTACTTGATTCAGTATAAAAGATGCTAAGATGCAACTCTAAAGACAAAAAGCATTTTTAAATGTACAAAGACATAAAGACGATTTCAATACTAGAAGTAAAGATGTCCATTTCTGCACTCAGCTTTCATTTCTAAGCCAAACTCAAGATAAATTGGTTCAAATTTACAAAGAAAAAAAAATGAGCTTAACTAATAAATCATGACTGTAAGGGTGAAAATTCAATTGCTGAGAACTCTGGAACACAAGAGAGGACACTGGATGTCAGACAATTTCACTCATTACTATTCTGCAGCAGTGACACAGAAAGCCAGGCTACCTTTTGCTGCTAAAGGGTGACAGAGGATTATCAAAAAACCCCCACATTAATTGGCATTAGTAAGAAGCTCAGCTGCTGGGCAGAATCCAGAACTGCCCAGTTCACCTGGAAGGGTCATTTCACCCAGCTCTCGAGCAGGGGAGGATGTTAGTGATGGTTACTCACCTGTCCAGCATTTTGGTACTGGCCCTCTCCAGCTTCTCCAGGATCTGCGGGAGCTGGGTATCATCATCACAAGCAGACCCCCAGCCTAAGACACGGGCAAGGTCATTCCCTGTTCCCAAGGGCAGCACTCCCAGCTGGCACTGCATCAGAGAAAAGGAAACCAAAACTGATATTCAAATGGGAAAACACAAGCCACAACAAGACTGATTCCTTACACAGACCAGTCATTGAGAAACATCTAGTCCCAGGGAGAGGAGGAACCAATTCGATGGGGAAAGCAGCCAGAAGAGCATGCAAGTAAGGAAAAACTTCCTTTGCTTTTCAGTTGTTAACTGAGGAGCACATTACAGCTACCATCTCAAGGAGCACCTTGCTAAAAGTAATCCCAGCTACAGACGTATTTATTTAACCATCAGGTGGTGCTATTGCTTTTTCTGTGAAATTAGCAGCAATCTCTCCAAGACAAAATGGAAACTAAACTCTGTATGATGCTTCTACTCCAGTGAGGTTTCTGTCTATCCCAAGCCTCAGAAACTACAGCACAAGAATTAAACAGAACAGATGATGAGCACAACTTGCGGAATTCCCAGTTTTCTAACTGCAGCCCTTTCTGAGAATAAGTCTCTGCTGGCAACAGAGCAGGAGTAACTCAGAGCTACTCCAAAAGCTGGATCTTGTCAGAGGGAGCTGTGGAGGAACACTAGAGATAGGAATAATGAATTAGCCCAGTACTGCTTCTTGCAGAAAACTGCTGCAAGAACACTGCTGTGGAAAGCTTTCAGCAGCTTCAGTCCTGGGGCAAGCTACATCTGTATGATCAAAGAAAGTCCTCGTCAACCCGTGCTGTTGTTATTACTCCACTCTTTCATCCAACCAAGCTGTTTGGGCAGGTACCTGCTTGTGAAGGTTGAGGCTATCAATTTCGGAGAGAACCCAGCCAACGCTTCCGTCCCCACCACAAACTAGAATCCGGAAAGTGTCAAATTTCTGGAATAAGCGTAAACTATGGACAAGGGAGAGAAAAAAGCATGAGGGAAGAACAATCAGCTGTTACAGAAAGAAATGATAAACACTTCCGATCTAGGTAATAAACATGGCAGATTTGCTTAAAGTAGGCTCTGATTTTGCAATGAATGCAGGCCACTGTCAGATTACAATGAATTAAAATGATTATAAGTAAGGACTTATAAATACAGCTAAGCAATTTACAATGGCTATTCACTACCAAAATATGTCCCAGACATACTTCTTTACTAAAGCAGGACACTTTTGTCTGAACAGAAGAGGAAACAGGCATGTGATAACTGATTATCCATTGAATTTAATTCCTTTTTGCGGAATTGCTGTGTTCAACCTAACACTAGTTTTTTGTCACTGGAGCGCTCTGATGTCACTGCCTTCGCGCTCAAGGCCACACCAATTAAAGCAAAGCTTGAAGAGTGGGAACTTCACGCAGTTGTTCAGTAAGCAGACAACTGCAAGAGGATTTAAAGCCTCACAAGCTTTGTCCTTCTTCTGGGAAAGCAACGTAAATCAATGCTCTGGCGCCTAGTCTGTCCTGCAGGCAGGCAAACAACTCACCAGCAAGACAAGTGAAATTCTCTATTCACCCCTTCCAGAATATTAGAAACAACCTCCCCTTAAGCTGTTTGAAATCATGCTTCTTACTGAACATCTTCCACAACTACTGCCTGCTTTTATATTGGTTTCGTAAATTTTTTTATTATTATTATTACCTAAACAATATTTGCTGTAGTACAAGAAAATCCTTATTTCTTCAAGTGTTGTTGACACATGAAAAAAGGTTATCAGAAATCACAACATCTTATGGTACAGTTTGACTGGCACCAGCTGAGAATATTTAAATTATCAAGAAGCAGCCTTTACATCGTACCATCATTTCCTTTTTAAGAAAGCATAGGAGAGCAGCTGTTTTAGAAGTCTGTACCACAGCTTGAGAAAATAATTGATTCCCTCCCTTCCCTTCTCTCCTGCTTAAAAGCAAAATTCCTCTCTACAGTCAGTCCAACAGAGGAGGAGAAGAAAAATATTTCATTTTAAAAGCTTTCTGTAAATTATTTATCAGCCAAACACATCCCCCTGGACAGCATGCTGCAGTTCTAAAGGCCAGTTTTGCAATGCACTATGGCAAGAAACCACAATAGTCCTCAGAAGAGCAGAACCTAAGGGTCACTCATCTAGGAGTGGACAGTCCCAGATTTAAAAACCCTGCACCTACGGGTCTTAGCCATAGACTTTGAGTCACGTTTAGAAAAATATGAAGGAGATCTACCTCGTGTTGGCTCTTATTTATATAAGAAGCACCTATTCATGACAAAAGTTACTCAAAATACAATGCAACAGAGAAACATTTGGAAGGGGGCAAACTAGAGACCAAACGTGTTTTTTTTAAACAGAGCTGCAGAAATACCCTAAAGGAATTTATTCCACAGCACTCACTGTTGGTTGTTTGTGGTTTTTTTTCAATCCATAGATATTCTAGTGGTAAATAAGCCTGAAATGTCACCTAGATCCCAGGGCAGTGCTTACCAAAAGCACTCCTAAGAGATGTTTTCCCCACATCACCATAACATCTTTAAGGGATGGAAGTTTCACATAGTTCCCAGGTAAGTGACTTCTTGATAAATCTCATTCAATAATATTCATTTGCTATCCGTGACGTTTGTCTGTTCACCCGCTTTAACTGAAGCTAACAGTTCATCAGGATGCCTGCTACAAATCTGTCTGCTGACAAGTTTTATTCTGGTTGCAAGCTTGGTCTTCTTTCAGGGGAGTGTTTCTGGAATTCCCCCAAAACCCCTCAAGCTATCCTGCTGTTACCAATGAATGGAAATAATAACCTTTCTCAACATCATTTTTTTGTTTTAGCTAATCAGTAACACTAAACACAGAGAATGGAAAACCCCTCAAACTTCCTACGTTTTCAATCTTCTCTGAGGAATAGAGTCCTTGTTACATTTGAAGATGAGCTTATAATCAAATAAATCACTTGTACTTTTCTGGTATTGCAAGGAATGTGTGCTTCCGTAGAATATCTGCTTACCCAAGGTGAGGTCCTCCATTCATGAGGTCAAAGACCTGCGCTGGATTCAGTAGCTGCTTGAATCTTCGCAGAAATTTTACACCCTGGTTGTCTCCACTTTTTGAGTTGACGAAGACCAACAAAGGGCTTGTGCAAGAAGGGGGACAAGTAGCTTTCCAGAAACCTGTTGGGGAAAAGGAGAGAGGGAGGAAAAGCCAAGATGTGAAGCTGCCGCATGGAGACAGAGTGAGCTAAAAAACCAACACCCCACACCCCAGCGCAGCTATGAAGAAGCTAATACTTTCCTTGTGCTTATGGCACTCACTGGGTAAACGCCAAATGTGCACAGCCCTGAATCCAGCACGAACCACACCTCATGCTGCCAAATGTCACACTTATCTCCTAGCAGTATGCCAAAATTTTCAGCTTTTCCAACCCTCCCAAACCGCTTCTGCAATATAGTTGTTCTCAATAAATTTTAACAGCTACATCTCAGTGAATACTGACGTTACAGGGCAATAAACCAAATGCAAAAGCAAAGCAAACCATTCACTGCCACACTTCAGCCATGTCTTCCAGTTTGGAATTTCAGCAACACCAAAATCGGAATTTTCAGTTGACAGAGCCTGGCATTAATAGTGTTAGCTGAACGGACCGTGATGAGAGGAAGATAAAGAAAGCACTACTTACTGCCCATACTTACCATCTGAATCAATGCTGTTAAGAGCAGTAGGAGGAATGACAGATACTTTGCACAGCCCAAGAGGGCACTTGTTTGGCAACAACTCTTTACATGCTGTGTGTACCTGAAAATACCACCAAAAATATAATCAATCATTCAGACTCTTTTGGGCCTGAAGACACAACAACAAGAAGTTGTAAAGGAAGAGTAAGAAAGGAAGAGGGGGCAAATCCAAGGAAATGTCAATCAATACAGTTATTTTATGAATGATCTAATCAGTCTTCTACTAATTCTCCTCTTCCCTTTAGTGTGTAATTTTTCTGCCATTTGAATTTATAAGACTAGCACTTTGAGTGCTGAGAGGACCAGGTAAGAGATTCTGGGCTTTAAGCGCCTTCAAGCATCCTGCTTTCAAAATCCTAGCCTCAGTTGAGAGATCAGAAGTAGCAACAGAAGAAAAAGCTGGGAATTCAAGAAAACAAGAAAGCAAAAAACAAAGCAGGAAGACAGGAGGGACGTAAGAGGTAAGAGAAGGGATTACTAAAGCCACCCAAAAAAGGAAATACAAAGTAGAGTAGGGCGCTTCAATTATTTCTAGTACACGAAGACTGCAAGGTAGAGGGTTTGCTTGGGGTTTGGGCCCCTGCCCCCCACATTATAAACACATATTTCGTGATACTTCTCTTATTAATATTATAGACAACTGGAAACATAGCAAGATCTGCATCACTACAGTGGTTAGGCAAGAGAAACCTATTGCAATGGCAAGGGAAATTGCTATTATTAAAATAGCTCAGTATTCTTTCTTCTTTTCTGTTCTACGTTTTCAGCTTGTAGAAATTACAAATAACAGCTCCTTAAAACCCAACATCTCCCATGCCTGGGGCACTGATTCATATCTAGTGTAATTAGATTCTTCTATAAAAGCTCGCTATCAAAAGAAAATAAGCTTGCAGATAAGTCAGATTCTTATTTCAAGTCTTAATTTTATGCATCACAGTGATACTTTTCAGCACAGATTTAAATTTCTATCTCTTGCAAGCTGTTTATCAACTGGAGAAAGAACAATAAAGTCCTTCACAGCAAATACTGGCAGCACATTAAGAGATTTCATTTTAAGTAAATGTCATTAAAAGAACACACCACAGAGCTGATCAAAGACTATCCTTTTACTGAAATTATCATGTTTATTCAACTTACCATGGCTTTGCACCAAAGGCAGCGCCAGTCTTGCAAACGTAGGACACTGCCACAGGTTTTATCACACACAGTGCATTTGGCACTCACGGGCAGGTTTCCTTCCAACCACTGATGTGGCATCGAGATCTGCAAATGGTACAGAGGGAGAGAGGCAACATGGACTTTCCAGAGAACAGCTTAAGGGCACAGGATGCACTATGGCACAGAGACAGAGACAGGCGAGTCTTTATACGCACTGTTTAAGGACAGCAAAGGCAATTTCTAGAAAACACTTGACAACCTCTTTCAGCATTTTGTGTCATGCTCAAGCACAAAGAGACCAGGTGACTCACCCCAGGCTACCCAGGAAACACTGACCTACATCAGACATCCCATATGCTAAGGTACTGTTCCAACCACTCATTCATCTTTTTTTCTGTGAAAACTCAGATTAGGTTCCCCATGCCTCCAATTTTCTAGCCTCAACTCCCCCAGTCCATAGCAGGAATCTCTTCCTATTAAGGAGTCCTCACTACCCTGGTTGGACTTTTCACACAGAATCTCATGCTCTGACAGTAAAGGTCTTTTCCACATCACTAACACGTAAAGGCAGAATCTGTTATTTGTACAGTGAAGAAAGCTGTAGAGCGCATGCCAGTGTTTCCATCAAGAAAAGGGTAAAAGAACTAAGACTAACGCCTACCCCATCTTCATCCTCAATGATATCCTTCCCAATAGAGGCCAGAGTTGTCCACTTGCAATTATTGGTTGCTCGCACAGCACATCGCTTGTGGGCTTTAAACTTGCACACTGCAGAGGAAAAGAAGACTATATTAATCCTGTGATTTTATGCCTCAGAACGCAAAATGTGGCAGTGTGTGCAAAAGCTTTCCCAAGTGACCATATTTGGCTCCAGAAGAAAGCATGGGCACACACTACCCTTGTTAGCACTGCCAAAACTATCAGCTCTAAGCGTACCAAGTAAGATGAGCTAGCTATTAATTCTTGCCTTGTCAGTTTTGCCAGTTGCTTGTACAAAGCTTAGTTATCACCTTGTTAACTTTGACATGATTTACAGAGTCATACACGCCTGCATCCTTTTACACAGTGTGGGTGTAACCTCATTCACGCTAGAAGTATGAGCACGTCTGCTATGCCAAAGCTGGAAAAGAATAACCTCCCGGCATTCAAATGCTTAACAAGGATGTTCTTAAAAATATGATTATTCTCATGAAAAAGAGTATTCTTATGACTCTTCATCTGATACCTCAGAAGTACGTATCTGTTCCCTTCAGAAGCATAATTTAATTAAGGGATGGCAGTATTTGTGTAAATGGGGAAAAAAAAAATATCAGCTATATTACTCTCAGGTCCAACACTAAAACCAGCATGAAAACATCATTGCAGCCATTATCCTTTTACAAAATGCCTAGACCCTGATCTTGACTTCTGCAGGAAAATTCTCTGTGAAGCCAGAGGGATTCAGCAGCAAAGGGTTTCAGCATAAGGCCCAGAAAAGACCTTCAGTCTCATACACAGCCTGTATCTCTATCCAGTGTACTATGCAGCATTTTTCTACATCTTTTTGTAGACTGTTAACATTCCTCTTCAGTTATCTCTGGAACATGGCACTGAGCTATGAAGATGGCACTCCCCAAACCGGAGACAAGAGAGCACGTTTACCTTCACATGAGAGCCCATGCGACGTGACTCCAGATAATGCCTCCCGACACACATTGCAGTACGTTGGCCGAGCATGTGAGCAGGCGTACCAGTTATGCATCCCTGAGAAATGGTCCATGCTGTACTGGGTAGACTAGCAAAATAAATGTATTACAGCAAAGTCTAAAGTGGAACAACACAACTTTCTTTCCTTAAAACAAAGACTTGCACATAGCAGTCAGGAAAGGCAGAAACAGAAAACCTCTGCTAGGGAAGAGTAGGCCGCGTACACTTTATACACACTACCTGCAGCTCAAGAAGGTCTTTAAGCCAGAAGAGACTACTTGAAGAAGCCACACCTTCACTCCTGCTCCTGTCCCACCTCCCATCCTTGTCTCGCTACAAATGAGCGTAGTGAAATGAACCAGAGAAGTTATCAGCTGTGGAGTTGATCCTTCCCTTCCCTGTTTTTTTTTTTGTTGGATTAAGTTTTCAGCCAGATCAATTCCCTTGACCTGGTTTATTGTGTGGCAGAGGAATGCTTGTGCCAGCATAAGGGAGGAGACAACAGGGAGACAAGCATCACAGTAGGGAAAACAAAAGACAGCTCCTTTTGGTGGCAGTGCTGGTCTAACTACAGCCCCAGAAAGCAAACAGATGCACTGAAGTAAGCAAAATACTGACCAAGCAAGACATGAATTAGGACAAGGAGGGTAACTGAAGAGTAGAAAGACAATGGGCAAAATGTGTTTCACAACCTACCCATACTCTGAGAAGTGCTCTCACAGTTACCAAGGGAGAGTATACAAAGCCACAAGCATTCTTTGGAGAATTACTTCAGTGAATCCGGGATAGATTTTACAGAAAGCTTAACGCCATGCCCATTACAGTCAATAAAACCAACTTCTATTAAGTTAACTGGAAGCTGACTCCAATCTCAAAACAAGCTGTTATTTAGAATACGAGACACAGAGTGCAAAGGAACACATTTTCCTATTACCTCAAAATGTTCACGGTTTTGTACAGTCTTCAGCGCTGCAATCCAATCTTCCATCTCTTTTCTGTTATCAGCACAAAGGATGAGCTTCCGACATGGAGTGATAATCTGAAGAGTGAGAGAAAATTAATAGTGTGTATTCTGGGCATGTCAGTGACAGAACAGAGAACACGTTATCACTAGTATAGTTTATTGAAGCTATTTTCAGAGGCAATGAGCTGCACAACAGAGCAGAGGTTATTTGTACCTTTCAACCATATTTCTCTTCCACTGTAACATACCCTAATTCCTTCACAAATGTGCAGAACCACAGACAGCTGTCATTCCCTGTATTGAATCGAGTAAAGAAATCTCTCACCCCCAAATAACAGCACAACACAAATCAAGCACAGGGCAGTGGGAGTGAATATATTACACGTGCAGACCTTGCATAAGTTTTTTGAAGTACTTAATGACTTTTTAAACTGGCAACACCATTAAAACATTTTGTTAACAACATAATATATCAGTTTTTAGCAATTAATGAATTAGATAACATACTCTGTAACATCATACTAAAAATCTGGTTAAGAGTCATGACAAGTGGGGAGGGGGGGAGGGGAGAAATCAAACAAAATAAGCAATCCAGAAGAGAAATCACTGTATTTTGAACCCTCATGTTTCCTGAGGCCTCGTTCTGTTTATTACATGAGAGATATTCCAACAAATGTTCCGCTAGCAGCTTGAGGCTGCGGTGAGTTTGCCTCCCTCTAAAAATACTGTCCCTCGAGTGTGTTTCTAGCATGGGCTAATTCCCATGCATTAGCTGCCCTGTGTTAAATGAACAGCTCAATGTTTTAACAAACCGGTAGAAGCCGCAGAGTGGCAGAGGCTCCCCTCTGCCCAGGAAGGCAGGCAGGTCCCTGCACACCTCCCACCACTGCTCTCTCCTTTGGGCAGCTGGAGGCAGCAGAGAGAAATGAAAGCTCCCAGCTCTTCAGAGGGCCTTACCTGCTGTGCGCAAGGCTTCCCATCCAGCTGGGGTCCAGACTTGACTATAAATCAACATTTATTCTTCTCAAGACAAAAGTCTTTCTTCCCCACACTGCAGTTATCTCACTAACGCTGTCTCTTTGTGCCTATCTCTATTTCCATCAAACTAACTTCTTAAATTAGACCAATGCTTAAGTGTTTGCAAGACCTGGATGTAAGAAAAGCTGCATTACAGTTGAGCACCATTAACAAAAATCGAAACGTTCCCCTTTACGTCAACTCTAAAAAATTGCAGCAGCCCAGACTCTCCTGCACCCCTCTACATTTTGTACATGAAACAAACTGTCTACATCATCTGCTTTTCCAGCAAATTGTACCCTAACATCGGAAATAATGGATGAAAAGGAACTGGGATTGTGTCAGGTTGATGCGGTCTGTGTGACTCCGGCCAGCATGCAAACACAGTTTTATTAATGAACACTAAAAAACCCACACACATCACCCCAACACATGACCCCTGTTAATTAGCATTTCCCAGTCCGTTTCTCACTTCTCTCATTATCATTTAGAAAACAGATTAAAAATAAAAACCTCTGAAGTTGAACATCAAACTTTTAGCTGATGTTGAAGTGCCTCAGAGCATCCACGGAGAAATGTGTATATAATGTCAACAAAAAAGATACACCTGTAAATTTCTGCTTTATTTTAAGCTCTTCAATTTTCAAAATATATTTCTTTTCATAGGATAGATTGCAGCATCCACCTGCAATAATTACCAAGACCTAGAAAAGGGTGCTATGGACACATTATGTAGGCAATGAATGGAGCTAAATACCTTTTTAAGGCAAGGACCGGCCATTCATATTAGACACAAAGTTTTGGCATGGAGCATTCTATCTTGGACAAAATGACCTGATCCGTATCAACTGTAAGCAAACAATTAAGCAAAGACATAAATATTTACAATTTTCTAAAAATAAAACTTTGAAGAACTCCTTCCCTCTTCCCTGACTTTTCCTTTGAACAGTTTCAGCTCTGATAAAATTTATTCCCAAAGAAGGTAATCACAGGAATCTTTCTTTTTCCTTGGGAAAGTGGAAAAGAGGGCAGTTAACTGTGTTTCCATTAAAAACTCTGCTATGTAAGAATGGCTACCTCAGAGAAACATTTTATGGAACTTGAAACACTACTGCAAAAAATCAGCGTGGTTAAGAGAAAAACGAGCAGCATCTCTGAAGTCCTGCTAAGAGGAAGAAGCAGCTTTTTCCCTGGAAGTAAAACCAAGTTAAAATAATTTGTTCAGACATCACATGACCTCACTTTATTCAGGCAGCAAAGCCAAGAACATCTGTAATTGCATATGTACAACAGTACCCTATGTAAAGTCCAAACATCCTTGGACAAAGCACCCAAGGACCTTTCATCACTTTAAAACCAGCTTTTCCTAAGTAACCACCAACAAGCCACTGGCACGCTCTTGGCCAGCGGGGAAAAATTAATTTAAAACAGTTGGTAAAATTGATTTATTATAATCACGATCCTGTTTCAGAACACTCCTATTCAGTGCTGTCCCTCTTCCTATTCTTCTTTTTTGGTTAAAAAAAAAGGGGGGGGGGGGGAAGGCAAATGCAAAATACATAGTATCATTTTTTAAATCGCCTTGGAAGACATGAAATCTAAAATACTGGCACAAAATAAGGAAATGCAGACAACTCCTTTGGTAAAAATTCATTTCTGAGGCTACTGATTTGCTGGATCACCGGAGAGACTGTCCAATATAGAAATTCACTAACTGCTCCTTAAGTCACCTGCTGCATCATCTTAAAAATCCCCACATTCAGTGTTGGACCATCCTCTGTTCAAAGAACAAAGTTAAAGTTTATAAGACAAGAGGACAAATAAAGAGATCAAGAAGACTTATACTTTAAATTATTCAGAGTGAGTCATGGAATTAAAAGAAAGGGTGTATTGTGTAACTACAAAACTGCAAATAAAACGTAACTTCGTGCAAGATAAATCTCTGAAGAGCATTCCCCATGAGTCAGTTCTAAAGCAACATCTGCATTGGGATTTACTGGTATCATCAGAGATGGGAAAGAAAAGATGACAATCTCAAACCTCACTCCTAGTCCAAGGAGGAGAAATTTGGTCAATTCAGGCTTCACTGTGAAGGACAGATAAGATTTTAATGTTAACTAGTATAACAATTCTTTGGGGAAATTAAGAAACCACACAAACCTGTTTTTCTGATTAAACATGCAGTGGTGTTACAGTTGAACATTTTAATGAGGATAATTAGGAATCCAGAAACAGGTTAACAGTGACACTTCCTTTGTGGAATGGTTCAACTGTTCTCGCCTGTCACAGAGCCTCACGCCGGTACCTGGCGAGCCTCAGACACTGCTGCTCTCCCTGCACTGCAGGCTGCCGCTGGGCTCTGCCTGTGCGGGCTGATGTGCAACAGGCATGCCACGACACTGCTCCTGAACAAGAGCAGAGCTTGGATGAACAGAAACGTGCTCTCACTCACAGGGAAACAAAACCACTCATCCCACCACTTGCACCTCCTCCTATTTGAGCCGGTAATCTCAATTCCAGCCATCCACCTGTTGCAGGATGCTAACAGAGGGAGAAAGGGTATTGCATACATCACGCTGTCTAGATGAGACTGAGGATCAATCTAATGTCTCGCACCAAACAAAAAGTAATTCTTGTCATCTCCAAAAGAAGCCACAGCAATCTTCCCCCTGAAAAGCTGTCCTTTCCCAGCCAGGGAGCGCAGGGTGTTTGCTCTCAGCTACAGGCACAATGAGCCGATGCTCTGGAACATGAGGCTTGGTTATCCCTGTTGGCAAACGTAGCTAGAAACGAGCATGGTCTAGCTATTTTTTTATGTTCCGGCTACGGCTTTTGACTAACATCCTGGAACAGTATATTCCACAGGATGACGACGCACTAGGTGAAGTAGCATTTCCTTTTATTTGTTCTAAATTTACAAAGCAGTAATGTCATCCAGTGACCTCTTGTTCTCATATAAACGGAGAGCACAAAAACAACGATCTGATTGCTTTTGAGTTAGGATGGAGGCTGCTTTGCTAGGAGTTTAAAAAAACACAATAAAAAGTTTTAAGATTTATTTATAATCTCATACATTTTTGGCCTGTTTGGAGATTGGCAGAAGTCTGAGTGTTCCTGCCCTGAAACAGCTCAGACTTTTATCTAGATATGAGCAATTACGTAAATTAAAAGTGCTTGTTCTTCCTAAAAAGGGAATATTAAAAAATAACATACTTTTTTGATCTTAAATGCTATTGAACTTTTGGATGTGGTTGCTTAGATTTCACTGCTTAGTAGGAACTGGATGCCCAGATACCCCTGTGCCCAAAGCTCACCACATGGTGACTTTATTGAGACCTAACACCGACCAGCAAAAGAGCTCAACAGTCACGGGGAAAAAAAGCTGCCAATCCCTCTAATCAGTCCTGAAGAGCCATTAGGACAGATGGGAATGGCAGGAAGGCTTAAAGACATTTCAAATCAGGACATGGCTTAATTTACAAACTCCTCACTGCATGTGAAACCCCAGAAATTTATTTTGCAAGAATTATGGTGACAGTCAACTACCCACCAGGTCACCCCTTGCAAAGCTCTGTGCCCTTTATACAAATCTCAAGCCTATTAGAGAAACTCTCAGTTTTCAAGCTTGCTCACTCTAAATCTAAAAAAATCTAAATCTGAAAAAAACCCATGCCTTCACTGGCTGTCTTGTGCAAATACTGCTGCTCCCTTGACACTTCTCCAAAACCTTCCTTCATCTCCTCCATCTCTTCCTCACACAGCACATGCCCTCTTACCAGTTGTTAACCCCACCCCTCATGTTGACCCACACTCCCCTGTCCAAAACTAACACATTTACTGACATTTTGGATCAGGCCAGCTGGCATACAACAGAGCCAACCAAAGAAAATTTCCCATTTCACATTCTAAAAATGGACTGCATGTCCCTGGATGTCCTTCCCCAATGAACAGCTGTGAATAATTGGATTAGAAAGGCGATCCAAAACAGACTCCCTCTATTAGACCAAATTTTAAATTGGTATCTGCTATACTTCACCCTTTGGTGTTTTGCTGTACTGAGCAACCTTCCTCCGCCCAACAGCAGGAGCATAAACTTCATTCTCTGGTCTTGCTGCCATCAAAGACAACTTTATCATCTCTGCTCACTTCCTCTTTCAGCATTTTCTGGCTGCCCAGAAACTTCTCAGCAAAAAACTGACAGTCTGGCCAAACATGTATTGGAACTGTTTGTTATCTCAGTGACCACAAAAGACGGCAAAACAAGTTAAGATCATACTGGCCCAATCATGGAGCTGGCTGAAGAAATGCTCTGGGGGAAGGGGCGGGGGGGGGCAGGGGGGCATACAACTTTGCTAAATATAGTTTTTCTGATGTGATACATTTTTCAGAGTGGCCAAAAGTGGGTCTATGAGAACACCTGCTCATTCAACTGCTTCCTTTTACTCACATCCTGTTCAGTTACAGTCTTATGTTCAAAGGTGCTAGCCATAAATTCCCCAAAGAGATCCTGGATTATCCCAAACAGTTGATGATTTGGGTACGACAACAGGAATTTCTGGAGCTCAAAAGACCTGAGAACTGCAGCTAGAAAAAAATTAAAATAGCTGCAAGAACAGTGCTAGGGCAGGCAAAAACTTCAGCTTGATCACATATGGCAAAGGCAGGGAAAACGTCCACCATCTGTAGTTAACTGCTAAGTCTGCTTTTGTATAGTGGAATAAGCTCTTTGTATCCTATGAACCCAAAAACTCAGAAGGAAAATTGGGTGAGATTGCAATGAGGACCCAGCCATTTTATCCCCTTCAGCTCCTGTTCCAGCAACAGCAGTAGAGAAATAAACACTGCTATATGTTAACACGCCTTGCCTGTGCTGATCAGCAAGATTCACAAACCAGCAAAGTCACTGTATGTTTCAAACACTACTGCTGACCTCACAGAGGGCAAAATGGACCAAGTGTGGATCAAGCCAGTGCTACTCCCTCAGCAAATGCGCAATGTCAAAAAGAAGGGAGAGTAAAGGAAAATGAAAGTATGAGTTTCAGACTCAAACCAGTCTTAAAAGCCTGTCTCATTGAAGTCAGTTTGTGAAACATTCTGGAGCTGAGCATCAGGCCAGCAAAGCCTTAGACAGCAAGACAGCATAATTTTAATAAGTCTCTATAGTTTGGAAGAGCGAAATAATACAAGTATCAATGCTTAGACTCATGGGGGACCGAGGCTTGCCTTCCTCCACAGGCAACATCCCTCTTCTGATCATCAACTCAGCTTTCACTCAGTTTTGCCAGCAAATTCAGTCCTGTTAACCCACTGCAGAAGTCAGTCAGAGCTCTCTAGAATTGCACCAATTCTCTTTCCTCAAAACCTGATGCTACCCTGAAGGTGAAAGAAAAAAGAACTTTTTCATATGACACTGGGGAAATGCACCAATTTTGTATTTATTTTTATAATGCAAGATTTTTTATTCCCTGCTATAAATGACCACCTACCACCTATGAAAACTCTAATTTCCACCAAATAAAACATATCATTAATGTTCTTATAGCTGTGTCAAATTCTGCCTTTTTTAAAAAATAGCAATAACAGGATCTTCCTCAAAGCCTTACATGCCCAAATCTCTGTTTACACTATACTGGGTTATCTTGCCCCCAACTTCCACATGGCTGTTTCACCTTGATTTTCAATCTGTAAAATCCAGGACAGCGAATTTCCATAGGAAAATAGGTACAGCACATGGTGTGGTCTCCTTAGGACCATTTTTACATTATTAGGTTCATTCATCTTGCAATATGTACCTTGTCTGCCGGGAGTTGCACATAACAAGCGCATCTTCTCTGAGCACTGTCATTGGCACTTACTGCCGCTATGCCGTACCCGCAAGATCAAGCTCAACTCATGCTGACCCCCCATCTGTGCTTTCTCCTAGTCCCTATCTTCCCCAATGCTGCAGCAGAAAAGCAGACCAGACAGAGCGTTCCCTGGGAAAATTATCATCTCTCATACCAGGGTCACATTCCTACATGCTTCTGGAAACTCTTGTTTCTAAACAAGGCACATTCCTGTTCTTGGCAATTGGTATGAGGAGCACAGACAAGGAGAGAATTTTAGGACTTTTGCAGCCACTTAACAGATGTCAAAACCTAAAGTATGCAAGGTCTTTGCCACTGTTAGCAGGTAAGAAACGCAGACAATCCTGGTAATTTGTGCATATTAATCACTGGAGATCTGCACGGATGGCACAGCACTGAACAGGAACCAACAGGGCTGCCATGCCAAGTGCCAGTGCATCTCAGCACAGCTCTGTTACCCACCCACCCTCCCCTTCACACAGCAGATGCACACACACATCCCTTCTTCATCTGTTTTCCAAGGAAAGGAGTTCCCAAACAGAACTACCCTGTTCAGAAAGGGCAGCACATCTGGGAAGGCAAAGGATACTTCAGAGAAACCTTGCTACCCACTCAAACAGAAGCAAAACCATGAAGAGCAGAGGGGCAGGTCAATGTTCCCCAGTGGTAGAACTGCCGTCTCAGTGGGCTCATACACATCAAGGCTAGCAGCTAATAAATCACAGGACTGAGCAATAAAAGACCTTGTCCACGGTAGGAAAATGACCTGTTACTGACAGCTTATTGTTGGTAACAGCTCCTCACAGCCCCCTAACCCCAGCCCTGTTGAAAAGAGGCTGGTAGCTAGCACTACAAGAAATAAATAGCTTTCAACAGCTTGATGAACCCAGTAGCTTTCCACACTGGGTCACCAGGCAGACAAGTCCCGTTTCATGCACCACAAGCACCGCAAGTAGAGAGACCTCATTTCTGCAAACAACATTACCAAGCCTCTCCCTGCCTGTCAAAATGACCAGAGTAGAGATAAAGTCTTTTTTTTTTTTTTCCAGAGCAGCTTCCACGTAAAACTAAACCCATCACATTCTCAAATGACCTCCTGTTTACCACAGGTTGTTCCACCTTCGTGTCCTCACCTGGAAGGGGTAGAGGACACTGGAATCTGCAGTCTTGCTCAGGAAGGTAGATAAAACACCAATACAGCACAAAGGTTACCAAGAGCAAAGAGATTATCAAACAAAAGCTCCTAGTGTTCAGGCACAAGGGCAGCAACAGACACTAATTTCAAAGCAGTAAACTTCCTTCTAGAGAAACAAAAGCTCGTCACAAACAGCTGCCTTCACTTTCCAGCTCTCTATCTAGCCTGTCCCACAGTAAAATACATAAAGCTCAGCCTGACCTCCTTCCTTTACAGTAGCTTCATCTTTCTCAAAAACTCCTAGCATGTTTTGGGGTCATTCTGTAAAGTACAGTAGCAATCGCCAGATCTCTCCACCCACAGCAACTTCTTCCAGACTCACTAACTCTTCTTCCATATTTATCCTCTCTTAGATGGTTTTGCTCCGGATTTTTCCTTCTTTTGTGCAAGCACGCTAATGACCAGCTCAGGAGGCTGCATTAAGAGTCCTAAAAATACTTGACACGAAAGGGTTTTAAAATGACTATCTTCACTAACACTGACTCAGAATGGTCTGTTTACCAAAGGGCCTTTTCTCAAGATGAAAAAACTGCAGTGAAGTCTGGATTACAAACTACTAAAATAGCAAAGTATTTTGAAACTGCAGCGGTTCTGACAGGAAATGGGGACCGAGCTGCGCTTAATGAAGGGCGGGGGGAAAAACAGCAGAGCGATCCTGGACATGGCAATTCATGGCTCTACTCGTATTTTTGCTTGCTTATAAAGGAAATTCTGACAGCTGCCAATATAAACAGAGTAAGAGCACAAGCAGAGAGTGTACAATTCCTAAATGTGTACACACATGGGTGTGGAAGAGACAACAACCCCCAGTAAAGCCTGACTTCCCAATGTGCACTCTAATTTTGTCAATTTGGAGAAGAGAGTTTAAAAAGGAGGGAAATCACCATCCCTTTCATGAGTCCCTCTTTTCTGCTCTTTCCCTCCTCCAAACCTTAACAAGGCAATCCATGCCTGTGTCCAAAGGAGCAAGGTGAAGAACGAGCTCACTTGGTGACTGACTCCTCTGTGTAACTACGCCCCCAGACTAGTAGGTCTTTTTGCCCACTTCTGACAGCTGATGTCTTCCCTCTGGGTCCCTCACCCCCATGCGGAGGAAGGTGGGGAGGGAGATCCCCTCCCTCACAGGAATCCCAGTGACTCCCTGCCGCATACATTCAAGCCCACCTTTTCAAAGGGTTGAGAACACACGGGGCAGTTTGGAGAATCTGTGCAAGTGTCAAACCATGCAGATTTCCCTGATCGCTTATCAGCCCAAGCTTGAAGTCCAAGCCTGACTTTCCGCAAACAGCCTGTAACAAAAGTTCTTATATTCTTTCTCCTCATAAAAATAAGTCACATGCTCTTTCTCAAAGCTTGTATTTCAAACGAGCACAAATAACCTCTGATCTGGGTTCCTCTTGTTTCAACAATGCCTTACAGGCACACAGCTCCTGCGCTAGACACAAGCGGCAGACTTTTTGCCTGAAACGTAGCTTCAGCAGCTCTGGTCACTCTTTCAAAACCAAACTCTTCAGAGAAGACTGCACTCGCTGCTAAAAAGGATACATTTTCACTTAAAAGCACTAACACAATTCTACTTGACACAAAATCACAGAAGAGGCAAAGGCACTTTCACTTCATTGTGAAATGAATTTGCAGACATCAACAACATACTCTCCCCATCAGGAAGCACCCTCAGCACTTTTATCTTTTGTTAAAGTTCAAACACTTTGCCCTGGTTTTAGGAAAGGTTAATTACTCCAAAACAAAGATTCATGCTATTTCTCCACAGCATCAACAAGCCCTGGGACAATAAAGTAAAAATACAGAGTCTGAAGGAGATCAGAGTGTCACATAAAACTTCACAAGACAGAAACCGGCATCTTTGCTGCTGTATAAAGTCAGTATTAAGTAACAAGGCTGTGATAACAAAAAATTGTAGCACACCTCAGGCTTCTGTACAGCTGGAGAATGACATCCACACTGCTTCTCAGAGATGACAGCATGCTCTCATTCAGGAGCACCAGCAAATTCCCTGTTCCTCAACCTACCACAACCATTGTCGCCTCATGTTGTCATGCAAGTGCTCTGAAAGAGAGGTATTACACTAATCTCAATACTTCCTCTCTCCCGTAACTTTGGTCAGGGTGAATCATCAGTTAATAAATAGTATTTCTTAACTGATGGGCGCAGCATTTCCAACAGCACCACAGCACATTTCCCTTTACCCCAGTTCTGCAGAACTCCTCTACATATATCCACACAGGAGCGAACATCTGAACCGTAAGAGCTTATAGCAAACTTATTCCGAAGAACCTGAGCTCCTGATGATCTGTTATGCTGACACGGGTGCCATGTTTCTCAATGCTCAGTCCAGAAAACTCTGACTCCTGCTCTTACCTTTCATGTTCAATCTTCCTCTAAACTAGTGTCCAGAGCAGCCTACTCCCTCAGAAAAAAACCTAAACAGATTGCTTGACATGCGATTAATAGGATTAGTCTCCTCTGTGGTCAGTCTTTTTGAGCTATGTTCCACTTGCCACAAGCTGATTAGTTGTCTGCTTAAGGAGGAGCTGGGATAAGTTTCCTTCTGACGGCAGTGAAGTGGAGAGGCAGGCGCTGACTGCAATAATATGCTGTTTCCTGTCTGCGACTGAGCTGAGAGGTACTTCCCAACAGAAAAGGCTTTACAGGAGCTCAGGAGTTCAAGCTCCACCTCTTCCAGTGAAGAGCCTTTAACTACGGAGGAGGGGTCAACAGCATGGCTCTTGGCTCCCAACAACATGCTCTGATTAAAGCATCAGAAAGAAGAAATCAAACTACACGCATCTCTCTCTACAGAGAGGAGCTTTCTCCTATGTGAATCTCAAAGCTCTGAGTAAGATGCAATGGGAAGTGAATGTTGTAATTCATATTATGTGAATGAGGGTGAAAGTCCACACCACCACACCACCATTTGCTAGCAATAACTGGAAAACATTTACAAGAACACCATGTGAGAATCATACCAAAACACAAAATACACACCTGCAAAGAGCTCATGTCCTTCCTAAACCTTCTCCTGTTGATGACAGATGGTTTTTTTACTGTTAAAGAACACTATTTTAGATTTTTTTTCTCCCCTTTAGCTTTACACAAGTCCTGCAGAAGTCAGGAAAGGGTCAATGAAGTGAGAAGGACTCACTCCACCAGCTGTGACAATTGCATTGAAGGCTGCAGGCTTAATTCAGTTGGCAGCTTCTAGAAGAGCGCAGATCTTCAGCCAATACACCAAACTGAGAAGTAAGAATTTGGTCATCACACAAACATTCAAAAAAATGGGCCTAAGGAGATGACCCAAAGTCCTTTCAGAGACTCTCGAGAGGATCGCTGTGGTGGCGTGAGCAACAGACAATAGAGCGACTGGTATGCCCCCACCCAAACCTTACAGGTTTCATAGGGGAGAACGGGCATGCCGGATGGTTCAGGTCCATGACACAGGTAAAGCAATAATTTTGAGAGAAGTACCTCCAAAACCCAGGCTTCCTGGCATGATCTAGAGAAAAGAACTATTCCAGGTTCAAAGCATGGATCTCATCTGCATCGTGTATTTTGTTTGAATGCTCCTGAAGCAACTGCAGACTAATGCATTAGGCAGGAACATCAACAAATCAAGTTACCGTGACATTGTACTGTCCAAGAAAAAATCATTCATGGAAACAGCTGAAGTCTCAGTGGGAAGACCCAATGCACCCAGCGTGGTCCCAAATCATCTGCTTTTCAGAAATCACAAAAGGTTATGAGGGTATGGCTGGGAAAGCTCTGCTCAGACATCAGGGTTAGGCTTTGACCTCACCCATACAATGCTGCTGATCTCTATTTCCTAAGGAGGACAAACGTAGGCACACAGTGATGGCAAGAATCCAGGCTGGAAGTTGTCCACTCTCTTTTAATGAAATGGGTCTGAACTACCAGGACAACATGGTTATCATTGAGTTTGTACCGCAGCAGATCCTCCCTAAAGCCTCGTGAAAGACAGCAGCCCTCGGCCAATCCACTGGTGAGAGATGTATCTATACGCCGGGCATGAAGGGACCATACATGGAAAGAACCAGCCACTTACAGTCCAGACATCCCAGAAGAATTTACCTTCTAGACAGATGACCTAGAAGGACAGAGGTAGCAGAATTGTGACAGAATCAGCAAATATTACATCTACAGCTCTCCTGAAAGAAGAGAGGCCTGGTGCAGGGCTGCTCATGATTTGCTCCCAGAGGCTTCCTGCTAAATAACTCCCAGCCACACTGCCTGACCTAAAGGAACAATAGCTAAACATAAAGCTTTTCCTTTACACCTCTCAGGGGACAGAGCTGTACAACATCTTAAGCTCAAAGATGCCCCTAGTCACATGCTCCCAGCCCATTCTGTAGCCACATATGATGCCCCTAGTCACATGCTCCCAGCCCATTCTGTAGCCACATATCCACTACCTCCAAGTAGCAGTACTGAAAACTGTCCCCACTGCAAACAGGATACACTTACTGAAGAAATCTGTGCAAAATTAACCAAGTAAACAACAGTGGAACCTGTATTACACGCGTCTTTTTAGAGGAAGAGGTATGAGTCTTAATACTCACTTTTCTCGCTCTCCTGCCTGCTGACAGCAAACAAATTAGCTGTCAGACTTATGTCCTATGTAAAAAGGTTTACTGCCAGCTCTATTTTTTTACCTTATTCCTCTGTTTATGCAACATACCTTTGTGGGCATCATGCTGTGGTTTTCTTCTCTCATGGCGTTGCCTCCCCCCCCCCCCCCCCCCCCTTACTGCCCTTTCACCCATTTCTCATTTGCCTGGTCACTATTACCTCTTTGCTTTGGATCCACAATTGCTCCTCTGAGTGGTTTATCTAGCGTTTTTGTTTCCCGTCTCCTTTGTTGGTACCTTAGGAGTATCATTCATGCAACCTGACCTGCAGAATCTATACACTAAGCAGTAGAGATGGCTGGACTGAGGATGAGTTCCCTCAGAAAGAAACCACTCTTCTGTAAATCCCAAACTACCAGCTTCCATTGAAGAAAACACAGAAACAAAACCAAAACCAGAACATCTGAAACTCCAGAATAACTTGTATCTGCTATACAACACCAAATGTTGGATGTTTTCAGCTTAGGATAAAAACTCAATAGTGAGTCCCACTGATTTGAAATAGGAAGAAACATGCATCAAAGAACTCTAAATTTTAGAAAGGAACCAAGCTGGGAAGATAGAGCAGGGGAACAGGTCACCTACAAGAAAGCCAAGAGAAAATTGCAAGACTGCAAGGAACCCAAAGCACTGACAGCAGTGATGTGGCAGACCAAACAACAGCAAACTTCTGATTTTCTAAGTATTTTTATAGCTCACGGTAAACCACAGTCAAACTCCTCTGTAAACATGACAGAAAGAGTAGATAGAAATTAAGAGGAGAGATGATTTTCTTGAAGTTTACCTGAGCCCCGTGATACAGTGATCAGCTGGAAACAGTGCAAAATACCTGCTACTTGAGTGTCAAGGTAATCCTACACTTTTTACCTCCTAGCGAAGGCAGGGACTGGCAGAACCTGATACCATAGTCCTGGAAGTATCTCTTCACTGTTGAACTCAGATGGGCTAATCTGAGAGAGCAAACATGCTATTTCCTCCTGTCCCTCCACATAGCATCCCTGACAGAGATTAGATCTCTCTCAGGTATGTAAAACAGTAACAGTACATTTGTTCACCTGAAAATCAGTCTCTATTTACATATGGGAAAACCAAGGCAAGACTCAATAAAAAAAATGCTTTATTAACAGGTAAATAACTTCACATTCTTGAAAACATATCCCTTTATGAAATCACTGCAAAACCCTTCTCTCTACACACACACAGAGACACCTGATATCAGTATTTACTATCAGACCCAGATGTGCCTCCTACTTGTCTAATTATGGATGCAGAAAGTGTTCTCAAACTTTGAGAAAGTGTTGGGGTTTCATGTGGACATTGGGTGGGCACCAGAGCTGCTTTGCACAGGTACTGCAAAGCAAAAAGCTACAGCTACATAACAGAAACATTCTTTGCTAGATGTTTAAAGCAGTGGGCCACTACTGCTGCAGCACAAGGCACACCACTGAGTCTTGGTCACCACCTGCAGGTCACCATCCTACAGGATCAGCTTCCTGCTTCCACCTGGATTGCTCCTCCCTTCACCTTGCCTTCGATCAACACTGCCTCCTTCGTCCATACCTTCCTCTCTCCTCCCTTTTAAGCTTCTCAGAGGCTGCATGGAGGTTACTGCTGTTACCCAACTCCAAAGCTCACACTGCTGCTTGACACTCATGCTGCGTGGCTGCTGTTAATGGCTTTTTTCTGCACACCAGGCACTTTCCCCAAAATGGGCCTCACAGAACACCTGCACCTCAGAAATACAATCATTTTTTCTCTCGGTTACTAAAACTGGAGAAAATGAAGCAGTGACACCTGCACATTTCCAGATTGCAAATATTCCATGGCTAACAAGTATCCTAAACCAATTCTACAGTTATTTCTGTTTCTTTTTCTTGTTCCTTCTTTTGCTTTGCCACTATATATAGTGTGCATATATAAACATACGTACAGCCACATACAAATAAAGTCAGAGAAAGAAGTTCAAATATTTTAATGCCTTAAGGGAAAACTAAATTCTTTTAGCAAGATCTCCAGCATAAACATCAACACCCCCCCTAAATCCCACAGCAGAACATTTTTTTTTCTGTCCCACTATGTAAATAGATCCTATTAAACCCTCCTAGCTTACAGGTGAGAAAATCCCTGAATGCAAAGTTTTAGCACTATACATAGTAACCCAAGGTATTTCCCATGTGCGTGGAGAAGAGCTATGAAGTTGTAAGGAAAAAGAAGTTTATGATTTTTAATTTTTTTTTGTGAAAGAGGCTGTGAAGATTGTTCAGTTGTTTATAACTTTGCAAAAGAGAAGGGAAAGATGCAAGAAGAAATGGAAAATAATACAAAAAATCCTACCGTGAAGCTGTTGTTGACATTCTTTGTGCTAGATTCTGCCACACTGGCATCTGTCAGATCCACCTCATCAAAAATAATGGACTGGAAAGAAAAAAAAATCAAAACCCCAATGAATTACTGAATCCAATGTATAAGCAGCAGACCCAAAGGGCCATACATGCCTGTATGTCTGCCTAGCACACTCCTACACAGCCTTTTGTGATCTGAAGGAAAGGCCCAGCACCAACAATACGAAGGACTTGGAAGTCTAGTTCTATACAGTGAGGCTCACACTTGCCTGTCTTCAGTTGGTGAACACAATGACTTCATTTTTATTACGGGATTATTTACAAAAAAAAAATAATTGTAGGCTTCGCTCTTCTGAAAGGAGACAGATTTATATCTAGCTGACTATCAACATCCTAAACCAGATGCATGTCATCTCTGATTTTATAAATTATAGCCTTCCTTGTCTCCTCAATTTCTTATTTTCATAGAATCATTTAGGTTCGAAAAGACCTTTAAGATCGTTGAGTCTGACAATTAACTTAGCACTGCTGATTTTCATTCATATTTTCTCCTTTCTTTTTCAGCTTCTTGATTCAGAGCCTATTCTCTACTAGAATGCACCAAGTTGGGGGGGTGGGGAGTGTGGGATGTGGAAAAATCAGTACCACAGGTCCACATCATGTTTTACTTAAAAATGAAGGACTTCCAAGCATGAAGCAAAACACAGGGATCCTCTAGTAGCTACAAAACCTGAAGACAGGTGCTTACAAAGCACGTGCTCTTTTCCCTGTTGAGGGCTGCCTTCTCACAGACACTCATCTGCCTCCAAAGCTTCACCACTCTTTCTTTCCTCGGACTCCTATGTATTGCCAAGACCTTACCTTAGCAGTTTTTGCATAGTAGAGTGTTCGTCCTCGTAGCTTAAAATATCGTCTCTTCCAGCGCTGGAAGGAGCTGGTCTGTTTCATCAGCATCCCCTCTTTTATGATAGTCTACAAAACAACGAGGAGAGAGGGGTGAAACGTTTTACTTTCAGGCATCTTTTATGCTTTCCCACGATGTATCTGTACTAGCACTTGAGATCAATAATCTTAGTGCCCTCTGCTGGAAGCACTTAAATTCATTCAAAAAACCATGCAAATTTAAGATTAAACTGTCGCAACGCATAACCCACACTGAGGTGCAGTTTTATCCTTGTCTCCAGTGCTATCACAATACCAAAAACAATAAATAACTTATGACTGAATGAGCATTTCAAAGTCTAACAATGACTCAGGGAGCATAACAGTTAAACTCAGAGGTCAGATTTCAGTTGCAGGTAATTGTACCTTTCATTTAATTGCCATTTGATTACAAGCACATATACACCACAGTATATCCGTCCCTATTTCCATTTCTTCCTTCTGAAATTATCAGCATCTACCTGGCACAGAGCTGGCAAGCTGCAGGCCCACAGGGTGAAGAGCAAAACTACAGCGAAGAAGGAGCTATATCCAACTTCAGCATTTGGTATTCTTCAGATACTCTTGGCCCTGCCTCAGTACTCTCTGGCTGGCTGCCATTTCCCAGGGCTGGAGTGCCAAAACTGTCTACGCACACTGCCTTTTTTTTTTTTTCCTTAAACTGCTTTATAACTAGATTGACATACCAGCATACGCGGTCCCATATGCTTGCTCACATACTATGCATACATGGAGGTATATATTTAATCCACATGCACTTCATTCTACTTCGTCAAATGCATTTGATTCTTTCACTGAGGACAGATTTTGAATACCAACAGCTACATGAAAATAATCTAAAAAACTGCAGCTTAGAAAGACAAAAGGCAGAAAAGTCTGAGCTAAGGGTTCATCCCCAAATCACTGACTGAAGCTGTTACTGCCTAGGTGCTGCAAATGGTATGTCACACCTCAGTGCCATGGGAAACCTCTCCCCAAGAAACAGCCCTCAGAAACTTCTTGCTGAAAGAGCCCAATGTGATAAACACACAGTTAAAATACAGGAAACAAATGGTCCAACAATCTTGTAAGACAGGTTATTCTGTATCTTGATGCCAGGAAAATGACACAGCTTTAACATACCAGAGGTCTCAGTGGAACTCAGGTTAGTTACAGACTCAGGTCACCGATGAGTATCAATTAATTCAGTGTTAAATGTACACTGCCAGCACTGCCAGGCTACTACAGAGCACAAAATAAATACTCTTACTGATCCACAGGGTTTAGTTCATTTTAGAAATCCTTTCCAAGGCACTAAACTTGCTTTTAAAATGCTATATATATTCCTAATGCGGGTCTTTCCTTTTTGTAACAGCTGCAGATTTTAATACTTTCCACACACACTGGCCCTTGCCAAGCTCAAAGTTTCCTCAAAAAGCACTTGGAAAAAAAACGCTGACTATAAGAAGAAACATCCGTTTGACAATACATGCCTCTCTTCCTAGATTGAGCCATCCTTAAACTGCCCTGAGAGATCACAGGGCCTGGACCACCACGGTGATGCCTCTGCTCATGAATCGGCTGGGGAAGAGTGGGTTTCCACATACCCCCAGATCTGAAGGAGACCTGCTGGCCACAGCAGTCACTATACACCTTCCTCCACCACGTGGGGAAAGAGAAAAGGGTTAGAACTCCCCTGTCTCCTTCAAAAGAAACATCATCTGCCTTGGAGCCTGGGACCTGGCCAACTCCAAGGCTAGTGAACCCCAAACCTCATTGCTCCTCACCGCTGTTTCACTAAGCCCTCTGCACATTGGCAGAAACACCTGTCAGTGCTCAGACAAACACCAATGTAGTGTGCCTGCCTGGTTCAACCAGGAATTGCCAAATCTACGGTATTTCCAGCAGAATGGAAGGAGATAATGAAAATGCATGATCGAAGACTACACGCAAATCGAAAAATGGCCGTCTCCCACATCAGCTCCCCGCAATGCTGAAGCAGTCACCGAAAGACATCTTGGCAACCCGCTTCCACAAGTCACAGCAGGGACACAGCAGTAGGAATACACTCCAAGAAGCCAGCAGGCATCTCTGGGAGTGGCTTTAGGGTCCAGAAGTTAAACACACTATAGCAATACCCAGAAACAAGATGTTAAACTAACTTGGATCTGCTACTATGTAAAGAATCTGAAACTCAGCCATGATCTTAACCTGAAACTTCAGTGTAAGAGAAAATGGAGTTCAAAGACTGACCCAACAGCATCCCTCACTGAAACGACCCTGAAGGCGAGGCCAGAGCTGAAGGCACTCGTGTGGCACTCGTGTGGAAGCAGGGAAGGTGCATTCAGGCTCCTACTCTGCCACAGACTTTTACAAGATCCCAATAAAGCAATTTTCACTCTGCGTGTCTCCATCTCCCACCTGCCAAGCAGAACAACCAGCACTGCCCAACTCTATAGAGTCCTACTAGAATCTCTCTCTCTGGTGAGTTACTTTAACCTCCAGCACCTGAGCATCACAGAGAAATGTAGAGCAACAGGATCTAAATTATCATGCTAAAGAAATCACACATTTCTGCAGTTCACTTTCTACAGGGAAGAAAATAGGAAAGCGGTAAGAGATTTTCCAGATTAAGACAGACACATGGAGTGATTGTCTGCATTCCTTGGACAAAACATACAATTAAAAAATGAGACAGAGAAAGTAGCTACTGAACTCTGCAAAGCCATGAACCAAAGTCAGAGAGGAATTAAAAATCCTGGGGAGGACTTCCAGGATGCAAAACCTAAAGAAACCAAGTCAGCTAGGAGTCCGATCAAAAAATAACAACTTGCAGGAGATTTCAGAGCTCTGTTGCTATGCTTGTTCACAGATACGCTTAAACTGGGGTCAGCCAGAGCCCCGCGGCCCCCAAGCTCAGTCGGCAGCACTCTGGCCGCTCAAACTCACGGCCAGCCCACCACAACAGTAACTCACAGCAAAACAACGCCTCTGCTTTCCCTCGGCTCCCACAGCTCCCGCCTGCCACGCTCAGCTCCCGAGTGGCTCCCCTCACCTCGGCAGGGCTCACTCACCTCTGCACAAGATGTGCATTCCTCCATTCCTCTTTTAAACAGAACAGAACCCTCTTTTTTTTTTTTTTTTTTAACCAAAAAGCAACAATCCCAGAGGTCACCTTGCCCCTCCTTAAGTAGCAGTTTATGCCATTTGCCAGCCTCTATCTATAGAAAACCTCACAGCTACGTAACTCAGACATGAAAGGCCAGTAAGAAGCGAGCTCTCGCATGCACGCACTGCTCAGAGAAAACAAGGCTCTGGTTCAGCGCTGCCCATCTCTGCACGAGAGCGGCTGTTCTATTTATAGGCACACAGCTCAGTCAAGAGTTTGGTGGGTTTGTGCGGAAAGGGCTGGAGATAAGACCAAGATGACTTTATAAAATGATTCAGACATTGCTGCCTTTCTCCTCCTCTATTTTAATTTTACAGCCAAAGGACTTGCTACTTGCAGAGGAACACAGCTGAAGAAAATTAACGAGGGAAAGGACTTGACAGCAAAGTGACACCAAATGAAATAAAGGGGGAGATGAACAGTCGTTTCTGCTCACCAGCCTCTGTAGCTTTTTAAATTGAAGATCCACTCTGATCAGATTACTAGGCATGTAATTCATCAGGACAAAAGTGAAATTACTTCTCCCACAACAAAAAAAAGAGAGTTAAATCTATTTTTAGTGTCATGTATTGGATCCTACAGGAAAAGCGACTGCCCTGAAACATCATGAGGTTTGATTACATGCATCCTATCAAGGATAAATATAAAAACGGTTTGTGCTGGAACTACGCAGACTGCTTTCTATCCAGCCGAGTTTCTCTCCAGCACAGTGCCCTGTGGCATGGCACTCCCTGGGCAGACAACACCGTGAAAAAAGGAAGTGTCTTCTTGGATCAAGCCTACAATGATGTGCTACTAGTTTCAACAGTGACCCCCTTTTATCATATTACAAGACAGTGTGAAAAAGGTTACTGAACAAATGGGCAGTTTAAAGCAACGCTGCACATAGCAGAGAGTCTTAGCGTCTCTGCAAAGAACACAATTAGACAGCTGAAAGGCAGGGCCTAGGAAATTTCTAGCATTTCACTATTTATCTTCGGCCTTGAAGAAAAGCAACTTCCTGCAGAAAAAAGATGCAGTTCACGGTGAGCAATACGCAACCCTCCCCCCCAACTCATCCCCTTTTAAAACTTGACATTTAGGAAGAGAAATAATATGTTCTCAGATTTCTCCTGTCAAAGCGGGTGCAGGCTTTAGGCCTGATCTTGAACTGATGAGAGAAAAGTTTTGCCACTGACCTCAATGGAAATGATTGCAAACAACTCACAGGACTTAATTTAAGGACTTAAGCCAGGGACGGCCTTGTGCTTCACTGCTTCCCCTTCACACAGTCCCACCTTGCAAGAACAAGAAGCCACACGATTAACAGCAGTCATTCACAAAACCAGCAAGACACCGTCGTATTTTTTGCAGCATTACTTGTCTGAGGTGTCTCCATATTCAGTAACCCACAACAGATCAGAGAGCCAGCCTACACAGATTAAATGCTTTCTATACTGATAATGTGCATGATTCTAGTAAAAAGAATGATCACGTCAGATTTCAGCATCCCTTGTTCTCTTGCACATAGCACTGTGAAACACAGGAGTAGCCCATCCTTTCCTGAAGCTTCAGCCTCTTGCCCCATTTGGAAGTAGGGCCCTCGATAGAACTAATTTCCTAATCTGGAAAACAAGACCCTGCTAGCCAGACTGAAGGCGACTATCAACCATACCCAGCTGTCAAGCTGGCAAGTGTCCTTTGGCACAGGGAGGCTCCAAACTGGGTTCGATACAGACAGTGAAAGAACAATGCAACCTATTTTACAGCTGAGATCATGACATATTCTTATGGGCAGTTATTCAGTGCAGCGTATCTGAAATAAGATTTTTCTCCACGGATACTTCCTTCCAGTGCAGAAAAAGAACTGTGTACAAGGTAAAAAGCAAAATCATTCAAAACCATCTAAACAGCAACTAAAGAATCCCAAATACCAAAGTAAGTCCCCAGCATCTGGATTTCTGTTTTCCATGTGTCTTCAGAATGTAAAAACTTCAGGGTACAGACTGTTTCTATTTGTATGTATTATAAAACTTCGAGCAGGGTGCTTATGCCAAACAAGTAACTGACTAAAGAAAGCATCAAATGCATAGAGAAGAGAGAAAACAAAACGAAAAAGCATATGCAGAACTGACAGGCTATCTTTATATATGCTTACTAAGGAATTTTACAGGCAGCTGATCCCCAGGGACCAAGCAACCTCATCTAGTCACTGACTTTGGGTAAGCTGTGGCAAAAACGATGGGAGTAGATCTGCAGTCACTTAAACATGGCAAGATAGTCTTGCCACACTAGGGCAGGTACAAATCCGGAATGCTGTACCTTGTTGTGGGTAGAACGGGTTTAGTAGCTGGTTCCATAAAAGCTCTTTGTGGTCATAAATTTGGAGCTAATAACTATTCAGAAATCAAATGGAATACAGTAAATCCAACAAAGAAACTACAGGAATAAATCTAGCCAAGTCCGTAGAATAAGACATGAAAGGTCAAAAGGCTAGGGGTTAACAAGCTAATCTGAGAGCAACATCCTTCCACCAGACAGTGGTCACACCCTAGAAATTAACTCCAGGAAGCTTGGAGGGGGAAATCTGGATCAGTAGAGCAACTGTAAGTACAGGACACGCAGAGAGCTATACAGATCTATAGGGGAGCACACTACAGGTTGTGTAGTCCTGTTTAGGAATACTACGTTAAATGCAACTGACTCTTGCTGAAGTGAAGACTGCATTAAGATTTCTCCGACTGGTATCAAAAGGGCAAGACATTATGTGAAGTCACTGCAACAGAAAGACTCCAGAAGAGGGGAAAAACAAAAGAAAATCAGAGGTCAGCCGCAGGAGTCAAACGTCAAAATAGAAGCTAGGGCTGTGAGTCAATGATCTAGTAACAGAAGCCAAGCTCTCCACTCCTGAAGGGGGTACTGTCTAGGCTTTTAGTGTACACTAATACCTTTTTGTTTTAATAACCTATGCTTTATAACCTGGGAAGTACCCAAGTCACATTACAGCACAGACCCCTTACACAACCACAGGGGGAAGCCTGCAAAATCTCCCCCAACAACCATCCTCCTCATCCTCCCACTTACTGTACCCTCCAGCTCTGCTGAATTAGCTGGACTCTGCATGCCCAGCGAGAGGCTAGGGGCAGCTCAGCTAGCAGCTCTCATCTCTGCAACTACTACAAGCAGAATTCAGAGCAGCATGCAGCAATCCGTTGATAGCGTCGCTGAGATGTCACTGAAACAGGAAATGCAAGCTTATTCTCAGGATCAGCAGTGAAAATAAAGTACTGAAACAGCACGAGATAGAATCTGCCTTGGCACAGATAAACAAATGCTCAAACACTTAATTCTTCCTCAGTTAATGCTGCAGCTGGAAAATAAAGAACAGGTCTGTGAACCAGCTCCTTTTCAATACCACATTCACCTGCTACTATTGTGGATCATTCTCTTCTAAAAGGGACCAGCATGCATCGACCTGAAGTGAACAAATTAACAAAGAAAAACAAGTTTGAAAGCACGCAGCAAAGTTGTACGTATATGGGAAAGGAAATAAAACATACCAGCATATCATCACACAGCTCCCTGGTAAAATGAGCTCAGTTAGAGCGTTCCAACTGAATTACTTAAAATAGAGGAATACTCTGGTCAGCTACTTAGGAGAATGAAAAACACACCAGTACACTGATTCAGGATGAGTTAGTAGCTGGACAACTCCTGGCACGCTAACTGCTTAAGCCCTCAGTATGCTTTCCATAGGCTTCAGGCATCCTTCCCAAACACATTTATCACAAGAGGGGAACTGAGCACGAAGCTTAAGTCATCCCAGCAAACCATAGCAAAGCTGGAAGATAAGGGTTCAAGTCCATCCACAGAGACAACGAAAGCCAAAAAAAGCAACAGTTTAAAAGCTACCTGAAAACCTTGGAATGGAATAAAATTTTAAAGGGTACTAATTAAATGTGAACTTTATACGTTTAAGGAAAAACACAAAAAATATGCTGTTATTTTTTCTACCATCCGAAATTACACATACACAACTACATCCCTTCCTTAGGGCATTTTCCCCATACACAAAACATGTCAAAACACACTACCTGCTGTGAAACCTTCAGCTCCGAGACATGCCTGTCACACAGCTATGCACTAGCACCACAGAAGCCCCTGTATCAACTCAGCAGCACACAGCCCTGCTGCTGAAATGCAGCAATATAAAGTCATTTTGAATCACAGCATTGTACACAGAACCCTCTAATGCTGCAGCCTGTACCACTAGAGCTTAAGTAACACTCTTATTCATTCAGAGAGCCCAATTATTACCAAAACCCACCACTGCCCATCTAAGCCCACCCAACCACTTCACCGGCAGGCAGAATCAGCCAGGCACTTACCATTGCAGCATGTCAGGGCCATTTGGTATGAAAGTATCAGGCTGGGTAGGTGCAATCGGTGCTATTACAGGAATAGTGAACGTAAGGGAAAGCACATCCAGAATACAGCTGCGGATCTCATCCTCATGATCATAACCACTCCATCCTTCCTATACTGCTAAATGTCAAGGAGATCTTGGCCAAGTAGGAAGGAAAACCCAGCAGAAAGTACTGGTATGAGAACTTCAGGACATGGGAGAATGAAAGTTATACCTTGAGGAAGAAAACTGAATCCTCTGCCTTTGTGTCGAGGAGGCTGAGAGAACGACAGCTTCCTCCCACTGTGTCTGGATTTCCATCAACTCTGCTACTGAATTCTGCAAGGAGCCTTATTTAGTAGTGGCTGGCAGATGCAGGGCCAAATCCTGATCCTTTTACTCCAGCTGGTATTCCAATAGGACTACACTGTTGAGAGCAGAAAGCGGCTTTTGGCCTTCAGCCATTTAATTAATACTTAAGGTATCTCAATTTATTTTTATCTCATCTGTTACAATTGTTGTTATCAGATTTTCCATATTTATGTATTAAACAACCTATGCTTTTAAGTTTTTTTTTCCTTATCCATTTAATGTAGTTTTTAAAGGATACTCCAAAGTTTTTAAATTTGTTTTTCCATTTTCCCTGTTTTAATGTCCTGCAAATACCTTTGACCATGCCAAGACATCTTGATCAGCACCAGCAACAACAAGGAAGATTAGTACAGCTCTGGGAACACCGTTTTGTTAACTTTCAGCTAAACAGAACAGAATGGGCTGCCATTGAGTTCCCAGAATACTGATTTTTAATAAAATCTCAGTAACTGATCTACACGTTCTACAAAAGTGCTCTGACCTGCCTTGGCAGAAAATGGTTTGAAAAGCAGGCAACACGCCCTCCCTGTTTTATCACTCAAATTTCTGTCTTTCAAGAACCAGCAAAGGCGGCTGTCCCACGGATCAAAACATTACCCCAGAGCCTGCAACACCCGCCTTGGTTCCTGACTCCCCCAGGGAATGCCCTATGCAATTTTGTGCATTTGATACAAGAAGCATATATTTCAATTTCCCATATGGGAAACCGGTGGTATCATCTCTCCCCGCCAGAATATTACATTGCTAAATTTATTAAAACTTGCAAGACTCAAATACAACGTGCTTGATGCTAACATTATGTAATCAAGATGGTGTTTCCTTTTTCAAAAAAAGCAACCCACAGCATCAGAACAGGTATCACATGTAAAACTTTCTAATTTAGCGGTGAGACTGTGAGGAAACAAAGATTTACTCTAAACCCAAATGGAGTAACTGGGTATTAATCAATTACCTAACTCAGCAGTGGTAATTTTTTAGCCAGGCAAGCCACCTTTTTCCTCTCTGGATGAAAGCAGGGCAGCAGGTTTTGGACCTCCTCCTCTATATAACTGCTTTCCTGTCCACGTGTAGTCCAGGGACAGCAGCTGGCAAGCGCTGTACCCTGCTGAAGCACTGGACTGCTGCTGGTGGAGGTGCAGCACTACTGAACCCAGCACGCATAATAAGCTCACTGCTTGCTGGAGTGCTTCAAATAAAATGCCCGAGAAGGGACCATGAAAGGTGGCAGCTGACGTGGATCACTGCTGCTGCCTCAGCTATCTGTCTGCCTGAAGCTGAACTGTCCCTGGGTAATGGTCCCGCAGGGCTGCAAAGCCAAACAGAAGCATTTTCCTTAAGAGACACTTACAGAAATTCTTAGTGAAATAAAGCAGTAACTACTTAGTAGGGGAAAAGCAGGGAAGAAATGGTTTAAGTGGAGAGCCAATAAAAATTCCTTTAAATAATGGTTTCTGCATTTGAAACCTTGAAGAGATGTATTCCAAAGGGTGCTTTTCACTTGGACAGTATTTTGCCCTGAAATTTCTGCTGCTGCTATGACACTGTCTAGTGGAAACCTTAAACTTTCAAGGAAATAGGGAATACAAAACCCTCTCTTTACCTCACTTCTGCTTTCTCTTAACTATGCAGGCGAATCTGCTATTTTAGAAAGAATCACACTCAACTTGTAATTAAAGAAGGTGAAGTTTTGCAGTGTCTTACATGGTATACTGGATTTTCTAATCAGGTAATCTGGAGAGAGACATTTTACAGTTTTCATTTATAATCCAGTACTCTGAAGCAAAATATCAATGATTTTTTTGTAACAACAGGTTTTGGGTAGGTGAATATTTGACTCAGTTTTATTTAAAAAAATAAAAAAAACTTTTATAATACTCATTTTATTTTGTCTCTAATTTTATTTGAGAGAACAATTACTAGCCAGGCACGGTACTTTTTAGCAATGCGGTCTAAGTAAATCCACGTTCTCAAAGCATGCAAAAGTTTAATGTTAGCTCTTTAGTTCCTGGAACCTGAACTATAGTTAGAACGAATGAGAAAAGCTACAAGTGTGTGTGGTTTTGTGCTTTGTTTTGTGGTGTTGTTTTTTTTATATATATCTAAAAAAAAGGAAGTAACAGCTGTTGCTTTCACATAGCATCCAAAACTCTCCAGCAGCGAGGCAAACTTACAGTACACCAGTGGTAACATAGCTCTGGGAGGCTTCCCAAATTTTGTCAAAACAGATGAGTCTGACAAGCATGCAAAACATAACGTAGATTGAGTTAAGGGACAGAAACATTCTTACAGCTGTGTACCGTAGCCTAATGTCCTACCTTTTTCCTTAGTGCTCAGAGAAGGAGCTAGTTTGTTCTTGGTGTTAATCCAAGAAAATTCATGTCCTTAAAACCTTTGCTCGAGATGTTCAGTTTCAATTCAATCACAAGGACTTCTCTTTTGCAACACTGATCTCTTTTTAAGTGACGAACTTCCAGTTTCGACCTGGACTAAAGCATAAGCCACTACAATTTACACCATGTGAAGCTCCTAAAATCTCCTCTTTTAGACACCCTGTTAGAAGGCAGCACAAAAAAACCCACCAGCATTTTAATATGTTTTAGTGGAAGATGCCACAGACAGAACACGAATTAAGCCATAAATTCCTGAATATCCCCTCCTCATTTGTTGCATATTTCTTTTACATTGCCTCTCTGTTGAATCACATTGCTTATCATAATATTTCTTTCAATATTTCTATCAAACTAATAAACTTCTCCATTTGCTCACTCCAATCTCATCTCAGAAAACCTTAAAACATTTGCCCTCCAGAAATAAAACCAGCACTTCTTTACCTATAAAAAGGACATTTTATCTATTAGGCAACACAAGAAGAAACAAAATGAGCTTTCTGCAGTTGCTCACGCTGCCTACCATATGTTTGAGAACTCAGTTTTAGTCTGCTTTGAAAACATGCAAAAACAAGGGAAAACATTTTGTTTCCTCCTGTTTTTTCTTGCCCGTACACTTCAGAGTGGCTCCTAGACCTCAAACCTACTAAGCAGAAAGAGAATCATAACCTCCCATAGTGCGAAAGTTATCTACACCACAGACTGCTACACAGCACAGAAATCGGAAACTCGCTAGTTCAGATACTGAACAAAGTCTGTTCACCGCAGCATAAAGCTCAGTGCCAGTTAATTTATCCTGCTTTTCATGGTATAAATTAACCTGATGTATCTCTGCTACTGTAGCTAGACAGCTTCCAGTATCCCAGAAAGTTTGGAGAGCTGCTCGCCCTGTTTGCAACTCTGTTGAAATATATACTGCAAACTTGTCTTAAACAGTTCAAGGCAATGATAAACGGTTACAAAACCTAAAATATTACAGAGATATTGTTCATAAAAGTGAAGAGACATTAGACTGTATTAGTCTAAACAAGAAGTCCTCCTGAAGCCACCCAAGGACGTTGCTGAAATCCTGTCTGGTAAATAAACTTAGATCTCAAAGCTGGCAGGCTGGAAATCACACCCAGCTGATGAATGAAATGAGAAGATGGCCTGTTCATCCACTCTCCCGCCTTCTGAGGTTTGTAATGTGATGCTTGCAATGAAAAAGGTCCCGTGCAAAGGAAGAAGCGTGCTTCACTATCAGAGCCCACAAAAGGAGCAGTACTCCTCTGTTTCACACCCTCATCTCCTAGGACCGTTTTTGATATTACTGTGTCTTCATCCATGCCAGGTGACAATGGAGATGACATTACCGCTTCAGCTGATTCCAGCTGAGTCCTCCACACTGCTTAGAAGGCAGCAGTGAGGCTTCTGCTGTTGCCTCTCCTCACACACATCATCCTTCTCTTTATTTATTTCATCTCCTTCCTAATTCCCATCTGTTCAAAAATACTTGATCTCAGTTGACCAGGTTTCTCTATTTGCACCAATGCCAGCAGCTAAAAGCAGTGTACTATGAAGCCTGATGCCGGTACAAGTCTGACAGGTCTCCAAACAGCTGATCGAGCCCTCTGTGCAGCCTCTACTTCTTTCCCAGCTGAGCCACCAGAGTTACACTACCAGCTAAACCTGATCATATGAGGTTTTCTTCCTTCCCCAGAATAATCATTAAGAGACTGCTAAACATACTTCTCTTATACCTTCTTCTCTTACTCAAAATTTTTTTCTAGCAAAACCCAAGTCCATTAAAAGGTAGTACTTCACTTTCCAAAGACTTAACTTTCTGCTCTTCCTTCCCCTGCCCTGTACCTTCACAAGATTTGCCTTCAGACACTGCACGTTGAAGTCACGGTACCTATATGTCCAAACAATTCTATCTGCCCCACAGTATTACCACGCCAACATACTTCAGTCAAACACAGTTGGGCAACCTGTGGACTCAGAAACAAGTTCACTGAAGTTTTAGGGTCTTGTAAGCAAGCAGCTTTATCTTACAGTTTCTTGGGAAAACACGTGACAGGACCAAAGGAAGAAAAAACGTATCTTCAAAGTGTTTGTGACTGTGACAAACAAGTAAATTCTGAGGAACTCCATGGCTAGAGCAGACTTCACTCGAGCTGTGATATAACAGTAAGCTTCCATGGTGATTTAACTGTACTTACAGGCACGGTCTTGAGCTAACTACTGCAAAAGATGTGGTTAGAAGAGATTTATATCCTCAGGGCGCCGTAAAAGTCTGCTTGCATCTCTTACTGTCACTCTGACAGACCTGTCCAACAGCTTCTACAGCTTATGGTAGTCTGCACTCTTGTCATTCAATAGACAAATTCCAAATTAGGTTTGCCTTTACAGAGGAAGCACGCTCACCCAAGTCTCTTCAGAACTATGATTACTCACAAAGTTGTCTTTGCTCCTTGCCCTCAGGGCAAGGAAAAAGTATACATGCAGCAGCATTCAGAACAGATGATGACAAGGCAAAAAGACATCAACAAGTAACAAAACAAATCAATTTTTGATATCATAATACCTGGGCTTACTTGGAAAATCTGACACTGTTTAGCTGAAGGTCTTCTGCAGATTAACACACAGGAGGCTTAACAGCTGTAGACAGTATCTGTTTATAATCCTTGTTCTTAATATGTTTATGTTCATGTAGTACAAGTGGCTGGCTTAGGCCTTTTCCAGCCATACTGACGCAGGAAATGATGTAAACCAAGGCAAATAATTCAGTAGGGACATGGGGATGCATTCTGATGTATTCAAAGAAAAGCAAAATCCAATGCACCTCGTACCTTAGCATGTGCAACCTACGGCTGTAAGCATGAGTTCCCACTCTGGCACTGAGGAAGTCATTGCTCTTGCTCTTATCACAGAGACCACCATTAAAGTCAGGCTATAGCATCCTTCCTCCCTTCCCGCATGGGACCCCAGCCACAAACGGTATTAAGAAATCACAAGGTTCATCCAGTCTCCAGCAAGACAAATTTCTGATGTTCAGCACCCTGTGTGCCAAAAAAGATCTCAAAAGGCTTATTCTTTTCATAAGAGATTAACAGACTAGATCGGGTCACCTGGTGCTACAGCACAGCTGAGATATGCTTGATACACAAAACACCAACCCATTTAGAGGGCTTCATCGTTTCCTGTTGCGGCCAAAAGAACCACCTCTTACACAGCCCAGACCCTCAGTGCCTTAACTGAAGAAGTCCGTGACAGTGGCAGCAGCGCTTCGCAGACAGAGGAAGCAGCCCCACCATGTGTAATGAGGTAAGCTTGTGGTCCTCACAAACGACCGTACTTTGTCATGGGGGTTTTCAGAACTATGACAAGCAGCAGAATGATGATACATTGTGTTTGGAAGCAGGGCAAACTAGCCAGCATAAAACAGATCTCTATGAATAAGGTTTCAGACACTGCATCATGCAGACACATTTATTCTCCTTCGCTGCGAATACAAGATAAGCAACACCAAGCTAGCAGCATCAGCCTTTTGCATCCACACAGCAGCAACCGTGCTTGCCCATGCTTCAGAGACAACAGGAAGGTGATGGCAGAATAACTAACCTGGTACTTCTAAGCAGAAACCTATCACACAACAATCCAAGAGTTACACAGGATTTTAATGGCTACAAAGAAAAATCATGCAGCTATAGTAAAAATAGTACAGAAGAGGGCAACTCCCTATGGGTGGTTCCTAGCCTTAGGCTGAAGGAAATCTTCGCATCTTCTCTTACAGTAACAATACAGAGGAACTACAGCTGTAGTTGTAGTTGCAGAATACTGTTACTGCTCCTAAAAATGGCGTTATTGTTCCAGAACAAACCACAGAGGGGTAAAATCTGACGGGGCCAAGGGCATCAGGGTTGAAAGGATTGCTACCTGACCAGGGAGGTGAAGCAGGGCAGAAAAAGCTGGGAACAAAGACTAACAAGCCCCAAGACCACCGTCTGACCAGACAGAACTAAACATCTCTGTATAGCTACAGAAAGGAAAACCAGCGCAGTACAAGATAGGGAAAACTGGGATGCAACCATGAAAATGATGGCAAGATGCTGAAGCAGGCACACACTGACTCAAAGTGATAACAGTGAGGGCTGCACCTTTCAGAACACAGAGCTCTGAATAGGAGACAATGACTTGTGCTGTGTCCAACAGGGCCACAGGAGGTGGGGGTAGGAAAGCGATAATGGGGGAGGGCACAACGTGACAGGGAGATACGCCTGGGCTACGCGGGGGCCCTCAGGGAAGGCACAGGAAGGTGCAGAGAGAGCCTCTGGCAACCCTGACATGGGGGAAAAAAGGGGAGATGCAACTTCTGGGAGTGGGGAGTAACAGTATTGTCTTTAGAGCTCAAATATCAGGTAACGGGGAGGGGGGTGGCACTGGGGAGCAGGAACTCAAATCTGACTTCCATGACTCCAAGAAAATATTAGAGGGCAGCCTAATAACGGGAAGAGGTAAGGCAGGGTCCTGCTGTGCCTGGGCACGCTGGTCACTGTTAGGATAGAGAAGCTCCCTGGCGGGTCTGGACCTGGGCACTGGGCAGAAAGTGGTCTGAGCTGGGCTGCTGGGCAGGGGCAACTGGGGAGGTTCTGGGCTGCTGGGCAGGGGGAACTGGGGAGGTTCTGTGAGGCAGCCTGGGGATGGTACCTGCTGGGGGCAATTCCAGGGCCCCCCGACAGCAGTTTGGGGCTCACCGGCAGACACTGAAGGGCATTTAGGGGGTAACTGCTAGCAGACACCTCAGAAACAGTTTGTTACAGGAATCCCTGAGGAGCATTTAGGGGTTCGCGAGCTCATGCAAAGCTGCTGGGGTGGGGGGTGCTGTCAGCGGGTCTCTGAGGCACGGTCTGGGGCTCGCCAGCACATCCCAGAGGGACATCTTGAGGGGGGGGTCGGAGGGACGGATCGCCGACAAGTCCCTGAGGGGCGGCGGGGGAGGGGGAGCGCGGGAACGGGCCGGTCTGGGGGGTCCCGGCAAGCGAGTCGGGGGGCTGGCCGGCAGGTCCCGGAGGGGCGGGCTGGGGGTCGCCAGCAGGTCCCGGTGGGGCGGTGTGTGCGTGAGGCGGCCGCCGGCAGACCCTCAGGGGTAGCTGCGGGAGTGGGGGCGTCACCAGCAAGTCCCTGAGGCGCAGGGCGGGCAGTGGGTGCAATGCCCGGCAGCTCCCTGAGGGCTGGGCTCGAGGGGGTCCCTGGCAGGCCCCCCACGGGGGGGGGGGGGGGGGGGGGGGGGGGCGGGCAACTCCCAGAAGGGCGGCCCAGGGTGGCCGTGCTGGGCGGGAGGGGGAGGCGGCGGCGGCGCTGAGGGAGACGCGGAGGCAGAGCCGGCCGCAGCGCTGCCGGAGCCCGAGGCCCTGCCCGCAGCCCCCGCCCGCCGCACGCACCTTCTGGCGGATTTGCCCGGACGTAGAGACTTTACGGATGAGTTTCTGCGGGGAGCCCGGCTCCTGCTCCGGTTCGCTGTCCGACGATTCCTCCGCCGCCGCGGGGCTGGCGGCGGCGACCGCCCCGGCCTGGGGCTGCGCGGCGCCCGCCGCCGCCATGCTGCACGGTGCGGCGCGGCCGGCGCCCCCTCCCGCCGCGCGCCGCGCTCTGCACCCGCCCGCTCCGCCGCTGCGGCGCCCCCTGGCGGGGAGCGGAGGGGAACGGCCGCGGCGGGGCGGGGCGGGCACGGCCACCTCCTCGGCACGGCACGGCCCGGCCCGGCCCGGCCCGCGGCCCCAGCTGCGAACCGGCCCCAGCCCGCCCACCGGGCATCGGCCACACTGGCCCCTCCTCGGTCCAAGCACCCCCGTGGCAATTTGAAGCTCGAGAAAAGGGCTTCAACTGACGGATAACGTGAGCCCAAGAGCTTGAATCTCGGGCCTGATTCTCACGGTTGTTTCCAGCACTCCGGTTGTTCCTCTGGGTTTAATAAAAATCCTGTGGGTAAACCCTCCTCCCCCCAGGGTAAGCCCTGCTGCACCCACCTCCCTCACAAACAGGTGTCCCACCCGTCCTGCCAGCCATAGGGGCTCCCGCTGCCACACGCCGCCTCAGTTTTCAGGACAGAAACGCTCCGGCCTGACTGGGCCTGGGCCTCTCCCCACACCGTCCCTCCCGCGCCCGCCGGCCTGAGGTAACGGCCAAACCGCCGGCACGGAGTGTGTCACCTGCACCATCCCCACCCTGTACAAGGGGAAAACGCTTGTCACCAAGTCAGTCCCGTCACAGAGGCCGCGTATTTGATAAAAGCTGTGTTCAAAAGCGGCAGTTTCAGTGATGCCATCACTACCAGAGTGCGTCCCTCTCTGGGAGCGGGCAGGTGTGCCCTACGTGGCGTCCCACTCCAGCGTTGCTCCCCCAGCCATGAATACGAGTAGCAGGTGTGACTTGGTGGAACATCAACATAACATCAGAAGCAGAGCCAAAGATCAAAGGCAAACAGTTCCAACTAGAGACCTCTTTTCTGCTGCCTGAAGGGCAGAAGAATGCAAGCCCAGCCTGGCCTGCAGGACAGGGAACTGAAGGAACCAGCAGAAAGCCCTTGCTCTCTGAGAAAATGTCCAGCATGGGCTAAACAAATGGTCAATGTCTTTAAATGCTTTCCTAAACCCAGGCAAAAGAACAGATTTAATAACCATTTCGGCTTCTCCCCATTGCACGGCAGAACATACTGCAATTTTGTTACGCAGTTAGCTTACAGAAGGCATTGCTGCAGGGGAGTTTGCAAGTCAGACAGTGACAGAGGCACCTCACAAAGTTGACATAATAACAATAAAAAAAAAAAGCCTCCAAGTTTACTACTCCCACACTTACAGGTCCCATAGCCAGGAACACTGAAGGAAACACCTCTGTGGAGGAAGATACACTTTGAAGCAAGACTGGAAGACTGTGCCCCCTCCTCCTCTTAGCATCCTTAAAGCATTTCCTGAATACCAGCTCTCCAAGACCAGCATATTTGCAAACAGCCATTCATTCAACCTTACCATACCCGTGTGTTCTTCTCAAGCTGCCAAGAAATTAGTAAAAAAAAATACCAGGGCAATCATTAGAAAAACCTTCCCAGAAATCCAGGTGCAAATGCCTAACCCTTCCCCCAAACCCAAAGTTGAAATTACACAGAAATTATACTGACCACAAACACCCGAAAACGGCTGCAGGGTTTCTTCAGCAGCAAAGCATACAGCACTTAGGAAGAACAGAGCAAACATACTGCCTCTTGCAATTTCTTCTAAGGTGAAACAGCTGTGACTAATGGAGCCAAAACCACTGACAGACAGGTGGCATTAGGTGAGAGCACTGATGAAACTCTGAAATCAGCTGTGGTCTTAATTCACTGCTTTCAGCATCTTAATCAAGACCAGTTCACAAAAGCAAAACAGGCTTTACTTTTAAGCCAACCTATTTGTGTTAGAGGCCAGATACAAAGCTGTTTGGTTAAAGCCTTTGGATCACCTGTAAAAGCAGGGCTTGTAACCATGATGGTGTCAGTAAGAATAAACAGACAAGCTTCTCAGAAAATGAGGCCTGTATATAGAACAATTCTGCAGAAATGCCAGAGCACAGCCCACACTTTTCTCCAAAACAAGCTGCTTTGGCTTGTTGCAGTTATCAATAGCAACCTGAGCCCGAGAGTGGGCAAGCTCAGCTCATGCAGCCTCCGCAGTCTGAAGCAGGACAGAAGCACAACGCGCTCACAGCGGGCTTTCACCAGGAGTCCCGCTCCCGCTGGGGGAAACAGACATCTCAAAAACGTCTCCCTCACTTTCTTCTCTGTTAAAAGCACATCACTGTTTGCTAAGATACAAGTGGGAAGCTCTTAATTCTGTTTTCGGGTGCGTAGGGGTGGGAAACATAAGTTTATAATATTAATAAATGTAGGCTCTGCAATCAGACCTTCCAGGAGAATTTAAACTAGGGACATTGACAAGCAGACTTGGAGCAAAAACAAGGAAAAGAAAGCACCAATAGTTTTACATGCAAAATGTAATTAGCTGATGCAACTTCAACCAAAATCTACATGAGATTTAGGAAAGGATGCAACATTTACATGGATAATGAGAATATCCAGATCAACATGAGAGAACAAAGTTCACAAAATACAATCTCATTTCTTAGAGCATAAACTGACCTCTGGCAGCTGGATGTTGGAAAAGGCTCCTCAGGGCAGGCTGCCCCATAATTTCCTCCTTAATTTTACTGCACCCTCCTTTAAAGGACTGTTGCACACAGGAAACTAGATTAAATACAGGATCAGTCTGGACTAGCAGTTCTCACTGTTTGGGGTAGTATATAGGGAGCTTTGTTAAGGAAGTCATGGACAGTGCAACATTACTCTCATCTTTAATAACGTGGTGGTTAAGCACATTGCTTGAAAGCTAACATTGTATCAGCATAATAGCCGGTGTGGAAGATGACTTGCAAGACATTTAATGGTACAGAAAGTGGATGTAAGCCACACGGGGACAGTGCAAGCACTGCAAATATTCACTAGATGAGTTTGGTATAGCATAAACACAAAAGCAACCAAAAGGAAATAAAATCAGTTTTGTACAGTCTGCCGAGAAACTTTGATGAATCACCAAAGGCTGCAAAGCCAGCCTTCCAGACTAGGATTTGGTTCACTAGCATTTCAAAGTTAGAGACCCTTTGACACCGAGTAAGTCTGGGCAGCCTGCACAGATCATCGTTGAAGCCTTCATCAGTGGTGCAAGCAACCAACCTTTTTATTACATAGCCCTGACAGCAGAAGTCATGACATGGCAGCCCTCTGGTAGCTCGAGTAAACATCAGGTTTTGAGTTTGCTACATTCTTCTAGAGCTGAAACTTTTAATAAGCAATAGAGATTCATGATTTTATGTCCACTGACCTCAGGGCTGATCCCTGAAAGACCACGTATGCACTGAGAACATGCAGTTTACTAGAAGCCTGGGTCCTAAATTTCTTGTTGATGCCAGGCTACATCGCTTCTCTGGCAGCTTGTTCTTTTAATCATCATTTGAGAGTGTATTCTTGTCTTCATCATCAAGCATATCTTTTAGCTGTTGACGAGCAAACTCCTCAAATACCAACTCTGCTTCACTGAAATGGAAGAAACACAGGTCTTTCAAAATGATGTTAGCAATTTTTAATTTTTTTTATACCAGCAGACTAAAGGAGTTAAAGGAGACTAAAAAGACTACAGGAGGAGGAAGAGAAGCCTGGAGCAGACTCTGGTAATGTTTCCTCTGTCTTCAAAGGGACTTGGATCACATTCTCATTGGTGGTATTCTAGCTAGTATGAAAAGCAGTTGACTGAGCAAGTCAGGACACAAACTGAGGAGGTTTTAATCTGTACTGAATCACATCCATTGCAGCTAAATATTTACTAGCTAGCCGAGTAGACTGCAGCCTTGAAAGGGTCTTTGTCTAGAAATAAAATGTGAAACCTTTAAACCTTATTCCTTCTGTACTAAAATAGGGGCACATGGTCAAATCTATTGAGTTTCTGAAACTTAGAGCTACAGAGCATGAACTGACCACAAACACACCCCTCCCTCCAACCATAAGGCAAAACATGTTCTCTTGAACTAGTTTCACACGGTCGGTCATTGCTGTTCAACTGATAGCAGTAATTTGTCAAGCCACAGTAACTCACCCACTTTGGATTTGGGCTTGTATTCTGTGAACCCTGGGGGTTTTCAGACAGTTTTGAGGAGGTTTTTTTCCAAAGAGTTAACGCACAACTGCAGCTAGAATGTGAAATATTAAAGGAAACCTACCCATCCTTCCCTGCAGTCATCAGCATGCAATAAAAAAGGAAAAAAGACACACCAAGCAGTTAGAACAGTGGGTGCTAAAACCAGCAAAAATTTATAACAGTGACAAGCGGTAGGATTTGCAGCAATACAAGGAGGATTCCAGAAAGTTTCAAAATGTGCATACATGCACCTTAGGAAGCAAAACTTGATCTCCCAAATGGAAAAGCACTCTAGCAACATTGCCTAAGACTCAGAAGGGCTGAGAAACAACGACAGGTTTTCCCATTCGTACTTGCTAGCGGTCACAGCTGTGAGAGACATCTGTGCACACACTTCTACTCAGAGATGACAGTGTTTGCGTGCCATAATGTTAGTCTTAATTGGTCTGTCACTGTGATTTAAGTAGTCAGCTGATGAGAAGATGATGTTCTTGTTCAATAAACATGAAGGTATTAAAATCAGAGGTCAGAATACAGAAAGCCATAGGCGATGTCTCATTAGATAGGTTTGTGCACTTGAGGCAATACCCCTGATTTAATCTTTCCTTAAATATAATCCCAAGGCTTTTCGCACTTGTGTTTCTTTTATGGGATCTTTGCTAGCCACACCATAACAAATCCTGCTTGCTAGCAGGATTCCTTGGAAGCTGCTTCAGCACAGCCTAAAATAAGCAGAACAGACTGTATTGCAGTGATGAAATGGGGGAAGGGATTTTTTTTGTTCTCACAGTTACTTTATCTTTAGCAAGCAACATTAACTTCACTGGCTTGCATCTCATGAGTTTAAGTCAGGGAGCAAAGCACACCTAGGCCATCGTTCTACAGAAGTTGTAGGGATCCAGGATGCTTCAGGGATCCAGAGAACTCACCACCTGGAGAACTCCCACCCACAATGCACACTGAAATCAAGGGCAACAAGTGGCAACGAGCACTGCTGGAAACATCAGCACTGAAAGTGTGCTAAATGGGGCCACTCCAGTCAAAATGCCTGGAAGGCTGGACCGTGTAAAGGCACTCATGATGGTCTCCATCCAGACTCTGAAAGGATGGTTTCCTCTCCTCACAGAAGCCCAGCTGAAATCTGGAAAGTCTCAGGGCATGCACGCTTGACTGAAATGGATTTAAAATTAAATATTTAGAACTTTTTAAGTGTCCAACACATAAAGCATCATTATAATTTCATTTTTCCTCCAATTTTTATTCTTTAAATAGCCTGCTCTCTTTCCCCACTTTGAAGTACATTCATTACTATGGAAACAGTGACATCAATGATGTGGGTGAAGCTGAGTGAGGTACCCACCAATGTGGTTTGAAGCCAGTTTTACAAAATGGGTTGAGGGGGGAAAACAGATGCTGTTTCAGTTGAGCATATGCTTGACTGTCAGATAAATGATTACTGAATCAATACATAGGTAGTGTGGCAGTAGAGAAACACTTATCCTGTAACTCAGATTAAGATTACATTTGAAGATGCACTACTTTACCTTCAGGCTGCTATACTGTATCACATTTAACTGTTAAATGGCTACTTTTGCACCCCCAGGCAGGAGTCAGGCCCACTCCACAGGGTTCACTTGCTCTCCGGTGGCTTATTGAATATTATAACATGGAAAAATTCTTGGGAAGCTGAAAAATGGGTAGACTTTTTCTTTTTTTAACTGTCATGCCAGCAATTGTTTTGAGAGTTGGGATGGGAGGGGGCTGTGTTCAAGCATCGATGAGGCTCCAGAACACTCTCTGCAGAGGGTTTTCTGTAAGCTTTTATTATGCAGCCACAGAAATGATTTCATATAATTAAAGTTGTGGCATATGGTCATTTTCATTATAAGCTTGCTTTTAACCTCTGTTAACTTGGGGGGGGGGCAGGGGGATGTAGGCTATGTTATTTTTCAAGATATTCAAGTGCTTTACATAGTCACTCATTTCTGAAAGTTACACCACCAACACAGGGCAGGTAGAGCTTTACTAGTAAAGAGACAGAACATTCATGGGTTTCTTGAAACCAGCCCTTTCGTGCAAGTTTAACAAGGGAGCAGACAAATGACCGTGTTTTGGCTGTTGTTCAACAAAAAGGACAGTTTCCAAGACATAGGCTCACAAATGTAAAACATCAGGGGAAGGGCAGGAAAACCCCAGACCAAAGAACTCACGCTGAGACCACAGCCTTAAGAAAAACCCAGCAGGAGCTGCTGGGCTAACTGCTGACTGGGAAAGGTCTTGGAAGCATGAAGAGACACAGCCCAATTTTAATCTATCTTTAAAAGCAACAGATCTCTATAAGTTTTTGTCAACAGGCGGAAAAGACAGACTGCCAATGAAACAGGAGCTGCTTTGCCTAAAAATAACCCCCTGTGAACCACATGGGTCCAAAAATGGTTGCAAAACCAGCACACATGAAACATGCAAATGCTGGCCTACAAGGAGTCCAAGACAAGGAAGCCATAAATAAACATGGGAAAGGAAAGGTAGCAAGTCATTCCTTTTCTGTCTCCTCCAAGCACAGAAAAGAAAGATCAAGCAATCTGCAATAGCCATGGACTCTGACAGATCTACTTTTTCCTGAGTGATGAATGCTTCAGAGCTCGCGCACAGACAAATAAAAAGGGCAAAACAATCTGCTGTGAAATAAAGCACACAGCAGCTGGTCACGCTTGCCCCAGTTTGGCCCCAAAAACATTAAACCATGTTCTTGAGAAGCTTCTCTTTCTGAGGTTCTCTACACTCAAATCAGCCCTGCATGATTAAATATAGTGATGCTCTACATGTCTTATTTACTTTTGCCATAAATCACTTTAGCTAGAGAAGGGAAAAGGATATTACCCCACTGCAATGAATAAATAAAAATACATGGCGTTTTTTAATCCCACTTTAGCTTTGAATCTGTAAGATGGTTGCTTTGACTTCTTTCCTTTCCCCCAGCTGTATCTTAAGATGAAGTGACAGTCAAGTAAGCAGGGAGGTGCAACAGGCAAACTGGTTACTACTGACTCATCAGTAAAAACAAAAGGAAATGGAAAAAGAAGATAAGGAATGATCTCAAAATTCCCTATGCATGCACCCCTGCCTACACCCACTGTAGAGGCTGCTGAACAGGCCGACAAAGAAAAATTCCATCTTTTGGGGCCTTTGAGTGTCTAAACACTGTTTGTTGAAGCTCCATCTCTGCAATTAAGTCTTGATTTGCTTTATTCCCAATTAAATGGTATTTCACTAATGAAACATATTTCTCAGAGTTTACGAACAAAGGTGGTAGAATCAAAATTTTTTAAAGCATGAACTTGCAATTGGGAAAAGTGATTAGGCACGGTGCACGGAAAACTACCAGCCAGTAAAGTTGGAAAGAGTTTTTTAGTTTACCAGCTTCATATGGGAGACTGTTTTATTCCCCATAATGAGCTCAGACAACCACATTCCAGCACAGTTTTCAAGTCAGCTATGCAGGCTTCAGAGGAATTTTGTTGTGTTACACGATCTTTTTTTAAGAAAAAGCAATTATTTCTCAAGTTAACCATTTGTAGGGCTTTCCCATGGGATAGCTCCTGAAACTACCTGTATTGTTTCAGTTTATAAGAAACCTGCAATTTCCATTTATACAAAATGCATGAACCATAGCTGTCTTCTGACAGCAAGCTCCTAGAAGACTTTGATGTAGCAAACAATACGTGGGCTGTGCCTTTGGTAAGAGGATGTGTTGGGGGAAGCGATCTGAGAAATATTGCAGTTCTCCATTTCCCCTGTAAAGTCTTCTGCCCACATCCTTTTGAGCATACTATATAAAGGAGTATATCAGTCGTCCTTTGAAATTATCTTAAAAGGGAGAACTGACTTCCATTTTTCCTCATATTACAAATGCTTCTGCCAGAATTATCTGCCTGAAGCATAAGTAACAAAAAGAGAGTTGCAGCATTGTTAACACCAAAAACCATCATGTAAAAAAAATTCACACCATTCTAAAACTGCACAATTCTTTGCAGTTGTCTAAGGCTTTGGATGATCCTTGTTTGGAGCTTTCAAGCTTTTCTCTGTGCCCATGGGGGCTCCCCTGTGCAGCCCTGAGCACCCCCAGCAGCACCTCTGCCCTGAGGGGCTCCCCAGGGCCACTGGATGGCCCTCACAGGCCACCGCGGCCATCGGGGTGGCCCCAGCCCCTCGTCAGGCTCCTGGGCAGGGGCACTGCTGCAGGGAAGTCTGAGAAGTGCTTCAGTATGTACAAGCTACCAGAAGAGACAGAAGACCCTTGGCCGAACCCACCTGAGATCACCATCAAGCGTGCGGCAGTGTCAGTGCTTTGCTGGCAGAGCTTCCCCAGGCTGCAGCATGGAAGGGAGCCCCGCGGCACGGCCAAAGCTACGCCAGCAACAGCATTTGCTTCACAGAAGCTTCTCCAAAGTGATCCAACCTTATTAGTCTTATGGGAGCAACACGGAGGACCCAGTTTCCACCTCAGAGGAGAGCTGGAGGCAGCTTTGGGCTGCACGTTGCTGTGGGGTGTCCGTGCTACTCCTCAGTGATGGGGCTGTCTCCTCTGGCCACAGCAGAAAGGCAGGGAGAGGGCAGTAAGCCTTGTGGATTTGTTCTGCAGGTGCTTCCTAGACTAACTGCACTACTCTGACGGGGTGTAACATGCACAAAATCTTCTCCTATAAGCGTGTTCTGTGTCTATGCTAAGAGACCATGCTGGCACAGCTTACAGCAGGGTTCTTCCCGGTGAAAACGAGTTTCCTACAGTGCAGTTCTTACAGGGGTGGAGAAACCTACCTTCGCCCACTCCAGCACATCCATAATTAGCAAACACTGATTTCCAACCACAGCAACTGCGCATGGAATAAATCACCACTGTTCTCTTCTCAGCACTTGATTCCTCCAACAAATTTGCACAATAAGGACTCAAGTCACCCTGTTCTAACATTTCCAGTGAAGAACAAAGAACCTATCGAGGGATAAATCTTCTCACAGGTTCCATCATCATCTTCTAGCGGTCATGTTTGTAGAATCAGCAGCTTTAGGTAAGTTTGGGTGGGGAGGAGGAAAAAAAAAGGAGGAGGAAAAAAAAAAGGAGGAGGAAAAAAAAAAGGAGGAGGAAAAAAAAAAGGAGGAGGAAAAAAAAAAGGAGGAGGAAAAAAAAAAGGAGGAGGAAAAAAAAAGGAGGAGGAAAAAGAAAAGCAGCGCCAAAGCAGCCGTGGGTTTTTGTTTGAAGTCCATGCAGCTCAGCCCCAGCATTGAACGGCCGGCATAATTTGTGTTCAATAGCTGCTTCAGATGCTGCCCAAGAGCTTCTGATTTAGCACAAGAACCTTGCAGCTTCTGTAAGTTCACTATTAGAGAACAGAGCCAGCCAGGCCTGAGGAAGTGGGAGGAGAACACACATGCTAAAGACAGCCTGCAGTTTTGGCATCTGATCCCAAGCTCCTTACACTGCTTTAAAGTTCCCACACTTCCATTTACTGACCTGACTCTGAAGAGCCATTCCTCTCAGATACCCACTGAGCATGAAGACCACAACACAGACACTGCTGCCAATGCCAAATCAAGGTAACGGGGACTCTAAAAATCATGAACAGTTTTACCACCTCTTCATTCTGCTTAAAAGTATTTTGCTTTTTACAATACTCATGTGTCTTAGGTGTTTTCTGCGACAGATGCTTGTTTGCTGTATTGGATTCTGGCTGGGAATTGCTAACGGCTTTACTCAGGACATTTTGCATAGTCATGAGATTCAGCTATGCAGTGCTTCCTCAAGCCCCTGTGCTTTGAGCTGTGATTCCATAGATGAAAAACAAAAAGGGAAACATGGCCCATTTCCACTCACCCTGGCCCACCTTAGCATCCCTCCTCCCTGTTATTTTGTACCTTGAGGTTGATAAATATAGACACACACAAGCATATATATTCACACACAGAACTGCCCCCATACTGGACCCTTGTAGACTTTAAAGGCTTTCTGTAGAAGAAATGACTACAAGCCTTGCAATGGCAAAATTTCACCCGAGTGTTAATGAAGAAAGGCAAAAACCAGGGATAACTGACCTGCTGGGGTCTTCTCCTCAGGTTTAGGGTGCATGAGACGAAATGGCAGCTCTGTGCCCACTTCACTTTGGGGAGAAGAGAGAATGCATCAGATCCACAGCTCTACTCGTGCCTGGTTCAGTTCCCCTCTCACCTTCACCCATTCTTTCATCTTTTCCTAACAATAATTTTCCCCTCAAAAAGAGTTAAACTCTAATTTCTCCACAAATATCTTGTGCATATCCACTTTAATAAACTGGGTTTATTATGTGCTGAATGTACTTGCACGTACATAAAATCAAAAATTTTTTGTAATTGCTTCATTTTCGCAGCTGAATGCACAAACTTTTTACTTCTATTATCTCAAAGGTTAGTTAGATTTTTCTAGGGAAGCGAGAAAGGGAATCGAAAAGAGGGTAAAGAGACAAATTAACAACTACAGATGCATGGTCTGAAAAGGAAGATGACATTTACCTGGAGGTGAGGTCTCCCAGCACGCTACAGAAGAAAACAAGGAGAAAAACACGAGCATATTTAGTGCCTTTCCATTCTGGTACTCTATCAAATGCCTTTTTATTGGTGGACTATTGAAATCACCTTCTTCACATACTCTTCTCTACTTGCCACAAAGCATAACACCCAAATAAACTTCTTTTTTAAAAAAGGTAATTTTCATTTTGCATGTCCTTCCCATGGAGAATGAGCCTAAATTTTTGAAATCCTGACCAGGGGTTGGATATGGCTCCTTTTCTGAGAGCCAAAGGGCAAGGGCAACTGAAGAAGGCATGGTCATTTTATCACACTTTAGGCAAATAATTGACTCATTTTTATACTAGAAGGAATTACAGATGAATGAAATGCAAATGTAAACAGTGGCTATCATCAGCTGAGAATTATTATCCTTGTCCTCTTTTGCACTGTATGCTGGGAACTAGCTCACGTTGATAACGTCGGTTTCTCCCAGAAAGCTGGCTCAGTACAGAACCTGAGCTACAGTATTTATGACTCTCAGGCAGATGTCTCTGCCTTCTGCTCTGGGAGAACAAGAACACCAAGATAAAGGTTCACACCACGTTTCACTTCAGTTCTCACAAAATATGGCTTTGAAACAAAAAGTGCAACGCAAACCAGAGGCTCATACTGCAGCTGTAAAGTCATATGGTATTTAAGGAAGGTAACCCAAGCCCGCTGGCTCAGGACACCTTCTTCAGATAGGCCAAGATAGATTTCCAGATGATTTATGCTTTAGAGGGAGCCTCATGTCCTACAACATATGCCCTTTCTTTTGGGGCGGACTGTCCTGTACTCTCCCCCCTCATCAGTGAAGAACACGCATTCCCCTCTCTATGCAGATGTAGCAAGAAATCCGTTAGTCTTACCCTGGAATAGTGAGCTTCACTTTGACCTTGTAGGAAACCAGAATCCCCATCACTGTCTTGTCTATTCCATCCTTAATACTACCAGAGAAAACAGACAGCAGTGTCAGGCAGCACAGCAACATAGCAAGAGTACATGGCTGGAGCAAGAACTAGGTGAATGTCCTGCTCTCCTGAAAGCGACAGAGGAGACAAGCCTCAGGGACAGCTAAAGCCTCTCCAGGTCTGTGATCACTATTCACCCTGAGTAAATATGATCTGGTAAGTAATGCAGCTTGGATGTGCCCCTCTGGACACACATTTACAGGTACAAACTCCTGATACAAGTGTCTCCGCTTCTTTATTACCCTCCACTACCTGGGACCATTCAGAACTCTACTCACATAGTACTAGAAGCCAAGTTGGTGTCCTCGTCCTTTAGCTTCCCATCCAGAGCTATTTCCCGTGTCTCCCGATTATTTGCTAGCAAGGGCAAAAGTGTCAGTGTCTTGGTCAGGGTGCTATTTGGCTGAACCTTTTCCCTAAAAATAAGCAGGTGAGAGAAGGAAGGTGACACACTGACTTGTGTTACACACCCAACCAAGAGAATTTCAAAACAGATTACAAAGCTGCCCAAAAGGAGTGGAATTTATCTGTCCAAATTTAGTTGTCTACAATGCAGGTGTCTACATCTTAACTAGTAAAAAATTCCCTTTGTAATCAGCAGAAACAAGCACTTGCAGAAAACAATTTCACATTAAGGCAGACTTCTAAAATAGGTCAAAACTATGCTGCAGACCTCTACATTTGGACAAAATGAATCCTATTTGAGAAGGCCAGTACTCATTGCAAAACATGTCCCTAAGCTACAGAGCAAAACACCAGAAAAATAAAAAGTGGCCGGGTGTGTCCAACCCTCCTCAGAAAGCCAAGTCCAACGCTGCACTGCCACTGCAGCGCAAAAGAGCAAGCGGCTCTCTACCATGGCAATAGGCTCAATGTTTTCATGGGCCTTCTAAGGCCAGAAGAAACGAAATGAGACTGTGTGAAAAAGACTGACCTCAAGCTAGAGCATCCATGACTTCCACCCAAACAGCAACACCTTTCAGAAAAATGCTGCACCTCTATTTAAAGATTTCAAGCAATGTGGAGCCTTCCGCAGTCCCTGCTAAGCTTTCCTAGTTGGTAATTACTCTGCAAACCGCTGCTGCAGCCTCCCCATTCTCTGAAAAAAGGTGCATTGGTCCCTGCTGGCTATGTGAAAGGAAGACCAGCTGCAAGCAGCGAGTATGGGTGGTGTGGGACACGGACACCCAACCCCCCCCCCAGGTAAGAGAAGCAAGCACTGTAACAGCAGACAACCACCAGACTCTAGCTAGGAGTTCCTCCCTTTATTGAGGAAGGGAAGGATAATTAAAAGGGTGTGAAGGTGCAAGAAGGGATAAGCAGACCATCCACTCACTGTGCTTCCTCAGCAGCTACCACTTTTGTATAGTAGTCACTGGAGTACAAAACCACATTGGCAACCTGCTCCACTGAGCGAGAAAGGAGAAAGCGGACAATCAGTTGTGCACACGCATCAGAAACAACACAGCTGCCCTGCCCCGAGTCTCAGGAATGACATGATTAGGACAGCAGGAAAACCCAGCAAATTAGACCCTGAAGGGGGACCACCGGACCAGACAGCCTGACATGGATAAAGACCAACAGCGTACAAATAACCCGTCCATCTTCCCTGAAAGGCACCTGGACTTGATTTGGAGATGACAAAAAGTCAATAACGCACAGTTTCCCTTGGGAGCCTGTTCTTTCCATTATAAAGATCTCCCTCCTTCTTCTCTAAGCCACGTGCACTTTTATTTCTGTTCATGGGTCTCTCTTGCGTATTTATAGTCCATGCACTTGCATTCAGGAGACACCACCATCGAGCAGGCTGCAGTCAAGAGCCTGCGATAGTAAATGGCTTATACTCTCCAATCAAATGCCCCCCAAAAAGTAATTCTGACTGAAACGCTGGTAAGGAGAGAATCTGGGGACCAACAAGGTCTTTTTAAGCCTGACGGAGGCGTGTCAGCCTAAAAAATATTTGGGAATCACTACAGAGTGCATCCAAGATGGGCACCAAATTGGCTTTTTCTGCTATAGAGTTGTAAAAAGCTCAGTAATTTTGATCCCTCCCTGCCTTCTCTTCTCTTTCTCATCCTTTGTCTCTCAGACTGTCTTCCACAGGTCCAAGTGCAATGACACTTGTGGGATGAAAACATGCAGTGCCACAAATAAAACACAGGCACAGTACTGAAACTCCTCTGAAACTCAGCCCCTGCCCTCAGCTTCCTTGGGAGGAATTACACCATCACTGGCAGAGTGGCTGTTTCTCGCATTGCCAGACATTTCTGAAACCCCAAGCAAAATGGTATGCAACCTGGGCACCTTCGCCGTTAGCAGGAGCATCACATGGACAGGGGAGCACTTCCCACTGGCCTCCCAAAAGAGGGGGCTTTTCCCCCACAGCACCTGCCTTGCCCACTGTAGGTGCCAGACCCTTTCTCTTTATGAGAGGGGACATAGCAGTGCCTGAAATTAAGCCATATAAACAACCATGAGAGTCAATAAAGAAGCTGCAGTGTTTCACTTGATGAACAGCAAAGAAACAGCAACAGACAGGGTGAAGGGAAAAATTCCTGACTTGTCCCAGACTGCCTGCCTAAGCTGTTGCAAGCACTAAATTCTGGCTGTCTTTCAGTTCTCTTACCATTCAGTCTTCTTGCCCTCAAAGAATCCCGAGCAACCATAAAAACATACCCTGGGCTTTGATCTTCTTCACTGTTTTCTCTGTACTGTTGTTGATGGTGATAGTGACTGCAATGGGCTCACCGTGGTAGTACACCTAGAAGGAATTTGATGCTCAGAAATCCAGCCAGGAGGCTTCTCCCAAGCCCTAAACCTCTCTAGTCACCCCAGATTAAATCTCACAGAGGCCAGATAAGGCAAGATGACCCTTCCCAATGATTCATGGCCCTTCCTTCAATGATTTATTTAGTCTCAAATGCATCTGGTAATGGGGTCTCAGCCTTCCCTAACAGCACCTACTGACAGAAATGACATTAGAGCTCTCAAGTGCTGCAACAAGTCAGTCTGAGCTGAGACGGTTCAAGTTACAAATGGATGTAGCTGCTTTGGGCAGGAAAATGCATACTGGCGTGCCAGTACTGCGACGTCCACAGCCCCCGGGCGAAACCCTCACCTCTTTACTGAGGCAAGCTTTCAAGTATAATGGCTTGTTGGACATGAAGAACTGCCAGGTGGTCTCCGTACAAGGTTGGGGTCCTGGTTCATCTGGAGCATATTGCACCTTACGGATCAGCAGACGTGCAGAGTTCCTGGGAAGCAGCAGAGGACAACATGGTGGTACTTTGCACTTGGCAGAGGCAGGAGTTCTGCATTCACACGTGCTTTACACTCAAGAAGTCCACTGACAAGTGGGGCAAAGCTGAACAAGCAACCAAGGTACGTTACTGAACCACCCCCACCCCCTTTAAGAAGGGCAAAGCTGAAGACAGACACGTTCTGTTACCTCTTATGAATTCTCTCTTCCACATTCTCTGTTGAGAAAGCCTTTACCTCAAAGTCCACCCCACAGGTCTGCCAGAGAGAGGAGACAGCTGTGAAATCAGTGTCAGAAGTCAAGAAGCCAGATGTTTAAATATCTTTCAGTACATCAGAAACTGACGGACTTCTGCCAACCGCAAATTCTCCTGGCCTCCCACCACTGGAACAGAGGTCCTTGCCAGCTGGTGTGGCAGCATCCACCTACTCCATGCTGCTTCTGATAAATGAGGCTTAATTCCCAGCCTTTGTCAGATGACATCCCCACTCCCGAAAGGCTCGGTCACAGCGTGCTGCAGGTTATACGAGTGACCAGCCTGCAAGGGTCTCCAGTCCACCTCAGGTTTCTGAACTGAATTTCTAAATTGACTTTGTAATGCCAATACCTGACCGAGGGTCCAGGTCAATCTTCTTTCCAAACATCTAAGGAGTGGGAGTGATCAGGCCAAGCTGACCTTTGCTTTAACAGGTTTATACCACCACGGGACATCTGTGAGTCCCAGATAACTCTCTACAAAGCAACAGAGGAATTTTTGCCAGAATATCATTCCTTGGCAAAAAATACAGCTTACCCCTGTTGCACTGGATTCTACAACCTGCATCCCAACTTGCCCAGCTGTTAGCCTAGCTCTGCGGTTCACAGAAGCACCAAGTATAAAGGGAATATTTTAATTGGTATCAGAAACCTCGCAGAACATCTCATTATCTGATATCTGTTACTCCGGAGGTTTTGTTTACTTTACGCACATGTGCAAGCCAGCCCTTCTCTGCATTGGTTTTAATTCAGACGCAGGTTTTAACACATGCTATTTATAGCAATCTATGAGACTTTAAGCAGCCTTTTTCTCTCATGTAGCCTGACAGCTACAATCATTTCATGTGCAGCCAACCCACAAATCATGTGGTACCCTTCAGGAAACTACAAGCACTGCAAATGAAGACTAGATTCCCCTTCTTCTTCTGAGAACTTAGAATTCCAACTCTGTGGCACACGCTCGTAGCTCTTCAGCCAGGTTCCTGACATTTGTGGCATAGCACAGTCAAATCCAGTACCACCTTCTTCTACTCTCAAACTAGCCAAACAAATTCACATGAATTTTTCCACTTGACTTTCCTCAACCACGATAAGCACAAGTGTCACATTGGTCTCACCTTATCAACATCACGAGGTGCAGGCTGCAGACAGACTGAACAAGGCAGGTAATCTGGGAACTGTGGGAGGAAGAGAAAAATATCCCAAAGCAATATTACCCAGATACTCTAGTTAACATATTGTTTGCAAAAGGTACAAAGCAATCCTGAAGACAACAGGTCACTCACTGTAATGTAACCCTTTGAAGTTCTAGCTAAGATGGAGGCTTTGATATACTGGGCCTTATCTTGCCTTGTCCAAACAAGTCCCTCTCTTCCAAAAATACTTTAATAGTCAAGAAAGGAAAGAAAAAAAAGAAAAAGAAACAAGTAAAAAATGTCCAGGCACATGAAGCACGTGGTTTAAAAATCAAACAGAGCCCTAGAGGCACAGCTTAAAGTAGAAGCTGCAACATCTGGCTCCTCGCCCAAGATAATCAATACAGCTCACACAGGCTTCGAGCTGGAGCAAAGCATCGCTTCGTCAGAAACACAACCAAGGCCATGAGGACCAGCCAGTACCCAATTGCTCCTGGCCTGGGCAACTCTAGACATCAGCTGGGGAGGTTGCAGAGCAGCTCATGGAGACCAAGCGCTAACACCCTATTAGTGACTCAAGATTTTGAAGATCACTAGACTGTATCCGAGTGGTAATAACATCACGGCAGGTACCAGCCCATTCAGCAGAATCATTCAAAGACCTATTTGTTGCTATAAGACAGCATGAAGTTTTCAAACCTGGATCTTCCTAGGCAACGCTAAGGCAGACGTGTCACTGACAGTACTGGAAGCATATCCTGTCAGAATCAGAATTTGGCAATGAGCTGTTATTTGTTGACAACATCTGGTAAAGAGCTTTTCATCTGCTTGTTTGATCCATAAAATTTTTAAAGAGAGAGGATTTGGCACTTCCTCTGTGAGCACTGAGGCAATGGTGCAACATATTTCAGCCTCTCAGGAACGGGAAGACGAGGATATATAGGGCTGTTGCTAGCATAAAGCCATTGCATGTTTCCTTGCCTTTTCAAGGAAAGCACTTTTCACATGCAGCTAAAAACTTCTTGCACTTTACCACTTAGGATGTTAAGAAAAAAGAATTGGTGCGTTGCCTGTCACTCATGACTGGAGCTTTGCATAACATGAATCTTCTATTAATCCCCGTCTTCAGTCGCCCACTGGGTCTCAGCAGCCTGGTAATAACAGACAAGAGGGTCGGAGGCTCTTATGAGATACTTACTGTAAAGAAAAAGGGATAAGCATTTTTTCCCAGCTTCTTCAGCAGAGATTCTTGCAAGTGGGAGAGAGACTCTGGCTTGTCAGCGGGTGGGTACACTTGGACCCTAGAGAAGAACAGGTCCCGTCGAAAGGTCAGGCCCATCACATCAATGTCTTCCTGGCCATACCGGAAAGCACAGGTCAGGGACACATACACTGGAACAAAGCACATGACAGGTAAAGCATGCAGCAGGCTAACAACGCAGCCAGGGTGGATGTAAAATCCTCCTGCAATACAGAGTCAAGGAAGCTTGTTTCAACACTGTTGTATAACCCAGTAAGTGTTTATACCATATGTAAGAACATGCATTGCATTGATTAAGAAGCCCATTCACTGGGGAAGAGTTACATTTGTACCCTTAAAAAAAAAAAAAAAAAAGGCGCTCTCTCAGCACCTCACTTCAAAAGAGGACTAGCAATCTCTGAAATACACGTTGCATAAAACCTCAGACCTTCTTTCCCCTTGATAAGTGCAGGATCCACCAGTACAACACCATCTGAAAAAAAGGAAAAAAATAGGAAAGATTAACAGAGGATAATCAGGTCTGAGAGAGCAGGAAGGGCAGCATGTATCCGTGCAGACTTACCTACAGGTTCCACATTCCCCGAGTTGTCAATGAAGTCCCGTTTTCCCAGGTAGATGGTCAGCTGTAGGGAGATGACCATGGATGAACTACAAAGTGGTGATGGTCGTGTGTTGGTGAGGGGGGAATGCTATAGAGCTATAATCTTGTCGAGATCAGAACAATTTCAATTTAAACAGAATATTATTTTTTTTCCAGCAAACATACAATCCCCACCAGACTCAACAGGATTATTCACATGCTTCAGGACACAAGAACTGTAGACCTGATGTAGACTAGCTCCCACAAGTGCAACATAAATACTTGTGCATGGGACAAAACTATAGATTTAAAGATTTTTGGTGCCATCAGGTTGGAAAGATAATGAATCAGCTTTGTTTTAAACATTTATTAGCAGGAGCACAACCCAGGAGGAGTAGGAGGCAAGTTGCCTTCCTCTTGTATTACAATATATGAGAAGCTTGTCCTATAAACTCTGTTTACATCACCTCCTCAAACTTAGCACTAAATACAGTTCATGGTCCTTCAGAAAAAAATAACAGAGACAGGAAAGAGCTTTCTAGTAAGTCTCCAGTCTGACCATAAGTACGACTCATACCTGCACAAACCAATCATAACGGTACTTACAGCTTTGTCACGGGTGCTTTTTTTGAAGATAACTTGTTTATGTGAGCTAGCATTCTTCCCACTTGTCCCCGTCTTTTGAGACTCTGGGCAGCTCATGGTCAAAGATGGGTATGTGACTGTGGGTGAATGATGCTGTTCTGCCCCAAAATGTCCTGGGAAAGATGTCAGAAAAAAATAGGTGTATGAGACAAAAGCGGAATTATACTGGGTGGGTGAAGCATTGTACTCCCATGTGTAGTCTACCAAAGACTATTTCAATAGATATGCAGGCACAACACAAAAGGTAGGTTTCTTTCCATTTTAGCAGTTTCATAAAAAAACAACCACAAACATCTATTTAAAAACAGATCTTCAGAAACATTACAAAAGATCAATAACTCCTTTTAATTAATACTAAAAAATAAGTAGACTAGTATGCAAAAGATCAATAACTCCTTTTAATTAATATTAAAAAATAAGTAGACTAGTATGCAAAAGATCAATAACTCCTTTTAATTAATATTAAAAATTAAGTAGACTAGTAAAAAAGTCTGGAGGGGAAGAAATAGCTTGGCCTTTGCAGAGAGGTTTGTAGACAGTAATTTTGTGAAGATACCTGTAAGAGTACAGATAAAGGTAATCTGATCAAGGTACATGGATTTTGAAATGGTACCTCAAGATTTGTCATCAGAGGCTCTAAATTGTCACGAGATAAGAAGGTAATTCCACTCATTAATAAAGGCATAAAATACATGAAAGAAAGAATATCAGCACACATGAGCTTTGGGTACTTTTGGGGGATTTGTTTGGTTTTGCGTTTTTTTTTTACCATTGCAACACATACAACAGCACAGCATCACCTGTCCTGGGACATTTGCTATGGAGCACATCCTTGAATGAATGGAAAAAAGCCTAGATAAAGAGCAAACAGCCTGCCCACAGACATACAGCTATTCTGGATTCCCAAAAATAAACCTGTCTCTGTTAAGGAGGAGTGCTTCACGATGCAGATTAGATAGGTGATGAAATACCATATATTCTATAACAGTTAAAAGTATTGTAGTCAAAAGAAAATACAACTATAGCCTGACATGCGGAGTTGTACTTGGTATCATTTAGGAAAAATGTCTTGACACAAACAGAGAAGTTATTAGCAAATAAATCAAAACCACAACAGAGAATTCCACATACCATTTCAGAACTTGTGTACCACATGCTCAGCCTAAGACCTAGAAAGCTGGTATGTATCAGTAAGGAGTCAGAGCAAACCCGGAATGAGAACTCTTCTGTCCTACTGTATTTTCTTAAATCAGAACCAAATGCAACCCATTATTTGTAGGATATCGCTGAGCTCAAAGCAGAACGGACCTTAGGAATACAACAGTCCCATACCTGCCCAGAAAGGTAACAATTGTAATTAGGGGTAGAAGACAGCTTGTACCCAAGGAAAAAACAGGTGAAATAAGATTCTTGGTGGGGGGTGGACACGACATGACACAGGACGAAGAGGATGGACCAAAAGGACACAACAGATCTCCAGAAACCCCGGGTGGTAAAAGCGGAAAGACATTAGTTTTTCACTTTGTCATAAATTATAAAATAGCAGCATCCAGTTCAGACAGCAAATTCAAAACAAAGTGAATAATTTCCCCACATAGACCAAGATTCAGGAGTACAGTGTGACTGCAGAAGGCTCTGGAAACCACCAATATGAATTGATTCACAGATTAGACGGGTTCACAGAGAAAAGGCTTTTGGGAGATGTTGGACAGGATGATCCAAGGTGCAACCTTAACCCCGTAAGACTCTGAAGCTGAGGAGCAGCATCAGGAAAGGATGATGCTACATGTGTCCTGTTCTTACACGTCTCCCTGTTGGACCTGCATGAAGGAGTATACCGTGTTAGACAGGCTGCTGGTCTGAGGGTACAACTGTCCTTGCAGTTTGCTTCCTTTCTATTTCTCTGCTTGCTTTCCCATTTTAAAGCTATTTCAAGAGTAGAAACAGTTTCTAGGGTATATTTGCACACAACAAGCTGTGGAAAAAGGAAATTCTTCCCTTCTTAGAAAGCTAGAAAAAACGTAAGGTAGAGATTAGAGACAGACTTTACGCATTCAAGAATTTCTATTTTCATGAAGTATAGGTAGGCCAAGTCCAAGTCCAGAATGGTATTTGCTGCTGAGCAGACACCGCAGTCACGCTGTAGTCCCAAATAAACAAACCAGTAAATAACATTAAATACCTTGTTACGTTCCAGATGCCACAGGAGCTGCCACAGAACAGAGACGTGAACTTCTAAACTAGTGAAGAAAGGTGAAGTTTTTACACAGCTGTGTCCTATGCTCCTTTGCATCTATCTGAGGGAATCACTAACCTCTTCGCAAACAAGGAGGACAATTTGTAGTGGATTTGAAAGCACGTCTCTAGTTGCGTCCATCCAGGATTTCAGGAATTAATCCTCCTCCAAGAGCAAATATTGTACCTGGGCTAAGATTCAACTGTAAAGTGGTTAAGTCAGCAACATAAAGCATTACCTAAGGGAGCTCAGATTGTCGGTGAAGAGGTCTACAATGTCATACTCACACAGTTTGTAAAGACTACAGACCTACATAGAACAGGACGGTTACTGAAAGCAGCTTTAGAATAAAGCTCTTTCTCTGTCTTCTCCTTCCTAGGGTTGCAAGTCATCCAGCTTGATAAGCTGAACAGACAAGAGCCATTTATGAAAAAGGGAGTTTATAAAACACCAAATCAAGTCTCTATAAATAGATGCCATTATGAAGGACTACCAAGCACTGAGAACATTATTCTTCTCATAATCACTAAGCGGTTTATCTATTATTGCTACACCAACTTTCCAATTGGCACGCTGATGCAAAACAGTATGTTGCTAGCTAGTACCCCTCCCCTCAATTTACTTATGGAAGTAAGGCACAACATCCAAGATGTAAGACACATGAACAAGATTTCAATCAGTTTAGCTTTTCACTTCATGAATGTCCCAAGAATAGCTTCCCCCTGCCCCCCCGAATTTGGTCTTGATATTATGCACAACAATGTGTGTAATTTTTGGCTTGCAAGCTGCATTAACAGCTGTAGCTTCCCTCTGTGCTGCATCTGTTAGTTTGATTAGAAAGACCACGATAGCCTCTCCACTTGCCAGCCTGAGCAGCACCCTCCATTTCAGGCAATCTTGCAGTCATAAATCAAGCTTGCTTTTTGCAAACAAACACCAACATTTGCTTGAATATAGTGGCCTGGGTACACAAATTATTCAAAAAAACCCCCACAGAATCAGTGTTCCTCAGCTCTTTCAGTGTTTTCCAAATTCCAGCAACATTAATTGGAGGTAGGTTGTTTGGAGAGTTTAATCACTACTCTGTCTAATCAACTCTGGCAAACACAAACCAGCCAGCCCTCAAACACAGACATTCACACGTGCCTGTGCTGCTGAAGGAAAGCGGGATCCTGGTTGTAGACAGTAGGGAAGAGACGCCAGAAACTAACCCACCAAATCAACACGTTCCATTCAGTCACACGGTGCAAGAACAAAAAGGACAAAGCTGGTTCTGTTAGTTTGTGCCGCTGCCACTGCAGGATTACTAGCCCTTCAGGAGAGGAACAAGCACTCCTGTTGTACCTGCTACTCCTCTGAGGGCCTGGGAGGTGTGGGTACATGTGCAGTTTCCAACATCTTCAGGAGAGCCTGGAAGCAGCTTCACCATAACGCGCATTTCCTAACACACCCTCCTGGCTGGAGAAAGATGCCCCTAAACCACCTGAAGGGCAGCTCCGCCTTCAGCAGAAAAACAGTGCAACAGCCACCTCTGCACAGCAGCTGCTTTTGTTTTCTCTGCCCTCTGCATGTTGAAGCAGAAAAATAGAAGTAAATAAATGAACTATAGCAAACAGAGCTAAAATTGGTCACTAGAATTTCCTACATACCTTGGTCCTAAGAAATTTTAATCTGAAATACTTAAGGTCTTAGCTAGCTAGCCATTATCCTCGAGTATTATTTAACCTACTTCATAACAGCATCAACAGGCAAAACAAAGCCCTTTGTGTAAGATGCTCCATGGTGTAGAAAAACACAAGTATAGCAGTCTAAATTATAAACATCCTAAACCCATTCTGATCCTCCTCAGCAGAGCCTGCAGAGTTTTTATTATGTTAATCTCCCAATAATCTTTCATCACGCTGACTTGTCATTTAGTGATCTGCTTTTCCACAGTAACCAAGGTCACCTGGACTCTTGGTAGGTGCCTCTTCAAGGACCTTCTGCCACAGCCACAGGCTGAAGAAAAAAAATACTTTGCCCTTTAGAAATGCTTGAGAATGCCAATGTGAATCTTCCCATTTCTGCTACGGTTCTCACTTCCAAGAGCTGGACAGGCGGCTTCTTTCCTTATGAAAACAGGAGGGTGGTCAGTGCTGGCTCTTAGTTATGCATTAAATTCATACCTTAAACAGCCGGAGACTTTGCTTTATTATATTGAAGTAGGAACCAGAGCATTACCTTCAACAAGGGGTTTTGTGTTTTTAAAGAAACATACTATTGCTGGCTGAAAAGCTTAACAAGGTAGCCGTTGAAGTATCACAGCTGAAAAAGCCACCTACTTTCAGCAGTGTCTTGAAATACAGATACTAACTTCCTCAATTCAGTAATTTACCCAAAATATCCAAGAATACAGAGGCACTTGTTTAGCAAGTTTAGGTAAGACCTCCTCCAGTCTCACGGCAGTATTCCTGAGACAGGGCGACACCAGGTTGTACCTGCGGGATGTCCAGCTAAAAGCATTACCCTCTTCCCCCTCTACACCGAATCCCACAGTGTGGCTGAATACAAACCCACAAGTCATCAGGAAAACAGCACGGAAAAATAACACTTCAGGTTCCCCTCTTCACTCATTCGGATCAAGATCTCACAAACACACAAATAAATGAATCTGAGCATTGTGGGGTTTTAAAAGCAGAACACAGGTTTATTTACAATCAAGTTCCTATGGGCAGCTGAATAAATAAAAACTTTGCCCCATATACTCTAATTCCCCTCTGCAGAAAGTGTCAGAACAAAAGGCTAGGTTAGAGAGATGCCTGGTATAGCAGCTGCCCCCTAATCCAGCCCCTCCAAAGAACACACTTCCTTAGTAAAACACTATCAGGAAAGAAGAAAATAAAGTGCAAATTAAAAGGCAATAAAACGCTGGTGGCTTGTCTTGAGGCCCAGACGATGTCGAAAGGTTTGGCTGGATAAAGTTATGTCAGGCAGCTCACACCCAGCCACATCACGGTTTTGGATGCTTCAATAGGGACAGAGCCAAGACACCGCTCCGTAGCGGAGAGGGCTCCAGCGCGAACAGGTATATTGCACATGTGCTCAAGAAGGGGGCAAGTGGCCTGGAATTGCCAGCACCAAAACAATGGATTTGGGATTTAACCCCACTTCTCTCCTGTGTTCTACTGACAGCCGCCAGGACAGGACGGATGAACAGAAAAAGGGATCAAACATCTATATTCCGGTACTGAAGTCACAGTATGACTACATTCCTTATCGCAGCAGCACAACAGAAGGTGAACTCTCTCCTCACGCCCAATAACCAAACTGTCTGTGGAATAAAAAGATTAAAAAATCTCGTAATTTGTGATACCCAAGCTGTTGGAGGGCATTTTGACAAAAGGGTGCAGGCAGAAGTCCTGAAAAATGGACCATCGCCTTAAGAACAGGTGAAACTGATAGAGAGTTCACATGACAGTGCTGGAGAGCCTGCCAGGATCACAGCAGCTCTGAACTGCGCCGGTAACTCGACGGCAGAGCTGCCAGAGCCACAGGAGACTCTCCTGAAGTGTTGGAACAGCTTTTAAGACTGCCTAGGACCTGTCCACGTCTCAGGATCTTCTCGCCCCACGCCTGAACTAGGCCACAAGAACAGAACACAGGAGACAGGACATGTATTAAGTCAGCATACACAGTAACTTCTTTCCAACATTTCCAACTCCGAAGTGCTGTAGATACATTTGTGTGACTGGGTATTTGGCACAGCTGTCTGGTGAGGAATCCCACTAGTACCTTCAGCTCCACTTGGTGCATAGATACTGCATGTAAAGGCATGACTACATTCTCCATCCAGAACAGCTAATCCCTTGCTGAGTCCGAGTACCACAGTGCAGTTACAGCCAGAAGAAGTCTTTGACTCAGGCTCCTTCTCCATTGCTTTAGAACTTTCCTCTGGAAAGTGAAGCCCATGCACTTGTTAATATCCCGACTTAGGATGGATCCGGGCTCGGGTCTCCATTCTGTTCAGCCATGGACCAGCACCGCCATACACAGAGGCGCTGGACGCTCTGCCCTTCACCCTCCGTCCAGTCAGAACTCAGACCACAGGACAGCCTTGTTGCCTTTGTCCACACTGACCACGTGGGCACCCGCTGGTGACCATGCGACTGCATTGATAGGAGAACTGAAATGGAAACCAGGTGTAAGTTTACAAAAAAGCTGAATTCCACAACAGTACTTGACACTGGAATAAAGCATTATAATACTCTATCAAAGAAAAAGCACTTTTTCAGCTCTCAAGAGACTCAGGTTTTTAATAAGCCTAAGAGAGATACAATTTCTTCAGAATATATTAAATGCATTTTACCAGAATCGTCTCTGTTTAAGAAGTTGAACGCTAACAAACCTAACCTTAATTCAATCTAGAGAATACTACCATGAATCCACAAAGAACCTGCATATTAAAAATTCTCACACACCAACACAAACTGCAAAGCTGCACGACTACAATTCTTTCATAGCTCAGCAAGATTCACAATCCAGATCCCCGTTTTAAATGGCCAGCTTCTCCTCACCTGTGGTGCTTTGCAAGCGTCCTCTCCAATTTCCCAGTGAGCACATTCCAGATGTAAAGGGCCCCATCAGCTGAACCAGCAGCCACATAGTTACCATCAGGGCTACAAGATCAGAGAAGGTGCAGAAGTCAGAGAATAATTTTCAAGCCAGCAATTTATCAGCACACATGATCATTCAGCTGCAACTTCCTAAGCAAGCAGCTTGGCATTAATTAAGAGTTATGTTGTTACCAGCTGCAAACACTAAGAGGTGAAAGCACTTTGAAATCAGGAAGTTTCCAAGACATTGGATCAACATCTACAGATATACTCTGTCTTGACCAAGAGGTAACCTTGAGCAAGTCACAAACTCTGCCCCAGTTTTTCTACCCGTAAATGGGGACAACGCAGCCAAGCATCAGGAATCACTCAATTTTGCTGGGGAAAGATTTATCAACTATCTTGCTTATATTTGACCTTACCTGAACACAACTCTTGTCCAGTCAGAGCCACATTTGAATCCCTGGGCACTGAAAAGTTAGAATTAAATAACTGTAAATTCATTTGTAAGATGGACTTCCAGGTTCTCACTAAAAAGCACAGTAAGGATTTCTACACAGAATCATAGGAAAAGACCTTTAAGGTCATCAAGTCCAACAATCAACCTAGCACTGCCAAGTTCACCATGAAACCATGTCCCCAAGCGTCACATTGACAAGTCTGGAATAAGCTCCAGGATCCCTTTATCACTAATCACGTTTTTCATACATCTTTTCTTTAAAGAGTTAAATTAAAAGATCCACCAGAGCAAATTCTTTGCTGTTAGACTCTAAAGAACTTTGCTCCCCATGCAGAAAAAAAGTTAGGATACTTAAAACCACTCCAGCACTGCGGGCAATCCACAATCCTAAATTCTGAAATTTCTAACGTGCTTGTGGAGAACATACTCACCTGAACGTCTGCTTGACAGCACTAACCCGCAGATCGATGATCTTCAGTAGATCATCACGGGAACAGGTCAAAAGCTCCGTTCGCTCCGAGTTCAGGTCCAGAGCTGTAATTCTTCCAAGCAGCTCCAGTTCTTTTACTATGCTTTCAGTCCTAAAGACAAAAGAAGGAAAAAAAAATAATATGTAAATCACAGTCCAGAAGCCAAGCCACTGCATCAAAACTCTGACTTGTCCCAACGTGGAAAAGAAGAGCACAAAAAGGATTACTGGTTTATCCTCACATTTTTATTCTTTCCCAAGCCAGATCTCACTTTGTGGATAACACTTCCAGCCAATAGTTAAGATACTACTTTCCTCACACCCCCACCCTCTGAAAAACTAAATATCATCTAGAATAGCAAGTACTGACTGATGCAAAAATATTTACAAGAAAGCAGATTGCCTTTTCAGGAGAGAAACAGCATCCTCCCCCCCAAAAAAAAGTCCCAAACTCTAAATACTAAACAGTATAAAAGCAGTAACAAAACTCTCTTTTAACGGTTTCCTGCAACTCCAACAGTCTCATTCACTTCTAAGCTCAGGAAGAAGAGTGCCCTAGTGCAGGTTATACCTGGACAGCAACCCCATAACCATTCCTACACTACAAGCTCTCTTACAATAGTTTTACCTGATGTCCCAGAAACGAATTTTCTTATCGAAATGTCCGCTCATTACACATTGCTCAGTACATACGATGTCATTGCAGCTAGATCCTGCAAACACTGTTTTTATACCTAAAAAGGATAAACCAATAGTGACACACTGAAATCTGCACTGTACAAATTGATGACCTAAACAGTTCTATGATTCTATGAAAACAGAGACAGAAAATAATCACTACACCACACACAGCAGTGTCCAAGGAGTGCCACAGGGCAGACAAACTCTTGTCTTAGAATAATCCTGACTTAAGTCTTCAACAACCTCTCTGCCCTTCTCAATCTCCTTTGCTGTGGCTAATATCCCTTTAAATGCTCCCGTGACAGCTGCTTTACTTCCACTTCGTATTTAATTTGCTACTGTTAAACAACATGGAACTGTCTCCTTGACCTATGTTTGCAGTTCAGGTATCAAGGTAACCTTGAATCGCAACTTCTCTCAGTGCGAGCAGGTTTAAGACCCATCAATAGGAGGAAACCTAAGGAAATAAGGCGTTTCTCCCAAAGAAAAATCTGGATCCTAGCATTTCCTTTATTTGAGATGTTGAAATTTTTTAGTACGTTTCCAAGAGACATTTACATCTACCTCAGGGTTAAAAACTCTGACAAGGCTCCAAGTTTTTAGTGGAAGACTACAATACCCACCCCCTGACTGGTAAACAAAGAACACTCACAGAACACAGCTGCTGTTAATGTAATAGCATTAACACTGCTTCCTGCATACGCATGATTTCTTTTTCTTACTCCAGGTAACAGGCAGAAAGAATCCAATTACTTGAATAACAACAGAAGATGAAATGGCTGCTAGTTTTTGCTTTTTTTGACTAGCAATAAGATGAAATAATCTAGCTGGTGTCAGGCTTCCATTTACATTCAGTAGAAGCACAGAACATGGATGAAAGACAAAAGTTAGGTCTCCTTACAAACTTTGCTGCGGAGGTCCCACAGCTTGAGGGTCCGGTCATGACTTCCCGAAACAATGCGTGCATTGTCCAGCAAGAACTTGGCCGACAGAACTTTACCGCTGTGACCTGTCAGGGTGTGCTGAGGATGAGAGATTTACATGGTAAAATTGCACAGTTCCACTTGCTCCCTTTCCTCGTAGCTTACTAGTTCTGCTGTTTAGCAACTCAAAGACACTCTTAAATCATAATTTGCAGGTCTACTGTATGGCTTGGAGGAAAAAACCCAACCATCTATTATAGCTAAACAGAGATTAACACTGAGTAGGAGTGTTAAGTAACACAGAGTTCAGCCTGAAGCTGGGAGACACAGGTTACCTTTAGCTGCAGTTTTTCTAGCGATTTGGGGAACCTGCAAGCTCTCCTCCTCAACACTCCACACCCCTATGTTTCATGGACAGATGGCAACTGCAACACAGCCTTGAAGGAGCAGTGAGCAGAAGGGGTTAAAGCATGCTGAAAATGGAAACTGCGCCTTCACATTTTTATAATGAGCTTCTCTCGAGGATATGACAGGGTATCTACGCTGTTGCTACACTTCCAAGCCTGAAAGCTAAGGCAACAGGAGATTTCAGAAAAACTGCCTGCAGCAGTTCCCGTAACTGCAGGGGGAGGCTCCGCAGGGCTGAGAACACCACGAACCACATTCCCTTCAAATTGCTGAATGTTACATACTAAATCACAAAACAGGTAACGAATGACTGAATTAAGAACTGTGAAAAACAAAGAGAGAAATCTCTGGTATATAGTTAATTTTTTTTTGTTTTAAATACTCAAAGGACTATCAAATTACACAAAGCAATCTGGGCTTGGGAAATACAAAACAAAACCCCTTAAGAATGGAAAGGAATGGGAGCAGTTTGGAAAAAAGAAGTAACCTGATACACAACACAAACTCAAAAGAATAAATCATTCCATAAAGACCACTTTGTTTTAAGAAAGGTCACAAACTCTGGAAAGGAGGATCTAAACTTTCACCCTACATCTCTCTTCTGCTCTTGCTGCACAGTCATTATGTACAGATACTTGCATTTAAGTAAGGACTTTGTGGCAAGATTTACCATGATTTCAGCTTCACTGCCTGCTGCTCACGTGCAAGCTACGGCAAATCTGTATCACACGCACTCCTAGAATGCACTATTTTATCACAGCGAACAGTGAATGCGCTCACCCAAAACTGATAGTCAGCAAGGGCACGAAAAAATTACAGGAAGCTACTGTGAAGCCAGGTGGACATTTGCAGGGATAACTAACTTTGTAGCGAATAATCTATAATCTGAACTTTTATTCATTATAATACACATCCAATAGTAGGTTTTGCAACCAAACAGAAGTTGCAAAAGAACAGATATTCTCCACTTTCCTGAATGAGACCTGACATCTCCACACTGAGAAATACCCAGTGAATTACAATGCAACTCTAGGTTATAACTGACGTGAAATGTTGGAAGATTCAGAACATCAGTGTAGCATCTTCCTAAAATAAAAAGTTGAGAGAAAGCATACACAGGAATGACAACAAACAAACTTCTTAGAAAGCTAACAAGAAACTTTTCTTTTGGCCAACTAAATGTGATAACTTCTTTAAACTAGAGCGGAGAACATGATACAAAGGAGTTGGGAGGAGAGGAGGAATCTTTCAAAAGACATTGAGAATAGTCAAGCACTTTTTAGGCTTGCTGCCTTTAACAGCTAGGCAAAGGACTTATTTTCAAAAATGTTGCTCCTGACTTTGAAAAAAAAATAATTTGTCTTCTGCAAGCCTTCTTCAGCAGTCCTCCCTGGACTGAGGCTAAAACACTAAAGTGGTTCTCCACAAACCACAAGAAGTGTTTACATTTGCAAAGGGGTATGTATTGGGTGTATATGGCAAGGTTTTACTGGGGGCAGGGGTTGTATTGTGAAAATATGCATTAACTGGAGTTTCCTGCAAGACTGTGCAGAGACCAATACTGTATTTTAGGTCTTGCTGTGAAGACCCTTAAGAGACAAAAATCCTGTTAAAAAGAAGAGTTATTGAAAGTGTCTATAACTGTCCAACTTCCAAAACTGTCATGTCCCATTAGACAAAACTGGAAATACAAGACTGAAGCAAACTGAGCACTACTTTGCCTTCAAGAGACTCACCCGTAACCGATTGTCATCAACTGTCCAGATTCTGCTGGCAAAGTCATTTGAAGCTGCTAAGAGGTATGAACCCTGTGAACACAAGATTAATTTAAAACTACTTCTGCTAGTCAATATGCAAATTAAACTCAAAAGTATTTCTCATAAATTATTAAAATCTTATTAGTGCTGTATTGCCAAGGGAAAAAAAGAACAAAACCAAAAACATAGTAGCGTATACCAGTATGGAAAACTAGTGTAACAACTTACAAAAAGGCTGTGGCTTTTACTTCTCAACAAAATGTGACAGTGATTTGTGGAATCACGACTACAGATAAAAGGAATAACAATAACCAGACCAGAAAGGACATTCTCTTTTTCCTTCTGCTGCAGTGAGGAAATGGGTTCTAGTCTACCCTCATGTATTGTGGTTTTCTTTTTTTCCTCTTTTTTGATTTTTTCACAGGGGAAAAAACCCTGCATCATCTACCCCCACTGATTTAATTAGGTCTCAGACTTGAATTAGCCCAATTCTTGTAATTTTCATTAGAATTCTAACATCTTAAACTAAGATTCCAAAACCAAAATCTGTCCAGGGAGCAATAAATACACTTGTTCATGGCTTTAGGCTTTGGCCTCTTCCAAGTCATCCACGATGGAGAATGTCACGAGATTAATGCTTGCACTCCTGTCCCTCTTAAAAGGCTTTCCGAATCCTTAAAGCCCTTAAAGCATCTCACCTCAAGCAGTTCTGTCCTCAAATGTGTTCAAGCACAAGCAACTTACCAAAATCAGAACTAATTTCTTCTGCAGATTAACAGTGCCAGCAAGTCTCTAATGAGCTAGTTAGTGTCCAAAGGAAGGATCCTTTTGGGCATGTATCAATAAAGTTTAGCACATAAAATCACCAAATGAGAGAAACGAGGTCAGCTTTGGTCTACTATCTATGCAGTAAAGTGCTGTGTTGTGGAAGAGGTCTCAGCAGAAAAGTCAGATCATGCGTCCAGTTACAACAATCCAAAACCCCAAACTCCTTCAAGCCGGACTGTTGGATGCTGATTCCAGTCATGTCTCCAATACTTCAGGTTAACATGAACTGAACACATCACAAGCTGTCAGCAAACACTCTGCCAGCCACACCATCACTGTGCCATGACTGGCGAGAAAATGCTGGGAGAAAAGGTCATGGAAGTGCAAGCCTTAGGATAAATCAGACCTTTTACTATTCATCACAGACCTCAGCAGAGCACTTATGGAAATAAGCTTCACAGAAAAAAGCCTCAGTGTATTTGCTTCTTTTGTGCTGTTATGCCAGCTTCAGCGGGAAGCTGAAGACTAATTTCTTACTTTAGACAAAGCCTAGTGTATTTTATCATAATGTCAGCCAATGTCTGAGCTGCATATCATCTTCTGAATTGTAAACAAAGTTGAGAATTACAGATGGCAGCATATAAAATAAAGATTTTTTGTGCAATTTTTAACCATTTGCAGTTTTACTCTCGTAAGTATTTTAAGTCATTTCTTAGGTAACTTTTTGAAGTGTTAGAATGGAAATGGATAGCAGAGCACAACATAATTCAATTAATTTACTCCAATTCCCAAAGAGTGGATATTGCACAGATACTCACAGCACTATCAAATTCTATGCTGGTAATCCCAGCATTACTACCAGAGAGGGAACCTTTGGGCTCACACCTATCTGCACAGAGAAAGACAAACAAAAGTTAAGCATAGAACAGAAACTGACACAAAGTGAACTATAACATCAGCTTGCTTAGCACCCCACCATAGCCCAAAGCAAAAATGTTTACCTCCCAAGACTTCCCAAAGCTTAACCCTCCGGTCCATGCCTCCTGTTGCTAGTAACCGGGAGCCAGGGCTGAACTGCACTGCATTCACCTCCCCATCATGTGCATCCTGAGGAGTGGGAGGAACAGAACAGCCACCCAAAACGGAATTAGCATAGACCCAAAAAACACAGACTAGAAAGCTATAGAACTTAAAAGGTTATACAGAACCACTGCTGTAGATCTTCCAGCAGTATATAGGAAACAAAGCCACAGACTGAAATTCTACTACGGTTGATGGTATACAGACAGAGCAAAAAGGCTGATCCTTACCTAAAGAAAAAAACAAAAGCACACAAACACTAGCAAGGACTCAATGGTGATAATAAACTGCCAGAAGCCTTACAACACTTTGCAAGTTTAGGCTTTATAAGGTAAGGCTTTTAAGATACAAAAAAAAAAAAAAAATTAAGGAAAGGACAGAAAACAGGTCATATACTGTAGTAGGAAACTAATTTTTCATTTCTCCATCTAGAGCCAGCCATGGAACGTGATCCAATCAGTTCATGCAACTCCAGAACACCAGAACACTCAAGTCAGGGTTGAGTTAGGAAAGTCTGCTAGAAAACAGCATAACAGATCAGCTGCATTCATTTGGTGTACTGGTGATAACGCTACTTTATATTTGTAATTAAGAAGTACTGGCAAAGTTGTGACATCTCTCACAGAGACCCTGGGCTTCAGCTGTGGCTCCTATCTGCAGGTGCAGTGACACTCCTGCTTTCTCACAGCTTGATCTTTTGAAGCTTGAGTTGGCCACTGAATAGTGATTCTTAACCTTTTAAAACCTAAGACGATCTTAAGATTCCTTCCTTTTTTTCCCCCCTCTGTTAATTTCACAGCTTTGTACTACTTACCCACATAGTTTTAGTACCACATTCTTAATTCATTTGCTGCATTCCTTTTTAAGTATTTGCAGTAACTGCTCTTTCAAAATCAGTTTTTCGGGAAACTTGTATTTTTCTGGAACTCGTTGCTTGAACTTGGTCTGCCAGCTCATATTTAGGGGTCATCACACTTCAAATCTGATCTTTCTACAAGTGCAGAAGAGCCATTCAGAACAAAACTGGTCAAAGGTCTTGCCTAGAAACTATGCCAGAGAATGGTGGCTGAAGCAGCTACCTTCTCTGCCTTCCCAAGCCTGTTCTACTCATCTCTCCAGAAGTGAGTCTGGTCTGCTCCCTGTATCTGCCAAACCTCTGGCAAAGTCCTCGCGTTGGAGGACTGGAATGTTCTGCTGGGCCTAAACAGGTCCTCACACTCCACCTGGGCTCCAAATGCAGGAGCTACAACATAACACAGATCATCTCCAGAAGGAACACATGGATTACCATGAACCGAGTACAGACTTCTTCCTTCTAACATTGCAGTGCTAACGACACATCATCTCCATACTGTCACAGTCTGACAGGCCTACTGCTGCAGCTGCTCCTACTCCTGCTGCAAGATGGGGAACTGGAATGGGGCAGCATTCCCCACGTTGCCAAGACTAGGGGTTGGCATGTCCTACTGTGGTTTACCCCTCTATATCGGGAAGACAGGTTGCACTGCTCTTGCAAGTTCAGATGATATTACAGAAGATCAAGAGAAAGGTGAAAACAATGTAACTTTTCACATGGTTCTTTAAAACCTCACATATATAGCTTTGCAATATCTTCTATGATGAAATCAGACATCAGCTGTCGATCAGCTGTGCTTGCTGTACATAGCCAGAGGAGAAGAGAGGTTGCAACGCATACTGCGGCCATGAACACCTCCCCTGATGCTCCCTATTCAAGCCAGCTCCAGGCTGTCCCCTAAGTTATGACTCTGTTCTCACTTGAGGTAACATTGCTACTCCCACCACCCCATGACTTCCATGAGAGAAGACGCTAACAGAGCAGGCTGGGAATACACAAGCCTCCATACTGCAGTGAGCCGGGCTGTTACTCTGGATGAAATACGTAATTTCACACCCACGAAATACCCACATCCAGCACTGGAGTGCCTCAGAAAGCTCAAGAGGAATGTTCAAACAAGTAGCTGTGTTACAAGACAATTTACCACAGTATCTTTCATTCAAACAGCAACGCCCACCACTTTAAGTTTGGCCTTGTGAGGCCAAAACACATAAAGGAGGTCTCAGCTTGAAAACTTTAGATCACACACAACAAATGAAGACACCCCACTATCACAAGCTCCTCTTAACCAGTTCTGTTGGATAACATTCAGTGCCACAACTCCCTTCACTGTGGAGAACTGGAACTGAATTAATCCTAAACTGTCAGCAATCTCTTCCTCAATCACAGCTCTACTATGGCATGACAGAACAGGGACTGCTGGGAGCCAGGAGGGTAATGGAGTGTAATTCCCCTGTGCGCTCAGACCTTTTACTAGTCATCATTGACCTCAGTAAGACAGACATCAAGCACATTGGCTCCGACAAGCATCTGGGCTAAGAATTACATGGGATGAATTATGCTACCAAATCAAGAATTACTTCTCGTTTGGCAACATTAATAGAAAAGAGTTTCAAGAGAGCAGTTCCCGCACAAAGAGGATTCATTTCCTCCAAAGACAGTAAAAGGAACGGTAAAACTGAGAACTCCTTCTATACTTACAAAGACACATATGGCAGTAGTGGGCACTCTCACTTCTTTACTGGCACCTGGATGTGGCTCTACATTATCCTGGGGAGCAGGGAACGAGGACAAAGAACGTCTCCTGAGATGAAACAAAGTAGAAATATTTTAAAATGAGAACTGAATGCTGTTTCTCTTGAGTTCATCCAGATCTGTACCTGTCACTTAACTACACTGTACAGCAATTAAAAAACAGGGGAAGGAGGAGTTTAACTTTCTTTTACCCCATCTTTCAAAAATTACATTTGTCATATAACACTACATCCATTTGTGACTTTCGATATTTCATAGCACACCAGACAAGTCACCTGAACGGATTACTGACCTCATTTTGGAGCAGGTCTTTTGGTTTGTTTGCTTTTTAACAGGAAAGAGAAACATGGGAATGACTGCAGCCGAGTTCAGCCAGAAAGACTGTAACTCCATCACTATGTCTAGGGAGAATCAATATCGTTGCAGCACCACATCCCAGGCAGCAAAATGCTCCACTCAAAAGCTCAGGCTGCACAATTTAAGCAAAAACCTTCCACCCAATGCAGAGATTAACTGAGGACTGGCTCCACTCTGGATACTAAACACAGAGCCCAACAACTTATTTAAAATAACCCTATTAGAGGAACAAAGTGCAGTGGAAAGTAAGAGCAAACCCCAAGTATTCTCTCCACAGAGAGGGGCTCATTGCCTCCCTAACTGTAGACAGTTTCTAGGCAATGATATCACCATCTGAAATCTAATCAGGATAATGCAGCTGGGTTCCATGTTACTTCAATGGAATACATTCACATGCTGGACTAAGAGTGGATAATGTTTTCACCTGGCAGCATCAGAAGATTGATGTCCCAAAAGGGGAGACTCAGACAGACTGGAGGGAAAGGTCAGAGGTCAGCACACGGCAAGATGGAAGAAACAGGAAGTTGAGGAGAACAAAAAAAGAAAAAAAAAGAAAGGCAGAAGCTAGAAGAAAGGCTGAAATTAATTTGTTCGTATTCCCTGCATCACCAAGATTTTGGTGTACATTGAAACCAATATACAAAACAAGGAGGTGAAAGTGTTCTAACCTACCCAAAGATATTAGTGATAGAGTCCAGAAGGCCTCCAGCTGGCTGGGAGAGTCGCTTACTGAAGGAGGGGAGGACAGGTTTAAACCTTGTGAATAGCTTCTCCACATAAAGATCAATACAAATACATGTCATAGCAACAAGTCTCTGGAAAGACTCCCTCCCCTGCAGGCCCAGTCCGAAGACAGAAAACACAGGCAGGCATCAGTTCAAAAGTCACCAGTAACTACAACTTAGAAAATAATTTGTGAGTGAAGTTTCTTCAATTTCCTTCACCCTCCACCCTGTGAATTACTGGGTTAGATATAACAGTCTGCCAAGTCTGACGTTTCAACCTAATTAATCCGTGCTCTCATGTAACTACCTCTTACTTTCCACTCACTGCTATTTTAGAGAAAGAAAAAAAGATGCATTTAATCTAGGTCAAGACATTTCAGCTAAATCTAAAACCCCAGCTATTTGCAAAGTCACATCGATATCTTGTATAGTAGCAGAGGCATAATACAACAAGCACTGCAATACCCATGTTACTGTCTATTTTGGTTTTAAACCTTTGTTTTCAAGATTAAACACAGATTTTTTTCAGAGACTACTGTAATTTAGTTAAAAAAAGCAAAGGAAAACCAGCATATCTAAAGCTAAAGCATGGTAACAGAGAACACAGCACACAAGTTTCATACTGCTCTGGTAGAAATACTAAAGCGTGTTCCAGCTAAAGACAAGTAAAAACCTAAATAACGTACCAAACAACTCCCTTATACCCCTTGTGCTTCCTTAGTGACATGGTACAAAAATCTTTTTTTCTACAAACCTGGATGTTCGGCTGACAGCTCGCACTGGTGATGTCTCCTCAGCTGTGTCAGAGGTTTCATCTGCAAGCACTTCAATATCATCATCCCTGCTGAAGTGAGAGAAAACAGCTCATTTTCAATCAGCCAGAGCTTCCTATGGAAACCACCCATTGATGTATATGAATTGAATGGATGACAGCGTTCCAGGGTCTAACCCACATCGAGGTTTATTTGGCTGTGGTAACATGCAGGTGGATCCAGACAACAGAAACACTGATCTAGCTGTCACTGCCAGAGATACTACATTCAACATACAATGTCTGAAAACAAGTACATGCAGCACCTAAACTTCAGGTTTTTTCTTTCCAGCTGCGACTTGCACTCTTCACTGACAACACAGTTGGACTTCTGCCTCCCTGTTTATGTTGACAGGCATCCTTTCCAGATTCTCTTTACCACAGGGATTGCATTCAGCTCGCAGCACTACACATAGCGTTATAATGACCTACAACCTCTGAGCAAGGCTTTGCTACAGGGTGAATTATATTTGCTGGAACCATTACAAAATAGCAAAAACACGAGTTATTGCAACCCCAGACAGAGATGATATCCTATTTTCACAGAACCTTTTTTGCTGTTCCAAAACAAGGACGTATTAAAAAAACTACAAGAGTGTGAATTTTCCTTCCTCATCCACACCACAAACATCCTGACACTTTCTATACTGTTGTGCTTCAGGTGCTGCTCCATTAAGTATGCAGGATGTTCTGGTTCACTTCATTAAAACTGTTGGTGTACCGCTGAACAGAAGTGTGGGGTTCCAATACATACACCATGAATTAATCCAGCTAAACTATTCAGCTAATGCTCAAAGCTTCTTCCCCATTAGTCATCGCGGGTTCTGACAGCCTAGCATTTTTTCCTTCAGTGATGATTTTTCCTCTACCCCTGATTTTGCAGGACAAACTATTTTCAAACACACTCTATCAACCTGATGCCATTTGACTGAACAGGATGTTTAAATTCAGCATTTAAGTAGGAATTCCATTCCTGACATCAGATAGCACTCAGCTGCAGAAGAATTGAAGATGATGGGACCGTTTTTAATCTTGTATTTAAAAATATGTCTGCATTTTAAGTTTAAGACGTTGGAGGACAGTCTATATGAAAAGGCTATGGAAAATATGTTCTCTGATTGGAAGTATCAGGCTGATATTTCAATAAAACACTATCAAGTTCTGCTAATGTTTCGTTTTTAAAATCTGAAGTTTGAGCTCTTGGAATTGTGCATAGCAAAAGAACTTTCCATGTTAACTTCATGTATTTTTCAAGTAAATGAACAAAGGCACACTCCTTGAAATGCTGTAATTTTCCCCTTCAGTAAGCAGCACTTTTCTACAATACAAACCCTCTAAAATTACGAAATCAAAAAGGAATCTAAAAGATCTGTGAAGCAAAGTTTGAGCAATTTACAGGAGCAATCATTTTCAAAAATTTTTTTTTTTGTTAAACAGGTTTCTTTTTAACTTCTCAGTATCTCACATCAAATTATTTATGGAACACTGAGACCACCATCCCCACCACAACAAGAAGTAAAATATTCAAGCTGTTATGCTACAGCTACCTCTGAGTCCAGTTCTAAGACAGGAAGGTCTCGCTTTGGGTGACGGAGAGGAAGAAGCTTAACAAGGAAAGTAGCCACAGACCTTACATGGGTGTTCCCCCTCTCCGTGCAACATTATTTAGTGAAGAATTTAATATTCCAAGATATTTCATGTGCTTTTACATCAAATAATGTGGGCAAGAGGGATATCACTATTCTTACAAGCTGGGAAAGCTGTTCTCTGGCTTGGGACTGTCTACTAGCCTGTAACACAGAGGTCAGCAGTAATCTTTTCATGGAGAGTCACACCTCAATAAGCTAAGGGAATGGAAGCATTTAAACATTTATTAAAAAAAAAAAAGCAAAGCAAATCGTGCTAATCAGTTGTATTGTTAATTGCTGTTTCAATTTTCCTGCCAAATGCTAGAAGCTCCCTCATCCTCCCCTTATAAATGCCCTTCCTACCTACCCCAGACTTTTGTGGGGGACCTCTTCCAGAGCAGATACGCTGCTCCTATCATGTGCAAGGACATGCAGCACAGAGGCTTAACGTGACTACATGATGCTAATACAAAACCAACAGATATAAAAAAAAGCCTGCACACTGCTCTGGCACTGGGCTTTGAAGACTGTCTCAGCAGTCTCCAGTAACAATGCAGCAGGTGTAGTTTTTCTGGATTTGGCTAACACGGGTGCCAAAAAACTTACCAACCTGGTGCAAAGCACCTGTACCATCAACTGCCCACTTCAAGTAAGCTGATTAAATACCACCCAGGAGCAAACACAGCAGTGAAAAAAACAAGAGATTAGAGTATTCATCTCTGGCTTGCCAGGTAAAGTAACTCCACATCTATCAATTTCTTCCTTATAGAATAAACCTCTCCCAGTAAAGAAGTGATCAGTGTATTTTCATCCACCTTAACTCACTCAGCACCTGTTCCTACAGGCAACACTTGAACATATTTTTGTAGTCTAACACTTAAAAATACAGGCATCTCCAGAGTGTGTTGCTTCATGACTGAAGAAGTATTTTGATGACCAAAGGCACCACATAACCAATGTTTTTATGCTGAGATAATATATATTCACCACATGAACCATTCTTTTCAGTCCAAGCATCTATTTTTAGCCATAACAGAGCTCCTTCTTCTGGAAGTTCAAGGAGGGAGAGTTACTGTACATTTTTGACTTTACATTGAAGTTTAAACACTCCTCTACATCACCAAATTTAGAAATAACAAAGATACCATTTATCACGTATCTGCGTAAAACTGAGGCATGAAGTGATGAAGGAGACTATAAATCAAGACTGCTTACGGTTCAACAGGCAGGGGTTCTTTGGCAGCTTCTGCTAGCTCCTTCTGCAGCCTGGCCTGTCGTCTCCTAAGAAAGGGAAAGCAAGGTTATTTAAAAAAAAGAACAAACCAACCAACACAACACCCCCCCCCTCCCCCAAACAAACCACTCAAAAACCTCCTTAATCCCATTCCAAAGGTCACCCTGCACAGTTTTGATGGGCTTCTTAAGATTTTTTTTTTAAAATAATAATAAAAAAATCAGACCATTGCTCTAATTTTACTCTGTTTTTCAAGATACTCAGTGCAGGAGAGGCAGTTTTCTTACTGTGATTAGTGAAGGACAAGATCAATCAAGTGAGGCAATAAGGCGAAGGGTACCTAACGGCCCTTTATGACCCATATGGATGCAGATATGCTTGGAGTGCAAGAACTTGACAAATAATGATTATGTTAGTAAAGATAATACAAAACTGCTCAATACTTTAAGACCTGTACTATAACTCTTAGTCTCCAAGTATTGTTAGCTTGCAAGTAAGCTGAAACAATTCAGAAAAAAATTATTATTTTGCAAGGAAAAAAACAAATGTACAAACTTATTTTTGCAAGTTATACACAGCTCAGTCTCATGGCAGCCAATCCTTCTAGCAGAATGCAAAAAACACTTCAGTTGTTTAAGTCAAAAAAGAATAAAACTAGGAGTATCAAGATGCAATATGAACAAGAGAAGGCCAAGCCTAACGCCAGCAAAACCCTCTCAGTTTTTATCTGATTTATGATCTTCAGGCCATAGTTAAATATTGCTCAAGAAACAAAAGAACATGTTTTATTCATTTAAAAGACAGGAATGTTTTCATGAAGCATCCATCAGAAGGAACACAAAGTTCTGGACTCTCATTGTGTTGTGCAAGAACAGAGAGCTCTTGGAGATCAAAACTAAATCTGGTTTTATCCTAGGCACTCAGTATTCAAAAATATATTGGGAAGTAGTTTATCAAATAGAGGTCGTCGGTCTCACCTTGAATCCTTTTCATTCTCTGCATTCAAACGATTGGCTTCTTGTGCTTTCTCTGCCATCCAACGTGAGACCAGCTCCTGGTTGTCTTCAGTAGTTTTCCTTAGTTTCTCCTCCAAGGCATTGAAGGTGATCTGGAGAGCATCGTACTCATCTTTCAGTGTCTGATTAGCTCGCTCAAGATCTTGCAGTTTGCTACGCAATTCCTGGCACTCCGTTTCCAGTTCAGAGATCTTTTGCAAATACTCTGCAATCCTGGAATGATAACAAAATATACAAAACAATGAGGACCTCCTTTGGGACCTATACCATCTTCTTTGTGCCTTTTGTACAACACCCAGCAAAGGAATTTTTAGCCCGTGGCCAGGACTCCTAGAAAATATTACAACACCACTAAACAACTCAACCAGAAGTCTGGGTCTCATACCAAGAACACAGACAAAACAGTTCCTACTCACTTCGCTTCATTCATCTGCATCTCTTTGTCCTTCTGCTGCATTTGGTTATTCAGATCAATTACAGACTGGGCCAGCTAGGGAAAGGAGAAAATTACATGACAAAATGCAGGGATGCCAGCTGGATAACACACACTGAGCAGCAACCAGCTAGAGTGCAGACCAATCTAACAGTATAAGCACACAGAATACTTTTCAGGTCTTTCACAGCCTTCTATACAGATCTATTCACTCCCCCCATCACACAGGTCGTTAAATCAGGGAATCCACTTTCAAAAATGAGTTATCAAAAAGTTACTGTTCTTTGATAGCTCACTCCTTTCCCTCAAAAAGTTTCTTTAATAAAGTCACATCAAACTGAACGCATACTAAGAAGAAATTTTATTTTTTAAAGTAGTGGAAAAATCAATACAGAAACTAAAAATTGCCAAGTAAGCCAATGAGTACTAAGAACCAAACAAATCTTCCTGTGACAGCCAGGACCACAGAAGACCTGTAGCTCATATATTGTAAACACAGGTTTCATGAAGTTTTCCAACAAAGAAAGTTGCTGGTGGAATCTCTGCAGTGCACAGGAAACAGAGGGGCAGAGGCCAACACTAACGATGAGCTGCTGCTGCTGCGAGCTCACAGCTACCCTGCCAGCAAGCAGCAGCAAGCCCCACAGCGTTCAGAGCCTCAGCTGCCCAGGGAGAAGAAAGATTGAGGCCCAAAGAGAAGGAAAACTGAGTTTTGAGAAGAGTGCCTGCCTTGGTAGATATTTAGGATACCAGGTTGGGTGGGCAGAAGGAATTTTCAGTGCTTTTGACTAGTCAGTGCACACCTCCTGTAGAAAGCTGTCTCCTCTTTGAAAAAGCCTAAAATGACTGACACTGGAGCTTCTCCACAACTCTAGTGAGGTGTGATCAAAGGATCACGGTAACATTTTCCAGGTCACTCCTGCCTTCGCCCTATAGAAGTCTGCAGTACCATTCAGGTACTAGCTCCTGGAGTCATTCAATCCACTGCTGTGGTTTTTAAAAACCCAATTCTGCCAATGAAGTTGCCACATCTTTCCGTTAAAAAAAAAACACAGAAAAACCCAGGAAAACAACCCCAAAACAACCCAAAAAGATGGCTTTTCCTCTCCTCCAGGCCCAAGTCTCAGCTTACAGGATTCCTGGGCTCCCTACCACACCTAAATGGCAGAACCAGTACTCCCTTTTCAGCCTAACACCATGGCATTCTCAACCTTTGCTTCTGCTTGTTTTGTCCACTCGTTTATAGCAGTGGTCCTACAAAGCGAGACAAATGAAACCACATACAGCCACCTATTCTCTCACTCATTACAGGTCTTTTCAGTGTAGAACTAGTGGTCGTGCACAGCTCTAAACTGGATCAGTTCCCCCCTCCTAATAAATACAGTTAACAACCCACTCATGAAACAAAATTAAGCACTTAAAAACTGTGCTATGCTGACAGTGTAAGCTCTTCTTTCCCAGCTGTCAGTTTTAAAGACCAACCATCTCTGGTTTATTTCAATCATCAAAATGGGGAATTAAAAAAGGGCTGTACAAGAAATGAGGAAAAAATGATGATGAATACGCTTGGTAAAATTACAGTCATGTTCACAAAGGGCCACATATGGACCATACAGAACACAAGAGGCCTTCCTAACCTCGCCACGTTTCTTATGCAGCTCTGTCAGCTCCTCTTGATGCTTTATCTTCAGCTGTGCCAATTCCTGCAACTGAGCATCATTCCATGTGCCATCATGTCCTGGACTGGAGTTTAAGAGAGAGGAAGAAGAGATGTCACAAACCAGAATTCAATTGCTTCTGCACCCTCGACAGTCTCAGGACACTACCTCTCTTGCATTCTCTATACTACATCAGAGATACAGGTCATTTATAATAAACCAAGCCACAGCTAGCTCCCCCACAACACACTTCTCACCAACAGAAATGCCATTATATAGTACTGGAAAATTACGTTTACTGAGGACTCATTTCACCTTTTTGTAAATTTCTAAAACAGCATTCAACCTCAAATGAGAGGCAACTAGCCCTTGCTTAAATTTGCATGAAGACAACTGAGTCTTAGAAGTACACTCTTCAAATTCTGGAAGGATTACAAGTATTTTACCACTTCACATTTGTTTTGGAAGAAGCTGGTGGACCTCAAAGATGCTAGATATCTGGAGGGAGCATAATTCAGGGCACAGAACCAAAGGCCAGGGAATCAAGGGTATACTCCTGGTGTTACAAGTTGCTTCTCCGCTGTCCTGTGTTTTAGCCTCTTATTGTATAGAGGTTTTGCAGTGTTTTTTTGGTTTGTTTTTTTTTTTTTTTAGAACACAATTGTACCATGACATAAGCTGGAATTTCTATACACCAGAAGAACACACGTACCACCCCACAAACTATGATTGTAACATTTATCATTCGTGTCTTTGAAAGCAGAGACAAGAACAGAAGTCAGGTTTTTAAAAGCATGTATACGTATCACACACATAGAGACTCTGAGCAAGTTAGCAGATATATTTTAAGTTACAGCTTTAAAAAAAAAAATTTTCAGTTAATCACTATTATACCAGACAAACAGAACAAGGTAACTGCAAGCATCTGTTTCTGCTGTCATTCTGTGTTTTAACACTCCAGTGAGAAACAGATATTGCATTCAGAAGCTGAAAGGTCTCCCAGTGATATCAGTAACTTAATGCTCTTATCAAAAACAAAAAACCAACACCTCACTGAACTAATGCTATACAAGAAGACACTGCATTTCCAAAACACTGTGTCCAAACAGATAGGAAACTGAGCCCTGTGGTAATATCCAACACACCCTGTAACTCTGGCCATGTACACCTCTATAGACAGAATTAGGTATTCCTCCTTGGTCTTAAGGTAAGTAAAAGTATTTTTTCCTCAGCTACCTAGGATAAGGAAATGAATTCTGTTTCAAAAAACTGTCACATACTGAGGGCAGTATCAGAGTTCAGCTTAATATTTACTTTGAAGAAGATGCTGTTTCCCTGCGTTTCTTCTCACCCTCATCTACGCCAGCCTCATCTGTTAGAGTAGGCGTTCAACCAGAATCAGATTCCCATAAACTAAAGATGATTCAAGAGAGCTGCAGTCATCAGAAAGCTTTTGAGGTCTTTCACACAGGTGTTAACTCCAGCCTGCTGGCCAAATGCTAATATTTTCCCTGCAATTCCTGTAAAATCATAAGTTCTTCTTTCCTTACTAGTAATAGTACACACTAGCCTCAACTGTATTTACTTGCTTTGTATCCCAATCAGACACACACATACAATTTTGCATTATATGCAAAAAGAGCTTCAACAGAAGAAGCAGTTCCTTCAAAAGTAGGAAATTCTGCTTAGCCCTGCCTTCTCTTCAGTTACACCAACAGCAGAACCCAATAGCCTTTACCTGCTGGGATTTACGTCCTGTCCAAACAAGGACATGCTACTAGCATACTGGTTTGCTGTGGATTCAAATGCCAAGAGAATATGCAGCATGACAGCTGCACACAGCGCTGGAATGCTATTCCCAGGTTAAAGAGAGGAAGTTTCCTGAAAAAAATCCTGCTGAAAGCAGGCAGAACACACATTCTTTTCAGCATATGGTGCTTATTTAGGACTGACACTTCACAATCATGATTTTCTCCATTCTCCCCTTCTATGTGATAACACAGATTAAAAGACAGCCTGCACTGCAGTGCTTACAAGACCAAACAATTTCAAGAGCCATACCATTAGGAACACCAGGCAAACATAAGCATTACAAAGCAAACAGATCAGAAGCAGAAGCTCATTCCAGTCCAATTCCACACCTTGAATTTCTGATAAATTAATTTGTCCCAAAATGCAGTCAAATCTTTCTGCACCGTATACTGCAAACATACTGTAACTTGATAAAGTTTAGAGTTAGTTATAATTTGGTTTTAGTTCAGCAGAATTCCACGTTTCTTTTATTCCAAGTTACTGTAGTAACCTCAAAGTTGTCTGTGCTTCAAACACATCATGAAACACAATGTGTTTCAAACAATGGATTAGGTAACAGTGTGCATGACAGACAACTGACTGACAGAAAAGGAATTTTAAATACCTGATTTCATGTCTGCTCTGCATGTCATATTTTTCTGCCTGAAGCTTATCAGCCAGCACTGCATGAAGGTCTGACTTCTCTAGTAGCTTGTTATCTGAAAGGGCAAAAAGCGCAATGAAGATGACAACCAAAAAGCAAAACCAGATTCCCACCCTCTTTTTCTACCAACTAAGATCCAGTATCTTTAATTACTGTGACACAACCAAACATTACTTAAGCCTCCACCACATGAACGTGCACTTCTCTGATGTCAGCAGGCTAAGGCAACATTCTGCTGCCACCCCAGGAATCCCTCATTAATCCAGATGCTGTGTGTGGAACTGCTCTTATGAAAGTTTAATAGCGAAACCGCTCAAGTGCACTGCTATCTGCTAAAACAGAAGGAGTTCAAGGTTCAAACTCTTTATGGCCCCTTAGGTGATAGCAATGGAAAACAGGCCTACCAGAGAAGTGGCCATACCCCACACTCCTCACCAGGTTTGCTCTTTTCCCCCCCAGGTCACACAGCACCGGGGCCACCCAGCAGCTGTGGGTGGCCCTCGCTGCTACCCACCCCCTCACAGCTGAGGAAGGAGAAGCAAGCGCTGGAGAGACCCTGAATCGCGCCAAATTTTACAACAGATCACAAGCACCTTCAATAGCACCGTTATTCTCAAGTCCACCAACATCAGAACGGAACTGCACAGACAATTTAGACATTCAGTCACTATCCACAGCACTAACTCTGTTTAGCTCGTGAGGGAACTGAAACAACTACTTATTTTCTTCAGTAATGCAGAAAGCCCAGTTTTTCTCAGTTTTAACAATCATTTCCCAGCCAGTCTTCTGAAAACGACACAGCGAAGCCCCGGGGGGCCTTTACCACCGCGTTTCCCCCACTTTCCGAGGAGGAGCGGGGAGAAAAAGCGCCTCTGGGCCTCGGCCCCGCCAGGGGAGCCGCGCCGCCGCGGCCCACTTACACTGCCCGATGATCTCCTCGAAGGCCTGCCGCTGCAGCCGGTCCCGCCGCCGCAGCTCCGCCGCGATATGCCGCTTCCAGGGGGGGAAGCCGGCGGCGCGCAGCCCCGACGCCATCTCCGCGGCGCGGCGAGAAGGGGCAGCGGAGGCGAGCGCCGCCCGGGCCGCAGCCTGCGAGGGGCGGCCGAGGGGCGGGGGAGGCGGCCGGGAGCGCCGGGAGGCCGCGGCCCGGCGAGCGCGGCGGCGAGGAGCGCCCTCTCAGAGCCGGGGCTCGGCCGGCGCGGCCCACAGCCGCCGCCCCACGCCCGCCATGGCGCTGCGGCCGCGCTCTGTCAGGGGCCCTTGCCCCTCCGCGGCGCGCCACGATGGCGACAGCGGCTGCCCTGCCTCTGCCTGGCGCCGCCCTCCCGCCCAGGCGCCAGCGCCGCTCGCCTTGCCGCCCCTACCGCCGCGCCGGGCAGCGCCGCGCCGAGCGCGCACTGCAAGCGGGGTGTCGGCCTCCGCCGTCGGCCGGGCGGGCGGGCAGCCCCCCGGGGAGAGGGGGCCTCGCGCGGCGCCATTTGGTGTCCCCTCCCGGAAGCGCTTCTGCCATCTTGAGAGCGGCGAGCTCCGCCATCCGGCCCGTGCCGCCATCTTAGGAGGGCTCTACCCACCCCTTCGAGGGGCATGCGCGTATCCTCTGCTGCCTGCTGTTAGAAGCGGCCGCTACGCTGTCCCAGGGGTAGCACGGTGCCGGCCGAACCAGCAGCGGACAGCCGCGGTTAGCGAGGGGACACCGGTGTCCCGCTGGCGCCTGGGGCTGCCCCGCTCCTGCTTCCCCGGCGGGCGGTAGCGCCTGCTCTGTGGAGGTGCCGACAGCCCCCGCCCGCCCCGGGGCCGGGGGGCTTTGGGCAGGGGACAGGAGTGAACCAGAGGGACGAAGGCCTCAAAAGTGTGGCCATAACTGAGGTCATCTGTAAGGAAAAAATCCTGGCTTTCTCGTTGAAGCCTGCATAACTTCCCTTCCTTCCCTGTGCATTAGCAGGATGAGCCTGGGAATTCAAGTAGATTCAAAGAAGTTGATACAATTAATACAGCTTATCTTTTCCACCGATTGTAATGCAGAAAGTGCCGTGGGTTCACTAGGATCTCCTGGTATTTCTAATTTTTAAAAGAAGGGATGAAAGGACGCTGTTTCAGAAAGCGTGACTCATACATCAATAGCTTCCCTAAAAGAATAACGAAAGCTTTTGCTAGTATGTCACCTGGCAGAGCCAAGAAGTACGTGACACTTTGATGGGGCTCTGGTGAGCTAAGTGGTGCATGCATGGTGCCGAGGGCACGTGCCATCTTACAGCAATGAGCTTCCCTGGTGTTCGTGCCTTTGCCTTGTTATTTTTAAAGCAAGATCATTACTGTGAATGAACATTAAATAGTTGCTAAAAGATGTACAGCTAGCAGGAGGGCTACGTCCCACATCACCAAAAAAAAGAGACCTGCAACACCGTTTGTTGGGTGGTCTTTGTAGTCTTTTGCCCAGATCTCCATTAAAAGACAACCTCCAGTCACCACAGGGCATGCAGAGCATCAGCTGTGAAGCTTTGCAGACTTATGCAGCAGCTCCAGGAGCGTGGCAGTGAAATGAAGTGCGATTTGGGGTTTTTTAGATCGAATTTGAAAAATTATTTGCAACATAGCATAACTGGCTGGACTGATGGGTCGAGGCCAGCGGGTGAGGGTCGGCAGGGCTCAGCGCCGGGCCCTGCCCGTGGGGCACAGCAGCCCCCGGCAGCGCTACAGGCTGGGGCAGGGGGCTGGGAAGGGCCCGGCGGGACAGGGCCTGGGGGGGCTGGCTGGGCCGGCTGGGCGGGAGCTCCCCGTGTGCCCAGGTGGCCAAGGCGGCCAGCAGCGGCCTGGCTCGTGTCCCAGGCTGTGTGGCCAGCAGGGCCGGGGCAGTGCCCGTCCCCCTGCGCTCGGCACCGGTGCGGCCGCCCCTGACTCCTGGGCTCAGGGTTGGGCCCCTCACGGCCAGAGGGACATGGAGGGGCTGGAGCGTGTCCGGAGACGGGAACGGGGCTGGGGAAGGGTCCAGAGCACAAGTGCTGTGAGGGGCGGCTGAGGGAGCTGGGGGGGTTCGGCCTGGGGAGGGGGAGGCTCAGGGGGCCCGTATGGCTCCCTACGGCTGCCTGACAGGGGCTGCAGGCAGGGGGGGGTGGGCTCTGCTCCCAGGGAACAAGTGGACAAGAAGAAACGGTCTTAAGCTGTGCCAGGAGAGGTTTAGATTAGGGATTAGGAAAAACTTTGCCACTGAAAGGGTTGTCAAGCTCTGGAACAGGCTGCTCAGGGAGGTGGTGGAGTGACAATCCCTGAAGTGTTCAAAAAACCGCATAGATGCAGTGCTTAGGGACATGGTTTAGTGGTGGGCTTGGCAATGCTGGGTTGACTGTTGGACCTGATGATCTTAAAGGTCTTTTCCAACCTAAATGATTCTATGATTTTAGGATAAAGTAGAATCACAAGATTCTAGGATAAACTAGAGGACAGCCCTCACAGCACTAGGACATCCTGTCCAGAGTCACTAAGAAACCATGCATTCTCTGGCAAATGTAAAAATCCATAATGGCTTGCTTCATTACTTTACTTTTAACTGCTTAACTTCTTAAGTAATGTGATTATTGTTATTATTGTAACTGAATTTGAAACTGGGCAGGGTTCATAAAGTTTTTTGTCTTGGACTACCTAAATGGTTTGGGGGTTTTCTTGAGTAAATGGATGAAGTTGCATTTATTACATTGTAACAGAATAAAATAGATGATTCATAGAACTGTGGAATGGTTTGGGTTGGAAGAGACCTTGAAGATCATCCATTCCCAGCCCCCCTGCCATGGGCTGGGACACCCCCCACCAGCCCAGGCTGCTCCCAGCCCCGTCCAGCCTGGCCTTGGGCACTGCCAGGGATGGGGCACCCACAGCTGCTCTGGGCAGCCTGGGCCAGCACCTCGCCGCCCTCACAGTAAAGAATTTCTTCCTGACCTCTAAATCTACCCTCTTTCAGTTTAAAGATTCACTAGATTACACTGGAGGAGAGCGTGCTGCTGGCTAAGTTAATAATAGTTCTAACTGGCTAACTAATAATAGTTCATGCAGAGCTCTGTCTTACTAAGTACACAATATGCAAGGTTATGCATGTTCTCTACAGAACTAATTTGGCCAGGTGTAAGCACACAGCCTACTTCTTTCTGCTTATACATCATGCAATCAAATTAGATGTTTAAAACCATAAAATTGCTTGTAATAATCTTAAGTCCTAATTCTACAGATGTAGTTACTGAGCTCCTGAAGGGCAGTGCTGGGAGAAGTTTATCCTTTTAAATCTTCTTCTCTACATTTAATCCTCTGCAGAGAAAGAGGAAACCAAACATGAAGCATGACAAAAAGGGACAAGACTCAGTTACTCCTCTCCTGAGGCTTTTACCTTGGCCTTAATATATCATCAGCCCCAAAGTCTCTCACTACATTTGAATTGCCAACCACCTGCTTTCTTTCAGCCTCTCCAACAAAAATGCTTCAGCACATCTTTGAGAGTAGGCTTTTTTTCACTAAAACCCAGAGAGAAAATAATTGTCCACTATTTATTTCAGCAGGACAGGAAAAAGAATCGATGTGAGCAGGAATTACATGGAAAACAAAAAAAGAAAAAAGTGTGTCTTCAAGCATTAGTTACATTACTGGAAACAGTATGTTTTACTATTTACAATAACTGCTAGACTGTTCAATTAATTGTCATCTGTATATGTCTGAATCTTAGAAAAATCACGCTATGTTAAAGATATCGACCTTTCTGTTATCTGTGATTTCTGTAGTGTGCAGGACATCCTGATTTTTTTTTTTACAATACCTGCTAACAATGCTTTTTCCACTCCAAAGTTCCTCGTTCTTCTTAAATTCAGCTTAAGCTTCTGCCAGTCTTTCCAATAGCACATGCCTGCTCTATGTCATCATCTGTCATCTTGTCCTCCTTTTATATCAACAAGAGTTACAAGAACAAATGTGATAAAATAGCTCGTTCAGACTGAAAATGGCTTCTTTCTCTGCTTGAAGTTTCTTTCTGCTATCACCATCATTAAAATTTGCCAATTTGTTCAACAGCCTAATTCAGGAATAAAAAAATTAAGACTACTAGCAAATCTCATGATTTTTGGAAAACTCATTCTGCAGTGAAAAAGTAAAACCTGTACTTCCAACAAGGGTATGTTCTACTCTGCATCCATAAAGGCTGAAACTTTGTTTCCCGTAGGAAGCGTACTGTGGGTTTGGTAGTTGTGCAGGGGGGAAAAAGGCAAAGGAGTAAAAAGCCTCTTCAGTGGATACAAGTAGAGGGAAACACAGGGAGGCAATTTCAGATATTAGCAGCTGCAAAGGAAGAGATCCTTGCACCAAGCATCCAAGATGGCACAAATATGCAGAAAAAGGCTAATATAAAAGTATTTTATTGATCTAATTGCCATAAGGGCCGGTTCTTTACCAAGTGATGGGCCAGACATTAAGTGCCTGTCAGGGAGGTTCATAGTGGAGCCAGGCAGAACAGTCCGATGTGCACTGTACTGGTCACAGACTCCTGGATGAAAATTAAAAATGCTGGGACAACTTCTTTCTGCAGCCGGGTGTGCCTATATGTGGGGCCATGCCACATCTTCACCAGTCCACAGGCTAATGCAGTCCGTTCATCCTAGCTGTGAGGTTAAACCCTCCACCATTTGGGGCATAGTGTCCTTCTGGAGGTATAACCTTACCTCCAGGTTATAACAGTTTGTATTTAATTACTTACAAATGAACAGGGAGATGGAGAAGAAACAATGTCTAAATGTAATCCAACATCGTATTGTCAGCCAGAAAGTGCCACTAAAGAGAAAAGCCATATGCTACAGCCCATGTTTGAAAAGGATTTCACTCAGAGTCTTTGTGCCTGCCCTCTGTGTAACTTTGGCACTGCTGGAAGGTGTTGTCCATTTTGTGACATCTCTGTTGTGCTTCTGAATCCATTCCTGCTTCTGATGGCAAGCTCCGCTCTTAACACCTGCAGTAGCTGCAGTTTCCCGTGCAGATGATGCAGGCTGAAGACCACAAGTATGCTGGGGAGCAGGTTCCCAGTTCAAAATTCTCTTGACAAACAGGATGCTGTTCAGCAGTGATAAATGCAAGGCACTACCTCAGGCAGGAGGAACTAAGCATGCAAATGCAGAAGGATCTGTAGGAGAGGACCTAGGGTTTGTATGGGATCACCAGCTGAACACGCGTCACCGGCAGCATACTAGCACAGAAAAAGCAAACTTTATCTCAGAGATACACAGAGCTGTTGACAGCAAGAGATGTGAAATGATCCTTCCCCTCTAGTCAGCAGGAGCAAGGCTCCTGGTGGAGGCGTGTCCAGCTTTAGTCAGCACGTTTCAGGAAAAATGGAGAGCGTTGAAGTAGCCTTTGGTAGGAATGACCAAAATGTATAGAAGAATTGACCCAGAGGAAAGATTTGGGCAATTGGGATTGTTTAAAGAGAAGGCGGCTGACGGGAAGCATGAGTAGTGTGTCAACATGGCGTGTCTGAAAATTCAGACAATAACCTGATCTGCTTGTTCACAAGGGACAAAAGTAGACTTAAAGGGTTTAAAGCCCACCAAAAAATGCCCTCGAGAGATGGGGAAGGGCTGGTAAGGCTAATGACACTCTGAAAGAGACTGCCCGAGGAAGATGAGAAACTCCCATGTTTCAGGCCAGTTAAAAACATTCCTCTGTGAAGAATTTTACCCTTTGCTGGTATGGTGAATGGATTGCACAGGTCTCTTCAGGGTCCCTTCCAGCCTTCTGTGCTGAGATGGCCCTGTTGTGATTGACACTCAAGTGATAGAACAGATCATTGCTGAAAGGTGAGCAGAAGAGTTTCTGATATGATGTTTCCCTTTAGACACACTGCACGGTTGGACTGAAGCTTGGTGCTCGGATTCACTTGCTTCCTTTAATGCTTTCTGACTTACAACTGGAAATGTTAATTTTCTGGGAAGATGCTGATCACCAGTGTTCTTCCCAAAGGCTAAGTTAAATTCAAAGTTCCATTTTCAAATTAGGTTTTGTTTTGGATCTTCGAGTTTACATTTGAAAAGAGGGAACATTTCCCACATCTGGTCGTTCTCTTTGTGCTTACAAGCTATAATTGTGAAGATGCAAATTGCTGCAAAGTATGGAGCAGACATAATTTCAGTGCTAACCCTTCATCCTTTCTGTGGCAAAGGTCTCTTGTTTCTTTCTCAGTTTCTTTGCTGTCTTTCCTTCTTCCCTTTTTTGGGTCGACCTGTTTCTATTGGAGACAGCTTTTACCCACCACCCTGCTGCTGGATTCTCTCTCGTTCCACAAAGTCTCTGCTTTGTTGGTTGCTTTTCTGCAACCTTTCAGCTTGTTGCTGGACCCCATCACCTTCATCCATTCCTATTCATTCATTCTTTCCTGAGCCCAACATTTACTACCCTGTTGTGTGCCATCTTTATCTCTATTAGTTATGATATAATCTAATGCTTTATGAGAGATTAATTTATTCTGTATGTAATCTAGACCAGACCTTGGGAAAAAAATGGCATAAAGTATTAATAATAACCATAACGTGTAGCAGATTACCATCCCTGGCACAGAATTTCATTTAAATATAATCACAGAAGCACAAAAAAATAGTTGAGGCTGGATGGGCCTCTAGGGATTGTCCAGTCCGGCCCCCAGATCTCAGCTAAGGATCATGGCTTGTCTTTGCGAATTCTCCTGCAATACTTGGTTTTTGAGAATACAGTTTTGATTACAGTTCTCTGAATGCTACAGAATGTCAGTTATTTTTGATCTACAAGGATACATTGAAGCCTTACCATGTGTTTGCAGCAATTGAGTCCTTTTGGGCAAAACCTTTTATTCATCTCGAAAAGAAACCAAAGAAAGCAGAATTGTAACAAAAATAAACCGTGGCTGCAATAAAGACTGGATTCATACACAGGACATTGTGAACCAGTGGATGGTTCTGCATGTCTAATGTACCTTTTGTTTAGCTGACGTGGGAGCTAGCACAAAGGTGATCTGTAAATAAAATTAATAAAACAGGATAATGGTAATGAATTGAGAACAGAAATTCAGGGAAATTTGGTGATGCATAAGATAAAGAATTACCTCATTTTGCATGAGAAAAAATATAGTAAATTACAGTAGGTACAAGGAAATCTTTTCTGTCAACCTGGGATTCAATGTGAAAGAATTTCTGAGAGACTTTAGAAGTTTTAACACAAATGCAATCCTAAAATACTTCTTATTAAGAGCCACATTTGAAACGCCAGCATGCGCACACTGTGGAATTGGAAAGGAGATCTTTTTCATATTCGCGGGAATAATAACCTGATGTTTGCTTATATGTCTAAAAAGAACATCTTGTACCTCTACAGCTAACACCTTTTCTGCACTGGGGAAATTTAGCATGTTGAAATGACTATTTAGATTCTGTAGCACTTGGATAATAAGCCCCCTTGTTGCAGGAATGCACTGGTGACTGCAGCATCTCTTCAGTAGCAGATGTGAGCAGCTATGTGAGACGGTTCCAGCAGATGTGAGCAGCTGTGTGAGACCGTTCCAGCAGATGTGAGCAGCTGTGTGAGACCGTTCCAGCAGAACTGGACTCTTGCTTCAGCTGGGCACAGAAAATAAGGAAAGTCATCGACTCCATTAAATACTTCAGCCTCAACAAAACAAGCACCATGCAGGTGCAGCTGATGAAAAGACATGTAGAAGTGGCACTTAGGACATGGTTTTAGTGGTGGAGTCGGCAGTGCTGGGTTAACGGTTGGACTTGATGATTTTATAGGTCTTTTCCAACCCAAACAATTCTGTGATTCTATGACATGTGCCGTGGCACCAAACTGTTGGTTGTTACCGCAGATCAGGAGAAGCCTTCACCATCACCTAAACTTTCCTAATGCACAGTCCACCCGTGCATCTCTGATTTATGTTAGCATTAAGGAATATAACAGATGAGGGTAGGTATTGGAGTATCTTTAACAAATGTCCTAGAGGGGAAAGCATGGATTTCTCTCAGGCAGACGTTAGGGAAATAAAAAATAAATATTTGGATATTTGCATTTCCCACCAATCTGTTGCGGTCTGGGGGCATTGGTTAGGAGATGTCTGGGAATTGCTGTGGGTCACCTTGGTCAGTTAGCTAGTCCTGACACCCGCAGTTTAATCATACCCAAATACCTGAGCCTTCAAGATGTTCTAAAAGTTAGATTGTTAGAGGGTGAGGGGGACTCAGCTCTGTTTTGGACAGTACATCTCTTCAATCGCATGAACTAATTTAACTGTACTCTCACAAGGACAACAGAAAAACGTGGTAAACATTTTAAAAAAACTTTCATTTTAAAAACAAATGCGGGGGATAGTGACTAAATGAGTAGTTTTAAACTGTGTAGAAATAAAAAGTGCTTGGCCCCAGCAGTATAGAGGCCTAAGCAACATCATTTCTAACAACCTTGAAATTATCCCCTCGCTATTTTGGAGTCACTAACTCATCTTAATTTGTTTTTTCCTTCTATTTTTCCTCCTCCTCGAGTTGTTTTCTGTAAGACCTACTTTACCAGGAAGGAAATATGTAGCCCAGTACAACATTTTAGGAAAAGCTTTAACAGCAGCCTGTGATAGTTTTACAGTTGAGGGGACAAGTAAGCTTGCATTAGATGCATCATGTGCAGGCAGGAAATGGGATTTTAAAAAGTTACTGTGTTCTACAACATCACATCCTGTAGCTGGGACCTTAAAGCATTTTTGACAGCTGAGTCTCCATGGAAATAAGTACGCTAAGACTGCAGCTATTTTAAGAACTTAAAGGATGCTGGAAAGTTATGGATAGGTACTACATCTGGGGGAAATCAGTACATTTTTGGACAATTCATATTCTTCACTTTATGTCTTCTAGTCATACTGCTTATACCAACTTAATGGGACAAGACTGCAGAAAAATGTGCCTGGTTTGGCAAGAGCACCATAGGCCCAGGAACATGAGAGAAAGAAGAAACTTGTGTTCAGGCCGGGTTTCATCTGGTTCAGGACATGGTCAGTAAAACCAGTAGATACCATCTTAAAGGCTTTATGTCATAAAGTAAAACCAAACCAAAACAAACATAAGCACAAGACTGATTTGTTAAATTAATTTTTCTAATATTCAGGTCTGGCAATTTCCCACAGTTGGCGTTATCATCAACTCTACCATCTCAAGATACAGCTAGCCTTACCATAAAGACACGTATTATGCAGTGTCCCACTAGTTATTTTGCACCAGCCCATCTCTCACTCTATCTCTAAGCTGATCACCTTAGAACTCTCTCTTCTGCAGAGGCCTCGGAAAGCTCTTTACAGAGCCTTGTTATGCATATTTTCCACTTGCAAAAAGTGTGGTGGCATTTGCTGTCATTCCTGTCATAGACAGTAACTCAGACTCTCTTTGGAGCCACTCTCAAGCTGGGTAAGTAATGCATTTTTAGCATGGGAATAGTAATGTATTTTATTTCTGCTGGAAACTTGGCAGAGAGCTGCTCCCCCAGCAATATGCCTTTCTAAAGGACAGGCCAAATCAAGTACCTGGATGTTATATTATGCCTTAGTAGGTCCAGTGTTCTCAAACTCTACTCATCTGCAAATCTGTGCAAAGCTTAAGCAGTATTCCTCCTTAGGAGAATATTTTTGCAAGAAGCTGTCCTTGCTTTATATCAAGCTTTTATTTTGCAAACTTTGGGGAATACACTTTCTTTTCTGCATCTTAGGAAGTCAGTGGATAAACACAGAAAATCTGAGCCTGTCTCATTGTTGGGAAGGCAAAAACTATTTTGTAGAAACCCTGCCGTGTTTTCCATCTCCAAACATACAAGAATATGTCACGGAATGAGTAGAAACTGATCTAACTCTCCTTATTGGACATAAAGCTCACCTGCTCCGGGAAGGTTTTGTTCGGTGGCCTTCTGAGTTCTTCTGCGATCTGGAAAAGTTAAATGCTCCCCAGGGCCAGGGAAATACCACAGCTATTGAATTATGGGGATTACACAGAGAGGATTCTGATGAATAAAGCAAGAGGAATGTAAGCCCAAAGCCTGTCTTGCTGACTTGTAGGTGAGAGAGCCAGGTGCTTCAGTAATGATGCCTTGAAACTCCAACGTGCATGGCAGAAAAACCTCTCTTTTAAAAAGATTTCTGCCTTACAGATTGTCCTCTTCCTCCCATTCTCACAAGCCTACACTTGGCCTCTTCTGCTCCATAAAATTACTGTGCATTGTCTGTAATCACACAGTTGGTAACTGTGCTTGCTAACAGGTGCTAGAATTTTTAAACCAGCTGTATCCATGAAGGGTCTGTGTACGCAGACAAACGCGTCCTCAGTCACAATATCGCAGTGGCATTGCTGTATCTTCCCTGCACTCCTTAGTGCCTTTGGTGTTTCTTCTGGGCAGGGATTACTGTCACTGAGCAAGCTGGCGTAGCACCCAGCTAAGGCTGAGTCATGTTTCAGGCAGTTCTGAATTTTCAATAAAGAATGATCAGAAAGGTGACTATTTTATTTTTAAGTAATCAACATGGAAACAAGAGCAACGATTAAGTCACAAACAGGCATAGCCTAATTATAACCACGGCATTAATACTTAACATGAATACAACAGAAATTACAAGTATGTTAACATTATTTTTTCTCGGTCAATAAACAAAAGTGTACAGTAAGGTCAGCATTAATCTATTAAGAATGCTACAAAACCAGCCAGCCAGTGTCCTTCAAAACCAGAGTGCTTGCTGTGAGACAGGCTGGAGTGGCTGCTCTCTGTCCCTTCAGGCAGCTGGACTCCTCGGCTGCCTATGGACCCTGCCTATTCTCCCATTTCTGCATGTAGTTCTGATACTTCCCTTTGTTTAGGGGTACAAAAGCACTACCTGCTAGACAGAAAAAGAGCTCCAGTGCCAAGGGCCAGCCCTCACTCTGCATGAATAATGCATATATGCAGCCTAGGAGCTCACACGGAGGCAAAGCTGGCTCCATTGACAGTCTGTGACATTCATCAGTATCTGCTATTCAAACTCTTTTCCCACCCTCCCCTAGCTCCTCACTACATGGATAGGACATGCTTTTGGAGCTGTACCGCTTTCTAAATGCTTTCTTTTACGTATCACTCTTTAAAAGGAATTCTGTAACACAAAATAAAAATTTTGCTTCTGTAGAAAGGGGGTTCTTTAAACACACCCCTTGCATCTTCTAGTCCTTATACCGTACCTTCCTCTTTTTCAAAACATTTACTAATACATGTACTTAACCACCTGCCTTTTACTAGAAGTACCAAAGTGACACTACAAAAGCCTAACCTGCATTTGGTATTGTGGTCCTGGCTCCTCTTGGTCTGAGCAACATAGGATAAACTTCTCAGATAGAACATTTCCAAAATCATAGAGAGGGATACACCCTCAAAAATAAAAAAAACCAGTCTTTTTAGAACCAGACCAGAGGACATCAGTGTGAACAAAGCAGTAATTGCCATCTTTCTTCTCATCAGGATTCCTCCTAGGGTGCCATCTGCCGTCTTGCTTTCACTGTAGAGACAAGAGAAGACATCAGCTTGTCTATCGTCAATTCTAAAAGTTTTGATGAAGACGGGAAAAAAAATAATCCTACAGCTTACTCAAGTGGGCTCTATTTTTCTCCCAGACTCATTTACTAAGACCTCCCCTATTCCTCATCCAGCTCATGACATTCTGGGGAAAAAAACAAACAACCCACAACAAAAAAACCACCAGCCCCAAAAAGCTCGGTTAGGAAGGAAATAGAGTAAGGGTGCGGTGATTAAGTACTAGCAGTGTTCTTCTGTTATTAAACACTTCTACCCTGCCTTATTCCCACAAGTAACGCACCGGTGTAGTTGTCCTGCCAACTGGTCCCTCTTCCGTCCGATGCTTCGCGGCGTGTGGCAGCTCTGAACTGTCCCGATAGTCTCGGCCCTTGGGGTTCTGCATGTCCAGCACTGCCCGGCTCTTCGAGGGAAGGGGCGGCTTGTTCTGCTGTCCCTGGATGCTTGGGCTGACTTCAGACCTCAGTGGCTTGACTAGTTTTTTGAGCGGTGCTGAGTTTTCTGACAATGTAGTCATCTTTGGTTTGGCTTGAGTCTTTTCACCTGTATTCTTTTCTTCAGTTTGGCCGGAGCAGGTATAGGACCGAAATCGCTGTGTGGGGACCAGGAAAGGTGGTGATGGTTGTTTGCCGGAGGTCTTGCTGCTCTCGGGCTCCTGTGACTTTGTGAGATGACAGCTCTGATCAAGTAGTGGCGGCGGCAGCTGCTCTTTTCGCAAGGCCTTGGGGTAGTCCTGCTCTTTCTTTGATGCCACCTTGCCCTTCGAGCCCATAGAGCCGTACAGTGGGTTCTCAAACATCTCCGGCTTCTGCTGTCCCTCCTCCTGAAGCAAAGGCTCTGCTGTAGTTTTCCCCAATTCAGGCGGCCTACAGTCATCAAAGCAGCATAAAAAGGAGACTTGTAAAGAGCAGGGAAGAGACACTGATTTAAAGAAAAAATGAATAGGAAATGAGCATGATAAAAATTAAACTGATTGTGCAAAGGGGTAACAGGATAACAATGAAACTCGGGGGGGGGGAACAGAATTGTGTGTTGTTTTTACTTTGTTTAATCATTATTAACATGACAGCAGGGAACAGATATGCATGGTACTGTATAAACTCCCTGCTGGACTACAGTCTTGTCAAAGCAGTTCTTGGCTTTTCTTTAAACAGAGGTAAGCTACTGAGCCAAAATGTGCCAAGTGCTTTGATGGCTCTGCGACACACATAAATCTGAATTTAAATATTAATAAGAATCTTCAGATCTGAAGAGACGATTGAGATGGCTGGCTGGACAGTTAACGTAAGAGCTCACATCATACTGTAGCGTTTTACAGCTAGGTCAGTCACTTGCTACCAGTGCTACACGGTATCCCTAAGGAAAGGATAGAACTCTTTAGTGCACCCAAATGCACAATATATAAGTAATAGCTATATAACATAGGGTGAGACATTGTAGGTTCACAGCTGAGCCCTTTGAATTGAGGCTCAGACTGGAGTGACAGCACAGTTGTACAATGGGACAAGGGAGGTTTTGTGGGTTGTGTATGACTCGACCTGGCTGGCAAGGCTTTCACCTGGAGAACCACCACAATGCTTGAAAGATCAGCCACAATATCACTGATCAGAGTGGCACGAGGGAGAGTGGCACGTGTTCTTTGGGTGTATTCAAAGGAGTTGTGTTCCTTCCTTGCTTCGAGTTACATTCTGGAAGTCAGTACATGCAGGAGCAAAGAGCTGAGAGCATGATGAAGTGTTGTCAGGTACATAACAGATTGAGGCAGCGCTTGCAGCTCTGACTTCTGCAACTTCTGGCTTATAGAGAGAGACATCCATCTACCAGTGAACTCTAGCCCAGGCTCAGAAAGCAGCTGTCACTGTCAAGAAGAGGTCTGGAATGAGGACATTGATGGCGTACACGTGCTAAGGTAGAGTAGCTTCATCGCTTTACTAAGGTGGGGTATTTTCAATTGCTGGATGGAAATTCTGCATTAAGGCTTGTGATAGATGCAGCACATAGATGTTAATTTGTTTAGCAAGCTGGAAATTTGTATAGCACTCTAAGCAGAAATTCAGCTAAAGTACTTCACATATGACATGTGAAGGAGCTCTCCTTCCCATCCAGCGGAAAGATCTATGTCACACTCTTCCCTTTTCTTATTTGTTTCTACAGTCAACTCTGTAGTCTTCTCCTCTCTTGGCAGAATTAAACTTACACATATATTTTTGGCTTTCCTTTCACAAAAGTCAGAGGAACTACTACACTAGTTTTCTTTAAGTGTGTGGTATCTGCCCTTGTGACCTTCGCTTGTCTTTTTCTAATTCTACATATAAAAGATTGAAAGAATATGCTGCACCTTGAACTCTGCATAGATAATGAAACAGTGACTGTGCAGAACGACAGGAGAGAGGGGACGACAGGAGAGAGGGGACAAGTCCCAGTGCAAAACTCAAAGACTCACAGGTACTCTTGACTCCGACTACAAATGCTTCTGTTTACTGTAGGCTGGAGGGATGTTTTTGGAGATAGAGGCGACAAGGAGGGTGACGTGTAGGATGACTGACTCTGTCCCATTATGGACGTAGCCTCTTTGGGCTGCTGCTCATAGCTCCAGGGAGAAGGTGGCTGGTCTGGTGACGGTATCTGCTTAAGCTGGCTGGCTGCAGAGGGTTGCTGAGAGAAAGCAGCCATCCCCAGGTAGTTGGGGTTGCTGATGTCTGTGGGAGTGGAGCTGCTGAAGAGAAGAAATATTGTTGGGAAGATGCATGCAAAAATACTTTTATTTTTTTGTCTCCCTGCCAGCTACAAAGGAGTTAGTGCCCGCTGACTGCTTAGATTAAATACCACCTACTTTTTTCTTTTTCTTTTTTTTTTTTTTTGTGACTGTTTGCTTCAGAATCAGAGAATACGTGGGAGTCCCATTAGTGCCTCCCACCCCTGGGTCACTGGAGAGGAAGCAGCTGGGCCAAGGCCACCTCCCCCAACCCCAAATAGTTCCTCTAGCTATGACAGATGCTTCCATTTCCAGGTTGCAGAGACCACCCAGCCTCTGCAGCCACATATAAGGGCTTCTATAGGTTTCTAGGCCCAGCAGTTCAGCTGGAAGCTGCAGCAGAATGGTTCCAGGCAAGAGGCAAATTCCAGCTCTGGGCAGCATTGTGCCCCATGGGAATAAGCTGCTGGAACAACAGGAGAGCCATTTGGCCTTTTGAGGTGTACCCATGTAGACTAGCAGGCAGAAGGCCTGCAAAGAAATGCCCTTGTGCAACAGGAGTGAGAGGACAGCCTCACCCACAGCACCCTACGACTGGGGAAGGATAAGACAGGCGGTTTGAGCATGGCTCCCCACCCCAAGCGGGCACAGGGAAAGCAGCAAGATTACCGTAACATATCCTCCTTTCCTGGGTTGTCTGGAGACGAGGAAGCACTCCCCCAGTAGCGAGCAATGGCTGCTGCCTCTTTAGCCACCAGATGAGTGGATTTTGACTTTCTGTTGGAAAGAAAGGGGCCCTTTTTAAGTGGGGTGCGGAGACCCAGTCTGAGTAATGCTTCTCAGCTTTTGAAACTGCGCACAGAAGCACTGACCAACCCCGACCAGAGAGCCACAAGAGCAGCTTCCCAGTGCTCACCATGGCTATTAATACTGCTCCCACAGCAAGCCCAGCTTTGCGTTCATTGAGCCAACGAGTTTTCTGTAACCGACCTACCCCTTTGCCCTTTACCTGTTAGTTTGATCCCAGTCTTTGCTAGGCTCCGAGTTGCTGATGTTCTTTGGTTTCTGCCCAGCGATTTCATCACGTTCAATCTTGACAAAGTCTGAAGGAAAGAAAAGGCATAAAAGTGTGTTTTGGCAGCTTCAGAGTCTGATTGCCTAAGTTTTCTGTGATACTGCTTGTATTAAGGCATCTCTCTTTGTCTATCAGAGTGACAGACAGCTTTAAACAGTTGCTGCTATCGTGTTTTCAACTGCCCACTAATACGTATGGTGTTTTGTTGACATAGGAAAAATGTGTGTATCTTGGAATACAAAGGTCCTGATCTGCCAAACAGCCACATACGGGTCATTTTACCATCAAGAGAGTAATAGTAAATGTCATGAGGCTGCTTTTGTACTCTGGAAGAGAAAAAGTAGCAAGGTGAAAATAAGCAAGGTTTGTGATCTTTTAGCCAAGGAGCTGCTCCCTGAGAGCCTCACATGCTCTTTGCAGGTGTTCCCCAGGATGACTGGAGCAGGGAGAGCTTTGGCACCTCTTCACATAACCACTGCAAGTGGAAATACGGTGTCACCATTCAATAAAATCAGTATTAGTGACAGACAGGGGGCTCTCTCAGTCTGCTGAATTTACTTGAATGATGAAAAAGAAAAACCCAAATTGAATTGCTGTGTCTTTCTGGAAGAGTACAGGTATACCCCTGAGAACTAAGGATACTCACATCCTGCATTCAGCATCAAAAGATCTTGCCTCTTTGGGACTTAAAACACAGCCAGGATAATTTTCAATTCTTTGACAGTTATCAGAAATCTTTTGAGATGGATATTCTCTAGGGCAAGCATCGCAGAGATGATGTCGTTCCTTACCATATAGTTTCTCTCTCTGTTTTCCTTGTGATGTTTGTAACTTGATTTCACCTTGGAAGACCCCTGTTTTCTCACCATGGTGTGTCAGCACAGTATGGATAGGAACTAAGGATTCTGTTGCTTCTATTCGCAGGGCAATGCAGCCTTCCCCTAGAAGAGCACAAGGAGACAATGAGCCTGGGACTGAGAAAAAAAGCATTGAAATCTTCTTGTGTCAGTCATCTATTATCACTGTGCTGACAGGGCTGAGATTACTGGAGAGAATCTACTTTGGATCGCAGTAAGGAGTGTAATATCTCTTGAGAAAGCAGGGGCATTCATTTCACTTCTTTACATACGTGTGAAGGATTTGGGCATTGGAGACACCCACAGGTGACTACAGGGTTCTGAGCTTCCATTACTGGTAAGGAACACATGAGCCTGTGGCTGCCATTTCAGTTAATGGGATTTTGGCAGAGAGCCTTCTGTGGACGAGCACTGCTGGTTAGAATTTGGAAGCAAGCAGCACTGACAATGACTTTTCTATAGCCAGGAGAAATGAATCAAGTAAGTGCAAGTGAAACAGGACCTGTATGTTCTGAATACACAGCACAGGAGCAGACTCCTGATTTAATTCCTGTGAAGTCCTTTATTTTTAAGCTGCTGCTCTTTTAGGGCTGGTAAAGCTCACAAAAATGGTTTCTTCTAGTTCATATTCCTGTAATCGTCATTACCTCACACAATATTGGCCACAATGTATTTTTATATGTATTGAGTTCTAAATCAGAAGTTGGAGCATCATAGATGTTCAGTCTGTAAGAGTTACTTCTCTCCCACTCTTTCGGTGGTTTGGAAAAATCTAAGTAGATTTTGACTCATCCAGAACTTTACAGCTATACATTTACCATAAGATTCATCACTGTCTGATGACTTAACGCTGATCAGGATGTGTTGATCCAGTAGGTATTCTGGGTCTGAAATAATTGGAGTCAGCTGCAAAGACAAGTTGATGTGGGTCAATACAATAAGTGGTCTACACGAACACAGTTCTCCCTGTGCTTCAGTCCCAAATGAGCAAAAGTCAGCTGGACAAACCCATTGAGGGTATCATGTCACCCCCAGGATTGGCCTCTGATGATGTTTGGAGATCTGTGCTAGAAAGCTACACACTTTTAGAGCCCACCCACTCTCACTCCCAGCACAGCAGGTAGAATGGTACAAATCAAACACTCATGGGCTGAGGTGCAGTTTTCTCCTGCAGTGCAGGACTGAAAATTGCTCTAGGAGGAAGTGATCTGGACTCTGATTATGCTCTGTTCCCAGAAATCTGTTTGGCTGTTGTTACAGTCACTTATTGTAGAGGCATTCCCCAATCTCTCAGTGTAAGGCCATCTTTCCATAGTCAGCAGTTCTTCTTCTGAGCTATTCAGAAGGGTACTGACGTGCATATTTGCTCCAAATCCAGGAGCTCTGATAGTTCTTCCCGCTCCCACTGTGCCAGGAAATGGAGAACAGCTCTGATCCCAAGGACAGGACTTGTCTCTGACACTGATGCACAGAACACTACTTCTGGGCACTGATGGCCTTTTTAACACAGGTAAAAAATACTTGGTCAGCTTTTCTAAAAAATAGAAAAAACTTTGCCTGACAGGCAAGGAAGCTCCAGGGCAGAGTTACTTTTTAAGATGTTTGATCTTCCAGCAAAAACTGAAAAACTGGGCCTGCTTAAAAGACTTACCAGCATAGTTGTGTTCACTAAAAAGGTGAGAAAAAAGTCACGCTCCTGAGTGACATAAATCACGCGCCAGCAAAATTCGTGATTAAGGATGAAAGTAACTGGCAAGTCCTTTCCTGCTTATAACATGCCCTGTTCAGCTGAAGCCCACCCTGCATTCTTACAGTCTCTTGAGTGTAAACAAGACTACAAGCATGTTCCTGGAAATAATGTTTTTATAAGGAAAAGATGTAATGTTGCTTATGGGATGCAAGTGGAAGGCTTCTGTTCCATATGGATATGGAAACACAGTCCCAGTTTACCTTTGGAAGTGCATCAGTGAACTTTACCACAAGCTCCCCTTCATTCCCATCCTCATTTTCTCCTTCCTGGCTCTTTACAAAACCTGCAAAGTGATGAGAAAGTTGTTCACCAGAAGAGACAGTAAGAACTTGGCTACAAATTCTTTTCAGATGCTAGATCTGCAAAAGGCCTACAATTATTTTCCTGCTTGGGCAAAAGTCTTAAAAGCATTAAGAAGCTTAAAGTCTGAGCTTTGGGTGAATGTTTACACAGTAAATTTACAAGTGATTTTACTGGAGCATTGTTAAATGGTTTTATTTTACAGTTAAACTTGGCACTGAAAAGCTCAGCGCATACATGGACTGGAGGATAAGAACATGACAGCTCTTCCTACGCCACTCAAGATAGCACACTTTTGAAATTCTAATTTAAGATTCGTAATACACTGTTTCCATAGAAATTTATGCAAATTTTGATACAGCCAAAAAATAATCTTTTATGGAACTGTCTTTGACACAGCGCTCTGACATGCGATAATGTGATGAAGCATACACCAAAGGCATGCTGTCCCACTTAGACGAGCAGTCCTGTGATGGGGAATCGCTTAAAAAAACCACAGCAAGGGCATGTAGGCTCGCATTACATAAACAGCTGAGACTCAGCCCTGCAGCACAGGGACCGGGAATAAGATCTGCAGCGCTGGTAGGTACACAGTCCCATTTAGAGAATCAAATCACTATCTTTCACTTCTAAGTTGGTCCTCTGACTTATTCTTTTTTAAACCAGGGTAATTAAATTGTTTTTATTAGCATAATGCAGATGCTTTATTTTGAAAATATCTGATCCTTTGCAGCAGGCACGATTAGAAATTTAATCGATCAATATGTTGGCTAAGTAGCAATTTTCTGTGTGATCAGCAAGAACAACACGTGTTTCTCTTCAAGAAAGGAATTATGATATTGCCGAACAAGATGGAAGAAATTGTGGATGGCTTCATGTCGAAGCACAGACTGCAGCTAAATGGCTGTGGGGTTTGGCTTGCGTTGCTGACAATACAGAATTACTTGTAAATGACAACAAACCTCTAGGACATCCCTTTTCTGCCTAGAACAAGCGATCCACACAGCTGTTTATTTATTTAGATCAAAGCAAGAGGAAGGGGAACTAACCCAAACAAGCAGGAAACTGACAGAAAGAATAAAGATGGGCAAACCCATACTTTCTAAGCAGCTAGAGTGAAACTCAATGTAGAACTTGGTCTGGGACTTGGTCTTCAGAGTAGCATAGCAGTGCAGGAACTCTATCTCCCCTTGAGAATCCGTGTACTTGGAGTCTAAGAAAGAGGAATGGAAAATAATGACATTTTCAGTAGGAGATAAAGAGAGGGCATTTTTGAGTGGACTCTTTTCAGAAGCAGCTTTTTCTTTCACAATATACAAAGCACCGCATGTTGTACCCAAAGGTGAAGGTAGCACACCTGCACCCAAAGCGACTAACCATTCTTTGAAACAAACTGTGAGGTGACTCCCACTTCAAAGGTGGCAAAGACAGGACTGTGGTCACTCGTCATGATGTCAGTGGTGCAGCCTGCCGACGAGAGAGGGAGGATAGTTACTGCCCTGCGTTTCTGCCCTGCTGCAGTGAGATCACTGCCATAGAAATATTATTCGGTAATTTTCCAGAAAACATAACTGTCACTGTGGTAACTCGTCTCTAGTCAGAAGTGTTTCTACGTAATCCCATGTGACTATATAGGAGTGTAACTTTTTTGTCAAAATACATAAAGGTTTGGTTAAGGGGCAGAACTCTACCATATCATTTTGCAAGTGACTGTCAGTGTTAGATTCCCCCGGTACAAAAAGCACTTGCAGGCTTCCTGGTTGCCTCTGCAACGTGCACAGCTAATTAAAGCTCTGATATGGCAGGAAATCACGCAAGCATGCACTGGTGTTACTTCAGTGCTACAGCACAACTCATGGCCCAGGATTAACAGTGAGTGAGCAAGACCCTGAGGCGCCCTAAGCGCACACTGTGTTCCTGCCAGCCTGGCCCGTTGAACAGAACAGCGCACAGAAGCAGGTGCCAGGCTCCCTGGAGGTGCTTATTTGACCACAGACCTCATCGTAGTCTCTGTCATCAGATCAGTGCACCTTATCCCCCAAGAGACTTCTACAGCCCTCTTCTCAATCCCATGCACAAGAAACCATCAATGTCATACTCAGACGCTCGAGCCTACATATAGTTGATGAAATTTCAGGAACTAGTATCTAAGTCTTTTTTTTTTAAACAGGTCCTGTGGGCTTCCTCTCTTCCCCGCACTGTGCTTTTGTGATGCTTCTGAGCCAGAAAGGCAACAGGCTCTTGGTACCGCAGTCCTTCTGGAATATGATTTGGTGCAAGAGAGATGTTTGCAGCTCCAACCTCTGCAGACTGGACTGTGTACACAGGGTCTGCCCTACTGTCACCATCAAGTGAGGAGCTCCTGATGGTAACTGCACAGGAAAAGTGGTCGTTGCCAAGAAAGAGCTGGTGTAAAGTGATCCTACAGCGTGGCCTAAAGGTGGACAGCTGCAGCTGTCTGAGTGGTATTCTGCACATAAAAGAATAACAGAATTAATTCCCAACCTTGTAAGGTTACAGGCAGGGAGAGTTGGCTCCGCTCTGCCTAGTTTAACATCAGGTCCCTCTATGCTGAGTGCCTGGCAGTGCAGGGAGATCCTACAGATTCTGCTCTGAATCATTTCCGTTTCAGACGGATTGCTTTGCTATCTACAATCTGTTATCTACCCACCATAGGACTGACACACAACGTGCACCATGGGGTATGATTTCCAGAGCACTCGATCACACCAGGATGGCAAATTGTACTTCATCTGCAAACCAAAGGAGAAGTGATGTCAAGAAGAAGGGAAAGGACCAGTTCACAAAAGAACAGGAAATTCACTTGCCCAAACACCATATATTTGTGCCCAATCTTTTTGTTTGTATTGACTCATTTCAAAACACTACAGGGGCAGAAAATGCACAGACTTTTTAGGTCACTTTCTTCTGCAGGATTCACTTTTCCCGCTCTGCCATGCACTTCTGAAGGAAAATCAGTTTCCACCTACCCCTGTAGCTTTTTGCTTGGTGTAAGCATACTTCTCCCGGGTACCTCTTTCAAAACGGTAGGTCGGAGCAAAAGTAATCTCTTCTTCCTCTAAAACAGAGAGATAGCTCTGTTACCTGGCCTCTTGAGAACCCTCCCCTGGGCAAGACAGCCACTGCTCTGTACACCCTGCCCCCAGCAAGTCTCGCAGGGAAAGTTGCTGGAAAAGGGAGAGGAACCTGCCAATAAATTCAGAATCTTACCGAACTGCAGAAACACCTTTTGGTCCTTTCTCTCTATGAGAAGCTGGTCGAAAGCCAGCAGCTCCGGATACTGCTGCTGCCTGATCTTCTGGATAATATTCTCTGCTTCCTGCCAACAGGGAAACAGCAGAGCTGCAGATGATGCAAAACCTTCTTCTAAATACTCCCTTCGCTGGTGAGCTAGCAAGTGCTTCTCAACTGTTTCACAGCGCCATACCCCCTGCCACTTCCCCATCTTTCCCTTCACTGAAAGGCAGGCCCCAGTCTTTGCTGCGTGGCTGAGCATTTGTCTATCAAAACAGGCATCAAAATGCCCACACATCCCCTACACACGCATATATACGCACACACACAACCAGATGCACATCAACACCAGGCTTGCTGTTGCCTACCGCCTACTGAAACCTATCCAGTATTTATTATGGCTTGCCTGTTTCTGAAGGCCTGTTCCGAGCCATTAAAAGCTAACTGAATGGAGCAGAAAGGCAATCTCTGGATCAAGCTGTTCGGGGACAGATGCTTGCTCACAGTGGGAACCAGAGCTGGGAGGTTTGGAGAAGCGATGCTGCCTGCAGCAGCAAAGTGTGCCAGACGGCTTCCTGGGTCCATTAATCCTGGGAGAGGGCAAAGGGGAGTTCCTCACTCTCCCCCAACTGGTGTCACACTCGTGCCATGGGGATCCCTCCTGCCTCCCCCCTTTCTGCCAGCCCTTCTGCCACGTTGCCCTAGACTAGCAAAAGATAGCGCTTCTACAGCAACACAGTATTTTGCCTCTCCAGGGATTCACGCAGGGTCCCTAACCGTCGGGGGCTGTTCCACACGGTAGTTCAAGTCTCCCAGCCAGAAAAGATGAGTAAAGCGATGAGTGATGTTAAACGGACTCAGTTTCTTATCTCCCAGCGTCAGGAAGCGCAGGATGTTCGTGTAGTTCTGGTTGCGTCTGTCAAGACAAGAAACATCTGCCTGACATACTAAATTGCCATGCCATTTCTGAACGCCTGGGCCGTCAGGGACTGCCACTTTACTAGGCAGGAACCGATTTGGCTCCACATCTAGAGAAGAGCAGATCAGAAGCCAAGAACTTGCCACCCCTGCCTGGCAACTGCCCCTCAGCAGACAGGCCCAGGTAATGTGCTCGCTGTCTCCTGGGGAGCCAACCTACTTCGTGCAACTAGTAATGCAGCGCAGCTCTTGTGCTGCGGCTTGCGGCGTGCGTGGGCTGGGGGGCAGGAGAGCAGCCTCTGCGTGAGGAGGGCATTTACAGCAGCTCCAGGCTGCTCTAGGTTGGCTGTCAGACTGTTTCCACCTGAATTGAAAGGCTGGAAAGCTGTCCTAAAGCCACTTTTGTTGACTCCTGGGTCTGTGCTTTTCTGAGCTGCATGTCCTAGAAACCCAGCATTAGACTGTTGCCTTCAGATTTCAGCAGCAAACACATAACTAGATTCTGGCAGCTATTCCGGGCCCTGGGGAACTCTTCCACAGAAGTTAACTCCATCAGTGGCAAGGACCCTGTGCAGAAATCCCACACCATCTGCTTTCTGGGTCTTGGACTGGGAAAGATGGCAAAGCCAACCTCTCCATTTCAAGTCGTCTGTGCTTTCAAAACCACTCCTTCCAACTGCTCCAGCTCCTCCCGGCGTGGGCACAGATCTCCCACCAATGTCGGGATCTTTGCCTTCCAGTCCTGTGGTGCACAGAACCTGCCAAGACCATGGAAACTCATTTCACAGCTGGGTGTAGAGAATTAGCCACCGTGGAGATACTTTTGTGCTACATCCCTCCCTCCTGCTATCCCTGACAGCATGCTCTGCCTGGCAGGATCTTTCCCAGCTGTGCCCCAGGGCACACCACAGCTCCCATGTCCCAGCACTACAATGCTGAGGAGGCAGATAGTTCCCTTCAGCACGTTATTCTGGGATGGGAAACACCTTCCCACACCTCTCCAAAACCCTGTCGATCAGGGAGCTGTTTTCCTCATGTACTGGGCTTGCACGACAGGTCACACAAGTGTTGAGCTCAACACTTACACTTGGCTCGGAAATAATTTTGCTGCACCCATGTGGTATGGCCATATAGCAGAAGTCCCTCATGTAAAGTACCACAGTAAGCAGCATCTTTAGCACAGATTGCCCTCCCAGGAGACATTGAACAATTTTTTTATGGTCAGGAAAACATGCGTGTGACTATTTAGTGGGCCTTCCTTCCAAACAGGGCCCAGAGAATTTCACCCTGTGTCAACAACCATTTTTGAGAGAGCAAGATGTATCTTACCTGTGTTTCTTTTCACTTCCTGAAGTCAAATGGCTGTTAACAAACCCAAAGGAGGTTCCATTAAACATGAATGACACCCCCACAGCTCCTTTATTACCTGGAAAAGGATAAGCCAAAAATGTCAAAAAAATCCATCCACCTCCAGGCTGAGTCTAGCAAAGATAAGAAAGCACCTAGCACATCTTCAGTGAAGGGGAGGATGGAGAAGAGAAATAAGGTGACTTAATCAGCACAGAAAGAATTAGTACATACAGCACAGACTGTGGAAAAAAATTTTCTAAGAATGCTAAAAAAAAGTAGTTGAAGGGAAAGAAGTTCAATTCCCTTGTGAAACCCAAGAAAGAGCAATCCAACAGCCAAACCAAAGAAACAAAGGCGTTTCCTGGGAATATAAATAAATATACATATATTATATACACACATGTGTATGCTAAGTATAGACACAAGTAGATTCCCTCTCTTACAGGCAGAGTAAGAGATAATGAGTGCTGGTGGGATATAACTTTAGTACCACTAGTGTCACATAAATGTAGTCAAAGGAGTCCTGTTGAGAAAAAGCTGTTCCGTTTCAGGGACAGTGCTGGCACAGACTGAACAGGTCTCAGTCCTCTGGGCAAGATGGGGTCTGTTCCTCACCCAGCGTGTTTGCGATGCCTGTCTTCACGTTGTCTGTGCAGATGTGGCTGATGCGGTTCTCATGTTCTGGCTTGGCCAGTACAACAATCCTGATGTTCCAGAGAGTATGGATTGCTATCTGCAGGGATGGAAAGGTTAGAGGTTGTATTTCTGCACATACCTGTGGAGCTGCGCTGCAGCTGCAGCCTTCCTGACTCCTCCTGTAGTATTTCTACACAAATTTTCTTCTCGTGCTCAGGATATGCTTTCAGTCATTTTAATCAAAGGTGGGAGGAAGGACCTACCTATTTTCCAGTGCCATTTTCTAGTTAATCATTGGATTGCCTTGCTTGAACAAAATACAGTTTCCCAATCACCATGAGAATCGTAAATCCTGCTGTCCTGCGGCCTTCCAGATATGCTTACATTTCTTTCTTGACATCAAGACAAGATGCCCGTGGGGCACAGCAGCCCCCGGCAGCACTACAGGCTGGGGCAGGGGGCTGGGAAGGGCCCGGCGGGACAGGGCCTGGGGGGGCTGGCTGGGCCGGCTGGGCGGGAGCCCCCCGTGTGCCCAGGTGGCCAAGGCGGCCAGCAGCGGCCTGGCTCGTGTCCCAGGCCGTGTGGCCAGCAGGGCCGGGGCAGTGCCTGTCCCCCTGCGCTCGGCACCGGTGCGGCCGCCCCTGACTCCTGGGCTCAGGGTTGGGCCCCTCAGGGCCAGAGGGACATGGAGGGGCTGGAGCGTGTCCGGAGACGGGAACGGGGCTGGGGAAGGGTCCAGAGCACAAGTGCTGTGAGGGGCGGCTGAGGGAGCTGGGGGGGTTCGGCCTGGGGAGGGGGAGGCTCAGGGCGGCCCGTATGGCTCCCTACGGCTGCCTGACAGGGGCTGCAGGCGGGGGGGGTCGGGCTCTGCTCCCAGGGAACAAGTGGACAAGAGGAAATGGTCTTAAACCGTGCCAGGAGAGGTTTAGATTGGAGATGAGGAAAAACTTTGCCACTGAAAGGGTTGTCAAGCTCTGGAACAGGCTGCTCAGGGAGGTGGTGGAGTGACAATCCCTGAAGTGTTCAAAAAACCGCATAGATGCAGTGCTTAGGGACATGGTTTAGTGGTGGGCTTGGCAATGCTGGGTTGACTGTTGGACCTGATGATCTTAAAGGTCTTTTCCAACCTAAATGATTCTATGATTCTATCACTGAAACTCAGCAATGTCCAAACCCGGTCTTAATAAAGTTCAGTCTTCTATGACTGTGCCTGCGTGCTGTTACATCCCATTTTGAAAGTGCAATAGCCTATGGTGAGATCTAAGCTACAGCTGGCTCAAAGTTTTATAATCTCCTCCTCTATGAAGGTCAAACTATCACCATCACTTGACTCAAGTGCTCAGCATCTTCCCCTTGCTCCCAGCCTGGCAGGCAGGGGAGCTTCATGGCAGGGTCCCTGCTTTGGCAGTGCTGGGGGTCACTGTCCATAGCAATATGCCCATCTAGCCAGCGCCAGGGGAAGATCAAGAAGTTGTCCATGGGCCAGCAGTGTGCCCTTGGAGCCAAGGTGGCCAGTGGGATCCTGGGGCGTGTTAGGAGAGTGGCCAGCAGGCGGAGGGAGGTGATCCTGCCCTCTGCTCTGCCCTGGTGAGGCCACATCTGCAGTGCTGGGTCCAGTTCTGGGCTCCCCAGTTTAAGAGAGACAGGGAACTACTGGAAAGGGTCCAGCGGAGGGCTACAAAGATGATGGAGGACTGGAGCATCTCCCTGATAAGGAAAGGCTGAGAGAGCTGGGGCTGTTTAGCCTGGAGAAGAGAACACCGAGAGGGGATCTTATCAATGACTACAAATATTCTTAAGGGCAAGTGTCATGAGGACAGGGCCAGATTCTTTTCAGTGGTGCCCAGAGACAGGACAAGGGGCAACAGGCACAAACTGACACAAAAAGTTCCTTCTGAATATGGGGAAGATGATCTTTACCTTGAGGGTGACAGAGCATTGGCACAGGCTGCCCAGAGAGGCTGTGGAGTCTCCTTCTCTGGAGACATTCAAACCCACCTGGATGCGACCCTGTGCAACCTGCTCTAGGAGACCCTGCTTTAGCAGGGGGCTGGACTAGGTGATCTCCAGAGGGCCCTTCCAGCCCTGACCAGTCTGGGATTCTGTGATCTCACAGAGTCCACAGACAGATTCAGTTCACTCTCCCTCAACCAAATGCAATGATAATAAAGGGAGGGAAGGGGAGGAGGTATAGGCAAAATGCCACTTATTTCTCTGTTTCTTTCTCTGAGTTATGTGCAATAGCTGGAATAGCCCCTCACCACTTTGAAGCTGATACTGGTGATTTCCTGCAGGGATTGTCTCAGGGTCTCCAGCCATTCTTTCTCCCCTTGGGGATCCTCCTGGGTGCCAATCACATAGATGTCATGAGGAATGTAGTCAGCAGTGTCATCACGGGTCTTCCCCTGCCCCTTGGAGAGAAACCAGGAGGTGATCTTCTTTGGGGGAGGTGCAGCACCTTTTGTTAACAAATCAAACACCAAACTAAGTCAGAGTGTGTTCTGTCAAACCCAGGATATAGACAACTCACGGGGACAGAAGTAACAGGCTTCACATTCACTCTGTCCCCTACCAGTTTCACGCCAGCCAGGGCTCACTGTTCGAAGATGATGAAGACGTTAACGCCACCTGACACACTGATGAAGGAGTGACTCTGCTCTGGCCACCTTCCCCGGTTTCAGTAGCGTGCTGAGGGTAGCCATGTGTAAAGGAGCTGTACTCCTGGCCTGCCACTGCCTTTATCTTACCCCTTAAGTATGACTGAGCACAGACAGCTCAGCTTACAGCAGTTTGAACCAGGCTTTTCTCCCAAAATGCGAAAAATAACTCAAACTCCACTGTCCTCAGCTACACCCTGTCCCCTTCTCTAAATATTGCAGATGCTCAGCTCTCTTCCCAGGCTGGACACACAGTCCCTAGTCATTCAGAGGCAGCTGATGTGCAGCTACTGGAATTGCTCCCGCCCTTTCTGCCAGGTGGAGGATAGCTCACACTGCTGCACTTGCTTCATGTCAGCCACAATTCCCTGTCTTTGGAGGAATCCTTCAGCACCCATCAGGGCCAACTTTACGGCCCTTTGACTGGAACTATAAGAAGTGTCAAACTGCATGCAAGAATAAGCCTAGAGATCAGCTCTTTCCCTGTCCCAGTGGAAAACAACCCTGGCGTACAGATCTGCTACAGAACAAACATGGTGTCTGGAGCTCATCATCATGGCAGGTGAGCACACAATTTGGCAAGTGTCTGAAGGAACACCCATGTCAGAAGGGAGCCCATACCCATATTCCAGGTCCCAATGAAGATGGTGATCATATCAGGCTCTGGTTGCTCCGAGTGTTTATTCTTCATCTGCTGCAGAAGTTGGCAGAACCCTTCTCTCTTCTAGACAGGGAGGAGCAGAGACAATTAACAAGATGCTTAACTCCTCCAACACGACCTCTTGAGAAACTAGCTGAGCCAGGAAATTCCCAGCACACTTGAAGGGCTGATTAGCTCTCCACTATCCTGAAACCTTTGAAGATGCTGTCTTTCCTGTAGTACTTTATTAGGTACTTAGCTTGTGCATTACTCTAACGATTGCCGAGCTGGTCAGAAGACAGCCTGGACTTCCCTCTGGTTTGCCTGTATGAACCTTTTTCCAGCCACCCTCACATGACTCCTTGCCTCTTCTCACTGCTTGCTGATATTCTGTTCTCCTGCCTCTGTGACAGCACCTAAGCATGGCTGCCCTCTCCAGTATCTCCCTTCACATGGAACACTTGTTCATTTTCTGGATGCTTCCAGAACAAAGGAGAAATTTCATTTTCGCAAAGCCAACCACCATCCTTCAACAGTTCATCTGTCTCCCAAGGAACGCCCCTTGTACCCCTCCCACCCAGGTACCTGTGCCAGGCTGGCAGGAGGGAAACGTTGTGTATGTACCTTGGAATCAGAAAAAACATATTCCTTCCGCTGCGTTTTTTCTTTTTCTGTTTCCAGCACAATCACCAGTTTGTTAGGGACCTTCTGGGACTTGATAAGCTGCAAGACTAAATGGAGACTGGGTGTCAGGAGCTGCAGTCACTGAAACTAGAATCCCACCAGAACTAACAGGATGCTGCTTGCAGGCTCAGGACGTATGTGGTCTTTTAAGCCTGAGGCTCACTTTGCCCCACATCACTACATTTTAATGTTGCTTAATTCTGTTCCCTGTAGGAATAGATTTGGATTCTGAAGTGAAGAGGAGCTGCAAAACTCATTCTGCCTGGAGCTCCCGTCCATACCAAGCCCTGCAGTGTGAAGTGGCTTCCTGCAGGCAATATCTCTGTATCCTCAACCAGCCTACACGTATTCCTTCCCCATCTGTGAAAAAGGAGGTAAGACCTCATTTGGTGGTAAAGGTGGTTCCTCCCTATCTAAACCAGCAGCTAAGTAATTATGAACACCAGGTGGAGAAAGCCATAAGTGAAAGCTAATCTTTTCAATCACTGCCAGCAACAGGTTGATTTTCCAGTAGGAGAGAGCCCAAGGGCACTGTTTACTCTGATAAATCCTAGCCTGTTTGGCTCACTCTCAGTGAGCTGCCTGTCCAGAAACACAAGAGGAAAAGAGGGAAGTTGTTTGAATTGGGCCTTCACTGACCAAACTGGCACAGCTCATCAGTAGAGATATTGATTCACATCAAAAAAAAAAAAATCAAGGGGAAATTAACTGAAAAATGTTACTGAAACAGAGTATCTGGCTTTTTACCATCAAAAATCATCACAGAAGTCAGTATGTTCCTGCAGAATGTTTTGGGTTTTTTTTTTAGTGACTTGCTTTTCAGCAGAAAATGGTCTATCACAAACAGCTCCATGTGGAACCTTCTATCAAAACCTGCTCCCTTGCTACCTGCTACCACTGGCTTCACTGTGGTGAAAAGATCTGTGAAAGTTAATTACCCCAGTATTGATTCCCTGCTCTCTGCAGGTCACTTTGGAGATAGGCAGGCTAGACTGACTGGAGCCTTGCACAATGTCCAGGACCTAGCAGAAATATTTGTACTCTGGGCCAAACCTTGCCCTCAGTGAGGCCAAAGGGAATCCCTCCCCATCATCTAATGGAGCGAGACTCTAGTCCAGCATTTGCAAACTTAAGCATCTTACTTTTCTTGTGGGTGTAAAACTTGTCTTCTGGACCATCCTTAGCTCTCTTGATAATCAGTTTTCCCATTTCCACATCAACCTTGAGATGTATTTTGGAGAAAATTCCTAGGGAGTCAGCTTTCACCTATTGGAAACCAGAGATTTTTCATAAGCTATCTTCGACACTTCAGTCACTTATTACAAATGCAACAGTTGCCTGAATTCATGGACACATATCGTCATTATGCCAATCTCACTAGACATCTCTTAAGCATTTACATGGTGCTAAACAGCATCCAGGAATAGCTGTTATCTCTGTGGCAGCACAGCAAAGTTCCCAGGAACTGAGATACCGACAAATGTGCATTACTGTCCTTCCACACCGTGATCAGCATTGTTAAAGAAGTATGTTTACCTCAAAAGTGACAGGGGGGATAAGGGAGCGCCGGTGTGTTGAGTCAGGACCTTCAATCAACAATGTTTTCACCTGTAAAAGAATTTATCTGTACCAAATTGTGTTTGGTGATTCTGCACTACATTGAGAGTATGAAGTCAGAGCAAAGAAATCTCATTGCAGCAGAGGACTGAACTGATGATGAACAAGAAGCATAACTAGAGGCAAAAGATGACAAGAAAATAATATAAAATAGCTTTAAAACTCTACCTTTTCTTCAATGGAAGACAGCAAAGCAATCAGCTGATTGAGTTTCAATACAATATTGACTGGACTAGCTTCACCGAGCATCTGATAACCACAACATAGGGAGGGAGGGGAAGGGGGAAAAAAAAGAAAAAGAAAAAAAAAAAAAAGAGAGATGCATAATTACCAAACCCACAAGAGCATGGCCTGGAAGCGCAGCAGCCTCGCCCCAGGAGCGCCTTGCACACAGAGTAAGGAGTAGCACTTGTGCCTCTGCCCTCTGATCCGTAATGGGAAGAGCTCAGAGTTTGGCTGAACATGCAGAAGTATGGGAAGGTGGAAGGACAAATCTGCAAACTTTGTCCATAAGTTAGAGGCAGCTGGGCATGCAAGGCAGTCAGTTCGCTGTTGGGGGACAGGTTTCCATGACCAGGTCCAGGCCTCAACATACAGAAGTCCTGGGCTTTTGGTTTTCTGGGCTACTGGCAGGGAGGGAAAGGTCACGGGACTTAAGTGGACTTGGGGAAGGAAGGATTTGGCAGTGAAACATCCTGGAGCAAAGTTTATGGAAAGAGAAATGTGCAGTCCTCTGAGGAAGCATGGGGAGATGGAAGTCCTCAGGCAGTTTGCTGCACTTTCCGCTGGGGCAGGAAGGGTGAGCAGGCAGAGGGGACTACGGGATAAGTGACACTGTGGGGATATAACTCACTGTGTGCCCTCTGCACTGCAGCCAGCCAGAGGCTAGAGAGAACAGAAGTGGTAACGGACCATGTGAATCCCACCGGTCATGGCTGTGCAGCCAGAACCCCCTGTGCCGACAGCCACCCCCACGCCTCTCTCTTCTCCTTTTCCCACCTTCCAGCCAACTTACTTGTGAGCGCTGATGGATACCAGGGTGCAGCTGCTGCTCAAACACCTTCTGGATGGATTCCAGAGATGGGAGAGTCCTAGAGGCTTCACTGGGAACAGAGACAGGGCAGAGGTCTAAGGCTGTGGCCGGCTCCCTGGGTAGGTTAGCTCTTGGTCTTGTTGGACAACGCCACGCAGCAGAGATGGCACACATTCACGCTAGGCCTGCTGTCACCACGTGTCATGTTCTTGTCCTCTGCTGCTTCCTACCCTCTGAACTGGTGGGATGGGTGACGAGAGCATGTCTCACCTGCCTTAGTGATGCTGCCAACCAAGGCAGTTTAGAGTTAGGCAGCTGGCATTGCCTTGCAATGGCCGAAGCATGGGCATATTGCCTGTTCTTTGGGGTTTGCTTTGGAGGTGGTAACTTCCTACATCTCCCCAGAAAGATGTTCCAGTCTAGGCCAGACCTGAGGACACTGTAAAACCAGCATCAACCCAACTATGCCAACTCATAGATCAAAGTGCACTCAAAAAATCTCAAAGCCCAGCGAAGCTGGGTGCCTATGAATGCTGCAGCAGCAGAGGCAGCTCGGTTTTGCACAGGTCTTGTGCAGCTGCTGAGGCTAATGCAGGATGCCAGGGACACCATGCAAAGAGGAAATTAATATTTAGATTTTTTAGCTCACATGACAAAAAGGGGCTGGGCACAGCAAGGGGATGGAAAAGGCAGCCTTTAATCTCTTGAATGAGAACCATTTGCAGGTTACAATGAGATTCCTTCAGCATTTCCCAGTTAGATTCCACAGGATGCTCATTTGTCAAAGCGCTGTTGTATGAATTTGGCACAGAAGCCGCTCTCCGATAATGACAAGACTTATCACGGAAAGACTAGCCAGGGAGTGCAGGTCAAAAGGAAGGTGATGGTGGGGAGCAGCACTAGGATGCTTGCATTGTGCCTAGTCGAGAGTGGATATTAATGATTTCCCTCACTTTCCTAAGTCTGAATGGACCGGATTTTACTCCCTGTTTGTTGGGGAAAGTGCTCCAAAGCGAAAGTATGCCTGCCTGTCTGAAGATTAGATATTTGTCTAGGTGCTGAACCACGGATGATTAATTGCCTAAATCAAGCACTCACGTTTGAAATTTCCATCTGAAAGACTTGCCGTGGGGCACACAGAAGTACAAGACACTTGTAGGAATCTGGATCTGCTAAACTTAGTCCTCCAACACCACTTTGGTTCACCTAGGGCCAGTGTCACCGCAGATGGCTCTGGCCCCAAACCCAAGACTTCCATTGATTTCTGCAGCCATGGAGTCAGGCCCCAGGAGGCTGCAGGCAGTTGCAGGAGCATTGGGTGAAGTTCAGTTTGAAAAGAATGAAAATATATTTACTGTGACTAAGAGTGCAGGATGTGTAGGCCATCTCTCAAAAACACCGAGCAGCAGCTGCCTGAAGTTCAGAAATTAGTTCTTATGGGAAAACTGCCCTTTGTTTGCTGTATGGTACATCATGTAACATGCATGTGAGGGTGTGGGAAGAGCATCTGTAGGCGTTCAAACACAACAAAACCACAAAGTGGTTTTAATTACACTTACAACTCCTTTTGTTTTCTTCTCTTGACAGTACAAAGGAAATACATGCAGTGATCTTCATTGAAGTGTCAGAAGCCTGTGTGTCCATACAATTGCACAAGTGCTTGAAAAGCTGCCTTAAAAGCTCTGTGTGCACATTATCCAGTGAAGGAGAACAAATGAGTGTGCAGAGCAGTGGTCAATGACCAAATGACAGCTTCAGACAGCAGCAGGCTGAATAGGTCACTATTAGTGTTTTTCACTTAAAGCTGGTAAGAAACTGAACAAAGTCCACTTGCATCAGTAGTCCCTCCTCTTTGTTGCACTGGCACCAGGCTCTCCATGAGTCAGCTTTCCAGCCCCTGGAGGATTACTCTGACTAAGGAAACCCTGGGATGCCAGTTTATTTCAACACTGAATACTTCACAAAAGTACCCCTCAGCCTTAAAAACCTCTAATTTGTTTCATTTTTAGTACATGGCCTGTCAGAGTGAACAGCCTCTCCCAAGAGTGGTTGCCCTGTTGTCTGTCCCCTGGGCTCTGATAAGATGTGCCATGGCTGCCCCAGGGCCACAGCCAGCCCTAGAAGGTAGTAGCAGCCTCCAACAGAGTTAAAAAGAGCTTTCGATGTCTCTAATGCACATTGGGGTCTGGTTCTTGCTGAATTAATCAGGGATCGGTGGTGAGGAGGGTGAGGGGAAGAGATCACAAACTCTGCATTCCCAGTCTGCTGTGGCCCAGCTGTGCTCGAACTTCTTGCTCAGAAACGGGTCCTGCACCTGTCCGTGGATAATATATGAACTGCAAAAGGCCCAGACTGTTCACAAACAGCTGGCCCAGCTCCTCTCCCAACCCCATGGTGCACTACAAGCTCTTCTCCTAAGCACTGAGCAGCTCCAGTATGTGTCCCTGTACCTTGCTAACACTGGCAGGCAGTGTTTACCCACAGCCAGGTATCAAAGCACAGGAGTCAGCCAGAGGGCACCGGGATGCTCATTTTTCACAGCGCGTCTGAGAGTCACTCTGAAAGGTGGCACAGCTGGGAGGTTGGAAGAAGCCAGAATACAGCATCGCGAAACCCTCAGAGTCACCGATCTGCGTGGCTCATGCCCGGCCAGGGCCAGCTGAGCCACAGCAAGCACCTGCCTGCGCGCTCCAGCCCTCGGCACTGCCAGGGAATTCAAAGGAGCTTCAACTCCAGTGAAAGAGCTCAAGCTGTGCCAGTTAACATTTCTTCTTGTTGGTTTTTTTAACCTGTTCTCAAATATTGTGAAAATAATGAAATTGAACATTAGTAACAAAAAGAAGACGCGACCACCAAGAAGCAGCCTAGGAATTATCTGTACATTCAGCTGGAATCCCTGCACAGCTGAAGAAAGCTGAGGTAAATAAATACTAAATATAGGTAGTGCCGCTGATTAAATTTGAATTCAGAATTCTGATAAGGGAAGCAAGTTAAAACCTGAGACAAACCTTGGAGATTAAGACTGCAGAAATCTGTAAGATATCCAAGTATCTGCCCATTAGCCAGCTGAAGCTAAGCAAATAATTTGGTGGGATGGTAGAGATTCATGGGACAACCCAAACAGAGGGGAGAGGTTCCTCAAAGAGTTCTGACCGGCGTTGAATGCAGCCTGCAGTTCTGGATCTTCATGAGAAACTGAGGAGGCAACTCCATCTAACGGAAATAACGCTGGTATGGGGAGAAAATGCTGGGGACCCAGGGGAAGAACTGCACGAAGACATACACCTCCGTAACTACATGCAGCCACCAGAAGAACGGGAGGCAAGCAGCTTGCCCTTTGCTGCGCTGGGGGTGTGCAGTGCCCCTGGGCTCAGCAGGCACCAGCAGAAGAACGCACCCAGCTCTGTTCTAGGATGATGCTTTGCAAAGTCCAGTCACCAAAATACCTACAGAAAATCTGGAAATGTCAAAGGTGTCCTGGCACTTGAGAGGATTGTGGACCCCTTGTATCTCCTTTCTTGCCATCACATGTACATTTATGAGGAGTAGGGTCGTGAAACCCAGATAAGGTGAAGTAGAACAAGAAGTTGGAAATGGAAAAAGCCAGCCATCATCAGAACAGCATCACTGGCGGTATTTTAGTAACACAAAACTCTCACTTGTGATTTCATTAGGTTTTAGTTTCCTTTGTTCAGGTTTATTCTTAGTTAGCCACCTGGGTCTCCCCCTCTGTGGGTGTAGAGAAGCAAAACCCTCGAGCAGGGCACAGAAGAAGAAGGGCAGCTCTCTGCAGAACCTGTCCTCAGCCCTGCCAGGGACTGGTCAGTGGGTGGCTGGCTTCTGCCAGAAGGAGAAGGGCTGCGTATTCCTTCCACTTTGCCTGGTAAAACGTGCACAGTGCCCACCACTTCAGAGGAATAACCATGGTCCCAAGCAGCCGAGCACCTCACTCACTCCCTGCCTTCCTTCCATGGGTTAAAGCCAAGCAAATCAACAGTATCTACCCTGCGTTTTAGCCCTTTCTTCAGCCTTGGCGAGCTCTAGAACAGGATCAGGCCAGTAGCCCTACCAGCCTGGCTTCTAAATGCACTGGAGAGAAGAATATTGCAAGCTGCAGATACAAGTGTGGAAACATATGCCCTCTGCCATAGAGTGCCCCAAGATCTCTGCAGAAGTGTGGACTAATCTCCTCATCTGCTTACAAGCAGCAAGGGGGGAAATCACATCTCTCTACCAGAAAAAGAAGGAGTTCGGCAAGGTTTTAGTTCCCTGTCAGATTTTCCTATTCGGGACCTGGGAGGTCTATAAATATGAAAGGTAAAATTTGTAGTCTAGGCTTGTTTCTCCTTTCATTCGAGCTGGACTTCACTGACATCAGTGGAATCACTCCAGGTTCACAGTGTATTAGTGGGAAGAAAAATCAGTGTTTAAAACATAGCTATACACCAATATGTGCTTGTTTCCATAAATGACTTGTGCTTGACAATTCTGTGGGTGTCATGTATGCGTTACCAAATTATGCAGTTAATCGGTTAGTGCAATCTTTTATTTCTTTCTAAACAGAGCATAAAAAATAATACTCCACTGACTGAAACCACCTATAGGGAAACTTCACTGTCAGAGCTCTGTCTTTTACATAGATTTCACATTTTTGGACTGGAATCACAGGTCATGAGATCTACACACAATGTTTTTGAGAGTAAGCCAGTTTCCTGTGCCAGAAATGCAGGTTCTGACTGCACACACGCGGCACGTGCATTAGACTACAGTGTTACAGCGTCGTACTCTGATCTCTGAAAACGAGCCTCTAGTTACCTGAAGAGTCCTTTGCAAAGAAGCGTAAGTAGTTTCTTCAGCTGAGGAAGATTGCTTGAGCCTGTCTGCACCATCTCAAAGTCACTGATGATGTGAACTCGCAGGTAATCTTGGATGAGTTTAAGATGTTCGTCAGAAACACTGTGAAAGAAACAGACAGGTTAAAAGCCAGCTCTTCTCTCTACTTCTAAATATCAGACAGTTTTATTGTTTTGCTGAAACTTCCACTGCCAGCACAGACAGATGGGGAGCAGCTTACCTTGGATTTCAGTGTAAATATGCAGTCCTCAGAACTGAACCATGGATCCCCCACCACACTGCTGACACCTCCTCCTCTTCCTCCTTCCCCTCCCCAAATCCTCTGCTCCGTGACTGCTGAGCTACCATGCCAGGGGAAGTCTTGTGATGCCTGGCTTTGCCAAAGCCATGGTGGCATCATTAGCACCATGGCAGGTAAAGCCAGGCTGCTGTGAGGTCACTAATAATCAGCAGGTCACGGGCTCTGGGGAGATGAAGGCTCCCTTTCACCCCACCAAGTCCTGCTTTGAAGGTTTTATTCTAAACAATCCAAAACAGGGGAGGGGGGAGCAGCTGAAACCACAGAGCTGTACAGGATGCTCCCGTCCTCCCTGTCTCTGTGGAGCTGGACTCCAGCACCACAAGGAAGGATGAACCAGGCAGACTGTATGTGCTGTCTTGTGCCTTGACAAATGCAGAAAGTCCCAGCTAGCTGCTTGTGATGATGCAGGTGGAATGGTGCAGGCAGATGAACAAAATTGGGTTCTCCCAGTCAGCCAGCAGCTACTGGGCCACTGCAACAGGACCCGGGGTGCCACACACGACCACTGTTTGCTCAAGGCTTCTCACTGCCCTGGCAACAGGCATGACTTCTGATTTTATTTTTATTTTTAAACTTGCACATCTGGTTATTAAATGTCATGCAGCTTCCTCTAAGGGCTTCAGTGCATGTCCAGATTTGGCACAGCTAGCACGTGGGACAATGTGAGTCAGACCTGTAGCTGGAGTAACTCAGTAAGTATCAGTACCTGGAAAACCACACACAAATTTGTTCTTTTTGAGGACTGGCTGGTGCTTTCTGATACAATCAGTAGTTTAGGCACACAGCTGTTACACCAAAAATCTCAGCTGTTACCATCCTTTGTGTTAGAAAACTGTACTTCAGTGGTGAAAGTCTATTGGTGATTTTAATACTTTAGAAAAGTATTTTTTTTCTAGACGACAGCTGGACTGTAAAGAGTAGCCAACACACTGTAGATCTGACTCTGTTCTTCATTTGGCAGTAATAGCTGAGGAGTGGTTTCATTGAATCAAGTAGGTCCTCAGCTGCCCCAAACAGAGGCGCCCAGAAGGCGCAGAGCTGGGCTGGAGGCTGATTCTGCAGCCCTGCGACTTGCCATCCTCACCTGCTGGTGTCCTGGTACTGCAGTCGCTGGAGAAGTGTCTCAGAAAGGGACAGTTTGTTAACATCTGCCACCCTGGAGTTTTCAGGGAGAGAAGATACCTCCTTTGTCTCGCTGCTCGGCAGTGCCATGAGGATGTTGCGTGGGGGCAGGATAGGAGGCGTGGGTACCAGGTCTGGCAGGGAGGAAGGGAATGTGACATAGTCATCCCAGCATGGCAATTTGACCTCCTCCCCCTCACCCGCAGGCAGGGCAGAGTCTGCACCCACAGCGGCAGCCACTGCACAAACGGTCCCTTCGAAAGGGTCTCTGATTCCAGGGCTCGATACGGGCTCAGCCCTGTGCTCAGTGGTGTGAGCCCAGCGTGCCGAGCCTGGCAGGGTAACCTCACCCCAGTCAGTCTGACTGCCCCAGCTGCACATCAGCTACAAGGGTTAGTTACTTAACTAGGAATATAATGCTTGAGAACATAGCTGTACCTCATCCGTATCGTTACCATTATCATGGAGATCTGCAACTGGGGCAGAATGAGTGGAGGGGCATGATGGAAAAAGCACCAGAAACTGCTAAAGGAAAGAAGTGAACAGCTAAAGTAAGCAAACAAAGATGGAGAAAATAGACCTTGTAATCTAATACAGAGGGGCTGAGTATCCTGCCTTGTCTTGTGGGCATCAAGTTGGAAGCACAAAGGGTTTTCCTGCTCTGTCATCCTGCTGCTCAGTATACCTCCCTCTCCTGGGAGAACAGCAGGTTCCTCTCCCTTTATCCCAGCCGCGGCTGCCTTTCTTTTCATACCAGTTACTCCAACACTTTGTTACACCTGTCATAGGTAGCTAGTTGAGCTATGAGGTTGTTTGGTTATTTCCTGATGATGGCATTTTCCGTACAAAAAGATCCCCCAAACTGATCCACTGCTCCTGGGCAGAAGCTGTGACTCACAGAGCCACCGTGGCACAGAGCAGGGGCACAGCTGGGTGGTGTAACCTGCAGGGTATCTGGATGCTCATCTTCCACCTCTGCAATTTTACATATACGATGACCAGGCATCTCTAGGCCCTACATGGCTCCAGCATGATGGCACTGCAGTGCCTCAACAAAATTAAATTCTGTATATGAACAGCCCAGCCCCAGTGCTAATACCTCTTCATCTAAAGGCTCTTAGTCTTGGCTAGAACTTCATTCCCTGCTGCTCACCTCTCTGTGTATTATTTTTAATGTAGTTCCCTCCCCCGCACAGAGAGCTGGAGACTCGGTGCAGCTGGCCAAAAAACAGGAACATCTTTCCTGAGCAGCTTTGCAAAATTTTGTTCTCTTTCTTCATGAGAATTGCATATCAAAATCTTCCAGCTCCTATTAGACACCCATTGGACTGCATAAATGTGCACAGGCACATCAAACTGCTTTAGTTTTTTAGCACACGTCTCTGTCTGTCACAGGGACCATGCCCTTCAGACAAGTTTTATTGTAATGTTCACAATTTCCGAACAGACGTCAGAAAGGACAGGAAGGATGGCTCTGTGGGCATGACCTTCCCCTGGGATTCAGCAGAACAATAACAGATCCAAGAGATGATCCAGGAAAAATCCAAGGAACGATCCAAGACCAGTGAGTGTCAGGAACCCACAGTGACATTTCATATAAAATAGTTGGGATGATGCCAATCACACCTCTTCATCATACATCTGCCTCTATACATAGAGCTAGACTGTCTACCACTGCAGGATCTGTGTCCTCTGGTTGTAACTGTTAGAAATGTCCTCTAGATCGGAGCAGATAAGGAGGCCTGAGCTTCAGATGACCAAGACCCACAGGAGCTGCAGGTGCATGGCACTGCAGAGAGATGTGCTCCAGGTCTCTAGGGGAGTACCTGCTGCTGAAACAGTGGCTCTACAGATGCAGCACAGGGAGAGGGGTGTAGAGATGTGTGAGATACCTCAACATAAACCAGCTTGAGCCCAGATGAAGGACAACAGATCAGTCAGCCCTGCACCTGATACAATATACTTCTGCAGAGAGCCTCAGTGTACCCCTCAGGTGAACTAAACTGATGTGCCAGGTGCAGTACCACCCCAAGCCATGAGGACTCACTGCTTCGAGGTTTTGCCAGCTCAGGTCTCTCTATGCCCTGCTCCGTTTTATTGTCTGGCATGCTCTGCTCTCCCTGCCTGTACTACATAACTCCAGTCCAGAGCAAGTGTCAGCTGTCTGCATCACCAAGTCACATAATGGGTTTCTTACCAGCATCCTCCTCTGGTTCATCTGCAGCCTCCTCCTCTTCCCGTGGCACTGGATATTTGAGGTGCCATACCAGACCCATGTTCTCCTTCTTGTAAAATTCTATCAGTTCCTCCAAGTTCTCGAAATATTTCACGGGAACACCCTCTGATGCCTGAAACAAAACACAGAGGTTGTCATGGTCTGAGATTTCCTACCACAGAAACACCGCTCCTCACAGAAGGAAAAACAGTCATAGAGAGAGAAAACCCCCACTGCCACCATCCAGAGAAAGCCAGCCCAGCTCTCACAGCCTGTCCGACCACAGGCTCTGTGCAGAACGGCTCCTGCAGTATAAACAGAAACAGATACGCACATGCGTTCCAGCCAGTGTCAGCAAAAATGGCAACCTTAAAGACTCACTGAAGCCAAATGGAAAAGCTCTCTTGTTTGATTCAGTGTGCTTGGCTTCAAAGCAAAGGAAGACTTTAAAACCAAAGAATTCTCCCAGATTTTTGCATTCCCTCTTTTACCGAGCACAAACCCCCTGGACTATATTATATTTTACAGTATCCAGGAAGAATTTTTCTGTGAAATTGCAAGATAAACATGTCTAAATCTAGATGTTAGCATCCCTTCCAGAATCCAAAGGCTCAGAACTAGGTTCAAATGAAACAAGCTAGCAAGGTACTGTCACGTAAAGAAATGCTGGGATTAAGATTTAGAAAGCTGAGGCTCAGGGCACAGCTAGGACTGTGAACGCATCAGGCATGACACCGAGCCTGCCAGCTGAATTTTAACTGTGACTAAACCTGCCTCTAGCAGGGCCCTGGCAACTAATCTCAGGAAATGGATACTTGCAGAGGGCAAACATAAGGTTTTAGAGGTCTTCAGAGGCAAAGCTTTAGAGCAATTACAGCTCCGCATTGGTGTGAATGGTAAACCTGCCAGACTCGCAGGCAGGAACAGCTGCCACCCCTGGAGCTCTGCCCCGCTGCCTCCACTGGCCCTACCAAAGACAGAGAAACGATCTGTTATGGCTCAGCACAGCCCTCCTGCCCCAAAGAGCTCTGCTTTACCCCCAGAACCGTTCCTTAAATACCATCCAAACCCAAAGCAACAGCAACATGTAACCAAAGCTCTGAGCACTGTTCCCAGGGCAAGGTGCTTTCTTCCTGGACAAAAGGTTTTCCCAGAGAAACCAGCCCAAGGTGGCCCTGCCTGTGCATGGAGCAAAACATTCAGAAGCAGAGCAGATGCTTTCCAGCCCCACAAAGCTGTTGTTCTTGACTCAAAAGAGCAACACTGGGAACTGTTCACAACTGGGGATACAGCAGCAGTGGGCAATCAAAAGGAAGACCTGGTCACCCTAATGGCAGGCTTGACTTGCACTGTTTTACATACATAAAGCTATATTTTGCACAGGCAATATAGTTAGTTAATAACAAATTAAAGCTTTGCCTCCAATCTGAAATGACTTGTTATGCATTCACACTTCAGACATGCTGCCTCTGACTAACAGGCAGGATATTTTAATTTCTTTTCAGATCGCAATTATTTGCCATACAAATTAACATACACAAAGCGTTAATACAAGTTTGAACAAGCTTATTTACTTGCCATTTGTGTTTGTCCAGTTTCTTGCTACCTGCGAACCTTTTTCATTTAAAAGGCAAATGTAGCAAAACCAAGAGATTAAGCAGGAAAAATACTAGCATAAATCACAGCGAGTAGAACACAGAAAAGTGCCTTCAGTGAGTCCTAGCAGCAACAAGATTTTTTTTTTGTATTTTTCCCAAAGAATAAAATCTCAGGCCAAAAATTAGGACAGTGCTTTCGAAACTAAACTACATTTGAAGCCTTCAGTGCCCTCAGGCCTACCATCAAAAATACCCTTGATTTTTAACTACACCTGCATGTCTTTAAAGGCACAGCAAGACACATTTTCATAATGAATGTGTATGATATTTCTTAGAGCTTTGCCTGTTACAGCCTCCTTTTCTGTCTCCCAGGTGTTCCTGCATTTATCAGGATTTATTATTCTCGTACACTGGAAAACATTGCATTGAGCATAAAAGCAATGCTTGAACAAACACTGGATTTTCCTTTTGTGAGGCCAGAGGTGTTGAAATAAATTGCTGGTTAAATCTTGACATGATCACAACAGTGTAGGCCAGATGCTGCTCTGCTAGACCAGCACAAACTCAGCATAACCAGAATGACTTCTGATTTACCCCAATGCGAACAGCGTCTTGGTCCTCCCAGACTCTTCTGCTTCTTGATGCTTACTGTGAAGGCTGTAAATCAGGGGAAAACATCAAAGGAAAAAAGCACTCCACTCTGATCCATCGTATGAAAGGATCCTGAACTTGTGGTGCTGCACTGGGACAGACCTGGCATAGTTCAGCCAGTTGCTTCCACATTTCTCTGATCATCTTCCCTGCAGTCCCTTCCCCTGCTCTGAAACCCTGGTGATTATTTGTGCAGCTGTGGCCAGCAGTTCGCCCAGCAGCCCCAGCACACTGTTAGCAGCACTGCCTGCAGGACGGCAGCGCACTCAGCCTTCGTGCCCAGCCTGTGACAGCGCTACCCACGCTTCAACCTCTGGATTGAACCCGCCTGAGCTGCCTTCTGCCCAGCACGTACAGCACCCGTAGATGGGCCGGAGCTCAAGAGAGACGAGGCTTGTAATGATTTGCTTTGCCCTAAGCTAACTCAAAAAGCACCTGGAAAAAGGCATCAACCCCACCAGAGCACACACTCAGACCCTAAACCACAAGGGCGGTCAGGCTTTGCCATCTGCATCTTTGTAGGAGGAAAATTTTGCCAGCAGTGCTCTCTCCCACCTCTTGAATTACTGCAGTCTACCCTGCTCCTCCTCTTTCCAAAGTCGTCTTCACACTCCTACTTCACTTTCCAAAGACCTCACTGTCTGCCCGCTTCCCCAGATCCCTCCTGACTGATGACTGGTCCCTGCAGCCCCCCGTCACGCCCCACACAGCTGTGCCTCCCACCCCCAGTGCCCCAACACTGTCTTCTCAGCCTTGTTTTGCCTCTCGGCTCCTGCTCTCCCAGGGTGCCTGCATGAAGATGGATTGCCCTGCATAGCTCTTTTGAGGCCAAATGGAGCCTTGATGTAAGTGGGAGGAAAGGCTGAATTAGCACTTTTTGCTGCCAAGGATAGTTCAGTCTCTGAAACTGTGCTGGTCTCTGTGGTAACCAGAAGAAGGAGCATTTTGTAACAGGCCTCCTTCCTCTAACTCATTGCACTGCATTTCAAGAGTGACCAAAGCCTGTGGTCCAGCTCAAATTCCCCGGCGTGGCCATAAGCCCCAGCTCACGTGCAGACTAGCGGGATGCACGTGCAGAGGTCCCACCGCTATACACCCTTTCTGCCCTGGTAGCTCAGCTGGCTGGCCGGGCAGCCGGCCCACCACCTCCAGCCACCTTTCTTGATGAATCCCACCTCCTCCTCTCTCAAGGATAACAGGTATTTGTGGCCACGTCAAGGAGCTGGGTCTTTGCGTGCATCCGAATGCAGCCGCTCATTCCCAAAGAGAGGCAGTCTCCATCCCAGCAGCACCAGTTCCTCCAACATCCCACCTTCCCCCAGCCCATTCAGGATAAAAAGGACCAACTACCCACAGCACGCGGTAAAAATAAAGGACAGCACTTTCATATTTTAAGACAGAATTCAGCAGGGAGCTGAACACGTGTCCCGAGCAGCTGCACAGCGCGAGAGCTGCAATAAAGGGAACGGAGAACCGGTGAGGTCAGGAGCTCTGACCGGCCGTGGCCAAGCACAGAGGGAAGGATGGGGGAGCCTCAAACCTGCTCAGCACCCACTCACGGCGGCGGAGCTGGAGGGCCCTCCCCTGCACCACAAAAGTCACAGTGGCAGCACTGCCTTGCTACACATCAGCTTTGCAATCACGAGAGTCTGAAATCAAAGACCACTGGATTATTCTCACTCATTTTCTTTTGTATTGTAATTGTTATTATTTGCAAGGATCTCAAGAGAGGAAGCGTGTGGGAAGGGCTGTGCCCCTCCAGCGGCACAAAGCAGTGCCCAACAACCCTTTCCACCTGTCTGCCTGCACTATGAAACGAGCTCCTCTTAACTCAAGGCACCCCCCAGATTTCTTCACTGCCCCCGAGAGAGCAGGGTACACTGCTTTGCGCTGCTTCCCTCTGCACAGAGGCACAGCAAGATCTCTACGTTGTTTGAGCTGGAAGAGAGAACAATAAAAGCAAGACCATGCTGCATTTGCTTCTCCCCCTGGGGAAAGGACAAGAACAAACCCTGCATGACAGATGTTTGTCATGCTGTTTGAGACACAACTGCAAGGTGCTCGGATACCACCAGTGACAAGTACCATCTGAGCCCTCCAAATCCAACAGCCTGCAGCTTTACTACCAGCCCCAGGGCAACAGGACCACCCGCCAGGCTGCCACGTGTTCCAGCAGTGCTCAGGACTGCAAGAGGATGCCTGCGTAGCATCAGATTCACACAGAAAACCTGGCTCAGTAGCATTGCAGCTAGCACTCGGGTTGCTAGATGACCTACCTGAAGGCAGGTCAAACAATTTGCACTGCCAGCAAACAAGGAAAGCAGCACATTGCTGGGCCACATGCTTTCTTCACACTTGAACGTGTGGCAAAGGTTTATAGGTTGGGAAGGAAAAGTAGCAGTGGACAGTAAAATACTGGCATGGAGTCCATCTGCACCTGGTTGCGGAGCACATTAGCAAAAAACAGACTGATGATGCACTCTGAGTAAATGTTCTCAAGACAACCACACTGGATGACAGGAGGGAAGCAAAATGGAGCCTAACCTTTACGCAAACCTGGTCTGTTTTTTGAGACAGGGAGCAGCCACAGAATGGGGCACTGCACACCAAGCCGAGCAGGATGGGGCAGCGCAGAGCAAGCTGGAGCCACCCCAGCAGAGCGCAACAATGAAATCCACTTCCCGCCCCCCTGCCTTCGTTTAGTAAGGAACTGTTTCCTCGGGGTTATCACAGGACAGATCTGTTTTAATTGCAAAGTGAATTGTTTCAAGTCTTTAGAAACGTGGATGGCAAGTGTCATCTCCACGGCAACACACCACATCCCCAGAAACAGGCTCACAGGCCACAGGCGGTGTGGAGGGCAAGCTCTCCTTCCACGCCGATTCCTCCAGCATCACCGCTGGTACCTCAGCTTTGTGCTGATGATAGCCATAACATACAGAACCGAAACACCTAGTGAACTTATGCAATACAGGGAACAGCCCACAAAACAGCAGAATTACACAAGGGAATATGGATAATAGTGAATCAGAGATTGCACAGCCATTTTACAGTGGGAAACTGCATCAAAAAAGCGCCTTTCTTTCTAAGATCATTAACGGGAGTGTTATATGAGATGTAGGAAGAAACTATTCTGCTGTACTTGTGCTGCAAGGCCTTAGCTGGACTGCTGCATCCAGCCTGGGGTACCACTTTTTACAGAGCATGTAAAAATAACTTAGAAAGTCCCAAGGAAAAATTACAAGGACAGCTGAAGAGTTGGAAAATGTGTTTTACAAGGAAAGCTCAGAAGAAAGAGAGTGGTACAGTCTGGCAAAGGGACAGCCTGGAGACATGACAGCAGCAGTCTTAGAAGTTTTAAATTCTCTTATAAAGAAGATGGCAAGCAGCTGTGCTGCAAGCCCCCCAAGGACAGCAGATGTGGCTGGCTTGCTTTGCAACAGAGGAGGTTTAGATTAGATCTCAAGCAGCCTTGCCAGGCAGAGGCAGTAACGCCCTCAAGTAAAGTCGGGCTACGCAGCGAGTGTGTCCCTATCTCTGGAAGAGCTGCAGTGCGGAGTACCCAGGCATTCCTCACGGCTAAGAGCACCTGATCCTGCTTCAGCCTGGGAGCAGGGCAAGCGCTGGGCTCCGAGCCCTCACAAGGCCGCCTGCCACCCCTAAATGTAGGAAGCCTTCTGCAAATCTGTCTGCGGCCTCTTTGTGGAGATCCTGCTATATCCTTGAAGGAGAATGGTAAGACTGAACGTGACTATGCTTGCCATGACCAGCCCGGCCACTTCAGCTGCATCCCAAACCACGGACTCTCAGATCTTCCACTGACCCCTGCCCTCTTGGCTAGAAACCTTTCCCACAGGATGCCCTGGTGTCTGCTGTCCTCCAGGAACTGCCGCCATTCTGCAGGTCCTTCCAGTTACCCCATTTCCCTTCCATCTTCTGTACTCTCACTGTACAATGGTTTAACACAACTAGCTACAACTTGTTCCTGCCTTCATGCTTAATAGGCTTCTGGGTTCTTCATTTCAGGAAAACAGGTACGACCAAAGCCTTTCATCACTAGTCTTTGGTTAAATCTTGTGATCCCCTTTCCAGATTCTTCCACCTAAACATTTCAACAGGTTTTTGTACGGCTGAGACAGTCTAATCTTCCTTTGTATTTGGTGTAAGAAGGCCAACAGGACCCAACCTAAGTCTCCTCCTCTTTGTTATCTCCCAGCAATGCCATTTGGCCAACAGAACACCTCCACAAAGATATTCCAAGTACAGGTTCGTTGAGAAGCAGCTCTGAACATACTTCTGAAGAGAAGCTGCAAGTGGAGCGTAAAGACATAAAGTGAGAAGAGATTTAAAAGGTGTAAAGCCTACGCTGAGCCAGGCAGGGAAGTGGTTAACTTGGGGTTCATTACACCAGTTGTATAAATAGATGGCACAGGAAGTCTGGGGCCCTTAGAAGGAAGAGGAAGTGTTTTCCTTTCCTGAGCCAAGGCACAAGGAGGAACTAGGAAACTGGTCATCTGGTTATATTGCTTAAGGCCAATCTTTTCTAACCAGAGTGCCTTAAAACAGGTATTTAAACCAATATATAGCCATTTCAGTAACAGTCAATAAGTTTTCAAAGTTACAAAATCCTTGCAATACTCACCAGCTTAAACGGAAGCTGAAAATCAGGTCGCTTCTACTTTGGTGCAAAAGGCTGACAGGAACTTTTTTCCTTTTAGATTTGAAAAAAAATTCTTAGGCTTCCTGGTTTGGAAAAAAGTTGTCTTCAAGACTGTCTGCTAGCTAGGAAGTCACGGTGGCATTTTTAAATTTACTTCTGGCTCTCGTGTAGGCAAGCTTTTATATTTCACTAAAGAGCTGAACCTAAGAGCTAAGAAGTTCCTGGTAAATTATTTTTTAAAGCATTTTAAAGCAACGTGGTTCTGTTTCACTTTTGTTTTCTTAGAAAACAAATTTTATTTTTAGATCAAATCATGTGCTAAGAAATTTTGGGAGCATTTCACAGGAATGGGATCAGAGACAGGAATCACAGCTGGGAGAAACAGCTACTTCCCAAAATACAAGCCACCCAGAAACATGCCCTATTTTGAATGCAGCACCCGGGGCTAGGAAGAAATGGGACTGACTGGGAGTACAAAGGGAAAGGAGCAAGTGTGTAGCTGAGGAAAAGGGGGATCCTGTGACATGGAGGGTCAGTAAAGGAATGAACTTCAGTAAGCGGTGGAAACCTGCGAGCTCCAGGGGAGTTCAGATGCTGGGTAAAGCTCAGCAAGAGAGTCTTTGTCAGGGGAACGGAGCATGAGAGAAGAGGCAAGGGGAGGAATCCAGGGGACCTGGGCAGAGGATGCCAGTGGGTGGACAGAGCAGTGCCCCCTCACCTGGAAAAATCAGATTAATTTTTGGGAGAATGGCACAGTGTATATGCAGCTCTAAATTATAACTTGAATGTTGGAGAGAATGAAAGGTGAATAGTCCCATCTCCTCCAAGATGAGAGATGATGAAGACTTTCTTGCCTCATTCTGCGTACAGTTTGGTCCTGATGCTCAAGTTTGTTTATTCATGTCACTTTTGCTACAGTGGCCTTTTACATTTAAGACTTCAGGTGAAAATCATGGAAATCTGAGAGTTCTGCGAAAGAAGGCTTCGGAATTTCTGAAAGAGATTATTCATGGAAGGAAACAAGGAATTGCAATTTAAACCAACTAAGTATGTATTACTTCTAGCTTGTGTTCCTGGCTGAAAATCAGACATTCAAACAAAAGACTAAGTTAAAAGAGGAAAAAATAAAGAAAATTACTGTGTTGTCAATCCTATAAAATTCTCTCTGTTCCCCAAATACAACTGAAGGATACTATTACATACTGCCTCTACCACAAGCTCAATTTCTTTAAGCATAATACTGACTTAAGAGACACTGTATATGAATTACTGGCACTGCATCAGAATTCCTTTCTTATATGTATCAAAAAATGGGAACATTAAACAATTTTCACTCCCTTGCACACTAGCGTGCACAGAACATTTGTTAAAGGTCAGCACCTACTTACTTGCTTGCCTGTAACGTGTGCACGCAAGATGAACCCTGCTGCTGCCAGCTGCAAACAAGGCAATCGGGTATAAGTGAGCATCCTTGCCTCCACTGCTAACTGGGCAGCCCGGCACATCATGACTTCACCTCCAAATTGTCCAGCACAGCACAAATTTAGATTAAAACCTGAACTCCCTCCTGATCCAATTTTGGCCAAACTGGCTGTCTCACTTTTTCCTGTCCACAATGTCACAGAAAAGACTTGGGCAATACGATGCATTTTGCTCATGCCCAGTTTCAAATGCATAACAACTTCTATGTGTAGAATGTGAGCCCAGTTTGAGGTAATCTTAAAAAGATCCTGACTATCGTATCTGCCACTTCTGTTCTCTTCTGGCCCTGCAGTAATTTTCCTCTATGTGATCCCACTCAGGCTTCCTTCTGGCAGCCCAAAGATTGGTCATGTTCACAGGTAGAAATACTTCCATGGCAGAACTGGGACACTTGCAAATTAAAAGAGTCTGTTGAAGAGAAGAAATGTTGAAAGGAATTCTCAGTGGAGTATATCTGGCTGCCAAATTTTTATCTCAAATTCCTTGTTAAAATTCTACATCCTAAAGAAAAACATATTGGAAGTTCTGGAAAGTAAAGGACCTATAGAATTCTTTTAAACCAGCATTCTCCCATACAAGTTAAAAGACACAGGTCATAAAAATAATATACTTGGATCCTACTGAAGGAGCCCATTCCAGTCTGCTCCAGCAGTCCACAGACCACATAAAAAGTACATTAATTACCAAATATCTAACTAATATAGTCAGACAGAAGCCAGTAAGAACACCAAGCAATTACAGAAAGTACCGACACCATATACTTGAGGTAGTTCTTTGCACTAAATAAACCATTCAAACTCTCACCGTCAAAAAAGATTTTACCACCGCAGTATAAAATGATCCAACTCATAGCACCAAGAGAAACCTCCTGAGCAACGAACCCTTTCAGCATTGCTCTGTGTTGTAATAAATACAATTTACATCAACAAGCAGCAAACAACAGTACGGTTCCATGACAGAACATGAGGGACTGGTATTAAATTTAGCTACAGGGTGCAAGTCAGATGAGTTGGTGATGAATGAGCAAGGACTGCAGATCCATGGGGATATGATGTAATTTTTTTAGCACCTCTGTAGTGTGTGGGTAGGATTTAAGTAAAAGTTTTGGAGTACGCTACTTCCAACAACTTTTGTAATTTTATCATAAGCCTTGTTCTTTTTGGTTTTCCACTAAAAAGATTCAGTACTTAAAGTTCAAACGAAAATTTCCATTTTCAACTCTTCATGAAGTATCCAACTCTAGTGATTACCAAGACAAACTTGAAAACACAGGTCCTCAAGAGCTAGCAAAGGCAACCAAGGCAGCAAATGTGACCTAGTCATTTCTGAAGGCAGTTTCTGGAGGTCATCGTTCTGATTCCATCAGCAGTCACTGCTGACAGTAAATGACCTGGGGCAACTATTGCAGGTCACTGATACTTGCTTCTTGGTGGAAGTTCTCAAGTGCCCTTCAGCTTTTCCCTCTATAGAAGGCAATAAATACATCCCAGGCAGCAGTGTGTGGGGTTTGAAATCCTACGAGCAAGAACTTTTCCCTGAGACAGGTGAAGGCGTGCCTACCCTGGCTCTGCCTGCGCAGCTGGGCAAGACCCCTCAGCTCAGCTCAGTCCCACACTATGTTTCTAGGGGTTTCCTCTAGCCTGTGCAGGCAGACAGTGGAGGATCCACAATCCCCTCTTCGCTTTCCCAGTTGTCTTCTGTGCTGAATGAATCCCTGTTTCAACAGACACCAAGCACTAAATATGCATGAATTACATAAAATATCCAGTGGAAAATAGAAAATGCAAGATTAAAGAAGTTACACTTATTAGAGACACAAAGCAGTGCAGGCAGAAGATGCGTGTAGAACAGCTGCATTCACCACATTATACTGCATAACTTTCTGGGATTGCATAATTGAAGACCATAAGCAGTGCACAGATAAGGGCGAGCACCTTAGTGTTACAATTTCCTGTCTTCAGCCTGCTACATTTCCCAGGCTTTAAGCTACAGCGACCGTTCTCTATTTTTGTGACCACTCATTCTTTCTTTCAAGGGACTGTCCCTTGTTTCATTCATTTACTGCATGAGTAAGACAAACCCTTACTCAATTAGAAGCAAGCACTGACCCATACTTGCTAATCGAACAGATACAGAATCCAGCCTGAAGAAGCACCGTCACTTAACAAAACTAACCACAAAACTAAAACCAAACACTTTAAAACACGTTTCAAACCCTCTTCTTTTATATTCTGCCTTGAACTGCACCTCTGGAATAAAAATAGCGGATGTGGTATTACAATTTTTTTTGTTAAAATTTTTCCCCCTAAAATTGGAGCCAACCCAAGGTCTCTGGGTTTGCGCGTACAGGCACGTGGCTTGCAATGAAGACAAACCTCTGGAAAGGCTGCCTAGTGCCTCTCTGAAACACCAGCGTGTGCTGCATAGGGGTTCTACCATGTCTGATCACAAAGAATATTTGATACTAAGACTTTTAAACAACACAGGTCACTACATCCCTGCCAAGTTTTGGAGAATGAGGTCTAATACAGAGTTATCTGGGAATTTCAATTCAGGCTTAACAGCTTGCTAACACAGAGCATCGCCAGCCCATAAGGAGCTTTACTATACTTTGCCCATGGGGGTTGGTGAAGCCAGCTGTGCTGCGCGCTATCTCTTAAAATACCGGGAAAAGGAGAGCTTTAGAGCCCTGGGATGGAACAGAAGGGAACCAACTTGGCCTTTCAGGGGAGACCCAAGATGAAAAAAAACGCTGTCAGAAGTTATGAATTGATGACAAATGAAGTCAGACAGTGGGGCAAAGACCTGGAAACATCTAAAAGCTGCACTGCAATTTCATTCTCTCAGAGAGACTCTGAAATGACTGAATCTGAGCTGTCTTTGCTAAAGTCTGTCTCCCTAAACCATTTTGTCATTTGAAATCAAGTCCTGCATGCTTCGCATTTATGCAACAATCTGAACACTAAAAGATTCTAAATTTCTTTTAAAATTTCATGAAATAGCTTCAACCACCAAAAGGTAAATCTGAAAAGTATTGGTGAAGCAGACCTCATTTACCTAAAACAACTACAACCAAGACAATACTTTAAATCAAACATGTTATTTAAAGATGACTGTATCTTTGTATATTGTATTTGCAATAAGCTGCATTGCATGTAGGGTCTGTTGGTCTCTCTCATCCCTAGAGGCTGCAGAGCAGATAGAGTGAACAAGATCTAACTGGAGCCTAAGTATTGCTTGTGACCTGCCAGATGAGCTACATCTCTGCTTGGGGGATGCAGTCTGCGAAGACGAATCTCATCAGCAGATCAAGATACATCTCTAAAAAAGAAAGGGCATCACCCTGTCAGCAACAAGTGCAGAAACAATTTTGTACAGACGGCGATATCTGCCATAAGATGCATTGTAAACAAATGCAATAGCAATGTTTTTCAGAACTCATTCCTATCTTAAATGATCAGGACAAAAAGCCTCATCGAGCACCAACAATACATTAGCTGCCCTTTCTTTGAGAAAACAGCTCAAGTCTTGCCTGAAAATAAGTACTTTTCTCTGTGACCCATCCTACCACAGCAGCACAGAAGCAGTAAAACACAGTACTTTGTTACCACACAGCTGAAAGGGAAATAATCTGTTGTCTCCCTCAATACTTTAAATTCAGTTATGAAGCTTCATCAGAAGTCTTTGGAAATATAAAATATAAAAAGGATAAGACAATCCTTTAAGTTTAAACACTATGTGACTGATAATATTAAAGCTAACATCTATCAAATGACTGAAATAATGAGAATATTTTCTTGTAGGTAGTGTTGGTTGTGTAAGTTTTCAATTATTTTTCCTCATCTGCCAAAAAAGGTTTAGGATTTCTGGAAAATTTTCATCTTGCTAGTGATGGAGATATTGAGGTGTGTGTCCCCAAGGCGCTCATCTCAATTAGGATTATAAATTCGGCCTCTTGAGCACAGACTGTAGCTACTTTGAAAAGTTTTTTTTTTTAAAAGCTCATTTAAAAAAACCAAAACCACCACCTTCTTCTAGTTCTCAGTCCATGAGCAGAGGTTACTACCCCTTCCTTTAAAACGTACCCACAGAAACGGTTGATTTGGGATGGAAATGTCTGCAGGGCGGTGAGGGGACAGCAAGAACTCCCTTAAGGATATTCGCTGCTGGAGAAATTTTCTGTGCCATTGGAGGCTGAGGCTCCCACCGCCTCCCAGCCACTCGTTCCCATCCCCCAGCCAAAGCCTCTGCCCCGCTTTTGTGCCAAGAGCAAATGCGATTGATTTTACACTTGAGCTCTTCTAGCGGGAACTGAAAGATCCAGCCGGGTAGGAAAGAGCTGCTGGGTATGTGGTTGTGGGTGGTCAAAGCCTATTGAAAGGATGATAAGATGAAACAATTATTCTTCTAAAACAGTAATTGTTAAACTGGTTACTGTTTAACAGCCCTACTCTTATCTTCTGAATCTTAAAAGTATTTTGCACAGCTAAAAGTTGTTTTTGTGCATTCAGTGAAGATTACCTATTTGTAATTTTCAATTAAGTATGGCGAAGGCTTTATGACATGACACATTTACTGGAGGGCAAACTATAAGAGAAATTGATGACATTCTTCAGCATTTCACTCTTTGGCATGAAATTTTATCTGAAAGCATATCCAGATAAAAGGAAAAGAGATTTCACTTCATGGCACGCATTAGCTTTCAAATACCTGATTTCATTTTTTGAAGCTTGAAAAACAAAATAATATCATTTTAACCTGATTTAAGCCATCTCCTCTGAACTTTTTTTTAATATTTTCAGGAAACTGGAAACATTCTGGAAGGGTTCAAACAAGACAAAAGCTGGATATGGTTTGTTTGTATGAAGAATTTTGTATACTGAGAGATTCAGTAGCAGGAATGTGCATGTTTCAGGAAATACCCAGTTCTTTTATTAAATGCTGCTTCTTTCAGTTTCTCAAAACCTGTGAAATGCATTATGTTATTATGTTCATTCCTACCTCAGATGCAACAGCGGAAAAAAACCATTTTTCTGGTATAAATAGATTTGGACAGTTTGCAGAAACATGAAATCACAGATATTGCTAAGCCCTGACTGCAAATTATTTTCAGTCCTACCTGTAAAGACTGTAAAGCGTTTTATGAACTGATTTAATTCAACATTAAATTACATTGAAAAATACTCAAATTGGAATATCTACCAGTTCTATTTTCAGGAGAGGAAAAAAAAAAAAAAAGCTTAATGTACTTTAGGCATACTAGAAATGTGTTTCCCTAACCATGTTTCAAGACATTGCTCCCAAGTATTATCTGATTGTCCACTTATCCCATGGTTCTATCCAAGGAAAGTGATTACCCTGATCACACCTCAGCCACATCAGTGCCAACGGAGCACCACAAGCACAGCAAGTTTTCTGTGGTAGTAACTAACCTGGGTGAAATCAATTCCATTCTTGGCAGTAATGTTTCTTGAAATTTACTGTTGTGCATAAAATCCCACTCTCCCGCGGAGGCTCTGCAGCTCTGCACACTGAGGAGCTCTTGACTCTTCAGCAGGGTCCCCGGCTCCCAAGCTTTGCCGACACTGCTCAGTTTCACGTCAAGACTGGGCTGCACCTCCTGGCTCTTCCCCTTCCCCTGGGTGACCCCCTCTCTTCTCCCTCCTGAAACACCCCCTCCAAGCCCCCTGTGCCCCTCTGGTTTTCACTGCTGTCCCTTCCCCTCCCCTGCAGCAATGCAGGCGCTGGCTGTCCCCCTGCAACTCCTTGGGACACCAGCACTCACTGTTTGGTGCTGGCACAGCTCTCACACCAACCCACGCACACGCACCCCTGCCCACCGCCCTACACCGGCCTGGAGGTGGTGGCTGTCCAGCCGGCGTGTCCCAGCCCACCAAGCACCCTCCCTGGTGGCATGCTTGGTCTCCTCCTGCCTTTCAACGCTCAGGGAGGCCAACAGCGCTCGATGCCTCTTGGGTGCAAGCAGACCGTGGATGTCTTACAGTCTCCATGCAGCCTGCAGGTGATATTTTGGGCTGCCCTCTCCTCACTGGAGACAGTGAAGCTTTGACATCAACCTGAGCAAGTACAAAATCCTTACACAGGTGTCTGACAGAAGCTGTAAGTGGATGCATTGTTGTGAATCGGCGAGTGTAACACAAAAGATTTTGTTTTGCATTATCTCCCACTGAAACCAGCCCAAGTGCAACTTCCTAGTAGAAAGGTTTTGATCAGATATAGATAGATCAGCAAAATCCCAAGTGAATCACAAAAGCCTTACTGCAGAAAAATCTTTTTTTGGCCACACGTGTCAGCAGAGTAGCACAGCAAATTGGGATTACAGTGCAGCATAAAAGAGTATGACAACAACTTTGCATCTCTCTGCAAAGGGCTCACAAAGGACTTGGTACTGCACGTGCCACAGCCAGACACTGTCTCTGACGCTGGTGACAACAGCAGCGAAACCAGGAACGCAGGAACTGACCTAAACTCACGCTCTTATCAGATCATGCTGGCAGGACAGGCAGCTGTAGGTCTGTGCTTTGTAGGACTCAGAAGCCAGAACAAGCTCTGCCAAGTGGCTGACATGAACAGGCAGCCCTCTCACTGTATATCTTGCCTGCCCCAGGACAGAGGATTTTGGTCATTCTGGCATAGTTAGCCAACCCAGAATGCAGAAATCCAACCCAGAATGCAATGCAGAAAGAATACAAATCTAGATGTTGCCCCCAAAATGTGTTTCCAGAAGTCTGCGGGAGAGGGTTTCAGCAGGAAACCCTACACACAGTATTTATCAGCTCTCCTACCGGCAGCCAGTGCTGCAAGTACACTGGTAACCTGCAGCTTCAGTGTCAGTTGATACAGTGAGTCACAGCTTCTGGCCTGCTTTCTAACTGCTCACATAGCACCATTTGTTTCCTGTTGTACTCAGCCTCTGATCAGACTAGAAAAAATTACCAGAAAAAAAAAAAAAAAGCTAGAAGATCACTCAATGTTAAACAGTGCTGCCAGGGCACCTATAATTTTCACTTAAGTCAGCAAAACCTGCAAGTAAATAGGGTCAGGCCCTTCCTTTGCAACAAGTAGTAAGTATAAATATAAGTAATTTTTAAAAAGCCCTTGCAGCAACCATGAATTGCAGCATGAATGCAAGCAGTGCTCACGCTCACAGAAACGATGCTCTGGCACTAGAACTGCAAGATGAATGTCTCCCACATTTACCCACCAGGAAGATAGGAAGATGCACGCGCACTGCAGCTTTCTGTCAAGGAGCCGGGCAGCTAGGACAGTCCGGGAAGGCGAAGCGGAAAGAAAAGACAGGCAGTAACTTTAAAAATACTAATGTTTTCCATACTGTAATACAGCCTCTTCCTCAGCGAGAGAAGAAGGTGGCTTTTCATGATTCCTTCTCACAACAAGGTAATCTGCTAATATTGCCAAACTCTGGAGCTGCTCAAACAGCTTTGCTCAAAGCAAAAAAAAAAAAAAAAAAAATTATAAAAAAAAGTGAAGGGGGTTGGAAAATAGTTAAGGCTGTACTATGCAAGGCATAGTCTTCATTCAACCCCCCTCTCCCCTATTAATTTAAAGAAGCAAAACAAAAAAAAGGGTGAAAAGTTCAAAATTGCTTATCTGGACTTTTTCAAAAGGATGATAGAGTTTTTCCATCTGAAATAACATTTTTCTTCAACATCCTGGCAACACTGTGATAACTTCTGGAAAACTCAAAATCAAAATGAAACATTTCACCTGAATGCATTTTTTAAAAATTTTCCAATTTGCTTGACAATATAAAATGGTTCCTGCTCCTGTACAAGCCAAGCTCTATTTCTGCCGTCTCCTGTGGGGCAGCCAAAAGATAGAAGCACCATCCGTGGCACTGTCAGTGGCTGAAGCCTCAACCTTTGGCAGCCAGCAGCGTTCCAAGGCAGGTATGCAACTTGAAGCAAGAGCTCAGTTAGCAGCATGAATGGGAGAACAGACTTGAGGGTGATACAAGAAAAAAAACCAGGCTGGCAAGGAGAAGGAAAGAGCACCCTTGGCAGAAGGAGGTCGTCAGGCGAGGTGTGAGCCCTGAGGTGCTGGACAAACGTGTCTGGTTCAAGTTCTGGGTCGCAGAATGGGAATGTTACATGACTGAGCTAAAGCATTAGGTCATGCCCCCGGGAAAGCTGCACCTTCCTTGCACTCGGAGGCCGGACTGTGCTGCACAATATCGGCAGGTACAGCACATGATTATAAAACCTGTCTATGGCACTGAGCTACCAAAAGCCTGCTCTGCAGGTGCTTGTTTCTTAAGGAGACTCCACCTTCAGCAACAAGCTAAAGCTACCCCTGTAACTACTAGGTTGACTCTCTCAGTGGCTTTTACCAAGGGCATCTTTGGTGACAGCCCCATTTGTGCAATGTTGGCATCGGTCCATCAGGGTATCTCCTTCTCAGCCTTTGCACAGAGTGGCATGAGGTAAGTGCTCGATCCTGCAAATGGCCTACAAAGCATTATCTGACAGAATACATGCATAAAACTAAGACAAAATCTAGGTGCCGCTGAGAACGAACTGATGGCTCTGCCGACAGTCATCAGATAACACAAGCTGTGATCTCCTAACCAGAAATCTAGAGATCAAACTCCATAGGGTTTTAGCAATGGTACCACACTACCCTGTGCTCACGCATATTCACTGACCAGCCAACATCAGTGTCTTCTTCGTTCTCAACACCCCCTGCAGAGCATCTTCACTCATGAGGCAGGTTATACTCTTGACAGTGACCTTTTAAAATTGCAGTATATAAAGGCACTACAGGTTAAAGCAGTAGGCAAAGGCAGTACCACTGTTTTTCAAACAGCAGCTTTTGACCTCAGTGCCTTCTCACGCTGAACAAGAGTCAGCTGTAATGGGAATCTCCCTACCTGACTGCAGCCTGACAAGTCTGGTAGTTTAAGGGGGTTCTCTGGGCTCTTTAGGCAACAGAGACAGGACCTGCCAGGGACAGTTTAGCCCACCCAGATCAGAAACCTGTTCCTTCCCTGCTGACTACAGAGATACAACTGAGCTTTGACTATGTGACAGCTTTGACTGCACATCTAAAATGAGGGGGAATGAATACTGCTGTATCATACACAGCTTCTGATCCTGGTAAGGTCATCAAGGGACAGCTATTTAAAATTATTTTGGGTAACCCAATCCTCAGACTGGGACAGAGTTCCCCAAGAGCAATTCCCCTCATTGAAGAGATGCTAAGATCACAAGGAATTCAGATTGTGCAGTGATGAGGGTCATATTGACACCTCAGGTAGCTGAATAAATGAGATGCGTTAACTGACAGCATAGGAAAGCTTTATCTTCTGTGCATCTGGATGGCAAGAACCGACCATAGATGCCTGGCTTAGAAAGACAGTTTTAGTGTCTTTAGTGTGTCTCTAGTGTTTAGTTTGGTCTTGCAATTCCCAGGCTCCTTTGCTGCTCCACCCCTCTTTGCACAAACATGATTATACTCAGCTAGTCCCCAAACTTTCAACAACTCCACATTAATTATGCCTCCCCATTTGAGCAAGGGAAAAATCATACTTGTTTTTACAGAGAAGAAAGTTAAGCACCCCAGCTGCGACTTGCCCAGCAGGCTGGCAGGAGCTAAGCTAACTCAGGAGCACTTGATTTCCAGCCTCGTGCCCCTGCTCCTGGGTCTCTGTGTAACTTTTCTGCTCTGTTCCGGCCTCAGCCTCCCAGTTCTCACTGTTTTACTACAGTGAGAGTCTGCAGGCTAACAGAGGTGTCTTGATGACTAATTGTTCTCTGCCTAAGGGCAGAGATCTCTAGTTGCTCTTACAGATCCTGTGTTTCAAGTGGGTTTTATTACTCCTTCCCCCCTTGCCTATAAATTTGTTTTCGTCAGCAGGATGCAAGTTTGGTTCATCCAAGCCATGGATTTCTTTGCCTACATTTCGAAGATTTAAGTTATGGAAGGAGAAAATTCAGCAGTCCCAGAGAAGGGAAAAAAAATTCTATTTGTATTTAATGAAAAAAAATCTAAAACTGTAACCATTACGGCCTGCTATGTTTTGGGGGGATACTAGTTTGATTCCAGATCTGGCAGGCAAGAGGGCTTCCTGACTATGCTAACTGCTTGTACAGCTGCTGCAGATTCAGAAACCCAATAGCAGATCACGTAGGATGCCACAAAATGCTGGAAGGACATACGCAAATATTTTTTACTTCAGCCTGAATGCAAAAATATACACCTCTCATTTTGCCACCTGTACTTGAACAGTTAATTTAACCATGCAAAAAATGACACTGAGTATCATTCCGCTAGTGTGGGATCAGGCTCTAATTAAAAAAAAAAAAAAAAGAAAAATTAAATCTACTTTCCAAGACTCAAAAAAATGTGAAGCAACTTGCAGCTTTAAAGGTGAAAAAAATCCAGAGAATGGCAGAGGGAGAGCTGTCATGTCACAAGTGCTGTGTATATAGCTGTGATATTACACATCTTCAAACCTGCTGTCATCATGAAAAATGCCTGACAGACAACAGCCCAGATCTGGGCAGGAAGACAACTTCGTTAGCTTCAGGAAGGTGCACTGTACAGGCGAAAAAGGTCACATTCCACTATCAGGGCCTGTATTTGTAACTAATGCAGGCTAATCTGAGGATTTGGCATTTAATATTTCCTTTGTCTGTCTTGTCTCTTTTTTTTTTTTTAAACCCAGAAATGAGAAGCATTTACTGATTGCTGTATTAATTTAACACCTGTTCTAATTTCACAGGATTAGTACACTCTCTCCTTTATAATGGGATTTAAAAAAACATGAAAATTCCTTCCTATTCAACAGCTTTTACATCTGTGCACAGGAGAACTAGGCTTTTCAAAAATCTGATCTTTTAATACACATGAAGCAGGTTTTGTTTTATCCAAAAGTCAACAGACAAGCAATCAAAAAAAGCTGGCCCAGCTGGAACAACGTACAAGAGCGGGAGCCAACAACATGAGACTGATTTGCTCTGAGCCTCAATTACAACTCTCACTGCGCCTCTCCTGCCAGAAGCAGCCAGCCCCCTTCTTCTGCCTCTCCCACAGAACTAGAATAAAGCAGCACAAAACGGGAGGTGTGTTGTGTCTTCAAAACATGAGTTAACAACACACTTTATTTAGCTCACTCCTGATATTCAACCTACAGCTCCTGGCAACCCGGCGTACAAAGGTATTCCACCACAGTCCCTCTGCATCCCACCACACATAAACAAGAGAAATCCCTCATAGTCACAACACAGAACCCAAGAGAACCTGACGAGTCAGTTCAGGTGTACCTCCAAGTAGATCATATTTCCTTAACAGATCTAGCAGATTCCGAAAGCTTTCATTCAGAAAAATCCCATGGAGTCCTAATAACACTGGATCCAGCAGTGTTCTAATAATCCCCCCTCAGAGAAGATGAGGACATTTATTTGTAAATAACAACCTGCAGAATTCTCTACAGAGAACTAGAAGGTGAGGTGAAGGCGTATGTGGTGGGGAAAGCCTGAGCTGGCGGACATCAGCCAGACCTTCTGCTTGTTCATAAACCTTGACCCATCATTACAGCAAAGCAATGATTTCTTATGGCTGCGGTGCTCTGGTTTGTGGACAAATGGAATAGTTTTACACGGAAATGGGCCCTTTGTCACGGCAGAAACAATTACAGACCCAGCACAATCTCAGATTGGTAACTCGCATCTTCCTGGGCTGTAACGCACAGAACCACAGGCCAAGGCTGCGCTGTACCTCAGCGGGGGGGGCTGGGGGCTGCCTGCAGCCCAGCGCTCCCGGGAGAGCCGTCTGCACACAGGCACATGGCTCTCCACTCACATTTTGAAACCTCTTGTAACTTGGGGCTTCTGTGCCCCTCTAGCACACGCCACAGGCCAGGCTGCACGTTCAGCATCGCTCACACAACATGCCGGCAGGGCAGCTGAGCTACCAGGAGGGCCAGGGCTCACCCAGGGTGCTGAGGCCCATCCAGGGCACCTAAGGGCAAAACGTGGGGTGTGGAGCTGTGTTTGCAGGGAACGTCTGGCATTCCTTTCTTCCTCTCCCTCAGGGGAAAAGCCAGCATACAATCATTTCTTTGCTCATTTTCCAAAAAAGACAAGGCAGCTGCCAAACTCATACCCCAAACCTATTCAGAGTTAGGGTTCTAAAAGTTCCCTTTGTCATCACAGCACCAGTGAGAAGAGCAAGGACATCATTAGCAGCACCAGGCTCTGCCACAGAGCTGCTGGGGGACTTGGACAGTTGCACACATGGCCTGGGCCCCGGGTCTCCCCAGCACCCCCTGCCTGGCGTGCTTCACTTGTGAGCTATCTGGCACAGCGACATCCCGATCCCTGCCGCTACTCTAGGTACTGTAAATATTGATAAACACTGTGTCACCTTCTGGACACCTATATTATGTCACGACACATCGGCACATCATGCCAAAAGACATTATTTAGGACAATAAGGCTGGACTAAATCAGGTGATGGGGAAAATATCGAGTGTTGCTACGAACAGCCTGCAGCATACTGTGTTGAGCCCGATCGGAATGACAGGTTATTCATTGCAGCTGAGTGCTGGTCCACTCTAGCAGCCTGCAGAGCCTGCACAGTTTCTTCTGCACGGTGTGGCTGGGTGCTCTGGGAAGATGGATTAAGTTTGGCGACATGTCATAGTAACACTTGCAGACCCAGGTCAAGCCTGGCATAGCTACCTGCTGTCAGTTCCTCCTCAGGAACAGAAGTGCCGTGGCAAGTGAGGCAGAGGTATCAATGGCTCTGGGAAACCAGCTGTAGCTGGCAAGGCCACGCTGACGCTGGTGGCTGGCCCTGGGCACACAGTCCTCTGGAGCACAGCACTGAGAGCCTGGTATTGGCCTTGGTGGCAATACAGCTGTGTTTGGGCAAGGCTGCACCTGAGCAGAGCGCCCTGAACAGCCTGAGCCACCCAAAAGTGGTTCTTAAGGGACACAGGCTGGGTGTGTGCACCCAGGACACACAATCCACAGGTCTTTATCGACAGCCCACAGATGAAAGCAAGCTGCCAGCACTCAACCGTTCTCACTAACCCGATTACTCTAGTTTCAGATATGCTGCCTTTTTGGTGCAGATTTCAAAGAAAAACTGATGCCTCTGAAGCACATCAGGAAATATATAAGTAATATGGTGCATGTGAGCCATGTAAGCTGCACACGGAATTAGTAGAAATCTGTATTTCTAGTGCGGGAAGCTAACTGTCATCTAAAATGGGAAGCAACAAATGTAGACCCGCTCTGAACAGCAGGGCAGACTGGGGCACGTGAGTAGCATGGGCATTTCCATTCCATTTTACAGGGAATGCCCATGCAGCACTGGCTGTGCTAGGAGGATGGATAGGCTACACCCCCTGCTGCCTCCTAGGAAACTTATACCCACATCTTGGGGCTGAAGAGACCCTGCCTCCTTCCCCACCCCAAGTTTCATGATCTAAATTCAGAAAACAAGGGCTGAGAGGTGCTACAGGAAGGGGAAGTGGCTTATTCAGGATCCAAAAGCAGAATAGGAATAAACAGAAGGTCTGAAACTCCTGCCCTCAATCTTGGTACTTTCTGGATCCTGAGACCACAACTCAATTTACATTCTCTGAGTGTAGGTAAATTGTGCTGCAATTCTGAATTGAAAAAATACAGAGTGCATTGATAAGAAGCTGGCTTCAGAGGAGAAGGTATTCCATGGGCTGAAGTTCTCAGTTACATGAAACATAGCAGTGCCACTGAATTGAACACATACATTAAAGAGTGTGCCAATGGCCATAGCAGCGGACCAGAGACTAAAATCTCCACAGCAGTGGACTGAAGACTAGCACTTTGCTGGCCAAGGCATTAGTTTAACTCCTTATATTCTTTTTATCTTGGTGTTAGAACTACTTTGAAAAAAAGCAGTGAGTGGTCTTAGGTGCATCTTTGTGGGGCCAAATGGTATACAACATGGCTTACCTGGACAATTAGCTTATTTTCTTTATCAGGCAGAATTCGGTAGGTATAAACGCAATTCCGGAACCTGGAACAGATCAGAGGAGATATGACTAGGTCATGTCCAGAAGGGAATCACACCCATGGCACCCCTCCCCCATGAGGACACGTGGATGGCTTCATGCACAAGGGTTTTAAACATTTCTTTTTATTTCTTTCCCTGGAACCTGTGAACTAACACAAACCTGCCGTGTTCCTGGTCACTGAGACATGTCTGCAGATGTCACTGCAGAAAGTGATATCAGCATCAGCTTCAGAGTGAGTTATTCAACTCTTCTGGCCGGAAAGAAAGAAAACACCAAATGGCTCTAACTGTCAGTAGAGTGGGCGTCTCAGGAAGGAATGAAAAAGCAGAAATCCAAAAGACACAGGGCCAAAATCAGCAATGAATGAGTAAATTGAAGGGCTAATGTGTGCATTGACTTGCATTGGAAAAAAAACAAATAATAGATTTCAGCTAAATCACAGTCAGACAGCTGATTGATACGCAGTTTTATGCACAAACCCTAAAGAGCAGCTTAAATGAAAACCCATATCTCTATCCTGGTGCAGATGCACACCATAGGTGTGCATCTGCAGATCAGCCATAACGAACATTTTGTCCCAGTTAAGTTCAATTAGATTCTTATTTAAAGGGGAGGGGGAGAGGGGGGATGGAAGAGTCTTTTGCCCAGTGGAGGGCCACATTAATGCACAAGAGCCCAAGGGAAGCCTGAGCACTGCTGTAATGTGGTAAGTATGACCTTGCTCAACAGCTGCTGAGCTTTGTGGAGCTTGCCCAAGAAGTGTTGACTAAAAATAATATATGTATAGGTTTGGTTTTTTTTACCTTTCTCCCATGTGAACAACGGATTGATCAAGTCTTTTAAGTCACCTGCAAAGCACTCTGTTAAATCATACAATATGGCTTTAAGCCAGCAAACGATGCTGGTTTCAACCCCTTTCTCTCAAAGGAAAAAACAGAATCCACTCCCAGAGCTTCCTTGGCTGTAACAGAAACACCACATCACCTGTGGAATCACCATGAATGCAGGCTGTCAGCCCCCTAGCTGGGGAGATCAGGCACATCAATAAAATATTCATCTCTTACAATTAAGTTGTGAGTCTATTCATCATATACCTTTCAGAATCACTCCATGCAGGAGAGAGAGAGAGAGATCACCAGGATTAGGCAGTGTTATACAAGGAGTCACAAAGAGCAAATGGAAATGAAATCACTCAGAAATCATAGCTGATTTTTTCCAGGGTGTTTGGAGGATTTTGCCATGTATTCACATGAACCTGTATCTTTTGATGGCATTAATGCAAATGACACAGAAGCATTAGAACTGCTCCCAGGGCTCATTACCAGTTCACTAAGCAAAGTTAGACCATTTCACAGGCATCTATTCATTTGCACATCTGAGGATCTAGTACAGAGCTGGAAGTCACAGACATGATCCCCAACTGCTCTAGATTGCCTCAACACTGCTAATTTCACCAACCCCAGGACAATCAATGCCAAATGAGGATATGCCCCAAGGAAGGGTATGGGTTTTGGTTTTATCTGTCAATGCAGTTCTCTTACACCATTTCCTCCTGCTGATATGCAAACAGCGCTAAGCAGAACTGTTCATGCAGCTGATCAGAGAAAATTCGTGTGGAGATTATGAAACTGATAAACAAACCAGCTCAATGGCTCTTGTGTCACAAGAGGACCCTCCTTGTTACCTTCAGAGAAAGTGCCCCACCACACAGGCCTTTCGAGGCTGCTGCCATAATACTTGTGAAGAGGTTTAAGCTGAGGGCAAGTAAGATCAGTGGAAGAACAAAGAAATAAGGGCTGTTGGGTGAGACAGGAGCAGGGAGGAGCACTTCCTAGGCTCAAAAGAAGGAATCCTCTTTAGCAGCCCCCTAATTTAGTGCACGTGGATGGAGATTACTGGAACTCTTACTCCATTTCTACCCTTAGGCTTTCTTTCCTCAGCATCCTGACTATCAAGTTATGTGGTCCCAATTACTGTCACATTCCAGATCCTCCCTACAAACTGGGTTGAGTTCAGAATTGCTCAACCACTATTCAGGCTATGTGGAGGGTAAATACAGCATCAGCCTCAGCTTCAAAATGTCTCCAAGTACTTTGTCATCTCTCTGTCTCCTCAACCAACCAGAGGAGGAAAGGGGACAAGGCTTTCTTTTCTCTTTTCTCTCCTGCTGGGTATGCTTTTATGCACAGGTGATGGTGTGCATATTGGGAGTGCCTGGAAATCCTGAACAGGACTGCGATGCCAGGCACGGTGCTAAATGGGGGGGTTGGAAGCAGCATCTCACCGGCAGTGTCCTCTGGGAGGGATCCCTAAAGCTGCAGCTAGCCTTTGGGGGTCATCTCTAGATGTGTTGTTAATTCTGCAGCCATTCACACACAAACCAGCAACAGAAGATCCCCTGGAGGAATGATACCAGTTCTTCTTGCGCAGCATGCTGTGAATGCTAAGCAGGCTCATTTTGATTTCAGGATCCAGGCTTTCCCCTCCAGGTAAGTTAAAGAGCCCACTTCTTGTCAATAAACTGCCAGATCAAATGCTCCAGGCACAGAGAAAGGAGGAGGAAAATGGCTTTGCTTCTTGCCTTTTATGGGCCAGCGTGACCAGCGGAGCAGAGGACAGCTGTGCAGGGGAGGAGCGCTCCCTCGGCCTTTGCTGAGCTGCTCAGTTAAATGCTGCTGCTCTAAGTTTCAGAAAAGGAAGCACTCTTAAAAGGCCCTGCAAATACACCTCCCTTACTTGTCTCTATTTATACAAACCCTATTTTCCTGGAGCAGCTCTTCAAGAAAATCACTATTTCATTCTATGACATAATATCTGCTTTTGCTGGATTTTGACTCATCTGCCCAATAAATATTAGAGCTTTGCAGAACATGGCCCTTCTTTTTCAGAGCAAATTTAATGGGTTTTTGTTTTCCTTATGTATACACAGTTGACACTCTCACTTTCAGCATAATTCTCTTTTTGTTAAAACCTTTTGCAGGCTTTCAATTCCCCTGTCTCATCCTTTGTCTCCAGCCTCTCTGTTTTTCAAACAAGTAACTGAAGAGCTCAAACTTCAAAACACCTTCCAGTCAAAAACACATCTGAAAGTGATACATCTCTGAGGAAGTTTTCAGCTTCAGCAAAGCTGCCCATGTTGTCAAGATGACATGCAGAAAATTCACTGCCTTTAACCCTTTCTCTTCACAAACTAACTGCAAGCCAGCATAAGCTGAAAGCTTGTTAGGTACTTTTGACAGAAGTTTGTGTGGCATTTCTCAGACTGTAAGTAACGCCAGCCCTCTGCACCACAGACCCAGCTCTCTTGGCTGACGAGGCTGGGTGCTCCCCATGTCTTTAATCAAGTCATTCGTGTTAGCCACCTCAGAATGGATTTAAGAACATAACCTTTGGCTCCCGGTTCAGAAAATCCTGGTCATTATATTGTTTCTATTTCCTGATCCCATGTCTCTCAAGTCACAAAAGGCTTTCAAAGTTGGCTGCGTAAACATTTACAATGGAAAAACTTATGCAAATGCGTGTTAGTAGACATTTTCACAGCACCTTCCCTTTCTATAATCCCCATCATCACTCTGTAAAAATATTTTGCGTACCTACTGGTTACAAGGCAAATCAAAGGGGTCATACTAAAAACACTCAATGGAAGCAGCAGTCTATTTAGTAAAATGTTCCCTGACTTGCGACTCGGCCCCTCAGCCCACGCTACGCGATTGCCCCTCCTTCCTCACGTTGTCCTGGCTATTCATTTGCAGCCACCCTTCTTTCCCTGCTCTCTCCAGAAAAAAAACTCTGCCCCATGTTATTACAAACAGCTGAACAGGCAGGCACAGAGGCTCTCTGTGCTTCCTGAACCCCATTACCCAGCCACTGATGTCTGACGGTCCAACACCTACGCTCACAGGGCAGTCACCCCGCCCCGCGCTTCTCTGCAGTCGGTTCCTCTGCAGCAGGCTGTGCTATCACCAGAAGTCTGACCTCGGAGACAAGCAGTTTGACCAGAGTTATAAACAGCAGCACCACCTCTACTACCGCAAGAAATATCCTTTCAGAAAGAGGCTGCACTGAGAAACCTGCTTGTAATTTAATGTGGGGTAAGGGTGAAGGAAGCTTTATTAATCTGCTGCACAATGGCAGCAAAGAGGATCTGACAGGTAGAACAGGGTCCCACAGAGGATCTCTTGATCTCTTCTAAGCAGAGAGCAGCTCTCTTATCTCTCTGTAACCCAAAGTCAAATACCTCAGACTTCACCTACTGACTTCAGCCTCCTCTTGCCCCTGCACTCCTGCCTCCAGGGATAACGCCTGCCCCTCATAAACCCAGGGCAGGAGGCCTTGCTCTCTGGCCCCCACCCCCAACCCAGAACGGAGCGGGGGGGGGGGCAGGGGGCAAGGCTGCCAGCACTTCTCTCCTCTCCCCGTTTCCCACATGAAATATTTACCCCGTGAGCCACATCAAGGATGCAAGTAGAATCACTGATGTGCCGGCTGTATTACGCACAGCTCCAGGAACTATTTCAAGCCTTTTGCTGAATGGGACATGACATCGAACAAGCAGGTGAGTCAAACACACACTGAACCAGAGCAAGAAAAGTGCCTGGGAGGGTACTGAGCTCAGTACTTGAGATGTTAAATGTTAATACCTGACCCAAGCTGCTAACAGGCTCAAAGAGGTCAAGAGGTTATTTTCTCTCAGACCACAGCCACAATATCTTTCATTATTCTCTCCTTTTGAATCAGGGGCAAGAGTAGGGTGAGCAGTACAGCCGTAAAATCATATGGGTTTGTTCAGCCTGGCACTGCTCCCAACCCTTCCCTACCCTGTGTCCCAGTCAGGTGAAACCAGCCATGCTCTGATGTGGGCAGGACCTTCCCGGTGGGTACAGCGGCTGTTTGCCTCTGTGCTGGAGAGGGTGCGCAGTGGGTAACTCTGCACAAGCGGGGATAAAAGTGTCCGCGTGAAACGCGAGTTCAAAAGCTGTACTTACAGCACGCAGAGTGCATATGCTGAAGCAATTGACTCACTGGCCCGCACAAGGAAGCTGCCATCCTTGCCTACTTTGGAGAGCAGGTCTTCGGCTCTGGAGCGAGTGATGTTGCCGTGGTACCAGCCCTGATCCATCGCTGGAGCTGGAGGAAACCTGAATGCCAATACAGGAGTGCCAGAGCTGCCCGTGTGTCTGTGTGTAACGATCAGGCAGCTTCAGCTCACCAGCTTCCTGTTTCAATAGTGCAGAGAGGGAAAGGAAACTCAGCCGCGGACAACTTCCTCAACTCAAACAGCTCAGAGAGTGAGCATGACATGTTCCTGCAGCCCCTGCTCTCCCTCTTCATGCTGCAGCTGAAGCAACTACCAAGCCCATGTTCCCTGCCTTTGCCTCCCTCTTCATGTCCTAATACTGTGTCAAACAGTCCCAGCTGGGCATCTTTTCTGCTCCCCCACCAACTCAGTCCCACAGGCTGTGGTGGCCTGCCGACCCATTTACAATCTCTTGCTAAACCCTTGGAGTTTCCACCTTCTCCCTGTCTGTGTGTCCTACCCATTACTGGTCTCCATGGGGAATAAATAAATCTCAGACTGATCAGAAACACACCGTGCATTAGGATACTTAGCACTGACTGCCCCATTCCTGCTTTGTCTAGTCCTCACACCTAGCTAGGAGTGAGGAAGGGACTTCCAAGAACAAAGAAATAAATTACCTCTGCACGTTTCCACGCACAGAAGCAGACTTCAAGGCTGATGTGCTCTGGGAATTTGTGACCAAAGCTCCCTGTCAGCTACTGTGAGATGGATTCAGAGAGCTTTCCTACTCTAAATCCCCAAAGGTAGGATGCAGCAGAGCCATGTCTGGCAACCTGCGTCAGAGGGGAGAACTGGAGCTTTCACTTCCCTTTTCTTTGTCTGTACATCTTGCCCCTTGTCTATGCCATGTGGCATGTTCAGTGCTGCATCTCCAAGGCAGCATGAGGGGCACATTTGCAGCAAGCATGGACATCGCTACAAGGGCGCTGCAGGCATGGTAAATTTGGTTGCCTATCCTGTACCTCTCTGTCTTTGAAGGCGGCACTTTTGCACATCCATGTTTGAGCTATACCTAAGAGCAGCAGCTGAGCTGGGACTCTGCCTGGGACTCAGAGGACAGAGAGGGGAGTTCCCCGGAAAGGCGCAGACACTCTATGCAACCCTCACCTCCCAGAGCCAGGAGAAGTGCTGGAACCATGGTACCTGGATCACATATGGAGTGCTGCCCCTGGACACAGCAAGGCAGGAGGGAGCCTGTCACTGAACTGGGAGAGATGAGAATTTGTGGACATGGAGTGCGAGAGTGAACCAGTAAAGCCCAGCATTCACCCCTGCCAGCCTTCCTGGTGCTTTCAGTTATCCAGACAACTGCTCTGCAGTGTCCAGCTTAATCTGCCATTGAGATTAAACTGTGGGCACCAGCAATTCAAAATTGTGCAGCCAGCATAGGACCCTGCTAAATGGGCAGAACGGCAATGTGCAGGGCTTCCTGTCCATGCTGAGCAAGCACTGTCTACAGACCAAAATTAGCTCAGCTGGACCTGCCCTTCAGCTTCACCCAGATCCACATAGGGCTTTAGGAGCCAAACTCCCATGGATTCAGGTGTCTAAATGGAGTCAGATGATGAATGCCATGAAGCAGCTCTGCACAGACAGTAGCTGTAAGCTCTTGAAAGCTACAAAGTGGTTACAAACCCTATTCTCCCCACTGAGAAGAGAGACTGCATATGGCAAAGGGTCTCTTCAACTCCTTTGACATTCCTGCCTGGCCATAGTGTACTGCTAGCCTCATCTGTACCAGCTCCTTGTGATTTCTGATACTTACAGAAGCTTCTCTGGAGCACAGCTGCAGCAGGAAGCAGAACAGTTCTGAATGTTAAACCATTGCCTGACCTCACAGTGCTCTCCATGCAATGGACCCATATGTGGATGCAGTGTGGACAGAGCTGCTGCACGACATGAGTTTGGCTGGAATGAGACTGTGGTTGGAGAGTTTGTTCTGACCTACTGCAAGTTAACACAACGTAACAGAGAGGTGCAAGCCCTTGTTAGACATCTGAGACCGATTAGCTGTATTCTTAACTCCTATCCATCCTGCCACCAAGTTCAGTTTTTATCAAGCTACTGCTATTTCCTTCAAAGGTGTGAATCCTCTGTCCAGCCACATGTGACTTCTTGACTTGGAGACATAAACAAGGGGGTGGGATCCAAAAATATGTGATGATTGCAGCATTAAGATGTGCAGGCTGGTTTCTGTATTTCTTGGTCCTAAAAGAAAGCACAGTACAGCTCCAGCTGCTCAAAAGGTAAATCCCACCTCCCCTAACATAAACAGCTCTGTGATTCCCCATGGCTTACTCACAACACTGCCTGAACAGGAAATGGCGTCTGTTTTACTTCTCATGGTGCAGGCATGTGAATTCTGCAGCGCTAGAGAAAGACTGATCCCTGAGTGGTCAGCACATAAGTGTGTGCATATCCTGAACTACCTGATTCCCAAAGGACGACAATAACTCCTGTTGCACACAGAGACACAAGGCTGTTCTGCAGGAGATGCTTACACCATTCATTTTCTTTCAATTTGTGCCTGTGTCAGAGAAGGCTGGTGAGTAGACCTGAGGAAGAGATTAGAGAAGTTATCTGGAGACGAGCTAGAGTGTTTGCCTTGGGGCGGGGGGGGGGGGGGGGGGGGCACAGTTATCCGCCCGCACCAGTTACATGACAGGTGAATACTACAAACGTAGCCAGCACAGCCCTAAGGGTTCCACAAGGAATAGGATGTACTTCGAACAGTCTACACTGTCATCCCACAGTCAGGACAAAGCACCTCGTAAGAGCTACCCTTGTAAAACAAAAGAATAACGGGTACATCTGTCAGACAAATCCAACCCAGACTCAGCAGAAGCTTTTAGTTAACTGCAGCAACATTTCATTTAAATTTACTTGAGAGAACAAGGCCACAAAGAACTAGGACACATCTAAATGTTGGATAACAAAAAATTGTATCCCTGGCAGTCTATGAACAAAGCAAACATTATTTTCCCCCACATTAGGGTATTATTCCAAGCTGTCTCTCAGACATTGCAATAACCATTTTATCTATACTGGGTTTGCTACAGATGTCCAGGTAGTATTGTACCAGCTGGCTGTGAACTCACCAGACCCAGTAGATAAATACTGTTTGTAGCATCATTCAGGATGCACAGTGGTAACCCAAAATCACCACACATACTCAGGCTGTGCACTGCATCAGTATGGGCACTGCCAGGCTTGGTCAGATGAAAAGTTCTCGAATATGCATTTTCATTTCATGAAACACAAGTACTTCATAGTATGCTTGATGAGGTAGGTTAAGTCTATAGGACAGCAGTTAGCTTTGCTGAAATCTAAATGTAACATTCCCTCATTAGGCATTAGTAACAGGCTATTGGCCACAAACATGTATTTAGACTCTGGCCTGCATCTAAATAGCACATGAGTAATACCCACAAAGTACCAGTTAGTTGAGCTACTTCATGCTACTCCAACCCGGCATGTTACTGACCTGCTGCTTGGGAAAGGCTCAGCAAATTACAGGTGTATATGTGAAGGCCATAAGATCTCTTCACTCCCCTGGTACCTGCAGCCTCCAGGTGGCTAGAAAAAAAATCAGGTCCCCTTCTCCCACTACCCTCATAAGCTATCAGCAATAAAAGGCAAGGGTGGGGACACTGAGTAAGCAGAGACTCACAGACCAGAGCAGTGACAGTGCAAAGGATCCTATGGGACCTGCTAGTGCTCCCCAAAGGAGGTGCGTTATGAGAGCACTCTGGAAAGTGGGTATTTTTCCTCACCATCAGAGCAAACAAACATATTTTCCTTGGAGCCATTCCACACGCGTGCATGCACAGAATACAGCACACAACCACAGACTGGTTTGTAAAGCAGCATTTTGTCTAGAGACATGGGTAAAACTTTCCTAGCTCCATCTGCTCTGACATGTCTCCCTTGGTACCCATTAATTTCTGATCACTCCCCATGTCTACTCGCTGCATAATGCTTCCTTTCAAATCATATCATAGCCTCAGAAGAGTGTCTCTCTCACCAAAACCGGGGCCGTTTCCTTCAGAAACCTGCTGAAAATCTGTCTACATTGGAAAGCCTTCTAGCTTGAGCACTCATGCTCCTCTGGGCTTGGTCAGGTCCCCTTCCTCTGACACCTGTGCCTTTGCAATTTGCTGGAAGCGGGGCAATGTTATTTGTTTGACACACTGCCTCATATGCCAATAATACTCCGTAATAACAACAGCCGGGCTCACAAGACATTGCGTTGTCAGTGGTAAGAGCAGTTGCTGTGTGGATTATAGCTTAGCATTGTGTTAGAAAGACCAGCAAGTACTTCCCCTCCCGACTACACATTGGGAGCTCCCTCTGCAGCCCTGTCCTGATCCTGCAGTTTCGGTACAGGCAAAATGCCACTTCTCCCACTTGCCCTGCCCCCAGACATGGTGGGGTCCTGGTGTCACTGCCAAGGGAGAGGGAACAGCTGGAGCACATGAGGCTGCGGTTTTCTTACACATGAGAAACTGCAGCTTCCCAATGCAGCGTAAGCAAAAGGGCAAGTAAGCAAGAACACGCAGCACGGGAAGTAAGGAGAAAGCTACGTTAGAAGTCCCTGGGAACCCGGCAAAGCAACCCCAAATCCACTGCAGAAGTGGGCAAGGAATATTCCAAGAGCAAGGCAACCCATGGCCTTGCTGAACAAGCTAGAGTTGCCAGCAAGTCCTATGCTGACTGCAAGCAGCAGTGCACCTAGTCAGAGCCAAAGCAGTGTTCGGAGAAGGTAACTGCAGATACAGGGCAGTAAGCTCGGCGTCCTCTCTAGCGCTTTCTCCACAGCTTACTAAATACAGCTCAACATAAAATCACTGCCATCTGTTCCCATGCAGTCCCTATGCTGTCAGCACACATGTCCCTAGTCAGGTCTCAGAGGCCCCGAGGCGAGAGGCCCTACACAAAGGTCATGCTTGTTTTGAGCTCGTGATGTTTAAGACGCCAGCCAAAGGGAAAGGCAAGAAGGGAGAACGGGCAACAGAAAACAAAATCAAACACATACTCAGTTTTAGTATGTTTAATAAACTTCACAGACTACAGATGCCACAAGCCAACATCAAACTAAGGGTACAGGAAGAGTACAAAAACCCTTTTGCTGAAAGATGAGAAGTGACAGTGAAAGGAAGTATCAGCAAAGGTGCTTTCAGAGGGATGCTGACGGAGAGGGTTGAACCTCAACGCTCTGATGGAAAGGCTTGCTTCAAAGTGAACATTACAAAGATTATCTCTTCACATTGTTGGTGGGTCCCATATTCAAAGAGGCAGGAGAACAAGGGTGAGCCATCTGGCCCAACCCCCATGTACTGCAGGTCTGAATAAGCACACAGGCCTTTGAAGAGGATACTTGGTTTTGTCCAGCGTGCTGGATTTAAAGGGCTTTTGTTGAGGTAAATTCCTAAATCTCTTCGACCCTTTGGGTCTGTAGGATGAGCATAGAGCAACCAACTATCTTGGCATCTGGCATCGGGGGGAGGTGGGAAGGCAGTAACACTTCCATGACATCCAGAAGGAGGTTCCACTAGCATTTCAACCCGCTGGCCTCCCTCAAAGTCCACCCCGTGGTTGTAGCTGACAGCCTGGATTCTGGCTCCCCTGCTGCTCCTTGCATTGCAGTAGAGGACCCTCCTGCCACAGCTGTGCACCTCTGCTACCTGGCACTCCACTGCACTTTCCTCCCCCACAAAGTTCCCCATCTCCCACGTGGTCCCGTGGTCAGAGCTGATGAAGCAGAAGGCATGAGGGGTGGGGTGTTGCTTAGGGTCCAAGATCCGATAGGCATAGGCAGGAATCACAAGGCTCCGGGCCTTGTTGAGCAGTTGCAATCCATGACCCGGCCCCACTGCAAAAGTGGCCCAGTTCTTGTACTCGGTGCTAATGGTACTGTTGGTGACGTCCTGGGCAGTGCTCCAGGTGCGTCCTTGGTCCATGCTAGTGACGTAGCAGAGACGTACCAGGTTGATCTTTGTCCTGAGCTGATGCTGCTCAGAGATCTTTCCTGGGACAGCTATGAAAAACAGGATCAGTTTTCCTGAGATCTCATCATAAACAGGACAGGGATTCATAGATCGGTGGTCTTTCAGCTGCGCACTAACAATGGTCTCCATACTATTCCACTGCCAGGGCCCGTGTGAAGGGAGACAAGAATTAAACAGACCATTACAAATAGATCCACGTTACAGTGTGAGGATGCCTGGATAAAAGTTACAGAAGAACATGAGAAGAACAGAAGATAAGCAAGTTAGTGGATAGAGCAAGAAATGGGAAGACAATATCCTGGCATCGCCAAATGCAAGTGAAAATTATTTTGATGACATGATGCACATGCACTTCACCAAACAGGTGGGTTATGTCCTTTTTGATTACTACTCACGGAGGAGCTGATAGCTCTGTATCTCAATGTAGCTAGAGTCTGATAACATTGTTTAAAAATCTACAGTAGCTGAACTTCCAGAAATTCTCACAAATGTATATACACATATGACACACAGACATGCCCAGCGGTCAGACTGTGCTGGTACAGACACTGCGCTGTGCCAGTGCTCCTTAGGAAGTCAGCTAGATAACCGAGCCTTTTTCAACTATCCTGGATGCTTACAAATTCCTTTCCATTCAGACTCCTATTCCTCCAGTTTGATCCGTGTGTGAATGGGTATTCCAGCCAACACCGAGGCACCTTGCTAGAGCTGACTGCATGGCTTTACACACTCTGGTGTGGAAATTTGGACCCTGAGTTGTCTGACATAGAAATTAGGTTGCAGAGCAGGTATAACTACCCTCCAAGCCTTGTCTGTCTTTAAATGAATAGCACATAACACAATCACATTTCTAAATTAACATTGCCGTTAGAAGATTATTCCTACATAGCGTTGTTGGCTTGGTAAAAGAAGCAATAGTTTCCAGTAAGATTATACTAAATTAGCTTTTCTACCTTAAAATGATTACCCTTTTTTTGGTCATGTCTTACCTTTTTTTGAATATTTAATATTTCCATTTTAAGGAACTCTAGCATGTGAACACAAATTACTAAGTTTATGACCAACAGAGCCCTACTTAACTGAATTACAGCGGGTTACACAAGATGTTAACTGAATGGTATTACACTGCAGGTGCACTGAGAGGCTGCTTCTGCTAGGCAGACTCTATCTGTTAGGAGTCTATAATCCAAGACAACCAGTCACCAATGAAGGATTGGAATAGAAAAACATTCCTCCCCCTTCAAGATATTAATGCATTTGCAAATACAAAAAATGATTCTAAATAGAGTACCAACACCTCAGTCACCCAGCAAGATAACTATTAATAATGACTGGTAGATTAGCAAGGTAGCCATTTCACTGGCACAGACAAATCAGACAACACCCTTCTACATGGGGAGACTAGCTGCTCTCAATTGTCTTTTAAACTAAAAATTAGTCCTAAGAAAATAATCACTTATTGCTAATTCACTCCTCCCCATCCCTATGGCACTCCCCATTTCTGCCTCTCATCCACATCTTTGCTGTTGCAACAGGACTTTTGTCCCATCTCTCTATCTGCCTCCCCAGATCTGCAACGATGGGTCAAAGCCATCCACAGAAAATCTGCTGCACCTGCCCCACTTTAGTCCCTCCAACAGTTGCCCAATCATTGGGTTGAATCCCAGTAGTTATAACGACACACACATTACTCATAGGCAGATTTGTCTGCTGTAAGTGGGGAGAAGGAGAAGCTGCCCTCTCCCTACAGTGAGAGAGCAAACACATGCAACTCAGCTGGGGACAGGCAAGCAGTACAGGTGGACAGTCTCCCCCATTTTCTCCCCACACTGGTACCTGAACATGGTGCGTGGTTGGGTCATACACGCCTCTGCGCATTGATAGTAGCTTGGCATGTTCATCCACCACATCCTCTCGCTCCTCAGCAAATGCCAGGATGATGCTAAAACGCGGCAGGTAGAGCAGGGCTGGAATTCGATAGCTCCAGGTACTGTTCTGGAACAATGTTTCTTGCTCCAAGACAGGAAACGAAGCCATTGTGCTAGGGGGACAAAGACAAAACACATTGTATTTTGACCCACCCTTAGCCCAGCAAAATCCCACAGAGCAGACTCCGTTGCTTTTTGCCCCCCCCTACTCGGTGAGGCCTGTTCTACATTGAAACAATTCCTGCTACTTTCAGCTTTGCCTTTTTCTTGTGCTTTTCCAAAGAGAATCGTGGCATACTAGCTGGCAACACAGACCAAACTTACAGGAGCAGCCTGGTTGATCTTGCTGGAGTGATGTAAGGTAAGCACACTGAATACAATTAATGAAAAAGCTGTCTGTGGTTTGTTTTTTCTCTTTAATTAAATTCACAGGCTGGGGCTTTTGTGGGTTTGAGTTGTAATTCAGAAGACTGTTGATAATAAAACATAGTATTTTCCCTCAAACACCATTACTGTCTTTGTTGATGGCGTTTCCAAAACCCAGCACAGAACTTCTGCTTTGCCAAATATGAGCTTAAAACCTCACTTAAATGACACACTATGGCAAACCCTGACCCCAGCTGGACCCCTATATGAGGGTGAAAAAAGAAAGAGAACACCCCTTCCCTTGAAAGATTAAAAAACAGTTTGAATGGTGTTTCATTGCATTAGGTGGGATCTGTGGCCAGGCAAAAACCTTGTCATCTGTACAGTGACTTAAAAGCAGCATTAGAGAGGAAGGCAAACATGACAGGGCATTTAGGGAAACTGCCTCTATGTAACAGCTCTGTGCTATGCTCCCCCCCCCCCCCCCCCCCCCCGCCCCCCCAGTCTCTCTTCCTCTCCTCAGACCCACTTAGCCCTCAACCCTTTTGCACCAAGCCTCTCCTGTGAATTCATTCACCCTGGTAAAAACCCAGTGGCTTGGAGGAATTGTGTCTGAGAAGAGGGGAAAAAAAGGGAAAAAAAAATCTCTGATATGGTGTACCAGAAACTGACGTTCTGAATATCCTCTGCCCAAGGGGGGGAACACAACAAAAAATATGTTAAAAATCAAGTCTTAGATCTCTGACGCATTGAGTGGGTAGGATGGCAGGGAGAAGATGACAATACACTATGAGTAAGAAATTCAAATGCCTCCTACCTCAGCTGAGGCAAGACTTGCTGCACTCTTCATTAAGGATTCTCCTATTTACCTAAATCTTGGAAAGCGCTATAGTGGCTATTGGCCATGTATCAGATCCTTGGTTTTGAAGGCTGTCTTGATAACTCAGGACCAGATGGAAGCAACCTGAAGATTGCTTATGCAGCTGCAGAGTGCATGTACCTACCTGGAGAATAGTTTTTACTCTTGCATCTTGCAAAATAGAAGATTCTATTAGCCAGCCCAACTAACAGACTTGATTAGCAATATCCATCTCCTCCCCGCTGCCCCTTCACCCCGTGCTGATTACCTAGTTAGGACAGCACAGATATTTTGAGTTCATCCTTCTCAAACACGACCATCACACCATGCTCTGTCCAGATCCATAGCTAGGCAGCAAGTATTCAAATATTCCTTGCTTTCACCTTCCAGATGCTAAAAATATCAGTGAGATTTTTTAACTCATGGCACTGATCAAAAGGGTCTGAACTGCACCGTTTTAGCTAAAGCCAGCTGTACAGACCCCAGCAAATCACAGCCCCATTGCCACTCAGATGCAAAGCCACTGGAGACAGATGTCTGTCTGCAAAGGTTAGCTGCTCCCTCCTCACAGTCACTGATGATACGGCAGTCTGAGAAAAGGCAGCAGCACTGCTACTATACAGAAATGTTACCAGAATTTGATCACATCCATGCAACAACATGAAGAAAATAGGAAGACCTTCCTAGAACAAATAACTGTGCTGTTCACTACTTACCAGGCATGGGTCTGGCTATTTATACAGACCACAGCCGTGGTTGTGTTCTCAAGGCTCCTGAAACAGAAACTCACTAGAGCGCCTCCAGACTATTTAAAGGGAGATTATTTAAGGGAGATTAGTCAGCCTGTCTAGTGCAGCACAGGTTCCCTAGCATTTCTGCTCATGATGCCATTCTGATATTGCAATCCTGCTTCAGGGCAGGGCAAGAGGGAAGGAAAAGAAAAAGAAAACAAGGTGGGTGGGGGGACATCTGGGCTGCCCCACAAAGCCCCTGATACAAAGCCAAGAGACCAGTAGCTGTGCTGCAGCCTACTGCACCTGGGTCCCTCCTGTATGAGCCTGTCATCTGAAGACATCTCTGCCCATGCTCTTATCCCCGCCATGAGATGCTCAGTGTGGGTGTCACAACACTCTTCTCTTCCTCTCATTGCATTGGGGATTGAGGGAAGGTGGGATGTTAAAAGGCTGGGAATAGCTGCCATAGAAACAAGACTGAGGTTCCTGGACACAGCACCCGCAACTATAAACAAGGAAAATACTAGAACCAAGTGACTCTTCCATCTATTCAGAGACTAAACAGGGATGTGTGTGAGTGTGTGTGTACACATATACACACATTTGTATATACACTCCCTACACAGTGTGGGTATTATGTCTGTATGCATATATATACACATACACACTATGTATCCATCTGCAGAGAAACACTTCCCTCCTTTTTTAAACATATTTAAAGTCAGTATTCAGCTTCTTCTACCTTCTCCCTTGCGGAGCAGAAATTGAGTCACAACAGTTTGAGTTTCACACAGAGTCAAAAATCTTTAAATAAGCTTAAAGTTCTTAATATATATATATTTATAGAAAATAGTGCTGCTTTAGTTACTTCTCCAGCCAACTGAAAGGAATCAGTTTTTCTCTTGATCTCTACTAATTTTCAAAGGCAAAACCACTAGGTACACCCTCCTGAATAAAAGAGAAGTAAAAATAGCAGATCATTGACAGGACAGCAAATTGTCAATGGGACAGCCATATGAAGGGCATTCAAATGCTCATACTCTAGCACTGCAGGAATTCAGATCATATACACCAGTCCCTCCGAGGTTAAATTGCCAAGGGAGGGATGCGTATGTCCTTGATGCCTCTTTGTTCCTAAGCCCTACTGAAATAGCAATGGCTGGCCTGCAAGGAAGAAGATGGTGGTAGTGTTGCAGCCAGCATAACCTAAGGACATTGGTAAAACAAAGTTTGTAGACCATGGCAATATCTTTTGAAAGAACAAGAGCCATAACTGGAAAAAAAGCCAAACTTCTGGGAACACAAAGGTCTGAAACACAAGCAGGAGACTGGAGAGCTGTCCACAGACAACAATTGTTCAGACCTCTATCAATTCAGTCACTTTGGAGAGAAAAGTTAGCTGTACTTTTGTGAAGTAAAGAGTGATAAAGGGCAAGTGAGTTGATGTGGTAGTGTTTTCCTAGGAGACAAAGAGGTAGCCAGAAACCTATTTCCAGATGACAGAGATGCTAGTGAGGTGAAGGGAAATGCATCATGTAGCCACTAAGCCAGTATTCCCTTCTGTGTGTTGGAATTTACTGGAGTTTTGAATGTTTCCCAGGCTTATCCTTACAGTGTCCTGTTCAGGGTGACTGATGTTTACCTGCAATTCCTCTTCAAGGCAGCAAGGAAGCTACTGCACTGAGATCCAGTACCTCACCTCCTAGCAGAACTGGGCAGGCAGAGAGAAAGACAGGCATGAATGGAAACACATAAAAGGAGTGAGTGAAATTGGAGGAAACCATTACTCATAGTTTGCAAGTTATATAGCTGTAATGGTTTCCAAAGCAGAGACTGTTTCCAGCACACCAGAAGAGTCAAAAGAAATAACAGTTATCAATAATTGACTATGATGGATCTGATGTCTGGAAGGAGCCCAAACTGCAGTAAGGGATAGGTTCTGGTAGACACCAGGAGAGGGTACTTTTCCTTTCACTTCTGTCCTTCAAGGAAACTCACATGGACTTGTCTATAGAGCAGGATGAGACCTTGCATGTTTATTTGCTGTAACCATCTCCAAGAAAAGTGACTAAAAAGGATAACATTTCCACTGGCCTCAGGTTCTGTAAAAACCTGTCCTTAACATGTTCAGATCCAAGCTGAAATGACGGTATGTCTTTAAAAACAAACCAGCTGAAATGAGGTAATATGCTGAACTTTATCCTTTAGTCCCCATCAAGACTGGTCTGTGCAGGAGGCAGCTTGTTCTTGGAATTCAGATAGATCCAAAAAAAACCAAATGAACCTGTTCAGGGAGGTTTTGGGAAGGAGAAAAAAAAAAAAAAAAAAAAAGAAAAAAAAAGCCCGAAACCAAACCAACCAACCAAAAAACCAACCTTGTAAGAGTCAACTAGTTAAGTGTTATGCTGAAATACATTTGTTGTTTTGCATTTCCATTGGGATATTGCACAGAGTGAGGCCAGTAGTAGCCACATTCCAGTTGTATAGGACTATGAAATAGTAGACCCAGTTTGCTCCTAGAATACTTGCTACACAGCATATTCCTGTGTTGAAGCCTTTCCTCCTAGCTCAACAGTGTGACTGTGCCTGTTTCTGCCGAAGTCCTGCATCACAGCACCCCACCTCCTGCCTTGTTATGCCCCTAGACCAGATCCTAGACCAAATGTAGGCTATGGGATTTCTTAACAAGCCGGACAGCGCACATTTATTTAGCCCAATAAATGACCCCCAATGTAAAGTCAGAAAGGAGAGTTGTGAGCCAGACTTGTCAAACAACAAACAAACATTCAAATTCAGCAGCCGATTGGATTAAACTTTTTAACCACACTAGAAACAGAAAGTTTTTCTTGTGGTAAAAACGTCATACCAAATTACAAGTGGGTTTTCAGCCTCCCCAACACATGCTTTCCTAAACAATCAAGTTCTGATTTTAAAACGTTGTGGCTCAGCCTGGCAGTAGCTCCTGTGCCATAAAGTGCAGGTTCTCTTAGCACTAGAGAGGAATTACACGAAGCAGCAACATTTTTCTTAGCATATATTTGGTGGAAGAATACACAAACTTCACTCCTACTTGAACCTACAAAATTTTGTATTTACAGTTTTAGTTCCTAGAAGTGTCTACTGTTATGAAAAAGTTGGTTTAAAAAAAAAAAAAGAAAAAAAAGAAAACAAATACCTCTTTCACTCTTGTCTCCTGGAAGTCACGTCAAAGGGGAAAAAAAACAATGACCAAAACAAAACAAACCAAAAAGCACTTCTATTGGATTAGATAAAAGGGAGGCTCACTCTTTCCAACTAGTCTCCAACCTGCAAAATTATTTATATTGGCAGCAATGTCAGCTGTCTTGGATCCCCAAGAAAAGCTAGCAGCCGGCGTGTATGCACAAGCTTACATTTAAATAGCAAGCCTGTTTTGCATATAAGGGGAGGTTCCACATGAGCTGGACAAGCACTAAGGAAAGACTTTTAAAGTATCATAGTAATTAAACAGCATATTTCTACCTACATGGATTGGCAACACTGTGGAACAGCTATTGTTTCTAATGGTTATACAATTCAGCGTGCTGTCTTATTTCTTGGTCCTCTTGTCCCCTTGTGCTAAGGAGAGGCAAGTTAAAGTCCCTCTGGTCCCAGCACATGGACTCCCAGTGCTTCCTCTCAGAGTGCTCCTGAGCTCTGGGAAAGTTTGCCAAAAGAACTCAGAAAATAGTTATAACCAGCAGGCGATAGTGCTGTGATAATCTGACATATTCCTCCACTGGCTCTACGTACCTCCAATCCATCAGCACACTGTTTCTGAATGAAGAAATGGGTTAATACAGGAGTCCCCAGGCAGTGGCACAGGAATGACATGCTGGTGCACCCAGATGCAACTCCCAGCAGCCTCTGTGGAGGCGTTCCCAGAGCCAAACTAGCCCAGCAGCTGCAGTCAATGAGCTAATGGGGAGAGTCAGGCAGAGGAACATAGGGGATAATACTCATAGGAGCCTAGGGTCACAGCTGAGGAAGAAGAGGACAGCATCCCCCCTTCTCCCAGCTGTGCCCTGGCTGGCTTAGAGGCAGCACCTGCAGCTGCTGGGGGTACCCAAGCAGATGATTTCACGACTACCTTGTGCTACTGATCTAATGTGCTGCTGCTGCAGAGATGACCTTTCCTATCCCATTCCTTGCTGTGTCTCTTGCTTTCCCCTGTTCCCTACTGTGTTTCCACTGCTGCCATTACTGCTTCTTGTCTTTGAAGTGATCTGAAAAAATGAAGACAGCAATCCTGCAAACAAATCTTGCTAGTAATGAAAAAGGAGGAAGAAAAGTCTCCTCATTTGATGGTAGTTGTGGTTGATCTATGCCAGGCAAATAGGCAGCTGGAAAGGTGTGGATTTATAACCAACCAACTGAATTAATGTAATGCTTCTGTATTACTCATTCCTCTCTCTTGAGCAACCCTGTATCCCTTCTTGTGCCAGCACTGATGCTCATCTTACTTTGGCAAGCTATCAGAGTATGTCAGTCTGACAGAAAACTAATCTGGGGGGGAGGGGGGTGGGGCGGTGGAAAAGTGAACAATTTTCTGCTAGGTCATTGTCCTAGACTGCATCAGCAAGAGTCAAACAAGGAGCAGGATCTGCAATAGGAGAGGAAGTAGGAGCATGAAGCTGTTGACAGGTAGAGCAGACTCACTTTACAAACCACACCCCGTGTTTACAAACCTTGCCTAGCTGGGCCAGTAAAGTATGACCTTAACTGAGACACACAAAAGAAGCCTGAAGGCATTTGCATCTCGATGCTTTACCTGAAATGAAACAGTCAATGTGTACCTGAAATGAAACAACAGTCAATACGAGGAAAAGTCCCTCCAGAAACAATGGTATTGACACCCACCAGATAATAACGTTTAACAATGACTCCTGGAGAAAATCAAGAGTGAAGTAAAACAGAAGCAGTTAAGGAAGAGAGACACTGAAGAGGCTGCTAAGTCAGAGGCTGCTAAGTCACAGTCTGCCAGAAAGCCAGACATGAATGATTGCTTTGTGGATTTCTTCACCTTTTTTCTGTGCCCTGGCTAACAGCAGAGTTACTCAGGTGGTGTTCTGAGTCACACACTTTGCTTCTGCAGCCAGACAACCCATAAACACTTGTTTGTTTAATAAAAATTACCTTGCCCAGCTGTAGCTTAAAACTGGTTGTCCATCTCTTCTTGAAGTGGGAAGTCCCAAAAGTGGTTTGCTGTGGTGGCAATGGCCCCCTGCTCTGTGTTGGCAGTATGCACATGGCAGAGTCACTGTGCCTCTGGCCGCCTCCCATCTCCCCTTATCATTTCTTCCTCCCCAGGCAAGGCCCCCATCTTCCTCTGCAGCCAGCTGGGGTGCCCTGCCCTTGGCCCCTTCCCCAGGGCAGCTATCAGACAAGGCCGTGCAGACATTAACAGCCTAGAATGGCTAAAACTGCTCCCGAGATGAAGAAAGCACTGCCTGCTCCTGTTGTGAGGCCAGTCTGGGTGAACCCCAGTGCCTGTGCAGGACAGCCACACAGTCAACACGTCGGCACCCTGTGGTGCTTCCCCTGCATGGCCACTGCTGAGCACTGCCAGGTCTCCGGCACTGCTCTCCAGACACCAGCCCATACCACAGTCCTCGTATCTGCAAAAAAACCTCCTTCCTGATACAAGGAAAAAGTGCTTTTTCTAAACAGCATGTTGTGTGCTGCAACTATTTTACAAAACCGTTCCTTGCTAACTATCAAAAATGAATGTCTCAGTGCAGACATGGTAGGTTCCATCCTTCCTCTTTCCTTTTGGTATAAATCAAAATCAGTGTCACCAGTGAAGTTTAAAACGAGTATAGGTCTGAGGAGAATCAAGCTCTTCTATTGTTCCACGCTTACTTCATTGCCCTTATATCTGATTGTTGTAACGAAAACGTTTTTAAAAAGGTTAAAAAATGCAAATGGGGTGTGTGGGTGCATTAATAAGAGGATATAAAAATAATGCAGAAGATAATATAACGACAGAATACGGAACAATGGAGCATTCGTATTTGGAGGACCATGTTCAATTTCGGGTGCCTCCTCTTAGGAAAAATATAGCAATAGCTGCAAATGAAGGCTAAGAAAAAGATTTGAGAAGCTAATGCTCACGAGCATATGTGAAAAGAAATCAGCAGGAAAACAAGGCAGGTTACATTTAATGAGCGATACCTAGTTCATTAAAAATCATCAATGTCTATTTCCCTTGCAAAATGTTCAAACACGAATCAATTGATTCCTTACACTATCAGAAAGGCAATCCTAGCTCAGGTAATTCAGGATTTTTGCAATGCTATACAGTGTAGCAGCTGTCACCAGGCAGCTGTAGTTAAAATCAAGAGGTCTTCTATGGAGTCAGACCAAGCAAGACAGCAATTACAATTTTGTAAATTTTCAATTAAAACATTATGGGCTGCCCTTCAGACATTAGGGAATATGGTATAATTTGTGCAGAACATAAATCCTACAGACCTGGGGTCTTACTGAAAGTCTGCTCTGTCGTGGGGGGGAAGCCAAAGCAGCAATAATAATAATAAATAATAATAATAATGATAATAATAATAATATTAATAATAATAATAATAATAAATGTAACATGTAAATCCTAATGGCAGAGCTTTTTGGGAAGCAGGGTTCCCTGGACAAGGAAACATCCACCATTTTCTTTTAATTCCAATTCTAATTAAGGAAATGAGCCTTTGCACACGTTTGAAACCATCACCTCATTATCCTTTATCAGCTGTAAAGGCAACACCAGGTATGAGGAGCAGGTACTCTTTGAGTTTGCACCATTTCACACTCCATTGACTCCAGTTACTTTTGATTTCCACCAGGAGGAGTAAGCAAAGAATCATGCTGTCGGTGTGTCCCAGTAAATAATAGACTTCAACAACTTATTTTTTCTCCTTGTGGAAGGAACTGGGCAAATTCCAAAAAATACTCCCTTGACCCAAAGGGCAGCAACATCACCTCATAGCAGACCTGTAAGCCTTCTGACACTGCATGGTGAGTTGTGGGTTTGTCACAGGGAAGCTTCCTTACTCTCAGAGAGACAATGTCCAATAAACAGCCTGCCTATGATACACATTACACCATTTTCCCACTTATTTCACCCATTTGGAACAGAGGAAAATAAATATGCTTTATTTTTGTAACAAAAGGAATGGCACAATCTATGGGAAGCAAAGGAAGAGAGATGGTGAGACTCACATACGAAAAGGGGATTGTAGAAACAGGATTTATTTAGCTCTCAAAACAGCAACACTGGGAAGGAGTCACTGGAGCAATTTAATTACTGGAAAATGCAATAAAACTGGAATCCCTTGCTTCACATACTCTGCTGGGACACTCAGATAAGCAAGTCTGAAGCACAAGGCTAGCCAGATTCACCCTGGAGTGACTCTTGCAACAGAGAGGAGCCCAAATTCCAGTGCATCTTTTATTCCCATGTCCTGCTAGCTCACAGACCAGGATTACACAGGTCTGATGGTGACCTTGATTAATCATTACAGGATTCATTGCTGACAGCCCTCCATGCCCAGGCCAGGCCCTCAGCTGATCTAAAGGGACACTGACAGTGGTGATCATGAAGCTATGGTGGCTGACCTCAGATTAACAAAAGCTTCACTCAATGAACAGTTGGCCTTCCAAGGAGTAAGCTGGGCATATGGCCACATTTTAAAAGGAATAGGGTAATGTTGCAACCAATTAAAATACTTTGAGATGAACAAGACACTTGGCAAGTTCAGTGAATTTCAAAAAGGAAAACAAAAAATCAAAGGAAAAACTAACATCAAATTCAGCAGGTGATACGATGCTTTTTGTAAGAGTCATTCAAATGGCAAGCTTGAAAATACCAAGTGAGTTATCCAAGGATCGGGGAAAACTTCTCTCCTAAGTATAGCACTGCACAGGAATTATTGGTTTATTTGACTTCCTTTGATGCTTTGGGCCCTAAACTGCCCACAGAAGAGGAACACTCAAATAATAACAAGAAAGCCCAGTGGAGAGAACAGCAAATATAAGTACAACCTGAATAAGAAATCAAAGTATTTCAAGGGAGAAAATTGTAAAAGGCATTTGTATGAACAGATCCAAAAAGCCTTAAAATAAAACCAGGCTGGCTCTGCTATATCCACCTCAGTGCTCAGGTATGTGAACAGACATGAAATTAAAAAATGGCAACCTAAAAATAGTCATAAACATTTAGGTCTTTTCATCTCAAATGACTGTGAATAATGTAAAGCAAGAGCAGTTTCTCAGCCAGTGGGCCTTAAAAGTGTAAGTAAATACAATTTACTGTTTCCTCTTTTTTGGGTTTAGAGATTTGGACCAAACTTTTACCCAATTGTTAAAGATTTATATGGGAGGTTTAACAATGCCCTGTCATTAAGCCTTTGGCACAAGCAGTGCAAAGGACGTTCAGGGCATATTTGTACCAACTTATCTGGGTAAAGGGAAGGCTGTTCCTTTAAATTATGTTTGCTGTGACTCTGGAAACTGAGCAAACAAAAGTCTGAGGGAAACTTCACTCTTAAGCAGAACTGACAGAAGGTACAAGCACTGAAGGACAGGGATCTTCTGTAGGACATAACTGCCTGTGGATTCACAACTGAACTGCAAATCTCTACCAACTTGGAGGAGTTTAGTCCAGACTTGTTGGACATGCCTCATCCCAATGGCAAATGAGAGACTGGTTTGGCCCCTGACTGTCAGGTGAGTAAAAACTTATTCTGGGGGGGAATGCTGGAAGAGGAACGGTCTGAGGAAGAAACCTCAGGCCACAAAGGCACAGATCTAGTGCCCGAGAAAGAACCGACAGCTCTACAAGCAAAGTCACATGAAGGAGTCCTGTGCAACCCAGAGCACAGCCATGACACTGTTCAAATCCTGTCTGACAGAGAGGTGAGACACCACTGGCATAGCTTGACAGGCATAAAAACTGCTGCAGGGAGGAAGCCTAGTCAGAAAGGAGACCCAGCCTGCACACAGAACAGGCATTAATGTGACCAACTAAACAGCAAACATCCCCTAAACCAACCAACCGAACTGTGCGTCTTTTTCCAGGGGCAGGACAAGTTGTGATTTTTCCTGGCAAATGTTTATGTGTGATCTTCCCTTGAAAAAATATATAAATTAAATAAAGACAGGAAATATGAAAACCAGCCTGTTCTCTTCCTAATGCCAGGCTGATCCTTCCCCTTAGCTGATCTTTCCTTTCACTCTCAGGAGACAGGTAGCTGTGTATCCAGTGTGGCTGTGAACTCTGTCCAGCAATTATGTATATTTTTAAATGCATAAAGTAAACAGGGACTCAAATTTCCTAAGAACAAGCTAGCTCTTGAGATATTAAACTATCAACAGATTCAACCCTTACAGTGGGGCTGCCACCTCCAGATCTAGTTTAAAGTAGGAAATTGCACTAAAATAACAACAATAAAAAAATTAAAATGTTTCGCTGAACCTGCAAGAAGGACTAATTGGCTGGCATTCATTTTAAGAGATGGACAGAAATTTTGTTCAGGTCTGATTTTCTCCAGACTTGAATTGGGACTGATAAATCCAATCCGCTTTAAGACCAACCGTAAATACAGGAGTATGTGTGAAATGCCACAGTAATTGCCAGAAAAGAAGAGCCCAGAGACAAAGAACCCATTGTCCCACACTGCTATAATTTGGAGAGGTCACTTGCAAGACAATGTAAAATGCTTTAACTATATAACTACCATCATCTGACCCTGAGTATGTGGCCAGTGACTGGGGTTTTCACCCCTTTTGGAAACAGCTGGTTCTATAATTTCCATAGGCAATTTTAATTTTTCACACAATAGTGCCTGGAGGCAAACTATTTCATGTTTCCAAGCAGCACCCCATGGAAGCAGTCCCATTAGGTCTAAAATAAGAAAAACTGACAAGACTTAGTAAAACCTAGAACACTCTAGAAACTTCATCTCCTCCCCACCTTCTCTTCCCTAGCCAAAATCATCTTTGAAACAGATGCCTATGAAATAACAGGTCTAGCAGGTTACTCAATCCACAAAAATTGGACTTTGCTGTTCCAAAAGGGAACAATTCCTGGAACAAGGATCCCTTCTTAGGAGAAATTGCAGCCAGCTCAAGTAAAACTTAGGAAGAGCAACAGGGACACTGAGGAGCTAGAAGTCTAGACAAAGTACCTGCTTGTCACTTGGGGACAGAAATGTAGGAAATATCAAATGAAAAATAACCAAAAAGGACAGAATACCCAAACTGGTTCATTTTCTCTTTACATTATTGTCCAGAGCTCTTTTGAACCCATCGGGCTATGTCATGTCATGCAAGAGCACTTACACTGAGTTCCTATTCCAAGTAACTCATAAGAAAAAAAGACTATGGAAGAAGTATAGGAATATTCATAACTTATAGTATACCACTCACAGTGTGGAGAGGGGAAACTAAGACTCAGGAAAATCCCTGACGTACTCAAGATTGCCCAGGGAACTGCAGCAGAGCTGAGAAATTACATCTGCTCTGACAGGACCCATCTCACTGCCGCAGCTGTGAGATTCACTACCCTTATCCCAGCCTTCCTCTTTGTGTGCTTAAAAACTGGGGGTGGAAAGGAGGGTAACAATTGCAGCTAGAAGGAAAGGTCTGAAAGGAAAAAGTTTGGCAGTCTTTCACAACACTTGGGTAAAGTGAGCTACAGAGTTATGGTTGAGGAGATCATGTCACTTGTTTGACAAAAGAATGAAGGCTTACTGTGGATGCACATGCAGCCAGAGAGCACCACACGTGCTCCTGTTTTTCTACAGTGTAATGCTGTCTAGTGCTGTAGCTGGAAAACTAGAGGCAAAGGCTGGGGGGTGGGGGGTGGGAGCTTCTGAATGTGGTTGCCTAAGCCCTGAGCTAGTACCCCAGTGCTAGGACAGAGGAGACTGCTCTGCACTGGGAGCTGCCATCCTGCAAGCTTCCCTTCTGCCAGGGTCCTCCCCTGGGGCTAAAAAGAGCCCTCCTGGAGGGGAAGTTTTGTATGACTGATGCTGTTTGCTGCACGGTTTCCAGAGTTGCCTATCAAGTATTTTTCCCGAGTTACTAAAGACACGTGCAGAGTAACAGGCTATAAGAATAGTATCAGCTTATGTCAGGTTTGAAATTAGCTGAAATTAGCTTGATGCAGTTGACAAGGATAGCCTGGCACAGCAGTACTGCAAACCTGCCTGACATTTCCAACCAGTAGAAACCAGTCTAATGGGACTCTGATGTCTTACTGACTTCTGGCTCCCTTGCAGCTACAAATTTGCAAGCAGATTCACCAAAGAGGCACTCTTTGGACCCTCCACCCAATAACCACTGAGGGAAGAAAAACTGAGAGCTCTACTACTCCTTGATCAACAAAATCAGCTGCCTTCTTTCCCTGCTTCTGTATGGAAGCTTTCAAATAAAGCCCCCTTTGAGTTCTTAACTTCTTTGCAGTTCAAATAACCACCCATGCTCATTTCTTCCATAACAAGTGTCTCATAAGCAACCAGCAAATCTAGAAATAGAAATGCGTATAATAGTTTTCCCCAAGAGAAGTGCAGGTGTTGTCTGCCCTAGGGACACTAGGCCTGTCTGCTTACTGAGTCTGTCTAGAAAAGCTTCAACCAAGACATCTGTTAACCTCCTCTTCTAAGCATCCTGGCATTACTAAACTTCTCCGCTTTCAGCAAGGCACTATGCCCAGGACATTATTTCTCATACTGTGTTCTTCACTAAACCATTTCATCGCAGACTAGACTTTCTATACCTGAGTCCTTTAATTTTTTAAGTGTAAGCTTTTATGTTGCATGTTCTTTCCATGGCTAGAAGGCTTCAGACAGTCCAAACAGAAGAGAACAAACAAAACAGAACAAGGACTCACAACACCTATGTGCAACCCTGTAAAACAGGAGACATCTCCAGGCAGACTGCTGAGGGTCACGTTGTGTACTTGCATAGTACATTGGTATCTTACGCTTTGAGGCTATGTCCTGAGATTTGCACCTAGCCCTGAGCTGATAGTCATGTACTCCCTCCTAGCCTAGGAGCTGCAGTGATTTGTTTTTTAATTATTCACTTACCTTCCAAGGATAAGCCTGAAAAACCTCAAGCGTTTTAGACCACAGCTACTTAGCAACAATTTCACCAGTATCTTCTAAGCAGAAATAAGGAATGGGATGGCATCAGGAGCAACATTTCATAAGCAGCAGAAAAAAGGAAAGGGGGCTTCCTCTAGAGACAGGAGTTCTTAGGAGTATAGACAGAGATTTCAGTGATGTCAGAGGAACAGGATGAATTTTATACATTTTACCTCCCAGGACTCTGTCAAAATCTTCAGGCAAGGATATACTTTCACCATTGCATGTACACTAATTTAAGGAAAGGAATAAAAATAAGGTCAGGTTTTTGTTTAATTAGATTTAAGAGCTTATAATGACAACCACAAGAGCTTGTAGATTTCCACTTCTGCTCTTCTTTATGCTTTAAAAATTAGGTTGACTCCCCCTACACAGCTGGAGATCACGTGTGTGTTTATATATGCATATATATGTGTACTTATACATATATGTAGAACAGCTCCAGAAGGGGAATTCTTTAACAGCTATAGCCCATAGCTATGTCTACTGCATGAGACCCAAGAGATGAAGCATGGAACGCAATGGGATAGGGCTGGACCATTCTGAGATGCATGGATTGAGCAGAGATTACAATTATTAGTGGCATACAAGAAAGCACGTGTTTTTCATGACTATTTTTGAATCAAAGAGAATCACCAAACAGTCAAAACCATAAATCATAAATATATGCAATTATTTAGTGTTATTTTTTAAGTAGATATTGATATATATTAGTTAACACAAAGTAGCTGCTATAAATACTCCATGTTTCATGCAGAGGGAATTGTGTGAAGGCATGTATCCTTTTCTGTTAAGTAACCATTTATAGGACACGCTCATTTTGTGTCTATGTTTACACAGGTATGCTTACTTCTACACATAGAAGGTCCTACAATGCCAAACTTAATTCTGGAACTATTTTTAGACCTAGCAAAGCCGTTTGAGTAATTTTTAGCCATTTTAAAATGCACTGGTTTCTCTCTCCAAGCCCCGTTCACTTGGTCTCATGGTGTCTAAAGCACATGGCTTTGGACGCTGTATCAAACAGATCCAACATATTTATTTTTAGTCTCTGAAATGTTTCTAAACCAAGTTCTCTGTAACATACGTGCAAGACATAAAGGTTTTATTGTCACAAGCATGTAATGAACTGCATAATTGTCTCTTGGTTTTGTTTGCTATAAATAAGGTGCCATCACTAAATCACGGCAATAAAACCATTCTGTTACCTTTCTCACCTGGAAGAATTTCTCAAAGTCAGAGTGGTTGTACTTTGATTCTGTTAGGATTGGTGACAGAATTCAATCTTAGTACAAAATGTTTGTTTTCTGGAACCATGTGGGGTCAAGCAATTTGATCTCCTTTCAAGCCAGCATCCCCAAATGTACAGTCTACTTTTCTCTGGCTTCTGCTGTGAACCTCTTTGGTTTGTGTCTCGCTTTCTGGTCAGTCTGTTCTCATGCTCCTCCCATTTTTCTCCACCCCTGTGCCTTAATCAAATAATACCTTGACCTTGCACCTAAATAGTTCAAATTCCTTAGTGAAATGTCATGTACCTTGCTTTGGACAGGGACATGTGCTTAACTGTCTCTCGCCACCACCTAAAAGAAAGGGTCAGGTTTGTTAACACTTCCAGGGAGGGTTATGCCAACCAGTAACAGTGAAAACATAAATATATTTGTCGTCAGGCAGCTCAGGGCCATTGAAGGCTTTAGGTTAATGTGTTACAGTGCCCAGCTGCCTGTGCATCCTTCTGCTGGAAGTTATTCCCCCTGCATCTCAACAGGACACGTGAGAGTGCCTCACTTACACCGGCTTAAAGCCTGTGCATTAGCTTAAACCACTGATGAGGCTAAATGAATTCATAGCTACATCTGCCGAAAGCTAAATCTGCCAGAGCCTAGGGCTGAGTCTGTGGGTGTTACTATTCCCCTGGCTCAGACAGAAATATCTCCCCATGCAAATGCAGGACTGAGCCTGTGTGGAGCCCCAGTGCCTTCAGCAGGGCCCACCCGCGCATGGCACTCCTTAAGGGATCGGCACCCGCGTGAGCAAGAACAGCAGCTGATGAGTAAGGCCTGCTGCTGGAGTTTGGACTGTGCCCCATCCCGACAGAGCTGGTTTTGCCTCATTATGATGCAGAGTGAAAGAGTTTAGTGGAGATGACATTCCACTCCACTTAAAACCAAGGAAGAGGGGAAAAAAATTCAGTGCCTAATACATGAGCAGGGATGTAATGGGGGACTGATGGCAGTGGGAGGCAGAGATTTGTTTTCAGTTTGCACAAGACTTTCAAAATAATTAAAACACTTCAGAAAGAAGCTGGTAAGATGCGGCTGAATTGGCATTTGCATGTGCATTCAGATTGTATTTAAAGGAAAAATATTAAAGGAACCATGTTAACTAAGAAGGCTTAAAGACAAAATACTGTCTTAAAAGAGCTCCATGTGGTTCATCAAATATACGCGAAAGGTGCACCCCTACCTTCAGTGTGCAAAACCTTCCAGATGAGTCATTAATAGGGCTTATACTTGAAACAACTTCAATACAGAAGAAGGAAGAAAAGATTATATGACCTTCTGCATTTCTACGGCATAAACACCCTACAGCCAAGATACTAATTTCTGCATTGAGCCCCAAAACTTTCTGCTGAGCTATACATCATTTAAAGGGGCATCCAGTCATGAATGGATTCAAGGTGATGGCAAAGCTAGCACACTGCTAGATAACTCAGCATAGGGGTTCAGTGTCCTGTGTGTGCCTGTGTGTGCCTCCCTGCCTTCTGGCAGGACACAATCCTTGCATATTTTGGGTGCCCACTCGGGCTCATCAATACTGTTATCTTGTCCCTGGTGGCGGTAGGGACATGTTATACAATCAGAAAAGGGCAATTAATTTTCTGTGACTATATGCCCCTATATAGAACAACCATAGTGTCAAGTTGTATTCATACCTGTTATTTCCTGCTTTGAAATGTCCCTGAGTTGCATATCTGGAGATTTCAGCCTGTCTCTAATACTAATTTAGCAATCTTCATTACCCTTCCAGACTAGGCATTGGCATTGTGTAACACTGGCAAACAGAGCATTTTTAAATTCAAAGTCATTAGGCATTTTTTAAGTATATACTTTCTCACTACAGTACTTCACACTTTTCAGTCAGACAATACACTTGCCATTTTAAAGGGGACTTAGCAAGTTAATGAGGCACTGGATCCACCAGCAAGCAGAGCCACTAGGCTCACCCTGCTGCCTCCCTTCTATTGCAGGGAAGGCTGAGTGCAGGGAGCCAGCCAAGTCCCATGCAAACAATTGCCTCATGGCAGTGGAAGGGACCATGCAGAAGAAATCCTCCCAGAGGGAGAGAGGCTGTCAGCTCAGGGCCAGAACCAGGCTTAACAAAACAGCCCACTACTTAGGGCAGCAAACTGGCCATGATCCAGCTGCCTGCTCTGCTGTGCTGGAGCCCTGGGAAACTGCTGCTGAAAGAGGGGTCAGGGCATGCGGAGCAAGCAGGTTCAGCAGGGAGAGGAGGTGGCTTTTCCCACCAGCTAAGGCACCGCTTGCACCCCTCCTGTTTCAGCAACAGCTGAGGCAGCCAGCCTGACTTTCTGGGGCTGCCAGCCCCCAGCAGCTCCTTCTGCTACTGGTGCGCACTGGGGCTGCCACCAGCAACAGACCACACAGTCTGCCTCTACCATGGCTTGTGCAGCTGCACCTGCCTGGCATGTCATAGGACTAGCGAAAAGGAAGAGATGATCAGCCAGTGCTAGAATATGCCTCCTGCTCCAGACTTCCAGATGAAACTCTGCACAGACTAAAACCATTTGATCTGCAGCTCTACATAGCTGCAATCTCAGTTTTCAGGCTGCAGCTTCTGCTACTGAAAACATTCTTATCTTTGGTTAGATCTAACTGATTAAAAGGAGTTGCTCTTTTGATACACCTGATACCCTTTGAATCCCTGTCAGCCCACTCTCTTTGTTACAAGATGGATCAGCAGTTAGTTGACATGCACTGCTAGACCATGCCTTGCAAACACATCCAGTCCCACTCTCCCAGAAGCAGGAGCAGTCCCTGTTTCCCCCACACATCTGTGCATCCAGGTCCACACGGCTCTAGGAACCTCAATCCCTTTTACAATTTTTGTTAGCATTTTACCTAACATCCCCAAGTTCAACTGTTCCTGTACAAATTCATAGCATTTGCTGGTAAATGCCATTTCTTTTACATTGGCAAGTAAAATTTCTATACAGTCAAATTCCTGTAGGCTGAATTATGTGTGAGTCAAAATGCATATCTCTAGTGTTGCTGTATGTGCATCACTTGCTGGTTTTACTGTTGTCATCTTTCTCTTTTTCCCTACAGATTGGTACTTTGATCTTCTTGAACTATGGGGAAGTATGTTTGCATGCAAAGCACATTCAGGTTGGTGGTAACACTGCAGCAAGACATGTGATCTCAAGATGGCATGTGAATATACTTGGGATGGGTTACTCCTGATGCAAGACCTGACACTCACCTACTGGCAACTATTAGAGGTGAATACCTTCTTCAAAAATTCCCTACAAACACTCACACAGGGATAGTTATGGTCCACGCCTGCTTGAATCATTCATTCTCTGTCACTGAATAGCTTGACTGCTACCAGAATAATGTAATACTAAGCTTGAATGTATCCTTTAAACTCATTCCAATTTTTTATACACCTAAAGCAACTGCAAAAGCCAGGACTATTTGAGTGACATATCAGTAAATGGTTTCTCTATAATATCTTGGAGTATCCGTTTCGGAATCGAAAGCATTGCCTTCAGAAGTACATTCTGTTCTTGAAGAAAGTAAAAAAATACATATTGCTTATAGCCACCACAGTAAACAAGTGTCCCCTCACCACTGCCTCTCCCCTCCCAGAAGACATGGAAGTCTTTCTCACATCCACTGCTGTATTCACTTCTGGTCAAACACCTTGTTTGTTAGGGACCGTTTGGAAGCCTGACAGCAAGCTAACTGTTCAGGATGGACACCCTTCATTCCTCTGACGGACCAAAGATAACTACACTGGTTTGATAGGGCTACTGAACACATACTTACATCAGCTGGGCAACCCAGCTGAGTGAGTTTCACTTAGCCATGCAGAAGGCTCCTTCTCTACCAAGTTTCTTTGTAAAAGTCCAACAACAACATCCATGGACTTTCATATTCACCAGATGAGTGAAAGGGGAAAACAGTCTTCATGCATTCGTCCATTCCCCTCACCCCACCTCACACACATCTATTTGCCTAACGATTCTTTTGGAGATATACATGGTATTGAAGTTACTCCTGACTAGTAAGCAGCTCCTGTCAAAACTTTAATCGTTTTTCAAGAGAACAGCAGCAGCAATTTGCTAAGCATTGCAAACTGTGTCAGCATTGCAAAGACCACAAAAGAGAGACAGGTCTCTGCCCCAGCCTGAGTAATAAGGGGTGGCCACTTGGAGCACATAGGAACTTTGATATAGAGGAGATTGTTACAGGTTCATCTTCTTGAGCGGCAAGGCATAGAACAGTTTATAGGAGGGAAATAAATATAAAAATAATCAGTTGATAGACTTTAGGGTTAGGAAGGATTATAGGTGTAACATTAATTGTGGTCCAGTTAACAGAAATACTTCTATCACAGCTGCAAGGATCAAGCCTTTGGGCCTTTAGTTTTGGGACAGTAAGGATGGCACAGGAAAAGAAAAGCCTCTCTTTCTTTTCAAGCTGTCCCAACAGCAGCTGTTTTTATTTTGCTGTTCCGCTGAGCCACAGAAACCAGCTTAGTGAATCTCTACACCTCAGAGTAATTTACAAACCAAACTTAACACCACAACCAACAAATGGGTCCTTCATACACTTCCAGTAACACTGGAAACAGTCCCAGAGCAACCACCAGCTCCAAACAGTGCAAAAGTCTTGGCAGAATTGAAGTCAGGATCCAAATTTAGCAGCTATGAGCTGCATGCAGTGGTTCAGGTCATGAAAGGAAAAAGCAGACTTTCTCATCTGTAGAGCCAGGAAGCAGAGCAACTTAGGCCCAGTGCATGATTTCAGGTAATGACCCTCCCTTTATAAGGATAAAACATAGGGCCCTCAAAAATATTTGAAAGCAGAGGATTAGCAGATGATGTCCCAACTGTCCATGATGTGCCAGGGTCAGCTGGAGTGACACTGGGGGCAAGCAAGAAAAAGGTTTGTGGCACACATGGGTTCATAGAGATTGTAGAAGACCCAGAACAAAACCTGAGAGTTACCTTCTAGATTATCTTTTACATTAGATGTACTGTATTGTAGCAAACCAGCGATATGTATAACTTCTCAAAACAGCATCTAATGACTAATCCATAGCACTATTTTATGCCCTTCTCTCAGTGAACTGACAATTTTATATTCACATTTCCTATACAGCATTTCTTTCTACTATTCCTGATAGCCCCATCAGTCATAAAATCACGTTATGTACTTAGAAAGGCTTTGACAGCTGTAAGAATTCAACAAGACAAAGCCAGCAGCGAACACTTAAGTAATCGGTTCACATTTTATCCAGTCTTGCACAGGCTGAAGGATCAGCTGCTGTTTTGTTGTTGTACTGATTTGCCTCCCAAAAAATGCGTGGGCGCACTGGCATAGACCATGTGCTGACAGACAGAGCAGCAGGACCCCTGTGCTGAAGTCCCCATGTCACTGAGAGGGTGCATTAGCACTTGAGTGAGGGCAACTTCGGGAAACAGAATCAAATCTTTGTGCTCTCCTTTGCTACATTATCTTGCCTCTTCTACCTTCACTTCTCGACATTCATGGTTTTTTCTGCATTTATCTGCACCACAGGAGTGTTGTTAGTAAGTGTTAGAGGCACCCAGCCCTGTAAAAGCCATTAATTCTTCTATTACAGGGAGAAGTACACAGATAATAAACAGATTAACAGAGCTTTCTCTTCAGCTTTTACTTTCTATTCTGTAACATTTTCACCCTCAAAAACAAGGACATGGCCATTACTTGTATGCACTCTAAATCAACTAGTAATCTACTGCTCACAAGTGACAGAAGGGAGTGGCATCAATTGAGCAAATAGGACATCTTTCCAGTAACATCTGTAGCACTACAATGTGTCATGGCAGGACAACCATGAGCATGGCAAAGCAACATTCGGGAGGTTAGAATAAGGCTTGTAAGGTAATGATCTCAGACAAAAAAATCTGGAAAGTCTCCATTATCCTAAACAGATAATGCACTACAGCCTCTAAACTAACCAGATTGTTGTCCTCTCTTTTCCTATTTTGTTGTGTATTGTTCCTCTGTTTCCAGCTCTAAATCAGATAAAGCTGATGGAGTTGTGGAGGCTACCTGTCTTCTGCTGCTCTGCCACTGATCCGTCATCTCAGTTGCCATAGACACAAGATCTGGAAGCCATGGCTGGGCATGGGAGAAAAGCCACCAGCAGGCTCTCTGCCGGTGGGTTCCGGCAGGGCCTTTCTCAGCAGGTACTGAGAGAGTCAGGGTCAGTCTCTGAAAGTGAGGAAGAGTCAGAAGGTGCTAAGCCAGTAACCCACGAGAGGGACTTGCACACACATTACATTGCCATTCAAAGAAATTCCAGGTACTACCGGTCCATGAGGCTGCCAAGCAGAGAGAAAAGAAAATCTTCGAGAGAGGCAATGCACCTGGGGCATGTTACAGGTGAGTACTGACCCGAACGGAACAATACTTCCTTTTCCAGTGAGATTAGGAACTACAGGAGTCACTGAGATTAGAAAAGGGACAGGGAAGGTAGGAACTGGCTCAGCAGTCAGCACATTACAGTACATCACTGCCCTACAGCACAGCTGGCAGAGGGGCACCATCCTTCTTTGTTTAGCCTGAATGCAAAATGGTTGGATACTTAAACGTGCTTCATGGCAGAGAATATAAACAAATGTGGGACTCTGCTCTGCTACCCCTCTGCTCTCTAAGAGATAAGTAATTTGAACAGGGAAGGACATGAAGCTGTCAATGAAGTAGGAACTTCTTTAGCCTACAGAAAGGACATATTCTAGTGAGAGCTATACAAGTAACTGTATGGCAAGCTGCATGGCATATAGAGGAAACAGCCAGCAAAAACAGCAGTATGTTTAGGGACGAAGCCTTGCAATAGACTGTTACGAGAGAGGAGCAAGACTTCTCTGAAAATGCAGTTGCTGCCACCTTGTATTGAAGACAGCTGTAAGAAACACCTAAGCTCCCTTTGAGACAGGAGGCTGAAATAACAGGAACACCATCCAGAACATAAATGCACGCAGCCATGGCTTCAGTAGAAATGGAACGAGTTGGCTTTCTCCAAGTATGAACAGTACAGAGCATGACTGCAAGGCCAGGCTTTCACTGAGCTGGCACCTTGTCTAAGCAGCTGTCTGTGAAAGAAACAGGAGAAGCTGAAGAGAGAGCCAGGAAAGGAGCTATTGCAACACACTCAGAAGCACTGGAAACAGGGCTGCAAAAAAAACCTGGAAGTGGTTTTAATCTAAACACTAAATGGGAGAGACCTGGAACTGTGAACACAGAAAACGCCCTTTGCTTCATCTCCCAGGTGTTCAGAGAAACTGAGTTTTATACCTTCTTGTAAATAAAAGGAATCACAGCAAAAATACCTATCCTATCTTGAAATCATAATTAACAGAAACAACACACTGGACTCTGAACTTTGGCTAGCTGCATGAATTGAAATGATACAATGTTTGATTGCTCTGCAAGCCACTGAAAGCTATGTTTTTGTTACACAGTAGTGAAACTCAGTGCTTCAGCTCCTGAAAGCAGACCAAGTTCTCTAAGCGAACAGCAGACATCCTCCACCCCAAATAAAGGAGGTCTGAGAAATGTCCCCAAGAAAATAGGTGTCTCCTGCCTGTCTCACCAAGGGAGCCACGTTATTTCAGCAGTATAAAGGCCCATTCAACCCTGCGGCATGGACAGAAGGAAAGTTCCCTCCCTTCTCCAAGTTTCCAAGCAGACAGCAGCAGAGCAAAGAGCTCCTGTTTAATATTCTGCTACTGTTGCAATGAGGTTTGTGGATAAACTGAGCCTCGCCTATGCCAGAGCAGAACTGCTCTCCGCCCTGCCAGTGCAGCAGCAGGACCAGAGGAGCAGAGTCATCCTCTCACCACTTTCCCAGAGCACTGCTGCAGAGCAAGCACAGAAGACACTCACCCTCTCTCCTGCTGCCTGAGCATCACAGCATCCAGACCGCTGCTGAGGAGGCCCTCACCCGTTACCTACTGCTACCACTGTAGCAGGACCAGCACAGGACGCACTTTCTTCACACATCTGCAGCATCGCGGCATCAGGACAATGGCAGGGAGAACATCACTCCTGTCTAGCCAGTGTCATTGAGGAAGGACAAGCTAAAAGAAGGGCTTCTCTCTTAGCAGCTCATTAGAGCATCCACAGAAGCTGACCTACGCTTCCCTCTCACACCCCCCACCCCCCACCCTTCTCTGCTGAAACAGGATCTGTTCCAAACAGGGCATTTTCTTCCATATCTGCAATTGTTCAGCAAGACACACTGGGAACACTTCTTTTCTCCAGTCTGTTTCTCCAGTATGACTGTAGCAAGTCCAGCTCAGAGCTACAGCTTTTAAATTCAGCTAGGACTGTGTAAGCAGCTCTTCTGCCCTATCCCTCTACTCCACTGATTCCATCCTCTCTCCCTGAAACTGGACAGCAGTGCTTCTACACCAGCCTCATTTGTAGCAGGAACTTCTTCTGACAGCATTTGCTGACGTGCATGGAAGCAAGGGATGGGTGAGCTCTTTTATCTTGACTTCAAACCCATTTGAACAGCAGCTATCCAACAGTCTGACTCAAGCTCACATGTTAACCTGTTCTCATTTTGCTTAGGGAATGCGGGGGGAGGGGAGGAGAAGGGAAAGAAGAAGAAAGGAAGAGAGGGAAAGATACAGGGGGAAATACAGAGTAAGATACAAAATGGGGAAAATAAAGACTCAAGAAATGAGAACACAAAAAAATAATTTAAAAGAATGTAAATCTAGCACAGAGAAAGGCTTTTATATAGGCACCATTGGCACCAGCCAAGTTTTGGCTTATAGCCTAGGAGCTGTAAAACATAATAGATGCTTTCCTTTAACTGGAAAAAGAGTTTGTTTTTTAAAGCACTTTCCTCTGACAGAAGGATAAAGTGTTTAAACTATTCAAAAGGCAAAGAAAATAACTCAAACTAGCATTTCAAAAGCCCTTGGCACTGTTTTAGGGAGTTTTAAAAGTCTGGATTTCACCCTTTCCCTCTGAAAGATTGTAGCATTGATTAAAAGGGTGCATCAGAAACTGGCTTCAGTCTGAACATTGACGTGCCTGCGCTGCCACCAGTTTGAAATGCAAACAGAATTATGACTTAGACAAAAATATTTCTAATAAAAACCAACAAGGGCATTTATCAACAAGCCTCAAACAACAGGAGGTTTCATTAGAAAAGTGAGATGCATCCTCTCCTGCCAAGTACTGCAGTAGTAAGCCATGGACTTAATACAACTTTGGCTCCCTGTGAAAGGATCAGAGGTTCATCTGAGGGAAACTGGAGAAGCAATTAAAAGTAAAGCTCCTGTCTCACCCAAATCTAGCCTTGATTTATCCAGTAAACTGAACATCTACTGTGTGCCTGCAAGCAGAGCAGTAACGAAGCCCTGACTTGGAAAACTAAATTGGCATGCACAGGCACACACAGCTAAGCCTTTTCTGCTTAAAGCATTACACTGAAAATCACTGATGTTGGGACCCAGTTTTCAGTGGTGAGAGCGCTGCTCGCATAAGAACTGATATTGTATATCTGCCTTCACTTTTTCTCAATTGCATTTGCAGCTGTGACAAAAGCTGTACAGTCTTACACTGTGCAAGCTGATGATACTTCAGTCTTGTTTGAAAATCCAAGCTAAAGCATCACTGTCTTTGTGTCTGTGGTCTTCCTGTTACCTTTGGTGTAAGCAAACCACTATGTACAGTAAAAGTAGAGATGACCCTTAAGAAAATGACCATTTTAACATCCTCTTGGCTTTCTCTTATATCACAGGGTCACTCAAAAACAATGAGCCCGTCAAAGAGCCTCTGAATATTTTACCTCGTAAGGGATCACCATCTCCAGTAAACTCTGATAAGACAGCGTTAGATGAACTGTGGATCCAAAGGTAAGGAAGTGCACGCCAGGGTATTCACCGTGCCTCCTCTGGCAATATGGTCCGAGTGGTGTCAGTGCAAGAATGCCTTTTTTGGGAAGGACAGCTGAACTAAGCCATAGCTCTGAATCCATGCCTTCTCACCTGGACTGGTAGCACTGTTTTCAGTCTTAATGATATATATCATATAGTACTAGCATTGTGGTATAGACAGTCTTATCAGTATGAGTTTGGAGAAGGGAGTGAAGAAAAAAGGGGGAAGAAAATGATAATGGGGAGGATGGAAAAAAGGGGAATCTGACGTAGGATCACCCAGCAGTGTAAGCAAAGCAGGCAGACTGCCTTAAGCAGCTTGTTGAGAGAATAAGGAATGCCTGTGAGCATTTCCTTATGGAACATCCCAACATAAGGGTGATCCCCTTCTTGGCCTTCCCAGAGGGCTCTACCGAAGCCTGTTACATAACCCCACATGGAAAACAGCATTTTATAGCTGAAGAAGTAGCTACTAAGATGCTTTCTAAAGCACTCTGCTCGCTGTTTACTTTGAAGAACTGACAGGCAACAGAGGCAACAGCGAGGTAGCCCTTTTTGGCTTAAATCCCTCAACGACCTAGGTCCAGCAAAAGGTCCTGACCCCACAACCCATAGATTTACATACCTCCCACAAATTTACCCTCACCCTTGCTCTCTTGCCACTGCAGCCGGCCAGAGAGAAAGGAGCAGCTACCTAGCCTTGCCTTTTCAAATATGACTGAGATATTCTCCCAGACTCCCTCTCCAGCTCCTCATCTCTTGTGTGTGTAACATCTTGTGTGAGATAGTCCTTACTCGTACTGTAGAAGATAAAACTGGAAGTGCTAAACAGTTTCTCCCTGAAGGTGCATGCATTATGCTGCTCCGTGTGGTCCTAATTACTGAGCCCAGCTGTGATGCTGTAATGCAAGTGCCTTTCCAGGCACCTTTCCTTAACGGAGAGGACTCCAGTAAAAAAAATTTAGCCAAACTGTCAAGTTGTATTTAAGTAAATTAATTGCCCTGGCTAAAATTGATTGCCCTTTGGCATTAAACTGAGCATATGAAACTAGACAGTTAGAGTCTGCTGCAATGTCAAACCCATCTGTCTTCCTCTCCTTGCAGCATAATCATCACTGTCAGTCTCTGACATCCTGACACTGCCACTTAGGCAGCTCTGAAACATACAAATTCTGATTCTCCCAGGAGCTGGAAACAATGAGCCTGAGCTGAGAGTCAGTTTTATCAAAGATGCTGTGGTGCACAGAGTTTGACAGGTCAGTACAGGTTAAGTCATGTGTCTGCTGAGAGCAGGCAATGCTGCTGAGTGGCATCCTCTCTTGAAACCAAGCAGAGAAATTTGACAGAGAAATAGACCAGAGTTCCAGCTCAAACTGAGTCCATATCCTCCTCTTCCTTTCTCCAAAATATCAGCTGTAATTTATAAGAGAACCACTAGAAATCTGCATTGTGAAAAGCCTGCAGGAGCCTAAGGATATTGCCATTATTTGCATTAATCACTGTTCTCCCCTTCTATTGGGAAGAGAGGCCATTGTGCAGATGAGACGCCTAAAATACTATCACTGGTCTCAAGAAATGCATGTAATCTCTCCCCAAAAGAATAAAACTGGTACCTGTTAGCTAAGAGTTCTTCTGAAAGCAGAAGCTAGTAGTTCTACAGAAAGGACAGAATAGGCACCTCCATCCAGCACTGGGAAGGTTCATGGTGTTCTCAGGAGTGAAGCCACACAGTCCTGAGGGCAGCTGGGCCATCAGTGCTGCATCTCTTCACATTTAGCAGCATCCTACAGCAACTGTATAAATACTAGGGCTGGGCAAGCACTATCCCTTCTCCTTGTGATAACCAGCAGGTCTGACACAAATGGGTTCTTCACAGGTAGGGATGTCACTTCACATATAGCCATGCTACATAATTTAGGACAGGGAGTAAATACAGCTGGGGAACATAGAAAACAGCTCAGGAACTGTTATCTGCATTGTACTCAGGCGGAATACAGACGTTAACACTCTGATTAAGGAAAAGCACCACAGGCTCCTTCAAACCCACTGGTGACTTGAATCTATGTGTCATTCAGAGCTCTGAGAATAGTAGTGTAGTTCATTGATCTCAGAACATTAATGTCTGAAAATAAGATGACCTCAAACATTATTGCTAGTGTTCCAAAATCTGCCATATGCCCTCCATAAGATACTACTATAGAGCATTTTTATGTCTAACTATTCTCAAACGTTATTTTCCTCATGATCCTTCTCCTGCGGGATGCCCAGCTCCCCCTAAGCACTCTAGAGTTCTCCACAACATCCTGTGGCTCCCTCCCAGTCTTCCACATTGTACAAAGATCCAAACCCCTCACATGATGAGCCACCACCTGACAACTTGGCTGACTTGCCCTGAACTTGTGCTGAGCTGCTAGCACAACTTCTGTTTTACAGAGTAACCAGAGCCAAAGACCTGGAAGGAACTGAACTCAACCAAAGCTGCTCCTTCCCAGTGTGATCAATCCTTCCAGCTTCAGAGTGGCAGCAGTTGTGCAGACTGAGATCACAGAAAGCCATCACAGAAAAACATGCACCCAGAGTGTCCATCCACAACACGTCAGCCTCAGCTGAAAGCAACTCACACAGAGACCAGAAAACTAGTCATTTCAAACTCTGGAAAGGAGATTCACTAATCAGTGTCTACCCTGTATTACCAGCTAACAGGATGTTGACTTCTCCTCATTTCTAATACCACACAGATATTTTAGTGGCATGACTGTGTTATTTACCTACCATTTCCCACTGAGTCAGATTCCAAAAATGATATGTCTTTATTGTGTGCCACTAGATACAGTGGAAGAGAGACTCAGTGTGAAATTTCATGTTGCAAAGCTCACTGGGAGGTCATGGGTCTACCAGTGCAGAGCAAACTATTTCTTTAGGCTGGTTATGAAACCCCTAATTCAGAGGAACAAGGATCATCTAAAAATCATTTGATGATGTTTGATCTGAGCTCAAAGACTAGAAGTAATACAACAGTGAATGCAAAGTCACCTTCAGCAGCAAAAGGGAATACAACTTGTTTGAATTCATGCAAACACCTTACTAGGAAGAAACAGGACGCATGTAAACTAGCAGAGCACTCTGAAGGATCCCTGTGTGAATTTGGGTTAGCATCTCTTAGCACAGCACTATTTGTCCTAAGCAGCAGAGGGCACTACTCTTATAGGCTGATTTAACCAGAAAATCGGAGAAAGCCTATAGAGAGGCTGAGACCTGTGTTGCAAAAGGTCTTATACCATACTCGAGCAGTTTCTTTCTATTCATGAAATAAATTTCATAGTCACTTCTTCTCCATGCTGCCAATGGTACTTTAATTTGCAAGTGGTGAAGTCAGGAATAGCTGGTGCAAACACATGACCAAACCTTTATATTTTGTCACACAACAATTTTTGCCATTTAGTGCTAGATCGACAATATTTTTCTTATCCCTCTTTCTGTACAATATAAATCTTAAAAATTCTAAGAGCAACAGTATTTGCAGGGAGATTAATTTTAAGAACTAATACATTGTCAGTAAACTGTAGGTACTAAAATATTACTGTCAAAATCTCATCTTTCACAGGATCATACAGAATTGTAAGCAATAACATACACAATTCTAATTAAATATCCTTCCAGCCTCCAGCCAATGAGATCCCAATCCCAGTCTGCCCAACTATTCCACCCAGTCTCTGCTTGTCAAGTTTTTCAGCCCACTCATGGTTTCATTACCTGGCAAGATCTCAGCTTCACCATCCAGCTCTCCCAATCTGATCTGCTTCATCTCAACGTACCCTGACCCTCAGGTCCTCAACCAGTCTCTTTTGTTTTAATTCTTTTCTATCAGCTTCAGCTTGTAATTCCCCACATAATTTCCTCAGCTTACTGTTTCCCAGACACAGTATTCCTCTATCTTCCCTCCTGCAGCTCATATCAGTGTCCTTCTGCTCTCCAGGCTCTTCACCCTTTGGCTCCTGATACAGTCTTAGTCTCCCACCACTCCTTGAGCTCCAGTGCCATATTTTTACAGCCTTTCCAACTCACCATTTCCTGAAGCACCCATCTGTGGGCGAGTTCCTCTCTTCATAGCAGTCTCCTGGTCCAGAAGTAGACCCCTCTCTTTCCACACTTGAGTCTTGCTCCCCATCTTTTTCAGTCAAGTAGATTTCTCATTGTGCTGTCCAGACCCATCACAAGGATCACTGAGGATACAGCAGAAATGGCCTTTATTCACAGTGCCTAGAACTGGACCAGGCAGTTTTTACAGCTGCAATATCAGAAATTATTCTCTCAGCCCTGAGCATCCATGGGCATCGACTCAGGGATTGTAGATGCTAAAATCTAAGTCTAAAGTTTGTGTGTATTGCAGAGTGGGAAAGGGCCTATGATTTCTATGGATTTTCATAAGTGTGGCAAAGACGAAGCCCTGGCAAACCCTGAATTTCAATTTGTATTTCAACAGAAACCAAAGCTTCTCAAAGGATAGAAAAAGTTTTTGCTTGACTAGACTAGAGATCAAATATTTTCCTAAGCCTAAGGAATTAATAATTGTTTTTAATATACAAAAAGTAACCTGTCTATGGCAGCTGATCAGTAACTACAACTGTAACGCTGATGATGATCATCATCAAAAGGTTAGAAGCACCTAAAGGTAAGGATCTCATAACAGGAAGTTCTGAACAGTTTTACTTATCGATAAGGTTGCCAGCCCTAACAGATACGATTAAGGTATTTTGACGAAAGCTTAAGGAGGTTCAGGAGAACAGATGTGCTCTTGGCCTTTAGGATCTAAAAATATTAGGGATGAGGAGTTCCACTTCTCTTCCACTAAAAAGTCAAAAACCAGGAGTAAATTTTGCACAGACACACCCATTGTCAAAAACACTGCTAAAAACCACACGTGAACAGAGAGAACCTGAATGAACCTGAAGGACGAAAATATCCTTGACTAGGTATAACATTCAAATCTATTACTAACTTCACACTTCACAAATTTAGTTAGCTCAGATTAAAACAGTGCTTGTTACCTCATCTTGTGGCCTTTCTTGGTGTGAAACACCCACTGACTAGAAGGGTTTGGGGAATTTTTGATGAATAAGATCTGCTGGACTGCTTCTTCCCTTTTTAGTTTCTGGAAGAGGAGGTCTAATTTCTAAAAACTGCTATAAGGGAACATTAAAAAAGGCATTTCAATGTCATTTGAAAACAAGCTCTTTGTGCAGCTTTATTCTAAGGGTTGCTTTTGAGTTTAGATGCACATAAGAAATCTTAATTCAAGTTATTATTTTTCAAAACTACTACTGCCTGAAATATAAGGCAAGATTAGAAATTCATCCCCCAAACTTAAATGAGATAACTGTAATAAATAATTATAAACTCACATTTTTAATGCAACCATGGACCAGGTCAGCCAACATTTAAAATCATTTCCAACAGCAGCACAATGAAGTTGGGAACAGCCTGCAACCCCATGCACCCCTTCTTTGCAGAACATATGCAGTGTGAAACCCCCTCTCCTTTGCACACAGAGAGCTAAACCATGGTCATGCTTCATGTCACCAGAGCATGGCCATCATTAGATGGCCATGAGGATCATTTCCAGTGCCTGTGTGCTTAGGGATCCTAAGAATTCCTGAGCCAAAACAGGGCTTTGCATGACAGAACATTGCATGACTTCTGCCACTAATAGAAGTACAGAGCATGCAGCACTGCTTGTGTGGTGCTGGGGTAGGATTTTTAACTAGTTGCTTTTACATATGTCGTTCTAGTAGTCAGATTCTTTCTTTCCCCCTACAACTAGACAGGGAATTTTAGGATGAAATACAGGGATTTTGGTCAGAAAACTGTCAACATGAGATTTTACTGATTTTAATGATACAGGGGAAAGTTTTTTAGGCTCCAGATCAAATTCATTGTTGAGATAGTGAGAAAAGAAAACCTCTTCCAAACCAGATTGTTAAGATTAGGTGGAGCAGGAACTTCTGCCTGAGCCTGCAGTTCCACAGCAGTGTAAAGTAATCCAGGGTGGCACTCCATGGTCCTGCCACCCGTCTGCAAGTCTGCCACCTCTGCTATGCTGCCACTCGCACTGAGCTCACCCTGTAGTGAGACAATCCAAACACACAAAAAACTAGTTCTAAAAAAAAAGAATTGTTTCCCACCGGTTTAGCTGCCCAAACTTGCTCACCAGGAATGAGATGAGTGTGAGTGCTGGCATAAAAGTGGAGGTAGAAATCTGACTCAGGGAATCATGTGAAAAGTGGAATTGAGCAGCTAGGTCAGCTTAAACTGCACACAAAGTCCTAACAATTGCAGTAGGGAAGAAGAAAGAGGCAGCTATGCTGGAGCTATTCTACTTAGCAGAAACAGTCCAGTATTGACTGACCTAATGTGGTATCTGGTGAATAAGGCATTCATCAGGTTCAGGCACCTTTCCCAGTGACCAGAGAAAGCAGAGCAGCTATGGGAAGAGAGACTGATCCGCCCTGGAACAGGCAGTAACATGTCGGGTGGGAAGGAATGACACAGCTGTGACTCCAACCTGGATCCCCCACACCCAGCATGAACATCCCAGTCACCAGACCACTGTGGCAGAATCAGTTGTTTGCCTGCCTTCATTTTTCATGACAAACTTTGAAAGCTTTCTGTTTTGTCACCAAACAGAAAAGCAGGATTTAGAAAATCCCAACAATTTTTGTAGGACAAAAATATCTCCTTCGCACTAAATGTCATTTTTTACGCCACTCCCAGAGCGCTGGGAACACTCTGTCACCTCATTTGGGAGAAAAAGTATTTCTTGGGCACATGGTTCTGTTTACAGATGTCCTCTGTATGTCAACATGAAGTATGAGAATAAGCCTGGAAAGGAAGAAAGAGCAAAGTTTTTGAAAGAACAAATCACAGTTAAAAAGAAAAAAAGTTCTAAAGGAAGGAAAAGTAGACTATTAGTCATTGCTACACAGTGGAACAGAACTCTTGAGACACGAAAATACAAGCTGTGGCCTTCCATGGCCACAGGGGGCATTTCACTCTCAGCTGGTGTTCTCACCTCTTCATAGCTTCCAATATTTTTATTCTCATTATTTTTAGTGATATTTTCAGGTTTTCATCTCAGACCAAAACTGAAATTATTTTGGAAAATTTGAAGGAAAAAGGAAGACAGGCAGGACAAATTACCAGATAGTTATGGGGTCTGAAAAGATGCTTTCTATTTTTGGATGTTTTTCATACCGTGACCCAGACACTTTTTCTAAAAAAAAATTTCAATTTACAACAGATTTAACCCTTGGGAGCAAAGCAATATGAGAGATTAGAAGCTGTTAAACTCTACACTTAAAGTACACTTCTGAAAGATATTTTTTTTCAGTAGATACACCCAGAAGTTATATTCAGATATATATTCATTCCAGCAGTGTCAGTAAGAACTTATGCACTGATTTCCCTTTGCATACTAGGGAGAACTCCCCACTGCACTTGGCCCTTTCCTTTAGAAAATAGTAAACATCATCCCTGCTTTTCCAGAATTCAAGAAAACAAGGAGGCTTCCCTTTTCTAAGAAAGAAGCTTTCTAGCATCTCACCCACTTACTAAAACCCTTGACAATATTCTTGCCCTGGCAGCAAGCTGCCAGAACATGGCATTAGGCAGAGCTTCAAGATAGTCTCTGATGCTTTATCCCTTCTGCAAGGTTCTGGCTGCCCCTTTACTCACCTGTCCCCCCCAGATGCCCTAGTCCCAGTGTTTGGCTGATAACCCACTTTCATCCCCTATTGATCATCTACCCTATGACGGTCTCCCCCACTACAGCCCCAGCTCTCAGGCTGTCCTCCTTCTCCTCCTCCTCTCCAAGTGCAGAACAGGCTCCAGCTCTCACCCTCACCCTGATTTTTCCTATCAGTTGTCTGGTCCTTCCAACCCCCCAGTCTGGGGCTGGACCTAGACTGGACTGACAGCCTTCTCTGAGTCCTCAACAACATTTCCAGCTGTTTTTCTCTCCCATTCTGCCTCTTACTGACTTAAGGACTGAGCTCTCCAGTGTGCCAGAACAAGATCTAGTTCACATAAGCTGAAGGAGTTTTTCTGAACGTATAGTCGTGTGCTGATTGGAAGCTATCATTTAGCAAATACAATATAAAAATTATAAAAAGGAAACCATTTTACACATACAGACTAATACATGGATTTTATGTTGTTGCATAAATTACATTACCTCGTACAGGAAAAAAGATGGTTATTTATGCAACAGGGAGAAAGCAAACGTGAGGAATAGCTGAGCATTTTCTGACTGTTAACTCCTCAGTTGCAATGTGGTGCAGATGACGTTTTTTTGCTGAGGGTTGCTAATGTGTAGGGAAGAGCTGCACCCAACCTGTCCGCAAGCACTTGAACCGATCCAAGGGTGTAACCGTTCTCTGGAGCTCAAGAGGATTTATCCCTGAGGCGGAAAAACAATTACCTGAACGAAGACAGATATAGATCATTGAGTACTGAGATACTTACTGCCTAAACGAGACAATATATCCTTATGGAAGTAGCGACTCTAAGGAAGGGGAGACGGGGGAAATGATCGAGCGGGTGCAAAGCCCTGCCGGAGGAGGAGAGGAGGATAGCGGTCAATCCTGTGGGGTAATCAGGGGTGCAGTTCCTGGCAGGAGGGATTAGGCTGAGTTTTCCAGTTACATTCCTCCATCTCAGGGTTTCATTCCTGGAGAAGAAATGCACCATACGCACCAGATCTGGAAGCAGTTCAGGAGAGCCCCCCTCTCCCACCCCCTTTTCTCCCTCAAAGCCGGTGCCAGTCGCACATAGGCAGAGAGGTGCAGGGGATGGGGGGCAGCGCTCTGCCCTGGGTCTGAGGGAGGAGAGGTCAGTGCCAGGGCAGGACCCCTCTCCCGCTGTGGGGTGGCAGTGCATGGAGGAGAGGGGCTGGTGCATGGGGTGGGCTGGGGTGTGTGGGTGCTTGCAGGGGGAGGGTGCCTTGCTGGGGAGAGAGGGAGGGGATGGAGAAGGGGCTTCCCTGCATCTGAGGAAGGAGCCTCTCTGCAGGAGAGCGGGGGGATGGAGGTAGGGGTGCCTGTGAAGGTGGGGGGGGGCCCTGGGGCAGGGATTGCTGCCTTTTGGGGGGGGCCCTTGGGGAGGAGAGAGTCAGCCTCCCGACGGAGGAGGGACCTGCATTGGAGCGCTGGAGGGGAGCTGGGGGGCTGAGGAGGTCTCTGCGGACGGGGATGCTGGGAATGGGGTGGCTGCAGGGGACCGGGGACTCTGACAGGGGAGTGGGGGGAGGGGGGGGAGGCTGACACCTGAGGGGGCTGTGGAGGCTTGGAAAGAATTTTGGAAGCATTGAGAGGGTCTGCACGAGGGGCTCCGAGAGGCTGTGGGGGGTACTCAGGGTCAGGTGGGAGCCCTGAAGGCTGAGTTTGGGGGGCTCCAAAGGAGCGGGGGAATCTCAGGGAGAGGGGTTGGGGAACTCTCACAGGCTTTGAGGGGTCTCGGGGGGGATTTGGGGAAGGCTGAGGGGGCTCTGCAGGAATTTGGCAGAGTTCTGTGAGGCCTCGGAAGAGATCTGGGAACACGGAGAGGGACTGCACGGGGCTAGGGGGTTCTGAGGGGCTTAAGGGAGCCCGAGGGAGGCTCTGAGGGAATTTTGAGGGGTGTCTGTGGGGAAGCCTGAGAGGGCTCTGTGGGGATTTTGGAGGGAAGCCCGAGGGGGTTCTGAGGAGGTTTGGGAAGGCTCTGAGGGGATCTGGGTGGAGAGCCTGATGGGGGGGTCTGAGGGGAGGCTCTGACGGGATTTGGGTGGAGAGCCCATGGGGACGCCTGGGGGGGTGCCTGAGGAGAGGCTCTGAGGGGGGGTTCGGGGGCTCAGAGGGTCTCGGGGGGCTGCAGGGGCGCCCCGGGGGCGGCTGCAGCTCCCCTCTCCCTCCCGCGCAGGCTGCTGCCTTCCTACCCCCGTTACCGTGGCAACCGCCCGGGCTCCCCCAGCCCCGCGCCGCTGCCGCCGCCGGAGCTGCTCGGCAGCCGCCTGTCGCCGCCGGCCATGGAACTGCTGGCCGCGGCGCTCAGCGCCGCCTGCGCCCTCGACCAGGACGGCTCGGCGGGACAGCCCGGCAGGTGAGCGGGGGCGGGGGGCGAGGGCCGCGAACCCCGGTCGGAGGGGGGCGCCCGGCCGCCGCTGCCCCGCCGCCGCGGCTGAGGGTGCCTCCGCCTCCCACAGGGAGCCCCCCGCGGCCGCTGAGGAGAGCCCCGCGGCCGCCGCCGAGGCGCCGCCCGCCCACCCCATGACGGCCGACTCCTGGAGAAACCTCATCGAGCACATCGGTAAGGAGCCGTCCCCCGCCTCGGGACCCACCCACACCTCACCATCCCCCGCGGCGGGGGTCCGGCCGTGGGGTGCGGCGGCCGCGCTCTCCCGCAACTTCGCCGCGTTTCCCGCTCCCCGCACTGGTGGCAGCACAGCAGCCCCCAGAGGTGCCGCCGCGGCGGGCGCCCCCCCCCCGGGCCGGACCCCTCACCCCCCCCCGGGCCGGACCCCTCACCCTCGCCCGGGCCGGACCCCTCCCTCACCCTCATCCGGACCCCTCACCTCCGGACTCACCCGGGCCAGACCCCTCACCTCCGCCGTCATCTCCGGTCCCCCTAAACCGGCAGCACTTGGCCAATGGACCCCAGATCTAAACCCGAGCGGTACATGGCAGGAGGGAGCCTCAGGCAGGCGCAAGGGGGTTGTTGCGGAAACCCAACTCTCTGTCTTTGCTGGAAAAACGTCTCGCTGTTGGTGTCAAAGATAATAACCATGGCCTTAGCGACGTTGTTTTGTTGTCTTTAAGGGCATCAGGTTTGTACACTGCCTGATAGGAGATTTAATGCTGTCGCTGAGCAGCTTTCCATTCATAAATAACGATTACTTATTGTAATTACAAAGCAGGTAATCATTAAGGCTACAGCCAACTTTCTGCTGAAATCTGTTTTTGCATACTCAAAAAGGCTTAAGGCTGAAGTAGTGGGTCAGCTAGCCAGTTGGGCATTATCTGTATGCACCGGGTCAGCTTCTATTTTTAATAGCCACTGATGTAGCATTTGCCATGGAGGAGCAAGTTATTTTATCACTTGTGGTCTCTTTGTAAAGGCAGAATTGAAGTTATCTGCGTGGCTGTGGAGAAGAGGATGGTTATGTTTTTGCTTTTATGGGTTTTTTTGGTTTTGGTTTTTGGTTTTGGTTTTTTGGGGTTTTTTGTGGGATGTGGAGAGGACCTTCTCAGCTTGTTTCTTGGTTTCCCACGTCTAAATTGCGACATTCCGCAGAGAGATTTGGGCAACTGCAAAGTTAAACCCCATCTGGAGACAGGTGTTATGGTGGAAATATGGAAGCCTTATTTTCAAACAGTTCTGTTCAATTTCAGTTGAAACCGCAAGTTACTTGAATATAGAGGACAAGAATGTAGCACTTTGCATGGGAAAATTGGATAGGTAACTGTCAGGAGCAGAAAGGCAAACCTCCCTGGCAGAAATGAGGGGGCTTCTCACATTGTCTCTGGGAGAGAACGGCTGCAATTTTGTGTCAGTTTATGGCAGGCAGGGCTGATTCTTGGAGTGCCTGATGCCACTGGGGCAATGCTGGGGAAAGAGGCTGGTGTGAAAGCAGCAGCCTGCCAGCGTCTGTCAGACAAAACAGCCAAGTTTGGGGCCTTCTGGAGGAAAGCGGTGAACAATTTGTGCAGATGTTGCCAGATATGTTACTTGCTTTTGGCTGTGTAGGTACCAATCTCCCAAGGCAGATGATGTGTCAATACATTGTCAGTTTGGTGGACTGTGCCGCTAAGAGGCATGATAAAAATACTAAGCCCAGCAGGACTTCATAGCAACCCCGCTGCTGTATTCATATATTTTGTGTACTGTTTATCAGAGGGAAGCTGTGCGATAGCTCTGCACACATCAGTGTAACTGCAAGTAGGTCTGTTGTACCTTGATGGAGGAGACAGGGTTTCGACAACCAGAGATGCTACACTAAGCCCCAACAGAGAGAGAGGTCATTTCAAATGGCTGAAGCACACTTGCTCCCTTCCCTCCCTCCTGCCTTTGAGGCATTAATGGACTTTTTGCCTGAAACTGGAGCATAGAATTTCAGAAAAAAACTTCTCTGGACCTCCTGAGATTTTACATAGCTTTCAATGTAATAACATTTACTTTAAGAGCACTGTGAACTCTCTAAGGCAAGTATTTCCACAATTAGTAACTAGTTTTTCAATTCCCCTCCCAATTTTTGAGATAGCTGGGAAGGGAGACTGTGACAGCAAAATTAAAAGGAATAAACACAAAGGGAAAAATCTATTATGTACTATACAAACTATGTAAACACCACTTAGGAAGATAAGCTGTAACCATTAAGTCAACAGGCAACACCAAACCCATGCTCTGACCACACAGTTAACCTTTAGCCCGGTCACAGTAGGGACTGTTGGGACATTAAGCAATGAATGGAGCTTGTACAGGTCTCTGACATTTTGTACTTCTTCCCTTATTAAATGTAAGCATTTCCTAAATCATCCTATCTTCTCAGTCGCATCCAACTACTGATCTCAGCTTCTTTCTACACATTGTCAGTTCCCCGATGTATTGCTCTCCTTTCAACACATCAAAACCCTGTTCCTTGATCTTGCATCTATTATGCCACCCATCCTGTGCCATGGCATCTTCTGCTTCATCTAGAGTTTGCTTCTGCATAGCTTCTCTCCCTCTCTCTCCCATCTAAGCCTTTACTCTGACCATTTATAACCTCTTCACAAACAGATGGATGGACCTCTTACACCAAGTTAGCCAGGCTATCTTCTATCCTTGCTAGCACAACCCTCTGTTTCTTCCTACCCTTCTTCTGCGTAAACATATACCTGTCTTTTGTCTTTCTTCTGGTATCCCCTTTCTGCTTCCTCCTCATATTGCTGTCTGTGGTAGAGCTTCAGCCAGCCTAACTTGAGCTCCCTCCTTAAAATGAGTTACCTTGCTGTCATTTCTGAATGAGTTCTGGTGGAAGGTGCCTTTAGTCAGTCCCATCTCCCTCTGTCCATATTTGCCTTTACGTGCCACTGAAGGCTCCGTAGGTCTTATCTGGTTGGTTGGTCAGACAGGGAACCTGGAAACAAAATCAAGTTTCATTGTATGATTTTATTTCCTTAAAAGCAAGGGGGAAATTTGTCTTGAGGATCTTTTTTAAAGAGCTGCTCTCCTGATCTGCACAAGGGACACTAAGTCCGCCTTACACAAAATATCCTCAGTTGCCTCTGACTTGCAGGGCAGACCCACCAGCACAACATGGCTGTACAGTCAGACACTGCAAGTATTATTATCTTCAATATGAGTAAAATCGATAGATGATGCTTGTTTCCCAGGATGTTTCCCATTGAGCCAAGCAGGGTATTTCTTCCCAGCCTGTCCTGCTTTCTGGTGCACAGCTTGGTGAGGCAGAAAGTACCCAGTGCCTGGCCCCACCACAGCCTTCCAGCACAGGCTGAGCTTACAGACTACCACTGAAAGCAGCTCCGATTTAGCTGGCTCTCTGCTCCATTCCTGAAGGAGCTTTCCACCCCACTGCATCCTCAGCACCCTCGTTGATGCTGAATAACAGGCAGAAATGCTTAGGAAAGCCATATGAGCCTAGTTGATGCAGAAAGAAATTATGTAAGTAGCAGCATGATGCAAAACTTCAGGGGAAGTCTCCTCTCTTTGGTTATCGTGTAGGAAGCTAACAGAAGACTGTATGGTTTCCTAGGCGCAGCTACCCTTATTGCTATTTTAATCTAGTGCTGAACGTCTTTCCAGGGAGAAGAGATAACAGGATACACTTGCAGACTGCAGCAATGCTGTCCTTGTACCTGTGTTTTTCCCCAGCATATTTCTGTTGTAGTTTTAACAGTGACTGGTACAGAGCTCTGTGAAAACTAGCCCAGAGATTTAAGAGGCAGTAACATCTACATTTCTGCACTCCCTAGACAAACTCCTGACCCAGTTGTCTCTCACCTTATTACACATGGAATCTGCTTCTGAGAACCAATATTGTGGAATGCACATGACCAGATAGATTTTAACCCCTAATGATTCAGACAAAATAAATTATGTAGTTTGGTATTTTTTTTAACATCAAGGACTTTTCTCTTTATTAATTTGTTACACTTTGCAATTCAAGTATAAACCAAGGGAGACGATGTAAATTGGACTCCATTTTGAGAGAGGTGGGTGACATGGAGCAGTCTCAAGCTCTCTTGCCTTTTCCTATCTTCTAAATTACATTCTATATTCAAGCAATTAATGTTCTGGGTCCTACAGATGGTTCAGAAAGAGAAATGGGGCTGTTAGAAAGCTCTAGGAGAGAAAAAGGATCTTCTAAAGATGGCTGAGGAATTTCAGGATTCCTACCTTTTTTGTGCTGTCAGTTGAAATCAGGGGTGGGGGCAAATGTGCAATTTCGTCTGCTCCTGAAGTTAGTAACTGAAACTCAGAGAACACCTCCGGTGACTGATGGGCTGCAAGACGGTGTGAATTCAGAACCTTTTCCTTGGTGCTGTGGCATTCAGGTACCTTTCAAACGTTAATTTTGTATATTCAATCATCACAGAAACTGAGAAGGAAAACAGAAGGGTATTAAGCAACATGTCCAAGGCTAACCACGAAGTCAACACCAAAACAAACTCGTAACTGTTGTCCCAATGCTTCACCTGTCCAATGCCTTAACAGCAGCTCAGTGTTTCCTTCTTAGGGATTTTCATGGCCATCAAATTGCTCCTTTAAAGTAGTTTCAATATATGCAGTATTACTTTTGCAGACACACAGTTACACATAACTATCAAGCTATAAAACTTGTAATATAATAACATTGCAGAGAAAACCAAGGTTTAAAAGAAACATTTAAAATGACTGGCAAATGACAAACTGCTTCTTTTATGTCTGATTGATCATATATTCATCTGACTGTGTTACTAAATGTTTTGTGAGAACAGGTTGTTGACAACACTTTGGATTTAGAAATGGCCTTCCATTTATAGTTCCCACTTCTGGCTGAAGTAGGGATGCCGTAATTGGCTTTTTTGCTCAGCACAGAAGGGATCTCTCTCACCACTGCTGAGGTGAACTAATGCAAAACAAACATCCTTTCCCACAATATATTTCTAGTCTTTTGTTCAGCTGTAACCTGTCAGACGTGTTATGTTGTCTCCTAGGGCTCTTGTATCAGGAATATCGAGATAAATCCACACGCCAGGAGATTGAAACCAGACGACTGCAGGATTCACAGACAGACCCTGAGGAGAGCTCACCCAGCGAGGAAACCCCATCTGAAGCAGAACCTACAAGTACAACCGAAAGCAAAGCTCCACCACAAATCAGTTTGCTAAGGAACTCCAACTCTAGGTTCAACCTGTGGCAGGACCTTCCTGAGATCCGGAGCAGCGGGGTCCTCAGCATCCTCCAGCCAGAGGAGATCAAGCTGCAGGAGGTAACGGGGGAAGGTGGAGTTTTTCTTAACTGGGTTGCTGCTTAAAAGATTGAGAGTGAATTAAGTCAAATGATCAAGATTTAAAAATTAAAAGCTTCATAGCAGTCACAGACAAGCCTTGCCCAGCTGAGTACTTTCCTGTGTTGCACTGGTTAGCACCATTCACTCATGTTTTTGAAACTACAGACGTTGTTCTATATGCTATTGCTTCTGGACAGTTCTGTAGCAAAAGCAAACTTTTCCCTTTTCTGATTAGGCATTAGGAGCAATTTACAAAGGAAGAGGGAAAATGAAGAGGTTCTTGCAAAGGAGCTTTTGCTTCCCAGTGTACACTAATCCTCTTCTGAAGTTACTAGCAGGATACACACTTTCCACCAGAAATCTTAAAAGAATTCAACCGTTAACTGTAAACTCTTTTAAATATGATGGAAATAATAGAACGGGAAGAGGAGAAGATTGATAAACTCCCTTATTTTTAAGTGTTGTTACTTGGAGTCATGCAAAACAGTACAAAAATAATGACAGGTATATTTGTATTTTAGCCATACAGTGCGGTGACATCACTGTTTAAGAGTCATACGCTGTTGATTTGTAGAACTGCATCAGACAGTGAAAGGAGCAGGTGGGGGTGCCGCCGCAATTAATGAAACATCAGTCACACAACATTTTGCAACTGGTTGCTATTTTGGATAGCATGAGGAGCCTGAGTGCTCTTTGTCAATGCATAGCACCGCATTCATAGCCAGCAGTAGAGATGAACGAGCCTTGTTTAGTGTGTGGTGTGTGTTGTAATACGAGTGATGAGCCTTCAAAGGCTCAATCCTGTAAGTACTGCTATACTTCTGTGCCAGAATTGCTTCTGGCAAGACCATTGTGGCAGTGTACCTGTTCAGCCCTGGCTCATGAGGTTGTACCCAAAGTGCTGAAGAACATCTCAGGGTGTGAGCAGGTCCCTCTAAGTTTACTCGGATTTGCACAATCAACATTTATGAATCCCTTGTGTATGCAGTGCCGCTGCAGTCCTGGCCGAGGCTGTAACTTCACTGTTAACACTGGAAAGGCTCATCCTGTGACCTGCAGGGGTGTGATGGGCAGGGCTGTGTTACTTACACCCTTAGTGGAAGGGACTGGTGTTTATACAGAGCGGCTTGGGCTGCCAAGCACAGGCTGTTAGTGTGTCAGGGTTATGACTGAAGGTGACTAAAAGGATTTGTTGCTTTTCCATGTTCTTCTTCTGCACTGGTTATTTCCATATCAGATTTGTTCTGTTTACCTGGCAAAAAACATTGCTTCTAACTGCCAGCATTACAAACACAATCTGGCATCTGAACAAGTACAAGGTTTTCTTTTTCTTTCTGCTTCACAATGAAGAGTCTTTTACAGAAACATTTGCTTAAAAGTTTGCATTGTGGATTTCTGAACTTGCCATTTCTGTTGAGTTACATTCATCACCTGTCGGTGTTTTAAGGAAAAAAAAATCTCTGTGCTGCAAAACCCCAATATCATGTGCTGAATTTTCTTCGCTGTGCTTAAGTAACAGGAGAAATAAAGCAGATGGAGATGGGACAGTGCTGCCTTAAAGAAGTGCTGTACTTTCCCCTGATGTTAGTTTATTAGAACTGAAATTTTCTTCCTGTTTGTTCTGGGATTAGCACAGTAAGAGATTATAAAATTGCTCAAAGCCAGAAAGCTGTGAAATTGGCTGAGCACTGAATAGATCGAGTGAAGAATTTGCTTTCTGAAGAGTGTCAAAGATGGAAAACAAGGAGGGCTGGAGGAATTAGTGAGGCAATTAAGGAGATGATGTTAAATTCAGCCTTGCTATAAGCAAGCACTGCTTGCTCCTGCAGTGCTAGAAACTGTGCTCATGTTGGATATGAACTGAGACTGAGACCTGTACATGAGGGCTTGATTAAGTGAATGTAAAGTGTTCCGCTTCACGAGGGAGAACTGGAGGAATTTACCTGAAGTACAAGGCAGCAGAAATTCTGGGGTAAATGTCTTAAGGACAAAAGCATACCCTTGTGACCCATTTTGTCTTCAAAGCTGTGGTAAACACAAGGACTAGAAGAGCCTGCAGCTCTTCAGCCAGGAAAGGTAGAACAAGAGTATTATTTAGACGACAGGGAGGAATACCGCTATACAAATGGAAAGGAAGTTGAAGCAAACCCTCCTGTTCACAGTTGAGGAAGGGAACACCACCACAGCTGTGATGGAGCAGGTCTTAAACAGTCAGAGAAATGTTTCTCACCTGCAGTAATCTGCAAAATGGAAGAGATGAGAATAAGAAGAGGAATGTGGTCTTCGTTATTATCGATGATGGAAAAGGACTAAGCAGGTTATCAGTACAAGATAAAAAACAAGACATGGGTGTTTTTTCAAGCATCAAAACAGCAGATCGACTGGAAGAACAATGAATGCTTGAAAAGTGTCATGAAAGGCAATTTGTCATTGTCCCCATTGGAACAAATGAGCCAGAAAATGGAGTTTCAGGAAAAAAAAAACAAACTACAACAAAAAAAGAAGCCCAAACCCACATGCACCATGCAGCAATTTCAGCAAAAAGGTGTTGCAGCACGGCCCATTAGCTCCAGGAACTCAAACAGAATTCAGACAGAGATGGCCTCTGCCACACCAGCCTTTTTCATCTGAAGTGACTGTGAGAGTAGCAAGATGTAAAACAAGAACTGGAAGTGTCACATAAAATGTGGTGCAAATGCAGAAAAAGAAAGAACAAAAGAAAAATCAAAAGACATGTTACAGACCACAGAGGTGAGGGAAATACAGAAATTACATGTTACTGGAATAATTTTCAGAAATCACTTAAGTCATTGATAGGGTCGTTTAAATTATCCAGACATCTGTTGAGCATTAAACATAGCAAAACATGAATTGACAAGGGCTTTCTTTTAACTACCTAGAAAACGTAATGATGCAATAAGAACAAGCCAAAAGAAATGATTTTGGGGCTCTGACATGGAGTCAACATGGAGGAAATGCTGGGCAACATGTATGTAGCAGGACAAATAAGTGACTAGAGAGAAAACACACTCCCAGTATTATATGCAATTTAGCTTAAAACAAATTCTGTCACCAAGATACTAGTCTCTGAAGAGATAGTGAACCAGAGATTAGAAGAAACAATATTTAATCAGTGAAACTTCTTTCAGCATGAAACTTAAATTAGATATTGATATGGCATTTTTGTGGAATGGCTCCAGTTTATTCTTCTTTCTCTGTTCAGTTCTCTACCTTTCAGTTTGTCCTTGTTTTATTTACTGTATAGTTTCTTCATTTTGTCCTTTTCTGCTTGCTGACTCTATTGATTTTCCTACACCATGCTCATCTTCTGTGTTTTATGAGATTCTGAGCTGAGTAGAACTCACCCCAAACTATTCACTAATAAAAATAGTTTACAAAGTAATCTCAAACTTTGAACATTTTTGCAGAGATGTATGAGCTTTGATAAAAGTTTTTGCCAGGGATTATTTGGATTCAGGTCACTTTGGTGTTAGAAAAAGGGGCAGAGACAGACTAATCTGCACCATGTGTCATGGTGTGAATTCAGAACAGAGAGCTGCTGCTCTGAAAATATTCTTTGCTCAAACAAAAGAGGGACTTTAACCTGCTTGTGCTTACTGGTGGCACTTGCTGTGGAAGAGCATGTTTGACAGTCAGGCAGCCTTTCTCTGTTGTTCCCTTTTCACAAAATGTCCAGAAAATATTTAATTTCCTTTCCTTTTTTGAGCAAACATTAGATCTCAGACCTCCAGAGAGCTCTCGTGCTGGACTTCCCACACTTCTAGCAGGTGACTGTCAGACTGACCCTGTGAAGGCAACCAGGTCTGAGAGCTGGTCACAGCCAATGCTGTGGCATTGGATCAGAGAAGATCCCCCTCCTAGACCAGACCAGAATTCTCCCTTCTTACCTGGTGGTTTACATGAAGAGCAGGGCCATTGGGAACAGGTATTTCCAATCTATACAATAAAACACCATGTTGTCCCAGTAGGAATTTACCCTGTAGGATTACTTACTCTTGGCTTCAGTGACACTTAATTTTTTTCCTTTTTTTTATCTTCTGTATTTCCTTCTTCCTTAGGTTTCACTTTTCCTTTCTCAGTCTCTCTGCCAAAACACAAGCAATGAAAACAATTAGTATAGCTTTTACGTGACTGTGAGATTTCATTAAGTTAATGACCCAGAAGACCAACAGTGTTGGTCATGTTTCCAAGAGAGAGTTTCAGACTATTTGTAGACTCAGGAAGATAGTATTACATCAATTGAGACCAGAAGCTTGTGCTCTTTCTTTCTAGTGACAGCGTAGAGCTAGCAAAGTTCAGTTATTCCTCAGAGATCTTGTCGTCGCATCGCATGGTTGGATGTTTGGTGCCAGTTTAGGAGGTTTGCAGATCATACTTACCCAAAAGGAAACAGCAGTGTGGGCTGCTTGGAGTAGGTACTTTGGGTCTGCAGAGGACCAGCTGGATCTCAAAAGTAAGTTAAGAAACTTGTGCCTCGCACATGCTGTGAACACTTCCAGAAGCTTGTCCCGATCAATGGAGATGTTCTTTACTTTCCTAGCATTTCCTTTAAATCAAAACTCTGTGCATTGATATTTTCTCTATGGATTTCATTATTTCTTTGGTGTGGCTTGCACTCTGCACATGCTCATGTAGGTCATGTTGAACCTCCCCCCCTTCCCAAGTTAATTTGTCCAAACATAGGCAGAGGGGCTTCTACAGATCAGGAAGCAACCTTCTGGAAGAAACAAATTGTCTGAGGGTTTAAAGGCTGTGGCAGAATGTCAGACAGGTCTTGCTCTTGGCTCTCATGGCCATCCTGGAATCAAACCTGGCGGAAAAAAAAATCCTGACTTGGAGTGTCTGGAAAGCTGCAATGCAAAATGACTGGTGGTATCAATCTCCAGGGTATCTGGAAGGGACAGGCTGTCCCAGCATGTCCTGTGTTATTCTCTGTTATATCTTTACCTATTTCTATTTCTCTTATGTATCAAATGAAAAGGTACAGTTAAAGCCGTAAGAGGTGCATGTAGAATCTAGCCAGTCATGCAGGGAGAGAAAGAGAGGTTCTCTCTCAGGTTCACGAGGTGCCCTGGTAAGGCTGTTGAGAGAAACCAAGCTGATAGCCCTCCCCTTTTCTCATTGGGAATCTGGCCTTGATAAAAATTAAACATCCTCTTATTCCTTAAACGCCAGCTATTCCACAAACACTGACCAACTATGTTCATTTCTACCCATACCCTTTGCTCTGTCTCCCTTCTGGCAGCTATGGCACAGCCTCCTTCTCTGCTGCAGGAAAGGACCACCTGTTTGACTTAACTGCCCACTGGGAATATTTCCTAGGCTACCAACCCCGGAAAGAGCTGAAACGTCACTTCAACAGATATTTTAGCAGCTCCCAATTCAGTAACAGTCCCTCCTTGCTGTGCCAATCCTCCCAGATCTTAGAATGCAGCACAGTGTCAGGAATATAACCCAGGTCTCTGTACCTCAGGTTCTTCTGTGATGCGTAGTGATATTTCCAGGAAAAGGCCAGAAACTGATCAGTAGGGAATTTAAAATAATTTCTTTAAGAAGAAAAAAACCCTAAAAAACCAACCAAGCAAGAAAAACCCCACAAACAACAACCAAAAAAAGGAACAACCAAGCCACAAGACAAGAACCCCAGCTAATTTGGGAGATATTTTTCAAGATGCACAGCACAAAAATACCGCATGTATCTGCTGCTCCGTTGGATCTCCTTGACTCTAGCTGGGCCCTTGCAGCCTCCAAGAGCTGGCAGGGCTGAGGGACTTGCACCTGCACTGCCTGGCCCGCTCCCACCCTCACCAGGGTGCAGCAGAGGAGCTGTGGGCAGTAGGGGAGCTTGGGCTCAAGGCTTGAAGCAGCTTTAGGTTCAAGGAAGCGAGACTTTCACTGAGCTACCAAAAGATTCCTCTCTCAGTAGAGGCAGCACGGGCCAGCCCCAAGACAAGGAGCCCAAGATGCACCTTCATCAAGAGATGTCTGAAGAATCTAATAATTTTTCACCATGTTGAAGCTCTCATGAGAATCACCAGTTAATCTTACTTCAACTAACAGATTCAGTAGTTGCATCAATAATCACCTTTTTTAATCTGCCTCTGAACAAAGACAACAAAGACTTGCCTGGAGAGTGGCGGAGCTCTGTGTGGTAACAGGGGAGTGTCCCTGCGTCACCTGCTCTAGGCAGAAGGCTTTATATCCTTATCTCATTAAACTGTTTTTTTAGCTCTGAACCAAACCACCAATTTGTCTTTCTGCTTTGCCAGACCACATCACTGGCCTGAGAAAGCCAGGCTTTGCTCTGGAGTTTCTCTTCTAACAGGATAAGTAAGGGCTGAAATTTGGAGATTATTTGTGACTTATGGTAGTAGTTACGGACTACTGTATCTTGTCCCAATCCTTGATGAATTGGGTCAGAAAAGCGTATGGCCAGGGATGACCAGGGAGCCTCACTTGGGCAGTAACAGCTGTATTTCCTTTGGACCGGGGAAGACACTCGCGCTAGGAGCACCACAGCTGTGTATTTGTGCTGTCTCTGCCCCAAGGAGCACGTTGCACACTGGGACTGCAGTGTGCTGGACATCCTGGCCTCTACACCATGGCCTTTCTAAACCAAGAGTGTAGATGGTACAAGGAGACCCTCTCGTGTAGGACAATAAGCCACAATGAGGAGAGCAACAAGCCAGTGCGCTCGTGACCAGCGAGGGGTTGGAAGGTGTGTGGGTACTACCAAGGGTGCTCCCTGAAAGGGAGGTGAAAGTGCAGGGCTGTGACAAGTCAGGGTATAGAGGGGGCCAGTGCCTGGAGCAGCATCAGGTCAAGACTGAGTGACAACTAGGAAGGAAGGAGGGAGCCCATTAAGTGCTTTTATGTGTGCACCTCCATAAAACCAGACTGCTTAGATATAATAAGAAAAAGAGATCATTCTGCTGGAGAGATTCAATGGAAGGAAATTTGGTTAAACAACTTAGGAGAGAGACAGAAGGATCCAGGGCTGACGGTTGAGGGAGGAAATCTTCCCTGTTCAAGTCACTACCCTGTGTAACATGCTGCAAGTGCCATTGTGGGCTTACCTCTCTCCGTACTCGGGGCCTGGAGGGTGGGTGCAAGGTCCATGATTGTGTGCAGCGCCGATGTTCTCATTAACGCTGCGTGTGCCTCGCTGTAAAAGTAGAAGGTGCCTGCTGATTTCCTTCTTTGGGTTTCTCCCCCAGGCCATGTTTGAGCTGGTTACTTCCGAAGCCTCCTATTACAAAAGTCTGAATCTGCTGGTATCTCACTTCATGGAGAACGAACGTCTGAAAAAGATCTTACACCAGTCTGAGGCACACATCCTCTTCTCCAATGTTCTGGATGTCATGGCTGTTAGTGAGCGGTAAGACAACTGCTGCTGGATTTTTGTCCAGCTGAATGGCATCACTTTAGCTAACCTCATTTGTAGAGGGATGGAGGAGCTGACTAGGGGCAGTCTGTTACCCACTGTCTTTTCAAAAAGCCTGTGGACACATTCAGTACTTTGAACCCCAAGGGTTTCTCCCGGGAATTACCTGGGACAGACAGGTCACAATTAATATGAGTGCTGCGTTTCTCATCTAGCTTCCTGTTGGACCTCGAGCAGCGAGTGGAGGAGAATATTGTGATCTCAGATGTGTGCGATATTGTCTACCAGCATACAGTTAATCACTTCTCTGTGTACATCACCTACGTCTCCAACCAGACCTACCAGGAGAGAGCTTACAAGCAGCTTCTGTGAGTTCCATTGCTTGATGCTAAATTATTTTGCAAAATTCGGTAGACCATGGATTTAACTGTAATTTAGATCTTTATGACAAAGGGTTAGATGGAAACAGAATTTCCCATTTCACTGATTTTTCACTGCACCTATAAAAAGAAAACATAACTAAAAGGTTTTATAGTAGGGGTGGGTTGACATAGTATGCAGTTAACATACCAAGTAAGTTCAGAGCCAGCAGTTCCCAGCTGTAGGAAATACTCATGCCATACACAGGGATGCACACTTGTGAAACGCACGTATTTTTAAACTGCAGGTAGAGGCAAGAGATTGAAAGGCCAAGAACGTAATACAGATCTGTGATGACAAGAACAGCCAGTGTTTTTCCCAAACTTCCCAGCCAGGCATTTGACCTTTCCAAAGTTCAGAATTAGGTTTTCTTTCAAAACAACATAATTTTCTTAAAACAAACCAAAAAAAAGCTATTTTCTTCACATACTGATGTTACACACACAGACATTACCTAGGTCTGAGAATATAATGGAAAATACTTTTCCAGTATTTTCCAAGTTTAGCAAGTCTTTTGGTCCAGTAGGAATTTTCTTATGCCAGCTCAAAACAAAGAGTGCCCTACAAGCTTGTCTTTGAGCCGGAGAACTGATTTTTCTTTAGTTACAATGTCCTGGATTCTTTCAGGGCAGCCCACTGCACGTGCTGCACTGTGCTTCCTTCCTGTAGCAGCAGCTGGTTCAGGAGTGTAAGGAGCCCTAATCCTTTCCTTTTGCTGCTCTCCAGCTTTTGAGGCAAACCCCACCACTTTAAGGGGCCTCTTCTGAGCTTGGCCAACTGTTCTTTCCAAAAGGAGGGTACCACAGGGTTTCCTTCAGTCAGAGGTGAGTAATATAGCTGCAGAATATAAACAGTTTGTCTAGAGCCATTAGCTAAACACTCAGAAGCAAAGCAGTAATGAGCTGGATTACTTGAGCCTGAAAGGGACCTGTTGGAGGTATTCCTAGATATGAATTTAGAGGCCAGCATTTTTTTCGTCTGCGGGAGAATATAAAGCAAATTGGAAAGAACAGACTCCCTTCCACAGGCTCCTAGCTAGCACAAGAATTTTGCAGCACTTGGCTGAACTCGAAGCCTGAGGTGTGTCACAGTTCCCCCCATTTGGCTGTCCTGAGCCTGTACCTGAGCACGTAGGTTGTGTGTGGCTCTGGTGAGTCACACCACCGCACAAGTACCTGCTGCAGCAGGGAGAAACACAGTGGCTTCTCCTGAGTGTTGCAAGTCACGCGCAGTGAAGACTGGTTTTGCACAGTTAGCAATCTCTGCATCTGCACAGTTTCTGCTAGCCAGGACTCCAGTAGTGTAGGTCTTCCTCAGGACCCTTCCTGGGGCAGAGGCTGCTCTGTGTGGCTGTGGCCCAGCAATGCCCTCACCTGCTGCAAACACCACCAGGGGTGGCCTGGGCATGGCCTCTGCGCTTCTCAGGCCAGATTATTGATTTTCATTCTCCAGCTAAGCGGCCAGGAGTAGCCAAGTTTGAGCTGTTTTGTGGCTTGTCTTGTTCTTACGACTGTGAATTTCACCTTGTCAGAGAGTTCCAACTGTGTAAAAATATGTAATTATGCCTCTGACTCATCTACTTGGACACACACCCCATTCACACACACCTACGCACGCAGTGTATGCTGCTGAGCTAGATGTGCTAACACATGTGAACACTACCATGGCTTGTACATTAAAAGTCTATTTTTTCCCTCCCCCAACACTATAAATAGTTCTAGATTTAAACTAAAATACACCTAGAAGCACTCAGTCCCTTCCTCCCCTCTTCCCTCTTATTGGGAGAGGCCAGGCAGATGCTGTCTCCGGGATCAAGTTGCTTTTGGGTCACCAGCCACATACCAGAGTCTCAGGCAGGGTAGCACTCAAACCCCTCACTTTCCCTCTCTTTCCTCTCAGCCAGGACAAGCCAGCTTTCCGGGAAGTGATCTCACAGCTAGAGCTGGATCCCAAGTGCAAAGGCCTGTCCTTCTCTTCCTTCCTGATTCTGCCATTTCAAAGGATCACTCGGCTCAAGCTGCTGGTGCAGGTAGAGTTTTGCTCTTCCCTCTTTCCTGAAGGTCTTCTGGATCACTCCTGGAATTTTCCTTCCCAGCAGTTGTGAATGAGATGGCTTAGATACAGCCATGATCAATCCTAGAGCTGGATGAAACCTTTCCACAGTTAGACATTCTCAACAACTATGGAAAAAATATTTCAGTCACGCGTAGACCATCCCCAAATTAGTGTTGAATTTTCCAGACAGCTTTTACTGAGCAAAACAGTTGAGGAGGAACTTTACTGAGCTGCTAGAAGGAGTAGCAATGCTCCATTAACCCAGCTGCCTGATGGTTGTGATGCTGACTCACAGATACATGGTGCAGAAAAGCTGTGGGACATGGAAATGCTCCATGTATAATACCCTGCATCATGGTGCCTTGGACCAGACTGTCAACCATCTTCCTCCTGTGCTTTGCCAGCTTGTCTAAACACTGCTGGAGGAGGTGCTTCTAGGGCTGAGGAACCTGCTCGGTCCCATGTGGTTTTATCCCACTGGGATTACCAATAACACTGCTAGTGCCAGCTCTAACTATTTTTATTTATTCATTTATTTCTATAAAATAGGAGTCTGCCTGCCACATTTCTTTTAGATACAAAGTCACATAGGAACAAGTTTTAATGAGAAAGAGGAACTAAGAGGTGAGAGTCGCTGTACTCTTGTCACCTATCCCGTAATTAGGCTGATGGCCGGAAATAACTTGGAGGTTAGCAAAGACCTTCCTGTGCTGTCAGATTGGGATGAGAGTTAACACAGCCTTTCTTCACCTGCAGAACATTTTGAAGAAAGTGGAGGAGAAATCTGACAGGGAAACCACTGCCCTGGACGCACATAAAGAACTGGAAACGGTAAGTTTGAATGAGCTAACTGAAGGCCATTAAGATTAAACCATCATGCTCATTTTCCCCCTGCAAAGAGACCTACAAATTACATACACTCTTGGAGCTGTCCTTTTGAATCTTGTCACTGTTTCAAAAGTAATTTTTTTTTCTCCTTAAGTCTTCCTTACTTTCAAAGATGGACTAATCTAGCAGCACTTAGATGTCAGTGACGAGGAATCCTTTGCTAACAACAGATATTTATGATTCCGCTGTAGGAAAGGGCAGAGAGAACGTTTTCCCTGGAGGCCTTCAAGAATATAAGTTGTTTTTGCAGCTACCGAAGGTGGTGGATGCCACTGAGACATGTAATGGGCTGCAATAGGCTGTAGAGTACAACGGTGTCAGGTTTCCTCCAATACAGCACACTTCTCCCTCTGACGTAGGGTAACAATTTCTTAACGCTCAAGCCTGCTTTTAGCCCTCTTCCCTGAGGCTGGTAGGTAGGTGTGGTGCTCAGTTGTGCTAGTTACTGCTGTGTACAAGACACCAGGATGGCACTGGGATATTTTCTATCTGGGCTGTTCCTGACCTGATCAGACAGGGCAATCCTACTTCCAGGCTACGTATCTGAATGGTCTGGATGTAGCTGCAGCTATGTGGGCTGGGACAGTGTTTGAACCCTTCTCTGTCAGCAGCTTGGAACATCTCTTGAATGCTGCAGTTCAGTATAAGTATTTGAAGTTGAAAGCTGTGCTAGAACGTTAGCCTGAGGATATGCTCGCAGCTTCCAACTGAAATACTACAACAAAACAGGATCTTGGATTTGCCCTCAACTAGTCTAGGAAGTGTACACTTCGTAGATCGCTAGGGACAAAGATGGAGACCTTAACTATGAAGAATATTCTGTGTTGTTAGTATTTGCAGGATCACTCTTGATGCATTTGGTAGCCAGTTTTTTTTTTTTTTTACATTGGTCAAAAGCCTGAGGAAGGCTGTTCCTGTGGTATGCAGGTGAGTGTAACTGCTGATGGAAGAATGCTCTTTTTATATTCAGCTCTCAGCAACTCACCTGATCAGTTTCATAACTCCCTTTGCATGGTTACTTATCTGTAAGAGTTTAAGTTTAGATGCCTAATGTCCAGCTAGGTACAAGCATCACAACAGAGGTCATCTGGTGCTTATTTTCTCTAGAGGTATCCTATTTGAGAGGTAAGAGCTGATCACCGTTTCAGTTGCTGATGTTCTGGTGAATTCTGAGTAGCAGAAACAGAGCACAAAGTCGAGCTTGTTCTCCAACGTAATTTTTCTACCTAGCCAATTCTCCAGAGAGTTGCTCCTTATGAAACAGGCAGTGGCATCTAGGTTAAGGTCCCTGTAATAGGGTAGTACCTGCACATTGGTTGTGGTTTTTCAGTTGAAAGTTTGTGCTCAGAACACAACTGGGCTCTGTATGATGAACGTCTCTCTCCCTGGGACATTTCATAACCTTGGCATCTAGTGCTGCTTGGCAGAACCGCAGCATTTGCATCTTTGAAATTAAGATCTTTGGCTTCATTCTGTTCTTGAAGATGATACTGCACAAGTACCTTGTTTCAAGTGTTGGGGATGAGCAAGACGAGATACACGGTGTGTCAGAATCTGGAAAATGAGCTGTTCCCTTTGCTGTGCAAGCAGGAATATTGCTTAATGCTGTCTAGTTCAGTAATGAATGCAGCCATCTAACATGCCCTGTGATAGTCAGCTTCCAGCTGTAACATCTAAGTGTTTGGGGGCTTTTTGGTGGGGTTTTCTGGGCGTTTGTTTCTCCCTCGCCCACCCTTTGTCATGTGAATACTGTGCTGGTAGAATAGCTTGGCCAATTCCCGTTACAGCAGGGCACTTACCCTGTCATGGTCAGGCCTGCCTTTGCTGTCCATCGCCACTTACCTGCTTAAGGTAGCAGAGACAAATCTTTCTATTCTCTTTCTTCCCAGGTGGTGAAAGCATGTAATGAAGGTGTCAGGAAGATGAGCCGAACAGAGCAGATGATCAGCATCCAGAAGAAACTGGAATTCAAGATCAAGGTATATGCATAGGCTGGTAACCCATTGCAAACAGAGAACAAACAGCATCCAAGTGTTGTGCACACATACATGGCAGTAGTAACCTAGTTGCATTCCTGTTAGTGAGTGTTCGGTGATGGCCTGGTCCAAAGCCTTTGAAGGAGATGCTGCTGCTGCAGGCACTGCATCTGTGCAGGTGACCTCTGCGCATGCACGCTGCAGAGACCGGGGGCAGCACTGAGGCCAGCGTGTCGTGTGTGTATGCAGATGTGACACACTGGCTTCAAACCGCCTGTGTGCAGTGGGTGGCTCCTGCTCCAGCTCTCAGTTCTGGCTCTTCCCTCTCACCTCTCTTCAAAATGTAGGTCAGCTTTCAGCTATTATTTTACACTACAAATGACATTAAAGAAAGATGAAAGCTACAAAGCAAAACACTTTAAAGCTGGAAAATAACAAAATGAAGTGTGTCCCACCATTTAACTCATCCCTGCATTTATGCATTATGTACATTCTCTAATTACCTGCTCATGATCTATTTTGACTGCACTCAGGGAATGACTGAATCGGTATTTAGGGGTGTCTGATCAGATCTTTTAATATATGCCATGAAATTCCAGTGCTGAATATAAAGTTGCCAATTCTTTTACTGAGTGCTCTGGAGGTGCTTCTCAGATCTGCCTGCTTCACAAACTTTAAGGAGCATATTTCGCTTCCCAGCAACATTTTTATGTACCTGAACAACCAAAGTAAAAAAAATGAGATCGTTTGTATGGAAAGCCACACTGGGCGACCAAGAATTTGATTTTTCCAGAGCATTTTACCAGTGTGTCAGGGCTAGATCACAGTCCACAGGACAGCACTAGACCAGGGTAGCTACAAGGCTGCCTTCATCTCTTGTAAAGCTGAGGCTATAATGACAGGCAGGAGCTGGTTCGTCCCTGGAACAGGTCTACCTTGGGCACTGGCACAGGCAGGGCTTCTCCGGTGAAAAAGAGTGCAAGAGTATGGAAAGAAAGAAGGATTGTGCCACCGTGCATGTGGCAAACACAGTGAGGGAGTGAAGGTGGGAAGAGTAGCAGTTACTCAGATGTTTTCTCGTATTTCAGTCGTTTGACTGGAAGCATGCTGTTCTAATATAAGATGTGCTTTGTCCTGGGCTGCTTGTTTTTAACACAGTGTGTGGTAAAACTCTAGCAGAAGTGCTGTTGTGGCTGCATGGGGCAGTATCTCCACCCAGATGGGACAGACCCAACCAGCGAGAACCTGATTAACCTGTTTTTTTTGTAGCCAAAAGGCCAAATACATGTTTTTGAAAGTCTGTCTCCCCGGCCAGAAAGGCTCAGCCCAGGTGATGAGACATGGGATCTCCCAGAGACAGATCAGGCTGTGCAGGGTGTAGCCTGGTGTTTAAATCCAGCACTTGGCACTCCAGCATTGCCATCCTTGAGTGTTTGCTCATTCTTGGGCCCCTGCCGTGTCCCTGTCTGAGTTCTGTTACACTCTTTGTGAGGCTGCAGCATGGGTGGCAGAGCACACTGCCCGCTCTGCGCAAGCCCTGCTCCAACCTCTGCAGTCCAGCCTGTGGTGATGGGAGCTCACCACCCTTCCTTTCGCACCTCTTCTTGTTTTCAGCATCTTGACTGCGTAAGCCCATGGGGTTTTGCTGCTCTCCTCATCTTTGCCATCTTTTCCTCACTTGTAGTCTGTGCCCATCATCTCTCACTCCCGCTGGCTGCTGAAGCAGGGGGAACTGCAGCAAATGAATGGTCCAAAGACATCACGAACGCTTCGCACCAAGAAACTCTTCAGAGAAATCTACTTGTTCCTTTTCAATGATCTGCTAGTAATTTGCCGGCAAATTCCTGGGTGAGTGCAAAATTCTGCTGGTACGCAGGGCACTTCGTGAGTCCTGTTTGCCCCTGGGTTTATCCAAGCTGTGATGCTGTGCCCTCATCCTGTCCCCCAGGCACAGGGAGGGCATCCTGACCTGACTGGTACACCTCCTTCGGCAGTCACCTTGCCTCTGTGCACAGTTGACTATTCAGGGGTGGCACAGGTCTCCAGCCCAGATTGCCCAGGAGGGTAAGGAGCATGTATCAACCAGTTTCTGCAGAGTGGCAATGAGTGACATCAGCTCGTGGGCTGACCCAGGAGGTCTGTCTTCCTGTCAAGAAGTGATTTTTGAGTCATCGCTGCCTGAAGAACAGCTCAGATTTAGTCAGTTGAACTTGTAAGAAAGCAGGCTGGAAAGATCTGCGCAGCAGGGAGGGGTATAAATTTAGGCCTGAGGCTAGCGGTTATATTTGACATGGTGTAACCTGCCTCAGGAGGAGAATGTCATCGTGCTTAGGACTAGGTCTTGTGCAACTAGACACTAGTGAAATACAGCAGCACAGATGGGTCCTAGAGAACAGCGTGTTCTTTGTAGCATTAACTAGACTCACCGGTAGGGAGCATCTTGCCTGTCCAACATTTCTAATAAACATGTCGCCGCAGTGTCTGTATGCCTGGAAATATTTTGCTTCTGTGGCAGCTTGTGTCCAGAAAACACAGAGGCATTTTACAAATAGGAATGAATTAAGCCTCACAGTCCCCTTTGAGGGAGCACTGTCTGCATTTTGTACACAGGGAGCTCAGACAGAGCAAGGAGCTTGTTCTAGGCCGTGCGGGATGGCTAGGGCAGAGCAAGGCGAGGGTTTCTTGCTTTGCAGTGGGTTTTCATAACCACCCGCTCATCCCTTCCCACAGCAGGGCATCTTTTTTCCTCCTGCCGTGCAGCGGTTCCTGGTCTGTGTCCTCCGTACAGTTCTGGGTGGCTGAAGCCGAAGTCTCCTGGGATAACTGCAGTTTTTCCTAATCTCCTCTCTAACCTCTCCCAGGGACAAGTATCAAGTGTTTGACTCTGCTCCCCGGGGGCTTCTTCGGGTAGAGGAGTTAGAAGATCAGGGGCAGAGCTTGGCCAACGTCTTCATCTTGAGGCTGCTGGAGAATGCAGATGACCGGGAGGCCAGCTACATGCTGAAGGCATCATCCCAGTGAGTACAAGTCACCCCACCAGTGCTCAGCTGGGCTCTCCCCCTACACCCAGGCAGGGGCAGCACCTTGTCTGCGTGGGGAGCAGCTCTCCGGGCTTACCAGGGTCAGGCAGGCAGAGATCCCACTGCTGCAGCTGGGCTGGCCCTACAAGCCCCTCTGCCCAGCATTGCTCTCCCGAAGCCACTTTTGTCCTCTCCTACGGAAACGCACTGGTGAACTAGGCAGATTTCTCTCCTGTATGGTGTATTTGTAGCATCCAGAGTGAAGAATGGACAGGCACTTTGCACTCTGGGACAGAGAGGTCAGAAACCAGCCCCAGCACAGGAGCTCAACTGATTTACAGCCTGCAGCACATGCAGAAAGAAAAAGCAAGCAGGATGTACACTGCGCACGCTCCAGCAGTTCAGCTGGCTCACTCACCAAGATCGACTGCCTGACCAGGCCTGTGGAGCCAAGTGGCTCCTGCTTGTAGGCAAAGGTGGGAGAAGAGGGCGCTTCCTCAGCGCCTTCCACAGCTGATGCCGATCTTGCACAGCCCTTCTGTTACTCGGGGCCTCCTTGTCTCCCTGGATACAGGTTTTTTTGGCTCACTGATTTTTCACTTCAGGCTCCAGCAAGCTCAGACTGGGCAAATGATTCAGTTGCACTAACACAGACCTGATTGTTTCGGAGCTCGGGGCCCACCTTTCTCATTGACCCAAGCCTTACCAGGCCCACATTTTCTAGGCACAGCATCTGGGCTATCATAGGTGTACACATACCACTAGCTAAACAGCTACAAGGGATGACATGCACCCCCAGCTTGATGCTCCTTTGCTGTTAGTAGGCCAGCATTCAGCATCCACATCCCTTAATGAACACCAGCCGCAGCGGGGACCATGTCCTGCTGCAGCCCCAGGGACTGCACCCTGACCCCCCCAGTGCAGTGCAGCACCAGCGTCAGGAAGACAAACCCTCGGCACAGCGAGCAACTGCACTTTCTCTCCAGCCACGTGACTGCAGCTTTACTGTACTGAAAATAGAGATGTCAGTCACATTATGCAGGGCAAACGCACATTTGACGTCTGTGAGACTTTGCTGTGCAGAGAATGATAAACCAGGCCAGGGTTTGCCTCAGCTCAGGGGAGGCAATTGCAGTTCTGTGCTTTTGCATCCTGTCCCATCTTCTAGATGGCCACAGTGAGCGTGTGATCCAGCACATGGCTTGCCAACAGCTCTTGTGTGCTGAAATGTGATGTAGCAACTGCTGAAGGCTACTGTTCCAGAGCTGCAGGGATGATTGGGGCAGTACTGGCACAAACTAGAAAACTGAAGACTTAGAAGAGCTAAGTGGGTGCCAAACAGAGACTGCTGCATCTGTTCCACAGCTCTTGCAAGCGTTGCCTAGCTCTGAACCCATATAGCAATGATGACCTGCGTGGTGGCAGCTTGCAGCTTCTGCCCTGGGTGGGCTCTGCCAGGAGCTGACAGTACATTTAGCCGTGGCTGGTCTCAGGGGCAGGACTGGAGCACAGGCAGGCCCCTCGCAGGCTTGAGAGGAGCTGGGGGCTGGGGGCTAGCTCCAAATAGCCCTGCAAGGAGCTGCGTGGAAGGCCAGTCTGCAAACAGAAGCATGGCAAGAGCTTTGGGTTGATGTCTGTGTGCCAGCCCCTCAGTGCACAGGGCCCTCATCCTGCACGTCTTTGTGGTGTGAGGGGCTGCACTCGACCTGCAGCTGCTTTCCCTGGTCCTTAGCTTCACACGTCAGCCTTGAAACACAAGGTATTCTCAGCCCTGCAGATCAGCCTGCCAGCACTTGTCCTTCACATCTCCCTTTTAGGCCTCTCTTCTCCCAGAAGACACTCTGGTGGCTTTAGATGTGTGTCAAGTTCAGGCATTAAAACTACCGTCTGAGAAGGTGGAAGGCTCTGGCTCCCTCGGGGCTGGCAGCACAGCTGGTCCTCCAGGCAGGAGCTGGAGCCTGTGAAGATGAGCTGCCCCGTTTCCATGATCCCTCAAGGGAGCGCCAGGCCTGGGGCTTCTCCAGCACCTGGGAAGTCTTCACCCTCTTGCTGCAGGCCCAGGTTTTGCCTAACAGCTTGCTGGATCTGGTGACGTGTTCACACGGGTCTCTCCTCTCATCCTCTGCCAAGCGAGCGGTACCCTTCGTATGCTGCAATGTTTGTCTGCAAGCGAATTAATCAGCTCTGCCCTTTAAGTGTTCCCGTACAGCAGCTGCAGGAATAAATGGTTCCTCTAAGTGCTTTTCTCCAGGAAAAACTGTTCCTATTGACCCGGCCCAGCCAGGAGCTGCCTTTGCTGGTTAGAGCTGAGAGAATGCCGGGCCCCCCACCCTGCTGCTGCCTCTCTGAAGCTGTGCTGCTCCCACAAGGGAGATCCTGCTGCTTGTGGGGGCAGCCAGCCTGGTGGCCCTGCAGCATGTGTGACATCCCAACCAGTGTGTGCAAGAGGGAGGCTCAGCATTACTAGTGAGCCCAGGGCCCGGGGGGGGGGGGGGGGGGGGGGGGGGGGAGGGCAGGCAGGAAAGGGCTGTGAAAGAAGGAATTAGGAGCCCAGGGCTGGCTGGCAGGGGAGCTGGGGTCCCTGTGACTGTCTCGTGCTCACAGCCTTGGTTTGTGTCCCCTATCCAGGAGTGAAATGAAACGCTGGATGATTTCACTGGCCCCAAACCGGAGAACCAAGTTTGTTTCATTTACATCCAGACTTGTTGGTAAGAGACACAGCATGGGAGTCAGGAGCTCTTCACCCTACCCCAGGGCGCCTTATTCTGCCCTGAGCTCAGTCCAGTCCCAGGCCTGGGGCCTCTGCTGAAGCTGAACCCTCTCCCTGGGCTCCCTTTGTGTTTCCACCTTTGATGCCCACTTGTCTCTGGGCCTGGCCCTGACCTTGCTCCCCTCCAACGTGGGCTGGGCTGCACCAGCACTCTCCCTCCCACCAAAGCTGCTCACGGGTGGCACTGTGGTGGTGATGTGCACCTGGCTCCCATGCCCACAGAGATGCTCCCCCAGTCCCTGGGGCACCCCTTGGCCTCTGCAGGGTTTCTTACCAGGCCAGAGGGGCCATTTGCAGAGCCTGCGGTGCTCCGCCCACCTGAGCTGTGCTGTGCAGCGGGCTCCATTCCCGGCCTGGCCCTCACTCTCGCCCTGTTCCCTGGCAGACTGCCCGCAGATCCAGTGTGTCCACCCATACGTGGCCCAGCAGCCAGACGAGCTGTCCTTAGAACTGGCTGACGTCCTCAACATCTTGGACAAGACAGATGATGGTACGGGGGACGGGATGGGGATGGGCCGGGAGTCCGTGTGGAAGCGTGGGCATTGCTCTAGGCAGGCGGCTGCCGAGCAGCCAGGAGGAGCCCTCTGGCTAAGGAGAGACCCTGGCATTAGCGTCACAGCCAAGAGGGCTCACAGCAGGAGGAGGGAGTTACAGCTTCCTCCTAACACCTGGCAAATCCAGGTTGTCCTGAGCTGTGGCAGCATTGACACAGCCACCCTGGCACTAGCTGTCGGCCATGGCAGGGCTGGCATGGCCACCCCAGATGTAACCCAGAGCTATTCTTACCTTGATGATGCTTTGCAGCCACCTGGTCCTGGTGTGTGGTGCACACTTGCAGCTGGTGGACTCTCGCATTGGGTATCTGCTGGGGATCGCTCCTGTAGCATCAGAGGCAGTGGAAGGCACTCAGTGGCAGCAACGCCTGCTTTCTGCTGGCAACCCTTGAGCCAGCTGTCCACACACAATGCTGCTCAGGCGAGCAGGCCTCCTTGGCTAGACTGACAAACTGGGTCCGCCCCAGCACAGGGCTCTGAGCAGCTTCCAGAGAGCACTGCCAGCTCCGCAGGCTCTTCCTAGCACAACCGTCCCAGTACAGGAGCAAGGGCCAGGCCTTCCCCATTTATGCCTGTCTCTGTCTCTGTTCAGGCTGGATATTTGGGGAGCGTCTTCACGACCAGGAGAGGGGCTGGTTCCCCAGTTCTATGGGGGAGGAGATCCTGAACCCCAAAATCCGAGCCCAGAACTTGAAGGAGTGTTTCCGGGTGCACAAGTCGGATGACAGTCAGAGAAGGAAACTGGGCAGCAGAAACCGCCAATGACCGCTGGTGTCACCGAGCGCCTGCATTGCCTCTGGGAGAGGAGCAGAGGACAGAGACTGGCAGCTGGGAGGATGGGACAGTGGTGCTGTGGGCCACGGTGCAGGACCTGGTGCGCTGGACCAGGAACCTGTCAACTAACAGATTGCAGTTCCTGGGCTTCCCGTGGCACTGATCCTTTCCTGGAGATCAATGCTTCCAGCTGGCTAAAATAACCCCTTCCAGGTGTTCTGTAAAGCCCCAAAGAGCACGAGCCAAACGGGCACAGCCCAAAGGCCACCGGGTGGCAGCCAGCTGACCCCTGTTCCCCGCGTGCTAGCTGGGGCTGGCTCAGGACACGTGGGGCAGCATGACCGTTGCCCAGTTTGAACACTCCCAGCTCATCGCTACCTTTCAAGTTTGGGGCGCTCCTGAAGCGGCATCTTACAGGGTTGAAACTGAAGCAGAGGAGCTGTTTTACCGCCTCTCACACAGCCCGGCGGCACCAGGCTGGGATAAGCCCCAGGAGCTCCAGCTCCCCAGTCCTGCTGTGAAGCCGCTGGGCCCATTCCCATGGGCAGACCCTCGATCTGCTTCCAGTCAAGCGCTCCAAGATGCTCCATACCAGCCCTGCTCCACCAGCAGCCCAGCCTCGCCAGCCCTGGCCCACATCTCTGACCACCTGATGGCCTCGAAGCACGTCGGGGCCCTGCCCCGTGGCGCACCCGTCTTTCACAGCCAGCATCCCTCCGCAGAGCTGCTGCAGAAGCCTTTCCTGGCTGAGCCAGCACTCACGGTCTCCGCTGCTCCCTGCTGCCGAGGCACAGAGAAAGGTGTCCGTGCCAGCGTGTCCCCGCACACCACCACGTACCACGGGAGCACCAGCAGAGCCAGGCTGCCGTGCAGCAGGCAACTGACCTTACCCCAGGAGCTGTTGTCCCGTGTGCTGTGGGAGGCCCAGCGATCGCTGCCTGCATGCTTGTAACCCATGCCACCCAGCTGCACGTGCAACCTGCACGCGCAAACCCCCTGTACAGGCTCACCTCAGTGTATATACGCAAATCCTCTGTCGCCAGCAGAGCCAGATCGTCACTCCTTCCAGCTGTGGCACTGAGCATCGCATGAAGCCCAGGGCGCAGCACCAAAACCAGCCAGGGGACAGGCCCATAACAGCCGCCTGTTGTTCAACAGTCTCACTCTGAACAGTCCCACACATGGCCGCAGCCGAGGGGCTCTTAGCTACAGGGTGGTCCCGGGCTGCAGCCAGCATCCATCAGGGAAATCAGTTATTTGGCATCTTCCCGTAACGCTGCAAAGAAGGGTCTGCCAGGCGCTGTGCCTGCGCTGCTGTGCGCTCCGACAGTACCGTGGTTGTGCTCAAAAAGGTGACAGAGAGCAGCTGCCTGCCAACGGAGCCACGCACCAGCCATGCGCGGCGCGGAGGAGGGCGGCCATGCCGATGGCAGTGTGGGGAGCAGGCAGGCTGCCGGGGAGCTGCTGGAGGGGGACTGTGGAGCGCTGCGCTGGAGCTGTCCTTGGGCCGCGCGAGGCCCAGGTTACACACGGGGTGTGTGGTGAATAGCCAGACCCAGCCGAGGGAGGGCCGGGGCTGTGGTCAGGGCTGTCCGTACTGTCACCGCAGCCCTGGGACAGCCAGTCCAGTCAGCCCTGCACCCCTCAGACCCAGCTCAATGCCACCATATTAGCGTGACAATAGCCAGCAGGGCTGATCCCCCCGGCCCCCTATAGCAGCCCAGGGACAAGGCCCGGAGCAGCTCGCAGCAGCCGGAGGCTCCTGGCCACCTGCCAGCACCCAGCCCAGAGCTGGGGACCAGGAGGGGACCACAGCCTCCAGCCTGGTGTAGCAGGCTCATTTAACGGGGACACCCCAACTTGCCCCCCCCCAGCAGCACCCCCCAGTCAGCTTTCTGAGTACAACCAAACCCCCAGCTCAGGGCCCAGACCCTGCAGCAGCCACAGGTTTTCTACCACAGAGGAGCTCCAGCTCGAGGAAGTCCTTAAAATTACCTGAGAAATCACCACACCCCAGCTCCTGCAGGTTTGCAGCGCAGCAGCTGGCCCAGCGCCGGGATGTCTCCCATAGCATGGAAATGCTCCCTTACCCACCAGGATCAGCCGTTTCGTTAGTGGAGGGACTCACCCAGGTTTCCCAGCGCCAGGATACTGGTTCCTCGCTGCGTTTCTCCAGGCAAAAAGGGGCTCGGGACTGCCCTGCAGCGTCCCACCACCCACCAAAGCCCTGGGACTCGCTCTGGCCCCTCTGGCTCTGTTGTGACTTTTTAGGACTCCAAACCCTTGGCACAGGCTGTGCCGTTTTCAGGCACCAAGTGGCATCCAGTGTTATTTCCTCAGACCCAGCCCTGCACGCCTCCGTTCCAGTGGTCTCAAGTGTTGTACAGGGCCAGGCCTGGGGCCCATGAGCATGGGCTGGAGCCCTCCCAGCCCCCACCGGGCTGCCTCAGCAAACTGAGGGGAACTTCTTGTTGTCTCGTTTTTCCGTGTGATGAAATGTAGCTGAGCGAGCCAGCGCCAAAGCAACGCGCGTGCATCTTCTTCCTCCCACCCTGCCGACCGCGTGCCTCCTCCCCAGCCCCCCCACCGCGGTGCAATTGGCAGGGGGCAGCTGGCCCAAACACAGGGGGTGGAAGTGGGGCTGAACGTGAACATGGGGTGGGGTAGAGACTGGAGAAGTATTGGGGTGGTTGGTTTACACCAACTGAACAACCCTTCGCACAGGCAGCCCTGCAAGGTGATGCCCAGCACCATTACCGCCACCCATGCTACACCAAGAGGGCCGGTGCCCGCTCAGTGCCACAGGTCCCTCCTGCCTGCGGGGGAACGCAGCCAGCTGTGGTCCAGCTGCCAGGGCTGCGTGCACCCAGAGATCCACACGCTAAGAGCAAAGAGCACTCTGGGGTGCAGCTTTGCTGCCCAGGGCAGAGGCTGGGGTGCCCCTTACCACAGCAGCAACGGGATTCCTCCCCAGGGGGCCCGGGGCAGACAGGGAGCGGGAGCAGCTGAGGGCAGGAGACGGGCTGGTTGTGTTACACAAAAATCTTTTATTGAGTTCAGGAGGCCGAGAACTTTCTCAGCGTGATGACGACCAAGGCCACAAGCACAGATGTACCCAGGAGGGAGGCAATGACAATGGCACCGATAGCTCCGGGCCCCAGCGAGCCTGCAGGGACAGAGAATGAGGTGGCATGAGTTCAGCAGAGCCAGTGGGTTCCAGACAGGAGGGGCCACAGGGGTCACCCCCACACCCAGCTCAGCCCCAGCCACTGGGCCACACTCCCGCCCCAGAGCCCCCTGCACTGGCCACGGTGGCCCTGTTGCCATATCCCCACGCAGTCGAGGCGTGGTCCTGTGTCCCAGCGGCATCAAGCCTGGGGGAGGGGGCTGAAGCCTCCTTAGCCAGCTCCCAGTGACAAGGACAGCTGCCACACAGCAGGTCTTTGGCACTCAGCGTTCCTGTTGACACCCTCACTGAGGGAGCTGCTGCGAAACCGCATCACAACAGGCATTTGCTGCAGCTCAGGAGCCAGGAGAGGCCCGTGCTGCCCGCTCGAAGGGCTCCAGGCAGGCACACCTCCCCTGGGGAGCCCTGCTCGTGCGCGGGGTACCTCCCCTGAGCAGGTGACACGGGTGCTCTTCCCCCCCTGCCAGCAGCAGGCCACCTCTGGTGGCTCCAACACCTCCTGGTGTTGGAGGCGACAGGCCCACACAGAGCGAGGACTGCCCGAGCGCTGCGGCGGTGACCTGTGGGCAGCCCATGGCACAGCCACATACCGTCTCCCGCGTCCAGCCGGTGCAGGTGGGTGGTGTCCTCGGGCTCCAGCTCGGAGGTGTATGGGGGGAAGGCGGTGGTGTCTGAGAGCCGGGCTGTGGTGGTGGCGGCGTCGAAGGGGCCAGCTCCGGAGGGCAGCTCGGGCGGCTCGTTCCAGAGGGTGGGGACAGGGCCCTGCGGGTACTCTGCTGGGAGACAAGCACCCACAGTCACTCACCGGCACGAGCGGCCCCAGCCAGGCTGCTGGTGACAGTTGCAGCTCAGCAGGTCCCTGGGCTCCAGCTGCCTGCCGGGTGCCCCGGGCGGATGGAAGGTGACCCGAGGGCTCAGAAGCCCAGCGGGGCAAGAGTCCTCCTCTGGGAGGGCACCACCACCACAGGATGCCAACACCTGGAGCAGCCAAAGACAATGCGCTTGCCCCGGGGCAAAAGCAGCCTGCCGCAGGCTTCTGGGAGCTCCCCACCACCCTGTGACCTCCGCTCCTGCATGAGCGGGCCCTGCACGAACCCCCACTGCCAGTTTGCTCCTGGATGCCCATGGGACCGGGCTGGGAAGGGGCAGTCACATCCCTGCAACAGGCAGAGGCCACCCAGCCACCTGCACCGGCCAGATTCACAGCACCTCAGGGCCTTTCTGTCCTGCATCACGCACCCCCGCAGCGCAGGGTGCATCACCCACCCACCCCCGCAGCGCAGGGTGCATCACCCACCCACCCCCGCAGCGCAGGGTGCATCACCCACCCACCCCCGCAGCGCAGGGTGCATCACCCACCCACCCCCGCAGCGCAGGGTGCATCACCCACCCACCCCCGCAGCGCAGGGTGCATCACCCACCCACCCCCGCAGCGCAGGGTGCATCACCCACCCACCCCCGCAGCGCAGGGTGCCAGCGGCGCTGGCAGTGTGCAGGACGTGGCTCCCCCAGGCAGGAGCCCCAGAGCCTTGGCTTCCCCCTGCCCCAAGATGAAAGCCGGCCAGGCTCTGTTTGATGTTACCGTTCACCTCCTGTTATTTCTTCCCCCTGTGGGGTCGGGGACCAAACCAGAGAGCCTGCCCTGTCTGCGTGTGGCTGAGCCAAGCGCTCCCTCTCAATGCCCGGCTTGTTCAGGTGGGCCCCGGCAGGAGCAGGAGACATTCCACAGCTCCCTGCTGAAACCACTGGGAATGTTGCACTGGGATGGGGAAAAAATGGGAGGTGGGGGGTGGCTAGGAAAATGAACACCATCCAGCACCAGGGCCCAGCTGAAGCGACACGATGGTTATCAGGGCTGGGAAAGTGGGTGTCAGAGGAGCCAGAGCAAGCAGCCTGAGCCTCCTGGGGCAAGGCACAGGGGTATTCCCAGGCACCCTGGCTCTGGCACAGCATCTCTTGGCACACTGGGGCACTCTAAGACTTGGCCCAGGCTCCACCTGGCCCACCAAGAGCAGTGGCAGCAGCACATCTTGGCAGCAGCCGCCCCAGCATTCAGTAGCTGGAGCCCTCCTTGCCTCCCGCAGGCAGCCAGCACCTCGTAGGAGGAGAGCAAGCTGAAGAATCAACGCTAATGGGCTCCGCCACACTTTGTTTTCCCCGTAGGAGCCCTGCATCAAAAGGAACAGGAGGACCAACACCAAAACACTCACTTTTGCTGCCTGTACAAACCCACCGATAGGGCTCACATCAACGAGCAGTTCCCACCATCCCCGGAGCTATTCGAGGCTGCCTGTGGACTTGGGAACACAACAGCCTTCTGGACTAGTTTTGAAAAGTTCTTTCTACAGCCATAAAAGCTACAGGGTTTTCAGCAAGACAGCTGCCGGGGTTAACCCTGGCCCAGCGAGCAATGACAGAGACCCCGCAGAGCGAGGCCCATGCCAGTTACACCCGCACACCCTGGCCGGCTGGCCCAGCCCGGGGAGCAGCTGGGAGCTGCGGTGAGCACCAACCATCCTCACACGCCTGCTGCATCCGAGGTCACCGCATCGCAGGCAGCATCTCAGCTCCCCAGCAGAGCACACAAGAGCTTTGTGTTCCACAGGAGCTCCCCAGAAACACGTGAGCCCTTCACTGGCACACCCCAGCCTGTTCCACAACACCAACCAGCAAAGCTGGAAACTTGCACCCCATCCAGAGGCTCTTCCAGAAAGTACCATTTCCAGCAGACCGCTCATCCATAAATCCTGTGGTTTAGCTACCAGAGGCCAGAGCAGGAGGGAAATACAGAATTTAGGGGGTGAATGTAGTTGAAACAACAGGGAAAGGAACCAAGCGGAGCTGGGGCTCTAGTTAGCAGCGGTGGCATTAGGAAGCTGTTGGTTTAGGCGCAGACGGAACGTACGTAACACTTTTGAAGCCCCAGTTCCAGGCTGCTTTCGCAAGTGGAGAAACTCCACACAGAAGAGCTACACTCCAGCTACGACCTTCCTAACTGTGTCAACACCAGCCGGGCCAGCACCAACACTGCAGCCGTTCCCATCTGGCAAGAGAACCCCACGCTGGAGGACGCCGTTGTTGCATTTCCCAAGAATGTTTTTCTCTCCAAGCCAAAGGAGCTGGGTGGACCCCTCGCATCTGACCGGGGGAAAGGCGTTAGCTGAGATGATCTGTAACAGATACGGGCACCGTCCAGGGAGGCTGCGGGACCTGGACAGGGTCTTCCCAACTCCCTGTTCTCCAGAGGGCTGAGGCGGAAGCGCTACCCCTTCCAACCATTCTGTAAAGGGTTTTTTTCTAACCAGACCCACAGGTCCCAGAAAGTCTCTCTTGTTCCCGGTGCATCTAATTCCTGAAAAATTTACTGCCGCTCTCTAAGCTCTGTGCCCTGCTTATTTTTGATAGCCAAGTAAAGAGGAAACAGACTAATTTGTTTATGATCTCAGTGAGTTTTAAGACCTGGATAGAGTCCTGGATGGCTTCTAGATCGGTATTTGGTTAATTCCCCTCATCTGATTAAAACACGCTTTCAGTTCACCCTCAGAGAAAGGGCAGAGTGTGCTAAACATGCGCTTTCTGTCCCGAGTTCCTGCGGTTTTACCTCAGCGGCGCTTCAACCAAGGGAAACACAACTCCTTTCAGCTGGCTCTAGCACCTCGCTCACAGGAGCTGCCAGCCCAGCAGCAGCCACGCACACGCATAAAGTGAAATACCCGCATCTGAGCGTCACCAAGAGCCGGGGCTTGCTGCTGCGCCTCCTCTGCGGTTCCTGCACCTTGGTGCTGCTGGAGCAGATGCCCTGCAGCAGGCAGATGGGGCAGGGGGACACAAACCCAAACGCAAGCCCCAGCCCCAGTGAGAGCTGCCGGCAGGCAGGGCACTCCGCAGCACACTGCTGCAGCCCGGCGACGTGCCTGTTTGTAACAGGCGCTGCTCTTTCCAAGACTCACCTTTGATTTTCCCTCCTAAACTAACAGCTCGTGTCCTCACACGCCTCCATTCCTCCCTGTCTGAGAAGCTCAACCACCCACCCAACTATCCCCTCATATCCAGCCGGTGTCTTTAACAACCAGGAGCCACACCTGCCCCCCCTGCAGCACCCTGACAGAGCAGCTTTAAATGCCACACTCCCACTTCAGTCCTCCAGTAAAAGCAAGACAGGTGAGGGCCAACAGCAGAGCCTGTGCCAAATGCCAAAACCCAGCATACCCCCACACCCCATTAATAAGTGGGGTTTTTTTTACCCCATTTCCAATTAATTATTTGGAAATATTTATTGGAAATAAATATATATAAAAAATAAAACACCAATTAATATCTCACATGTCTGACTGCCTCTCCCAGTCCCTGTTGGATACAGCCCCACCAGCCAGGCTCCAGGCGCAGGTGTGGCACCCGATCGCGGAGGTGGCTCTGTGCTGCTGCTCTTTGGTGTGACACCTGCAAGTCCCTCTCCCTCCTGGGCCCAGTTTCTCTAAGCAGCAGACCGGGACTCTTAAGGATCATCTGCAAGAGAAGCAGCAGCAGCAGCAGGGTGGCCAGGCTGCCCACACGGTTACTGTCACCCTGACTGCAATGAGGGGAACGCAGTCTGTGTGCAGGGGCCTCCACAGCCCTGGGGCAGGGCACGGCACTTTTGACTTGCAGAAAAAACCCAAACAGCTGCAGCCTCAAGTGAGGGGGTGCAACCAAGGGTTGGAAACCAACTATCAAAGGTGAAGTAGCACATGGTTTTCCTGTTCACCCAAGAACTTTGTAGAAATAACTACCAAGAAACACGCTCAAAACATCATCCATCACAAGACCACATCTTTTAAGATGTTTAACATCTGGGTGAGAGCCATGCATTAGCTGTGCTGGCATCAGCCTCAGGACCAGTAGCCCTATCACCAGGAAAACCCACCCGGTGCACTCAGGTGGTTTGTTTGCCCCTGAGCAACCCACGAGGGGCAGCAGGCGGACACGTGGTGGGGCTACCCAGCTGCTGGCACACACGGGTGATCCCACCACTGCCAAGGCTTCGTGCCTTGGTGCCAGGTGCTCTGAAGGGAGAGAAACCTTGACCCCATGGCACCAACCAGCTCTCCCCAGAGTAAATCCCGTCTCAGCACCAGAGCACAGACTGAGAGCAACTGTTGCTCCACAGACTAACAGTGAAATCCACTTGGTAAAAAATACAGTTTGAGAGCGCTTAAGACCTGGAATAATCTTAGTTACTGGGCAGAAACTGAACCTGAAAAAAATGGACTAGAAGTATTCCAGTGTTGTGCAGCGTCAGGTGAAGGATGGCACCTCCTCCTTCCCATGTGCTGACACCTCAAATTGCCTTATTTTAGGGAAATATCTATGCCCCGCTGTGTCTTCTCCCTCTCTCCAGTAAGGGTTAGTTACAACCAAGGCCAAGAAAAGGAAAGAGAACACTGGAGCTCCTACACTATAAAGCAGGGGTCCTCAAACTACAGCCCGCGGGCCAGATACGGCCCCCAGTATTTACAGAACCGCCCGACCCCCACCCCCCGCCAGGGGCTGGGGCAGAGGGGGGGAAACCAAGCAGCCGCAGATGACTGCCTGCCACTTCACCTGCGCGCCGGCCCCCTGGTTAAAAAGTTTGAGGACCCCTGCTATAAAGTAATACACAGTGAGTTTTCTGAACGATGCAGGGACCCAGCAGGAGTTCAGCGGCATGGGCCGTAGCGAGACCTAGAAGGGATGACGCCAAAGGCAACTTGATGAAACCACTATTTCCACACTTGGTGAGAAGGTGGGGTGAGCTGCTAGTACAGTGACATGGTAACCAGTGCCCCAGATACGCGGTGGCTGAAGGGTCTCCACAAGCAATTGCTCCTGAGGATGCCAACCCAATCTGAAGGATCTTTCGAGATACCCCCCGAACAACCAGAACCTCTCCACAGACAGGCTGCAAGACCTCAAGGCAGGCAGATGTGGCCACTTAACATCTTCATCCCCGGAGTCTGCTCACCAGTGGCCATACTCTTCCTCGTACAAGCTGGTTTCAGCACCTCATCTTCCTCACTCTCCACCTCACACCCAGTAACCTTAGCTGGAAGTGTCAGTGATTTACACAGAGTGTTGGTGCAGGGCAAGGCTGAGTAGTGATCTACGAAGACTTGCTGTAAGTCTTGATAGACCTGTTGGAACAACCACATCTTTTTAAGAAATTTGCCTGACAAAACCTATTTACTACTTCTCATGTTCTAGTACTTGAACTTTAGAAACTTCCTAATCATCTTTTATCCTCCGGTTGTTGAGAATGAAGACACAAGTTGCTACAGAAAGACTGTCCTTGGGCAAGGTCTTCTCCTGTATGATTTCCTTTAGCACAGCATCTCCTGCTCTGCTGCTTTTTCCCCCTCTATGCACTCTGACGTGCTTTGCAGTGCATTTCCACATGAGCTCAAAACAAGGAAATTCATGACCCTGCAACACAGTTTAGATACCAAATATATACATGATTCAGAAGCAAAAGCCTTGCAAAGGCTTCTTACTGACTTGCACTTCACTTGGAGCATTGAATCATCATATGAATTGAAACTGGCTTTGCTAATAAAAATAAAAAAAATCAATTCTTCACAATCCTCCCGTGCTCCTGGCCTACACACCACTTGGGTTTGGAGAAAGCAGAAGTGGATAAGATTTGGGTGCACAGGAAAATTCTCGACCTGGCTGTTCCCTGTTGCACCTAGATGATCTAGACAAGGAGGGTTAAAGGCTCAGTGGGTTGTTTCTCCATCTTTGACAAATAGGATATTGTGAAGAGCTCATTAACTCAGAGAAGTCCACGCTTTCTCCAGTCACAAAGCCCTGACCATGCTGCCCAGGAAACCAGAGTGGCTGGGCAGGAAGCCAGATGAAGGTGCACAACCCACCAGCACCCCAAAAGTGCTCTGACTGCTGCACCCAGATGGGAACCTCAGCTGCCAGCAAGATCCTTCATGTCTCGCTGAACTCCTGAGCACTTACCAGAGGCTTTTGGTCCTAGGTAGCTCTGAGTCCCCACTGTGATAAAATTAAATCCAACGAGGAAGGGAAGACTCCTTCTGAATCTGGAGTCTGCGTGGCCAACATCAGCTGCAGCCCTCTCCAGGGCAGGCTCCGCTTCTGCCCACCGTGAAGGGCTTTGCTACGGGAAGTACGAGGTGCTGAGACAGGAGAGCAGGGGCTGGGTGAACTCCGAGGCCGGCAACGGGCTGTCCAGCCCCAGGTGGCTGCAGCAGGCACAGGGCCAGGGCAGGGATGAAAAGAGGCCTTCACGGGGAACACAAAGGGCAGCCTGTGATGGGCGAGCGCTGGGAGCTCGAGTGCGGAGCAGCATGGAGCGCTGCGGTTCTGATGAATGTTAAACAAACTTGTTTACAGAAAGGCAGGGCTGCATGTGTATGCCTGGAGACCAGAGGGCTGTCTGTGCGCCCTTCCCTTCTTTGTCTGCACAGGGCAGGAAGTTTCCTTTTCTAACGGGGTGAAAAAGCAGAAAAAATTCCACAGTGCACTAACAGCCCCAGTGCTGGGGTAGGTAACTCCACCACTCCTAATGCAGCAGAAACTCATTCTGCTGGGATGGCTTACCCAACAGGCTGGCTGGTTCCCTCGGGTCCTGCACTGACGTAGCCGAGAACAACAAACTTCTCAGAGGCCTCTAAAACGCCACAGGGAAAGCACGGAGTCTGTCCTATACCCCAGGATCCAAACGTTCACATTCATCAGTACAAAGCTCTACAAGAGCTACTGGCCTCACTGCCCGAGCGCAAGGCACCCAGTAAAGGAACCAACTGGGAGTATTTCACAGGAGCAAAGTGACACAGAGAGGCAGTGACAGGTACAAACCATAGCTGCAACACCAAGCCGAGAGCAAGTACAGGTGAAGTTGGCAAGGCAGGGGGCAGAGCAAATGTGCACCAGCTGCTGGAAACTTCAGGTAGTGCAGATGAAAATCCTAGCTCAGAGCGGAGCAAGTAAAAATTTTCAGTGGCAATTAATCACTTTCTGCAGAGTGAAATACTGTTAAGAACAGACCTTACCTGGTTGTGGGAAAGAGCACTGCCACCACTTCTGGGAGCATGAGCAAGCTACAGACTGAAACTGCACAGTGTTCCACTATATTAAAACCAAAGGTCAGGGTTTGAGAAGGAAAACATCCACTTTTCAGTGCTCGTTTCTTAGTTACTTTAAAGGTTTCCTGGCAAGAAAAAGTGTCCTGCAAGGGAGGATCCGTGGGGGGAAATACCAGCTACAGTTTTGCACCCACAGACGTTTGAGCTAGGCACAGTAATAAATTCCCCTACCCGTACGAAAGCTCCTTTGAAAAGAAGTAATTTCAACTGCTAGACAGTTGGCCAGGATCTCCCTGCTAGGCAAGATGCTCAGAACAAACTGGGAGTGAACTGTGATCCAGCCTTTCTCCAGGTCTTGGAAGGCAGGACAGGAATTCAGGAAAACAAGCGCTGTGTTCTGGCCCATTATCCGGCCCGTGCCACCCCTCAGCCTCTCCACTCACAGAGGCTCTGAGGGACCAGCTCCCCACCGCAGCCCCCACCCACATGCTGAGCCCGTCTCTGGGGTCGGTTGGAAGCCTGTTTTCCCTCATTTGTAGCACCCACCCCAGACCAGGCAGCCTTCAAGCCCACCGTGCCCGCGGCTCCCCTCGCCCAGCGCTGCCATTATAATAAAGGGATTTCTAACCAGCTCCTTAAAACGTGGTGCCCCACAGAGCGGACGTCTCGCTGACCCTGAGCCCCATCACCTCCCTGAACTCGAGCCTGAGCCACCACGCACCGTCCCAGTGCCGCCGGCTCCCAGCACAGCTCAGGCACACGCAGCTTTTGACCGAGCTGAACGTTTCCAGAGCGCTTCCCTGTTCCTTACAGCAGCTGCTGTGAAGCGCTCTGCCGTAGCAGAAAGCATAGAAGGAACCAGAAACTGGCACACACGCTTTAGCCAGAGAAAAATGTTTCTTTTCAGAACTGTAACTTCTTCCTGCCATCAAAAGCTGACAGCCAGATGGCCCTGCCAGCTGCTGAGCGCTCCATCCACCGCTGACTGATCTGCCTACTGATCTACTGCCACTAACGCTCATGTAGGTGCTACTGCTCTTCTGCTTAGGAAAAATTATGAAGGATTTCCTCAGTTTTCTCCATTTTCCCCAACAGAAACTTGGTCTCAGGGTGGAGAATGTATTCTTACTCGCCACCAGCCACCGATCCCAAAGCTAGTTTCCATTAATCAATTATAATTCAATAAATACATAGGGATATTTTTTAAGGAAGGGAGAGGAGATACTGCAAGGAGAGGAAAGAGAGAGGCAGGTTAGTAAAAGATCTCCCAGGCTTTTGGGCTATGAAGGCAAACAGAGCTCCTTACCTGCCAGCACAGCAGGAACCAAGGTGCCGCACAGCATTAGCAGGACCAGGTGAAGGACTCTGTGGCAGGTCATGGCTTCCCTCAGGAAAAGCGTCAGCAGGAATTCTTAAAGCTCTTCAAAGTACGATACAACTTGGAAATTTCACTGGTGTAATAAAAATTTTGTCCGGTTGGGTCAAAAAAAAAAAACCCAAAAAACACACCACCAAAAGAATTTCCTTCACAACAGCAAGTGGACAGAGCGAGTGCAAAGCCCAGCACTCTCTCCCTCGCAGAGCACACCTCCTCCCAGGCAGCTCCACCCTCTCAAATTTGTGCCTAAAACCCCACAGGCAGCCCAGCCCAGCCGTTAGGCATCCGTCACCCTGCCAGGCCAGCGCACACACCAGCAGTTGTTGGCGAGCCCTTCCCAGAGGACGCGGGGATGCTCCTGGAATGCCTTCCTCCGTCCAGCCAAGAACACAGGAGCCATTGGGGCAGCTAACCCCCAAACCAGGCAGCCCGTGCCAGGGCCCCGCTCCTCGGTGGGCAGGGTGGTGGGGCTTTTGCCAGGGTGGGCACCGCAAAGAACAAGGGCCTCAAACTTTGTGAGGCCAAAACGCTCTGAAACAGCGCCAGAGCGGCCCCACGGCACCCCTGCTTTCTGGGTGCAGTACTCAGAGCCAGATCGGGAGCAGTGTGCGGTCTCCGCTGGCAGAACCGCCCGTTAAGATCTTGTGAGTCTTCCAAGGCGAGTCACCTTTGTCAGGCAAGGCCAGCATCCTCCTCGGATCCAACCTGCACACCCCCTGCCTCCTCCTGCAACCTCTGCCACTCTGTCCCTTCCCTCCAAGTGGGCTCGTGAAAAGTTCCCAGCAGAGAAAACCGAGGCTTGTTTCAGGTCACATTTGCACCAACAAGAGACTTGGGAAAGGATGAAGCGTTTAAAGGTGGGAACACTCCAGCTTACTGTCAGAGGACAGAAGAACTTAATTAGGATTATTTTTTTTTTTTAAGTTAACGTGAGGTGAAATACTTCACCGTTTGCATTCAGAAAAAGGTGTAATCAAGTATATAAACACCCCCAACGTCAGTTCCTTACACTCTGAAAATACGACACGAGTAGTTTTGTCCTGAATTTCAGATTTTTCTGCTAAAAGTTCTCTTTGGTTTTTGGCTTCCTCTGACAGGCAGATACAACTCAGGTGCCCTTTTAAATCATTCTGCTTGCTGCTTTGCAAAAGAATTTGCCTGGCTGCCAGGGGAAGCAGGAAAAATGAAGGAAAAACGAAGAGGGCTGAGCACCATCCCTGCAATGAAATGGCAAGTGAGGAAGCACCCTGCTGGAATGCGCTCAGAAGAAACCTCAGACATCTCTAACACCAAACTTGACATCATCCGTCAAACTTGGATCAAAGCCCCATCAGCCTTCCCGGTTCACATTCTGTCTGAGAAGAACCCGGAAGTGCATAAATATGTAAAAAATATATAAAAAAGCTGTAGCTCCTATTTTTCCCCCATCACTATTGATCCAAATGACCTTCACTATAGAAACGGGCCCTGTCTGTCACAGAAGGCGACACGGCAGTCACCTGAGCACGCAACTGAACACACCAGTATCTTACCTTTGTACTAAACACAGAAGCCAGAATATTAAAATATTAAGAACAACATCTTCCCCACTGGTCCGTTACCTACAGACTCTCAGAAGCCAAGCAAGGTCCTCAGGATTCGACAAATTATTGCACATTTTCCCTGCTTGCATTTCTGCATTTTCATTCAGCGATCGATGAATTGTTCCTTTCCTGCTCCCCAGCTGAGCTGGAAACTAACAGGGTTTTGCTTATTTGTTACACAGTATGGAGTAGTCCAAAATTAGCTTGTAGAAATTAGATCATATCATTAAAAAACAGAAAGTACTTATGAACCAGACATTATGCACTAAAAAAAAAAGTTATTAAAACAAACTCAAATTATCAGCCTAAACATGTACTGTTCTCTCCAAGACACCAGCTAAACACGATGCAAAGCTATTGTGTAAGTTAGCTCTTAAGAGTATACTGACTTCATATGCTTTGCAGTCATATGAATGGCAGAAAGACATTTACCATTGAGTTTTACTGGGATTTTCCACACAAAAACAACCAGCAAGTAGGAAAAAAAAAAAAAGGAAAATAAGATTTTGTCTAAAAAGGGAAGCCTACAAGTTGTCCATGTGGACTTTACACTGAGGGGAGAAATAAAACCTTTCATTTAGGGAAGGGAACTGGACTGGGTGGGGTGGTTACCAACTGGCAAAAAAGGGCTCCATGGCCAAGTGTTTGTATTAACAGAAAACCAGCCGCAGCTTGATCTCTCCTGCATAAACAACACAAGCATGAATGCACGTGTTTTGGGGGGCTGGAAATTAAAGCTTTCTTGTCAGAATTTTCCAATCTCAACTTACTGGTGTTTATTTTTGAACTCTAAAATTATCAAGTAGAAAAAACCCACCGGTATTCCTCACCAGGGAAGAAATAAAGCAGCAGTTGTTGTTCCACATCCTGTGTATTTGCTTGTTGTTGCTTGATGAAAACTGATGCAAGTCGAGTTTTGGGTCAGTTTTAGCACCAGGAATTATCTCAAAACTCAGCTTTGACAAAAAGCAAGCAGAAAGTTTTCTCTCAGATATAATACAACCAGGTTTTATTTAAGTTCTCTCTTTCCCCCCCCCACACTGGCAAAAGTTCAGAGGGAGTTTAAAGTTTTGTAAACATTTTAACTACCCCTCTTCCCCCTTTTATGAATTTACAAAGCAAAGGAGACAGGGAGACCAGATTTGCAACAGTTCCAAGTCTCTCCATGCTATTGGATCCAAAAACTATATACAAGTCTGCAGCAGTCTCTGTATAGTTACTGTACATGTTTGGGGGCAGGGGGAAGAGAGAGGAGGAGGAGGAGGAGGGGAAGGTGACCCCAAAAAATGAATAAACCAAACGAAATAAAATCCAAAGCCAAACTGCTCTTGAGCGACTCGAACTGTTTTCTTTAGGCAGTGATGACAGAAGAACAGACCCCTTTATACAACTCCACCAAAACGGTAGCACATCTCCCTTCGCAGGTTGTAACCCTCTGGGAATGGGAGATGGGACCGGGGGGGGGGGAAACTAAGTGCATTTGGCAGTTTTCATTTTCTTTTTTTTTTGTGGTGTGTGCGCGTGGGTGGATGGAGGAGAGAAGATGGTGTTAATCTTTCGGTGAGAGCAGAAGGTTACGATTCCATAAATACTTAAGGACTATGGATCCCAGTGAAGGTGCGTGAAGCAGTTGAAGGTGTAGGAGATAAGCAGGGCCGTCATTGCACATAGCTTCGCCCTCAACAGTCTCTCTTCATGACAAAAGGGCATCTCTGCGTGTTAACCTAAGCACTGCTCAAAATGACAACTACCTAAGACTGCTGGGGTACATATATCTGAAAGCCAGTGTTTGCCCTCACCAGAGACTGAAGATCCACACGGTAAAGATCCTACTGTCTCTTAAACGAGACAAATTTGCAGGAAAAGAGCTCAAAATAAACTGGTCCTAACCCTCCGAAGGTAGCATTTAAGGGATAAATTCAACCCGACAGAAGAGACGCCACCCCCCACCTTCTTCCCAGAGCAAAAGTCCCCACGTGTCCAGGAAGGCTGGAGTATGCTGACAGGGAACTCCTCCAGCTTCAGCATCACCACCTAATGAAGACAGACTCGAGCTTTCCCTCCAAAAATAATGTGCTGAGAAGGGCTGGCAGGGGGTGTGCAACTTCAAACCAACCCAAGCTAAACTGCGCCCACCACCGCCCCTCTCCTGCTGTTGCCAGTTCTAAAGTTAGCTTATGAATGCAACTCCTGGCTTGGGAGAGCACCTCTTGCCCTGATGGAGCACGGAAGTCAGTATCTGTGTGGCATTTTGGTTTTGACCAACATCTGTTAACCACAAACTCTCTCTCTCTCTCTCTCTCTCCATGACTGCACATGTTGGATGTGGTACAAGTAACCAGGAGAGGGAAGCAATGGTTTGCAGAATCCCAATTGATATTTTTTTTTTTCCAGGTATGTCAGCAGAAGAAATCACAGCACAGTGAAAGCTTGCTGCCCAAATCAGCCTTGCTGTGAACGAATCCTATCTCCCACCCTCCCAGGACTCTGAACAAAGTCCACTTGACTCTAGGCTGACAGTAGGAACAATGCCTGTGCAGTCCTGGGCAGAAAGCATTTGCTGGGGCTGGAGGAAGCAGCCTGAGATGATTGATTCTGTGATTCACTGCGAGGTGAAGAAGAACGCATGGTGGAGAGTACTGTGTCCAAAATGGAGAATCCATGGTTAACAGATGCAGGAAAAGCCAGTTGATTTGCACATGCTCAGTAGTCTTCCAAAGTCTCTATTTCTCCCATATTGAGCCGCTCCGATGAGGCATTCACTGAAAACCCTGTAAATCAAAAAGGACTTACGTTAAGAATCTGGACACGGTATAGTGTATTCGATGCAATACATCTGTTACATACATGTGCAGTAGCATGTGTAAAACAGGATGAATAACATGTGTCAAATAAAAACCTCAAGGGGAAATTCAGTAAGGCTAGAGATAGAATTACCCAAACTGTTTGGGTTTTTCCTTAATAAATCAAAGATAATCAATTGTGTGTTTAGATAAGTATCACTTGATCTTGAAAAACCGATCAGCAGACGACTGGTTTCAATTTTCATTTAAAAGATAGCATCTGCCGAGCTAGCACGAGGCACATCTAGGCCCAGTGGCAATGTGGCTCAACAGCATCTTGGAAGGGAGCATGTTTGAGTCAACTGGTACTTGGAAGTCCCTGTCAACCCCATACTTACATGGTCCAAAAGATCATGTATATTTTGTGAACTTGAAATCCAGGTGTGGAATCACGCTCAACACTTCAGGGAGTGTGAGCAATTCTACCCCTTAAAGTGTAAATACATGTACTTATGAAATCTAATGGCAATTCCATGTACTTCCATGATTTTTTTTTACATTCTATCTCAGAAGTACAACATGAAAATGTACAGAGTTACACAGGGTTATGCAGATGGCTCAAGATGCACCTCAACTTCTACCCAGCCTTTTAACCGTAGAGTGCTGAGGACATGATGCACATGAGAAAAGTGCAAGAAAAAGCAAATCTTTTCTATAAGAAAAAAAAAATCCAATGTATCAACCTGCAACTTTCCTAATCAAATCCAATTTTTTTTACGCTTGTACCAACTCCATATGGAGTATGAGAAAAAGGAAAGCTGTCCTGCATAAGGCTACTAAATACAAACCTGAAGGCTTGCTCGGTGCTAGAAAACAAATGGCTTTTCACAGTCATTATCTTCAGCAGATAAAAAGTGCTGTGTTTGGTAGGTGTAAGAAAATTGTTCTGGCTCCCTCTCGTGGCAGTATGTTACCTAAGAGGTTTTGGAATGACTGGAATAGAGTGTACTGATTTTTAAGAAGCTGCATGTACTTCCCTTAGTTGCAAGTTCTTAATTGTATTTAGTGACCACTTCACATTACATAAGCAGGTTTTAAAACTATTCAGCTGAAGGCCCAGGTCAGGTTCACTGGACTGACAGCTGGGATGACAGAAGTCAGGACCCCACTGAAAAGTTCAGTATATATCAACACAAAAATCATTGATTTAATTTGAAGAGTATTGATTTTAGAATAAAAAGGAAGATAAAAAACAAATTAAGGACTCTGTAGGGCCTTGAAGCAGTGGCTTCCAGGTGGTTAATACCAGGCTGCTTTACACAAATATGAGCCAGCAGCACCAGAACAACAAATACTGGCCCAGTGCAGTGCCCTAGTTTTCTTTTTATCCCACACAGCACAAATGTGGACACATTTATTCTACAAGAATACTATAGCAATGCATTACATCCCACAATGCTCAGTACTCATGTACTTAACACAATGCCCTCATATCTTAAAGGCCACTTTAAAGAAACCTTTCTGTCGGTGCTAAAGGGGCTGGTTAATTTTTATGTGAGGATGGTAATTAAGACAGAGAATAAGCAAATATAAATAAGTAAAAAAAGGACTACTAACAATGTCATCTCAATGCCTCCAAATGAAAACTATTGACTTCATTTTGACATTTTTTTTTCCCCCACAAGATCTTTGCTATCTTCTCTGAATGAGAGTGGTTAGCTCATGTGAAAAGGTAGGAAGGAATAAAGGCAAGCCTCAAGAAGCTGCTCCTCATGAAGAAACAGAAAATACGCTTTTCTTAAAAGCATGAATTAACATTAATTCCATAAAATAGGCACAGGTCAACTCAAAAAAGTAAATGCAGTTTGAATAACATCCCTGAACTACTTAAAGGTTTCCAGGTAATAAACAAGGTATTGAAGAGGCCTTTTCGCAAGGCACAGTTTGATAGAAGTTTTCCATGAAACCAATACAGAATTTTTAGAATCATTAAATAATAATACTGAAGCAAATTCTAAAGACACTTCAACAACTACCTCTTCCGCTCAATGGAAATACTGAATTTGAAGGTTGACAAGAATTCTATACTCCACAAGACTTTTCCCAAATTAAACATTCATCTCCAAAAATTAAAACTGACCTAACAAGCTGGGATCTGCACGAACCATTTTCTGTTTCTTCTTTTTCTTCCCACTCTGCCCAACCTCAAAATTGGGTTGCTGGTTGTTGCTCTGATTGGTCTGAAAGACCGAATGTAGCGAACTGTGGTTCATCCCCCACACTGAATCCTAGAAAACAAAGTACAAGATTAAAGTGCCATTAAGTTTGGTTTATTTATATTGAAAACATTCAGAGAGCCTGAAGCACTTTCTACATCATGTGTGGCAGCACTAACCACTGATGATGCAGCCACCCAGCACCGCTGCATCCTACCTCACCTTTCTAAAGCACATTCTGAATCAGCATGCCAAGACACTATTTGATGGACAGTCGGCCTCAACTGTTCGTTATACAGGAAACTTGATTTTGCAGTAAATATTTGAAACCTACTTTATTCTCTGCATTTCACATGACCTGTAAAATCCTGCTCATCCTCCTGCCAGTCCAGCAGAAATGCAGCCTCTTCCGACAAATATAGTCTCTACACTCTAAGGCCCATAGTGAGCAGGATTTACCTGTTGCTGCTGCTGTTGCCGTTGCTGACTGGCTTTCTGTTTGGCACGGCGCTCAAGAAACTGCTTGGCAAACTCCTTGGCCTCAGGAGTATCTCCGAGATAGGCTCTGATGTAATCATGGACCTCATAGGGAGACTCTACTTCCTTCAGGAAAGAAACAAACGTGGGAACTGCAAGAAGAAAGCAGACCGTGAGGGAAGGCATGTTGATATGTGAATGCATGCATTCAATAAACACAAACTTTGCATTTTGTTTCAAATATTTGCTGATCTAGTTGCCATGGCAAACAGCGTGCCCATCCAAGTTCCCTATAGTAAAGCCCTGCCATGCAATGCTTCATCTGTTCTGCAGTCACAGCTAGGGTAAGAAAGCCAGCTAATGTGATGAGAAGGAAAAATAAACTGACAATCCTAAAGGGTACACCAGCCCACCAACTTTAGCCACTGCCAGCTTTAATGCTCAAATTTAATGCCAGGCCAAAGTGGAAAATAGTCTTTTTTACAGCTGCCATCAGTACAATCTCCTTCTGGCTGAAGCACAATAGTGCTCCATCCACAGTGGCTGACCTAGCAGGCAAGCACCTGAAATGCAACGGTTAGCTCACCTGCAAGCCTCCTTTACCATCTTTTTTTCCTTAGACCAACTTTGCTGCACTGAGTTTTATTTTACATGGAGAAGGGCAAAGCAAACCACAAGCCAGGAAGACACCGCGACAACAGGCTGCCACCTGCGGCACAAAGCAGCCTTGGAAACATGGAAGCTCACTGTGGCACTGCAGGGCCACAGCCTGTCCTCAGACACAAGATGCAGCTGGTTAGTACATCACAGATGAGGCCAACAAGTCACTTGTATCTTTCCTCTGAGAGGAGGGAAGCTGTGGCACTGCAGTTGTGTGAGGTGTGATCCTGGCTCTTGGGGCAGCACCTGTTCCCCACTCAGGTTCAGGGGCCCCCACAGAAGCACAGCCGTGCAGCGTGCAGAAGCTGGAGCACACAGATTTGCACAGGCCCACACTGGAGGCAGTAAGATGCCTGTAGTGCTTTGGTACAAGAAGGTATCTCAAGACTGGGCATTCCTCTAGGTGCCCTCCAGCAGAATTAGTACAAACCCCAACCTTTTTCACACCAAAAACCGCTTTGCACAGAGGCGTAAGATAATTTGGCTTGCTCTTCGAAGTGAACTGGATCCTCATCTGTCTGCCTGATAAATGCTTCCATGACCACCACAAATCCTCAGCAGAGCACTGGGTGACAGACTTTAACACTGTTTCCAATCCCCACAGATTTTCTACAGTTAGCCCAACAGAAACCATGGAGAGGACGATGCAGCGGGTTCTTTGGACCACTATTTAATGATGCCATTTTGCTGAACACACATTGATGTCATTACTCTCCCTCAGAACTATCCTGCCAGGAAGTAAACTGGATATTCTATTTTCAGTGGATCATTTACATTCCTCCCCACCACTTACCATCTAAGTTGTTGGCTGTGTTGAGTGCATGAAGCATCTGTTCACACCACTGAGTGAATCCATCCTGGGCTTTATTAACCCCCTGGAACAATTTCAACAGCTTCTCCTCTTCTTCCACTTTCTTGTTTTGTCTGCTTGTAATACCTACAGATTTACTGAGGTAAAGAGAAAACAAAAAATTACCAGACTAATCAACAGTACAGTATACAGTACAGTGTTAAAAGACTTGCTAGTTTACAAGATGCAAACACTGCTTAAGAACTAACTAATTTTCTAGGTAGATGACGAAAATAAATTGTGAATGGTCACCTATTAGCTATTTTTGTTGTCAAAACAGATCCTGAGTGACACAGAAAAAAAGGAAAACACATGAAGATGTTACAACTTCTAAGCGATCATCTCAGGAGTGGTAGCCTTTCTTTGCAAAAGCTCCTTCCCCAAGTCCTACCTGAGGCTGGCATTGCTTTTATTTTTATTGGTCGAGTTACGAGGTCCCACTTCCTTCACTGCATCATCCCAGAAACCCATGTTTGAGTTTTTGGTATCAGCATTACTCCAGATGCTACTGACTAGGTCAGATGCCCACTGGTTGCTGGGATTAGTGTTTAGGGAGCCCCACACTGAATTCCCAATGCTGGTGTGCAGGTTAGAGTGCTGCGGAAACAAAACAAAGAGATCCTGGTTATTAGCACCAGTCCTGGCAGAAGAGGAACGAACAGACATGGAGAACTTGTCAGGTATTGTTTCCCTCCACATAGTGATTAAATAAACACCATACATACCGTGGTATTTCTGACTCTGTTCGGCTGCTGGTGCTGCTGTTGCTGCTGTTTCTGCATCTGCCTTGCCTCTTCCTGCTGTATCTCCAGCAGTGACTTGGCGGTGCCTGTTGGTTTGGTGACATTACCCCAGCCTGACAATTTCTGCTGCTGTTGCTGCTGCTGCTGCTGAAGGGCCTTCATTAGTTCACGCTGCTGACGCCTTTGCTGTTGCATGCAAGACAAAAGGTGCTGGTCCATACTTTCGGAAGATCACTGCTATTCAAAAATCTAGCTGGGAAACTGGTTTTAAACTGGTTTTGCTCTTCTAGAGGGGTCTGGCTGACCTATTATTTTTTGAGCCATTACAGTTCCTCCAAAAAAGGAAGATACTAAGTAACCAGTAGATACAAACTTGTTTATTAGCCTAGCACAGATTAAGTTTGTCAAGTCATGACTGCAGCCAGCAAAGCATTTAAAGTCTTGGAGGAATACCTTCTCTCCTACCATCATTTGTTTGTTGCCCCATCCCCCCGTCCCCACCTGCCAACTGCCCTGGCCTTATGCCTATCTTCAAACATACCAGAGTTATGTTGTTCTGTGAACATATCATACCCCTAGGGTTAAAAGGGTACATTTTCCCCTCCTTTCAGATACTTGTATTAAGCAGCTACAAAAGTTTTCAAACTTACTGAACCTATGCCTGAAAGACAAGAGTTTTACTTGTGTTACACTATTTCAGAAAACACTGCTCATCCTCACCATTCCTTCTAATAACTTAACAGTTAAGCAGTCACAGTTCAGTCAATCCCAACAATTTACACTCTGTTACTGTTATATTCACCTCTTCTCGAAGCTGCCGTTCTCGTTCTTCTTCTAATTTCTGGATTTCTGCCAATGACAGTGTGGTCTGGGACTGACAAGCTCCTGAATTTGATTGCTGACCCCATGTTGAAGATGAAGGGAGCTGGGCAAAAACCCCACATCATTAGGAATTACAAAATGTGTTAAGAGAATACCGAAGTATAATCATGAAAAATCAGTTTAAGCCCAGGGGAAAAGAAAGGCCACCTTTAAAGTTTAACAGAACACCGGGAAGAATAAAATGGTAATAATGAAGTATAAAAAAGGTATTAAGTATAAACTTTCAAAGTCGCTTTAAATTGCCCTCTAACATATCATAGTCTCAAAGACAGTGTATCAAGAGTAACCTAACACATCCCTGACTGGAAAAGAGCAATCAATTTTGCTTTCAAAGACTTCAGGAACTCCAAGCTTTAGAAACTTTGCACTGGCCCTTGCTCATTGCAGCAGAAAAAGCATCTGTATTAATCTGTGAATCCCTTTCCAGTAGGCTTCTATCGACCGAACCGTTTTCTTTTATATCTTACATCCTCCCCTTGTTTCTCCCATCACCTTCACCATCAAGTATTTACCCTCTTCCCTCTCCAGATAGTTCATCCGTCCCTGCTCTGTTCAAGCTAGTCTAGACAACCCTGAATCCAGCTGTGGTTTTACTTAATAGACTGAAGGAGGAAGTCAAACTGTAGGGAACACATTACCTTCATTTGTGCAAGTTGCTGCTGTTGCTGCTGCTGCTGCAGCCGTCGTAAAGCCTCCTGCTGCTGCTGCCTCTGTCTCATTATTTCTTTCTGGCGCTGGAGTTCCAGCTCCTTGCGCTTTCGCTCTTCTTCTTCAAGCCGCTGTCTGGCTGCCTCTTCTTCCATGCGTAGCCGACTTTCCTCAAGTCGCCGTTGAGCTTCCTCCTCTTCACGTGCCCACTTGGCAGCCTCCTCTTCCTTCCCAGGACAAAGAGAAGTAAAGTCTAAGTTGACTTAAAAAAAATCAACATTACTCCTACTTTGTGATAGTACATTCTGACAGAACAGAACCTTTGTATCTAATCAGTGCTGTTTAGGTTGTTCATTTACTTTTACATTTCTCAGGCAAGAAAGCCCAATAACATAGTTTATAACCCCTAAAGATACAAGCTCCCCATTGCACCACCAAGGAACTTCACAGAGAATGCCATCTCCCTAGCTCAGGCTAGCTAATTTCATACCACTTCCCTTCCAGGAATTCTGCACCTTTCAGTCTGAGCTTCCATCTCCTTAAACTACTTATAATCAAGTACCACTACACTTTCAGTGAAATAAAACTAATAAAAAGAGAAGATGCTTTGACATGAAAGAAGAAAGCAGGTGACAGACTGTTTACTATTGTTACTTAGCAATACAGTTGCAAAGGAAAAGATGCTTCTGCTAACAAAGGAGATGATGACTGTATGGTGAGACAGAAATGGTGATAAATGTCTTGTGAGGGACAGCTGTGAAAAAGGATTTTAAAATAATAACTGGCAATCCTGAAATGGACCTCGAAGTTAATGTGAAGCCAATCACGTTTTAAGATCAATTTGATTTATGGACCGTGACATTATCAATTAAGGGGCTGGAAGCTCAAGTTCCCCAATACTGACTTCTGATACTGACCCTGAGGAAACAAAACTGGTAATAGTAAGACAAGTAAACTGTGGCAGTGAGGATACTCTTGGCATAGTACAGACCGACTGGCAAAACTGATAGTCTCAGATGATGTAGAAGATAACAGTTCTACAGTAAAGGGCTCAGAGAGTGACAATTCAAAACAAACTATTATTCTGGTACTGTGCTCTACCCTTCTTTTGAAGAAAGGAGCAGAAATACCATGCTGCAAAGCCATTCTTAAGGCTCGAGCATGAAAGAAAACACTCCTTCAACACAAACCTTTTCCAAAGGCCAGACTGGATTCTGATTATTTCATCTGAAATCAGGATGCATGTAAACAACCTATTTTTCATTCACTTGACACTGTCTACAAGCTTTGCTTTCTTCCACCAAAACTGATTGTCTCCAGGCATAGATTCAAGTTTCAAAGCTTGTTCATTGTGGCAGCCTCTCTAATGAAATGTAATAGGTCCCTTTTCACCTGTTTACGAATTAACTCCTCTCGCTGCCGCCTTTCCTCCTCTTCTCTTCTTCTCTCTTCCAATCTTCTAAGTGCTTCCTCCTGTTGTTGCCGCTCCTCTTCCTCCCGCTGCCGCCTTAGTGCAATTTCCTGCTCTCGTTGTCGCCTCAGGGCTTCCTCCTGGAGTTGGGAACAAAATGTCAATCTATAAATGCCATTTTATTGACGCACTGCATCAGAACACAGACTACAACATGATCTGGCCAGATAAATGGCCTCAAGAAAAGCTCCATAGCTCCAAGCTATGCACTACCAAATCAACTGTATTGAACACTACAGACCCACATATTACATTTTTGGATGGAATGTGCATCTCATACTCAATTACTTCAATGAAAAGAACACACACATGAAATCGTTGCCTATCTTTTGATGTTAAAAAGAATGGTGTTGAGAATGAAAGCAAAAGGTGAGACTCTTTCCAATAAGTACTAACTGTACTTGAACAGATATATGTATTTTATTGTGTGGGTATCATTAATCCTCTTTTTTTTTTTTTTCTTTTTTGAATGTCAGCTATAAGCTGGAAGTTTCCCTACTTATAGGAGTTTCTAAACACTGACTACTCAAGTGTACTACAAAACTCAAACCACATCTCCAGACAGCAGAAATAAGCTGAAGGAGCCCAGTGCACTTAAGGACATAAACCTTTGGAAGCCTCGGAGATGTGGAATGGCTTTGACGGGGCTATTCCTAAGCTATTTAAATATCATGGGCAACAAAAGGTCTCTTTGAAGGCTTTGATTTTGGGCTATCCCTACACTATTTAAATAGCTTCCAATAAATTATGTTTTGCTTTCCAAGTATTTATTTACTTAACTCAAAAATAAAATACCAGCACCCTTTCCTACTGCTCTGAAAACCAACACAAACAGAAATTTTTCCATTCTGTTACATGGTTTTTTGGAGGAGTGGGGCACAACTGGCCTTTGGCTGGCTTCATGTGTATTGTTAAATGGGAGCACATCTGTGCAATTTTTCCCCCAGTTCTGACTTTCTGTTGCATAAAATAGCCTTGTCTTTTGCTGCCTTTTCTGATCTCTGAAGTCCAGCAACTGTGTAACTGTCAAGGCCACCCTGCTGTTCAACCCTTCTATTCTCTCCACTTTCTGACTTGTCCTACCAGCTCAACCTGAAGATCCTACTTTTTGGACACAAACTTTAAGCTTTCATAAATATTTTCCTTTTGAACAGTCAGTACTGTGCCATCGTACTCTTAATTTTTATAAGCAATACATTATTCACAAGATGAAGGAAGACTAATTGTGCAGCATGAATATAAATTTTGAACTCTGGTAAATCAAGAAGTTAATCCTGAAATCTAAGAATCTTTTACTAAATTTGATACCAAACCTTCATCTACACACAGCATAGATAAACTGCAATACAGTTCACTGAACAACTGAACCAAGTTTCTCTGACAACGGCTTCAGACATCTACAGTATAACTGTCAGTAGACAGAACATCTTTTAGAAGCAATCCTATGGCATTGAAGAGCAGCTGGCTGCAAGCCAAGAAGTAATTCATATGCCTGTATATCGCTTAAGTGGTTTAGGACTAATGTAAGTGCAATAAGTGGAAGTTTTATTTCCACTAGCTGGAAATTCAACAGTAGCCTGTGAGTCATTTTCTCATTAATCAGGTACTTGATTTGCATATTCACAAAAGCTTCAGGCACCACATGCAACACCTAGACCATTTTTGTAACTTAGGCTTGTAACTGTATTAATTGGACACACGCAGTCAAGTCACAGTAATGAAGTGTCCCCAATACAAGTGCTGAAAAATTTCTGCTTGTTGTTTCTTTTACTGAAAAGTCTATGAGGAGGCTGGAGGTGTGCCAGTTTGGTTTGACTAGAGACCACACACCAGGATCTCTGCTCAGGATGCCTAGCTGCCAGCCAGGCTGTGGGGGGATGTTTGGCACTAGTCACTGGCATAACACGTAGTACGTGAGAAAAAAACAGTCACAAAGTCCTCCCAAACGACAGCAGTTCATTGACATCTCTGCCCTACTTTCCCTTCGGGAAATGAGGCTAGAATTGTCATTAATAAAGCTCTAGGGATCTCCTTCTTGCTCAGGCATGCCAGAAGAGACACTGATGAATGACAGCAATTTAAAAAAACAGACTTCTCTCCCCTAGAGAACTAAAGATGAACAGTGTTGTACCAACATGAGGAAAAAAAAATCTGCAAGATTATGAAAAGCTGGGAACCACGTGGCTGATGCAATTCTTTTTTCCTACTCTTCACAGCTATAGAAAAAGTTGTCTTAATATTTGCTTCTGTATCTTCTTATTATTCAATGTTTTTGTTTGAGCATGTGACCAAAAACATTCAAAGCTCTCCAGCTTTCTGCCACTGACTTGTATGGAAAAAAGACTCATTCCTTTGGCTCTTACTGCTCCCATATTCATGGCTTCCTGCTCCACGAGAATCCCAATATTCTTTAGCATCTTTTCCAGTAATTGTTTTCAAGGACACATATCTTTCTGTACAGACAACTTACTTGAGATCTTTCAAAATATCTTATTGCAATATTGTCATATTGCAGAAAATCCTTAAGTAGCAATCCCCATTACAATAGACTCTGGATTCTTGAACAAAATATTATAGAATTTTTTGCAGTTAGTAACATCTCCAATTCTGCTTGTCTATATTACTAGAGTTTACAAATCTTTTTGTTTTGTGGGTATCATCTTTGAACCAGGCACTTTAAAACAAGCACTAAAGATATATTCAGAGAAAACAATTATTAGCTAATTATTAAACCTCAAATTTTGTTCCTGAAAGCAATCAAATCATTACAAAGCAGAAGATATCAGACCAGAAACAAAAAAAGAAATACAGGAACTACACAAGCTGGACATTACTGTTTGCAATTCTACAGTGCAAGTAATTGATGAAAACTATTAACAGAACTGGATTCAACATTTGGTATGACATTTCATCCTACAGAATTGAATTTCTATGAGTTATTTTTTTTATTTAGAATTCACCATCAACAGCGTATTTACTAACCTTATATACTAGTCTTTTATGCAGTATTACATCAAAAGCCTTCCTGAAGTCCAGGCAGATTAAGTCTACTGCTTCACCCCTCTCAGCTCTCACTGTCATCTCCTCAAAAGAAGTTAATCAAATTTGTTAAGCATCATCTCCTCTGTATAAATCCATGCTAATAAATCAGTTCATCCCTGATTCTACAATGCCTTCCAGTACAGAAGTCAGATTCAAATATTAGACCAGTTTTTTTTTAAATACAGAATACAATATTATTTTTTCTTTCCAGAGAAGAGCTAAAACTCTGTTACCTTTTCAAGACATTACTGCTCAGAATTAAGCATTGTCGCAATTATTCCATCAATAATGAACTAAGATATCTGCTGTTACTGCTTTTCAACCCCATTCTGCTTCCTCCTTGTAAATAATTATTTCCCATGACATCTCAGAAAGGGAGTCAGATTGTTTACTGTACAAATCCAAAGTGGACAAAAACCTCTGGAATTTAATGGACATTTCTAAGATGTTATACACAGTAGCAAAACTGTTAGTCTGAAAACAAACAACCCAAGTCTATTTATTTGAAGCCACCATGGATGACACACATTGAGTTACCAGGTGATCAGCTGAAAAATTAAGTCATTATTGAAACAGATCTAAAGCAACTCAACTCAAAAGTTAAACTTCTGAGTATATTATTGCTTTAATGCTACAGTGAAGCTTAAACTCGAGCTTCCACTGTATACCATAATGACTTGCTGTACACAAAAGTAGATACAGTAGAAAGGAGCCATTTATTTATAGATTTGATTCTTAAAGATACCATGAAAGCTAACCACATATCATGCTGCAGTCTATTAAAATAGATCTTCAGTGACAAAACCCAAACACTGCGTGAACTGAGGTCTATGACTAACTTAGAAATAAAAGTAAAGATTCTACTAGAGGCTTCCTCAGAAGTGTCTGACCCTTAAACCAGGAAATACACTTACAATTGCCCACCTAAGCACATAGAAAATATTATAAAGGACAAAATTATTTATGAATGCCTATTATTCATGTGCTACTTCACAAGGCATTTATTAACTCCTTAGTGAACAACCTCAACAATGTGCTTGCCCTTAACCTTCACATGCAGAGTGAAAACTAACTTTCACTGTCTTTCCCTCCTACAACACTTGAGGAACAGATGTAAGCTAGAAACATCAAGCTAGTAATACCTCCATTGTATATTCTTGTAAGATTAAGAACATACTACATATCCAACATTCATTCTCCTACTTTGACACAGATCACAATTAATTTTAACAAGTCTGTTCATCCAAACTACATCCCTTCCTTTCCTATCAACTCAGGAAAATAAAGCTGGTAAGATTCTACAACACAATCCAGATAATCACTTATTCAAAAAGATTATTTACTAATCTTTTACTAAGTTTAAAAGCAGGGGAAAAAATAAGCTAAATGTTACATCCATTTTCTCCAGTGAATCACTCTCTATATTCAGTTGTTTCAAACAGCTGCTCAAGCTCCAGTCTACTCCAGAACATACCCTTACCAAAACACTAGACTCCATAAATGGTGAATAAAGATTAAACATACAATAACTGGGCAACTAACTGAAGTCTAATATCGACACTAAGCAGCTGGGAGGATATTTCACATGGAATAAAGCCTCTCAGCTCACAAACAGGAACCTATCTCAAAGTGAATCATCAATGCAGTCTGAGATGTGGGCTATCTGGGCTCTCAAACTGAAAATCAAGAACAAAAGAAGAATAATTTCATATACTCACATGAAAAATATTAAAACTGTCTCCATACACACCTACCAAAGATTAATCAGACCCCACAGGACTCTTAAAAGTGAGTTTTATAAAGTATTAAAATTAATTAGAGATTAACTACATTGAGGAAACTCACTTGCTTCCTGCGGGCCAGTTCTTCTTCTTCCCGTCGTTTCCTCTCATCTTCCTGCTGCCTCCTAAGTAGCTCTTCTTGTTGCCTCCGAAGCTCCTCCTGCCTTTTCCTCTCCTCTTCCTCTCGTTTGGCCCTCATTTCCACTTCTCTCCTCTCTTGCTCTAGCTACAATTCACATAAAACTATACTCAGATGCAGGTAACGTATTCCTACACCAGTTCTTAGGGCAGCTCTGCTGAGATTATAGTAACAACATAACAGATGAAGCCTCTGACAGATGCTCTCCCTTATTGCAATTTTACCTATCAGCTGGCTGCCTACTGGGGTCAGATTCCTGAAATAGCCTAGAACAATTTCTGACAATTTCTGTTCTGTAACAAACACCAGTTCTCTAGTCAGTCTTTCTACATCAGCTCCTCAAAATAACCTCTGACTTTAGAAGCTAGTAGCGAGTTGCTTTGCAGACATAAAATAATCAGTTTCAGGAAATGTACAGAATCATACAGGTTCAAACTTACAAAAATAATTTAATACTAGAGTAAGTGTGAAACAACCCTGACCAACAGGACTCTTATGATTTCCCAAACAACTCCAGTAAAAAGATGCCAGGATTAAGAGAACAACTACCTGCTCCTACTCAGGGTTTGGCATGACAGCTCATGATGATCCCATTTTAAAATAGAGGTGGCTAGCAAAGAGTTTTTAATTACAAGTGTAAAACACATAACCAGTACTTTAGAGGTCAGTAGTACCTCCACAGCAATTGTTTCCAAACAGCAGTCCACAAGGATTTCGTAACTGGTTTCTCCAACCCCCTATTCTCTTTATAGTGTTTTCCATGAAAATCTGATCAAAAAATCATACAGAGTGGCCTAAAGATTGAAGGGCTAATAGTCTTCCATTGGCTCAAGAAACAGTTACATTGCAGAACAGCAATCCCGACTTCTTACAGTACAAAACAGTTTCTGACCTTTGCAGCTTTGGCCTTCTCGAGCTGCTGAAGTTGTTCTAGAGCTGGTCCCTGAGCTGCAGTATCAATGGGGAGATCCCAGACACTGCTTCCTTCCCAGACTAGACAGTGAAGAAAACAAACATTGACAAGCAAAAGTAAGCACATCAACAAAAAACAACTGAAAGGGGAAAACCCTGCGTATGCCGTTACGTTTTAAGAAATAAAACCGTAACACATTAGTCTCAGTCAGTAGAGGGCCACCTTATCTTCCTATAGAACAGCGTTTGTCCATTAGTGAAGCAAGGCTGGGTTTCCTACAAAATTCTACACAAAAACCAGCTATTCAGACTCTTCCCATCAGAGCAGAATGCCTTTAAAATACAACACTCAATCCCTCTGAATCAAGATTTCCCATAACCATCCGCAAAATTACCATCATCTTCACAGCTCTCAAATGGAGTTTAAACTGCAAGGCAAAGTAGGCTGAACCAGTTAAAAAATACTGATGCAGGAATAATTCCCCCTAGTGTCAAAAAGGGAGCAATCATCTCAAAGATGCTGGCTCTTAATCCATGAACTTTTCTCATCCGATCTGACACATGCTAAGCATCTTACCTGTAGGCTGTGAAGCTGACTGAAGTTCCCATATTGAGCCAGTGTCTGGCACTGACACAGACCTTGTAACAGGTGGCATCATGTTCTGTTCAGATATTCTGTAATACCAACAGGAAGAGTCAACATGCCACTTCCAGGGAGAGGAGTGCTCTGAACACGCATGAGATTCAGTAACTTGTAACATACTCCTTTCCTTCCACACCTCTATTTAAAACAAAAATACGATGTGGACAACACTAGCTGCTTGCAGAGTTCTTGCTCATCTCACCCCTGCCACCAAGTTAAGGGCTAAGCCAGCTACTGCTACAGTTTTGCATTTGCCGCTCACAGGCTACTTTGAAGAACAAGCATCTAGTATTGCAGAACTCAATCGGCAAAGCCATTCTGTTACCAGCACAACAGATCTGTCAAACAGGTATGATTTCAACTATAAAATTCTTCCTTGACATTTTCATAGACATTCTCCAAGGTAAAGGCTGCATATATAAAGTAGTATTCTACATCCTGTAACGTTTCATATTCACACAGCCTTTAAAATATGTAATGCTCAAATATGAGTAACCTTGAATAGGACAGGACCACTCACAAAATTATGATAATCATTATATTCAACTTAAAGAGTACAGGAAGAATGGAATTCAGTTCAAGTCTGGGCTAACTCACCTCATCTTCAGGGCCTGGAATTGTTGCAAGAGAATAGCGAGCTGCTGCTGCTGCTGGGATGAGAGGGCTGCCTTTTGCTGCTGAGCCAGCATCTGTGCATATTGTTGTCTTCAAAAGAGAAGCAGAGAATCACTGGTATTTGTTCACTTGCTTATTTATATAATGCCCAAGTTGCAGAAGTTGTGCATAGGTTCACTCTCTGGGACTAATGCCCACTGACCTGTACAACGTACATGCTAAATACTATAGGGAACCACAGAATGGGGCCTTGGAAAGAATCAAAATAGAAGAATACAACAAATTGGCCCACATAAACAAAACCAAATTTCTCTTCACCCTCAACTATGTCAACTGATTATTGCTGTCCAATGTTTCTAAGCTGTGCAACACTACTTCCCTTTTTCTATAAATTACAGACTGCTCGAATTCATCTGGCTTTGACAACTGCCTACCTACACAAAACCATCTCTTCCCCAGCATGTTAAGGTATCCCCTAGCAGAGGGGCAGGCTCTTGCCTTATCAAGTCATAAGCTGACAATCAGTATTCAAAAACCATTTGGCACACACTTTCAAGACCCCTTGAACAAGTAATCCGATTGCTTTCTTTTCACCAAGCTCCTACAAAATAAGTTTTTTAGGAACTGTCCAGAACTGAACAACTGACAACTTTGGCAAGATGGATGACATACTGCTTTCTCCAGCAGTTACCTTCCACTGATCTCTGAAAAGCTGAGCAAGCAGACCAAAAGCTCTGCCTTCTCCATTTGCAGTTCAAAAGATGTGTAGCCTTCCCTTGACTCCAGAAACATCACAATAAGGACAGCTGGGATTCAGTTTGATCATAATGACTACCTATGTATCAGGTCTCACCAAAGCAGCTATGCACAACACCAAAAAACACCCTGAAAAGAGTGCCTGAGGTAGCCACACTCTGTCCTAATCCTGTAGGCTATCGAGCCTCTGGTGTTTGTGGAAGCAGGCTACTGCTGGTGGAGGTGAAGCACTCCCAGCCCACTGCCCAAGGAAACAACGACAAGAAGCTGAACCCAGATGATTAAAAATGCAGAGCAGAACACAGCCACTGGAAGATCTCTGGGACAGGCAGTCTTACTGTATTAAAAGATGCTGATACTGGAGGTGCTGCATTTGGATCAGGGCCAACTCTTGTTGTCTAGTCAGCCGTTCTTGGTCCAGCTCGCCCTATGTTTAGGGATAAAAAATTCTATATTAATAACATATAATAGCATATTTCAAATGCAGGCAATGTTAAGAGTTGCATTCTGAACTGAAGAGACAAAGAAAACAGAAAAATGCCTAGACAGAGACCAATATTTACAAAGCTTGGAGTACAGTGACTGTGAAATACACAGCACTTGTATGTATCACAGAACAAAGCCTTCCAGCCACAGACACGGCAAACCAAATATTTTTACACTGAGTATCTTTTCTCCTCTTAAAAAGGTATTTTAAGAGAGTTCAGCTTTGGTGCTTGGAATACCTGCAAGTCCAAGACAGAGCAGTTGACAAGTAAGTAATTCCATTTCTATTTGTTACAGGACTATTTGAATACTGTAATTGTCACATAATTACCAGATGTGGAAGAGGTGCTGGACCTGGAGTGAAGGGAACCCTGCCCCACATTTTCATGATGTCTCCAAGCGGCTGGAAAGTCTCATCACAGGCTCTCTTAACCAACAGTGACATAGTGAAGTATCCGGCCTGGAACCACTCTGCCATCTCCTGATTACTGAAAGGACCTGAAATAACATCAATCAATACACACAGGGGGAAGGGGAAGTAAGGCAAAGTTGAGCATACTGGAAACAAAGAGCATGGGTGCTTGCTAAAGTAACACAGTACTTTAGTATCAGGCATTCCTGTCCGCCTCATCCATTTGGCTGGACAGACGGTACACTCAAGGCTGGAGTGCCAGTGCACATACCTAGATTGTTACATTGGCTACCACATTCCCCCAGACAGTCTTTAATGAAAAGTACATGACTGCTTTTACCATGCACTGGAGGGAGATGAGTCAGCTTCAAGATGGAAGTGAAGCCACAGTGGTGTGGAGCTTGGTTGAGCTAATACATGCCCTGCCTTCCAGAAAAGCTTGCTACTTCAGGCTCAGCATCCGATTGACAACACCTGCGATTTCCAGTTTGGACCTCAGCAGCATCCACTAGCTGACAGTGCTAAAAGCACAAGTGCTCCTTTCCTAACATCTACCACACAGATTATTAAACAATCTTATTAGCCTGTTTAAACTCTTGCCTTCAAATCAGAGAAATTGGTTTTATAGTTTTCCTTCCAGAACTCAGCAGATGAGCAGATCCACCTCTGAGCAGACCATTAGATTATTTAAGATAACAAGGAAACCAGTTTCTCTTTTTTCTCAAGAAGCTACACACTCTTCCCTCTCTTCCTCTTTTTCCTGAGAAAGATTTCAGTCGCTCCCTTCAAAGAAGCACTCCTACACTAATTTTACATATTCAAATGGACACAAAGCTAGTATAAACAAACCAGATTATTTAACAAAGAACCACATAAATAAAAAGTTTTGCAAAAATATCTTCTGGAAAGCAAGAATGTTGTGTACTTATTGCCTTCTCTTTTAAGAAGTATCTCGAGATGCTAATTCCTTCCAGAGAGGTATCCCAAGAAAGTATTACGTGGGAGTGTCTACTTCTGGAGGTCAAGGAAGTACTCCAATAAGAACCTGTTAGGATTGTCACTGAGCAATAAACACCCAGCAGCAACCAACATACAGTTTCAAACACACTGAACAAATAACAATGCTTTATAGTTAACATCCTTCAAAGGGGTGAGAAGAAAACCCTAAAGATGTGAAATACCTGCAGACAAGAGACTGGGACAGGTCCCACAAATCCTGTTTAGAGTTCATAGCTGAGGAAGTTACACTAAACAGCGTTAGCAGCTACTACTTAGCAAAGTACAGCCAGTACGGAACTCACTGCCTCATTACTTTTTTGGGAGGCAGCTAAGCAGCTGCTAAAACAGAGCCCCAAGACCTCCAAAAGAAAAGTACCTTCTGAAAGCAAAGATGCAAGTATCTATACAAAAGGCCTATTCCAACTTTCACTGCATGAAAACCAATTGAGATTTCTCAGCAAAAACTGCAAACATGGAACAGTTGATAGTATATGAACTAATAATGCACTGGCTGCAAGCGCAATTTAAATTGAGATCACACACAAGCACTGGCTTGTGAAAAATAGTTTCCTCTTTGCTCTAGATTCTAAACAAGTTAACCTTCCCTGTATACTCAATGTCTTCAGGCTGAGACTAGAAAACAGACTTCAGTGTTTCTCACAGATTCTTCAACAAGCTATGGAATGAATGGTCATATTCTTGTTTTGTTTCTACAATTAGCTGGAAATCTGATAAATACTAGCATGAAAAACATTTTAGTCTAACCTCAATTTACAGAAACACGAAATGATGGCTAACCTTAACCAAAATAAAGTATAATTCTGGACATCAGGCATGCTGAGCTGATGGAGCAGTGATGAGTAGATCTATTTTTAAAATCTAATTCTAGAGTGGCAAACTCCCTGTACGGTTTTTGTAACAACAAGCATCAGTTATCTGTTGGTGGTAACTCTGTGAACTAACAGTCTGTGAAGCAAAGAGGAAGTGTAAAGGGCACAGACCTACCCTGAATTTCTCCTTGTGGATCTTTGTAGTACCACTTCTGCATGGCTTCATGGAACAATGGCATAGAGGAACCCTTTGCTCTGTGCTCTTGAATTTTTGCCGCTAGTCTTTCATCATCAAGGGCACTGTCCTGCAAGTACGCCACCATTTTCTCTGCTTGCTGCAGGAGACATCAAAATGAGCAAGGAATACAAGAGTTAGATGTGTGCTTACAGATTTGAAAATGAGTGCACCAAATACAACAACCTTGTACTACCCAGTGCTCAGTCTACCACCTTATCAGAATCCTGAATAAGCATTCACCTGCTTAAATAAAGCTTTCAAACAACTTGCCAAGGTCTCACAGTATCACGGTGAAAACCAAAACAGGTATGGGAACACCAGCAGGAAAAACGCTCAATATTCCAGCAGTCACTAAACCCTCTTGAACGCAGTCTGTACATAATTTATGTATTTGTTAACTTTTTTAAAAAACATATAGGGCATACCGGTTTATGGTTTCTCAAGGCAAATGGTAAGGCTACTTGACAGTGGTCACAAGCACTAGGATCTTTTAACAATGGGTACAGTACCCTTATTCAGAAAAATACTACATAGGCTTTAATTCTTAAAAATATAATGGAGGAAAGAAAAGTAGCTTTTAGTATACATTGTGAAGTGTAATGTTTCAGCTGCACTTCTGTTTTTATGAGCTTTAAGTATTTTTTGCATTCTACATTACTCCAGTCTCATCATTGTCAACAACAAAGGAATTTGAGAAATGTTACCTGCTCCAGATGTTTGAGGCCCTCTTCATCATCTGGATCAGTAGGAATGTTGCCCATGCCTGGAGCAGCTGTGACAGGTGTCTGAACCGGACGCAGAGCAGGATTTGAATTGGAAACAGGAGGAGAAAGATGAGCAGGAGAAGCTGTGTCTGCAGAAATCTGCGACAAGGGTTGAGCAACAGAAGCCAAATCTAAAGAAAAATGTTAAAATTAGTTCATTCTCTTTAACGTACATGAAAATGACTTAAGAACTTACTGTAGAAAACATTCAACAGCTCAAAGCTGGCACCAAAGCAGAAGTATTTTCAGATCTTCCTGTATGTATCACACATTGGTACTGTGTACAGCACAGGCACCCAACAACTTCAAGCAACAAACATTTTAGTCCAAACAGTGTGGAATTCAGCACACTTTAGCATATCCCATTCCCTGGCCACATACATTTGTCCAGACTGACCTGCTCTAGCACATGTAGAGCTGTACCAGTGAGGTACATCCAAAATTAGCTCACACTTTTCTAGACTGTGTTGCAGTGTGAAGTACCAGTGCACTGTAACTATTTGAGATGGCATATCCAACAAATTCTCTATTTACAGACCAGTTGGTGAATTCCAGCTTTTCATCACCATAATCCAGTCCTTGCCTCTTAACAGAGACCAAGACTAATCGCAATGAGTAATGGAAACTTACTAATTATATTTATCAAGTTTATTACCTTCCCCTCTGCTGGACATTTTGGCTGGTGGTGTATTCTCTGTTCTATTCTCTTTATCTTCTGTTTTTTCTGTTCTTTCTGGCACAGACTCTTCCTTCCTTTCAAAAAGGCTTGTCTGCAGTGGGTCTGGAGGCTGGGATTTTGGCGGGGTATCTGACCTGGCAGCCGGTGAAGATGTTTGGACTGCTTCTTCCACTGCTTCTGTAACATTGCATGGTTCTATGTAACTGAATTAACAGAAATTATATACTGCAGCATAGAACAGATGGATGAGAAGTCCCCCTTACCTGCCACTACTCTATCTGTTTTCTCCCCCTCTTTCTTGGTGGTCTTTTCATGATCTTTGGCTTCTTCATTGTGGCTCCCTTCAGAGTCTGATCTTTCTTCCCCTTCTTCCACAGGTCGGAAGTCCATCTCCTGTTCCTCAGGGATCGGCTCCTTCTGCACCTTCTACAATGTCAACATAATTATCCATAATCCACCCAATGTAACAGGACATTTACTCAAAGTGAACAAAGGGCCCAAGACAGCTTTTCACCTTTAAAGAGAGAAACGCCCCCGAGGAGTCAAATGTTCCCATTTCTTCTTCTGCATCTTCTAAGCACCACTCAGGGAGACTGTCCCTGTCGTCATCCATGCTGCCACTCCCACACCGTACTCGTCGATAACCCCGTTCATCATCTCGTTCCCGGAAATCAAATTCAAACCTCCGTCGTCGCTCCATGTGTTCTCGCCAGCCTGCAGAACGAGGGCCGTCTAAGGCAGGGGGAAAGTAACTTTACAAGACAGTCCCGGGGGTAGTAGCTTACTTGGCAGGGTGAAGGGGTGGGTGAAGAGATCACAAACAGTGACAGAAATTCAGAAAGCCCCTACAGGATACAAACCACTGATGAACAGACATCTCAAAAGGACAAGGTAAAGAAAAGGAGTGTCTTACCATCAACCAGGAGACTTACAAATATTGTCCACTGTATATCTTCACATTATAAATTTCATGATAAGCATTAAAAAAACCCAACATGTAAGGCTAAGAAAGCTGGGCTGCATAATTTACAACATGCTGGAGCACCAAAATCAGAGAAGCAACACCAGGATGCTGATTGAATTTATCAGCCGTCCATCATCAGCTTTGATTTTTTCTTTGGCATCTTTGTAAGAGTTTATATTTTCTTTTAGGCTATCTGCAGAAGTCGCATCCTGAACAAACCACCCATGCTTTTATCCTCTTGTCCTCAGAGACACTTTTGTGCATTTATGCAAGAAGTGGATTGATGACTGTTCAAATACCTTTGAAAGTACTGTTAAGTCTCTTGAAAAAGTCATTACAAAAAAAGTAAATTTTTAGCCATGGAATACCAAAACATGGAAGGACAGTAAGAAAAGAGGAAAAACTTCCCAAATTAAATTAAAAATTTAATTTCACTTTTCTTTCTAATCCATTCAGAAGACATCTTCATTCAGCCAAACTTAAAATCCTGACTACAATAATGTTATTTAAACTGTAAAAAACCTGCTGTTAAGGAAAAACTGCAAGTGAAAGGATTGTGAATAGCTTTACATCCGACAGAAGCCATCTTTACCAGAAAGGTGCAATGCAAAAATGAAAGCACCTTAGTCTTTAGTGCTTTTAGTGGTGACTGCATTCTTTTCTGAAGGAAAAAAAAAAATTTTGTCTTAATTTGTGCAATCAGTGCAGTCTCACAGTTTATCAAATGGCTACCAAAAAAATCACAGTGAAGAAAACACTGTCCTCTATTCAATTTGCTTCATGTGAATGAGGAACACTTCCACATCAAACCTAATACCTTAAGTATTAATATTAACCATGCAAAAATCCACCTTTGTCTCACAAATACAGGAAATGTAAAACAACCTCCTTCTAGAAACACTATGAACTTTAAGATTGTATTTTAAGACGGAAACACAAAAGGTTTCACTTTAACAAGGCCTTCACTATACCATATGTGTGCATTTGCAAATAATTCCACTGTGTAGCTTAAACTGTGCTTCTAGTTATGCCACGGAAACAAGTAAGTGAAATTTTTGGTACGCAAAACTGTCAAATCAGTGTTCCAAGGCAACCTTTTTAATGTCATTAAGGAAAGACATAAGGTACAGTAAGCTTGCACTTATCCCATCTTTTCTGTCTGCTTTAAAGTAGTTCTTAACATCTTAGGCCTGTTATGTCAACATCTTGTTCATCAATAACTTCTCAAAAAATATGTAAGCAAAGACAAAGGCTCGCTAAAGATGCACTAATGGGGCGAGTACTCCAGAGAGCTCAAGTACACTTTTAGACACTTAAGATTCAGCTGGACAGGGTGCTGGGCCATCTTGCTGGACCATGCTTTCGCCAAGGTTGGACTAGATGATCCTTGAGGTACCCTCCAACCTGGTATTCTATGAAGCAATAACCATTTCGGGCATCCTCTTCAGAAAGGATCCCCGCACCATGCCCCAAGCACCTCTGCCCACAGCACCCTGGCCTCCGATTTCATGCAGACTCAGGAGGTGCAAGTTTCTAAGGGCCTTTTCAAGTGAGTCATACATATGAACATCTCATTAAAACGGTGCTCAATTTTATAAGAACAAAAGCATTTCTGGGAGCAACCAGCAACTAAAGCAGGGCAATACTGTCTACCTGAAGGAGAAGGCCTGACGCTGAAATCCCACTGACATGGCATCAGAAGCAAGCGTTAGGTTTACTTCCACCTTCCTCATCAGAAATATCTACACATTAAAATCATAACTTCCTTTGGAATCAGAGAGACTTTTCCAAGGTTTAAGTGTGAGAGGCTGCTGACAACCAGACTGCATTTCTGATCAAAACCCACGGGCAGACATCTCCTCAGTACAGCAAGAAATGTCTGCCTCAGATTTCCCAATACGTGGAAAAACAGAGCTATGGCCTGAACCTGGCAATGCCATACTGTACAAACAAATTAATCTCTCTGCTTATTTGCCATCCTGGGACATGCAAATAGCCAAGCATCTCTTCTTCAGCTCTCTTTTGTATAGCAGAGGAAAACTTGGTATTAAGAACTTTCTATACAGCTGTAAATGGGCCATCCTGAGGCCATGCACTGAGAAAAGTCTCTGTTATTTTTACATGGTTCACATCCCTACGCCAGGAGCACAGGCTTTCTTCACAGTGGGACCCAGAAACAGTTTTTGAAGATGAATTTAAGCACCTTGTTAATTCTAGGCATCTTCAAAGCTCAAATTAACAACTTTAAAGAGATTTTGTTTACGTATGGTCTGTTTGCAAAGATTTACTCACACAACCTCCCTTCATGGCCCACACATTTTCAGAGCTAGGTGGACAGGCAAAAAGATAGGTGGAGCAGACACTTGCCCTTGTTTCTTAGTAACAACGAAAGTTTTAAAAAGCCTAGTTAGAGAACCTAGTGAGCAACTCAGGTCTGAAGTACAGGGCTGCCAATCTTTAAAGCAAACCACAAGTGAAGATAAATCTTACATTCTTACCTAAAGTTTTTTAACCAACAGTTAGGACAGAAATAGTTTCAAATTCAGTCCTGCAGTATCATTAGACACCAGATATATGACCAAGATTCCCAGTTAAAAGAAACTATTTTTAAATTTATCCCTTAGTATTTATGGTGATATTATAGGTGAAAAAGGACTACTGGCTGTTTCAGGAAATCCAAGTACACCTTAGTCTCAACTATTAATAGCTATTTATCTCATAAGTTATATTCTCTAATTCAGAAGAACTTCCCATGTATGCTAAACTGGTGCTATCTACTCAATAAAAGACAAAGGAATAGTACGCATATTACTTTGGGGGCATATATTGGATATGAACCTAATTTTTATTTTGCTCCATTTTAGAGCAAGATTCTCAAATGTACTTAAGATTCAAGAAGTACACAGCACAATGCCCAAAAAACAAGAAGTCTACTTGATTCATAGCAGTTGATGCTGAAAATAGAGTGAACCAAGATTAATTCAAAAAGCCTTTCAAAAAAAAGCAGCAACCCAAAAAGAAATAACTTTATATGAGATTACAAACTAAGGCCTCTCTCTAAAATGCTTTTTAGGAAAAAAAAAATCTTAGTACAGCTGCTTAAACAAAGACAAAATCGTATCAAAGAAATTTTAGGTAATAAGAGATTATTCCTATTCCTTAATGATGACAAAAAACAGAGCCAAAACACTCTACACCTCATTCATTAGTTTTGAGACCAAAAAGGTTTGTGTATCTATCTGATAAAATGGACTTGCTATGCAAATGTAAAGGGCAATCACTGCATGAATGCAAGAACTGGAACAGAAAGAAGGGGGTCTTTTAGGTAAGCAGTCATTACATCGTTAAAATAGATGGCTAAAAAGAAGTCATCAAGAAGACTTTGAAGCAGCCAGTGAATTTAAAGCTATGGTCACATTCTTCTTACAGATAGTTAACCTGGTCTAAAGATCCTATTTTCACAGCTACAAGAGCAACAGTACCACATCTACCCAGAACCACCAGCAAAACAACTTTTTCATTGTATAAACCATGAAAAGAGGTCTTCCCATCAGGCTTCTAGTCCTAATGCACAGACAGTAGCAGAAAAACTAGAAAACCCCATAAACTCTGACTGGAAAAGCCTGGTGATGCAATCCAGTTTTCATGCTGCAAAACCAAACAACTTTACATCCTTCTGAATTAAACAGTTGAAGGAAAAAAACATTAGGCTTGTCCATTTTAAGGAGAAGGATTGATCTGCTTCTTTACGACCAATATTCAGAAGATCCCTTGTCTCATATGAGGCATAGCCATGTGAGAACAGTTTAAAACACAGCATGGACACATGACAGATCCCTTCAACTATGTCAAGAAAGTTAACTTTAGCTACAATAAATCAGACCACAGAATCTGGGAAACTACACTTAGGGGCACAAGACTGCTTCAACAGCAGCAGACCGTCCTCTTGATCCTTTGTGCCTATTAAAAAACCACAAAATGAGCAGATTTAGGTCAGCCATCCTGCAGTAAACACAGCTGAAGGAGCAAGAGGAATTCAAAAGCTGGAAAAACAATGGTCTGTGGGAATCAAAGTATGCTTTGCTTAACAACACAAGATAAACTCAAGCCTGACAACTGCTACGTTCTTCTAAACTGTTCTCACCCAAAAAAACCTAACCCACAACCAAGCAGCATACAATCTAGTAGGGAATATGCAGAGCCAAGTCAAAGGAAGGTCCGGCTAAACAAATGACGACAGTACTCTAAAGACATTTCTCTATTTTTAGTAGGACACATGTTTAGTACTATTACCTAATACCAAAATAAGTACAAAGAAACAGTTTAAGCCATGCCAATTTGAGTTAAATTCATTGTTTAAAGCAAGAATGTGACTAAAACCATTTTGATGGTCCTGCGGCTACTACTAACAGAAGAATTCAAAATACAGCTCTGACCAAAGCTGAGAGACTAGTACCATACAGCTGCAACTTGGTCTATCTCAAAATTAGCTAATTCTAAGAATTCTGTGAATACCTGCTAAAACTTGTAAATGAAGTTAAGTTGTCTATGACAGAAGAAATTCAATAAGTAGTAATATTTACTATGATGGAAATAAGATGAATTTTCAAAACCTTTCTCAGAACATCTAAAGCAGTTCAAGACATGAATGAACTTCTGAACTTTGAGGTCTATGCTTCCTTTTTAGCTAAAGCATGCAGGCTTGTACTTGCAAAACACTCTACTCCTAAGTATCATACTGCATCTGATCATCATGAGATACAATCGTAGCTGGCCTGATGTCATCTGAACTACATAACAAAGCAGCAGTATCTAATGAACAATCACAACCAAACACTGGGGAAAACTGCATTCTTTAAAATTTGCCCTTTAGCTCTGCTCTAAATAGAAAATATCTGATAATAAATCTAGCCTTGGGCTCGCTGCTAAATTTTAGTACAAGCTAACAGTTGTTTGAGGGCAGAGTAATATGTAGCTGCGGAGAGGGTTAGGAACAGAGGTAATGGTTGCTCACAACCATTACAGTACTGAAAAAGTCCTTTGACATGTTGGAAAGGGTGACAGACCCATTGCAAGAGCAAGCATGACACTAACTGAAGTAAAGATGTTGTCTACCTCGGCCCCAAAAATGTCCATGCTTCCTTTGCTTCCCTATAAAGATGTAACTGTGCAAGTGCCACAATCCTCCCTTGGTTCCCCAGAGGCTTTCCGCAGCCAATAAAATTAGCTAAAACTAGGATCCACAACAGGTATGACTGGCTAGCAAGATCTTCTCCAAGTAGAAAGGGGATGGGGGGGGACGGGGGGGGCGGGTAGGGCTTGAGCAGAGGGGATGTTTACTCAAATACCAAGCTCTGCTTTGTATTTCTCCTGCAACTCTAGCAATGGAATGCTGGAAAGCAAGTAAACCAGACCAACTTTGTCAGACCAGGCCAGGGGAGAGTCACACCAAACAGATGCTTGAAATTTACTGAGACAAGACATCCTGTAACTAGCTACAAGATCCATTCAGCAACATATTTTGAGATTTTCCATGGATCCCTCTTGGCATTGCAAACACATTTGGAAAACTAGAAAGAGGCCAGCAACCTGAATTGTCGTCAGCATTGCTCCACAGCCTTACATACACCACCTCATGTGGGTAACTTCTCTGGTCCTCAGCATCACAGCCACAGAGAAACGGTACTATGAAAAAAACCCTGGTTTTACCTGACACATACACACCTGGAGCACAACACAGACAAGCACACACCTGAAAAACACTGTTCCCTTAAATATGTTAGGGCATTGAAGACATCAAAAAGAAAACAAAAAGCATGCAATTTTATGCTAACCATTTTGTGACCAAGAGCCCCATGTATGACAAAACAGTATTTAATAACTAAACCCGCATGAATCTTACTCATTTTTGTCCCAAACTTTATGTCACCTCCTTTTCCTCTGCTTCCCCCATGCCTGGATTCACCCACTGCCCCTTTCCTACAACCATGGCTGCATTTTTCTCCAGATCTCCTCTCACCTGGACTGTGAGGACGCCACCTCTCACCATCCCTCCGTGACCCAGCCAGTCGCCAGCCTCCATCATCATCTTCCCCATTCTGTTCCTCCCTGAAGATGCGCCAGTTCTCGCTCTCAGAGCGTATAAACTCATGCTTCCTCCCCGTTGTTGCTGTCCCACCTTCCTCAAAGTTTGGTCTCACTGCAAAGAAAACATGCCAGTGAACACACATCCCATCTTTAGGAACCTGGAAACAAAAGGGTTGAAATCTTGCTCCCTTTGAGGCAAAAATGCACCAGAAATAAGTGGTGATAGGAACCTGGGAGAGGAATGGAAGTTCATGGAATGAAACATATGACAGGTAGATTTAGGAAATCCTGCTATATCCCTATGTTCCTTAGGAAGGGAAAGGCTAAGAAAAAACACAGAAGAAAGCAAAGCATACAAGAAACTATGACATGGATAGGAAAGGCAGAGGAGGAAAAGACAATAGTTTGAGACACAGGGAAGCATAAAAGCAAAGAAGCCAAAGTATGCACAAAGAATAAACTGCTGTATCATGAAAAGGCTCTTGCTAAAGGAAAATGGGAATGCAGTAAACTTAATTATACACATCTTATCAAAACCAAATATATTTGCTACTTCTGTAATAAAAAGAATATGAGATGTATATATTTAATCGAGTATGACGTACAGCATTCTTGCAATGTTTTAGGGACGACTGAAAATGTAAAGTAGGATTAAGGATTAAACAGGAAAAACACAGCAGTGTTAACATCATCATGTGAATCCATTTTCTGGAGAGTCAAGGTCAGCATATTAAGAGTTAGAAGCAACTATGATCAAGCTCAAGGACAAGTCTACCAGAAGTTCAGGATACAGGACAGTCTTTCAGTTCCTAATTCACATTATGTTATATTTAAATTAAAACATAAAATCCCCAAGTACTTAATGAAAAGCAACACTTGCCACAAAATGATGATAATTTTTTTATAAAAAGTATCCACAACATACACCAGTAACGCAGGCTAGACATACATGCTGCTTTCACTGTTGATTCATCCTGACAAGGATACACCACCACAGAAATAAACAGTAGTACTAGCTTCAGGACTTTTGGATTTTCTATTTCTTTAAATGTGTTTAGCTGTGTAGCAACAGAATTCTCACAGGAACCATGGTGATGCTGCTTCTTCACTGGTACTATTAACCAGTGTTAACCTGAAATTGTGTGGTTATCTGTAAAAAAAGTATTCAAGTACTAGAGAAAGGAATACTTAATTTTCCTTCTCAGTCTTAAAATCCAAAAATACAAGACGGTATTTATTGAAGATTGCATAGTATGCCTACTTGCTTAGACAGGAAAAAACAAACAGAAAGCATGACTAGGCACTAAGATTCTGGGGGTGGAAAGAGGCATTTTTAAGTTACTTAGTTTAAGGATAGGAGATTGCATTCTCCTTTCTCCACATCACACAGTTTTTGCATTCAATAAGAAAGATGAGGAAACAGGAGTAACTGAAATTTATGGCATATCAAACCTCTATTTAGAACTTAGAAATTCTTCCTACCTAGAGATATTGCACTCTGGAGAGAGGAAACACGCTATCGTTGGACTTTGCATGTATCTTGGAGAAGAACCAACATCCTTTCTCCACCATCTTAAAACATTAGACAAAAAAACCCCGTTTTTTTCCTCCAGCTCAAAGTTTTCCACAGTATATTAGTTTACAGAGGGACTATAGTGAAAGAGTACAGGTGGAATTCAATCCAGACTAGAAAATCCAAAATGTTTCCAGTTTCCCATACTCCAGGTTTACATGAAACCCTTTTACTGTTACAGGAACAAGTTTCTACAAGAATTTTCAAGATGGCAGGGCCCTTGACCTATCAAGCAGGCAGGAGAGGCAGGAAACGCCCCAAAGTTTAAGATGCAAGAGCTCTTCCAACCTGATGACTACCTGAGTGACTGCAAGTGATTACTTGAGGCCCTCAGAAAAGTAAATGGAACACCTTCCTCTTGTGTCTATATAAAAAGCTAAAGTTATTGGCTAACGAAGTACACCATCACTACCAACAGGCAATCTCAGCTATGAAGCCAAACATAGCCCAGATACACATTTACTTCATTGAAGGGGACATGTGGCTAAGGATAACTTCTTTGAGAACAAAATTTTTAAAACTGTGTATTTTGGAAGTCTCTGGTGATACTGGCTCTGAAGAAAAAACATAATAGAATTGATTGCTGGAGACACTCAACTCCATTTGGTAGGTACAATGCTGGCAAATTTACTTATCTGGAATGGATAAGCCTTTGCCGATGAAGGTCAACCACATTCTGTTTTCCCATGCTTCACATAAAACACAGGAAGGCAACAAGCCAGACAGAAAATTTAAGTCTGGGAAATGCAGGGTGGTGGTTTGTGGTTTTTTGGGGTTTGGTTTTTTTTTTTTTTTTTTCATTTTAGATGTCTGAAAAATATCACCCAGAAGAATCTAACAGGAAGTTTAGGGAAGCCTCTCAGTATTGTGCCTTGGATGGGCTTCACATAGTAGAAGACTAGGAGACAAGAGCTACAGAGCCAAGTCAGCTGAACCTAACACACAGAGATAGTGGCCCAGGAGAGAGCTGCAATCCAACAGACCAGATGAGCTTAAGACCCAGACGATAAGGAATATGCCTCATTCTTTCTGAACTTGTATTAGAATGCTACAAGAAAGAAGAAAAATGTCATTTTTATTCTGCAGCACAACACACTCGTTTTTTCCTCACTAAAAAAAGTTACCAAGAGAAAAAGGTTACTCAACTTGCTATTTTGAGACTAGAAAAATATTTTTTACGAATGTATCTATTATTTTCATCAAAATTCACAGCTACTACCTCACACATTCAGTAACATTGAGAGATTTTAGACTAACAATTAAGAAAAAAAGTTACTTCTGTCCATTACTAAGTTCAGTTGAGATTCTGGAGACAGCTCTTTAACACTGGGAAGCTATCAGTTCACAGGCTCTGTTCCACTCTTCCAAAAACATTTTGGGGGAAAAAAAAGTTACCTAAACAATACTGTGAAATCTACTCTGCCACTGAATATGCATGTGTTTTTAGCCCCTCTGCAAATACATACATGCTATAGACATACTCAAGGCAACAACTCAGGTCGTCTTAGTCCTTAAGACAGCTGGGTTTGCCCCTAAGAACTGAACTATAGAAGTCAGGTTTTGTATTCAGAATTTGCAGAAAATGGCATCCCCACCTGCTGCTGTGGGGCTTGAAAAACACATCTCCACAGAGGTGACAGACCATCAAACGCTGTCTGCCAGGATCAGACACAAGTGGGATTCTGCCCCTCCCTCCTCTGACTTTCATTGCTACAGCATTAGAAAACTAAGAAACATAGGGTTTTTTAATATATATGTATATATATGTGCTTAGAAGGGGTCAGTACTATATTTACCTGAGGATGGTATCGCCTATGATTCTGAAACCTGTCTAAACACAGCAACACTCCAGTGTGTCACATCAGATGACTGTTCCAATGCTACACTTCAGTGGAATTGAGAGAAAATGCTGTGTATCGTGACACACAAGGTTTCTGGTACTACAACACCATAGCAAGCAATATTCAAAGACAGCAAGGTATGTGTCAAAACAGACCTGCATTAGATGATCTTGAACATTAGACAGACCAGCCTGTCACAGGTTAAGGATCAGAAAAATCAAGCTACCCAGATGACAGAAAGACTGTGATAAAACTGTATACAAGGATACTTCTGCAGCTTACATCTAAACTCATAACTTCCAAAGTCCTAGCATATTGTCTTTGCAAACTATTCCTAGACTTGAGAACATTCATTTCAGCTGAAATTACTTAGGTCAGAGGGTCAGTATTTGGCAATGTTTTAAGGATGAAAAAACTAAAATGCAATCTATGGTTTTGCCTTGGACTAATTGACTGGACTTCCTGAAGGGAAGGAGCAGTAAAAGGGCACCTCTGTTCAAGTCTGTCACAAAGCCAGCAATGGTGTTTACAGAAAGTAGAGCCTACTGATATCCAGCCAAAAAAGCCTACAGCTGTGCAACACTGAGCTGAAGGGAGACTAACTGCAAAGAACAAGACTGGGATTCTGGAACATAGCCCCATGGCAACACGTTTCTGAAGACGACTTATTAACAGAATGGCAAATAACTTCTGTTCTCCATGCTGTCAGTCCATGTTTCCTATGACATGGTCACACCAAAGCGATGATTTACAGCAATACTGCTTCCTCTAAAGAGGGGAAAAACTAGGGAGAGTCTATTAAAGTGCTTTGACTTGCTCTCTAATTTCTGCTGCATACTACACTTCCTTAATAAGGTAAGAAAAACCTTTGCAGCTAGTGTTTTTAAAGAAATTCAAATGACTTTGCCTAGATGTGTAATTTTGTAGCTCATTTTACAGGAAAATAAGACAAATGGCCTTAAGATAATGTTTCTAAAGGACTACCTTCTCATTAAGGACAGTATTTGACATGCTAGGGGTATTATAAGAATACATATATTGTGAAGCAACCCACTTGTAACCAAAGTCAGTGACAGAGATACAAAGTTTTGATGTCTATTTCTAGCTTTACATTTTGTCTCCATACAAAACTCAATCTCAACAGTACATCTCAAAGAAATACTATTCAAGTATCACTCCGTATTTTTTGCTAAACCGACCATTATCCACTGTCATGACTATGGGTGAACCAGTAAATTCAAAGGAATTAGAAGAGTTTATTTTTATTTTTATTATTATGTTAAGAGAGTTTAATTTCATAACACACACCTGGAAATCACATACTCTAGCTATTTCATCTGCTGTATGATTGTGTTAAGATTTTCAATCCATTCGCTTGAATCAGATTAGAAAACCTGTGATCAGACACCACCCATCCTCTACAGTACAAAATATGGTTTGTAAGAAAATACTACTTGTAAAAAAAATATAGCCTCTTCTATTCACAAGTGGGATGTCTGTAGCGGAAGTTCAACTTTGTGAAGGGTGAAGGGCAAGTCACACTGTCCCACAGGCTTGCCACAGTGGTGGCAGTCCCCTTGCACTAGATTATTTGCCCGCGTTCTGAAGGTCACACTATGCCTATCACAATTTTTAGTGCTGTGCCTGAACATGTATTAATGTTCCATACTAATGAAGCAAAGAATTAATATTTTGCAATTTAGGGTTTGAGGGAAGGTTAAAGGGAAAAAAAATAAAAAAAGAAGAGGGAGGATTTTGTTTCCTAAGCAGGAAAGTCTACATTAATAATTTTCCCAGCAGGCCTTCAGTAGTTTTACTGAAAACAACTACAGCCTTTGTTTCACAGATCCTCTTACATCTGTCGTTCGATCAAAGCCCTCACGTCAACAGCTCACCAAGGGAAAAAAAATTAAAAGTGTGAAATACTACTGCATTACAAAGCTGGCCTCAGAGTTCGTTTTAGTAGTGCAGCATGCTGACCACTCTGCATGGCCAGTCAGCTAAAACATCTTCCCTGAATAACTCTTCTCATTTGCTAAGTAAGAGAGAAAACAGCACAAGTGAAAGTGGTTTCGTTTACTGCATGGAATCAGCAACCCACTTAATCTGCACCGTTTCATTCCTAGGCTTTAGCAAAATCTGAGATTAATTCCATGTTTTCACAAAGGAGCAACATGGAGATGGAAAAGTGGCCAGATCTGCATCTTCTGACCAGCATTAAGCTACAGTTCAGTAACACCCTCCAGACACCACCGGCTGTACCATTAGCTGCAGCCCAGCTTTGTTAAGACCAACACTCAGGAGCTCAGGACCTAATGAGAAGAGGAAGAAGTGGCACTAGACAAGCAGCAGTGAGACACTAGTGTCTCTCTTCACCTAAACAAACAGTAGTTGACACTGGTTAGAGAGAAATTATCTGAAAACAGTGTGTGTTTTTCAGCAGCACTACAGGAACTTTTCCCATTCAGCTTTTCCAGGGGAATTTTGGCCTTTTCAACTTTAACATAAAACTTTCAGATTATACAAACCTAAAAAATTATCTTGATTAAGGAGGTGAGGGGGAAGGCACCCCTTCTCCAAGTAAGTGTTTGAGGATTTCTCCTTGGCTGCTAAGGGTTTGTGTTGGGTAAAGAAATGCTCCTAACAAACCAGCATTCTTTTCCACATGATCAGAGCTAACCGGCCCCCCTGCAGGCAAAATGACCAATCAAATCAGCTTCAGATGAAAACCAACACCCCCCCCCCCAGCACTATAAACACAGGCATGAGACATACAAACCCATTTTTTAAATTAAAAAAAAAAAAAAAATCTCTACCAACCACTTGTGGGAAGCTTCTCTCCAGTGCTGGGACCAATATACAAGACCAGCCCAGACTTCCTCCTGGAACCTAGGTATTCCCCCTTCTCCTGCACACAAGCCCTTCAGAGACCGGTAAGTACGCAAATATTTTTTTTCTTTTTCTTATTGTACAATTAGAAATTGTTCTGTCATTCTTTAATCAAAGAAATCAAAGTTGTTTTCAGGGCACAGAGTTTTCTTTCTACAGCTGGCTAAATTATTACCTTAAAATGGTTTCTGATTGCCCCCCCTCCTTCAAAAAGAAGCAAAGGCTCTCTCAGATGAGCGTATCCCTAACAGAATACAAAGCAAAACTGAAGTCATCAGGCAATATTTTTTCAGGAAGTTTTCAAGTTAAACAGTGCTGGACAGACTCTGCAATGCTTCAGAAACAGAGCATTTGCAAGCCTCCAGCTAAGGTAGCCAGGTGTTGGCCAAGCGTTATGAAAAAGTCATCCTCACCTTGTCACATTCATCATAACTCAGCACTTCAGTTCCATCACAAATGAAAGTGAGCTTCACCTCATCAAGCCTGCTTTTACCATCTCTAATTATATCTCACGTCTTCAATCATTTTCAAATCAATGCATTCTCTGTGCTTATGGACACACTGTGAGCTAGCACTGCTGCCCAGGAAGCCGTGCACAGGCATCAAGCACGAACTCCAACATCCCAGAAAACTCGAGTTATTCTAGTCAAGCTATTACAAAGTCTGCATCACACAGGGCAGGACTGCTCTTCAAAACCAGCAAGCTCCCACAAAAGATGGATGGCAGCAGACTTCTATTACTGCAGCCTTACATCAAATAAAATCCTCCCTCTGTGAATTTACTCCTTCATTAACAAGACTACATTTTGGACTTAGCTTTTTCTACAAGGTTTTAATCTATACAAGCATATTTTAAAGCCTTAAACAATATTTAAGCCAAGTCTTGGTAAAGTTTTTTCTGTTTCTATAAAGGTGGCCAGACTAGTTGGTCCAATCAGATATTACCTCAGAATCAAGAATTTAGAGTTTATATGAATCCTCACAGTAGCTTCAGCATGCAAAAACACATACAAAAAATGGAGCATTACAGATGTTCCCAAAAATCCAAGTATCTAAGCAGTCTTGTTTTCTGTACTATTAAAAATAAAAAAAGACACGCTCTCCCATTTTACCAAAATTTTGGTAGCTTTTTGTTTGTTTGGGGTTTTTTGAAGTGCATTCTGTAGTAAGCTGTCACAGAAGGTCAAAAGTACAAGCTCTTGCATCCTATCCTTTGTGGCACTTGCTTTGAAAAGCAGGACTTGGGCTCACTAAATTAGAAGTTCCCATTTTTACAAGACTTGCTTATATGTGCAGCAAGTCCTAAAAACTGTTATCTTAATTCTGCAGACTGCTTGGAAAAAACAGTTTTGTCACAAACTATTCCCATTCATCTCAATGAGGCGTTAGCTACAAAACCTAAAGGACAAACGTGTTTGAAATTTTAACTATCCTACTAACAACTGCAGCAGAAGCTTTCAACCAAAGCAGTTACTCTAACTGAATTACCTCCTACATTTCTAAGATTGTCCCTTAATGTAAGTTTTATGATCCAGTCATGTCATCAAGACTGAAAAAAAACTTCATTTCCTAATACTAATGTCAGAGCATCTCAAGGATTGCCACTCAATCTAATAACAATACCAACATTTTAATAGCATGAAAGTGTCTTTTAAAAAATATATATTTGTTCTTTTTGCAAAGTGCAGAGGCAACAACACATCTGCATGATCACAGCTTGGAGTACAGAGATGACAGAAACTAGTAGAAGATTATGTGGACCCACATCAAGTAAAGAGGGAATGTACACATTCCCACAGGGTCATGCCAGCACCACCTGGGTTCTAATAAATCTTCAAATTATGCTACCGTTGTAAGCAGTTTTTGCAGTTACTCCCAACAGCAGGTACTCTTGACTACTTCACTGTCATAATGAAGCAGTACACTAAAAACTGCCTGAAATCCCTTCCAAGGTCAATTAGAACAATTTGAAGAGCAGAAGTTGGGCAGGTAGGGCAGCACTGCAGGAGTCTACCCTGAACACAGCTCCACATAAAAGCACTCAGGCTCCTAAGATGGTTGCAGGTGCATTAACATACTGAGCTGAAAACAGGCTGGAAGCATCACTTTAAATACCTTCAACCAAGAAGGCAAACAAACTGCTGCAAACGAGCCCCCCTACAATCCTACTGAAGTCTTTAACAGCTGAGCTGCTTCTGTCAAGAAAAAGGCTAAGCAAGAGGAAAGAAGAGGAAAGCAACACGGTGGCGTGAAGCAGCAATGTTAACAAAGGGCTGTTACAACTCAAGGAAGATCTCGGTCAAAAAGACAGAGCACGGGAGATCAGTATGCTGGGTCATGAATTTCAGAAATGCAAGCAATATACTAGAGCTGTAAGGCAAGGTTTTATTACACAAAAATCATTAGCAAGCCAGGTCAGTTTAGAACCTGCCCAACTCCTAGGAAAAGGGAAACTGTGACTTTGATTTAAAAAGGTAGTACTCACCCTAAACTGACTTGTCTTAGAATGGCAAATAGAAGGAAGAAGCCAGAATGAGGGACAATGACGGCAAAGAGACTAAAAAAAGGTCGAAGAACAGACATGCACACTACAGTTGGTGATAACCATTACATTTTCAATAGGCTGGAAACAGGAAGACTTAAGACATACTGAATGCAGGATGAAAAACTGGTCAACATGCCAAAAGATGTTTAGAAAAGTAATTCCTGACAGTTCCGGTCTTTCCAGTCAAGGGCTATCAGCTGGGAGATGGAAGAACACCTCAAAGCTGTAACAGTTTCACAAGTCAGGAACCAGGGAAAGCAAAGCCAGACAAACTGCATAACGTTAAGTTAAGAGATTACATTAGACAAATCTGGATTAAAAACACAGTAGGTATTTAGCAGTGAGAGATAAGTATACTCCCAAAAACAATGCAGAATTTTTCTTTTCAAGTCAAAGTTTAATGTCTTTCCAAAACATACACTGTTTGAAACTGGGATTAATGTGGGGACATCAAGGAACATGCCAGGCAGGGGATCACATCAGATGGTCCAAACTGTACTTTACAACGTCATTAATTTATCACTAACAAAGAAAGAAGGTATTTGTATTTTTTACTACATTGGGCAACAAAAAGAGTAGAAAGAAGGCAGTAATTCTTTTTAAATTCAGTCACATCTACTCCTAAATTGACTTTGCTTTTGAGAATACAGAGGACTGATCCTCCAGCCCAAGTAAGCTATTTCTCACAGGGCAGTTCTTTCACCTCTTATTCTAAACCAACTGCAATGCTCTCGGAACCTATCTGCAGTTTCTTACCCACTTTTCCCCACCCCAAGAAGTTGAGACTTGTGGCTCAAAGCTATCAATAGCTTTTGCAAAATCAAATAAGATTTTTTTTTTAAAAAAAAGAACCCAAATTGTTTTGGAACTCAAGCTTACACACTTCCAGTGCTATCACTGCCATCAAATTAGAAGCCTAATATTTTCAACAGTCCTAGACAATAAAAATCATAGGCCTATATATCAAATCAGACCAGAGCAGTAACCTGGTTAACCTTAGCAGGCAAATTCCCCTGCTGGGAGTCCCATGGAGCAGAGACACAAGACTGTTGTAAACCGTGCTGCTGGGGGCTAACGGAGTTTCTCTTTCTCAAGTACCTTCAAAATCTGTCAGTAATGGATCCTCCCCCACAGAAAAGATCCTAAACAACCTGACAATGAACACTAACTAAATTTTTTCAGAGCTTTAAGTCAAAATTAAATGATCAATCAGCTCCCAAGAAAGCTCCTTGACAAAACTGAGACCCTGCAATGCTCACAGCGTTTTGCTCTGAGTAAAGTCTGTGGCACCCAAGCACATTACCTTAGCATTGATATATGGAAGACACAAAGTGTAGCAAAGAAAAAGTGTACCACATTAAGTATGTTTTTCCTTAATGTATGTAACACTGTAGAAAAAAGGCTTCTGTCACCAACCAGTCTGTATCAGGTTAATTCTCACAGCGTTTGTTTGTTTTGCAAACCTGTATTACTTGGAAGCTACTAAGCAGATGCTGCCCTCCAAGTACCATGAGAACCTACAGAAACACATCAATTTTGGTTTTGTGTTTTGTTGTTTGTTTTTTCAAGAATGCATGATGTTTACACCCAGAACCATGTTGTTCTGCAGGTGTTCTCTATTCACACAAATACTGTGTGTACTCCTTATCCTAAGATGATAAAACCAAGGCATCATCCACAGCTCATTTTAAGCATGGTCCCCATCATTCTTCCCATTCGGAGAAGCCCCTTTTTCCAGCTCCTTCACAGCATCCAGAAAGGCTTTTCTAAATCTCAGCACAAGGACTCTGTTCTACAGACAAGTTGCTAATCATTTGGCTCCTGAAGCATTTAAAACTGTATTCAGGTTATTTTAAATTCTGTAACAGTGCAGCAAGACTGAAAACTCATTTACAGAGCTGTATCATAGATGAAAGATCAAACTCAAATGAAGGTCATGCTATAAGCTGAATGGACTATGATCAGAATCCCCCAAGAAATGTAACCTGGCACTACTGACCAGGAAAATCTCAGTAAGGCCACTGTATTCTCCAGCACAGGGAGCTGTTTCAAAATGCTCCTTTCTAGGGGATGTGAAATGAAAAATAAAAATGGGGGGAAAACCACCAAATCCCACTCAGGCCATCATCTACCCTACCTCCTTTGACTACATGAATAGAAGAAATAGCTGAATGGTTTTGAGAACCTACAGAAGGAAAGAAAAAAAATTTACCTAAATATTCACTGCCATGTCAATTCCCATACTTCAGCATGCATTAAGTGAAAACAAAAGAGAATGTTCTGTCTTTACTAAAATTTGGTAACAAGATCAAGTAAGCAGTCACAAGACATGCTGGTTTACAGCATCAAACATCACAAGAAAGATTTTTACCTTCCATAAATTCATTCTGAAGTTCAGGATCCTTAGATCTAATGCATTTCAAGATAAAACTAAGACAGCACTCATGGGGAGAAAAGAAATCCAATTCCTCTAGGCTGTCTGTACACTTGTATTATACACTGAAACAGTCGTAATTCAAAGAAAGGTCAAAATTGATAGGAAACCAAAGCTGACTAAATACACCATGTATAATTATGATTTGCAGAATTTATTTTTTTTAAAAAATCCTCTGTCGTTCTACAAACAAGCTTCCTCCCAATCTTCTTTAAGTAGGCTGTACACATTGTGAAGTCTATCTTACATGAACCTGTATTTAATTTTAATGTGTCCCAGGTGAACTTTAATATTCAGTATTTATAAAATTTATGGATTTGAGTGGCCAGTGTCTTTTCAAAAGACACTTGAGCATCTCTGACAAGTTTGGCAAGTTTCGAGGTTTAATAGTAAATAAAGGAGCCTAACATGTCAAATACCCACAACTATCCATTTTGCTTCCCACATTTGCAATTCCACCTTCACCCCTAATTCCCATACACTTGCTGTCCTATGTTCTTATTTGGTCACTAATAAAAAGTACACTGCTTTGGCAGCCTAGATTTCAAATTACATCACAGTATATTTTCAGCATTGGTCTCCTGCCCTCTTTCCACCTGATCCTTACACGAACAACCTTAGACTCCCAGAAGCAGCTCTGCCCCAAATATTGGAATTCTGCTTAACTGGACATGGTGGGCCCAGACAGCAGTCATTTCCTTCAGCTAGGAAAGTCCGAAAGGGCTACTAGGTAAACCACAGCATTCCCCTAACATGCATGAACATGTTAGCAAAATAATATAAAAAACATTATTTCCATAGCACTATTGTTAACAGTGTTCATAATAGTATCTGTAAACTATTATACTGTTAAAATGTAAACTATTATGCTTCTAAAGAAGTTATTAAAACTGATACAATCAGACAAAATTCATTTTCTTTTCCGATACAGCATGCCTAATCACATCCCACCCACCCCTAAAGAATTAAAACATGCAACTCAAATGTAAATTTAGGAAGGTAAAGTATGAAAGTTATATTTAAACAACTAAGCAGGGAAAACCTGAGAAGCAGTCAGATTTTTAAACTTAATCTTTTAGCAAAGTATTACCACAAAGAGTGGTAAATTCCTCTCCAGGCTCCTGACTTAATCTTCTCTGGATTGCAATCTATAAGCCCTCCTTTGTTGGCTGCAGCATTTCAACCCCTGCTGATGTGTCAAAATCTGTGAAAGTTAGGCAAAATACAAATACGCTGCACTGTATCACATTTTTTCCTTTTTTTCTCTTTTCTAGACAATGACAACTGATATGATAGAGAGCAATAACACGAAATCCAGTGCTCCCCTACTGACCCAAAGATACCTGAGGATGGTGACCAAGGATGGACATAGCACATTCCAGATGGATGGTGCCCAAGGAAAAAGTCTGGCATACCTCCGAGATGCATGGGGAATATTAATGGACATGCGGTGGAGATGGATGATGCTTGTCTTTTCTGCTTCTTTTGTCATTCACTGGCTAGTCTTTGCAGTGCTTTGGTATTTTCTGGCTGAGATGAATGGGGACCTGGAGCTGGACCATGATGCTCCACCTGACAACCATACTATATGTGTCAAATACATCACCAGCTTTACAGCTGCTTTCTCCTTCTCACTGGAGACGCAACTCACAATTGGTTACGGCACTATGTTCCCAAGCGGGGACTGTCCCAGTGCTATTGCACTGCTTGCAATACAGATGGTCCTGGGGCTCATGCTGGAAGCCTTCATCACAGGTAATCCTTCATATTTAATCTTTAAACAGAATAGGTGTAACAATTAAGATTTAAGAAATGGAGCTAGAATAGTGATCATATTTATATCTGAACGAACAATTAGGTCAGTCACTACAAGGATAGTAAGATTTTGGCTATGTAGTAGTAAAAGTTCAAACTCCTTTCATTAACAAAAGTCATAAAGTAGGCGACAGCAGGATAGGGACTTGAGAGTTCCACTATGCATTGGGCAATACTTGTGGCAGACCCCCACTTATTCTCAATCACTTATTTCTTATACCATTATGTCTTCAGGTCTTTTCCATGGAATTACAATATTTAAAGTCAATTTGCTTTGATTTTCAAGTTTACTTTTGTCTAGCTGAAGTATTTTTGTTGATCTTTAAGTCAGCATTTGCATATTCCTTAGTACCTTATGTAAAAGTAATGAGAACTTTTACAATGTCACAGCTATTTCAAAGTATTTAAAATTATTTAAAGTAATTTTCAGGTTTAAAGTATTTCAAGAGACTTAAAAAATACACAGGTTAGTTTACCGTGTATTAACAAAGAGCTTCTCCAGTGGCAGCACACCAAGATCAGGTATTACTACCAATTACAGTAAATCGTGGCAAGCCAAGGGCTCTCCTTCCTACAGCTACAATTCATTCTCTAAATACTAGTAGGGGAACATAGTTTAGGAAAAGAACCATTTCAGGAATGCTGTATTTTTAAAACAAGAACAGGTTAGTGTGCTGCCAATCTAGCAGTTTTCAGACATGCAGGCTGAGGCTAGAAGGACCATGTCCACCCAAGCCTGCTTCTGTTCCTTTGGACTGGTTCACAGAGCTCAGAGGCTGCAGGGAACCAATCCAGGCACTGTGCTGGTTTTCAGTTTGTCCTTTTCCACGATGCAGGTGCTTTTGTGGCAAAGATCGCTCGACCCAAGAATCGGGCATTCTCCATCCGCTTCACCCGCTCTGCCGTAGTGACGCACACAGAGGGAAAGCTGTACCTTATGTTCCAGGTGGCCAACACACGCTCCAGCCCACTAACTAGCGTCCAAATTTCTGCTATACTCTACCAAGAACAAGAAAATGGGCAGCTGCACCAAACGAGTGTTGACTTCCACCTAGACAGCATTACTTCGGATGAGTGTCCTTTTTTCATCTTCCCACTGACCTACTACCATTCAATCACCCCATCCAGCCCGCTGGCTGCTCTCCTCCAAAGAGAAGCTGCTCAGCATTTTGAGCTGGTTGTCTTTCTGTCAGCTGTGCAGGAGGGCACAGGAGAAACGTGTCAAAGGAGAACGTCCTACCTCCCCTCAGAGATCATGCTGTACCATCGCTTTGCCTCTGTGCTAGCCCGCAATGCCAAAGGTGAATATCAGATCAAGATGGAGAATTTTGACAAGGCTATTCCTGAGCTCCCAGCTGCAGCTGACTCAAAGAGTCCAAAAAGGACTGACAAGGAGATCCGCATCAATGGGCAGCATGCTGACAGCTTCCAGCTCTCTGAGACTGGCCTCACAGAATAAAGAGAGCAGACTTTGAACTTTGTGCTTTTTTAATTATTAATACATTAAACTTTCAGGTTCCATTTACAACCTTCCTTCCTTGCCTGCCCTGCCATCTTCTAGTGATCTTTCTCTTGTACTCCCATCCTTTTGATTACAACATAATACGCAGAGTAAAGAGAACTGGTGTGCCCACGTAAACTGAGGAAAGGCTGGATTAACCACCCAGGACAACGTCAGGTACAAGATTCACAGTACTAATTCTTGGAAATTAAAAGAGCTGCATGCCAAATTCACCAGACTACAATTAAAGCCGCACCGTCCCTGAAAGGAGAGAACTTCAAAACTCCCAAAGCTGACCAAAATCATAATTAACCAGCTTGTGACAAAATGGAATACACCACAGAACAAAAAACTCAGCCAAAACCAATACAGGGTAATTCAGTGAATATATTAATTCTGGTATAAGCAACTCTATTAATCCAAGATCCTAATTTTTCTGTCCTCTTAACTCTTTGGGGATACAGAGTTATGAGTTTTCAGATGGCCGAATTCACTCTTAGAAAGTACTGCCAATCTCTCATGGCAGTGAAAAGCACTCCTGCTGTGCTTATTAAGCAAAATTGTAAATACTAACTGTAGTTCTTCCTTCTGCCAAATAAGAGAACATCTCATTTCAAGACAGGTCTATGAAGACACTATCAAAAAAATCTTGACGTATATGACAGCTGCTGCAGCGGAAATTTTTTCGTGTCTGGAAACACTGAGTAAATTATTTAGCAGTGGAAAACAAACTACTCTAAATGAATTAATGTACTTTTTTTTTTTTTTAAAAGGACCATACATTCCACATGTTCTCACCTTTGCGCTGCTTGTCTCAAGTAGATCTGACCCAGAAGGGTGCACTATATACATGAAAAGAACTGCATCCATTTATATTTTATGCTTTTTAACATCAATATTTGCCTGTACACACAGCACAAAAATATTTAGACACAGTTGAATCAATTTTAAAATAAAAAATTAAAACTATACACAAGACTTCTGTATTTAAGTGCCTCATAACTCTATTGCAATTAAGACACTGTTCTGAAGTTCCTAATTTAAGTAGCTAAAGGATAAACAGAATGATGGATAATTATTTCCAAGCTCTCAACAAAAGCAGTGCCTATTATGCATTCATACCTGCACAGACAAGTATCAAAATAAAGTAAAAGTTATCCATCAAGTGTAAAAGACTTTTTTACCAGAAACCAAGGTGGCATAAAACACAACTTTCATTGACAACAGCATAATACACTACCAAATACGCATCCTTTTAGCTTCACTGAAGTGGTCAGGAGCAGGAAAAACAGTCTCAAGCTATCTGATGAGATACTGTTTAAGGGAATTCTTCTCAAGCCCCAGAACTCTGTTAATGGAAGTGTGTTCACCACCCAAAAAAAGTTTGCAACAAGGTACTTTGTTTTAGGGTCTGGGGAAATTGGAAGCAGTCCCACAGAAGCATTTTCACACAGGAAAGGGGAATGAGGCAGAGGGCCTACATTTTCACTGCAATTCAACTCTCATTCCGATATTGTTGAACTGATATGTACTGCCTCCCCACATTCCAGACCTCAGACAGATCTGGGTTTACTACAGATACTCTGAAAATATCCTTTTTTAAATTTAATTTTATGTAAAAGCATTCATTAATATTATGGAGCTTGGACAGCAACACACTATCAAGTTACATTGTCTTCATCCCTACTTTTCTTAGCTGTTGACGCATATGCGGACTAAAGATCCTTTTTCCACCCTCATATCAGTACCAATAATTAAGTACTTCTTGCAAGTGTCATTTCCATGTTCTCCATCAATCTAAGACATTGAGAAGGGCCTTACAAATTAAGAACCAGCACAAGAGCAGTAGAACAGATTCCTGTGTCAAGTCTGAAAAAACATTTATGATGAGAGCAATATTCTGTGTGAGGTATTGTTTTTCCCATATATCACATACTCCAATCTCAAGACAAACCACTTGTTCTAAAATTCAGATACATAATCCCAACAGGACAGTACCATAATCCAACCATTTAGAGCCAAAGTTATAAAAAGCTATTTCTAATTTCTATTAACACCTAATCAAAGTGTGGGCAGCTTGCTTTGGTTTCTACATGACTTGATACTTTGAAGTTGTCCTGGTTTTTAAATAATTTTCTACTTACAGATTTGGTTCAAAAGCAAGGGAAAAAAGCAAGAATAAAGAGAAAAATACGTTTAGTATACACTAAACACAATGTTCAAATACTGCATTTTGGAATGTAAAGCTCAATACTACTACAGAAGCAAATTAGTCAAACAACTGTGTAGTTACTTCAGAACAGCTGCAGAACAAGGGGTAAACAAAACACCCCTATTGCTTTTACAGTTCTAGAGAGCTGATGAACCATGGATGTCTGAAAGTATTGGAAACATGGCATGGCCCAACACTGGAAAGCAATCCTGGAGAAATTGCTGATTGGGGTGATGCAACGAAACTGCACTCTACATTTTGACTAACATCGCAAGGCCAAGCTGGTGATGAGCTCCTTTGGATGCACTTCTTGCTAGTGAGGTAGGGAAGAAAAACAAGCCAGGCAGAATAGGGGGTAAGAGCAACTCAAAGAAATTCAACATCCTTTTAATAGTCACTTGGACACCCTTTTTAGATTCATCTTCTTAACCTAACCAAAAAACACATTGAACAAAACTCAGTCAGGTTGCTCAACTGACTTACTGTCTTGTTTAATCTACATTACAACTAGTTACTACCAGTGTGTAATTGCTGGTAACTAATCAAATCCCCTCAGCTACTAAGCTGGTATTAGTCAAGAGGTTGCACAGAAAATTAAGCAGCTATCTTGCAGTTCTAGAAGAGAGCCATAATCAAGAAAACTTGATCATTTTCTTTGCTAATGGCCTCAGCCTTCCAGAAGGGATTCGGGTTCTCAATGAAGTCCATCAGGACTGTGACAGTGGGCAACAGAAACTCGCAAATACTTTGTACATCTTCAATTCACATACTGAAACTAAGAACGTACATTGTTTATGTCATGAATTAGACAAATGTGAACTTGCAAATTGTTGTGAGCACTGAAAAAGCAATTTTTAAGAACAGTTGTTCTTAAGTGTGTTGATCATATTTGAGAAGTAATTCTTTGTTGAAGGTCTATTACTTTTTTAATCTCGTGATTTTAATAGAGGGGTTCTTGCACTGTCATCCATTATGAATGACCAGAACAGTTTAATAATAGATCTCTTATTAATTCTGGAATATGATCGCCCAGAACAAAGAACATGAAAAGTTGGCAACTCAGTAAATTATGTAATCTGAGGCTAAGCCAAGGCTCTACAAAAGAGCAATGAAAAACTGAAGTACAATAAAGTTGGGGAATAAAATCTTACATTAAGGAGTTTAACAAAAACCAATACATGCCTCTGCTAAAGCACGCTGGCCTGAATTATAAACTGCATGTCAGTTCATTCCTTGATCTTATTGCTTCTCCCAGTGTTTTGTGTGGTATACTAGTGCTTGGTATTAATGTGGGACTTCTTTTGGCACATCTGTATCCTTATCTCACACTCAAAATATTTTGTCATTGGAAAGCCTTTACGTAACAGTAACTACTTGTTCATTAAGGCTTGAGTCAAAACAGACCAATACCTTCCGTTAACAATTTTGTGCTCTCCACCTTATTTCTCTTTGAAAGTAAAGAGGAGAGGAATGATGTTCCCGCTTACTGGGAAATTAATCTCTAACATAGCAATATGCAGACAAACTACTATTAATATAAAAAAACCTGTTTTAACAAAACTTAAGATTGCAGGTCTCTTGCTTCTATCGTACGTGCTACAGAGCTTTCAGTCAAGTAAGATCAAAATAGAAGAGAAATAGAACAAGAGACTTAATAGAAGCAATCAGGTGCTACAGAAAGCTTCATGATTTGAGAATAAGTACACCATGCCTCACAGTGAACCAGGACTTCCACAGCACACATGAACACCATCTTTTATAGAAAATGGTTCACAGAAGATGTATTCCAAAGTACTGATCACTAGTACTTGCTATAAACAACACAGGCCCTATACTAGCTGAAGCATTAACCCTCACTTCCAGGCAGGTCAGCTTCAGTAAGTACATCTTGCATACTGTAAATTCTTCTCATTTTCAGCTGAGAGATACATCTCATCCTAAACTGACATGCAATATTTTTATCACAGTCTAGATCACACATGGTGCATTCTATAGTCTGGATCTGGAGGTGTTGTAATTTTATCACAACAGGAAGGGGCTAAATAAAGTGGAATCAACAGTGGGATATATATTCACATCTGTGTGTCTTTTGTAAAAAATGCACTCCTGAAATCTCAGTAGCACTTATTTTTTCCTATTCTCATTTTTTTTCCCAAAAGGTCTCTGAATATAAAGGCACACTAAAAGTCTGAAGTTTCACTACTGGCATTTAAAAGATGGATAATCTCAGACCAATCTCAAGTTATTTTTAGAAGTAACCTCTTTTTAAGGACAACAACGAGGAAAACAAGCAACATCTTAGTTTTGTGTTAACTTTCAACTTAAAAACCAGAAAAAAGCACTGTTTAAAATAGATAAAAAAAATAATGTCCTATGTGGAGAGAGGACTGGGAGAGCTTTGAAAGCAAACATGGTAATTTACGACTCTCAAGGCATGTGCCACCATGGTAATCTGGAAGGTTCTTAAAATGAAAACTTACGCTTCTCTCACCACAAAAACCACCGATAGCTAAGCAGGGATTAAAATACATTCCTGTCAACTTCTAATTGCAACTGAATCTCTTCGGGTTTGTCTTGAAATTGGACCTGCAACTGTCTTCTCTGACCTATGCTTTATCAATATATTCAGTAAGGAGGATATTTAGCTAAGACTCATCCAGCGAAGACCAAGAGATCCTCTGGGTCCTAAAAAAGACAAGACTCATTTTTGTACTTTTACTAGTACAAAAGCTCTCACTAAGCACAGCTATGGTACATGCATGTGGAAACATGCCATGGAAAAAGAGCAAGGTCATACCACTGAACAATGAATACATAAACCTATGAAGCAGAAAATCACTGTAGCTACCATACAACCAGTTGATGGAGAACTTTAAAGGAAGTTCTTCCCACTCTCAGAATACAGATTTTACCTAAATGGATACGTTTCATCTCCAAGATGACAACCCACTCCAAGTTCAGATGAACATTCAGACAGATACTGGGTCACAATTAAAGATCCAGTATTCTGCCTCAATGTGGCCAGGGTGAAGCATTTATGAAACAGAACAGAAAAGAAAAGGCAGAGAGGGGGACCAGACAATAGCCTGAATGAACAGAAGATCTGTATGACTTCAAAAAATTTGACAGACAGCAAATCCATCAGCATGGAAACCTCAGAACATTGCTGCTGGGATCTACCTCACACTAGCAAACACTCAAAAAAAATTAATAGTTCACATGGTCCAGAAGTCCTATAAACCAAAAGAGCACACACCAGGAATGTTTTAAAAGCTGAAAAGCTGCATTGAAAAGGCATATTGCCACAGCACACCTGTTAATCACTACCTACTCCTTTCACAGAGGTACAGGGATGTTGTTCCAGCTGTAGACATCACATCTTAATTGAATAAACAGAACCTACTTAGTGCAGATATTTCTTATCTAAAACATTTAAACATCTAATAGTGAAAACACCACAAAACAAGAAAGACAACTTTGAGAACACATTTAAGTAGCCTGGCACAGTATCATGAATCTTGTATCATCAACATACTGGGAGCAATAAGAAAGGTTTATGTACATACAGGTCCCTTCCACAAAACACACCCTGTTCCTCCCTCCCATTTTCAGCCCATACAGTAACAAAACCATACCTGGATCTTTTCGCCCTGGTTTTTCAAAGCGTCTGTCTCCCCTAGAAAGGTAGAATAGAAGTTTCAAATAAGGTTTTGGAACTATTCCACTCATTTTAGGCATGGAATTTTTTTTTTTTTTCTGAGACGGGGCTTTTTTAAAATCAGACCTTGATGGACAGTATCTTTAAAGGTCCAAGTGACAACTGAAATTTTCATGAACACTGCCTTTGGCAACTAGGTATGTTTTGAAATTTGACCCTAAGTACCATCAACAATGCTGAGACTAAAATTGAAGTGAATCCTTTCGCAATCCATATTTTCACCCATAACTTCCACTGCAACTGTCGTAATTTACAATCTCTTAAAGTAGTTCTTTCTTCCCAGGAATTCAGCAAAAAACTTCTTTGCAAAAATGTTTTTACTTGCTCCTGAGTTTCTAGAAGCATTACTGTGTTGACTCCAACTTAGAAATTCAGACACTCCACTCACAGATACACCTAATACCCTTTCCTAAAGCGTTTTTATTAAGTCAAAAGGCACAAATAAAAGCTGAGCAGATGTATGTAAAAAACTTCAAGAGCTAGAGTTCTGTTACCTTTCCTCCCAACTCTGTGATCTGTGCATTTCCCTGCCCCCTCCTCGCCCAAATCCACCCTCCACTTCATCAAAACTTCTTTGGTAGAAACCGCTTTCTCCTCGGCCTCTGCCTGAAAAGACAAAAAACACAAGTGTTTGTACAAATAATAATAGAAGTTGAAAGAATCAGGTAGGTTTCCCTTTCCTGGGGTCCCTGTGAACTAATCTTGCACTCTTAAGCCCCAGTGAAATTATCTGGGGCAAAGGGGAAAAAGGAAGAAAGACTGAAGAAAGAGTCTTATGTAAAAATTCTTATCAAGAAGCACAGGATCAAACAGAACAGGCAAACAATTCTGAAATAAATACTGTGCAGAAAAACACAAAACACAGATACTTACCCAACAGAAATTACCAAACAAGCATGCATTGTTCACACAACATCCACACAGTACATGTGTACTTTACACTCATAAAAATCAGATTGCTTTTAACAGCGGAACCCAGTATAATGAATGGTACTGCACTGCAGATGTACTCATAATTACTGCTGTCAAGGTTAATAAAGGAGATGGAAGATTCACTGCTATTAAGTTCTAGTGATTCCCTGCAGAAAGCTCCCCCAGGAGCAATGGGGAGAAAAGAAGGATCACAGGATGCATATAGGTTTATATGAAGAACCCAACAGCTATAGAATAAAAATTATCCTCCTCACTTTTTCAAGAAATTAATACTCTGTAGGTGGATCCCAAGTATCAAGCCTCAAGCCAAAAAATTACAGATGTATCCTCAAGCACATCTGCAGGGTTTGGGTAGGCATGGGGTGTTTGGTTGGAAAAAAAAACCCAAACAACAAAATACACACAACTGAAAAAAACACCACCCACACACATCCTCAGGCCTTCAAGATAGCTTCCAGCACTAGTTAGATTAATTGCTGGGGTGACATTTCCAGATCTACAGAAGATAAACACACTTTTGCTTCACAAAGTGCTACAGCAGAAGAAATGGGAGGTTTTTACCAGTTAACCTACCATTTCAAGGATATCATGAAAACACTACAAACAACTAAAACTCATCAATCAGCTGGTTGTGAGATAATGCCTTTCCTACATACACATGCAGTCTCCATAGTCAAGTCCAAAAACCTAAGCAGCACCTGATAAAGGAAATCATTGGCTGTGCAACTACCAAACACCTCAATCCTTTCATATTTCTCTCTTCCTAGCTTCAAGAAAACACACACCTCAAAGGATGAGGTGCAAACCTGGCCAGGGATCCAGAGGAATTACACAGAATAACAAAATAAACACCTTAAGAATGGACAATCTCTGTAGTCTTCTGAAGAAAGTAACAACAAGCCTCTACCTCTAGTATTTCAAGGCCCCTGGATGCATCATGGAATTGTACTGCATTTCAGTGACTTATGAAAAGAGGCTCTAAAAAAATGGAAATAAACAAGGTAGTTGCAAGAGTTGCCCTAATGCTTTATACCAAATTCTCTTGCAAAAAAAAAAAGTTGCCTTCCAGGCAGAGAAAAAGAAAAGTGATTCCCAGATAATCCAGTCAGACTCTTCAAATACACACTGATTTTGTACCATGCTGTACAGGTTGCAGGGTGTATAAGGAAGTTACAAAACTAATGTCTGTACAATTTCTCTTCCTGCTTCAGAAACAGGATTTAAACTTCCCCTTTGCACAAAACTAACCTGTTTTTAGCACCAGCAAAACAGTTCAGTGACAAGATCTCCTCGTCACAGAGATGTGAAGTTCAGTACCACAGAGTTTTGGGGATGCTCAAGTTCAGATGGAGACCGGACAAACTCACAAAAGATAAAAAACACTGAGATTTACCAAACACAGAGACCACATCTGGTTTGGGAAATACAGTGAGCTGCAAATGTCTAGAAGCTAAGTATATATGCGATGCTTCTGCACCTCTATTTTTACACAGCCCTTATTCTCTTGCCAAGGTGTTTTCTTTTGGCTGTTGCTAGAGACAGACTACTGAGTTAAACAAGCCTTTGCCTGACTCAGCATAGCTGTTCTTACACAAACACAGGAGAAGACAGAGGATTTGACTGAGCACTCAAGGCAAGAGAGGAGAGATTAGTATCAGACTTACGGCTGTACGAGAAACACAAACACCTTTCACTATGGCAAGTCTGATACAAGACTGACCATAGTCACGAGTGCAAAGTAAGTTGCAAAGGCAATTAACAGTAAAGATGTGATACAGCACCAGAAGCAGCACAATGTTGATCCAGTTAAGACATGATGGGTCCCCTAAGATCCCGGAAAAGGACTTCAAGCTGCTATTCTTCACAAATAAAGCCCAAGAAATTTTAGGCATCTCATGCAATGGCAATCTTTGCCTAGTTTCTTCACTACAGGAAAGCTCTCTTCCTTCCTCTCACAGGAGATAAAGCAAAAGCAGTTCACAAGAGAAAGCCACAGACAGGCAGAGACAAAAACAGAACAAACACACTGACTCATGTCTCTGAGGTAGTGGAGGTGGGAAGTTGCACACACTTTTCCAACAGAAACAGAACTGGCTGTCCACTGTTGCTTGTTTGTGGTTTGGTTTTTTTCCATGAGTGACAGCAACATTTGTAGTGCTCACCTTGCAGTGTGAGCAAGCATGAATGCACACTGATTACTAATAGCGGACACACAACTAGCAGAGCCAGAAGGCTGGCAATAGGGGAGATCTCATCAGCAAACACAGTGTCCTGTATAAGGGGAAGAACAGAATCAGAGTTGTTTTAACAGCAGCATGGCTTATGACAGCTTTAAAAGTATATAAGGCAATGGCCTGAGAAATGTCTCTCCACTTACCCCCCTCTGTGTTCATCAGTATTTCAGTTGTGCTCAGCCATTGAAACGGTCTGAATTGAAAGAATCTCAAAAAAGGTCCAAAAAAACCTATCTCAGCAATTCAATTTAAGGCTGCCTGAGGGGCCACAGCACTCACTCCCAGCTGAAGTGATACTATGTAGTAGCAGACATATAAGCTACCTTTGCTCTGGTTGTGTTGCCACCCTCAGCTGCCTTCTACAAGGCACATACACCATCTCCGTGCAGTAACAAGACGTGCCCATTCAACAGCATCCGGCAGAAGAACGTGTGCAACTCTAGCAGAAACCAAGCAGACCACTGCACGAGGAGCATACTGCATTGTAGCAAGCTATGGAATATAAGTAGCTAAAGAAAACTGTGAAGTACAAAGTCAGTTATTCAGCAAGTATTGCGTAGATGTGTCTGACCTGAAAGTGCACACTAGGACACAGTTAATACTGATAACAGCACATATTAAAAACGCTTGCAGAAAGAATAAAAATGCACATATAAGTGCAGTGTTCACCATTCTGTTTCTGCAGTTCTTGGCTTTTGTTTTGCGGCTAATAAATCTAGAATGACATGCTTATTTTAAATAGAAGGGCATTTCCAAAAAAATGCCTGGCACATGAAGAGCAGGCTTTCTAAGCGTAGATGCTGCACAAAGTATTGAATGCAAAGTCAACAGATGTCAATAAACCCTTCCATTTAAAAACTGAATGGAGCAGCTGTGTCATATTTCAATGATTTCTTAAAAAGCTCTGAATGAGGACCTCAATCCACTGGATCATGTAATCATAACAGACTAAAGTCTCTAACCTGAAAAACAGACAAGTCTGGATTTAAGTACAAAATACAATACACAAACAAGGCGGCAAAAGCAGCACTCACTATCATTCTAACTGTCATTACAGGGAAAAAATCCCGAACACAATACAACAAGCAAATTCTTGAAATTACAGCATGCCTGGAGTTTAGGATCTACAAACATTGCCATAATACTGTGTGGGAAGAGCAGGACAACCGTAGTTCAACTACTGCTGTTTGAGAACTTTCCACTTTTACACTATATACTCATTTTCCGACAGCAGCAAACACAGGAAAACAAAGGGAGAAGAACTCTAATGGGAAGGAAAGTACCCTTCATAAGGATTTCAACCAAAAAGGAGAACAGCTACAAAACAAAGCGCCTGTAAGCTTACAGCCCATTCCAGGGACTACTTAAATCTCTCCTCATCTGAGGCTCTTATTCATGAATGTTGACATTCCACTCCCACCAGCACAAAGCACAGAGCTTAACTGCACACCACAGGGAGCTCCCAGGAAAACAAGTCAATTAGAAAAAAGGTCACGTGCAAGTACTTTGTTTCTTTAGAGAATATAACTTCAGAATTAAATAAAATGGTTGGGATTTATGTCTCCACACAGGGCACATACAGTATTAGTGATGGCGGCTGCACACTGCAAATGGTTTTTACCAGTAACACCAAGTTGTATTTCAACACACAGTCATAAAAAACTTAAACAAAAATCAAAGCAACTTCCACACAGTTATCACTTTCACCATCAGCTAAACATAATCATTGTCAGTAAGACTTGGAGTGACTACTGGGAAAATATTTACTGTTACGTTGTAGTTTTAAATACTGATGAGGGAAGCCACATTTAGAATTCTAACAATAACCTTCCTTTACCAGCAGTTCATCCGTTCTTCCCTTTGCCAACCTGTCACAGAGTCCCTCTCACCCTCCCAAATGCTGGAACACAATTCTGTGATTTGTGCCTCAGTGAGGGAACTTAATTAACAAATCTAATTGTACATGCAAATTTTTTGCTGAAGTTACTGTTGTGCAAGTTACTTCAAGACAATAATCTTGCTTTGGTAAAGCCGAAGCCCACATTTGATCAGCAGCAGCTTTGTTGCGTACAGTGATGTAAAGTTCATGAAAAACACCAGATAACCTTTTGAACTCAGGCCATTTTGCAAAGCAGTAAAGAAAAATGTTTTCCAACTGTTACATGAAGCAGTTCACTTGGTGAACAAACCCTGAAGAAATGCCAAGTCCTTTTCACTGTAACTTGAAAAACCAGAACTGCATTTAAAGCTTGCTACTTGCAAGCAACATGTTAGTTTTGTAAGTTAGACGACAACAGTCCTACACTTGGCTCTTCGTAAATATTAGAAACAAAGTACTTAATTACAAGACCATAACATGTATAATTACAAGAAAATGTACAATTTTGTCCTGGCAGAAGCCCTCATTTGTTTGTTGAGATACAGAAACTTTGGGAAGACTCCTCGTGCCTAAAGCCCAAGACTAATTGCTCACGGAAAAAAAAGGGGAAGAGTGGAAAAAACAAGCAGCAACCAGGATCCATGAAAGAGGGAAAGATCAGTAATTTGCTGAAGAAATTTACTGGAGAAATGTATCCTTTACAGCTTAGCAGAAGAATGACAGAGTAGCCTGACAAGCACAGCACATAACAATTCATACAAATTAAGACAAAAAGATCAAATGAGGATGAAAACAAAATTAAGTGAGAAAGATTAATATTGCAAAGTGCTTGAGCTAGTATTTCTTAACATACCTTAAGAATTAATAGAAAAAAACAGGAACATATGCAGTAGAAGCTTTCAAACAGTCTTAATAATACTGCATAGATTTTAAGTTCTGTCCATTGAAATGTAATGAATCAAACTTTATTCCCAAACAAGAAACAGATTCAATAATAGAATTACTGTATTAGAAGCCTATTCTGCCACATTTAACCCTATGACCTCATCAAAACTAGTGCAGGCAATTAAAAAAGCAACCCACTACTCACTGCATAAGGATGACATTCATTGTTAATGGTACAGCAAAAAAGATAACATGACAAAAAACAAAAACAAAGGGGCTGGGAAATTGGAACTTGTCAAGGTATCTTGGTACTGAAACTATACAGCACACTAGTGGTCATACGATTTCAAATCACCAAATTTTAAGCAGCATTTGGGCAAAGACAACAATAAATAATGGGGAAGTGACAGGGAAATCCAGGGATAGCCTCATAAAACTTTAAATGTATACGCCCTAGCTGGGAAGCAACCACAAGAGGACAGATGTCAATCTACAAATACCTGAAAGATGTAGGTTAGGAAGAAAACAGAATTAAAGAATGAGAACAGAAATGAGAGAACAAATTAAGTCAGGGCCAAATTCTGGTCAAGCATTTAATTATGTATGGAAGTGATTTCTAAAGATGCTATCGAAAATACCACCAGTTAAGAACATTTAGAATTAAATTACAAAGGACCCCAAAAGAAACCTTACCTAAGCACCTGCAAAGACAGAGGTTACATGATTAATTACTCCTGATGATATTTCCAAGATATTAGCTTCTACATTCAAAATGTAACCCATCAAACTTACATGTAAAACCCACAAAATGGTCTTCACAGTAATATGCACATTGAAAAGAAACTGCTAAGAAAATTCCGGACTTAACTATTTGGTTTGAACCTAGTGATTCAGCTTAAAGATAGGTTCTCAATTCATTTGCAAATGTTTTAAGTGACCTAGGATAAGACATCAACTATAGCGATGCACTAAGATTGGCAAGACTCAAATTTCTCTCAAATTCAATTATGTCTTTCCATTCCCTTTCACCTGTTTATTCTCAGGATGTTAATATAAATTACTTTTCAGAACACAGAACTGAACTACTAAACTACTACAATGTTTTAAATACATTTGTGGATTTTTGTCCCCTTTCCCTATAAATTTGGTTTATGCCTTTTAAAGTTATTTCTAACCATTCTGAACAAAACTATTTCCTATTCCACCTCAAAACTACCTTTCCCTTTTGCTTTTCCACACCCATCAATCTGACAAAGGCACATAACAGGTACCAGATGTGTAATAAGGTGTGCAGAACAATCATCAACACAATATTCATTCTCTAACACCACCTTACTGGAAAGGTTTCAAACCTTTAAGGGAAAAAAAACTGGGCATGAGGAAAATTTGGCTATGACCACGCTCCATCTAACATTTTTCAGAAGCTTCAACCTAGACCACCTGCATACATTGCGGCACATGCCACTAACAGCTCACCTCGACCTCTAGAGGAACTTCGACCTCGAGGAGCCCCTACCACCGTTCCTCCTCCACGTGATGTCAACCGCAGGACAGCAGCACTGTTTACAGACATAGAGAAATTTCTCTGCGAAGAAGAAGAGAGTGTCAAGGTGAGATTCTATTAAAAACAAAACCAGACACTTACCATTATCCTAAATTTAGCTTAATACCAGCTTTCCTTTCCTTATGTTTATTACAAATGCTTTACAACTGACTAACACAGAAAAGGATTCCTTAGAAACATGAGTAGCTGAAGCAGTCTATAAAAAGGATCCTGGTCAATAGTAGTCTTTCCAACTTACCAGAAATTCCCATGCTCTAAAGGTAGCAAGTGAACACCTGCTCCTTTACCAAATGATTCCAGCACGGAAGTAATTGGAACATCAGCAGCTTTAAACACAGACATTCAATTGCAAAAAAAGAGATTGGCACCTGCCCACTGACACCATTAATAAATACCAACTCTAAACTTACTTCTTAAGCAAAGCAGGTATATATAAAGAGCAACAAAACTTTATTAAAGTTACATTTACCAAACTCCTTTGCAGAAATAAATGTTTTTTCCCCCCTCTAAATGTATCACAGGAGTAGCAGGCTTTGGGGGAAACTACACGTGTTTAAGACTTCTGAAATTCAAGTGATACTCATTTTAGAGACAAACACCAGTAAAATTCAATTTTAAGATTAAATAATTGCTAAAGAAAAAGCTATTTTGATAAAGAATTTATAATTACAACCAACTCTGGCCCCATTCTCTGAGCACAAGTAGTTGGAAAACTGGGCCAAAGAATTCAGGAAGACATTCAGAAACTTTAACAAGCAAGCCTGAATTCCCACACACTTTTTGAATGTGAGTTTTAAATAGAATTCAAAGGACTCCAAACAGCTGGCACATCAGGCTTCTTGATAGGAACTTAAAGGAGGCAAACTGCTTACACAAACTCATCTAAATTACTATGACTTTGAAGATTTTCAGATAACGATGAGACAAGCAATTATTATATATTATTTAAAATCTAAGTGGCTAACATCGAAGCCAACAGACATCTGAAGGAGTTTTAAGCCATTTCAGAAACAAGCTCACTTGAAATGTTTTTCCTACAAGGTAGTTACCAGTTTTCTTTTGAAAGATGATTAAGTAGACTTGAGAGGGGGAAAAAAATAATAATCCAGTCATGCATGGCAAAATAGAAAGGTCTGCCTTCAGTAAATCTAGTTGTTTTCTTAGCTAGCTCTTACAGTTTAAAGCAACTGTTTCAACAGCCACTCAAAAGGAACCACCTCCTCTGGCCTCCAAGCAGATCACCTTTCCTGCTGTTGACACTTCTGCTTTTTTGTGAAGCAGTAAGATATTTTACTACAGAAGCAACTTCAAGCTATTGATCAGATTCACTGTCTTGCATAGCAGATTCCTTAACTTATGTCTTATTTTTCCAGTAAGAACAAAACAGTAATCTCACCTCCTTTTCCAATTTCTTATTTGACTTGCCTACCTAAGTTTTGAACAAATTTTCCCTCCCCTCTGTAGACCTTGCTGTGGTGAAGATGCAACCCTTGTAAATGAGCATAGTGATAATAATCCACACGGTAAATCCACAGAGTAATGAACAAAGAAGCAAAGTCAAATACTGAAAAAACACCTTACTTACTACTGATTAGCATTCTACTTTCAGTGTCCATCCCTGACAATGCACACCAATGAGCAAAGCTGCCCCCAAACAGGGGCTCAATTAATTCTTTAGTAGCAAATGGAAGACATCCTAAGAAACAGACATCAGAAATGTAACCACTGGGGACACAAAAAAAAAAAAAATCTCCATTATATTCAGGAAGAGCTTGGGATAGTCTTACCTGCTTGTGGAGTAAGGGTAAGTCAACTGAACTCTTTCCCAACACAACCAGGGAAAAGGGTGGGGGGGGATGGGTGAAGGCAAAGGAACACATATGCTGCATATTGCCAGTGGTCAGTGGTGGAAACAGATCTTAAGACAAATCTACCACGTCATATAACAAAACTTAGAAGGTAAATCAGTTGAGCTCTATGTTAGCTCAGCATACTTATCACCAGGAAAGTGACTTTCTACATAAAAAGAATAAAAAGGAACCGTAACTCCCTCCAAAGTACATTCATATCCTGTAACAGGGAATACTGTAGCTGTATCTGGTTAAGTTCCACTGGACTAAACGGATTTTAAGCTTAATTCATATAGTTGATAATATCTATCATCCACCTCTAGATAACACACCTTTAATCAGCTTGAGACAACTTCCTGACATACTACGCATACAACCACAATGCTATCAGGTATGTAACTCTCGGGTTGCAAGCAAGAATTGTTCTGAATCCAAGTCCAGCGTAAGCCTGACTGGGGTAGTGTTCAGCTGCAGCTGAACCAAGCACATGTGTTCTCATCAGAGCAGCCTGTCCTCTACAGGACCCCCAAACCTCCATCCCTCAAGTTCTGAGAGGATAATACCCTCTTCAGTATTCATAGAGGGGGCACAAAGGTGTTTAAAACTCTCCTATCAACCTTAGGTGAAAACTTTCCTGTATCGCTACCAGCAGTGTGTAGCAGGCACTACTAAAGCTATTAATATGCACTTCAAGATTATTCTGAACGTGATTCTTTAAAATAAATAATGATTTTTCTGTTACAGGGAATAAACACCAGGAATTTCTGGTTGCTTAAGTAATGCCATTCCCTTAGTATCTCAAATCAGTCATGAAGGGGGTGGGGGAGATTTTCAGGTAAGAAAAACCAGATTTTTCACATCTTCTGGGTCCCCAGAAAGCACTAAAGGAAAGACTTCCTTGAAGTCTGTCAAATTATGATTTTTGTGGAGATTACAGAGAACTGTTAAGCTGACCATGAAGATCCCATATGATTACAGGTGAAAAGGAGCATGAAAAAAACAGACACAGTGCACACTAATTCCTCAGAAGTTTTCAAGGCTGATGAAACACTGGGCACTGCAGCAAAGGACCACATATCCCTGAAGCCCAGCAGCACTTACCATCTCATCTGTACCAAGAGACTACACGGCACATTTTCAATACCATAACCCTAAACTCGTATTATTCCTCTCGGAGAGTATCTTGACAATCACCAGAAGTCAACATCTCCTTTAACTGTAAAAGGTTTGTAGTTTACTCTCTGAAGGACTGCATTATGCATCAGCAAAAAAAAAAAAATGTCCAAAGGTATTTTAACACCAAGGTTCAGTATTTTTGCGTGCCACTGTATGTCTGAGTATTTCCTGGGCTTGCTGCCTGAATCCTTCCTGCTCCCGCTGGAGAATGGCAACTGGGATAAGATTTCCCTTAAAAGCACCTTCTCAACCTCAGCTGCCTGTTAAGACTATGACATGAAGTACCTACAGTGTGTTCAACTGAACTTAATAAGACTGCTGATTAAAAACTAAACTATGAGCATCTGATGTAAAAGGATAGTATCCTAAAAAGACACAAGAAATACGAATCTACTCTGAAAACAAAGGAATTCCAGAAGAGGTGAAGAGGATACACCAGAATACCCAGGCACTTAAAGATGGCGAAAAACTCCGGAATACAATAGCATGGGACAAAGGAAGAAGGATGTTCTGAAACTTAAGAAACTATTACTAATGTTCCCACCCCTGCAAAAATCAAATGACACTCAAGTCTGTAAAAACACACTCCTTTCTCTTAGAGAAGAAACAAACAAAAAGTCAAACCACATATTCTTATGGTAAAAAAGTGCTAAAAAATATGGCAAATCAGACAGCAACTGCAAAATCAGAAGTTCTGACAGCCATAAGAAAAAGAGGGAATCAACTCGGAGTCAAAAGTCAGAGGCATTTATCCAGAGTGGGCCAGACAGTTTCCTCTGCTAGGAATCAAATTTAAAGCAACAGCTTTCAAACTAGTCGGATCAATCACCCTTGAAATGGAATCTTTGTGGACTACCTGTTCTCACTCTTATCTTGTTCACAAATTAATTATACACCTGTAGAAACCAAACAAGGAAATAATCAAGCAACTGCTTACATACTAAGTTGTTAAGAGTACTTCAACTTCCTAAAAAATGTTAAGTCAAAAAACTTCAGTTTTGTGGCCTTTGGAGAAGGGCTGAAGTTACAGAACTTACACACTTCTGTTATAAGAAAGTGGTCCAAAAACTGATCTGAAAATGCTGTGTACTTAAGTAGGTAATAATTCCCAGAAGGTGACTGTCTGCCATCAACAGAACATCATATGAAAAGTATCTGTTGAAATTTAAGATACTAATTGAACATGAATGGAATTCAAATTTTACACTAAGGCAGTATGCTTTCGTAACTTCTTTCCCTGAAGTCTACTCATCTCAAATGTTATGCTTTTTAATGGAGGCATACTCTTTATTCTACCTTTCTACTAATGACAATCTAAAGATATTAAAAAAAAAAAAGATACAAACCTGTTCTTCTTCTGTAAAAGGTACAAGTGCCAGTGGTGGCAGGGGCTCCTCTTGTAAAATAGGCAGAAATTCCTTATCCAGAAGGTCTGAAGGTATCTGTATGAAAGGAAAAAAGCATACAAATATACCCAAGTATTTCCATTTCAGGCATGATGCCACAATTTGATTTACAAAAAAATGCCTACTCTGTCTCCATCTACCCAGTACACCACTACGTCCAGTAACATTTACTGGGGGTGGGTGTAACTCCACTGCAAATTTATGACCCCCCCCTCCCAATAAAAAAACATATAGAGAAAACACAGAAAGCATTCACCACCCGCAACTGTAACATGTAAAGTATCCAGATCACACACATCAGAATTAAAACTTCCACATCACTGCAGCGCAAATCTGAAGCAAGTGAAATTTCATCTGGTAAATTTAAAAAGTACTACTTTAACTTCAATGCATTTTTATAACCAGACTTTTATTTATATATTAACAAAATAATCATATGTAGCACCAGAGTTGTATTTGATTTAAAGTCAGCATTTCCAATTTATAACCAACAGGGGCAGTAAACAAAAGAATCAAAAAAAGTATAAACTATAGGTATGGATTTATTCAGCAGAGAACATTGATGATTTAAATCAAGAGAAACTTTAACACTAAGTTTTAATCAGTCCATCATCAGATGAAAGGCTCCATCAGCAGATGTGACCTTGAGCATGTGGACAAGAAACTGCAATTACAGCCAAGTGAGCTCCAACTATGCCAACAGAGAACAGTTTCAAAAATATCTAGTTTGCAATTCTAGAGATAGACTTCTCCAAATTTTAATTGAAGCAAAGCAACATAGGGTTTTATTTTTTCATTTGGGTACATGCTAGCGGAACTCTTCCTGCTTTCAATCAGAGTATCTTTTAATCAGAGATGCAACTCTGCCTAATCTTCATCCAGCAAAGATTAAGATGACACAGTAAAAAAGGATCTTAAAAACACATCTAGTAGTTGACTAGAAAGTGTCAAGAGTCCTCTCAGTCTCAATAACTAGAATTACTCAGCACCATGGAAACATGGGTATATCAAAAGCAAGATATACTCTAATAATAATGCCCTTCTGGCAAACTCACAGGGAGAGATATTTTTTTGGAGCATTCATAACTATCAGAGAGCTTCCTGTAACACAGGGTATTAATAGGTTGTTCTGAATCCATTGCAACTGAAAAGGTCTTAGCATCATCTGATATAACATACACAACTGAAAAAAACAATGACCTCTGACAGGCTGACTTATTCAAGCATAACATCAAGGTTTAAACTGCAGCTTCTCCAAGTAAAGCAGGATAATTCTGCACGTTAAAGCATGGCTTTAAGCTGTAACACACTTAGCTTTAGAAAAATATTTGACATTCAACACCCTTGAATCTGTACGTAAGCAATGCAGGTGTCCCAGCACTGTACGAGATGTCAGCCCAGTCGTGGCAGGGTTAAGAACACAGAGGTATGTGTGCACATCTATATGCAAAGCTAGAGGCACAACCTGACAATTTCTTGCAGTCCCTCCCTGACTGGAGGGTAAGGCTCTGGAAGGGATTCAGGCTTCCAAATCACTATGTGCCTGCTGCAACAATAAACCAACCTCTGTCACCATCTAAAGAAAAACCTAGTGTTTACAAATGCAGAATGTACAAATCATTTGCCTGAAACACTCTGAAACGTGACTTTTGTACCAAGAACCTCTGCTTGAAATGAAAACAGAGGGAAGTTCTTGACTTTCTATGCTGCTCTCTTTGTATTGCATGTGCTAGTAGATTGTGCCCCGAGTCCCAGAGAAACGAACAACTTGAGGACTGCTCTCATCGGGCTGGTTACCTGCTAAAGTGAACTGCCCTACGTCAGGATAAATGGGGAGTTCTTGCCTTTGTTAGATGATACGCCAATATGATTTACTGCCCAACTTTCAAGCTGAACCAAGTAACTGTTTTACACTGTATTAAATAAAATCCTACTGAGGCAAGCAAATCCACACAGCTACAAGGAGATTTTAACCCTCAGTCAACTGTGGCAGTGGGCCTGAATATGGCAATCAGGTTTTGTTCTTGGGGGTGCATGAAGTTACCCATAGTGACAAAAAGATTCAAAACTACTGAACAAAGTTAAGAGCGGGATCAAATAAGCACACATACAAAAAACCCCGTAATCAGACCTCTTCAGTTCTTTGCCAAGGGATACACAATTTCTTTGCCCATAATCACAATACACAAATAACTATTCCTAATTACAAGACTGTCATTAGGAATACACACACCAGGCTTTCTCCCTCTTCCTGCTCACCTTATTATCCTTTAGAAAAAGTGCCAACATTTCTTCTCTCCCATAGCGATAGTCTGCTAGTTTGTACTTTGGCAAAGCCGGAGACAAAGGAGGGGATGTCACGCTCCCGCCACTAGACAAAGCTCGCAGCCTAAAATGAAGCAAAAAAAAAAAAAAACAATGAAAAGTTGAGGAGAATGTGTCTTCACCTATGCTATCATCCCTCTGCATGTTTACAGACTTGACACAAAAGAAATAAATCCCATCCTGAAAGTAAAGATATTGACATCCTTAACCTGAAAACTCTAAAATTCATGTTTCAACAAGAAGGGTGAAAGAGCTTTCCTCATTTTTCCCATAGCCAAGGCAGAAAAAGAAAAAAAAACATCCCATGAGCACATCAGGGAATTCAACTCATCCCCTGGAGAACTCTCATGCTGACTATACTGCAAGTTAAAGCCTTGACTAAGCTATTTACACTGGCTGCACGAAATTCTGTTGGAACACCTTCCATAGAAATTAATGACAACAGCTTTTTGGTAAGAAAAATTCTTACCACACTGTGGACAGCATGGCAAACATTAACCTAAGGAAGAAGTTTATTCAGGTGTTTTACAGAATTTAACAAGTAGTATAGGACAGTAAAATTTGCAATGAGGTTTCTTCTTGTTACTCTACTCCAAATTCCTTTTCCAGAACTTAAAATTAATGGTATTTTTCAGAGAACATATACATCATTTAGATTATCATCTCAATTTTAAAAAAATAAATAAATTGTAAAGTGTGGCTATATTTTGTACTTTAGAGACATTTCAAGCAGTAATCTAACTTGCACTAACAGATACATATGCTATTAAGTTTGGTTGCATCCCACACAGGTAAGCTACTCAACTTATTACAGATAACATCTTATAGTTGTATGATACCATTCCCACTCCACAGGTGGATTAGTCTTATTCTATACTATCATTTCCTCAGCTACCCAAATTCCTCAAACTTAACAATACAGGGTATGTTTTACAAATGGATGTGTCAAGAAATAAAACCCACACCACATTTTCCACATTCTCCTTGATGTGCATCTTAGACAAGTAAAACAATAAAAACTTCTCAGTAATCACAAAATCCTTAGAAAGAAGGGTGCTCAGAAAAAAAATCTTCAGAGGCTACCTTTCACCTAATTATTGAATTGCTTTGATTTGTTTTATTGTTCTCTAAACAGAAAGCAAAAAGTAATTTGCAAGTCAAATAGTTATCTTATTTTTTTTAGTTTGGTGCCCCCCAGTGGCAATTTCTTTACTTAGCACTTCCAACCAAACCGCCTGGGGAGGCATTACTCAAAGGACTGGATGGCTGGCTCAGTGCAATGCTCAACTCCAAATCAAACGTCACCAAGAGTTTGACTATTAAGTGATACAACAACATACACGACAGACATGACTATACTGCAACCCAAAAGAATAATTATAAATCTTAGAATTTTGTTAATGTAAAAATCCAGTAATTCACCAAAGTAAAATATATACTGTTGCACACTACCTAATTTGGTTTTTAAACTAAATGGGAGACTGAAGTCCCCTCCCTATGACACAGCAATCAAGTTACTGTTAAAATATGTGCTTTTTTTAGAGTTGCCTTCCCCCTTCTCTTTAATATAACTTTGGCTTCCATCCATCAATGAATCTAATCATGTCTGTCTTACGCTGAAGAGCACTCCAGCACAAAATATCTGCTGGTGGGTGTATTTATAGATAGTGATAAAATCATTCTTTAAGCTTCCTTCAAACTAACAAAATAGACTGACATCTCTCATTATTTTCCAGGCCACAAATCACGTCTGTCTTCTTTGTTTAACACTCTCCAATTTTTGTACATTGTGTATAAAAATGTGTCAGCAGGAATATGTTATTCCAATAATAGTCTTACCACATGCTATGCAGCAATTGTATTTCCTATAACCACTCCACTCCCATTTACACACTTAAGGACCACATCACTCTTCAGAAACCACACCATCCAAAGTTCTTGTTTGTAACTGCAGTCACCAACACTTTAACAAGAAATTGGAACAAATACTGAACCATTATTACACCTCTGCAACTACTCTTTAGCAAAAGCCAGGACAATACGTGTCAGACAAGCTGGAAAACTAACAGCTGACATGAGATTATGCAATACCAAGGATTCCCTTCAACACAATAGCGCATTTTTCCTGACACTTTCCAGTGTACACATAAAGGAGACTATGACATGAAACACACACTTTTACCATGTTCCATATCTGGTTTAATTTTTTTTTAATACTGGGGAGGGGGAAGCTTGCTTAGCTACAGATTTAAACCCAGTAAAGAGAGTTTAACTTCCTTAATAATATGTATCACATGGAAAGACCAAACAAGTAAGTCTTTTTCACTTTGCCTTGACATTTATCTCCCAGATCATAAACATTATTTCTCCCTCAGATACTTGGTAGCAATGTGAATGTTATACATTACCGTAACATGAAAAGCCAACTCATTTCATACACAATGCCAATTTACAAAGTGAAGACTAATTTTATAATGCTGTTTTCCATCACAGGCCAGGGACTGAGGTGAAGCAGTATAGAACACCAAAAACATTCTATCCCATTCAGTCTTATAATCAATTTAGTACCAAAGGACAGAAATTCAGGGTTTTTTTAAATTTTAGACAAGGTTCCAAAGTCTCGCAAAACAGAAAAAACTCACCATTCAGGCCCAAAGTTAAGTGTCTGAGTTTCTGCTGCCATTTTTTCCTGTTCTATTCCTCTTCTGTAAAAAGCGTGAACCTGAAAAATTGAAGAAAAGTTTACTATGAAAATAACTGGATTAATACAGTCTTTCATAAACTTCTTCACAATACAAAACACACCTGTCATGCAAAGTGAAAAAACTGATTACATGGAATATTTTATTTTTTTTAAGGAATAAAAAAATCAGCTCTCCAACAGATTAATTTACTAATATAGGAGTAACTGCATGAAGATCTTTTCCCTAAATTTAACAGCTCAAAAAGGACACTCAATCAGGGTGTCTGAAGAAACAATTTGTACAGTCCCTTTTCAAATCAGTGATTACCACAAGACAACCAAACACAGAGAATTTTATGCATAATCCTCTTCTGTAAGAACAGAACTGCAGCTTCCTGACAATTACAAGAGGATAAAACCCCACTAGAATTACAGCAAGATCTGCCAGTTGAGTGGCAGAGTATTCAAGAAATTTCCACTGTTCATTCTTGAAAAATAAGCCTTCTAAAGACTGGAGTACATGCAGTGCTGTGACATCCTCCTAAATCTGCAGGCAGATGACAGTATTTCTCTCATGCTTGGTCTTATTAAGAAAAATAATGCACAACTTAAGACTTCAGCTACTTTCATTGTTATTAGCCAAGGTCCTACAGACACTAGTGAAGGTCTGGTCAAGTTCCTATGTATCAAGAGTGTATGGACAATGGCAGATGAAGCCATATTGGAGGGAAAGAGCAACACTAAGGGACAGCCATGAAGTTTTCTCCGTCAGAGTTAAGTCCAGCCCAGGCAGTTCTGGAGCAGTGTCTTTTGTAGTAAGAAAATACAGCTCCTCTTTCCTTTCAGCAATGGCAATAACAAAATCTGCAGAAGAAGTTTTGTTTTAAAAAAAAAAAAAACACACACTGTAGCCAAAACCTAAAGAAAACACGATTTGAAGCATTACCTACAAAAATTGGTTGATTAGACTTCAAAAACTCATAAAGACAGATGGGAGGGAGGGAGCTTTGCCTCTCTTTTCCTTAACAGACCCAAGGACTAAATAAAGGAGCTTCATAAGTTTGTCTACACTTTGCATGAAAAGGTGACAGAAAAGAAAAAAAAAAAAGGGGGGGGGGGGTGTTAGAAGCAGAAAGCGTATTAGTTACTGAAGAAAAGGACAAATCCAAACAAAGGAAACATTTTTTTTTTAATGCTACAGAAGTAATGATACTAAGGTCAAAAAAAGAAAAGCCAAACAACACACCAAACAGCCTAAAAGCTAGAAAATGTAACAAAACAAAACGGCAAAACCTGCTTGAGTAGATTTTACTCAAATCTTTTGGGCATAAGAATACACATAGTCGTAAAACTCCCTGCAGCCTAAACTTACCAACCAACATTTGGCTATGAATTTTTACTACATGCCATATTAACCTTTTCCCATACACAATATAATTTATACAAAAACTGTAATATTTTTATTTTCACAATAACTCTACATAATGAAAAGGGATTATCCCCATTACTTGCAACGGAGGCTAATACAAAAATATCTAGCTATTCTCACAGGCCTAGTCTGAGATTATTTTGGTCTGATTTCGGCTGCCTTTTTGAAGCCCCAGACAGCTCATTAGAACACTCACAGTATATCCATTCATGATTCTGCAAATCAAAACACAAGGTTAGGTACCTAACAAAGACATACAGCAGCCACATGTGAAAATGTTGTGGGGCAATTCAAGCAAACCATCGTGCACACTTTGGCAGAGACAAAAGCCTCTAATGCAGTTCCTAATAGCCTTAATTGGATGCCTGTCCCTTTGCTTCCTGCGATGCCTGTAACCCTTCTGCTGGAGGGGTATGTGGGGGGAGAGCTTTCAAATCAACCCATGTGGATTACCAGGGAACCTGGGATCTTCAGCTCCTGAGATCAGTTAGCTTAATATCAGTAGTATGAAAAAGGCTGGCACAGAGTATGTTAAACTGCAACAAAAACACAGCTGAAAAGCATCAGATGCAAGGAGAAAGCACTAAAAACCAGTTAGGATTGAGTGGTTTACTAGTTTGGGACCCACTGGGCCCCACTCTCTTCAGCCTCTGGGTTTCCTTCCCCAAGAAGTCGAGGATAATGTGTCATCTTTCTCTATTAGACTCCTAAGCATTTTAGTGCCTGCAAGCATACTCAAAGCCTGCTAATCTCATCCCACTGAGCTGCAAAATGGCTTTCCTTGTCCCTCATTTTGGCCACCAAGCTTTGTTTTGGGAATTCTTTGCTGGCTTCCCCTTCTGTGTTGCATTCAGATAAGCTACTTCCTCCCTAGAAGTTATCTGTGCATGAATTTTTAATTGAAAGCAAGACATCTGTAAGTGGATGAAATTGTAGCTGAACAGGAGGAAAAAAAAACAGAATAAAAAACAGATCTGTGAATTACTCACGTATGTGTAACAGGTGAATTTACTCCAATAGGCAGCATTACCAAGAAATAAATTACAGACAAAGCTGAAAGGAAACCCTCGGAAAGAAGGCACTCTGGAAACAGGTAATGATTTGGGAGGAGGGCAAACAGGAAAAAGGGACTCAAGAAAGCTAAGGCAGCAAGTGCGCAAGAGGAATACACTTGGCCAAGATAGGGAAAGCAAAAACTGTGCTGCTTCTGCTGGTTCACAAAGCAGTAGCCAAAAGGTGAGAGCACAGAAGCCAAACTGGAGAGGAACCTCTGACAGGGACTGCACAGCACACACAGCTGGTGTGCAAAGGAGAAGCTGTACTAACCAGAATGGCAAGTTGGGGTGGACTACGTGGCACTCACATCATGAGGAGAGAGTCAGGGTGAGGCAAGAAAAAGCGTGAGGAATTAAAAAAAGAAAATGAATTACCAAGTCATAAATTTAACTATTTTGGCCAAGGAACAGTCACAAATTTATCAGATCTTTATTATCTAGATAACTTTCTTAGGCTCTAAGCTTCAATATTAATTATTAAAATGTTAATTTTGGTCTTTTTTATCTATGCTGCCCCCTTATTAATCAAGGATGGTAAATCACAGAAATAATATATACCTAACACATTTCCTCCTCAATACAATTTGATGAGGGAAAAGACCCTTTCTGAATTGCTGGAGTTTTGTAAATCAAGATTTTCTACAAATTAATGGCTATTGATTGAAGAATCTGCACAGCCACAAATTTTATATGGGCAAGTGCACAAAGGGACAGCCTCAAGTTGAGGCCAGAAACTGAGGCTGTATTTTGATGATGTCCAGTTAGCACCACTGCCTGGGCAAGAATGCTACCTGAGAATTGCCCACCACTCCTTCAAAGGAGAACCTTTGCTCCAAGGTTTTCTTCAAATCAGGTCAATTATTCATCAAGGCACCAGTGCAACCCTACAGTTGCAGTTTTCCTGCATACTTGGGGAAAACTGGAATAGCTTCATAAATTGGAACTCCATTTTCCTGGGGTGGTACCACAGCCACCAACTCACTATCAGCATGAAGGACTGAAAAGAGAAGAAATCACATCAACCCCACTATCAAGCTGTGGACTGGCAAGGGAAAAAACTTCCTTTTCATTTTGTCAGCAGCTTAGCGCTTTGGAAGTCAGAAGTCCATCCTCTGAACAAATGCAAAATGTAATCCAATAACATTAAGCCTTTAAGCGGCTTTCATTCACAATTAACAGGTAATATTATAGGTACCAAAGTTGCTATCAGCAACACTCAACTCATTTCATTGGTTTGCTTTAGGTACAATGGTTGTTTTACCAAGTTGACAGGTTTTTTTAATTATTTTTCAAGCTCACTATTTAGTACCCAGCTAGTCTATTAAAGCTCTCAGAAACATCTGCTTTTGACATGAGTCAGAACATGATTATACTGGGTAGATCTGTGTGTTAAAACACATAAGATGTTTCAGCTGTGAAAAAACCAAATAATCTAAGAAAGGTCTTAATTAGCATAGCACATTTTGGCCACAAGCTCTGGTCTTAGAACATATAGCTATTAATAAATACCTAAAGCAAAAAGCTGTTTTTCAGAAACTTGGAAAGATCTAAACTGCCATGTTTTCCAGACTTTGCTCAACTTCAATATTTACACGAAATTGCCATTTTAAGGTTTGTCCCTTACGGGCACTTGGAGTTAAGATTTTCAAGCAATGTTAAATTCCGACATTTGCATTACAGAATTCTTTCAGCTTGTACCACATGGCAATCTGTCTCAACAAGATGTTCTGCTGTTTTGGACAGAGATAAACTGATTCTTAGCATCCCAAGCTGAGTCTAAGCCATGACTGCATTCATGTCTGCCCATCTAATCTTTCCTACAGACAAAAAAAATTAAGGATTTGGACTGTCACTGCAATTTATAGCTTTGGGGCTGCTGCTTGCTTAGATTTTTTATTAACTTTGGAAACCTAAACCTTGGAAAAAAGATATACCACTTCCTATACACAGCTATTTTATTTTTAAATAGTCTACTGTTTGATCAGAGATATTTAGGAAGAAAAGTATCCTTCCCTTTCTGTTGCTACTGTGGGTTTGAAACAACTTTTTTAACATAAAAATTGGCTGAAAATTTTGAGAACCAAAAGAACACAACAGAAATATAATGTGAACAGGCTTAAGTGCAAGGAACTGGGTTCCCCTTAAATAAACTTGGAACAGGAATTTAACAGCAGTGTTCCACCACAGAACAGCAACATTACATCAAGACAATAAAACTTCACCTTCCAAAAGCAAGAAAACATTCCACAGGCAGCTACTAGAGCTAGCTAATTTCAGTGCCAGTAACTACGTCTTAAGAAAAATTAACAGGTTGACTGAATAATTAATGCTGATTTTCTCTAATTCTTGCAATATTAAAGAAGATGCAGAACTGTATGCAAGCTACCTTTTAAGTACAGTGGTAAACAGGATGACTCAGGTGGCTACACTACCACTCTGTTTGATATTAATCATTGGCTAAAACAGACAGCACTGATTAAAGGACACTGACATAATTAAGGCCAGACAACATGGATTTATGAAGACAATCAAAATACACTTTTCTAAGAGTAGAAAATTCATTGCTCAAGCAAGCAGTGAATAAATTTTAACTTCTGCAGGACACTTCAATTAAATAGAATGCTAAAAAGAAAATCATTCAGAACCACAGGAAAAGCATCAAATCATCAAAACCTATTTTTTCTCTTAACCTTCTCTTCTACAGAATTGACAACAGACCATCGCAGAAGGCAAAATATCCTCAAAACAGCATAAAAGGTAAGAAGCTATCCTCTACTTCTATAGATTCTGTAACATTGGCCCTGGCCCACATAACTTCAGAAACCTGAGGATGACAAACATGGATATGGTAAATAATGGACATGACACATCACCAATAATACCCATTATGAATTATTCAATTACTTGGTCCAGTATAGCAGGTTGCATTTAATAAGGCCAAGCACACAATGAAAAGACTCATAAGCAAAAAACACAGGCAATATACAACAAATACAAAACTATTCTGGAAAAACACAGTCCTGAAACCAATCTGAGATTTATTACACTAATCAGCTGAAAAGGAACATACAATATTGACTAGAAGAGCTAACAGAAAACACTGAATAGAGAAATAAACAGAGTAAATATAGAGTGGATTTTATCACTGCAGGGAATCTGTGTCCTGTTCTGCTGTCCATAAGGCAAGAAAGCTGGTAAATCAGGTGTTCAAAAATTGATAGAACATGACAGATATGCCTTACAGTGGGGAAAAAAAAAAAAAAAACCACACACACACACCAAAGCTCTACTTATTGAGCTTTGAGAAAAATTTAAGTATCTTGCTTAGTCTGTAACTGAGCGTGAAGGTAAAAAATGCTGAAGACCTAAGTTTTTCAGTGAAGGGACTGAAGCAAGACATTCAGAGATAAACAACAGAGTAAGTTGTTTTCAGGTCAACAGTAAATTATTTTTTAAAGGTATGTTCTAGTTTAAACAGAAAATTAATCAGAAAAAAATTCCATTAGTCACATTACACAAGATGCCAGGCACTTGCAGAGTAGTCCCTTCTGGCTTACCAAGCCTTTATCCTGATAAAGGCAGTGAATTTTTCAAGGCCTATCTACCCAGATGCCAAGAGAAAGTTTTTGCTAAGGGAACAATGTCTACACCATCCACTTCTCCAGAATCTATGCTTTTGTTATTACAGTTACATTGTTAGATGTCCTAAAGTCTTACAACCTTCCTGTCTCAAACCATTGCAAAATGTTTCAAACTCTCAGCAGTTTCTGGTCAAAAACTGTCCACGACATTCTCAAATGGCAGGCCCAAACTGATCACCCTCTGCTCACTTTGCACAGAACCACCTAAAGCTTCTGAAGTGCTGCAGCTTGCCACACATTGCACACCCCAGTCAAAAATGACAAACACATGAAATAGGACCGAAGCTCTTCTGGGATAGGATGACAACAGAGTGTAGAGACACGTGCACACCTAACAAAACCCAAGAAAAATAAAGGAACATTAAATATCACAATTCCAGATATTCCTCCTTTTCCACCTACGATTATGAACTTGGTGGTTAGAGGTAGGTTAGAGAGGTATCCGCTTCCTGTCTCACCTGAACACGAAAAAACATGAAAGCTTTTCCCAGCTTCTCCACCAGAAAGCAGCGTGACCTCCACCTTTATTACAAGACTTCCAGCCAAAAGCAGACACCAGCAACTAAGCTCCAAGCAGAGTCAGGGGACCACACCCTTGGCCCTGCCACGGGCTGGAACGCAAACCACTTCTCTTTCCAAATCCTATCCCAAAACCCTGCCAGCACTCTTGTTTTCCAGCTGAAAATCACTTCCACATCTGTCTACCTTGTACACCAAAATTTTTCTGGTAGGTATGTAGTCAGTCTACGCTGTTCCACAACACGTTACAGATCAGGAGGCTGGGTCTGTCTACCTGCTCCTCACTGACTCGTAACACACATTATACAGCCCATACATACATTCAAAGTGGCAGAACAAAGCTTCAGACTACAAACACTGAAAACCCTCATTGTATTAACAGATCTGGGTTGTTTTGAGGTTTTTTGGTTCTGTTTTTTAAATGTTATTTACATAGGCAGCTTCTTTGGGCTTTGTAGAAATTCCTTCCCCCCACCCCTTCTTAAGGTTTCCTACTTATGAAGTTTGAAGACATACTATACTTCAGGAAACAAATATTCAACAGTGAGAAGGTGTCTAATAAAAAGTCCTAACAGAGAGAATTAGTATGTGTATCAGATTGCATATGTTCATCAACCAAGAAGTCAGACAATAACTTGCTACTGCATATGAATTACAACACTTTAATAGCTTATCACATCTCTTTATGTTAATATTGCTAAAGATACTCAATTGTTTTCATCTAAGAACTGTAGCTGTGTAAACTGACTTGTGACAGTATTGTGATCCTGCCTTAGAACTCTTAAAGCCTAGCATAACATAGAGGAAAAATACGATGATCCAGCATTAACAAAGCCTAATGTAAGAGCTTCCATTGGTTTTAATGGTAGCTGCACTGGGTCTTCAATTTATTAAATCACATTATTAGATGCTTTTACTTAAAAACCTTGCCATATGCTACTTCCACGGTCAGCCTCACTCACTTTCCATCACATACATTATTCAGTCTAACACTGACAACAGCCCTGCTTTGAGCAGGAGGCTGGAGCAGACAACCACCAAAAGCTGGTCTCTTCTAACCTAAATCATCCTCAGATTCTACCATACGTGGCTCAAAAACAAAAAATTAAATCACTTTAATACATTCATTACTTGCCAGTCATACCAACTCCTTGCCACATGACATTCTGACTCTAAGTCTGAAGTTACATAAATTTACCTATCCATGCATCATCATAAAACTTCACCCAATGTCAACTTCATGGTATACAAAGTATATCTTTTCCTTCTGTTTCTTCCAATCCGAGATGACTGACTATCACACAGACCACAAATCTCCTTTTATCCAATCTGATCTACATATGGACACCTATAGCCTCTGAATCTCCCAGTCACACAAACCAGTACCTTAATATTAAGATACTATCAACAGAATGCAAAGTATTTCAATTTGTTGACAGTGACAAGAGGAAAAAAAGTCATAGCAACCACAACTTGAATCAAGCATTTCTCTATTAAAAGGGCAAAATATCCAGTAAAAAAACACTACCTTTTATTAAATACAATGTATTTAACAGCTATTTAACATACAAAAATACTTTTCTAATCAGTTTATTTTCCTAACATTATTGGTAAGCTCATTTGTCTGTTTATAATGACAAATTACATACACAAGAGCCACTGTTGAAGGCATCAAGTAATGATTCTTTATTTGCCTAGACTTTTTAAAATACATGACCAAAAAGACAGAAAATCATACAGCTTTAATAATTACCTGAAGGAATTAAAAAAAAAGGATCCAAAAGGTATTGTCAACAAGGCAGTATTTTAAGACAAATTTTCTAGATGTCCCATCAAAATTTCTCATTGACCTATAGACTCCATTACCTCTACAGAACTCCAAGTATCCCTTCTGCTTTTCTCCACAATCCTGAGGTCTAGATAATCAGCTTCTATATATTACAAGCTTTAAGGATTACAGGAGAGGCTCACTCCTGAAAACACACTTATTTTATGCTTGCCAAAAACCTCAAATGCATCAAAACAATTCCACGCATCCTTTCATTGCCAAAAAAAAAAAAAGGCAAAGCAAGAGGGACATAAAAATTTCAATGGCAGCCTAGTTTCTGACACAGACATCAAGCTATTCTACAGTTTCTATATTCAAGGAATGTTTAACCACCTATAGAGACAACGGACTGGCAGACCTCCCTCTGCAAAAAGAGAAGTGGACATATTTTGTAATCAACATGCTGTGGCAATCTTAGCTACTAACAAAGTAATGCAAAGACCTCTGTCTGCTACAATCCCTCACTACCACGTGAGCAAAAGATGAAAAAATAATGGTATTAAACATCACTATGATGAACTACATGATTTTGTGTGTGTATATATATATATACACACATACACACTACCACTAACCACAAGAGGGCCAATGTTGTATAGACCTTTTAATTTAAAGCACTTAATCCTTCCTAGTTCCATACATAACTTAGGTACACCTTGAACAAACTTGCCAAGTTCTCAGTTCTGACAATTTTCAAGCCAGTTCATTTGTGCAACCAAACAATGTTCAGGAGTTGACTGCAAGAGAGGCAAGGAGAAGCTAAGCTGGGCTGAGAACTGACTTTGTTCCCGTAAAAGCAAATACCATCCCCCCCTGCAGCTTTTCGTACACCTAGTTTTTCAAATGTCATTCAGTGAATTAAAATAAATTGATGAGAAAACCACACAAAGAAACAGAGTCCCTTTGAACACAAATGCTTCTTCAGATGCTTCTTCAGTAACAAAGAGATGTGTTCCTCCCTATCAAAGCATCCAATGGATCTCTAGCAAGCTATGCAGGAAGAAGGCAGATCAGGCCAGTGCTTTTACACTTGTGAGCAAAAATTTTATTGCTCTGCCCCTTAGCTCTGTCTATCTATAATCATGAATTAAATATAGCTTATCTCCACTCATCTTTGAGCAGAAGCACTGAGGGGAAAAAAAAAAACCCACCAAAACACACATACAGAAAAATGAGGGAAAAATGCCAATATTTTTTTTTCCTAAATCAAACTATGAGAAGATTTAACATCATACCTTATAAGCCCCTAAGAAGGAATTTTAAAGACCTCAATGAAAGAATAAGAAACATACATTTGACAGTTATTTGAACTTACAAGATCAGACAAAACTAGACAGAATCAAATTTCATATTCTTGGTATTTCAAACACCACCACACAAAAAAAAAAGCTAGAGGCCTGAACAGAGGGGAAGGAAAAGTCCATGGTCCAGGTGCCTAGCTCATCTTCATCCATTACTGTGAACCAATGTTCCCCTTCTATATTTGAATTGAAAGATCTTTCAGCAGAGACATGTAGTGGCAAACCACCTCTTCAGCCAGTTAGCTGCCCCAATGAGATGTTTCATATGACTGACATATAGGTGTTGGGTTTTTTTTTTTTAAATGAAGTATCTATAGATCTTAAAACAGCTGTCAACTTTTTTTTTTTTACATTCAGGTATAGGAAACTCCAGTTTATGACAGAACTCCTTTTAGACAATTGGCCTTAGGAGACAGCATAGTAGAAGAGATGCAACAGTGCTTAAATTCCATAAAAAAACCCAAAACCTTGTCTGCTCTCCCCTTTTACACAATCTCTTCCTCAATCAAGGAGTAAAACAGTTGGAAAAATTAAGTGGTAAAGCTCTCAACTCTCTATTTACAAGCAATTTTTTCATTTACATTAGCATAAAAATAGTATTTTTCATTTATTATATGTTTTTAAAAGGCAAAAACCCCACTAATACGAGTATCCGAGCATATTTTACAGTCCTCTTCAGATCAACATCTGTAATGAAAAAAGGATCTGCAGGAGTCCAAGTTTTTTACTGTGGTATCAAATCATTTTTGTAAGCACCCTGTGAAACAAATCATGGCTGCAACACAACTACTTTGCATTTTAGTTCTATGCTCTTGCTTTAAAAGACAGGGTTGAGAAACCATTCAGAAAAGGTCTTAAGAGAAATACAGTGACCATGTACCCACATGCATATTCATGCATCCAGGGACTGGGAAAGACTGAGCAGCTCTTAAAATAATTAAGAAATCCTAGTACTTATACTCAATACTGTCAGATGTTGAAAGGAGCCATCAAAGTCTCAACACAAGAAGCAGGACTCACCAGAAGTGACATTCAACTGCCATGGATAAACCTCTCCCTTCTTTTTCATATAGTTAACTACTAGACAGAATCTTCACTTTTCTTAACTCACATTAAACGAGAAATTAACACTGACACACACAACCACTGACATGACTTAACTTGTAGTATTATACGAGCCTGTGGAGTGAAGTGGGCGCAGAAGGCGCAAAGGACACTGACATTTCTGTTGATACCCCCAGGACTGATTAGAGCACACATTTTTACCTCAGCATGAGCTAACTGTTGAAAGGATGCCTATTCAAGTGCACAGCAAGTATACCAATACCTCCTAATACTAAAGCTCTTATTATCTGTTGGAGCCAACACCCAATAACAGAGCTCAAAAATACCAGAACAAAGCTTTTGTTGGGGACAACTGCAACCAATTTTGTTTACAAAGGTTGCCAATTATCACACTGTGCATCTACCAAATGTTCTATTCACAAAGCAGCAAATTAAGTTGTGTTTATTAAAAAGTTTCTTAAGAACAAAAGCAACCAGCAGAGTTATGGGAAAAGGAAAAAAAATTCACACGTACTTTCCAGGAACTTGCCCAAGTCAGCTCCTGAAGCAAGAAAATAGAATGAGCAGCAAGAAGTTAGACAGAAGAATATAATCAGAATGCAGAATTTCCCTCCCCCCCCCCCCCCATCCCCCCAAGAAAACACTTAGGAGTTACAGTAAGAGGTAAACCATTACAGCAGCACGCCAAGAACATTGAGCTGAAGGTTACTGGGGGGAAATGTAGATTTTATTGCAGAAGTACTATATGGCAACATCTCCCTTTGGCCTACAACTTGTCCCACTTCAAAGGGCAATTACACAGACTTGAAAGAGCAGAGACTGCTTTGTTTACACTGAAACTACTTGTCTTGGATCAATACCAAACGTACACAATCCTGATCGATGTTCTCTTCAGCCTGCCAAGGCCTCTCCAGTCAAACACTGCTGGTCACTGCTGCTCCCAGCACCCTGCTGTCTGTGGGAGGGGAAGGCTGGAGCGCTCGGCGAGCTCCCTCCTTCCTCGGCCCGCGTAACCTGACAGGGCTGGGCGTGCTCGGAGCGGGGCACACAGGCTTCAGCGAAGGCGCATCTGCCCGCGGCACTGCCGGCACACAGGCCCGCTCCCGCCGGGCTGGGAGGGGACAAGCGAGTTCACAAGGGTCAGCGTGAGGGGAGACGGCGCCGGCGACGCAGCTGCCAGCCCCGGCGGGCGTGAGGAGCCCCGGGCGCCCCACCGTCGCCTGACAGGCACCGTCTCCCCCTGCCGGGACCTGCTGCCAAGGAGCCGCATGGAGAGGGCTAGGCCCGCACCCTCCAGCGGGGCCAGGCACAGCAAGCCCTGCAAAAGCCCCTCGCCAGCAGCGCAGTGGAGGCCCTCCGGGCGCGCCCCTCGCCGCCGGGCCAGGGCGGCCTCACCTCCCAGTAGGCCGCAGGGCGCCCCAGGGCTGCGGCACCCGCGGCGGACAGGAGCCGCCAGCAAGGCCGGTGCTCGGCGCGCGGCCTATGCCGGCTCCCACGGGCGGGGAGCGCGGCGGCGGCGGGAGCGCAGCAGCGGGGAGGCGGCGGCGGCGGCGGCCGAGGCGGTGGCGGGGGCAGGGAGCCGGCGGGACGGCGTTACCTGCGCTCCCGGACGGAGAGTCCCTCACGGCCACAGCGACTCCTCAGCCCCAACAACACAAGATGGCGGTTGCGCCGCCACGCAACGTCACGTGAGGGCAGGCCCCGCCCCCGGCCTCCGCCGCGGGACCCGGATGCGCCACGGCCTCCCCTCCCCCACACCCCGGCACCGCCCGCGTGACGACACGGCGCCGCGCACCCGCGGGGGGAATGGGGCTGTCCCCCAGGGCCTGCGCGCGCATCTCCCCCACCCCGCGGGGGGCGCGGGCGCCCCCTGCCGGAAGCAGCGCCCACTGCAGGACACCACCACCCCGCACAGCACTGTGGGAAGGTGGCGGTGTCGGCGGTGGGGGGAGGGGCCGGTGCTGGGCGCTCCGGCTGCGCCACCTGCCCCGGGGCAGCGGGTCTCCCCTCAGCCTGACACACACACACACCCCGGCACCCTCCCGCTGCCTCCCGCCCGGGCAGCGCCAGGCGCGAACCCGCCGGTTGGTGCCGGCGCCTCAGCCGCTGAGGTAAATAGTGGCCGTCGTCACCCGCCGCCCGCCCTTCCCCTCCTCTTGGGTCCCGCGTAGGTAATCCAGCTGCATTGGGCGGGAGCTGGCTGAGGAGCGGCCGCGTCTGAGGTAGCCGGAACGGGAGGGCCTGGGGGGTCGGGGCCGGCCCCCGCCAATGGGGGGCGGCTGCTGCCGGCGGAGAAAGGGCCTTCGGTGGCACATGCTTCGACTCTGCATTCCCTGACGGAAAAATCAGGAGCTCGAGGCAAATAAAAATACTGGTTTATTTTTAGCCCTCAAACCCATATTAGTACATGATGCAGAATAGCCCCATGTGGTTCCTTCAGCCTAAAAAACTATTCCTGGCTGTTACGCGCTGCTGAAGGTATAACCATTTTCAGCTGAAACAACTTACTCCAATCGTGATTTCAGCCACAGTCCACGTAGCTTTCTCCCTCCTCTTCTAGGTGAATAAGTACTTGTCACTGTGCACTGAACGCCGGCCAAAAATGATGCAATGGCAAACACAAGTGATTCTTCTCAGCTAATGGATTGAAAGCCTGTAATTCTGGGCATTTATTTTCAGTTGAGAGCAACATAGGACTACTTCACACAGAAATCTTAGAATGAAATTTCTCCTTTAGGAGGCTTGCTTTTACATGCAAAGCTCCCTAGCAAAGGCTAGCCTCTGATAAGCTGGTTGTTGTTGTACAGCTGGAGCCAATACTACTAATGGCATAGGGAGGGAGAGACGTGGTACTGCATTTTAAGCTGTCAGTAAGAACTTCCAACTTCACTGCAGCAGTGGCAGTGCCTTATTATTCTACTTACCAAATGAGAGTTTGAGCACTCAAAAATATTTTCACGTGCTCCAAGACAAGCTTTATCTGTGATGGGAGAAGTCTAGCACCTGGGGAATTATTTTTTTATCCCAGTTAGCACAAACACTATTACTGAGAAACAAATTCAGGAAGAGAGTGTCTGAAACATGTCTCATTGGCAGAACTTGGCATTTTTATAAAACACCTCAAGGAAACTCAGATAATCAGTTTTTGGTGATAGGAGAAGCATCTTCAATCCTCTGCAGCACTAATTCTAGCAGAACAGAGAGACTATAATGAAAATTCAAGACTGTACCTGTGCAGTTAAATTCCTGCACAGTTTAATTACAGGACTTCAGTGATACTGTGTAGGTGTGAAATCCAGCAGCTAGTCTCTGTACCAAGGGCATGATGTACTTCAGAGCCCTGGATTACTGTGCCAATTCATCTTCACCATTAAAAATCCAAGTGCAGGGTAGTGGCATCTCTAACAAACCTAAACCCTACCTTACTTACCTATCGTTTTCACCCATCCTATCTTGGAAGCAAGAGCCTGCCTCCCTTGGTACAGTAGTAGAGCTGCAACACAAAGCACCACTTTTAAATGGTAAATAATGGTGATAAAGCAGCCCAGAAGATGTGACAGTCTGTCATGTTTCCCCTCACCAGCCCCACTTTTCATTATTTGGAAAAGCGACTCCCCTGTCTGTCAAAATACCAGGGATTTTGTCTTGAGAACAGTCAATGTCTTCTCAGCAGCCTCTGTCTTCCATATCCTCATTTGTCACATCCCTAAAAATAATGAAACAACAGACAAGGCAGGCAAACATCTGACTGCAGTTTTTGAAGTCGGTCACTTCAATGGATCTGTCACCTCGGATGGCTTATGCTGAAAGATGAACTACCATGAATACACGGCTACTCCTGCAACACCCAGTTGTTTTTTAAGATGTACTTCCCACATATGGCAAGCTGAGTTTGAAAGGCAGTAACAAAGCACTCCAGTTACTCCAATCCATCTTGCAAGGGATTTATTTGGACACTCCTATGAGGTTAAAATTTGATTTTGTCACCTTAATCCTCACAGATAAAACCTGAACCCTAAGCCAGGAAAAACCTGATCATACTGTTTCCCTTTCTCCTGAGCTTTTGAGGTATTTTTTCCTGCCATCCTGTGCTGTCCTGTACAGCCAACAATGACTGTGACAGAAGCATCATTGAGAAACATGCTGCGATCTGAGTATCCAGACAGGCTGAGTCCGTCCTGGGTGCCAGCTCAAGTGCTAGTGACTCATCTACTGTACATCTCCTACTCTGGGAAACTTTAAACAAAAACCCTCCAGGGACCAAGGACTACCTGGAGTTTCTGTTCTAGGAGATGAGTGACTTGAGGCAAGCCTTTGGGGAAGACTTGTAAGCATAACAGGCTTTTCATCAAACTTATCAACTTGCCATCACAGACTTAGAATCACTTGCAGCATGTCAGAAGTGCCAGACCAGTATTGATGTACCAGCAGGTATCACTAAAGAGACTTGGGGTTGCCAGGACCTTTAAGAGCCACCTGTGGTGGCATCAGGCAGAAAAGGAAGACAGAGCATCAAGGATTGCAATATATTAATTATAGGTAAATACAAACAAGTATTGTCAGCCAGTATTAGTGGGACATTTAGCTAGACAATTCCTTTGTAGTACTTCTGCATAACCTAGTGTGACATTGTAATTCAATAGTTGCCAGCAAAACAGAACAATTTAGAAATCAATTATTTCCCAATGTCAACTTTTGCAAAGCTAACTTCAAAACACGCATTGCTGCAACTTCAAAATATACATCTAAAAGCACTTACTGCTCCCTGCACTGAATAAAGGCCTCAGCTAACAGCACCTATTTGAATTGAACAAACTACAGACACTCTGCTCATTTCCTTATTGAAACTTGTCAGCTGGAGTTGACTCAAATTATTAAAATAAAACCACTGGAAGCCCTTTTGCCACCCTCCTGCTGCCCTGGGGCTTCTCATCCAGCTGCATGTGCAAAGCAGCACGAGTTAGCAGTGCTTGCTACACTGCAAAGGAAAAAAAACCACACAAACCCCCCCCCAAAAAGACAATAAAGAGCTGCAGTGTTGCAATTTTCCTGTGGAAACAGACTAAAGAATCTTCACCCTGATTTTAACTGACCTCCAAGACCCGAGAGCTCACAGACACACAGTGCATGAATCATCTGCCAACAATACACAGAGCAGAGCTGCACTGAGTAAAATATTTAAGTCTTCCATTTCATCACTGGATCATACCTGAAACAATGCATGGTTAAAACTTCTCCTGAGCACACACACACACACCCCGAAACTGGCCATGCCAGAAAAGCTTAGCAGATCAGCAGTAGAAACAAGATGCTTGGACACATTTTCAGATGTCCAAGTATTTTTTTTTAACTCCCTTCTATAAAGGCAGAAAGAGGAAATGCAAAGGGAAATGTAGCTGAAGCAACCTGCTCGGCTCCCAGCTGGGGCACTACTAGGGCCAAGACAGCGGCTATTTTAAGACAAGGGAAGGCTGGCAGCCTTCAGATGTCAACATTTAGCAGTGGACAGTGTTTAAAATATTTGCACAGCCACGTCCCTTTCTGAGGAACTGCTAACATCAGGGCTTTTTACACCAGAACTGCTGTACAGAAGGGGAAGTGCTATCAAGAAGGGACTGAACACTTCCCTCATCCAAGTCATGATGCAGAGCTTTGGGGATCAGTACTGTTTGTGAACAAACTCAGGGACCTAAAATAAACCACAGGTAAGACTGGAGATAATGCTTTATTTGTACATTTCAGCAACAGGAGAAATAACTGAAGATGAAATTATCTGCTTTGTTGTAAAGTATAAAAACATTTAATTATAAATATTTAGCTAAAAAAGCGTGATTTATAAAATATAATCTGTGAAGGTATATATACACAGTTTAATTGTTTAGCAATTCTTTCACCTGACATTAGAGTAGAGGTTTTTCTATTTATTATTCCACACTCACAGTTTAGTGCTCACAGTTTAAGAAGCAAAACAGAAAAGTGAAAAGACAGCTGGCAAGTTTCTTTCTGGAAGGAAAAAAAAATATGCACAAACTGGGGCAATAGCAGAGGCAGAATTTGAGCAGATCCATGTTTCAAGAGAGGTCTCTGAGGGAACACCACTCCCCTGCCATGACCTACAGCATACATACGCAGACAAGCAGTGGACATTTTAACATTTGTGGGCAAGTTTCCTGTGTTTGCAGAAGAAAATGGCTAATAATATAATGCAAGCTCTCTGAATTCAGTTCAGCTGAATTCAGTGGTCACCTCGCAGCTCTTCCCTTCTTGAGCAGGGACTGCTCAGTATGCTGGGCTGGTATTATCTGTCATGGCTCTAACAAAAATCAAACAATGTCACCTTCGTGATTCAGGATATAAGCAAATTTCCAAATAGAAAACCCCAGTGTGCCATCCAATTGCATTGTCCAGCTGGCAATACCCCTTAAAAACAGATACAGCTGCTAAGGCTGGAAAATACAGTGAAACAATACTGTAGACTAAATGTGATGGAATGTGAAAGACAACACATGGTCAAACAATTCAGTTTTCTATTTCTCATTTAAGAGAGTCGGCTTCCTACCTTCAAAGTCTTAGGAAATCTCGCCTTTTATTGAAAGGTTTGTTACTATGGCACTTCAGAGAAGAAAAACTGAAAGACTCTCCAATATGCTGGATGGCAGAAAATGCTACAGGAAATTGTAATTAATTTGATCCATGTCCCTAGTAACTATCTTTCTCTCTTCACAGTGTTCTTACAGTGCCTGTGGCACAGGGCTTTGAAGAAGAGGAAAAGGGATAACCAAAGATGCATGACAAAACCAAACAGCAGTATAAACATACAGGAAGTCAAGGTGTACTTTGTACATCCTGATTTACACAAGACATCACTACTTGCCTGTAAGCGAGTAATGAATTAATATGGGGTTAAGAGAAAAAGAATGTATAGAAAAGAAGGAAAGAATGAAGTAGGTGAACATGACACTTGACAGTGCTCACCCATGATTTGCTACCTGCTGTTTCTGCTTCAGGGTGATGTGCTCCTGACAGTCCAGAGCAAACAGCACATACACAGCTCTTATGATCCACATCATTATGAATGCATAATAAATGCAAGAGTTGTGCCCTTAGAAACTCAGGAGGATCTTCAGGAGAGGAAGGCTAGCAAAGCTGTAACAAGTTTTAGGCAGGATCCAGGCAGTTCTCTCCAGGTAAAGCCCTGATCTGGGAAACGTACCAAGTCATGTGCAATCTTGGAGTGTATATTGGCTGGTTGGTTACTGGGTAAATGCAGACTTTAACTCCCTGAAAGCTGCTCGACGGTGTTTCCTTTCCTCCTCTTCCCGCTTTCGCTCATCCTGCTCAGCTTTTATCTCTGCTTCAAACTTACTGGCTGAAGAGAGAGCTTGAACCTTTGTGAGAGAGAAAATAAGTGTCAAGCCTTGCATCAGAGGGAGAGCCAGAGCCTGAACTACTCCCAGATGAGCAACACAGAACTGCTTGCTACACCTCACAGTGCTTGCTGGGAAGCTCTGTCAGGATGGTTTAAGTATTAATTACACTGCAGTGCTTGGTTATTTACACCCAATACCTGTTAGCTTGCTTGACTTTAACATCAACAAAAGAAAGGTCATTTACTAATAAGTCACTAACAAGTGACCAAAACAATGCCATCAGTACCAGGTCACATACATTCTTTCTGTAAGCAGGCAGCATAGCATAAGTTGTGAGTATACAGTGGGAGAAACTACTGCAAAAAACAGTTCTGAATCACAGCCAGATCCGAGAACATCATACTATACCACGGATAATCTGCAGATCAAAGAGACATTGTTTATTTGCTGGCTATTTTTCCAGCTTTCATCTCAGTACATCTGCTGTGCAATAGCCGTGTTATGCTCTTGGGAAAAAACTTCTTATATAAACAAGCAGGATTATTTTCTCTCCAAGAGAGCTTTCAAAAAGGGTGCTTTGTCAGCTCCGAATGGTGAAACGCTCTTTCTGCCAACCCCAGGACCCTGCAGAACAATTCTGATTCCAAAGGTTACAGAGAGCTGCTCAAGAAAGAGATGTCTGAAATCCTATACTCCAAAACACTCTATTCACCACTGAACTCTAAGTGTTCTGGTTCAGGGAGGTTTTGCAAAATGGGAAACTCTGTCCCTATTGCATTAGTTTCCAGGACATTTTTGTCTTTAAAAGCGGTCAGCCAGCTAGTCCCATGGGACTCCCAGCCACAGGGACACAGATCAGCCAGTCAGCTCTAGCAGGGTAAGGCTCAGAGTAGAGATGGTAAATTAAACTGTTCTAGTATAGACTGACCTGTAGATGAAGGCTGTAGCTGGAGTCCAACAAAGTTTGAAGGGAAAAGCTATGGCTGAGGGGCATGAAATATACATCCTTTTAGCTACAGAGAAATCTGGCATTATCTTCTGTTGAAAAACAAGCAGGGTTGTTTCTCTGTGGCAATTAAGGCCTGTGTGCAGAGCTTTTCATGTGTCTGTGCCACACCATACCTTAGCTTCAAAGAAGTTCTTGGCTCCTTTGACTCCCTCAATGGACACATCTATCTCCGAGAGCTTCGCAAGAGTCAACAGGCCACTGTCCTCCTCAAGTTCCCCAGCTGCAGCTTTATGGAAAATCAGCAGAAACTAGCAAGACAAGAGAGGAAACATTCAAGTTCTTCACTGAGCCTCGAAAAACATAAAATAAAAACAGCACAGACACTCACCTGGAGGGGGCTGGAACTTACATTTCTGAGCAAAAGAAACCATGTCTATATAAATGAAGTGATACCACGGAACTTATGTTCCGGTGCCCTGGCTCCAGTATACAGCCCTGTTAGACTAAAAGAGGTCAGAATCTCATAGGAAAGGGGGTTTCCTACAGAGCAGACCACTGGTAAAGCATAGCTCCTACTAAGCCTGGGCTGCTCCATGGCCAGCAGAAGGAGGCCACCTCTCCACCTGCCTAGTACAACTGTATGGTGGGCTCAGATATACCTCTTTATGTCCCCACACCCTAATGGTGTATTATAAGCTCCCCACCAGCTTCCCCAGTGTCCTGGGGACTCACATCACATCCCATGACAATGAAAGCGGGGCAAAGAGACCCTAGCTCACACCTGAACCAAGACACTAGTGCACCCCAGTTAGAGAAAGCAGCAGCCCAGGTGTGTACATGCCTTTGTGATAGAGTGGCTGAACAAGTGTCCACAGAGCTGCTTGTTTTGAAACCTTTGTCCTGCACTGGACCATAGACATTTAACTAATCCAGACTCACTACAGCAAAGCGCGTATTGGCAAATGAATTGCAAAGAGAAACAAACAGAAAGAGATGTATTACGCTCCAGGAAAACAGACTTTTCTTCTTTTTACAGAAGGGACACAATCTGCCACTTAAAAATAAAGACCTCTGCATCACCTTCCACCTGCGAACCAAACTCCAGTTTAAGATGTGGATGCTCTATGTGGATTTGAGAGGTCCCATAACTCCCTGCTCTTCTTGGCCGCTCCAGGAGCTGTCTCAGTGCTTGGAACAGCACAGAAAGAACAGAGACAGGGACAAGTCACCTGAATACAAAAGGAGCAAAAGCAACAAAGCTGTGCCACTGCATCACTTCAGGGCACAGGGCTGCGCATACCATGTAGGGTGGGCCTGAAATCCATTTGCACAGGAACATCAAGTATCTCTAGCGCTGTGCTCTTCAGGCTCCCAGGCTTGAGACTGCTTCTTCCTCCGAAGAGCCCAAGTTGTCCCGGAGGAGGGCAGCAGAGTCCCAGCATCCATGCAGAGCCAGCCCCTAAAGCGCTCGACTGCTTCAAGTTCCTGCCAGAAGCTGGTGGAAATGCAAGCGTTTGGGAAGGCCTCCCATGGGGAAGGGTGTGGAGATGACAGCAGCGCTGGCTGCCCTCTCGCAGAGGCAGCGTCACCCGGCATTGCTTCATGCAACAGCCTTGTACCCCGTGTGCGCTCAGCACAGAGCAGCCACAAAGCAAGCTGTGCTTGGGGAGGGAACTTTTCCCCCTCCAAACACATGTAAGAAATTAAATGATGCTCTACTGAACGGGCAGAACATCCTGCTCAGAAAGGAACCAAATAGTCCCCAAGACATCCTCTCCCTCTGCTCAGATCCACTGGGCTCAGGCTAGTTCCTCTCCTCCTCCACCTCCAGGCAGAGGACTGGCAGCCAGGCTGGCATTAGTCATGGTTCCTCCTCACAGTTTCTGCTCCACCCGGCAAGTCCCACTTCCTGGCATCGGAAAAGGGCAGCGGAGGTAGCACAATCCTGAGGTCTGGTACAGCTGTTGCCTGGGGAGGGACTGGAAACACCCAGTCAGAGTACAAGTGCACATGAATCATGCTGAAACTAGGGGATGGGGCAGCAGTCCTCCAGTGGAATACAGACTGCTGTGGCCACAAAGGGTGGGCTGAGCTAAAAGAAACCAGAGACTGAGTCACCAGCTGGAGCAGACACTGCATAATGTCAGCCCCAAGGACCCAGCTAGGCAGACTAGGGGCATCATGCTGGTTTCCACAGGAGCTCAGGAGCAGTCCTTCCTCAAGTCAGCACACAGCCTGTAGCTGGCCTCGCCAGTTATTTGCCCTCAAGGCATCGGTCCTTACTAACTAGCAAACAGCAGCAATCTGCATTCAGATGCCATTCCTAGCCTGTCTCACACCCTTGCTGGGCCCCGGACTGCAGCTAAGCCTCAAAAAACTATCAACAAAGAAGCAAAAGTGAATAATGGTGGTACCTTTAAAAGCAGTGCTTTCAAGGAGGGCAACATGACACATCCTTTCCATTCCACTAACCTTAAAAGAGATAAGAGGTGTATCTGCTCTCACATCTTTCATGATCCAAGATCTGTCCCACAGTGCCAGGTCTCAGAGCAGTGCTGCAGTTATGCAGCCCCACCAGGCACCATGCTGGCCTCCGGGATGTGAGGAAAGGTAGCGGATTGACCACCAGCAGCAGCTTTGCAAACAGCTTGCCAAAAAAGCAGTGCAACCCAAGGCTGTGGTTTGCACCAACTCTGCTAGCAAACACGTGATGTGGGTCAGCATTTAAGCTGGTGTGGGTGCAGGGGACAGTGGGTGGATTTTTGCAGGTTCTAGACAGCAGCTATAATTACACATTACTATTACAGCAATTAACTCTGGTTTCCTGTGGTAATGACGGAAGCAGACAGTCAAAGGTGTTTTTCCCCCCACATACACAGTACCTAATAGTTTTAAGCCTAAATTTCTTTGCTCAAGTCACAGAGTCTAGTGCAGTTAATTGTTGATGTATTGATGGACACTTCAAAGGTCAACGGTTGAAGGCAGCTTTCCTAACAGGGCCAGCAGTTCAGCAGCAGCAAGTCAGAGCCATTACAAGCCTGCTATCCTGGCAACAGTCTACCTGGGATGGGAGGACAAGACACTACTTAAAGTAGCAGCAAAAGGTGACCTGCTGCAAGTGAAAGAGGTCCTTACCAATTGTCTGGCCAGGCAGGTACATCAGGACTCTGGAGAGACAGGCAATAGCCCTCCAGTGCTCAAGCTACACTCTGCTGAGTTTGGATACTCATTTAAACCAGCATTTCTCCTTGTGTTGTCAGTGCCCCGAGTCAGCTTCTTCACCCTCTATATAGTTCTTTGTCACCACCAACAGGAAGCAGAGTGGGACATGGCTACGGCCTGGTTCAGGCCTCCTCACCCACCAGGAAACCTACCTCCCTGCCAGTCCTCTGTCCAAACACAGCAGCTGGACACAGGGCATCTGCAACGAGGCAAGAAGCATCCTGCTCCTCTCTACCACAGGAAGCTTTGGGTACATGCCAAAGCTGCTATGTAATTTGTCCCCAGACCTCTGCCAATGATGCTCCCTCATTCCAACCCATGTGCCACTCAAGCTTGCATTTGCTTGACCATTGTTTTGCATCTGGCAAGAAGCTACAACAGCACCAGCTGCTGCATGCCACATGCCAAGGGCTGGCAGCACAGGCAGCCCATGCCAGCTGACAGGCGGCTGTGCTCCAAACAGGTGGCAACAGAAGAGGAGCTGCTCTGCCACTTGTGCCATGCCACTGATGCCAGGACACCACAGCATCTTCCAGAGCCTTGAGGATAAATGCAAAGAGGGCTCCTGCAGCAAGCCCAGAGGCTGCCCCCAGCTCTTCACCCAGGGTGAAAGGTGGCCCAGGAGGCATGCAGAGAGACAGAGGGCTCCTCCAGCCCACACAGCAATTTGGCAATCCCATTCTGTCCTGGGGCCAAGGGCACGGCGCTCTTCCTGCTCTGCTGGATTCTTTGCTACCCCCCAGTTCACCTCTGACCAGCACGTGTCCTTCCCTGCCCAAAGAATCTGCCAGCTTAGGGCTTTGCTGGTGTGAACAGACAGACTCTCGCTTCCCAGATTTGCAAATCTTTCCCCCTCTCTAATTGCTGGGCCCCATAACCCAACAGTCTTTGGTCTCAGTCTTCTATTGCTGCCCTCTTGCAGTGAAAGAAATGCAACAAAACCCTTGGGAGATGGTGTGAAGTGTGACACGCCAGCACTGAGAGATAGCGCAGCAGCTCTATGAGCTGCCAGCCACTCCTCACACCCCAACTGGCCCAAGCTGGTCATGAGCCCTGTCTGTTCATCCTCCCTCAGGCGCTGTCGAAGGTCTTGGCACTGCCAAAACGAAGAACTCTATGTCCTGAGCTGTGGAGAGCTCTGCACCTTGTCTCCACAACCAAACCCCCACCCTGGAGGAGGCATGGTGAGAGCACAGCCCCTGCAGAAACAAGGGAGCCCAGCTGCTGGGAGCCCATTGCAGCCATCCCCTGGGCCAGGAGAAAGCAGGACAGCAGCACAGCTGTCACAACCGGTGCAGAACACGAGCAGCACTGGCCCTCCTGTTGCCTAAGGGGCTGTCAATTCAGAAAGGCACATGCAACACATACTTCTGACTGACACAGGAATCAAAACCTAGAACAAGATGATGCAACAGGAGGGTTTCTTACCTGGGCTACCCCTTCCTGCTGAGATGAGTTGGGTACCCTTGAGCTCACTGCTCAGATTCCCTCTTCCTCTATCCAGCAGCCACTCCTGGCCTGCCCATGCTGCTCAAAGCGGTCTCAGCACAGCAGTGGCAGACAGACCTGTTCACTGGGTGTCCCTGCTGAGCCAGCATGCAGTACCAAACTGCTGCATCACCACGTTTATTCCTTGCTGCAGGGAAGTGACCACCCCTCATGAAGCTTGCCATGGCTGGTCACTGTGTGACACAGAGGGCCCCAATACAACCAGGAAAAGGAAGCCTCCTGTGCCCCAATGAGACCAGCTGCTCCAAGTCAAGACACTGCCCTGCACCTGAAATGAGGCCTGAACCACTGTACCACAAGAGCCCAACAACAAAACCTTGTGACTGAAGGGGCATGCCACCTCCAGCTATGGCAGGGAGCTCTGTCAGCACTCCCAGGCAGCTACAGCAGGGCTCAAATGTGCTCCCAAACCAAGCAGGGAGGTTGAAGAGCTTTGGCATCAGGTAACATTTACTGGCATGTGAAGATGGGTGTTGACAGCGCTCCGCACCTTGAGCTCCCCATGGCATCGGGAAGCTCACCTGCTTCTCCACTGCACCCGCAGCTGGAGAAACACAGAGGGGACAGGACTACATACACAGCACAGGGCCTGGCTGCCTCCTCCCTCTGCCCCACAGCCACATCCCCCTCTGCTCCTGCAGCCACCCTCACCTCACGGAAGCTGAGCTTCCCGTCAAAGTCTTCATCCACCTCCTTGATCATGTTCTTCAGCCCCAGGTGTGTCTGCGGGGCTCCCAGCTTTTCCATCATCAGCTTCAGCTCCATCAGGTCAATGTACCCATCCCGTCCTGAGTCATACCTGTGGGGTGCAAAGGGCAGGGGGTCAGCCTCCATCGTCCCCCATATCCATCTTCTCAGAAGAGGAACCGTGCAAATGGATAAAGTCACAGGGTGGTTCAAAGCTCAGAGGAGAGGGGAAGCTGCATGACATGGCCAGTGCTGAGATAATATTAAGCTCAAGGAAGTAGCTGGCAGCTTTCAGAGCTGTCTCAGAGAGAGAAGTGCTCAGGAGAGCTCAGACCAAACCACCCACACAGAAGGAGCACAGAGGAACTCAGCTTGTCTCAGTGGGACTTCCATCTCACCCACTTGTGTCTCCACAAAGGTTGCTCACGTACAGCTTACACCATATACCAGTGCAGTGAGGCAAAGGCATGCCAGAGCCAGCTGCTGCCAGGTCTTCTGCTCTTTTTGTGGAGTAACAAGGAGCAGAGACCAACCAGAACCTCCCAGCAGAAAGCAGCTAGCTATCTTTGCAGGCAAAACACACCCCCTCTAGCTGTTAAGATCTGTCCTCTCCAAAATGGTTTTGTACTACACAAGCACCTCAGCTTCAGGGCAGCTGTTTATCCAGTGTCCCCAGGCAAAGCAGAAAGGTAGTCCTGGCAGAACACAGCAATCCTAGCTGGTGCCATGGATGGATCACAGGGCCAGGCTGGCAGAGGAAACCAGTGCCCACCTCTAAGAGCAAGGCTGGAGTGGGACCACACCCCTAATGGAGCACAAAGGACTGCAAGGACTCTGCAGGAGGAGAGAGCACCTGTGCAAGGGGCACAGTGCTTTAGGGATGGGGAGGCAGCCACCTGCCATGCTCAGCCTGGGAGCATGCACCAATTCATCCTGACATCTGCTGCAGGTGTGAGTAAAGCATCCGGCCCACCCAGCAACCAGCGCTTCACACACACCAGGGCCATTACTGGGTTTCAAAGTCCAAAGGCCACAGGGATGGGTGCTCTGCTATCAGACAGCCCATCAGCAGCCCTCCCTCATCCTGGTCCTGCCATCGGGGTCCAATACAGAGATGGGGGCTTGCATGGGAGAACAGGGCAGGGTCTGCCAAGCTGGGCTCAGCCCCGATGCAGAGCCTGCCGATGCCCCCTTGCCACCATCTCAACCCCAGAGTTAAATCCTTTCAACCATTCAGAACAGAAGCCCTAGGCACAGCGCTGAAGCTTTCCCATTGGCAGGAGCCTGTCAAATCCTCCCACCCATCATTTTTCATTGACTGTTAGTTCTCTTCCAAAGAAAGGAAGGCTGTAGCCATCCCAGATCGAGACCTGCACAGTTGCGGTTACCCTGGAAGAAAGCCCTTTCCAGCTCAGAAACCTCACACCCGCAGAGGAAGCTGTGGCAGGGGAAGGCACGAACAAAGCTGCTGGCCTGGAGCTGCTCGCAGGTGTAGGCAGCACAAGGCAGGGCTGCAGCCAAGAGCTCTGCCCCTGCCTTCACAAGCATGGGCACAGGGTACTTTTCCCCCAAACTGGAGTGACCTCCATGGCTTTCCAGAGTCCCACCACCTCTCCAGCCATCTTTTATACTCTCTATGTCTCTGTTTCCAAGTGTCCCAGGCTCAAGAGACCCAAAACGACAGAAGCATCACCACCAGGCTGGCACACAGCCCCAGATACCAATCTGCCTGCATGCTCTGCACCCAGCAAACCCAGGAGCCCACCAGGCCAGACAGTTTTCTGGAAAACTAGGAAAGAAACTTCCATCAGCCCAGAAACCAGGTCACAGACCTGAGACGTCATGCAGAGGAAAGGCAGTGGGTTCATCACAGCAAGGAAGGCATCAGTTAATTAAGGCACACATTCACAACGTTACCCAGCCCAGCTCAGAAACACACTTTCAAGACCTCACAGAAGCATAGTAAGTGCAATATTTAATTGTCAATTTGCTTTTCCTTTAAGTTTGGGAGAAAGGGTGTGGAGCCATTCCTCTGGAGTTAGGTGGCTGGAGAGGCAGTGCCTTTGATCAGATAAAGCAGCAAAGCATATAGTGGCAGGGAGGCACTTGGGGTTAGGGGGTTTTTTTGCCCCCAGAAAGCTCACACTGCCCTTTGACTGGGTGTGGAAGCACGGTGACACCAAGGTCCCCACCAAGGGCTGCCCATCTGGGGTCAGGCCACTGCCCAGCCCCTCTCAGAACCGCTGGGTAACAGAGATGAAGGCAGGAGGAGGGCACAAACCCAGCCTGCAGCTGCCGTTCTAGTCTCACCCTTCTGGTACAGGCACTACCCACAGGCAAACAGGGGCCCTCAGTGCCTGCCCTGGCACTCAGCCCGGGGCAAATGCACTGCCCCGAAAGGGTTAAGCGTGGGGTACAGCTTCAGTTCTCGTCATCCCTGCAGTGAGGCAGCACAAAGCCAGGATTGTGAGAAATGGGGTCTTGCCAGCAGCAGGCCTCAGTGGCAGAGCGGCAGGCTGTACAGCCACACAATGGGTGTCAAGCACACCAGGCTGGGGTAGAGCTGGCCCAGAGGTGCACCCTGAAATCAGGTTACCAGTCCCTTGCAGTTAGAGACAGACAGACAGAGGGACACTGAAGCCCTTGCAGAGCAACAGCGGCACCCTGCAAACTGCTGCATTCCCTCCCCACCCCCCTTGCCTGCTAAAACAGCCCAAGTATTTTAGGACCTGGGTACAGCCGCTCGGCTGCCACCGAGCAGCGGAGCAGCGCAGGCAGACTATTTAGGGAGAAGCGTATTTATAGGGCATGAGAGACGGCACAATTCATTCCCCATCGCTCCCCCTCAGACGCAGGCACTCGCACAACTAGTCATGACATGGACTGCACTTTGTTGGCCAGCTGATGCTCCTGGCACACCTCACCTCTACCAAACCCGCCCCATCTGCTTTTTGGGAGCTCACTTTCAGGGCCCAAGGTTCCAGCCAGCCCCCAATACTGCTCACACCTGTTTCACTGCCTGCAGAGCAGCCCTGTACTGGTGATGGACACCGGTCAACCCTCACAGGCAGAGCTGGAGGGCACCAAGGCAAGTTTGTCCCCTGAACACATTCCAGTGTCCCAGGGAGCCATCCTGTGCTCCAGGAGTAGCACAGCATGAGTACACAGCACTTGGGTGCCTTGCCAGCACCCCCCCCCAGCCCCACTGTCCTGCTGTGACACTGGAGCTTTGCTTCCTTCGGGCTCAAAGCTCTCTGGGCTGCAAGCCAAGCCTCACCCCGGCAATGCACAGGCATTACGGACAGAGGGGTTCTCGTGTCAATGGGCAAAGACATCTCACATCACAGGCAGGCAGGCAACTCCAGCAGCAAGTCGGTGCCATGGTGAGTCCCCACCTGTGACGGCTGGGATGCCGCAGGCAGCTACAGGCACCTCGGCCGTTGAGATAAGGCTTCACAGCGCCGCCGCAACAGCGTTCCTGGCAGCAGATAAGACACAGGCAGCGGCTGCCAAAATCTGCTGCAACAAGGATGCGCCCAGATTCCCACGCTGGCTTGCTTCCACCCAGGCTGCAGAGCGTGCCTGGCTGCCGAAGCACTGGGGGAGGAAAGTGGGAGCAGAAACCAGGGGGGATGGAGGGAATACTTGCCAAATAGACTTGCTTAAGAGCAAGAAGTGTGTGACACACAATTACTGCCCAAGTGCAATCATTATACTGGTGTTATGCAGTGTAGCTAGTGGGTTACACTGCAGAAGAGGGATCAGGAAAGGAAGACAAAGGAGATGCCAAGGACTGCATCACCCATACTGACTCTGCAGTCACCTCCCAGCTGCACGAAAAACCCCAAGGAAACAAAAAAGGACAGCTGAATGAGAAATCCCAAATCCTGAAGGATCAAAGAGTGGTTTCTAAACATTCATGCTTCTTCAGAAAGGCTGGAAAGAAAACCTGCCCTCCCTGTATGCATTTGCTGTACCTGAGCTTGCTCCATACACTGTGGGCACATGTGCTTTGATCTGCAGTTCCTGCATGCTGCAACGGCCTAATATAGGCTTTGAAATAAAGCCGTCAGAGTAATGGTGTTGAAGTAGTAATAATCTCCTCTTAAATATTTCAAAACCCTTTCTTAGTACTTTACTCCCTCTGAGCATTGCATTGCACCTTACACAGAGAAGGGTGCTGATCTCCCTGGTATCCAGTGACAGGACCCATGGCAAGGGCTCAAAGCTGCCCCAGGGGAGGATCAAACGGGACATTAGAATGCATTTCTTTACTGAGAAGGTGGTCAGACACTGGAACAGGCTTCCTGGAGAGGTGGTGGATGCCCCATGCCTGTTAGCATTTAAGAGGCATTTGGACAATGCACTAAACATGCTTTGAGTTTTGGGTCAGCCCTGAAGTGGTGAGGCAGTTGGACTAGACAGGTTGTAGGCCACTTCCAACTGAAATTATTCTGTTCTATTGCAGAGAGCTTTGGAAACAACTCCTCCATACCAGGCCGGGGACAGGAACAGGCTCCTCAGCCATGTGCAGCTCCATCCTCCCCAACCTGGGTAGCAGAAGCTTTCCTGCTCTTGGAGGAACATGAAGGCGAGATGAAAGTCTCCTCCAGGAGGATCTCTTCTGTGATGCTGGGCAAGACCCCAAGGCACTGAAACCAGCAGTGCCAAGGCTGGGTGGCCAAGTCCCCACGGGTGTGACTTCCCTGACTGCTGGGACTCTAGAGGCAGCCAGTCATACTGGGAGCACAGCAGTCCTGGATTGAATAGGTCTGCTGCAGCACATCAGAATGTCCCTTTGTACAGGGGCATCTGGCAAGGGGCTCCCAAGTGGCTCCAGAAGGGCAAGGGGACATCACAGCCTCTCCCACTGGCCAGGCACAATGCACTTGTGAAACATGTGGGCAGCATATGAAATTCCCTAAATACAAATGTAATAGCAAGGCTGGAATTTCTCCACTCCCTCGCACCCTACAGATGAAGCCAGTGGCTGTTTTCTTCCCCCCTACATCCCTTGGAAAAGGTCACTCCTGCCAGGCACAGCCTCACAGCCTGGCTTTCACACCCTCCTCTACCATTTCCCTGGACAAGATGGCACCAATGGCAGCTGTGAGATTCCAGAGCTCCTGAGGGTTCACTTGCAAGACTTGGGGAAGGGAGGTTATCATGGTTACCACAGTCCTCACATACTGTCAGAATAGGCAGCTAATTAGGTCACATTATAATTAGCCTGAGCTGCAGACTTCCTGGTCCCTCTGCCAAAAAAAAACCCTGCCCCAAGAGCTGCCTGCACCCAGCAGCCCCCACGTGCTCCTGCACAGCCCCAGCACCTACAGCAGATACTCACACCCATCTCTGGGGGAACGGGATTGAAATGGGGGGATGCTGCCAAGAGACTTGGACAAGACAGGGAAAAGTGAGCCCACCCAACCATGGCAGCAGGAGCAGGGAGCATCATTTCTGCTTTGGAAGGATGCTCCCGGCACAGACAGCAGCACACAGCACCTGGATGGAGCACTGGATTTCAGTAAGTCCCATGTTCAGACAAGCCTTTTGCTTCCACCCTGGCACAGGGCAGTCACAGCCACCAGCCGCACCATGGGATACGCTGACAGATGCCAGAGCAGCTGCTGTCACCAGCAACTCCCTCTTCCTGACTGGAGCACCTTGACCCAGCCCACACCTTGCCTGGGTCCCACAGGCTCAAGTTTAGTCTGAATTACAGATTTACAAGTTCCACTAAACTGGTAAGAAACACTTCTGAATACCAAGTGTCATAGTGGAAACTTGGCACCCCATGGCAATGAAGATACATACCTGTCTGTCAAAGGCTTATTTTTCACTGTTAGTACGAAAGACCCTGGTTCATGGTGGCCAGGACCAATAAGCCACACAGAGAATAAAAGCCTTAATCACATTAACTCAAGCTCTGACTGACAGGAATTAAGGGCAACATTTCCTCTCCTCATGGAGCACGTGGTGTCAGCCACTACTTGAAGTGGGTTGCACGCAGCAGATGGAGCAAAGACCAGATCCTCTGCCACTGCAAAGGCCAGGTGCCTGTAACAGAGTGAAAACCAGGTTGGGGTTTTCCATCCGCCTGCCCGGGAAGCACAGGGGAGCACACAGCCCAGCTTCTTCCCCTTCTGGCATGACTGGCCAGTGCTCAGCTGCGATAGTCCTCACAGGGCAAGCAATGTTTTCCAGCTACATTGACCAGCTGATTAGCATTCAACTGCAAAGCCTAGGTTTCCCCACTTACAAGGCCAGCGTTTAATGAGCTCATTGTTGAAAAATTCGGCCGCAATTCAGCTCTTCCACTTTTTATTTCCCAAACCACTGCTGTTCCTTACCTTATCGCTATTGAGGCAGTACCACTGCCGGCTCCAGGCTCTCGCCTGGGGCTTTTGGGCACTGCAGCTGCCTGCATTATTTGTCCTCCTGCCCTTACAGCACCACGTCTCAGCCCTCTGCAGAGTGAGATCCCCTTCAACCATTGTCAAGATGGGAGCAGGATCGAGCAGAGCAGCAGTTTCAACTGGACCACCTCCCTTCCCGCGCCCAGCTGCTGACACGATGCTGCCTGTGCAACAAAGAGCTCCAGACCTGAGCTCACAAAAGCCTGTTGCCTAGTATCCCGCAGCAACAGCCCTGGCAAGGGCCAGCAACACACCACAACTACAGGAGCTAGGAGTGTTCAGCCAGGGTCTTGGTCTCCTTGCAATGAACCCAGCCTCCAGGGTGCCCAAGGCAGCTTTCAGGTAGCAGGACAAGAACCTAACAAGTTACAAAGCCTGCTGCGGTCACCTCTGTAAGCTAAAGTAGGTCTTTGCACCCTGCTGTGACAGCCCACGTAGCTACTCTGTGGTACTGCATCCTCATGCCTGGCAGCAGCTGATCCCCAGTCCGGTAGCCCTGCCTGCCTGCCCTCTCTCCTTGGGGCCAGGAGAACGGGGTCCCCAGGGGCACAGCGGCTTGTGGTGCTGGGGGGAAACCTTAGTACGGAGAGTGAAAGCTACTTAGGCACAGCCCAACTGCAGGAGGTAGGATGGGGTTTGCAGAGGAGAGATAAGGGCAGGATCATGGCCCCGGGAAGGACCAAGCCTTTCTGCTTACAGTAGCAGCTCCCCGTGTTGCCACCAGCAGCTTGACTTCAATATAAACCCTCCTGCCGGGAGGAGACCCCCAGCGCAGCCCTCCAGAAAGGGAAACCAAGAGCAAGCTGTGCTCGAGCTTTGTTTGAGTGCACGGGAGGGAGCACCGAGCCTAGCAAACGGGACCGTGCAAGGAGCTACAGCACTGCTGGGCAGAGCTGCCGGGGTCTCAGTTGTGGAAGGCAGGTGTGCAGCATCGCTGCGAGGCCCCACGACACAGACCCACCAGGTGCCCCTGGGCATGGGGCAGCAGCGCCTGTACCCTCCCAGCCCCCCGTCCCACCCAGCGTGTCCCCCAAAGCCACATCTCCCGGATGCCACCGTCCCAAACCCGGGAGGCAGCGCCAGAGCGGCCGCTAAGCGCGGGGCTGAGCTCCGGCCGCGGGTCCCCGGCGAACCCCGAACCCCCCACAGCACAGGGACAATCTGGGGGTTTTGCCACAGGGGACCCCCCCGCCGCAGCCTCCTCCAGCCCGACCGCAAAACCGCGGAGAAATGCGAAGATCGCGCCAAGCGCGGGCAGCCCCCCGCCAGATGCGCCCCGAGGAAAGGCGCAGGGAGGGTCTGCGGGGGAACGGCAGGCAGAGCCCCGGGCCGGGCAGGCGCCCCCCCCCCGGCGCCCCTCGCCCCACTCACAGGCGGAACATGCGCTCCATGTCCTTGATCTGCCGGCGGCTGAACTCCTTGAACTCGGTGTAGGGGTTGAAGACGGCGGCCCGCCGGGGCTGCGCCGCCCCCTCGTTGATGTCCTGCCGCCGGCAGAGCTTGGCGCTCAGCTCCGCGCCCGCGCTGGCCGTCAGGCAGCTCCGCTCCGCCTCGTCCCCGGCTCCCGCCTCGCCCTTGGCCGCCACCGCCTCGCCCGCCGCCGCTGCCCCGCTCTCCTCCAGCTGCAGCCGCCGCTGCAGCTTCTGCGCCAGCTCCTCCGAGGCCATGGCCGGCCGCGCACTGCCGCTCCGCTCCGGCCGGGCCCGCCTGCCCCGGCCCGCAACTTTATTCCCTCACTTAGAGGGAGCGGGGCGGGGCGGGGCGGGACGAGGCCGGGATGGGGCCGGCGCTTAAGGAGGCGCGGCGGCACCGTGGGGCCGTGGTGGGTCCTGCACCCCGTATCCCCCCCCCGTACCCCCGCAGCCGGGTGTACCCCCGCAGGCTGACCCCCTCACGCGCACACTCTCCCACGCAGGAATCACACACACACCCCGCTCCGGTACACCCGCATAGGTTACCAACCCCCGGTAGGTACCCACTGTCCAAAACGGGAAACCCCCGCCACACTCGGGCGCACGCCCCCGCGGGCAGGGTCCCCCGCGGGCAGCCCCCGCACCCCACGGCAGGGCGCTGTGCCGGCCCCGGGGCGCACAGCCCGTGTATACCCCACAGCCGCTGCGTGGGCTGAGCCGAGCCCCCAGCCCCGCCGGGACCCCCGTGGCCGGGAAGAGCAGCTAGGCCCCCCTGGCACCCCACGGCCTGCCCCACGCCTGCAGGGACGGCGGAGACCAGGCCTGCCCCGCGCCGGGGCGCAGGGACCCCTTAAGCTCTGCTCTACGCCTCCTCTTTCTTATCTCCTTGGGCTAAAATTAACCCGGGACAAAGCTCGGCGCAGCCTGGGCTCCCCCTCCTCCTCCAGAGAGCACGGGAGGCTGGCGGCCCCTTCCCACCACCCCGCCGCCCCTCCCGGGCCAGCGCCATTGCCACTCCTGCTGTCCCCGGGCTCTGCCGGGTTCCCCCCGGGACCCCCCAGCCCGGCTGGTAGGAGGCTGATGGTGCCAGGCAGGGTGGGATTAGGGCCGGTGTGGGGCGCCTTAGGGTGGCTGTTGATGGGATTTACCCACCGGGGAGGAGGGGGAGAGGAAAGCACTGGCTCCGACACTCCGCCTGCTTGTGGCTCCCACTTGCCCAAGCTTGTGCATAGCGGAGAACCTGTCCCAGTAGCTGTTCCGTGGCTGTTTCACACCTCCAGGCAGGTGGTAAGCAGCTCTCTGACCCTACCATAATGTCATGACCTACAATTGACGCTCTTGGGCAAGCTCATTCCCATGCAGCCTCCTCAGAAAATGACTGCTGAGGCCATCTGCAGCGACTCGGCCTTCTAGCGGCTGCCCTAGTGAGGGTCGGGGTGGCTGCATGGTCACCACAGCATGTGGCATGGGAAGGCCGTGGCAGGTGTATCACACCAGGACTGCCTGGAAAAAAAAGCTGCTGAGCGAAAGGGGTGGCATGTGCTGTGCCTACACTGCCCTCAGTGCCACATCCATGGAACAGACTGGCTCCCTTCACCCAAGCGGTGTGGAGAGGAGAGCAGGGAGCTGCTGCAGGGCCACCCACCACCCTTGAGACTCAGGAGCCCAGAGGCCCTTGTGCAGCAGCAGGGTGTCCCAGACCTGAGCAAAGCTAAGGGGAAGACACCAAGAGCACAGCAAGGGTGCCATCTGCTGGAGGTAAACATCTGGGGTATGACAGCCGGGAAATAAAATGAAGAAAGCAACAGACAACTGCAAAATACCATCAGGAAAAGGAAGACGGAAAAAGAAAAAGGACTATCGATATGAAGACCTGTTCTTGTTGATCATGATAACTGTGTACGGCTACTGGGAAAAGTGCACTACTAGGAAATGTTATAGGCACTGAACCTGGTCAAGAACTATGGCACAAGTTGGAAGCATGTCAGTCAGAGATGTTACTGGGTCAGGGGGCTCTTATATAGGCTGTTGATTTATGAGTAGCTATGCTTTGTTGTGGTAGGGTTCTGGAAAACCGGGGTTGACATCTGACAGGGTTGCCTGTTACTTCAGTATGTGAGTCATTGGAGCTGTACTGGGCTGAGTGGGCGAGGTGGGGGATGCTGTCCAGGTCTGTTATTGGGGCAGGGAGAATGTCCTTTGAGATATGAATGCGTACGTCTCCCTCTATTGTAGTGCTGTGGTTCTCCTCTGCCAGGATTGCTGTTCATTCAGTGTGTGGGTTCCAGGGACTGTGGTAGTCTTTATGTTTCTTTGCGGATGGCTATAGCCTCGTACATGAGCATGTGGCAGGTTTGTGGAGAGGGCTGCTGGGGGGAGAGGGGGGTGCCTACGGCCATACCACCCTGAGAACGCCCGATCTCGTCTGATCTCGGAAGCTAAGCAGGGTCGGGCCCGGTTAGTACTTGGATGGGAGACCGCCTGGGAATACCGGGTGCTGTAGGCTTTTTACCGAGGGGCGCCTGCGGGAAGCCCCCCCCCTTTTGCGGCAGGGGCGTTGCGGAGGCTTGGGGGCCTTGCGCGTGAGCTGGTGCTGCTTGCGCGGGTCAGGCCGGTGGGGCGGGCGGGCGCGGTGGCGGCCTGCTGCCCCGCAGCCTCGTTGCGGAGGGCCGAAGCATGGCGTGGGAGCGAGCGTGGCAGCTGCCTGTTGCGAGGGCTGCCGTTAGGTAGCGGGGGGCCGTTGTGTTGCGGCCGGTAGGTGCAGGCGTTGTTGCGCGCGTGGTGCTGGTGGTTCAGGTGTGCGCGGGGGATTGCCTGCTGCTGCCCTGCCCGGTGAGCGAGGAGGGCTGTAGGGCGGTGTGCGAGCAGGGTAGGTGTTTGTTGGCGCGGTCTGCATGGGCGCGGTGCGGGGCAGGTGCGTGCTGGGGGTAGTTGCGTGTGTTGCGTTGGGTGTTGGTTGTGTGTCGGGTGTGCGGGGTCGGTTGCGGGCGCCCTGCGTCGGGGTTGGGGGTGGCTGCAGGGTTGTGCGTGAGCGTGTGTGGCGTTTGTGGAGAGGGCTGCTGGCGGGAGAGGGGGTGCCTATGGCCATACCACCCTGAGAACACCCGATCTCGTCTAATCTCGGAAGCTAAGCAGGGTCGGGCCCGGTTAGTACTTGGATGGGAGACCGCCTGGGAATACCGGGTGCTGTAGGCTTTTTACCGAGGGGCGCCTGCGGGAAGCCCCCCCCCTTTTGCGGCAGGGGCGTTGCGGAGGCTTGGGGGCCTTGCGCGTGAGCTGGTGCTGCTTGCGCGGGTCAGGCCGGTGGGGGCGGGCGGGCGCGGTGGCGGCCTGCTGCCCCGCAGCCTCGTTGCGGAGGGCCGAAGCGTGGCGTGGGGAGCGAGCGTGGCAGCTGCCTGTTGCGAGGGCTGCCGTTAGGTAGCGGGGGGGCCGCTGCGTTGCGGCCGGTAGGTGCAGGCGTTGTTGCGCGCGTGGTGCTGGTGGTTCAGGTGTGCGCGGGGATTGCCTGCTGCTGCCCTGCCCGGTGAGCGAGGAGGGCTGTAGGGCGGTGTGCGAGCAGGGTAGGTGTTTGTTGGCGCGGTCTGCATGGGCGCGGTGTGGGGCAGGTGCGTGCTGGGGGTAGTTGCGTGTGTTGCGTTGGGTGTTGGTTGTGTGTCGGGTGTGCGGGGGTCGGTTGCGGGCGCCCTGCGTCGGGGTTGGGGGTGGCTGCAGGGTTGTGCGTGAGCATGTGTGGCGTTTGTGGAGAGGGCTGCTGGCGGGAGAGGGGGTGCCTACGGCCATACCACCCTGAGAACGCCCGATCTCGTCTGATCTCGGAAGCTAAGCAGGGTCGGGCCCGGTTAGTACTTGGATGGGAGACCGCCTGGGAATACCGGGTGCTGTAGGCTTTTTACCGAGGGGCGCCTGCGGGAAGCCCCCCCCCTTTTGCGGCAGGGGCGTTGCGGAGGCTTGGGGGCCTTGCGCGTGAGCTGGTGCTGCTTGCGCGGGTCAGGCCGGTGGGGCGGGCGGGCGCGGTGGCGGCCTGCTGCCCCGCAGCCTCGTTGCGGAGGGCCGAAGCGTGGCGTGGGAGCGAGCGTGGCAGCTGCCTGTTGCGAGGGCTGCCGTTAGGTAGCGGGGGGCCGTTGCGTTGCGGCCGGTAGGTGCAGGCGTTGTTGCGCGCGTGGTGCTGGTGGTTCAGGTGTGCGCGGGGATTGCCTGCTGCTGCCCTGCCCGGTGAGCGAGGAGGGCTGTAGGGCGGTGTGCGAGCAGGGTAGGTGTTTGTTGGCGCGGTCTGCATGGGCGCGGTGCGGGGCAGGTGCGTGCTGGGGGTAGTTGCGTGTGTTGCGTTGGGTGTTGGTTGTGTGTCGGGTGTGCGGGGTCGGTTGCGGGCGCCCTGCGTCGGGGTTGGGGGTGGCTGCAGGGTTGTGCGTGAGCGTGTGTGGCGTTTGTGGAGAGGGCTGCTGGCGGGAGAGGGGGTGCCTACGGCCATACCACCCTGAGAACGCCCGATCTCGTCTGATCTCGGAAGCTAAGCAGGGTCGGGCCCGGTTAGTACTTGGATGGGAGACCGCCTGGGAATACCGGGTGCTGTAGGCTTTTTACCGAGGGGCGCCTGCGGGAAGCCCCCCCCCTTTTGCGGCAGGGGCGTTGCGGAGGCTTGGGGGCCTTGCGCGTGAGCTGGTGCTGCTTGCGCGGGTCAGGCCGGTGGGGCGGGCGGGCGCGGTGGCGGCCTGCTGCCCCGCAGCCTCGTTGCGGAGGGCCGAAGCGTGGCGTGGGAGCGAGCGTGGCAGCTGCCTGTTGCGAGGGCTGCCGTTAGGTAGCGGGGGGGCCGTTGCGTTGCGGCCGGTAGGTGCAGGCGTTGTTGCGCGCGTGGTGCTGGTGGTTCAGGTGTGCGCGGGGATTGCCTGCTGCTGCCCTGCCCGGTGAGCGAGGAGGGCTGTAGGGCGGTGTGCGAGCAGGGCAGGTGTTTGTTGGCGCGGTCTGCATGGGCGCGGTGCGGGGCAGGTGCGTGCTGGGGGTAGTTGCGTGTGTTGCGTTGGGTGTTGGTTGTGTGTCGGGTGTGCGGGGTCGGTTGCGGGCGCCCTGCGTCGGGGTTGGGGGTGGCTGCAGGGTTGTGCGTGAGCGTGTGTGGCGTTTGTGGAGAGGGCTGCTGGCGGGAGAGGGGGTGCCTACGGCCATACCACCCTGAGAACGCCCGATCTCGTCTGATCTCGGAAGCTAAGCAGGGTCGGGCCCGGTTAGTACTTGGATGGGAGACCGCCTGGGAATACCGGGTGCTGTAGGCTTTTTACCGAGGGGCGCCTGCGGGAAGCCCCCCCCCCTTTTGCGGCAGGGGCGTTGCGGAGGCTTGGGGGCCTTGCGCGTGAGCTGGTGCTGCTTGCGCGGGTCAGGCCGGTGGGGCGGGCGGGCGCGGGTGGCGGCCTGCTGCCCCGCAGCCTCGTTGCGGAGGGCCGAAGCGTGGCGTGGGAGCGAGCGTGGCAGCTGCCTGTTGCGAGGGCTGCCGTTAGGTAGCGGGGGGCCGTTGCGTTGCGGCCGGTAGGTGCAGGCGTTGTTGCGCGCGTGGTGCTGGTGGTTCAGGTGTGCGCGGGGATTGCCTGCTGCTGCCCTGCCCGGTGAGCGAGGAGGGCTGTAGGGCGGTGTGCGAGCAGGGTAGGTGTTTGTTGGCGCGGTCTGCATGGGCGCGGTGCGGGGCAGGTGCGTGCTGGGGGTAGTTGCGTGTGTTGCGTTGGGTGTTGGTTGTGTGTCGGGTGTGCGGGGTCGGTTGCGGGCGCCCTGCGTCGGGGTTGGGGGTGGCTGCAGGGTTGTGCGTGAGCGTGTGTGGCGTTTGTGGAGAGGGCTGCTGGCGGGAGAGGGGGTGCCTACGGCCATACCACCCTGAGAACGCCCGATCTCGTCTGATCTCGGAAGCTAAGCAGGGTCGGGCCCGGTTAGTACTTGGATGGGAGACCGCCTGGGAATACCGGGTGCTGTAGGCTTTTTACCGAGGGGCGCCTGCGGGAAGCCCCCCCCCTTTTGCGGCAGGGGCGTTGCGGAGGCTTGGGGGCCTTGCGCGTGAGCTGGTGCTGCTTGCGCGGGTCAGGCCGGTGGGGCGGGCGGGCGCGGTGGCGGCCTGCTGCCCCGCAGCCTTGTTGCGGAGGGCCGAAGCGTGGCGTGGGAGCGAGCGTGGCAGCTGCCTGTTGCGAGGGCTGCCGTTAGGTAGCGGGGGGGCCGTTGCGTTGCGGCCGGTAGGTGCAGGCGTTGTTGCGCGCGTGGTGCTGGTGGTTCAGGTGTGCGCGGGGATTGCCTGCTGCTGCCCTGCCCGGTGAGCGAGGAGGGCTGTAGGGCGGTGTGCGAGCAGGGTAGGTGTTTGTTGGCGCGGTCTCATGGGCGCGGTGCGGGGCAGGTGCGTGCTGGGGGTAGTTGCGTGTGTTGCGTTGGGTGTTGGTTGTGTGTCGGGTGTGCGGGCTCGGTTGCGGGCGCCCTGCGTCGGGGTTGGGGGTGGCTGCAGGGTTGTGCGTGAGCGTGTGTGGCGTTTGTGGAGAGGGCTGCTGGCGGGAGAGGGGGTGCCTACGGCCATACCACCCTGAGAACGCCCGATCTCGTCTGATCTCGGAAGCTAAGCAGGGTCGGGCCCGGTTAGTACTTGGATGGGAGACCGCCTGGGAATACCGGGTGCTGTAGGCTTTTTACCGAGGGGCGCCTGCGGAAAGCCCCCCCCCTTTTGCGGCAGGGGCGTTGCGGAGGCTTGGGGGCCTTGCGCGTGAGCTGGTGCTGCTTGCGCGGGTCAGGCCGGTGGGGCGGGCGGGCGCGGGTGGCGGCCTGCTGCCCCGCAGCCTCGTTGCGGAGGGCCGAAGCGTGGCGTGGGAGCGAGCGTGGCAGCTGCCTGTTGCGAGGGCTGCCGTTAGGTAGCGGGGGGCCGCTGCGTTGCGGCCGGTAGGTGCAGGCGTTGTTGCGCGCGTGGTGCTGGTGGTTCAGGTGTGCGCGGGGATTGCCTGCTGCTGCCCTGCCCGGTGAGCGAGGAGGGCTGTAGGGCGGTGTGCGAGCAGGGTAGGTGTTTGTTGGTGCGGTCTGCATGGGCGCGGTGCGGGGCAGGTGCGTGCTGGGGGTAGTTGCGTGTGTTGCGTTGGGTGTTGGTTGTGTGTCGGGTGTGCGGGGTCGGTTGCGGGCGCCCTGCGTCGGGGTTGGGGGTGGCTGCAGGGTTGTGCGTGAGCGTGTGTGGCGTTTGTGGAGAGGGCTGCTGGTGGGAGAGGGGGTGCCTACGGCCATACCACCCTGAGAACGCCCGATCTCGTCTGATCTCGGAAGCTAAGCAGGGTCGGGCCCGGTTAGTACTTGGATGGGAGACCGCCTGGGAATACCGGGTGCTGTAGGCTTTTTACCGAGGGGCGCCTGCGGGAAGCCCCCCCCCTTTTGCGGCAGGGGCGTTGCGGAGGCTTGGGGGCCTTGCGCGTGAGCTGGTGCTGCTTGCGCGGGTCAGGCCGGTGGGGCGGGCGGGCGCGGGTGGCGGCCTGCTGCCCCGCAGCCTCGTTGCGGAGGGCCGAAGCGTGGCGTGGGAGCGAGCGTGGCAGCTGCCTGTTGCGAGGGCTGCCGTTAGGTAGCGGGGGGCCGTTGCGTTGCGGCCGGTAGGTGCAGGCGTTGTTGCGCGCGTGGTGCTGGTGGTTCAGGTGTGCGCGGGGATTGCCTGCTGCTGCCCTGCCCGGTGAGCGAGGAGGGCTGTAGGGCGGTGTGCGAGCAGGGCAGGTGTTTGTTGGCGCGGTCTGCATGGGCGCGGTGCGGGGCAGGTGCGTGCTGGGGGTAGTTGCGTGTGTTGCGTTGGGTGTTGGTTGTGTGTCGGGTGTGCGGGGTCGGTTGCGGGCGCCCTGCGTCGGGGTTGGGGGTGGCTGCAGGGTTGTGCGTGAGCGTGTGTGGCGTTTGTGGAGAGGGCTGCTGGCGGGAGAGGGGGTGCCTACGGCCATACCACCCTGAGAACGCCCGATCTCGTCTGATCTCGGAAGCTAAGCAGGGTCGGGCCCGGTTAGTACTTGGATGGGAGACCGCCTGGGAATACCGGGTGCTGTAGGCTTTTTACCGAGGGGCGCCTGCGGGAAGCCCCCCCCCTTTTGCGGCAGGGGCGTTGCGGAGGCTTGGGGGCCTTGCGCGTGAGCTGGTGCTGCTTGCGCGGGTCAGGCCGGTGGGGCGGGCGGGCGCGGTGGCGGCCTGCTGCCCCGCAGCCTCGTTGCGGAGGGCCGAAGCGTGGCGTGGGAGCGAGCGTGGCAGCTGCCTGTTGCGAGGGCTGCCGTTAGGTAGCGGGGGGCCGTTGCGTTGCGGCCGGTAGGTGCAGGCGTTGTTGCGCGCGTGGTGCTGGTGGTTCAGGTGTGCGCGGGGATTGCCTGCTGCTGCCCTGCCCGGTGAGCGAGGAGGGCTGTAGGGCGGTGTGCGAGCAGGGTAGGTGTTTGTTGGCGCGGTCTGCATGGGCGCGGTGCGGGGCAGGTGCGTGCTGGGGGTAGTTGCGTGTGTTGCGTTGGGTGTTGGTTGTGTGTCGGGTGTGCGGGGTCGGTTGCGGGCGCCCTGCGTCGGGGTTGGGGGTGGCTGCAGGGTTGTGCGTGAGCGTGTGTGGCGTTTGTGGAGAGGGCTGCTGGCGGGAGAGGGGGTGCCTACGGCCATACCACCCTGAGAACGCCCGATCTCGTCTGATCTCGGAAGCTAAGCAGGGTCGGGCCCGGTTAGTACTTGGATGGGAGACCGCCTGGGAATACCGGGTGCTGTAGGCTTTTTACCGAGGGGCGCCTGCGGGAAGCCCCCCCCCTTTTGCGGCAGGGGCGTTGCGGAGGCTTGGGGGCCTTGCGCGTGAGCTGGTGCTGCTTGCGCGGGTCAGGCCGGTGGGGCGGGCGGGCGCGGTGGCGGCCTGCTGCCCCGCAGCCTCGTTGCGGAGGGCCGAAGCGTGGCGTGGGAGCGAGCGTGGCAGCTGCCTGTTGCGAGGGCTGCCGTTAGGTAGCGGGGGGGCCGTTGCGTTGCGGCCGGTAGGTGCAGGCGTTGTTGCGCGCGTGGTGCTGGTGGTTCAGGTGTGCGCGGGGATTGCCTGCTGCTGCCCTGCCCGGTGAGCGAGGAGGGCTGTAGGGCGGTGTGCGAGCAGGGTAGGTGTTTGTTGGCGCGGTCTGCATGGGCGCGGTGCGGGGCAGGTGCGTGCTGGGGGTAGTTGCGTGTGTTGCGTTGGGTGTTGGTTGTGTGTCGGGTGTGCGGGGTCGGTTGCGGGCGCCCTGCGTCGGGGTTGGGGGTGGCTGCAGGGTTGTGCGTGAGCGTGTGTGGCGTTTGTGGAGAGGGCTGCTGGCGGGAGAGGGGGTGCCTACGGCCATACCACCCTGAGAACGCCCGATCTCGTCTGATCTCGGAAGCTAAGCAGGGTCGGGCCCGGTTAGTACTTGGATGGGAGACCGCCTGGGAATACCGGGTGCTGTAGGCTTTTTACCGAGGGGCGCCTGCGGGAAGCCCCCCCCCTTTTGCGGCAGGGGCGTTGCGGAGGCTTGGGGGCCTTGCGCGTGAGCTGGTGCTGCTTGCGCGGGTCAGGCCGGTGGGGCGGGCGGGGCGCGGTGGCGGCCTGCTGCCCCGCAGCCTCGTTGCGGAGGGCCGAAGCGTGGCGTGGGAGCGAGCGTGGCAGCTGCCTGTTGCGAGGGCTGCCGTTAGGTAGCGGGGGGCCGTTGCGTTGCGGCCGGTAGGTGCAGGCGTTGTTGCGCGCGTGGTGCTGGTGGTTCAGGTGTGCGCGGGGATTGCCTGCTGCTGCCCTGCCCGGTGAGCGAGGAGGGCTGTAGGGCGGTGTGCGAGCAGGGCAGGTGTTTGTGGCGCGGTCTGCATGGGCGCGGTGCGGGGCAGGTGCGTGCTGGGGGTAGTTGCGTGTGTTGCGTTGGGTGTTGGTTGTGTGTCGGGTGTGCGGGGTCGGTTGCGGGCGCCCTGCGTCGGGGTTGGGGGTGGCTGCAGGGTTGTGCGTGAGCGTGTGTGGCGTTTGTGGAGAGGGCTGCTGGCGGGAGAGGGGGTGCCTACGGCCATACCACCCTGAGAACGCCCGATCTCGTCTGATCTCGGAAGCTAAGCAGGGTCGGGCCCGGTTAGTACTTGGATGGGAGACCGCCTGGGAATACCGGGTGCTGTAGGCTTTTTACCGAGGGGCGCCTGCGGGAAGCCCCCCCCCTTTTGCGGCAGGGGCGTTGCGGAGGCTTGGGGGCCTTGCGCGTGAGCTGGTGCTGCTTGCGCGGGTCAGGCCGGTGGGGCGGGCGGGCGCGGGTGGCGGCCTGCTGCCCCGCAGCCTTGTTGCGGAGGGCCGAAGCGTGGCGTGGGAGCGAGCGTGGCAGCTGCCTGTTGCGAGGGCTGCCGTTAGGTAGCGGGGGGCCGTTGCGTTGCGGCCGGTAGGTGCAGGCGTTGTTGCGCGCGTGGTGCTGGTGGTTCAGGTGTGCGCGGGGATTGCCTGCTGCTGCCCTGCCCGGTGAGCGAGGAGGGCTGTAGGGCGGTGTGCGAGCAGGGTAGGTGTTTGTTGGCGCGGTCTCATGGGCGCGGTGCGGGGCAGGTGCGTGCTGGGGGTAGTTGCGTGTGTTGCGTTGGGTGTTGGTTGTGTGTCAGGTGTGCGGGCTCGGTTGCGGGCGCCCTGCGTCGGGGTTGGGGGTGGCTGCAGGGTTGTGCGTGAGCGTGTGTGGCGTTTGTGGAGAGGGCTGCTGGCGGGAGAGGGGGTGCCTACGGCCATACCACCCTGAGAACGCCCGATCTCGTCTGATCTCGGAAGCTAAGCAGGGTCGGGCCCGGTTAGTACTTGGATGGGAGACCGCCTGGGAATACCGGGTGCTGTAGGCTTTTTACCGAGGGGCGCCTGCGGGAAGCCCCCCCCCTTTTGCGGCAGGGGCGTTGCGGAGGCTTGGGGGCCTTGCGCGTGAGCTGGTGCTGCTTGCGCGGGTCAGGCCGGTGGGGGCGGGCGGGCGCGGTGGCGGCCTGCTGCCCCGCAGCCTCGTTGCGGAGGGCCGAAGCGTGGCGTGGGAGCGAGCGTGGCAGCTGCCTGTTGCGAGGGCTGCCGTTAGGTAGCGGGGGGGCCGCTGCGTTGCGGCCGGTAGGTGCAGGCGTTGTTGCGCGCGTGGTGCTGGTGGTTCAGGTGTGCGCGGGGATTGCCTGCTGCTGCCCTGCCCGGTGAGCGAGGAGGGCTGTAGGGCGGTGTGCGAGCAGGGTAGGTGTTTGTTGGCGCGGTCTGCATGGGCGCGGTGCGGGGCAGGTGCGTGCTGGGGGTAGTTGCGTGTGTTGCGTTGGGTGTTGGTTGTGTGTCGGGTGTGCGGGGTCGGTTGCGGGCGCCCTGCGTCGGGGTTGGGGGTGGCTGCAGGGTTGTGCGTGAGCGTGTGTGGCGTTTGTGGAGAGGGCTGCTGGTGGGAGAGGGGGTGCCTACGGCCATACCACCCTGAGAACGCCCGATCTCGTCTGATCTCGGAAGCTAAGCAGGGTCGGGCCCGGTTAGTACTTGGATGGGAGACCGCCTGGGAATACCGGGTGCTGTAGGCTTTTTACCGAGGGGCGCCTGCGGGAAGCCCCCCCCCTTTTGCGGCAGGGGCGTTGCGGAGGCTTGGGGGCCTTGCGCGTGAGCTGGTGCTGCTTGCGCGGGTCAGGCCGGTGGGGCGGGCGGGCGCGGGTGGCGGCCTGCTGCCCCGCAGCCTCGTTGCGGAGGGCCGAAGCGTGGCGTGGGAGCGAGCGTGGCAGCTGCCTGTTGCGAGGGCTGCCGTTAGGTAGCGGGGGGCCGCTGCGTTGCGGCCGGTAGGTGCAGGCGTTGTTGCGCGCGTGGTGCTGGTGGTTCAGGTGTGCGCGGGGATTGCCTGCTGCTGCCCTGCCCGGTGAGCGAGGAGGGCTGTAGGGCGGTGTGCGAGCAGGGTAGGTGTTTGTTGGCGCGGTCTGCATGGGCGCGGTGCGGGGCAGGTGCGTGCTGGGGGTAGTTGCGTGTGTTGCGTTGGGTGTTGGTTGTGTGTCGGGTGTGCGGGGTCGGTTGCGGGCGCCCTGCGTCGGGGTTGGGGGTGGCTGCAGGGTTGTGCGTGAGCGTGTGTGGCGTTTGTGGAGAGGGCTGCTGGCGGGAGAGGGGGTGCCTACGGCCATACCACCCTGAGAACGCCCGATCTCGTCTGATCTCGGAAGCTAAGCAGGGTCGGGCCCGGTTAGTACTTGGATGGGAGACCGCCTGGGAATACCGGGTGCTGTAGGCTTTTTACCGAGGGGCGCCTGCGGGAAGCCCCCCCCCTTTTGCGGCAGGGGCGTTGCGGAGGCTTGGGGGCCTTGCGCGTGAGCTGGTGCTGCTTGCGCGGGTCAGGCCGGTGGGGCGGGCGGGCGCGGTGGCGGCCTGCTGCCCCGCAGCCTTGTTGCGGAGGGCCGAAGCGTGGCGTGGGAGCGAGCGTGGCAGCTGCCTGTTGCGAGGGCTGCCGTTAGGTAGCGGGGGGCCGTTGCGTTGCGGCCGGTAGGTGCAGGCGTTGTTGCGCGCGTGGTGCTGGTGGTTCAGGTGTGCGCGGGGATTGCCTGCTGCTGCCCTGCCCGGTGAGCGAGGAGGGCTGTAGGGCGGTGTGCGAGCAGGGTAGGTGTTTGTTGGCGCGGTCTCATGGGCGCGGTGCGGGGCAGGTGCGTGCTGGGGGTAGTTGCGTGTGTTGCGTTGGGTGTTGGTTGTGTGTCAGGTGTGCGGGCTCAGTTGCGGGCGCCCTGCGTCGGGGTTGGGGGTGGCTGCAGGGTTGTGCGTGAGCGTGTGTGGCGTTTGTGGAGAGGGCTGCTGGCGGGAGAGGGGGTGCCTACGGCCATACCACCCTGAGAACGCCCGATCTCGTCTGATCTCGGAAGCTAAGCAGGGTCGGGCCCGGTTAGTACTTGGATGGGAGACCGCCTGGGAATACCGGGTGCTGTAGGCTTTTTACCGAGGGGCGCCTGCGGGAAGCCCCCCCCCTTTTGCGGCAGGGGCGTTGCGGAGGCTTGGGGGCCTTGCGCGTGAGCTGGTGCTGCTTGCGCGGGTCAGGCCGGTGGGGCGGGCGGGCGCGGTGGCGGCCTGCTGCCCCGCAGCCTCGTTGCGGAGGGCCGAAGCGTGGCGTGGGAGCGAGCGTGGCAGCTGCCTGTTGCGAGGGCTGCCGTTAGGTAGCGGGGGGCCGCTGCGTTGCGGCCGGTAGGTGCAGGCGTTGTTGCGCGCGTGGTGCTGGTGGTTCAGGTGTGCGCGGGGATTGCCTGCTGCTGCCCTGCCCGGTGAGCGAGGAGGGCTGTAGGGCGGTGTGCGAGCAGGGTAGGTGTTTGTTGGCGCGGTCTGCATGGGCGCGGTGCGGGGCAGGTGCGTGCTGGGGGTAGTTGCGTGTGTTGCGTTGGGTGTTGGTTGTGTGTCGGGTGTGCGGGGTCGGTTGCGGGCGCCCTGCGTCGGGGTTGGGGGTGGCTGCAGGGTTGTGCGTGAGCGTGTGTGGCGTTTGTGGAGAGGGCTGCTGGCGGGAGAGGGGGTGCCTACGGCCATACCACCCTGAGAACGCCCGATCTCGTCTGATCTCGGAAGCTAAGCAGGGTCGGGCCCGGTTAGTACTTGGATGGGAGACCGCCTGGGAATACCGGGTGCTGTAGGCTTTTTACCGAGGGGCGCCTGCGGGAAGCCCCCCCCCTTTTGCGGCAGGGGCGTTGCGGAGGCTTGGGGGCCTTGCGCGTGAGCTGGTGCTGCTTGCGCGGGTCAGGCCGGTGGGGCGGGCGGGCGCGGTGGCGGCCTGCTGCCCCGCAGCCTCGTTGCGGAGGGCCGAAGCGTGGCGTGGGAGCGAGCGTGGCAGCTGCCTGTTGCGAGGGCTGCCGTTAGGTAGCGGGGGGGCCGTTGCGTTGCGGCCGGTAGGTGCAGGCGTTGTTGCGCGCGTGGTGCTGGTGGTTCAGGTGTGCGCGGGGATTGCCTGCTGCTGCCCTGCCCGGTGAGCGAGGAGGGCTGTAGGGCGGTGTGCGAGCAGGGCAGGTGTTTGTGGCGCGGTCTGCATGGGCGCGGTGCGGGGCAGGTGCGTGCTGGGGGTAGTTGCGTGTGTTGCGTTGGGTGTTGGTTGTGTGTCGGGTGTGCGGGGTCGGTTGCGGGCGCCCTGCGTCGGGGTTGGGGGTGGCTGCAGGGTTGTGCGTGAGCGTGTGTGGCGTTTGTGGAGAGGGCTGCTGGCGGGAGAGGGGGTGCCTACGGCCATACCACCCTGAGAACGCCCGATCTCGTCTGATCTCGGAAGCTAAGCAGGGTCGGGCCCGGTTAGTACTTGGATGGGAGACCGCCTGGGAATACCGGGTGCTGTAGGCTTTTTACCGAGGGGCGCCTGCGGGAAGCCCCCCCCCTTTTGCGGCAGGGGCGTTGCGGAGGCTTGGGGGCCTTGCGCGTGAGCTGGTGCTGCTTGCGCGGGTCAGGCCGGTGGGGCGGGCGGGCGCGGTGGCGGCCTGCTGCCCCGCAGCCTCGTTGCGGAGGGCCGAAGCGTGGCGTGGGAGCGAGCGTGGCAGCTGCCTGTTGCGAGGGCTGCCGTTAGGTAGCGGGGGGGCCGTTGCGTTGCGGCCGGTAGGTGCAGGCGTTGTTGCGCGCGTGGTGCTGGTGGTTCAGGTGTGCGCGGGGATTGCCTGCTGCTGCCCTGCCCGGTGAGCGAGGAGGGCTGTAGGGCGGTGTGCGAGCAGGGCAGGTGTTTGTTGGCGCGGTCTGCATGGGCGCGGTGCGGGGCAGGTGCGTGCTGGGGGTAGTTGCGTGTGTTGCGTTGGGTGTTGGTTGTGTGTCGGGTGTGCGGGGTCGGTTGCGGGCGCCCTGCGTCGGGGTTGGGGGTGGCTGCAGGGTTGTGCGTGAGCGTGTGTGGCGTTTGTGGAGAGGGCTGCTGGCGGGAGAGGGGGTGCCTACGGCCATACCACCCTGAGAACGCCCGATCTCGTCTGATCTCGGAAGCTAAGCAGGGTCGGGCCCGGTTAGTACTTGGATGGGAGACCGCCTGGGAATACCGGGTGCTGTAGGCTTTTTACCGAGGGGCGCCTGCGGGAAGCCCCCCCCCTTTTGCGGCAGGGGCGTTGCGGAGGCTTGGGGGCCTTGCGCGTGAGCTGGTGCTGCTTGCGCGGGTCAGGCCGGTGGGGCGGGCGGGCGCGGTGGCGGCCTGCTGCCCCGCAGCCTCGTTGCGGAGGGCCGAAGCGTGGCGTGGGAGCGAGCGTGGCAGCTGCCTGTTGCGAGGGCTGCCGTTAGGTAGCGGGGGGCCGTTGCGTTGCGGCCGGTAGGTGCAGGCGTTGTTGCGCGCGTGGTGCTGGTGGTTCAGGTGTGCGCGGGGATTGCCTGCTGCTGCCCTGCCCGGTGAGCGAGGAGGGCTGTAGGGCGGTGTGCGAGCAGGGCAGGTGTTTGTTGGCGCGGTCTGCATGGGCGCGGTGCGGGGCAGGTGCGTGCTGGGGGTAGTTGCGTGTGTTGCGTTGGGTGTTGGTTGTGTGTCGGGTGTGCGGGCTCGGTTGTGGGCGCCCTGCGTCGGGGTTGGGGGTGGCTGCAGGGTTGTGCGTGAGCGTGTGTGGCGTTTGTGGAGAGGGCTGCTGGCGGGAGAGGGGGTGCCTACGGCCATACCACCCTGAGAACGCCCGATCTCGTCTGATCTCGGAAGCTAAGCAGGGTCGGGCCCGGTTAGTACTTGGATGGGAGACCGCCTGGGAATACCGGGTGCTGTAGGCTTTTTACCGAGGGGCGCCTGCGGGAAGCCCCCCCCCTTTTGCGGCAGGGGCGTTGCGGAGGCTTGGGGGCCTTGCGCGTGAGCTGGTGCTGCTTGCGCGGGTCAGGCCGGTGGGGCGGGCGGGCGCGGTGGCGGCCTGCTGCCCCGCAGCCTCGTTGCGGAGGGCCGAAGCGTGGCGTGGGAGCGAGCGTGGCAGCTGCCTGTTGCGAGGGCTGCCGTTAGGTAGCGGGGGGGCCGTTGCGTTGCGGCCGGTAGGTGCAGGCGTTGTTGCGCGCGTGGTGCTGGTGGTTCAGGTGTGCGCGGGGATTGCCTGCTGCTGCCCTGCCCGGTGAGCGAGGAGGGCTGTAGGGCGGTGTGCGAGCAGGGTAGGTGTTTGTTGGCGCGGTCTGCATGGGCGCGGTGCGGGGCAGGTGCGTGCTGGGGGTAGTTGCGTGTGTTGCGTTGGGTGTTGGTTGTGTGTCAGGTGTGCGGGGTCGGTTGCGGGCGCCCTGCGTCGGGGTTGGGGGTGGCTGCAGGGTTGTGCGTGAGCGTGTGTGGCGTTTGTGGAGAGGGCTGCTGGCGGGAGAGGGGGTGCCTACGGCCATACCACCCTGAGAACGCCCGATCTCGTCTGATCTCGGAAGCTAAGCAGGGTCGGGCCCGGTTAGTACTTGGATGGGAGACCGCCTGGGAATACCGGGTGCTGTAGGCTTTTTACCGAGGGGCGCCTGCGGGAAGCCCCCCCCCTTTTGCGGCAGGGGCGTTGCGGAGGCTTGGGGGCCTTGCGCGTGAGCTGGTGCTGCTTGCGCGGGTCAGGCCGGTGGGGCGGGCGGGGCGCGGTGGCGGCCTGCTGCCCCGCAGCCTCGTTGCGGAGGGCCGAAGCGTGGCGTGGGAGCGAGCGTGGCAGCTGCCTGTTGCGAGGGCTGCCGTTAGGTAGCGGGGGGGCCGTTGCGTTGCGGCCGGTAGGTGCAGGCGTTGTTGCGCGCGTGGTGCTGGTGGTTCAGGTGTGCGCGGGGATTGCCTGCTGCTGCCCTGCCCGGTGAGCGAGGAGGGCTGTAGGGCGGTGTGCGAGCAGGGCAGGTGTTTGTGGCGCGGTCTGCATGGGCGCGGTGCGGGGCAGGTGCGTGCTGGGGGTAGTTGCGTGTGTTGCGTTGGGTGTTGGTTGTGTGTCGGGTGTGCGGGGTCGGTTGCGGGCGCCCTGCGTCGGGGTTGGGGGTGGCTGCAGGGTTGTGCGTGAGCGTGTGTGGCGTTTGTGGAGAGGGCTGCTGGCGGGAGAGGGGGTGCCTACGGCCATACCACCCTGAGAACGCCCGATCTCGTCTGATCTCGGAAGCTAAGCAGGGTCGGGCCCGGTTAGTACTTGGATGGGAGACCGCCTGGGAATACCGGGTGCTGTAGGCTTTTTACCGAGGGGCGCCTGCGGGAAGCCCCCCCCCTTTTGCGGCAGGGGCGTTGCGGAGGCTTGGGGGCCTTGCGCGTGAGCTGGTGCTGCTTGCGCGGGTCAGGCCGGTGGGGCGGGCGGGCGCGGTGGCGGCCTGCTGCCCCGCAGCCTCGTTGCGGAGGGCCGAAGCGTGGCGTGGGAGCGAGCGTGGCAGCTGCCTGTTGCGAGGGCTGCCGTTAGGTAGCGGGGGGCCGTTGCGTTGCGGCCGGTAGGTGCAGGCGTTGTTGCGCGCGTGGTGCTGGTGGTTCAGGTGTGCGCGGGGATTGCCTGCTGCTGCCCTGCCCGGTGAGCGAGGAGGGCTGTAGGGCGGTGTGCGAGCAGGGTAGGTGTTTGTTGGCGCGGTCTGCATGGGCGCGGTGCGGGGCAGGTGCGTGCTGGGGGTAGTTGCGTGTGTTGCGTTGGGTGTTGGTTGTGTGTCGGGTGTGCGGGGTCGGTTGCGGGCGCCCTGCGTCGGGGTTGGGGGTGGCTGCAGGGTTGTGCGTGAGCGTGTGTGGCGTTTGTGGAGAGGGCTGCTGGTGGGAGAGGGGGTGCCTACGGCCATACCACCCTGAGAACGCCCGATCTCGTCTGATCTCGGAAGCTAAGCAGGGTCGGGCCCGGTTAGTACTTGGATGGGAGACCGCCTGGGAATACCGGGTGCTGTAGGCTTTTTACCGAGGGGCGCCTGCGGGAAGCCCCCCCCCCTTTTGCGGCAGGGGCGTTGCGGAGGCTTGGGGGCCTTGCGCGTGAGCTGGTGCTGCTTGCGCGGGTCAGGCCGGTGGGGCGGGCGGGCGCGGTGGCGGCCTGCTGCCCCGCAGCCTCGTTGCGGAGGGCCGAAGCGTGGCGTGGGAGCGAGCGTGGCAGCTGCCTGTTGCGAGGGCTGCCGTTAGGTAGCGGGGGGCCGTTGCGTTGCGGCCGGTAGGTGCAGGCGTTGTTGCGCGCGTGGTGCTGGTGGTTCAGGTGTGCGCGGGGATTGCCTGCTGCTGCCCTGCCCGGTGAGCGAGGAGGGCTGTAGGGCGGTGTGCGAGCAGGGCAGGTGTTTGTTGGCGCGGTCTGCATGGGCGCGGTGCGGGGCAGGTGCGTGCTGGGGGTAGTTGCGTGTGTTGCGTTGGGTGTTGGTTGTGTGTCGGGTGTGCGGGGTCGGTTGCGGGCGCCCTGCGTCGGGGTTGGGGGTGGCTGCAGGGTTGTGCGTGAGCGTGTGTGGCGTTTGTGGAGAGGGCTGCTGGCGGGAGAGGGGGTGCCTACGGCCATACCACCCTGAGAACGCCCGATCTCGTCTGATCTCGGAAGCTAAGCAGGGTCGGGCCCGGTTAGTACTTGGATGGGAGACCGCCTGGGAATACCGGGTGCTGTAGGCTTTTTACCGAGGGGCGCCTGCGGGAAGCCCCCCCCCCTTTTGCGGCAGGGGCGTTGCGGAGGCTTGGGGGCCTTGCGCGTGAGCTGGTGCTGCTTGCGCGGGTCAGGCCGGTGGGGCGGGCGGGCGCGGTGGCGGCCTGCTGCCCCGCAGCCTTGTTGCGGAGGGCCGAAGCGTGGCGTGGGAGCGAGCGTGGCAGCTGCCTGTTGCGAGGGCTGCCGTTAGGTAGCGGGGGGCCGTTGCGTTGCGGCCGGTAGGTGCAGGCGTTGTTGCGCGCGTGGTGCTGGTGGTTCAGGTGTGCGCGGGGATTGCCTGCTGCTGCCCTGCCCGGTGAGCGAGGAGGGCTGTAGGGCGGTGTGCGAGCAGGGTAGGTGTTTGTTGGCGCGGTCTCATGGGCGCGGTGCGGGGCAGGTGCGTGCTGGGGGTAGTTGCGTGTGTTGCGTTGGGTGTTGGTTGTGTGTCAGGTGTGCGGGCTCGGTTGCGGGCGCCCTGCGTCGGGGTTGGGGGTGGCTGCAGGGTTGTGCGTGAGCGTGTGTGGCGTTTGTGGAGAGGGCTGCTGGCGGGAGAGGGGGTGCCTACGGCCATACCACCCTGAGAACGCCCGATCTCGTCTGATCTCGGAAGCTAAGCAGGGTCGGGCCCGGTTAGTACTTGGATGGGAGACCGCCTGGGAATACCGGGTGCTGTAGGCTTTTTACCGAGGGGCGCCTGCGGGAAGCCCCCCCCCTTTTGCGGCAGGGGCGTTGCGGAGGCTTGGGGGCCTTGCGCGTGAGCTGGTGCTGCTTGCGCGGGTCAGGCCGGTGGGGCGGGCGGGGCGCGGTGGCGGCCTGCTGCCCCGCAGCCTCGTTGCGGAGGGCCGAAGCGTGGCGTGGGAGCGAGCGTGGCAGCTGCCTGTTGCGAGGGCTGCCGTTAGGTAGCGGGGGGCCGCTGCGTTGCGGCCGGTAGGTGCAGGCGTTGTTGCGCGCGTGGTGCTGGTGGTTCAGGTGTGCGCGGGGATTGCCTGCTGCTGCCCTGCCCGGTGAGCGAGGAGGGCTGTAGGGCGGTGTGCGAGCAGGGTAGGTGTTTGTTGGCGCGGTCTGCATGGGCGCGGTGCGGGGCAGGTGCGTGCTGGGGGTAGTTGCGTGTGTTGCGTTGGGTGTTGGTTGTGTGTCGGGTGTGCGGGGTCGGTTGCGGGCGCCCTGCGTCGGGGTTGGGGGTGGCTGCAGGGTTGTGCGTGAGCGTGTGTGGCGTTTGTGGAGAGGGCTGCTGGCGGGAGAGGGGGTGCCTACGGCCATACCACCCTGAGAACGCCCGATCTCGTCTGATCTCGGAAGCTAAGCAGGGTCGGGCCCGGTTAGTACTTGGATGGGAGACCGCCTGGGAATACCGGGTGCTGTAGGCTTTTTACCGAGGGGCGCCTGCGGGAAGCCCCCCCCCTTTTGCGGCAGGGGCGTTGCGGAGGCTTGGGGGCCTTGCGCGTGAGCTGGTGCTGCTTGCGCGGGTCAGGCCGGTGGGGCGGGCGGGCGCGGTGGCGGCCTGCTGCCCCGCAGCCTCGTTGCGGAGGGCCGAAGCGTGGCGTGGGAGCGAGCGTGGCAGCTGCCTGTTGCGAGGGCTGCCGTTAGGTAGCGGGGGGCCGCTGCGTTGCGGCCGGTAGGTGCAGGCGTTGTTGCGCGCGTGGTGCTGGTGGTTCAGGTGTGCGCGGGGATTGCCTGCTGCTGCCCTGCCCGGTGAGCGAGGAGGGCTGTAGGGCGGTGTGCGAGCAGGGTAGGTGTTTGTTGGCGCGGTCTGCATGGGCGCGGTGCGGGGCAGGTGCGTGCTGGGGGTAGTTGCGTGTGTTGCGTTGGGTGTTGGTTGTGTGTCGGGTGTGCGGGGTCGGTTGCGGGCGCCCTGCGTCGGGGTTGGGGGTGGCTGCAGGGTTGTGCGTGAGCGTGTGTGGCGTTTGTGGAGAGGGCTGCTGGCGGGAGAGGGGGTGCCTACGGCCATACCACCCTGAGAACGCCCGATCTCGTCTGATCTCGGAAGCTAAGCAGGGTCGGGCCCGGTTAGTACTTGGATGGGAGACCGCCTGGGAATACCGGGTGCTGTAGGCTTTTTACCGAGGGGCGCCTAAGCGTGGCGTGGGAGCGAGCGTGGCAGCTGCCTGTTGCGAGGGCTGCCGTTAGGTAGCGGGGGGCCGTTGCGTTGCGGCCGGTAGGTGCAGGCGTTGTTGCGCGCGTGGTGCTGGTGGTTCAGGTGTGCGCGGGGATTGCCTGCTGCTGCCCTGCCCGGTGAGCGAGGAGGGCTGTAGGGCGGTGTGCGAGCAGGGTAGGTGTTTGTTGGCGCGGTCTGCATGGGCGCGGTGCGGGGCAGGTGCGTGCTGGGGGTAGTTGCGTGTGTTGCGTTGGGTGTTGGTTGTGTGTCGGGTGTGCGGGGTCGGTTGCGGGCGCCCTGCGTCGGGGTTGGGGGTGGCTGCAGGGTTGTGCGTGAGCGTGTGTGGCGTTTGTGGAGAGGGCTGCTGGCGGGAGAGGGGGTGCCTACGGCCATACCACCCTGAGAACACCCGATCTCGTCTGATCTCGGAAGCTAAGCAGGGTCGGCCCGGTTAGTACTTGGATGGGAGACCGCCTGCGAATACCGGGTGCTGTAGGCTTTTTACCGAGGGGCGCCTGCGGGAAGCCCCCCCCCTTTTGCGGCAGGGGCGTTGCGGAGGCTTGGGGGCCTTGCGCGTGAGCTGGTGCTGCTTGCGCGGGTCAGGCCGGTGGGGCGGGCGGGCGCGGTGGCGGCCTGCTGCCCCGCAGCCTCGTTGCGGAGGGCCGAAGCGTGGCGTGGGAGCGAGCGTGGCAGCTGCCTGTTGCGAGGGCTGCCGTTAGGTAGCGGGGGGCCGCTGCGTTGCGGCCGGTAGGTGCAGGCGTTGTTGCGCGCGTGGTGCTGGTGGTTCAGGTGTGCGCGGGGATTGCCTGCTGCTGCCCTGCCCGGTGAGCGAGGAGGGCTGTAGGGCGGTGTGCGAGCAGGGTAGGTGTTTGTTGGCGCGGTCTGCATGGGCGCGGTGCGGGGCAGGTGCGTGCTGGGGGTAGTTGCGTGTGTTGCGTTGGGTGTTGGTTGTGTGTCGGGTGTGCGGGGTCGGTTGCGGGCGCCCTGCGTCGGGGTTGGGGGTGGCTGCAGGGTTGTGCGTGAGCGTGTGTGGCGTTTGTGGAGAGGGCTGCTGGTGGGAGAGGGGGTGCCTACGGCCATACCACCCTGAGAGAACGCCCGATCTCGTCTGATCTCGGAAGCTAAGCAGGGTCGGGCCCGGTTAGTACTTGGATGGGAGACCGCCTGGGAATACCGGGTGCTGTAGGCTTTTTACCGAGGGGCGCCTGCGGGAAGCCCCCCCCCTTTTGCGGCAGGGGCGTTGCGGAGGCTTGGGGGCCTTGCGCGTGAGCTGGTGCTGCTTGCGCGGGTCAGGCCGGTGGGGCGGGCGGGCGCGGTGGCGGCCTGCTGCCCCGCAGCCTCGTTGCGGAGGGCCGAAGCGTGGCGTGGGAGCGAGCGTGGCAGCTGCCTGTTGCGAGGGCTGCCGTTAGGTAGCGGGGGGCCGCTGCGTTGCGGCCGGTAGGTGCAGGCGTTGTTGCGCGCGTGGTGCTGGTGGTTCAGGTGTGCGCGGGGATTGCCTGCTGCTGCCCTGCCCGGTGAGCGAGGAGGGCTGTAGGGCGGTGTGCGAGCAGGGTAGGTGTTTGTTGGCGCGGTCTGCATGGGCGCGGTGCGGGGCAGGTGCGTGCTGGGGGTAGTTGCGTGTGTTGCGTTGGGTGTTGGTTGTGTGTCGGGTGTGCGGGGTCGGTTGCGGGCGCCCTGCGTCGGGGTTGGGGGTGGCTGCAGGGTTGTGCGTGAGCGTGTGTGGCGTTTGTGGAGAGGGCTGCTGGCGGGAGAGGGGGTGCCTACGGCCATACCACCCTGAGAACGCCCGATCTCGTCTGATCTCGGAAGCTAAGCAGGGTCGGGCCCGGTTAGTACTTGGATGGGAGACCGCCTGGGAATACCGGGTGCTGTAGGCTTTTTACCGAGGGGCGCCTGCGGGAAGCCCCCCCCCTTTTGCGGCAGGGGCGTTGCGGAGGCTTGGGGGCCTTGCGCGTGAGCTGGTGCTGCTTGCGCGGGTCAGGCCGGTGGGGCGGGGCGGGGCGCGGTGGCGGCCTGCTGCCCCGCAGCCTCGTTGCGGAGGGCCGAAGCGTGGCGTGGGAGCGAGCGTGGCAGCTGCCTGTTGCGAGGGCTGCCGTTAGGTAGCGGGGGGCCGCTGCGTTGCGGCCGGTAGGTGCAGGCGTTGTTGCGCGCGTGGTGCTGGTGGTTCAGGTGTGCGCGGGGATTGCCTGCTGCTGCCCTGCCCGGTGAGCGAGGAGGGCTGTAGGGCGGTGTGCGAGCAGGGTAGGTGTTTGTTGGCGCGGTCTGCATGGGCGCGGTGCGGGGCAGGTGCGTGCTGGGGGTAGTTGCGTGTGTTGCGTTGGGTGTTGGTTGTGTGTCGGGTGTGCGGGGTCGGTTGCGGGCGCCCTGCGTCGGGGTTGGGGGTGGCTGCAGGGTTGTGCGTGAGCGTGTGTGGCGTTTGTGGAGAGGGCTGCTGGCGGGAGAGGGGGTGCCTACGGCCATACCACCCTGAGAACGCCCGATCTCGTCTGATCTCGGAAGCTAAGCAGGGTCGGGCCCGGTTAGTACTTGGATGGGAGACCGCCTGGGAATACCGGGTGCTGTAGGCTTTTTACCGAGGGGCGCCTGCGGGAAGCCCCCCCCCTTTTGCGGCAGGGGCGTTGCGGAGGCTTGGGGGCCTTGCGCGTGAGCTGGTGCTGCTTGCGCGGGTCAGGCCGGTGGGGCGGGCGGGCGCGGTGGCGGCCTGCTGCCCCGCAGCCTCGTTGCGGAGGGCCGAAGCGTGGCGTGGGAGCGAGCGTGGCAGCTGCCTGTTGCGAGGGCTGCCGTTAGGTAGCGGGGGGCCGCTGCGTTGCGGCCGGTAGGTGCAGGCGTTGTTGCGCGCGTGGTGCTGGTGGTTCAGGTGTGCGCGGGGATTGCCTGCTGCTGCCCTGCCCGGTGAGCGAGGAGGGCTGTAGGGCGGTGTGCGAGCAGGGTAGGTGTTTGTTGGCGCGGTCTGCATGGGCGCGGTGCGGGGCAGGTGCGTGCTGGGGGTAGTTGCGTGTGTTGCGTTGGGTGTTGGTTGTGTGTCGGGTGTGCGGGGTCGGTTGCGGGCGCCCTGCGTCGGGGTTGGGGGTGGCTGCAGGGTTGTGCGTGAGCGTGTGTGGCGTTTGTGGAGAGGGCTGCTGGCGGGAGAGGGGGTGCCTACGGCCATACCACCCTGAGAACGCCCGATCTCGTCTGATCTCGGAAGCTAAGCAGGGTCGGGCCCGGTTAGTACTTGGATGGGAGACCGCCTGGGAATACCGGGTGCTGTAGGCTTTTTACCGAGGGGCGCCTAAGCGTGGCGTGGGAGCGAGCGTGGCAGCTGCCTGTTGCGAGGGCTGCCGTTAGGTAGCGGGGGGCCGTTGCGTTGCGGCCGGTAGGTGCAGGCGTTGTTGCGCGCGTGGTGCTGGTGGTTCAGGTGTGCGCGGGGATTGCCTGCTGCTGCCCTGCCCGGTGAGCGAGGAGGGCTGTAGGGCGGTGTGCGAGCAGGGTAGGTGTTTGTTGGCGCGGTCTGCATGGGCGCGGTGCGGGGCAGGTGCGTGCTGGGGGTAGTTGCGTGTGTTGCGTTGGGTGTTGGTTGTGTGTCGGGTGTGCGGGGTCGGTTGCGGGCGCCCTGCGTCGGGGTTGGGGGTGGCTGCAGGGTTGTGCGTGAGCGTGTGTGGCGTTTGTGGAGAGGGCTGCTGGCGGGAGAGGGGGTGCCTACGGCCATACCACCCTGAGAACACCCGATCTCGTCTGATCTCGGAAGCTAAGCAGGGTCGGCCCGGTTAGTACTTGGATGGGAGACCGCCTGCGAATACCGGGTGCTGTAGGCTTTTTACCGAGGGGCGCCTGCGGGAAGCCCCCCCCCTTTTGCGGCAGGGGCGTTGCGGAGGCTTGGGGGCCTTGCGCGTGAGCTGGTGCTGCTTGCGCGGGTCAGGCCGGTGGGGCGGGCGGGCGCGGTGGCGGCCTGCTGCCCCGCAGCCTCGTTGCGGAGGGCCGAAGCGTGGCGTGGGAGCGAGCGTGGCAGCTGCCTGTTGCGAGGGCTGCCGTTAGGTAGCGGGGGGCCGCTGCGTTGCGGCCGGTAGGTGCAGGCGTTGTTGCGCGCGTGGTGCTGGTGGTTCAGGTGTGCGCGGGGATTGCCTGCTGCTGCCCTGCCCGGTGAGCGAGGAGGGCTGTAGGGCGGTGTGCGAGCAGGGTAGGTGTTTGTTGGCGCGGTCTGCATGGGCGCGGTGCGGGGCAGGTGCGTGCTGGGGGTAGTTGCGTGTGTTGCGTTGGGTGTTGGTTGTGTGTCGGGTGTGCGGGGTCGGTTGCGGGCGCCCTGCGTCGGGGTTGGGGGTGGCTGCAGGGTTGTGCGTGAGCGTGTGTGGCGTTTGTGGAGAGGGCTGCTGGTGGGAGAGGGGGTGCCTACGGCCATACCACCCTGAGAACGCCCGATCTCGTCTGATCTCGGAAGCTAAGCAGGGTCGGGCCCGGTTAGTACTTGGATGGGAGACCGCCTGGGAATACCGGGTGCTGTAGGCTTTTTACCGAGGGGCGCCTGCGGGAAGCCCCCCCCCTTTTGCGGCAGGGGCGTTGCGGAGGCTTGGGGGCCTTGCGCGTGAGCTGGTGCTGCTTGCGCGGGTCAGGCCGGTGGGGCGGGCGGGGCGCGGTGGCGGCCTGCTGCCCCGCAGCCTCGTTGCGGAGGGCCGAAGCGTGGCGTGGGAGCGAGCGTGGCAGCTGCCTGTTGCGAGGGCTGCCGTTAGGTAGCGGGGGGCCGCTGCGTTGCGGCCGGTAGGTGCAGGCGTTGTTGCGCGCGTGGTGCTGGTGGTTCAGGTGTGCGCGGGGATTGCCTGCTGCTGCCCTGCCCGGTGAGCGAGGAGGGCTGTAGGGCGGTGTGCGAGCAGGGTAGGTGTTTGTTGGCGCGGTCTGCATGGGCGCGGTGCGGGGCAGGTGCGTGCTGGGGGTAGTTGCGTGTGTTGCGTTGGGTGTTGGTTGTGTGTCGGGTGTGCGGGGTCGGTTGCGGGCGCCCTGCGTCGGGGTTGGGGGTGGCTGCAGGGTTGTGCGTGAGCGTGTGTGGCGTTTGTGGAGAGGGCTGCTGGCGGGAGAGGGGGTGCCTACGGCCATACCACCCTGAGAACGCCCGATCTCGTCTGATCTCGGAAGCTAAGCAGGGTCGGGCCCGGTTAGTACTTGGATGGGAGACCGCCTGGGAATACCGGGTGCTGTAGGCTTTTTACCGAGGGGCGCCTGCGGGAAGCCCCCCCCCTTTTGCGGCAGGGGCGTTGCGGAGGCTTGGGGGCCTTGCGCGTGAGCTGGTGCTGCTTGCGCGGGTCAGGCCGGTGGGGCGGGCGGGCGCGGTGGCGGCCTGCTGCCCCGCAGCCTTGTTGCGGAGGGCCGAAGCGTGGCGTGGGAGCGAGCGTGGCAGCTGCCTGTTGCGAGGGCTGCCGTTAGGTAGCGGGGGGCCGTTGCGTTGCGGCCGGTAGGTGCAGGCGTTGTTGCGCGCGTGGTGCTGGTGGTTCAGGTGTGCGCGGGGATTGCCTGCTGCTGCCCTGCCCGGTGAGCGAGGAGGGCTGTAGGGCGGTGTGCGAGCAGGGTAGGTGTTTGTTGGCGCGGTCTCATGGGCGCGGTGCGGGGCAGGTGCGTGCTGGGGGTAGTTGCGTGTGTTGCGTTGGGTGTTGGTTGTGTGTCAGGTGTGCGGGCTCGGTTGCGGGCGCCCTGCGTCGGGGTTGGGGGTGGCTGCAGGGTTGTGCGTGAGCGTGTGTGGCGTTTGTGGAGAGGGCTGCTGGCGGGAGAGGGGGTGCCTACGGCCATACCACCCTGAGAACGCCCGATCTCGTCTGATCTCGGAAGCTAAGCAGGGTCGGGCCCGGTTAGTACTTGGATGGGAGACCGCCTGGGAATACCGGGTGCTGTAGGCTTTTTACCGAGGGGCGCCTGCGGGAAGCCCCCCCCCTTTTGCGGCAGGGGCGTTGCGGAGGCTTGGGGGCCTTGCGCGTGAGCTGGTGCTGCTTGCGCGGGTCAGGCCGGTGGGGCGGGCGGGCGCGGTGGCGGCCTGCTGCCCCGCAGCCTCGTTGCGGAGGGCCGAAGCGTGGCGTGGGAGCGAGCGTGGCAGCTGCCTGTTGCGAGGGCTGCCGTTAGGTAGCGGGGGGCCGCTGCGTTGCGGCCGGTAGGTGCAGGCGTTGTTGCGCGCGTGGTGCTGGTGGTTCAGGTGTGCGCGGGGATTGCCTGCTGCTGCCCTGCCCGGTGAGCGAGGAGGGCTGTAGGGCGGTGTGCGAGCAGGGTAGGTGTTTGTTGGCGCGGTCTGCATGGGCGCGGTGCGGGGCAGGTGCGTGCTGGGGGTAGTTGCGTGTGTTGCGTTGGGTGTTGGTTGTGTGTCGGGTGTGCGGGGTCGGTTGCGGGCGCCCTGCGTCGGGGTTGGGGGTGGCTGCAGGGTTGTGCGTGAGCGTGTGTGGCGTTTGTGGAGAGGGCTGCTGGCGGGAGAGGGGGTGCCTACGGCCATACCACCCTGAGAACGCCCGATCTCGTCTGATCTCGGAAGCTAAGCAGGGTCGGGCCCGGTTAGTACTTGGATGGGAGACCGCCTGGGAATACCGGGTGCTGTAGGCTTTTTACCGAGGGGCGCCTGCGGGAAGCCCCCCCCCCTTTTGCGGCAGGGGCGTTGCGGAGGCTTGGGGGCCTTGCGCGTGAGCTGGTGCTGCTTGCGCGGGTCAGGCCGGTGGGGCGGGCGGGCGCGGTGGCGGCCTGCTGCCCCGCAGCCTCGTTGCGGAGGGCCGAAGCGTGGCGTGGGAGCGAGCGTGGCAGCTGCCTGTTGCGAGGGCTGCCGTTAGGTAGCGGGGGGCCGCTGCGTTGCGGCCGGTAGGTGCAGGCGTTGTTGCGCGCGTGGTGCTGGTGGTTCAGGTGTGCGCGGGGATTGCCTGCTGCTGCCCTGCCCGGTGAGCGAGGAGGGCTGTAGGGCGGTGTGCGAGCAGGGTAGGTGTTTGTTGGCGCGGTCTGCATGGGCGCGGTGCGGGGCAGGTGCGTGCTGGGGGTAGTTGCGTGTGTTGCGTTGGGTGTTGGTTGTGTGTCGGGTGTGCGGGGTCGGTTGCGGGCGCCCTGCGTCGGGGTTGGGGGTGGCTGCAGGGTTGTGCGTGAGCGTGTGTGGCGTTTGTGGAGAGGGCTGCTGGTGGGAGAGGGGGTGCCTACGGCCATACCACCCTGAGAACGCCCGATCTCGTCTGATCTCGGAAGCTAAGCAGGGTCGGGCCCGGTTAGTACTTGGATGGGAGACCGCCTGGGAATACCGGGTGCTGTAGGCTTTTTACCGAGGGGCGCCTGCGGGAAGCCCCCCCCCTTTTGCGGCAGGGGCGTTGCGGAGGCTTGGGGGCCTTGCGCGTGAGCTGGTGCTGCTTGCGCGGGTCAGGCCGGTGGGGCGGGCGGGCGCGGTGGCGGCCTGCTGCCCCGCAGCCTCGTTGCGGAGGGCCGAAGCGTGGCGTGGGAGCGAGCGTGGCAGCTGCCTGTTGCGAGGGCTGCCGTTAGGTAGCGGGGGGCCGCTGCGTTGCGGCCGGTAGGTGCAGGCGTTGTTGCGCGCGTGGTGCTGGTGGTTCAGGTGTGCGCGGGGATTGCCTGCTGCTGCCCTGCCCGGTGAGCGAGGAGGGCTGTAGGGCGGTGTGCGAGCAGGGTAGGTGTTTGTTGGCGCGGTCTGCATGGGCGCGGTGCGGGGCAGGTGCGTGCTGGGGGTAGTTGCGTGTGTTGCGTTGGGTGTTGGTTGTGTGTCGGGTGTGCGGGGTCGGTTGCGGGCGCCCTGCGTCGGGGTTGGGGGTGGCTGCAGGGTTGTGCGTGAGCGTGTGTGGCGTTTGTGGAGAGGGCTGCTGGCGGGAGAGGGGGTGCCTACGGCCATACCACCCTGAGAACGCCCGATCTCGTCTGATCTCGGAAGCTAAGCAGGGTCGGGCCCGGTTAGTACTTGGATGGGAGACCGCCTGGGAATACCGGGTGCTGTAGGCTTTTTACCGAGGGGCGCCTGCGGGAAGCCCCCCCCCTTTTGCGGCAGGGGCGTTGCGGAGGCTTGGGGGCCTTGCGCGTGAGCTGGTGCTGCTTGCGCGGGTCAGGCCGGTGGGGCGGGCGGGCGCGGTGGCGGCCTGCTGCCCCGCAGCCTTGTTGCGGAGGGCCGAAGCGTGGCGTGGGAGCGAGCGTGGCAGCTGCCTGTTGCGAGGGCTGCCGTTAGGTAGCGGGGGGCCGTTGCGTTGCGGCCGGTAGGTGCAGGCGTTGTTGCGCGCGTGGTGCTGGTGGTTCAGGTGTGCGCGGGGATTGCCTGCTGCTGCCCTGCCCGGTGAGCGAGGAGGGCTGTAGGGCGGTGTGCGAGCAGGGTAGGTGTTTGTTGGCGCGGTCTCATGGGCGCGGTGCGGGGCAGGTGCGTGCTGGGGGTAGTTGCGTGTGTTGCGTTGGGTGTTGGTTGTGTGTCAGGTGTGCGGGCTCGGTTGCGGGCGCCCTGCGTCGGGGTTGGGGGTGGCTGCAGGGTTGTGCGTGAGCGTGTGTGGCGTTTGTGGAGAGGGCTGCTGGCGGGAGAGGGGGTGCCTACGGCCATACCACCCTGAGAACGCCCGATCTCGTCTGATCTCGGAAGCTAAGCAGGGTCGGGCCCGGTTAGTACTTGGATGGGAGACCGCCTGGGAATACCGGGTGCTGTAGGCTTTTTACCGAGGGGCGCCTGCGGGAAGCCCCCCCCCTTTTGCGGCAGGGGCGTTGCGGAGGCTTGGGGGCCTTGCGCGTGAGCTGGTGCTGCTTGCGCGGGTCAGGCCGGTGGGGCGGGCGGGGCGCGGTGGCGGCCTGCTGCCCCGCAGCCTCGTTGCGGAGGGCCGAAGCGTGGCGTGGGAGCGAGCGTGGCAGCTGCCTGTTGCGAGGGCTGCCGTTAGGTAGCGGGGGGCCGCTGCGTTGCGGCCGGTAGGTGCAGGCGTTGTTGCGCGCGTGGTGCTGGTGGTTCAGGTGTGCGCGGGGATTGCCTGCTGCTGCCCTGCCCGGTGAGCGAGGAGGGCTGTAGGGCGGTGTGCGAGCAGGGTAGGTGTTTGTTGGCGCGGTCTGCATGGGCGCGGTGCGGGGCAGGTGCGTGCTGGGGGTAGTTGCGTGTGTTGCGTTGGGTGTTGGTTGTGTGTCGGGTGTGCGGGGTCGGTTGCGGGCGCCCTGCGTCGGGGTTGGGGGTGGCTGCAGGGTTGTGCGTGAGCGTGTGTGGCGTTTGTGGAGAGGGCTGCTGGCGGGAGAGGGGGTGCCTACGGCCATACCACCCTGAGAACGCCCGATCTCGTCTGATCTCGGAAGCTAAGCAGGGTCGGGCCCGGTTAGTACTTGGATGGGAGACCGCCTGGGAATACCGGGTGCTGTAGGCTTTTTACCGAGGGGCGCCTGCGGGAAGCCCCCCCCCTTTTGCGGCAGGGGCGTTGCGGAGGCTTGGGGGCCTTGCGCGTGAGCTGGTGCTGCTTGCGCGGGTCAGGCCGGTGGGGCGGGCGGGCGCGGTGGCGGCCTGCTGCCCCGCAGCCTCGTTGCGGAGGGCCGAAGCGTGGCGTGGGAGCGAGCGTGGCAGCTGCCTGTTGCGAGGGCTGCCGTTAGGTAGCGGGGGGCCGCTGCGTTGCGGCCGGTAGGTGCAGGCGTTGTTGCGCGCGTGGTGCTGGTGGTTCAGGTGTGCGCGGGGATTGCCTGCTGCTGCCCTGCCCGGTGAGCGAGGAGGGCTGTAGGGCGGTGTGCGAGCAGGGTAGGTGTTTGTTGGCGCGGTCTGCATGGGCGCGGTGCGGGGCAGGTGCGTGCTGGGGGTAGTTGCGTGTGTTGCGTTGGGTGTTGGTTGTGTGTCGGGTGTGCGGGGTCGGTTGCGGGCGCCCTGCGTCGGGGTTGGGGGTGGCTGCAGGGTTGTGCGTGAGCGTGTGTGGCGTTTGTGGAGAGGGCTGCTGGCGGGAGAGGGGGTGCCTACGGCCATACCACCCTGAGAACGCCCGATCTCGTCTGATCTCGGAAGCTAAGCAGGGTCGGGCCCGGTTAGTACTTGGATGGGAGACCGCCTGGGAATACCGGGTGCTGTAGGCTTTTTACCGAGGGGCGCCTGCGGGAAGCCCCCCCCCTTTTGCGGCAGGGGCGTTGCGGAGGCTTGGGGGCCTTGCGCGTGAGCTGGTGCTGCTTGCGCGGGTCAGGCCGGTGGGGCGGGCGGGCGCGGTGGCGGCCTGCTGCCCCGCAGCCTCGTTGCGGAGGGCCGAAGCGTGGCGTGGGAGCGAGCGTGGCAGCTGCCTGTTGCGAGGGCTGCCGTTAGGTAGCGGGGGGCCGCTGCGTTGCGGCCGGTAGGTGCAGGCGTTGTTGCGCGCGTGGTGCTGGTGGTTCAGGTGTGCGCGGGGATTGCCTGCTGCTGCCCTGCCCGGTGAGCGAGGAGGGCTGTAGGGCGGTGTGCGAGCAGGGTAGGTGTTTGTTGGCGCGGTCTGCATGGGCGCGGTGCGGGGCAGGTGCGTGCTGGGGGTAGTTGCGTGTGTTGCGTTGGGTGTTGGTTGTGTGTCGGGTGTGCGGGGTCGGTTGCGGGCGCCCTGCGTCGGGGTTGGGGGTGGCTGCAGGGTTGTGCGTGAGCGTGTGTGGCGTTTGTGGAGAGGGCTGCTGGCGGGAGAGGGGGTGCCTACGGCCATACCACCCTGAGAACGCCCGATCTCGTCTGATCTCGGAAGCTAAGCAGGGTCGGGCCCGGTTAGTACTTGGATGGGAGACCGCCCGGGAATACCGGGTGCTGTAGGCTTTTTACCGAGGGGCGCCTAAGCGTGGCGTGGGAGCGAGCGTGGCAGCTGCCTGTTGCGAGGGCTGCCGTTAGGTAGCGGGGGGCCGTTGCGTTGCGGCCGGTAGGTGCAGGCGTTGTTGCGCGCGTGGTGCTGGTGGTTCAGGTGTGCGCGGGGATTGCCTGCTGCTGCCCTGCCCGGTGAGCGAGGAGGGCTGTAGGGCGGTGTGCGAGCAGGGTAGGTGTTTGTTGGCGCGGTCTGCATGGGCGCGGTGCGGGGCAGGTGCGTGCTGGGGGTAGTTGCGTGTGTTGCGTTGGGTGTTGGTTGTGTGTCGGGTGTGCGGGGTCGGTTGCGGGCGCCCTGCGTCGGGGTTGGGGGTGGCTGCAGGGTTGTGCGTGAGCGTGTGTGGCGTTTGTGGAGAGGGCTGCTGGCGGGAGAGGGGGTGCCTACGGCCATACCACCCTGAGAACACCCGATCTCGTCTGATCTCGGAAGCTAAGCAGGGTCGGCCCGGTTAGTACTTGGATGGGAGACCGCCTGCGAATACCGGGTGCTGTAGGCTTTTTACCGAGGGGCGCCTGCGGGAAGCCCCCCCCCTTTTGCGGCAGGGGCGTTGCGGAGGCTTGGGGGCCTTGCGCGTGAGCTGGTGCTGCTTGCGCGGGTCAGGCCGGTGGGGCGGGCGGGCGCGGTGGCGGCCTGCTGCCCCGCAGCCTCGTTGCGGAGGGCCGAAGCGTGGCGTGGGAGCGAGCGTGGCAGCTGCCTGTTGCGAGGGCTGCCGTTAGGTAGCGGGGGGCCGCTGCGTTGCGGCCGGTAGGTGCAGGCGTTGTTGCGCGCGTGGTGCTGGTGGTTCAGGTGTGCGCGGGGATTGCCTGCTGCTGCCCTGCCCAGTGAGCGAGGAGGGCTGTAGGGCGGTGTGCGAGCAGGGTAGGTGTTTGTTGGCGCGGTCTGCATGGGCGCGGTGCGGGGCAGGTGCGTGCTGGGGGTAGTTGCGTGTGTTGCGTTGGGTGTTGGTTGTGTGTCGGGTGTGCGGGGTCGGTTGCGGGCGCCCTGCGTCGGCGTTGGGGGTGGCTGCAGGGTTGTGCGTGAGCGTGTGTGGCGTTTGTGGAGAGGGCTGCTGGCGGGAGAGGGGGTGCCTACGGCCATACCACCCTGAGAACGCCCGATCTCGTCTGATCTCGGAAGCTAAGCAGGGTCGGGCCCGGTTAGTACTTGGATGGGAGACCGCCTGGGAATACCGGGTGCTGTAGGCTTTTTACCGAGGGGCGCCTGCGGGAAGCCCCCCCCCTTTTGCGGCAGGGGCGTTGCGGAGGCTTGGGGGCCTTGCGCGTGAGCTGGTGCTGCTTGCGCGGGTCAGGCCGGTGGGGCGGGCGGGCGCGGTGGCGGCCTGCTGCCCCGCAGCCTCGTTGCGGAGGGCCGAAGCGTGGCGTGGGAGCGAGCGTGGCAGCTGCCTGTTGCGAGGGCTGCCGTTAGGTAGCGGGGGGCCGTTGCGTTGCGGCCGGTAGGTGCAGGCGTTGTTGCGCGCGTGGTGCTGGTGGTTCAGGTGTGCGCGGGGATTGCCTGCTGCTGCCCTGCCCGGTGAGCGAGGAGGGCTGTAGGGCGGTGTGCGAGCAGGGTAGGTGTTTGTTGGCGCGGTCTGCATGGGCGCGGTGCGGGGCAGGTGCGTGCTGGGGGTAGTTGCGGTTGTTGCGTTGGGTGTTGGTTGTGTGTCGGGTGTGCGGGGTCGGTTGCGGGCGCCCTGCGTCGGGGTTGGGGGTGGCTGCAGGGTTGTGCGTGAGCGTGTGTGGCGTTTGTGGAGAGGGCTGCTGGCGGGAGAGGGGGTGCCTACGGCCATACCACCCTGAGAACGCCCGATCTCGTCTGATCTCGGAAGCTAAGCAGGGTCGGGCCCGGTTAGTACTTGGATGGGAGACCGCCTGGGAATACCGGGTGCTGTAGGCTTTTTACCGAGGGGCGCCTGCGGGAAGCCCCCCCCCCCCTTTTGCGGCAGGGGCGTTGCGGAGGCTTGGGGGCCTTGCGCGTGAGCTGGTGCTGCTTGCGCGGGTCAGGCCGGTGGGGCGGGCGGGCGCGGTGGCGGCCTGCTGCCCCGCAGCCTCGTTGCGGAGGGCCGAAGCGTGGCGTGGGAGCGAGCGTGGCAGCTGCCTGTTGCGAGGGCTGCCGTTAGGTAGCGGGGGGCCGTTGCGTTGCGGCCGGTAGGTGCAGGCGTTGTTGCGCGCGTGGTGCTGGTGGTTCAGGTGTGCGCGGGGATTGCCTGCTGCTGCCCTGCCCGGTGAGCGAGGAGGGCTGTAGGGCGGTGTGCGAGCAGGGCAGGTGTTTGTGGCGCGGTCTGCATGGGCGCGGTGCGGGGCAGGTGCGTGCTGGGGGTAGTTGCGTGTGTTGCGTTGGGTGTTGGTTGTGTGTCGGGTGTGCGGGGTCGGTTGCGGGCGCCCTGCGTCGGGGTTGGGGGTGGCTGCAGGGTTGTGCGTGAGCGTGTGTGGCTTTTGTGGAGAGGGCTGCTGGCGGGAGAGGGGGTGCCTACGGCCATACCACCCTGAGAACGCCCGATCTCGTCTGATCTCGGAAGCTAAGCAGGGTCGGGCCCGGTTAGTACTTGGATGGGAGACCGCCTGGGAATACCGGGTGCTGTAGGCTTTTTACCGAGGGGCGCCTGCGGGAAGCCCCCCCCCCCTTTTGCGGCAGGGGCGTTGCGGAGGCTTGGGGGCCTTGCGCGTGAGCTGGTGCTGCTTGCGCGGGTCAGGCCGGTGGGGCGGGCGGGCGCGGTGGCGGCCTGCTGCCCCGCAGCCTCGTTGCGGAGGGCCGAAGCGTGGCGTGGGAGCGAGCGTGGCAGCTGCCTGTTGCGAGGGCTGCCGTTAGGTAGCGGGGGGCCGTTGCGTTGCGGCCGGTAGGTGCAGGCGTTGTTGCGCGCGTGGTGCTGGTGGTTCAGGTGTGCGCGGGGATTGCCTGCTGCTGCCCTGCCCGGTGAGCGAGGAGGGCTGTAGGGCGGTGTGCGAGCAGGGTAGGTGTTTGTTGGCGCGGTCTGCATGGGCGCGGTGCGGGGCAGGTGCGTGCTGGGGGTAGTTGCGTGTGTTGCGTTGGGTGTTGGTTGTGTGTCGGGTGTGCGGGGTCGGTTGCGGGCGCCCTGCGTCGGGGTTGGGGGTGGCTGCAGGGTTGTGCGTGAGCGTGTGTGGCGTTTGTGGAGAGGGCTGCTGGCGGGAGAGGGGGTGCCTACGGCCATACCACCCTGAGAACGCCCGATCTCGTCTGATCTCGGAAGCTAAGCAGGGTCGGGCCCGGTTAGTACTTGGATGGGAGACCGCCTGGGAATACCGGGTGCTGTAGGCTTTTTACCGAGGGGCGCCTGCGGGAAGCCCCCCCCCCCTTTTGCGGCAGGGGCGTTGCGGAGGCTTGGGGGCCTTGCGCGTGAGCTGGTGCTGCTTGCGCGGGTCAGGCCGGTGGGGCGGGCGGGCGCGGTGGCGGCCTGCTGCCCCGCAGCCTCGTTGCGGAGGGCCGAAGCGTGGCGTGGGAGCGAGCGTGGCAGCTGCCTGTTGCGAGGGCTGCCGTTAGGTAGCGGGGGGCCGTTGCGTTGCGGCCGGTAGGTGCAGGCGTTGTTGCGCGCGTGGTGCTGGTGGTTCAGGTGTGCGCGGGGATTGCCTGCTGCTGCCCTGCCCGGTGAGCGAGGAGGGCTGTAGGGCGGTGTGCGAGCAGGGTAGGTGTTTGTTGGCGCGGTCTGCATGGGCGCGGTGCGGGGCAGGTGCGTGCTGGGGGTAGTTGCGTGTGTTGCGTTGGGTGTTGGTTGTGTGTCGGGTGTGCGGGGTCGGTTGCGGGCGCCCTGCGTCGGGGTTGGGGGTGGCTGCAGGGTTGTGCGTGAGCGTGTGTGGCGTTTGTGGAGAGGGCTGCTGGCGGGAGAGGGGGGTGCCTACGGCCATACCACCCTGAGAACGCCCGATCTCGTCTGATCTCGGAAGCTAAGCAGGGTCGGGCCCGGTTAGTACTTGGATGGGAGACCGCCTGGGAATACCGGGTGCTGTAGGCTTTTTACCGAGGGGCGCCTGCGGGAAGCCCCCCCCCCCTTTTGCGGCAGGGGCGTTGCGGAGGCTTGGGGGCCTTGCGCGTGAGCTGGTGCTGCTTGCGCGGGTCAGGCCGGTGGGGCGGGCGGGCGCGGTGGCGGCCTGCTGCCCCGCAGCCTCGTTGCGGAGGGCCGAAGCGTGGCGTGGGAGCGAGCGTGGCAGCTGCCTGTTGCGAGGGCTGCCGTTAGGTAGCGGGGGGGCCGTTGCGTTGCGGCCGGTAGGTGCAGGCGTTGTTGCGCGCGTGGTGCTGGTGGTTCAGGTGTGCGCGGGGATTGCCTGCTGCTGCCCTGCCCGGTGAGCGAGGAGGGCTGTAGGGCGGTGTGCGAGCAGGGTAGGTGTTTGTTGGCGCGGTCTGCATGGGCGCGGTGCGGGGCAGGTGCGTGCTGGGGGTAGTTGCGGTTGTTGCGTTGGGTGTTGGTTGTGTGTCGGGTGTGCGGGGTCGGTTGCGGGCGCCCTGCGTCGGGGTTGGGGGTGGCTGCAGGGTTGTGCGTGAGCGTGTGTGGCGTTTGTGGAGAGGGCTGCTGGCGGGAGAGGGGGTGCCTACGGCCATACCACCCTGAGAACGCCCGATCTCGTCTGATCTCGGAAGCTAAGCAGGGTCGGGCCCGGTTAGTACTTGGATGGGAGACCGCCTGGGAATACCGGGTGCTGTAGGCTTTTTACCGAGGGGCGCCTGCGGGAAGCCCCCCCCCCCTTTTGCGGCAGGGGCGTTGCGGAGGCTTGGGGGCCTTGCGCGTGAGCTGGTGCTGCTTGCGCGGGTCAGGCCGGTGGGGCGGGCGGGCGCGGTGGCGGCCTGCTGCCCCGCAGCCTCGTTGCGGAGGGCCGAAGCGTGGCGTGGGAGCGAGCGTGGCAGCTGCCTGTTGCGAGGGCTGCCGTTAGGTAGCGGGGGGCCGTTGCGTTGCGGCCGGTAGGTGCAGGCGTTGTTGCGCGCGTGGTGCTGGTGGTTCAGGTGTGCGCGGGGATTGCCTGCTGCTGCCCTGCCCGGTGAGCGAGGAGGGCTGTAGGGCGGTGTGCGAGCAGGGCAGGTGTTTGTGGCGCGGTCTGCATGGGCGCGGTGCGGGGCAGGTGCGTGCTGGGGGTAGTTGCGTGTGTTGCGTTGGGTGTTGGTTGTGTGTCGGGTGTGCGGGGTCGGTTGCGGGCGCCCTGCGTCGGGGTTGGGGGTGGCTGCAGGGTTGTGCGTGAGCGTGTGTGGCTTTTGTGGAGAGGGCTGCTGGCGGGAGAGGGGGTGCCTACGGCCATACCACCCTGAGAACGCCCGATCTCGTCTGATCTCGGAAGCTAAGCAGGGTCGGGCCCGGTTAGTACTTGGATGGGAGACCGCCTGGGAATACCGGGTGCTGTAGGCTTTTTACCGAGGGGCGCCTGCGGGAAGCCCCCCCCCCCTTTTGCGGCAGGGGCGTTGCGGAGGCTTGGGGGCCTTGCGCGTGAGCTGGTGCTGCTTGCGCGGGTCAGGCCGGTGGGGCGGGCGGGCGCGGGTGGCGGCCTGCTGCCCCGCAGCCTCGTTGCGGAGGGCCGAAGCGTGGCGTGGGAGCGAGCGTGGCAGCTGCCTGTTGCGAGGGCTGCCGTTAGGTAGCGGGGGGGCCGCTGCGTTGCGGCCGGTAGGTGCAGGCGTTGTTGCGCGCGTGGTGCTGGTGGTTCAGGTGTGCGCGGGGATTGCCTGCTGCTGCCCTGCCCGGTGAGCGAGGAGGGCTGTAGGGCGGTGTGCGAGCAGGGTAGGTGTTTGTTGGCGCGGTCTGCATGGGCGCGGTGCGGGGCAGGTGCGTGCTGGGGGTAGTTGCGTGTGTTGCGTTGGGTGTTGGTTGTGTGTCGGGTGTGCGGGGTCGGTTGCGGGCGCCCTGCGTCGGGGTTGGGGGTGGCTGCAGGGTTGTGCGTGAGCGTGTGTGGCGTTTGTGGAGAGGGCTGCTGGCGGGAGAGGGGGTGCCTACGGCCATACCACCCTGAGAACGCCCGATCTCGTCTGATCTCGGAAGCTAAGCAGGGTCGGGCCCGGTTAGTACTTGGATGGGAGACCGCCTGGGAATACCGGGTGCTGTAGGCTTTTTACCGAGGGGCGCCTGCGGGAAGCCCCCCCCCTTTTGCGGCAGGGGCGTTGCGGAGGCTTGGGGGCCTTGCGCGTGAGCTGGTGCTGCTTGCGCGGGTCAGGCCGGTGGGGCGGGCGGGCGCGGTGGCGGCCTGCTGCCCCGCAGCCTCGTTGCGGAGGGCCGAAGCGTGGCGTGGGAGCGAGCGTGGCAGCTGCCTGTTGCGAGGGCTGCCGTTAGGTAGCGGGGGGGCCGCTGCGTTGCGGCCGGTAGGTGCAGGCGTTGTTGCGCGCGTGGTGCTGGTGGTTCAGGTGTGCGCGGGGATTGCCTGCTGCTGCCCTGCCCGGTGAGCGAGGAGGGCTGTAGGGCGGTGTGCGAGCAGGGTAGGTGTTTGTTGGCGCGGTCTGCATGGGCGCGGTGCGGGGCAGGTGCGTGCTGGGGGTAGTTGCGTGTGTTGCGTTGGGTGTTGGTTGTGTGTCGGGTGTGCGGGGTCGGTTGCGGGCGCCCTGCGTCGGGGTTGGGGGTGGCTGCAGGGTTGTGCGTGAGCGTGTGTGGCGTTTGTGGAGAGGGCTGCTGGCGGGAGAGGGGGTGCCTACGGCCATACCACCCTGAGAACGCCCGATCTCGTCTGATCTCGGAAGCTAAGCAGGGTCGGGCCCGGTTAGTACTTGGATGGGAGACCGCCTGGGAATACCGGGTGCTGTAGGCTTTTTACCGAGGGGCGCCTGCGGGAAGCCCCCCCCCTTTTGCGGCAGGGGCGTTGCGGAGGCTTGGGGGCCTTGCGCGTGAGCTGGTGCTGCTTGCGCGGGTCAGGCCGGTGGGGCGGGCGGGCGCGGTGGCGGCCTGCTGCCCCGCAGCCTCGTTGCGGAGGGCCGAAGCGTGGCGTGGGAGCGAGCGTGGCAGCTGCCTGTTGCGAGGGCTGCCGTTAGGTAGCGGGGGGCCGCTGCGTTGCGGCCGGTAGGTGCAGGCGTTGTTGCGCGCGTGGTGCTGGTGGTTCAGGTGTGCGCGGGGATTGCCTGCTGCTGCCCTGCCCGGTGAGCGAGGAGGGCTGTAGGGCGGTGTGCGAGCAGGGTAGGTGTTTGTTGGCGCGGTCTGCATGGGCGCGGTGCGGGGCAGGTGCGTGCTGGGGGTAGTTGCGTGTGTTGCGTTGGGTGTTGGTTGTGTGTCGGGTGTGCGGGGTCGGTTGCGGGCGCCCTGCGTCGGGGTTGGGGGTGGCTGCAGGGTTGTGCGTGAGCGTGTGTGGCGTTTGTGGAGAGGGCTGCTGGCGGGAGAGGGGGTGCCTACGGCCATACCACCCTGAGAACGCCCGATCTCGTCTGATCTCGGAAGCTAAGCAGGGTCGGGCCCGGTTAGTACTTGGATGGGAGACCGCCTGGGAATACCGGGTGCTGTAGGCTTTTTACCGAGGGGCGCCTAAGCGTGGCGTGGGAGCGAGCGTGGCAGCTGCCTGTTGCGAGGGCTGCCGTTAGGTAGCGGGGGGCCGTTGCGTTGCGGCCGGTAGGTGCAGGCGTTGTTGCGCGCGTGGTGCTGGTGGTTCAGGTGTGCGCGGGGATTGCCTGCTGCTGCCCTGCCCGGTGAACGAGGAGGGCTGTAGGGCGGTGTGCGAGCAGGGCAGGTGTTTGTGGCGCGGTCTGCATGGGCGCGGTGCGGGGCAGGTGCGTGCTGGGGGTAGTTGCGTGTGTTGCGTTGGGTGTTGGTTGTGTGTCGGGTGTGCGGGGTCGGTTGCGGGCGCCCTGCGTCGGGGTTGGGGGTGGCTGCAGGGTTGTGCGTGAGCGTGTGTGGCGTTTGTGGAGAGGGCTGCTGGCGGGAGAGGGGGTGCCTACGGCCATACCACCCTGAGAACGCCCGATCTCGTCTGATCTCGGAAGCTAAGCAGGGTCGGGCCCGGTTAGTACTTGGATGGGAGACCGCCTGGGAATACCGGGTGCTGTAGGCTTTTTACCGAGGGGCGCCTGCGGGAAGCCCCCCCCCCTTTTGCGGCAGGGGCGTTGCGGAGGCTTGGGGGCCTTGCGCGTGAGCTGGTGCTGCTTGCGCGGGTCAGGCCGGTGGGGCGGGCGGGCGCGGTGGCGGCCTGCTGCCCCGCAGCCTCGTTGCGGAGGGCCGAAGCGTGGCGTGGGAGCGAGCGTGGCAGCTGCCTGTTGCGAGGGCTGCCGTTAGGTAGCGGGGGGCCGTTGCGTTGCGGCCGGTAGGTGCAGGCGTTGTTGCGCGCGTGGTGCTGGTGGTTCAGGTGTGCGCGGGGATTGCCTGCTGCTGCCCTGCCCGGTGAGCGAGGAGGGCTGTAGGGCGGTGTGCGAGCAGGGTAGGTGTTTGTTGGCGCGGTCTGCATGGGCGCGGTGCGGGGCAGGTGCGTGCTGGGGGTAGTTGCGTGTGTTGCGTTGGGTGTTGGTTGTGTGTCGGGTGTGCGGGGTCGGTTGCGGGCGCCCTGCGTCGGGGTTAGGGGTGGCTGCAGGGTTGTGCGTGAGCGTGTGTGGCGTTTGTGGAGAGGGCTGCTGGCGGGAGAGGGGGTGCCTACGGCCATACCACCCTGAGAACGCCCGATCTCGTCTGATCTCGGAAGCTAAGCAGGGTCGGGCCCGGTTAGTACTTGGATGGGAGACCGCCTGGGAATACCGGGTGCTGTAGGCTTTTTACCGAGGGGCGCCTGCGGGAAGCCCCCCCCCCTTTTGCGGCAGGGGCGTTGCGGAGGCTTGGGGGCCTTGCGCGTGAGCTGGTGCTGCTTGCGCGGGTCAGGCCGGTGGGGCGGGCGGGCGCGGTGGCGGCCTGCTGCCCCGCAGCCTCGTTGCGGAGGGCCGAAGCGTGGCGTGGGAGCGAGCGTGGCAGCTGCCTGTTGCGAGGGCTGCCGTTAGGTAGCGGGGGGCCGTTGCGTTGCGGCCGGTAGGTGCAGGCGTTGTTGCGCGCGTGGTGCTGGTGGTTCAGGTGTGCGCGGGGATTGCCTGCTGCTGCCCTGCCCGGTGAGCGAGGAGGGCTGTAGGGCGGTGTGCGAGCAGGGTAGGTGTTTGTTGGCGCGGTCTGCATGGGCGCGGTGCGGGGCAGGTGCGTGCTGGGGGTAGTTGCGTGTGTTGCGTTGGGTGTTGGTTGTGTGTCGGGTGTGCGGGGTCGGTTGCGGGCGCCCTGCGTCGGGGTTGGGGGTGGCTGCAGGGTTGTGCGTGAGCGTGTGTGGCGTTTGTGGAGAGGGCTGCTGGCGGGAGAGGGGGTGCCTACGGCCATACCACCCTGAGAACGCCCGATCTCGTCTGATCTCGGAAGCTAAGCAGGGTCGGGCCCGGTTAGTACTTGGATGGGAGACCGCCTGGGAATACCGGGTGCTGTAGGCTTTTTACCGAGGGGCGCCTGCGGGAAGCCCCCCCCCCTTTTGCGGCAGGGGCGTTGCGGAGGCTTGGGGGCCTTGCGCGTGAGCTGGTGCTGCTTGCGCGGGTCAGGCCGGTGGGGCGGGCGGGCGCGGTGGCGGCCTGCTGCCCCGCAGCCTCGTTGCGGAGGGCCGAAGCGTGGCGTGGGAGCGAGCGTGGCAGCTGCCTGTTGCGAGGGCTGCCGTTAGGTAGCGGGGGGGCCGTTGCGTTGCGGCCGGTAGGTGCAGGCGTTGTTGCGCGCGTGGTGCTGGTGGTTCAGGTGTGCGCGGGGATTGCCTGCTGCTGCCCTGCCCGGTGAGCGAGGAGGGCTGTAGGGCGGTGTGCGAGCAGGGCAGGTGTTTGTTGGCGCGGTCTGCATGGGCGCGGTGCGGGGCAGGTGCGTGCTGGGGGTAGTTGCGTGTGTTGCGTTGGGTGTTGGTTGTGTGTCGGGTGTGCGGGGTCGGTTGCGGGCGCCCTGCGTCGGGGTTGGGGGTGGCTGCAGGGTTGTGCGTGAGCGTGTGTGGCGTTTGTGGAGAGGGCTGCTGGCGGGAGAGGGGGTGCCTACGGCCATACCACCCTGAGAACGCCCGATCTCGTCTGATCTCGGAAGCTAAGCAGGGTCGGGCCCGGTTAGTACTTGGATGGGAGACCGCCTGGGAATACCGGGTGCTGTAGGCTTTTTACCGAGGGGCGCCTGCGGGAAGCCCCCCCCCCTTTTGCGGCAGGGGCGTTGCGGAGGCTTGGGGGCCTTGCGCGTGAGCTGGTGCTGCTTGCGCGGGTCAGGCCGGTGGGGCGGGCGGGCGCGGTGGCGGCCTGCTGCCCCGCAGCCTCGTTGCGGAGGGCCGAAGCGTGGCGTGGGAGCGAGCGTGGCAGCTGCCTGTTGCGAGGGCTGCCGTTAGGTAGCGGGGGGGCCGTTGCGTTGCGGCCGGTAGGTGCAGGCGTTGTTGCGCGCGTGGTGCTGGTGGTTCAGGTGTGCGCGGGGATTGCCTGCTGCTGCCCTGCCCGGTGAGCGAGGAGGGCTGTAGGGCGGTGTGCGAGCAGGGTAGGTGTTTGTTGGCGCGGTCTGCATGGGCGCGGTGCGGGGCAGGTGCGTGCTGGGGGTAGTTGCGTGTGTTGCGTTGGGTGTTGGTTGTGTGTCGGGTGTGCGGGGTCGGTTGCGGGCGCCCTGCGTCGGGGTTGGGGGTGGCTGCAGGGTTGTGCGTGAGCGTGTGTGGCGTTTGTGGAGAGGGCTGCTGGCGGGAGAGGGGGTGCCTACGGCCATACCACCCTGAGAACGCCCGATCTCGTCTGATCTCGGAAGCTAAGCAGGGTCGGGCCCGGTTAGTACTTGGATGGGAGACCGCCTGGGAATACCGGGTGCTGTAGGCTTTTTACCGAGGGGCGCCTGCGGGAAGCCCCCCCCCCTTTTGCGGCAGGGGCGTTGCGGAGGCTTGGGGGCCTTGCGCGTGAGCTGGTGCTGCTTGCGCGGGTCAGGCCGGTGGGGCGGGGCGGGCGCGGTGGCGGCCTGCTGCCCCGCAGCCTCGTTGCGGAGGGCCGAAGCGTGGCGTGGGAGCGAGCGTGGCAGCTGCCTGTTGCGAGGGCTGCCGTTAGGTAGCGGGGGGCCGTTGCGTTGCGGCCGGTAGGTGCAGGCGTTGTTGCGCGCGTGGTGCTGGTGGTTCAGGTGTGCGCGGGGATTGCCTGCTGCTGCCCTGCCCGGTGAGCGAGGAGGGCTGTAGGGCGGTGTGCGAGCAGGGTAGGTGTTTGTTGGCGCGGTCTGCATGGGCGCGGTGCGGGGCAGGTGCGTGCTGGGGGTAGTTGCGTGTGTTGCGTTGGGTGTTGGTTGTGTGTCGGGTGTGCGGGGTCGGTTGCGGGCGCCCTGCGTCGGGGTTGGGGGTGGCTGCAGGGTTGTGCGTGAGCGTGTGTGGCGTTTGTGGAGAGGGCTGCTGGCGGGAGAGGGGGTGCCTACGGCCATACCACCCTGAGAACGCCCGATCTCGTCTGATCTCGGAAGCTAAGCAGGGTCGGGCCCGGTTAGTACTTGGATGGGAGACCGCCTGGGAATACCGGGTGCTGTAGGCTTTTTACCGAGGGGCGCCTGCGGGAAGCCCCCCCCCCTTTTGCGGCAGGGGCGTTGCGGAGGCTTGGGGGCCTTGCGCGTGAGCTGGTGCTGCTTGCGCGGGTCAGGCCGGTGGGGCGGGCGGGCGCGGGTGGCGGCCTGCTGCCCCGCAGCCTCGTTGCGGAGGGCCGAAGCGTGGCGTGGGAGCGAGCGTGGCAGCTGCCTGTTGCGAGGGCTGCCGTTAGGTAGCGGGGGGCCGTTGCGTTGCGGCCGGTAGGTGCAGGCGTTGTTGCGCGCGTGGTGCTGGTGGTTCAGGTGTGCGCGGGGATTGCCTGCTGCTGCCCTGCCCGGTGAGCGAGGAGGGCTGTAGGGCGGTGTGCGAGCAGGGTAGGTGTTTGTTGGCGCGGTCTGCATGGGCGCGGTGCGGGGCAGGTGCGTGCTGGGGGTAGTTGCGTGTGTTGCGTTGGGTGTTGGTTGTGTGTCGGGTGTGCGGGGTCGGTTGCGGGCGCCCTGCGTCGGGGTTGGGGGTGGCTGCAGGGTTGTGCGTGAGCGTGTGTGGCGTTTGTGGAGAGGGCTGCTGGCGGGAGAGGGGGTGCCTACGGCCATACCACCCTGAGAACGCCCGATCTCGTCTGATCTCGGAAGCTAAGCAGGGTCGGGCCCGGTTAGTACTTGGATGGGAGACCGCCTGGGAATACCGGGTGCTGTAGGCTTTTTACCGAGGGGCGCCTGCGGGAAGCCCCCCCCCTTTTGCGGCAGGGGCGTTGCGGAGGCTTGGGGGCCTTGCGCGTGAGCTGGTGCTGCTTGCGCGGGTCAGGCCGGTGGGGCGGGCGGGCGCGGTGGCGGCCTGCTGCCCCGCAGCCTCGTTGCGGAGGGCCGAAGCGTGGCGTGGGAGCGAGCGTGGCAGCTGCCTGTTGCGAGGGCTGCCGTTAGGTAGCGGGGGGGCCGTTGCGTTGCGGCCGGTAGGTGCAGGCGTTGTTGCGCGCGTGGTGCTGGTGGTTCAGGTGTGCGCGGGGATTGCCTGCTGCTGCCCTGCCCGGTGAGCGAGGAGGGCTGTAGGGCGGTGTGCGAGCAGGGTAGGTGTTTGTTGGCGCGGTCTGCATGGGCGCGGTGCGGGGCAGGTGCGTGCTGGGGGTAGTTGCGTGTGTTGCGTTGGGTGTTGGTTGTGTGTCGGGTGTGCGGGGTCGGTTGCGGGCGCCCTGCGTCGGGGTTGGGGGTGGCTGCAGGGTTGTGCGTGAGCGTGTGTGGCGTTTGTGGAGAGGGCTGCTGGGGGGAGAGGGGGTGCCTACGGCCATACCACCCTGAGAACGCCCGATCTCGTCTGATCTCGGAAGCTAAGCAGGGTCGGGCCCGGTTAGTACTTGGATGGGAGACCGCCTGGGAATACCGGGTGCTGTAGGCTTTTTACCGAGGGGCGCCTGCGGGAAGCCCCCCCCCTTTTGCGGCAGGGGCGTTGCGGAGGCTTGGGGGCCTTGCGCGTGAGCTGGTGCTGCTTGCGCGGGTCAGGCCGGTGGGGCGGGCGGGCGCGGTGGCGGCCTGCTGCCCCGCAGCCTCGTTGCGGAGGGCCGAAGCGTGGCGTGGGAGCGAGCGTGGCAGCTGCCTGTTGCGAGGGCTGCCGTTAGGTAGCGGGGGGGCCGTTGCGTTGCGGCCGGTAGGTGCAGGCGTTGTTGCGCGCGTGGTGCTGGTGGTTCAGGTGTGCGCGGGGATTGCCTGCTGCTGCCCTGCCCGGTGAGCGAGGAGGGCTGTAGGGCGGTGTGCGAGCAGGGCAGGTGTTTGTTGGCGCGGTCTGCATGGGCGCGGTGCGGGGCAGGTGCGTGCTGGGGGTAGTTGCGTGTGTTGCGTTGGGTGTTGGTTGTGTGTCGGGTGTGCGGGGTCGGTTGCGGGCGCCCTGCGTCGGGGTTGGGGGTGGCTGCAGGGTTGTGCGTGAGCGTGTGTGGCGTTTGTGGAGAGGGCTGCTGGCGGGAGAGGGGGTGCCTACGGCCATACCACCCTGAGAACGCCCGATCTCGTCTGATCTCGGAAGCTAAGCAGGGTCGGGCCCGGTTAGTACTTGGATGGGAGACCGCCTGGGAATACCGGGTGCTGTAGGCTTTTTACCGAGGGGCGCCTGCGGGAAGCCCCCCCCCTTTTGCGGCAGGGGCGTTGCGGAGGCTTGGGGGCCTTGCGCGTGAGCTGGTGCTGCTTGCGCGGGTCAGGCCGGTGGGGCGGGCGGGCGCGGTGGCGGCCTGCTGCCCCGCAGCCTCGTTGCGGAGGGCCGAAGCGTGGCGTGGGAGCGAGCGTGGCAGCTGCCTGTTGCGAGGGCTGCCGTTAGGTAGCGGGGGGCCGTTGCGTTGCGGCCGGTAGGTGCAGGCGTTGTTGCGCGCGTGGTGCTGGTGGTTCAGGTGTGCGCGGGGATTGCCTGCTGCTGCCCTGCCCGGTGAGCGAGGAGGGCTGTAGGGCGGTGTGCGAGCAGGGTAGGTGTTTGTTGGCGCGGTCTGCATGGGCGCGGTGCGGGGCAGGTGCGTGCTGGGGGTAGTTGCGTGTGTTGCGTTGGGTGTTGGTTGTGTGTCGGGTGTGCGGGGTCGGTTGCGGGCGCCCTGCGTCGGGGTTGGGGGTGGCTGCAGGGTTGTGCGTGAGCGTGTGTGGCGTTTGTGGAGAGGGCTGCTGGCGGGAGAGGGGGTGCCTACGGCCATACCACCCTGAGAACGCCCGATCTCGTCTGATCTCGGAAGCTAAGCAGGGTCGGGCCCGGTTAGTACTTGGATGGGAGACCGCCTGGGAATACCGGGTGCTGTAGGCTTTTTACCGAGGGGCGCCTGCGGGAAGCCCCCCCCCCTTTTGCGGCAGGGGCGTTGCGGAGGCTTGGGGGCCTTGCGCGTGAGCTGGTGCTGCTTGCGCGGGTCAGGCCGGTGGGGCGGGCGGGCGCGGGTGGCGGCCTGCTGCCCCGCAGCCTCGTTGCGGAGGGCCGAAGCGTGGCGTGGGAGCGAGCGTGGCAGCTGCCTGTTGCGAGGGCTGCCGTTAGGTAGCGGGGGGCCGTTGCGTTGCGGCCGGTAGGTGCAGGCGTTGTTGCGCGCGTGGTGCTGGTGGTTCAGGTGTGCGCGGGGATTGCCTGCTGCTGCCCTGCCCGGTGAGCGAGGAGGGCTGTAGGGCGGTGTGCGAGCAGGGTAGGTGTTTGTTGGCGCGGTCTGCATGGGCGCGGTGCGGGGCAGGTGCGTGCTGGGGGTAGTTGCGTGTGTTGCGTTGGGTGTTGGTTGTGTGTCGGGTGTGCGGGGTCGGTTGCGGGCGCCCTGCGTCGGGGTTGGGGGTGGCTGCAGGGTTGTGCGTGAGCGTGTGTGGCGTTTGTGGAGAGGGCTGCTGGCGGGAGAGGGGGTGCCTACGGCCATACCACCCTGAGAACGCCCGATCTCGTCTGATCTCGGAAGCTAAGCAGGGTCGGGCCCGGTTAGTACTTGGATGGGAGACCGCCTGGGAATACCGGGTGCTGTAGGCTTTTTACCGAGGGGCGCCTGCGGGAAGCCCCCCCCCCTTTTGCGGCAGGGGCGTTGCGGAGGCTTGGGGGCCTTGCGCGTGAGCTGGTGCTGCTTGCGCGGGTCAGGCCGGTGGGGCGGGCGGGCGCGGTGGCGGCCTGCTGCCCCGCAGCCTCGTTGCGGAGGGCCGAAGCGTGGCGTGGGAGCGAGCGTGGCAGCTGCCTGTTGCGAGGGCTGCCGTTAGGTAGCGGGGGGCCGTTGCGTTGCGGCCGGTAGGTGCAGGCGTTGTTGCGCGCGTGGTGCTGGTGGTTCAGGTGTGCGCGGGGATTGCCTGCTGCTGCCCTGCCCGGTGAGCGAGGAGGGCTGTAGGGCGGTGTGCGAGCAGGGTAGGTGTTTGTTGGCGCGGTCTGCATGGGCGCGGTGCGGGGCAGGTGCGTGCTGGGGGTAGTTGCGTGTGTTGCGTTGGGTGTTGGTTGTGTGTCGGGTGTGCGGGGTCGGTTGCGGGCGCCCTGCGTCGGGGTTGGGGGTGGCTGCAGGGTTGTGCGTGAGCGTGTGTGGCGTTTGTGGAGAGGGCTGCTGGCGGGAGAGGGGGTGCCTACGGCCATACCACCCTGAGAACGCCCGATCTCGTCTGATCTCGGAAGCTAAGCAGGGTCGGGCCCGGTTAGTACTTGGATGGGAGACCGCCTGGGAATACCGGGTGCTGTAGGCTTTTTACCGAGGGGCGCCTGCGGGAAGCCCCCCCCCTTTTGCGGCAGGGGCGTTGCGGAGGCTTGGGGGCCTTGCGCGTGAGCTGGTGCTGCTTGCGCGGGTCAGGCCGGTGGGGCGGGCGGGCGCGGTGGCGGCCTGCTGCCCCGCAGCCTCGTTGCGGAGGGCCGAAGCGTGGCGTGGGAGCGAGCGTGGCAGCTGCCTGTTGCGAGGGCTGCCGTTAGGTAGCGGGGGGCCGTTGCGTTGCGGCCGGTAGGTGCAGGCGTTGTTGCGCGCGTGGTGCTGGTGGTTCAGGTGTGCGCGGGGATTGCCTGCTGCTGCCCTGCCCGGTGAGCGAGGAGGGCTGTAGGGCGGTGTGCGAGCAGGGTAGGTGTTTGTTGGCGCGGTCTGCATGGGCGCGGTGCGGGGCAGGTGCGTGCTGGGGGTAGTTGCGTGTGTTGCGTTGGGTGTTGGTTGTGTGTCGGGTGTGCGGGGTCGGTTGCGGGCGCCCTGCGTCGGGGTTGGGGGTGGCTGCAGGGTTGTGCGTGAGCGTGTGTGGCGTTTGTGGAGAGGGCTGCTGGGGGGAGAGGGGGTGCCTACGGCCATACCACCCTGAGAACGCCCGATCTCGTCTGATCTCGGAAGCTAAGCAGGGTCGGGCCCGGTTAGTACTTGGATGGGAGACCGCCTGGGAATACCGGGTGCTGTAGGCTTTTTACCGAGGGGCGCCTGCGGGAAGCCCCCCCCCTTTTGCGGCAGGGGCGTTGCGGAGGCTTGGGGGCCTTGCGCGTGAGCTGGTGCTGCTTGCGCGGGTCAGGCCGGTGGGGCGGGCGGGCGCGGGTGGCGGCCTGCTGCCCCGCAGCCTCGTTGCGGAGGGCCGAAGCGTGGCGTGGGAGCGAGCGTGGCAGCTGCCTGTTGCGAGGGCTGCCGTTAGGTAGCGGGGGGGCCGTTGCGTTGCGGCCGGTAGGTGCAGGCGTTGTTGCGCGCGTGGTGCTGGTGGTTCAGGTGTGCGCGGGGATTGCCTGCTGCTGCCCTGCCCGGTGAGCGAGGAGGGCTGTAGGGCGGTGTGCGAGCAGGGCAGGTGTTTGTTGGCGCGGTCTGCATGGGCGCGGTGCGGGGCAGGTGCGTGCTGGGGGTAGTTGCGTGTGTTGCGTTGGGTGTTGGTTGTGTGTCGGGTGTGCGGGGTCGGTTGCGGGCGCCCTGCGTCGGGGTTGGGGGTGGCTGCAGGGTTGTGCGTGAGCGTGTGTGGCGTTTGTGGAGAGGGCTGCTGGCGGGAGAGGGGGTGCCTACGGCCATACCACCCTGAGAACGCCCGATCTCGTCTGATCTCGGAAGCTAAGCAGGGTCGGGCCCGGTTAGTACTTGGATGGGAGACCGCCTGGGAATACCGGGTGCTGTAGGCTTTTTACCGAGGGGCGCCTGCGGGAAGCCCCCCCCCTTTTGCGGCAGGGGCGTTGCGGAGGCTTGGGGGCCTTGCGCGTGAGCTGGTGCTGCTTGCGCGGGTCAGGCCGGTGGGGCGGGCGGGGCGCGGGTGGCGGCCTGCTGCCCCGCAGCCTCGTTGCGGAGGGCCGAAGCGTGGCGTGGGAGCGAGCGTGGCAGCTGCCTGTTGCGAGGGCTGCCGTTAGGTAGCGGGGGGGCCGTTGCGTTGCGGCCGGTAGGTGCAGGCGTTGTTGCGCGCGTGGTGCTGGTGGTTCAGGTGTGCGCGGGGATTGCCTGCTGCTGCCCTGCCCGGTGAGCGAGGAGGGCTGTAGGGCGGTGTGCGAGCAGGGTAGGTGTTTGTTGGCGCGGTCTGCATGGGCGCGGTGCGGGGCAGGTGCGTGCTGGGGGTAGTTGCGTGTGTTGCGTTGGGTGTTGGTTGTGTGTCGGGTGTGCGGGGTCGGTTGCGGGCGCCCTGCGTCGGGGTTGGGGGTGGCTGCAGGGTTGTGCGTGAGCGTGTGTGGCGTTTGTGGAGAGGGCTGCTGGCGGGAGAGGGGGTGCCTACGGCCATACCACCCTGAGAACGCCCGATCTCGTCTGATCTCGGAAGCTAAGCAGGGTCGGGCCCGGTTAGTACTTGGATGGGAGACCGCCTGGGAATACCGGGTGCTGTAGGCTTTTTACCGAGGGGCGCCTGCGGGAAGCCCCCCCCCTTTTGCGGCAGGGGCGTTGCGGAGGCTTGGGGGCCTTGCGCGTGAGCTGGTGCTGCTTGCGCGGGTCAGGCCGGTGGGGCGGGCGGGCGCGGTGGCGGCCTGCTGCCCCGCAGCCTCGTTGCGGAGGGCCGAAGCGTGGCGTGGGAGCGAGCGTGGCAGCTGCCTGTTGCGAGGGCTGCCGTTAGGTAGCGGGGGGCCGTTGCGTTGCGGCCGGTAGGTGCAGGCGTTGTTGCGCGCGTGGTGCTGGTGGTTCAGGTGTGCGCGGGGATTGCCTGCTGCTGCCCTGCCCGGTGAGCGAGGAGGGCTGTAGGGCGGTGTGCGAGCAGGGTAGGTGTTTGTTGGCGCGGTCTGCATGGGCGCGGTGCGGGGCAGGTGCGTGCTGGGGGTAGTTGCGTGTGTTGCGTTGGGTGTTGGTTGTGTGTCGGGTGTGCGGGGTCGGTTGCGGGCGCCCTGCGTCGGGGTTGGGGGTGGCTGCAGGGTTGTGCGTGAGCGTGTGTGGCGTTTGTGGAGAGGGCTGCTGGGGGGAGAGGGGGTGCCTACGGCCATACCACCCTGAGAACGCCCGATCTCGTCTGATCTCGGAAGCTAAGCAGGGTCGGGCCCGGTTAGTACTTGGATGGGAGACCGCCTGGGAATACCGGGTGCTGTAGGCTTTTTACCGAGGGGCGCCTGCGGGAAGCCCCCCCCCTTTTGCGGCAGGGGCGTTGCGGAGGCTTGGGGGCCTTGCGCGTGAGCTGGTGCTGCTTGCGCGGGTCAGGCCGGTGGGGCGGGCGGGCGCGGGTGGCGGCCTGCTGCCCCGCAGCCTCGTTGCGGAGGGCCGAAGCGTGGCGTGGGAGCGAGCGTGGCAGCTGCCTGTTGCGAGGGCTGCCGTTAGGTAGCGGGGGGCCGTTGCGTTGCGGCCGGTAGGTGCAGGCGTTGTTGCGCGCGTGGTGCTGGTGGTTCAGGTGTGCGCGGGGATTGCCTGCTGCTGCCCTGCCCGGTGAGCGAGGAGGGCTGTAGGGCGGTGTGCGAGCAGGGCAGGTGTTTGTTGGCGCGGTCTGCATGGGCGCGGTGCGGGGCAGGTGCGTGCTGGGGGTAGTTGCGTGTGTTGCGTTGGGTGTTGGTTGTGTGTCGGGTGTGCGGGGTCGGTTGCGGGCGCCCTGCGTCGGGGTTGGGGGTGGCTGCAGGGTTGTGCGTGAGCGTGTGTGGCGTTTGTGGAGAGGGCTGCTGGCGGGAGAGGGGGTGCCTACGGCCATACCACCCTGAGAACGCCCGATCTCGTCTGATCTCGGAAGCTAAGCAGGGTCGGGCCCGGTTAGTACTTGGATGGGAGACCGCCTGGGAATACCGGGTGCTGTAGGCTTTTTACCGAGGGGCGCCTGCGGGAAGCCCCCCCCCTTTTGCGGCAGGGGCGTTGCGGAGGCTTGGGGGCCTTGCGCGTGAGCTGGTGCTGCTTGCGCGGGTCAGGCCGGTGGGGCGGGCGGGCGCGGTGGCGGCCTGCTGCCCCGCAGCCTCGTTGCGGAGGGCCGAAGCGTGGCGTGGGAGCGAGCGTGGCAGCTGCCTGTTGCGAGGGCTGCCGTTAGGTAGCGGGGGGCCGTTGCGTTGCGGCCGGTAGGTGCAGGCGTTGTTGCGCGCGTGGTGCTGGTGGTTCAGGTGTGCGCGGGGATTGCCTGCTGCTGCCCTGCCCGGTGAGCGAGGAGGGCTGTAGGGCGGTGTGCGAGCAGGGTAGGTGTTTGTTGGCGCGGTCTGCATGGGCGCGGTGCGGGGCAGGTGCGTGCTGGGGGTAGTTGCGTGTGTTGCGTTGGGTGTTGGTTGTGTGTCGGGTGTGCGGGGTCGGTTGCGGGCGCCCTGCGTCGGGGTTGGGGGTGGCTGCAGGGTTGTGCGTGAGCGTGTGTGGCGTTTGTGGAGAGGGCTGCTGGCGGGAGAGGGGGGTGCCTACGGCCATACCACCCTGAGAACGCCCGATCTCGTCTGATCTCGGAAGCTAAGCAGGGTCGGGCCCGGTTAGTACTTGGATGGGAGACCGCCTGGGAATACCGGGTGCTGTAGGCTTTTTACCGAGGGGCGCCTGCGGGAAGCCCCCCCCCCCTTTTGCGGCAGGGGCGTTGCGGAGGCTTGGGGGCCTTGCGCGTGAGCTGGTGCTGCTTGCGCGGGTCAGGCCGGTGGGGCGGGCGGGCGCGGGTGGCGGCCTGCTGCCCCGCAGCCTCGTTGCGGAGGGCCGAAGCGTGGCGTGGGAGCGAGCGTGGCAGCTGCCTGTTGCGAGGGCTGCCGTTAGGTAGCGGGGGGCCGTTGCGTTGCGGCCGGTAGGTGCAGGCGTTGTTGCGCGCGTGGTGCTGGTGGTTCAGGTGTGCGCGGGGATTGCCTGCTGCTGCCCTGCCCGGTGAGCGAGGAGGGCTGTAGGGCGGTGTGCGAGCAGGGTAGGTGTTTGTTGGCGCGGTCTGCATGGGCGCGGTGCGGGGCAGGTGCGTGCTGGGGGTAGTTGCGTGTGTTGCGTTGGGTGTTGGTTGTGTGTCGGGTGTGCGGGGTCGGTTGCGGGCGCCCTGCGTCGGGGTTGGGGGTGGCTGCAGGGTTGTGCGTGAGCGTGTGTGGCGTTTGTGGAGAGGGCTGCTGGCGGGAGAGGGGGGTGCCTACGGCCATACCACCCTGAGAACGCCCGATCTCGTCTGATCTCGGAAGCTAAGCAGGGTCGGGCCCGGTTAGTACTTGGATGGGAGACCGCCTGGGAATACCGGGTGCTGTAGGCTTTTTACCGAGGGGCGCCTGCGGGAAGCCCCCCCCCCTTTTGCGGCAGGGGCGTTGCGGAGGCTTGGGGGCCTTGCGCGTGAGCTGGTGCTGCTTGCGCGGGTCAGGCCGGTGGGGCGGGCGGGGCGCGGTGGCGGCCTGCTGCCCCGCAGCCTCGTTGCGGAGGGCCGAAGCGTGGCGTGGGAGCGAGCGTGGCAGCTGCCTGTTGCGAGGGCTGCCGTTAGGTAGCGGGGGGCCGTTGCGTTGCGGCCGGTAGGTGCAGGCGTTGTTGCGCGCGTGGTGCTGGTGGTTCAGGTGTGCGCGGGGATTGCCTGCTGCTGCCCTGCCCGGTGAGCGAGGAGGGCTGTAGGGCGGTGTGCGAGCAGGGTAGGTGTTTGTTGGCGCGGTCTGCATGGGCGCGGTGCGGGGCAGGTGCGTGCTGGGGGTAGTTGCGTGTGTTGCGTTGGGTGTTGGTTGTGTGTCGGGTGTGCGGGGTCGGTTGCGGGCGCCCTGCGTCGGGGTTGGGGGTGGCTGCAGGGTTGTGCGTGAGCGTGTGTGGCGTTTGTGGAGAGGGCTGCTGGCGGGAGAGGGGGTGCCTACGGCCATACCACCCTGAGAACGCCCGATCTCGTCTGATCTCGGAAGCTAAGCAGGGTCGGGCCCGGTTAGTACTTGGATGGGAGACCGCCTGGGAATACCGGGTGCTGTAGGCTTTTTACCGAGGGGCGCCTGCGGGAAGCCCCCCCCCCTTTTGCGGCAGGGGCGTTGCGGAGGCTTGGGGGCCTTGCGCGTGAGCTGGTGCTGCTTGCGCGGGTCAGGCCGGTGGGGCGGGCGGGCGCGGTGGCGGCCTGCTGCCCCGCAGCCTCGTTGCGGAGGGCCGAAGCGTGGCGTGGGAGCGAGCGTGGCAGCTGCCTGTTGCGAGGGCTGCCGTTAGGTAGCGGGGGGCCGTTGCGTTGCGGCCGGTAGGTGCAGGCGTTGTTGCGCGCGTGGTGCTGGTGGTTCAGGTGTGCGCGGGGATTGCCTGCTGCTGCCCTGCCCGGTGAGCGAGGAGGGCTGTAGGGCGGTGTGCGAGCAGGGTAGGTGTTTGTTGGCGCGGTCTGCATGGGCGCGGTGCGGGGCAGGTGCGTGCTGGGGGTAGTTGCGTGTGTTGCGTTGGGTGTTGGTTGTGTGTCGGGTGTGCGGGGTCGGTTGCGGGCGCCCTGCGTCGGGGTTGGGGGTGGCTGCAGGGTTGTGCGTGAGCGTGTGTGGCGTTTGTGGAGAGGGCTGCTGGCGGGAGAGGGGGTGCCTACGGCCATACCACCCTGAGAACGCCCGATCTCGTCTGATCTCGGAAGCTAAGCAGGGTCGGGCCCGGTTAGTACTTGGATGGGAGACCGCCTGGGAATACCGGGTGCTGTAGGCTTTTTACCGAGGGGCGCCTGCGGGAAGCCCCCCCCCCTTTTGCGGCAGGGGCGTTGCGGAGGCTTGGGGGCCTTGCGCGTGAGCTGGTGCTGCTTGCGCGGGTCAGGCCGGTGGGGCGGGCGGGCGCGGTGGCGGCCTGCTGCCCCGCAGCCTCGTTGCGGAGGGCCGAAGCGTGGCGTGGGAGCGAGCGTGGCAGCTGCCTGTTGCGAGGGCTGCCGTTAGGTAGCGGGGGGGCCGTTGCGTTGCGGCCGGTAGGTGCAGGCGTTGTTGCGCGCGTGGTGCTGGTGGTTCAGGTGTGCGCGGGGATTGCCTGCTGCTGCCCTGCCCGGTGAGCGAGGAGGGCTGTAGGGCGGTGTGCGAGCAGGGTAGGTGTTTGTTGGCGCGGTCTGCATGGGCGCGGTGCGGGGCAGGTGCGTGCTGGGGGTAGTTGCGTGTGTTGCGTTGGGTGTTGGTTGTGTGTCGGGTGTGCGGGGTCGGTTGCGGGCGCCCTGCGTCGGGGTTGGGGGTGGCTGCAGGGTTGTGCGTGAGCGTGTGTGGCGTTTGTGGAGAGGGCTGCTGGCGGGAGAGGGGGTGCCTACGGCCATACCACCCTGAGAACGCCCGATCTCGTCTGATCTCGGAAGCTAAGCAGGGTCGGGCCCGGTTAGTACTTGGATGGGAGACCGCCTGGGAATACCGGGTGCTGTAGGCTTTTTACCGAGGGGCGCCTGCGGGAAGCCCCCCCCCTTTTGCGGCAGGGGCGTTGCGGAGGCTTGGGGGCCTTGCGCGTGAGCTGGTGCTGCTTGCGCGGGTCAGGCCGGTGGGGCGGGCGGGCGCGGGTGGCGGCCTGCTGCCCCGCAGCCTCGTTGCGGAGGGCCGAAGCGTGGCGTGGGAGCGAGCGTGGCAGCTGCCTGTTGCGAGGGCTGCCGTTAGGTAGCGGGGGGCCGTTGCGTTGCGGCCGGTAGGTGCAGGCGTTGTTGCGCGCGTGGTGCTGGTGGTTCAGGTGTGCGCGGGGATTGCCTGCTGCTGCCCTGCCCGGTGAGCGAGGAGGGCTGTAGGGCGGTGTGCGAGCAGGGTAGGTGTTTGTTGGCGCGGTCTGCATGGGCGCGGTGCGGGGCAGGTGCGTGCTGGGGGTAGTTGCGTGTGTTGCGTTGGGTGTTGGTTGTGTGTCGGGTGTGCGGGGTCGGTTGCGGGCGCCCTGCGTCGGGGTTGGGGGTGGCTGCAGGGTTGTGCGTGAGCGTGTGTGGCGTTTGTGGAGAGGGCTGCTGGCGGGAGAGGGGGTGCCTACGGCCATACCACCCTGAGAACGCCCGATCTCGTCTGATCTCGGAAGCTAAGCAGGGTCGGGCCCGGTTAGTACTTGGATGGGAGACCGCCTGGGAATACCGGGTGCTGTAGGCTTTTTACCGAGGGGCGCCTGCGGGAAGCCCCCCCCCTTTTGCGGCAGGGGCGTTGCGGAGGCTTGGGGGCCTTGCGCGTGAGCTGGTGCTGCTTGCGCGGGTCAGGCCGGTGGGGCGGGCGGGCGCGCGGTGGCGGCCTGCTGCCCCGCAGCCTCGTTGCGGAGGGCCGAAGCGTGGCGTGGGAGCGAGCGTGGCAGCTGCCTGTTGCGAGGGCTGCCGTTAGGTAGCGGGGGGGCCGCTGCGTTGCGGCCGGTAGGTGCAGGCGTTGTTGCGCGCGTGGTGCTGGTGGTTCAGGTGTGCGCGGGGATTGCCTGCTGCTGCCCTGCCCGGTGAGCGAGGAGGGCTGTAGGGCGGTGTGCGAGCAGGGTAGGTGTTTGTTGGCGCGGTCTGCATGGGCGCGGTGCGGGGCAGGTGCGTGCTGGGGGTAGTTGCGTGTGTTGCGTTGGGTGTTGGTTGTGTGTCGGGTGTGCGGGGTCGGTTGCGGGCGCCCTGCGTCGGGGTTGGGGGTGGCTGCAGGGTTGTGCGTGAGCGTGTGTGGCGTTTGTGGAGAGGGCTGCTGGCGGGAGAGGGGGTGCCTACGGCCATACCACCCTGAGAACGCCCGATCTCGTCTGATCTCGGAAGCTAAGCAGGGTCGGGCCCGGTTAGTACTTGGATGGGAGACCGCCTGGGAATACCGGGTGCTGTAGGCTTTTTACCGAGGGGCGCCTGCGGGAAGCCCCCCCCCTTTTGCGGCAGGGGCGTTGCGGAGGCTTGGGGGCCTTGCGCGTGAGCTGGTGCTGCTTGCGCGGGTCAGGCCGGTGGGGCGGGGCGGGCGCGCGGGTGGCGGCCTGCTGCCCCGCAGCCTCGTTGCGGAGGGCCGAAGCGTGGCGTGGGAGCGAGCGTGGCAGCTGCCTGTTGCGAGGGCTGCCGTTAGGTAGCGGGGGGCCGTTGCGTTGCGGCCGGTAGGTGCAGGTGTTGTTGCGCGCGTGGTGCTGGTGGTTCAGGTGTGCGCGGGGATTGCCTGCTGCTGCCCTGCCCGGTGAGCGAGGAGGGCTGTAGGGCGGTGTGCGAGCAGGGTAGGTGTTTGTTGGCGCGGTCTGCATGGGCGCGGTGCGGGGCAGGTGCGTGCTGGGGGTAGTTGCGTGTGTTGCGTTGGGTGTTGGTTGTGTGTCGGGTGTGCGGGGGTCGGTTGCGGGGCGCCCTGCGTCGGGGTTGGGGGTGGCTGCAGGGTTGTGCGTGAGCGTGTGTGGCGTTTGTGGAGAGGGCTGCTGGCGGGAGAGGGGGTGCCTACGGCCATACCACCCTGAGAACGCCCGATCTCGTCTGATCTCGGAAGCTAAGCAGGGTCGGGCCCGGTTAGTACTTGGATGGGAGACCGCCTGGGAATACCGGGTGCTGTAGGCTTTTTACCGAGGGGCGCCTGCGGGAAGCCCCCCCCCCTTTTGCGGCAGGGGCGTTGCGGAGGCTTGGGGGCCTTGCGCGTGAGCTGGTGCTGCTTGCGCGGGTCAGGCCGGTGGGGCGGGCGGGCGCGGTGGCGGCCTGCTGCCCCGCAGCCTCGTTGCGGAGGGCCGAAGCGTGGCGTGGGAGCGAGCGTGGCAGCTGCCTGTTGCGAGGGCTGCCGTTAGGTAGCGGGGGGCCGTTGCGTTGCGGCCGGTAGGTGCAGGCGTTGTTGCGCGCGTGGTGCTGGTGGTTCAGGTGTGCGCGGGGATTGCCTGCTGCTGCCCTGCCCGGTGAGCGAGGAGGGCTGTAGGGCGGTGTGCGAGCAGGGTAGGTGTTTGTTGGCGCGGTCTGCATGGGCGCGGTGCGGGGCAGGTGCGTGCTGGGGGTAGTTGCGTGTGTTGCGTTGGGTGTTGGTTGTGTGTCGGGTGTGCGGGGTCGGTTGCGGGCGCCCTGCGTCGGGGTTGGGGGTGGCTGCAGGGTTGTGCGTGAGCGTGTGTGGCGTTTGTGGAGAGGGCTGCTGGCGGGAGAGGGGGTGCCTACGGCCATACCACCCTGAGAACGCCCGATCTCGTCTGATCTCGGAAGCTAAGCAGGGTCGGGCCCGGTTAGTACTTGGATGGGAGACCGCCTGGGAATACCGGGTGCTGTAGGCTTTTTACCGAGGGGCGCCTGCGGGAAGCCCCCCCCCTTTTGCGGCAGGGGCGTTGCGGAGGCTTGGGGGCCTTGCGCGTGAGCTGGTGCTGCTTGCGCGGGTCAGGCCGGTGGGGCGGGCGGGCGCGGTGGCGGCCTGCTGCCCCGCAGCCTCGTTGCGGAGGGCCGAAGCGTGGCGTGGGAGCGAGCGTGGCAGCTGCCTGTTGCGAGGGCTGCCGTTAGGTAGCGGGGGGCCGTTGCGTTGCGGCCGGTAGGTGCAGGCGTTGTTGCGCGCGTGGTGCTGGTGGTTCAGGTGTGCGCGGGGATTGCCTGCTGCTGCCCTGCCCGGTGAGCGAGGAGGGCTGTAGGGCGGTGTGCGAGCAGGGTAGGTGTTTGTTGGCGCGGTCTGCATGGGCGCGGTGCGGGGCAGGTGCGTGCTGGGGGTAGTTGCGTGTGTTGCGTTGGGTGTTGGTTGTGTGTCGGGTGTGCGGGGTCGGTTGCGGGCGCCCTGCGTCGGGGTTGGGGGTGGCTGCAGGGTTGTGCGTGAGCGTGTGTGGCGTTTGTGGAGAGGGCTGCTGGCGGGAGAGGGGGTGCCTACGGCCATACCACCCTGAGAACGCCCGATCTCGTCTGATCTCGGAAGCTAAGCAGGGTCGGGCCCGGTTAGTACTTGGATGGGAGACCGCCTGGGAATACCGGGTGCTGTAGGCTTTTTTACCGAGGGGCGCCTGCGGGAAGCCCCCCCCCTTTTGCGGCAGGGGCGTTGCGGAGGCTTGGGGGCCTTGCGCGTGAGCTGGTGCTGCTTGCGCGGGTCAGGCCGGTGGGGCGGGCGGGCGCGGTGGCGGCCTGCTGCCCCGCAGCCTCGTTGCGGAGGGCCGAAGCGTGGCGTGGGAGCGAGCGTGGCAGCTGCCTGTTGCGAGGGCTGCCGTTAGGTAGCGGGGGGCCGTTGCGTTGCGGCCGGTAGGTGCAGGCGTTGTTGCGCGCGTGGTGCTGGTGGTTCAGGTGTGCGCGGGGATTGCCTGCTGCTGCCCTGCCCGGTGAGCGAGGAGGGCTGTAGGGCGTGTGCGAGCAGGGTAGGTGTTTGTTGGCGCGGTCTGCATGGGCGCGGTGCGGGGCAGGTGCGTGCTGGGGGTAGTTGCGTGTGTTGCGTTGGGTGTTGGTTGTGTGTCGGGTGTGCGGGGTCGGTTGCGGGCGCCCTGCGTCGGGGGTTGGGGGTGGCTGCAGGGTTGTGCGTGAGCGTGTGTGGCGTTTGTGGAGAGGGCTGCTGGCGGGAGAGGGGGTGCCTACGGCCCATACCACCCTGAGAACGCCCGATCTCGTCTGATCTCGGGAAGCTAAGCAGGGTCGGGCCCGGTTAGTACTTGGATGGGAGACCGCCTGGGAATACGGGGGTGCTGTAGGCTTTTTACCGAGGGGCGCCTGCGGGAAGCCCCCCCCCCTTTTGCGGCAGGGGCGTTGCGGAGGCTTGGGGGCCTTGCGCGTGAGCTGGTGCTGCTTGCGCGGGTCAGGCCGGTGGGGCGGGCTGGGCGCGGTGGCGGCCTGCTGCCCCGCAGCCTCGTTGCGGAGGGGCCGAAGCGTGGCGTGGGAGCGAGCGTGGCAGCTGCCTGTTGCGAGGGCTGCCGTTAGGTAGCGGGGGGCCGTTGCGTTGCGGCCGGTAGGTGCAGGCGTTGTTGCGCGCGTGGTGCTGGTGGTTCAGGTGTGCGCGGGGATTGCCTGCTGCTGCCCTGCCCGGTGGAGCGAGGAGGGCTGTAGGGGCGGTGTGCGAGCAGGGTAGGTGTTTGTTGGCGCGGTCTGCATGGGCGCGGTGCGGGGCAGGTGCGTGCTGGGGGTAGTTGCGTGTGTTGCGTTGGGTGTTGGTTGTGTGTCGGGTGTGCGGGGTCGGTTGCGGGCGCCCTGCGTCGGGGTTGGGGGTGGCTGCAGGGTTGTGCGTGAGCGTGTGTGGCGTTTGTGGAGAGGGCTGCTGGCGGGAGAGGGGGTGCCTACGGCCATACCACCTGAGAACGCCCGATCTCGTCTGATCTCGGAAGCTAAGCAGGGTCGGGCCCGGTTAGTACTTGGATGGGAGACCGCCTGGGAATACCGGGTGCTGTAGGCTTTTTACCGAGGGGGCGCCTGCGGGAAGGCCCCCCCCCTTTTGCGGCAGGGGGCGTTGCGGAGGCTTGGGGGCCTTGCGCGTGAGCTGGTGCTGCTTGCGCGGGTCAGGCCGGTGGGGGCGGGCGGGCGCGGTGGCGGCCTGCTGCCCCGCAGCCTCGTTGCGGAGGGCCGAAGCGTGGCCGTGGGAGCGAGCGTGGCAGCTGCCTGTTGCGAGGGCTGCCGTTAGGTAGCGGGGGGCCCGTTGCGTTGCGGCCGGTAGGTGCAGGCGTTGTTGCGCGCGTGGTGCTGGTGGTTCAGGTGTGCGCGGGGGATTGCCTGCTGCTCGCCCTGGCCCGGTGAGCGAGGAGGGCTGTAGGGCGGTGTGCGAGCAGGGTAGGTGTTTGTTGGCGCGGTCTGCATGGGCGCGGTGCGGGGCAGGTGCGTGCTGGGGGTAGTTGCGTGTGTTGCGTTGGGTGTTGGTTGTGTGTCGGGTGTGCGGGGTCGGTTGCGGGGCGCCCTGCGTCGGGGTTGGGGGTGGCTGCAGGGTTGTGCGTGAGCGTGTGTGGCGTTTGTGGAGGAGGGCTGCTGGCGGGAGAGGGGGTGCCTACGGCCATACCACCCTGAGAACGCCCGATCTCGTCTGATCTCGGAAGCTAAGCAGGGTCGGGGCCGCGTTAGTACTTGGATGGGAGACCGCCTGGGGATTACCGGGTGCTGTAGGCTTTTTACCGAGGGGCGCCTGCGGGAAGCCCCCCCCCCTTTTGCGGCAGGGGCGTTGCGGAGGCTTGGGGGCCTTGCGCGTGAGCTGGTGCTGCTTGCGCGGGTCAGGCCGGTGGGGGCGGGGCGGGCGCGGTGGCGGCCTGCTGCCCCGCAAGCCTCGTTGCGGAGGGCCGAAGCGTGGCGTGGGGAGCGAGCGTGGCAGCTGCCTGTTGCGAGGGCTGCCGTTAGGTAGCGGGGGGGCCGCTGCGTTGCGGCCGGTAGGTGCAGGCGTTGTTGCGCGCGTGGTGCTGGGTGGTTCAGGTGTGCGCGGGGGATTGCCTGCTGCTGCCCTGCCCGGTGAGCGAGGAGGGCTGTAGGGCGGTGTGCGAGCAGGGCAGGTGGTTTGTTGGCGCGGTCTGCATGGGCGCGGTGCGGGGGCAGGTGGCGTGTGTTGCGTTGGGTGTTGGTTGTGTGTCGGGTGTGCGGGGTCGGTTGCGGGCGCCCTGCGTCGGGGTTGGGGGTGGCTGCAGGGTTGTGCGTGAGCGTGTGTGGCGTTTGTGGAGAGGGCTGCTGGCGGGAGAGGGGGTGCCTACGGCCATACCACCCTGAGAACGCCCGATCTCGTCTGATCTCGGAAGCTAAGCAGGGTCGGGCCCGGTTAGTACTTGGATGGGAGACCGCCTGGGAATACCGGGTGCTGTAGGCTTTTTACCGAGGGGCGCCTGCGGGAAGCCCCCCCCCTTTTGCGGCAGGGGCGTTGCGGAGGCTTGGGGGCCTTGCGCGTGAGCTGGTGCTGCTTGCGCGGGTCAGGCCGGTGGGGCGGGCGGGGCGCGGTGGCGGCCTGCTGCCCCGCAGCCTCGTTGCGGAGGGCCGAAGCGTGGCGTGGGAGCGAGCGTGGCAGCTGCCTGTTGCGAGGGCTGCCGTTAGGTAGCGGGGGGCCGTTGCGTTGCGGCCGGTAGGTGCAGGCGTTGTTGCGCGCGTGGTGCTGGTGGTTCAGGTGTGCGCGGGGATTGCCTGCTGCTGCCCTGCCCGGTGAGCGAGGAGGGCTGTAGGGCGGTGTGCGAGCAGGGTAGGTGTTTGTTGGCGCGGTCTGCATGGGCGCGGTGCGGGGCAGGTGCGTGCTGGGGGTAGTTGCGTGTGTTGCGTTGGGTGTTGGTTGTGTGTCGGGTGTGCGGGGTCGGTTGCGGGCGCCCTGCGTCGGGGTTGGGGGTGGCTGCAGGGTTGTGCGTGAGCGTGTGTGGCGTTTGTGGAGAGGGCTGCTGGCGGGAGAGGGGGTGCCTACGGCCATACCACCCTGAGAACGCCCGATCTCGTCTGATCTCGGAAGCTAAGCAGGGTCGGGCCCGGTTAGTACTTGGATGGGAGACCGCCTGGGAATACCGGGTGCTGTAGGCTTTTTACCGAGGGGCGCCTGCGGGAAGCCCCCCCCCCTTTTGCGGCAGGGGCGTTGCGGAGGCTTGGGGGCCTTGCGCGTGAGCTGGTGCTGCTTGCGCGGGTCAGGCCGGTGGGGCGGGCGGGCGCGGGTGGCGGCCTGCTGCCCCGCAGCCTCGTTGCGGAGGGCCGAAGCGTGGCGTGGGAGCGAGCGTGGCAGCTGCCTGTTGCGAGGGCTGCCGTTAGGTAGCGGGGGGCCGTTGCGTTGCGGCCGGTAGGTGCAGGCGTTGTTGCGCGCTGGCGGGGTGGTGGGTGGTGTTGCTGGTGCTGGTGGTTCAGGTGTGCGCGGGGATTGCCTTGCTGCTGCCCTGCCCGGTGAGCGAGGAGGGCTGTAGGGCGGTGTGCGAGCAGGGCAGGTGTTTGTGGCGCGGTCTGCATGGCGCGGTGCGGGGCAGGTGCGTGCTGGGGGTAGTTGCGTGTGTTGCGTTGGGTGTTGGTTGTGTGTCGGTGTGCGGGGGTCGGTTGCGGGCGCCCTGCGTCGGGGTTGGGGTGGCTGCAGGGTTGTGCGTGAGCGTGTGTGGCGTTTGTGGAGAGGGGCTGCTGGCGGGAGAGGGGGTGCCTACGGCCATACCACCCTGAGAACGCCCGATCTCGTCTGATCTCGGAAGCTAAGCAGGGTCGGGCCCGGTTAGTACTTGGATGGGAGACCGCCTGGGAATACCGGGTGCTGTAGGCTTTTTACCGAGGGGCGCCTGCGGGAAGCCCCCCCCCTTTTGCGGCAGGGGCGTTGCGGAGGCTTGGGGGCCTTGCGCGTGAGCTGGTGCTGCTTGCGCGGGTCAGGCCGGTGGGGCGGGGCGGGGCGCGGTGGCGGCCTGCTGCCCCGCAGCCTCGTTGCGGAGGGCCGAAGCGTGGCGTGGGAGCGAGCGTGGCAGCTGCCTGTTGCGAGGGCTGCCGTTAGGTAGCGGGGGGCCGTTGCGTTGCGGCCGGTAGGTGCAGGCGTTGTTGCGCGCGTGGTGCTGGTGGTTCAGGTGTGCGCGGGGATTGCCTGCTGCTGCCCTGCCCGGTGAGCGAGGAGGGCTGTAGGGCGGTGTGCGAGCAGGGTAGGTGTTTGTTGGCGCGGTCTCATGGGCGCGGTGCGGGGCAGGTGCGTGCTGGGGGTAGTTGCGTGTGTTGCGTTGGGTGGTTGGTTGTGTGTCAGGGGTGCGGGCTCGGTTGCGGGCGCCCTGCGTCGGGGTTGGGGGTGGCTGCAGGGTTGTGCGTGAGCGTGTGTGGCGTTTGTGGAGAGGGCTGCTGGCGGGAGAGGGGGTGCCTACGGCCATACCACCCTGAGAACGCCCGATCTCGTCTGATCTCGGAAGCTAAGCAGGGTCGGGGCCCGGTTAGTACTTGGATGGGAGACCGCCTGGGAATACCGGGTGCTGTAGGCTTTTTACCGAGGGGCGCCTGCGGGAAGCCCCCCCCCTTTTGCGGCAGGGGCGTTGCGGAGGCTTGGGGGCCTTGCGCGTGAGCTGGTACTGCTTGCGCGGGTCAGGCCGGTGGGGGCGGGCGGGCGCGGTGGCGGCCTGCTGCCCCGCAGCCTCGTTGCGGAGGGCCGAAGCGTGGCGTGGGAGCGAGCGTGGCAGCTGCCTGTTGCGAGGGCTGCCGTTAGGTAGCGGGGGGCCGTTGCGTTGCGGCCGGTAGGTGCAGGCGTTGTTGCGCGCGTGGTGCTGGTGGTTCAGGTGTGCGCGGGGATTGCCTGCTGCTGCCCTGCCCGGTGAGCGAGGAGGGCTGTAGGGCGGTGTGCGAGCAGGGCAGGTGTTTGTGGCGCGGTCTGCATGGGCGCGGTGCGGGGCAGGTGCGTGCTGGGGGTAGTTGCGTGTGTTGCGTTGGGTGTTGGTTGTGTGTCGGGTGTGCGGGGGTCGGTTGCGGGCGCCCTGCGTCGGGGTTGGGGGTGGCTGCAGGGTTGTGCGTGAGCGTGTGTGGCGTTTGTGGAGAGGGCTGCTGGCGGGAGAGGGGGTGCCTACGGCCATACCACCCTGAGAACGCCCGATCTCGTCTGATCTCGGAAGCTAAGCAGGGTCGGGCCCGGTTAGACTTGGATGGGAGACCGCCTGGGAATACCGGGTGCTGTAGGCTTTTTACCGAGGGGCGCCTGCGGGAAGCCCCCCCCCTTTTGCGGCAGGGGCGTTGCGGAGGCTTGGGGGCCTTGCGCGTGAGCTGGTGCTGCTTGCGCGGGTCAGGCCGGTGGGGCGGGCGGGGCGCGGTGGCGGCCTGCTGCCCCGCAGCCTCGTTGCGGAGGGCCGAAGCGTGGCGTGGGAGCGAGCGTGGCAGCTGCCTGTTGCGAGGGCTGCCGTTAGGTAGCGGGGGGCCGTTGCGTTGCGGCCGGTAGGTGCAGGCGTTGTTGCGCGCGTGGTGCTGGTGGTTCAGGTGTGCGCGGGGATTGCCTGCTGCTGCCCTGCCCGGTGAGCGAGGAGGGCTGTAGGGCGGTGTGCGAGCAGGGTAGGTGTTTGTTGGCGCGGTCTGCATGGGCGCGGTGCGGGGCAGGTGCGTGCTGGGGGTAGTTGCGTGTGTTGCGTTGGGTGTTGGTTGTGTGTCGGGTGTGCGGGGTCGGTTGCGGGCGCCCTGCGTCGGGGTTGGGGGTGGCTGCAGGGTTGTGCGTGAGCGTGTGTGGCGTTTGTGGAGAGGGCTGCTGGCGGGAGAGGGGGTGCCTACGGCCATACCACCCTGAGAATGCCCGATCTCGTCTGATCTCGGAAGCTAAGCAGGGTCGGGCCCGGTTAGTACTTGGATGGGAGACCGCCTGGGAATACCGGGTGCTGTAGGCTTTTTACCGAGGGGCGCCTGCGGGAAGCCCCCCCCCTTTTGCGGCAGGGGCGTTGCGGAGGCTTGGGGGCCTTGCGCGTGAGCTGGTGCTGCTTGCGCGGGTCAGGCCGGTGGGGGCGGGCGGGCGCGGTGGCGGCCTGCTGCCCCGCAGCCTCGTTGCGGAGGGGCCGAAGCGTGGCGTGGGAGCGAGCGTGGCAGCTGCCTGTTGCGAGGGCTGCCGTTAGGTAGCGGGGGGCCGTTGCGTTGCGGCCGGTAGGTGCAGGCGTTGTTGCGCGCGTGGTGCTGGTGGTTCAGGTGTGCGCGGGGATTGCCTGCTGCTGCCCTGCCCGGTGAGCGAGGAGGGCTGTAGGGCGGTGTGCGAGCAGGGCAGGTGTTTGTTGGCGCGGTCTGCATGGGCGCGGTGCGGGGCAGGTGCGTGCTGGGGGTAGTTGCGTGTGTTGCGTTGGGTGTTGGTTGTGTGTCGGGTGTGCGGGGTCGGTTGCGGGCGCCCTGCGTCGGGGTTGGGGGTGGCTGCAGGGTTGTGCGTGAGCGTGTGTGGCGTTTGTGGAGAGGGCTGCTGGCGGGAGAGGGGGTGCCTACGGCCATACCACCCTGAGAACGCCCGATCTCGTCTGATCTCGGAAGCTAAGCAGGGTCGGGCCCGGTTAGTACTTGGATGGGAGACCGCCTGGGAATACCGGGTGCTGTAGGCTTTTTACCGAGGGGTGCCTGCGGGAAGCCCCCCCCCTTTTGCGGCAGGGGCGTTGCGGAGGCTTGGGGGCCTTGCGCGTGAGCTGGTGCTGCTTGCGCGGGTCAGGCCGGTGGGGCGGGCGGGGCGCGGGTGGCGGCCTGCTGCCCCGCAGCCTCGTTGCGGAGGGCCGAAGCGTGGCGTGGGAGCGAGCGTGGCAGCTGCCTGTTGCGAGGGCTGCCGTTAGGTAGCGGGGGGGCCGTTGCGTTGCGGCCGGTAGGTGCAGGCGTTGTTGCGCGCGTGGTGCTGGTGGTTCAGGTGTGCGCGGGGATTGCCTGCTGCTGCCCTGCCCGGTGAGCGAGGAGGGCTGTAGGGCGGTGTGCGAGCAGGGCAGGTGTTTGTTGGCGCGGTCTGCATGGGCGCGGTGCGGGGCAGGTGCGTGCTGGGGGTAGTTGCGTGTGTTGCGTTGGGTGTTGGTTGTGTGTCGGGTGTGCGGGCTCGGTTGCGGGCGCCCTGCGTCGGGGTTGGGGGTGGCTGCAGGGTTGTGCGTGAGCGTGTGTGGCGTTTGTGGAGAGGGCTGCTGGCGGGAGAGGGGGTGCCTACGGCCATACCACCCTGAGAACGCCCGATCTCGTCTGATCTCGGAAGCTAAGCAGGGTCGGGCCCGGTTAGTACTTGGATGGGAGACCGCCTGGGAATACCGGGTGCTGTAGGCTTTTTACCGAGGGGCGCCTGCGGGAAGCCCCCCCCCCTTTTGCGGCAGGGGCGTTGCGGAGGCTTGGGGGCCTTGCGCGTGAGCTGGTGCTGCTTGCGCGGGTCAGGCCGGTGGGGCGGGCGGGCGCGGTGGCGGCCTGCTGCCCCGCAGCCTCGTTGCGGAGGGCCGAAGCGTGGCGTGGGAGCGAGCGTGGCAGCTGCCTGTTGCGAGGGCTGCCGTTAGGTAGCGGGGGGCCGTTGCGTTGCGGCCGGTAGGTGCAGGCGTTGTTGCGCGCGTGGTGCTGGTGGTTCAGGTGTGCGCGGGGATTGCCTGCTGCTGCCCTGCCCGGTGAGCGAGGAGGGCTGTAGGGCGGTGTGCGAGCAGGGTAGGTGTTTGTTGGCGCGGTCTGCATGGGCGCGGTGCGGGGCAGGTGCGTGCTGGGGGTAGTTGCGTGTGTTGCGTTGGGTGTTGGTTGTGTGTCGGGTGTGCGGGGTCGGTTGCGGGCGCCCTGCGTCGGGGTTGGGGGGTGGCTGCAGGGTTGTGCGTGAGCGTGTGTGGCGTTTGTGGAGAGGGCTGCTGGCGGGAGAGGGGGTGCCTACGGCCATACCACCCTGAGAACGCCCGATCTCGTCTGATCTCGGAAGCTAAGCAGGGTCGGGCCCGGTTAGTACTTGGATGGGAGACCGCCTGGGAATACCGGGTGCTGTAGGCTTTTTACCGAGGGGCGCCTGCGGGAAGCCCCCCCCCTTTTGCGGCAGGGGCGTTGCGGAGGCTTGGGGGCCTTGCGCGTGAGCTGGTGCTGCTTGCGCGGGTCAGGCCGGTGGGGGCGGGCGGGCGCGGTGGCGGCCTGCTGCCCCGCAGCCTCGTTGCGGAGGGCCGAAGCGTGGCGTGGGAGCGAGCGTGGCAGCTGCCTGTTGCGAGGGCTGCCGTTAGGTAGCGGGGGGCCGCTGCGTTGCGGCCGGTAGGTGCAGGCGTTGTTGCGCGCGTGGTGCTGGTGGTTCAGGTGTGCGCGGGGATTGCCTGCTGCTGCCCTGCCCGGTGAGCGAGGAGGGCTGTAGGGCGGTGTGCGAGCAGGGCAGGTGTTTGTTGGCGCGGTCTGCATGGGCGCGGTGCGGGGCAGGTGCGTGCTGGGGGTAGTTGCGTGTGTTGCGTTGGGTGTTGGTTGTGTGTCGGGTGTGCGGGGTCGGTTGCGGGGCGCCCTGCGTCGGGGTTGGGGGTGGCTGCAGGGTTGTGCGTGAGCGTGTGTGGCGTTTGTGGAGAGGGCTGCTGGCGGGAGAGGGGGTGCCTACGGCCATACCACCCTGAGAACGCCCGATCTCGTCTGATCTCGGAAGCTAAGCAGGGTCGGGCCCGGTTAGTACTTGGATGGGAGACCGCCTGGGAATACCGGGTGCTGTAGGCTTTTTACCGAGGGGCGCCTGCGGGAAGCCCCCCCCCTTTTGCGGCAGGGGCGTTGCGGAGGCTTGGGGGCCTTGCGCGTGAGCTGGTGCTGCTTGCGCGGGTCAGGCCGGTGGGGCGGGCGGGGCGCGGTGGCGGCCTGCTGCCCCGCAGCCTCGTTGCGGAGGGCCGAAGCGTGGCGTGGGAGCGAGCGTGGCAGCTGCCTGTTGCGAGGGCTGCCGTTAGGTAGCGGGGGGCCGTTGCGTTGCGGCCGGTAGGTGCAGGTGTTGTTGCGCGCGTGGTGCTGGTGGTTCAGGTGTGCGCGGGGATTGCCTGCTGCTGCCCTGCCCGGTGAGCGAGGAGGGCTGTAGGGCGGTGTGCGAGCAGGGTAGGTGTTTGTTGGCGCGGTCTGCATGGGCGCGGTGCGGGGCAGGTGCGTGCTGGGGGTAGTTGCGTGTGTTGCGTTGGGTGTTGGTTGTGTGTCGGGTGTGCGGGGTCGGTTGCGGGCGCCCTGCGTCGGGGTTGGGGGTGGCTGCAGGGTTGTGCGTGAGCGTGTGTGGCGTTTGTGGAGAGGGCTGCTGGCGGGAGAGGGGGTGCCTACGGCCATACCACCCTGAGAACGCCCGATCTCGTCTGATCTCGGAAGCTAAGCAGGGTCGGGCCCGGTTAGTACTTGGATGGGAGACCGCCTGGGAATACCGGGTGCTGTAGGCTTTTTACCGAGGGGCGCCTGCGGGAAGCCCCCCCCCCTTTTGCGGCAGGGGCGTTGCGGAGGCTTGGGGGCCTTGCGCGTGAGCTGGTGCTGCTTGCGCGGGTCAGGCCGGTGGGGCGGGCGGGCGCGGTGGCGGCCTGCTGCCCCGCAGCCTCGTTGCGGAGGGCCGAAGCGTGGCGTGGGAGCGAGCGTGGCAGCTGCCTGTTGCGAGGGCTGCCGTTAGGTAGCGGGGGGGCCGTTGCGTTGCGGCCGGTAGGTGCAGGCGTTGTTGCGCGCGTGGTGCTGGTGGTTCAGGTGTGCGCGGGGATTGCCTGCTGCTGCCCTGCCCGGTGAGCGAGGAGGGCTGTAGGGCGGTGTGCGAGCAGGGCAGGTGTTTGTTGGCGCGGTCTGCATGGGCGCGGTGCGGGGCAGGTGCGTGCTGGGGGTAGTTGCGTGTGTTGCGTTGGGTGTTGGTTGTGTGTCGGGTGTGCGGGGTCGGTTGCGGGCGCCCTGCGTCGGGGTTGGGGGTGGCTGCAGGGTTGTGCGTGAGCGTGTGTGGCGTTTGTGGAGAGGGCTGCTGGCGGGAGAGGGGGTGCCTACGGCCATACCACCCTGAGAACGCCCGATCTCGTCTGATCTCGGAAGCTAAGCAGGGTCGGGCCCGGTTAGTACTTGGATGGGAGACCGCCTGGGAATACCGGGTGCTGTAGGCTTTTTACCGAGGGGCGCCTGCGGGAAGCCCCCCCCCTTTTGCGGCAGGGGCGTTGCGGAGGCTTGGGGGCCTTGCGCGTGAGCTGGTGCTGCTTGCGCGGGTCAGGCCGGTGGGGCGGGGCGGGCGCGGTGGCGGCCTGCTGCCCCGCAGCCTCGTTGCGGAGGGCCGAAGCGTGGCGTGGGAGCGAGCGTGGCAGCTGCCTGTTGCGAGGGCTGCCGTTAGGTAGCGGGGGGCCGTTGCGTTGCGGCCGGTAGGTGCAGGCGTTGTTGCGCGCGTGGTGCTGGTGGTTCAGGTGTGCGCGGGGATTGCCTGCTGCTGCCCTGCCCGGTGAGCGAGGAGGGCTGTAGGGCGGTGTGCGAGCAGGGCAGGTGTTTGTGGCGCGGTCTGCATGGGCGCGGTGCGGGGCAGGTGCGTGCTGGGGGTAGTTGCGTGTGTTGCGTTGGGTGTTGGTTGTGTGTCGGGTGTGCGGGGTCGGTTGCGGGCGCCCTGCGTCGGGGTTGGGGGTGGCTGCAGGGTTGTGCGTGAGCGTGTGTGGCGTTTGTGGAGAGGGCTGCTGGCGGGAGAGGGGGTGCCTACGGCCATACCACCCTGAGAACGCCCGATCTCGTCTGATCTCGGAAGCTAAGCAGGGTCGGGCCCGGTTAGTACTTGGATGGGAGACCGCCTGGGAATACCGGGTGCTGTAGGCTTTTTACCGAGGGGCGCCTGCGGGAAGCCCCCCCCCTTTTGCGGCAGGGGCGTTGCGGAGGCTTGGGGGCCTTGCGCGTGAGCTGGTGCTGCTTGCGCGGGTCAGGCCGGTGGGGCGGGCGGGCGCGGTGGCGGCCTGCTGCCCCGCAGCCTCGTTGCGGAGGGCCGAAGCGTGGCGTGGGAGCGAGCGTGGCAGCTGCCTGTTGCGAGGGCTGCCGTTAGGTAGCGGGGGGCCGTTGCGTTGCGGCCGGTAGGTGCAGGCGTTGTTGCGCGCGTGGTGCTGGTGGTTCAGGTGTGCGCGGGGATTGCCTGCTGCTGCCCTGCCCGGTGAGCGAGGAGGGCTGTAGGGCGGTGTGCGAGCAGGGCAGGTGTTTGTTGGCGCGGTCTGCATGGGCGCGGTGCGGGGCAGGTGCGTGCTGGGGGTAGTTGCGTGTGTTGCGTTGGGTGTTGGTTGTGTGTCGGGTGTGCGGGGTCGGTTGCGGGCGCCCTGCGTCGGGGTTGGGGGTGGCTGCAGGGTTGTGCGTGAGCGTGTGTGGCGTTTGTGGAGAGGGCTGCTGGCGGGAGAGGGGGTGCCTACGGCCATACCACCCTGAGAACGCCCGATCTCGTCTGATCTCGGAAGCTAAGCAGGGTCGGGCCCGGTTAGTACTTGGATGGGAGACCGCCTGGGAATACCGGGTGCTGTAGGCTTTTTACCGAGGGGCGCCTGCGGGAAGCCCCCCCCCTTTTGCGGCAGGGGCGTTGCGGAGGCTTGGGGGGCCTTGCGCGTGAGCTGGTGCTGCTTGCGCGGGTCAGGCCGGTGGGGCGGGCGGGCGCGGTGGCGGCCTGCTGCCCCGCAGCCTCGTTGCGGAGGGCCGAAGCGTGGCGTGGGAGCGAGCGTGGCAGCTGCCTGTTGCGAGGGCTGCCGTTAGGTAGCGGGGGTCCGTTGCGTTGCGGCCGGTAGGTGCAGGCGTTGTTGCGCGCGTGGTGCTGGTGGTTCAGGTGTGCGCGGGGATTGCCTGCTGCTGCCCTGCCTGGTGAGCGAGGAGGGCTGTAGGGCGGTGTGCGAGCAGGGTAGGTGTTTGTTGGCGCGGTCTGCATGGGGCGCGGTGCGGGGCAGGTGCGTGCTGGGGGTAGTTGCGTGTGTTGCGTTGGGTGTTGGTTGTGTGTCGGGTGTGCGGGCTCGGTTGCGGGCGCCCTGCGTCGGGGTTGGGGGTGGCTGCAGGGTTGTGCGTGAGCGTGTGTGGCGTTTGTGGAGAGGGCTGCTGGCGGGAGAGGGGGTGCCTACGGCCATACCACCCTGAGAACGCCCGATCTCGTCTGATCTCGGAAGCTAAGCAGGGTCGGGCCCGGTTAGTACTTGGATGGGAGACCGCCTGGGAATACCGGGTGCTGTAGGCTTTTTACCGAGGGGCGCCTGCGGGAAGCCCCCCCCCTTTTGCGGCAGGGGCGTTGCGGAGGCTTGGGGGCCTTGCGCGTGAGCTGGTGCTGCTTGCGCGGGTCAGGCCGGTGGGGCGGGCGGGCGCGGGTGGCGGCCTGCTGCCCCGCAGCCTCGTTGCGGAGGGCCGAAGCGTGGCGTGGGAGCGAGCGTGGCAGCTGCCTGTTGCGAGGGCTGCCGTTAGGTAGCGGGGGGCCGTTGCGTTGCGGCCGGTAGGTGCAGGCGTTGTTGCGCGCGTGGTGCTGGTGGTTCAGGTGTGCGCGGGGATTGCCTGCTGCTGCCCTGCCCGGTGAGCGAGGAGGGCTGTAGGGCGGTGTGCGAGCAGGGCAGGTGTTTGTGGCGCGGTCTGCATGGGCGCGGTGCGGGGCAGGTGCGTGCTGGGGGTAGTTGCGTGTGTTGCGTTGGGTGTTGGTTGTGTGTCGGGTGTGCGGGGTCGGTTGCGGGCGCCCTGCGTCGGGGTTGGGGGTGGCTGCAGGGTTGTGCGTGAGCGTGTGTGGCGTTTGTGGAGAGGGCTGCTGGCGGGAGAGGGGGTGCCTACGGCCATACCACCCTGAGAACGCCCGATCTCGTCTGATCTCGGAAGCTAAGCAGGGTCGGGCCCGGTTAGTACTTGGATGGGAGACCGCCTGGGAATACCGGGTGCTGTAGGCTTTTTACCGAGGGGCGCCTGCGGGAAGCCCCCCCCCTTTTGCGGCAGGGGCGTTGCGGAGGCTTGGGGGCCTTGCGCGTGAGCTGGTGCTGCTTGCGCGGGTCAGGCCGGTGGGGCGGGCGGGGCGCGGTGGCGGCCTGCTGCCCCGCAGCCTTGTTGCGGAGGGCCGAAGCGTGGCGTGGGAGCGAGCGTGGCAGCTGCCTGTTGCGAGGGCTGCCGTTAGGTAGCGGGGGGCCGTTGCGTTGCGGCCGGTAGGTGCAGGCGTTGTTGCGCGCGTGGTGCTGGTGGTTCAGGTGTGCGCGGGGATTGCCTGCTGCTGCCCTGCCCGGTGAGCGAGGAGGGCTGTAGGGCGGTGTGCGAGCAGGGTAGGTGTTTGTTGGCGCGGTCTCATGGGCGCGGTGCGGGGCAGGTGCGTGCTGGGGGTAGTTGCGTGTGTTGCGTTGGGTGTTGGTTGTGTGTCAGGTGTGCGGGCTCGGTTGCGGGCGCCCTGCGTCGGGGTTGGGGGTGGCTGCAGGGTTGTGCGTGAGCGTGTGTGGCGTTTGTGGAGAGGGCTGCTGGCGGGAGAGGGGGTGCCTACGGCCATACCACCCTGAGAACGCCCGATCTCGTCTGATCTCGGAAGCTAAGCAGGGTCGGGCCCGGTTAGTACTTGGATGGGAGACCGCCTGGGAATACCGGGTGCTGTAGGCTTTTTACCGAGGGGCGCCTGCGGGAAGCCCCCCCCCTTTTGCGGCAGGGGCGTTGCGGAGGCTTGGGGGCCTTGCGCGTGAGCTGGTACTGCTTGCGCGGGTCAGGCCGGTGGGGCGGGCGGGCGCGGTGGCGGCCTGCTGCCCCGCAGCCTCGTTGCGGAGGGCCGAAGCGTGGCGTGGGAGCGAGCGTGGCAGCTGCCTGTTGCGAGGGCTGCCGTTAGGTAGCGGGGGGCCGTTGCGTTGCGGCCGGTAGGTGCAGGCGTTGTTGCGCGCGTGGTGCTGGTGGTTCAGGTGTGCGCGGGGATTGCCTGCTGCTGCCCTGCCCGGTGAGCGAGGAGGGCTGTAGGGCGGTGTGCGAGCAGGGCAGGTGTTTGTGGCGCGGTCTGCATGGGCGCGGTGCGGGGCAGGTGCGTGCTGGGGGTAGTTGCGTGTGTTGCGTTGGGTGTTGGTTGTGTGTCGGGTGTGCGGGGTCGGTTGCGGGCGCCCTGCGTCGGGGTTGGGGGTGGCTGCAGGGTTGTGCGTGAGCGTGTGTGGCGTTTGTGGAGAGGGCTGCTGGCGGGAGAGGGGGTGCCTACGGCCATACCACCCTGAGAACGCCCGATCTCGTCTGATCTCGGAAGCTAAGCAGGGTCGGGCCCGGTTAGTACTTGGATGGGAGACCGCCTGGGAATACCGGGTGCTGTAGGCTTTTTACCGAGGGGCGCCTGCGGGAAGCCCCCCCCCTTTTGCGGCAGGGGCGTTGCGGAGGCTTGGGGGCCTTGCGCGTGAGCTGGTGCTGCTTGCGCGGGTCAGGCCGGTGGGGCGGGCGGGCGCGGGTGGCGGCCTGCTGCCCCGCATCCTCGTTGCGGAGGGCCGAAGCGTGGCGTGGGAGCGAGCGTGGCAGCTGCCTGTTGCGAGGGCTGCCGTTAGGTAGCGGGGGGCCGTTGCGTTGCGGCCGGTAGGTGCAGGCGTTGTTGCGCGCGTGGTGCTGGTGGTTCAGGTGTGCGCGGGGATTGCCTGCTGCTGCCCTGCCCGGTGAGCGAGGAGGGCTGTAGGGCGGTGTGCGAGCAGGGTAGGTGTTTGTTGGCGCGGTCTGCATGGGCGCGGTGCGGGGCAGGTGCGTGCTGGGGGTAGTTGCGTGTGTTGCGTTGGGTGTTGGTTGTGTGTCGGGTGTGCGGGGTCGGTTGCGGGCGCCCTGCGTCGGGGTTGGGGGTGGCTGCAGGGTTGTGCGTGAGCGTGTGTGGCGTTTGTGGAGAGGGCTGCTGGCGGGAGAGGGGGTGCCTACGGCCATACCACCCTGAGAACGCCCGATCTTGTCTGATCTCGGAAGCTAAGCAGGGTCGGGCCCGGTTAGTACTTGGATGGGAGACCGCCTGGGAATACCGGGTGCTGTAGGCTTTTTACCGAGGGGCGCCTGCGGGAAGCCCCCCCCCTTTTGCGGCAGGGGCGTTGCGGAGGCTTGGGGGCCTTGCGCGTGAGCTGGTGCTGCTTGCGCGGGTCAGGCCGGTGGGGCGGGCGGGCGTGGTGGCGGCCTGCTGCCCCGCAGCCTCGTTGCGGAGGGCCGAAGCGTGGCGTGGGAGCGAGCGTGGCAGCTGCCTGTTGCGAGGGCTGCCGTTAGGTAGCGGGGGGCCGCTGCGTTGCGGCCGGTAGGTGCAGGCGTTGTTGCGCGCGTGGTGCTGGTGGTTCAGGTGTGCGCGGGGATTGCCTGCTGCTGCCCTGCCCGGTGAGCGAGGAGGGCTGTAGGGCGGTGTGCGAGCAGGGCAGGTGTTTGTGGCGCGGTCTGCATGGGCGCGGTGCGGGGCAGGTGCGTGCTGGGGGTAGTTGCGTGTGTTGCGTTGGGTGTTGGTTGTGTGTCGGGTGTGCGGGGTCGGTTGCGGGCGCCCTGCGTCGGGGTTGGGGGTGGCTGCAGGGTTGTGCGTGAGCGTGTGTGGCGTTTGTGGAGAGGGCTGCTGGCAGGAGAGGGGGTGCCTACGGCCATACCACCCTGAGAACGCCCGATCTCGTCTGATCTCGGAAGCTAAGCAGGGTCGGGCCCGGTTAGTACTTGGATGGGAGACCGCCTGGGAATACCGGGTGCTGTAGGCTTTTTACCGAGGGGCGCCTGCGGGAAGCCCCCCCCCTTTTGCGGCAGGGGCGTTGCGGAGGCTTGGGGGCCTTGCGCGTGAGCTGGTGCTGCTTGCGCGGGTCAGGCCGGTGGGGCGGGCGGGCGCGGGTGGCGGCCTGCTGCCCCGCAGCCTCGTTGCGGAGGGCCGAAGCGTGGCGTGGGAGCGAGCGTGGCAGCTGCCTGTTGCGAGGGCTGCCGTTAGGTAGCGGGGGGCCGCTGCGTTGCGGCCGGTAGGTGCAGGCGTTGTTGCGCGCGTGGTGCTGGTGGTTCAGGTGTGCGCGGGGATTGCCTGCTGCTGCCCTGCCCGGTGAGCGAGGAGGGCTGTAGGGCAATGTGCGAGCAGGGTAGGTGTTTGTTGGCGCGGTCTGCATGGGCGCGGTGCGGGGCAGGTGCGTGCTGGGGGTAGTTGCGTGTGTTGCGTTGGGTGTTGGTTGTGTGTCGGGTGTGCGGGGTCGGTTGCGGGCGCCCTGCGTCGGGGTTGGGGGTGGCTGCAGGGTTGTGCGTGAGCGTGTGTGGCGTTTGTGGAGAGGGCTGCTGGCGGGAGAGGGGGTGCCTACGGCCATACCACCCTGAGAATGCCCGATCTCGTCTGATCTCGGAAGCTAAGCAGGGTCGGGCCCGGTTAGTACTTGGATGGGAGACCGCCTGGGAATACCGGGTGCTGTAGGCTTTTTACCGAGGGGCGCCTGCGGGAAGCCCCCCCCCCTTTTGCGGCAGGGGCGTTGCGGAGGCTTGGGGGCCTTGCGCGTGAGCTGGTGCTGCTTGCGCGGGTCAGGCCGGTGGGGGCGGGCGGGCGCGGTGGCGGCCTGCTGCCCCGCAGCCTCGTTGCGGAGGGCCGAAGCGTGGCGTGGGAGCGAGCGTGGCAGCTGCCTGTTGCGAGGGCTGCCGTTAGGTAGCGGGGGGCCGTTGCGTTGCGGCCGGTAGGTGCAGGCGTTGTTGCGCGCGTGGTGCTGGTGGTTCAGGTGTGCGCGGGGATTGCCTGCTGCTGCCCTGCCCGGTGAGCGAGGAGGGCTGTAGGGCGGTGTGCGAGCAGGGCAGGTGTTTGTTGGCGCGGTCTGCATGGGCGTGGTGCGGGGCAGGTGCGTGCTGGGGGTAGTTGCGTGTGTTGCGTTGGGTGTTGGTTGTGTGTCGGGTGTGCGGGGTCGGTTGCGGGCGCCCTGCGTCGGGGTTGGGGGTGGCTGCAGGGTTGTGCGTGAGCGTGTGTGGCGTTTGTGGAGAGGGCTGCTGGCGGGAGAAGGGGTGCCTACGGCCATACCACCCTGAGAACGCCCGATCTCGTCTGATCTCGGAAGCTAAGCAGGGTCGGGCCCGGTTAGTACTTGGATGGGAGACCGCCTGGGAATACCGGGTGCTGTAGGCTTTTTACCGAGGGGCGCCTGCGGGAAGCCCCCCCCCTTTTGCGGCAGGGGCGTTGCGGAGGCTTGGGGGCCTTGCGCGTGAGCTGGTGCTGCTTGCGCGGGTCAGGCCGGTGGGGCGGGCGGGCGCGGTGGCGGCCTGCTGCCCCGCAGCCTCGTTGCGGAGGGCCGAAGCGTGGCGTGGGAGCGAGCGTGGCAGCTGCCTGTTGCGAGGGCTGCCGTTAGGTAGCGGGGGGCCGTTGCGTTGCGGCCGGTAGGTGCAGGCGTTGTTGCGCGCGTGGTGCTGGTGGTTCAGGTGTGCGCGGGGATTGCCTGCTGCTGCCCTGCCCGGTGAGCGAGGAGGGCTGTAGGGCGGTGTGCGAGCAGGGCAGGTGTTTGTTGGCGCGGTCTGCATGGGCGCGGTGCGGGGCAGGTGCGTGCTGGGGGTAGTTGCGTGTGTTGCGTTGGGTGTTGGTTGTGTGTCGGGTGTGCGGGGTCGGTTGCGGGCGCCCTGCGTCGGGGTTGGGGGTGGCTGCAGGGTTGTGCGTGAGCGTGTGTGGCGTTTGTGGAGAGGGCTGCTGGCGGGAGAGGGGGTGCCTACGGCCATACCACCCTGAGAACGCCCGATCTCGTCTGATCTCGGAAGCTAAGCAGGGTCGGGCCCGGTTAGTACTTGGATGGGAGACCGCCTGGGAATACCGGGTGCTGTAGGCTTTTTACCGAGGGGCGCCTGCGGGAAGCCCCCCCCCTTTTGCGGCAGGGGCGTTGCGGAGGCTTGGGGGCCTTGCGCGTGAGCTGGTGCTGCTTGCGCGGGTCAGGCCGGTGGGGCGGGCGGGGCGCGGTGGCGGCCTGCTGCCCCGCAGCCTCGTTGCGGAGGGCCGAAGCGTGGCGTGGGAGCGAGCGTGGCAGCTGCCTGTTGCGAGGGCTGCCGTTAGGTAGCGGGGGGCCGTTGCGTTGCGGCCGGTAGGTGCAGGCGTTGTTGCGCGCGTGGTGCTGGTGGTTCAGGTGTGCGCGGGGATTGCCTGCTGCTGCCCTGCCCGGTGAGCGAGGAGGGCTGTAGGGCGGTGTGCGAGCAGGGTAGGTGTTTGTTGGCGCGGTCTGCATGGGCGCGGTGCGGGGCAGGTGCGTGCTGGGGGTAGTTGCGTGTGTTGCGTTGGGTGTTGGTTGTGTGTCGGGTGTGCGGGGTCGGTTGCGGGCGCCCTGCGTCGGGGTTGGGGGTGGCTGCAGGGTTGTGCGTGAGCGTGTGTGGCGTTTGTGGAGAGGGCTGCTGGCGGGAGAGGGGGTGCCTACGGCCATACCACCCTGAGAACGCCCGATCTCGTCTGATCTCGGAAGCTAAGCAGGGTCGGGCCCGGTTAGTACTTGGATGGGAGACCGCCTGGGAATACCGGGTGCTGTAGGCTTTTTACCGAGGGGCGCCTGCGGGAAGCCCCCCCCCTTTTGCGGCAGGGGCGTTGCGGAGGCTTGGGGGCCTTGCGCGTGAGCTGGTGCTGCTTGCGCGGGTCAGGCCGGTGGGGCGGGGCGGGCGCGGTGGCGGCCTGCTGCCCCGCAGCCTCGTTGCGGAGGGCCGAAGCGTGGCGTGGGAGCGAGCGTGGCAGCTGCCTGTTGCGAGGGCTGCCGTTAGGTAGCGGGGGGCCGTTGCGTTGCGGCCGGTAGGTGCAGGCGTTGTTGCGCGCGTGGTGCTGGTGGTTCAGGTGTGCGCGGGGATTGCCTGCTGCTGCCCTGCCCGGTGAGCGAGGAGGGCTGTAGGGCGGTGTGCGAGCAGGGCAGGTGTTTGTTGGCGCGGTCTGCATGGGCGCGGTGCGGGGCAGGTGCGTGCTGGGGGTAGTTGCGTGTGTTGCGTTGGGTGTTGGTTGTGTGTCGGGTGTGCGGGGTCGGTTGCGGGCGCCCTGCGTCGGGGTTGGGGGTGGCTGCAGGGTTGTGCGTGAGCGTGTGTGGCGTTTGTGGAGAGGGCTGCTGGCGGGAGAGGGGGTGCCTACGGCCATACCACCCTGAGAACGCCCGATCTCGTCTGATCTCGGAAGCTAAGCAGGGTCGGGCCCGGTTAGTACTTGGATGGGAGACCGCCTGGGAATACCGGGTGCTGTAGGCTTTTTACCGAGGGGTGCCTGCGGGAAGCCCCCCCCCTTTTGCGGCAGGGGCGTTGCGGAGGCTTGGGGGCCTTGCGCGTGAGCTGGTGCTGCTTGCGCGGGTCAGGCCGGTGGGGCGGGCGGGCGCGGTGGCGGCCTGCTGCCCCGCAGCCTCGTTGCGGAGGGCCGAAGCGTGGCGTGGGAGCGAGCGTGGCAGCTGCCTGTTGCGAGGGCTGCCGTTAGGTAGCGGGGGGGCCGTTGCGTTGCGGCCGGTAGGTGCAGGCGTTGTTGCGCGCGTGGTGCTGGTGGTTCAGGTGTGCGCGGGGATTGCCTGCTGCTGCCCTGCCCGGTGAGCGAGGAGGGCTGTAGGGCGGTGTGCGAGCAGGGCAGGTGTTTGTTGGCGCGGTCTGCATGGGCGCGGTGCGGGGCAGGTGCGTGCTGGGGGTAGTTGCGTGTGTTGCGTTGGGTGTTGGTTGTGTGTCGGGTGTGCGGGGTCGGTTGCGGGCGCCCTGCGTCGGGGTTGGGGGTGGCTGCAGGGTTGTGCGTGAGCGTGTGTGGCGTTTGTGGAGAGGGCTGCTGGCGGGAGAGGGGGTGCCTACGGCCATACCACCCTGAGAACGCCCGATCTCGTCTGATCTCGGAAGCTAAGCAGGGTCGGGCCCGGTTAGTACTTGGATGGGAGACCGCCTGGGAATACCGGGTGCTGTAGGCTTTTTACCGAGGGGCGCCTGCGGGAAGCCCCCCCCCTTTTGCGGCAGGGGCGTTGCGGAGGCTTGGGGGCCTTGCGCGTGAGCTGGTGCTGCTTGCGCGGGTCAGGCCGGTGGGGCGGGCGGGCGCGGTGGCGGCCTGCTGCCCCGCAGCCTCGTTGCGGAGGGCCGAAGCGTGGCGTGGGAGCGAGCGTGGCAGCTGCCTGTTGCGAGGGCTGCCGTTAGGTAGCGGGGGGCCGTTGCGTTGCGGCCGGTAGGTGCAGGCGTTGTTGCGCGCGTGGTGCTGGTGGTTCAGGTGTGCGCGGGGATTGCCTGCTGCTGCCCTGCCCGGTGAGCGAGGAGGGCTGTAGGGCGGTGTGCGAGCAGGGTAGGTGTTTGTTGGCGCGGTCTGCATGGGCGCGGTGCGGGGCAGGTGCGTGCTGGGGGTAGTTGCGTGTGTTGCGTTGGGTGTTGGTTGTGTGTCGGGTGTGCGGGGTCGGTTGCGGGCGCCCTGCGTCGGGGTTGGGGGTGGCTGCAGGGTTGTGCGTGAGCGTGTGTGGCGTTTGTGGAGAGGGCTGCTGGCGGGAGAGGGGGTGCCTACGGCCATACCACCCTGAGAACGCCCGATCTCGTCTGATCTCGGAAGCTAAGCAGGGTCGGGCCCGGTTAGTACTTGGATGGGAGACCGCCTGGGAATACCGGGTGCTGTAGGCTTTTTACCGAGGGGCGCCTGCGGGAAGCCCCCCCCCTTTTGCGGCAGGGGCGTTGCGGAGGCTTGGGGGCCTTGCGCGTGAGCTGGTGCTGCTTGCGCGGGTCAGGCCGGTGGGGCGGGCGGGCGCGGGTGGCGGCCTGCTGCCCCGCAGCCTCGTTGCGGAGGGCCGAAGCGTGGCGTGGGAGCGAGCGTGGCAGCTGCCTGTTGCGAGGGCTGCCGTTAGGTAGCGGGGGGGCCGCTGCGTTGCGGCCGGTAGGTGCAGGCGTTGTTGCGCGCGTGGTGCTGGTGGTTCAGGTGTGCGCGGGGATTGCCTGCTGCTGCCCTGCCCGGTGAGCGAGGAGGGCTGTAGGGCGGTGTGCGAGCAGGGTAGGTGTTTGTTGGCGCGGTCTGCATGGGCGCGGTGCGGGGCAGGTGCGTGCTGGGGGTAGTTGCGTGTGTTGCGTTGGGTGTTGGTTGTGTGTCGGGTGTGCGGGGTCGGTTGCGGGCGCCCTGCGTCGGGGTTGGGGGTGGCTGCAGGGTTGTGCGTGAGCGTGTGTGGCGTTTGTGGAGAGGGCTGCTGGCGGGAGAGGGGGTGCCTACGGCCATACCACCCTGAGAACGCCCGATCTCGTCTGATCTCGGAAGCTAAGCAGGGTCGGGCCCGGTTAGTACTTGGATGGGAGACCGCCTGGGAATACCGGGTGCTGTAGGCTTTTTACCGAGGGGCGCCTGCGGGAAGCCCCCCCCCCTTTTGCGGCAGGGGCGTTGCGGAGGCTTGGGGGCCTTGCGCGTGAGCTGGTGCTGCTTGCGCGGGTCAGGCCGGTGGGGCGGGCGGGGCGCGGTGGCGGCCTGCTGCCCCGCAGCCTCGTTGCGGAGGGCCGAAGCGTGGCGTGGGAGCGAGCGTGGCAGCTGCCTGTTGCGAGGGCTGCCGTTAGGTAGCGGGGGGGCCGTTGCGTTGCGGCCGGTAGGTGCAGGCGTTGTTGCGCGCGTGGTGCTGGTGGTTCAGGTGTGCGCGGGGATTGCCTGCTGCTGCCCTGCCCGGTGAGCGAGGAGGGCTGTAGGGCGGTGTGCGAGCAGGGTAGGTGTTTGTTGGCGCGGTCTGCATGGGCGCGGTGCGGGGCAGGTGCGTGCTGGGGGTAGTTGCGTGTGTTGCGTTGGGTGTTGGTTGTGTGTCGGGTGTGCGGGGTCGGTTGCGGGCGCCCTGCGTCGGGGTTGGGGGTGGCTGCAGGGTTGTGCGTGAGCGTGTGTGGCGTTTGTGGAGAGGGCTGCTGGGGGGAGAGGGGGTGCCTACGGCCATACCACCCTGAGAACGCCCGATCTCGTCTGATCTCGGAAGCTAAGCAGGGTCGGGCCCGGTTAGTACTTGGATGGGAGACCGCCTGGGAATACCGGGTGCTGTAGGCTTTTTACCGAGGGGCGCCTGCGGGAAGCCCCCCCCCTTTTGCGGCAGGGGCGTTGCGGAGGCTTGGGGGCCTTGCGCGTGAGCTGGTGCTGCTTGCGCGGGTCAGGCCGGTGGGGGCGGGCGGGCGCGGTGGCGGCCTGCTGCCCCGCAGCCTCGTTGCGGAGGGCCGAAGCGTGGCGTGGGAGCGAGCGTGGCAGCTGCCTGTTGCGAGGGCTGCCGTTAGGTAGCGGGGGGCCGCTGCGTTGCGGCCGGTAGGTGCAGGCGTTGTTGCGCGCGTGGTGCTGGTGGTTCAGGTGTGCGCGGGGATTGCCTGCTGCTGCCCTGCCCGGTGAGCGAGGAGGGCTGTAGGGCGGTGTGCGAGCAGGGTAGGTGTTTGTTGGCGCGGTCTGCATGGGCGCGGTGCGGGGCAGGTGCGTGCTGGGGGTAGTTGCGTGTGTTGCGTTGGGTGTTGGTTGTGTGTCGGGTGTGCGGGGTCGGTTGCGGGCGCCCTGCGTCGGGGTTGGGGGTGGCTGCAGGGTTGTGCGTGAGCGTGTGTGGCGTTTGTGGAGAGGGCTGCTGGCGGGAGAGGGGGTGCCTACGGCCATACCACCCTGAGAACGCCCGATCTCGTCTGATCTCGGAAGCTAAGCAGGGTCGGGCCCGGTTAGTACTTGGATGGGAGACCGCCTGGGAATACCGGGTGCTGTAGGCTTTTTACCGAGGGGCGCCTGCGGGAAGCCCCCCCCCTTTTGCGGCAGGGGCGTTGCGGAGGCTTGGGGGCCTTGCGCGTGAGCTGGTGCTGCTTGCGCGGGTCAGGCCGGTGGGGCGGGCGGGCGCGGTGGCGGCCTGCTGCCCCGCAGCCTCGTTGCGGAGGGCCGAAGCGTGGCGTGGGAGCGAGCGTGGCAGCTGCCTGTTGCGAGGGCTGCCGTTAGGTAGCGGGGGGCCGTTGCGTTGCGGCCGGTAGGTGCAGGCGTTGTTGCGCGCGTGGTGCTGGTGGTTCAGGTGTGCGCGGGGATTGCCTGCTGCTGCCCTGCCCGGTGAGCGAGGAGGGCTGTAGGGCGGTGTGCGAGCAGGGTAGGTGTTTGTTGGCGCGGTCTGCATGGGCGCGGTGCGGGGCAGGTGCGTGCTGGGGGTAGTTGCGTGTGTTGCGTTGGGTGTTGGTTGTGTGTCGGGTGTGCGGGGTCGGTTGCGGGCGCCCTGCGTCGGGGTTGGGGGTGGCTGCAGGGTTGTGCGTGAGCGTGTGTGGCGTTTGTGGAGAGGGCTGCTGGCGGGAGAGGGGGTGCCTACGGCCATACCACCCTGAGAACGCCCGATCTCGTCTGATCTCGGAAGCTAAGCAGGGTCGGGCCCGGTTAGTACTTGGATGGGAGACCGCCTGGGAATACCGGGTGCTGTAGGCTTTTTACCGAGGGGCGCCTGCGGGAAGCCCCCCCCCTTTTGCGGCAGGGGCGTTGCGGAGGCTTGGGGGCCTTGCGCGTGAGCTGGTGCTGCTTGCGCGGGTCAGGCCGGTGGGGGCGGGCGGGGCGCGGTGGCGGCCTGCTGCCCCGCAGCCTCGTTGCGGAGGGCCGAAGCGTGGCGTGGGAGCGAGCGTGGCAGCTGCCTGTTGCGAGGGCTGCCGTTAGGTAGCGGGGGGCCGTTGCGTTGCGGCCGGTAGGTGCAGGCGTTGTTGCGCGCGTGGTGCTGGTGGTTCAGGTGTGCGCGGGGATTGCCTGCTGCTGCCCTGCCCGGTGAGCGAGGAGGGCTGTAGGGCGGTGTGCGAGCAGGGCAGGTGTTTGTGGCGCGGTCTGCATGGGCGCGGTGCGGGGCAGGTGCGTGCTGGGGGTAGTTGCGTGTGTTGCGTTGGGTGTTGGTTGTGTGTCGGGTGTGCGGGGGTCGGTTGCGGGCGCCCTGCGTCGGGGTTGGGGGTGGCTGCAGGGTTGTGCGTGAGCGTGTGTGGCGTTTGTGGAGAGGGCTGCTGGCGGGAGAGGGGGTGCCTACGGCCATACCACCCTGAGAACGCCCGATCTCGTCTGATCTCGGAAGCTAAGCAGGGTCGGGCCCGGTTAGTACTTGGATGGGAGACCGCCTGGGAATACCGGGTGCTGTAGGCTTTTTACCGAGGGGCGCCTGCGGGAAGCCCCCCCCCTTTTGCGGCAGGGGCGTTGCGGAGGCTTGGGGGCCTTGCGCGTGAGCTGGTGCTGCTTGCGCGGGTCAGGCCGGTGGGGCGGGCGGGCGCGGTGGCGGCCTGCTGCCCCGCAGCCTCGTTGCGGAGGGCCGAAGCGTGGCGTGGGAGCGAGCGTGGCAGCTGCCTGTTGCGAGGGCTGCCGTTAGGTAGCGGGGGGGCCGTTGCGTTGCGGCCGGTAGGTGCAGGCGTTGTTGCGCGCGTGGTGCTGGTGGTTCAGGTGTGCGCGGGGATTGCCTGCTGCTGCCCTGCCCGGTGAGCGAGGAGGGCTGTAGGGCGGTGTGCGAGCAGGGCAGGTGTTTGTTGGCGCGGTCTGCATGGGCGCGGTGCGGGGCAGGTGCGTGCTGGGGGTAGTTGCGTGTGTTGCGTTGGGTGTTGGTTGTGTGTCGGGTGTGCGGGGTCGGTTGCGGGCGCCCTGCGTCGGGGTTGGGGGTGGCTGCAGGGTTGTGCGTGAGCGTGTGTGGCGTTTGTGGAGAGGGCTGCTGGCGGGAGAGGGGGTGCCTACGGCCATACCACCCTGAGAACGCCCGATCTCGTCTGATCTCGGAAGCTAAGCAGGGTCGGGCCCGGTTAGTACTTGGATGGGAGACCGCCTGGGAATACCGGGTGCTGTAGGCTTTTTACCGAGGGGCGCCTGCGGGAAGCCCCCCCCCTTTTGCGGCAGGGGCGTTGCGGAGGCTTGTGGGCCTTGCGCGTGAGCTGGTGCTGCTTGCGCGGGTCAGGCCGGTGGGGCGGGCGGGCGCGGTGGCGGCCTGCTGCCCCGCAGCCTCGTTGCGGAGGGCCGAAGCGTGGCGTGGGAGCGAGCGTGGCAGCTGCCTGTTGCGAGGGCTGCCGTTAGGTAGCGGGGGTCCGTTGCGTTGCGGCCGGTAGGTGCAGGCGTTGTTGCGCGCGTGGTGCTGGTGGTTCAGGTGTGCGCGGGGATTGCCTGCTGCTGCCCTGCCTGGTGAGCGAGGAGGGCTGTAGGGCGGTGTGCGAGCAGGGTAGGTGTTTGTTGGCGCGGTCTGCATGGGCGCGGTGCGGGGCAGGTGCGTGCTGGGGGTAGTTGCGTGTGTTGCGTTGGGTGTTGGTTGTGTGTCGGGTGTGCGGGCTCGGTTGCGGGCGCCCTGCGTCGGGGTTGGGGGTGGCTGCAGGGTTGTGCGTGAGCGTGTGTGGCGTTTGTGGAGAGGGCTGCTGGCGGGAGAGGGGGTGCCTACGGCCATACCACCCTGAGAACGCCCGATCTCGTCTGATCTCGGAAGCTAAGCAGGGTCGGGCCCGGTTAGTACTTGGATGGGAGACCGCCTGGGAATACCGGGTGCTGTAGGCTTTTTACCGAGGGGCGCCTGCGGGAAGCCCCCCCCCCTTTTGCGGCAGGGGCGTTGCGGAGGCTTGGGGGCCTTGCGCGTGAGCTGGTGCTGCTTGCGCGGGTCAGGCCGGTGGGGCGGGCGGGCGCGGTGGCGGCCTGCTGCCCCGCAGCCTCGTTGCGGAGGGCCGAAGCGTGGCGTGGGAGCGAGCGTGGCAGCTGCCTGTTGCGAGGGCTGCCGTTAGGTAGCGGGGGGCCGTTGCGTTGCGGCCGGTAGGTGCAGGCGTTGTTGCGCGCGTGGTGCTGGTGGTTCAGGTGTGCGCGGGGATTGCCTGCTGCTGCCCTGCCCGGTGAGCGAGGAGGGCTGTAGGGCGGTGTGCGAGCAGGGCAGGTGTTTGTGGCGCGGTCTGCATGGGCGCGGTGCGGGGCAGGTGCGTGCTGGGGGTAGTTGCGTGTGTTGCGTTGGGTGTTGGTTGTGTGTCGGGTGTGCGGGGTCGGTTGCGGGCGCCCTGCGTCGGGGTTGGGGGTGGCTGCAGGGTTGTGCGTGAGCGTGTGTGGCGTTTGTGGAGAGGGCTGCTGGCGGGAGAGGGGGTGCCTACGGCCATACCACCCTGAGAACGCCCGATCTCGTCTGATCTCGGAAGCTAAGCAGGGTCGGGCCCGGTTAGTACTTGGATGGGAGACCGCCTGGGAATACCGGGTGCTGTAGGCTTTTTACCGAGGGGCGCCTGCGGGAAGCCCCCCCCCTTTTGCGGCAGGGGCGTTGCGGAGGCTTGGGGGCCTTGCGCGTGAGCTGGTGCTGCTTGCGCGGGTCAGGCCGGTGGGGCGGGCGGGCGCGGTGGCGGCCTGCTGCCCCGCAGCCTTGTTGCGGAGGGCCGAAGCGTGGCGTGGGAGCGAGCGTGGCAGCTGCCTGTTGCGAGGGCTGCCGTTAGGTAGCGGGGGGCCGTTGCGTTGCGGCCGGTAGGTGCAGGCGTTGTTGCGCGCGTGGTGCTGGTGGTTCAGGTGTGCGCGGGGATTGCCTGCTGCTGCCCTGCCCGGTGAGCGAGGAGGGCTGTAGGGCGGTGTGCGAGCAGGGTAGGTGTTTGTTGGCGCGGTCTCATGGGCGCGGTGCGGGGCAGGTGCGTGCTGGGGGTAGTTGCGTGTGTTGCGTTGGGTGTTGGTTGTGTGTCAGGTGTGCGGGCTCGGTTGCGGGCGCCCTGCGTCGGGGTTGGGGGTGGCTGCAGGGTTGTGCGTGAGCGTGTGTGGCGTTTGTGGAGAGGGCTGCTGGCGGGAGAGGGGGTGCCTACGGCCATACCACCCTGAGAACGCCCGATCTCGTCTGATCTCGGAAGCTAAGCAGGGTCGGGCCCGGTTAGTACTTGGATGGGAGACCGCCTGGGAATACCGGGTGCTGTAGGCTTTTTACCGAGGGGCGCCTGCGGGAAGCCCCCCCCCCTTTTGCGGCAGGGGCGTTGCGGAGGCTTGGGGGCCTTGCGCGTGAGCTGGTACTGCTTGCGCGGGTCAGGCCGGTGGGGCGGGCGGGCGCGGTGGCGGCCTGCTGCCCCGCAGCCTCGTTGCGGAGGGCCGAAGCGTGGCGTGGGAGCGAGCGTGGCAGCTGCCTGTTGCGAGGGCTGCCGTTAGGTAGCGGGGGGCCGTTGCGTTGCGGCCGGTAGGTGCAGGCGTTGTTGCGCGCGTGGTGCTGGTGGTTCAGGTGTGCGCGGGGATTGCCTGCTGCTGCCCTGCCCGGTGAGCGAGGAGGGCTGTAGGGCGGTGTGCGAGCAGGGCAGGTGTTTGTGGCGCGGTCTGCATGGGCGCGGTGCGGGGCAGGTGCGTGCTGGGGGTAGTTGCGTGTGTTGCGTTGGGTGTTGGTTGTGTGTCGGGTGTGCGGGGTCGGTTGCGGGCGCCCTGCGTCGGGGTTGGGGGTGGCTGCAGGGTTGTGCGTGAGCGTGTGTGGCGTTTGTGGAGAGGGCTGCTGGCGGGAGAGGGGGTGCCTACGGCCATACCACCCTGAGAACGCCCGATCTCGTCTGATCTCGGAAGCTAAGCAGGGTCGGGCCCGGTTAGTACTTGGATGGGAGACCGCCTGGGAATACCGGGTGCTGTAGGCTTTTTACCGAGGGGCGCCTGCGGGAAGCCCCCCCCCTTTTGCGGCAGGGGCGTTGCGGAGGCTTGGGGGCCTTGCGCGTGAGCTGGTGCTGCTTGCGCGGGTCAGGCCGGTGGGGCGGGCGGGGCGCGGGTGGCGGCCTGCTGCCCCGCAGCCTCGTTGCGGAGGGCCGAAGCGTGGCGTGGGAGCGAGCGTGGCAGCTGCCTGTTGCGAGGGCTGCCGTTAGGTAGCGGGGGGCCGTTGCGTTGCGGCCGGTAGGTGCAGGCGTTGTTGCGCGCGTGGTGCTGGTGGTTCAGGTGTGCGCGGGGATTGCCTGCTGCTGCCCTGCCCGGTGAGCGAGGAGGGCTGTAGGGCGGTGTGCGAGCAGGGCAGGTGTTTGTTGGCGCGGTCTGCATGGGCGCGGTGCGGGGCAGGTGCGTGCTGGGGGTAGTTGCGTGTGTTGCGTTGGGTGTTGGTTGTGTGTCGGGTGTGCGGGGTCGGTTGCGGGCGCCCTGCGTCGGGGTTGGGGGTGGCTGCAGGGTTGTGCGTGAGCGTGTGTGGCGTTTGTGGAGAGGGCTGCTGGCGGGAGAGGGGGTGCCTACGGCCATACCACCCTGAGAACGCCCGATCTCGTCTGATCTCGGAAGCTAAGCAGGGTCGGGCCCGGTTAGTACTTGGATGGGAGACCGCCTGGGAATACCGGGTGCTGTAGGCTTTTTACCGAGGGGCGCCTGCGGGAAGCCCCCCCCCTTTTGCGGCAGGGGCGTTGCGGAGGCTTGGGGGCCTTGCGCGTGAGCTGGTGCTGCTTGCGCGGGTCAGGCCGGTGGGGCGGGCGGGGCGCGGTGGCGGCCTGCTGCCCCGCAGCCTCGTTGCGGAGGGCCGAAGCGTGGCGTGGGAGCGAGCGTGGCAGCTGCCTGTTGCGAGGGCTGCCGTTAGGTAGCGGGGGGCCGTTGCGTTGCGGCCGGTAGGTGCAGGCGTTGTTGCGCGCGTGGTGCTGGTGGTTCAGGTGTGCGCGGGGATTGCCTGCTGCTGCCCTGCCCGGTGAGCGAGGAGGGCTGTAGGGCGGTGTGCGAGCAGGGTAGGTGTTTGTTGGCGCGGTCTGCATGGGCGCGGTGCGGGGCAGGTGCGTGCTGGGGGTAGTTGCGTGTGTTGCGTTGGGTGTTGGTTGTGTGTCGGGTGTGCGGGGTCGGTTGCGGGCGCCCTGCGTCGGGGTTGGGGGTGGCTGCAGGGTTGTGCGTGAGCGTGTGTGGCGTTTGTGGAGAGGGCTGCTGGCGGGAGAGGGGGTGCCTACGGCCATACCACCCTGAGAACGCCCGATCTCGTCTGATCTCGGAAGCTAAGCAGGGTCGGGCCCGGTTAGTACTTGGATGGGAGACCGCCTGGGAATACCGGGTGCTGTAGGCTTTTTACCGAGGGGCGCCTGCGGGAAGCCCCCCCCCTTTTGCGGCAGGGGCGTTGCGGAGGCTTGGGGGCCTTGCGCGTGAGCTGGTGCTGCTTGCGCGGGTCAGGCCGGTGGGGCGGGGCGGGGCGCGGTGGCGGCCTGCTGCCCCGCAGCCTCGTTGCGGAGGGCCGAAGCGTGGCGTGGGAGCGAGCGTGGCAGCTGCCTGTTGCGAGGGCTGCCGTTAGGTAGCGGGGGGGCCGTTGCGTTGCGGCCGGTAGGTGCAGGCGTTGTTGCGCGCGTGGTGCTGGTGGTTCAGGTGTGCGCGGGGATTGCCTGCTGCTGCCCTGCCCGGTGAGCGAGGAGGGCTGTAGGGCGGTGTGCGAGCAGGGCAGGTGTTTGTTGGCGCGGTCTGCATGGGCGCGGTGCGGGGCAGGTGCGTGCTGGGGGTAGTTGCGTGTGTTGCGTTGGGTGTTGGTTGTGTGTCGGGTGTGCGGGGTCGGTTGCGGGCGCCCTGCGTCGGGGTTGGGGGTGGCTGCAGGGTTGTGCGTGAGCGTGTGTGGCGTTTGTGGAGAGGGCTGCTGGCGGGAGAGGGGGTGCCTACGGCCATACCACCCTGAGAACGCCCGATCTCGTCTGATCTCGGAAGCTAAGCAGGGTCGGGCCCGGTTAGTACTTGGATGGGAGACCGCCTGGGAATACCGGGTGCTGTAGGCTTTTTACCGAGGGGTGCCTGCGGGAAGCCCCCCCCCTTTTGCGGCAGGGGCGTTGCGGAGGCTTGGGGGCCTTGCGCGTGAGCTGGTGCTGCTTGCGCGGGTCAGGCCGGTGGGGCGGGCGGGCGCGGTGGCGGCCTGCTGCCCCGCAGCCTCGTTGCGGAGGGCCGAAGCGTGGCGTGGGAGCGAGCGTGGCAGCTGCCTGTTGCGAGGGCTGCCGTTAGGTAGCGGGGGGCCGTTGCGTTGCGGCCGGTAGGTGCAGGCGTTGTTGCGCGCGTGGTTCTGGTGGTTCAGGTGTGCGCGGGGATTGCCTGCTGCTGCCCTGCCCGGTGAGCGAGGAGGGCTGTAGGGCGGTGTGCGAGCAGGGCAGGTGTTTGTTGGCGCGGTCTGCATGGGCGCGGTGCGGGGCAGGTGCGTGCTGGGGGTAGTTGCGTGTGTTGCGTTGGGTGTTGGTTGTGTGTCGGGTGTGCGGGGTCGGTTGCGGGCGCCCTGCGTCGGGGTTGGGGGTGGCTGCAGGGTTGTGCGTGAGCGTGTGTGGCGTTTGTGGAGAGGGCTGCTGGCGGGAGAGGGGGTGCCTACGGCCATACCACCCTGAGAACGCCCGATCTCGTCTGATCTCGGAAGCTAAGCAGGGTCGGGCCCGGTTAGTACTTGGATGGGAGACCGCCTGGGAATACCGGGTGCTGTAGGCTTTTTACCGAGGGGCGCCTGCGGGAAGCCCCCCCCCTTTTGCGGCAGGGGCGTTGCGGAGGCTTGGGGGCCTTGCGCGTGAGCTGGTGCTGCTTGCGCGGGTCAGGCCGGTGGGGCGGGCGGGCGCGGTGGCGGCCTGCTGCCCCGCAGCCTCGTTGCGGAGGGCCGAAGCGTGGCGTGGGAGCGAGCGTGGCAGCTGCCTGTTGCGAGGGCTGCCGTTAGGTAGCGGGGGGGCCGTTGCGTTGCGGCCGGTAGGTGCAGGCGTTGTTGCGCGCGTGGTGCTGGTGGTTCAGGTGTGCGCGGGGATTGCCTGCTGCTGCCCTGCCCGGTGAGCGAGGAGGGCTGTAGGGCGGTGTGCGAGCAGGGTAGGTGTTTGTTGGCGCGGTCTGCATGGGCGCGGTGCGGGGCAGGTGCGTGCTGGGGGTAGTTGCGTGTGTTGCGTTGGGTGTTGGTTGTGTGTCGGGTGTGCGGGGTCGGTTGCGGGCGCCCTGCGTCGGGGTTGGGGGTGGCTGCAGGGTTGTGCGTGAGCGTGTGTGGCGTTTGTGGAGAGGGCTGCTGGCGGGAGAGGGGGTGCCTACGGCCATACCACCCTGAGAACGCCCGATCTCGTCTGATCTCGGAAGCTAAGCAGGGTCGGGCCCGGTTAGTACTTGGATGGGAGACCGCCTGGGAATACCGGGTGCTGTAGGCTTTTTACCGAGGGGCGCCTGCGGGAAGCCCCCCCCCCTTTTGCGGCAGGGGCGTTGCGGAGGCTTGGGGGCCTTGCGCGTGAGCTGGTGCTGCTTGCGCGGGTCAGGCCGGTGGGGCGGGCGGGGCGCGGTGGCGGCCTGCTGCCCCGCAGCCTCGTTGCGGAGGGCCGAAGCGTGGCGTGGGAGCGAGCGTGGCAGCTGCCTGTTGCGAGGGCTGCCGTTAGGTAGCGGGGGGCCGCTGCGTTGCGGCCGGTAGGTGCAGGCGTTGTTGCGCGCGTGGTGCTGGTGGTTCAGGTGTGCGCGGGGATTGCCTGCTGCTGCCCTGCCCGGTGAGCGAGGAGGGCTGTAGGGCGGTGTGCGAGCAGGGTAGGTGTTTGTTGGCGCGGTCTGCATGGGCGCGGTGCGGGGCAGGTGCGTGCTGGGGGTAGTTGCGTGTGTTGCGTTGGGTGTTGGTTGTGTGTCGGGTGTGCGGGGTCGGTTGCGGGCGCCCTGCGTCGGGGTTGGGGGTGGCTGCAGGGTTGTGCGTGAGCGTGTGTGGCGTTTGTGGAGAGGGCTGCTGGCGGGAGAGGGGGTGCCTACGGCCATACCACCCTGAGAACGCCCGATCTCGTCTGATCTCGGAAGCTAAGCAGGGTCGGGCCCGGTTAGTACTTGGATGGGAGACCGCCTGGGAATACCGGGTGCTGTAGGCTTTTTACCGAGGGGCGCCTGCGGGAAGCCCCCCCCCCCTTTTGCGGCAGGGGCGTTGCGGAGGCTTGGGGGCCTTGCGCGTGAGCTGGTGCTGCTTGCGCGGGTCAGGCCGGTGGGGCGGGCGGGCGCGGTGGCGGCCTGCTGCCCCGCAGCCTCGTTGCGGAGGGCCGAAGCGTGGCGTGGGAGCGAGCGTGGCAGCTGCCTGTTGCGAGGGCTGCCGTTAGGTAGCGGGGGGCCGTTGCGTTGCGGCCGGTAGGTGCAGGCGTTGTTGCGCGCGTGGTGCTGGTGGTTCAGGTGTGCGCGGGGATTGCCTGCTGCTGCCCTGCCCGGTGAGCGAGGAGGGCTGTAGGGCGGTGTGCGAGCAGGGTAGGTGTTTGTTGGCGCGGTCTGCATGGGCGCGGTGCGGGGCAGGTGCGTGCTGGGGGTAGTTGCGTGTGTTGCGTTGGGTGTTGGTTGTGTGTCGGGTGTGCGGGGTCGGTTGCGGGCGCCCTGCGTCGGGGTTGGGGGTGGCTGCAGGGTTGTGCGTGAGCGTGTGTGGCGTTTGTGGAGAGGGCTGCTGGGGGGAGAGGGGGTGCCTACGGCCATACCACCCTGAGAACGCCCGATCTCGTCTGATCTCGGAAGCTAAGCAGGGTCGGGCCCGGTTAGTACTTGGATGGGAGACCGCCTGGGAATACCGGGTGCTGTAGGCTTTTTACCGAGGGGCGCCTGCGGGAAGCCCCCCCCCTTTTGCGGCAGGGGCGTTGCGGAGGCTTGGGGGCCTTGCGCGTGAGCTGGTGCTGCTTGCGCGGGTCAGGCCGGTGGGGCGGGCGGGCGCGGTGGCGGCCTGCTGCCCCGCAGCCTCGTTGCGGAGGGCCGAAGCGTGGCGTGGGAGCGAGCGTGGCAGCTGCCTGTTGCGAGGGCTGCCGTTAGGTAGCGGGGGGGCCGCTGCGTTGCGGCCGGTAGGTGCAGGCGTTGTTGCGCGCGTGGTGCTGGTGGTTCAGGTGTGCGCGGGGATTGCCTGCTGCTGCCCTGCCCGGTGAGCGAGGAGGGCTGTAGGGCGGTGTGCGAGCAGGGTAGGTGTTTGTTGGCGCGGTCTGCATGGGCGCGGTGCGGGGCAGGTGCGTGCTGGGGGTAGTTGCGTGTGTTGCGTTGGGTGTTGGTTGTGTGTCGGGTGTGCGGGGTCGGTTGCGGGCGCCCTGCGTCGGGGTTGGGGGTGGCTGCAGGGTTGTGCGTGAGCGTGTGTGGCGTTTGTGGAGAGGGCTGCTGGCGGGAGAGGGGGTGCCTACGGCCATACCACCCTGAGAACGCCCGATCTCGTCTGATCTCGGAAGCTAAGCAGGGTCGGGCCCGGTTAGTACTTGGATGGGAGACCGCCTGGGAATACCGGGTGCTGTAGGCTTTTTACCGAGGGGCGCCTGCGGGAAGCCCCCCCCCTTTTGCGGCAGGGGCGTTGCGGAGGCTTGGGGGCCTTGCGCGTGAGCTGGTGCTGCTTGCGCGGGTCAGGCCGGTGGGGCGGGCGGGCGCGGTGGCGGCCTGCTGCCCCGCAGCCTCGTTGCGGAGGGCCGAAGCGTGGCGTGGGAGCGAGCGTGGCAGCTGCCTGTTGCGAGGGCTGCCGTTAGGTAGCGGGGGGCCGTTGCGTTGCGGCCGGTAGGTGCAGGCGTTGTTGCGCGCGTGGTGCTGGTGGTTCAGGTGTGCGCGGGGATTGCCTGCTGCTGCCCTGCCCGGTGAGCGAGGAGGGCTGTAGGGCGGTGTGCGAGCAGGGTAGGTGTTTGTTGGCGCGGTCTGCATGGGCGCGGTGCGGGGCAGGTGCGTGCTGGGGGTAGTTGCGTGTGTTGCGTTGGGTGTTGGTTGTGTGTCGGGTGTGCGGGGTCGGTTGCGGGCGCCCTGCGTCGGGGTTGGGGGTGGCTGCAGGGTTGTGCGTGAGCGTGTGTGGCGTTTGTGGAGAGGGCTGCTGGTGGGAGAGGGGGTGCCTACGGCCATACCACCCTGAGAACGCCCGATCTCGTCTGATCTCGGAAGCTAAGCAGGGTCGGGCCCGGTTAGTACTTGGATGGGAGACCGCCTGGGAATACCGGGTGCTGTGGGCTTTTTACCGAGGGGCGCCTGCAGGAAGCCCCCCCCCTTTTGCGGCAGGGGCGTTGCGGAGGCTTGGGGGCCTTGCACGTGAGCTGTGGGTGGTTGTGGGTGTAGGTTGGGCGGGCTTGCGTCTGTTTTCACCACTGGTGCTCTGTTGGGAATATTTGTTTTTAATTAAAGTTTGGAGCTCTGTGGTATTTTCTTTAGTTTGTTGGTGTAGTTTTTCTGTGTGTGGTGTGTTTTTATGTTGTCCTGTTGAAGTGCTTCAGTTTTCTGCTGGTGTTGCTCATCCTCCGTGTGCTGTGTACTGTAGGGTTTTTATTTCTATTTGTGTTTACTGGGTTTTATTTTTTTTTCCTTCTTGTAGATCCTTTATATTTTTCCTTTTTCTAATCTTATGTATGTATGTATGCTGTGTGAACGCTGTGTCTATATTCTTCAGCTGTGACATGCTTTTTGCAGGACTCCGTTGTTTGCCTGCATGCTGTGACATTGCAGTGTTTGATGATGTCGCGTACTGTCGTGGTGCTGTAATGCTGATGAGTCCCTCGATACAGCGGCCCCTGCGCCTGTTACTACGCTGCCTGCACATTGAGGGCTCTGCTGGCAGCAGACTCTAGGTGAAGAGCCCATGGGTGTCTGCGAGGGGCCGTGCCATGCTCTGGAACGCCCACTGCAGGATCCCATCCCAGGTGCCCTGCAGAAGAACTCCCAGTGGTCACACTCCCTTTCCATTTCCCTCTCTGCCTCTGTCCCCACTCCCTCTGCCTTGCCCCCAGGCCAGCGTCACCCTCTTTGTCACACTGGAGTCCGGCATCTCGCTGTGATGGACTCTGCCCGTTGGTGTCCCCCCAAGTGCCATACCTCACCCAGGAGTGTGTCGAGCTCATCGCGGCTCAGCACTGGGTCGCTGCCAAGGGAACCATCCTCTGCCTGCGGGAGGAGACGTGTCCTGCCAGCTCTGTGGCCTGCCCGCTGCCTTCTGGCTTGGCCTTGGTGCCGGGATTCAATCCCTCACCTGCTGCTGCCCCAGCTTATCCCCCATCCTCTCCAGCACAGCGTCACTTACCCACCTCCAGCTACAGCCGGCCTGACCCTCACCCAGCTGAAGCGCTGTTCCTCACACCACCTCACCCGCCATGTCCCTGGCAGGGCCAGGCACTGCTTGTACCAACCTTTGCTGCCTGTAGTGGGTCACCAGTGGTGCTCTCTGTGCTGCCTGTGGCTGTGGTGCCTGCGCAGGATATGCAGAGCAGCGGCCCCCTACAACCGCCGGGGGTGACACGGACTGGACTGTCAAGGCAGCCCCCCTGCAAGGGGCTTTAGGGCCAGCATGGGGGGGATGACAGGAGCTCACCGGGGGTCTCCGCTGGGCACAGAGTAGTTTTGGGGTGCAGGGATCCAGGTGAAGCAGCGGCCACAGACGGTCTCATCCCTTGCACCCTGCCGGGTGCTGCACGTCTCCTCCCCCGGGGTCTCAGGGGGTCGCTCTACAGCCGCGTCTGCTCCCCGCAGCGGTCCTGGCTCAGCTGCACTCGCCATGCAGAAGCCGCACCGCCATGTCCCGCTGCACAGCCAGAGCATGGCAGTGAGGGACAGCCAGGGGACACTGGGGTCCCCATGGTGCCCCGGGGCTCACCTGGGGACACGGGGCAGCGGGGGCACCAGGCAGGTGAGGTGGAAGGCCCTGGGGCAGCCGTCGCAGCAGATGAGCTCACCGCCATCGCCACAGGCCGCACACTCATCCTCGTTCTCCTGTCCTGGGGGATCACCGATCCCCCCAGCAGGCTGCAACCCTGGCTATAGCAGGGCTTAGGCTGGCAGGCGACCCCGTAGCCTGGCACCCCCCCTTCCCGCCCCAAACTCTGCACCCAGCCCACCACCTGCTTTCAGGGTAGGAATTGCCTGTTTCCAGGGGGCTGTAGCGTGGTGACCCTGGCAGCTGAGCCCCTGTTGCTCAGCCAGGCCAAAGGGACACGCCAGGGACACCCTGATGCCCCTGGCTCAGTGGGTGCCTCTCGGGGTGCAGCAGATGCCAGGCCCGGGGCTCACCTGGTGGGGCACAGGGTTGGGGAGGGGCGCGGTGGGCACTGGCAGCCGGCCCTGGGGGTGCAGCTGGGGCTCCCTGCTCTGTGGGAGGGAAGAGAGAAGTGCTGGGAGGAGCTGCCAGGACAGCCCAGTTTGGGGGGCACCCCCACAGCATGGCTGTGCTGCCCGGCAGGGACAACCCTCCGCCACAGCCTCAGGCAGCTGCAAAAGCGGGGTGACAACATGTGATGGTGAGGTCCGTACGCTTTGGGGTGCCTTGGGCCGGGCAGGGGGCTTCAGGCTGCGGCTCCTGCTCCTGGCCCCCGGCTCCTCGCCAGCAGCGGGGGTGCATGGCTCGTCCCTGGCTTTGCTGCCCGCCTTGGAGCTGCCTGTGAGAGAGGCCGAGAGCAGCTCCAGCAGGACCCCCACCCCCCCACCCCCTGCCCGGGGTGGCTCCTGAATCTGGGGGGCTAAACTGGGCAGGGGGCTGGTTGGGCAGGGCTGGGGGGCACCTACCTGGCTCCAGCACATGTTTGATGAGGATGCCCTCGACGGCCCCACGAGTGACGGGTACCTCAGTGCCCGCCACAGCCACCGCTCTCTGCACCGAGGCAGCCACTGCCTGCAGGGCTGCAGGCAGGGGGGCAGCTCAGCAGGGCAAGCAGCCCCCCACCCTCCTCTGCAGACAAACGGGGTGCACAGCCAGACGCTGCCCAGGGGGCCTGGCACTCACCACCAGCACGAGCGGTGCGGGGGGCATCCGTGCCCTCCGGCTTCCTCACGGTCCTCACCTTCACCAGGGGCCCTGTGAGGTTGTGAGGGTGGGCGTCGGGGAGCACAGCACCCTGCTGCCTCAAGGACCCCCTCGTGCCCCACCCCATCTCCATCCCGCTCCAGGTCTCCGTACCGGGGCTGGCAGTGTGCCGTGGGGAGGGCTGCGTTGGCCGGGCCCCATCCTGCTCCTCGAGGGCTTTCCTCTTGCATTGGGGTCTGTGTGGGGCCGGCGCCATGGGGCTGGGGGATAGACGCCTGCCACGGCGCTGCCGCCCCAGCTCCACCTCTGCAAGGGGAACATGGAGAAGGACAGGCACAGCTGGCCCTGGGTGCCACCCCTGCCCACCAGCAGCCGCCGGGGATGCCAGCCCCTCCTGCCCGGCCCCCTGCTACCTCTGGGGAAGGCGCCGCGGAGGGGCCGGAGCCGGCTGTAGCGCTCCAGGTTGTAGTCCTTGAAGAGGACAGCCCAGAAGTCACGGACAGCAGCAGCATCGCGGCCCAGCAGCCAGGTGAGAAGCGCGTGGAAAGCGCGGTGGGAGCCTTCCCGCTCCGTCCGGCTCAGCGTCTCCTGCCAGTGTCACTGTGGCCCATCAACACGTGTCCCCATGCCACCAGCTGGCCCCAGCCCCGCCATGGCGTGGCCATCCTCTCCCGCCCCGTGGCCTCACCTTGAAGATGTGCTCAGGGACAACATCGTGGTCAGCCAGACCATGCAGCAGCGGGAAGACATCGTCCACCGCCATGGCGATCTCGGTGCGGTGCAGCTTCAGCAGGTGCCGCAGGTCCCCTTCGCCCCCCAGCCCCGCCATGCTGTGGGGACACTGCCAGGGCTGAGCGGCCCACCCCGGCGCTCCCCTTTAATACGCCTTGGCCACCGACAGCGGACACCTCATCGGGCCCCACTCATTTCTGTACAAGGCTGTGTAACCTGAGAGCATCCTCGCTGCTGCCGGCTGCCCCCTCGCACCTCTGCAAGCCCCAGCCCCGGGGGCTAGGGTCAGGCTGCCCCCCAGCTCGGGGCACTGGCAGCCAGTGCGGCAGCATTAGCCGCTGCTGTGCAAGGACACCCGAACCCACCGCGACCATCCTGGGGAGAGGGGGCCAGCTGGGCTGAGGGCCCCCCACCTCTCTCCTCCCTGCGGTCAGCCAGGCATCACCCCAAAAGTCCTGGACTTTCCGCAGCACCTGCTTCTCTCATCCAGAAACTCAGCCATCCGAGCACGTGGGCAGTAACACCCCGACAGGGGGGAAATGGAGCGTTTGCCCTGGTGACCTGCAAACCACCTTCTGCAGGCTGGTGGGAAAGCGCTGACACAAAAGAAACTCCAAACACACATGTCCAGGTATGATTAGGGACACTGAACAAGCAAACAGCCCACGTAAAGAATCACTCCACTGCCCTCCAGCCTGCCAGAGCGACGGCAGGGCCACCGGCACGCCTGGGGATTACCTGGGTGGGTGCTGCCTGCAGCTCTGCCATCACCCGCTCTGGGAAAAGGGCAATAAAGTGGTTTCACTGGATGCATGCAGCTGTAAAAAACTTGAAGCTGGGGGAAACAGAGCCCTTGGGAGCATCTGGCATAGGAAAGTCTGGGGTTCTGGCACTCCTTACCAGATGGCCGGGAAGGAGAGACCTCTAAAGCTCCTATCCCAAATCCCAAACGTTTGGGATTTCCCCAGGATTTATTTCCAGCCCCTCTGCCCCCGGAGATTGCACTCAGCAAGGCGATGCGGCTCAGAACATTCATTAGTAAGTGCTAAAAGACTGGGGCGGTATCTGCTGGCTCCAAAGCTGTGCCAGGAGGAAGCAGCTGCTGTCCAGAAACTCAGGAAGAATAACAAGGCAACACCCTCTGTGAGAGCAGGAAATACCCTGATACATGTCTGGTTAATAAATTAATGTGTGTACCCATGGAAATGCTTGGCCTGAGGCTCCTTTCAGCATTTGGGGGGACCTGTCCCACAGAGGCACTGGGAGCTGTGGGATGGGGGTCAGGCAGGAGCTGTGCTGGGTTCCTGTGCCCCACTCCAGGGTTTCAGTGCCCAGCTCCGTCACTGCAGGGATGGCTTTGCCACCACCTGCCTGATGTGCCCCCACCCCAGGGGACAAAACATGGGTGTCAGGCAAAGTGGGAGGTCCACCTCCCCTCCTGGAGCTCCCCCGTGGCCCAGCCACAGGTGCTGAGCACAAGCACACTCATGACAGTCTCACAGGTCTGCTCCACCCTTCCCAGAAAAGCCATTTTCCCTGGTGTCCCGCCTGTAGTGCCACAGTTTGTCACTCTAGAGGAGCTCCTGCACCTCTAGAACAAGGCTCCAGTGCTTGTGGTGGGGGCATCCTCCCTGTGCCCCCCCCGCCCACCTTCCCCTCGGTTATGGGAGCCCCTTTGCAGGCAGGTGCTGCCCAACACAGCCACAAGCTGTGCGCCCACAGAGCTGGGCTCAGACTTGTTTGAAATTCCAACTTTGTGACTGTTTCTGTGCTCTGAATCACAGATTGTTTTCCACATCCAGCCTGCTCAGCAGTGCAATAATTTGCATTTTGGGTTGTTTTCTCCCGGTTTCTTTCCCTTTCTCAGATGCTATGCAGGAGGCAGAGCAGCAGCTGGCAGGTGCCATGTGGAGAGGCACATCCAGGAGGTCGGTTGAGTGTTTCTGTATGACCTCACTTCGAGCAGACCTTGGCAGCAGTAAGGCACTTGTAAGGGCCACAAAAAGTCAGCTTTTGCTTGCAGAGGGGCATAAAACCCTCCCTGGGGCTGGCATGAGCCCTGCCTGGCTGCGAGGGCCTGTGGCTGGCGCGCAGAGGAGCCTGGCCACACTCAGGTTTCAGGAGCCCTCTCTTTTCTATTGCCCCCCCTTGCAGAAACCTGAGCCAAAGATTTAAGGCAGGCGAGCTCAAATCTGACTGCAAAGGCTCAAGATGTTTCTCCACCAACACCCAGTTAAATCAGCAACTCAGAATCCTTCAGAAGCATCTGCAGCCCCCGGGATGCCCCGATGCCGCCCTCCTGCGAAAAGCTGTTGAAGCAAACACGCCCTTTCCAGCGTTGCTTCCTTTCCTCTTTCCCTTCCACACGGGGGTTCTGTGATGCGAACCATCGCCCTGCGTGTCTCAGACACCGCCTGCCCCGTGGCTCCTCTTGCACAACACGTCCCTGAATCAGTCAGGAGAGAACAAGCAGGCAGGGCGCCCACCCACGGGCTCACGCCAGGAAGACAGGGTGCCCCCAACCTTGCCTCCGATACCCATTTCCCCAGGCCTGAAGCACACTGAGCCCAGCCCAAGTGAAGCCCTGTCACCGTGCACAGAGGTTTCATCCCTCTCCCCTTACCTTCAGCTGATCCAGGCTCCAGCATTTTTGGTAAAAACAAAAAACAAAAAGGGCTGCAGGTGAGGCCCCGATCCTAGACTCCCGTTTCCAGCAGCTCACCTACCGCTGCCCCACGCGCCGTCTGGATGGGAGTGGGTCCACCCATGTGCTTCACAGCTGCTCCTGCAAGAGCCTGGGAGGGAGAGCTGGAGTAAAAAAGATTTATTTTAGCTTCAGTTTCCTCTTTCCTCCCCCTTTAGAAAGAAGAAACAAAAGCCCAGAGGTATGTTATATTAATTTATTTGGGACACACCAAAAAAGGAAAGTCAACAACTGTTAACGTACAAAAGTACAGAATCCTGGGACAAGATTTACTGTCCTAATTAAAAAGGCACCATGGTCCCAAAGGAGAGTAATCAGAATACATCATTTAGAAATTTTCCCCCTGTTGCAGCAGAAACAGAGCCAGGCTTTGGCTCTATCCACAGTCAAACCCAGTTAAAAATAAAACCAACACAAGTATGATTTAAATGCGATAAACACTGCTCAGCCTGTACAAGATGTCATGAAAAGAATCACAGCCTAGAAGATGGTCGGAGTATTTTTTTTTTCCTTTTTCCAAACAGCAAAGGTGACAAATCACCGAATATATAACAGGAAGACAGCAGACTCCTGACGTCTTCAGCTCGACTTTCTGTAAGACATGTCAGTTAAACCAAAACTAGTAGGCTGAGTGTGGGGCTTTGAATGAAATGTAACTCCCTGTGGTATACAGGAAGTCAGATTTGACAACCTTAAATTCCCTGAATCCCTGAAAATCATAAAACACTATACAGCTGTGTTCCGTATTTGAGTCAACCCTGGTGGATTTGCTTTACACATGAGCATTTATACTGTCAGCTATATTTGTAATACAAAGGGGGTTTTACAGCAGTTATTAAAAAAATTCTAGTTCGGCGAGGTCCGAGCTTGGCTATATTCCCTGCTGAAACAGAGCTGCTGGTGTAAAAGCCCAGTGAGAGGCTCGAGTCCAGCACCTCAGGGCTGGAAGGCAAATAGTTTAAACGTGACATAATTTGCACGGGAAAGTCAGTGAAGCACGTCAGAGAGAGGAGGAGAGAGAGGGCTGCAAACCCTCAAGCAGCGGAAGCTGAAAAGTGTTGCAGAACGCGGGCGTGTGCGATTAAACCTGTAACGACACTACTGGTGATGTGGAATACACGGAGTTTGCTAAACATTTTGGAGCAACTTACCATGAAGAACTTCTTAGAGACAGAGTAAGGATCCTGGCCACTACTAACGAGCAAGGTCACTGCGAAGCTGATGCAGCGCTCTGAGCCGGATGGACCCATCCTTAGGCGGAGGGAGGGAGCAAAAGTACGCCGGAGCCTGCCTGAGCAGCAAGGCCACAGCAGCTGCCACCTCTTGTGCTCATCGCTAGCTCTGCTGCGTCCTAGTCAGACCAGCAGCTAATTTGTGTTTCATTCCTCCTTTGGCATAGGACTTCAAAGCAGTCCAAGAACTGATTCATCAAAAGTAAAGGAGCTGTCAAAATTATTCGTACATGCATTTATTGTTAAGGGAGCAAAAGCCAAAGAATGAAACAGCACGAGTTAATGTCAGTAAAATGATGTGCAGGACGGAGAAGAAAGAAATGAGGGAAAGCTGAGATACTGGAGTGGGGAAACCAACATTCACACTGAAAGGTAAATTTGAAAACCAGGCAAGTTTGCACTCTTTCTACCAGAGAACTTTCGTGAACAAATAGAGACTTGGGGGTTTTAATCTTCAGTGTAGTCTGGCAAGGTTTGGGAATCTCACCAGAGAGATCTCCAGCACTGGGTTTCACTGAAAGTTCAAGTCTCTCATCTTTAAAAACCAGTAAAGCAACTCTAACTAAAAATGGCAGATACCCTCACACTGCGGATACCTAAGAATCACCGACACGTCACTGCTCAGGATGTATGTGGGCAAGAGGGTTACATTTTGTTCAAACAAACTCTGGGTGGAAAACTACCATTTCCACCCTGCTGGTCTGCAGGGACCTCAGGGGGTGGAAAAGCAAGCCCAGACTCAGGTGCTTACTGCTGTAAGTACCACAGCTACCCACACCTGGAAAGGCTCTTTCTTCCCTATAACCTAAGAAGACAGGATAACAGTTTATAAAATTCTTCCAATCTTAATATTAAATAATGCAATTTGCATCCTTCCCCCTTCCTCCCCCCCCCCCCCCCCCCGCAGAAAATAAAATATTATCACTTCATTTAGGATTCACACCTCAAATCCTAGATTAGGGACTTCATGTTAAAACTCATCCAATTATGGGAAGGTAATTATCCTGATCAAGGAAACATTGTTAAAATACAATCTAGAACAAAACATTCAGAATCACCAATGCTTTTACAGCCAAAGCACTCAAAAGTCTCCTGATCTCTCTCTCCCCCTCCTCGAGCAAGGGAGCGATCCCTTCACAAAACCACAGGGTGCCTCTCCAGGCCTGGGTAACACAAGCTGAAAACCAGCTTCCTTCCTCACAGCAATGCCAATTTCTGCTGAAAGGGGCCAAGCACCTTTCACTCCCATCGAAACCAGCAGGAGTTAGGGCTTTTCAGCATACGAATTTTCTATTAGCAAGAAGTCCAAGTTATTTCCCTGCAGTAAATGAGAGTCCTGTTTCGTACTGTTTGTTAGGCCACCACTGGCTCAGAAATGGTGAGAGACTTCCAAAAACCCACGGATGTAGACAGGACCTTGGAAGAAGAGGCTTAAGTGCTATGTAACTTTAGATCATCTGCTATGTTTGAGCCTTCACATCGTTAGCCACTGACTATTTATTCTTCCAAATTTATGTGTTTTAGTCCTTGCCGCTGTTGTCATTTCAGCACTCTTCCCCAGAGGCAAGATGCTCCTGAGCTCTGGCTTGGAGATCTACAACAATCACTTCCAATTGACGGTGGGATTTCAAACTTGCCTAACGTGTGCATTGCCACCTCGTACTCCAGCAGCTCTGCCTGCTGACTGCGGTGTGCGCTAGCAGTTTTTGACCTTCTGCACAGTCTCGTAGAACCCAGGCCTAACTCTCCTGATGCTCATCCGTATATGCTGGCACTCCAGGGGCATGGTGGCGCTCGCAGGAGTCGTGGTGCACCGGCGCTTCCTTCTGCCCCGCAGTGAAAACGCCGGAGCCCCGCCGTTCTCCTCTGCAGGGTAGGATTCATCCACACTTGTGCCTTCATCTGATTGCTCATCACTTTTATATTTCACTTCCTTTGCTTTGTTTCCTTCCTTCTCCTCCTTGGCGAGTTTCCTGAAGTGCTCCAGACATTGTATCTTTTGTCTTCTTTCCATCATCTTCAATTCTGGCTTGTCTGTGAAATCTTCATAGTACATTTTTCTTTCGCTTCTTTGATCTTCAAGAAATTTCCACTCAATACTAGTCATTTTTATTCCACTGTATTCCTCCAATTTATTTCTTGTCTGCGTGTCTGTACAAAATACATCAAAGAGCTTCTCCGAACTCTCGTTGAATTTGTCTGCTCGCTCGGTAAAAGCCTGGTTCTGTCTCTGCTTTCTGGTCTGATACAATCTTGTAAATTCCTCGTACATTTTGAGGATAAGTTTCTTTATGTTTTGTGTCGCAATGGTGTGCAAGTTGCAAACCAACCAGTGCTCTTGCAGGTGCTCAGCGAGCAACTGGGCCGCACCTTCTTTGGACCGCTGGGCCTGGCCAGCTCTTTTGGGCTGCAATAGATACAGCATATTCTGAACTACATCCTTCTTGGTTGGCAGTATTCCCCGCGTGAAGCCTGAAGCCTCTACATATTCAACAGTCCCCAGCTTCTTCCGTGCCCTCACCTCGGTATCCAGTGATTCCATCACTGCTCGTTTATCGTGTAGTTATGACATAATCTGAAAGACGAGAAAAAAAACCAAAGGGTATGTCAAATGAAGCTTTTCTTTTTTTCCTGCAGCAAAAATAAACAGATGAGAAAATGTGCTCAAGCCAATAAGATCTGGGATTTTATGGTGCACTCCGTTGCTGTTGGACAGCTGCTGCGTTAGCCCAGCCCATTAAACAGCTGCACGCCAAGACCATCTCGGCTCCTCTGTGCTGTTCTTAAAGCCCAATACAGTGCGTTTGTTTACGTTAATTAGTTTTTAATTGGGTTTTGGACTTCAAGTTGTAAATTACAGTAAATCAAGACCGCCTGGGGCATCGGGCTTCCAGGCCGGCACGAAGGACTGACAGGCAAGCCGCAGAGCCGCACAAGTTCCCTTGCACGGGCGGCTCGGAGCAGGGGAGCTCGTTCCCCTGCGGCTCCTCCCGGCGACAGCGGCCCCGGAACAGTGACAGCTGGCCCAGGCCGGTGCCCCCCGCAGCACCGAGGCCTGGGCTGCGATTACTCGCGGCAGCCCGCCGCGTCCCTGCCCAGGCCCGGCCTGCCCCGCAGCATGACTGGCACTTTTCCCGGCGGCGCGGTGGCCCGGGCCGAGCGGCACCGCAGCCTGTCAGCTGCGGCCCGGCCCCTCCGCCCCGGCCGGCGGGGCCCGCGGAGCCACGAGGCCCAGACTCGCCGAGAAGATGGGCCGGCCACAGGCCCCGGGCAGGCCTACGGACCCCCCACCATCTCGGCCGCCCTCGGCCGGCAGCTCCCGGAGGCGGCGGCGCGCCGCGGGGCCGCTGTATCGGCACCGGGGGAGCGGGGCCGGGGGCGCCCCCCACCCCCCTGCGGCCCAGGGCCCCCTGCCGCGCTGAGTCACGGCGCGGGGCCGAGAAGGCCCCGGGCGTCGCCCGCCCGCCCCGCCTAAGGCTTCCTGCGGGCCACGGGCCCCGGGCGGGGGTCGGCGGAGCCTGACGCGCCCTGCCCCCGGCCCGGCCCGGCCCCTCCCCTCCCCGGGGCTCACCGCCATCTTGGAGGGGGGTCTGCGGAGCCTGCGCAGGATGGATTGGGGGGAACAGGCCGAGGTTGCTGCCGCCATCTTGGAGAGGGGCAGCGCCGCGGCAGCTACCGCCCGCCCCTCCCGGAAGAGCCCGCCCCCGCCGCTCCCGGCTCGACGGCGCACGCCGGAAGTGCGCCCCGCCTCGCGTCTGCCTCTTCCGGCCGGACTCGGCGGCAGCGGCCGCGGGATTGGTTGCGCGGGGAGAGGGAACGGCGCAGGACAGTGAGTGCGCGGGCGGCCCCGCGCGCTGCGGGCCCCACCCCCGGCATCCCCTGGTGGGGGGAGGGGGGGGTGCCCCTCGCGGACCCCAGGAGGAGCCGATTGGTCGTGCCGCGGGCGCCGCCTTCCGGGAGCCAATGGGAGCCCCGCGGGCTCGGCGTCTCCCGGCCAATGGGCGGGCGCAGTGCCGTTGCGACTGTGACGGCAGCTGATTGGCCGCTGCACAGGCGGCGGGGTGCGGATTGGCGGGCGGGCGGGCGTCATAGCGGCGGGGAAGGTAGGAGGGACTGAGTGGATTGTCGGGTGCTGTTATTGTGGGGCAGGGGAGAGGGAGCTGATTGGTTAGGGCCATGATGGCGGGGAACGAGGGAGGGACCTCATTGGTGGACACGACGGCAGTAGGGCAGTCAGGAGGCTGCTGATTGGTGGGTGCCGTGGCGGTGGGGCAGGCAGGAGGGAGCTGATTGGTGGGTGCCGTGGCAGTGGGGCAGTCAGGAGGGAGCTGATTGGTGGGTGCCATGGCAGTGGGGCAGTCAGGAGGCTGCTGATTGGTGGGTGCCATGGCAGTGGGGCAGTCAGGAGGCTGCTGATTGGTGGGTGCCATGGTGGTGGGGCAGGCAGGAGGGAGCTGATTGGTGGGTGCCGTGGCAGTGGGGCAGGCAGGAGGGATCTGCCTTGTTCCCTCCGCCAGCACCGACTGTGGTCCCAGGGAGGCAGCAGCAGCGCGGGACAGTGACAGCAGCGATGGGTGCTGGGACGGAGCCGGCAGAGGGACGTGTCGACGCATGGCAGGGGTGAGTGCCTCGCCCCACTGCACCCCTGCCCACCCCCACACCACCTCACCCACCACCTGTCCCTGCAGGAGGATCTACCTGGACCACAATGCCACCACCCCGCTGGCCCCCGAGGTGGCCCAGGCCTTGGGGGACGCCATGCACCAGGCCTGGGGCAACCCCAGCAGCTGCCACCCGGCAGGTGGGGACCAGGGAGCCACCACCTTGGCTTGTGCTGCGGCAGGGCCTGGCTGTGGGGGCCCATGGCGGAGCTGCCTGCTCTCACCCTGCAGGCAGGAAGGCAAAGGAGCTCATCAGCAGTGCGCGGGAGAGCCTGGCGAGGATGGTGGGGGCCCGGCCAGAGGACATCGTCTTCATGTCGGGGGGCACAGAGGTGGGAGTGGCCGCCATGTCTGTGCAAGGCGGTGACCCCCCTTCCCACTGCCACGATGAGGAGGGTGGGGACAAAGGGTGCTGCGCTCCCTCTGGGCCTTCACTTTCCCCTCTGCCTTCCTCTTTTCAGGCAAACAACATGGTGATCCACACCGCCCGCAGGCACTTTTCTGACAGCCGGGCCGGGCTGGGGGACGGTGGGGGGATGCCCCACATCGTGACGTCAAGCGTGGAGCACGACTCGGTCCGCCTGCCTCTGGAGCAGCTGGTGACAGAGAGCCTGGCGGGTGAGCGGCAGAGGGACTGCAGGGGATGCGCTGGGGACACCTGGCTGCACACTGGGGTTTGCTGGGGAGGGCTTTGCTCTGCTGGCGTTTCCGTGGCAGAGGGCGGGGAACCTTCTTGCTCTGCCAGGTTCCCCCTTCTGCCCCTCAAAGGGCACTGACCCCCCATATGTCCCTGTTCCCTCGAGCTGGGTGCAGTGCCCTGCTGGCACCCGAGGCCAGGTGCTCCTGCCTGCTGCATGGGGCGTGGGCAGCCCTGGGTGCTGTTGGCTCTCCCAGCAAACCTCAGGGCTTGTTTCTTGGCTCACAGAAGCCACCTTTGTGCCTGTGTCCTCACAAAGCGGGCGGGTGGAGGTGGATGACGTCCTTGCCGCCGTCCGGACGACCACCTGCCTGGTTTCCATCATGTTGGCCAATAATGAGACCGGGGTCATCATGGTGAGCCTGAGAGCAGCAAGCGGTGTGGGGTGGGGACAGCCTTGCAAAAAGGTGCTGGGTGAGGGGCAGCAGGTGACCCCTGGGATGCAGATCCTCTGCCCTCCTACTAGCCTGTTGCAGAGCTAAGCCAACGCATCCGTGCCCTCAACCAGCGGAGAGTGGCAGAGGGGCTGCCCCGGATCCTGGTGCACACTGATGCAGCGCAGATGATTGGCAAGGGACGTGTGGATGTGCAGGAGCTGGGGGTGGACTACCTGACCATCGTGGGACACAAGGTATGGCCCTGTTCACATGGCCCAGATGCTCTTTGCCCTCAAAGATCTATCTGTTGGGGTTCCAGGGAGACTTTGGGAGCCCCCCACAGCTTGATACCTCATCAGTGGACAGAGTTTTTCTGCTGGATGGTGCTCTGAAGAGGGTCTTCAGCTGGGTGACAAGGCTCCTGCGAGGCAGGGGGACCTTTTGGTGAGGGGGAGCAGGAGGAGGCTGAGGGCAGGACACAGCTCTGCAGCAGCCTGTGCCTGTGAGACAGGAGGGCACTTGGATTTGGGCAGCAGCATAGGAAAGGGACACCTGGCAGGTGTCCCCAGGGTCACCGTGGCTGTTTCTTCCCACAGTTCTATGGCCCACGGATTGGTGCGCTGTACGTGCGTGGCCCGGGCACTGCCACCCCGCTGCACCCCATGCTCTTTGGAGGGGGACAAGAGAGGAGTTTCCGGCCAGGGTAAGGTGGCTGGTGGTGGCCCGGAGAGCTGAGTCTTGGGGTGGTGGCCAGACCACCCGTGGCTACTTAGTCTGAGCTGAGCTGGCAGCTGTGTCACCTGGCAGCCCTGGGGCAGGTAGCCCAGCGCAGGGAGATGGTTGCGTGTGTGGGAACTGCAGGAGCCTGTGTGCAGGCTTTGCTGCTGGAGGAACCACAGGGTGGAAGTGCCCCCTTCCCCACCACCTCAGAGAGGTGTCTGGGAACCCCTGCCAGTGGTGAGGTGTTTCCCAAAGGGAATGTCCATGTCCCTGAGGTTGGGTTTCTGGTCTGGAGAAATAACTCACTGCTTCCCCTTCCCTTCCAGCACTGAGAACACCCCAATGATCGCTGGCCTTGGCCAGGTGAGTCGGTGGCGGTCACGGGTGCGTGGTTCCCTAGGGGTGCTGCCCCGTGCAGCCAGCATGGAGACAGCCACTGCTTATTAGAGGTGACATGCTCGGGGTTCTGTAGGGTGGGTGAACTAGTGGCAAAGGAGATGGGGCTTTCTGGTGCCAGCCAGCTCTGGAGCACCTGCCACAGGCTCCGCGTCCCTGGCAGCGGGTGGTCATGCAGTTCACATGGTGCAAGGCACCAAGAGGCTTTTGGGGGACGCGGGGGACCTGGCGACTGCAGAAGCTGTTCCTGGGCTGGGCCCATGTAGCAGGGGGCTGCGCACAGAGGGAAGTGCCTGTCTGGGTTTGCTCTCCTCAGGCTGCAGAGCTAGTGAGCAAGAGCTGGGAGGCCTACGAGGCTCATATGCGGGATGTTCGGGATTACCTGGAAGCCAGGCTGGAGGTGAGCAGACCTGGTTCCCGTTTGTCTCTCCCCTCCCGGGGGCTCAGCCTGCAGAGTGTGGGGCCTGGAGCCAGGGTGGGTATGTACCTCTGGCCCTGCTACCTCCTCATCGGGACAGAGCTGCTCGCCAGCCCAGAGTGGCTCACAGCCCTCTGATTTCTCCAGGCCTCCTTTGGGAAGCAGAGGATCCACTTCAACAGCCACTTCACAGGCTCCAAGCGACTCTGCAACACCTCTAACTTCTCCATCCTGGGCCCAGGCCTTCAAGGTAGCTCTTAGCCCACCACTGTCCCGTGACGGCACCCACGGAGCCAAGCGCCTGCTCTGCACAGCACCCTGCAGCTAGAGACCAGCGGGTCTTGGCGTGAGCAGAGTGATGAGGCAGGCAATGGCCCTCGGAGAGAGCCTGGGTGCTGGGAGACCTGTGTTTGTGTGTGCTGCAGGGCGAAGGGTGCTGTCTCGCTGCAAAACACTTCTTGCCAGTGTTGGGGCTGCTTGCCACTCTGAGAAAGGGGACCGGTAAGCAGCTGGCTTTGCCAGGGCATCTTCCCACAGGAGCACAGGTGGGAGGGAGGGGAAGAGGAAGGGAAAGGGACTGTGGATTGCTGTGAGCAGCATCAGCTGGAACAAAGAGGGTGCAGAGCTTTCCAGAGGGGCTGAAGGGCTGCAAAGGTTACACAGACACAGCTGGAATGCTTGACTTCGTCCCTCCTGGCTGTGGTGATCCAGCAGAGCTTGGAAGTACCCTTCAGCGCCTGGCACTGCCAGAAGAGAGTCTGCCTTAGGTCCACATCTGCCTGGCTCACCTGCTCAAGCCCAGTTGGGGTCTCCAGTGGGCTCCTTTAGGGGTGTGGGGGGGATGGCAGGTGTGTTTGGCCTGGCCTAGAGCAATGCCCTGTAGACGCAGCAGAGCTGCCAACGATGGGGACACAGGAGATGTTCTTAGAAGGGAAAAGCCAGATCCACCATAGGGCAACAAGCCCAGTGGAAGCAAGTGCCTCTGGAAAGTGAGCAGGGCACTGTGCAGGAGACAGGTTTGCCTGGAGTGCATCTGCAGATTTCACTTCTTAATGGCTTGGTGAAACTTTCTGGTGATCCATGTGCTTCCTCCTCAGCCTTTGAGTTAAACCTGCTCACCCCCGGGTCTATGTTTCAGGCCCTCCTCGGTTCTGCTGAGCTGTGGGATCCCCTATGACGTGGCGCAGAATGCCTTGCGGCTGAGTGTGGGGCGAGACACCACCCGGGCAGATGTGGACCTGGTTGTGCAGGACCTCGTGCTGGCTGTGGCTCAGCTGGACCAGGACCAAGCCCCATAGACCCTGGGAATCGCTCTCCAGTCATCACCCAGGTTCTCAGGACGGGATTGTGCCTTGCTCAGCCCCTGGTTGCTGGCTGCCTGTGTCAGATTTGGCTCAGGTTTTGCACCTCATCCCTAAGTTGAGCTGACTCAGCCTGCAGTTTGGGATCGTGGACCAGACGCTGGGGAGGTGGTGGCTGGTGGTGGCAGGAGGAGGAAGCAGGGTCATCCGTTTCAGCAGCAGTGTGCTCTTAGGTCTGCTTAGCTGCATCTCAGCTTGCACTCACAGCGATCACGGCGGGGCCAGCACAGCTCTGCAGCACATGTGGCAGGAGCAGAGAAGCCAGCACAGGCACGGGAGGCAGCAGGGAGCAGTGCTGAGAAGGGGGCTTTGCTGCTTTGGGGCTGGGGGAGCTCATCAAGAGCTTGTTCAAGACTCTGTCAGCCCCACTGCACGGTGCCAGCATTCAGGGAGTCCCGCTGTCAGATGCTGATTGCTTGCCAGCACCTACCCAGCTGGCCGCACATGATAGTCTCAAAGCTCGGCTCCATCCAGAGCGTAACAGGCGTGGAAGCCATAGGAGATGGAGCCTTTTGCCCTGGTTGCTTCCACAAAGGAAGCTGTCCTGCTGTCTTGTTGCTCAGAGGAGGAAAGACCATCTGCCCTAGAGGAAAACGAGGGTTGAGAGAAACACAGCAGGATTCTGGGCTGGGAACTGCCCTGCCCCTGCCAGGGCCCTAAGCTACCAAAGGATTTTTCGGCTGGGAAGGTGCTGGGCACGGCTTTCCTGGCGCTGCATTGCATTCCCTGCTCCCTTTCCTCCTGTCCTTCCTACAGTGGGCAGAGCTCCTGTCGCTGGCTCCGCTTGCTCTGAAAGGAAGGGTTTTGTCGAGGCAGCCAGAACTGTGCCAGCACCCGAGGAAACACGTCTCCCCTGTTTGGCCCAGGCGGTCGCTCTCATCGCGGACACGGGAGGACACGAGTGTCACGCAGATTAGGAGCGTTGCCGGCTGGGCTGACTGATGTCAGGAAACCTGGTCTCCCTGCATATTCATAGAAATAAAGCAATTGCTGCTGCTATGGCTTTTTCCAAAGTAAAAATGTATTTTTCATGGTGTTTTCCATGGGGGAAGCTGAACTGGTTGGGGTCATCTAAGCAATGTCTTTTCCCTCAGAAAACACCCGTTTCCCAGAACAGAGGCACAGTCTGCTGGGGTGGAGAGGTGCCTGCTGGTCCTGGCTGGCATGGAGCCCATGGACACAGATTCTTAGATGCTGGTCTTTCTCTGTAGTAGCCACACATTAAGCACTGCCAGGAATACTGTTGGGAACCATAAAGCCCTGAGGCTTTTTGTGAATCTAATTTCTAACAAGTGTTAGGACCCAAGCATGCTGCCTTGAAGCCACTGGGTGCCTGTCAGGCTGTTCAGTGCTACTGCTACTGCTCACACCTCAATCTCAAATGCAGTCTTGCCTGTTTCTTTTTTTCTCTCCCTTGCATAATAGTTGAAAACTCTTTTAAGAGAAAGTGGTTCCATAGAACAGTGCTTTGCTTCAGGGGTAGATCTTTTATCTGTCACGGACCCTACAGTTCTTGGGGACCATTCTTTCACAGCTGTGGCACAACTAGAGGTCCAGTTTTGGGGGCTCTCTTGCCCTCATAGGAGGTTTGGGCTTCCTGCATCAATTCAGACAGAAATTTAACCACAAAGCACAAAAAGCTTTACTGACTTATTCTTTATACACACAGGAAATGCACGTTTTAACCACAGAAATACAAGCATTACTTCATTTAGAATATTACAGCCAAAGCATAAGAAGTGTTACAGAGGAAATGAATACTCTGGTTGACCATTTTAATGGTTTTACTGTTCATTTTCCTGCTGCCACACCGCACGGGAATGGGAGTCACTAGTGAATCCCTCTGTCTCTGTATTCCTGTATTGCCTTATCTGGGGAAGGTGAGGAAGAACATGCCTATGGCTCAGGCTGCGCTTCTGTGGGCCAGTCTGTGCTTCTGCTTCTGCACCCACGTGCTGGAGACAAACTGTTTTCTCACATGACAAAATGTCCATGGTTGTATGCACTAGAACCAATTCACCTGTCATGGAAGTCTGGAAATACCAACACTGCTACATCAGCTGTGAATTTAAACAGTAGAGGGAGGACCTGGCCACTACACTAGAACACAACAGAGTTAAAAGGAGTTACTTTCACGTGGTCACGGAGCCAGAACTGGATGGAAAAAACACAATTCATTTAATGGAAGAATCCACAATCTCCTGATAATCTTGCCTTCCTATATTCTTCCAGGACAGTTTATAACATGCAAGGAAAAAAACACTAACCAAAATAACGGCTCCCCCAACAAGATCGTAAGCACCTGGGAAGATCCGCAGCACAACAAGCTGCAGGACCATGGCAATGACTATCTCCAGGTGCTGTATGGTGCTGACCAAAGCGGGGTGGAACTTGCTCAGGGCATAGTAGACTCCCAGGAAGGCTGCTGTGGAGCACAGGCAGATGGCAAGGAGATAGCTCCAGGTCTCTCCATCCAGTGGGACAATTGGCTCTTGAAGTAAGAACATAGTGGACGCTCCCCACACCGTTCCTGTCCAACTAAAGGTGAACAGTGCTGTCCACATGCTGATGTTATCTTTGATTGATCTATAGACTATCATGGAGAGAGCAGTGGTCAAACCTGCCATAACGGTCATGGTATAGCCAAAAGCTTCCTTCCAGGTGCTCAGCAAAGAGTTTTCCTCCTTAGCAATGTTGGGGATCATGACCAGACAAACACCAAACACACTGCCAACTACAGTAATTATGTCTACGTAAGCCATTCCTTCATCTATGATTAAAAAAGCCAAAATGGCACTGAACACTGTAGTGGTAGCCCTCCACATAATGGTCCCATTGCTGGGGGGAACTATAGAGAAGGAGGTATAAGCACAGGTAATAGAGATAACGTTGCAGACTCCATAGAAGAAGAGCCGGAGTCTGTAGCCTTTGGGGCCAAAGGGAGGCTCATGGTAGTAACACACAACAGTAATGGACAGCACCTGTAAGACTGAACGGATGAAAATTAACTCTAGGGATGGCACTTTGGAACGATCAGAAATTAGTCTTGTAATTAGAGCCACACATCCGTGAGCCACGGCAGATCCAAAAAGGACTACCCATGTTTTCCTTGACTGCAGTATGTTTCCTTCAGGAAAATGCTGGGACTGCCTGATCTCATCAGGTTTTGGCAGTTGTGCTGGCTGAAGCTTTGTCTCTATTGTACCAAAAAAGGTCCTTTCTCTCTTCTTCCCATCATTCAGTAGTCTTTTCTTAGGATTATCCTCCAAAAATCCTCCGGTATCTTCATTAACATCCTCATATCCCTCTTCTCCTGGCTGGGGGTAATGAGAAGTATATTTCACGGTTACTGTGTTAGGATGAATTTTCACTCGCTTTTTGACTGGGTATTTTTGGGAAGATGTATCCATTTCCTCAGTGAAATGTCCCAGTCTTAAGAAAAAAAATGAAGATGCACTGTTATTTTTATTTAATGAATAGCAAGAATTTACATTAGTATGTAAATGCTGTTACTGTTTACAAGCTACTTTTATCAACCAAGTACAAGTACTAGTAGATTGTTCTTGGTTTTGCTTTAATTTTCTGCAGAGTTACTACTAAATACCTTTGATCGTCAGGCCATTTGGATCTCCTTAAAAGTCAACCATGGCACTTCACCTTAAGTCACTAATTTTTGAAAATTATGTATATTCTCATTATGTATAGTACGTATAATGCATTCTCATATATTCTTACTCTAATGAGAAAGTTCTCTTGCTAAGCTTTTTGGACAGTATATACCCTGTAATTATGAATTATACTTATTGCTAATTGCTTGCTAATGTTGCAAGATTATGGAAGAAATCTGGCTGGAGGAGATGACCGCCTTGTTTCTAGACTGACAGCAACACAGGGAAACAAGGAGTATCCCTGAGCCAGTCAGCGTAGTCAGCTTATGAGTAATCAACATATTTTTGAACAGTATTTTGACAATGTTAAAAATTCCATCTTCTTTTTACATCCTGTTATTTCCAGTGATTGGTTTTGCCACAGATTTGTTCTTCAAATCTGATTTTTTAGATAATTTATTTCCAATGGGGAAAAGCTAGACAATCCGGACCACTAACCAGCCCTTCCTGTGGCAGGCATTTAACAAACACAGCAACAAACTACCACCCTTCTGTCTCCGATTGAAGGTCCATTTCATGCTACCAAAGCAGCGCCCATGATCTGTGTGCACCGCTGTGACATGTGCAGCAACACATGTGGCGCTGCATGTCACAACGGCGGCATCTGTGGCGCTGCATGTCACAACGGCGGCATCGCCCTCCAAACAAGCAAGCAAGCAAGCCCTCTGCACACCCGGCCTTAGCCGGCACAAATGCCACTCGGCCGTCGCTGGCCCCAGCACGTGCAGCCCACCTGCAGGGAGCCCACCTGCAGCCGTAATTCCTCCAGCTCTCCGCTGAGCATGCCATCGCTGTCCCCAGGCCCAGCATGACAGCAGAGGGTCTATTTAATTCAGGCACAGGGATGTCATTAAGATTACTTTGTTTTCACAGCGCCCTCAACCATCTGCACAAAAAGCCCTTCCAAAAAGAGCTGGCAGCAGGAGAAATGCAACCTTCCCTGTCTTCTACTCACCCCAGCAAATAAACCCATGCAGATCTTACCTGCGACAGAGATTTAATCCCAGGCCAGAAGGGGAGACACCTCTTGGTCATCTACATCTTTACAGGGTGCCTAAACAGAAACAGTAGATGCTCTCAGGTAGCAAACAGGAAAGGTTACAGACATCCCAGCACAGAAAGTAATACCCAAGGGAGGCATGAAACATTCTGCTGGTTTTTCAAAGCTGACAATTTCAGAAGCAACAGCATGCCCTTGAGGCCACGCTCCTTGTGAACTGGCAACCACCGTGCTTACGAAAAGACACCACCACAAAACCCAAGAAACTTCAGAAGGAGAGAAAGCAATCAGGGCCATCTTGCTAAAACCATTCCTCAGCCATCTCAGAATTATTGATGGAACTATTCCAAAGAACAAGCAATTGTTTGGTGAGCATAAGGTTCCTACAGCTTCGTAACGATAAAGTTCACCACCCTGTGCCTGCTGTGCTCACCAGCACCATGGAGGAGAGGATGCCCAGGGGGACCTGCCATCCAGTCATCCATCCCCAGGAGCAGCAGCTTGGCCTCTGCGGTGTCAGCAGGGGACAGGCAGGGACAGCCCTGCAGTCCTTGTCTGCAGGAGTGCCGCAGCACGGGAGCAGGCGGGTCCTGAACATGCAAGACCACAGCTGAGTGGACAGTCAGGCCAAACAGCACCGCAGCGGTTTGTCAGGGAGACCACAGATCAAAAGGCGATGTAAAAGTAGGTGCAATAGCTCTTCACAGAAACACTTTAAAAATACAGTGGCCAGGTTTAGCCTTTGCATTTTGTCCATCCATAATCTGCATCCCCTGTGTCTCCTGACAAAAATAATTTACATAAGAATGGGACATTCTTCCTTTTTCCTCACAGTTTATTGTATTTATTGAACACCCTCCCTACACCCAAGCTAAGCTGTAGCCTACTTCTTGCAGGCAGAGTGAATCCTGGCAGGGATCACAGTGAATGGGAGGTGGGGAGAGGGGCAGGCACCGAGTCCCAGCTCGGTCCTGCACAAGTAAGCGAGGGATCCTGGGGTGAAAGGGTTAAGGCCCAAGAACAAGGAAGATGTCGTAAGCACCACAGATATTTACCTGAACAAAAGAGGCTCCAGGATGGTTGTGGGGGGGTTACGAGAAGGCCTCCAGAACAAGGAAACTGTCATAAGCACTAGGTAGTTAGCTGATCGCGAGGCTCTGGATGGTTGTGAGATAGGGAGCTGCCTGGATAATCTCACTTTACAGAGATGCGCAGGACCATAAAGATAAGAAAGTTACAAAAGAATGGCAGCAATAGAAGATCCCTATGCCCGCTTAGAGACCACCAGGAGAGACACCAGGAGAGACAACTGTGAGTGTGGACCAGACACTTGCATATGTTAATGAGTTCCAGGAAATCTCATGTATATGTATAACTTTATGGTATCTAGCCTCTTGCAAGTTTGCCAGATTCTTGGAGCACTTACGGTGGAGCTATCCCCAGTGCTGCAACAAAGAAATTAAGTTACCGCTTAGTAACAGTCTGCTGGGAGAGTTTTATTACATCTGACTCACTACCCAGCCGCACCTAGCTTCCCACTTTGATGAAGTTAGAAAGCACGGAGGTTAGGATGCTGCCCATCTTGGTACCGGGGGCACTACCTTGCTCTTGCTTTGGCAGGCTAACGCGCCCGGCCCCCAGATCCCTCACTGAAGCTGAGATCGGTAGACGTTAGAGGGTCTGAGGACAAGAAACAACCTTGTCTGTGCAGGAGACCTTGGGTAGCACTCCTGTTCCCGTTTCTGCCACCAGCCCATTTTCAGCAGAGTTCAGCTGAAAAAAAAAAAACGATGCCAGTGCGCAGCTAAATGGTGGAGGAGTATTCCAGAGTGCCCATTAATGTCGCTTAAATACTCCAAGAAACTTGAGAAGAAACAGCTGAAATGCCAAAGAGAGCAAATAAAGAGGGTAAGAGCTGGGTATCAGCAGTGCTAGCAGGCAGCCCAAACAAACCATCAAACATTTAAAAACACCCTACCAGAAACCTACCCCAGTCCCACCTGCTACTTGCACTTTTTCTTCAGATAAATTGTTAATTTCAGATTCTTTTAATATGCAAATGCAAAATGCACTGAATGGCTCCAGGAAGGCAGGATTTTCACAAGCACAGCTTTTCTCACCTAGCATTTTCCTTGTGGTACAAATTCACAATCCTGCCTTGCTGTCCCCACATCTTAAAAAACATCTAAGATCATCTTGATTTAAGGCACAATACATGGAACAGGAGTAAAATAAGTGGGAGAAAAAGAAGACAAAAGGTGCATGAGGCATTGTTACTACCGTGACAGTGGATCTAGCCTGTATAAACTCAGTCATTTCGTTAAGAAGCAGCCGAGTTCATGAAAACAAATCAACTAATTTTTTTTACTATTAGCATATGATGGTAACTTTGTTGGTTCCTGAGTTTAGATTACATTTTCTTCCAACAAGTATTGAAAAGGGTATAGAAAAGAGACAAAATGCAGTTGCAAATGTAGTGCTGGACCTGTGTAATGCATTCAGAGATCCCTCTGGAGGAAAACAACAGCTCATGAGCATGTAGCTCAAAATGGCTGTCCTGTACAGATGCTGTATTCCCTCCAGTATTCTTCAGCACTAAGAATGCTCACAGTTGGAAGGTCTGGAAAGAAGGTCAAACACATCAGACATGAGAAAGGCAGGAGATGAGAAGTAATAAAGGACAAAAAATAACGGGAGTTGCTTAAGCCAAAATCTAATTTTCTCTACTAAACATTGAGTATATTGACAAATGTTACTCCAACTCTCACATAGTAGATTTATTTGTACTCTTTGGTGACCTTGCTTTTCTTAACCAGTGAGAATTTCAGTGGAGACTGAGATTAGCGCATATCCCAAATCCATTGTTTGCCCAGATGCAAATTTAAAATAAACGGAAACCAGCACAGCCTGTGCAGAAAAACTACTTCTCTTTTGTGGAGTTCGCATGAAGTTTTTATTTTTCTTCATATCTGGAAACATAAAATGCTTTGAGTTTTCTATGAAAAGCAAAATTTGATTTTGAATCGAGTTTAAGACAAGGTTAAGCACTATGCAAAATTCTCATGTTATATCACAAAAACATTCCCAATTCAAACGACAGCCTGGGACACCCATTTAAATTACTGGCTCATGGAACTCACTGACTGCCAAAGTGTGAACCCGGTTTTCCCATGGGTGAACAAATAATCACAATGGATTCAATAAACGTCACAAATCATTAGTAACTACACACTGTGACTTCTTTTAAAAGAAAAACCCGCAAACACTGCCGCCCCCCTCCCCGCCCCCAATCACTACACAGCAGCTGATTGGCCAGGTAGAGGTGCCACTCAGCTCCTGGGGGTGGGAGGCTGAGCTCCCCTCCTTGCCGTGCCTGAAGGAATTAAGGCTTTGAAGCCTGACTGGAGATTCGAACCGCAAATTTCCAATAAACCCACAGAACGACAGCCTCATCTTCTGCCAGATCGGTCAAAACCTGAAATATCATTACAAAAGATTTGCAGACATGGCAACTGCGGTCCTTACAAAGTCGAAAACAAGAAAATGGCTATCCCTGCGCTCTTGAAAGGCAGTCCTCGCAGGGACGTTCCTTTGCCTCTTCTGTGGGAAAAAACCTGAATCTCCACAACTGAGATTTCCAGAGGGCTGTAAGCAACCTCTATAGGATAACTACAGACTAACAGTTTCCCTTGAATACTGTACGTATGAAAGATCCACTCCATCCCTACAAACCCATGTAACTGACTGAACTTGTGCCACCTCCACCAAGAACTTGCGTGCACCGACTTCTCACAATGCAAGTTTTGATTTTGATTATCAGGTGCAGGAAAAAACTCCTGAATTCCTGTTTCAGCACCCTCTCCATTAAGACCACCTTTACCTTGCCGGAGATTCTTTGGTGCTTGATAGTCCAGGCAAAGGCACATGCCAAGGGATCTACACTCATGTGATGACTTGACTAGGGTAACACAACGTGAACGCAATGAGAAGGAAGAAAAGGCAACATAAGGTGCACAGGCAGTTAATGTGGGTATCACTGAAACAGTACATTGCTGCTACGCTTTTAAACTGTTTGATAAGGTGCTCGCTGGAAAATCAGAATACCTTTATCTTTTTTAGGCAGATGGTCTAAGCATATAAATCAATTTTATTGAAAATATATGCAAAGAAACTCAAGTCTTTATTAAAATGCAATGAATAACAGAAGGTATTTAAGAAAATGAAAGAGCAATTATACGAAAGTTTTTAGTACTTAAGCACAAGAGTGAATGTTACACGCAAACCAACAAACCAGTATCTCGTGTCTTCAAACGAGCCATCTCCAACAGCACTGCCTCGGGGAAGAGCCAGTACACCCTTCACAGAGTTAAAATATAAACCCTACCCTTAAGCCCCAGGAATTATCAGTACACTTCTGATAATATTTTGCTGCCCAAACCCAATCTGTATTCGTGCTAGCTCGCTGAAGCTGCCACATGTGACTTCAGTGGGGTTATATGCGACACCTTCCATTTCTCTTGCTCTCAATAGCCTATTCTCTTGCTATATAAGGGCTCCAAGCGTGTTCGGTTCTATGAGAAAACACTCTGCCCCGATTTCTGCATTCGTGGCCGTTGCCTGTTGCAACTACGACCTCTGCAGCTGCAACGCTGGCATTGAGTGAATCTGGAACAGGAGCCACCTCGCCTGCAAACTTCCACCCCGACCCCCCTGGTGTGGACAAACCCCGCATATCCAGGCACGGGGGTAAGCACGCACGGAGAACACGTCCACACTTTATGTACAGTCTCCTACAGCCCACGAACAGAGCTTGGCTAGATTTAAGCGAGGTCTTAAACGGTACGTGACAACCGGCTGAAACGAGAGCACAAGGTGGCACCTCCGGGTTTACCGGGCCAGACGGCAGGCTGAGACCGGAGACGTTTTGCTGACTACCGTGCCTCTTCCTCCGGCAAGCCGCAGGAAGGCCGGCGGGCAGCAGGGCTGGGGGCGCCGCTCGGGCTGCACCGGGAGCGCGGGCAGGCGGCGGCGCCCCTGGAGCGGCGGGCGCGGGCTCACCGGGGTTCCAGTGCGCCCAACAGCGAGCGGCGGCCCCGGCCCCACCGGGCCCTTCCCGGCCGCCACGTCTGCGGCCCCCGCGGCGCGACGCCCGCCCGCTCCTGTTCCCGAGCACTTACCGGTACCGAACACCCGCCCGGCGCCGCCGCCTCGGCCCGCCGCGCCCTCGGCGGCCGCTCCCGCCTCTCCCCTGCCGGGGGCCGCCGCCCCCCTCAGCCCAGGGGCCTCATCGCCGCGGGCCGCCGGGGACAGGCCGCCCCTCCGGCACCCGGGCCCGCCCCGGGGCCGCGCCCCCGCCGCCTCACGGAGACCGGCGCCACCTCCCCGGCCCCGCCCCGCCCCCGCTCTGTCGCGACAGCCGCCCGCCTGGGCTCCGCCGGTTTCCTGTCACCCCGGCCGCGCCCCGCCCCCTCAGCGGCGCCGCTCCCGGCCGCCTTCCGCCCCGCCGCCGCGCGCGGGCACCGGCGGCGGGGCGCATGCGCGGCGTTTTCGCGCGAAAGACGTTTGCGGCGCCCGCGTGCCGCCCCGACCCGCGGCGCCCCCGCTCCCCCCCCCCCTCCCCGCGCGGCGGCGGCGGCGGGCGGGCAGTGGCGGCGCGCGGGCGCCAGGGGGCGCTGGGGGTCCGGCGCGCGGCGGCGGCTGCGCCATTGGCGGGTCGGAAATGCCGCCAGATGGCGGTTTAGGATTGCGGCTCCGGTGAGCGCGGCCCCCGCCAGCGCCGCCGCCCCGGCCCCGGCCCGCACCCGCCCGGACCCCGCGCGCCAGCCGCTCCGCAGGCTCCCGGGGTGCCGCCCGGCCCGGCGCGGCGCGGCCCGAGGTGAGCGGGGCGCGGGGGAGGGAGGGCGCTGAGGCGCCGATCCAAGATGGAGGCGCGAGGGGCGGGGGCAGCGGGCCGGGGCCGCTCGCTCGCTCGGTCTCCGCGGCGGCCGGGCCGGGAGCGGGCGCTGCCCGTGCGAGGAGAGAGGAGAAGGGGAGGGGAGGGAAGAGGAGGCGGCGCGGGGCGGGGCGGCTCCTGCCGGAGCAACGGGTCCCCCGGGCGCGGCGCTCTTCGCCGCCATCTCATTGTCCCCGCCGGGGCTGCCGGGGGCGCCGGGCCGAGCTCGGCGGCCTCTCCCGCTGCCGGGCCTGCGCCCCGCTCCGGGCGGCGGCGACGCTCCCGCTGCGCGGCCCAGTGCCGCGGGGGCGGGGGCGGCCCGGGCGGCGGCGGCGGGGGATGCTCGGGCGGAGCGGGGGTGGCGCTTCCGCCGCGCGGGGCACGGGGGGTGGCGGCGGCCCCGGCCGGGCTGGGCGGCGGCGGCGGAGTTGGTGCCGTGGCCGCGGGGAGGGAAAGTTGCGGGAGCCGGTTCGGCTCGGCGCGGCCCGCTTCGCCGCCTGGGCCCGGCCCGGGGGAGGGCGGCGGGAGGGCCCGGGCGCCCCAGCGCCCCGCCGGCGCCTGGCTGGCGTCCAGGGAGGGGACAGGCGGGCCCGGGGGGGTCACACACTGGCGGGGTGTGGGGGGGGAGCTGGGGCCCCCGCCCCGCCGCTGCTCCCCCGGTTGTTGGCGCGGGGGTCGCGGCGGGGCGGGCGGGCTGCCGGGCCTGGGGGCGAGCGGCCGCCCCTGGGCTGGCGAGGGGGGGACAGCCCCGTGCCGTGTCGCCGTGGGGTTCCCCCCGCCCCCGGGGTGGGCAAAGCAGCGTGCCCGTGCCCTAGCCCGGGGGGCCGGCGGGGCGGGCTGCTTGGTGGTTCCGGGCGGGGAGAAGCCGAGCGTCGGTGGTGCCCTCCGGCCGTACTGGGAGGAGGGACACCGGGCCGGGGTCCTGAGCTGCTGGACAGCAGAACCCAACCAAACAAAAAAAAAAAAACCCCACCAAAAAAATGGCGAGGATTCTGGTGGCAGGAGGAAGGCTTGTGCCGTGGGTGCTGGCGGCTTGGTGGCGAGTGGTGGGCACCGGGCGAGCCCTGGCCCGGCCGTAGGAGCAGCGCTGGCACCTGTGGGGCAACCTGCGGGCATGTGGCTGCCCATATCGGCGTCAAAAAACTTAGTTTCCGGTGAGACAGTGTGAGTTTAATTAAACTAAATTGAGCGGCTTTATAAATATTGATTATTTTGGTTGTGTTCCGCACGATTTTGAGGTTCTTGTAGCTCTGTAGAGTTAAGGCTAGTAACAGGGTTTATTAAGTCGTTGAGGAGCAGAAAGCCTTCTCCAGATTGCACCGGTAACGCAACTCTTCTTAAATTGTGTCATGTGTCTGGTGTGGTGGATGACATTAATGCCTGCATTTAGACACCTTAAGACTCGTTTAACTTTTCCACATTATTACCCTGGAGATAGGGGTGGTATGGGAGAAGGAGTAGTCCAGATTTTCTGGATCCAAAGCAGTTTTACTTTGCCTAGTGAGGGGTTTTTTTGTTCATCTGTAGATAGCAAGGTCATTTGATGAGTGTCTCTATGGTATAACTTGTGAAGAAATCACTGGGCCCCAAGGCAGTATGTAGGCTGTCTGTCAAAACCATGGGAAGAAGTTCTTTCTTTTACCCAACTAGAGGCCAATCTGTTTGTTTGTTTTCTTTGTGACTCCACTGAGATGAATTTTTGGTGGCCAGCCTGAGGAAAGTCCATGTAGTGGGGTGCAGAGGTGTTTGAAATGGCTAGCCAAGCCATGATGCAGCAGGATTTCCTGCTGAGCGGGAGCGGAGGGGCTGACTCCTCCAGGGTTATGATTAATCCGAGAGGATGTAATTTTTACTGGCTGCTCAACACAGAGTGTTCAGTTGGAATTCTTGCTTGCTGCTGCTGACGGACACGCTTGGGGGTTTATAGCAGTTGGAGTGCGTAGTGGAAAATGGTACTTGTCTGAAGCTGAACGAACAGTTAGTGCTGGTTCTGGAGGTTCCAAGCAGCTCTTCCGCAGCCCCTGTGTGTAACAACTGGAGCACGTGGCAGTTGGCAGCTCCCTGCCTCTCCTGCTTCCTAAGGTTTTACAAACGTGCTGAAGTTGGTGAGTTCACTGTGAAAGGCAGCATCTATGGCCGAACATTCACACACAGTATGCCATGGACAGAAGCTGGGAGGGCAGCTGAAACCCTGGTGTTAGAGCTCTGTGAGTGGGGTCTCCAAGCTGTTTGGCTACTGTCCCTGTCCATAGCCTGCCCTTCCTGTCGTGCAGAGTTTTGTGTGACATCTGCTGAAACTGCCGTGCATCTTTTGGTGGTTGAGAAGTTTTATGAACATCAAATGTCTGGGTGCACTGACAAAATGAGTTGTTCAGGATGTTTAGAAACGCAACAAGTGAACATTTTTTGTTTGAAAGAACCCTTTCCTAAAGAAGAGCATGTACTTCAGGTTTGCACTGGTGACTTTGGATTCTCTCTGTTCTTTCCCATTGTTGCAAAGACTGGCCCTTATGTGGCCAAATATTGGTATTTTAAATATCATTTAACTAGGCAAGTGAGCCCATAGAAGTGTAAGGATGGCAGTGGGAGAGAGATTCTTAATTGTGATGACTTTCTAAGAAAATAGTTTTACTGGGATAAGAACATATCTTTACTGTAACATTTGTTACAACGTAAATTGCTTTCTGGTCAGGTGCACAAAAGACTCAAACATCCTGCTGAAAGTTTGGAAGTGCTAGCTCTGTAGTTAACAAGATACAATGAAAGCAGCAAACTTGTCATCTTGTCTGCTTAAGTTATGCAGGAATGTGAGAGGCTAAGTTTGGATGCAGCACTATTCAATGGGTGGTCTGCCTCTCGGAGATCTGGCTCTCCCCATTCTGCACCTTGAAGTGCCCAAGTCTTTGGGTGAGGCTCTGGCTTTTGATGCTTGGAGTCAAAACCAGAAGCTGATGCTGAAGCCCGGTGCCAGGATAAGGAAGCGCCTTATCTAAGTCTGATGTACTGGCCTCAGGACTTAAAATGCTAACCAAAATCTGTTAGATCATGGGGGTTTTTTGGTTTTTTTTTTAAGTTTTGGGAGTTTATTGCAGTCACTCAAATCTCATCACGTGGAGCTCTGAAACTCTACTATTGCCGATTTCTGTCTCCTTTTGCTTGCAGTGCCACAAGTGTGTTTGCTCATTTGGCTAAAAATAGAAAGGAGTAGAGTTGGTTTTCTTTCTTGGAAAAGAGAAATCCTACAAAGTTTGTGTTCACCAGGAGATAATTGCTTTGTTGTTTCTATCCAGGACATCTGGGGATATGCTTTATTCTTAGCAGCAGCATTTTGCTTTTCCAAACTGCTTTAACTTTGTTGGGTTTGGGTGTGGAATATGTGATCAGAATACAAAAGACTTATTTCTTTGTTCCTCTAGGAAATAAGGCGTTGAGAGAATGTTATTGCGACCCTCTGTTGTAACTTTTCAGTCTGAAAGTATGCTTCCAAAAACAAGTGTTGTTTTGGGAAGGTCCATGTTAATTTTTTTTTTTAAGGTAGACACCACTTTCAGCTGGCTGAAAGAGCTGAAGAGGGAATCTTCTCTTTAGTTCTGATCTTGTAGCTACTTGCTGATTTCTGACGTGTCCTATTGAACATCTGAATGTAGGTAATGATTTCACCACTTGGCAATTTCTGTGTATCATTTGTGAGAGAATACCCAGTAACTCGGGTCCCTTCACTAATGTTAGAAAGAATTATGCTTCTGGGTTTGATAGTTTTGCAGCGTTTCCTCATTTGCATCTCTGCAGGCATTTGAGTATTTTGGAAAATGGTTTTTAATAGTAGCAGTATGCTTGAGAAAGCAGGGTGTCTTGGACAACAGATTCTTCAGGGTACCTTTACTGAACCCAAACGGTATCAGTGTATCCTGTTTTGAACTGTAGGTTAGATGGAAACTTGATAAATTTGGTAATTCTGCTTATGCAATCTCAAGACCACCTTATTTTGGAAGAAAATGCCCATTTATAATACTGGTAATTCTGTATTTCGTACAAATGGTGCAAATACAAGGTTTTTCATCCTTTCAGGCACCCGACTTTGATACGTGCTGCTCTCTGTGTACCTAAAGATGGAGACCGCGGCTGGCTAGCCACAGGCTACCATATGCTTGTTCCCAGATTATGATGCTAGTTCTGCGCAGGGTGGATTTGTAGTCTCAGTCTTAACACATGCAAATAGGCATTGGTTGCACAACATCATTTGGTGGGACAGGCCTCATGGCCACAGTTCCCAGTGTTACTAGACACGAGAGCTTGATGTGGGAGAGTATTCTGAGTTCCAGTCACACAGTCCTTAATCATGTATTGCAGAATTAAGAGCAAGAGGTTAAATTCTTAAGCCTGTCCTCCCTCAACTGAAAGGCAAGTTTTTTCAGGTGGTTCCTGAAAGTAATGTTTTACTAGAAAGCAGCAAGGGGCAACATCCAGCCAACTGTGTTCCTTGCTGTGCGGGGTTACAGCAGAATATGTGCTATTTATTCTACAAATAAATCTAAGGAGTCTATATTCTGTAACTCTCTGTATAGCAGACTTGTATCAGCAGCTTAGCTGAGTGAGAACAATGTTGGCAGATTGTTCAGTTCATAGGAGAATAGTATTTCTTTGTAGAGTTACATAGGAGTAGACCTGTGTGTCAGAAATGTTTCTAAATGTCAAATATTTTTCTACAATAAAATAAGAAAAATCAAACCAATTCATTTTGGATGCATTTTTTTATATGTATACTAGCGTTGGTGTTTATTGAAACAAAAATCAAATGACAAGCTGAGAATCTGTTTGCTCTCCCCCACATGAGGGTTTCTCTCTCCATTTTAGGGTTAGAATCCCCAAGGGCCAGGAAGATACCAATGTGTTGGTGTTTGTAAGCAGAAAATAAAACTTCATTTGTGAATGGGTAACAAATGCCATCTTAGAAGGGTGATAAATATGCCAGTTTTGCATTGTTATTTTCTCAGCTCTGTTCACTAGGACCATAAGAGCTTGTTCCTGCCAGTGGAATTGCACAAGATGGTTGAGCTGATCTGCCAGCCTGCCACAGCTGAGAGCGCAATCTCTTTCTCCACAGCTGCACAGTTCTTCCTTTTCCTTTGTGCTAGTGCTGCTGTGGGCTTGACCTTTCCTTGAGCTAGCTGAATTCCCTACCTGGCAAAAACCACCTGCTTGGGAGGGGTGTTTTTCTGCCAGGTGAATGAATTGAATCAGGCTATCAGAGTAAGGTGATGCAAGGTCAGTGGCAAGAATATTTTTTGGGGAAAATGGTTCTGGAGATTGAGACCCTTGCTTCTTCAGGTGGGAGATTCTGACTGACTCAGCTGTGTATGCTCGCCTTGAGTGGCCGTGTTCAGCGGCAGAGCCCATCACTGGGTGTGTAAAGTTGGGATTCCTGCTGGTAACACTCTTACCTTTACTGAATTCCCCCTGCCAGCTTTCCTGTCCATAGCCCATGTGTGTTCTTCTGTTCTTTGTGGCTGGTCCTGTCTGCCTTACCACAAATAACTTGGTATCATCAGCAGGTTGTTAGCATTCACCTCCTTTTCCAGATGTAGGAACATCTCAAACAATTTGGGCTCCAGCTCATACTCCTGTGGGACTTCGCTGGTGGCCTTACTCTGTTGTCAGAAATGACCATTTGTTTTGCTCTTTGTTTCCTCTCTTTTAACCAGATAACCTATCCATGCAAGGCCTTTTATTGCCAAGGCAGCTCAATTTCTTTAAGAGCCTTTTGTAAGCAATCTCATTAAATGTCTCTTGGAAATTAAAGCAGGCTTTATTAAGTAAGAGCCCATCAGTAGGTGGGTAAGGGAGGTCTTCTAGAGAGCTCCTGTAGGTTTGTGGAACTTGACTTTCCTGTACAAGAGTGGGGTTGATTGCCTTGTCTAAATGCTGTCATCTATTTAGCTAGCTATTTATGGATCTGTCTTCTAGAATAGTTTCTGCGAAGTTAGGCTTGCTAGACTGTAGCATCACAAAGTGTTAGGTGAGAGAGTAAACACGATTAGAGGTTGTGCTCAAGAGTAAGCACTGCTTCAAGCAGTAGAATTTTTTTGAAGGCTGTTTTCTTTTGATTCACTCATATGCTAGATTTGGCATCTAACAATTTTGTTTTTCCTGTAGCTTTGCTTTATTAGGACGCTGGTTGGTGGAAAGGAATTAAGACTCTCTCTTCTAAGAAATTAATATTTTTTAAAAATGTAGAGGAACTTAAATATTTTGGGACCTCAGTTTTCCTGAGCTCAGTGGAAACTGTCCAGGGGCTGACAGTTATTGGTAGTGGGAACTGGAGAAAAGGAGAGGAGAAGGATATGCATGCAGAATACAGTTGTGTATGCCTGCTTCTGTTGGGTACTGAGCTTAAAAAAGCCCCAGACAAAACAACACGGTTGCAGTGATACCATACAACAAATGATACAGTACGGGGAGTGCAAGTCACCACTGCAGAGATCACCTTTGCTTACAGAACTGAAGTTCAAGGGTCTGCCTTCCTTTGACTGCATCCCAGCTGCGCTCAGCTATCTGTAACATTTGTGTTCTGCCATACATAATGCTCGTGAGAATGAAAGTGTGAGTGAAGATAGAGAATTAAAACGGTAAGGATAGCTACCAAGCCTTTTGAAGGACTTTGCTGAAAGACTGTGACATTTCAGGTACTCTGCCCTTTTAGTTACAGATCGCGGTTTGTTTATTCTTCATCTCATTCTATTCCACAGTTCCGGTGTTCTTCTTCAGCTCTTTGAGGCTCTCTTTATTTTAGCCCTAGCTGATTATTCTACTTGTATTTACATAAATCAAATAAAATTCACCTATAATGTGTCCTTTCTTATCTCTCTAAAAAGGGTCAGCATAGTGGGTCAGAAGTGGCATAATTTTTGTGGGTTTGTACGTATCTCTTGTCTTTCCCTAGTGACACGTGTGATTTTTTTTCCCCTCTAATATATTTTATTTCTGTGAGCTCTGTTTGGAACAGTTTTCTCTGCCAACGCGATAAGACAGAGATGAAATTTAATTCACATTTCAAAATTAGAGAATCTTTGAATACAAATTATTATGCTATTGTGCAAGACACTGGATGCGTTCAGAACCTGAAGAGGAAGAGGCATGTGGAATATTGTATTATTTCATTGAAAATAGCCGATCTAAATTATGGCAGTGCTGTCCATTTGCTGAGGTGGAAGAGAGGACGGTAGGTGGGATGACAGTGAGAACTTGCAGTTGGGTCCTATCAAATATCCCCAAAGCTGGAGTGTAACGAGCGGAGCCGTTGGAGTGAAGCAAAGGAGGGAGACTGTTCTGTACAGCCTGTCCTGCGGCTTGAAGGTCTCCGCACTCTGCCGCACTGTTAAAGCAAGCAGGAGAACACTGGCAATGGGGTCAGTGAAATTTCAGGTATAACCTATGCTACTGGCACTGTCAGAAAAGGAATGGAAATTAAATGCTCCACTTTTTGCATTTTTTTTTTCTTGGTGTGCTTCAATATCTAACTGTTACAACTAGGTTTCTCCTCAAAAGAAACAGAGGAGCTGCTTTGCTTTGCAAAGGGAAGTTGTTAGATGTTTCTGTTGATGTAACTATGGAGCACCAGTGTTAGAGACTGGAAGCACTGGTGCATGGGTTTGTGTGTGAATTCTCACTGCCTGAGGTGGCTATTGAAATGTGAATTTCTTGTCTTTGAGTTGAAATGTTTGTTAATGGCATTGCCATTAAAAGCTGCTAAACCAAACTTTTTTCCATTGGTATGCCTTACTCTTCTGATTTCTCATTACTGTTTGTTGATTTAGAGCTTGTTGGTGTCCAGGTAGAAAGTGGAGAGGGAAAAGACGAGGGCCTTAGTGAGGAGTAAGAGTCAAGGGAAGCGAAGTTTGGGGGGCAGGGGGAGGAATCATCAGTTGTAGCTGCCGTCAGTTGTAGTTGCCATCATTTTCGGATGTTTTGTTTTCCTAGGCAAATGCATTGTTATGAGACTGCTGAAACTTAAAACTTTTCAAATCCTTCAGAATATTTTCTTAGAGTTTTCTGCCAGGACTTCATCTGTGAGGAGCACCAGGCCTTTTGCAAGAGCGTTGTCCTTCACCGGTGTCATCCACAGCATTTGCGCAGAACTTGGGAGTCTCTCTCCATGGAGTGCCAGGATATACAACCAGTGTTTTTGGTAGTAAATTCTGAGGTATTACTAGGATATGTCACTGATGCAGTTCATTTTATTGTGAAATACACAGCTAAGAATATCCCTTCCATGTCTTACTTGCCCATACATTTTTGGCAGTTAGCTCCTTTGTTGTCTCTCCCTCAAACAACTTCCTTGACCTAAAGTCATGCTTTGATAACACCCACATCTGGAGTTTAACTGTTGTATCTGCCTCTATCCTGAAGGCAACGTGTTGATCCTTTGTAACTCATGTTTGCATTCAGGCTTATGTCAAAAGATAATGTGTGTCTGTGACGGTAGTCACAAAAGGCCTTCAGCATGCGGAGCAACTGGTGCTGATTTGTAGTTCCCCAATCCTGATCACTTTGCCTACAAGACACAGCACCATCATAAATGCTATTACATTTATTTATACTGTTTGAATCCTGAGCATACGTGCAGGTTCACTATTACTGGCAGAGACAAATGTGACACGGGGAAAAGTTATGGAACTAAGCTATGATGGAACGAATACTAATTGAAGTACATGGGAATGTACAAAAACATTGGCTTGCAGCTTGCTAGAAGAAATAATTGCAGGGTGAGCTCCCTTTGGACCAAATGAGGTGATAGGGGTGTGTGAATGAGACTTCCCATCATGTGCTGGTGGCAGCTAGCAGAGAAAGTATCATCCAAAGTAACTACAGCTCCTGCAGCTCCCTGCTCTTCTTTGAAGTAGCATGTTTTATTAAAAAAAAAAAAAAAATAACCCCCCCTAGCTTTTTAATCTCTGGTCAAGCTATTGCTAATATTCACTGGATGTCAGACTCTTTTCAGAGATGATTCAAAAGAATGGATCTCTCGGGTTAGTTTAAGAACTGTCATGTTCATCCTGTGAGCTCCTGCATCTGATATTACCGTCAGAGTTCCCTGAAATGGAGGCCTAAGTTGAGAAGACAAAAAGCTGTGGTGAAGAAAGGGGAAGGGCATGTTGATAGGTTAGAAATGATCTGAATGTTGTCTTACGTTCACTAGACTTCCCTTTTTAGCAGCAACAAAGACCAAAACTTTAAGACACAGAAGAGTGTTGTTTGTATTTTTTCCTTAGCTGTAAGTTTAGGCAATTAGGGACTTAGTTGCTGGGGATTTTTTTAATCCTAAGGGGGAACTTTGGTTATTGCATTGTTATAGATGGCTCAGATGAGGATGCCTGTGGTTGAGATGGGTATTCTTAGGCAGTTATTCACATCTTGCTTCAAATAATGCATGCCTCTGACAAACAAACCATTCAGACTGGAAATTCTCGTATTTGATTTTTAGGTGCAGATTGATTTAGGTGCAGATAATTTTTTTTTTGTTCCAACAAAAATTATTCAAATCAATTATTGAATATGAAATTCAGGATTTTTTTTTTCCGTAGTAAATGCAGGGGTGTTTTTCCCACTGAAATCTTTAGAAAACTCCTGCTGACTTTACCCACTTTAGGGTGAAGACCTGCAGTTGACCTGTTCTGTGGCTTTAATGAGATACCTCTAAGTTGGTACTGAAAAATAAAATAAAATTAAAAAATCCATGGAGCTTGTCCAGTTCGTAAGTGTTTGCAAAGTAGTAAATAGTAGCTTGGTAGGGGCTACAAGATATGTTTTTCTGATGTGGATCTGCACTTAGCAGATTTCATTATTGTGCAGGTGTTGCGTAAGGAACAGATTGCATCTGGCGCATTGAGAGTAACCTATGCTGTATCCTTCCAACTTTGTTGGGAAGGGCAGGTGATAGACGTCAGTCTGTTACCTGTAAACCCAAGTCATTCCCTGAACACCAGACTACCTTAAGCATTACTTCCGAGGTTTGAAAACTGGGATTCAAATCCTTTCTCTGTTTTCATTCAGTTGCTAAAAGGCAGATCTTACCAACTGGTATCTTTTGTGCTATATTCACCCAAAGCATGCAAGTTACTGAGAATTCAAATAATGAACAAATGTTTCCCTGACTTTGTTTAGGAGAGAACATTTGTTTTGGCTGAGATCTTCCAGAGCAACTCAAACAGACACCAGCATGGGGAAATTAGTAAAACTAGCAAGATGTAACAACATTTTTGTGCTTGGGCAGTTTAAAATGTCGTCATGGAATATGAAGTAAAAGAACAATGTAAACTGCTTTTAACCTTGCCAAAAGCTAACACCGATGTCGAGATTAGAATCATTAGTGCTTCAGAGTGCATTGTGAAGGTGAGCAAAAGTGTCCCTGTACAGAATGCCTCAATTTTTCTGCGGTACCCAAGTGGAAGGTTACTTTGTTGGGGGGCCAGTTGGTGACTTTGTTTGTTGCATGCTTATCAGTGCTTTCACTAGTGAAACCCGGTGGCTCTAATACCATTTTTTTCTCCTTAATTCTAAATATCCTGATCATATGTGGTGAGAAGAATAGACTGCCTGCCCCTTCCATATTCTGTTCCTTACAATCTTTTTTTCCTTGCACTCCAGCTCCTAAGAATTTTCCCATATTACCAACACAGACTTAACCTTGCAGTGTGTTTTCTTGAAGACCGCTATCCAAAATATTCAAGTGGTTAATAGTGTCATGTAGCATTTGCTTTGCAGTCTTCTATGCCTGGCTTTCAAGCAGAAACATGCTATTATTTTGTCCTGTAATTCTTTTCCTTTAGAGACAGTAGTTTATTTCTGAAAAATTGTGAAGTCTAGTGCTTAGATGTCTTCATCCTCTAACTGGGATGTGCCATATTGTGAGATTAGATGCTATAAAGATTTTTACCGTTGAAGCTTTATTTAATGAAAGAACTGCTACTGGGGAGACTATTAAAGTGTGTTTATATCCAATTGTTTTATTTGAAAAATTTCACTGATTTTTTTTTTTTGTGTGTGTGTGCATTGCTGGAATCCCTAGCGACATAACTCTAAATCCAAATTCATGCTGCTTTTACAGCCACTAAGAGGTATTAAAACTGTAGTGTTCGGAGATCTCTATCCAATCTCATGTTTTGTTGTAACAATGGACTTGTACTAGAATGGTTATTTATTTACTTTTACTTTTGTGGTTCTGCCTGGTTACTTTGTCTTGGAAGAATACTGAACAAAAAAGAATGGAGAGACACCTTGAGTTAATCCCTTTCTCTGTTTTGGGGGAAGATCATTTACAATAATCTAGACAGATGCCTGTCTAATCTCTTAATTGCTGGAAATTCCACTGTGTTTCTTAAGGAGCTTATTCCTGTGCTTTATATTCTTGCTACTTGTTTTGTTTGTTTGTTTTTTTTTTTTCCCTAATGTTTAACCTCCACATTTTGCAGTAAACTTTGATTTTTGTTTGGTCATGTCCAGCTATTTTTGATGTACCAGGGTGCATTTGAACTATCATTTTTTTCCCCTTGATCTCTTATCTAACACAAGCTGTGTCTGAGTATTTGAGTGTCCCAGTGTTTCCTCATAAATCCTGTTTTCTTGTCTTCTGATGCAGCTCCGCTGCTTTGTAGACTTTCTCCTATCAGTTCATGTCTTGAAGCCTGGAATCCTGAACTGGGCACCCTGCTTTAATGCTGAAGATTTAGTAGTGCTAGGTCGATTGTTCTCTTTTTATTTTGAAGAGCTCTTCACAAGACTCCTTTGCTCTACTGTTACGCTTTTGTTTGTAGTTCTTGTAAGGCTTTGCAAGCAATCCCAGTGTTTGAGATCCTGCATTAGCCTGTACTTGGTTGCATATCTGGATTTACTCTTGGTTTCTGTCCCCGAGAGGCATGTTCATCCTTCTCACAAACAAGGAGTGAAAAGCAGAATGGGAACCAGCGTGGAAAACAGTTGTCACTGGTGAAACAAATGATGTTTGCCCGTGGTAAAAACAGCTTCCCCTATGTGGTTAGCAAGATGTACAATATAAACATTTTATTAGTTTCTTGGCTGATGCGATGATGCGATTTGAGCAAACAGGAGCCGTGGCTTTCCTATTGCTCTTGTCTAGGAGAATCAGGGTTTTCCTTTTTGATGTTGTTGCCTGATGCCGTTTTCTGTGTTGTCATTTGATTAGCTGCAGTCTTCAATATTCATGAAGAGTAGTGAAGAAAGAGGCTGCCTTGTTTGTTCAGTGTCAAGCTGTTGAGAGCATACGTGGAACATCGGTTTCTCCACATCCTTTGATTTCAAATGCTGGTTTTTTGTTACTATAAAATTGTACAAATCTTCACGACTACTGACAATACAGAAAGGATTTGCTTTTTCATGGTAAAAGTGTAGTAGCAGCTTTAAGAGAAAAGAAAAAAGCTGGGAAAGAAAATTTAAAAATTATGCTAAAAAAAATGAAAAAGGGATATATTTAATGTGAATCTAGTCTCTGGCTTTTACAGTCCTCTTGTAAAATTTGCCTAAGAAACAATTGTCTTCCAGCATGGACAGTATTTGCAGCATGTTTCAGACTGTAGGTATATTTTTGTACCTAGTAGGGATGTTTTGATCCTTGAAACCAATCTTCTAGTTATGATGTAATTAGCAACATTTATTCATTAACTATTTGGATCCTGGCTTCTTCAAATGACACTATTTGTTTCCTATTGATGTGTAATCTTTAGTGAATAACTTGACATAGATCTGAATTGGTAGTGCATTATTTTAAGGGCATGATGATTTGAAACTTGGATTTCATTCCTTGTTTGCTTATTTTGAAACTCTCATACTGTGTTTTACAAGCTAATTTTACTTGGGACTATTGGTAGAGGCAGGATGAAGATTTAGAATTGCAGTGGAACTAGCTTGTGTTTTCTAGGCTTTACTGAATTTTGTTCATTTAATAGCTTTATATTCATAAGCTTGCATAAATATTTTTTTATTGCATTTTCGTTGTCAATTAGTGTTTTCCCACTTTTTTTTTTAATGTGACAATCACTGCTATCACCTTTGCTGCCCTCCTGTCACCCTCAAGCGTCTGCTGTTGACTGATTAGCCTCTGTTCCCTCCACCCTTGTCGCTGCTTCCTCTACCAGCAGTTTGGCTCCTGCTTGGAGCACAAGGTCATCTGCCTGGCAGGGCTTAGGGGGTTGTTCCAGGCCATGCCTCCGGTAGGGAACAAGTGCTCTATACAGCTCTCAGAATAAAATAGGGGATATTGTGTGTTTCGCTTAGAAATTACAATGCTGTCTGCTAAACCATCAGTAGCTACTAAGTTTGTACTGGGTTTTTTTTTGGAATCACATTGAATGAGTTTTAAATTTGCTAGCAGTTGATTTGTCAGCAGATGAACAAGACTTTCAGTAGTGAAAAATTTTAAGAGGTCAGTGATTGAACAACCTCCTTTGCTCCTGTGTCTCCTCTCTTTGTTAAGCTACAGTTCCCCAGCAGTGTTAGCTGTATTTTGCTGTGCTGTTTCTTTTGTGGTGGTTGTTAGTAAAAGCATGTTGGAAGACTGGTATCTCTGCAGGTTAGAGAGTAGTTTGTGGTCTAATGTATAATAATTGTGATACTGAGGCTTGTTCGGGGGTGGAGAAGTAGTTGATGTTTTGATTCTATACTTCTGTGGCAACCACATTTCTTACTGTGGCTCTCAACCTAATAGAGCATGCTTTGTTCTGTAATTGAGCATTTTACTAGGTGTAACTGCGTATAGTGCAGGAGTAAATGATTTCTGAAGTAACCTGGCTAGTTCTCTGAGAATATGGGGTTCTTCCCTAACATTGCAATTGGGAGATCATGGGAACTTTATTCTTCAGATGTACCACCCAGGGAAACTCATATCCCTCTGTGATTGTATCACTTACCTTACAAAAATATTGTCCTTTATAATAGGCTAGGAAGAACTTAATCATCAATCTCTTCCTTTCCCTTCTAAGAGCTCTCAAATATCTGAGATGAAGAAAAAAAAAATGGTCAATTGCTCCCAGATTTCCTGGGAGTTTGGCACTATATGTATAAGGTATATAAGGTGTTTGAGCTTTATGTGTTTACATCAAGATCCATTCAGTCTGACAGTGTCTTTCACTCTGGTGTCATGAATGTAGCGCGCAATTGCACCGCCAGTTTCTCTTCTGCTCCGTTCTGTTTAGACTTTGCAATGTTTTGGAGAATTCTTTCCTTGTTCAGGTTCCAAAAGACTTTTTCTGCCACTCTGTAGTGGTCTAGAGAGGTTTGCTACGGTGGCTGTGTGTGAGTTCTTGATTGATAGGCTTACTAAGATTCAGTTTAGTTTTAAAGCAAAAAGAAGAAAACTAAAGTTTGTGCTTTTGTGTCATAAACTTGTAGCTCTTTCCTATCTGAAATCCAAGAAAGAAATTTAAGAGAAAGAAACACTATAATAGATCAGACCAACAGCCAGTTAGAAGGGGAAGCTAGAAGACCAAGTATGGGGTGTAACAACTCAAATCAGATTTTCTTGCTTCTGACAGCAAAGAACTAGGTGGTTCAGTATTAGGAACAAGAACCTCACCAGCTAGCTGACAAAGTGGTTTGTCCTTAAAATCTTCCACTGTGGTTAGGAATTGTCTTTATGACCTTAGGGATTCATTTTCCCCGGTAACCTGGGGGCTCTGCTCAGAAAAGAGATTGCAGACTTTAAATGTTCATTTCAGTCTTACTTGGGCTTGTAATGACAATTGTTTGTTGATTTCAGGAAATCATTTTATATTTGCAGGTCAAAATTTAACTACTGTATTAATTGGTTTCTCTTCTATTTCCCTGTAATGCAGTTTAATTTTATCCAAATCTTAATCATAAGTTTGGGAGTTTGCAAGCAAATTAGAAATTAAATTGTACATTAGAGAACAGTCACTGATAAACATCCGTTTAAATGCTCACATTTAAATAAAAAGAATTGTAACCCCCCCCCTCCTATTTAAAATGATACTTTAAAATATGTTCAGGTTCCCATTTTTCTAGTGAATTAAAATCTCATTCTGTTTTCTTTTTTCCTCCTTTGGCAATTAATCTGGTATCTTACTCTCCCAGATCGTTCTCCCGGTGTTTGAGTAAGGTCAACAGCTACTCAAGACGACAGCCTTTTTTTCAAGGCTGCCAAATTGCATTTTCATGTTTGAGAAGTATCTTCCGTCTTCAAAGAATATGTGGACACTTGTGTTATGGAAACATTAACTGTTGCGTTTCTGCTCACTGGTGTTAATGACTCAGTGCTCTCTCCTTTGAGAAATAATTGAAAACTCGTGGAAGAGGCTTTTGTACCCATTGGCAAGGAACTCATGAAACTTCTTTCAGCTTAAGATACAGGATTTTCTCAGCATTGCTCTCTGAATGCTGGTGAGATGCTTTTAGCTTCAGTGTGGGAAATTTTGCCGAAACTAATAACTGGCTCATTTTGCATTCTCTTAATCTGTCCAGTATATCTGAAACTGGAAGATGGCTGTATTGACTGCAATTAATACCCGAATAAAACACGGGCACAAAAGCATTGAAGAGTTCCCTGAATTCTGACTGCGAAGGAAGGTTTAAGTTTTGGGGGTGCTCAGTGTCAGGCTTCATTAGCATTGTTCATTCAGAGGGTTGGCATTAAAACAGGCTTTTCCTTAAAAGCTGCAGTATCCACAAGTTCTGTCAGACAGAAACAAGCCTTTGAAAATAGTAATCTTTGATCCCTTGCAACTTCTGTGGTGTCTGCCTGTACCTTCTGCAGGCAAAGAAGTGATTTCAGTCTTAGTACAGTAGAGTGGCAACTTAATTGCATTGGTTTAATGTGAACTAGTGAATGCGATCACTACGTACTGCATATGGTCTTGTAGGAGCCTTTTTCTTGACTGAGTAGTTGTTAGATTTATGGTATGAGTTGGTTACTGTGAAGGAGTCGGCTGTTTCCCTGATCAAACACAGGTAGGAGACTTCAATGGCAGCCCTGTAGGGGAGGGAAAACTGAATCTATTTTATATCAGTGCTGTGTGCTAGGTGTGTCATCACCTCCTGGCATAAAGTCTGTAAGAAAACCGTAGTTATGTGTATTAATGAAACTAATGCAGTCACATATAAATTTTTCAGTTACACCACTGAAGAAGGCAGATGTTGTATTACAGTTGTGTTGTCAGATCTGCTTGTTGATGCTCCTTTATACAAGGTGAAGTCCTTGCAGTTCTGTTTTTGAATGGTACCTGCAGAAATAGAAGTTTTAGACAGAAAATGTTGTGGGGGTTTTTTTCTGAAAAGATTTATAGAAGAAACCCTGCCCCAGGCATAAAAAGCTGAAATGCAGGCAAGGGTGGGGTTTTTGCTGAGTTTATCAAATGGAGAATTAACCTGTAAATTCTGTGGGAGCTTTACATTCAGGAGGTTTTGTACTTATGCAGGATATGTGGGTTTTGACATGCATATTTTAAAACATTGAAAACCTGCTTTAGGCATACATGAAGTCCAAGTTCTCAGCCTGCTGGTAGGACAGGTGCTTTCCATAGGAAACGCACAAGTGATTCCCAGTGTTCCTGGAAAAAAGCAGTAAGCCTAAAGGGGTTAGTTGAAAAAGGTAGCCTGTTCCATTTGCTCTCCTTGGCAGTATTAAGACCAGATTCAGGAATGTTTTTGATAAAGAAATGTAAAAATGAATGATGGAAATTGCTCTAGAGCTGTGCAGCATTTGCAGCATGCATTTCTCTCTTGTTGCCTCTTCCGAGCAGGTCTGGGAAGACCATGTGGCGATCTAGCACATGTGCTCTGCTCTGGAAGTGTCGGGGGGCTCAGGTTAGATTGATAACGTGTTTTGCTAGAGACTTTACAAGTGCACATTAAAGCAGCATATCCTTATTGAAAAACATTATTTAGAAGGCAAGGTATGACAGAGACAGGAGAATATGGTAATAACGGTAGAACAGGCCAGGATGAGTTAAAGAATAAGAGGCGAGATTGCTATTATCTTTCCTGCCGGTCATGGGCTGAGAATCGATTAGTGTTGGACTTGAAATATGTAATTAATGATGAAAAGAGCCACTAGCAATTTGGACTGTATTGAACGTGAATTGTGTAATGAACTAGGGAGGTGAGCCTAACTACATTAGGTGGGAGAACCTGTCACATCTATAATATTAAAAAGCTGTCTTAGTATTAGAAAACTGCAGTGGTAGAGTACTCAGTAATTTAGAGTATTTAGCATAAAAAATTTGAATGAACTAATTAAGGGTATTAAAATGGCTGCAATAAAATTTGAACATTGAAAGTTTATAAAAGCTCTAAGCAGTAATTAAGGATGCTATTTTAATATATAAGATTCATTGAAGTTGAGCAAAGAAAAATCCTGCTGCAGATCACAAGGGAAAGTGTAAAAGGCAAAAAATCTGCTTTAAAATTCTTGTTACTGTGTCTCTATTGGATTTAGTTAAATAACTAAGTAACAGGTAGCTAGACTATACTCTTCTCATGCCTAGTATGATTTGGGATATTCCCATGTGCTTGCTAAAATTGGAGAAAATAGTCCTTTGCATGTTTATCTGATTTTATACCTCGGTTGATAGGGGATTAGAAACTACATTGTGAATTTTGTCTGCTCTGTATTTTCTGAGATCTTTCCATTTTAGAGCTTCTGAGATCATGATTGAAATGAAAGCTATGGTTCTCTGCCTAATCAAGCAGCTTCCTCATTTTTAGCTGGTGAAAGGTTTTTGGCACCCTGTTCTCAAGTGATCCTTGCTATAGCAGTTGGGCTACTGCTGCTCGGAGAATGGCAGCTCCCTGAGGAAAATGAAGGGAAGCCCTGTTTATAGCAGCTGGCTCTGGATGACCCTTTTGGTGCTGGAACTGCCTGATGGAGCAGTAAGAGAAGACAAGCTAACTACCCACCGACCTGCAGATTTTTGAATAAGCTCAAACAGTAGCCAAGAAGCTACTGGGAAACAACAGAAAGCTTTTGCAAGAAGTTACCTAGTCTTACAAATTTATTCAAAAGCTCACCAGAACATGTCGTAGGTTATTCTGAGTATCAAGCTACATCTTGTCACTTGAAAAGGTACTTTTCCAAAAAGGTTCACATACCTGTGTTTTTAAGCCATCCACCCTCTCTTCTTCCATTAAGGTAATTGTCTTTTGTGTGACAGTGAGCTGGATCAAGTAGATAGAATGGGGCCTTTCAGTTTGCTACAAGCTTCTATTCTTAACCGCTTTCCACTGGTGATAATCAGGACTTTTTTCTGCTTACCAGGATGTGCCCCTTTCTGCTACAATACCGGCGTTCTTCCCCTATCGCGTGCTTTTGGCATTCATGGTTTGTGCCACCGCAGCAGAGCGGGTGAGTCTGAGCAGGTTTGAAGGTGAAGGCTGAGGCCCACTGAGGCAGGGGCACGTGCACAGACTCACTTATGAACTGTGTTTATTGATGAGTCGTCTTTGTTCATTGATATCTGTGTTTATTGATGCATATTCTTTGATTAGCATTTGATGCGGATTAGCATCAGCATTGCTAATGACCACCATTACCTTTTTCCAAATGACAAGTACATGAAGATTTGTATGGCACGGAGCTGTTGTAGCTCCTGTTAAAGTACCCTCCCTAAATGGAGCCCAAACATGTTCATTCGCTCTTTTTGAAACCCAGAGCAGGAGAATTCATACCTTGTGTGTCCAGTAATACTGGAAATGTGTTAACTTGTTCTGTTACTCTTAAGTTTTACAATCATTGCATCTCCTTGAGAAGTATTTCTGAAAAGAAAGCTATTAATTTAGTTGGCTTTTCCTGAAATTAAAGGGAGTATGCTTTTTCTTGTTACATATAGCTGTACAAGTGAATGGATATTACTTTTATCACTCAACTAAATTCTCCATAAAATCATGCCAGTGTTGCTAGAGCACTACTCCTTTTTAGCACTACATTAATGTGCTTTTCAGCATTTCTCTTAGCAGGACTGTGATCAATACAGTACTTCATAGTTTCTGAGGATAGACTCAGATTTAGATAGAATGTGAGTATTAATGTGTAGAGATTGTTTTCTGGAAGTGATTGTGCTGTTAGGTCATTCTGGAGACAAAACCAACTTGTCCTGGACCAAGAAGCTGCCTCTCATCCTAAACCCCAGTAGTCACTTATTAAGCTGTCTGCATTCATTGATGTAGTCTGTTTATACCACTGCTGTTTATATTATCAGAGAAATCATTCATAGCTTTCTCTTCTCTGAGATTATGCAGAATGAAGCAGCAAGATAATTCTAAATGTCCTGCTCACAGATGATTGGCTTGGAAGATGACTTCAACTCAAAATCTGGTGGTTAGTGTGGATGCAGTATGACAGATGCAGGTGCTCTCTTGATGTTTGGGCAGTGGGTCTCTTCAGAGCTGTTGTGTTGAGCTGTGCCTTTCCTGTCCAAGCATTTCTGTGTAAAGGAGGTGGTCTTGCAGGTATTGGAAAATGAACATAGTTGTGTTAAACACTGCCTTTGAGAGGAACAACCGCACTTACCAGACTGTAATTTATTCCTTTATTAGAGGGCGCTCCTTCAGGTGGTGATGTTTCATACGCTGTTTTATCATTGAGAGTTTTTATGTAGCTTGCTAATTGTTTCCTGTTCAGGGAGTACAGTTTTCTGGGGCTAGATATTACCTAGGAAATTGCACTTAGGGGAGGGGAAAAAAATCTCTCCAAACATTTTAATGGGTATTAGCTGTGCTTTCAGTAGGTGTTCCTTTGAATTTTTATCAACTGAGATACTGAAATGTTTCTTCGATGTAAACCTTTTGAAGAGTTATATAATCTGTTTCATAACCTATAAGTTAATAGCATAATGTAACTTTTCTTGAGGGTATAAAATGGTGTTCTTACAAGCAAAAAATGCTTGTCAACTGGAAACAATTGCTTGTACCACCTCCTTTCCTGAATTTTTGAGCCCTTCTTCCTCTCACTAAAAATAAAGAAATAAAAAGGCTAACAACTCGGGTAAAATGATGAGCATTAAATCTTGTGCTACTAAAGCTCTGGAATATTTGATAGATTTTTTTTTTTTTAAACTGTGGTGAATTGTGGAAGATTTTTGAAACAAGCCTTTGAGGTAAGGAACATGTATTAGTTTGGAAACAGAGAAATCAATCCTTTAAAATAGTTCTTCAGTATGTATTTAATTACCTGTGTGTATTCCAAATGTGTTTAAGGTAGCAAAGGAGCCTAAAGATTTTTGGCAAATATATGCTGCTTGGATGGAAACCCAAGAATTTTAACAACTTTTCTGGGGAATGTCTTGCTTTTCTTGGTCTACGTAATTTATATCCGTATGGGCAGTTTGATGTCACCTTTTGAAGATTCATGATTTTTAGTTTGGTTTTCTAAGGCAATACAGCTTTGCAAGCGTTCCAGTTGCTCCTGACCTGCGGGACAGTGGGGTGTGCAGTGAGTGGCAGAGGAGGAGCTGGGAATCCTGATTTAGGAGGGGACAAAGAGCAGCAGGTTGCAGTGCTTTAAAACTGTTAATTTTTGGTCTTGTTTTTAAATAGGGCAGAGTTAGGTTATTGTTTTTTTTTTTTTTTTAAATGGTACGACATGCCATGTTATGTAAATGGGCTAGATTACTGAGTTGCTGCATGTCTCTCTAGAGCACAGTGACTAATTTAAATCAAATTTGGAAGGGGTGGGGGCTGTCCAAAAACCCAATTTCTCTAGTTTTTGTGGAGGTAGATAACTGGGTAAAGTTACTCTGTTAATACCTCCCTTTCCCATTCCTCTCCTACATACACATATTCTTCTAAATAAAAGCAACAGCAGGACTTAAATTGTTGTTGCATGTTAGAGAATCCACACAGTTACAGTGCGGTAATCCATTGAGAACCAAGGTTCATTGTTTCCACAGCTCGTGAAACTGCTGGAGAAGACAAACATGAGGAAAGTGTAAGTATATAGCAGTCTCAGCCAGAGCACTCCCTTGGAGTGTTTGTCCTTTATTGGTGTATCAGGATGGCAGCAAAGACTTTTGAGTTTGTGATTCCCGAAAACAGAAACAATTGTTTTTACTCTAGAAGCAAATCTTCAATACGGTTTAAAACAGAGCAGTTATGTTCTCAGGAAAGACAGCAGAAGGAACAGAAAAATGCATCAACACTTTCTCAGAAGTCCCTATGAAGCAGTTGATCAGATTTAGGATCTCACTTGATGGCTCATGATGTGTTTTTGCAAATTCAGTTTTTTTAAAGGGGGATTGTGCTTGACTTTTCTGAAGCCACATAATCCAGTTACTGCATTGACAGAAATCCATGTACAACAGCAAAATACTGTTAGGTGAGATTTTTCTTGTTGTCTGGGTGAGGAGATGGTTTCACTCTTCACTCTTGTCTTACTAGTTGTTTCTGTAGTTCCCTAGGGAAGAAAAGAGGTTGCTGCACTCAACCTGTCACACTTGGTCAGCAAGTGGTTGCAGGATGGGAATGCACGTTGATCAGTGCAACGGGGAATAAGGTTATATTCTACTTTATGCGTATTGTGTAAAATTTTCCAGATTCAGATTTTTACTTTTAATTTAAGAAGCACTGTATTTGCTTTAAGAATTACTTTTTGAAATGTAGCAGCTTGTTGGGAGCAGTGATCCATTTACTGGGGAAAAATTCAGCTGGTTTGAGGTTACAGGTCAAATTTGACACCTGTCCTCCTCAGTTCAGTCTGAGTTTTACACAGTGCCAATGTCATGTGGGGAATTATTGCTAGATCGCTAATAAATACAAACTTACACAGCCTGATGTTAAAAACCCAGAAGAAAAGCCAACCCTCAAATAAAAGGAAAGCCTGGTGAATCCCAAAGCCTTATTACTATTACCTTTTAAGAATTAGTGTGTGAGAATTATCTGCATGACAAATAGGTTATTGGAAAAAAGCTGTGTAAGATGCGGTTAAACGACCAGTTTTTCATTTTAGTGCTAATGTATTAATCTAGTAAGAAACTGTTGTGTTTGTGGGATGCTGATAACAAAGCTGGTATTAATGTAGCCTTTTGATTTCCATCTGAAGAATGGAGCCAAAAGACCACATGAATTCTCAGTGATAAGCATCACAATTCAAATGTTTAATTACAAAGGCAAATCTATGTAGAAAGGCAACAGTGGGATTTTGTAAAATATATATTATTTATGTGAACACTAGCACTGTATCTCCTCCAAACGGTAAGACAGTAGCAAAGTACAGCATAAAATGTAGAGACTCGTTTTGGGGTAAAAAGAAACCAAGAAGTGCTTGGACGTAAATATTTGGGGTCAAAAAATTAATTCTGAAGGTTTTTATGGAAGGTAGGTAAGAATACAGTTAAGCAGTATACTTGCTCAAAATGACTAGGCTGCTGCTGAAACATGTATGCAGTTTCTCCTCCATCCTCCTTCCCTCGTTTTCTGAACTTTGTGCTCTTGCCAGCATAGTCTGCATCATAGCAACGGTTAACTTTTTGGAGGAATATATTCTGAAATAGTGAATATATCATTTTTCAACTGGAAATACTCCCTACTTAGATGGGAAAACATATGAAGTATTTGAAACTGAAGTAGAGAAGCAGGCATTCAAAGGTGATTTTGCTGGTAGACCTGAACTTGATGACAGGAATGTAAATGGGGGCAAAAATGAGGGAGGGGATGGGGAAGGGCAGGATGAGACCTTCATTTGGGTCAGTGGAAGAAAAGGGACAGGAAGGGAGGTTGGTTCCTGGCAGGGAGGTGTTATTCTTCTGGCTGAATCTGTGGTCCTTGAGGCACGGTCATTGAAAGGCACGGAGAGGAAACCACATCGGTCAAGATCTACATGATCTGGGTTCTCACATTGGGTTTTGCGGGGAGAAATTAGCCTTCCTGAAGGTGTGACGAAGAAGCAGAACAACTGGATATGGTACGGTCTGGCTGTGCAGGTGGAGAGCTGGGGATGCTTGTGGCATTCAGACTGCTAAGGGGTCACTTTGCTCTGTGAACTTCACCTGGTGCCTGGAGATCACAGGGTGGATGTCAAGAAGACAAGTGGAGATTTTGTACTGAATAAAGGAAGAGATCCAGAGAGGAGAGGTAGGTTTGGAAAGCAAATAAGAGCAACTGTAGTATTCAGCATAGGTGGTAAGGGACGATGGGTTGGTTTGTTTATTCTCAGAGGGGTTTGTTGAGGTGGGATACAACTATGTTTTTGAAAAAGAGAAAAACAACAACCATGCAAGGTAAATATTAGGAAGTGTAGAGTATTGAGTTAAAGGATAATATTGATGCAAAATCTAATGTATGTAGATGCAAGCAATCAGGAAGATCTGGATTTTGAGCGTGTTCTGGGGGAGTACAGCTATACCCACTGCACTTGTCTTGTGCCCTGTGCTGGAGTTTGGCCTCAGTCAAAGTACTGGTCTTTACAGGTCCTCCATCTGCCCAGTGTGGTCTTTTGATTATTGTAGATGTAGTTATACTGATTTAAAAAAAAAAAAAATTCACCAGGAATAGGCATGACTTGTTTTAATGACTTTCAAATTTAAGACATCTTGCCTCTTTCTCAATTATTTAAAGGTATGATTCATGAAACTGTGATCAGCTAACTTCTGGATTTTAAAAAGGTTCATTACAGTTTAGAATTCTTGTAATAAAAACTTTAATACAGTGTTTACTGGTATCTCACAGAAGAGGTTAAGGGAAACTTGATTGTCATATTTAAACAATACTGTTTAATTAGTCCTGTGCCTCGTGACTGCTGCCAGCTGTCCACAGGTTATCAAGAAAAAATTTTCTCCTGTCTTGATGTGGAAAGTGACTTTTTAAGGCAGTTCTTTTCTTGCTGTTCCTCAGTGTCAGATTAACTATAGCTAGAAATGAAACATCAGTTACTTGTGCTCTTGCCTGCTTTGCTGATATGAACTGACTGAAAGGTGGGAGTCAGAAAGAAACCCTGTCTCTGGGCCTTGCTCCCTCGGTGAGCCTGAGGGGTATGTATAAAATATATATATATATACACACACACATATGTATAAGGATCAGACTTTGAAAGTTCTTTTTATCTAAGCTAAAAGGATTGGTTGTGATTCAGTTTTTAGAATATCGTCCCTGTTAAATCCAGGGCATGTGGGAAGTCCCCCTAGAAATGGTGGCATCCCTGGAAGCAGCCTGGCATACTCGGTGGAGCTCACCTGGACCAGGCTCTGGCTGAAGGGACGCAGGCAGGCGCTTGGATAGTGTCTGACTGTATTCTGATCTCCGTAGTGCCTTCCAGAAGGGTTTCGGCCAGCATCAGTACCAGTACATAGTCAAAGGCTGGGTACTGTAAGAGCCTGGTGTTTATCCCAAAGCAGAAAATGTAACGGGAAAGCATTTTTTACCTTTGTCATATGAGAAAATGGTTTGAACACTGGATTTAGAGGATGTGAGAAAGGAAATTGAAACACCTCTCAAGGTCATATTGGAGCTGAGAAACCACTGCAGTGTTTCTTACCTTATCATTGACACAGGTGGCACTTGATGATCTAGAGTCTTTTCAAAACTGACTACCCTTTGTGTTTTAGAGAGAGAGAATATTCTCCAGTTTAAAATGCGCTTACCTTTCAAAGGTCAGACAGGGCAGTCTATGGACAGGATCTGTGTCGTAGCAGAGATTGGCAAAAAATTGGCATTTAGTACTCATGAAAATAACCTGCTAGTATAAGGCAGGGTTTTAAGGAAAAACAATCTTAAATAAGCTACTGTTGGTAGTACTGCAGTATTGTCAGGCTTTTAAGTTGTGATAGTTAAATTTTCCTAAAGTATTCTTTCTGAGATTTAACTAGTTGGCATTTTAGATGTGTACTCCTGTACTGTGGTTATGCTTTGTGTATAATAGTTATCACCAAGTACACTAACCGAAAATTGGTGGATATCTCGGTCCAGAGAAAGACAGTGTGATCCACTTAATCTGATTCCTAATTAGAAAAAAAACTTGACCAGGTGATTTCTTGAAGTCTAGTGAGGTTGAAACTGTATACTCAAATTTTTGGTTTACTCAATGTATTTTAAAATACAGTGGTGGTATTTATTATTACAGGGATTTTACCCAAAACAAGTAACAGAAACCTAAATTTGACTGTTTTCTGTATGCTCCTATAGATAAGTTTACAAGTAGCTTGACTTGCTTAAATTAGACGTTTAATGATACATACCAGTGTAATAGTTTACATATCAAATTTTTTCATACTTCATTAATTTTGTGCACTTAAATAGAAATACAAGAGTTGCATCTTGTTGGTCTTTTTTTTTTTTTTGTAATTGGTAGTGAGTCTAAGCCTGCAGTGGGTTTCCAGATATTTCCTTCTGTAGAAATGAAGCCACAATGTTTATGTTTTAATTTTTTTGGTGTATGTGATGTGTTACTCTGAGCTGTGGTTATTAATTGACAGATGAGTTACACTATGATGGCACTTAAAATGCACAACATGTATTTCTGAAAGCAGTCGTTGCTATAGCAACTTTCTAGTAGGTCACTGGCAGTGTTGTGTGAGTGTGTGTGTATGATTTGGCTGTTAATGCAGACTAATACTGATAGAAAAATGAGAAATGTGAGAGTCAGAAAGAAGGTAGCCCTTCCCCCCTCCCTGTCCTCTCCCATCAAAACCAGGGTAAGATAATTTTGTGGAGAAAATGCTTAGTTAGGATATTGTATGTATTGGCAAGAAACTGGCTATCATCTGCTATAATTAAATGTTTTCTTTCTATTTGTGCAAAGATTACATATATATATAAAAAAACAAACCCAAAATGCCTTAATATCATTCTGCTTTTTCTTTGACATCTTTAGAATTTGGTTAGGAAAGGCATGCATATTTAATTCATTGGAAAGCAATGTGTTATATTTATTGAGCATGAAGATCTGTTTTTCAAGAGGAAGGACATCTGTATTATATGCTGGAAGTGAAAAATTTGAGAAATTGCTTCTTTTTTCACATTTGTAAGACCTTTCAGCAAAGTACAATCCATTGCCAAAGCAATTTGGGCCAGTAGAAGTCTTGTGGTCCCATTCTCCCTGTCTCTTCCCTAGCACTAGTCCTGTGCTCATGTGAGCAAGGGGTGAGCCAGTTCAGGGAGCTGATCCAGATGCAAACAACTTGAGAACAATTTTAAAAATTGCTAGATGACTTCTTGAATTGCATAAGTGGACAGAAAGACACATGCCAGTACAGCTGCAGGAGGGAGGAGCCACGGTAGCTGCGGTTCAGGTCAGTGTACGTGGATGGCAGGGACTGGGATTTTCAGAGGGGCTGAAGATGGTATTTCCCACTGACTTCTGGTTTTAGTTTGCTGTGAAACTTAACTAAAAGTACGGTGCAGAGGAGTCTCGAGAAATTTTATTTGCATATGTATCTTATTAAACTCTAATAGTCTCTTCTGTTTGGTTTTTATTTTTTACTGCTTTAATTAGAGAGCATTCATATAGCTCTTGGTGATCAACATATAGCCAGGCCATTATTTTCAGTCTTGAATTAACACTGCCTTATGATATTAGAAAATTAATGATTTAAGGTAGCACATTCTAGGTTGTGATAAATTAGAATAATGTCAAGTGTAGGAAGTGTTCTATGATACTGCAGTCCACTAGATTTTTTTTCTCAAATTACAGCAGTGTTGTTTTTTGAAAAAAGTATAACAACATGAACTTTGTTTTGTGTTGAGTGTCTCCTTCTGCAGAAGAAATGAACAAGCTATGCTGCATTTGCAGTTGAATCAATATGGTAGATTTTTTTTCTGCTGTCCGGACAGGAGCAGTGAGAGATCCTGGTAAAGACTGGAGGGAGGGCAGTAGGACTTGAGCTGCTTGCTTCCTTCTCTTCTTTTCCAGTGTCTCCTGTCTCTCCATTTACTGGCTTGCGGAGGGAGAGACCAGGATCAAACTCGCTGTAAAGGAAGGAGCAGGAACATAGGGCCAAGAGTAAGAGGAAAGAGCAGGGACTGCATTTTTGACAACAGCAGCGCATCGGATTGGTTCAACCATTGTATGAAAACTCATCCCAAGACTCTACTGGAAAACAAAATGTCTGTTCTATGTTGTGGTTTTGGTGTTTGGTTTGGTTTTTTTTTTTTTTTTTCTCTTATATGTAGTCCTGTTCTCAGTATTTTGAGAATTGATTTGTGAAAGTGCCAAGTGTTGATTTAACCCCTGGGGGGAAAAAAAATCCTTAGCATTTTTTTAGTATGTCAATGATTGTTGAATGCTTTATTAGATGTACTTGTATATACTGTGTACTCTGGAAAAGCTTGCTCTAGCTCTCCCTCAAGGGTAAAGGCAATGCTTATAGATTAATGTTTAAATTTATTTGAATAATTTGTAATGAGATGGAGGTAGAACCAGGTATAAGAAAAATGAAAGCTTTTCTTTTCCTTGTACTTGCTGTAAGGATTGTTCCTAGAGGAAATGTTCCCTTATTTAACTCCTGGGGTTACAGTTTTCAGTTAGAACTTGTTCTTATCCCATGGGAGTTGACAATGTTTAAGGAAATACTTCAAAATATTCCCACTCTTGCTTTTACAGCCTGACAGTTTCAAGTATCAGTTACCGTATGTATTTTCATTTTATGTAACTGTGTAAAAGGTACTGAAAATTCTCTTCTTAGCTTTCCAAAGTGCAGAAGAAAATGTCTGCAAATTCTGTGACATTTAAAACTGTGTGGTCTGATCCCTTCTCTGCAAAAACAAAAGCCAAGGAGTCTTACAGGGGAAAATAACCCCTTGTGTGGATCAGCTGCTGGAATTTTCCCTCTCACTGGAGAGCCTCAGCTTCTGGGGATGGCAGTTTCTCTCTTCTGGAGCTTCTGTTAAGTTTCACTCAGTTTTACCAGCAGTGCTTAGAGAAATGGGCTTTTTCTATTTTCAGTGTCTTGTATTTGATGCCGAGGGAAGATGATTCTCTTCCCTTCTAGGCAAGAGATTTTTTTCTTCTCTCATCTGTTAATTTTTCTTTTTTTTCTTAGTCTGTTATTCACCAGGAAGAGATTTGTAAGGCTGTGTTTATCTAAGCAGACGGTTGATGTTAGCAGGCCTGTTGGAGTCCATCACTGTAACTAGGTGGAAAATTCTGTGAGTAGCAAGTGTTTTTCTGTTCCAGTTGTTGAAGATAGTGTGATACGTGAACACTGACCTTAATTTTGCCACTCTTCTCTTTCCCTGAACAGAGCTGTTAACTTCTGCAGACTCTGAAACAAGACAGATAACGCTAAAACCTCAACAAGTTTTGGTTGTATCAGGATAGGCTCAGGATTTGAAGTTGTTTCTGCTGTTGGGTCCCTCAGAGGTGCTGGTTTGTGCAGCACAGCTCCTGTAGAGAGATTCCTGATTTAATCTGTTAGCCTGTTTTCTGTGAGGCATCTCACTGCAGCTACTCTGTATTTCTGGTTATTGGCAGTTAATTCTTGATTTCCTTTCCCAGTTTGCGGTTGAGGTTGGCTATCTTTAGGGATCAGAGTGTGGAAGAGGTTTGGTTGCCTTTTTTTTTTTTTTTTTTTTTTCCCCTCCATAGGAGGGGAAAGGGTTACTGTTTGGGTTGCTGGAAAAGCCCATGTTCTAGCTTTCCAGTGCCACAAGGTTTCCTCTCTGTTTGGGTATCTTTGGAAAAATAAAGCACTCTGCCAGTTCATGCTGGAACACCTGATAGTTTCATTACTAATGTCATGGAGCAGCTTTCATCTGGTGCAACCTTTCCAAGTAAGGCAAGATCTCTTCTTTCTTCTGTCTCTAAGTGGTCCATTTTGGCTAAGCATTATCTAAGATATTTCAGGAAGCCCAGCAGCTATGTTAGTCCAATGAACTGTTTTGGTAAATAACTCCCAGATCAAAAGTCCCTCTTTGCTTGGAGGAAGGACTGCTGTCAGTGTTACTGGGAGTAAGCACTTTGACTAGGCTTTAACACACGCAGGATGGTCACACAAAAACGAGTGATGCTTGCTCAGACACAGTCACACTGTTTCCAGTTTTTGTCATCTGCTTGTCTAAGTAACTGTTCAGAAATAAAAAAGGTGTTCCCGTATTTCTGTAAACAGTGCAAAATACAGTTAAAAAAAAAAAAAAAGAAGAAAGCATCAGTGTTTTAACTTACAACCTGGGTATCCAAGTAAATTGGTGATAGCTTTACAGTTCGAGTTGTCATCATGTCTTCAAATAAATGTGTTTCTATTGAGTCAAAAGGAAAAACAATCTTAAAGGGCAAAGAGGAAGAAAGACAGAAATAAGTTGGTGTATAGTCAGCGGAGCTAGTGAAGTCTGGTTTGGTAATCTTGTCATGTTCCTTACTGAAGTAAATCCAGAAGTTTGCCCACGTCCTTGCAGGCTGCCCGCCCTGTGTGTGGCACCTTTACCACGGTGGGGTGCAGCTCGGTGCCTTTCCTGGGCTGGGCAGAGCAGGGCTCACGGGCAACCAGTGCCGAGCTGTGTGCCTGAGAAACAGGACCAACTGCTGATTCTGGCCCCTGCCTCCACCCTCACAGGAGCACCAGGCTCAGCCACTGCTTATTTTCAAAAATAATCTTTTGAGACACCTGTCGTTCTGTCAAATCCGTTTGTATTTGGCAACATGTTCAAAAACTGTCAAGAGATGGAGGGCAAACAGCCTGTTTCGATGTGAGGGCCTTGGGAAATGAAGCTGAATCAGCTTCTTGTTCAGCTCATGGGTTGGCTTCTCTGTGCTTGCCTTTCGTCCTTGTTTTTCAGATAACACTTGCCTGGCTTTTCAGTTTGTCCAGTTTGGAACTGGACTTCAAACTGATTCCATGCAGTGTGATTATCTTCCATCTGTACAGTCATCATTCCTGTATCTGGATCAATGAAAGATTTCCACCCCCCACCCCCAACATTTTTTCCCCAAGAAAGTTTCGATTTTAATGGATTTATTGTGGTATGCAGGATGTTTTTAAACAGCAAAGAATAGACAGTTTCACCCCCTACTGATTCTTCCTAGGGTTGTTGACTAACCAAAATTAATTTCAGCACTGAATGATAAAAGCTTTTTTTATCACTGAATGATAAAAAGGGTTATTTACTGAGCTAAAATACATCTTGTTCCCAGGTGCTAATTTGTCTTTTCCCTGGTGACACTTGCATTTTGGACTATTGCAGAACTATTTTCAGTTTTACGTAGTGCTTGATACTGACTTCTCTACTATTACTTCTTACAATTTAATTGATTTCTTGTGACTGCTGTGTCAGGGAAATTATTAAAGAATGCTGGTGGATAGCCAACCCTGTTTAACTTCTCTTTAGTTTCTTGAGTCCTTAGATTCCTTGTTTTTCTCTTGTGTCAGAATCCATCAGGAAAATCTTGTAGGTATAGGTAATATATATTTTTTTTAGGTCAGTTGACTTAAGTCAGTTTGTAGTAGACAAGCTTCTGGATCAAACATCTTCAGCCTGAAATAAAGTAACAGTCCTCAAGCTCAGTACAGGTAGAAAGCAATTAATTGCTGTGAGCTCTGCTGCAGTGGGGGGAGGATGTTGAAATCTGTATTGCCCGTGGGGCAGAGAAATATGTTATAGGAATGGAGGAAACTAATGTGTAATAAAGTCACTTTCCCTTTTGAGTCAATTATTTAAAATTATTGTGAATTTTTATTTTCCAGCCGTGTGCTTTCCTAAGTCCTTAGAATCAGGAGTGAGAACTTAGAAGTGGAATCATTTTGTTCTGTGTTGTGCTGGTAAATCATTATTTCAGTGTTTGCTGCTAGTCCTGCTGTTGTTTTTCACCTGCGTAGTTTTGGGGAAATCATCTTGGGATTTGGTGAATTACTTCAGTCTGGGATCTGTGGATTTGGGTTTGAATTTTGATTGCAGTGTGAGGGATTTATGGTCACTGGGGAAATGTGTTTGCAATGCTTTTTATTTTTATCTTCAACATGGTCACATGTGTCCATTGGGAAAATGTGCATCTCCTCACAAGTTTGTGGTGTTTGCATTGTTTTAAGATTGGAGGATGAGAGAAGTGTTTTGAGGTATGCCTTTCCGGTAGAGGGTTTAACTATACAGCTGATGAAAGTCATAAGCTGTGCCATTTGTAATAATTGAGGACATCCAATAGCCACTACTGTAGTACCTTTCAGCAACATTTGTTCAGCTTGTTCAGACTACTGATATGTTTTTGTGTAGCTGTGTCTTTGGAGAAAGTTCCCTTTAGACCAGCAAAGGAGTGCGATGATGAGCACCCTCGCAGCGCACGCTGTGGTTCTTGATACGCTGCCTAGATGTTATGGCTTGTTTGAATTTCACGTTGTTGTTGGTGTTGTGACAGTAGGTGTGTTGGTCCAGTGGACAGGAGACTGGTATCAGTGTAGACTCTGAGAACAGTTTGATAGAAAAGCATTTGCTTGGTATCACACATTGGAGACTTCAAAAGAGTATGAGTTTTCAGACTGAAAAATAGATGATATCTGTATATTTTAGGAAAAAAATAGGCTTGGTTATATCTTTATAATCTCTTTCCTTAAGTGAGCCTATGAGGGTTTCAGCATATTTATGCGCCTGTTCCAATGCCTTGAGACTGAGGTGGTGTCAGGTTAGGATGGATTGAAGGTATTTGGCAGTGTACGGGGTCTGGAGTTACTGTTCTTGTAAATTCTTAAGGCAAAACATGGTATCACAGAAGGAGAAATTGGTGATCAGACTTAAAACGTTTGTAGTAGCATCAATGGCTTTGATGGAGGGATGATAGAAATTGTGTAGTTTATAGATGTGTTTTAGTTTGTCTTCAAGATAACTTGCTCAGTGACTAGTAAAGGGAGAAATTCTTTCATGCGTTCTGATGGTTTTTGTTCCATCTGTACTTGGATTAAAGACCTGCCAGGCTTCCCAGTCTCGGGGAGCATATAAAAAAGTTCCTAGAGCAGGAGAATAGGGTTGCTTAGTTTACAGGGAAGAGAACTTGAAACAAATTTTAAGGTGAAGAGGAATCAAGCCAGAGTTGCCAGCTTGTTTGGCTGATTGTCCAGGTTTGGGATTACTTAACAGCTTTTTCTTTTGTATCTAGGACATTGTGGGATTTAAGGATCGGGTAGCTTTTCCCTGGAAGGCTGCAGTTGTGGGCTGTTTCAGAAGAGGGATTGTAGTGGTGCAAGACATAGGTGAAGGGTGTCTGGTTTGATGTGGAGGTGGGTTTTCTCAGGAAATTGTTGAGATTGGGAGGTAGGGTTTGATTCTGTAATTACTATATATACATTTTTTTTCCTATTTAATGATTTTATGGGCTAACTTAATCTTTTTTGGTCTACCTTAGCTACTTTTTTTGGCTCTTGTTCAGTTTTCACAAACTTTTTGAGGAACGTATCAGGTATTTATAATTTAGGCACTCTGGCCAATGGATAGAGGCAGGACATGGAAATTACTCCCTCTCCGTGGTACACCACTATATTGTCAGTATTCTAGCAGAGTGTCAAGAATCAACAGTCAAAAAATCTGTGCTACTGTGAGCTCTTTTGAGAAGTCCCTTTTATGCTAAGGCAAATTTGATTTTAAATTTTTTTTTTAATAAATCATTTACAGAGTTATTTGGGCTAAAAATAATCAACAATGGAAGGAAAACAGCTTTCTTATGACTCTTGTTGAAATTTATTCCTGCTTAAATGAAAAGCATAAGTGGAACCCCTGTCCACTTAATGATTCTACAAGTTAAAAATGGTTACTAAAACAAGGGTATTTAGATTGCCTCACTGCAGAAAGATAGCATTATGCTACTTGTAGTAATGCCTGTTGGATATTTGCTAATCCCTTTATTAAATGCAACTTCTCTTATAAGGAGCTCAAAACACGAGAGATTTAACAATTTAAAAAAAAATCCACGTACCCTTGTGCGTGCAAAAAAAATTGTATTTGAGGGAAAAAGGAACCTTAGTAGAACAGATGCCAGTTAGCTACATCAGGCTGAGGGTAAAGCTGAATTTCCAGCCTGACGGTAGTATAGGAATCCGTAGGTTTTTGTCCTATGAGCACTGCTGAAGTCCCTGGACTAGGAAAAACTGGTACTTTGGGATCTTCCAGCTCCTGGACTGATAGCATTGAGAGACTCTCTTGGCCTAAAACTTCAAGGGTTATCTCTGGGGTAAGTATAAATACTGAGTAGAAGCTTTCAGTATCTGTCACACCTGGATAATGCCCAGAAATCTGCTGTTCAGGGGGCTTGGATTGTGACATCTTTGTTAAGGACAAGGATCCTGATAGATCTAGCAACTAGGAAATGGATAGAGCTGCTTCTCAAAGCTTGTGGTCCAAGGCGTGTGGTTTTCTAAATGAGCAGTTTTCAGTGGTGGGAATGCTTTAACATAATCCTTCAATGCTGCCACCTTCTGAAGAACCACTGTGCCTTTGCATTCTTTTGAGGGTAGGGTGGTAACGGTGTCTATCAGGAAACTGGAAGACTAGTACACTTCAGGGTGGTCCTGCATTTACTTCTACATGCTACAGCAAGAGTCTCTTTATATTAACCATTAAATATTGCTTCTGTTAGCAGCAGCGTGAACTTAGAAAAGTTATTATTTTAGTGACCTTGTTTTCCTTAAGCCTTTGTGTATGTCCCCCGAAGTTCATATGAGTACCAGAATTAGTCATTTACCAGAGTTTTTGATTTATAAGCGACTTCAAAATGCATGTTTTCTTTGATAATCTGGACAAAATGTTCTGCAGTTCCTCTTGGTTTTTCTTATCCAGCGTCCCATATGAGGAAAAAAAGAAAAAGCAAAACAAAGAGAACAAAACCCTGAATCATTGAGTGGTTTTTTTTTTTCCTTTATTCCAGTGTTCTGCATGTGAGGCTTTGCTGCTTCTTGTGAAAATTGGTTTTATTGTTGGCAATTTTCCAGATGCAATGAATAATAGAACACCAGATGTCCACTGCTGAGAAAAATTACAGATGAGTAAACACTTTTCTGAGGTAGCATAAAAATCTATTAATACTGCTTCTACTGTGCATACACCGTGTACACTCTTGGCCCATTGTGTATTGGGCTGTACAGAGATGAAAATCCAAAGCCTGTGTGATGATCTAAATGTGTTTGACTACACCAGGGATTCTTGCCTTCCTGTAGATGTGGATTATTTTGCAGGAATAAGCAGTTTACTAACTGAAGTGCTTGAGTGTGAATTTAATCACTGGATTTAATTTTAATTATTGTCACAGATGGATTTGATTGAGGGTAATGTCACAGAAACATTAGACGAAATGGGGGGGGGGGGGGGGGGGGGGGGGGGGAGAGAAGGGGTGTCAAGGGTTCATCTGGTTCTCACCCTTTCCCTTCCAGCAGGCACAGTTACAGTTGTGCTATGTTTTCAGGCGAAAAGCAGGCTGTGTTCCCAAAGCCTTGTCTGCTTTTTCCCAGCCGTTTCAACCTCAAACTTCGCAATGTTTGTTGTACCTGACAAGTGTGCCCCATCTATCTGGGAAAAGAAGAAATCTTCAGTGGTGGATAATTCACATTTGCTTGAGCAAACTATTGGAGTGCTTCACTAGTCCTTGCCTGGATTTTCCTTGATGTGGTTTCAAACCATCACTTGTCCAGTCCTCACTGAGAAGGGGAGCTTATTCTCCCCCTGCATTGCCTTTGCAACAGTTTTTATGTACTGAAAAAGTAGTCATCCTCCTTGAGTCTTGTCTGGTTCCAGTGGTACTCTCCTGTTGCTTTCCTGCACACAGATGTTTCTGAGCCTCCTGGAACCCTGGCATGGCTTGCTAAAATTAAAAACCTGAAAAGTTTTATGCCGTTTTAGTGAGCTGAATTGGCTTACTAAGAAATCAGCTGAACAGGATGGTCCCTTTTTTGGGGGAAGCATTTCATTGTCTCGAAAACTATCTTTTAAAACTTTATGCTAAGTTATGGTCAACACTTACGCTATCCCTATCATTATTCATTTTCATGACAAATTTCAAAAGTTTTCACCGATTGCTCAGTCTTTTGTTGGGACGATGACTCTACAGTTTCTATGATAGGCAAAATCTCTCTTGAATTTAAATTTGTCCCATGGCCTTTTTTTGTGATTCTCAATGCCCTTGCATCATCTTGAAAAGATGAGTGAGTTTGTCTTCTCAAGACTCTTTCTGAGTGTTGGAAATACAAGTGCAGAGAAGCAGAAGACTTCAAGGCTCTATCTGTTCGTGCTCACGATTTGAGGATAGTAGAACCTAGCTTTCTAGGAAGCGGGTAGATAGCTGATGTTATCCTAATGGACAGATGGCAAGGAGCAAGTTGTTAATTTAGACCTTAATTATCCAGATACTGAACCAGCATTAGAACTCAGTGCCTTAACTTTTTGTCTTGTGTAATCAGACCGTAATTACTTGTCTTATGAGTGACGGAGTGCCTGTAGCCCCCAGTGATCTCAGTCCCAGTTGTGAATGCTCAGTGCTGCAGAAAATCAGGTCAAGTGTCTCACTGGGGTGTCCACGGAGTGAGGGGCGGTTATGCCTGAAGAGTCTGTAAGAATAACAAAGGGAAAGCAAGCTTGTTTTCGTATGCTCAGTCCATCAAATTTATTTTGATTTTAAATAATAATTACAAATTGAAAAGGATAAAATTTCTGTTCTTGAGCAAGCTGTATCTACAGGCTATTGTTTGCTCAGAGCATTTGGTTAACATCTTTAGTATTAGCCATCCAAGGCGTTATGAGAAAGCATTATATTATAATATAGTTAACAGTGGAGATGATCAAACAAAATAGTGAGTGATGTGTGACATTTGAATCGGCTGTGCTATTATAATCATGGTTAAAAGATTGTATCAGCTTTTCTGTGTAATCTTAGTGTCAGTGCCTTGGCACACATGCACAGTACAGGAATTAGCTGCTACCTTCTGGAAATAGTAGCAGAAGATACAGAAAAACTGGCTGGTTTTGGCAGCACTCTTTTTAGAGACATGAAACTAAGTATAGAAATGTGGTAGTATGACTTGGAGGTTTTTGTCATTTAAGAATTTTATTCCCAGCTCTGCAAGAAGTGCTTTGTGTAACCTTTCGGTGTGAGGTCTTGCATTCGTAATTGTGAAGAGCACAGAATAATACTGTGCGCTAGAAAGTGAGACTTGAGATTGTTTTTCTGGCTGACTGGACAAGACCTTTTTGGGCTAAAAGTGTTTGGTGAGAGGAAGCAGCGACAGCTGTTTTGCCTGTAGAGTCAGTTCTATGTGTTGGTGCAACTGAGGAGACAACTGAAGTTGAAGGCAGTGTTAAATGGACAGCAAGGTGTTGGCATGAGATAGTTCTTGTTCCCACATGTATGTGTAATATATCTGGAAATACCTTTAAAGAATGGGGGGAAAAGAAACTTTAGTCAATGCTAATGGGTATATACTAAATGCTTTAATTTTGTGTAGAGTCTTGCTTTGTTGTTCTTGGCCTTATATTTTTCTTGTATTATTCCTGTTACCTTTGTGAGCTCACTTCTCTTTTATTGTTTTATGTATAATTTCTTATTGACATTTTCTGAGGAAAGAACAATTGTCCACCCTCAGCTTGCTGTTCTGATACGTCCATTCTTCTGAAAGATCCCTAGCCAAACCATATGCCACGGTGTTCAGAATTGTCCCTTTACTGCAAAACAGCCTATTTCCATCTCTCTTGGACTGGGGAGCCCAGCACTGGACACAGTGCTCCAAACATGTCTCATCAGCTCCAAACATGTCTCTTGAGCAGAGGGACAGGGTCACCTCCCTCGAGGTGCTGGCAGTGCTCAGCCTAACGCAGCCCAGGAGGTACTGTTGGCCTTTGCAGCATGGGCGCCTTGCTGGCTTGTGTTCAGGTTGTTGTCTACCAGGTCTTTATTGGAAAAGCTGTTTTCCAGGTGGTTGGTCCCAAACCTGTGCATGGCGTTGTTCCTCCCCAGGTGCAGGGCTTCACGCAATTCCTGTTTGTCTGTTGCTTCAGCCTCTCCAGGTCCCTCTGAATGGCAGCACAAGCTCCTGGTGTATCAACTGGCTCTTCCCAGATTTTTTGCCTTTGTTTTTGACATGCCATTGCAGGTTGGGAAGTGCAGGTTTTACTACGTATTAAATGGGTAACAGCAACAGCCAAGACACACATTTGGGAGGGCGAAGGTAGAGTAATAATAATATGTCCAGTATGATTTTGAAGGATGTAGAAAATGAAGCATCACCATGCTGTGCTAGCCTAGGTGTTCCTAATGTTACCTCATTATATCACGGCTAGGTTGGATTAGTAATATCACAGACCACGTATTGGCAGGGCTTGCTATGTACTTTACGTATCGAAGGAGCTCACTAGTGCTTAGTGTTAATTTTTCTGTCACTTGGGCTTTGAATCTTTAAGTACTAAAATGTGATAATGTGAAATTTAGAATTTTGTGTAGAACGTCAATGAAATTATCTTAAAGATAGGCTAAATAAGCATTATGTCTTGTTTGGCCTTAAGTGATGCTGTGTATTTTCAAATTCAGAGCTGGAGGAGGTGATTTAATTTGGCTTTCAGATCAAGTGGCTGTAGGATCAACATGAATTAATTTGTTTCACATTCTAAACCTGTAGCAGAAATGAAGCTTACGCTTAAAGAAATACATAATCCAAAGCAAACAAAAACTCCTGAGTGATGAAGAACTCATCACAGCATTTGTCAAGTTATTAAGGGTTAGTTCCTGATGACTGTTTTTCTAGTTCTGCAGGACTTAGAATTTACACTTTGAATTTCTAAATACCATTTTCACTTTGCAGTTGGGATGGCTGGGCAGGAAGGATTCAAGTAGTGCGCCCAAGGCCATGCATGGGTTTGGATGAAGCAGTAAAGGGCTAGAATTTATCTGCCTGCGTCTAAGATCCTCTTTTCTCTCTCACCTTGCTGATCCAAGCTTTTAGAGTTTTGGCTCAGTGTGCAACGTGCTGCCTTTTGATGGGATTGTCATTTGCTCCTGCTGCAGGCCTTTTCCTAGCTGCCAAACGCTGCTGTTGGGCAGGAATGTTGAGGGGACAAATCTTGTCTCTAAACTGAACATCAAACCTTGTTTCATGGGGCCGTGCAATGGCACGGCACACCATCGTGTATCCTAGCTTCTCTTCTATACAAGCGGTGTGTTTGGAGCTCTCGGGTTTCCTTTGGGCCTTAGCGGGATGGAGAGGTGCACTGCTTTATTGTTTTTCAACTTGCAAGAAAAGACATAGCAGGGAGCACTGAGGAAGAAAGCAAAGTAATTTTAAATGGAAAATGAAGTTGTGGCGTACAGTAGAAGATACTGCTCTGCTGGTGTGAGCCGTTGTTTAAATATAGTTTGCACTTGGATGGGACAAGGTCACTTGGTCAACATGGAAAGGATTTTGAGTTGGGAGTCAGTCAAGTACCAGCTATCTTCTATTTTTTTTTTATCTTCTAGGCAATGTAATTAATAGTGACGTAACTGCTATTGCTAAATTTCATAATAGTTTTTTTTATTTAGCTTTTTTGTTTAGTTCTAAGTTTTGATTTCAGCTTATAATGTATAGATACTTTTTTTATTATAAGGTTGGTTGAACTTGATTTGGCTGTTGCTACCCAGTGGATGCTTGGATCAGCTCTGTCAGGTTTGAGGGTTTGTGTCAAGTTTTTAATTTGTTTTTTTGTTGTTTGGCTAAAATGGGTAGATTACTTCAGCACCAGAGAGGCAAATAAACAATCTAAAGACTACAAAAAATATACATGGCTTTTCACGTTAGTAGAAATTACAGAAAATAGTCATGGAATGCATGTATCAGATTATTTTTTTTGAAATTGTAGAGCCTTTCTTAAAGCCAAACTCATTATGAGATACTTCCTGAAGAAAAAAATGTCATAAAACTGACAATTTACTAGAAAAGACTTTTTTAAATTATTTTTTTAAGCAGGGGTTTTATTGGTCAATTTGTCTGCCCTGGTTATTGTGCATAGTTAAAAAAAACAGAAGCAAAAGAAGAGAAACATTTACTTGTTTTCCCATTGTATGTTTCAACTGCATGGCGTCTTCTACTGCCTGATTTATATTCTTCTATAAGTCATTTTTAACTATGCCAGCATAAATTTATGTCATCTTAAAATATAGATGTGCAGGCTTAAAAGGCCACAAACCTGCTAAGGCCATTAAAATTAGGATTGAATGAAAACATCAGATTATTTTTTTTAAACTCCTGAAATAGAAGCAGTTGACTGAAAGTTAAAGGACTTTTCAACTATATTGTGTTTATTATAGTTTAAAGAACCCAGAATGCAGAAATGTGAAGTGCTCCTCCCCCTGCTCTTCTCTTCTCCAGGATAAAGGTGATAAAATGGGAATCTGTCTCAAGCTTTTCAGGGTTTTTTATCAATGACTTTGTACTGGGGCTGAATGAGGCAGAAAGGAGGAGAGTTTGATTTTCCCATTTGTAAGAACATAATCTTTAAGAAACAGGTCTCTCTTCCATTAAAACTAGAAAAAATTTGAAGGTTCACGTTTGTGTAGTCCATAAGGATCAATGATTTTCCCAGAGTTGTCAAACTTAATTGCATGGCTAAATTGAGAACCCTGTTCCAAGCACATACAGCTTTTCATTAGTCACTATAGTGCCTTATTTTGTTTCCAAAGCAAGCCTAAGCAACGTGAGTGATAATTCAAGACTGAATTTTGGAAGCAAGTGGTGATGTTTCTGTGAGTGTAGAGCAATGTTACTGTTGAGTGAAGTTGCAAGGCAGTTATCCCAGCACTGTTAAAGGTTTCCTACCTCCAGCTGAGTATCTGGGCTGAGCAAGAGTGAATTAGCATCCAGAACGTAGTAGCCAGCAGGACAGTATGGGATGTGTGTGAGGGGTATGGCTGACTTGGATTGTGTAATGGGGGAGCGTTATTCCATGTAGTGCGAGACTCCACTTCTGGTCAGTCCCACAAAATACACAAGATTGTGCCTTTTCTTTTGGGGCTTCTGGCTCTGAGCTCTTCATTCTCTGGCTTGTCAGCATTGACGATGCTTGTATTTTAGCACTTAAGGCTTGACCCTTGTTAAGTGCCTTTATTAACACAAGACAGTAGAAGGGCAATTTTGTCACCACCTAGATGGTCCAGCCTGGACCCAACCACACAGCGATAGGTTTCTCCCAGCACTGTTTTGCAGTTTCCTGTGTAGCATAGGGACTATCAGAAAGTACCCCAGGACCTTGCATTCCCTGGGTGTCAAGTTGTCTGCCGTTACCACCGTGTCAAGGCTTCCTTGGTTCCTCAGTCGCTTCTGAATGAGGCAGCTCCTCTCTTCTCCTTCTGGCTCTTTATACCCTTCAGTCCATACTTTTTTTTTAGGCCAGGACTTTGCTTTTCAAGTAAGTTACCCCTGAGCAAGTATACTTTTCCTTGTGTGTGAAAGCACTTCCCTAGAACTTGAATGCTGCTGGTTACTATATCTAGTATATGCATGCACAGCATAACAGTTGCAAAGGGTGATAACTGGGTTTAAAAAGAATATTAAAAATAGAAACTCCATGTAAGAGATTCTGCAGGATGTCTGAAACATCTGTGGAAAATGTCTCACATGAAACACACATAAATTTTCTTGAACTTCCTTTGAAAGCTCTTCTGAAAAGTAAGATTGATGTCCAGTATCCTGCTAGAATTAGATAATCTGAAGATCCAAGATGGGTAGGTTTCCTTTTGAGGTCTAGTTACTGTATGCAAGTGTCTGTGTGTGTGTGTGTGTAGCAAGAGTGCTTGTATGTGTACAAAACCCACACTTTTTTTCATCTGTGTTAAAGGGAAGGTGTGGCAAAAATGTGTACTTCTAATTGTCCTGGCAGGAGGAAAATGTAGTTGTAAATTAATCAAAAGCTTTCTTCTTTTATTTCAGGATTTCATTAAATATTCTTCTTACGTTGTACCTACATTTTAGTGTTTTGTGACCACCAGAGTGCATGTTATAGTGAACCTTTCAGTTTCAGAGATCTGAACGTTCCCTTCTTTGTTCTTCATGTACGAAGCTCAAAAGAGTCTGATGCTATGTTTGTTTATAGTAAATTCTTCCAAGTGTCTGAAATGGTTGCTTTATGTGGTTGAATGGGCATGTCATTCCCCCCTTAAGAGTAATTTCATCCTTTAAAACATAGTAATGACCAGTGTCTCAAATGAAGAAACGCTTTTACAGAAACAGCACAAATAGCATGCCATACAACATTTTTCCTTATGAAGAACTCAGACTAACTTGTGTCTTATAGTGACACTGATGAACTTCTGCACTAGCCTGGTGTACTGGCTGTGGGAGATGACCCCCTTTAAACCATTAATGCCAGAGTGGTACCTTTAATTCCAAACTTCTTTTGTTAACATTCGTTGTGCAACAAAGTGGCTTGCTAATGATACTCTACAAAATATGGCCAGTGAGATGGCAGTACGTAGTGAAAAATTTAAATTTGTTGATGAGACACTGTAAGTCAAACTGTTGGATAGCACAAAAGAGTAAGTACTGGGAGAATTAGTTGCATGCATCTGTGAGTCTAATTGGAACTGTAATAACCAGAGGCAAAAAAGTCTGTTCTTGCTGTACAGTTATGGTTTTGGTAAATAAATACTGATGTGGCATACAGTTGGATGGAAAATAATACTTTACATGTTATACTGTTTTGCTTAGACTGCTGCAGTTTTATTTAGATACTGTGTTTAGGTCAGGTCATGTTACCTCTTCCTGGCTTGATTTTCCTGCTGTCTTGTGCAAATCTACTACAGCACAGAAAAAACTGCCCATTGAGAAGAAATTAGATATTTAAATAAAAGAGATTTAAAATATCCCATGTTTTAAAAACCATGCAGTTAAGTCTTTGGTATTCATTGCCATTGATCACCTGCAGTGCTCCATGCAGCTATTTGTATTACCCCAGGATCTGTAAAAAGGGAGAATGAAATGAAACAAATCATTTTAGTTTCTCCAGAACTTGCATTTTCTGGAAGAATGGGGTGGCAGCTCTATGTTTTATTACAGCAAAGGTTATTGCATCTGTCACATTGTGCTGTTATTTAATGGTAAAGTCACATCTGCTGTCATTAGTCAACTGCTTGATTAGTCTGTTGGGTAGAGATGTTACTGGTGGGTGTAGTGGTACCACAGATGCAGTCTAGTTTATTGTTTAAACTTATGACTCTGGTTTCATCAGGTTAAAATATTTTCTACTGCCATTAGAAGTTTGCACAGCTTCTGACTATTCTGTGAAATTCTGTCACATAAAATGGTGAGCCACTGAGCCTGATTGAATAGGTGTAGTTCCATTAAAGGGAATGTTATCAGGAATATTATCTTTTACCTGTTTTATCAAAATCTGTATGATTTTAGGTGACGATCTTTTGTATTGATTCAAAACTAGGAAAGACTGTTTCTCATTAAACCAAACTTTTGTCTTGTAAGTTTGTTCTATTGTACAACTAGAAAATAAATTCCTTAAGTCTAGATCATCACATTTTCTGATTGCTCAGGCTTATATACTGATCTTGTTTATTTACATTTTCTCAGAGTTCCACTTGTGTTTTTACATCAGAGTTATCATTAACAAATATGGGAGGTAATAAAAAATACTTTGTGCCTTTTGGGGGTGGTGGTGGGAAGTGGTGTTCCCTAGACAGAATTGTAAAAACTGCATGCAAGATTGTGATTAAGCTGTCCTGGGGACATCCATTCCAAACTTCATGTGGTTTAATAGTAATGCGGCTTCAAAATTGACTATTTTTGTTTACAGTGCTTTTAATTCAATGTATGACTATTTTGAAATCACGTCTAACAATTTTTTTTATCTCTTTTACAGGCTGGACTTTTACATTCTTTTCATGAAAGAGGCTTCAAAGTAGCTGTCATAGTAACTGTGAGAAGTTCTATGTAGCTCTTACTTTCAAGAGTGCTACAAAAATGATTACTTCAGATTTGCCAGTACTACAGTGAGTATATGTTTCTCTATATATTTGAAATCTTCAGTTTTAAAGAGGTTGAAGTAAACAGAGGTGATGGTGAGGATAAAGTACAAGCTTGAGAGAAGTGCAGATTAGTGTGGCTGTTCCAGGCCTCCTGTGTTGTCATATGCTGAAAAACTGTGTGAGGGGAAAAAAACCCAAAAACCCCAACACAATCTAAAAGGTTTTTCTTTATATGTATGGAGATTAACTTTACTGTGAAAAGCAAAACAAGTTCTTTGCTATTTTGTGTTTCTGAATGTTATGAGGTTTCAGAAATGTGTATGGGTTTTAGTCATAATTGACCGTATTTGTATATTCCTGTCGTGTACTCTTTCTTATAATGAGCTGTATTTACTGTGCAGAAAGCCCTGGGCTTCCGCGATGGAAGACAGCAAGTGGCATTAGTGTGTTTTGATCTTGCTAGGAAACAGGAGTGGCTTGTACAAATGGCAGCGGTGCTGTGCCTGGAGAAAGTGAGCTATTGGAAAGAATAGAGGGGCAGTCTGTGGTGAGGGGAGCTGGACAGTAAATCAGGTAGGGCTGAGAGAGGAACTTTAGAAACAGAAACAGAATAGAGCTTTGTTTGACAGGGTGGGTTGACTGCGGCCAGCTGCCAGGCGCCCACCCAGCCGCTCTCGCTCCCCTCCTGACAGGGAGGGGGAGAGAACAAGGTCAAGAGGCTTGTGGGGCTAGACGAAGACCAGAAAATGACTTACTGACTGCCCTGACGGGCAAAACGGACTCAATTTGGGGAGAATTAATTTATTGCCAATTAAAATGATTTGGATGATGGAGAGAAACAAAGAGATAACTAAGCCACGTTCCTTCTCCCCCCACCCTTGTCCCTGGTTCTCCTTGGCCCCTGGTTACTCTCCTCACATGCCTGCCCAGCCTGGGCTGCCTCCTGCCCCTGCCCTCACCGTGCCTGCCGGTCCTGCTGCCCCAGTCCACTCGGTAATGACCAAACGTTACTCTTTTTGCTTGGAATGAACAGATGAAAACAGGAATTTTCATGGAGGGTAGCAGAGCCTCAGTTCATCAAGGCTGGGTGATGTTCCCAAACTTAAGATTTCAGGTCCCTTTGTTTAAGAAACCAGATGCTTCGATGATTGTAAAGTTATTTGTCTGACCTTAATAAAAACAACGTGCTTTGCATAGCAATTTTTTCCTTATATTTTTAAAACTTCTCTCAAAAAAGTTAACTTCTGCTGCGGGTGAGCATGTGGCTCAGGGTGGGGATGGCCTGGATGGGTGGCCCTGGCGGGTGCCAGCCCAGGAGGCTCTGGTTAGCTCAGAGGGTAGTTGTCAAAAATTTTTTTTCTTGGTTCATATTTTCCTGGATGTGCCACATTATGGAAGTGAGGGTGTGCTTGTAAAATGTGCCAAGCGCAAAAAGCTGGGAGGTTCTGTCATGGCAACAGCAGGAAAGGGGTATTCCCGTTCCCAGTCCAAGAAGCTATGTGACCTTAGGAAGCAATTAAAATATCATAGGGTTTATGGTTAAAAAGTGCATATTAACAGATTTGGTAACAGTCTGTTGATCTAAATTAATGATTAGCACACCAGCAGAAAAAACTGAGGGACATTAAAGATGTTGGAATATTTTTTAATCAGAAGATAACTGTGAGCCACCAATATTATGCAACATTAAGAAATGACAGAAAACATCTATGTCGTTTTTTAATGCCACTGTGCTAAGTGTTGGTGAGATGTTGTCATCAGTAACATATATAGTTTTCGTTGCTCATAAACAAGATGAGATCTTTCTTTTTACAAAAAAAAAAAAAAAAAGGCAGGATTTGCATGTAAAGGTTTTGAGACTCTTCTGAGAGCTCAGAACTCTTAAGTCTAGTGTGGACAAAGTATCAAAGAAAGCGATAACCACTGATTCAGTAGGCCCCAGCCAGACTTTCATCAGAAAGGAGTCTGGCGAAGGGTGAGAAAACCTGAAGCAATCTTTAATTTAGGGATATTATAAGCCACCACTCCTGTGCCTTATTCCTACTTTTTCATAATATTTTCTAATCATTGTGGCTACCCACTTTAAGCAAAGGGTGCTGAAGTTGATTTGAGATATTAATGTACTTTGCTAGGGCCATATCAAATATTCCCTCACAAATTCTTCTCTGTCGAGGGAACATGAAGGGAGAAGTCTTCAATCTTCCTGGATTCATAGAACTGGCTTCAGGATGCAGTGAAGGCAGGATTTCACTTACTGGTCTTTCAGTTGGAGGGGAAAAAATCCTCTGGTGTATTTGACCAGGGTGACTGACTGTTATGACTCTTCTCTCAATGGGATGACTCATAGTTGCTGTGAGGCATGTTCCTCTTTAGATTGTGAAGATCAGCCATGAGAGCTGATTCATCCATGATTCATGAGCCTGTGCGTTTAGCCGTTTTTCTTCATGAATGCCTTTCTTCACAGGGCTGAGCCTCATGGTAGCAATTACTGAATTTATCTCTGCCAAAACCTTGAGCCACCTCAGCAACACCGGTAAAAGCTTAGAGAAGTGTTTTTATTTACAAAACCTGATACATGACCGTAAGTTTTTGGTGTTATGTGTTTTTCAGGATAGTGGTGGTGGTATAAACTCTATATGTAGGGCTTTACGTAATAGTAGAAGGAAGGTAAATTTCTTTCAATTTATTTTGCAGAGATGTGAAATGTACTGTGTCTGTGGAAATACATTCTTCTGAAGCATGACATGGTAAAGGGCTGCCCAGTAATTTGTTAATTCTTTGTTTCCATGTGGATAGTTTTAATGACTAGTTACTACAATTTCAGAATAATATCCGGAGTTTTTAGGAGGGATCCTGGAGTTACTGCCAGTTTTCTAGGATACTCTAGCTACCACAGAAACCAGAAAGAAAAGCAGAGTAAATTTGAGCCCCTAAAAGGGGTTATCATTTGTCTGCTTCATCCTGCCCCCCGCGCCCCCCCCCCCCCCCCCCCCCCGCCTTGTAGGTCTGCCACACTTTGCCAGTTTCTCTTATGTGTCTCCAGTGTCAGAGGTGTCTTACGGAGGAGGGTTTAGCCTTATGCACCACCACCTCTCCTGTTCTTAGGTGAGGCAGGTCTCCTTAGGCCCCGATTATTCTCCCTCCCGACAGCTTCAGAAAGGATAAATTGTGACTAAGCCTAAGTTTTTCCCTCAGGTGACTAGTCACACAGACGTAAAATAGGGATAGGATAATTCTGGCCTGTTAAGATGTGGATGACTGCCACTAGATAAATTACTTCCTAGCAGTTCTGCAAGACGTGTAGGGAATGAGGGAGATGGATGCTGGCCAGATGCTCTTCTCAATAAGCATTAAAACCTGACAGAACTGCAGGCAGTTAAGGGATGCCTTATTCCTCCTCTGAGTTCAGAAATAAGAAAAGGGGCATGTGTGTGTGTACCCGGAGCAAGGGCAAGGCTTTGACAGAAGCAAAAAGCACTGCCTCCCACACTGAAGGGACCCAAAGCTGCAGTGGAAGGGCCTTTTTGTGCAGGGGTTACAAGATTCAGACAGAATTCCCTGATGCTTGAAATGATGTTTATTTTAATGTTAAATCAGCCAGGGTCTGTAGGTTGTACTTGATCCTGTCTCCTTACTCCAGATAATGTAAGGATTGAAGGGAACTTCCCTTCTGATGTTTTCCCCTTACTCCTTACATACTTAGATTCTTTGCCGGAAAGGAATCTCCCCTCTGCCTCACGTATTGTTAGGGTGAGATTCATCTTGGTTTATTTTAAACATTTATATTTGAGCTGGTTGTCTAGATCACCCTACTGTTAGTGGAGAGGAAAGAGAATCTGTAAGACATAAACTGTCTGACCAGTTTTGGACACTGACATGCACGAGGTATGTTGCACCTTAAGATTTTGTTTTCTGTATTGGATCTGTCTCAAATTTAGATTAGATGAATCTCACCCCTAGTACTGATTTATTGAGCCTTTCCCAAAAGGTTTCTGGTGAACCAGAGAAATTTTACCAGAAAAATGTTAGAGAAGTGTGGTTATCAGGTTTAAGACAACAGTCTGTCTAAAACAAAGAGGAGAAGGTGGTCAATAATTAAACTGTTCCTTCTGTATGCAGTGTTCCAAAGCAATTGAAATTCCCAGACCTAAATACACAATTTGCAGCAGGTTTTGCTAGTCCTGGACAGAGGCTGTAGCAAAGTCAAGTTCTCTGTGGACTGTGGCATGCAAAATAGTAGTACAGTTTGTTTATATAGCTGTAGTGTTTCCAGGGAAGTGTTTGAGCCATTTGCCTAGGAGGACTGCTGAATCTGGTTTTAATAAGAAAAATCTTTATCCTGATGATATTAGAGGTGTGGTTTTGTAAGCTAGCAAAGCTACAGCATTTCCCCAGGAAGGGGGATATTCCTTAGACCACGCCATGCCTAAAATTTTTCCAGTAGGGATCTGTGTAGATGAGAAAGAAGCTGGTTTTTTTTTTTTCTACAGAGAGCAAGAGAGAATGGCTTTGATTTCTCTACAGCAATAGAAAGTAGCAGATACTTTTATGGGGTTTCCTTACATCTGTATTCAAAAGTTATTTAAAATAAAAAATTGTCATTGTGTAGCAATACACATTTTTTGTCAAATTGAGTTGCAGTCTTTGAGTAAAGGCTATATATATCCATCTGCATAGACATTGTCAGCTGCAGTCACTGCATTGCTTTTCACTAGTGTGGCCCTATTTTACCAAATCATTTTGAACTGTGTGTGGTATCTTTTATTTGGTTTTAGGCTTTTTACATATTTTTTTTCTCCAAATGCATAGCTTGATATTGAGTTTTTCAAATGTCATATTTCATGGAGCAGAAAAACTCCTCTTGAATTTTATCACAACAAAGCTGCATTTTCAGTATTTTGTGGAGATACTATTTTACAAATATATAACTTGGGAACTCAAATGTACTTGAATACTGGTTTTAATCTAGAGTGCCTGGTTTTCTGGGTTATGTAGGATATTTAGAGATAATCCATTGAAATTACTTTCAGAAAAGAAGATTCATAGATGTTCGACAGCATTCAAGGTTTTGTAAAGAATTCTGTGGACTCCTTGGTGCTTCTGTGCTTACACATTAGAAAAGTTTGGAAAATAATGTCTTAATATTAGAAATTCATCTTAGTTCTGTAGAATTATTTGAGTTAGAGCAGACCTAGAACAATACAGTAATTTCAGTAAAGAGAAGCATGAGAACATTTTTGATTCTGATACAATGATGTTTGTATCTTTCTGCATTACTAAATACTTTTCTTGAAGATGCAGCAAATTTGTGAAGTGTTCCTGATTATAAAACAAAAGAAGAAAATAAAACCCCAGACAATGTGAAGGTCTGCATAGATCCTGGCTTGCTGAAGCTTCTCAGTTTCTGTAAACCAGATCACTAATGCCACCTTTTATGTTTGAGGCTGTATGAAATTATAGAATTGGTCTGATCTTCACCTTCCCCTTGCACAAGTTTTTACAGCAATTGAGCTACTTTAACTTTGAGGAAGTGGTACTGGATTTAAAGAAATCTCTGATTAGAGCTAGACTTGACCCACCTTTGAGTAATCTAGGACATCATTACAGTTACTCTTTCGTTGACAGAGAACTCATGTACTGGTGGTCTTGCAAACTGAAAATCAGGATATCAGTAACAAGGTATGGTTTTGCTTGTGGGCTCTTCTTGGGAGAGATCTAATGCCTCAGAAGAACATTTACAAGCTGAGTTTCTTCAAGCAGCCAAGTCTGTTTTGAAGTACCAATGCAGAGAAGTACCTGCTCACCAGCTTTGGCGGGGGCAGGAGGGAGTTGGGGTAATGTTTTTTTCCCTACTTAGTATGGTCTTAAGTCTAAAACAGGAATGATTTGAAAAATAATACTGCAGGCTGCTCTGCTAATAGTTGTTGAGCAATGTCAAGGTTTTTTCATTGTGCAAGCGAAAGCATTTTTCTAAGTGCAAGAATCATAAATGTCTTCAGAACAAAGTGAGCTTTCTGGTTTGTGCCTTACGGTCAGTGTTAATCCTCTCTTTATTAACAGCTGCACAATACCATTGTCTTCGAGGGTGACTAAAAAACACGATGTAACCTGAGTGGGAATTTGTGTAACTGTTCTAATGATGTAATGGCTGGATTGGGCTCCAGTTGGCTTTCTTGTGGCTTTGAAAGCAGCTCAGAGGTAGTTACTAAAAGAAAGTTGATACTAGTGAATACATTGTGGGATGGGTATGTTGAGAATGTGCTGTTTAATATAGCCAGTTTTTGAAGTGTAACATTGTTTCAAAAGAAGCTGTTAATTTAAATAACTTCCAGTCTATAAAATGACAGTCCAGCCCATAAAAAGGTAAGGCTTTTTGCCAGGGCTAACAATGCTTGGTTCTTTAGTTTGCAGAATAAATGTGGCAAGCCTTTTAATGCTGACTTTTTTTTTTCTGGCTTAGGACTAAATATTTAATCAGTCAGTATAGATTACTTGTTGATTTCAAATCATTTTAATTTATCTAGTGTTTTTCCCCCCCCTAGGGATTCTACAAATGAAACTACTGCACATTCAGATGCTGGCAGTGAGCTTGAAGAAGCAGAAGTCAAAGGAAAAAGAAAAAGGGGCCGTCCTGGCAGGCCTCCAGTATGTGTAATTTAGTTTTGTTTTGTTATGCATCTATTTAAAATTGACTGCAAACTGTTTTTCATCTTATCATCTTGTGGTCACATAAATAGGTTTTTAATGAGTCCTATGTCAAACTTTATGAAGACTTGTAGTATGAAATATTTATCAGATTGATATACAAACAATGTTTGGAGTATTTAAAAAGGGACATAAAAATGATCTCATAATAGCTATTATTTTTTCTTTTGATAGCTACTTTCATGAACACTATGATTTTATTATTATTGTTATATTGCAACATTCTTCCAGACATGAGAATCATCTCAGTAAGCACAACCACTTTGTTTTGAAAGTTATAATGGATTTTAAGTGACAAATTACATTTGAGCCATCCTAGTAACTGATAATCTCTTAATGCGAATGGAAGAGTTGCAGAACAGTATTAACTAAATGCCTCAGAAGATCTGTTAACACATCTTAAAAATTCATGTAATTGACATAGGCTGTGTGCTGTGTATAGGCTGGGAGCTTCAGCCCCTTCTAGCATAGTGCAGCAGGTGATACTGCTGTCTGCTGTGTAAGGTTTGCTGTTCTTCAGTAGTCTTTGGCCATTGCTGGCCCATGAATGGGAACATACAGAAAAAATTCCCTGTTACACGGTATTTAAAGAGGCTTTCTCTTTTTATTTTCATTAATTTTATAAAATAGCTAATTTATTGGAAAATACAGAAAAAATTCTGTGTCATGATGTCCTTCACTTGTTCTCCAGGGTCATCAGATATAGTTCTCTTGATTACATCGCTTGAAGTACACACTGTGGAATAAGATTTTTGGTGTTTGTGTGTGTTACTGTTTTGATTCTTCTCTTAGTGTTTGTCTGTGAGTACACCCTCAGTATGAATGTGCTATATATAGCACTAGTAGCTTGGGATTTTTTAATTTTTTATTTTTTACTTTAAGACTTTCCGCCCTTAGTCTAACTCCTTAAGCATGGGCCAGTGGGGCTGTAACAATGGAGAGTACAGTGTGTTCCTCACGCGTGCTGGCCAAGCTGGAGCAAACTCCTCCTTAGTATTGGTTTTCAATTTGCATCACAGTTTCTGGGTTTGCTTTGAGAGCCAATATTTTAAATCCTAGGCTTTTCTGGGCACGTCAGTCTTCCTTTTTGAAAGCTTTTGAACAGTGTTTCCTATGATGGCATATATTCTTCATCAGACAGACACATGGAGCTTCTTTACAGGAAGCTTTAAAGAAGCATGTAAAGAGAACAAGTCATCTATTTATATAGCTTGTAAGCAAAGGGCAAAATCAGAAATTATCTGAAGAATATCTCATTAGTAAACCTATGAGTTTTGAAGATCTAAAAAATAACCCCAAACCAACAGTGCAGTCCAATTGCTAACCCAGAAGGTTGTTAAAGTGTAGGAATTTTAAGTTAAAGCAACACTAATGATTTTGTAACCACCACACATTCACTGGAAAAGAAAAGTGAATGTTACAAAAGGTGTTTCTCATCCCTCTGTTTGAGCTTATCATTAGCTCCCTTGGGAGTATTCACTGAAGCACTCTACTGGTCCTGCTATCAAATTTCTACAGAAGCAATTGCTCATTATGCTTAGAATAACTCCAGGCTCATTAAGTGTACACAATTGTAAAGTGGTGAACATATAGAGGAAGCAGCCATTGCTTCGTACATAAAATGATGGACTGTGAGCTGACTATTGCTGCTCACAAGTGTGAGCTCACTATTGCTGAGGAGCAAGACCTTAGGGTTCTCAGAGTTGATTGTACAAAAGCCTCGTCTTAATACTCAATACAGGTAAAAAACCCCAACAAATCCAGTCTTAAAGATCTGAGAAAGAGAACAGAGAGTAAAACAAATACTGTGTCCACTATAAAACTGCGGTTTGCCAAAATTTGGAATAGTTTGCACAATTCTAGTTTCTGTTACCTTTTTGACCTCAACTCCAAAATCTCAAGAAAGGGTATATGAGGATGGGAAGAGGTTCAAAGAAGGGAAACAATCAGGGCTAGTCATGGAATCTGGCCTGGAGGACCTTAGGAGGCCTCATTGCAACCTCTGCTCAGAGCAGGGTCAGCTGTGGGATTAGACCATACTACTTGGGGCTTTTCCAGCCTGGTCTTGGAAACCACCAAGGCTGGTGCCAGCACAGCCTCTCTCAACAACCTGTTTCATCTTATTTTGTGAAAAATTTCTCCCTTGTAGGCCATCAGAACATCTTGTTCTGCAGTTGATGACTACTGTCAGTTGTTTTCCCACTATATGCTGTTGCAAAAAGCCTCACAGGGCAATGTTCCTGGCCCCTTGACCATGTTGGTAGCCCTCTGCTGAGCTTGTTCTATCTTATCAGTACCTCTCTTGCATTGAGAGGGCCAAACCTGGACATGGTATTCCAGATATGGGCTAAGAAGTGCTGAGTGGAAGGGTATAATCACTTTCCTTAGTGCTATATTGCTGTTTGTACAGCCCAGGGTGCTGATGGCTTTTGCTGCTTAGGCACATGGCTGTCTCATGTCCAGTTAGTTGTCTTCGAAGACCCTGAGGTGTCCTTTTCCACAGAGCTTTTCCCTGATCAGTCTGTCTCCAACCTGTGTTGGTGCAGGGATTTATTCCTCTGCCAGGGGCAGGTCTTTGCGTTTGTCCACGTTGGATTTTAAGTGTACTGTTAGCCCAGTTCTCCAGACTGTCAATAGTAGTCTTGCCCTTGATGTCATTGAGTGGTCTCCCTGCCAATTTGGTGTCATGTGCACACTTGCCAGGAGCACAGTCTCTCACCCCCTCTGACTATTTGATAAAGATAGGAAACTGGACATGTTCTAGTTAGACTTGTGTTGTACTCCCTCATGGCCAGCCTCCAGATGGAGGATGATCCATTAATCGCCGTGCTCTGAGCCCAGCAGTTCAACCACTTGTTCGCTCATCTAGTGGTCTACCCGTCCAGATCACAGCTTCCTGATTTGGATACAAGAATATTGTGGAAGCCTGTTGAAAACCTTGCTAAAGTCAAGATAAATGGTATCCGTTGCTCCCCCCTCATCCAAAAATTCAGTAATTTTGCTATTTTTTTGGGTGACGGCAAAATGTATATGTCTGAATATACAATCAAATCCTGCTTTCATAATTGATACTGCAGCAACAGAAAGGAATAAATAAGGTTTTTCAAAAAAAAAAAAAAAAAAAAAAGACCAGAAAGAAAAAAAAACACAATGTGTAATATTCTTGAGGAGAAATGCAAACATCTTGGAAAGTCAAATTTAGGCAAATCAATTTATAACATTAATTGATATTAAAAGTCATGGACTTAGTAATTGAGGTATTGGTTTTGCAAACATTGTATTTCACTTTCCCTCCTCCTCCCCATTGCTCACCTATCCATGCTGCTAACCCATCCGCTTCCCTCGGGTGAATTACCTTTCTTACAGGAGGTGCAGCTCTGATGTTTTTCCCCTGCTCTTCCATCTGCTAATGTGATTTTTATTTTCTCCACAGGTACCGCCTACCTTTACTCTCAGATGTGAAACAGATTAAAATATTTAGCTAAATTCAGAGCTGTTTTTCTCAACAGATACTTAGCTTTGATGTTTTTCATTTCTATTATAGACCTAGAGAAAGGCTTTTCTGCCCAAAGGCTCTTCCACTTTTTTGTGGTATTTTTTTTTTCCCCAAGTAAAATATTATGGTCTAATGAGATTTGATCTTTCCCTGCAAATGCTGATTTGTTTATGTCCTTAGGCCATCACAGCTACAGTGACACATCTGCCATAAACATATTGACCTCTTTTGGATAGAGTTTACTCTTCTATGCTGTTTTGTCTAGCTGCATGGTTCTGTTGCACAGCTGCACACATTGTACTCCATCAGATATATGTATTTGTTTTAAATAGGTTGATCTCAAAGGTCTTTTCCAACCTAAATGATTCTATGATTCTGTGATTTTAGTGGAAAGATAAATTACTTCTAGAGGATTTTTCAGACTTTCTTCCAGAGAAAGACATTCCTCTTTGCAGATTTGAGACTTCTGTAAGGAAATGATCCTCATTTGAAAATTTGCCATTTGTAGCAAATACCTCTTCAGTTCGTAGAGAACCTTAATATTTCAGGGAACCTTTCCTTCCTGGAAACACTGCTTTCCAAGTTGCCCCTCCACTTCTACTAGAGACTGTTCTAATGAGCAGGTAGAGAGTCAACTTGCCAAGAGATTAAGTCCTTCAGAATAACTCAGAAGCTAACTTGGTTGCCGTGAATTTGCCAGCCTTTGCTGTGAATTTAGCAGGAGTTGTACCATGTCCTGTTATAGCAGTGACAGTGGTGGGGGCTGGCCTCCCCCTTGCCCACATCTGCTTCTAAACACTGATTCTTATAGACCAGATGCCTGTTGGAACAACTGGCCAAGAGGTGAATCTGTCCAGTCAGTGGGATATTTGGCTCAGTTTATGCAATACTGTATGTGAGCATACCATCTGGATAGAGGTTTAGTGGATTGTGTGGGGTGGGAGCATATAGGAGTGACCTATAACAGGCCTCTGCTTGAAGTTGGAGTAATGTTGGCCAAAAATGCCTTTTCTGTCTGCTGCATTGAAATACCTGGGTATGACATGGGTAGGGATGTGCTCTCCTGTTCTAGCTAGGGGATTTGAAAGCCCAAGGACCTATAATAGAATGTAGCTTTCACATTAGTGAGCTCAGGCTCAGATCAGTTATTTATCTGTTCTTTTTTGTTTCCTCTCTTGGATCAACGCTCTCTGTTCAGTGTTGTTGGCATGCTTTATTTTAACCTGTGTGGCCTTACCTGCCCAGGAGCTCAGAATAGCTTGGCTTAAACCTCAGCTGTTAGAGGTTGAGGGAGTGGGAGAGATCCCTGGCTATCTGTGTTTCAGCTTTGAAGTGGGAGTAGACAGATTAGTAGCCTCTTTGACTTAGAGGACAGGAAGAAACATCAGTTTTTCTGTTCCAGAGGTGGCAATTCTGGGAACTCTGCTGGTGTCCCTCTCCCCCTGTATTCGGGGCCACAGCATGCCTTTCCACATCTCTTCTCCACAGATTCCTCTATTAAGGCAAGAGGGATCAAGGCACTTCTGATCCCTTTGTCCCCACTATAGACTGTACAGTTTTGCCTTCAGGTCCTGCTGTATTTTTTCGTATGGAGGAGATGGATCACAATACCTTACTTACCTTTGCATTCTTATGTGAAATTCTAACTTTGCAGCGGACTCTTAGCCTTATTTAGTCTTGTAGCATGGATGTTAAATACTGCAGGGGATTGAGTTTATCTTCTAGTTCCAAATCGTACATGTCCTGATTAATAGTAGGAAGGAATTCCCTGGAAGAATTTCTTTTCATGGTAGTTGAGGTCTGTGGTTTGGTGTGACTTACATCAGTGTCCTGTTTCAGCTTGCTTGCTGGATACTTTAGGTCTGTCCCTTAAAACTGAAGAGAATGTCTTACTGTAGTTCTGTGGAAATGCAGTGTGCATACAGCCAGTATGTGAAGACTTCTCTATCCTGCCGCTTGTTTTCTGTGGAAACAGTCTTGGAAGCAATTGCCTCAGCTAGAAGAACTGAAGTGATTCAAGCAGACTTGAAGTTTAGAACTCTTGCTAGATTTTAAATTAAGGATGAAAAAAAAGCAACGCTACCGCCCAACACTGCCTGTGCTGTTTTTTGTTCTAAACTGCATATGCTCCAGCCGAAGCAGCTCTGTGTGCACTGGATGTTAGGTGACCTGCATCTGTCTTTTATTTGTTCGATGAAGCTTTTCATGGGGAGCAAAAAGTCCAAAGGACTGACTGAATCCAAGAACTTCCACTGTGATGATGTTATGAAGTGTGCAGTAGCCTTCTTTTTTTGATCAGTATTAATTCAGAAAATTCAGACATTACTACTCTTCCACTTAACAGGAGGTTATAATGCAGAGGCCTCTCAAGAGGATGGTGCCTTTGAGAGGCAAGTTCTTCAGTCTTACTCAAGTGGAAGCTTTTTCCAGCTATCTTAAGAAGTGGGGTATTGTTCTAAATTACTTATGGAATGAATGCACGTGGAGGCCATCATTGAAGGTGGCAGGTTAGGTGGAGTTACTGACCTGTAACACTTTTACTGTCTTTATTTCTTCTTGAAGTGCATTGGATCAACTTGGGAAATGTTAATGGAAAATGACAAGCTGCTTTCACTTTTTTTGTTTGTTAGTGTGTAAATTAACTTTCACTATATTACTTGATTTTAGAAATGTGGGTCACTTTTTCCTCACAATCATTGTAAACACACAAAAGGGAAAGTATTATCTAGCTAATTTATCACAAAATTCTGAATTGTCATAGTTTTAGGTTAGTTACGGTCAAGGTATTTTGTTTCCTGTTTGCGTTAGTTTAAGCAACAGGTAAACTATATGGTCGTCAGTACAGCCATCTTAAAGATGCTTCTGTGGCATATTATGGAGCTTCTGAATTTGCTAATGCTGGTGTGTATAAATCCTCCGCTTTAGTTGTTGGTTGAATCTGCTGCATAGATCTGAAAAATCATGAGTAAGTTCTGTTTACATTTGGTGACTCCGTCCATTCTGACAGCACCCCAGTCTGACTGTATGTCCTGGCTCTCAGTGAGAGCACAGATGTAACTGCTACAGGTTCACAGCTCCAAGCAGCACCTTTCTTGGTGTGTGATTAAAAAGCCTCAAGCTTGCTTACCTTGTGCTTCTTTACCCCTCCCTCTGGTCGTTCTGTTTCACCTCTGTGTCAGCTCTCCCATTGCAGCAGATGCCTGGATTATGGAAATTCTTACAAGGATTTATGAATACATTTAGATACAATATTGCTAACCAGCTTGCCTTTTCCATGACTTTTAAGAGATCCCTCACATAAACAGGAGAAAAGTCAGTTTTGAGTCTGAAAAACAATTAGTTCTTACCCACCCCAGGATTCTGACAGATTTAAAAAGAAAAACAAGAAAAAACAAACCCCCATGCATGATTGGCAGTTTAAGGGGGCTTTAGGCAGAAGCAGGAAATTTATGGCTGAAAGGGGCAAGCAATAAAAACAGTTGTTCCTGTTAAGAAGCCGAGGTTCTATTTTTTTCCTGTATCTTGATGACCATTTGGTGGTTCCTCACAAGAGTAGACTTGCTACAGATTCACTCTGATCTTACAAAACATCACACTTTTACACCTGTCAGTGATAGTCTGACATGTTTACCAGAGCCACATTCATCCTTGGGCTGTTTCTGTGTGGGAGCTCTTCATGGCATTAGAGGATAGGTGTTTTGTGTTGAGCTGAAGGACCACCCTTTCCTGTGCATGCAGGTATCTCTCTTATAGGGGTGCAAGGCTGCCTCTGGTATGCTCAGTGCCAAACGTATTTTAGATTTGTAGCTTGACTTTGAAACTCCACTTCTAAGAGCACCCTTCCTCTGCAGATATTCCACAGATATTCTGTATCATGAAGATATTTGCATTTCTATGGATGTACCAGTTCATGCTTTTCCTTCACTTGCATCAGTGGTGTTGGACGTCTCCGTCCTGGGATAGAATCACAGAATACCAGGTTGGAGGGGACCTAAAGGACCATCTGGTCCAACCTTTCTTGGCAAAAAGCACAGTCTAGACAAGATGGCCCAGCACCCTGTCCACCTGAATCTTAAAACGTGTCCGGTGTTGGGTGATCTACCGCTTATCTGGGGAGATTATTCCAATGGCTGCTTATTCTCATTGTGAAAAATTTTCCTCTTGAAATAGGGTTACCTATTTAACTTTGCTCTGGGGTAGGAACCTGTATGAAGCTGAGATCTGTCAAGATGGCCTGCAAAGTTTCTTGCTGTTAATTCAGGGACTTTACATGCAAGTAGTGTCTGTCAACAGCATTGTAATATTGTATGTTAATGAGTAAAATAATGCCTATTCCTCAGTTCTGTGCCTTGCGCTTGCAAGACTTCTTAATTGGAGTGCCTGGCAGTTTGTGGAGGCTGGGGGATCTGTGTCACTTGCTTTCATGTTTGCACTCCAGACTGACATTGAGCTTGGGCTTCCTGCCAGATACCTACTTTGTGGAAGTGCTCTGGAGTAGAAGTTCAGTGGACACCCTTCCTCTGGTGCCTCTCCACCTGAAGATGATATTAATCCCTGCTTAACTCGGAAAGTTCTAGGTTTGGATTTTCTTCGGTTTCTCAGTGGAGGATCCTTTGCCTGCTTGTTTTGTCTCTTGAGGCAAGATCCAATACAGATCCTGCATCTGGATCATCTGGATTTAGCTACTGCAGCTTGGATGCAGAATGGCTTTTGTTAAATGAAAGGCTTGGTTTCTCCAGTGAGAAGAGATGTTCTCATTGTCAATAGAAAATCTATACCAGAGAGCAATGTTGTTCAAGTAGACTTAGTACTATATCTGGTGTTAATTCAGGTCTAGGATATTGAGATATTTACTTGGGCTTGAAGAATCTGGTTTTGTCGCGTAATTCAGTCAAAAGTACATCTGTCTGTTATTTCTGTACTACTTCTGAGAGCTCACTGGTGTTCTCACCTTTCTATTTCAAACTATGAGTCTTGGTCAAAGCACCTCCCTTTCTCTAGGATACCTGACAAAAGTGGAGTTTAAACTGAGCATTTACACATCTTGTGGTTACTCATTTTGAACGTGTGCATGCTGGTCCGTAGTACTTATGTACTATGTGTACATTGCTTTTCTCGTTGTTTTTCTCCTTGCTTTCCAACAAGGTACCTTTTGGATGTGCATATCACGTCTATCTCCTACTTGCTTTTGCTTCATCCTTGCAGAATTTAATGCCTCCTTTTGAATGACATGTTGAGAAAAACTGAGTATAGAGGGGGCTTGCGTTAGCTTCTGTGGAGGGCATCAACTTGCATTCCTGCTTTCATTTAGTAGTATTTTTAGCTAGTTGAACTGCTTATGGCTTACTGTCACGCAGATTCAATAAGCACATGGATTATAGGTCTCAAAAGAGTCAATTTACTTCTCATTCTTTGCCATTTTATTAAATAGTGATAGTGTGTCTCTTTGGAGCTCAGCAGACCTCAAACATTTCACGTATTGATGGCTTTCTTGATGATAAAGGCAGCTTTGCACGTTTAAAAACTCATTGAGGAGGAACGCGTATTCTTTTGATCATAAATGTAGATGTTATCAAAAAAACTTTTTGCAGAGACTGTACCGTTATTTCAAGCTTTCCAGCTTGCATTTGTATGCAAGTCCTTAATTGAATATTTGCAAGAGGCAGTTGCAGTTGCACCTTACCTTGTGCTTTTCTTTAGCTCTCTGTCCCCACCAGCAGTGATCCCTTTTAAAGTAAGAGGAAAGCTAGGCTGCAGGTCTGTCTTCTGCCAGCTCTTGTCCAGAAATTAGATCACTTTCCTCTACAGGAAAATTCTTAATGTGTCTGCAACTAGAAGATGCAACCAAAAATGTTGACTTAATGTTCTTTACTAAATGCTTAATACAAACTGGCTGACTGTATATTTGAGTAAACGGTACCATGAGGATACTGTCCTAAATTTAATCTTCAAGTTGCTTGCATATTGTTTTGTTTAACATAATTTCTCAAAATAGCTTTATTGTTCTGTGGAAAATGGCAGCTTTTGCTTTTGTCTGCTTCACAGTAGGGAGAAAGAATAGAATATGGAACTAAGGTCATAGCAGGAATCTTACGTTATCTTCCCAGAAACTTTTTTTTTTTTTTTTGGTTTGCATAAGGTAACTTAAATTCAGAGCAAACCATTCACTAGGTGGCTTTTCAAATGGGATCTGTACCCCCTGATTATAAGCTTGATGAATCTAGAGGAAAATTTACATTAAATAATTTAGATTCACTGGGAAAATCTTTTAACTCATAAAGTTTTGAAACTAAGGGGCTATTATGATGATCTATTAAATCTGGCTGTATAAATTCAGTGATTTAATTTGAGTTGAAGAGCTGACTTTATGTACACAGTTTCTTGTAAACATTGTATAAAAGAGAAAATGCAGAACATGAATGGTAACAAGGCAAGTGTATTTTTAATAAGTTATTGTCTTCCAGAGTTAATTAGTTATTCTAAAAGTTTATTTTGTGTGCCAATATAAAACACTTTTGCTGTCATGTCTGTAATTTGCTACTATTTACCTAGTTGTCATGTTGTCAAGCATCTTTTTGTGTTAAGTAAGACTAATATGGGTATTGATGTGAACTGCTGCTCCAGAGTTGGGAATTCAGCACTGCTTACCTTGACATGACAGTGGCTTTTAAGTTGTTCCTCAACAGCTGGCGATAAATAAAAATATATGTACCTGACTGAATAAAGCCCTAAGCAACCTAGTTGAATTTCATTTCGTAGCTGGTCCTGCTTTGAGGAGGAGGTCAGGCTGGAGACCTCCTGAGATTCCTTCCAGCCTGGCTTGTTTTCTGCTATTTGTGTGTATATACATGTGTGAGTGTATAAACGTGTGTGTAATATTTACATGTAATTGATAAAGATACATTGAGTGATTTCAGATATAGCTATAATAAACTTTCCTTCTGCTGGTTTTCTTTGCCCAGTCTGCCACTAAGAAACCGCGGAAGTCTCCAGCAGACAAGGGTCGTTCTGAATCTGGAGCTAGAGGAGCAAGTCGTGGAAGAGCTAATGGCCACCCTCAGCAGAATGGAGAAGGGGACCCTGTCACTTTGTTTGAGGTGGTTAAGCTGGGAAAGAGTGCTATGCAGGTAAAATAACTAATTGTGTTACCCCTTCACAATTCAGTATAGCCCGACTGTAGGACTTCAGTCTAAGCTACGCTTTTGTGATCAATTGTATTTTTTCATAACCTGTATCTGTCCAATAGCCTGTCTGTGTATGATATAGGGACAGAATGTGCTTTGATCGAGGACTGTCATACATACTTCTGAAAGACTAAAACCAGATCAGAAAGTCATGTATTTCAAATTCTCTATTATTGTGTTTATTACTTACAAATTGAAAATACATGTCTGTGTTAAGCAGTCCATTAAAGAATATCCTGTAATAAGTTTTATATGAGGAAAAAGTATATGGTAAGTGATTGATCCGAGGCTTTTTTGTTTGCTTGTTTTTTCAAAAATACCTGCTGACACAAGCAGTTTTGAGTACTTTTGCACTGTAGCTTGCATTCTCCTTGCTGTCCCAACCAGAGCAGCAGATGAAGGCTAAACTAGTTGCCTAGACTTCCTCTGTGTCTGAGGGACAAAGATGGACAGGTGTTGAAGGTGAATTTTTCAATGTAAAATAAATATCTAAGATAGTTGTAATGAGTTGCCTCTGAAAGTGTTTCTTACTCCTTCATGTTTTGACCAATTTCAGAGGTCTTACAGGATCTGTTGGGCCAGATGAGTCCCACCCCAAGAACCTCTATAGATGATTTGTTTTCGCAGTGCGTGTATGCTTTCACTAAGCTACTGTGCTCCAGCTATTGTTTTTGGCACTCAAAGGAGGAACAATGGGCCTAAAACACTGTTTGTCCGGTGCAGTGCGAAGGCAACAGTCATTGCTGCCGAAGGACTGCCTTAAGCGAACCTCCTTTACTGTGCATTTCAACAAAGCAGGACTCGTGCAATATCAGTTAGTTAGTTTTGACTTTGTGGTGCTAACATGAGAAAATAATAAGTGAGGAAAACAAATAGCCAAGTCCCATTTTCAATATTACCTTTAGTGTAGCTAAAAGCCAAGTCTAATTAACCCCCAAAGGAACCTTGTCTTCCAAATGAGTGAAAGCTGTTGGAAATTTTCTCCCAGACGCAAATCTGTGGAAGGTCTGAGAGATAATTTTAAAGAGGTAATAAACAGGGAGAAAATGAGTTTTTTTTTCTTTGTAGTTGCTCTATTTACAGTTATTCAGGATTGACCCTTCTTATCTAGTAGGTGAAGACAGAACAAATTTACTCCTAATAAAGCTACAGATTCCTTGTGCCTTCTCTTCCTACGTGTTGTAAGTCAGGGCTTCTAACTTTGCTTGGTTTTCAACACTTTTTCAAATTTCGCTTTTGGCAGGATTTGAGGAAACATCTGGAGTTTATTTTCTGGTTTTACTGTGGTACAGAACATACAATATGCTTTATGTAGCATGTTTGTCTTAGAGTTATTGATATTTGCGGGAGCCAAATGAAAAGGAATGGGTGATTGCTTTGATATTTGATGACTCCGTGTGTGTGGAATTGACTTTGATACATTTCATCTATTTCAAACGAGATGCCATCAGAAGTCTTCTGCAGATGAAATTCTAAAAAGAAATTGTCTGCACGTTTGTATTAAGAAATGTTTGGAATTCAAATACAAAGGATTTTTTTTGAGAAATTTACTATTTGTATATGCATAGGTAGGTGGGTCTGTTTGTCTATATTTGTGTATACGTACAAGTACATACATACCTGTGCATGCATGTGCTTAAAATGTGCCCAGCCTACGTATATGAGAAAGAAGTAGACAGCACATTTTAAGCAGTGGAGAAATGATAGCAAATACTAAAGGAATAGGCAAGTTTATTTGAAGGCCTGGGTTGCAAACAGGCATAAATGACTTGAGCCATAATTTCAAGAGTACGTGTCACTTGTGCACCTTTGAAAGTTTTACTATTGGTAAATTTGTAAAATATTGGTAAAATTGGTAAAAAACCCAACAAACCCAAAACCAAGAAAGAAAGAAACCCTATAGGGGGAAAGAGGATGCAATTAATTTGTGATTTAATATTTTTTAACTTGTACTTCTGGACAATAATCTCATGTGAAATCAAGGTTCTATAAACCAAACTTATTAGCATCCATATACTTTTTCCTTAATAGCTTAGGGATTGTGATGTAACATTTAGGAAAGCTTGGCATTTTTGTTTTTCATAGCTTTGGTGCAGGTTTTTTGTGGCCAATTTTAGCAATTTTGTCAGTATTGCAAATTTTCAGACAAGTGCCAGATATTTGTATTTGTCAGAGCCTATTATTTCTCGATATTTAGTTCTTTCCCCGTAATGTGAACCTACATTTTTCTATAGCACTCTTATGTGTGCTTGCAACAATGAAAACCCAGAAAAATTCAATTAATATATTCTGAGATTACATGGGAAGCATCTGCTTTCATTTCTGATCTATCTGCCCCTGCTGTTTGCTCTCAGGATTTATTGTAGTTGTTAGATTTTTCTGGCTTTGTGTGTTGCCAACTCATGGAAGTCTGTAGCTGAATTCAGTTCTCACTTCTTTTAAGTTTGTCCTCTATTTTGCTTCTCATAGCAGGGTTCATTTACTATTTCTCTTCAGGCTTATTGCTGTTTGGTTCTTACAGTGAAACAAAGTTAGGTTAATGTTTTGTATTTCAAGTGTACGTAACTTCGGAGCTGCCCTTTGCATGTAAGTCTTTGCCTCTGTTATGAAGTGCTAGTTGTGTTGGTGTTAAGTCTCATTTGAACTCTATGAATTGATTTGATACCTACACGAAGTTGGTATCGGATTGTTGTCACTGTTTTTTTAATCTGCTCTGTAACCTTTTGTACAGTTAGTTGCTTCACAAGTTTTTCTGTCGGCAACTCTCAGTGTACGAAGTGTGATATGACCTGCTGTTCGTGTTTTCTGTGGGTACATCTTGTTAGTCCATTTAGACTGTTCATAGAGCTTTTTTCAGCTCTGTGGGTCTTTTTTTTTTTTTCTTAGGCAAACATGACACACTTCTGCTTTTTGTCATTTATCTCGTTTATTTATTTTTTCCCTTGAATGACTTTACAGAGACAACTATATCCACTGTATTTCCCCACCCTAAACCTCTGTAGCAGCACAGGCTACATCCCCATTTCTCGCGCGCTGAGCTGCCCGAGTTCCTGCCGATGGGAATGAGGGGTGTGGGTGAACCTCCGCTCCCCCACCTGAGCCCCCACGACAGGAGGCTGATCTGTAGCTTAAATCTTCATAGGCGTTTCCACACTGGTCTCTGACCCTGGCATGAAGCCAGCAGTGAAATAAAGAGTGTGTGGTGATCTCAAACTTTATTTAGGCCTCCTTCTGAAAATTTTTTATAAGTAAATTACAACCAATTAGCTGCAATGCAGCTGGTGCTTCTGTGTTGGTCAAACCAAGCATAGAAGTGTTCTGCTTTCCCGCGTGCAAAGGGGATTTGTGCCTCCCCCAGAACATCAGAGGTGGTCATCAATAACCTTAAGAGGTGTTCGATAGCAAAACGTGAGCAGACCTGTGCCGTGATTACTCGCTATACTGTGCGTTACCAGTTACCCTTAATCGACATCAGCAGTTTGCTGCAGGTGAGATGCTATTCACATACAGAAATGCAAGACAGTCAGCTCTTCCAAAGAGCTGATATGTCTTTATGCATCTTGTTATTATGGCACTTCCTATATAATTTCAGTAATTTTTATACTTTCATGGCATTTAGGGCAGAAATAGACCATGTGGTCTGCGTACTACCTCCCTGCATAGCTCACACTATGGAATTACACCCATTCCTGCATTAAGCCAACAGCTTCTTTTACAACCCTCATTTTTCTATAGTAATAGTAATACTAGTTACAGTTAGTTAGCAGCTGGGGAGGGCAACCTCAGGAACCGTAGAGGAAGAGCCCAAGTTTTGAACATCGTTGTTCCCCCTGGCTCTCACTGCAGTGGCTGCTCCCCTGTCCTGGTGGTCACCGGTGCCTTGGCTATCACAGGGGGGAACTGGGCTGGCCGAGATGGCACGGGAGGTGGCACTGGCCTTGGAGAAGACACTGGGTGCTGCCCCCCGCAAAGCAGGGCCACTCCTTGGGCTGGCTTTTCCCAGGGAAAGGAGGTTGGTAGGAGAACAAGGCCCAGTGACTGCTAAGCTTTTATCAGCTGGTTCCTAACGCATTCTGCATGGATTAAGCTTTGGTTTGCTCACTTCTTTCAACTCCCTGGAATTTTATGTCACAGTTATTTTAATCACATAATCATTATGCAATATAGATAATCCCGATTTTCCTTAGTCTTTCCAGTGGTTCTGGTTGGAAAGGATTGTTCCATGCCTGCTTTAATCCTGGGTAAACTGAGGCTGCTGTTGAACAGATTGGTCCCACCTTCTCCCACACCTACAGCTGATGTTTTTTGCACCTTTCTTGTGTGTTTTGTAGTTACACCAAGAAACGGATTTAATTAGAACCTGACACTTTGGATTTTTTTCAGCTGGATCAGCTCACTGATTCAACCCATCTCTGGCAGCAGCTCAGACTTATTCTCGATTAGAATGACTATACCCGTCACCATATCTGCCTTATTTAGGAAGAATTACATACATATTTTTATATGTACACTTGAGCTTAAAAACATCGGAGCAGCTGTAACTGGATCATACCAGAAGGCGAATATCCTGTCTCTGACAACAGCAGTTAAGAATGAGGATAAGAAGGGAAAAATGTTGTGGGAATTCTCCCTCCCCTGACTGTTTGTAGCTCAGGGTGAACATGGTGTCCATGTTCTCAGTAGCCTTAATGGCTTTCTCGTCCCTTCTTCCTACTTAAAGTAGGGTAGTTGCTGGCTAGTGTCTTTGTGTCTGCCTCAGCCACTTCAGGGAGTTAGGGTTTTTGAAGATTAATGATGTACAGACATATGATATTAAGTGTTATCCATGGTTTTTGTGTTAAAGGCATGTTTTAATTTAATTGTCCTTTGTTTTATTTTAACAATGCTGTATTCTTCAACTTGAAGGACGGATAATAACTTCGGGTTTTCTCAAACGGTCTCAGAAACTCCTTAGGAGTTTAAGTATCTGTTCTCTAAAGTTTAAAGGGTAAAATATCTGCAGCTATTACTGACATTTAAACTAGTATTTTGTTTTCATATTACTAGATGGATTTCTTCTGCAGCCTAGTTTTGCTTTGCTTTTGGCTGTATGCTACTGAATTGAAATCAAAACTAGGTACATGTTTCCATGCTTGTTATACTAGGAACAATTTAGCCACCAAACAAAGCATTAAATAAATAGAAGGATATCCCTTAATACCAAATTAATTTTTCTGCAGTTATCACACAAGATTTCTTTTCTCTTTTGATGCAAGATGATCTAGAGTGATTTTGCTGTTAATGTGAACACATGTGCCAGTGGTGCAGTGTGTAGAAGCATTTATACCTGAAAATACCATTATATTTAAAGCTGGAGAAGTCTCTTGCTGTTTTAAGTGTCTGGGGTGACCTGTGAACCCTTTCCAAATTGTGCTAGCAAAAAACTTGAATCATGTTTTTTAGTAAGTTGATGGCACTCTCTTATTGGAGTGACTGACTTTGTTTCTGCACTCTTCTAAGGATTTTTGTATTCTCATGTTCAGTGTACATGAGTATTTTTGATGCTTTGTAGCACCTTGGAACCATTTATGCCCATGAGTGGCCCAGCTCCAACAGACGCAGCCTCTTGGAATTTGCATAATGGGTCAATTGTGAAAGATTAGCACCTACAAAAATTCTGTACCATAGTAGAAAATCTGCTTGGTGTGAGGCCGTTGCACGGTCCACCCAGCATTTCTGAGGGCGCAGGTGAGGAAATGCAGCTCTGAGCAGTGCGGATCTGCTGTGACGAGAGTGCTTGTCCTCGGCAGTTCCTGTGATTTTAATCCATTTGAGAGAAGAATTTCTCTCAAAAAGAAGAATAACTTTTATGCATGTGTGTAATGCCAGTTAAATTGTGCCAATCAATTTTATCCTTCAGTAGTATATTTTTCTCCCAAATAGTTCCATATAATGTGTTACTCTGATTTTCCCACATAATATTTAATGCCCATTTTGCTGCATAGAAATATTTATTTATACGAAACACCAAACTCTGATATCTTTGTATGAAGAATATGAATCGCTTAGTTTTATTGGGAATAAATATTCCTAGGATTGTATTCCTTTCTGTTCTTAAGGAAAAAAGAAGTTACATACGTATGAATATACTGCATAAACCAGATTTTCATATTTTTGCTTATGGTGCAAAAACCAACAGGTACTTTTACATTAAAGGAAGATATATATTTTTTTAAAGAATCATTTTGGCTTTTCAGAAAGTGCTTGCTAGGTGGTAGCAAAGTGTGAAGTCTTTAATAATTTAAAATGACCTGACCATGTTTAGAAGTAAAAGAATAAATTGCAGCTTCTCAATACACAGTTCCTTTTTATTAACCTTACATTAGGCTTTTCAGTGGGTATATATTAGACTTACTGTCTTTGATTTGGAATGCAACCAGTCATCCTGAAGTCTAATGCACAATCTTAAAATTACACATACTTTCATGTGTTAGGAACTGCCTTCTCCCCAGTAAATGTCTAATTACTTTAGTCTTCATGAAATTTAACTGTAAAAGACTATTATTATTCCTTAAAATACCTGCACAGATTCACTTAACTTCTATGCAGAGCATTGTAAGACTTTCACTACTTGCCTTTCCTTTCCTGTGTTCTTATTGTCAGTGTACTCTTCAGTTCTCACTCTCTGTAAAAGCATGTCTTCTAGCTTTTCATCTTCTCTTTGGGCTGTTCTTTATACAGATATTCATATTAATTTCACTGTGCATTCCTTTTTTGTTTTAATAAGCTTTGAATTTCATTTGAGTAACCTTGGGTTTTTGGCAGAAGATGTTAGTATAAGCTTTGATTTTGGTTTTTTTTCCCTACCTTTAATGTAAACACACTGCACATCTGTTCTGGTGTAATTTTTTATTCTGCCATATTCACTGTAGGTGAAGCATGTCCACAATCAGCTGTATGAAATGGCGGATTACTTAAATTTTCTTTATACTTGATTTGCCTTTGCTTATAGTTGACTCAGATCTTACACTTGAATGTGCACTTTGTATATAGTGTCATTTGTTTTCACTTTGTGTTCGTAGCACTGCTGCCAGATTGTTACTTAATTTAAATTGTGAAATAGCTTTTAGGAAATCAACTTTCATTAATATTTAGTGGGACTGGTTTTTTGGGGTTTTTTTGCTAATTTGCATGACCTGGCAAGGTATCATCTGCAGTTAGTCCCTCCCTCTGGTTCCTCCAGCACTTAATGCTCCTGGATGTAGTAATGTTCATGCACTGAAGGAATATGAAATGGATTCATGGCTGTAAAGCCTCCAGGAGGTAATAAGATAACTAGCTTCATTATTTCATTCATTGCATCAGACTTTTGCTTTTACTGGCAATCCAAGCTGCTGGTTCTCTTCAGTACTATAAAATGTTCCTATTTACCTATTAGCAGACTTTGAGATGTGAAGGTCAATACATCTGCAAGTCTCCGTGATTGATTTTAAGTTGTTTACTCAGGCTATGGATCTATTCTGCTGCTTGCTTTAAGGTTTTTATTTCTGAAGGGTTGCCTATTTGGCATATTCTTTGAATTGTGCTGCATGATAGTTCTTAGATAAACCCTGGAGAGTTAAATTATGTGAGATTCTCTTGGAAGCTGTTAGGGACTTTTAAAAATTCCTGTACTGACTATGCATTTGTACTATACATCATCTGCCATTTGCAGAAGACCTTGATTTTTCACGCAGTTCTTCTAAGAATAGAAGCATTTTCAGATTTTAAAAAAAAATGCTTGAGTCTTGTTTTTGTAACATGTATGGACTTGTTATGCTGACTGACTCAGATGTGGTGCATCTCTGTGTGTGCATATGTATATATATGTACATTTACATGTGTGTATGTTTATGTCTAGGTGTTTTCTGACAGCAGGAAGTGAAAGGGGGTCATGTGGATGTTACTGGAGTCATCTTGAGATTTTATCTATGTAACTGAGCTAGATAATTTTTACTTAGCTTTAAAATTTTCTTCCAGTATTCCTTGCCTCACTCCAGTCTGGTAATGAAGATGAGAAGCTAAATAATTTTTTGTGCACTTTCTCATTCATTGTGCTTCATAACCTTGTCAGGGGAGCCTTTTCCCTGTGCACGTGCATTGAATCTGGTGAATCCCAAAGGCATGGATTTCCTGCACCTGGGCAGAGTGCTGTAGCACGTGTACTGTAGATCTTCTGCTTCCCAGGAATGCTGAGTTTATCATGTATCTCATGCACAGCATGCAAGTGCACGTTTCCGTATGGTAAATCCATGCTCTGTTCTCATCTGAAGGTAAAAACATTTGGAAGCAGATGGGTACCACCAAAACAACTCATGCAGTCTATTCCTACCGTCTTTCATAAGTGTTTTGCAGAAGTAGGCAACAAGGCTCTTGTGGGGATGAATTCTTCTGGTGGCTGGAGCCTCCTTGTAGCTACTTCCTTTCCAAAGAGCTGACCAGTCCTTCCCTCCTCCTGTCACTGCATGTGCCGTTGCTGCAGTACCAGTTCTGCACTGGGGACAGGTGGCAGGGAGGGGGCCAGGGCAGGATGCTTCTGGGTGAGATGGTGACTGGATGTGGGTTGTTCCCTGATTTTGCTCTTTGCTTATGTCTGAGAAGCTCTTAAAAACAGGGTGGCTGGATAGAGGCTGCTCTAACAAGATAAAATCGTCCTGGAGGGTTTGCTTTAACCTGTGGACTGTTGGTTAGAACTCCTTGTTTTTAATAGGAGTCCTTCTCTCTATGCATTTTTATGCAAAATAATTCCTTTTCTGGTAGTGGTTGCTTGTTGCACCACTTGCTACGCTATTGCCTGTTTGATTTCTTTTTTGCTAGTGTTTGTCCTTTTCCCTGGTATTTGGATTGTTGCTGCTTTTTCTTGATTCAGTTGATACTTGCCTCTGTTTTAGGTCTGATTTGTATAATTTTTATTTTTTCATCCTAGTGTTTTCAGTTTTTATAGCTCTTTTCTGTTACATCAAAAGTCAACAGTTTGATTAAGTTCCAACTGTTGTAGCATATGTAGTCTGGCTTCATTATCTCCTGTTGTCTTAAACTGTAATCTTTAAAAAAATTTACCAACAAGCGTGCCAAATGTGCATGGGGTGTGTGTGAAAGATATAGTTCTGTGGGTGTTACTTTGATTTTGATACCCTGAAAATACCCCTCTTATTTTTAGGGATTGGTGAATACAGTTTGCGTGACTTGTACTGATGTCAAGAGGTCAGGTGCCTGTGCTTGGCTTGGCGTGAACCCCAGCATTGTTAAGCGGGAGCCATCGCGTCTCACTGCGAACCTGCTCTAGACGGGTGGATTATGCTGCCATCTCCACTGGATATTGGCTCTATATATGTGTGCATGTGTGTGCACACGTACACGCTGCAGAGGATGAAGGCAGTGACTAGCTTGTGTGACTACATGGGCTGTGCATGTGAAGTTAGGTAAAAGGAATTGTACCCAAACATTCAACATTCTAGTTGAAGCTTTGCCCATCCTCTGCTAGGGCTAGATGACACAGGAGGCAGGCTTTGCCTGCTCTGCCTGCTCTCCCTGCTCAGAACCTTCCCTCTGATTTTGCTGGTTTTTATCTACTGCTGCCACTGAAGACTGCATTGCCTCGAGTCTGGTCCGTCAGTCTTGAGATCGGCTGCTTGTCTTTATTTTTCTGTGAATTGCATTATAGTTCTGGGTTGAAAATGTGAGCGCTGTACTGGGTAGGACAGAGCGGGCCCTTAGTGCCCAACAGCACAGCATGTCCCTCAAAATTCTTTTTGTAGAAGGAGACAAAAAATACCAGAAGGGAGACGAGCTGCACTGATGCTGTGGTTTTGAGGTAGCGCTGCAAAAAACCAATTGAATAATTGTTTGAAAGAAGCAGAAACAAAAATAAAAGATATTCCTCCAGGTCTCTCCCCTCTGCTCCCCCTTTTTTTCAGTCCGAATGGGTTCACTTGTAATATTTATAGCACAGTCCAGAAACAGTTGTGGTGGTGTAGCTGAAGGGGCAGTATGTTGTAGCAAGAAACAGGAGTAATTATGAATGTAGAAATGAATCTCTCAGGTCAGCCTTGCTTCTACAAGGGAATGTTTTATGTGAAACAAGGCTGTGGACAGTGCTCAGATGCTGGCAAACTAGTTACTAACACTCAGGAAGAGCATCTGAGACTTCCCAGGCTTGAAGAAGAATATAGGAGACTTCAGAAACTGTTAAGAGATGTGTTACAAGAGTGAGCAAAGATAAAGATATGGAAATGTTCCTGTTCAAGCCGTGTGGCACAGTGTAGGATTATTCTGCCTGGAAAGAGGTGACCAGACGGGAGCATGGAGAATACAAACAGGAGCTTCAGATTTGTTTTCTCTTCTTTGTAAGAATTAGGTTGCATCAAATAGATCTAGCAATTTGCAAGTTTAAAACAAAACAATTACTCTTTTTTGGCAGTGAATAATTAAGACACATTGCTGCAAGATGGTATAGGTATGAAACTTCCTGGTTTTGACAGATACGTTCGTGAGAGAAGAAATACGCTAGGGTCTTAAGGGTCTGGGAGAGTAATTCAGAAGTATCGTTATATTCTTGCCTATTCATATATTTCTCCCTACATCTGTAAGCCCTGTTGGGCAGCTGAACATATAGTCCGACCCAGCACAGCTGCTATTTTCTTCAGTGAAAAAAATAGCTGCTGGCAATTGCATGTTGTTCTGATACCTCCACTAATATAGCTGTTCAAACAAATCTTTTAAGCTGGTAGTACACCAGCAGTCTGGTTGTTAAGGTTTGTCAATATTTGGTCTAGTAAATAATTTTTACGTTTGGCTACTTTTGGTTTTATGTGCCCTGGAGAATTCTGCTGATTGATTGAAATGATTGATACTTACAGGAACGGGTCTAAATTCAGGATGAAGTAACAGCGAAGCGTTCTAGATAACTGCTTTTGTGCTGCTGCTTCATGTCCCCTCAGCTTGTGGGAAGATGAATTAGAGGCCAAGACTTCCTTTTTAATTTCTTCTAAGTAGCAGATGAACCTCTTCGTAAGATTGTTTCCTCTTACTGGGCATGCATGTGTGGGTGTATGGGTAGACAAAACCTGTAAAAGCTTAAGCTTCCTGGAAAACTAAATGTTTAGAGACTCAGGCTGGTTGTTGAGTAACATAATAATATGGATCGTCTCATCCTGTCCTGGGTTAAGGAGAACAGTGATCAGTGTTAAACGAGAGTGGTTGGCTCAGTTCAGAGTTGTGTGTGTCCCTTTTGCTACTTCCCTTTTCTCATACACCTGCTGAAGTCCCACTGGTGATCAGGGCAGTTTGCACTTGGATAAACTAGCAACTGCAGAGGGATTTTTCAAGATCCTGTCTTTATATCTACTCGTTTAGAAAGAGGCCAGATTTTTCTAAGAGGCTGAATTCTTTGGATTTTGTCTTTCATGTTTGTTCTTTCAGCATGGTTGGAAGCTGGTTGCGTAGGTGTGGTGGTGGTGGGGTGGATGTGTACATGCAGGATTTTTAAAATTAATTTTATAAAAATTCATTGCAAACCTGAACTCTCCAAAATAAAATAATCCATTTGCCAGGTGTACTCCAATAGCATAATCAAACTTCTCTTAAAGAATGCTGCCACATGTATGGAACAGTAAAGATTTTTTCTTTTTTCTCACAAAATAAATAAAACATAGCATTTGGTTACAATAAACATACACAATTCCTTACCTTCAGTGTTTATGTAACTGAGGTACTTGGAACACTGTATTTTAGTGACATGAAAGGCAGCCGTACTTGTCTTCCTTAAGCGTGAAGCAGGCTGAAGAAGGACCTCACACAACCCTCTTGCTTTTCTAGAACAGTTTTTAAGTGTTTCTTTAGTTGTTTTGTGTTTGCCTTCTCATGGCTTCATTTTACCTACATCTGGAGTTTTATAACTTGTGGGTCTGGACAGCTCTGAGAGGGTTCTGTAGTCAGAACTCTGGGGTAAAGTATCTGTATGGGAAGCAGCTATGGGCTTTGCTGCATTCCTTGCAGATGTGTATCTGCCATTAACTCTTTCTGATGCTGTGATTGCACTTCAGTGTTGACTGGCAAAATTCATTTAGTGCCCTTTCTTATCAAGCTGAGGCATGTTTTCTGTCTCTAGAGATTAATATATGAGATGACAAACATTTTTCACACCTGTGTGCTTTCTGTCCTCCTCCCTGCTATTACTCATAATAATGACTGCATGGTATGTCTGCGTATCAGTGATTATAAAATTATCTCCTGGCTACTTGCAGTTCTGAGTGCAGTTTGAAACTGTGACTCAGCTCCATATACTGTGATTCAGGTGGCTTATTGACTCGCAAACACTGTAAGACCAACTTCTGTACATTATTTTTATTTACTAAGTGTTCCTTGTTGCATTCTGTCTTCCTGAACTATGTACAGTGTTTCTGAATGACTGATGCACTACTTTGGCCTTTATAAATACAGAGATGTTCACTGTGCAATATAAAATCAGTTTTTATCCCAAAGTGTTTCTGCTCATCAGTTTTCTGGGAATATATGTTGGTCATTCTGAAAGGAATCACAGTGTTTGTTTTTTCAACACAATTTTGAAACTGGATGAATACTGTAAGTAGAGTTTTGAGGAACTACAGTAATTTCAATTTGAACTTGTGTTTATACAATCATAACACCAGAAAATGATGCATATAGTTCTGTTCCCTAACAATATTTGTTCTGTCTCCACCCTGAGAGAAGGTGTATAGATTTCTGAATTTGTACACGTGTATAATTGTGCAAAATAAATGCTCAGTTATAAAATTATGTTCTGAAAATAATAAGTCATTTGCCTTTAATAAAACACTTTTTAAGAGTCTCTGATAAGTATTCTTTTTTTCTTGACAGTCTGTGGTGGACGACTGGATTGAATCATATAAACAAGACAGGGACATAGCACTTCTGGATTTAATCAACTTCTTTATCCAGTGTTCAGGATGTCGAGGTACAGAACGTTGGAAACAAGTTGTATAGAATAAATCTGACAGTCATACAAACATGTATTAGTGCAAATGCTGGTAAAGATGTGGATACACATGGATTGCTACTCCTCATATGCATGGTTTATATAGAAATATTGTCTACGTTCAAGAATAATTTTATTTAAAGCATGTTTGTTAAGGGCCTACCCTTTCTTTTTCTCACTTTCCTGTCATCATCCTAAAGTGTACAAATCCTCACAGTGACACTCATCAGCAAAAGAAGACAAAAGATCTGCTAATCAAGGTAGGCATGCCTTTACTTCCCCTTTCTGTTTCTTCCTCATTTTTTAATTACAAGAATTAGTAGGTGTAGCTGTACCTTAACTTTGCTATTTTGTCTTTCTTTCTAGGAAAATGATGGGTTTTTTAAACCGAAGGGGAAGGAGTCAGGCTTCAATTGGCTTCATTTAGCAAGAAAGATTTCTTCTGGATGACTCACCCATCTTATTTCTTCCTCTGTAATACTTTATCAAGTCAGCAGCAAGTGGCCTGCCTTTTATACCCTATTTAAGCAGTCTCCATTACCAGACATGCGGCAGTCAGTCTTTCTAGCATTCTGTTGCCACACTGTACCTTCTAATGAATTTTTCATGTGTTGTCTTTTTTCAGTTAACTCAGCCTTGAAAACAGAGACAGAGCCCTGCTCCCTCCCTCTGTAGCGTCCAAAAACAAACTATTTGCTGTTTCCTGATGCTTTTTATAATTTGCCTTGAGTAGAGTTGAAAATAACCTGCAATTCCAAAATTCTTTTTCTTCATATTGTGAGTGATACGGGAATATACCTTTAGCATCAGAAGATCTGGGTAGAAGTCCCTGTTCTTCCTTCTTAGGTGAAATCCCAAGTACAGTTAGAAGCATCAGAGAAAAGAAATATGAGCCATCAGCAGCTTCAGCAACCCTTTTTCTTAGCTTAAGGAAGTAAACTTATTTTGTGGATGATGGAAAAGACTGAAGCTCTGGAAGCATTCTGTGAAAGGGCTGAAGCTTAGAGTTTAGATTACCAGCCTGTGTCAATGTCTGTACTGTTTTCACAGATCCCCTAAAATATTTTTCAGACTTTTTTGGCAGCTTATGTAGAAGTAGCTGTATTCTGTTCACTTCTTTTTTAACACTCTCCTAAAGGTGTATATAAAAAATCAACCCCACAGGCTTCTTTCTAAGAATTTGGGCAGCTTTAAACACAAGGGATCCTTGGCCATATGTTTTTATTGATGCAAGCTTTTGGTGGAGGCATGTCATAAATATCTTCATTCCCCTGCTGCTCTCTAATTTGTGCTTCCTTTCTTCCTCCTTGTTAGAGAAAGCAGTGCTCATATCTCAGAAGATTCGCATTTTTTAAACCTCTTGTTACTGACTGGTGCAGGCTGAATGCCCACTGTCAACCATATGTTGCTGAAGCAATTGCTTCCCAGAAAAACCTTTCGGTTATTGGCTGTGAAGCAGCAGCGCTTCAAGTGGCTGATGTCATTTACTTCTTTTTTTTTCTTCTGTTTTTTTTTTTTTTTAAATGGTGACTTTCTATCCATTTTCGGTACTCTGCTTTGTACCCTCAGGGATATCTGTCTGCTGAGCTTGCTTTATTTGCCTTCTCGTCCTGAACAGCAATGATGGCAGAAAGGAAGCAAAAATGACTTTATCCCCTGAGTTCATAGCATGTTTGGGGGATTTATTTCTGTGTTGGAATTTTTGCAGTGGGTACAGTAACAGCTGTAAAAGAGGGTTAAAATCCTGGCAAACAGTTCTGTTCTCTCCAGTTTCCAGTAATGTGCCTGTTTTCTAGATTAAGTAAACTTTATCAGAAAAGAGTGGATTTTATTGATAGTCCACTTAAGGCAAAATGCATACTAAGCTGTCCTTAGTGGAAATGAGGTACGGATATCTGAGGATGTTCTGTATTTTGTGAGGAAGACCCAGTTTCTTTTCCAGGGAAGTTTATAAGCTCTATTACGACATTTTTGTTTCCCTTTAAGAATTTTGTTGATATACTTGCTTGTTTCCATTTCTGATGAGTAACAGCTCCTTGTGAATTTCAATGGCTACTTTATCTTCCTAAATATTCCTTAATTTTCTTCTTTTCAGTTTGCTCCATTGACATCCTCTCAGCTTCTCCAGCCTTCTTTCCTAAAGCTGGATCTAAATGCTTACTGTTACCTCTAACTTTGTGATCATTAACTTGAAGGGAGGAGGACAACTAGCTTCGGAGGAGGTTCCTCAGGAAACTTTGAAAGTGATGCTAAGTTTATAAACCTACCATTTTAACAGTGCTTACAATTATTTGATATCTAGATATAAGTAAAATGCACTTGACATTTCTTTCAGAAGTTTTAAGCAGGCGAAGAGTGTATGTCTATTTTCTGACTTTAATTAGAAATCATTTAGGCACCAGACTGTTTTATTTAGCAACAGTATTGACTCTGACAAAAATACCTTTCTGTTTAGAGAAACATTGTTTTTTATGCATTTATCCCATTCTCCTGGGAACCATATACACTTGAATGAATCTCTTAGCATCTTCCAGCTGTGCTTGAGATGTTCCTGAAATGCAGTTGATCTCTTATAGATATGAATAAGCAAGCATGTTATGTAAATTATTAATACTGAAAAATTGTAAAAATAATTCTGGAGGTGAACTTAAAAGATCTGTGCAACTCAAAATTGAATAAATATGAACCTAATATTCAAGAACGTCTTGTCTTTTGTCAACTCTTCTGAGTATCTGTTCAATCAGTTACTTTCTGTATAATATGTTGTGGTTCATACAATAATGTCCATTAAAACATGAGGGATTTGGTTTTAGCATGACCTCAGTAATCTTTCTGGGTTTTTAAAGGACCATTTGGTATAAATTGAAAGATTGTTCTATTGAGCTACCAAAAGCACTTCAATAATTAGATTTGCATGGGAGTTAAAATCACTTTTCATGCCATCTTTCCACTAGTTTGCCTGCTCAGTAAGTGTGTGTGTTTGCCTTTGCTAATTTTGATTACTAAGAAGTGAAAATAGTTTCTTAAATAATTTTTCCTTTATCTTTCTGTTTTTTCTTCAAGAATACCAACAAAAATCCCTGCCTTTCACACCTTTGTGTAGTCTTCTCCATGACGTTACTTTGTATTTCTGTGGCAGGAAAATGGTTAACTGATGCATTCACCTATTCACTTTGTGTTTCCTACCGTTTCAAAATGCATTGCTTCTTCTAGAGAGAGGATCTTGTATCAGGTAGTACCATAGTTAAAAAAGTTAACGCAAAAATACTTCCTGGAAAAAAAGAAAATAAATGCTGTTTCCAATCCTTGAAAAAAACAGGTTTGTTTGTTAGCGGTAGGTATATATTTTCCACAGTATTCACGATCTTTAAAGCTGGTGGTGGTTTATTTACTTCTTACTTCTCTGTCGGAAACTTAATTTAGGGTTTTGCATTTTTAGATAACAGGGAACTTTTTGTGGTAATGGTAAACCAATTTTTAAAATAACTTTCACTTGGCTGGGGGTGGAAGTGTATCCATACTCCTTAGGTTTCCATTTCAAATGTTGTGGTTTGGTCTGTAGCATTGTGGATACAGGTGTCCTCCTCTCTTGCAGAAGAGCTGCAGATCAGTGTTCAAAGTTTTATGGGATTTTTTGAGAGCTCTTTTCCATTGCTTGCTTCTTCTTGGGAACATCTTTTTGCTTTTTTTCCTCTCTTTTTTTATTTTTTTGAATATGTGTGTAAAGCACAGCATAGTAGGCTGAGATCTCTGAGCTAGCTGCAAGCAAGCTGAAATGTCTAATCAGCAATATGCTTGCCCAGGTCCCAGAAGGATTATAACTGTGTCAGTGTGATGCTGCATCTGGACTAATTAGCTCTGCCTCTCAGACTGAGTAATTAGCTCAGGTATCATGCTCTGCTGCTATGACAACCAGGCTGTTTCCATTTCTGGAGCTCTGTGGATTTAGAGCTGACTTGGGTATCTGCATTTCTGTCTGCTTTTGCCTTCTGTTATTGATATAAAACAAACAGAAAATCCCACCAGCACTCTGACCTTTCTACATTTTAAAGGCGGAGAGCCATGCTTGTGGAATAAATATTTTTTTTTTTCCTAACCAGAAGCAATTAGTGGTTAAAACAGCCTCTTAAGCTGTGAAGGACAAACCAACCCATTGAGTCCACGTAAGAAAAGAAGCTTTCTTTTGCAGGGGAAAAAGGTCTCTCGCATAGTTGAAGAGAACTACTTGACTGCTTTTGAGTATATAGTGAAATTACTCCCATCCTTTCTCTACCATCCCTCTCCTTCCCTCTCATCTATTTTCTGATAGGTAAGCCAGAAACTTGTAAATGCTTAAAGAGATTTTCAGAAGTGGTTTGAGCACTGCTGCTGGCCTTAGCTCTGACAGACAGGTCTGCGACACCAGTTACCAGCGGAACAAAACTGGTGGAACTCCCTTACTGTTGAATTCTTCAGAGTGTTGTAGCCTTCTCTGGATTACAAGGAGCTCTCCATTTACGCAGTTTTGTGATTTGGCACACTGCAGGTGTTTTTTTAGGAGTAGCTGGTGAAGGAAGCAGTTGAATTTTCTTTATTTGCTGTTTCTCCTATCTTATTTTTCCACTCAAAATCTTCTCTTTAGATTCTTGTGTGGAACCAAATGTTAATGAAGAAATGTTCAAACTGTCACCTGTCAGCCTTGATTGCTGCTGGTGGTTAGGGTTGGGTTTTTTTTCAGTTATTGAGTTAAGCAGGAATCTGTGTGTGAACATTTTGCCCAGTGCTTAAAGCAGGACATCTTTATGGATTTTTCCCTTTGTGAATCAGACACTTGGGGATCCACACTCTCTTCCAGCCAGAGCCTTGAATCTCTAATTGTTCCTCGCCTATTCCAGTAAGATCCTCTGAAAATTTCTGTGATTGAATGGTGCAAACTGAGTCAACAAGTGCAGAAGTTGAGTTAGTTTGCTTTAATGCAGGATGCGTGCTTGTTTTGATTTTTATTAGTGTTCTGTGCTCTCAATTAAGGGCAAGCTAATAGATTCCTCTTTTGCCAAGGGAAGTTGAAGGCTAAAACCAGGAAAAAGCACCATAAAGTGGCTATTGTATGGTCTGGCAAAGCATGAAAAAGCAACTACTTGCTTTGCTGTGGACAGGATTTCAGAAAGCAAATAAGCCAGGAAATAGTGTTACTTACTCTGATTAATAATATTTTAATAGGGGGTATAATAATTTAAGTGGAGTAATGGTTTAAAAACTATTAGTCTTTTGGCATTTATTTGTACACAGTTTTGTTTTGTGATTGATGGAATAACATCATGAATAACAACATAGAATAACTATACAGATGGATGTTACTAAGCATAGAAATAAGACTGATTGATAAATATAATTTCCTTCAAATAGTCCTTTCATAATGAGCTGCAGATTGTTAGTGAGAAATGTTGCTGATTTTGGCATGTGTTAAAAAGCTTTACCTCTTTGGTCATTCATTTATTATTAAGGAGTTGATATCATAAAAGTTTAGTATTTTGAACAAATTAGAAGATAATGCTATTCATTGCATTGGAGGCTGTATTTTTATTAAGGGTATAAACTATGCTTTCTCCCAGTTTCTTCAACAAAATCCCTTTTTAGTCTGTGAGAAGCTGCAAAGTAAAGGAGTAGTACACATAAAGTCATAGTAACGTCAAGAATTTATAAAATATTTCATATGCGCAGTATACAGAAATAAATACACCCCAATAACCATATGACGAAGTTAAAAACGTGTTGTTAACCACATTCAAAAATGGGAAGACTGAAAGATGGAAATGACTTAATTTTAATTTTAATTTCATGTGTGGTGTAGATAAACCAGATATGAACGTTGTACTTCTTGTTTTCTGAGCCTTGAGGTCATTTTTACAGTGTGTTTACCTTGAAGTGAAAGCTTATAAAATTCAAACTGAAAATAAGATGCAAATTATTAACTGGCTTGGGTGGAAGATAAATCAGATTACCAGACATGTATTAAATGCTTCATCAGTTCAGTTGTTTAAATGAAGGTAGGTAAGGTTAAAAAGTTCATATCAAACACTTAACAGTTAATACAGTTTCATGGTGTGTGAATTTTTCTGAAGAACTACAAATGGTAGATACTTGTTGATGTTCTTGAAAGTAGAGCTTTAGTTTCATTGTGTATATAGTTTTTAAACCAAAAAGATTTTCAATGTTACTTCCTGTTTGCTGCTGAAAGTATCTGTACTTCTCACTTCATGTCCTCTTTCTTTCCTACTATTTTTTTTTCTATTTTTTAGCTCTTAAAAGTTTATTTGGCTATCGGAAAAACAGCTACAAAATTATTCTTGTTTGTTTTTTTTAATCTTTGCGTTTCCCTGACTCTTTTGGGGGTGAGAAGCCTTAAAAAATTAAAAATAAATAAATTAAAATTCAGATCTGAGAGGGTAAAAAAAGATTTGAAGTAGCGCATCACATTTTATAACCACTTGTGATCTAATGGCATCTTCTTCCCAAAAGGTGCATCCTACTACTTTCAGAAACTAGGGGGGGGGGGGAAATGCAGGAATTTGCTGACCTTTCAGTACAGGAGACATGAATGAAGGTCGTACATACTGGTCTGTGGTTTCAACATCCAAATGAAATACCTGCTGTATTGAGGTTTGACTTCAGTCCAAGATTCCACCCTATGAATTGGTTATAGGAGTGACAGTAATTTGAACCAAACGTATTTTTCTTTATTACTCGCTACCTGAATATATTGAACTAGTCATGTTTCAACTATGACAGCAGACCGAACATAAGCTGGCTTAAAATCAGCTGTTAACTACTTTATTAATATGAATTAATATCAACTTTCAAATAATTTACAATATTTTTATTGAATTAATTGATGAACTTGCAATACTAGGATATTTTACAGCAAATGTATAATGTAAGTAAAGATAAATTACCTTTGAAATCATCGTCTAAGAGCAAGTTCTGCACTGCCAGTTATGTATAATATGTTCAAATCTCTGCTGAAAATGAAAGCGCTCCTTGTAAGAGTGCAACAAAGTCTGTGTTCTGCTCCTGTGTACTACTTAGTAAATTTATAGCTTGTAAAATTATTTTTGGCACTGCTCACTGGAGATAAATTGTATAAGGTTTTAAAATATTACTACTTGTTTTCCCCTGTATTCATTTATTATTTATTATTACATACATATTGATCTGGAAAATGGTACTAATGTGACTATGAAGTTACTATTTGAGAATTCTCTCTCAGATCAGTGATGCCTTAATGCTATAACTATTTAAGAGAAGAGCAATAAATACCTCTTGTTGTGGATTCAGAATAGTTGCTGTCTTACTAGCCAGATGTATGTCGTTGCCTCTTTATTTATGTTTAGTTTGTTTTCTGTATAATACAAATTTCTTACAGGAGGGACATCCCTGTGTGAAGCAGATAAGAAAAACCATTAGTTTGATTTTTATTTTTTTTTATGATATTGTTCTAAGACTTGTGAGCAAATTATGCCTGTATATGAGTTTGCGTCTACCTGTGCATTAGAAAAATTGCTGGATTATTTATTTTTAATTTACATAGATGGTACTTTCTTTGAAGACAGGAACTAATTATGAAGAGCAATCAAATGCCACTAGATCTTAGCACTTTTTTACTGGATTACAAACAGGAAAGGTCCTAATGTCTCTTGTCTTTCCATAGACGCAAATTCTGCGGAAGGTTGAGTCAGATTTTTTCCAGACCAAGGGTAGGAATTAAATTCCAAAAATTACATTTCTCTCGGCAAACATTGTCATTATGATTCTCCCCCTTTTGCATTAGGGAAGCCATAGATTTGATTTATTAAGTGCAATGCTAGTACACACTGCAATAATTACTTTTGAAGAGAAAAAGACGGGGATGATTAAAAAGGTCTGCATCCTAATGAAAAAGCCTTATTATTCTCTGGCACAAAGTAAGTGGTTAAAACAAATCCAATAGTCTCTTAATTTGCAAGCATTCAACAGTAGCTGGATATAGAAGAAAAAGAGATCTTGACTTCTAAAGAAGATGATACATCTAAATTTGAAAAAAGACGAAGTCAGCTCTTAAGCCGATACAGTCCTGCTCACATTCCACTACTACCTACTTCGTTCTTGGCTTATATCAGTCTGATCATGTTGTCTCAGCCATCTTTAACGTGAACCATGACCTGCTGAGCCTTACAATTTTTCACCTCCTTTTAACTGGAAGTTTTGGCATTTTCTGGCACTGCTAGGGACAAACCCATTGTGGAGAACACTGGTGTAAATGGCTTTTACTTCCACGTTGTTGTCTTTTTTGTATTTGCATCAAGCAGGAAGCATGGTGGAATGTATTTGGGTACCTGGAAAGGTGGAAAAGGTAGTTATACAAAACTGTTACCAGATCTTGCCGGAACAGTGGTGAGCTCCCTTGCCAGCTGTCTCTGTACCCTTAAGTAAGGAGCTGATAACCCCTAGCACAGCTGAACCTGGTTCTTGGATAACTGACATCAGCTGAGAAGTGAGCAGTAGAGTTGAGTTTCTCCCTTCTTTTAATTAACACCATTAGCTTGCATTTCAGGTTGGAACAACTGGTATTCATACCCTTCGCTTGTGGTGTTGGGTCCTGGGTATTTCAGTTCAAAACTGCCTGGTTTCATAAAGGGATGAACTCAGAGGAGTTATGACGTTAAAACTCCTCTTTAGAAATTTCTCTCAGGACTAGTCTGTGGAGTTTAATAGGTACCATCTGTTGTGGAAATGAGCTTCTACAAAGTCGTAACATCATCTTTTGAAATACCTTTAATGTAGTTTGTTAGATTTACCACAATCTCTATTATTAATTTTGTTTATTTCATCATTATTGAAATAAGTGTTCTGAATAACTTGTAAGGTGTGACTTAGGAAACTGTGATAATGGGAAAAGGGTCTAGAAATTCTTTTAGCAACTTCTGGGGATGAAGATTTATTGTAGCTATATCTAACTACATGGATATATAGCCAATATTGTTGTTGCTTGAAATAATCTTTTTCTTTTAGACTCTAGAAATACCAGATCCCAAAATTCTCAACGATTAAAGCACTAAACCAATTCTTACTTCAGATCTAATTTAGTATGACAAGAATACATTTGCTATTGACCATGTTTAATCCCAGCACAGACTCCTGGATCAAGATTATTTAGTCAACTGTATGAATGGAACCACAAAGTAATGCATGTAGCTCTGTGATAAGAGGTAGTGGTGATAAATTTCTAAGATGAAAAACAAAAAATGACAGTGTTTTAAAAAGAATTGTTGATATTAAAGAGTCATCCTGAAATTTAGTAAAATGACATAGCATTTTAAACTGCTGGAAATAAGATACCTGCCTAAAAAAAGAGCAGTTAATGAATAGTGGAGGTTTTAGAAAGACTAAACGATTTCCTTTGTATCATATCTTACACAGGTAATGATGGATAGGTATCTCAAGCAAAAGAATACTAAATACATAAATGATCACAGGAGATGTGTATGAGAAATGGAGGTGCAGGTTTGAACATAGGGTGAATAAGAGTTTGCAGAGTTTTATTTGAAATGCAGCAAAATCTGTCAAGCATGTTTTTAAGGGAAGTTGTGAATGCTTTTGTAACTTATATGCTGCAGCTCCATCAAATTACAGTTTTATTTTGGAGATTGAATTGAGCTTCTGTTTAGACAACTATGCAGGGCTGTAAATGGAGTAACTACAGAGTCCCTCGTACCAACAGTTTTGCTGTCACCCGGGTACAGAACCAGGTACAGAAAACCAGCCCTTCCACCCGCCACCCCCCCCACCCCCAACAAAAAAACGCTAATCTACTGATGTCCTAAAGATTGTTTGGGAAGTGTTATCACAGATCTCCAAAAATTAGGTCCTGACATAAACTAATAAAGTGAGAATCAAAACCTGATGACGTCACATTCCTGTTAGCTACATACTTTTGCTGGTAGTTCAATGATTATTATTCCTAAATTGTTTCTTTCCTTAAAGACAGTTTTTCTTCCAGAGACAGGACAGACTGGAGTTTTAGAGGTTAAATTTAATGAATTAAATAAGGTATCTAGAAGAGAACGGAAGATACCACATCCTCTCTAAAAGAAAGCCATATTGTGGCAGTGAACTGGCATCCCTTAAACATAGGAACAAAGTAATGTGGTAAAGCGGTTCTCCACAAAAGCTGTTGAGAAAATTGCTATATGGCCAACTATTAAAAGAAAAGACTAAATTTTCATTTTGGGAGACCAAAGCTGATAAGTAAGTACATCACATGGTTTATGTAGGGAAATGGAATGTCATGCAAATGACTTTAATTATGCAGTTGTGTAATAAGGACATTTCAGAGGGACCTAGCAGCGCTATTAAGTAGCATTATATTTATTAAACTGATAATTATAACAGGAGATTATACATAATTTGATGGGTCTAAGTACCCTTTTTCCAAATAGTTTAGCAGAGAATAGTTTTGTGGATTAGGTGTTTGTAGTGGAATTTCAACTTGTGACATAAATGCATGGCAATTTTCTGCTCTGTTGATTCAAACCATTTTTGCCCCATTTTGATTTTCATCTTGTATTCTTCAAGTCAATTTAATTAGTCATTAAAAGTTACTTTTTTTTTTATTATTGATGAAGAAGAGGCAAATGCATTTCAAGAAAAGAGCATCTTTTGAGTTTAACAGAAGATTGCTGTTACTCCTGTGTTCTCACAGGCTGCCTATTAGACAGCTAGCGTTTTGCTTGTGGTGGTGAAGACGAAAGAATACAAAATTTAACACACCAGTGAGGTCAGGTGTAGAATGGATCTCCATAACAACATGAGTAATTTCTTCCAGTTAGAGCTGGAATATTATTATATGTAATATTATAGAGCTGGAATTATTGAGTCCCCTTTTTCTTTATGAAGTTATGAACTGAAAGAAATAGGGACTCTCGACAGCTGAGGCATATGTGTTTCCCATTGAGTTCATACTCTATGAAGGGGCGGTGTGTACAACAGGGTATTTGTAGGGAGCTCTTTTGGTTCCAAGGATATTGCTCACATGACTTTAGTTGGAAGTGAGCTCAATGGGAGTCTTCAAAGTATTCACTGTAGACTTTTTTGATAACCAAAAGGCATTGGATCCCATGCCAGCCTAACTGCAACTCTAAATCAGCCTCTCTGATCTTGTTACCTGTGTCAGTTTTGGATTCTGAAACTGTAGGTGAAAGGAAACGACAACAGTTGCTGGGCCAGCCAAGTTGCTAAGTGACCTTTCCACTCTTAACTCCAAGTCTTGTAATGAGTATTTCCAGTTCTATGGTTTTACTTATAGTTTAGAGCCAGCTGAAGATTCTCAGTTCTTCTGAAGCAAGCATCAGTGGGGAATATAGTGGAAATCATTCAAATTCTTTTTTTTAGAGTCTTTGAAGACCAGTTACGTCTGATCTACAGTGATATGGTTATCTGAAAACTGTGGCCTAACAAAGCTAAAATCTTAACTGATTTTTGTGGTTCATGGAACTATAGAACGGTTTGGGTTGGAAGGAACCCTAAAGATCATTTAGTCCCCCACCCCCCCGCCATGGGCAGGGACACCCCCCACCAGCCCAGGCTGCTCCTAGCCCCGTCCAGCCTGGCCTTGGGCACTGCCAAGGATGGGGCACCCACAGCTGCTCGGGGCAGCCTGGGCCAGTGCCTCGCCACCTTCACAGGGAAGGATTTCTTCCTAATATCTCGTCTAAATCTCCCATCTTCCAGTTTAAAGCCATTCCCCCTTGTCCTGTTGCTACCAGCCCTTGTAAAAAGCCCCTCCCCAGCTTTCTTGTCAGCCCCTTTAGGTGCTGGCAGGTGCTGTAAGGTCCCCCTAGAACCTTCTGCAAGCTGAACAGCCCCAACTTTCCCAGCCAGTCTCCAAAGGAGAAGTGCTCCAGCCCTCTGACCATCTTCGTGGCCTCCTTTGGACTCGCTCCGACAGATCCATGTCCTTGTTATGCTGGGGGCCCCAGAGCTGAACACAGCCTCCCGGTGGGGTCTCACAAGAGCAGAGTATTAGCAGGAGAATCATGTTCATTGACCTGCTGGCCACAGTTCTTTTGGTGCAGCCTAGGGTATGGTTGGCTTTCTGGGCTGTGAGCACACATTGTTGGCTCATACTCAGTTTTTCATCCACCAGTTCAAAGTAGAGAATCACATACACTAACGTACTTGCTTTTAAGGAAAGGAGAAAATAAATTCAACTGTTATGCCTCACTGGGAATCATGATTTCATTCTGGTATGGCACCATTGGTAGAATATCAGCAAACTGCATTCCTTGCAGGTTCAGATGAAAAGTGTCAGTTTGTTTTCATGTCCTGATTTGTTATTTGGTGAGTTGGGTAAGTGACCAGTGGTGGAGTAGCTTTTTGCTCCAAATTATGAGAAGATCGAGTTTATGGATCAGCAGCACTTTGATTTGTAATTTTCCAAGCAGCTGTTGAACTGTAAGTCTTTTCAACCAATCACCACTGAATTTTCTTCCAGAAGATGTAATCCTTTCCATTCATATACAGAAGAAAATATATGCCAGTCAATTCCTGGCACTGCTTGTGGGTATTATAGATTGGAATTCCAAGTCCTGATTAACAAAGGAATTGTAAGAGATGCAGTCTGTCTTGAATTCTTTATCTGAGCAGAAAACCAAAACCTGCATGAGCTTGCTTGTTTGCTTTGTGTTCTCAAGATTTGTAGGTAATGCGATATTTTTTCTTCTTTTTTTTTTTTTTTTTTTCTGGAGACTTAGTCTTCTTGGGCTAGCATCAAGATAACCCAGGTTTGTAGTTGATGCAGAAATTTGACTTACTGGTGTCATATGCAGAATACAGCTTATTCTCCCTTATCATATGATGTCTCATTGTTGAATGCATTTTTTGTCAATTTGTAACTAAATCTGTGGCTTAGTTTAATTTGTGATGTGTACATTTGTAGTTACTCATGCTTCTATCAAACAGATACTTTATTTTGTGTGTGTGTGTGGTGGGAGAGTACGTTTGAGCTCTAAAGTTTTTTAAATCTGTGGCTTAGAGTTTAATTTGTGATGTGTACATTTGTAGTTACTCATGCTTCTATCAAACAGATACTTTATTTTGTGTGTGTGTGTGGTGGGAGAGTACGTTTGAGCTCTAAAGTTTTTTAAACACTCTGTTTGTCCTGTCTTATCTGGTCTGCTTGTAGCTGCTCACAGAAAAATGTGGCAAATGGGAAAGATACCAGCCCAGGCCCATTATAAGCACTTGCAAACTGTTCTGTCTGATAGCAGTGAAGGATGTTCTCAAATTTCTTTGATAACTAATTTACAGACATTTTTTTTTCTGGTTTCTATGGCAGCCTGTAACAGTAGGATTATACTTCAGTTATGTACTGTATGGAAAAATTCCTTGATTTAGCTCTCTGATACTGGTTACTTCCTTGGGATTTTTTTTGAGACATAACAAATCATTCCATATACATCTTCTCTGTCTCATATGGAATTTTGTAGAGGGTTCTCATAAACCTCTTTTTGCCACTCTTCCTTGTTCCATTCCAGTTATTTCTTTGTAATAAAAATGCATTGATTAAGATCAAAGAGTAAAATTACATTCACATGATATTTATGACCTAATCTTAGGTCCTGTGGTTCTTACCTGCTAACTCAGCTGTGAGAGCCAGTTTCTGTGCTAGGTTTCGGAGATATCTGCATTCAAATGAGGCCTTGATATAAACAGTTTGCTGATAAGGGGCAGTGGCTGAGTTCAGCAGTTCACAAGGTGTTAACACGGGAGTAGAGCTGTAACTGTTGTGTATAAGCTGTTTACTCTTGAGAAAGACAGGGTGGCCTAGAACAATTGTCAGTTAAACTTGGTATATTACTGTATTGCTCCAGTTGTCTGACGCTTTGGCCAGTGATTACTTTGTAGTGCTACTTTGCATGCTATGTATATAATGCCATAATTATGTCTTTTACCTCCTTAACTGGGATATAAAATTAAAGTTGGATTTAGTTTTGACAGTGCTTTCGTGAATGAGTAGTAGCTTAGTAAACTTTAACTCCATGATTACAGAGGTGTTTAATATGTTTTAGGCAGAAAAAAAAAAATCAGAGGCTAGGGAAGGAAGGAAGGATTTTAGCATACTCATATTTAATTGATCTCAACAGTGTCCTAGAGTAACGTTAGTGTAGTACAGTATAATGTAACATGTATTAGTCTAGTACACTGTTTTGATTGTGAAGTGCATTTATTGTAGCATACAGTATTAATAGTTAACTTATTTGCATTGGCTTTGCTCCAGTTACGGTAGGTTATAAAATCAAGAACGATACTATGGATGAGGTTTAACACTGAGCTGTGAAGACGTGAGACAAGTTAGAGAGACACTGCAGGGCTTAGATTTAGATTTTACATGCACAGATGAATGCACAGGTGGGTGTCCCCTAACTTTCTTTCAGGGAAATACAGAATTGCTTTTACTCAGTGGCTAGTGTTTCCTGGTGCTCTGAAGGAAGATGAGGCAACAAGCTGCTCTTGGGAGGGGAGAGCATCTGCAGTCCTCACGCCCTGGTAGTGTTCCTCTCTGCCTGCCTGTGTTGAGTAATGCTTGCAGTTCATTCTGATTAGAAACAGTGAGAGACATTGCACTGTTTTGAAAAATGCATTTAACCCTTAGCTATGTTAAGACTTCAATCTCATGGAAACAGTGTAAGGTGGCAGATGTTTTGGAAATGGGCAATCCTTTATACTTACCTTTTTAGTTCTTATCAGCCTGTAATGACAGCAAAAAAGTACTAAATATGCTGGGGAAAAAAATAATTACATGCATGATATCTCAATTATAGCAAAAAATCAAGAAGGGGAAACTGATTCATCTGTAACAGTGAAATCAAGGATGAAGAGGTACACTTGTTCCTTTAAGTGTGGGAAAGTATAAGGCAAAAGGAAGAAATTACAGATTCTGAAAATTACAAGAAAGGAATGTGTTCTGTGAGGGCACGTCTACACAGATGAGCTTAAGAAACAGGAGAAGAGGCAGGCAGGCAGACAGGTGTACATCCCCAGTGGTTTAGCTTTTCTTCAGCAGCCAAAGTAGCAGTATACTCATTTCGTCAGATGGGTATGTGGTGGGGCTGCTTTAAGCTGCTGCAGAATGGTAAAGCCAGAATATAATGCTGAACAGAGCCATTAATTAACAATGTAACTCAAATTTTAATATTCTCATCAAGCAGTTGTTCCATAGTATATAACACCCTTCAGTGTTATTGTGGACTTCAAGGAAAATTTAATGTGGGAAGAACAACAAAGCAATTACTAGACAGAGTCTGTGTTGACATGGAGTTACAGCTGAGGATGTAGTTATGCCAAAAAAAGTGGGTACTGTACAGAAAATTTAGCATAATGGTTAAACTTAAAAATGTGAGCATTTTATAGTAAAGATAACCTGGTATTAAGACTTGCAGACATCTTAAACTGATAATGGGGGAGAGGTAGCACTGAGAAACCTTAAAAGGAAAGATTGCCTAAAGGGCTGAAAGCTCTGTGTGTGGAGGATATATTCTGAGTAGTTTGTTACAAAGTACTGAGAAAACTAAATGCTCTTTACAAAAGAAAATATTAGCTGTAGGTTATTTTAAAATACTTTATTTTACCCAAGTATTGCTTTATATTTTCCCACTTCAAAGATTTTTCCACCAAGCTGTAAGAAACAACCAGATGAGTAAGGTGGCAGCTTTATTCTTTGCTGCGTTAAGTGGTGTTTTGCATTTGGATGTCTGCAAAGAATAGTATTAGTGGCATGATAATTCTTGATGTATTTACAATTAGTTTGAGTAAAACACACCATTTCAACTGGTTCTCATATTAAAATTTGTAAGGCAGAAGATCCAAAATAATCTGAAAGGAGGTTGTAAATAAGGATTTAAGCCTTTTTCCAGATTAAACCTGCCTTACTTGCAATGTTCCTCTGTGTTTTTCTTCTTTCCTTTTTCCTTAGTGGTACTTGATTAATTTTTCCCCTTGAGTCCACTATCTTTGTGTTAATTAATGTACTCAGGCTCTTCATTCCCTCTTGTATTTCATCCATTTTTTATTACTGTTTGTCTTTCAACACTCTTTGCAGTACTTGCTGCTTTGTCACTTATGTAAAGTTTAGTTTTTCTAGTATTAGTAAGTTTAGGTGTATATTTTTTTAAATTTTTCTAGTATTAGTAAGTATAGGTGTATATTTTTTTAAATTTTGCTTTCCAGTACTCCTTAGTGAATCCTAGACATCCACTGTTGAGAAACAAGTGATATATGGAGCTTTCTCAGTTCTCTGCTCCTTCTTTGACATTTGTACTTATATTTGTCTTGTCAACACTTGTGATCTCTGTGTGTGCCAGCAGTTTATCTTTTCTCAGTTCTAAGGTGACGGTTCCCTCTTGCATTGCATTTTTAGAAGCATGTACAGAAATTTACTGATTTTGGTTCTAGGACGTGCTTGTTCTCTTACCCGTGCCAAAACAAGTTCAGAAACTCTTCATTGTGTTGTTTTAACTTCACTCTTAATATGATGCTTCCTCTCATTTTTCCATAGTAGCCAAGTTCCAATCAAAAATAAAAGAACCTAACTTTTCTTCAAGGGCTTTTTTATATAGGGCTTCATCTAGTTTTTCTTTGTAAATCCCTTGTAAATAAAGATCCTGTCTCTGCTCTGTAAACGGCTAATCCAGGCACAGAGTCATGGCTATAAAAAGATTTTGAGACAGCCGATACAATATCTGTGCCACTCCCTATGGGCAGGTTTTTTCAGATACCATATTGCATGTTTAAACCATAGCTGTTACTGATTTCCTGCTACTTCTTTTCAATTACATAATGACTATGCTTGGAGTACCTAGAAGATTTGTTAAAGTTCATGGGTGGAAACTTGAAGTTTTTATTTTTGTATAATAGATAGATATTTGCAATAAGGAAAAAGCAGGAGTCTAGCCTAAGCCCTCTTCCTTCACCCTCTCCAGTGAGGAAGGGCTGATTCAAGCTTTTCCCCTGTTTCTTAAGTTTAGGGGGGTTTATGTAGCCAAAGGACAGTGTTACAGTCAGTGTACATGCAGTTAGCACTGTTTGTGTCTGCACTTCTGTAAATTCATCCATGAGACTGCAAGAGAGATGCTTGGAAAATGGAGAATGTGCCATTATCGACCATCTTTTGAAATAGTTTTAAATTGTCCAGACCCTTTTTAGGAACTCGGAAGTGAACGAAAATAGTAGTCTGCAGCATCCTAACCAGTTCCTCGTGTAAGACCACCATCTTTCTTCCTGTGCTTCCTTACCTAGTTCATTGGCTGTAGCAAGAGCTGCATGCATTGGAGATAGAACAGTTTCACCAACACAGCTCCTGTTTGCTTCCAGCTGTTCTGTTTTCTGTGGCTAATGAAGCCAGACAGAATAGCAGAGAACCATGTAAGTTAGGGAGTCATCAAAGTTGACACACAAAGAGACTAAGTCAAGGTTGCACAGAGCATCACAAGTTTGGCAGTTCTTAGTTTCTGCATTATAGTTTCTAAGCACAAAAAATTATGGGGTTTTTTGCATGTGATTTGTCAAATTATTTGTATTTCCTTAGACAAAGAAAAATCTCCATACATGTGTTCTGGTAGTCAGAAAGTAAAAAGGAGTATTGGAGTGAGCTAATAGGTAAGAGAACATACTTTTTTTTTCCTAGCAAAGCAGCAAAAATAATTATGTGAAAAAGGAGAACTTCTCTCACCTTGCATAATTTTGAATGAGGAGAGGGAAAGATGAAGACATTGCTTTGAGCCCGCTCAGCTAATGTTTACATTGTCTTTTCACAGATCATGGTCAGTAAATGCTTTAGTCTTTAATATACTCTAAATAAATGATTTCCTGAGAAGCAGAACTAATGAAGAGTGATTTCTAGTGTATCTGTGTTGATCTTCTTTACTGAATTATACAAAAGCTGTTGAATGTGCTTAGGAAGTGTTAGATACTCTCTTTGAAGAGATGAACCTGGTCTAGTGGAAGGTGTCCCTGCCTGTGGCAGAGGGTTGGAACTAGGTGATCTTTAAGGTCCCTTCCAACCAAAACCATTCCGTGATACGATTCCATGATACGGTTCCATGATGTTCTGAATACCGTGTAACTCTCGAAAAGATTTGGAAGAAGCTTGTAACTTTTTGGAAACTAAATAAGATATATAGACAAACACTTCTGGGGGAGAAGTGGTTGTGCTCCAATTGAAACTTTCCTTGAAGAAGCAGCAGCATTCACAACGTGAGCGTCCCTGACTTTTTGCAGCCTCTGTCAGAGGCTGGGAGAGATTAACAGCGATTGGGGTCATGGTTCATACTGTGCCTGAATGACCTCTTTGGCTTCTATTCAACTACCTGCTTTTGTAAAATTTATTAGGGCATTTTATATCCAAGATCAGTCAAGATTTGGTTTAAACAAATAGTTCAGAATTTATTAAGCAGCGTAGCTACAGACAGAAGTGCAACAAGTCTCATTTCCTTCTTTCAGAGTAATAAAAAAAGCATAGAAATTTTTCAGGTAGATGGTGGCTTTCATTTAATAAGTAATTTAATAAGGGAAAGCAAATGCTTTAGATACAGAAACGTCTTTGAAACAGCTTGTATCTCCAGTTTCATTTTATGAAGCACGCCAGCTTTCATCAAACTGGCTGTTAAAGGTCTTCAGCTTTCCACTGCAGCTCTATTTGCAGTGCTTATAAAGTGTCTGTTTTACTGTTGTTGTTTACCATGTCTGGTTTTTTTCCATCAAATAAATTATACGGGCAGATACCCATCAGTGTTTGCCTGGTGGATCTCAAGAGTAGTAACCAGGGAATTTGGAAAAGTAAGGATCGACTCTGGGAAACCTGGAGCTATTTTGGTCTGTTTGGTGATACCACTGCTAATGAGATGTGGTGCTGTATCAGTGCTGCAAATGCAGACATTCCTTTCGGGCCTTATCCTTCCCATCCACATACGGGAGCAGCAAAGAGCTTAAGTAAAATTGCAGAGGACCTGTACCGAGTGTATTTCTTCAGAGCCATATTGGAAAAGGTCTCACGCACTTAACAGTAGCTTCCTTGAGGTGAATAGAGCACGATCAGTTGTCTCAAGGGTCAGGAGGCAGGTGAAGGAGAGGCAGAGCATGGTGCTCCTTCAGCAGCTGCAGGGGACTCGCTTTGTTGGCCTGCAGGATTTTGTCATGTCTTTGGCAACAGCCAGGTGTGGCACAGCTTGTGGAAAGGCCCGGCGTGTTGCTTTGGGGGAAGAAGGGCACTGTAAAGGGTTCTGTTTCTCTCTTTAACTTTTTTTTCTCGTTACGTTGTTTTCTTTCTTATGAGATACCTTCTCGTGTGGAGTCTAGAGCCTGTCACATCAGTTGGAGATCTCTAGATAATTACTTCTCTTTTTGTAATTCTTTTTTTAGGACTTCTCTTTCATCTTCCCTTCTTTACTGCTTCAGAGAAACCTGAGAAGTAGGGCTAGAAATAAGAGTAACAGCTGACTGAGGCAAGGATCAATACTGCATCAGGGGAAGCAGAAAGAGTGAGGGAAGGAGGGTGGACCCTGGCCGTATAATCCTCCTGTGGTTGTCTTTCGCCTCCTAACTTCCTGGTGAGTGGAGGTGCCATGTTTTATGGAGCTTTTTTTATGTATTGAGAGAAATGCAGATACTGACTAACAAGAAATTTGCTTCTCTGATAAAATATCCTTTGGCAAAACCTGTGTGAAGGGTTGCTGAAGACTGGCAGTATGTCTGTGGGTCATGGCTGAGCTGTCTTGTCAGCGTGAACCTGGAGGTGGGACAGGCACTTTCACAGAAGTGGAAGGCAGGCAGGGCTGCGGCAGTGGGTGTCCTGGGGTGGACTCTGAAATGAACATCCTTGGTGGATGGTTTCTGTGAAAGAGAGCTTGAAGTTCTTTGAAGCACAAAATGTGGATAAATGTGACATGGTTAAGAGTCTGGATTTGCAGAAGGGCTTCTGTGGGGGAGCTGACAGAACAGCGTTGCTCAGTCACCGGAAGGCCAAAGGGAGATCTTACTGCTCTCTTCAAGTAATGGGAGACTAGAGAGAAGGTGAAGCCAGACTTTGCATGCAGTTTCATAGCAATAGGACGACCATTCGTAGATGGAAGTTGAAACATGGGAAATTCCAGTGTGACGTAAGGGAAAACATTTTTGATATGAGGTGGTCAAGTACTGGAGGCATAAAGGCTCAGGGAGGCTGTGGGATCATCGTTCTGGGACATACTCAGAACTCACCTGGGCAGCCTGCTTTACTTGGCCCTGCTTGGGAAGGGTTTGGACTAGATGGCAGTCAGTAATCCTGCCAAGTGAAATTATTTTGTAATTCTAGGCTTCTAAGGAAAGTAAGTAGCTGTGAGTTTGTCCTTGTGTGGGCAAACACTTGGTAAAAATGTTACAAAACTGAACAGGAATAAGCCATCTGTTTAAAAATAATAATTATCTATTTATTACATTCAAAATTGGTGGATTAAACCTTTTAGCTATTCAGAAGAATGCGTAATAAAGAATCGGTAGTATATGAAGCCTCTTCCAGTATGGTGGAACAGAAATCCATTATTTTGCCTTCAAGGAGTACTCAGTATTTTTAAAACTGCTCTGGGGTTTATTGTAACTGCTATGAAATGTTGTAAAAGTATAAAGAGAGTATATTGGTGCATTAGAAGTGCAAAATAATGGTACAAAGTGGTTCATCTTAGCTGAAATCAGCTTATCAGACAGGTTGTGTATTTTCAAGGTCTTTGCTGTTGTATTATCCCACAGCTGAACTGTGTGTTACAACAAGAGACACCTGGTACCAAGCTTCAGTGCACACAGCAGGTACTCATAAAACATTGATAACTAGCCTAACAGCCCAGGACTAGGGTGCAGTGAACACAGGCACAGTTACAATGCCTGTGGCCTCTGGTTAGCAATGGCAGTAATAGTTTTACTCCACCCTTGGCTGCAAAAATGCTTACACAGTTAGACTCTATTAGTGTGCTCATCTTTGGATTGTCTGGCTCTTCTCCTGAGACTGGGAACCACTGAGAAGTGTGTGGCTTGGTTGTCCTTGCATCCCCCCATCAGGTACTCGCACACACAGATAAGATCACCACCCAGGAGAGGGAAGAGCTTAGGCCCACACTGGGCCCCTCATTGCAGAGGGAGGCTTGTGTGTTGCATGTTAACAGGTGATGGGTGAGTCTAGATGTGAAAACAGGCCTGGATAAAAGCGCTCTGAAAGAGTAGATATACCTAAACGGACTTATTTCAAATATTTACATTGTTGTATCTTACACTTGACTTGCAGCTCTACTTCCAGACTACCTGTGTTTATATAGCTGGATTTCAGTAACTTCTGACAGCATGCAGCCAAAGTGTGGTTCCACGTATGCAGTGGTAAGCTGTAGTTAGTAATGTGTACTTCTGGAGCCTGCTGTCATTGTGAATAATTTGAAAATACAACCTCTTTGCCTCTCAGAGCACTGCCAAGCAAAGTTAATTAGAAATAAAGGGCAAATTTATGTGTGTATATATTAGAAACAAAGAAAAAAATAATCTCTCAAACTTACATTGTATCTGCATCTTGAGCATTGAAAGTAGTTTATTTCTAAAAGGATGTACAAAATTAGAGAGAAAAACTCAAGCAAAAGAAGGGCAAGCAGAGGAAGTTATTCACTCTTCAAGTGAAGATCCCAAGCTTATCGAATAAAATGATCAGGCAGCAGCTTTAAAAACAGAATTATGTACCTTCTTAAGGGAATATAGAGCTAAACTGCAGATTTCATTGATGCACAGTTCTGTGGAGGTGAAAAATACAAACTAATTAAGAAATGATAGATCCAGTAGCAGGTATTAATTAATTAATAAGTCACAGTGTGGCTTAACAGCTTGCAGTTCAGGTAAAACCTGAACTGCTGCCAAATGCAAGATTCATCCAGTGATGACTTGTACTTGCACTCTTCCTAACACCTAGTGCTGATTGCTGGATACAAAAATCCGTATGTTAGTTTTTGTCTCACCAGATCCACAAGGAATGTTTTTCTTAACAAATGTTCCCTTACAGCACATGTGCAGGAAACTGCAGCAATGAGTAGTGCTCACAGAAATGAATCTTGGAACCAGTGCTAAGTAAACAGTTGGAAAGTTTCAGAGGAGCTTAAACCCAAGAATATGCTGGAGTCAGTGCTCTCCTCTCATCGAGTGAAGTGTCCTCCTTGATCACAGGCTTCTCATTCAGCCAGAGTGAATTGAGGCAATGCAGGGCAGGATACAGCTGCTAGATAACTGCAGTTGTGGATGCTTCCAAGCACAAAAGCTTTAAGGCATTACTAGGAGCAAAGTGCTGCCTTGGAGGTAGCAAAGGCTCCTGAGCCTTTTACTCATGTTCATGTAATGTGCTGTTGTTCAAGTGTGAAGTTATCTGACAAAAAGGTGGGTACTTTATGAGCATTACTATTTCAAGCCATCAAAGCATGAAAAGATGTATTTCTTGAAATAATTCAGTACAAATACTAGATTGCAAGTTTAGTGGCTTTAGTTATTAATTATTTGGCTTCTGTTACTCAGTCAGTGGCATTAACATCAAGATGAAAAGCAGCTTAGAGTTACCAAATGCAAATACTGTAGAGCCATATCAAAACAGTGTTATCTGCCTTAAACTCAGAGTAAGGAAGTTTGCTTTATTGAAATTTTAAGGCCTGAACACATGAAGTGTACTATTTTTGACGCTCTATATGTTGGCCTACTTCTTTTTCTACTAGTAGTTTGTGGAATTAGCATGCTTCCTGAAAAGCATTATTTGCCATTTTACCAATTTCATTACTGTGAAATCCTTTGACAATGGTGGCTCTCAGCTTTAATTCTAGCTGTTCTAAATAATTCTGTCACCAGCAAACTTTTTCTGCTCCATTATTAATCTTTCATTCAAAACATTTTTATCTGCTATTTAACATATTTTTATCAACAGCGATGCTTAGAAGGACCTATTGATAGGTTCATTCCCTTCTCAAACTGACTATTTTTGCTATCATTGCTTTCCTGTCTTTTAATCTGAGAATTTTCTTTATTATTGCATATCAACTTCATTAAGAACTAAATGAGGGAGATCATTATAAGATTTTGAAAATGTATGTGTTGCATAAATGTATGACTTTTAGCTGCTTATTAATGCCTTATGGAGCTCCAAGGGTTCTGTGAAGCATTACTTCACAAAAATAATATCAACCCTTGAATAGGCCCACCAGTTCTGTAGTACATCAGCTTCCAGTCTGGCAGAGTAGTCGGATGTAGTGGTATGTAGTTCTTTGGATCGCTCCTGGATTCTTTATTTTTCTTTTTTATTTTTCTTTTTTTTCTCGCCCCCTCCCCTTTTATTTTTTCTTTTGACAGGATAGTTCAAGCAAGTAGCAAATTCTCACACGTTTGAAGCTTAGGAATTTCATAGGACTTGATTTCTTTACAGTAGACATAAAGATCCTATCACTTTTACTATAACAATGTGTACTTTTTTGTTGTTGTTGCAGCAAGGGGAAGTAACTGGATTGGCAAAAGTCATTGGCACAAATAATTGCCATCTTTGTAAAAATTTCTAAGTCTTCAATGGATTTCTTCCTATACCTGTAACAAGGGAATCATTACCTTCACTGTTACCTTCTGGATCAAATAACATTTGGAAAGAGATGAACAATTCAAATCACATGAAGCACTAGTTATATACATAGTTATCAACTTCTGATCTCATTCAGAACTTGCATTTCTAAATGTAATGTAGAATAGCTCACTCTAAAAAGGAAACCATTGTCTTTCAATTTGGGTATCAGAAATAGCAAGGATTCGACACTAAAATTCCACTGTTTCATGCAGTGAGCACTGTGATAGTCAAAACAACTAGTAAGTCCATCCAGCTTTACTGATGTTTTTGACTGCCTTTATTGATACTCCTTATAGCTCTTGGCACTATCAACGTTACTGATTGGTTCAATCATAGAATCATTCAGGTTGGGGAAAGACCTTTAAGATCATTGAGTCCAACCATTAACCCAGCCCAGCGCTGAGCCCTGCCGACCCTCACCCGCTGGCCTCGGCCCCTCGGCCCGGCCTGCCCAGCCCCCCCGCAGAGCCCCCTGCCCCCCAGCAGCTCAGCCCCCCCCAGCTGGGTGCCCCCGGCCCTGACTGAGGGGGCACTCACTCCCCTCGCCCAGCCCGGCGGTGCAGACACGCAGCAGGACGGGCCCCGGCGCTGAGCCCTGGGGAACCCCCCCGTGTGCCCGGCGCCAGCGGGATGTGACTCCATTCCCCACCGCTCCCTGGTCCGGCCGCCCCCCAGCTCCTGACCCCGTGCAGAGCCCCCCCGGCCCGGCCGGGAGCAGCCGGTGGCTGCAGGAGATGCTGTGGGGACGGTGCCAAAGGCTTCGCTCCAGCCCGGGCAGCCACCACCCGCAGCCTGTCCCTCACCCGTCAGGGGCGTCACCTTGTCCCACAAGGAGATCAGGGCAGCCAGGCAGGCCCTGCCTCTGCTGACTAGGCCTAATCATCTGGTTCCATTTTAGTAAACTTTAAGAGATCACATTGAAGTTTCCATACTGAGCAAGTCATCTTCCTTTAGGCTGAATTTAGTTGTAAATGGCCAGCAGAAACAGCTCAGCTAATTTTTTGTATGATAATAAGAAAAATGTGTTTTCTTGCTTATGTTTGAGTTACATAAACCAGAGCAATAATGGATTTCTGGGCTTTGTATCATGGAGGCGTAAAATTTAAAATGCTTTAGTAGTGGTCCCATTCAAGGTGCTTCTTTCTGTCTCAGTTTATGACTGTACGTTATACGTGCGTGTCATCGTTGGACATGTAATGAGCGCAGAGGAGGAACTGTAGGTGGCAGTCAGGCATTGGGAGGAGAGAGCACAAAAGGGCCCTAAGAAGGATGAAAGGACTGCAACGGCCAGTTTCCTCCATGCCAGAACCTAAATTTTGTTGCAGTTTTTCTCAGCTTTAACATCACATTGCGATAGAGAAAGACATTTCTACCCTCAAGTGTCTGTCCATGATGACAAGCAACAAATTAATTTGTCCTTTTCTCTGCTCTCTGGTGGAAGTCTTTTCTATTCATATGTCTCTCATACAGCTTAAGACTTAAGACTCAAAGTGGGGCTAACACAGTTCTCTGGAATATTTTTTCTGGGCTTTATCTAATTCCGGAAAATTGCTTGGAAGGATTTTTAGCAAAATCAAGATCTGAAAATTCAGGAAAATGCTTGCCACTGAATTCTTGTCCTGTGTAACATTTACATCTGTTCTGAAATCTAGAATAGCTTTCTTGAAGATGCCTAGCCAGTGACAGGGGAGAGAAGCCAGGAGTTTCTTCTGTAGACGTCTATGAGCCATCAAAACAAGGCGGCCAGATACAAAAGCTTCATTGTTTTTTGATCCCTATGTGGGTCATATGATGTACAGTATAATAGGTTATGAGATGAATGGATTTAAACTGGCAAGGTCTCATCAAGGAGTAGAATAGCAAGTTAAGGATTGTCCAGTGAGTTCTTACAGTGTGGTAGTGACAATTTTTTGATACAGAAGATGGAGAACACAAATGGAAAACGTTCTCTGCTAGAGGCAATTCTCATTATTGGGATGGTGACTTAAATGACCTCAGCTGTTAGAATAATAATATTCCTAGTTCTGTGAAAGCAATATGAAGGGCAAAACAACAGTAATGATGTTCAAAGGAGGAAGAGGCTATACTGAAAAAATAGATGTACAAGTCTGTATGGGTAGCAGAGCCAAGGAAAAAAAATGAGGAGCTTCCTGTTCCAAAAAAGAAACCATATTCAAGAGTCAAGTGCAAAATAACCTAAAGCAAAGGAGGAATAGGAATTATAGCAAGAGAACAACTTGTTTGAATCATGTGCTATGCAGTGGTCTGAAAATCAAAATGGAATGTAAAACCCAAAGAACTAAAGGTAAATATTCATGAATTGCCGAAGCATGTTGGACGAAATCGGAGCAATGCATAAAATAAGAAAAACAAAATTAAGGGTAACAGAACTGTATTCTGGTATGTTAGTTAATAAGCAGAAGGTCAATTAAAGAATTGGACTGCAGCAAGAGAATATGTTTTTCCTGTCTATACTGTGTATCATGTGAATGGTAGGGGTTTAACATTGTAGGGAGATTTCACAGAATACATTTGAAAACATTTTGGGAACTAATGGGTGCTTGGTTTTGGTTTTATTGTAGGAGGGTGGACTTACATGAACCTTTAGAATTCTTTATAACAGTTGCCTGTGATTCTAAATGTGATACAGTTTTAATTGCATGAGGCTGTATTTTTTTTCCTTTTTTTTTCCTATTGGGATTCTTGCTGATTCATTCAGTAACAGTTCACCATCTAAAGCTATTCTAAGGGTGAATTAGGGCTGTGTCTTTTAGGGAGATACTGGCTTTTGAATACTGCTTCATTGGCGACAGAAATTGGGCAATGTAGAGTCCATGCGACAGGAAGAATTGGGGAATAAATCAACAGAAGAGTCTTCTATTCCTGCATGTGCTGTGAAAGCTGAAATTCAACTAAGTATTTAGGTTGACTTCTTTCTAGAATCCTGACTTCTGGTTTCAGTAAAGTGTTTCGGTTTTCAAGCATAGAAATCAATAGGAAGTTAGGAGCCCTGATGGGATTTAGGAGTCTCGGAATCTATTTGGATGTGCTTCAGCTGTCCCAGTACTGCTTCCATTTAGATTAATGATTAACACCTATTGATTCCAGTGAGGTAAGATCTACTTCAGTGTTCCTATGTGATTGTGAGCAAGCTACAGAAAATAAACTTTCTTACTGGTGTGAGTAATTTCTGGTTAGTTTCAGGCAGCTCTCTTCTGGGAACAGTAAATGAAGTGTTACAGAAGTGTGCCACGACCCAAGTTGAGCGGTGAGAAATAATGTGCTCTTTATAGTTTGACTTCAGTCTTTGTTTATCATCTTTCATACAGAGATTTGTCACTAACGTTTCTGAGACAATTAAAAATTGCATTTATGGACATTGAAGTGGATTGTTTTATGATCTAAATAGTAAGTGGAGATAGAGGTATAGGAAATGCACATTGAATGATATCAAGGGAAGGAAATAGTGCCCATCCAGCAGTTCTGTAATCATCATCCATCCTTGGAAGATCTTTATTAAACTTGCCCTCTCTTGACCTTTCAACAGTCAAGATCACTTACCAGTGCTCTGATCCTAACTATCGACTTTCAGCTAATGCAAAGGAGTGCATTGCCTTTTTCATATGATACCTTCCAGTCCAAATCTTCTAGCGTATTTCTCTTGATGCCTTTATAAATCTTTCTTCTGGTTACTGTTTTTCCAATTTGTGTGGTTGAGAGATACTGATCAGTCACCACGAATTTAAGGACTCACAATTAATCCTTTTTTAACAGAAGACTGTGGGCTTACTTTATATTTGTTGACTTTAGCCCTGAGCTGCAATTTTCCCAGAAGCAATTTTCTTGCAGCTTATTCAGTTTGGGCAGGTGGTTCAAAAGAGAAGGGACAAAATTACCTCTGTAGCTTCTGTGAATAAAGGTACCAGACATTAAAACTGACTACATAGCGTAGTTAGTGTACTACAGACTATATAATTTATTACCAACTGTCAGTAGTTTAGATTTCAAGAGTCCATTTACTAGTGAGTAATTTGCTTTCATTAATAGTGCTTAAATGACTGCGGGCAATTATAGCTGGAGTAGCCCACGTGCAGCGCTTCTTTCTGTTACATAAGCTTCCCCTCCCTATAGAAATACCAGAATTGCCGTATGCAGTGGGCCATGTATGCATGTGCCCTGTAGGCGCTCCATGTACTACACTGGAATGTAGTAGTTGGAATGATGGTGTTCCTTGCTGTCCAGCAGTGGTTAGTGCCTTCTGTTTCAGGGGAGGACAGGTAGTCATGGAACAACCTGCATCCAAAGAGTACTCTCTTTTACTCCTGGTATGAAAGGTTGGTTGTTGCTCAGCCTTGAAAGCTTACATATCTTACAGAGCTCTTGGGGATTTTTTTTGTTACTTTTCTTTTGCAGGGCTTACTATTATAACTGGGTAGTCTTCTCACTATAAATATGTTCTGAAGCCACTGAGCCTGTGGTATATCTCCTAGAAACATTGTATCTTGTTTTGTGCACAGCTTTTCATTGTTGTTTTTTTTTAAGTGTATTCATCCCATTTTATAAAGACCCTTTTAGCCTTAATCTTCTGTTGTTGAAATAATGTTGTGTCTTCTATATGGTTTTTTTCTTTTCACTTTTAAAAGCTGGGTTGGATGACATGATTAATTATTAACAAATTAAATTGGTATCTGTCCTAGCTGAAAGTTAAACTGGAATTTTGTCATTAAGGAAATGTAATTACATGTCAGCAAGAAGATTTTTTTTTAAAAAAAATACCCACAATGTTTCTGATTAAGTTTGAACTGAGAACTTAGTACTGAAGTAGATCAGGCTTCTCAATTTGTTAATGGACTAGGACAATTTAAATCCTCCACTAAATGCAGAATGAGAGCTTCATGATAGAGGTAAAACTCAGTTTAGAAAAGACTAGTAGCAGCGTAAGTAAGGTAGAGACACAGGAATACATTCCACACCTTCAACTCTACTTTATAAAAAATCTGCTATGTTTTAAGGATTCACTCTAAAATGGGAGAGCTTAGCTTTTCACTAATCATAAAAACTATGAATTTGAACAATGTTGACCATTGCAGTGCTGATAAGTTGTGATGACACCATGAAATGTGTTGTGAGCAGAGTCTTTGTAGCATATTTACGGAGTGTTAATTCAGTTTCCCAGAAGAACAGACAGGGTTGTGTTTTGGTTGGGTGGCAGAAAGGTGGTAGCAGGAAAAGCAGTCAGGCCAAAGCTGTTACCTACTGCCAGATAAGTAGAAATGCTCGTTTTGCTTGACCTGACTTCCAGTAAACTTTGTCATAAAAAGTGGGGGAAAGAATGAGACATGACAGTGATTGATGAGTGCTGTTCATCTTCACTCCTCTTAATGCTTGCTAACACTTCCTTGGCAGTGTTGAGCTCTTGTCCACCCTGGCGTCCCCAGGAGATGTCAAGAGTTTGTTTCATCCTGTGCATGCCCCTGCCTCATGCTCCAAGAGAAATGAACTGTTGCTGGTTTGGAAGATATATGTAGAATCTACACTAGCCTCACCTGTAATAGCTCTGCACAGTGATCAGTGGAAATCCTGAAGTGCCCAGGAGATAAATGATGCTGTCTCAGTTCTAGTCAGGGAAGGTAAAAAGCCTTTCCACGAATCCACAGAAACTGCCCATGGCCTGTAGCCCTGTGTCTGTAGCCTGTCCCGTTGGCCAATTCAGTGGGCAGGTTCCACGTGTCTTGTGGCGCAGTCTGTACGATTTGCTGTCTGATGGGACATGGCTGGTGCGTATGGATCCGGTGTGAGCCATCAGCTTTCTCTGAGCACTGTTGCTGCATCTGCAGGGTTGTTGAATTAAAGCAGCTGTGCTTTAAACAGCCACCCTCTGACAGAGAAACCTCAAGAGAAGTTGGTCAAGGAAAAATAATACTTGGCTTAACTGTGGAGTAACATGCAGGAGGTCATTTCAGAAGTAACTGTCTGAGGCACTAAATAATAATGACCACAGTATAATTGCATTCCATATCCTCAGGGAGAAAAAATACAGAGAACCAGAACAGAATTATAAGAAGTTGAGAATTTGAATTGCATGTGGGGCATTAGCAAGGAATTTTAGTTACAGTATTTTTACTTTTTCTGACAAAGTGACATCTTTATATATTATATGGAAGCTATTTAAGGTTATTAACAGAAGTCATAAATATTAAAGAATAAAATTAGAATCAGGGCTACAAAAAACAGAACAACGAAGATCAGTGGTTACTTATTTGATGAGGGTTATATTGCCAATGAGAAGAGCAACAGATGGCAGCATGCAGTGGGAGAAAGGTATTAATGCAGTTGAGGTGAATTTCCAGGAATAGCTGTCCACTAGTACTTAGAGACATAATGTAAAAACTGCTTCACTCAAAAATTCCAGTATTGGGGGAAACATTAAATTGTAGCTGCATGTACAGATGATATCAAAACTGATAAAATAGGTCTTCAACTGTCATATGGTAGTATTCTCTTGGGTTTCTAGTTTTAATATATTGCATTACTAATTGTTTATTAATAATATGGAAATTATCATGCACAAACTTAAATTGTCATTGTTAGAACTGAGGTTGATGGCATTATCTGATATGAAATGGCTAAAAGTAAGTGTTATTTCATGAAGAAGCAAAATCAATTCAAGAAATCAATATTCAAGTTGTGTTGTAAAACAGTACCCCTGCTGAGGCTTAGAGGATTGGTGTGCTCTAACTGTGCTTGCATATTTTGAAATGCATATGCTTCTAATGCTTATTTTTCAAGGAATAAAATAGCAGAATTAAAACTTTCTCATAATATTTAGTACATTTAAATTATCTTTATTTATCCTTTATATAGAAACTAATACTATTAGCTGTTAAGCTGCTTCTATTACGGCGTGAATTTTTGGAGCCATGCAGTAGATCATTAATCCACTTGAACTTTTTGCAAAAGCAGGGACACTTACTCTTTGTAATGTTAATGACATTGGGATGGATTTTGTAGCTTTGCAGTTTGCTTAATTTTTCTGCATTTCTTCCATTAACAAATGAAGATTGTGAAATAGTCAAATGAAGATTGTGCGGTAGAAAAAAAATAGTTCTCTATGTCGACTTGTGTTACATGGTTGGATATTTAGACAACATCTAGTTGCAAAGGCAATAATGTGTAAAATATTTTATTCTTTTATACTGATTGAATTGAAGATCAAGTCAAAAGAATTTTATTGCTGTTGTGTTGTTATACTTTCAATTTTGTTGGCTTTGTTCAATTTACAGTAAAAAGTTAATCCTGTCAGCTTCACTCTTTGCATAACAAGGGGGAATGGCATAATCAGATGAAGGAACAACAGATACAACTGCTGCTTTTGGCCCTGAGCTGGCTCACATCTTGACTGAGCCCTTTGGAGCCTTTAGTTTTGGAAAAGCTTGCTGACGGTAGCAGCCCATGATGCAGCTGTGCTAGCTCCAGTCTGCAGGTGCTGTAGCTCATTCCCACAATGCTGTGGCTGTGTCAATAAGCTGTGCTGGTCCTGAGCTAAGCGGTTTCAAACCCACTACTGTGTCTCTGCATAGAGGTCATGGTATATCTATAATCCAGGTGACTCATCGTAAAAAGTGGGGAATTACTAGCAGTGGCTGTGGAACTGAAAGATGGTCTTCATTTTATTTTGCAAACAAAATTAAAAGCACTGTGCAGACATGGCGTGAGTCCTACATTGCTATCACTTCTGTATCACACTCACTCAGTTGTAAAAAGATGGAAAATTTTGCTAACTCCTAGTCTGACAGCACTTTTCAAGACAGGTGATTGTGGTTTTTTTACCCACTTCTTCAAGAGGCAGTTTTGTTCAATGCATTCCTGTTATTATTGCATTATATACCCTTTCATACATATTTTTAAGCTGTAAGTTTAGCACCAGAAAAACATTGATACTTTAATGTAACAGAAAATGTGTTGTGTTAATTTCTTCTGTTCCTTCATTACATTACAGGTACTGTAAGAATTGAAATGTTCAGGAACATGCAAAATGCAGAAATCATAAGGAAAATGACAGAAGAATTTGATGAGGTATAGTATACAAATAGTTCTTTTAAAATTACAAAAGATATTACAATATACTTTTCTTTTAATATAAAAATGCAGTGGGCAAGAAACCAGTGGATAAGCAATGTCTCAGTATCAGAAATTGTACTGTCAAGCAAAGCAGCGATTTAAACTGGTGGATGAGGAATAACAAGCCAGCATGAGCTTTAGGAAAGAAGAATAATGAAACTCAAAAAGTAATAAAATAATTGGAAAAGGTAGTTATAGTCATTTATCTTGCAAACTCAGTGTTGTGGATTGAGTAGGCCCTGGATGCTGAAATACTGGTATGGAAAATTTGTGAATTAGCCAGTTTAAGGGCGTAAGTGTACTATCACAGCAGTGTCTCTTTGTGATCACTTCTAGATGGAATGCCAAGGCTGTGATTCAAAAAGTTAAGCAGGAGAGCTATGAAAATGAGCACTAGTGTTTTTCAGGATTTACTCTGCAAAATGTCCATCTTGTTCATGGCCTTGAACAACAAAACATTTAACTATATACTTAACAATGGCCATGTGAACGCTCCTTTTGATGTACTCAGGTATTCAGTCAGGGCTTTTGTGTACTGGTGGGATAAGGTACAGGGAATAAAATGTAGGTGTACAGTGACAATCAAAAGGATGGTATCAATTCATGCTACATTCTAACAGAATTAGTTTGACTTCTTAAAACATCACCTAACCAAAGTTAATGCAATGCAGTGAATTTTTGCTAGTGTAATTTAAAAGCAGAATTGGATATTGTCTTTAGTCTGGCCCCACTGTACAAAATAAAATGGCCACGGCACTGTCCAAAAGCCGAAGAACGCTGATTTTGCCCGAGGGAGGATTGTCCCACAGTTGACGGAAGAAAGTATTTCTCAAAAAAAAATTTAAAACAGTCAAAGTTTTTTCTCAAAGGAGGAAAAAACTCTTTTCCTTGTGACAGTATGAGTGTAGATATAAGCAACATATCTCAAAGAGTTAACAGTTACTGGTACGTAAGCTTGCTTTCTCCATTACCTAAAACTTTTCACAAGTTTTACAGTTCTAACAGAAAGTTTCCGTTCTAGCTTCTGCCTTTAACACTTGAGTGGATCTGTGAAAGAATTTGTGGGTTTTAGTACGAAAGCATGAAATTGTTAGTCTTAGACCACAACCTGGTGAATATTTTGAAATCTGGAATGAACTCGTACCCTGTTAATAGTCAAAAACATTTTAGAATTTTTTGCAGTTTACCAATGTTCATATATCAGATGATCCCAGCATAGTAAGTTTATAATTGTTATATGGCCTTTTTAATGTTATATGTTAAATGACCTGTGTTCATACTGCTAGTCATAGTATTTCAGGTTGGCCTGTGCTTAGCAGGATGTCATAGTCACAATAAAAGACCTGCCAAGATACAAGCTTTTAGAATAAGAGCAGCTTATATTACTGTTCAGGGTAAAACACATAATGAAACAACAAAAATCATTCTTGGTCTTCAGCAGGTTGTAGAATTGTGGTTGGTATAGCATTAGTACACTTTTTGGCCCTCTGTTTAGTGTCCACCACCTAAAAAGTCAGAACAACAATCGTTTGTTTCTGGGAGAGCTGTTGGTAGCAGACACCATTTCGCAGTGACAGTCCTTTGATTGAAGGCAGCTCAGGCTAGATTTGGCAGAGCTGCATGATCCTGCCCAACCTTTCTTCTCTTGCTGGAGAAAGGAGAAGAGAACGCAGGTAGATCTACTTCTTGCCTTCTTCCAGCAGTACCCTTGACTGTGCTCCCTGACTTGGTGCTGACCAACTAGACTGCTTCCTTGGGTTCATCCTGCCACTGGATTTCTTTATATTTTGTAAGTCTGTGTTAAACAATGAAAGAAAGGGAGTCAGGAGACGAACAGTGGTGGCTAGGCCGAGTGGTCATCTGTTTTTCTCAGTAAAGCACCACCATTTTCTGTACAGCTGGTAACAGCCCTCAGTTCTTCATTCTAAATTTCGCTGTTGCCATTTCACATGTAATACCTCTTCTAGTACCCTGGAACTCCTAAATCCCAGTGTCCATCCCTCCCATGGCATCCTGAGACAAAGCATTTGCCCAGGGCTGTTGCCACCAGAGCATTTCCCTTGCCTTGCTGTCCCCTTGTGCCCCTAAATCCCATGTCAGTCTGAGAAGGTAATGGTCTGACTGCGTGGGAGTGAAGGAGAAAGCTCGTGATGCTCTTGTGAAAATGTGGTAGTTTATCAGCCCATCAGAACCTACCTTCATTGTCATCTTTAGATTGCTATTTTCAGATGGAGGCTATCCCCTTGTTAGTGTATTTTCTTCCCTGTACCAAAACATACCTAAAATGCCAAGTCTTTTGTATCAGCTTAGGGTTGAAAGGGGCTAGTGCTCAGTGGTACATGTGTGTAGGTGATGTAAGGTACCTGTTGTCATATTTGTGACATGACAAATCATTTCTACAAGTCTAGAGCTAATAGGAAAAAAAGAGAAAAGTACGTGTAGTATTAGCTAGGGCAAAATCTTAACATTATATTCGTTAGCACAGTATGCTGCCCAGAAAACATCTTCATCTCTATTGAGAAGTTCAGATTTGCTGCTTTCTTTACTTTATCAAGATTGTTGCACTGTTCTCACAGTGCTGCAGTAATCACCTGCCTGCTTGTCATGATTTCTGCATTTATGGCAGGGATTGAAGCATTGATTTTCCTCATCGTAAGTTGAAGAATGCTTGCGCAGGATTTAAATGATGGAAGTAACTGTTCATTGCTGCCACAAGTTCAGTTTGAGACAGGGAATTTTATGGACATCCATCGGCTGCACTATTTGGGTGCTTGGGTCATGAGTACAGGCATTTTGTAGATGAATTCCCTCATAATTCTTGTGCTAGAGTTAGCAGGTGAACAAAAACTCGTTTTGGTTTGAGTTTTCTAACCATTGGACCATGAAGTGTCATGTCAGTGTCACTGATATATCACATTTTTATTGGTTTTCAGGAATAAAACATCCAATAACATGGCTTTATTATAAATTTATTCTTCCAGTTTCAACCAGATGAGATGCTCTTGCTGCAGTCTTCATATGCTTTTCAAAACTGTTGTCTAATATGTAATTGTAAGTTAAAAATATGTCATACAAATGTGAGTAGTTACACACAAACTAGAGATTCTGAGGATCTGTTACAAAAAAAATTATGTATACATAGCTAGAAATATATTTTATGTATGTAAATTCACATGCAGAGTTCCCACAGGTACTGTGCAGGCAGGGGCTTAGTCTGGAGATTATTTCTGAAAATACGGTGTAAACAGGGAGAAGAAAATGAGTCTGGGCTGTTCATATGGAGTTACTGTCAGGAAAACTCTGAGCAGAAAGCTTTAGTGTTTTAATTTCAGTCCTAAACTTGTATAAATGTGAGACTAATGCAGGGCTTGTATTTACATGGCAAGACACTGTACCTTGCTGAAATTCACTAGCAAGAGCATTAGGCATAAACAACAAATACTTGGAAACACAGGGCACAGCTAATGATACTGCTGTGTATTTTAGATTGTGTTTATCTGGGTTTCTACTACATAACACATTGGGCTGATTTACAGAAGTTCAGAGGACTCAGAGCAACAATTGAAAATGCCAGGAGATATCTTCATGCCAGGAGCTTTACAACCCTCTGATGTATTTTAAACTAAAGCTTCTATTTTTCTCAAATTGGACGTTCAAAGTTAGAAGTAAAGATATTGCTCGTTAAAATAATGCCATTTAGTATTCACTGTATGAGACAGTAAGGTCATCAAGACTGCCTTATAATTTTGTCTTTTTCTAACATTTGAGCACTTTGCAATTGTGGTTGGTTTTTTTAGTATGATTCAAATGTGTGTGACTTGGTTAAATTGGTAGGGTTTTTTTGCTGCAGGGGAATATAATTTATGAAGTTTAGGTAAAAGGTTATTTGATTACATCTCCTCTACGTTTATGTTACTGGCTTTATGTGGTTCAGTCTGGGTGATAAGTCTTGAGAGAATAAAAGTGCTTGTTCTTCACAAAAAACACAGAACAAATGTGTGCAAATGGATTTAACTTTGATACTGCTGACTTCTTATCTTGGGGGACTGATTCAGGATGGACCATTATTGCCTTGATGTTTTGGATAATCTGAAATTGGCTTACAAATCAGATCACCAGGGAGATTATCCAGATATCCAGTCTTTTTCACTGAAGAGGAAAAAAAGCATTTACTAACTTGAGGGAGGGCAGTCTCACTGAAACGCAATATTGCTTCAAGTGAGAATAGTAAGAGCAGAGTTAAACAAATTGAGTGTTCACATGCGTGCTCCAATCTTGCAGTAATCTTGGGAAGAGGGGGTGTATGAAACTGTATGGGGTATATGAATATGTAGTAAAATCTCTACTACTTCTGTCAGAAGCAAAGTTTTAACCACTAGAAACAGGGTAAGTGTATAAGATCAAAGAAGGGCAATGTTTACTTTTGATAATATCTCAATTGTAAACTTGAGTAAAGCAAAGTTTGTGGGGAGGAGCAGCCAGTTGATTAGAATATTAGCATGAAGTTGAAGTGGGGATGGAGAATGACACAAACCTTCAATCACACAAACCTTTCTTTAGGTTTCGATCTTAAATACTTTGAAATATTCCTTTCTCATCCTTTCCCCCCACTTCCTAAGCCAGGACACAAGGAAAATAACTGAGTCTTGACACATATTTTGGACTGTACAGAGCTAATATTGCAAGTCTGGAACAGTTATAATGCAATCTTTGTAAAAACGGTTTCATGCCAACAAGCTTCTTTGTTTATTGAAGAATAATGTTTGTTTTTATTTGCTGTTCTCCATTGTCTTGAAGGAAAAAGGTGGTGTTTAGCATAGACTTTTAGACTGTGATGGCTACAACAACAATAAAATTAATGGGGAGACTTCTAATATTTCATATTTTCATTTTTTTTGTTGTTCAGGACAGTGGTGATTATCCACTTACTATGCCTGGGCCACAGTGGAAGAAGTTTCGATCCAACTTCTGCGAGTTCATTGGAGTGCTCATTCGACAGTGTCAGTATAGCATCATCTATGATGAATACATGATGGACACGGTGATCTCTCTTCTGACTGGTTTGTCAGATTCCCAGGTCCGGGCTTTCAGGCACACCAGTACATTAGCTGGTAAGTAAGCTAGCAGAGAGAAGAATTTTTTCAAAGAAGTTGCTACTATTTGGCCACTTCGAGAATTACTCCTAATGTTTAGGTGGAATTTGACTAACACTGAGAACTCCAGAAAGCTTGATCAAATCCAAGTACTATATATGGTATAACTGTACTTAAAATATGCTTTTTTTGTTTGGAAAGGAGTATGTGGAGGCACTTAGTCTCAGAGATTCCTGGCATACCCTGTAAAGCAAGTGTGACATGCTTATGGCTTGTATTTTGTTATTAGGTGTTTGTTGTACAAAATGTCTTAATAATTTTGTATTTTAGAATACAAATTTATTTTAAATACCTGTCAAGAAAACTGTATTATCAGAGAATTTCAGTCCACCAGAAAATAAAGTCTGTGCCTTCACTCCTGAGAAGCATTAGGTTTGAGAGCACTGGGCCATAGTTGAAGGTCTCACTGTCTTCTAGCTCCAGCCGCTCGGCACCTTTCAACACGGCCACCTACAGCTAAGGAAAGCCCTGGGTGTATCATTGGATAGAAACAGGCTTTTCTAGCCTATTTCATCAGACCTCTATGAGATGTCTCCTGCAAGGTTGGATGGATTGCTCTCTAGAAGTCACTGTTTTTCTCTAGTTACAAGACCGTACTAGGGTGGCTGGCATGTAGGTGTCTAAAGCTGGTTATGTCAGGTGATACCTTTCTGCTCCTCTCATGTGCTGAAAATAGCTCTTATTGGAAGATTTTTCTCCCTACATTGATCACAGATCGTGTCAAATATTTGAAGCCTCTGTAGGAGAAGTTTGTTATAAGTTGAATTTTTCTACTGCCGGTATTACTGATTTAGTCTTTCCACAACCTGCTGCTTAGAATTTTGTTCAGGTTTCCAAGCGTAATACCCAGTGTCCAACAAATTCAATCAGAATTTCTTTAAAATTTCATCTCTTGCTATGAATCTAAGTAAGAGGCAGATTTCCAACGATATTGAAATAGCAGCTTCGGATTTGATTGGAGGCTGATTTTAAAATTGAAAACAAAAACCTTCAACTCACAGTGACTGAACTCTTTTGGAAACCTGTCACCTTGCATTCTTCATCTTACTTGGTTAACGGGATGGTAAAAACATGAATTTTGCAAGCATAAATTTCCAGGTGTACAGTTTGCCTCTACAAAGTCATTAATCAAAGGTGAACACTTTGAACTGCAGATAACTGGTTGGAAATCTGTGCCTGTTACTTAAATTGAGATGGAAATTGTGTTCATTTCCAGCTGATACTGTCTTAAATTCCAGGTGATTTTGATTTGCTGTTTGCCTAGACTGTGGTTGATGGGTTCACAGGAGAGAGATTATGGAGTGAGGTGTGCACTCTGGTCCCTTACATTGGTTGGTTCATCCTTGTGGGGGACAGATGTTTGGAAAGTATGAGAGGCTTGATTGAGAAGACAGGAAACAGCACCATACGTTAGAGACATCACTCAAAACCTGTCCTGTCTGGAAGAAATAGTTACTGCCATTTGGAATGGATTATGCAGCCAGAAATTTCAAGCAAGTGTAAGCGAATGCTAAAGCCGAGGTTCATCACCACTAGCTTCAGCTCTTTAAGCCGCTGCTGGCTTCTTGCATTACATATATATGTATCTGGTGCTTACATTAGGAATAGGAGCTGTCGAAGATCTCCAGCATTTTCCAGTGATAATACATGCCATTTATTTAATCGTTTATTTGTTTTAACAAGTTTGAGAGCTTTTGATTTGATTCTGAAAATTTCCTTCAAGCTAGTTTTTGCACATTTAATTATATCGCTGTCCTGCAGAGCAGAGGTCAGCATGATGCCATGGAGCTCAGTCTCAATAAAGTCATAGGAAAACACATTTTTAGAATTTAATTTATTCTTGAAATAATGTTTTTGAGGTCTTTGTTTTCAGTTTTCCTCTGTGCTAGCCAATTTGAATGAGAAATGATTCACTATAGTGAGAAACTTAAGGCAAGAAGTACGTGTCGGTGCTTCTAGAGTTACCAGCTTTGAGCAACAGCAAGATAAGACAAAGAGTTACCCTAACAATAGCGTCACTTCTCCATTTCTGTAGTTGCTTTTCTACCTTGAAGACAACGCTGCATATTTAGCCAGAGAGGATGTGATAGTTTGTTATATTATTTTGCTGTTTTCAGTATTGTAAATTGTGATATGCCATGTAACCACACAGAACATGGGAAAGACCCTTATTACTATTTTTGTGAAAGTAAATTAATATGGTAAAATAGATGTAAACAATGTTATATCCAGTATGTGTGAAAATGCATATAAAGGGGTAGATAAATTTTTAATTGTATTTTTATGCAACTATACACTTGACTTCAGTGCAGTGTCAGACTAAGTTTCAGAGAAACTGTGCTGTGGTCCCTTGTAAATTGAGTAATCCTCAGAAGCTGTTGGTTAAGAGTTGCCCTTGGTATGGAAACATCTATAATGATACTTTTCAGTAGAGAAATATGTGTAACTCCATAGTAACTGGCTTCGTAGTGTACACTGATCCTGCAGATTCGCATGCTTGCTCACTGACCTTACACGCTCAGAACTTGCATAATTTTCTGGAGAAGGTGGCAAAGAACGTTGCCTGGAGCACAATGTGGTATATGTACTCTCTTTTGTGATCTTTAGATGAGCCAAGTGTCCTGGGTATTGTTGGGTGGGAAGTGCCTTTCGAGATGGCTTTGTGTGAGGGTCGAGTTGGTTATTTTCTGTGAGTATGGATCTGCTGAGGAAATATTTTTTTAGCTCTGATGAGCGGTAAAGAGTCATATTCTGTCTTCTGCCTTTGCAGCTATGAAGCTTATGACTGCTCTTGTGAATGTTGCCTTAAACCTGAGCATTCATCAGGATAATACACAGAGGCAGTATGAAGCTGAGAGAAACAAAATGATTGGCAAAAGAGCTAATGAAAGATTGGAGCTGCTGCTTCAGAAAAGAAAAGAGGCAAGTGAAAAGATGATTATTTTTTTCCTGGTTCATGTGTGTTCCCTCCAACAGAAAGACCAGGGTGGTTTGTGACTTGAGTTACCATAGTGAGAAACAAGCAATTAGTTCTGCAGTTCTGTTTGTGTGATCTCAAGCATATTACTTGGGTTACATTTTAAAATCCTGTATTAACACATTCAGTTGACTTTGTGTGCTGTTCTGCACGCGGAGGATAATTTCTATTCTCAGGCTTGTATATATGACCAGGGAGGAAGAAAATTAAGTCTCGAGTTATAAGTAGTAACTGTTTTGATTATGCAAAAAGATTCTGAAAAGAGGATCACATATAGTTCCTCACTACGCTGCCCATTTCTCCCTTTGATCACTGCAATTATTACATAGTGTCTCATTAGTACTTCTTTTTGTAGCCACTTTCAAGAAACACTGGAGTGGGGTCTATAGCACCTGGTCTCAGGGAGAAGAAGCTAGGGAGACGTTAAAGTCACTTTTAGTAAGTACCAGTTTGGCATTAGGTGAGCAAAACCATTAGAGGGTTGCTGTAATCATCCCTAAATAAAGTATTATATCCCAGGAAATTCAGTTTTAGAGTTGTACTTAAAAGAAATTTGAAGATGACAAGTAGAAAATTAATACATAAACACCCAGACAGCCATAATCTGTAAAGATACAGGATTGATTGAAAATTTGAAGTATATATGACAATTTAAATTGTTTATTTTTAATATATTAGTTTTTAATCTATTTCCTCCACCACTGTTTTACTCCAAGGCAAATTAAGGAGGTCTGGGTGCTTTACCTGTGTGCACCTTGGATTCGTTTAGGTATGACTGGCTCAAAATTGCTTGACTTTATAGTCTTTGTCTGGGGATAATTACAATTATGTATTTTTATTTTACCCCTGTGATCTGCAACACAATTTTACTTGGCTTTCATAATTTTTAAAAGTTATGCATTAAGGTACAAAGCAAGAACAATCTCTCCTGCCCAAACTGCAAGAGAAACATTTTAAATTAAATATTAAATTTAATGCAGCCTGAAAGCATTTAGAAAGCAGAATTGCTTTGTTAACATAGCTGGAGCATGGTTTCTCTTCCACATTTGTGGGTTGTTGCTTTGAATTTCCAGAGAAGGACAAAGTCACTAATTACACTGATTAACTTGATTTAGTATCTCTGTGTCTAAGGACATCTTCTGTCCTGGTTTCTTCAGCTGTTCTTTTCAATGTCTTTTGGAGATGCAGTATCTAATTGCTCTGGGGAGACTTGGGAGCCATGATGCCCAGGCTAGCAGGGGGCTGTGGAACCCTGAAAGGAGAATGGACATTTAGCAAACCTGAACTTCTGATACATGTGGTCAGGCTCTCTCACATCACTACTCACTATAATCACAACGTGGCACAGGAGTAAGCCAGAGAGGCGTGGTGGTGACTACGTCCTCAGGTACATGGTGTTAAACATAGTAGGGGGGACCCGTACAGAGGAGGTTTATTAGGATTAGATGGCATAATGGCTCTGTGTACGAAGTCCCAGCGTAATGCTGTATATTTCCCATGTTTAAATATGCTGAATTTGCAGTAGTATTCTGTGCTGGCACTTTCTTAGTTGATTCTTTTGATGTAGTGCCATCATAATAAACCCCCATAAGCACATACAGTATCTTCATGAAGTTGTAAAGGGACAATTCACAAGCTAGATGTGGCAAATTAACCTGAAGTAGAAGAGATGAAACACTTGCTCTGAAGTGTTCCGTTCTCCTGTCATCTTTGACATGCCTAATGTGAGAGCAGTGCGTGAAGGTCTGTTCTCGTCAATGAGATTTTCAACTAAACTGGATGATTTATATAGCAATCTGCCACAGAACAGAGGAAGTTTTGTTATAGTTGCTGCCAGCAGTAACTCAAATTTTGTGCTTGTCATACATGCCTTTTTGAGCTTCACAAAATGCTCACAGAATCAACAGAAGAATGCTTCCCTTAGTTTTACTTAGGTTTAAAGGGGATGAGCGTTATATCACTTTTGCGTTGGAAAAAGCAAGAATCTGCAGATACAAATGCTCTGTCAAGATGCCCACAGTTAAGCACTCAAATTAAAGTACATGATCTAAGCAGCAATTACAGTTTTGGAGAAAATTCTGATTTTTCAAAGAATTACTAATTCATTACTGAATCTAAATTTCATGTGAGAATTGTATCTTTCAAATGTTAGCACACAAAAGCAAAAGGGATCTTACATGGACCTACTGAATCTCTGATTCTGCTTGTACACCAGCTCTGCCCCAGCACCTGGGTCTTTAGGTCAGTTATGTAGCCGATAACTTACCGTGTTTATAGCAAGCTGTAAATTGCATGCAGAAAGAGGGAGGAAGCAGTCCATGCTATCCCCTCATCTGTGCCACTTAGTCTTGTAAGGTGCTGCTCCATTTTGCACTCAAAGAAATGTCAAAGTACCCTTTTCTTCAGTATTTTAATCTTATCATGGCTCAGGAAGTTCAGTCTCTCCTACATCTCCTTTGTGGTGTGTTTCTGGATTAACAATTCATACCCAGAGTTCTCAGGGAGCTTCCCAATGCCTTTTCAGGGCCTCAGTAGTTTTTCAGAAAGCCTCCCGAGGCTTCTTGGTCCGTTCCCATCCTCATTTGACTCCACAGTCTGTGAGCGGTGGTCCTTAGCCCCATGTTTCTGTGGATGTTTGCCTGCCTGTAGTCTGTGAAGGCAGCCAGCTGAGGAGGGGTTAGAAGTTGGAGCTGCCTTTTGGGTTGTGTATTCTTGAACAAGCATTTAGTCTGTGCACGTTTGGGTTGAGCTGATGCTGAAAATAGTGCTTCTCCCAGAAGCCATGTCTAAATGTGCTTCTTTTGTGTACCGGCCTTTTGGTATAGGCAGAGCTGGTGGGCTCCCAACTTCTCCCTTTGTACATAATCCCTTTTACTATGACATTAATTTCTTTGGCAGGGGCTTGACAACTTAGCCAAGACCTCTCAGTACCCCGTATGCAAAATGGAGGCAGCATCTCCTTACATTTTAGGAAACTGGGAGACTTAACTTACTGAGTTTTGTAAGCTGCTTTAGACCTTATTTGGAAGATACTTAAGAAATATTTACAAACATGGCTTGAAAAATATAAACCCCTAGGTGAAAGTGTTTATGAGTTCATACTATGCAGGAAGTCAAAACAGCTGATCGTAATGCTTCCTCTGGCTTTAAGATGTTTTATCTGTTAAATATGTATGTCCATAATTATACAGGTTTTGTTATTTTATGCATATATTCGCTCTGTGCTAGCAAGGCTCTGTTGTGGTTTTCATACTGAAAATGTGGAAAAATTTACATTCACTCATATTGTGGTATTCTGCTTTGGCATTAAGAAACACCTTGATGGAAGAATGATGGGGTTTGAGTGTAACAGCAGTTCTGCTCCAAAAGCTGTTTGTATAAAATTATTGTCATCTTATTTAACAAAGCTGCATTTTGGTGTAATTAAGTCATACTTATTTAGTTTAGTACAAAAGCTGATAATATAAGAATACTTTAATTGATTCCAAGATGTTCCTTTAGAATGTGTTAACATATTCATTGACGCAAAGTATTACAAGATGTGATTGTATTACGCAGGAGCTTTGAAGTTTTATTTAAAGAAGTCTTATATGTAAAAACATGCTCATGACACCTTTTTTTTCATTTGGGTTTGGTTTGTTTTTTGCAATCTAAGACCTGGATGTCAGGTATGCTCCAATGTCAAGCACCCACGCTCTGATTATGGAAAGCTTCCTGATTAAGAAGCTCAGTTATCATGGGTGCTGAAGTTAAAGCAACTGACACTTGTACTTAAGATTGAGAACGTCTTTAAGTACTTTCCTGAAATAGGACATTGAATTTTTCAGAGGGGTTTGCTTATCTGTAACCAGCTTTGTTTCTGCAGCTGTCACTCGCAGTTCTATATGTTTAACCATCACTGAACATGTAGTTTCTACTTGTCTAAATTTCAGTAGCAAAAAAAGGTCATGACCACTTCAGAGGACTAATATGAAACTAAATTTCTTGATATTTGTAGAGAATGTAGACTTTCTTCCATTAAGGCATTGCATATATATATGTGTATATATGTATGTATATGCACACAATATAAGCATGTGCTAGAAAAGTAGAAAATGACAAATCTACTAATACCTTTAACTAAGTGCTCTTCCATGGTCTTCTAATGTTTCCCAATAAGGAATTGTAGAATATCAAATTATAATAAGCAGTGATCTTTTATTTTTGTTTTGTTTTGTTTCAGCTACAAGAAAACCAAGATGAAATCGAAAATATGATGAACTCTATTTTTAAGGGTATATTTGTTCATAGATACCGGTAAGAAAATGCATGTTACAGTAGATTCTGCTAACAAAGTATAATCATAAATAATGTCAAGTGCAGTTTCTGTGTTGATTTTTCTTCTGATGTAATATTCTAGATACCACAAAAGCAGTATCAAAACCACTGAAGTTATGGAAAAAAATATAAGTGTAACACCTATTAATTACATAGCAGAGCCATCCACACAATTTTATTGTAGTTCAGTAAAACAGCTTTAAAGAATTGTGGGAGTCATGGAATTTGCATCTTTGTGTTTTGAAAAGAAAAGTTGTCCAAGATGGGAGCACAAACATGACATATCTTAAGAATGATCAAATGATCACTGAGTATCCTAAAATGGCAGGTTTGGTTGCTGAGTGCCTCTACTCTGCATTTCCTTTTGTATGTCTTAGGTGTAAATAGAATATTTCTGATGCTTCCACCATATATACTTTAGCCACAGCTGCAACTTTACTTTAGGCTTTTTCCTCTTTAAATTACATAAAGGCAAGCGAAAGCCTTAATTCTGGTTAACATGTATTTTTTTGTTCATCAATTGTTTTGGGCGTTTGTAGCAAGAACGTTAAAAAATAATTGCAGTGACATGTGTGCACTTCTGTTTATTTTAGCATTGTGCAAATCAGTAGATTTGGCCTGGTGCATGCTGTTTTGGAGTGTGGTTTATCAGAGAGCAGTAGTCTTTTAAAATAGATTTAAGGTTGTTTTGCATCATAAGATACCTCAGAGCATCTGCAGCATTTCGGTGTAACCAGCTCTTTAAATGTTAATTGACTTACTGAAGTCAAAAGATAAAATTCAAGGATACTAAAACTATGCAATTAACCTTTCAGATTTAAATTCTCGTGTAAAACTTTATAATTTATGAAATCTTTTAGACAAGTGGCAGAAAACAAGAAAGGGTGTATGAGAAGAGGGTTAGAAGGTAAAGAAGAGCCCATAGTTCAGTTGAGCAGAGGGATAATTGTAAATATGGAGAAAAGCGTGTAGGAAAACTGGAAGGGGCTCGTGCTAAGAAATATGTGAGCGTGAACAACACCATGGAGTTGGAGTGTGCATCTTCAGTACCCAAGCATGATACTTGAAAGTTTATAGTTTATGGTCCGTAAGCCTTGCGCTGCTTGGCACCAGAAGGATGAGTATACAGAGTCTGAGTTAGCTCAGTATAGCACTCACAGTATTTTGTTATGAAAGTAGCTTTTGTAGTGCATAGGTAATAAGTTTGAAGAAATTAAGTGCAAAGAGTTTTTATCCCTCCAGAATTTAGGGTGTTGTAGCAAACAAGAAGTCACTTTAAAATGTTTTCCTAGTAGCTCATTTCTTGCATGGTATTGGAAAAACTCTACCGTTTGGTGGTCTGCATGCTGTTCCTTTTTTTTTTTCTTTTTTCTATATAAATCCTCCTTTTGTAACCACAGTTTCTTTTCATGCCTCCTGTCACCATTAGTAAAGCCCTGATTCTCAAATATTGCTGTAACAAGGGAGAGGCCAAATAAATAAACACTGCTTGTCCATGCCCTGAAAAAAAGATGCCCAGGCTGACACTATTAGACCACTGAAGAATCTGGTAATATTGGTCAAGTCGTGGTGTGCTCTGAGCAGGGTGAGTGGCACCGCTTCTGCCACGGTTTAGAGAGGATCAGAAAAAGTAACTGCTTCCAGGTCTGCCCCGAAAGCCACTTGTGTGAGGAGTCATCATCCGTCTGGCTTCCTTAACCTCTGTGAAGCTCCTAAGAGAGTCTGTTAGAGCATACACCCAAACATGAGTAATCTGCAGGCAGCAGAGAACATACATTCAAATTTCTGTGGTCACAGCTGTGCAAGAGCATATGGGGGAAAAAATACCTCTATTAAAACCAGCTAATAGAAGACAAAACCAGGACTAGGAGGGAGAAAAAAAGGAGAGGATTTCAAACTACTACCTGCTCCCATTATGTTTCTTAAGCATTCCTTCTCTCAAATAGTTCAAATGATTTATAAACTTGACATCATTTTACAGTCCTTAGACTATGTACAAGCGGTAATAATTTCAAAAGAACGTTATTTTAATTATTCCTAGAGAATAAATCCCTTCCCATAATGTGATTCAGACTGCCACAGTGATTCATGCTTAGTGACCTTTGTAATTTAAATAGGAAGTGCTTGATCTAAACAAAAAGCCCAAAACTCTTTCATTCAGAATGTAGCTGTCTTCCTTTTAGTAAGCTAGCCTAGCGGTAAAGTTACATCTTTCTGTAGATAGGCTGTCAATTTACTGGAAGATTGCAATGCTCACGTCTCACATTAAAAAAAAAAAAAAAAAAAAAAAAAAAAGATTTGCAGAAATAAATGAACAGTTTTCTGGTTGTAATGTTAGTCACATTAGTTAGTAACAGCACTTTTGCTCAAATATTGCAATATTCTTAATAAATACAGAGGAGATGTACCTACCTTACTGCATTTCTCCTTATCTCTTTTGTGAATCACTTTTTCTGACTTTTTTTTGTGTGTTGCTTTATGACATATTTTGTTGTTCATTGATTCTGGGTTTTGTCACCTTTAAAACTGAAAGCTGCCATCAAAGGAGAGATGTAAGAGTAAATTCAGTTAAGAGTCAAGTTGCTGAGCTCATGTTGGTGTGTGTAAAAGAGCGGAGATGGTGACTGTGGTAAATAGGACTGCAGGGCCATGAGGGTAACCGGACTCAAGAGTAAGTTGTCCAGAGCAGGGGTAGAGTATCAGTTCTTGGAAATACTAAAAAATTGATTGTACAAGGCATCGGTAGGGGCTTGGATGTGGTGATGTTCAGAGGTCCTGATCACAAAACAACCAGTTTTGTGTCTGTATGAATAACAACTTTGGTGTTTAGTAATGAGATGCTATATATTTGTGGGTCAGGGATCTTAAAAGTAATCTTTTTTTGTGTGTCTGAAATTAAACAAGCTGAGAATTGCTTGCAAGGTACATGTATATTAAAAAAAAAAAAAGGGAAGGGAAGCCTATTTGTTCATTTCAGTTATATCTGCATATCAGAGATTACTTTGAATCTAGGATTATTGGCACATAGCTTCTCAGATGTAACAAGTATTTATAAAACATTCTTCACTCTCTGCTGTTATCTGAGATGTCAAAATTTTGGTTTTGCTACTTCCCTGCATGTCCGTTTCACTTCCAGAGGGTAAGATTCAGAGAATTTTTATTCAAGACCTACTTCATATCTTTGTTTTGAATGGTCAGAGAGCTGTTCCTCTGGATGTGGATGTCCAGCAAAACAGAACTATTGCAGTTTTAACTTCAGGCAGATCTGAATGGGGATCCTCAGACTGATGGACATGATGCTTTTGTGAATTTAAGCAATGCAGTGAGACTGTCCTGAGGTATTATGTTGGCAGTACTGATAATTAAGGTAAAACTTGCCAAATGTAGATGCTGTCTTTATGGAGAAGATGTTTGTCTCCTTCCAAGGTGCTGCTTTCCCTCCTACTGAGTAAATAGGATGATGGTGACAAGTTACGTGTGAGTTCCACTCTGGGAAACAAGTGTTGCATGAAACAAAGGGAGAGGGGATATTAGGTGAAAGTCTGGTGAGGAAGCAAGTAAGAAACCAAGATGAATAAAACCAAGTCAGTATAGGGAAATGAAAATCCAGACAAAACTATAGAAAAATCCTTTTTCCTCCCCTCTAAATGTGTTACCCAAAGGTGGTGAAACATGTATCTCACGTGACAAGAAAATGCATTATGTTTTTATGTATGTTGAAAAAACAGAATAGAAAGAAGAGACTATTTGTCACTTATAGGCATAAAAAAAGAGAAAGACACGAAGTTACGTCTTTGTACCTAAATGCGTTTGAGCTTAATATTAAGTTTAAAAACACATACTTCTCTCTTTCCTACAGAGCCATGTATCATACTTAATACAAGCAAAGATATTAGTGTGGTAGGTCTTTGAGGAACACTGGTTTTAGAGATACGTAGAGCTTCATCTTGAAATTCAAGTCATGTTTTCAAACAATACAATTTCTTGGTCGCAAGAAGGTTGGATAATCAGCTTAGTAACACGTGATTGAAATAGCTATTTAAGTAGCACTCTGTGTGGAATTACTTAGAAACGGGAGTGCTGCTTACCAGCCTCTCCCAGGAGTGGGATATGCAGTGACCATTCAGCGGAATTTTTGGAAGTGAGCTCTGCACTCTCATTTTTCTTACCCTTCTTCCCATATGGGGTTCCAATTCAGCCCCAGAGATGAGAGAGTTATAGAAAAAAAGTAGAAAAGACATTTTGTCCAGTTCTCCTTATAACCACATCTTCCTAATATTTAGAAACTGTCAAGCAGTACAAGACACAGGTGTAATTTAGTCCAGTTGGCAATAGTGTATTATTGTAGAGCTGCACCATTTCGTGTCCCTTGAGTGGGAATTTGAGATTCCATCTCAAAGAACACCAAAGGCAGGCAGGTGAATGACCCTCGTTTCTGTCTTTGTTAGAAAGTTTTCTCATAAACTAACTGTTATCCCAACCCTTTGACTGAAACATCTTTTTTTTCTGTTCATAACCATTTTGCATGTCGAGTAACAACTACCATGTTCTTCTGAAAGTTATCATCTTAAGCAAGATGTGAGAAGCAACAGCTCCAGTGGTTATATTGGGCAAGCAAACATGCAGTAGGAGTGTAGTCAGGCATCCTTTGGAGCTTCAGGAAGTCTTGAAGTGAAGCAGTTACTGCGCTGCAGGTCATCTCCATCTCTTGCCTTGGGTGTTTGTCCTCAACGCTGGTAACACTTCTCAGAATTTAAGCATCCATTTCAGTGCAGATCAGCCAGGTTAGCTTAAATTGCTTTCAGTTTTGGTCTAAACCTAAACGAGTTTGTGATCAAACAGACTGAGAGAACCCTGGAGTTACAAATGGCAGCCACTCCAGCAAGACCCAGAGGAGCATACTGGTCAACACCTGACATATCCCAATTAGCCGTTATAGACTCTGTGTTTCAAGGTCCTAAATACTTTTGGCCTTAATCAAAATACATGAGTATAATTTGGCATGAAATATATGCTGAAGTGGCACTAGTGAAACCTATTTCTTGGCACTGTTTGCTATGGTTTGTCCTATGTTTTATGGGCCTGCCTCGTCAACTCAAAATTTTAAAAGGAACAGTAAATTTCTTACCTGATGTCCTTTTGTCAAATCTTCTTTACAAAATTGAATCATGGGGGGCCTCTTTACTAAGAGCAGGAATGTAGGTTGTGAATTTTGCTGCAAAGAGTTATGCGAAGTGTTTCCCATTCACCACATAGACATTACTTGGTAGTTTATGCTGAAAAGAAGGATGTGTCCAATATTTGAAGATCCAGCATTAATTTTAGTTTCTGTGCTGGACTAGATTCTGTTTCTTTCTAGAATTATTTGGCAAGTAATACAAATGTGTGTCACTAATTTATAATTAAGATAATTAATAATGCATTATTTATTCCAAAAGTACTTCCAATGCTGGTATGGTTAGTGTTGATATGTTCTCATGTCATCCACAAATAGTGTATATTTTCAAAGAAACTAAACAATTCAAGTGTGTAAAAAGTCTTAAGAATTGTAGCTAAATACCAGGCAGTTGATGACATGCTTAGCAAAGGTATACAGGCCTTTTGGCTGTATCATGCGTGTTTGATACAGCATCATATGGGCATGGAATCTGCGTTAGTGATTCTTGCAAGAAGACAAGCGATTCTTATTGGTAATACAGTTACCTGGAAGATGGTGATGGATTGGGAAATAGGTGTCTCACAAATTCTTCTGACTCTCCAGCAAACTGAGTCTGTTTGCTCGTCTCACATGCTTTATGCATGATTCTTTCCCATTTTCAATTACACTGAAGATGTTAAGTTCTTATACTAAATCTTGTAATTAGTTGAATAGCTTTATTCTTCCTTTTTTCCTTTTTTTTTTTTTTTATGATTATAAATAGCAGCTTGGAGTGAGTGTTTGTCCATAGTGCCTAGAGATCCCTGAGAAGCTTTTGAATCAAGAATCAGTTTTTCACTGTCTGCCTAGGGAAGCCCAAATGCATTCTTACAGAAAAGATAAATTTTCCTGATTTTTGGCTGGCTGTGCTGCATGATTAAATAGCTGTTGACAGTTGGGTTCTTTTTGGGATTGCCACTAAATCCTTCCAAAATGCTTCACAGTTAGTAAATTTATAAGGTGGTGAAATAACCTACTTGGATGTGAGGACTGTCATCCCCTAGTGGAAGTGTCTTCATGGCTGTTTTGTGTTGCTGCATATGTGGATCCCCCTACTTTTTTTTTTTTTTTTTGATTCATGTTTATTGGTCTTTTAGACTGTTCTTTATGTCTTGCGTTCTGATTCCTTCTAGCTAAATTTTGTTTTTAAAATAGTTTAAAAATAATTCCATGTAAGAGAATTGCTAATCTAGTTTGGTATAAGTAATATACAATTATATATATATATGAATATATTAATAATTTTAATTAAAACTTGTCTTGTGACTCCATTCCCCATATTAAATGCAGGTTTTACAGTGCAAACCTTTGAATGTAGTACTTTAGCACATTTGTCCTTACAGCACCTGAAACCTGTTTGAGGAACCAGCTTATTGAATGCCCTACTCTGCTTGTCATGCGGCTTGTCTACATTGTGGATTGACAGTTACTTTGGTTTTGAGGTCACAGAGTCTTCGGGGAGTTTGGTAGAACATTTTTAATGATACTAGTCGGAAGTTGATAGAACCAGCATGTTTCACATAGGCAAAGAGAGACAATGACAGCGGTTTGAGGGCATTCCTACATATTTACCCCTCACATTCATACACTAGTGTGAAATGCATGTTTTATGCTGTTAACATCAGTACAGTTTCCTCCCTGAAATTTGAAATTGAGTGAAAAAATGGGAGACTTGGCTGTGGAGGTTTCACACACAGTCATGTGTGGTACCGTGTTTGATGGCTGTGTTCGTGTAGGAGCTGTGGTTTTCACCTTGGTGTCTGGAAGGTCGTACACAGTAGAGTGGCACCTATTGAGGTGGACAAGTCTGAAGGTTGGAAGTACATAGGCAGTTACAATATGCAGTAATCATGGTTTTGTTACATGGTTTTGTGTGTATGGACTTTATGTACTAAGTATCTTGAAGGTAAGATTGACTACATTTTATTTATATTTTGTAAAATTGAAGACTGTAGGAAAAATACAACTTCTCATATTTTGCAGTTATTCTCTTGCTTGAAGCTTTTAATTTTTAAAAAAGAACTTCCCCCCATAAATTGGATTTCATTTTTGGGTTCTGTTGGTGTGGTGTGGAATTAAATTGATGTTTATGACTTTTCCAAAAAGATTTTTTAAACGAAAATACAGAACAAAAGTCTCAATTATAAGCAAGGCCAGTGTTTGCAAAGCACCAGACATTGCCTTCTTCTGTACAGTGGCTCTTTATGTTCCTCTTTTATTACAGCTGAAATTTTGAACTGTGAAGCAGTTCCAGCTGGAGTGGCACAAGTGATTTCTCATAGTAACAGATGCCTCAGAGATGAAATTACTAAAGGGCCAGATGGCCCCAATCCCTTTTCCTGTTGTTTAGCCGACGATCATTATTAGTAAATATGCCATGCTCTATGTCAGTCAGGCAGGAAAGTGTCAATCAGATTGAAATCATTTCCATCCCTGATCTTTTTAGGTGATCTCTCGAGACAGTTTCCTGGTGCCCCTCCTCAATAAGCAGCTGATAAGTCTCCCTGAGATACGTCTTTGCTTTTTCCACCACTTGCCACAGTCAGAATGTAGAAAAAAGCAAGAAAACTGGACGAAACCAATGTTGAGATGTAAACATTCTCCTGGGTTTTGTTGCAGCAGCTTTCATGCAGTGCATGAAACAAGATCTGTTTATGTACCGTGTTCCATTCTGCCCATCTGGCAGGCTCCTTTGATTAAACAGACTAACTTCTTCCACCTTGCAATCATTCTACACCTCTAGTTGGAGAGAGTCAAGCCTGCTGAGCAAATGTCAGTGACAGTGTTTCAGAAATGATTGTCTAGAGGAGGTTTTGTAGCTTGGGTTCATAATTCTGTTTGAAAAGAGGGAGGTAGAAGGTGGAGTAATAGACAAGAAGCAAACTAGGGTGACAATTTTTTGACACAATGGAAATACCATATCCAAATGTAGAAATACTGAATTACTAGATAGATCAATGAGTTCAGGGACATAAAGGAACAGAAAATCAGTGACATGGCAGTGAGAACAGTGACAGGCCCTGCGTAGTGAAGTTCATCAAAAGTAAAAGCAAAATATTATAGCTAGGGCAATGGGATTGAGAAGTAAATGTTTTGTACCCGTAATCTGGTTAATATTTTTTCTTTTCTTTTTTCCTTATTAGTGATGCTATTGCTGAGATTAGAGCTGTCTGTATTGAAGAAATTGGTGTGTGGATGAAAATGTACAGTGATGCCTTCCTGAATGATAGTTATTTAAAATATGTTGGTTGGACACTACATGACAGGGTAAGTGTTGTGCATTACTGTACACAGCAGAGTGTACTGTGAGTAGCTGGTGTTATAATACCCAAGCATGTTTAACGTATCATCTTTGATTTATAAGACTGTTTTTTCTTGCCTGTTACTTACCTTGAAATAAGCTGGTTGAAAGTTATTTGCTTAAATTAGGATACAATACTCCCAAACTGTATGCTTGGTTCGCGCTCTTTTCGTGTTTTCAGTCTCCATTAGAATATATTAAGAGAAATGTTTTCATGATGATTTTCTTGTGATTACAAGAAAGACAAGTCTCCTCAGATCACTCCTGAGAACCTTTGTGCCTGAAGCAGAATGGAAAAGAGATTTCCAGATGTGTCTTCCATTTACATTGCCCAGTATTTGAAGGAAAGAGAACATCTCTGGGTCCCTAACAGACATCGCTGGCTTCACAACTGGTGGAGTTCTTATCAATTCATTTTCCCCTGAAGAATGTCTTCAAGGTTCTCTTTAGCTTTTTCTTCAAAAAATTGTAGAACTGCCAGGCGGAAGCAAAAACTTCTATATTCAGAGGTTCTTTCCTGTCTCACCATGGTTCTTAGTACTGATGGTATCCACAACGTGCCTCTCTGCTGGGTGACAACAGGCTTGAGTATCCCTCAACTCCAGATCCCATTTTTAACACTAATAGAACAGGACTTTGCACTTCTGACTGCATGGGGCTTTTGTACACCAGGCAGCAGCTGGGACTAACTGTCCTCCCACTCCTACCAAAACCACTAGAAACACTTGTTTCACTCTGAACTCTTTCACTGACGTTATCAAAGGAAAACAGATGAGACTACCTTTTCTGTTGAAATGCTTATTAAATTCCAGCATCCTGATTCAGGCTATGCTTTTTTTTAAGGAGCAATGCTGGAAAACATTAAAAGTTTGCAAGTTCATTCTGATGACTTGCATAACTGGGAGTTAACAGCTGACTCTTTAAAAAGATGATTTCTTCAGTAACTTTAGACAATTATTAACTCCATATTAACACTGAGGAGATGACTTGGTCCCTTTTGTTGAAGTCTGAACAAGATCAGTTAAAGATCTTAGCTTTCGCTAATGAAAGAAGTTAGCTGCCGCTGGTTCTTGTACTTTAGCTGTAGCTGACAAAGATCTGCATCTAACCTTGATTTGCATCGGCATTTACTTGTTAGGGGTATCCTGTATGCTTTAGAGATTAGGTATGCGATGTCTTCCCTCTCTAAACCTGTCGTGCTCAATCTTCTACTTTACAAACTTTCCCCAGACTTTCACATTACATCTTGTTGTTACAAAACTTGACCAGGAAGAAGATCCTGCTTACTGGTATAATCAGCCATGACCACACTTTACTCTAGAGACACTACACTTCCCGTCATTAAAGCTCGGACATGGGAACATGGCCATCACCGTGCTTTGAGGGGCCGAGCTGCTACTCTGTGTACTTCATTTTTAACATCAGTGTGCCTCACGAGTAGGCATGCTGCAGGAGGTGGAGGTCATTGCTTCAAGTTATCAAATCAGCAGGGAGGTCAACTCCGGTTGGAGGATTAGGGTTTTAGGTGTGGTGGAGAGCTTTATTTTACTGGGGGTTTTAATTAAAAATAAATTATCCTTTGAATAATTGCAGTGGATGTTCTGGAGCACGTTCTAATCCTTGCAGAACATTTCCACAAAGTAGCACTTCCAATGGGAGAGCAGAATCTAGCAGGGCTGCACTTAGCAGCTCTCAGTCCCCTTCTCGTGTCTGTGAAGTCCAGCCATTTCTCACGTAACTCCCTTTAACCAGCTGTGAAATCCAGCCATTCCTCACAGCACTGTCTGTGATTGATGGCAGCTTCTCACACTTTTATCTGTCACATCCAGCAATTTCTCATGTCATGCCCAGTGGTTTCTCACATCCTCCTCAGTTAGCTTAACCTCAGGCCAGGGTCTAGTCATCTGCCTGCGGCCTTAACATATATTTATACCTCAGCTTTTTTGAAATTAATATGTTCTTTCATATCAGACAGATTTTAAATTACAGTGTTATGATTTAAAAAACATAGTTTTCCATCTCGACCAGGCACAGAAGAATTCTATCAGGCTACCCTCCTGCTTCTGCTTGCTTTGTAATATTTTTTGTTGCAGGCCTCAGAAGCACCTTGGTGTTCTGAGTCTGTTAAGTCACTAGCTATTCTGTTTAATATCCCTGTATACGTGATATGTGATATTTTTTTATTAATGTAATGTATATGTAATGTATAGAATGAGAGATTGTAGGTGGCACAGGGGAGAGTCAGGGGCAGATGAGCCGTGTGTCAAAGGATGAAAAGGGAGAGACTGGAGAGAAAGAGACATTTGGGGAGGCACAGAAAGGAGGAGGGAAGTGCAATGGAAGGAGTATATTGATAAAAGATGGAATAAGAACCAATTAAAACTGCAAACCCTGTAAGAGTACAAGATCACTTAACAGTGTGGTTTTCAATGGCCCTACCTGAAAAACTCACCAGCCGCTACCCAGGTTTCTTGATTTTGCCTTGCTTTGATCAGGAGATAATTTTTTCTATGATCAGTACTTAAAATATTGAAAAAATAAAGGCTGAGGCAACATTCATAAGTTATTTCCATTTCATACGAACAGAAGTCAGCTTAAAATTATCAACTTCCCTGGAAGCTGGCTACTACAAAAAAGAAAGGAGGCAGCAGTGCAAGAGATTCATGAGCAGTGTTTCATATTCTGCTGGAGAAGACATACGAATTAAAGCACAGGGAAGACACAGTTCTTAAACCTCTTTGTAGTAGCTCCAGTGTAGTCTTTCAGAGGTCGGATACAGAATTCATTTCTTTAATTTGGGAGATCTGTGTGTTTTGTACGTTCATGCTGCCTCTTTCCCAGGTTTCAGATGAATGTCTGTAGGGCTTTTTGTTTCTTATAGATTACTTTCTCATTTGAATATGGGTTTCTAGTTCTGCCTTTCTTACCTTTTAAGTTGTTTTTTTTTATTCCCGTGGATCTGGGAGCATAAATTAAAATATGTAAAACTATAATATAATTACATTTTAAAAACCTTTAAAAAGAAAAGTGTGACATTAGACTGTCTAGTCTTAATTTTCATCTGCCTCATTGATGCATGGAACTGTTTTGAAACCGTGATTGTGTGTCTAGATACCTAGGCAATCATGGTTCTTAAACCAGTTCCTAACACTGGTTTAAGAAGATTATTAGAGGCATTATTAAGAAAATGCTTTTTCCTTCTTTGTGTGCCTCTACTTTACTTACCGTCTATTTCTGTGAAAGGATTGAACCCAGGGTCCTCTGGGACATATGGCGTTTGAGTACTTAATCGTGATGGCATCTAACTTAAAAGGATGAAGAAATAGACCTTTTTTTTTGTTGTTAAGATTATATAGAAACTGAAATTGTAGTTTTTCCAAACTGCTGAATATTTAACTTTCTATAATCTCCTTGGCACCCAATTTCCTTAGTTTTGGGAGAGCTTGAGAAAATAAAAAAAATGGATCAGATGATAGACAGTATCTTCATAAATGGTATTGAGTGGGCACGTGCAGACAGAACACAACTGCTTGCTCCTGCTGGGAATACTTCTGCCATGAGTACTGACATGCTACAGGACATTCTTATCTGGTTCTCTCTGGCAGTGTAAATATTTCTGTCATTAGGCAGCAGATTACCTCAAAATACACCACCCTAGGGCATCAAAACGCTACACAGTATATCATGTTCTTTTCCATAAACTGTGGCATTGAATATACCCAGTAATCTAGGTCATTCTTCTGTGCAAGAGGAAAAAAAAAACAACAGGGCGGTCTGCAGAAATATGGTAGGGCAAAGAGCTGAGCAAATTAATTATCTATTATAAAACCTGATATATTTTTTTAAAAAGAAAGTAGAATACCCTTAGCCAGAAAAAAATAATAATAATAAAAAAGGACAAATCCAAAAGAAGAAACATGAACTGTGAAAAGAGAGAAATTACTTTGCTGCTGTCTTGACACCCACCTATTTAAAAAATACTTAAAACATTTTCTGGGGGCTCAAAAAGTCTTAGTCTTTGTGTGATCTAAGCCGTCATCTGGTGTGTGAGCTGGCAGACAGCAGTGCACCTTTAACTGCTGTTTCTGAAGCTGTGGTGTCCCTGGATGTTAAGGAAAGTCTGGTTCTCACTGGGAGGTAGCAAAGTAATTCTCAAACCTATCAGCTGTACGGAACATTAGTAAGAGTCTAAGGTGGCTTGAGTAGAGACTGTAAAGCCCTGTGAGACTTACACAAGAGTTACAGATTGTTGGTTTGAGTCTGGTGATAAACATGTAAAAAAAATACAAAAATGGTGTGCTTCCATCAGGATGGATTCTTTTTCGCAGGTGTGCCATATTAAAGATAATTTTGAATAGGGCATGACTCTCCCAGACAAATACAGACTACCGCACACTGCTGCTGTGAAAGGTGGATGTATTGCTTTTTGCTTCATTAGCAGGAGTAACAATGTTTTGCTCAAAACTCAGAAGTGTCTGGAGGATTATCTCAACAAAAATAGGGAAGATACGAGAACTGCCTGTCGTTACACAGTGTTAATAAACATTTGATTTTTTTGTTTGAGGTTCTGATTTCAAATTGTAAATAAAATAAATCATGAACAATTAAGTAGTAGTGCGAAGCATTTCTCATTCATGAAAAGAATTTTATATAACAAAAATAATAAAATTGTATAAATACTCTAAAAAAGCTTTGAGAGAAGGGGAATTACAGGAATAATTAGAATGGAGAAAAAGGCACACATAGAACTGATTACAATGTGGATGAATTCAGGAATCCACAATAATAAAGTGTCAAAATTATAAATTGGACAAAACCCCAGGTAAATAAACTTTTCTGGAAGATGAAATTCAGGAGAATGGAAGGTCTTAGTTTTAGAATGCTGATAATGCGGATATTTTGTCTGTCATTTACTTAGAAAATGGCAAGGCTTTCCGTTCAGATATGTTCATTCTGTTTCTAAAACATAGATGTGACTACACGAAAATAGCTGGGAAGCGATGCTCATTTTCTCTGACAGATTTAATGACATTGCATGGTGGCAAATATTTGCTGCCTTAGGTTGTCTCATACTCACTGTGAACTTCGGCTCCGAACTGCAGAAAATCTGTCTAAAATCTATTCTGGGAAATAGTTTTGCTTATTCTTTTCCTGCTGAAGGTAGAGTTCACTGTATATCTGCAGTGGTTCTCACACACAGTCATATTTTCTAAAAACCCCTAGTGCTGGTTATTCCACAGTTTCATGTAGCGGTTTGAGTGCTTGATTTTGTTTGCCACTAAAAAGTTCTTCCTCGCATAAGCTAAATAGTCTGTGCTGTAGTTTTAATTTATTATTTCCTTTCCTACCCACTGTGCACAGAAAAAGTGTCGACTACTTTTCTCCTCTTCCTTCAAAGCACGCTAACTTTGCTGTGCTATAAAGATATTTGCAGAACGTTTTCTTCATTACCTCTTGTGTCCATTCCATACTGTGCCCAGGCCCTTTTTATTTTATTTTTTTTATTCCTTTTGACCTCCTAATTAATTAATTTTTTAAGTAAGTTCATCTTGTTGTTTAGTAAGTCTCTTCCTGTCCTTGCCCTGTATCACTGTTTGCAGCTTTTAGCTGGGCTAAGTTTCTTAAGAATTACCGCAGCTTTAGCATTCCCACCTGCTGACCTTGCTAGACAGGAAATTTCTGCTGTGTTTCTTTCCCCAAAAAGTGTTTGGGCTATTAAAAGTTCACATTACTTGGATGAAATCTCACAGTTACTCAAGAAACATCTTGTGCCTGGCATGTTGATGGTCTGTAGCACGTTGCTACTTCTCCATTCTGGACTTCAGTGCAGTGTATTCATGTACACCTTTGGTTCTGCCTTTCGTAGGTCCTTGTCCGGGTCATTGCTGTTCGTGCTTCCCTGTGGGCTCCTCTCACTAATCTCCGCTGACTCTATTTTAAAACCTTCTTAACAGGATTAGCGAGCTGACATGCGGGGGCTCTTCCGGCTCCGAAGAGATGAATTCCATCCTTGACCACCAGTTTAAAAACCAGACCTTTTGCTATCAGAGAAAGTCTTCCTATCGTTTGTCCGCAGAGAAGGGCAGTCGTTTCCAGGGGCTGCCTCTGCATCTCCTGGGCCTTTGTTCTCAGGCAGAGGGACCAGCTGTAACACAGCCTTTCTCTCTTCCTTGCCTGCTCCTGCAGTCACCTGTCTTCTGCCTCAGAGCTGGTGAGCAGCAGGAGGAGAGCAGCCTGGTTCAGCACGCTTTGGGTAGCATCTGGCTTCAGTCTGCTGGCAAGCCATGCAAGTACCAAATCCGATCTACCTTGTCTTACTTACTCACTTAAGACTTACAGAGATCCTCAGTATCAGGCCTGAACTTAACTCTGGGACCATTGATTCACAGTGTTTGGTGAATTCCACACGGGCTTTGAACTCCATTGAGAGTCCAAACCTTATCCGCACGGGTCTCAAACTCTGGTTGCTGTTGGCAGTGGTTTTTTTCTGTACCTAACCAACTTAGCAGTTAGCATTTTGGGACTACAGCACTGGCTGAGTAACAAGCCATCTGCTCACGGGCAGGACAGCCTTCAGTGGAGTTGCAACTAAACCTGCTACCCCACTGTTGCTCCGTAGCGTTCATCTCATGCCAAAACTGATACTGATCTTCTGTGGCTAAATAAGCTAAGGCTGTAAAGAGGCTTATATCTTCTGCTAATGATTAGTGATGACTCCGGAGACCCCAGCCTTTCTGAATGCCACACAGCAGAGAAAACACCATTTCTAGTACTGCAACACAGGTACTATCAAAAATAAGAATGCCAAGCAACATTTCTCTGTGGTTTTTTAGCACCTGATCTCATCCATATAAAATGTCTTCAAGAAAGTTAGTTCTGTACCTTGCAAGATCCTGTGATAGATCTTCTAAATATGACTTCCATTTCATCGACTCTCTCTGTAGTGGTAGTCAAAAAGATCCCCAGAAGAGAGCGTGAGTGCTCAGAAGACTCCTCACAGATATGAAAAGATGATTTCTCGGGAACAATAGTTCTTCAAGGAGAAGTTCTACTGAAAATCCTCCTTTCAACTTCTGTCCTTCTTTTATCTTCTCTTTCAATTTTTGAAATAGGTGTGAAGGAAGGAAGAAACTTAAGAATGTTTAGCTTCTGGTTTTGTGTCAGTTTCTGAATGTTATTTCAGTTTCTAGCTTGAGCAGATTTTTTAATACAGACTTGATTATAGAATAGACAGGCTCAGAAATTAATCCCTCTAGGTGTGCAGTTTTATTCATGAAGTTCAATAATTTGTATTAGTTCTTGAACAGCTTAAGGCTTTAAACTTGGTAGCGCGCTCGCTTTCGTAACAGTAAGTTCACTCTGCAGTGAAGTCTGCAGACTGTATTTGAGCAGACTTGTGTTTCTAACCTTTTTGCTATCTACAAATATTTTTCCACAAGAATCCATAGTTTGCCAAGACTATGGAGTTGAGCTGAGTTGTACATCTACAGCCAGCCAGATAATGTGTGTGTGCACAGGGGATCCAGCCCTTTTCTTTATCATGTATGTTCCTATAGGTGACAAACCTTGATCCATAGGCACTGTCTCATGACACCCACATTTCCTGCCTGCAGCCCTCCAGATCAAAGCGATTCCTGTCTACAGAGCCGCTGGGAATGAGCTGCTGCCACCAAAACAACTCAGATGGACAGACACAAGCTGCTCTTCTTCCCAGAGGCTCCTCAGGCCGTGGCTTTAGATGCCTTCTTGTGGCAGCAGCCTGCTCCCTACTGGAGGGTCTCTCAGGCCTTTTGCATCCTTCAACCTGTGCCTGTGCTGTGATGAGTGAGAGATGGCATGCAGAAAATTTCAGAATAATAAATCCAGTTTGTATTCCTTCTGACCCTGGAAAAAGGAGAGGCGGTGCTCGGAGATGGCTGAGCTGCTTGAGTGGGCTACACACAGCCTATGCTCTGTCGGTTTGAACGCTTGCGCACCGACTGTAAACACCTGCTATCAGGCAGAAGTTATATCTCTTTCCTCCAGATAAATAGCCACAGTCTTCACCAACCGCCTTGAGATCGTACATCTTTATTTTGTATTTACTTACTACGTTTTTTATCTTTTTGTGGAGTTCCTTGAAAGGGAAACAGTAACAGACATTTAAGTGATGGCACATTCAATTCTTTCTATATGCAAATAGGGAGAAGCATTAACATTGTTTGCAGGCAGCTGCATGTGGGTTTTGGTTTTTAGCTGAATTGCAAATTGGCTTTGGTAACACATTTGCATAAAATTTTAAATGTACATTAAATTAAAATATGATATTATTTAATATTCATGTGCATTTGATTAGGGTATTCTATCAGCTAATCTTAGTGTGTTTTATTTAGCAAGGTGAAGTGAGGTTGAAGTGTTTGAAAGCTCTTCAGAGTCTCTATACCAACAGAGAGTTATTTCCAAAACTGGAGCTGTTCACTAATAGATTCAAGGTAAGAGCAAATACAATTTTTGGAAGGAGTACAGAAAATAAAAGTATCATCTATCTCATCTTTTTGTGGTCTTTGAGTCGTGGATATTAAATGCAAAAATAAACTCATTTGTCTGTGACAAGGCTTGTGAATACTGCAGTAGTAAAACTGTATTACTGAATGCTGAGATTAAGCCAAATTATTTTTACAGTGTTTTGTCTCGTAAGATTTGTCAGGCTTAGCCAAGATGATTATTTATCTGTTTGTATTATTGACAGTTTATATATTGTCATTATTCAATCTGCTTGTGTTTATTTAATTTTAGATGTATTGAATTTTAAGGACATGTACTGGGTGTTTCACACAATCCAAAATACATCTGAAAGTAACAGCCTGTAACAAAGGATTGTAAGACAGCTTTTTAGCTGAGTATGTGCTTAATTTTGGAGAAAGAGATACTTTGATCTGCATCACAATATTCTACACTTCTGCAGAACAGTTTACATTGCCCTTTCAGACAAATCCCTGAGCATGATTGTCCTGTTTAGGAGCTAAGTACTGGAGGAATATGTCATCAGTTTTTTACTAGCACAAACACCCTGACTTTTTGCTTAATATCTTGATGAGAACGTGCCTGTCGATTCACTGTGTGGCACGACTGCTTTATTTCACAAGTGACGTATCTGGAGAGATGAGTGTAGAAATAGTCATTGCTTCTGTTTGGATGCTCTGCACAGAAAGCTTTCAGGCGCTGTCACCACGTCAGCTGGCACTTTTTACCATTGCTTTTGTGTTCTGGAGAACACAGAGCTGTGGTAAAGGCTACCCTCCAAGGAAAGACTGTTTAGTTAAAATCATGATGATAATCCTGATGCAAAATTCTGTTTAAAAAAAAAGTGGAGATGACTGATTTATTTTTGTTTAAATCATTATTATAATGCTGATGAAAATTGTTTAGTAAAAAGTGGAGATTTAAGTACTCATAACTACTGTGCATGAGATTTAAAAAGCTTCTCACTGTAGATTTTACACTGCTTCACTGGTTTTGTCTGTCATTGCAGTTACTAGTAACTCCAGTTTGATCTAGGAAAGGACAAAATACAGAAATACACAAAGTACCTATCTTCCCTTATGTAAACGATTCATAAAAATGTAATAGTAATGTGCCTTTTACCACATCACTTGAGATGAAGAAAAAAGATGCTTAAACTGCAGTGAAGTCTAGACACTTAAGGAAGGCTTTTTGTCTAAAATGCTAGTATATAATAGAGGAGACTCTTCATTAATGATCTCCTTCATTTGAGATTTTTTTTATGGTACATAAAATATCTGTCAGGAATGAGTTAGGAGTGGTTTAATGTGGGAGATGAAACTAGATCATTTTGTGAGATCACTTGAGGGCTTGTATTCTGGGACTGTTGCAGTAAAAAGCAAAGTTTCCTGCCATAGAAGAGTGCCTGGCAAACAGGTTCAGACCTCAGACTACTTGTGTAATGCCTCCGTAAGTCTGGTTTGCTTATCTCGGGACAACCAGAAATACTAGTTAACTCTCCAGAAAAATAAACCCTCCGACTCTGCTGCTTTTCTTGTTCCATCTGTGCGGACTTACAGATTTGTTTATATTTGCTCCTTCTGTAATTTGATTTATTTTGAAATAGGCCTTTAAAACCCTGCTGGTCTCTGTATCTGCTTCTCTTTACTAGAAAATGTGCTGGGTGCATCTCTCAGCATCCTATAATTTGTGAGAGAAAGTGCTGCTTTGAGTCTGAACCTGTCCCATCCACCAGCAAAACTTTTCAAGACAACTGGAGGCACTTTGAGAAATAGTTAGTAATGTACTTGAAAAACTAGAGGAGCATGAAACCTCTAAATACTTCCTCCAGCTTTTTCACAGTATAGATGGTTTTCTTTGTTAGAAGGAGTTAGGTTAGCCTGTACATTGCTGCTTGGCTTAGAACAGCACGAGGAATTTTCATTTCTGTCAAAAAGATTCAGACGAAAGGGAACCCTGTTAAGAATCCTCATCTGTCTTTGTTCCGTTAAAGCTGGTTTTACTACAGAAATCTGTGTCATTATGCAATATATTAGAGAAAAGGTGAGTTCAAAGCCTCCATGAGCTTTTTGAGAGAACAGATTTGTTTAACACAACAGTTTTATCAGTTGCAGTTTCCAGCCCCATCAAGAGGACAAAGAGCTGGCATTGCCCAAACGCCTGCCCTTGGATTTACAGCTGTGCTGACAGGGATGCGGCCTTTGGCACCACTATAGAGCAAAGTTTCAAATTAATGCTTTTTGAATCTGTGATATATTACTTAAATGTCTTGCCACCACAAACTCTTATCAGCACCCCCTGAAAAATAATTGACCTAAACGCCATTCTCAGTTCCATGGCTGCTTATTTATATTTCCTCATCAGACTTTAATCGACCTGCACAGTTCAGCTGATACTCGGCCTAGTCCATTCAAACTGTCAAGAGAAATCTCTCTAGAGATCTTCTAGCTGTTTAAAGTATAAATTAATTTGATCCAGAATGACTTGTGCTGAGGTGTTAATATTTCACTGCCTTCCCAATAGCTGTGACGAGGATCTGATGATGTCCCTTCTCCAAAGGAAAGACGTGTGTTCTTTCCTGCATTTGTTTGTGTTTCTAGGAGTGGGTGATAGTAGGTGCTAGAAAGTAAGCTTTGTCCATGAGAGAAACTTTTGTCCATCAAAGAGGAGCTTTTTGTTTTTCATCAAGAAGTCCTGTCTGATACAAACATTAACTGAAGCCGTATAGAAAAGATGGGAATTAACTCTTTTGCAGCCAGTGCCAAAGCCAAGACACCGGCAGATTTAGGTGCAGTCGTTCAGTTCCTGGCCCTTTGCCGGAGAGTGCTGGCTCTGCAGCCTTGGAAGCAAAAGGAGATAGATTTGCTCTTCAGCCAGCCTTGTTCACAGCCTAATACATAATTGCAAACTGATCTTCATAGCCAGTGAAAATTGGTATTTCAGGTTATAAATACAGGCCTGTGTCCTGTTCTGCTGTACAGTAGTACAGCGAATTTCTGCCAAAGCAGATGGAGCAGCTGGGGGTTTGTAACTTCCTAATCCACAGAAGTTACACCTTCCAGAGACATTAGGTGTTCAGGTCTCATTTTCAAGGATTTTGGTGCCTGGCTGGCATCACACAGAGATGCTGGCACCAAGGCAGAAAATAACATCCCACTCTGTTTATTTTAAGCATGATGTTTCTGAGAAAAATTGAGAGGAAAAACCATTTTTTTTGGATAAGAGAACATTGTTGCATCAGCAGCTTCAAAGTCCAAAAGGACTTCAAATTCAGAGAGTACCTCTTGCTCTGTAGGCAGAAGAGAGGATCCCTTCTAGGCTTTTTTCAGAGATGTGAAGGAGTTTTATACTTGTGTGCTTATTCCTTCTTGTGCAGTTAGTTCCCTCCCTGTGGTATCCTGGAGTTTAGGATACACTTTGAGGGGGTATATGAAATTCCACTGATACTTTTAAGATCAATGTCTCTTGGCTCTTTCTCTTAATGTTGTTATTAGTTCTTGTTCTGTGGCCAGGACTGTAGGAAAAATTGACAGCAGTTTTTTTTATCTTGTCCATACACAGAATTTCCTGTTTGGAAAACTATTTCACTGTTTGAGTCTCTTCATGGAGTTCACAAAGTCTCTAAAGCTGTCTAGGTAGAACAGTTAAATGCATCAAATTTCCCAGGAACCTTTTTTTTGATAGAGGTGCATTCAGTCATAGTGACAAAAAGTTATCTCTACACACCTGGTTTTGTTGAGAGACAACCCTTGACACAGCCACAATGCATTCTTTATATACTGTTCCTAAATTTGAATATTGAAATAAGCATCTGTTGCTTGTGTTCACCTTCAGCATTTAAATGCCTGGAATAGTAGAAAAAAGAGGTGATACACTTTTATTATTTTGTCCTGATTTGTTCTTGGTGACTTTCACTGTTGTTTCCTAACACATCCCTTGTTTCTTTTCCAGTCCCTGACTTCTATTTTTTGCCATCCCAAAATTCATATAGTACCTAGTCCTTCCTGAAGCAGGTCAAGCCAGAGAAATCAAGTTTTATTTTCAGATGGCCCAATTTCTTTTCATTAACTTGATCAGTCAAGAAAAGAACATGAAGACATACTGCATTTTTATGGATGGATAGGAATTCTCCCCAGATAGGAAGGGCAATTTACACTAATCACATCTGGGTTTGGTTGCCAGTAAGCAAACTGAAACTAAGAAGATAAAAAACCTTGGGAGGCTTCTTATAACTACATGGTCCTTAGAAGGCATAAAATAATTAGATTTGATGGGAAAGTGGTATGCTTGTCTCCTCTAGAAAGAGTATAGGAAAATACAATGTCAAACCATGGAATTTCCCGCTTTCCTGTGGAACGTCGGTAGTGTAATTCTTGAGATCAGCTTCAAGCATTAAGATGTAGCCAGATATAAAGTCCACAACTTTATAGGCAATATGCAGGTGTATATATTCAGGGGTGATTTTCTTCACAGCATTTCCAAATATGCATATATGCAGCATTCATAGCTCTAAAATTACTGGTTTTCAGGGGGATGAAGTGGAGCAATTTCTCTGCCGCCATCCAACCGAATACATTCCTTTTTAGTCAAGAACTGTTAAATAAGACCAGGCCAGAACAGTGCTTCAACTCCAAAGTCTGCTTGCTTTCTTCCTGGAAAGCACACAAGGATAAGGACTGTTTGTTAAGCACTTGTTCTTATTCCTGAGTACTTGCCTGTTGTTCCATTGTGCATATAGCACACAGGTTCCTAAGATGCACCTTAAATGGTTGAATAATATTAAAGGGCTTTCACGTGTCTAGTTGAAAGACCTTTCTCCCCAAGAGTATTAATTCTGTAATCTATAGAATTCTTCATCTGATGGCTGTGAGTTTCTGTTTTCTCACTGTAACAAAATTCCTTTCCAGGATCGCATTGTATCAATGACACTCGATAAGGAATACGATGTAGCTGTGGAAGCCATTCGATTAGTCACGCTAATACTTCAGTGAGTATTTTTGAAAACCTGTATATTCTCTTTGAAAGTTACCTAAGCCAGTAATATTTAATTGACTTGATTTCTTTGCTTGTGTAATAAAGTGAATCTGTTACTTTACACTTAGTCTGAAGTTGAACTAAATATGTAATAATACACTCATGAAGCTAAAATAAGATATTCCATCTCATGGAAATAAAATAAGCAGAGTATAAATACGTATTGATGTATTGAGATCATTAGTGCATCCATTGTTGTGGAAGAATGCCAAAGGGCATTTATACCTTTTGCCAAGGGCAGAATGATTGTCCTCCTCGAAACAAGTATCTGTGGGTTACATTTGCTGAAATGTAATAATATACATAATATTACTATGTATAATAATAACTATTAGTAGATAACTCTAGCAGTAACTAAACAAAGATCCAGTATTAGGGGAATTGATTACCTGACACAGCCAAAAAAAGAGAGCCATCTGCTAAACAAGCTGATGGGGAAAAGATGCTACAGTACCCTTGTCTGGGTTACATGGCGGTGGCAGTGGTAGCTTGTAATTTTAAACACTTGGCCACGCAGGAGAGGCATCCTTCCAGGCTCCCAGCTTTTTCTTACAGAGATGCAGTGGCTTCCCTGAGGCAAAGATCCTGTCCAAAGATCATCCCACATGCCGACTGTTTGAACCAACCTAAGCTTTTATTATGTATTCATTAAACCCAATGTTAAAAGAAAACCTGTTTTACAAACAGATGCATAAAACTCCTGCATCATACTTCATACCCAGTAGCTCCACTTTGAGGAACATTTTTGGATGTGCAGGATTTGGATGAAAGATTAGGCTAGTTTTTCCTATTAGTAAAAAAGACTGGACTTAATTTTATTTTTTTTATTTAGGGGTCACTCTGCTTTACAGATATTAGACTTTAATATTAGGAAGAAAATCTATTATCTACTGTTATATTTTTAAAGCAAATATAACAAATATGATCACAAATGAGATGCAGAACACATCAGTTCCCTATGTTGTTAGCAACATTTGGGAACACAGTAAGATTTTAGGTCAAAAATGATCAAGTGCACCTGTTTTTTTTTCCTGTCCTGTTTTCTCTTCTGTTGCATGGTGAAAGCATAGCTAAATGCACGTAGCACCAGAAGAATGTGGGTCATGTTGAACAGCACAGGGTCATATTCTGGCAGGCAGGAACTCCAATAAGATGTCATGAAGTCACGATGGGGAACAACCAATTAAAAATTACTTGTAGTATAAAGCCAAATGATGTATTGAACCCTGACATATAAACGTTTCTGATGAAAGCTGACTAAACAAGGAGGGAAGTAATATTATCATATGCGACAGTACTGATATTTTGGTGGGGTATAATTGTTCCAAGGCTTATAGTATTTTCAACACTGCTGAAAAATTGAAGTTTTTCTGAGTTTTGGAAAACTCACACGCAAAATCTACCTTGAGCTCAGAAGCAGCAGAAGCCCCAGCTGTGTCATTTACCCAAGACAAGGGTAAGAGGTGGCTTGTTCTTGCCAATAAATGATTATAGAAAATAACCTTTTCATCATCTTTCATCCAGCACAGCAGGGTATGACCAGAGTCAGTTCCTTGGTGTTGAAAATGAAGTCTATATCTATCTAGTCAGCACAGTAACTACTGTAAAAGTGATGGACAATTTATTGAATCGGCATCTTTGTAATTCTAAATGCACACTGTGATTCAGTCCTGAAGGGATGATGTGTTGGTTTGGTTGGTGGGTGCACAGGTGTGTCCCCGCTTTGTGGCGTAATCTGGTTTAGTTTTTTACCGCCCATATCCAGAGTATTTCTGTGCCTTCTCCCATTGCTGAGGCAGGTTTACCCACCTGGCCTGGCCCTTTCAGCAGCTGGAATTGGGTATATTCCTTCCTACTTAGCAGGCCAGCAGAGAGGCCCCTCCTGCCCTGCAGTGCACAAAAGCGCGTGGACCATCACATGGAAAGACTTAACTACCCAGAAGGGAGCAGGCCAGGAAGCTGAAGCAGGTTTTCCCAGGCCCAGATTTGAAAGCTTTAAAAATTAAAAGCTTTGAAACCAAACAGACGTTGTTATAAAAGTAAATAAGTTTAAGCAAGCAATTACTTTTTCCTCATGTGTCATTCTAGGATTTTAGTTTAATAAAGTTTGATAATGAGCGTTTGGCATCTTGCCATGTGTGCATCGTAGTTAGCGTGATGGTCTAAGTAATTAAGCAGGGCAAGATTTGTGAGCAGTGATGAGAGATTTTTCATAATACCATTTTGTATGCCTGTATATATATATATATATATTGATACAACTGGGAGAAGGAAATCAGACAAGCTTTCAGTCTTACGGTCCCGTTAAATCTCTGTGTTTGAAAATGAACCAAAGATCCTTGAAGTCAGTGTTCAACCATTTAGGATTTTGTATGAAGAGGTCAGTCTTGTAGTGGTCACAGGTAAGTTAGGGAGGTAAGGGGACTGAAATCAAGCATTTGTTGTAGTTCAGGTGTTACTTTCTGACTCTTTCAGTGGAAGCGAAGAAGCTCTGTCGAATGAAGACTGTGAGAATGTTTATCACTTGGTGTATTCAGCACACCGGCCTGTTGCAGTAGCAGCTGGAGAATTCCTTCACAAAAAGTAAGTTATCAGTCACCCTGAAATAAGACCAGATTTGTGAATGCTTTCTAGTGGAGGCAAGATCAAAAGGCGAAGAAGAAATAGAGTGAAATATCCCAATTTAGCAAATCAAGTATTTTATTTAAAACAGAGACTTATTCTCTTGTTTCAGTTCAAGACATAAAGACTTGAAGAAACTGAATTTACTTTTTTCTTGCTCTAGAATTCAGATAACTTTTCCTAATTCTTTAAGGGCTAAATATACAAAGGCTGCATAAACCTCTAAAATAGGTTTAAATCCTGCAACTCTTGCAGAGCTACTGTTGTGATAATATATATATATATAGGGCCTGTACATCCATGATGGTCTGCCTGATAAGCAGTCATCATTTTTCCAAAGTTTTAAACCAGTTTATTTCAAAATTGTGAACTTGAGGTTGTTTTATGTAGTAATAATTAAGAAATTTGTTTCTAAATTCTCTGACTTCCCCTAAAAATACATTACACCGTGGTTAACATCTTTCGTGTACCCACTGTGCCAAAGGAAGTGAACTAGCTTTTCCATGGATGTGAATCATACCGCATCAGTAACTATGACCAGGACATTGCCACGTCGTAGGAGTTAACCTTTCCATTTTAATGTTTGCAGTTAAAAGTCTTCTTAGCAGTAGTTTTATTTTTTCCCCTCATGGCTTGTAACATTAGAGTTCTTTAATATAATTATAGAGTATTTATATCAGATTGCAGGTTATCTAATTTTTCATGCGAAGATACATGATAGAAAAAATTGTGTAGAAACATGTTTTCCTTTGCCAGTGTTCTACTTTTCTGTGCTTTATTAGGGAATTAGAAGTCCACATTGTAATTGTAAGCTTTTACAGTGGATTTCTGGAATTCTGTCTTTGTGATCAGGCTTTGTCTGTTTCAGTGAATTAATTTACAAAGTTCAGTTCCATTTAGTTTCCTACATAACATTTGACAAGTTTTGGGAAAGGGTTAGGTTCTTTTTAAAAATATAGACTGAAATTCTTTTGTTAATCAACATGTGACAACATAATTCTGCAAAATGCCTTGAAGGGAAGTGAAGACATACCTGCACCTTAGTGCACTTACTGTAAAGACAGAACTTTATCCTAACTTTTCTTTACAAGATACTATGCTGTTTAAACATCTCTCATAATGTTCCATAAACATCTCTCAAGGTGGTCAGCACTGAGAGAAGATTGTCCCATTCCTTAACACACATTTTCTCTTGGTTTATGCTAACACATAAGAGCTGGTGCTCCATTTAAATCAGATAGAATCAAACTTGAGGCCTTTCAGGGGGGATTTCTCTCACCTAATTTTGTAAGTTTAAATATCACTTCCTACACGTAAGCTAGTCATTAGACTTTCTCTCTGTAGTTAGCAAACAAAAGCAAATAATTCAGAGAAACACTGACTCAACCCTGAGGTGCGTATTTTAAGATATTTCAGCACCTGCAGAGATGTTCATTTCTTATCTATTAAGATAAGCAGTGGGGAAGAGGTGATGTCTTTCACTAAAATACGTTTGTGTGTAACTCATCCTTCTCTTTTCAATGAGTTACATTAGTGAAATCAGAATATTGTTTCACATTTCTAATCTGCTTTGTGACTGTGGTTTCACTGTAAAGGAAGGAGCAGTTTTCAAACTCCTCAAAGTAAAACAATCGTCGCTGTAATTGTAATGTAGGCAGGTCTGAGCTCTCTTCCAAGGTAGCAGTAGTTTGGAAATTAGCCATGCATCAAGGAACTCAGTCCGGGCTGTGTAATTTACCTGAAAAACAAACCCGTAGCTTGCTTTATCCTTTATGCTGGTACTGGTACATGAGGTTGGTTGTTTAATGGGATGTCAAGTTTGTTTGTACCATGTCCCAGTCAGTGTGACCACAGGTACACCTTAGTTCTTAAGGCACTGGTGGAATAAATGCTGCCACCATGGTAAGACTTGGTAAATTGAAAATGCAAAACTATACAAATTATGCAAATGTATAAACCTGTGCAAAATCCTTCAACGTAAATGTGTTTTGGAGAGCTTTTCCTGAGTGAAATTCTTCCAGCCCTGTGAACTTGAAGACCCTGAAGATAAATTCATCTCTTCAGACAGGCGGAGGTCATGTCCTCTTTCCCTTGAAAGAAATAGCTTGAGATACTTTCATGGTGTTTTATGAACAAATCTACTATATCAAGAATGAATGCTCATCATATTATTGCAGAAATGAAATTTGTTTTGATAAACATGATAGCTCCTTTTGCTTATTTTTAGACTGTTCAGCAGACATGATCCCCAAGCTGAAGAGGCTCTAGCAAAGAGGAGGGGGCGAAATAGTCCAAATGGAAACCTTATTAGAATGTTGGTTCTTTTCTTTCTTGAAAGTGAGGTAAAAAATTCATTTTTAACCTTTACATGTTTAATAAAACCTGGAACTTAAGTAGTGATTTATCAACATACAGTAACAAGTTGTCTTTCTTTTCCTTGTTGTCATCATTTCAGAAATACTGTATGCCCTTTACCCTGCCACCATTTCTTTGTCCATCAAGCAAATTCAACTCAAAATCTTCTTCATGGTTTATTTTGTTCTTGCACATCCCCACTGTACTCAGTACTGCATTGCTGGTAGTATGGTGGCTACCAGGATTCTTTGCTACATAGAAATGGAACTGGTGCTTTTTTTAAGATAACAATGTAAAGAGCGTACCTCTGGAGTTACTCCTTATGTAGTAAAATAACTCAAACTGGAAAGGAACAAAAATTGCTTAATATCACAAATTTTTGTTAGAATCATAGAATAATTCAGAGTGAAAAGGACCTGAGGGTCATTAGCTCAAAGCAGAGTCAGCTGTGAGATTACATGAGGTTGTTCAGGGCTTTATGCAGTTGTGTCTTGAAAATGTCAGAGGATGGAGACTACAAGCATATATAGGATGACATTAAGTGTTTGATTAACACATTCAGGATGGGATTGTGCCCATAGTTCGTGTCTCTAGAGACAACATGTACGGGAAGGTTTATGGTAGACATACTAATAGTAATTCAAGTGGGGAGTAGCAGTGGAGTGAAGGAAAACTTGAGAAGATAAGCTATCAGGTACAGGATGCTCTGAAGGTAGAGTGGGAGAATTTTAAAACTGATACATTTTATTTGGTCATAATTACAAGATAAAGGAAGACTGAAAGAAAGGAATGACAGAAATGTTTCTCTACAGAAGAGAGGGTAATATATTTTGTGTAAAAAGCAAAAGAAAAGCTATTGCAATCAGTCATTTTAATTGTTATGAAGCCTTGAACAGGACACTTGACTGTGAGAATGAAAAGACACAAACAGAGATGCTGAGAAGGAAGGATAACATTTATGTACAGTGTTAATGTTAACATTTTTTAGAAACACCTTCTAAACCTACAAATCAAGTCTGGATGAAATGTCACTTACTTGTGTGTGCCTTCAGTTAGCTATCTGAATGTCTTTTTAGTTCCAGCTTCTTAAAAACTTAGATTGTAATAGTTCATTGTATTTTCTGGTGAAAATACCTTAAATCTGAGTGCGTGTGATTGGGAGTTACCTAGCATGAAGCTTATCTATGCTTCTGAGGAGCAAAGAAACTCAGTTTGGCTCCCGAAGCTATGGTCAGCAAAGTGCCTTCCCATACAAGCCATATGTTGCTCCGCAAGATTGCTTCTCTCTTGGGGCCAGATTTTGCTATTGCTGTGTTTGAGAGAGTTGTTAGAAACAAAGTAGAACACTATGACTCCAGTTTTAATAAAGAGTAAGAGAACTGGGATTTTCCATGTGCATAGGACTAGAAGATGTAAGCACTGCAATCAGAGACGATGCATTCAGAAGAGGGAACAGGTAAACTTGTGACAAGCGTCAGTAAGCTCTGTGACACACGATATTTTGCCCAGAGCTGTCAGAAACAGAAGAGTAGGTACATCTACCGATACCTCCTTGCCTACACTCTTCGGTGTTTTTCAGTTAAGGGATCAGTCCCATGTCTGGCAAGCAAATCAGAACTGCGCATTGTGGTTGTTACTTTTTGATAGTGGATAAAAATCAGTTTATAAAACAGTAGAAGCCTATGGATTATTTTTTCTTACTTTGCAACGGTTGTGTTAATTCACATTAAAACATTTTTTGCCGTTGAAGTTAGCATTAATTCTATAACCCCTGAAATCAGTAGGATTTCTGGTACTGTTTTCTGAGCACGTAGCAGCATGTATGAAAAATAAATGCCTGTTGAAAACGAATATATTACAGCTCTCTTAGTCCCATATCTCACAGTCTCTTCTTTTTATAATGCAGTAAGAAAGGGAGGAAAGGTAAGTTTACAGCTTCTAGGTCAGAACTCTTGAGAAAGATCTTTCACAAACCAGCTGCTTTATGGAAAAGAAGCTCAGTTTGGTTTTTTTCCATGTTTTATTAAAACATCACCCCGTTGCTGTGTAGTTGTATCATTCAGTTGGAAGAAGACATTCCAGAGTTAGTTTCAAAGTTTCAAACTGAATTTTCTTTCCAACTAACGTAAGAGTACATGCCCAGGACACCTTCTGTGGCCAAATGGTTGTGAAAGTTAAAGAACTGCTGCTTGTACCGGAGCACTGTACTGATGGGTTGCTTTGGATTTTCTAGTTGCATGAACATGCAGCCTATTTGGTGGACAGTTTGTGGGAGAGCTCTCAAGAACTGTTGAAAGACTGGGAATGTATGACAGAATTGCTCCTGGAGGAACCTGTCCAAGGAGAAGAAGGTATTTGTTTGACCTCTGTACTTCTTTGGTATTGCGCAATATTGTTAATTATTCTTAAAAAGATGTTTCACTGTGGGTGACAGAGGTGTTTGTTGTGGTTTGTTTAGAAAGCATATTTGAAGATGTTAGTATAATCCATTTTTAATGTGTTTTGCTTCAAAAGCAGCATTTTTGTACTCTTATTTTTCATGTTGTGAAGTCTGCTGTACTGTGGTTCCCTAATATTAACAGCTAGGACTTCTTGTCTGTATATTTAAATAACTAATGTATACATGAACATTTCAATAAATTAAATTGCTAATAACAGTTTTCAATAAACAAGCACTTCAGGTGTTAATTAAATAGGGGGCTTTTCCAGACAATGTTAAAACTGAGTGAATTCTCAAAAGGAAAAAAAGGGGGTTCTTTCACTATTGGTTCCAAATCTCCTTTTGCTGATCATAGACCTGTGTGCACAAGGTAGCCAGGGAGGCTTGTAGCAAGGAGTCCCCAGCAGCAATGGGTGTCATGCCAGATGCTTTATAATCCTTCAGGGCTTCCTGCTTATTCCCCATGTTTTAAAACTGCATTCGCTTATTTGGCTTCGGTAAGATGTCTCGCACACACATCAGAACTGATGGTCCTTGTTCTTTTCCCTACGCAGCGATGTCTGACCGGCAGGAGAGCGCTCTGATTGAGCTGATGGTGTGTACAATCAGGCAAGCGGCTGAAGCACACCCTCCAGTAGGCAGAGGCACTGGCAAGAGAGTAAGTGGTACTGCAGCAGGTAGCTCGGACCTGCGTGTGTTTCTATAGTAACATAAAATATTTGTCTATGATGCCACTTTTTGACACTAAAATAAGATTTTTATAATTAGTGTTTCCTGTTTCATGTGAACGTTTTTGAAGAAAAATAGTAGAAATTGTCTTTCTGGACATGTTTGGTTTTTTGTTTGTTTCTTTGATTTTGGGTTTTATATTGCCAAGCTAAGTAATATAAATTTACAGCATGAAAATATTTTTTTATTATTTTTTAGAAGTTCTTTTTATCATACCCTGCCTTAGACTGGTAACATACCCACATCTACAGCCCTTAATGTTAAATCTAGCTTAGAGTTGAAAGTGTAGACCTCAGGAGGAAAACAAAATTACTTCTGACTGTCTTCCATGAAAAGGAATGTGCTGCTAATATGGCCATAAAATTTGCAGAAAAAGCCAATGGTGTCTTCGTCATGAGAGCGGTTATATACTGGCACAGAAGCTGAGGATTTGTGCGGTTTCTGTCCTTGGCAGTTTTCAAGACCTGACTGGACAAAACCCTGAGCGTTGTGCTCTGACCCCTGAGCTGGCTCAGCTTCGAGCAGGAGGGGTGGCACTGGGACCAGCCTGAATGCATCTGTGGTTTTATGTATCCATCCTCTTTGGCCTCTCCCACTGAATATGTGACATTCTGGCCATATTGCAATCTAGCTGCCTTTTTCATTTATTTTATAGTGATGGGGGGTGAGTGGAAGCCCATTCTCAAGGCTGGGCATGCACACTTCTAAGGATTTCAGTTTAGAGTCATGAGGGCAGGGTGATCAACAGGCTTTCAGCTGTATTCTCCATAAATACAGCATCCATGTTCTCAAAGAATCTCAGCTTCCCAAATGTATTTCCCTGATTTTTGGTAGTCCTCCCCTTATTTAGGTTAGACTAAAATGAAATAAACCCATGCCATCATTTGGTACTTCTGTTAGGTTCTGTTCTGAATAATCATAACTAGTTTATTAAAGAAAGCCACAGACTTAGTGAAGGCGAAATCTGGAGATAAACTTAGCATTCTTTATTGCTAAACTAAATGCAGTTGCTTAGCTTCTTAATTTTTATGTCCAAAACCAGATGAGCCTCATGTCCAGAAACAGCATCCCAGGAGGAGCTCCAAGTAGCCATCAATTTAAACATGCTTTATGTACCTTTAATTAATAAGCATATTCTAAGAGATTCCTGATTCACTGAAATATTTTAAGGTGAGAGGGGAATCTATGAAAGCACTTAACTCAAATTTAAATAAGATGTAATACCCTCTGTAACCAAAACTGTATTGTAAACACAACTTACCTGTGTTTTGTCTCTACCTGCTATCTGTTCTAGTGGACAAAGCAACCTTAAAATTAACAAAAATTTCATGTTTGTATTTTCAGTTTGGAGTACCAAATAAATGCACTATTAGCTCTCCATGTATTTTTTTGATCTCAAGTGATCTACAGTTCAGTTCACTCAAGTTTAACATATTGCTTAGTCTAGATTTTCAGTGGCTGTATTTCTTCAAAGCTGAAGAGAACACTTCGGTAAAATGAATTTCACCTCTGAATGATGATCAAAAGAGCCACAAGATGATCCTAGGGACGCAGATTAATTCATATTGCTACTGAATAGCAATATTTGACCACCAGAACATGACTGGGTTGTTAGGGGGTGGGAGCCTGACTTGCTAGCTGCGTTTGGGTTGTCTCCCTATTCCTATGAGCTAGCAGCTTTTGCTGGCACAGGTGGTGCTGCACTGCAAGTTGGTGCAGGAATTGTGGTTGTTGCTGTGTGTACCCAGCTGTCTGCCGTGTACTATGGAAGTGGTTGCTTACTCAAGTTACAAATCTATTCTCCACTGCCGTGGTTGTTTTTTATTCCTGCTGGTGCAATAGGCTACCTATCATCCCAGCACACATTTTGTTTCCAGCTGTTCCTCTTCACTTACAGAGAGGTGTAGGTATGACATGTAGCTTTTGCTTCTTTCCAGTTAGATCATGAGTTATGGGATGGTAACTGCAGGGATCTCTGACTTGTCAGTAGAGGTTTGTCATGTTCTCGTGATCTTGCTAGCATATTCTCTGAGTTGAAATGGGAGCAGATTTCTAATTATGTACTCACCTTCTTGTGAAATAGTTTTTTCTCTGACTTTAGCTTTTAACCCTTATCATGCAGTCTGGCAGCTTTGCTATACATAAATCATTAGCTAACTTGTATTTTATTATTTGTTTTCAAAAGTATTCTCTCCTTTTCTGAAGCCAAGAAGCCAGATCTAAGCTTTTATGAAGCATGCTGTTTTGATTATTGTCTCTTTATTCACTGTTTCAAGGTGGTTTTGCTATGAGAGCATTGATAGCTTCAGTATAGTTATCACTGAAATTTGTAAATGAGTTCTGTGAACTTGGATGTATGTTCTCACTGAGAATTACATTCTGGTTTAGAGATGAGGCCATGAATCCGCTAATGAAAATCACTGTTACAGTGTGGTTTGGTTTTGGTTTTCTTAATTATACTTCAGTTCGCCCTGAGGTCTTACATTAACACTTTGTTTAATGTGTGAAAGCCAGAGCTCAGTTCACTTGGAAGAAATAGCAAAACTTCCACTGACTTGGGTTATATTTGAATTTCAATCCTAAAAAAATGTTGATGTGTGGAGGCAATATCATGCTGGATGATATGATATTTTCCTTTTCAATCACGGCTTCTTAGGGCACAGTCCTCCCATTTAATCACTGTTCAGTCCAAATGTGTTTGAGTTTTTTATTCCCTCCTCTTTTGATTTATTAAAAATACACTTGCATGGATTTTTGTTTGTAATACAAACTTTAGAAAAATTAATGAATGCTATATGCAGAAATTGTATTTACTTTGGTTATTTTTGATGCTTTGCAGGTCTTGACAGCAAAAGAAAGAAAAACTCAGATAGATGACAGAAATAAATTGACTGAGCATTTCATTATTGCACTTCCCATGTTACTATCGAAGGTACATTTTTCAACAAAATAAATCCCTCACTGGTATTTACAACTGTCTTTGAACTTTCTCATTCTGTAGTGTAGATGTTTATTTTTACTTCACTATTTTTTTGTTTTGTTTCAATGATGTTCTAGTATTCCGCTGATGCCGAGAAGGTTGCAAATCTCCTGCAGATCCCTCAGTATTTTGATCTGGAAATCTATAGCACAGGCAGAATGGAAAAGGTATAGTACTTTGGGCAAGAAGTCTGGTTGCTTTCAAGTATCTGATTACTACTCTAGTCGCATAGCACTGTGCCTTCATTTGGCTTATTAGTAATCTAACCTTGATTTGGGGTATTCCTTAAAGGACTTTTTCTTTGAGTTTCCTGTTCAGGTGAAGTGAAAGCTGAACTTCTTTTCTGATTACAGCATCTGGATGCCTTACTGAAACAGATTAAGTTTGTGGTGGAAAAGCATGTGGAATCAGATGTTCTCGAAGCCTGCAGCAAAACCTACAGCATACTCTGTAGTGAAGAATATACAATCCAGAACAGAGTTGACATAGCCCACAGCCAACTTATTGATGAATTTGTGGATCGATTCAACCATTCTGTAGAGGATCTGCTGCAGGAGGTTTGTTTTCTTAAAATGAATTTCATTAGACTACCTAAAATACGCTATGATAAACTGCAGGAAAACATTTTTATCAAGTCATGAAATTATCCATCTGTAGACATAGTGCAGCAGCAACTATTTCATAATTGTTTGGAGCTGTTTCTCCATGTACAAAATCCCTTGGACTAGCCATTAAGCCTGCAAAGCATTGATACTGTAAAACAAAGACCATGGGACAATCCTGCTTCCGAAAAATTAGTCTAGTATTTAAAGAGTCCCCATAAGAAATTAAATGGATGAATGGTTGAAAGCTGATGAAAAATGCAGAGAAAGGTGCATTTGCATTAATGCTTGTGGTGATTCTAGTAGTCCCAAATGGATATATGCAGGCAGCAGAATCAAGATTGGATTATGTCTTGGATGGAAGAGAGGATTTAGTAAAATATTTATAATGGCATATTGAAAGAGCTCTGGAAAGAATGAAATAAAGATACAGGTCTGAAACCTGGAGGTACTTGAGATTTACTTGTAAGAATTTATCCTTCAAAATGTAAAGACAGAATACATTAAATAAGAATAGAGACCTTACTCATTTTTTCTTGTTTTACATCAATTTGACGTTATGTAGCACTACTTAGTTTGTTGTAATTCTCATCCTTTTTAAACATAACTTAAGGGCTGCATAGATCTTTTTTTCTTCATATCTTCTAGCCATGCACTGCACTATGGCAGGTACATTTGATTTTTTTATGCACATTTATAGAAACTTAAGGTACAGTCTCTTTTAGAATTGCATAATAAAGAAAATAAGCTTTATTTCTATCTTTCAGTAATATGCACATACAGGCATACTGTATATATCTGCCTTGTCACATTGCAGAGTAAATAAAATTTTTTCTCTTGCTGTAGGAATACACATGAGCAAAAGAGGCAGTGCATGCAGGAAGCAGGCACTCCACAGCCCAGAGGAGTTAGTGCGCCATTGTACGTTCTTTGATAGAATAAATTTACTTTGCTGTCTACCCCTCTGCCATTTTGTATGTGCTTCTCAGGAGCTTCCAAGCAGAACCTGAAAAGACATTCCAGGATTTGTGCTGCATCTCTGTCTGTCTGTGTGTGGCAAAGGAAACCTTTCAGCTAATGCCACGTTGCATGCCTTAGCAGTCTGGTTTAATAGCCATGGGTTTTTGAAGCTCCTCACCTCTGGCCAGCACGACCAAAAACTCTTTGACAAAAACCTTGGGGAATCCATTGCTGACTTGTGTCGCAAAAAGGGCTAAAGTTGTATCGCTGGCACAAAGATACAGCTTCAGACCCAGCCGGGTTTGCCACACCAGATGCCCAGCAACTGATCAGATAAATAGTGGCCTTTGGTTCTGCCCATTGGTACCCAGTGACACAGGTTTAGGAATTCTGGTGAGGTCCTCAAGGTTTCTACTATCCGTACATCCAACACCAAGGTTTAGTCTGGCTCTGTATACAGGGACAAATCTCCTGTGTTGTTTCTCCAGACCTGGCTCTTGAAGAATCTTCAGCTTATGTCTCCACAGCCAAACCCAGATCAGCAAAAAGCATCTCATTCACACTGTCTTGCCTCAAGATAGGAGAAAGTACCTCATAGCTTTTTTCCAGAATCAGACCAAGAAGCAAATGGAATCCCAGCTCTTTGACACTGACTTGCCATTTCTGTTACACTGGCTTGTTGTAAGGCATAACGAAAATGTCTCCTTTCAGCTTTTTCTCATAGTTTTATCTTGGAACTGCTCCACAACAAATGCCATATTTGTTCTCTCTGTTGTGTAACAGCCAGTGTAAATTAGGTCTGTCTGAGGACGTGCAGCTTTTTTGGAAGTTTCCACGCTGTTCTGCTGTATAGACTTTGTTCATCCGTAGATCCATTCAGGGATTCAGAGCTGGCAATTCTGTTCCCTGGATAGTTTCACCCAAGAAAAGATCCACTCACCATTTTATTAGTATTGCTGAGGCACCTAGAGATAATTTTTTTTGTCCTAATCCCAAACTCAGTTAGCAAATACAGGAACATGTAGATCCTTCTGCTGCACGGCAGCTGCTCTTTGACTTCCCTGTTGCCCTCCACACAGCAGCTCTGAGGAGGCGTCGAGACAAGAACCAGTCCTCTAGTTCTTCAGCTCCTTTTCTGTGCTCCACATACCCTTCTGGAAGCCAGCAGTCAGCATCGAGTTTGGTTTCCTATAGCATCAGTCCTCTTGTCCTTGGGTTCCCTGATCTGAGGAGATTGTGCTCTCCTTCCCTTCGCTGCCTCGCAGTCCCTATCTGCACATTTCCGAAGCTCTGCTCAGGGAGCCCCCTTGCACAGGCCGCGTGCTTGCTGGGCCTCAGAGCGCCGCGTTCCAGCACTACAAGCAGTGAAGACGCAAGGAGGTTGGAAATCTACCTGCTGTCCAACCCCAGCCCACGTTTCAGCTGGGTTGTGCCAGCAACACACTGAAGTTTTGGGCTGGGGATACGTAAATGTTGAGGGAGTTGAGAAAGCGCACTGTGGGGTCTGCAGTGCTGCCCTCTCCCTGCCTGACACTGCTTGGAAGATCCCTCCAGCCTCACCTTTTCCCTAACGGGAAGGAGGTGCTGGCGTTCATAATTGACTTCCCACCAGTCTTCTCAGGAAAAATAAGCTAGGGGAAAAAAACTTGTTTCCTGCGTTTTTCCTTTATTACTAACTGTGGTTTGATCAGGAAGCCAGTAACTGCTTATTCCCGCTCCATTTCCCTTGACTTCTCTTTGCAGGCGGCTTTATGCAGTACTCCAGTGCAAAAAGCTCTGAAGGGTGCACTGGGACTACTGGGTAGAGAGCAAAGACTGGCCTGATGAAGGAACATGGGCCAGTGATACCAAAATACTTCTGATGTGTACCCTTCCTTCACCCGGCTTGGGAGGGAGCCGAGAAATGAGAGCAAGGGCTTAAGATCGTCGTGTATGTTCACTTCATGAGAGGAGGATGAGGGCTGGGGATTTCAGAGAAAAGCTGTGTCCAAAAGTCGTATGAGAAATGAAGAATTAAGAATTTTAGATCCCTAAGGAAAAGGAAGTGCGGAGGTCAGAAATGTGACACAGAGAAAGATGTGGAGACAAAACCAGGACAAATGTAGGAGAAAGCAAGAAAGAGAACAATGGTAGCAAGGATTTAAAATTTTAGCCTTTGTGATAGACTTTGCTGAGTGATACCTGGTAGAATAATGAATTTTGAAAAGTCACGTTTCATCATTTTAAGGATATTTCAATTCAGAAATGTGCATGCTTGTACCCAAGCAAGTATCCCACTGCTTTATGGCTTCCCACTAGGTGAGAGAAACATTGATTGGCAATTGCATCTGAAGGCAGGGAAGTGTATTAATTGTCAGGCTTTTAGACAGGAAAAAAATGATCAAAATGAGATGGAGAAGAATTGTTGTAAGTGGGTTTCCTATTTCAGAAAGTTGCTGGGAAAATTTAAGTTTTGGAAGAACCTTATTTCCAGTCATTTCACTAAGAGAATTTGCTGTTCAGTTTGCATGAAACATTAGGCTAATGATATTTTAGAATGCCAGAAAGAAGTTGTTAAATTCAAATGAAAAGTTTTGATTGAATTGTGCAATATTTGTTTGGACTGTTGTTTCCCCAGATCTGTAAAAGCTAAATTAAAAAAAAAAAAAACCAACCTTCCATCCGGTTCTGAATGTATGTCAGTCTGCGCACATAATGTGATTGCCAGGCATTACAGTGTAGCAGAGGGATCAGCAACGAAGGATATGAAAAGAAAGAAATTTTCCAACTGATCATTTTTAAAAAATTGCTTTTGACATCGGCAGGTTTCTGGTGTGGAACAAGGCAGGCATGTGGCTTTATTCCTGTAGCACATTCATCAGCTGATGGTTAAAGCTGATAGTTCAGTCCTTTTTGTAAAATATTTTATTCATGGGAATGATTTCTACTGCTAGAGGTTACTGGTTTGAGCAGTAACACAGTGATACTGCTGAACATTGTCAGATGATGTTGCTTATTTCCTGGTGCTATGCAGTGATTATTTAAATATTATGGAATCTAGGTAAAAGTCACTGGAATATTTGGAGTCAGTTTTGGTGTCAACATAAAACTGCAAAGAAATCTGCTCCTCCCCATGCAGTAGCGTACCCTGCTGGATTGCTGAACTGTGTTAATGGATTTCCTTTCATTTTCAGGGAGAAGAAGCTGATGATGATGACATATACAATGTGCTCTCCACATTAAAGAGGTTAACCTCTTTTCACAAGTAGGTGATTTTTTCTGCCCTCAAAATTTTCCTATGTTAATTTTTTCATTTCAGCGAGTATTGGTTGATGCCTCATGTTAAGAAATGAGAAAAGATACAGCCTGAAATATGAAACAGAGATTGATGAATGATTAGGGGTTATTTGTCAGTATGATATTGGATTAATTTGGGTCTTTGCTTAGTTAATGCCATTACTTTTGCAAGTGGTACACCATCAATTGTACTAAATTCTTTTACACCTATGAGTGTCTTAGTAAAAGTCATGCTCCCCTATATGACGGACAGGAAATGCACAAGGGAGGATTATTATCTCTGGTGCCAGTGGATACAGGCCAACTCTGGGCTTTCCATCTCAGCTTAGGAGAGCCCTGGAGGAAGTTGCTTCTCTCAGCTTCTCAGTGTCTTTTAGGTGTTTCTCCTCAAAATTAGAGAAATAAGTAGTAGTAGTAATTAATAATTAATTATTAATAATGTATTACTATGATGATGTTATGGTGAGAGTCTGGAAGATGTGTTCTTTTCCTGCAGAAATGCCAGGAATAGTTTCTACTTGAATTGTTGGCAAAGTCCAGCTGTGTGGATTGCACAGAAACTCCTTTGCCAAGCATGAGCCAGCTCAGTAGAACCAGGCAGTAGCTTTTCAGGGACCCGCTGCTCTCAGTTACACCTACGGGCACCTTCATAACTTGTAGAGCAACGTGGGAAACTCTGAATTTTGGAGCATACCACACAGACCTGATCTTCCGACCTATCAGCAGCAGGAAATAGTTGCACCTGGTAGCATGTAAGAAAGCTTCAAATGCAGGTGGCTGAGCACCACAAATCGTTTCTCCCTTATCGCAAGATGTGAGAACGTAATACACAAATTGGTTTTAGTGATTTCATTTCTCTCTTCTTTCTGTGTTTAGTCTTCACTTATCCTGAATTCTGTGTTGGATCATTGTATAAAATGGTTCTGAAATATCTACTCTTTGTTTCCAATCAACAAGAGTCCCACAGAGATCATTAAATCGTTACTAATTTCCGTAGTGCAGCAGACTAACACATGTGCAAATTAGGTTTTCAGTCACCCTAGTAACACACTGGAGCCACTTCTGCCTTTCCTGAGAGGATTGGCGAAAGCTAGAGTCCACATCCAAGAAAGAAGCACAAATCTTAAGGCTTTTCTGAGTGTCTCCCATATATATTTTTTCCTTTAGTATTCCAAATCTCTATAGAGTTAATTCAGACTATAACGACAGCTTTGTAAAATAACACACAAGTCAGGGTTAGGGACGTTTACCTTCATCTTCAAATAATAGGAAAGAGAAAAGAATCAAAGCTAAAGAGCTGAAGAGCAGCTGTGTATAATTTCTCAGCTGTTTTGTTATTTATGATTACAGTTCAATGGGAATTTCTAATTAATATCTGCTTGCATATAAAGAAGTAATGAAATCTTTTCATTACTCTACTGAATGTTATATCTGATGTGATTTCTTTGTGAAAGGAAATAATCATACCCTCCAAGACAGAATTTTTGCCGAACCTTTAGCTGTGAGATTAGGATCTTCATTTCAAAACTCACATTGTGCATTCTCATCCCAAAGAACGGTGGCTCTTGTGTGATACTGTCATTGTCCATCATCAATTGGGAGCCAAAAGAAATTAAATCAATAGAAGAAGTTGAAATTCCAGGCTAACCACTGTTACCTTTCAGATCTTCTAAAAGTGCACTTGATACAGTGGTTGCTGAGGCTTCGAAAAGAAACAAGTCCCTCTCTTCCAGTGCAAGAAACTGCACTGCACATTATCTGTGCTTGTGTTTCCTTGGTAGTTGCTGCTTCATCTTTTAGAAAAAAGAAGGCCAGGAAGGTGGGGAAAAAAATCAGAAAAGCCTTCCAGGCCAAAAAGCTTCTCTACTGAGATTTCCCGAGCCTTAGCTAATCCTCTTTCTGAGAGGGTCATGGCAACAAAGGGCTCACAGCACACTTTCAAATTCATGTTTTTTCATCAAACAAGGATATCAGTATTCCAATACAAATGAAATTAATCATTACAATGTTTCCTCCCAAGTTTTAAGAATATAATAAATTTTCTTGAGGTCTTCTGAACAGAACACCTGGAGTATATACTTGAGTTTCTTTTTTTGCCAGGGTCTCACTGATATTTACAGCTGTCCTTAAGTACATGGAGACCCTTTTTCCTATGCTGACTCCAGCCCAATTCAGCTAAGCTTTCATGCATACACATCAGTGCTATATCAGTTTTTATGCTGCAAAATATCAGCATTTCGTATTTAATTACTTCAGTTAATTCAGTGCAAGACACGTGAATCTCAAGCATCACCTCCGTTACTCTGGATGTGCCCTTTAATTCCGTCTTGTATATAGAACATCATTTCACATTAAGAAATCAGAATTGTTGGTGTCACTGTTCAGTAGTACTCAAATATGATATGGAATTCATTCCTTCCTGCCTCCACACTTCATAAGTGCACATATGGACTTCATAAGCACGCAGTGGCTATGGGAAGTCTCCAGATACGCATCACACATTTACCAGTATAAGCATGATCAGTCAGGACACTTCTCAGATAAGTAAATTCATGGTCAGACCAGCAGATCTTCCTTTCTGTTATAGAAACCTTTTGCTTAACCTTTTTTCCAGTAGTTGACAAGTACACCCTTCAGACTGAGTTGCTCAGAAGTTTGTTATGCACAGAAGTAGAAGTGATGATCGATGAAACCTTAGTAGAGGAATTAGACTGTATTTAGCGTGGCTGTTGGAAGGCCAAGGTACAGCTCCTCTCACTTTGTGCCTCTTTACAAAGAGAAGCAGTGTTGTGGGTGGAGAGATCGCCTCTTCAAAAAGGGCATTTTCTAAGCTGCTTCTTGCCATGTTTCAGGGACACTGTGGAGCTGGTACCTTCGTCTGACTATTTTTTGGCAGAAGCGTGTCCAGCAGAGACTGCTATCTATAGGGATGAAAAGAAACCTTTGATGAAATGTTAGGCATTGTTTTCTGTAATCCATGAAGACTCTGACATGGAAGGGACTAAGGGAAAATTCTGTGTTGTGAATTTTCATTCTAGGAACCTCTATGTCAATCTGATCCTCTGTGGAGAACTGTATTGTGTCCAAGGTACCTTCATAACTATCGTGTTGATTGCTAAGTAGTTCAAAAGAGACAAAAGTGTACCAGAATATGCCTAAATTGAAGGTGGAGGCTCTTCTTTAAGGAAGTTTGTCTTGAAAAGCCCTGTGTAACTTGTATATAGTTAGAATTTTTCAACTTTGGAAGCTGAAGAGCCCTTCCCAAGATCAACTGTGCAGCCAGGCTCAGCAGAGCGAAGGTGCCCCCGCTGCCTGGCTGTGCGTGCCCCCTGCCACGGCTGCCCGGCACGCAGGGCTGTCAAATGAAAAGGCAGAAATGAGACAGTTTTTCCTCTCATATTCTCTGTAGGATAATCTCTGCTGATATCTGCCTTTGCACACCAAGGAGATTTTACTGCTTTAATTACAGTGCTGTAATTAAGGAGGTACAACTCTGCCTTGCTAGCAACCCTGTGATTTGCTGAAGCAGCATGTATGTGCCGAATATCACTAGTCAGAGGCAGTTCTCTGACAGCCTATAATTTATCTATGAAACGTTTTATTTTCATACTTGAAAGACCATCCAGAATCTGAGACGGGGGGAGTACATTTTTACATTTTTGTTTCCTTTTTGTAAAGTTTTCCTATTGTTCTATTCATGGATTTGAGTTACAAGTCAAGATGCACCTTAACAACACGGCTCTGGAGCGCGTACTTCATTCGCTCTCAGCGCAAGGGCATTCATTGTTACGTTTTCTGTGAAAGTTTTATTGGTTAAGTTTTCTGGGACTGACACGCTCCAGACCGGGAAGTGTTTCATACTGGGGGTTTCAACAGCATCTAGGTGTTCCCAGTCTCTGAAACCTCTGTCTGTTTCAGAACCAGAGAATTTTTCTTTCTGGCTGAGCAGGGTAGTGAATTATTTAAACAAAGTCAGGCAGCTCCAAAGCAGGGGAGACGCAAAGGGGTGGGAAAAGTGAGCATGTCTTGGTGATCAAGGTGCTGGGATGATATGGAGCCAGATGCAAGAGACTGCCTTATCTAATTTAGGCTTGCCAGTTCAGACTATCCCTTCTCCCAGGTGAGTATTTTCATCACCAAATTTGTGACTATTCTGAGGTGGCTTACTCTTTTATAAACTGTTTCAAATTACTGCAGTTTAATTCCACTGCAGAAAAATGTGTTAAACCTGAATTGTTTTGTGAGAGAGAATTTTTGTCCTTCGGGCAACCTGATGTTTTGTAATTTATTCTGTATTTCTCAGTCCTGTATTAAAAAAGCTTTATCATAAGCTGTTGAGGACTGTAAGGCTGTAGAATATATACTGCTAATCTCATTTGTATTCCTTTCGCTGGCAAGTCAGGTTTGTACAACTGAAATGTGAAACAATGAACAGGGGGTGGCAACTACTGTCTCTGTCTCATGTACGTGTATATCAAGATGTCTGTCTTCAGATATTTCAGGATATTTAATATCTAGTGATAATGTAATTTATTTTTCTCCAAATAATACAGCTGAAAAGTATGTAGCTTTATTTTGCTTGAAGCCATTTTTCATTCAGTATATATTGCTAGGGTTTGGCCATAGTTTCTGCTGCAATGCCAAAGAAGTGTCTTCTGGAGTTCTGTCAATGTTTAGAACCAAAGAGGAAAGATGATTTAGAGGCAACACTGACAAGGAGCTCGTAGCTACACTGAAGTAACCTTTAAAGATGTATGGCATGCAGAGAGTTTTATCTCCTCCCAACAAAAATCACATGTAGTAAAAGATTTTTCCTCAATTATCAAAAAGCCAAACTTGTGCTTTTAGTGTGGTGTGAACTAATTGAGCAGCAGCTTTGTCAGCAGGCTGCATTGTCTCAGATTTGCAAAAGTACCAAAGCTCACTGAGCCGCCAGGTCTGACTGTATTCTCGCTGTGATGGGGAGTTTTGAGGAACACAACTAATCTCTCTTTATTACCTCTTGTTCTAGTGCGCATGATCTCACAAAATGGGATCTGTTCAGTAACTGCTACAGATTACTAAGAACTGGAATTGAACATGGAGCTATGCCAGAACAGGTACAGTAACACCACCTGCACTGCATCATTTGAGGATTCAAAGTTTTGAAGAGTCTAGTCATAGAAAAATTCAAAAGATTAATGCACTGGGATTCAGTTATTTGAATGAGATTTATATTGTGTGTAGTGAGGCCAGGAGGTGAAAAATCTTGGATTCTATGATTCTTGCCTCACCTTTCTCATCTGTAAGGTAAGGAATAACTAATGTTCCTGGCTGTGAAAAGCAATGCAGAAATCATAGAATCACAGAATGGTTTGGGTTGGAAGGAACCTTAAACGTCACCTAGTCCCAACCCCCCTGCCACGGGCAGGGACACCCCCCACCAGCCCAGGCTGCTCCCGTCCAGCCTGGCCTTGGGCACTGCCAGGGATGGGGCACCCACAGCTGCTCGGGGCAGCCTGGGCCAGTGCCTCGCCACCCTCACAGTAAATCATGATGTTTACACTGAAACCCAACAATTGTAAACCTTGGCTGCAATAAGGATTATCGCAAACGAATACTGTGCATTGAAGGTAAGATGGAAGCTTATGAAAACTAGGAAGCAAAAGAATGTTTAGCAGGGATGCTGGCCAGCCTTTCCAGTAGAGTTCTTTTAGTGGACACGTCATGGACTTTGTTTCCTCCTAGTTTGGTTTTAGTTTCTTATGGATACGCACAGGGACCATTTCAGATTTTCCCAGGTCTCCAGTTTAAACTGCAGACTGCCTTCTCCAGTGTTTCAGCACATTTTAAGCTATAATTTGATTTCAATTAGATGCCAGTTGTTAATCTTAACTTCATTTAGGAGAAAAAAAAATCTCATTAAATTCTCTAAAAGTATTTTCTGCAAAGGACTGTATGGAGGGCACATGGCCACACACCATGTGAAAGTCCTGGCTTTAAGCTGTGGGACCTTCTGCGCTCTCTGCAGTTGCTGCTTAATGCTGGAATTGTGCTACCTGGAGGGAAGGGGCCAGCAGATAAAAACTGTCCATGCAGCTACCAGCCATCCTCAGTTTCTGGATTTGACAGGGATATGGCTTCCCAAACACTTCTGTAATATCTTACCAAAAAAGTTCCTAAATCTGAATTCTCCTCAGTATTTCTTTCCCCAGTCCACAAGAAGGAGTTCGCTAAAAGGGAATGGTTTGGTCTTTGAAATTTTAAAGACACCATGGATGCTTTTATGGCACTATTAATATAAGCCTAGTCTTCTCCATGAGAAAATGTGTATTTTCTCCCTTTTTTTTAGCAATTGGGCTACACGTTCATTTGACAATGGAACAACCTTCTAGACTGTTTTACTGGTGAAGTCAGATTTAGAGGTATTTAAAGAGATGCTTTTGAGCTGAGATACGTAGAGGTTGGGTTGTACTTCTGTCATGCTGTGACATCACCTCTGGCTTTACTCTAATGCACAGTCTTCTGTTCTGTTTCCCAGCATTGCACAGTATTTTTTCCACCTGTAGTAGGCTGGTTTCTTATTGCACCAAACTTGACTAAGGAAAAATATATATTCTTGAAACAAAAAAGTACTGCCTAAGAGCTGCTCCTGTTTCTTCTCCCCAAATTGCATTATAAGTTTTACATACACTTTACTGATATGCTTCGATATTTCCAATGTGCTGGGATTCTTTGTGTTCCCTCTGTTACAGATAGTTGTTCAGGCACTGCAGTGTTCCCATTACTCCATTCTCTGGCAGCTGGTGAAAATCACTGAAGGCTCCCCTTCCAAAGTAAGTAGGCATTTGATCATACAGAAGAAGCACAACTTGCCTAAAAACGTTAGACCTGACTCTGTAACTCCACCCACTGTACCATCATTTTGTGTCGTTGTGAAACAGACATAAAATGTTGGTTGTTTGATTTATTCGGTATTTCAGGATCTATTTAACATCATGCCTATGTCTAAATAGGCTATACAAACAGTGGAAGCTTGTCTTTATTAGGATTTTATACTAACTAATTTTTATATTTCTATTGCTGAAGACACTTCATGCACTTCACTGTGAGTACAGCAGTTTGCATGAATGGATAAGTAATGCTGACAATGCTTACCCGATAGTTGTAAGCACTACTGTCGTTCTGTACACCACAGATAGCTTAATATTTATGTGTATTTACCTTGCTTACCTTTTACTTACATCTTTTATATTGCTCAATATAAAGGTAGGGTTACTAGCAGCAACAATTACTAATAAAAAGTAAGTGCACACAAGTGTAGTGCAGTAAGGACAATGTTTTATGTAACTTGTGTGTTACACTTGACTTTTCCAGGACCTTTCCTTAGCTCTTTTCTCAATCAGAGGCCAGCATACTGTCTTTTTAGGGCTTTTTCAAAAGTAATGTGTCAAATTAAAATGGTATGAAAATTGAAGTGGGAACCCCATCAACATGAAAAAGAAAAAGGTGCACATAAAAATGATAAAAATACATTGTAAATTCTTTGAGTTGTTTTGAATACTGACATATATTGACATTTGGAAATAGGTACTAGAAATAAAGAATAACTGGCATTCTTTATTCTAGCTTTCATTCCCATTTTCCCCTTTGAGCTTCTTTCTCTTTAGTGTGCTGGTAGTATATGATACTACATCTTGACTCCTTGTAACTGAGGCAACTGAATACATCCCGTTTCTTTTAAATGAACTCAGAATCTCATCACACCAAAGCATCTGAAGTCCTCCTAGCTAGCAGCATTGTTATCCTTAGGGAGAAATTTCACTTTGACAGGTGCTAAATACCTAAAATAAATCCAGGAGGCCATACATTGCTTCAGCCCTTATGTCCACAGAATCAACACACCAAATCTCATTCTAATGCTTCCCTAGTAAGGAAAACTGGACTGCTCTTTGCCTGTGTAGTGAGAGACTTGGCTATGAGGAACCAAGCCTTAGGGCAGGTACACCTAGAGCACCTGGTCAACTATCCAAGCCTGGTGCTTTCTTCAACACCTTTATTAATTTTTTTCCCATGTGCTCTTGACTGTTGGGTCTTACTGGGTGTCTTACCCACTCCTGAAGATACCCAGCAACTCTGTCCTCCTACTTGCTGGGGTCCTTGAGCAGCAATGCCCGGTCTTGCCCCACTCTGGGTGCAGATGCTGAAGCACAGGGCATTCAGTAAGATTCTTGTCTCCCCTCACAGCATTTCTCCCATTTTTTTTTTTAATACAGTAAGTTGGTGCAGTATAGTATAGATGATGCAGGGTGATAGCTGTCGGCATTGCTGGAAAAAAGTTTCATGGTTTTTTGTATCTAAATAATAGCAAAAGAAACATACTTACCATAAACTACAGCTAGTGAATAACATACGCAGCATCTATCTGCATAGGACCTAGTCAGAAGCTTTGCATTTTGGTGTCACAGTATTAATGTGGGCTGTTCTTTGCAGTATTACCATGGTGGTCCAATTACACTGAAAGAGGAAAAGACTTTCATTTATTCCAGTGACTGTTTTTTTTCTTGCAGACAAGCTTAGTGCAATTGTGTGGCTTTGTCTACTTTTTCAAAATAGGATGCATTTGTATGAGACATTGTTTTATAAGGTGACTGCAGAATAGCCTTGATCTTTCACGTATTTCTAGTACTCTTCTGATTTATATTAGTCATAATGTAGTTCCTAGGAATGGAAAGAACTAGGAAAGCTCCATGGAGAATGACCATTTGAAGTACAAGTCAGTTCTGTTTCTGGAATCCCCAATGAAAATCATAATTACTGTAACCTAGAGAGCTGTTACTAACTTACTGTTTGGGGTTTCACCCCGCCTCCTACAAAAATAATGAGTGTTCTTGCACGCTTAGGTCAAAGGGCACACTGCATTAATGCCCTTTGCTCTTCACGCCTGGCTGGCACCCTCAGCTATGCTCACACAGAAAGCAGAGAAAGAGAAAGCCGCAAACCTGATAAGCTTGCAGCATTTTGTTCGATGTGGTTTTCTCTATCAGACTTTCCATTGTAGTTTATTCACTGTGAAAATAAATCTAATCTGCACTGTATCTGTTGTTTAATCCATTAGGAGATCACTTTGCCCATGGTTGTTTTATAAGCCATGATTTAGGCTTATAAATTAGCAAACATTAAAGGGGATCACTTCTAAAGTGTGATGTATGGGAAAACAAAGGCATCAGCACAAGCATCTCAAAATGAAAAATAGTGTATTTTGCAACCATTTTTAAAATATTCAGGCTTTTACAGGAGCATTTCTGATACAGTATTTTAATATGTAGGTCCATCCAGCTTTCTAGTGTTACTTTGCTGTAGCTGTGATGTCTGAGGACAGAGGGAGGTGATGGTTTGTAGGCTGAAGCGGTGTCTTTAGTAGACCAATGGATATAGCTGTAAAAATGAAAGGCTTTTAGACACACAGGCCTTTCAGGTTTGAAATAAAAGCAGAAAATTACAAAGCAAAATACCAGCTGAGAACAATGGCTCGGTTTCTATTTAGATACAGACCCAGTAAACTGAAAGAAAAGGAAAAGGTTGTTGGTACCTGTAGGGGGGTGGGAGCGGGGGAAGGTGAGGTGGTAAGACAGTTACTGGAAGGGAAGTAGGAACCGGATAGTGGAGGGGAGAAGGAAGATAAAAAGGCTAGTGGGGAGAATACATGTCATAAAACTAATCTTCGTCCTTGTTTTTCTGCATTCCTTAGATTTATGAATTTTGGTTCCCAAGCTCATGTTTAGAAGATGATTTTTTTAGATTTCACTTGAGCATCCAGGCTGAGAGATCAGAGATGCAGGGACTGATTTGTAAGAAAAGTTCATCTGCTGCCAGCTGGGTCATTTGTGTGAGTTCATGCTGGCAAATAGTCGCTGCGCTATTTCATCTAGTTAGGTACCATGTAGGCATTCAGTGCACCAGATATATATACTTTTATATATAGTATATTAATATATTTACACTTATATTAAAAATATGAAATTCTGCGTATAGGAATCAAGGATGTTAATGTTTCTGTGGGAGGAATTACTTAGATTGGTAGTCATGGGCATATATTGGCAAGTTTTACATTTCTTAATCAGGTATGCTCTGCATCCATTAGGTATACATTTTGTTGCAGGGAGTTTGGGGGGGGTTGGTTCTGGTAAGATGTCTTTCAAAGTCTTTGAGTAGAGTTCAAAATTGCTTAATAATTTTGTGTATTGGTTCCTCGAGTAGAGTCATACATGGCAACCAGGGGTATACAACTGGGAACAGGATCTGTTTGGAATGAAGTTATTCTTTTTCTGGTGTTCAGGTGGCTCTTCCAAAAAATACAGCCTCTCTGCTAAGAGGATTGCCCTTGTTTGGAAACTGTCCTGGGCATTATGCCCAAGCCCAGGGCATGTTTATTGCTTTCTGAGAGATACTTTATATTATAGCTGTTGTGTATGTTTTGGATTGTGGCTGACTACACAAAGCTAGGTCTGTTGGTCTACAGGCTTTATATAGGTGGCAGGGAAAAACTGTTTGACTTCTGTGGTTTAAATTGACGTACGGAATTAGACTCTATAACTTGAAAGTTATAAAGTAGGTATGTTTATTGCGTGCAGATGCACGGGGGATCGCTCCTCCACAAGCGTGCATGCCCGAAGTGACGAACCATCTCACATTTATACAATAAAACAAATGAATATTCAATTAATGCCTATACATATTCATTACCTAAACCCCCTTACTCTTGCTTTGTATGTTAATTAGCTTATCAGTCCTTTGCCTGGAATGTGGTGGTCTTGCAGGTTTGTAGGTGATTCATGTCTTTGTGACTATCTGATCTTCTCCAGCAAGAAGACTTAGCACTCCCTTCCTCTAGATAACATTGGAATGTCTCTCATCCTTTTCTCATCCTTTTATAAATAGCCCCGTTATTAGAGGAAGAAGGGTAGGTGTCTCCTCAAAGCTGTGTGACTATGTGACCATACACCACACCCATGACCAGTCACCATACCCACATTCCTTGAGCAGACATATACAATCACAATCGATGTCCATTGTCCCCATTTCACACTATTTCTCCATATCAAAATCAAATTCAGATCAAGTCAGCTCATTGATTTATTAACACCATATGATTAATGTACAGTCAGTGCAACACATCTCCAGGGTAAGTATCAGTGATGTAGCAGGTAAACCAGAGTACTAGACACTTTTATAATGCTAATGAACACCTACAAATTTTCAACTACCCTTCTGTAACTGTTCACAAGTTACTCTGATCACCTCCCCAAGTCACACACACAATTTGGGTACACGCACAGACCGCCACTCTCACAGGAACATGAGGTACAAGCCCATTCCCCTTCCTTTGGCAGCATGAGAGATCCTCTGCATGGATGTGTCTGCTGTCAGACACGTGGGTGCCCCAGCTTCATGGTACCCAGGCCCGTGGAGCACTCCACAGCCACATGCACGCGCTTGAGGGGCGAGTTGCTGTGTGTTGCACCCCATGCTGTGAAACAGAATGAGGGCTTAAAAAGATTGGTCAGGATGAGTTCGGTACAATGCTCTGGGTGATGCTCTGTTTATGTTGAGAAGGGAATGTACTCTGAATAATTAGAAAAGGTTCCACTGGGGATGTTAAAGGAATGTACTCTGTAAAGTACTTTGAATAAGAAAAGGTTCCACTGACAAAGTTAAAGGAATGTACCACTGACAATGTTAATGTACTCTGAATAATCAGAAAAGCTAAGGAGGGCACCTTAAGGAGATAAGGAGACCATGAGTCAGGAAATCGTTGAACAAAAAGTTGAAAGGTTTACTCCACCTAGATCCCACCTATTATGAATGGAATGATTAGGTGTCAAAATCAAATGAATATGTATGTTAAGATGTTGTAACCTCTCAGGAAAACTGTATAAATTACCTAACTTTTCACTGAAAACTTGGGAGCTAGTTTGTCCGGTGCAAACCGGCTAGCTCCCCAGCGTTGCAAGAATTAAATACCTTTGCTGCTTAAAGACAAAATTCGTCTCTGAGCAGTTACTCTGTGCCGTTTTGGCATCAACTGACAGTCCTTCAGGTGGGTGCAGGCAGGGAGAGGGTGCCCTGGGTGCCACCAGCCCTGGGCGGTGGTTGCAGCCTTGAGGTGTCTGACTGGGTTTGACTGCTGCTCTCATCCACCCCGAGGTTCCTCTCCCTGATCACAACTGTTCACGCTACCTTTATACTTTTTATACAAGGTGACTTCTCCTTGTCTCAAGAATTTCTTGGTCATCGCCTGGTTACTGTTTAATCTAGTCATTTTAAGCAAATTAATTGTTAACTTTCCTCTTAGCCTTACCAGTTTTTAGGCAAGCACTCCTCGGAACAGGCAGGTTTGGGTGTTCTGTCACGGGCAGTGTTGCACTCGTTCTCATCATGTCAACAGTTGTTTTTCCAGGCTGTTACCAAGAGGCTGCTCTGCAGATTGCCCCACAGTGTCATATCATTTGTAGATTGCAGTTTTCATCATCGAGCTTAAGGAAGTGAAGTTCCAAAGATATTTTAATAGAAGGGTGATAATTACTTGATTATTTGAATTGGTAAGAAAGTCCAAATTCTCTGCCCAGTAACGAAGATTCCACCAGTTAACTTAAACACAGCACAGAGTTGGGGCTGAGTTACTTTAAAACTCTTTTTCAAGGTAGCCTGTGAGAAAAGGGGCATACTGTGGCCTCATCTTGGTGTCTAAAATCTGAAAGGAAAAAAATATTACTAAAAGGAAGGTAGCAGCAGGTAAGAATGAAATGTGTAAGCCTTGAAATACCCATAGCATAACGCTCTAACCTTTGGTCTTCCTTCTGTACGTGCTCGGGGGGGCTGAGGCCTTTTTTGGTTTTTTGGGGGGAGCGGTCTGTTGTAGCCTGGAGGAAAACTGTTCTTCACATGGAGTTTGAGGATGGTTTCAAAGGTAACTGGTAATTTGTCAGCAAGAGTTCCCCTGTCTGTGTATTTTCGAGAGCCAAGACAGGCTTGACATAGGAGACTTGGGGACTAGATTATACAGTTTCCATCTAGATGTCTTCATGTATCCAATAAACCAGGTGCCTGGGACTGTTGTACGATGCACTGTACATGTACATAATGAAAAGGAAATATTTGCAGAAGAACAGAGTCCAGAATCTTAGAACAGTGTTAAAAAAAAAAAAAAGGCATGACTAGAGCAAACATTCAGAGGCAAGACAAAGGCAAAACAGTTCTGAATGAGCAGCAGCCAGACTAGCCAAATGCATAGCTATTGCAAAGTGATTAGTAGGCAGAGGAATTAGTAGAGAGGATTTAAAGAGGGATTTAAAGAACAACATAGTGACTTGGTGACTTTTCATATTTATATGGCCACAATGAAAGAAAGCACAAAGTGCTGAAAGGAGGAAGAGAGTCACAAGGTGCAAAAGGTCAGATTGTGTTCCACTGTCGAGTTTGAAAGCTAATGGCTCTTGAACATTGTAAAGTTAATCAAAGAGTTGAAGTTGGGAGGAGAAGGAAGTTAATACTGCAAATAGAGGAAAGGCAGTGGGCAAAGAGGAGGAAAAGCATTGGGTCTGGTAGATGAACCTAGCAAAAGCACAGCATTTTTAAATGGCTTCAGTGGGGAAAAACCAGGCTTCAGTTTGAAGCTAGAAAATAACTGGGGCGTTTTAAATAGCAGAATTGTGAACGCAGTTCCATTACAGGTGGTGGCAGAGCCAATGCAAGTCCTTGCTCTTAGTGGCTTATTCTTGTTCCTGCTGTGGACTAGTTAAATTTGAAGATATCACGCTGCACAGTTCAAGAAAGGGTGATTTTTCTCCTGGGTCACTTTAGTGATCCAGTTCGTGGTGTGACCCCATGGTTTTACTCTAGCAACCAAGAGGACAGTGAAATTTTTTCATACCAGTTTTTCTGCTGAAGCCAGCATATCAGGTAATCACACCTCAGGAGCCTTGGCTATGTGCCTAAGGGTGGTAAAAAACTTGAAAATCTAATTCACTTTTTTTCTTCCAGTTTTCTCTTTTGAAAAATATTACCACTCTGTAGTAGTCTGGGGATTTCTCCAAATTTAGAAAAGTTCCAGATGGCTCTGTTGCACTGTTCAGCTGGGCGTTCTTTTGCTGTCTGTAACTTTTCAAAATGGATCTTTGTCGTGCTATCGAGAGGAAAAGAAATCATGTGTACCTACATGTTAGTTATTCTTTGAGAGAAAGAAAAATGGGAGACATACTCATTCACTCTTTAACCTTTATATAGGATTCTTCATAGGTTTTAGTTCCTCTGTTGAATTCATTAACATCTAAATGGAAGATAATTGTGATAGAAAGTAGGAAGTTATTAAAGTGATTGTAATCCTAGCGTTAAATCAGATGCTTATGTAACAGTGAACTGATAAGCCTGGCATCGGTCCTAGGTAAGGTCTTGGACTGGCAGATAGAAACCGTCAGTGCAAGGCTGAAGGGCAAAACGAGCATGGCCAAGAGGTAAGACTGGAAGGAACCAACAAATTTGTGCGGGAGAACACAGGGTTTTTGACTGACAAGGAAACCAGTTGCAATGCCGTTTCCTGTTACACATTAGTACCACATTGCATTTCAGGTCAATGTGTGAATTCAATGTAATTAATATTCAGTAGCTCAAAGCTGATTAGTATATCAGAAGAAAGTTGTAAGTGGGAAATCATCACGCAACGGGATCGCTTCTGATGTATTCCAGGAGAGATCTGTGCTCTGCTAAAAAGCGGTAATTTTTACCAACCGTCAGGGAGGGTAAGTCAAGGCATTTATAATGTGGATGGTATAGAACAACTGGTAAACAAAATACAATTAGGAAAATGAAGAGGCATGTTAAAGCTGCCAAATGGAAGGCTTCTGTCTGGGAACAAGAAGGCTGATCAGTGGAAAGCTGTGACTTAGAGCAGAGCTGTCTTGCAGATCAGGTAATGGCAGGGTGGTGCAGTGGCGCAAGGGGTCCTTGGCTGTATTATCAGAGAAAAAATTATTAGGAATAGGAAGGTGAGGTAGCTCATAGACCTTCGGTGTCCATATCAGAAAACCATTTTCACTGTATTGAGAATTATGAGAGATTAGATATTTGGGGGTGCTTCTGCACACTTGCAGACCTGCCTTCTGTTGTGAACCAGTATGGGAAGAACATATGGACCATGAAAAGGCTTTTCAGTAAACAAAGAATAACAAGATCTTATGATAGAAAGCAATAAGAAAAGCTAAAACTAGAAATGAGACACATGGACTGAACAGCCAGCATAATTAAAAATTGGAATTTTTAGCAAGGAAAACGTTTGTGGTTCACTCTGTAGGTTCTTTAGATGTAGGTTGGGTGTTGATCTGTAGGGCACGCTGCCTTCCACCTGAAACCGGTGGGGGTATCGGGGAGGGAAGTCGACCCGCAGTCTTGGTGTGGATTAGCAGCTCTTGTGATCTTCTTGGCATGAAACCCGTGACAGTGAAAACTGGGAGGGGAAGGGTCTTCCCAGCTGTGGCCACAGGTGCGTGTGGGAGATGGTGCCACCTGCGGGAGCCTGCTGGCGGATGGAGGAGCTGTGGGTGCTGGCACCAGCGCTACGGAGGAGGTGAGGGTGCTGGCACCAGCGGTACAGCGCAGGGCAGAGCCACATGTTCGGGCCACCTGGGTGGTGAGGAGCAGCACGATCCCTGCATCGGTGCTGACGAAGCCTGTCCTTTTCCCAAACCTTGAAGCCGACACAAAGTCCTAGCGATTTCTCATTCTTTTCTTCTGGTGCCTGGTTTATCACTGCTGTAAAACCATGCGCCTACTTCAGCGCGTGCCAGAAAGCCCCGTACAGTTTCCACCTGTTTCTTGGTTGTGGTAGAGGTAGCCCTAGCTCTGCACATAGGAGGGTTCTTTTTCTTCTGTGATTTGCTGTTTCCGTGCCGCTACTTGCTGTGTTCTTATGATTAGGCTCCAGTATCTTAGGTTTCGTTTTGATTTGGGTGTGCTAATGCATTTTGTTATCTGTAAAATATAAGTGCATCAGGGTACAGCATTCATTCCCCTGGGTCAAGGTACGCGGCTTCCCTATTGAACCTGCTGCTTCGGGTACCCACGTTCACAATACACAGCAGTTGTCTCTAGATCAAGCTGATCAAGAAGAGTCATTCATTTATCTTTTTCTACCCTCAAATCCTTTTTCTCCAGATCAACGAACCTCCCTCCTTCATCCATAACTCATCAGAGTTCTGCAATTTGCCTTCAATTTCCCATGTCTGCAGGAATTAGGATAATGTTTTTGTTAAACTCGAGACATTGGCATTTTACTTTTTTGTTCATGTTAATTTATCTGAGTACAGAATTCTTTAGAACCCACCAGTTAGGCTGACCTTGATGTATTAATTTTTTTGTTCTGAAGCATTTATAATTTACATTCAGTATAAAATACAATGTAGCTCAAGAATGTATTGGTTTATTATTTGTTTGGCTACTTTATAGGATTGAATGTATGAAATTACCACCATCTTTTTATTTTGCTTTTTCCTAGTAACCTTTAATTAATATTTATATATTATCCTTTTTTAATATTTATTCTAGGAGGACTTGTTGGTATTGAGGAAAACTGTGAAATCCTTTCTGGCTGTCTGCCAGCAGTGTCTATCAAATGTCAACACTCCAGTCAAAGAACAGGTAAAGGAAATGTCTGTCCCGTGCCTTTAGAAAGGTGTTAATATTAAACTGTAGTAAAACTCAAGGCAACTCTATATTGAACTTAAAGGGAAATCATCAGTGCCTTCTGTCTAAATGAAACTGAACAAACACTCCATAAGAAGAGCTGTAGTAAAAGGACCTCCAAAGCACAGCTAATGTCAGATTCACTTTTGAAATATCAGATTTACCTGGATGGTTAGGCTCATGTTCCGCTACTGTAACTTTGGGCATCTCAGTCACCTGAAGTCATTTAGACACTTGCTGTATTGACACGTGGAAATAGGTACTGTTAGAGGGTGATTGAGACCTCAGATGGGCTGAATCTTTCTCTGGATATTTCTGGATATTTTTTTTTCCCCTGTTATTGACTAATAGGGCCCTAGTCTAGAGTGACTGCTTTCCTGCTGAAGGCAAATGCCTGAAGCCTTGATGTTATTTCATTATTTAGTTACCCAAATAATTCAGTTAAATGTAGCGATGAATACTAATTATTATATCTCTTTCCCATTGTGGCTAATGGGAGAAAATAGAGGCAGTATTTTCATAGAGAAAATATATTTTTTCTCTAGACAGAAAAAAATAGCAGTACAGGTCTGTGCTGCATATTTTCTGGCAGAAAAAAAAAAAGTTACTTCATTTTACAGAAATACTCTGAGTAACACTTAAGAATGTAGTGTCCTGTCACACTGTGCAAAAATTGTCACTTCACAAATAGCTACGTCTCCTTGAGAAATCAGAGTAAAGTATCTAAACAGTGTCTTCATTACAGAGACATAAAGATCTGGAGCATCTTTCAGATTCTCAGCGATATAACCATTCTAGCTCCAGCTGCTGTGCTTCCCTCTCTGGGGAAACTGAAAACCTCAGTGCGTGCATCTCTCTGCGTGTGTATGTGTGTGCACACAGAGGCCAGAAGTATACATGTGGAATACAGCTGCATAATAAGGGATCAGATTTTTTTGTGGTTCAGTGTAGTTATCTTCTGTAGTTATCTTCTCTGGTTTAGATTTTTGGAAAGCCATGCAGGCGTGGAGTGGGAAGCTTCTCTTGTATGTATTTAGAAATTGAAATAAAAGAAACAAAATCAAAGGGCTTGTTGAAATAATTGGCAGTCTCTGAAAAAAACAAACAAAGAGACAGTTTGTTAGCTGAGATTTTATGAATATATGCTGATTTATATCAAGTCTGTTGTCATCTTTTAGTTGTCTACAAATTGCGTTTCTATCAGACCTCCCAAGGTTTTGCAAAGACTGTAACTAACTGGCATGTGGGTTTTGCCTGTGTTTTTTAAAAGACAATACTTCTTAAAAGACAGGGGTTTGGTTTTTTTGAAAAATAGCTCTGCTTGGCATTTACACTGTGTTCTGCAAGTTGATAAATATAAATATTAAAGGCTCAGAGATGTCGCTAGTTTATGTATTTTTAAAAGACTCTGATGTGTCATTGTCTTCCAGCAGATTTAAATTCAGTAATTGTTTTTTAATATTCTGAGTAGTTACTCTTGGCTTATTTTATTAATATTATATGATGTGAAAATATCATCTAGCTTCATGAAAATACCAACCATTCTAGCTTAAGCTAGCACTAATGTCTTTTCTGCATCAACAAATGGTAAATGATCTTTCCCATTACTGCAGTGCTTTTGTTCTTGATACATAGTAACATGTTCTTATTCTCTTACTATTAGTGGCCACAATTATTTTTTTCCATTGGTGATTTAAACTTTTCTTAGAAGCTCCAGTTCACAATTCTGTGGAAGCATTCAAGCTTCAGCTAGACAAAGCCACGACCAACCAGACCCAGAGAACCAAGTGTCCCAGTCAGAGCACGTTGCACTAGAGACTCCAGAGGTCCCTTCCAACTAGCGCTCCTGGGATCTTTTTCATTTTCTTCCTTAAAAAGTATATTTCTGTGAGTGCAGGGCTGCTTCTGAATCCTCTTGTTTTACTGGGGTTTTTTTGAGAATGCTGTGTAAATTGTATTGTCTCCCTACTGTATTTGATTCTTAATTTATACATTCTTTCCAGAGAAGATCAATGCACACATTGAAGGAAAGAAAAGCTTATTAACTATTTATAGAAACAGAACTCAAGCATCTAAAACTTTCCTAGACTAGGAGTGAAACAAATCTCCTCCGACTGGACATACCTACAATATATAGACATACGTATCTGGGTCCGCTGCTGCCTTTATATTGGACAGAAATAAGCACTTTCAGTGCATTATTCATATGCTTTTTTTAGAGCTCTGCATTAGGATGAGCTTGAATTCTGTTGAATATCAAAGGAGTTTAGAGCAGGTGAGATCCATCACTATCTGGAGAATATAGTACCCAAAGAGTGGCATATGTTTCCACAGTGTAAGAAGAACACAGTTTACAAGGATTTGCATTTTGTTCTTGCCTGGGTGTAGCTCATTCAGATTTTATAACGTACTCCAAGAAATAAGTGAGCTGCTATGACGTTCAGCATTCACAAAGATTTCATTTCAGAAGTCTGTAAAGCAGATTGCTCTCACTCACTACTTTTCCTTAGGCTCGGTTCCAAAATACGTTTAAACACACAGTTAACTATCTTTCTGTTCAGCTGTTTGTAGAAAGGGAATATAGGACTGATCTAAAGCATACATTGGTTTTCATGACTGTCAGAGCTATTCTGCAATCCCTCTTCAGCTGAAAACACCTCTGGCTTACCACCTGCCTGGGAGTCATGATTGGCACTGCCATGAGTGAAACTCCGGCAGGCTTGGGGGGAAGAGGCAGCACGTCCAGCATGGACCTCCTTAGGAGTCATTTGTCATGTTCATACTTTGAACCTTCCTCTCTTTTTTAGTTTTCAGAACCTGAGGTTAAAGGTAGAGAAACTAAGATGATTAAGAAGTACTTTCTGGAAGGTGCCCAGGTGCTGAACGTAATGCCAGTGGCTGCAGCTGGCTGACATCTGGGATAAGCCCCTGGGGAAAAAACCAGTGCCACTCTCGTGCGTGAGAGTACACAGATAAGCTCTTGAAAGAAATAAAGTTAGTAATAGCTGCCTTCTTTCTCTGTTCGCAGGTAATGAGGGTATAAAAGTAACGAGCATAAATCACTGAAAATTCTGCCGTTTGGCTTTTATCTGGATTTGAAAGCTGTGCAGAGTTACTTGATCCTTTTTGTCGTGAATAGTTGACGATATTCTGTAAGAATTTATTTGCTCACAGCTGCTTCTCTGTATTTTTGGGATCCGACAGTGACTCAGCTTGGATTTTCCCTTCTAATGTTTGTTTTGGAGGTTTTTTTCTAACTTTTTTTTGCTTTGGTCTGTTTATCAAAAGAGGTGGGTTTTTTGACTACAAAGTTGGCTGCAGTCCTTGAATCAGAGGTAGACTTAGAGTTCTTTTCATGGAGAAGAATTGGAAGCTTAATATGGATCATCCTGGATATGGAAGAGGTAGTAAAGACAGTTCCTTACATAGGAACCAAAGGCATAACATTCTAAATTTAGGGGAAACCCTTATGAATTTTCACAGCACACAAATGGCAAACAGTTAAAGAAGGACATTTAATAATGGTAGGGGATAGGTGGAAATTAGATAAATGGTATTTTATTTTTCACTTAACTTATGCTTCGTACTGCATTCATTCTCTTTCGCCTTTCAGGCTTTCATGCTGCTCTGTGATCTCTTGATGATTTTTAGTCATCAGTTGATGACTGGAGGTCGAGAAGGTCTTCAGCCTTTGGTGTTCAATCCAGATTCGGGCCTCCAGTCAGAACTTCTCAGTTTTGTGATGGACCATGTCTTTATTGACCAAGATGACGAAAACCAGAGCATGGGTATGTTGAGCTTTCTTGTTTTCTACTTAGCTTTTTTTTCATAACAGGCACAGAAGAAAGAAGAAAATAGAATTTCCACTTCATTGTGCTCAAACGTTTTCAGATTTTTTCTTCTTTATTTCTGGGAGGTATGAATATGAAATATTCACTGCTACTTGTGTTAAAGAAGAAGTAGTACTTACAAAGTTCACTTCATAAAAAAAGATGTTTTCAGAAGACATGGGATTGGTCTGTAAATACATGCTATAAATCTGGAATAAAATTATTCTTCCTTTACTGATCTGTATTTTCTTAACATTTATTTCCAAACAGTACAGTCTTAGTCCAGCAGCCAGCTTCATTTAATATAGCTTCAAGGGAAGAAGTACAATGGAACAGTACATAGAAGAGAAATACTTTAGAGTTACTAAATCAGGTTACCGGATCCTGAAGGCAAACCTTACCAGCAAAGCTCTAGGCAAAGAAAGCCTTAAGAAAGTGATGTTACTAGATAAACACCCCTTCTGCTCCTCCTCCAAAATAATCAGATCAAGCTCAGGACATCATTGATTTGGTTGGAGACCAGGAAAGTACTTGGGAAAGTTTTGTGTATGCTTCCCTTGTGTTTTCCTAGGCAGCTGTGCGTGGCCGTGCTTTGAGAGGGGTTTGCAGGGACCCCGACTCTACCTTCGCACAAGGATGACTTGAGATTTTTGGCTTTCGGTCAGGGAGAGGCAGATTTGGTCTGGTTTTAAATAGCTTGGTGCTGCTGGTGTGTGTTATAAATGCCTAAATGCAAGTACAGAGGTATCCCATTTCTGAATCCTAAATAGCTTTGGACAAGAGATGGATTCCCAGATAGTCAAACGACGTGAAAGAGCTGCTGAGTGCACCCTGTAGTGCTCTTTTTAGCACAGTTTCTGAATTTCCGCTGTACTCAGTTACTTCTATGTTAGCATGACACGTAGGTGCTATTTTAGATCTCTAAAGACAGCAATATATAGAACTAAGATCTCAGAGAAGGTATTTTTGCTCTGAAGGCGCTCTCAGTTCTAGCTCCCGGGCGCCTCGGCAGCTAACGTCTTTGTGGAGCATCTCTTTAAGGATTCCTGGGAAGAATACATTTTGAAACACACCTTCACCAGAAATCTGTGTGCAGTTAATCATACTTTGTGAGTTCAGCGTTCAGAATAATACATCAAGAATAGATTTTAGGAGGATCGTGTCTAATTTTTTTTGTTTGCTCTTTAGCAAAATTGCTGTTCTTCAATATCCTGTGATTGGACTGGGAAGACAGCAAAAAGATGGATGAAGGTCTTTGTGTGTAATCTCTATTCCCTCAAGCTGCTCTGACTCCGTGAAGTCAGTCTGACAGTTTGTAGCTTTTGGTATTCGGAACACATCAGTAATGATAAAAAGAAATGAAGGAAAGGTGGGATTGGGGAGGAGACTGGGCTTCAGTTCTGTGGATTAAAACATGCGTGTATATTCACGGTCAGCTCCACTGCTTCTGAGAGATTTCCTGTGATCAAATACGTGACTTAAGTGCTGTGTGGAGACTAGTGAGCAGCAAGAGAGTCTGAGTGACATTGTGTCCTTCCTCCCCCTGCCACAGCTCTGTACTGCTTCAAACTGGTTGGAAGATGCCCTCCAAGAATAAGGCACTAAATACCACAGTATATTCACTTTTATCACAACTGTTTTAACTGATTTAATTTTCTTATCTAACTTGGGGAATATGCTTTTATTACACGATGTGATATTTAACATGTGTGTAGTTGCGTTTTCATGCACAGAGTGGAGTCTTACGTGGGGACTTAATACTGTCGGCACTGATATTCAGTGTTAATGTTTCTTACAATTGAATTTTACTTCTTGTTGTTACTGATGTGCTGAAGCCATCAATTTCATCTCCAGGGCATGCAGCAGAAGTATTGCTGCTTTTAATTTTCCTTATGTTAAATATTTATAGCATAGTTACATTAATGAAGCATCTCCAAATATCCTGTGTTTTAGAAGTCAAGCAAAAAGCATTCAGTAAGTCTTCACTGTGGCCTTTCACAGGGTAAAGAAAATAAGCAGTTCCGTTCCGTGCGGATTATGTTCGCTACCTGCTCAGGACTATAGGTAGCATCCTTGGTCAGTGATGTGTCATAGTTCTGAGCTTCCCTGGATGTCCTAGCGTAGGCAGGACTCAAAAATTATCACCTTTCATTTTAGCTTCTCCTACAACAGTCCTTGCTTTGTTTCAAAGAATTGATTTTTTTCTAAAAGCTACTCCTTGACAATATTGCTTTAGAATATAGCAGTTACTTATAAACATTTTAATGTTCTTGATGCTTTCAGAGGGAGATGAAGAAGATGAAGCTAACAAAATAGAAGCTTTACATAAGAGAAGAAACCTTTTGGCTGCCTTTAGCAAGCTGATAATTTATGACATTGTGGACATGCATGCAGCAGCAGATATCTTCAAACACTATATGAAGGTACAGCTCTTGTATTCTTCCTCACTCTTCCTCACTGAACACGCTGTAGGGCCAGGGCCCCCCCCTTCTCTTCCTTCCAGACCAGTAGTTCAAGGTTGAACACTTCTGAAAGCTTTTTTGCCTTATTTGAGTTTTTGTAATATTTTTTTCCTTTCTAAATTACACTTGCTGCTGAGGAGCCACAAGCCACAAGTCCTGCGCGGCCGGAGTGCCTCGGGACAGGCAGCCCCTGGAGAACCTCCTACTCTGCTCCTCAGCTTCGTGCCTAGAATCCACAATAAACCATTACCTGTTCCATGTCGTATTTCACTAGGGTCTCCCAGTCTTGGTGCTTGACATGAGGAAGCAGGGTTTTCTGTGAGAAAACATTGTTTTCATTTGGAAAGCATTCAAAAAAAGAAAGCTGTACATAGTACTGCTGATGGGTGGGTATGCATTGACTGAACGTCCTGCCAGCTGACACTGCTTCGCATGGCATTTAGGCCCCCTGAAATGCAGGAAGACTTGCTGCTCAGCTACCTCTGCACCCTGTACTGGTGAGTTTACCTGCCAGAAAACAGGCACATCTGCAGTCCTGGCACTGCCACGGTGCGCAGAGCCCCTCAGGCTATGGTGTACCCCACCAGTCCCTCTTCCAGGGGTAAGTCACAGAGATGACAATCAAGGAAGAACTGGGAGAGAGAGTGGGGAGCAGGTCCTTTACTATAGACAGTGGTTGAGTTGTTGATATGAAATATAAAGGATTTACCTGTATCCTCCTCCTCCTCCTCTTGGTTCAGGACACGGTACAGTAGCATCCCCAGCGTGCCCTGGCCACCAGCCAGCTCGCTGCTCAGGGTTAAGTCTTGCTTAGGTTTTTTTTTCCAGAGCAGGAGTTTCCAACTGCAGCTGTCACAGTCAGGCTTAATTTCCTACCCACTGCTCCAGGTTGGCCTCCTCCTGTCCCCAACCCCTCCTTCTCTTGAAACTGGGGGAGAGTCAGAGAAATTGAATATAAATGAGAATACAATCTAGAAGGATCTCGGTACCAAGGAATGCGGGAGCAATATCTTAGAGGGAATGAAAGTAACTGGTTGCAAATGCAGAAATATTGGCAAGGCTGAAAGAATACTGTTTGGAAAAAGATTTTTTTATATTCTCAGCCTGGAAATTTTAATGATTATACAGGCTTTTCTACCCAAGTGGTCAGTACCGTAGACTGTGTCTTTCAACAATTCTTCTATTGTTGCAACCATTCTTCTAACAGAAGGAAAATCAGCAGTTCGTACTGACTAATTCCTTACTCAGCTTTCTGGCTTCAGTGGATTCGTTTCTTGGCCATCTGACTCACCTTGCCTTGTACATGGAGCTTCACACCTGTGTGCTAGTGTCCGTTCACACCTACTTGCTGAAGAGTGCGTTGGTTCAGTGTAATGTGGTTCCTTAGAATTTGCAGTTGTGGGTCACTTCCACCAAATATTTAGGTTGGGGTAGGAAGTACTGTTTTGGTTTTCAACGTACTTGTTATAAAAGATAACAACAAATACAGAAGGTCCTCTCACCTGGCCGCAGGCTACCAATCAGTTTAAATTTTGGTACTGAAACATTGCCTCCCACTCACACGAAAAAACTGGATTTCAGACTAGGTTTCTTGGCAGCTTCTGCCTTTTAAAACAAGAGTTACAAGTAATCTTTCTATCAGGAAAATGTAAGAAATTGTATAAGAGGTTCGATCTAAAGAGTTTTTTAAACACATTTTTTCCTAGTACTACAATGACTATGGAGATATCATTAAGGAAACCCTGAGCAAAACAAGGCAAATTGATAAAATCCAGTGTGCAAAGACACTCATTCTCAGTTTGCAACAGGTAAGAATATTGATTTTTATTAGAAATGCCTCACTGCAAAAAATCCTGGACAGGATTTTCCCTGGTGCCCTTTACAATGAAGCGAAAATACTACAGTTGTGTTCAGACAGAGATTATCTTGCTCCTCAATGCAGGCTGTCGCTGTTCATTTGTCTCCCTGATCTCTGTCTCCTTAAGCCTGCACTGGCAAAGGTTTGGTCAGATTGAAATGGAAGAAAGGGAGAGAAGAGCCTTGAAGGCGATTTGATCCAGCATATTCATAGCCTTTATTTAGTGGTACCTAGTACATGGAGAAGAAGAAGAATTAGGAAGACTTTCTTCTTGTAATTACCTGGAAGTAATGCATTGTCTTTACATTTTATCTAATTACCTATTTATTTTTCAGACTTCAAGCTAATTAGTTTAAGTCTTCCAATATTGCTAAGTATGTTTTTTCCCTGAAAATATTGTGAAATTTCCCTGAAAATATTATGAAAATCATAAATTATTGGCCTGATGATGAAATCCATCGTTGTTCTGCCAACAGCACAAAGTGTGTGCTTCACCAAATACCATGCGGGCCCTTGGAGTACCAGCTATATCCATTACACAGAGAAATGACTTCTATAAATTAGATGTTTTCAAATCAGCTGGGCCTTCCAAAACACGTTCCAGAGTACTAGGGATTTCCTTTGGCAATCTGGAAGCTGAGAGAGTGAAAATTTGAGGAAAAACTGATGTAATTCCAGAAGAATCTGTTGGTGCCAAAGGTAGTTCCTGTGTGTAAAACTCTGAAAGAGGAAGGAGCCAATCGCCATAGCTCAGTCAAATATCATCTATCAAAAGAAAAAATAATTAGATGAGCTATTTGCAAGTGCCTAAGTGGTAGGTAACAGCCAGTATGAATTTGTCAAGGAGAAATCATGTCAAATTAAGCTGCTTTCATTAATTGTATGGTAACAGAGCTTGTGGATATCAGAGAAACAGTAGATTTAATGCAGCTTGATTTAATATTGTCACTGACGCTGTCTCCCTTGATATTCTCATTAGCAAGTTAGGAAAATGGGATCTAAATGGCTATTTAGAAGAGGCTATAGAACTGGCTGGAAAGCTGCTGCCTAGTTCGTTATTGTGCGGAAAGGGCATGATCAAGCAGGCTTCGAAGGCATTTACCCAGTAACGCTGGTCAGATATTCAGTAAGTCTTGAATGGTGGAATAGCAATTTTGCCTCCTGAATTCAAAGAAGATGCTGACCTGAGGAGTGACGTGGGTATTTTAGAAAACAGCGTAGGAACGCAGAACTCTCTTGATGGGTTGGGAGAATAATAGATGCAAATCAGTGAAGATAAGTGCCGAATTCTTCAAGAGTTACTGTCTGCACAAGCACAAGGTGGGGGACAAGTGGCAAACAGCAGTGACACAGAAGACAGCCTGGGAACTGAAACGGATTAGAAGTTGAATATGAGAGAACTCTGTTACTTCTCTGTGCAAAAAGTCATTGTAACACCCACTCTGAGCTATAGCAGGTTAGAGCAAAAGCCTTTCTAAAGAACAGTGTTTTCTAGCTCACAGATTTTAACAATTGAATTACTTTTCTAGCTGTTTAATGAGCTTGTTCAGGAGCAAGGTCCCAATTTGGACAGGACATCTGCCCATGTTAGTGGCATTAAGGAGCTGGCCCGTCGGTTTGCCCTCACTTTTGGCTTGGATCAGATCAAGACAAGAGAGGCTGTGGCCACACTACACAAGTGAGTGGTGGTAAATAAACAAGATTTTTATATTACTTCAGATTAAAACTTTTGCTCAGCATACCTTTTCTAAAGGTACATAATCTTAACAGGTCCTGGAATAATTACATTTTTTTTCTAGTTTATGTGGAAAAATGGTGGGGGGTGTGCACGTATGTATGTAAGAAAGGAAGAAAAACTAGCTGCTACCTAGTTATTTATGGGAATTTATTGCAATGGCCATGTTTATCTCAGGTAAAGCCACAAGTATTACACATATTTGTTTGAACTGTATTTAACAACCGTAGATGGTTCTTTATACCACACCACTGTGGATTCTGTAGGCTTTTATAAAAAGATATTCCAAAAATATTTTGGAAATCTTTTTTTTTAAAGTGGATTGAAGCTTTTTACATAACTGCTGCATAGGAGAGTGTAGAAAGGTGCTGCTATATTTAAATTATGACTTTCCCATCCTATAAAAACGTTAAAATTAATTTAAAGTTTGCTACCTCAGAGACTAAGTCATTAAGACTAAGATTAGCAAAGCATGATCAAAATGCTACGAGACCCTTCCCTGTGCCAGGCAAAAGAGAAGTCAAGACATGCATGTGCCTTTATTGGGTAATGTGAAAGTAAATTGTTTTCTTTAGTCTCAAATCATAATGTAAAGATAAGGCAGAGATGCATGTATTGGTGTACCGGTAAGTAAATTCTCTTGACTCTTGATGCAAAAGCTGTATCTTGTTATATTTTTCATATCATTCTTATTGCAAGCTTCTGCCTTGTGCAGAACCAAGGAGGAGGCAGTTGGCTGTTCCTGCTAAGGCAGCCGCTTTCGGCACCTGCAGAATTTCTTGAATTGTGGTAAATTCCATCTTACCATGTGACTGACAGTATGTTTTCTTTGAGACTGAGTCCTCACCGATCAGGAGGGAACATTTGATTCCCCTTTGTCCAAAAGTAGCTGTTTGCTAGTAATGGGGGGGGGGGGGGGGGGGGGGGAAGTTATCTTGGAATATAAAGCATTTCATCACAGTTCAGATTTTGGGCAACATTTTTTTAATTTTGTTACAAATGTCTGAAAATTTTAATATTTCCTTACTGTAGAGATGGCATAGAGTTTGCCTTCAAGTATCAGAATCAAAAAGGACAAGACTATCCACCTCCTAACCTTGCTTTCCTTGAAGTGCTTAGTGAATTTTCTTCTAAACTCTTGCGACAGGACAAAAAGACTGTGTAAGTAATGCTCCGTGTTCTGCTGTGGGGTTTGCTGGGCTCTGTTCGTCACTGTGGTGTGTGTTTAAGCTCTCTACTTTGAGGTTTTCCCAATCTAACAGGGGCTATAGGAAGTCCCAGTGAGACATTTCACATACATAGTGATTTGTCATTTTATATTTTAAAGTAATAAAAATAAATGAGAAAAGGACAATCAGATCCACTGATGAGGTGACTTTGAGACCTCCCAAAACAATGTTCCTTAAAATTTCCTGTTGGGCACTGAAAATAAAAAAACAATCTCTTTTTTTCAGGCTAGAAGGAAAAAAATAAATTAAATGGTAGCAGTGCAGATTTACAGGCCTGTAAACACTGCCGTAACATCTGTTTCTGTTAGATACTTACATAAAATGAAATGTACATTTGTTGTTTATTTTAATATATTGAGTTAAACTGGGAAATAAAGGTTTGCCAAGGCTCCTGTTACTGGCACAAGAGGATAGAGAAGGAGGCTGAGAGAGGACACTGCTGTGGGTGAGGAGGGAGCAGCGTGGCAGAGACCTGGCAGGCTAGAACAAGCTGCCCGAGTTTGATATGGTGGGTAATTGCTGCAGATGAAATGCTGGAAATTAAATAAATCAGAGGTATTGTTGATAATATCTGAATAAAGAGCAGGAAATACTGCTTTGTGAGTAGCATTTGAACACACTGTCAAGAGGGGCACAGAATTGACAAAGAGAAACCTGCGTTATTAACGGCGAGTTCATACTAAAAACATGCCGTCAGCATCGCTGCAGGGATAACGCTCTGCATTTCTAATAGCTTATGTAGCAAATAGCCAGGATTTGGCCCCAGCACAGAAGCAGTAAGGGAAAAAGGAAGAGGACTCCAGTCAAAACCAGCCGAGCACTACGTGCCCAGTGTAGAACTGAACTCTTTGAATTACTTTATCACCATTTTAAAAATGCAGTTGACAGAAGGTTTATGGTTATAGAAATCTTGCCAGTCAGTTCTCTGACTACAATGAGTGTAAATCTTGCGTATCTACTATAGCTACCTCAGCTGACTCTTCCTGTCAAACTTTTCTGGTTTTCTGTGAAGACTTTTTTTTTAATTGACTTTTCTGTTATTCTTAGCAACTATGAATATTATCTTTCTCTGTGTTGTAAGAAATGCATCTTCCTTAACTTTGTATAATTTTTAATGTACGCACACTTGAACAGATTTAATTTTTTTATTGTATCAATAATTTGCCAATTCAGCAAACACAGTAGAAGAAATAGTTAAATGAGCTTGGGAATTGGATGATTCAGTTAGGCTACTTGGCACTCAATTTTTGAAACTGCTTTTTGTTGTTCTATGCTTCAGTCTGGTCAATCTCTGTCCTATTCTTCAGGACAGGACTTAAGGATAATAGGATTTTATTGCTGTCTTTCTAGCCAAACTGTAGATCCTCCTGCATGTTAGTTTAAGCACCATTAGCCTATTCCTACTTAATTTAGTGAAGCTTATCCTTCCTGTACAGGCATCATCCCTTCCACAAGTTTCTCCAGTGTCTAAAATCTAAAGTTACATCATTCAATTTACAATTTACACGACAGCTTAATTTGACCTGATCCTTTGCATTGAATTCAGTCCTTCAGGTTTTCTTTGCCTTCTGTGTTGCCATTTAAAATTTTTTTCTCAAGGCTTCTCCCATGCGTCAGTGCCCACACACAACCACTGGGCTTTCGCAGCACTGTAGAGGTTGTGGTGGAATCCATTTCTCCTGAACTTACCTGTCTTTATTGTAGTCATCTGCGTCTGAGCTATTTACTTTAGCTGAATTGGAAGATCAGCGAAAAGAATTAGGTCCTTTAGGGCATGATTTGTGTGAGCTGCGCTAGGTGCTGCTTTCAGGTAAGTTCAGACATGCCCTAGATTCCATTGGCGACTACGGAGTGAGTCACGGTAACTTGCTTATCTGTAAAGATATCTTTTGGAGAGACCTGCGTCCCTTCCCTGCAGAGGTCTGCCAGGTTTGCACCATGGGGCAGTGGCTGAGCTGCCCGCAGTGCTTCGCTGCCCACCGTGCCGGGCTGGGCGCTGCAGGGCTGTTGGCCCTTCTCTCCAGCACGACTCCTGCAGTGCGCAGGGACCCCCGTCCTCCCTCCGCAGGGGCTGCCTCTGAGCAGGAAGGTGCGTGACCACCATCTGGTGGAGGAGTCCTGTGTGCAGGAGCAGGTACCGCCCTCCCTGCCCTGCTCTCCTGCCCGGTGGCTGTCCCTAAACCCAGCCATGAGCCCTCAGTCTGGAGGCAGATGTGCTCCAGAATAACCCTGCAGGCCTCCTGCGCATACAGCTGCCTGTCTCCCAGAAGTCCTCCAGCCTGGCTTCCCTACCTCAAAAAAATTCATTATCTACCCGATACATTTGCATATGTCATCTGCCCTTGGTACAAAATGTGGCTCCTGTCGCAGTTCAGCAAACACTGCTCCTCTGCAGCGCTCCTCCTTCCCCTCTGCTTTACTGCTCGGGGGAGAAAAGGGAGACATTTCCAGTTTGGGAATGGAGTGGCAACGTTGGTTTAATTTAGTTTTTCTATCATATTTATGTATTCAGCTTCTCGTTTTACAAGTAACCTCCAGAATTAGTGATAGCCACTTATGGATTTATTCAAATCTATGGATTTAATATAAAACTATGCATTTAAGGTGCCAGACTCTTACACTTGGCAAAAAAAAATTTATACTAGCATGGCTGCAAACACACAAGGCAGATACAGGCAGGGAAATCCCAAGGAAATCATCTAAGACTGTGCAGAAGTGAATTGCCCTGTGGAGGTATTTATTTCCATTTATTTCTCTCAAATAAAGACTGTTAGCTTAGACTGGACAACTGACTATTGGGTGTCTGAAGTCAGAGGAGACAGAGCCTCAGCGTGGTGGTCTTACTTCTAGGAATTCAGAGTTTCTGTCCTTGCTGAAGCTGGTAAGAACTGCCAGTATGAAGCTCCTCTAAAATGCTGAGCAAGAGTTGTCTCAGGTTTGGCATCTGGTCAGTAAAGAACTCCCAAGTGGGGGTGGGGTTCCTTCTGCACCACGTGGGCATAACCCGTGCGCTCTAGTTCTGTAAATACAGACTGGATGCAGAAGAACTTCTTCCTTTCCAAGACCATTCTGCAGGTAGGTTCTCTGAAGTCATGAAGCGCTCAAGTGTTGCACTGCTTGGTACTGTAAAAAAGAGAGAGAATAAACCAAGAGTTTTCCATTCAGTGCAAGGTTTGGGTGTTGCTCAGTATACACGTGAAAAGGATTAGGAGGAACCATTCATCATATTGGATAAAACTGTGGACAGAAACCCTGCAGTTTCTTGAGCAAAGTCACCCCATTCACTGAATCAAACCAAAATCACGTTAAAAATCGGGTATGGTTGTTACCAGGGACTGTGTGCAGTGTGGCTGCTTGTCCTGCTGCCAGAGCTGGGGTGTGCAATAGGTGTGAGCCTGCCAAACAGTGGAAAACTGCATTTCTGTGCAGAATTTGTGGCTTTGACTCCTACTGATGACAACCTGGCAATGTGGTATTAGTGGAAATCGTGATGGAAGGGTGCGGGAAGCAACGCTGATGTACCCTGGGTTCTCTCGCCTGACGCCTGCGTGCTTGGTTCTGCAGCTTGAAACTCAGCAGAGTCACTTCTGTGTGCACTGGCCATATCCATTTGAAAGACTACTTCTAATACCATAATTAAATAATCAATGGAAAGAGAAAACAACTCAGGTGCCCTCCAGACCATACGCAGGAGGGAGGTTGGTTGGTTCCTCCCTGAAGTTAACAAACGTGCGTTTGACTTCTCCGTGGCAGTGGGACAAATCTGCAAATTTCATGTTGAAAAATAACGGCTTGCCTTTGAAGAAACCATTTTTCTTGTTCCAAGGCGCAAAAGGATAACCTACATCCTCACAACAGTGGTTCTAATTCAGTCTTGTCTGTTGACACAGTAGCGTTATATAGAGGGGGTGTCCTCACTGTGCGAAATAGGAAAGGGATTGAAGCCGCGCGTGCTGCGAGTGATGGCAGGCAGCCGCGGAGGAGGGTGCTGGGGGAAGGACGGGTTTCTCCTGCTGATCTGTGAGTAACCTGTGCGTGGTTAACTCTGTTTGTTTTGAGGGAATGACATGTATTCTTACTCAGTCAGAGATACAATGCCCTGTCAGCCCGTTTTTTAAATTAAAATAAGGAGACGCCATGCAGGATTCGTGTTACACCCTCAGCAGTGAGAAGAGGGGTTGCAAGTTCATTGAAAAGGAAACAGTTTGCTGCACCTCTGTACTCATTGTCTTTTGTTTTCAGCCACTCCTACTTAGAGAAGTTTCTGACAGAACAGATGATGGAAAGAAGAGAAGATGTATGGCTGCCGCTGATTTCCTATAGAAACTCGCTAGTCACGGGTGGCGAGGATGACAGAATGTCCGTGAACAGCGGAAGCAGCAGCAGCAAAGCCTCGTCAGTGAGGAATAAGAAAGGACGACCACCGCTCCACAAAAAGAGAGTAGAAGGTTTGTGTGGTTTTAGGTTGTCTTTTTAGGCAGAGGTATTTCTCATTTTGTACAGACATTACAGCTTTCCTTCTTAGGTTTATCCATTCTTACAGTTTATGCTGAAATATGTGATATATTCTTATGTAGAAAAAACATTGCAGTCTGTTTTGCAAATTCCTCTCAGGTTTGAACACGTCTTTATGAGAAATACCATTGTGAGTCCCTGTTCTTGTTTGTCTTCCTGAGATGCACAGATTCAGAACTAGTTAAAAGCTGTTACTGTAGTTGGAAACAGGAGGTGTTGGTGGAGTTATCTGCTCTACACCTTTCTCAGTCACGGACTTGCTGATACAGGGTTTCTGCCTATGCTTCGGTCTGGAGCCACTGTTAATTAACAGGGTGTTTGAGCAAGCCCAAGGCAGAAATTCTGATATGAATCTGTTTTTGCAGGACCACTGCAGAACACAAAGACGACACCTTTTTTTGTTTAAAATGGTATTGATGTCCAGTGTCTGTATTTACTCTTTTTGTGGCTTCAGGCATGTTCATCAGGAATTTGGCTATGAGAGCAAATTTCTTAGAAGATTGCATCTGTTCCTGGTTAATCTGTATGATGTAGTGTGTACTTTTGTGAATATAAATTTACTCTTTCGCTACAGAGTAGGTGTAAGTGAGATCTTTAAACTTCAGGGATTTTTCCAGGGTCAGTATCTATGATAGTAACTCCTCAGTAAGGAATCTAATGCCAATCTGCCTGAACATACAGCAGTTTCCCAAAATATTCTTCAGAAGTTTGTCCGTATGTACTTCTACAGTCAGATCGGTTCTCCACTACAGCTTATGTTGAGCAGTACGTTGCACCAAGTTCTTCAGTTTCTTACAGGCAACCTGGAGTTTATGTAGATAAAATACTGCTTCCTTTCCTCAGACACTGTTTTTCTTCCTTCAGGATGCCATGATCGTCACAGAATTCGGCTGGTTTTTTTCTTTCCTTTTGTTACTGTTTCCATTCTGTTGTATTGTGTTCTACCAATACCCTTTTTTTTCCCTGGGAAGTGTAGTAATGTCTTTGCTTCCCTAAGGCAAGTCTCAGTCTTACGACACAGTTTTTAGGCATTGTTTGCCTTGTGCTCTTGCACATCCTCCTCTTTCAACGAAGGGAGAATTGATTTGCAACACTTCCCATTTCAATGACCTCTTTCTTTGCAACAGCTGTGGTCCTGAATTTTCCACAAACGTAACTCACTTAAAATGACGTAGGCCAAATCCGTGGTGGTTCAGCGACTGAAAGATCTGACTGTACCACAGTTCCCACTGGGAGATGGCCTAGGACTGTGCCAAGGCTCCCTGCGGGTCTGGCGGGGTTCTGACACCTGCCGAGGGTGTGAGGGGGCTCCGTTTGCATTCTACCGACAGTGTCTCATCAGAAGACCCCTCAGTGGTCCAGTTTCACCGTTCACTACTGTCACCCCAAATTCCCCCATTAGTGATCTGTGGCCAGAAAAAGCCTAGTGAACATTCCCTGTCATGGGGTGCTCTTGGGGGTGGGGGGGGGTGGCTGTCCTGTCCTTTGAATGCTACAGATACAGCTCTGGGTCACAGGAGAGCATTCAAGGACATTCATTTTGAAGAACGTTTGTTAGGAAGTGATTTCTTCCTTTCCTCCCTCCTTTCCTCCCTCCTTTCCTAGATCCCTACGCAGACCTTCATTACTCACGAAAGCTTTGCTATACAGCCTCATTATTTAGATCCAGGAAGGATGTTTTAGCTCCTAACAGTGTAACTGCCGTTTCCCCAGTAGATGCCTTCATTGCAGAATTTGATTTTATGATGGTTACCAGCAAGTGCTCTCTAATGATGGCAGCTACACAAGCTCTACGGCCTTTCCTTACGTGGAAGGATATATAATGCAAGCACCAGAAGTCTTGGTTTGCATTTGTATGAGTAAAGGACATTTGATAACCTTATGTTAAAACAAACCCTTAAGAATATAAGCAGTTCAGTAGGTACCACGTGGTTAATTTTTGGGTGCTTCCTGACGTGCGGTAGGCATTGGCGATTGTGATGTGCCCTAAGTACACTTCCTTTTGAATCTTGGCCAAAGGAAAGCCAAGAAAACCTGGAGCCAGGTTGTCTGTATTTTTCATGGGAAGACACAGATTTCTGCACAAACAAGGTCTTACTTTGATGTATCAGTAAGGAGCTCATGAAAGAATCTGATTTGATCCTCAGAGATAAGTGCTTACTGTTGACTCGTCTGTGTAACTTGAGCTAAGAACCAGTCACGGGAAGAAAGTAACTGATGGTCTGTACACAAGCCTTTGTTGGGTTTTTGTCTTTATGTATTTTTATAACTCTTCTGAAAGCTTTAATCTTAATCTGGCGGTACAGTTACAAATCTGGACCTCTCTTTAAATCCTGGTAAGCTTTTTTTTTCCTTTAATTTCCACTCTAAAGGAACCAAAACAAGGGCAAGGTTGCTGCAGAAGCTATCCTAGCATCAAAGAACCATAACTAGTCCCTTGTGGTTCCTTTCTCACCTAAATCCGGCAGATACTGTGCTCAGCAGACTGTCTGCGTTGGAGAACGTTCCCTGTTGCTACTGAAAGTAAATCTGCTCTGTGACATATCTTCACAATGCCTTAAGGAAATCAAACATAAATAAGATCTAAAAAAAAAAAAATAAAATATCCCTAACACAAAAAAGGTTCACAGGTAAATAGGCAACTTTTTAGACAACACTTATGCCCAAAGGGTAACAAAAGGCACAGGAAAAATTAAAAGATCTATTGAGGTCCCCATCTGCTTTCTCACCACACATTTCTTCCTGTTAGTAAATCTGTGATCTTGCCTTCTCCGCTCTTGTCATCTCCCCTGTCTTTCACTCACTCACTCCAGCAACTTCTGTTTTTTTCTGCATGTCTCTTGCCCACGCATTTGTCTGCTCTGTCCCACTCTCCTCAAGTGCCCCCTCTTCCTTCCTCTGGTTTGTTCCCTGCACAACATGAGCGCAGCATCCCACCTAGACCTTCAGTCACCTTCCCATCTCCATTCCGCCCACTGCTCTCAACTCTAAATACGCTACCCGAAGTCACTATTTACAGTTCACACCAGCCAGACCACTTCTCTGATTTAAAATGCCCCCTCAGGTTCTTCCTGAAGTTTCTAAAGATCTGCCCTGACCAGATTTTGGGTTTTATGCTCCTCCCTCAACTTAGTGTTTAACTATATCTCAGTTGCTGTATGCATATGAGATTAAATATTTAGATTGTAAACTCAGCAATTGGGAATTATGTTTGTTATACGTGTGCAAGATACCCAACAATTTAGGTAGTGCTGCAATGCGATATTTATTTGCAATTACTTTAGTTCGTCTGTTAAGTATTTCTAGTTACATCGTTGTTACTGCTGGGAATAGCTGGCAGTAATCCTTCCTTAAAAGAACGCAAAATAAAATTAGAGCTGAAAGATTTATCATTTCAAGCATTTATCCAGTTGATCTCTTAAAGGCATACTTGTTTTAAGAGATTAGTAACTAAACTGTTGAAAATAGAAATTTGGAGAAGGTGCTGCAACCGAAATTAACGGTATCGAAGTGGGTCGGCAGATGGATGGTGCCTGTGACTGACGGGAGGTGTTCACCCCCTGAGCTGGCTGGATAAGTCCTGAAGGCAGGAATACTGTCCCGCACGTTAGCAGAAATGTGTCAGTAATTTTAAATGTTCTTTTTCTAGATGAGAGTCTAGAAGGCTCATGGCTGAACAGGAATGAAAACATACATACTCCAGGGACACTGCAACCGCCACAGCTCACCTCAACTGTCCTGAGAGAGAACACTAGACAAATGGGAGAGCAGATCCAGGAGCACGAGTCGGAGCAGGGATCTGAACAGGATTTTTTACACAAGTAAGTGTTGGAATTTCAGTGTCAAATACAGCGAGCCAGGCAGAGGAGTTGCATATTATTTATACAGATAGTCTTAGTCTGTGGCTCCATGTATTCAGTGTTTATTTGCTAAAACAACTGGAAATGTCTTGGCTATAGCGCAGTAATACTTCAATGATTTTCAGTTCCCAGGAAAAATGCATCGTAATGAAATCATGGTAGAAAGTCCTTATGTTAAAATTATGTCACAGCATAACCATGCAGTTCTGGTTAAATTGTCCTAGCGTTCATGCCCCTAGTTTGGATTGAGCTGTTCCTCTAGAAGTTGTGTTAGATGTTCTCTTTTCTTTCCCTCTGCCCTACGTTATAGTGACACTGTGGTTCTCAGCTGATTTCTTGTAAATTAACTCTTCAATCCAATTCTAGCTGCTGAGCTAGGAATTTCTGTTTCTGGGGTAATGGCCTGCAGGCAATTCACTTTGGCCTTAATTGTATATACTTTTTGTCACTCAACTCCCATTTTACCACCTCCGTTTAGAGGGGAAAATGTTGGTTATTATTGGTCGGTGATTTATTTAAGAATAGAGAGGTGTTCAGAGAATGCTACTCTGTGCTATTTCTCATAATTTGAAGACACAGAATAACATGATCTGGTTTGGTGACTATTTTTATAATTTTATAGCCAAATGTACTGATCTGATTTGTCTGTATAAAAAAGTTGTATTATGTTGGCCAGACGAATCAGGTTTCTACCAGTCTAGTATAGTATAAAATCGCCAGATTATGCCTCTTGGTTTTCCTCCGGCTTTTGCCCATCGTGTTTTTCTTGAGACACGTTCCCCAGCTTCTCAATTCTTCCTGAACGTGTGCTGACCCTGCTCAATCCCAAATTTTACTGCTTCATCCTGCATTCTTTTATCACAGTGTTTTCTAAATAGAAATAATTAATAATGGTCATTTTGCCTGGGAAGTAAAACATTTTCCAGCCTCAAATGACAAGGTTCTCTGTATACCACCATGTTGCACATGTAAGCTCTTGAAGTTTGCCAGTTTGTGACCACAGGTTCTCAAAAAATCTGAGCAACTTCTAACGAAGTGCACTCTTTGGAAAGTGAGACCCGTTCTTCTCCTTCGGCTGCGTGTGTAATGCACGGGCATCAGCAGCACGCCGGGTTGAACCTTGCTGTGATCCGTTAATCGGCGCTCACCGCAAGAGATGTTGCCGCTCAGCTGGCTACGCAGTACCTGTTCTTCTGTGGAGCGGGCGATGCTGCCGTTCCCCTGGATGGGTTCATCCATTAAGGCCACCCGCAGGCAGCGCGAGGCGGCGGGGGGGGGAGCCTGACGTGGGCTTCAGCGTTCCCAGCGCTGTGGCTGGAGGGAAGGGGGGCTGCTGGCGTGTCCGTGGGTGAGCACCAGGGTGTGGGGGTCCTCCCCGCAGGGGCCAGGCTGGCAGGCGGCGCAGCGGGGGGAGCCCGGCTCTCGGTGGCCCCAGCGTGTCTTTTTGCCTTAGTCCCCGTGGGGTCTGGGCTCGTGTCTCTTACTTGCTTTCCTGAGGTCAAGGATTTGCCTCCTGATCTCCTGCCTCCCCAGGCATTGCCACAACTTCTAGGTTATAAGGAAGATGTTGTGGCTCTCAGTTTCTCCTTAATTTTTTTTTACTCTGCAGTAAAACCAAAAAGAAAAGAGCTGAAGCAGAACTTTCTTTCTGACCCTCTCTGGTCTCAGCTGTCGCTGAGCTAAATGGCTGGCTCTGAAGCTGTCACCAGGTACGGGAGGTGGGACGGCTTCCCATCACCGTCTGTACTCCTGAGCACAACGAGCCTTAGGCGGTGGGAGAACTCCCCTTTCTCGGGGGTGGGGGGGGCTGAACCAGGGGTCTCAGCCCGGGCGAACCCCTGCCCCTCCTGTCTCGGGGGATGCTGTGAGCAGGGAGCTGCCAGGCGAGGGCACGCAGCATCGCTCCCTCTCCGTTACGCTCACAGAGCTGGGCTTGGCATCCACGTTCCCAGTGTGAGCTGGCAGTGGAGGGTCCTCAGCCTGGCGTGGCTGCCACGTGCATTCCCTGCAGGCCAGCTCAGGGGAGCTAAAACATAAAGAAAATGCAGAGCAGTCAGTTGCCAGATTAACGGGGTTAATCGTGTCCAGAAGAGTATTTTGTTCTGGGTTGTTTTCACATGGGTTGTCCCAGTTCATTATGTCAATCTTACAGGGTACAAGACTGCATAATAAAATAAAAACTGGTGTTGCTCTCGAAGAGCTGTACTTAGTTTGCTACTATTTCCTTGTGCTGCAACACACAAATCATATCAAATCCATTGCTGTCTACTACTGGATTTAGATGGTATTAAAAGTACAGCCTGTAAGGTATTTACATGTGAATAAGTTACCGGATGCTGAAGTTGATCAGGGTATGCATTTAAAAGCAGTTTGTTTTCTGTGTTGTGTGACATTTTTGTTTTAAAATGTGTGTCAGTTATTAATTTGCATCTATTCTTGCTCATACTTTGCCTGATCTGAGATAGTGCAGTAGGATTTAATAAAATGAGTTCTGGAAGCGCTCACCACTTCAGGTATATGTCACACAAATGAATGACTAATATTAGCATTTTGTGTAGCTGGTTTTATTACAACAATTAATGGATTATTTTTTTGTGCACATGCAGTGAGAGGAGATAAGTTGTGGAGGGGAATCCAGAAGACGTGTGCAATGATGGATGTGATTTAAGTATCTTAATCTGAAGTGTGGCCAGACGCAAAATTTCAGGAGCTAGATGTCTGAAAACAGCCAACTCAAAATTGTTAGTGCTCTCGGTCGTAATGCTGCTTTGTGTTTGTTAGTCCCCAGATGCAGATATCTTGGTTGGGCCAACAGAAGCTAGAAGATTTAAATCGAAAGGACAGGACAGGAATGAACTACATGAAAGGGAGAACTGGTGTAAGGCATGCAGTGTAAGTGTTCAGAGCACCCTGATCTCCAGATCAGAACCATTTTAGATGCCACGTTTTAAATGTTACCTTTTCTGGGTTGTTGCTGGTAATTTCTGTGACATTTTAACTCTTGTTAATGAAGGCAGTGTAACAGCTTTGCAGTGCTGGAATGGTGAACAAGGCAGACATGGCACAATTCCCCGGTATTCTCTCCCAGCCTTCAGCTGTTTCCATTTCAGGACATTTCCTTGATTTGTCTGTTAAGGGATTCCCCGTGAACTCTCCCAAAGTGCTGTCCAGTCTTCCTGCGAACCTGTTCATGCTGCTTTCATCCACATCATCTTTTGCCAAGGTGTCCCACTGAGCAGCTCATGGAGGGAAGGCACGTGGGCGAACACTGAAGTGTTGGGCTGGCCAAGGTGCTACGTGCTCTGCTGCAGATCCAGCCAAGTCTTTCCACACATCTTCCAGGACAGGGGCCGGAGTCTCTAGCGAGATCAACTGTCTTGGCTTCACTGCTGTATTCCCAGGGACTTACCAGTGATCCTGGCAAACAGCATAACTCCTTTTTGGAAAAGGGCAAGCAAACACAGTGAGGTTATTGCCCTTTCCTTGTTAGGGACAAATTTAATTAATGTTTATAATGATACTACATGGGACTTCCTGCTTTAGCCTCTGCCAGTGCTAGGTTTGTTTTTACATAAGATTTTCACTTAGTATTACAGAAAGCATGCTGGCTTTATTCTCAACATAAGGTTTTATGTGAAGGCGTTAAGGGACAGGATTTGTGTGTTCTTTTTAATGACAAAGATCATGGTTGGGAAATTTCCAGGCACTTAAATGACTTTTTCTTTCTCTTTATTTAATCAGACGAGGTCTAATGGAAGATGACGCTGAGCCCATCTTTGAAGATGTAATGATGTCCTCACGAGGTCAGCTAGAGGATATGAACGAAGAATTTGAGGACACAATGGTCATTGATCTGGTCAGTACATCTTACTAATAGCAAGTTTAAAATGGATATAAGATAATTTAAAAGGAACTTGCGAAGCACAAGCAGAATTTTGAGCCTGATTTCCTGTTGCCCGAACATTAAAGAGAGGAAGTGATCCCAATGCTCCCTAGAACCTACAGCTGTGACCTCAGGCCCAGTTGATTTTTTTGCGTAGAAACACACGGAGTGTTGCTTAGCGTGCTTCCTCTCTCCTGTTCTGGACTCGGGCAGCAGCACGTCCTGAAGCACCATCGTGCACCTGGGACTTGTCACCCTGCGAGTCAGGCTGTGATTTCTGGCACATCAGGTACCAGTGCAGCCCCCTTGGGTGAGCGCTGAAGCAGCTGCTGTGACTGACCGCTCAGCCCCAGGCAGGGGGGGGCTTCTGGGGGTGGAGGTGGGACCAGCTCACCCCACCTGATGGAATATTACACCAGGCTGCCTGCTTGACCTCAGGAAGTACAAATGGCCTCTCTGACATCCAGTAACAGTATTTGATCCTGGTTGACATGATGGAGAGTCAGGAAACGGTATCATCTGAAGGTATTCTGAGTGTTGCTGCTGCCCCTGTCGCAGCCATCGCTAACTTCTTTGCTGACACAGCTCTTTGTGCAGCCACGCTGTGGTCAAACTGCTACAGCCAAGTTGTTTCTCTTTTCCTGGTTTGTTTGATATCTGGGGGGGGGGTGGATCGGGGATCCTTCGCCAAGGTCTGGTTAGCTGGTTAGTGATGTGCTGGCACAGCAGAGGGGAGAGCAGGCAGGGGCGGGTGGTTGCTCCCAAACAGGCCATGTCATCAGATGGCAGCCTCAGGTCCTTCCCTGGCAGCGCACGGGCTGCAGGCAGCGGTGCCTTTGTCGAGGTTACAGCCTTACCCGCCCCTCCATTCGGAACGGGAAGAAGGATCAGTTCACATTATACACTTCACCGTTCTTATGCCTTCCTATTTTTCCTCTCACGTCCAAACAATAAGGCATAGGTTACTTTAGGACTGGGCTATAATGTCTTGGAAAGAAAATGTAGGCAATAATTCATTTGCTGCTGCTGAATACTGAGGTTATTACTAGCGTTCAAGTGATCATCAAGTAAGTAAAATCTCTTTCGCTGATAATCCCAGGCAAGGAAACGAAGGCGTTGATCAAGCTGGTGAAGCTCACATTTATGTTTGTAGGGAAGTACAACACAGAGGGTTTGATCCTCAGAAATATTAGGAAATCTTCGGTACCTTTTTTTTCCTAAATCCATTTTTTGACTGTGTCAGAGCTGAAGTTTCACCACAAACTTAAAAGCATAAAGACAGTTAAAAGACAGTTTTTATGCGGTCTGGCCTGTAGTCCTCATACAAGAACATCTTGAAGTCAGCAAGAGCCTCAAGCAAGTCCTTAGCTATGAGCACCAAGTTAAAATTACCTTAGAATCCATCAGCTTTTACCCCATTCCTTAAATAAAACAAGGATTTAAGAAGCACTCTCCTCTGTCAGGGCCTGCATTTGTATCGGAGCTTTTACAAAAGCTGGCGCAAAGCCGCTCCGTGAGGGCAGAGGCGACAGCGTAGGGCCCTCAGCTGCCGCGCCGCGCGCGTCCCTCGCACCCAGGTAACCGATGCGATGCGCTAAACGCCTGACTCCTCTTTTCAGCCACCTTCGAGAAACCGGCGAGAGCGGGCTGAACTGAGGCCAGACTTCTTTGACTCCGCAGCTATCATTGAGGACGATTCAGTAAGGCTTTACCAGTATCGCTTGCTGTTTTATCTGAGGTTCTTTGTGACTGTCATTACACCTAATTAATTGCTGTCTTTTAAATCATTTTTCTAGGGATTTGGAATGCCTATGTTCTGAAGTCTGGTGAAGACATTTTACAATTTGGAACTCTATTGTTTAGAGCTAGAGGCCTATATACTGTGATAGCTTGTATGAAAACCACATTTTTGATGTGATACGGTTTGATTTTTAACCAAATGATTGAGGTCAATCCCTTTTTGTAGTGACAGAAAGAAGAGGAACTTCTTAATGACACAAAGGAATGTTGGCCAATCCAGTCACCTCAGAAGGGCTGACCTGAAAAATCATTTGTATCCCTGTTCTTGACTGTCCTAATACAGATTATTTTTTTTTCCTGGATGAGGAGGAAGTTTTAAATTGTTAAGACAGCTGTCAAAATACACACTGTTCTACATATGTTTTCTGAAAACAACATTGAGTGAAAACAGAACTTTTTAACTTTATTTTTCTGCTGTACAATTTAAAACAGTTTTAACATTTGCCTTTTTATGTTTTAAAAGCTAGCCATTTTTATTAAACCTATGCCTATCAGCCACTGACTAGCAATGATGCTATAAGCAGGTCATTCTGGCTACAGAAAAGTGTTTTTGAACACACTGGATTTGATTAACATTATGGTACGCTTATATCCTCTCATAGGCATTGAGAAGAACACTCTTATAGAAGAGGTTAGAATCTAATGACGTGCATCTCTGCCAAAAAATTTCAGATTCTGATATGATAAACCCAGATTTTATACTCTTGAGAAGATTTATTTTTATTTATAATGGGACATAAAGTAAGAGATGTCCATGAAGCCACTTTTCCAACAGATGCTGTGTAACATTCATTTTATATAGCACATGGGGACACAAAAACAGTAAATTTTCTATTGGTACTTGCTCTGTGCATTTTTAGCAACTTATACCAGCAAATAAAGTATTCTCAGTAAAACACACAAATGGTTCTCAAGTAATCACTTTGCTGTTTTTACTACCTACTTCAAGCCCTGCCAACCCAAGGTACATAAACAGCAACTTTCCTAGTAAAAAAAAACACCACAATTCAAGGGTGGGGGAAAGGAATCACTTTAGCATACTAAAAGCAATTTTAACTGTACCATTAAAAAAAAAGTCTACTTTCCATGCCGTAAATACCCTTTTCCGCTATTTTTGTAAATTAATTTTGCCAGTTAGAAGTACTGTATGTGCTGCATATAAATTTGTGCTTAGATGGTGAAGTTCTTAAGCTTACAATGGAATACAGCTACATTTTCAGTGTTAACTGTGCATACTAAGAGTAATTCTTTGGGGAAAAAAAATATGATTTTTCAAAAAAGTTAAAAACATCAAAAAAAACCAAAAAACCCAAAACATTCTCAGCTAATTCATTGTAATACGAGATTTTTCAGTGTCTTCAATAATTTGGAATTTCATTATGCTTCGATTTTTATGACTCTGCCTAGTAGCTGCTACTTAGTTAAACTGGCCTGATACCAGAGGTGCTGGCCATCCACAACTTGCACTGACTCTACTATCTCTAAGAATCAGCCCCAAAATGTTAATCTTCCTTTCTGCATTCTAATACTAGCATTTGAGATACAAAGCAGATTGACCCACTTGGAGCACAACAGTTTTAGAGGTGGTTTTTTAGCAGCTGCAAAATAATCATGGAGCTTTTTTCTGTTACGAGCTTATTGAAAAAAACCAAAACAACAGTAATGCCCAGTGCTTACTTGCTGGGAGGGAAAAGAATCTAGTTTTAAAAACAAACCAGCCTTTCACTCAGCTGGGGTTTGTTTCCTACAACACGTGCAGTTCTCAGACATGGTTGCCAAAAATGTTTGACTAGGTAATTCAGCCATTCCTCGGACTTCGGTTGGGTAATGTGTCAAACCTGAAGTAGCTGGAACTTTATAAAATAACATTACCTCCCTTCCTCTTCTGTCCACCCCGACAGTCACAGGGGTGGGCAGGAATGGCTGCATTAAATTGTCGTCACAGTAATTCTGTGAGCATAGTAGCATAATAAATGCTGCCTGGTTTGAGTCATAGTCTCAGACAAACCTTGTGCTTCACAGTCCTCTGTGTGGAAAACTGATTCCTAATTTAACATTGTAGAATACTGTATAACAAACATTTATTATCACGGTACCTGCAATGGGTTTCCAGTTCAGTTTGCAGTCAATAGGTTTTTGTATTATGAGTGTCTCCTTGATTGGTTTTGCTAGTAATTCTGTAAATTGTACATTTACAATATGAGGTTTTTTTTTCCTTTTGTACAATTTAAAACTGATGCTTCACCTTTCATTTAATAAACTATTCAAAATCATGAGTATGATGAGCACCCTCTTCACTATAACTTTCTTTTAAATGCTCGTTTGGACCATCACATCTTGTCATCCCATTTATTAGTAGCCAAAGGAAGTTCTAAAAGGTAGTTTTCACGTACTCCAGGCTTCACAACCAGATTCCGTGCAGCTGCCTTACCCGTTCAGCCTCAGAGCCAAGGAAAACCCTGTCTGGTGGGTTTTTTTCTTTTTCTTTTCCCTCCACTGTGGTGTGGTTTTGGTTTTTGGTTGATTTGGGGGGGTTATTGTGAGATCACTGTAAATCTGGTAGGTCATCACACAAGTTGGGAGAGTTGCGTTGTTAAAACTTACGGTTTTTTGAACTGTCACAAAATTTGAGAAAAATTCCACTCTCGTGCCCTGTATGTCTGAAGTGAACTGGACCACGTGGGAAGAAATAGAAGCGGTAAAGGCTCGGACGGTCTGACAGCCAGCTGGGCTACATGGAGTTTTACCGATTCCTGAAATGAAACGGCCTCGTGTTATTCCCATGTCTGAGAGAGAAAGGTGCTGGTTTTGTTCGACCCGTGAATTATTTCATCTCTGTAGTGCTAAAGAAAACTGGCTTACGTATCATCTGGCCCACTTCCTAAAGAAAAATCATCCAAGTCAGAAAAAGTAACAGGATGCAGCAGGTGAGGAACGGGGATAAGATGATTCAAGGTCTGAACTGCACTCTAGGACTACTCCTGAGCCACAGCCCCAGCGCCGCCTCTCCAGCTGCGTGTAAGTTACGCTCAACTCCTGCTGCACTGTGGGACACACAGTAAGTAACTTGTCAGCCTCTAAGTTCTCTCTGTTGAAAGGATTTTATTTTAGATCTATTGTTTCTGCAGGTGACTGGAATTCAAGAGAATCCTGAGTAGTGTGGCCAGAGCAGTTTTCCTCCAGTGCGTTTCCAGAGAGCTGTGCTGGCAGAGCAACCGACTGCTTGGAAATCGAGAGGATATAAAAGCCAAATTCTTGTGCTGGCAAGGGACAGAAGAGAGGATGACATCTATAGAACTAATGAGGTTAGGAAACAATTAAGAAAGGTTGTACTTTTTTCTTTGTGACAATGACAACTGGGTTTCTCATTTGGTGTCTCCTCCTGACCAGGCAGGCTGAAGAAACCACGTGCATATCGCTTACTACAGCTTTTGCCTTTGAACCTGGGACAGCCACCAGCTGCTCTCTCAGGCACAAATTACCTTTGAAAAATCCTCTCAGTCCTTGCAAACTTACAAACTGACTACACCTTTTCTCACAACTTAAGAACTCACTTCATGGCAACAACCCCCAACGCAGTGACATTTCCATTTACCTCCCCCTGTGGTTGCAGCCAGCTCGGTTCCCTGAGGCAGTAGGTACGGGCACCGGCGCAGAGCACGTGTTTCTGCTGAGGTGCAGCCCGGTGCATTCCTACAGACCTTAAACGTGTCTGCAGCCAGGACAGTGCATCTGTCACCTGTATGCGTTGCCTTTAGCCATTACAAAAACCCATGGAGCTGGGACTCGTACTCAAAACGCTCCTTCTGGACCGTGTTTTCAGACGACTTCTAGTTGTTGCCTCTCCTGCCCCCCCAGGTCCAGGCTCCATGGCTGCACTGGCCGCACAGGCCTGGGAGGAGATGCTGCCTGGGAAGCTGCCGTCTCGCCTTCCTTCCCCTTTGGGCACGTGCTTGGGGAGCAAACAGAAGCAGCTGCAGCGTGCAGGTACAGTAGTTCTCCAGCTCATAATACAGTACCATTAATGACTGAGGTTACTTACAGCAGACGAGTCATTACGGGACTTCACGTGCTTGGCAGCTGTTCGCAGTAGTGCTAAGCACGACAGCGGCCGCCACTCGCTGCCTTCTGGGGCTGTAGTTAAAATGCAGCTTCTAATGTGTGGAGCGGGCTCGGGGCCTAGGGCTGATCAGCAACATCTACTGCCATCGTTCTCTGTGAGTCTGGCAAATAAATCACAGAAAAAACGAGGCTGGAAGGGGCCTCTGGAGGTCTCAATCTCGACCCTCTGTTGAGGGAGAAGAGCCCCCCATGCTCAGGAAGGATTTTCATATCCCCCCAGAACTGCCCTTGTTCCAGTTTGGGTACATTGTCTCCCGTCCTTCGAGAGAAGGCTGGCTCCATCTTCTCTGGATGCCTGCACGTGCAGCCTGGAGGTCACCAATCCCAACACGAGACCCAGCGCCGCTGCAGCCAGCACATAGAAGGGGCAGCTCGGGACAGTCTAGCGGAGCAGGTTAGTCTGGGATCAGCAAAGCCTGGATCCCCGTGCCCTGAAATCCAAGCTCGGGATTTTTCCCTTTTTAAGTCTGTGGTGCAGGAAGTGGAGTCAGACGCCAAAGGTGGGCCCCAGGCTGGGCCCGAACCCCCAGGGGTCTGGCTTCTCAGCAGTGAGAGGTCGCGGCAGCTCTGCCTGTGAGCACCTCCGGGGCTGGTGGAATGAAGGAGCCGAAGGAGCCAAGGGAGCACGTGACCTTGCGTCATTGCTAACAGCTCACCCGCAGCAGCCACTGCACACTGTGTTGATTATTAACCCACCAAAAAGGGTTTAAAGAGATAAACCGGTAAGACCCCAAATTAAATGAGATATGTACTAGAATTTATTGATGGTCACTAGCAAAATGAAAATGAAAAGAAATATTCCCATTGCAGAGTAGGCCTGCACTTAAAACAGAGAGTATTTGTGCCACGTCCTCCAGCATGGCCAAGCCCCTCTGCACACTCACAGCGGGATATTAGCATGTTTCTTCCAGGGACTGCTCTGTGTTTTACTGGCCAGCACATCCAGGTCATGGCAGATGCGCAGGCGGGTGGTCGAAGGTTGGATGATATCATCGACAAACCCTGTAAAAAACGAAAAAAAAACAACCCTGAGAAGCCATGAAGAGTTTGCCTCTCAGCCTTCTATGTCTAGGTTGTAACGTAAATTAGCAAATCAAAACACTACTTGGCATAAACAGTTCACAAATTACAAATTAACTTAAGAAAATTTAAAATAGCCTGAAAAGCAAGTATTGCTGTGTCAATAGTTTTTTAATTAGAAACATCTGCTTTTTCAATTTGTGCAAAAGTCAGCAAGCCAAAAACTGTTCAGGAGGAGCTTTACTCACCGCGTACCACACCTGTTACTGCAAAGTTTTTGACATACCACCTCCCTCCATCTACTACTGTTACTCTGATTTAAAGGTTCAGCCGTGACATCCCTTGACTTTGCACGTGCAGGAGTCTCTCCCCCGGCTCAAACAGTGGTAACAGACAGAGGGGGCAATACTGTACCGAGTGGCTGTGGTGGAAGACAGCTTGGCTACATCTTCCTGGCTCTGTGGCACTATTAACAGGACTTAAATGAAGTACAAAACCAATCAACGGAGTAAGCCAGCATAACTGGAAACGGAGAGAGCCGACCCCAGAGTCTACAGAACTGCCTCATAGAGCGCAGCCAATGCTTCAAAGCTAGAAGTAAAATTCAGAAGTAAAAACAGTGGGGAAATTTACTCAGAAGAGCCCTGGGTAACATCACTGAACTGAACTAGCCTCTGTCCCTCTCTAATGGCCACTGGGCTGCATCTTGGACTGTCAAATAGATTGTCAAAGCACCTGTACTTTTAAGGGAAAGGTGGAGTTTTGAGATGCTTTCCAGTATGTACAAAATTAAAAATGGCCTTTTCAGCGCAGACCCTGCCTTTCACCAGTCTCCTTCCATCTGAAGATGTGGTTTGTGTCTAGATGTGTTTTTCTGTCACACGCACAAGCTATGGTTAAGCATTGCCTTTCTGATTCTGGTACAAACGTCTCACCTAAATAACTTACTCGTTCGGAAGAAGTTTACTCAGTAGCTACAAACGTATCTATGTGCAATGGCAAACAAACAGGGGACCCAGCGTGTGAGATTAACCGTACCTCTCATGGCGGCAGGAAAAGGGTTTGCAAACTTATCCACATACTCGGCCTCTGCATCTGCCTCTTTTCCTCTGAAAATGATCTGGACGGCGCCCTGCGAAGACCAAGCCTACAGGTCAGTGACAGTCACTCAGGTGGTACAGAGGAAAGCCGTCTGCCCCACCAGCCCCTGCCCCCACACTGCGTACAGACAGGCGCGCCAGTACGCTGCTTCACAGAAAATGCCAGTTGTCTTTATGGTGCCAGGCCACCTCCGTGGCGCTGCGACGGCACTGATGGCTGCTGCGCACCAGCCTGAGTCAGCCTGCGTTTACCTTTGCTCCCATCACTGCCACCTCCGCGGTAGGCCAGGCATAATTTGCATCTCCTCTTAAATGCTTTGAACTCATCACATCGTAGGCTCCCCCGTAGGCCTGGAACAAAACCCAAGGGATTAATTATTGTGAAGTGCCGTCGCAGCACCAAGAGCCTACATTCCTCTCGCAGCTTTTACTATTCCAAAGACATGCGAGTGGGGCTAAATTGTACCTGAAAGAGACCACGAGTGTCTCCACTTTGCTACAACAATCTCCCAAGACTAGGTGTCTCTTCAGCTAGAAGCACAGAAGAGCAAGGACGGGGACTGTTGGTAACCAAGACCATTGTTGATGGCAGGGGGAGAGGAATGAGTGCGTAGCTGGAACAGCAGAGGCCTCAACCTGCGCCCTGCACATGCACGCAAACAAACCAGCCAGCATGCTTCTGGGCTTCCCTGGCCAGGGAATGCAGCACTCGGCCGCTGCAGTGCTCCACTCTGGTACTGGAAGTGGTCCAGACAGCCGTGATGAACAGACACTGCAGAGCCAGCTGCAGCACAGTCCGTTTCAAGGCATTACTGAAAACTAAGCAAGGCTGCAAGCCCTGGGCACCAAAGGATGGCAACAGTCAGAAGTATAGGGTTGGGAAGAAGGAAAGTTTTCTTTTCGCTGCGATAAGTTTTCAACTTATCAGAAAAACAAGCAAGAGGGGCAAACTAGCAAGGAAAAATTAGACTATAGCAAAAGCATATGGAAGAAGAGAAACCACGTGAGCGTTAAGCCTGCAGACGCAGCAGCAGAACAATAGAGTCGGCACTGGTTTGGGAAAAGGAGACTGAAGTGGCAAGAATTGAGACGGAAGCTCTGGTGTGTGCAAACAGATGGCATGGACCTCAGCAAGACACGCTGGGGGACAGAGGACAAATACTTGACTGAAGGCATTCCAAGGAGAAAGCAGAGAGCAGAAACACGCGATTTCAGAGGAGTGCAGAGACAAAAGGAATGAAGGAACTGAGGTAATAGTCTGAGAATAGAAGACAGGGCCTCTTGTAACCTGACGACGAGGTGTTACCAGATGGGACAAATGGAGACGTGACAACGACAGAAAGCACAAGTGGGACAGATGGACAAAGCTTTGCATAACTAAAATTGCTACTACTGAAGACAGGAACTCTAAAAGAACACCATGGAATCGTGCCAACTTACCTTTCTGGTGATGACAGTAATTTTAGGCACAGTTGCTTCTGCAAAGGCAAACAGTAGCTTTGCACCATGACGTATGATTCCACCATACTCCTGAGCTGTACCTACAAATGACAGATTTTTTTTTCACTCCAGGGAATTCACAAAACCACTTCAGCAATTGTCATCATCCGTTACCGGCAGCAAACTTCACCACCACCAGCGCTATGTTAACGTCCAGGAGAGGGTAATACCAGGCAATGTCCTCCATACAACACCGAGCCACTCTGTGAAAAACCTCTCACCAAAAGCAGCCGATGTTTGCATTTAAGGTCACACAACCAGAACACTCACCAGATGGTACCTTCCTAGGAACAAAACAGTTACATCGTTTTCAAGACTCCAGATCTGACTTGCAGTGAAAAACACAACCTAGATTCACTTCCCCAGAAACCCGCTCTTCCAAACACCTTTTTTTCCAGACCATATGGAAAAGCAGCTTAGCTGCTATACCACAGACCTGTCCTAGCTTTCCTTCAAGCAAGTCCAAGATGATGGACCTTAAAAGACCGAGCATGAATTCCTCTACAGGAGTTCTCACAGCAGGTGCTTTTGGAGCATGCTCATAGCAGCGAACAGGAACATAAGCCATCCCTGTCACAGGGCGTTCAGCACCGTTCCACCCCACCCACAGGCCTAGCTGGCTTCACGCAGCAGCAGCAACTTTATTTCTAGGATTTCTGACCATCAGACCACTGGGCAGAACTCTACAGTTGTTTTCTAGCAGTTTATCCACCTACTGACTTTTGCTTTCAGCACCTGAGATAACCTCTTAGAGTACTTTGGGATCTTTTTAATGGATGACTTCATTTTTTTTAATGTAAGATTTGAAGTAAAAATTCTTTTGTGAGGTTTATTTGGTAGTCTTGTTTGGTGGCTCAACTTTAATGCTTCTCCCCAAGCATAATCTGAGTGTCTAGTAATTTATGCCTATACTTACAAATGTCTCCTCTCAGCTGCCGTTTCACTTTTCACTTATGTATTTCCCTCCAGCCAGTGGGACTTGTCAAGGCCACAGAACCTTTCCAGCAGCAGAAATCAGAACAGCTGTGTCGTCTTATCCCAGAAGCAGTCTGAACGCAGCTGGGACGCTCAACCGAGACCCCGAGCTGGGGGAGCACACAGACCCCGTCATCCAGCCACAGCCTCAGTTTCAATGCACACTTAGAACAAGGTAGCCAAGCACCTGAAATGCTTCAAGCGTAAGATCAGATCATTCAAGTATTATTTGAACTATTCACACTGTCACCCACGGCCAATTAACACAAACTCTTTTCTAGCCATAGATTCAGTCCCAAACCCATGCTAAAGATGCGTTTGGGTCACTAACACTGTGAGATGTTTGGTACATCTGTGTGGGCCCATGTGACAGATTCTTTCTTCTTCTGTACTGCACAGGAGTTGTAGCGATCACCACCCTCAGAGTTACTCAAGCTGAAATTTCTAATGTTCATGTACTGATCTTGCCAAAACTCCTTAAAATACAACAGTTCAGGATCACTCTCGAGCCTCAGGTCTCCCTAGATTTCTCTGCTTTTACTTATCTTCCATTCACCTACTTGCAAACCAACATTCTGTTGTGCATTACTGTGACTACTTTTAATTGGCCACATGGAAGTGAGCAACTGTCCATATCTAGATTCCTACAGTGGCCGCTGGAGTGGCCTGAGCCCCATCAGGCAAGGAGGGTGCATCCTACAGCAGGAGAGAAAGGAGAGAGAGCAAGAGGGAAGAGGAAGGTTCTGTTAAAACACGATTACATTGTATTGAAGTAAGAATGGGAACGGTGACAGTGACGTTTTAATGCTTTGACAGCTGTACAGGCCTCGAGGGAAACCTTGGTTGATACAGCAGTATATTGTTTCATGAACCTTATATATACAACCGTATATATAACCTTATATTCAACTGTATGAAAGACTCAGGATGTTTATTGGTGTAACATTTCTATTCCTCTCACAATCTGTTTTCTAATAGGTCATTTTAACGTTGACTGCTTACAATAGCCTATGCTGAGAAAAAGTCTAATCTCGGGCCTTTCCTTACCGATTTACCTAAAGCTTCTAAATCATGGACATCTTTATCTGAAAAATGCCTTGGAGCATGGCAGAACCTAGACTTTCAAAGATGCAGAGAGCAGGGGTGTGTATAACTGAATCAATGGCAACCAAGGACATTCTTTTTTCCCCCCTGTAGCTTCCTCATTTACACATTTGGGCATTAAGTACAGCAGGTCAGACAGTTTCTGTTGCTGCAGCGAAGCCTGGGTAGCAATGCAGGCCTGTTGGTTCAGTAACTCCGGTGCCGAGCAGGTCTGGCTGGAACACATCTTCACTGTGCCCTCAACTGCCGCTGCTTTGGCCCTCTCCTCAAGCAAGCCCAGTGAAGTTCTGTGACCTCACAACACACTAATAGCATTATTGGGGGCACAGTGAGGCACTTATTTCTTTTTCCTGCAGTTTCTTGCGTATTTCAATATCCTTTTGTGATGACCACTCAGAGTTTCTGTCCCAAAAAAGCAGGATTTAAAAATCTGGCTTGTTTAAAATCTACTACAAGTAAAGGTCTTTTCACAGATTTTTAAGATGGGTCTTTAACACCACCACCACCCTGCAAGGAGCTGAAATGTAATGGCAAGGCATACCTGGCAAAAACCCAGGAACGTCCACAAAAGTAATCAGTGGTATGTTGAAAGCATCACAGAAACGAACAAAGCGGGCTCCTTTCACTGAAGAATTTATGTCTAAGCACCCTAAAATTAAGAAAACAAAGTGTTTACAATTTTTGTGGTCTGCTAATGGCAGTAATTCAAGGCAACTCAAAATCACACTCCATTTTGGCTGTATTGTCTTCTTAAAACAAAACAAGCACTTATCTGCCAGTAATATGGAGTAATGTGCCATGAAGTTTTGCTGGTTTAGAACCAAGATTAGAGTACAAGCTACATTCAACAGGCACTCGTTTTTCTGAGCGCTGTTTGTAGAGACTTTCTATCCCCACAAGTTTAAATATATTCTTGTAATTTAATATATTTTTCTGTAAATTTTCTCTTCATTGATATTTTTCAGATCAGTCATATTGAAAGGCTATAGAGTTCTCCATTAAAAACCAAAAAAACCTCAAAAAAATCCATTAAATGGCCCACTATGAGAAATACAAGCATTTCTGGTAAACATGCTGCAAAGTATTTCTCTTCTGGTTTAGTGCCATTTAGAATTATGTGTTATTATATTAAACTGAAACACATTTTGTATAAAAGCATCTGTGGAATGTTAAAATCAAGAATATTAGAAGACTAAAGTAATATGAAAGCCTGCTAATACCTTGATAATCATATCTTGTAAAGATTACAAAAGAATAAAACATCATACTGGGTCATCTGTTTTTCCCAAACAAAAAGGCACAAATATTAAAAACAAGGAGCAAACCAGAAAGTTCTGATCAGTGGAAGTCACTTCAGAAATTACCTAGGTAAGGAGAGAAAGCGAAATCCCTCGACAGTTCAAAAAGGTGATCTTGGCTGTAGCTACATGTTGTACCTCCACACCCAAATGCTCCGAGTTCAAGAGCCCCACCTGTGTATGTCTGGAAGCTCTGCACTGCTCTAGCTATAGCAAGCTGACAAAAACCTCACCCTACGGAAGAGTTTTAGGCATTTGAATGCTGTGGACGTAAGTCTGCAGTTCCCGTATTATGCTTAATCCAGTTAATCACAGGCTGCTGCCAACTAAGTGGTAGTCTTCCACCCACCCCCCTCATGTGCGCCTACCGCTCCGCTTGTGCTGGATACAGTGGTCATTGATCTCCCTGCGAGCAAGACCACCTTGCTGATCCACTAAAGAAACAAACTGTTTTTCAGTTTCACAACTCACAGCTGCATTACAATGAGATTCAAGACAAAGGAAGCAGTAGAAAAACCAGCGCGAATGAGCGGAGGGACCGTGCAAAACAAAAACAGCCTCACAGCCTTACACAGCATGCAAAAACCAGATGTAACAGAGAGGAGACAGTGTTGACAAGTTTCACACTGGACTCGTACAGCCAACTCTAACCTGATGCTACTTTGGGTTGGTTGCCCACTATCCCGACAGTTCGGCCATTCATCCTGGCAAATCCAACAACAATGTTTCTGGCATAGGAAGGCATGATCTCGAAGAATTCCCTCTCATCAGCAATCTGCAAGGGTGAGAGTTGGGCAGAGCCCATATGAGGACAGACAGACATATGTGTATTTATATACACAGGCAAACACACCATCAGTTGTGTTAGTATCAGAACTTTTAAAACATTTTGCAATTTAAACAAAAAAAAAAACACACACAAAAAAAAACCCAGGAAAGAGACCATTCCATCTTCTTTGCAGCCTTCATGCCAGGTATTAACTAGTGCTGCACTTATTATCAAAACTGCCACTTAGGCAATCTATCAGAGAACATCTTTATGACATATTTATTCCTCCATAGTGAGCCTTTTTTCCTAGCTTGTAACATTAAAACTTCAAATCAGATGTTAAGAACTCCCTTCTCGCAACTTAATTATTGGCAGACTACATTTTTAAAGAACAATTTCCAGTGATAAAAAGCAAATAGTACTCCACAGAGCTCAGAAACTCTCCAAGACACGTTTAATAAATACTCTTTCTCTTTGCACGTTCAGAGCACTTCATTAACAGAGGCCAGGAGAGCTGGCTCTGCTGTGTCCATCTCCCCCGGCCACCAGCAGTGCACACAGTAGAGAACGGACAAACTTTTATCTGCAGCAGAGGAATGCACGCACTACGTCAAACATGTCTGTCTGGAACCACAACTCCTCGGTAGCTGCACTTCTCCCTGGGGTTGAAGTTCCAGCATGTGTTCTGCAAAGTGACATCCGCTGGTGTATAAAGCGGTATCAAAATTCACATGTTCAAAAGAGATCATAATTACACATGGAGCAGTAGCGACACCTATACATGGCTGCCTAGTGTTTCCTACTAGAATTCCATGTTTTCAGCCCTTTATGAGAACTTTGCCTATACAGACTGCAATTTGCCAGCCATTTCTGGGACTGTGGCACAATGAGAAATTGTGAAAAATTTATTATTAAAGTAGTTTTATTTCCTTCCTTCATGCTTCTCTAAGTCTGTGAGACTTCAGGGTTTTTTTCCTAGTTCAGATTTTTTTTAAAATGCCAGCTTTTAGAACAGGTAGTGCTGAAATTCAGAATGGAAGAATCCAGAGAATAAAAACAGCCTGAGCTTGCTTTCTCCACTGAAGTTAGTCTAAATGCAGCCAGCTGCAAAGCGCAACGTGTTAGCTGAATGAGCGTGTGGGGATAGACAGTCAAATAAAACAGCAGAAGGGAGAAGTTTGTAAAGGTCCTACAAACACAGCTGAACTCCCCCCACACATATGTGCTGCCCGCTGTGAAATGGAGTTACTCCTAGCTTCGGCATCCACCTAAGAACCCCGGGTCGTCTGCCATTCCACATCCCTGTGATAGAAGCAGCAGCTGGAAATTTTAATACTCAAAATTCAGACTCTCAGGCTGCTCTACAGGGGGCTGTAGCAGTTTCATGTGATAAAACTTCTTTTACAGCCATGTTCTCTGCCCAAGCATTTATAATGTATTCAGTTGTTAAAACTGGAAAAGTGAAGCACTCAATGTTAGGCAAGAGGATTACCAGCATTGCCTAGGCTGCTTTAATAAAACCTCCATCATTTATAAATTGCAATACTGGCTTTCAGGTTCTTTTTTTTTTAAATAGTAAGATGTTTCCTTCCCTGCCACCCTGCCAGGAGATCTGCCTCAATGAAACTTCTAACATCGGACTTTCCAAGCTTCTGAGTCCTTGACTTGTGATTTAAAAAAAAAACAAAAAAAAAACCTCCTGTACTGTCTGTGTATGTTATTGTCTCTTAGAATAAACAGGGAAGGGTAAACCTTTGGATGCAGCCTATGTAGTTTATTACCTCTTATAAAAAAGTGACCAAATTGAAGACAGTAATAACAAGGTGTGGGTCAGGGGGCAAGTGAGAGAACTCAAGGCAGGAGAGGATTTCAACCCCTGAGAGAAAACTGACAGACAGCATCTTCCAGCTGTAGTTACACATGCAGCATATGAAGATGCATCCTGAAAACAAATCTTAGAATTCCTTTCATATGCTAAAATCTTTTTTTCTGCAGTTTTTGTGGCCCCTTCATTCACAGCTACTACACAGGTAAAAACGGTAACTTGTGAAGACTGAAAAAAACTTACCCTTGGTGCCATTCTATTGGTTTCTTTCAATTACTTAAGACACAGAATATAATATATCCACATTAATTGCAACAACGCTCACACCAGCAGACTTACAGAGTGTATGATGTCCAGCATATCGTAGGCTTTAGTAGATTCAGTTGGGACAACCGTGTCCAGCTCAGGAACCAAACGGTCACTGCAGAAAATAAGTAAGTATGAACAATAGTTACTGATCAGATGAACACCAAGACCAAAAAAAAGAGTTGCACCTCTCAGACACTTCATGGAAATGCTTCTCAAATACGGGGAGAAGGAACAGTCCTCTTCGTCTCAGCCAGTTGTGCCTCAGGCACTGAGCCCTGTGCAGCAGGAAGACTAAAGCCCAACTGATCTCGTCCTGAAGGAGACAACTCCTCGACAGGCACCTGTGCTTAGGAAACCATCTCCTGGAAATACATTTTCTCCTCTTTGACTGAAAGAGCCCAACATCAGGCACAGGGGATAGTGGGGGAGGTGAGAGAGCATGCTGCACAGGGCGCTGAGGCCACGGGGGCACAGCTCAGCCGTGGCTGGAAGGACTGGGTAGAACAAGCATCAAGGCGGCAAAAGCAAAGAGCCTGCTTGGCCGGCGGCTCCGGTCCTCGCAGCTGGACGGGCAACACAATTTCTCCCAACAGCAAAGTTTCCTGTCACATACCTGATGGACCGTGCAGACAAAGCTGAGGAGCTGCACATTTACAGCTCTGATCCCTTCCTTGCCCACATTGTGCATCTGTGAATTTGAACACACTTGGCCACAGGAAAACTCTCCATGCTTACTTCCCCTGTCACCCAACAAGCGGAGACTCATGGGTGGGGAAGCACATCTCTCTCGCTCCTTCAGTTTAACGGCTGTGTTTGAAGCGTCTTTATTGTTACTCTGCTTAACAGTGACGCATTCGTGTGGCGCTTTACTTTTAACAGAAATGCTGCCTCCCTGTTAGCAGCTGACACTACCAGTTACCTCCGTCTTTGATCATATTAGTTTCATTAAGGACCTACGAGTGTTAGCCATGCACTGGGCCTTTGGATTAATTCAGTCCCCCGGGGGGGGGGCAGGGTGTGCGTGTCAATTTTTGGCAGTCAACACTGAGAAGAATTCAGGGAGTTTACAATTGTGCTATTCCATAAAAAAAATGATCTGTATTTGTTATGAATGGTGTTTCTGTGGAGTTGTTACTGAATTACTATTTTAACAATGCCGTGATTTAGTGCACTTAAAACAAGACAGCACAAGGTTCTAGACACCCAATTTAAAACCAAAGTGATCTGCAGTTTGTCAAAATCAAGACAAAAACTAATAATGCAAGGCCCACAGCTGTCTCTGTGCTCCCTCACATACACAGGACCAGAGAGGCACAACTCCCTGCCGAGAGGGTAAGAGATACATCTATTAATAGAATAAAACTAACAGCAACACCTCCAAGTATTTTTTCCACATGATTAAGAGTATCGCATGTAAGTATTTTCATAAAATGATAAAATGAAACCTTAATCTGATAAAAGCAACCACTTTTAGCATACTAAAACCCCAAGCTACAGAAGATTCTAAAACTTTTTCTTGTCCATAAAGTAAATGTGAATGTGCTCTTAAGTTCTGGCCACTGCCTGTGGTACTCCAAAGGACAGGGGAAGTGGAAAAACGAAATTACTGCTTGCATAAATTCTGTGCTGTACAGTACTGAGGGAAATTACAACAGCATTAAAATAAATAACCATCATCCAAACGAAGACATTACGCAGGATACCACAGGTTGGAAAATCTCCTTCAAATCATCACAGATAAAGGACAACGGAGCTTGCCAGTCAAGTCACTGGACTTAAGAGGCTGAGAACTGTGTTTCTTACAGATCCCACTTTTCAGGAAGGAACTGCTGCTCATCATCAAAGCAGTCACATCTGAAGCTTGCCACAGTTTGAGACACTCTCACCCAGATCGATGCTGGGTTTTGTTCAATACAGAAGTGAAACTGTACTCTGTTACCCACAATTGATAACAACCTCCTCCAGGAACTTGTACAAACACTTAAGGCTTTCGAGGAAACAGAATTTGTTTATAGGCAAAGACTATAAAGGTAAACACAAAGGTGAAATCACACCTTACACTATACCAAATGCAACGAACAAGACACCTGTCAAAGGCAGGGGACATAGTCACCATCAGACAACTTGGAACTATAAGGAACCTTCTAACTCCAGAACGCAGGTCACTGACACAAAACTCAAACCGACAGAAGTTTCAGCAACCAAGACTGACATTTTTCAACACCACAAAGAACCCACCTACCCAGAGAAAACAAACAAAACAAAACCACCCCACCAAATTCTGGACTTAACAGTGAATACAAAAGTATATTCTATTTAATTTGCATTATTCGTGGTGAATTTTGGTGGTGTGAAAATGAGTAAGAACAAAATTAGAGGAATGGGCTTTGACTGGAGCAGCGGTAAGGATCAACCACATCAATCCAAAGCAAAAGGAGTATTAGGTGTCAATATGTCCAGGTGAAATAATACCAATGTAAGCGTTAAGACCACAAATGGGAGGAATACTGGAGACACTGCTATAAAAACAGGCAAATTTAACAAATAATCAGTCTTCATGTGTATAAAGACTACTAAATTGAAGTTATTAGTACAATTAGTGCATTTATTATACCGTGATCCTCTAATAATGTATCTGGTGCCACGTAAAAGATTTATCTCCCTTAAAAAAATAAAGAACTAATTTCTTATATAAAGTAGCTACAACGTAACCGACAGCTTCTCACAAGAATATAAGCTATGATAAAATACATTGATTAAAAAAAAATGTTGCCTCTGTAATGACATTAAAACACCCCTATCAAGTCTATAGAGGGTGATTATCCCAGTACAATTTTTGAATGCTTAGAAAGAACATGGTAACTTCAGAGATAATCCAGAAAATTTAGCAAATAATGCAAGAGATTTGCTTTGGTTTGTCACTATCAAACCAGAACAGTCTTCCAGTTTATTTAATAAACTCCTAAAGACCAACATCTTGGAAAAATTTAGGACCAGCAACTAACCGACCTGTCTGACCATTCTCTAAAAGCAGCTAGCAAATTTATTTCTCTAATAGTAAACAATGTATTTCAGGTACCAGAGCAGTGATTTGTGAAATCCATCCAAATAAACCTCCTCACACCAATTGTTCCAAAGACATTGCAAAGCACAGTGAAGCATGAAGAGATAACCTCCCCATGGTAAAATCTTCATGTGTGTAAGAACCACGAGACACACATCACGCACATCTACAGAACCGAAAGGAACACATTCAGGCTGCTCCCATACAGGAGAGGGCGACAACCCCTTATGGGTTCCCTACAGAAAGGGCTGAGCTGGGGCTGCAGCGGGACCTCAGGTCAAAATGCTTCCACTCCCTTGACATTCTCTGTCTTTAACACTACTAGCACGGCTGTCTACTCAAACCGTCCCGTGCTGGCACTCTGGCTGTCCCTCCAGCTCCTGGAAAAGTTCTCTGATCAAAGTCCAGACAGTTGCTGGTTTTCCCCTCCTGAAGTGAGTGAGCCCTTCCCTTGTCATGCTGCCAGCTACACGGCGCGCCTGAGAGACAAGTGCCAAGCCATGCAGCTTTCTGCCTCCTTGGCTTCCTTGGTGCTGGCTTCCTTGGTGCTGCCCCACCTCTACCCTTAGCACACAGAACTTACCCAACAGAGATGTAACTGACAAAGAAGGGCAAGTTCTCCCCACTCGTGTTCACTGTGCTATTCTGCCTCACTTGTCTCAAGAGACTGTGACAGCCCATCTGTACAGAGATTACTTCTCCCCATATTCTGTACACAGCCTGCGTAACTTTTCTTTCAGAAAATAAAAAACCCGAGATCTAACAGTGAGCATGTATGTATGTACACATGCATGTTGAAACACTTTGCATATTTACACACCACAATGCAGAATTACCAGCCAAGATCCCAGGCACAAAACACTTCTCTCTCATGCTCCTCGAGTCAGATAAGCCATGAAATTTGGTGGTCAGAGACCACAGATCACAGCCAGTCTCCTCTTACCTGGGATCATGGCATTCACAGACTGGTGCTGGATCACGGTTGCTAAGAGGTAAATAATTAAAGAACTCTCGGAGGTTAAGTAAAGCATCTATATCATTCTCAAAGGCTCTGTGCGCAACTCCTGGAAAGAAACAGTTAAGCAGTTATTGAAATTATTTTAATTTTGCAGCTTTTCATTTTCAAGTATGTACCCATAAAGATACAGAGAAGTAACAGCAAGAGTTTTTAAACCTGAGCTATTAACCATCAGGAGTTTTAAGCCACCAAATCTGACCAGCTAAAAACATCTAGAAAATGTGTGGCTGTATCAGACTTCCTCCTTAACAGGCCTGGATTATTGATCTCATATTTAAAATAACATAAAGGGGTTTATCAGCTATCACAGACCTAGAGCTGGATCCCAATCTTCTGCAATTCAATCAAGGTTACTGTGCCGCACTCAAGCTTTGGACTACAAGTTCTTTTATAAAGGCTGGTGCTGAGCAGTGTCTCTAGTTGTGGTTTTGGTTCGTCACCAGTTCCGTTCACATACCATTTGAGATCCCACAGTCATTTCAAGCCTCAAGAAGATTCATGAGTCACCAAGTTTTCCCAGATGGGGTGGGGGGGGGAACCCACAACAGCGCTTCATCTCACATTGTCACTCGGTTTATAGTTAAGAAGTTCAGTCAATCATGTTAGTAAGCAAACAAGGGGTTGTTAACGAATATTTCAACCCACGTAAATGTCTGGACAACAAACAAAAAAACCCACACCACCCCAAGCCTGCTTTGCTAAGCCCTGCCCTCTGTCAATCTTCCCACTTCTAGAATCTTTTGTGGATTTGCTACTTTCTCTTCCAAATCCCAGAACTCTGCCACACTCCCATTTCCCCTATTTTGTTTTCCATTACTAAAAAGGACCGGCAAGAGAGCCCCTACACAGGGTAAAATCATCTGCTTAAGTAGTTTTATCACTTCGACTGAAGTGACGCTTGAGTACAAAACTGCATTAGACAATCAGCTGTTTAGCCAGAACAACTATGTCATTTACTTTAAAGAACAATTAGTATGTTAAGTGAACTACCCAGCTCTCACCGGATACAGTAGTGTGTGTCTTTGCACCCCCAAGCTGCTCTTGGGTGACATCTTCATTGGTAACAGACTTAACTACGTCCGGGCCAGTGATGAATAGATAGGATGTATCCTGGGGGAGGGAAAAAAGCAAAACCACACAGTAAATGCTACAACCAAGCTGCAAAAGCTCCTAAGGGGAAGTCACAGCCTCTAGACACTTTCCCCAAAATAAGAATACAGTAGAACATAGGGGAAAATTTCTTAAAATTCCTTAACGTATTAAATTAAAAATCCCTCAAAAATGCAATTGCATCGAAAATACAATTATCCACAAGTTACTGGGGAAGTTTCTCTTGATTTTTCATAAAATCAGCTTAATCCATCTGAAAAAAACATCCTTCATGCAGGGTCAGTTTGCACCCTCACCTTCACCATGAATGTGAAATCGGTCAAAGCAGGCGAATACACAGCTCCACCAGCACAAGGACCCATAATGAGGGAGATCTGTGGAACTACCCCAGAACACAGAACGTTTCTCTGCAATAGAAAAGACGTCTCGTTTTACCAAAAAAAGTGCATCTTTCGGTCTGAATTCTTGCAGAATCTGTGCAGGCAATCACAAACAGGAGAGGACAGCTTATTTTATTTACTGGGAGATAAATAAGTATCTGTTGAGAATGTCTTGGTGCAAATAGAACCAAAATAATTTTGTTGCTTCCATTTTGCTTCTTTCTGTTCCCATGCATTCGGTTTCATATACCACGCAATGATGGCAAAGGAAGCGGGAATGCGTGACCTCAACAGATGCTGCAGGGGCAAAAACTTCACTGAGCCTGGAGTGCCGGGAAGTGTACGTAGCTGAAACTTGAACATACAGGTACGTTTATCGCTCAGAGGCAGCAGTAAGCTTTACTAACAAATTGTGTCAAAGATTCTTTTAAAATCAGATTCCTGCATCAGCTTGAGTTTTACACAAGGGTGAATTACTGCTGTCCACCAACATGGATGGCATGGTGTCCAAAAAAAAATGTTTACATTGCTCATTGCTCAACTGGATTACAACCAATTTCTGTAACTTCAATGTATCATCCCAGATTGCGCTGATCCAAAAGACTGTTTGCTCTAACTAACTTGTTATCCCACATGCTCACATTCCTACTGAAAGCACAATCACGTTTATGTTCTGTGCGCTTACTTTAAAGCAATGTGTTTCGTTAGGCATATAAAATAACGTCATTCCTGTGAAAAAAAACAATCAGTAGCACATCTAGAAGAAACAGTTCTTGCATTACCCACAAAAATACTGTAGAAACGTGAACCTTTCACCCGTTCAGTAAGTACTGGACATCCCCAAACGGTAACATTTGTACTGCATACTATTCTTTGAACAGAAACATCTGACTTGCATCTTTTTTTTCTCACCTCCCACCCAGAAAAAAAAAAAAAACCAAAACCCCCATTTTTTCCCCCCACCTTGACAACACAGGCACTTGGTCCTTCTGATCTGAGTTTCTCAAGTTTTCTTCAAGTGCATAGTGTCTGAGTTAGTTTAAGTCCCTCTTTCTGCAGTGGAATTCTTTCTTTCACCTTTTATCAGCCCTATTGAAAACAAATCTGCTGTGTGAAATTCCTAACATGTCTGTATTTCAGAGACGCGGGGACAGCTGGTGGTGGATCACAACCATCAGTCACCTCACAAAACACTCTCTGAACTACAGCATGCCCACCTGTCTCAAACACTCGAGAAAAATTACATCCCACACACAGGCAACCTATACGTCAGTGTAAATCTGAAAGTTAAATAGTTGTTTGGGATTTTCTTCCAATTAGGTAAATTGCCTATTCTTTCATACTTGTGACAGATCTCACTATATAGCGCGGCTCCTACAAAGCTTTTCGTTGGACCACCGTGTTTTACAAGGCCCAGCATTGCCCATGTTTAACACATGGGTAAATGGAACTAAGTGGTATGGTAGTTTGCCCAAAGCCAAGAAGAGAACCAAGGAGGCAGTCCAGGTCTCACAAGCCCTCATATATGCTGCTTTATCCACCAGGTAACACTGGCTGAAATAGGACGATGATAACCTAAAAGTTGACTTACAAACAGCGACTTAAGTAAAGGAAGACTTTGTCCATCTTTGTGGATGCCAAGCTTCCGGGTCATCCAGCAGCCTACTTACCAAAAATATGTCTGCATAGCCTGCCAAGGACTCCACTCCCTCCTGGATACGGGCTCCTCCAGAGTCATTCAGCCCAATCACGGGTGCTCCAACCATGGCAGCTTGATCCATGACCTAGTGATGAATACAAACTCCTCATTATTGACCTAGCTAAGCTAAAACCCCAAAGCAACTAACTCCAAAATGCACACTCCCTAGAAAAAAATCCAAACGTGCCAGAATGTGAACTGCCTACACAGCACTCAGTTTCTGCTTCACTTGTATTAACTATCACAGTCACTAAGTGCTTACTGAGGTATCGTGTTTTAGCCTCCAGTCTGAATGAGTCAAAAGATACACAGTTAATCCCTCTCATGGTCTTTAATATTAATCTGCCCCACTAGCCATGCATCTCTGTACTCGCACTGCATTATCCAAACCCTGTGCTAAGTGACACTGCAGTTTGGACCAAAGAGGATCCAGCCACCTTTGTTCATAAAAGGTCTCAACTGCACCTTAAACATTCTCTCATATATGTCTAATCTGATCTTAGAAGTTTATTGCAGTGGTGATTGCATAATCTCCCTAAGCAGTATATTCTAATGCTTGATTATCCTTCTTAGAAGTTCTTTGAGAAGACTAAACTAAAACCTTTCCTCTGGAAATTTAGAAACGTTACTTCTTTCTTGATATACAGTAGTCAGAGACAGCAATTAACTACTACTTTGCCTCCACATTCGTAAACATTCAGGTACCTCAAATCTCCTTTCAGTCTTCATGTTTCCCTTCACGTTTCTAATGTAAGCACCATCAATTCAGTCACAGTTCTTTCTACATCCTATTTTCTAGACCTCTGATCAGTTTGGTTACTTGCCTCAAGATCATACGCAATACTCCCAACAGAGGCTTAAGTGGAAGGAACTAATTCCTTACATAAAATATTTCTGCTTATTGGATCCCAGTAAAATGTTTGCTGTTTTCATAACACTACAGCACCAGCATATTATGTCAAGATCTGCTTTAACATTTAAGATCCGCTTTTGCTTCTAAGTAGTTTTCTATAAAACTACACATTGTCAGTTATTCCCCATTTTGAATTTCGAGGTTGCTTTTCCCTGCCTGGTATTAGCCCTTTTTAATCATTGCCATAAAATTGTGTCTTATTTCAGACAATCTTTAACTTCCTAAGATTTTTAAAACTTCAGTCCTGTCTTTCAGAGTGCTTGCAGCATCAGCCTTGAATTTTACATTGCCCAGAAACACAGTACCATATTCAAATCCATAGTATCTTAGCGGTACCAAAGCTCCAGCCCAAACATGAATCAGTGATAACTGTCTTGTTCTGGAGCGGCTTTGTTCCTACTTGCAGTCATTCCACGTAAAACAGGGGCTCTTCAGGCTTTGTGCCTGCATGTCCATGTAAAAGTTGAAATATTGTGGTGGCAGACACACCGAATGACTTTACAATTTAAATGCAATCTCACATCTAAAAACCGTTGCTGTGGATTGCAAGCAGGGGCTCTGTGAGCCAAGAGTGCCCTCGTTTACTTATGTGAACGTTACACAAGGCATTAGCAAATGCCTTATTAGAAATCAGCTGAGTTGACATTTATTGCTTCTTACTGGAAGCCCTGTTATGCTATGGGGACAGGTTAGTGAAAAAAGTTCACTGATGCATTTCGCTACTTTCCAGGGACTTACATATGGATTATTTATTTATTTATTTCAAGGCTTTTCCAGACACTGAAGTTCTTCCTAAAACACACATCGATATGCACATTCAGACTACTGAAAATGTGTTCATATATTTGAGACCAGACATTTTTTTGCCATACCAGTTTTTATAGGGAACACTGTCTTGAAACATGACATCATAGATGCACGTATGTAGGCTTTAAAGTGGTCCCCACCACAAGCAGGCACCCATTAATCCCAAAAGACCCACACTAAGTCTCTGCTGCTTCACAGAAACCATTACAAGCATTACAAGCATTTCATGTGGTCTGAAAGACCACAAGGCTCTTCTGCAAAACCAGCCCAGCCCAGACCTACCCAGCTTGGATCTTTGCTGCAAGATGCCAAATACTGCTACCTCTCTGCAGCTCCAGGAAAAAATCCCAAATGGGAAACAATTACCACCAATGGGGCGGATCTCCAGGAAAGCACCTTCACTTCCATGTTCCGTGACATTTTACATTCCTTATGCCACCGATAAGATTGGCAGAAGCTAAGACTGTCTCTCTTAAAACAGATTTCTGCTTCCCAGAATGTGGCCTAAGAAGAACTAAGAGAAGCGAGACACCACACCACCCAGAGCCCGTCTTTATGACCTCTCCACTGCCCAGGCTGCAGCCTCAGACCCTGAGCCCCAAAGCAACCGATGCATCCAGAGCCTTGAAACTCTGGAGCCTACCACTGATGTTGATGCCAACCAAGAACAGTATCAGCTAGGAAGGACACAGGTTTTTGCTTTTTTTCTAGTTCTGCTATCAGCACTCTCCCTGCTTCTTTAGAAGTCAGAGATCAAAAAAACCAAGCAGAAAGGATCCCATCATTCCAGTACTATTACACGCCTCCCCAATAGAGAGAGACACAGCAAAGCTCCAATGTGGAAGGGCAGTATCAAGTCTTTCCTGATACCAAGACTTGGTATTTAATAATAACTTGGCCAAGCAGTTATTATCCAGTCCAAATTCTTTGTGTTTCTTAGTTTTACACCTCCTCACTGCTGAGAAGCCTGTGCCAAAAAGCAGTTATTTCCATCACGAAAAAAGGCCTTGTGCACCAAAAACCTTGTTTCTGATTCCACAGCAACAAGATCCAGGAAATCTTCACCAGCCCATACCACTAAACACTCACACATGAAAAGGTTCTTGTCCTCCCCACAACTGGGATTCAAACACCATCTTTTCCAGTGAGACAAGCAGACAAATAAGAATAAATAGCCACAAGTGCCTGATAACTGTTTATCTTCAGATTGTTCACTTGTTACATTTGCTTTTTATAAATATTACACACTTCCACATAGCACTGTTTACAAGAAAAAGTTTCTCCTGAGTCATTTCACATTTCTCCAGTAGACAATGGCTAGTTAATAAATACTTGTGCTCTGCAGGTCTCTTGTCTTTGGTAGCACGGTACAAAAGGCAACTTAATTCCAACAAAGTGTGTATTACTTGGAAAAGCTGTCTTATACTTGAAAAGCTTCCAAAGGGTACCTCTCTGCTCGCCTGTGCTTTCACTTCTTAATTGACATGAGGAGGCAGGCATTTTCAGGTTGCCATGGCATACACCAGAGTCCACTAAAGTCAATCACAAATCATATTCTCCAAAGTCATTAACGCAACAAATTGAAAAAAGGACGCTCACGATCTTTTGTTTTCTCCTATGCAATATTACCTTGCAGATCTTCTGGGCATGAGCTCCAGATAAACTGCCTCCAAATACTGTAAAATCCTGGAGGGAAAAAAAAATTTCAGATTAGGGAAAGAATCATTTCAGTAAAATGTCATAAAATGTTGCAAGTGAATAACGCAATCCTACAACACCCCATATTTGGTATGCTGGTCCAAAACAACTTGACTCCCTTAGTGCAGCCTGCAGATCAATCCTGTCCAATCCAAGCCTCCTTTACAAGGAAAACGATCTTTTATATGCATTTGCCAGTGGATTCCATGTTAAAATCACAAACTTACTATGCTGTCTTTGGGTTGTTGGTTTTTTTTCCTTCACAGAAACAGCCTCTCTTTCTACAAATATACGCTACTCTTTTATAGACATTGTCAATACTGAAGTAGTCTGGAGAAATTTCACCTGTGAGGAGGGTCTGTGTTCGGCTCCTATCTCATGTTCAGGCCCACATAACAGTGTCCTTCCTTGGAAGAACTATATATCCAAGTCAAAAAAGGCAGGGGGTATGACTCGCTCCAAGATCAGACAGCAATAGTCATTGTGGCCATGATAGCAAATTGAACAAAGGGTACTTTGTGGCCCAGAACAGAGAAGCAGTTACCAGTGATCTGAGAGAAAGCCTTTCTTACACAGTGTTAAGACTAACCAAGATAAATCTCTACCCATGGTGTTTCCTCTAAAAATGTTAATATAAAAAGTATATTCTAACATTAAAGTATCTATTTATATGCTGTCAACTAATCAGAGTTTGAACCTGAGAAACAATTCAAGGTTGCTAAAGTGCCCTCTGTCATAAATACTGCTCACTGCAATTCTAGTTGATGTCTCCAGCGAACAGCCCCCATTCCGTGGCCTGAAACCCAGAAATGGTTCTCAGGACCCGCAAAGCCCTCCACTGACACAGGTCTCCACACACCCGCAGGAACTCATCCACACACATCCAGCCGCAGGGACAGAGTCAACACTTGCAATTCCTTCAAGCACACGGGGCTCAGCGACTTCCCCATTAATTCACAACTTGATTATCAAAAATGTTTTGGGAGGACTCCTCCAGTCTCTCAGGGTATCAATATGCAATGATATTACACCGAAGTAATAACAGTTTGTTTTTTCCAAAACGATCCCACTGCCTCTGCATTCTTCACTCTTCTCATCTCACCCTCGTCACAACTGCAGCTATCACCCAGCGAAGTTTCTAGAAATGCTTTTTTGCTTCTTATCTGAAGGTGCCCTGCTTCCTCCCCCAGGATGTTACATCCATCTTATGCTTATTGGTAGAAGGTACACAGGTACATTACTACACTGAAATATTGTGAATTTATGTCAAAGGATAAGTTTGTGCTATTTAAAAACCAACAAGCAAAACCATACCTGACTGAAAACATAAGCCAGTCTCCCATTAATCCGTCCACGGCCAGTCACCACACTGTCTCCAGGGTACTGTATTAAAAACAGAATAAATTAATTTTAAATAATAATTTTTAAAATAATCAAAGCAGCAAAACGTCCACTAAAAAGCCACAAACTTATACTGAGAACTAAGTCAAAGCAAAGACCAATTCTCCAAGAGGCTGTCTTTCATATTTCCAGTGGGGGCTCCACAAAGATTCCCCCCAGCCCTAGAAAGGAAAACTTAGAGGTAATATCACATAGTAGTTGTGTATTAGTGTAAAGATTAGTGAATTTTGCAGTTTCCCTTCCAATTTCAGCACATCTGGAGTTAAAGCAAATCACATCCTTAAAAACAGGATGCACCTTTTATTAGGACCACCTGATGTTTTTGAAAGGACACAGCACACAATCCCTTCTTGAGGTATTGTTAAAGAAAAGAAAACAACCCTGGAGAAGTCAAAAAATATAATTACAGTCACCTGAAATACTTCAACTTGACCTGTCCCATTTTTCACCCTGCAAATAAGGGACGAAGAAAGAGCTGGAAGAGGAAACGGAGCCTGTGAATCTTAAAATCTGGTTATCTATGTTGTCTCACTTTTTAGTGAGGGAAACGTATACAAGTCTTTCAAGACAACAGTAGAAAAGGAGCTTTACTGGGCTGTAATAAAGGAATTCCAGGCACTTAAATGCTTTTTTGTGGTTTGATATTAAACAGGAAAAAAGAAAAAATGAAGAAAAAAAAAAAAAAAACAGGCGGGGCCCACTCCAAGGGCTACTTATGCTCAAGGTTATCTGTTTTTGCAAGGTCACACCGCTCCGGGAACTCTTCTCAGCCTGAAGAGACGGCACTGCTACCAGCTCAGGAAACACACCTGTAGTTCCAGCCACTGTCTCACACAGATGACTCCTAGAAGCCCAAGCAGCCTGCAGAGTGGCCTGGGTGTGGGTACAAGTCTTACCCTGCCTTCAGAAAGTTCGAGAAACTCAAGAGAAATTCAATGCTAAACTAGTATTCCAGCTCACGGGGCACAGTTATGTCATCTGTTGTCAAACTGCACTCTGCAAACACAATCTGCAGCTCACTGAAAGGTGAATTCTGAAGGACAAGGAAAAAATTAACTCTCTCATCACTCTCAGGACTTTGCTGCTCCTCCTGTCTTCAAAACCAGCAATTTTTTATCAGCACTGTGGGATGCAGCATTGAGTAGCGTGATGAGAGGCAACACAGTAGTTATCTGAGTTTGCTGGGGAACAGAGTAAAAAATTTACTTAAGAAAAGATGTTTGCTCCTATGCTCATTGAGAGGGGAGAAGGTCTAACGTGACATCCTCCCCAGCACCAAGTCCCATCAGTCTCCAGGCTACCAAAACGAAAACAAATCCTTCACCTTTGCCAGTTCCCAACGCCACAGCTGCTCACTGTGGAAGCCTGCTGATCCCTCCCTCATCCACACGATGCAGCCCTGCAACTTGAAGGACTGAAAACTCATGAACTGGTTTAATAACCACATGAACAGAAGTTGTAGTCATTGTGTGCAGCATGGGGCAGTGGTGCATGCTGAGCAGCTTCTCACCACACCCCAAACCAAAATACTCCGCAGCAAACAGGGCCTTTTGCTGCAGAGAGATTCACGTTGAACAGGCCCATCTGCACTAGCCACTGACACATCCCAGCATGTTTGCTGGTCCTTTCTGTACTAAATCTCAACAAAATACTTTTCCCCTGTAGTAATTTATCAGGCATCAATGTTATGGTGAGAGACTTTGAGGAGCCACAGATTTTCCCTCTACGTGATGAACTTCATGTACCACGTTGGTGTAGGATACATAACCATGTACCTGAAAACTGCATAAACAAGCAGATTGCAACTTGCTAACAGACCAGTATGAACGCCTGAATTTCCAAACATATCAGATTTTAAGGCCCTAAACGACTTTATGACTGTAATTTGGCAGACATAAGGATGGATCCGAGTTAATTCATCCTATAACTCTTAATGTTACCTGTAGGGAGGCAGAAGTATCTACCCATATTTGTTCTTCATATCTAACTTGACTGACAAAGTTGTAACAACCACGTTCTACAGCCTCCTCTATTATTTAAATTACAAATCTAACACAATATCCAGGGAGGTACCTGAGCCAAGCAGGTGACCTTATAAAAAAAGGTATCAAGTTTAGACAATGGAAAAGTAAACCACATAAGCTGTTACATGGAAACTGAGAATGGTAAAAGGAAAATTGCAAAACAAATAAAAAGCTGAAAATAGTAAAAGAAATTACATGTCAGCAGAAGAGCCTACTTTCAGCCAGCTGGCTGGCTAATCGGCAGAGGAGTAAGAAACAAGAATTATACGATATAAAACTACCTTATTCTTACTAGAGTCCATCCCAAAGTCAGAACATCTGTGTTCCACAAACATGTCATATTCATCAAAACTGTCAGGGTCCAACAGCAGAAGAATCCGTTCCCTTGCTGTCAGCTTTCCCTGAAATGGAGCAAGCAACAATTAATATAGCCATCAGGTGGTTCTGGCTCTGTTTACTGACCACCAACAGACCTGGTTTAATCAAACATAGCCTCACTTGATCTGCCACATTTGGCACATTAAGCAACTGCATGCCCCCAAAGCTGGAAATAGCCTATATTGTGATTATCCACCTTAAAAACAAGCGTAATGCAAGCCAGACTTTGAAAAGGCGGCTGACTACTGGAGCGGCATGACCACAAGATAAAGGAAACAATCTCAGAGTCTTTTCAACAAGATATAATAGCATCACAGCTATTTTTGCCTACACATTTAAATGCTGCTATTAAGGCCTTTGTTCTATTCTTAAACATGGAACCCTTCCACAGCTGAACCAGTCCTTACCCACAGTTCAAGGCTCAATTCACCATGCTCGATATTTGACCACAGCAAATGAGAGGAAAAAGGAAATACGACAGCCTGCAGGGATTTTCTGACAAAATCCTTTCGTTCTTTTTTCTGTTGGGACACTGATACGGGCATAAGTAGAGAAAGGGCCAAGAACATAACTGACTGACCAGATATGCATGTCCCTTGCTCAGGACTGATGATGCCAAGCAGTAATACCTGACTGCAAAGTTCTTTGTCTCTTGACCTGCCAAACCAATGTTATTTCCAACCCAGGTAAGCATCTGTCTCCAAAGGTCAGGGCACCTGGCTTGTCTTCTTTATAGGGGATGGTGTGACCCTACCTCAACATGACGTTAAAACACAGGTCAGCTTCTCTGCAAAACTTCAGACCACTAGGTCAAAAAGTGCATGAAAATCAACAAGCGTAGGAAAGCCTAACGCAAGCCATGGATTCTATTTACATTTAAAATGCCGTAAGATGTTCGGGGCCCACACACACGCAGAAATGCTTGTGTTTTGGTATGTCAGCGCCCTAAATGTAACGCGGTGAGCCTGTCCCTGGCGGGGGGGGCACTGCTGCTGGGCGAGCCGGCCGCTGGCGGGAAGGGCTGTCACGGTCACCCTGATGCCTACACGCCATCGTGGCACCACCAGGTCCCTGCGTTACACTGAGAAGACATCCCAGCGAGAAACAAGAAGCAGGAAATCTGTACCGGCACCCCCTCAGCATGGCCCAGGTTCTGAACGGGAGAGGCAAGGGCCTGACAAGCCGGCGGCTGTCACCCTTCCCTCTGCCCCCCGCCACTCTGCTAGCTCGCTGCTCTCCGAGATCACCTCACATCGGCCAGGCCAGCGTGAGGGGCCGGGCGCGCCGGCTGCCCGCCGAGCCGGTGAGGCGTTACCGCCGGCCCCGTGCCGCGAGGCGGGCGCTGCCTCAGGGCGGCTGCCAACGCCGCCTCAGCCGCGCCGCCGGCCCGGCCCGCCCGCCCCAGCGCTTCCCGCCCGCGGCCGCGGGAGGCCGCCTGCCCCCGCCCGCAGCACCGCTCCCGCCCGGCCCGGGGCCGGCGGCCGCCCCGTTAGGAGCCCGGCGGCGGCGGCGGCCCGGGGCCCGGCCGCGGGGACAGCGGGGAAGAGGCTCTTCCCCCCGCCGCCCGCTCCTCACCCGCTTGTGCTGGGCATCGATGCGGCCCTGCCCGCCGCCCAGCAGCGCGGCGCGGCGCTTCTCCTCGATGCGCTCGGGCACGGAGGGCGGGCGGGCCCCCGAGGCGGCCCGGTGCGGCCCCGGCCCCGGCCCGGCCCCGCGCAGCCGCGCCGCCGCCGCCGCCCGCCGCAGCACGCGCACCGCCGCCATGTCGCGAGCCCGCCGGCGGCGGCCGGAGCGGGAGCGGCGCCTGCGCGCGGGCCGGGCCCAGAGCCAGGGCGGGCGGGGGCACGGGCGGCGGGGCCTGGGGCGGCCCGAACCGCGCCGGGCGGCGCAGGGGAGCGGCGGGCAGCTGGCCGGGCCCTGCCGCCCCCCCGGGCCCCCCCCGGCCGCCGGTTTTCTCCGGCCGACTGGTTAATGGCTCTTGCCCTTGCGCAGGGCGCTGTGCGCCGGCCCAGCGGGACACGTACCGGCTGTCCCCCGCCTCCGTCTGGCTTTGGAACAGCCCGGGGGGACCCCGGCGAACGTGCGCTCCAGCAGCGGGGCCGGCGACGCACGGGGCCTGCCGCTCCCGGCGAGCCGCCCGCCTTGTCCTTGCGAGCACTGGAATGTCCCTGTGACACCGGCAGCGGCCCCCTGCCTCCCGGTGTCAGCGGGCAGCCCGGAGGCAGCCACGGCACGACTCCAGGGCACGAAGGCCGTGTGTGCGAGGGTGTTGGGGCACACGCCACCCGCATGGGCACAGGCCGAGGTGCCCAGCTGCCGTGTGGCCGCAGTACGGAGACCTGATGTCACCCATCCCCAGGCAGCCCGCCAGCTGGCCAACACCACCGCCCACCTGCCCCATACTTGGTCGCCCCTATAGCTCATCTCGGGTGCTGACCACCAAGGAGTAAGAGCGAGTTGACAATCGCTGGAATAGCACTAGGTGAATGCTGCCTCACCCATCCGTACTGAGCACAAAGGAGGGCACAGGCTTGGCCCTGTAGGTGTCACAAGGGTGAGTCTGGAGAAGGCTCTCCAGGAATGGAAATTCTTGGGTCGTGCAGCATTCACAAGCTGCTGTGCAACCACTCATTTTGGAAGGGCTCTCAGGGCTCCAGTCCAGTCTTCTACTCAGAAGAGAGTCAATGCTGGATTCATACCAGGTTTCTCAGGGCTTTGTTAGTCAGATCTTAAAAGTCTGCAAAGACAGACTGGCACAGCATTCCCGGTCCCTGCTTCAGTGCTCAGCTGGTCTCATGGGGAAACTAGTTCCCCTCCCACCCCTTCTATTAAGTAGCAACCTGCCCCATTTCGATTTAGGACAACTGCTTCTGGTCCTGTGAGTACGCACTTCAATAGAGAGACATTACTGAGGTGACAGGCAGGCTTTTCAGTACTGGAAAACAGCTGTCAGTGGTGTCCCCAAAGGCTTCTCCAGGCTAGCAGAGCTAAAGGGCAGTCCCTCAGCCTCTCCTCCTGGGGCAAGTGCTCCAGCCCTTCACCATTCACCATCATGCTATCCCTCCTCATCACGATGTCCCAACGTGGATGCAACTGCACTGTAAAAGATCCTGTGAAAAACCTTGCCCAAGCCAAGGTAGATGGCATCTGCTCTTCCCTCACCCACAGAACTAGTCATCACCAGAAGGCACCAAGGCCAGTTACACATGATTTACCCTTGGTTAATCTATGCTATTCCCAATCACCTTCTCCTTCGTGTGCCCAAAAAGACATCCAAGAAGACCTGCTCCATGGTTTTCCTCAGAGACCAAATTGAGGCTGACTGCCTTACAGTCCCCCAGATCATCCTCTCCACTCTTGTAGATGGGTGTAACTGAAGCCTTTTCCCAGCCATCAGGGATCTCCCCTGATCTTCATGGGCTTTCAAAGATGATAGTAGCCTTGCTGATGCCTGCCAGCTCTCTCGGCACACTCGGGTCATTCTGTCTGGTCCCCTGGACCGTATGTGTCAAACTTTCTCAGTAACTGCTGCCTCAGTCATCCTCCACTATCGGTCACCCCTGTCCTTGAACCCCTTCCTGTAGGCACAAATACCTGGGGAGATCTTGACAGTGAAGACCAAGACAAGGAAGGCATGGAGTACCTCAGCCCACACCCTACCTGGCGTGAGACTCTCTCAGCCCCCAGCCAGAGTAGCTGCAAGGGGTTAGCTGCATTCCTCCCACCTGTGAGACGGCCGCTCCTCTGCAGCTGCTAACTGGGCTCGGCACTCCCCAGCCAGGCTCAGGCAAACACCAGGAAGCGCAGGTTCTCCCTGGTCACATTGCCCAAGCAGAAACAAACAGGAGATGTCTGGAGCAAAAGCCTCCCATTGTCCCTCAGTAGGAAATATATGTGCACTGCAGGTTGGTTAATTCAGGCTGGCTACAACAGCTTCCTCGTTCAAAATAAAGGTGAAGAGCAATTCTGCAACTTCAGAAATTAAAGTGACCACTATTCAGAATGTGGGTCACGTGCACAAAAGGTTAGAAATCTGCATTCTGGGAACGGAGAGGCTTCCAAAAGACCCCATCCTAGAAAAGAAAGTTGGCATGCCTCAACAGCACAGTGATGGGAGTTCCTAGAAGCAAAAAGGCATTCTTCAGATAGTTGAAGTTCTGCCCAATAGAGGAGTATGGGGGAAAACAGAATTGTAAACTGTTGCAGGTTACACATAAAAAAGGGAGTGAAAAGACCGAAAAGTACTTTTAGGAACAACTTGCTAGAAGTATTAAAACTAGTAAATTCTTTTTCAAAGAGGAAAAGGAACCATGCCAGAGAAGCTGGCAATGAGACAAATCAAGATTAAAGGGATTACTCGGAGACTATACAACCATTGGAGAAAAAAAATATTTTGTTTTACATCTGAATTCAGTGCAAAGGAACCTGAAATGATTTCTGAGCCAAAATCCCTGGGTTTTATTTGATGAAGGGATACATTGGAGATTCTGTTTCATCCTGAAGAGCAGAAGATTAAGGTACAGAACAAATCATTAACACTAATACTAACAAGTCTCCTGGACCAAACTGTTTTCACCTCAGTGTTATAACTCTGAGATGAGCTAGCTTAAATATTAAGTCTTTTGCTAAAAACTCATGTGGCAGGTGGCTATTGCAATGCCAATTTTTAAGGCAGGCATTAAGGGATTTAAGAAAACTATAAACCTGTAAATCCAATATGAATTATGAAGCAAAATGAAAAAACACACACCCACCAAAATCCCCACCCACCAAAAAAACCAGTATTAGCAAACATGTAAATAAATAGGACATACTTGGGAGGAGCTGACACAGGTTTTGTACAGAAATTCATCCCATGCAGATCTAGTGGTTTTATTTAATAAAGTCAAACATACGCAAGGGAGATTCAGTTCATATAATTACTAGGATTTCCAGAGGCCTTTGAGAACATCCCTTATTAGAAGCTCTTGAAACTAAGTTGTCATGAGATTAAAAGGAAGGTTCTGTCATGAATGAATGGTTGTTTAGGAAACAGAGAGTGAAAAGTAAATTTTCACAGTGAAACAACTTCATCAGCAAGTCCCACAGGACTCTTAAGCTGGGACATCTCTTCCCCAAGTCGGGACCTATTCTGTTCATCACAATTGTGAAAGATCTGGAGGAGGGAGTTAGCAAGGTGCAATTTCCTGCCACGAGCAAGTCATCTGGTTAACAACAGTTCTGATGCTTGACTGAAGAATCACCAAAAGACCTCACAGAACTCAGAGAGAGGTGAAATTCAAGTAGATTTCAAGTGAAGCACTGGGGAAAAAAAACAACCCCAAGAATACATACATGTTGGACCCTTGAACTGTCTGTTTCCAAAAGGATTAAGTTCATAATACCTCTGCAAAAACAGCAGTTCAATTTTCAATAGCAGTTAAAAACCAAACTGAGTATTAGTAATGATTACAAAAGAGAACAAAACAGAAAACACAACATGCTACAGAATACCTCTATGGTAAATGTGCGTCTGTAATACTGCATGCAGTTCTGGTCTTCCATCGCACTTTGTGCCCCGCTCTTGGAAATGAGATAAGCATATACGATTTTATACATTCTGTAGTCTATATACACACATGTACGTACCCCCAGAAAAACAGAGAGAGAAAAGAACAGAGCTGATTGAGCATGTGAAGTGACTTTTGCAAAAGCAGCAAAGGAATAGTCCTCAGCCTGGAAAAGGGACAGTGGAGGTAGAATGACGGACACCCACAAAATCAGGAGTGGCATGAAAGGGGAGGCTGGGGGTTGATTGCTCACTACCATTCCAACACAAGCTTTACAGGCGTCAGCTGGAACAGGCAGGTGGATGATCTGTTACAAACAGAGGTACTTCTCCATATCACACAGCTGAACTAAGGACAAGGTAGCCTGTGTGCCGAAGGGGTTTGGAAAGCATCTGGACAAATCGATGGAGGAGAAATTTGAGACTATAAAATGCAAAGGTATCACTGCAGTCTTTGGAGACACAAATTGCTGGGAGCTGGGAAACAACGCTATATGCTCACAATATTATTAGTGTTCCCTACATACTTATCATTGCCCGCTTTTGGAAGCGGGATACTGGGCTTAGTTCTGACACAGTCATTCTTACAGTCCTGTATTGTTAGAATTAAGTTAGACATTATTTCAACAATGCAACAGAAAGCAAAAATTCTCTAGGCAGTTTCTCAAGAAGCCTCCTGTAATGCAATTCAGTGAAAGAGGAGAAAGTATTCTGAGGCCAAATCAAGTTACAAGAGGACTTTAAACCATGAGAAAATAGTCTCCTGCTATTCAGTTTTTCCATGTTCACTCAAATAGTAATTTGTGTGTATTTTTGGTATACAGAAGTAGTCAATAAAAACCAGTTCCATCATCAACTTATATGTCTGTAAGCAACGGCCCAAAGTCATCAATGTCTGTTGATTTGTTAAGTCAGAAGGGCAACTCAGGTGTGTAAGAGGTAGATTCTTGTTCCCAGAAAAGTATGTGCAGTAGCATTCTCACTAAACCCAGATTAAACTGGAATACGTGCAGAGCTGAACCAGTATTCCAACATTAGCCATTTGGCTCAGAATCAGCTTGATTATTCAGTGCTAAGCCCAGATCATCTCCGCTTGCTCTGTGCTGTTCCAAACCAAACTGAAGTGAGAGTCCTGTTCTGACAAAACTCCTGCGACTCCTGGAAGCCCAGGTTTTGAACTGACTCACAACTCACACCCAAGATGACCAGGGACTCACAAAAATATACAGACCTCAGGTGAGATACAAACCCAAAACTGGGTTTGTAGATACTGAAGGCAGAAGCAACTGCTGTGATCATGTTAGACATGCTGTACAGCATGAGATTGTCTTGGTAAGATACTCTCTGAATTGCATATTTTAATCAACTATCATATACTGGTACTACATTGTTTAAAAAATTCTTTGTCCAATATAATGAAATGATGAGTGTACTGGTGTCTCAAAAAAGCCTGTCAGAAGACCTCTGAGTGAAGATAAAGTGTTTGTCAGGGGAGCAACTGGAAGTATCTATTGAAAGAGGCAGTTGTAGTCTTCCAGCTTCAAAACAAGAAAAAGCAGCAAGGGGATTAACAATATATCTGTCATCAGGCAGAAGATCTTTTATTACAGAACACCAGAAATGTTTTGGTCAAAGAAAAGCTGTACAAAGGACACATGGATCTAAGATGACACCTTTAGGAAGCCACAGTAATACTTATTTGCCTGGATGGGGAATGAGGCAGTCAAAGAAATAAGGCCAGTGTTTTCCAGCAGTTTGTCTATCCCACTAACCACCAAGAGCTGAAGGAGAGAGGTCAGAATATCCCTGTTTAAATAATAATAAAAAATCAAACCACTAAGCTAAAAACAATCTATTTTTTGAAACAGGCTCCTTGCATGAGCTTCTGTAGTACTTCTCAGTTTCACAGCTCAGTGGGCAGCTGGGAAGATGACCAAAGAGGAAGGGAATTATATTCCTCGAAGCAAAAATCAATGGCCAGCTCTTATGCAAGTGCAGAATTTGCACACGCACACACCCCCCCACACACACACACTTGCCAACCATTACAATTTAATAAGCTGTCCAAATTAATTTTGAGCTCATGCTATGTGATTGGAGTCATCACCCTGAGCTGGCTAGCACATGTAAGAGCTAGGAGTAGAGTGGTACTTCATCTGAACTCAGATAGAGGACTTGGGATTTTCCAGGCACACACAGGAAACAAGAAGCCCCTGCCTAAACAAGCAACAGTTGATTTTGGATTTATGGCTCTATATTGGAGGAGGGGAAAGTCTGGAAGAATTTCAATTTCTTTGTTTGGTAACACCAGCAAAAGAGGAGATGGACTGCTCTGAGCTCTATCAATACCCTTCGGCTTCTAATGTGCATGTTGGGAATCTGTTTCGTGACGCTTTTGAAAGCTAAGGTAAACAGATTTCTTACATTACCCACAATGTAAAGTCTACTCACACAGTTCATGTAAACACCACTACAAGGAAAAAAATAACTTTAAAAGGTACTTTTGTAAATATAAGTTAGGTCAACATAGAACATGTCTAGCATCTGCTAGTATCTCTCAGGTCCAGTTCTGGAAAAAAGGAGGAACTGATCTCATCTGACAGAACTTAAGAGTTGCACGGATGTACCCCATGACTTCTGCTTATACCTACACAATTTAATAACAACAGGAGGAATGTGATTACCAAAGATCTAATATGATATGCAAAATGCATGACCATACTTGATGCTGATTCAAATAGAACAATTATTAGGCCAGGCACGCTCACACAGCTGGAGAAAAGCTATTGCAGCTACACCCACTAGCCTGTTTCAAATTGAAGTGCTGGGAGAACTAAAGGAGAAAGCTGTGCTGAATAATAAATGCTGGGGAAGACGTCCTACAAATTCAGCCTATGAAAACTGCCCTTAAACATATGTAAGTGAATTGCAGGTGACAACAATAAGCAGAACCTGTAACAATAGTGGCTTAATAGGTGATTTTTGTACTGAGATCCCAGGGACCTTAAAATTGTTGGGTAATATTCATACTCAAGTCCTTGTGAATCCAGACCAGAAATAGATTCTTGTTTATTTGCTGGGTGTTTCTGAAAAGCAGCAGCTAGTTGAAAAAACACAAACCCACCAAACCAACCAACCAACCAGAAAACCCCACGCAGTTGCAGAGGGCTGGTGGACCTAACAGATGTTGTTATAAAGCTGTTTGTACAGCGTTGTGTATTTCAGTGTTCAACAACAGTGTAAGAGACTTTCTGGCTTAGAACAGGGAATTCCCCTGCACCAGTAAAGACACAAATTGTACTGTGCTACTCCAGGTCTCAAGCTTGATAACATAGATACCTCCTCTTTTCCCCCAAAGGGCTACTTGCAAAAATAGATGCAAATAAAAAAAGCAGGAATTGGCTTCTTCTTAGGTGATATGTACTTGAATGAAAGGGCCATTGCTGCCACTCCTAAACCTGTAAAAACAGGGTGTCCCTAGACATGGTATTGTAGGCATGAACTTCTTAAATCTAAGACAAGTATTCTCAGGGAGAGATCCTGATACAAGATTAGTAAGAAACCAGAATACCTTTTAGAAAACATGGTCACTCTGGAATAACATACAAGAATACTTCTGAACACAGAGGGGGAAAAATTGTTGTAACGGGAAAATTTACAGTTCATTGATGAGTCTAAAATGAGACAAAACCAATGGACTGGGGGTGCCAGCATCCTGCATTTTACTGGGATTCTGAAGCCATGTCACCATCGGACTGCCCCTCGGACGTTTGGGGGTTACAAAACTAAAATAACAATCCTATGAGACAAAATGCAGGGAGAATTAAAAATAAAAAAAGGCACAGCCAAGTTAATTGCAGCTTGTATTGCAGGAGAGGTCCCTGCAGCTGTGTCTCGTTGGGATGGTAACAAGGATGAGCAGGTAGCCATGGATCACTTAACAGAAAGGCCCACAGGCTTTGCAGAATAGTGCTAACAATCTCCAGTTCCTTCCAATTGCTTTTTGGCAAAATTCAGTCTTTGTCTTTCTTAGGAGCTGTGGGGATATTTGCTGTTGTTCCTTTCTTCTGCTGTTGCTGTGATTTCACATTTATTAGTGTTTGATTTGTTTTGTTAAGTCATTAAGAACATCAGCCCAGAAAACACAAGCATCTCTGACTATGTTAGAACTGTTAAAATCACTCCAGTCTTATCCTGCCTCACTTTTCATGATATTCAAAATGTAACAACGCAGAAGGAGACATGTGTCAAATCAAACAAGCAAGCAAGCAATTACAAGCAAGTTTGCCATTGGCATTCATCTTCTATTTGTCTGAGGGGGAAAAAACCAAACAAACCCCATAATGAAACAACAACAAAAAGCACCAGTTTCTTCATGTCCAAGCTTTCAGAGGCGGTATATGTGGTGACCAGTTTTGGGTTGGTTTTTTTTTTTTCTTCTCTGTTGATAACTTTTCCTTAAAGATGCAGCACTGTAGGAATTACACACTTCGGGATGCACCACTTCCACAACAGAAGGATTTCTTGACATTACCTCCTTTATCACCTCGTGTTCTATATAATACATTTACAAAGAACCATCCATTGAGATCTAAATGGCTATTCTGCTCAAGCCCTGTAGTAAAGAATCAAAAGCTTAAAGCTATCACCCAAGGACTAAGGACATTAGTGCAGATGTTTGTGTTTGGCAGAGTCTATAGGCCATATTCTAACCTAACCTAATGAAACGTCTAGCTCTTCCCAAATGCAGCCATGGGCAGAAATGTTGATAGGTATTGGAAAATGAAATAATATCCCTATTCTGCCCTTATTCAGATAAATTGTCCACTGAAAAGATAAAGAAATGTAACTCAAAAGATCAGCACGCCAGCTCAGACTGTAAGTGACTGAATGGATCCATGACCACAATCACCTGAAGGTTGGTTCGTTGGTCCGTCAGTTGCTCAGTCGGTCAGACAGACAGACAGACAACTGTACTGAAGTGCAGGAACAGATCTGCGATTGCACTTACAAGTAGCCTGTAACATCCGGAGTGAAGGAACTCGTTTGCTGACCAACACCAAGGAATTTGGTATGTTGAAACAGAACCAGGTTCAAAATGTTGAATTGATTTTCAGGCACAAGGAAAACACAGAAAAAAACTTTTTGCCTTTTTAAGCACTATTTGCATGAAGTTGTCTAAATGAATGTTCCATCTGTCCTCTTTTGCACTTTCCTCTCCCCCTTCTGCATTTCCCTTTCTAGAGGAAACACTAGCTCTTCTTCACCAATTTGAAGGAGACTCTTTGCTTCCTACCCAGGCCTCTTAAAACAGCCTCCCAAGTCAGATGGGTTTGGGGAGATGAAAGACACGGGCACGGAAGTGGAAATAAAACCACGGCAGTTGGGCACGTGAGAGGAACTCCACATTAAGCCCTTCTTTCTGCCACTCTCGCCGCAGAGGAGAGGGAAGGCTACTGACAGTGACTTCCACTGGCACATGGAATAGTTTACTGTTTCAGGGCTTCTTCAATACTAAGCACACACCACCAGCTGCAGCGGTAGATGAGCAGCGAGAACGCTTGCGCTGCAAGGCTTTTAGTATCAGGGAGCAGCAAAAGTGGCTACCGCAGAGGGGAAGGTGAGCCAGGAAGGTGCCAGCAAAGCGGGCAGGGGCGGTATCATCGCTGACAAGAAATACAGCTCCACAGTGCCTAAACGAGAGCAGAGCAGGTCCAGCAGCAGTGACAAGGGCGAGCCCAGTGGCCACCAGGCACCCGCAGCAGTAAGGCAGGTCCGAGGTGAAAGTCAGCAGGCCAGGCGCAGTATAGTTCAGCAGAAAGACAAGGTCTCCTGCTTAAAGACAGCTCCTCAGGCACAGCAGAGAGGGCCCAGATGAAACTTCTCACAGCTTGGCTGTTTCTCAGCAGCCTGATCTGAAGTTAGCCAGCCTCACCACATCAGAGCTGGCCTGATGTGCAGGCAGGCAGCCAAACCGCTGAGGGCAGGGGGGAGACGTTGCAGAGCCTGTTGGTGTGCTCAAGACCCTCATATTTAGTCTTACCACTCAACTTGTCCTGGTGATCGCAAACAGCCGAGGGCCTAACCCAATCTGTTTGGATAGCGGGGCTCATTCTCCAGAATAGTGATGCTGATAGACTAGAAGAAACAATCAACAGAGGTAGGAAAAATGTTATCTGCTTCTTGGACTGCACTATTAGAAACAAGGATCCTCAACTCAAGAGTCTGACTGGAAGAAAAGTCAAATTCAGCAGATCAGCCAGCAACAGTGGGGAAAAAAAAGCACTATAAGCTTCCTCTGGCCGAAGGGGTATGACCTAGTCAGTCATGCTACTCTTGCGATTTCATGTTTGATTATTCAGTTATCACCATGATTTTCAAGAGTAAGGTTTACTTGCAGTTTTAGAGAGTTTATATTCTGTCCTGCCAGGATTGCAGTTGTTCTTAGATGGAATCCAAACCTATTTTTTTAGCACTCTCAGGGGATGTAAGAATAGCACGGGTTAATGCTGTAGATGGATGGGGATAGTGAGGTTTGGTCCTGGAACACTACTGGTGGCAACTGCTGAATTCAGCCCATGCACAACATCCCAAAGGAGTATATCCTAGAAATGAGACGAGACCGGTGAAATTCATCGGATGTCAGGTGTCAAGTAAGTTCCTTGCAGAACAGCCAGAGCAGTGTGAGGTATAGGTGGGAGGGGTTGAGATGAGAGTGTTCAGGACACTGCATGTTTGGAGTTTGGCAGAGGATGCAATGCCGGGAAGTGTACAAAGAACGTGTACTTGGTGGGAAATTGCTTACATGTTATTTCAATTTGCTGGCTTGGTTCAGCACGTAAGGTGTTTCTGGCAGTAAGCTGAAGAAAGAATTGGGTATCTTATGGGCAATATCCATGTAGGCTGAAAGTGAGAATGAAGATGCTGTGCCATGAAATGAAGTCAGCTTAGTGACTGAACGCGTGCAGAGAGTTACAGCCCAGAAACAGCATATTTAGTGTTTGCTGGGAGGTCAAAGGGTGGCGTGGGGGGTTGTTGTAGGTATGCCTGTTAATATGGGAACTGCACCGAGCACACAGGGGTTGTACGTGGGGTGTGTGAAAACAGTGTCTGATGGGGAACGAGCTGTACAGCTCGATGAGGATCAGAAGTGCTAAATGTGTATTTGGAGTCAAGACCCAAATTCCTGTATTTTGTATGCATGCTTCTTTTGAGTTGGGCTGGAACGCTGGGGGAATTCATAAAGAGAACAAGGAACAGAAATATACAAGTGGAACTCCTTGATTTTAACATGGGCAACTCTAGGTGAACACAGGGAGGGGACAAGTGGGAAAGGGGAGAGGTTCTATCAGACAGCTCCCCAAAAGGCCTGAGGAGCAGGGAGAGGGCTGCCTTGATGGCCCTGGCAGTGTTGCAGCACAGGATCTGGAGGTGTGTGGAACCTGCTTTAGAGGAACCTGCTTCAGCAGGGGCTTGGACAAGATGACCTCCAGAGGTCCCTTCAGACCCCAAACCACCCTGCAATTGTGAGTGGCCTGAGCGGTGCTTACAGTGGAAACAGCAAAAGGTCCTTCCGTATGTCCCCAGTGATCTAAAACCCGCCAGGATAAAAAAAAAAAATCCTTCCTGTGCCCACACCTTGGTCGTACCTAACCCAAGGCTGTGGATATCCACTGCCCTGTTATAGGCTGGGGTTTCCAGAGCCCTGGCTGGGCAGCGGGAGGTGACCGATTCGGCCTGCGGAGCCCTGGCTGGGCAGCGGGAGGGCCTGTGACCCATTCGGCCTGCAGAGCCGCGGGCGGGCGGGCAGCGGTACCCGCTGGGGCAGCCAGCCGGCACCCAGGGACAGGCGGCTCCTGGGCCAACCCCTGTGAGGCCCGGCCCTCGGCGGGCCCGGCAGCCCTCCCGCTCCGAGGGCAGGCACAGCGGGCTCGCTCCGTGCCGGTCGGCCGGGCGCCTGGGCGTCGCGGCCCTGAGGCCCGGGCGGAACCGGAGCGCCCGGCAGCCGTGGCGCAGGTCCCGGGATGGCCGCGGGCGGGGCGCGGCCCCGGAGGGAAGCGGCGCTCGCCATGACAGGGGCGCGCAGCCCGCGCCCGGCCGCTCGGCCCCGGAGGCCCCAAGCCAGGGGGGACACCCGACCCGCCGAGGGGGGGGGGGTGTGCCGGCCGCCGGCCACCGACCCCGCCCGCCCGGCGAGGCAGCGCCGGCCCGGCCGCCGTGCCGCCTGCGCTGAGGCGAGGCCACCGGCGTGCCGACCGCTCGCCCCCCCCGCCCCTCTCGGTCCCCTCAGGCGGCGCCGCGCCCAGGCCGAGGGCGGCCCCGGGCCCCGCTAGAGGGCGCTGCGCTCCCCCCCGCCCCGCGCCGCGGGATGGGCCCCCCGCTGCGGGGAGGGAAGCGGCCCGGGCGCGCATGCGCAGTGTCGGGCGCTAGACGGCAGCGGCGATGGCTCCGCAGTGACGGTTGGATCTAACGGTTGCTATTGACATTGCGGCGCGGATCGGGCGGCGGATCCTGCCCCGCGAGCGGCGCCCGCCCCGCGGCCGCGCAGGCAGGAGCCACCGGCCCCGCGGAGGAGGCCGCGGCGGCGGCGTGGTGATGCGGCCGCGCTGAGGCCCAGGTGCATCCGCCTCCCTCCCCCGCCGCCGGATCGGGCAGCGCGGCCCGGCCCGCCGCCGCCCTGAGCTGGCTTCGCGGTTCCTCCCTGCGGCCGCCGCCATGCCGGGCCGCCGCTGAGGCGCGGCCCGCCGCGGCCGAGGAAGCGCCCGCGCGGAGAGGAGCAGGGCCCGGGGGAGGGCGGCCCGGCATGGCCCGCAGCCTGGAGTAGCGCCGCCGCCTCCCTGCGCTGTGCGGCCGCGGGCGGGCCGAGGGCCGCCGCTCGGGAGCGAGGCCCCGCTGGAGGCGGAGGAGGAGCCAGCGCGGCCCCTCTGACAGGGCCCGCCGGGCCGCCGCGGCCTCCGCGCTGCCGCCGCCGCGCGGCTCCAGGTGGCCCCGGACCAAGGTGACACCCGGCCTGCCCCCGCCCCGGGGCCACCTGCCCCCTCGGCCGGCACGGACTCGGCGCCGCGCTTTCTTCTCACCCCGGAGCCGGCGGCGTGCGAGCGGCTGCGATGAACCCGGTGAATGCCACTGCTCTCTACGTTTCAGCGAGCCGCCTGGTGCTCAACTACGACCCTGGGGATCCCCAGTCCTTTACCGAGATTAACAAGCTCCTGCCCTACTTCAGGCAGTCCCCTCTCCTGCTGCGTTTGCGGTGAGGATCTTTCTTTTGTTCCCTGCACAATGAGCCTCCCCCCGGGGCGCCCCGCACGGCGCCGCGGCCGGCCCTGGGCCGCGCTGCCCCGCCACGGCGGGCCGCCCCCCCGCCCCGCCGGGCTCACGCCCCGCCGCACGCCGCGCAGCCCCCGCCGCCGCGGAGCCGCCGGGGGGCGGTGGGGCCCACGTGGGCGGGCGGCGGGGGGCGGCGGGCTGGCCCTGCCCGGCGGGGCGGGGGCGGCTGCGGCGGGGCTCACCGCCCCCGGCCGGGGGCGGCCCGCGCTGCTCGGGGGGGCGGCGGGGGGGCGGCGGAGCCCCGCAGCCCGGCCGGAAAATAATCCCGTGGGATTGCTGGGAGAGCGCGTTTTCCCCCAAACGCGGCGCTTTCTCACCCGCTTTATTTCCTGAAGGCTGTGGTAGTTATTAGTGGTTATTGGAATACCCTGTTATGGTGGTGTTAATTGCTTTTAAAAAGCGATGACTAAGAGCAAGCGTGGTAAAAGATCCTCAAAACAATATACAGAGCATAGAGGCAGGGAAAGGAGAACTTTTCCCTTCGCCCCCCACCCCCCCCCGCAATGTAAAGAGCAAAAAAGTAATTCAGATTGCAAACCAGGAATTTGAAGCACACAGAAACAATATTTGGATTTGTGTGTGTGGCAGATAATTGCCCTGTAAAAATAATTACCACAAAAAGCAAATAGGCTGAAAGTCTGCTAGGATTCTGCTAGGATTTCCCCACTCCACCCCCCCCCCCCACGCCCCCCCCCCCCCCCCCCCCCCCCCCCCCCAAAAAAAAAAGTATTCTGAGTTTTGTGGGCAAGGGCAGGCATCTGGAATTTCAGTATTGCAGCCTAGGGAACATTGGGAAGGAATTGCATTCTGCTGTGCTGATGAAGTGGGGGCACGTGTCTGTTCCTGGTAGGAAGCTCTGGAATAAACTGACAGCCTTTCTTGAACTTTCTTCTGGAGCCTTGGTCAGCATGAAAGCTTGGCTTTATAGAGTTAAAATATTTTATTTATTTACAGGATCAGGATTTCAACTGTTGAGGCTGCTAAGCTAGTGTTGGATGCTTCCTATCCTGTAGCTATTGGCTCCTCCCACTTAAAGTCAGAAAATAGAGATCTGTTTGTACTGGGGAGAGAGGGAGCCTGTTCCCAGGATCACTGCATCGTCATTTCCTGAAATAATTCGTCGAAGGTTTTTTTTTTTCCCCACGTAACCCTGATGTCAATATTGATGCACCTCTGGCGCTTGATCTCTTGCTTATTACCTTGGGCCCTGCTCATTCCAATCCCTAACTGCTTTTTTTTCCCATAAATCCTTCTTGCTTTTAGTCAATCAGCAGGCTGCTTTTTCCTAAAAATATGCTAATATTTTTCTGATTTAAAAAAAAATGATACTTACATAGGGGCTATGTGTTTCTAACTACTGTGCTATCTGGCCACTCTGCTTTGAGACTGGTCTTCTGAAATGTGTTCTTTGTTCTCATTGCCTTGACTTCTTCCCTTCTTGGCCTTTTGCAATCTTATTTTTACACTCTGTGCTATTGAATTCAACTATCTTTAATTTGTCCCTGCCCAAATTCCTGAGCTGTTTTCCTCCTCTTCAGCTTTTCTTGCTTGGCTTTTCTGTCACACACAGTTTGGTAGAGCAAACCACGCTTTTTAGTTTTTCTTCTATTGACTTGTGCCTCCATGGATATTCCTCCTTACAAACTTCTTGATTGTTCCACTTTCTCTCTTCACCCCTTATTTTATTTGAATTTTAAGGTTATTGTTTTGGCTTATATATATTTTTTTTTCTGCAGCAGCTAGCTTTCAGATAGCTGTAGCTGCTGTTTGTTTCAAATACTTTGTGAGCAGTTCCCCCGTATCAGCTCTCTGTGTCTTGGGCTCCTGTTTGCAGCGTGGTAGCATACCGAGGCCTCAGTAAAAACCAGGCTCTTTGCAAAGCCATACAATAAAATACGGTTTCTGCCCTGCAGAGTTAGTAAAGTGTCTGTCTTGAACCTGCAGGCAGTTAGTCATGGGAGTGTGGTCCTGCCCGCTACAAAACTGTCCGCTCTGGTGTTGACCAGCACTCATAAATCCTCAGCTCAAGACTGGTAAAGGCAAATCGACCTTCGTGTTTGCTTTTGTTTTCCTTTTCTCCCACTCCTGTCATGGGTGAATATTGGTGCCTCTTTCTCTCTTTGGCCTCCTGGCCTTGCTATGATATTTTAAAAATACTTCTTTTCTCTTGTATGTTTTAGTGCTAAGAGCTGTTACACTGTCTGCATATTTAAGGTTGTTTGAAGCCTGTCCAGCTGTCAAAACCTTTTTGGCTTCAGTGTTTTAAAAGGTAGAGTTTAAATGCTGAAATAAATATTGGTTTGTGAGATACTGTGATCACAAGTGTGAGTGCTATGACCACCCAAAACTTTACAGTGTACGTTCTTTGAAAATATTTAAAAGCTTTTCAGACGCTCGCTTCTTTCTACCCTGTTTGTCTGTTTAGACCATGAGATCCAAATAGTTGGGTTGGGGTTCGTGTATGTGGAAAGTTGCGTGTCTTTGCTTGCACAGAACTTAGTAGAATGCGGTCTTCACTGTAAATGTTTAACAGTCGTGCTTTGTTGGAGAAACGGTGCATGAATTATCAATAATGCATAAACCCCCTACACTTGGTTAAAGTCTCAAGTGTTGGACTTCTAGGACTTCCCTTGGGAAAATTACTCCGCAAATTAGTGCCCCTTATGTCATCAGGCTTTCTTAAGTATGTAATCTCTCTGAATGCTTTCTGTAATACTTTGTTATGCTGTAGGTATTAATTCCGCAGTCAAGATTGCCCCTTTAATTTGAGACAGTTGTTTTTAGAAGAAATCAGTGACAGCTACATAAATCAACTAACATAATTGTGCTTTCACTGTTTTCTCAATGCACTAGCCATAAGCCAGCTAATTTTCTTTTGGTCTGATAGTCTTTTAAACCAGCTCACATAGTAGGTGTGGCAGAAGATTTTGGACCCACGTTATTATGAAATTCTAATTAAAGCTCTGATTTTAGATTCAAACTGGCACACACAAAGTTCCATCAGTAGAAAGTCATAATGTAAACACAATATGCCGTTGTAAGTCAACTAAATCTGTTCTGGGTGGATTTGAGGTCTCTGTCTTGCCTAATGGGTTGTAAAGGTTAAATTATGTTGATGGTGCCACTGTGTATGTTTCTAGGATTTAAGTGTGATCGTGTGATAGTTTCCTAGATGGTGTTGTAGGTAATGCATCATCCTTTTACGGGGATGTATAAGATGGTATTTCCTAGAGCTTTTAAAACTTAAAAATAACTACTCTTGAGCATGCATTAGACAGAAGGTATGTGCCTTTTGTGTTTGAGGATGTGAAATCTGAGTTTTAGTCTCTGGACTGAAGTGATTATTACAGAATTGCGTGTTAATACCACACGTAATAGTTAGTAGAATTTATGCAACACATGTCTGTGTTCTAAAAGTACTGCCTATTGGGATAAAAATCTTCCTAAAAAGCGCTTTTCTCTGTTCCAGATACTACGTAGGTTACTGCAAGTCATTCAAAAGTTCAGTTGGCTTTTCAGCATTAACAGCCTTTTTTGAAATTTGGTTAAAATGCTTATAAGAGAGAGATTGCCAGTTAGATCGGCTCAGCTTTTTATCAGTGGAAAACTTCGTCCTGGAACCTCAGAGAGATATTTAAAAGATGTGTGAAAGATTGTTATTGCCAATTTAGAATGTGCAAGTCCTTGAAAGGTTGCCTGGCTTTAGGGTGTAACGCTTCACATTCCGCCAGGAACCCAACTGTAGCTTGTGCTGTAGAAATACAGGATAAGAATATAGTTCTTTCCCTAAACATCCTGTCATCTAAGTAAAGGGATGTGAGACAACATGGGGTTTAAGGGAGATTAAGGGGTGGGAAGGAACAAAGAAACAACATGACGGTACAGACTCATACCTTACACAGCCCCTGTCAAGTGTTTTGAGATAGCGCTTGTATGATTTTAGTTGGAGGGTTGAAGGCTAAATGATAAAGTAGCGTGGTGGAAGGAACTCCCAAGCATGAGTTACCAAAAATACAAAAAAGGAGTTGACTTTTTGTTTACCTATACAAAGATTAGTGTAGATGTGCTATTTCCATCCTGCTTTTGTGTAAAAGTATTAGCCTGTCTTTTGGAAAATGTATACTGTCACTATAAGGTGAGTCTTTTGGAACTCATTCTGCCAGCTAGGTTTGAAATTTCTCCGTAGTTGGTGGTATATTGAGTTGCATAAAATTTTCCATCTTTATGCCATCTTGTCTGTGTTGTTGGACTTCTGAAGGCTCCTCCTCTTCTTCCTTGCCCCTCACTGAGCTAATTCTCCGTTGCTTCCGCAGTTCTGACTGCTGCCCCTCGTAAGCCAGTGCATGGTGTGACCTCCTCTGGCCCCCTTGTCTCTAGCTCTTCGTGGTGGCTGTGTTATGGATCCCAAGTAGAGCTTCTTACTTTAGGCTGTACGTTGTCATTGGGAAATCATGTGAATTAGACCTGTACAGTTTCAATAAACTTTCCTACGAAAAGTTCTACAAGTATCTAAGGGGGGAAGCGCCACAAGCAAGTGGCGTGCAAGGCAATTACGGCTCTGGAGTAAGCAAAGTCTTTTTTTTTTTTTTTCCACTGGTGGTACTGAGGGTCTGAGGCATGCAGCAGTTACATGATGGCCTTTGGAGAAGAGAAGATCGTTGAGTGACATCTAAATAGATTGAAACTTTCTAGAAAATTCAACTTCTAGTCACAGAGATGGAAGAAGGCAGAAGAAACAAATTCCCGCTACTAATAAAACTTAATTATGTGCAAGGTACTGGATTTTCTGTTTGGGATGTGAGCCATGACTAAGTGAGCCTGGATATCTATAGTTTTAAAGTGAAAAAGCGTATTTAAGTGTTGTGATGGAAAAGTTTAGCCTAGAACTCTGGTTCCTTGCCTGTTCTCGCTAGGTTAAGGAGAGTGAAGGCCGATTCATGGTCTGTGCTGCCAGATCAGAGTTGCCTTTTATGTTTGAAAAGTGATCTGGATCAGTGCCTTTTTTAAGGTGTTTTTTCATTTACATTTTCTTACTTCCTCTGGTTTCAATGATGAAAAATACTGTCCAGCTATCACATATCGGTAGTTTTAAAAAGCATGTTGTTTTCTCCTTAAAAAATTACATGAATAGTTGCTGAAATACTTCTCAGTTTCTGAAGAATGTTCAAAATAACCAGAGTCTCTGAAACAGCCATTGGGGAGCATGAACAATGGGACTAAGTACTTATCAAATACCTTCTGCTGCTGGTATTCTTTTTCTTCATGTTTTGGAGATAAACAGCATGGGCAGCTGTCTATAAAACGTCCACTTGCACAGCTCTTGAATACACCAGTTTTTAGCCAAGACCATGGTGAATGATTTCTCTTCCTCTTAAAATCTCCTTACCTAAATTCCCTGTTTCCCTTTCCTGTTTTTAAATCCTGGGAGAATTGCTTTTTCAAGGTTGTCTGCATCACACTGCATACATTTCGATAACATAAATTTCTACCAGTTGAATTTAAATTGGTTTCTAAACTAAAAATACTCCTCTGTCTTAGAACAAAACTGAGGAGTAGGAAGAGCAGAACTGTGGTTTCCACCGTACCAGCTGCCTGATAGCGAGCTTTAGAAGAAGGTTGCAAAGTGAAGATTGCAATATTCTCTTCTGATGCGATTTGAGATGAGGGTGTATTTCTCATTGAAGCAGTGGGAGATGATGGACAGGTTCTGATGGTCATCTGAAGATACTGATTAAACTGATTGCATTTCAGAGTGTTTAAAGAAAAGTTAATGTGTTGCCAAGAGGCATCTTTATTGTGACAACTTAGTTGTCTGGGTCTATGGACATAGTGTGTTCAAACACAGGTTTCTTTGGTTTTGTTTTCTTACTATGTTATGATTTACAGATTAGGTTGACTGAATATGGAGTAAGCAGTTGCTGTATATTATGTTGGGAGTTCTTTGTGAGGCCAGAAAAGATTCTTTGCATCTAGTATATGACTTGAGAAATAATGCACATCACAACCTTTCTTGAGCACTGTGCTTTCCAGGTAGTAAGGATTTCCCTGCTCTTATGGTGGAAGTCACTCTGAAGTCCTTTGATGATGTAATTTATTATTCTCTGTCTTCTGAGCCTTGCAGCCATAGCACAGGGCTTGCCCCTTCTCCAGTGGCCTTGAAGAGCAGTTTACTTAAAGATTGCATGGTTAATTGTGATGGTGTAAGCATTTTTGTTTGGTGGGAAAGAAGTAGTTGTCACAAGTTTTTTGTTTGCTCAGAGAATGTGATCAACTTGATCTATAACTTCCAAAGCATGTTTTAACTCTTACGAGGGTGTGCATAGAAACATGTGAAATTAATCTTGTACCCATAGGAGAAATGTTAACTTTGGTATTTAAAACCTCATAAAGTACAGCAACGTTGACTTTTGGAAAACATCATTACATGAAAATTCTACATTGGATGGTGAAAAAGATGAATTTTTAAAAAACTTTTTAAAGTCTGTTCACGACAAAGTTTGAACTCAGCCCATCTAGTTTGTTAAAAGTATATTTAGAATTTTTCCAGTCAGTGATGTTGTAAACACTAAGGCTTTCAAACAGAAATATAAACAACAGAACATATTTATGTCAAAGTTATTATGCAAGGGGTGGAGCCAGAGAACAAAGCAGTCCCTTCTACAGTTTAAAAGCAATTTGTTGTCCTATTTCTGGGGTTTTTCCTTGAACTTTAGGTAAAGAGGTTGACTGTATTTCTCCAGATAATGCAGAAAAATAGTCTGACTGTAGTCTTATCGTGGTTAACTTGGGTTCCCATGATGTTCAGACAAAAATAGTGCAGGTTTTTTTTTCCAAAGGGTTATACAATCATTGCTTCTTTAGTCACAACCATCCCTGTATGAGGGTAATAACTTCTGTAGCTAATTTTTCATAGTCGTTTGTTGATGGAGAATGCTGAGAAATACTCAGCAGCCGACAGAGTGTTTTCTCTGATAAAATTTTGAAAAAAAAAAATGCTTTTAATGCTTTTTTAGTGTGTGTCCCCTCATGTTTCCATTTCACCTGATGAGGAATCTGTCAATGCTTGTCTTTGGACAAATTCTAGTGGCACTTTTGTTGTAGTTGTGGTGATCTATAAAAGCAAGGTGGTATTTTCAGGAAGAAATACTATCATTTAGTTTACAGGTAAACTTACTGTTTCAGGGCTGAAAGAGGTTTGTCTGCTGAAAGTCTTGGACAGTTTTTTTCTGAGTCTAGTTTTTGGCTGAATAAAACTATTTCTGTCTACAAAACGTCTCACAAAAAGCATTAAATGTTAAGTACATTTATAGTGTTGTCATTGTGAACTCCTCTTAGTTACAATTTGTGTTTTGTAGATAGCAGGTTCAAAATTTTGGGCTAGTAACATTGCAAATATCTTGCGTCTTCCTGCCTCTAAACCAAGAGCGTGGCCGCTACAGATGCTGATGTATTTTCTGAACGCCAGAAGGTGGGTGTGGGATATCTGGGTGATAGGCAGCACCTCAGCCAGGTGATGTGGCGGGTTTCTGGATGATGAGAACGGTTGCCAAACATTTTTCTAACTGGGACAGTTTGTCAGGGCAGGGGTAGGACAAACCTTCATCTGGTGAATCTGCCTCGACTTCAGTGCAGTGTTTGTGAAATGTGTCAGCTAGACCGTGGCTCAACCCACCCTCTTGAGTGTACGGCTTGGAAGGGCTTTGTGGTAGGGCTTGAGATCCGTGGAAGGCGACTTTCCACAGAATGACAGAACGGTTTGTGTTGGCAGGGACCTTAAAGATCATCTAGTTGATCTAGTTGCACCCCCCTGCCACGGGCAGGGACACCTTCCACCAGCCCAGGGTGCTGCTCCAAGCCCCATCCAGCCTGGCCCTGAGCACTTCACCCCTTCACTGTTGTCTTGTCCTTGGCAAACCTCTCTTGAAGTTTCTGTGGTTTTGAATGTATTTAGTTATCTTCATTTCTAGTAAGCATCCAGATCTGTCACCCATATAAAACAGATCTTACACATTTGTTTTATTTTTTCTGCAGATGGCTAACAGACCTTTTCACTACTTATCATATGCCTGCCTGTCTATCATCAAATAGTTTTGCAAATAGTGCTTTTAGGGTTTTTTTTTTACCAAACTCTGAAAATGCTACTGCTTTTATGATGGCATTTTTCTTTTGCATGTTTTGCTCTGAAACCTCATACAGCTACAGTCAGATTATTCTAAAGTGGGATCTAGCTGATAATTTGTCAGATGCAGAGATGCTGTGTGGGGTTGAAGGAGGGAGCAGTGCAGGGAGTTGCAGAGGCTGCTTCAGCTGAAGTGCTTGAGCTGCTGGTAGATGGATAGCTGAGCTCCAAAAAGCCTGTCAAGTGGCATCGCCAGCCGGTGAGAGCTAGCTCCCATCCTTCAGGAGGGGTTAACTCTGAAGCTTGAATGTAGCAGTTTATTAGAGCTTGCTACCTATTGCTAATTATTTTAGTAGAAATGATCAGATAATGTTTAATCCTTAAGTGACAATTCTGAAAGTGTAGCGGTCCAACTGCTAAATTTCCAGCTTCTGTTATTACTTTGATGTGCTTGCCGTATATTAATTTTAAGCGTAATGCAGAAGTATATGTGTGCCTCATTTGATTATAGGTTCCTGTTCTTTAAAACTTGCTAGATTGACAGAGCTGCAGAATTTCTGTTTGACTAATCCAAAGTTCACAGAAGCTTTTTGTAATCTTGGTTTAAAAATGAAGTCATGGTCATTGTAACGTTTGATGTTAACAGGTTAACTGGTGCAGGTGAGCTGCCTTCTTACCTTCCTTCTTTCCATCTTATCCCCTTCTTCACAGATGCCAGTCGTACTTGCACTGTGTAGCAGATAACACCGCCTCAGTAGGTGGAGAGGGAAAGGAGTAGAGGGCTGGGCTGCTGAGCTTTCCGCGTGCTTCCTGCACCCCACGAAACAAGGGTGATTTCTGGTGACACGAATGCAGTCAAGGATTAAAGACTGTTTTGGCAGACAAATGCAGATTACCCCCGGTGATACATTTATTTATACTTGTAAAAAAATTGGACGTAATTTTTTCTAGTTTACTTCATCAAGATTTAATTTAGTAATAAATAAATAATAAACAACATCCTTAGGACTTTTCAGTTGTTGAAAAAGGCAGTATGTTATGTTTCAGTAGCTTTTGCAAGGGCGCTAAAGTAGTTACGTGTGTTTAGCCCCTTTTCTGGGGCATTATATTTCTGCCTTTGCTGAGGATAGATGAGAGTGGAAGGAGGTGGCCTGTTTCAATTCAAGTCTGTCTGAGTGAATTTCATCCATTTGGAGCACATTTGCTGCATATATACACCTAACAATTGCTTTGATTCCCAATTCTTCTCCTCCCTTTGGTCTGTGAGATATGATTTGCAGATGCTTCCCCTCTTCCTGCAGCTGTGAAGTAATGCTCATTAAGGAACGCAATAGGAAGTATTCCTTGTGGTTTCAATGACCTCCCTCCTGGTAGCAGCCTTTCCAGGACAGCTGTGATATTTTGTAAATAATATATTAAAAGTATTTCCTCTGTATATTCTGCATAATTGTAAGTGCTCATATTAATGTAGATGTTTAGTCAACGTTTCTGCAAGCAGGATAGTTAAGAGCTGATGTTGTTAAGGGAAGGCCTGTCATTGGAGGCTTGGTAAGAATCTAATTTTGCTTTTGGTATATTAATACACCTCTTGCAAAAGAGGGTGAGAAGAGATGAGACAAAAGTTTAGTTATACCAAGCTCTTCAGGGTAGTAAAAATGAAAGCCTGCGTTGAGTAATTGTGGCAAGATCTTATGGAGATGAATGACTGTGCCATAAAATGACAAATTAAATTTAGCTTAGATAAATATTAAATTATAAACATGCAAAACATATTAACTTCTCAGAGCCCACCATTTTTATATCTTGCAGATCTATGTACACTTGTAAATTTATAGAAAGGGGTAGCTCTGATGGCTGCCAGCCAAGAGTGAGATCTCAGCCTCGCAGTAGAAAACTCTATGAGGATGTCAGCTCAGTGCTGAGTATCAACCAAAAAAAGAAAAGCAAATGCTAAAAATCAGCACTGGAATAGAGAATAAAGTGGAGAACTTTATTATGGCAGTGTATGAAGCTGTAATTCACCTGTATCTTATGTTGTTGCAGTTGTGGTCCCCCTATCTTTAAAAAAAAACCACGCACACTGTGGAAGAGTTAGGAGAACGGTGATCCAATGTAAGGAACAACTTCTGTACAGTCTGGAACAGGGACAACTTGGAGGGTTACGTGGTAGATGTCTGTAAAACCACAAGCAGTGTGGAAGAGGGGGATAGGGATTGACTTGCCTCATCCAATGCAAGATCCAGAAATTGCCAAGTGGAACTAGTAAGAGTCATGTTTGAAACAAAAAGCTCATTCTCAGCACAGTGGAGGGCAGACCAGGGCCCTCCTTGTCAAAGCCTGCGGTGGTTACATTTGAAATAGTTAAAGGGGAGAGGAGGCAACCCTAAGGAGAGAAGGGTTACTGAGTACGTGGAAACCCCATCTGTTAAATGGTTAACCCATAATGGTTAAAAGCTGGGCAAGTACTAAGATTTTGCTTTCCGATTTCTTGCTCCGTGCTGTAAGCATCTGCTTCTGGCCCCCACTGGAATGGGCTGCTGGGCTAGATGGGTCTGTGGTCTGACTCGGTACGGTTATTCTTAGGAGGTTGAGGGTGGGCTAGAAAACATCTCTGAATCCTGCCCAGCTTTATTTTCACGGTTCGTAATCTTAATCTGGGAAGATCTTGTAATTTGTAGCATTAAAGGAGCATTGGAGCGTTGTGCCTGGGGAGCCTGTACCATCCAGCAGTTTGGAACATCCCAGAGGTACCTCCAGATTCTGGGTAGCAGCTCCGCTCTTGTCTTCCTGGGACATGTTACTGGCTTGATACCATCCCCTGAGTTTTAAAATTAAGGAAACTTAATTTTGTGTCAATTTGCATCTCATGGTTGACTTTTTTTAGCTTAACAATACTAAAGCTGAAGAGAGTGATAGGTGCCACAGAATCCATACGAGAGAGCAGCTTTGACTGAAGAATGAATATTCAATGAGAGATGAGCTCAAGCTGAAAATATTCCCCCAGCTCAGGCATTTCTGATGTCTCTCCCATGTAGGTTGCCTGGCATTTACTGAGAGTAGAACTCGCTCTGTTCTTCCCTTCAGTGAGAGCATGTGAAGTGTTTTGTCTGTCCGTCTGTTTTTTTCCTCAAAGCTTCAGGAAAATACAAATTTTTCGGTATCTTTTTTAGCATTTGTACCCATTCAACAGTTGCAGCCAGAATTATTTTGGGAGAAATAAAATGTGCAGTTGGTGATGACTTTTTTAAAAAAAAAAATCTAAAAAAAAGTTAATTTGGTACAATGTTTATTTGATTCCATCTCTGAAGTATTTTAGTGCTTCATAATCTGTAAAGCACTGATCATCAGAACTCGTATTTATCATCCTAAGTAGCAAAAGGGAGGCTAAAGATGGCACGAGGAGCACACCCAACAGCTTTGTTTCATTGGGAATTAATGGTGGTGGGCTTTTGGTTCTGGGTTTTGGTTTTGGTTTGCTGTGGGTGTGTGTAGTTGTGCGATGGCTTCTGAAGTCTCAAAGCATTAACCGACCGAGCGTTAGGGGTGTTTGCCTCCTGCATTGGCCAGGACAGGGCTTTCTGCTTGTCCTGCTGGAAAGACTCCAAGGATCCAGAAGGGACAGACAGTTGTTTGTGAACTCTTTCTGCTGAAGGATGTGACTTCTGAGACTAGCTGATGTGATTTCAGGCTTGCTTTTTGTTTTTCCCCAGGGGGAGCTAGGGACTCTTCTCAGAAAATCAAATTCAGTCGTAGGACTATGGTGGACATCTCTGCCTGCACTGCTCTTTATCTAATGTCATTCAAAGGGAACTTTAAAAAAAAAAAAAAATTCCACTGCAGCTTGGATTGTGTGACTTCATGTTCCATCTGTTGGCCTTAAATCTTCACTGTTAAAATTGAAGAGTGTTTTGCTGCTGCCTTCTCACGGTGATCTTGTGGAGTCACTTCTCCTCAAGTCAGCCCTTCCTCAGTAGATCAGCAAAGAAAAGTTGAACACCTGGGCTCTGATCGTGAAGTGCATTTCCCTTCTGGTGTTGCTGTAATTGTGCTTTGAACCTTCCTCTGTTCTACAGCTTCTCCTGTAACGACAGCTCTCATTTGACATTGTGTAGAAGTATGCCACCTCCCAGCTTTCTAAATAATTGTATTTTCTCTCAATTTCCGAAGAAAATACTATGAAACGATCACTTCAGCACTGCCTCTTGTTATTTGTTGCTCAAAACCCAGTTTACATTAAGCCACTTTTACTGAGAGGCAGCTCAGGTGGAAGGCTGGAGCAGCCCTTTCCCAAAGAGGTACCAGGGAATTCAGATTTCAAAGGGAAAATGAGATAGTCTGCTCACCGACGGAATTCAGGAGAGTTGCGGAGAATTACTGTGCAAATACAAATTTCCTATTTAAACAGGCACACAAAAGCTGAATTTTCAAAAGCGGTTTGTGGAAAGCACGGAGGGTTAGGTTAGGAAGGGGGTGGAACACTGGCAGAAGCTGCAGAGTTTCAGGTTTGTAATTTGAAGGGCTGCTACAGCCAAGGGTTAGTACAGTATGTCTGGCTCTTCTCCCTGAGGGCTTGGATCCTCGGCTAAAGTACTAGAGGGTAGGAAAGTTGGGTTTCATTCCTTAGCTGACCATCAACTCAGCTAGGTCCAGTTAATGATGTCCCTTCAAAGTGCTAGATTAAAATCTCCTTGGCAAGTGAGTGATGAGAGAAAATATCCTTATATCTGATAACATTTTTAAAATCTTGGACTGTGTTAATGTATGCACTTTGCTTTCTCTTCCCAAATTGTTTAATTTTATTCGTTTGTTCATAGCAGTATGTTTTCACTTTGGGAAAATCTGGGTGAGAATTCTCTGATGGCTGTAATGCATTCAGCAAGGCTTTTTGTGGGGAGAAGGGTCTGATCAAAGCTGAAAGTCTGTTGCAGGGAGAGGAGGGCAAACCTCTTGCAGCAGGTGACTATAGGTACTCTGGAATTTAATTTAGGTGTTAGAGTATCTCTCTGGCCTAGAGCTGGCTAGAAGTAGCAAAGCAATACTGTCATTTTCTGGGTATAGTTGCTAGTTGGAGTGTTTCTATACAGAATTTTAGTTACATCTCTTCTTTCATCCTTTTATCCTTACGTGTTATTTGGTTTGTTCTTAAGGAAAAACAGAAACATTCTTGCAGTTTTTTACAGTTTCAGAGATCTGGAGACATAACCTTGCATACTGTCAGTACTGGGTGTCTGAAACGGTGCTGTCAGGTGTGTTGATTCCTTCCGCAGCTGATTTTTATTAGGTTTTTTTATTCTTAACAGTAAGATGTCAGAGAAAATCCTTTCTTCTGACTTCTTTGCTCCAGCCCAGAACGTGAGCTGTTGTTGACATTTTAAAGTATTTAAGATCGTGACTATGACAGTACCACTATTTTAAGTTTTATTTCACTGATTTGTGTCCTTGAATTGGAAAACCGGGACTCAGCGCTTCCCAGGTTATGTTAATAGTCGCCTTGTTGCACCTTCTGGTTTGGCACAAGAGTGATCTATTAGAGAGCAATATAGTATTTTCTTCCCCCCCCCCCCCCCCCCCCCTTTTTATTCAAATATATTACTAGGGGGTTTTATTTGGTGTTTATAAGAGTTAATGGGATCCATTTAACTGTTCTTGTTGCTTGCAAAGTTAAAAACTTGGTGCTTTTTTCATAGCATTGACTGTCACAAAGCTGGGCTGTATTTTTAGTCCCAGCTAAATGAAAAGTAAAACAAAGTCTGCTGTGTCTTCTTTGCTTTTGGGGGTTGATATTTCATCTTTTTTACATTCCTTTTAGAGTTTCCCTCTGCTCTGTTGCCATTTGTTTTCACCAATGTCATTAAGATCTCTGCAGTAGCTCTTCATGGGAGTTTGTTGTTGCACTTCTGGTAAATTCATAGAAATCTTGTGTGTTTTGTAAGTTCCAATGAGAGAAACTGCTGAGGGGGGACGAGGGGATTGGTAGTGTGTTAGTTGAGAGTGTTTCTAAAGGCTGCAGCAGCACGACATGTTATGGTGTGGTGGTTTTCTTCTAAGTGTTTTTTAACGTTGTATTAAAACTAGATAAAGCAGCTGTGAAAATTTTTACAGGCTGTTGTTTAGATGTCAGTTTTCTGGTGACTTGCTTTTCAGGCAATGTTTCTGATAGTACAAAAAAGAAATATCGTTCCGTACTATCCTGCAAACCTTCCTTGAGTCCATCATAATCTTTCTCTTTCTCTTTTCCTTAGGAAATTTGCTACAAGACCCTATTGCTCCTACCAACTCCACATGTCAGCATTATGTCTGCAAAACTTGTAAAGGCAAGAAGATGATGATGAAACCGTCATGTAGCTGGTGCAAGGACTATGAACAGTTTGAGGAGAATAAGCAACTAAGCATCTTAGTGAACTGCTATAAGAAACTCTGCGAATACATAACGCAGACTCCACTGGCACGAGATATTATCCAGGCAGTTGATTGTTCTGCAGATCTTTTGGCTTTGCTTAAAGATGGATCACCACTCCATGAAGAGACAGAAAAATCTTCTGATACAGCCTTGGCTTTGTGTTTGACACATTCCCCAGTACCTTCAACCTCAGAACTCACAACTGATCCTCCAGCTAGTTTTACATCAATCCCTGAAAGCACACACAACATTGATCTTAGAGGTTCTGTTATCAACGGGTTGCCCAATTGTAATGGGCTTTCAGTAGATAAACTTGGAGTGAATATTCCTTCTCCTGAACACGCAAACACGATCGATGTCTGCAGCACTGGAGAGTATATAAAAACTGAAGATCTCTCTAGCAGCTTGCAGCCTGTGTGTGACACAGTTTCTACTAGTGACTTGTGTACGACAGGCATTGACATCTGCAGTTTCAGTGAAGATATAAAACCAGGTGGCTCGCTCCTCCTCAGCGTCGAGGAGGTTCTCCGGAGCTTAGAGACCGTTTCAAATACTGAAGTCTGTGATTCTAATTTGCAGCCCACCTTGGAAGCAAACATGACTAACGGCCCTTTCCTGCAGCTTTCTCCCCCACCTCTTAGCCATAACATTTTCATGTCCACAGATGCTTCTCCTCACGGAATCTCCTGTACAGCGGCGACGCCCAAGGTAGTTAAATTAAACAGAAAGCGGTCTCGATCAGAAAGCGACAGCGAGAAGGTGCAACCTCTACCCATTTCCAGCATCATCTGTGGCCCAACACTGGGGGCATCGGCTCCTGTAACAGTGAAACAGGAAAACAAAATGTCTTTGCAGCCTATTGCAACTGTACCTAATGGAGGCACTACTCCCAAAATAAGTAAAACTGTGCTCCTGTCTAACAAAAGCATGAAAAAGAATTTAGAACATGCCCCTAAGAAATCTCACCCAAAAGCCAAACCAGGGGTGCTGAAAACAAAAGACAAAGCAAAGGAGAAAGTTCCTAGCAGTAATGTTATGCCAGGAAGCCCAACAAAAACTGTGTATAAAAAGCCACAAGAAAAGAAAGGGTGTAAATGTGGTCGTGCCACCCAAAATCCAAGTGTTCTTACATGCCGTGGCCAACGCTGCCCTTGCTATTCTAACCGCAAAGCCTGCCTTGACTGCATATGCCGTGGCTGCCAAAACTCATACATGGCTAATGGGGAGAAGAAGCTGGAGGCATTTGCAGTGCCAGAAAAGGCCTTGGAGCAGACTAGGCTTACTTTGGGCATTAATGTGACAAGCATTGCGGTGCGCAATGCCAGCACAAGCACCAGTGTAATCAATGTGACAGGGTCACCAGTAACTACGTTTTTAGCTGCCAGTACACACGATGATAAAAGTTTGGATGAAGCTATAGACATGAGATACGACTGTTGAGTCTTTCTTTCTTTTCCCTGCCGTCAGTAGGGGAACTGCTACAGTTCTAAGGCAGCTATGGTTCTGTTTAACTTGCTGGAGCTCCTGCGTTTAGATCACTTGTATCAAGTGTTTTTCATTGCTATGTTATGTGTATTAGTGTCTGGGAAATAGTTGCAGATAATGGAGGAGTTACCCTAAAACTGTTTTTAGTTCTTACAGCACCTCATAGTTTGAGATCAATTGCTGATGTAAATGATTTTATCACAAGATCTTTGGCAAGGAGTATGTTAACCTCATTGTACCTCATCATGCTTTGTGCTCAGTCAAAGCTTCTGCTTAAACGTAGAAAAGTGGTATCTAGTTAGTCCATCTAAACTGTGCTACATCCTGGTGTAGAAAAATAATTATCGATTAGTTACAGTCACCGTTGCTAGAAAATAACCTAAAATTTCCTGTAGGAAATGCAGCATCGAGCTGGAGAAGGCACTCTGAAAAGGGTAAGTAATCTCCAATGGTGAGAATTAGTAATCTATGCTATGGAACAGTTTAAAAAAAAAAAAAAAAAGATTAGTAAATATATTGAAAAAGCTGATAGCCCAAAAAGCAGCTCAGTCCCCAGCAAGGGTCAGGATGATCAGTTGGTTGGGTGTGAACGGCTGACTCGGGTGCATCATCCCCGTTAACAATTTCATTCTTTTTTTTTTTTTTCCCTTGACAATTCCACAGGTCGTGTTCCTGCTCAGTTATGCCCTCTGTGCCCGCTCCCTTTGTGTGGCATGTTACTGAGTTATTTTGGCTGGGGTGAGAAAATTACTTGTATGCAAAGAAGCCTCAAGTTTTATTAACACCATTCTCTCCTCCCTCCAACCTTTTTTTTTTTTTTTTTTTTTGGGGGGGGGGGGGGGGTGCGGGGAGTTCCTGCTGATTTCACTGTTGTTCCTTCTAGAAAAGGTAGGGGGTGGCGGGGGAGTGGTTATGGGTTATGGGAAGACTCCTTGGCTGATTCCCCCGAGGCCGCTGCCAGTCAGTGCCTGGGATACATGGAGACCTCCCCAGCAGCTACCACCATGGGGGTGGTTGGTTTGTTTGTTTGTTGAGTCTGTGCCACCGCAGGCCTGGGACCCACCCCCCGTGAGGGCAGTTCTTCACTGACGGGCATCTTCCAGCTGGGACCGAGGGCTTGGTGCGCTCTGGGGTCACATGCTTTGGATGTTTGATAGGCAGAATAAGCTGTGTAACTCGCTTCACCCAGAATCTATCTCAATTTTTGCTAATATGTTGAAAATAGCTTTCGAAGGTCAGTGCTTTTCAACCTGGGCTGAAAGGCTCTAAAATGGAAAAAAAAAAAACCCCAAAGTTGTCAAAGGGCTTACCTCAGAAAGTGTTAAAATGAAAGCGCCTTCGTAGGAATTCAGCTTTATGCAGAAATGGTTTATTTCGGTGTAATCCCTAAATAAGAGTACAAGCGGAATAATTGTGTCTTGCATTTAGGGCTTCATTGGCAGCCTAAAAAAAGTCAGATTACTTTGTGAAAGCAGAAATTTCTCCTCTTTGAATGATACAGCACAAATGAAACATGGGCTGACTAGAACACAAAACATTACCTTCTAATTTAAAAGGCAATTCCTGTTTCAACAGCATGTTAAATAGTATGTGAATTTTTTTGAGTTACTTTACTGCTTCCATCTCTCCTCTTATTCACCCAGTGACCCCGCAGCGCTTTCCAACCCGGCGTTAGGTGTATTTTGATTTAGCACAAAGCATGTACAATGATGGTTCCTCACCTAAGAAATAAGCAAAAACCTTTGGACACAAATGACACCTCCTTTTGTTTTGTAGTGTACCATGGTGTCATTTTCTGTGAATGTGGTCAGATCTTTTTGTTGGTTTTGGTTTGTTTCTCCCCCCGTCTTTTTTGTGGGGTGGGTAGGGTGGGGGGTTAAAGCCATAGGAAGAAAAATGTGATGTACGTGTCCAGTCTGTACTTTTTTGTTTTTGTTTTGCAAGAAGAGTTGAAAAATATTTTTGATAATGAGTAAATGGTGGAAAATGCTTCTTAGTATTCTTGTCTTTATTTGCCAACCCAAGTACCTAAGATCTGTGGTTTTTAGCCCTCATGAGATTTAATGATGTCCTATTAAAATGTATTTAGTTAAACTTGTATGTGATTTTTGTGTTGACCCAGAAGGATCCTACCATTTTCTGATTTGGTGGTTTGATAGTAACCTACTAATGTAAATCTGTTTATTAGTCCACTACGTGTAAGAAAAGTAGCCAAACCAGAGTCTGACTTAAGGGGAGTAAACTGCACAGCATGGGTTGTTTCTGAATGCTTTTGCAGAGCTGTTAAGTTTTGCTGAGATTGTTGATGGTACATTTATTAGGACTTTCATTAAATTAAATACATAGTACCTTTGGTCCAGAAATGTGGGAGTACTTGGAATCTTTACTATCTCACTGCTGCATTAAATATGGTACCAGAAGTTGGAGAATTTAGGTCAAGTGTGTTTTGGAACCGTCAACAGGAGAGACCTGATCGTTAATGTAAAATTGCAAATGGTAGATTCAGGTTGTTTCTAAAACATTTCCTTTTATGCTGCCACGTTCTTGAAATGTATATTAAAATTCAAATTGATTTAATAAATGTTAGTTTTCTAATTCTATTTTGCAACTGCTAAGGGCATCAGTGTGGCATATGTCAAACTTACTGTCTAAATACTACTTAGTCCGTTGATGACTAATTCTGTAATTGTTTAAATTAGGGTTGGCTTGGTTTGGTTTTCTTCACCTCCTGGCTAGTTGTTCTTGAATAAGCTGAGCAATGGAAAGGATCATAATGTTGCTGAAAACAAGTGCAGTGGTTCTAGTTTGAGGAGCCTTAGTTTCTGTTTTATAGCAGTACGAGCAGCGCACTGGTCCGGGACTTTCCCGCGCTGGTTGTGGTCAGGAGCTGGGTGAAAACTGGGTCCAAGGCGGCCCACAGCCAGGACCAGCTCCCGGCTGCCCAGTGTGGGCAGCCACGGGGAATCGCTGACGGGGAGCGGCCGCGGGAGCCCCTCCTGCCGTGCTGCGGACTTGGGGAACCGTCCTCAGCGGCAGCACAGGCGAAGCTGCTTGGGGACTTCTTTTCATAGAGGAAGCGCGTGGTATTGCGACCTTTCTTCCCGGTCCTCTTGAAGATGGTGATAGACTTCCAAAATTTATTAAAACCCTGTAATTTGTAGAGCTGCATCAGAAAGACAAAGCAAGAGTTCACCCAGCGTTCTGCTGTGGGATTCTTCCTGCCTGAAAACATGTTGCAAAGATGGAAAGAGCAGGGGCTCCTTCTGGAAGGGGTGGACTTGTGGTCATGTGTAGCGGTACAGAGTCTGGTGCTTTTGGCCATCCAGATCTGAACGTGTGGAAGATGCTCCTTCGAGAAAGAGAAAACACCTAAACTTTCATTTTGAGTGGAAAGGCTCTTTCCATGTATTGCACATCAGTGAAATCACTGGTTGGGATTAAATCCTGGAGGGAGGAGGGGCAGGGGAACAAAACTGGCAGTGAACACTTGGATTGCGTTGTCCGTGCTGCTCGCCTAGCAGCTCATTCATGCAGGTGATGTTCTCGCTCTCTGCCTTGACTCGCCCCGTGGCGCGGTGCCTGTGGACAAGCGGGATCAGCACAGACTCTTCTGCTCCCGCTGAACCCCCTGCAGATGTTCTTGTACGTGCGTATGAGTTTTAAAACATCATCACAGACTGAGGCGGCGGCTAACGGGTGTCGTCTGGCACAGCTGCTTCCATGGGTGTCATCCTTACACCTTGGAGGCCGCCCCCCTGTAAGCACCATCAAATCTTGTACTATCAGAAAAATCCTGTAGAGTGGCAATGCAGCAGCCAACCAGAAAATCCAACCAGAAAAGCCTGCTTCCCAGGGCAGGTCCCGCCGGCACGGCAAGGAGCTGCTTGGTCGATGAAACTCTGATAGACTTGCAAGAAAAAGATCATACAGATGTGGCGCATGAATCGTGCCAAGTCTGGTGTGATCCAGAATAAAAGCATCTTTTTATCATATGCAAGAAGCGCACGCCCCCAGACAATTTTTTATGTATTGAATTTTTATACAAATTATAACAACCCTTTTGATTGCTAACTAACTGTCTGAGATGTGAAATGATAAGAAAAGGACAGTTTTACATGTCAGAATCATTCCAGGTATGCAGCATGGCTGACAAAATTCACTCTGAAAGGTATATATACTACTATATAAAGTAGTAATGATAATGTTGCAAGCCATCTTCTTTGGTCCTATTTAACATTTCAAATCGAAGTGCCTCTGATATTTTCCAAAAAAATCCAAAGTCCCCACCAAAAAGTGGCTGTGCTATAGACAGATTTAGGCACCCAAGGGAATGCTGACCCCTCAGGCTCCCGGATGAAGGAAGACGAGAATGCAGTGATTCTGCTTGAGCATTTGCATATAATGAAATCAGAAAATGCATTACTTTTCCTTTTTTTTTTTTTTTTTTCTTTTTCTTTTTTTTTTTTTTCCTTCTCCATAGAAGATCCAAGAGGTATCTGTCTTTTCAGGACAGGTTAAAATGCGGGAGCTTGGCATTCAGGTGAGTCAGCACAGGGACAGTGCTCCATGTTAAGGGTGAAGATGTGAGGAAGGTAAGTGGTCGGAGTGCTTTGCTGCAGGGTTTTTGAGAAGAAAGGCTGGAATTTTGGAGGTGCCAGGCTTGCTGACAGGGAACCATTGGGTGGTGCAAGCTCAGCAGCAGCAGGGAACGTGATTCCGGGGCAGCGGCTGGAGATGAAGCAAGCAGTAACGCTTTATCCCACCACTGAGACAGGTTTTGCTTTTAAAATTCAGAAGTCCTTTATTTGCCAAAAATGAAGAAAATACAAAGTAGAAATACAAGGATCAAACCATGCCAGCACAAAATGTCTTCAAGCTACTTTTACAAAGTATGAGAACCTTTATTCTTAAATACTCGGTTTCTAAACCCATCACCCAGTGATACAGAGAACAGCTCAGGACAAAAGGGTAAGCGCTGTTTACATGTTTTTCTTACAGCAGCTCATGCTCTTTGTTAAGGTTCATTTTTGACTGCATAGACCCAAAATACCGCGATTTAGAAACATCGTACTCCAGAAATACATACCGCTGAAACAATACTTGGGTGACCTCTTTTTTTTTTTTTTTTTTTTTTTTTTTTTTGGTCTCGCAGGCATGTTTTGTTTCAGAAACTAAGCACAAGACCTTGGTTAGAGCATCTCGAGTCCTCACGCTTAAACCCTTCACTCCGGGAGCACAGGACGGTGTTCAGCAGGTTCCTGCAGGTACCTGGAATCGCCGCTGCTGCTACCTGCCTCTGCTGGGAGCCGGCAGCAGCCGTTACTGCCGAGGCTTTGCAAGAGGAAGGAAAAAACCCACAATCATGGTAGTACCCTGCCAGCAGTAATTGCATGTGCTTGTGTCAAGCCGTATCTCCAGTCTTAGTACTGCAGAGAGAGAGTATTTGTGAATATAGAAATAAAAAGCAAGCGTTTTATAAGGACACAGACCTTAATTTTGCTAGACAAGAGCAGACTAGAGAGAACAAATAAACGCGGGTGCTTTTTTTTTAATCATGCACAAGTGAATTTTAATCACTTTCCTGACTACTCATAAGGAAAAAGGAATCCAGCTCATAACAGACCTCCGTCTGAGCTCGATTTACAATGAAAAATGCATGATCTGTCTCCGAAGGTATGTCACACCTGAAGTGGCGCTGCCAGCGGGAGAGGGCAGGCAGAGCCGGGGCGAGGTGGGCTCTCATGGTTCCTGTGAGCGAGTCCTGGGGCGCTCCCTTGTAGCGAGCTTGCTGACCTCCGGAGCTGGGGGGGTGCACAGCTGACCAGCTCCTGGGGTTTGTATGCACAAACATCCTTGTCTTACACTTCGACTATCCCAGAAAGAAAAGCCAAGCGGGACACGAGTTCCCAAATCTTCCTTGCCTCTAGGCTGCAGCTTCACCTCCCACCCAGAGGAGCTGTGGGCAGGGCAGTCACTGACGGGGTGTAGGACACCCCTGTTACCCGTTCATCTGCGGCTGCTGAATTATGGTTATTTTCAAATGTGTTAGTGAGAGGATTTCTACTCCTAGAGTAAGTAATACAGATTACTGCAAGTTTTGCACGGATGCCATGCTAGCGGTTGTTTCTGTAGCTCGTCCTTATATTCCCATGTAAGGCAAATCATCTGCTGTAAATTGGGGGTTTTTTTCTTTGATTAGCTTGTTGTGGTGACCTACTAGAAAGCATGTTTGGGTTTGGAACCGCTCTGCTTTGCCGTAGCAGTGGTGAACCTCTGTAGGAGAGAGGGCCTTGGGTTCGGGGGCCAAAGGGCTCAGCAGAGCAGCTGCGAGCTCCTGTCTCAGTTTATTGAAGCCAAAACTTCAAAAAGGAATCGGTAATTTTTACCAGGCTCAGGATACTGACTTCTTCAAAAAGCAAGGCGCCAGTTTAGGCAGACTGGTGTGATGTGAGATGGAAGTCTGAACTGGATGGGTCAAATTAAAGCCTCTCTGCAAAAGGCGTTTGAGGAGAAGGATGAAAGATCCTGAAGCGGTGGGTGAGCAAAGCGCGCAGGAAGAGCAGGAGTAGGCTCAAGGTATGAGCTAGCAAGAACAGAAATGCAAACCAAAAGAGAGATGCACCAAGGGCTGCTGCAGCAGCAGCTCTTGCAGCCCGTCACGGGCCGTGTCTGCACCCCAGCACCCATCTGTGCTTCAGGACAGGGTGTTGCTTGCTCAACAGGCAAGTCCTCCAGCCCTTCATCTAACTCCCTCCTTGCGTGAAAAAGAAATTGTGCATTCCCAGGAATATACATCATTCCCGGAAAAGGATGTGGCTCTGAATTCCCACCGGGAGGAGGAGGAGGACGTGTAACACAGAGAGAGGCGGCAGAATCACCATCTATATAGAGATTTTTCAAAACTCGGCTGCATCTGTTCCTGAGAAGCTTGCTCTGACTTTGAAGCTGGCCTGTCTTTGAGCAAGGAGATGGAGCAGAGACCTATGTGGGTCTCTTCCAACCTGAATTATTGTACTGTTCTGTACAGCACTAGGAGAGCTGCTTCTCCTTGAGGCACAAGGGCTGCCCACGGTTAAAGCCCTGGAGACAATCACTAAGTTATTCTGGAATGAGGCTTGATGGAACTGGCAAACTGGACGTTCCAGTACTGCTGCTTACGGAGGTAAAAGCAATGCTGAAGTAACACAAGGGTTCGGTTTCAGCCTAGAATGGGGTCAGGTTCTTCTTGTTCCTTTGAGGAATCTTTGTCTTTGGAGAGATGTAAAATCTTATCAAAGGAAAAGGCCACTGGGGCCCCCGACAGCGAAGCGGTGGGCGGCTTTGCCTGGGTGCTTGCTGGTGACAAACGGGCGCAGCTGGTTACAACTAGCAGCTGTGTGACTTCCATCCTGTGTTCATTCCTGCAGTCATTTCCTTGTTCCTTCTGCGTTCGGGCCTTTGTGGAATCACCTCCAGGAAAGCTTTCCCCTCGAGGTCACACTGATGATGGAGATGAGACTCAAACACCCTGGTGTCCAGCAGAGCCGCTCCTGAGTGTTTGCTGCATTATCCTCGTTCCGTTAGTGCTCCCCGCTTACGTCTTTTCTTATGGAATGGAAGTTATCTTGCAGCGCCTCTGCTAATAACCTGGGCATCCAGAAGTTTCCCAGATACCGATTCCAGGATCCCCGCTGTGTGTGTGTGTGTGCATGCATCTGGATAAAACAGCAGCTTTGTTCAATAAATATAAAATGGATCCCCGAGCCCAGTACAGCTGAAAACTCCCTCTCTTAGATTTTGATCCCGAGGAGAGTTACTCACCCCAGCGAGGCAGCAGCATGTTCTACCCGGGCAGGGAGAGGCAGGCGCTGCGCTTCAAGGGCTCCTGGAAAAGCTGAATCTGTAGTGACCAGCTGGTTACTTATTTGGTTATTAACACTAAGAGGTACCATCTAGGGACTGATGTTCCATGTGCCAGGCTCTGTACGTGCAAAATGCCCCCGGCTAACGGGGTGTGTGTGAATACACGGGTCAACTGGACGGGTTCTGCCTTCAGTGCAGGCAAGGAGGTGCCTGCCCGGAGACATGGCCCTGGCACCGGCAGCTCCCGGCTGTGCTGGCAGGGACACCCGGAGGAGGCACGGTCTGGTGTTCTTAGAGCAAGGTAGGAAGAAACGTAGTGTACACAAACCCAGCATTACATATTTGGCCACAACTATGATAGCTGAAATAAAATACAGGAGCTGAAAGCTGTCCCAGGCTGGAGGAGGTACCAGCTCCACTTGTGTATCTATGACGGCTAAAACTGAGGATGGGTAAGAGGATGCTGAAGCGAGGAGCAGCAGCTCCAGCAGCAGTGTCTGCTCCTGCGAGAGACACCAGTTGTGATTCCACAGGGAAAGTCAGTTTAATTTTGCACTTAAAGCAAGAATTCATTAGTCACAGCATCTCCTCTCTGAGACTGGGGCCCGCTTCATGGGTGGAAGAGAAATGTTTGGCAATATTGCAGACCAATTCCTTTACCGGTTAAAGGATCCCTCTGGTAACAGAAATTTTAGCACGCTAGGTTAGGGTTGGGTTTTTTTCTTTGTTATCTCAGCCTCGTCTCTTGGAGAAGGCTACAGGTTGGCGACACAAGAAAGGAGAACCCAAGGAATGGACGGAACCAGCGCGCACAAGACACAGCAGTTCCAACACATCAGCCAAACAGCGTATGGTGGGTTTCTTTGTAAATATGCTAGCAAGTACTTCTACAGAAACAAATCACTAGCCTAAGGAAGATCCTCTTATGCAGAGGAGAATATGTAGAAATATTAACTATGTCTCTAATTCTTAGAGAAACATTACACCAGGTAGTGCTTTAACCATCCACAGATTCACACAAGTAAAATACGTCTAGTGTCAATTGTAAGAGCCGGTGGTTTACAGCACAACAGGGCACTGCACCCTCCCCACGGGCAGGCATGCTGCCTTGGGTTCCAGGACAGTAAGCAAAGAAAAAAAATACCCCAAAAAAACCTTCATTGTGACTTGTGTTTTAAAAGATTTCTAGACATACATTTAAGTTAATTTGGCAGCTCTTTTGTCACTCCTGGTATAAAGTCAAGGGGACAGAACGGCACAGGGCTGAACTGAGAAATGAGCACTATAGATGTTGCATGCAGTTGTTACAGTTAATCGTTAGATGCTGGCATTTATTGCACATCTAGGGACATAACAGAATTTATATATAAATGAAACAAGGTGCAATCACCATTTTTAATGAGCGTGCATGATAACACATTGTAAAAAGCCTTTTTATAGAAATTACCTTATTGCAATTATACAGGAAGAGAAAAAGGGTTCTCAAGTTACAGTGTACAAAATAAAGCACATTGCTCCAATGATGGATTTAAGAAAAATCCCTAAGTGTCTTGGGACTGAATGCTATCCAGTTTGAAAGATACTGACTAAATGTCTTCCACATCTCTATGCTGAGAGATCTGAGAAAACTAGTTTGTCTGACTTGTCTCCAGTTTCAGGGGGAGATAAGACTTCATCTGTGTCATAGTCTTCTTCAAATGATCTGCAAAGATAAAAGGTATGTCTTTAAAAGGCGTATTTTGGTGACAGCATTTTCAGTGGCTACTAAAACAGCTGGCTAAAACACAGTGGCATGCAAGACGTTAACCTCGAGGAGGGTATTTCTAAGGACTGAAAACAGTGCGGCAGTAACCGGTATTCTGACCGCTGACGTGCCTTTGTGCTCCCATCCATCCTCATCTCTAAGGTCTGGAACGACTTTTCACTGGTGCTCAGCATCACAAAACTTGAATCCAGTTTCAGTAACAATACTCAGTAGCTCGCAGTAGTCTTGTTAGCTCAGTGGAGAAATAAAGTCGTCCAAGCCCTAGAGGAGCTCTGGCTTGCTCAGACCTGCTCGGGAACACCTGGTTTCCAAAGCATCTTCTGGCTCAGGATGTATTTTGACATCTGCAGAAGAACAATTGTGGCCGTGCTGTCATGTTCCTCTCTCACTTGGTTTGAAGTTGAAGATCCAGGTCTTAGCATTTATGGCCCGAGGAGGTTTAGCTGTGAATTCTCAGCTCCAGGCAGTTGCACTATTCGGGCTGGCTGGGCTCTGTGCTTTACAGGACATTGCTTTGGGGCTCTCATCCCATCCCTACTGCTGAGAAATGATGTTTTGAAGATGTGCTCCCTCCAGTCTCAGCACGCTACAGGTTAGTTTCTCAGAGCTCCCAGGAAATGGGAAATCTTCCCTTTGCTCTGAGAGCGATGCTGTTTGTGAAGGAAACGCTGCAGCAGGAGTTCCAGTGGCAAGCACAGGAGTAACTCCCATTTGTTCACTGGTAAACTGTGCTGCAAAAAGGTTGACTCCTTTGATACCCCAGCACGGATGGTGCCAAGAATGAACCGTCTGGTACTTCCTGCGCTGTTTTTACCCTTCACTAACCCATACATAGGCACAGCAGGCCCTTGGGAGCCTGTATGCATGCCCTGCTGTGGGGGGGATTCTATGCTACAGTCCGGTGATCCCTATGTGAAGAAGAGACAAACAGCATAGAGATCTCCCGGGCCAACATCTTCATCTTCTCTTCCATAAAGGAAAGCACCTGCTTAGTAATTCTGCCACCTTCTGGATTCTTGCATAAGTGGGAGAAGGGAAACAACGGTCTGGATGCTACACCAGTAACTGTTTTGATGATGCATGCAAGGTTGCCCAGAAGTACGCGCTCTACATGCGTTTTGCCTGAGCAGTGCCTGTTGGATGGCCCTGCCCCCCGCCTGGGAACGGCCCCGGCGTGCTCGTACGTGCCTCAGTTTCTCTAATGGCTCCTTGGTTTAAGATGATGCAGCTGAGGAAAACTTTTAATTTCCATTTGAATGCTGTTCTTGAGAATGTTCCTCTTGTGTCCCTTTTTCTTCCATTTTACCAGCTTCTCTTAGCTTTCTTCCTTTTTTTCGATATGTGGAATGGGACCTCTTTCCTGTATTGTTTATCCTGCACATTCACTAGCACTTGGGGCTCCATTATAACTTTTTTACCCAGTGTCTTTTGCTTCTGGACTAAATCTTTTCACACCTGCTTCAAAAGGGCCTTCCCTTGTCCTTTCCCATGTGAGTGAGTCTTCTACTTCATGCTTTTGCTCCTTAAGGCTCAACAGTGCCTGCCCTCTCCACCTTGGAAAAATGGAAGCATCCAAGGGACAGCTTTTCCATGAGATTAGCACTACAGATAATTACCTTCTCTCCTTCCAGGCCAGTTTCAAAGCTTAACAGTCCCAGAAATACAAATGCAGGCTCATGCAGATGAAACGCCCATTCCTCAAGGCTCAACCATGGCAGCTCTAGCTTGTTCAGGGGAGGCAAACTGCTCCAGGAAATTCTTTGTCCTTCCTTTTGGCAAACATTTTTGTGAGCGAGTGGTTCAGCAATGTACTCCCTCCCCCTTTCCCTTCCTTATGCTGCTGGGCTCATGAAAGCGAGAGACTGAGCCATCAGCTGCCTTGAGGGAGACAAGAGCAATGGTCTGAGCTGCCTAAACCAACATCATCTACATCACCTGATCCTGTCTTTGTCCCACTTATCCATCTCTGAGCAGCACTGCTCCGCATGGATGGTGCCCTCGCTCCCTGCTGCCCAGCTGAGGGGGATTCTGTCCTACCAGCAGCATAACTGATGGCCTCTCTCTCCTTATTCCACTCCCGAGGGAGGAACTGACTTTTCCCATGAAGGCAGTTGTGGCGTCCACGTACATCAGCTGGCTGAAACTGGTTTCTGCAACAGCGGTGCCCACTTCTGCCATAGCCAAGACTGCACGAAAGTTTCTGCAAGCCCAATGCTTTTATCTGCATTATGAGCTGGTGCTGGTCAGACTCAGCTGTTGGTGCCACCTTCAGACAGTGTGTACATCCCCCAGGGACAGGCTGAGTCTCCCGCACAGGTGCATACAGCGGCGCGTGGCTGGGGGGTGTTCACATCAGCTTAAGCTTCTAGTGAAACGTGATGCTTCGTTGTTGTCCTGAGCAAGACGACACCTTTCTCTCATCTTTGGTGATTGCAGCTCTCCATAGAGTCACAGCATCCCTGAAGTCACTCTGAGCATCCACGGTCCTGCTGAGATCCCTCTTCCAGGAGCAGTGCACTCTCATGGACAAGCCTGCAGACAGCCAGACAGACACTGACTGGGTTTAGAAACCTTCCACTCAGAGAAGCTATGGACAGGGCTAAGTCACAAACGTGGCACACACTTACTAATTCATCTGTGATTGCTGAATAATGGTTATTTTCAAATGTATTAATAAGACAAATACCAGATTTCACATTCTGCCAGCTAACTTAGTCAAAAATCTTCCAGTCTCCCATACAGCTCTCAAATTGTCTTGTTTTGTCCCCACTCTCTATTTCTGCACACCCAGAAATAATGTATGCGCAAAAACTCAATGCCTGTTGCTGGCAAATTTGTCTGTGCATCCAGCTCTTTGTTTTTCTTTTTCCCTTCCTGTTTTCCTGCCTGGTCTGTTGCTATGCTCCACAAATGAGATCTAATCTGGCTGCCATGACTACAGAGCTTTTGAGGGGCTCTTAAAAGCAAGCAGCAAGGTTGCTGCCATGCTCTTTACAGGAAGACACAGCTGTTTTAGACTTCAAAAATGTGACATCACCTACCACTTTTCCTCTGGTTTTGGTGAGTTTGGGTATGCATGGTCCTGCAAAGCTTTTACGGCAGACTGCTATTTCTTTTCTGTGTTGAGGACACAGGTGTTGCAAAGCAGCTTCAGGGAATATATCCATTTTATCTTCCATCCTGTGCTACCTCATTTTCCATTGTGAAGGCCACAAAAAGGCAAGGCAGCTCAAAGGAGACGAGGGAACAGCTCATAGCTGTTTGGATGCACATCACAGGGAGAGAAGGAAAGATAGCTCTCAATAGCTTTGCAAATCCCTGTGGCTAATTAGTAGCTGCTACTGTTATCCCAAACAATTTCCAGTGTGGGAAGTTTTGAAAATTATGCAGTCTTCTCAGTGCTTTTACTTTAATGGCTCTAAATACTGTTCAAGAACGGGTGAAATCCTGAATCATGCAAGATTAACGTAGGGTAAGCATTCTTTGGATGTTTGTTATTAATCTGGAGACTTCCAGAGAAATATTCTCAAGAAGATACTAACACAGACACAAATCTAGAAGATAATTATACTGAGTCTCCATTAGGAGCCTCTGCAGGAGGTCCTCGCACACAGAGAGTTCTGGAGCAACTGCTCTGCCTAAATTAATTGATTCCAAAAATAGCGAGAGTGTCTGTCCATGATTTTCTAGAGGGCTGCAAAAATGAGTGTAGATATTGCAGAAACACCAACAGTGTTTTAAAGAAAAAGTCTCAACAAACTTAGTAGATGAGTGAAAATGTTGCAACACAGCTTATGAAGAGCACAGACTAATAGGCATGATGGTTGCCAGGACGTAAAATTATTTGACTGAAGAAAGTCTCTGCTAGTGTAATAAATGTAACAGAGCTACAGCTTCTAATCTACGATAGCGTGACGTGGTCAATACATGGCCAAGACTAGCAGAAGTCATTCCATCTCTTTTTTTTTTTCGTATGGCTGCCGAAAGAAAAAGGCTTTGTCCTTTTTCCCGGCTATCTTCATTACTGCAGCGCCTGTCGCCGATGCAAAGGGCTGCCCACAAAGCAGCCCGTTGTGACAAACACACCAATACACCCTTTTGGGGCAACAGTTTCAGGCTTCACACGCCTCCAGTGTTGAGTCCAAATGGTAAGTCCGCTAATCCACTAGTTCTGCGAAAAGTGACATGCACACGCTCCTCCTAAACCTGAGCAGGAGCCAGGTGGCGTGTCCCCAGGGCGGGCAGTGCCTGTGCTTACCCTTCTTGTAACTGTTCGTTCCCAGACTCCTCGGCCACAAGAATCTCATACTCCTCAGCAGCGTATCGGTCCCAGTCAGAGGGTTCAGGGCCGTCGTTTTCAACGTCCTGAAGAGATCAGACAGTCAAGCACACTACGTCCACACCTCTCTACCGCTGTTCACAGTAAGTCTAAACACGTGAACGGCAATTCTAGGATTAGTAAGCAACTGTATAAAAACAGCGAGGCAAAAATTGCCTTAACTGAAGGCACCGAGTCACAATTATCTCAAACTATTTTAACGTCTGCACACAAATGATTATGAAAAAATACATCCCTTAGTCTATAAAGCTCAGCACGTGACCTGAGCTGCCAACTAACTGAGCCGGCTTCATTTCAGAAACGCTGAACACCCGTAACGGCACATTTTATTTGCTGTAGCTCAGCAGGCCCTGCACCGGTAGGTTTGATATTGGTTAAAGAACTTAGGGATTTTAAATCTTTAATTAAATCTGAACTGTAAATGATCTTTTCAGGAACTCCTCACAGTTTGCTAAGTGTGCTGGGTTTTGTTACATTTTGATTACAGTACCCAGTATTTTGGTGCTGTGTTTGTACTAGTATTTGGTACTGTAAAAATGGGTTTGTGCTGGAAGCAGTGTTGGTAACAGGGATGTTTTCATTCCTGCTGAGCAGCACTTTGACAGAGCCCAGCCCTCTTCTGCCTCTCACCCCACCGGCGAGGAAGCTGGGGGGCACGAGAAGCTGGGGGGGGACACAGCCAGGACAGCCATCCCCAGCTGACCCGAGGGGTATTCCGTACCGTATGGCACCACACTCAGCGTATACAGCTGGGCAAGAAGAAGGGGGAGGGACGTTTGGATTTGGAGTGATGACATTTGTCTTCCCAAGCAATCACTATGTGTGACGGAGCCCTGCTGTCCTGGGGATGGCTGAACACCTGCCTGCCCATGGGAAGTGGTTTTACTTTGCTTGTGTGTGCGGGTTTTGCTTTACCTATTAAGCTGTTTTTATCTTAACCCATGAGTTTTCTCATTTTTACTCTTCTTACTTGCCAGCTGGGGTTAAACCACAACACTGAGTTTGGGCAAGTTTGAGAGCAGGTTACAGAATAATATCCTTATATATATATTTGGCCCTCTGCCATTTGTTGTAAGATGGGGATAACAAGTTATCCTCCCCCTAGCCCCACTTGACTGCCCTTATAATCCGGTTCAAACAAACAAACAAAAAAACAGGATGGTTCTGGCTTGGGCTGTATTTAAGCCTTGAATCATGGAACCACAAAGTTCCCCCTACAGGTTATGTGAGAACAGCTGGGAGGGAACCAGAGGCGGTTTTGGCATCCCCTCCACTTTACTGTACTTTGACCAGACAAAGACTATCTCCCAGAAGGCTCTTCAGCCGTAGTCACATCTGGTTTCACTGCATATGCAAGGGGAACCAGAAGTGAGGGACCTGACACCAACAGCTGGCAAAACTCAAGTCTCTGAACATCCCGCAGGTAGCGGTGAGCAGCAACTGCAAAATACAAACCCCACGATCTCCTCCTGTATCATCCCAGAGAGGATGATGAATAACAGTCCAGCCAGGCTGATAACCAGGCACAATCTGCAACCCCCAAACCTTCCATCTAGACTACCACGTGTGTGGCCTCATCACCGAGCTGGCACCTCACCTGCCTCAGCCCCTGCGCTGTAAAGAAGGTTTCTCCCTTTGGTTCTCTTTAGGCTACGGGAAGATCGTTAGTGCTGGTTTAAGGAGCAAGCTCCACCCCAGATGTTGAATGAATCTTCACATGTAGCCTACTTATTTATGGCCGCAGCTGTGTAGGGGCTGGGAAGGAACAAATGGGATCTCAGGTTCTGAATCTCACAGCTCCGTTCTAACCTGAGCAAACCGGGCTCCTCCTCGCGCAGCTGAGCCCCCTCCTTCAGCTGCAGCGCAACACAGCAGGCTCCGCTCCTTCTCTCTAGAATCACACACTGCACTGCCAGGGCTGGTGTAGTAGGATCAGTGATGGCAACCACATCACAGAACAGCAGTATAACTGGTGCTGGAAGAGACCCTGGGGGTCCCTAGTCCCAGCCTCTGCTCAGATCAGGATTTGCTATGAGGTCAGATCAGGGGCTTGAGGTTTTGTTCAGTCGCATCTTAAAAACATCCAAGAATAGAAGCAGCACAACCTCCCTGGGCAACCTGTTCCGCTGTTGGACTGCCCTACTTGTGCAAAGAGTTTTCTTGGATTCCGTTGGATTTTCCCTTCATCCAGCAGCGTTCCAAAGACAGGTTTGAGAAGGCCTGTATTTAGAAATGAAGGTGATTTATACCTTTTGCACTGCAAAGGGATCCCTCTGTTCATTGTCCAGGTACTTCTCTAAGTTGAAGAACGTGTTGTAGAATACATGAGCCATTCTACACCTCTTTAGGTCTCTCAGGGTTACTCTTCCTACAGGAAAAAAAACCACATTATTGTTCTACTGAGTTCTAACTTAGTGAGAGACTGGACCTGTTCCTTGTCAGTTTTGTAGTAAGTTTTAATTATAACACCAGTATGCTACAATATTACAAAATTTCTTCCCAAGTCAGTCAAGGATTTGAACATTATTCAATAAATGGGTATGTTTATTAGGCTTAAATTCCACATACATATGGAGGTCTTTCACATCCATGTGAAATATGAATCAATGTGAATGGGCATGGTCCAGTTTCATAACCCAGGCTGTGAGCACATGCCACAGCTGGAACATACAAGACTTGTTGCTCCAGTTCCAGCAAGTTAATTCACAAGGTCTCTTGTTTTAGTATTTCAAACCTCCTGACGCATAACATTATGGCACAAAAGTCACTGTTCAGACTTTGACCTTGCACAGTAATTTCAGCGCTGCGATTCTAACTCAAGGCTCTACCTACAGATGGGTTTCACAGTGGCGTGACTTTCTCAGTCCAATATAGATCAAAGAGGATGGAAACTCTCATTAAACAGGACTTACCTTCCCTTTCTGGCTTAACGAGATCAAGCATCTGACACAGCAAGTCATGAAATGGCAGTGGTTCGATGCCCATCACTTCCATCCGCTCACACTGCTCCTCATAAAAGTACTCCAGTTCATACATGGAGAGCACCCCATCCCCATCCAGGTCCATGCACCGAAACCAGTACTCAATACTAAGAAAAAGAGACAGGACTAGTGAAAGCACAGCACTGCACTAGGAAATCCACACAGCAGAGCCTGCAGCAATGCACGTCCCCTTTCTCCCATCCCCTAGTGCTCTTCTGCCCAAAGGCTGGCATAAAACCAGGGATGAAAATACCCTTTGGGAAGGATCAGGGCACAAGCCAACACTCAAGAGCACCTCCTGTTAGCCTCCTAGGTGGCTTGTGAGTACAGCCATGCTTGTGACCGGTTCCACCTGGTAGCTGTAGCAAGTGTCCACTGTGCTGCAGCTCAACTGGCTCATGTAGGTAAGGGTGTCCCTGTCTGATTCAGCAGCAAAAGTTGGCCAAATACAACCAGCTCCGAACCCGGGACACTGCCTGTCCCTGAGTGACCCTGGTGGGCGATGAGGCACACATGGTATGCAGTTATTTCCTCTACTCCTTCATACAGAAAGCAATGCTTTCAGGCAGTTACACTCTACATCCTCCCTTCACCACCGCATTTATGAATTCTTCTTCTCATTTTTATTCATAAGATTCCTTGTCCTAATAATCACATGCAGCTCTAGTTTAGCTCTGCACAACAGCCTCCCAGTGGCTGTACAAACCAGGCACACAGGCAGGTTTTACAAAGTGACACAGTGAAGTTTCCCTCCAAACCCTTCTTACACACTTACTACATGCATGAAGGGCACATGCCTGTCTGCTGCAAACGCCTCATGGGTTTATCGCTTCATGGCATGGGGTAACCAAAGGGATTGGTGACTACCAAGACGTTTAACATTAAAGAAAACTGCTTCTACACAAGTTCTCCTCAAGAAAGGCAAACGATTTGACCAAATGTTGACAGTAAGTTGCTTTCTCCCTAATAATCACTGGCACCAAAGCTGTCATCTCTCATAGAAAGCAGCACGTCACAGAATTTTCTATAATCTTATCTGCTCATCTCCATACTTTTACTAATACACAAAAATCAGTCAGACCTTGTGGCACTCCTTTTGTCTTCCTCCGAAATCAAGAGCCACACAAAATCAGCATAACTCATGCGGCCTTCCTTTTGAACTTCATTGCCTCTGGAAGACATACAAGGGGGGAAAAAAACAAAAACCAAACCCAAATCATCAGGCTCCTCAATGCTCACAATGTTATCCAACATTTTTCAAAAGCCCCAAATAATTTGTGAGAGAAAACGGGGCACGGCCACCCGCTCAGCCCGCACAGCAGTCGCTGCCTTGCTGTCCCTGCAGAGCTGGGGCTCATCTCCCACACCCCCTCCCACTGCGAGTGCTGGGCTGGTTTACTTTTTGGAGGCTCTCCAGCAGTGCTCTCCAGCTATCCCTGTGCCACTGCGGGGCACAAACACATAGTGCGTGTTCCCTCCAGCTGTGCCCAGCTGTTCTACAATGAGGTCTATCGGTCGTCATCCTATGGGATTTTTTCTTAAGATACCCAGCAGTCTCACTCCGTCTTCAGGCAGCTCCAACTGGAGCACCATGTTGGAAACCATTCCGATCAGTGGGGATTTTTGAGAGTATCTTGCATTTCTGATCAGCCTGACACTTCTATCCCCAGCCAGTATGCTATTCCTCACCTCACCACAGCGCCGCTGAATATTCGCTCAATAATCCTGTTTGATAAAGCTGGAAACAAAGAAAACACAGAGAAAATGAAGCTACAGGTCACAGGAATAATGGCAATCAGTTGCTTATGCTGAATCTAACAAAGCCATTTCCCACTGCTAAAAGAATGCTCTGTCTACACTGCCTGTCTAACCATTTTACTGGTCTCTGTTTAGCAGCATTTCATAAAAAACAAAGATGACTTTCCCTGTGTGCCTGCCTTTGTATCCTCCTAACCACCACATTTTGCCACAAACATGCCAACTGTATGTTATCTGGATTCCTGGACATGGGCAGTGTTACTCCTACTTTGCTGTAGCATTAGTCACATAAGCAAATTCTGCTGATAGGAGACTGTTTCGGTGTGTACTGCAGAAGAACTACAGTTATCAAGCAAAAATCACACCTCGAATCCCTATAAAACACTTGTTAACAGAGCGCAAGCTGTAGCAACCCTGCTGCAGGGAAGGCCAATGAAAAACAAGGATAATTTTAGGTGAGCAGCAAGGATTTGCCAGCCAGGAAACACGTGGGATAGATTGTTATGACAGAGCCACACCAGCAAGCAGCAAGTACCAGTCTTGAGCAGGATTTGCACCGACTTCGCCCTCCCAGACTGCTGACACGCTTCCTTTGGACCCCCACCACAGCACCTTCTAAATATTCTCCACCGCCTCTGTAGTCCTGGCACAGTTCTGACAGCCCAGCCAGGCAGACCCAGCCTGCACCCCCCTCAAACCCCAGTGCTGACAGGCTGCTCTACGCCTGCACCGATGCTTCTCCCCTTCACCCTGCCCACAGCACCCCTCCACCTGGCTCCCCAGCACCAGCGCCCTGCAGGTTTGCGTGCAGCACGCCCTTCATCCCCCCAGAAGGGACCAGGTCTCCCATCTCCCCACGCCAAGTCAGGCACTCCTCCATCCGCACCCCGTTCAGCCCTATCGACACCGCTGGCCCCTGTGGCTGCCACACTCGCCCAGAACCCCCATGGTCTTCCTGTGAACACCGGCACTCAGGACACGTGGGCCACCACCCTGCCCTGACACACACCCACCTACAGCGCTGTCGTTCTCACCCCCCTTTCCTCCTTTCCTCCTTCAGCCCACAGGACCTCGGCGCCTACAATGCTGTTCCCATCCCCGGAGCTCCAGCAGTGCCTGACAACTTGTCACGGATCCCTGCAGCCCTACCCACCACCCCACCCCACCACACACGTCACCCCTCCTGCCAACTTCAGTCACACCCTGCGGCTGAACACATTTCCCCAAATCGGATTCTCTCTCCCAGACCTACTCTTCCAAAAAGTGCAGCAACCACATGGAAGAATCCAAGAAAGCTTCGTCTTCGGGATTAAACGTGCTGGTCAATAGCTCAAGCTCTTGCCCCAGACATTACACCACGAGTCCCAACAGGCAGTATGTCCACACGGGCACATCATGCTCTCAGAACATGTGTAATCCTAAAGGGAGCCGACCTGAGTGCCTCCGTCTAGCACAACACACACAGAACAAGTGCCTTTGGATTTTTTAGCCCTTTTGTGGGTTTGTATTCCATTAACTCATCCATAGCCCTTGAACCTTTGAAAACCCATAGCATCTGCCCAAGCTGTAGAAAGGAGTTCCACGCTGAAGTCAAGAGAAATTCCCCTGAGTACACCCCCAAACTGAATGCACCACGCTTTGCTGGACTCGGGCGTTTCTCTCATGTGTTACTGGATTGCACTTCAGCAATCTCTGAAATTCACATGGGCTTGTCCTTCTTGTCCCTACTTCCAAGCTCCTGCAAAACCCTTAGTAAATAATGAGCAAGCTTCAAGACGTTATTTTAGCTTGTCCTTCTGGCAGTGACCCACACGTGAACAGACGTTCCCCTTCTAGCTACTCGGGCAGAAAATAACGTGTACTGCGTTTCCCTGTGTCTAAGCCCCGACAAGTGTCTCTGTAAATCAGCGATTGTGTAAGAGATAGATGACTCTATTTACGTTTCTTGAGGCATCAAATTACCCAAATTAAAGCTACTCTTTAGTGGGAACATTCTGTTTCCAGCAAGCCCCTTTGTCCCACCACAGCTTGCAGGCAGCATACCTTGGTCACTGTACCTAGCCAGATCCTTCTGGCTGATGTAAAGATCATGGTCAGTGTCCAGCTCCCAGAATTTACAGTATATAACATAGAAGTGCTCGTAGGAGAAATAATCTGTGATCTGATTTATGTCATCCTCTTCTTCCAAAAGAGCAAGCGTCTGGAAGAGCACAAATAAAGCGGGAAGTTAAACCTCGACAAAGGCAGTTCAGCAGCCGAAGCCCCCCAGCCTCTGCGGGAGTTGGGTACCACATTCCTCAACAGCCTTAACCTCCCGGTTAGCGTACGTATGCACAGTATTGCTGCCGCTCGGTGAACAATTTCTGCTGATTTTCAGCCACAGTGAAGAGTGAGGCAGAGAAACAAGGACACAACTGCTGTCTCAGCTGGGATCTGTTATTTGTGAAACATTCCTGACCTGCACCGGAGACTCTCAGAGCCATTTATGACAGCAAGTGCACAGCTCTCCACAGGAACCAAGATACATCTTTACACATCACACATCTTTCTATGGCTCCCAAAGGACAAAATCATCTTGCTCCAGACTCATGCCTGGACTGGGGAAGGAGGGATGGATCTCGGGCAGATCAAACCAATCGCACCAATTTCCCTGGGCTGTCACTGGCAGGAATTAGTCTGGTTTAACTGGGAGGCTCAGACAGGTTTCCAACCGTGACATCTGTTAACATGCCTTGTTAGAAAACATTCAGTGACAATGTCCTTGTTTCATTCCTACTTCAGACCTACCTCTGTCCTTCCCTCCTCTCCATCTTCCCACCAACAGGAGGGTATTGCACATTTACCAGTGCCACCTCCCTACTTGCCTTTCTCCTAGTGCTGAGGCCATGGGACACCAGACAGCCTTTTCAGGTTAACAAATTCTGGCTGCAGGAATGTGAAAACGCTCACAGACCCAAGTGAGCGATAGGGTTGTCCTCCCCTGCCCTCACAGCCTCTTAGAAAGGAAGAGGTGGAACACAGCCCAAGAGCTACCCCAGGGAGTTGTGGTTCTGAGCAGATGCTGTGCCAGGCACTGATAGTTCAATGTCAACTTTCAGTGACCTCCAGCTCCAAGGAACCCAACCGAGTCTCAACAAGACTCTCACATCCTGCTATCCACCAGGTTCAGTAAAGTTTCAGGCAGGGACAACAGGGTGGCACTGCCAGACCAGCACCGTTCAGACTTGCTGACACTCAAGTCTAAAAACCTCTGATCAATCACTCACTAGCCTCTTCAGATTCTTCAGGGGTCTCTCCATTTCTTTGTGGATATAATCACTTGGGGAGTTTTTTCAATAATTTTTTTTTCGTTTATAGCTCATGCCAAAGTACACCATTTACACATGCAGCAAAGGGCTGCCCAAGCAAAATCACTGTCCCAGAGCTCAACTTCCCTGCTGCAGGAGATGAAAGGCAGAGCAGACCTGCAAGGAGAAAAAGGGGAAGTGTATAAAGGGAGAAAATGAGCGAATAAAGATGCAAGATAAGTTGGGAGGATTTGTTTATAACAGAGGTTAGGGAGGAACTGGGATCAGAGGGCTTGGACTGGCATGAGACAACCCAAGGGAGCACTGATTTCTTCATTAGCTGATGCGATCACTGGGGCAGAACACGTCTGAAAGGAGGAGGAACACGAACTCACGCTTGAGGCTTTTGAGGAAGACAGCATGCCACGTTTGGAAGGGAGAACAGGACGCAGTGGGGAAGTCTCACTGTTTTAGCTGAGTCCGTAACCTCTCAGCCTAAAGACTTTCTGGCTTTTTAGATTGGGCTGCAGTTGAGCAGCCTTATGTAGAGGAATGAAGCCGGGTTAATTAGCATTGATAATATACAGCTGTGGGCTGGCTTCAGGGGCGGTGGGGCAGCTGATGTAGATAAGGTGCAGCTGTGGCTGGTTCTGTTAAGAGGCTGGGCAGCCAAGGAAGAGGGAGGAGGAAGAAGCAGAGAGAAGAGAGAGAACGCACGCCTGGGATGAGGAGAGACGAGGAGAAGGCAGCAGAGGGACTGGCACGAAGAGTATGTTGGTATGAGATGGTAAAAGCCCTTGTTGCAGCTGGTAGTTTGGGGAGTGCTGCGACAACTGGTGCCCTGTGTGAAGCCCTTCAGATTATGATGTAACGAGCAGCAACAGCGATGATGGCTGGGCCGGGGGATGTTTGAAGTCTGGAGCAGTGACAGCAGCGCCCAACAAGGCAGAGACAGGTGGGGACAGCCTGTGATCCAGATCACACTGAGATAAGCGGGAAGAGCCTGGGGATCTGGATCAGACACTGGTAAAGGTGAGCCGTTGGGATCAAAGAGAAGGAAACCTGACTGCCGTGGAGTTCAGAGACCGAGGGTAACGGCCGATAGTGGCAGAGTACACGGCCAGACGTGGCAGCAGCCCGCAGCGGGCCCAGAGCGGGTCCGGCCAGACAGCGGTGATGGCTGTGCTGGGGGACAGTGCGGGAGCAGTGCGATGCCGTGGGCAGCTCCTGCTGTTGGTGCTGCTGCTCGGCCTGGTGGTATTCCTGCTGGTGTTTATGGGTTTGTTGAAGGTGTCTCCAGTCATAGACGAAATAAGCGACCGTATGTGATGTTAAAAGACCTTGTTGCAGCTAGTAGTTTGGAGAGTGCTGTGACAGCCTTAGACTGTTTTAACCTGGTGCTCTTTTGGGAAAAATATTGAGAGAACAGCGGTCCAAATCCAGAAACGTCTGCCCAATGTAAGGATACAGCACATGGATTGTAACAAGAACTGAGCTGCATTAACCCTTCTGAGGAAGTCTACCACCGAAGTGGAAATCAGCTCCCGAGATGCATGGTGTTGCAATCGCACGGCTCAGCATGCCTGCCTGACTGTCAGGGCCGGCAGGGAGTCAGGAAATGGGCTGTCCTACCCCCCGGGTGCTGTAGGCCGTCCAGCAGCTCTTCTTGGCTGCTCAGTGAGCCACTTCACATAGGCGCACTGCTGCGTCTGGCTTCCCTTCCTCTTTGGCAAGGGAAGGAGCCAAGAGCCAACCTGCTTGCTGTAGCTGCAGAGCTGGTGCACCGCCATCCCCTGACCTTCTACCAGTGCACTCTTAGCTACTCCAGCTCCTGGTCTTCTCTCACATCAGCTCAAGACACAACTCTCCAGCACTCTCCCGGCACCGCGCACCTGGCCTCCCTCGCTCTGCAGTATACAGCTATAGGAACAAAGGTACGACGCATTCTGTATCTTGTTCAGGCAGAAACCAACATACTTGCAAGAAGTTGCTTTTCCTCAGCTCTGTTAGAGTGATCTTCCCAGACCAGGATCGATTGACTGTGTAGAATATTCTCTGTATAACCTGCAACACATGAACAGCGCTCTTGAAATCAACTCCTGAAATACACCAGTTTGCGAATTTAAATGCAGTAACTTTGTTTATTCACTCATCCTAAGGGGACCGATTTTTGAAAACTGCTCTGTGATCTCCTTTGTAGGTACTACTATCTCTCACTATGCAGCCTGAAAGTAACATTTGTTTCTGAAATACTATTATCTGGCTTCACTCTGCAAATATTTTCGCTGCTCTTAATTCACAACTTTGAGCATCCAGATGCATTATTTATGTCAGGGAATATGTTCAAAGTGCTGACGAATCGCTTTGAAACTGAGTTTTTCAGGTTTTAGACACTGTACCTTGCATGGATCTCAACCAAAATAAGTTTTTTTTCTGCTGTAGAACACTATCAGGACTTTCGAAGAGCAAACAGGACATGTAAATGAAAGCCACAATTGATGTCTGCCCTATATTGTCTCAGTGGAGCCACAGAGAGGATGCAGCATTGTTAGAAAGTAAGCAATAGAGATTATCTGTCTGCATTTATCTCAGGTAGGTGTTAACCTAATTTATCTCCTTTAGTGACCTGCCTCTGGTGAAAGTGAGTAACAGGCCTGGTGAGGAATGCACAAACTTCTGAGAACACAAGGGGAACAGCTCACAGTAAGAGACTGAGAACACTCTCAAGCACCCAAAGCAGCAAGCTGAACCCTTCCCAGCCCACTCCTTGTTGGCTTGTCAAACATCAACGGGGGGGGGAATGCAACTGTGTGATCAGGCACATGCAAGAATAAACTTAACAGGGGAAAAAACAAATAAACATCTTCAACATGAGAAATCAGAAATATAAATGAATATCAGCACTGAAATCTATGTAATATAATTCTTGTCGACCAAATCTAATAAAACAAACCTTCAATGCCTCTGACATCATGTTGACGTATTATCCTAGAATTTCAGTAAACCATAATAGTGCCAGCTATTCCAACACGAAAATTTAATTCACACAACAACATGGACATTATAGGGATTAATCCAGTTGAATTAAATGGGAGGGGGTTGTTTCTTAGCTAGAGCCTAGCTTTGAGTAGGCAATCACCATTTAAGCGCCATGCTTTGACTCAGACACACAAGCACTGGTTCTTAGTCCAGAACCAAGATCCGGAATCAAGTATGAGATTGTTGCCAACAGCCTGCTTTGGGATACACAGATGAGCGAGACAGTAAATGCTGACAAGTACAATTAATTTTGAGAACAACAAGAACTATTTGAGGACTCCAAATGCATCCTGAAGAGAGAAAACATGTATATTCAACTTAGCTGAATATGACACCTATTGGTAGCCATCCTGTCCCTTACGAGCCTACATGGGGAGATGCAGGACAGCAGGAAGACTCTCGGTGTCTCATTGACTACATAACCAGAAGCTGAGATCAGCCTAATTCAGGCAGATAAGAACACACTTCTTTAACTGCTGGACAACTCCCAAAGAAGCACTGCAGGGTCTTTAATCACTCCGTACTTCAAAGATGGATGTCCTTTTACAGTTGGATGTCAATTAAACAAAAAATCTATTCTAACTGTGGCAATGACTGAGCAACGTACTATGGCCTGTGTAATACAAGAGGTCAGACTAGGTAATCACAGTGATCTTTTCTGGTCTTAAGCACAATGAAAAGGCTGTATGTTTGTTTCTTTAACGTCTTTGGCAGCCTCTGCCATTCTGCACTATTTTTGGACTTTGTTTGGCCTTTGCTGCCAGATTGCACAACAGCTCAGAGACCTATGTGGGTCTCACCTCACACATAACCCATTATCACACCTGACAACTCTTTAACTATTGTTAAAGACACTGTGTTTTCACTCCATTCCAAGGACTCAAAAATAACAATCCCAAGAATCAGAAAAAGGACCCTAACTGGCACTTCTTCTTGTCCCCTGCCTGCAGGGTAATAAACGACAACACAATATAACCCTGTTTGTAACACGTAAGAAATTGTTCCTCTGTCAGCCCATATGGACAAAGATGTTCCATCTGCTCTCTCCTCACCTAGCTGTAAAAAGAAGGCATGTCTTTTACGTCCAGTCACTCAGTGCAGGTTTTATTATTAAAATAATGGTCCAGTTTCAATTGCTAGTACATGGTGCATGTATCAGTATGAAATGTCAGTGCTGCTCTCTTCTCCAGGTTGTGAAAAAACAAGCTGTTAAAAAAAGCATTTGGGAAACATCCTAGAACATAATTACACAGCCCGAGATGATTTGCAGCATTCAAGCCACACTTTTCAGTTATGCCTTACTGAAAGCCGTAACTGGCTTTGGTTTTCCCATCATTTATTCTGAAATTTCCCAATTTATTCAGAATTCAGTTCACAAGCCTTTGGAAGGAGGAGCCCCTTCCTATTTGCCCATTTATCCTCCTGTAATCTACCTCCAGGACCCAAACCACTGATGGGTCAGTTCTGGACCTTTTCCCAGTCTACCCACAGAAGAACAAAAGCAGTACCATTTCTGGAAACACCCACAAAGCTTTATTAAACCCTGCAGGCCATCCTCCCCTTACACATTCACGCTGGTAATACTGCATAACTTCAAGCATTTTTCAACAAGCAATATAATTTGCTTGTTGTTTTCAGTTGACTCAGCTTTTCAACAACAGCATGCAGCACTAACTCTGAGCCTTGTTTGAATGTTCTGGGAGAAATCCCATTTTAAAGCTTTAACAATAAATGCCACATAATATTCTGCATTGTCTTCACCGGCTTCAGGAGTCAGTCTCTGTTGAAAGAAACACAAGTGGTTTAGTATGCTGGCAATGCCACAGCTCAGGTACTGATACAGATTAAATTACAGCCTACTGTATCCAAAAAGGCACCTCTAAAAGGTGTGGAGATAGGCAAAAAAAGTATTGAAACATGCATACGCATCTTACCCATACTAGACTGTTTACTCTCCAGGCGATTTCAACCAAGTGATGCTATATCCAGCAATGAACGCACCAAAAGCCAGTGTCTCCTTACACCTTCACCTGTAACACAAAAATATAATGTAATTCTTGCACTAGCAGCAAATACATCATTCTGTCACTGTAAATAGGTATAAGGCACTCTACCTTGAAGGGATCAAAAGGATCCAGGTAGTCTCAAAATCCAAGGACAAAGCTGTATCCTTCATTACCTCCTGGTGGAAACACCGAATTTTGTAACATTAAAGAGAAGTGCCAAACTGTCTGTGAAAGGAGATGTGAGAAATAGAACTCCTGGTACCAGAGGAGAGCCACTGCTGCAGCGGGCCAAGTACTGCCACTCCAGATGGGATCAACCTGACCCCACAGCCTGTCTCCCAGGGTGCTGACTCTGTCCAGCTCAGGGATCTGGCCATGCTGAGCTCAGAAGGAACCTGTCTGCCAGCACAGACACCCAGAACAGCACTGCCCTGCCAGCGCGAGGGGTCTGCGAAGGATATCACAGCTTTGTAAGATTCACCACTTTAGACGCCTTTTGCCTCAACCACAAGCACCGCTGTTTCCTGGCTGCCTGGGAGCAAGCCTGGGAAGCTACCTCCATCAGAGTACGGTGAGTGAGGGTGCCTAAAAACTCAGACCGGAGTAAGGAAGCACAGTTGAGACAGCAGCAGGATCAAGAAACATTGAGGAGCTTCACATAGTGATGAAGGGTCTGGTTCTGTGCCTGCTTTACGGTGGTCACACAGGACCTTGCCCAGGCGCAAGGGAAGTTGTGGGAAAGAAGAGCAGAAAGAGAAGGTGCTGCCCTTTTTAGTAGCAGCCTGCACTTCAGTTATCTTGATGCGGAACCTCAGCTTTACACAGCTGGTCTCTCAGACCAGAACATGCACTGCAGCCCAGTGAGGTCCAGACTTTCTGCAGCAAGAGCGATCGTCTGGGGGATTACTCTACAAAGACATTTGTTTCTAGCCTTTATTCCCTCCTTTAGACCCTGAAAAACATAGAAACACCACGTGGCTTCAGAAGAGGAACCTGGAAAGGCAGGTGCACAGAACTGCCTTTGCCACCACCCAATAGCCAGCACCAGGACAACCACACGTTACATGTATGTATGTATGTATGTATGACAACCGGCTCACCAGCAAAGAACAACTGGTTGATATTACAGTCGGAAACCGACGCTAGTGTTAGCTTAAATCTTTCAACTTTCACCTTTCCATGTACTTTAAACATCAAATACCAGGGTACATGTGCCACAGGCACCTTCACACCCACCCATTCATGTGCCTCTGTAATTCCCAGGCCACTGTTAAACCCATTCTGGCCAGTTACTACGCTTAATGTATTTGCTGTCCTGCTCCATGGGGATAAACACGTTGCTAGTACACCGATGTTCGCTGTCATGTTCAAGCACATCTAAAACATTTAGAATCCATTCTTGTTATACATTTTCATAAAACATTAGCGTGACAGTTCAGGGTTTGCCCAGAGCAACAGTGTCTTCCTGCCATCTGCTCCTTACAGGAAAGGAACTGTCTGCCAGCAGCCCCCCAGCTGCCAGCGCGTGGTGCAGCCAGCCCCCATGCAGACCCTGGCAAGCCAAGAGGAGAAACTAAGCTCTGGAGCCCTGCTGGGATACAGCTCCCATCAGGTCTGTCATTACCTGAATTTGTTACCACTGCAGAGATACAGTATCCTAACATTTATACCTTTTATCCAGATTCATGCCCCACACCAGACAAGCTAAAGCTTAAAAAAACAGTACAAAATTAGTCAGGTAAAGCACCAGTCTAACTCTTGATGGCACAGTTGGAACAAAGCTACAGAACAAAAACCCAACGACAAATTGTAGTCACAGAGGCTCAGAGACTTAGAAAGACATGCATGACAGGCTTTCTGGCAAGAGCGAGAGGCAGGAGAGCTGGACGTCAGACTCCCATATGCAATGGATGCTTTGTACCACGGAACAATCACAGATTCTCCATGCCTAAGTGACAGAAATCTTCAATCATTCAGCCTTCCATGCTTCCTCAGGCCAGCAGAATTAGGGGTAACTCAGCAGCCCTCAAGGACGAAAGATGAACCTCTCGTTTTCCTTCACCAGGATTAAAGGCCAAAAAAGTTGGTTTTTATAGATTTGCTTAAGACCAGAAAGAATCATTATTAACCTATTGAATAACCTCTTGTACACACAGGCAAATTCATTTTTCCTTTGGAAGTAGTTCTTGAAATAACTATTTCCAGTAGTATTAAAAAAATCCTGGTTTTTGAAGTAACTGAAGGATTTGGTGATGGGGACAGTGACAAATGACAAAGGGAGGGTTGGTACAGCAGTATTACAGGAGATCAAAGGAGCCAGCCTACCGTCGTAATATACCGGGAATGGAACTCCGGAGCATCCTTCAAGAAAGTCAGGCCAGGATGCGTTTCCACCACATCCTGCAAGATAAGACCAAATAAAATGAAACATATTTTCTTCTCCTTTTAATGTTTAGAAGTTACTGGGTTTACAAACCAATACTTTTGCTTACTTTTGAAACTGTATTTGCAGCATTAGCAACAAAACTGAAAAGACATCTTTTAATCTATAAAGTGAACCTTCTAGAATTAGAAGCAGAATACATTTTCTGGGCAATACGCACCTGTTGGCCATTTTGATTTACTTAAGGACAGAAAAACAAAGGAAGAGAGTTAGTGAGTAGATGAGAACTTATTTTCATTGAATGAGACAAAAAAACTAGTTAGTTGACCATGCAACTATCTCCTCTCCAAGACTTTTTTTTTTCTCCATTTATTGAAGATATTAACATTTATTAGAGCTAGGTGTCAGAAATAAACATTCCTTGGAAGGTTGAGAAAGTTACTTTTTACGTCCTCCACAACAATGAAAGCTCTTGTGAGCCTCAGAATGCATACAGATATGATCAGTGCTTTTCCAAAATTTACTTGAACTACCTGTAGAGATGCCTCTTTCTCAAGATCAGCTTTTTGTAAGCCAAACACTGGCTCATGATGCCAAATCTGCCAAGAAATGCACGACCAAAAAAAAAAAACAAAAAACCAAAAAAACCCCCCCACACACACACAAACCATGGAGAAACTGCCTCAGATCCTGAATGAATCAGTTCAGATCCCGCATGAAGTGATGCCTGTGTAATTGCTGCATGTCTGATTCCTCTACCCTTTAAAAAAGTGTTCAAAGTGTTGCTTTGTCTATGCCATGACATGTCAAAGGGATACAGCAGACACAGAACCCTCAGGGGTGCACTACGACCAAATTCTGGCCCACCTAACTTGATGCCTAGTATGACGGTGTAATATGGTGTAATACTGCTGGTCTCTGGTTAATTGACAAGATTGTGCATGCCTTTGGTTGCACCAGTAGCTAAAAAGCAGAGCTGCAATCAATGAGGAACGGCAATGTGCCCAGTGGAGAAAAGATGAAAAGGAACATGAGAAAATGTACCCATCGCAGTCTGTTTTGAGGCACTGAAACATCCAGTGCAGACAAAACCATCCCCCCAAAGCAGCATCTCCACCGAGGTTTTGCATAGAGGACAGTGTGAGAAATGTAGGGATATATGGAAAAGCTCAGAAGAAGTATCAACAGGTGATCAGAAGAGCAGATGGACCTGATTTATAGAGAAACTACAAAGAAACCCTAAACCTATCCAGAGCCTGTCTAAATGGCCACAAACAATGAAAGAAAGATACTTTGCTTTGTTAAAAAATATCATATGTGACTAAAAGGAAAAGAAAGAAAAGAAATCAGCACAGATTTAGCCTGAATATTAGGAAAAAAAATAAATCAGCAGTGAGACTTGTGCATGAGCAGTTTTAGAGGCATATACAGAATAACTAGAACTGCAAAAGTTTAGCAAAGGTTTCCATGTGCTATTGTATCTGATAGTCTTGCTAGACAAATGTAATTATATATATAATTTTCTTGTCAAGCAACTTTTACAACTTTTCCAATAAGCTTTATGTCGTTCTTGAATATCAACAGTGCCATGCATTTTCCCCAATAACCACCTAGAGAAACAGGGCAAATAAATATGAATATATAAAAAATAATATCTATTATAATATATATATTATATACAGACGTATAATAATATATATTGGTATATATTATACAGTATGTATTATATAAAAATATATAGATAAATATAAATAAATATTAATCCTAGCAAGAGACAAGAGACTAAATAAAGCTGTGACAATCCTCTGTGACTTTAGTAAGGTATGTAGATGATTGGCACTTACGCAAAATAGTCCACTTAAAATGGTTATTTCTATTTCACACCAAATAAACCCCACCCAGGCGCTGTTCAAACCAAAGGTTTGCATGTCCTTGGTAAAGATTTAAAGACATGACAATAAAGAAGTCACAAAATAAAAACAGTTCTCTCTGCCCATCCATTCAGCGCTGGGTCGCTGCGGGTACCTGAAGCAGCGGGATGAAGTCCTCCTGTTCTAGGTAGTCACAGCCAGGCTTCGCTAAAAGGTACGTGAATCTGGATGCATCATCATGGCAGTTACGTAGGATTCTACGAGAGAGGTGAAGAGTTACTCCAACCACTTTGTACTTCAGGACAATCACCAACTACAGATGGATTATGAAGTGCCTTATCACCTGTTACACAACACATTACACTGAATTACGCAAAACGGACCTCAGACTACCAGCACCCGTTTTCTTCAACGGCAGCCAACCTTTATCTTTCAACAGCACCAAGATGCTTCCACACAGCGGAGTACTTCCATGCTAACATTGCTGTGCTAAGCAAGGTTTCTTACTGAAGACTGTTCTTACTTGGATTCCACAGCATCTTAGCAAGAAGTAACCTGACTTTTCAAGATGCTGCACACTCACTGATCTCATTTGAAATCAACAGGATCAACCTAACAGGATGCCATAACAGACATGCTCTCCAACTTAATTCTTTACTTTATTTCAGTATTTGAGTATATTGCCAACTACAGTCACTGAATTTTCAACCAGAACAACCACTCCACAGAGGGGAAAGAAGAGCATCCCTTGTTAATTATGGCACAGCTGGCTGCTGTACACTGAAGTCACGGAGAAGAGCCTAATGAAGGAATTAGAAGGACTGAGTATTTACAGAAGATGTAAACTCATTCCTTCGGATGACAGTTTGCATCTATGACACCAGTTCTTGTCTCTGCTTTCTTCTAATAACAAAATGCTACGCTGGTCAAAGGGATCACAACTTAATTCACTCCAAACAGAAACACTCCTGAAAACAAAAACTCCATGACATTCACCAAATCACTACTGAATACCTATAACAGAAAAGAACATTTGGGTATATCAAACATTAAGTTGTTCATATAGTATAAGGGAAATAAAAAACTACTCAGAAAATTACCCTGTATGCTTTATAACTGCAAAAATACAAATGCATTGTAATTATTTACTATGAGTGATTATTCACCACCCTCCTCTCCTGAAAGCGTATGAACTTATATTGAAGCATAGCACTTAAATGCCTGTAGAGATCACACTGTACCTACCTTGCCACTAGTTTTGCTCTCATCACTCTTTAACAAAAGCAGACTTCACAAAAAAAAAAGTTTTTTTCTCAAATATGTCTTTCAAGTAAAAAAAAGAAAAGAAAAAAGATTTAGAAAAGATTTAGTGGCTGACAAGCAATTCTGTTTACTGCACATTCCTATCATGCTGTCAATTAACAAATACACACTAAATCAGCTGCAGGAAAGAGGTGCTAATGCTTTAGCTTTAAAAAACCAAAGTATCAGGCACATAAAGATAAATCCCAAAGCCATGTATTAGCAACAAACTAAAAGATCTGATCTTCAGAAGTATTCTATACCCAGAAATTCTTAATAACTTCAAATGAGATCAGTGAGCATGTAGCATTTTGAAAAGTCAGGTCACCTACTAAGATGCTTGAAAAGAGGCTTCAGCAGTTAAAGATACCTGTTTTAAAGTTACAGATATGTTCAGATAGCTGTAGTCTAACTTCACCAGAACACTACATTTCTTTCTATCTTTCATGCTTCCAGAAAAAAAACCTGTAACTGTCAAGAGGGTAAGAAGAAGAGAAAGAAAAAAAAATATTTCTAAAGAGCAGGTAAAGTGGGAAAAGCATACAAAACATGGCTTGGAAATGATGTGGTTAAAAGAATACAGAAAAAAGGGGCATGACCACAGTCTGCAAATATCTAAAGGATATGAAGGTCAGAGGAGTGAAAATATGTGGCATTATACATGAGGGATTAATTAGGTGTAATAGGAGGAATGTAAGGAAGGAAAAAAATTGTCTGTGTCAAGAAAAACTTACTGATCACAGTCATCCTTAACATTTTTGCAATTTTGCCAGGGTAACTAGAAGCTGTTTTGACAATATTATCACGGGAAATACTTTGGGAACTCAGGGTTAAAGGCTACTTCAAGAATCTGAAGGGCAACCATTAAGTCAAAAATTAGAACTCTCTCTGGATATGAGATGGAGACACTGTTCAGGTGTTTCACAAAGTAGACTAAAGCCTGAATCACCCTAGAGGGAAAAAGATTAGGCAAGAGAGCAAGACTGTTCCATCTCACACCTTTGACTCCAAGCACAACATATTCAGAGCTCTCAATTTCAAAAAGAAGCCTGGACAACGGTATGTGGAAGTGACTGTCAAACCCCACAGATTTATTATACAGCGTGCCTGAGGAAGATAACTATTAAAGCTCCCAGAGCATCCACTTTTATGATGCTTCTTTATTTTACATTCCTCCTTCCTGTCCCATAACATGACCACACATGCCCCCTCCCCATTCCCAAAAGGCACTCTCTTAGCGCACTAGTGCAGCAGCAATACGGCCTCAGATAAATATATACAAAATCCACTAACCTCTATCAGCTATCTCAGAATATTTCTAGGGGAGTATGGTAATATATTTTATATGCCAACTGGGCTAAAACATCCCATCATCTATACAATTGCTTCAAAGTTTGCAGACGCAGCACAGAAACAAGTGTTCAGGGAGTTTGGGGGAAGAAAACTTGAGCTGATGGAGATTTTAAAGTCATTTATTTTCTTCTAAAGAAAAAACAATGATTTGAAAAGTCTGGTGGAAGAAAAGAGGGGGAGAAGAGACTTATTTGGCAGGCTGCTCTCTTCTTCCAGAAAGAGAATTTTGCATTTGCTATACTCACTTTCTCCACAAAGATACAAATGAGTGTACAGATACACATCCTGTCCTTTCTCCTCCTGATGCATTGAACATAGGTGCTTTCCAGTAGAGTGGGCAGCCACATATCTGTAATGACACACCAGAACAAAGAGGAATACAAAAGCAGTCACAAGATGAGCCTGCTTGTTTACACACCGAATTCACCATCGAGACTTTTACATAAGGGAAATAAAGCAGTAATGGCACACAGGTTACCCAAAAAGTTATTTACTGCATGCCAAGGTTCAGAATCCATCAATAACTTTCCACTTTGTCATACGCCTTTTTAAGTAGCTGAGAAATACGTCCTGTCAGGCTCGGAAAAGGATCAGAGACTATCCAGCTCTTCAGCTCTGTCTTTTGAGCTGTTTCACAAGATTCCCTGAGAAGTGAAGCAGAGAGAGACAGGCACCTCCCTCCAAAGAGCACTCACACCAGCCACCTGGCTGAGCTTACCCCAGAAAAAGATGAGCCATTCTCTGGGCTGATGACTTCTCATTGACTGCAAGGGAACTTCAATTCTAATTACAAAAAATTAACAACTAAATGCCTGAAGGTGAAATAATTCCCATCCTGTAGTTTGCAGTGCAGTGCCTTCCACCCACAACAGCCCAATTTCCCAACACTGGATCTCAGCAGGAAACCCCCCCAAAATGAAAGCAAACTGAAAGAGGCTGATTCCAGCAAAAGGACTCCCTGAAAAAATATTTCTGACCCAGCCTTTGCAGAGGCTGCTAGCTTGCAGAACGGTACTCGATGAAAGCTCAAGTATTTTGTACTCTCTAACGCCTCAGAGAAGCAGGCTTGAAAATGGCTTCAAGCATTCAGCTGCTGACACCTTCTAGAAACCTCTTTAGCACAAATACCTTTCCAGCCACCTTCATGACCCCAGTCAAGGTATCAGAACATCTGCAAAACACCGGCCTTGGAGGGAGCGCAGCTGATTCAGGCCACGCACAGGTTAGAAGGATACCACACCAAATGGGAAGAGGAGTATTTTGAAGGAATAGTTGAGGCATCATTTCTGCTTTCCCCACAAAGCCTCTTCCACCTCTTCTGTTAAGCAAGACCACGCTGCAAGTCTATTCTCGACTTTTTGTTCTGGGCACGCATGCTTCTTTGGGAACCCCAACCAGTACACAAACTGCTGGATTTAGCCATCCCTGGGTCAGGCAGCTGTACTCCTGCAGGTGGTTAGCTACTCTGAGGAAAGAATGACATTTACTTTCTGCTGTTTTCTTTGTGCAGCTGGTTCTCCCACATTTTTTTCAGAGCCCCAAAACTACCATTATCAATAATCCCATGGAACAGAAGCAATCCTTACAATAGCTAAATGGCACAGAGCACATCCATGTAGAGACAGATGCAGGGACCAGACAGAGATCTCTTCTACATCACCCTCCTGCTTTTCCCAGTTTGAACGCGACAGACCACACACAGTAGCCCATCTTGTCATAAAATCAGTTTCAAGCCTTCTTTTGGTCAAGCAAGGAAGTTTTCCCGTTTACGTTTTCAGAGATGGTTTACAAATAATGCCACTCAATTCCTCTAAAGACAAACAAAACCCCAACCTAGCCTTTCAGAAAAACCTTCCTGCCTAGAAAACAAATGCTCCTCTTGGACAGAACACCGCTCCTCAACCTACAGTGCCAGAGATGCATTCAAGGCAAACTGAACATACGAGATACATCCCAGGGCCGCCAGTTTTAGACCAGCATTACTAAAAACCACGGTTGAAGGAGAGGAAAATAGAACCATCCATCTGCATCGTGCTCCCACACAAGTGCTGTGTTTTGTTCCCTGAAGCCAGGAACTCATTAGCAGATTGTAACAACCCCGAGTCTGCCGACACCTGCATTACGGATATTGAACCTACGCATCTCAGTGGCTGAGGGTTGACTAAGCATTTCCCTCTTCTGTGTCCAAGGAGGTGTAGGTTGGAAACTGCTTTCTCAAGCAACACTGTAACGGCATACATACATCACATCCAGATTATTGGGACAGCTAACCACAAAGAAGGTAGCTGGCACTACCTGAAGCCAGAGAGGCAGACTAAGTTTCTGCTATCTTCTGAGCATAACGATGGAGGAACAGAAAAACAAAAATGCAATCTGTATTTGGCAAGAAATCTGAAAGAAGAATTTTGCAAATCAAAAGCAAGAAAGAGCACACATATCAAGTGTGACAAACTGAAAACTGAGGTGTTTTGTTTACTATTTCCTTTATCTAAACAAAAGCATTCAGAGCAAAAGTACATTGATTCTTTTTTCACTAAAAATGAGAAGAGCTGTGAGATACTATGGTAGTTTTAGTTTCAGTCATTCTCTCAAAAAAATGAAAAACCTAGAGAATAGTTACCTTAGCAATCTTCCCCATTTCACAGACATTTGCTTTCTCATCTTCAAACTCTGTAAAGGCTTCTTCAATCCTGGCAATGATTTCTTCGTGATTAGTGCAGACATTCGGAAGTCCTTTAGGGAAGTAGAAACGTGGAATGTTTATCGACAAAGGGGCACTGCTGGTGGCTTTATTCACAGGCAGAAGAGTGCAAGGGCTAACTGTGGAGTTCAAAGGAGCTGTGGATGAAGTTCCAGGTTTCTTCTCTTGTTTACTTTGAACCTGAAAATACAATGAATAACAAATACTTTTTAACAGCATGGCACACCAAGAAAGAGCAAATGGTTTGTGCTCCCAGTGATTAGGAAAAAATCAAAACCCAACAACAACGAAATTACAGCACAACGGATAAAAATGCACGTCGTAAGTAACCAGTTAAAAAATTCCTGCAATATCAAACACTGCAAATTTAGGACACGTCACATCTACTTCTGTGTAGTTTCTGTGCATTTTGTGTATGTAACTGTGGATTACGATACACTGTTGAACACAGTCTACAGTTCAGCAATACCATAGAACAAGGACAACGCTATTTCTTCTCACGCTGCTCACTGTGTTGTCATTCTGCCCCATAAACACCAAGGCATCAAAATCTGCTTCTTAGTATTTCCCCTTAGAACTAGGACACCCACCCACACAAATGCCTTGCCTCACGTATAAGCAAACTTAGATTCATAACATCGACATTTCCCATCCCTCGGGAACATAATTACTTTTGCCAAAGTATTGCTTCACAGATAAATTAAGAAAAGGTTTGAAAGATTGTCTTCTGAATTTCACGAAGCCTTTTATTCTATGTCCAACTTAAATAGTCAAGACATAATTTTGTTCAAGTTACCAAGTACTGGCAAATCAATCCTTAGATTAGGAATTAGGAGCAGCCAGCACAGTTTGTCATTAGGCATCCACATGATACAGCACACAGAGTTCATGGAAAATGCGAAAGGTCCGTTTGCAACTCCAGCTGAAAGGCTCCTTTGGCAGGTGAAGCACCCAAAGGTTTCACTGAATCATCACCTACTTCATTTGCTGAAAAACAATGAGAAAACTGGGAACTGACACGAGGCCTTTTGCAAGCCTGTTTGAAGGTGGTCTTTTCTCCCACACCTGCCACCTCTTTTATTCATTAGCGCTAACATCCTATCACTCCCCTCCTGTCTGTAATAAACACACAATTGATACGGTGATCCCCCCTAGATCACCCTTCTAATGGATCTCTGCAATCTAGTTCTAGCTATACATCAGCACTTATCATAAGAGGCAGCATTTGTATTTATGTACATAATGAGATCCTAAAATAGGTAATTTTTCAGACGTGGGAGGAAATATTTTTTAAACTCTGCAAAGTAGTTACAGGATAAGCAGAATTCAGATGCTGGAATGCTGAGGGATGATGAATTCCCTACCCCCCCGTGAATACACACTTTCTTGGGAAAAGGCAATAGGCTTGCCTATTGCACAATGGTTCAAATGCAAGAGTTATTATTAATATAACAACATATGTGATAAGAGGCTAATAAGGCAATAGTCAAGTAAATACAGCTGCAACTTTCAGTTTGTTTATTCTGACTATTTCAAAACAAAACGGCTTTAGGATAAAGTAGCCAAGTCTGAGTACACTAAATACAGAAGAATGTATATGATGAACTGACTAAACTTTTTGCCTTACTATTTTCCAGAAACTTGGCACTTTTTTCTTAACACATACTGAACACCCCAATTTACCGTGGGTTTGCTTTCAGGAAGACTAAGCAGTGAGAACTGTAAAAGCTTCCTTAAGCCCTGTTTTTACTTGCAGTTTAGAATGCTTTATAACCCGTTCTTCAGAGACCTGTGAAACGAGAGATGAAAGGATTTTCCCCCTCTTCACTCCGCTGCTTCACTGGTCTTTCTTTAGATGGGGAGGACCTCTTCCTTCTCGCAGATGCTGTCCCATTTCGGGAGCAGGAATACATGCACTTGCACACCCATGCCCGCCAAAGCACACTTTTGTACTGTCACTGCTCTCGTACAGAACACATTAAGTCCTGCTCTCCTGTGTCTTGCAACACAGGAAAAGCTGAAGATCACTTTCAGCCTTCAGGATTTCTGAGTCTATCAATACCAGTACTCAGAGTCTGCATGGTCCTCAATATAGCTCTCAGCCTTTGGAGAACAAGCCTGACCACCACCACCTGTTCTTCCTCCCATCTTCCCAGACTTTCCCTGCTCTCTCACATACTGCACGTACTACTGTGTGCTTGATCCTCAGTGATGCTGGACCTCAAAGTGGGCCAGGTCTGTGTCTCAAAGTGTTACTGGGGCTGAAGAGGGCTGTGGGACAGGGTAAGCACCAGCCCCCCCCCATTAGTGTGCCCCACAGCGTGACAACGCAGGTAGGTGACCTGAAATGGTGGCAGGGGTTAAGCAGGGAGGAAGCTGGTCACTCGCTCTGGGCACGGCAGCTCACTGGGTTAACAGAAGGCAACGCTTCTCCTGGATTCCTTTTGCTCTTCACTCAGTAGAACAACAAAAGCAAAACCCAGACAGGCTGAGTGTGTCTGGGGAGGAAGCACATGGCCCAGAGCAGCCACTGCTGCATGTCAGAGGTAGAAGATGACCCTATTCCCTTGCCATGGCTGTCTCCTTCAGTAAGGGAGGCTAAGCAAGAGGGACGAACAGAGCTCCCTAACACAGGCTTTCTCAAGAACCCTCCACCTGACTGTGAAATAGCGGGTTAACAAAGTGGACCTTAGTGTGTAAGTCAAGCTAGTGATTTGACTTGGAGAACACCACCCCCCCAGGACCCAGCTCTGCTCAGTAGTTCTCACTTTCTAGATTCCAGCCAAGGGGAAATCCCTGCCGGTCTCTCACAACACCATATTCATACAAACAATGCAAAGCTGGAACAGGCGATGAGGTGCCAACTGCAGGCACTTGACTTCTATAATAGGACTTAACATCAGTTTGTCTTGAAGACCCACTTCTCAGAAACAGGTTTATGGCTCATTAATCTCTTCAATGCACACATGCACTCCCTAGCTGTCAGGACTGTGAGGAACTAGAAGAAATTACTCAAATTTTAACAAAAAAGATCCACAAACCAAAAGGAAGCAAACCAATAGATTGCTCTTTCAAAGGACACTGACTCTTCACTTTAATAATATATCCCCTTCCCTTACAGTACAAGGGAATGATAAAATTGGCTTGTTCTTTTTTTTCTTGGAAGTCAAAGAGGTATCCCCAAAGTAGACCACCACAACAGCACTGTGCCATTTTCCTCCTTTTCCGCATACCACATCATCCTGATACGACACAAGGCTTCAGCAGATGATCCTGTAACACAACTCATCCACTTTGCCCTGGCCTCCACCTTCTGAAAAGCAGAGCAACTCATTTTCCTCCAGGTACTGCCAAAGCCAGCAGTGCTTGGTACCAGCTCACATAAGCCACAAGTCAGGCCCCCAGAGTCTACATTAATTTCCTGATTCATGACCACACCACAAGCCAGAAGGTTAGACATCTATAGGAGGAACAGAGGGAATGCTGCTAAGCTTCAAAGTAGGGAGCCAGTTCAGAAATAGGTTTGCAGCTGACCTTCCCAGCAAGACTCAGTCACAAACTCCTGGTCAGTCCAAGTCAAACAAGGTGGAAGCACTGCTCATGGATGGCTTCTTTTCAGAGGATTCTACTTTAGGAATAGAAATAAAATTTTTGAACTTTGTGTTCTTCCTTCTCATGCAGGAACTGAGCTGTCTACAACAACACAAGAGAAAACAACAAGAAGCAACAAGCTCTGGAGGATCCTGTTCCCTAGAGCAACCTTGCAAGTTAATACTCTGAGATGGGTATAACCGTCTGTCAGCTACCATGGAGAGAGTAGGGAGTTAGTGACAACTAACTGTGAAAAAAAGAAGAAAGTGATACGAGGGAAGTGCTCGGAAAAAAGTTTCTTATTGCAAAAAGTTAACCTTAAATGCTGTTTGCTTAGCAGAACACATTTCTCCAACAGAGCTGTGCATTTTCAGATAGGACAACTAAGAAAGCAAACTACAAATACTGTAATAAATCTTACAGCTTTGTTACCAGTAGCTAATAGGTTTTTGTTTTTGCTGAAGAGGAAGGTGAGATTACACCCCATTTTTTAATACTGCTCTATAGCATAATTTACCTTAACTAAAATCTGTCCATCCGCTATATCGCCTTTTGCCAGTCATACAATTTATTTATGGACAGCTAGAATAGTGACATCTGCATTATAAATAAACCAGACAGAACCACAGCCTCATTGTGCTACACAAACAAAGCACAGAGACTAAATCTCTGCCATCCAAGCCCTGCCTCTCAGGGACTTGCCAGTCCCAGCAGAAAACTCCATGGAAGGAAGCAGTATCATATCAAGTGCTCAAATACTTTTGACTCCTTCCCCCTGGCCCCAATTTCCAACAGAATCCTAAGTAATAAATTTACCAGTTTCTTGCTTTTTTCCAAATGTGATTCTGTAATCCTCTTTTCTAGGGTGCAGTGACTCAGCCTGGTGGCTCACAGTCCACAGTGCTGACTTAATGTCTCCTTCCAGTTTTTACAGTTCCTGTCTTACTGAAGTCTGATGGTAACTGGACACAAGCCATCCTCAAAGATCATCAGTTCTCCAGAGCTGGTTTCTATCTGTCTCCCAGGACTTTCTCTTATTTTCCTTCTCTGGAGCTCTTTCCCACCGTTGTATCTTTCTGCTGCCTCTGTCCTACCCACCGTAAGGACACCAGGAACAGCAAGGGTTCATCTGCTCACACCTCCCAACAGCACGAGGCAGAGATGTGGTGAGAAAACGCATTTCTGGATAGGCTCTTTTCTACTGTAAATCATAAACTCACCAGCAGAAACAAAGTCCAGTTGCAGCAAAACAAAAATGAAAACAAACTCTACCTAGGCAACACTGAATCACCAAAGAATTTAGGTGGGAAGGGACGCAAGGCTAAGTCCAACGCTAGATCAAGTTCCTCAGGGCCTTATCCAGTTGAGTTCTGAAAACACAGGCAACGCTCATCTGTCCTGATTTGCAGATGACACTTACTTAGAGGGAAGGCTGGAAGGATGAGAGAGAGAACCTCGGCTGGTGAGTAGTTCAACTACTTCCACAAGAGAAGGTGTGGAGTCCTCCACCTGTGTACAGCAACCCCAAGCACCGGTTTGGGCTGGGACCCCCCCGGCTGAGCAAGAGACCTGCTGAGAAGCATCTGGGGGGATGGCGTGCACCAGGCTGAGAACGAGCCTCAGCACCGGCTAATCACCAGTGAGGCAAACCACGTACCAGGCTGCATTAGGAGCAGGGCCAGGAGAGCAGGGGACGTTATTATCTTATATAATAGTGTGGCTGCATCCGGATTGCTGTGACCAGTTTGGGGCCTTCCCTTCAAAAAGGATGGGGGCAGATCCACAGAAGGCAAGTCAGAGAGCCAAAGTCAAGATCGCGTGGCCGGAGAGACTGAGGGGCTGGGCGTGTTTGCCCAGGCAAAGAGGAAGCTGAGGGATGGGCTCACCACAGCCTACAGCTGTTGGAAGCGCAGTCACAGACGCCATGGAGCCAAACTGCAGTGGTACGCAGTATAAGAGGGGCAACAGCCATGAACTGCAGCTGGGGAGCGTTAGGCTGGAGGATGGATTTAACCGAGGGTAGTACAGCCCGCAAGAGGTCATCAGAAAGGGGGTGGGTGGGTTTCAAGACCTGGAAAAAGCCAGTGCTGATGTGACCTGGTGTTAGGAATAGTCTTCCTGCAAGTAAGATGTTGAGTCGGAGACCTCCTTACCTCCCTTCCTACTAACGCTGCTATGGGAGGCTCTCTGATCCTCCTGCGAATAGTCCTGCAGAAGACGAGCATGAGAACCAAAATTCACAGCTCTTAAAAGAGATATGGGTTTTACAAAAAGCTTTCTCCTGCCTTGCCTTCCTGGCCAACATCTACATGTTCCACAAACTGCGTATCACTCACCTCTCTTGCCCCCTATCACCACCTTATTAGCTTTCCACCTGCCAGCACTCTTCCCTGTACTTAGTCAGCCCAATTACCTCTAGTCTCAGGCCACCTCACAGTACCACACCCAGGCCCCAAGTTACAGCCCCACAAGGCACAAAAATCAGCATCTCACTGCTGCCAAGTGGGAGAACTCTCATCTCTGTCCTCCATGCCCAAGATGTACATTGTCACCGCGTACTAAGTGCCAGCTCCAGAGCTTGCCAGGCCCCTCTGTGAACTGATTTAACCCACTTGGAAAGGCAGAAAATGGACTTAGCTTTGTTGCTGGATGATATTCTACCATGTTATGAGTTAAACCAGCTCGCAGAAAGGCCCACAGGGCCCAGTGTAAGACCAGGGTGACACACAGTGAGGAGGTAGCAAGAGGGCACAAGTACTGGACGAAAGAGAAGAGGAACTAAGACCTTCTTTACTCAGCTGCAACTGCCCACTGCATTAGTTTGCTCACCTCGGACCTGCAGCCCCGGGAGCAGTTACTCTCGCCGTGTTTAGTGGTGAATGTCACTGCTCCTAGTCCAGACCAGGCAGAAGGCTCATATACCAAAGGCTTGTCAATTTTCCAGCTGGTCTCCTAAGAGATCTTATCTCTCCCTGCAAGCCATACCCTGATTATGTCCTTAGGTGATCAGACTAACTCTGGAGAGTGAAATCAGCTGTGCTGCAAGGTTCTTGTTAGTCTCTTTTAAATTGCTGGTGGTCCCCACCCAAGCCATTACTACATATCATTACTTCATGCAGTCCTCCTCTAGGGAATGAAAAAATACGTTCCACAGATTAACCCCATACACGTACTTCAATCTGCCACCAGAAATCATGAAAACAAAATGCGCTACAATATACTCTGGAGAAATTTTAATAGCTGTTTCTTAGGAAACAGCTGCACCACTCAATTTCAACTTTTTAACTTCCTCACTGGGTCACTGATTATTTAAATACAGATGAGGCTCAAGATGGGCTGATTTCAGCATATTGTGACCCTCTGTACATCTGGGGTGGCTACGTGTCCAGTTGGTGTCCTAACATAAACAAGTCCAATCTTTTGCCAGTTGTCCCAGAAAGCAAGTTCAGCAGCTGGGATTTACCAAGAAATACAGCCATGGTACAATTTCCATTTCTTCAGCTACATCTCCATGATCTTAAGGGTCTTTTCCAATCTAAATGATTCTACTATCTCCCTCAGCCACAGCCCAGAGCCAGTAGGAAACAGCACAAAGGAGCACCTTGTGATGGTAAAATCGCAAACGCCAGAGCCAGGTAGGCTGGTCCCTGCACAGAGCCACTAAACACAGCAGGACGTGGCGGTTGTTCCCATGCAACAAGAGACATTCAGAGCAATCACAGAGTTTTTCTTAAAAAACCCACAGAAAATATTTAATAGTCTTACATTACCTCTCCCCATTATTAAATCACTGCCCTTGCTGTTAATTTCCCCCCCCTTGTTTACAAAGACATTTTAACTCTGCAATCTAAGCCTGGAAGGTTTATTTTTAAACCTGCTGGTATCTAGCTGCAAATAACTTTCTGCAAATAGACACGCCTAGAGGGGACACAGTTTGATTCTCTGATCCAATAAAAAAATACAAAGAAAAAGAACAAGAAACACCAAGCATTCAAACCTGGGCCTGCTGGAATGACTTCAGCCTCCTCTTGAATCGAGATGGAAGAACAAAGTCACAGCCCTTGGCAAGGAAAGCTAGCTCTCCTCCTAAGTCTGGGTCCCTCCGCAGAGAACTCTCCTTGATCATCATCCTGGTCAGCTCCTAAGCAGATGTTGCCCCTTCCAGAAGGGGCACAGGGACTCTGTAGGAGACCACGTCAAGACCAGCACGTTGCTTTCCTGGTTTTGATTTTTACAGGCAAAAAATGGCAAATGGCTTCGACATACTATGTCTTCTCCCTCTTCACAAGGACAACAACTAGAGATCTTATCTCACTCCTGAAGCCAAACCTCCCTTTTTTAACTGATATTCAAAGTATCTTTCAGTACCACCAGGATCTTCTGCCTTCTTGTAATACTTTAATTGAGAAACATGATCTACAACAGAATCTATTTCACTGCTGGCTACATGACAGACAATCTGTCCTTGGCTTGTAATAGGCCAGGGGTAATATGGGAAAGGAAGCACCCACCACCACTACCAACAGCGCTAAAAATAGGTGCACTGCAGAAGTGGCTAAATATACCACCTTCCCCAATAGCTCTCACTTGATGTGCTTCGGTGCTGAAACCTGAGGTGCCAATTTGCATCATTCAGACTCAGCTGGAGTTAAACCCCACGCTCTCGGCCAAAGCCCATGCATGGATGATGGCAGTGGTTTGAGGGCCCCGCTTCGGAGGTGATGAAGCAGAAGATCAGCATTAGTTCCCACTCTAGACCAAAGGCTGTAATTTTCAAGAAAACCATCAATTTTTCCTTCTTGCTTGGAAAAAACAGATCATCTAGCATCTTTAATGCCAAGCAAGCACTTAAGGATGATCGTGGATAATAAGCTCAGGCATTCTAAAGCAGTTCATAAGAAAACGTTTCATAAGGACACCAAAATGCATCATTCTTTTTATGTGTTTTTCCCGTAACTCTCACAAGGCAAAGGCAAAGCAGTCCTCAATGGACAACAGTATACTCTTTGTCTGCATGATTTTGAGTGAGTAGATTTCAAACTCTCGCTCAGACTTTGTCTGGGCTTGTTAAAGCTTGTTGAAAGCTTGTTAAAAGAGTCTTCTCCCTTTCCTATCAAAACAATGGTGCTGAACAAAGGCCTAAATCCAGATCTTACTCCACAAAATGAATAAACATCTAGTCCCATGGTCTGCCTTCCCCACTTTAAAAGTCCTAGCTACTTTGCCAGTTTAATTTCTAAGCTTAGTAACATGAACAACATCCGATTTCTAGTAGAGCTTGCTTTTTTCAAGATGCTGCATTTGAAATGAAAAGGTCTCACTGAGCCTCGTGAACAGAAAGGTTTTATTAGACATGTGCCTCTGATATAATTTTCCTGGGTTTATGTAGATGGTCCAAAGTTAATTCCAATTCAGCATCAACATGACTGGACCACAGATAGAGATAGAAACAGCCTATCCCAAAGGATAGTCTTCTCCTCATAGATCTGCTCTTGTGCTGTTAAATAGGCTACTTACTAAAGGAGAGAGACCCCCCAGCTGACACTCACAAAAGCAATTTTTTTAATATATTGCCCAAGTTTGTTTTCTCTTCTGTTGCTTCTCAGTCACCAGGCCATGGTCCCACAGCCTGGGCTGTGGAACCGAGTTCTTTATGAAAGAAGAACGAGAACGTAGCATCGTTTGGGTCCCTTTAGGTCACTGTAGCTGTGTCTGAACTGTGCAGCCTGGGAACTGAAAAAGCTCTGAAGTCCAGATGTATATTCACGGCTACATGTCTGAAGAATCACAGCATTATTACGATGTCATCAGCCCACTTTGCCACGCATCTTGCAAATTAATATGAAGCCTAACAGAGTGGCAGGATGTGGATGGGCAGGAGAAAAGGGGCCCCAACAAAAGAAAAGGGCAGGCAGGCATTTTAACTGGAATTGACACTCAGTGAAGGATACACAGATCCACATGCAACAGTTCCGAAATAGATTTTGTTTTATCTTACTCTGACAATTTTTTCTAAACATTAAGGCAATGCCTAAAGACCCCACAGGGCTCCATGGTACTGCGAGTCCCGCACACCTCATACAGCAGCATGTCAGAAGGTGATTTATTTTAAATCATCCGTGGCAAGTGTACTTACTCCATCTTCAACTGAACTCTCACTCTGCTTACAGGCTGCCACTCCTCTTACAGACTGCAGAAGAAATGTAGCCCAAAGAACTCCTCATACCTACAATTGCATCCAGACCAGCTACAGCAGGCTTTAGAAGATGTATGTGTGAAAGAGTCATACTAATCTAGCAGCTAGTAGCTGCTATTTAAAAAAAAAAAAAAAACCAAAAACCCAACCAAAACCACAAACACAACCAAACACTAAAGACAGCCACATACTTTTCATTCACAAATTAACCAGTCACAAAAGATCCCGGAAGTTTGCATTTTTTTTCCACCGATAACCTAGAAAAAAAAATTATCTGAAGGCAAGGCTTGCTTGTCTGAGTTGCAGTTTCTTGCACTGCAAGCTCCTAGCATGATACTTCCTACTCTCAAAACACGCAAGGTGGGTATAAATAAAAGCATAAATATACAGTACTATTGATAAATTGACATTAAGAGAATCTTGTATCAACAGTTTCAAAGTCAACTGGACAAAATCCACAGCAGAAAAATCTGGTATCAACAGCCTACAGATCAACTGAACAAACTACACTCAGATCCAGAGATCCCTCTTTGCTACAGGACCCAGTTTAAAGCACAAAGGTGAGAGATGCCAGAACACAGAAAAAAAAAATCTCACCTGTGCCTACAGCTGGAGGCTTAGTCCTAAAAGATTTGGACGACTGAATCACCACAGGACTTAGCTGTACCCCAAAGGCCGACCGCAGCAATGCAATGCACTCTGCATAGCCAAGAAGGGCACCAGCTTCAACTGTTTTCAAAACAGATTAAACCTCTCAGGCCTGACTTTTTCCTGGTTTTAGAGTCAATGAGGCTGAAAAACCTCAACATGTGTCATTAGGCTTTGTTTCACCTACCTTTAGATGTCTACTTCAAGACAAATCAACTTCACACAAGCAGAGACTGTATCTACCCTGATTACAAAAGGTGCCCACATGCCACAAACACGTCCCTAAGTGTTCGGTATCCATTCTTTTAATTCTTCAATTTAATCCAAATTAGTTTTTTCTCTCTGTCATCTTTGATTCTAAGATACTTTAATATTCACTTTCTATTTTCATTTCAATAACTATTACCAAACAGGAAAAAAATGCTCTCTTTTTACTATTTGGGTTTAGAAGTAATGAATATTTCATGTTTGAAAAGAGGGCAGATTGCGTGTATAGCTTAATTAACAGATATTACCAATATCTGACCAAAACTATTTGTAATATACGTAAGAAAAAAGCTGATTTTCCAGAAGAAAATTTATATTCTAGTTTGGATGCATTTTGAGAAAATGTGATTTTTTTCATGACAAAGTTAAAGTCACTATGATGTTATAGAAGCCACTTTTTAAAGTTAATCACCCCACACAAGATCCTTCATAAGCGTATCATTAAATTTGCAAAGAAGCACACAGATTTATGGAGTAGCATTTAGAAGGGGCAGAATGATGAAGTTGCCAGGTCAACCTTAACTTCATATATTATGAAACAGTTTTAATTCCAGTCAGAGTCGTCCTTGGGCCACCTGATTAAGCATGCAACACAGACATTTTGATACAGCGAAGCAAGGTGTGTGGCTGCAGGACAATGTTTTAGAGCACAGCGAGTTAGGAACATTTCTGAAAGTCCCGGCAATACCCACCCCATCAGTCACGCAGGCGAGGCAGGACTAGATAGACGCTGCCTAGAGCCAGCCCAGAGCAAACATGTGGCAGCAGGGAATGGCTTCTGCATACTCAGCTCAGGGCTCTGCCACCTGAGATACAACGTGGTTAGACAAGGTGGTCTGAAACCATTTATCACCCCTGCAAACTGTAAACCCTCTGCTCCCAGATCCACAGTCCCTGCCCAAAATCAGTTTTGTATCACCCATTTGACCTGAGTGTGAGCAATTCCACTTACTAATCTGGCAGAAAACATACCTAACTAAAATTTATGGCTGGTATACAAACATCACAGACAGTATAAAGAAAGATTCAGAGCTATGCAATAAGAAGTAAAGGCGTGGGTGAGAGAGAAAAGGGAAACAGGACTGCTCTTTCTGGCTCACTACACCATGAGTAATCCTTTTGAGAAGAGATACCTCTTTTTCTATCAAACCCTGGTCCTGGTCTCTGTTCCCAAAATTGTTCACAAACTTTATCCAACAGCTCTTAAAATAAAAAGCATGAGGACTTGGAGCACAGTGCTGCACTACCCAAACTCAATTCTGAAAACAGAAGAACTAAGTTTCTTACAGACTTTTCTAGGGGGTACTTTCACTAGAGTACTAAGTATTCTGCAAGCAATAACTGAATTTAAATGCTTTGTCGAATGAGCTATCCTGTACAACTGGTAGACCAAAGGCACAGAAAGGTTAAGGTCAAAAACATCCACCACTGACTTGTCCAAGGACTTTGCACATGACAACATTTTACTCAAACAGTAGCACCCTTTACCTTCCAAAAAAAATCCCTGATACTCAGCATTTCTGCAGAACACATCAGAGAATCCCAACAGCCCCATCACCAACTTCTTCACTACTCACTGGTTCTAGTTTCTTCCCCATTTCCCTCACATCTGCCAGTCCACCCAGGACTCCTTATTGCCCTCCTATCTAGAGACAAAAATATAGACGAATATTTGGGTTATTTGCTAGCCTCTAACAGACAACTGTTTTCACTACACTATTTGTTTCAAAAACACATATTAAAAAAATCAGCTTAGGACAGGCACACAGAACAGGAAATTTTAAAAAATAGTTGGAGGTTTAGAGATAAGCAATGGAAAACTGGACCTCAGAATGGGAAATGTTGGATAGTCTAAAAGTATGCAATGCTTCCTGGCCTGCCCGAAAGCAGCACGATGTGCTCGTTAAGTGCCCTGTAAAACTGATGGACTTCTCAAGTATTCATTTTCCAGCTTCTAAATATTTCTGTTTTGAAAATGAAGAGTCAAGTAATTCCATTGTTCTCTGTGGAGAATTATAAATGGGTTTATGATGAAGGGAAAGTCTGTTGCTGATATGTTAGCATGGATTTCAGCACAGACAGGCCAACTGAGCCAGCCAACAGTCTGAAGTGGGTCTCCCTTTCCCTTTTCATTGCTTCAGACGTGAAGGATATTAAAACTGTCACAGCCTTTATAAATGAAAGCTGCACTGTGTCTTCATCAGTATCAGATCTCTGAGTTTTTTGTGTGTGCGCACAACTATTTGATAACAGGTTTATGAGCCCTAAGAAAATATAACAAACCCTTTACACATTATTCAGGCACATATGTGTGATGCTGAACCAGGATCCACGTGGAGCTCCAGCCAGGTGCAGCTACCCAGGAACATGGATGTATTCCCTAAACGCTATACCTAGAGAGGGCCTTGTGTGCGCAGCCAAGTGTGTGGCCACATCCATACTATAAATGACAGCAAGCCCCAAAGCAGGTGTAGAGCCAGGCAAATGCCTTTTGCCCCTCTGCGGAGGGCTAACTCCCTCTGAAGGTGCATCTAGGCTGCACAGTGCTTGGCCCAGGCTCCTCTGGGTCCCCAAGACAGTTATTCTCTCTCGTCATCTTTGGTTCTAGAAGTTGCATTAAATTGTGCACGCCAACCATTCAAAAGCAGCCATTGTGGTTTTCGCTTAAGGGTTGTTATATTAGATCTCTAATTCCTCCCTCCAAGCAATTTCACACCGCCAGGCGTCTACACAAAGCAAGGGCTGCACTGCTGCATGGAAAAGAGCAGCTCTCGTAGTACGGGTGCATGGTGTATGCCCCCAGAAGGCTGGCTGGGAGCAAACTCACGGGCCAGGGCTGGGACTAGGGAAACAGAAGCTGGTAAGGGACCAGACTAATAAGCTATTTGACAGCATAAATACATTACATTTTCAAGTATTATAGAAAAACTGCCACAAAGTCAGTGTCACACCTTATCAAACACTTTTTTGTTTCAAGTTCACAAGTTAGAAAATTTTGTAAATGAATACACAAGGCAAAAACAGCTATTATAAGAGATAACTTTAGAGCTTTTGGAGCTGCTAAATTCTACACTCTGAGGAAAAAACCTCCTTCCCTTGCTGGAGATACCAGACAAGGTTCTCTCGCCATTTTCTGTCAGTAAAGATGCCCAGAAAAATATCAGAAACACCTGGAGAGACCCTGGTCTAAAAAGATCTCAGCACTAGGGTCAGACACACCCCACCCACTCCCTTTCAGAATCGCACCAAATACTTGTATTTTCAGGCAAGTAGACTGTTTTGAAGACATGCACATCATGCTTCAACTGTAAAGAGATGTGAAAGTTAATTATAACCTGGGTACTTTTGAAGTGCCTCCGTGGAAGGTGCATTTTGGAAATCGAAGCCCTCTGTAATACTTTCTATGCTCTTGGAAGTTTGGCACCAAGTTGTCTCAAAAATCTGGCACTTACATGAAAAGCATCAAGGGCTGGACGGAGACCCTTGGCTTCCCTCTAAAGCAGGCTCCCATCAGGACCCTTTTTCCTGGGAAAACCTAATTCTCATTTGAGAGATACAAGCAACAGAGACTCCACAATGACTCAGTACACCAGAGACAGGGAAAAGAAAATTAAATCTTCCTAGATTCTGACCTTTGTGCCATGGAGGATCTCTCTAGGAACTAGTGACGAGGAAGACAACAAAGGCTGCTGGAATCTGCTCGGAAATAGGAAAGGGAGAGATGGCACATCCAGTTCTCACTGAACTGGTGAGAGGCAGCCCAGTACCTGCTCCCAGAAATAAAGCAGTTAGCCGATCGAATTGCTTCTACTCCCTGTTATACAGGACCCATTCGCACCACAAGCAGCCAGCCTACAGGAGCACCAGCAGGAAAGGAACAAGCTGAAAGGTGAAATTGCATGTCAAGGCGTATTTTGTTTGCTTAGAGGTTTTTGTTTCCTTTTTTTGTTTGTATTTAAATACTACACTTCTGCCAGGTTGAGCATGTTATTCCACACAGTAGCACCCAAAGCACAATGAATCACTTAGCAGATGGAATTATTCCCACCCCATCTTCCCATGATTGTTTTAGTCACTAGCCCATCAAAGGTTTGGTTCTCTTACCTTAATCACTTCTGGGGCCTGCTGAATTGAAGCTGAAACAGAGTCTCTGGAGGCAGCCCCAGCACAGCTTTTTTGCCCCGCAAGGAGGGTCTGTGAAGGAGTTGTTAAAGTTTCCTGAAGAATCTGCATCACTTCCTTCTCCTTGGACAAGCTTCCCTTGCCTGTCTGGAATTCCACGAGTTCCTGGGCAAAGTCCTCAATGCTTTCCAGGATACGCAGTAAAAGGGCTTTGTCATCCTCTTCCATTTTATGACCATTGGTTTCCATGATTTTTGACAAAGGGGAAGCAGGGTCAACAGGTTTACTTTTGGATTCAAGAGCCAGCGGTAGTACCTGCCTACCCTGCCAGCCAAACACCTGCACACCAGCAGGTTCGCTCTCCTTCGGAGAGGGTTCCCTCAAAGTTCTCTCCATTTTCTGTGAGAAGCACTCCAAGTCCAGCAGCAGTTTGTCTATCTCATCCTTGTCTATCTTACTGCACATCTGTTCTCCTCTGGAGATATCAGCTTGGGAACCATGCAACACAGCATCTGAAACTGGTTTTAAAGGACTAATTTTCTCAGAAGTGTGGGAGAGCTCAACATCTCCCACTCTGGCACGTTCTGCTTTAGCATCAGCAGTTAGATCTGAACAGCCAGCTAGCTGGTAGCTGCGCTCTAAACTCTCCCAGCCCCCTTTCTGCTCTGCCTTCTTTATTTTCCCTAATGTTCTTACCCCATCAGACTCCTCCTCAATGTACAGAGCCTCAGTGGAAGACATGCGGTCAGAAGGGCTCGTGGCTGGTAACTGAGGTAGAGCATAAGCATCTTTCACAGCTCTCACACTGTTCTCGCACGGGACGCCGCAAAGGGAGTTTGAGGTGAAGCTCACGGTACTTGTCTGGACGGACTGAGAGGTGCTTGTCACCTCACACTGATCACCTGGCAGTCTGAGAGGAACTGCACTGGAGGATGGCAGCTGAACAATATCTTCATACCTAGGCGGCTGCTCATCTCCAAATACTGGGGGGAAGGGAGTTTGCTGCAAGCCATGAAAACAGTTAACCAGTTCTGTCAGGTCACTAGCTTCCTTGTGTCCTGGTGGTTTGAGCTCAAAGGGTAGCTTTTTCAGGTAAGAAGAAAATCTTGTCATCAGGTTCATATATATCATTTCTGAATTAGCCAGGGCATCGTTGCTGCTCCCTCCACTAACACTGTCCGCAGACTTCTTTTTGATGCAATGTTTTATTATGTCTGTGCACTTTTTCAGATCCTCTGAGCATTTGAGCAAGATGTCCAAGCACACCTTTATATCTCCACCAGAAGAACCATCTAGCTTGTGTTTTTCCAAAATCTGAGTAATGAAGTTTTCTTCAGAGAAAGAATGAGGGGAGAAGGGAACCACAGGATTCATAGCAACTTCTGGAGCATCACTGCTCTCCTGCCATTTCTCCACAGGTGAGGGACTCTGCAAAAAGCCACACGGGGGGCAGTTCTCATCATTGTTGAAGTGCCCATAAATCAAGTCAAAATCAAATGACCGTCTGCTGAATGATTCCGACCGAACTTTCCTTCCCTTTCTGTAGGCCACGTGACTGGAAGAGTTTCTAGGCTTTTCAAAGGAGAATTCCTTTATTTTACCACTGGCAAGGTTTATCGCCTCACCGGTAATGTCTTTTAAACTGCTGGAGGTTTGCACTGAAGAACCCTTTTTTATTCTTGGATTATTTGGGAGGATTTGGTGATAGTCCTCATTTCCAGGCAAGGCAAGTCCATTTCCAGGAACAGGAATTTTATGGTCTAGGTTGGCATCTTGGACACTGAGCTCTGCACAGACGCTGTGGTGGGCAACTATGCATGTCACTCCTTGCTTAAACACTTGGCAAGTCCCTGTGCAGTAATGCACCGTGTGCTGGAAGTGCTGGTCTATCACCACACTGCTGTAGCAGTTCACAGAAGTGACCATGAGCCTGTAGGTTGCTGCCATAGCACAGATCACACGTGGAAGCGACGCTTCAAAATTCACCACAAACTTAACAGGAAAAAGTTCACCCCACACACACTTTTCACAGCCACGCCAGATTTAATAAAAACAACCTAGTGTCAGTTGAAAACACTGAAGCTACATGAGAAACTACTGCCTTGGAAAGCCCTAGTCAAGTCTGGAGTGGTATCAGCAGTACAGTTACAACAATTAGTGCAACTTGCATATGGTTTAATTTAAGGCAACTTGATTCTTGTACTCCTTGCAGAAAGCTCTGCTGATCAGAGATGCAGCACAAGCCGCTCCATCTCCAACGGTCCAGGTAGCTTCTCCAGCAGGTCATAAGTTTCCATAAAATCTCCAGAATCATAAAATTCAGCCAGTTCTTGGGCAGAAGTGACAAGGACAATGATTTTTGTTTGACCTTTCTCTCTTTTTTGGGTGGGTCAGCAAGAGACAGATAACCAAGTAGCACGCACAGACAAAAAATCCACAGTCTGCTTGTGACATTCCCCTCTCACAGTGGTAAGGTAGGTCCCTGCAACAGAAAAAGGTGAACATCATTATAACTCATGTAACATGCAGTCTTGTCTACTACCAAACATATGGCACCAGACCATAACCACCAACGCGCAGGCTTGTGCAGAATAAGAGTAGGCTGATATTTTTCCTTCGCTCAGATCTACCATATAAGAACACTGCTGAGGAGCTAGCCTATATTTATACACAGGCTCTCTGTGTGCTGCCGTTTTAACAGCTCTATTTTAACCACTCAATTTTTTTCAGACTTGCTTTTTTTCCTCCCCAAACTGAACAAAACGTTACCCCTAATTCTAATGGAGTAAGACATTATGGTCATGTTGTGAATTTCTGACTTTGCTTTTCTCTGCTGCTCTTCGCCTTATCTTTAGAGTCTCAGAAAATGACTTTCGGGATTTCCAAGTTCTCTGGATTATAAAAAGCTGTGAACAGCCTGGAGCAAAGTAGATGAATGCCTCTAAGAATGCATGGCCTTTAGTAAAGGCCACATTGGCTTCCATTAGCCTTTCACCGAGGTCTCTGGGACCCTGGCATAATATTTTAAAGGAGGAATAACTGTTTTTCTTTCTCTTACAACCCATAAATAGCAGCGTATTTTATTAAGGCAGTCTGCTGGTGTATACATCAAGAACAGAAAGTAACATTTGTTTAAATGTTAAGCCTGTGAAAACTAGGAATTGAGTGCTTGACACTTTGCATCACCATTTTCAGCTGCATTTCCTATCATCATGCTCAGAATTACATCAGAAAAAACAAAAGTGGCTTAACTTCATTTTGAAGAGATAGGAAATCCTGAATTTAAGGGTCTTAATTTGTAGACATTGTTTCATCTCTCTTTAATACTTCAATAATCAAATTAAAACACCCAAATGAAATTCTGAGTACCCTCTATTCCTGTACAAACCAAAAATCCATTTCATAAAACACGACTGTGTCACAGCTAAGTCACACTACAGCACAGGCTTATTTTGTTATTTTGAAAAATAAATATCTACCACTATGTGAAAGGCCATACCCGCACCTGATGAAAGGACTGCCCACCACGCACATTACATCCCACCTACCTTAGCTCATAAGCCTGTACAAACATACTACACAGAAGGGATGGACCTTAGAGTTTGGTGCTGTTGTAATTAAGGACTGGGGATTACACAGGACTGCTAAACATACAAGTTTTACATATTTTAAAGCCTTTATTTGAAATTGAGAAGCACTAATTTAAGAGTATTTGATAAAACACAATGTGCCGTGTCTGCTTATCGCAATTAGGTATTGCACGCTGTAAAGAAACCTTCCTGATTTGTTCTGTGGATCATATAAAACATTGAAATGATTAACCCAAGACTAAGCGCCGCTCCAACTGCCATGCTGGTATCTGTAACAGGCTGCCACCTGCCCACCAGGCACGGCGGGCCAAGCTGCATGTTGCACCAGGCAGGGCCAGCTCCCCAGCGAGCCTCCGTGCTGCACTGCTCCCCCCTGCACCCGCTGGCACTGCCCCAACGCCCGCAGGGATGGGAGCGCCTTCCAGAGGGATGATCGGAGGTATGAGGTGTGCCCCAGCCACAGCAGTGAGTCAGGGTGCCAGGGGATAAAGGGCGTAAACAGAACCGTTTTTAAACCCCCGGGTGCTTATACCATCAGGCATAAACCTGGGTAATAAGACTCCACACCCTCCAGTCACTTGAGTCTTGGGCTTCGCCATCAGGTGTGCTCAATGCTCTGCTGAATCACAGCCACAGTTAAAAAAAAAGTACTATTGGCTCCCCCATGTCTTCATCTTATAGGACTTAATGGGCTTTGTTCAGACAGGAAACCCCCTGCTTCTGCGCCTCCGGAAAGACTAATGATCCACAGACTCCCTGAGCACACCTTCTAACACATCCAGGGTAAGAAGTGCTGCTTTACCTTTCCTGAGCCTCCATCAACTACAGACAAGCTTTCTGGCATTTCCTGAAATAAAAGTTATATACTATTTCAAGAAAGTAGAGATCTTCAGGACATCAGATTTGATGAAGAATTAATATTGCGTCTAAAAAAGCGTATTTTTTATGACTTTCTTCTTTCTTTCTCAGAGCTCTTTCCTCCCTGCATGTTACACACAGCAAGGAGAGACTGGTCTTTTTGCCAGCAAAGAATAGTCTGTGTTTATACCTAATTTGGGAAAAAATTACATCTTAAGTTATTTCTTAATTAGAGAAATAATGCATTAGACTCACTATCTCCTTCTCCTGTATTACTCCAAGGATGATTTCCTCCCTATACATGTAACTCTTCCACTGGGACCAAGTCAGTTCCTCCAATCCTTCAAGCCACCTTCAAACAATGAAGCTTTTTGCATCTGTAACAGTAATTTCACAAGGAATTCTTCAACGAAAAGGTCTCCTAGATTGCCAACCTAAACTGACGTTTTTAGTTAAACTTTAGTTCAACTTTTTCCAGCTATGGCCAAGTAACAACACTCTTCCCACCATCTTATCTGTCTCCACTTCATACCTCCCAAACAATGGTAGGTGCTCGTGCCTTCAGCCATGGCTCGGCCATGGAACAGTCAGCCAGCCCTTCCCGCTGCGTGCGAGGCAGGCCCTGCAGCCACGCTTTCTGCCTTCCCTAACCTCTTTCCAGTTATTCTGTATTTCTCCAGCACTATCACACAGCACCATAACCCAGACGCACAAGGCTAACACAAGATCGCTGCCTCCTGCCTCTGCTGTCAGCACCTTTTACTGCTTTGTCAGGGAAGGAAGCAATCCAAGAATCAATACCAAAACCCCCGATATCCTCTTTTCAACCAGATTAACTAATGTCTTCTCAGTGATTGTTTACTAGATGCTTTATTATCACTGCCTGCAAAAACATGCTAAGGTTATTCAAGGTACTCGAGTCCTTGACTCCAGCCATACAAGACCAAAACAAGAAAATGCTACAGGCAGCACAAATGCATATAGATGCAGAGCAGAAACTGTTTTTCTCCGTTTTCCACTGGCTTAACCAAGGTAGCATACCTTGCAGCTTTATTTAACAGTGATCCATCAAACATGATCCAGCGTGTAAATCTAGTCAAGACAAAACCCAGGGGAAGAGCATTCCTGTTATCAGATGTTGGAACCTGGTCTCAAGCTTGGCTTGAATGGGCTTTTGTTGTGACTTCTGGTTGGTGACTAAAACCTATTATGAATAGCAACAATGGAACGACTGAATGCATTAGGAAACACTCATACTTCGTCCTCTTCAGCTAGCCATTTCATTCCAGTTGCGACTCTAGAACAGCTCCCAGTTCAGATATAGGGTAGAAAGAGTCTGTAATTGGGACTGCTGCCATGAAACCAACTCCAACCCTGACGATACAGAACTGGCTTCACAATATAAACTATGAATGAATAGGGCTTCTTGTGTGATCGCAGAATAATGCTTTATGTCTTTCCTATCTGCGAGATGACATGAATCACTTTCCAAAGGAAAAAATTATTGCAGATACTAATTATATAAAAGGTTATTCTATAAGATACACAAGAAATTCTATTCATGCAAAGATTACACTGGAGTTAAATAACTGAACAATGACAATCTGTTAGGATGGGGACCGGCAGCCAGCACTTGACTTACTTGCAAACTGAAGTCTAGGAAGCTACAGGACAAGCCTCTACTGCCTCTGAAAGTCTCAGATTTGGCAGAAGTCTTCTTGAACTATTCTCTGCAGTACTAGCAACAGCATTATTAGCGATCAGAAGTTAGAAAACACCGTAACATGCCATATAGCCCTTTCTGCACCAGCACACAGCATGGCTGTCCCTATGTAACCATGCTCGTTTCTAATGGAACAGGTGGTAGGATAAGCTCTCCGGTTTGGTATTCTTGGAAAAAAAAACAAAGACAGAACAACAGGTTTGCCATTTGGAGAGCCATCAGTATAGTTGCAAAACTATCATCCTATCTATGTAATCAGGTGTCAGGTCTTACTCTTTTAGAGGCGCTTGTAGTGCCAAAAAGTAGCACGTAACTGCATCTTCTTATTTAGAAATACTAGACTTTTATTAATTTACTGAACAAAGTAGATCTGGGAGCAAACTATATTGATAGGAAAAAGAAGCAGGCAAATAACAAAGCGATGTTTTCTTTCAAATAAATTTTTGTAGCAAATCCACTGCTGAATTCAGCAGAAGTGTTACAACGAGCCATTTACATCAATTATTTTGAATCCCATCACAAAGGAACTGATTTACAATTTGCTATCACTTGCACAACTTACTTTCCAAAATAGTTTGCATAGCAGACTAAAAAGAGTAACTTTTCTTTCTAAACTGAAGTTGAAAAGAAAAAAATAATCTGAGTTGCTCCTCTGTCCTGTATTTCTCATATATTTACAGCTTATATTATAAGCTTATATACATTTTTATGTCCTTAATGGCAGCATGTATAAATTAATCCAAAAGGACTGCTTCACAGCTAGGACTTAGATGGAGCTGCAGCTGTGATGACTTTTCAGTCCTTACGACCAGTGGGAATGTGACACACATGCATACATTTCAGCTACAGTAAAAGAAACCAAGTACAATTGCACCTGTAAAGTTTTAGGATTAGCGGTGCTTATACCACTTACACTGGCAAGGCATCTTGAGTTTAGTTTAAAGATGTTTTAGCACCAAGCTACTTCATGCTTTAGACTGCCACAGATCATAATGATGACAAATGTTGACTTGCCTTATAACCCAGGTCAGAGGATCTGACCTAGCCAAACTGAGTACTCCTATTTGAACCAGAGCACATTTCTTCACCTGCTCAAGTGCAATATTTAATTACATGCACTATAGAAAAGGGGCCATTGTTTCCAGTTTGAGTATGTTCAAGATCAGGTTCCAGCAAACAGGTATCAGGCTTTCTTAAGCTAAATTAAAGTCATTGCTATAGTTCTCTTCTGAATTGTCTGTAATTTGTTATTGTTCTTAGAAAAAACAAAGGAGGTGGGACTCATCTCATTTAAGCTAGCTACCTAGAAATGAAGTGTTAGGTACTCCCTGTAGGCAATGCAGAGAGGCAGGCACCTCAAAAAGAAAGTCACCCTACTGAGCTTAAAAAACCAATCTAATTTTGAGATTACGAGTTAAATTGGATGAATCTCATCCTTCAGGATTAAACAAGAACACAGGAACAACTGTATCCGTCTTCAACAGCATCTACATGCCACTACTCAAGGAACAGTATTAGAAAAAGATGTATGGTGTTTCCTAGGGGTACTCTCCTGGCCTCCAACTGTTTTCAGCTCATGTTGAAGCTGGATGTGACTTCTGTGTACTTAGTAACCTCCAAAGGATATGCCTTCCATGTGGTTGGATATCCCCTGGGTTCAACAAAAACTGTTTGCACTCAGCATCTTTTGACAAGACATTCTACCACTTGCCATCCCGCCCAGTTCTGTCACTCACCAGCTTCAATACGTCAAGTTCAACAGAGCACAAACACTAGACTTGTACGCACATTGTCCACAGCATTCCTGCACTTAGAGAACTCCACATCATCCCTCTGCCTTCTCTCTTCTGGGATTATTAGCCCACATTTCCTCAGTTCTTGTATAGAAGCCACTTTGCACCTTTGATTTCTACTGCCCTCTCATACGCTCTTCTAGTTCAACTACACACTTTAAGATGCAGGAACCCAGACTGTGGACAAGACCCAGAACAGATGAGAATCACATTCAGAAATGAATTTTTTAACTGCCTTTCAAAAATTATCACCACCATCTAGTGCTTTCCCCTTCCAAGCCTCACTATTTTCAGGTATACATTCTCTAGTGTCTGCTCTCATAACCTCCTGGGTTAATTCATACATTCTGTCCTTGCTACCTATCTTTCAAGAAGAAACAATGATACTATTGTCCTTTGTAAAACGTGCAGGGACCTACCGATAGAACCCTCTATGCAAGAGGAAAGCATTCACTCAGGAGACCTACATTTTCATACAGTCTCAAAAGAAAGGTTAGGAGACAGGCAACCACAACAATCCAAAGGTCTTGAACAGCTTGTCTGTGATGAGTGAGCGAGGCAGACCAGGCATTTCAGAGTAGAAGACAGATTACTTTAGAAGAACACAATAATCTTCTACAGAATCATGAATGGCATGGGAAGGGTGGCACAGGGTCTGACTGCTCGCCTTCCCCTCCAAACCAAGAACTAGGTGTGATCAAGCAATGCTACAGTAAGCAGGTTAACACAAGCACACACACAGCAAACTTGTGAAATGTCTCCAAGGATGCCACAGATCCAGAAAGGTTCTGGGGAATCAAGGGGCCATGTTTTAATACCTATTCTGTCAAAAGTCACTGCCTTTTGCTTGGGCACCACTTGACACCATTTAATTCTTGTCATGTTTGGATGACAAAGTAAACAAAGTACAATTGCTTCATATTTCCGTGATTGCAGACTGCGATCATACCCCCTCCTTTTACCCATCCTACTTCTAATCATGTATTTTCCAGGCTAAGTTCCAATTTATTTGATTACTGTTTTTGTAAAAGCTGCTTCAATCACGCTCTTCAGTGTTTTTCCCTAATCCGACCACAGCTCTTAGGGGCAGACATTCTCTCCTCTCCAAACATTGAGGGGGGTTACGTTATTCATTACACAAACATACCATGGATTTATACCATGGCTTTTGCTCTGCTTTCTCTCCTTTTCCTAGAGATCTCAGTCATTTCCATTTGCACCCCCCTACCCTTTTTTTTTTTTGACTGCTGCCATAAGAGTTTCACAGAGCTTTATCTGCATTACTTAAAAGATCTTTCCTGAACGGCACAGATTCTTAAGAGCTCATCACTGCATAGACACTGTTAGCTGTTCCTCCCTGTGCACATTATTTTGCATCTACTAGTATCAAGTACCACTGCCCTACAACCACGTATTGTGAGAACCTTCTGCAACTCCAGCCACCTTTCGTTTCTGCTACCCTAATTTTGTGTTTTTCAGCATATGCTGTCACTTCATTACTCAGCCTGTCTTCCAGATCACTTATAAGTGTGTTGAGCAACACAAGCCTGAACATAAGATTCCCCTGGGATTCCACTAGTGATTACTCTTCACTAGAAAAGATGACAGTTCTTCCTACACTTTAACCAGGTATTAATTACTGAAAAAAGCTACAGTCCTACTCCATGGCAGTTCATTTCCTTTAAGAAGCATTAACAAAGAACTTTGTTAAACCATCTCTGAAAACCCAAAAAAAACAGCAGAATACTTGTTCGTTTGTCTCTTGTGCCTTCTTGCTGAATAGCTTCAGATCTTCTAACTTTACCACTGCAAGAATGCTGAAGTCCAGCTTCAGTTGAGCTATGAAGGTCACTGCAATGGAAGCACTCATCAAGGCAGGCTTCCAAGTAGACATGACCTTGAGAATCACCATCAGTGACAGAATGATAAATACTGCTTTCCAGTTAGTATGGGTTTGGAGAAGTCAATTTTTACAGTAGGAAGTCTGTTTCGTAGATTTATTCTATAAAAAGATATTCCCCAACACTAACTTAAATACAACCTCTCCACATTTACAGCAGCAATGTAATGCAAGCCCAACACTCAAAAAGATTTGGACTAGTATCAATAACAGTTACACTTTTTTAAAAATAAACCTGGCACTAGAACCTAAACCATTGTTGTAAAATACTGCCTTGCAGTTAGTGAATGCAGTATTATTCAGTCTAATTCCTTCACGTTAAGTCATGGGATTATCTAATATCCCAGTGCTGCTATACCCTTCCCAAAGACCAGCATGCAGGGTCCTTGAACACAAGTATACTAGGAACCGGTGTGGAAAACCAACGTATGGGCCTTGCAAAGCTTGTCATTAGGCGTATCAGCCAGGGAGAAGGCTAGTTAATAATATCAAGAAAGATTTCACGCTTCTCAGCTTTTCCCAAATACCTTTCTTTAACTTTCCCTTTGCACAGAGACTTGGAACTAAAACTGACCAGACAGGAATTTGTGTCCCATGAGACTGGTTTCCAGTTATACAGATGAGACAGCAAGAGAGTAAAAGCTCACACAATTTTTCCACATAACACCCATCTGTTAAGTATAAATAATCTGCCAAATAATTATTGTTCCAGCCCCATGTCTGTATGGAACTACCATTTAATTTTAGCTCATTTAGCAGGCCCCCAGTATATTAACATACCTGTTGAAGCTTAGCAAAGCATGAGCAAAAAAAATAAAAGTTATTATAGGAAGCATAAGCCTAACTGTGCTTCATCATGCTGACAGAAAATAAAGTGACCAACCAGAAAACACAAGAGGTGAACAAGCTTCAAAAGCACATAATTAGGAGGGCTCAGAGCAGAGGTCAGAAAGCCAGCTTGATTAAGTGATGTGTCTCTTGGCTGTTTACAACCTTATATGGTAAGAGATAATTTCATATTATCAAGACATTTATTTCTCCTGGAATCAGTTAATTTAGGATTAACAGTATCCAATTACTTTACACAAATCAAAGTGATTTTATTAACATATTAAGATAACAAAGGAAGGGTGGTATCCAAGATGGCATCCCCTCAGTCATTAACCTTTGACAATACTAAGGTTACAATCTACAGATCCCCTGAAACCATCTTGGAAACTTACAAGTTCAGTAAAATTTCCCCTGCAGCAGACTAGCCATCTGCTAGTGATCCACAGAGTGAAATAAATTTTTAATTTAATAACAAAAAAAAAATTGGTTTTATTCACTGCCCATCTACTCAGATCTCATACATTTCTCCTTGCTGTCCTATCTGACTTCATGTCTTACCTGTATCTCACTGCTCTTTATTCACTTACTTCCTCATGCATTCAAGGTTTTTGGCAGTGTTCTCTAAGGTGACAGTCCATTTCTCCCGGGTAGCCTCAGTCCCCAGCCCATACCTGGCCCCAGCTGGAGGACCACAGCTCATCCACAGCTCAGCAATGAGAACAGCGAAATGCTGAGCTGGGGAGAAAGGCTCCCACTCTGTGCTGCACGCCCATCCTCTCCTCTGAGGCATAATCACAGGAGTCAAAAGCCAGCAGTCATTTCCACCAGTCATACCTTCCACAAGCCCGTTCCTGCCAGCCTCCACCTCACACTGAGGAGCAGCAGCTGTTGAAATGTACCAAAAGGTGCACCGTGTCCCAGCCTTCAAGAAGTCTGGCACTGCTACAGCTTTTACTGCTTATGACTTCGATAAGCCACACCAGAGGCACACAGACCAGTGCGATCAAAGCAACGTGGAGTTTAAGGGAGCGTAACTTCTCTATCCCATTTCCTCTGCAGAGGAAAATTAAGGGTGTTTTAGCCTGACATCCTGGTAAGACAGAGAAGTAATTTCCCCCGGTTTTTTTTTTCTCTGTAGTAACTCAGGGAGCTTTACAAAACAAAAAAAGAACTTACATTGATTTCTCTCTCTTCCCCCTGTGTATTTAAACAGAAGTACCCTAAAAAGACAAGAGATACACACTCACAAAAAAAAAAACCCACAACAAAAACACCCAACAGAAAGCCAGATAAATCTAAAGATTCCCTTATTCTAATTTACGTAAAACAGCAATAGTTCACATTCATGAGTCTGAATATTAATTAAAATGGATAGTCCTTTTTAACAAGCTTGCTGTTATGTGTGTGACCTCAGGTATTGCTTCCCGCAGCCTATTCATACTGTAATCTGCAATCAGAATTATTAATTTCTCCATCAGTACAGTATTTACATGCTACTTCAACATGCTCTTATTTTCCAGTATTATCCTCGTTTTACCCAGCAGGAATCTGTGGCAAAGAGAATACATCAATTTTTTGGTCCTTCAGGCCTGACTTTCCAAAGTACATGAGATTACACTCTGTAGAGTGCTTCATATGCTCAGAGCACATCACCTGCTCAGCTGCAACTCCCTTTACAGTTGTACATCAGAAATTCTGCAAATCAGGTTCAGGGACATAAGCAGCAGAGGAAATACAACAGTGAAGTCCTGGTGGAATAAGCTTGTCCCATAACACGCAAGAAACCAGTTCTTTAAGACAGCACTTAACTACCTTAATTATGAAGGAGAAAATTCCCTTCCTTCCGCGGTTCTACTTCGCTGTCCATTTTCTGCCAGAATTGGAGCACAGGACCTAAGCTCTAATTTAGTCTTCAAAAAAAGTCAGTTCAGTGCAAGAGGAGAAAGCCTAGTCTTACCGAGAAGAACAGCATGCAACCATTTAAGCAAAAACAGTATTGGAAAACATGTATACAAAGGAAGCGAGACAAGACTGCACAGTAACCTCTGCACTGGACCAAGACATATCAAGTTCAGAGTTACTGTTTGAAGTCGGGTTTTCTGTGTAATTCAAGGCAGGGGAAAGAGCCTGCAGGAGGATGGAGAAAGGTCCTTTCAAAAAACCCTTCCAAAGATAAAAGAAAAAAGCCAAACCCATGAATTCCATTACACCTCCAGGGGTACCGGCAATGAGTGTTAGACCACAGGGCTCCACTGCAGAGATTTCTGAACTGCCCAAGTCAAATATTCATCACCTGCTCCACAGGTTGCAGCTGAAGGAAATGAAATAGATGTTTTACCAGTGAATTGCTGCAGTATTTGGCAGGCATGTATCAGTCAGCTTTACCTTGAGACACTCTGCTCATAGCTGCCTTAAACACTGCACCTCTGTGTAAACTCTAAGTAGAAAATAGTATGACACATGACAGTGTTTGCAAAGGTCTAGGTAGTGGAAAATGGCTATATGCCATCAGGGCACTTCAATTTTTCTATTTTATATGAAGTCCAATATAAATCTGCCTCCACTGATACACGATGTTACCATTTCCAGATATATCAATACTGAGAAAAAACCACAAAGCCAAAGCAAACCCACCACTATCTCTTGCTTCAACTTCTCAGAATCTAGCAGGCGTTAAATACACAGTTTTATAAGACTGACAGAAATCTAGCAGTACTGACAACCTCCTCAAAAATCTCACAAAAATAACTTCCCATACCTAACCTGTGAGAGCAGAGCTACCAGGCTGGAGAGACTCACAAGAAATAACTAAGAGATGACTGTTTTAAGTAAGTGCATTGAAAAATTATTTCCTGAAGCAGACATCAGATCACATCAGGTAAAGCTATGAGACCACCATCAGGAAAAGTGCACCCAGCATTTCAGGCAGCGCTTCAACAGCAAACAGCCTGGGGACCACCTGCCTCCGTTCCAACTCCGCGCTGCGATGCTGCCTTTATAGGGACGATGGGGGCACAGCACGGCGCGTCTTCCAGGGCTGCCTTCTTTAGTGCGAAGAACAGAGGTAATAAAATTAGTCCCGGACTTAAAAATATTTACATTAGTTGAGAGCAGCGCAATCTGATGACCTTCAGAGACAATTACTCCAGCAGGAACACGTCCTTCAGTAAATCACACCACCAGTTATTCAAGCTCAGTTTTGCAAGTTTATGCCCCAAATTCATCGCTGATTTGTCTACCCATGAACCGCGGAGCCTCGCAACCAAGGCTGTCCCCTTCCTTATGAAGAAATACTTGGGGGGGGGGGGGGGGGGGAAATAAATCCTACTTTCACAACCAGGCGTTAAGAGTTGCGCTGCTGATGGCCGCAGGTCCGAACGCCCCGGTGCCGGGGCAGGAGCTCGGAGGGGCGGGTGGGGCAGCACAGAGGCGACCCCCCCCCTCCGCCGCACCCTCCGGTCGGGCCCCCCCGGCGGGCAGGTCCCCCCCGCCGTCCCTCCGGGCCGCTGGCAGCCGCGGCCCCACCGCACCACGCGGCACCGGGTCGCACAACGTACCCGCGTGCGATGCGGGGAGCCCCCCGCCCCGCAACACCATCCAGGCGCTGCTGCCCGCCGCCCCCCGCCGTCCCCAGCCGCCGCTCCCGCCCTCCTGTCAGCGACGGCGGCGGGACGCACCGGCACCCCCCGCCCCGGGGCCCAGCTCAGCACCTGCCCCCCCTCCGGGCCCCAAGCGGAGCCGCCGCTCGGCCCCGGCCCCGCCGGCGCTGCCCCAGGCCCTCCCCTCACGGCGCCGCGCCTACCCGCCGGGGCAGCGCCCCGTCCCATGCCGGCGCCGCCGCTCCCGCCGCCGGGCGCGCTCTGCTGCCCGCCCCGGCCGGCCCCTTCCGCGCGGCGGGCGGCCCCGCCCCAGAGGCGCGGCGGGGGGGCGGCCCCGGGCGCGCAGGTCGAGGCCGGGCTGTGAGGGGGCGGCGGCAGAATGGCGCTGCCCGCGCTGGGGGGGAGGGGAGGGGGAGGGGAAAGGGAGGAGGAGGAGGAGGAGGAGGAGGAGGGAGCGGGGGGGAAGGGAGGGGGAGAAGAACACTCCCCCCCCGCGCGCGTGCACGCGTCGTGCTCCTCCCTCTCCTCACAGCCCCCGTCCCGCCGGGAGGAGCTGCCGGCCCCCCGCCCCAGCGCCCCGGCCGCCCAGCGCCCCGGCCCCTCAGCCCCTTGCCCCAGCGCCGCAGTCCCTCGCCGCCGGTTCAGCTGGACGCAGCATCCCCGGACGGTGGTTTTTGTTTTCCCTCAGTCACTCAGTGAGCAACGCGGTTGCTTCATCTCTTGGCCTCAGCGGTTTTTCAGCCTTCTCTGGGCGGGAGGCCGTTAGCAGTGCCCTCCAGCAACCAGCGTGATGCGCGGCTCGGAGAAAAGGTAAAAATTAAGAGGGATAAGAGCCAAAGTGCCCCTGGAAGGGGAGGCAGCTGCCGCGCCTCAGCCGCTAGGCCTGGAGGGCCTGGCACTGGCAGCATGCTTTGCTGCGCTGCACGGTTTTTTTGTAGACACGATACTGGGGGAGGAGGCGGCCAAAGACACCTACACATCGCTGCAGGTAGGCCCTTTGATACTCAGGCCAACCTCATGGAGTCTTTTTCTGAGGGAGTTTTGCTGTGTTGTTAGGTTGCAGCAGCCTCGTCCTTCAGTTGCACACACGCACACTAACCTGCTATCCCCGTGCTGCCTCACGGCTTACAGGGACATCTCGGAACCTCTGCTGGAACACATCACGTCTGCCTCTTGCACCTCTGTTATATCTCCCTCTCCTTCACAAAAGTGCTGTCTCCAAGAGCTTCTCCCTTGTACCTCCTTTTTCAGCCATGCCACCCCTCCCCAAAAATCAGATACAGATGCCTTCCTTTTGCTGTCCATTTTAGTGTCTTTTCAATGTGCTAGAAACCTTTCAGCATCATCTAAGAGCACTAGAAACACTCGATAGGAAAGTCTCCAAGAGCTTCTCTCATTCTGTTCTCAGGGATGAGGGAAGAAACACTGTCATCCACAGCCACTTAGAATGCCTTTCATTTTTCCTTATTTCTCTGGAGAACTGGACTACTTCCATGGCACTAAATCACCATAGTTAGCTCAGGAAAAAAAATATTGCTGGTCAGTGCACACAGGCAACAGCCAAAAGGTCAAATGCCTCCCACCCAAACAACTCACTGACAGGAGCCTGTTTCTTGGGACTCATCCCTTCTTGGCCTCACAGCTCCGTCGCCTGTTGCGCAGGTCAGGATGTGCATTCAGTCACTTCAGAGAAGTGCGGGTCCCCTGCTGTAGGACTGGACATCCAGACACAAGAGAAGCATGAGCACATCAGGGCAAGGGGCTGTGACTGCAAAGCCCAATACATAACCAAATGTGTTAGTCATGTGGTGGAAGAGCGTTGTGCTTCAGTCACGTTTTTTTAAATGGTCTTGAAGGACTGAACAGAGTTACAGTAACAGTTAAGCATTAACTTGCTGCTACTTATCCTGAAAATAGTGACACGGCTGCTGCCCTTTGTCTGATTGCTGTGGAAAGTTCAGAGCAGTTTTACTCAGTGAACACCCAGAGTTAAATTAGGGACATTGAGGTGCATAATGAATAGTGTACAAATCCTAAATAAAATGCTACAACATAAAAATAACTTAAAAGATTGACTGTGCAGCAGTTCACTTGGGATAAGTGGCACATGCGGTCTGAGAAATGAGCCTGAGGTAACAAACCCAGGAATTACAGTTACAGTATCAGCTTGCCTTGACTGACTGGGGAGGAATTTGGGTAGGCAGGAAAAGCATCTGCTGGCAGTCTGAGGAAGCCCCCCCAGATAGTGTACCTTGGGTAAGGTGATATCTTCCGGAGACTCACGAACTTTTGCTGTCTTTGACCTGCTCCCTTTCAGAAAGTCTGAGATGTGGCAAATGCGAGGGGCTGCTGTTCTTCGCCAGAGAAGCTGGAAAGCCTTCCCAGGGGATGCGCTGGACTGATCAAGTTCTCACACTACACCCAGGTAAATCTCAGCAAAGTTAGTGCGCTCAGTGCACCTGGGACCACTTCTGAGTGTGCTTTTACTGCAAAGACTTGTGGGGTTTGAAAGCCAGAGGAACTTTCCCCTTCACTTCAGCTGGGCTTGGACAAGAGCCACAAAGGGGACACAGTAACCCAGCGTTGTGAAACTATGAAGTTTATTATTATGAATATTAGAAAACACTCCTATTTTCTTAGTATCAAGAGGCCATTATGTAATGCCTGCTACCACAGCGGAACAGGAATGTCTGCTTGGTTCCGTGATTACAGAGTAAGTAGCAGCAAGTTAATGCCTAACTACGTTCTTGCAATTTTGTTCAATCCAAGACTGTTAACCACCACCACCACCACCCCCCCAAACTGTGGAAAAAGTCTGGAGCAGTTTTATTATGTGACACACAAATACGCGCTACGACCCAATTAACTGCCCTTCAAAATGAGTTAAACAGAGGGAGCCTGGCAGTGAGAGGTGCCCGATTGCTCACCCTGCCTATTATGCCACTGTCCCGGTGAAGTCACTGATGGTTCCTGTCCTTGTGCGTTGGTACGTTACAAGCAGCCAGTGCTTGACTATGCTAAAAATACGCTGGCCTGATGCTGAAGTGGCAGGACAAACGCGCTGCAGGGGCGGCATGGCCGCCGCAAGCCCCACGGCGGCCCGTGTTGGCAGCAGCGCCAGGCGAAGGCCTGCACAGCTGCCCGCTCTGCCCCGCCGCTGTGCTTGCGGGCCGTGCCACGCCACGAGAAGGAAGCAGCGCTTTTGCTATTCCTTCCCCGCAAGGCTGGCAGGTTTCCGCAGCGCAGCGGGGAGCTGAGCAGCGGCTCCCCTCGCCCTTCGCGGCCCCCCGCAGCGGCATCAGCAGCCCCCACAACTCCGCCGTGCGTGAGGCGGCCCCGCCGCGCCCCGGGGGCGCCGTGGCACCCCTCCCGCCCCCGAGCGAGCGGCGCCCGCCCCCACGGCCCCTGGGGAGGGGGACGCAGCGCACCCCCACGCCGGTCCGGCACCGGGCGATCCCCGGCCGCCGCCCGCGGGGCGAGGCGCCGCAGCGGGCCCCGCCGGTTGCGGCGGCGCAGGCGCCGGGCGGGCGGTGACGCGCAAGGCGTGCGCGGCGCCTGCGCGGCTGGCGGAGCGGCGGCGATGAAGGTGGCGGTGGCGGGGTGCTGCCATGGCGCCCTGGATAAGATGTACGAGACGCTGGAGCTGCTGCAGCGGCGGCACAACGTGCGGCCCGACCTGCTGCTTTGCTGCGGCGACTTCCAGGCGGTGCGGAACGAGGCGGACCTGCGCTGCATGGCCGTGCCTGCCAAGTACCGCCACATGCAGACCTTCTACCGGTGAGCGCCGCCCGGCCCGGCCCGGCCCCGCCCCGCTCGGCCCCCGGCCCGGCCCGCCCCGCCACCGCGCTGTGGTGTTTCCGCAGGTACTACTCCGGCGAGAAGGCGGCCCCGGTCCTCACCGTGTTCATCGGCGGGAACCACGAGGCGTCCAACCACCTGCAGGAGCTGCCCTACGGCGGGTGGGTGGCGCCCAACATCTACTACCTGGGTAGGGTCTCCGCGCCCCCCCCCTTCCCGCCCCGCCGCCCCCCTCCTCACTCCCCCCCCGGGCGGCCCCGCCGTGACGAGCCGCGCTCCCTCTCCCCCAGGGTACGCGGGCGTGGTGCGGTTCCGCGGCGTGAGGATCGGCGGCATCTCGGGCATCTTCAAGTCTCACGACTACCGGAAAGGTACGGCGGGGCAGAGGGGCGCGGCGGGGGTGTCTGGCTGCCGTCCCTCCCGGCTGGAAGCCCCCTGGGCTCAGCGCGGGGTTCCCGGAGGCGGTAGGTGAGGCGCTCCTGCCGGTGAAGCCGCAGGAAGCAGTGCGCCTTCGGAATGTTGTTGGAACAGCCCTGGTTGTTCCATGGCAGTGCCCTTTTAGCCTGCAGTGCGAGGCTTTGGTTTTCCTTGTGTGAATCAGTCAGTGTATAAACGTGATGTTGTACAAATGTACGCTGTCCTGAGCTGAGGCTTGGTGTCGCTCGGTGTCAGCGTATGTACTTCCTTCTTCTTCCTTGAAAGGGCCTCCATCAGCGGACAGAAGTCGTGTCACAGATGATAGCTGGTGTCAGCAAACAGAAGACAGTTCAGTCTTTCTGATCTCCTCAGCACATGAAATAGCAGCCCCTTACTTGTGACTACTGTGCAATAATATTACCTTCAGTAACATACTGCTTCAGAGAAGCTTTGCAGATGGCTTTCAAGCTGCAAAGCACAGAACTAGTTTTCTGGAACACCGAATTCTGTCTAATACCTATCAATGCTAATTAAATTAAATTTGTTGCTATTGAGCATACAGTTTGTGTGCCTGAATACAAATATGTGGAAGATGAGACTTTTTTGACAGTAACGCTAACTACTAAAAAAGTAACTTTTCTCTTCATGCTTAAGAGCGTGTAGGGGCATTCGGATTTCTTGTCCCAAGGCAAAGTTGGAGACTACATCCCTTGTTCCTACTATGTTCATGCCCAGCTTTTGCATTCTGCTGTCTGCCTTACATTCTTTAGCTGTGCCAGCATGTTTACATGTGTAGCCATGACATTAGTTGATACACATGTTTCATGGCTATGCAGTGAACAGCTCTCTATACATGTGATTGCACATTGCTCTGCAGTGTAACTGTGGAGGTACGGGGTGTGGAGAAGTAAGGAGGGGCGTTACCACACCAGAGAGATTCAAAACTTCATTCCAGAATTACACACATGAATCTTTCTGCCAAAAGTTACTTATTTCAGACAGGTTCTGAGTTTTAAGTATTGGAGTCAAATTCCTGTTTTTTGTTTCCACCACAATTATGGAATTCTCTATATTTATGACAATAAGACACAGAATGGAAGAAAGGATCACAGCTGTAGACATGTTTTTACAAAGTATTTGCCTTGCACGTAAGTTAGGAGCCTGTTGGTGTAAGCCTCATGCAAAGCAAATACAGTATCTCCTTTGATTATTGGCAGCCTTTTATTTGGGATTGCTCTAGGTGTCTATATGGCCCCAAGAAGCTGTGTTAAGAGGGAACTATTGATTCAGGTGACTACTCACTATTTTTTTTTTTTTTTTTCAATGTTTCAGGCCACTTTGAGTGTCCTCCATACAACCAGCAAACAATTAGAAGCGCTTACCACGTGAGGAATATTGAAGTCTTCAAACTCAAGCAGGTTAGTGAGAAGTCTATTTTTTTAAACAATGGTAAATAGTTTTGATTAATTTGGAAGTAAGATGTTAAAGCTATTCTGAATACATACGCTATTGGATAGCAGATCTTACAACAACTCCCAATTTATCTGGACAGGTCATTTTATGCTTTGCGTAGCAGTGCATGTTTGATCTGAATCAGGCACAGGAAGGAGTAGGGTTTTTAATTGCATAAAATTCACAGAATGGAAAGTACTCCAGCTACACACCTCAGTTCCAGCTTTATGTTAGCTTTAGGAAGATGGATGCTACCTTGTCTAACATGCAAACTGGTTAGTACAAAGTTAAGTAATCAAAATTGAATCAGCTGAATAAGTTGATCCCAAATTCCTGTGGGTGAAGTATTGTTGATTCCAGGGTGAGAAACTCAAAGGACAGATTAGCTTTATTTTTGAGCTGTTGCCTACTCCCTGCTTTGTCACAAGGGCTACTCCATTTTGCTGAGGTTGTAGTATAAATACATGTATTTATAAGCATCTTGTGAATGATTATCCAGGTTGCAGTTGCACCCTTAAGTGTTCAGTAGATACAGGGATGCTGTACATAGGCCAAGGGTTTGCTGTCATTGTAAACAGTTTGATGCATTTCACTGTAAGTTTCTTGCTAGTTGGACTTGGGTTTCATCTAGAAGTGTGTTCTGATACAGCTGAAGGAGATAGGTTGAATATTGAACCAAGACATGCTTCAGACATTGATTAGACTTCTGAGGGGTGCTTGCTTTGAGGAGGAATTATCGTGCTTAGACATTTTCCCTTTTAAACAAAGCTCTTAGAAGTTTCATGAGGAAGAAGATGCCTCTAATTGTGGCTAGAGCACTTGCTCTATAGCTGTAATTTTTAAGAGTCTTCTTCTGAGTGCCTGACACTTAGTGTGACGGTGTGATCTCTTATAAGGCAGTGTACATAAACACAGCTGACTGTCCCAAGGAAGTGTAATATAACCCATGGAGACTAGAGTCCCTTGGCAACTTCAAAGGTTGCCTGAAAGATGGGGCTCACTGGTGTACTCACTTGCTTTGAAAGTCAGAGTGTTGGTCACAGCTGACTCTGTACTGATGTGAGGTAGAACGTTACACATGTTCCCTCTTGTGCTGTGTAATTTTGAAACTTCTGTATCATCTCTGTTTTATTTATACCATCTGCATTTTGGCTTGACAGTTAAAGCGTCCCATTGATATATTTATGTCACATGACTGGCCAAGGAGCATATATCACTATGGAAACAAGAAACAGCTTCTTAAAATGAAATCCTTCTTCCGTCAAGAAGTGGAAAGCAACACATTAGGAAGCCCTGCTGCTTCAGAGCTTCTGCAGCATCTGAAACCCACCTACTGGTTCTCAGCACATCTTCATGTTAAATTTGCAGCTTTCATGCAACACCAGGTAAAGGGGAAAAAAATAATCAAGAACGTATATGTCCCAAGCACATTTTAGAATTTCAGTGTAGGTAATCATGTCCAGAAAAGCAACTTCTTAGTGTTTTTGCTCAGCTATTAAAACTCAGCTTAAGCTGCAAAACATTAAGTGGTGTTAAGCCTGCTAGCTTATGTAAGTTAATGAGATGCTATAAATCAGTGGTGTACCTATCTAATCTTCTTCAGAGACAATGTGAAATAGCTGACATTATTGCACTTTGAAACTTCTTAATTTAAGGTTACAGAAAGGCACCCTCTTTTCTGACTTTATTAGGGAAGGAGACAGATTCCAAACAAGGTGATGGAGGAGTGACTGAAAAGAAGATAGTTGTTGACTGGGGTTGGGAGGGGATGCTTGTAGAAAGGCTTGGTAGGTGAAGTTGTCTGGTGGCCTGGATAAAGCCAAAAACCATCCCCTGTAGATTGAAACTTCTCTTGGTTTGAGTTATTCCTGAAGGTGGTGTGATGTGCTATTCCTATTTGTGAGTTATTTAGCTGTAAAAATGTAACTCTAGACTTTCTAGGCTCAACAAGTCTGTTTCCGATTATGTTACTGTCTTTTGGCTTCAAGGCCAGGTGTGCTTAGCTGCCTTGGTTAAGGATGAAGAGTGGCTCTCGCTTTATCTTCCTGTCATCTGCATCCAGCTTCCTGTTAGACTTCCAGTGAAGTCTGTCTTTCTCTTTGTCCCTCCATTGCTTTCTTACAATGGTGTGCTGATTTTCTATTTCAGAAAGTTTCTCTGTTTGTTACACTTTTACATCTCTCTATATAACTTGTTTAGAATAGTCAGATTTAATAGAAATGCTAATGACTCTGTTAACACCCTTTGTTTCCTAGACAAACTCCAAAGAAGAGCTACCGAAAGCAACAAAGTTTCTGGCTCTGGATAAATGCCTGCCGCACAGAGACTTTCTGCAGGTGATGACTGTGTGCAGTTGGTTTTCACTCTTCAAGTACTTCACTTGTCTGGACTGCTCAGTGCTGTGCTTATGTATAAGCTGAAGAATAGCTCTTAGAAATGGAGGAACTGGAAAAAATTAGGAATGGTGCATGTGTGGAATGTTCTTGGTATAATCTTGTCTTGAAATAAGCAGACCTTGTGTCCTCTCGTGCAGGCGCAGTGTTTGCTTATTCTTACCATTTTCTTCCACCTTAGAACAAGTACTTGACTTAATTGGAGGAATAGCTTTACTATAACCTGAATTGAATCTCCTCTTGTGTTTTTTTTGTCAAATGTCAAACCTAAGAAGAAAGCCCATCCTGAGGCTCTTCTTTCTGGGTTTTAATTTGGGTCAGCTAGGGCCTCGGTTTTCAGGTCTGGGTTCATGGATTCAGGCAGGATTGAGGCCTAAGTTGAGTACTGTAATTTCCTTTCAATATTGTGAATTCCAGCAGAAATTGGTATGACTTCCTAGGCGAACGGCTCTGCTTCTTTTTGTTTGGTGCATATCTTGGCTAGGAAGGGCAAGGGACAAGCAGAAGGTCTAGGCTGTGGGAACTCTCAGTGTGAGCGCCAAACTGATTTGCCAGCATCTAAACAATGTTTGTGTCTGTGGTGTATGTGTGCTGCCCGGGGTGCCATCTGTAAACCCTCAAATGGGTGACTCTCGAATGCTTTGCTGTGAGAGGGAGCTGCTGGCAGCATGCTCTTCAAATGCTGTCAAGTGTTTTAGTAGTCTTACTTTAAAGTAGCTTTTATTTGTCACCTTAAGGGGAGGATGGTTCATTATGGTGGGATCCGTTTGCCCTAGTAGCTACCTTTGAAGATGGGAGAGAGTATGAGGATGGGCTTTTGCTATGCGAAGTTACACTGGGTTGCCCGGCTTAAAACCCTGTAGAAAACTGATTTGGAGTAGTACTACCTCCAGCAGCATGATGATCCACCGGTGTGTAGCTTTGGTTTAAAGGGGGGAGAGGAAGAAACTCTTTAAAACTACCTTAAAAGGTTGAATTGCTTTATGAATTATTTAAAATCAGAGCCTGACGGGTGCAGTTTGGTAAATCCAAATGGTTTGATGTGGGTTAGTGTCACTGAAGACAAAGTGATTGGGATTGCAATTTGTCAGTTGTTGAAACAGTTGAAAACATCTCATGTTATTTTCATTGCTGTGTTAAGAATGCATGTTTATACAGCTGAAAAACTGTTGCTATCAATTCTTGATACGTATCCACTTAGAAGTCAGCATGAATTTAAGACTAAGTAAATGCTGTTTCTTAAGTTGCTGGTGTTTTGGTTTTTATCTGCTGTAAGCTAAAATGCAGAAATGCCTTTTTTACTATTGTTGATTATCCTTTCTTAGTCTCTTATTACTATAAACTTCTATGTAGGGCTAACTTGAGAGGACTCATTTCATTGAGACCGCTAACTTGGTGTACTTGAAACTTAATTAAAGCTCTATGCCATGAAAGTAGCACTTGAAATTTTTAATCAGTTTCTGGTGTCAAGAGAAATAACTCGCCACATCTGTTTTCTGTGTTCTTGTAAACAGATAATAGATGTAGAACATGATCCGAATGCAGGTGACTCCCTGGAGTATGACGCTGAGTGGATTGCAGTCCTCAAGGCCACCAACAGCCTTGTTAATGTGACTCAGAGCTCATGGAATATGCCTGAAAAGAACGGCCTCCATGCAAAGTAAGTCGCATGTAAAAGTAGGAAGTGTGATTTTTGCTGAACTGGAAGTAAACTTTACCTTAGAGTTGTGTTTCTCAGTTCTGCAGCCTATAATGCCCCATAGGACTTGCTAAATGCCTTGGAAAACAAAGGGGGTGTTTGCAAGAGCTATACTTCAGTGCATACAACTTCTTTGGTGCTCTACATGGGCAGCTAGTTTTGTTTGCAAACTTAGATACCACCATTTGAGGGGCAAATAATACACAGTGACCAATCATCTTGCTAGTTATGCTGTGAGACTGGAAATCAGGCTGGGTTATGGGGGGGTGAGTGTTTATCAGGTTGGTTGACATAGTACACAAATCTCCCCACAAATTGGTGGGGAGATGGGAATCTCAGTATTGACTGAAGTACTTTCCTGAAAAAAATAATTTGAGAAATTAGGTGTCTGTTGTAAGATTAGTTTATTATCCTTCTTCAAAAATTTCTCTTTGCAGTGGGAACAGGGAATACCTTTTGACTAGCCACACTTGTTTAACCTTTATATGCTTGTTTAGGTGGGATTACAGCGTGACGGAAGAAGCTATCAAAGAGGTGTTAGAAGAGGTGAATCATAACCTCAAAATTCCTTGTAACTTCACGTTGACAGCTGCTTGTTATGATCCCAGCAAGCCCCAAAAACATGTGGAACCAGTTCATACCATCAATCCGCAGACCACTGAGTTTTGTGCCCAGTTTGGCCTCACTGACATCAATGACAGGATCCAGCAAGCTAAAGAAGAGGGCTCAGTACGAGGTGAATATGAGGAGGAGGAGGAGGAAGAAGAGATGGACAGTACTGGGTCAGCAGAAGAACCCAGTGAATATAATACAGATAATTCGGGACTTTCATCCATTAATCCAGACGAAATAATGCTGGATGAAGAAGGTGGTGACGAAGACTTGAGTACATGTTCTGTAGATCCTTCCCCTGATCATCCTCCTGACTTCTCTGCAAGTTTTTCTGACATCCGGATCATGCCAGATTCCATGGTGGTATCATCTGATGACGCTATGGACTCCACAAGTGAGGAACTGGAGAAGTCCAGTGTGAGTAAGCAGGTGGAAGAGAAGAGCTTGAATGAGAGATCATTAAAGCGCATTGGTGGTAATGAAAATGGGAACAGTGGCGTTAAAAAAATTAAGAGAAGGAATCAAGCTATCTATGCTGCAGAGGATGAAGATAAAACAGAATAATGCTTCGTACAATGTATAACTAAGTTCTCTCTCTACCTTTTTGTGGGAAGGTGGTGAGAACTGTGATGCACTACTTGTGCTTTTAATGTTACTTGATCTTATTCATGTTACTTTCTTAAGCTGACGAGGCTGTATGTACCTCTCACAAGGAAGAAGAATTATCTGGATTAAACATCTAAGTCAGAAGCAGACTTTTCCAACAAAGTACTTTTGTCAAAAGGGTTTAACGCTCATGTATCGGTGGATTTTGCTTCAGTTCTTGGTTATTAATGTATACTGTGTACCTTCAGATGTACTGCTATACAAGATTCATCGTGCTTGTTTAACAAGAGAAGAACTTGTAGACTGTAACTCAAGTCAAAGTGAGAGGTTGTCTGACTTGTAAGACTGAATGATTTGATTTTATTGCTTTTGTCTTGTTTTATACTGAACTTTTAATACTAAGTAGCATATGCAATAACTCTATGAACTAAATTTGAAAATAGAAATCCCATGCTAACAAAATAGCAATAGAAGAGTGAACATTTTTGTTTCTGGTGATGCTCATGCTGTAGAAAAGCTTTGTGGTCATAAACAAAACAATGTGTATTGTCCAGTATTGGCTTTTAATTACAGTTTTGATAGGCAATCGTCTCTTAATTTGACGCATGACAGTTTTATGGGGACCATGGAAGAGTGCACCTCTGTTCTTAAAACCTCAATTGTGTGTCACTTCTTAGAACTTGAGAACAATGTCTTAAAATTAAAATGCAAGTATTTAGGATGAACAAGCTTTCTAAATGCAGACATCATCACTGTCTCAATTCTTACTAATTAAGTCTGTGGTATTTTCATATATGGTGGTTGATGTTTATAAGTTTCTGGAGATAATAATGCCTGCCATTCTCATTAGCCTAAGTTTTCACCTGTCACTTCTTTTCAGTAGCGTGTAACTTGCTGAATTCTTACAACTGGATTTGGAGTCTTCCAAAGTACCTTCATAAACTTCAGCTGAGGACGAAGAGGAGCTGCCAGAAGAGAGACCCTCTTGGAAGCTGGAAGTTCTCTTTTTATTGTTCTAGTTTGCCCTGAAGTATTAGCAAACAAATTACACTCCTTTAGCCTAAAAGGCTGTGAGGATAACAGAACTAGCTGGATTCATGAAAATGAGAATGTTTTCAAGCGTATGTCAGACTCATTAGTCTTCCTGTCAAATTCTACTGGTGTTCTGTGCTGAGCTCTTGGAGTCCAGATGGAGCGGGACTCCGTGACAGTGCCACCCTTGAGAGCAGAAGTAGCTCCTGTGTGGTTTTAATCCTCTAAAGCACAGGCACAGCGGAGGATAAAGCATCCAGACAGGAAGAGGGAACTGGACAGGGAGCAGTCAGTGAAATGGAGTTGTGAGTGTGAGTTATGTTGCAGGGAAATGCTTTAAGGTCAAGACTTCTGTTTAAAATCACTCCCGCAATCTGGGATTCATCTTAGTTCCTCTCCTGTCAGCAGTTCACTATGAAAACTAAATGCGTGTAAGTATTCAACAGGCTAGAAAATGGCAAAAGTAATGCTCTCAGCAGTTTAACAGCTTTATACTGGTGGGATGGTGCCATTAACATCCTGTTTTTTTTTCCAGAGGATGCTATCTTGTTTGTGAAATTAGTTGGGCCCTGTTAATACTACTGTCTCTCTGTGCCTGCTCATCTGTCAGAACAGCCACCGAAGGGAACCTTGTGATGAAAAGCTGGAAGTGTTCGGTGTAACCCTCAGGTTATCTAAAGTAGCTGTGAACTGTCAACTAGATTACTGAAGATAATTGAGTGTCTTTAAGGGTCCTGGGGCTGCAGTGCTAATTTCTCATGATCTGAAGACTATAATGGAAATAAAGTATTTTAAGTATAAATTGTGTTATGAATTTGAAAACTCTCCCAAGAAACCTGAGCCTGGTGTTTGGCTGTCACGTTCTCCATCACCCGGAGTAGAAGATACTGAGTTACATGTAATAGACTTCTCAGTCTGATTTCATGATTTTAAAGCAAATTGTTCTGTTGTATGTTGTCCCTCCTCCCTCCCTGTCTGATAAATGCGGTTTAGCTTTCTAGAAAGCAGATTTTGACAAGATAGAATGCTGATTTTGTTGTTTTGTTTTTATCTTTAAAGTTCAGCATCCGTTCAGTAAATACTGAATACTAGTAAATACTAGTAACAGAATTTTTTGGAGTATGAATCATGCCTGATCTATCTAGTTATTGTGCCTTTTCTTCCAGTGGTTCACACCCTCCACAGTTTGAAGTGTCCTGTACTGTGCACTCGTCCATTACAGATTTTCCCTGTCAGCCAGATCCACTGCTGCATGTAGAATTCAATTGAAGCGCTGAACTTGGAAGCTTCTCCAGTAAAGACCAAGTATGCCAAAAAGTACGTAAAATAGAGGGAAGGCTGACTAAGTTTAATCAGCTTTTAAGACCCTGAGTCTTCAGTCCTTGAAGAAGCTTTATAGAGTCTTTTTGAAAACTTCCAACTTCCTAAATTTTGGTGAGAAATATACGGAAATATGTATCCCTGCCAGACCCTTTATCAGATTTTTCAGTACATGTGACTTGCACTTGGTGTAAAAATGTTTTTGCTGTCACCTATAAAGTACTTGACAAAAGCGTTCACTTGTTTCATTCCAGGCCAGACCATACGTATTTTGTTCAACCCACGTTACTAATCTATTTGGAGAAAAAAAGAGATTTAGCTTTCTTTCATAGGGGGAGTATTTTTTAAAAATTAAAGGTATTGACGTCAACTTGTGACAGCTCCCCAAGTATGTTGCACTGTGCTCCCACGTCCGGCGGCCCCGCCACCTTCCTTGTGGGCCGGGTGAAGCCGCCATGAGGCTGCAGGACCCCACGCAGCTGGGGGTCGCGGCGGAGGGTCCCGCCGAGCCGCACGCTGCCCCCGGCCCCTCGGGTGAGGCAGCCGCAGCTGACCGGGGCCGCCAGCAGCGAGGGGCTCGCGTGCGGCGGGGCCGCGGCCACACGTCGCGTACGGAACCGGGGCTCGGGCGGCCCGGCCCAGCCCGGCGCGCGGGGGAGCTGGGGGACACGGCAGGGCTGGGGCGCCCCGCCCCCCCACGCCGAAGCACCGTTTCCCGCCGCAGAGGGAGCGCGCGGGGCAGGCACGCGGCACCCGGCCGGCGCGGTCGCATGCGCGGGAGAGCCCCCCTCCCCCCCCGGCACCCCCCCCGGCCGCTGTGGCGGGGCGGGCGGCGCGCACGCGCGCGGGCGGCGGGCTGGCGGGAGGTAGCGGCGTTTCGGCGTCGGCCGATTCGCTGGGTGCGAGGCCGCCCCCGCCCCCCCCCCGCCCGGCGGCGCTGCGCTCCGCGATGAGGCCGTGCCCGCCGGCGGCGGCAGCAGCGGCGCGCGCGCGAGCGTGAGGGCGCCGCCGCCGGAGCTGGTGCTGCTGCGTCCGCCAAGATGGCGTGCGTGCTGGAGGCGCCGCTCCGCATGAGCGTCCTCTCGGTGAGTGCCGCGGCCCCTGCGCCGCCGCCGCCCCTTAGCGCGGCCGCCGGGGGGGGGCGCCCGCCTGCCGCTGGGCTCGGCCTGACCTTGGCCGTGGCGGGGGCCGGGCCGCGGGCTGTGCGGGGCCGGGCGGGGGGGGCTCCCGGCACCTGCCGGGCCCCTTTTGTATGTTGGCGGGGGGACCGGGGCCGGGAGCGGGCCTGGCGGGCCGCGGCGGTGACATGGGCGTCGGTAGGGCGCTCGCTGCCTTTTGCGCCCCCCCCCCGCCCCCCTCCCCGCCGCAACAACTTCTTCCCAGCGGGAGTTTCTCTTCAGAACAGCGTTCCCCCCTCCTCTGAGGAGCCCGTCCCCGTTTTTATGGGAGGCGCGGGCTCTTCTGGATGTATTTTTACCTCATGACACGGCCCGGGCCGTGGCGCTGCCCCGCCGCGAGCGCTCCTGGCCCCGCCGGCCCTCGCGCTCCGCGGCAGGCGGGCTCGGGGCTGCCGCGCGCCGGGTCCGCAGCGGCCGAGCGGGTCCGCCCGCGGCGGGGGCGGGGGCCGGGGCCGCTCGGTAGCCAAACGCCGGTTTTCTCGTCGTAGCGCTGGGCGATCTCACGACACGGCCTTATTGGCTTGTGCTGCAGGGAGGCGGCCGATGTGTTTGTTGCATCTGTGGGCAGGGCTGGTGCGGCGGAAGGGGGTCTGACAACTGCTACTAGTTCCCTTTCCTGGGGGAAAGCTGGGAGTAAGTGGAGCAGCCGGAGCTGGTTGCCCAGTCCTGCTGCTCATCAGTCGTGCGCTGGGAGTAACAATGTGAAAGCTAGAGCGTGGATACTGCTTAAGAGAGCCGAGGGCCGGGGCTTTTTCCTTTTTTCCCTTTCGGTTCCTTACTAGGTAGGAGAGCTGTGAAACTGATGATGTCGATAAATTCTTTATTTTTGGGGACTACCTGAAAAACTTGTTTGCCTGGGTATGAATGCCCTTCTTCTGCATACTGCAAACCTAGCAGCTGATAGGGTGAAAGTCAGAATGTTTTAGAAACAGAAAGCATCGCGATCTCTGAAGTCCAGAAGACTTACGCATGTAAATAGGCCAGGTAGATTAAAGTCTTCTGCTGTTCTCAAAAATACTGTCTTTCATTACATGGTGGAAGTTTATCTGTAGAATTTATTTGACGTAATTCAATAGTATTCTTGGAGACAAAGGAGTCTTGCTGCCTCTAGATTGTCTCTCAGAGTTATGTGCGACCACGAGCAAGAATCTGCTGGCGCTTCTGACACCTGGGTGGGGAAGTGGGAGCACATTCAGCCCAAGAGTAGGTATTTACAAAAGCAAGGAAGAGTTTTCAGTTCCCTTATAGCTTCTTTCAGGGAAAATTCATAAGGAAAAAATGGGAAAAGCCTAATAAAAAGTTGAGCTGGCAAAAAGAAGAAGTGAAATAATGGGAATGCACCCTGGCACATGTTTGTGAGAACCTGGAGGGAAAATTCCCTTCCCCTTTCCCACCCTTGTTTTTTGGAACGCTTGCCATCTCCAACTTTGAATCTTCTCAAAGGGAATAACAAATCATTAGGGTATAAACGTTTAGCTTACAAGCATGGTCCTGTTGCAGAGAAAAGAGTTCACTTTGTTTTATAAAGTAGCTATGGGAATGTTATGGAGAATATTGTATTGCTGTCCCTGTTGAAGTTTTGTGGGATGTATACAGAAGGACAGTCTCTGAAATGTGTAGGTATGTTATGGTAAAGCTACAGAAAAATGTCTTGATACAAGCTTCCTTATTTTTGGGAGCTTGTTTTTGGGTATGCTTCTTCAGTAACACTAACTGCTCTTATAAACTACTTCTTTCGGGAATTCGTGCTTTTTCTATATAGTAATTAAACATAATAAAACTGGAATTTAAGGCAGTGCCAATAACTGAAGTAGACGCCTTTTGTGTGCCCTCTTCATAAACATCACTCTGTTAACTCGCTTTGACTCATAACATGTTATCTACATTAAATACATCATTTTTTTTAAATCACACTTGAACAGGGTTGTTTGCGTGGATGTTGTCCAGCAGTAACATACTGCACATCTAAATATGATTCTGTGGTTTTGCTGCTATATTGTCCAATAGGTTTTGTAGACTTGCTGCTGCGTTAGCCATTCCTTTTTGTCTGCCATTATAGGAATTGATATAAACTATTACAATTTTTTTTTTCTTCTCTCTGCAGGAGGTAACAGCTAGTAGCCGCCACTATGTCGATAGATTATTTGACCTTGATCCTCAGAAAGTCCTGCAAGGTGTCATGTAAGTCATCTGAAACACACTTGAGCTGTTGGTTTTACATAGGCTAGGTTTACTTCAGTTCCACTGGAGTTGTATGTCAAGAGCAAGAAGCTCTTCCTATCTTTTTTTAAGAAGTCTTGTTGGAAAATTTTTGTGCAAACATGATAGTATTGTTTTAGCAGACTGTCGCTCTGTGGTGCATAGGGTTCATAATGCAGCCTCCCAGTTGCCAGGAATGAGGTTAAATGTTCTGTGAACATGCAAAACTATTTTTTTTTTTTTTTTTTTTTTACATTTCTTCCTTTTGGCCGCTTTTTCTCCTTTTCCAGGTCTGTTGAGACTTTTTTTTTTATTCCACTGCCAAGTCAGCGTACTTGCCTCTTTCCCCTGTTGCTGTGCCTGGGTGTTGGCTTTTTTTTTTTTAATGTGTGGCTTCTTTCTCTCTGATGGGAACTGCAAGCTCAAAGAAAACGCCAGTGATGGGGGTAATGACTGAAAGAGTGAGTAGAAGACTTGCCCTGCTGAATAGGTAGTAAAACTGGTGCAAAAATCTGATTGCTTTCTTGCTGTCCTTGGGCTATAAGCTTTCCATTATATCCAGACAGCAATGTAGCAAACAAGGCCTGGCCCAGGACTGACTTTTGGTGGTGAAACCAGACCTTTTCAGGCTTACCAGTAACTTGCTGGCTGTGGCTGTCTAGCAGAACACTGGAAGACATCGAAGGACAAAGTGGATCAAAAAGCCAAGAAAGTTGGTTGTGTTGCTTAGGACAGTCTGAGGTGTTTTCCAGTAACAGATGAAAAAAATAATTCCGGAAGGTGTTCCAGGGGCAATGTATCAGAATTGGTGTCCCTTTGAAATACATGAAGAACACAGCACACATAAAACTGTCCTGGAAACATTATTGGTTTTAACCCCTTAACCTGTATAAAAATTTCTGTATAAAAATTTGAATAAGAACTTCACCACTGTAACTACATCCAGGTTCTTCACTCTTCCCTATAGGAGAGTCTGATTTTGCTTCCACCTCTTGGCTGCCTTAGTCCTCTGATCATGAGGGCTGGTGTGATGGTCCCAGATGTGTCTCATCCCACATCCAAGTGGGTTGACTGAGCCCCTCTTTTCTCCTTAGCAGATGCCCTGAGTGGTGCTCTCTCCCGGCTCTTTTTTCGAAGGGCTAGAACCCACAGCCCTGGGTAATCCCTACCTTTTGAGGTGTTATTTGTATCTTTTGAAGTGTAACTGATTTCCCAGAAACAGAAGTTTTAGGCGGTATCTTTGTTTCTGCTAAGATCTGAAATTCTTTTTCTTGTCCATGGATGTCAGTGGATTCTATGCTGAGATGCTTTTCTTGCATTTAAAGGCTTGAAAATACCATTTTATTTCATGATAGCTTTCAAAGGGCAGATTTGGGTAGTAAACAATGTTTGTGATGCTCTGGTTAAAATCCTAATTCTGAGGGTGTATCTTTGCTGGCGTTGAGCAAGTCCTATGTGGTAGATCTGTTATTTTCCGAATATTGGTGGATGGGTGTGAAACAGTCCAATTTAGAAAAGTATGTGTATAAAAGTGGAAATTATGTAGTGTATATATAAAAAATTTCTGTCAGTCCAAGATTCTATTTGGGCAGAAGAAGAATAGTGCTTTGCCTTTCTTTCTTTGACTTCACAGTGTCTGAAGAGATATTGAAGTTGGAATGGACTGATATTTGGGGTGGAGTAGAAGAGGATTAAAGTTCTATCAGAAGTTCCTGTCAGAAGCTTTACCAGATACCCTGCATACTTTGCTGAAAATCTTAGGTTCCTAAGTTGTGCTGGTTTTTTTCTTGCATCCTGGCTGAAAATACTGATGACCTAGATTTTTATTTTGATTGGTGGAACTGTATGAATATAAAGGATCAGAAAATAGGCTGTCTTAAGAGGCTTTGTTTCTGCAGATTGTCTTCAGTTACAATAGTCCTGTTCTTCATATGCTGTTAAAGACGCTTGAATGAATAACTTGGGTTTGGGGCTTTTTTTTAATTGCGTCTTTGTAATTTTAATGAAAACCAACTTCTAAATGAGGTTTGATAAAGGTAAACCATAGCTAAAAGCTTCTTGAACTTGAAAATCATACCAATCCAGGTGTCATCTTTTAACTTGAGAAAGCTTTGAATTGTATATTCTGAAAGTTTTTAAATGATCAAATCTTGTCCTTTCTTTCCCATGAATTGTCAGAGAGGTAGTGTTCAGAAGCTTCTTTGGTCCAGACAGTGGAGTCTTAACCTGGCTAGGAGCTTTTTCCTCTTCCTCCTCTTGGGGAAGACTGAGAAGCCGTTTCCCTTTTGTCCTGTGCTGCTGTATGTGGTTCTATTCATCTTATTTCACAATGTCAAGTTTCTTGCAGAACTTTTGTTCACATCATTTCCGTCATGTTCATCCTGGGTGGTGATAGTTGGTAGGAAGGGGAGAATTGTGTGTACCTGCCAGTGAATCATGGATTTCAGTTTAGGATTTGAAATGTTGAGATTTTTACAGGGGCAACCACAGCCTTTTATTATACCCGATAGCAAACTACTTAAAGCGTGTAAGGCCTGCATCTTCATACCCACATCGGTAAGGCAGTGTGTATTTATCTTTCTATTTGCTGTCTTTATATGAAGCTTGCTCGTATGTATAAAATGCTCATAAAGCTCATTTTATACAGAAGCTTGCTTCTGTAAACATAAACTGTACATTGTGGCCATGCTTATGCTTTAGGGGTCTTCATAGGTTTGCTTTGTGTCTACTTAGGCGCTGTTCTAAACCTTTCATCTTCTACATACTGTTCTACAGTTCAAATTTTCTCAAATAAGCTTTGACTGCATTCTGCAACATCAGCATTAATGTCAGGTGTGCAGCTATCGAATATGTTTAGTGTTGACAGTGCGTAGACTACCTCAGACAGATATTGTAGGGGATTAAATACTGTGTTCTCTCAGAAGTTCTCTTAAATGTTTTACCGTTATTGTCAGAGGAGCAGAACACAGGTACCTCAGTAAATTTCTGCATTGTTAGAAGAGCTTCATTTGTCCAAAGATGGGTGCTGCAACATCATCCTTTGCAGAGTGGCAGTATTTTTATCTTTCTTTTTAAACCGTTCTGGGTGGTGATCCTCAGACTATAATTTGCTGTTCACTTGCTTTTAAGCTCAGGACCACATTGTTCAGATGCAAGACCGATACCTATTTTTGTCCTCTAATTTATTTGCTGGTCAGGGGCTTCTTTGAGAGACATTTTGTCATACTTACATTTAGCCTGATGTCTTCAAAGAGACAATCTATCATTTTATGGAGAGCGGTGTAATTCCATCTCAAGGGCTGGTTTTGAAAGGAGCATTCTTTCTGACAAATCTGGCTTACTCAAGGTCCCAACTGTTTCTCATCAGGCTGTTGTTCCTCAGCAGTCAGAGGGTGTCATCTTTTAAGGCTTGTAAATAATCATCTTTATGGTGCACTGAGAATTCCTACACTACTGCTGTTTCTGTCCTTTATGGCCAGCTGGAGTTACTAGAGGAGCATTTTCCAAACTTGTGTGAGCATTTTATTTCTCAGGAAAATGAAAGAAACATCCTAAAGAAATAGCAATTGGTACTGAACACTGAGTTTCACAGTGTATGTCTACAGTATGCCTTTTTCTCAGGGAGCATGTCTACTGCTGTGGTGGGAGTATGGGTACAGATCTATGCAGCATATTTAATTTGAGTTATATGTGCTTTCTACACAGTATGGTATTGGGTGTTTGAGAACTGATGTTGTTAAGGAAAGTATAATAGTTGGCATACGGGTAAGAACTTGTGGACCACTTTGAATCTCACAGTTATGTTTCTGGGGTCCCTGCAGACTTAGACTGACAGTGCTGCAGTGGTTAGTGGTTATGCTCAGTGCTTTGAAGACTCTGAAACTGACGCTTTAGTAGAACCAAGATGTAATTGGGCTTACCTTTGTGGTAGGTTCTTGGATGCAAAGTTAGGTATGTGTTTAAACCTCCTTTGAGGGACAATGGACTTGTACTTGCATTTGACTGAAGGTGTTTTGTATGGCTTGCTGGTTTCTGTCTTCCTAAAACAGAAGATACCAGAAGGTAATCACAAAACAGTGAAAAAACCACTTAAATTTCTAGTAGAAACATTGCTTTCATGGAACCTATCTTGTATCTGTTTGTGGGCGGTTGCTTTGAAATGAATTGGGAATGCTTCAGTGTGTTTCTTTTACATCCAATTTTTTTCATTTGTGTGTTCTTGCATTTGGGAAAAAAAAAAAAGTTCCAGGCACATGTTTAGATGCTGTATAATAGTGTCTTGTATTTCTCAGCTATGGCAACTGGAATGAGAACATCAGAGCAGTGTTCCACACATGCCTGCAGGGAAGGCTGTATGAAATGCAAGAGGCAGCTTCTGTGGAGTGGGAAGAAAAGAAATTCCCATCTCAATTGTAATGGAGACACAGATACCCATTCATACCATTATGAAGAAGCTACTTCTGCCTCTTGTTCTTCATGTCTTGTTAAACAAACCTTTTTTTAAGACTAAATAATGAACAGCACTTGTTTTCACATTATGCCTCCCAAATGTATGCAGTCACATTTTCGGTCTCTCAGTGGGCACTTCTGAACCTAAACCTTCTGTAGGAGCCGTATTTTGTTTGCATATTGCCTTGCTTCAGTTTTCATCAGAAGGGCCCTGTGGAAACAGCAGTCCTTGGAGGATTGTTTCTGTTGTCCTTTACCTCTGTACGTTTTTGATCAATTTGCTACCTCCTAGACAGTACTCTGTAGTAAATGCGTATTCTTTCAGGTGCAGTAGGGAACTTTGAGGTCTTAACTGGCTAAGAACAAGTGATGTAATTTTTTGAAGCCTTGGTTTTATGCAGGGTCATTCACGTGCAGAGGGATGAGGCTTCGGAGTCTCTTCTGTTGATACTTTGTGAACTGCAGGATACACTGTTTGTGGCTTGGAAAAGGAAAACCTGTTCTTTAGGTTGTGGAATCTGACAGAAATTGGAGCAGCTTTAGGTGATGCTGAGAGGGTGCTGGAAGCACTACTCCATTTGTTGATTTCTGCCTTTAAGGAAGTAAGCTGAGGAGTCTAATAGCTGGACAAGCTTTCCAGAGTGATAGAAGATGAAATTGAAAGGCCTCAAACATCATTTGAGAACTAAGTAGTGCTTTGTGAAGAATGGCTTTCAGTATGCTAGGTTTTGTAGAATCAGATGGAAGAATAGCATAGAAACAGAGGGAAGAGAGGAAGATGCGATAGGAAGAAAGTGTGTTCCTGTCATAGAACAAGATACTCTCTCTCTCTTGTGCTTTCTTTATAATGCAGCAAAAGGTACAAATGCGCAAGACTTTTTCACAAGTAAATTGTTATGTATTGGAACTCCTGGTCTAATATTTAGAGGCGGGTTAAACTTTAGGAAATTAGGTATTTCTATCACATTTGGCCAGCAGTCTTCAGTCTAATAGTGTTGTTTAATATTTCAAGCCTTGCAGTTGCCATTCTGAGCCTGAGAGGGCTGCCGATTAATGAATCTGTTTCACTGCTGCCTTTCAGAAGGACATGAAGCCTCTTTTCTCCAAAATCCCTCTCTTGATGCCAGCCTCAGAGTAGCGATACTGTTTCTGTGATGATTTCAGGCTCTAAGCAGGATAAGGGAGGAGAAGGAACTTCTGTCCCACCAGCTGATGGAACTGGAGAAAACAGAGTAGGTGTTGGTCACAGAAGTCTTGAGGTCTGAGTTAGAAGTGGCAGACTTCAAGCTGAGCACAGCTGAATACTCTGAAGTCTTTCAGAATTTAACTGGCTTTATTAATCTGTTAGACAAAAGCAGAGTGGTTGCCTGTAAGGGAGGGCAAAACACAGGAGGTGGCTGAGGGAGAAATAGTTGTTACGCCCTTTGGGGGTGTGTAGGGGGTGCTAGTAAGAATGAGCTAGATAGAGGTTGAGGTTGAAGGAATGTGTGCCACAAAATCAGCAATGCTGCTGAGGTTGTGATTCTTAATATTTGGAGTTGGAATTTTTTGTTTCTAAGGTGCCAGTCCAAATTGGTTGGAATTAGCATTAAAAAAAAATTTGAATTTACTTACATTCTAAAACAAGCTTATTTTCAGTTTGTGATATAGAAGTACATTCTTTTAGGCTAGCTCCCTGTAAAGGGTTGACATTTCTAATAATCATTCAAAGGACAGAACTCTGTTTACCTATTTATTTGTCTACCAGATGATTAAAACGATTTCATTATGTATACTGTATTGCTGGTGCTGAACTGATAATTTAAATGTGTTGAGTTTTTTCTTAATTTTTTCTTTGGGAATTGTAAAGTAGCAGAAAGGCTAGCTAGTAAAATTACTTGCTAAAACATACTTCAAATGTGTGTTGTCTGAAATGTCCAGTAACTCCTCCTTAATATAGAATGAGAGTTTATTTGGATATAGATAAATTATGGACTTTCTGTCCTAGTGAGCACTTATAACATCCATTTGAAAAAGGAAATTTAGGCATGACTAAAGCATACAGAGGCCAGTACATCATCCTAGCTGATAGCTACTTGGGGCTAAAAACCTGAGGCTATACTTTCAGGTTGGAAAGACTTTAGATTATATAATAATGTAATGGGTAGTAGCTGTGTCAAATTAACAGGTTTTGGTGGTGTGTTAGCAATTGCTGGCCTAAGCTGACACAGTGTCATATAATATTATGAGCTCACATCTGAGAACAGCTAAGCAGGTGCTAGAAAGCCATTTTAGGGTATTTGCCTGTACTGAATGAAACTAAAGAGTTTTCTATGTGAATGACTTGCAGACAGCATTCTTTCAGTAATGACTGGTGGGCTTAAAATGGGAGAATGGACAAAAAGAACTTTAAATCAAGAGACAGTGAATGAAAAGTAGTGCTAGCAAAATGTAGTGTTACAGGATGCCTCTTCGCTTAATGAAATTTCGTTTAATTTTTGCTTCAGTTGTGGGACGCACTGTGAAATGCTGCAGGCAGTGCTTCATCCTGGGAGAGGAAATATGCCTGGTGAGAGATAGAGAAATTAAAACAAACAAACAAACAAAACCCCAAACCCCCCAGTTACTTTTATTTGATGGTTTGGGTCATTCATCTGAAGCAACAGTGATGAAGACTTCTTTTCATGTGGTTTGTCTGTTCCAGGATAGTTGTGAAAAAAGTGCTTTGCTGATCTGGTGTCACAGAGCAGGAGATGTCTCAGTTTCCGAGAGTTCTGCTGAATTGCAGCTGTTTTCCCCACACCTCTCTTCAGATAATTCTTTGCTATTATGACCTGGTTTATTTAAATAGCAGAGATTGATGCTGAAGTTGAAATGCTGATAATACAGAGCTCTAGCTATGGTTTGTATGGCTTTGTTTTTTTTAGTTTAAAAAGTTTACGTAATAAAAGCTAGCTTAAACCCACATCCTCCACTGACTTCAAGTGTTTTAAATTTGAGCTATGTCATTCTTAACATTAAGTAAGCAATTTTTCTATTGATTAGTGATCTCGTGCAACTTGTAGCACAATTTCCAGACTCAGTGCAAAGGGTAAGGCAATAAAACATGCTTGAGAAAGAGGTGGGAAAAGCAGCATCTCCTGTTTTGTCAGTCAACCTAGAGATTTGAAAAGACCTTGAGTTAAAACTGCAGCCAAAGATTTGGGGTCAGCTTAATATGTGGAGCTTGATAATAGAAGGCTAGCATGTGGATTGACTGACATAAACTCTAATATGGAAGTCCAGGATTTGATATGAGAGGTTTCTTTAGTCTTGTCACACACAGACATAGCAAGATAAGTACTGGAAACTGGGATAGATTCAGAGTAGGAGTAAGGTATAAATATTTCTAACTATGGGTGTGGATCATTGAAACAGCTTACCTTTCTATGTGGTAGACTTTTGCAAGAAAACTTACGACAAGGTAAGTTGCCTTTCCGAAGATGATACTTCAGATAGGAGTTAAAGTGGTTTCTGTGGCATTGTGATATGGAGAAGCTGGATGTAAAGATTACTTTTAGCATTACCTATGTTATATTCTACTGTTCTGTGTTGCTGTAATTGTAGCCATGTGCTATTTTTCTACAGCACTTTGATTTTATGCAGCACCTGAGAGTACAGAATGAAGATTGGGAGCAACCATGGATTTAGGGTTTCCTTGTTTAAATGTTGAGTTTGTTTAGTTTGCACTGTATGTTAATTGTGTAACAGCTTCTAACTGTTAAAACTCAAACAAGTTGAGTAACAGTGTCTCATTGTGCTATTTTGTTCTTTCCTGTAAAATCACCTTTTTCTTTGCATCAACTGTTACTTTTTGAATGGGATTAGAAGTCTTGAAACTTTTTCCCAACCTGATGATTAACCTTGAAAATAAGCTGATTTATGATTTCTGTGGTTTGCTTGAGTTGGCAGGAGTTTTTAACATTTTACTCACTTGGTTTGGACTAGTAATCATGTTAGTACAAACGTATTCCCTGCTAAAGGGGTAGAAAACAACTCACTTGTTGGGTAATTAACAGATACTCAAGCTGTAGTAGTGTCCATCCTGGAAATTAATTCTGTCAAAATAATGATGGACATATTTTAACATGCAAAATTTGTCATTAATTCCTGTTGTTGATTCTTTCGCATCTGTCCATAAAAATGGGAGAGTGAAAGCAAGGGGGAAGGAAGAGGCAAAAGCTACAGAAAGCATAATTGTCAGAACTTTAGCTCCACAGTTAGCCTCTGACCCAAGTCCAGCCAGTCCAGGTACTGATTTTTTTATATGATACTGAAACTTAGAACCTCTCCTGAGTTGGGGCAGTTTTTATTTGAGCTATGTCCTTGTCTTGAGTACCAGTAGCTTAGCTTTTAAGAAGATACTTATGTTTTGAATTTTTGAAAACCTTTTCAGAATGATGCTTTGCGTCATTCTATTGTTTGTAATTTTGATCAGCCTCTGGTAGATAAATCTTCTGGTCTGACAATGCATTGTTTCAGATGCTTCCTCTGTGTGTGTAATTGTCTCGGTATCTCTTGTAACTATTTCATACTAAAAGTAAAAGCTTTGGCTTGAAGTGTCTAGGACTACTTTCTCTGATTGTTCATCTTGTGTTTGATATAATTCTCTCTCTAGGAAACTCTTAAATATGGCTACCTACTCTATTTTCAAAAGAAATACGGTGAGAAAATATCATGCAGGCTGTTTATTTCCTCCTCTTATGTGTAGTTCCTATTGTTGCTTCCTTATTAAGTCACTGTAGCTTTTCTCAAGGTCTTCTGTGTTGCTTTGCTAGAAGGTGACATAGGAAAGCTCCAGGGCTTCCTATAAGAATTCTAGAATTTGTTACATGTTACTGTATTTAAAAATGTAGGCAAAACCAAATTAGTGCTGAGGAGTCTATGTATCCACGTTGTTTTCTCACAATGTCTTTTGCAGAAGAGGGGCAGGTATTGGGGGTTTGCTGGGAATGCTTTAGTGGTCTGGTTTTTCTCAGCTGGGAAGCTTGCTCACACCAGTTCAGAGAACTGCACACTAACTACTGGACACTTCTGGTGCTTTTGTCGGGGGAGTCACAAACTTAGAATGAACTTCACGAAGATATTGGACTTAAATAATTTCTTTTTAGGACAAAGTTCAGCACCTTAATTTGCTTCTACAGTACTAATTTGCATGGACAGACTAGAAAGCTAGTTTTGTCAGGACTCAGACATTTCATAATTACATTTTTATTGGCTAGGAATCATTAAAACTTAAAGGCCATATTTTACTTGCAAATTGTTATGTTTAATATTGCTTCTTGCTTATCTGAAGTAGACTATCTGGTGTCTTTAAACAATTGCACACCAAGCATCAGAATAAAAACATTAACTTCATAGACAACTGGCAGATAATTTCCTCTTGTAACTCTTGTTGAGCTGCATTTGGATGGAAATTAGATTATTTTTGTGTGAATTTTATGTACAAACATTCATACTGTGCTAATACACTTACAAAACTAGCATGCATTGCATTTTATTTATAGCTAATTAATTGAACTGATTGCTTCTGGGTTGCTATGTTCGAAGAGATTGTTAGAGCTGATAAACTTCTGATAATTCCCCCCCCCCTCCCCCCCTTTTCTAGAGCTTGTACGAAGAAAATAAATCTTTCTGCTTTTCCAGTCACTAGTTAGTTTCATAACTTAAAACTGAGTGGTCACAGGATTGAACCGATGAAACTATTTCTTATTTCTTTAAGAAACAATAAGAGATGGAAAGTGCTGGTTTAGCACTTCAGGAAGCAGTATTTCCAAGCACTTAGCTAGGATCTCTTTGCTGTATTTTATTGTTGGCAGCCTATATTATGCTGCTTGAAGGGGTTTTTTTTACCACATAAATTACTTTATTGCATTACAGTAAATGTAGGTATAATAAATATCAGCTATCAGATTTTAGGTATATACATTAAAATCAGTGTAATTCAGGTTATTCTGTTAAATTACTTTTGAACTTAGTTTGAATCTAGACTGCAAGATTTAATATGCAGAGTATGTTAAACCAGAAAAGCACTACCCAACAAAACACAAAAAACAACAAACCTCAAACACATCTTCAGACCTCTGTCATGTGAACCATCTTCATGCTTTGTCTTTTGGCTCTACAGAAAGCTACCTCTGGGAAGCTGAGAAAATTGGTGGTGCTGGAATGTACTCTGTACAAGTGCAAGATAGGTGTTTTTCTTCTGAAGCTGCTCATGCTGGGCTGTTGTCTGGTAGTGGGGTCAATAACCTTACTGAGAGCTTGGAGCTGATGACTGGAAATCCTGGGCATCTCCCTCTTCTGGATCATGGCCTTCTCCCAGGTTAGGCCTAGAATGACAATATGCTATATGTTCTTTTGAAGTTCTCATCTCTTTGTAATAGCTGTTTCCTTCTTCCTTATTTGAAGGACTCCCTTTTGCAATAGGAAATGGGAGTGGTGTGCGTGACATTCAGAAATAAAGTGGTATCCACTTTTGGACTACAGATTTCTGAGGTTTCTTTGTTACCTCTTGTAGAAGATGGTGATCTTTACTGCTCTTTCTCCTTGGATGAATCTCATGTCCTCTTGGATCTGAAGTCAGTCAAGCTCAAACTTATTGGAGATGGTGTTTTCAAATAAGGGAGTTGCCCTCAGTTTTTCCAGGGCTCATGATTCACTGAGGATCTGGTAGACTAGGATAGCACATGGTGGTGTTTTCTTACGGAGATTAGCTTCCTGATCAGGGAAATCTCAATAAAATTACTTTTTATAGTAAACAAAAAAAAGTCTACTATTATTCAGCATTAGGTTATGGCATTTTAAGGATATCCTTGGTTTCCATATCATCCTGCTTCATGTGTATTGAATAGGTTCATTTCTGTAAGGGGCAAATTTGAAGAGGTAAGTGCGGCATGGGACTTGGGAGCGCCAAGGAATAATGCACACGAACATGGTGATCTTTGCTGAGTCCTATCTCTGACAGTTTTTGGTCACCTTACCAATTTGAAGGTATCTTGCTTGCAAGTTGAGGTGGTTGAATGTACATGTGTTGGATTTGTTAGAAATCTCAAGTCTGTGACACTTCTTGTCTATCTGCCATGACCTTTCTGAGGAACTTTGTGAACTAAGATGGAGAAACTCATCCGAATCATTTACAGATCAGGACTGTGAGCTCACTAAACCTCTCAATTTGAGTGTTATGGAACTCGGCCGTGTTCCTGCCACTTCTGAAAGGGTGTCTATATCAAATTCTAAGAGGCAGTACTTACTACGTGTTAGATGGTTATAAGGTCAGCAAGCCATTTGATTGTGGAGTTGGTGCAGGAGTCACAAAAGTTTGTTAGTGGTGTTTTGGTTTTTTTTAAACACAAATATATTATGTATAATCACCTGAGCGGAGGTGATTTTTGGATAAGACATATGCTGACATTAAAATATCACCAAAATCTTTGGAGTGCTTTGCCAGTGCCTTCTCTTCAGCTTCTTAAGATGCCTTCATGGAGAACATGATGCGATGCAGCCTTTCTGATGACTTTGAGAGCCAGTGCCTAAGGGTAACAGGGAGAGGTAGTCTTTGAACCTTGCACACTTGCTGGTACAGTCTCCATTTCTTTGAGACATCTGATCATTGCTTCTGACATTGTTTTGGACTGGCTCTTGTATATTAAAAACCTTTAAAAATGACTGGGATACTTTCATATCAAGCATTCAGCATAGAAACCACTGAAATACTGTTTCTGAGTTCAGTGAAATCAAGTCTATTCCTGAAATTTTCTTGGGCTTCCAGCTTAGCCTGTCTTCAGATCTTGCTCTTTCTCCTCTACCTCCTGTCTTGTGGTGTGAAGTTACCAAACTTACAGGAGATACAACAGAAAGGACCAGTATGTCCTGCTGACACTCAGCTGTGTAAAACTGTGCGCTGGGGAGGCAGATTCCTGTTAAGTAATGGCTCACTTGACAAGTTGTTTACTGACTCTGATTGTGTTAAGAGATACAGTTCAGCGTTCAACTGCTTTTAATGCTGCTCCCTTGTTGGAGCTCCAAGATCACTAGCCAAACTTGAAGTTAGCCTCTGTTTGTTTAAAATTCCTAGAGCACTCTTCTGTGGCTGGGTAAGTGTATGCAATGGGAGAGTGAGTCATATGGAAATACTTCAGGAAGAATGGGCAGTTACTTTTTACTTTTTACTAATCGAGGTTTATAAAAGTTCGGTTTATGCCAGTCCAGATATTGCCTGCCTTGGCTAAGAAGTGTAATGAAATGAATTTAACACTTGGGACCACTGCTTATTTGCAGTGGAATTTGCATGTTCAGGGGTTACGTAAGGACTGTATAGTGTTCATGCAGGCCAGGGTGGATCCTGAAGAACAGGGCTACTCTAAATCTCTTAAAATTTGCAGATAGGTGAAAAGTGCAATACAGTGGCAAGAATAATAAGCAACCACTAAAGCTTCCAAATTATTAGATTGAATGATGGGCATAGATAGCCAGTGATTAATTTATCAATTTTGCAACTACTAACATTATAATCAATCTAGTGTTGTTTTTTGTTGATAAAGAATTACCTGAATTTGGGCTGGTTTTGTCCTCTGCTTTTACCCTACAACTAGGTTTCCTAGAAAACTTGATTTTCTGAAACTGGTCATAAGTTGCTAGCTTTCTTTCAGATTCTCTGGATATTCATATTTATTCAGTATGTTCATATGAAGAAAAAAATATCTTAAAAAGGTGGTGATGGTTTTTAGGATCTCACAGCAATTTTCTGAAAAACAAGGTTGCAAACCACACATTTTCATCAGACTTCTTAGTGTGTGCAACCAGTGTCCTCTTTCCAGAAGGTTTCCCTTGTACCTTTACCATGGTATGAATGCCTTTAATGTGTTTCACCTTGCAGTAACTCTTAGACAGGAAAATGAATTTGTGTCCACTTTATTCCTGGGATTTTGACATACAGATGTGTAGGTGTCCTGCTGAAATTCACAAAGGGAAGCCTGTGGTGAAGAAGAGAGTGAAAGCCTGGTCTCTGGAGACTGGTGATAGTTCCTCGTTCCTTTTTTTTTTTTTTTTTTCATTTATATGTGTATGTATTCCTCAGCCCCCCCCCCCCCCAGCTTGTCTTTTACTGCACCCAGTAGAACATTCAGTTAATACTTTAAATTGCTAATATTTGATTTCCCAGCCAATAGTGTTTTTTTTATTTTAGAAGGCTAGTGAATATGTGGGCACAAAGAACCACTATATCTAGTTTTCCTCAATGATGAGACTTCTTCATGTCTGGTGTGCATGTGAGATAGTTTGGGTTTTTGCTTAGTTGCATAAGCTGGGACATAATGGAATCCCAGAGCTCTGGGGTATTTATCTGTGGGCTGTGGATTCCTGTAGGTGCAGCATGGACGTGTGGAAGACTACTTAATAAGCCTTCATGGAAATAGTAAATTCTATAGATTAAGCCCTCAGTACCTCAGCATAATTTACCAGGGTTTGTTTTTCTTTCTGGATTTACAGAGATATGAAAAATGCTGTAATTGGAAACAACAAACAAAAAGCCAACTTGATTGTTTTGGGAGCAGTTCCAAGGTATGTCCTTTGCTACTCTCCTTTTCACTGATTCACAGCAGGTCTGGAATAATGATCCTTAGATCACAGGCACTTTTTTGTTTTAACTTTGATTGTAGTTGACTGCATACTTTAATGTAACTGAGAGACTTGAAATATCTGTTAAACTCATGTATTACAGAACAGGCTGTTGAGTAATGCTTTTAATTTAGAATTTCATAAATTCTCTAAAGTAGTCCTGGTGATTTTTATTAAACTTTATCAGCTCAGGAATGAAATTAATTTCTGACATTGATGATGATAATGATGGATGAAAGTCTTAATCCTGTTCTTCAGCCAATTGCTTGGTGAGTTCGCAAGTGCAAATGTGTAAGGTTATGTTAAAAATATAATGTAAAAAATACCAAAAACATCTGAGATAATTTGCTTGTCTTCTCCACCTGCTTCAGAGGATTGAAAACAATTGATCATACTTTATTGCTGAATTACTGCTTCAGCTGATGTTAACATTTTCTGGAACCTGATTCCACTAGTACAAATTTAACAAGTAACTTTTAGCTACTGGATTGCTCACTACAGCTTTCATTACACCCCTCTTCTCCTCCAGCTTTCTTTCAGCCACAATTTGCAGCAATGGAGAAGGAGAACATTGGGGACAGCATTACTTCTGCTAGCAGTACGGGACCCACATGTGATCCTTTTGCTTAAATGGCAACTAGGTCCTAAACCATCCTGCTTGAGAAAGCTTCTTCTGGCTTGTCAAAAAATGCATTTTATTTGCAGGGAATTTCTTCTCATTTACAGATTGAGTTTGTGTCAGGGCTGGCCCTTTAAATTATCTAGGGTTTAGATGTGGAGAAACCCCCTCTACAAAACCTGCTGAATTATCTTCCTTTTTTGACCACATATAAACAGGCGAAGAGAAGACCTCACATGAGACGAAAAGATTGAAGTGGACGTTTGTTGAAGATTATGCAAAGTTTAAGAAATTTTTTTCAGCAACAGGCCTTAAGGGATTCTTGCAACTACTGTTGATTCTTGTGATTCCCATTATAAAATTGACAGAAGATCTCAAACTTCCAAAGCTAGAATTTGCCTGTTCTTAAATTGTGTAGGACTTCATGTTCCTTCAGTTATCCTGCTTTCTGCTGTTGTTCTGTGCCCAGTAATGAAAATCCAACGGGGGTTTTTTTCTGTTGTTAATGCCTTCTGGCTGTCAGAGTAAATTATATGGTTAATCTGTAACTGCAAATAAATGCCTGGGTTTGGAAAATCTTAAAAGGTCAACTATCACACATGTCCTCACTTCAGTACAAGTTATCCTCAAGTGACAGGAAATCTAGCTTTCCAGACTAGAGGTATATATGAAGGTAAATTGGCTTGGGTTATTGTGAGAAAAAACGATTCTCACTGGCTAAAACTTAGGTGGTATCTACCCCCAAGTGCCCTTCTGAAGCCTTAAAATTTCCTCAGGGTGTTGCAGATAGAGTTGCAATAGATTATAGACCATTTGAATTAGAGAACTGCTTCTGTTGTTCTCTCTTAACAAGGTGGTGGGAATTCATTGACTTTTTTTGGCATGCCTTCTAATTCGTGAAATGGCTGCTGAAGCTGTTAGATTACTGGAACCTTTGGAATTCCAATCTGCAAAGTTGAACCTTTCCCTTAGTGAGAACAGGAGTAAGCAAGGTAGCGTTCTTTGTTTTAAGTCTCCTCTGCAAAGCTAATGAGAACAGTTTTCATTTCACTGAGTTAAGACTGCAGTCTCCCCAAGGGAAATTGATTCTTTTTTGTAATGGCATGGGGATTGTTAGAGTGCTGCTGCTGTTTTGTCCTGCGGTTCAATTTCTTGTTTACTCATTTCTTGCTTCTTTGTTCTTCCCCAAGTATTCCTCCAGCAAGCTTTCAAAAGATACCCTTTAGACCCAAAGAACCCCTTCAGAGTTCTGATACTTAGAAAACTATGTTCAAATATTACAGCAGACTAATACGAAGTTTGGAAACAAGTCTAGGAAATATCTTTTTGTTGTTGAAATTGGGCCAAATACTACCAGTATGTATGAAGTATCCCTATTATTTTAAAATATTAGACTGCTGCTTGTTTGGAAAGAAATGCAAAGTCTGTTGAAGATCTCCATACAGGGAGAAAATGCTGGGAAAGAATGGCTGAATCCCTGTCATTTCTAGGCCAGTGGCTTCCCGTGTCCATGAGTTAACTGCTTAGTGGTGTCACCTTTGGAAAGAGTGTTCCTTTAAGGTTCAGTCTGACCTGTGGTCACCTCTTGACCACTTGTTTTGAAGAGGGTGCTAATTAAAAACTTGATTGAAGAAAGCTTGTGGAATTGCCATGTCTGGACTTAAGAACAAAAAATGTTAAGAACTGTACAAATGCATAGACAAATACGGTCCTAGATGTTAAGGATATACATGTAGCCAGCCTGTATGTGGATTTTGTTTCTTAAGAAATGATTCTCTATATCTCTTCCTCTCTACAGAATCAGAATTATTTCTTTACATTCTCATGAAATGTCAGCTTCCGGCATCTCTGTCGGGACTGCAGGAATTTTACTTTTTCAAACTATTACTTTTTAGTAGCAGTCCCAGAAAATAAAATTTTTGAAGGTAGGGGGGAAAAAAAAGGTATTTTGATGCAATAATACAAAGTTCTTTCAGTGGCAGGTCAACTTAAAAAGTCAGCCTTGCCTAAAAAGTTTGCTACTTGTATCGTCCTTCAATTTTTCTAGGGCTTTTTCCTTCTGCCCCACATAAAATGCTAGCAGGGAATGAGGGAGCCCATATAATTATTGGTGTGCTCCTTCACTTGACAGTTTTATAAGAACAAATACTGCAGCTCTTGCGCCTATCAATCTCAGACATCTCTTTGGAGTCCAAGTAGGGTATTTAAAGTTTTTTGTCTGTTGCTCTTACCTCCTAAATCTCAGGAAAATGACTGAGTCCTCAGTTCATATGTAACTTCTTTCTTCTCTAAGTCAGCTTGATAGGACTTCTGGCTTAACAAAACAATGTCCGTTTAGTAGCAGTTAGTCTGTAGTGCTGCTGGCTCCCAGTCCTCTGAGTTGTAGTTGAAGCCCGTTTCTGGTGGAGTTTATAACAGAGGCTAAAAAACACTTGTTTACTGTGTGGTCCAGGCTGACAAGCATATTCATATATTCATTGCCACTTAATCACACCTAAGGCGCAGGGGAACTAGACTCTCAGTTCAGTGGTTGTTAAGTGTAAGGACCACCCAGGTATCTTGCCATTCTTTGCCGTAACTTCAGAAGTGAAGTAGTCTTTCCGTCCCTGCTCTGTGGTACCTTGAGGGCTCCTTTACACGCTTCCCTGCAGGCTGCACATCAGCTACATTTTAAGGCCACTGAATTAGTAAGTAGGTTAGGTTTTGATTTTAGGCAAAAGTTATTGCTCTTAGGCTCTTTTTGAATTCTGCAGGTAAACAGTCTCAAGCCTCTGTCTGGCTTACAAAGATGGAATTAGAAAAGAAAAACATTCAGTGAAATGAACATATAAGTTCTTTAACTTTGTTTTGTAAGCCTGTGGATCACTTTCTGGTACGGCATTCAGTGGTTTGTAATCCAGTCCACAACTGCGCCTTTTAAGCCTGTGACATACCTTCTTCCTCTTCCTCCAGTGGATGGCAGAGTGTAGAGAAGGCAGTGTTAAATACCAGTCATCAGAGCATAGCTTTGTCTTCCTGTATGTTGTGGTTATTTTTCAAAGTTCTGACTTGTGCTATTTTGTCAAAAATGTTAGCTGAATCAAGTTATTGCTTATCTAATTGTTCCTGAGAGTTTAATACTTAAAGTCTAATCCAATTCAGAGCTAGTTTCTCATTAAGAGCTTCAGTTACTCCTTTGATCCAAAATAATACAGTATTTTTTTAAAAATCAAATCTTAAACCTAACTTTCCAAGTCCTTTAACAAAAACACTAAATGATTCTTGTCACATGATAAAAATTATTTTCTGACTTCCAGCTGATGCTTCTCCAGAGTCTTAAGGTGTAAAGTCAGCTGTTTGGAGCTGTAACATGGTAGTGTACTTCTTCCCAAAGCTAAAGGCCTACCTCTAGATACATAAAGAGAACTTTATGTAGTTAATCTTCACCCTTCCCTAAGTAATTTATTAGGGATTCTGTTTAACTGTTGGTTTTTTTACTTTTTAATTGTTTTTGAGCACATTTTAAATACATATAGGATAGCTGATGAACCCATTCCATTATGTGAAATTTGAGTTCTGTGAAGCATATTGTTAGGTTGTCTGTGGAAAACTAGTAAGAATTTGTTGGGGTTTAAACTTGTTTCTAGGGATGTGAACACACCAACATAGACACCCATGAAATTTTGATTCAGTTCATTGTTAAACATAACCAAATGCCGTCAGTTAGTGGTTTTTTTTAGTTTGCCACAAAATAAAGACTGCTGCTTTGATAACTGTGTAACCTACTAATGAATGAGAAGATATCACTATTAACTGGAAGGTTCTGTTACATCCCAAAGTCTGTCAGCTAGCTTTTATATAGGCTAGTGTCTACGTTAAACAAAAGTATCTGTAAAGAAGATTTTGTTTGTAGTTTTAGATGGCAAACACTGGCAAGACTAAAACTGATGTACTGATAAGTAAGTAGAGAAATTAATATGTCTGTGATAGTGTTTGAAATGATTGAGTGTGTATTCCTTTTGAGATTTAAAAAGAAAACCTAGGCAGGATGGTTTTGCATAGCTCGCAAGTATTGTGATCAATTATTTGTTTAAATGCATGGTAGTACAAATTCGTAGATGATGCAGGATGTTGGTACTTGGTCCCATATGGAGCTTAGCAGAAGAGCACTCTAATGTATTGAATACTTTCGTACTGGGGTGCTGACTGTTGTAGGACCAGTTGCAGGGCTGCAGGGTGAAAAACCATCCTGTTGCTTTCAGCTTTTCTTGGAGTTACTCAGGTAAATGTCAGATAATGTTCTTAGTTAAAAAAATAATTTACTGTTTAAGTAGAAGATAAGCAACAAACTCCCTTCGTATGGGTATTTAGGAATAAAGAAGCTTGTGCATATATAGCAAGTACCACTTTAGTTTACCACCAAGAAAGTATGTCTGTTAGTTTGTGTCATGGAAAGCTCGGTGTCATGGCTGCAATACTGACCAGCCTGCTCTAGCTGATCCTGCTGTGAGCAATGGGTTGGACTAGGTAGCCTCCAGGGGTTCCTTCCAGCATTATCTCTTCTGTGATTCTGTAACCTGATTTAATGAAGAACTCCCTTTGCATGTCTAGTTTTTCCTTGGGGTTGTCCTTGAAGTCAGGCACTCACTCTAGAAGTTCTTTTGAGGCAGAGTAGTCTCCTGTGCAGACAGGTTGTATTGGCACTTGCCTTGAGTATTGCATTCTAAAACCATCCTTAGATAATATAAGGAAACACTCCCTTATGAGTGAGGGTATGGTTTCAATTAAAGCCTAAATCTCTTAATTTATGACTTTATATGCTGAAATTATGCATGAAAGATGAATTTGTGCAAATATGTGTTGTGCTTGGTGCACGTGGTCGTGCAAATCTTCTTAATTGCTGGCTGGTTAGGATTAAACATAGCAGTATTGAACCCAGTACTATCCCAAAATGGTTTCAGTGCTATCCCAAAATGGTTTTAGACAGAGGTTCTCTAAACCACCTTTGGAAGTGTGACTGATCCATGGACCTGATACTGAATTTTGGTAAAGAAGAAACAGCATAGCAATGGATTAGGAGTTAACTTGCATAGCTCTGACATGACTTTTTCTTTTGTACCTTGAACAGTGAAGCTATGGAACTATTTCAGAGAGCAAATTTAGTCATCAGTGTTCACTTACAGTCTAAGGCTGGGTTACTAAACAGATGTGATTAGGTTTAGCAATGACAGCAGATAATTTTTGTGAATGTTTTCTGGTTTCTAATCTTAAGGTAGCCACCAAATAGAGTTCTCTTGTTGGAAGAGTTCTGGTATTGTGAAGTGGAAAGGGCCAATGAATGGTGGAAACTGGTATGAGAAATATTTAACCTCTGTGTCTTTTGGTTTTTTCTCTGAGTGACTGATGGTAGATGATGTCTGCTGTTGAGTATTTTCTGATGGTTTATTTTCTGTTTCTTTGTTAGACTATTAATTTTAAAAAGGTAAAAAATCCTTAGGAGCTGGGGATTGTTTTTCTTGATAAAGGATAAATAATATTGCAGGGTTGCCAGTTCTGATGAATCATACAAACACAGGATTCAATACAGTAATAAAAATATGAAGAACTGTACCTTTGGAGGATCTCTAGGTTCACCACACACACTTTCCTGTGAGGAAAAGGGAGCAGTGAGTTATTTTCATGGCATGGAAGAGGGAGAAAAAACTTCATCATGGAGGATCTACCCCTTTTATGGAAAGGAGGTGGCAACTCCTTCCTGTTGAGTTTGTCTGTGCAACACCTTTTGTTAAAGAGAGAATAAAACCTGAACCATTCTTAAGCATGAGGGGATGAAGCATGCCTGCAGTCACTCCTGCAGACATGTGAAGAAAGATTTCTAATTTAAGGCCTAGAGAAAGAGCAACTCTAGAAATGTCAGTGAGGTGGCAGATACGAAGCTGGCAATATTTCTGTTTTTTGTGGTTTGGGTGATAAACTGGACTTTGATATGCCAGACAACCTGTCTTAATATGTATGATAGGTCTTCGTTTTTAACAAGAATGAACAGTGTTTGGAAATCAGCTTGGGAGGAACAACAACAAGAAAGGCATAAATAATTAAAGCTCAAAAAAACCTATGCCAGTTTTAAATATCAGATTTGGGTGTTCTAACTTTTTTCCTAGGCTTTAAGTACTTACTAGTAAAGATCTGTTGGGGTTTTTTGGTTGTTTGGTGGGGGTTTTTTGTTAGCCTAGTGGAATTGCATTTTATAGAAGGCTAGGAATCTGTTAAGTTTCCCATGGTCAGTTGATATTCTGGGGAACAAAAACGTTTTAAAACTGGAAACTAGTATTTCTGAAGAAGAGTTGGTTTGATCATTCTAACAAAGCCATAGGTCTATCAGTAATAATATATGAATTGTTTTGGCACAAGACATCTCTTAAATGCAGAAGAAAGTGCAATGTGTATCTCTCCTTCATAAGAGAGACCTGGCATGCTTAGTGATCATCTTAGCTTGTTACGTGCTTTATAAAGCAGTTTTTGGCAAGGTTGTGTCCAAAGCCAGAAAATACTAGGGTCTACTCAAGTTCGGATCTCTAGTTTGCATTCTGATGTTGGCACCTTTTTGGTTTGGTCTGTTTCAGTGGAAAACCTTTTGGATACAGAGCACAAACATGAGATGGAGTTGGGTTTTTTTGCAGGTGGGGGTTTACCCTTATAGAAGGGTTGCTGAATATGCAACATGCCAGCACCTTGTTGGCCTGATGCTACCTTCCATTTGAAACATCATCTGATGAGATAGTGACTTAAGTTCAAATGAGCCTTCAGGTTCCATGGCTGTGTTTTGAGCTTTTTGCTTTATTTTTGCTTGGCATCTTTCTTCTCTGAAGTTAGTATTTCTGGAATAATCTTGTCCTTAATCCCTCAGTGCTCAGTAGCAACTCCTTTCTTGTCTTCCTTTGTCTGAAAACTTTTGTTGGTTGAAATTCAGCTTTTGTGGCTTGCATCTCCTCTTTCTGTTGCCTTGGGTTTAGGACTGCATTATGCAAATGAAAATGCCTTCGGTTGCTCTGAGCCAGGCGGTACAGTTAAAGGTGCAGGTAAAAATCCAAGCTGATTTAACAGGTCTCTTCTCACAGAACCACCCCTCTGTGCTTCTGATCATATGCTGCTACCACTTCTGTGCAGTCACACAATCATCAGCACAAGAAGACTGCTTCAGCTCAATAATCAGAGAAAAAACTAACTTTCACAAAAAAGCATTGTTCTGTTGAGTTAAAAAAAAAAAAATGGTCAGATGAGCATAGGCATAGAAGCAAGCAAGACTGCCCTGTAGTAGTAGAGAAGTGTATGTACATCTGCACCTTGCAGTGCTGGCAGGCTCCTGTTGGTGACACTGATGAATCTCCACGGATGGAAATACTGAAAAACAAGCAAGGCAGTCAAATAATTTGATGATTGATCATCCTGCCTTGGTGCAAGGTCAGTGACTAGAGGGATTCCTTACAGCTCTGGTTCTGTGATCCTCAGTTCCCACCCAGTTAACCTCCCGACTGCAGAAGTTGTAAGGTGTTCAGATCAACTTGTACTGCATGGCCACTGCTGGTGGTGTTAATAAGAATTGTACTAGTGACCAATTATGCACACCTTTTGAAACGTTCGTTATCTCTGGCATGTTACCAGCTTTCTTTCAGGAACTCTGTATGTTTGGACGTAGTGTTCCTAGGTCTGTCACGCACATTAATGAGGTGTTTTGTCCAAGCTTCTTGGACATCCTCACGAGGGCAAGGCACAGTTGTTTCCTGATGTCTTGTTCTGTTCTTAGCTGCACTTCTCAATGGAGTTTTCTGTGTTGTGTACTCCACAGAGTAGGGATCTGTGCCCAAATGTAGTGGTTTGCACACTTAGGTGAAGGAGCTTCATCTGCGATGCTGGTATTTTTAAAGACTTCCTTTGCTCTAGAGTGGTGAAAGAGGAGGAGAGCATAACAGGCCTCCTGTGGTTGTCTTCGCTTTTTTCTTCAAAGCGAGTCAGGGCCAGTTTACATAATGATATGTGTCTTCGTGAGAAATAACCCTCACCACAAGGATTGTGTACAACTGCAGCAAGGTATTCTTCTGCCCCAGCTGTGACGTACACGTGAGGCAAGGCAAATATTTGCAGTCAGCAGAATTGTGTTAGAGCTGTTTCTGTTTAAAAGCTGGGCATCCCCCTCACTCTGAAGTGCCTTTTCTATTAGCAAAAAGGAAGTTGTCATTAGAAGTATGACTTACATTAACACCTTTTAAATTGTGTATTTTTATTAGAATTTTAAGTTTCATGTTGCAAAACATCATGTAAAGGGTAGCTTTACGATATCTCATAGTATCTGTTCCTAAGGAGCTGTAAGAATCAAATCTGAAAAAAAAAAAATCCCAAAAATGTATTCTTGACATCCTCTCCCATGTGCAGATGCTGAATGTTGGGCTGTGATAGCAAACGGAGTGGGAATGTAGCATAGCCATTTTGTATGTAGTGGAGAATTTCAAAATGTGGGTGAATGGGAGGTCAAAACCTAGCTTCATTTTTGTTTTAAGGTTGCTTAGCATCCTCAGACCTTTGTTGAAACTTTGGTTTGTCTAAATGAACAGTAGTTTTTCAGATGGTGGTTATAAGCTGATTCACTGATGCTTTAATGTGGAAAAAATACTTCCACGCAGGAATTTCTGAAAGACTGAGAATAAAGTGTGCATGTTGGTGGTTTATAAAGGTAAATGGAACGAACAGTTCAATGGTGAACTCACGAATAAGACATCAGTCTTGAGCAAAGTGGTAAGACAGTTGAAGCAAGACTGGATGAAGATCTTGCTTTATATAATGCCTGTTAACATATTTCTTGTAAAACAAAAAGCTTGTCATCTGCAAAATGGTCTTTGATGAAGGTAACTGACATAGTCCTGTAAAATATTTGAGCCTGTGTCACACTTTAAAATAATACTAAATGGAATCAGTGTAATTCACTGTGTTAAGTTCAAAGGCTTTGAGTGTTGTTAGTGTAAATGTACCTTTGTCTGGCTTCAGGAGTTGCATGTTGATCCCACATATTCTAGTATAAATGGCTACAAGGAAAGGATGAGTGTTACTGAACTGCGTGAAAGTACACCTGTTTGTAAGAAGGTGAATCAGACTGCACTGGCTCAATGCGGAGTAACAAGATTTATTTTCAAATTAAACTGATCACTAGAGAAAGGTGAGGAAAAACTTGATTGTATTCCTTATTTACTCTTACATGAAAACTGTTGTGTGCCTTCTCTTAATGCAGAAGTATTACAGTGTCTCAACTTTGGATCTAGTTAAGCAAAGAAAAGTTAGATTGGATACAAGTTGTGATGTACATAGAACAAACAGAATTAATATAAGTGAAGATGTCTAAGCATTAGAATTACTATGTAAGCTGAGGCTCCTTGTTTTGTTTCTAAAGGAAAAACTTGCTTTGCAGTTTAATTCCCTTCTGCTTGCAGCGCTGTCATACTGTAGAAGGATGTTTTTCTTTGTAATCCACATGTCAGGGAAGTGTTTGTGTTACTGTCTCCTTTACAGACATTGAAGTAGTTGGAACATTTTCAACAGTATGGTTCAAAGCTGAGTCCTACCATCACATTGCTTGACTTGGCTTTTAAAAAAAAAATTGACAGGTACCATTTGCTTTGTATGAAAATTTTCAGAACTAGTTACCTTTGCTTTGTAGTTTTGTTTTTTTAGCTTGATAGTAGAGTTAGCCCCAGGCCCTTGGATCCAACTTTTGGACATTTTGAATTAACTTGTTTCTTCCAGAAGTGAGAACGTTTAGGATACATTTCTTTGACTAACAGTCATAAAAATCCTTCATATTTTTGAGTCCTCATGTGTAAGGATCCATAAATATTTGATTTGTCACTTCAGATATTTTACAGAAATTACTCTTGTGTACTTTTAAAATGATACTTCTTGCTTGGGAAAATTATGTGGCCAGTGATTGCTTCCTGTTATGCTGTCTGAAAAGTAATGCTTAAAATGCATTAAAAGGAGCAGTTTTTAAAAAAATTGTATGTTGTCCTATCTTGTTTGATCTATTCTCATACTTTAATTTGGTTCACAGTTTGGGATTGATGCTCACTGGGACTTCTCACATGTTAAATGTAGGTCAGCCTCTATGCATGTATTAACTTTTTACTCAATACTCTGTAAGCCTATGGTAATTCATGTGCCTCAGTAGTACCTTCATCTGTATATTCATTTCCATGGTATAGTTTTCAGACCTTCTTGCAATGTATTGGAAGACAAGCATCTTCCAAGGTAGAATAAGAAATCGATCATTCCAGCAAATAGTGCATTCATCTGTTTTGCAAGAGGACTAGTAATAAATATTCAGATAAAAACTTTAATTCAATCAGGATTATTTAGTCATATACTTTGATAAAAGATATCTTAAGATTCATGGTACTATAACCCAAAGTGTTAGCCTGAGGTCTTTTTCCACATGCCTGCTGATGGGGCTTGATGAAGTGCTGAGTTTCATCTACTTTACAGATACTTTAAGAACTTTGGAGATTTTTGTGACAACTTGTAAGTGGGGTGGAATGTCAAAGAGTAAATTTATGTTATTTTTAGCTGACTCTGAGGTCTATGGTCAGACTGGATTGATGAGGTCTAAGTCATCCAAGTCTGTCTTACAGCCCACAACTCCTGATGCATCACACCCATCTCGACAATCTTCAAAAGGAAGGAAAATGTGAGCTGTTTATCTTCCTTGCTAAGCTACTGTAGTTACCATTTGTTCAGCAGCTACTTCCTTGAAAGTTTTCTGCTTTAGTAGAATGTTGTGTGGTTTTCCTAGATGAATCCCTATCAGTTCAGAATACATCATGCATACAGCTGACTTTATTTTTGGTTTCCAAGTATAGTTGTTCATGGAGTTCATGGAAGTATCTATCTGGATGGATTTATTGTCCTACCTCATTTAGATATGATTGCCTGGATACCATTACTGACATCTGACAGAGAGGCTTTAATTAGTTAATTGCTCTTAGAAGTACAGGGATGAATGGAAGAAATTGTATTCTATATAAACATTAGAGGGAAATATTTCAGGGAAGCGTTCTAGAAGCTTGGGAAAGTCCAAATATTGCATTTTAAACTACTTAGCATCAAACCTTGTATTAATGTTCATGAGGATGTTGCAAGATCTTTCTATTAGCTTGATTTCATTTCCTGTCTCATGGTAATGAGCTTTACTATGGGATTGCAGGCTTAAGAGTAAGTCAACAGGAACATTAGCACCTCTTTGCTCTTTTAGAGTATCTCTTCTGTGTTTTTGATTTCTCCTGAAGCTCTCAGGCTCTACAAAAGTGAGTTATGGCGGTTCTAGCAGAGCCTTGTCAAGTATTTCTGCAGGTTTGGTGGAGGTCAGATGACTGGCTGATAAGGGATAAGGCTGGAGATAAAGGGTCTAAGTTAAGCAGGGACATTAAAGAATGCGGACTATGAACAAGTTACCTTAGTAATATTTTTTAAACTTCCAAAATGCAAATTATTACCTTCCCTTTTATCCCCTGCATGTACATGCCATTTTCCGACTTTTTTTATCCTTTTAATATTGATAGATGGAGGGAATGTACTACAAACATCTTTGCTGAACTTATCTATGCTAGGTCCTGGAAACAACAAACCAGCCCAGGGTGTATATTTGTGTCCTTATCCCTGTTTCTTCTGACAATAGAAGGATGTGGTCTTTGTCTTTAATGTTTAACAGTAGTTTATTAGTGCATGGTTTCATCTTTATCAGTTATATGGGTTCTCCTCACTTGAAACTTTTTGTAATTTCATGGCTTGTCATTTAACTACTTAATTTTCAATGTTGCTTGGTGCCAGTTCTCTCTTTTAAAGAAAAAACCAGAAAACGTTATACTATGGGTGTCTAGCTCTGTGGAAAACCTAATCTGAAATGCAATCATGTTTTAAAGATTTAGAAAAAGGTATTACTAATATTTCAAAAACTTACTGTATGTAGAATCTGAAATGAAACTTTGATCTCCACTAATTATAAAGCTTACATAAGGAATTCTATTGTAAACATAGAAAGACTATAGAATATAGGCAGCATGTTTCATTTTCAGTCTTCAACATTAATGTAGCAGTAACATCTGTTACCAGTGCAGAGTGTTAATGGGAAAGAAAATAGCAATTATTTTCTTTGGAAGAGAACAACCTTCAGAATTTAGGGTGCTTTTTGAAAAAACAAAACAAAACAAAAAACCAAACCAAAACAAAAAAAAAAAAAGTGTTTTAGGACATGACATTGAGGTGCTGAAGCGTGTCCAAAGGGCAACAAAGCTGGTAAAGGTTCTGGAGCACAAGTGATATGGGGAGCATCTGAAGGAACTGGGGATGTTTAGTGTGGAGAAAAGGAGGCTCGGGGGGGCCTTACCCCTCCCTACAGCTGCCTGACAGGGGGCTGTATCGAGGACAAGTGGAAATGGCCTCAGGTTACACCAGGGGAGGTTTAGATTAGATATTAGGAAAAATTTCTTCCCTGAAAGGGCTGTCCAGCACTGGAACAGGCTGCCCAAGGAGGTGATGGAGTCACATCCCTGGAGGTATTTAAAAGACATGCAGATGTGGCACTTAGGTGGGCTTGGCAGTGCTGGGTTAATGGTTGGACTCAATGATCTTAAAGGTCTTTTCCAACCTAAATGATTCTATGAATATTCTGTAATTTTATGACTGAACATTTCTGGATACAAGGAACAGATTATTTCTTGAAGTCCTTAATAACCAGAGAAGCCTATTGGTGTGATCTGTGCCAGGAAGGTGCATTTCAGAGCAGGTTTGCAGGACTTGACACTGAAAATGGGAGAAAATACTCTTGCATTTCTAAATTGACATCTAGGTTATTGAAAGGTATTTAAAAAAAAAAGTGATGTTTACTGGCATTTTGTAATTAATAATTACAGCCATATTTACCAACACTTAGAGGAGTCTCCTAGTCTTCCTCAGGCATTCCCGTGTCTGTAAAGCTTGTTGAATGGCTAAGCTTGTTAGAAAATAATCAGTGAAAAGGTTAGTTTAGTTTTGATTCTTGTTGGGGGGGCTTGGTGTTCTTAAATCATCTAATCTGAGAACAGGTATCTTTCTGTAATGGTACTCCTTTAGATAATTCTGAAAGCAAGCTTAGCGTGTCTCCAGGTTAGTGGTGGTCAGTAGTAGCGTGTGAGGCCTTTCTCCCAGGAAGGGCACAGGGGCTAATGGCTGGTTGTCTTTGCCCCAGCAAAAAATCCACAACTTAAAGGATGCTGCCGAAACACTTGTCTTGGGGTATATGGTTGAGGATTCAGGGAAAACAGAGCCTTTTATTCCCTATTTGGAAGTTGTTTTATGTTGCTTGATGACATGTTTGTTTTGTATGTGCCGAGTTAAACTACATGAGTCAGTTTTATGTCCCTGCAGCATAAATAGATCCACTTAGTGTAGCACAGGCATGGGTGAGCCTGAGTACGCCCTTACAGATACCCTCACTGAAGGGTTCTAACACTTACACATTTGAAAGAGCAGACTGGGAAAGCGTAAGTGAAAACAGTAGGAATTGAGTGCCTTAAGCCTTACTAAAATTACTATATCATATACTGTATCATTTAAAACAATTGTTAAAAGTAACTTTTAATAAACTGCTTATTCCTGAAGCTAAATCATTTTGGTGGCAGACTTAGAAGTTTTTATTCTTTACTCTGTGTGTAGAGACGAAAGGTGGTACGTATGTTCTTGCTGATTTCTGTTCTTGACTTGTCTGGGGGGTTGTCAGTATGTTTTCTAAATTGCCAATTTAAAGTCAAATCTTTCAGCTTACTTTTCAAATACTGGGGGGAAAAAAGTTTGTTTTGCTGTGAAATAAAGTCATAGGGATTATAGAAGCCACATAAATGTCTCTAGCAGTGGAGTTAGAAATAGGACATGTTGAAAACTGTTCTGCAATGTTGGCTTATAAAATGTATGCGTGTGAGTTAGAAGGGTTAAGAAAAGTCAAGCCTTTGGTATTAAAATAACATCCATGCAGGTTACTGCAATAAATTAATTCATCTTCTGATCTGCTCGTGGTAATTCCTTTCAAATTATTTTCTACAATAAGGGATTTTTCTTGACAATTAGTGAATGTCAGACAGAGTAGAAGAGTAGATGAGATTGCACTTTCTGTGTAGTAGTTCAATGTCTAGAAAAAATTTAACATCTTTTCAAGGATTAATTTTAGCTGGGGTCACTCAGTGCATTTGTACATTACCAAAGAAGCTTCTGCTTACGATCTGTCCTTTCCTGATCTAGAAGGCAGAGAACAAAAACATGTCTATAAACATGTAATAGTAACGCAAGGTTATTCTGTCCCGTTTGGATTGGAAGTGGAATGCTTTTTCACTTCTGTGATGATTTTGCATAACACTGCATGTATTTTGCTGCTTTTGTAGTTTTTCAGAAACAGCACTAATCCTTACTTTGAACATAGCGCAGGTGATAATTCAAAGAATACAGTACCGGAATTTGTAGCTTTAGAAACATGTAATTTATTGCCTTAAGTATAATTTTTGTTCCTTTTCCAGAAATCGGTAATATAGGTACGGTTAATTTTTAATTTGCACAACTGATGAGTGAGATGTGTTTTTGTGGATGGAACAACTGATAATCTGAGCCTTTTTTACATACCTTGCTCTGTCAGTGTGAAAGGGGCCTACAGAAAAATGAAGAACAAAACAGCAGATCAGCTCCACTCCACTGAGCCACAGGGGCAGTCTGTGCCAGAGTGCCTCAGGACTGTTAGCTGGTCGCTGTAAGAAATGAGAAGAATCTTACAAGCTAAAGGATATCATCTATGTGATACCAAACTGGTGTAAATTAGACAGGAATAAATTCATACAATAAATTAGAAGAGGTTTCTAAACATCAGGAATAAGTGGCCTTTCAGCTAAAACAGATAAGCAGGGACAAAGGAACCTGAATGCCTTTGTCTGGTGATTTCGTAGAAGGAGTAGATTAAAGAAAACAGCAATGATTTTGGAAATCTGTGCCATTCTGAATCCGAAGGAAGTTGAAAGGAGAAAAGATGTCTATGCTTTTAGGGTTGCTTGCATCTCACATATTAATTTTGGGCCACATTTCAACTGTTTTGTTTGTCTTCAGGAAGAAATTATATTTAATCTCTTTAGTATGCGTTTGTGCTGTGGAACTTTTTTCCACTATGAGATTAGCTACATCTCAAGAAGGGTACATGCGTGCTTTGAGTGATACTAGCATACCACTGCCCTTCTGGCTGCTGTCAAACCTGCATTTAGAGCAAAGCAGTTTTCTAGCAGATTCACTATCAGAAAGTTTTTAATCCAGATAAATTGTTAGGGAATATTAGGGGATTATTTTTCTTCAAGAGCGTGGTAAATTATCTGCTGCCTGGAGTAGTCTGAATTTTATGTAATAAACATGCTACTTAGAGCTATTGAAGAGACCTTTGATCTCTTAGCATTCTTCTAGCAATGTCCTATAGTTATGTCTGTTGGCCTTTAAGTTTCAAATGTAGGGAATTCTAAGAAGCAATTACTGCCTTACATAAGCGGGAAACATTTGGAGTGTGTGTTAAAGCTACTTTTCTGTGTTACTGTCTGTTGTGGGGCTGCTTGCGGTTCCCTTAGTGGCCTTTTCCAGTCCTGTGTACCTAAATTGCATTTAGCTGCTGTGATTTTGGTTATTTTTTCCTTTGGCTTTGATTTAGGAAGTCAGCTTTTGGGGCATCTTGTTCAGGGATACATTTACCTGAGTAACTACTTCTGTCCCCTTCAGCAGTGGGGTAGATGCTGCCTCTTGGCTCCTTTTTGCTCCTAGAGAAGGCTTCAGTATATTGCGTAACTTTAGGAGAGACCTTTTCAAACCAGAGTAGTTTGTTACTGAAGTGAGAATATTTCTGGTTTAGCTCAATGAATCTAGAAAAGTGGCTGTGTATATTGCATATACAGGAAGAACCGTATCTCGGTGTCCAAGTCATCTTACCTGTTACAGTTTTCCTCAGACTTGTACGTAATGTGGGAGCCTGTGGTTAAACAGTTTTCATCTTAAGCTTATAAACCGTGTGAATCTTAAAGTGATTATTTTCTGTGCTGATGAGAGGTAGGAATCTGGTTGCTATCTGGGCTCTTTGTATGACTCAAATTTAGACTAAAAGCACTCAGTGACCTCTGCTGTGATTCAGGCGCTACCGATGTAATCTTAAATAAGTTCAAAGGTGCTCCTAGCTATCTTGATACTATAAAAAAACCAAATTGATTGAGACCCAAGGTGCACATTTGGCAAGGTGTGTTTTAGGCTTGAAGTGATCCTGTTTAGTTACACTCTCAGCTGCCTTCCTGCACATCAGACTTTTCTGGGCTTGTTTTTATGTGCATATATGATCGTTTCTCAGTGTTCAGAACTCAGATTGCTCTTAGCCCCCATGCTTGTGCTTGATGACAGAATTATTTTGCAACAGTGACCCAGAAGAAATCACTGCCAAAAATGATAACCATCACGATGGTGGTAATCATGCCCCTAGGTGTTATGGGAGATGCATGAGGTTCCCTTTCCCATTGACGTCAAACTGCAGACTCATTTCCTTTAATTGAAATTTGGGATCTTCCTGGTATCCTGAAAGACTTAATCCTGGATATCAGTGCTGTGACAGTACATTTCTAGAAAAAAGTGTGGTATCTTTTTACCATAACAGCAGGTAAAACCTGTATAGGAACACACAGTGTAAAGAGGTTCTTATGAATACAGTGTTCATCTTACTCTTTTGTTCAGTCTTCATCTTTCTATTAAGAACTTCATCTTCTTTACAGAGCAGGAATCAGACGTTTATTATTGTTGTTGTTATTATTATTATTATATGTGACTTAAAATTTCTCTTATGTCTGAATTTTCCTCTGAAAATAATTCTATTTCCAGGTTGCTGTATTTACTTCAGCAAGAAACCTCTAGCACAGAACTGAGAACAGAATGTGCAGTGGTCCTCGGAAGCCTTGCAATGGGTACAGAGAATAATGTCAAATCCCTACTAGACTGCCATATTATCCCAGCCTTACTGCAAGGTACTTTTTCCTTAATGGAACTATGTTAGTAAATGTTCCTAAAGTACTCAAATAAGCAAAGATAATGAAACTGAACAGTAGATTTTGTCTATATTTATAGGATTACTGTCACCAGATTTGAAATTTATTGAAGCTTGCCTGCGATGTCTCCGTACCATATTCATCAGTCCTGTAACTCCAGAGGATCTACTGTACGCAGTAAGTTGTAAGCAGATTATTATGTCCTTTTAAAACCTATAGAGTTGGGGGGCGTGAAAGGCCTTGTCTGCAGTAGTAATGAGGACTTGTTTGACCAACACTGTTAGCATTTCTCACCTATGTTTAAGGCATCTGGTTCATCTAACACAGCAATATTTAGTATGAGGTGGTCAACCAGGCAGCACACTGGTAAAAGAAAAAACTGGAATTTTCAGGCTTGTGTGCAATCTTAGGTAGTAAAAACTGTTTCTAAGTGGTATTTACAGATAGCATTATCACAACTATATTGGAAAAAGTTAGTTTCTGAAACTTAAAATTTTATGTCTCACTGTCCTCCCACTGCAGATGTGAGGGTGCTTGCTTAGTTTTTGCACTACATGTGGAAGAGATTCACTTCCAAAACTTCTCTGCTTTTAGTTGATATACGTGTGATTTACATTTAACTGATAGAAGGACAGAAAACGTCCTTCACCATTGCTGTAATCTTGAGTTCAGCTTGGAGCATGTGAGCAATAAGGCAGCTAGTGCTGACCTTGTTCAGGTGACTGGGCAAAGCCACTGCTGTGGAGTCCTGTCTGAAGGTAGCACTGTCTCTTGGCAGCTTAGACACAAAAGGCCTTGCCCAAACTCAGTCACTGTCTCTTACTTGGAAGGAGGGGGAAGAAGGGTCTGCAGTCTTCCCTCCTTTGTCCCAGTGTAAGGGATGAGGCAAGCTGTGGCATGAAAACTGTACCGTGCCAGCATTCTCTTTCTGCTTGGTAAAGGATAGCGTTGCACCAGTCTGCTGGCTGGAGCTCACCCAGCAGGTCCAGCTTCTGAGGGCAATTGTCACTTGCTGAGGAAGACTTAATGCTTACAGCGAAGGACACAGCTGGCCTCTCATTTCATATTTCTCTCTGTGGTTTGGGTGTCTCTGTTACCATTAGAGACAATTTCTGTGTTAAGTCCTCAACAGGTTTTCTTCATGATTTTTGTCTAGTTGTTATGTGGTGCTGTAGTGATGTCTGTTTTGTTCCCTGTTCCTTGTCTAATGTTTTCTTAAATTTTCATTCCAGAAATAGGTATGTAAACTTACGATGGACTCAGTTTTACCATACACCTTTTCTGAATTTCACCTGCTAGTTTAGTCCATCTTACGAAGTCTTTCTGCAGCTCTTTACAGCTTACCCTTGTATTTAATATGCATATATAGCCAGCCAGCTTTGTCCTCCACTGTTCACTGCCTTTTTTCCAGTTGTTTCTTTGATTGTTCAGCAAGGAGACTCAATGCAGATTGTATGTGTGACCACTGAAGGCACCTCTCCTGAGCGATCTGAGTTTCCTCTTTGTGTCTCTGTTCCTTCCTCTGACTCCACTTCATGCTCCTGGATTCCCTCAAGTCAGCCTGTAAGAGCTCATAATTGCAGGGGCATCTGCTTCCTGCTGTCAGCATCCAAAGTCAGGGCTGAAGGTGATTGTCTCCATTAACAGTCTACACCTCTTCCTAGGGATCGGTCTCAATAGAGGCTATTAATTGCTCCGTATTTGGAGGAGAGATTTGATATCTTGAAGGGAGAGGGAGTGGGAGAATATGTAGAGAAATGTGAAAACCAGTATTAGCATGTAAATTACCACTAACATTGTGGGAATGATATGCCTATGATAATGGATTTTCTGTTTCATCCTTTGCATTCTGTGCTGTGCAACAGTGATGCCAGGACTCTGCTACCCTATTCCTTGTTCAGGCAAATGTGATGTCCCTTAATGAACCATAACTACAGGAAATGATCATCTAGGGAGGGTACCCTTGTTCTTAAATTTCAACTGTAATACCCATTTTCCAATCTCCCATTCCTGTTGGACACCTGAAAGTTAAGTGTTTTGTGACTGTCCTTAAGGTCCTATTTCTGCAAATCAGCTTCTTGTTTTCTTCTTTTGTGGCCATACCCAAACCCATGCTTTGAAAAGTAATGAATGCAAATCTTTTGAAAAGAAGAGATATTTTTCCTATCTCTTGGAAGGTATAGCCACAACCCCCACTGCTGCAAGCTGTGTTTCACAAGGCAACAGTTGTTGAGAAGTTGTCTTTGTGATTAAAGAAGTAATTATGGGCCCAATCAACACTTTATGGTAGACACTCTGCTTTTGTGAGATTGAGAATAACAGGAAGAACTTAAAAGTTCTCATTTAGCCACCCTGCTCCCTCTTTGTTTCTGATCACAACAGCTCCAGGGAGACTGTCGCCATTTCCATATAGCTTCAGATCTTGAATGAATGAAAGGGCTTATTCAGCAGCCTCTTGAGTTCTGCCTTTTATCAGGTCCTATTTTAAAAGGTAAGAGATTAAGTTTGTTAATGGCTTTTCATTTTTGTTCAGCAGTTCTGGAGAAGACTTCTGAAAAGTTGATTCCTGAGTTGTATCTAAGATAGAAAATTTTTCCAGGATTTCTTTGTGGTTTGACTCTGGAGGATGCTGTCTCTGAAACGTGGGCCAAGACTATTTCCAAGACAAGAAATTATGACTTAGCTCAATGTCTCCAAGGCTGTTACAGTCACTTAGAGGTTTCAGAGGACCTATTGGTTAAGATCCAGGATACAGAAGCACTTTAAAGAGATCTGCTTAAAATATTTCTTTTTATTTGTAATAGGTTTGGGAGAGAATAAACATAAAATCCCATTTAAAAAAAAAACAACCACCAAAACCAAGCCATCCACAGTAACCTGAATATTTCTTCCAGCAGAAATGCTAGGTGTCAGAACCAACATGTGTCCCCTTGAACCTTTCCTTATAGACAGGAGCTGGATTGATAAACTGCTGGCAGATTTGAGCAATTATGTTCCATTCCAAAGACAAAATAGTTCTTACTTTGTCTATATTAGGACTCATTCTGAGAAAATGTGAAGACCCATCCATATGTATGTAGAGATGAATGAACACTGAGCTCTGAAAAAGGCCAGGCTTTCGGTGTCTGATACTGAGATCTTACGGCAGGTCTGCTGCAGAGCAGTAATCTGTGCCTGCTGTGCCAGGTAAACACATCTTGTGGAGACTGCCTTCACTGGAATGGTGCAGGATTTGATACCAAGACAGATTTAGTGACCATCCTGCAAACGGAAATGAGGAATGACGTGGGGTCCCAGGGTGAGGGATCTGTTGAGATGCAGATACATGTACAGACTTGTTTTTAAATTGTAAGATTACACTGGGAAGTGTTTTGTGTGTCTGAACTAGCCAGCTCAATGTGGCTAGGAGTGTTTTGGCTTGCTGAATAGATTCAAACACCAAGTCGAATCCAGTCTGATGGATAGCCTGTTGCTTCATCTCCTGCTATTGTATTTAAAACAAAAAGAATGGATTCAGTGGCAGAAGACCCATGAAGGCATTCTGCACATTTCCTTACAAATGTCCTCTGTTGTGATCCCATTTTCCTTCTTCAATGTGACCCAGATACAATTTTATTGAGAAATTGCTATCTGTGGCTACTATGCTGGCCTTGAAGGAAGAGGGCAGGTGGCAGGTATGTTCCCTGCTGTGAGTGAGTCTGTCCTTACGGGAAGCTTGGAGGATGAAGGCACTGCAGCAGGTTGACTTTCTTCCTGCTGTTGAGACAATGAGGAATGAAGTTTCAGAAATGTCACGTTTTCCAGCTTATGTGAGCTACTGATGTTAGGTGAAAGGCATTTCTCCTTACTGTTCTGGTTTGAGATGAAAACCTAATGTCACCTGGCGATCAGCCAGGCTTGATGAAGGGGAGGAGGAACAATCGAGGGGACAGGGCTAGCGTGACAGAACAGAATATGTTACACCGATTAATAATGAGGTGTTTAACAAGCAGTGAAACTACACTGCAGAGTGTACATGTGTTCCACCATGGCTCAGTGATATGCACTTACTAAAGGAAGAATCTAGGTCATCTTCTAATGCCTTACTCCTTTCATTCCTCCTAACTGTGATGACTGAGCCCATATAGCAAGGCTAAATGTTCTCTGATCTGAACTGTTTCCTAAAAATCAAAATTGTAAAATGATGAATTCTAACTTAGAGAGCTTGAATTTATTTGAATGAATGTAAGAATTTCAGTTCTCTGACTTGGAAAAAAGAATAATAATCCTCCGTTACAAAAATGTTTTAAGTATAGGTCTTGTAAATTTTGGGTTGATGTTAAAAAGGGATATGAAGAATGTAGGTAGGTGTTGGGATCCAAGCAGGTAAATGCAATTCTTTTAACTCTCTCGCAATATTATTTGGATGGGCAATAATTTTGTTACAATATGTGCAATGTCTAGATATTTGTCATAAGTTGCCTGGATCTAGTCTTCGTTAGCAGACAACATTTTAATGGATTTGTGATTCTCATGGGTTTAACTGCGAATTATAAGTGTAGACTCAATGTTGCTTACTAGGGTTGCTTTGTTACTTAGATACTAATATGAAAAAAGTGGAATTATGCAGCCTCATATTGACACATAATTACTATTCATATTTAGTTGGAAGTCAGTAATACCCACACATCTTTTTACTCTTTCTAGATTATTTTCTGATAAACATACCAAAATTATTGTAGAAGTTGGATATATTTTAGTAGAATCAAGGGGCAAAATTAACATAATTTTCCCACAAGCATTAAGGAAGCACTCTTGCAACTTTCCAAGTTTTTTTAACCTTTTCATACCCACAACGTACCTGATTTGATGGGACAAAATGAGAAGGCATATAAAATATATCTCCAAAGAATCACTTCTCAAACATAGCCTTTTCTAGTCCAGAATATCTAATAATACAGTTCTTCATGTATTGATAGAATTTCAGGGAACCTGTACTCCATTGATTGCCAGGATTCATTAACCCTTACATGTGCAACATCCTTGCTGGGGTCACAGTGATGCCAGAAGTACCCTGTCAGGATGTTTAGTACCAGGACATCCCCATCTCATAAATGCTAAATTAAAATGCTTTTCATCATCCAGGAATTTACCGTTGGTCCATGAGGCCATGCTGGCCAGTAAGATAATATCTTATGGAAATCATTGTGTGCCATTATGTTCCCGCTTCTGTAACTCTACAGTAGAGCTTCCAAACCGAAGCTCAGTTTCTGTCCACTTTATCTTTACCAAAACTCTCCAGTTTATCAAACTGCAGCCAAAAATACGCATGTCATCAGTGCTGTTGGAAGTTTTAGGTGAAATGTAACTGTTGCACGGCAATATCACTGGCTAGGATGTGAAATAAAAGTTTTAGTTCCTTACCTGATGTTAGGTACAGGTAGAGAGTTGTTATACGTTCATCTGTTGAATAAAAGAGTTTAACTGAGTAATTATTTTGTTCAAGGATGAAAGCAGTATATTTTTATCCATAGTTTGTGACATAAAAACAAGGATATGGGAAGATATGTTGTAGTAGAATCTGAAAGATAGCATCAGAAATCTTCGCTTCTTTAGCTTCAGGTTGATTTCCAGCAGCTCCTGATACAGAGATTGCCTTCTTGCACTTTTTGTAGATTTCAAGTGCTATCTTTGTTAGCAAAGAATAATCTAAATGCTATCATTGGGTATTTGCACTGAAATCTTGATTTTCATAAGCAATTCCACCAGGTGAAGTTTAAATATTAAACAAAATGTAAAACCTTTCAACCAGTTCAAGGGGAGGAGGGAAAGTCATAGCCTGTTACAGGACCACTTTGGAGTTGGCCGTGTTCAGTATCAGATGTGCATTGCTCCTGTGATAAAGGTGACATCACGTCAGTGAATTGCATTCCTTGCCTGACACACGCAGGTACCATAGTACCTGCCAGTATCTCTCTGTAGGCCAGACAGCTGTGCAGAGCAGGCCGTAAGAATTACCCAATGGATGCAAGGGTCAGACCTAGTTGCAAGCTAGTCACCTGTGATTTAGCAAATAAATGAGTTGCTGCTCTCTGGCTTTCTCTTTCTCCCTAAGAATCTGAATACTGACATCTATAAATTCTTATCTAAAATATCCTAGTTAGCTGAGAGAAAACCAAATTTAAGGTAAGGACAAAGTACAGTTATAAAGCAACATATAATGCAACATATAATAGTGGGTGCTTACTAACTAGAACCCTACCTATCTGGGGGAAGAGACCAAAACAGGACAAACATGTTTTCTTCCCCCCAGTTTAGGTTTTCTGCTTCCCGATACCCTGAAGTTTGCAATGTTCTATGGTTTTCTAGATCATGTAAACAGAAAAACATACGTTACCAGCATTAGGGAGCATGGTGTCTATGCTTCTTCAATAGTGGCAGTTTGATTTCTTTTTAGCTCATGGGAATCCCTTCTGGCTAAGGATTACTGACCTGGTGCAGATTTTTTCACTCGGCTCCCTCTTCATATATTTCTTTGGTTGAGAATTTTTTTACCTCTTACCTTGGGCAGAGGAGTATCTCTGTCGGTTCCATTAGACTTTAACTTTTAGATGAACATTTACATCCTTCTAGTTGCAGTGTTTGAAATAAGCCAGATGACACAGTGATTTCCTTGAAGGAGGTTTCAGGTCTGCATCTTACGTTTTGAAGCTCCTGATGTGTCTCCTTTCTCTTTCCCCTACCCTCGTGACTTCCTGATCCTTTTGTTTAAGGTTTACTTTTATCACTGATAAGCCTCTTGGCATATATATATATGTATGTAGTTTTGAGCACTGATGTGGCTTGATATCTTCAGCTGTCTAACATTTACAGAAAATTACAAGAATCTGTTTTAATGGGTCAAATGTGTTAAAACACAGAAGAATTCTGGGTATATTGTCAACTTGTTTTTCTTTAGCTCAAAGGAAGAAACACTTAGTTTTGGGTACCTGCTATTTTTTTTTGTAAGGTTGTAACATGTTTTTTTGAGGACAAGGTTGGCCTGCTTCTGTTTGGTTTCTCATGGGAGTCTGCTGCTCTGCTTGGCATACACCCAAAACTCAATACCCACTTATTTTACACAGCACCGCAGGCTTACCTCTGTCAGGGAGAGTCAAGAGACCCTTCATTACGGTTATGACCATCTCTGCTGTTACAACATACCTGTAGATTTATTTTCCACTATTGCCCTGCAGCTGAACCAGTTACTTGCAGGCCTTTGGGTTCCGAAGTTGCAAAGAAACAGAGATGTGTTTGTACATACACTATGTGTAAAGGCAGAGGAATAGCTGAAGCTACTGTTGACCAGACACGAAGAATATTGCTTAGTATAGTTTGTCCCTTGCTTTTCCTATGCACATAAGCATGCAGTGAGCATGGATATATAGCTGGTGTACCTGGAAAAACTCCAGTTTCTAGTAAGTAACTTCCCCTTAGTAGCATACTGAAATGGCAAATAAGACTGTTGCATGTTGATCCTTTCCAGTTATTGAGAAACAAGCAATAGAAACAAGTTATTTTTATTCTCAATGTGTTTCCTGGATCTGTTGTCCTGTTGTTTTCTGTTGAGAATAAGAAGACTGGATCATTGGCAGCAAAGCTTTCTAAAATTAGTTTGCTGAATTTTTTAAATTTTTATATATATTTATATATATATAAATATTGCAAAGCTTTGCCTAACCTTAAATACGTATACAAATAAGAGAGACTTATGCATGTTTATTTTGCTAATATAAAAAAGTGTGGTTGAAAATTTCCCAAGTAATTGTGAAATAAAACGTTTCATAAACTGCTTTATATCTCTGAAACAAGAGTGATTAAAACAATCAGGCTAGTGCTACTTTCATTACTGCAGGAGTAGCTGAGGAGCATGAAGTTTTTACTCTAATCAAACCTCTTCCTAGTCAGAGGGTTGCAATCCATCATTCATCCTGCAGGTGAAACAAGATTCTGAGTGACTTGTATATACGGCCAGTATAGCGTAAGTCCTTTGGGAAGGAAGACTCGTTCAGTCTTGTCATCTCCTCTGTTCAGCACTGTTTATCTTGTGGGTTTTCTTTTTTCTTTCTTTATCTCACAATGTTTCTTTTAATGTCACTGCAGTTGCAGCCACTAAAATGTGCTGGTAAAAGTAACTGAAGGCTTTAAAGTGTTGTGGTTTTATAACTTACCACAGAGCTTAAGTAACTGGATGTATTTTCTGAAGGGAACTTCAGAATAATGATTTTCTTTTGCCGATTTATTTGGAATTCTCTGTCATTAGTCTTGTGTACTAATAGCATCTATAGTGTGTGTTTGACTTAAAGACAAAGGAAATTATTACCCCACATAAATCTGTTAGAAAGTGAGTGCCACAGAATTCAAGGTGGAGTGTGCATTGTTCAGCCTGGCACCTTGTTCCTCTCCCTGCTCTTTTCTACTTAGAGCCGAAATTAATCGGTAAGTAAATCACACTTGTAGTAAGAAAATACTAAGACAATTCTTGGAGTAATTGTTTTTGGTGACCATGTTTACAATTGGTATGTTTTTTCCCCCGATGATTTTATTATTTTCTCATGAAATAAAGATTTTGGAGACAAATCCCAGAAGTTTTATATCTAACTTACATTGACCTTTTATTTTTTTGCATGAGGATTTGGCTCTGAACTGTCAATTGGGCCTTAAAGTCTCTCCTGTACTTCTACAAAGGTCTTGGCCTGTGTCCATACAGGTTCCAGTGGAAGGAGAACACTGAATGCAGAATCAGCAGTACTCTTTTAAGTAGCAAACTGTGAAGAAACTATGCTGAAATACAGTGTTAATACTTTTTTTTTTTTCTTTTCTCACTTGTTTCCAGGATACTACAGTTATCTCCCACCTCATGGCACTGCTCAGTAGGTCTCGATATACACAAGAATACATATGTCAGATCTTCTCACATTGCTGCAAAGTAAGAAAGAGAATTCATGTTCTTTATGCAACTTGTTGTGTTTCTGGCATATAAGAAACTGTGTAAGATGATACTGCCTTTTGTGGCAGGAACATTAGGACAGTAATGACTGTACTGTTACTGCTCTAGATCTGCTGACAGATTTATTGGGGTTGATACATATTTCTCTACAGTAAAACAAAATATGCAAATAAGTTTTTTTACAAAGTGTGTCTATATTTATACCTTTAGCTACTAAACAAAGTCAACCATCTAGGCGAATATCATTCCTCACTATTATCAGTATAAATTTTAGAAGGCTTTAGGTTTTTTTCCTCTGGAAGTCTCAAGACAGTGTGAGCATCCCTTGGCAGAGGTCTTGGTACTGCTTTCAAGACAGCTGTTCTAAACCTGGAAATTTTTTTCTAAGAGGTACTGTAGTTTGAGAGGAAGAAAAATGCTCTTCTCAGTTAAGCTGTACCAGTTACAGGTTTATCCAGGTGCATGTTCATTCCTGCTATAGAATGCAATTCTCTCGATAAAGGAAAACTAATTTAAAAGTAGGAGCAACTCCACCCCGAACATTGAGGTTTTTCTTTCCCTCCCCACCCTCCCAAGTTTCCACACACCACTGCTTTTTGTATTATTGTTGAGTTTTGTCGGTAGTTACTGTACCCATGGGTTATATGGGAACGATATCAAAATAATTCAGTGTAGGAAATTAGATTTTTACAGCATCTTTACCTTTTATAAACAGTTTAAAATAATATAGATTGTATTTACCTCCCAGACTAACAAATGAAAAAGTTCCAGAATTTATGAATTTAAGTATTTACCTAGAAAAACACCTTTCTACCTTATCACTTACAATGACCCTTCTGGAACTCTGAATTATTCCTTTGTTAAAAATGTATATTTCTGTACCTTGACTGTTACTTGTGTACATTCATCCAGTTGTGTTTCTTCTGTTAGGTGAAACTGAGGACTGAAAACTGTAGAGTTAGTGTGATATAAAAATATAACTCAGCTGCTAAATTTATAGAATTGTTTAAAGAAAACATTAAGACAAAATCTTACACTGGACTGTGAAAGTTCAGAACTGTAGCTAATATTGGAAAAAGAATTTGGTATTTTGAGAATAAAAGTGCACCAGTGAGGCATCTCATGTTTAAGCGGCCCTTGGATGCCTCCTTAGTAGGCTGAGTAGCTTGAACAGATGAAAAATCGTGCCATGTTGGCTTACAAGAAGGTAACATAGGACTGACTATAGGGTGGTATAGAAGTCAGTTCATATGATCAGGGGTTAGCTCTGTAGCAGTATAAACCCTGTTGGCTATGTGAGAACTACTGAGTAGCTTCAGGTAATAAATCCAATGTGGCAACAGTTATTGTCATCTTTTTCCGAGTGTGTTACTTCCCTGTAGTTCCATTAACTTTGGGTGACTTAACATATCAAATATGTCGTTAACAAAGAAAATGTCAGTCACTTAACAAGAATAGAGTAAGGAAGGTCTTGTGAACTCACTACACTGTTTTGAATGCCTCCTCCGCCCCCCAGATCTCTCTTGAACAAATTTTACAATGAATGTTTTGAGAAAACAAGTTTTTGGAAAGAAACAGTTGATTGTGTGAATGCACAAGAAAAACAGGGTGATGGGTATGAGTATTAGGAAATAGTTGCATTTACAGAATAAACAACTGCATAACAAAAGAAATATTTGAGGTTGAGTAAACAGATCATCACAAATGTTAAATTGATCAAGAACTCATTTTTCTTTTGCCTAGGCAAATACAGCTGTTCAGCAAAAACCTAAAATGCCCCCTCTTTTTTTTTTTTTTTTTTCCTCAGTTCTTGGGCTTCAGGTCTGATTATTAAGGTCAATTAGTGTTTTAAGACATAACAAAATATGTCTAATGCAGCAAAGCAGAATTTGCAGGTTCTGATATATATGGATAGGCAAAGTACATTCTTATAATTAAAAAACACCCACTAAATACCAAAAGATTCAGTATTCACTATATTTTTAATGAGGACTCCATTTTCCTCCCCAAAAGGCCATGAGTGAGACAACCTTTCTAAGTTTTTCCTGAAGAAATAAGTTACTATAAGCTTTCGTATTTAGGTAAGGCTTAGCATATATTCTAAGAGGTATTGGTGCTTTTCTTTCTTTTTTCCTCATTTTAGTAGATTTGTTTATTAAACTTATAGTGACATATCATAGCTCCTACCTTCCTTGTTCCTGCTTAGATCTTGTACATCCATTTTTTCTCTCCCTGGCCAGGGTCTTGGTTGATTGGGCTTCTCAGGTTTCTTTCTTTCTCAGCTGCTCGGATTTCCCTGGGAAAGCTCAGACCTGTTCCCTTGAGCTAGGAAATCCTTAATTCAGTTTCCTAGCATATTGCTCCTGGTTTCCACTTTTACTGCTTAGTTTTACAGCTTCTCGCTGCATTTTAATTAAAATTAACTGATGGAAAACATTGACCCTGGAGAAGAGCCATCTTAAGCAAGGCAAAGTGTTGATTTACAGGGGGAGCAGATGCAGTACTTAACATATGGAGCCAGGATTCTATCAACATACGAGCAAATAAGTAAACTGAAATCAGGTTGATGTACATGGTATGCTAAAAATGCAAGTCGAAATTTCCTTTTAAGATTCTCTCTATTGCAGTTGATTTGTTTTCAGAGGAAGTGATGTGAGTGGTAAGCTTTACTGTTTTAATGATCAAATTAAAAAGATAAGGTATGCATTTGGAAACACATGGTTGTATAAATAATTTGAAAAGATAGTTCTGGAACTTACATCTGAATGTGGTGACATCTCCACATAAGGAGTAATTTCACCACCAGTTGAAAATTAAAATCTTGTGTCTGGGAAAGATCCAGGATAAAGCCTGTGATCAGGGCAGCCTCCTCCCAAGCCCTTTCTGAGAATATTTTCTTACATGATCTTAGGCCTCGTACTGGATCCCTGAACCAAGGTACATTTGCATTTAGATATCTACTTTAAAAATGTCATTATGCAATGAATTGTTACATTGTTCTATCCTTCTGCTTTCTTGAAAAATGACATTCTATGATGGAAAGTCATGCAAGAAGTGTGATTCTATTCCTGAAATATTATGTCATTCAGTCACTTTGGAGGAAGAAAAATCACTATAATAGGACTGGTTCCTGGAACTCTGTTGGTATAACCAACGAGGAGAAAAAAGCAGAAGGCCTTGTTATTAAATTGGTGCCTGAGCTGCTTGGAAATGATAGATTGTATCACCAAGTTTTCACATTTATCTTTGAAACTGTCCCTATTTACGGGTTAGCACTTAATCTGATTGTGCATTAAGCAAGCTGGATTGGTATGTGCAAACAATGTGTACAGATCAGATATTTTCATGTGTATCTAGTTATGCAACTCAGAATACACCCAAGTGGCATCTCTGTACATGCATTTGTCTTGTTTGTGCAGAATTTACTGTCTGCATCTCATTGACAAATCACTAATACTTGTGAATTACTAGAACTATCTAGGTCGATATGATTTCTTTTACTTTAATTTCATTCATTTTTTTCACGTATTTTAATATCTGTTCTTCAGCTTCAACACTGGCATAGCTGCGGCTTTAAATCATTGCCTCAGCCACTTCTGTGTGCCAATGTAAGTTGTTTTCCTACTTCAACCATGCTGTTTTAATTGCATTTTTTGGTAGAAAGCTCTTGGTGGCAGTGGCAGCTGAAGCATCTCTTAAAGCACCAGATATGTTACATCTAAAAGTAATTTAACGCATTTTTTTCTTAGAGGTAAGAGATGTTCTAAAAATGTTCTTTTGAATAAAAGAGGAATCTGATTTCAGCTAATCTCAGATGTGAAAATGAAGAGTCACTCATGCATATTAGGGGGTATGGATGTGCCCATAAACTCAGCTGGGTTTGAACAAAAGATTAAGGAGTGAAGATACTTTCTTCACTGGCAGATTAGTCAAGAAAATGCATTGAGGTATGATTAATGCTATGACATTCTAAAAGCTGAATTTAAATTGAGCATAGCCTGTACTAGAGTAATGAATCTACTTCTAATGAGATGTTTGTAAGTCACAGATCAGATTTCACAAGAGATTATTGAGGGTTGCAGGCTTCATTGAGATTTCATGTTTTTTCCAACCTCATCGAGCCTTGTCATACTACAGAGGTTCTGAGACCTTTCTACTGCAAAATTCAGTATTTGTGTTTAATTCCAAATGCTGTTTAAATCTTGAAAAAAATATTGTTGTCAGCCATTGCCGACTTAGATCTTGAAGTCAATAAATGGGTGATGGCTGATTAGATTTATGGGTAAATATGTTTGAAACTAAAATAATCTGTAGGAGGAAAACATGAATCTGTTTTCAAAGCACTATCACATTCTGTCTGGAAACAGCTTCAGAATTAATTCCCTCTCTTCTGAAGTTAAAATTGTTGAAAATGCTTAATATTACCAGTGAAGAAGACATTAGTAACTGGGGATCTTTTATATGATTTGTAGAGAAAATCAGGAGCTTTCAATTGTTTCCAATGTGAAGTGTAGAAACATAAGTACTCTATCCATGTTTTTTCATTTGTGAAAACTAATTTCATTGCCTATTGAAGAAAAGAGTGGAAATAATTATGGGAAAAGGACAAATGCTATAAATTTATAAGAGTTGGACTTAATGAAAATAAAAAATTGGTATGCAAGCTGATTACAAAGTAAATGTTCATCAATCTAACTTAAATACATGACAATAAGTTGCAGATAGTGGAAACCTCTTACGTGTTATTTTAAAAAAATAAATTGTGTTTTATTTTTTCCTTTGAAGGGTCCAGATCACCAGACAAACTTATTTAACCATGGAGCTGTTCAGAATATTGCACATCTGTTAGTCTCCACCTCCTACAAAGTAAGACATTAAAATTATTCTGTATTTTACATACATTTATGAAAGGAAACAAAACGGAGATTATAAAAACTGTCTGCATATGAAATTAAACTATAAACAGGATTAATATATATTTCTAGAATAACACTTATTTTTACTTGTGTGGATTTCTATCAAAACAAGACCTATTGTTTTGGAGTGCTTTATAAAGTTGAAACACCATTAATTAAAACAGAGCTGGCTGTTGTTGATCCAAAGGAGAACAGTCACTTAGCAACCCAATAAAAATGCTCTACTTTGTTAAACAATAAACGAGAAAAAGAAATTAAGCTGAAAGAAGCAAATGTCAGCTGTTCTAAACAGAAGTCCTACCTGTGAAAACCTGGACATGGAAGGTGTGGAGGCCACCAGCTACCTGTGTTTTGTGCCCACTGAATTTCTGGAGTCTCAGCTCCATTCTCTGTTATGTTTTGGAAGTCTGTCCTGGACGATCTGGAAGTACCGACTCTGGAGAAAAGCATCATGTGTACCTGTAGTGTGGTGACAAGGAGGGTCAGCTAGCTCTTTTCATTCTAAGGCCAAAAGTTCAGATCCTGAGCACAACCTTAGGAGTCTGCTGCAGATTACTTAATAAAATGTTGGAGTGTGTAAAATGCTTTCTGAGGCCCATCTGTCTGGTGGGGTTTTTGAGGGTTAACGGATGTCTGCAATGCAAATAAATGAGATCTGTCTGAAGCCAATCCTATCATCTCTTAAGCAGTTGAACTTTCATGGACTTTCTTACAAACATATCAATTTATGCACCACTGCCCTGCTCATCAAATATGAATGTAGTCATGCTGAAAATAAGAAACACTTCCAAAGTATCCAAACTTATCTTGAGTTTTTTATTACAATATCTAATACAAAATACCTAATGTGTTATCATGCCTTTTTTTTTATTGAAAGTAGGTTATTTGCTGGTTGGTTGAGACTGGATGAGATAATGGTGCTTGTCTATTTTGATCTCCTACCTAATGCAGAACATCTTGATTAAGTACCTTTCAGCAGGAAAACCAGTCTTTAAAAGAAAATTTCAAGTGAAGGGGAGCTTGGTGCTCTGTTCCAGGGGCTTGTTAAATCTCATGTCCTTTTTGTTTGGTTTTGGGGTTTTTTTTTATAAATTCAGTAGGAAGTATGTGGTCTTGAGTGTTTTGTTAATGAGACTGTTAAACTTCTGGGTTTTTTGTCTTTCTGTACTAAATAGTTTTTGCTATGATCAGGCAACATTTTGATAATTCTCCCATTAGCTGAACGTTTTTAACCCTGTATCGTAAGGTGGATTTTCCAAGCTATGTTTGGCTTGGAACCTTTTCTAATGGCTCTGAATCTTTCCTAATTTTTTTCAAAGACTTGCTTTAAAATAAATAAATCAGAGCAAGGTGAAGGGTTCAAGTTGCTTTTCCATCAACAAGATATGTCTAGTGTTGCATTAAAATATATATACATTTAGTCCTATCTTACTGGAGAGATGTATAAAGTATTCTCTATTTCCTCCTTTGCTAGCTTGGGCAGACCTTTACATTCCAGGTACTGCACTGCCCTTCATACAATTTCCTCTGTTAATATTCCTGGGATTAACAGCTTCATCGTGCTCTTAGCTGCTTTCTTAGTGCCCTGTGGTAATTAGACCTTCTCAGACTTATAATGTAACTGATAGTTTTTGTAGAATACGTGCCATCTCATTCTCGTACTTCTCTATCTGGTTTCTTAATATTCAGCTGGATAAGAACTTAACAGGAAAAGCCAAGTGTATCTTTCCCATGTGTTACATCATTCCAATGTGTGTCTTCACTGTGGGCGACATGTCTAACACCAAGGGACTACGCTTTTACAGCAGCATGGCAGATAATGGTTTCAAGGCCATATTTACATACTTTTCCAAGTGCTTGTGTTCCCTGTTTTTTGTGTATCTACTGAACTAATTGCCTGAGGTAGACATTACTAGTAAAGAAAATAGTAATCATAATAATTTTAATATCATAATTAATAGAACAATATTATATAAAATTATTAACCTCCAGCTAGATTTCAGTTGTTGTCACTAGAACTTTTACTGCCCCCTGTCTTTGACTTCCTTCTGGCAGGGATACAGCTCTTGAGCTGTGGGTTCGACTTTTTTCAGTGCTTTTTTGATACATAATCTCTGCTTCCTGCCGCTTTGAAGCGTACACTGTATTCATTAGATTGTCTGAAAAGTAACAGAAGTGTTTTCAAACAAGGCTTTTGTTCTGAAGCCAGGTAGCCTGTCTGTTCCTCCTAAGACTTTGCTACTGTTGATGAGATCATACGGTGGCTGTGATTGGATGTTGTAAAATTAACGCACAAAAGTGTTACCGACTTTGCTGTTGTTGTTTACCTTTAGACTTCTGTGTTTCTAAGACTTTTTGTTGAGGAGGGTGGGATGGATCTAAACCTAACTTGCAGTAAGTGCTTTCTGCAGTGATGGGATTCTTGAGGTCAAAATCTTGTTCACTTAGCTTTGTTTTCACACTAAGAATGTGGTAACAGAAACATGGAAAGAGGTGGATACAGTTTAAATATATGTAGCTATAGAAAGTGAAGGCTAATATCTGAGATTCTCCGTCTGGAAGGGTGATGGTGGGTGGTCTTCCCTGTGTCAAAAAAGAAGTTACAAGGACTTCATCATAGCCTAGTGTGACTGGGCAGGCATGAAACATTGTTCGATTAAACCGAAACATGGGTTTGGACTGGAGGAGGAAGAATCCAGCTTGAAGTTTGTGAAACATTTTTGTTCAGGTGATACCTGAGGCTGTGTCTTGGCAATAAAACTTATGGTATATATTTGTCTTAATATTAGTTCAGAATCACTTCAACTGGATGAAACTCTTCAAACATTTTATTAAATTTACCTTTAAAGGCTTCTGAAGTAGAAATCTCAACATGTATTTCTGATTCTTTTACGTACTTAGGAGTGCTGGAAAGAAAAAGTCCTATTGTTATGATACTTCCATTCTTTTGTTGCTGTTTGCACATTTGTGAGGCATCACAAATAAGACCAGCATTTCTGATTGTCTAGTTACCCAAGCTTTATCCTTGCTTGTCTTTTTCACAAATAGTTTACAACATAAAAGGATAATTCCCACAGGGAGATCACAGGAGTTAAGGTGTGAGTTAGATGGTTCCATCTGCCTTTTATTCATCATCTGTATTTCTTTTCCATTACACAGAATTATTTTTCTACAAGCCTATACAGCAGTATAGACCAATTTTGCTTTTAAGTTAGTATTACATTTGTACTTCATATACATTATGTTTTTACACAGGTTCGAATGCAAGCATTGAAATGCTTCTCAGTTCTAGCCTTTGAAAACCCACAGGTATCAATGACTCTTGTAAATGGTAAGTATAGTGCTGTGGTTGCTTATTTGACACTCTTTGACTGGCTGAATTAAAATTACTTGGAGTTCTCTTTCATTGCTTGCAGTGTCGGTCGATGGAGAATTGTTACCACAGATTTTTGTGAAGATGTTACAAAGGGACAAGCCAATTGAAATGCAGCTCACATCAGCCAAATGGTAATTTTTGTCAGGAATTAGAATGAAATAGCATGCAATTTAATACTTACTTTTTAACTGTTCCCTTTTTGCTTGTTGCAAAGTAATATGTGGGCTAAAATCTTAGGAATAATTATAGATATTATTTGCATTACCTAAATCCTTGAAAAAGTGATTCTCACCTAATAATCTTTATAGCATAACCTTCACTCTTTGCTGTACATAAATGGGAAAAAAACGTTCCTGGGCAGCAGTTTTGTCAGGAATATGTATTCAGACATACGGATTTTCGTAAGCTGGAGTGGGATTTTCACAAGTAGCTTGGATTTTATTAAGAGTTTTACTTTGAATAGGCTGTGGTCAATCGTATGTCCTTACAGAGTACAATACTGAAATATCATCGTGTAGTACAAGGTAATGTCCTTGCTGCACTGCTGTTCAGAGGGCTCACTCAGGTGACTGGCGTGTGGTGAGATCTGTGTGCGCTAAAATGACAGAGCAGAGCTAATCCCTCTTCCCAACTGTTTTAATTAAAATAGATTATTCTTTAAGCTTCATGTGCTCATACAGCAGAATGACTGTTAGTAATTAATTTTATAGTTCAAATCAAACTTTCCCTTCTGGTGTGGGCACATTTCTGTGTGTTCATGTCTTTCTACCCTTTGATAAAATGTGACCAAGTTCCATAATAGCGACACCAGGGTTATACTTAGTTCATAAGCTGGGAATTGATTCCCTTTAAGACACTTTTCCTTTTGTTGTGTTGATAAGAACAGAATAAATTACTTCAGGGGGTTAAAGAGATAAAATTACCCATTGCTATAAACTACTAAAATTATATGTAACTCAAGAGCTTGGCCACTGATGTATTGTTTGATTAATCTTTTAGGTTTTGATGGCTTATTTTTGACCTGGATCAGTGGGTTCTCTGATTCAGTTCACCAATTTCACTGACGCTTGTCTCAGTGCAAGGTCTTGAGGTTCTGGGTGAGGAACAAGTGGGGTAGGTGGGATGGTCTCTTTTGTAATGTTGCCAGGTTATGATGACTTAACCCATTCATGAAAGCAATTATAAAGATATTTATTGTGTGGGGGTTGTTTTAAGTAATCCCACTCCACATGGGAGGTCTGTCTGGGGACCTCCTATGCTTCCTTCCAACCACAGTTGGTCTATGCAGTCTGGTTTTACTGGTTTGTTAGGTGGCTTAGTGAAGAAGGCAAGTTAAATTAACTGCAATGCAGCAGTCTCAGTTCTGATTGATGTCTTTTTGAGGATTCAGAGAATACCTACAGAATTAAGTATTAATTATTTTTTTAAAAAAAAAATTATCTCAAGATATAAGGCATGATAAGTCACGAAGGCAGGTTGGAGTTAAAAAGAATTGTTTTGGCTCTGGACTGTGTCCTTATTTTGGGATGAATGCTCCCAGGACTATTGGTGTTCTTTACTGATCTCCTTCAAATTGGAAGGAGTTGTGTAGACAATCCCATCGTTTGCAGTTGCTTTGCCGTACTTTGGCTCAAGTGGACCTTTGAAAGCATGGAAGAAAATGATGTGGTGAAAAGCGAAAGAGAAAATTGCAGGAAAATTGAAGACAAACCAGTATCTTGAGTTTAAGATTGGGTTTCTAATTAGTCCATGGGCAGTCATCCTTCTTAGTAGGACAGTCAAGGCCTCAGTTTCATGACAGTCCTGGGGTCTTGCAAAGACTTACTGGCTTTTCTTCTATAAATCCATTTCCTACTTGATTCCTTTCAAGTCAGACTTTCTCTGTTTTCTGTTTTTCTAATGAGAGTAGTAGGTGAAATTCTCAGGTACCTTTTCTTCCCTGCTTCTAAAGTACATTTCACTCCTGCCTTTCCAGCTTTGGTCAATTAATCTGCAGTTCCTCTCTGATTTGTTAATAGAGTCCATGGAATGCACATGTAGAAGGGGGTTTTTAGGCATTTGTGAAGCCTTTTGTTAAAGGCATACAAAGCTATCTTACGAAGTTTCCTTTGTTTTTCAACAATTGAAATAGACCTGGAAGGCTCAAGTTTATACCTCTTGATGGAAATGGAGTAAAGATCCTTCAGTTGAGCAGTAGTGTTGGCACAGAGGGAAGAGCAGTAAGCCTCTTGGGAGAGTGATTTGCAGCTACAAGTGGAGCAGTAACCTTTTCTACTAAAATTACCAGAATTGCTTCCAGCTAAGCCAAGCCAATTTTACCTGAAGTAAAAATACTTTTAACTTTTTTCACGTTTGAAATAGAGCTACTTTCTGGCAAATAGGGTCTAGCTTGACTAAACGGCAACTGCAAGATGGGTGCTTTTCTCCTGATTGTTCAGGTGTGAAAATGAGTATTTCCTGCTGTCAGCTGCAAGGCTTTTGGGCAGTAAAAGTTTATAAAATGATCTCTATGCTAACAGTCAAGTCTTATCTTTTATCTTCCGAGAAATAATACATTGAAAGACTTCTGATTATGGGATTTTTAGCTGTGTCTGTCGCCGGTAGGTTTGGAACAGGATCAGTGATCTCGCCTTCTAAGAGGTGAAAGAACTCTCTTTAGGCACTTGGAAAGAGCTCAGGAATACAGTAAAACACACTATGGTTACAGCATGTTAGCATATTACTGCTTCTTAGCTGAGCAATTATAATTAACCTTATATATGCTTTTAACCTGCCCAATTGAGAGTTGAACTGTGTTAGTTTGAAGTCACCTTCACTGAAATTCAGTTACTTTTTTAACCTCAGCTGTGGCATGATAAAAGCCAGTTACAGTGGCTTAGTTCAAAAGCTACTTGAATGTTTCTGCACTGAATGCAGAGAAGTTATCCTCCAGCTTCATTCCACTTCCCTGTAGCAGAGAAGAGAAAAACTATAAACCGTGTAAAGGTAAACCACTTTTGCATTGCTGGTAGCTTGAAGCACATGTACAGGTAAATTAACAAAGCAACTTATGCATTTGTCTGATGTGTGTCAACACTGTAGCTTGAGACCTTGGAGTTGTCATATCCACTAAGTTGTTGTCTAATAAAGAACAAATGCTGGTTTGCTTCACTGTCAGACACTTAACTGACTTTATCATTAGCAAGGATGCGTTTATTCTAGCAGAGTGTTAAGGTATGCCTGTGGACAAGCATCACAATGATACTGCATCTCCTAGGCTAATGCAAAGCTTGAATGGTTTCTGACTGAGCTGTCAGACTACCAACCCTGCATTAATTCTCTCCTGACTGTTTTAAGTGCTTGCCCCTGCTGTGTGCAGCAAAGGACAGGTCTATGTATATTGGCTCCTTTATCTTAATTTGTTTGTTTGTGGGGGTTTTGTAGGTAAAAAAGGTTTGTGGATCAATCGGGTTTGATGATTAGACCTTTTTTTGACTGGTGTGTAGTGTATGTATTGATCAGTGCTTCAGCAGGATGTCTGGTACTAGAAACGTGCTTAAAAGTACGCCTGTAGTAGTTCGTTCGTGTGCCCAAGTCCACTAAGTACAAATGTATTTGAACCAATGGTAGAACAAAGGGCAGTACACTTCATTAGTACATTTGGTTGTTTTACAGTGTCTTAAGTGCATAAACCCCAGTGATAGGTGAATGTATGTTTTATTATGTTGTTACAGCCTTACTTCCATGTGCAGAGCTGGAGCAATACGAACAGATGATTCTTGCATCGTTCTTAAGGTGAGCTGGTTAAACAGTTTTCTGTTTACAATGTTTTTCTCATCTAGGGCTATCCTGGTTTTGTGTGTCTTGTATAAATAAGTAGTAGCACAAAAATCTGTTACATTGAAGGTTTCAAAGCACCGAGTTCTCCTGATGTTGTTATTTAAAAAAATAGTACCCTAGTTTCCCTTTGTGTCTTCAAGCATTTATGGTGACATGGCTTTTTGAAGAAGTTTTAAATAGTCATGCTGAAAGGGACACACATCCATTTGAGGCTTGTAATCGTTTCAGTAACCATTTGTAAGTAACACAGAAACAATATTACTGCCTTGGTTTCTGTATGTGAACAAGGTACTGGTTTGTCTTCTGACAGCTTATTTGACAAGGCTGTAGTCAGAATACTTGCACATCTATTCATGGAGTCTGTTATGAGCAGATGATTTCTCAGGTTTCACTGGTTTTTTTGTGTCTGCTTCATACTTTGGCTGGGGATATTTGTTATATACAAGAAACAAAAACTCATGTTGAAATACTGATTTTTATACTACATGTGACTTATTAAGGAAATTCAGTAAAGGAAATTTCATTAAATGCCATAGGAATGTAATCTCTTAATAGTCATACTTCAGTCAAAAGAAAAAAAAAAAGGCTGTTGATGAGCAAGCATATCAGCCAGAGATCAGAGAATACTAACACTGCTTGTTTCTCCATGAGATATTGAAGTATTACTGTAGTACTGCAATAAGGAAACATGTTCATTTTCTTTGATAATTACTGTAGCAGTCTGGCAGACTCCTAAGCTTTTAGCGTGTTTTTAGCATCCTTTGTTCCAGAGAATAACACATAATTCAGACTTAAGGAAATACAGTTTAAATGCCTGAAAAAATATTTTTCCCCCCTGTGTGCCCCTGTACTAAGATGGAGGAGACCACATGTGCTCTTGGAATGAGTCTTAGCAAGTGAAGGGTCTCATCAGCAAAGCAGTCATTGTCAAGGTTTGGTGGTGTATGGTTTCAGACCCAGTAATGTTTTTTAATAACAAAGTTGGTTATCTTTGGCTGTGAAGGCCCCGCTGCGGTATTCAGATCCTCTTGTGAACAGACAACTAGTACGTATGTGCCTGACCATAGATTGTGCTGCAGATAGCTCCAGTGTACTGCTTGAAGCAGCAGGTGCTCACCATCAAAGGCTACTGATCGGTGCCTTCTGACTGTGGTCTGGTGCGAAGATGACTCCTGCAAGCTTACATTTTTAAACCAGAAAACTATCACCAGAGGCTCAAGAGCTGGCCCTTAGTCCTGCTCTTCAGTAACGCTGGGGAAAGAGTAGGTTATGTGTAAGATACTTCAATAAGAAAGCATATTAATTCCTTTCAATATCCATGGCAGCAGAGTCTGGCGTATCTACAGCTCTTGTTACTGGGATGTTGGTATTCATCATTCCAGGTAATGACAGATTAAAAAATCCATATGTGGGCCAAGACAAAGGCCCATCCCTCCTGTCTTTTGACACAAGGAAGTCCAAAATGCAATTCATTCCAGTGTTGATAGTGGCATCTGTTCTGCGCAGGTATCTGGTCTTACAGCAATTGAGGAAGCCAAGCTGTGTTCTCCCTCGTTCTCCTACTTACCTTTTTTCCAAATCAACACTCCACTTGCCTGATTTCTCTTCTTTTTCCTTACAACACCTGCAGACTGAGGGCTACAATTCGATGCTCCTAAGCTATCTTGCTCCTGCAAACCTCATTCTTCTCTTGAAAATGTCTTCCCCTGAGAAATCCTCCACTGTCTGCTTAACCGTGGGCTATGTCCTGGTCAGGACATGTGGGATCCGGAACTGTTCTGCTCTGGGGGGAGGAAACAGGGGGCTGCTGCCGTAGCTAGAGGTGGGTTATTGCTGGGAGCTGCCTGCTAACTGCCGGCGTGGAGCTACGCCTGCCCTGCCATGTGGGCTGAATGGATTGCTGCCGTCCTTTCAGGCTATTATGAGCTGATTTGCTTGCCAGTCCACAGCGACAGGAGCACTTTCTTTTTCTTGGGAGCTGCTTCTCAACACAAGTAAACTTTTTAAGTTGTGGACTAAGATTTGTTGTAATGCTTGAGAGCAGATTAAAGAGTGAGGAGAGAAGGAAGGCACAGAACCTTGCCTTCTTGTTCAAACAGTGCAGGGTAATTTCTTTTCTTCTGGGGTCACTCCAGGAGCCCACAGTTTCAAGATAACACACTGTCTCAGTCTGTGGTAGATCCAGTCACAAGTTGTTTGACCTCTGGTGAACTAAAACAAAGCGATGCCCCCTTTAGTTTTCAGAAATTATTGAAGAGAGCTTTGACCCTTTGCTATCAAACTTCCTTTATTTAGAGGACTGTCAGGGATATGTTTTTCAAAATGGTTTTGATTTATTTTCATTGTCCAGTTGGAGTTGTGGGTTGGCCTGTAACGTGTGAAAAAATAAAATGAGTTAGGGTGGGGAGAAGGCAGGGGAAGCTGATAAATAATGGATTTGATTGGAAGGGAAATTATTTTTTTGGAATCCTAATAACCAAAGTGACTGTTTGTCTGTGTAGCCCTGATGATATCCCAGAAATACCATTGTGAATTAAGTATTCAACCTTTATTGTCCATTTTCAGACTTTTATCTGCTGGCCAGAAAAGATCAGGTGTGCTTTGTGGCTCTTCGTCTTACACCTCTAGTACAGTCCCCTACTCCTCTGCATTAATTACCTTGTACTGACTTGTAGGTGTGATGAAACAGTTAAAATGTGTCCTGTGGAATTCTTGATTTTGTTTAATTTTAAACAGGTGGGATTGCTAAAAGTTGAGAAGTGTGAGATTTCTGTTTCTTGGGTGCTTGCAGCCAGTGATTTAACAATGTCTAGCCCTTGGATGCCAAGAAATAGCTAATTTCAGGATATTTGACCTTGGAAAGAATTGGGAAGTACAGTATGTTTGTGACTTAGACATGGAATTCTACTTCCTTCTTACTCAACCTGAATGTTAATTTTTTGAGAGTTTATGTTCAGCTTTCATGATTTTATTTATGCTACCTTCAGTTTTTAATATACCTTATGCCAGCTTGGTAATTGAAACTGATGATGTTTAATCATCATGGTGCAGTTCTAAATTCTGCAGATGAAAAAGTATAGTAATAATTAAACACCTGAAGGCTTTTAAAGCAAACTTTGAACAAACTTCAAGATATCCTAGAAATCTCACTTTTGGAACGAGGTAGTTTGAGGGCTGCTTAATTTCACCAACCCTGAGCAACTGTCTTCTCTTTAAAGAGTTCTGGCGAACTTCCTAAGGAAGCAGGAGGTTCTTGGGTGTGTCTGTGCTATTAGAACCAGTTTTCATCTGTTAAGGCTGAAGGTCTTATCTGATGTCTTAAGTGACAGATCACAGAGAGGAGGTGCTTTGGCTCACTGGATTAGGTGCAAGATTAACAACCCAAGTGGTAATCGTTGTGGTAGCATCTGTTTTTTTAATAAATGTGGGCAAGTCCTGTAACTCTGCTTCCTTACCTGTAGAATGGAGATAAGTTATTATCTATTTAATAATTTGAACAGTCAATGGATAAATGTTATTGCAGGTCCCCAAAAACATAACTCTGAGAAACATTTTCTACTAGTGTAATTCTGCTGAAGTTGCTGCAGTTACACAAGCGAAACCCTTGATGTTCTTCCCCATCCATTTTCATATTTCTGTTTGGTGAGGCTTGAGTGAACAGAGTCCCAACCACTGGAGAACTGGTCTTTCCAGAGTTAAGTGCTTTTCACTGAGCTTCAGGTAAAGAAAGATTTGATTGTTTTTTATATTTAAAGTAGAGAAGGTATGACAAAAATGTTGCCCTGTGAGTGGAACCAAGTTAGAGAGTATGTCAGGGTAAGGCAGGATGGACCTGGATTCCAAGTGGACTTAATCTCTAGTTGATCAAATGTACTACTTAGGAGTAATTCTTCCTTCCCTGCTACTCCTAGGAGCAGCATGGGTCAAGGAAGCCCTGAGAATATTTTTGACTGCATTGTCTGTAGTCAATCCTAGATTGCAGAAGGGCAGGAGAGGTCAAGTACTTCGTGATGGAATTGGGTACTTCAGGTTCTTGTGTAGTAAGAATAAACCTGGGGATTTGGGGTTGGGTTTTTTTAGCTTCTGTGAAGCTTTGACCACAGTTACTTCTAAACGTTGCATAATTTTGACTGCATGAGAAGTTGGTTGAAATTAGCCTACTGTATACTTAGTAATGCCTGAACAATTTTTCTGTGTGTAGTCCTTAAAACCACTAAAAACCCTTTTTTTTTTTCTGAAGGTATGGCACTAAAGAACATTATTAAAGTTTGCTCTAGGATAGCTGGGGTTTTTTTCTTTCTTTTTTTTTTTTTTTTGTGAGCTTCCTTATGAACATAGGTGCACTAAACCATGGTGGTTGTTGGTTTTTTTTTGTTGTTTTTTTTTAACTTTTCAGACTCTGCCATGTTTGGTTCGAATGTGTAGTAAGGAAAGACTGCTGGAGGAGCGAGTAGAAGGAGCAGAAACACTGGCCTATTTGATTGAAACAGATGTGGAGCTCCAGAGAATTGCCAGCATTACCGACCACCTCATTGTCATGCTTGCTGACTACTTCAAGTATCCCAGCTCAGTGAGTGCAATCACTGATATCAAGAGGGTACGTTTCCTTACCCAGTTCTGAAGCTTTGAAAAATGTGCAAAAAGAATGGGCTCAGGATATTTTTTTATTCTATTTAAAGTTTCTGTTTGGGTTCTTCAATAGAAAGGTGACCACAGAGGTCCAATAGGACTTGATTTCTGCTGCATGTAGTCCCCAAATCTTTGCTTGCTCACTGCTTTTTCTGGAGTCTTTATTATTCAAACTGAAATTGTTGTGGTTATCTGGACTCCCCAGCCTGTAGGAAGGATGCTGCCATTCTTCTAAGTCAAAGGCAGAGAGATGGGTTATGGGTAGTTTATTATAGCTTAACCATACGGGTTTCATTACATTTTACAGCGAAAGCAATCAAGTATCAGGCTGAGACATCTGTCACGTTTCTCCTTTGCAGAGTTTAAAAGGCTTACCTGCAGGAACCAGTACATTTCAGCTTCATAAAAGAATAACAGTCTATGTGATGAGAGATCAGCTTAAATTCTTGCGTCAGGCTTGTGAAAAATGTTAAGTTCAGAGACGGTCTGTTCTGTTAAAGCAGAAAAATATGTGGATGTCCTGTAGCATTGCATAATATGAGTTATCTGCACTTGCAAATGGTTTAATAGACAGAGACCAGATAGACCAGATATACCTTGGAGACTTAGTTTCATAGGTGTTGTACTAGGAGTTCTCATATGTGAACTTTTTTTACAGATTTGCATACACTTTCCAAAGCACTAGTGGATAAATCAACTTCAGAAGCCAGATTGTTTTTGATATTCTGCACAGGGAAATACCCATTGCCTATTCCCACCCCCTCATTACTGAGTCTGATTTCTAAAAAGTACCCCTGAAAAATGGATTACGGAGCCTTGGTTTTTCTCTGAAACTAGCCCAAGAAGTAGACTCATTTCTCTTCTTACTTTTAAAGAATGGGATTGATTCCGCATATAGAGTTGCCTTGAATTCTATGTAAATATACAAATTATATATAAAAAAATATTAGTTGCAGTATAGAATTAAATAAGCAGAAGGAAGTTTAGCAGCCAATTGGGGAGTAATGGAATTTGGCTGTAGCATCACGAATATGATTAGGTTCCAAATGTGAGTGGGGCAATTATAAATATTATGACATTGCTGTGAGTGTTCAGAAAGTCTGTAAAAACAGTCAGCTGGGAAACCAGGGTGCTTACTTTGTAAAGAATGATTTGAATTACACCCTGTAAGGTAAAAGCTACATGAGGATTCTGTCAGAGTACTTGTCTGTTTTAAATATTTTTAACAATAATATAGTACATTCTGCTCTGATATAGAGGCACCAGAGAGAATTACTCGTACAGCTTAATTTTTGACAGTTCTTTTATTTCAGTGCTTTGCTGTCTAATACTAGCATTTTTCTGTCATTTTGTCTAGAATTTAAATATTGCATATTTTTGTGGAACCCTTTGGTACAGAATCATAGAATTATTCTCACTGGACCAAATGTGACGAGGTCCGAAAGTCTTAATTTTCTGTTCAAAGCAGGGTCAATGCTGAGCTTTGTTGTGCAAGGCTTTGTGCAGTTGACTCTTGAAAACCTGCTAAGAATGGAGATTAAACAACCTCTCTGAGCAATCTCTTCTGAAGTTTGACTGCTCTAGTAGTGAATTTTTATCTTTCTTATATCCAGTAAGAACCTCTCCTGTTTCAATTTGACTATTGTTTTTCCTTCTCTTGCTGTGCACCTCCATAAAGAGTCTGGTTCCATGTTCTCCTTGCAGGTGTTGAAGGGCTGCTCTTAGGTCTCTGCTCAGCCTTCTCTTCTCTTCTCTTGGCTGAACAAGCCAGGGTGCACCCCATCTGCTCCTCCAGGTCTGCTCTCCTGAAGTCGAGGCTCTGTACTCTGCTTCTTCCCTTTCTCACCCTTCTCAGGAACTTGAACACCAGGATTTTATGATCCCTATAGCTGGTGCTCCCATTAATTACCATAACCCCAGGCAGTTTTTCCTGATTTGTGAGCAGCCTATCCAGTAGTGCACCACCCTAATTCACCCCTCTAGCACTGGTGTTAAGAAGTTACCTTCCAGGATCCTCCTAGACAGCTTGCACCCTCCTGTGTTACCTTCACAGCAGAAGTTGGAAGCGAACATCCACTTTAAGATAGAGGTCCTGTGATTTAGGAGACTGGCTTTGGTTCCTGCTTTTGCTTCCATGCTCTTGATAAAACTTCCTTTGATGCTCTCCCAATTCTTTTACTTCTGCTGGCTTGTTCCTGTATTCTGTTGGGTAAATAGGAATAGTTTTTGCCTGAATATGATCTGGATGGGGTTGTAACTTAATACAAGTGGTTTGGCCTCAGATTGTTTAAGTTGCCTTGTCTGTAACTTAGCAGGGAGATTAACCATATTCTTAAGTTCAATTGTGTTCAGTTGGTAAATGTGGACGTGAGCTAATAGAACAGCAGTTCATTTGAGTTTCTGGCTGCCCTTGGTGTGGTAGGCAAAACCCCAGTAGATAAGCACTAGTTTGCAACAAATAAGAATATCACACCTGTAATTTTTTAGTGTCAAAATTTGGTATCTGTGCTTTATTTAAATAGCTTGACCATGATCTGAAGCATGCCCATGAACTGCGCCAGGCTGCTTTCAAGCTCTATGCTTCCCTGGGAGCAAATGATGAAGATATCCGAAAAAAGGTGAGCCAGTGAAAAACGCTAGTGATCCGGCAAAGGCATAGCTGAAAGTTTTTCATTGTGGTGTAAATAGGTTGAAATGAGAAGGCTGTATTTCTGTTACATTAATATAACTTTTGGATTGCACTTTCTTTGCGTGGGATTTTAACAAAAAATAATGTCTTGCCATAACAAGATATAAGAGTAATGTTTATTTATGTAAACATCTTCAGAGTGATGAACTACCTTCTCACAATAAATTGTCTTTCAACATCATGCAGTCCTTGCTACTCATACGGAATATTGTGGCATACAAGTAATTTATGAAACTTGTGTTCTGAGGGACAGAATAAACCTCTGTTGTCAGGTATCCTATTATAAAACAAATGTTTGTTTGTTTTTAAAAATAAAACTGGAAAGTCTAATCACATTGGGAAACAAAAGTCAAAATTTGTTCCACGATTCTGAAGTGACCAAGGGGGCTTGCACTATCATAACAGAGCAGTGGGCGTGAAGGAGAACAAACTCTTTCCGAACATCACAGGAAAGAGACTGGATAATTGGAGCGCTGGTATAGTTAAAAATTAATGTGTGGGAAGTCGAGGGAAATTAAACAATGAATGATTAAAAGCAGCATTTTTTTAAAATTAATCATGGAGTTACTACATGAAACATGGCAAGTACAGGAAGCAGGAGAATTTTCTCAGTTTATTTGCTGGTTAAAGGGGGGAAAACAGAAGGAAGAAAGGTATGGACAGGAAGGAGGCAGGAAAAATGTTGAAAACATAACTAGCAGGAAGATTTATCAGCGGGGACCCAATCAGGATCTCCAGAAGTCAAACCTATCAACTTCTCTTTTGTTGCAAAGATGAACTTAGTTACTAGTAAGGATCCTTATTTTTCATATCCAAGCATTGTTTTTAATAAGTGGTGGGTGTGTACTTGTCAAAGTTGATTTAATATACAAGTGCCATCTTTCATCTTGGTATTAACTCCTTTTTATCCTAGTCTTAAGTGCTTGTGCTGGCCATGTCTAAATATGGCAGATAGCACTTCAACATGTCTCTAGTCTGTAGTTTATATATATTGTGTGCACTCACACATGTTCTCTTTTGTTTTAATATGACATCAAGGGTAATTCATATTATATATATAAAATCCAAAACAACCTCTTCTTCCTTGATGATTAATAAAATAATTTTGAAAGCAGTAGTGGAGCATAGAATATAGATTATTTTTTGTCCTAAACGGTATTGCAGGTACACACTACTTCCCACTTCATCTGGGAAGAGAATGTGTCTTGCTGTTTTTAGCTAGTTCTTATATGCAATATTTAAAATCTTGCAGACAAAACCAAACTCATAAATGCTCCTATTATTCATATAACATTAATTCTTCTTTGCTCCAGATCATTGAGACTGAAAATATGATGGACCGTATTGTTAATGGCTTGTCTGAATCTGGTATCAAGGTGCGATTAGCTGCAGTCAGGTAGGAAGCTTTTCTGATTCATACAAATACTTTTGTCTTGTCAAAGTCTGATGCTGCACTTACTAGAATTTCTGCTCATTTTTCAAAAGCTAATCTGAAGTAATTTCTACTGTTGGAAAATTTATTGGGGGAGATTTATCCTGGACTAGTACAATATTTTCATTTTGCAATTTACAGTCTAATACTTACCAAAATCGAAGCTGAATCTTTGTGTAGAAGCAATGTATATATTACATTAGTGTATGGTATGTTTCACAATGAAGCTTTCTTTTCCATTACAGATGTTTGCACAGTTTGTCCCGTTCTGTACAGCAGCTCAGGACGAGTTTTCAGGATCATGCTGTATGGAAACCTTTAATGAAGGTAAGTAAAGAAAAGTCAAGTCTCAGCTACTGAAGTGTTCTGTGCCATTAACAGGATGTGGTATCTGTTCAATTTGCATGTCTTTCTGTAGAATCACAATAGAAATTACCTAGATGTGGCGACGCAAGTCGAGATGGGCTCAAAACCACTATATCTACGTGGCTGGATTCAGACAAAATGGCCAAAATGGCATTTATTATTTTTACATATTGCTCTATATATCTTAGATAGTACATGTGTCAGACCCTGATAGGCTTCCTGTCGTCGTCTTCTTGCTTGCTATTTGCTGTTGCTGTAGGTGCCTGTATGCTGCGATTCTAAGTTCCGTTTTTTCACATCCTGTTTACATTTGACATTTTTGTGGCTGTCTTAAAGGTACATGACTAAGTCTTTAAAGTCAACTAACTTGTCTGCAGACCCTTACAATTCCCCCTGTTTGTTTTTGAACAACTAGTACCAGGTTTGCTGTGCGCTGCAGGGCCCTTTGCAAACACGACAGCAAACAAGGCAATAACAAACAAACAATCCTGCCAATTGAGTGAATTGATGCCAAAACCCCCAACATTTTCTCGGATTTTGATAACGTGTTGCTGCAATGGGGCACCTAAATCCATGCAGCGCATGCCATCAAAATCCTCACAGCCATGTCCCTGAGTCAACAACAAAAAGTCAGTAGTTGCTCTGTTTTGTAAAACCGCATGATGTACTCGTGGCAAATCATCCGCTAACAATCCCAAAAGGCTAGAGGTTTGACTCTCATTCTAAACTACCTAACAAACAAGGTGATTTAACTCTTCTAATGCTTTCCCTGCTGCTGCTCCGGCTAAGAGAAGAGCTGCTGCAATACGTTCCCATCTGTTGCATAAATCAACTACATCATTACGTGCTTCATCTTAAAGCTATATTATGTTTAAGCACATTATGCTTATCAACATGTTCACGTGTTGATTTATGCGGATGCCATGGTCCCATCATGGCCTCCTGTTACATTAGCATCTACATAAAAACAACTATCGACATTCAAAGTGCCAACAATATCAATTTCTTGTGGTTAACATTATACAGAGGTAACAGATTATCACAAATATCAAGGCTTTCAGTAAGATCCTTCATTCCCCAGAGCCTTTACTGAAATCGTACGTTCAGCTTTTGCGCAATAATGTCTGTTAACACACATTTCGAGGAAGGGCACGCCAACCAGACGTGTGTGGAACGGTTGACTGCCTTGCACCACAGACACACCAAACCAGGATGGGTTCAGTTGCTGTGTTAAGGAGACCACACATCAGTTGTTGGGTTGACTGGCGGCAGCGGTGCTCCCATGATCCGGCACGCTAAGCTCAGGCTGCACACAGCAAGCAGGTATCCATCGCGGGCCTTCATCTGTAGAGACACAAGCATAACCTCTCCCCCCAAGTTAACAATTCATCGGTCCTGACCAATGCCCGGTACAAGGGTCTTTCATGCGCACCAAGACGCCTTTGTGCTTTGGCTGCTTGTCACCATTTGGCACAAAGTGCTGCAAAATGGGAGGCACCACATGGTCGACTGAGATTTTCAATAAGTTCAAAACATAGCATGCTTTCTCTGAACATGCCTCTGGGGTCATTCCCTTCATTCCCCCTTTTCGTTTTTCAAGTAGGTGTTTAAGAGTACCGTTCCTGTGTTCAAGGGGGAATGGGGAATACCAAATTTGTGGGAGATCCCCCACAGGGAAAGGAACTGCCTGACAGACTTGGAGCTATAGGCAGGTCCATTGTCTGTTTTGATTGCAGGGGGGATGCCAAGCACAGACAAAGCACGTTGCCGGTGCCGAATGATGTCACGACTGGTCTCACCTGTGTGGGCAGTAGCAATCATTGCAGCAGAATTTTTATTGTAACATGGACATATTTTTGTCTGCCAAACTTGTTGTAATGAGTTACAACTGTTTGGCAAAGTTGTAAAGCTTGAAGGCCTCTAGGATTAACTCCATAATTTGTCACAGAAGTAACGTTTTGACAGTCTGGATAGGCTGCAACAATACTGCGTGCAGCAGCCTGAGAGGGACCCTTTTGACCAAATTGATATACAAGGATCACCAGTTCTGATGATAGAATTGGTGGGCTAACACAGCCTGCTGGTGGGCATCAGGAACGGGTACTGACAGAGCCACAGAAACTAGAGCATCAACTCTAGCACTGCCTTCAATTCCAAAACCGGGTAGGGAAGTCTGGCTGTTAACATGCATAACATAAAATGGAGAATGGCATTTCTGAATTTCTTCCCAAACTAAAGTCAAAACTGTAAAAAGCTTGGGATTGTTGACATGGCCAAGGACAGCCATCTCTAACTTGGGAAGGAGGGCTGCCACACAGGCTGAATCAGTAACAAGATTAAGAGGGCCTGGGAAGTAATGAAATGCCAAGGCCGCAGCCCTTGGATCCCCTACGACTTGCGGGGATCCTTCCTGATACGCAATTTGGGAATGCCATTGCCCATTCTGTTTCCAAGTGACTGCAGCTTTTCCAGTTTTTCCAGACCCGTCTGTAAACACTGTGTCACCTTTGACTGGTCGTCTCTGACTTAGTTGCCGTGGCTGCAAAGTGAGATCTACAGTCATTTTCAAAAGTGGATGATGGTACTGAACTTGCCCTTGAAAATTGGCAAGAGCCACTTGAAGGGCAGTAGAGTTTGACAGAGCCTATTCAAAATAGAATTGTTGTACAGGGATAATCACAGCTGATGGATCAACTCTACTCAACTCTGAACATCATTTTTGGATTTTTATGATCAAATTGGCAACACATTCGTACCATCCAACAACAGTTTTCTTAGACTGCAAAGGCAAAACCAACCGTTCAGGCACATGCAGTGGATCTTCCCCAGCTTGGTTCCACTGGACCAACGTAGTATAAGGAGAGGATCGTTCCATTAAAATAAAACCACTTAAAGGAAGTGTGGTATCTACACGCCACACATGTCGTGCAGAGATCGACTGTTCAACTTCTTTCACAAGTGCCAAGGCTGCAGCCGTTAAATGCCTTGGGCCTGAAAGATCTGTGTCTCCTTTTTAAAGTTGCAAAGGTAGTTGCATTTGTTCATAGTAAGGCCTAAAAAAGGCCATAGCTAATTCAGCATTCATGCAAGCTTTTGGACATCATTCAAGGTCTTTACATCCAGTTTCAATTGGATAGGCTGTGGAGAGACAGTTCTCTTCAGCACATTCATGCCCAGATATTTCCAGGGCTCTTGTCTCTGAAATTTTTCAGGAGCTACAATCAATCCAAATTCTGCTAAACGTATGTCTGGCATCCTTCTCACCTGTCTCCAGCAGCTCTTTTGGATGGTGCTGCTAGCAAAGTGTCATCCATGTCATGATAACAGTAAACATCTCTGTATTTGTCTCTGGCTGAGCTCAGGGCTTGGGCTACAAACCACTGAGAAACGGTTGGCGAGTTTCTCACGCCTTGAGGCACTGCAGTCCCGTGGTACCTTTTTGTGGGCTCAGAGTTATTTCTAGTTGGTACTGTAAAGGAAAAGGTAAAAACCCAATCTTCCAGATCAATAAAATGTCCCACTCCATTGGTATCATGGTGGCAGATGGAAATCCCGGCTGCAAGGCCCCCGTAGGGGCCATCACTGCATTGGCTTTACACAGGTCATGCAACAATCGCCCTTTACTTCTTTTTTATCACAAATACAGGGGTGTTCCATGGGCTATGTGATTCTTCGATGTGGCCTGTGTCTAATTGTTCCTTAAGTAATTCATGCAGGGCACACAGCCTTTCCTGGGGCAGGGGCCACTGACCTACCCATACCGGTGTGTCAGTTAACCAAGCAGACCCCAAGGGTAGGGGGCTTCACTGCTGCAGTACAGTGGCCCCAGTTAAAAATCGGTGGTTAAAACCCAACTCCCCATTGTCCTAAACAATCTCAGCCCCACAAAGCCAGTGGCGCGGTGGACGTTGGCAGTCTGTCCTTCTTGTGTTTTGATCTGTGCAGGTTTCACAGACAAGCAGCTAGTAGTCATGCCCCCCAGACCTACGCCTCCCGCTACGTTATTTACCAGGGGCCATGGAGGTGGCCGGTCCTTGCTTGATACAACAGTTGTGTCTGCTCCGGTATCCAGAAGGCCACTCAACTTCCCTTGTGCAGGAGTGCCTCCCGATAATGCCAGAGTGCAGGTCAGGTTGAGTCCTTGTGGAGATAGTCCTTGTGTCCAACACACTGGAGGTATTCCTGTGGAGCCGAATCCTTCATCACCCCGCCATGCGGGCTCTGTTCAGGGAACAACTCACAAAAGGCACAAGTTGAGCAAGGTGTCTATTTTTTGGGATTGTAGCAGGAGGCACAGGTGTAGAAACCAAGGCACATACTTCACCTGTAGATTCTACATCAGTAACATCAATGTGGACTTGGATGTTTTGTGGCCGGTTGGTGTGGCGGCGTGCGCCTCCTCGCGCTCTTGTGAGCTTTTCCCTGGCCTGCTAGGCGGAATCCTTCTTTATCGAAATCAGAATGACATTGCTTTGCAAAATGACCTTTCTACAGCAGAAACAAGTAATTTCTGCCGGGGACAGTCTGGGTTGTGCCACGCATTGTTTTTTGGAGGGGCAGTCCCGTTTACAGTGTCCTGACTTACCGCAAGAGTAACGTTGCATTTCCGCAGCAGCCATTACTGCTAGCTTGTGTTCCAAGGTACCTACCTTGGCACGGGCTGATCGCATAGTTTCTAAACTGGGTTCTCCTGGCAATCCTTCTATTACTTTTTGACAATCAGCATTGGCATTATCTTTGGCTAATTGCCTTACTAGCATGGCACGCCAGTGAGGGTCAAACACTTGAGAGGCAACAGCATGTTGCAACTTTTCCACAAGCGGCAAAAATGGTTCTTTGGGGCCTTGCTTAATTGTTGTATAACTCTTTTTTTGGCTCCGCTAGTTGCGCGGTTTTCGTTATTGCTTGCATGCCTATATTTTTTATTTGATCTAATACTGGGGTGGGCCACCGAGCCCGCTGCCGAGGGCTGGCAATACTGCCCGGTGCCCGTCAGCGCGTCAGGCCCTGGGCCAGCCCGGGCATCGGCTCGCGGAAGGTTTCTGTTGTGCAGCGCCTGCTGTTCCGCGGCTGCCCGCCAGGTGGCGTGGAAGACCGCCAGTTGCGCAGGGTGGCGCATGATCCGCGCCAGCTGGGAAATACCGAAAGGGGACAAAGTGTGCGTGGTGAGCAAGCGCAACAATTGCATTAGAGCCGGCGAATTCACCCCGTGCTGAGAAACAGTTTTATGCAAGTCCTGCACTATTTTCGAAGCAAACGGTACATGAACGTTAAGGTTACCAGCAGCCATATCTCCTGTTATAACAGGGTACGGGATGCAGCGCAGTGGTGGAAGGAGTAGGAACATCAAGGAGTGGTCTGCCTATCTGTTCTACTAAATCTCAGTTTCCCTCTTTTAGTGCCTCATCTTTTACAGCCTGCCAAAATTGCCGAGGGTCGTGTGGCATTACCGTAATGCTGGATACTGGATTTATACCACCTCCACATTCCTCACTGCCTCTGACTGATAACCTTGTCGTAGCTGGACACGATTCCGGATTTTTGGCATTTCCATCGTGCGGGGGCAGGGGAGGAACAGAGGGGGCAGGCAGGAGGGGAGAAGAAGCAGAGGGAGGAGGAAATGTTGGCCGGCACAAATGTCAGCGGAACTCAGGGGGGCTGGGATCGGTCCGCCAAGGTTTCTGCTTGTTGTCCTTGTCCTCAGAACTGCTACCAAACTTAGGTTGATGCTGTTGAACAGATTTAGGGGCTTCAGGATATTAAGGAGTGGTGCCTGGTAAGGGGCATGGACTCTCCCCCTCCCCCCCCCCCCCCCACCTCACCCTCTTGTCTGTTGTTTGAAGGGGGATCCAGGGGAGGTTTGGGTGATACGCCCCTGCTCACGTCTTGCCGACTTTTCAAGCCCCGGCTCGTGTCTTGCCGACTTTTCAAGCCTTCCACAGCATCTCTAAGCAGTCCCCATGTAGACAAAAGCCCCAACACCTCCTTGTCCCCTTTCGCCACAGCTTCTAACAGTGTTGATCCTAAATTCTCCAGGTCGACACACTAAGAGCAGTCACAGTGGACGCTTCTGCTCTGTGTCTCTTGGCCCACAATAACATAGGTCTTAACTGCAGCCCATGTAAAGTAGTTCCACGCTTCTGTAACACTAACTTCCAAATTGACAGCACCATGGTATCTTCCTTAGATAAATTAGACCCCATGTTGTCCCTGGTGGCTCACCTTACTGGTGTCACGTTCTCCCGGCATCTAGCAGCTGCCCGCTGTGCTACTCCTCTTCACCAGGCTCTGTCTCCCCAGTAACCCACTGGTCACAGTCTCAGGATCTGCCCTGATGCAAGTTGAGACTGACTCAAAACCACTATATCTACGGGGCTGGATTCAGACAAAATGGCCAAAATGGCGTTTATGATTTTTACGTATTGCTTATATATCTTAGATAGTACATGTGTCAGACCCTGATAGGCTTCCTGTCATCGTCTTCTTGCTTGCTATTTGCTGTTGCTGTAGGTGCCCGTATGCTGCGATTCTAAGTTCCAGTTTTTTCACATCCTGTTTACATACCTGACATGTTTGTGGCTGTCTTAAAGCTACACGACTAAGTCTTTAAAGTCATTTAACTTGCCTGCAGACCTACACCTAGAAGTCAAAACTCCATTACCTTCTCTTAAGAGAGTTGTAAATCAACAAAAGCAAAGAGGACTGTGATCCATGATTGATTTTTTTGTTGTTGTTGTTGGTTTTTGATTCCTTGTTCTTTGTTGTGATCAGTGAGTGAGGCTCAGTTATCCCTGATGTTTATGTAGGGTACTAGGTGGGCTCTATCTCCTTTCATTCCAGGCTCAGACTAGATGGCACAGTTCAGACTTCGTCTGTACCCCTGCGTGAGAATTTAGATCTGCGTTTTCTCCTGTAATTCTGTACCCTCTAGATCTCATTGCAGATTCTAAAATTGAAGCCAAAGCGCTCAGCAAGACCTATAAAAAGATATATTTTAATATAATGCAATTACCTGCAAGATTAAATGAGATCAAAGTGTGTAAGGTATATATCATCTCTCATTCTGTAATGTGACTGTCACAGAGTGCAGGTAAACCAGTTTCTTAGTTTCAACATCTTTTAGACCTTGAAAATGGGGAACAGACAAAGTCTGCTAGCAAGAAGCCGGAAAGCTTGGGCTGTATTGACACCCATGAGAATCACCTGAAGTGAGCTTGACTTGTTCAGAAGTAAAATGGCCAGACCAGAGAAAGTGGTGTTGCAAGTCGTGAACTGATGAGCCTGATAACGAGGCAGTTATAAGCTGACGGTACAAAGCTTCGCTCAAGAGCCTGGAAGGAAGGAGAGGATCCTTCAGTTATTTCTAGTGGTATGTCAATGTGGCGTATGATGCACAGACTCTGGGACTGGATCGAAGGCACAAAGACAGTTTATTAAAATCAAACAAGCCTTTTATACCTTTGCAGGAGGCTGACATGTCAGTCTGTAACAATGCTCAGTAATTTTCCACTCTTAGCGCTTTTTTCTATTGCAGACACAGCAGCTTAGCAACTCCCTTTATCTACAAGGCCACAAGCACTGCAGACTACTCCGTATCTTAAAGTTTCTCTTCTTGCTCCCATGGCTTCCTTCCAACAAGCATAACTGTGCCTCTCTCCCAAGGTCGGTTTTCGCTCACTGACAGCGCCGAGCTAGCTCGAGACATAGCCACATTTCAATACAGGAAAGATGCCTGTTGGGCGTACTACTCAGTGACGTTTTATTCAGGCCTGACTTTCTTTGTTCTGCTTATGTTCTAATTCTCAAAGTTGCAGACTTAAGAAAATTTTACTCACTGGTTATACTATGCTCTCTGGCCATCTTCTTGGCCACAGGCCAAGAAACTTTCTCAGCCTTTTATGTTGCTTGCATGAATTAGAAGCCCTAAAGTATGGGTCTACTTTTTTCTACAGTTTCATGATAGAAATGATGGGGAAATTATTTTCTGACAGTATACAGAATACACTTACTACAAGTTAAGCATTCATCCTTAGATGGGGTGTGTGAGTTGTGATACTAATCCATGGATGTCTAATTCATTAGTCTTATTGGGAGTTCAAGGGAGATTTGATCGTGCAAGTTTTGTGCAATTGCTACTGCGTAATAATCCCGTGATTCAGGACTCATGATCATCACCTGAAGGGGCTTGGAGGGAATGGTTTGAATACTTTAAGAGTTTGCGAAAGGCCAAGTATGAAAACATCAAACCTTTGTAAATGTAAAACAAACCCAACAGGACTGATTGAAGAAGCACAACTAGCATAAAAGGAGAGCCATGTGAAAAAACCGAATGTAGATGTCAGACTTCTATGTGAATGCAGCTGCTGGCAGTTGTTAATTTTGATTTGTGTTAAATAAGCTGAAGTCAGAAACTTGTCTGTTCATTCCAAAATGTGAAGAATTATTCTTAATAGAAAAATAAAAGTAATGTTAAAATAATTTTCAGTCTAGATTAATAACAACTACGCAAGTCCATTCTCTCTTCCCTAGCATGTATAGCTGTGTGAGCCATGGAAGAACAGTGTTTAAAACTATAGGACTTATGTATATGTATTTTAATGCAAGCTGCTGTAAATGCAGTAGTTGTTAATGTTTGTGGTTTGCTCACTGCTCTGAAACAAAAGGTGGTACAGAATGGTCCCTCCGTTCCCCCTTTCTTTGCTGGAGGAGCAGTTGTATCCTCCATGCCTGTTTCCTCACTGAGTTTTCTCAGGACATGCAGGGGGATGCTTTGTTTGACAATGGCGTATGTTGGTTCTGCTGGAGATCGAGGCACAGATAAGAGTGTAACTTGTTCCAGGCTACTTGCTTTTCACAAAGGATTGTCATGGGGATATTTGACGTGTTGTGCTTTGCACAAGGTACAGAAATGTTGAGGAGGCTCCTCCTGGAGCTTCCTCCGCTTTTCTGTAAGCTGTGATACAGAAGTGCGCTGCAGGACACAGCCTGCTCTCTGTTGAGAGAATGGCTGCAGAGCCAAATTACAACTGCCAGCACACGTGTGCTTTGCATTGCAGGGATCTGTTCCGACTGATTTCTTCTAAATTGGGCCTGAAAGCTCTTAAATGTAGCTTCTGTGAAGGAACTTTGTGTTGCTCCAGCTTGTCATGTATGTGTATCATCACAGCAACTTGAATCAGCACTGTCTGGGTATGCACTGCTAGCATCAAAGCATCTCCTAAAGTATGGAATATTGATGTACAGCATAATTACAGGTCTTCCATTTCAAACTGATCCCTTATCCTACTAGTAAACAGAGATTCCTCACTCTCCCCTTTGTGACTGCAGGTTTTACAGAATGCTCCAAATGAAATTCTCGTTGTAGCATCTTCCACGCTATGCAATCTTCTTCTGGAATTCTCTCCAAGCAAGGAGGTCAGTATTTATCCAGAAATGAAAAAGAGTTAATAGACAAAAGTTACATTATACAATGGATAAGTAAGCATAAAGGTGTCTTAATTGGTAGCCACTATTTGTGAAGTGTTCTAGAGCTGCAGTGTTAGGCAGGCTGTATCACTAATAGTTTGTGAATAGAAAAACCTCAAATCATCTGTTTACAGTGCTGTTACAGTTAAATATGGTTGAACGGTTAAATGTAGTCTCTAAAGAAAAGAATCAGATGCAAAATTTTGGAGGTTTTTTATTTGTGGAATACTTACCTAAAAATTGATATGGAAGAAGAAAACAAACTGATAATTGGAAATATGATCCATTGTCTTAGAGACTTACTGCTGTAATCTTGAAAAATGGTGGCATGGCAGAGTTGTGGTTTTTATTGTTCTTGAATGAACGATACAGGATATCTGTTCTTGATTTCTGCAATGTCTGTATTTCATACAGATCATACATACATAACAGCACTTCATAGCAATGGAAAATTCCCCAAGTCTTAAATATTTCTTAATTACAGAAAACATTTGCAAGGTTGTATATGTGGGCTCCTGTGGCGCACTTCAGATTACCTTGGTTTGATCCATTGATCTTGGTGGTTTTAGTCAGGTCTGTGAGACCAAATATTAACTGAAGTAACACAAGCACAGTTCACTGGCCTGTGGGCTTCCCTGTTCATACGACATATCCCAGTCAGTGTAGTGTTTCCACTTCACATTCGATTGAAATACTGCATTTTCTGTCGGGACATGTGGTTCATGTAAAAAACATCATTGCTAAAACAAAATATGCAAAACAGAGGCATATTTGGAAACAATAGATTTGAAAGCATCTATAAACCACCTGATCTTTATTTGATATATCACCTTTTTTTCCCTATATAGTATTTTGAAAATTGTATGTACACTACCACTTGCTTCAGAAAATAAACAAAGCTGAAGCAGATCTGTATTTTACCCTGTAAAAGAGCTGAGTCAAAACCAGTTTTGCAATGTCTCCCCTCTGCTGTGGCTGTGGAGAAGTTCCTAGGAGCCAGCCAGCTATCTGATCCGTTGCAAACTCACTGGCATTGCAGGGCACAAGTGCTTGGGACCAGGTGAACTTTGGCATAAACTGCTGCTGCCTGCAGGGCTCTGTTACAGTCCTGCTGCTATTCCCTGAGATGAGCCTGTTCCTACAAAGTGCTGTCTTTTCCACACATTCCTGTTTTCTGATTAATTCAGCTCTTAACTGGGTTAAAAACCACACAACTTCTCCAAAACTCAGGTAAAAAACTTCACTGCTTTTGAAGCAGTAACTTCTGGAAGAAAGGAACACCTTAAATACTAGAGTGGAATAAGCCATCAGATGAATCCTTTTAGCACGTGAGCTGTTCAGGTCTTAGGTAAAACTAGTACTTCAAATTTGGTTCAGGTTGAAAGCAGTTAGTCCAAACTTAACTCTCATTACATTAGTCAGCTGGAAAGAAAAGGTGCGTGATATTTATCCTGTCATTTAAAGATGTGATGCTGCAAGGTTTTGCATTTCAATCTGATCATCAAGAAGAGTCTCCGGTTTTCTTCATTATGCTAAAGTTTTTCTGTTGGATTTTGGTTTGATCTGATTAGTAAATGCAAAGATTAAATGTCAACAAAGATAATCAAGCAGCTTTCATTGTCCGTAACCTCTTTTAAACAGTTGCATGCATCCTGCTTGATACCCAAAAAGATGTGATTGCTCAAGGAAGACTGTTTTTGCAGAGCAGTCCCATGCTGAAGGTTGTTGTGGAAAACCTGTTTGCTTGTGTGAGTGTGGCAGATGTGCGTGTAGTATTACAGCAGTAGGGGTGTGTGTGTGTATATATATATATACACACACACACGTGTATGGCCGTGTGTATACATGTACACATGCACACGAGAATAAAGGCATCTTGATCTGAATTTTTCCTTGAAAACCTCCCTTTTAATGCTCATGAATATAAGGTGTGGCTTGGCCAGTTCATGTGAGTGGACTAGACATGTTGTATACTCAAGAATAAGATAATAAGCAAGCCTTTTTTGTATTGTATTTACGTTTTTGTATATGTGTAATTAGTCTAAGTAGTGTTTTAAAGACATTTTCCTCCCCCCCCTCTTCATTTCAGCCCATTTTAGAATCAGGAGCCATAGAACTTCTATGTAGTTTAACACAGAGTGAAAATCTTGCCTTGCGAGTGAACGGCATTTGGGCTTTAATGGTAAGCAGAACACACGGATGAAATACTGCTCGTGATTTTGCTTCTTAAGAAGTTTGTGAATGTAACTTAAAGAACTCATCAGTTGTTATTAAAAATAACATCACTGAAATCCGGCTTGTCTTTCCCACCTAAGTACAGAAGGAAAACAGTATCAGCCTGGAACACTTCATTAGTTAGTCCATAAAATAAAATAAAGACTTCAATTCTGATACCAGTTTGGTTGCCAGGATCATTCAGGGAAACAGTTAAGTAGTGTTAGTAGCATTCCAGGAGACAAATAAAAGCAGGTAATAACGAGGTCAGCCATGAGACTGTGTGGGAATTTAATTCACTGTATAGCAGTTCATAAAAATTATGACCTTTGCAAGATTATTTAGGAAGGGACATATGTTTGCAGGTAATAGTCTACTAGAAAAGTGAAAGCCCAAGTTCAATGTAGAAATTCAAGCAAAAAATATCTGTCTCTTTCAGAACGTGGCATTTCAAGCAGAACAGAAGATCAAATCAGATATCTTACGAGGTCTGAGTACAGAGCAGTTATTCCAGTTGCTTTCTGATTCTGATGTAAATGTTCTGATGAAAACTTTGGGACTGCTCAGGAATCTTCTGTCTACTCGCCCAGTAAGTAGAGCTGCAAACACACCTTCTTCTGAAAGCCGATCAAACATGGAAACAATACAATACCTTTTTGTAAGACAGGTTATTTTTCTTTTTAAGATTAATGTTCCACATATTGCTATGACTGAGGCCTTTGGATTTATCCAAGTAGCTGTAACCAAATGTACAAATCTGCCTAAGAAAGCATTTGAAAGAGTTATCTATGTCCACTGTAACTTTGTAATTATGATCAAATATAGAGCTAGACAGTTACATTTAATGTTCAATTCCATTGCATTTAGCTTTCAGCAAAATTATTTTCCTAACAGTCTTTCTGTGAAACTTGTCCAGAACAACAATAAGAGCGTTGCACTGTTGAGTCAATGTGTGGAGCAGTGCTTAGCTTAAGGATACCTGTGTTTCTTCTTTCTTGACACCTGAAATATTTCTGTTCTTACCCAACTATATAGATAGTACTGGCTTTTTGAATTTGACTGTGGGACTGTGCACTTACAAAATGCATACATTCATTTTACACACTGAAATAAAATGGTTTGAAAATGTAAGCCCATGAATTGTTTTTGACAGGGAGAAAGAGATATTGGTGGAGGAAAAGAAAGGGGTAATCCCCTGTGAAGAACAGAGGGAAAACATGCAGCAAACATTTGGCAAGCCAACATTTTTGTGGGGGAAAAAACCCACGAAGCCTCTACTGTGCATTTGTCACGTATTGTGTTTCTACCATAAAAAGGTCACTGCAAAAAATCTTCTGATATTTGTACTCGTTGAGTCTCAATAAGCTTCATAGAAAATTAGCTCTGTCTTAATGTGAAAAGATATTTAATAAACACTCATTCATTAAATTCACCCTGAGCTCTTGACAGCAGAGTCTCATTATCACTTAAGGTGTTCTTAATCTGAAACTACATACCAGCTTCACCTACTTTCTGTAGTATGTTTTAGAGCCAGGACCAGCCATTCCCATTCTCTGTCCAAAACTCACTCCAGAAAAACTCATCCAGCAGCTTTCGAATGAGGTCTCGTTATTAGCAATTTTAAGAAGTCCTACAAGAATCTCTAACATCTTAAAAAACTGTAGTGTGCCATGTGGTGGTAATCTCTGGTGGCTGTTTGCAGTCACTCTTCGAGTTTTGCTATCGGTTAATCCAGTAGATCGAGTTTCATCTTTTTCTGTTACGCCTAATGATCATTTTTATTTTAGTGTAGGTGTTTATCATCTGTGATCAAGTGACCTTTTACCTGTAAGTCTTTTAACTTGAGACAGTTTTCCTAAACAATAAGTAACGTATATGGCTAATTTCTCTGAACCCTCTCAGACTTTTGAAATGTGGATAATCGGACCTGGTCACAGTGTTCCAGTAAGAGTAGCAAATACCGGATAAGAAACCTCAGTTTCCTTACCCCTCTCTGATAGCTCCCTGTTACCAGAAGTGGTTCTTTCTAACTGCAGCGTCATGCTTAGAGCTTGGGTCCAGCAGGATTCAGTCTTCAGACTGGCCTCCGTGCAACTGGGAAACCAGTGTCTTTTCTACAGGTTACAGTGAAATCAGAACCAAGGCCCATATCTCTCAAACAAGACCAAACTTCAAATGAAGAGGAATATTATGAAGTGTTTATGCTGTGATAAGTTCTTGCTTTTGGGAGACCTTGCTAGGAGCTAGGGTCTTTGTGCGATGTTGCTACTCTTTACTTAGAGTAATTCAAGTAGGAATGCCCCTTCTTTGTCTGGAAAGTTATGTTGATTGTATTTCATTATTGCTTTGGCAGCACATAGACCACATAATGAGTACTCACGGGAAGCAAATCATGCAAGCAGTGACCCTCATTCTGGAAGGGGAGCACAATATAGAAGTCAAAGAGCAGGTACTCTTTGTTTGTTTCATGTTGTCTTGGCAGAATGAAATTTAAGGAACAGCTAAGAATGTTTACTCTTATCAGCTTGTCTTTTTTGTTTGGGGTTACGATGAGCTGTGAATATGTTCCTGAGATCTGTCAGCTTAACTTTAGTACCTACAGGAGTGCTGTTCTTTCTAATGGATTATTGTAAATGTATTTGAATTGTATTCAGAGTGGTTTTTTAAATGTCGGTTTGCTAAAGAGGAGAGCACTGTATGGGAGAGCAGAAGAACTGAACCTAAGGCAGTTGCATGGCAGAAAGGGGACAGAAGGAACAAGGCAAGAGAAAGAAGCCAGTATTTCACGCTGGGGAAAGCATCATGGTTATTTGCTCCTGTAGCAGCCATTGGAGCAGTCAGTGATGAAGAACACAGTCATCAGCCGCCTTGTGGCAGTAATGCGTGTTCTGCTGGGCGGTGCAGGAACTCAGCTGTTCTTGGGTGCCTACAGGAGCCAGCAGCAATTAGAGGAGGAGAGATACTAGCAGAGAAATGAGTCGGCTGGTTTAGCCCAGGAAAAAGCGGGAAGGAACATGCCCTGACAAATTAAAACTTAAGCAGTATACAAGAGAAGAGGGAGAAGGGAAGAGGAGGTGGCCTGTATGGAAAACATCCCTGGCTTGGTGGCAGCTTAAGGGAGTCTGTGTACAGGGATACCTGTTGCAGGGATGCTAAGGCAAAAGTAAGAGGAAAGAAGCAGAGGCAGAAGAAGAGAGCAGAAGAAAAAGAGGCAGAATTTGGCTGATTAATTATTGTGACAGATAAGACAATCAGATGGAGAACCATGTTTCTTCTGCATATAGGGCATGTGGTGATGAAGAATGGGGCAGCAAGAAGCTGTGGGAGAGTCTAGAGAGTTGCTTTGGCTTAGGATGGATATTAGTAGCAAAGAGCGTGGCAAACGAGTACAGAAGTAAAGCTAAATCCAGACTGGTCTAAATCTCTGCTCAATGAAGAATGGGCTGAAGAAAACAGGCCTTTTATGGCTATTTAAGTGCAAAATTAGAAAAAAAAAACCAACAACCAAATGATTCTTAATAGATAACAAGTTTAGTGATACCATGGTTCTGAAACAGCTGAGGGTTAATGAGTTGCGTCTTTCTGAATAATTCTTCCTGATAAAGCTCTAGTGACAGGAATGGCCTTCATTGCAAGGTTCTTTACGTTGCCAAGCCTCTCAGAATTATTTTGGAGGAGAATCAGTTCTGAGAAGTGCTCTTGGAAAGGGCTAGTAGATTAGGGTGGGATACAGCCTTCAGGGTTTGGGGCTTTTATACACGGAGCGGTTTTTTTTGTCCCTGTGGTGTGATCAGCAGCTTGCTTTTATTTCAGTCAAGTCATACATCCAGCACTGCCTATCTGCACGCAAGAACACATACTTCTAGCAGGACAGTACTTAACCTCTGTCACTGACAGGGCTCATCAGTATGTAATTAATTGCTTGGAAGTAACAAATCTCTGCAACTGCTGATGTGAATGTGGTGCAGCTTAGACACGGGCATCATACAGGTGCTGGCCATTCTCCAGTGTCCTCCTGTAGTCATCCCTGCACGCCCAGAAGAGATGGTTAAGTTCTTCCACAGCTCTTTGGGAAGAAATTTGTAGAGCATCTCCCAGTGCCTCCTGAGAACCAGGAAAGCTGCCTGTGCAAGTCTTAATGTCATGTGTATGTAGTGCAACATGAGCCTAGATGCTTCAAGGTTATTCTGTAGGATGGATTCTCTAATTGGCAAGAAATAACTAGATGCCTTAGTAGTTTGAGTTATCTCTGCAGGGGTGAGACTTGTGGAAAAGAAGTTATTACTGTGCTAGATCAGCAGATAGGCCTCTCTTTTTTCCTTTTCCTGGCCTGAAGAACCAGATGGATATGTTTGGTTTTAGTTTTTTCCCTAGCCACTGATACAGAATAGACTGCTTTATTTTCCAGTGTATTTAATCTTTTCTATATGCTGCATGTTTCTATGAGACACTTAAAATTTTACTCATTGAAATGAATTAACGAATGTTGCTTTTTACTTTAAAAAGGCAATGTCTGCTTTTTGCCAGGGCTGTTCATCCGCAGCTGTTAACTCTTTGGCATTGGCCCCAGATGTAAGCAAGCTGGAAACTCTGGATTAGAGATAATAAAGCTAATTAAATAAATTGGTTTTTACAAGTTCAGAGCTGTCAGAGAAACTGTATGAGTGTGCATGTGATCTGTTGCCAAATAACTTAACAGTTTTTCCTCTCTTTCAGACATTATGTATACTTGCCAATATAGCAGATGGGACGACGGCAAAAGAACTGATTATGACCAATGATGATATCCTACAGAAAATCAAATATTACATGGTATGGGGAATTTGTCTTAAATGTTTTTTATGTTGCTCTTCTGCAGGAATGAAAGAGAGTACTTTAGCATTTTGTTGTGTAAATTCTTCAGTATCATGCACTTAACTTTCATATACCCAGTTGTGTTCAAGAAATCACGTAGTACAGTTCTGTATGGCAGGGGTGTACTGAAGATCTGATTAAAAGGAAAATCCAGTGGTTGCTTCCCATAAGAATGTTACAGTGACGTAAGCAGTACCTGTAAAAACTCTACATGGAAAACATCTCATGATCTTGGAAAAGGGATATCTTGTAGACCTCAATAAGTATTTGGAAGGAAGTGACTGAATGCTACTCAAGTGCCTTATGTTATGGCACTAACTTTGAGAGAAGTTGTAGATAAGAATTAGTCTCAACTCTCCCACCATGTTTGTTACAGGATGAATGCCAAAATGTAAGTGAGAATTTCTTAATTTCTTCATCTAAACTTGAGTACTGTTTTTCTATATTTAGAGTCATTCAAATGCGAAACTTCAGCTTGCTGCCATGTTCTGTGTATCTAATCTCATATGGAATGAAGAAGAAGGTAAGAAAGCCTCATTATTAAGGCATATACAAGTTACTATCCTGACCAAAAGGCTAGTGTTGCATAGGAATCGGTATTTGCAGTACACAGCACAGCGGGATCCAAAACGTAAAGGGAGACATCGTTATAGGCGTAATATGGAATAAGTGAGAGTGGTCAGGAGGACACTGAGGAAAGTGTAGAGAGCTGTTCTGGGGCAGGAAGGGGAGACACAAGAAGAGAGTGTCAGTACATAGTTGATGATAGTCATACAGTAGGAGATTTCCACCTGTAGCATTTCTGTAAAATCTGAAAACCATTGGAGAGAAAGAGAATCCTAGTAAGGGAGCTTCCAGCTTCCGAGCCTTAAGGAGGTTGTGGAAGTTCATTGTTGGAGGGAACAGGTTCACTGGAGAGGATAAATGGATTAGAAAGGGGATTTGTTGCAAAGAATTTTCCCCAGCATGGATGGCTTGAATGGGTTGGTCGGTGAGTCTTTGAAATCAGTCAAAGGACTTCTGGGTGGAACTGGAAGGAATGGGGAAGGTATTCGATAAGAAGAGTCATGGCCTGGAACAATGGAAAGCAACCAGGAGGGAGCTGCAGGATGCTGCTGCACAGAGAAATACGTGTGTTTGTGTTGAGCGTGGAGAGGGCAGCTGGAGGCAGCAGTGTGGAGCTGGAAGAAATGGCAAGGGAAGGAGTGGTGGGAGGTGATGCACTTTGAGGAGCGGTGGGGCTGGGAGGAGGACTTTCTTGGATGATTTACAGACGCTCAAGTTGACCATGCTGCTCTTCAGCAAAGAAATCAGTGTGTCTACTTTGTTTTTGATTTTTCCCTACTGTGTAACTTACTCCATATCTCTTGGATCACAGAACTTCATTCAGTGTGTGGCACTTGGCTGCGCTCCTGGTGGCTTTCTGCTCGTTAGACTGGCATTATACAGTGCTACAAGTCAGACTCAGAAACACAGCTCCCATTAAATGTTCTCTGCATCCAAATCAGAGAGATGAGAATAAACCAGGTGAAGTCAAGCTTTTTCAGGATAAAATGTGTTCAGATTTTTTGCCTTCAGAATTTTCTTTTCTTTAAACATACACATATGGAGTACTAAAAAAGAAACTCTATTTCCCTTGGGAAGCAGCCACAGCTGAGGGAGTTTTTCTGTTGCTGAGTTTGAGCTGAACTGTGTTCCGTACCCCTCCTTTAAGCTGGTTTCTGCTACCACTCCTTTCTTCTGCAGACTTTTATTTTTGGTGGTATTCTCAACAATGTGACTTACTGTTGTAGGTTCACAAGAACGCCAAGATAAACTACGAGACATGGGAATAGTAGATATTCTACATAAATTGAGTCAGTCATCGGATCCAAATCTGTGTGACAAGTGAGTATAAACAAAAATCCAAAAAAGAAGACTAGAGGGAAATCTTTTTTTTTATTAAAGAAGTGTCTTATTTTTGAAATCTTTTGATGATAGAAAATTTCCACAGAAAATGGCTATCATTGCAGTGCATTTCATGGTGTATAAAGAAATTGTGATGAATGCTTATTGAAAGAACAGGTTTTGAATTGATCTGGAGTTTAATGAATTTTAATGAAGTTCTCAATAGTATAGAAAAACTACACTTAAAATCTTGTAAACCAGTGGAGGATCCTCTCTGAAATCTCACTGATACGCAAATATTTGTGTAAACTTTGGACTACTAACAAAGTTCCAGAGGACTGGAATAATGGTACACCATCTCGTAACACTATGAATTTAAAAGGTAATACAGGATCACCACTGTTGTTAATCTCAGTTACATTATTTTAAACTAATCAAGTTCAACAGTAACTGCTAACATATCTGTTCTGTTACTCATTAATTACAGTGTCCACACAGATAGTCTAGCTTCTTCACAAAGACATAGAACCAAAATAGCTAATGACAGTTTCTGTTTTTTTATGTTCTCTCTGCAATTATCCCCACCTACAGTTAGTAACAGCCCGCATTTCTTTCATGAACTAAAGGAGTTGATCTGATTTTTGGAAGAGGTCATACACAGACAACACCACTCAGAACTGTGCATTGTTTTAAAATGCATTAAATTTGGGGTTCTTGTTTTTACGGAAGGTATTCCAGTGTTCTTAGACATCTTTGTAGTAAAGTTAGGACTTCTCTGTTTAAAATCAATGTCAGAATATCAGTATTGAAGGTGCTAATCAGGAACATACAGATACCAGTAAGCAGGCTCACAGAAAATTACAGAAAAGCTAAATAGGGTTTTCAAACAGTGAGAAATATGAGTAAAACTTACACCAGTAAAAATACTTTCTGCTAAATGGGCCTTGCCTGTCAACACTTAAGCCTTGGTTTTAAGAGACTGATTTAAGGGAGCTGATTGCGCTTAGCACTGTTGCAAGTCTCTGTCCCTCCTGTTTCTTCTGGCTGCCCGCTCCCACTGTTACCATATCCCAGCTCTGCCTCATCAGCCCCCTTGAGGAGCTGGTATAGCTTGTGAACACAGCAGGAAACTCGGAAGAAAAAATTAAATAATCTTCTTCTGGATTGCCGAGTAGTATCGGATCTTGGAACAGTCTGTCAGGGTCACGATAGCATGATTGGGACGCGTGGGGGAGAAAGGAAGAGCAAGGCTGCTCACTTCAGGTGGTAGGAAAACACTGAATTAGCTGAGGCGATGATGAAACTGTAACCCTAGACTTCTGGGAGGTGTTTTTCTCCAAACAGAGATGTTGCACAGCATTAGATCACATAAATTCCAGTATTACACTGGCTGCTGGTCCTTCTCTCCTTCTCGCCTCATGGTATGTTTTTGGTAGGGCTGGTATTCCTAACAGGACTAACGTGCTTCTAGTACGTTCTGAGTTGCAACACCTTTCATTTCAGCTCGAAGATCTGCTTTTCATGGTGCATCTGTAGTACAGAAAAATAATTGCTCTTCATAATTATAGTTCTTGAGGAGTTTTAGTAAGGGATGTTGATAATGCAGTTCAACACGCATCTTAAGCCCCACCATACTTGAAAGTTGCTTGGTTTATGCTAAGCATCTAATACGCTCGGTTAGATCATCTTATTCTTAGATGCAAGGTGGATTCTTAAGTTGTTAGAGCCCACACAGAGCGCTTCTGCACCACGGACTAGATTCTTCCAAACTGAATAGCCGGCGGCTCGGCTTCCTTTTACCTCACTTGTTCACCCTCCCTCTCTTGCTGGCATAAGGCATAGTCTTGTACATAAAGCTGTTGATGGTAAAGCCAAACCCCAATAATTCACAGGTTGTTCCTTTATTGCAGGGCGAAGACAGCACTCCAGCAGTATCTTGCATGATCAAAGACTAATTGAATCTATGGACACCCCTCATGTCTACTTAAGGAATAGCAGGAGATACTCCTGACTCCTTATATTTGCACAAGTCACCTTGGGCTGCATTTTTCTCAGGTGCAGGGAGCTGCTTTGCAGAAACAGTTTAAATGATCAGGTCTCCAGTGCACTTGAGAATTTTCTTGAGGTAGTTTCTTTACTCAGAGGACTCTTGGGGGGTTGTTTTGGTTTTTTTGGGTTTTTTTTTCCTGAGCTACCTGGACTTTCGGATAGAACAATCAGTCATCATTTTCCTTTTGGGCCTACAATTTTCTGCTTTTGCTGCAGCCGGTGTGTGTGGATGTGTGTGCGTGTGCTCGGGTGTGCACGTGTGCTTGGGTGAATGTGTGTGGGTGTGATACCTCAATTTTGTTTTTCTTTTTTTTTGTGTGAAAATCTTTTTCTACAGGTTTTCAAGGGTTAACCATTGTTTGCTGTACGAATACTTCAATGAATTATATACAGTTTGAATGAAATGTTATTTAAAAAAAAAAAACCAAACTGTTGTATCCCATAAAGTTTATTTTGAATTTTGAACAGATGAATGTTTTTAAGTAAAATATATGCATTTCTGAACTTCAGCTTAACTTACATTATACTTCCTTTCTAAAGAGAAAAATAGAGGGAGACAGTAGACCCCAAATTATAAGCAGCGCATTCTGTACTGACAAGGTCCAAGGGTTTTTTACTGCCATACAAGGTCACCTGGTACTGATGACATGCTCAAATCCATGGAAATGGGTCAACTGGCTTGTTTTGGATTTCTTCACATTTTTAGAAGAAAAGCTCATACTTCAGAGTTAGCATGACTGTTGACTTTTCTGGAAAGGAACAGGTGGCTGCAATATCAGCAGGTATAAGCTATTGCTTTCCTAGCCAAGAACTTGCTCAGATAATTGCTGAGGGATTAGCTTATTTCACTGGTGATAAGAATGTTCTGATCGGTAACATCAATAGAGAGCAAACAGTATGTTGCAGAAGTTCTGCTTTAAGAGACTGGAAGGAGCTGACAAGCAGTGATAAAGGGATTGCTTCTGTTTTGCATCCTTTACCTACAGATATAGTTTAGCGACTTACAAGTTATTTCCACGAAAGATCAGCTGGGTGTGTTAAGTAGGGAAGGGATGGAAAAATTGGGGTTTTGGTTTTGTTTTGTTTTTTTAGCTCAGTAATGTTACTACAGATTTTCTGTATATAAGCAGATATACACAATTGCATGGATTTGGATACCTGGATAATAAGTGAGGGTATTTTATTGCATTCAGAAGCCTAGATTGTCCATAAATTCCTGAAGTTGTGCCTGTAAGTGTGGAGAAAAAAATAGGACTACAAACAAAGACGGCTGTTTTAAGGTTAGGCTGGAATATGGGACCCCAGTGGCTTCACAGTTAAATACGCATAGGAACAAATGAGGGTAGCAGGGAGCTCTCCTTCATGCAGTTCAGGTTCTTGCTTTCTTCCCGTGTCTACTTTCTGATTTCAGTTTAGACCATAGTTTTAATCGTCAGTGTCTCCAAACACTATATTTACATAGCACTAACAGGCACGCTGAAGATTGCAGCCAATGTCTTAAACCAAATCATTCTTTTGTTACATTGAACTTCAGGAAGGCTGCAGCAAGAAGAGATGTCTGTAACTTTGCTAACCAATTTTGATAAGTATCTTAATCTTTGATTTCTAATCAGACGGTCAAATTGTGATAGCCTTTTTTTTTTTTTTTTTTTTTTTTGAGGTTAACTACTTGTGTCAGAATATGTGACCACAGTTTGGCCTGGAATTTGAATGTGCTATGTATCAGATAACTGTTATCACTTGGTTGCAAAGGCGAATATATACATGTCATGTAATTTCTTCCACTCTTGAAAGACAAATAAAAGTGAGCACCTGACACTTTTTCCCCAGGCATTGCAGTAAGTGACTGGCAGTTTTTTAATGTCCTTCTGCAAATTTTTCATGATGGACCTTGGGGGCTGAACAAAAGGGAAAGTAAAAATATGTGAGAACTTGATAAGTATCATTACCTCAGAAGTGAAACCTTGTTTATAGAATTCAGATATATTTTTGCGTGAACTGAGAAAAAAGTTCTGAGGCAAGTATTGTAATTGCAAAACTGTAAGTGTGCATCTGACATAAATTTGCAGTCCTGCTGTATACGTTTAGGAGCTCAAGTTCTTACATATCTCTTCTCGTCCTCCCCCAGTTCATGTTTCTAAAAGCAAATCTGAGTTTGATTCTATAAAACTTCCGTGCCTAAAGGTGTTCAGAAAAAAGGTAAGTATCTGTTACATGTTTTGAGGTGGTTTCCTAAAATTCTACCAGTAAAACTAAAAAACAATGCTCAGACAATCTCGTTGCTGCATGAGAACAATTGGCGTTTTCCACAGATACCGATAGGACATACAGTTGGATGAGAACATTTTTACATTCAGTTAAGCTTTGTGAATAATTTTTGATGTTGCTATAGGTATGTACAAAAAGAAGAATACTGTAAATAAAGAGAACTTTACCAGAACATCTAGATTTTTCTCAGCTTCATGGAGAAATCTCAGTTTTCTGTGCCAGCTTCTCTCCAGACTGACAGTTGATAGCCTGAGATTCACAGAGGGAGCAAACTCATTTGCCATTTGGGGCAAATCTTTGCCCACTTTAGGTAGCAGTGTCTTGTGAATTACAGGTTTGCTTGCAGAACCAAGGCAAAGTTTGTGTGGACAGAATACAAATCACTAGGATTTTGGCTGTTCCTGTGCCATTTCTCTTTGAAAACCGGTCCTGATCAATTTTGATTGGTATGTCCACTCTTTATATCTGGGTCCTTCTCTCAGAGGTTACGGCAAAGAAGTAAATACCTCTGCATGGAGTTTGGCATGCGAGTTGGCAGACAGGTGGTATGCTTGGTTGCTCCCCACCGCCTCCAGCCCACACTGAGAGTAGTCTCTCCCACACAGAAAGTCAAAGGAGACTTACAACTTGGCGGTTGTTCCAGTCTCAGATGTGTGTTGTAACAGTGAGAGAAGCCCAGTGACCTGTTTAAAAGTGTCTTCTGCCAGTGTACTCTTCAGGCAAACATCTCATATTATTTTAAAATTTATTTTTACAGATGTTAACCATTGCAATAGCTGCTGTGCCTCTGTGAAAGTGCTGGGAAGCAGTGACACAACAGGCAGAGGAATAATTGAATACGTAAGGTTAGATTCTTGTGGACTAGAAGATGGGTTTAACAGGGACTGTCATTGATAATCCTAAAATGTAAGCGCATGATAGGTGTAAACATGCAGAGATTTTGTGGTGCTTAAGATCACCAGGATTTCACTGGAGGCTTGTTTCCACATATGCTGGGGGCACCCAGGGGTGCAGTTTGCCCTGCTGAGCTGGTGCTGCAGGCAGGGCCGCCCCTTCGCATCCCCGGGAGGCGCTGAGCCAGGACCCCTCGGCTCGCCAGGGGGGGCGAGGAGATTTAACAGTTCCCAACCAGGAGCACCCTTGGCCAGCCGGAGGAGCAGGATACCCGCCGTCACGTGCTGCGTGCCACCAAGCAGCCCCGGCAAGGCCTGCGGCTGGAGCCCGGCGTGCCCGGGCACGGGAATGGACGGGGGGAGCTGCAGCCCAGCATCGCCCTGGGGGCTGCGCCGGCACCGCGCTCTCACTGCAAATAAACCCCCCCACCAGCCTTCAAAAACTCGGCTGTTCGGAGTGGGGCCAGCAGCTTGTCCCCTCCGCTCCGTGCTGGGGCGGTCGTGTCCGCGTCCCACAGCTTGTTCGGAGCCTCCAGTTTAGTAGGGGCAGGGGAAAAACCGGGGCGGGGGGGAGCGTGCTGGGGGGAGCCGGGCAGGTTTGGCAGGCACAGAGCAGGCGGGGGGCTCCCACCGCAGCTGCTGCTGGAAGGGGGGTTGGAGAGGGGACAGAGCCGAACCTCCCGGCTGCACTGGAGGGGCTGGGCTGGGCTGGGCTGGGCTGTGCGGGGGGGGGCTGCCATAGCAGCGCTGGGGGGCTGCCAGCTGCTCTGCGGGTGCTGCCAGGCCCGGGCTGGGCCGCTCGCCGCTGCCACCCGCCCGGGGTGAGGAGGGGGCAGCTGCGGGGTCTCTGGAAGCGAGTAACAGCTGCGTCCAGGCCGTGGGCACCGCTGAGCCAGCCCTGCTCCCGCCCCGTAGGTGCTGCATCCTGGGTGGAGGAGCAAGGACAGGTAAAAAGCTTTCTCGGTGGTGCAGGTTGGCCAGCAGTTGGATTCACGTAGAGACCGTCTGCGGCGCTTTGTGCTTGGGGCTGCTGCTCCAAGGACCTTTGTTCCTGCTGAAGGATGGCCGCAAAGAAAAAGGAGCTAGTATCGCAGGTTAGTAGGAGCGAGGGTTTTAAAATACCTTGTAAACTCATAGTAAGTACAAAGGACGAAGTTCAGCCTTGAGGTATCTCTTGATTCTTCTGGCAGAGCCCTGCTGTGAGGTCCTTGTGGTGGAAGAGGTGGGTGGGGGGTATGGGAGCGCCTGGGAGGTCAGATCGGCTCCCCAAAGTCCTGCTGTGCGGTGCAGCAGGAGGTTGCTACGGGCTGCAGGACGCCTTGCAGAGCTGGCACGGGCTTGGCTGCTTTCGTAGATCAAAATGTATCTGTGTTTCATGGGACGCTTGTTCAGAGGACATTTGGAAGTAGGGAACTGGGAAAAGCAAGGGGGTGTGAATGGTAAGTGTCACCGAGCTGAGCAGGCCACCTGCTTAAAAAGATCGCTGTAAAGGTGGAAAATTAGGAGGTACATGAAAAATTTAAAGGCTGAAAAACCTATCTCACAATGATGCGTGGAGGAATTTTTCACTGTGCAGGTGACCGAATGATCCTTTATAACCACCCGCCTAGGGGAGGGGGTTGCTGAGGGCAGTTTAGTATGCAGAAACCAAAGGAGGTGATGAAGGTCTCCTTCAAATTTTGCAACAAGTTTAGTCCTCACAAGAGAGAAATACTGAAGGAGGTTATGGATTCCCTATCCCTGTTTGTTTACTGTTAAAATGGGAAAGCATGGAGTGAAAATGTGAACGTTCGTGGAGGAGAAAGAGGTTCACTTTATGAAGGTGTAAAAATGGTTTCCGCTGCTGCTGGTCCAACTGTGCTCCTGTGCAATGGGGAAAATTACATCAACCAGACTTTGCACCTTTGGCAGCTAAGGGAAAGCTGGGTCTAGCTCTGCAAAAATGTGATTATTCACATCTGCAGATGAAAGCTGAACCTCATGTAGGATGTGATGTGATGTGACGTCCTAGAAAAGTTCTGGTCATATTAGAGAAAAGCCACAGGGCATCCGAATTAGCAAAGCACTTTGAAGGATGCTGGCATTACTTTGCGTCCATCAGCTGAACTCATGGCTGAAGTCATTATCACAAATTATATCATAAATCATTTGAACTCATTAACATTCTGTGAAACTCTCTGAGGATGGTCCTATAACCACTGATATCTGGAATAATTAAATTTCTTAATTCTGCAAATGTTCTCTGAAAAAATTAAGCTTGGGGCCATGTACTAGATGGGAGAAGAGGGGGAGGGGTTTGAACAACTCCCCGTTGTGTGAGTGCGGTGGGCTCCTGGGGAAACCCTGCCCTGATCTCCAGTGACACCTGAAAATGTGTAAGAGCCCATTTAATTTGTGCTGGACTTTCCACTCTTGGAATTCTTGACTTTGCAATTTTAGCAGTCCTTTAATGCACGTTGGTGTTAATTATTGTAAAACAGTTGGCCTTATTGCAACTTATTGTCTTCCAGTGCAGACTAAATGTAGTTAGGATTAATGATGCCAACTGAGAAAGTTATTAGGAATCTTCGTTTTCAGGATGAACAAAATCAGATCTTACATTTCTCAATAAGCCTTTTTTTTTTTTCCCCCTTAAACTTACTGTAATTTTCTAAGTACATACTGAGGGGCAAGTCCTGTAAGATGAGGAAGATGCTAAAGATCTTTATCTTTCTAGTAAGAGTATTGAAGTGTGGGATAATACGGTACACGGCACAATGTATGGAGCTGTCTAGGGCATCTTTGACCGGGTAAGTCCTTGAGCAACCTCTCCTAATGCTGCCCCCTGAGCAGAGGTTACGCTAAGGACTCCACAGATCCCTTCCAGCCTAGATCTTTCTGTGCTTTCTTCTTCACTACCTTTTGGAAGTCTTTAGACAGGAGCTGGTAATTCAGGTAAGGACATGCTGGGCTCAGACCACCCTCTAGTGCCCAGACACCATGAAAGCCGGGTATTTGCTGGTTTGTTTTATCAAAAGGCTGAAACATCTTAACGAAGTAGTATGGCTTGTGTGCGGGCAGGGTGAGAAACTGCTGGTGGGGAACCACCTGGCTTACAAAATGCGATGAGGGCTGGGTCTGAAATAGGTGCGAGGAAAGGAGGACGTGTGCTGGAGACAAGTGTGTTGAAGCAGCACTCAATGCTGCAGCCCAGCCCAGCCCAGCACCTCGCTGCTGCTGCTGAGCTCCATGCTGGCTCTGCTGGGAGGCCCCCACTGAGCTGGGACCTACCAGGTGTCAGTGCGTGTGTGGCTGTCCGAGCCCATGCTGCTCGTGCCGTGATCCAGGCAGCCTTGCAGGGAACCAGTGCAGGCGGTCATCTGCCTGTGGCGCTTAATTGTTTTAGCTGCTAGCCTGTGTTAAAACATCATTATGTATCAGACTTCCATTTAAGCAAATGCACGGTAGCTGTTTGTGTTTTTTTACAGCAGGAGTGCTGGGGTGGGGAGCTCAGGGTCCCGCATCCCCGCTGCCTGCTGCTTTTCCCGGTGCCCGTGCACCTGCAGAGCGGCACGGTGAGGCAAGGCACAGGGGGAGCAGCTGGAGCCCTTCCCTGCTCCTGGATCTTGCTGCGTGGCCCCGCAAAGAGTTGTGCTGCTGTAAAAGCAGGAGAGTGCCAAAAAACCCCCCTGAGGTTGTGTGGGTATCTCACAGACCTTCCCTCTTGTGCCATACTCTGCGCAGCTGCGGCCCTGGTCAGTCAGCTGGAGGCCCTGGTAGGGCACGGGGGCTTGTCCCCAGTCACCCCCAGAACAACTCTTAGTCTCTCTACGATCCAAGTCTGGGGTTCCCAAGCAGCCAGACTGTTCAAGTAGTTGCTGCCACCAAACGGGAGGGCTTGCTCTTGCCTGGGTGCTGCTGCCCTTCCATCTGCCATTCTGCGGTTCTTGTGAGACAGGAGGCTCTAACCCAGTAAGATTTTCTGCGGAGCTCGCTGCTGGGTCTGTCAGAGCTGGCGCAGGTAACAGCGAGAGCACGTGGGAGGTGAGGAAGGAAGGAGAGTTTGGGAGTGAGGGTATCTGACTTTAGCTCTCTGTCTCGCGGGTCTTCCACCCATGTTCCAGCCCAGCTTTGCCCTGCCCAGCTGGTGAGAAGATTGCGGTCAAAAGGGTTCCCTGAGCAATACCTCGGGTGATACGGCCTCAGGCAGGCAGGGCTGTCTTCAGTGCAAGCACGAAGGGACTTGTCCACATGCTGCAGCAGGCAGGTAGTACCTGCTGGCTTCCTGACGCGTTTACTGTGTTTGTAAAATTTTCGCACACAGATTAACATCAATAGCCAGGAGCTTTGGGAAGAAATGCTGTGTCTCAAAGGACTCATTGGTAAGTGTTTGGTCAACATACTAGGTTGCTTTTGTTCTGTGTTAAAAGGACACCAGTACTGTTAGGAATCAGTTACAACTGATAGGGATGTTCAGTCAGTCCCTCCATTCCTCCTGCCCTGGATGGAAGAAAGCAACACACTGACAGGTGAGACCATCTGGAGGCTGTAGTCGTCATTACGTACTGTCCCACATATCATGCAATCAAAGCAGTGCTGGTGCAGAAGCTTCTGGAGGCTCCAGTCCAGCCAGCCGCTTGGAACAGCTGTCCCCAGTGCAAGGAACAGCTCTGGTACCAAGGGTGGGGGTTAGGGGGCTGCCAGGTAAGCCTTGTGCTCTGTGCAGCAGTTTTCCCTAGAAAATCTGGTGCCTCCAGGGTCACAGCCATGTCAGTGTTTCTTCTAAAGACATCTCCATATCCTTGTTACTAGCTTGTTATTTTATAATGTGGTTTCATCCTCTGATCTAGCATTTGAAACCTTGAAAGTGTGTAACAGTTTCTACTCCAGAATTGAATCCATAGCCCCTCCAGGGCTCAACAGGAGCCCTGCCACACTCCAGACAGATCTACGGGAGCAACAGCCACAAGCTGGTTTTTTTTGTTTGTTTGTTTGTTTGTTGGGATGGGTTTTTTTGGGGGGGGGGGATGTTTTGGGTTGTTTTGGCTGGACATGAGGCAAATCTTCTCTGGTGACCTCTGCAGCACCATCCTAGGGAAGGAGACCTCAATCTTCAGAGGTTTTCATGATTCTTCTTACTACACTAGCACCCTTCCAAATGATTATGCTGCAAAGTGGAGAAGTGCACAAACCAGCCTGTTGGTCTACGTCTGACCCGTTTTGACTTCGTTTGTACCCGTTGTCCTGCTTGCAGTTGTTGATGCATTTCAGACCTGGTGTGGTCCATGCAAAACAGCAGTGGATCTTTTCCGAAAAATAAGGAATGAAGTTGGCAGTGATCTCCTGTGTTTTGCTGTGGTAAGATCTAATTTGGCACTGCTTAAAATACTCAGTTCCCTGAAATTAGCAGGTAACTAAAGGCTGAAGTCATTTATCTTTCCGGTATTCAGCCCAAAAGAAAAAAGTGCTTTTTTCAGGAGTTTTCAGCTTGTGTGAGGGAGCCCGCCACCTCAGACACTTGGTTACATCGGTAAGGACTCACCAAGAATTTTCAGGCTTCAGCTATTCTGTACTTTTCAGATTTCTGCGTAAACAAGTAACACTAGGCAGAATCGTTAACATACGTGTCCCTCTGATGTACAGGGAGAGTCTCACCCCGAGGAGACTACGGGACCGGTGTCTAGTAGGGGGTTAACAGAGAAGGCAGACTTTTCTCCGAGGTACAGAGCAAAAGAACAACAGCAATGCGATCAAGTTACACCAGGGGAAACCCAAGCAGATAGAAGGAAAAAGTAATCAGTGTAGGAGTGGTTGAACACTGGGCCGGGTTCCCAGGGAGGCTGTGGAGCACTGATTCTTGGAGGTGCCCAGAACTACGGCAGCCTTGAGAGCTCCTGTAACACTGCGCCTGGCCCTGCTTTGGGCAGGGTCTTGGACTGGAGCCCCTCAGCTGTCCCTCCCTCCCTCGCTGGCTGGGTGACTCTGTGTTTAAATGCCTCTCCTGGCCGAAGGCCAGCTCAGCTGCTGGCAGAGCCGAGGGCAGTGAGGTTTCTGGTGGAGGCCCCTGCTCAGCCCTCCTTGCACCCTGCTGCTGCCCCTGGCCACCATAGCCCCTCCTGTCACTTCTCTCACCCCTTGTAGACAAGAGGTCCTGGCTTCATTTTTTCAGGCTTTTTCTCTGGGATGCACTCAGGCGAGCTGCTGTGAGACGGGTATCCCTGCCCCACTAAGGCTGCTGTTCCAGCTCCTGCGGGAGGGATCTGCCTGCTTCCCGGGTCGCTGGCACCCAGCTGGAGGTGGCCGTGGCCCTGGCTCTGACCAGTGTCGTTTTGTCCCATCAGTGGCCCGGAGGTGTTCTGCTGTACCTGGGGGCGCGTGCCAGCCAGCTGAGGGTGGCTTCGTCTGAGTCCAGGCAACTGCGTGTGTATTCCTCTGAAGCAGAAATGCTTTTCTAGAAATACCGGACTTATTTTACGTTCCTTTTAGGCTGAAGTTGATTCCATCGATGCTCTGGAAAAATACAGAGGAAAATGCAAGCCTGCCTTTCTGTTTTATTCAGTGAGTGAAAAATATTTTTACAGTAGTTGCGTAGCAATAAACATGACTTGCTGGTGGGAACAACTGTACTTTTTGAGGGATACTCTTTTTCTTTCTTGTGTGACAGGACAATTTTATTTGTTCTTTATCTGCTGGTATCTACTGGTGATAAAGTGCTGCATGGATAAGAACATACACCCAGAGTTTACATTTAAATCCTTGCTGCTTTGCCACCAAGAAACAGAATAAAGCAATTTTGTTTTATTAAAAAAAAAAAACCAACCAACAACAAAACCACCAAAACCATAAACAACAAAAGAAGAGGTTAAAGTATGAATGAAGTAGAACAGTTTATATTGTGCAGGTGGGTGAGAGGCAGACCTTGCACAAAGTTACAGGAGCTCTTCAGCTAGAGATTGTTGAGCTTTTTTTTTTTTTTTTTTTTTACCCTGCGGGGAGGCCCATGTAGCCTGTGATGGATGGCTGTGTTTCGTGGCCCTTTCTCCTGTCTTAGTCATGAAAATCCCTATGATTCATGCTCGGGGGTCCCTGTGACTTGCTGAAACGTGTATGTGTCCGCAGGGTCTTGTGGCTGGCTGACTCCACGTGAGCAGCGTTCACGCCACGTTAGCGTGTGGACATGTGTGTTGCCCTGCGGGGTCCTCAGGTTCAGCCTCCTGCTACTGCCGGACCTCACTCCTCTCACAAGCTGCTTTGGTTCTTGCTAAGAGCAATCAGGAATGACAAAGAGAGTTGTTCCACAGTTTCCCTCTTGTTCTGTAGCAAAGCAGCTCTGTCCCGGAGAGCCTGGTACATAGTATCAGACATGATGTGCTGCAGTGATTTCCAGAGCCGGGAGGGCACCACTTGAGCACCCACTGATTTGCTTTTCACACCTTTCAGGGAGGAGAATTAGTAGCTGTTGTGAGAGGAGTGAATGCACCATTGCTGCGGAAGACCATCCTGGAACAGCTGGCAGCAGAAAGGAAGGTTTTGGAACATGGAGGAGAGCGTGTGGTGGTAATCAGTTACTAAATCCTTAAATACCTGCGGATGTGCATGCCAGAGGAAAGGTTCAGCGCCCTCAGCTCTAAAACAGTTACTTCCTTGCAAAAATCCTGTCTTTTTGTCTGGACTGACTCTGAAATCTGGTTAGCACGCTGCTTGGGTGTCCGCAAGCCGGTGGAGCCTACCTGGATGGAGGAAGCTGAAAGGGGTAGTTGCCTGTGGTTTTCAAAACCTCTGTCCTCTTGCCAAGAGGAAAAGTAGTACCTATCATCTAGCTCTGCAGGATGAAAGAGAAACTCTACTGTGACTTCTCTCAACCTGTTTACCTACCCTAAGCATGTCTTTTATTCCTTAAAGCTACCTTCCTAGCTGGCTTCTAATTCCAGGATCTCTGGCAGGTCTCTGTGTTGGCATTTCTCAGGCTGTGGTGGCAGACAGTTCATTGCTGTCTTAGTCATTTTTGTTTCCTGGTGTTGACTGATACCGTGGATTTCTGCCTGGAGCCTCTTTTGGAGCTCGGCCGATCTCTCTCGCTAATCTGCGGCTGCAGGGACCTGCTGCCTGTACTCTGGATATTGCTGCGTGATCTATCAATCTGCCTCTCAGCAGCTCTGTAGCGCAGTCTCTAGTGCCTGCTGGAAAGCCCTGGGCTACTGCATGGCAAATGTTCTCCTCCCTCCAGCACTGAGCTCCGTGTCAGTGCCTAGAGCCAGACCAGCAAGCTCCAGCAGCCTGCTGCCGGCCGGGGGTTGTTGGGAGCGGTGTTACTGAAGAAGCGCTGCCCACCCTTTGTTCTGAACTCGCCATGGGGCAGTATCAATTAATTCCTCCCTAGTTCTCAGATACCTGAGCGCCTGTTGTCCCCTAGTCACCTCCTCTATGTCACTGATGACTTATTTAGACTGTTATTAAATCTGCTGTCAGACGTCTTGGGTGTCACCACCCTGGTTTGGTTCCACATTCCTTGCCCAGGCAGTGCTGGTGCAGGCAGTATCCTTAGAGCAGCTGAGTGGTCCTTGGAGCTGAAACCAGAGAGAGCCCCAGGCCCACCGCTCCCAGCCCAGCCAGCCTGCGCAGCCACGGCCACAGGGACCGTCTCTTTGTGGGTGGTCTCCTGAACTGGACACCTGAACTAACATTGTTTCTGAGGAACAAAAATTACCTTCCTGTCTGTAACCTGCTAATCTTAATGCACAGATGATGGTGTGTTGGAACTGCAAGCTGCCTCCACTGGGCAGCTTGCTCTGGTGGTGCTGGCTGGCCAGTTTCGGTGAATGCTTTCCCCCCAGCTTTTGCTAGTCAACTGATTCAGAGCTCAGGAGGTGACCGTGGACAGGTAGGTCCTCTCCTCTCAGAGCTGAGCTGAGCCTGGCCCTGAGGACAGCTGGAGGACTGGTTCCTGCTCAGCTGGAGGTGGGATGTGAGGACCTGCCTGGCAGATGCTCACCTCGAGGGTGAGAGGACACTTGGGATGTTCCTCGCTCATCCACGTGCTCTTGCTGTCAGGTACAAGACAGAGCCTTCTCCCAAGAGGAGGGAAATGCGGCTGCTTTTCAGGAAGAATGACAGGAGGGCCAACCAGGTAAGGCTGCGGGGTCTCTCCGTGCCCTTAGTCCCCACCTTTGCTGAAGCTGGAACCCTATGCAACGCTCCAGCTGCTGCTGTGCCTCGGGCACGCTGGGCACAAGGTGGGCTCTTCCCCCAGCCCCGGGTGGATCAGCACACGGGCTAGTGTCACCTCGGAACACTGTATGTAGGCACAAATGAGAGTCCAGGGTAGTTTGGGTGCCTGACATTGCTGAACCACAAGCATTTATCCTTCCAACACGTGTTTTATTCTGCGTTTGTTGGTACTGCCCCCTCCCCTTGCCTCCCGGCTTGGTGAGGGCTTTTGCAAATCCTGCGTGGTTTTCTTCTGTCTCAAATGCCCAAAATACAGAACTAGCTGCACATGCTGCTCAGCTCTTCCAGGTTGTTTTAAAAAGAAAACGCAAATGCTCGGGCACCAAATCTTGTTACACCTGGTCTTGCCTTGTTGAAAATCAGCTACATATTTCCTAAGACTTTTGTCTCTCACCCGATTCCTGACCTACAGGGTTGCTTTGTTCTGGCTTCGCAGGGCCGCAGCTGCAGACTGGCGCTGGGAATACCGAATCCCGGGCCCCAGGCTGCCGGGGGTCGTAGCAAACCCCCAGGCTTTAGCTGGGGCACGGCGGCTGCGGAGGGGTGCGGTGCGGCGCGTGCTCAGCTCTGCCTCTCCTTGCCTTACCTGTTCCTAACGTTTTCCCTGTTCCTTCCCTCAGAGGCTAACGCTCCGTCGGGCCGGGGCCTGGTTTTCCAGCTGTCGTCATGGAACGGACGCGGGATTTCCCAATAAAAGGATTCGTGCAGCAGCAGCACCACCTCCCTCCGTCGCTCCCGGAGGTCGCGGCCCCTTTAAGGCGGCTCGGGGGCGGGGGCACGCCGCGCTGCGCCTGCGCGGAGTGGGGGCGGCGCCGGGCGCGGGTTCGAGTCCCGGCGGTCCCGGCCCGCTGCGGTCCCGGCCATGGAGGCGGCGCTGGAGCCGGGCGCCTGCCCCGCGGGAGCCGAGGCCGAGCCGTGCGCGGAGCCGCCTGCGCACCGGCTGAGCGCGGCGGAGCTCGACCGCGAGCTGGACTGCCGCAGTGAGCTGGTGCGTCCGGGCCTCGGCGCGGCCCCGGGACCCGGCTCCCTCCCCCGCCGCCGGTGCAGCGGCCCGGTCGGGCCGCCGTGTCTGCGCCGGGCCCCGCGCTCCCCTCAGCACTGATGGCCTGCGGGGCGGGCCCGGGCCCCTCGGGCAGCCGTGCAGGAGGGCCCGTGAAGGAGGGTCCGCGGGCCCCCTGAGGCAGCCGTGAGGGAGGGTCCGTAGGCGAGGGTCGATGGACCTCTCGGGCAGCCATGGGGGGGGATCCACGGGTCCCTCAGTCAGCCGGGCGGGCGGGCCCGTGGGGCGGAGGCGGGCGCCTGGGGCAGCCGTGAGGGAGGGCCTGTGAGGGAGGGTCGGGCAGCGGGCTGGGAGCGCCGTGGGGCAGATGCGGGCCCCTGGGGCAGCCGTGAGGGAGGGTCCGCGGGCCCCCTGAGGTAGCCATGGGGCAGGGCCCGTGAGGGAGGGTCCGTGGGGCCGCCCAGCCGCCGTGGCCCGGGGCTGGCGCAGGCCGGCGGGCTCCTGCCGCCGGCCGAGTTCCGCCCGGGAGCCGCCCCCGCGCAGGTGGCGGGCGGTTGCACCGTGCCTGTTGCACCGTGCCGGAGGAGCGGGGAGTGCGGAGCTGAAATAATCCTGCGTCTGGGAGAGGCGGTGTCAGAGCCGAGGTGCGCAGGCAGCCGGCTTTAGGGGCGTGGGAATGGGCGCGGAGGGGGCGAGGGGCCGCTCCGCTGCGCTTGGGGCGGCGGGCAGGACGCAAGTGCTACAGCAAAGCCTGATTTTCGGTAATGCCGCTCTCAGATAAAAACATCTTTAAGAAAACTAAATTTCTTCCCGTTAGTAAGCAGTCAGGAAAAAAATATCTTGTGTGTTAGTGTCTACCTGTATTAGAAAGGCACTGTAATGGTAGTGATATTTAGGAAAAAACCCCAACTCAACAGCAATTGAAACTTCAGATCTGGGCACAGGTCAGAGAACTTTTTTGTATTTTTGATACTAGATATCTCTTGTTCTGTCTTGTAATGCCAAATTTCAGGGAAGGCATCGAGAAATCATAGTATATGCGGTGCCTTTCTGGGCAGAGGTGTTTTGGAAGGAGTGTGTGCATAGTGGCTTTTTTTTTTTTCCTTAGTTAGAAAGGAGTTTGGAAGGTGGAGCAGGCAACCTAAACTCGGTCTACGCTTTCTGTTGTACAGATCGATGACAAAGAATTTGACATTCCTCAAGTTGATACCCCTCCCACACTGGAGAGTATCTTAAATGAGGTGAGTGGTCCGTCACATGTGCAACCAGCTCCATTTACAGGGAGGAGCTAAGATAAGACAGCACATACTTCTTTGGCTCTTCTCATATTGTGTTTTTCATGGAAATAAAATTGTATAATTTCATGATTTCCTGATATTGATGGCTGACAAAGTGCGTGCTCAGTTGAGTGATTGCTGTACAGTGCGTAGTATGGAATTCTGTTTTTTCAACCGAAATATCCACAGCTGAATTATAAAGGGTTTCCATCAAATTTAAGCACGTTTACCTGTGAATTTGGACAGAAGTCTATACAGTTTATTAAATGACAGCGTCATTAGAAAACTTTTGTTGGTTTTTTTGTGTTTCTTGGTTGTGTTTTTGGTTTGTTTTTTGGGGTTTTTTTGGGTTTTTTTTTCCTAAAAATACATTCAGAGAATTCTGGGTAGTTCTTAAGCTGTGGGAAGAGAAGAGAACTAGGTTCTTCACAACTGCATTTATATTGTACATTTCATGTATTTAGCCCTCTGGCAGGAGTAACAAACCGTCTCAACATCTGATGTTGCCTGTAGTACCTTGCAGGAGAGAGCTGACACTGTGTTGCTTCTATCCACTTCAGTATGGTTTTTTACAATAGCCACGTGAGTGCCCAATTCTTGGAAAGGAAAAGAAGGGCGTGCAAGTAAAGATACGTTCAAAGAAAAGAAGCTATTTAGCAAGCTGAGCAAATTGGTGGTTGGACTTCCTAGGAAGCCAGTTTAAAGGGAAAAGGAGCCTGGGAGAGGTGACAGTTCTTTTAAAAAGTTGTATTAAAGATACAGGGTGTCCCAAAGAGAGACAGTCTAGGAACAAGAGGAATAGTAGAAGGAGTAGCATACAGAGGTATGTCCTGTTTCTGCTGATGCCTTGGATGATGAAGATAAAGGGAACTTATCTAAATTTGGGTGATAACAAAACTGTAATGAGCTGCATCATGTCCATGTCAGAGGAGTAGAATCCAAGTCAAACTTAAGAGGTAATCACGAAGAAAGTATTGTTCACTGCAGACCAAGTGCTATTTATTTCAGTACATGTGGGATGGGAATGATTGGCAGAGCCTCTTCTGAAAAGAATTTTAGTGGAAGAACAACCTGAGAGAGCCAAAAAGGTATAAAGCTGCACTGGAAAAAGATGCTTAATGGGCACAGGACTGCCAGCTGTAAGACAGATGAGGAGCATCTGCTTTGTTCCCTGCACCTTTGGTGTTAGGTGGGGTATTGTTTGCTCTCTGGCTCTGTGCTTTGAGAATACCATGAACTGTACTGAATTTAGAAGACATCAGGGAGAATGGCCATTTAAAAAAAACAGTTAAAAAAATGTCTAGGCTAAGCCTGAGAGGGATGGGAGGGTGGGAGGTGTGGTGTGGCTGGAGAGAGAGATGACCAGCAGAAGTGCAAAATGAACCCTCGTAACAGCCGGAGGGATTGCCAGACTCTTAGCCCCCACTGGGTGAAGTGCTGGAGTAGATGATAACCTAGGCCTTCCCTCAGCAGTTGAAGACTTTTTGAGAACAGCTTAGTCAAAGGTCTGTAAAAGTTTTGATGAAGTAGATGATATCTGGGGAAGAAAGATTTGTTGAGTAACTTTCTCTCCAGCCCACTTCTGTGATTATTGTGAATTCTGGGAACCAGTTCTTCCACAGAATCAGTCTGGTAGAATGATACATAGTTCTGGTTTCTACATATGGGACTATCTTGTCCTCTCCTCGATTTTTCTGCTGAATTGATGCTGTTTTGCTGATGTTTCTGTTAGTGTTCTGTGTTTTGAATGTTTAGTAAGCTGTGGTGATTCTCTTTCTTCAGACTGATGATGAAGAAGAGTCTTTCATTTTAGAGGATCCCTTTCTCTTGAACATTGATAACACGGATACACACTCCTACGACACATCTTCTGTAGCAAGCTCTGACAGCGGGGACCGGACACACCTCAAAAGGTACAGCAGGACCCATACCCTGGGAGGTTAAAAAAAAAAATATCTCCTTTTTTGAGTGGGTAGAAGGACAGATAATCCAAAGCTCAGAACAGCTGAAACTTCCTAAGGCAACCTCCTGCTGCCTTCTCCCCGAACTTTGCTGTGAGTGTGCAATTTGTCTGTTACTTGGGTAGGAAACCCTTAACTGCACGTGTGGATTCTGTCTCCTGCCGTTATAGTGCTGAAGTCCCAGGGGGATGCTGCAGGGACTCTGGGGAAGCTGCTTTTGACAGAACAGTGTTACTCCTGCAAGATCAAGCAGGCAAAGACGGGATTTGTTTTTGCACTGAGGGCTAGCCTGTTAGAGCAATAAATGTGTTTTATGGGAGATGGAGTATTTAGAGAAATTTTAATGGCATGTTTAAAACACTGAACCACGATGACTTTAAAGAAGACCTTTCAAAGGTTTGTCTGATGAATTCCAGAGTCTGCAAGCAGCTGGTGGTTATTTTTAAAAGGTAAGTGAACTGCTGTTACTCCTGTAAATGGAATGCTAATCTTGACATCTAGAAGCAGTGTGCAATATGATAATTAGCTATAATACTGCTGACTTGTCTCATTAATTACTCAAATGATGGCCTGATGCTACTTCCTGAGCCGCTCCCATCGCTTTCTTGGGTGCCATAAGAAGTTGTGATTGTTGTGTGAGCAATTGCATAGGCTAGGAACACTTCCCTAAGTGTGGTGATTTATGGTGGTGTACTGATTCGCAGTCTCTTCTTTTTTTCAAATAAGGTGGTTTGTGTTGATGTTTCTTGGAGTGGCTTAAACATTTTCCGGTACAGAGTGGGCAGAAAAACCTGGCAGTGTTATTGTCATCTTTAGGTGAAGCTAGTTGCCATGTTTATGGGTCCTTAACCATGATATAAGCTATGAACAACATGTTTCTTGAGCCAACCTGTGAGCTTCTTAACTTGTGCACCTCTGGAGGGATAAGAGCCAAATGTTGTGTTACTGTTGGAAATTTGGCTTTCCGGAGGTGTGTGCTTGGCAACAAAATTGCAACTTTGGTGCGGATTTTCCCTGTGCTGTAGGTGCTACAGTATACCCATGCTCTTTAGAAATAATTGTACCCCTGCACTAGTTACTTTTTAAATATGTTTTCCCCATGAACAGAAACACTTAACCTTTCGGATCAGATCCAGCTGTATTTTAATTTAATGTTATTTTTTAAGCATACATCCAGTTTTCCTAGAGGTCTGTATTCTGCTGATCAACCTTTTCCGATTGAGTGTTTTCCTTAGATATTCACCTTTAAAGGCTGAAACTTCCTGACTCACTAGAAGATTAATTGAAGAGCAAAAGTGTTGCTTTCAGGCTTTATTAATAAGTTCTAAGGTTTGCAGATATGTGCTTGAAACTTACAATTTGTTTGAAGGACTATTTCTCCCCCCCCCAGAGATGAGTTAAAAACAGATTTTATGCAGGCACAGCAGTGCATAGCAGGCTTTGCTAATAATCTCATGTGTGTTTAATTCTGTGCACGTAGGCCCCAAGAATAAGAATGGAATCTGCATGAGTTATGGGTGCGTGTAGACTTTACCTGCTGGTTTAGCTATGGGTTAGGCAAAGTTCCAAACTTTTATTCAGTTCCAACGCATTTGATTTATTTCTTATTTCCTTAGGAAGAAAAAACTCCCAGATTCTCTCTCACTCCATGGATCAGTTATACGGCTCTCGCTTCTGAAAGGGATTTCTGCCCAAATAGTATCTGCAGCAGTAAGTGTCTTTTTCTCCAGGTTGCATCCATTAACAAAAATTTGAACCTCTTCTGTTGTGGAAGAGTGTGTGTGTGGTGATCTCCCTCCCCTTACTACTAGTTCTTGATAAAATGAACATTTTTGATATGTAAACTACTGACTAGTAATCCCTAGCCAGTAGTATCGAGTATTAGCTGAGCTGTTGCAGCAGCAATACAGTAGGTCCTCTCTAATACAGAGTTGTGTGCTAGTTGTCATTAAACCTGGTGGGAAATGTTAATATAAAATGATAGCACCGCTATTGTTCTGCCTGCTTGAAGCTGCTGGGAACAGGTTTGCTTAATGCCTGCAGCAGGCATGCAGCACACTCGTTGCTGTGAGCTGAGCGAGGAGCAGGTTTGCATGTTCCTGCAACTGCGCTTGAGGCACAGGGGCAGCAAAGCTGGTCTGTCGGTTGTACTGCCGGGGGAAACCTGACCGCCCGAGATCGCAGCCAAGGTGGTGATTCTCGAAGCGCGTGGTTTCCGAGGCGTGCAAGGTAGGCTGGTTAAAACAGAACACAAGTGGCTCAGCTGGGAGTGTTTTGTGATGGCTGTGACCAGGGTTGCAGTGTGGTGCCACCGGCTGTTCCCTGCGTTGGCAGAGGTGTGGGTGAGCCACCGGGATGGGAAGCTAGTGAGGTGTGCTTGACAGGGCAGCGGGAAATGGGATTGCCACTGATGTCTGTGCCATGTACAAAGGGAATACTGAAAACTTACTAAGATTAGACTGCTTTAAGAAAAACACAGTAACTTTCATGTGGAATTACAGGATATTCTGCTTCCTCTCCATTTCTGCACGCTTTCTCATCCTTTCTGAGTATTTCTAGCTGGTGGTTCCCTCCACACTTCTGCCCTGGTGGGACTATTAGAATGCAGCTTGTGTTGATTCTTCTGCATGTTGTAGTTCTAATTATTAGACATATGCACGGAGCTGGGAGTTCTGTCTCTCTTACGACTTGTCCTGTTTTTCTAGGACAAAGTGGATGCCGGCTTGCCCACTGCAATTGTAAGTAACAATTTTCAAGTACTGTATAGTTAGGTTTTGTGCAAGTTTGTTAAAGCAGTAATTTAAGACAGCTGATAAACACACCTTCCTTCTTACCCTTACTAAGGATTTTCAACTATAAGGGGTGAGAGAAGCTGCATGAAAGATCTGGTTCTTGGGGGCAGAGTTCAGCCTTCCTCAGCTGCCCTTCTGCAGTTCAAGCCCCAGGTTTTCCCCTTTTTCATGTCATTTCCAGGACTCGTTAGTTGCACGCCTAACCTTTCTTCGTAAGGGTGGTGCTCATCTGTTGAACATGTTGAATTCCCCTAGCTGTTTTCTTCTTTGACTCCTAACAATTTTTTTAAAGAAACTTAAACTGCAGTGCTCATGAAGTGCTGGGTTCAAAAGCAGCACAGCTCTGTTGTAACTGGAATATGACCCTAAAATACAAAATTTCACTGCAAGCCTGTCTGAAAGATACTCCTACTTACCAATTCAAATTAAACTTCTTGAAGTCAAACATGCTGATTAAAATACATCTGAAGTGAAGCTGCCTGTAGTTAAAGGAGAAGAGGTGAACATTTTAAGGAGGTGAAATACAGCAAATACTCGTTATGCCTTTCTGAGTTTTAATGTTTTAAGAAGAAACTAAAGATGTGCTTGGTTGCTTTGACTGCAGTAGCAGCAATCCATGAGAAGGTATGCTTTTGTTTAAAAAAGAAAAAGGAAAAAAAACATAGTCACATCTAAGGGAAAAGGTGGCACAGCAAAATCGGAAGCACGCTGCGACTGATGTGCACATAGGATAAAAACCTATACTTACATAATCCAGACGTTAAACCACTTAATTTTGTAGTCTGACTTACGCTTGCTAAGAAATAAAAAAAAGAAAAATCTTAATATCTGCAGCATTATGTGATTTCTATGAAGTTTTATTTAATTGGGTGCAGGTTTGCAAGTGCAATAGAATCTTGGAGCTGTGTTTAATTCCCCACGGAAGGAAGCTGGAGTCTCTGGGCTTGCTGTGGACTGTCTCTTCAGGGGACCAGTGCTGCCCCGGGTTGTGTAAGAGTTCAGATGTGGGTGTAGCAGCTGAGGGAGAAGACCCCTCTGAATATTTATACTCTGCTACCACAGCAAAAGAACGAGACTGACCTTACAGAGAAGAAATTTCACTGTGGGTACTGCTCTGAGCATTTGAATTTCAAACTGCAGAGGAGGAGGCAGCCCTCTGAACTTGAGAAAATCTGTGTGATGCTCTTCAGATACAATACTTCTCTAGCTTTCACATAGAAATTGCTTGTCACTTATAGATGTAATAATTTTCTATTTTATAACCTTCTAAATCTTCCCCTTTGGGCAAACTTTGCATGAATATAGTGAGAGTTTAAGTGGCGGATTTGTGACTGACATTTCTTCTACTTTCAATCTTTTTGCATGACTCTTTCAGGCAGCATCAAACCTGATAGCAGTGGGCACTTCCCATGGGTTAGCGCTGATATTTGGTAAGTTAAAAATAAAGTTTTGAGGTTTTTGCATTTTGATGATCTTTAAAAAAAACCAAAAAAACCCCAAACGCACACAAACAAAAAGAACCCAGCCTGAATTAGAACTGCGGAGTGAATTTCTTCTAATATTTTCTGGTTGTGCTAAATGTGATTTTTTTCAGTAAAGAAAAGCACAAGTAATATTTTAGTTGTCCTTATTAACTTCTTTCTTCTGCTTTGTTGGGGACTGGCCCATTGGTATTGAGAAATTTAGTTCTGTGGCAGTTGTCTAAAAAGCATTTTTCTATGTTTAAATTACTCTGTTTTCATGTGGAAGAAACCAGAACCACTATAAAACCATGGTATCGTACGGTATTAATCTTCTTCCTGTGACATAGGACCTGCCAGCATTAGGGAAAATTCAAGTGTGTTCCTTGGGAGGTAGAACTTGTGACCCGTGGCTCCTGCAGGCTTGCATCATAGGTTTTCCTTCCCTGACCTTCCCCTGCACCAGTCACCTCTATGCCTCTTCGTTCTGTTATTCTTCCCTTCCTCTTATCACCAGACTTTCTTTAAAAAGTTTCTGAGCTCATGATTCTGACCAAATTCTTAAGAATTTTAGGAATTTCGTTATCCTCTTTATTTTTATTTCTAAGTTGCCTGAAGTTATTCAAGGGACCAAAAGTTACGGGGCACAGGGTACAACAGAAGGATGGGGAAAGACTGTGACAGTCTAAGACTCACCTTCCTGGATGTTTAGACATTAAACTGTTTTCCATTTGCTTAATCCAGTATTGAAACAATTACAGAATGTGCTTAATCTGAATGTAAGTAATTTACCTGCTACAGTCAACATGTGATCGCACTGAGTTTTCAGTAGTAGATCTCAGTGGGTTTTCTAAAATTTGACTAGTATGTGGAGATCTCCAGTATCACTACTATGGAATACATTTTTGCTCTATTTTCCTGTCGCTGTTTCTGTGTGTGGACACTATGAAGTCATAAGCTTTTAAACAAGAAGCTGTTCTCTGCAAATGTCATGAGAGATTATTTTTAGCATTTTACACTCTAGAAGGGGCTGTAGGACTCTCTATAAGCATGCAAAGAGGAAAGATCTTTCTTACCGTCATCGTGATTGTTTCTGCATCAAGTCCCACGTAAGAGGATGGACCACTGAATGCCTGAATGTCCAAGGTGTTTAGTATTGCAGTTGCTCTATCTTGTGAGGTCTGCTTGTTCGTTTTGCTCAATGCAAGTGTGTCTAAGCAGAGTTTTCTTTGAAACATCGTTGATTGCTTTGGACCAACAGGTTTACTGTTACTTTGGCCACGATCTTTACAAGGCTGCGTAGTCTGTAGTTACTCGGTTCATGTTGTGGCCTTTAGGAAATCTGGCATAATGTCAGCTTTCTGCTAATTGGCTTTTATTAAAATGAATGTCAATACTTTGAAGAACTTCTCTGCATACTTGCAACAGGGCCTTTAAAGCTTTGTGATCTACTGAAACATAAGAAGTTATTGCTTATACAGCCATGTAATGAGCTGTATGGTCACAGCAGGTTGAGGAAAACTACTTCCCTCTATTCTGCCCTGGTGAGGTCGCATCTGAAGTCCTGTGTCCAGTTTTGGGCAGCTCAGTACCAGACAGACAGCGACGTACTGCAGTGAGCCCAGTGAAGGGGGGGCACCAGGGTGATGACAGGCCTGAAGCACATGATGCATAAGGAGAGGCTGAGAGAATCTGCTTTCTTCTGCATGCAGAGAAAGAAGCTGGGGGGACGTCATGCTCTTACCTTCTACTACCTAATGGAAAGGTACAGAGAAGAGAGACTTGGACCGTTCTTAAAGGTCCATGGTGTTCGGTAATGAGGCAGTGGATCCAAGTTGCATCGTGGGAAGCTCTGATGAGCTTTTTCACCATGAGGGTGATGAAGCATTAGGTAAGGGTTGAGAGAGGATGTGTAATCTGCATCCTTGGGGATGTTCAAAACTCAGCAGAGCCCTGAGCAAGCTGATCTCGTTGACTTTGCTTGGAGCAGCAGGACTGGGCCAGAGACATCTACAGCTCCTTTGCTGTTATTCTGTGAGTCTATGCTGTAATTTCAAGGTGATGAGCAATGCCATGCCATCCAATTTTGTTTCAGATGTGGGCACGAATGCTTCCTGGACACTTCTGTTCTCTGCTAAATTCTTTTGGTTCTGTAACTAGAACGTGGGTGTTCACCCCAGTGCCCTCAGATCTGTTTGCACAGACAGAAATCCTTGCGGGATTTGGCTGTGTGAGGTCACCTTGTGTGCAGAAAGAGAGGATTAGTGATCTGGCTTGATTTTATTCTGTATTTTAAACCAGCAGTTTGTCTGTAGACCAATCAATTTCTGTACTTTTTAAATGAAAACATTTTTCTACTAGACATGTTAATTAGGATGAGATTTACTCCCTGGAGTTTACTAAGCTGTGTGCATGGTTTATACTGTACAATGAAAATACCATCTCTTTTGGCCTGCAAAAACGTAGGTCTGTTTTCTGATTGAATGTTGCTGGTGTTCAAATTTCTCTGAACAGTTTTATGTCACTAGCAGATTTTGAACCCTTTAGTTTTTCTTTAATTTCTTTAGCTATTTCATTAGTCTATTCTCATAAGTCCACCTGTACCTGTTGACTTGTCTGCTTCGTCCTTTTGAAGGAAGACTTGGGGAGCTTCCATTCTGCTTTTTTGAATGCTTCTGTTGGCTCTTGAAAAATTTATCACAGGACAATTCTCAGATTGCACATATAATCTTTGAAAACCAACATTTTTCTTGCGGATTAGAATTGGATTAGATGCCGACTCTTTGACATCCTGAAAGTTGCAGAACTGTTGGTAGGAAGGGATGTCTGGAGGCCTGTAGTCACTCCTTGTTTGGTGCAGGACTGTCACCAATAACTGGTTTGGGGCTGCCTGGTTGTTTCTAGCCAAGTCTTGAAAAAAACCTTACGAATGAAAAATGCTGCCCAACAGGCAAATATGCATGCACGTGCTCCTCTGGTAACCTGCTCTAGGGCCACATAATGTTGCAGGGGGAAAAAAAAATTCCTAACAACCCATCTAAACCGCTCTATCTGCCATTTCTGGTATTTGCCATTTGTTACATGACGTGATGTTGCTGAGAAGAGTTTGGTGCTCTATCTTTCAGGTAGTTTATCTTCTGTTTGACACTTTGTTACCACATTTGGATAATGACAGCTTTTTCTGCCTTAGGAACACTACCCTTAGTTTGTTTCTAGTGCTGTGCTTGATTAGGGAATCTTTGCTCTATTATAAATGAGGGGGCATCCTTTTGCCAAATTCTTTCTGAAACTTTTTTCAGAGTTTTGAGCATTGTGCAAATGAACAATTAATGCTGTGTACCATCACTTGAGGATCACTAGCTGAAATGGAGAAGTGCTCTCCCAGCATGCCTATAGCAATAAACAAATAATCTTTAAACTTTTATTTCTCCATCTTTCTAGAAGAGCTAAGAGGTTTTTACAGTACTCAAAAACTAGCACTTAAATGGAACTCACTGAAATGTGTTATTTTTCATTAAGACTTTATGTTCCAGACAGAAAACTTCTATATAGCTAAACTTTGTTTAGATTAGTGTTGAACCATTTATTTTCTCTGTTGGCTGTAAAACTTACAGTTAGTGTCCTGAGTCTTTGTTGAGGTGTGGGGGTAGCATGGTATCTTGAGAGAACAGGTAGTGTAAATACCTAAAGACAGCATTAAATCTAGATTTTGGGGACCGTTGTCCTTGGTTCGTTTTTGAAGTTAATGGGGAGTTGACTGGCTGGCTGGTGGTAACTGCTGAAAATAGTTCTACCAGTTACATCACTGTGAACTTCCAGTTTTATTTCCTCTCACCACTTTTTGTTTTTAATACTATGAAGTCCAAATTCATAAACTCATTTTTCTTCAGTAATTCCATACACTTTTTAAACAGTTTTGTTTTTAAAACACCAGCTATCACAGCATCCTCTCGGTTACTTGTATAAATGAAAAGGGGAAGTGTTAAAAAAAAGAAACACTGCCAGCAAAATCTGAAGGTTCTGTCTGTCATTGAATTTTATCACATATATGCTGTTTGTTACTTAACTCCTTTTATGTTGACTTCTGGCTTTTTCTTTCCTCTTTTGGCCCTTTCTGTGTGGAATGAAAAGGAAAAGGTACAGTAACACTGCACTGTGCACGTACCCTGCATGAGCAACTCCTGTCTTGCCCAGTTTGCATGTTGTCTTAAGTATCAGAACTTAAGATACCAGATAAGCAGTGAGTAAGGCAGTGCAGTAACCAGCCAGTGGCTAACACTACTGGGCCAGTCTGGGAACTGGTTGTTGAATGCATATGCATTGCACGCTTCCAGACTCCCTAGGAAAGAACAGCAGAGGAACAGGTCAATGTGCTATTTATGTTTTAGGGCAGCACGTCCATAGCTGTTGGTAAAGGCATTATTTCAGGGCAGGACAAAGGCTCTTCCGTGAAGTCACCGTTCATGTATTTCTGCCTGAGAGCTGCCAAGTGGGAGCACTGTGGAACCCAATTCAAAGAGCTGGAAGCCAGAAGCTGTGAAACCCACGCAAGCAGATAGCATCTGACAGCTCTGCTCATGCACCAGTTATGCAGCTGAGGAAGGAGTAGTGGGTTCCTGATGGGGTAGCCGCAGGTGATCTGACGTAGCCCCTGCTCTGAGTAATCAGTTTGCTAGCCTAAGGTGGGGGTAGGGGATGTGGAGGAGGGTTCAGCGTGCCCTGGTTTAGGGGGCAGCTGTTGTGATACTGGGGGAGATGGCATCTGCAGCCTGTCCCAGTAGCTCACCATCTCTTGTCCTCCTGATCCCCAGGCCCAAGAGGGATGTACCTCCTGGGAGAGCAGTTACTCATGCTGGGCCAGAGAAAGGTGGGAGGAAAGGACCTATTCATAAAATTTGTAGTATTTGAGTAATTCTGCAGGAAATAAAGCAGGCCTTTCAAACTCAGGAAAATCACGGCTTAAGAAAAAGATCTGGATGAAAACCTGGTGATCTGATAAGTAATGACTTCTGGAGTGCTCTGCTTATTCCTTTGTTGTGGAAAGCGACTTTTTTCATATTCACAAACTTGTTTTTATCCTTTACGTGTAGAGCTGTATCAAAATGCCATCTCATTTTGACTTCAGACTTTGAGAACAACACAAATAGTTACTGCTAGAAATTTTTCAGAGGAAAAACTGCGTTATGTAAATAGCAAATTAAAAGCTTTTTGACAATTGATAGCCACCTTTTTTTTTCCAAGCATTTTAGAAAAAGCTTTTTATGCTTAATCCTAGTTGTGCCTTAATTGAAAGCTGGTAATATTAATCTGGAAATTCATCAGACCACCTTTTATAACAGTTTGCTTTGTTTTTATTACTCTGCCAGTTGATAGGAGCTCATTGATTCAGGTATCTTGCTTTGCTTTGGAAGCAATTTCATCCATCTTATTCATAGTTAGTTGGTTTGTATGTTTGTTTTTTTAATCTTATCTAAAGGCTCCTCCTTGTGTGTCATCTTTTCACTGGCTGGAAACAAGTACTGGCCTGGGTTTCTCTGGGGTTAGTGGTCCAAGTGACTGTTTCTCAATTCTGAAAATGATCCCTGGCAGACAATGGGCCCTTCCTTCTTAGGAAGGAATAATTTGAGTCACACAAAGCATTTAATTTTTGGGGTGGAGTGGGGGTCTTTTTTTATTTTGAATTAACATTGTGGGTGAGGGAAGGAGAAAATGGGTTTGGCAGTTTATGTGGGTATAAAGATGTAAAGCTGGACTGAAAGTAGTATTGATTCTGAAGCTGCTGCCCTTTTGCAGCAAAAGCTGTGAAAGATTCTCCTTTTTCATGCCTTACAGGAAACAAGTTATCGATTGATTTACTGACAGGTTTAAGCTGAAGTGGAAAGAACAGAATGCACTTTGCTTTAATAGCAAGAGCTGCGGTATTCACCTTGTTTTTAAATGTATTTCTATGGTTAGCAGATGGTCTTTTTGTAAGTGAACTCTTACTTTCCAGACCTCTAGAACAGGAATTATTTCTAAGGGACTTGAAGGACACCACTTGGAGAATACTTCTCTGGGGAACTTGTTTTCTAGCTGTAGCTCTGTGCTGTCTGAACTTCCATAGACGTCTTCTATGAGTTTTTTCTTCTTTGACCTGTTCTGATCTATGCCATGTTACACCCTTGTCACAGTGATGTCAAGATGTTTTCTAGTAGCATGATGATTTTTATTTCCATCACATGGCTTCTGCTTTCACCTTATCCTAATAAAGAGAGTTGTGTGCAGAACAATGGCCTTACTTTTGAAGTGTTTCCACTGCCTTGTGCTTGGTAATAGAGGTGGTGGTTGAAATACCCTGTCTGGCCCCTGGAGCAGAAGGTGCTGTGTTTGCTGTGGCTCTGTGGCATCAGACTTGATCTTCAGCAAGGCTGTGTTGCACTGGAGCGGCAGATGTGATGCATTGCATGTTGGTTTTCTAATTTTTTGCTGTAGTGATACTGAAGTAGTTTTGGCTCCATGTTTCTCTTACGTATTGAATGATGGCAGCCATTCACGCTATAGTCACTTGAATTGTGTCCATCCTTTGTTTAGTTAAACACGAGTGTTAAGGCTTAAAATTTAGGTATCTATTTATACAGCAACTTGTGTGACTGCCAGAGCTGCTTCCGTACATGTAGGTTCAGCCAATTTGAACCCTTATGTTCTTGTTGGCTTTAAAGAGGGTATTATCTTGAACGATGTCACATTCATTTAGAAATCTAATGAGAAGTGGTATTTTACACAGATTATTTAACTGAGAAAAGTAATCTTCATCTGCCTGTAGTTTAACTGAACATCTCACACTAGAAGCAGTATCTGTATGAAATGTTCAGTGTAAACAAGTAAATGTCAGTTCTCATTTGAAAATACAACTCCTGTGTTCTCTTTGGCATAAGCCAGATTGCAGGGGAAGAAAGGGACATGAAGAACAGGTAGTCTTTCCCAGAGTTGCCTTGGCTGCTTGTCATCTGACGAAGAGATGATGATTTTCATTGATATGGTCAACTGAAGGCCTCTTTCTCTTTTTTCCTGTCACAGATTGCAGGCGTAGAGGTCTTCAGCATTCACAAGAATCCTGATGTCTTTGAGCACCCAAAACGTACGGTGTTCTCTTGGCCGCTACCGGCATGTTTTAGGTCAAAACTGACAGTTTTTTATAATACCTGGGCTTTCCTTGTGTATTTGCAAGAGAGAGCATGGCCTTTCTGTCTCCCCCAGGCCCTGTCTCATTTGGTGCCCAGAACAAGTGATGTCTGTAACACCCTCTTGATCCCTACCTCTCCCCTACCGCTATCCAGGTTTTCCAGGAAAAGGGATTTTTACTTCCTTTTGGGCTACTGTAGCAGATGAGTTTGTTAAGGTAGGTGCAGGAAAACAAAGAATAGATGGAAAAAGTCTTTGAACTTGTCCCTAGTCTTTCTCCTCATGCTAAACAGTGTTTTAAAGTAGCCCATGAGTTCAGATACTCTTCTTGCTAGTGTTTATTTTGGTCCTCCTACTAATGCCTCTTCATACTGGTAGAACTTGTAAGGTGACTCCCACTGTGCATGTGCTCCGCCATCAATCCGTCTGTGCAGGCCGATGAACACATCACTTTGTATTGGGGAAGAAATGAGATCCATCCATGCTCTGTTTCACATCTAGCACATTGCTAGTGGTGCTGCAACTGTCCTGTGCCTTGGGTAGTTCTTCCAGGGGCTTTCTGGTGCTCTGTTGCTGTCTGTTCCCCTGGGTCCAGTCCTTTCGCTCCCTTGCTCAAGGTGAAATCCTGCACGCTCTTTTTGCGATTCTTCTGATGTATTTCAGATCTCTAGTCTTCATTCCAACAGTCCTCACAAAACATCTTTTCATCCTCCCCCACTTAAAAGCAGGTAAAAAATGGAGAAAGGTGGAAAAAGTAGATCCAGAACACTTGTTTTCTTAGCTTTTAAAATAAAAGCAGCCTGGGAACACAAATTCATTTTCCCTCCAATTTCTGGCCTTTATCAGCAAAACTGAGGAATAAAAGTTACATAAAATTACACTTACCAAAAGCCTGTGTTGGGGATTTGTAGTTGGTGTTCAAATCTGCGTACAGAAGTATCAGGCTCGGAAGACAGAATTAATTTTCTGTCATCTTCCTTGCTACAACTTAAGCACTACTGTAGAATAGTAAAAGGAAAGCTAGATATTGCTGTGATTCTTCTAGGTTTCTTCTTCAGTTTGTAATACCTCTGCATTTCCATAATCCCTCTGCCTGTTTTGTACTTTTTAAAATAATTTTTTTATTTCCCTGCAAGATGGTGTCCTGCTATCTCTGTACTAACATGTGTTCTCATCTTGTAAACTCTTTTTAAAGAACTTAACTGTAAGCCTGTGAATTGTTAATGTACCCCAAGTGAATTGTATATGTAAATAAGGGCATGATGTTAATTTTAATCATTGCTTTTTCTTTAATTCCTTGCTAATTGTTCTGCTCTAGATCAGAACCAGGCTCTCCGTCTGTGTTTGGGCAGCACTGCTGTTGGCGCCCAGTACGGGGCTATCTCTGCTCTCAGTATCAACAATGACTGTTCAAGGCTCCTGTGTGGCTTTGCGAAAGGACAGGTAATTCCCCTAGGATGAGATGGTTCAGTGCTCTGTCCTTCTGCAGGCTGTTACGGGGAGGCTTGCCAGCGGTGACGATAGCTCCAAGCCAGCTCCAAGCTGGTTCTGTGCTGAGGAGCTGTATGTGTGTCTTGATCTGCCCACAGCTTTTCTTGGCCAGGCAATTCCTGCATCCAGTGAGCTGGCTCGGGTTGTTTGGGGTAGGTTGCTGTGGAGAAAAGGGGTGATGCAGAATATAGGGAAGGATTCGATTAGTTATGGTTCGTTGGGACAGAAGTCCTGCTCCTGGTAAACTGAAATGTGCCATGGCACACTAGGACAACTAGCTTAGTCTTTCTAGGTCACTTTGAGATCTCGGTTTTGCTATTACAGCTAGTTTCTACTGTGGTGATGACTTGAAATTTTTGCAACTCATATCTAGCCCCAAAGTTAATTTTTACTAATACCTTACTTCTGTTGTATGACAGAAGCACCATAGCTTCTGAATGCAGGGGAAAAAGGGGTTGAGTCTGCTGTTGTAGTTTTATGTCCTTCTCTGAACCTAAAGAGAGAGAAAGCAATTCTTGAACAAAAGCTGTAGGACTAAAACTAAACTAAAACAGATAGAAGTTAACTTGGTAAAATTTAGAGCTCCATGGAATACAAAGAAGGCTGCTTTGTTTATCTTTTTAGTTTCATTCTGTTTTGCTCCTTTGACTTTCACCCTCATTCTAGGTAAAACACGCTGCAGTGCCTATGACAGAGCTAAACGACAGATTGCTCCAGACCATGTGGAAATACAGATTTGATCCATGCAGACCAGTAGCCAGTTTTAAATGATACTCAGATAAAATATTTTGGAGCAGCAGTTCTGAAACATCTGGTCTATGTTTGTATCAAAGTATCTAACTTTGATAGATGGTTTCTGGAACTATATAAAATAGTATTTCCAATAAGAAGTTTGATTCAAATTGTAATCTCAGCTCTTCTGGGCTAAATATTCCACAGGTACGCAGTAAGTAGTTTGGGACTTTCTGGTTCTTAGTTGAGAAATTGCCTGAATGTAATATCCAAGCGCAAGCCAAGCAACTGCTGCCTGACCTGTCATGCTGAGCAAAAGCAGGAGAGGAGTGACAGGGTTCATGGTAGCCATGGAGATGATTGAGTTTTGCTGATGGGTGTTAGCAGAGATTTTTCAACTGTTCACTGGTTCTGTGAGAGAGAAATGCATTGAGCCACTTCAAAGAGTGTTGTGTGGTAGCAAAGTTATCTTACACTCTTTAATTGTGTGATCAGGCAGGTAGCTGTGAGGCGAGTGAGTTCGGGCAGGTGGTGAGAGCTTTCCAAAAGGACATGATTCAGAGTTGTGAAGGTAACCCTAATGTTGTCAACAGAACTATAAGCTGATAAGCGAACTGATTGTAAAAACAGGGTAGGAACAGATTTCAGACCACTTTTCTTTAATATGAAGACCTTACTGACCCAGGGTGATACTGGGAATATAGAGATTTATTGATGTGCTAACGCACAAGATGATGGAGAGAACGCCTTGGCAGTAAATGTGTACTGAGAACAATCTGCTTGCAGATCACAATGTGGGATCTGGCCAGTGGGAAGCTGCTACGATCAATAACAGATGCCCACCCGCCAGGAACAGCCATTTTGCACATCAAGGTAACAAACACTACAGGTACTCCTTGTATACTACTTCTTTCTTTCCTTCAAAGTACACACCTGTGTTCAGTCAATGTGTTGACTTTCCTTGTGTAGCACTTTTAGATTTACAGATGAGAGCAGCTACTTAGGAGCTATATGGCAGTAGTATCCAGAGGTAAGAGAAATGAGCAGAAATTCTATTTAAAAAAGAAACAGTATTTTGAGAGCTGAAATAATGGTATCGGCTGTGAGTTGTACTGTAACAAACTGTCGTTTTCTGTTATAACTCCCCTCTCTCATGCCAAAATCTATGAAGAATTAGTTTCTAGAATACATTTCTCTAAATCTTGCAGTGGTTTGAACATGACTTGCCAACTTTAAAGAGTCTGAAGCTCAGAAAGCAGCTTCTGTCAGCAGTTTTTCAAATAGCTTGTTGGGAATGTTTGGATTGAAAAAGAAATCATTTGTGGCTTCTTGCTCAACATAGCATTGTTGTCACACACAGAAACTCGTATCTGATTTTGTGCGTGGCTTTGTTTTATGTGGACCTCTCCTACCAGAGCGTAATGCTCCTCGGCAGCCTGGTCGGAGCAGTGACTTTGGTGCCTCACCCAAACTCTTCTCTCTTCTCCTTTCCTGGACCTTGCTGAGACATCGCAGAACCACACAGTGTCACACATGGAGCTAGTGTAGTGGGCCTCGTGGGGCACATTGCTCAAGGACAGGTTCTCACGTGCTGGTTGGTCTCACCTGGCTAACCAAAAATGTTTTGTGGGCGTGGAGGTGCCCCCTTTTGCTGCTGTATCTTTCATGCTTCCCCCTCTGCCATCTTTGCCCTGTGCCTATGGATGAATATTCCCCTGCGCCAGGTCCTCTGCTCCTAGTGCCCCCCTTCTCTAGCTTGTGACCTGGGGCGGTAGCAGCGTTGAAGAGTACTCTGACACAGCTCTACAGGCCAGATGCTTGTGCTGCCAGATGCTGGGTTGCAGAGTCCTCCAGAACGGTACCTCAGCTATGGCTGTGACCCTTTCTTATTTTCATTATTTGGTATCGTTAGTAGTTCTGGATGGTTTGGATTTTGGTCTGTTTGTGCCTGCAGCCCATTCACCAGCTCCTGGCCTTGAGGCTGTGAGCTGTTCTAGTGGTAACACAAGTTTTGGCATGCTGGGGTTCTGAGCTGCAATAGAAAGTAATGAGACTTCGATAACAAAAATTTAGCAATAGGGCTTACTGGAGGGGTGAAGATGAAACATTAAACCTTGCTTTTCTTACCCATCATAAAAAAACCCAACCAATAATTGTCTCAGCTCTGTGTGCTAAAAGTGTCTTTCTGGTAGGTGCAATGGTTGTACTTTTGTGTGCTGTTAATGATGCCATAGCGTAGATTTTTCTGTCCCTTTTTTTGTAATTTATTTCTTAGTGTCGCTTTTAATCTAATTATCTGTTCAGTTTACAGATGACCCGACGCTTGCAATTTGCAATGACAGTGGAGGCTCCGTATTTGAACTGTCATTTAAGTAAGACAATAACTCTTAAGTACCCATAGAAAGTACAAGAAACTAATGCTGGGTCATAACTTGTGAAACCTAAGCAAATAAAGCTACTGCCTGAATGCTGAAGGTGTAATTTAGGGCTGTAGTATAATTTCACAGCTGAAGTAAGATGCTATCTGGCAATGTAATAGTCTAAGAATATTGTCCAGAATCTTGGCATTTATTGTGGGCTCCTCGTAGTTTTTCTTGTTTCATTAGTGAGAACTGCCCTGCAGTAACTGCTTGTTTTCTTCTTGGCCTCTTCAAGAGGAGGAGGGACAAGGAGGAAGGATTGACAGTCTAGGGAGTCTGGGCTTTACTGTTAAATAAGATCTTAAGGAATTCTTGTCTGTATCTGAGCAGCTGTATGGGACTGCTTCCAGTGACAGACTGAAAATGATCCCTGGAGCTGTGTGAAGGATCACTTTTGAGATTTCCTGAGATTGTTGGGTTGATCTCTTCTTGATGGCTGGACACCAAGCTGATCTCATTTCTTTACAGGAGGGTTATGGGAGTGAGAACATGTGAATCACGGTGTCTCTTCAGTGGCTCAAAGGGGGAAGTTTGCTGTATTGAACCGTTACATGCAAAAGTTGAGCTGAGAGACCATCCTATCACCCAATATTCACTGCTGGCTATGGCCTCCCTAACAAAGGTAACTTGCTGCTTGCAGAAGGCTTTGTGTGAGAAATCACAAAGGAGAAGTCTTCTGGTATATACTGAAACATTTTTATTTTGCATTTTTGTTGTTCTTGAAGATACTGGTTATTGGCCTGAAGCCATCTCTGAAAGTGTGGATGACCTTTCCCTACGGTCGTGTGAGTAATGAAGGCAAACAGTTGCGTTTTGGGTTATGGCTAGAGTGAAGGGGATGAGATTAGGACCAGGTGTTTGGTATTGCTGCTTTATCAGTACGCAGTAAACTTTGCCCTGCGGAATTGTAGTGATAATCTGTTGGCCTCTTGTGGGCAGAGAGGAGGTGGAAAAGCCGCTTTCAGCTGTACCTGTGTGAAGATGCTGAATTTCTCCATTAAGTAGGAAGAGTGGAACACGGGAGCCCCTCAGCTGTTTCTTCTGTCTTGTGTGCAGCCTGGACACACCCTCAGATGGGACGTTAGCCTGATTATCATGGAATCACAGAATGGTTTGGGTTGGAAGGGACCTTAAAGATCATCTAGTTCCAATGCACCTGCCATGAGCAGGTCACCTTCCACTAGACCAGGCTGCTCAAAGCCCCATCCAGCCTGGCCTTGAGCACTGCCAGGGATGGGGAGTTGTTGCCCACAGCTTCTGTGGGCAACCGGTTCCAGTGTCTCACCACCCTCACAGTAAATAATTCCTTCCTAATACCTAATTTAAATCTCCCCTCTTTCAGCTTAAAACCATTCCACCTTGTCCTGTCACTACACGACTTTGTTAAACATCCCTTTCTGGCTTGTTTGTCAGCCCCTTTAGGTACTGGCAGCTGCTGTAAGGTCTCCCTGTAGCCTTCTCTTCTCCAGGCTGAACAACCCCAACTCTCGGCTGTCTTCGTAGGAGAGGTGCTCCAACCCTCTGGTCATCTTTGTGGCCTCTGGACTCACTCCGACAGATCCATGGCTACAATCACCTTGGACTGGGGCCATTGCTTTACATAAGAACCATCCAATAGAACCCTTAATTGCAGGGACAGAAAACAAAGTGGAATTAGAGCACTACACAATCTTCTAAACTCTTGATTATTCACTTTCACTAGTGCAATTCGTCTTGGAAAAGCAGCTGGGGGCAGATGTGGGGTATGTTATTGGGAGAATGGAGACAAGGTTGCTAGCAAGCTGCAGCTTGTCCATCAATCCTTGTGAGATTGGATCTATATTAAGCAACTAGGGCACGGGTTTTGTGACCATCCACTTTGCCAAGAGTCACATGTTGCCCCTGAACTGTCTGGCTGGACCGAAGAGCAGAAGCTACTGCTCAGCTGCCAGCAGACCAGGGAGTTGCTTTACATCATGTGTGTGTACATGGCAAAGTCAGCGAGTAGCAGCTGATGAACAGCATGTGTCCTGGAACTGAGGTTCTGCCTTGTGTACCTTAAATACCCGCTGTGCTTTTTGTCTAACAGATGGACCCTTCTAGTGTCCCTCTTCTGGCGTGGCACTTTGTGGCTGTACAGAACTCTGTGAACCCCATGCTTGCGTTTTGTCGAGGAGACGTCGTGCATTTTCTTTTGGTAAGCCTTGGAAGTTTTGTGCTGTTTTTCAGATGGCCATATCTTGCTCACATGTTCCGTTGACTGAGCCTCTGTCTCAGTGAAAGTACGGTATCTGTGCATGCTGGGGATGTCTGCAGCTTGCAGCCAGCTTGGGAAAACAAATCTGCTGGCCATTGCTCTTCAGCAGGCGGTGGTGCCCTTCCCTGAGAATCTGGAGGCATGAGCTTTATGTGTTCCAGGAGTGATGATGTGCTACCTACCTCATTTCTACTGGAGGGAGAAGAATGTGGATTGGTTTCGGGGAGATCACATGAATTCGAGATACTGTTTCATTTTTTTTGCTTTAAAAGATGAGCCTGGAAAACACTTGCATAAACCACTAAGACAACAGCTTTCAGGTCCTGGTGGCATGTGACTTTAGGGCATGCCACTCACCCTGTTTGATCTGCAGGAGTTACACAGGCAGGTGTGGTTGAAGATGATTTCATGTCTGATTTCAGTGTGAGAGCAGTACATAGGCTTCAGGAAATCTGGTGTTTTGGCTTTGGAATGTTAAGTTTGTTTCCCAGCTCTGCTATCATCTTGGACGTTAAGCTTTACTCGAGTACCCAGACATTGTGTTGTCAGGATTGAATCCTCCTTCTCTATCTTCTCTCTTGGTAAACTTGGGGAGAAAGAAAAGGGTGTATGTTTAAACCTGTCTTGCTGGAGATGTCTGTGCGTGCAATAGCATTGGTCTCTGCACAGATACCCAGCTCAGCTGTGGCCAGTACTGCTGCTTTACTTACAGGTTACTAAACAGCAGCCACGTTACCTGAATTCAGGTGTCTCTTGCTGTACTTCAAATTGTCAAAATGTAAAAACCCCACCCATATTTTTCCTTGCAGAATGCTTTTTTGTAACGATGATGAATTAAAGGCAGTTTCACATTAGTGTTCTGTGGTTCTGACTTTTATGAGCAGAAAGTACAGTATGTCCTGCATGGGAAAAGGGAAGACCCTTGACTGGCGGTTGTCATGCAGCATCTCCCTTACATTCAGTTTTCCAGTGGGATGGAACTCCTTGGGAGGCAGTGAATGCAAATCGGTCCTCCTGCAGTGTTCTGCACGAACCCTAGAGGTTCACATCCCTTTTATAACCTGAATTGCCATATATCATATGTGAGGCGGCCATGGGGGGACAACCTCTTGAACACACATAGTTTATGACATCCAGCTCTTGTGGTGCAAATAGATGATTTAAAATTGGTCCAGCAGATGGTATATATTTTTACTGCCCTCTGCTTGGAGCCTTCTGTTTCCACACTTACAAGAGTGGTTTTGAAAGTGAGACCTTACGCTCCGTTGGAGAAACATGTGTGCTGCCACGTACGCTCAGCGTGCCTGTCTGAGGGGAGCTCCGGACTCCTGGAGTTGGTGTGATGTCCTGTGGGAACAGAGAGGTTGAGTTGAAGAAAGTCTTGGAGTTTGAGTCAACCTTGTCCACTTTCTCTTTTAGGTAAAGAGAGATGATACTGGTGCAATACATGTCAGTAAGCAGAGGCAGCTTCATCTACACTATGACCTCATCAACTTTACTGTAAGTTTCAGTGTTAATAGACTGGTTAATTTTTTTTTTTTTCACTAGTTTTCTTGTAAATGTATCTCAGTAGCCCTTAGTTGTATACTATTGGCTTTACAAATATAGCATGAGAAGTGGCTGTGTTTATCTGGGGCTAACTAACTGCAAACTCAAACTGGGGACTCAGTGGAAAACCAGCACATGTGAAGTGGCCAGTAGTAGCTATAGGATAAAAAATTAGTAGCATGGAGGCAATACTGCCTTTTCTTGGGAAGGAGGGGTAGCCTTGTTGGGGAATATTTTCAAGAACCAGAGAGTCTGGAAAGAAAGATTTTTATTCTATATTCTCACTAAAAAGAATGCAAACTTCTGTGTACCTGGCTCAGTAAAATTCTAGTGTTTCTGTATATGAGTGCTTGCTAAAGCACTCTAAATTATTTGATGCTTTCAACAAAAAAAAAAATGTTCAACCCTAAAAGGTATTAGAGAGTACAGCAAGTAAAACATGGAAGGCCAAAATACCAAGATGGGCATCCATATCAGCTGGAATTTTAAGTTTGTTAACAAATATGCTTGGCTCTTGAAAAAACTGAATATTGTAAAAGCAGCCAAAAAAAGCCTTTTTCTTTGCAGGGTTTTGAACATAAAAGTAGAAGCCACAGAATACGAATGACAGGCTTTGAGTTTAACTTAGACATACTTTCTTTTTTTAATGCTTCCTGATGCCATATTTCCCTCCCAAGGGATCTGAGAACAGGTGTCACAGTAGTCTTGTTTTTGAGACCTTTGGATAGGAAGTGTGCTAGAGCGTAAGTAGTGCACCAAGAGGACAAGAACTCCGGTGGATTACCATTTGTCTAGAGGTGTTTTCTGCGAAGAAGGTTCCTTGCTTTCCTCAGTGTTAGAACTGATACTCCGGAAGGAGCCTCCCTACCTTTACCTGTGGAAATATGCACGTGTGCTGTTGTGAAGTGACTTTGTATAGTAACAAAGCTACTAGCCATCCTAGAGCTTCCAGTATTGGTACGCGAGGATATGTCCAGAGCCTGTTTCGTTGGCCTCTGATTGTGTATACATTGCTGAGATCTGTGATTTATTGCTTTTTCAGTGGATAAACTCACGGACAGCAGTGCTTCTGGACAGTGTGGAGAAGCTGCATGTTATAGATCGTCAGACGCAGGAGGAGCTGGAGACTATAGAGATCTCAGAGGTTCAGCTCGTCTACAACAGCAGCCACTTCAAATCGCTGGCGACGGGAGGCAACGTCAGCGAAGCCCTGGTAGGCACAAACGACCGGCTTGACCACAGCTAACGGTGTTTCAGCTGCCCTAAGTGGGAGCCTGGAGCTTTTGAAACAAAGCCTTTTTGAAGCATCTTAAAAATCATACGTGCTGTTGATGTGGCCCAGTAACAGTTCATGTTTCCTTTTGCGTATTGATGTTTTTAGGAGTTCCTCTTAAGTTCCCAATCTTTGGAATACTCTGTACAGAAAAAAAGCTGATGTGCTTTGTTCTTCAAGAGAATCCTATAGGCTGTTCTACTTTGTATGCCACAGATACTCTGCGGTAGCAGTGCCTGTGCAGTACGTGCGTTCCCTGCCCTTGTCTCGTAGATTTGTCGTGCAGGATAGAGAGGATGAAATGCTACGCTTGTAGGTACTACACTTCTTGTTTGAAGTAGAAAACCAAAGCCACCCATGCTAGTGGAAATTGCAAAACTTCAAACGTCACGTTTTCTACTTTTTCCTCTTTTGCTTGTCTTTTATTTTGACTTTCATATTTGGGTTGGGTTTTTTGGGTTTTTTGACCCTGACCCATATAGTGTCTGGACATGTTTTATTCCTGAAGTAGGTATTAATTTCAGTGGCTCCTGATAGCTCCTGTGACCCACCTGTGCTTTCTGCAGCAGACTCACTTTGATGTGGTGTTCGTTACTGCGATAGCATTGTAGAGTTTTTATTTAAAGCCACGGCTACAGGACAAGTTACTGCTTTCAGCTGAAAATCAGATTTTCTACTTTGGAAAAGACTTTTCTACTTTGCCAAGAGTGTGTATAAGAAAGAACCTTCCATCCCTGCATTTGGTCCTCCCAGTGCTTCACCAGAGATAGCCCAGGAGCTCTGAAATTCCTGGACGATATGGTTCCTGTTTAATTCTGCTGTAGTCCTGTGGGACTTGTTTGGGACTTGCTGGCCCAAACAGCTAGCAGAAAGCTTATACAGATCTGTAGTTTGGATCCACAGTTTCAAGCCCAGTATAGGTTGTATGGTCATGACTCAGCTCCAGAAGCCCAAGAAGTGCCTTCAGTGCAGAATGCCAGGATTTCAGAAAGACACCTCCGTCATGGCTCCCTTTTGAGCACCAAGGAACAGAGGGCTTCTTCCAGTCTGAAGGACCAGATCTATGAGGGGTCTTTGCAGCCTTTAGATCTTCATAGCTGCTGCTTATCTGGCTTTCACTGCTTTATTTGCTTCATGCTGCTCGCGTTGCTGTCGCTGCGGATGCGTCCTGAGGAAGAAAAAGAAGGAAGGCGGAGTCTAGTCTAAGTGAGCTTATGTACTGCCTTCTGCACGATTGGAAATTGCCAGGCACAACCTCACAGAACATAGCTAGAGGTTGGCACCAAGATGGTATATGAGCACTGCTTGCTAGGATGTGTTGTTACTTGGAGCGTTTCACTTAATTTCAGAAACTCTGCAAGTGTCCTGTGAGGACTTGTGGTGATTACCATCAAAGCCAGAGACCTGTGGCTTGCAAAAGTGGTGGGCCTGAATAAGCGTTGCCTGTTAAAGTGCTATTGTGAGTCTAGAAAAGACCCTTACTTTATTCACTGTCTGTAAGTGCAAATGAGATCTGAAATCCATAGTGTCACTTTGAGATACTGAAGATGGGAAACAGGCAGTCCCTCTCCCTGCACTTCGGTAGGAATGACAAGGCAACCTCTTCCAGAGCAATTGAGCTAAGGACACCTTCTGATGGGAAGCTTTTTCTGTTTTTTTCATGGCTCAGAAATATACCTTTTCCATTGTTAGTTTTGCAGACACTCTGGAAGGAAAATCTTAAATGAGGCTGCCGCTTCCATACAGGATATCCTGGTTCCAGGGATGCCTGGGTTTGTGGATGAAGACAGTCAAACCCAGTTCTTCTACTGCAGCATCTAAAGAAACATGCAGGGAATATCTGCTACCCCAGCCTTAGGTTCTGTGCTGAGCAAGTTGAAGTGTTATTATGGTAGTCCCTGGAATGGACACGCTTAACAGCACTGGGAAGAGATGCAGGAAGCTTCCCTGCCTGACCAGACTGAGAAAAGTACAAGACAAACAGCTGTAGCCTGCACAACTGTGCAGTGCAGCGGGAAGCAAGCACTGCCCCGTACTGTCACACAATCTCTAATTTTTATGTTCTCACATAATTTTCACATTGTAAATGTGCCTTTTGAACACTAGTTACTGGCATTCAAACTTCTGTTGTAGCAACTCTCGCTTCAACAGTATTCTTTCCATCTGTCCCTCCTACACATTTGCTCTTGAGGAAGATTTGTAAAGAAGCAGATGGCAAGGAGAGACTCCCCATAACTTTTTGTATCTGAGGACAGACAGAGCACTGCTTGCAGGTCCTTATGACTCCGTTGTGTTTTCTGGGCAGCCAGAGCTCAGTAGCAATTTAAGCTGCATTCACAAGCGGGACAGAGTGGCAGCAGAGCTTTTTTACTTACTACTGCCCGGCAATCCGTGGTGTCGTCTCCCAATCCTTATTTTGATTTCTGAATTACAAAGTGTCTCTAAAGCTCAAGGGGAAAATTTTACAAAAACAAAAAGCAGTTTTAATTGCATGTAATTTTTCTTGCTCTAGGCATTGGTTGGAGAGAAGGCTTGTTATCAGTCCATCAGCAGCTGTGGTGGTCAGATCTTTTACCTCGGAACTAAGGTAAATGTGGGGAGTTCTTAATAAAAATACAGGGCATTCACGGTTGATGGTAGGTCATCTTCTGGGGAAGGGCAATTTTTTATTCTATGGATATGTGCATCAGGGATGCTTGTGCACTTATGTTGTGGGATTAAAGGAATGTGCAATAATTTGGTCTTAGCCGAGGTATGGGCTAATTGTCATAATTTCACAGTATCCTGGTTCATGCTGCTTCAGGGTAGACTTAGCATTATTTTACTGACATCTCCTCTGTCCTAAGTTTCAGTTTCTCTGTCCTAAATGTGTGAGTGAGTAAACAGAAGAATATAAGACAGCAGGGAAAACTAGACTGTATTGCATGGAACAATAAAAGGAATATCCTATTCCGTTTTCCTGTTTTGCAGTGCAGGCTACCTGTGAAAAGGCAAAGAAGAGAGATGCCTATAGGATGGCATGTGGAAGTAGGGGAAGAAGTGAGGGATGGTATCATGGAGCAGATGGGTTGTAAGACCATGTAAAGGATGTTTTCTGTTAAAATTAAACATCCAATTCATTCCTGTGATGCCAAGCTTGAGGATTACTTTACTGAGTTTCATGTGTACCAGTGTGCTGTGGTGGGTCTGTGGGATACCACAGACTGCATGAGTAACTGTGAGTAAATAGTTATATTGTTTTTTTTTTCTTTTCTAGTCTGTTCACGTCATGACGTTGAGAAGCTGGAGAGAGGTATGTTGAGAGACAAACTGTACAGCTTAGTAGATTCAAATTGCTTAAATATAGCTTGAGAGGAGGGAAGGAACATTTGTGAAGCACATTCTGGGCACTGTGTTCGGGATCCCTGCTTGCTACGCACAGCCAGCACCGTGGGCACGCCGCTTTCCACGGTGGGGTGCTATGGGACTCTGGCTTGCACAAACTTGCAGGCTGAACGGAGATCTTGTTCTCTCAAGCAAGACATAACAGGTGCTGAAACTTGGCAAGGCATTAACAAGGTAGCGTTAGTGCAATCTATGACTTTGGAGGACTCTGTAAATGTAAGCTTTTATCTGCCAGATAAGCATACAGGAGTGGAAGGAAATCTGGTCCAGTGTATTTTGCCCCCAGCTGCTGTAGGAGCTACATCATAAAAATCTATCAAAGACTACCTGGAAGGTTCATTGGATTTTACATCCGTGTTTCTGTTGGCAGAAGATTTTTCTGAAACTTAATTTCTCCTATAGCTGAAACCCTATCAATTTCCGCACTAAACTTCTTGGTGATCTATTTGTCTGGCTGTTCCGTGTTGCGCTCTTCACTTGAGTTGAACAGCAGTTTTTCCTTTTGCAGTATGTTCAGTGTATGATGTTCTCTCTCAGACCTTGTTTTGCAAGGCTAAGCAAAGCTCTTTCATCATTCTCTTGTAATCTTACCTTCCCACTCTTGTTGTCCTTCGTAGTCACTGTTCTCTGCACCTCCTTTGTGCTCAGTTTCTTGAACATGGGTAAACAGTTTGGCACGTATTACTCTGGGTAGGGTCTTAGAAGTGCCATGTGCAATGTCACCTGTTCTTCTCTGTTGCTACTAGATATGTCATTCCTCATACATCCTTGGGTCTTGTTTTGCTGTTCCTTTGCCTACATGATGTCAGCAGTTTGTGGCACTGGAGAGTCACCAGTACTCGGTACCCAAACTCTGCTTTCTGCTGTTAAGTTGCTTGTACCATTGGATTGCATCACACTTCTGTTACCCAGCCTTAGGGGCAAATCCTATTGTGTCTGTCTTTCTGGTCTGCTGTCTCACATCACGTGTTGACAGTTGGTTATCAGCAAACTTTGTTAGTAAATTCACCTTATGCCAAGTTAGTTGACCAAATCATTATGTAGAAGGGGGCTTCAAGGCTGATTCTCAAGGAACTCCAATTGTCATTTCTTTCTGGTCTCACATTTATCCTTTACGCAGCAACCTTCACTATTCTTCCTTGTACTTGCTTTACGGCTCTTGTACTCCCCCCTCTATGACTATAAGCTCCTGCATGTGATGTACCCAGACCTTTAATAAAACATGGATGATTCAGCTCTATTGAACTTTTATACAGTTGCTGCTTTTAGTTACCAAGACCGCTTTGCTAGTTTTCCCTCCAGCCATTCACTACTGACTTTGCTTTAGTAAACTGTTAATGAAAAGTCTTGCTTTCACCCATGATCTCGTGTACTGGTTTTCCTAGAATTCACATCAGTCACAGCTTACATGCTCCGAGCCAACCTCCTTCTAAATTACCGTATGGCTTCTGTTGTGCTGCATGCCTCTTTATTGTAGGGGACTTACTCAAGAGTTGTAATTGAGTGTGGGGGGGATTAGGGTGTGAAGCCGAGTTCTTGTTGCCGTACAGGATGCTGGTCTGAGACTCGGAATCTGTCTCCTCTCAAATAGTACTTTAACCTTTTGACCTAACGTACAAAGACTGCTGGTGATTGACCTTGTGTGCTGATAATTCCTTAAAGCAGAAAGTACTTGTGATCTACTTCAATCCTTGTTGACTCAGGAGAAAATAAAGGGTAGGAGTGGGTACACCTGTATGCTGAAAACACGGCGGAGTTGTTTGTTGTGCTCTAAGTGATGAGGCAAGGACAGGCAATGGGAAACTCTTATTCTTTGTGATTGCAGACACTTCCTGATGCTGTGGGCCTCCATCCGTTAAGCATCTGACCTAAAACGTAGCCTACAGGGACCTGATGTACTAGGGCCTGACATTTCTTAGTAATTTCTAACTGTCCAGCAGGAAGTGTACATATTTGAGAAACTTTCTGAGATGCTGTCCTTTACCGCAATGCGTTGGGAGCTGCTGAGGTTTCCTGTCCCCTTGCTGCCAGGGATCATGACCCACTACTGGGAAATGCGTACCTTAAATGGGAGGGGATCATCTTCTTGGTAATACTAAGGTCCAATGTTACTTTTTATTTTAGAGAATTGACCACCTTCTGAAACAAGAGCGCCTCACTGATGCCCTGGCTCTAGCTTGGTCTTTTTATGAAGGTAAAGCAAAGGCGGTAGTAGGTAAGTCTGAGATTGTTTGGTTTTTTATTTTTTAAGTTGAAACTACTAGGGAAGGTTTTAAACCTATGCATGTACAGAAATTACTTTTTCAGAGAAAAAACATTAAGGAAGAGAATTGAATTGAAGAAGAGAGAGTAACATGTGCTGCTTTGGGTTTGGCAGAAACACCGCCTTTATATGGATCGGTTTGATTATTTTTTTTTTTTTAGAGTCGTAGTCCCTTTTAGCAGCCTGCTGTTTTCAAATTAAAATCGTACTTGGTCTATGTTGTGGCTCCTGTTTGTTGTGACTTTGCCATGAGGGAGGTGGATCCAGGTATTGAATATCTAGCCTGCTAAAATACTCCTGAGGGTCATAGGTGACCTGTAGGTACTTTTCAGTGTGACGTTCTGTCAGCTCTGCCAAGCAGGTGCTTTCATTCAAGTTTCCTCTGGCTACACAGCTGACTGAAAGAACTGCTGGGTTCTGGCGCTATGTTTCCTATAAAAGAGGATGCTTTGTGAGCATTTAACTTGTTATTATAAACATGTTAATTATGCCAGAAACTGCCACTTGAACAGCCTGATTTGAACTGGACACGTTGACTTTTCAGCAAATAACTTATGATGGTTTTGACAGATGAGACTCAAGTTCTCAGGATAAGATCCTACTACTGTGAAATTGCTAGTATATGAAGATGTGTCTCATGTTAATGCCTGGATATAATGCAATTAAGGAGATAATTTTTCATGAGTCAAAGAGTTACTGTCGAAGTTGGCATTTAAGGATTTTTTTTTTTCCCATGTAGTGTACTTCAGTTTCTTTGCATCAAGGCATCCTCCAGCAATTAGCCTCATGTACAGTCTTTGGCAGTCCTCTGTTAATTGTTCTCTCAACGTTAAACAGCACTCAGATCTGTTCTTGCCATTCCTGTGCTGGAACAGTCGTTACATTGGGAGAACAAAATCTTCAGGAGAAGAGTGGGCTAAAAGTAGAGCACAAAATTGTTATTTAGATGTCCTGACCTCTGCATCTCAAGGGTAGTGGTGTTAGCATCTGAACCGTGGAATTTTTATATTTCCACTGGTACTTTAGATGAGAATTTAATTTATTCCCGTCCCCCCTTATTCTTTCTAGGCCTGTCTGGGGACACAAGCAAGCGGAAAGCAGTCATCGCAGACAGAGTGAGTGACTGATCTCTTCCTAACTGGATTTTCATGTATGCTGATGTGATACTAACTGTGTTCCCGGAAGGAATGGCTTCTGTCCTCCAGAAGTTAATCCAGCTAACTCTAGAATGTGTACATGTGCCTCTCTTGCTAAGATTGTGAACGGGATTTTAGAAAACACTTAAAAGTACTTTGTGAGGTACCTTGTGGATAAAGATGAGGATAAAATCTGCAGCATTAGCAAATCAAAACATGATGCTATCATCCCAACCTTGAGATCTCTGGTCCCCTCACAGTGGAGAGAAGCCTTTTTTGTGGGTAACTCCAGAGTTTCCTGACCTTTGATGTCCTGAACTTTGAAGTGTTCATCAGTATGTAACTTGCTGACCCTCAGGTGGAAACTTTGCTCCATGTATACGTGGACATGGAATAAACTCTTCAACTAATCCTGTTCAGTTGTTACAGGAACCTTTTTCTAGGAAGAGTATGTTTAAAATACACGATTATTGTAATAATTATTCAGCTGTACTTTGTTCTTTGTATGTTTTATTTGCAGGTAAATAAGTTTTCCTGTTTAAGATATTATAACTTAAACTTTGGGAAAAAACATGGCCCAGATGAACCTTACACTTCAGGATGTGTTCATCTGCCTGAAAATTTGCTGGCAGACTGGCTGCCCCGTTTCTCCGTCGTTAGAGTAGGCCTTCCGTATCCCACTGGGCCACTTCTACACCACGTCAAGCCCTTGTCTCTAGACAGCCTCTTCCCTCTTCTCCTTCCTGCCCAAAATGGGACAACAGAGGTTTCAGTGCTGCCAAACCCCCAAGTCAGTCTATTAAACATACTACCAAGTAGGGCCTCTAGTGTAGGATCTGAATGAATTTTCTTGTTTATTTTAATTCAGATGGTTGAAATCCTTCTCCATTATGCTGATCGGACTTTGAAGAAATGTCCTGACCAAGGAAAAATTCAAGTTATGGAGCAACATTTTCAGGTATGGTGCTCTGGAGGACTGTCTTGTATAGATCTTTTGTATTATTTTTTTTAAATCAGACTTGACTTTGCTTTGCTGCAAAAATTACTTGTCTGGTTTTTGAAAAATGTTGCTGGGGTTCACCTGAACTCTCACCTCTGTGTGCCCTAGTCAGATCAGGAGTTTGTTACAGCTAGGCAGCAGAGCAAAACCCATATGCCCTCTGTCCTCTGCAGAACTGTGATTAGTTTTTCTCCATATGAGCTGGCATATGGGAAAACCTGTAACTGTGCCAGCTACTGGCTGATTCAAATAACTCATTGATTCTGCTCTGTATTGGTCAGGCTCCGTTTTTTGTGCTCTGCAGGATGTGCTATTTTGCAGGATTTTTGCCAGTCCCTATAGCTTTTTCTATGTTTCTTCCGCAGGACGTGGTGCCCGTCATAGTTGATTACTGTCTCTTACTCCAGCGCACGTAAGTCTGAATTTGCAAGCCTGTCTCCCAAGGCAGACCACCAGCCCATGTAGTTCTGAGTGCTGTCTCCTATAATATCACATGGTTTAGAGGAATCGTATCACATCATCGTCATATCATATATCGCATCATGGTTTAGAGGAATGCGTAGAAACTGATACTAAAGTCAGGGCACTCAGTACTCAAAAGTGTGTCTTTAATTTTCATTGATGTGTTGTATAAGAAATGTTTGTTTCAAACTGTTTCCCCCATACCATCCCCTTAAAAAAGAAGCCGCCTTGATAGATTTCATCATCATTTCCCCTCTAACAGCAGGTTTTTTTGCTGCAACATCCGTTAGCTGATTTATTCTGTGCTGCTGCCTGTAACTTGCATCAGTATAGGAGCTGAACATGGCATTCAGCTCCTGACTTTGAGAAATACAGATAAAAACCGGAATTTAATTTGGAGCCCTCAGAAAGTATCTAAGTAAGGAGATTTTAATAAGACTATTTGATAACTAAACACTTCTTTCCTCCTAGGGATCTATTATTTAACCAGATATATGATAAGATGAGTGAGAATTCTGTAGCTAAAGGCATCTTTCTGGAGTGCTTGGAGCCATACATCTTAAGTGATAAGCTGATGGGAATCACAGCTCAAGTGATGAAAGACTTGCTGCTTCACTTCCAAGACAAGAACAGGTTGGAGAATTTGGAAGCCTGCATTGTGCATATGGATATCACCAGCTTAGACATACAGCAGGTGAGCTGTTGTACTGCGTACTGTATTGATGTCCTCTGAATGAATGGCAGCATTCTCTAGTCGCTGATGCAAGCTTCTTGTGCTTTTAAACGCAGCATAGCATGTGGAAAACAAGTTGTCACCTTTCAACAGACAAGACAAGGTGGTCCAAATAATTCATGCCTTTTGTTCACTGATCTGTAACAGAACTTAGCCCTGTGTCCCTGGGATCAAATTCAGTGAATGTGGGAATTGCTCAGCATGGCTGTGTCCTTCCTGTAACGTGCATGCTCCTATAAACACCTTTTGCTCCCCCAGTTTGTTTCCTGGCACAGGTTAACGCATCAGCAGCTGAATGTGTTGGAAACTACAGTTCATCAGGATTAGTGTGACAGTCTTTCCTGTTTTGAGTACCTCGCCTAACGTCAAAGGCTGCAGGAGCACAAAAAACACCTGGAGTTGCATTTGTCAGTTTGGTGCCTGCCAGCCTGCTCTGCTCAGGTGCTTGCTCTTGCATGACACACAGTTAGTGGATCGAGGAGGTGTTCCTGCTCAGTGGTCCTGTTTTCCTTGGCCAGTGTTTATTCCGACAGCATGGCTTTCCATTCCAAGGAGGAAACTGCTGGGGAATTTGACAAAGTGATTCACTAATTCAACCAAAAGGCAAACTAGTCGAATCAAGTGTTTTGATGAACTGATATTTTTAATGTTTTTTTTATTCCTTAACCTCACACAGGTTATGAATGTTAGAATATAGACAGCTATATTATGTTTGCTGCATGAGCAATAAGCTGGATACTGCCTTTAGGGGTTTGGGGTCCTTGCAGAGACTAGTTCTGCAAGTGGAAGTTCTCATTCTGCTTCAAATCATACTGTCGGGTGATGCAACTGCAAGGGCAGAGGTTGAATTCGAGCGAGTGGGGAATGAGAAAACTGTGAGCTAAGCGCAGCTGTATACCTACATTGTGCTTTGTTTGCCTTGCAGGTAGTTCTTCTGTGCTGGGAAAACCATCTCTATGATGCCATGATCTATGTCTACAACAGTGGGATGAATGATTTCATCAGCCCCATGGAGGTAGGAAGGATGCTCAGTGCTATGAGTTGTTACTTGTGTGTTTAGCACATGTTCTTTCTGAGAAACAGCATTTCAAACCCAATGCTTTATCTTCTCATTCAGAGTGTATATATTATTCTTTTTTTCCTTTTCAAGGGGGAAATCTTGTATGATATATGCAGTTTATTTGACTAGATGCAGTAGAGGAGAAAAGTAATTTGTAATTGCTGTGCTTTAAAACACAAATTTGCCTGCTGAGGTAGCAACACTCTGCAAAGTTAGAGCAGGAAATCTAGTCACGTTAATAAAATAAGCATGAAACAAAAGCAGCAGACGAGAATAACACGATGATTTCAGAAGACTGCATTGCAAAACAGTCTGCTAGCAGCTTTGTTGCTGGTGGTGAGCCTGGCCAATGTGGTAAGATGTGCTGAGAAAGCACCAGCTTTCTGCACAGCGGGATTAATGGGGCTGCAGGCATGAGAGGTTCTATGAACACCTCATGCTTTTTGTCCTTCATGCTTGCTTCCTTTGCTGACACAACAGGACATTAATATGTTGAAGAGTAATGGAAACAAAGGGTGAACATAGCTGTGTACAGAATTCAGAAAAAAGGTAGAAACAGTCCTTGCACTGAGGCTGATGTTGCTCTTGGTGCTTGGGTGTGGTCTGGTGTTTTTGTGGTAAAGCTGAAATAGAGAGCTGGGTCCATGAGAGTGTGAAAATCTTACACTGGCCAATTTTGAGCCGTTAGTTCATTTGATTTTTCTCAGGAAGGAGACTTTTTAGGTGTTCGTTTTTTTGAAAAGGACTTCTGGAAACCCGGCACTAATTGTATGAGTGCAAATAACTTTTCCTAGAGTTTCCTAGGGAAAAAAAAATTTCCTAACTTTTTTTCTAGAGCTAAGTATTTAGACAAGTACCTCATTCTAGCTACCCAAACTAAAGGCATTCTAGTGACCCTGCTAGGCAGGCTGAAGGTTTGCGTAATCTCTGTCGGCAGAAGGAACAAGAAGTGGAGCTGGTCAGTTATGCTGACTGTTACTTCTGGGACTACTGGAGACTGCTCTTTTGTGTGTGTGGCCTGTGCTTAGGGTTAGATCTGGTGGAGTGAAGGCTATCTTTTCATAGGTCATAACATCAGCTGGGAAAAGCATCCTTTGCCCCATTTTGGTGTCCTCTGCACCTTTTCATTGTAAGACATGGTGAGAAAGCAGATCTGTGGGGAAGATGCCCCATTGATCTCTGCTTTAAAACCACTCAGACTCTGCTTTGAGATATTCCAGCTGCTTGAGCACTGCCTTCTTTCTTGTTACAGAAGCTGTTCAAAGTCATTGCTCCTCCACTGAGTGCTGGGAAGTCTCTCACAGGTACACAATTTCCTTTTAAGGGTTTCCAGTTTTGACTAGAGATATTCAAAACATCAAATATCACTTCCAACAGAGGGATGCAAAAAGGAAATACATATCCACTATCAGGGTCTTGGAGAACAGAAAAGTGTTCTAGTACTATTTGCTGTGTGTAAAGCTGCTCAATTTACTGTGTCTAAAAAACTCTGCATGTGTGTCAGATGAGATGTTTTGCTAACAGCTGGGAAAAAGAATTGCATCTCTGTGTATTGTCTTGTGAAGAAAAGGTGACAAATAATTTTTGTTTTGTAGATGAGCAGGTGGTCATGGGCAACAAGCTGCTTGTATATATAAGGTACGGTCCTTTAGAAAGTGTGTGAGGTGTGGCATAGTGCTGGCACCAGATTTTTAAGTTGCTGTAGCTGTGTAATCTTACAGTGTGTTTCAAGGTATGAGAGGCTGCGTAAAATAGCAATGGCTACTTTGTACAGCTGACTTTACTTTGTCAGCTTTACATTTAAAATGGCTTTAAATTTAAAAATGGCTTATTGTTACGCATCATTTGAGTGGATAAAGTTGGAGACTTAAAGCTCATTACTACTGATACGCCAAGACCATGTCTTTATCTTTAGAATTCGGTTAGAGTGAGTTCTTTGTCCTGTGTGTGACACAGTGCTCCTTGAACAAGGACTCTGTAGCCTGGAAAGCTGTATTTTAGCCCTTTCTGCCATGTCTTTTGGGATAGATGTACTCAGTTGCTGCTTACTATGTTGCCTGCCATTTGCAGGATGTCGTTCTGAGATTGCACTGTAGTGATTAATTAGTGAATTGCTTTTTCTGGAATCTACTCAAGATTGTGAATGTTAGCTTATGCATTACTTCTGCTTCCCAAAATGCAAGAGTAAAGATTTTTGTGAGAAATACTGTTTCCTCATCACTTTTCTGCTGTGGAGTAGCATACCTTGGACGCAAATTCATGCAGCACGTTACGCATACACATAATATTGTATATTAACAGCAGTGCTGTCTGTAATGCTTGCTTTCACAATTTACAAAATAAATTTGTTTGGCTTGTTTTAAGACCATCCTGAAAACTAACTCGAAAATAAACTGTTCTCCTCAATCTGTTTAATGTCAGGATGTATGAAAAATGCCTTTCTCCTCCTTTTCTATAGCTGCTGCTTGGCAGGCCGTGCATACCCACTGGGTGATATTCCTGAAGATCTGGTACCTTTGGTTAAAAATCAGGTGAGCAACCTTGTGGAAGGAAACTTTCCCATGTCAGGTTTTTAGAAGCAGCTGTGTATGTCTTATTTCATGGGTTTCTGATAGAAAACTATCATCAATCTGATAGCTGTATCCTTGTGATATGAGTGTATACCACTGTAAATACCAAATACATTTTTAAAGAATGAAATCAAACAGTTGCCACAATTTGAACGTTTAAACTTAGTATTTTTCTTTCAACTGTAAATTGGGGTGTGGCAACACAAAGTTCTCAGTGGCACTCATTTAGATATATTTTTTTTTTTTCTTATTCTCTACCACAAAGTTGACAGAAATTTGTAGCTGTCTCTTCTTTCTGAACTTGACAGTGACATGTCAAATACGGGAGGATCTCCCGCATTTTCAAATGCATGTAACAGGGGATTGGTAAGAGTGGAAAGTGAGATAACATCACAGAACATTAAATATTCCCTCCTCTTTCTGGCTGTTGCTGAAAGTTCAGCTTGTGTTGGAGTTTTCCTGCCTTGGATATTACATCTCTTCTCCCTTTGGATGGCAAAGCATAAAATTGAGCACAGTTTTCCACGATGAAGGTCCCATTAGCTGCGTTTCTGTCAGTCTTTGCCCTGGTATCCTGTCACCGTATCTTCACTTCTGAGGCTTACCCAGTCTTGGGTATTCAGGACACAAACGTGTCTGTTCTCTAGGTGCAACTCGCATGTGCAGGGTGAATGTCTGCCCTGCCACTTAAATCCAGATCACATATCCACAGATACTAAGTAAATGGGTAGATGAGGTGGGATGTGCCACCACTGTATCCTTGTGATATGAGTATATACCACTGTAAATTTTTATTTGTAAATATAATTTACATATTTAAATATAAATAATTATATTTAAATATAATTCATTAAAGAATGAAATCAAACTGTTGCTGCAATTTGAACGTTTAAACTTAGTATTTTCCTTTCAACTGTAAGTTGGGATGTGGCAACACAAAGTTCTTAGTGGCACTAATTTAGATATATTTTTTTTAGATATATATATTTTTTAAGTAGTACCAGGTAGAGTTCAGTAGATAGACATGTCTCTACTAAGTAGCTCTTTGTTGTGAGTTTCTTTGCTCTTGATTTTATGGTTATATTAGTGCATGTTCATACTCATCTCTTCATCAAGATACTGTGTTTGCTGAAGATAAATTTCTGGCCTTGTGATAACTGCAGGTTTTCAGCTGAGGTCAAGAGTGTGTTGTTATCGAGTGTTCCAGGCTGCATCCTTGTACCCTTGGCTCATGGAGTCAGCCAGCTACCTGTTCCAGTGGTGGCTGCTTTGCCACTTCACGCAGGCACGTGTGGGCAATTGGTTGCCAGAGCTACTTAATAGGTTCAGGGTGCTGCGACACATATCTCCTTAGGTTTATCTATCTCAGGAGCCCCTCTTGAGAGTCTGCTTCAGCAGGAAGGACATTCTGGGGGTCACGGAACCGGGAAAGGGTTTAATGTTAGGTGTCTTTTGGTATTTGGAGGGGAAGGAGGATGTAGTTGGTTCTGAACTTAAACTCCTATATCCTAGCATGTGATTCCAGTTGGTGTGATTCCAGCTTTTTGTAAGGGGATTTTGGGGCTGGCCTGCAGCTTACATTCCTGTTGTCGCTAATGTCTATGACTATCTGAGGTTTGAAGCTGAGGTGAATCTGTGATGGCTGTGAGGTCTGTGATTCAGGCTGTTTGACAACTTCTTCCTTTACGTCCTTATTACTGCCTCTTGCCCACAGCACTGAAGGGAAGACGCTTTCCCAAAAGACTATTCCACAGTGATGCTGTTAGGAAAGACAATTTCCTTTTCTGCTAGTCAGTGCCACTTTGAGACAACTTAAGAGGTAACCAATTTCTTCCTTTTCTTGAGAAAAGGCATAAAGCAACCTGTGGCTTGATATTTTCCAGTCCTGTGACTCTGTTAAGATTGTCTGCTTCCTCAGTCTGTTACAGCTGTGGTTAGGAGGCACTAGGCTGGTACTACATTCCTTCCCATCCACTCACCCTGGCCATCCTTAGTTTGGGAGAGTTGGCCCTGAGCATGTGCAGCCATTCTGCTTATATAAGGCAGGATCTTAGCTGCTTCAGAAAAGCCTATATCGATGTTTGTAGGCTCTGAAGCGTCTTGTTTTACACCCTGTGGGCTGAGCACAGGCTGACACTGTGACCTGACGTCCAAATTGTCTTCCCGGGTCACTTTAGGAACAGTGGCTGATGCCCTAAGGTTTCTGTGTGCTGCTATTATCCTGTGGCAGTGCAGGCTTACCCTGCTGTCCTCCTCTGGGACAAGCTGTGGTTCTTGAGCTCCATCTCTTCGTGTTGCTCTTCGCCAAGCTGTTCAGTGGACCTTCTTTGGCTCCCTGGATTTATCAGTGTCCTGAGTCTGCAACAGCAGCTTTCACATCAGGAGAAAAAGCCTGTTCGGTCTGGATTGTCCGACTGCAGCTGTTTCAAGGCAGCAAGTACTATTGCATGTGCCTTATGTATTTGTTCGGGACAGGTGTGAGCATGTTCTTGATTTCACTAGTTAAATCCCAGTGAACTTATGGCAAAAGTATGATGAGACATGCATGGTGGGGTGGGGTGGCGGTGGGGGGGGCGCTTTTCTTGCTTTTTTCTTTTCTTCTTTTTTCTAATCCAGAGCTTGTAGCTCCATGTATGTGGTAGCTCTGGGTTACTGCAAACCCTTTCCCTCCAGGGTGTGCAAACCAGACTGCTCTGCTTTGCTGGCTCAAGCACTGGGCTGTTGCCCCCTCCCGTGGTCCTTACCAAGTTGCCCCCTGCACACTCCAGAGCTGGCACAGCAGCAGGCTGTGGCTTGGGCTCCGAAGGGAAGCGATAGCCCAACCAGCAGCAGTAGCTCTGTGGAGGAGCCATCAGCCTCTCCTTGTTACGAGCTCTGATGGTGTTCCTGAGAGCTTGGCTTAACACCCTTCTGTCTGGGTACTTGGCTCCCGTCTAGCTGCAGTCTGGAGGTTTTTTGGCTTTGTTTGAAGAGTTCCTAGCTGGCAGGTGGGTATCGGGTTTAAAGAGGCCAACAGGGAAGGCTGTGGGTCTGAAAGTCAAGCTGCTAACTCCTCCTGGATTCATGGCTGCTGTGGTGACAGGAAAGTTAACTCAGAACAGGAGTAAACGAGAGAAGGTGGCACTTCCTGAGGATGGCTGGGAGAGCGTATTACCTCTCAGTTCTCCATGGGATCCCACTGTGTATCTTAACACACGCTCACGAGTGCTAGCCAGTCTGCAGGAGCCTGCTCTCTTTCTGCTGGTAGCCAGATCTGTTGTGAGTGTGTTAGAGAAAACTGGAGCTGTTGCTGCCCTGTTTGTTTCCTGGGGGGATCTAGACACCTCTGTCAGTGGTTCAGTAAAGGGAGTTGCCTTCGTTTTGAAAGACATGCTCAAACTTCAGGAACTAGAAAGTCAGTGGAGAGAATAGAGAACTGAATAGTGCCTAAGTCAGTCTTTGCAGCGCCAAAAGCTTTGTGCCTCAAAATGAGGGGGCAGATTGACTGGCTCTTCCCAAGGGAACTACTGACAAGGAGAGGAGCTGTGCCCTGGGTAAGGAGGAGTTGCACAGCTTTTCAGGATAGCTGCCAGGAAGAGGAGGGAGTTACCTAATTTCACATGCTTTGGTCTGCCAGTGTAAGCCTTAATTTTTGCTTGATCTTAAACTTTGATTGATCTTAAATGGGTTGGCGAGTCTAACAAAGGAGAATTTTTTTCCTACTAACAAGCAGCAGAGAGCATTCAACTAAGAACACTGATGGAGTCCTGAGGTGCTTTAAAGCTTAAGCGCAAAGCAGGTAATGATGCTGCTTTCCCATGTGCTTATACTACCAGTTACCTGAAATCAATAGGAAATTGCTTGTTTGTTTGAATTTTCATTGCAGGTCTTTGAGTTTCTCATCCGGCTGCATTCAACTGAGGGATCTGTGGATGAAGAGGTCTACCCTTATGTTCGTACCTTACTGCACTTTGACACTCGGGAATTCCTTAACGTTCTTGCTCTGGTAAGAAATTGCTGATCTTCTCCAAAGAAAAAAGGGCAGTGACGGTTCTTTCATCATCTATGTCATGTTGCATGATCTGTAATATTCCTATTAAAAAGTTCATGCTTTAGCTAAACCAGCAGTTACTGGCTTGATGCAGAACACATTTGATGTGTGTTCTATAAGATATCAGAGGATATCATAATAGTCTTTTATGTCCTTAAATATAAATTGATGAACATGACATATACAGTGAAGACTCTGGTAACACATGTAAAGCAAGACTAATGTATTTGTAAAGGGAATTTTAGTACCTACATCTTTCTCCTGTGTCAAGATTCATCTTTCTTTCTTTCCATATTTCCTTTCTAAATGTTTTGAATTTACTCTGTGTGTTTGGACCTGTTATTTTTACCTGAATATATAAGAACTGTTTCGGTCGTTAAAAAAAAGCGAATTGTGTTTTGGAACCTGCTGCTTACGTGATATGCACAGAACGGGCTTAAAAGCATTGTCAGCTTTGTGATGTGGCTGCTGCTTTGTGTTTGCTTGTATTTCTGGGGTTGGCAGTGGAGAGCGTTCTTCCAAGGTGTCAGTGTTTTGCCTCACGCAGACTTTTGAAGACTTTAAGAATGACAAGCAAGCTGTGGAATATCAACAGAGAATTGTGGACATACTTCTGAAAGTGAGTGTGCTTAAAAGTTAACCTCCGTTGACATCTGCCTGATTATATACAATACAGTGCAGGAAAGCCTGTAATTTGGATGAGGTGTTTCCAGTCTTGCCCTGGATGCCACCTCTGAGCAGGTGGTGAGCTGGAGCGTGGATTCACCTCAGCCAAGGTTGCCAGTTGGGTATTTGGAAGTGGCGCTTCATGCACATGATATATGGGGACAGAGATATCTCCTTTCCTGCCTGTGATTTCACCTGGGTGGTACTTTGTCAAATTTCTCCTTGCTGCACTGTTAAGCTTTTTTTAAATCTGTTTCTCATTGATTCCACTCCCTGATTCTTTCTGAGCAGGAAAAAAAAGGTCCCAGGAATCCTGTGTCTGGCAGGGTGCCAATGCTCTTCCGATAAAACACTGCTCCCTGTATCTGTAAATGCTGTGTTTGGGATGTAACATACCCGGAATGACAGGCCTATCTTTAGTAAATGGGAGAGAAGAGGAATTGTGAGTTATCAGCCCGGTGCTCTAGAAATCACTTGTCATCTGCAGACTGTGTTCCTTAACAATGAATGTTCTCATTAAAAGCTATCACTGCCAAATGCTGTCTGCTTTCCCCTTCAAAGTTGTCAGCATTAATAATGAGTAGCTCCACTTGGAAGCTGTTTATGTATAAACATATCATAAGTAGCGCTTCCCTGTCACTGTCATCACCGGTAGATGAGAGCAAGGGCACCCCTGAGTGAATTGGGTGACAGTGCTGCTGCAGTAGGCTGTGTCGGAGGGGCTGAGATAACGCAGTGGTGGGGGAACTTGTGTGAGCCTGCTTGAGCAGGACGTTGCTGTAAGGGTGTTAGCCCTGTGCTGGGTTAGGCCGTGCTGGTTTGTGTCTTTAGCTGCTGCCAGCAGGAGGTGGCACACTGCAGCTGTGTTCTGGAGGTGCTGGGGGATGTCCCTGTGGCATGGCATAGGCTGGAGCACGCTGTTTACAGCCCTGCTCTTACAGCCCTGCTCTGTGCCGCTGGCCACGTAGCAAATGTCCACGGCAACAGAATTCAACCCTGCTCTTGGAGGGGAAAAGGAGGGTAATTGTGAAAAGGGCTGCAGGATTAAGAGCATCTGCAGGCAAACGATTCAGTGTTATGAGAACTGTCACTCCTTTGGTCTGGAATCTGCTCTCCTTTTGGATAAAAATAATAAAAAATCTTACAACTTTTTATTTAAATGTGTCATCGGCAAAAAAACCCACTTAGGAAATAGCTGCACTTTTAAAATAGTATGGTCAACACAGACATTCTGCTAATGCTGATCTAAACTTTGCCAAATATATTGTCTTTTAGGAAGTCCGTATGGTTGGCCTGCAGGCTCTGTAAGGTTGCTCTTTCAGAGGTGCAATATTTTCATGGACTGACGAGGACCTAGTTTGTGAAAAACAAAGCCAAAATGAGTAAAACACTACTATTGTTTCAGTGACCTATATTTTTGATGCTGTTATCTAACACCTGTATATTCTCCTGTGTGAAATAGCCTTTTTAAGCAGAAAATGAAGATAGCATTAGCTGATGTTTCAAGCAGAGCTCTACTTGATTCCTTAATATGCCTTACCTGTCTGTCTCCACTTGTGTAAGACAGCTATCTCGCGGGGGGCTGGAACTCCAGGTCACTTTAAGAAATTAGTTGTATCTCCCAGGCTTAGATTGAGTGAGGTTATAAACTCTGAGACGCTCCGTGTCTAGGCTTTGCTAGAGCAATTCTTAGATGTCAGCTGAAAGAGTTGTTCGGGTGATGGATTTCCACCCAACTAAACCCACTGCTTTTAGAGGGGGACTCTCCAAACGGGCATCTCACTTTCCCTGAGTGCTTAGGGTTCTTTTAGAAGCATGAGACGCCAAGTCAGGACACATCACATCCTGTTTTTATGTGTCAGACAGGTGAGAAGCACTTTTCGGATTTCAAATCCCTTTTGAAGTGATTCTTACTTATTCTAGTGATAGTCCATTTTTCTGTTATTTCAAATCAAGTCAGCACAGCCACAAGTTTCTTGAAATATTCATAGACTAACAGCTAATTCAGCGGGGAAAGAAACTTTTCCCCAAACTGTTGTTTCATAGTCATTAAATCAGTTCTTCTGCATACCATAATTGAAGTGGTGAGTACCTGGGGCTTGAAGTCAGATGTATGGGGGTTTTTCTCCTATAATTACTAATCTTATCTTTTTTCCTCGTGTGACGTTTCCCTGCTCAGAAGCTCTGTTACCTGTCCGGTGATCAGCACAGGCTACAGAGACAAACGAGGGATTGGAGCCCCTTCACACCTGAAAATCAGGGATATGCAAGAACACTTGAGTATATGGCAGAGAGGTTGAGCCTCTTCAGCTTTAGGACAGAGGTGATTTATCAAGGACACATCCACCATCTGTGTCTTCAGGTGGCAGAGTTAAATGCTACGGAAGGTGGTCATCTTTTGACCTTCAGGGTGGACTAACACCAGGAGATTGTGCAGATGTCTAGGGTAGGAGGGGATATGATGGTTGTACAGGGATTTCTTCTTGCAGTGTCCTGACTGCTTTCCCAAAGGCAGCTGCAGAAGCACTCACCTGTACTTTTATTTTTCCTTTTTCTCTCTAACACTTCTTAGGTCATGGTAGAGAATTCTGACTTCACCCCATCACAGGTTGGCTGTCTCTTTACCTTCCTTGCCCGTCAGCTTGCCAAGCCCAACAACACGCTGTTTGTGAACAGGACGCTTTTTGACCAGGCAAGTATTCCCTTGTGAGAGGCAGAAAAAATCGCAGCACTAAAGAAAGCATGGCTAGTGCTGTAGGCTGAAGCAATTCTGGCAGTACTGGTGCATTATAAAGCAGGTAGCATCTTGCTGGGACTTTGCTGTGCTTTCATAGCAGCCGAGTAGGAGAGATCACAAGCACAGTAAGCTCCGTATGTCAACTTGCCTGCTGGAGCTGTGTGAGAAATAGGGTTCGGTCCTAGGAGATGGAACAGCCTCTGCTCTTCCCCTTGGAATGGCAGATCCCTGTGGTCAATAGCATGTCAGGAGAGAGAAAGCAAAGGCCCATAATGACAGGAGCCAAGCTGTTTATCTTTAAGCCCTCATGAGCATTTTGGCGGCTCTGTTGTCACTTGTTACGCACAATGAAGATGCCAAAGTAAGGAGATAAGGGGTGCCAACTAAAATGATATTGGCGAGCTTATAGAGCACGGATATGTAGTTGGTAATTTCTAGTTCGTGTGGCTGCTATCCTTCTCTGCTGTTTGAAGTAGGCTGATACGCACCAATGCATGCCTGAAGCTTGCACAGGTTAAGCTTGTATCCCAGCCTAAGTCCCAGAAATTCCTGTGACAGAGGCCACCGCTTCAATGGCTGCAGCAGTTGTGCTTTGATGATCATAGGGATATATGAACACCAATAAAAAATGAGTTACAAAATACATGTCCCTTGTCATGATTTAAGACCAAAGAAACTCTGTGGAGGCGAAATGGATTTGGTTTCAACAGTTTAATTACAGATATATTCAATTTCATTAATTATGAAATTAATCGTTAATAAAAATTATTTCCTGTTTTTCTGGGAGAGATGGCACTGTCTAGGAGAGAAGTCAAGAGGGTCAGTGTAGTGGTTCCATCTGTTTGGTGTATAGCCCAAGGCAGGGCCATGGGGTCCCCCGAGTTCTGTATTTCCTGGTTTCCCCAAAGTTTGATTCTAGATCCTGGTGCAGAGTCATGGGTTTCCCTCCCTGCAGTCTTTCAGCAGTTTTTGGTTACACCAGAATTCTTAAGTGTCCTTAGTTATGGGACCAAGGAGAGAGTACCTCGCAGATGGCTAGTACACTCAGATAGCGCCGTTGCGTTCTGAGTTGCGGTTGCTGCTGTTGTTGCTCACGGCCTGCTTGTTAGGTTTGTGCTAACGGCCTTGCTCGGCAGGCCTGACTCATGCTAACTTCTACATCCTTGCACAGGTGCTTGAATTTCTGTGCAGTCCAGATGATGACTCCCGCCATTCGGAGAGGCAACAGGTAATAAATAACCTTCAAGGGAACATTTCTTTAAGCACCAGGTATGACCGGACTGTAGAGCGGAGTTCAGCCTCGTTGGGAATGGGTGTTGGCTGAAGGTCACGTGCCAGAGCAGACACCTAGCGCAGGAGTGGTGGCCAGCAGGGAAGAATTGGGTGGTGCTGTACTTCACTGAGCAGGAGTGAAGGGGGATCTACCCCAGCATCGCCTGTGGGAGAGGTTTGACAGCAGTAAGAACCGAGGCAGAAAAAGTCCTGGGTAAGCAATGACCTTCCTAGTTAGGGGACAATCAATTAAAAACCTGTGCAATAAGCCCTGTGTTAATACTAAATTTAACGGACCAGGAGCACTGTACTTTTAATGACACTGCTAGTGCAATATAAATAACGGGTCTTCAATATCTGCAGGTCCTTTTAGAATTGCTCCAGGCGGGAGGGATAGTACAGTTTGAAGAGAGCCGCCTTATCCAAATGGCAGAAAAAGCTGAATTGTAAGTTGCTGCCTATGATATATCAACACTGCCTTTAGATCTTGTGCATGAAGTTTAAATACTGCCTTTAAATCTCCTCCAAAGCTTTTCTCCTCTACGTTTCCTGTTCCTACTTTGCAGCTGTGTTTGGGATTATTTTCCCTATGCATTCACATATGCTTCATTTAATATGTTCATATTTAGTCCTAGTCTTTCTGTCTTATCTCTGCTGGGTGTTCTTCCAGAAAGCATTGTTAAGATAAGAGGGGGTAAAGCTGTGGAAACCCTTCAGCGTGAAACCCCGTGGGGCTTGATGAATTTTGGCACTTCCTATCCTAGAGCCCAGGCTTTGTTCAAAAGTATAGTTGTATATTTGAATGCTCTGCTGCTGACAGATGGAGATGACTCGTTGGGGTGAGACCCACAGGTGGTTTTAAAAGCACGAAGGGGTCTGGAGCCACCCCCGTTGTACTCATTTTAGAATTGAGTAGGAGAGACAAACACAGTGTCTACAAAGGCTAAAAATTTCCACAATCTCCTTTACAAGCTTTACGCTTCTAGAAAGAGTCTGTCATGCCTGAACAGAGCCGGCCAAGGGGAGGGCATCTTCATCCAAGCCTTGAATTTGGTTGTTCTGTGAATTAATCCACCATACTGCAAAGGACCAGAGAAACAGAAGTGCAGCGGTGGGGTATGCCATGCCCATTTTCCTCTGCCTCCTAGAAGCAGATACTGAACCAAATTTTTCAGATTCAAGAAATGCATTTTTTTTTCCTCCTTGCTTAAGAGAGTTTGACAGCCAGAACTACCAGCTCAGCTGCATCCATCTGAGCTAAAAGACTGTAGTGTGATGTTATTTAGCAGACTTTTAATTTGTTTTGCCTCAGTTGCATCTGTTTTTATCTAAAGTCTCGAAATATTTAAGATATTTTATTAAAATGTGAAGGTAGGAAGCTTTGTCGTAACACCTTGAGTCATGTTCAGTGTGTTTCTTCAAATTAGTGTTGCAGATTGGCCTAGCTTAGAGCCAAGTGTGTTACAGGAATGAGGATGATCTATGAACAGCAGAACCTGTGAAACCTTATTTCTTTAAGGATTTTTGTCCTCTGCCCCCTGCCTCTCGCCTTAGTAACTCCAATTTTCTCTGTTCTGTATGATAAGTTCCCAGAAAGAGGGGGGTGATAGACTGGCTGGGCTGTGGCTGATGCTGAATGGCACATGTAAACTGGAGCCACCCAGTCTGTGTGCTGAGAACCTTAATGGAAGATACTTCCAAATGCTTTTTGTAAAACATGCTGTTTTCTTTTGAGTGCTGACAAACTGTGCTGGATTTGAGCTGCCTACCTCTGTTCTGCTGGCTCAGATGAGTGTGTTTTTCCTAATATATTTTTCATTTTAGCTATCAGATATGCGAATTCATATATGAACGAGAGCTTCGCTATGACAAAATAATTGGCTGTTACCTGCATGATCCAGTGAGAAAGGTGAGTACATCTAGTGCTCCTGGCCTTTTTTTCTTTGTGGGCACAGCAGCCCTGCCTTTCTGTTGTACTTTATCTTAAAAAGTATCCTTCTTTTGCAGTTGAGTTTTCTTACAGTCAAGGCTTTTTGTGTTTGTGTGTTAGAGAGGAATTGTCCTGGTAGAGAGGAGTTGATTTCTTTAAAGCTTCAGAGTTTTAATTTCTTTTTAAATTTAAATAATGCTAATACATAAAACCTGAGGGAGAGGTAGGATTTATTGCAGATGTTGCAAACTGTGGTACTTCCTTGTTTCTGCCACATCGGTCCCCTCTCTTTCCTCCCCCCTGGAAAAAGTCTCTCTGCCCCTACTATCTCTTTGCAATTACCTTCTGCATGTGCAAAAGTTGCGTGTCTGCCCCAGTTTGTGAGGTATTCTTTTCCCTACCACCAGCAGAAGTTGAGAGGGGAGTCTGGCAAACGTGAGCTCACCAGCTCCTTATGAAACCACCGTGCTGAAAGTTGTGTTGGATGACGGAGTCAGAAGAGAGTGAGAGAGAAAGATGGTAAAAACATACAGTACAGGAGAGCACGTGAGCTGAAGACAGTGCAGGAGAACCTGGGGGAGAGGCTAATGTTAAAGAGGAATGCAGGATTATCCTGGGAAAACTGACCTCCCCTCTGGCAGAGTGTTCTTTTCTCTGCCTGTGCTCCTAGCTGGAGTGATGTCCTGTCCTTTCACCCTGTGAGCAGGAGGGGGATGTTTCCAACAGTGGAAGAACAATTTTCGCTGACCTCAGTGCTTAACGCGTTTAACATCAATTCTGTTCCACATGGCGCTTTTTTTCTTTTTTTCCCTGGCTTTTCTTCAGGAGCTATTTAGAGACGTATAATCTGGCCTGCAGATAACTTACCCTGACTTGCTGAGAGAGGACTAGCCCTGAGGTTGTCCTAAGACTGTTTGAAATGCTCTCCCTTACCAAAATCTAATGCTGTTAGTGGCGCTGCAGAACATGCTATACCATCTGTGGTTTTATGCCTTACAGGAAGAAGTTTTCAACTATATTCACAACATCCTGTCCATGCCTGGCTACAGTGCTGAAGAAAAGCAGTTGGTGTGGCAGAAAGCTTTGGAACATATAGAGGTACAGTGCATCCTAAAGCCGTGGTACCTCAGCTACCGGTAACTCCCGTTGGATCTGCCTAGTGCTGTTCTGTAAGCAGAAGTGTCGCAACGTTGAATCGCAACTGTTTAGAAAAGCGCTGGCTTTTTAAGGCTTAGTAGTCTCATTAATATAAGCGCATCTTTTAGATTCAGGCTGGCTTCCTTGGTTTCCTGGGTGCAAGTATTGCTCTTTGGATAATGGAACCTTATCAGGCCCCCTGATAAGATGACTGATGCTGAGTGTGTGCTGTGTAGCAGGGAAGGGATCCATTAGCAAGTCTTTCATCTCATGAGTGTGCAGCAGCAGCAAGGTCAGGACGTTGACATCACTGACCTCACAGTTGGTGGTATCAAATTCCTCATCTTCCAGTGATAGCAGCATTCAGCGTTGGTACCCCGGCACTTCTAACCGGGGGAAAGATGGGGTCATGACTTCTACTGTCAGACGCAGACTGTTGCTAGACTTCACTAGCTAATAACTTTTTCCCATCTCTTCAGTCTCTTTGCTTCAGGGGATGGAGATGTGTCTGAAATAATTGTCCAGTCAGTAGACACGGGGAATCCATACTATCTCTAGTTCCTGTAAGGTGGTGTCAGTTCCCTCCAGTGGGATCTGGAGTTAAGCCAGGAAAATAACTCTGTCTATGAAACAAGCAGTCATGCACTTGCCCAGACTACCTAGCAGAAAAGAGCCACAGAATTCTGTATCTGGTGAGGTAAGCAAACAATTACTGCGTACTTCTGAAAGATACAGAATACTTTTAGCCTCTGCCAGCAGCTGCAAGTAATGCGTGACTAATGAGAAAACGGACCAAGAGGGAAAATGAATCGGAAGACGATAAACAAAGAAATGCTGGAATCCAGCTGTATGACACGCAGCTTGCTGAGCTCACACCCACTCTCCAGATGCGCTTTCAGGGAATTGGTGGTGGCGGTGGTGCTGTGGCTGAGCAGGCCTGGCTCATTACTGCCTTAGCAGAGCAGCCGTGGTTCCACTGTGCTGTCCCAAGTTGAGCAAACTGCTGTCTGCTGTGCTGCTTCCTTGTCTGCTGTGTTCTTCTACTGCATCCCTTTGCTTGTGGTGGTATATACAGCCCAAATTGGCGTTATGAGTGAGTCAGCCTCCTGCTGTAAGCCTTATTTTGTGTCTTTATTAAATTACAGCTAGGTCTGCTTGCTGGGTCTCTTCAGCCTGAGGCCTTGACAATTGCTATTGCATGTTTGGGTATCTCAGGACAAATTAGAAAAGTCCCGGGTTGCCCTTCCTGATGTTTCTCATTGTGTTGTGTACTGGTTTTGATAGGCTTGTCATAGGCTAAGGCTGCCAGCTTTTCATATTGAGTTGTCTGGTTTTGTTTCCTCGCTCTGGAACCACTTCTTGATTACTGTGCAGTGTCAGAAATGTGCAGTGCCAGCTTGTCAGAGCTGCATACTTTTCTGGAGTTGGTAAACAACAGAAAATATTCCTCTCAACTTGTCCATGGCCATCCTTAAAAACAGGGTTTCTTGCACTGTTCAGTCAGTCTCATAGCCAACAGCCAGCTGCTTTTTGCAGCTTCCTCCACAAAGCTCCTGGGCAGCTCACGGGTTCTGTAGGTTGCCGATCTCGGGTGCTCTCACTGAGATGAACTTCCTCTTCCCTTTCGGCATCTTCTGTTTTCCAGGACCGCTGAATAGTACATACAGTTTCATGTGGTTTAGCAGCTTATTGGCTGCTATGGGCTTTTGTTCTTTTCCATTGCATTAATCCTGCTCTCAGACATTCAGAAAACTTAGTGGTAAATTACACTTTACCAGGGCGATGCTGTGATTTCAGGTCTTTGAAGAACTGTCCTTTCATCTGCTGAGGTATGAAAATAGCAGACCAGCCTCTTCAGTTGAAACTAGCACTGTCTACAGAGGCTTTCTTGGTGATCATCTGACAGAAAGTGGGTTTGTAATCAGTGCCATACCTTATTTTCTCTGTCATCCTACATAGCTGTTGTTTCTTGATGTTCATCTTGAAAATAAAACCTAAGGCTTCTCTTCAGTCAAAATGCTGCTTGTGATGGTCACTTTCTGTCCTCAGACTGACACGCCTTGTGTAAGTACTGTCTCCTCCGGGGCTGTCTGCCGAAGGAGTACCATGTTTGCAAATTGTTCGTACCTGGGAGAGAATGAAAACCCAAGCCCAAAACCTTTTGGCTGTGAGGATCACGCTGATTCAAGAGCTGCAGCCAGTTACAGGGAGGCTGGGCCAGCCCCTTCCAGCCAGGCGGTCCGATCCAGCAGCCCTGCAGACCAGGGAGGCTTTGTTCAGAGAGAGAAACAAATGAAGGCAGTCGCACTACATCCCTTCTGCATTCCTCTGCACCGCTGTGGCTAAGATCATCTGGGTCCGTTGGATTGCCCGGCCTTGTGGGATGCAGGGGTTGTGCTCCTGAATGCTGGGGAAGCAACTAACAGCTGTGGCCCACGCAATAAATCTGTGGGGTCAAGCACCACAGAGTTGCTTTACATATCCAGTATGGCAGGCAAGTTTTGCTTTGGAAACCTCACAAAATGCATCTTCTATGATAGCTCTTCTTTAATGATCGTGGGGGGCAGTCGTGCTCTTCCTTGTTGTTTCCTTCCTTGCCTTTGTCCTGGTCTGTTGGTGGCACTGGCTGAATTTGGTGCCTGCTACATCTCTCCAGAGACCAGGCTAAGACTGAGTAACTTTTTCAGATGTATTTTTTTTTCTTCCAGTTGTATGTTTATGATTTTTTTCTTTCTTTCCCACTATAACAGTTGTTTTTGTTTAGTAAAGCAATGTTTTCTCCTGCTTAGCAGGGGCTTTTGGGAAGGGTTCCCAAGTATCCAATATTGGTTTGAAGCAGTTGCTTCTCATTTATTTGGAAGCATTAAAGCAAAAACCTCATGTTCTGGGATGTGTAGACTTGTATGATATGAAGCCTCTCAAATCAAGCTTGACAGGAGGCAAACCCACAGGCATCCAAAAGATTATTTTTTTTTTTCCTTTTATTACAATAAATATTTTTTTTAGGGTTTTTTTCACATCTGGATAGGTATTAGTTACAGGAAACCTGCTTTTAAACCTGTTGTTCCATTCTGTTCAAGCCAGTTAAAAGACCATTCCCATTTGACTGAGAAATTCCCTAGGGTCAGTTGAGGGCTTTGTTTCCGCTCTACTGCTGGCTCCTAGTTGGCACTAGGAATGTCTTGTTGGCAGGGGGTAAAAGGCAGTTGTCAGAAAACCTGGTGAATAATTTCCTGCCTTAAGACTGAGAAGTGGTCTTGTTGGTGTAAAGAGTTTTGTATTCTTACAAGGCCTATTGTGTAACAAAATCATTGACTTTCAAAAATGCTTTTTTACAAACTACACTTCCTCCTAATAATTTTTCTCAAAATCACTTTTTGCACGAGGGTATTCATTATTTACATTATTTTACAGCTTTCATCTAGGCAAAGATGCGGTTACAACATGAATGGACTTGGTGATACTGCATAATTGTATTGCCTGTGAAATGAGAAGTAATTATTTTGTTGTGTTTCTCTCTCCAAAGGAGTTGCTGCTGCTGAGCCCATGTAAAGCAGCTGACTTGGTAGCCATTCACTTCAGCGAGCAGATTGAGAGCATCATTACAAACCTCCAGGTAAAGTGTCAAACTTAATTGATGCTGGTGCTCCTTTACAGTGGGATTGCCATTCTTGTAGGAATTGATTGCTAAGAGTAACAGTAAGTTGTTGCTGTGTCATAAATAGAAGAAAACTATCTTGATAGCTACTCAGCTGCAGGAATTTGCTCATTTCTGTTATTTGGTCTGTTTGTAGCGTTCTGGCCATGAAAATGTGCGATCTCCAAGTTGCTTGGTCGCATCACTTGGTGGTAATGCAGTTTTTAGTTTGGAGTTCTGTATGGCTTGCACTCACAGATCAGGCAGGGCTGTTGCCAGCAAACATATCCTCTGAGTATTTACGCAAGGCAAGTGCCTAAAGCACCTTCTTCAGCAGGCACGAGCCGTGACCGGTATTTTCTTCAGTGGATATAGTTGAGGAATCACTGGTTTATAGCACGTTATTTGAAAGAGTAATACTCTATCTTCTCCTGTTGTACAGGACCAGTTCTTACTCTTCCAGTTTCTGAGGAGTCTCCTTGATCCGAGGTATGTAAGAAAATCGGGCCATTTACAAACTACAGCTTGAAAAAATGGGTTAAAATAAATTCCTTTGTATTAATAGACAACCTGAGGCCAAGATTAGGGCTTGGAAAAGGTGTCTTGCTCTTCAAACTGCCAAAATTTGAGAAGGATAGTCCAGAAATAAGTGTGGTGGGGAGTACCCTTCAGCAGAGCCCTTGCTGGCTTCTGAACTGGGCGGTGGTGTGAGTTCCACCATGTGCGGTGTGACGCTCCCTGCAGCTGGTGAGACTTCGGGCATTGTTGTACCGACCGCTTCGAGAAAGCTGCGAAATGGTTACCCTGTGCCTGAAACTGTTCTCAGCCCACCAGTCTGATTACTTTGTCCAAGGTGCCCAAGCTTAACATAAATAGAAAAGCATTTCGGTCTATTGGCATTTTTAATTTCTATTTTATTTCAGAATTGCTGCCATATTTCACTGCAAACTTCTCTTTAACCACTTGCTTGCTCCATCTGCTCCTGTTTCAGTATTTCAGCACTGAGTGTTCTCTTCCTGTTGAATCAATTTTGAGTGCTACAAGACCTTGCTTTTATTAATTTTTTATATATATTTACATATGCACAGCTCCAATTGCTTCAAGTTAATGCGATTGAAGGACAGATCTTGTTCTGTCAATTAGCTACAAATTAATTGTGCTGAGGAGGAAGAGGAGTAGGAAAAAGTGTCAGTGTTTCAGCTCCTGTTGAGGTGGAATAAAAAGCAGGCTTTGGAAGCTAGAATTATTAACTTTTTGGATTTTGTTAGATTGTCAGTTAAGGGAAAATGCTTTGTTATTTCCTGAGTTTTACAGCCATGTTTGCATGGAAAGCGTTAACTTCCACACCTACTGTTTTCTTAAGTCAAATTAAAACCAGAAATTTTGCCAAGAAAATATCTTGGTTGGGTTTTATAGGAGATAAATTATATGATTTAGTTAATAAATGAATAATTAAAAATAATAGTTGAATAGTTAAGCAGAAATGTTACCCAGCTGGGTATTAAGTAGGACCTTATTTATGCTGTGATATCACTTGCAGCAAGTGAGACCCAGTGAAGGCAGTAATTAACCTGGATTTTAATCTTATGCATAGAGCGGCTTCCATAATCTCTGAGTAATAAACATATCTAATTTAACTCTGCCATAATTAGAGCTAAATGCAACCATTTCTTCTGTAGTTATCTTCTAATCAAAAGCAGCACCTGATGTGTTCCAACCAGCAATAGGAAGCAACTTTCTGTATCTGATCCTTCGAACGATCTCTGCTTTTCCCTCCGGGGCTGGTGTCCGCAGGGTGCGCTGGGCCACGCGGCTTGTCTCGTTGTGCCTTGTGTGTCCTGGGAAAGGTTATGAATGTTCCTTTTCCCTCTGCGTTCCAACGTCCACTAGTTCTCTGCGCTGCAGTGAGATGTTCAGCATCCCGAGTACTGGAGATAAAGCACATGCTGGCTGGACTGTAGTTGCCAGAATCCTCAATAAGCAAACGAGAAGTGGGACAGTTATACAGAAAAATGAACAAAACACTAAGTACTTTGGATTCACGTGTGGCAGTGAGTGACCATAAAGCAGAAGGTCTGGAAGCCCAAGGTTTAACCTGTTGTTACTGAACTCTTGTTGGCAGTAAGAAGTTCTGTACAGATCCTAGATTGATGAAGGGGCTTTTTCTGTGGGGTTTTTTTTTTTTTTACATAACACCCAAGGCCCTGTGGTCTGTTTTCAGTGCTATGAGGCTGTCTGCTTCTAAGACCTATTAAAATGAGCTGAACTGTATCCTGAGAGAGGCAGGAAGGAGGGAGAAATCTTGTTGTGTAAGACCTAATCTGCAGGTATACCTACACTTTGCAGTATATCTATACATAAAATAGTGATTAGGTTCTGCTGAAAACATCTCTTTTCCATCAATCTAAATGTTTGTATGCTTTTCAAGCAAAATTCTTACTAAAATAAAGACCCTTAGAGCAGTAAATGAGCTTTTAATGTCTCAAATACGAATCATTGCTTGATCATATGGGGACAGGATTCATCATGCTAGTATAAATATCCTAGTTGGTGGAATTGCATTAGGGATTAATTTGGCCCATTTAATTTAGCTAGAGATTTATTTTAAAGGAGGGGGAAGGGGGGAGGGAGGAAACAGGGTTAACAGAAATTGCCTGGGGAAATTAAAACCAAATGTCATATGTTTGCATCTTACAAGCAGCCGCAGAAAATGGAGAATGTAGTGTGTATTGCTCAGCTCATTAATCACAGCCTTTGCTACATTTCCATTTTAAAGTCTTCAGGTTTTTTTCCTCTAAAAAAGCCCACACAGTGAAGCATGCCTTTTTGCAGTGTGTGTTTGTGTATTATACCAACAATGTTAAGTTATTGAGCAAAACAGTGCTCTGGGTCTATAACTATATTAACAGATACCTAAACTTTTAGATTCTGTTACGATGGCTCTTCTCACTGATTACTGTGACACGCGCAAGGGTCGCTTGTGCCAGGCTTTGTGAGAAACCAGTGATTATCTCATCCTTCTAAGAAAGAGCGTGTCGAGTATGGCAGGGGAGGTGTTTGGCATGGTTATACTGAAGATGAACATAATCGCACAGAGCTGAGCGGGACCTGCAAGTCTCAAGATTGTTCCTTCGTTTTTAACATTATCAAAATCCAGCTTTCTTTCTGTTTTCTCTTCTCTGTTTCTTCAGTGAAATGGTTAAGGAAAACACCAGCTTGCTCATCAAGTCATGGATACTAGGTGTCAGAGTTATTTCCAGACTAGAAGTTTGCTCTGGTACTAAAAATGTATGATTTGCCATTTTCCCCATATTGGTAGACAGAGATGATTTTTAAATAGAAAGTGCTACTTTATTTAAGTCTAGCTGCAAAAAGAGTAGAACGCTCGCTCCCTTACTGGCATTGGGGGAGTTCAGAGGGTGTGTGTTGTGGGAGGGGTGGATGGTGAATGCAGGAGGCCAGAATTCAGGGTTCTTGTTTGGTCCTTCAAAAGTCCATCTGTATTTGATACCAGAACGCAGCAGTGTAGATGCCGGGGTTTGAACAACTGTGTTTTGGACACTGTGATCAGCACCTGTGTGAGCTTTCATTTTTGGTAAATATAATTTATAATCAAGCGGTTGACATTGTAATCACAGTAAGCTGCTTTTGGATTGCTAGAGGCACGGTGTTCTCCTGGCCTTTCTTGGATGATAAAAATCCTGTTAGCTCCTGTAGCTCCCAGGGAATATAGGATCATATTGTATATCAGACCTTGTCCATCCCATGGATGTAGGGTTTGCACATCAGCACATCTCCTGATTAGGAATGTCTGTTCAGAAAGATAACAAAATGAAATACCTCCCTTGATCTGTTTTCTTTCCTAGCAGGAGCTTCCCAACAGGCTTAAGAGCCCTGTTTCCTAGGCAGGATAAACTTCTGCTGTTTCTCGTCGTGATGCATTGATCCTAGAACTGCCACATGAAGTTTAGCATACAGTGGTGGTGAACTGCTGTTTGTTTTGAAGGGTTGCAGGTGCTATGTTTGTCTCTAGGAAAGTATCGTCCTTTCCATCCTAATGCTTTGAAATCTCTGGCTTCATGTTGTTCTTTTTAAAAACAAGATCAGTAGAAAACAGTCAGGACACAGGGAAAGTGATGGGCTTCAAATGAAGAACATGCAGTTCTGTTCTCTGTTTTGTTTCCCCCACATTTCTTTAATGATAAGCCAAGGGATAAGAAAATGGGCACGATTTTTCTGAATATAATATTGTATATATTGTTAATTATAATTATCCACAGCCCTACCCAGAGGAGTGCCAGGTCTGCACTGCTGAGTGCTTGACCATTGTGGAAGGCAGGGAAGCACAGCAGGGGTTGGAGACTTCACCTACCTGTGTGGATTGAGCAGATCCCATGCTGGGAGATGAGGCAGATGTCTTTAGTTCCAGTTAAATATGGCTCTGTAGCGCAGCTGATTGCAAAACCCTTGAGAGAGGATGCAGCCTTTGGCTGGACAACATGCAGAGGCTGGTTCAAAACCTTACAGTGGGCTGCCTGCCCCACCAGTGACTGTAAAGTGCACAGAGTTATTGCCTCTGCAAGAGCAAAACCAAATGCACCAGTTTTCTTCTGTTTGAGAAGAGGTACTAAACAAAAATGAGGATGTTTCCCTACAAGAAGCATGATTTCATATGTCAGTGACGTAGATAAAAGGGATCACATTCTAACAGATGAAGCATTACAATGTGATACAGGAAACCAAAGAAGAATTTCAGGCATGATACGCAAAAAGCAATAAAACATTTTCTCAAACACATGCAGGGAAGGTCTGTAGGGCAAATAGACAACCGGCATCTAAAATGACCACTCAGAGACCATAAGGTTTTACTGAAGAAATTGAAGAAAATCTTTGCTACAGAATTGCTGAAGATGTGTCTGTGCTGGTATCTTTCTTCACAGGGGTCTTTGATAGCCTGATTTATACTGAAACATCAGTAGAATATTTTGTGGAACAAATGAAATGCCTACTATTAACCTCCAGCACCAGTAACTAGTAGAAACAGCATAGTTTTGCTCTTAAAACCAGGCTTTTTTACTTCTGTTTTAATGGTAGTAGATAACACACAATTCACTAAGGAACTCTTCTTTCCAGTCAAACTTATGGGCTAGAATCTGATTTGATTCTCCTATGCCTTTTTTATTCCAGAGAAGGCATTAATCAAGACCTGATACATCTACCACCCTACATCACTGAGCAGTTCATTGAGCTGCTGTGTCAGTACAGCCCAGACCAGGTTTTGGAGACGCTTAAAGTTCTGGAATACTGCAGACTGGAAGAAACCATCCAGGTAGGGAAGCCATATATGAGGACAGGGCTAGGGGAAGCATTCAAGACAGCTCTATCTCTTGAAAGTACTGTGAAAGTACTTTCACCTAGGTTGTGGATTAGTTCCTGGATACTCTTCTAATCCACTTCTAGCAGTTTTTCCCCTCGAGCTGCTAAACTGCCCTCCTAGCATGGTTAGCTGTATTTAATATACTGATTCTGAGTTTAGTCTCAGGACTAATAAGAAAAAAGCCATTAGTGCTCTGAAGCTACGGAGTAACTGCAGAATAGAGACTGGCTGTGTTAATGTTGATTAATATGTTAAAGGTATATGAAGTCATGGGCTGGGGGTTTTGGAAAACAGTGTTGCCAAAATTTGACGAGCGCTGGGAGAGCGACTATTTCTTCCCCTTATGAAAATTTTAACAATAATCTGTCCTTGATCTTGATTATTTATAGAAATTTTTTATATATTTTTCTTTAAATATTTTAACGGTGGTGGTGGCAGTAGTGCAAGTCGAGAAATAAACACAGCATAGCCAGCAGCAGGGGAAAGTAGGTGTGCTGCTCAGACTGGGTAAGGTGCCTGTGAACACATGGAGACACAATCCTTTCTGACCATCTGGTCCTCATTGTCTTGTGGAGTAAACAAACACTGGCAGATTTCTTCAGACAGACATTCACCTTTTTTTTTTTTTTTTTTTTTTTCCTTTTAACTCAGATAACCCAGAAACATCAGCTCCATGAAGCTTCTTCGTATTTACTGGAGAAGAAGGGAGATATCCATGGTGCCTTTTTGGTTATGCTTGAGGTACAGAATGCTGAAATCCTGAATGTGTCATTTTTGCCATGCCAGCATGGCGCGACATGCCATCAGCATGATGGCCTAAGTTAAGGTTTGATGTCGTCATTACTTCTCAGTTTATTTCCCACTAGAATCCACAGAAGCGTTTACTTTCCATCAAATAACATTATGTTCAGTAGTCTGCAGACTCAGCAGATCAGTATATTTGTCTGGCATGTCTTCAAACATCTAGTAGATAATAGATGCTGAAATTTGTTTTTCTTAATCAAAAAATCACCTTTCAGCTCCAGTTTTCCATTCCATATTTGGAAAGAGATTTATGCTATGTTAGTCATACTGGGAAAGAAAATGAGGCCGAGCCTTTGTAACCATACCTTTTAAAAATGCTTCTATCAAGATTCTGCAAGTTTACTGTTCTGAGTTCTCTCTCTTGTTTCAGCGATTGCAGAGCAAGTTGCTGATGCTTACACAAGATGATGAAAGTAAGAGTTATCAAGTTAAACTCCATTTTCTATTAAAAAGAGATAAACACAAAAAATGTAAAGTGCATAAGCCTGATACTTGGCATAATGAGATCCTTTTTCAGGTTTCTGGGTTTTGCAGTGACTTTTTTTAAATTTATATTCACATGGCTGTGGTAGCTATTCTGATGACACTTCCTTACTCTTTTACTCTGATCTTGCTGGAGATCTAGAACAAACTGTGATGGATGGGGTTCTTTTGTGTGTGCAGTCAGCTGCCCTGTTAGCTTTTTTGATTGTGACTGGTACTCTTCCTGGCTTACCAGCCACATTTCCTATGTTAGAATCCATTCAAACTCATTACTGAGCTTTAGCAGGCATTATATATGAACAGTGATGAGAGGCATCTAGAAGTAGCTTTTTTTGAGGCAAACCTCTCAGAGCAGTAAGAATTCTGCCTACAGAAAATGAGTATATGCACAGGTGCGTTGTTCACTAGCCCAGGGACTCATGAGCACCTAATTAAATGCAGTGCCTATATTTGCTGCTTAACTGTATCCTAAACCGCAGCTAAGATCTTCCTTATTTGATTATGTAAAATGTTTTATGTGCCTATTTACGGTGCTATTCAGGAAAAGTGCCAAAAATCAGGACCTGTCTTTATAATTTAGTTGCTCACTGCAGTGAACAGAATTTAGATGAACAGAATGATTTTATTTTGCAGAATGATTGGAAGTTAACATATCTAATACTTTTTATAATTGCAATTTGGTTTTTCCCCCAAAACTTAGGCTCAGCTGAACTCCCCATGCTCGAAAACATTGAAAATACCTTAATGAAAACAATTGCCCTTTGCCAGAGAAATTCACACAATTTAGACCAGCAACAGCGAGAGGTAAGATAATAAGAAAATGTATCACTAAAATCAACAGACCTCTGCATTTCCTGAAACTTTCCCTTCATGTCCTTCTTCCTTTCCCCGTCTATTGTATGCTGATATGTCTCAAGCAGACATTGTTTTCCTCTGCATTGTGGTGTTCTTGCAGTGGTTCAGGTTTTAGACCCACGAGAGAGAAATCCTCACTTGTAAGGAAGTGCAAAAAATAACATGGATATCAGCAGTGGAGAAGCAGATGAGGCAACTTCCTTTCCCCTGCTTTCAGCTCCAGTTGCAATTTTGGCTTGACTGTCAGTCAAATACTAAAGAAGGCGTAGTAAACTTCGAGCCAACTTTATGGCGGTACAGAGCTGATGCTGCTGTCACTGTGGCTGCAGAATGTTGTGGTTCTAAATATGTTCACAAATCCTGAATTTAATGTTGGGGTGGAGACAATACAGCTTGCTTGAGCTCTTGCAGGAGGAACTGGGTTTGCCTGTTTCCTTGTACTGAGGTTGCGTTTCCATTTTGCTAACATCAGTGACACAGAAGGCACCTTCACTCCTAAGATTTTGTATAACTCGTGTAACTGAACTCAAAACCGAGAATGTCGTTCCCATGTTTGAAGAGGTGGCATGTCTGGAAGTCAGGAATTCTGTAACGTCTTCCGAGCACTGTCCAGCGTATGAGGTGACCTGCTGGGTTTCTTCTCTTAAATGATTTTGCTGTGCAGCAGATGGCTGCTGTGTTTCATTGCAGAGGTGGCTGTGTGCACACCCTGAGTGCCTATGGCCCGCCTGCCGAATTGGACAGACCTGAGTCAGTCTGCTCTCACTCTGGGTCCTGTTCCACCTGCTGGAACTGCTTTGGTGATGCCTGAGTAAGGTTTGACTCTGGTCACCAAAGGAAGGACCTGCTTCCCCAGTACAATCCTATGTGAATTTTCACAGCTCCTGTATTTCACCTGGAGGATTTAGATGCCTCTCTCCAGCTGGGATCCATTTACTGTGCTACCCATTATGTAAGCAGTCTCTACACCAGAGAGCTTGCATCTCATGTAGAGAAGTAGTTGGGGAGTGAATGAATTAAATTAGATTGTTGTCATAATTCCAGTAAAAAAACAGGTGAGAATGGAGAAGATGGAGCAAAAGGAACCAAGGGTCTTCTCTGCTCAGACCCCAGTCAGATAGTGTCTTGGTCTAAGATATGAGCGATCTAGACTGAAAACAGATCCCCAAGGGCTTTGCTTTTTTTTTTAACATGTTTCAGTTCTGTTCCACTGCAGTCGTGAGAAACGTAGTTCTGTTTTCAGAAACTGGAAGTGAGTCTTTGAAAATGGACTCTGACATTGGTCATAGTTCATTTTTAGTACTGCCGTGTTCTTACTGGTTTTTTTTCCTTGCATTCAATTATTTCAGGCCCTCTGGTTTCCCCTGCTGGAGGCTATGATGTCCCCACAGAAATTATCTGGTTCTTCACAGTGTCGATACTCCGAATGTAAGTATTTTGGCTTTTGTGACTGGAAATATTCATCAAAATCTTGTGTACTGTCTCTTCTCTACTGAATGAATAGAAGAAAACTGGTTTTGACTCAGTTTGTTAATGTTCTGCTCCTGCGGTAGATCCGAACTGCGGAGGCTGTAGCGCTGAGCTCAGGTGGGTGTTCGGTAGGCTGCAGCTTCAGTCAGGCAAGGGGCTTCCATTGAGCGTGGTCTCTTTGAAAAAGCCAAGGTGCACAGCGTGTGCAAAGGCTTTCTGGGTTGTAAGTAGGTTGCAGTCTGCACTTCGGGAACTTGAAGTGATAATACACTGTCGTCTTCCATGCCTAGCCTTTTTGTGTGCTTAGCCCTGCACCTATTGTATATTATATATCACCAGAACTCAAACACACCTGCTAAATTCTCTACTCCAGTTCTAGTACCCTGAATCTGTTGTGGGTGTCAGCAGCACATCTTGAAAAGACTCCCTTTATGGGTGACTTAAGACTAGTTAAAAAGGGGCTTAGATACTGTGGTCTTGGGGCAGAATAATGTCTTTTGGTCCGTTCCAGCCCTGTGCTCCACAGTGATTGTAGTTGTGCATGGTTAAGGATCACAGCGTATTACAAGTAAGTGTGGTGACTATCATTCCATCCATCCTCACTCTGTTTATTTCCTTCCACTGTTAGCTATAGCTGGACTCCTGGGGATGGTCTTGCAGAGATCAGTAACCCAAAACTAAAAATTGGCCCCCTCTTCCCTCGATTCATCTTTTCCTCTAAATTCAGAATGTCCTCTAGATTATCCGTTTTTGGGAGCTAATGCCTGCAGAAAAGTAATCATCTGAAGTGATACCAGCAACGATGACGGGATAATACATTTGGATCCTGCATAATTGTTTTGTTTTCATTCCTAATGTGCATGCTTCCCAGACTGCTCTAACTGGCTAATTATCCCCACAAAGAAGCTGAAGCGCTGGGTCCATGCATATCTGAATATTGGCTCTTTCTCTGGGAAATTTGGGATCTAGTAACAGGTGTCATGAAAAGGTTAATGCTAGGGACTTTTAGAGTCTGTGGGGCTATAATGTGGACAAGGCACCCAAATTGGTTTTTGGTAACAGTAGAAAAAGTGAATGACAATGCCGCGAAGTTAGTCTCAAAATATGAACATTTGCTGTAGGTAGGGTGTGGGAGGGGAATGGAGAGGCATCGTGATATCAAACTTTTAAATATACTTTCTGATACAAAAAGCTGTGTGTTCTTAGTGCAAAATGGGCAGAAGAAAAAAATAAAAGCCGTTTTCAAACTAGAAAACATGAACTGAAATAAAACTCTTGGTGTGTAAGTCCAATCTCTCTTTATTCCTTGAATCCTAATAAACTGCTGGTGGATTTTATGTTTGATATTTCAGCTTTGAAGAGTTTGACAATGCAAGTGCTGAACAACATGGCTGCATTTATCGCTCTTCCTTCAATCCTGCAGAGAATTCTACAGGTGAGTTTCTGAAAAGCAGCAGCTTTTACCAAGCTGTGCCACTCCATTATTGGGAAAAGCAGTTTTCAGGTCACTGCAGATCAAATTGGCTAATTGTCTGGTTCAAAGTACTTCAGTAAAAGTTCAGTTGGTGAGATGTAAGTTAGAAAAGCTGATAGAATGGTCTGGGAAACTTGAAGACACTTCAGAAGGCGTAGACCTGTGATAAGTTAATGGAGGTAATTTCTGCAAACCAAGTAGGGTATTATCTCAAAGGCTGCAATTACTTAGAACCGAAACTGAGAAGTTTTAGGGCAAAGCCACCGTGAACTTCTCAAAACTTGGAACTAGATTTGTTGAAAGCCATTTAGCTAAAGCTCTGGGGTGGACAGTTGTGAAAACACTAAAGGAAAGTTTGTAGGCTTTGAAGAAAGAGATCTGGGCCATTTTGATTGACAGTGCAACGTATTATTTTCAAGATGTTTGTGAGTGAGCAGCGAATGTTGTAGAAGAGCTGATTTCAAAACAGGATCTTGGGTTGAGTGATCACAAGAGGATATGATTTGTTAATTTGCAAAATAGACAAAAGATGAGGTTGGGATTTAATAGCAAACCTTTAGAAATGCAGGAAATGAATTAGAAAAATTGTCTGCATTGCAGAGTGGAATGATTGAAGGGTTGAGCAAGTGTTGAATTACTCTTCAGTGTTTCTATTCCAGATGAGAGATGAAAATGTAGAAAAGGGCTTACAGGCTTCCCAGGGTGAACATGCACCTCTAGCAACCTATTAGTTTGATCTTAATATTATGCATAATCTTGGATTTTTGGAAAAAAACGTGATTAATGACAGTGGTAGGTGTTGTAAAAGAGTGGATAGAAAGCATGATCAAATGAAATGTGGTTTTATCAAAGGTAGAAAGTGTCGGGCAAACTTAATGGCTCTTCAATAACTTATTTCGTCTGGTTTTAACCGGGGCATTAGAAATAGTTTCCTATTGGGCTTCGTTTGATGTTTAAAGTGGGCAGGAACTGATACAGCAGCTGTGAACGAATGAGCAGGGAGGTTGACAGGGAGGTTTTCCCAGGTTGTGTTGAGAATTACCAGAATGGGGTGAGAGGCACACCAGCCACCACTGTGAAGATAACACAGCTGGGAGGTATTATGGTGTGGAGGGAGACCTTGTTCTCCCTTGGGATGAATAGAGATTCTTGGTTGCAGTCTTCGGAGATTCCATGCTATTTCTGTTCTTACAGACTCTTTTAGTAGAAATAGAGAAAAACCCTTTTCTAGAGGCTGGCATTTGTGGCCTGGAGGCAGCAGATGAGTGAAGTGTATTTGTCAGTTGTACAGGGAAGTGCTTTGTGTGGTGGCACTATTACGTTGCAGAGGCTAATGGGATGCTTGCAGTGCATCAGATGGAGGACTTCTACTAGGGACAGAAATGTGCAAGGCATTATTTAAAGAAGCATGTGCAACTCTGGTCACTGGATTTGAAGGCAGAGGAAAATTGTTCCTGCTCATTCCATTTCCCTGGTCAGCCTTACAAATTCAGTCTGTAGAGATTTCAAAAGGCAGATGGTTTTGTACAACTAGAGCAAAAAATGGGGAGAGATGATGACGACTTAAAACGCATTCAAAGAGGATGGAACTCCAGGTAAAGAACATTGATATCAGAACTTCATAAAATAGGAGTAGTAATTGGTACCTTGTAGCTCAGAAACAGGTGTAGAGAAAATAGGGTTGCAAAACTCATTAGAGGATTCTACAGAAGGGATGGTGGTATTTGTTTACAGGATTTCTAAATAAGTTGACTTTGCCTCTTAACACTCATTCTTTCATAGATTTCATTCACTCACTCTCACATATTTGCTAATGCCACAGATGTATGGGAATGAGTGATCTGACCTGGATCATTTGTGGGCACTAGAGAGGGCGTCAGCCCCTCACTGCATCGCTGGGGTTCCTCTGACTGATGATGACAACTTAGGTTTGGACAGCTTAGGTATGTCCTTTAGAAGTTGCTGGCTGTTACAAGGTGGGTTTTGCCTCTGAATCTCACTTAAGCTTCTGTGAGTCATAGGCCAGGTTGCTGCACGTTTTGGTTCCTTGTTTGGAACTTTGGGTTGAAATACATATCTGTAGTCTGTTCTCCTGTTGGGCTAACAGAAAAATGGTCTGTGATATTCTGCAAACTTGCCATCCTTCTCACGTTAGGACATGGAGTTTTCCACTGATAACTTGTTCTGTGATGGGCGCTTATCAGTCTGCTGCCTTCCTTGCTTGACACCCTCCTCAGCTTTGCAGCTGGGAGCAGTGTCCTTTGTTACCAAGTCATTTAACACTTTGTTCTTGTGCTTAAAACCATGCATTTCCATTCGTACTGCCTTCACACCAGCCTTTATTTCTGGGTATCTGGGCTTGCATTGCTCTAGGTCAGTCTTGGTTGTGTGTTTGTAGCTGTGTTGTATTAAACTATTGCTTCAGGGCTTGTACCAGGTGCCTGTGGAAGGTTTTCTTTGGGTTTTATTTTGGTGCATAGCTTGGCCCTTGCAAGAACGTTGCTTTGAATTCAGCTGGGAAGATGATGATGGAAATGTCTGACTGTGTGGCCATGTCTTTGAGTGCCCAGCTCAGATGTTCAGGGGTCCTGAACCCTTGCCATGTTTGGGGTCAGGAGGCTTCCCCGTGTTAGACAGCAGGGACCACCAGAGTTTTTCCCTCCCTTTGTAGTGTGACCTGTCATCTGCTCCCTTGGATTACCTGGGAAAGCCATTTAAGTGCCCTATGGCGAAGAATCGCAACATGGCATGCATACATCGTATTTCCCCAGAACCTCTGTCTCAACAGCTCTTTCTCGGCAAGAAAGTTCTCTATTTTTTTAGCCCTGGGCGGGTATTCCTTTTGCAGAGCTCTGTAGTTGCTCTTTGAAGCCATATAAAATTCTAAACCCTGGTGCCAAACTTTTGCCTCCAAGCAGTATGTGGGGCCTCGTTCAAAATGTTAATGACGTGCTGCTCTAATTGTGACCATAAGTAAATTCTTAAACCAACTCCTCTGGGCCCTGGAGAGCTACAGCCTTTCCCAAGCCCTCCAAATATTTCTGTGAAACCCAGAATTATAAGCAGTGTTTGTCTAAAAATGCCCTCAAAACCTGTTCCAACAGAGGTCAAGTCTTGGTGGGAGAGCGTAGATGCACTGGAGCTGCAGGTCTGGAAGGTAGAACAGCTGCCCAGGAATTAACTGGGGGATTTTTTTGTAAGGTGGATGACAGCGATAAATGGAGGTAGATTATCTTGTCTTTTCTGAAAAGGAATTAGAGTATTCCAATTTTAGTGGACTGTTTTTCTTCCTCGTCTGGGCTTAACTGCTTACAGATGACACCTTATGCAAATGTTAACTTTGCAACCAAAATGCTTTGCTAAAGGGCACCTTGCAGAGGGCTGTGCCCAGGCTCCACAGCTTTCACAGAAAATAGGTAGGCTCCTGGCATCTGCCTATTACAGCATATTGATTCAACTCTATATAATTGAAGTCATATGAAATAACAATTGATATATTTATGTTCTTGCTCATCCTCAATGATGCTGTAAATAGGAAGTCTGAAATAACCGTGTTGAGGGGTACTAGAAGAACTCTCTTGAGCATGAAGAAAAATTCCATGTCATTAAGGATGTAAGTACTGTCTGAAGAGGGCTGAAAGGTTGCATGTTAATTCCCTTACAAAGCTATAATCCTTCATTAAATATTTTGTAAGTAGATGCAGCTGATGCCTCCTACAAAATGGAGAACTGGAGAAGCCAGAAATTTAAAATCTACCTGTAGGAACCCCAAACTGAGGAAAGGAGGAATCTTTGAAAACTGTTCCAGAGTGGAAGCAGAAAGATGCAAAAAGCCTTTGCCTGAATTTTTTCCATCCCTGCCTGGTTTTTTTTTCTTTCCAGTCCTGAAGGTCAACGCTGGGATTAGTTTTATGTACAATAGTTGCTCCACCCCCTTGCAGATGGGACAAGCCACAAGTGAATGCGTTTTCTGAGTTCATAGTGCATTTATTCACACAGTTCTGCAAGCGCTGTTAGCAAAGAACGTGCTATTTACTGGACCTGGGAAGAAATTAGAAATGGAGGAGACAGAACTGGCTGAAAGGCTGCATGAGCACCTTTGGCTTGCGTCTGGATACCTGCCAGCTTTTCCAGATGTTGGTAGAGGCACTGGGCAATGAGTTTGGCTTTGGCTTACCACGCTAAGCGTTGCCGTGTCCCCAGGGAAATACCAGCCTGGAAACAGTAGCTGTGATCTGTTCCTGGCAAGGTGCAGCTGACTTATTAGTGTGCCATCCCATACAGTATATTTGGAGCATGCATAAATTCCAAACTGAGACAAATTTTATAAGGTGGAATTACTGAAGCATATTCCTCCGAAAAAGTAATTGATCCCGCAAGGCTCTTGTGACTAAAGATTTGGGGGGGGGGTGTGTGTGTGTGTGAAACAGCACATTGGAAGAAAGCATTATAACTTCCTGCGGAAAAGTGAAATTACAGCTCTGGATTTCATGCTCAGGGCAGGTAGATGGCCCCAGCCCAGGCGTTGAAGCACTGGCTGCTGGCTGCCGGCAGGAAACGTGCATCAGCTGCACTGCTTGCACGTGGCTGCCAGGCTCGGTACAAGGCTTTGCTAGACCATATGCCTCCTCTTCGGAGAAGGGTCCACTCTCTTCCTACCTGTTGTTTAGAGATAATCAAGTGCAACTTCAGAAAAAATGAGCAACCGAAAGTTGGCTCTCAGACTCACGTTCCTTCTCTGCAAAGCTGTAGGTGGCTTTTCTATTCTTCTCTCTTCTTCGTATCTCCCCTTGCTCCTCTTTCTCTGTCCAGAGAAGAAACAAGTTGCTTTGAACATCTTTACATGCAGCTTGGGAAGTTTGAGTTGCTCATAAGTGGTTGCACCTGTATAGTTTGTGAGTTGCCTGGTTGAGTTTCCTTTGCCATATTCTTGAGTGCTTTAAAAGGAGAGTATCTGGTGGATACAAAAATAACTTGCTCTATGTTACGGATCACGTTCATGCTGCGTTCGAAGTCCTGAGTTCCCTGTTGCCCTCCATAATTCATATGGTGACTCAGTGTAGTGTACTTTCTATGCTGTTGCTTCTAAATTATGCATGGAGAAAGAAAACTTAAGTGTTGTTTGAGGCTGTACTGTTCACCTAGCAAAAAAGTAGCCTCTGCAGCATGATGAGCTCTTCCGTATATTCCAGATCTACAGCTGGTTGTGACTCAAGTGCTATTACTCAGTGCTGTTTTTATTTAGGCTTGAACGTTGGCGTTTCTGCCTGTCATACTTCTTCCTGAAGACTGTTGTTCAAAAATTGCCTGATGTGCATTCTATAGCTGTTCTGGTGATCTCTCTGGGTGTCTTGCAACGTAACTTCCATGCTGCTTCAGTTGTCTTTGTCAACTTGCTTTTTCACTCTTTATTCTCCTTTCTCTCCCTCACTTTCAGTCCCAGCATGGAATCAGCCTTGCTCCTACTCTTTCTTACTCATCTCATCCAGAGCCTGTTCATCCAGCTATTTCTGTTCCTGTTTCCACCATCTCCATCATTTTTCTACTCTCTAGGTTAGTTTCCTTTTCACGTCTCGCCAGTCTATTTTTGCCAGTGTCTTGCCCATTCTACCAGGCAGCTTTTCTCAGCTTCCCCCAGTATCCTCCCACCGCCTCCCAGCAGGTCAAATGCTTTTTTCCCAGGTCCAGTTCATTGACTGTCTGTCAGCCTTGGGGGTTTGTGTGTTACACAAAGGTGACTTCCCCTGATTCTCGTCTGAGGTGTTCCCGAATAGACTTGTGCTGGTTGCAGGCACGTCCGTGCCTTGCTGGTGCCCACTTGGCATGGGGAGGGCACAGCCTTGTGCTTCTGCACGTCAGACTGTCCGGGCCACCGGGAGAGAATGAGCCTGGGCTGCACGGTGTGGGTCACACCACTGCAGTAGCCAGTAGTAGATCCTACTGCTGACTGAACTCTTCCTTGCTTCCCGTTTACGTTAGACAGCTGAATCCCGGTTGGATAGGCAACAGCTTGCAGAACATCTTCTAGTGAAATACCGCGGCGTTGTCGTGCTGCTGCTGCAAAGATGCGTAGGAGGAAGCTGTGCTCCTGGCACACGCATGTTGGAAGTGGTGCCCTGGTGCATTTTGGCAGGGAAAGGCACCTCTGCAACTGCGTGGAGAGACCTCTCTGGGTCAGTTCTGCCCAGGCTGCCCTAGTGCTGGTGGCTGCGAGGAGCTGTTGGCAAGTTGTCACCGTGTCGGTGGTGGGGCAGAGGTATTTCCTGGCATGGTCCAGCGCGCCTGTGAGCAGGAGCCTGGTCTCTTGTGCAGCAGGCCTGGCGGGAGGGAAGGATGCTGCAGAAGTCTCTCCCCTCTTCCAGTGCTTTACCCATTTGCCTGTTTGAGGGGCTGTGCACTGTCACAGAGAGCAGCTCCCAGAGGGCTCCTTGCTAAGCTCACCCCAGCACGGGGGCGTGCACACTAGACCAGGGTTCTTGCCCTGCACTTGAGTGGTGCTTCAGAGGGCGCTGGGGTGGGTGTGGGGGAGAAGGGGATGTTTGGTTTGGAGCCAGCCTAAGGAAGCTGGTTGAGATGCACCAACGCGATGAGTTGTACCACAACCCTTTGCTTGTGCTGCTGGGACATGGAAATGAAGCCGCTCAGGGCATGTAGAAATCATCCCTGCAGCAACAGAAGATCCCCAGGCCCCTGCTCCCTAGATGATGTTCGTCATCGGGGATGTGACATCAGGCTTGCCCGGGACTCCTGCGTACTGCGCAGGGTTGCTCAGGACTCCTGCATACTGCTGTGCAACTGCACGGCCCGCTGGATCTGGCTGCTTTCAACCTGCTGCTGAGGGGGTGTGGAATGAACTTGGGGGCGACCTGTGGATGCTCAGAGACCGAGTGAATTGTCCTCTGACCTGGGCAGCAGCACCCTGGCAGGATGGGGCCTGGAGCCCTGCAGGCAGCCCTGGAGCTGGCTGCCAGCAGACACCCATAGCGGTCAGTGTCAATCCGGAGTCGGAACTTCTGTTTGCAATGCCAATCTGGAAGAAAAAATAATAATAATTTTAAAAAAGCAAGCCAGAATGGTCATATCTTGTGGTTCAGCTGCAGTTTTAATTTCTTCATACAGGATCCAGTTTATGGAAAAGGGAAACTTGGAGAAATTCAAGGACTTGTTCTGGGAATGCTGGACACTTTTAACTATGAACAGGTAAGTTGCACGCATTTCTGTTCTGCCCACTGGTGTATACACGGACTGCTTTTATAGCTGTCTTGCCTACTACTCTCTCTCGTTTGCCATTTCTCCCTGCAGGGCAAAGTAGATGGGCATGCAAGGGATTTATATCTTTGTGACTGGGGGAGGGGAATGAATCTGTATTGCTCACAGACAGATTGCAAGTGAAGGGCCTGACAGGTACGTGGTGAACACCTCTGTAGTTCAGTTTTATGTTAAATGTGCTGGAAGGATAAACATCTGCTTTTTCTCCGACTCATCCTGCAGTTTGAGATTCAAAGGCACAAAACCTGTATGTTTTAAATAAGCTTTTTAAATTAGGCTGTTTTGCCTCTTCCCAGTGGTAATGCTGCACTTCCTTTGTCACCGGGTGAGATTGCACCTTTATCTCACTCCTGCCTTGCCCTGTCCAGTCTCACATCCCAGGCAGTCTCCAAACTTAAAAACCTCTTTTTTTTCCCCCAAACTGAATGCACAGTCTTCCTCCAAACTCACCCTCCCTTGTTCTGCCTACCACATGGCTGGCACTACCGTTCTAGCCACTGCTCAGGCCTCCGTGCAGCAGCAGCCAATTTAAAAATAAAACGGGGAGTAGCTTTACTGTAGAGGGCTGAACATAAAGAGCCGTTATCTCTGTTTAGTTCTTGATAAAGGTCTGCTCTGAGCAGCACAGCTCCTCTGTCATTGCCTGGCAGTTGTGGATGCTGTCTGTACCAGACATCTGGACTAGGCCAGATGTGAACCACTGGTGCAGGCTCTGCAGCCTTTTGTGAGTTGGTGCTACAGAGCAACTTTTGTGAGTTGGACCAGAGCACCTACGCCTGATAGCTGTTGTTGCTGAAAGAAGCACCGATGGCTAAAAACTGAGGGTATTTTGCTTTCTTCAGCAATGGAAATCTCAGTTGGGAAGAACTAGCTAATAAGATGTTTGGGGGTTTTTTTGTATTTTAATTGTGATAGTGCATTTGGGCTTTGATTTTTATCAGTATGTTTCTCCTAAAATGGGGCATGTAAGCAGTAGATTACCAGATAGAGAGGGGGGAAAAAAGGGAGGTCTGGTATGGAAGATAACAAAATGAGCCTACTGTGTCTCTCTTAATGCTCTTTGGCAAAAATCAATAAAGGGTTTATCTACTTAAGAGTGAAAAGGTATTGCCTCCATTAACATGCGATGAAAGGATAAGTATTTTGAGGGCAGCGGCTAGAAAACATATAAAGAGAAGCAATTTTGTTGGGTTGATTTTGCTCTTAGTAATCTGCTAAGCTGCTTGTTATGAAGAATTGATCAGAATGGAGTTTGCGGTCTGGAGATGACAAGATGACCCAGTTATTTTGTATATTGTCTTCCACACAGACCCTTCTAGAGACAACTACAAATCTTTTAAACCATGATCTCCACTGGTCCCTGTGTCACCTAAGAGCTTCTGTCACTAGAGGGCTTACCCCAAAGCAGGATTACTGCTGCATTTGTCTACAGCAGTACAAAAGAAGGCAAGAAACTGCTGATGAAATCATTGTTTTCAGGTAAAGTTAAGAGGTATGGTCACAGCTGGGATCACGTTACTAGTTTTAAAAGGGGGGGGGGAAAGGGGAGGGGGGGGGGGAAGCTACTGGTCTTTGACTTGCACAAATAATCATGTGTATTCATGTGAGCATGTACCCCTGCTCCCTTGCATTGTAAAGGGGCTGGCTAATCAACTCCATCAGAGCCAGCCTTCTTCGCATGCAGCCAGCTCTGTCTCTGCTGGAAAGAATTGCCTTACGCTTCTGTGAGAGCTGTTCAGTAAGCTGTCAGCTTATCTGTCATCTCTCCCAGCAGTGCAGTTTGTGCAATTACAGCACCCTGGGTTCATTCACCGGTATTCGTACATCTCGGATCTACTGCAGCCCTGACTGCACACTCTGTTGGCGCCTCCGATATTCCTCTCTGTGACCAGGTGGCTGTAAAATAAGACAAAATTATTATTACCTTAATATTACGATCTGTAGCTGTATCAGTAAATGGGCATCTGCTCTTCTTTTTGCAAGTCTAGAACTACTACAAGAGGGTGTGGAGGTACAAAGGGAGTGTGTACGCTGCCGCTCTGTCTTTATGGAGAAGCAGCCTTGTTTTCTGCTGACCAGCAATTTCCCCTCCGATGCATAGAGCTGTCAGGCTGCGTTACCCTGCTCTCTCGCACCTAGCAGAACTCTTCTCTTCACAGCTGTGGCCACTTGTACCATTCGCTGTGTCTGCTGAGTAAAGAGTGTGGGACGGTAACTAAAGGCCTGATGAGGTGGATGTGCTATAAATGCAACTCGAGTAACAAGGCAGGAAAACTGAGTGAGAACTTCTCGGAGCTAAAAAAAGGAAGTGGAACAGCCTTGGCACAGGTAAGGTTTGTGAGGTGGTTTATCTTCAGGTAAACTTCAAGCGGTGCTTACGGCGGACTTCACGCCTTTGTGCTCCTGTCTTTGCTTCCAGACAAGCCCATGATCGGTAACTGTCAAACAGTATCAGCAGCTAACTAGTCACGGTTATGAACGTCATCTTGTTTTGGCGTGGGTATAAAGAGCTGTGAAGGTAATGGTGATGTTCATCTAGAAGGTCTGGGAGGTGCTAGCCAGCGTGAGGGTGAGCTGCGTCCTTGCAGCTGGTTGTCTACTGGGTGGATCCGCTGCTCTGTCTTGTTTGTGAGAGCCTGGGACGGGCCGTTGGGGACAGTTCCTTTCAAACTAGTTTTAGGTGTGTTTTTATACAAAAATTGTATTAAAAGCTGGTGTTTTCCTTGTGGCTGGATCATGGAGCCTCCGTTCTACCTTCTTAACAGATAACCTGGCTCTGGGTAAAAGACTTGGAGTTGATTTGCCTGGCTGAATGCTTGCACAATGTTTTAAGAATGCAAATGCATGTAAACAAGATCAATGCGGCTGGATTTGGGTGAGAGAACAGATAATTTGTATTTATTGTCAGTATTTGTGTGCAGGAAGTTTCACCATCCGTAATTCAAACAGAAGTCCAGCATCAATATGGGTACTTCTGCCTTCTCTCTGGCATGGTACTATGGACCGTAAGCACAAATGGCAAGGCAGCTTGTTAGGATGTCTTCCAGGGATATTCGCTGTGGGGAGCTGAACTCTGCTGCCCTGTGTTCCAGCAAAGGTGGTCACTGATGAGGGTTTGCTCCTAAATGCTTCAAGGCACCTTGTGCATTTGTCACCACGCAGATGTATGCAAAGCAACGTTTTTCCCCTTCTGAAACCAAAGTAATTCAATCCTGGAGTACGTTTTTATGAGTAGTACTTTAGTTTTCTTCTAGCAGATTATTTCAATTTCTGCCAAATCAGTTCTGATCAAAAGATAGCTAACAGCATTAGTCAACTTCCATCAGCTTCTGTATGAACAAAAAAAGAAGCTTCCTGCTTGAAGGGAGACTTGGGGGAAAAGTAATGTGAGGAATGTATGGAGCACAATGCAATCTTTGCAGTCAAAGTGTGTTAGTTTCTTATATGGTGACAGAAAGAAAAGCTTTCCCAGGAGACCGTAAATAGACTGTGGTTCAAACAGTCTGCTCACAAATGCTCGTCATTTTGTGTACCACCGTGCCACAGTGAAGTGTGGATGCTGGCCCTGAAGTCGGGCAGGTTCAGCAGCCCCGTGTCTCACCCTCTGCACTCCTGCTCCAAGGGAATGTCTGCAAACGGGAGCGACAGACCTGCTTTATCTTTAAAAGCTAAAGGCAAAATTAACTACTGGAACTACATTTATCGTTATAAAGTGCCTGACACCTTACACCAGTGCCTTTATAACTTGGTTATCTCTGGATTTCTCACGGGCTAGTCAGTCAGGGAGCCCCTGTGTCTCCCCGTTAACACCAGTCTGGATGTACCCCATGGAAGAATGGGAATGATCGCTCCAGACAAAGAGGGAATGATTGGGGCAGGGAGGAGATGATGCTTCCCTTTATTTAACGGATCTGTTCATCAGAGTGAAGGGCTGGCTGGGACGAGGTGTGGAGAGACTGGGGGGGGAAGGAGAGGGGTTACAGCATGGATCATCTAGCGCTAGCTGGGAAACGTCCATGCCAGGCCATCCGAGAGTGCTGGATCTTCCCTGCTGGCTCTCCTGTACTCCGGGCAGGGGAGCCCATCGCTTCCCGCTCCGGCTCCTCAGAGCCCCAGCACTGCTTCCAGGCCCCCACCTCCTCCTCCTGGTGTCCCAGATCCTCTCCAAGTTTGTGATGTTCCTCCTGTATTTAAATTACAATATTTAACTGTTGTACTCACATTTGATTAAACTGTTGCGCAGTCAGATCTTTAAAAAGCTGAATATATTTAGACTTGGCAAAAGACTGTAAAATCTCTAGCTTCTCCGGGAAGTTTGTTTGCTTAACAATTGCCGCTCGGTAGCGTTAATTAACCCTGTGAGGTAAGGATTAATCTGGCCAGGCAGTAGCCTGAGTTACAGAACAGATGTTTTGTACTGGGGGAAGTGCTGGGGATGGGCGCAGCGGCGGGGACGGACACCCACCCATGTTGCTGGCTCCAGGGAGCCGGAGCAGAAGGGTGAGGCGGGTTCCCTGGAGCACAGATGCACTGAGGACAGCTAAGCTGCCCCTGCTTGTTTTGACGTGGGGCTGGTCCGTGCAGAGCTGAGGCCTGTTGGAAAGGGGCGCTTGCTGCAGCGGCCTGGTGGGTGATGCGTGGGGCTGGAGAGAGGACGTGCGGGCAAGCGAAGGGGCTGCAGGGCAGGGGAGACTTGCAGGGCTCGCTTTAAGGCCGAACCGCACACGCGTGTTCCCAAGGGGCCTTCTGGGCCTGGCTCCAAGGCAGCAGCCATCACTGGTCTCTGGTGCCACCCCAGGCGCAGAAGGGATTTATTTCTGTTTGTTACAGGGACTTTTCAGCCGTTTGGTGCTGCGGTTTTCTGCTGAAGGGCTTCTCTGCCAACCCTCTCAACTCCGCTGACACCACCGGACCCAGAGGGCTGTGTTTGTTGGGCTGCTCTTGCTTTCAGAGTTGGTGCTTCTGCAAACAATGCACAGGACATCCCTGACGCATTGGGTGTCCGGCCCTGCCTTCCCTAGACAGCCGAGAGCCAACCCCGAAGCTTCCGGGACATTCTGCACGTAGATCCGTGGGGAGGGTATTTCTTTGCAACCACTTTGGAGACCCTGAAAGCTTAGTCTGTCTCTTGGCAAAATCTGATGTGGTTTGTTCTTTTTTTTTTTTTATTATTTTTTTCTTTCCCATAGTGAAATCTACAGTTTCGGTATTTATTTTCTTAGCAAGCCTTGAATTAGGAATGGATTCATACTGAGAAATGCCACTGAGCATCTGGAGTGCATTTCATAGTACCAATTCTGCTCTGCTGAAACAAAGACTGTCAGTTTGAATTTTGCGATGTTGTTGAGATCTATATGTGAAACGACAGCCCAACAGACAGTGTTTTCTCTGTCCCTGCTTTGCATGCACGACTTCTGTAGCAAATGCCTTGAAACTGGGGGAGGTGGAGAGATGCCACGAGCCAGCACTGAACAGTTACTGAATCTGATGATAGCACTTACTTAAATGGAGTCTTGCTGTGACGAGGACTCGAGACATTCTGCCCCAGCAAAGGGGAACAGCGAGAGAAGGGCAAAAAGGCTTTTCCTCTGCTTTTGCTATCAAAAGTTTGTGCTTTCTGTGTTACCCCCTAAACCTTGATGTCTTCCCAAGGGTAATCTTCTGGGTCTAAACCGATCATCTTTCTTGTCCTCCTTACCTTCTATCATACTATAAATGAGTGTTAAAAGAAATGGAAGCTTGTGTGTTTGTGGTGGTTTTTTAATCCGATTTAAAACTTGCAGTGCTTTCTTGTGTTGTGGTGCTTGAAGTTAACTGAGGCATATTAGGTGAAAGCACAGGAGCTGGGCTTCTGCCTAAATACGTAAGTGAAATACTCCTTATATCTTAGTCATTGATCTCCAAAACTAATTTGCCTCGTTTCAGTGAGCTGGTTTGTGTTTTCCATTTACTCTGCCAGCCTACATACTAGGGATTGGGGAGAGGAACCACAGTCATGGCTCTTGGGCTATAAGCCCTGCAGAAAATGCCATGAACCCCTAAGCTGACGTGCTCTGGTTATTCCATGTTTGAGAATGTGCCTGAATTCTAAGGGCACCGTTGTTAGAGCTGTCCAGATGGCAAACATGTTTTATTCAGGAGTTTAATCCTGTCAAGTCACGCCAGGACGGACAACGAATGTGATCCGTAGTTAATCCAGTTTGCCAGACTCTACCTTTGAGCTCTGTGTTGCAGCCTGCCACCAGCATCCCTCTTTGCGGCAGCCTTCCATCCGGCCCGAAGCTTCATAACCCACTCCCACCTGTGAGGTGTTGGTACCATAGCGTATCACTTAACTGAGATGTTAGATGTCCCTCTGCAGCATACCTCTGTGCTTTCTGTTGGGTAAGAATGAAGGTTTAGGGCATTTTTTATTTTTTTTTTTTTTTTACCAGCACTTATTTGAGAGCTAGGCAAATGTTACCTGAGCTCCGTCGGTCAGCAGACAGAGCCAGTTTTACTGTTCTCAGTGTAATGGTGATCATCAGTTGTTATCTTGACTCTCAGCAATATCAAAATTATCCAAGGGCTTTATAACTTTGAAAATATCCAGGCGTGATTCCCCGGCCCCCCCCACCGCCCCCCCAAATGACACCAAGCAGATAATTAGCGGTTTATACAGTTACAAGATTGTGTATTCTCCTCCATAGAGAATATTCATTCCCACATACGTGTTAACAGAGAATATGCCTGGTCCTGTAGCTTTGGAGCTGGCTTCTGTGGTACATTCCTTAACTTCTTCAGCAATGCGTAGGAAATCCATGTGAGGAAGGAACTAGAGACACTTTGTACCATTGGCTTCTTATCAACAGAACATCTGTGTTTTAAAATTTCTTGTAATGTATTGGAAACAGAAGTGATTCAGTAAGAAGAAAACAGTGTGGGAGTCTTAACTAGCAGGTAGAGGAGGACTGGTACCAAAGCTAACACTGAAAATAAAATACAAATTTTAAGAGGGTAATTTCAAAACCCTAATTACCCTTTAACAGATTTTCAATCAAAATTGACTGTTTTCTTGGACTTTTCATACTGGGGGGGAGGGTTAGTTTGTTTTGTTGAGTTGTTGGTTTGGAGTTTTTTGGTGGGTAGTGGGTTTTTTTGGTCGGCTTGTTTTTCTGCTTGCTTGTTTTGTGGGTCTTTTTAAAGACCATCACTGGATTGTGATTGTTTCCCATGGCCTTCCCATACAGCAATCTGTAGCCTGGCAGAAGTTTCCTTGTAGTGCCTACAGCCCGAAGGCTTGCTCTCTAGGACCTGTGAGAGGCTAAGACGGAGCAGACAGCTGACTTGCAAGCTGCCTAAAGTGAAGACCAGTGAGAGTGGCTGCCCTGCGCTCTTAGGCTCGCCTGGGGGAGCGCTGTGTCCTGGTTAAGAGAAAAGACGGCAAAATTTCAGTGGGTAGTCTTTGCTTTACTTTACATCTCAATTTCAAAGGAACTGTTCCCACGGTTTGATGAAAATTTCCTCCGTTTTAATAAAACATTTCATATCTAGGAGGATCTGTAGAACAGACTCATTTAAATATAGTGACAGATGCTGGGCTGTTGCAACCTGTTGATATTCCCACAAACTCCATCAGTCCCTGTTGCCAAGTTATGTGTAGTTTAGCACAGCGCTTGACAGCTCTGTATCTGTTCTCCGAGGAACCGGCGCTGCTCGTTGCATATGCCGTTGCTGTGAAATTGCAAGCTTTCGGTCGGTCGTCACAGATCTGCCTTGCAAGCGTGTGACTCCCCATCTGCTGGGAGAAGCCGCTTTTCCAGGCCTGGTGCAGGCTGGAGAGCCGGTTTGGTGCGCTGCGCTGCCGGGAACCTCTGCCTGTGGTGCTGGGCTTGCAGCTGCTGCTGGAGGGGGTGACGGCTGCTCCCCTCCGCGGTTGGTACTCGTTCCAAGCTGAGAAACAACAGAAAGGCCCAAGGGTTAAAAGGGGTGCAGATGCCTGCGTTCTTCTGATGTTCCTCTGAAGGGAGGGAGCAAAATAGCTAGCGGCCGTGGTGGGGAGGGTGTGAGAGGGAATCACGGCTGGTTCAGTGGGGGTTGCTGTAGCCAAGGGTGTCACTGGCTGTTCTGGAGGGCTGGTTTCAGAAATGCAGGTGGCAGGTGAGCATCTCTTGATCTGTTGTAAATCCCTGAAATGGAAAGCTGCGGTTTCCATGTCCCACCTCCCTCCCCATTCCTTTTACCCTCGTGTTACACTATGAAAACTGTATGTTTTGTTGGTTTCTATGTGAATTGAACATAGACAGGCTTGGGCAGCTGCAGCTGAGCTCCCAGGACCAGAGCTGTTCCTAAGCATGGTATAAACTTCCCTCTTAAATAGCAGCAACAGATTGTGGCGCGGGTGTCGGGAGCTACAAAGGGACAGGCAGCAGAGTCGTCATCCACTTGGGTTTTCTGTAAGGTTTGGGGTGGCATTGTTAATAAGTAGGACTTCTTCCTCCTTCTACATTTCTTCTTCTTCCCTTTCTCTTCCCGATCTGCTGGCATCGGGAGAACACTGCACCTCTTGAATCTTCTGTGGTTGGCTCTTTGTGGGATGGTGTGTAGCAGCCTCTTAGCCCATGTTTAGAAAATGAATTCTTTGCCTTCACACGTGACACTTCTGTCCTCTTGGATTCAGGCACTGAACAGAGATCAACCTGAGCACAGGCCTGTTGTGCATCATCTTTACGTAATGTTTAATCCATGTGCTGCCATGCCTCCTTTGAAGCCTGCCACATTATAAACAAATACCTGCTGGGCCATAGTGTCCATGAGGATACGTGGGTTTTGTGTTCATCTAATTAATCCTGAACAGAGTTACTGCTCCTTTGGCTGAAGGCGTCAGTGGAAGTCCAAGGGAATATTCCAACCATGCCTGGTGTAAGCACGAGCTGCTAACAGAGCAGCTAGCGGAGGGAGGACGGAGGTGTGCCAGCGTGTTTCCAGGTATTTGAAACAGGGAGTCCTCCCTCCTCTCTCCTTAGTCACTGCAGTGTCTCGCCCCGCAGCAGCAGCAGTCTGTGAGCACAAATAAGCCTGTCCTCTCCCCTGCCTTGAGTGCGGGGTTTGCTCCTCAGGTTCAGCTAGGTTCGGCTGGAGGAGAGAGACCTCTGCCTTCCCTGGCCTGCTCCCGCGGCCAGCGGGACGGGGCTGAGCGCCGACCTGTGTGACAGGTTGCCTCTGCCGCGGCTGCGCTGAGGGAGGGCTGCGGTGGGCTTCGGGGAGTCACTGCTGCTGTTTGCTTGCAGGCAGCAGGGCCTGGCGTGCCTGCCGCTCCAGCCTCGGTGGTACCGGAGGCTGCCGCATCCAAGCGGGAGCAGGCAGGGCCTGGCCCGCTGCCAGGGGTTTCGCTCCGGAGCGCACCAGCGGAGGTAAGTGGTGAAACGCTGCGGAGGCTGGTCTGGAAGCAGCGTGTTCCGCTGCCGTAGCGCAGCTGCAGTGGCTCTGGGACTTCCTCCCAGCAGAGGTTTGCCCACTTGCCGCATCGCCCGGAGTGACTTGCAAGACTGTTTCCAGCGCTGCAGCGAGCGGCCGGTCTGCGTCTGTCCCGTACCAGTGGTGCAATACCCTGCAGTAGCTCTGCAGAGGTCTGCAGCAGCGCGATTTTCTTGTACAAGGGATGTCCTGAGGTTTTTCTGAAGTTCGTTAACAATTTTGTAATCTTAGTGCCATTCTAGTGACTTTGGGTCAGAGCAGCTGCCTGCCTTGCTTTCTTTTTGGTTGATTGTTCCAGGTTCCTGGGAGTATTATGAAAACAGCAGGTCCTTATCCTGCAGAAGACAAGTAGATTCATGTAGTTTTACATTAATTGACTCAGCATTTATCAAAAACCTGAATTTGGGTAGTTTTTTGTAAGGCTGCTTGAGCCATGGTGAAGTAAGTGTCGGGCTGCATGGGAGGAATGGCAGAAGGTGGACTTGGTGTCCGGCGCCTGTGGATTCAGCTCTGTAACTGAGGGCGGTGGGTGTTGCTCTTGTTCCTGGGAGTCGTGACACCTTCCTCAGGACTTCTGGCTGCGCCCACCCTGTGTTGCGGAGCAGGGCCCAGCATAATGGGGTGCTCCGATGCACGAATTGTTCTACTTTTTGTGGAAGGTGTGGCTCTGAGGCAGTATTTAGATGGATCTCTTGGCATGACTGTTAATGGTGCCCTGCTTACAAACTTGCTGTGTGATCTGCTTTGCTTAGCTGATGATGGATTTTGTAGCTGCTAAATTAAAGATAATTGCAGGCTTAGGAGGGCTGTGTGGTGACTACCAGAGGGGGGTGGAATATGTGCAAGCAAAATGTGCAACGGAGATTAGCATTATAGTGGTGGGATCTGTGAGAACTGTAAGCCAAAAAGGAACCTTTCTCCTTGCTGGCCCAGACCCTCAAGGGGGTAAATTGCATCTCCCGTGTTCTGGGTCTGGCCCGAGGCCTTCCCCAAGGGGCGTAAGCATTTGGCTGGAGACGGCTCGGAGGTGCCAAACCGCTTCGTCCCGATCCAGAGCAGGAGCTGCCTGGCCCTGCGGTAGCACGGGAGGCAAGAGCAGTGTTGCGGGGTCAGCAAGCGAGCCGAGTGGGTGCCACTAGCGCCCGAGTGCTGATGCTGGACTCTCAGAGACTCCCTGTAGCTCTTGAATGAAAACATGCCTTTAGTGACACGGTTAAAAAAGGAAAAGGCCTGACAGGAGTTGTTTCCATGGCAACAGAAAGAATTGCCTGCAATATTTCAGCTCATCAGCCTGGAGAACGGTCTGATTGATAGTTACATACGCGTGGTAGAAAGATAGCAGAAGAGGGGAGACCAATTATATTGCGTTTTCCTTGTCCTTGGATGCCTGTGGCCACAGCAGCTGTGGAGGGCAGGTTTTCCTTGGTTTTTGTTGGGTTTTTTTTCCAAGTGAGAGTGACCTGCACGTCCCTTGGAAGCGCCTGTACAACCAGCCAGCTGCAGATACGGGACCCTGTCACAGGCTCTCTAGTCCAAAGCTCGTGTGTGCAGGGAACATAGACATTTGGCTCCTTGATTGATGATTAGCAAATAGTTATTTACAATATAAATAATATCTTGGGGGGAGAATTAGTGAGTTTGAGCACGTGCTTCCAGCATAAGCAATCTGCACTGGGGGCATTCCTTTCCTCTCAGACTGTCTGATGAACATCTCAAAAAGCAAGAAGCACATGGCTTCAGGTAACGGAATGATTAAGGCTTCAGGAAACCCATAGTGGGTTCAGTGCACCTTCCCCCAGAGCACTCCTGACAGCTCTGAGCCGTCCCCGGGCTGCTCACGTGCTGAAGGGTTGGCTGCGAAGATTCCACCCTGGCTCTGCCTTGCTCAGAGCCCAGCAGGAAGGGGAGTGTGTGATGGAGGAGCTGCCAGAAGAGAGGGACAGGTAAAGGTGCTGTGGGAGACCACGAGAAGACAAACTTGAGGGTCTGGGTAAAGCATTCCCTGGTCAAGGGTTTTGCTGAGGTCTGGGGACAACTTGGCTCTCGGCTGGAACAGACGGCCCTGCCAGCGCAGGGTGCTGGGCTGCTGCTGGGAGGGAGCGTGGTGTCACCCAGGGAAGCCAAGGCTGGTGCCAGCGTGGGTTCTCTGCACGGTGACGTTCTCTGTCCCTCCAGTGTTTGTGCTCCAGGTTTCACCTGCAGTAACCTTCTCTCAAGGCAGCTCACTTTGTTGATTTTCACTGCACAGCTGCCAGCAGGGTTTCCCTTTTTCTTGGGTAGTGATTAAAAATTGAGTCAAGGACTAAGAAAGTGTGATCTCTGGCATAATGTCGTTCCCTCTGCCCCAGACCTTCCCCACTATTGGGCAGAGCTGCCCAGGGGGAGCCTTGCCGAGAGCCCCGCAGCTCTGTGGGGTGCAGGAGGCTTGCCTGGGGCCGTGAGCCAGAGCTGTACCGCAGGCGGCAGCCCCCCGGGCAGCAGCAGCAGCACCTTAAACCTGGCTGGCAGCGCACCCCAGCTTGGGATGGCTGCAGGCTCAGGGTAACTATCGGGACGCGCTCTCTAGGGTGTTCGCTGAGTCTTGCTGGCTTTTGTCGCTGCGGCATGCACTTATCCCCCCAGACAGGACCGGGAGTTCATCTTCACAGAGCTTTCGAACACGCTCTTTCAGCACGCCATAAAGCATGAGGAGTACAAAGCCGGCTGAGCATCGCGCTGCCGCGGGAGAAGGGCCGCGCTGCTGGGAGGAGCCCGTAGTGCCGAGGCACACGCCTGTGCTTGGCCCGGGATGCTCCCGACTCTTGGTGACCCTGCCCGGCTCGGGAGGAGCAGTGAGTGCCCCCTCTGCCTTCGTGGGGCCGGGAGCTCACCCTTAACTCCAGCTGATCGCACTCCTTGAAGGGAGCGATCCCAGTTAATCATGTTGAGCTTGGTCCCTTGCCAAACAGAGTTTGAAGTAAATGTGACTTCAGTCGGTACCCGCTGGTGGGACTGTAGCGTTTATTTGAGAATGAACATTGAATGTTCCTTTAAAAATAGATCCCCAGAGACAACAGATATGCCAGATTGCTGCTCATGGGGGAGCCTGTTCTCCCTGGCTCCTGTTGTAGTTTCTTGATGATGCTTTTGCTTTGGAATATGAGCAGAAACATTCAAAATAGAAACATTGTGATGTGATAAAATGGAACAAACCTGCAAGGATCTGTGACGCTCCGTCATCTCTCCCTGGGATCTGTAAATGATGCCTTTTAAAGCAGTTTGAGTATGTGTGCAGCCCTCCCTGCGTTAATGCTCTTGATGCAGGCTGTAGTCCCTCTGCAGTTCTGTTTGCCCTCACCTGCAGCTCTGCGACTGCCCTGGCACTGCCAGGCTGACACTTACCCCTGTACCCAGCAAACGCTGCTGCCGCTGGGCAGTACCACGATGTCTGTTGTGTCCGGTTTCTTGGGGACATGGCTGCCACTGATGTGTGAGTCACCTTGCCCCGCCCCCCCCCCCCCCCCCCCCCCGCCCTGTTTTTCACCCTTCATTTCTTAGCTTTTAGTCTGTAGCATCCTACTAGGGGGAAAAAATGGACCTTAGGAGAGATACCATTAGTAGATAATAGTCATTGGCACAGCAATCATTCTCCATTATAGGCAGGCACAGTCTGTGCCCGACGGCAGCGTGCTGCAGCCCGCGCTGTGTCGGCACCCGGGAGGGAGGCTGAGCAGCGGGGCCAGGGGAGGCTGCTGAGAGATGATGAGAAAGGACCGGGGGAGCTGTGCTGCCTGGGGAAGAGCCCAGGAGAGGCTGCTCCTCCGCAGAGACCCATTGCTTGTCTTCCCAGCTGGCTGCGGGCGAGATTTCCCATCCCTTTTCTTTCTCCTTTTGCCTCTCCTTTTTCTCTCCACCCCCCACCCCCACCTCCCCCAAGATAAGTTCATACTGTTAGCCTGTCTGCCATTAGCTACAGCTCCCAACAGTGTCACTGTGGACGTAAGGGTACCCCTGTCCTTTGTGCAACAACTGTTTTTTGGTTGTTTTTTCCAAAATTAAGGTGCACACAGTGGCCTCAAGCCTGAGGAAAGATGGCTAAAAACCCCCATGAACCAGCTGCATGCTGGCTGCTCCAGGAGCAGGGATGAATTTCGGTGGATGTGAATTTAACCTCTTGCCGAGTGGTGTTTCCATAACCTTCTCACTCTCTTTATCAGACAAGTTCAGAGTCTCTGTTGGATCCTCAGCAAATCCAGGCTTTTGATCAACTCTGCCGACTCAACCGAGGAACTTCCAGAGTACGTACCGCCCATTTTCCTTTTGGTTTTGAATTGGTGAAGGGTACGTTGCATGTTGGCAAGCCAGGTGTTAGCACTGGCAGCGTTGGCTTTGGCTTTTCTCTTGGGTTTCGTTTAGTGCTGGCAGTTTACCGTGCACAGAGCTGGCTGTTCCACATCACAAGGCAGCCACGCTGCCTCTGGCAGAGCCGGGGAATTCTGCTGGCAGCGAGACCACGGAAATGCCTCTGGCTTTGGGGCTGGGCCCGAGAGAAGTGTCCGTGGTGTGAGGTTTCTCATGTTCTTTTTAGATTTGCAAATAACCTCCCCTCCAGACACTGTGTGGCACTGGGGGCTCCCTCCTCCCACCCCGTGTTGGCCCAAGATGAGCAGCTCCCTCTGTCCCTTGCATTTTCCTTGTGCCTCCTGCCTGTTTTCGGCTGCAGTTGTTGGCTCTTTCTGAGATTGTTTTTTTGATGCTGTAACTTTAAAACAACCTAAAGACACATGGAAAGTTGTTTAGTCCAGGACTGTTGTCCTGCACTGAGCTCTACAGGGTCACTACATACCATATACACCCTTTTTACGTGTGTTAAGGTTTTTCTAATTGCTGCAGGACAAAGGTGAGCCCCTCACGAGCACTTTGTCGTTCTGCACCTCGCACGCGTGCTTGCGGTGTGCCGGACGGTGATCTCTCTGGGTTTTCTCTTGCAGCTGGCACTCCTGACGGAGCTGTCTCGTGGCCATGGCAGTGAAAAGCACGGGCTGCTCAGCATTTCCCACGGGGACCCGGCCACCAGCAGTGTCTTCCAGAACGAGAACTTCCAGCTCCATCTGGCCCCGCCTCCGCTGCCTGAGGACTAGTGCTCCTGCCTCCAGCCCCGCTGTGGCAAGGCCACCGCTGGTTTCAGGTCTTGGTGGTGGTGGGACGCCTTTCCGTCACCACGCTGGACTTTCCCCTCCCTCCGCTGCCCTCCCCAGAACCCTCTGTGCCACGTGAGCCTTGCTGGGCGCTGGGGGGTCTGTAGCAGCGGGCGAACTCCCAGCTCTGCTGCTGCCTCTCGCTACACTGGGGCAGCCGTGGGGCAGCTGGGCTGGAAGCTGCGGGCTCTGGGAGCAAACCCCAGTGTGCTGGAGCACCGCACAGCACTGGGTACCTGCACTGGCGCGGAGGCTCACAGCAGCGGCGGTAACTTGGCCAAAAAACCGAGTCAGCTCCGCTCTGCTGGAGGAGTGTGGCATGTCCCGTGCCCCGAGCCAGGGTTTCAGGGTGCTGTGCGTGGGCACTGTACCCCGGCTCTAAATTGCAGTACTAGTGCCAGCAGGCAGCAGCCGTGGGGGCTGATGGCATGGGGCGGGCAGACCTGGAGAAGGTTGAACAATGCAAAACCCGATGCCTGTGTGAGCAAACTCACCTGCACAGGGCGTGTTCCTACAGACTTCATTAAAACGGCCCTTGGGGGAACTTCCCTGCCTGAGCTGTGCGCGGGGTGCTGGCGCGGGGTGCTGCCAGCTGCCACTCGGCGCTGGTGGGGAGCCATGCATCTCGCCACTGCACATGCAGCACAGACCTCTCTGGTAGTGGGGGGCAGAGGGGGCGTGCTGGCTGTGAAAGGGGGCTGCAGGGGGGACAGGATCGGTGTGGTGGGTGCTGGCGGTCGGAAAGGTTTGTCTCTACTAAGCTCACCCCATCTTCCGCAGCACCGCCCTGCGCAGTGTTCCCTGCCCGGCAGCACCGTGGCTGCTCCGCTCCCACAGCTGTGACCCAGTGGCGTTTCTGTACTGTCACCTTGGGCTTCTGAAACATGCTCTGGATCCTGCCCTGACAATGGGTGTTATTGGCCTGGTGGCCGTTATCTCGCCTCTTCCCGCCGTTCATTGTCACTAGCACTTGGGTGTTTCGGGTCCCACACCCACAGCAGCAGGCGCGTTGCTCTCCACGCACACAGAGCTGACGCAGAGGTGGCTGCCGGTCCGTGCAGAGCTGAGGGGCAGGGGCAGGAACACAAAGCTGTTGTGCAGAGCCCACCCCCCTGGGGCGCAGCGCCAGCACCGCGTGGCCCGGGGCCGCTGTGCCCGGTGTGCTCGCCGCCTTCCCACCAGCGTTCGCGACTACGGAGCCGTGCCCCAGGCTGATGCTTCCAGCCTGCAGCCACGCGTGAACCTGGCCAGAGGCGAGGCCAGGGGCTACGGCCCGCTGAACTCTGCCAGGCATCAGCCTGGGCTCGCAGCTCTGTCCCCGCTGCCCTGCCCCCCGACTGGGGCAGCTCTTTTTGCAGGCGGGTGAGAACTGGGCCCTGAGGCTGCCCACCAGCCCCAGTACTAACCGGGGCCCAAACCCAGCTGGGGCTGGGCCTGGTGTGCTCCACCTGGTTATTACATGCCTCTGCCCAGCACTGGGTGGGTTTCAGGTGCCACCATCCGAAGCTGTAAGCGACCCTTCCTTTGCTGGAAGCACCAGAATGTTTCACCCTAGTACGGAGGATACAGAGAGAGTTAGGACAAGCAGAACCTCCGTTGTTTAGTATTTTATTAAAGAAGAAATATACACACCTCTCCCTGGCAGAGTGGAGCAACGAGCCCAGGGCACGTCTCTTACAGCACGTCTACGCCAGTGTTTGTGCAAAGAAAAGAAATCACGTTTCTGTGAGGAGCGTGTTTCTGAACTGGGGCGCGTGATGGAGCACAGTGAGAACCCACCGCTGCGCTGGCTGCTGAGACGCCGTCCCACGCCAGCCCTGTCCCGCACCAGGCTGCTCCACTGACGGTTACGGGTACCACAGAAGGAAGAGGCAGCTTATTGTGCTTAAGACATCTGAACAAATCCTGGGTAGGAGACAACTCACAGCTTGTGAATATTGCTAATTACTTACAGTTAAGAAAGAATGTATCCTGACGACAGTGACAGGAACCTGCGAGACCGCAGGAGCTTACGGTAAGTCTGGGTCATAACTACCCCGCTGCACTTCACGACGCTCACAGCCGGTGCCCCCGAACGGGAGCAGGAGGTGGCTCCCGCTGGCTGGCGAGCATGGTGAGCTCGTGCCCAGTCAGGGGCTCCTGGTGCCCTTTCCTGGGCTTGGCACCGCAGCGAGGGCTAGGGAGGAGCACCCTGTCCTTGGGAAGAAGCCCCTTGGGGGGGTGCAGCTGCCGCCCACCCCGTCCTCCCAGGAAGGGAGCTCAGACAGGCCAGGCACGCGAGCGAGCTTTCCAACTCTTCGCTCAGATTACAATTGAAAGATTAAATATGAATAAATGCTGTAGGTTTATACACAATGCTTCCTTCTACCTATGGAATGTGTCTGAATGGGCAAAAGACACTAAAACGTTGTTAGAAACCTTAGTTAACTGAGAAAGACAACCCCGCACTTAATAAATAAATAAATCCTATTGTTTTACTACGGCCTTCGTTTAAAAGCCCTCAGAAAAACAGTATTTTCAGGTGCCTTGTGAGAATATATCTGTTCATGCAATGGCCCAAGTTCCTCATTTAACAAGCATTGCACTTTTTTATGTAAATCATCAAAACTATAAAACCTATTATTTTTGTCTGAAAGTGTTAGTCTAAAAAGGACAGTATTACTTTATACCCATTTATGGTAAACTCCTAGCCCACGCGCATGTGCACACACACACACACTGTTGCCTAAACATTTTCTAAAGATACTGATTACAAAGTGTATAAAATTAGTAATACATTGTCAGGATTTAGTGAGAGATGAGCCATCCTCTAACACGGACTATAATCTAGTATCGATCACTAAACTGTACACGTTTATACAGCCTTATATTCACCAGTGACTTCTGAACGTAAACAGCAAACACACAAACTCAGTAATGCTGTTAAAACCACAGTTATTACTGACTCCAGCTGCTTCAAGCTGACTGAAATCTGAGGCCGATGTGTTTGTCAGGCAGGGCTGAAGCCAAAGGGCCAGCACACCAGCTCGCCGGCAGCGGCTGCTGGAGGAGAGCCCTGTTCAGGACCCGCTCCCCAGCCAGGCGCCAAGGAGCCAGAGCCAAAGCTTCCTTGGCCCACAAGACTGACCTGGGGCTGTTCTTGAACAAGCACGGCACCACCGAGCCCGTAGGCCACCTCCCGGCACCTCCACGCTGTTCCCAAGCTCTGCCGACACAGTGGTGTGGCTGATAAACTTTTTGTTACTCTTCGGGCAAACGCAGGCCCTGAGGCCGTTTGGTCCTGAGCGCATGTGTCCGGCACCGAGCAGCACAGGAGGAAGCAGCAGGCAAAGCTGAGGGCGGATTTTGTGTGTTTGGAGGTAGTCACTTCCTTCGCCTGTCATTCTACACCCCGGTCTGGCATGGTATTGGTTAGATGCCACGCTTCATCTCTGCCTGCTCCCCCTCCTGCCAAGCTGCAAAAGCCAGATCCCCTTCCCGAGATCCACGTAGAGCAAAGGGACCAGCTGGATCCAGGCAACTGATCCCCCATCCGGAGCAACAGCTGCCTTCTCAGGAGATTCCAGAGCCTGATCTAACTCAGCAGATGCTCGGTGCATAGCCTGGAGAAAAGTTGGAGGCACTTTGTGCATTCTCTAGCCTGCCATACCAACCCGCTGGAAGAGCGGTGCGACAGCCTCCGAGAAGGGTCGCACCAGCACTGGAGAAGAGGATGGACAACGCGCAGGGCCAGACAGAGACGGAAAGAGCCTCTTGTTGCCGCACCTCGCGTGGCTGTTTGAGAAAGAGTAAGGGCAACTTGGTTTTGCTGCTCGCAGGCATGCTGCACCAGCTCCCCCGCTGTGCTTTGGAGGCCCACTGCAAACATCCTGACAGGTGGAAACACCTCGAGTGGAACGTCCTCGTAGGAGAAGTAGGATCTGATGTAACCCAGACCAAGGAAAGGGCCTATTTCAGCTATAAAAGTCTGAAGATTTATCACTACCTTATGTGCAGACGTGGGAGATCTGATCAGGCTGAGAACGTGTTAAAATTGCTCAGGCTGCTGCTAGTCACCAGTATGCAAGTCCTGTGACCACACTCCCATGAGGAATCTGAAATATCAAGTGCACTGGAAAAAAAGGGATTGTCAGAAAAAACCGAAAATATAAATACTACAAAAGCAACATTACTGAGTGGGAAGTGGCCCGCTCTCACACCAACACGTCGGGTCACACAGTGGTTTCTATAGTCTCAATCACTTCCATTTCGCACTGCGAGGGTGACAAGAGCGGGCACTCGTCCGGCTCCCAGCTGCTATCCGGGCTGTAATCTTCTTCTGAACTGAGCTCAGCCACCCCCTCTGTGTCCTCGTCACACGACTCCATGTAGTGAACCCCCACCGCATTGATCCCGGAGTCCTCGGAGCTGGAAGGGGACGAGCAGTGATCTGGTTTTGGCGTATTGCTCTCTTTTGTGATTAAGGCATTGCGAACGGGGACTTCCTCGGGCTTTACCTTGTGGGGCACAGGGGGAGGCTGCCTCTGCACATAGCACATCTTCCCGTTGATGCATTTCACGCGGTAATTGTCAATGAAGAGGTCTGCGATCGTGCAGAACTGCGGGGAGTCAGGGGGCAGGGGGGGCTGGAAGACGGGCGCGAACTTCAAAAAGTGTTCGGTGAGCGAGACGGAGATCTGGATGGTGTTTGTAGCCTCCCGAGGGCGAATGGGTATTTCGGTGCTGGGGAGCTGCTCTACGGGTGTCATGGGCTGATAGACGTATTTACCTGTGGGGAAAACAGAAGGGCGGTGTTTAAGGATGATCCTTCAGTTAGAAGCACACTGACGACACGACGCTTGCCCTCGGCCATTGACAATAACCAACGGTTCCTTGCAGCCAGCAGCTGCCTCAAGGTGTTCAGTCCTCCCCTCCTACACATCCTCTGATCAATCAACTTCAGACAAGCATAACCCTCCTCCTCCCGGTCCTGCTCCTCTCCCTGCCCCTGCCTCAAAGACATCTGTAGGACATCACTAACTCTGGAAAACTAACTCCAGGGGCACTGCTCCAGAGCTAAGTGGGACAGACTGCCTGCACCCCTTCCTAGGGGAAAGAAAACTGAAAAGATGCTCAGGGAGTTGTTTGGAGGTTTTTTTCCACTGAACACAGAGAAGTTCTAGCTTACTCCTTCGCTACAATGTTCAAAATCTTATTATATTATTACTGTTCCAAATTACAATTAATCTCCCTGCATGTGTTTCCATGTTCTTTTTTTCTGGGGACTAAATCGTGTTTTTCTGTATTATAAACCAGAGGTTCATACATGACTGCAATTAGAATTTGAAGGCAGAAAATAAGGGAATTCTGAAGCCATATAAATGCTTTTGGCATCTTGATTATCTGGTTAAGTAGTAAGAAAATAGGATTATGTTGGTTATATAGAGCTGAACCAAGTGTGAGCTGAAAATCTTTGCTGAAAGAGCAAAGAAATAAATAAAAGAGCAGAAAATCAGTACTTTGTCAGGAAAAACTGAGAAACCTGAGGCTATGCCTGAGACTGTAAAATGCTGCATTTTATTTGCACGAAGCCTCTGAAAAATTCATGTCTCCCTAGGGGCTCATACGCTATGAAAGCACAAATTTCCAGCAGACTTGCAAGCAGTGGGGCTCAGAAGAGTTTTGATGCACGAGTTGCAAATACTGCTTTGCAAAGCCTGAAAAAAAGTATCAAAGCACCGAAGGACCATTTTGATGCTTGAAGCTCTCCAGGTGAGGAGCAGGAAGCTGCCGAAGTCCTGCTGCAGGAACGATTCCGGCTGCGCTGTGATGAGAGCTGCCCCCTGGTTTTGTGTTAGCAGCTCGGAGGTAGGTGCAGCCCGTCCCTTCGGAAAACCGGAGCAGTGACTGCGTGTCTGCTCAGGGAGCTGAGCAGGGCCCAGGACAGCAGCAGCAGAAGGGCTGTCGTCTCCTGAAGGATGGACTCACTCGCTCCCGCCGCCATGCCTCTCTGCAGTACAAAATCCCCTCCTCAGCCTGGGAATCCATCCGTGGGAAGGGCCCTGACCCTGCACGTTCCCCGTCGGGATGGCAGCCGGTACCCCAGCCGCCCGCTGGAAGCGCTGGCAACGGGCCAGGCTGAGACCCCGGCTGGTGGCCGCAGCAGCCCGGGTGCTCGACGGCTCTGCCAGCGCCGAGGAGCCGGGGCCCACGCACCGGCTGTGCTTCGCCAGCCCAGCTCCGGCGCCAGCAGGGGAAGGCTCCAGCGCTGGGGAAGGGTCTTCCCACCCTGGCTGCTCTGTGGCGTTGGGAGGGGAACGCGCGTGGAAGTCGGCTGCGCTTCTCCGCTGGATCTGCAGATGCCCACAGCGGAAGGGCAGGGAGAAGAGAGGAAGCACGGCAAAGAGCACGGAGCCCGAAGGAGAGCCCCGGGGAGCCCCGGGGCGTGGGAGAGGCACGCTGCCAGGCCAGCGAACGCAGCAAGCAGGCTCGGAGGAAGGAGCACCAGGCGCGCCCAAGAGAAGAGCCCACCGAGTCGTGCCATGGGAAAGAACAGCGAGCCAAGCCAGACTGAGAGCAGCAAGACGGTGGCAGCAGGAAAGAACATGTTGTGAATAAATCTGACCAGCTCCCCTCAAATGCCTCATCAAGCACTTTTTTCCTGTGATCTGCGGAATGATGATTGTTAACAAAGCCACTGAAAAAGCTCAGTGAAAATAAAACAAGCTTTTTTTCCCTCCTGTTTAATTACGGCCGGATGGCAGAAAATACAAAGCCATCCTTTGCCCTTGCCATCTTCCCAACATCCCACCGCCTCGCTTCTGAACTTGCTGTGACTCAGAGGAATTAAGCACTAGCATCAAACAACGCAACGCTTCAGCCGCAGGCAGAGCGGAGCCCTTCCCGCGCCGGTGCCCTTGGGAGCAGCAGCGCAGGGATTTCGGTCCCGGCAGTCACCGAGGGATGGGGTCCCTCGGGCGTGTTTCAGACCTTGCTGACACAGCTCCTCCGGGCAGGTGGGCTCACCTCAGCTCCGCTGCAACAGCGGCTGCCCATGGCTTTGGGCCACGGTCTGGCCTCCAGAAATCCTACTTCGAAATTAGTGAACGTTAAATATGCTACTGTCTTGCAAAGCCACACAGATGGCTGATTAGAGTGCTGCTGGTTGGAACAGCATCTGATAAAATTCAGCTCACGGAAACAGAAACGCAGCCTACCCTCGCCTGAAACCACGGTGCTGTACGTATCCATGTGTTTGGAGGGATTCTGTGTGGGCTCCTATTCCGTTCCATTGTCAGTGAAAGAAAAATTTCTCAACTCAGTTTTGTGCCACCTCTCTTGAAGTGTCCAAGGCAGGCCCTGGTGAAGATTTTAACAGGATCAAGGTTAAAAAAAATACCAACAAAACCAAAAAAACAACCACCCCCACCCCCAGGTCTCTGCACAACGGGACTATATTTTTCCACTTAAAATAGTCACCAGGTGCTGGCAGAAGGCTGGGGGTGTTGGGAGGAGCAAGCAGGGGATTTAAGCCAAGGTAGCTTACAGCATGGACATCAAATAACAAATCTTTGATTCATCGGTTTGACGACTTAAAAAAAAAAAAAAGAAAAAGAAAAAAAGAAAAAAACAAGTTGGGGCAGGGGGAGATGAGGTGTTACCCCGGAGCTCAGCTGGTTGTTTTACCATTGCAGCAGCATGTGGTAATTCTCTGCGTGTTTGAAAACTGCCCTGCTGGCGTTAATTTCAGGGTAGAAGCAAATGGTGGCGATTCTGCTCACAGAGGATTTCAGCTCCCCGTTTGTGTGACCTTCCAGAGGCTGACACCGTCTCCTCACGTTCCAAGGACAAACTCTGCCAGGGTAAAACAGGAATTGCCCAATGGAAAAAAGATTTTTCTACATGAACAGATTTCTGCATTTCTTTAGACTTCCGGTACAATTTTGTTTAGTTTCAGCTAGTTTTAGGGCCAAGTTTGTTTATTTTAGACAGATTAAACTTTCTGGTTTAACACATGACCCGGTCCCTCCTTGAGGGGTGCTGGTGCTCACAGCCTGGGGCACGGACTCAGCTGTGGTTATGGCCTCACAACTCCTTACCCCACATAACACACGCAAACACTCAGCTGTGATGCATCCAAGAAAAATAGATGCAGAAATGAAAAATATGATCATCCCCTCCCCCTGCAGCCTGCAGGATTGGCAGGGGTGTCTTTTTAACAGAAAATTATCCCAAAAGCACAAGTCCCCAAGTTCTCTTAAAATACATCTTGGTCTGCTTGAACTCCCACTGAAATAAACAGCAATATTTTTGCTGACTTTAAACAGCTGGCAAAAGTCTATGACGGAATAGTATTTTGAGCACCTATTCCAACACATTCCTTTTAAATATGCTAGCATGTAATTTATTGCCTATTTATTCCAACCAAGTCAGTTGAAGAACTCTGTAATCGAGCTGCACTGATGAATGCTCCTGTAAATGACAGTTTTGCACAAATACAGATGCCAGACGAGACGCTGCACCACAAGTCCTTTCCTGGGTCACTTGCCACCGCTGCCTCCGCGGATGGCAGCAATTCCGTAAAGGAAAAATACCGCACGTGCCAAACACGTGTCCGAAAATCAAGCACCGAATTCTGAGAAAAGCAGTTGCTGCATTTGCAGAAGTTTGGGACGCTCTGGAGCACTGTAATAGCAGCTATGGAGAAGTGTCACAGTTCTAGCTCCACAGTTCCACCACCACCGTGGCAAAACGGCTCGGAGGAAGCAGCAGCCCGTGCCTCTCCTGGGTGCTTAACAGGGAACGTGTGAAACCAGGCTCTGCCAAAACCATTTTCATGATAAGTCTCAATTACCCATGACAGCCATATGTTAAGAGACGATACGATGAAACGCGAGACAATGAGACTTCAGAAGCAAGGGTGCAGGCTGCGCTTAACTGTCACCGCCGGGAGCCTGTGCCGGTACCTACACTTTCTGCTGCTACATGCTCGCAAAGCGTGATTCTCCAGGAACACTGCATCTCTTTGTCGGGCCTCAGCGACAGTGACAGCCGTTTGTGCACAACTAAAAAGGACTGATTGTTTCTCCATTTCTTCATTATTCAACTGACCCTTGCCAAAGCCCCAAAAAACTAATCCTCCAGAGAATTAGCATGCAGTAAAGCCAATACCCAACTGCAAAAGAACTATTCATATGTGTCTGAGGAGGTAAGTACTGGGCAATGCTCATCTTCCTGCTTCTCTGTTCACAGAAATAGGATTTTTATTGCCAAATCAGATGGATGCTGTTCACCAGAGCCCTGGCACCCTGCCGCAGTGACACCTGCCAGCAGGTTAAGGCAGAACCCAGCAGAGCAGTGAGTTGTCATGACCTGCAGATCTTGAGCAAACTCAGGCAACTTGGAAACTTTTTCACCCCCAAAAGCAAATGCACACTGGGGTGGGTGGGTGGGTGTGTGCAGAGAGGGATCAGTGTAGCCTGTCTGTGGCACTGATTGCCAGAACTACGTGGGTGATCGATTGCAAGCTGTACTGTAGTGTCTCCTGCTTACAAAAAAACCAAGTAAGAGCCTTTAGAAGCCAGCCACGAGGTCACTTCTTTCTGATTCTTTGCTAATTGAGCAGTCTGCATGCATCCTCACCAAACAGACACAGCAGCAATTTCCGTGGCTAATACAAAATAACTTAACCATGAAATAAGCAGAGGTACAGCTTAAAGATTTTATTCTCTATTTCCCTTCGTCTCAGCATTCTAGTTTACCTCTGACACTCATTAATGTGCTTGGCATATTAAAAAAAAAAAAAAAAAAAAGAATAAATCCATCTTTCAGTAGTGAGATTTCTCATAACGAATTCTCAAGTTTTACCCTCTCAAAATGCTGCCTTGAAGGATTATTTTTATTTCCTAATAAATAACAACGTGAATTGCGCTGCACTTCAGAAAGTGGTAAAGATAGCTGTGGACCTTCCGTTGTGGATCCTAAGACTCCAGGTCAGCAATATGTACCATGCAGATTTGTTTGCACGCAAGACATTTAGACGTCTTTTAACTGAAACATAAAAGCTTTTTTCATAAGTATTCTTGCCCCTGCAGCTGCTTGGGCAAATATTTCTACACCCTCCAATCTTGCCGGCTCATCTACTCTCCCAAGATCGGTGAGGTTAACGCAGAGCTGCTCGCTGCACGCTATTTACCGTCACCTGGCTCCGTTTAACCAGCACCGCTGAGGAGCTGCCTCCGTGTGCCCCAGCCGGCTGAGCACTGCGGTGAGAGCACCCAGCCCAGGCGCCGCTGGAGAACCAGCGCTCATCCCACTGGAGATTTCAGTGCCCTCGGCTGCGGCAGATGCTTCAGAGGGGCTGGAGCAGGGACCCCAACCGCAGGGCAAAGCATGTGGGCTGATGTTTAGGCAGCTGCTTGTTCCTACCGCAGAAAGGTGCACGAAGGGCGTGTGCAGCTGGTTCCCATGGTTTAACGGCAGAGAGCTGCTGGTTAAACGCGGGTGACTTGCTTCTGCCCGAAGCTACACCTTTGTAACGGCACCGGCGACCTTCTGTTGCAAAGTCAGGTAGGTTTCTCACTCCAGCTGTGCAACGCCCTCCTATTGCCGCACACAACCCTGCCACAAAAATAAGGTTATGGGAGAAGAAAATGGGTCCCACTATGAAGAACATAAACAAATTCTAATTAAATACCACACAGCTTTGAAGGAATGAAGGCAAAGCAAGTATTCATAATGCATGTGTAACAGGAGACAGTATTAGCTTGGAGGGACTCTGCAGTATTCCACAGGGAGTTCACTGCACGGCTGCTATTCTACATCTCTCTCTGCATGGGGAAACCAATGGATCAGCTTCTCAAGCTCTGGCTTTCTTCATAGCAAAAGATGGAGAACTACCAAGCGTTCTTCCAGCAGGGTTTGTTTCATTTCTCATCAGTGTGGCAGGAGAGACAAGACTGCCTCTTTAGGAAGAGCTGACTGGATGCACACCCTTCTGACGTCTAAATGAAGCTGTCTCGCAGGTGATGACAGCTACAAGCTGGAGTAGTGTGCTGCTGCCTGGATTGGCACAGTTGCCCAAGGACGGCACGTAAGCTGCCAAACACCCAGCTGGTTTTCCAAGATCTCAGGATCCCCGGGGTGGTGGGTGGCACAGGTGGCAGACAGTTCTGCCACAACAGACCAGCCTGGGCTGGCCCCAGCCCCTGCGCCGGAAGGGACTGGGTATCATCTCACCACTGACAAAACAAAGTCGGGGCAGACGGTGGGTTTTCCTCCTTTGCAGAGTAAAGCAAGGCAAGGCTTGCTGCTGCAGTCTGGAGATGTGTATTGACAGGCACTCAGCACCCTACGCCTGCTTGAGGTACCCACCACACTTTTTTTCAGAAGCGTTCAGCAGAGTAGAAGGGTAATCTGGAAGTGTGACGCTGGTCTGCACACCTACACGGGGACGCTGCCTTCCAGCCCCACCGGCTGCAACAGCAAACAAAATGACTGCCTCCGCTCTTCCTCCTTCTTTCTCTCTCCAATTATATGCACAGCTTGGAACAACAAACCTTTGCAAACAAAGATTGCCCTAACCATAAATATTCACCAAGGACTATAATAGCTTCAAATTACACCTTGCTTAGAGCACAGTAATAGCTTTTCCAGAGGGGCAAGAACAAATGGAAGGAGAAGTCCGGAGTACATTTACAGATGGCACATGTAAAAAAAAAAAATTAAAAAAAAAATTACTGCTAACCCGCTTTCTATTGCTTTGTATCACACTGAATAGCCACCATGTCATATCTAGCAAAACATCATGGGCTGCACTGGGGATGTGAGATGTGGAATAAGGCACCAGAGAAAAAGAAAAATGTTTCAGGACACTGAGCCACTGTCAGATTTACAGTACAACCCCAAGTAAAGCTGAACTGCACCACTGGTGGTTATGACGATGCATAACTGAAACGCTCATCGGTATTGAAGGACCCTCATAGATAAAGATATGCAACACCTTAACGCAAGAGATATTTTTGCCCTGCACTTCTTCCAAGCAACTTTGAAAAAGCATCAAGATTGTTCAAACACATTTCTAGTGCAGGGAACGTGAAGAGCATCCTGCACATTTCCAGTACTTCTGGCATAGCTAGGAAGGCACAGCAAAGGATCGTAAAAAAGACTCCAAGGACACAAGACAACTCTGCAAAGGCACACCAGTTACCCCACCACCACAAAAGAAGTCATGCAAGAGGGCCTTAGCAGTTACACCAGCAAACATCAGCAAGCTCTGACCTAACAGAAGCCTGCCATTTCAACCAGCACCTTCTCACAGAAGCAGCTGCATCACAGCACTAACAAATCCATCCCCTTCCTGATCTCACCTAAGCACAGAAAAGAACTGATCTAGCAACGTTTCTACAGTGGCTCCCCCAGCAGTGATTTTGTACAGTTGCTAGTTCTCATGTGAAGAAGTGTTCCCTCTTGGTGCTGTATAGAGACAGCTGTGACAGCCTTTGACTTGATGAGCCACAAGCTTTTCAAAGGAAACCAAGAAAGGGGGGGCGGGATCAGAAAGTTTTTCTTCAGCAGATTTGTATGTTAATGCCCATTTGTCTTCATTTGTTTTAAATACAAAAAGGATCACATGGTACACGCTGTGAGCTGCCCAAGCCTTTCAGGGTTTTATGTCTGTCCTAAGAGCAGGTAACTCTTAAATGCAAATAGACCCTGGAGCTTCCTTCCATCATCTCTGCTCTTTCCTCTCACTGCTTACACGGTTTTACCAGGCGTAAAGGAAAAGCAACCCCGAAGGCTTGAGAAATATTTCATGCGGCCAATAAGCCCTCTTAAAAGGGCCATATTTGCTTACTAACCATTGTAAGGGAACAGAATACCAATACCCCAAAAAGCAACCAACACGTGTGTTGTGCAAGGAGCTTGCTCCTTTCAGTGCCCTGTGGGAAGTGCCACACTTAACACGGGTACTGCTAAGGGCAGCCCCAGCACAGCCCCACGCTGCACTTCCAGAACGTGCACACGTGGCAGTGCAGGCATGAAAAGCGTGCAGGCACTCTGGGTCACCTCCACAAGGCAGCTTGCCACTAGTAACAGCAGCTAGGTGCTGGCCATCACAACCGGAGCTCTGAACCAAGGGTATTTGCCTTCCAACAACCCTTTACAGAACCACCCCCAAGGGAGAGAACAGTCGCTCTTTGCACGGTTCCCTGAAAAACTGTATCCCCCAAGTTATGCTAGATATTTTTGAAATTCAGTAGAGAAAATAGCAACAAATGGCTTAGTGCTAAATATTTATTCTACAAAACCATCCCTGTGCACCATCTGCTCAAGCTTCAGCATCCCATCATTTTCACGCAGACAGGCAGTGTGCTGATATGGTAACAAAGAAGGATAAGCACAGATCAGTGTCAGAAGCTACCTACAACCCCATGGCGCTTCCTGGCACAGAGAAATCACAGGCACCACAGACAAGTTACAGCCGCCTCCCAGGTGCACAGTACCTGCTGCAGGAGGGCACCCGCGGGCCCCTGTATGCGATGGGAATGTTCTCCTGTGAATTCTCAAACAAACAGAACAGCTCATGAGTTCTTGAAGGGGAAGTCCTCTCCAAAGGACTGTACCACTCAAGAAGACCCGTGCTCTGCACTGACAGGAGGCAGCTGAGGCAGAAGGCTGCTTTGTATAGATTGGAATAGATGCATCTTTATGGCTCCAGCCTGGTTTCCTGGTGGGCCGACAGGAGACCCTGGCGTAGGTGATGTGCCGTACCTGTGCTGCTCCCGTCCTGGTGTCAGAGTACAGGGTCTCCTGCTGACAAGTCATCTGCGCGGTGGCCTTACCAGGGTGCGAGCCTTCGGGCTTGACAAACACCACATTGAACTCCACTGCTGGGAACGGCGTCCTTATTATCAATACGGGCCATTCTTTTAACCCTCCTCCTAGTGCTTCTCCTGCTGCTGATCTACACACACCTTTGTTCAGACTTCATTCAAACCAATCTTCACATTTCTAATACCAGCCTCTACAGAACCCGCTTCTGGAGAATGTAAAGAACGGCTCTCCCTGCTTATGCCCAAAATATGTCTAGAGCCGAAGTGTGCAGGTGTGGTACCAGCCCTTCCCTTGGAGGGCTGTGGGAGCCAGCAATGCTCTGCATGAAAAAATAAAAGACCAAGTACCACCCCTGGCGGCGCGGAGGCGGGCCACCGTGTCGCAGTGGGCAAACGGCTCGGAGCAGCTGGACAGCGCAGCTGGGAGCAAACTCAGCACTTGCTGCTGCAGCAGGGTGAGCAAACGCAGGCAGAGAGGTAAAAGCATCACCCTTGGTTTCACACCAGGAAAGCCAAGACCCCACAGCATCAGCTGGGGAGCGCCAAGGTCTAGAGGCAGAGGGTAGGGGAAACAAAGACAAAGGTGAGTCCCTCTTTTGCCTGCCCTGCCTACAGACAGGTGGACTGCAGGAGCTGATCCGTCCACCCTGGCACACCTGACGGTCCGAGCCTTTCACCAGGGACAAGCAGCACCTGTGAGTGAGTGAAAACACCTGGAATGTGGCTCCGGATCAGCAAAGCACTGAAATCCAAACACCACAGGCAGCTACACGCACAAAACGTGGAGCAGCCAAGCACCCTGCCTGGAACAGCTGCAGGTCTCTCCAGCACCGGCAGCACGCGTCAAGCAGTGAAAGGGACAACGCTCTTGCTGGGCACAGCAGGGAAAACGTTCTAGGGATGGGTACAGGGAGAGCAGCAGAACAAGCAGTTTTGAGAGCACACATGGGCTCTCAAACTCCACAGCCACCAGCAAGAACAAGAATACAAATGGATGCCTCTTGTTGAAATTGTTTTACAACATAGGTTATGTATAAATTCCAACTGTTAGGTTGCCAAAATTAAATTACGGGTATATTACAAACAAGGCTCAGTTGCCAAGCAATGAGATTTTACTTTCCCAGTAGGTTTTTGACTTTCACCTATGTGAATATACTCAACTATTGGCAAAAACGTCTCTAAATTGCGCTAACTGCACTTGAATTCTGTTATCAGCCACTACATAAAAATTGATTAGTGGAAGAATCAAAGTCATTATGAAAACATACTCTGTATCTTGTGGATAGATAAATTCATGAAGGTGCTGGAATAAAAACCACAATACAATAGAACAGGGTCACTTTATGTGTGGAGAGGGGGGAGAAGAGATACATATATATAAGGATATATATATGCACTACCTGGAATCCAATCTACTGTCAACGAGCTTTTTACATTAGTATAAGCCTGTGCCATCCATCAACAGCTAAGCCCACACTGTCACAGCTATCATTCTGGAACATCTTACAATGCTTGCGAGTAAAGCATTTTGGTTTTTGTCCTTTATAGAAACAAAAATTTCTGGTACAGCCTTATCAATGTGCAGAACTGAGTTACCAAGGCTCGAAGTGAGTCATGAAGTGTAAGGCAGAGCTGGTTAGATTGAGAGCCGTTACATAAACCCCCCCAAGGTGTCCATTCTCTACAAGCCCAGCTCTGCTGGTTGCATCAACATGAACAGCAACAAAACATATTCTTGATGAGCGCACAGGCGCTGCCCCGCAATGTGAGGTCCTGTGCCAAGTACCCGCCAGCCCTCTTCAGAGCTTCCAGCAACCTGAGCGCACGGACAGCTCTGCAGAGCTGCGGGATGGAAACCCCAAAGATTATAACCTCAGGGCTCAGTTTGTCTCATAGGGCAACGCAAGACAGATATGACCACGGGATGCAGTTTAAGACACACGAAACATCCACTGACAGCCACAAGAGCAAGGCGAACATGCCAGAAGGCACTGCAGCCATACACTCTTGCATTTAGGTGCTCAGAGTAAGCACGCTCACAGACTCAAGCTGGCAAACAGATTTCCTCACCTGCAGAGCCCAGGAAGGAAGCTACACGCTTACCTCAGGCACTGTACTCCAGTACAAATTTTATCTTCAAGCTGCTACTGTGCAGTGAGAACAGTGCCTGAAGCCTTCTACCCAAATGAAGACCTGTGAGCAGGAGCAGAGGCTCAGCCTTCACCACGAAGCTGTTCAGACCTTCCTGAACTCACAAACAAATGCACCAGCTGACTGGACGTGGCATTCATGAACTTTTCCTTCGGAAGTACTTGCTTCCAGTAGGAAACATCCACAGCCTCATCATTTCACACCTGTTCTGAGCAGGCTCCATGAAAACAGCAGGTTAACCCTTCAAGCAGCTTCAAGAGAGAGATGTCCTTTATCTGCAACTCTTGGAGGCTCTTACTAGCAGATCATTTTGGGCAAGCAGACATAATTCTCTGTGAATTACGCTCCTCAGATGGACAGACAGAGGTATGCAGCACAGCCTCATAGTCATGCATGACAAACAAGGTTTTCTGGCTGGCAGAAAGTGTTTTGGTACACAAGGCCCCTTTTTCTCAGGACTTTCGGAGCAAGAAGCGCAGTGATTTCTCTGTAACTAGAAGAGTTAGTCTGCAAGATATACTTACAGCAAGTAACTTGAATTCAAAGATATTCCTGTGGTCTATTCCTGTTAAGCGGTATCAGGGGGTTTGTTAATAATAATAATAGCAATAATAACAGAGCATGCATGTCTCTAAACATAACTGTGTTGTAGTAAGGATCGCAAAACGAATGCCAGCAGGTTCCTTCAAATGTGCTGATGTTCCCACAGGGTATGATGAATCTACACGTGGGTTCCCTTTCTGAGACACAGCATCAATACCACATTCATACTGTGATTTGCAGATTATAACAAAGCTGTACACAATCCAGGTCCAGAATGGTGCACCCATAAAAACCGGCAGATAAGTGTTTTCCCTTGGAGTAACACTTCAGAATATATTAAGCTGACATTCTTTCCTTCATTGTGTACGTCTTTGTGAAATGAAGTTGGAATATCAGAGCCCTTCAAAATACAGGTGAAGGGAAGATCTTGCACAGCCACAGGCAGCAAAGCCTCATTAAAAGTTTTTTTCCACTGCAAGCTGAGAAATCCCCCTTTCTGCGGCTCTTGCCTGGTGCTCAGCATAATGCCTTGTTTGTGCACAAATGTTTTGTCCAGACATCGGACTTGAACCGGATGGACGCTCAAATCCTTTTCACAGCAAAAGCAGATGGAAAACGCCTGCTTCTCCTAGGATTTGCAATCATCCTCCCCCCAAGACAAGCCATGTTTTCAGAGAACACCCAGCCCCAGAGTTCATAGCCCCACTGCTCCGTTCACAAAGAAAAATGTATGAGCTACTCTAAATAATTCAGACTCAGAATTTAGAACATAAGCTCGTTACAAATCCCTTTTCACGTTTATCCAGCAACTCAATCATCAGAACACAGTTTTGCCCTGTGGAACAGCACCGCTGGGAATTCAAGTTGCCGTCACCAGGGCCAGGCTGGCTACTTCCAGTAAGGTCCAGTACACATGACCTGCCGCAGGCAGAGACACACGGAAACCACCGGTATGCTACTGCCCTGTTGCTCTCTCCTGGACATGGCAAAGCGTTTCGTAGCCACCAAAAAACAGTGCAGAGAAAACCCACCAGAAAAAATGGAAGGTTTTTGGAGATCTACAATGTACGCAACGCTGCAGGGCACCCCGGGGCGTGTTTTAGGATCCCCTCCAGGGCTGCAGCTGCTTCTCTAACGTGGAGGGATCAATAGAAGCTGGCTGGCAGGAAGACACGACTCCTTTTTAGATCCCCAAGCTCTGTCACGACGCACTTGAATACCTTCAATAACCATTTTGGCTCACTTACCAGCGGTCTGTTACAGGAAAGAAAGGCTGCCTTGCCGAGTCCCCGCTTACGGCTCCCACAGGCTGACTGGGCTCTGAATAATTACACGGGCTTCAAAGATTGTCAGAGCCCCTGCTGATAGCTTCTGTCGCTCGAGAGGTGGGAGAGACACCACAGCAACGCTGCTTGTGTGCACTGAGCAACTCGTATTATGCTGCACACATCACTGCGTAGCGGGGGAAAACACCAGCACCTGGCACATGGGGCCAGGGTGTGCACCCTGCCAGAGGACAGGCAGGGGATGCGGTATGACACAGTGCCACAGCCTGCTCTCTGGAAGAGGTATAATCAAGGCTGGCCTTGACCGAGAGCTCTCACCAGTTTTGCGGGACAGAAAACACATTTTTTATTTTAAAATGTTAAAAATAAAACCACTGGTATTTTGAGTAGAGAAGAACGTAAGAAACAAATATCTGCTCAGAGCACACACAGGTGCAGTGACTGTACTGATCTGCTTCATTCCCTGGCAGCAGCTGTGGGAGACGGATCATCGCCTCCCACCGCCCCAGCACACAGCAGAGTCCGGCCGCAGACGCCAGGCTGTGACGGGCTGCCCACCGCCGGGGGACCTGCAGGCACCCATAAACCAGCCACGACGAGGAAGCGATGGAGCCTGCTCTGAGGGCAAAGAGAAACCCTTGTCTCCTCATTCAGCAGGCAGATGAAGAAGAAATGTAAATATTCTGCATCCCCAGCATATGTGCTGGCACAGCCAAAATCAGAGAAGTCCTTGTCCCCCAAACCACCCAGAAAACACACGCCCTTTGTGGCATGCCACCATCATGTAAACCCATTTTCTCCTCCTGGCCAAGAAATGACAGTTTCTTGGGTTTCTTGCCAAGCCTGCCTGACCTCACGCAGAAGCTGCCAGGTCTGGATCTAAACTCCGGGCATAACAGTCCCATAATTACGTGATGCACACCAGGGAGCAGGAACCTATTTCAAGGCACACCTGCAAATGTTACACACCGCTTAGCAAAACGCAAGGGTGGGGGAGCACTTGTGGTTTTTAAAACCTATACTGCCACCACAATCTTTTTACATGTCTGAGCCTAGCAACTGTTTTCCCTTTCTGACCACCCAACAGAGACCTCACAGCTTTCACCCATGCTCGGTTTGTTTTCTTGTAAGCAATCCAAACAGCTGAATCTCACTAAAGTGGTGGAACTGAAATTTGTTTGCTGCATTTGTTTTTCAATATAAGATATGCAAGAGGCTTTATGTAACTAAAAGCCTGCTTTTTTGATGCTGAAATGGGGAAAAAAAAAAGAAAACCACAGAAGGGCTAGTGCAAGGTAGCACAACTACCATCTATTGATACAACTGCTGTGAAAAGAGTATTGCAGAACCATTATTCATTACGTATTTTTGTTAATCGCAGCATAACATACTGAGAGTTTTGCAAGGTGTTTAACATAATGCAAGATATTCAGATTAAAAGAATGAACACAGTTGTAAGAGAATACCCTGGTTTTGCATTGTCCAGGGATGAAGCCGATCTTGTAATTCTATCAAGTGTGATGCTTTCTCTGGTGAGCTAATTCTTAGGAAGTAAAATTAGCAAAACACAGCCAAACTGCCGCTGTCAAGACAGATGTAACCTCACAGATCTGATCCCCTCTGACAGAAGCAGGTACCGCCACACAGCCAGCAGCCTTGCTGACAGCATCAGTGCAAATCAGAGCCACAGTGGAAATCCAGAGGCGAGAAAAGGAAGACAGACACCTTGCCGCAGCCCTGCCTCTGGCGCATGTTTTCTCTGACTTTGGAAAAAGTAGATCTGAGTAATTTAAGGCTTTCAACCAGCATCTAATAAACAAAACCCCACAAGGCTGTCAGAGGGGAAGAAGGTGAACAGAGGGCTGTCACCCTGGCAAGGGGAATGCACGCAGGGACAGACTGAAAGCGCGCAGTGCAAGCAAGAGAAATGTGTAACAGGACAAGCATCGGGGCTGAAGTTCGAACATCTCTTGGGCCAGCACCTTCTTCCCTGCAGGGAAGAGGACTCCGGAGGCTTGAGCCCTCCTCCCGCATCCACATGGAGCCAGGAGTTGGCAGGCGCGCAGATGTCTGGCAGCACACAGGGGAAGGGTGCTGTGGTCACCTATTGCAGCAGGACATGAGGTGCTGCCTGCTCTCCTGGACCCCCTGACATCCACAGAGCAAGGTGTCTCCAGTGACACCCAGCGCACCCTGCCAGCCCTCGCCTCTGCAGCCTCCCCACGCTCACCGGGGCTGCACATTTTGCATGCGCCTGTTCACGGAGGTTTTAGTTGGGTTCAGAGCTCCCCAGGCACGAGGGCACATTAGAGAATCATCTCCCACCTCACAGGGAAATCTGCTCCCCACCAAGCCCGAAAGAGACTGAAAACGAACCAAAATAAACTCGCAGGCTTAGACACAGAGTGATACAGATACCCACAGCACCTGAGGTTCCAGAGCTGTCTGGATACGCTAAACACTAAACTCTATGATCTCGCCTGCCAGCTATTATTGCCATTTTACGGACAGAAAAACATTGGAGGTAGAGAGTGCTTAAAGTACTGCTCACTTCAGAGCATGCTAACAAAAAAGGCTTTGGGGAATTCAGACTAGGTTCTTTCTCAATTATTACTTCTATAGCCAAGTTGCTCTGCCATGCTAAATTGCTTCTGTCACCGAAGTAAGCAGATGTGATCCTGAATACACATGAGGAGACAATCTATTCATCGTCGCGGTGGTGAGTTTTTGTAATTTTTCAGTGTAAGCACACTTTAGCCAAGCTGACATTCTTCAGGACCTTGGACACTGATGGAAAATAATACTTCAAAGGCCATTTTAATTGATGTAGAGTTTCCCATACCCCAATACAGCTCTTAAGGGTTACAGAAAACCACTTTCAAGAACAGTCTGAGGATTCCCAAGTCAGTATTACGGCACGGCGTTTATAAAAGATAACTCCCAACACTGTTTAATTACAGCTCTGACCTCTATAGAATTGTCCGTTATAGGCCTCATTCTTACCCCTTTTAAGTCCAACTCAACCCATTCTGCTGGAGCAGGATACAAAGAGATCCTTAGCTCTGAAATTTGCATCAGGAAATAAGAGGGCAAGAAGGGAGCACACTTCTTCATGCTTTCAGATGATTAAACAGGAAAATTAGGTACATGACTGACTTCCTTTAAAATCACAGTTTCACGGGGCAAAAGTATCTCCAAGTTTCCTTAGCCATAAAGGAGGAATTCAGAAGGAAGTCTGTACTCCTTGCAAAACCTAGAATTCGTTGGTTGCCACAGGGAAGCTATGGGTTGGATGGGATCTCAAGCGGTCCTTCCAAGTGAGAATCAGCTCTAACTCCTAAGCCACACCAGTCTAAGCCTTCCTTAAGGACCTTCAAGGACCACGATTCCTTACCTTCCCAAGTACTCTGTTCCCTTGCTTCATTTCTCTTCCTAGTTAAAATGTTTTCTAATATCCAAACCTAAACGTTCCTTGCCACAACTAAGTGATAACTGGTTATCTTCCAAGTCTGTGTAGAGAACTAGAACACAGCTTTCTTTGCCAGCCTAGCTCTACACTTTGCAAAGCTCATCTCCCCTCCCTCCCTCCCTCAATCTTTTACAGCCCAAGCAACCCCTTTGCTTTTGCACCCCCTTGTAAATTATATTTTCGAAGCTGATCACTGCGATCTCCTACAGAACCTCCACAATTCTCCTATGGCTTTTTAAAGTGCAATGCTCAAAACTAAGCCCATCAGTTTGGTTTCATCATTACCGAGCTGAGGAGACTAATTAAATTGCATGCTTGCAATGCTCCTGTTAATGCATCCCCAAGCGAAGGCTTGGGTTCTGGTTTTGGATTTTCTACCACAAAGGCCTCCTGCTGCTGACGCACACTCAGTTTTGCGATCCATCCTAATCCTCAGATCCTTCTCTGCAATGTCACTTCTCCAGGTGTTCCCAGCTCCGCACTTAACCTCCCCTTCCCCAGACCATCCCCAAATGACTTCAGGTAACATCTCCAGTGTATAAACACCATTTTGAGCTCTGATCCTGTACGCTAGAGTGCTTATCAGCTCATATATCTTGACGATGACCACAAATAACTGAGGCCAGAGAAATTTAGGAAGAGTATATCCAGGTCATAACTTGTGTCACTGAGGAAATGCCCATGAGCCATCCACGTCCCTGCGCAGCAGGTGACTGTGGCACCTTCTCACGCAGACAGTTGTGCCACCACACAGTCCTCACTCCAGGGCACAGGAAAAAACCATTGTTCTAAACTGATTTCAAATGAACCCCAAATCAAGGTGAAATTCCTAGAACGTGTATTTAAGTAGGCGCTCTCATCCAAATAAAAGCTGGCTTTCTAGGCAGGCCCTTTTCTCCATTAAGCAAAATGAGCAGAAAGTGCGTGTGAGGGGGACTCCACGGAGGAGATTGACTTGAAGGAGAGATGGCGACAGGCCGATGAGGTGGACGGGCTGCCAGGAGTCCAGGGACACCTCCAGCAGCACCAAGCGACCCTCACCCGAGGGTCTGACTGTAACCCCGGCCCCCGGGCTCCGAGACGCCACCCAGGCACGCAGCCCCATCACCATCTCCCGACCCCGCACCCACGCGCTGCTGGAAAAGCCTGCTCCTCAAGGCTCCGTGCGATTAATTATTCATCAAACTATGTTTGGACATCCAGGGTTCAGTCCCGGCCTCCGCGGTTACACACATCAGCACCCCGAGTACAGACATCGAAGTCGTTACCGGGCGCCTTTTCGACAGAGTTGGCTCGACACCGGCTGCTGCACCGGGCACCACCTGCTCCGTGCATCCTCCAGCGCTGCCTCCTGCGCCTCCGAGGAGCCCCGCCATGCCGCCAGAGCGGCCCCAGCCCTCCCTGACGGGGGTCACCCACGGCCCGCCCCCCGCCCCGGGGTCCCGCCGCAGCGGGCTGGGCCCCGCGCTCCCCGCGAAGCCGCCGCCGGCCGCCCGGGCAGGGAGCGCTGCGGGCCGGGCCGGGGCGCTGAGGCGAGAGGGGGGGGCGCTGAGGTGAGGGGGGGCGCTGAGGCGAGAGGGGGGGGCGCTGAGGTGAGGGGGGCGCTGAGGCGAGAGGGGGGGGCTGAGGCGAGAGGGGGCGCTGAGGCGAGTTGGGGGGGGGCGCTGAGGCGAGTTGGGGGGGGCGCTGAGGCGAGTTGGGGGGGGCGCTGAGGAGAGTTGGGGGGGGCGCTGAGGAGAGTTGGGGGGGGCGCTGAGGCGAGGGGGCACGGCGCGCAGGGACCGTGAGGACCGCCGGGACCGCGCGCTCGCTCACTCACAGTGGCACCATCCCAGGTGGCAGCACCAGTGCAGGCGGAAGCAGCGGCCGTGGCTGTGGGTGGCGCAGAGCGAGAGCCCGTCGCAGGGCTGGAAGTCGGGTCTGCCCGCGCAGCTGCGGGCCAGCGCCTGAGCCTCGTCCAGCTTCTCGCTCTTCGCCGCCGCCGCCCCGCTCATGGCGCCGCCGCTCCGCCCGCAGCCCCCGCGCCGCAGCGGCCAGGAGGAGAAGGAGGAGGTGGCGGCGGAGGAGGAGGAGGCGGAGAAGGCGCCGAGCCGCAGCGGGGACCGCCCGCCCGCCCAGCGCTGCGGGGGGCAGCGCCGCGGGCAGGGCCCGGCCGCCCGCCCCGCCCCGCCCCGCCCCGCCCCGGTGCGCGGAACACCCGGGAGCCGGGCGGTGGGGCGCGGGTGCGAGGCCGGGCCGGGCGGAGGTGGGGCCGCCCCGCCCCGCCGCCCCGGCCGCCGCCGGTGCCGAGCCGCTGGGAGATGCCGGCCGGCTCTCAGGGGCGTCCCGTCAGCGGCGGGAGCGCCCGGGCGCGGGCAGCCAGCGGGGCCGGCCGAGGCAGCCGGGCTGCCGGCGGAGGCGGGCCGGGAGCCGCGGGCCAGGGCGGGCGGAGCTCCCCTGGCCCCGCCGGGCTCGTTTCCGGGGGCTCGGCACCCTCCCGCCCGGGCGGCAGCCTCCGAGGAGCGCCAGGAGGAGGAGGAGGGCGAGCTCGGTGACACGGTGAGGTACCGGTGACCTGGGGCGCTCCCGGCGCGTCTCGTGGCTGTTTTAGGGCCCAGGTGGTCCCGGCAGGGCCAAAGTCGGTGGAGCAGGAGACCGAGCCGCTCGCACCCGTGGCCCTTGCGCAGCCAGTGCTGGTTTTGTCTCCTGTGCTTCATGCTACTTCCTCTCTGGTCATCCCATCAGGAGAACCATTTCTTTCTAAGCACGCAGTGGTTTTGAAAACACTGATAAACTTTGGCTTCCATTTTGTAAAATAATCAGGAGATACAATTCTGGTTAATAATGGTATGAAATTCTATTGTTATTTTCCAGTGATCGTATCTTTATGTCAAATTTGGATTATGCCAAGTGTGGGTTTTTTCTTGAGCGGTGGCTACATTATCTGGTTTCCGGAGTGTAGTGGTGGGCTTTTTTCCACGTATATTTGAAAGTAAATTGTGTTTTTATTGTCCCTGCTCAGTAGTAAGAGAGTTGAAGTCAGCTTTCTGTTAGAACAGAAATCTAACTGCTGATTTTCATAGTCACTTCTCTTTGTGCAATACCTAATAGCCCTTTGTCAGAAGTAGTCAAAAAATACTTATTTTTCTGTGTTCTGCAGAATATTCCCAGATCGTCCCTTTGGTGTCTGTCCTAGGATAGATCCCAGAGGTGTCTCCATGCTGGACACCCTCTTGAAGATGTGCTGAGAGAATCATTAGCTTCTTGCCAACAAAACCAGCTCAAGAACAACAAAGGTGCAGGTGCATTGCTGTGATCAGCTATGCACTTTATGGGTAAAACCAAGGGATATGGGTCATAACTGCACAGCAGAGAGCTGCACCGAGACTTCGAACAACCTCTGAGTGTCGCCCCCGACCTGCAGCACAGACCAGCTCACCGCAGCGCTGCTGGCGTCGGTGCTCAGCCAGGCATGAGGCTGCGGCCCACCGAAACAGCACGTACTGGTGAGCAGCTCCTACCCCGCGCTGCCCTGTCCTCGGTCAGGCTGCCAAACCCGTTTGCCACATGCATTTACGCAATATTCCCTACCTGCACACCCACAGCTCCCTTCCTCCTGGAGCAAAGGCGCTGGAGGATGGAGTTTAACCGGCCGGATGGTGCAGGACTGGCTGGGGGAAGCCTCTGGCCTGTGTTGTGATGGAGGCTGCACAGAATGCTCCTGCTGGTCCCTTCTGAACTGAACCCTCCCTCGTTGCTGGGAGCAGGGACGAGTGCTGTGCCTCGGCAGATGGGCCAGACGCCAGAGCGGGAGGGCTGGAACACTCACCCACAGTACACCCGGCTCCTTTCAACGCCACACACGCAGGCAGCCACACGTACCTGGCCTGCTGCTGCCCTTCTGCCCTCCCATGGGCCTGGGCAGTCTTTCACTCCCTCCTGCAGCATCTCAGTGCCAGGCGAGCCCTGGGCACACACGACCGCATCCCAGCTTATGCCCTCACCTCCTGGGACCTGCAAGTGGGGGCTACAACCTCTCCCTCTCAGCAGGCTGGTTGCTCACAGCTCAAGGGAGAGCTTTTCGCCAGGCTGAAGGGACGTTTCTGGGGCTGGTTTTGATTGCTGGGACAAAAGCAATCGGAGCTGGCTGAGGGTGGCAGGGAGGTTACACTGCGCCTCAGGGATGGGACCTGTTAAACTCAGCCTAACTGGGCAGGAGAAGGGGCTTTGAGCCCTCCTTGGCACTGGTCACCAGGGCTGAGGGAGCTTCTCAGGGCTGTAGGTTTTAAACCCCTCCGGGCTTAATTGCACCAGAAAGCGAGTTTCCTGAACTGCTCCTCAAGGCTTGCCTGCCTTTGCTTTGTGTCCCACTGAAATATGCAAACATTCAAGACCTTGCTCAGCTGTTTGCAAGCAGAGGAGAAACTGCAAGATCAGGTGTTTCTTTGACACTGCCCTGTTGTCTTCCTGTTCCCTGGAGCCCACCAGCAGCAAACAGGGGGTGCAGCTCAGCTCCCACGAGACCCTCAGCCCAAGGAGAATGGCCTCTTCTACTTGCTGGCATGAAGCCCTGCCTTGCTGCCACCGTTTCACCTCCAGAGCTGGTGTCAGACCCAGCCTAGGCTGTGAAATCACTGCTTGTTAAAAAGAAAGAAAAAAAAAAAAAAAGGGAGGTGAGCTGCGTGTTACAGAAATGGGTGTGGGTGCTTCTGACAAGGCTCAAGTGCCCCGTGCAATTTGGGCATGTGCTGCAGGACAGCACTTCTTCCCACGCTATAAGGCAGAGAGCTTTTCGCCTCTCTTTGAAGGCCCAGTGCTGCAGGGGACGCTGATCAAAGCTAAAGCAGTTCTCTCCTTTGGTGCACTCCCATTCTCCACTGTTTTGCAAAATGCCTGTGGCTGAGCAGTTAATGGAGGCATCTGCTGCACTGGCAGAGTTCACTGACTTAATTAAAGACATCTAACAATTCTGCAGCTGCATGTAAGAGACCGCAAGTACTCACAGGGCTGACACTGAATATCCTCAGCACCGAAAACAAGCATCCCCACTGTGCAGAAAGCGTAGGTACGCAGCCAGACACTCACATGAAAGCAGAAGCAGGGCCCAAAGATTAAGGATGGACTAGAGCCAGCTTGCAACGTGTCTCACCAAGGCCTCACAACACTGAACTGTATGACCTCAGGTCACGCTCACGTAGCTCAGAATGGTCACACTTGCAACAAGTGAGCAGAGCCGGGGACATTCCTCGCCAGTAGGCATGGCTTTACCTGAAAAACGTTTTTAACAGGTATTTTCTCGCTGAGTGAAAATAAGACACTGGTCTTTTAAGCTGGTTTAAAAAGACAGGTTGGAAAAATAATTCGTACCAAGTGGTTAACAAGTGCTCCTCTGCGTGGGGCTGTGTTCTCTCCCTGTTAAATGAAGAAACATTTCACTCATGGGCATTATTTCTGGTACCACTGGGTATTTGAGCTGATGAGGGACTTTGCAAGTCTGTTATTCTAACCATTTACCAGAGAGGCTCACAGAAGAGGCTGGTGCTTTCTGATTAGACTGCACGTCAGCAGACACCAAGGGCTCTGAGACGGGCTGCTGAGCACAGGCTCCTGCCCTGCAGAGCTGAGGGCCATGGAGCTGCGGTTGCCCTTTGACGTGCTCCCACCCTGCTGGGAGCAGAGCTGCTGAGAGGCAGGGACACCCACGGGGTCCTGCCAGCGGCTGGGAGCATCGCGCCTGCCCCTTGGAGCTGCGAATGCAACCTCTCGCAGCAGCAATGTCACTGCCGGCTGGCTGGGCGCAGAGCAGACCGAACAATCAATGCTGCGCTGCTTTGGTCGATAGAAATTTACAAATGAACTTCTGTCAGGAGAGGCATCGCTAGCGTGAGCTGCCCGTACTCTCAGTAATTTTTGTGAGGGAGGTCGGAAGGGGAACGGGCGTATCAAATGCACCAGCACAAACGTGCTGCAGGTGAGGAGAGGTATTTTGGCCACGGGGTAAAGGCTGGTAGGTCTCCATATCCTGCGACCAGCATCTCTCCTACAGAGGAAGGGCATGCCCTCTCCTCCGCAGCCTGCTCCTGCTGCAAGGGGAATTGCCTTTTCCCAACTCTTCCCCGGGATGGGTGAACGCCCGGCACGAGGCACGGGAGAGGGGATGTTAGCTTGGGCAGTGTGTGTCCAGAGCTGTCCTGCGGGTGACACGACAGCCGCCAGCACCAGCCAGTGCTGTTGTGTAACACGTCACGCGGAGCCTGCTCCACGGAGGCAGTGCTTCACCTTCGAGCAAATGCTGGGTTGCTCTCGGGTGTGGCACACAAGTGATTTGGGGGACACCACAGCCGTCTGCTGGGCCTAGAGTTAGCTCTTTCTCTGGTCCTGCAGAAAAATCTTTCCCAGAACCGGGCCCTTGGGTTGGCTTGTGACTTCTGAATGGATTCCTGCCCTTGGTTTTGCACTCTCACTCGCTGAAGGACAGGGGCAGATAAAGGGCAAAATAAGACATATTTAGGAAAAAAGCAGCATGCGGCCTTTTCAGACACAGACTTCTCCACAAACAGGAAAATTTATCTAATTCTAGCATGCAGAGAAGGGATTGAGAAAAAACAAAGAACAAGCACATTTTCTTTTTTCTGCTATCCCATATGATACCATATAATCTGCCATTAGATAATCAAAGCAGTTTTATTAAAATAAAAAGTAAAACTTAAGACATCCAATGTCCCTGAGAAGGAAACCCAGACCAACCTATTCCCTACACCAGACCAGAAGATACAATCACTAGACACAAGAAATGGGAGACTTTGGCCCAGAGCATCAAGCCTGGAGCAGGTTTGGTTCGCTCTCCCCTGCTCTGCTCTCTTCTAGAGATCTGCCACCTCCCTGCCTGCCTGTAGCTATGTTCCTGCCTGCACACATGCACTTCTCACTGTGCCCTCTGCTCGTCTGAAAACCCACTAAGTGCCAGTTTCAATCTAGTCGATTAGAGCATGTTGAGCCCCAAGACCTGGTAGCAGGCAAGGTAGGGGGTGTGACGGCGACACCCCCCCACACTTCATGATGCCAGAAGATGTTTCTACTTGGACAAAGCTGGGTGGGGATAATGGTAACGGAGGATAGCGTCTGGATGCAGAAGGCCAGTCATGAGCCAGCACTGCAGGGCAGGTTAGTCAGGTGGATGTATTTGTAGCTTTTGTGTCACTCATTAGAATCTTCTCTGCAGCAGGGAGGAGGGGCAGTACCAGCCCTGCCCCCCGCTGTCTGCTCATACCTGCCCTCTCCAATTCATTTGACTTTACCTCTGAAAGGTGCTGCACCCCTTGTGCCACCCCTCCCGAGTAGCAGGAAGGGAGCAGGCTCCAGCTGGCCGTCGTCGGGAGGGCCAGGGAGCCCAGTGGAGGTGGGCTGCACAGGAAAAGCCTGAACAAACTGGGAAATAGATTTTAAGGCAGGTCTGGTAGATCCAGCTGGTCTTGAGTGAATTGTGATCATCTCTCTGTTGGCCCCCACCATGATTTCCTTTGTGGGCTGTGGATGCTGCTCCTCCCTCCCACAAAGACAGACTGGAAGAGAAGTACAGCTGTGAAGATCTGAAGGCAGAGGTGATGGCCTTACACAGCAATGAGCAAAGGCGGCAGGGAAGGCTGGTGCTGGGAAGGAAGGGTGGTGATGGAAGTGGTTACTTGCAGCAAGGGGGGGACTGAGATCCATCATCAGCCAAAGTTATTCTCTGCAAAGGAAAGTCAGTGAGGAAAAGACAGCGCAATTACAGCATCTGTTTCATGAAATCAGCCTCCATTAAATGTATATAGCAGGCATCGGCGCAATCACAGCTTGTTGCTTGGCTGGCTGAGGTAGGACATCCACTCTTTGAGGGGCGGGTTCCCCATAGCTACCAGCTTTTTCAGAAAGGCACGGGGCTGTAGCCCCGGAACATCAGGGTGGGCCTCGGAGTATTTCTGCAGTTTAGCCAGAACACGAGGGAGCCCAACGGTGGAAGCATAGAACATGGGGCCACCCCTGTGCTTTGGCCACCCATAGCCATTGATGTAAATTACATCCAGGTGTTCTGAGCCTGATGCTATTCCCTCAGCCAGGATGTCAAACCCTTCGTTGATGAGGGAAAACAAGCACCGCTCCAGGATTTCCTCCTGATCTATAAAGCGGGTCTTGATGCGATGGGTGTCTCTGTACTGGGACAGAAAGCTGTGAAGCCATGGATCTGGCTTGGCTGTCCTGCCCCCAGCCTTCTCGTACTGGTACCATCCTTTCCCAGCTTTCTGGCCGAACCTGCCATTCTCACACAGAAGATCCGGCAGCGGACTGTAGCGATGGCCGTGCCGCTGGCGGGCTGGTGTTCCTGCAGGTAGCGAGGCCCCAGTGAGACCCTGCCCCTTTCGAGACCTCCAGCCCACATCCAGCCCAGCAAGATCAGACATTCGGAAAGGTCCTATCTTAAACCCAAAATCTTCAAGAACCTGATCTACTGCTTCTGGTCTGCTTCCTTCCTCTACAAGGAAAACTGCCTGTTGTACATATGGAAACATCATTCGATTCCCAACAAACCCAAAACAATTCCCTACCACCACTCCGACTTTTTTCAGTGCTTTGGCTAGCTGCATAGCAGTGGCAATGGCAGTGGCAGATGTGTGATGGCCATAGATTATTTCCAGTAGCCTCATCACATGAGCAGGGGCGAAAAAGTGTGTGCCAATGACCTGCTGCGGGTGGCTCGTGGCAGAAGCTATTTCATCGATGTCCAGGGCTGATGTGTTTGTACACAGAAAGGCCCCTGGCTTGCAGATTCTTGATAGCTTGTGGAATATTTCCTTCTTTAGTGCCATGTTCTCAAACACAGCTTCAATGACTAGATCTACATCACACAACACATCAAAGTCCACAGTGAACTGGAGACGTGCAGGGTTATGAAAATCCAGAGTCTGGGCACCCGGCTCCATTTTCATAGCCTCACGTTCCAAAAGGAGCATCACAGCTTTTCTTCCCGTGCTCAGATAATCCAGATCCTGCTCCAGGGCTACCACAGGTATGTTGGCTTTAACCAGAGAAGTCACAATGCCTCGGCCCATTGTTCCCAGCCCTAGGGATAAAAGTGAGACAGAATCAGAGACTATGAATAAAAAATGTTACAATTAATCACTTGATGGTAGCATTTCCTTTGTATCTGCAGGATAAAAAGTGGAAGCCTATGCAAAACGAGTGGTGCACAGACAGAAAAAAAGAACTGAAGACTGGGAAAAAGGAACTGAATTTCCTTTTTCAGTGAGCCTAAATGTTTGAAAAGCAGTAGCATAAAGGCAAGTTAATGTCCTCTCAAGCTTGCAAAATACCAGACCATGTCTTCTCCCTGCAAAATTTTATACCTACAGAAACCAGCATCACTTAAGAGTTAGAACATGGAGCTCAAAGACAGGAGATCCGAGTTTCAGCTTCAACCCTGTTACCAACTTCTAGCCGGCAGTTTCACAAGCAAGCTTCACCCTGAGGATACCAGTGCCTCTCTCTTCCTGTGAGATGGTCCTTTATGGGACTCACAGAATATTAGTGTAAGCAACAACACGTCACTCAGAGATTTTGACACCAGCAAAGCTCAGACAATTGGTTTCTCCCTCCTTCCAAGCTTCCTCTTCATCTCCCTCCTCTTCTCCCTCTGCACTTCACTGCGTAATCTTTGAAGCAAAGAAAATTCAGCTGCTATTTCTGTAAAGACTCTAGGACACTGATCTGCTCTAAACTTTACTTTGTCTCTAATGTCTTGTCTGTCTCTCACTGTCAGGTCAAACACAATGAAGCTAACACAGTGTTCTTAATCCAGATTTCAACATCTTCTATCTCCTTTTCAATCACTCTGGAACATCAGTGGCCTTTTGCTTGCTGTTTGCTCTTTATATCAGGCACCTCTGCCCACTGGGAACTGTTTAAGTCCTCCAACACAGGCCATGCCTAACTTCTGAAGATTCTCGAAGACACAGTCTTCCTTGTCTAAACACACAGTTAAAGCACTTGCTCAGGATTCCTGTAACTGAGCATCCATTCAAGCTGTATTTTTTTTCCCCAAGATCCGTAAATGCACTACTACCAGCTCATGCCCCCAGGAATATCAGTGTAGAGACTATTGGCTTGATCCCTTCCCTCCTTCTGAGCCCTTCCACCAGCTCTGCCCTCTATTACATTAAATGAAGCTGCACGCTTACACTTCCCTGGGATACACAACCCCACAGTACTTATCCTGCTCTCCCCGATGGAGGCTTTTCAGACTAAGTTAATACAAACCAGTAAGAGAAAGCCAGGACAATTTTACCAGCTTTAGAAGTGTGAAGCACTGAATGGGAGGATTATTAATATCCTAAATAAAGCAACAATCAAAGTACAGGTTTGTTATAATTCTGTAAAAATGATTTTTTTTTAATCCCAGTTTTACAAATGAAAGTCAGCTGAACAAATAAACAGCAACAAGGGGATTAAAAAATTTGTCTAAAGCAGCTTTGTAAAGAAAAGCTGAAATCATGTTATCATTTAAACAAGTTCCAACAACCAAGTTCAAATAAGGCAGTATGTTTTTTCCTGCAAGCTACAGACCCTTGGTTTAGTTCTATCCACCCTCAGCTTGTGTACACACAAGACATTTAAAACATTCCATGCTTAGCCACAAGAAGATAGTTTTTACAGGCATCACTATCTGGCAGCCTGCTTATATACCCCTACGCTCCCAAGCAAATGCTCTAGTTCCTTTCTAGGAAATTAGATTTGCTACTTCATAATCAAATACTACTAAAAACTAATCTGAAAATAAAACTAGAATAACATTAATCAGTTCTTAGTATTTCAGTGTCCATGGTTTGCTGCCTGAAAAACCCCAAACACAAATAGCTCCTCCCAGTGTGCTCAGTACTCAGAGCCTTGGATGTGGGAGCAGGTATGGTCAGAGACAGTTTCCCCCCGTCTTTGGTGAGCTACACAAACTGCTTTCTTCTTGGACAGTGCAGGACGGTAACTCAGCACCTCCTGTATACCCACCAAGCCCAGCCCCGTCTTTACGCCTCTCTTTAGACATCAAGCTGAAGCGTTTGCAGTTCAACATGGCTCCCTCTTGAAGTCTCTTCTTTCCCAGGATGGAGTCCTGGGGGTTCTCCCTAGAATTTCCAAGCTCTACTAAAGAAATAACATGCACATCCTGAGCCTTATTAACTCCTGTGCCTCTCAGTTTTGGCCTCATGACTGATATCTTAGCAGCTCTCTTGCCACATGAACACACCGCTTCTTCCTAAACCAAAACCTCTTCCACGAGCAGTGCTTCTCCAGCCCTCTTTCCAAGGGAATTTCTGCAGTGCTGTTAGCCAATTCCCCTGTTTGCTTTCATCCACATATAGTATGAGTACCCCCATCTCGGTTTTAGCCATCCCATGATAGACAGGCCTACACACTTGTAGCACTTCACTTTCTAGGCCATGGGAGTAGGCTTATAGATAAGATATGAGCTTGCCAAGCTTGTTTCTGACCTAGAAAAGCTGTCTCTCAACTTACTTCGTAACTCTTCAGTGGCCTGTATGAAATGATGTTCAATGAAGCTGGCAGAGACAGTAATGAAAGCCCCAAGGGTTTTGTTACGTTAGAGCTCGCATAGCATGACTCCCCTGGAAATATTTGCTAAAACTGGGCTGTAAAACTAAGGAGAGATTTGGCTGTCTAGCAGGGGAAGAAGAATTTTTGATGACTCCTCTTTTCAATAAAGCTGAATGATCTTGGGGAAGAGTATGTTAGAGCAGAAAGAAATGGAAGGGAATCATTGGGCTTTACATGCGTAGAAGGCTGTAGAAGAAAGAGAAAGAGAAATGTCACATGCTCAGCTCAGCTCACACAGACAAAAACACAGCTAGGAACTACTCCAGAATTTCTAATGTGTTCTGTTTTCTTCCTCAATAGTGATCTCACTTCCCAAAAACCATGAAAAAACCCCTGTATTCTTATCTTCCATGCTGGGGACAGTTTTCAGACCTGTGTTACCACCTGTAATGCCCAATGTGTATCTTTCAAAAGGGGACTGAAATCTGCTTCAGGAGAAAGAACTCTAGCCATCTTGCTTCTGGTCTTTTGTTGTGAAATGTAGCTTTGACACAGAAATAAAAATACACTTGAACCCATGTAATTTCAGGCCAAACATGGATATGACAAATCCATTTGTTGGGCAAGCTGAGTGAATAATGACTGTTAATTATTGATCTGTCACATGAGGTACTTAGAATATGAAAAACCATGCAAAATTAACTGAAGGACTTTAAAAACAAATTTCAAAGCAAATGAACTCAAAATATGTATGAAGTAACTCATGTACAGTCACACACACTAGAGAAACACAGATGAGTGGAAAATAATTCTGAACTATTATGAATACTTGGCCTTTAAACTGCCAGGCAATGGAAATAATACTTTATAGATTGGTAAAAATATGCAAAGACTGTTCCAGTTCCCTGTTAAAAAACAACAACGAGCAATTGGTGGTGGCAGACTGCTGCAGACTGGAGCTGCTGCTTTCTCTGTTTCAGGGTATTAATTTGAAGCAGAAATAATGTGATACTCGAGGCAAGCAGGGAGCTCTGGGAAGACTGCAGAAGGGACAGAGAAGAGCTCTTTTTTTGCATGACAAGGAACCAGAGAAAGTGGAGGGAGACGGGAGCCAAGAGTTCAGAACAAGCAGAAACAGATGAAATAGGTGACACTGCATGTGGCTGAAGACAGTCAAGGACAGCTAGGCCAAAAGCAGGAGGGATCCCACATGGCTGGGTGTTACCCACTTAACAGTCTTTCAGCGAGCAAACTGCAGACAAATGCAGCTGGTGGGAAGCCAGGAATGCAGAGGAATGGTTGCAGTTCACCAGCAATGCTATCTATCAAGCATGCCCACAAAAATGATAGATCAGCCTTGATGTTGAATCTACATTAAGACATGGTCAGCAAGAGACGTGCCAGCTCCCTTCAACAAGTTCCTGCTAATATTGGACAGACAGGGGAGCCACAAAGCAAGGCTCCGCTAGCATTCATGGCACTGCTTCCATACCCTAAAGATCCTCTGTCCCTTTGGAAGAGGTACTGAAGGAAGAGGAAGTCAGCGTGATCTTCTCAGTTGCTTCCCATCATGCAGTGATAAAAGATGTAAGCAGCAGCATACTGCAACATGATGTCCGTGTGTGGAACAGCACAGCACTGTCTATTGGAAAAGGGGGTCTGTGTGATTTCTGACCAGCCAAAATGGACACAACTTCTTGCTCTGACTGCCCTCCTCTCTGCAGTGAAAACAGAGAGGCCCTGGACCACCCAGGTAGACTTGATACTTACATGGATGAATAGCCCTATTTTAAAAGGTGTCAGTCCCTCAAAAATCACCCCTAAGATTTTGATTTCTAGTGCTGCAAGCAAGAATGTTCCTAAGACAAGAATGTGAAATTGTGAGCTACTGTACAGCACGGTACTGGCTGCAGAATGACTTTTTGCTACAGCAGCCTGAAAGAAATACAATTGTGTTGCCATATTCTATGCCTGTCTCTAATGGACTCACAATTTCACTGACATCAAAAGGCAAAATAGGAGACGAACCTTCCAGAGGAAGGAGAAAAACCACAGTGGGGTGGCGGAAAGAAATGATGGAAAGCAGTGATACTTCATACGGTGTGGATTCAGAGTTAAAAGGAGGTGATCAATCACCCCAAAATAGGAGATGTCACTTACCAAATTAAGTATAACATGAACAAGTAGCATAAACAAAGCAAGCCGTAACTGCAGGCTGTGGGGGCTGTATTGGTAGCAGCAGTGATCCAGAAAAGGCACTAGGAGGCTGGGCAAGTGTCAAGGCCCCGAGTGCGCTGATAAGTTTTAATGACCTTGACCAGCTACAGCTGGAGCTTCCACCCACATGCACTGCCCATGAGCCTTGAAGCCCATGGCCTTCAGACCTGGGTCTTCAGTTCCTTTCTAAGCTATGCTGGAGGAGTTCTGCTGTCTTACCGTGGCTGTGCCAGGCTATGGACACTGTTGATCCAGACCTCAGCCTGCAGACTGGCTTCCCAGCTTTACCTCAGACCTGCACCATCACGTGAACTTTGCTTTATCATCTGTACTTCTAGAAGATGCTGGCCATGATCTCTCTCTGGGTCTGCCCTGCTCGCCTTGCTCAGGTGGTAAACAATTGATACAGCAGTGGGTTGTGCTGCCATCCAGAGGGAGAAAGGGGTTGACAGGAACTTTACGAAATTCAGCAAGGGGAAGTGCTGTCCTGCACCTGGGGAGGAATAGCCCTATGCACCAGTATCTGCTGGGGCTGACTGGCTGGAAAGCAGCTCTGCAGAAAAGGATCTGGGGGTCCTAGTGGACACCAAGTTGGCTATGAGCAACACTATGACCTTTGTGGCAAAGGCAGCTAATGGTACGAGCCCTCTGGGCCGCATTAGGAGGAGTCTTGCGGGCAGGTTGAGGGAGGCCATCCTTCCCCTCTGCTTAGCACTGGTGAGACCGCGCCTGGAGGACTATGTTCAGTCCTGGGCTCCCCAGTACAAGGGTGATATGGAGCTGTAAGTGAGTTCAGTGAAGGGCCAATAAGACGATTATGGGACTGGAGTATGTCTCATGAGGAAAGGCTGAGAGAACTTTAACTCCACCCTAGAGAAGGCTGGGGGGGAGTCTCGCCAATATATTAAAATATCTGAGGGGAAGGTGTCAAGAAGATGGAGCCAGACTCTTTTCAGTGACCCCGGTAACAGGACCAGAGGCAATGGGCACAAACTGAAACATGTGAGGTTCCATCTGAACGTAAGAAACCACTTTTTTTTACTGTGGGGGTGACTGAGGGCTGGCACAGGTTGCCCAGGGAGGTTGTAGGGTTTTCATACTTGGAGATATCAAAAGCTGTCTGGACATGGTCCTGGGCAACAGGCTCTAGGTGACCCTGTTGGAGCAGGGGGGACAGACAAGATGATGTTCAGAGGTCCCTTCCAGCATCAAAGGTTCTGTGGGTCTGTCCCCATGGGAGGTGTTATTGCCATTGGCTCCTCATCACTGCAGTGCAGCTGCTCCCTGCCAGTGCATAATTAACAGAATGTGTTGAACATGGCTAATACGAAAGTTGCCTGTTACCTTGAGCATACTAAGTAGGAGCAAGGAAGAAACATCTTGGTATCTGGTCTTAACGCAATTGTTCTTGGAATACTGTTCCCACACCAGTTATGCATGCTTTATGAAGTGTTGAAAATGAAGTGTTGAAAAATCAGGGGAAGTTCACAGTCGTGAAAATGACCAGTGTGACAGATCGTGCTCTGCTGCAAAAGTATCTAAGTGCTTAGTTTGTTCATTCTGCAAAAAGTCTGGGTTAACTTGGGCATTGTCTGTAACCAGCTACGCAAACACTGAAATGTGGGGGTAGAGGCTGGAGCAATCAGAATTCAGAACCCTGTCTGGAGATGAGGCGCAAATACTTAATCCAATGGATGGCGAGATGCAGCCCAGCCAGTTCAGTTTGGAAATAAGATACAAATTGTTTCTACTATAAACTTTCAAACAGAGATTGCTTTTATCTTTAGAATTCCCTCTAGGTCAGTTACAGCACCAAAATAGGCAGATCAGATCTAAACAGCCCTTCTGGCTAAACTGTCACTGCAATTGGAACTTTGCAAGTGTATTATTCTGGCGTGGTTTATCAGTATGTAGCAAATAATGCCCATTCTAGTTACCTGATCATTCCTATAAAACTTCAACACAAGCCTTTCCTGCCAAAAAACATACTGCAGGACTGACCTGTCTGGGACTGCACGTGTCCAAAGTACTGTGCTTTTCAAATCACATGATAAACTTGGCAATAATTAATGCCTTTTTACCTGAAAGCTATTAACAGCCACGGATTTTCCTCACAAGGTTTGTGGACCAATGTTTAAAAACTGTTTTCATTGAAAATATGGTGTGGCAGCTAATGAAGAGAAGGGAACTTCCAAAAAAAAAGTCTTTCTATGGCCTGCAATGAGTTTTCAGACAGTTCATGCTGCAGAGTGTAAGAGGCCTGAGAAGTACCCAGGAAAAAGCAGTGCTGACCTGGTGAGCTTTCTCTGAAACAGAATGGATGTTTTCAGGCTGCTCCATTACTTGTCTAACCATTTTTTGAGTGCTACTTTCAACAGGGAGAGCTGAAAGATACTTTTTTTTTTTTTTTTTTTAAATCTCAGCAGTGCATCAAAGGTTTTATTTAAATTGCTCTTATAAAAAATTAATGAAGGCATTATCTTGCTGGGCTACAAAATGGCAGGAGTGGATCCCAGTGAGATGAAATCTTCTTAAAATACAGCTGTCAAAACATTTCTGTATTAATATATCCCTCAGTAACTCTGTGCGCATGCACTTGCAGTACAGAACCAGACCAGGAGGAGGAGAATTTCATGCAAACCTGCTTATAATATGGAACAAAGCCAGGACTCAACACAGCAGTATTTAAAAGCGAACAGACTGCTTATGGTCCACAGATTAAGCTGCCTCTGAAGTGAGAAGCAGCTATTCTTCCAAAGAAAGAGGTAGCATCAGGTAACAGTCTAGTGGGATGTGATTTGCCATCTGAATTTATGAGCTCACCAATGCAGTGACAACTTCCCTCCTTGCATGTCTCCTATGGGTGTGGAGTATCTTCACCTGTGATGGGTATCAGTGACTTTGGCCAGTGACTGCTAGGGAATCTCACTTCAGCCTTCTGCCACCAGTAAAGCCCAGTTACTCTAATCCCACTCCCTTTCAGCTCTGCTGTTAGCTGTGCAGTCAGCAACCACACCAGCTTTTTCATTCCCTTACCTATCACAGCTGCTTTGCGGATGGGCTGAGGGGAAGCACTTTTCCATGAAGCTCCACTGGGTGTTGTCCACTTCTGTGTTGCTCTCTCTGCGAAGAAAGCATACTGCAGTGCTTGGGCCTGGCCTGAAGTCAGCAGGACATTGAACAGCTCTCGCTCCTTCCGGACTCCATCTACAAAAGGCTGCTCTGTGGCAGCTTTGACTGCCTGGAAGCACAGCTCTGGAGCCAAGCACCCATGGGCCTGTTTCTTCACCTTCACAAGAGCCTTGCTGAGAAATGCTTCCATGTTGGGTAGTTTTGGGATTGGCTTCAGGCTGAGCCTGCGAGGTCCCAGTGGCTGGCCTGGGGGTAGAAAAACAGTTACAGAACAAAGCACGCACATCTGGAAGACTACAGATTTTCACCCCTTTCTACAGAGACTGGGAAGGCAGTCTACCTCTTTTTCTTGTAAGCTCACTGTATTAGGGCTTGCACGGCACAGTGATCTGGGTCTAGAACTAAAGTGTCCAACATTTCTCTTTAGCTTTCTGTTTGCTCTGACAATTAACATTTTTCAAGTCCCTTCTCAGACTTCAAAAAAGCAAAATTTCAATTTCAAAGTAATTATCTCCTTTTTCTCAGCCACACAAGTTCCAGCTGCCACATTCATATGGCTCTTTCTGCAAGCTTCAGTACTAAAGTTTTCTTCCAGCATTGTTTACTACTCAGTGCCTGGTCAACCTGGCTAGCCAGATGCATTCCAGCCAGGGTCCTGACCCAGGCATTTATAAAAGACTGGGAAATACACCTTGGCTTCAATTGTTCCCTGGCAGCAGGAATCCCTCTCTTTACTTTGGGACTAAGCAAGAGGACAGTTCACCCAGCATGTCTTGGGAAGCAAATGAATAATAAAAGGAGAGTTCATGCTTCTGTGTCAGCACGGGGTGAATCAAGCAGCCACACAAATATGTGAAGCTCATTACAGACAGAGGTTGCTATGGCGATACCTAGAAATTATTTTAATTGAGAGAAGTTAGTTACATTTCAGATGCCAAAATCCTCTCCATCCTCTTCAGAAGTACAAACCTTGGCACCTGCTAGGAGATCTCTGATCTGCCCATACTCAGGCTGTTCCTATGCTCTTAATGGCAGCTTCCCTCACTAAAGACCGTGCAGGAACAAGATCAGAAATTCAGGATGTATCCCCTTAATATTCCAACATTTTTGCAAAATGCAAAAAACCCTTTTATCATCATAGCCACGTCCTGATCGTTAACTAACTGCGTAGCAGTGTTCCTGCACTGACTGCTGCGGTGTAGTTCCCAGACGCACCTAGGACTGCCACCAAAGAAGGGTGGTGGGTGGGACCCCTCTAATGAGAACCTTATGCTGAGAAGCTCTCTGGTATACAGTCTCGTTGCCCTAACTTCTCTTATACGAGCTCTGCCACAGAAGCACGCTTCCTTCAGAGGTGGTATATTGCATGCAGCTCCCCTTTTTTCTTCCTGTTGCCTGAGTTAGGAAAGTGCCAGTGCATCAGCAGAAGACTCAGGAGCAGGAAATCATACACGGGATGCTGAAGAGCGGGAATAATGGCAGCACTGCAATCATGGCTGCCCAAAGAACATGTCCTGTCTCTAGGTCTTCCTCCAAGACTGAGCAATGTTTAAGTTTCCAGGGCAAGTTAAGATACTGATTTCCTGAAATAATGGTCTTCAGAGCTCAGGCTTTTTAATTAAGCCTTTTAGAGAGCACAAAAAGATGAACGCTCACTGTGTAAGTAGCTTCCCTTATAATCAGAGTTCATAAAAATGTTTTCACATTGACAGTGAATATAGTCTGTATCTGCCAGTACTGCAGGATATAGTCAGGATAATGTTCCTTTTTTTTTAGAATCCTTTGTTTCTCCTGTAAATCTATGTTTCTAACCCAGAAATGCTCTCTATCCCCAGTCCTTTATTTAGGACTTAAGTAGTGGGTTTCATTTCGTCACAAGAGGAAACCTCAGGTTTGTCCCAGAAAGCAGATCTGATGGCTGGAAGGTCACTTAAGACTAGGCAGATCCAGGGCCTTCATAAGACATCTCTGAAATGGAAAGGACTGGTAAAAAAGGAGTACTACTGGGAGCCTTTAAGCTTTGTCTTCAGATAGCAAATAGTACTTGTAAGCACAACTACTGATAGGGGACATGAGACAGTTCCTCAGAGTAAGAGAGACAAGTAACTCTCTTCAGGGTCCTGTAGCAAAACTTATTTAGCTGCAAGCTAAATAGGTTTTGCTAAGTATTTCTGCTGCATCTCCATGTAATGTCTTTGCGTCTGCAATGCTACTAGGAATCAAGGGCATATTTATGAACAGGAAAAAAATTATCTGATTCCGAACCTGGGAAGAAGATATCATTGTGGGACACCTGCCGCTTAATTTCTGAAATCAAAGCAGTAGGAACATGATGAACAGTATCAGACATCAGTGCTGCAGGGAAAAGTGTCATCCATGCACAGAAGCCAGCAGAGATACCTGCATTGTTTTACTAGGTTTTTAGTCCAGTTGGCACAAAGGGCAGATCGAGTCTGTAACATTCCTGGCAGCAAAACCAACATGTAAGCATGAAGTATCAAATATTGTGCTATTTAAAGGAAAAACAAAATAAATCATCCCAGAGTTGCAAACCCTCGGGATATTACAGGACTCGATATGCAAAAGGCAGGGCTAGCCTAACAGTCTTCCTGGTGCTATGAGCTGCTTGTGAATTTTTGAGAAACAAAGCTGAAATGGGCCCCCTGCTCCTCAGGCTTGCCTGAGACAAGTCCAGTCTGTCAGACCTTTCACAAACTCGGGTTGCGTCAAAGGGGCACTCTGCTAGACCTTCTGCCTAAAGGAGACGGCAGCCAGAATTGTGAGCCCTGGAGAGATTGAAATGTCTTTTATTGTACATCTTCCCAGAGATGATGCACTAAAGGCCCTTGCAACTATAACTGAAAGCCTTTCTCCAGCAGTCTCCATTTAAAGTGTGCAATTACCTAGCAGCAGTATCTGCTACTCCTTTGGGTCTTATGAGACTCAGAAGAAACACGTGCTTCCTCCACAGTTACTCCTAGTGGCTTACAGTCAGAAGCTCATAATCATCTTTCCACGCAGAGTTTAATACCTGGGGGGCCTGAGCTAGTCTAAACAGAACTGATTTTCCTGGGGTTTTCAGTGCAAGCCATTGACACTTCTGTGTTACGATACATTAAGATAATAATGGTCAATCAGTAGATGTTGTCAGAAAGCAAGGGATGATTATATATGAAGAGAGAGCTTCAAAGAAGTCTGCTGTGCAGAGGATCAGCAGCCGTGTTCTCCTCCAGCTGAGGAAGACTACAGCAGGCCAGCAAGAGGTGGCCAGTATAAGCTGCAGGCTACTGCCTACCACAAGCAATTCCAGCAATTTTTCAATTTTGTGTTGCCATCAGGTGGACACATTATGTAATGCAGCTTCGAATCAGTGCAGTGATTCTCAAGCACATTTACTGAAAGAACATTCTCCTTGTCTCCAAGGCTTTAGCTCCTGTCTATTTCTTCTAAAAAATGCCTTCAAAAGTGAAGACATTTTCTTTCACCTGAAGAGGCCAGTTTACCCGAAGAAGGTGAGGAACATACACTCACTTCCTATCTGCAATATATAATTACTGGTTTTCAATGAAAAATTAAACTTAGAATCAGTAGTTGTTTCTGTATTCCTACAACCACTTATTCAGGACTGTTTCAGAACTCCTTTTGAAGGTGTTCTTCGTTAAGAACAATCCATAAAAATGTATGGGTGAAGATGTCTTCCCAGCATACCTAGCATAAAGGTAGCTCGGTCAACTGCATATCGAAACAATAAGCAAGGACCTTTGTTTCACTAAGGCCAGCCATTTGAGACTGATCTTGCCATGAGATTCCACAGCTCCAGCACTGAGAAAGCTTTAGAAGAAAATAATTTCTGAAGATTCTTTGAGACTTACTTTGCAGTACAGCCTTCCCATGAATAGAAATTCCACCAGTGACAAAACTAGTTATTTAGCCAAACTGCTGCGTAAGAAGGCAGCAGTTGTTAGCCTCATGTTGGTTTTTTTTTTTTTAAATCTCATCAGAAACAAAACGCTGCATGCCATCCAAAGACAATGGACTTCTGTGATGGATTTTTTTGTGCAATTCTGCTTCTGGTTTTATAAAGATTTTCTGAAAAATGTTAACTGAAAACAGATCCCAATATGAACAAAAACCAGACCAGCTATGCAAGACTGCCATCTCTTCTGCAGCCCTGAGTTAGTGCTTGATGTAGAGAAATAAAAGTGCTGGTTTGCCTTTGTGTGGCAGCGGAATTATATTAACTTTAGGCAAAGGCCAAAGTCAGGAACAACTCAAAAGGAACATATGGACTCTGGGTACACCATTCTTTCAAATTACCAGGTAACCTGAGGCTAAATCGTGCATCAGAACTTTTCATGGTCTTCTGCAAGGTTTAATGAGAAATTTTCCAAGCAGGAAAGAAAAAAAGATTAGCTGACTTGCCAGTATTTTCACTGTTAAAGCACATGCTTTAAATGCCAATAAAGCTCTTGGAAAGATTAAAGTCCTGTTGGAGTTGGTATATAGTGTGATGTGAAACACCTTCAATGACATTACTCATTTTTACTGGAGTAACTCAAACCAGCAATAAACAGATAGAAAATCTACCAGCAATAATGAGTAAGACTGGGAGAGGTTACCTGCTGAACATCCAGCTAGAATCCTAGTATGCTTGTATGATTCTCAAAAAAATTTTTCTTGGTAGGGACAATTTCCAGTGAAGATGGAGTTACAGAAGAGGAATTTGCCACTAGTGGTAGCGGACGCAAGTTTCAGAAAGCAAGCTACACCAAGGAACAGTGTTCTCACTTCATTCCTGAGGTTCTCCTCTAAGGTCAAGCTGACTTTCACACTTGTCAACCACTGCACAATGGCTTATTCTGTCACAGAATAAGCAAGCGTATAAATATCTAAATTGCACCCAATTTCACATAGTATTTGTTGAAATCCAGAATTCTTGCTGGTTTGCCAGTTCTAGCAACATACCTATTACTTGTTTATGATACACTGCTGCTGCCATCAGTAGTGGTATAGATCTTATGCAGGGCATCACTTAAGAAGCCCAGCGGGTACATCAAAGGGAACGCTGTTTCTTGGGTTAATTTGCCTAGAAGAATAGTAATAGTTCACTGCTCTCCCAACAGATGGAGAAACAGAGTTCTCAATCAAAACTGACAAAATCAGTGAACCGAAGTATTTTTGTTTTTCTTAGAAGCAATAGTGAAATACATCACCCATGTCTTTCTAAAGATTTATATTTAAATAGTCTGATTACATATACGGAAAGAGAAAAGAGGACTGCCTGTCATCAATTCTGCACTAAAAATGAAGCTCAAAAGTATCATAAGATGAATACAGTGAGAAGGAAGGGCATCTCTTACAGAAAACCTGGCCAGAGAACACCCTTTTGCACCTATCTGGTAAATCTCAAGTTGTAGGGAAGTATATAAGATACTGATCTTTAAGAATAGCCCATTCACTGAACTATCTTAAAAACATGGTGCACTGTCTTCTAGAACAAAGCTAAGGCTGCTTCAGCTCCTAGAACAGAAGTACTCCTACAGAGAAGAAAGGGCTTGTTTGTAGTGAGGAGAACTGCAGGGGCAAAAGCACACCCCCCAGCTTGGAAAAGCATTGCCTATAAAGCCCATGTGATCAAAGCAGAAAGGGGTTTTGCATCCTTGCATGCATCTCACTGGGACAGAGCTCCAGAGTAAATCCTGATGGAAGTGAATGGTCTGTTTCCAAAAGTACAAGGAGGTTAGTAGTGGAAAAATATCCTGTTTTCTCTCAAGGCAATACTCCTCATGCTGCACAAGGAATGTTCCTCTTCCTGTGTTAGTTCCAGTGAATTTGATTTTGTTATTTCTAAAGTGTGTGTAGGGAAAGTCTCTCCACATCCCTCCCATTTCCGCAGGCCATTTTCTTACACAGCAGCTAAAAGGTTAGGGGCAGAGTCACTTACAGGCTCACAATCAACAAGCTGGGCTAAGGATGTGCCAGCCTCTGCACTAGAGGGAGAAAGTTATTTTTGATCAGCCATTATCGATGGTGCAACCAGAGTACATGCAATACCAGCTGGGATCCAAAGCTATATATGGAAAGAGCACATACTCCCCAAAATCAGCAGAATGCAGCAGCCCAGAGAAGCATATGAGTTTGGATACATAATTAAGAAGCAGGAGGACTTAATATGTAACTGTTCTCCAAAACCTCACTTGAATTTCTGCAGCTCTGCAGCATCTGATTTTTTCACTTCAGACAACAGAAGTGAAATTCTTCTGCAATTAATTCTATCTTACATGGATGCCAAAACTCAATGAATGGAGCATATAAATGGAACAAACTGGTGGGCTTTGTTCTGACTCTCTTCAGCCCTGAAACATCACCCATTATTTCTTGGCATTGCTACAATTCTTTCCTCACCAATCACTTTGTTTGCCAAGCGAATTGCTGCCTCAACTGTGTTTTCTTCCACAACTTCATCAACCAAGCCCAACTTCAGTGCTTCAGTTGCTGGAATGTGCTTTCCTGTGATAAAAAGAGAAATAAGACTACACTGGGGCATGATGAGCAATTTCATTCCTTTCCATCTGATCAAATGACTTGTGTTGACATGGCTTCAAATATGAGGCATGCTTGTTATCAGGTACATAAAATGGTTAACTACATGCCTCAGAAGCACCTATGTCCCTTTCTTAGCCCATCATCAGTGGAAGCAAGCTGAATTCCAACCCAAGCCAGCTACACAGGTAAAAGAAATTCATGTTTCTTAGACTAAGCTGGTGGCAAGACTCGGTACCATATTCCTGTATACGGAGCAAGGCCAAAGCACAGTACTTGACCTGTAGTGATTATATCCAGAGCAGCTGGTACCCCAATCAGTCTGGGTAGTCGCTGAGTGCCTTCAGCACCTGGAAGTAACCCAATGGTGACCTCTGGAAAACCCATCTGTGCCTAAAATGAAGTCAAATTCAAAACCAAACCTGATTAGAAAGAATGATAATTACAAACTGAGCAGAATAAAGACAAGCAGACGTAATTCACCCATTGCTACTCTAGGAAGCATAGAAACTTCATCCTTACTTTTTGCCACGTAAGACATTTAAGTCAAAAGCCCACTCAAGCATTTCAAGAACTTGAGTACAAATGAACAGGAAAAACATCACTTTCAGTGGGTGATGTATGCTAGCACAGCACTGGAGGAGAGCTGTGGGGCCAACAGCATCCCCCAGACTGACACATGTATAAACTAATTCTATCAAGCAGTTGTTACTAAATGCTGCAGGGCACTGTGACTTAACTGTTACCTCCCTATTCTAAGTCTTGGAAGTTCAGTAAAAGAAAATTGGTACTGAACTCTTCCCTAATCTTCCTTCAAATGGCTCTTGGTGCACTTGACATTTAGCAGGGTTACGGCAGAGAAGCCAGGGGCAGCAGGAAAGGGAGTCTTGTCTTCTTTTAAAAATCTGTATGGATTTTGTTGCCTCATTTAAAAAAAAATCAGTTTGCACATTTCCCATTGAGCTCTTAAGAGATATGAAGTCACTTTAAGACCACTACTTATGGCACCCACCTTAGGTGGCATATAGGGTGATGTAGAATACCTCTTTATGCAGTTACAGCAACCCACACTGTCATGGAGAAACAGTGATTCATGCTGCAAAAGTGAGGGGATGGCCCTATCAGTGAAGAGTCCCTGTAAGGAGACCAGGTACTGCTAAAAGGTAGTTCAGCTTTCCTGAATCTTTAAGGGAATTCAAGAAAAAAAACCCAGATGACTCCTTAAAAGACTCTTAAAGCTATCTTTTGGTCAGACTGCTCCTTGAGGACCCAGAGCTCATGGGAAATTAAACCATAAATGCTCCATGCTAGCTGAGTTTCAACTACCTATTGAAACTAGGTCACTAGCAGAAAATTCACAGGGCTGGGGAAAAAGGGGAAAAAAAGAGAGAAAGTCACGGCATGAGCCAGTAAAATACAGCCACCTACATGAGAATATAGACAATGACTACTGAGAACTAGGGCAAATTAACACTCCATTACTGAAATTTGTATGCAGCCATCTATTTTACTGGTTATAAATCAATTTTATATTTAGAAATTACTTGAAATTACTTGTTTAGTATGACTTATGAAAGCATGTCAAGGATGGTATGGTAGGTGAAGAATGTCTAGACACACAGACTTGTATCCTATAGCTATAAAGCCTTCTTTCTCTGGTCAGATGATCCCAGGAGACGCATGCTGTCCTACTGCTGTTCAGGAGCAGTCTCCCGCCCTGTCCATGGCCATATGTACATGGCTCCTGGCCACTCTAGTTTGCAGTGTGTGTTACCTTCACATGTGCAATCCGATAGTGACAGCCAAGTGCCACCTCCAGGCCTCCTCCTAAGGCAACACCTTCAATGGCAGCCACCACAGGCTTCTCGCTTCTTTCTATGAGAGAGACAATGGGGCCCAAAGCAATACCACGTGTCTTTGGAGAAGAAAACCCTCGAATGTCAGCTCCTGAGTTAGCAAAAAGAGATCGACAGGAATTAGTGGGCAAGGCAGTGATTGGAATAATTCTTCCCTCTGTGCCACTGAACATAGCTGCTCACAGATGATCAAGTCCTTGCAGAGCATGCTGCTGGCAGGAGAATGGTTAACAGGAATCAACCCCTTTTGGGACCATCTTCAAGAAACCTTTGCTCCTTGAGCCTATTCAGAGAGCTCAGGGGAAGGTTATGAACAAAAATACATAGTAACTGTAATGATCATGCAGTTGCTACAGAAATTTGCACACATCCTTGGTGTAATAAAAAAAAAAGTTGTGTCTAGAATAGTTAAATGGAACTTACTACTAACAAGCAATGTACAGCTCCACAGAAATTCCCTAGCTTCCCAGGTTTCTACAACTAGCAATCTGTTATTACCACCGCTGCCCAACCCTGGGTACATTTCATATACTAGACCAGCTGACAGTCCAGAGATTTTAAACAAACAAAGCTATGGAGAGTAAGGAGGCACCAGCACATTAGGGGATGAGCAGCTGTCCCTCATTTCAGCATGAACATACCAGCTTATTTCTGGCCTGGACAGTCCAGCTCGTCATGTGCCCCATGTCAGTTGTGGCACAGCAGAATAGAAAAACCCACTGTCTTGTGGCCATTTCCAGCCAAATCAGCAGTGTTGTGAGGCAGAGAATCTTCAGATGTGTGGGTGGACAGAATTTCCTCTTTTTCTCAGGCTGTGTTGGATGAAAAAGGTCTTACCTGCACTGAATTTCCCATTTTCACCACAAATCGTAACAGCTTTCACTGAAGGATCTGCATGTGCTCTCTTCAGTCCATTTTCTAACTCCTGGAGAACAGTCAAACTGGAATAAATTAAGAGATTCAGTGAGTAAAAATCAACTACATTACCCTTCCAAGAGCTCTGTGTTATAAACACCAGGTGTCCCAGGGAAAATGTGCAGTGTGTCCAAGGAGGTCTCTCCCCTAGTTTGCCTTCTGCCACAGCCTCTCTGGGTGAATCCTTTTATTAGTCTCCCCCTTAATGCAAGGGCAAGCACCAAACTCCAACACGCTTGTGACTGCTGCTCTGTCATTCACTTCCTGGAGAGTCAGCTTCTGGCTATGACTTTGCTGTTTCCAAAGCAAGCAGCACAGGGAAATGTTCTTTTGAAAATGTCTTTATGAATTAAACATTCAGATTTTCAGGAAAACAGTTTAGCATAATTTAAAAGTAATTAATGCTAAACCCCTGACAATCTAAGAACTTTTTTAATAGAAAGGAGCTCCAGGGATAAAAAGCTGTCTTTCAAACACCTGACACATGGTTGATGCTGTACTAACAATTATAATGCTCTCACCTTGCAAAGATCTGTATACAGGTCCAGACTTAAACCCATGTAGGATCCTATCAAACTGAATTTGGGCCTAAAACACTACACAGAATGTCTTCTTTCGTGTCATCTGAACACATTTCCACAGACACAAGCAGTAAATGTGGCCAGCAATGAATTAAGAAAGAACTTCAAAATTAAACAGTGGAAGTATAAATAGCATTTTTACAAATCAGATATTTAAAAAAATCTGACCTGACTGTATGCCCACTTTGCATTTGAAGCTTAAATTATATAAAGATGTTAATTTATATAAGCGTGTGTGTATGGATGGATATGGAGAGTATAGTCTGTTTTAGAAGACAGTGACAACAAAGAAGATGGTAGGTAAAAATAGAAGCATTAACATCTAACGCATTATTAATAGAAATATTAACACAAAAGGTGTGTATACATAATTTACATACTAAAATATATTCATATGCACACGTTTGTAAATATATAAGTGCATATACAGTTTGTAAGAGAGACTTTTCTGTGTGCATACACACTACATATGTAGATATGCCTCTGCTTTAGAACACTGAGCCACAAGCAGTTGGAGGCTGGAGGAATACTCAGAGAAGTATCGCACGTGCTCGCCCAGTCCTTTATAAATACAGCTTCTGTTCCCAGACCTTCCCCAAACTGTAAGCCCCGTTTCACATGTAAGCTTGGTGGCTGATGAAGTGGGAGCAGAACTTTGTTGATGCCTAGTTGAGAGGAGTGTGGATTAAAAAGAACTGACAGAAAGGCTTGATGCATACTCAGTTTGTGCACATTTTTCAGTGTATTTGAGGGTATTTAATCTAAAAAGGAAGCTTGTCAAAAACTATATAATTTATGTGCAGTGCTTCTAGGCGTGTCCAGGGTGAGTGATCACGTATTTATAGAAGCTTTAGAAACAGCTTGCAGCATTGAAGTGGAAATCCATAGACTGAAAAGGAAAAAAAACGTGGGGAGCCCAAGAATTTTCCTGTAAGTCAGGTGTGCAAAGTCCTGCCAGCCAATCTCTGCATATTCCTCTTTCAAAATCAGAAATTAAGAGAAGGTTAATTTTATATATTTATATATATATATAAAAATATAAATATTAGCAAAGTCTGTTAATCAGGGGGCTCTCTAGGGGGGTCTCCAGGGCCTGCTGTATCCTGGATAGGGCCATGCTACACAGAAGGATCAGTGGGAGCCCTGAGACCTGGCAACCAGAGCGTGAGAGAAGTGTTATTTTTGGAGAGAGAACAGCGGTTATGTACCAATTGCCTCACCCAGACATCAAAGACAGATCTGAAATCTGGTGTTAGTAATGGTTCTGAAAGCTGAAAATTAAAATGAAAATAATTTGCCCATGACAAAGAAAAACTATTACGTGACTTGGTAAAGGTCCTTCCAGTGCAGCAGAATACGAAAGCCTTTCCAATGTAAAAAAATGGTTTCATATTCTGTGGGAAAAAATACATATTAAAACCTAAGGTTTTTTTATCTCACTCCCTTTAGAAAACCAAGTGCTGTGGCTGCTGCTATTTGAGGAGGACCCACGGGCTGCGCCCAATGCTCGTTGCTCTTAGAGGTCTGATTTTGGATCAGTAGAGAGCCAGGCCACAGAAATACCAAACTCACCGAGCAGCTGGAAGATTAAAGGGAAAACCGTTATGAAATGTCCTTACACTTTACAAATCATGGTGCAAAGAGGGTGAAAAAGTATGTACTGGGATTCCAAACAAATGTTAGATTACTGACTTGGAAATATTGTATAGAAAAATGCCACAATTCTCTCAGGAACAGAGAAGAAGCAATCAAAGCACTTCAGTGTCTGTTGCAGACACATGATCAGCAGATGCAAAATGCCCATACAAAAGGTCTATCTGCATTAAAGTTCAGGATTTTATGTCAGAAATTAGTTACAAGCCCTTAGCACTTACAACAACATACTCCTACCAGAAGAAAAATTAGTCGTCAAGGCTGCCACAAAATAACAGTTCAATACCTACATGACCTGTATTAACCCAACAGAACTATTTTTGCCAGAGAATAACCTGACCCTGTACTTGCATAAATATTTCTTCTCCCTCCATACAACTTTTTCCAAGTGGAATTTTTTTTGTGGGACAAAAAGGAAGAAACATCAGACTTTTTGCAGTTTCTTGTTCTCTGAAGATGGAGCAATACGTTTGCCTCAGGATATGTCACAGTCCAACACACAGGCTGCACTGCTTTGTACCTCACTTTATAACTGGTACTAAAAGATGTACTTTTTGATGAAAGCGTCATAGTAAAATGTATGACAGTAAAACTATGAAAATACTCAAGAGTATCACAGCTTCGAACAGCTACAGCATGAAAGAAACAAAAAGTCACCATAATTTGCATAAGTATTTCAGTACTGTGACAGCATCATTCATTTACCAGTAACAATGCAAAAATTCACTCCGTGCATTCCAATCAACGATTAATCCACGCTATGTAGTCAGCTCCACCATGTATACTATTTTGACTGCAAGAAAAATTATTCTTCCAAGATGATTCATTATAACAGGTTTCAGAAACACACAGCAGGTGCTGTTAAAGAACATGTGTGCACCAAGGTAAGAGAACATCCTTGTAGGTGACCACATAGGGTTATTTTTGTTTTCCATAAAACTCATTGCAGTCATGATGTGCTGGATTTGTAACAAGGTTTTATCATTTATCTCAATAATTTCAGAACTTAGTGAGGGTTTGTGAGCGTGACCTTCTTTCATTTAAAAAAAGCCAAAAAACACAACTTAGAGGCATCCTGAAAATTTTCTTAGCCACCTTTAAAGAAGTGAGATTCTAATCCAACAGTAGAAAATGCTGTTTATGGGAAACATGCAGGACTGGTCCTTTACCCTTGCACTGCCCCCAGCATCCACAATCCCTGCATTGGGGGTGCTGCTATGTATGTCTACACACATTCTTTTTAGCATCCCTTACACACCTGCTGTCCCTGAATTTGCCTAATCCCTTTCTGGTTCTGCTGATCCATCTGCCTCCACAGGCTCCTGTGGCAGCAAGCTCTGCATTATCTGTTTTAAAACAATGTCCTACTAGTTTAATCAAATGCCCCTAGTTCAACTGCTGTAGGATTTGGTAAAGGGTTATGCCTTTAATTTATTTGCTTTCTTTATGATTTTGTAAACCTTGACCTTATTCTCCCACAGACTTTTCCTCTCCAAACTGATGACACTCAGCTTTTTCAGTCCGCTTTCTTAACGCAGTGCACCATCCATTGGATTATTTCTGTTGTCCCTTTCTGGATTGTCCTTTTATCCTTCTGCAAATGCAAAATCCAGAACTACACATAACAATTAAAATGTTTTGTATTGCAGAAAAGGGATGCCCTCTGCTCTGTTCTCAACTTACAACCTGACAGTACCCAATATTCTGTGGGCTTTTTGGGCTGTCCCAGCACACTGAGCTGTTGATTTCACAGAACTGTCAAAGGTAAGGATCTCTTCCTTGAGCTGCAACTGCCAGTTTTGAGCTTGGCATCCTGTAAGCTTGACCTGGGTTGTATTTTTTATTTAAAGACCTTTTTGCTACTGTTTTTTAGCATGCCTTGATCCACTCTTTATATTTTTTTAGTCTTAATTTCCAGTTTACATCTCTCCTGTCATGCTTTATTGGCTTTCTTGTTCTCTTCATTTGGCTAAGTTTCCCACTTCTTAAAAAATCAAACTTTCCCCTTAGCCTTCTTAGCTTTCTCATCAAGACATGCAGGGCTTTTACTGGATCACTTGCTGGCTGAACAGTTTACCTGGGCTTCTAATAAATTTAAAAAAACAAAAATCCCAAACCCAAACAACAATCCAGCAGCCTCCGCCCTTGTTGCAGTCTTCTTGTCTTTCGGATAGATTCTTGCACCGTTTTTTGTTGGAACTAACTGCTGAGTATTTAAAGCAGTCATTATTACTATATTATTATTATTATTATTATTATTATTATTATTATTATTATTAATGATAATAATAATAATTCCCTTCTTAAAATTGAGTACTCATGTGCTGGATTTACCTGGTCTGCTCTCTCTTGCCTCGGTGGCAGATCCAGCTGTGTAGTTGTTACTGTCACACAGCAGCTAATACAGCTTGAACAGAGTCATGCACATAAATTAAGGCCAAATCCAGAACGGCATCCTTTCTGTAGGGTTTTAGAATAGTTGTTTAAGGAAGACAGGAGATAATTATAGCATCCCAGAAATTTTTTTCTGCATCTCATCCTGATGAGGTGCTGATCCAGTCCAACACAGGTAATCACGCTCTCCCTTCATTGGTAGCTATCTGAAGTTGCAGCTTCTCTAATCTCCTTTGCATTTTGATTGTTAGGCTGATTGGGGGTCAGAAGGACAATCCCATCAGCCAGGAAGAGCCTTTTCCAATCATTACTGTTAGGCTGTTATCCTTTATATAATCCCACACGCACACTCCCCTACTCCATGTCCTACCCTACCATCCCTGGGGCTTTTCTGCACTTGTCAGCTCAAATGCTGAAATACTCTTCCACATCTTTCTTAATTTTCACTGCCAGTAGCCTGCCTTTGCTTATAAGGTGTGGCTGGTCCTTTCTCTTACAAATCTTGTCTGCTCCCCAAAACCTCCCAGTTCTTTGTATATCTAAATCTCTTCCCTCTGTGTCATGGACTGATAAATACAGATCTCTGAATAGTAAACTTCTGCAAACCAGGAAAGAAAACCCCAAACAAATCAAATTTGGCACACGCCACTTCTGCTGGTGGGAAGATTGGCTTAAAGGGGAATCTGTGTGGGAACCAAATTTGCAGCCAGAATCACAGGTCAGCCTATATTCCTCAGGAAAGCACTGCCTGGGAGGTACTTGCACAGCAGTGGATGGCGTCAGACAGGAGAAAGTAAATTCCTACCCACCAGTGGCTTCTAAAGTGCTAATGGCCAGTGCGATGGCCTGGGAGCTGAGGAAATGGTGAGGCTGGAACAGAGCAGCAAAAACTCACCAGTCTTTTAAAAAGCATCTGTGCCTGCTGTGAAATTAAATTTTCAGAATTGCAGGACATGGCTTCTGTCTGTAACTTTCACGGCCTGCTATTGCCTATGTAGTCAAACATTTCTAACAGCAATCACAAACCTGCTCCCCTACGACCCAGCATACATAGTATGCAGAAGCAGAAGGAACACAGAAGGATCAGAGTACACTCTACCTTTCCTAGCTATAGCCAGGTCACAGCTAAAACCCACCCAATGGCAAGTATGTGATAATTATGGATCCCTTCTAAAACCGGCATTATTACCCTGGCATGCAATCAAAGGCCACAGGCATGTCTTAAGTTATAGATTCATGGGAGCTTAACTGATTTAAATCCATGCTGTGCCACTTCCCATCCTTCTCCACTTAACTCCTAGTCTGTCTCTTGTGCCAGCAGTGCTCTTTGTGCAATTGCACAAGGAGCTGACACAGAGAGTGAGGCTGGCTGAAAAAGAGAAGCCAAACCAACCAGCTGGTGTTTGGTCACATTTGCACCCTGAGCTGGTTTTCTGCCAGTCACAGGAGCACCCATGCTAGCAGAGCAGAAGCTGTGAGGAACCATGGCCAGGATCACAGCAGTCCCATCTTAGGTTGTGTTACGGTGCTACGGAGCTCGTCACAAGGGAATGAGCCTGCTCGGATCTCTGAGGGTCCTTTGTGCTGTGGGGCTGTCCGTGCACAGGAGCTTGGCCAGCACAATACACCTGTGGGGGAGTGAGGATACAGCACTCAAAGGAGACAGCCTTTTTAATGGATCTAAAGTCTACCAGGGTCTTCCTTCTCCCTCCTGGGGCTGGGGGACGGGACCTCGACCGCACCGTCTGTTACCCTCGGTTTGTCAGAACTGCGCCCTGCTGTGAGGGCACTGAGGGCAGAGTAAACGGGTAGAGAGGCAGGGCCTGTCCTGAAGAGGCTGTTGTGCAAGTGCATGCAGTTGTGGTTCTGAAGGCAGAAGGCAACTTTGGGTTTTCTCAAGGACTTCTCAAAAGAGGCAGAGTTAAGGTTCCTTAAGGACGTATCTTTAGCTCTGCATTTTGTACTTTTCATGGTAAGGATGGGAAGTTTACTGCAGGCATAGCCTGGAAGTTTTATTAGGCTGGCCTTCGGCACAGGAGGTCTGAGGGATGTCTTGCACCCTACAGTTCTGGGAGTCCTACACGGCCAGTTCATCTAATCTCATCAAGTCACTCCAAGTTTGTTTTCTCATAATTGTCTGGGCATGTGAAAACGATCTTACTCCACTTTTAAACGTGTTGCAACAAAAGAGTGAGCACTGCCAGTTACTGCAGAGCTGCAGTTTGCCTTACAGTATATAGTTTGCTACAGAAAAGCAGCATGTTGCATTTCCTATTCATGTTCTTACTTGTCTCTTTCAGCCTCTTTTTTAACAAACTTCTGATTTACAAGTCAAGCGTAACTGTAGTGGGTCTGTCAGGCTTGTGAACACACATTGAATAGACACTGGTCACTGTCACAGAACAGCTCTTAAACTACAGCTGCTTGAAAAGGGTCTGTGTGCTACTCAGAACTGAAGGAACTAAAATACACACCTTACAATAAATTATGTAAAGCCAAAAAGCACGTATATCCTTTTCAAGACACATGAAAAACTAAAATTTCAGAGGCTCCCACAGACTGGCATTTGACTTTGTTTTTCACTGGCTCATCTTTTGAGCTCGCCTGGGGCCTTTTTTGACCAAGATCAGTATTTAAAGGTCAATCCCTTAATCATTTTTAAAAGGCAAATGGACTGCCTTCACTTCTGACGGCCCCTGGCTGTGGTTTAATCCCAGTGCCAGCTCCGCTTGCTGAGCCACGTCTGCCACGCACACAGCCCTTTGCCCTGGCCCCAGCGCTCGCCTGGCTGGCACGGGGACAGGGACAGGGACAGGGACAGGCATGTCCCGCTGGACGGGCAGCTAAAGCAGCAGCACATCTGAGGGGAAAAGCTAGTTTCCACCTGCGAGATCTGCAGGAACCCCCGGTGCGGCAGCTGAACTGGCGCTGCCTGCAGTCCCTTGCTGGAAGCGTCAGCTCGATGTTTTATGACTGGAAGGTGATGAGAAACACCTCAAGTTTTTAATCAGCTTTCAGGGGAGATGGCAGAAAGTACAAAGAGCCTGACAGCTCTCCCGCGAGACCACTCCATTGTAATATATGGATATATGGATAACTTACAATCCAGAAATTATAATAAAGAGCAGAAGTCATGGAAAAGTTCAGCATGTTTCTCGCGAGGGGAGATCTAAGCGCTCTCCGAAGGGGCGGATCGGGCTGAGGTGGGCGCCCCGGCGGTGCTGGGCGAAGCCCCCGCTGAGGCTCTCAGGGGCCGCCCGCCCCGCGGCCAGGAGGGGCCTCACACGGGTACGGAGCGGGGGGACTGAGGTGAAAGGGGGGGGAATGGGGCAGTCCCCCACCCCGCTCACCGAGGAGGGCGAGCGCCAGGGAGCGCGCGGGGGCGGCCGCCACGCGAAATGGCGGGTGCCCGCCGTTACCTCAGCGCGTTGACCGGCGGGTTGCGGAGCCGGATGACGGCCACGGCGGCGGCGCCCCTCGCGTACTGCGCCATGCCGAGCGCCCGCCGCTGTCCCCGCCGCCCCGGCCCCGGGCCCGCCCGCAGCCCGGCCCTGGCGGGGCGGCGCCGCACGGCGGGTGCTGCCCGCGGCCTGGGGGCGGCGGCGCTGCCGGGGGCTGGAGTCAGGCAGCCGCCCGGGAGGGTGACGGGGCCGGGGCCGGGCGGCAGGCAGCGTGCCGTGCTCCGCTGCGGAGCTCTGCCAAGGGCTGGCCCTGCGGAGACCCTGCTCGAGGGTCTGAGGCCCGCGTGGTTTTGAAATTAACGCAGGGAAGGTAAAGAAGCGAGGATGTGGTGAGCTCTGCCACGTCTGTAAAATCCTACTTAGAACAATATTAATTTAAAAACCTAAAAGATATGGGGGTGTGAAAAAGTAGTTCCTAATATTACAAAAGCATCCTTCACACTAAAATGTAATTTAAGGGAGAGAGAAGGTTCCCTGGGTGTTGGAGAAGTGATGGCTTTGTACGTGGCTCTGTGGTGGCCGGTTGCCCAGCCCAGCCCCGGCACCGGGGCACACTGCGCTGTAACGGGGCCCAGCCCAGGCCTGGCAGAGTGACCCCCTGTGCGGGCCGAATCCTCCAGTAACTCCCACAGAAAAAATCTCAGCAACCGCAGGTGCTTCTCCCAGGTGTGGGTGTGTAATGAGGCCTGGCTTTCCCCGTGTGTTGTAGGGTGTTTGTTTAATCTATGGGGCGAGGTATATTTATTCTAATTAGCTTATTGTGGAATGTTAACTTTGCTTGAAATGGTTTCATATCTCTGTAACCTCTCTTTTATATCTCTTGGCCGCAAAAAGTCAGCCACTAGGCTGGCAGCTGCAGGTCCTTCCCCTGGTCTAGAACAGCTACAGATAATGTGAGAACTTGGTGTACGTGTACGGAAAGGTCCATATGAATATGTAGCCTTCGCTCACTGCAACCGCTGTCTTTCTTACCGCTGTTGTGGTAAATCGCTACAGCTCTTCTGTCATTTGTTACATAATGTAAAAAAACCCACCCAAAATGTACATTTTTACATAATGTAAAAAACCCCACCAAACCCCAGGGATATTTTCTGCAATTTGCTTGTAAAACTGTGTTTTGGGAGTTTATAAAAATGGTGCAAACTATGCCTTGGTGCGCTAACTGATCTGTTGCATTTTTATTAACCAGAATGAAACCAAAGATCACTCAGAGTTGTACTTTCTGTTTAAAATTTACAGGTCTCTTTTACTTGTCCTTTAATGATACTACTGCTATCATTGTGACAAGAACTTCTGAGCATGAATAAACACAGAAGAAAACAGTTCTCAGCAAAAGAAAGCTCACAGGAAAAAAAAGCAAGCTCTACAGAGTCATGGAAAGGCTCCAGTAAATGTTTAAGGTTTATTGATATAAGCCTTATGTTTGTCTTCTTTTCTCCCTAAAGATAAATAGAGTTTGGTCATGAGCAGAAGTGCATTTAAGTGTATACAGCAGAAGAAATTAAAGTCTCCAGAGCTTTGTTCTGTGCTGAGTTTACAAGGACCAAGTGCGATGGCCTGAGCATAAATGCAGCTCCCAGACCAATGGAGGAAAAGGAGTACATGGGCGTGGGCTCCAGGCTAGGCATCTTGCTGGTTTTTCCTCTCACAGCTTAGCTGTTTTCACAACAGTCTGATCCCAGGCAATGCAGCTCTGCGGTATCAGAGCTGATCTGAGCACAGGCAGCTGTGGGAGGGGGTGAAGGTTGCAGAGCCTGTTGGTGCACTTAACCTTGATAAAATGTAATCAACACGATCAAGTTTTTTTCTGTAAACTTTTGAGTATTTCACCAAAACCTTGTGCAGGTCTCCAGTGCTTCTATTTCTAAATCTATTTTGTGAGGAGCCGGGCTCTTCCCTGCACTGCCTGGCGGTTTATACTTGGATGAAAACAGCAGTTGACTATGAAACCGCAAGATATGGTGGTGGCTTTCTCTAGTCCTGGGCCGGCCAAAAGAAAAGATATCTTGCTATATAAAGAGAAATACTCTAACTGCGTATCTAAAATTGCTCACATCTTCATGCTCTGCTAGAGGACACCTCTACTCTTGTCTGCAGCAGCTGATGCCATTTCAGAAGTAGATGATGATTGTGGTAGAGGCTTAACTTTCTTACACAAAGTTGGAGTAGTAATGAAAAGCTTGCTTTCAACAGGACAAGGCAGGCAGTGAGGTAGGTTGTGGATATTCCTCTGGGGTTGTTAAGTTTTGTCATCCCTTTCATAACTGGTCTTTTCACTGCAGAGTCGAGGATAATGCTCAGAAAATATACCTGGTGCCCATTCCAGCTCTGGAAAAAGTATAGGCTTCTCCAAGTGGGAATATCAAAGCCTTAGAAACTCCATTACTAGAAGTGGAAATGAGGGATATTCACCAAAGGACAGATTTTAATAAATGTGAATGTTGTGCTTTGTCTTCCAACCCCTCAGAACATGCTGTGGTAAAAGAAAGAATCCTGCTTCTTCCTGAGCTGAAGCAGCACAAGTCTGTCAAGTCTCCAACAACCTCCTGGGATCATCAGCCTTGTTCAGAAAGTGCTGAATGATACAAACAATGCTTCATTTATAGGCGGCTCGGGTTAATTTTTATTCTACTATATCATTGCTGCAAGGTACTTCAGAAGATGCGGCTCTATTTGCTATAAACTTATTCACATGGAACAAAAGTTCCTGTAAAATGATTATTGACTAGTTGCCCAAAACATGTCTGTTTCTGACCCCAGAGGCATTTGAAAAGGAGGGTCTGCAGTGATATTCCAGTTGTAGGAGCAGTGTATTTCCACTGGGACTACCTCAGAGGAATATGGAAAGTCTAACTAGCTGTATTGTGCAATCTGAGCTGAGGTTCTGTGGTATATAACCTGTGGTCACAGTGCTGAGAGGGGGTAGGAGCTCTGAAAACTTACTTGTTCTTGACAGCAGCTGGTTTAAACAGCAGGCTTGAATTACACCCTGCTGTTGAAATGACAGCTTGGAGGGCCAGCTAAATTCACCAACTGTTTTCTGCTTTTCTTTTACAGCTGTGACCTTTTAAAAAATATATTTTTTTGCTTTAAAAAAGATTATTTGGTGTAAAAAGAGCTGTTGATATCCTCACCTTTATAATCTTTTGCCTGGTACACTGTTTTGTGATCCTAGCCAATACCCTCATCTGTAGTAAAACCCAATATTGGTAAACATCTGAACACAAAATAGTTTTCAAAGGTTCCTTTGGTTACACACACCCTTAGGTGACCTCCTCTGGTAACTCTAAGGTCCTTTTCCAAACTATCTCCAAAAACAGCCTTCCAGAGCTTTAGTGAGCTGGAGTTCAGCGCCTCAGGGCTAGTATGTAATCGCTCTTTGAAAGGCACAGCTGGAGCAAGTGTGGTAATTTATATACTATAAAAATAAAATTAAAAAATCCACACAACAAGGCTATGTGGGCTATGAAATTCTAGAGTTTAAATTTCTGCTGAAGAGCCTCAGCTCGTTTTAGCAAAGGAGGTTGTTTTAGTTTGAAGTGATAAAGACATACTTGAAAACTTGTCCTCCTTGCTGAGTAACTTTGAGGCTTGTTTTCCTTTAGCAAAAAAGATTTAAAATGTCTTAGAAACTTTGCCTCCTGTTCTGTCTTCTAGACCAAGGCTGGGCATAATTAAATGCCTAATTACATTTGTCACTTTAATATGTACTTAAAAACAGGGCTGTAGGTGGAGAGCGGTTTTATATCCAACACTGCACTCCCCCTCAGAAAGAAACAGCTAATTTTCTTTTAAAATGTATCAGTGCAGGTGTGGAGAGCCCGGCAGGTCTCTGAGCAGGACGACTCCTTGTCTTACTGAGGTTTTACTCTGCTCCTTGGCTTCTTGAAACCAAGAGTTACCTCTGTAAAACTCCCCACTGCATCTGTTATTTATATGTATAATTTTAACATCCAGACCTGCAAAGGCAAGGCTGTTGACAGTTTGCACACATAAAGCTGGTCTGACGTATTTGTGAGCAATGTACAAACCCACAGTATTTCCCATCCAGTGGGTTGCCGCTTCAGCATTTATTTCTGTCTGTACCACTCTGCGCATTTCAGATTTAAATTTACTTAAACAAAAATTACCATTTCAAATGGAAAATCTTGACTTCTCCCTGCCAGAACAAAGTATCTGCTGGTTATTTTTACCAGTGCAAGCCTATTTCATGATTTTTAAGCTCCGATGTTTGAGTGGTTTGAAAGCAACACCTCCTGGCAAGCCGTGGTATTGCTTGTGCAAGCAGAGGCCTTCCTCTTGGATTGATACTCCAGACAGCGCAGTCATTTGCAGCGATAGTCCCTCGCTCCTTAGCATGCAAATCTCAGTGTGATCGATGTGGCTGTTATGATTCCCACTGGGGGAGAAATAAATGTGGGAAGGGTGTTCCCGAAGTGTTTAAAATGACAGCAAACATAAGCACGTAGTGCTGTTGTACAGGTATTGCTGCCTTTGTTTTTTATACTATGTGTGCTTGTTTACAGTGAACAATATAACCAAAAGCAATGCAGGACTTTATAAAAAAAATTGTGAAGCCAGCAAACAAAGGATGCTGGCTACCATCCCCGTAAATGGTAACGTGGACATTAGTGTTCATCTTTGCCCTCTTAACTGATTCCCTTTGTATCCCAGCGTAAAACTGACTGGCAGAAAACAGGATTCAGAACAGTTTCAGAAACCTTCAGGAATGTTCACAGTATCCCATTCCCTTGGTGCTAATGCAATGTGGCTGTTCTTAGGAGCAAATGAATATACTACAAAAGACAGGGAAGCACCACAGAAAACTGCTAAAGAGCAAGGTTACAGTCCCCTTACAGCATTTACGTGTGGTTTGAGGTACTGTTGTGCGGCACCACTGTGAAACCATCCAGCATGCTGGAATAACTTGAGGGATCAGACACGAAGAATGCTAGGTAATTTATACAAAAGACTGAGATAGGATGCAAATGTTCATATAATTATGATGAATAAAAGCAACACAAGTCATTGCAGAAGGCCATTTCTTGGAGGAGACTAAGATTGTCAATAATGATGACAAGATACATATAATGCATAAAAGTTTCAGCTGTCTATTCCAGATCACTGGTTGTTGATGTACCATTAAGGAAACTTTTCTGTCGAGCAGTAAAGCATCTGTCAAAAGTTTGGCATCTTAATATCCAGTTCAGCCACGTAGCCTGCATCCTTGTATTTTGAGAACTGGCTGAAAAATTATCTGTTGGAGCTGGTATCCCTCAGTCTTCGAAAACATGGGAAACCTTCAGATGACAAGGAAAGCATTTCGCGGTCTGCCTGCTCTAACCGCACCCCCGACAGACCTGGTGCACTTCTACCCATGGCAGCCCAGCGGGTCACCGAACCTTGGCTCTGCCTGGCGGGGCCGGCCCGTTCTCCCGGAGCGCCGGCGCTCGGCAGCCCGCCCGGGGCTCTCCACACGCACCCGACTGAGCCCAGGGGGCCTCAGGCGGGGAGCGCCTCGGGCTGGCGCTCAGGGCTGGCACCGCAGGCCGTCAGCAGCCGCCTCACAACCGCCGCCCAATCGCCTCACGGCCACATCACAACCGCCGCCCAACCGCCTCACGGCCGCCGCCCAACCGCCGCCCGTGCGCCGCTGCGCCTGCGCGCCCGCTGGCCGCGCCGGGGCGGGGCGCGGCGCCGGAAGTGACGCGCAGAGGCGGGGCCGACGCTGAGCGGGGCGGTGCTGCCGGCGCCGGACGCGGTGCCCAGGTAACGCGGCGGGGCCGGCCGGGGCCCTCTCCCGGGCCCCTCCTGTCTTTCAGCGGCTGAGGCAGCGGGAGGGTGGGCGCGTGCAGGGCCGCCGTGCCGGGGGTTGCCCCGGAGGTGAACGGCTCCGCCGGCCCCTTAGCCTCCCTTTGGCCGCTGTGGGAGCGCTGGGCCCCGCGGAACGGCCGGCGGTTGTGGGTGCTCCCGGGTGGGCCCGGGCGCCAGGGGCACGGGGCGCGCCCCGGTGCTCCCCGGTGCCACTTCTGCTTTGCGGGGCCGAGTCGGGGGTTGTCCCCCCTGTTCGGAGCGCGTCCCTTCCGCGCTCGCGTATTTAAAACAACAAAAAGGAGGTTTTCCTATTAAAAAAAAAAAAGTTAGAATTGCAGCCGCCGCACTGAGCCCTCTGAAGAAGCGAGGTCTTGGTAATGCCTATTTTGAGGCAGATGAACAATCTCAGGGTATTATCTCCTCCTCTTCCCGGGAGGGAGGAAGCGTTTAAGTAAATCTCCAGACGGAATCCGAAGCAGATCGTTACTGGGTTAAGGCTCTGGCGTCTGTCGTAATCCTGTCCGTGCAAAACGTCCCAGAGGCTGTTAATAAAAAAAGAAAAAAAACTGCGCAAGCTTTATGGTTTTGTGCTCTGTTCCGTTTAAAAAAAAAAAAAAAAAAGGAAAAGGTGGTGTGGTAATTCCAATGCTGCTTTCATCTGGCAGAAGTTTGGAAGACTGAAGGGGATGGCTTTAGTGGGGACTTTGCTTGCACTATATCTGGTTTAGCCCAACAGAGTGAAAGAAGATGATAACTGGTCAGAAGTGAAGCACTTAAAACTGAGGGAAGACAGCATCTTACTTTCTTGTAGGGATAGGCAGCTCCCAGGGCAGAATCTAGTACTGCTCGGTAATTTGTGCTGAATGGGTGAGATAGGTATAAGTAATGCTTGCAGACATAATACAATGAAAATAAAACCTTTAGAGAAAACGGATAGGAACTTGTCGGCTTCCTTTCTCATTGGACCTTTGTGGCAGTTTTGTTGCTAGAAACTACTAAGACCTTGTTGTGGCTTAATTTGTAGTTGTTCTTCTTTGATCCTGTAGTTTTACTAGTTCAGAGAGAGACTGGTCTTGACGTGCTGATCTCATTCTCAAAGCAGAGTGAAAAAATAAGGATAAATACTTTATGCATCCATGCTGAGATGAATTTGAGTCCTGATCTGATTGCTCCAAGGAGGCATTTGAGATGTGAAAGTGTACATTTTTGTAGAAACTGTATCTATCAGTAAGCATGGAATTTCAAGAGAGCAGGTTTAAGATTATGTTACTGCTGAAAAGGGTGGCCCTGTGGGTTCTTTTCCAGCCCTCTGATTGTCTGTTTTCATTGCCTCTCGTGCAATGTGGTTTGTATAAGGTATAAGCGGTTGTGTGGTCGGCTGGATTCATCTGCCAAACCGACCAGCAGTTAGCACCATATAGAAAGTGAACTTATGGACCTGACTGTGTGTCTGTGCTAATGATATGTATGTAAGAGGGAGAGGCAGGTCTGCCCATTAGGCAGTATTATGGATCACATTCAGTTTAGCTGCTTGTGAATTCCCCGAGGCTGTGCTTCCCTGGACAGGTGAGCTGCCCTAGTGTTTGAGGTTTGGTTTTTTGGTGTGTTTTTTGTTGGTTTGGTGTTTTTTTTTTTAAGATGAAAGCTGTGCAATACTGTCTGTCTCCTTATTTCATGATGTGACTAATACTGTCAGCCCTGCCCCTCGCTCCCCCTTTCCCTTTTCTGAGTAGAAATATTTTTATTTTGTTTCCTAAAAAAAGTTCACTGTTGGGTGATGACCAGTCTGGTACATGTGAAGAGTTAGAAATGTAGAAATGGAGAATTTTTAGAAATTTACCTGTGGTGATTATCACCAATATCTCCACTGGAATCGTTGCTGAAACATGTTCAATTTTAGAGAACAAAAGCAGTTTCTGCTAAATGTAAAGATGGGAGTGCTAACAATACATGAAGAAATCATATTTAAACACAGAGAACAGGTGGATAAAGAATTGAAACAGATGAAACAAGAAATTTCTCTCAGTTGCTGAGTTTTGGTCTGAACTGTATTTTAACATCTGTTTTTGACATCAGAAAGATCTCTGTCCAAAAAGATGATAAAAGATGAGACTATTAGCAAAATTTTTCATCAGTGGAATCCAAATAATTTTCTGGGGATGTAAACAGTCTGGTTAGCTTCACTAAGGCTAAGACCAATTGACCTGAAAAAAAAAGGTGTCTTTTGTTTATTGTACTATTTTAAAGGCTACGTTAGTACAGCAGCTCATAGATTTTATTAAGATATTTAGTGGAGAATAAATACTTCTTGTAATGTCCAAGAGTTTTATATAAGCCTTTGTGACATAATTTAATGTCTTCATTGTAATGTTAAAATACTGCTTCTTGAAAAAGTGCTGAATTTCCAGAACTTGTTGTGGTTCAGTTTTACATTATTTTTGCACTGTGGCTCCTGCCCCTGCCTTGAACCTGTTCTGTCACATACACATCATACTGTTTAGATTTCCTTTCACAGAAATGCTTTAAGTCCCTTATTAAAATTATTAAAGCTGAATCTAACTGCTGTCCTTGTAGAATTTATCTTTACAACTTCTCATAAAGAAGATAAATTGCCCTTTATTCTTCTTTGTTCGGAAAGATAGCGTAAGATTTAATAAGTTACTATATCAAATACTCTAGGTGTGTCTCAACAGTACAGTGCTTAAGTTAAATATTGACTTGCTGTATAGGACTTTGGTCTTGTGTAACCCTTGCTGAAGCTGCAGCCAGGAGAAAGGTATTATTGCTGAGATAATAACAACTTAAAATTTCCCCCTGCCAAACTCAAGCCAGTCTAGCTGTGCACAGAAGCAGCTACTGGTGGCAGAGGAGGCTCAGCAACCTTCCTGTTGTATACTCATGCTCAGTGTTGGTAGTCTCTGCTGTATGATGTGAGTAGGTAATTAAACTTGTACCTGGGGGAGGTGACAGTACTTTTCTGTCTCTCACTAGATAATGAAGTGATGAGAATTTGAGGTCTCATCATTGATGCCAAGTCTGGTGGTCCTTTCTAATCTTGCTTTTATTTATGCTTAAACATACCTTTAGCTGGAAGAAATTTTGTGTGTCAGGCCGTCTCCTTTCTGTGATGCTGCCTCCCAGTATAGAAGGCTCTTTGTGTTTTACATACAGATTCCCTTGAAAAAATAAACATTTCTTATTCTTGCAAAGGGTTGCTTTCAGATATGAACTAAGTGTAACTGGTTCAGTATTTTCAGCCTGCTCTGTGCCTTTTTCCTTGCTGTTGCGGGCTTTCTTATAAAGGGCTAAAGTCTGATTGCCAAACTTTATCAAAAATAGAATTCCTCTGGAACTGACAAGATAAATTTTGTCCCTCAGTGATGTAGCATGTATCGTTCTCGAATGCTTTGCTGTGGGGAGCTCAGCATGCAACACAGCCGTACATGAAAGAAAACTAATTTTTCTCTACCTAAGAGGCTTTGTAGGAGGGAGGCATCTTAGGTTTTTTTATTTGCCAGTGGGGAATAGGAGTTTCAAAGTAACGAGGAGGTTGTGAGCAACAAAAAGAGCCAGTCATCTATGATGCTTTAGGTGAAGGAATTTCTGCATCTTTTAATAATAAGGCATTTTGAGCTGTTTATATGTGAGTGGAGGAATAAGTTATTTTGGATCCTTGGTAAGCCTGGTTTCCTGTCAGAATCTAGTTCTGGGAAGATTTTTCTCCTGTATTACTGGAAGAAAGTTGGGTTATGTCATGTGTCAGCATTGTTTGCTATAAACTGAGGCTTTAATGGAAGAAACATTTTGTTTTCAATGTAGGATTGGGTTGATAGATCCTGCCCTTTTACTTACTTTAAACCTCTTCCCTAAATGTGATGGGCATGAATTGCTCCTTGTTCACTCTCTGGATATTCTGGAACATGTGTTTATAGAGTGTCTGTGAAGAGCCCATGGAGTAAAAGGGGATTCAGGCTTTTACCATTCCCATCAATTTTTTCCACTTTGTGAATTTAATGTTCTGATATGATTCCTTTTCAGGTGTATTTCAAAGATGCATGAATGTTTGGTGTGACAGGTCAAGATTCAGGCTGAACTCCAGATGGTGGTCAGAGGATTACTTTGAGAGCTAATTATGAGTGTTCTTTGTATAAGTCTGAATAGTTACATGACAAAAATGTTTCTTTAATGATTCATTGGGCAATTTAGTGGGGAAAAAAACACCCAAATTTTTAACTTCCTGATGAAGCGTGTTTTTTTCCCTTAGCCCACCTGGCTCGTATTGAACTGTACCCCAGCACTTGCAGGCTGTTTTAATGGATGTTAGTTTGCTGACTCTGAAAATGAGATCTATGATATCTTTCAAGTCCGGATATCTTATTCTCTCTGCATGTGTGGCCTACATTTCTCCTTGCATCCATCTACTGAGTGAGTGTACTGCTATGGTACGAGCTGCAAACAAAGACCGCTGCCTGTGGTTTATCCAGGCGTAGACTCCGTTGAATTAGTGAATACTATTTTTGGAGTTCCCTGGGGGAGAGGGTGGTCAGCCTTTCTAACCTCGAAGCCGAGCAGAGGGGAGTGTAGCAATGCCAGCTTTAGTGTCACTGTGCTCCGTCAGCTGTCGGTGGTGCTTCTGTCAGAGAGGATCCTGTCTTCTGCAAAGGGGTGTTAGCAGTGTCATCCAGCAGCAAGTTGGTGAGAAAACATTCATTTTACTCTGTTGGTTTGTTATTGCCAGGAAACACCTTGCTGCATTTCAGAGACTCCTGAGTTATGACTGCTCCTGTCTTAGCCTAACAGATTTGCCCTCTTGACTCGTGGATAAAGGTCAATGCCCCTGACACCCGCAGCTCCCGATCACTGTGCCAGCCTGTCTTGTCAGGTTGCATTGTCACTGTCTTATTTAGTGTCTGGTGCTGTGGCCGCTACAGTTTTGGCCTTTGCTCTGTGGCAGGACAGCTTAGTGCTAAAGGGGATGAAGTTTCCTCTCAGTTACGTCCCTCCCTGTTTCTGGACTATTTGTGTATCCCTTGAAGAGCAGTTTCCCACTGGTGGTGTGTGTCCAGTGCTTCTGCTGGCTTCAGAGCAGCCAAGGACCTGAATGTTGCTGGAGGTGGAGAAAACATAGTACTGGGGTCTCATGCTGGTTGTGCCATGGACCTCAGCAGGCAGCAGATAGATTTCTGAGTTTTCCTTAATATCATTTGTTTTCTACCTGTTTTCCTGATAGCAACCTGAATGCTACAGTTTGCGGTGTTGCTCGGTGGCATTAGGACACCCCTTTGGGAATGTTTAAAAGTTGCTTTAGTCGCAGGGTTGCTGAGAGGACTTCCCTCTCTTCGTACCTCCCTCAGTGAAGGTTAGTATATCATATAGGTGACAGAGTACTTGGACCTTCCTGTTTTAGATACAAATAGAGCACTCTTTTAATGGGTTGTTTACATTCCTCAAGGTGCAGTGTCCTGTAGTTTCGATGTACATGCCTGTCTGTAAGGGGAAGAAATACTGGTGCTGGTTCACTGATCTGATGTGCTCCTGTGATTGGAGACTCTCCCTGCAGTCTGGTGGGCAGAAGATTGTGCAAAGGTGCTGGCTGTAAGCTACAAGTAGTATTTTTGTGTTCAGTCATCCATTGCCTGTTTCTGGGGACAAGAGCTCTCTGAGGAGAGATAATCTGAACTGTTGATGTGTGCTGTTTAGTGCAGTCAAGTTCAGGAGCAACGTAACCTGACTAGGTAGGCAGTCAACTGTGGAGGTATCTGTATTGAAGCCTCCTAGCACTTGGAGTCATGGAGAGTGTTTGCAGAATCATTTTTTCCCCAGTGTCTAGGGCTAGAAAGTACAAGTTGCAACAGAAAGAGTCATCGTGATGTCCCTAAGAGATGAAAGGATTTGTTGGGTTTTCCTTTGTCAGGGAACAGTTGACCTTGGGACCAGTGCCTTGAGACTGCTGGTGAGCTGGCTGCTTTCCTATGGTTCTGAACACGCTGAAGCAGCAAAGATCATTCCCTAGACTCTGAGTGTGATATTTGGTCAGTGTCCTCGTCAGAAACCGGATTACCTTGAAGTCAATCTCTTTGACTTAATTTCCAAGCGGAACTGTCAGTTCTCTTCCAAAAAATTCTAAATCTAAGCCTAGGTTTCCTGATTCATGAAGTGGGAGGTTATTGTATGTCTAACCCCAAACTGGCTGCTGCTCAGGGTTCTGCAGCATGTGATGCCTGGTGTGGCATCGGATGATGGATGGGTGGTTTGTTGATTCCCTCCTGGCCAACTTGAACTTTCTGCCTATTTTGTGGGTCACTCATATGGTTGCAGGGCCCAAAGAAAACCCTGAGTTCAGATTTGTGTCGCATTGCATGGGCTGGGTACTGGGTAGTTCTTGACACTTAAAACAGCCCACTCTTCTCCAGTACACGGCTGTCATCAGTACCAGGAAAGATGATAGTAAAGAACCTGCTCAGCAAAATGGCCAGTTTCCCCTTTTTGTGCTCAGTGAGTTCAGTGGTTTTTTTGGAGGTTGCAGTACTTCGTACTAATTAATTTCTCTTATTTTCTGGTAGGTCATGCTTTTTCCAGGTCGCTCCCTAAGATTTCATTTCAATCTTTTTTCTGAAACCATGCATCTCCGAGGCAGAGGTGCTATACCACACTTGTGTGTTGAGAGAAGACTTTTATTTAATAATTAGAATTATGCAAAAGTTAAAGTTATTAAATCTTCCAGGTGTCTTTTGAAGCTACTACTGAGAGAGCAAAGGCTATTGCCAGAGTCGCTTGAAGGTGCATTAGACTCTTAGGAGCTTGTTTATGCTTTGTGTGATGAGACATATTCCTTGTCCTCCTTTCCCCCTGGGCTGGCTCAGATTATGCTGGTAGTATTTAGTGAAGAACACTTCCAAGTCTGATGTCACTCTACAGCAAAAACCTGGAGGTTTGTTGAGATACACACCAAGCACTGGGACTTTGCAGAGTCATCCAGGAATGAAACTGCATTTTGTGGAGCAAAATGTACTGAGATTGCCATTTGCATGGAGGACTCCGACACTTGTTTTTAGATAGCTGTGAAAGAATAGCTCCAAGCAGAGCTCTGCAAACACGTTGTACATGTGCGAAGTTGCCTGAAGTTACAGGAGAGCTGCTTTTAAGTGGCTGGTTTTCTTTAATCTGTATTGTTTGTATGACACTCCTCCTCCTCTCTTTGTAGTTCTTCCAAACTCCAGCAGGAAGTTGAGAAGAACTGTGAGTTTGGGATATATCCAGAACCTCTATACCTGTGAGCCTGTGGAGAGGTGTGGGACTTGCCCTGCAGATATGGCCAAATGGGAAAAAAAAATCTTGGGGAGACTATTCATCTGGAGCAATAAAGTGTGAAAGTGAAAATAGGTAGTACGTACTGAGCTGTAGTTATTGGGAAGTAGGTGTCTTTTCCTAGACTTCCTGGCTAGTGGGAACCTTGAGAGTGTGACCTGAGTAGTCTGAAAGAGATGGAGGGTTTCACTGCCTTGAGTAGCGTTGTGACTTTTTCACGGACACCCAAAAGGACAGAATATTGATAACAGAACTGCGGGATATGCTGTGTTGAAATTTTATCTGCCTAAGTAGCTGCTAGTCCAATTCCATTAATGTTTGCATATTTAATAAACTTTTAATGCTGGATTTTAATGAGTTGGCAGTTATCTCTGAACATCCAGCAGCAGCAGTCACAGAGTGTAGGTGGCTCTCAAATGCAGATTTCTCTCACTTAGGAGGCATGTGGCCTTTCCTTGGGCAGTCAGCATTTGCCAGGCTGTAGCATGCTTTGATTCAGTTTGTACTGATGTACATCAATAATGAACTGTTAATTTGGATGGAGCCCTAGGGTTAAGTTTTTCAGGGGAGAAATCTTTAAAAAGCTGGATATAAGAGGACACAACCTTGGTTAATCTCATAAAACACTATTTATCTACTTGGGATGATTCTTGCTACTGATCTAATTATTTTGGCTGCAAAATGGGCCTCCTAGGGAATTTATTTCTAATGTGGCATTTGCTCATTTACAATCCCAGTGCTTTTGCTTTCCCTTTTCAGCCTTAGTTTCCAAACATATATCAAATTTCTCACAATCCCAAGCAGACTAAGAAGTGCCCTGGTTGTGCTGCACAGTCGGAACCCAGTGTCTCTAATGAAGTTAAGGAAGCTAATCTATTATCGAGGGTAACCTTGCTAAAATTCAGCAGAAAAGTTCAGTATTCGTGCTCTTGAGATAAACCTAAGTGAGTGAATATCTGTTGGTATGTAAAATGTAGCATGCAAGGTGAAAAGGGACTTTTGATAACACGGTGTAATTCTCACTTCTGGCACCAGTATGACTAAATAATTCACTTCCCCACTCCCAATCTTTAGGATAAAGTCTCAGTATGCTACTGTAATATAGATGCTCGATGTATAAGCTGTGAGGGTTGCAGGGGTAAAGAGTGGAGCCCTTACTGCTGCCTTTGAGATAAGACATAGGAACAGTGACTGGACCCATCAGATAGGTTTCAGGTGACCTTTCAGTGTGCCTCGTTAAAAGTCGGAAAAATGTTTATGTAACATACTATCTTTATCTGAGAACGCTGTATTTTAAATTGAAGTTCTTTTCGTATCTCCAGAATACCAGTTTCTGAGGGGAAGAGCAAAGAGAGTAAACGACAAAAACTGATGGACCACTACATCTTCCAAAATGAGCCTCTTCACACTTTTCCACTGGAAACTAGCATGTCTTGAAGGTGAGTAGGTTTTGTATGTGACAGATGAGCTGCCCCATGTCCTGGGCCTTGACCATCAGTCTTCCCAAAGATAGATCTGTCCTCATTTCAGCTTAATGTGCAACTGCTTTTCTGGGCTGGCACAGCCCATAGAAGCATGCTTGTGAAAATGTGTATTTTATAATTGGGAGAAATATGTAGGAATTAAGTGGTATTTTCCACCATATCAATTAATTATCATTAATTTGGAAGCTCTTGAAAAAGAAAGAGTGCTTGGGGAAAGAGGTGAGCCATTGGGAACATGGATATTTTTTGGTGAGTGGAAGAAATGAAGGTGTTTTATTTTGAGGATGAGAGTTAAGTTTGTAAGACAAACCTGTGTTTAGTTTGTGAACGTATTAAATTAGGGCATTTTCAAGTTCTGTTCCAGTCATACCTCAGATGGTATCACCAGTGTTCAGAGTAGCTGAGAAGAAGAGTGCTTGCTGTCGAAGATGGTAAATTAATTTCCCCAAAGTAAAGAACATAATGCTTGAATAAAATTAAATCAAAATTATATTTTGTAGAGTTTGTGTTATCTTTTATGTTATTTTTGTACTCAAGCCCCTTAGGGCTGTAGGCAGTGACTGTACAGTATTGCTTTTAAATCCTTTAATAACAGAAATCAAAATGGGAAATGTCATGTAAGTTCTGGACTCAACATTGAAATAAAACCAGGATTTCTGAGACCAACAGTTAAGGTTTAAAATATCTTGGTTTAGACTTTACTGTCACTTTAATAAATAACATGTGAAAGAAAGCCACGAGCCTATGTAAGCCAAAGTTTGCCTGCTCAGCAACATTAATTCTGATTTTTAATTAGGCTAATAAATTTGCTTTTCTGTTGGTTACTTTATGGATAATTAATTTTTTTTTTTTTTTTGGTATGAGCAACCTAGCATCTACAAACTCGAAGTTAATAGTGGAGTGTACGTGGTGAAAAATAGGGCTAGGTGGTTGTTAACTGTCATTTTGTCTGCACAGAAATTGCTCTAAAATGTTCAGCATTGGAGTCAGAGGCCCCTTGTGTGTAAATGCTTTTTGGTGTGAGGAAAAAGGCCTGGTAGAAATTCAGCCTGTGCTGAGCTTGGTTTTCCTGTGTTTTTGCAAACTGGAAACTGTGTCTCATTATCCATGTGAGTTTCTTAAATACTTGTATATGTGGTAGTGCTGATGAGCCTCCCAGGAGTGTATTACTTGACACAGGCACAAGAGGCTGCAGTGTCAGGGAACCTTACTACTTCAGGAGAAAAAGACTTTTAGCTAGAGAGAGAATACTGTTCACATTCCTTTGTGCTATTTGGTTTCTGATATAATCTGCACAATTCTGCATAAAAGGATGGAAACCTGAAACCCCCAAACTAAAATGTGTTACCAAGTTCTGAAAGGTTTCCTTGTTTGCAAGCGTCCTCCTCAGGCTCAATAAGAGCTGTGGAATGTTTTGCAAACATGCATGAGCAACTTCATTTCTATACATTAGAGCCATGGGACTTTGTATGGAAATTAGCCCTGGAAGAAAGTGATTTGCAATACTGGCTCCATATTCCGGAATCACAGCTTTGTTTCTGATTTGTTTTTCATTAATTGTAACTGTTACCCTGGATGTTCCTTATACCTATGTGTGGGGAAGAGTAATACTGAAGTGCTCAGAAGTACAAACTGAGGTCAGCCGAATATTTTTTTTTTGGTGAGCTCTGACAACTGGATTTTGAGTTTCTGTTGCTTTATGTAATTAGACACTACATAACTTCCAGGAGAAATCCTGGAAGACTTTAAATAGGAAGTTGCTACTGATGTTTCACACTTTCTACCTAATAATGTGGAAGCTAATATAATACTACAGAAAAGTAGGATGTGTTCCAAGACACATAAGTCGAGTGTTTTCCATGTATATGGAAAAATCAGCATTTTTTTTCGACACTGTGTTTGTAGCCTAAACGTTCAAAACATGCTCTTAGATCTTGGAGTGCCACAGTTTCTTCTACATCATGCTTTCCTTGTACATGAAGAGGCTGTGAATGGTTATGTATTTGTATAATGATCTTCAGTTGTTCTTTCGGGGAAGGATATTTTAAGTGCAGTCTATGCATTCTGCACAATTAACTATCTGTATATTAATCTCCAATATTAAAAAGTTCTTGTGATGTTTGAGTGATCGTATAAGTCCGTAGTTAAACCACGTGCTGTTCATGTGTGGATGAAGAATGTTGTTTTGAAGGTAAAGATGTTATCTGTGAACCCTTTTGCCAAAAAAATCTGGGAAACTAGGGAATCTTACTTCAAAATATTTATTCTGGTGTAGTCTGTGTTTTTCTGTTCATGTGGATGAACAGAAATACCTCGTCTTGCTCTTGCGCCGACCTTTTTCTTTTGCTTTCACACTTTGTGAAAAGTACAACTGCAATCTGTGGAGAAAGGTTGTGCAGCAGGGTAAAGGAAGAGGGAGAGTGAAAAGAGGGTATTTTGCTGCTATAAAGCTCCTTTGTTCTCTGAGGTCAGGAAGAGCTGAGCGCCCCGTAGTTTCATAAGCTTTTCTGTTACCTGCTCACATACTGGTCAGTAAGCATAAATGGGTGGATCCTCCTCTGTATGAGTCATAAAGTAAATATCAGGCAGTGCTGGTATTCCTGATACTGGCTGCTCTGAGTACTTGCTCCAGTTTCTTGCTTATTGTTGACTTGCTAATTTCTCAGCTGCTATCACAACCCTAGCAGATTTTGTCAGCACAGGGTCTTCTCACAGTGTGCAGTCGTAGAGAGACACCTCCATTGGACCTAGTAGCTGTTCCAGCCTAGTTAGAGGATGTATTTTCAACGGTAGCGGGAAAATATTTGGAGATGTTTCCAGTAAAACAGTTGGTACTGATTCCTGGCTCAAAGCCTCCTCTTGATCAGAGGCAGCATCGTGGTTTGCCAGATGGCCTGCAAGCTGGATCTGGTGCCTGCTCTGACTGCATCCCTCCTGCAGGCCAGGGCACCAGGGGAAGTGCATCTCTGGCCTCCCATGGGAGCACCAGAGCACGCTGTGTTCAGAGCTGTTACTAGAGCAGGAGGTTTCAGCAGTTCATTCGTGCTTGACTGCCTTTAGGGACAGCTGGCGGCTGCAGATAGGCTTTGGGACTGGAGGTCTGTGAGCAGCTTCTCCGGCACCTGCTGCAGCCAAAGGGTGGCTGAGTAATGATGATATATATATGTTCTTCTCCTTGAAGAGGAGATTTGCAGCTTACGTGGGGCAGCAGGGCACTGCAAGTGTTTGTGCTCATTGGGAAGCCCTGCTAGGAAGAGAATAGGGCATGTTTATCCACTGGCACACGCAGGTACCACAACACTGGCTTCCAGTGTGCACACATTCAGATACTGGACAACTGCTGGGTTTTGCCAAGGCTGTGGATTTGTGTCCATTTTTCATGTGGATTAGGCTGTAGCAGACTTCTATCCAAAGTGTAAAACCTTGAATAGGGGCCCCTGTTAGCTTCTCTCTCTTGCCTGTCTGCCCCTGCTATGTCATCACTTGGGGCCTTAGGGGATTTGAAAGTGCCTCTGTGTTTCTGGGTTAAATTTTTGTCTCATTGGGAGAAAAATTTGCTACCAATTTACCCCGAATTTTTACTAAATATGGACAGTTTGAACCTTGGGCAAAGACTCACAAACTGGATGATGCCACCCAGCCAGAATCAGTTGCCATCCTTACTTTCTTTGGGAGAGGGAATGTTTCTGGTGCTGGATGGCTGAGACCACTTTGGGGGAGTTGTCCAGACCATTAGAGACTAGAGCTGTGGAAGAGAACTGGGTAAACTTCTACGTACTCCTTTGCTGTTACTGTCTTCAGGGCATTGCTTATATCCATCTGCCAAGGGAAGCTCTTCCAGCCATCTCTAGAGGTGCTTACAGAAGTCCAGATAATCATGGGGTTCTATCTTTTTTTTTTTTTTCTTTTTTTTTTTTTCTGGAGATCTTGAGGGTTTCATGTTGTAAACTGAAAGCACAATAGATGCAACTCAGTTGTGGTACAACTAGTGTAATCAGCCTGAGATGCTCCAGGTTTCCTAGAGGAAGATCCATCAGATTCATCCCCCCATTGAATTTATAGCTGTTGTCAATGTTACAGCGATGGGTTTGGCAGCTTGGTTGCCAGATACATGTAGGCTTTTTTAGATGTTTCATTTGCTGTGTTGGGAACCATTTGTTTTGCTTCAACTGGATGTGAAATATTACCACTGTGGACTGATGGGATTCACTTAAAGGCAAAGCAGGCTGTACAGTCAGTATCAGCCTGAGGCTTGCTGGTCTTAGAGTTGTTTTACGCAGCCACTGCACTGGAACTAACTTTCCATGAACAAAACTTCAGGAGTTTCTGATCTGGGACCTTACTGTGCCAGGAGGAGTCTGCAGCCCAGATGAGTTAGAGAATAAGTGTCCAGGCTGAAAGCCACTGCGCACTTCTCTTTTATTAAGACCTGTTACTAAGACCATCATTTTTGCAAAGCACAGCATGTTAAGCTGTCATTTAGTTAAGGGAATAAACTGTAAAAACCTTCAATCACATTGGAGGGGAAAAGGAGGTAACACTTCAGATTCCTGTGGTGTTTTTTCCAACTTTTTGAGCAAAACAGTTCTATTTTTATAGTATATTTTTCCTACATTTAAATATTGTGTAATGTATTTTTAAATTTTTTTAATTAAATTATGATCATGTGTAACGATTAGATAATGATTAGATACTGATTAGTATGAAAGAGGTGCAGCATTGAATTAATTGTAAATTTGCCTGGTAGCATCACTTGTCTGTATGTTGCCTTATCAAATCAGATACTGTTTCTCAAGCACGTTGCACCTGCTATCTTGAAAGAAACTCAATTACATTTCTATTACAGTAACATTTGCTCAGTGCTCCAAGTAAAGGAGAAGTTTAGTGTTACCGGTGAGGTGCACAGTAAACTTTTGCTTCGTTCATTTACCACTTGACTTGCTCTTCATTCTCTGATGCATCAGTATTGCATTATCTGATATTTTGAAATAGCTGTCTTTGGAAAGGTGCTCAACTCTTGTGTTCTGTTATCTGTTACCACAATTTATTTTTCCTTGAAATCTAAACGCTGTCTTTGAGTCGATGCATCTTTTTAATCTCAAGCAAAGTGGAGCTCTAGTTTTATCTTTTCTGTTTACACAACCTTGATAAAACCAGCCAGGTTATGCTGGAGTCAATTTGATGATAATAAATTCCTTCTGTTCTTCCTTAAGCCAAGTGAAAATGAAATAAGCTAAATTTACTGGCTGTTCTTCATGCCTTTTTGTCCAGTGCAGAAGAAAATTAAGCTATTTTGACCTTTCTCTGACATGTGTAGTCAGTGAAGATGAGGGCAGAGAAAGGCTTTGTAAAAGTAAATGAAGTCGATATTGGTCTTTCTAAAATTGTTATTAATGCACTCCAGTATGTGCCAATTAAAGTCACGGCCTGTGAAGGCAAGTGCAGGCAATCTCCGCTGCTATTTCATCTGCGAACACGTTACATGGTTTCAGGTCTGTGTTCTGATCTTTGAAGCGCTCTGTCACAGAGTTTTGGAGGTGGTGGCTCTGAGCAGGTGCTGGACACCTTATGGTGAGCTCTGTACTGCCCTTCACCTAAAACGTGCTTGCACTGCCAGAAGGGCAGCTCTGCTGAGTCTGAACAGGGCTGGCTGGAATCAGGAGCACCGGGGGCTTGGGCATACCTCTGCCAGCGATATACATACATGGATCAAAAAAAGGCTTGCAACGAACTGGAGGGTTTCCAACTTTAAAACTGTGTATATGTTATGTCCCTTTTTGTAAGAGGATCATAATTCTTTGTGAAAGTGGAGAGAAATGATGTTTCCTGTAAACACTACTAGGCACAGTACTGCTGAGATTAAAAAAAAAAACAACCCAACCAAATAAAATAAAGCCAAAAAACCCCACCCAAAACCTAAACCCACTTGCTGATCCAGTGGCTGTACCAGTGTATTTTACTGCGGCAAGTGCACCAGTGTGTTTTGCTAATGGCCAGGGAGGCTGAGGAGAGGTTCAGTTGCCAGTCTTTCTCTGCGTTGGAGTTGTGCTGACCTGGTCTGTACTGCAGTAAGGGCTGCGAGTTCATTCTCCCAAAGGGGTCTTGTAGAGGAGATGGTGAGTAAGACAACTCACAGTGCTGGGCACTGTTTACTTAGTTCATGACAGGGGTCTGCATGCAAACTGAAGCCAGCTGCTGGCAGATAGCTAAAAGTGTTCTGGTCCTGTGCTGATGGTGGGGGAGTCTGGAGACACACGGACGGCATCAAATGGATTGTGCATTTGCATTGTCCAACGTAGCTGTAACTTGGGAAGTAAAAACTGAGTGTGCATAGTTTACCACCCAAAACCACCACACACTCTGCGTGCTGCTGCTTCGTATTTTTCTGTTGTATTTGAAGAACTGAGCTGTGTGCTTTTAAATTGGTTGTGTTTTCTCTTGAGTTGGCAGTTATTAAGGGGAAAGCTTCATGTTTGCTTGACAGAATGTTGCAGCAGTAGCAGAGGATGTTGTATTCTCAGTCTGTGTAATTTCAGGTCTAACAGAACTCCTGCTTACACTTTGGTACGTTCCTGCTTCTCCACTGTATATTTTCTAGGCAGCTGTGCTTGCACTAGCTGACTTATCTAAGAAGTGATTATACTGGTATCTCTATTTGCTCTGCCCTGTACTGATATCAGCCTTCAGCCCACGCGCTCAGTTTCCAGTGTCAGGATGGGCAAAGTGGAGACAGCAAAATGAGCTGGTGCTTAATTCCTTGCCTATGGATGTGGGAGTATTGTACACTGACAACCTCAACGGCATAACTTCGTGGTGGATTGTGGTGGGCTGTTTACACGTAGGTTCCGGGAAATTGAAACCAGCCCTGATTTTGCCTGATGGACGAGTTTCAAAACTTAGGTAATGTGACTTAAAGGACAGGCTTTTCTGGATGCACTTTTCTTCTAGAAATTAATCGTACATTTATCTAGCATGCCATCTCTTGCAGTTAAAATGATTGGCAGTTTATAGGAAATGCCATCTGAAAAATGCAAGGGATTAGCTTTCTCACAGTACATAAAAAAAAGCTTTGTTGTTTCTGCACCAGAAATGGCAAGGCTCTGTAATGGAGCTTGGAGGTATGCTACTGCAGGTTTTCATTTTGGTTTACCCCAGAAAGAGCTCATATCTTCAGAGGTACACATGCTGTAGTTTGAAAACTACTGCTCTGGACAAAATGGATGGAAACCCCCAACTTTTAATTACCTTGCTCTGAAAAATGGGGTTGTACAGAAACACTTTGCATCCCTTAAAAAATTAATGTTGGTGCAATGGTATTGATACTGGACATTGGATAATAAAAAGTTAAGGTTGGAGTTAGAGAATATACCCTGCCTGCTTAGAAATTTCTCTGCTTTGTTTTTAGGTGGCTGGATGTGCTAGCCTAGATTAAAACAGGCCGAGGGAGTGGCAGTGCAGCCAGCCTCTGAAAGTCAGGCCTTTCAGCTGCTTGCCTAAACTAGTGGATACAATTCTACATTTTATTAGTGTGTATTATTTACTAAGACTTCTGTTCGTATTATAAATGCTTCTGTATATTGCTTAAAAGGATGGGGAAAAACCATCTTGCCTAAGAAATAACTATGCTTTAGGGTTGGATGGAAATTTAACTTATTGGGACCTCTTGGAATGAATGCTGACTTTGCTATTTGTAGCAGTTAAGAGAATTTTCTGAGTTTTATTAACACTGAAGGATTTCTATGCAAAAAGTACATGTATATGTGTATATGTATATATGGCTATAGACATGTCCAGTGAAAATGGGCAATTTTATTAAACCATGAATTTAAGAGAGTGTTAGAATAGTTGCCTGGGGCTTCAGTATGATTTTTCAGTGCTCTGGATGGTTAATACAGAATAGACTAACTGCTAGGACAGAGAAGCCCAGAATAATTTTCCTTGTCCCAGTTAAGTCAAGATCGATTAGAGCAGTGGAAATAAGGTTTCAACAAGAGAAGGAAAAAGGGTGAGGGAAGTGTCAGCTCTCACTCTTGCTAGTGAGAGGGGAGAGTACACAAATTTACTGGAAGTTAGAATGGAAGAAGAGTGAGTATCTGTTGCTGGTGAAAATAGGCTAATGTTGCCACAGCATGTAAACAGGTTAGGAATGATTTTCACTCTTCCTGGTGCTTAAAAAAAACCCCAAAAACAAAACACCCCCCCCCCCCCCCCCAAACCCCCAAAACGAAACCCACAACTAAAAAACCCCCAAAAAAACCAAACCCTCCCCTGCCCCTGCAAACTATGAGTGTTTGCAGTAGGACATGCAGGTCAAAAGAGTATGTGATTTTCTTTGACCTGCGTGTTTTTCAGGAAGGCCGCTCCTCTGTTATGAAGCCTGATGCTTGAGCCATTTCAAGTCATTTCTCTCCAATCCAGTACCACAGAATTGTGCCACACTGGCTACACAGGAGGCCTACTATTATCCGATGGCTTTACTTCCCCTGATGCTGGGAGCAGGGAAGGCACAGCAGCTAAGAAACTCTTCAGTAAACCCTTTTCACTGTCTAGCTGATACTTTAAGTCTTTGGAGGAGTGACATCAAGTACTTATTTTAATGTACCTTTCTCCTTTTCCTAAGGTATTGTATTGTACTCCTGTCATATCTTGAGATATTTGATTGTGATACTACAGTAGAAGTAACATTTCTGGGCAGCATATTCAAGGACCAGAAGCTTGAAAGGTGGGCTTGTGTGAGAGCATTTTTAACCTTCTCATTGCACCAACCTGTGGTGATTTACTGGGAATTGCTCAGTAAGGAGGATTTCTAATCTCTTTTTGAAGTGCGAGCGTAACAAGGCAACTGGAAGGAATGAAAGGGTGCAGTGTAGAAGGCCAGGTGTTAGACAGCATTCCCGTATGCATATGTGTAGGCTCTTTGCTCAGTAGCCACAACCAGAAACCAGTATGTTTCTTGGCTGTTAGCCTTCTAGTCCAAGCTGACAACCCATAAACTACCTGTTAGAAGAAATGGGGCTCTTCGCTAAAGCGAAAGATATTCTGCTCTACTCTTCTTTGCAAGGAATTTGGCATTGTGCTTGAGGATTGATTTTCAGCAATAATTTCTGATAGTACTGTATCTTTATTCTCCTATCAGCAGTCTGGCTGATATTTGAAGCTATGAATTTGAAAATATGGATTATTATGGGTGATCAGTAGCCATACCTTCATGGCTAACTCTTGTCTTTTATCAGTGCAGGACCCACACAAAAAGGGTCAAGGAACGTGGGTGCCGTCTTCAGAAACCACCATACCTCATTCCATTGTTTGATGAGTCCCTTTGATAAGTGCGTTTTGAGTGTCATAGTTCTGAGCATCTCGTTTGCTTGTGCTGTCCTACCCTGAGCCCATCTCTGGGATTATCTGTCATGCTCTTAGCAGAACAAGAAGATGCACCAGTGTGTTAGTCTTGCTGGAGGTATTACAAGGCCGAGGGACCAGACTTCCACTGCCTGTCTTTCCTCATTCTGAACTGATGATCTGTCTGAAGTACAGGAAACTGTTCTCACACTTGGGTGAAGATACAGTCCCCTCTCTCACTCTCCCTGGTCTGCATTTTTCAACATCAGGGTTAGTTTCTGCGGTTCTCAGATTAAAATATGTATGTTCCTGTGTGGCTGAGATTTGTTATCTGTACAACATATTTGCTTTTGAACTACTCAGAGCAATGAGGCGATATCTGTAATGCCTCCTAATGAAGCATGTGAGAAGGAAGAAGTTTGATCAACCTGTTTCTTCCACAGAGGAAGATACAAGGCAAACCCAAAGGGGAGGCAGAAGTGAGCACAGTGTGTTCTTCTCTTTTCAGCAAGCTTTTCTGATGTGCTAAAGAAAATTGTCCTTCATGTAATTTGACATTATTATATTCACAAAATCCAACCTAGAAAAATTGTACCTTTATTAGGCACTAACCATCTATAGTCAAAATCTTATTTTGTTCCTTTATCTTGATTACCTCTGTTACCTTGGGCACTTGGCAGGAAAAAAAAGCTGCATCATCCTGATTGCTTCATGTTTCTAAGATGTTTTTTCAGAGAAACTCTTTCCTGAGCTTTGTTCAACCTCTAAAGTAGAGTTTGGCCTTTCTGGGAATCATGTGAGATCAAGTGATTGCCTGGAGCAAGAGCATATGTACTGAAGCTGCAATAGCAAAGACCTTGATATGAAAGGCCACCTGGTATTGGTCTCCATCCCTTCAGCCTTAAAGTTTACCAGGTTATAAATTCAGCTTGTCATCTTCCTGTATAATGGCTAGCAGTTCTTTAGCAGACAAACAGGACAGTTTCTCAAGGATTATTTCATATTTATATCCCAGCTGGAAATCTCCATCTGCAGAAACCTCAGCGTAGTCTTCACAAAAGCATACAGAATTGTCTTTCAGCCTTCTTTCTGGGTGCTTACTTTACTATTTTCTTGGTTTTCCTGGGCACAGTCAACAAATCCATGTCAGCCTGTACCTTTGACCTTCAGTTTACAATCCAGCTTATATCAATACCTGGTAGGAGTAGAAAAAAAAGTCCCACAATAGAAACTTTAATAGTATTTTTTCCAAAAACTGGTTTATAACAATCAGTTTCTGTGGAAAATTTCTTATAAAAAAACTTAACTCCTGAACAATTTCTGATTGAAGATGATGGGGGAAAATGTCTGACAGTCTGTATTGACGTGGCTGAACTTCACACAAACAGAGCATTGTTTAACCTGTATTTTCTGTTCATACTGTGTATTTTATTAACTGTGCTCAGCCAGAAATACACTTCTAGCAAGCTGGGATTTTATTTAGGGAGAGAACTTTATCAGTGTTGTAAAACAGAAAAAAAATTCTTGATAGGATCACTGTCCGTATGCAGGTCTGTGGGCCTGCAATTCACCTCTCTTGCTGTGGTCACATACCCTTATGTGGTATCTCCTCACCCTTGAATCTGTGACATAAAGGACAGAGCACCTTTTCAGTCATTTTGCTTTTAAGTAGCCTTAGTAGTTGAGTATAGCTGTTCTAAAATACTTTTTCTTTCAGCCTGTTCTCTTCAGCTGAAGCACAAATGCAGTGGTTCCTTCAAGGCTACGTAGGTTCCAGTGTAGCAGTATACGCAAGGTGCAGTCATTTTTTGTTTGGTTTGTTTTGTCTGCTGTTTGGCACCAGAGGGGACTCCCCTGTCCCCAACTGCTGCCAACGATTAAAAGATAGTTATCAGCCCCCAGTGGGAATAAATTTTTCCAGCCATTATTTACAGCTGGTTCTATCCTGGAAGGATGGAGTCACTGCTGCTATTGTCAGCTGGAGATGTAGGGAGGCTTTCTTTTGGTTCCTCTGTGAGAAAAAAGATGTAAAATACAGCGCTGGTGGTGGCTGTTAGCTTTACTGGTTGCCCATGGGACACTGCAGGAGGTTTTGCGCGGCTATGGCTCAAACTCCTTAATGGACCTGTGCTCTCTTCTGAAACAGAGTATCCCCATATCTTCTGATCTGGGGAGTAACCATGGTCACCTCGATCCTAGTAAGGAGGGATCTTCCCTGTAGCTGAGTGTCACAAAGGGCTGGGTCTCCTGGAGATGAACTGCTGCCTTGGAGCGTTCTCCCTTCTGCAGCCTTTGTATGAAGGGCAAGGTCATCAGCCGGCATTTGATAAGATAGGGCACAGCTGTTTTCTAAGGTGTGGTTCTCAGGTGATGTTGTACCCAGCACTCCGCTGAACTGTCACAGCTGTGACATCGAGGTACCTACTTCAGAGCTCTCTATATGCTGCTAACCCTTGTGCTGCTGCATTGTGTAGTAGTGAAGGGAGAGAGCTAAGTAGGTTGCTGGGTCGTGCGTGCTGCATCTGTAGCGCCAGGTATAAAAATCTCCTTGTTATTTTTCTCCTCTTTTATTTTTATACTTATGTTTTCCCTTGGTGTCATTTAGAAATCAAAGCAGGAGTGTGCAGTTCAGCAGAAGATCTATGCTTACTACAAATCTGCTGCTTTGCTCAAATTAAACATTTATGGGGCCAGAGACTCCTCACTGCTCCATCTCAAGTCTTCCAGCCTCCAAGTGATGGTTTTTTTTTTTTCTTTGTGCTTTGACACAGCTCCTGCAGGAAATGCAGTGAAATTATCCTCCATTGGCCTCTCTCCTTTCCAGCCCATCTTTCCTTTGTGTGTCCAGTTTGATTTTTTCCTTAACCGCATCTTATGGGGAGCAGCTGTCAGTATAAGTAATTAATATTCCCTGTGAGATGGAAGATTTCACCCCAGTAAGATGGGCTGGCCTTGGTGATTGGTATCTTTTTCTGTTTTCAGTGGTCTATACTGAGGTGGTGTAATTGGCTAGGAGCTCTTTATTCCTCAAACCAGGTAACACAGTGCTGCAGTATGTTACCTCCTGATGCTGTATGCTGTGTTGGTTGATTTGGTTTCTGCAGAGAATAGTGAGAAGCTTTTGAAGGCCTGGATCTTATCTGCAGGGTCCTCCCTGATCTGAAGCCTGGAGTGGAACCTGGACAATAGTTCTGTTTCTTGGGCACACTGGGAGTGAAGGTAACTTTTACAGAAAAGAGGGTTGTTTCTGAGGTGGTTCTCTCTGGTCAGACTTTTACAGGACCTAAGAGATGTTGCAAATGCTCAGTCTTCCCTGAAAGAGCATGGTCTACTTTGATTTCACTTTTTTTAGCTTAAAACAGTGCTGCATGGATGCTAAAAGCCCACGCTCCTAAAATAGATCAAGTAGAACAAGCACTTTGCTGATGACTCCTCTTTGGGAGAGGGGAGAGAGAAGGTAACAAGGAACAGATGGCAGGTATTAGTCATATCACCTAATATATCTGAAGACCTCAGACGCTATTGCACAAAGGTGGTGGAGGAACCTAGAGGGAATGAGTTCTCCTAACAAACCAGACGGGATATTACAGTTGCACAGGATACAGACAGAGGGGGCCTGAGAAAATGACTTGCAGCCAAGTGAGCTGAACCAAGAAGGGTGTGCTCACGGAGGCTCAGGAAGTCCTGGCCAGATCGTGAGCCTGCTTTTACCTGCCCAGTTTGCAAAGCCATTCCCTTGTATGTTTGACAAGTCCCTCAGAGCTTTACTCCTTGGAGCTCCCGTACTCATATATATATATATGTATATATATAAAATCCTGCAGTTGCCTCTGCAGAAGGGCTAGTTCAGAGGTCCAATACCTCAGAAATAACTGAATTCCTCCAATTTTAGTATCAGCTTGAATGGCATTATTCTAATTTTTACAATAATAAATGCAGTACAGAATCTGCTTGATCTTTTCACATAGTATCTAAATTGCCAGTGTGTACCTTGCAGTCTAATTTGGCTGGCTCAGCATCCCCTCTCTTCAGGTCGCTGATATCTTAAGCGTTGGCCGTGGCCCAGCTGGCAGTAAGCTCACAGGAGAGCCTCTGAGGTGCTACTGCCTGCTGATTTGCTGGGAACGCATTGTGTAAATGAAATATAAAATGTGTACAGTTGTTTGTACGTAAGTGGCTTCCAGCAAACTTGACACCATGGAGCAAGTAGGCCACTGAAGTACCTGTGGAGGCATCGTGGGAGAAGTGCATCGTTTCCAGCTGCTTGCTCTGATTGCATTGTTTGTATAATCATTTGCTTTAAAACCAGCCTGTGCAAAAAGCTGTGGGCCCACTAGAGAGTACGAAGACAAGGTGCAAATGTGGGCTCTTCTGACCTCCCTGTGCATAGATGGGGTCATCAGGAATCACAGCATCGATCTCATCTCCCTGCAGAATGGCTGTGTCTTGATTTTTTTTATTATTTGTTTTGGGGTTTTTTTGTTTTCTTAGAAAATATTCAGCAATAGAGGCTGAACTTGTGGTCTCCTTTTTCACCTCGTTTGTTTCATCTTTTTGGCATTGATTTATAAAGAGAGCTGCTCTGCTGGAGGTACTCCCATAATTTTTTGCACTTGTGCACAGACTTCTGAGGAAGCCAAGCACCGTGTGGGCCTCTGAATTGCAAGTACCATTTTGGTGGCACTTTGCATCTTTGGGCTTTAGCTATTGCCAGATGCCTAATGAACGTATGAAGCGAGTAAAGCACTTGTGCTGTGAGCTCTGTTGATACATAAGGGGTTAAACTAAGCTCTGTTTATTAATATTGATACTTTAAATTGTGCCAGAATGCTTTGAAAATGTGACAGTGGACAGGGCAGCAGGCAGTAAACACCGTTAAATGACAATACTGTTCCATATTTGCTGTTAATTGAGAGAGGCAGCAGCTGCTGGTATGCAGCTTCAGCCAGGATGAATTAGTAATGAGTCTGTAACTCTGGGGTTTTTTTCTGGTTTAAAGTTGCATCAGCCCTTTACAGTTCAGTAGCATGCTTGGGATAGAAATAAAAAAAAAAAACATAGCAGGCCCTAAATTGAGGATTTTATTTTGTTTTTGTTTTCCAGTGAGTTGTCATGGAGCTGTGGTGTCAGTGATAAATTTGGCAACAGTAATAAAATTGCCTTGTATTTAAGGACAAAACTTAAAGATTTTGGGTTAGCTTTTCCATCCTGTGTGGCAGACAGTGGGAACAGAGCAGGCAAAGCAAGCTGCTCCTTTGAAAGAAAGCACTTTTGTTGCTTTTTCACTGGCTTCCAAAGACATTTCCAATTCTGGTTTCTCAGAACAGGGGGTTTGGTTTAACTTTCTTTGCTGGCCTGCACTGCAGGTGGTGGTGTGTGAGAGAGCACAGACCGCCCCAGCAGGAGAGGGAACACTAATTCAACATTTTCTTTGTGTTTTTGCTGTGCAAATGTGGTGAGTTTAACCTCTGAAAACTTGCTGATAAGCTGTTATCAGCCCACAGTTAAACCAACAAACCCTCCCACCTCACTGATGGGGTAGGAACTTCCCAAGGCTTGGAGGCCTGGGTATCCTGCAGGCACAGCATCAATCTGGCCACAGCGGCCGTGCTGGGGACAAAGTTTATGCTCCGAAGAAATCAGCCGCAGCTGCTACTTTCATGCTGTTTATGCAGCCTTCCCTGTAAGTATTTATTTTGCACAAAACGTTTGATTTTGAACTATAGATGTGAGAGTGCAAAACCGTGTCAGAGTGGTTGGCAGCCCCTTCAACGGATCTGAAGTTGGGCGCAGGAAATGCAATTCTAGCTCTGTTGAAAACAATGCTAACAGGGCTATTGATTGCAGTACAGCTCAGCTTTCACCACAAGTAGAAGAATTTCAAAGCAAATAATGTTCTGTTTGTTCAGTTCTTTAAACAAAATCCATCTGCTGGCATTAGCGTTTGAATCCAAATACTCAGAATTCTGCTGGTATTTTGTTAGAATGAGAAATACTAGATTAAAATAATTCCTTGGGTTCGTGATGATTGTTAGAGGGGGAAAAAATATCTGATCAGCAGGTACGTTTAGTAACCCTGTTTCTAGTTTGTACGATTTCTCTATTACATATATTTGGGGTTTTTATTTGTTCTAGTCACATTAACAGTTTTTACCAAGTGGGTAAGTGAATTTGTGTGTTCTTAAGAGCTTCAATCTTCAGCACACCGTGCTGTCTTATCCATTGGCTTATAGATGCATAAAAGCTATGAGGCTGAATCTGGAAAGCCAAAAGTGTTAAAAGCCAAAGAATACTATAAAAGGTGGTGGTAAATAGAAGTGGAGGAAGAGCTAAACTCATCTGGTGGTAAAAATCCTTCGGCCCCAGAAGTCCCTTCTCAGCTAGGGTACTGACAATTCCTGCCTTTGCTAGCAATTATGAAATGATGTTTTAAAATCTGTCCTTAGAAGACAGTATTTTTTCATGTGAAATTCAATAATTTATTCCAATGGCATTCTGCCAACTTTGGGCATCTGGTATCTCATGTTTTTTACTAACATCTCTCCAATTTTATGTGCTGTTTTCTATAGATGTGAATTGTGTTTAAAACTAGAATGTAATCAAATACAGTTTTTCCTTTTTTTGCGTGTTTTTGATTCTCTCAAGCCTGTATTACTGTTTCATCTGTAGTATCTACTTACAATGTTTGGGTTTTTTAAAGCAAGAAAATAAACCTTGGTGTGTTTACATGCACCACTCCTATCTTAAACCAGTGGTAAAAATGGTAATTACTGGCTTTTAGGGCTTTTCTTCATTGATTAAATAGAACCATGTAATTTTCTTATAAACAAAGGCAAATATTTACATTTTTAATATATTGAAAAGTATGAACTCTAAAGTTTGTCTGATAAACCTGTTAAATGTATGTATATTCACTCTGGTTTTTATCTTAAATCTCTTTCCTTACTTCTGTTGGAAGGAGTTATTAACTGCTTAACAGACGTTGTCAGCAGTGTGCTAATTAGGAATTAAACTGTATACCTATGTGGTATGTTCCCTGCTTCTAGAAGGTTATTTTGCTAGGTGTTTTATATGGTCTGTAACAAGACATATAGATGTTCATCTGCTTTGGAGTAGTCAAATATCTACACTTGTAAGGAACTTGGATGCCACATCTCCCTCTTGCTTGTGCTGTGTCCCCACCTTGCTCTCAGGACATACCCGTGTGGTGGCTGTACTGGTGCTGTTGAGTTGCTGACTGGTGCTTTTATAAAACTACTCTGGCACTAGCTCTGATGATACTAATGCTGGTGTTGATGACCAGTTGGTTCAGCTTGAGGTAGTGTACAGCAGAGCTCTGCTGACTTAACTGATTTGGGGATTTTCTTTTTCTCTGCAAGCTGTTGAGTAAGATGGGAGAAGTGCTGCTTGCTTAAATAACGCGGTGAGAAGGCACGGCGAGAGGAGAGGCTTTGGTGCACTGGTCAAGTTATCTTCTGTTGCTGATGGTGGAGGGGTGTAAATGGATGAACAGATCTACTGCAGTTGTGTCTCTGTCATTACCGATATCAACCTATTGCCTCTGGGAAGGTGATTGACCTGGAAATTATTCTGTAAATACACAGTTAATACAGGGCTGGTACAGGGCAACACCGGCTGCAAACTGGTACTTTCTTGTGCAAGAATATTGCTATATCATCCTCCTTTCTTTTGCCCAAATATAGCTTCTGAATGTAGCCTAACCTTGACTTCACCAGCTTTGTCTTATTGGGAATGTGGAATTACTTTTCCTGCTTTTGTGGTAAATCAGAGAAGATAAGGAGAGCAGTAATGCAGTGCTAAAATGGAGTGTCAGTGGTGACGAGACAGTGATGCTGGTGAAAGACCAGCAAACGTGTGCTGAGTTGAGCTATCAGCGCCAGGAATTTGTTTTGCAGGACTTGTTTTTGCTACTCCTTGGTCAGTGGTTTTTAAGCCACATTCAACAGAAATTACTTGGTTTCTGTAATTGTGAACTGTTTTTCTCAAATACGAGATTTTTATGTTTGTTTGCTGTAACAATGTGCAACTGTTACTCTCTTAAGTTGTGTGTGCAATTGTAGTGACCAATTCACAGCTGTCCTTTTGAAACTTTCTGACGTTACCACGAAAGTGACTGTGTTAGAATAGGTGACTGCCAGTAATTAAACGTGTGTGAGTAAGAGAACAGCAGAAAAAGTTGTGAGGAGTATGGGATGAGCTGCTCCGTGGGAGGGACCCCTACAAAACAGCTCCTGCTGGTAGTCATCGCAGTGTGCTATGTAAGAGTGCTGGTGCCACTTTCTTGCTAAGAATTGTTGTTACAGATGTTGTTGTTGTGTTTTGTACATAATTTTAAAAATAATCCTGAAAGTTAATCTTGGGTTTAATCGAAGTATGCAGTTTTGACATTGGAGGGGAATAAATGACACTTGCTCCTACTTCTGCAGAGAATTAAGGGATAAGCTGAAGCTCCCAAACTTTGGGAGTGGTCTTGAGACCAGCTGAATTGCATGTGGTGCATAACATGACTCAGATGGTGCCTATGTTTTTGCAAGGCCACATAGCTTTTTTTTGTCTAAAGTCTCTTAATTTTGGCAAGACAGTTGTACTGGTGTTACTGAATCCCTTCTTAAATGTTGTAGTAGCCTTGCTGTGTATCTGTGATGATTAAGGGCATAAGGAAAATGATGTTTGCAGGTAGAGATAAACTCTTTTTAAGACCAGTTAGTGTCTTAAAAACAGTAATGTTTGCATTAAAGGCTAAGATTAGCCAGTTCTGTATTTCAAGGTGTTGATTATCTTAAATTTTGTGAAGAACTGGGCTAAGTCTAGCAGCCTTTCAGATTTTTGTGGTGTGGGCAGAAGATGCAGTAGGCTCAGGATTGGGAGTCTCAGTATTTGTTGTGTCTTGGCTTGTGTGTTTCTGATAGCAAGAGTAGTAATGGTATTATGAGTTGTGTATACGTAGGAGGACTGTGATAATTTACACTTTTCCTAAAATTTGCTTAAAATCAGGAAGGCAATGTGGAGTTTAGGTATAAAGTTAAGTATAAAAAAATCATTAATAGATCATCTTGAAGTACGTTATTTTAAAGTCTAATCCAATCCTGAATGATGTAATTTTGTAATATGGAAAGCTTTAAGCTCTTTTACTGGAGCTGCTTGCTTAATTTAGATTAAAATTGTACCATAAAAGGATTATAGAGTGTATGCCTGTGCTAAGGAAGGATGTACTTACTAAATGTGTTGAGGTCTTATTCTACTCCCACCTTCTTTTTTAAAGTGTTTACTTATTTTTGAATATTTTCTGCTGCATTTAAATGTGCCATGTAACATCAGGATGTGCTAATGGGATGTTTCGGATGGATCTCGGGAGCATTTATTTAAATAGGATTCTGAGTTTTTTTGGCTCTTCTTTCTAGAGAGAAGAATTCAGTGCTGGACTGTCCTAAACACTACTCATGGTGCAACCTCAGAGAACAGCTTGATTTATCTGACCTGAAGAGGAGGCACATGTGCAGTAAGCCAAGAGGACATGGGCTTTCAGTGCGTCTGGAAAAATGATCAGGTACCAGCAGCTGGTGCTGTTTAAACTGTAGTAACTAGTCAGAAACCTGAGGTGTGAAACAGTAATGCACTCACTCCTGCAGTTGTCCTTAAATTTTAGGTATGCCTTCCTTTCAGTGGTAGGAATGAAATTCATTTACCTTCTTGGTTGATGTTGTGTCCATAGCTGTTTCACTGCTGAACTTGCACACCTGCAGCAGCTCGGTTGTAGACACTCGGCAGCATCCAGTGCAGCTGTGAGTGAACAGGAAGGGACAAGTGCCAAGGGGCGTTTGCATAGACTGAGTTGAAATTCATCTTACTGTGTTTAGTTTTTTTAAATATAACTTGGACTCTGAAAGCATTTGAATCTGTTAATTCACGTTTATTGATTTTTGTGAGGAGGTAACTGATAAGTTATTTTTAAATTTTATATTTTCATTGTACTTACTCTGGTGATTGGCTGGAGAATGCAGATGTCCTCACAGGAGTTGAGGCTGTTGTAGCTGGGGTATGGACACCAGCAAAGTTCCAGAAAATGCAGAGAGTCATGGTTCATTTTGAAATCTGAACAGGTTAGAGGTTCAATAATGTTAGAACTATATGTTTTTAGCTATTTGTTTGTTTTCAAGCAGCTCTTCATAATTTCTAAAATAATGTCAAATGTCTGAAGTGGTGTCAAACTTTACTAATTGGAGGCAGCTGCTCTGCCTAGGTACTTGGAATAGCTGGATCTCTTGTTGCTGATTCTGTATCTGATGTCTGTTGCCATGGGTAGTGCACAGCTTGTGCATCTCTAGTGTCCTGCCTCTGTGGTAGTTCCCTTTGGCAAGTATCAGGCATGATCAGGAACTTGCTTTACCAAACTCGCAGCCTCTTTTGTTGTAGTGAAGGGGCATTCATTGAAAAGTAGTTTGGCATTTCTGTGGTAGACAGCATTTGTTTGTTTTGTACTTCTGTTCACAGTTGTGCAGTCTTTGAGAAGACAGAGCTTGCGTCATGGAGGAGGTGACTGCTGTCCGGGAACAGCCAGGTTCAGCTCAGGGAGAGAAGCTTTGGGAGGCTGAGCAGGGCAGGGGAGGGAGGAGGAAGGTGTGAGAGATGCAGGAGGCAGCAGGAGCCTGCAGCTCATGCAGGGAGGCTAAGGTAACACTGAGGAAGCAGACAGTCCTCAGAGGTGATGAGAAACTTCCCTAGGGACCAGGCAGCACTGGGCAGAGCTCGCTGTGATTTGGACATTGAGGTCTAAATGGAAGCCTGTACACAAGGCAGAGCCGGCGGGGAGGGTTGTGTGTATACCTTTCCTATTACTACTCAGACTGACCTGATCTTTCTGAGTTTCCCTTCCTGAAAGCATTCTAGTCCATATTCTAAGAAAACTTGGCTCTTTTCTTCAGGTCGCTCCCTGCGAGGCAAAGGTCTCTGTGTATTTGGCAAAGAGCTCTGACTGAAAAGGAATCCAGTCTCAGACAGGTTGATCCTGTTGACTTAATTACAGTTTCATTTTCTGAGGGCTGGCCAGCCATGTAAGAACACCTTTGTGCATGACAGAGAGCCCACTTAGGACACAGGGCTAGGAGCTTTAAGACTGCTTTGTCCTCAAAGGGAGTCTTTATGATCTGCTGTCACTTTTGAAATGTGATGTAAATGGCAGGAGGTTTCTTTCTTTGTCTCATATTCTCTAATCTTCTAATGCATCGGTGTGAGCTTGTGGTATTTTTTTGTAATGTATATCACCTTTGATGTTAGCATGATACTTAATGTGTTTTAGATATTGCTGTTCCTAGGAATAAGTAATATTTTGAATCTGTGTCATATATGCAGTTTTTTAGTTTAATTACAACTGTTTTATGTATTAAAAATTAAATGGTAAGTATTGTGTGTTACCAAACATGCATATATCTATATGAAGAACTGAAAAGAAGCAGTGTATAAAATTTCTGTGATCTTTTGGGGATTAGGTTTAGAGGAATATTTTAAAATATTTTCTTGGGGTTTTTTATAGATGCTAGCTGAAAAATCACTTATTCTTGTCTCTCTAACTGTAAAATTATCTAAAGTTTTCTTCAGTTGGTGAACGGGTATATGCATAATGCAAGAAAATATTTAGTTGTTTTACTCAGGGAGACTGGAAATGGTTTTGTTCTACACATTTTCCTTATGCTTGTAAGATCTTTGTCATAAGGAGAGACTTCATGCAGAGAAAGCTACATACACACTTTAGGAGGTGCCTGAGCCACCTCTGAGTGGGATTGCAGGAAGATGTGAAATGGAGCTACATTTGAGGATTCATTTCTTAATATAAAAGCTGTTCTATGAGGAGTGGTGGGTGCTGTAGAGGCAGAGCATCTATGTATTTGGACTCCAGCTATCTCTCATAACGAGTTATAATTAAGGTGAAGTATATTACTGAAGAATTAAATTCTCCCTTGCTTTGAACCTGGTTTCATCTCAATGAAAGCAATTAGTTGCATGAGCTACCCTGTCCTTGCTTCATCAACAGCAGTTCATCAATTGCTTCATCCACATTGCTGCTGCTTATTTTTTTTTTTTTCCAGTTAATAGACAAGGCACTCTACACATACAGTATTCCAGTATGGGAGTAGTGTAATAGAGGTAGCTTAAGGATAGAAAGTATGGCTCATAAGGGGGACTGTGATATTTATAGATGGCATGTAATGGGAAAGCAAGTGAACCAGGCAAGCTTCTAATCATGTAGGCTGTCATGGTTTTTTCCTCCTATATATTACGTCTTTTGTGAAAAGTATACAAGCACTTTCTGTAAGCCTTCCTTACCGAAAGTATACAAGCACTTTCTGTAAGCCTTCCTTACCGATAAGGGGGAAATCGGGAGTTTGAGCAGGCTCACATCTCTCTGCCTGAAGGGAAGTGCAGTCACTTTTTTTACTCTGCTTCTGGAGGACTAACTATGTGGAGGTTATAAAACACTCTTGTGAGAGAGTTGTCCTGGAAGGTCCCAGGGTTAATGCTTCAGCTGACATGTTTTTGAACATGGCTCTCATTCTTTCTCTCTCAGCCATGACTTGAATTTACTAGCGTGGTGTTTATTTTCCCTGGATGGGCAAATCCTGTGTAATACGAAGCTGATTGGTTGAGTTGGAGTATTAGGACATTGGCTAACTTTTATGTGGTCTTTTGGTGAAGGCTGTTTTAACTTCTGGTCGACCCTTGTCAGGTCTGGGACTGAATTCAGAAAGCAAGTATTTAGATGCCATACAGCATCTTCTGAAAGTGTCCTGCTTTGGGGTTCCTCCTGCATCATACTGCATTGTCCGACAATGTGCTTGAAAACAAGGATCAAAATCACCACTGCTAAAAAATCAATGCTCTCAGTCAGAATATTCGGGACCAAAAATCTGTTAGTCACGATTGTAACTAAAGTGTTGCCGTAACTCTTCATGAAGTGAGTAATTCTGTGTTGTGATACCTCAGACAGATCAAGAGGACTCTTGGAGGGTCTGCATTTAACAGCGGAGGAACAGAAGTCCTCTCTTGGGAGAGAGGAAAAAAAAGCAGTGATCTCTGAAACAAAAGGTACAGATAGCTTCATGACTGACACCACTCTGGGAGGAAGATACTGAGCAGGTTTTATTTGTCTTAAGAATATTTACATAGGGCTGATCCACTGTTCTTGAAGGAACTTCATCACAGTACTACAGAGAAAACCGTCAGTACTAAATATAGTGTCTTATTCTGGCAGTCTCTGACTTAGAAATGCGTGAATTCTGCTGTCTTAATGGGCTTTCAGCAATTTTTGTAGGTTTTTTGGGAGAAATCTGACTAACATTCCTCAGAGAGGTTGTATAACTAGCAAGGACGGGAAGATTTGATTTGGCAAGACCTCATACTGCAAAAATCAGGTTAATTTTTTAGCTTCTGGTCTTACTGTGAAGCTTTCAGTACTTAGATATCTTCATAGAAGAGGTGTGAAAGGTTCCAAAATATCACCTTGAACCTTTGCATCAAAGCATCATCACTATTGCTGGGCAATGCTTGTGAGATGTTGGTTTTTTTTCCTTTACCTCCTAATACAGGAGGCAACATGACTTCCTTAGGCTGGTACTTTACTGTGTTTACAACTTAGAAGAGTTCTTCTAATGACCTAAGTAAATTTTTCTTGTCGCAGTTTGAATCCATCACTTTTTCTACTTACTATAGATGTGGAGGATAGGTTTCCTCTTTCTTTGCAGAAACTGTTTCTATATTTAATAGAAAAATATCATTGTTTCAATCTTAGCTTCTCTTTTTATTCTGTTCAGATTGAGCAACCTTGATGAGTCAGTTCACTCATCCCTCATAGCTCACCTTATTAACTGTCAGTCTTCTCTCTCCATTCTGGCATGGTTTCTCCCTTTTTTGACAAGCCTGACCCAAAAGTGGACTTTACCAAAGGCTTTATCAGGACTGAATCCTTCAGGAATTTGTGCTCCTATCAATGGATAGAAGTTGCCTTGTTTGTGACAACTTGATATTTATAATTTGTGCTCAGTCTGTGATCCTCTTTATCCTGAATCTGTATCTACAGAACAGCTGCTCAGCAGTTGTTTCTATATTTGTGCAGGTGATTTTTTTCATCTGAACAAAACTTTCCCTTGGGGAATTGTACTGCATTTTTTAATCACTTCTCCAGTTTCATTAATTCCTCCCCACAAGAGCTTCCCATTTATGCATGCCTTTTTGTGGGAATATGCCTTTTTGTGAGGATAACATAAATTATAGGACTTTTCTTCCCATGTGGCAGTAATACTGATGCTTTGTTGTCAGGGGCCTCCTTTCTTTCACAGGCTTCTAACCTGGAAGAGGAAAGGTGACTGTAGCTCAGCTGGCTTTAAAACTGTCCTTTATAACTGCTGATTATACATACTTATTTTTAGAGTGTTGGGTTTTTTTCTCAGTATTTCTCACTGCTGGTAATTCTATTAGAGTTAATTATTGTTATGGAAGACTTCATTTCTGCATGTTCTCTGGGAGAAATGTTATTTTATGACTGTTTCCCTGGACAAATAGATGTGTTTTTCTCACATGGCCTCTGCTAAGGGTTTCTGCAAATGATTTCTAGAGGAAAAAAACCCAGCAAATAAACACATTTTCTTATCTTTAGTTGGTATTACCCTACTCCTGGCTATCTGTTTTTAGGCTTACTTCCTGTTTGTTCATCTTATCCTCGACAATTTTACAACCCATTGTATGATTTCAACCACGTGTTAGAGATGGAGGTTTTAAGATAACAAAATTCCTACAGTTTTTGTATAAAACAATTGGTAGCTTGGAAAGAGATAAACCTAAGTGCTCTCACATACCCCTGGCAAAGGGAAAGGATGTGACCTGACTCTATGTAACTTCAGGTGGTGGAGAGTTCCCCCAAGGAGGAAGAGCTTAGTTAGCAGCTTCCCCAGGCCCAAGGGTGGTATCTGTGTGCACATTCCACTTCATGTGCCTCCTCTGTGCTTCCTTCCAGCTGACCAGTAAATCTGGGAAGACCATTGTTCGCTTGCTGCATTAACTGCCTTTTTAGCAGCAAGGAAATGGGGCTCTAATGTCTCTTAGGTAGTAGCGTTTTCTACCCTGATAGAGTTCCAGCACTTCTCCTTAGGACTGAGGAGCTGGGCTGCCTTGCTTCACGAAGATAAAAATCTGCAAAGGTAGTGTTTTGAACTTCCCAGCCTCATCAGTACATGTTCTGAATGTTGTAGTGGCATGCCTTCTCCTAAAACTACACAGCCTTTATCGTCATGAGAAGCCTGAAAGGCAGGGCTCATCTGGAATGAGTAGTCTTGCTGGGAAAACCACCCAGAAACTCCTTAAAAAAGAATCCATACCAGGCTCAGGCTTAAACAAGGGAAGACATAACATATTTTGTCCTGTCATTGTCTTTTAGTGCCTTCAGTGTCTCTTTTTTTTTTTTTTTTTATTCCTGGAGTGTTGCTGAAGGTAATACAAGGTTAAAGGAAATAATTGTAGTCTTACGTACTCCTACCCGTCATATCTTGCAGAGCACACGTAGTCAAAAAAACAACTGGCAACTATGGAAGATGGTTTTGCTGCAAGGAGCCACGCTTTGGTAACAGAAGTTGGTAGCACTTTCATTTGAAGACTGTAAGGTGATGGTACAAGTGTCTGTGAGTTTGTTTGGATAGCTTTTGGGTAGATGCTTGACAGTATGGGTAGCTTTCTCTCAAGGGTGTTATCGCATACCTATGAGTTTGTAGCCATCTCCAGCTCTCTGGTTTCATTTTTAAGCAGACCTAGATGTCTTGCGGTGGCTCACTAACGATGGCGTTTTGTGAGCAGACACAGCTCTGCTGTTTCTGATCTGAGAGGGTCTGAGCCTTGTTCCAGGGATAGCCCTGTTGCCTGTGTAGCAGCAACTTGGCCATCAAAATGCACACCTGAGCTTTGTTCTACCCCACAGTCAACCCCCTAATCGGTGTGGGGCTCATCTGGTGGCTACAGGCTCTGGGCTGTGGTGGCTCAGCAGCTGCCGCACGAGCGGCGAGGCAGGAACGGGGTCTGAAATCACTGTGGCTGGCCAGTGTGAGTAGACTCTCTTTCAAAACAGGGCTTGTAATTAGGGCCCCGGAGTCAAATTGCAGCTCACCTGTTCTCATGGCATTGTGCATGTCCTGCTTTTGGGCTTTTTCTCTTTGAGTGACTTTTTTTTTCTCCTTTGGTCATGCTTCTTGGCTCCTAGCTCTTGGTGCTCGTCCTGTTAAATTGCAGTCCGGTTCACCTGCCTTTGCAGGGAGGACTTCTCAAAGTCTCAGATCTGGGGAGGTTCTGGTTAAGAGCCTGAAGATCTCATGGTTTAAGTATGATTCTTTTTTTTTTTTTTTTTTTTTGTTTCCCCCTTCTTTCCTGTCACCCACGCCACTGCTGACGATTAGGACATTCAGAAGAGGAGTGTATGCCTACAGGGTTGGCAGATTTCACAGATTTTTAGAATTTGACAATAAAATGTCCCTCTAGCCATCTCATCTATGCAAATATTTACCTAGACTTTTTCCTGTTAGAGAATCATTTGTGGTTTCACTTCATCTATTTATTCATCTAGATAGAAAGTTTTCACAGTGGAGTCCCTCTTGTACCTCCAAGTGTGTGCTGAGTAGACTTACGAACAGCCTTATTGATGCGTAATTATGAAATTAGCCTTTGAGTCACTTTCATCTCTTTCCTAATTTTCTGCTTGTGTTCGTGGAACATGCCACAAGAAATCTTCGGCATTTGATTTTGTGCTTCTCCATGTGTCGGCTGTCGGCCACTGTCAGAGACAGGACACTGCGTTGAATGGGCCTTTGCTCTGATGCAGCAGAGCCGTCCTTTCCAGTCAAAGTTGGTATTAGCATTTTTGCCCAAGATCAACGTCAAGTTACCAAGGCCTACAAATAGCAAACGTATGCTATTTTTGAATATTGGCATAATATTGTTATTCTCAGTCTTCTGAAATTTTAGTAGTTTTCCAGTGTATTAAAATTGAAGGTCACAGGATTGGAGAACTTGTTAAATGATTATTTGAGGACTGGGCTCAAATTAGTATGATGTACCAGCTTGAAATGTTATGCCTAGCAGATGCTGTATAACATTCCTATTAGTTACTAATTGGCTTCAAAGTACTTAATTTTCTTTTTCAAATGTGGCAAGCAGATATGTTTTAAATGCTTCTAGCTTTCCTTTTTGTATCCGTTACCACCGGTTTTGCCCACTATGTCTCTTAGCAGCCTAGTTGTTCATATATCCTTTCAGAAAGCCTGCTACCTGTGAACTTTTCACTAGCACTTGTATGGCCCCTTAGAAACTTTATTTTCTTCTTAATATCTTATACCCTTGTTGTACTTTGTACATTTCCACCCCCCCCCTCCCCAGTTTTTACATTAATACTGAACTAAACTTCTCCAGAGAATCATGGAATCATGTTTGGGCTTCTGATACTTCAGAGTTCCCTACTTTTGCCAGTGCTTTTGTCTGAATGAGGAGGAAAATAATTTCTTTTTCCAACTGTGATCAACTCACCACTGATGCTTCAAAAGAGCTGTGTGTAATGGACTATTAAAATATGTAATGGGTGGCAACTATCCTGTTTTCTAATGCTGTTATTCGGCTTCTAACATAATCTTGCAAGAGCCATGAGTTTTAGGCCAATTATTGTTTGGGGTTTTTTTTTTTTTTTTTTTCATGATGAGTTAAGGTGGCTATCTTGCATTAAATTCGGGACTTCTGTGTTTGAAAATTTTAACTTGAGCAGTTGAGACACAGATGAAATGGAGTGTTGGTATGCTGAACCAAGTCACCATGGAGAAGAAAATATGAAGTTGTATGTGCAAGCTCTTTTCTTCTGCTGGAGTCTTTCTCGGGTTTTGTTCCAGCTTATTTTCCCCGCTGGCTGTGATTTTTTTTTAAATGTCATTGCAATTAACCCTTGGAAGCCACTGAAAATTATTTTCCTTTCTATTTTTATTCTGGCTTTTTTCATTATATAGCAGTGTTTCTCCTTTTTCCACTTCTTGCATATGGTACTGTGACCCCCCCATTCTAGTTCCTGAATTTATCCCTTTTTTGCTTTAGGGTAAGAGAGGAAATTAGTATTTTTGTTTCTGTTTTGAAAATGCCAGGGAAATCTGGAAACTGTTGTCGTACCATGGTGGTGATGGCAGCTGTAAAGCAGAGTGTTGGGCTCTGAAGGGGAAGGCAGGGAGTTAAGACAGGTCTAAGTACCAAATAATCTGATGCAACTGGCGTTTGAAATAGTGACATGAAATTATTCCTTTGAAGCAGAGATGTCTCTCACCATACCTCCACTCCTGCTTCTCCTTGTGTGTAGTAGTGCTCAGTCTGCCGTGGTTGCATTGCCTGGCTAGAAATCTCATGCCTTGTGTTTTGTGACTTTTAGCTCTTAAAGAATAGGTATTTCTTCAGCAAAAGTTCACTTGTGCTTTCTTGATCTTGAAAGTAAGCAACAAGAAATTTGCATTCATTTTAATTATCTGTGGCCAGCTTTATAAAGCTCAATTCAAAAACAAAAGTTCAAAATCAAAGCTCAGTTTATCGTGGCCACTGTTTAATTCAGTGCATACTAATACTTTCCTACCCTTGCAACTCTTCGGTGGAGTGATAGGATCTAATAGTATGTTGTGTACAACTAAGAGATGAAGATGTGCTGAGAAGCAGATGTAGGAGTCCACTGATTCCCAAACAGTGTCTTTTGGCATAACAGACCTGGAGAAAAGAAGACCTGGATATAATGCCTGTACATTCCTTGCTCCGTGTTGAAGATGAAAAAAACCCCCAAACCTCTACTGTCTTAATACATGCAAAAACCTACCTGTGCCCTTATATGAAGTAATTTTTAGGTAAGTATTGTCTCTGTAGGTGTGGCTGTATTTGTCTCCAGGAAGGGTTTTATATCCTGCCCTTCTCCCTCCACACAAGCTAGTATCAGTGGTACTTAGTTTCTAAACCTAGATCTGCCTTGTTGTTATGGCTTATTTTGGGATGTTAGCTGGTTTCCATAAGGAAGGGTGGGATTCTCTCAGACGTTCTTATAAGACGTGCTCCACCAGAGTAAATTTTGGGACATTCTATTTTGGCATAATTGCTTCCTACTTGCTAGGAAAAGGGGTGGTGAAAATGTGGAAATTCTGGCTCTTAATAATTTGGAGGCTACAAATTGTTCAGAAGGAGTTCTAGACAACAAATTGGTGAACTCTGGTAAACCCTGGGGTGGTGTAATTGCACAGCTTACAGCCTAGGTTCTCCTTCAAACCTTGACCTTAATTCCCGATTATGTTCATCCCTCCACTTCTTCCCTTGTGTTTCAAAGATACAAAAATAAGGCAAAACTTGTGCTCTGCCCCCTTCCAGATCCAAGTTAATTGTAGCTGCTCTTGCATGTGTTCACCAGGACATTGCCATCTATTTAGGCATCCAAAATAACACCCTGTGCCCTTGCATCTGGTATGCAGAATTAAGTCCATTCATTGCCATGGAATTGAAAATGAAATGAAGATGGCTGGGAGGCTGTGATACGTGGATGTTGCGCCCACCATTTGTTACGTAGCCGCAAGCGTGAAACTATGCATGCGCCGATTTTTGTTTCTGAATGTTTCTGACGTTGTGAGCTTGTCTGCCCGCTGTTGGGAATGTGTGATGAGAGCTGAATGCGTGATTTTGTTAGTGCTTCTATTTTTATTTTGTTGGTGCTTTTGCATCACTAATCAAATACAAGCCTCCTATTGTTCTCCCTGCAGCTTCCTTCCAGTACATGCTTATATTTAGTTATTTTAATAATAATACTCCGGGTTTGTAATCCTGAAAGAAGCCGGAGAGATGATAAACTCCTTTTCTGATTACTAAATACATTTGATTCATATAACAGATGGCTGTTATTTGATATGCTGTTGTTATCCAAGCTGTACAGAGGGGCAGAAACTCGCCGGAGCAATGACTTGAAGGCATGAGAGGATGTCCTCGCCCGGTCCTCTCCATGGAATGGCAGCAGTGATGCCATTTTACCCAACAGCTTCACTTCAGAGAGGAACAAATTGTTTTCAGTGTCCTCTCCCTGCCTTGCAGAGGTGGCCCAGGGGCGCGCAGCCCTCCCAGCTGGCGGGCCAGCCTTTCGGGGCTCTTGGGTGCCCAGATTTTGGTGGCAGAAGGCGGCTGCGGTGCCGGCGGGGATTGGCTGCCCCCCGCTCCCCTCTGCCTCTCGTCCTGCGCAGCCCCCGCCAGCGCCGCTGAATCTCGAAACAGCCCGATTTACATCCATTCATGAATCCGTGACGTCAGCACGCTTCTCTGCTTCTTTGCAGCAGGCTGCAGGATTGTGTGGGTGGAATTTCCTTTTATTTTGCAACACTTCCTTTTTTTTTTTTTTTTTGCCTTCCATCTTTTTAAAACAAGAAAATGGAGCATCACATAGGAAATCTCAATCCTTGTAAGTATTTAGATGAAAATGTCTTTTTCTGAAGCGTGTGTGTGTGTGTTTAATGGTCAGTGTTACCCTTTCGCCATTTATTTCAGAAGGACAGATGGATGTTGCATTTGTGATGTGAAAGGGCTGAAAAAATGATGCTGAGAGAAGGGAAGAAGAAATGTGAAACCTTAATTTATCCATCACTGCATATAAATCTGATAGCTGGCCTGCCCTTTTGCTTGTCGGTGTGCTAGACATTTTTCACTTGCAATTTTGCACGTTATCTTCTTGTGCCCCCCTTTTAAAGGGGAAGGGAATGGCAATGGAGAATGGACATATATGGAGTATGCAGGGAATGACATAAGAATTACTAGAGATAGTATGAAGAAGCAGAATTGTATTTTTGCCTTCTAGGCAATTGTATTTTATTTTTTTTTCCTTGTGGGCTAATCAAACAATTCTTCTGTTGTGTTACAGTAATAAATAATACTATTTTTGAGGTGAAGAAGGGGTGTGTTTTTCTTTCTATCTGCTGAGTAGGAATTTGTTTCTTTATTATTGAAAATAGCAGTTTGAGCTGTCTCTGTGGTGCTGAACACATGATTTTTACTCCTCATTTTCCTAATAGATGAGGAAGCTGGGAGTACCGTTGCAGTTAACAATACTGTTCACTGGGGCAAGATCTGTCATATTCTTGCTTACCTGAATGGAGCATGATGTCATGTTTTGTGCCAATTAAATTAGTGGAGCTGCTCTTTATTTTTGGTGGGGGTTTTTTTGGGGGTGGGGGTGGGGGTGTGTGTTTAGGTGCTGCAGTAGCTTAATCATATAAAGCCACATGTCTCTCTTAAGCAAATGAAAAACTGGGTATTTTAAGTTAACCTGGGGAAAGATAGCATACTGATTTTATCAGCAGGCAGTCTGTTGAATAGAAGAAACTGGAGGAACATATTTTGAGGTAGAAGATATAAAAATATTTGAAATAAAAACCAAATAGATACGTGAAATGAGAGAAGGAGATTCGGTTGGTCTGACTCACAAATGTGGGCACTTTTCACAGTAACTGTGTAGCCACAGATATCTTGGGATATCCTAGGATGCAGAGGTTAAAGTTATCATTCATTTAAAAGTTTTTATTACTATCCTTTTTGTTGCATCCCCAAATGTATGCAGGTTTTTGTTCCTAGAGAGAGACAACCCTTTGAACCTCTGTTTCTGTAACAGACTTCAGCTGTGAAAAACAAATAAATCATGGTTTTGACGTAGTGGGGGTTTTGTTTGTTTGTTTTGCTTTAACAACAGTTTTGTTTCCTGTATTTTGAGCCTCCAGCCTGATTCTTTGATCTAGAATGGTCCTATCATTCAGATTTGTCTTTGTCCCCTGCTGCCTGATAGTTAGATTTATAGCTGGCATTCATTTTGACCCCTGTGCCTGGAATTAGCAAGTAACTTCTAGCACAGAATATATGGTAGGGACTCTATCACTTCTCAACTATAAGTGAACTTGTATTTAAAAATATTTGGGTTTTTTTTTTTTTTTTCAGTTGCATTTTTAAACTTCCTCTTTTGTCTCCTATTGTAAAGATTTGATAAGTGGCTTATCTCCAGTGGATCAGAAAATTGAGTAATGATTTATTTGAAAGTCTCTTCATAGGTAAGCTGTTTCACAGTTAGTAGTTATTAAAACATGGTTCTGCTCCAAGCAGTGGCAGGATAAGAAAAGTTTTACAGTATTTCCTGTTTTCTTATGACTAGTTTACAGCAAATGTAAGATGGTGACAGATCAGACTGGAGTTGTTCATAGCTGGTACCCCTTCCAGGCCTTCTGCAGCTGTGTGGAGTGGATGTCAAATAGTAGGACTTCTCAAAATGACAGAGTTTTTAAATAAAGCTTTGATATATAAAAATAAAAAGTCTGGCATCAGTTGTGTGAACAGATTTAAAATCAGCCCGGGTTCCTATTCAGCTGTGGTCCTCGGGGCCAGGGTGGGCAGGGGAAGGGGCCCGAACTTTGCCGTGCATAGAGCAAGCTCTCACCTGTGGTCCTGTGTTTGGAGGAAGACAGCAGCAGGCTTACTGCTTTTACAACTCCCCATGAGTTTCTCAGCCATAACTGAATCAAAATGAGTCAACTGAGGCAAACGTTACCTCTGCATCCTCAGATGAGGCTGAAGCTCTCAGGCATTTGGCACTTCAGCAAGCTCTGGCCAGCTTCTGGGACTTCCCCCCCCCCCCCCCCCCCCCCCCCTTTTTTTTTTTTTATCCCTCTTTGTCAAATGCGTTCTGTGCAGGGGCTTAGGCTTTTGTAGACTGCGGTTTTTATGATATTACGGCAAATCACTCTCATGTCTTGGGGAGGGGGAAGTAAATATTTCACCTAAAACACATACTACTGTGGATTGAATAGCAAGTTGGCAGCTGTGGCAGAAATGCCGAGGCTGGCCGAGAGCAGAAACACTGTGTGTACTTACTCCCACCCCTATAAATACTCAACATGCATTTTGACCTCTGTCCTCTTTCCCTGTTTACAACTTCAACCGAAAAGTCGGTCGTTGGAGTGGGTTCAAAGGCATTAGCAACAGTTGGGTGTAGGCCAGGGCAAAGAATAGATTTTTCTGTGCAAAGTACGTGGGTTTTAGAATCCTTCGGTGAGCCTGTAGTTGTTTGTGCTGTTTCTTCTGGAGCAGTTGCTAGCTTGGTGTGAGAGGTGCTGTGAGGGAAGGAAGGAGAAAGTCCTGGCAGGGTGTGGGTGGGAGGCTGGACTTCTTCCAGCACAGTGGGCTTGAGGAATGGAGGTCTCTGTGTGGACACTTTATTCATTCCCAGGATGTTTGTCCTTTCCTGTTCCCAACCCATTACTTTCTTACCTTCTGGAGGACACCAAAATCAGTAACAGCAGCAGTACAGCTGTGACTTTTCTGCTGAAACACAGAAGATCTAATGTGTTTCATGATTATGTGCCCGAGGAGATTCTCAGATGTTGATTGATCAACTGCAGCCAGAAGGTGATCTAGCAGGGATGAACTGAAGGGCTGAGCTGCTTTGGAAGGTCTCTGCAGAGTTTTAGATGGCACACGTCATGTCAGGCCTCTGGAGGCTCCTCTGCAGTTCTTCAGTCCGTGACTGTGTGTTGTTGTGCTGTCTTGATCGCATTATGATCACGTAAAGCTCTACTGGCCTAAGAATAGGATCACACCTCTCAGATGTTGCTCTAACCCCTTACGCTGTGTCGGTAATACAGGCTTAATAGAGGCTCCGGAGCAAGTTATTGTGTGCTTCTCTGTTGAGGAGTAATCCTCTTTGCTTGTATATGGTGCTTGCTAAATACAACTTGGTACTACTCTCATTTCTCGACTGCGAGGTCTGCCAGCTGGATTTCAAGTGTCCCCTTCCCATCAGGTCAGAATGCACACATTCTGGTACCTAGTGTAGTCAATAGAGGCCAGAGCATCGCATGTACCCCAGTAATTTTTGTACTTTCATGAATAGTTGTTTGGTCACTTTAATACTGGGTATGAAGCATGTAAGCTGTTAGTGCTGAGAAGATTGTGTGTACAGCTTTTTTTGCATGTCAAATGTGCTTTGCAAATACTGAATAATTCATATCTACTACAAAAATAAACACAAGCGTGTGAGTGAATTTACCTGAGACCAGTCTGATGCCTCACATGAATTAAAGTGAGAGTTTGATTCATTCACTGGATTCCTAAAAACAGCGCTTTGATATTGATCTTCATCCTCCAAGATCTTTCAGACATTAATTAATCTTAGTGCTATTCCTTGGAGGAAAATATGATGTTTCAGTTCTGTAAGTGGGGGCAATTACAAGATACTGCTTGCTGGTAGTACTGGAAGATTTTAATGGCTTCATGTGGCAATATCAACAAGGCTGTAAGGCATCTGTGAACTTAATTTTGCAAATTTCCTGGGCTTTGTAGTTGTATAATATTTGAACTTAAATCTTTTAATCTGTTATTGTTATTTAGTATTATAACATGGTCTTTAATGAGACAAGAAAAAAGTGCAGAATTCTGAAGGGTGAGGAGAGAAAAGGAGTAGAGCAGAACCTGAAGACTGTAACTGGGTTTTGAAAGTTGTTTCATACTATGAAGACAGCTGGAAAGATGAAAGAGAAGAGTGTAACTTAAGGTCATTTCTAAATTTTGATCTAAGACAGATTCCAATAGTAATTCAGTAGTATAAAAGGCTAATCAACATTTAGTCTGTCTTTTATACCAGGTAAATGTTTTACAATAGTATCGATGAGCCTGTGATGGCTCATCAATTTTTTTGATGAATCAAATCAATCAAATAGGAGACAATGTCAGCCACGTCAATGGTCAACTGGACATCAGGACATCATATGTGAAACTTCTGGTGTTTAATGTATGCACATAGCTCAAGTAGATGTGGCATTTTAGGGACATGGTTCAGTGGTGGGCTTGGCAGTGCTGGGTTAATGGTCGGACTCGACAATCTTGAAGGTCTTTTCCAACCTAAACGATTCTATGAAACAACCAGAGTGAGGGAAAACAGAAGTTAGCAAATGGGTGTACAAAGTTAAACCAATTTTTGTGAAGTGAAATTCTTGTAACAGGATAGTACAGTATGGATACCCCAACCCCTGCCTACCCCCCAGAGGCAAGTGGCTGATCCTTTCTCCAAAAACCAGGGACCTGAATTCAGAAACACAGAGAAGGGGTGCCTTGCAACAAAAGTGCGTAGAATCAAAATCCTGCAGTGAATATAAGAATCATTATGCAACATCATTTATTTCCTATGGCATCAGATTATGCAATTTCTGAGCAGAAGAATGCAGAGCCCTGGAAGAACACAGTAGCATTTTAGCAGATCCAAAAATACCTTCTGCAGGATAGAGGAAGCATTTATGTATGTAGTGCTGAAAATATGCAGTTATGTAAGCTGCTTATTTCACAAACTGTGCTTTGCAAAGATGGCTAGCAGGTGAAACAGGAATCAATCTGGCTTTCATGGAAATCAGCTGAAGAGGTCTCCTTGAATACAAGGGAGGGTGGATTGGCTCTTTGTCTGCCTTGTTAGCAAAGATGATTTTTTTTTTTTTTTGCTTTGTTTGTTCCTTGTGCTAAAAGATGAAGCGGATGCTTGGTTTCTTTGCCCAAATCAAGCACTTCTCCAACCCCCCACCCCCCATATTTGTGAACTTACGTTCAGGCAGTTCCTAGTTAAATATTTGTCTGATGGTTTTGGAGGCAGAAATCCATTGCTATGCTGAGAGCCAGTACAGATGCACAGGCTTCATGTGGGGTTAAGAGTCAACACAGTTCTTTTAAGGTGAAGTGATGCCTCGGTTATCTACTAAATTTCTTTGGAGGAGTCAAGAGCATGTTAGAAAAGGGGATCTGCTCCATACAATCTGTTGGGATTTTGGCAAGATTACTTACCAGAGACCCTTAAAGAAACTAAACGGCTATAAAATAAAAGGGATGACAGTCTCACACAGAAATGGTTGGTTAAATGATACAAAAGAAGAGTAGGGATAAAGAGACAGCAATATTGGAATGTTTTTCTCTAAAAGGAGCTCTCATATGGCTTGGCTTTGGAGATTGCAGTGATCATACTCTTTCCACCTTTTCTTTCCTTATCCAGTTCTTTTAGGAGTATTCTGAGGCAAGAGCATTTGTGCTGAGACTACAGAAGCAAGGTTTTCAGGACAATAAACACATAAACCAGTTGCAGAGAGTACTGGAAGGCTCTTGTGAACTTGCATGATAAAATGTCAGTCAAATTTAGTGTTGCTTAAACAGAATTTAATGTTAACCTCCTGTACATAGGAATAAGGCTCTGACCTAGCTTTTACTGCTCAAGAATGAGATCTTAAGGTTGTAAGAGACCCATGGAAGTTAGCTCAGCATCCTGAAGCATGCTTAGACACTGGATAGCATTAGAGGAATAGTTACGAAAGCAACCGAGAGCAAAAATGGTCATTACGCCTTTGTACATTTCTGTGGTGTACCCACAGTAGGGATTCTGTCTATGGTCTTGCTCCCTCAACTCTAAGGTGATAGAGGAGAAATCAAAAAGATGTAGGGAGCTGATCAAAGATACAGTGCAGCTTTCATTTGATGAATGAAAAGGTAGAGTGGGAATTTTTAGACTTGAAAAAAGATGTTGAAGTGGAGGATGAGATAGTTCATAAAATCACAGCTGGCATTAAGATGATAAATAGGGTTCAGATGTCACTGAAACGGTGAATGCCTGGTGGTTTGAAGAAAGGAATTAGATGAGAGATGCAAAGTGAAGAATAGTTGGTGTTACCTTAAGCAACATACAGTTACGCTACAAAACCGTGCACACAGCATAGTGGTTGCCAAAGTGCTCTGGTTAAAAAAAATTCTTTGATGCATTTGCACAGGAAAAATACTTTGTGGGCTACCAAATAGACAAACCACCAGTGTGCTGCTGATGGAGAAGGTCAGTGAGCTGCAGATCACGGGGAACTGGGTGGCACTGCACTGGCAAGGTTTCGCTGCCTGCAGGTCCTTTTCTTGGGTTTGGAGGCAGCAAATGGGGATAGATGAACCTCTTGTTCTGGTGTGGTGTGGTTTCTTCTTTTGCTCTAGTCTAGGTGCCACTTATTTCTACTCTGGCAGGCTTAGTTGGAATATATAAGGTGCACAGCAAACCTCCAGCTGGCTCTGTGCATAGAGCTTGAATTCAGCCATTATGAATATTTCTTGGCTGGTATTCCGTACTATTTTTGTCATTGTCAGGAAGGGTTCAGACCAGAAAGCCAGACAGAGTTCTCTTTCTCACTGATACAGTGACAGACAAAAGTATATTACAACTGTAAAATCACTCTTGCCAAAAATTATGCATCCCTGTTTTAGGGTAGACTGAATATATAGAATAAAGGCTAACTTAACTCAGCAGACACATGAGTTCAAGCTTCTGTTGTGGTAATGTGGACATAGCTGTATACAACAGTTACATGTCTGTGGTCTCACGTGCTTAATGCCCATGGCTGTGTTAAAATATTCTGTTAACACTTTAGAATCATGTTAATAGTTGTAAACCTTAAGCAATTGCTACTCCATAGCTCAGGTGTGGTGTCTGCAAAAGTTAGTTGTCTTATGTTGAGGTGGCATCCAAGTATTTGCTGGAGAAAGGAATTAAAAGTATATATTCCAGTCAGTGTTCTGCGGGAGGTACAGAAGTAGTGTAGTATTTACCTGACAAACAGAAAGAACAGGGTAAAGCACAAAAAGGCCAATGTTACAACATGGCAGTTTTCCCAGATGAATCTACTGTTTTCTTGTAGAGTAAGTCAGGGTACACACATAAATGTGTTCAGAGCTGTTGCAGTGACAGCCAGAAAATCTCAGGTGGGTCAGATGAAGAATTTTAAACTTTTATCAGAAATTCATTACTTTTTGGCAATGTTGTTATTGTAACATTTAAAAATAAGGGTGGGTTGTGGCTGAGCATGCATGCAGGTATGAGATGGGATGTATGTTGTGATGTGGAAGAAACATGCTTCCTTGAAGGAGCAGTTTGTCTTGAGAAAGAGATTGATCGATTGCTGAAAAATCCCTAAGCTTTTGCCTTGGGCTACTCCATAGTTAGCTTAAGGAGCTTCCCATACACAGACTAGACTGCACCCAGTGAATGTGGGCTAGCTTAATAGTGTCATTCCTTTTTTAGAAACCTAACAGGATAGAGTTGGTTTGTTGTTTGTTTGGGGTTTTTTCTCCTAAAGAAGGGAAAGAAAGGCAGAGCAATTCTGGGTGAAGCTACCGAATATGTTCATTTGCAATTCCTTCCTCTGGATAACGTGACTTCAAAAAAACCCCACACCCCAAAAGAAAACCCTTGAAAACAGAGGTTGCGTTTTGATGATGTGTAACTCATTCTCTATTAATGGATCTGCTGCTACAGTTTGTGTTTAAAACAACCATGCAAAACACAAGCATATATTCCAAGTAATCTAAAACCATAGGTGCAGCGTAAGAGGCGTATCTGATCTACTCATACAACATTTTCCTTACCAGGAGACCAGGAAAAGAGAAAGTTTGTTGGAATCCTATATAATAAAATCATGTGATTTCCAAGCCCAGAGGTCAGAAGCGACAGCCAAAGCTCTGGTACTTGGCAAATCAGCAACTCTTGGTGCTTTCCTGTGCTGAAGTTGTACAGTGGAAGGTCAAGAGATGGGAGAGGACTGTGTATCAACCTGTTGTAAAAATTCTGTGTAGAAACTGAGAGAGAATCACAGGGGGCAGGAGGACTCATCTGCAAGATACATGTAGCAAGGTAACTGTACTTTGTAAGCATTATTTTTGCATTTTTGTTACATTCTAGAACATTGTCCCAAGTACTGTCCCAAGCCAGGAGTATCGCGCTAGTCTTGAGATGTTACACACATAAATTGCAGTTGCATTATCAGCATGGAAATGTGTAGTTACCTTGCTGTACCTAATGTAGCCAGAAGGAAGTTACACCGAGTACCAGGAAAAAGCAAGGGAACCCCAGGGCTTGAACGTAAGGAGTGATAGGGACAGGAATCTTTTCTGTCCTTGATATTTGCCATGTATCAGCTGGCTAATTTCTGCCAGCTGCTCTTTTTCAGCCCTTAAATGTGGATCAGGCAGTTGCTTTTATTCTCTTTGTATGTTGGAAGTGCAAGCGCAGAATATGCTTGACAGGGTGATACAGGAAATAGTGCTTCAAGGAAATTATCTTAATATTACTAGACATTTGTGCTGTTAGGAAGCTGAGTGACAACTGCTTTGTACTTACGCAGTCTTTACAGCATACTAACATTTTGTTTGTGTGCTGCTCTGGAGTTGTGATTTGCTACTCTATTTTTAGCACAGCTCTTTAATGAAGAAACTTCATTATGGTCTAAGCAAGGCATGTGTTTAACTCTGCCATGTCTTCAAACCTGACCGTTGCTTTGACACTCATAAATATTGGACTTTAGGCAGCCACGTGCTTTGGTTGCTCTGCGTGTGTGTGAGAACACTTACTAGATGGATGTTTCCAGGAGCAGGCAGAGTATCGGGCAACGTGAGAGCATGCCTTGTGATAACTGATTCACCGCTCTGGTGCTGATTTGGGTAAACTGTCACTTTTCTGATAGTTACAAACTGCAGTTCGGGCTGTCTGATGTGTTGAGGTACAGTCTCACTCTTCCCGTACGAGGTGTACTTTGTGCTTCTTTTGTCTGGGCACGGTAGGATTTTGCCTGGAAAAATGCTTTCCCTGGAAATGGAATCATTTACCAGAAATTGTGATTGTACAAAATTACACCGAGCTTCAAATTTCCTCATCGACGTAAAATAAATTTGTTAGCTGCAGAGTGCATGAACTCATCAAAATAGTTCAGATCAGAGGGTCTGCTTTGAAGTCTGCTTTTGCAGCAGCACTTGGTGAAATCTGAGTATCATAAATATGCACAAATTCCTCCTACACACACAGAGCTTTTCAGCTTTTGACTTTAAGGCTATACAGCAGAAGCATCACTAAGAGAGAAGCAGAATGCTACTTGACTGTGCTCTTCACTGTAAAAGTTAAGGAGGCACATACAGATCATAAACATCCCAAGTGGCAAGCAGTCTATATTTAATGAAACTTAAAAACTTTTAAGAAAATGTTTTTCTTTGCATTGAATGAAACTTAAGATTTCTTTTATTGGGAAGAGTTCAACATGAACAATCTCAGCCATATCTTTGGTACTCTAACCAAAAGAATAGGGGAGGCATGATGATAAAGCTTGAAAAATGCTCTTCATCCCATATTTGAAGAGATTGTAAGGTCAAAGACAACCTAATTTGCCTTGTGTTAAATCAAATTTTGCTAAGGTAAGAGGTTGCATGTTGAAGAATTTACTGTAATAGAATTAAAAAAATTAATTTCTCCAACAAGTCAGCATTGATGCGTCGTGGCAGAAACTGTGTTCTGCCCCCCACCAATGTATCTGAGCTGCTTTACTTTAAGTTGACTTGATACAAAGTTGTTTTAAAATAAATGCTGCTGTCTCATGCTCTCAAAACACTGAGTTCGCTGCACCTCGGAAAATTCAGGCTGCTTATGTAAGTACTACATAAGGCTGTATCATGCCAGTTTGAAAACAATTTTGTAGCTTTTGCATGCCCCCTCTCTCCGCGAAGCAGATACAGTGGCATATAAGATGGCAGAGTACTGTGCTTAAAGGCTTTATTTTTTATTTGGAACATCTAAGTCTTGGAGAAGGCAGTTTGATCTGTTGAGACAGACCTGATGTCCCCGCACCTGGGGGTTTGTTCTTGGCTGAGCTGTGCTGGGGTAGCCCTGGGGCAGGCAGGAGGGGGGCTCAACCTGGTCGCTTCCAGGGGCCCTTCCCAGCTAACAGGCCTGTCATTCTGTCATAGGCACAGAAAATGCACGCCGCTTGCCTAAACTTCATCTTTTTATTGAGATCAAAGAAAGGGGCTCTCTGGGTGCGCTCGCACTGTCCGCTGTATTGAGCCCTGGCCGTGGTGGGAGGCTGCAGGTGGCTTTAGGGCAAATAGTGTCAGCGCAGAAGTGCGGCCAGGTGGTCTAGCAGCTGGTAGCAGCGTAACGCGTACATGTGGTGGTGCTTCAGCAGCAGGGTGGAAGAGAGGTGCTTCGCTTTTCGGGCACTACTGAGAAATTCATGGGGAGAAGGAGTCACATACAATGCTGGTAATCCATTTAGAAACTAGGAGAATGTGAAATATGTGCAGGAAAAGCTGTTCTTTCTCTGTTAAATCTACAGTCAGACATTCTGAAGTCAGAAAATAACATAAAAGCAAAATCCTGGACTATATTAGTGTACTCTAAGAGTCACATAATGGCAAACCGATTTTATCCTTCGAGTCTGATTTAATCCATAGTGCACTTCCCATTGTTTAAATTTGAGATACTTTGGGACACTTGTTACCTCAAGTTCTTGTTTTGGCTCCTATTCTAGGGTTTCTTGCAGGGGAAACTGATTGACGTTTAGTTTACATTGCTTTATACGCTGTGGTGTGAAAAGCAGATTTGTCTGCAGGACTGCTGGTCACATTTTGCGTTTGTTTAAAGAATCACTTGTGTCTCTCAGACTTTTGGATATGAGCAGGGCCAGTGCCCAGGAACACTGAATTGCGGTTATGTTGGTATTTTTCTGAAATTCTGTTCAGGTCTGAAAATATTCTCTTTTCCTGATATTCCACAACAAAATCTGTGATCATATTAACAACTGCTACTAGCAGTAACGATACTACTCCGGTCACCGGTCACAGGTAGGTCAGGAGTAACCAACTCTCGAGTACAAGTCTAGTTCAGCTCCTTAACTAGTATGGACTGTGCTGCGATTTTTGCCTCGCTGTTTCGTTTTCTTTTAAAGAACAAAATTTACAATGTAAATAACGTTCTTCTAATAAAGCTTTTCTGCATACCCCATGTGAGCAGGCAGAAATACGGGAATGTCAGGCAAGCTCCTGGCTGCTCCCGTTTGCTGCTTCTGCTGTTGGAGGAGGGACTGAAGCCCAGCGCGAGCTTTCCATACACCAGGTTGAAGGTCTTAGCTCCCATCTCTGTAATGACCTCATCTGGAGAAGTTACAGGACTGAGCTGTTCCCTTCGGATTGGCTCCGTGCTACCTGGCCACCTCTTTCTTCCTTTCAGTGGCTGTTTGCAGAGCCTGGGACTTTGCACCTGGTGTAACTGATCTTAGTTTTTAACAAAATAGTTTCTGTTAATGCCATTTTCCCCCCTCCTCTCAACCTCATATGGAATTTTAAGTTGGACTTTCTTCTGTGTTACAGGCTGAATGCGCTTAATTACTTCTGGTGCAAAACTGGAGATTCTTGTTTCGTAAGTGGGTCTGCACCAGAGAAGTACTTTGGCAGCGGGCAGCTCTCACAGTGTGACCCCCCGGCTGCCCGCCCAGATCTGTAGAAAGGTGACACTATACGGGATTGTGGAAAAAGGGTCTTGCAGCGGAGCACGTAGCAAAAGATGGGGACACACATGCACAATTTTTAAAAGGGACACCAGCTCTGAATTTGTATGCAACCTACCAGGAACTTGGACCTGTTGGAACAAGTCCGGAGGACGCCACAGATGTGGTCAGAGGGCTGGAGCCCCTCTGCTGTGGAGACAGGCTGGGAGCTGGGGCTGTTCAGCCTGGAGAAGGCTCCAGGGGGACCTTAGAGCAGCTCCCAGTGCCTGAAGGGGTCAACAAGAAAGCTGGAGAGGGACATTTTACAAGGGGGAATGGCTTTAAACTGAAAGAGGATAGAAAAAAGTCTTTTCTGTGAGGGTGGAGAGGTGCTGGCACAGGCTGCCCAGAGCAGCTGTGGGTGTCCCATCCCTGCAGGTGCTCAAGGCCAGGCTGGATGGGGCTTGCAGTGACCTGGTCTAGTGGAAGGTGTCCCTGCCCATGGCAGGGGGGTTGGAACTAGGTGAAGTTTAAGGTCTCTTCCAACCCAAACCGTTCTGTGATTCTAACTTCATGCAGGGAGAAAGCAGAGCGCAGTGGGAGGAGATGCTCTTCAGGTATGTGGAAGGAGGGAGATCAGAGAGGAGGATATACTGTTCCCATGAAGCTCTCTAAATTTTAGTTGTTTATGAGGCTGACGTGTACGTGGTTAGAGAACGTGACGTACCTTGCTACACTGAACTTGAAAGGATTAAACTAAAGGATCAGGATAGTTGTAACTAGGTGGGACTCTGAGAGAGCAGCTACAAACCATCCCCTTGGTGGACTCAAGGTACTTAAATCACTGTGCTTTGTTTCTGTATGGCTTTGTCTCAAGGGTTTGCAGAGGAATCCTGAGCTTGCGGACTGTGCCAGACACAGAAACAGTGCTGAACTGAAACCATACCTGAGCTGGGAGACAGCTGGGGGTCAGCTTCAGTCTGATAAATGTGATAGTAACCATGAAGAAACAGCTCTTTGCTTGAGTCTTTCATGGTTTTGACTTTAGGCTTTTGTGTAAAACTCGTGGTGTTTGCTTACCGGTGAATTCCTGCAGTAGGTTACCGAGAGTAGTGTGTGAGTGGAGTTTCTGTTGGAATAACTTATTTGCTTCTTTTAAGGCAGTAATTGTTTACTAAGTGTTAGTAGTTGTCTGGAATGTCTAGTTAATTATCAGCTCACCTCTGTGAAAGTGGACATAGTGAAAACACTTAAATAAAGACTTGAAAGTTGTTCTTTTTCCTCTCCTTTCAGGTACTGGCTTCATGTGTCACATCTGAATTGTGTTGTACTAATTCTCTAAGTACCAACTTAGACCATCTCCTTGATGCACACTCACAGCATCATGGCCAGTACTCAGGAGCGCCTGAGCTTGTCTTCCTCTCCAAACTCAATTGGCAAAGCTTTCTGTGAAGATAAAGACTTTAGTAGGTTACATGATGAACATGCACCTACTGGAAACCACCCATCCCCCGAGCTCATAGAGGATGTGCGTGAGAAGGGCTTGCTGCAGGCAGACCTCATCGAAAACATGAGCAGCCCGGTCACTGCAGCGGTGCTGACCAGCATCAGTGAGGACTCTAGGGACCAATTTGAGAACAGCGTGCTGCAGCTGCGAGAGCAGGATGAGTCTGAAACAGCCATTCCTCAGGGCAACAGGAGCACTATGGATGGAGAGAGCAACAGTGGAGCGGATGACGTTAAAGTCCAGTTCAACAGATCAGGCAGTGGAAGCGGTGGATTTCTTGAAGGACTTTTTGGTTGTCTGAGGCCCGTGTGGAACATCATAGGCAAGGCATACTCCACAGACTACAAACTGCAACAGCAAGGTAAGTAGGGAAATAAACCTTTATTGCATCTGGGGGAATGTGTGAAGATGGGGAAAGCGACCCCCAGGGCTTTTCCCCAGCTTTCCATGTGACCGTTTTGGTCTCGTACAGCCCTATTATGGGTTTGCAAAGAGAAATCCTGCACTGTGCAGCCAACAGCTATCACTTGTAGCAAAGGCAGCTCATGATCGGAGTCAAAACCAATTGCCTGTTCTGGCCCATGCCTTGGACCATTGTGACAAGGTCTGAATCTGAACCGAGTATTCATGTAAGTGAGGATCAGAAAGGACTGTGTTGAAGACAGGGATTGTACCAACTACTTCATTACTGCAGTTTTTTATGCCAGATGAAAAACATGGACAGGCATTTCTGCTCCTGTATGTGCATCTGGCTCTAGCTGACCGCCAAATAGCAAAGTATTCCTTGTCTGTGGGCATATTACATTAACTTTTATATCTTTTTGTTCAGGAGTAATTTTACTCTTTAAAATATCATTCAGTACTTATCTTTCCAGAAATATGGCCTTTAATGTTTATGCCTTTTTCATTTAGATGTATAAATGTGCAAGTGTAAATCTATAAGTGTGTGTGAGTATAAATACATTAAAAAAAAAAGTAGTTTGGGAATAACTAATGCCCCAGTCAATTCGTAGATATATCTTTAGGGGTTACTGAAAGCTAAAGAGCAGAGCGTGCTCTGCCTTTGGTGCCTAATTTCTCCCCTAGCACAGGGGGAGGGAAGTGGCAGATGGGAAAAGAACAAGCTGTCATTAGAATTAAGGAGCTGAAACGGTTGAGGCTTATCGAAAATGGGAACAGCCTGGCCACCGCAGTATATACTGCAGGGTAGAAGTCTCCTGTATTGCTGGGATCACAGCTCGGTATTAGTCAAATTGTCTTCTGGCCTAGACAAATTATAAGATATGTGGTCAGAAAAGCCATCTGAGTGGTTTGTATCTAAACCCCAGGGTTGGGTCAGGGAAGAGTTCCTAATATGAGAGAACAGAGCCATTAAATAACCTGTTGGGTGAATCTGCCTTGAAATAAACTTCCTCCTCCCTCCGAGAGTCAATGGTTTCCAGTTCCTGACTCTGAGCAGGGAAATGCACGTCTGTGTTACAGAATGGCAGGTGCCTCCCAAGCAGCAGCCTCTTGTCTATCAGACCTATGGGCGCAGCAAGAGTTTACTTGGCTTGGAAATCCTTTGGCAGAGTTGGTTCTGAATTTTGTCTGTATTTGTCGACTCAGTATGTCACACATGGTTGAGTCTATACGTAAAAAAAAAAAGTGACTGAAAATTCCTTGGGGAATTAATGCTGTTGGGGTAATAGCACAGTATGTGGAGTCGGCTGTGGCGAGGATTGGAAAAGGCTGGTGGGCTGGGGAGTCTGCTGAAGGAACACGGGCCTCAGAGCAGGCAGGTGACATTGAGGGGAGGCAGGGTGTCAGTCTGTGTTGCACTTTAGTTCGGAGGCTCAGTGCTCTTAAATGAAGCTGAAACTTTCCAAGGAAGAGAGGCAGATGCAGAGTTACATCAGCTGCTTCCTGCAACCCTGTGACGGTCCCATACAAGCTCCATCTCACCATGTTGCCCTTCTTGTCACCGGTTGCTGCTGAGCAGTCATGTGCGTGTGTGTGCTGTAAGCTCGGATGGGTAGCTTCAGGAAAGCTACCTGTGAGACGAAGAGATCGTATTTTGCATATAATTGGGACAGCAGATGCATTGGAGACCACAATTTAATATGTGCTTTGATGGCCCACAGGGGACACTTCCTTTTGCATGAAAGTTACTAATAAAAAAAGATGGAAGTGCTAACTAGTGACAGTGAGCAGCTGAGAGTGTTGTGCTTAGAGGGCACGTGTATAGCTCCTCTTTGTCTGCACAGAAGTGCCTTGCCATCTTCGGTGTCACGAGCATGTTCAGAGCCATAGATTCAGGGACACTTTGCAGTTTGCCGTTGGCATTAGGCCCTTCCTAAAAGGATGGTTTTGAAATGGCTACAGGTGTGGTAAGGCTGAAGATTAATTGGGAGCTGCTCTGTAGGGCCTGTGTGATTTAGCTGCATCTTCAGTGTCTTCACCATCATAAATGAGAGTGAAAACAAGATATAAAAAAAATATGTATGTATTTATTCATCTGGAGCTGCTCAGCTGGACAGACCTCTAATGGTAGTAGTATACTTCTGTTACCCAAAGATCAACCTTTTTAAACTGCTTCTGTGCTGAAACTTGAGGATTTTGTCAGAATATTCATGTTCTGTTTTCCAGATGATCTCATTCTTGTTTCTTTCTACCAGAAAATCATCTTTTTGTGCATTCCATCAGCTACATAGAAGCCAGCAATTTAATAACTGATGTATGTGATTGCTTTTATTTTTGCTGTCTTTTAGCAAGAGCACAGAGGATGCAAGGTTTGTGTTTGTGCAAGTGCTGGTGTTTGGAGAAGACAGGCTGAAGAAATGTCTCTGGCTCGTTAGGAAGTAAAAGAGAGGCTTGTGGTGGCCTTTCATTCCCCTGGGGGCTTATTTGAAGTTTTGGGCTGGTGCCACAGATCTGTGCAGATGATGGGGTTTTTTTTTCCCTCTTCATGAAACAACTACTTTAAACTCTATCCTTGCGTTGGGCTTTATCAAACAACTAGGGTAGGAGTCCAGAATAGTGGGGGAGGGCTTTGTGTTGCATGCACATACTTCCTAGTACTTTTTGCTGCTCACTGGCATCCCTGCTCACCTGCTTTGGATCTCCTGCAGGCCCAAACTCTAGGATGTGGTGGTGGTGTTGTGTTGTGGTTGCAAGTAGCAAGATATAAATAGGTTTCATGCCCTTTGCAGATGTCTGATACTAGAGTCCGTATTGCCTGTGAAGGGCTCAGCTCATGGTTTGGTGAATGGGGGAAAAGATAAGAACAACTTTTACATGATGCCATGTTATTTTCTTGTTGAAATTACTCCTTGAGTTTCCTTCTCGGCACCTGAGATGGTCATCAAGAGGAGTGCATTTCTGTGCTTCCCTTCAGGGCCCATGCTGGGCAGGGCTTTGGTCAGCTTCAGCTGCAAGTTGCTGCAGGGTGGTCTGCTGGTTGACTGAGCAGTGCCCACTGCTGCTGTTAAATGTTCTGTTTGGTGAGTAGTCATTCCTGCAGGGAGGGCTTGCTTTTGTATTGTTCGGTGGTTGCCAGTTGGTTATCAGAGGTTTTAGTATTTTGGATTGACCCATAAAATAACTCCTGACTAAGTTTTTCCAGTTGTTTAATCTGATTTCTAAAGGCTGTTGGTGAGTGTTTTCAAGGAGATACACTTAGTTCTTTGTTTCTAACAGTTAACTTGGATTGTTGGGACTCTAGCGCTTTATAGTAAGACTTGTGTTTTCTACAGACTCTGAGCAATTTCCTTTGGATTAAGAATGTGTCTTCAGGAGTTGCTTTCACCTCCCTTTCACAAGCTAGGTATTTACTGTCATCGTGTGCAGTTTTGTGTCAACCTGGAGAGCAAGGTGCTTTACAAAGCGTTGCTTGTGTTTGTAGGGTTGTTTTTTGTATACCAGAGATGCTTCTTGTCGTAATGCCAATGCTGGCAAGCGGCCAACGCTGGCAAACGGCAAAAATTTGCTTCAAATAATTGAGTCAATGGCTCAGGCTGCTCCTGCATTTCTTCCTCATGGGAAACAGATTCCCATCATTCTACTCAAATGGTTCTTAATCACCTTAGAAACGCAATCTCTTGCGTAATTCCTGCGGCTATTACACTTTAATTTGTTTAGGGGATGTATCCCACAGGTTTCTTTAGGCCCGGAAGAGTCTGGAATAAAAACTGCTCCATCCTGGTAGGAGGTAGCCTCGTGTCTCTCCTGCTGGAGCTGGGGAGCACTAGGAGAGCTGTGGCAAGCCCTGAAGTCCAGGCAGTCTTGACGGACGTTTAGCCAAGCAATGCTGATGGACTTTTTGAACAAGGCTGGCAGTACAGTCTAGTCTTGATTAGGGTGTCCAGGTGTGTTTCCTAGCCACCCTGCTGATCATCTGAGGTGTTAACTCTTCTGGACAGGCACTTGGACTTAACTAGGGTGAATCATCATCGCCACGCACCCGAGTTCTGGCAGCTGGTGTATGCAAGTCCTTTTCTGTTTCAAGCTGTTGGTTGAGATGACAGAGATCTCAGCATCACCGCTCACATGCTGGTTTCTCATTGTACTGGCTGGATAGGTGTGCTGTAGCTGGGACAGCCGTAATTCACCGTCCTTTGCCTCAAGGTGTTGTGGACTGTTGAGGATGGGTCTGTACAGGCAGCGGGGAGGGCTGTGTGACCCGCTCTCCGGCTGATGTGCGTGGCCTCAGCTGTCAGCTATGCCCAGCTGGCGCAGTGTGTTGATGTTGAGTCCTCTGTTATCCAGCCTTGCCCATTGCCCCTCTGCAGAACTGGTAAGGCTAACTTGGTAATAGTGATCCTCATCAGCCTGTTGTCCTTGAGGATGGTCCCAGGGAGCCATAGGGAGCACATACACAGGGTCATTCAGATGTGTTTTTTAATCAGTGGGTTTGGATTGTAGTAGAAAATGCAGGTTTGCACCACAAATGCTAACAAACCCTGGTTTTCAACTCAGGGTAGTCCAGTGCTTTCCTCCACCAGCATCCCCTTCTTTGGGAAGCTTTTCAGGGCTTGATATGTTATGGGAGCCAAACCAATTGCTGATGCCGGCTGTCTTGACACATAGTAACGTGTTCCTGTACAGTGAAAGGTTTGTGTTTTGTTTTGGTTTGGTTTTTTTTTTTTAAATTTTTGTCTTACTGTTGCATTATATGTTACGTATGGTTTGGCTCTTTGTTTTTCTTGAATTCCCAAAGATGTAGGATGTTTCACAGGTTGTTGCTGCAGTGAAACCTCTTCCCTGAATCGTGCGCTTGATGATCGGGGTGCAAGTGGGATATGGGAAAGGATATATCTTACTAAAAAAACATGAGATGACTTTGTAGGAGGAAGTAGTGAACTTTTGTTTGCTTTGTTTACAGTCCTCTCTGCTTTTGCCATTGCGAAAGTTAATAGGTAATATTAAGAGCAAATTAGGTCTCTAGGTAATAGCAATATAGTTACCCATTACTGCTTACAAACTCCGGGTGCTTCAGGGAATTAAATGACGATGTTGGGTGCCTTGTACAGGAAAGGCACTCTTCTCACATGTAAAGAAAGAGCTATTTCAGTGCAAGAGAACAGTTTCAGTGTTGCCCATGTGAAAATACTGTTCATCAACAACCAGAAGAATCAACTGTATTTACCACCTTCTTTCAGAAGCAGTGTATTTGTCAATTAAATAGAAATACAAATCTTCTCAATTTATTTGTGAATTTCCTTATTTTCTTTTATTTTTCGTATTTAAAGAACTGTCTTTTCATGTCTGAAGAATTAGATACTAATTATAAGTATTGTGACAAAAAATTGCTCAAGTTGTTTGGTAAAGAACGTTTAAAATCCTTGAATGTCCTGTTGTCAGGATAGTGGTCACGGAGTGTTTCATGCATCAGTTTGTTTTGTTCTTACACAGACAGGCATGTGCTTCAGCACCAAAGGAGACATCACCTTCACAGTGCCATGGCGTTCTTGAAGATTGAGGATGGGGATGGTCTGTGGCAAATCCATGGTTACTGGGCTACTTAGTTATAATGCGTTTCAGTTGAGCACCGCATGCGCTGTCTTAGTATTTTTGTGCAATGTAAGGTTGCAAGCGGATATAGCAGTGTGAAAAATAGACTTGTGTCTGTAAAGAAACATGTGCTAAGGATTGAACTTTGCCCTGCCAAGTTGTACGGAATTTTTGCTGTATTAACAATGTTGGGGTTTTTTTTTCTAGTTCAGTAAGCAGAACAAGCACTGGAGCCCGGCTCCGGATGGGAGCTGGCTTTCCTTGGCCGTGCCTGGAGAGTCGGCATTCAGCAGGAGACATCCAGCTAGTGTCACAGGAATGGTTTGATGGAAAGATTTGAATTGGGATCAGTCCAGAGGCAGTTTGCATATATGTTTCCCTTCAGTGGTGACAGTTTCTGAAGTGTACACATTTGCATAATCTGAATCGGAGCCCTGGGAACACCCCAGTGGCTCGAGGCTGGATGAAAGAAGATGCATCTTTGTAGTCTTCTGAAATAGGGATCTGTACAGGTGTGACTTCCTTTTATTTCAGAAAGCAGTGGGTTACTTGCTGGTTTTTGCTGCTTAATAATTTATTTTCTAAACCTACGCATTTATTGAGTTACAGTGAGTAAATGATTGCCTGCCTTTTATCTTGTTGTTTGTGGGATGTTAAGGTAATTTCAAGGTGACTCACAGACAACAAGGCTTTCTGTTCTAATGGGTACAACTGTCTTGAAACAGTTTATGCAGTGCTACTGGACCACTCTGGCAGTGTCCCTACAAGATGTGTGTGGGTACCTAAGAGGAGGAATTGCTTAAGATTTTTTTTTTTGCCTGTTTGACACTGATACACATAATGTTGGTGTGGGAAAGATCTGTTTCTGTGACCGCTGGTGGTGGTTAATGTGCTTTGTGGTGGGTAACTCGGTGGTTGCTGGTCTGCGTTTTACAACCTGCCACCTCTGACCTTCCCTTTTATTTCCTATTTTTGCCCTATTTCAGGGATGGGGGAGAACTGTCAATATTTTTCATGTCAGTTGTGAACTTTAAATGTTTCTTCTCATCTATGCTTTTCAATGGAGTCATGTACTTAATAAGAGATACCGTACTCATTCATTTGTGAAGCAGGGGACCTCCTCTCTAAATTGGGAATCCAGTGTCCCTGGTATGTTAAATTGCTGCCTGCCAAGTAGAAGCAGCTTACCTGAGCGGTTAGCAGTAGTGGTGAGCTCTGCTGGAAAAGCAGCTGGAAGGCTGGAGGTGACTGTGACGGTGGGAGAGGAGCTGGGTGAAAGGGATCCTGAGGCTGAGCCTGTGTGGTGTGTGCCTCAGCTGTGCCTGTGCTGGGAGACTCTGCCATCTGCTACCTCCAGAAAAGTCCACCTTGAAGGTTTAGGAAGGGAGGTGGCAGGTGCTGTCCTTCTGTGATCTTACAGCAGAATATTTTTGTGGTTCTGATTTTTGACGTTATCCCCTTTGCTTCCCCCTGCCTAGATACCTGGGAGGTCCCGTTCGAGGAGATCTCGGAGCTGCAGTGGCTGGGCAGTGGTGCGCAGGGAGCTGTCTTCTTGGGCAAATTCCGGGCAGAGGAGGTGGCCATCAAGAAAGTGAGAGATCAGAACGAAACGGATATCAAGCACTTGCGGAAACTCAAACATCCTAACATCATTGCGTTCAAGTAGGTTGTGAAACTCGTTTGAAATGTACCTTTATCCAGGCAAGAGCCGTTTGGTCGTGTGCCCTGGCCAAGTTTTTAAAATCCAGGAACTAAGCTGTCTGTAGGACAAAACGAGTGGTCATCCTTCCTCTCAAATTGCTGCACACTCTTGTGAAAACAAAGCTATGGACACAATTCTCACCCAGTGCTGTGCTTTGCTTGTGGGTTCACAGAAGGTCTTCTGTGAACCCTACAAATCTGCAGGTGTGGAAGTTGAAGGAAACCCACCCCTGTCACAGATGAGGTTCCTCCTGTCCAAAGGATGCAGGAGCCCTCCCCCTTCCTGTTCAGGAAGGAGAGCTGTTAGCAGAGCCTTGCCCAGGCAGAGTAAGGAGGTTACTCTCCTGCCCCTGGATTGCCACCTTTGAGAGCTGCCCCAGGACTTTTACTCTCCTGATCCTCACTAGCTGTGTGTTTTCTTTGATAGGGGAGTTTGCACTCAAGCCCCATGCTACTGCATTATCATGGAGTACTGTGCACATGGGCAGCTCTACGAAGTCCTGCGAGCGGGGCGGAAAGTCACCCCTCGGCTGCTCGTGGATTGGTCCACGGGGATTGCAAGTGGGATGAATTATCTGCACCTTCACAAAATCATCCATCGAGACCTCAAGTCACCAAAGTGAGTCTCTAACTACCTAAACTTCCCCCCGTTGTGCTTCTCTCTATTTCGCTTTTTTTCTTGAGGAGTAGTTTAAAGTTAGGTCAAAAGCCCCATTATTTTTTTTTCTATGTTGACTCAAAACTAATGAGAGTGAAACTAATGAAACTTGTTGGCACTGCCCTCCTGTGCTGCAATTTAACAAGACTGGAAATTTTACCAGTACCTTACATGATAAATAGCAGTCAGGAAATATTTCTAATGATTTGATGGTGTATGGCCCTTGTTGAAAGTGGGATATTCTGTTGGCTTCTGCTTTTTTATTTTTCCTTCTTATTTGTTCTTTTATTTCCCTGGTTTTCTGGAATGCATCTCTCATTCCTCTGTTGCGTTCTGGCTAAAACTACCTGGCTGCTTGTATTCATTCTTATTCCCTAGATGCTTATCACTTCTTTAGCCTATGACGTGACTGTGACAGTGCATTAAGATAAGACTTATAGATGGTTTACAGCGCAGTTTAAGGTACAGCTTTACTAAAATTTTGAAATGTCCCCAGGTATAGCGAATCTTCGGTGACTTGTTAATTTGCAATTTTATCAAGATTGATTTTTGACTTGTAGCGTTTAGAAATGCATTTGAGGCACAAAACACAACCACTTCAAAGAAAGCGAGAGCTTTCATCAGTGAAAACACATAATCTTTTTTCTTGTACTGCAGTTGTGAACAGCATGGCCTCATCACCTGTTTGTGTTGATTAAGAAGGGATTTACTCACAGTGGCTGTTATGGCATAAGAAAAACTGCAAAATGCTGATATTATTTTTTCTTTTTTTTTTGCCAGTGTTTTGGTTACACACACAGATGCAGTAAAAATTTCAGATTTTGGTACATCTAAAGAACTCAGTGATAAAAGTACCAAAATGTCTTTTGCGGGAACTGTGGCTTGGATGGCCCCAGAGGTGATACGCAATGAGCCTGTCTCTGAAAAGGTGGATATCTGGTGAGTAGTATTAATATTTAAGTATCTTCACCTTCTGTTTACCCACTTGGTTTCCCAGCACGTTACATACTCTGCAGTCTTTTCTCATCCTAGGCATGGGAATAGTTTGCTCTGTGGTGGACTGTGCCTTTCTCCATCTGCCTAGTGCCCGAACTCTGTTACTGAACCGTGGGCTGTAATGGAAAGTAAAATGACATACATGTGTAAAATTGTGTGGTGAGATGTGAAGGTACCTAACGAGACTCGGTGCAGGCTGTGTCTTGCAGTAAGCAAATGCAGCAGTTCTTGTCTGTGTCATTATTCAGGCCAGAGCTTTCTTCCACTGCTGGTGCTCAGAGCCCTTTCAGAAACTGCTGCAGCCATTTTTCATTTGCTTTCTAACCTCTTCAGGGCCACACTTGAGCTGTAGGGAGGCCTCTACTCTGCTAGCTAGAAGGGTTTGACCACCTTTTGCTTTCTGCACACTGGGTTTGCTGTTATATGTACAGCCACAGGATTATAGTGCAGTGAATCGACCCCCTGGATCCACGGGGGAGGAAACCTGGACATGTTGTTAGAGTTTTGAACACCTGTTTCCATCCCATGTGGAATGTACTCTGTGTCCAAAGGAACACAGGGAAAGGTTCAGATCTCCATGCTGTTAAAAATGCTTGAGAGAGAACTCAGCCTTGGAGCTCCTTTGGGATGCCTTTCCACAGGTTTCAGAGTCCTCAAGGGAACCACATCTGTTTCTGCCTTGTTATTTCTGCATATTAAATGTCAGCAGCCAGGACAAAGGCCCTTCTCCCTGCTTTACGGCCAGGATGAATTTTCCTTCTTGTGGTTTTTCAGCTTCAGATGCTGTCACCTCCCTTACACAACATTTAAGCTGCAGGTAGGTGGTTTGGAGTGCAAGTGGAGTCGGACAGCAGCCTGCTGCAGGTGGTGTAGCTTGGAGCTGGGTCATGACTTTAAGTAAAGATTTCCGGTAGGGAAAGGGAAAGTCTTGTAACCTGTGGTGTACAGCTCTGGTTTGTGCATTCATTTTGTGTGGATGTAGCAGGGCATAGCATGAGCCAGTTCTTCTAGGAGAAACCCTTGGGTTGTTTTGGAAAGAAAACACTCAGCATTTGTCTGGTGAGCTTTTCCCTTTGAATCACAGGTTCATGAGGAGGAACGGCGCCCAATTTCCACCCTCAGTTTTCTGTCCTTTAGAGTGGCTTAGGTTCAGGAATATTGCATGGAGCATCATGTCCAATAAAATCCAGCTGCAAGCTCCGCTGAGGGCTGTGGGCACTCCTTTACTCCTGTCCTCGGTGACTTAGAGATGTTGCTCTTCGGTTCAAACCTAGAGGTGCCTTTGGTGCAAGTTCCTCTTGAGTGCAGTGCACTGATGATTGCTCAAACTCCTCCTTGACATCCATTTCTCCCCCAAGATGAGCAAAAGCAATGTTTGTGAATGCTGACAACAAATGAGAACAGTTCCTAAGCTGCTTATGTCTGCTCTCTCATCTTTAACAGCAGGCTAAAAAAAAAAAATCTGTAATCTTATCAGGAGTCTCAAAAATCCTTTGTCAGTTCTTAATCATAACAAAGCTGAAACCAGATGGGGTTTCCCAGTAGTTTGTCCAACCACCTGTATCCCTGCTTTCCTGCAGCCCATGGAAAAAAAAAATCAAGGGAAAAAAATATTCAAATTCTGCTTGGTTTGTGGTTGGTTCCCCTACTCCACATCCCCCTTACCCCCAGCCCTGCGATTTGAAGTCACTGGGCTTTGAAAGTGCAACATTTTTCACATGAAGTTCTGTTCCGTGACTGATGGTTGTTCAGACCCAGGCAGTTTGTCCCTTAGATGTTCTTCTATACTGAACAACAGCAAGTTGATTTTAGTACAAGCCAGAAACACACTTCTCACTTCTCACCTTGTTTGACTTGCCAGCAAGCTTGGCAGGGTCAGTGTCCCATGGACGGCTGGGGCACGCAAGGAAGGAGATACAGCTGGGTTTGGAATCGGATGGTTGTGCTTCACCTGGAATCACAGCCTGGTTGTTAATATGCAGTCAGGGTGCTGCTGGCTCTCAGCAGCATTTTGTTTACCTCTGCATTGATTGGTTTGATATTTCTTTGGTGTTTTATTGGGTGAAGATTGTAAATAAATAACTGTTTGCTGTTATAAATTAAGGGTTTGGTCGTTACTGATCGTTTTGCTAAGGAAGAGAAGCAAAGTGAGTTTTCTTACCTATATCTTCCAGTTCTTGTAATAAGAACCTCTTCACCAGGCAGAATTCTCTTATTTTTTTCTTTCTTTAGCCTTCCTTTCTTCAGCACAAAAGAAATATCAGATGAGACTGCATGTGCTTTTGATACTGACACTTAAACACATTTGTTAATTTCTGTGTTGCAGTAGTTGCAGTACTGTCTCAGACCCATGAAACTCATACCTAGCAGTACACGTAACAGCAGAGGGAGCTTTTGTGGGGCCGGGGGGGAAGTTAAATGTAAAAAGACCGCAAAACCTTTGTTGTGTTGTGTCTGTAAGACACCAGTTCCGTCTGTCCAGACCAATAAGAACAGTCTAAAGTCTGTCTCAGAAAAGCTAACTTCTCTTTTCATTTAACAGGAGTGAGATTTAATCTATACAGAAAATATGGCTTCAGGATTTTTATAATCTCACAAAGAAAAGTGAAAGGCTGTGTGAAAACCAGCGTGGTTTGGGGTTCAGCCCAGTGCTGGATCAGTGGAGGAAGAGTTACCTGGTGTGTGGAACAGCTACACTGGGTTAAAAGCTACTACGTAAACACTGTTGCACCTACTCTCAATTTCAGATCAGACATACCTATTGCCCTGTGTTGCCAAACAAACGTCTTTTTTTTTTTTTTTTTTTTTCAAGCTCCAGATGTCTCTGTTTAATTGAATTCACACAGAAGCTTTTATCCTGTTTTATTTTTTCGTCAGGTCATTTGGGGTAGTTTTGTGGGAGCTGCTTACAGGAGAGATCCCCTACAAGGATGTGGACTCTTCGGCCATCATTTGGGGAGTGGGCAGTAACAGCCTGCACCTTCCTGTCCCTTCGACGTGCCCAGATGGCTTCAAAATCCTCATGAAGCAGACCTGGTAAGAGCCTGAACCTCACACCGCAAGACCTATGGCTGGCTCCCAGCTCTTGTCAGCCTCCCAGTAAAAGAAATGAAACCAGAGTCAGCGTTGAGGCCAGAGCAGAGGGCTCTTAAATACCCTCACACTAGTCATGAGAGCAGTACGTTCCAGCGTTTTGGCAACTGCTTCCTTGTGGCAGCAGGCCTGGGCCCCAGAAGGATGTTTGGAGCTTAGAGGAAGGAAGAAACCTTTCTGGTTTGCTTGGGGCGGGTTGGGGGGGGGGAGGCAGGAGGGAGGGGGTGGGCAGACACTGTTGAGACTGGTGAGGGACAAGGAGTTGAACGGGAGAGAAGTGGGAGAGCAGAGCTTGATGGGAGCCCCAGCAGGGTGACAGTTGCTCAGGTGTGACCCAGAAGCAGGTAGCACGAAGGTCATCTTCACTAGCCATCACAGAGACTGTTCCTTTGTCATAGCAAAACAGGTGAGAAAAGGGAGCTCTGTGGGAAGAGGAGCTGGAAGGAAAGTAGTGGTAAAATTTCTTCATGCTGGCTCCAGAGTAAAAGGAGATTATTTTTTCACTCTGAAACCCCCTTGTGACTGACTTTTGAACTGGACAAAGAGAAATTTGAGCTTTCTGTATGATTTTAGAGGTATAGATACAGAAAATGCTTTGTTTCCTCCACATGCCAGATTAGAGTTGCAGTTCTTTGTCTTGGGTTGTGCATTAATGCTTTGTCTTTGCAATTGCATCTTGACACAGACTATGAGGGTTCTTCCAGCATTTTCCTACTCCGTGAGTTTTACCAGCCATCCTCTCAATGGCACAAAGGGAAAAACAGGCCAGAGCATCTCTGGATCTTTCCCGGTGGCTGTTTACCCCCCCTGACCCTGAGCTGCAGCAGGTCGTGCTGTCGCAGTGTCTGTGCTGGGGTGTGCTGGGGGCAGGGAGCTGCGTGTGCAGCTCCCAGCGGGGAGCAGGGACGGACGCACACTCTGCTGTCCCCACCTAGTGGAAGCGGGTGGTTTGTAGGGCTGAGGTGGCTGAAGGAGCTCGCTCTTGTCCGGAGCACTGAATCCATGCGGCAGGTCTGGTGGGTTCAGTCCTGAAGCTCGAGTGCTCGTCTCTCTTCTCAGACTTACACGTTCTTGCACTTGAATGGATCTTACGGAGATGTTCAGTGCATTACAACACTGCGTAGGCTCAGGCACGTACTATGTGGCAACACAGATACATTTGGTGTTGATAAACACCCTGCTTTGTTGAATGTAAATTATCATGTCTACTAGATCAAGTATTCCCATTATAAAATTCAGAAATGAATAGGATAACGAACTGAGCTCTGTTTCTTCTTACCAAGTTAGGAACAGTTTCAGTTTGTATCCTATCTTTCACTTCGTAATCACATTTTCTTATTTTAAATGATTTTCATTGCTTTGGTTTCTTCAGAATAGATCATCACAAATGAAAAACTGAATACAGAACAACCCTAGCACAATGAACTCGTATTCAGGAAAAGAGGAAACTGAAACCTCCTTTGCTCTAATCTGTCAGCTGCATGGTTCAGAGACTATGTTCTAGTGAGAAATCCTTTCAGAAGGGTAGGAGAAGCCAACAATGTTGACAAAATTTGTCTGTTTTACTTCAGGCAGAGCAAGCCCCGGAATCGTCCCTCCTTCCGGCAGACACTGATGCACCTGGACATCGCATCTGCTGATGTGCTGGCTACTCCTCAGGAAACCTATTTCAAATCACAGGTAACTGGAGCATGGCTGTAGTCCAAGAGCACCAGTTAGCTCCAGGGGTCTGATTTCGGAGGGTGCATCGAGTACGCAAAAGTCTGGATTCCTGGGGAGAAGCAAACTGGGTATTTGAAAATCTTTTACCCAAACTTTCACAAACTGAGACATCTGCTGACTTTAGTCAGAAACTCAGTGTTGTCTCATTTGCTTCTCCCTGAAACTGCTGACTTGAGATGTTCTTCTCCCAGCTGTTCTCTCAGTACTGCTGTACAGGGGACCACGAGCCTGCCGAGAGCGGAACCGGTGCACTTATGGTGAAGATAAGCAGAGCAGCCAGTGGGACAAAGAGCTGTTACAGGGCAGGGAAGGGACTCTGGGACTTTCAGGGAAGATCTAAAATTATGTTCTTAGAGATTCCTCTGAGTCCTACCCAGCAAGCTACTGTCTGCTCCCAAGGAGGGAACGAGAATGAAGCCTTGGCTCCAGTATAGAAGATCTATATAGGGTGTTGGGGTGTGTGTGTGTGAAGAAGTGGGTGCAATTATTTAAAGCTGCAAGAACCAGGGCTTCAAGGGGCAAGAAGAGTTAGTATCACCCTGGTGACAGTCATCATTGTCATGAATACAGCTCTCCATAAGTCTTTCTTGTTTACTTTGAAGGGCAAAAGGGAAGAAAATGTTGGGTTAGGACGAAAAGAGTGTTGGGAGTTTTTTTAATATTTTTTTTTTTTTTTTTAGAAAATGCAGGTATGTTTTAAAGAATCTAGTTGGAGCACAGAATTGGAAATAGCATTTGAAAATGCTGATAGTAAACATGCTGCAATGATGCTGCCCAAAATAATTCAGCTAACAAAAACACGTTTTTAACCCAAACCTGTAATTTTCTGCAGACACAGTGTTGCCCAAGAATTTTTCTTTGGTGCAACTGGAGATCCAAATTCTACAGATACCTAAAAGTAAATTACTTTCCTAGGCTGAATGGAGAGAAGAAGTGAAGAAACATTTTGAGAAAATTAAAAGTGAAGGAACTTGTATCCACCGGCTAGATGAAGAATTGATTCGTCGTCGAAGAGAAGAACTGAGGTCTGTTGATGGTCTTTTATGTTCACTGCTCACTTTTTCCATCCAGCCTTCTCTTATCCAGCGAAATAACCCCAGCTCCCTCAGCTTCTCTTCACAGGGCATGTGCTCCAGCCCCTGACTGTTCTCATGCTCCTCTTGTACTGAGGACTCCAAAACAGGACTCGGTATTCCTGGTGGCTTAAATTGCTGCAGCCTAAATGCCTTGTGAGTCCAGAAACTGAAGTTCTCACAGGCCTGCCCTAGGCCCTTGAGTGTTGCTTGGCTGATGAAAAGCTAGAGAGAGAGAAACAGTGGAAACCATCCCTGCTCTTGGACAGTCTGAACAGTTTGCTCTAGGCAAGACAGGCAAAGGCTTGTGTGTTTGCCAGGGAATATTCCTGCCTGAGTTTTGATGTTTGCGATAACAGCACTGCAGCAGGTACATCCACCTCAGTGGAAAATGCATCTTGCAGCTTGCTGTGAGCTTTCCCTGCCCTGATAACTTTCTTTGAATTAGTTATTTCCAGAGGAGTGAACACACTCCAATTTATCAGCCCACTGAAATTAATTTTGAATATTAGACCAACTTAAAAATGAAAGATGAATGTTTATTTAAGAAAGTGTTTTCTGCTGTGTAACAAATTTGCAAATATATTTATGACAGAGAAACATAAAATACCAAATAGCAGTTCTGTGTCAAAGCTGCGAAACGAAAGGAAACCTTGTTCAGGCAGTTTGACGCAGTTGTTGATCAGTGTTCCCTAGCCCTAGGGAGCTTTTGATGGTCTCATCTTTCAGCTGTGGTTCAAGATGTCTTCTGCAACTTTACTGTAGCTGTAGGGGCATATTGCTTTTTATGAAATACGAATGACTTCTTTCCCTGCTTCTTTAGAAGCTAACTTATCCCCTTTTCTTTGCAAACAGGATGATCAGGGCTTGGCTAACGGGCTTGTGGGTGCATGTGAGGCATTTGCAGCTTCTTTAGTGAGAAGCTTTGCCATCTTTTGAGACTGTTCAACACTTTCAAAAGCATATCATGATTCATTGCTGTATCAGGCTCTTAACCGTCATTCACTGTTAACTCTGTCTGGGCTTCTGTGCAATGCAGCTGACAAATTTGAATTTTGGAAGGCTCTTTCCTAAAGCACCCGTACTTTTCCTTATTCTTCTCTCTTGATCCGCAGATATCAGACTGTGGAATAATGACTTTTCTGTTTTTCAGGCATGCATTGGATATCCGCGAACACTATGAGAGGAAGCTGGAGCGAGCCAACAACTTATACATGGAGCTCAGTGCTATTATGCTGCAGCTGGAGGTCCGTGAGAAGGAGCTCATAAAGTATGTATCTCTGGGCATAATGGCATGCTGTGCACGTGGCAATATGCATACAGGAGAGACAAAACAGCACTTAATTTCTAAACAGCATAGTGTTACTTGTAGATTTAGTGTCCTCTGAAAAACTTACAGCGTAAAGAAAGTGCTGGCAAGCAGAGACAGGACCCTTAAGAGTAGATTGCTGCAGATTGTTTAGTGTATATTTCTTTACCCAGTGTTTACTGACTGGGAGAAAGGCACCTTTCCCATTTGGTGTTGGCATATCCTTTGGCACCTTTGTAAAGAGAAAAGCAGTGCTGTTTCTGGACTGGGTGCCAGGGCCCTCTTCCAACTGCCTGATCTCTGCAGACAATTTAGCAAATCGCTATGTCCTTTTGCAGAACAGCATGTTGTGTTGCACCCAGCCATAGCTGAGAAACAGGCACGCAGTGTGCTCAGAGCGGAGCTGTGTTTCTGTCCAGCAGGAGCTGCAGTTGGATAAAGAGAGAACTGATCTGGCTTTTTGTTTGTTTGTTTTTTTGTTGTTTTTTTTTTCTTTCCCAACATTTCAGGAGGGAACAAGCAGTGGAAAAAAAATACCCTGGGACTTACAAACGCCACCCAGTTAGACCCATAATCCACCCCAATACAGTGGAGAAGCTGATGAAGAGGAAAGGGGTCTCCCATAAACCAGGCAGCCAGACTAAACGGTAAGAAGTAACAATGTCGTTCTGTGCCAGGAACCAGCGGTAGATCCTCGCTGAGATGAGCAGGCAGCTTGCGTCCCTGTTAGCCCGACAAAATGCAGGACAGGCCAAAGGGGTGCTTGGTGTTGGGCCTGGTCTGACCCTCAGAACCATGATTGTTTAATTCTGAAGATAAAAGAGATGAATCCTGCCATCCCTTCTACCTGGGCAGCTCTCTTGGAACTGTTTGGTCCATATGAGTTTTTCCATAGATGATGGTGCTTTGACAAGGAGGTGTCTAATGTGTTTTCTCGAACTCCTGACTGACCAAGCAGAGAGCAGTTAGGTCATCCTTGATTTGAATGGAATAAGCAGGGTGAGGGATTATGGAAATCAGCCAGTCCTCAGGGAGGATGGATTCACTGTTGAGGAATTAAATTGGGGTTTGAGATTTGGGAATTCGTGCTGTCCTTTCAGCTAGTTCTCTTCTGCGTGACTTTCAGAAAGTGAGATACTTTTTTTCAGAGGAGGTGTCTATTTTATTTTTCCCTTTTCTGGGATTTCTGGGAGTTAAGAGAGTCTTGATTAACAATGAATAATCACTTCTGAATTAATATCCACATATGCCTCTGAAATGAGCAGGCTGATAAGCATCAGCAGATTGGGACCCAATTGCGCTGAGCATTGTATATGCACATAGTAAGAGACATGCCCGACACCAAGGTCTTAGGAGGGAGCTATTTTGGGAGCAGAACATCAAAATAAGAGCGGAAAAAGGACAGTATGTGACAGATATTGGAAAAAGCAGCAAGAAAGGAGTGTAGAGCATGATGGGCTAAACGGAAAGGACGTTGAGTAGAGACAATCAAAGGAAACTAAATGCAGACGTTAAACAGCTGAAGGGGAGAAAAGCCGGTAGATTTTAGAAAGCAGAGTGTGCTTGTGGCTACAGCTGGCTCTTCATCCTGGCTCCGAGCCGATGTAATTTCTTAGTTTGTGGTTTAATGCATAACTTCTGCTGACTGTCCCTCAGGCCAGATCTACTGAAGTCAGAGGGCATACCCAGCGCGGAAGCAGCATCCAATGGCTCACCAGTCTCAGGAAGTCCCAAAATGTCAACACTGAGTGGCAAAAGCCGCTACCGCAGTAAGCCACGTCACCGCCGAGGGAACAGCAAAGGCAGCTACAATGATTTTGCAGGGATCTTGAAAAACCAGCCAGTGCAAGATGATGCACCTCCACCTCATAATCATTCTCATCACCCCGGCCTCCCGCAGCAACCTGGCCACAGCCATCCCCATGGCCATCACTCACGGCTTCATGCCCACGGACAAGATATTGCCAACTGCGCGAACAACTTAAGGTACTTTGGCCCTGCAGCAGCGCTGCGGAGCCCTCTCAGTAACCACGCGCAAAGGCGGATGTCTGGGTCCAGCCCCGACCTCATCTCCGCTGCCATGGAAGCAGATTGCCGAAGGAATCTGGAGAGCAAAGAAAGCAAAGCTGATCATTGGGAGTGTTGCAAAACAGATCCGTATGATTCCTGTCTTCAGTGCAGGGACGAGGACAGTGGTCAGGTACAGATGTCATCCGTTGAAACAGGGATGAGCCATTCTCAATCACCAACATCTGCTTCCCTATACGAAAACGCGCAGTTCATTGAGAAGATGGAGGAGGAGGGTTTCAGCAGCTCTAAGTCAGCGTCCGCCTTAGGCACTCCCCAGCACATGGCTTCCTCAGTGCTACCTTGCAAAGCAAGACCCCTTCAAAAGGTAAGGACAAAGCATAGTGATTTGAATAAAAAAACCCGCAAAGCTTGCTGCTCTTTCCCCTCGCCAGCAAAAGGTGTGTAGCATAGGCTAGTGTCTGGATACGGGATAGTGGCAAAACCATGTTTCCCACGCACGTAGCAGTGGAGTTACACGTACAGCTTTATCTCGAAGAAATCATGCCTCTTTGAACTTTGCTTTGTGATCTGGACATACTTTTAAAGTCAATTTTACTGAAAAGTACCGTAGGCATATTGGAGCATACTGCCAATAATGAGGGTTGTCAGGTGTGGTTCTGATAGGGCCCGGTTCTGCTGCTTGCAATTTAGCCACTTTTTGTTTGAGCTGAAACTGAATTTTTGTTCTTGAAACAGTCTCAAAATGTTTTCAGGCCTTTCTCTAAACAAAGGAAGGGGTTTTGGTTTGGCATGTTTTTGGTGATGTTAAATATGAATAAAGTTTCATTGAGAATCTGTAGCTCTGCTGTGCCCTGGAACAGAAATTCAACATTTGCCATGGTCTCGGGGACATGCCTTTTGTTGCACCTGCCAGGAACTGTCGCCCTTGACTGCAAGTCATAATTCTTACGTATTTTGTGAGGATTTTGCAAGGGTCAAAAAGGTGTTTCAGCACAGTTGTATGGAAGCAGTTCCTGTTCGTTCTTCCTGCTTCTGTCCAGGTGGTGAGAGAAGTAGGAACCAGTCTGAGTAGAGTTCAAAGAGCAGGAAAACTGGGCCTGGGTGGAAAATTGGAGGAAAAGAGGATAAGTACCAGACAAAGAGTGTGATTTTGGCCCAGAATGGAGGGAGGAGGACCTCGTATTACAAGGGGATGGGGTCAGATAGAGGCTGAACCAGGGGGTGGCAGGTTGGATAGCATAGAAGGATGTGTAAAAACCAAGAGCGCGGGGGGTAGATTTGGATGGGAAAAGGAAAACAGAAGGCTCTGTGCTCACTGAAATAGAGAATGGAACTAAACTCAAGTTTTCCTAGTTGGTGAAACCCACCAGCGAAGGCTGTGCCATCCCCATCCTGCTCTGTGATGGGCTTGTGTAGAAGAGGGTTGAAGTCATAAAGCTGAGTGCCAGGTCAGCTCAATATGGATTTCAGTATGATACTAATTACTTGATTTGCTTCTGTAAAAATCCGGAACTTTATGTACTCAGTGCCTGCTAAATTACTCCAGTGTATTTCAAAGTCAGTTACTCCAAATTCAGAAATGGCAGCATTAAGACTGCCTGAAATAATCTCCTGGTAAGAAGATGTTTGAGTCAGTGCAGGTTATTTTTCTTGTCTAGATTGTTGCAGCCCATTGACACAGTGACTTTGTCCTGGAGGACCAAGGGGCAGCCATGTCATTGCATGTTTGTTCTTTCACAAGCGTGATACGATTCTTGCCCTTGTTTTCTGCCAGAGCGGTGATGACTCTTCAGAAGAGGAAGAGGGCGAAGTAGACAGTGAAGTGGAGTTTCCTCGTAGACAAAGGTAAAAGGTGAATTCACTCTAATCTCTTTGGTGGGATAAAATGCAGGAGGAGAACTGTCTTAGCAGCTGCACACAAGCATTGCCACCGTGGAAGGTGACAGCAAAAGAACAGAATCACGTTCAGTGCATCCCGTCCACCCTCGGCTGATCCCTCCTGTTCACTCACTGTTTTCAGCCTGTTCTGAGATGTTCTCTCTAGTATAGCTTTTCCGCTGCAGGCTGTTTGTAGCACAGCTTGATCACGTTATTCAGCCTACAAAAATAAGCTACTGCACCACCAGAATCAGACTTACTGGATGTTGGGACCCTTTGTGGAGCCTTTCAAATGCTGTTTATTAACTGTTGCTGCAGTGGGGCAGACTCCAGCACCTTTGTAAGTTGAATTCAAATAGGATTGAAGAGCTAGGTGACAACATGGCAGATCAAATGTGATGGTCTTGCCGGTGAAATAAGACTTGAGGGGGCATTCCTACCTAAGCCTGTGTAATAGCTTTACAGTCTTGTGCTTAGGAAAGACGACATGGAATTGGTGCCGTACCTTTATGAAAGCAGCTGCTTAAAGTGCAGAAGTGATCCTGTGGGCAAGTAGGTTAAAGGTTGTTAGGAGAGGAGCAAAGAAGAAAATAAAAGCTTGTCTGCTGTTGTATAAATTGATGGCACACCTGCAGCTTGAATCCTAAATGCCACCTTCATTGCCCGAGCTCAATGACCATGGTAAATTTTGAAAAGGTACTGAGATGTGTGACAAGAATGCTTAGAGATGGTTTCCATAGAAGAAGAGATTAAATCCATGAGAAATGAGCAGGAGAGGCGATCCTAGAGGTGCATGAAATTGCAATGTATGTGGAGAAAACAGAGAAGGAATGATTCCTCACATTCATGTTAGGGACACTTAGTGAAGCAAACAGGGTTTAAAATGAGCACAAGGAAGCGCTTTTTCCATCCAAAACATTTTCAGATAAGGAGCTCATTGTCAAGGTATACTGTGGAAATCAAAACATAAACAAGTCATAGGTGTTAGATTTATGGAGTGTAGATCCATCAGTGGCTGTTAGCAGTCTGTCATCCAGGTCTGATCTGCAGCTCAGGAGTCTGATTTGCTGAACGGTACAAACCGGGAAGCTATGCCAGGAGAAAGCAGGCTCTGTCTGCACACCCTGTTCTCGTACTTTTCCCAGATTATTTCTTCCAGCCTACGGTTGGAGACAGAACGCTGGACCATATGAGTTTTCTGACTCATACGGGTCTTGTGCGATTGTTGCTTCTACTGTGATTTACTAACTTGGAAGACAAATTTCCTCTCCTGAATTCATTGTGATGACCTGTTGTGGGTCTCCTGGCATGTTCTGTCAACTGATACTTTGTACCATTACTGTTGAATCCTGGCATGAGGCGATTTCCACGTTCAAGTAACTCCGAGCTTATTTTTTGAGCGCACATACCTAAATTCTGGTCTGGCTGTTTGGATCACTGCCAGGTGATGCCGGTTTTCCCAGCTGAATTAGCTCGAACCCTACAGTACAACCTTTCTTTTAGAAAAAGAACTGTTAAAGAAAATATCCTCTAGGGCAGATCAGCTAATACCAGAATGTAGCAGAGAAGACCATATAAGAACGGATGAATTTAAAGATGCAGATCTTGAAATAAATCATTCAAAAGGTAGTAGATTTCCATAGCTCCAAGATGTGAAAGGCAGCCCAACATTTTGCAGAGCTCTTGCTGCCAGCCTTGCAGATGAGTTATGACTCAGCTGGAGATGTGTTCTTAGGGTGGGAAGAGGCTCTTGCTCTCGGAGAGTTGATGTAAAGCCTTTTCCAGGAATAGAACCTGTTTTGCTCAAAGACATTTTTGGAAGGGTCAAGCCTGTAGCCCAGTGTGGAGAAGCAACCAGGGAGTATTGTGTGCACTGTGCCAGGGTGGTACCGGCTAGGGAGAACAGTACTGAGTGGCCTGGGCTGCCTGTCACAGGGAGCAAGCCCTGTTCCTCTTGTGCTGAAGATGCCAGTTAAAAGTACAGATGCAAAAATCTGCTCTGCATTGCGTGCTCAGGAAGCAAGATGAGGTTTGCCAGGGGAACCTGTGTAAACTTGTAGCAGCCACTCTGCATTCACTACACTACTAAGGTGGCGAGGGTTTGGATTGTGATACATGTCTCAAAAGCAAGCGGCCTGGTTTGTACCCCTGCTGCATGCCAGAAGCAGTTCCTTGTGTTCAGACTGTAGCCTTGTGCTGGTGCACAGCTCGTTCTTACTCTGTGCAGTGAGAAGGTGCGTGAAAACCTGTCCACTGAGAAGCTGTCGCTTTTCTAGCTGGCAGTGGACTCATGGGAACGGGCTCACCCAGGGCAGAGCGGGCACCAGGAGCGGGGTCTGGTTAGGCCAGGTATAGCAGAGTGGCTGGACGCAGCACCCAGGGAAGTTCTTTGCAATCAGAGGCACTGTGATACGAACTGAACGCTGAACCACTCTCCTGTCTGCAGACCTCACCGCTGCATTAGCAGCTGCCAGTCCTACTCAACCTTCAGCTCGGAGAACTTCTCTGTGTCAGACGGAGAGGAGGGGAACACAAGCGATCATTCGAACAGCCCGGATGAGCTGGCTACCAAGCTGGAAGATGAGCTGGCTGAGAAGCTGGAGGACATGTTGTCCCAGACTCCAGAGATCCCCATTGAAATCTCCACCCAGTCTGATGGGCTTTCAGACAAAGAGTGTGCTGTGCGGAGAGTCAAGACTCAGATGTCTCTGGGCAAACTTTGTGCAGATGAACACAGCTGTGAGGTGAGTTGTACGTTCACTTATCCCTCTTCCTTCTATTGAGTAAAAAAATAAGTAATAAAATGTTATGAAAAGGAATCCAAAGGCCAGAAAGTTGGCTGACTGCCTAGGAAATGCTGTGGCAGATGTACTAAAACAAAGTAACAGCTGAAATACCCAGTCTTTCTCATACTTGACCAGAGGAATAGATGGGGAAAAGCAGCACAAACAAAACGGAATGTAATTTGCCAGTCAAGATGAGTGAGATATTGGGAGGCCATCAGATTTGCAGTTGCGTTAAGTGGGGTAAAAAACAGCACATGAGGTAGATAATGAAATAGAATGGATATAAACTGTCTGCCTCAAACTTATCCGTTGGCAGTCTTGCTGATGAAGCTCGGATGATTTTCTTCTTTTTATTGTCTTTCAATTGTTCGGGAGGGGTAGGACGGAGCCTGCTGCCCCATTTTATCGTAACTCTGTGTTTGGTAGCGCTCTGACCAGCTATTTTTCTGCTGTCCCCTGTTTGAGGAGAGACAAGTGACCTTTGGTAGGGCGATTGTGTGCTGTTGCTATCTCCTGTGCGCTGCCAATCTCTCCTTCTCTGCTGGTGGTGACCTTTGCCTGTCTGCTGAGACAGATTGGGATGGTGTGGTTGATCTGCAGTACAAGAATGTTGCTCAGGTCTCCTCCTTTCCTTTTGCTTTGCAGAACCCAGCACAGTTTGGAGAATCAGACTGTGACTCTTCTGAAGGGGAGTGTTCTGATGCCACGGTCAGGACCAATAAGCCCTGCAGCTCTGCTACTTGGTAATACATATCTCCCCCAAAGCTTCCTGATACTGGCATTTTGATTTCCCTGAGATTCCACTTCATTCCCCTCATCACACTTTACAGGAAGAGAAGATGCTTCTCCTTCCCACCCCAGGAGTGATTTGCAATAACCCGAATCTCTGGAAAATGTCCAAATGAAATTAATTCTCTTTGAGCATTTCAATCAAGAATGGCAGGGATGTATTTTATTGAATAATCTAGTTACTGTAACATGGATATTTATTTTTTTGACATTTTAACACTTTTTACTGTAAAGAGTGGATTGTATTTATAGACACACAGACTTGTTGCAAAAAAAAAAACAAACAAAAAAAAACAAACCACGTTCAGAAAGCAAGCACATTACAGAGAAACATCCTGGGAGTCCTGCCTGGACAGCTTTGTGTACAAATGCAGGGGGATTCTCTTGCTGCTTTCACAGGGGACCAGGCCTCGTGGCCCTGAAGATTGGAGAACAGATCAAGAAAACTAAACCACTCAGTCTTATCAAATGAGGAAGCATAAAAAGACCTTACTATAGGGTAACCTGTGAACAAAGCATATTCAGTATAACCAGCTGGGTCATTTTTAATCAGAAGGTGGACATGTTCCTGGAGAAAATTGGTACTGAGGTGCTAGCATCCAGGGTCTTCTGAGTCGATACATCCCCAGGAATGTAATAGTGGGTTATATTTGAAGGATTTTTAGTTTCTTTTTTAATCAGCATTTTGTTGTGAGATCCTGCAAATGTATTCTAACCTCGTCCTCTCGAGAATTGGTATAAGAGCACTTCTTAACATCATCCTTGCTTCACTCTGGCAGTGTCGATCTCCAGTTGAGCAGGGAAACCTCTTTCAGATGCAGTGTGCCATTTCCCAGTTTACTTCCTCCTCTTACCTCCTGCCTGTTTCAGTCAGTCAAAGAAATCAATCAAATCAGTGTTGGAAAAGCAAGAACTTGCAAACCGTGGAAAGCACATTCTGCAGAGCCTGAGCACTCTTCTGGGGAGGAAACTGGAGATGCCTGTACTGGACTCGGAGAAGCAGTCTCTCACCTACAACAGCGTCGATAACCAGCAGAGAGCTGTGTGTTGAGGGGGAAGACTGGGAATCACTGGCCTAGATAAGAGCATTAGCCCTGCTCCGTCTCCTTATTCACTGTACATTCTTGAAAGCATTAACAGCTGCCTGCCCTTCATGTCAGGCTTTGTGCAAAACAGGTTGCACAGGGAATCCTGATGGTAGCTGTGTCTTGGGTGTACCATGAGGCCTCTGTTTCTCCTTCAGGCTGAAACGCTGCAGGTGAAAGTGAGGATAGAACTGGTATGTGGCAGGCCGAGGCATTGGCAGATGAGAAAAATTTGTTTTCTGATAGAACTCATAGTGCCTTCCCTTCAAACACTACTCTTCTAAGTCAATATTTAAAGAGAACAAAATGATAGAGCACGGTTCCCCCCCTACCTTAGTTGGTGTCCCCCTGCAAGAGCTTTCACTCTGCCCTTCCTGGCGTGCCGGCTGGCGCGGCTGCACCACGTGTGTGGCACACGGCCGCGCTGCTGGGTGCTGCTCTGCAGACTGGCACACCAGCCTGAGATGAATGGCAGGAATGGACCATGGACAGGTACTTCTGTTGCTTTGTTTGTTTACATTTTATGTTAAAATATTGGTTTGAATTTAACTGTGGTAATTTATAGCCTCATGGCAAAATGAAGGAAAATGTCTTACTTATACAGAGAGCAGTATTGTATGAGTTAAATTATCCCATATTTTTAAATTTTTGTAGCTGGACTACACACAGATCTTAAGTTATGATGTTATTTTATTATTTATTATCATTTCTGTAGATCAGAAGGTTGGCTTCACCGCTAGCACAATTGTAATCTGTTCGTGTGATGTTACCTTCTCCCTGATCGCTGGGGGGGATGGGAGCAGAGCTGGTCTCAGCAGCTGTCAGTAGTTGCTGCCTGTCGTGATTTCCAAGGATGCTGTTATACTGGGGCAGAGAACCTGTCCGGGCCGGGCTGAGAGGGATGGATGCCGTCAGCCCCATGATATTCCCTGTGGTTGAAGCTGCCATTTGCCCATGTTGCCAGTAGAGCTGGCAGCCCCTGAACTGGTGGGGAACGGTGATCAGGGAGCGAGTGGCCTTTGAATTGATCACAAAGCGAATAACCATCACAAGGTCCCCTGGCAAGAGCATCCAAAAGGACAAGCAGAAAGGAGGGCAATTGCTCTGGGCAGCGGGTGCAAAATCGGGGTGGCCAGCAGCGGTTCCACTGCCCGGTGGATCACCCGTCAGGACCAAGCAGGCTGCTGGAGAGGGAGCGAGTGGCTCGTGGAGGCAGAATGCCGTGGGAAGCGAAGCTCTTGCCTGGCTTGTTTGTTGTTTCCTCTCTTCCCACCCCTCACTTCCCCCAAATGTTCTCTGTCTCTCAGCCAGCCAGGAGGAGGTGGCAGGCCAGCGATGGCTTTGCTGTCGTGGCGTGAGGAGTATTTTGGTGTTGAAGAGGTGGGTGTGGATGATTACTCAGGAGGCTGGGGTGCAGGAATTTAGTGGTGGAGAACTGTGTGCGCATAATATACGCACACAAAGAGACAGACTGAACTATTGCATGAAGAGAGGTTGAGATCTACCATCAGATGTCCCCCACAGGAGAGGATGCCAGGCCTTATGCCCTGGGAGAGGCTCTGCTGCTCAGGTGTGGCAGGCTTCCCGGGCTCCGACAGGCAGGGCTGCTCGGTGCCGGTGGGCAGCACGGTGCCGGCCCAGGGCCCCGCGGTGTGCTAGGGCAGCCCTGCAGCCACCGGCCCCGAGCAGAGCTGCCCCGGCACAGGCCTGTCGGTGCCTCCAGGCAGGAGATTCAGGCTGCCATGGTTTAGTCCCTAACAAAAAGATCCCGGAGGGGGGGGTTGGTAGCTGTGGTCTCTGCTTAGAGCTCATCCACCAGGTGATGAAGTTCCTCTGGGCTTGGAGAGAAGCATAGAAGCTTTGATGTGTGGGATTTTGGGACCCTTCTGGGCCAGCTGTCCCGGGTGTGTGCCGATCCCTCCCCGTCCTTGCTCGGGGACACGCTGGCCCATTCTGTGGCCTGGAAAAGCAGAGTGGAACCCTTTGGGTTGTCTTGCTGCCACACTGAGCTCTAGTTTCTTTACATACCCAGGTCACCACGCTGTTACGGTCCGGTGTCACTCCTCCTAACCGCTGCCTACTACGCAGCGTCCCTCTGGGGCTGCCACTAGGGCAGGCCCCTTGCCTAAACGCATATCCCTGTACCTGCTGTACCTGCGGAGATGTAACCCCAGCCTGCCCCACAGACACCTCGTGCCCTCGGCTGTGTGCGGGCAGGGGCGGCTCAGCAGCCCCCCGCCTTCCTGAGACAGTTGTGGCCGGTTCTGCGGGGGGCTCTTGGGTGTTTTGCTTAGTGAAACCTGCCCTGAATAGCAGACAGACGTGATGCTTCACGGGCGCCCGCTGCAGTTCCTTGCACTTTCTCTTCTAGCAGGGTATGGGGCTGAGAGGCATGCATTGACCTGCTTCCTTCTCGCAGTAACACCGCGTTTGCGGGACAGAAGTAAACCGTGGGTTCGTTCCCTTTTCAGCATCCCGACTACCCTGATCCAGTTCTCATGGCTGCTGACAGCTCCTGAACACTAGCCTAGATTTTTCTCCCAGAGCTGAATGTTGCCTTCCCCACTGTCGTGTTAAGTAACCATTTCATCTTGGCCCTGTCCAGTAGTGTTCATCTCTCTCCTCCCTGCTCTGCGGATTCCTGATACAAACTTGATGATTTTTTTTTTTTTTTTTTGTATTGAACAGTGTACAGTGATGGAAACAAGAATGACTATCAAAGCAAACAATGCATGGAATAAAAAGCCAGTGTACTTCAAAGCTTCTCAGGCTGGTCTGGTGATCTGGGAATGGTTTCTCATGTACTTTGGGATAATGTCACAAAGCCTTTTAGTAACTGACACCATGTTAGTGAGCAGCTTGTTGTTACCTGTTTCTGAACACAACTGAACTGGAACTACTGGGAGCTCCAAGTAGCGGGGCAGAGGCTTGGTCGGACACACGTAGCCTACCAGGCACCCCGGGTGTCCCCAAGTGCTGGCTTTTGCTCTTGTCAAATGAGTGATTTTGGCAATGTGAGCTGGGGGATTGAACCTGTCACCATGGCTTCTCCCCCCGGGCTCCTTGCTGTCCCACTCAGTTCCAACCCTGCCGAGGGGGAAGGTGCTTAAACGGATGCAGCATTCACTGTCAGCTTCCCAAGTGCTCCGGGGTCTCCCACCTGCCCCATCCATGCCAGAAAGCTTACTTTACTATCTAAGTGGAGGGCAAGCTCGTGGGGAACAGAGCAAGGAGGTGCAAATACCAAAAACTGAGGAGCACTGTATCATCCCTGGGGGCTACTGTTCCCCAGCAACTGGGACAGAGCCTACCTGCTTATTTTGAAACCTATATATGAGCAAATGTGTAGGGTTCAAGGTGCTTGTCAAGGACAAATCACTGCCAGCCAGGAACATCCATTCCTCCCCCTCCTGCCTTTAGTCTTTGTGGGGAGTAGTAGCCACTGCTTCTGAGGTCTGTCAGTCTTGTGTGTTCTGACATGTGAATGATACATAGGCAGCTCATAGCTGGCCCCAAATCCTGAATGGTTTTGCTGCGGGGTGTGCTTACTTAACATCAGAGGAAGTCTTCTATAATTGCGCGGGCTCTGCTACAGACACGGCAGGGACCCTGAAACATCATTTTTTCTCAACTTAGGTGCAGTAGTACAGGTACCAACAGCACAGAAGGGCATGGTTTGTCAGGCCAAAAATGCTAAATGAGTGTGGGTCTGGAGAGGTAGTAAGGCCTGCCCTAGAGCTAGGAAATGCTGCTGCTAGAGTGGTGGTGAAAAATAACTGTTGTTGCAGCTCAATACAGCCCACTGTGCTGTGAACTTCTAGGTGCCAAGGGATGAGGCTGGGTAGAAAACTAGCCCGGCTCAGCCTTGGAGCAGGCAGCAGCTGCCTGCTGCCACATCAGTCACACCATCGAGACTAGCAGGAATCACAAAGCTAGACTCACAGGAGCTCAAGGGAAGCCTGTGACTTGGGTGGGTAGCGTGACCAGTGCTTGGCCCCCATGTTGAAGAGCTGGAAAGGCACTAAGGGGTTCTTAGACTTGCCCTCCTCACAGGATGCTAGTATTCCTCAGGTTTTTTCCCCTTGCTGATACAGTTGCAGTGGGCTGGCAACACCCTCAGGCACACTTGGAGACACAGGCTGTGTCTCCAGATTTTTTTAAAACAAACCAGGCAAATTAACCAAAGTGTTCACAAAACCCGTGTATAGTGCTCTCCGTGCAGAACATGCACAGTTAAACATTCATTAAAAATAAGAACCTTACACCTCCTCTTAGATGAGAAGAACAATTAAAAACTGCAATTGTCCTTGGTCCACAGTGGCACAGAGCATGCAGAACATAACCCACAGGAACAGAGACCTGCAGCTTTTGTGAGGCAATCCCCCAACATCTGGGGCACCTGAGCCATCACAAGCTCTTTTTGCCATTGAGTAACTCTGCATGCTTGTCTTCATCCAGCTTCAAGTGCTTCTTGCTGTATTTCTTGATGAGGGTCCCAGGTATCAATGCTGCCACAGCCATTGCAAGCAGTTTGAGCAGCGTGTCCCAGGAGAAAATGGCATCTAAAGAGGTGATTTGTGACAGAATGGCTCCTGTCTGCACACAGATGAAATTATATGGTGTAAGACCTGAAAAAATCAGAGCAGAAAAAAGTCTGTTAGTGTTCCCCCCTGCAACATTAGCTCAAATATGCTCCTGCCCAAGGCCAGACACAGGGATCTGTGTTCATAATGGAAAGAATGGGGTGCGATTCAAAACTTTACTGCATTGGTGATGCGCGCATATTTGCAAAATGCTCTGAGATGACTGAGTATAAGGGCAGCATGGAGGCAAACAGTTAAATGTGGCAGTCACAGCTATAAGCCTTGCACTCTGCCTTCCCCAGCTCAGCATACTGCTCAAGGCTCTGTGACCAGGAGAGAAGCAACGTCACGCTGCACCCTCAGACAGTCTCCCCAGGCCTTACCGATGAGAACAGAGAAGAAGAACTGGGACACAGGAATGTTTAAAATGGGAGCTGAGAGATTCAGAAACCAGTTTGGTGTCATGGGGAACAGCCTCAGGAACAACAAGAAGAAAAATAAGCAGCTCCTGTTCTCTTCTACCTGCCAAGAGAAACATTTCAAATTCTTTCTGCTCTTCAGACAGCAGTAAGATCTGAACGGTCATGACACTAAAGTGAATGTAAGTTTTCTTCTAACATGCTGTAACATCAGTCCAGAACTGATGAAAAGCAGCAGCTTTAGGTACATATGGGAGCCTAATGGTGAGGCAGCCCCTTCCATGCCAGTGGTGAAAATGGAATCCGACCTGGCTGAGAGATGGGGAAGGCGATAGCACAGCCACCTCCAGCTGTACAACGCTGCACAGGATGGGTGGAGGCAGCTCTGGAGCACAGGGGCTTCCCCATCAATCCGTTATCTTACTTCTGATTTCCCTCGGGATCTGGGATTTTCCACAGGCCCCCTTTGCGAGCAGCCTGCTCCCAGCCCGGGCGGCAGGAGGCCCTTCCCCGCCGGACACATCCCCTGCCCACGCTCGGTTTTCACTAGGCGCATCCCAGGCAGCCGGGGCCGGGCCGGGTGCCGCAGAGCCGGGCCGCTCCTACCTTCCCCTGCAGCAGCGCCACCTTGCCCGGGAAGTAGCGGACGACGAGCTGCTTTCCGAACGCGCCCGACAGCAGGTAGCAGAAGGTCGCTCCCACCGACGTCAGGGCCGAGCACAGCGCCAGCCCGGTCCACGGCCCGAAGAGCGCTCCGGCCAGCACGTTCTGCGGGGCACGGGCCGGTGAGACCCCGGCGCTCCCCAGCCTGGCCGCCCCGGCTCCTCGGGGGCGTCGGGCCGACCCGCCCCCCCCTGGCAGGCCCCGGCTCGCCCCGCACGGCCCCGGCCCGGCCCTGCCCCGCAGCAGCGCCCGGTCGGGGCCCGGTGCCGAAGGGCCCCCCCGAGGGGCTCGCACCTCCCCCCCCGCGACCCCCGGCGCGGCCGTACCAGGAGGCTGGAGCCGGGGATGGCGAAGCTCTGCTTGTAGAGGTAGGCGGCGCAGAACAGGGCCAGCGCCGCGCCCCGGTGCTGCCGCTCGTAGTCCCGCAGCGCCTCGGCCAGCTCCCGCAGCTCCTCCAGGTCCGACGGGAACCGCAGCGGCCTGAGGGAGGCGGCGGGGCAGCGGCGGGGGCAGACCCGGAGCGCCGGCCCGCCTCGCCCCCGCCGCCCCCGCACCTACCTGCGCGCCTGCCCCGCGCTCAGCCGCGCCGACAGCAGCCACAGGGCGGCCGTGGCGGCCGCGAAGGTGAGCAGCAGCCCGGCCAGCCGCCGCCACATCCCGCGGAGCGGCCGCCGCTGCCGCCGGCCGCCCGCCCCCGCCGCCGGCCGCCCGCCCCCGCCGCCGGCCGCCCGCCCCCGCCGCCGGCCGCCCGCCCCCGCCGCCGGCCGCCCGCCCCCGCCGCCGGCCGCCCGCCCCCGTCCCCGTCCCGCGGCGGGACGCGCATGCGCGGGGAGGTGCTGCGCGATCGGCCCGGCCCCTCGGCCCGGCCCCCGGGGGCTCAGCCCGGCCCCTCAACCCGTCTCGGCACCCGGGGGCGCAGTGCGGGCCCGGAGGGCTCAGTCTGGCCCCGGAGGGCTCAGCGTGGCCCCTCAGCCCGGTCCCGGAGGGCTCAGCGCGGCCCCTCAGCCCGGTCCCTTGAGGGATCAGCGCGGCCCCGGAGGGCTCAGCCCGGCCCCGGAGGGCTCAGCGCGGCCCCTCGGCCCGGCACCCGGGGGCTCAGCGCGGCCCCTCGGCCCGGCTCGGCACCCGGGGGCGCAGCGCGGCCCCGGAGGGCTCAGTCTGGCCCCGGAGGGCTCAGCGCGGCCCCGGAGGGCGCAGCCAGCCCGGCTCCCGAGGGCTCAGTGCGGCCCCTCAGCTCAGCCCGGCCCCTGAGGTGAGGCGGCTCTGCCCCACCATGGAGGGGTGCTCCAAAAACACACAACGCCATCATGGTTTTTGAGTTTGTTGGGTTTTTTTGGTTTTGGTTTTTTGGGGTTTTTTTTTGTCGTTGTTTGTTTGGGTTTTTGTAGGGGTGGTTTTTTGTGTGTGTCACTTCTACAGCCCCATTTACAAATGGCAGCCCGCAGGAGGGCCCCGCTGTTGCTTGGTGCGCGGGAGGCGCTGGGCAGCTTTCAGACGAGTGTCCGTATGGCTGGAAACGCCGGCCAGCCAGGTTCAGATGTAACATTCAGAAATAACGTGTTGGGGTCTTAGCTCCTGCTCCAGCATGGGATGGGCTTGAAGGTTTTTTTGGTGTTCTCCATCAGGACGAGGTCATACCTGCACAGATGTGGTCTGCGTACAAACAGTCAACATGAGCCAGAAATGAGAAATGAGCCATTCTTGTACCATCCCCCAGTCGGGCCTCCCAGCGTGCTGGAGGCTTATGTAAAATAAGTCACATTCTCAAGACAACTGGTTTGAAGACCACCTCAAGTGAGGGTCAGTGTAAGCCTTACCGAGGTCAGAAATACCTTGAGCGTATTTTCATTCTTTTCTATGTTACCTTTTGCTTTTCCTTGTGAAAAAAGAACACAAAACCCAGCAAGCAAACTGAGGTGTTGGCTGCAGAGTTTGTGGTTCCCTTTAAGCCTGTCTACACTTGAGTGTCCACCACACGAGTGGGTCCTTCCAGTTCGCCTGCGTGTCCCTGCCAGTTCCCTGGTACCAGCGTTAGGGGTTGTGCCACCACTGAGCTGGGACCAGGCACTGGTCTGCCCTAGAGCTAGCCCAGCCGAAAACCAGAGGAAATACGCAGGCTTTCACCTGGGGCCACATAAGCGTTAGCCCTGGTGCAGAGAAGGACAAGAGGGCAGGACGTCCCTCCCTGTGGCAGTGACTGATTACTTAATGGTGTTAAAATAGTCGTGAAACTGTGCTTGTAGCCTGTAGCAGCCCCTCCTAGGGGAAGGTGGACAGCCTCTGATGAAATGTTTGGGCATTTGCATCTACTTTTTCAAAGACTGTGGATCTGGAGCTGGACGTGACTGTGGAGATGTAGGACAGGAGAAAGGGAATGTCAGCAAGGAGGAGCTGCAGAAGGACTTTGCTTATTAGCAAAAAGATTGCTTATCAATCTTTTCCTTATTCCAAGGCCAAGGGTAGCAGATCTTCACAAACTGCAAAGAAACACGTACTGCAGCTCTCTCCTTTTTTGCTTGACCATTCTGACTCTCTGATATGCAATCCTTGTTTTAGCCCAAATCTAAAGCGTGGTATGGTTTGATGTCCACGTACTGTCCTTGCACACAAGGTCAGCCTGAGAGATTCAGTACTTGCTGAGCTCAGGCAGAGATCCCATCCTCCAAAGGTGCCCCAGAAATCGGAGAAGCTTAAGGGTAGGACTGCAGAGCAGGAGGAGGTTAATGAGGTGACTGAAGCAGCTGTAGAAATCTCATCAGCAAATGACCTGGTCAGTACCTCATGATGTTGTGTGCAGTATTCAGTGCTTTGGGGCATAGCGGCCAGCAGCTCCCAGTTACTGGAATTCCAGGAGTAAATTAATCTCCCTGCCTGACTGGACATAGAAATTGACTGAGATATAAAATGTGTATTTGAGGCTGGGCATCTGTATTTCCCTGAGAGTTGCATTTACCTTCAGCCCAGAGTTCAGGCCGGAGCAGCTTCTCAAAGGTCATTTTCCTGACCAAAGGTTAAGAAGTCAGACCGCATCAGAGTCAGACCATTAATTACATGTTTCCATTACAAGAAGAGAACCTCTGTGTTGAAGTAGGTATTCAGCTGTGGGGTTTGTACGCGTGGACTTAAGGTGGAATTTATTCCCAAGATATGCGTACAAGAATTATTAAATATGAAATAAACCTAATTCTTCTAGACAAACTCAGCCAGGTCAGGAATCTGGGAGATTTGTTTACTTCTGTCCAGTCTGCAACCACAGAAATGTTTTATAAACCTCTGCTTACCTTTCTGGACTTGTAAGTGACCGGAACCTCACTTGGAGAATCCTGAGCTTGAATTTTGGGCCAATGACAGATCCTGTGGAAAACGTCAAGGAAACTTTTTCTACATTTTCAAAATCTTGGTCGAATCCAATTAGCAGAGTGATGCGGTTGTACTGCTGAAAAGCTGCAGCTTCTCTAAAGATAAAGCAGACAAAGTGTCAGAGAGCCACCAAGGGAATGGCACCATTTTTAATGTATTCAGTACAATATTAGAAACAGTGTCGGGGGAGGAGGACTGAACTTATGATTAGTTTGTGATTTACAGGAAAGGGGTATGGATTCGGGTCTCCAGGTGTGAACCTGCTCAGCCACTTGTGCACTTGGTTACTTGGGGTGGAGGTGGGGACACAGAGGTCTGATGCTGTCTGCTCTAGTCCCAAACCAGAATCCTCACAGTGCTTCTGCTTTGAACCTGAGGGGACTAGACCCAAATGATGTCTGTACCAGGCTGGCTGTGCAGATCTGAACACTGGGTCATCCATGGAGTTTGCAGAATACGTTGCTGTATATAAAGATCTGTTTGTAACAGCGCTGCATGGCTGAGGTAGCTCTACAAGTGGAGCACTGTACCTGGGGGGTATGAATGCCCCCAACTAAATTTCTGGTAGTTCTCTTCTGGCAAATGCAGCAGAAGTGTGTGTGAAACAATGCAGTGTTGGCCCCACTCTGCTCTGCTCTGGTGAGGCTGCATCTGGAGTGCTGTGTCCAGTTCTGGGCTCCCCAGTTCAAGAGAGACGGGGAACTACTGGAGAGGGGCCAGCAGAAGGCTGCAAAGATGATGAGGGGCTGGAGCATCTCCCTGATGAGGAAAGGCTGGGAGAGCTGGGGCTGTTTAGCCTGGAGAAGAGAACACCGAGAGGGGATCTTATCAATGCATGTAAATATCTTAAGAGTGAGTGTCAGGAGGACGGGGCCAGGCTCTTTTCAGTGGTGACCAGCAACAGGACAAGGGACAATGGGCACAGACTGCAGCACAGGAGCTGCCATCTGAATATGAGGAAAAACTATTTTACCTTGAGGGTGAGGGGGCACTGGCACAGGCTGCCCAGAGAGGCTGTGGGGTCTCCTTCTTTGGAGACATTCAAACCTGCCCAGATGTGATCCTGTGCAACCTGCTCTAGGAGAACCTGCTTTAGCAGGTGGTTGGGCTAGGTGATCTCCAGAGGTCACTTCCAACCCTGACCAGTCTGGGATTCCGTGACTGAAATTAACAGAGAGTAATCCAGCTGCTCAGGATGGGAAGAGAGCACAAGACTTAAAGATGTGAAGCCTCACAAGGCTGGGGTTAGACCTTGGTCCTTTTTGACAGAATGGCCAGTTCCACTTTGAGATATGCATGAAAACCACACTGGTGTCGGTGCAACATCGGCAGGGCTGCTCGCAAGGACGCTGTGTCCACACAACACGTTCTTTGTATAGCTGTATGGCTGTAGTTTAAGGTTGCCCTTATGGAGGGCGAGGAGTGCAGATGTGACTGGAAGCACGTCCCTGTTGCAACACTGAAAATGACTGGCCTTGTTGTAGAAGTGTTAGGAGGCCTGACAAATAGGACAAGTTTTAACCTGTCAAAGGTGTTTATGATGTGTGTGTGTAAGCATGCTGCCTGGTGGGCTGTCGCAGGCTGGGCAGGGTGGGTAGTCCTGTTGTGCAGCCCCAGGGAGCTATGCAGATTGCTCTGGTGCAGGCAGATAGGGCTGAGAGAGTATGCAGTTAGAGATACTTGGGAAAACTAGTTGAGCAGGACTTGTTTGCTGAAGTGTGTTTAGATCAGTCAGGAATTTGCATGTCCACATAAACACCAGTCATTAATTGCCTCTGTGAGTGGAATGAATTGATTTGGATGTTACGTATTCAGCCCAGGTTCATCCCAGCTGTCTTGGGCACCTGGAGCTGGAAAGGGATGCTAGCTGGAAGGGGAAGGAAAGAGGGGGAGATGTGTTTTTCCTCCTGCTTTAGTGGAAGCCCTGCACAGCCGTGCCACTGGCTGAGACTGTCCACTTCAGTCCTTTACATGACTGAGAAAGGCCCAAACCAAAGGACAGGGCTGTCAGCCGACTTGCACTGGGAGAGTCTGTGAAAACCACATAGCACCAGGGAAGCCCTGAAAGCACGTACACTGTCAAGTGTCAGCAGAGAAATTAGGGGAGGGTATCTTGCCTCCTCCCAGGTGCAGCTGCACCAAGTGTTTGCTAACATTCACAGAACAGCACATCGGTAAGACTTACGGATTAACTTTAGATTCTGCCTTCTTCCCGGTTTCATCAGCTAGTACAATGCTGAAGGTGCCTCTTCTGGTGTCCTTGTTCCATGTAATAATATCCACAAAGTAGTGATAAACTGAGGAAGGAGAGAGAGAGAGCGAGAGCTCGAGAGAGAGCGCTCTGCACGCTCGCTCTGCTTTCCAGCCCAGCTGCATGCCTAGGTGGGAGCTGAGCTGCAGGTGGATGATGTCTTTCTCCCATTTGCTCATCTGACATAACCCCCTCAATTTACCTCTTAAATCTCTTTCTCCTTCCTGCTTCCATCTCCCTTTGCAGAGATTTCTAACAGAGATATTAAGAGATGTCTGGGAAAGCACTAGAGCGAGGGTTACACAAGTGGCATGCAAGGTGCATGTATAGCTTTCAGCATGCTGCCTTTCACTCCCTGCCTTCCCCATTCACTTTCAGGTTGCCTTTTCTTCCTCCTGTCCGCCTCTGAACCCCTTCATTTCTGTTCTTGGCATCCTTGATTTGTCTTCTCTATCACAGGGCAGAATTGTTCGTTCTTCACTCTGATCGGCAAATCACTGAATTTACTTGTTGACCAGCACTGGAGCTCAGGCCATAATCCCTGCCCATGGCTTGGTAAGTCAGTGATCGTGGGGGTGAGGAGAAACCCTTGTGAAACCTTTTTTCCCCACAGATTCTCCCTTGCCTGGACCCTTTCCCTGTTCCCTTCGCTTTTGCCCAGGGTAGCTTTTTTACCTGTTTAGCTCAGAGCATGTCTTTGACTCTCATCAATCCCACACACCTCTTTCTTGCACAAAAGAACGGTGTGTTGTTGTGAAACACAGTTTAGGAACTACCCTTTTATGGTTCATTTTCATGTTCTTAACAAATCTCCTAGCATCCTAAGCAAGATGAGTCTGTTCTTGCACATCTCTAGCGAGTCGTTGGCTTTCACAGTCCCAGGCAGGTTTGCAGATAGGGAATGCAATGGCAAGACTGCAGATGGGAACAATTCTATCCAGCAGTCACTGGCTTTGTTTCTGAAATGCTGGCTATGATGCCAACAGCAACTAACCATCTCTGCACGGCTGTTGCTGAAGGAGGCAAGACACAAAGAAAAATCATCTCAGAAATCTTAGTCACTTACTGCAGAACGGCTCTTTGTCCGCTGTATCAAAAAACATACTTGTCACTGGATGGCTCTGTTGTGTTAAATAGCTTTTCCACTTATGGGCATAATAGCCTATAGATGACAGTTTGAAAATGAAACGGAGAGTTACTGCATAGGTATATAAGCAACTAAATTGCTGAAAATAACAAAGCAAGTATTTAAGAAATAGTATATTGCTTGGCAGCTGCAAGGTAGTACTGTGGCACATGATCCCGTACTCTGTAGACTTATACCAGGGCTTAATTTTACTGGTGTAACTAAAGCCAACTGAGTGTCTAAATATGCCTGGTTATGGCTCAGCACTTATTTTAAGACTGATCATTTTCCACATCTGATTTCCATGGTCAAGAAGGATTTCATTTTGCAGTGCAGAATGAAAATCAACCCCCTTAGCTTTGCAGGTTCATTTCTGGAAGTGTCAGGGGCTTTAGCATCAACGTTTCAGAAATGGCAGCCTGAAGCTGGGCTATCACATCCAGGCTGGGACATCTCTGTGGGTCAGTTACAAAAAAAACCAGAATACCCTTTGTTCACCCCTCTGCCATTCCTTTTAGAGTCAAGAGGGGTTTGTTGTGCTGAATATTCCTCAGAAAAGAGGCTGCTTTAGCAAGAACATGCCCCTATCCCTCAAACTCTGCAACTAATGGACTTCATTGTTTCTGTGACTGTAGTGTAAAGATCCCAAGACTTGTTTTGGCTTTTCTAGTTCTGGATCCTTTACATGTGGATTTGTGTTCTGGATCATAATGTGATATGGCTGTACAAGGTGCAGGGAAACTTCTCAGACTTCTTTTGCCTGCAGCGGAGGCTTGTACCCCTGCAGAAGTGAAGGAGACCAGCTCAAAAACCTCAGTGGAAACAACTTACCTGCTTTTGCAAAGCACTGTGTTGTGTTAGTCCTTTAGCAAAATGTTTGTCACATACCAAGTTACAGTAATGATGGGCAGCTCTGCCAGACACGTGCATTCACGATGTGTTTACATTCCCTGGATCCTTACCTAGGATGGGGCACGGCATAGGCCAAAAAGTTTCGCAGCTGGTACATTTGCCATTCCTGTAATTTCTGTATGAGTCACACGGGTAGGCAGTAATATTGCAGCTCTGTTTCAGGGATGACATGAACAGGAAAACAGACCTCTGGTGGTCACATTTAAAATACTGCAATCCTTAATCATACATAGGGAAGAAATATTTTGTTAGCAATCCTCATGCTTTGGGAAAACAGTATTAATGCACTAGCAAAGAAGGACACACCAGCGGACAGTCACTAACCAGTCTGAACACAACAGACAGCACTGGGGAGTACTGGGCTGTGGCAGAACAGTTAGTGAGCACTAGCTTCTGCCTTTGAGTGCACTCAGCTCTGCCTGTGTCTACTTTACTGTTCTTGTCTTTTTTGGTTTTAAAAATGTATTTGTTCGTATTGTTGCTGCAGCTCCAGAGGATCCAGCTATGGATCCTATTCCATCTCAGGTGTTCTCTCCTCTCTGAGCTCAGGCCTGACAGCTGGATATTGCCTTATGTTTTTTGCACATGGGTTTTCATTTTGGTGTAAAAAACTCTTTAGAAAGGCATAACAAAATGAGTGAAGCCTCATTTCCTATGGATTTTTGTTTCAGGCTGGTTTCCTATGTAGATTCTCTTGGGTCTGATAAGGGTTGAGTTCATGTTACTGCCTTTTCTTCTGTGAGATATCTTCTTCACCCAGGTTTCATAAAACCAGCTCTGCTGCCAGGCTGGAAAGGAAAAATGCCTTCTTGCATTCAAGACTAGGGCTGTACTTGCCAGATTGCACTGTCTGTCACTGTCAAGAAAGGTGCATTGGATCTGGTATAACTGCTCACCCCATGTTTATCTTGAACCTGTTTTCTGAACAGGTTCTTGCCATTGCTAGTCCTTGGGGTTTTATATATGTTCTAAGTAATATTTTTTTTAAAAAACCCAACAAAAAACCCATGGGTTTTCTGAACCTACTCACAAAATGAAGGCACAAATCTACCTGATGACTTTTTGCATGGAAAATTAATCCCGTTTGGATTTCTGACAGAGAGCAGAAGGATCACCCCTGACTCATATATCTGCCTGGTGCACATCAGCTAAACTTCTGTTGTTACGTCAGTGTACCACATCGATGCTGGGAAGAGACTGCTGTCGCAGCTTTCCCAGAATATGGTTTTCATGTATTTTCTAAGCAGTGATGCTGTTTCTCTGACCTCCTCTTTTTCTGATTGGAAACATTTTGTCAGTGTTTGTGCCATTCAAGGCAGAATTAATTACCAGAAAATATTGTCAGTGGACAGCCAGGCTGGTTGGTCCCACCGTTGGGGTAGAAGTCTATGTGGCCTAATGCTTCTCTGTAACCTAGTACTGACAAAAGAAAATATCAGGGAATATTAAATTGTAAAATGCAGAAGAAGAAAACATAAGAAACTAACTGGGAAAAATAATAGTTATGTAGCTCTAGGATGCCTGCCTGTGCAGGAATATTAATGTAATTCATCTGTTTAGGCAGCAGGCCAAATGGTTGTGACCCAGCTGTGTTATTTTAGCAATGGTATCAAATACCTAAAAAAAGTCTCTGTGTGTGACAGTACAAAATTTGGCTTTTTGTGTTGCTGTATGCAGGAGAGGGAAAGGGATGTGAAACACTGGGTATTGCTGTGCTGCTGAAGTCCAACTTCTTGGCAGGGCTGGGAGAAGACAGGAGGCAGCAATGATGTGGGAAAGCCAAGTGCTAGGGGTAGGTTACCTGTGGGAGCAGAGTGGAGGGCTTGCATCACGCTGCTGGCCTGGCTGGCGGATTTGAAGGTGGTTGGGAAAGGAGTGGGCTGCGGGAGATTCCGGATTCACCCTCAGATGAAGGTTTAGCCCGGGGGAGGTGGGATGAAGACTGGAAGCATCATTCAGGGAGCCACGGGGTTGGGGATAACTGATCTGCTGTGCAAGGCGTTGAGTGGTGTAACTACCTTCTTAGACGGCACGTGCTTGGTGGCAGCCCGGCTCCGCAGTGTGCTGTTGATGTGCAGCTGCTCTGGCAGGACTGTGTGCTGCGGTAGCAACAGGGCACTCCTGCACTGCTGCAGGTGGTCTGCCTAAGTCCTTGTAATTCATGGGCCAGGAGGCTATAATTGCTATAGAACAGCAGCATGTTTTGAAAGACAAACCAGCAGCTCCTGAGGGAGTGCCTTTGACAGTGTGAGCAACACAGGACTGGAGTGCACTGCACAGCACCGGTGAAGGAGACTGCTTTCCTGCTGGGCCAAAGGAGCAAGGATGCCCCCAGCACTGCTGCCTGCCAGAGCCCCTACTTTCCTGTGCTCCCCATCAGTCTCTAGCTTTCTTTGTGATGGGAAATAGGAGAAATGTCACATACCAACGGTGTCTGAATGAATGACATCAACAAACTGTGCGTCTGTAGGATCCAGCCTCTCACTGGGCGGCTTTCCTCTGTACAAGGGGCCTGCTGGGTCAAGGCCTGCAATGCAAACCACGCGTGTGGCATCCCTTCAGCACTCTGCAGCTCACTCCACTCACGGTGGACAGCTATCCTTGAAGGAAAAAGGACTGACAGGAGCAAGGGCTTACCTGTGATTCTTCCAAGCGTACCATCAAACATCTGTCCCACAAAGCCAGAGATGTGTGCTCCCAGGCTCACTCCTATCATGTGCAAGGAGTCGAGTGATGCTCCGTCAACCTGAGATTTAAAAGTACTTCTGGTCACAGATTTTAGGCACTTGAAAGTCATAAAAAAGTATCAGGAGGAGGAAGGTAATTGCATCTCCCTACTTTTCCCAAATTTTCCCTTGATGTGTTCCATTCTGTAAATATTCCCCCCTTTGATAGTGCCACAGTACAGCCAGCGCTCATGTTTGAGGCCTGTGTCTGAGCCAGCTGTGATGAGAACAGTTTGGGTGATGGTTTTATTTTCCAGGGGCCGTGACTGCAAGTGTGGACAGGAACGAGTATTCATGGACCACATGAGTACCACTCCAGTTGCCTCACGTGTGGTTCCTGCAAAGAGTTAGCAGACACAACGATGCTAATGACCCAGTGTCATCCTTGCTGTGCCTGTGCAACAGCTTAGAGCGGCTGTGAGCTGTAGCTGATCCCCATAAGCTTTGGACATGCAGAAAGTAGAAGTAGTTTCTATGCATGTAACAAGTCTGTAGACTTTTGTGTCCAGAAATGTAAAGGCTTAGAGTGGAAACTGAATATTGCAACAAAATACCCTCATACCAAGTCTGAGGGTAGAATTTGGCACTGCAGTATAGCTGCACTTCCAAAAATTAATGTATTAATACCTTATAATACATCTTGCTGTTTGTAAACACTTCCTTTGTGCCCTTTACATACTGTGCATTAATGACTATCATAGTGCGAACATTCAACTTACCAACATTTCATCAATAAGTTGCTTCAGAATCTCAGCAACTTTTTTGCAGTTTCTGGAAGCATTACTGTAGATGAGAGTTGTTGCCCCCTGGTTCCAGTCCACAAGGATGACGTTCATGTCTCCTACAGAAAGCAGGAGATGTACCAAGTCATGGATCCAGACTGGGGCAGAGCCTGTGAGTCGGTATCCGTGGATGATGAAGGTAGTTTTCTTGGTCACATCTAGATACCTGGAGGCAGTTGAGTTGAGCTCTTCAGCACAGGTTGGGTTCTGTCTGGTGTAGAGCAGCAGCTTCACTTTCAGCTCTGTCCCTATCAAAGCGCTGCCGAAGCTGAGAGCTGTGAATGCAGGGCATGGCTCCCCAGGTTCTAAAAAGAGCACAATGTGGCAATCCCGAGGTTAGCACCAATGTGTTTGCTTTGACCTGTTCTGCCTGCCAGCCCTGCACAGGCAGAGGAACATATGTTGTGAACTGTCTGAGTTGGGGCTGCTCCTTTCCTCTCCATCATGTTCATGACTGCAGTTACCCTGAAACTTAGGTTTTCTTGCCACGTTGGAGCAGACAGCGAGTGTACCTTCTCGGAGCAGCATTCCCTGAAACGGCACAGTGCTGCTTCCACTAGCAGCTGGGAGATGGCACAGACTTTCACCCAAAATCCCACTAGCATGAGGAAGATGTTAGAGACTGATAACCAGAATGGTTGCTGTATGGGTTTGAGAGCACTCTCGGGTGCTCTGGACAAGTTCTAGGGCAAAGAGATGCCCTTGCGGTTGGTTTGTAACTGCAGTCTGGAGCTGACAAGCTGCAGAGGATCTTGCTGTTGTGAGGGGAGCTCAGTGCTTCATTGGTACGTGCAGATGCAGCCTGCTATTTCAGACTGCAAAATGGGACACCCTTTGACTGCCTGAGATATGTTACTGGTACTGCTTTACTCGCAGCTGAAGAGTAACTGAATTTTGTGTAGGCGCTGCTTTATGGGATGGTCTCTGCCATTTGAAAGCCCGTCTTTGTGCCTTGCTTTTCCAGCAGAACACCAGCTGAGCCTTCAGCATCCAATACAATCTCCAACAGTGTACTGGCAGGGAATGGAATAACTGTCTCCAGACAGACACTGCTTACGAAGGCCCTCCCAGGTTTTGGAGCCTCTTTCCTGGCTCACAATCCTTCTCCCCAAATCCCCTTAATCTTATTGAAGAACCTTGTGGGAGAGGGTGTCTCTCTCCCACGCATACGCCCTGGGCTGCAATAATTGTTCAGGCTGGAGTTGCTAGAGAAATCTTCCTGATCTTTGCTGCTTAAAGGGCTGTGCAGTAGGCAGAAGGGTTTAGAAAACCTGCAGCTGTAAGCTAATTGTGCTCCAGCAAATTTCCAATACTGTGTGCATTTTAATTTCTAAATGATGAAACTCTCACAGTTTCCATGAGCAACTTTCCCATTTCCCCTCCTATGGAAATCAGGAGCGTGAGAGTCATATAACTGCTATGTGCCCAGCACATAAAATAATCTGCTTAGTTGCCATAGGTCTGCTAATTACTTTGTAGAAGCCCCAGGAGCTCGAGAAATAAAAGTTAATAGGCTACAAGGATGTTGCAGTTAAGTCCAACTGGATATTTTAAATTGCTACCATAAATTCAGAAATAAATTTTAACATTTGAGATCCATGGAGTCCTTCCTGTGTAAAGCCTATGCTAAAATATGAATAGTGGGACAGGAGTGGTGGAAAATGAGCCCTTGGCCAGGCCCAAGGAACATCCGTTGAAATCCGTGGCCTCCGAGCTGAGGGTGTTGTGCCTGTAACGCTTCCCTCAGAGCTCCCAGGGGCACTGGGACTCTGGGCCCTGCTTGCAAGAGTAAAGGTGACCTGAGTGGCTGTCTCCTGGCCAGCTTGCTCTCGTCTTGCTCTTACAGTGCTGAGATGCTCCAGAGAAACAGCAGCAAGAGTTCTCCTATGACACTGCTCACGTGAAGATCTTATAACTAACTAGCAGAGAAAAGTTATCTTTTTTTGCTGATATGCACCAGCATACAGTGAAACTCAACAACTGTCCTCTAGGTGCTACTGCAACATAAACAAATATATTTATTTTTTACTAATGACTAGAAATTGTTTTAGTTATTGTATAGTATTATTATATAGTATTGGTAATCATCTTTACTGCCACTGAAGGTGTAGTAATACTGGCAGAAATGCCAGGCAAGAATACCTTTTATATGGTGCAAGATTGCACTGGTTGCTTAATTTGTTTCTGTATCTCCAGCATGGTGCTGAGACTGGCCCAGAGGAGCACTGTGTTTGTCACAACAGCCCAAACCTTCTGGTAAAGAAGAGCTTTTAAAGAGCTGATTGGCATTTGCTAATACCTAACACAGGAACTGTTTAAAAAGCCTTGTTGTATCGGCACTGAGTCTGTTAGATTTGTTCTATTTTGATTAACAAAATCAGATCAGTGCTAATAGTGGGGGAAAACCTGCCAGCTTCTCTTCTGGCAGGCTGGTGCGTATCCCAGACTCATCCACCATGTGTTACAAAAGCTGAGGACAGCCAGTTATCCTGGCTTTGCTTTTCATTCTGGTAAGCACAGTGAATCCTACTCAAAGGGCTGGAAGTGCCTTTGAAACTCCAACATGATTTCTCTGATGGGGCAAGAGGCTTATTGAGATTAACTCTGCAAGCAAATAAATGAGGTGGGAACTTACGCCCTGGCACTGTACTTAAACCGGTGTCCAACAGACCCCTTCAGGAAAGGTGAATAAATGTGGCAATTACCCCAGTGTACCATTAACTCCCTTCCAGCTCTGCCTTGGCCATTATCTTGTTGAACAGCCTCAGGCAATTCACTTTTCTCCTTCTGCTCAGTTTTCTGATGTGTAAAATAGGATGGCAACCACTAATTTCCCGGGCAAGGTGCCCTGATGCCCCAGCATCTGTAGCAGGGGGCATACAAATCTGTGAAGCCCACGTTCCTGTGGGGGAGCTGGACATCTTTGTCTTGAGCTTGAGATCAGCCTCTGAGGTGCTATGGCAGCAGGAAGGGCATCTTCAGAATAACTTCGTTCTGAAGATGTATATCTGTATCTGTATCTATCTTCTGAAGTTATATACCACCAGGTGGGAGTGTTGCAGCCATGGGAATGGTCCCAGGCAGGCTGTGGTATTTACCATAGTCAGTGCTACTTAAAGCCTGCATTCCCCTGGTCTCTCTTATTCCTTTCTTGGAGATGGTGTGTTTGGAGGCTTTTTCTTCCTTCTGTCCGGGATGTTCATCCTATGGACAGGTAGGGTTTGCAACAGGTTTGCACAGCCCAATTCTAGGGCTGTGATCTTGAGGCTGCCTACATGAATAGAATAGCAGCTGAATTTTTTAACTCCACCAGTCTGTCCTCTTGCAACGTGAAGTTCCAACAGATTTTCCCTTCAATAGGTCAGTGGTCACTTGGTCAGATTTGCACTTGTCCTAGCTGTGGGCCCTGGGAGACTGTATTGCCACAGAGCCTGCGAAGGGTGCTGCTCACCCCAACAACACCTTGTGTGGACCTCAGAGAAGCATGTTGCTGCTTCTGTGTCTCTGCAGTTTCACTGACTCTCAAAACACTGTCACATTGCCTGGGCATTTTACAGTGTGTTTCAACAGACTGGTCTTACACATCAATGAGTCTCCAGCTGTAAACATGCTTCACTGCCACACAGCACATCTCAGCAGCGGTGAAGATTTCCATCACTTTTCCACAGAGAAGAGCATCGTGCCCTCTACCTCTTAAACTGGGCTTCAGTATGTCACTGAGTTTCCTTGGTGCCTTTTCACACAATTCTCTTTTTCCACTTCTTATGACTAATTTCCTACAGCATATTTAACAAACTAAGCAAAATACAACCCCAAATATTGCTCCAGAGAACCTGATGAAATACAAGTTAGTATTTATAAGAACACTGTTCTGGTTTTTTTTTTAATCCTGTTTGTTTTCCCTACAAAGCAGAGAGCTGTAACTTGACTTGCTCCCATGTGTATGCTAACACAAGGCAGTACATTTGTTTATTGTTACACAGGTTGGTTCTTGATAGGGCTGCGAGGATATCAAACGAAGCTTATTGTTCATAAATGGTAATTCATCCTTCGCGTCTGTCATATAAGACACTGCTGAAAAGAAATCATTCTTCTCGGAAGATTTCAAATGACATTTTCAGTGTCGGTGGATAGTACTTATATAAGAGAAATGTTTGCAAAGGGAGGAAAAGATAATAAAAATGACTTCTGGTTTTACATTTGGAACTCTTAGAGCTGACTACATTCATGTAACCAATTTGCTTTGCCAAAATAAATAATGCTAGAGAAAAAACCCTAAGCAGTAACTATAATGCAGAGGGTAGATATATTCATGTTTCTGCAAAGCACAGAAAGCATGTTATATTTGACAAGAAAATGCAAAAGAAATGGTTGATTTCTTACCTGTTTTCACCCCATACAAAAGGTAGATAAACACGACACACAGCCTCAGCATATGGACTTCCACATGGAACTTCTACGGGTAGAAGCTTGTAAGGATCCCACAATTTCTTTGGCATGTGTCTGCTGTCTCTGACAACAGTTTGCTCTCCTTTTTTTTTTTTTTTTCCCTGTAACAGTAGGTGTGGTGAGAGGAGGAAGTTACCAGCCAAGAAATGAAGACCAGTCTTTAGTTATACAACTAAAGCTTCTTCTTAAAAAGGTGGGGCACCTTCCATTCTACCAGGTTTCCTTATTTTAAATATAGTTTGACCTGAGGAATGACTAATCAAAGACACAAAGGGTTTCGGATCACGCTGTAAGTAGCACTTTGACTACACGTGTTGAAACTAAGGAAATCATTGCGTGTCTGTTTATCTTTTGCAAAGAATGTCAGAAGGCAGAGAAGATCGTAGGTGTCACTGCAAGTTGATAAGCACATGGGCAGGGCCAGCACTTGGTTTCACCAGGGCCCTACACTGGCAGCATTCGTGACAATGCCTACTGTCCCGTGTCCCTCTGGCTCTCCGGACCACTGTGGCCCAGCATCCCTTCTAACCTACAAGACCCTCTCGCCTCAGGCAGGAGGCAGATGCACAGCACTGTTGTGACAAAGGGAAGACACCAGTTTGAGTCAATCTGGGTCTCCACTGGGCTGCCAAGCAACTGCTGTCTTGGATGTCACTCATGTTTGGCATCCCCAACACATTTTCTTGCAGACTTGCTGGAACCTCATGAATCCAGCTCTAATTCAAGTAAGAAAGGCTTTTTTTCCTTGCTGGATGGGAGGAGGAAGATGGCAGATGCAAAGACAACTGTCAGGAAAGGAAGTCTGAAATTAGAGCTGGAAGATCTAGTGACAAAATTGGAAGGATGAGGGTGGTGGGGAGTTTGTGAAAGGGTGATGTGGGGGAGGGGAAGAGAGAGCAGGGACGGCTGCTGGTTAGAAGCTGTGTGGTAGATTTGCCTAATGTTTTCTTAGCAAATTCTTCTAACATAGGCCAGGGAAGGGGAACATGGGGAGGATCAGAAACACCTCATTAAGCACAGGCTGTTTTTTCCCTCTGGTGATGATCCAATGAGGAGCTGAACTATTAGTTCCCAGTTGCATAGCTGTTTCTTTAGTCCATGCTGTACATATTAAGCTTTTTGTCTTTGCTAATTCTTGGGTTAATCCTTAACTCTGCTTGCTGGCTGGCTGCAGCTCCTTGTTCAGACAAGTGCATGCTGCTTGTCTGGTGCAGCCATAGATTACACCTCAGACAGAGGTGCGCACCCAGCAACGCACAGGATTTTTTCACAAGCACCTTAAGCTCTCCATCCTCATGCAGCTTGGCAATCACAGTCTCACAGGACATGTTGCTATGCTGTGATTCCAAGTGGTAATCACACGGGCAAAAGTTGTTTTTTGTTATTTTGGAGAGGATAAACACTGAGAAAAGACACCAAAAAACTTCTGTGAAGTCTGCAAGCTGCAGGAAAGAGCCTTTTCTGATGCACTGGCAAAAGAAAATAATTCGAAACATTGTTTTCCTTCCAGTTCCTTTCTCACCTCTACTAGTAATCCTAAACTCTGTCAAAATATTTCCTCCTTGCTAAGTTCTGCCAATGGTGCGAGGGAATCAGTCCAACAGTGAAAGATGCAAGATGAACAGAAGGCTTTTACCTATTGCAAAAGACATTTGAGAATCAGAGATAAAATGAGATAAAGAAATCAAGAGGGCCTTGCCTTTCTTCTCAGCACAAAAAGAGGTAATAATTTATTGCCTGAAGCTGCGCCCCACCTCTTTCTTTTCTGCATCACTTTCCTCAGATTTCCATTTCCCACCCGAGATAGCTCATCCAAGTGGCTATCAGTTCAACAGGTGGTACCCTGGGACTGGCAGACTTCCTTGTAAAAAGATAATGATTTTGAGTAACCACCATTTTAGCGCAATTTAGACTGTTTACAGTACACATATTGGCAAACATACCCAGGGTGTCAGCACTGGAAATGCTGTCCGCCACTGCCATCAAATCCTGAGACAAGGAGTTCAAATAACCACCTGTGTTTACAGGTTACTTCCAGCTCTCGAATCCTGTTGACCAAATCTTTCATGCCTGCCCAACACAACCTTCCTCAGGCACACACTAGTTAAAGACAGTAATAACTGACTTATGGCTATTTGCTTTTCTGACACTGAACACACAAGAGTACTTCTTGGGACATAAGCTTTCAGAGTCAGAAATGATCCCATTGTGAGCTTTGAAATCAATAACAACTTGAGACAATAAAAAAGACTTCTTTTATCACATGTAGAAAACATTTAAGATCAGAATTGGCACCAACTTAATAACAATTTAACAGAAGATATGAAATAATTTTACATAAGAGAAACATTCTGATAGTAGCTCTGAGGTGTCCAGATAGCCATTGTTATTTCACACTCATTACAGAAACATTTTAAACAGTGTTTAGTCACTGGGAGTAGAACCATTGTTTGAATTGAGCCTTTTTCAGAAATGTTTCCTCCTTGGAGGAGCTTATGACAGCGATGGTCAGCTGATGAATATTTTTTTATATTGCATTCATGCATCCACTGCACTAGTTTCCCGTGGGTGGAACATTTTCATGGAGATACTGCAGAGCCAAATCTGTCCACTTCATTTCTTGCTCCTTCACAGACTCTGTTGTGCCACCATTGTCTTGTTCTGGTTCAGGAAGCTCATTCTGAGAACAAAACAGAAGTACAATGCATTCCCCACATAATACGCTTCCTGAAAGGAGCAGATCACTAAGGCTTCATATGGATAAATACAAAAATCCACGAGCGAGAGACCAGAGGGTGCATCTGAACGATACATATCATACATACTGATCCACTTAAAAATTTTACTAAGCCCAGTTATGTTCTTTTCACATGAATATGGTGATTAATCTGAAAGGTAAATTGGTTTTCCAGGACCCTGGGGCCTTGCTATACACTCAGACTGCACACGCAGTGAAGGAGAATATTTAGCAAATGCAAAATAAGTAAATAACAGTGCGATGCAATTATTCCATTGCTTGTTTGCAATGTGTTTCTTCTGCTGTTGCTGAGAATACAGATAGCGATGCACTTATTATAGCTGTTATTAAGACAACTGGTTCTGTAACATGTTACTTTCCTATGGCAGGTGAGAAATCCTTCCTCCTCCTACATGCTGAACTCAGGTGTGGCTGTGCTACATCAAGAGCAGAACTCAGAAACCCCTACCAGGTGCAACACAGAGCTACTCACAACACAGTAAGGGGGAAGTATAACTTAACTGAGATCTCATTTTCCTTTCTTCTTTCTTCTATTATTTGTTCTCTGTGTTGCTGTATTGGTGCAGTCACACAGAGTGCGTGTTACTCTGCCAGATACCATTTGGGCAAGAATTCTGAGATCTAGATCTCTGGAAATCCCAGCATGAGCTAAATGATTTTTTTCAGTTTTGAAAACAGCATATGATCCAAGCCCATCTGAGTTCATCGGAATCTCTCGAGTGAGCACTGGATCAGATGCTCAGGACAGGCTCAAATACCACTTCACAGCCTTATGTTTGCTTCTTTACAATGCTGCTGAGTAAGTCTCCTGTGAAGTTGTGCTAGATTTTCTATGTGATTGCAGCCAATCCTATCCCTGGGGATCTTTATATCCACAGCTAGGCCTTTCTTTCTATTGTTAGCTGATGAGGCTTCCTGCTCCGAAGCTGCCATCTGTATGTGACTGTAAGTAGCTCGAGAGATGGCTGTAAGGAAAGAAGCAGTAATGTTTGGACACAGGGCAAAGGCAAATGTCATCAGGGAACTAGTTTATAATAATCAGCCTGCCTAATAAAGGTTATCGCAAGGAAAGGGGGGTTTGGGCTGTTGTATCTGAGAATCACAGTTCTGCAAGATCATTCCCTCAAGCTCAAATCTTGGCGGAATAACTTGTGTGCCATATTTTGGAGGATTTTGGAGGTGTGTAGCTGCTCCTTGCCCTCTCTGAAAAGACACTGGTGTAAGGGCTAAAGCTTGAGCCATGTCACCAGCAACGTGGAAATGCCTCTGTGCTAAAAGAAACTACCAGCCTATCAGTTCCCATGATCTTAGCATGACAGCTTGGTAAGTGCTAGCCAGGGTAAAGCTTGCATAACGGAAAGAACAAGGAAAGGGAAAATCCTCAGATACCTCTCATTCCCTGGTAGTTTCAAAATGGCTAAGGAAAGACATCAGTGTGGGAGATCTGAAGCTTTAAGTCTGGGCTTTGTGGGATCAGAGGTAGCTTTTTCCCAGTTGCACCTCTCTGGCTTCATAGCTGTACACGGGATGAAAAGACAGCTGCCGTGCGCTGGATGCAGCACTACGAGCAGTAGTCCTACTGCAGATGCCAGTTCATTCGCTACTATCCTTGAATTGGCAACAGCTACACTGTATCTGGAAAAGACTGATTAGGAAGATGTTTGCAGAATTTTCAACTTCTTTTAATAGAATTTCAGAAGGTGGAAATGAAGTGTAACAAAGACTGCAACTGTCAGCATGAGACCCATCCTCTATGTTCTACAAACCAACTGGGAAACCACTAGTAACATGGAGGGGAAGCACAGAGAAAGGATGATTTTACTTCTCCCTGATGCCAAACCCAGAATTGTGTGATGGGAAGGGCACTCCAGTTCTGAGGAGATTTGGCAACTGGCCAGGGGAAGGGGGAGAGAAACATCTATCTCCTCATATGCACACGGGAATGACTGGCATATGGGACAAGGAAAGCGCGAGTCAGATCCATCCCAGGAACCTTTTGTACAAATTAGCTGCACCACAAGCAGTACCCTCTGTGCCATTTCTTGGAAGGGGCTGTGATAGACACACAGGTCTTAAGTCTGATTGATAAGTAGCAATTCACCTACCAGAGGGATAGCCACATCTTCGTACGGCAATTTATCTTCCCTCCATGCATCATCGATCAAATCCAGGATCCTGCCATCCCTCTGCACTTCGCTGTCCATCCTCGTGGCAGGCGAGCGCAGCTAAATCTGTGACACAAAGCAGATACCATTTATAACATCCACATCCCCAGCCACGAAGCTGGAGTTTGGACTGTGGGCTTGCTCCAGTTTTGATCCAATTCCTTTCAAGGTTAAACTTTTATGGAAAAACCTGGAGAACGACTTCATCTGAAAAGAACACCATCCAACTGAACTGCAGGTTGATGGGCAACAGAGATGAATATGCAAAACTAGCCTGCTATTATTAATTATAGAGATTGACGTGTGTTTGCAGCAGCTGGCTGGCCTTGAGAGGTCTCTTCTGAGTGGGCCGAGGCTCCGGCGGCGCCGCCGGGTGCCGCTCGCTGCCCGCCCGCCGGTGCCCGGTGCGCAGCCCACCCCCGCGCCCGGCCGGGCAGGGCGGCACCCGCAGCCCCGGGAACTGCCGCGACAGGAGAAAGACGGGCCTGTCACCCACCCCGCGCTGCTCTCGCCACCCCGGGGGGCCGCTGCGGCTCGGCCGGGCCAGGCGCCGCCAGCACCCCGACCCGCCGGGACGGGCGCGGGCCCTGGGGGGCCCTGGGGGGCGCGGGACCCGCCCGGGCGGCCTCGCCTGCACAGCCCCCGCGCTGCCCGGGACAGCCCCCGGCGCCCCCCGCCCCGGCCCGGGCAGCCCCGCGGCCCTGCCGTGCCCCCCGCCGCGCCCTACCCTGCCCACGGCCGGCGGGCAGCCCCGACGCGGAGTGCGCAGGCGCAAGGCCCGCGCAGGCGCAGAGCCCGACCGCCGCCAGGCCCCGGCGTGCCCGCCGTTAGGTTGGCCGCGGCGGGAGGGCGGGCGGTGGCGGCGGCGTTTGGGGGGGGCAGGTGAGCCCGGCCCGGCCCGGCCCACCGGTAGCCACTGTCCGCCCCCGCGGCGGGGCCGGGCCCACACTCAGGCGGCGGGCCGGGCTGGGCGGGCCCCGGGCGGCGCCGCTCCCCGAGAGCGGGCTGGGTGAGGGGCGGCGGGGTGCCGGCCCTGAGGCGGCCGGGCAGGGCGGGGGCTCCCGGGCAGGGTGCGGGAGGGGGAGGCCGCGGTCCCGGCGGCTGCGGAGGGCGCGTTGCGGCGGGCGCTGCTGAGGGGGCGCCCGCGGGGCCCTGGGGAGGTGTCCCGCAGGCCGCGCCGTGCCTCCCGCCGGCGGTCAGCGTTCCTCCGGCCGGCGGTACCGGCGGTGAGCGTGCCTCCAGGCCGCGGGGAAGCTCCATCCTGCTGCGGTTTCTGAGTGCAAAATGATCCCAGTCTTCCCCCACAGGCGCTGTTCTCAGTATTCCCGGCGTCGTCGTCAGACTTTCTCCACTTGACTGTAGTGCTCTGATTGATTCTTTCTTGAGTTGGGATGCTAAACCTTGTTGATTTTTAAATGTTCTATCATTTTTTTTTTTTTTCAAATACGTCCTTTCTCTCCAGATTCGGCAGTGACGGGCCAGCTCTCATTGCTTCAGCTGTGGTCACCGGTAGAGATCGTTTCCCCACGCGGTGGCTGCGCAGGCCTTTGCTCGGTTGCCTGTGACTTGCACGTGACAACCTGCAGGCTTGAGAGGTTACAATATAATACCATGTCAACAAACCTGGTGTAGAGGTGTGTGATTTTAAGGCTCTTCCCCCAAACCCAGGTGAGCTGGCAAGTGTACAAAGCCGGCGTAGTGCGGGGTCTTACCTTGGGGCCCTGCTTAGAGCCTGACAGCAGCGAGAGCAGGTGCTGCATGGCTCTTCATGGCACTGGAGCCTTCAGTGTTGAGCTGATCCCAGCCTCTCCTGGAAGGAGCTGCTGTTAAAAGACCTGGATCCCTCTCCAGGTTTTCTTTCTGGATCTTAGCAGGCATTTTCCATGGTGGAAAATGAAATCTCTTTGCTACTCACTGAAAACTATTCTGTGTAGGTGTGGTTGGAATGAAACAAATGCTGCTACGGGCTAATGTCCACTGTTGCCACCTGGAGAACTCTCTTGGAGTGCTGTCAGCAGCTCTGGGGATGTGCTGATCTGCTGTCCTCAGCAGCTTTGCCATCAGCAGTACAACAAAGATGTTCAGCCTACTAATTGAATTTTCTTAAGCACAGACTGGACCAAAGAGAGAAAAACCACTATCAGAATAGGGATGGGATTGTTTTTTTTCCCCCCCCCTCAGTGAAATACTTGTTTTCTGTATGTGTATGGTTTAAAATACAGCTGAACTCCCAGGGACAGGCATTAATGTCTGGATGGTGCTTTAAAATGCTATAGGAGCAGGATCAAAGCTTCTTGTGGAAGTGAAAGAGCAAAGCTGAGTCTGCGTTTTCTGAAATCTCACTTTCTCTGACCTACTCCCCCTTTTGTTGATCGTGTAATAATGCTGTATTAATCTTTGAGGAAAGATGTGAGGATCTATCTCTAAATACTTGAGAAAGTGCCTAGATGTTTTGGAAGCAGAAGATTGTGCGAATACCTCCACAGAGTGAAACTAAAGTGTAGTGGTGTATCCTCAGGATGAATGTAACCATTTTTCTCTTAGTAAGCCACAGTTTCATGGAGGAGCACTGAAATAAATTCTAGCTTTCCAGGTGTGGTCCCACAGTAACTTTCATTATTTATTTTTGTTCCCCATTATTGTCTTTACTGTAAACCTTTCTTGCTTCACAAATACATGAAACTTTGATGTGTATGCATATGTACATGTGTTCATGACTTAAAGGATGTAATTTTTAACTAAGACAAGGTACTATGACTGTAAGCTTGTGCAACTTATTTTCATAGCTTAAGGCACCAGAGGAGTTTTTAAGGAGTTTGTGCTATCTTAAAAGAAAATTCTCACAACGATATGAACTAGCAGCGTGCCCTGAATGCGATTGTAAACAGTGTGGTCTTTCTAACCTAGTCTGTGGTAGAGACCTGGGAGAGATCTGATTTATGGATAGACTCTTACTGCTACTTGCTTACGGTTTTTCTCTGAAGTGACAAATACCCCCGTCAGAGGTGTATCCTGGCCCCTTTGGAAGTCCCTGAGTGTTGAGGGTCCACTGCAGTCTGGTGCACCCAGGAGATGGGAGATCTGCTGGTCCTAGTGTGTTGAGTTTGCCCGTTTGCTGAAGCAGAGATTCCCTTTTCACTGGTGCTGTTTGACTTAATCCTTTTATTAGATCCCACGGTTATATTGCCACAATTTGATAGTGCTGAATGGTTGCATTGGGCCTTTTTTGTCTGGTAGAAAAATCTGGTGTTCTTTGTTTGTCAGATATTTGGCTTGGAGGTTCATGAGGGTGACCATTGTTCTCACCTGTATGCTAACTGTAACTTTTTAAACTTCTTTCTTTCTTTGCTCTGCAGTTGGATGGAGAAGTGGCCTTGTTCGTGCATTGCCATGGGCGACCACTGCTTTTGTGTATTTTCTTAGCTGCTAAAGCCACCCGGATTTGGTGATGGAGGCTTTGCTGGAAGGAATGCAAAGAAATGGGCAGGGGAGGTATGTGTGCAATAGTATACACCAGTCATTCAAAAGCATATAAGTATTAATCTTCCCTCGTATTCAAAATCAAATCTTCTGGTATCAGACAGTTTCCATTGCTTAAATAAGGTTTTAGAATGTCCACTAGCGCATGCTGGACAACTAGTGTGCATTGGCCTTCAGCTGGTGCAGAAGCAAAGTCACTGGGTGAGCTGGCTTTGCAATAATCCCTTGTCAGATACTATAGTATTAATTGTTAGAAATTCAGTTTTATATCTTCCTGAAAGCCTTACCTCTTTTTGTTGTTGTTGTCTTAAACCCTTCTTACCATCCAGCATCAGGAGCAGTAGTAATTAAAGGTCTAAATAAACATTATTTTTTTTTGTAACAGCCTTGCAAGGTTAATGAGACATGACTTTGTTATCTGTTTTTATTGAAAACATCTGATTATTTTCTGCTCATTTTGGAACTGTGGAGTCCCATTCATCTCTGAAGAATCCTTAATGCTGCTCTTAGGTGAAAGTATCTAGACTTTTGGATCCGTGAGAGAGGCTGTAGTGCCAATAGTGGAAACAAATATTTTATGTGTTAAAGAAGTGTGAAGCAAAAGTCACTGATGCCATTTTCGTAGTCATCTTTGAGAATGTGACTCAAGTTTACTGATACCGCATCTTCTGCAGAGAGCTGGTTGCAGAAATCAAGTTTAGACTTAGCCTTGTATTAGCAGATGCTGTGAAGGAAACATTCCTGCTCTGCATAATAGCTGCTAATTTTTGGTTAACTTACAGGACAGGGTGAACTTTAAATTTAACTAATTTTGGCTCCTTTAAGAAGTATTTCTTTCCCTATAGGAAAACTGCCAAGTTGTGAAGTGTGCATATGCCCTGGGGGAACAGAGAAATTTCAATCCCTTAACCTATTGATTTCCATTTCTTTTCAGTGTTGCCTGTTTGACAGGCAAATTAAAGGGGTAAAGATCATCATGGAGTTCACCACCCTCTAGGGCTGTGTCTTGCAAGCCTTAATATTGTCCCTGGCTTAGCATCTTGTGAAGTTTTAGAGGAGTTAGTTGAATTGGCTTCAATAATTGCTGCACCAAATTAGAAATTGCAGCGTCACTAGGGAGCATGCTGTCCCCAATGGATTGTGAATGTTTTATTCTTCATTACCATGTTGTCATCCAACCCTCTCTACTTAGGGGTTTGCCTGCATTTGTGATAAACTTCTGTTTTCAGAAGCTGATAGCTTGGCTGCAAGATTTCTCTAGTGACTGAAACTTGGTATAAAATGCCTGTGCCTGGAGAGCAATTAAGGCAAATACAAAATATGGATAAAACATGCTCTGGATAACTTAGATAATGCATAGTACTGAGGCAAAGGGATAAGTGTTTATAGGTACTTGTAATGGTTCTCTGTATAGAAAACAAACTCTACATTTAAAGAGTGTAGGTCATCTGTTCTCACTGGGTTTTCACAAGTATTCTTCACTGGTCATGGCCAAGTCTGGATCTCGGCCCAGCGATGCGAACGTACTGCTTGTGAGATACTGCGTTAGGGAATGAGATGAGCGGCTGAGAATTGAAGCCTGTTCCTCTGCAAGCTGATTTGTATAGAGTTCAAAGCACCGCATGTGCAGAGTTGGTCCCTTGGTGCAAGTCAGTTTGTTCTGCTGACTTTGTTGGTGTGGGACACTGGACCTGTGGTGCACGGTGCCTGCTTTGTAATTTCAAGCTCTTTCCCTTCTAGCGGTGGGTTCCTGACTTCCTGTGAGGCTGAGCTGCAGGAGCTGATGAAGCAGATCGACATTATGGTGGCTCACAAGAAATCTGAATGGGAAGGGCAGACACAGGCTTTGGAAGCTTGCCTGAGTGTTCGAGAGCAGGAACTTTCCTCTGCCAGGGCAGCTCTGCAGGAGAAATACAAGGAGGTACCTCGGGTTCATACTGTTTTCTGATCGGTGTCAAGCTGTGTTTTACCTGTTACAATACAAAGACTGAACCTGTATTTCAGAGTTTGATTTTGCATGGACATGTGTTTCAGGAATTGTTTCATCAGTTTTGATTATTATTTTTTTTTAAATATTTTAATGCTAAGCCAAAACAAGGGGTAACTTTAGCAAATAGCTGTACTAATCGGCATAGGAGCGAGCCTGTCTCAGTTGGAAATCAGGAATGGAACTTACAAAAGAGCCTGTTGGAATAAGGTTGTCTTATTCATAATTCAATCAAAGTCAAGTGATCAACTCCCTGAAGGTTCGTGCAAGTCCACAGATCGAATTGTCGAAGTTACTAGGGAGAGCACAGGACATTGAATCTGGCCACAACAGTAATCAACAGCCCAGCAACCTGCAGTCATTGGTAGAAAAAACATTTGGTAGTGTAAACTACACTAAGATATTGCTGGAAGATTCTCCAAGGGCTCTTTTACACAGCTCAGGTTTTGTAGCCTTTAATTAAGGGCCCCGGGGAAGTGCAAAAAATTTCTGCATTGGTGAAGTATCCGTAAAGTGAAGGTTTTGCGTAGTATGTGAACCATAAATTTTCTCTTGTGCAAATGAACTGATGTATCTTTTCTTGGATCAGAGGAAACCAGCAGGAGTCTGGGTGTCTGTGTCTTAAGATCTAGCCACGCTGGCATTTTCTGAAAGCATTTAAAATTTGTCCTTACATTTATAGCTGCTGTGTCCTATCTTTCAGCAAGCTCTTCGATACACGGATTGTTTTGGTGGCTCTCTGATGAAGTTGCCTTGACTTCTTGGATCAAAAGCCAGCTGATAGCTGCACAGACAGTTGGGTTTTTTGGGTGGCTGTACAACTACATCTCCCAGATTACCCAAGTACTGCTGTAGCTTTTAGTACTGTGATGTGGAATCTAGTAAAGAGAATATGACAGGTTGTTGGAACAGTGGGTTAAGAACTCTGTAGTTTCTGGTTGATGTGGTCAGGTGCTTCTGCTGGTCTGCATGGCAAGTTTTGGAATTAATGTCTTTGTTACAGAGTTATGAAATCTGGAGTCATGCCACAGGATTTTCACTCACAAGAGTGGTGATTTTTATCATACAGGTTATCACTGTTATTATCAATTGTGTTTTCGCAAGACACTTTGGAAATATTTCTTACCACCAGAAGCAAACTTTGATTTCAAAACTGAGCTGTAAACTACGGTTAAAGTCACTACTGGAGTATATTCCTGCTTTTGGTTTACTCATGAATTGTCTGTGCTGATTTCTTCTAATTTTAATCTGTTGGCTTGTTGTCCTTTGGACCTGCAGTTAGAAGGGTGGCCGCTCGGGGTTGTGGAAGCGGGGCTGGGGTGGGGGGGATGACGACAAAAATAAATCACAGGAGCGGTTGGATCAATGTAAGGGAAGTCTTCCCCATGTTTCAAAGCCTCGTTTCATTCTTTGTCCCTCTCATCTCCATGTGTTTGGAATCTCAGCTTCACCTGAGAGTAGTAAGATAACGACATGGCCATCTTTTATCTTGGTAGATAGCTTGAATTCATAATGTGTGTTTATGAAGAATTTGGTGAAAATATCAGATAGAAATAGCCTTTTGACACAAGCCAAAACTGCCAGCTTCATCCCCAAAAATGACAGCCAGAAACTGGCTCAAAGCAAGAGGCCAGAACAGGAACAGTTCTGGCCCCAGCCTACCAAAGATTTAAGCATAGACTTAATGTGACTCGCAGTGAGTGACCCCATTGAAATGTGCAGTTGTTAACAGAATTAGGATCTTCTAATAGCCATTTACCACTCCTAGTATAATGTGTGTTTGTGAAATGAATACTAATTCTAGTGCCTACTGACAACAAAGTCCACTTACATTGTTTTATTTCTTTGTTTTTTAACTCTTCATTCAGATTGGCTTGTTGCGTCACCAGGTGGAAGACATGGAAAAAGCCAAACAGGACATGGTCAGAGAATATGAACAACAGCTGAAGAAATTTCAAGAGGAGGTAAGTTGCAAAAAGAGAAGATTGATTTTTTAGTTGCCGGTTGATGTACGATGTGACAGGTGAAATACTTTGTCATTGCTTTTGTTTAAATGTCATGGTTTTAAAACTTCCCATTCTTTTGATGTTTATGTTATTACAAAAAAGAGCATTGGGCGTAGACAAAGTAATGTTTTTATGCTTCATTAGGCCTGTTTTTTGCACTTCGGAGGAACTTGGTGATGAACAGAAAGCTGTTGGATAGAAGTGTGCAGTAGATGTATTGTTGCAGTTTTCATCTGCAGAAGTTTACTGCAAAAGTGTCCTGTGTTCACCCATCCTAGTCACCATAGCACTTACTCTGAAGTTGCCATGGGTACAGGCAGCAGCAGTTAGCTCTTTCAGCGTTTCATGAAATTAAAAGAGGGTGGTGGTGTAACTGGCCTGGATCGTATGAGATAGAGAGGTGAGAATGGTGTGTCATCTCATCTTCTTTTTGCCTCCATTGACTCTGATTTTGTTAGTAAGGGTTTTGTTCTCTCAAGGCATATTAGTCTTAATACGCTTAATAAAAACTAATATACTTAGAAAATAGCTTTTAAAAATAATTTCAGAGCTTTCATCTCAAAAAGCGTCTTTCTTACTGCAAGGTGGTACATGTGGAAAGTCCTGCAGATGGTATAACAGCATTCCATGCTTATGCCTTAATTCCTTGCCTGTCTCCACTCGCTTGTCAGTAGCAGTGAGTTAAATGGCATGGACAGCTAGTAGAGCATTGGCCTGTGTTCTCCGGAGGGCTGGGCCTGGTTCACGCTCAGTGTAAGCCATAAGTTAAATTAATTTGGTAGCCTCTGCTTTGACGACAGAAGGCATCTGTTCTCATTTAAAACACCTAACTATTCAGTATGACTAACAGTCTTCATTCACTAGGTGTTCCCACTGGAGTTGTGGATAAGCTGCAAAGCAAAGCTGAGGTGCATTGGCGGGTCTAAATTGCTAAAGCTAAAATACAGTGTGTGTCTTGTGGCCAAAATTGCAATGTGTTGGTCTTCTACCCACACATTATTAATGTAGATGACATTAAGCTCCAATATTCCTCAGTCTTCTGTTCTTAGTACTGTTTGGGGAAATTCTTTCTGTCTCGTTTTACCACTATTACCAGTAAAATTATAAGTAGGGTGTCTAACTCACTGAGATTGTTGAAAGGATAAACCTGTAGTCTCCTGATGTGTTTGGCAAAAGGTGTTGTCGTATTAATGCTAAGCCCGTACATCTGTCCGTTCCCATTGAACATGCCTAAGTACTTTGCTGACTAAGGGCTCTGGAGAACCTTTTCTGACCCGTGCGTGAGGTCTTGATTCAGGTGTATTTTCTTCTCGTGGTTATTCTGTTCATCTATGGGCTTAGCTTTCTCCATCAGTGAAAGGAGAATCATGACTTCTCAAATTCATCTGGCAAGTTTGGAAACTTTTTATTGGGGGGAGGTCATCAGATGGAAAATTCCGTGCAAGTTGCAAGTGATTATTTGCACAGAGGGTCATTTAAATGTCAAGAGTTTTTTCCTCATTCTTGCTTCTGATATGACTTTAGCATTCTAGCAGCAGGCGTAGGAGTGATATTTTTTGTTGGCATTCTCCACTCATTGTGAAATACATAGTGTATCTAAGCAGAAAATGACAGATGAAGTAGTGTTGATATTATGTATAATGGCAATTCTCAAATCTTCCTTCTCCCACTAAGCGGAAGAGTTCCAGTTCCCACCTGAGCTTCACAAGTATATTTTAGTCACATAAGAAACTGTACCTCTGTGCAGAACTACCCCTCAGCCTGCGTGTGGTGTGATGTGCCCCCCAGTATGAGGAGACGCAGGCGCTGTCTGCTGTTGCTGTGGCTGGGAGCCACCTGCGGAGAGAGGAGCTCTTGCTGCAATAACAGCTGCATGTAAACCTCCATCTTATCAATATTTCAGTCACGCTGTAATAGTGGTAAGACAGAGGTCTAATTAGAGCTGCTGATGTCATGACTTCAGTGGCATCTTGCTACTCTTACACAACTCGGCATATTTTGCAATTCGGTTGATATAATAGGCTCATTATACAACTAACAGTCTTCCCTTGCAAGCTGTGTGGTCTTGATGAGGGGAATTGTTTGTGCGAAGCCATTTTGTGTGCCTTCTTTCAAAGTGCTGTTTAGTTCTTGCCTTAGGGCCTTGAACAAAGTTGTCTGTTTTTCTGTATTCCTTGCAGTTGTCCAGGCTGAGGAGGAGCTATGAGAAGCTGCAGAAGAAACAACTAAGAGATGCTAGAGGAGAAGCTAACAAGGGACAAGGGGAGGACCAGATTGAAATGAGCCAACTGACCAGGAAGGTGGAGGTATGTAGCGAAATGGCAAGTGCTAACCAGAGTTTGTACATATTAACTGACCTTCTGGGTTTCACTGGTGGCTGAATAGTCAACTAGGAATTCTGCTTAAAAAGTACTTTCCATCTACTCTCCAGGTGTAGCTCTTCTCAACTGCCTGTGTAATAAAGGCAGTTTCCTGCATCGGGGCCTCTGAGTACACGGGATAAACTATGCCGCTGTTCTTATTCTTAGACTAAATAAAAGGAGGAGGGTGCTGGAAGAATAATTAATTATGTGAATGGAGCGAATTCCAGTATGGTGAGGTTGTCATCTTACTTCTTTGAGGAGGAGGGAGCTACATGTCAAACTTCTTCTCAGCCCTGTCTCATCTTTTAATCTTTCTGCTATGCTGAGCTCGATGGCACTCAATTTTCTTCTACTGTACCCTGAAGATGTGGCTAACAAACACATCTGACTGATTCAGTGTCCAATTTCTGGAGCAGACATTAGCATTAAAATTCTGTCATTCGTACTCGTCATCTTAGTGATTTCAGTAGCAGCGTGTTTTGGAAGCTAAAGCCAGTCTGAATTGTTAAACCTCTGACAGCAAATCCATGAATCTGTTAGCACTTAACATTTGTAAACAGCAATAATTGACGCTGACGTTTTTACTCAGGAGGGAAAGAAATACAGCAAGCACAGTATGTGAGGGGTTTTATACTGCTGAGTTGGTGCATCAAATGTCTGGCTAATGGTTCCCCTGCTGTGGGGAAAGGTGCATGGGGATATGGCGAGGAGTGAAAGCAAACATGGATATGAACTAGAAGGGGTCCTTGTCAACTGCATGGAAGCACTGCTCCAAGCCACCCCTGCTGTCCTTGCAGGAGTTTCGTCAAAAATCACTTGACTGGGAGAAGCAGTGCCTGCTTTACCAGCAGCAGGTGGCATCGCTGGAGGCACAGAGGAAGGCTTTGGCTGAGCAGTCTGAACTCGTTCAGGTACAATTAATATGTGCTGGAAGTTTTTGTTTGTGGCAGCAGGTGGGAGGGGAAGGAGCGGGGGAAGAGACTAATGAAATCTCTCAGGTTTGAATCCAGTTTAGGTTGCCATTGAAATGATTTTTAATGTCCCAGTGGAATAAAGTTTGCCTATGTAAGTGCTATAAGGAAGAAAGATCTGGAGTTTGTCAACAGAGGTTAGAGAAACTTTGTGCAGCGCTCCCTGCCACCTCTCCAATTAGTAGAGAAGATAGTAGGATGATGCTTTTCCAAGGAGGTGAAGACCACAGCATATGAACTTAAAATAGCTGCTACACCATGTTGTCTCATGCAAAGCTGTATACCTGCCAGTAGCTAAAGACGTACCTTGTGGGTCCAGCTCAGAGGATGATGTTGGGAAATGGTCGTCCCCTATAACACATACTTCCTCAAAGTACTGAAGTAACAGCAGTTTTCAGCTCCTGCCCTGCCCCCCCCCCTTTTTTTTTTTTAAGTCTTGTAAAGGCAAGGAGTAGTGGGGCTGCTGTTTCTGAAAAGCTAATCGTTCAGTGAGTTAGTAGTGCTGCAGCAGAGCAAGATGAATTGACCTAGAGCACAGCTGTGAAGTCACACTGACACAATCACAGCAGACACTGATAAGAAGCTCTTGCTGGGGCCTTTACACTTAATGGGCTCCTGATTTGCTCTGGAGTGGAAGCTCCTGCAAGGAGGAAGTTTGTGATGACAGGATTGAAGCTGGCTCTGACAGGGGCTTTGTGAGAGGCTGACACTAGTAGATCTACAAATGCAGAGAGAGTCCTTGAGCAGAAGGTCTTGCAGCTCTGCTGTCTTTGTATCACTGATAGCTCAATTGTCTGAGAACAGATGTGTCCTTGGAGTGCGGGCTGGTACACTGGAGCACAGAGGAACTCTTCTTACTGTGCAGCAGAAAAACAGGAATCTGGGGAGATTTTTCCTAAGTGGCGTAGACGATTTAGGTGCATAGGTACTGCGAACAGACTGCTCGAGTCCTCAATTTCTTTGAAAAGCCCAGCACGAAATTGCTAATTTTTTTGCCTTGAATGTTTCTATGCATTTTCTATGCTTGGTTGTTTTTTTGGCACAAGGTCAAGCTGAGATCTGTGACCATGGAGTACTTGCCCTTTGCTGCTTTCAGCTGGCTTCCCCTCGTATCTTTCAGTGCAGCTTAGGGAAGCCTGGTGTTCTTACCCAGTGTGGAGCACCTTCCTCTAACACCTGTGGCCTTTGAAGTTGACAGGTGAAACTTGGAATTCTGTGCTGTCCTGCGTGTTCTGTGCCTGGAAATAAGAGATAGCTTAAATGTTTTCTTAATGCAGAAATAAATACTCAAGTAGTCTGGTACTCTGATTTTTGGGTGGAGAAAGGCTGTACTTTAAACTCTTACACCTCCTGATTATGTTTTCTGTTGTGACTATTCACATAATGAAAAGGCTGTGATCAAAATTATACCATAGGCACAGTTCCTATAGTTTTATCAGTTATGAGGCATTATCACCTCTCTTGTGAAGACAGGCTGAGAGAGTTTGGGTTGTTCAGGCTGGAGAAGGCTCTGGGGAGACCTTAGGGCAGCCTGCTTAGTACCTAATGGGGAGGGGACCTATAAGAAAGCCAGAGGGTGACTTTTTACAAAAGTGTGTAGCGGTGGGACAAGGGGGAGTGGTTTGAAACTGAAAGAGGGGAGATTTGGATTAGGTATAAGGAAGAAATTCTGCCCTGCGAGGGCGGCGAGGCACTGGTGGAGGCTGCCCCGAGCAGCTGTGGGTGCCCCATCCCTGGCAGCGCCCAGGGCCAGGCCGGACGGGGCTGGGAGCAGCCTGGTGCAGGGGAAGGTGACCCTGCCCGTGGCAGGGGGGTGGGACTAGATGATGTTTAAGGACCCATCCAACTCAAACCATTCTGTGATTATGTGCCAGGCAATAAATAAAGGCATGTGGTGATTCTGAAGCTGGCAGAAATCACTAGTCTTAGAAGCCGGGAGGAAAAGACTACTCAAATATTTTGTTTCAGCCTTTAAAAATTATAAAGTACTATACAAAAAGGGTATATATGAAGTGACTATTGTTAGAACCTTATATGAGAGCTGGCTTCTTAAATTTCACCAGCTAGCTCTGTGGAAAGAAATGCTATGAAATTAAGTATTGTGCCTGTAAATAATAGAGCATATATCGTTTGCTAGTCACATGTTCCTTATAACTTCTTTTGTCTGCCATTAAAACAAAGAAACATTCAAAGTGAGCATTCTTGCAAGCTGTTAGAACCAGATATTTACTGCATAAAGCAAATGTAATTGACTGTTACGCTGAGTTCGGGTTTAGATCTGTTTGGTGGTTGTGGTTTTATTTTTCATTGTGCAACAAGAGCTGCTTTCTGTCCTGGTGTGGAATTAACGACTAGGTAATCTTTAGCTTGTGTATGGTATTTGTAAACCTTCTTAGATGCTGCTGTTTCTCCTGGCCAAGCCTTAGGTTAATGAGCAAAAAACAGCAGGCAGCTTTGTTCTTAGACAGCTTGTTCTTGGACAACTCGAGTTGATCTGAGATCCTCTTTTCCCAGATGCTTTGAACCCCTTTTAGAATAATAGGTCCCCCTCTTTTTTTTTTTTTTTTTTTTCCACATTTATTCTGTTTGCCTTCAGAAGTTTTACCCATCTTGTAACCTGGGAACAACACTTTCCCTAATTCCCTGAGAGGCAGTGTTGCTTACTTTGAGAATGTGGCTTGTTACAGAAAGAAATCTGTAGTTGTTTTGAGTGTAATTTTGATACACTGTGTTTTCTATAGTTTAGCTTTAATGCAAACCAGTTGCTCTTAATAGACTCAGCTCGCCAATCGGAAGCGGATTCTGGAGTCGGTGGAGTTGGCCAGCCAGTCGGAAATCCAGCATTTAACCAGCAAGCTGGAGAGGGCCAATGATGCTATCTGTGCCAATGAGCTGGAGGTGGAGAGGCTTAACGTGAGAGTGGATGACCTGACTGAAAACAATCGGACGATTCTGGAAGATCAGCGAAGAGTTCAGGAAGAACTAAGGCAGTCCAAGAAAATGTTAGAGGTCAGTGGAGGAACTCTTAGGAAACTGAATATAAAGCATTGCTTGTGAGAAGTGGCAGGAAGGCTCTTCATTCCAGAGCACATGCCTCTTTCTAGAGCCTTTGTGGAGTTCCTGGTTGGCCTCAAAGCTGGTTTTGTACTGTTGTGGTGCTCTGCAGTGTTTCCATGGGTTCCTTACAAAGCTGATCAGTGTCTTGTTGCTTTACAGCAACCTGATCTGATCCATCTTGCAACAGTCATTCCTTCTTCCTCCCATGCAGGTGCTACAAGATGAGAAGATGGAACTTCGAGCCACCCTGCAGTCTCAAGAAGATTTCATTGAGAGCTCCAGGCTGCAGCAGGAACAGTTGCAGGAAGAGCTGGCTAGGCTGACTGAAGCTCTTCACACAAAAGAACTCCTCATCAGGTAGCATCTCTCAGGTAGCAGGTTCTCCCACTGAGGACAGTAGAAGCATTTTCCTAACAGCTGGATCTGTATGGGTTGATACAGAGAATGGTACGCTCATTTCTCGCAAGTCCATGCAGCATTTGCCAAATCACATTGCTTTTGAAATCAGCTGATACTCAGGGAAGAGTGTGGAAGGAATCTGCTATACACTCAGCTAGGTTTCCGGAGGCAGCTGGGTTTTTGAGGGTGTTTTTCCCCAGGCATTTTCAATCAAGTGCTGGAAGCCTTTCAGGATTTGCTAATGCGTTTATTAACATAGGCGAAAGCTCTCGCTGCTTTATTGATGGCAGATCCGAGGGTCTTGGTCAGGTAACGGCATACGTGACAAAATCATCTTGGCACTTCTGCACAGGCAACACGCCAAAGCTGTAGAGTTCTGATGGCCATATCCAGAGGTTTTGGTGTATGTTACCTGACAGACACACTGTTCCTTGCAAGGACGTTTCTTCTTGGATGTGTGCTGATGGCAGGGAGTGTCTGGATCAGGGAGGCCAACAGCAAAATAGGAGGTGGTCTTTTTTAACCCGGCCTGCACTCCCAACAGGGGGCTGTCATCCAACTAGTATGTTTGCTTATTCACAGCGCACGTGGGTGTCACCTGCTGTTGGGTTTTGTGTATATTTTTCAGAGCATTCCAAGAAAATGGTGGTTATGTTCACTGTATTAGTGAACTCAGATGTGACATTTCTGTGCTGAGATTAAAGTTCAAGTTTCTACTTAGGGCCTTGGAGGAACGCTTGCAAGAGAAACAGTTGTCTTCTCCGGGGCTGGAGCTGGAGCGTATACTACTGCAGCTGGATGTTGCCCAGAAGAAGGAACAGCACTTACAGTCAGAGATGACTCATCTTGAGAACAGGTAGCTGACTGCTTGCTTCCCCTGGCTGTGCAATGAAACCTGGATAATAATATAATACCTAATGCATTGTATTCATCAAGTTAACCAGTCCCACTGATTTCTGTAGGCTTATTTTAAATATCAAAGGGCTAAAGAAATCAAGTGCTATTCATTTTGCCGTTTAATAGTGAGACTGTTTTGCTAATTGGTTGGCTGCTTTTCACTGCACACTGTGGGTGTTTTCAGGTTTTAGCTTGCTTAGTCTTAGCACCTTCATTCGTAATGGGCTAAGGAGTCTTTGTTAGTCAGCTGGTAAGAACCAGATCTAGACCTTCCTGTGAAATAAGAATTATAAACAAGTCTTCCTCTCCAAGTTTGTGGTTTTCAGACTAATGTTTGCATGGGAAGTTTGTAATCTTAGTATGGTAAAGAAACAAACAAGAAACAGCTATTATCTGTTAGATCAGGTTCCTGATCTCTTTTGAAATGATTTTGGTAAACAAAACCAAAGGATTGGTAGGGAACTTTTTGGTTAAGAGTCCGGTTTCTGTTATGACGGACATAGGAGACTGCTTGGAAGATCAAAGTTTCTCTGACCACGTCCTCCTCCTTGGGGTATTCTAATCTGTAGTTCTAAATTTGGTACGCAGCCTGGTGTCTTCAAATGCAAGGTGTGTACAGCTGAGCAAAGAGCTGGATGAGACTATCAAAGAGCTGCAGTCAATGGAAGAACACTGTACTGAGTCAAAGGCAGAGATTAAAAAGGTAATGTTGCTTTGCTCCTGGAGGGTGGGAAAGGCACTTGTGGAGCCAGCCATTCCCATGTGTGTCCTGTGCCTCAGCAGTGCACAGTTAGCAAAGCTCCGAATGGGACCAGGGGCCGGGAGTGCTGTGGAGGCAGGGATATGCTGAAGGGTAAGGGGCAGGTCTGACGGGAGGAGTTGAGGGGGCGGGTTTGCAGGTTTCTGTGCTTGGCTGTGCGGCTTGCTTTGTGAGCAGCTGTTAGGCCTACTGGAGCATGTTCAGAGAGGGGCAATGAAGCTAGGGAAGGGTCTGGAGCACGTGTCTTATGAGGGGTGGCTGAGGGAAGTGAGGGGGTTCAGCCTGGAGAAGAGGAGGCTCAGGGGAGACCTTATCGCTCTTTGCAACTGCCTGACAGCAGATTGTAGCGAGGTGGAGGTCAGCCTTTTCTTCAGGTAGCAAGCAACAGGACAAGAGGAAATGGCTTCAGGTTGCAACAGGGGAGGTTCAGATTGGATATTAGGAGAAATTCCTCCACCAAAAGGGTTGTCAAGCACTGGAACAGGCTGCCCAGGGAGACGGCTGAGTCACCTTCCCTGGGGATATCTGTAAGACATGTAGATGTGGCACTTAGGGACATGGTTCAGTGATGGGCTTGGCAGTGCTGTCTTAAACGTCTTTTCCAACCTAAACGATTCTATGATTCTGCATCACGCAGTACTTCTGGAGAGACTCGAATTAGTGCTGGAGGGGCAAACATGCAAAGAAATTGAGGCCTGGAATCCTGACTTTAAGCCTAATACAGGCTCCCAACAGGATGAAGAGCAGGGAGGGAATGGATTTTGCTGTAGTTTGTCCTATCGCACCTGGGACAGGCCTTCAGAAGTGTTCTAGTCTGTATGTGAATAACGGAGTTTGTTTCAGGTTTGATACCGAGACATGAACTCAGGGGCTGGAAGAGATGGAGCAGCTCATCTGCTGTGAGGACCTCACCCTGGTGTTCTGTGCACCCAAGGGAGGCAAGCCCTCCAGAAGGCTTGAGTTTTAGTGATGGTCTAGATCAGTTAGTGTAAGGCTTTCACTGAAGCTTGGTTAGAGTGAGACCTTACTGGACTTGCGTGGAAAAACCTCATTTCTGTGAAAATCTTTCATCCTTTATTCTGAATGTACAGAGGTGCAGATCTTGCCAGAGATGTGTGCTTGGTTACACATTTAAACAGCCACGCAATAAATGAATCTTCTACAGGCTGCTGGGGAGGAAAAAGAGATTTATTATGGTTGTTTCTATTTTATGTACTTGGGAGGCATTGAGGTGACATGGAGATAAATCACCTTATGTATAGTATTTACATGGCTAGGCAGAGATCATCTGGTTCGATTTTCTAAAATGCTTCTAATTCTCAGAAAAATCCTGGAGCTTTGGGTGGTTAATATTTCTGGCTAACAGAATGGAATACCAGGGAAGAAATCATGCTATGTTGTTGTTCTGTTATGTCACTGAATAAATATACGGTATGCCTACCGGAATATTGTATGCAATGCAGGCCTGCCATCTCAAAAAGGATTGAATAAAACAAGGTAAGTTATGGAAAAAGATGACCAAAAGGATGGAGTGTTTTTTATACAGGGAACAGCTGAATGGAATAGGACTTACCAAACTGGAAAAGAGATAAATGAGTTTGAACGTACCAAAAATAAAAGCCTGTCATGTGGAAGGTAAATAGGGAATGATTATTCTCTCATAATGCAGGGACTAGTGGTCATCAAATGGAGTTATGAAAACAAAGAGGTATATTTTTACCCTCTGCATAGCTAGCTTGTGGAAGTTTGCCATGGGTAGCTTTGCTTGCTACAAGCTGATATTGATTCAAAAGACTTAGGGCAAATCCATGTAAGAAAAGCCTGGCTGGAGCTATTTAAAGATACCACGTCTGGCTCAGGAAGGCAGAGTGGCAAATTGCAAGGTTATATTATGAAAGTGTTACTGTGCTTGCCCAGTGATGGTAAATGTTTGGGTATCTGTTGGTCACGGAGGTAGAATGGTGAACTAAAGAAGCTATGATTTGGTCAGTTATGGGTCTTCTCCAGTACTCCACAGCATGTAACTGTCTTGTCTCAGTTGGCAGTGTATGGTGTGGAAAAGAATTGGGATGAGGTGGTTTTCAATCAAGAGGGACAAGCATGCACAGAGGGCTCGTTACATAGAGCTTTTTGTTTTCCAGTACTTAGATTTCACATTACCATATGCAATGCTTTTGCTTTTTTTTGCTGAAACATCTTTTAAAAGCTCGTGGGTGGTGTGTGCATATCTTTCTCCAGCTGAAAGAGCAGCTCTCTCAAGCTGAACAAACTCACAGCAGTGAGCTAGAAGGGATGAAAAGGGAAGTCTCCAGGTTGACACAGGAGCTGCACCAGCGGGACATCACAATTGCATCTGCAAGTGGCTCCACATCAGACCTAGAACAACGGCTGAGAACAGAGATTGAAAGAGCAGAGAGGAAAGCAGTGGAGCACAGGGTAAAAAAGGCTGAAGACTCTTATGCTGTCTCTTCAGGGGATCTGAAGGCTTGGAATGCCATCCTAGTTTTTAGCTATGTTGATAGTTTCCTTCTCTCTTCAGCCCTTTAACAAAGGCTTTGAGACCATTCTGATGCAATCTTCTAATTTACGGTGTTCACTGAATCTGTCTTGCTGTTTCTTTTCAAACCAGTAGTTGGAAGTCCACAGAATTATTTGAGATCACTCGTGCTAACTAGGCCTGGATGGTGACATCTTTGAAAACTAAAGTAAATGACTGTGCATGATTATTTGTATGGCCTTCTCTGTAGGGTCCCTGCAGAACTAATGGCCCAAACCTTGCTTTGTACTTGTGCTTGAATTGAGGGTGGAAGATGCCTGTAGGGTGTTGTGGGCATGTGTTGTGTTCTTTTTCCTGAGTTTCTTGTTTGTCTCCTCAGGTACTTCTGGGCCAGCTGGAAGCCTTGAGGCTGGAAAACCGTCATCTCTCAGAGGTGCTGGAAAAAACTGAGCGTGGTGTGCTAGAGGTATGCATTAGGGGCCAGAGGGGGGGAAGGGGCTAGTGCTGTGTATCCCCTACCTGGGTGCCTGGGCCTCTCAAAATGCTTGGTAGAGTTCAGTGAACTTAAAACCCAAGGGAAAGGGGCAGTTTGTGAGGAAATAAGGTGCAGGAATCCTGAGCGTCTTGTTTGGTCTGAGAGTAGTGAGAAGTACTGCAGAAACAGAGCCATCGTCTCAGTTTCTTCTCCATGGGGTCTAGCCCATGTTTTTAGTACATTTTATTACATTTCTGCTTTATGCTAGTTTATCTCAAACCTCTGATTCTAAATCTCTGATGACTTTTTGACCTGTCCCAGAGCTGTAACTGCTCCAGTCGTTGCAATTTCTGGGTTGAGAGTGTGTTCCCCTCCTGGTGAGGAGCCATTCAGCAGGGCTGTCCCTTGCGCCCCACAGGCAGGTTGCAGCCTGGGAATGTGGGCTGGGTGCCTTGGGGCAGTGCACTGGGAAAGGGTGCTGTGGTGGGCTTCTGCTGGTGGGGCACTCTTGGGGCTAGATGAGGTCACCTTGTCCAGAGGAGAGAAGGGGAGACTTGGCAGGAGTAGTGCCTTGGAGGTGGTTCATTTTGGTGCCTGTGTGAAGGAAGAAACTGTTAGTTTGCAAGTTCTGTCTCACGTAAACCAGAATGGATGCCTCACAGGGGGCAAGGGATGGATTCAGACAGCTGAAAACCTAACGGGGGTGTATCATCAGAGCTTTTATCCTGTCAAATGTCAATGCTCTAACATTAATTCGGGGTGACTGTCAAATATGCCAAGTTCTTGGGAAACTGTTGAACAGAAGCTTGTGGCTGGTGAGATGGAGAAGACCCAAAGCTTTCCTAAGGGCTGGTTTGGGACTGAAATGACCTAAGGCCCACTACTTTCTGCTTTAAGTGCCTGGTGAGCTTTTGCCTGTTTGACTTACTAAAAACTTGCTGGCAAAGTGCAAAGCAAGGACCTATTTTTTTTTTTTTTTTTTAAAAAAAGCCCCCCAGCCCCATGGCACAGGAGCTACTGATCTTGGCCAAGATCTCCTAATGCCTGTTTGGAAGGTCCCTAGATACAGTAGCATGTATGTATTAGCAGCAATGAGAATGAATTAAGGATCTAAATTTAACGGAATGGGTGAAAAAGAAAGTGGGACTGTCATAGGAGTAGAAAAAATGGGAATTATATCCACCTAGCCTTGTAAGGAGAAGATGGGGAAAGAAGCAAGTTGTTTGGAGTTTCAAAAAGAAAAAAACCCACCACAATTCAGTTTTACCAGTGGAAGTTTCTAAAGGGCTATGGGTCATCCCAGGTGGGGAGGCATATGTGCAGGCTTTTGTAATTATTACCATAGGCCTTTGCTAATTTGAGTGAGTAGATCTAGAAGTGTTCTTGCAAACAGCTTTGCTGGTAGATCACATGAAAGGTAGTTTCTCCATGAGAGTGGTTACTTCTCATCAACAGCTAAGCCACTGGCATATGTGTTTCTTCACACCTGTAGGAAGTATCTGGCAGAGTCTGCTACTCTGATACCTAGGGAGTTACTGAGACAGTTCATGTGGGTGCCACCTGAGTGGCATCAGCTTTGGCCGAGAGGCTTCCATCTTAGCTAAGTGAGGGAATCCTAGAATATACAGCTGGAGGGAAACTCGAGGTCATATAGTTGTTCTCATTATCCCAAGGCCAGAGGCAGATACGTCTGAACTACTCTTGATCTATATTTTCCTCTTTTCAAAAGCATCCAATGGTGGGAGAGACTTCCTTTCCTAGGCAGGCCAGCACAGCTTGTCTGGATGCAGACGCAGTAATTGATTTGCTATTGTGAAAGCCTTGAAAATTTTGCCAGTCAAAATTGAGATTAGAGGAATCACTTGCTGGCCTTTGCTCTGCATTTGACTATGGTGTCTTGCAAATCAGACGTTTCAACTTCAGACACTTCAGCTTCAGCCCTTCTCTGTCTGTTAGGGAAAAGATGTCACCCTAAGAGCATTCAGTGAAGACTATGCTGTTGAACTAAATAAATTAAAGTCTGAGAACCAGCAATTGCGGAAGGATCTAGCAGAGGCCAAAGCAAAAGTGGAGCTCGCTCAGCAGGTCTGCCAGGATGAACCTGGGGGCACTGGTCAGCAGATGCAAAGCGAAGAGCCTGAGGCTGGGGATGTGCAGTGCAGGTGAGTATTGCACGGCCCCAAGGATGCACTTCCTTATTATGAAAGAGAACAAGGCGTGGAGATGTGTGGGTTTTTAATGATGTGCTTTATGTATAGTATCTATCACCAGCACATAATAGGTATGGGAGAACACAAGGACTGTTTTGGTATCTGCCTTTATGCTTTAAGTAGTGCAATAGCTTTTAGTCCCAGCTGGTTTGCATTCTGCAAACCCAGCTACTATTTGACTGTCTTTTGACTGCCTTTGCCTTTTTCTTTGATTGAGAAGCAGTACATGTTCTTTTCAGTGAAGGGATTAGATTCGGTCCAGGTGGCTGTGCTCCTTTCTGTTGCAGTACTAGGATGTGCAGGCTGTAGGTTTTGGTATCTACAATAGCAGAAGAGTGAGAGAGAATTCCTTAGACATCTGCATCTGGAAGCGCTTCGGCGACAAGGGCCACTTTGGATTGCTGGGGCTATTAGTAACCTGTATGTTAATTGTTATCTCTGCACAAGTTTTTGCTGAAGTTCAGCTGCTAAAAGGCAAACTGTCGAACAGTTACGTGTCCAAACCTGCCTTTCAGGACAACTTCGGAAGCACAGCAAAAACATGATGAACAAACAGAGAGACTACATCACAAGCCTGATGGGACTGTTCAGCATCATCAAGGGGAGCCCCAGCGATGGGGAGCTACTGAAATAGGAACTGTGACCCCCAAGACTGGTGAGCTACACACCCAGACCAGCAGGAAGAACTGCATGGAGTCACTTGCTTTGGGTGCCTTGCTGGGAACGGATTCTTCGCTTCATGTGCTGGATGGAAACGAAGATTTTGCGGATGAAGCGTCTGAGCGGTCCGTCTCAAGTCGTCAGAGAGGATCTGTGCCTTTGGTGAGCAGCTCTGTAGAAGCTGGTTGCTGTTCAACAGCTGAGGATATACCTAGGTTCTCAGCTGGCAAAAGGAGCCAGATGATGAATGATGCAGAATGTATGATCTGACTGCATGGTGTGTATGATTCTGTAAGCATACATCAAATGTTAAACAGTGAGGAAAAAACACTGCTGGATGGTTAGTACTTGGACAACGGGAGCCATGTGGTTATTCCTTAGAACTCTCTGCAGGAGGGCTTTGTGTTTGGTATAGCTGCTAAGCCGATGCCAGAAGCTGATGGGTCTGTCCATACTGGTGCTGTACGTCAGTGTGTGCCATGACCCGCTTCTGTTGCTTCAGCATTCTGCTTCGGCTTTTGGCTTCGGACTGTAGTAGAGGCTCAGAGTGGCTGCAGAGTGCTGAGTATTTCAACATACAGTTTCTGGGTGAATCTGAAAGCTGGCACTGCACATCTACGTTCACTGTAATGCATAGCGGGAATTTGACTCCTCTGAATGGGACTGCAGTAGTCAGCACGCTGAACTTAGAACCACTTATGCTGGCTGATAGGAAAGCCTGAAATCGGTGCTCCACTGCACAAGGGGAGGCTGTTATTTTTCCATCGCTGATCATACCTTTTCAGTGGGGAGCAGTGTTGGCACCTTCTCTGCCCTTTAACCTCAGCTCAGTTGCTGGAGCACTTGCCCCAGATACAACTGGGATTCAATCACTTCTTCCTTTGGTGTTTAAGACCATATATCCCAGTACCCGCTGTAATTACCAGGCTGTAGGCTGACTTAGGCAGGGAGAAGAATGAAAGAGGGTTGCTGAGAGCAGTTCTCATACGCTGGGTCAGACAGGGCTGTAGTATTTTGGGGAGGGGAGAGTCCCGAGTGCTGGTCCTTGCTCCAGACGTGTTGTCCCGAGCAGTCTTCGGCGTGTTTTCTCTTCTGGTTGTGTGGTGTTAGCAGTGACAACAGCTATTTTTATGTGGTGGGGAGCCCAGAGAAGAGTCCCTAGGGCTGATGCACAGATAAGCAGAGGCTTGTCAGGTCAGTAGATCTTGGTGAGGTTTAGTACCAAAAATAGGCCTTGATTGTTTCAAGGCTAAAGTAGCTTGTGGGCATGTCCAGAAAACAAATGCTGGGAGCTTAGGGAACTGTAATGCTCTAAATGGAAACTCTCCAGATTGTGGAATTGGAACTGAAGTGTGAACAGTTCCACTTCAGGGTCTGAGCAGCACTAGGGCTTGATGTTTAGTGGAAGAGAACGGGCTGCTTTTTGTTCTGGCAGGTAGAAATAAGGTTTCTAAGGAAATGCCAATATTTCTGCTGGTGTCAACTGGGACTTCCTGCTCGTGATCAGGCTGCAGCGTCTTTAAATCAGTTCTTTGAATATTGAAAGGAGAGTTCTCAGCAGTAGGCAATAGTGAGGTGGGAGAGATTTGCTTGTTATCTGCAGCCTTTTTTTCTGCTTCTCTTTGTTCCTGGCTGTTGATAAAAGATCAGAAAACTGTGAGACTCCAGGATCTGGAAATAACCAGTTAAGTTCTCTTGCCAGGGCGCTGAGGCAAGTTTTCTGTAATGGAAAGCAGCCCCTTAGTAACTTTGTAATTCACCTGCCAGCCCCTGTGCAGGAAGCTTCATCTCCTTGTAAATTAAGCCAAGTTTACAATGTTATTTTTGTAAGTTAAGAACTTGTGGGTAAGTGAGGTGGATAGCAGGAATAGTTCTTGACTGTAAAGGAAAGAATCTGGGGTAGTTTATTGTCCGTTGCTGGCCGAACTGAAGTGGTGCTCAGTGAGCTATGATGGGAATTTGGTCTGTGCTTCCCTTGTGGCGTTGTCCCAGGAACCCATTATTTCAGGGAAGAACAGGAGATACATAAAAGAAAGTAAGAGAATATGCCCAGTGCTCGTCCAGTCTGGTAGTTCTTTCCCTTCCCTGGAACGCATATTCTGAGATGCTGCTGCTCCCCGAGACTTTTATGAAGACGAGGAGCAGGATGTAGACCTTAAGTGTGAGGCTGCACTAACACACCCAGGACAAAACCCTTGGTATTTTGTGGTGCCCTTCTCTAGTGTTACGCTATGATGGCACATGCCGTGTCGTTCCCTCTCGTTGTTTGAAGTGGAGGGGCTGGTAATTGAAGTGAAGCTCAGTTCCCCTAAGTAAACAGTCCGTTCCTGTGGATACCTCTGGGGTCAGGGTTCTGCCTGTGAAGTGCAACAGTTGTGTAGGCACATGGAGAGGTTATTTCTCTTCAGCTCTAGCCCCTCAGTGCCTTAGAGAGGGGAACTACTGGAACGGAAAAATTTCAAGTGCTGAGGTATTGGTTTTACTCCGTGCGGTTTTGGCAAAGGCTTGGGAGGCTTTCGCTGTCGGTTGGAGACTGTTGGGAGGGACATTTACCTACGATGGAAGCGTGAGACCCGAGTGCTTAATCTGCCCAACAGGATAGAAATGGCACGAGAGCCATTTAGAAGCATGTTGAGTTCCGTGGTTTGCGGATCCATAGTGTTTCTGGCTGAAACTTGGAATAAAATAACACTTGGTGTCCCTTTGTTTCCCTGTAGTGCCCCCTGCCCACAGCTTCAGTTGGATCGATAGCTGCAAGATACCTGGAAGAGGAAGAACTGAGATCCCAGCACATCCTGGAGTGCCTAAATGCTCACATTGAGGAGCTGAAAAAAGAGAGTGAAAAGATTGTGAGACAATTCGGACACCAGGAGTAATGTTTCTTGCTGAATTTGAATGCTGGTTTACTTACGTGGTTCCAAACTGTGGCTGGGGAGGAATCTTTAAAGAAATTGCCATGGGAGCGTGAGTGAGAGGCTGTATCTTCCACTTTGAGCTGAATCAGCAGGATGGGTATTGAGGAAAGGAAGCTCCTCCCAAGTTTGATCTGATGGAAGGTGTTACACCACAAACACTTCAGTCAGCTTGCTGTAGGTCAGAAAGCTGTATCAGAGCTGTGTGTGTGTGCACTTACAAAGGGATCATAGTGTTCGTTAGAAGCAAACCATTTTCTAATTTTAATGTAAAGTATTTTAAGTATATTTTATACATGTAAGAGCACTGAAATAAAACGGAATGGAAAACCACCTCTTTTCTTGTTCATACAAAGAACTTTTTGTTATAAAGTTATATATATATATAACATACTTGTGGCTTATCTTGCCTTCTCATCAGGAGCTTTGATCAACACTTTTTCCATCCTTTCCCTCCCAGAGTAGCTATGTTCTTCAGGAAACAAGGTATATAATTACTCTTTCCTTTAGGCTACCTGTATTTTCTCCAGTTAATTTCCCCTTAGTGGAATTTCTTAATATTTCCTGGTTCTTGCAGCTTCTGCCCTTTACTGTTTGTATAGTGTTTGGTGTCTTTATCTTGCCTTGCACATTGCTTGAAGTACTGCAGAACAGCTGAGGAATGAATGGCTGGATTCTGACTGTGGTCACAGCTCTTATAAAAGAGAGTAGCTGGAACTGGAAATGCAATTGAATGGGAGGAGAGCCTGCAAACAAGCGAGGTTTGTCTGTACAGCAAATGTACTTGCAGCTGCTGGGTAAGCTGGTATCAGCTTGTTTTGAATCTAGGCAGTCTCAGACACCATCCAGTCAAGTTGAACTGCTGCATAAATACATCTGTGACCTGTTCTGGGGAATATGTTGAGTCCTTCCTCAAGAGAAGTAAGTTGTTAATGCTTGAACAGAACCTGTTGTCTACGGGCTTGCCTTTCGTCCAGGGGCACTCCGCAGTTGTTCTGTGGCTGAGCCTTCACAACCTTTGTACAGGCAAACCTAGGGACAGTGACATCCCATGTCCGTGTCTGCCAGTTTCCTGTTCCCTTCCATCAGTTTCACCTTGTCTTTTAGAGCAGCTTAATGCTGTCAAAAAGTAGGAATTCAAAAGCAACACGTGCATGCCAAAGCCAGCCATCAGCTTAGGCAGATGAGTTCAGCAAAGGTGATGCCTGTCTGCAGACTGCAGCCACTTCGTCATGCCATAAAATGGGACTGCGCTTGGTCAAGCAATTCAGCATTCCAGGCTTCAAAAACATTTGAATCGACAAGTCCTTTTATTTTGGCTTTCTTCTGGAGTTCTTTGAACAAGGATAAAACCTTGAAATCCATTCTGGATTCTCATTGTGCAGCCATTGTAATGAGGAGTTGACCTGCCCCCAGCTGGGGATGAGCGGTGCTCGATGCTCGTGCTCGGTGCTCGATGCTCATGCTCGGTGCTCGTGCATTTTGCACGTAGCCAGCACCCGCCTCCGTGCCTCTTCGGAGCTGCCCACAGGTAAGCGTTTTGCAACATCCACCTTAACTGTCCAGGTCTCAAGCAAGGACTTGTTGGTCATGGGGCATGACAAAAACTGAACAGCAAAATAGAACAAACTGGTGTTTCCTTGTCTGGATGCACCTATGGGTCCCCTGAGTGTGCAGTGTGCCAGAACTCGGTGATTCCTCGTCCTTCAGTGGTGACAGCAATGCCATTTTTTAAAATGATGCCTTACAAACCATATTACATTTCCGGAAGATTTGTTGAGTAAGTTACTGAATGTTGCATCATGCACTAAGTGTTTTCGGAAGTTTAGAAGACATTTTGGCTCATTAGTGATGTTTGCTTCCATATCCCTTTCCTTTAGAGATACTTGGCAGTTTCTGTCGGCAGAAGTGAAGAGCGAAACTGAAGATGATTCATTTGTTTAATTAGCAGCTATAATCCCACAATATTTATCAATTTCTAATACATGCAATAAGCAGCTTCTTTCAGGGAATAGACTGTAAAAATTCGATCTAAAGAGTAAAATTTGCAACGGGGGAACTGCTGAATGACTTCTCTGTGCTGGTGTACGTGCTCTGCCTTTCCCACCTTCTCTCTTTGCAGATACACGCGTGCCTGCTGTTTGTGGGGTTGCTGTGCATAGACAACAGGAGAGGAGGACTAAGGCTGAGCAAGGCAGCGTGAGGAATTGAACGGTTTCCTGCTCTCACTGCCCTGCTCATTTTTAAATGTGCCTTTCTCACAGCCAGCATGGAAACAGCGGAGCACCTGATGGTATGCAAGCAGGGTTTGTCTGCAGGTGAGGAAGCTAGCTCGTAAGCAGATGGAAATGCAGAGATAAACTTGCCAGAGATAAAAACTTGTTCTGCACATACTTAATTTACCTTCACTGAGAAACAACATGTTTGCAAAACTGAGTGGTCTGAATTCATAGTGCTAAGTAATTGCATCTCTTGGTGGTGCAGGGATTACAAAAACTGCCCAGTGCTGGGGCCTGCCAGGCGAGAACTCTGACTGAAATGGGAGAGCTGGTAGTCCCCAGGTAACAGAGAAGTCTGTTCCAGAGATGTTCTCCTGGTGTTAGAGTCTTGGCTCTGCTGAAGAATGTGCATTTTTTATGAAGGGGAGGAGAAAAAGACTGGATTATCCCGGAGGGAGATGTCACAGCAAGTACAGACTTCTGAGGTGCTTTTATCTGGGGCTGCAGGGTTTCTCAGGCATTCTGCTCTGCCTTTGCAGTGTCAGACATCCCTTGGAATAATCACCTGACCCTGGAAGCTCTATAATTAATGAAGCTGGAGAAGGTTTTTGTGTCTTTGAACTCATGCCTTCGGTAGTGCTGTAGAACTTCTGACACATTTACAGGGCTGAGCCAGTGTTTGGTTTCTGTTTGAAACAACAGCGTGGAAAATGTATTTGTGGTAGTTCTGTTCGTACCAGCCTAGCGTGTCGGACGTGGGAAGCTGTTGCAGGCTTTGTCTTTAGTGTGCTAGAGATGTTCTTCTGCGGGTGTGACAGTGCTTTGGGTCACCTCGTTGGAGGGGTTGAGTGAGCCTGTCCGTGCCCGTATGCATGTGTGTCATTGCAGGTGCTTGGGTTTTGCAGGGTTGTGTAGGGGTAGGAGGGAACGCCCCCCTGAGATCTTGCTAGGCAGGGGACGGTAGTGTATAAAATGTTCTCTCTACTCCCTTGGGAGAACTTGAGACAGGAATAGGGCATGTGGGGTTAGAGGGAGACCTTGTGGATGGGAGTCTTTGAGAGGAGGCGCCGGGACCGCAGCCGTGCCGTGGGGAGGCTTGACCGTGGCTGCCCACCAGCTGTGCCCAGTTGTATACCTCTAAGTGGACATCAAGGGTTTGGTGCCATGAAGGGTGTATGTAGTATGGTATCCTTGACCCTGTTATGTGGAAAAAATACTGTTCTTTAGTTCCTAAGCTCTCTGGGATGCCTCCTTATCCTCCCATTGTTAGAAGTGACATATTTGACTGGATCAGCTTGACCTGTAAAAGGAAACCTGCTGAAATGTGTCCTCCTTGATCTGAAAAATGGGATCCAAGAAAACAGTGTTCTTCTGTTAGGCACCAAGATAAACTAGGGCTGTCTGTGCTTACAGACGAGGCTTGCTTAGGCCTTCAAGGTCCTAGGCAATCAAAAAATCCCCAAGTCTTTCCTGCATCTGTGCTGTTCAGTGTGTGTCGCTGCCCAGGGAGCGGATGCCTGCTGGGCTACAAGGCTTGTTAGTGTTCCTGCAGGGAGGAGCTGCTGCTGCCGCCGGTTTTTGAGGGCAAAGCCACTTAGCTGTTCGGGGGAGGGCGTAAAACCCGCTTTTATGTCACGTATGGAGCCTCCTTGTCTTCAAGTACAAAAAGACCCCAAAGCATCGCTGCACTCCCGGCATGCTAGAGCAAGCTTTGTTAGCTTACATGTTGTGTTCGTACCTGCGACTCCCGTCTGCCATGGCCTGCGTCCTCGGTGAGAGCTCCGCCGCCTCCAACGGCTCCAGGTGCCCCGTGCACTTGCTCAACTGGCTTAAAATGGGGGCTCAGACCTGGCTGCTGGGGTAGGGGGAGTAACGCAGGAGGGATAGAGGCGGCAGCCTGCTGCCGATGGCAGCCCCTGGTACTCTGCATAACTTCTGCCCCCCGGCCGCTGAGGAGGAGGGGAGTGCAGGAGTAACCCGCGTGTTTTGTGTGGAAGGTACCACAGCTTTGCGAAGAGGAATTCATATCGTTTGGTCAATGAAGTAGAATGCAAAAACATAACAGGTTTATTGTAAATCCAAGCTCAAACATAATATCTGTCGGGTCATGCTAACACTTGCGGACATCCGAATTGTTTATGAAAATGTTGCTTGATCTCATGATGTGTATTTGTGGTGAGATTCGCTAGAAGACCACCTCTGCCTTGTGCGTGGAGGGGTTTTCCAAGAGTACAGCACCAGATAGTTTTTCACATGATAATAATGTCACTCAGCCTGCTAGTCCACATAACCCCTCAAGTTTTTTAGTTGCAGTCTTGCATAGACAGGTTGGAGTAAGGGGTGATTTTTGAGAACTTTATTCTCCACTTCAGTGTACTTTTAGTTATGGAAACACCTATATGCTTGAGATACGGTTACAGTGTTAATATTGCAGAGTAAGTGTTTACAATTCAAATACTCTAATATAAAAAGGTAAAAATGATTTTGTTTATTGTATTTAAGAGCCAGTGTAAAAAGTAATTTCGCAGTATCACTTAAATTTGTAAGACAACGAAGTGCACGAGAAAACTTGACGCTGTATCTTCTTCCTAACACTTCTCTTTCCTGGGACATATTTTGCAACTTGACTAAAGATATACAGAAACTTGGTTTAAATATTCTGAAGTTCCTCATGTCCAGTATTGCTGCTCAAAGCCAGGGTGGTGTGCTTTCTTCATCCTGCCCTGTAACTAGGTGGATTCTTCTTGGAGTAGCCATTGTAAGACTTTTCTTATGGTCCGTATCTCGGAAGCCAGCAGTCGCTGCTGGCACAGAATGACCTATGGCCAGACAGTCAGTTGTTTTCTTCAAAATGTTTGTCTGGACGGTATTACTGGAACATAGGTGAGGGTTTTACTGAATTTCTTCCACTGCTGCTCCCTTCTTAACAGGATTTTCTGCTTCTTTGAACTTCTTTGAGCCCATGGTCTTGCAAAAGCCTGCAAGTGTTGTCCTGCATTCATTGAAAGAACAGATTTGATCAAGAGAATGAGCGATCTCCTAAAGCTGTACGGGTTTAGGGCACATTGGAAAGGTCGGTTCATGCCGGTGAGTGATCGAACAAGGAAGGGGTGTTACTGGGTCTCGACTTCGTATTTCAGGACGTGTGAGTAAAAGCTGTGGTTAGCGTTCTCGTGCACCATCACGAACACCTCTCTGCATCCTGAGGTGTTGCAGGTTCCCTCCCAGTAGCCTCTGCTCTGGGTGAGAGGGTAAGCGTTCTCCGCTTGAACTAGCACCTTCGCTATCCCGTGCATTTTGAGCTTAAACTGAACGTTGCGATTTGCCGGCAGCAAGCCAGAGAGTGGCTCCAGTATTTCGTAGTCTTCCACCCACTTGCTGTAACTCTGAGGGAAAGCTGGCCACTTCACTTCGGTGTTCAGGCAAGTGATGAGGTAGTTGAAGATGTAGTCATAATTGCCAGGGTCTGACTTCTTCTTGGCATAGATTTTCAGAACAAAGTTCCCTGCGTGGGGAAGGTGGATCTTCAACTCAATTTGGTTCCCACGACGGATCTGCATGATGTGCCGCCTCCCCATATCCTCTGTCAGGCTGCTGCTGTCGGAGTGCAGCGAGGCCAAGACGCTTATGTCTTTGCCCAGGGTGAAGGTGACAGAACACCGCCCGTCGTTGGTGGGAATGATGGGGTCGGGGTGTGACGGCCTCAGGAACCCTTGCCGCTCCGTGAACCAGCTTGGCCCAACAGGCTGGTGCAGGTCCTTTGGGAAGCGCATGGCTTTGTCCACAGACTTGCACTCTACGACGTATTCTAACACACAGCTGTAGACGTCTTCTGAGGCTTTGGAGGGCTTGGCAAAGATCTGCAGCTTATGACTCCCTGTCTTCTGTGGGTAGATATCCAGCTTCATTCCATGTTTTTTCAGAGTCATTAAACCGTGTTCGTCTGTTCCCTTCAGCTTAAACGTAAATAACGTGGCAGAACGGCAATCCACTGATACAGAGGCTTTTCCATTTACTGTGAAATACAAAGGAAAAGAAAATGCATAGGAGTTTCAGTAGATTTTTTGCATGTACACCCTGTTCTGGGAAGACTAATCTGTCCCAATAAATTGCTGCTTCTCTAACAGTAAAATAAAGAGCTGTAATTGACAGGTCATAGCTTGCCAGCTGTCTGCGTAGCTCAGCGGCCCCCAAAAAGGGCGCATGAAGAGTGGCCTTTGTTTTGGAGATGTGCATTTGTCCTGTTTTGATATACACTGAAATGGAGCTGTGGTCCTATAGAATATGAAAGCCTGTGTGAGCTATCATTGAAAGTACTGTCAGCCCGTGTGCTCGAGAAGAGCTTAATTGGGTGTGATTAGACCTGATTGCTAGTCCAGTAGCTGTTCCAAGAAGCTTCAGAGGGAAGTGCGGGAACCCTCCAGTATGCAGATATGAGATAATCTACCTCCCTATGAGCCTGTTCCCAAACAGCTTGAAGACAGCGTTAAGTCCTAAAATGTTGTTGCCTTTTAAGTCTGTGTTCTTAGCATTCATAAATTAGCTGCCTAGTTAAATTCCTGCAGCTCTTAAAATCTGAGGAAGGTGATCTTAAATGGGCCCTGGAGTTCCGTGGGGTTACCTGAATAGTTTTATGTTGAAAGAGCTGCTGGGCTTACTCGGCGTGCTCAGTATTGCATAAAGAAGTGCCTGTTTATGCATTGTTCAGTAATTCAAACTTTCAGAGTGTTGTAAAAGGTTTTAGTCTCATTTCCAAGCCAGAATTGCTAATATATAATAGAAATACTTCTGATTTTGCAGCAGTGATGCTGGCTGATAGAGTAACTCATCTTCAGCTGCTGACTGAAGCTTTGTTTTAGACCCAGGGCTGCTACAATTTTTCATGGCTTGAAAAAAAAAAAAAAAGAGGAAAAAAAAAAGAAAAAAGGGGATAAAAAAGACCTTCCTCTGCCCCAAGAGCTTTGAGTGCGTTCTGCTTGCCAGAACCAAGCTGGCAATGTCATTCACTACACGCACAACAGTGTGTGCTGGGTGGGGGGCTGCATAAGCAAAGATGCTCTGCAGCTTCCCCCCGGCAGGGTGTTACCTGTCTGGATGACAGCTGTCTCCGGCTGTGCCGTCAGCAGGCCCAACATGTAGAAGTTGCTGTTGTGCAGCATGTTACTCTCAAAATCTTTCAGCGTCAGTGTTGGTTTAAGAAGCTGCCAGTTACTGTTATCTGGGAAGTGATTGTTAATGAACAGAGCGGGGTGAGTCAGAAAATAAAACTCATTGTACCTGGAAGGAGAAGGAAGAGATGAAAGGAAGATGAGTAATTATAAATAACTAATGCTTCCCCTGCACAGTGGCGGTGGTTTCAGCAGGAGGAAGTTGGAGTGTTTTGGGCCGCTGAAAAACCGAGACCGGCGGGTTTGAAATTCTCCAGGCAGAGAAGGAGCCTGAGGCATTGGTCTTCCATTTCCAGGGCAAATGCTGAGCTTTTGGATAAACCCAGGGTATTTGCACTACTCCCTGCAACCACGGGCTCCTGAAGAAAGAGGGAGGCACTGCTTGTTGTTGGAAAGTGTGGAGGCACCCTGGCTCAGGCAGCTGAAAGCCCTGGATCAGGTGCCACGTAGCATTGCACGAACTGAAGATGTGATAAGCAAAGTTTGCTTTTAGCAGTTTCGCAGCTTGCTGCTCAGGGCCGCTGCCTTTCTACAGGCACCTGCTCCACCCCTTGTCTAGGCAGCTCAGGGCTCTGGGTCTTGCGGTGGGATCTAAAGTTTGTCACTGGTGGTTGTGCCAAACCCATCAGCTTTCCTTCTGCCTTTGGGGTAGGTTTGTGTATTAACGTAGAGGATGGTTCTTTACCTGAAGGTGAACTTGGTGAAAGAATCATCGACAGAACCACTTCCCCAGGTGCTATCGAGTAAGTGCCACCTTCCATCAAGGTAGACTGCGTTCCAGGCATGGTCGGAGTCCCCCGTAAAGGTCTGCCCCATCTTGTACCCGTACCCCTTAGAGTATCCCGAGAGCTTCATGCACTGGATTCCTGCAATACTAAAAGGAAACAGTAAGATGCAGCAGGACACTTCTGTTTTAAACCTCTCGGCGTACTTTTGTGGAAGGACAGAAGGAGGAACGAAGTCTGGCAGACTTCAATCCTGTGGACCAGCTCCGTCAGCTCCTCAGGTGCCTCCTTGCAGCTGAGTCCCAGGGTGGGCGTTTAAATGTCCGAAGCGTGTAAGCGTGCTTCTCTCTGAAGATTCCCAACCTCTGACCCTGGGGGCAGGCTCTTGTGCTAAATGCCCAGGTTATTGCACTTTCCAATTCTTGTAACACCTTTGCTGTTAGCTGGGGTGGTGTATTTTTTTAATAGGAGGATCTTTGCACTTTGTGCAGCTTTCCTCGGGCTGCCGTCCTGTACCAGCCTGCTGGCGCGGCTGGAGACAGGCGAGTCCTCCCCTCTGACCACTGACATCGTGTAGAGACTGCGCTGTGCTAGCGAATGGCTTCGTGGGGGGTGGGCATGCGAGAGTAACCCAAGGGAATGACGCCCGGGGTGTTGGGCAGGGGCCGATTTTTCTTGTAGCCTTTGCCTGGGGACTTGGAGAGAGTGTCCCACTGGAGGAAGGGGCTTTGCTCTTCCTGTTTTTGCATATTTCCTCTTTCTGATGCACCTTTAATTCAGCGCTGTTAGAGGAGGTTGACAAAGATGAAGTGTGCTTAATTGCTTTCTGTCTTGTTACTCAGTGGAATCCCTTTGATGCTGTCCACAATTAGCCCGTGTAATTATAAATTAAAAGTGCGTCTGTTCATGCTTGTGTTCTCTCTGTGCCGGTAGGCCTGGTGTTTGACACCAGCTGAGATATCGTAGACCTCACGGGATAGTGTATGCTGATTTAGTTTCCTTAAAGAGTGAGCTTGTGCTTGCCCAGGGTACAAATGATTAAATCATCTATTTTTTATTTATTTTTTTTTTAAAAAAGAATACCTGGGTTGATGTGTAAATAAGATTTAAATAAGCGCTGTGTTAAGAAGCTCTCCGCTGTTGATAGCAATGGATTCTAACTTTGGCATCTTATTTCAGCATTAATTTAAAATTGCTTCACTTAGAGGATTGTCTTTTGCGTAGGATGGTATTGACATTTTTCTTCTCCATTGAAAAGTACGTTAAATGGAACAGCTAGCTTCAGTAATAAACTGTGCATGCTTCAAGAGCAAGATTGTCTGCATAATGTGGGCTGAACTCAGAAGAAAAGTGATATTTATGGGGAAGATAATTAGCATGGCTGTTAAGAAGTCGAGGTCTGATAAACAGATACGGGCTGTAATTGGCAGTGCAGTAATGCTTACAGGGAGGGCTGCTTTTTTCACGGAGGTGTCGCGGGTTTAAAGGGAAGGTGGGCACTTCAGCTTCTCATGCAGGCTCGCTAAACTCAAACCTGGATGTCTTTGTGTTACTTTGTTGTTTGATACTCTTTCTTTAAATTCTTAGATTCTTGCATAAATTCTTTAAGAAAGACTATCAAAAATAGGTCCACAGCTGCAAAGGGCCGATGGAGAGCCACTGGGAGCTCCCGCTGGGCAGCCTGCAGAGAGAAGGGAAGGTTCCATGGAGAGGAGAAACGCGGCAGCGGCCCATCCCCGCTCGGGGTGGCCAGCGCAGAGGAGGGAGCGTGCCGGCCAGCTCTCGCTTAGCCTGGGCTGTTGCGCGGCCACGCGAGGCACCGCCTGTCACGCGAGGTATTCAGAACGGACCGGCAAGCCTGGCAGGAATGCCGCCGAGGAACCTGGCGTTGCAGGTGGTCTGTAAAGTCTTTGCCAGCCCGCAGTCGCCTGTGAGCCAAATTCTAACGTGGAGCTGGGCAGTAAATCTGGAGCAACTCCACTGACAAGACTGGTGAGAGCTTGGATTTACATGGGGTAACTGAGACTAGGAGCTGGCCCGGGAACTTTAAGGAAGATTTGATCCTAGGAGCTTCAAAGGGGCCTAACAGGAGCTAAGTACCAAATTCCCACTAATTTCATGGGGATTGACGTCTAATCCTTCTAGGCTTCTTTAGACATTCTTTTTAGCTGGGATATTCAGAGAGAACATTAAGGGACAAGTTCTGCCCTTCGTCCTCTCTGTGCTCTCACTTACGGTGGACATTAGCAAAGCAGCAAGAAGAGCTTGTGCTGGGATGTGTTCTCTAATAACGGACAAACAAAAACCCAGGCTGAGACCTCCTGTAAAAGAGCAGTCCTGCACTGGTGAAAAGACTTACGGCGTCTGTTCTTGTGTAAATGACTTTATATAGATAAATTAACCAGACAGAGAGAAGATTGAAAAGATCTCCAGAAATGCTTGAAGGGGCAATGTGATGGTAGAAGATGACCTAAATACAAGGTGGACTAGAAGAGCTGAATTAAGAAACAGTTGGCAACATCTGGAGTGCCACGTTCAGCTCTGGGCCCCCCAGCATAAGGAGGCCATGGACCTGTTGGAGCAAGTCCAGAGGATGCCCCAGAGATGGTCAGAGGGCTGGAACCCCTCTGCTGTGGAGACAGGCTGGGAGCTGGGGCTGTTCAGACTGGAGAAGAGACTTTACAGCAGCCTGCCAGTGCCTAAAGGGTCTGACAGGAAAGCTGGAGAGGGGCTTTTTACAAGGGCTGGTAGCAACAGGACAAGGGGGATGGTTTGAAACTGGAAGATGGGAGATTTAGACGGGACATTAGGAAGAAATGTCACCAGAGCAGCTGTGGGTGCCCCATCCCTGGCAGCGCCCAGGGCCAGGCCGGACGGGGCTGGGAGCAGCCTGGTGCAGGGGAAGGTGTCCCTGCCCGTGGCAGGGGGGTGGGACTAGGTGATGTTTAAGGTCTGTTCCAACCCAAACCATTCTGTGATTCTGTGATCTGCTTGGTGCAGCAAGGAGGTTAAAGGCTGCATTGCTTTTCTGCTTCAGAAAGAGTAGGAACTAATCTGGATCTTGCTACAGGTGTCACTGGAATTCAGTGGCACCTTCTTCCCTTTGATTTCAGGTTGACTTTGATGATTTCATCTAATGAAGAAACAAATCTGGCTTCTCCAGAGGGAGACAGAATGGTTTGTACTTGTGGTAGGTAGGTGTACTCTCCTGTGCCTGAAAAGAAGGAAAGCTACTGACTATAGAAAACAGGAAAAGCAAGAGGATGTGAAACCTGGATTATTTGCAGACTAATTATAAATAAGGAGCAGCCAAGTGGTCAGGTCCACTGTAGGGAGTGGGGTCAGCTTTGCTCGTAAAGACGGTGCTGAAACTCTGAAGTGCAAATAGTTGTTTTGCCTTCATTGTTAATTCTGGTAGGCGAGTTTCTCCCTGAGTCCAGGCTGCTAGGTTTTGCCCTAAACTGAATTCATGAATTTCCCCTCTGATTCACTCGGCCACGCTGCCTCCTCCAGTTTGGTTGTCAGCTGAGAAGCCAATTCGTGATAAATGCTGCTAAAATATTGGTCGGGAGCCTGTGTTTACATTCATTGCTGTTACATCTGATGTTTAGAAACTGATGTTTTGTGGCCGGCTTCCCACTCTCCGTGCCCACCTTTCCTCTGTGACAGGAGTCTGCTAACGGGAAGAAGTCTGGCTGCCAGAGCTGTGGTCGGAGGTGACAGTGTTGTGTCTGCAACAGGAACTCTTCTCGCCGCTGGCACGGGGACAAGTAGGACTCAATCAGTGTCAGCTGCTGACTTCAGCAGGGCCCTTGGGGAGACTCCTGGGGACTGGCAAATTGGGTTGTTTGTGGAAGTTGCTTCTATGAGAGCCAGGTAAAAAAAGGCACCTTAAAGGACCTTTTTTTCACCCAAAACTTGGCTCTGAAAAAATCTTTGTATAAGACTGCTCTTTGTCTCTTGCCTTTACGCTTAGACTCAGCACAATACTTGAATGGTGCACAAGAAGAAGGGATGCAGAGATCCCCTTGTTGGAAAGGATTGGTGTCTTTGGTTATATTTCTCAAGAAAAGAGATAAACATTTAGCTAATATTTGACAAAAGTGATAGGCTGGATGACTGGGAGGTTTCCCGAATGACAAAATGAGTATTCAACCCGGAACTGAGGAATTAAGAGTAGATGAACAGAGCCTTTAAATAGTGAAAGATATCGTTGGAAATATTAATGTTTTTAATGAACTAAACATATGCTTTTTAATGAACAGTTGCAAATTTCCCCTACTTCTAGCTGCTAATAACTGTTCCATAAGATGCAGTTATAAATTCATACTTCATCATCCTGTTTCTTTATTTTACTCTTTAGGAAGCAGGATCTGATATGGTGGGATATGTCATTGGTTGGAAGCATTCACCACTTTAGCATCTGGCACAGGATTATTTTTTTTTTTAAATCTGTCCTTTTCCCTGTAGATTTTGTTTGTTTCATGGTGAAAACCTTCCCAGATCTTTTTTCCGTGGTGTGGAAAGCCAATTAATAACTGGTCTTTAATTTTCACAAGCTATCTTGTAAAGGGAAGCTGCTCTGCTGAGAAGGTGCTCCCTGAGAGAGCCACCTCGCAAGCCCACGCTCTTAGGAAAGTACATCATCGTCGCTTTCTGCCGCTAGGAATCCCCTTCCAATTTTGTGTCTGCGTCATCAGGTCGAGTTTCCTCCTCCTGGACAACACTTCTACGTAAGGCTGGTCCCAAACTTGCCAGGTACCGTCCTGCCTTCACCACCTCTCTAAGCCAAACTATTGCATCCAGCTGGGAGAGGCCAGATGCTGCTCCTTGCTGTGGTGCTTGGGGGTCGCCTTGGGCAACAGGCACCTCCTTTCTTTACTGGGGTGGGGAAGCATGAGGGAGCAGGGATTTGCGCTGCATTCGTCTGCGAGGCACCTGCGCTCCCTGCCGGGGGGGGCTGCCTCTTCTGCAGCGTGGCTTTGTGACCGTGAAGTCCTGCTCTGGGGGGGAAATCCCGCTCCTTCATGCAACTCATCCCCAGTGAAGTCAACAAGTTTTTGTAGGCAGGAGAACGGGTTTTAGTCATTAGATGCCGACGTAGCTATTGAACGGGGATTGCAGTATTGGCCTCCGCGGTGATGCACCTTGAGACTGACCGCAGAAAACGGTGTGGGGAGTGTGGGGCTGTGTCCCTGCGGTGCCTCGGTGGTGGGGGCAGAGGGCATCTCCAGAAGGTTCTGGGAAAGCTCCTTCTGGGGCTGTGCCTACCTCTTCCACGGGAGCATGTTGGAGACGACAGCCCTTCTTGTTTAAGTCTTGCCATGCTTTTAACCTTCACATACAGATACTCAAAGGAAAAACCTGGCTTCTTCTAAACAAATTAGCTCTGTGTTTTCATCTGCCATTATGTTAATGCAATGCGAAGCTCAGCAGATGGCACAAAGTAAATTATGCTGGGGAGGGGGGCTGGGTGGAGGGAGTGGAGTAGGAAGCAAAATTGACCTTTCTAGGACTTGCTGTTTTTCCACAGCATGGTCTGAAAGCTAAAGTTCCACGTCCTGCTTAAAGTCACATCAGTCAATGCAAAGGCAGACAGAACAGGCACAGAGATGACAATGAATGTTAACGCTCCCTGGCACTGGATGTTTCTGAACTTAATTTACCTGCACATTTGTTCAAAGAGCCCAGCGTATCCCTCACAAATGCTCTTCCCCATCTGAAGCACATCTATGGGTTTGCTCGACAGCTGGCTTTTGTTATGGTAGCCCACTACGTCGTATTCTGCGGGAAGGAACACAGACATAAGTTCATCCAAAAGCCTGAGGCAGTGGGATCGATGGGCAGCAGGAGCAGCGATTGCATTGCTTTTCATCTCCGTGAGCGCGAGCAAAGAGAAACAAGCGGCAGCCGTGGCACCTGCTGCACGAGGATGTCACGGGGCTGGGGGCAGAGGGACAAGGTCTGTCGCTCGCCACCGCTTGTTCTGAGCCTGGGCTGAGGTTCAGCAGTTGAATCTGAAGGGGAGGAAAACTGCTTTTTGTTAGAGAAAGGAGGCCTCCCCAGGGGCTCCCTCATGTGGGGGGACCTACAGTCCCAGGACTGAAAGAGTCCTTAACTGGGGGGACTGGGGGGACCTACAGTCCCCGTAAAGAACAGAGCTCTGCATGCGAAGGAGTTGGGCTTGTGTTAGTGTCAAAGGAAACCATGGAGCTTTTTGCACTCTTTACAGGCAATTTGCATTAAAAATACCTGGAAAGTATCTTGTTGGGAAGTACCCGAAATGATTTGTTGCTAGTGAGTCATTAATACCTGGAAGCGTAGGAAATCTTAATTTGTTTGAATGAATGCAGAAAAGAGGCGCAGCAGGGTTCCTTCAGACGGAGCTTGAGGAACTGGTCTGGGAAGGTCAGTTCAATACTGACCAACCCTGGCCATGTCCATAACCTCTTTCTTAAAATACAAACATATTTTTCTGACAAAGCTCTGAGGAATGCTGCATCAGCTCATTCATCCTTTAATGCTGTGGAAGAGGAAAAAACCACTGGCACCACGCTGTATCTGTGCTGCAACCGCTTGGCTTTTACAGAGGGGGCTCGGCTGCCGGGGGGCTGGCTCGTGGGGCGGGGGGAAGGGCTGGCGTTCTCCACCTGGGCTGCTGGGCCACCAGCAAAGCGGCAGGGCACTCCGAGGGGTACGGGGAGCCAGCTGGCTGCATGTGGCTTTATGCTAGAAATGATAGCTAAAATAATTCCTTCTGGTGCTACTGCTGCATGGAGGAGCAGTCTATCACAGGCAGGGAGCTGGACTGGGTGGGAAGGGACGCCCAGGGAGCAGCGCTCTCACTTCAGATCCAGAGAGGGAGTTTATACATCAGTGCTCCTCCAGGAGAGACACCTTGCGTTTTTGTGAGCCGATTTAAATTCCCAGCACTGTGTTTATTTCCCATGCATGTAAACAGGGGTCAGTCTCTGCAGGAAGAAAGGAGAACAGGGGCCAAGAGGACGTGAAAAATCGTGTGAGTTGATCCCTGGCATGTATGCCGTGATCAGCGACAGCCCGTGAATGTGTGTAAGGTAAACGGAGCGACTCCAACCAGACTGGCTGTCCCGGGCAGGACCTGGCCCGGGCCGTGGCAGGCAGAGGGGAGTTAACAGCATAAAGACCGAATGATCAGCAGCCGCTGGGAGCTCGGCACTGGGATGAGTCAAATGCTCAGTTTCAGGAAATGCTGTGAAATCAGCAGTCTGCATATTTAAGGGCAAGATTAAAGTTGCTTGGGATTGACCTAACTATGCTAACCATGCAGCTGCTGGCAAAGCTCTGCTGATCTCAGTAGGCGTGAGATTAGGCTTGCCCTTCCAAAACTGCTCTTCTGCTCTCCGTCAGCTGGCCCGTCCAGCCAGCAAACTGCACCCATCAGGATGTGTAAGAGGCGAGGGAAAGAATAGCTGTAGTTCTCTCCCTCTGCCCCAGGAGTTAATGGGAAAGAAACATTTCTGCATATGCTATTCAAAACGCCATCAAGTTCTGCACCCATTTTACCCCCACAAAGGAGCAAGGCACCTTTTGCTCCCTCTGATGTGCTGGACTGGAGAGGCTACAAATGCTGCCTCCTCCTCCTTCCTCGTCCTCTTCACATCTCTCGGTTATTTCTGAAACTCTGGTGTTGCTTGGGTTGGGGTTGGGTAGGAAAGGGCAGGGGCAGCTGCGTCATTGCAGCTCTTGTGCAAGTCGGAAGGGTGGCACGCGCGGGCAGGGGCGGCGATGGCGCAGGTGGCAGCCCGCGCTGTGAAAGCTGGCCTCTCTGCTGCGCTGGCGTGGCTGGTGGGAACGCACTTAGGGACCAGCTGGAAACTGGAGCGCGGGACGTGTCCACAAAACACAGGGGCAAAGCTGGCGACGAAACTGCCCAGAGACTGCCAGGGGCCGCAGGGCACCTCCCGCTCAGCGCCCGGCTGTCCAGGCGTGCAAGGGGTGGTCTGCTGCCCAAGGAGGAGCTGCAGAAGCAGCTGTGATGACACCGAACTGGGCAAGGCAGCTGGATGGTTCCTGGTGGTACCTACGCTACGCTGAGACCATCCTGGAGCGAAGGCACCAGCAAGCAGAGTGTGCTGGGAAGGGTGGCACAGGGGTTTGGGACGGTGGTGGAGATGAAACCTCTGCTGGGGTCGGATGCCTTTGAAGGTGACAACCAAGCCCCTGGTGCTTGGCAGCCTGGCTTCATGCTTAGGTGATAGGTGCTTGTATGGTTACACCTTTGAGTAAGTCAGGTAGGAGTTACAGATTCATCACGTGGGAAAAAATCCTTTCCACACAAACCTTGTCAGGCCTGGCAGTGCCCGGAGAGGGACTGTGGGAACCTCCGAACATGCTCCTGGATAAACATCCCCGGTACGCCTTCCTCCCGCTCGCCGCGTGAAACTAACCCACCCGGTGTGCGGGAAGCTGCAATGGCCGCGTAGCGTGCAAATTGTCATATGCAGCCTTATCTTCTCCACTGCAGGTCTCAGCCTACCTATGTGATGGCATATCCACATCCATATGGCTCGGACTTTTTCCAGATCAGTCCGGGCTTGTTTGAGCAGGGCTTTAACGAGTTCCTCTACGCTGTTCTTGACGTTCACCTGTTTGTGAAGAGAAAGCATTGCAAGACCGTGGTGAAGAAATTGCTGTGGTAGGTCTCCATGCCTCCCTGCTGCCTTGTTCTTCTGAAGCCAGTGAGACCCCACCTGCCAGGAGACTGCTTTAACACAAGCTCTGTTAAAAACAGAACTACAAAGCTGTAGTTCCAGGTTTCAATGGTTTCCCTCCTAGATTGGGATCTGTGCTGCTGCTCTTTGCAGGGAAATGGTTTTTCAGTTGTTTGGGAGGTTCTGAGGCGCTTGCCCCGATGGCTGAGGCTAAGCTGGCGTTAGGGCTGGTAGCTGGGTTTCAAGGAACATCCCTGCAGGGGAGCTGGGAGGAGGACAGAGGCAAAAGCAAGACTTACTTTTAATGCGTAGGCATCCAGCTTCTCAAATTGCTGCAGATCTACTGGCATGGATTTCAAAGAGGATTTGTCCCATGGATATGCTGGGAAGAAATGAGTTGTCATTGTCTGGGGAAGGGAGGGGATATTTTTCCTGGCTTGAATGAGGGGATGCTGCAGAGCCCCTGGCCAGCCCGCAGAGGCATCCATCAGCGGGTGCTTAGGGAGCAGAGGACACGAGGGCACTCGCAGAAGGTCCCTGCCAGCTGCACAGGAAGCAGGAGCCATCCTGTCTAGTCTGGGGTAATTTGGGCAACACTGGAGTGGGAGGTGCCCCTGCATCTCTGGCACCGTATAACAGCATAGAAAATCCCGGGACGCTGTGTGGAGGTGCATGAGATACAATGCAGAAGTCCCGGGGAAAATCCGTGCTATGGAAGCCCTGGCAAAAACATGACTTTAAAAAAAAAAAAAAAAAACAACCAGAAAAGAGCGGGGTTTCTCCAGTAGTTTTGCTGAAAGCGATGACTGTTTTGTGTGGTAAAGGGCCGCGATTCTGCCTGAACGCAAACACACGAGGAACGTAACACGGGGAGCGGCCAGACTGAAACCGGTGTGCCTGCCCCCCTGCCTGCACTTTGCAGGCTCTCTGCTCCCGGCTCTACTCTGTGTGAACAAAGTGTTAATAACTTGCCCTAATTAATCCGATAACTTATTTTTTAACAGTCTTCAAATGAACTGACACCGTTCTCTCTCATCAGTGAGCCACCTGAGTGATGCAGCTATAGCTCGGAACAGAGATGTGTTGGATGGATGTCTCCCCTGGACCGCTGCCTGCTCAGCTCTGCCTTTTCTTCTGGGCTGGTGAGAGGAGAATTGAGCTCTACGGCAATCTCTCCCCTTGTCATGTGCTGTCAAAGCCACTGAGGACTAAAGAGATTCTTCTAGCTATCTCTGTAGGATTGTTATTTTGCTGGGAAAAAAGGATTTAAAAGAGATCACGAAGTGAAAATGCTGTTGTGTGACTCCCGGGTGCTGGGAGAGGTGAATGAATGGTGCCACAGAGCTGCTGTTTGCCTCCGGAGAGGTGACAAGGAGATGTGAATTGCCTTGGGCTGTGCGCGGGGGCACAGAGGCTTTGGCTGGTTGCATACTGCTTTATTTGTGACCCCTGGTAAGCAAGCAGGACACCCCTCTGCTGCCTGCTCAGCGCATGCCAGTGGGAGCGGGATGCGTGGGAGGCTCTGAGAGCATCCTATCCTGGTGGAGAAGCCAGCAGTGCTTCTGAAATCCATATGCATCACCTGCTCCCTCTCCCCAAAATGGGGCTCTGGCCCCTTTGCTGCCAGCTTCAGCCCACTGAAGGAGGTGGCCAGAAGGTCTATTCCTGACTGCAAAGGCGTTCGGTTAATGCGAGCCTTGCTTTTCTTGGAAACCTCCAGCCCGGGGAGGGGCCATGGGGCATCCTGCATCCTACATCCCGGTGGCGGTGCAGGCTGCTGGGCGGGATGCAGGTGCATCCCTGAGTCGGGCAGGCGCCTGCCTGCCAAAATCAGTGTGTAGGCACACAGCATCTGTTTCTTTAACGGCTTGTTTGTTTATCTCTGTTTTCCCTGAAAAGGGCTATTACGCTGACCTGAAGAGAGATAAAGCAGATTCATGCCTTTAAAGGTTCCCACTCTCTACAGCTCTGAAAATTACTTTTTGCCTTTTGGGAATGGGCTGGGTTTTTAAAATTGGTTGTCACTTTTTGTCTTTGTCAGGTTATAGCTGCACAGGCTCCCGCAGCTGGGGGGTCCGTGGTAGCTCAGGTCGCCCTGTGCCGTTAGGAAGCACGCGTCGAGCCTGTTTGCAGAGTGCCCTTCCTCGGCTGTGGGCCTGGGGGAGGTCTGGGGCTTGTGTGACGTTCCCAAAGCCACCCCCATCTGCCACCCTGATGAACACGGGGTTGGGAAGCTGGTGCTAACAGCAATTCAATCCCTTGTCTGTGTGCTTCCGTCTAGGCTTGCAGCAGGGCAAGCCCTGTGGCTGGGGCTGATGGGCTTCGTCGCTGGGGCTGCCCTGCGGTGCCACTAGCGTGGGGCCAGGGGACAGCTGACAGTTACCGTGCAGGTCTTTTCCTCCTGGCGGCCGTGGGGCTTCGGTCCTCTGGAAGCCTGGCAAAGTGGAGAAGGGAGCATGAGGAGAGCGGGTGTTGGCAGAAGAAAAAAAGACAAACAGAAATAAGTGAGCCTGGGGAGCAGGACTGGGTGGAAAAAGCTGGAATTGAGGCTTGTCTTTGCCCATTCCCTCGCGTTCGGACATGGATGTCAACACCCTGCAGAGCATGAGTGCCGAGGGCAGAGGGATGCAGCAAGCTGCCTGCACCGAGGGCAGAGGGATGCAGCAAGCCGCCTGGGCCGCCGTTCGCTCTGCATCCCCTCCCTGCCACCCTGTGGCTCTGCAGAAGCCACATTCCCCAGCAGTCAGACATCTCCTGTTCTAGCCTAAGGGCTGGGGACATCAAACCCCTGCCCACCACTCGGCCAAACCCCCCAGGCATGGAAGAAGGGAGAGCTGAGCTCCAGAGCTGTTAGATGATAACCCTGCAGAGAGCTGTGCGGCAGCTGGAGGACTTCTGAGGGACACTGTGGCCCCCAGAACGTCACCACCTGCTTTATCCTAGGGCCGGAGCAGGAGGAAGGGGAGACACCCTCTGCCCCAGAAGCAGAAGGATTCTGCTCCTTGAGCCCCCGTGGGGAGAAGGGAGCCTGTCTCCTCCTGGGAGCAACCTCCAGGGCAAGGGCTGGCTGGGAGACACGTGCCGTGGTAGAGCAGAACCTCACCTTTGTTGTCCTGACCTCTCAGGCTGGGCAGCCTCCGGGGACCTGCAACAACCCCGGCATGGTTAGTGCCGTCACCGTGACCCCGGCCCTGCTCGAGGGGCACAGTGTCTCCTCAACCCCCCAGGCTTCTTGCCCTCCCTACTTCCACAGCGGGAAGGATGCGGCCCCTTTGCCCTCCCGCCTGGACCCGCTCTGGCGGGCTGTGAAGCCGGGCTGTACCTTTTCCAAAGGAGAGTTTCCTCACGAGTTGTGGGGTGGTGTCCCTGGGGTGAATCTCCACCGTCACTTGGGTGTCTGCAAGAGATGATGATAAAAACCCTAAGAAAGGGAAAACTAACCAGGACGTGGAGGGGAAGGGCAGGATTGCCTGCCAGGGCATCGCTGAAGCCCACTCTTAGTTTTAGCAAAAGAAGCAACAGCTCTGGCGATTGTGAAGGGACAAAAGCGCTCGGTTTTCCAGGCAAAACAATGCACCCTGAAGATAAACTGTATGGTCAGAAAGCCTGTGGTGACCTCTGGTATAATTTGTAATTCTCAAAAAATAAGAGGCAGCCCGTTATAGCCTGACAGGTGATAAAGTGGATCATAAAAAAAACAGAGGTCCTCAGCGAGGATTATGCGGCAGCTTAAAAAAAAGGTTTATCACCATATTAAATAGCTCTTGATGGAGATACGGTAAGCAGAGAATCAATTTCTTTCATTGATTTTTCTTGGAACCAAGCAGAAAAATGCTCAGAGCTATGAAAATGGTTTGACTTGTGATACTGAGATTTTTGGCAGAGGCTGTTGCTTGTAAGAGGCAGCATCCTGGCAGAGCAGCTGCGGTCCAGGTGTGCAGTGATGCTCCAGAACAACCTCACACGGACAGCTGGAGGTCTTGTGTTTAAAGTTTCATAGAGGGAAGTACAAAGAGAAAAGTTAGGGAGCGTCTTATAAGAATTACCTGAACTTTTTGAAAGAGTCTGCATTTTTTTGGGGTGAGTATTTCAGGAGGTTTTGCCATCAGCGAGGTTCCCTGGAGGACCTCAGCACGCTCGTAGGCTCCCCGTTTCGGATCAGACAAGAGGTTACTTTGGAGACCAAAGGTCAAGATGTTAATGCACCTCAGCGCTGCCATCCAGTCCCGTTTGTTACCTCCTACAATTTTATCAAGAGTCTCGTGACATTTGGGGTTTTCCTTGAAAGGCAGCTAATTAGGTACGAATCTGCACTTTCATCAATGGGTAAGTTTTTCCGCAGCATTTAACTTCAGAAAAAGTTAAGTATCTCCTGTGATTAGGCAGAAAGATTCAATGGCCTTTAAACCCCAAAAGCAGAAGGCAAGAAAACCTGCAAGAACTATAAAAAAATCCCCTTTTAAATCCTAGACTTGCTCCAGTTCTGGGATGACTGCAGATATCAGCAGTGTCAAGATTATAGCTGGCTGGTGTATTTTGTCGGTTCATTTGAAGGTAAAATGAAGTTGTTTCTCAAAGGGACAACTTTGTGCAAATGGTATGTTTTCCTTAAGACTTTTATATTTTCATGAGTCCTTTTTTTATTTCTCAACATTATTTCTAGCTTTGGGGTTTTGCGGGTTTTCTTGCCAACTTCCACCTTCTCAGTTTTTCACCATAGATTAAAACTCTTTGTTTTCAAGAAACAAATTCAACGGTGAGGAATGCCTTCTTCCAGTAAGTTTAAAAAGCACTTAACTCATGAAAAAGTGTAATTCCACAGAATTTTTTCAAAGTGCTACATCCACTGCTTTAAAAACTAATGATGTGAAATGGTTACTGATGGTTTTATGATTTTTTTTTTTTTTTTTTTTTTTTACCATTCCTAATCAAGCTATCCTTCATGAAGGAACACTTGCCCTTCTCCTTGTTCTCTGTGGCCAGAGAAGTCCTTGGCCTGTGAGCGCTTTGGGTGCAGCTGGCCCAGCACCCTGCTCCCGTGCAGGGGTGGCTCCTTGCAAGGATCTACCCTGCGAAGGGACTTCTGCACCCAGCTCTTTTAAGCAAAACTTTCACCAACATTATTTCTTGCAGCTCCTGCCCCCTTCCAGCAGCACTGGAAGTACTGACGTTGGCAGGAGGACGCGCTCCCCGTGCTGTCTGGTTACACCTATGCCGTGCCTGGTGGTCGGGGGGGGGGTGGGGGGTGGGGGTGGGGTGGGGTGAGGGCCCAGGTGCTCCAGGAGCCACCTCCTTGCATCCACACTGAAAGACCCAAGGATTCTCCAGGCTTCCCTGGGATTTTTAATTCTTTATGATCATGATCACAAAATTGTTGGGGTGGGCTTTTTGTGCTCTTTTGGGGTGTTCTGAGGTTATTTTATTGCAGCAAAACTGGAGCGGGGACTGGCTGGAGCCCTGCTCTGAAGAACTGGAATCCCTTGGGTCGCCACTCACCTTCGTTAGCGTGGGGAGTCACGGGCTGCGCCTGCTTGCGGGGCTCCCAGGAGACTCGCCGGCCTGGATGCACAAAGGAAAACATCTCAGCGCCTCGAAGAGAGCGGACGCACCCGGCACGGAGGCGGGTGAAATCGGTGCCTTTGCTCAGCAGCGGAGTAAGTAACAACGCAAGAAGCCCGACCCGCTTCTCCAGCTTTGAAGCCCAGTTGCTTTGGGGCACCTGGAACTGCTCCAGAGGGATGCTCCAGCCTTGGGAAGGGTTGGAGTGGGTGCTGCTGCTCAGGGTGGGGTTAGGGTGCTTGGCCCAGTGGGTGCGTGTTTGGAGGGGTGGGTGGGAGGGAAGGGCAGCCTGGGGGGCTCGGAGGTGATGCGGTCCCTGAGTGGAAGCGTTGGTGTGGTTGTCAGGATCTCATCCTCATCTTCGCCTCTCCTCCCTGTGCTCTGGGAGCCCCCGACCCTCTCGGCGGTGCCGGCTGGCCCCGGGGTCCGGGGGGCAGAGGGAGGTGTGGGGAGCACCTGGCGTGCCCGGGGACCACGTGGTTGCAGGCGGCATAAATCTGCCCCCCGGGCTGTGCTGACAGTTAGCCAGGGCAGCCAGCAAATGCCAGGCGATGCTGAGCCCGAGCTCCCGCGCGGCTTTGGATGCTCCAGCCTTGCCGGAGGCGGGGTGGACCTTGGCCAGGGCGATCCCTCACTCTTTTTCAAAGTGTCATGGGATCACCGTCCTGCCAGGCACCAGAGACCAGCGCAAGGAACCTGGTTTTCACGGCTCGTCCCGAAGGCCAGATACCATTTGCACCTCGTGGCTGTGACAAGGATCAGGCCCATGAATGATGGGATGGCGGCGTGGCACGGGGCCGCAGCCGGTGTGCCGCGGTGGGGCTGGGGCAAGCCTTATGCAATACAGTTTGTAAATATTGTGGCAGCACCAGCTGCTCGGTGGTGTCAGAGGCTTCATCAAGATGCTCACACGGCTGATTAAAGGGGAATTTATTAACCCCTGCGGTGCTAGAGGAGCAAAGGCTCTGCCTGTTCCTCTGGCATCTGAATTCCTTCGTAAACCTCATGGGGATTTAAATTGTGCCTAAGGCAGGGCTGCGAGGGAAGGTTTCCTATGTGCATACTAAATACTCCTGCCATTAGTTCAGGGTTCTGAATGATCAACACTGTCCTCTTGCTTGTAATGGAGGTTCTGACTTGTGCTCTGCAGCCCCGGTTGCAGACCCTCTTGAGCATGACAGAGGAGCGAAAGAGTGTGTTGCATATTTATCTGCTTCCCAGAGTGGAGGCTTTTGTTATCTGGTGTCTGAGACCATCAGATTTATAAAAAAAACCCCAAACCCAAAGTTGTATCGTGCCGTGAAATATTGCTTGCTGACGGTCTGTGATTGCCATCCAGCCACCACTGGTTCCAGAGGGGCTTTGATCAGGGCTCTGCCGAGCATCGCGCTGGGCACAGCCGTGGCTTTTGTGTGCTGCTGTTGCTTGGCCTGTGGGAGCAAAGCTCCTGTTTGCTAGAACTAGAATCCCCTCTGATACCGGGAGAATTACCTGTTGTCTTGCTTTACCTTTGCCCCCCGCTTTTCTCTGCTAGGCACCACATTGGGCTTAGACTACCAGGAAAGTAAATCGGACGCTCTGATTCACCTTCACCTGGCTGCATGCAACCAGGGGTAACCTCTTCAGGTGTTCCTTCCGAACTGTTTCAGGGCAGAGGGGTGAGGAACGGGCAGGGGACCGTTCAAGCCTAGCAGCCGCACGGTTCCCGGGTCGCGATCGCACCTGCCTCGCACTCAGCAGTCCCTGAGCGGGGAGATGAAGGACGGACTGGTGGGCAGATGGGCTGAAACCCCAGAGGTTTCTTGCACCCCCCAGACTCTGCTTAAGCTGTGTGAGTGCTGGGGAACTCTCTGGAAGCTCTATCTGCAACTTGAACGATTTGGGGCACTGTATCACACCCTGCCATCAGCTGGCTGTGAAACGTAAGAGCTCTGTGCACCTGAAATCTGGCCAAGCTCGACGGCAGCTTGCAGGAGAATCCCCTGCAGGTGGCTGCGCCTGGGCTCTGCAGTGCCACCGACGGGCACTGGCCACGGGGCAGAGCAGAACTGGGAGGGGACATGGCTCCAGGCCCCATTGAAGCCCCCCAAAGCGCTGGGTTTTTTCAAGCATGCTCGAGGGGCACAGCTGGGTGCTAAATGCTAAATGCAAATGGGGTTTGTGTGCTGTGGTTAGTTTATTGGTACAGTGAGAAGATGACATACCGTTAAGGTCTCTCCCCTGAGACGGCTGTGATCTGCTGTTTCCATTTCCATCATCCTGCAAACCTATAAAACAGAAACGTGAGATTGGCAGGCTGTCCTCCTGGAGCGAGGTTCTGGCACTGCCTGGAGGCCAAGCACTCCAAAACCTTTCATGTAACCTGTCATTCCAGCTAAACACAGGTGTCATCGGGATCCACCTTCCCTGCCTCAGCTGCAGCGTTTGTTGCAGCCCCTGTTGCTGGAGTATGAAATACCAGGAGGAGGAAAGTGCAATAGTCCAGGTCTAAATGGCTTTGCTAGGGCTTGCTTCTAGCTGGGTAGTGCTGGGTGCTGTGCTAGGTGAGGCATGAACACAACTTCTGCGTCAGCTTTGCCTATCCTGGTTAGCCTGGAACTGGTTGTCTGAAAAATTTGGCTTTTCCTCAAGGTTTTAGGGCAGGAATACTACATTTTCTCCTTTTACTTCTGCAGGGAGGGTCCCCTTACAGTTGCAGAGCACAGCCTTAGCTTTTTGGAAAATCCCCTGAAGCATAGGAGCTGGGCGAGGGAGACTGTCCCAAACTGTAGCTATAAATGGCTCAGGGTAGTCATCCTTGGAGACAAAGCTTAGACACGCTTCAAACAAAACAGTTTTGCCCCTGTAGTCTGTTGTAGTAGGTGCTGGTCTGGGGTGAAACTGCTGAGTTCTCGCCCTGCTCCCCTCGCACAGCCAAGAGAGCCCGTGGAGGCATCTTGGGGCCACCGCGGGACAGAGCAAGGTGCAAACATAGTCCTCAGATTAGTATCTGTGCATCTGTCACCTCCTCCTGTCCCCTGGGTCGCACGCACCAGAGCCAGGCACCAAGCAACATGCAGCATGCACCGTTGCACGAGCGAGGGCTCTCCTGCACCAGGAGGACCCGCAAATGCATGCTGGGTTTCTACAAAAAAAAGTTCCAGGTCTGGGGTTTTGCAGCATGTCTGCAAAGGAAAAGAGGAGAAAGAAGGTGGGAGGGAAGCCCAGACCCTGCTCCAAAGCTGCTGCCTCGCTCCACCATCTACCAGGCAGCCGGTGCTGCACCTGCAGCCCTCCCCTCCCTCGCACCGATGGCAGGCGGGACGTTACCTGCGCCTCGGCTGCCTTCCGTCTGCCTCTCTCTCTGCCCTTTCTGCTTGCTGGCTGCCTCCTCAGGGTGGACAATAAGCAGCAAATTGATCGTTACTGCACTGGGATCTGTCTTAAAGTCCATGGTACCCATCAGAGCATGGCCAGGGCACCGGTTCTCCCGCGGAGCTGCTGCCGCTGCGAGCTGCCGTGTTTATTTTCCGCCCTTGGAAAGGCGAGCGCGCTCCCCCGAGCTGGGGCTGGCCCTGCCAGCTGCACCAGAGCGCTCTGCCAAAGCCGACCCTAATGAAGAGGTTACAAGTCACCTTTGAAAGGAAATCGCAGGAGGGATCCATTTCCTAAAGCAGAGGAAGGAGCTGCGTTTTGGCCGGAGGGGGGGGTCTGGTTTCAGAGCGTGCCCCCGGCTCCCCCTCCCCTCTCTCTGCCCTTTTCGGCTTTAAGCACTTGTCCACACTCAAATCCCCCAGCAGCACTGTTTGCTGGGGGGGATTCGCTTCCCAGTGCTGGCAGAAATCCTTAAAAGGCTTTCTTGTTTGGTCCTCTCCCCCCACAGAAACGGAAAGGATGCTTAGGAGCGTCAATAATAACAATAACCGCTGCAGGAGGGCAGTAGCTGCACGGGGAGAACAGGGCTGGAAACGGGGCACCAGTAGCCATTTGCTGTGGGGAGGATCGGTCCTTGCAGGGCTGCCTGGCGTGCAAAGGGACAGTAGGGAAGGGATCTGCAGGGTGCAAGCCAGATTGTCCCAAAGGAGCCAAAAAAACAACAACAAAAAATATCAGCCTCCCTCTGCCTCCATCAGCTTGCAAGCCTGGCTCTTGGGGGTGGCTGGAGACTGCTAATCAAAAAGGAAAGCTGTGCAAATCCCCAGCTTTCTAGAAACCCTCCCAGCCTACAAAACGGGGGAGAAGAAGGGTTACAGTGCGGGTTAGCAACTGGGCTCAGCTGGTCCCTGCAGCTCGGAGCAGGGGCTGGCAGGGAGACACTTTCTAATTTTACTGCTGGCCCCTGTCCTGCCTGTGCTGCCACCCCGGCGGCTTGGCTGGTGGTCCCGGGGGAGCGGTAGCACCTGTAGGCTGAAGGACTCTCCAGCAGCGTTGGGAAGGGCTGCAGGAGGCACCGGCTGGCAGAGCCGGGGGGGTTGGGGAGCTTGGCATGGGCAGGGGGCCTTTTTGTGGGTGTTCCGAGCGCTTTTCAGGCGGGAGTGTGAGAGTCCTGGGTTCTCTGCCTGGGGGCCGGGGAGGTTGTTGTCCTGGGTCCGTGGGGCAGGAGCTGGTACTACTGCCCGGTGTTAGGTTACTCATGTTTGGAGACATGGGTTTTCCCCATGGATCTCTATATAAATCCTGTTCCCTCCCAATCTCCTGCCCCTTTTCTGTTCCTGAGCCCTGTCCAAAGCACGGACAGCCGATACGCCCCCGTGCTTGCCTGCAAATCCAGCCCTAAGCAGCTCCTCAGCATATCCAGAAATAGCATACGTGGCTGTGGGGAGCCTTCCTCCATCCAGCTTTGCTGGTGCAGCTTGCGTGGCCCTGCACCCTCCGTGACCCCCTGGATGGTGCCCTCAGCATCCCTGCCACGAGGGGAGCGCCAGGGCTGGGACATTGCGCGTGACCTCCGGTAACGCAGCGAGAGTCCCGTGCCGGGGATGGATAATGTTGCTGAGGTCCAGGTAGCGGGTTTGCTCTTTAGTTCATGCATTGGGGTGACTTTAGGTTCAGGGGTCCCTGGTTCAGCTCTGGCTGTACGGAACTAGCTGGAGGTGGTTAAAGCTGAGGCGGGGGAGGGAGGGACAGATGCACGCTGAGGCGCGCTGGGCTCTGCCAGGCAGACTTTCCAAGCCATCTGGGGCTTGCCCGTCTCTGGTTCAGGTCCCTGAGATTTATGGCTGGAGTGACTTTCTAATCACAGTTTCACCATCTGCCTGTTGGCCTTTAGCACCCCGCTCTCACCTGTCACCCAGCCCTGCCGCCCGTGCGCCCGTGAGGAGCACCCTTTCCTCCCCATCTGAGGCTCAGCCCTTGCTCCTGTGGGTCCCTTCTCCCTCCCTCCCAGGTGGGCCACTCCGATCTCCTGAACTACCCCATCGCAGCAGCTGAATCTTAATTCTGGTGTTGCCCAGGTCCTGCACCAAGCTCTGCTCCAGCCAATGCATCTTCCCACCAACCCGCTTTGCTTTGCTGCTGCCCCCCACCCACAGTGACTGCCCTGCGCGCCCTGGCCTCGCTCCTCCAGCACAGCAGCTCGCTGCTCCTCCTGGTCTGCTCTTCACCTTGCTCCTCTCCAGCTCCAGAAAGGTGATGGCCCAGTGACAATAAGAAGGAAAAAACAGTAATCTGGCTGGGGACATTGGGAAAAGGTTTCAGTGGTGCAACCCCAGACATCCTGCGAACATGAGCTGCGCCCGGTGCAGGCACTGGAGCAAATGTTGTGGTGGCACCAGGTGATGTTAAGCTGATGCATTTCTCCCCTGGCAGCTCTGAGCTGGAGCCTCCACAGCTGAGCACGTGGCAGTCACTGCCTTGGTTGCTGCTGGCTCTTTCCTTCCTGGCAGGCTGTAAAAATTAGTACAGTCTTGTTTTATTTTAATGGTGAAGTGGCTGCTCCTGGCCCCGCTGCCCGTAGGCAGCAGCGCTGCAGGCTGAGCACGGCTCCGCTGCCTGTCCTCCGGCAGCCCCAGCTGCCTGCAGCCAAAATGCATTTCCAGCACAGCGAAAGCATCTGCAGGAGGCTTCTGCTTTCCTAGAAAGAACGATCATCAGGGAGAAGGTAGCCGGTTTTGGAGCACTCTTTTGCATTTTCTTTTCTTCTGGGTTTCTACCCCACCCCCCTTCCCCAACAGCAGGGTGCCTTGGGAGGGGAGAGGGAAGGCTTCTGACTGTGTTTTCATGGCAGCACCATGAGCATGAGGGCTTGAGGTGGGTGCTGCTACCCCCCCCGCCCCCCCGCAACAGCGAGCCCTCCTTGCTGCAGAGGTTTATATGGCCATGCGGTGTCTCGTTGGCTTGAGAGAAGGTCACGACCAGCAACATCTGTCTGTGTGCCGGGATATTTTTGAAGCTAAAAAAATTTTACATCTTGAGGAGGGAAAGGAGAAAGCCTTTTATTGCTGTATTGATTTTCAAATAAAGGCAGCTCTTTGAATCTGCTGCAGGATTTCAAATGTTCACCTAAGTCCCAGGGAGATGAATTAATGGCCAGAGAACAAGAGAAGCTATCAGAGTGGCATGATTACATGTATTTACCACATGGCTGTCATTTCTCCAGGGGTGATCTGAGGGGGAGAGAGACTGTACAAATGTAGAACAAGAATTAGGTTATTTGAATCCCATTGGGCAGAAAGGGAAATTGCAGGCTGTGTTCCCCAAGAAAGTGTTTTAACTCTTCTGCAGGTGTTTTGCCTTCGCCGTGGTCCGTCAGGGCTCCGGCAGAAGGTGTGGTGGGAAGATGCCCTGCCTCTGCTGTGCCGGAGGGTGGCTGCTGGAGACCTCGGTCCTGCTAGGGCCACGGCTGCAGGTGCCCACATGCTTTTCCCAGACTGTTGTAGGTATGTGCACCTGGAAAAAGTGCTAGGGCTGCCCTTCTCCTCGGTGCAGAGGCGTGGGGCATGTCCTCCTGACCTGCTCTAGCTGTCCAGCCTGGGGGAGATGGCTTACACACCAGTGGTACAGGGTCTTCTACGCTGTCTGAAGAGGAAGCCTGGCTGTGTAACTTGAGCGGAGGCAGCACCAATGTCATTTACAGAAAGATGAATCCCAGCCCCTTTAATTTAGTTTGGAGCTAAGATGCCCTTGATGACACCTTTGGTAATTGGCTAATGCTCATTGCTTTAAAACTTTGTCTGTGGTTTGGTGCTTACTGGTTCCAGTGTTATGACCAATAGCATCCCTGTTTCTCCCACCTGGGCCACCCATGAAGGCATTAGCAGTAGTCACCTCCAAGCGGCAGAGCCTTTGTGCAGTTGTTGTTCCCTGTTGCTACTGCTCTTCCTCTGTGTCCTTGTAAGCTCTACTTGTACACCCTTTAAAATGGGGGACAGGGCTGGACACGCTGCTCCATGTGCAGGCATAGCAACGATTTCTGTCTTGTTCTCCGGCCCTTCCTGTCCCAGCACTGGCTTTGCTTTGCTCGCCCGCCACCGAGCAGGTATTTTCACAGAACTATCCACAAAGACTCCCAAGATCTGCCTCCTGACTCAGAATAACTCATTTAGAGCCCATTATTGTGTGCATATATATTTGGAGTTTGTGTTTGGTTTTTTTTTAATTGTTTTTTTTTTTTTTTTCCCTAGGCATTGCTTTGCATTTGTAGACATGGAATCTCAGCTGCCATTTGCTCTCACAATTGCAAGTAAACTTTGGAGCGCCAGGATGTGTTCCTGTTGTATAACACACTACAATTGCACTCGGATGAGTTTTAATCTGCTCTTTCGGCCTGCCTGTCCTTTCTTCCTCCCTCAAACAGAGCTGCAAGACGCTGCACTTATTCTCCTCCCAGCGGCTTCCAAACCGCAGATTGCTCAGATGCTCTGTTCATTTTGCAGCTTCTGCTGCGTCAGCAGCTGTGCTTTATGATTTAAGACGGCAGCAGAACTTTCCACTGAACTATAAACCCGTGTATTCAGTTTCCTGGTATCCACACAACTGGGAAGCTAATTGATGGCTGGGATAGTGCTGTGAGAAGAGGTCAAGGACGTATTTAGGTTGCAGGGAGACAATGAAGGTTGGTGCAGAACTGTCGCAGCACTCCCCAAACTACCAGCTGCAACAAGGGCTTTTACCATCTCATACCAACATACTCTTCGTGCCAGTCCCTCTGCTGCCTTCTCCTCATCCCAGGCGTGCGTTCTCTCTCTTCTCTCTGCTTCTTCCTCCTCCCTCTTCCTTGGCTGCCCAACCTCTTAACAGAACCAGCCACAGCTGCACCTTATCTACATCAGCTGCCCCACCGCCCCTGAAGCCAGCCCACAGCTGTATATTGTCAATGCTAATTAACCCGGCTTCATTCCTCTACACAGAACTAATCTGAATGCCACAACCCCCAGGAAGAGGCAGGGTGGGGGCGATGCTTTGAAGCCGTAGTCTACCTGCCTTGGGGAAGTAGCTGTCCCCGGGTGGGAGAGCCTCTGGTGGGAGGTAATGCATCTCGCCTGGGGTTGCTGGTCCATCAAAGCCAAGCCTGGCTGGCCCTTGGCTAGCGACACAGTGCAGCGCTTGCTCTGCTGGGGAGCGTGTGGACACCCATGCCCTGGCTGCCCGCACAGAGGTGCTGGAAGTAGCTGTGTGATGAATGCGGAGCTGTGGCTTAGGGAATGAGAGTGTCACATGTCCGCTCAGAGAGGGAACTGCAAATATTTCTGCAGATTTCTGCTACTTTCCCTTTTTTCAGTGAAAAACGACATTGCCGTGATGATTGCTGCTCTCTGTTCCTTGAAGAGCAAGCTTCCAGCAACTGAAGATTCAGCAGATGTTTTTCTAAGACTTTTAAAAAAGAAAAATCCCAACACTGATGCCCTGTGGCAGGGACCTGCCGGAGTGCTCTTGTGCCCTCGGCTGCTCTGGGTGGCTGTGGCAGGGTGCTCCTTCCCTGGCGTGGTGGCAGCTGGGTGCCGCACCGCCCGCAGCGCCGGTGGCCGAAGGCTGGGCTGCCCCTGCCCCAGCGCAGGGCTGCTGCAGGAGGGAGCGGGGCTGCGGGCAGGGCATCTGCCATCAAAAGCTGCCAGGGCTGGGGAGCCGTGCTGCCCTGGCCGTCCGAGCACGGACCTGCTGACCTTCAGCACGCTGCTTGGCTTGTGTTCTGTCGCTGGCCTTTCTAGATGAGGAGAGCAGTTCTGGCCGGGCTGCATGCGGTCATTAAAGCATTAATCCTTTTATAATCTTCAAATAGCTTGTCCTTTGAAGGCAGTGAGGGCAGGTGCAATGGACCCCCTGCCCCAGACCTTGCTGGGGGGCCAGTGAGCTCTCCTGGCTTCTGCTGGTCACTGGAAGAGGTTTTGTCTTCTCCCAACCGCTGCCAGACCAGCTCTCAAAGTGGCTCGTTCAGCTTTTCCAGGGACGGGCTGCGCTAGCCTTTGGATACCCTGCAGAGGGTTTAGGGATCGTTTGTTAAGGTGTCCCGGTAACCTGAATGATGCATTAGCCATGCCCCGGGGCGACGTGCTTTATCGTTAACCACTTACCATAAAATTGCCCTCAGACAGGCTCAGCTGACGTATGATGTGCAATGCATCTGAGATGGGTAGTATAGTTACAAATGTTTTAAGAGACACAGGTGAAGAAACGAGGGGGGCGGGCAGAAAACCTGCTGTGCCTACTTACACCAGTATTACATGTGAAGGGGGTTGGGGTCTCATCTCTCAGCCCCTTGAGCAGACTGGCTTTTTCAACATACCCCTGCTCTGAAATTCTGGGTCTCATACTCTGCGACTCCAGCAGATTGTATAGCTGTTCTTTCTGAGTCCTCCAGAATACCCGGGAAGGTTTATTTTTTCCCCTGGAAGGCTATTTCTGGTTTATTCAGGAGGGAGCCTTGCCCCTTCTAATTAAATAAGCAGCATGTCTCTTCCTGGGAGATGCAGAAGGTACTTTGCTAGACCAAGCATCGTCTTTTGCATTTTATCAACATCCCTGTGCTGCAGTGATGAGCAAAGCTCTTCTTCTGGTTGACCCAGTAGACGAATGAGTTATCTCCTCTGCCCAGTCAACCTGGTATTTTCTAATACAATGACAAATGCAAATGGAAAGCAAGCTTGGAAAAAATACGTGCAGCTCAGTATGAGTAGTGGTGTTTGAGGGAAAGCAGATGTGCTAGTAATCAACCCTTCGGAAGTGACAAGGACCCTGGGGGGACTGAACCCCCAAACCTTCCTTCCTGAGACACTGTAAGAGCGGGGTGGTTGTTCCTTGGGAGCTTTGGCTGCAGGTGGGCCTGCTCCCCGGTTGTGTTTACCTGGAGCTAGAGTTAAAGGACGTGAACTGTCATCTGGGAACAAGCTCAGGAAACAGTTCTCACTGGCGTTATTTTTTCTTAACCCAAGGATGCTGTGGAAGAAGCTGGAGGCTGTACACGGTGGTCGCAGATGCCTGAGCTATTGGATGAGCTGACAGCACCACGACGACAACAGAAGCAAGTACATTGATGACTTAGAGAAGCTATTGAGGAAAATATCTCTTGTCTTTGAGATGGTCTTTGCGTATTTGTTGCTGGTGGGACATACCAGTGTCAGGGGGAAGGGCTGAACAGTTTGAATTTGCTGTGAGACCTCTGTTCGGAGGAATAACCCTGGAGTTTCAGTGGGTACCTCTCGGAATGACATCTACCAAAATGTGGTTTCAGGTGCCGTCAAATGAAGAATCTGGTGCTTGTCAGGATGGAATGGGGTGTGACAATGCTAATAGGAGATGGATAAACCTAATTCAGGGTGAGTCAGACCTGGTTTTGCTATATAGGGGTCCCTGGACCAGGAGTGCTGCTGGCTCCGCGTGTTCTGAGGGCCGGGGGTGACACGAAGGAGGTCTGCTATGTCCCTCACAACACACGGAGCTGGCTGGCGGGGGGAGTGTGTCCATAGGGAGGCAGAACTATTTCTTCCACATGTAAACTCATATTTTTTTGCCCAAGAACCAGAAGGTATGTGCTGCCTGGAGCTGCCCCTTCCTTGCATCACACTGTGGGTGCTGATGCTATTCATGGCCAAGGGGCAAACGTGTGGGTTTGCTCTGTCAAGCAGGCGCTGACGGCATCCTCCTTTATTGCAGCTCCTGCCTCCTTGAGGGCCGCACCTTCTCTCAGGCTGCCTGTGCCACTGCCATTCCCACCCAAAATGCCAACATCAGAGCCTGTAGTGGTGTCCTCTTCCCTGCCTGCCCCTGTGGGGGTAGCTGGGCTGCTTGCCGGGGACAGGGGCAGTTTTGCTGTAGCACGCGACACCTGCCAAGTGCAGGCTGCCTGCGCTTGCTGCTGCTCACCCCGGCTGTGGGACAAAGCCAAAACACCAAATCGTTTTCACGCTGGCCCAACCTGCACACTGTGCCAGGTATTTTGCTACCAGCTTGGAGGAACTGGTTCGTGGGTTCCCCAGGTTGAAGCCCCCAGGCATCTGGCGTGCTGCTTCCCCAGCCGCCTGGTAGTGCCTCGGGGGGAACCAGACACCTCTTGGTTCCCGTCGCCCTTCCAAAATGCAGAAGATGAACCTGACAGCCTGCTGCTCCAACACAGACACTGTGCCCGGCTGGAATGAGCATCCTGGGGTTGCCATGGAGATGCCTGATGGGCATCTCTAACTTTTCAGAGACCTGGCAGGATGCCGGGGCATCCTAGGCAATATCAGCAGCTGAAATAGATCCCTTCTGCTCCAGGAGACCAAAAAGTAGTTGGGAAAGGCTTCTCTACTTGGGAGGGAATGAGCTCACCTGTGGAGCTGGGCTGTCTGTCTTGTCCAGTCGCTGCTCCCACCTCCACGTGAGCTGTTGGAAATTGCAAAAATTGTTATTAGACTCCTTCCTCGAGCAGCTGACCAAAAATCACATTAAGCTTTTCGTTCTGCTTGCATAGTTTCAGGAAGCTGAGTGCTGAACGGCACGACGCTGTGGGTCTGGTGAGATGCACAATGCTTTGTTTGGGGAAGGAAAAAATTGTTTTGATAAAGAAATGGGAAAAAAAAGAGGAGGGGAGCGCAGTCAGTGGCACAGCACGTGGGCCTGAGTATTGCAGCCAGAGCCAAAGGGTTAAAACAACCCAAGAAGCCTAAGGGGGGTCCCTCAGGATAGCTCCCAAGCAGGCTCAAGTAATGAATTTTCACTTCTGTACTTTCATTATCATTGTTCTTAGCTGGAGATTTACCATTTGTCCCCCTTAGCTCTGCGGCACATTATTCGTGTCATTGAGACAGTTGCAAGGACAGTGCTGTTCACTCAGCTTCCCTACTGGAAATGCGATGGACTCAATTCCTGCGGGCTCCTGCTAAGCCTGAGCTTCAGGCAGGGGTGGAAAAGTGTGCACGGACTGTTACCCCAGGAATGATGCTCCGCTTTGCCTTCTCTCTCCTGCCAGCTCCTTCAGATTGCCCAGAGAAGTCCCACATTACCATAGTGCTGAAACAGCCACTGTGCTCAGCGCAGCCTGTAATTTGGTTCTTTTGAAGATGAGCTGGTGACTACCAGCCGCCCTCCCTTCCCTGTTAATCCAGCCCAGCACACATATGAAGATTAAAGGCAAAAGTAGATGTGCTTATGTTTGGTGTAGGCAAACTGGGTGGGAAGGAGTATCAGTTGCTGCATTGCTAGCAAGGGTAGCATTTATTTATTTTTTTTCCTTTCCAGAAATATTTCATTATGTCATATAAAATATCAACATACTCCTAGAGAGGTGAAAGAAGATCAAATTCATAAGCGAGCTGTAACACTGTCAACACTGTACTGGAACACAAGTAGCAAAGCTTTGTGGTATCATAGCACCATTTTCAAATCAAATACTTTTTTTAATCATTCATGCTATTTATCAGTTCCCTGGAAATTAGTGTCACCACTGCGAGTTTGTGTGTCACATCCTGATACAACATCACTTGGATTGTATCCCTCCTGGCTGGTAAGAGCAGAAAGCTATTTTATCTTTCTCAAGATGCCCAGAAAGTGGAAAAGCAGAAGAGGTAAGGCAGTGTCTTCCGTGAACCCCAATGTGCTATACTTCAGCTTGTATTTTTAATACCAGCGCCACCACCTAATGTGCTGCTAGAGCAGGTCCCACAGCTGACTTACTGAGGTCATCAGCTTTGTCTTCATCTTCGCTTCCACAGCTCCGGCAGAGCCTGCAAGGATAACATGACTGTCAGTTCGCAGCAACTGAGCTGCCCCCCTGGAAGTGAGTAGTTCTCTGTTGCATCTGTGTTGTGCTTCTTTCACACCATTTATCTCAAAGGGGAGCCACTGGTGACGCGCGTGGGGCAGCATCTTCTGCCTTCTCCCTGCCCCGCGGCTCGGGGCTGCGTTTGGCGCCATGCCTTGCTCTCCTGATTTGTGTCCCTGTCTGCTTTAGGGTTATTCATGCAAAAGAAGACCCAGACTCCTGTGACCGCCCCTGCAGAGCTGAGGAGCTGAGGATCAGTCCCCATGCTGTAAGGGAAAACACTTCACTGAAGAGACATAGCAGCTCCATTGCTCTGGAAGTGTTCCTTAAGTGAGCATCCATAAAGAAGGTGCTGCGTGTGAGGGCTGGCCACGGTGCGCTTGGTGTTTGGAGCTTGTCTGCTTGTGAGTGGTTTGCACCAGCAAAGCCCAGAGTCGTGTGGGTGCCGGTGCCAGCACCCCCCGGTTTGCCGTGGCAGCACACCCGGTCACCGGTGGGCCCGCCGTCGAGTCGAGCTGCCTATGGCCGCTCCCCTGCAAAACAACTGTCAGCGTCTCCTGCGCAGCAGCCAAATGTCAGCAGATTCAGATCGCTGGCGGCGAACACGGGCAGCCAGCTCTTTGCTCTTTCCATCGGTGCTGGGTCAGATGACCGACCCCCCCCCCGAGTATTATTATCATTATTTATTTGTATCGTGGCAGTGCCTAGGAACATCCCCCGCCACAGCCCAGGAGCCTTTCATGCAGCACAGGTCCTGACATGCATCACGGGCAGAGTAAATGCTGAATGTCGTTGCAATAACACTGCTTCCCCACCATCCCCATCCTGCCACTTCCATGCCAGCCTGGTGGGAGCATCCGGCTGTCGCCGTTAATTCCTTCCCTGATTCTGGTTAATTCAATGAACCAAAATGGTGGGGAACCGCCCGCTCCTCGGGCCGTGCTGTAGAGCAGCCTGGGAGCACCGTGCAGCTTTGGTGGGCAGCAGCTTTGGTGGGCAGCACGGCCCCTCCGATGCTGACCCGCAGGGGGATGCAAGGCGGGGAGCATCTCCAGAAAGCAGGGCTGTGCAAACGGGCTGGTTTGGTTAAAGCAGCAGGTCTCCAATTAAGCATAGAGGGAAGGAACCGTTTCCCTGGGTTTTGCTTCGCCAGACCAGCTGTCTCAATTAACTGGCTCCCCTTACAGTGTTTTTCGACTGTACAGGGATGAGCTAAGGACACATGAACGTAACGTGATCCAGGAAGATTCCCCGAGTGCCAGGAAGTTGGAGCGCTGCTGTTGCCTCTCCTCTTTATGGACGTGCGCAGCCCGACCATGGTGGAGCACAGGAGAGCTGAGGGCTCTCACGTGTCCATGCCTGTATGAATGCTGTGGTGTCTCCCCAACCAACGCATCGCCAAGGCCCTGTTGTGCCGGTACCACGGGGGCTCTCATGCAACTGCCCAGATTGGCTATTGCTCTTGGCAAAAAACTCCCCCCAGTTTGCTGGTGACAGTGCAAAACCTCCAGTTTGTGGGGGAAACACCCGAGCGATGCACACAGCTGATCTCTGCACATGGCTTCTCTCCTGCCTAAGGCTCCCTGCAGCCAGGCTGCAAGACCTGGGTCCCCAGCCTGTGTCCCCAGCCCCACGGGGACGATGGCTTGTGGCTGTGCCCAGGCTCCCCGCTAGCTCCTGACCCCTTCAAGGGATGCTAGTCAGGTGCAGGACGTGCTTTCTGCCCCTGCTATCGCTCCCTCTCTGCCTGCTCCTCCTGCAGCCCTGGCCATGCGCCCCGCTTTGCTGTTTTCTGCCCTTTGTGCCCTTAGGGACCAGCAGTGGCAGCAGGTGCCTCCTGGGACCTCTGGGCAGCTGCGGCAGCAGCACGAAGCTGCACCAGCAACCACCAGCAAGAGCAGGTAATTACTGGGTGGTAACAAGACTTCTGAGGTTTGCCTGGGGTCCTGCCATCCCTCTGCCATTCAGCGCTGCTCGGGGCATCTCCCTGCTGCCTTCTGCCCACAGCCACCAAGCCTGTTGCTCGTGCTCAAGCAGGAGCAGTATCATCCGTGGCAGATGGACATTACAGGGCATCACTAGCCGGTGATTTCTGGGACCATTCAGTGTTAACCCCTGCGATGCCAGCAACTGCTCTGGCTTTGCCCCTGGCTGTGCGGTGTCCTGCGCAGCCCCGCAGGTGCGCGGGAGGCCCAGGTGGCACGGTGAACATCATGTGAGGCAAGGAGCCGGGGGTGACAGCGGCCTGGGGCCAAGTCGTTATGACCATCTGCTCCGCACTGTGCCAGGCTGATGGCTGCTATAAAGAGCGTGCGTGCCGCAGAGCGCTGGGGATCTGGCAGTAACAGGAGCTGAAGGACTTCAGAGAGGAGCTGACTCTGTCTTTTCAGCTCTGCCTTATGTATATTTATCTGTATGTACAAATAGAGTGCGCTGGCTGAGATGGTTGGGTGTTGCTAAGCTGTGCCGGGCCGTGCTGAGCTGCCTTCCAGCGTCCCAACGCCTTCGGCTCCATCCAGCCTTGGTGCGCTGCGGAGCAGCCCAGAGGCTTGCGGAGCAGCAGCCGGCGAGGTGGAAACCTGGGGCTGCTGAATGTGGGCAGCAGGATTTCATGGTTTTCTGTGCCTGTTTGCAATCCGGAGAAGGGAATGCCGGGGGTCCCTGCCTGCTCATGGCAGCAGGTAAAGCCAAGGGCCAGGAGCTGTGAGGGACATTGTGATGGTGAGAAAGATGGGGGAGAGCAGGAGCAGACCCTGTCCTCTTGGTTATGGGAGCAGCAGCGAGCGCCTTGGTCAGGAATGGGACTTTTATCTAAAACACACACCTTGGCAGTGCAGAAGAAAGGCAGGAAAGGGCTTTCACTCAGTGCTACAGAGCAGCCGTCAAACACCTGACTCTACATTTTGATTTCAGCCAACAAAATTAATGCACTCCAATGCAAGGCTTTCTCTGAACTTGGTTTTGATTTTTCAGGGGAATATGTTATCAAAGGCAGAAACGTGGTGAAAGGAATGAATAATGACTGCTTGGGTATTGTGCACCCAGGGACATGGTGTGGCACGGGGCTGTGCTTTGGGACCTCGGTATTAGGGAATTTTCTAATATTCTGTCTTTGACTCTTAGTCCACTCCTTTCCTTGTAACTTGTAAAATGCTTAAGGCCACTCCTAGCTCAGTGGAAAGAGATTTTCTTTTGTCAGTTAACTTGGACAAACTTCAGAACCTGCTTGTTGCTGGTTTGGGTCAGACTGAGCTTCAAAGGGAGATTAATTTCAGCTGAGCTTTACAACCTTTCATGAATTTGCTTAATACCAAGGATTATCAGGCTGCATCAACGCTGGAAAGAACTTTCGCACTTACGATAACTGAATTTAGGGGACCAGAAATGTAAATGTGGGAAGAAATGGGTGATGGTGGCTCCCTGCAATGTTCCCTAAACCTAACAAGGTATTAAATTTCCATCCCAAAAGCACAAAGAGAGTCAGAGAAAAAGAAACCTGAATCTAGTTGACTTAAAGGTCATGAGACTTAGTGTCAGGATATTTGAGGGTCTCACGATTTTTTAAATGTTAATACTGCAAGCCCTGCGTTGGGAAATTCACTACCACCAGTCATCAACTATGACTTGAAGACTCAGGTTGTTTCTGATCTGCTTTAGTGGAGGTTTGATGACAGACTTATTAAGTTACCTATAGGAAAGGTCTTCTATAGAAGGCCCATGAGGAAGTATGAAACTGGGGAATTTTTTTTTTTCTTAATTCCTGTAACATTTCTGCTGTTTGCTGACCAGCCTAAAAATCGTTCAGTTTTTATTTTTAGGATTTTGGCAGCTAAAGTCACCATTGCACCTCTGTTTTTTGTCCTCAAGGATCTCAGCACACCTTAAAAAGGTCATCTGAGCTCCTGCCTGTGTCTTGGAGAGCAAGGACCGAGGTCTGGGGGTGAAGCCTCTTGTGAACCTGCTGCAGAGCTGAGGTTAGAGGAACATTTCTCATTAGTCCTTGATTTTCTAAGCCTGCCTCTTTTCTCCTTTCCCCAGCACTGAATTCTACCTACATGCCATCCTGAAGCTGTTGTTTGAAAATTGCATATTCGGTTTATATGTAATGCTCAACAAGTGCACAGGGCAGCTCTTAAAAGGTTAAGTTCATATAAATACATAACGCATATGTATAAAATATATCCTCTTAGAGTAAATTCTGAACCACTGTAAAACATGGGAAGGTTTTCTTAGGGTAACCCATTTGAGTGGCAGGTCAGAGGATCTCTGGACACGCTCTATGTTGATTTATAAGCTTTTCTGGCTGTGTATTGCCAGCAAGAAGTCAGAAAGGAGTGGAAATCGTTGGTGCTCAAATTGTGCCCTGGGCTATCAGACCCCAGCAGCGCTCACATGCTGCAGAGGCTCACGAGCTTCCAGCAAAACTCCTGCCCTGGTTATATCACATATTGTGTTGCTTAAAGCCATGAAAGATGGTTACAGGGCCATCAAGAAAAGTTGTAACTCATTGTGCTGGTGATATCAGAGCCATTGTCTGTTTTAATTCTGACCCCATCAAGAAGTATTGACTGTGCTTTACAATAAAGGCCCAAGATACAGTAATTCTGCAGGATTTTGGCTCATAGAAACGTAATTTTTTGGTTTTCCCAGGCGTATTTTTCAAATGAGACTAACAAACCGGCAGCATTAATTCTGCTGCAGTGCTGGCGCGATGTGGGGGAACCCAAGAGGCAGCCAGGCGGAGAGGCGCCAGGCACAGGTGCCGGAGTGGTGGCCGTGCTGGCCGTGCCCATAACCGGGGCCTCCTGGCCCTCCGCCAGGGAGCCAGGGCAGGCAGCCGCCGGCGGTGCAGCACCTCTGTGCCAGTGGGAGCTTGCTGCCTTTAAGTGGTTTCATACAGACACGTGTGCATATGTGCGTACGTGTAGGTGCAAGCATGCTCCATCATTGTATTATTGCAGTTTTTTGCAGTTCTTATTTTGTTTACAGCTGTGCGCTGTTCTTTGACTTGCGAAGCATGAAGCTTCATGTGGAGCATCTTACCCTCCCTCCCTGGCCTCATCAACCTCATAGCAGTGATACAGCTCAACCCCCTGCTCCGAAAGCCACAGCTCTCCAGCCGCCGGCGCGCTTGGGGCATCCCGCACGGGGAGGATGCTGATGCTGTGCTGTGGCTGCCCACCATGCAGCACCATGGGGCTGGAACAGGCTCCGGGGGCAGGCGTGGGTGTCCCCTGCCATGAATCTCTGGTCCTTCCTTGAGCCCTCTCCCATCTCTGCCCTGCCTGAGGATGGTCCCAGCATGCACCAGCCAGTCACGCAGCGGGCAACGTGGGCCATGCCTCTGGCTGCTCCACCACCCTGGCCCTGAATGTGGAGGTGATGCTTCTCCCCTGCAACTGCTCGTGATGCTTCCACACAGCTGGGGGCACAAAGCCCCAGCAGCAAATTGTCCCCTCAGCAGCTCTTCACCGGGGCTGCTTGCTCTTATGACAGACGGGTGTTCTCCCACCCAGAATTGCTCAGTGTGTGAAAGAAAAGGAGGTGAAATACAATTACAGCATCAAGAGAAGGGCTGTGATTCATGGGGCTGATGACATCACAGGGCCAGTGACATCACAGGGCTGGATGCTGCCTGATTAACTGCCTTTTCAGCAGAAATTACTGAGGATATCAGTTAGCTGGGAAAAGGCATCCTCAGTAACTCAGTTACTTAGAAACAAATACAGATGATTAAACGTTGCCATATATTAATTAATTAGATGAGGTGAATTCTTGTTCTGCTCTTAAATATAGAGGGGCAGGTGCTCAGCTGGTGTAAACACATCTGTCTCAGAGTAAATTAATCCCCATAAGTCAGGGGAGCTGTGGTATTTACACCAGTGTTTTACTAACCTTGAAGGCATACGTGCAGTCGGGAAGCCTCTCGGTGATTGCCCACATTATGCTTGGTGCCTGCCAGTCCCTTACCACCACAAACACCTAATTAATTCCCATGCTTTTAAGGAAATGAAGCCATACAGAAATATGCCACCAGTAACAAATTACACGGTACTGATGTCACCAATTAATGCTGCAGGAAATAATACTATATTTCAGATGCTGAATGTGGTTTGGTTTTTTTTTTCCCCTCCTAAATTAATATGTCACCGTACAATAAAACAAGGCTGCTGTCCTCCCTGGAAGTTGCTACATTAACATTCAGATGTTGTCCAAAGTGCTAGAAGGGGAAAAAATATAAGGGGCACGGGTCTTTACTTTTTTTCCCCTCTTGTTTTCATAATGTGTGAGACCAAACAGCCAAATAAGCATGTAAATCTGCTGTACCACTTGGGGATTGTGGTGGTTGTCCCAGTGCTCCCAGCCTCCACCAGCATACCTCCCATCCCAATGCTCCCATCTCTCCCTTCTGGGGAGCCTGTATATCCTGCAATATTTTCTAAAACCCGGTGGCTGCTAACGGCACCGGTCCCTCACACGAGGAGCCTGCTGGGTTTGTTATTACCTCCTTGCCCAGGAGATGCAGAAGCTTCTGATGTTTCCCATGCAGGCGAAGAGGCGAGCAAGACCTCCGGGCTTCTGGGACTCCGTGAAACAGGTTGCAGCTTTGCTTTCCTTAGAGTAAATAGGGTGAGTTACGGCAAAAGGAGGAAATGAGATGAAGTATGTACTCTCGCCGGGGCTGGTCTTTGTACCCGCGAGCCTGAGTCACAGTGGCAGTACCATTTACTCGAGCTCGCAGAGGAGAAGGCCCTTTTACCTGGCTGGGTGTGGTACAAACGCACTGGCTGAGATGGTTTGGGCTTTTTGCTGAAAGCACGTGTGAGTGCATTGGGAAATGCCGATGCGTGCAGGTGCTGTAGAGCACAGAGAGGCATCAGGGAAACAAGCTGGGGCCGGTTACCTGCTCCTTCCCAACTGGCCCTGGAAGATGCAGGAATGAAAAGCAAAAGGGAAAGCAGGTTTGCTGGGTGGTGGCACCTGCAGTTATGCAGGGAGGAAGTGTTTACCAACGTAGGCTGTGGCTGCCTTTAAAGCACTCTCGGGTTATCACCAGGGTGCTCCATGTAAACACCCCAGAACTGCTCCTCCAGGAACACTGATAGGATTAAAAAACAAATTAATCTCACTTCAATCAGACAACAGAGACTGGAAGCAACATCACTTTAGCAGGGTTGGCGTGCAGAGGCTAGCTCATCTCTGTTTGCAAGGATTAGCTCAAAAATAGCCAGGCTATCATTGTTGATATTTTTATTCATTTCTGTATTGTTTAGAAACTCTTTAAGGGTATGATTAAGAAAAAGCAGCATCTTGAGACGTTTACGGCTCCCCCTGGTTTGCAGCGTGGCTCTGATCACTGCCTGGTCGTGGTCAGCATACAAGTAGCTGAGTGGGTGCTGGCATCGTTCTTGTGGGGTCATCAGAAATGGTCTCCAGGCCATCAGCCAGGGAAATGTCTCATGCTAGGGAACAAATGAGGCCTAGAACAGAAATTGGGTGTCCAATTAATCAGCAGGAGGGGAAAGCTGGCTGGGTACCACAGCCCTTTAGATCCCACATCTACAGCTCCCAGGTGGTGTGGGCAATGCTGCAGATGAAGGCAGGTTGCATCTCAGTATGTTGGGCATGTCAGCACGTGCTGCTGGACCAAATGCAGAAGAGCTCAGCTGGACAAATGTGAAATTAAGCCTCTTTCTGATCTAACAAGCTAGGTCTGAGAGCAAAGGCAACCACTTTACAATGCGTTCTAAAGACTGGAGCCGTGTAGTAGCTCCTTGAGTCAGAAATGGTAGTGCTTCCCCCTGCTCTCTCCAGTCTTAATGATCTGTCTTGCCAAGACATAGAGTTAGTTAAAAAGAGGTTTTTTTCAAATACCACAGACTGTCACCCAGAGAGGACATCCCTCAGTCGGGTATATTCTCAGTGGGCTCTCAGCAGCTCAGTTGTCTGGAAGGAGCATTATGCAGCAATGCCGAGGTGATCCACCTGGCTACCGAAACGCTGCTTGCCCTAATGGGTAATGAGAAATGAATCTGATAATGTAGAAAATCTGGGCATTATTGAGAAGTTAGATAAGTCTCCAACTGGATTAATTCACTGCTGGTTGTTGGAAAAATTAATAAAGTGCAGGTCTGTATCAATCTAGGTGATTTTCCGTAAAGCTGTAAAGTATGAACATTATCCATTGAAAACTGTTGGAACAGCAGCTAAGGCTCATACCCGCAAGAGGTTTTGTGTGCTGGGATGCTGACTGTCACGGCGTACCCCCAGAGCATGTCAGAAAGGGGCTGGGAGGGATGCCCTGGCTTCCAGCCCCTCTGTCAAGGCTGGCTGGGCATTCGGCTGGGTGCCCTCGTCACCAGCTGGTTGTCCGGGCAGCCCTGCCCTCAGGAGAGTGTCTTTCTCATCCGTAAAGTGGAGCAGCACCACGGGTTTGGCTGGGCATGCTTTTCTCCTGATGTACCTTATAGCCTGGTGGCTCTGCCATGCTGCCCTGAATATGGAACTGTACTTTTAAAGCCCTTTGGGTACTGACAGCATAAGCATCCCAAATACCAGCTTCAGGATGTGGTGCCCAGAAAACAAAAGCTGAGCTGAGCTCTGACTTCATGACTGCCATGAGCACAGTGGAAACTTATTAAACACACTTCTAAGGACTAATTTCCCAGCTTGTACTGGACTGATCACAGATGAGGTTTGAATTTGGGCTAGAGACGTAAAAAATGCACAAACGAAGCTTTTTTTTTGCACCTGGCAAGAGGTAAGCATCCAAAAGTTAAACTGGCCTTGGCTTGTGTTAAGAGGAGTTATCTGTGCCGGCCATAAATCGAATGGGGACGGCTTAATTGCTCTTTCGCAGTAAATAAAGCTATAACTGAGATGTCTACTTTATAATATAGAGGGGATCTCCCAGGCTATGGAGGATGATAGCTAGCCAGAAAAATCCATTTGGAGACTCTTTGGGATCGATAAGCAGTTAAGAGAGCCGCGGGAAGATGACATTGCCTGTCTTTGTGCACAGACACCCGGAGAGGTGCTGGGCTGTTAAAAGTACAAAGGGCAGCGCTTGGGCCCGCATCCATCCAGTTTAAAACACGGCGGTTCCTAGCTGAGGTTCCCCTTGGTGTCCAGACACAGAGAGGTGAGAGCAGCCTGCGTGCCTGAGTAAATGGCTGGGGACCCTTTGGCTTGGGTGGCAGCACACCCGCTGTCACCTTGTGGCAGTGTCTGAAGCCAGGAGGATGGGTTTAGCCACCAGGGTGGTTGGTGCTGGGGAGGGCTCTGTGGTCCATGGGCATGCCAGCCCAGCCCGGTGCTTGCAGACGTGTTGGCACACATGCCGGTAGCCAGCCCCGGGGCTGCCTAACTTAGGCTGGAGCAAATCTGCCGTCATGGTGGAGGGAGCAGTCAAAAGGCTCGGAGCTGGCGTTAGTGGAAGGCTTCCAAGAGGTACGGTGGCAGGGCAGCCGCTCCGTCCGGCTGTCTGGGAAGGGTCTCTTCCACTTGTGAATATACTGCTGGTGGGGTAGTTTGTGCTCTCGGTGTTTGCTGGGTGAGCTGTGGTCTTTGCCCTGTCTCTGGGGCAGTTGGAGCCTGCCATCAACCATGGGAAACGTAAATGGCAATGACCGGCTCAGCCCTAAAAATTTACTTTGAAATGCTGTTCTGTAGAAGTGAGATCAGTTGCCATTTAGCTTCCAGCTCCTGCCCCGCTGGTCTTTTAAAAGGGAAAAATTTCAGCTGCCTTCTAGCCCTGCTGCTCCTCACCTGGCCCGTGTTTAATTATTAATTCCACCAGGCCATGGGGGAGCCAGTGGGACTGCAACAGGAGCTGGGCCAAGCTGCTGCCCCTTCAGCCCCAAATCCAAGTGAGGTTCAGAACAGACCAGGAAAAAGCAATCACTGCTGTCATTCTGCCTAGTGATACGCAGGGGTTTCACCCAGCATCCCTCCACTGGGGTAGATGCACCTTCCTCCTTCCAGTAATGTGGGGTGCTGGAGTATGTGGGTGGCACCACACTCCTGCCAGCCTCAGGAGGAGTCAGAAAACCCTTCCATCCTTTGAACTAGGTCCTCTCAGAAAGAGAAAAGCTACTGCTGCTTTTGGAGTGGATGCACCCAGCGCCATAGTTTGCCCGCAAACACTTAGGAAGGTTGGGGGTCAAGTCATGGTGTGGATAGTGATTTATTATGTTTTCCCTAGTGAATGAATGAGAAAATGGACTGGCTCACAATCACTTCACAAGGACGGCAAGATGTGAGGCTCACTAGAGCTGTTATTTCCAACGACTGATTTGTTTAGCCTTATTTAATTAGCTGTCCTTGAGCCAATCTGCTTAAGTGGCAGTGAGTTTACCCCAATGCAAAACACAGACTCGTAAAAATAGGCTGGATGAGGCATCTGTTGCGCCAGGGCACCACCAGCTTCTGCCTTGATGATTTCCAGCAGGTAGTTGTCTGATACAGTCTCAGAAATGGTAATGCTGATGATTTTTTTGGGGGAAGGCGGGGTACACCCCTGCTAGGTGCTTGTAGATCTATGCTGTTCAAGCTGGACAAGCTTAATGGGTTTGAAATAGAAATCAGAAGTGCACTCAGTGGGCTTGGCTGGGGTTTGGCCATTTAGCTGTAACGGTGGAAATACTTTTAATTCTTTTTTTTTTTTCTTTTTTTTCCAAAAAGGTATTATGTGTTTGAGTAGTACCACATTTCTCCAAAAAATGGGGAAGTTGGACTGGGAAGAAAATACTGCCTAGCTAGTTACGTGCTGTAGAGAAGCTGGTTGGAAATTGAGATGTTTGATCTGCAGACTGAAATATTGACCAAAGACAAGAGCATGCTGTGCTGTGTGGAGTGGGAGTGGGGTGCCTGGGCTCAGCGCTCCCTGGAGCCTGGCTCTCCTCCGGGGGGGAACGGGGAGAGGCTTTGCTGGCAGAAACACTGGAAGGAGCAGCAGGATTAGTATTTAGCCATTTCTACTTGATTTTTACTTGAGCCTGAAATAGATATGGGTGTAAAGGACAAGTGCCGAGCAGCTACTACCCAGAGGGCACGAGTGGACTTTGGGTCCTGGGGTAGCAGCATCTCCCGCATAGGGTTTGTTAGCAGGACTGTCCATGACTTGGCTGTCTCTACTTCCTAGAAGGCGTAGGAGCAGAAGTCCCCTGAGACATCCCCCACCTCCAACTTGGCTAAAATTAACTAACAAGTGCTAAAATTGTGGGATAGGGAGTGGGGGCCTGGATGCAGACGTGCTTCATTTCCTCGGAGAGGCTGGTTGCAAAACCTGTCATCCAGAAAAAGAAAGTATATGCTTCGCCCTTTGCCATTGGGAATGTTTTCCCCTTGTGGTATCCATTAAAATGAAACTTTAACTGTTTAAAATGGTCCTGTCCTTACCTCTATGGCCTTATTTAGATCTGCACGCTGCCTCGCATCCCTTTCTCCCTCCCCACGCTGCCTCGGTGCCCAGCCGGGTGCCAGCCCTGTCACAGTGGCATGTTGTGTTGTGATGTTGCACATGTACAGGTGGCGTTTCCAAAAGCATCTGCGAGGATGGATGCTTGGGTCCTGGGCTGTCAGCAAGGACGGCGTGGCTGTCCCATGGGAGCATCAGGCTACCGTCCCCTAGAATATAACCCGTTCGCAGCATCATTCTCCCTTGTGCTCCTGCCAAAATCTCTTCTTTGCCCTCATTCCTCCTCTGCTCTGGCCTCAGGATTATGTTGTGTGTTTTTTGGGTTTTGGTTTTGGTTTTTTTTTTCTCAGAAATAAGAAATGCTGAAATATCCCTGAGCTTGGAAGCGTTGCATGGACATGTGTGAGCTGGGGAAGGGGTGGGAGCTTTCTCCTTGCCCTTGGCCACACCATGAAATGTGCTGCAGGCACCAAAAAGCAAAGGCAGGGGTCTTGCTGAGCCCTGCAGCGATGCAGGAATCGCTCTCCAAATTCAAGGTGTTCTCTGTATTTATTTTTCTGTCTGGCTTCATTTGCTGACAGAGAACAACCCGTGGCTCCAGGCAGCCAGCTCCTGCACTACATATTTTTGTTCATCCGTCCCTCGTTGCCAAATGCTGAAGTCAGACAACTGGCTCCGGCTGGTGCCAGCTCTGGTTGCTCACACTGGGATTAGCACGTAAACTGGTTCAGTCCCACTGCGGAGGCCGAGCGTGTCCTTCTCTTTTACCCCACTGGCTGCAGTTGCCTCTGTAAAAAATGTCTGTTACGACTTTGCTTCTGACTTTCTGTAGGAGGCTGTTGAAATAAAGTGGGTTTTTTTCCTGTTTTTTGCAGATGTCTTTTCACCCTGCTTGCATGTGGGAGAGCAGGAACGCCTCTTGGTTCACCATGTCTGAGGCTGGCCCCGTGCTTGGTCCCTGGGCTGGACACCTTTTTAGAAGGGATTAAGGGGAAGTGTCAGACTCGGGGATCTCCAGGAGACCAAGGAGTAATCTCCAAAGTGCTGGGAGACCGAAAGAAAGCAAACCCTCCCTGAGACAGTGAATGTGACTGAACTTCTCAGTTACAAGTCAAGCCGTTCTGGTCTGCTCTTTTCCTTGCAGCATTCACTCTCTCCCCAGGACTCCACAAACAAAACTAAAATAAGCTGAAAAATAAGAGAATAGAGTATCTTTTAAAAATCGTTAACTAAATGTTCAGCCTCTTGGTTCTCTTAGAGCAGTTATGGATGGATTAGATGCATGGATGGGGTTGCAGTTTGCTTTTTAATCTGTGGAGGAGAGAGTACAGCCCAGGCAGCCGCTGCAATGGTGCAGGGCAGAAGCCCCCTCGGTGTGCTGCAGCACGGGAGCTGCCCTTGCACACGCTCTCAGCCGTGTCCTGCTACAGCCAGGCACTGCCTCTGCTCAACCCGCACGAGTCGCTCAGTCCTCATTATCGCTTCTAAAAGCCTCCCCGTTATCCTGAGCTGAACTGGCTCCTGAGAGCTGGGGGATGCTCAGGATTTCACTTGGTGGCTAGCAGAGGGCTGGGCACGAGGCTCAGCACCGAGTGGCTCCAGCAAAGCACCGCCTGCTTCAGCACATCTGCTCTCCTTCCCGCTCCCTCTGAGCCCTGTTTATGCTTTGGTTTAGCCTGAAGCCATCCCTGCTGGTTGAGGTTCTTTATGAAGACAAGCTTCAGCAAGAGGCCCTGAAATGGGAACTGGGCAGATGATGGCAGAAGACAGTAAAACCAATACGGAGATCCTGGGCCACCTCATCAAATAGCAGAAGCTGGCGTAGGGGTATTGATTTCAGCAGAGCTGTGCCAGTTTACACAAGTTAAGGCTTTGACCTAAGTAATTCACCATAATAAAGATATCCAGGTGCTGGAAAACTTCCAGGGAAACTGTCTCCTTTGATCAAGTTGGTTATCGATACATATGCATATCGATACATATGCATTAACACCATGTGGGGCTGTAAAATCCCATATTTAAGGCAAGTTATAGCTAGATTTCAACCGCACTGGGTGGTTACCTGTGCAACCTGCCAGAGCGAGGTGTTGTCCTTGGCAGGAGCGAATGCTATTCCTGTTCTCCGGTGCACAGGGAAACTTGATCTTTGCTTTTCCCGTCACTCCGGAGCGTGACTGGGAGGTGGCTGGGGGGGCCAAGACACTGGATTTCTGTGAACCTGCTGGCGAGCAGGCTTAAAGGGGATTGTCAGGGCAGGAGCACAGCCATCGAATGGCTGGGGGAATGTGCAGACTCAGTCCTGCCCGGACACTTGTCCTCAGAAAATCCAGGAGAGTGCTGCTGGCGAGGAGGGGGCTCATTTCAGGGTCCCCGGGCTGTAACTCTGCCTGCCTGTTGCTCAGCGGTGGTGTATCTTATTGCAGGGAGAGGTGCTGGTCAGAGCCTGCCTGCAGCTCGCTGGCGGATCCCAGTGCGGCACCATACAGAGATGCTGGCTATGCTGGTCCTGCCTGGGGTGACGGTGAATGCTGTGCCCTTCATCCCCATCCCAGCTGCTGTCTGAGGGCACCCCAGGAGGTGCTCTCGCAGCGTGGGCGTGCGGTGTGTAGGACCTGGGAGCAGCCTGCAAGTCCCAGGAGTGTCCTCTGAAGCCTATTCAGGTTTGGCTGCCAACAAATTAAAGTCAAGTCTGAAGCTTTAGGTTTCCCATGCCTCAGCAAATGCTGAGCAGGGTGCTCGGAGGCTACTTGAGTGAGTATGGTTTGCTTTCATAGAATACTACATGTATTTTGAACTGCCTTCTTGCTACTTTTTACGTAACCCCCCTCCCCTTGGAGCAAAGCATCTGCTTAGGTCTAATTTCTTTCGATGGGACTTCAGCATGTGCTCAAGTACTTTGCTGATTTGGGGCCCAAGTCATTAGCTTTACAGTTGATTACTCAAGTGGATTTTAGGTGGGGGAATGGGAATGCTAACATACAGTGAAAAAAGTTGAGCCAACGCTCAGGGTTAAATTGAAAACAGCCTCAAAGTAGTAAGTGTAGCCCTGTCCTGACTGTCGGTCAGTCCTGGGTCCTGGCATCGCTTCTCACTGCCTCCATCTCCCCGCAGTGCCTGGGTGTCCTCCCAGCTCAAGGGAGCATCTGCTACAGTGCGTGGTCTCAGCAGCAGCTTTCCCCGGCTCCATTTAACAGTTTAATGGCGTTTGTCGGCTTTAAAATTACAGTCTTAGCAGCTTCACCCACAACAGAGCAGAGAACGCTGCAGAGCTGATTGCGCGCACTAGAGGAGCTGATTACCTTCTCAGCGTTTCAGATCATCAGAAATGCAAACAAGCTGGCACTGTAAATATACATACATTTTAAGGCAACCAGATCGGCAGCACATACATGCTCTCAGGCCCTCACCAATTAGCCAAATTGGTATGTTCCACTCATTGCATCGTCATATTCAGATACAATATATCATATAAAAATCAACAGCTCACAACTAAGGTTGTCTGTTGTACTGTGGTTCCCAACTTGTTGGTTGTTTGTGGTTGGGTTTTTTTCCAGAGAAATGAGTAGATTATTTTATACATGCATTTATGAAGTTTGTAAAACTGTAAGCACAGTTAGGGCTGGAAAGCATCAGTCCTAAGGTGCTGCCTGGCGCCAAGGCAGCAGCTCGTGCCTGTCCCTGTGCTCTGGCACGTGTTGGCCTGGCTCGCTGGTGGCCAGGGGCAGCAAAGGGTTTTTTCTTTTTAAACAGTGATTAATGGATGAATCTCAACCAGCTGTGGGGGCTTGGATTCTGGCAAAATATCAACATTCCGTGCAAATGGGGAAGAAAGTGTATTTTCATCCCAGCACCCCTAGTTCAGTCTAGCCTGTGTGCTGCACCTTTGGCTGCCAGCCACGTGGGCTGGAGAAGCAAAGGCAGGGCAGAGCCTGTGTTTTACACGGCCAGTGGGGCCTGGGCACGCTCTGCAAGTAGGCATGCTATGAGCTAGCTGAGTGCAGGGCACACTTACGTCTAGCTGAAAAGAGAAACACCTCTGCACAGCATCTCCCCTCTTGCACTTCCAAGCCAACACATCTTGCGTTCACCTGTTTTCCCCGTGGGGGTGGCCTGCGGTGAGGACTGCCCTTGGGATGGGACAGCAGGGCTTTGCTGGTGGCTTTGGGTCAGCCCTCAGCAGACTTGACTCTGCAGAAAACAGCGTGTGTGCTGAAAGCCTTGCCTCACCTTGAGAAGGCAGCCGAGGACGGAGGAAGGAAGGCTGCTGTTCGTCTGGGGGCTTCTGGTGATACCCTTGCACATGAGGACCAATGAAACAGTTAAAAAAAAAAAAAAAAAAAAAAAGTTGTTTCAGGGAACAGTTTGGTTTTCAGTGTGAGCGATTTTAAAGATGTTTCCAGATTGTCTAGAGAGAGATGAAGGGAATGAACTAAACGTAACACTGAAGAGCCTCAAAAGGGGTCAGCGTTTTGCTTCAAACAGGCACACACACACATGAACATGCACAGATGTTCTGACCTTTGGAAAAGAGTCTAACAGACACAAAAATCGGCTAATCTGAAACGAAGGGATGATTTTGCTGTTGCCAAAGTTGCTTCGCTCAAGCTGTTATCTCTTCTCCCTCTCCTAGGTCTTGTTCTCATGTTGTACTGTCTCCACACCCTGACGGTGGGAGCATCACACCTGTAATCTGGAGATAACCTTTGCGCCTCCGGCTGTGTCTGCCTGTCCAGCCTGGGGAATCTTTGTCCTTATTTCTTCCTTTAGCATTTAGGATCACTGCTCTTCGCTGTGCTGGCATGACCTGAGCCTCTTTATGGGGGTGTAGACTCCCACAGATTAAACACCGTGTTTGCAGCCTTGCTAAAACACACTTTACTATGTGCCTACCTTTTTCTATGTACGTGCTTGTCTGATAGATGTAGACATGCACCTCAGCCCACATAACTCTGTTGTAACTCTGTGGGTTTTGCTGGGAGCTCATGAGGCTGAGGGGGGCTCTGAGCTGCCCTGCTGCTGGCGTTTGCTCCCCCCTGGGAGGGCACCATGTTGGCGCCTGCTCCCCACCCCCGCGCTGGGTGCAGAGCACTTCCCAGCGCAGCAGCATGGCTCTGTGGGCTGCTGGGATGTGAACAATAACCCCCGAAGCAAGGAGGCGTGAGATGAAAAGAAACTTTGATGAGAGAAATGAAAGGGCAGGGAGAGGAAGGGGGCGCAGCACCATGTCATCAGGAGGTGCTTGAAGCTCCCAGAAAGAAAGTGGGAGCGCTGCTATGGATGAGTGCAAGTTGCTGGGTTTTAAGGAGATGCTGACGGATGGGAGCAATGAAGGTGCTGGTGGAAGCCCTGTGGCTGCCTGGCCACATTCACAGTGTGGACCAGTTTGGTTTGGGAGCATGCCACGACCAACCAACCCAGCCCAATCTCCCTTCCTGCTGCTTTTGAAGCATCTTCCTCAGCTTGGACAGCCCAGGAGCTCCTCCACAGCTAGCAGTCTCTGCGAACTGTCACCTGGTGAAGAACAGCTGAAGGTGGGTTGATACAGAGAGGCTGTGCCCGCTGCCTGTGAGCTACATCCCAGAGGAGCCCTGTTAGGAAGAAATGAGTTGCAGCTGAGATGTGGTCACAGGATAACTAAGGAGCCAGGTGCAGTGCAGGAGGTTCTGGCTCGCTGCTGTAGTGCTCAGTGTTGAAAGCAGCTCTAGCGATGCAATGAGGGCTGCGTGCAGGAGCAAAGCACCCGCAGTGGGTGAGTGTTTGAGGAAGCTGCCCTTGGTTTGGGAACTCTGGGTGGCTGGAAACATCACACCGTTGTGTAACACAGGGTTTTTGCTGTGTGGAAAACACCTGAAGGGAACAGCAGGACCATTTATTTGCCTTAATGGTTCTGATCACATCACAGTGATGGGGTCATGAGAAAACCCGTTGTGCCTGCCCTCTTCCCTTGGCTACCATGTTAGGCTTTTCTTGTCCCTTCCCAGCAGGCAGGGGCAGAGCTGGTGTGCTGCTGCAGAGGCTGGGGTCCTGTGCTGGGTGCTTCAGAGAGGGATGGTGCTGAGGGTGGGCAAGGCAGGCCTGCTGCTGGGGCTAGCTCCTGATGCTGTGGCAGAGGCTGTGGATGGGTGAAGTGCTTATTTTCCCCTCTAGCAAAGCAGGAGCTGTTAATTCCTCCCACCGGTGTGGTGGCTTGATGGAAGCATCCATAACCCTGTGACTGAGCTGGCTGGGGGGCTGCAGTACGGGACTGTTTTGGCCATGGAAGGCAGCTGCTTGCTCACAAAGAGGACCCTGTGTGTCAGTGGTGCTGGACCAAATGTCCCACAGCCCATGCCGACCATCAGCGAGCTTCAGGGATGTCATACCCCTCCCTCGATGGGGAGAGGAAGGAGCAGTTGATTGTCCTCTGGCAGATGTCCTCCATTTCTCCTCTTTGACCCCCCCAGTCCCAGACTTGTTACCCTTCATCTGCTTCCAGTTGTTTTGGGAGTGATCTTGTATCAGTGCATGATGGACCTGTCCTCTTGTTTGTGCTTCTCCCATGAGCCTGGAGCTTTGAGAACACACCTAGAAATGTCATCTAAAAATAATGAGATTAATGATCCTCACCTAAAAGTAAGACTTTTGTGTTCCTAGAAAGCTGGATGAAAACTAGCAATGAAAACTCTTTCCCGGAGGGCAGAAAACCATGTTTCCAGTTAGCAGAGAGTGGGTTGTAGCCCAGCCAGGGGGCCTCACCCCTGCCACAGCCCCATGGTTGGGAGGAGGAGTCCTTTTTGGTCAATATTTAGTTTCTGGCACACAGCAGAGCTGTGGCTCTGAGGGATTCTGGCCAGTGGCTTTCCTGCTGATGCCCAAGGAAACGTGTCCCTGGGAGACCTTGGCAGAGCTGGGAGATCCTGGAGATGTTTCCTCTGCGCAGTGGGTTTTGCTGGGGGTTTCTTACAGGTCTGGATGTGGTCTCTGCTCTGCTTCCTCTCCATAACCAGCTTCCCCTCCAGTTTACTTGCCTACGCTCTTGTTGGTGTCTTTCATTTACTGGAAACTTGTATTTACCAGGAACACTGAGATTTATGCAGGACGATGTCAGATTCTATGTAATAAATTTACCAAGAGATTTCTTTTTTTTTTTTTTACATTACCAGCTACTCCTAACCTCTGTAAATTCAGTAATGATTTAGCTGTAAAGGGTTTGCTGTAGTGTCCTTCAGATATGAAACAAGAAAATGACATTGGAGGCTGGTGAAGTGAAATGCGGATTCATTCTTGTTCCCAGAAATGGGGCTCACTTGCGGACAAATTGGCACAAGACCTGTAGCTTTGAAATGGGCAAAGCAAGCTTTAGAAATTAATAATTTCCCATTAATGAGAAAGGTCCTGCACTCCTGCATGCCTGCGGGGAAGGAGAGCAGTGCAGGGGGGATGTGTGCCTGGCTCCTGCAGCTATTTGGGGTCACCTGTGGTATGGAGGGAGCATCTTGTGCCCAGACCGCTGGGTCCTTCCCCGCGTGGCATTGCTTTCCTGGGGCGGTGGATTTGTTTTGTGGCTTTTTTGGCTTGCCACCCCCCAGTGGCAGCTGCTAATGCAGATCCCCAGTGCTGCCTGTTGCTGACCTCCAGAGGTTGGTGGGAGAAAACCTGTCACCTGCATGGCCTGAGGGGACTCGGGGTGCTGGCCCCCAGCCCAGGGTAGAGCCCAGGCAGCAGCAAAATGGGGTGTCTGCTCTCAGCCTGACACTGCTGCCTGTTGATGCCCAGCTGGGGGGGAGGGGGACAGCTGGCCAGGGTGAAGCCCTGAGCAGCTCTCCTTGCTCGGGGTGCTCCTCAGGGGGTCTCATCTTAATTTGTACCAGCAAGGAGCCCCTTCTGCAGCCTGAGGGATCCCTGCACGGGCCCACCCACGGCTGGCTTGGGGATCTCGGGTCTGCTGGGACTGTAGGAGTGGGGACAAACCTTCTCAGTAACCTGTGCTGAGGCACAGAGCTTTGACTTGAGAACTGCTGCAAATGCCACGCTCTGTGGGATGGGGCTGCTGAGCTGCCTCTTCCCAGGGCTTGTGCCCTTGAGCCAGGGATGTGCCAACTGGAAAGGGTTCTGGATGAACCTGGTGATATAGATGGGAGAAACACCTGCAGAGAGGCAGCATACGTGTCCAAACTTCATTAGGACAGTTTTCTCTAGCTCAAAAAACTGCCTCAGTGGTCTATTCCTGGTGAAGACCGTCACCTTCCCAGGCTGGGCTGTGGTCCTCTCGAGTGCAAAGCTGGCAGCGAGGCAGGGTCATAGGATGCTACTCAGGTGGAGATTACCCTTCTGCTCACAATGAAATAATCTGGTCGCAAGTGATGGTCTTACACAAGCTGTTACAGCACATGCTCATTCATTTTCAGAATTAGCCTTGAATGAGTTTCAAGTTTTGGCTGAAAGATCAGAGCAGGCTTAGATTTCTTTTTATTCAAAACCAGATTTTTTTATTGGTTTTCTGTAACCAAACCCCGGTGCTTATAAATGGAAATGATTTGGTTTCCTTGTTGGCTTTTTAAAAATGGAAATATAGGTAACTGTTAAAAGCTTTCAGTGCAGACTTTGATCAAAAGTCTTCGCCGGTTTTCATCAAAAAACTGTGATTTTGGTCAAAAAGGCCATTGTCTGTTTCCCCTTCCCCCACCTGTATCTCCCTCTCTGCTCTCCTCCCCCTTAAGACGAAAGAAATTTTCCACAGGCTCAATCAGCATCAAAGAGTCACTTATTTAAAGGGAGGAAGAATATCATGACGTTTGACTGCCTGTTTTGGATTCTGTGAAGGAATTTCATCCCCTCCCAGTTGCCGCGTCTCTGGCATCCCTCCCAGATCCGAACTCTCAGGAGGACGGAGGCAGAATTATCTCTGAGCTTTGCAGCTGCCAGATGTTAACCGATGAAATGGCAGCCTCACTGCTTCCCTCTTTACTCTGGGTAAACCTCTGCCTGCCTGCCCTGTTTGAAATGCAAAACTTCATCAAATTCCCTCTTGCAGGGTTCTTGATGTCTCTTGCCAATCAAACATGACGAAGACTGGCTGCGTTCCTCTCCCAGCTACTTGCCTTTACACAGCCACATTCATGTGCAATTCTTAAGCACCTGGGTACCATGAGTTGTGGTATGGGGGGATGGGAGCTGAGAACTGTGCGGTTACAACATCCCTGTCAGAGTAACAAGACAGTCTTCCTCCCCTCCTTGCCGCTGGCATGAAGCGGAGCTAGGGATGTGCAGGTCACTAGCAGGGTTATGGTGGTGTAGACCCCAGCTGCCCAAGCAGGAGGTTGTGTGTGACAGGAGCCAGGATGAAGCATCTCGTGGTCTTGGCAGCTGGTCCCCCCGGAGGGGCTCAGGGAAGGGCAGCCTGAATGTTGTCAGCTGACCCTGTGGTGCGCATCATACCTGATCAAAGGGGCCCATGGGTGCTGCTGAGGAAGCTTGAATGTGTACCTGGGACATACAAAGGAGTAATCTTGTAAAGAGTTCACTGAGATGCAGGTTTCTTTTGCAAGGAGTCAAATGATCAAGCCAAAAGCCCTCACTTGCTGGGTGAGGTTTAATGTCTATGCAGTTAGGTTAGGGGGGTGCAGCAGGTCCTTCTGGCCTTCGCACCCACCCATCTTTGACGTTCACTTGTGTCTGGCACGTGGGGTTGTAGGTTTGAATATTCCTGTTCTTGTTCTCTTTCCCTGGGGAAAAACTTGTGTTGTTTTGCGCTGGTGAAGCCAGCAGTACCAAGTGCCACGTGCATGCTCGTGTGTTGTGCTCTGTGCAAGGGTGCGGGACACATGCTCTTGCCCTTGAGTGCAGTCATCTGTGTAATTACCCTGTGAGTGATAGGAAAGGGAAAAAAAATTCATATTACCCTTATGATAGTGTTCATGGGGCCATTGATCAAGATGACAATTGGAAATTCATCATGATGTAGTAGGAAAAAAATGGGAACTTTCCTGTGCATGAGATGGGAACCCAATCCAAACCAGCCACTGGCAGCCAGCTTTTCATACTCTAATGGGTGATTTCAGTAGAAAAACATCTGACTGGTACGCTGAAGTTGTAGATATGGGGTGGGCTGGACCATTCTGCCTCCTTTTTATTTCTTTAGATAGGCTTTCACCTTAAAAACTTCACATCTCTTCTTTTTTTACAGAAGTAGGAACACAGCTCAGACTGCAACAAGCCAAATGCTGTGATAAAGCAAAACTCTTGTGGCAGGTTCCCCTCCCTGTTTTTTTTTTTTTTTTTTTAAGCTTCCAAAGATAAATTGCATTTTGCTTCAAGATAATGAAATTTCCTTGGAGGAGAGAGATATTTTTCTGTAGCTCTTGCATTCAGAACATGAGAGGAGTTTTTATTTTAAATCTCCATTGAAAGTATTTGTCTGTCTATATTTTGCTTTCTTCACCATGAATGTTCTGACTTCACAGAGCCAGCAGAGACCCTGAGACGGAGTGTTTCTGTCACTTATTATAGCTTGCCTTGGCATAAAATTTAATCTTCAGACTTTTTTTTGTCCTAAAGAAATGAAAGTTGAAGCCAGATTAGAAACAGATAAAAAGAAGTCATCCATCCTCAGACAAAGGAGTTTTTGTTTTTCTCTTTTGCATTTGCTGTTGTTAATCCTCTGTCTTCAAAGGGAGCAAATAGATCCTTCCACCTGGAGAGACTGGAAGAAAGGAAAAACACAGAGCATGTACCATGCCTGATCTGCGCTTGTGTTGTCCTGCAGCAGGCACGTCTACTGGGACTTGCAACCATCCCGAAAAAAAACAATCGAAGGGAAAACGCAGGAAGAGGAAATGGCAGCATCTACAAAATCAAAGTGAATTTTTTTGCTCCTAAGAGGAGAACTTGCTGGTCTTTAGCTTGTCCTGCAAAGGTCGTCCTGCCTATCCATGGCTAGAGGAGCAGGCACCTTCCCTGCCTCCCTAGGTGGTGGCAGTGTGGGGTGGAGAAAGCTGCAGGTCCATTGCATTATATGGTGTCACACCAGAGCCTGTCTTAATACCACTCTCATCTTTTGTTCAATCATGTGTAGTGATTAATATGTTCTCGGGCGCTGAGAGGCTCGAGGCACTTGGCACTTGACTGTCTCCTATTCCTGTACTTAATAAACAGAATATTCCACAAGAAGAACTCACCATTTATCTTTTGCTACTGTGCAGGGAGTTACTCCGAGTCCTGGCTCTGACTGCGTCTCTTTTGCCCAGGGAATTAATAGACTCTTCCATACCCTAGCTCCCTCTGTTCTCACTCCGGTTGCCAAATTAACCTTCATCTCACCTACTTTTTCTTCACGTCTCGCTTCAATTTAGTCCTCAAATTGTTCACATGACAAAGGAGTCATCCTTCCTACAGCTTCTACTTCTGCTCTGATAAGATACCTGAATTTTCTGTGAATGCCTCAAGAGAATAACTTCCCTCCCTCCCTCCCTTTAGTTTCCCTATGGCATTTTAAGTCCAGAAGTCTCCCTGAGCTTATTTCTGCTGGGAGTACAGTAAGCAGTTTGGACTGCGCTATGCCAAGTGACTGAGTTGTGCCCTGAATACACAGAGTGTTTACTGGTGCTAATTAATGTTATTACATCATATTACATTTATTTGGACTCACAGGAGGGTGTTCAACCGCATAGGCAGTACTGCAGGGGCTGGATGCTGCTTGCCAGCATTGCCCGTGCTTACCTGTCTCACCCAGCTCGCATGTTGCGGCACACTAGACAAGTCTGAAATGCTGGAAAATTGAAGGAATCTGCTTTTCTTATCAGGGAGAGGATTTATCAGCTCCTCAGGCTCTGACTCCTGGGAGGATGCTGTAGGTGTATGCTTTTTCTCTGCAATTAATGCACAGGCGAGCTGCTGGGAGCAGCCTGCCGCTGTCTTGGCAGGATTAGGGATGTGAGAGCGCTGCTGAGGATGGCTTCTGCGCGGTGCAGAAATCTTCCTGCCCTCCCCACAGGCCTGGCCTCAGCTTGGAAAATGAACTGGGAGCGTCATGGCTGCTTTAGTGCCTGTGCTTATTCTGGCTAGGGGAGGCTCCTGTGTCCTCTGCCAGCTCCTCTGCTCCGTGGGGCTGATGCAGGGGAAGGCTTGTTTGACCTTTATGCCTGCTCTGAGCTGCTCCTACGTTAGCGAGCGGCTTGCTGGGGACCTCCTGCCACCAAGGGCACCTCCCCAGCCGAGCCTCCCAGTCTGAGCTGGGCAGTAGCTCTGGTGCGGGACAGGAGCCTTGGTCACCCTCTGGGTGATGCACCCAATGTCGCAGGTCAGGCTCCCGGGGCTTGGGCTTGCTGCTTTGCAGCTGAAAGGATTCGGCGTGACCCCTCCAGAGCCCCCCTTGCAGAATGGGTGCCACCACCACATGCACAGGGATGGGCGGCTGGGATTCATCTTTGTGCTTCAGCTGGTCCTTCACAGCCAGTGCAGTGCGGTCTGGGAGAAGGGGACAGTTGCAGGCTGTGACATCTTTGGTCCTGAAAGTGGTTCCAAAGGGTTTTTGACGAGGAGATCTGTGCCGCAGTATATCATAACCCTTGATGTTTCCTTTCACTGGGATCCCAGATCTTCATCCTCCAGAAAGGGTTTGGCATCGCCTGAAGCATCGTCAGAGAACAAAGGCAAAGCTGTTAATTAAGACAGAGCTAATTCTGGCAGCCATCTCGATGCACTGCTGGCTACATGCTGCGGGAGCAGAGGGACTGGCCATGCACACCGGGCATGGGGCTGCTGAAAGCCTTCCTGGAGGCTGTTTGTGCTCTTTTGACCTGCAAAAGGTGCTGCACAGGTGCCTGGTGCGCAGAACTGGAGGTCACTTGTGGCCCGGAGGGGTAGTTTTGCCTTCTGCAGGGTGCTTTGCCGGGGCTGAAGGCAGCTCTGGGACACGGGGTCCTGGAGAGAAGCAAGCAAGATGGGACCTTGTTGGTGGCCTTCTGGTCCCAGAGTGGGCACTGTAGGAGAAGCCTCCTACCCATGGCTGGCTCAGAGCGGGAAATGGAGCAAAACATGCCAAAAAAACAGCTGGCTTTAATGTCCTTGGTGTGTCCTCCAAGGGGATGCTGGTGGGCATGGTCTCTGTGACTGCTCTGGGGCAGCTGGTGACCACAATCCCATCAGGTGGACAAGAAAGAGTGGCCCTGTGACACGTCGCTGCCGCTTTCCCATGCCCGCTCTCCAGACAGCAGCATGGCGAAGAGTTTTTTTCTAAGTCTTTTCCTTCAGGAGAAGCAAAGCATTGCTGTTCAGAGACTTGGAGCAAGGCTGACAGAATAGAAAGCTTTTTGAACAAACACAGCTGGCTTTTACCCAGCGCATCCAACTCTTTGGCCAGCTGAAAAGAAATCAGAAGAATATTGATGTATTATTTTTTTTTCCCCATACAAAAACGGCAGGCTTTTTTTGGTCAAACGTTAGTTTCTGAATGCAAGTTTTTTCAGTTGATAGCAATTATTTGGGGAAAAAAAGCCACCAAACAACTGAGGCAGTTCTCTGGATAACTCACAGTCTCAGCTCTTTGCCTCTTGTATTTTCAAACGATTAACATTTTTTTGCTTTGCACATCATGAATATTCTATACTTGAGCTGTTACTGAGTTGTGCTAGATCAGATAAATAACATGGTGTTGCTTTTGTGGCAGACTGGATAAAGATGCAAATAATACTGACATTTACTTCACAGTTTTCTTTCTGTGATCCTCTGAGTGAGTAAACTGGATTGCTGAGATATTCATGGGAAGGAAATGAAGAAGGGTTGTCAAGATGAAAGCAAATTTCCTTAAAACTTAGCCAGAAGGTTCTTGGCAATTTTTTCTGTTATTTGCTCAGCTGAATAGGAGCAGCTTGAAATATATTTTGCACAACCGCAAAAGAAAACTCTTGTTCCCGTGGCACCTCTGAACATTTTTTGCGCAGTCTTTCGCTGAACAGCTGATGGTTTTCCAGCCCTGGTATCTCTGCAGGGCTCCCGGCCCCGCCGCGGCCTGGCTGCAGGCGGGTAACCGTGACCCGGAGGAGCCCTTGCTGCCCCCCCTTGCCCTCGCTTTCCCCCCTCTCTTCCACGGGGATGCACGAACTGGGTGGGAGGGAGGGCTAGGGTCGGCCTCCAGCGGTGAGGTGGCTGGGGCGAGGGGGCTGCTGAGCCCTGCGCGGGCAAGCAGGGCTGGCTGGCCCGGCGGGGGCAGCGGGGACGGGGTGAGCCCCCTCCCGCAGGGCCTGGCTCGGGGCCGTGGGCGCACCTCGCCGCCGCCGCACGGGTGAGGCCCCACGGTGCTGGGCACTAGGCCAGGCCGGCGCCCCGGGTGGCCTCAGGGACAGGGGCTTCGGGCTGGCGGCGGTGGGGGTGCCGCGGGGGGGACGCGGCCGGTGTCCCCCAGGCCAGGGAGGGCAGCCAGCGGCTCTCGGCCCCGGCGCGGCGCCCAGCAGACGGTGCCGGCGGAGAGCAAGAGGCTGAGGGGGCCCCGCGTCGGTCGGTGGCCGCCGCCTCCCGAGCCAGAAGGGGGAGCGGCCATGTTGCGGGGGGCCGGGGGGCCCGCCTCTGCGTGCGGCCGCCCGCTGGCTCCGGCCGCCGTCAGGGGGCGCAGGCAGGGAGCGGGCCCGCGGCGGGCTGAGCCAGCCGGCCCCCGCCCGGGGTGGCGGCGCGGCGGGCCGAGGGGCCGCCCCGTCGGGGGGTCCCGCTGAGGGGAGCGGTGCGGGGGCCGGCGGCTGGCCGCCAGGGGGCGCCGTCCCCCTTCGGACGGCAGCGCGCGGCGGGCGGGGGCGGGGCGGGGGCGTGGCGCGCCGCGGGGATTGGCGGGGCGGCGGCGGGGGCGGGGCCGGGCGGCGGCGGGGGCCGGCGGCGGCGTGGCCGCACGCGCCACTCGCGGCGGCGATGTGACCCGGGCGGCGCGGGGAGGCGGCGCGGTCCCGTCCCGCGGCCCCGGCCCGGCCCGCCCTGCCCCGTCCCGGCCCGCGGACGTACCCCCATGCCCGCTCACGGCCGCCCGCCGGTAGCGGCTGACGCCTGCGGAGCAGCGACGCGCGGGGCCCGGGGAGGCGATGGCTGCGGATCTGGTGGTGCTGCTCTGCCTGGCCGCCGCCGCGGCCGCCGTGGAAGGTGAGGCGGGACGGGGGGGGTGTGTGCAGAGCGGCGAGTCCCCGCGTCCTCCGCGGCACGCGCGGTCTGCTAGTTCCTCCCGCCGCGACCGGCCCGGCGACACCGGCTCCCCCGCCGGGCAGCACCGCGGGGGCGGCTGCGCAGCGGCTCGGGGCTGGCTGCCGGCGCGGCGGGGGGCGCGGGGCTGCCCTCTGTACCGGCCGGCGGAGCCAGCCCCGCTCCCGCAGCGCGGGGAGCCGGCCCGCAGGCGGTGCTGGCAGCCCGGGGCTCGCTCCGGGCCGGGGGGGGGGGCTCGGGAGGGGCCGTGTGGTTCCAGCTCCCGGCGTCGGCTCTGGGAAACCCGCCGGGATCTGGGTGGGATGGACGGCTCCGGTGGGTCCCCTCCGCGGCAGAGCCCTGCCCGCGGTGGCGGCGGGGGACACCCCCAGGGTCTCCCTGGGTCCCCTCCCAGCAGAGCCCTGCCGGTGTGGCAGTGAGGGACACCCCCAGGGCCTGTTCTGGATCCCTTCCCCGTAGGGCTCCTTTCCGGGGTGGCGGCGGGGGACACCCCAGGGTCTCTTTGGGTCCCTTCCCCGGGGTGGCGGCGGGGGACACCCGCAGGGGCCGTGGCCGTGCGGAAGCTGCGTCTTGGCACCGTCCCGCTCCTGTGCCTCGCGACGGCGGTGGGGGCTGGGGAGAGCCTTGTGGAAGCGGACGGGCGCACTGGGAGGTGCGGGCTGAGGGTCCCCTTCCCTGGGACAGCCGGGTGCGGGGGCGCCTGGCCCGCTGGCGGAGCGGCGGGATGGACGCGTGGCCATCCATCCCCTCGGCCGGGTGCGTCCCGCTGGGCTCAAGGCTTTTCCCGTCACCCGACGGGTTGTGGGACTAGCTGTGCCCCGGGACGTGCCCGCAGGTACCAGCCAGCCTCGGGGCATCCTGCCTGGCAGGACCACCAGCTCATCCCACGCTCATGCTGGTGCATCGATGTGCTCCGGCCGGCACGGCTTGCAGAAGTATCGCTTGTATTATTTTTTTTTTCCCCTTTAATTTTGCCACTGCCTCTTCTTTTTCCCTGGTACAACACGGGCAAACGGGCTTGTGGCAGCGGTTGCCCGGTGCTTGAGCGGTGGCTGCGAGCAGGGGACGTGGTGCAGCCCCTCACTTGTTGGCAGAAGAAACGCGTGGGTGTGGGGAGATGATGCGTGGGGGCTCGTGGGCGAACCGAGCTGCCGTGGGGCTTGGCCCTTCCTTGGGGGAGGGGGGATTTAGCTGATGTGGGCATAGATGCGGCTGAACTGGAAGGTGCCAGAGCCCGGCAGCTCAGCTCCGGGCAGCACGGAGCTGGTTCTGGAGCCGGAGCGCTGCTGCGGTGGTATCCAGCGGGATGGGAGCGGTGCTGGCCGCAGTGCCCTCCGCTCGCGAGCATGCCGGCTGGATCGCGGCAGGCAGGCCCTCTTGCTGCGGCATCTGCTTTTGGCTGACCCAGGTGTTGGCTTTTCTTATTTCTCGCGTTTCCTACCTCATTGCATCTCCATAGAAATAACTCGGGGTGGAAATGCGAATGCCTTGCTAAGCGTGATGCAAGCAGGCGTGTGTTTGCTCGGTCACAAAGCCACACGTGAAAGCACCAGACCTGTTAGCAGCGTTTCGGGAGCCAGTGTTTGCAGCGTCAGCGGCTTGAGGCACTGCTGGAATGGGGGGTGGCTGGGAGACCTGGCTCGGTCCCTGTCTGAGAGCACTCCTGGGTCTTGTGTCCCTGTGTCACACGGGGTCTTCCCCAGCTTGTCCCGAGCTGCCCCAGGAGCTTGTGCAGGGCTGGCAGAGCCAGCATCCCTGCCCGGGACTCAACCTGTTGAAGAGCCATGTTATTTCTACTCTGCCGAGGAAATGACTTGGGTAGTAGAGTAGTATTCTGGGAGAGATCTTGGATTTAAGGGAAAATCTTGGACGGGGAATTTCTGAGGCAGAGCAATTGAATCTGATTTGGAGTTAAGGCGACAGTTTCCTGGTGTGGTTGTGTAAAGAAAACACCTTTTTATGGAGCTTATTTGAATGTTACAGATCCTGTCTGTGCGGAGGCTGAAATTGCTAGATTGAAACGTGGGTTTGGCTAACTGGGCCGAAGCGTCTCCCAGAGCCTGACCTGCACTGGGGTCTGGCTTCCCCTGGGCGGCCGCAGATGGGTTTTGCCAGCCGCCCTCTCTGGCAACCAGGCAAAGCCACAGCTGAGCACGGCCGGCTGCGGCTGGGAGGGGAAGGCTCCCTGCATCCCGAAGAAGCCTTTGAGACAAAAAGTCTTTTTTCCGGGATGGCAGGGGGGAGATGTCTGGGGGTCTGGATCTGGCTGGAAGGGGAGGAGGATACAGCTGGGGTCAGGGCAGGGGCTGCCTGCAAGCATATCTCTCTTCCCCTCTGTAAAACCCTGCTATTTTTTATAAAATAAAAAATATTTTATAATGCAGGTTATAAAACCCCGTGTACCATTGCCTGTGGTACGTGAACCTGGAGATAGTCGCTTACCTGAGTTTCCTTATGGTTACTTGATTTTTACCAAATCCCGTGGCTTAGCTGACCATTTTCTGCTGGATACCTGGAAGCTTATGCTTTTTTTTTTTCCTGCTTTTTTTTTTCTGCCTTTTTTTTTTCCTGCTTTTTTTTTTCTGCCCTTTTTTTTTCTGCTTTTTTTTTTTTTTGTGTGTGTGTGGCTTGTGAAGAGGAAGAGAGACATGAGAAGATGACAGGAACAAATACTGTCTCTCCCACACCCTGCAATCACTCAGGAGCCGCTCGCGTGCTCTTTCTTGTGTTAGCTGAACCAAATATAATCACGTTTAGCATACAGAGAGGGTGGTACTGAGCCGATGTTACATGTTTTAACTGGGGAGCTGTCAGGGTTTGAGGTGTCGGTGGGTCAGATGGGGCTGTTGTCCGTTGTGGTGCAGCCTCTCCACGTACGCTGTTTAATCTGCCTACCTGCTTACCTATCTGTCATCTCCCTTCCTTGCGCCTGCTCTTTTAAAAAGCAGGTTTTTCTCTGTCTCCTGTATTGCTGCTTGCAGCATCACAACAAGCAAAGTGTGAGGAGGGAGGTGGAAAGCCCTGCTCAGGGCTGGCGGATCCAGCTTAGTTTTGCTTCCCGTGCTTATCTGCTCTCCTGCCTGCGTGGCTTTTGGAACCGCAGCCTGGGAGAGGACCAGGGAAAGGGGTTTGGTTCGAGAGCGATGTCCCTGGCTCCTGCTCCGTGTGTGCCACCCACCTCGGGTGCCCTGTCTCCTCCCGTTTTGGCTCGGGATGCACACATCTGTTGCAGTCATCCTTTGGGCTTCCTCCGCTTCCGCCAGGCGCCGGAGCGGTGCCGGCACCGAGCAGGCTGAGAGCCGGCGGACGCCGCACCGCCCTTCCCATCGCTGCCACTGCCATCACCACGCGGGCTTCCACCTTTGGCCCAGCTGCTTCACCCGCAGCAGAGCAGTTTTCAAGGAGAAGCTAGAAATAAGCCTTCAAGAGAGAATTTACAAGTGCTAGTAACTAGCTGTCCCTTAGTTTGTGCAAAAAAAAAAAGCACAAGTAATCTGGGGATAAAACCCCAAACCCTAAGGGAAGAAACCTTATTCTCGGCTTGATGAGCGAGCCCAGATCTTGTCGGCCTGAAGGCAAAGCATTTTGTCAAGTCATGGAAAAGGGGCCTGAGACCCCAGATGCCTGTGTTGCCTCTTTGTGACTAACGGCTGGTATTTCCACTCATGAGGAAGGTGGGGTCTGTGATAAATGCGTTTCTTTTTCTGTTCTTTCTGCTCACCACCTCTGTATGGAAATGGGGTTACCGCCCTGTGCTCCCCGGGGGTTTAGTGGCCCTGTCTGCTGTGGCGAGAGCTGCCAGGGCGATTTGCAAGGTGGCCTCTCACCCATCCTGGGTGCAGCTCCTGACACAGCGGGACAGAGTAAAAACCTTCCGCTGGCCTTAAAAGTAAGAAGAAAATATTTATATTGCATAATGGAGTAGCCTGAATGCATTTGTCTGGCTCTCGATCCAGGCCGTGGGGGTGAGAAATAGATGTTTCTAGCAGAGATGGGTTCTGTAATCTGAAGAAATACTCAGGTTTGGTGAAAAGGGGGAAAACGGTGCCTTGGGCAATGGGTCAGCAAAGTCTTGGAGACACTGGTCCCCAGTGCAGCAGGAATGCTGTGGGGTGAGGCTGATGGAAGAGATGCTCGGAGCAAGGCTGAGGCTCGTGGAGCGCTGCTGCTTAACGCCTGTGGTGTGTGCTGTGCTGCTCTCGCTGAGGTCCAGCCAGCTTGAGGAGGCTTTTTTTTACCTCTCCCAGCTGTAGGTACGAGCTCATCATACCCTGGCATGGAAGTGGCTTCATGCAGGAGCCCCAAACTTGATGACACTGCCTGAAGGGTGCTGCAGCACTCTGTTCACAGGGTCGGTATAAGCAGTCATTTAACAGCATTGTGAGGCTGGGTAAATAGTTGGGGTTGGGGAAGGGAATGTTTTCTCCAAATATTCATTAGTATTTGAAAGTGCATTTCAATTTGACCTTGTTCTCTTTCTGCAAGCATTTGAGCTATCAAGTGTTGCACGCATGAATACTTGCACAAGGCAAATGTTAAGCTTGGGTATTTGCTGGGTAGCAATTTGGAAAGGCATAGCCTGGGTTGTATGTTGGGAAGCAGGAGTGTGTGTCGCTTACGGAGGGCGCTGGAGCCGGTGTGATGGAAGTGGTGCAGATACCCCACGTGGTAGGAGTTTGAGTCCACTGGTGACTGAGGGCACCTTGTGAAGTGGTGCGGCGTGGTAGGGATGGCAAACAGACGTGACTCCAGAAGGCATTCAGATGATTGTGGGCCACCTGGGAACGCAGGGTGCTTCTGCTGGCTGAGCCCCTGGCATCCCTCCCTGCTTCTCCTCTCGGCGGAGGTTGGTATGGGAGCAGAAGTGTGCAGAAAAGGATGGAGTGATTTCACAGCGGGATCAGGAGAGAGCTGGAACAGCTGGAACCGTGGGTGGCCGTGAGGCACTGAGCTGGTAATTTCACAGTCCAGCTTTTAGGGGCTGCAAATACACTGTTTCCAAAAGGGAGCAGCTTGGGAGGCTGCTTGGGAGTGTGCAGGGGAGGGGGCAGGTGCCAGGCTGCTGTAGACTGTGCACTAGCAGGTAGACGCAACACAGCCCTTTCCTTGGGGACAACAAGAGCAAACTCTTGCCCAGATCAGCTCTGTGGCTTTCCAGATAAGTGGCAGACATGGGAGATACAAGGCTCCCTCCTGCCCTGTAAATGTGGTCATTCCCAGCCACAGCTGATTTTGGGGGAATTTTCTGGTTTTGGTCACCATCGGTTTTCCAGAAGTCACATTATGAGAAATGGTGAGAAAAGTGGGATGTCTGTTTGCAGGAGCTAAAGGTTCTGTGCTTTATTTATTTATTTCTCATAACTTTTGAATTATTAAAGCGCGTTCGGCAGAGATTAACTTTCCCTGCTCAATATTTATTATTGTTTCATTTCCCTGGAAGTTGGAGCTATGAGAGCTTTGATAAATGGACTGAAAGGTTCTGTAGTTTCTCTATAGCTAATCTAGACATCCCCCTATCCTTTGCTGAAAAGCTAATTTGTAATTTCCTATGGTAATGCCGCTTAGTGAATTATAATGATACACTGGGGTCTGTTTTTCCTCCTGGTTCTCTGTTGGGGGAGTAACGCTACTATCAGAAAATGGTGTGAAACCTGGAAACTGGCCATTAGTCCCCTAATTTTTGGTCAGATAACAAGAATCCAGAAATCATGTGGACCATATGGTCCGTTTTATCAAGTCTGGGCTGGGAAACGTACGTCTCCCCTGAGTTTGGTTTCTGCAGGAGGGATGGGAGCGGTGGTTGGAGCTGTGCCGGAGGTGGCACCGCGTACTGATGCCACAACCTGTCTGGCTGCGTGGGTTTGCATCTGTGACCGGAGCCTGGTGATGTGCAAAATCCCTGCTTCTGGAAGCCTCTCCCACCACCCCAATTATAAACAAGTGTTATCAGTCTTTTGAATAATTGAAGAGGCTTTCTGTTGAATATTTAATTACAATAATATTTGGTTAGCGGGGGTTGTTGGTCTCCTTTTGTGCAATTGAGAATTGCTGCAAGAAAACAACCTGTTAAAAGAAAATGTTGTTGTCTATGATCATTGATTTTTCTTTTTTTTTTTTTAAGCTAATCAGTTACTCCGTTGAAATTGGTTAATTAGCTCAGCTCCATTAAGACACTTTGGCATTTAAACTTGATGTTTCTAAATAATTATAGTTTTGCCTGCTAAGCCCACAACCCAGGGTGACCTAATTACTATTAAAGCATACATGCTTTAGTCTGGCATTAATAAGTTCCTGCTGGGAGCCCTGCGGTGAAAAATCACAGAGGCAACAGTTCAAAAGGGAAGGGGCTCTGTGCCGAGCCCGGCCGAGGAAGATGACTTTCCTTTGGCCTTGCTTCTTCCAACCTAAACCTGGCGGGTGGGATGCTCCCATGGGAAGGAGAAGAGCCCAAGAGCAGTCGGTCCCTGCAGCCCCCAGAGCATCCCCCAGAGCATCCCCACGGCTGGTCCCTCTGTGCCATCTGCTTTTGGGTGATGGCATCTTGGTGATGGCAAGAGGTCACCTGGCAGAGGAGAGGGTTAGGAGTGGTTTTAGTTAATGAGTGTTAATTTGCTTGCTTTCTCTTCTAAGTCATTCCCTTTAATAAGCATGTGGAGTCCTTTCGATGTCTTTGCAGATGGTGGAGAATGTACAGTATTAAGTTTATCTTGGTATGTGTGTTTTTTGGTTTTTTTTTTGCCTTTGGAAATAGCCATGCCAACTAGTTAGGGATTAGTAAAGCCTCAAGTATGTGCTTGTTAGTGTAGTAAGAAAAATGTTTGATATCTGGGGAAGCATCCAGTCAGTGTTACTGGTGTTCGAAGCTTATTAAGCTTTAATTTGTTATGCAGCAAGTAAAAGTGATGGCTGGGAATAGGTAAGAAGCTGTGGAATTCTTGCTTTTCAGCTGTTTCCTCCCATCCCAGGTCAGGGCTTCGTCATGACTTTAAAGGATTGTTTCATGATATTTTCTCCCAAAAAGTCCTCCTGGCATTATGCGCCGGTACCCTGTGCGCCACATCCCAGCAGCAACAGGCAGTTTGGTTTATGCAGACCCAACCAGCATCTTCCTTGGACTGCTTTCGGCATGGCTGCTTTTTGGTGTCTTTGCCTGGCTACGTATTTTATTTTTTTGAGGGGTAGGGCAGCTGGTGTTTGGCAGCGCTGGATGCTCTCTGCTCCTGGCTCTGCCATCTCCTGGGAAGCCTCTCCGCTCCTGCAAAGCCCAAGACCTGTTGCACACCCATGTTTTTGCCTCCCTTTTCCTATTTTCTTTCCATTTGCAGGGCAGAGCATGGGGATGCTTCCCCCCCCCCCCCCCCGTGCCCAGCCTTGCATGCCAATCCCCCAGGGTAGAGCAGGTCACCTTCTGGCTTCGACTCCGGATGGAGGTTGTGCTTCTCCTTGAGCCCAAAACCTGGGAAAATGGGACTGTGGTGTCTGCTTTTAAGCCCAGATCGATCCCCCCGTGCCCGCTCCCTGCTGCGGATGAGGCAGCAAGCAACACCTGAAATACATCCAGGTGGTAAAGGGAGGTGACCAGGGGCTGGTGTTGGTCCCGTTTCTCCTGGTGTTAAAACCTGCGCCGTGGGTGGAGGGGTGAAGCAAGGAACAGCAACGATTGAAGTTTTATGGAAGATTTTTTTTTTTTTTTTCAATCAGAGTCCAGGGATGGGCCTTTGATTACTAGAGGCCTCCGCTCGCTTCAGTCACTTCCTTAGCCGCGGGGTCGGAGCTGACTCATTATCATCCTCACTAGGGTCCTGTTGATATGAGGATAATTGCTTTTTGCTCAAAAGACATTAAATCACCGCAGAAGAGGCGAAGGGGTGTGAATTACATCTTCCCGGGAAAACCAGGAACCCAGCAGAAGAGCTGGAAAGGAAATACTGTCCCTGGGGGGCAGGAGGAGAAGAGGCTGGTGATGGGGCTGTGCTCCACTCCTGCTGGGCAGCCCCCTGCCCTCCGGCTGGCAGAGGACAGCCTGGGGTGGCCTGAAGAAATAACTGTGGGCTGGCCTTAGCTGGACGCTTTATTTTTTTCTTTTTTTTTTTCACCCAACACCTGTCGCTTCATCTTTCCAAATGGCCAAGAAATGGGATGGGCACTAGGGACAGAGCAGGAGCGGGATGCTCTGATTGCTCTGGGAGGCATCAGCTCTGCTTTTATTTTGAAACCAATGTGTTGGTAAGGAGCAAAATTTGGCTTTTCAAGATCACCGGTGTCTTGCCAGCAGTACTTCTTACAATGTTTTTGACTAGTTCAGGACCTTCACCTGGCGTGGCGCCCCTGCGATGTCGCCCCATCGGTGGGCTTTGCCCGCAGTACACAGCAGCGCAGAGGTGCCCTCGCCGTGTGGCCGTTCCATCCCTGCGCTTCTGCTGTGGTTCTTTTTAAAGCAGTCACGTTGGGTCCCTGTGTCCTTTAGCGAGTGCTGGAAATGATGGGCATGACCTGGCTGCAAGTGAGCCTGAGGTGCACAGCGCTGCTGCCCAGCCCCTGGGGCTTGGCTGAAGCTGTCCAGAAGCTTTCATGCAAGTGGATGAACCACCTGGAGATGCGTGGCATTTGCTGTCTGTGCTTTGCCCCTTGAAATGAAATTGCTGGTGGGGGTCTAGGTCCTTTGAGCCCATCAGGCTCTTGATAGAGGCACTGTGGGGTCAGATATAATGATATTATTTGGACCAGATATGAAGCTGTAAAGCGGTAATTTATGGTTTAATAAAATAAAGGAGGATCAGCTCTATGCTATGATTCCTGGGGAGGGGCATGCGCCTCCTTGAGCCACATGCATCACACCAGGTAACCTTACTCTTGCTCAGTGAAATGGAGAAAAGCATCAGCTGTGCAGGATTTAAAGGTGCCAATGCTTGGACCCAGCCTGGATAGGGCCCTCCCGAGCTCTGGCCATCAGCTGGTGATGCCCCCCACGACCCACAGATGCTGAAACCAACCTTGCAGAGGAGGGGAGGTGGATGCGGGCTGGTGGGAACTTGTAAGGTCAGTAGCTAACTGTGTTCGGTGTCTTTCTAAAAATCATCTTTTATTATCCCTCCTTGTGCCATGCGTAGGTTATTACTGAAATGGCTGGCACCACTGCGCACACGCGGGAGTCTGCTGCGCTGAAAGGCTTGCTTGAAAGCCTGCCGAAAGCTATAAAAAGACGCTCATTAACTTCAATGGGCTTTGGCCGAGGCTGGAGAAAATGGGCTGCTTTGAGAAGGATGCCGCTTAGAGCACCCTCTGGCTCTGCCTTTGTGTGCCAGTGCTGGGCTTTGCTCGCCAGGGCTGACCAGGGATGGGGAAACCCCTACTTTTGCACATTCTGGTCCTTAATAACATGTGACAAGATGGTCCAGCTGCCTCCAGCCAGTGGGACCCACTCACAGCATCCCCACGGCTCGCTGCCGAGGGGGCGTGGGGGGCGATGGATGGGCGCCTGCCTTACCCTGTGCCCTGATAACCCCTGTGTTTTCCCACCCCGTGCCAGACACGGACCCTGCCGGGCTGGCATGCAACTTGGTCGCTCCCAAATGTGATCTCTTGAGCATCAGCCCAGCAGATTTTTGGAGGTGGTTTGCAGCAAGGCACTTCTTTATTTCTTTAAAGCTTTGCGACATTCAGGGGAAACTGGGATGTCTTTGAAACATTTAAAGTATTCCTAATAGGTTACCTTGAAAGCTTTCTTCAGTCTTGAATGAATCAAAGTGCAAATGTTTATAATGCAACACCCACACAGGCTAGGAGAGGAATTTTATTAAGGCAGGAGAGTCAGAAAACAATAATAATAAAACATGTTTTATGAAGTTGGCAAGAAACTTATAAACTAGGTGAAGTTTTACAGCATATGAATTTGATACAAGTAGTAAATTTGAATTCCCAGGCTAGTCCTCAGGTCTTGCTCTTTATTACCTGAAATAACATTCTCCACTTTTAATAGCTGGCTGCGGCAGAGTGAACGTGGTTTTATCTTTCTAAATGATCTGCCATGCGTGTCTTATAATCAAACTTTCACCTATCCGGAAGACTTCAGCCCTTTCCTTGAGCAATACAACGGCTGTTGCTAATTAGCAAATTACTGCCTTTGGCTTTGCTGTGGCAGGGGGGACCTTGGAAATCCTTCCACACATCCCCTCATCTGGATTATTTAGATTTTTTCCCAGCAGAAACCACCTTACTATCTGATAAAAGAGTACATTTTGTCAATACATCAGCAGAAAGGGACTGAAAGATGCTCCCAATAAATCGGGGTGTTGCAGTAATAAGCCGCTGTGCTTCCCCACTCGTGGTGCTGCTGGGAGGGATGTGGGTGCTTGCTGGGGCGTTGTTGCGAGGTGACCGATGGCCTTTCGAGGTGTCTGGGGCTCTCTTGCCACTTTCCCAGCAAGGAGGTTTCCTTGCGGTGCAGTCCAGGGGCTGGTGAGATTCCGCTGCCTGAGCTGGCTTTGTCCCCATGCCGGGGTGGCTTCCCAAGGGTGGCTTCTAATGACCTCCTGGCCATGCCTCCGGCTCCTGCGTGCCACTCGGCTGCCAGCAGCTGTACATGAGGGAGGCGTATAAAAACGGTTTGTCAGACCCCTGTCCTGTCTGTGCACACTCCAGCAGATTATTCCTCTTCAAAAAATATGTGATTACTTAAGTAAAGCATTCTAACTAATTGCCAAATTATTCCCTTTAAAATGGGAAAGTAATTAGGGATGTTTTTTTTAAATAGGCTTCCCACCCTTGGATCTGCTGGGATTAGCGTATGTGGGTGTATAAATATTTAGTTTCCAAGGACTTTTTTTTTTTTCCCCTTCCTTGAAGAAACAGCAGGCAGCAGCTATGCTTGGACACTTTCCCCAGCATCCAAAATATAATTGAAATTAAAGATGACCCACAAAGGAAAATGAAATTCAAGTTTTTCTGGCGCGATGCACCAAGCTGGCTTTCAAAATCAGGGTTCCCTCTGGTTATGTTTGAAGTTGAAGAGAAGGAGTTTTGCCATGGGGTGCTGGGGGATGCTCGGGGTGATGGAGAACAAGTACAGCCCTGCATCGGTAAGAGCTATGGTTGAGCGTGGTGGGCTTGGTTGAATCTTCTGCCTCCAGCTGCCCACTAGCTTGGAAGGAATTTTTGAGCTTGTTTCCGTTCATGGAGGTCTCTCTAACATCCAAACAATTTAGACTTTTTGGACTGAGGGGCTTTGATGTTTGGATTCAAAACCGTGTCTTGTTTTGAAACTCGTTGCAGCATTTGCTATGTGTTTGTAAAGCTGGGAAGGCTAGCAAAAAGGACCTGAAATCAGAAACAAAATATGTAGCTAGATTAAAAAATGGTTTTAAGAGAGTGATCTGGTGGAGTTGCAGATTAAAGGGACAGTTGAAACCAGTAATTTGTGCAGCTCTCCTAGAGGTCAGCATCCCTCAAGACTCCCAGAGCCGTTCCTACAGCCAACAGATAGCCTCGCTGAGCCAGGGGAGGCCAGAACTTTCATTCCCCATTCATCTAATGAATAAATCCCAAACCCTAGTGAGGCACTGGAAAGCCGCCAGAAGAAAACCTGGCTCATAAGACCACCTGCAGAGCCCCAAGGTTTGGAGATCAGAAGCTGTCATTGGTGTGCCACGTGGCTTAGGTCCCCACCCTGCTGCTGGGGGATATTTATAAGGTACTTTTGGGCTGTCTGTGCTTAAAATGCTCATGCACCCATCGTTTCTCTGTCTGGCAGGGGTTACTTACTGCGGGTGTTAACCCAAGGCTGCCTTTTGGGTGCCTCAGTCTTTCTTTCAAGGATTTCATTTGTGCTGTTCAGCTGTAATTGGCAACTTTGAGACTTTTTGTTTGCCTGCCTGCATGCTGGAGAGCCTTCAGAGGTTGTTTAGGAGGCAAGGGGAGCCTGCAGAGTTAGATATTTTTTTTGTTATTATTATTATATATTATTATAATTAAAACATATTTTTAGCAGCTGAAATTCGAGCCCGTCTGGGTATTTATACAGCAAGTTGTTTTGGATGAGGAATAGGCCAAGATAGTCACGTGGTTGGGGCCAACGTGAAACAAAAGAATCCATTTATTATCCAGGCAGGAAATTTGTTCTTCGGGATGTTGTAGCTGCAGACATAATGATTTCATTTCCTCCGGTTCACCCAGATTAATGGCTTGTGCTCTTTTGTTTGTGTGCCTGTGTTATTTCTGCACTGTGGCTTTGCCTCCTGCTCTGTGCCGGTGTGTGCGAACATGTGTGCAAGTGCCCTGGGCAATGGGGGGGCGTGGGGGCGGCAGCAACCTGCTTGGGCCTTTGGAGTGGGGTGGGATACTGGGAGAGCCAAGCGAAGCCTCTGGGACCACTCTGGGGTGCCCTTCCTGGCAGCAACTGATGTCCTGGTGCACCTGCATCTCTGAGGGTCTTCTCCTCCTGCATCTCCAGGAGTCTCCCCGCCCTGCCACGCTCACTGGGACAGCGAGGGGGGGTGTGGGGGGTTCCTATGAAGCTGTGATGGGATGGGGGAGATGGAGAGAGACAAGTGTGAGTGTTGACCTTAGAGAAGGCATGAGACCGGCGTGTCTTCTCCATGGTCATGCTCAAGGGTGTATGTAGGTAGGAAACCTGAACCTTTGCACCCTCCCAAGCATCATGTCAGCAAACAGCTCCTTTTCCGGGGGAGCCGTGCCGACGGGCAGGGATGCAGGCGTCAGCTTGTGGCAGTGGGTGAGCAGCTCCTTCCTTGCTGGCGGGGTTGGCCTTTCATACCAGGCAGGTCCCAGCCCCTGGCAGGGCTGCTTGGCCATCTGGAAGCTGGTGGTGCTTACACTCCCTCCTCGATAAAAAAACAATAGACCCATCTTTGTGGACACTACAAGATTAGCGGCAGCCTTAATTGCTCCCTTTCTCGCTCTCTTGAGTGTTTGGCTTTCAAAAGTGATGTGACAGGGAAACGATGCCTTTGCATTGCTGTCGCCTGATTGGTCCTTGCAGGGTTTTGGCACGGAGCTATTAATTTACTGTGTGCAGCATGACCATGACCTTCTGTTCTGGATTAATCTGGAGTAACCTGGTGGAGTTGGAAGCACCCTTCTGTGATGAGGAGTTGAACTGCCTGGGATCCATGCTGCAGAAGGCTTGGTGAGCATCTTACAGCCCCTGTGGCTAGCTCTTCCTCCTTCCCTCCTTTAGGTGTTTCTGCTTTAAATTTGGGGAGGGGAGGGAGTTTCTGCCACCTCTTCTGGGGGAGGTTTCCCTGCAGGGACATACCCTGCTGAAGAAGGACCGTCATGGCCATCAAGGTACATCTGCCATCACTCCTGCCATCCTTCCATCTTCTGGGTCCTTGTGTGCAATGATCCTGCCTTGCACATGTGTTGCTCCTTCTTGCTCTTGTTCTGAGCTTTTGTGCCATAAGGGGTGTGTGGGGCTATAGGTGTGAGCCCACCATCTGAAAGCTGAGGAGAAGAGGGGTGGGGACCTCCTGGTGCCCCGTCAAGCTGCAGGCACTTTCTCCCCACTTGCCTGCCCTCCCAAGTCACTCCCGTGTCACCCAGGTGACAGAATTTGTGACGATGTGACAGCTCCGTTGCACAGAAGATGATGAACAGTAATGAGACGCAGAGCACAACGTGCACTTAAAGTGATTTATTTCAGTACGGAAACCACAATCAGGGAGGATGGGTCAGTGTCATCAGGAGAAGAGGTGGGTATGGAGATGAGCTTAGGGGAAACTTTATCATCAGCTGGCACTGCTTTAAAAATGAGCAGAGCTGGCACTGCGTGAAATGGAGCTGTGCTGGTCACACCGGGACCATCCCTTGCCCATGGAGGATCACAGGCACCTCCTCGGGGTCTGGCTGGTGACCGGGCTTACAGGCTGCCGGGGTGGCTCTGGTGGATTTCTCTTGCTTGCCTGCCTACAACCCCATGTTGAAAGTTTTTGACGAGGTGTCACCCATGTGTTAAATCAGCTCTACCCATGCATTCGGGAAGGAGACTGTCCTGGTGAACAAGGGGGAGAAAAATAATCCCCCGAACCTTGCCTTGGCGCGGCTCCCAGCATGCAGATGGCTGTCCTCGTACTAGAGCCTTTTCCCAGCTTGCACCCGTGCAGGTGCCGGGGCTGGAGGCAGGGGTGTGCTGGGCGGGCCAGCTGCCAAGCAGCACCTCCTGCCAGCATCCTCCTCTTCCTCCCCTTCCTCGCCTCCCAGGGCTGGTGGGAGCAGTGGCCGCTCCGCAGCTCAGCTGGCCGCCGCAGCCTGCGGGAAAAGCTTGGCATAAGCTGGGTCCCAAGCAAAGTCTTGAGATTTAAGGTTGATCTAGAGGAGTGCTTGTTTTTCCTCTCTTCTTACAGGATCCAGGGGTCCTGGCTTGGAGGGATGTGTGTGTGTGTGTGGGGAGTGTAGGACCGGGTGCTGCCTCCGCGCAGGCAGGAGCTGGGGGAGGCAGGCAGCAGTTTGCCCGCTGCTTCTGGCACAGCTTAGGTGATGCACCAAGAGCTCATGAAGAGGGGTCCTGAAGTCCCTGCTGTGCACCTTCTTGATGAAGAGCATCTTCCAAAGGGGCGATTGCAGTCGCTGATAGCTATCAGCGTATTCGAGCGAGGGTTTAACAGAGCCCCGCTGGCCCGTCTGAGCTGGTACGGCACCTTGTGTGAATGGGCGCTTAGAAATCTTGGCAAACACATTTTGTTATTTACTCAACGGACCAGCTGTCATCTGTGTGTGTAGCTAAAGATGGCTCAGATTGATAGTAATGTTTTCAGGAGGGGGTGCAGGATAGTTACAGATCCTGGCCATTGGGTGTTTTGATCAAATCTGGAATTGGAGAAGAAAAAAAATTAAAAAATTAGGTAAGTCCCAGGCAAAGCTGGGAGTCCCAAGGGCTGGGTTTGCAGGGTGTTTTGGGAAGCAGTGTTTGGATGTGAAGCCAGAGCAAAAAACCCAGTGGGGTCTGCTCAAGGGCTTCTCTGCCCTTTGTGATGGACCTGTCCCCCCCTTTGCCCTGTTGCCTGTCCCCCCCCGACAGGGCGCTCTGTCAAGGCGTCCCCAGGGGATGGAGGCAGAGCCTTCCCCCGTCCTGTCTGCGTCCTGACAGAGGCTTCCCCATGCTGCCGGCAGCCCTGTGCGCTCCTGTGTCAGCACAGATTTATTTCCCTTTGCCTCTCACGCTCTTTGCCTCATTTGCACTCGCGAGCTGACTCCATATGGTGCAAAAACTGGAGAGACGATGCTCGGCGCGGCGGCCGGCACTGGGAGGGGAGGTGGCGCAGGGAGGTGCTTGCCGACAAGCTTCTGCAGTTTCTTCCGTTTGAGGTTCAATATTTCCACCTCCTCCCCTCGATGGCTGTGCTTCTGTGGCCAGGGCTGAGCTCGTCACCTCCGGTGGCAGCCAGAGCATCCCTGTGCATTCCTACTCTCACTCCCCTGCTTTCCCTCCACTCCCTGCCAAGACCCCCAGCGTGTGAGCGGGGGATCTTCGGGATGTGTCCTTGGACCAGCAATGTTGTTGCTTTTGTTTGTTTCTTATTTAAACTGGAAAATTACTGGCTGGCCTCCCTGAAATCTTTACTACATGTCAGATGCTGCATTAAAAAATACAGGATCAGTCTGGCTGTCGTTGTTCTGTGCTGGGGCCATGCTGGCAGGCTCATCCCACAACTCCACACTCGCTTGTCCAGAGCGGGATTTTTCTTTGCAAACCTCTAATTTTGGTGGGGCGATTTGGTTTCTGCCTCGACTGAACAGTCTGGCTTTGACTCTTGGCATCCAGGGGTTTTGCTGGGGTGAAAAGGGAGGCTTTTCTCACAAATTTTGGTGTTTGGGGGAAATTCCGAGCACTTGGCTGCATTGCGAGGAGGTGCGCATGGGTGAAGGGATGCCGCTCGCTAAGCTTGAGTCCCCTGACGGTGCTTCCTCACCATCTGAGCAGTCTGTCATGTTCGTAGCTCATGCAGAATCCCTTTGACATTTTAAAATAAGATCTAGTAAACAGGAGCTGGACGATGCCAGGTGCATCTCTCGTTGTGAGGGCTCTTTGACAGCACGGCTGGCATTTTAGATTTAGGGCTCTATGAGATGCATGTTTTTGTAGCGAGCACGAAGCTTTTCTGGAGAATGTGGTCCAAGACAATGACTCATCCTGAATCTCTAAAGAAGTGATGGCGTGTAGGGAAATGCAGGATAAATGTTTTGATTTTTAGAGCTTTCCTCACAGGCGGTGTTATCCCGGAGCAAGGCAAAATAAATCCAGCGGGGAAGGAGAGCATCAGGGAAAGGGGGGACGGGTCTGGTGCATTAGTTCAGCCAAACCTAATGTACTTATTCCAGCGTTGCCTCTGTGCCGGTGGCCTTGAAAGTCGGCTTTGCAGCCAAGCACGGTGCAGCCCTTAGACCCATATGAGCACTCTGCTGGGGAGAACCCCCCGCGGTCCCACAGGTGAGCGTCTTGTGTATCCAGGCATGAAGGCTACGTGTCCTTTTAATTGATCCTAGCACGTGCAATTGCAGATGCTGTTGATGTTTATGGCTGCTTTGTCTTCTCAGTCAACTAATTTTGTATTTAAAGGCTATCATTTCCAAGGGAGTCTCGGTCGATAAGGAGCCTGGTTCCACTGAACTCGTTAGGCTTCAGTGGCCCATGGGTGTGAAATCTCAGAACACTGCTCTTTCTTACTCCCACCCGCACCCCCCACCCCCACCCCCCCTCTTCTTTTTGGGGTTCCTTACTTTCTCGTAGCGTGATAAAGATCAAGCTCCCTCTTCCCAAGAGGAGACCTGCTGGCAGAATGCCCTTCCCTTGGAGAGCTCACTTGCTTCCATTCAGCCTTGCTGGAGCACACCATGCGCAGCTGATGCTGGTACACGGCTGTTGAACGCAAAGTGAGCTACAGAAAAGCAGCAGAAAATATGAAGCTGTTGACATCGCTACCTGATGTTTGCTTTATCCTTGCCATCACTGAAGGCGCTGTGCTCCCCCTGGGATGTATGATGGGTTGGGGTACTGGATCTCCCTTGGCTGGTGAGATGGTTGTCCGAGCCAGCTGGTCTCCACCCAAGAAGTCCAGTGATGTGCGGCTGCTGTGCCCAGCTCGTGCTGAAGCCACCTGACTGTGTGGCAAGGGATAGAGTGTCCTCTGGCACCTGACCTTCAGTCTTCACCTGCTTTGGTGTGTGCTCCTGGGTGGTGGCAGCGTGGATGGTGAAGAGTGGGTGATTGCCCTTCCCCAACCTAAGCAATCCTTCATGCAAGCCAGACCTCACACTGCATAGCTGGACCTCAAGCTGGAGGGTGCTACCGCTCCTGGGCAGCCTCACAAGAATTTCAGAGGTCAGGGTTTCTGGGAAAGCTTCTGCCTATCCCAGGGCAGCTGAGTTCCTCTTCCACATCTTCTGGAGGATGAAATGAGTAACTTCCAGTCTTGACCTATGGTGATTTTTGGGGCAGGCTGCAGCGTTCAGAGATGTTGGCTGGCAACCCAGCCTCGCGAAAGCAAAGATGAGGATTTAAATGCACAGTGACATTGTTGTGGAAAACGTTGTCCTGAAAGATAGCCTTGTCATCTTACAGCCCTGGATCACGCCTTGGGTGGTGGTGTGGTGGAGGAGCTGGGCTCTTGGGGTGGCTGGGTCTGTCTTGGTGGGCCAGAGCATTCACAAAAGTGCTTTTGCAGCCCTTGGTGCTGCTTGACTTGGAGTTGCCAAATGCACCTACGCCCATCAGTAAATACTTAAATAGGGACTGTGATCTATGTCTATAGCGTATGTGATCAATGTGTGTAGACTGTGTGGATTTGGTTTATCTTTGGCCTGTGTGCAATTTCAAAAAAGTATGTTATCAGCAACTGGCTTTGTCGCTATGGGAGCAAATGAGCTCCTTAAATGTGCAAAATATAGGGTGACCTGTAATGTGGCATCCTGAGATTTTCCCATTGTCTCTGATGTCTGGTTTGAGCTCCGTGGATTAAAACTTGTTCGCGAATTTTCTAAAATAGGTTTACAGTTTGGAAAACAATAGGTATTGAAAGCCATATCGTCTCTCTTTTATCTTTATATTTGATTTGGTCCCCTTTGTTGTTTTTTTCCCTGTGATGCAAGCTTTTTTTGGTAATTCTCTGTCATTTCCTTCCCTCTCTTATCTCTCCCACTGCAGTTCTCTCTCTTTTCCTCTCTATTCCTCTCCCCTTCTCCCTTCCCCTGTAATTTATTTGCAGGAAGGTTGTCTCTTTGATTTACTGTATCTCTCTTTGGTAGGATTATGATAAATGAATTGTATGACTCTGGCTGAGCTCATCCAACACCACGTACCGTGCTGGGTCAAGATCCCTCTGAGCATGAAAACCAAGGGGAGATGCTGGGGCTGGGTCTCTTCCGCAGGGAGGAGTGAGTGTTGGTAAATGGGACTTTACAAACTTGACATCACCTTCTGAACTTTTTTAACCTGTCTTTAGGTGTGAGGCTTACAATTTTTGGCTGTGCTTTTCTTTTGCCTCATATGCAGGGTTTGCAGCGCACGTGTCTGTATGCACATACACTTGCAAAAATTTAAGCAGGTATTTTATTGGGCGCTTTCAGGCACATCAACCAGCATATTTCAGTTTACTATATCCTGATACGGATACTGTTTGCTGCTTGTAATTAGAGCATTTCATCCTGCAGTCGCAGCAGGCAGCGGTTTATTGATAAAGTTGTTATATAGTTGCTGAGCAAACACCCCCAAATCTGAGCTTCATTAAGTTATCGCCTGCCCTGCTGCGATGCATCTTCATTGCATGCTGAAATCCATGCCATTGACAGGAGATCCCAGAGGACGTCTGGGGCTGTGCTGTGTGGCCGCAGCTTAATGTATCCCGTCACAAACTGACACAGCATGCTTGTCCTTGGCTGATATATATATATAAATTCTTTCCCTTTCTAACTGAAAGTGGGTTATTATTTTATTTTTTTTGCCACTGCAAATCTTCTCATGCCGGCTGGTGGCCGTGGGTGATGGTGTCATGGCTGGCATGTCTTTGCAGAGCAGGCACAGCTGCTCCTCTCCCCTGAGACGTTCATACGGACCCCAAAACATTGGCATTTTCTTTTAAAATACAGGCAGGAAATGTTTCGTGTTGACTTGTGTTGTTGTTTAGTGCATCCTCTCCCTTCTCAACTGGGTTTGTTATTTGGCAGGTAATCCTTCATAATGAACCCGCGGGAGATTGATGGGGAGAGCTCGTTATGCACTTCCAGAGCAGTTTCACCATCATTCTGTAGCAGCAAAATGCACCATTAAAGGCAGAGAGCCATGGGAATGATGGGACGTAATTAGTTGTTGCTGTAATATTTTTGATTGAAAGTGTATAGATACTGTAAGCGGCTCTTTCAGAAGCTGGTGCCCTCAGGAAACTATTCAGGGAGAGGGGAGAGGCTGATCCTGCTCTTACCCTGCCCGCCTCTCCGGCGCAGTAATTAAACCATCTGGGAGATGTCACGGTGCTCAGGCTGTGCAGCCACCGGCTCCTTCGTGGCACAAAGGGCATGCAGCGGCGCTCCCTCCCGATTACCAGTAGGAACCAGAAGCAGGGGAAGGTCCTGCAGAAGAGACTTTTTGGGTGGGATGTGTGCCCAGCAGCTCACCCATTGGGTTTCTGTGGCAGAGCCGCATGGATCTTGTGTTCCTGCTTTTTCCTAGCTTAGCCTGAAGTTCGGGATGTACTGAAACCTTGCACAGGCGGACCTGGACCGTGTCTGTGGGATGTGGTAGTCAGAAGCATGGTCATGGAGAGCAACCTGTAATTACTCAGGCAACCTTCTGGTGTGTTGCTGGAATCCCTTCATCTATGGGGAAGAGCAAGATTTAAATTCAAAGGATTCCCCCAGCACCTGTAGGATTCCTTCACATTGACATCGAGAGATGTGATGCAAACCACGAGCAGATAGGTCATGGTGATGAAAGCCATGATGCAGTCTGGCTTCAGCTTGAAGTCACAACAACCGCGGGAGGGCAGAGCTTGCGGCAGTGTAGCAGCTAATGTTATTTAGCACTAGTCTTTGTAATAAAGCGTCTTGGCTCTGTTTCTCTATAGTTCCCTTTCTCTGGTAATGTCACCAAACTTGGACAGAAGCTTCCCAAGCTGTGCGTTTGCCTTGGGCTGATTTTGTTGAAGCTCTCAGGAGAGAAGGAGGGAGTAGAAAGCAAGTTGGCATTTATGAGCGTGAAATAGAGGGGAAAATATGGTGCTTTGCTTATGGAAAGAAGTCTTGCTTTTGTTCCCCTTCAGAAGGTCTTGCTATGGGGCTGGGACTGCCCAGAGGACGTGCCCTGGGGCTGGACCCTGCGCTGACCCCATCGGCGCTTGCTTTGCGCTCTGCGAGGGCATGTCTGGATGAGTCTCTGAAGATCCCCCTGCAGAGCATGCTCTGTCCCTCTGGACCAGAGTCCCACACAGCCATGCACGCCCTGCCCCTTGCTCGCCAGCTGCCCTCCTATCTCCCCTCTCCTTCCAAAGGTTCAGCTATTGACACACACCTTTGTGCTCCCCACGCACCTTGGGGGGCTTATTTCCAGCAGCTGGCATCCTTTCCAAATCTCCCTCTACCCATCTGTTGTTATCAAGCCTTCTCTCTCCTTATTTTGCTTAATTTCTGTCTCTTTCCTCTTGGTTGTCTTAGACATGCCTGTGTCTCTTTGCATATGCCCAGGCACTTGCTTTCAAGTGCCTTAGGCTGGTTCCTGCCATTATCTCTTGTGCAGGAGTGAGAGCTGCTGCTGCTTGCTTTGGGAGAGGGACCGTGTCCCCGAGGCATCTACTGAGGAATGCAGCACTTGGAGAAGTTTCTTTGTTGCCTCCCGAGCAAAAAATTTGTTCTTGTTATCTCTCTTATTTCTTTTTTTCCAGGTGACAGCATGGAAAGGTGATCCGGTTGGGCTGGCTGCCTTGCCTCTGTGTCACTCTGCCCTTAGCCAGACCCCGCTCCCTGCCAGGGAGAACTCGCACCTTCCACGCTGGGGAGGTCTGAGTTACGGGTTTCAGGCTGAGGATTTTGGGAACTAAGTCCCGCTTTGGTTTGGGTAGTTCAGAAAGGTTTTTCTGGAGGAGGCTTAAATCCTCTCAGGGAAGGGTGGTTGGCAAGATGGCATCAGCTGCCGTGACTTGAAAGCTCCTGCAGCGGATGCTGCGCTGCCCTGCTCCGTGCCTGGCTACCCTCGCCCCAGATAACTTCTCCCTGCCGCTTGAGTGATGCCAGCCCACCCCTTGCACCTCCGAGGTGCAGCCGATCCCACCACAGGCATCGGCTCTGGCCACATCTCTCACCCAGTTTGCCCGGGAGGGTGCGGGGAGCCTGTGACAGCAGCGAGTCCTCCCTGCCTGGATCGCACGAGTGCCATCACAGATGGATGCGCTGCTCGGTGGCGAGGATGCTGGTGCATTCTAATTGCTGGCATCTTTACTCGTTACGAGTGTAATTGTGAGTAGACGTTTGTTTTTGTATTGATAATTAGGGACTGGAACAGATGGCGAAGGCTTAGTTTAAAGTAATGTGTCCATTAAAGAAAATCTACTGTATACAGCTGAAGATTCTTTACTCTAAGAGAGCTCAGCTCTCAGTAGCAGAGCTCGTCTCCTCCCGTATGAGGGCTTCAGCCATTACAGCCTGGTCAGCCGCCTTCGGCAGAGGCTCAGCTCCCGCAGGCTTCTCCAAGCAAGTGTGCTGAGCTCCCTCCCAGGCAGAGCATCCCCTGGGCATCCGCTGTGCCCACACGCAGGTGGTTGGGTGTGGGAGGAGCTGCTGGAGGAGCGGTACCTTCGGCAGGCGAGGCGAGGGCAGTGTCTTGCCTGCTTTTGCCTGTTGGGCACTGAGCCCACCAGCTGGTGCGGTGGAGGTGCGGGGACCGGCCGGTGCAGGTGGACAGGCAGCATGTGATTCACCTGACGTAGCTAACGATGCCATGCTACATGTAGGAGGCATGGTGAGATGATGTACCCCTGCGGGGGCGGGGTTAATTAATACCCAGTGCCAAATAGTGAGGACTGGTCTTTGCAGCATGACAAGGCAGGGAAGAGGTGGAGAAGTGTGAGGTGTCCGTGCAGCTTGGCTTTTCCACTGATCAGTGATGCTCAGGTGCTGATCTGCCGTAATCCCCTCGTTAGCAGGCAGAGCAAAGGGGGTTTGCTGCCTCTCCCTCTTTTGCCCACTCTCAAGTGATGGATGGTCGTGGGGGGGATGTGAACCCTGTGTCCCCTCACTGCTGGTGATAATTCACAGCTCAGAGATGGAGATGTGAGTGCTGGAAGCCCCATCTTGTTCCCCCTTTTCTCTGTGAGGACTTGGAACAAGAAGCACCAGCATCTGCAAATCGCCCCTCGCTGCTGAAGGAGGGTGCTCAGCAGCCTTAGCCCCGAGCAGCCTGGCCACAAATGCCCCTGTGGGGTTTCCCCTGGGGTCACAGCATCAGTCGTACATCCTAGAAAATGAAGTAAAATCCAGGGTTTCATCCAAGAGGAAACAGTGGAGGTCAATGGGAAGTTGCTCAAGCCAAGTCCTTCTGGTGCCAGTGCCTCTGCAGTCATGAGGTTTGGGTGAGCTCAGCAGGAATTTTTAAGCTGAAAGGGTGGATTTAACCATATTGTTTTATTAAAAAAGAAGAAGAAGCAACAAACAAAACAAAGCCCAACAAAGCCAACCAAACTATTTTGCCACCTTATGGATCTTCTTGTATGTGGCAGTGTCCTTGGGAGTCAGGGCTGGATGTAAGCAGGAGATGGTCTGTAGAGGGTCAGGCTTTCAGTGGTGGCTCTTCGCCCTCTTTTTCCTTTGCTTTGCAAATTGCTGTAGAAACGTGGAGCTGTTGAAGTGCAAGTTCTGCATCTGCGGTGGAAACTTCGCGAGCGTGACCACCCTGGCCACAGGCCACACAGGCCCCTTAAAACTCCTGAAACCTCCAAAGTGAAAGCTGCTCTGTGGTTCTTTTCAATTTATTAATTTCTTTCTCTCTTTAGTTATTTTCAAGTCTCCTGCTTCAGGAGCTGCTGTGTGCCATGCTGACATTGCTGTTGTGCCATCCTGCCTGCTTTCCAAAATATGGAGCCTTTGGGGAGGAACAGAGCAGGAGGGAAAGGGTGAGATTTTTGGAAGGGAGCTGCTGGAAGGGATCCTGGTGGGTGTTGCCTTGGAGCAGAGCTGGTCCTCACGTGCTACAGTCCTACACCGTGGCTGTAGTTTATCAAAAGTACTTTCCTCTGTCATCGCCCCACTGAAAAGTACAACGCCTGGGGAAGGAAGCTGTAAGTGTGTGGCGCAGGAAGGGAGATGGAGTGAAAACCCTTTCTAAACAAACCCCTGCAAGAAAGGCTTTTCCTGTAACTGAGCGTGTCCTTATTTACTGCAGAGAGTGGGTGAGCTGGGTCTGAGTTCCAGCCCAGCCATGCTCCTTGTATCACCCTGGACTCTGTTGCCTCAGTTTCCCCTGCATGGCCCAAGGACACCCTGTTTGCTGTGGGGAAAAACACCAAGCGTTTTAAGGGCTCTTGGAGCATCGCTCCCAGCGTAGCCCCGCCAGGGGGGAGGACTGGAAGATGTTTGCATGGCTTTCGCTTCCATCTTCACATCCATTTATGCATGGGTATGTCTGCCTGCTTATTTGAAGGGCCACGGCAAGGGTTAATGACCACTTAACGAGGCAAGGGAAGAAGGGTTTGGTGGTGGTGGGAGGGCAGAGGGTGATGGCAGCAGAAACTTGCTGGAGGTCTGGAGCACGAGCCCCCAGCCCGAAACGGGAGCTTCAGCTGGGATGCATCATTTTTAGCTGGCTTCTGCAGACAGAAAGGCACTGAAACTGTATGAAGTGGCATGCTGTGATAGTGTGAAGACCACCACGCTTTTCTGTTCCCTGCACAGACTGAGGGTGAAACGCCTCCTCTCTGAGGGCACTGTGAGGAACAGGCTGGCAGCATGCAAGGCACCGTGCAAAGCAGCAGGCTGTGGGCTTTGGGGCTCCTTCAGCAGTGCCGCGGCAGCATCCCAGCACTGGTTAGGGGCGCAGAAGCTTTGCAGGCTCCTAAGCACCTTTCTGCTCCGTCTTGGGGGTGGGGGGGTGGGGGTTGCCTTGCTCTCTCTGCATCCGTGGCCACTGACCTCTGGGAGCCAGGCCAAGTTGGCAGCTCTGGTGGGGATTTTGGGAGAGGGAGCGTTTATCACTGGTGGCAGGGTGGGGAGTTCCCGGTCACGCTTCTCCAGCTTCCCATCCCACAGTAGCTGGCAGAGGGAGGGGTGGGAAGATGAATAGGAGTCTCGTTTCCCGCTTGTGATTGCTGGAGCAGGCATGGAGAGATTAAAAGCAGCAGTCCAACAGCAGTTCATATTCCTGGGCTGATTTTTATTTCCTGACCTTTATTTCTCTGGTTGCACCCATTTTCCGGGTGCTTGCAAAGCTGTTGCGAGTACCTGGGACTATGAAGAAAAGGGGAGGGGTGGGGGATGCTCAGCTATGCCAACCAGCACATCTTCTCCTCCCATTTGGTCGAGACACAGGAACTGAGGAAATTAATCTGTATGTCTGCTTGCTGCAAACAAATAAATAAAACCTGGAGGATTTTCCCCATCTGCTTCTATATATTGTTGCTCTCACTATTATTCTTGTTGTGTTTTGTTGTTTGTTTTTGGGTTTTTTTTTTTTATTTTAAAGAATAAAAATAGGGAAATGTCAGCTGTATTACAGCTTTTAAATATTTCCCACCAAATTCTCCATTGAAGGACCTCCAGCAGAGGAATACTGCACCAACAATGTGATTTTTATTCACATATTTGAAATCATTCTGACAAATAATAGCTGTGTGGAACAAGGAATCAGGGCAGCAGACAGATGTACTGCATAAAAGGGGACGTCTGGTGTTGCAGAGTGAAGCAAGTAGCTCGAGTGAGTTGATATGACCTGCTGAAAGCCTGTATAGAGGCACTTGGGGCTTTGCCCACAGCGGGCGACTTCACCAGCCTCTTGCGACTTCCAGGAAGTTAATGCAAACTCCCTGCTCAGGTTTAGACAAGGGTTTGTGTGTGTGTGTAATGACTGCATGAAATGCAGTATCTTTCTTAATTTTAAATTTTATTTTTTTTTTAGTTGATAATGCTGTTTTCCTTTTCTAGGCTTGGGAAGGTCAGAGATGGCAGTGTGGGCTGGCTTCAGGCTGCGACTCTTTGTGAAGAGTGTCGTCCTGCACTGTTTGCTCTGGAGTGAAACTGCCCTTAGCTCACTCAGTGTAGTAGGGCACCTGCTGCTTTATTTATGAGCAGCTCCAAGGGTCAGATGAACGCTCCGTGAAAGCATCTGAACATTCTTCTTTGGCTCTGTGCTCATAACATAATAAAAAACTTTGGGAGTAACAACTTTTTATTTCCTTTCCTTGTGTTTCCTCAGAAACTTTGATGGATACGCGGACGGCGACGGCCGAGCTGGGCTGGACCGCCAACCCTCCTTCGGGGGTAAGTGCCACTTGTCCAGCTGGTCCTTCTGTGATCTTGTGGTGTTTGCGCTATTTATCTTAAAATGCTGGTGGGGAGCCAGGGAAGTGACAGTGGGAGCAGCGGTGCCTCATTGGGCTGGCATGAGGTGGCCAAGGCATCGTTGTGCTGAGCTGTGCGGCTGGTCCAGGACTGAACATCCCTTCCCTGAACTAGTCCTGGAGTCTTGGTGGACGTGGAGCTTTTCTCCATCTCTGTGCGCTCTTCTTCCCTGCCTGTCCTCCTCCCAGGTGAAGGGTCTGGCCCTATCACTGCTCTCCATCCCCTCGTTGCACCTTACCTCTCCCTGTGCCAAAAGGCTTGTAATTAGGAAACATTAGCAGGCTCAAAACAGCTTTCATACCTGGAACATCATCCGTAATTGCACTCGGCAGTGCTCTTCCCTGGCTATTAATGTCACTTTTATGAAGTAATGAGGAACAAAACACCCTGAGGCACTTAAAACATCTTTTTTATATAATACGAGCCTTTGAGGAATGGAAGCATAAAATAACCTGACTCACATTCTCCTGGCAGAGAAAGTGAGAGATGGAGCTGCAGGGGGAGAGGAGCAGTGGTAGGAGGGGATGTGAGCTGATGAATGGGAATCACAGTGGGACAGGCAGCCGGTTGGGCAGGCATGGGTACAGCAGTAGGGTCCGTCCCCCGGGCCTTTGGCACCAAAGGGGAAAGCGTGCCAGCCTGCATCTTTGTTAGGGTGTGACTGGCTTGGGCAGGTCTTCAAGAAGAAACGAGGTTGCACACCTTCACCAAAGCTGAACCACACATGCAGTGGGTACGAAATCCTCTGCAGGCATGTCAGAGGCCCTTGAAACGTGGGGCTTTGGCACTGAATTGTTTTGGAAAAAATCTGGGCCTGGGTAAATTGCTGGCAAAATGGAGGGGGACAGCGTGCAGGTGATGGAGATGGGATATAAATAGCTGCCTGCAGCTGCTATTGCTGAAAGCACAAGGCAGGCAGGGAGCCTGCATCATAAGGCACGGCGGTCTCGCCCTCTGTGGAGCAGCAGAGTGAAGCCTCTCCCCATCCCACATCCCTGCATCCTGCTCTGTATCCCTGCATCTGGGCACTGAGAGTTACTGGTGAGTCTTCTCCTTTACAGGAGTGTGTATTAGATCTTCCACAAAGTATTTTAAAATACCAGGACTTCTATTTAAAATCATAGACTCGTTTAGGTTGGAAAAGACTTTTGAGATCAGAGTCCAACTGTTAACCCAGCACTGCCAAGCCCACCTCTAACTACGTCCCTGAGTGACTCATCTGCATGTCTTTTAAATACCTCCAGGAATGGTGGCTCCACCGCCTCCCCGGGCAGCCTGTTCCAGTGCTGGACAGCCCTTTCAGGGAAGAATTTTTTCCTAATATCCAATCTAAACCTTCCACTGGCACAACCTGAGGCCATTTCTTCTTGTCCTGTTGCCTGTTACTTGTGAGAAGGGCCTGACCCCACCGCACTACAGCCTCCCTTCAGGCAGCCGTAGGGAGCCATACGGGCCCCCTGAGCCTCCCCCTCCCCAGGCCGACCCCCCCCAGCTCCCTCAGCCGCCCCTCACAGCACTTGTGCTCTGGACCCTTCCCCAGCCCCGTTCCCGTCTCCGGACACGCTCCAGCCCCTCCATGTCCCTCTGGCCGTGAGGGGCCCAACCCTGAGCCCAGGAGTCAGGGGCGGCCGCACCGGTGCCGAGCGCAGGGGGACGGGCACTGCCCCGGCCCTGCTGGCCACACGGCCTGGGACACGAGCCAGGCCGCTGCTGGCCACCTTGGCCACCTGGGCACACGGGGGGCTCCCGCCCAGCCGGCCCAGCCAGCCCCCCCAGGCCCTGTCCCGCCGGGCCCTTCCCAGCCCCCTGCCCCAGCCTGTAGTGCTGCCGGGGGCTGCTGTGCCCCACGGGCAGGGCCCGGCGCTGAGCCCTGCCGACCCTCACCCGCTGGCCTCGGCCCCTCGGCCCGGCCTGCCCAGCCCCCCCGCAGAGCCCCCTGCCCCCCAGCAGCTCAGCCCCCCCCAGCTGGGTGCCCCCTGCCCTGACTGAGGGGGCACTCGCTCCCCTCGCCCAGCCCGGCAGTGCAGACACGCAGCAGGACGGGCCCCGGCGCTGAGCCCTGGGGAACCCCCCGTGTGCCCGGCGCCAGCGGGATGTGACTCCATTCCCCACCGCTCCCTGGCCCGGCCGCCCCCCAGCTCCTGACCCCGCGCAGAGCCCCCCCGGCCCGGCCGGGAGCAGCCGGTGGCTGCAGGAGACGCTGTGGGGACGGTGCCAAAGGCTTCGCTCCAGCCCGGGCAGCCACCACCCGCAGCCTGTCCCTCACCCGTCAGGGGGGTCACCTTGTCCCACAAGGAGATCAGGGCAGCCAGGCAGGACCTGCCTGCCATAACCCCGCGCTGGCCGGGCCTGACCCCCCGGCTGTCCTGCACGTGCTGGGTGATGGCGCTCAGCACCGTCTGCTCCGGCACCTTCCCCGGCACCCAGGGCAGGCTGGCAGGCCCGTAGTGTCCCGGGTCCTCCTTCTGACCCTTCTTGTAGGTGGACATCACATTTGCTGACCTCCAGTCAACTGGGACCTCCCTGGCTCATAGGGTCAGTCTGTAGCGTATGTTGGAGAGCGTGACTTCTGTGATGTCCCCTTGCTGGTGGACTGGGCTTTTCTTTGTAACATCAGGTGCTTTGGTGGGCAGACACTGAGCATCTTAAGGTGTATTTGGACTCCTGGAGTGAGCCTGGAGGTATCATGTCCCAGCTGAAGCAGGTTTTGGAGTAGGTTGGATGCCAGCTGAAAATAAGCAATGTCTCCCTCTCGCTCCAGGCATGTAGTAGTCTTTACGAGCTGCCTGGTTACAGCACGGTTTTAGGGTTTATCTCATTTAGTAGCTCACAACAAATATTTGAGGGCAGATTTGTGCCACTTCCTGGCATGTCTGGGGGTAATGGCCAGTATCTGGGTGAGGCTTGTCCAGAGTGCAGATGTCGGGGAGGGTTTGCAGACCATGACCTGTCCAGACAGCCCGGCATAAAGGCACTGAGATACACGCGATTTCTGCTTGAGCTGGAGTCAACAAAGACCCCAGATGTCATTGTTATGGTCTTGTTTTTAGTCTTTGATTCCCAAAAGCAGCCAGCCTGGGGCTGTGCTATTTCTTTTTCAGCCAACTGCTGAAAGATGGGGTAAGAAACCAAAAGCTTACTCTCTGCCTTCCTTCATCCAAGACCTGAGAGTGTACTGGCAGCCTTGCTTTGGGGCTTAGCAACGAGCCGTAGCATTACAGGAACAACCAAAGAAGAGGACCAGAGGGAGAAGCAAAGAAACGAGAGGAAGAAGAGCAGCAGCCATCTGTAAATGGGACCTTCCTGCTCCTTGGGCTAGGAGGGAGGAGACAGAAGGATGCTTCTGTCCATTTCTGGGGTGTCGGCTCCTTCTCCTAGGCTTCTCTCATCTCTCTTGGGCTGTTGGTACAGGGGTTTGATGAGCTCTCTTTCCTGACCCTGGGGTTGCCATCAGCATGGGCTTCATGCAGGCTTTGGGTTCCTTTGGGTGGTGGTGTCCCCCCATGGTGTGCTGAGCTCCAAGAGTGACTTCACCCTACTTCACAGATGTGCCCTGGGGCTCAGGGGGTGCCGCTGGTGTTAATGCTGGGGCACTGGTGCCAGCCGGGCAGCAGCGGCTGTGGTCCCTGGGGGCTGTCTGTGACGGGACATGGGCTCTTCTGCTCTTCCTGATGGGTGTGCTTTAAATCTCGGTGGAGACAGAAAACATTGTCTTAATCCCCAGCTCCCTGTGAATATTTAGTGGGTTCTCTTCAAAATGATGCATTTGTCATTGTTACAGCATTGATGGCAGCAGCTGCTGGCGCTGCGGGTCTTTCCAGCCACGGGGACCTGCTGCTCTTCAGTGCCCAGTTGCAGGAATGCTCAACATGAGGGTTGCACAAGGGGGCATCAGGATCCGTCCCCAAACCCTCATGAGGGTTTTCCAAGTGGCGTTTCATGTCATTCCCAGCCATGGGCAGCCCTGTGTGCTGGGTGCCTGAAGTGCAGCAGGGTCTACTGGCAGGTTTTGGCTCTTGAGTTCTGAGGGTCCATTTGCAACGCCACCTCCACCCCCTCCCCAAACAAGCAGCAAAGCAGGGGATGCTCAGTGGAAGGAGCTGGTGAAAGAGCCGGCTCCCTGATGGGCACTGTGAATAAAAGGGTAGTGGTCAGGTCCCCAGCCAGGGTGCAGGAGCAGGGGCAGAATGAAGAAGAGGATTCCTGCAGCAAAGACAGCAGAGCAGTGGGCCTGGTGTTCATGCTGGCGGGTGACCAGTGGAAGAGAGCTTGTTGTCTGGTGTTAATTGGATGACAAGGCTGTAATGCAAAGCCTGGGTGGGAATGGGAAACAATGCCACCTGCCTCGATCGCGGAGGACCTTGCAGGTTTGTCTTGTGAAAAGGTGTCTGGTAATGCAAAGGCATTGAATGCACACATGTTGTTCAGGGTAGAGAGAGGTTTTTGCAGTGCTTTCATGACATAGGATGAAAAGGGAGAGCACTTGGCTGGATGTGTGAGGTCTTATCGTGGGTTTGGTGAACGTTGATTGCCAACAGCGTGCAACCTTGAGCTGTGATCTTTGTTTAAACTTAGTGGAGCTGAGTAGGTGGACCTAGAAGCAAATGTCCTGCTGCACTTCTTGGCAGTGTGTAGAGGACCCTGCTTTGAAAAACAAATAAAACCTTGTGTTTTTTAATATCAGGGCTTTGGTTTACAAGGGGGAAGCTTGGGGAGCAGGTAAGGAGTGTGGTTGTTTAATGGAAAATGGAAGAGGGCAAAATCTGTAAGGTTGCAGGGTTGGTCATGGTGCATCAGCTGTTTGGGAAGACTCAAAGGGGCAGGTTGGCATCACTTGTCTGCTTTTGCGCCCCCACGTAAGCACAAACATGTGTGAGTGCTGCTATAGCATCGCTCCTGGAAATTATGCATGATATTCAGAGTGCTGCTTAAAGATTGCCATATGAATAATGCTGTTATGAGGAGACTGTAAACATGGATTAGTTAAAATGAATGGATTATGAGGTTGTAAATCTGTCTGTAGGACTCTAATGCCATCATAGACTATTCGCAGTTTGCCGCTGTCCCTTAATTGAAATTGTAGCCTGGATTATATTAATGCCCTTCTATAAATCGAATTGCAAATCTATATTCTTTCTCTCCACGGCGGTTATGTTTTATTTAGTTAGTTTTCTTTGCCGGGGGAAAATGGTCCCATTGTGCCGAGAGCCTGGGGTCAGGCTTGCTCTCTAGCCCACGTGCTAGCTTGGGCTTTAATGAAGCTGTAGCTTCCTTGCTGCTTTCCCTCCCACCTCTGGGTGCTTGGACCATATTTCTTCCCATTTTTACGTCTGCGAAGGCAGCTGCTGATGTGGAAAGATTTTTTTTAGCATCAGCTGGGAGCAATGGGGAGAGGCATGCAGGAGCAAGAGGATGAGGATTTCTTCTGGTTCTAGCCTGCGTGGTGTTTCTGCACGTGCATCACATTGTGTGTCTGTGACCACATTCCTAGTCCCATCTGGGGCTTTGGGACTTTCCTTCCAGCCCTGCCCTGCCCTGTGCAGGGTGAGTGGTACCTCTGTAGCTCATGGGCCACTGCAGGTCCCTCTGCCTCCCCCTCATCACTTTTTTCTTTTTCTTTCTGCAGTGGGAAGAAGTCAGTGGCTACGACGAAAACCTCAACACCATCCGTACGTACCAGGTGTGCAACGTCTTCGAGCCCAACCAGAACAACTGGCTCCTCACCACATTCATCAACCGGCGTGGAGCTCACCGCATCTACACCGAGATGCGCTTCACTGTGCGGGACTGCAGCAGCCTCCCCAACGTCCCCGGCTCCTGCAAGGAGACCTTCAACCTCTACTACTACGAGACAGACTCTGTTATTGCCACCAAGAAGTCCGCCTTCTGGACGGAGGCACCCTACCTCAAAGTGGACACTATTGCTGCTGACGAGAGCTTCTCGCAGGTGGACTTTGGTGGCAGATTGATGAAGGTGAACACAGAAGTGAGAAGTTTCGGGCCTCTGACCCGCAATGGATTTTACCTGGCTTTCCAGGACTACGGGGCTTGTATGTCTCTGCTGTCTGTCAGGGTCTTCTTCAAAAAGTGTCCCAGTGTGGTGCAGAACTTTGCCATCTTCCCAGAGACGATGACAGGAGCGGAGAGCACCTCTCTAGTGACTGCTCGTGGCACCTGCATCCCCAATGCTGAGGAGGTGGATGTGCCCATCAAACTGTACTGCAACGGGGACGGGGAGTGGATGGTCCCCATCGGCCGCTGTACGTGCAAGGCTGGTTACGAGCCGGAGAACAACGTGGCTTGCAAAGGTAAGCTTGGCTTTGGGTAACAAGGCACTTTCACTTTTTATTTTTTGTAAGCTTTGTTTACTGAAGTGTTTGTCCCCAAACAACCTGTTTTGGGCAACATCTGTTGGGAAATTGGCTCTGCTCCTTTTGCCTGCCCTGAAGTGGTTTTGCTCTGGGGATCAGGCGGGGATTTGTGAGCAGTGGTCAGCCTGTGGCTTCTTGGTGTGCTCCGGTCAGTGGCCAGACTCGGCGAGCAACATGGCGAGGATGCTGTGCCAGTGCAGCTGCTGCCACAAGCCCGCTGGAAGCTGCCTCTGTGATCTGCTGCCTTCAAAGTGCTGCGCCGGCCGGCGCTTGCTAGCTGAGCCGCTTTCATCTGCCTCGTTATTTCCCCAGCAAAGTTGCGGGAGCCGGGAAGCTGCCGTCGGGCCTGACTGCAGCGAAGCCTCTCTGATTCTCAGTATTAATTGGAATTTTTTTGTTGTTTTTCTGGGTTCCCCTAGCCAAGCCGCCAGCATGCTGCTGCCTGCTGGAGTCTTCTGCAGCACTGCATTATAAATATGGAAATAGTGCTCGCTGCTTTTCATTTCCTTTCACTGTTCTGGTGAATATTTCCCAAATCCTGTTGGAAGATTCTTTTTTTTTTTTTTCTATTAGCTTTACTCACTGCCCTTTCCTTCTCCTCTCCCAAATTAAGGTGTTGCTTTTGTGCGCTGCTTGGAAGGAGGGAAGAGGAGAGGGCAAACCCTGTTTCATTGATGCTTTCCGAATAGCTTCTAGAAGGTGGGCGCTACCAGGTCAGGGAAGGGTTGGGAAGAAGGAGAAGGTCAAAGGCAGGTGTCAGAATGCTGTAGGCCTGGTTTTGGCAGGGGGCAATGGAAAGAGGTCTGACTTGGACCTCTTTTGGTGCAGGTGGCAGCACGTGTAGCACCAGACTTGGCTGTGATGCTCCTTGGGATAGCACCATGGTGTTCTTTCTCCTCCTGTAACTCCATATATATGAAAATGGCGAAGCTGGGATTCAAGTTATGGAGCAGCTTGCTTGTTCATTTGCTTTAAACTTGGGAATGTGTGTAAGTTTTTGCCATGAAAAACAACATTCCTGCCTGGCCAGGGTGGGGACAGCAATGCCCTCCTGTGCCAGGGCTCCAACAACTGGGAAGCCGTCATAGTCCTTGCTTTCACATCCAGCAGCATTGCTGGTGGATTCCTTTAAGTTTCATGGTTGAGCCTGAATGTGGTTTTGTTCCCACCAGGAGATGGTCTGTTCCTTTGAGGAGCTGAAGTGCTCTGTCGGAGGGAGGGATCTTTGCAAACCGGAGCGTTTCTGGCAAGGCGTTTCTCTGCTATTGAATAAACAAACGGAAAGCACACATGGTTTGATGGCAAAATGACATTTTCTCATAATGGAAAAAGAAATACTAACTTTAGCTAAAGACTAGAATTGGGAAATAATGTCATTTTGCCAGAAATATAGGCAAACAATGATAATGTAAAACTGTTTTTGCTGGTGTTGATCTTCCTATCTGCTGCCGGCCAGGCTGGTGGAGCCACGTGGGGTCTTGAATGCTTCGAACCCCCTGGGAGGAGTGTGTTGCCACCTTCCCAGTCTCGTAATTTGGGGCAGGACAGAGGATTGAGGACAGCAGGACATGAGAGGCATGGGAACAAACCTGCCCAGGGTGGGTGTTAGACCCTTCATGGCTTTCTTCATTTCCTTTTCTTGTGCAAACCTCAAATGGTCATGATGTGTTCACGCCATCAAAGCTGCACCTGGCAGACCCCTGTACACTGGGAATTTGCTGAGCTCTCTGTGCCGCAGTGCCCATCTTCAGCTGTGCTCCCACTCCTCGGCAGCGCTGGTGCTGAAGGAGAAACCCCTCGTGCTGGCTGAGGGTGGGCTGTGCAGAGCTCCTGGAGAGCGTTTTGCCTTTGCACGGGGAGCACACTTTGCATTTGGCTTCCTTGAGGGGAAGATTCAGGATTGTCGCAGGTCTACGCGGGTAGAAATGTTTATGGATTGACCGGCAGCATTTGGGGTCCTGAAAGTGGGTGCAGACCAAGCAGGTGGTTACATGTCATCAAGCATGTGTGTGATGATGGGACCGTGGTTTTTTGATGATTCTGTGGGTGCTGTTGGGCACTGGTATGATGCTGTCTCTGGAGCAGAGCTCTGATAACTCCCCTCTCCCAGTCCTGTGAGAGTATTTCTCAGGTCCCATGTCAGGAGGCTGGCCAAAAGGCTGGGATTGTACGTGGGACCTGCGCATTTGAAGGTCCTGCTCAATGTTAGCGAGGAACTGAAACCCAATAAACCCGTCGGCCCCTCCTGGAAGTTCACCAAAACCAGCACCAGGGCTTACTAGGACTGTTGGAAAATTAACTGTGTTTGAGTAAAAATCTGCTCTTTGGTTGGACTCTGGCTTTGTGGTAGCCCCTGTGCACCCTTTGGCCATCAAGCTCCTCCCTGGATCCCCATGGACTGTGGAGATGGTGGGGGAAGACTGAGCCCACTGCAGCCCTTCCCGAAGGTCAGCAGGCAGGAGGTGCACATCACAAGGTTTAGAACTAATAATTTGTTTGTTTTCTATTTGTCTTTTTGTTCTCAAAGGGGTTGTATTCCCCTGCCTCATTCACCCACTGGGTTTGCCTCGCAGGGATGCTGCCAGGATCGCACCCTGGCTCCTGGGAGGCACAAGCTCCTGACATATGCTCAAAGCCTTCATCAACCTGAGATGAGCCACTTAAAAAGCCTGGGGGAATTGTCACCAAGGAAAAAAAAAATCCCTCAGTATTTTAAGGTTGAGAAAATGGGCTTAATTCCTTAGCAGTGGGGAAAAAATAGGGTTGAATTGTTTAGCTCCCCCAGCCCTCTCTCATCCCTCCCACCCCCTGGGATAGAGGCTGTGCCTATCAAGGGGCTATTAGACTGGAGCAGTTTCGTGCTGACAGCAGAGCTTGAGGCCGCTGAGGGATTTATTAATACCAGCTTTTATCGGCACTTAGCCACTCACGAAATGCACAGGCAGAGCGCAGTCTTCATTGGGGCTATTTTGAGTCCTGAGGAGATTATCGTTGTGTTGTAGGGTCAGAGTGATGGGGGGTCGTTGCCACTACAACGCTGAGATGGGGGTGGGAGGGGAGGAGAGTTTCCTTATTGATCTGCTCCGTTATTTGTTTCTGTTCCGGGCTGGTTGGGGTTTGGCACAGGCATCCTGGCTGGTGCGAAGCCGTGTTGCTCTCAGCTGGGTGATGGCATGCCGTACCCAAAACCCCATCCTCTTCAGCACCTTGTGCCCATGAGAGCTGTGGGTCAATGTTAAATGGAGGCTGTTATTGAATCCAAAATGAATAATTCATTTAGTGCGATAGCCCACGCTCCATTCGGGTTGATATTAAATCCATTTGTCTTGCTTTGCCCCATCCCTCCGCCTTGCTTTATGGCTTTCTTGCGTGGTCAAGGTGCAATGCATCATCGTGCTGGGGAGGAGGTGGGAGGAAAAGTGGGAGCGGGGATTGCTCTGAGGCCAGGGAAATCGTTCAAAACCTTGGATGAGCATGCTGGGTGGATTTTGCATCTTCTCCTTGAGGAAAATTATTAAACCCTTTCTCTGCTGGTGTTTGAAACCTAATGAAGGCAAGGTAACTCCTCAGTAGAATGATGGCTGTCGTGGGTGTCTCAGCTTTTATCCCTTTTGACTTTGAGGATTGGGCACTGTATTTTTGTCTGCTGGAATCACGCTGATTTTCTCTCTGACCTCCCTACTACCAGGTGGTAACTCAGTTGCACGGAGAACCTGGCAAAGTAAAAAGTCTGGATCTAAATCAGCTTTGTGCCGAATTTCTACTTTGTATTTGTAAACCCAGGGGGAAGGGGCAAGAGAGTGGTCCAGCTGCTCCCTGGGCTTTTCTGTTTTTGCCTCCTGGCAAATTCCTGTTGTGAGTGGTCAAAAGCCTCCAAGTTGCCACAGCTTGGGATAATGAACTAACCTGCTTGCTCGCAACAGCTGGAAATCTGAGCTAGCAGGGGTGGCAAAGTGAAAAAAACCCACAAAAAACCAATGCAGAAAATAAGAACAAAGCTGGGCTGTGATGCCTGTGAAGCAGAGGCCTCTCCTCGAGCATCCTTGCTCCCAGGCATCCCTGGCTCTCCACACAGCAGCCGGTCCCCTACCCCATCGATATCCAGATCCCTCAGCCCTTCTTTGGCTGCAGACTGATGTGCCAGGCTGTGTCGAGCCTTTGCCAGAGCCGTGTGTGGGTTTATTCTGATTTTCTTCATCCCTTTAGTTTGTCTTCTTTCTCCGTTTGTCCTTCCCTCCTGCCTTGTGCCTGGAGAGCTGGATTTGGGAAAGGGGTAGGGGGGAGACATGTCCCACCAGTTGAACGTCAAGGAGTGAGCAGCCCCATGCCGGTCCCCCTGTTATTCTCCGCTCCTGCTGAGCAGCCCTGGTGGTAATTATTGATTTCTTCCATTTATCCATCACAGAAGACTGGAAACAATAGTAGAGCATGGGAATTATAAAATCTTTTTTTAATATAATAATTACAAACATTTTATAATTAGTAGTAGAATAATTCGCTAACATTTAAAACAAGGGAAACGTCAGGTTTTCCCAATCAAATTGTGTCTTGTGCTGAGGACTGGATCTTCTTGGTCTTTCTGGCTGTGCCTTTGCCTGCCTTTTTGCTGTGCTCTTGTCCAACCTGGTACCCCTGGAGTGTGTTGGGGCACCCAGGAGAGGTTTTCTGGGGTGATGAAGGTGATGTTGGTTTTGTCCCATGGGTAAATGCCAGCAAGGGAGGCTGTGGGCTGCCTTGCCATGTTGTGGGGACCCTGCTCTCCTGTGCCTTGGGATGCACCTGTCCCAGGGTGCTGCAGCTCTGTGCTGCCCTAGTGCCTGGGTCAAGGTGTTCATGCGAAACATCACAGGGGCTGCAGAACGGCCCTTTTTTGCTTATAGGGTGGTTGTAGTTTTCTTTTTCCCTGCTGCTGGTCTGTGCGCTTCCCCATGGCTGGGAAGCATCTCCCTTCCAGCCGACCCCACCGCCTCTCGGCTCCCTACCACATCCTCTCCAGCGTCTCGTTCCAACTTGCCTGGCCCACTGTGATCTCTTTTTGAACACTTTCTCCTCTAAAACAGGAGGTGAAAACCAAGAGGGAAAAACGAAGTGCTTGCCCTGCCCATCTTTCCTTCCATCTGCCCGTGGATGTGGTTTAGTGGAGCCACGGCTTCCCGGCTTGCTTGGGAAGTGCATTCCTCTCCTCACCCCTGCTTTGGTGGCTGGGGGCATTGTACTGGCTGATGGCCAGGGTAGCTGGTGGAGGGGTGCTCTGGCATCTGCAGGGTGCAACGGCATGATGGCATCTTGCCCCATCCCATGGCAAGGCATGTGACAGGGCTGGCAGCATCCCAGAGCGGGGTGGGTACATCAGGGGCTGGGGTGCCTGCGAGACCCCCACCCGCAATCTTAAATAAGGCTTAAAAGCCATCAGTGTTTTCTCAGGTTCTTTCCTGGGGACCAGGACAAGGTCAACTCGTTTGTTTCAAAACCTTTTTGTCTCTGTCTGCACCTGTGGACACACGGTTGATGCACTGGTGGGATGTCTGCCTGGCAGCTCGGATGCAAGGGAGCCTTCTGTGGCTGCAGCTGACGCTCACGATGCTTTAGGTGGCTTTGCAGGGAAAATGTTCTTCTGTGGGTTTGGAAGTAGGATTTCAAGCTTTTTTCCTGTTTAGCATCTCACGGAGGGGTGGCTGGGCAGTGTGCCGACATGGCGGGGCTGCAGCGGGTCTCCTCCTCCCCTGCGCCTCTGCTCCCCTGAGGCTTGGGCGCCTGGGAGACAGTAACCATCAAACAAGCTGGTTTTAGACTGAAGTGAGAGCGTCTGCACAACTGGGGCACCTTCCACCCCTAACGGCAGTGGAGATGACTGTGGGGTATTTTATTATGGATTTAGCCCAGCCACAAGCCTCTGACCGCTCAAAATGGGTTTGCTTTTTATTCCTCCCCCCCAATATCAAGTTTCCTGCCTCCTCTCCCATCCTGCGTCAGCCCAAGCCGCTCTCCCTGGCTAGGCTGTGCTGGGAGTGCAGCAATCCCAGCGCTTTCCAAATCCAGGCAGCGATGCCTGGGGATGGAGAGATGCTCCCCTTTGTTGCGGGGGCTTTGCGTTCTCCTGGCAGCGATCTCCCTGCTTCCACCGCTGGGTGGAACAGGCAGCCCAGTTTTACCACAGCCGCGCTGCCGAGGAGAAGCATTTGAATCACTGCACCTCCAAAAAAAAAAAAAAAAAAAAAAAAAGGTATGGTTTTTCTTAAATTATGCCTTAATGAAGGACATCCATTAACCTCCGTAATAATTTTGCAAGGAAAATGTGCAGGAAAACCATGTTACATTTTTTTTCTAATGAGTGTGATGGCTTTTAATGGAAGTCTTAATTAGACATTATTAGCCAAAATGGTCCTCTGGTGGATTCAGGCCCTCTTCTTTCCCCCTGGCGCAGGGATGGGGAAGGACCGTGTGTCCTGGTGGCTGCTGCGGGCGAGGAGGCTCAGGCGCTGCAGGCACTGCAGCCGCTGCTCTCTGGCTCAGTCCCCAAATCCTGAGCAGGGTCTCAGTCATCCCTGCGATCCAGACCACTGCAAAAGAGAAACGAAGGAGAAACCTGGAAAATACCCCGGCAAAGGCATGAGTGGAGGCCAGGTGAGCATCACAGGGCTGGGCTGCCCTTGCCCACCTGTAGCTGCACGTGGCCTTGGAGGATTAGGGAACAGCCCCTGAGTTGTGATGTGGGGCTTTATTTTTCTGCATATCACTTGTTTTTCCTCCTTAAATTGTACCATGGGCCATTTATGTATTTCCCCTCTCTATAATGAGAACTTTTGAGTGTTACGTTGATTCCAGTCTTCAACGAGGAACTAAAAAACCCCCTTAATTTCCCCACTGCCATCCCCCCAGGGTCTCCTCATGTGCCTGTTTACAAATGGTGTGTAAACCTGCTTCCAAACGTTTGGCTTGTTAATGGTGTGTCTAGGCAGCTTTCTGTGGTAGCTGAAGTGCTTGGGGAAACCGATCTTGTTTGGGGATATCGGGGTGCAGAGCTCCATGTGTGCTTCTAGGGGCTGCCATGGGCACGGATCCATGAGCATCCCTGTGGCGGTGGGGCTGCAAAACCCACCCGGCTTTCATAACCTCACTCGCTCACACCAGCCCAGGAGACCCGGCTCTCACCCCGCCACCGTCGTGTCCAAGGCCCTTTGCACTCAGCCAGAGCAGGGATTGTTCTCTCGGACAATGGGAGAGCCGTGAGGAAGCGCAGGATCCGGCCCGCGTCCGGCACCCGCATTGTTTCCACCCTTGTTTGCAAATGGCCAACACCTGGCAAAGTGGTGACTCAGCCTGGGGAGTTTTAAAGCCTTTCTATAACTTTTTTTTTTTTTTTTTTTTTTAAGTAGTCATGAGAGAGTTCTTTTGGGAACAGACTCTGGCTGGCGCCGTTTTGCTGCAGTTTGCTTGCCAAGGGATTGAGATCTCCCATGTTCGGGACTGTGTGGCACTGTACAGCTTGTAGCAAGCTCTTTGGGAGCCAGCATCTCTCCCAGCAGGCTAGCAATAATAATTAATTTATTTATTTTTAAATTGGTTTTTTTTACCTCCAGCTTGCTAATAATAATAATTAATAAAATAAAAACAAGGTTTTTTTACCCTAGCTGGCTAATAATAATTGTCATTACTATTATTTTAAAATTAAATATTTTTTTTCCCCAGCTGGATAGTAATATTAATAAAAGGGTTTTTTTTTTACTCCCAAGCCACAACTCATCAGCACTCCCCTGTGTAGGGCGTTGTTTGGGAGCCATGCCCTGGGTTTGCAGATGGGCTTTGCAGGTCTCCTGCAACCTCTGCTTTGGGGAACAAGCCTTTGCTGCTGATGTTTTAATAAGTGAAAGACCCATCTTGTAAATGCAAGGTATGAAAAAGCCATGGACTAGGTGGAGTGAGCACGCTGCTGTACCTTGCCCTGCTTTCCCTTGACTTCAGAAGAGTTTTGGATGGGTTGGACTTGCCTGGGGTACTGCCAGTATGTGCAGAGGAAGGATGGGGCCCACCAGCGTGAGGGAAAAATAAAACTAATCAGTGCAGATTACTGAAGTTTTAATTTTTCTACCCTCTCCAAACCCCCGTGTCTGCTACCTGGGTCGTTCTGCACCCAGACGGTGACAAATGGAGCGGTGCCGTGGGTGTTAGCTCAGAGTGTGTTAAGAGTGGTCATTTGTCACGCCTGGTGTCTTGTATCTCAGAGGATGCGTCGAGAGCAGGAGTGCAGTGATTAAATCAAAGCATTGCTTGCACACTTAAGCAAGGCTTCGGAGGAGTGCTGAGGAGCCCTGGGAAAATCCATCCGTCTTCAACCGGTGCAGCAGACACAGCTAAGAAATGATCCACGCCTTGTCTATCGGAGCATCAAACCAGACTAAATATGCAGTTGTGGGTGCCTCGAATTAAGATGTGCAAACCCACATGAGGAGGGAATTGATGTTCCCCCACTCCGGGCTCCCAGGGGAGCCTCACCCAGCGAGCAGCAACCGAGAAAATTTAATTAACGGCATGGGGTGGAACTGCATTGCTTAGTTTTCATGTTAATCCCAGGGCTCACCTGCTTCTGTATTTATTGTATGAAAATGGCTTTCAGGGGGGAGAGGGTTGTGCGTAGGAGCTGGCCACCTTGGTGCTGCTGGTGTGGCTGCATCCCACATGGTCATTACTGACCTCCTGGCAGCAGCATCCCCGTGAGCACAGAGCGATGCCTGGGTTAACGCTGTCCTTGTCTTGTCTCATCTCTTCCTCCCCAGGGCCCCTCCAGGATGATGCCATTGATGGCAGAGCTTTGCCATCTCCATGCTTTTTTGGGCAAGAGTTGCAAAGCCTGAGGCACAGGGCTGTGTGCCATGCCAGAGGCGGAGGACTCTGACCTCAGGCCTGGTTTCTGGGCTTTGCTGTCTAAAAGTCCTCCGTAAAAGCAGAGGCATCCTGGGGGAACCGATATACAAAGGTAATTAGGTAATTTTCTCAAAAAAAAAAAAAAAAAAGTAATTTCCACCCTAGCTCAACCAGCTTTTCTCTGCTGGGTCTGCAGCCCAGAGGGTAAATTGCCTGTGAGGTAAGACTTGATACCAACTTACTTTGATCCAATTTTTAAATCTTTTTAACTATATTGCAGTACATATTTGCGTCCAGGTGTGATGTCACTGAGGTGCTTAAAATCAGTTCCTCAAGAAACCTGCCCTGGACGTAGCTGTGGGTTGTGTTGATGCAGTTGATGCATGCTGGCATGCGTGTCCCCTCCATGGTGCAGAGGGAGTCAGTCGCCCTTCTCGGAAGCGGTGATTACTTTGATGCTTGTGGGTTTTGCTCTGTTGCAAAGCAAGGAATCTGTTTGAAAGCTTGAAATGGTTCTGGGCATGGTGAAAATGTTCTCTGGGTGCTGCTGGGGACCGTCATCTGGCGAAACTCCAAATCTCCTGGTTCTGCCATGGGCATCTGTTGCAGCAGCATACTGGGCAAGTGGGGCTGGTGCTCGCAGTGGGATGGCTGTGCTGGGATGAGGGAGATGGGGTGAGAGATGGAGCTATCACAGACCTCCTGCCTCCACATCCGATCTGCTCGTGAGCTCTCCATCATGTATTATTATTTAAAACAACTTATTCTTAGAGAGCCCAAGGTGCAAATTTTGTTTGGCAGCTAAGAAAAGCTTCTTGAGCTGCCTGCGTACAGTAAATCCCTGCAATCTCGGGTGGCTTTGACTTATGTGTAACAGATGTTGAGGATGAAGGAGACTACTTATTTTTGCCTGCCTGTTGCTACCGCCAATGTGGGACACAGGTGGCGGTTTTGGCAGGGAGAAGCTGGCTGTGCTCAGTGATGGGGTTAGTGGGTGTTGTCTCACCCTGCAGCTTGGGGCATCTTTCCTGTCCCCAGTGGTGGCACCAACATGGACAGTGCCAGTGTGTTCGTGCCATTTGCAAAAGGTTCTTGCCCTGGCTGGAAGCTTTTGAGCAAGTTGTGTGCCTCCCGGCTGTGGCATGGCGGTGAGCTGGTGTGGGAAAACCATGGTCATCCTGTCCAACTCCCCTGCTGTGGGCAGAGACATCTTTCACTAGGTCAGGTTGCTCAAAGCTCTGAACAACTTGGCTTTGAGCACTTCCAGGGATGGGCCATCCACAGCTTCTCTGGGCAGCCTGTTCTGGTGCCTCACCACCCTCATCAAAAAAGTTCTTCCTTGGGTCCAGTCTAAACCTATCCTCTTTCAGTTTAAAACCATTCCCCTTGTACTGTCACTACAGGGCTTGGTAAAAAGTCTCTCTCCATCTTTCTTGCAGTCCCCCTTTATATACAGAAAGGCCACAATAAGGTCTGCCCACAGCCTTCTCTTCGCCAGGCTGAACACCACCAACTCTCTCAGCCTGAGGGGGGTTCCAGCCCCCTGACCATTTTCATGGCCTTCCTCTGGACCTGCTCAAACAGGTCCGTGTCTCCTATGCTGAGAACCCCAGAGCTGGACACAGCGCTGCAGGTGGGGTCCACCAGAGCAGAGGGACAGAGCCCCCTCCCTTGACCTGCTGGCCACGCTGCTGGGGATGCAGCCCAGTGAATGTTTGGCTTTCTGGGCAGCGAGTGCACACTGCTGGCTCATGTCCAGTTTGTTGTCTACCAGTCTGCCATGTCCTTCTCCACAGTCCTGCTCTCAATCCATCCATCCCCCAGTCCATACTGATACTGCAGGTCGCACTGACCCAGGTGCAGGACCTTGTACATACAACCAGTGTTGAACTTCAGGAGGTTTGCATGGGCCCACTCCTCAAGCCTGTTAAGGTCTCCCTGCATGGCATCCCTTCCCTCCAGCAAATCAACTCTCCACTCAGCTTGCTGTCATCTGCAAACGTGCCGAGGGTGAACTCAATCCCAGTGTCTCTGTCACTAATGAAAGTATTGAATAGTAGTGATCCTAGTACGTACCCTTGAGGAGCACCACATGCTTCTGGTTTCCCCTTGGACATAGAGCTGTTGGAATGCCACCTGCTCCCGTTCCGTCTCTCTTGTTGATGAGCTGCAGAGAATGACCTTCCATAGCTTTCCACTGTTGTGCTTCACCCTGGAAACTGCTTTGAGATGCTCCTCTCTCTGTCCAGCAATGCTTGCAACCAACGGTGACCTGATGGTAGTTACATTGGAGCCGAGTCACACTGAGTAACTGTAGTGTGTTGTCTGGTTGGAACTCGCCTTTGAACTCCTCACAGACAGGGATCTCGGTCGGTTTGTGCTGCTTGAGCCCCAGCAGCTGCTGAGGTTAGGCTGGCATGCAGGGTCTCCAAAACACCAGCATGTCCACTGGGGGATGAACATCATCTCCACCTCCTCCCTTCGCTCTTGATGCACGGGCCGGACTCTGCCCTTGGGACTGAGCATCTTTTGCAATATGGTGTTGTGCAGGGAGGAGAGGGTGGAAACTGAGCACCGGCTAAATTTTCCATTGGTGGGCATGATCCTGTGGGAGAACCTCAGAGGGTGAGGGACATGGAAGGAGATCCAACTGCTTTGTCTTCCTGGCAGCCCCTTCTCCTCTGCCCTGGCGCTGCAGTGATGTGCTGCCCAAGGAGCCCATCTGTGATTTTTGCTTTTTCATCTTTCCTCACTTCCTATTTCTATCTGGTAGTGGAGGCCAAGTGCCATGAGAAAGCATTTTTTTCAAGGTATTTCTTTTGTGGTGAGCCTGTTGGCTGTCGTGGTGCCTGGTGGCAGCTGGGCTCAGCTGCTTAGGGGTTGGGATGCTCCTGAGACCAGCTCTTCTGCCAGCTGGAAGTGGGTTTGGGAGGAGTTTTTAACTCTGCTGTATGTGGAGGGAGGGGAATTGGGAAGGAAAGTAAAAATTTCCATGGTCTCCTGTGCTTTCCCATGCTGTTATATTGCGGGTGTTGGAAAGTCGGGAAGCGCTGGGATGAAGACAGTGAGGTGGGGACTCAGCCAGCAGCTTACTGGGAAAAGGTGCTTGGAAGTGCACTGTTTGGGCAGGGAAAATCTTAAGAATAGAGCAGAGAGGGAGAAGATGGGCAGGAAAAAATAAATAAATGGAAGAGAGATAGGTAAAACTTTCAGAAATTGCTTTTTAGGCATTTTCTGGCTCCAGGAGATCAGGGCTGATAAGAGCAGCTCAGCAGGAGCAAGGCAAGTCAATGGCAGTGGCCACCGTTTAACTGCCTACGGGGGGAAAGGAGGTGTTATTAAAAGAGAGAGAAACCGCTCAAAATATCTATGTGGATATTTTGTATGTAGAAATAATAGTAAATTGCACCCGACTGCAGGAAATACAGCTTGCTGCTGAAAATGCCACCCCCAGGGGTGGAAAGGGAGCACTTAGCTCCTGCCTGCGTGGGATGGTGGAGGCAGTTTCCCAGGGCCATGTGTGGGCCAGCAGATGTGAAGGCAGGAGAGGACAGTGCCTCTGGTGCCCGCATTGGTGCCGCGTTCCCCTCTCCTCTCTGCGGCTGGGTAGGAAGGCGCCTTTGCTCTGAGGAATAGTAATTATGGCTCGTTCTGCTATAAATATTCATAGGGGAGCTCTCTTAATTACTTTTCTAATTAATTCCATGCATGGGGCTCTTGGGGTGGATGAAGGATATGGGAGAGCACTTTGGTTGGGACATCTCCCCCCTTGCCGAATCCACCCCCCCTTGCCAAATCCACCCCGCTCTGCCGAATCCACCCCTCCATGCCAAGTCCATCCCTGGGCACTGTCCTGAAGCAGTTAGCAGACCTGCAGTCCCCAGGACTCGTCTCTGCCAGGATGGGGTGGGGGTGGGGTGTCCTACTTCATGATGGGGCATGCCATCACCCCAGTGCAACCCAAGGCGTGATGTCCTCCAGTGCTGTGGCACAGACACAAGGGAAGCCATGTGTCTGTGTGTCCCTCTGCGCTGGCAGCACGAGCCTGGCCCCGTGGCTGAAGCTATCCCCCAGCCCAGGTTGTCAACACTAATGAGGAACTACTTCAGATGTAATTAATAAGCTCTTGATGTTCTCTAGATTGAGGGGATACTGTGTGGCGTGAGCTGGCAAAGGAGGAAAAGGTGCTTAATTAGTTCCTGTTAGGAACAGGAGATGTTTGCTTCCCAGCCAGGAGTGGTTTGTGCTTTCGGGAGCCCAGGGACAATGCTGCCCTGATTTCCCAGTCAGAAATGGGGCTGGAGCTACATCAAGTTCCCCAAATCCCCAGATTTGGGCTCTTCTGGTTGCAAAGCAAAGATGCATCATTTTTAGGGGGCTTCTGCCTGCAGCCAGCACCTCTGTACCTGGGGGAAGAGCTACTCTCTGAGATCCACCATGAGTTTTCATGGCAACTCACTTTCCTGCTCATTAGGTGGCTCGATATCTCACACAGGCATTGAGGGGTGAATGCGATGTGCTGGGTTAAGTGGTACAAGACAGTATTGGCTCTTCTGTACAGCTTCCAGTCCATGTCCATCGACTCGTGGAGTCTCACATTGCTGCAGTTCATAGGGGAAATAATCTCGCTCTGTGATTCCTGTATCAAGCCCGGTGCCTGTGCTGGGAGTAGAGCATCTTCTGGGGCTTGTGTTTTTGGGAGATGAGTCCTGGCCTCAATCTGGATTCTGCCCAGTTGTTTGCTCCTAATGCATCCGGAGGTTCATTGCAGGTGATGTTGCAGTGCTGGGGATGCTTCTGCTCCCTGGGACTGGTCCTGGTGGTCCTCTCTCTGGCTCGTGCTTGGCCTGATTGACCAGAACCGGTGTGATCTGGTGCACATCAGCATCACCAGGGTGGCACGTGAGCATCGCTTCGATGCCTTCGTAGCACCTTAAGCTCAGCCTTAGGTTTATCGCCCTCATTAAAACCAAGTGTGCCCCAGGTTGCGAGGGTTTCCTGAAACCCAGATAACCACAGACAGGGCACCCAGCTGTCATAGACCACCCTGTTTGTTAAAGATGGGTGAAACGGCGGGGCTGGGGGTGATGGAGGTCAGGTGGGAGCAGCCTCTGCCGGGGCAGACCTTGGCTTTTCCTGCCCTGCCGCTGGAGCCCCAGTGCTTCCCCTGGCTGCTCCACTCCTGGTGCTGTCTGGCTCCCCAGTATCATGCCCATCCTGCTCGCCCTTTCTCTCCTTAAATTGTTTTTCATTGCTGGCATAGGGTGGATTTCTTGGCATCCTCCCCACCCCTTAGCTCTGGTTTTAATGTACAGCAGAAATGTAAATGTTCATCTAGGTGCTGGTCGGGGCGGAGAAGCCCAGGAGTAGGGGTCTGGACACCACTGTCTTTACTGGTAAATCAGTCTCCCCTTTCCTTATGTCACACCCACAGGGAGAACTGCATGGCGGTACTTAATTTGCAACTACTAGTCAGATAGCTCCTGGCCCTGCTGCCCACGAGGGTTTGGGGCAGTGATGGCAAACCTAGCCCTGTCCTGCTGGCAGGTTTGACGGCCTCAGCTGAGGGAAGAGCCGGTGGCAGGCTGCAGCTGCTAAATATGTGTCTAAAGCAGAGTATAAGGAGGTTAAATAACCTCAAATCATTGCCGAGAACTTCATTCCCCCTTCATTTGTTGACTCAGAATAATAAGCTCAGGCAGCATTAGGATGGTGAGGAGCATCCGGTGCCAATCACCGCCGTGGCCATGCGGCTGTAAACCTCTCTGCATATGTGGATGAATTGTCTGGGATTTGATGAAATTATTTAGCGTTTGATCATGAAAGTGCGTGCTCAGAGAGGCAGTGCCAGCCTCATCCTTCCCTGCAATGCCTCCCTCCTGTTCTCCATAGCAGTGCTTTAATTCCCAAAGGGGAAGAGCTGGGGACAAATGGAAATGGGGCTTGGGAGTCTCCACGAGCTGCACCACATGCCTGCCAGCCATGTTTCACCCTGATTTCATGTGGAAAAGTGCTGGAGCAGAAGGTCAGGCATCGTTATTTCAACGGCTCTTTTATGGAGAGGAGGGGAAGCTGCTAGTCATGGGGGAGCGGCAGGGTGAGACCAGGCACCTCAGCCTGATGCAAAGTGGAAGCTAAAGTGAAGCAAAACCCAAGTGGGCGAAAAGCGTTTTGCAAAAGTGACCTTGAGAAGTGTTGGGTATTTTTTCCCCCGTTGACTGTTTTGGAGAGTGAAGCAAGTTTCCCTGCTCTGTGGCGAGCTGGCAGCCCTGCGGCACCGTCTGCCCAGGGCATACGTGCTCTCCCCTTTCTCATCCAACAAATGGATCGGGGACAGATTTTGTCTTTAGACCTTCAAAATCTTCCCAACCATGAAAAAGAGGGAAAGTCAAGCCCAGAGTGGTGATTGAATGGGCAAGTGTGAACCTCTTGGGTGTAGATGGGTGCTGCAGGGCATGTGGGAGCCAAAACCGGCTGCTTCCATGCCCTGCTCTAGGCTTAAGCTCATTGTTTAGGGTCACGGTAAACAGTTGGTGTTGAAGCTCTTCTGCATCCAGAGACCCTTAGTTTCCCCAAGCCTGCCTTTCTGGAGGAGAAACACTTCTCCTGGGTGAGCATTGGCTGCATTGTGTGCAGCCGAGTGCGTGGGGCTCGGTTTGTGAGCATCTTGGCCCATGCCAGGGAAGCAAATCCTTGGTTGATGAGGAATGGGATTTTTGGGAGAGGTGAACGCAGATGCACCCACAGCCTGTTGCCTCTAATTAGCCTCGCACAGCTACCTACCCTGCATGTGCCTTTGAAATCCTGCCCTGCTTCGATTCATTTCTCATCTGTGAAAAGAGGAGCAGAAAAAAACCCCAACCCTGAGAAACAAAAAAACACAATGAATTTTACGTTTCCTCCACATACACCATGGTGGGCTGGGCTCAGAAGCTGCTGACTTTAATTTACATGTCTCCCAAGGCAGATCTAAACCCATTCCTCCAGAGGTGAAGGGCTGCTTTAATTAACTGGCTGCACCATGAGGAGCCGGAGCCTCTTCCCTCCGCGTGTCAGGGAGGGATGCAGCCCATTGCCTGCAGGATGTGAACCCAGATGCTGGGAAGCTCATGTTTATCTCATGAGTTGCTGCCTATACAGCACTGAAATTTGGAAATGCAATGCAACGAGGCGGGTGCTGTTTGTAATTAGGTTGGGCAAGCGCTTGGCCCTGAGGTAGGAGCAGCTCTGGGTGATTTGAAATGGTGAGAATTTGTGTCTTTGGTGGCAAAAATAGTGAAGGTTTTATCCATCCCTGGGACAAGGTTCCACTGGGGTGTCCTGTCCCCAAGATGCTGCAGTTTCAGGCATTGCTTGGGGGCTCGTGCTGAGCTCCCTCTCTGGAGGAGCAAGCATCCATCCATCTGTCTGAGGATGTTTTGGAGACAGGGATGCTTGGACTTCCCTGTTTCTCTGTCTGGGTCGCACTCCTTGCCCTGTCCCAAGGACTAGATATAGGAAAGGAAATTTGGCGGCTGACAGGGTGTTTCAGGGCTGGGTCTGATCCCCATCTTCCTTCTTGGCATAGTCAGGAGGGCAGGATGTGTGCGATGGGTACCCTCCTGCCCCTCCTCGCTAGAGCATGGCATTGCTCCAAATACAGAAACCTCTCTAGATTAATTTGCTGATGCCTCGTGCAGGATGGTGCGGCAGTACACCCGCCAGCATTGCTGACTGCCTGCTGAGCTCGCTGTGGCTGTGCCAGGGCTGAGGCACTCAGGAGAAGCACTTGGCTTGATATAAAAGGGAATCAGATCATTAAAAAGTAGAAATGGGTGGAAAACCCCCCACAAAACACCCCCCCCCACCCCCCTCCCCAACGGAGATGCAGGAGGGAAGGGATGATGGGAGAGCATCAGCATCAGATAGGGATGCAATTAAACCTCTGGCAACAGGCACCCACTCCCTGCCTGGATGTTTGCAGGGAGGGAAACGAGGGAGATGAAAGCAGGGTGGGAAGGCAGCCCCCTTGTTGCCCTTTGAAGATGGGGAGATGGCAGCCCCTGCTGGGGAGCGGCAGCGTAGTGGGTGACAGCTTGCCTGATTTCTGTTTTTGTCCCAAACTGCGGCTTGCATCCCTGGTGTCATCATCACATCAAAGGCAGCGAAACCCAAAAACATCGGTTGTGTTACAGCCCGTGGTGACACTGGGGCTCTGCAGCCCGGGGTGTGTGGCCCCAGGGGACATGGTGCCACCAGCCACTCGGTGCTGCCAGCCCAGGAGGGTGAGCCGGAGCCGAAGCAGTAGCTGCCTGGGAAAGCCGTGCCGCCTGCTGGAGTGCCTGCCCCTGTAATCACGATGTCCTCTAAATGTTGTTTTTTCATAGCACACAATTTTGTGTGGGTGTTTATTTGCCTGGATGGTGCCTTGCAGCTGAAAGCATCCAGGAGGGCTTCCTAGCCTGTGCGCAGGCTGCATGTGGAGGCAGCGGGACGTGGAGGAGAGCTGCCTGGCCGCTAAAATACCCATAATTGGGGCTAATCGCTTTGAAGACTGAAAAATTAATGGGGCTTTTTTTTTTTTTACTACTTTTTTTTTTGGGCGTGCTTAAATATAAATACATTTTGTGTTGAAGGTGTCTGTGAAACATTTTTAGTGAGCATCTCTTTTTTTTTTTTTTTTTTTTTTTTTTGATTTTTGGTTTCGTCGAAACATTGTGAGCCTCATGCAGAAAGTGTTTAAGTGTTTGGTTTAGGAGCCAGTTTTTTTTTCTTAATGAAAAATTGTCATTTGCAGAAAATGGGGAAATGGCCTTGAATCTTTTTCCAGTGGGCTGTAAGTGCAATGAGCTGTAGTTGCTCCTTTGTTCATGGCCTGAGGTGTTCTCAAACCCAACAGGGCACCTTCCCTGCTGCCCAACTCCGGGGGGTGCTGGTAGTGCCAGCCACGTGTCTTTTTGGAGCCAGGCTGGATCATCCAGGCTCTTTAGTGCCTTTGCATGTGGCAGTCCTGTCTGTGCCTCCAGCTTGCCTGAGGGCATCACCTTCTGCAGTGCTGCTACTTCTAACCCATCTTTTCATTGCCCGCTGTGCTGGTGTGACCACAGCTGTGCTTAAAAACACTGGGTTTGCCCTGCAAAGACATTGGACCCAAAAAGGAACCCAGAAGAAGCAGGATTTGGGGAATACCTGGCAAATGCGGTTAGCTTTGCCCCAGCAGGGTTGTCAGGGGCATGGGAGCGATGAGATGACACAGACTGGGTTTGCTGTGGGTGAAGGGAGCTGTGGCGGGGTGCCAGTGAGGGCCGGGGGAAAGAAGTGGGCTTGCAGAATCGTGAGCTGAAGCCTGTAATTCTTTGCAGAAACTCTTATTTTAAAACCTGGTAAGGAAAAATGCCACTCAATGTCCCCAGGGAGCTTTAGCACAAGTTAATATAGAGATGTCTGCTTTTTCTTTTCCTTTCTTTCTTTCTTTCTTTCTTGTTTCTCTCTCTCTTTTTTTTTTTTTTTTTTTGACTAAAGCTTCCCTGAGAGAGTAATTAAAAAGTGGAAGTTCCAGGTGCTAACCAAGAGGATTTAGTTTGAAGATTGAAACGCTTGCATTCCCCCATGCTTGCACATGTTCCGCAGAGCGTCTGGTCTGCTGATGATGGTTTGCCTTGGGCAGGAGCAGGGGTGGATGAGCAGAGAGATCCTGCTTACCTCCAGCTCTTTCTGGAACCACTGGCACACGAAATACAAGGATGCAGGATACATGCTGTTAAGACAGGAGAGTTTTCAGCAGCAAAAAGCCTCGCAGCGCTGTTGCGTGCCACTACTGCTTCAGTAATTCATCCTGCCCTGTGCAAGCTGCAGAGTGAGGAGGGAGGCAGCGCTGGGGGTGCAGGTCTGTGGTGCCTTCACTGGGTTTTTTGCCCCATGTGCGATGTGGGTGCATTCCCATCCCAAGCCTTTGAGGGGGTAAGGGGGGCACCTCTGGCTCCATCCAGCCCTGTGGGGTGCTGTAAATCAGCTGCCACCCCTGCCGTCACCCCCTGGGCACGAGGGCAACTTCTCTCTACTTTCCCCCCCATTCAAACCTCCCAGAGGTGACATCTTGCTTCAGGAAGCCTGCGTTAAAGCAGCCCCCCAATGATGCTCCCTCCTACCCCAAATGCCTGCATCGGCCCTGGGAAAGGGGTCCTGCTGGCAAACTCCTGGCCCTGGCTGCCTGGGATGCGCGACATCCCTGGTGTGCAGGCAGGACGGCCGATCTGCAGGTGGCATCGGCTTACGGGGCGGTTGAGCGCTGAAGCCGTGGAGTGGCACAGCCGATCTTCATGCCTCATCGTTTACAAACACACCCCATGTGCTTAAACGTGAGGAAATGGGTAGTTAAGCACATCATTAATCTTATCCAGCCCACATAATCAACAATCAATTAATTCTTCTGTGGGCTGAGGAGCTGCGGCTTGCGCCGCAGCCTGGGCAGCGGCAGAATGAGCCCGTTTCCGCAGGGAGAGCCTCATCCCGCGCTTGGCTGAGGTGCTATTGCGGATCCGGACCTTGCCAGCTCTGGGAAACTTCCTTGCAGCAGCCCTTAAATCAAGGCAAACATTGTGCTTGCCGTTAGCGGGGTGATTTATTGCTCCCTCCTGGCCTTGAGCCCTCTATCTGAGCCTTACACTCGGACTGTGCGTTTACCGTCTGAAGGATTATGGATCCCATGCTGCGCAGGTCTCTAAATCCCGCTGCGGCATTGCAGGGGCTTGGGGGTTTTGGCTTCATCTTCAGTGTGAGGTCCATGGTTCAGCTCCCCCAGGACGACAGGAGACACAGGCAACAGCAAGAGTGGAAGGCTGCAGCCCGTGGCGGCTTTGGGTGGAAGGAGAAGGCATCAGCCTCCCCTGAAACTGTGGGAGACCTTAGGTAAGCGTAGTGCAATTACGGGAGAGAAAAGCTAATTGGTAATAATAATAATTAAAAGCCACATACCTGCAGATTACAGGAATTTATGGATAAGTGACGTGTGATAAGAGAAACCTGAGGACACTGGGTTGCAGAGTGTTCTTTGTTCAGGTATTTTGACAATGCGTCACTTGGATTAATTGTAATTAAGTATTAACACACCCCTTTACCTGACCCACCAGCATGCCTCTACTCTTTAAACCAAGGTGTGTTCATAGTGCTATGACCCTCTTGTCTTCCTCCCTCCCTCTCCTGCCCCCTTCCATCAAAATTCAGGTGGCTGTTCCCTGGTACCACTGCCCTCCCCATCCTGCACCTCTGAAGAGTGCAGCACGTTTCAGGCACGTTTCTGAACGTGCCCTCCAGCTGCAGAGCCTGCCGGTCACCCATTATGTGTCTGGTGGATGCTAAGGCCTCCTGGCGGGAGCGCAGTGCTGCTGGGACACTGCGGGGACGTGCTGGTGGGAAGGGAGAGGGGCAGAATTGGAGATCCACCTCTAAGTCTTGGTGTCCACTTGTGGTCGCGTCTCCTGCCTCGTGCGCCTGGTGTAACCCTGCTTCCTCACGCTGTTGGGGGCGTAGGGCTGTGTGCGTGGCCCAGGGAAGGGTCTGCGGCTGGCTGCCTTCTGCTCTGGCATCCTGAAGTGCCCCCTCAAGCCCTCATGTGCCCCCCCAGTGTCCTGCAATGCATGGTGTGACCCCGCGTGTGGGATGGCTGCCTGTCTGCATGAGGTAGTGGGTTATGGCCCTAGGTGCTTCTGTAAGGTGCCATACGTGTGGGATGGCTGCGGTAGGGTGTGGAGGATGCGCAGTCCTCTGGTTGTGGGGATGAGGAAGAGCAGCGTGAGATGGTGGCTGGTCCCTCTGGGATGCCATGTCCCCACTCAGCTGTTAGTGCTGTTGGAAAGAGACGGTTCATTGCAGCCAGTTGTACGCCTCAGGCTGGGGCGAGGGGGGTGGGGAATCCCCTGAATAATAAAATTGTAAAATATTGTTTTGATTTATCCTTTTCTGTCATCTTTTAATATCTGGAAAGACTGTGTGAGCAAGAGGCCTTCATGAGTTTTGAATGACAGGTTAAAGGGCTCCAATAAAGATTAGATGGTCCACTATCTCCCAAGGAAATTGCATCAAAGTGGTTACTCCTGCTTGCCCCTATTAATTTCCTCTTCATGGCTGCTAGGAGATGCCTCATATCCTGATGCAGCAGGCAGGGGCTAAGAGGCACTTTCCATTATCTCAATCATCGCCGTGTTTATGAGACACTTAGGGTGCTTCTCTGCAGAGCCATGCCTGGGAGGTGACAGCATCGTGGGGGCAGAGCCGGCAGCCAAACAGAGGTGGGACAACCCTGTGTCTGAGGCCAGGAGCAGTCTCCCGCAGGACGTGGGGTGGGCCTGGGTGAAGTCTGGTCCCTTGGATACATGTGCCAAAATACAGACGTTCCCCTCTGCAGCCTTTGGTTCCGTAGGGGTCACCTGAGGGTTTTGTTAGATGTCAGGGCTGGATGAGCAGCCATTCGTCAGTGCCTACTTGGTAGGACCAGTGAGGTGGGGGAGGGATGAGGGACCCCATCTTTGTCACTCCACCCTCTAACTGCAGAGCAATGAGATGGTTGATTAATGAAACCTCTGCCTGTCGCTGATTAAAGCCTCGCCGTAACCGTAACTGGAGCATCTTCTCATTTATGAATTAGTTGCCATTTCCTGCTTGAATGAACTCTGAGGCCGAAGGCCGGGAATGTTATTAGCCCCAGCCCTGGGCTGCGGGGGATTAATGGCATGGACCCATAAGACACTGTCATGGCTGTCACATCAACTTTCCACTTATTCAAATTTTGCGTGAAAAAAGAAATGTGAGACCTGAGCCGTGCCATTGGGGTGGCGGAAAGAGTTCTTTTGGATCAGCAGGAGGGGAACGCTGTCCTGCCTCTGTGTGTCCCTGACCCCATGGGTGCTGCCAGGGAAGGGGGTCCTGCAGCTCCCGGCTGTCCCCCTGCCTGGGTGCGAGTGCTGGCCCCTTGCTCTGCCTGGCTAATTACTGTATCATTGCTGTGTGATTTCAGTGTTTTCCTGGTGGCTCCAGAAATAACTCATGGTCAGTGTGGAAAATTATGGCCATCCTAACATCACAGGAAGGTGCCACCCCATTTACCTCTGACACAAGTGTGAAGCTTTTGTGTTTGCTCTCGTGCTTTTCTTTTTCTCTCTGCCCCATTTGAAGGACAGGACCTGCTTTTGCCTCTGCTCAGGGATGGTTCCACACCCAACCGCTTTCCCCTCCCTTCTCTTGCAGCCTGTCCAGCGGGGACGTTCAAGGCCAGCCAGGGCGCAGGGGTCTGTGTGCCGTGCCCCTCCAACAGCCGCTCCACCGCCGAGGCCTCGCCAGTCTGCACGTGCCGCAACGGCTACTACCGGGCAGATTTCGACCCACCGGCAGCCGCCTGCACCAGTGAGTAACAGATCAGGGTTGGTGGGGCGGGCCGTGGGGCCTCGCTCCGCTCTGCTGCTGGGGGAGCGGCCAGGGATAAAGTCTCAATCCGTGAGCTTTTTCTTCTTGTTTTCTGCCCCTGTCCTGCTGCAGAGGGGAGAGAGAGAGCAGTTGGGTGGGCATCTGGCAGCCAGCCGAGGGCAGCCTCCACCGCAGGGGCTTAGCTGTGCGGGGAGCTGGGGTACCCTTATTGAATACCCACCCCTCTCCGCGCGGCACGGCACCGCCTCCGCGTGCTACAGAAACACCTCTTACACAGACGTGAATCCTTTCACTGCCATACTGGCATAAGCACGTGATATTGTATCACCCTTTGCTCTGCTTTCCTGGGACACCGCTGTGACACGCACCAACCGATGAGTGATGGGACAGCCCCCGCAACCCACCTCTCCAGCAGTCGTTTGAGTTTATACTTCACCCTGGCAGCGGTGGTGATGGCAGGGAGATAGTCCCCAGGATAGATTAGAATTTAAAGTTATCTGCTGTTGCTGTCTTGTTCATAGTCTTGCAGATGGAGTATTTTTTTACAGGGGGAAAGGGTGCGTTAAGCATTAGTATTCAGCACGGTGCTGTGTGCGCGATGCATCACTCTCGGCTGTCTGCCCAAAGTGCCTGGGATGGCAGCAGCAGCCTCAAGTCTGTCTTTTGGTGAGAAAAGAGCCCAAGAGAGAAGAAAGACCTGCTGTGCTCTTCAGCCTGCTGGGGACGCAAGCCTCAGCCTCTGCTCCCCCTGCAAAACATGCCGCAGGCCCTCGAATCAGCCCGTCAGGGAGCTTTAGCACAAGGATGCTCTGCACACTTGGTGCTGGGGAGTGCCCGAAATGCATGTCGGAAACGATGAAAGGATTTGCTTGTTTTGCTGGACCACTTGAGCTGTCAGATCAGAGGTAGTCAGCAGGTAGCACAACTGCAGATAATCTATATGTCTTTATTATGTCTCGTTATATAGCTGATTTACAGTATTGCTGTGCTCTAGAAATACAGTATAAAAAAGTCTATTTGCTGATTTTTATTTCTTCTCGGCGTCACTTAATTTTACAACGCTTTAATTTGAGGTGCCAGCTGTTCGCCGACAAAGTTTCTCTGTGACAGAGGCGTAAATAACAGCCTGGAGCTACAGGCGCTGCTCTGGACCACAGCTCTTCCCCAGGGCTATGCCTGCGGGTGCAGTTTCTGCCCCGCATCCCTGGAAGAGGAGGGAAGAGGCTGCACTTAAAGGGGGATGAATGTGGGGAGACAGTGGTTTGCCACCAAGCTTGGGAAGAAAGATGGTTTTCTCCCTTTTTTCTTGAAAAAAAGCTTGAAAAGATATTACCTGCTTAAGGTATGAACAGGGGGATTGGGTTAAGGCTCTGAGACAGGTTGCAGCTTTTTGGGGGTGACTTGCTATTTATTGATCCTTGTCCCCCAGCTTTTGTGAGTCCTTTGCTCTGGTTTCCCTGGGGAACTGGCGTTTTTCCCGCTGCTCCTGCCACATGTCCCCTACCACCCGTCCTGTAACCCACCTTTGACCTCTCCACTGTGTGCTAATGGGGTTTTGGGGGTGCCCTGCAGTGGGATGTCTGTGGTGTCTCAAGTCCACAAAAGCCCTTTCCAGTGAGGATGCCATGCTGGCGACTGCTCCGTGACAGGCACGTTTACCTGCTAAAGGGGAAAAGAATTAAAGGAACAGAATTCTTTTCTTTTATTTTTTTTTATTCAAAGTCTGTCATTTTCCTAGACATTTTAACAAAACTCTTTCATCTGCAGTACCCGTAGCAATGGCTCAGAGAGGCTCCTAAAGTGCCTGGCTGGCTGTGGTTATGGAGCAGGGGGAGAGGGCAGCACAGGCAGGGAGCTGGGCAGGGGTGGGCACCCATGTCCCCCACGACTGCCTGTCACCGGTGGCCAGAGCACAGTGTCAGCCGGAGGTCATCCATGCAGGGTGACCTCTCTATCCACTGGCCACATCAGCCTTGTGCTGATGAAGACGCCTCTGCCCATCCCATCCCTGGCCACTATCGGGGCTAATTTATCTGCAGCCCCTAATGATGCTTCCCAGAACACACATATGGAGGGCTCCTCTGGGATGGTTTTCCCCAAGGTGGAGCGTGCTTTGCTTTCTTAACCTTTCCTCGTGGGTCAAGTCCTCCATCATTTTTATTGCTCTCTGCATCATGGCAAAGTCCTTTTTCTTCCTTGGAAGTGCAGCACCGAGCCCAGCCAGCATGAGTAATTGATCACTTTCCTTATTTAATATAACCCAGCAGCTGGAATTTGTGGTTTTGGCTGTGGAGCCATCCTGGCTTACCCCAAATCCTTCCCCAGACCTGGGCAGACATATGTTTGTGCCTCGATGATGCTCTCCTGCCTGGATTCCTCCTGAATTGCTCCCTATGGACTCTGGCCCTGTTCTGGCAGCACTTGCAATCGGTGCTGCATTCAATTCCTGTCCTCCGAAGCATTTGCGACGGCTCCCGGCGGATTTGATCAATGCAAGTTTGATCTCTCGTCCAACATCCAAGCTGCTCGCAAACCAGTGAGCGGTGCCGTCTCTCCTCTACGCTGTTAAATGCCAGGGTTCCCAACTTGAGATATCGAACTGTTAATAACTACTTTCCATACTCTCTTTTCACCCACTGCTCCTGCGTTTCTCCCTGGTGCTGACTAAGTGATGTTTCTCTCGCTGTGATAATCTGTTTGAGGTGCTTCTCCACATGTGCACCAGAGCTATCTCGGCATCTCCTGATTGTTAAAATGGGTCCACCTTCACAGATGGATCTGCATGTGCTCCACAGTGGGGTTTTTTTGGAGACTGAGTTTCTGCCATGGGAGTCCTCATCCCCAACTGTGAAACCCCTCTCTGGCTGGTGGCACAGGTGGTTGGCATTGCTGATGAGGAGAGACTGACCCTGAATCGAGCAAAACCATAGAGACCAAATCCCTCCTGAGGCAGGAGATGATGGAGCCATGAGGTGTCTGTCTGTGTGCTGGAGCCCCTGAGGCTCCCACTGAGCCCTAGTGGGGCTGAGCGTAACGTTTTGGTCAAGGACCTGTCTCAAGCACTCTCCCTTTCCACAGGTGTCCCTTCTGGTCCCCGCAATGTCATCTCCATTGTCAACGAGACGTCCATCATCCTGGAGTGGCATCCGCCACGAGAGACAGGGGGTCGGGATGATGTCACCTACAATATCGTCTGCAAGAAGTGCCGATCGGACCGACGCGCTTGCTCCCGCTGTGACGACAACGTGGACTTTGTCCCCAGGCAGCTGGGGCTGACAGAGACCCGGGTCTTCATCAGCAACCTGTGGGCGCACACGCCCTACACCTTCGAGATCCAGGCTGTCAATGGGGTTTCCAACAAGAGCCCCTTCCCGCAGCAGCACGTGTCCGTCAACATCACCACCAACCAAGCCGGTGAGTCCCGAGATGATGCACTGATGGGGTGGTTTGGCTGTACCCTACCAGTTGCAAGCTCCGTGTGGAAGGAAGCTCCATGTCCAAAGGCAAAAGCTCCTGGGGTGTGAGTGGTGTGTGGTGGCTGTGGGGGACCCGCACCCAGCCCTGGTGAAAAGAGGGAGGGAGAGGGATTGAGGAGGTGGAGGGGTGGCTGCACCCCAGGTGAATTGAGAGATGAGTTTTGGGAGGAAAGGGTGTGAGAACCAATATCTGTTTTTTATCCCCCTCTAGATTGCTTGAAGATGAAATGGCATTGCCATTTCCCCCCTTTTCCCAGGTGAGAGCAGGGAGACGGGGTGACTCCAGCCTTGAAATGCAGCCTGGCTGCATTACAGCACGGAGGGCGTAGCATCCCGGGGCTGAGCTCAGTCTCCGTCTCCTCTGGCACATCCCTCTCCCTTCATTTTCCTCTTGTCCCCTTTTTCAGGCTCCCCTGTCCCTTTTCCTCCCTTTTCCCGATCAGGCATCAGGAGCTGAAGAAGCAGCTCTGGGCCAAGCTGGGACGCTGGCAGGGTGGATGTGCAGATGAAAGGGAGGATCTGGTCCTGGGCTGCAATGCGGAGGATAGGGAGCAGAGGGGATGGAAACCGTCTCTTTGGACGGAGGAAGGGGATGGTAGTTTCTGCTTTGTGCTGAGCATGTAACACAGGCAGCCTTCGCCAACCCGCTCCCTTGGGAGGGTGCGGCAGGGAAACCTGGCGTACGTATTTTAGTCTCTTGCCTCTGGGGAATACAAATCTACGCTTGGTGCCTGGCTGGCATCATTGTCTCCTAAACCATGTGCAATCAAATCTGCCTCTTGCTTCCAGGTCTTTTTTTTTTGAGAGTGGGATTTTTAGGGTGGTTTCTTTGCTCATCTCCCACCCCAGGGCTGCCCAGGAGCTGGGAACAGCCTGCGCATCCGTGGCTGTCCCTCTGTACCCCACACTCCCTGTTTGTCTTGCAAAGGCTGAATATACGAACGTGGCTCCCAGTGCCACAGGACAGGCTGCGGGGTAACCTGATGGAAATGCGTCAGGTGTGTCAAGAGCAGGATTGGCGCTGTCCCTCTACAATCCCTTTGGCTTTGAAGTGGGTTTTTCCAACTGCTTTCCCCATGCAGGGCAGGATCCGGGCTGGTTAGTGCGTCCAGCCTGCTGGACTGCTCTTAGCCCCAGGTTGCCTGCGTGCCACTATCCACGCTAATGGGGAGGGGAACGCAGCAGTTAATAAAACACCAATCAAGCCAAGTGTTTAATTTCAGCCCACAAACATCTTCTTGGAGCTGATTTGGAAAGACTAAAAAAAAAAAAAAGGGGGGATTACATATGCTGGGTAAACAAAGGTGGTGCTGAACTATTGACATCTCCCAGTGTGGCCGCATGGAACTGTGCTCCGGCTGCCCCCAGATATTCCCTCCATGGCATGATCCTGTGCCCCAAGCTGGTCATACCAAGCTGAGCTCTGCCCTAGACCCACATGGAGGATGTATTTTTCCTGCCCAGTGCTGTCTGTACTCTGGGCATGGTGAGGAGGAGGGCAGAGAGTGCTGGCCAGGGAGCTGACCCTGTGAGCAGATCATGCCAGTGCTGCTTTGGAGAAGCTTGTGTACCTTTCTTGGAGGCTTTTGGTAGGATTAAGTGAAGGATCAGGGCTGTGTTGGCTGGCTCTGGCCCTCCCAGGTCTAACTTGGAGGGCAAAAAGCCTTTGGAAAATTGGCTCCTGGCTAATTTAGTGGCTTGGTGTCCTTGGTGTCGCTGCTGCCAGGGATGCTCAGCTCCAGTGATGCTCAGGCCCTGAGATGCTTGGCTCCTGGATGGTCAGCTGCAGGGATGCTCGGCTCCCTGGCTGGCACAGAGCAGCCCCGGGATTGCTCCAGTGTGTGTGGAGAGCGGGGCAGGGAGCAGCAGCAGTGGCGAGGATGTGCCTGGCAGCTATTTTGGGAAACCTGCTGGCTTAGCTCTGGTCTGGTGCATGAACCGAAATACTGTGGGCTGCTTTGCAGAGCAACGTGGTGTGTGGCGTAGCTGGCGGGACTGACTGGGAACACGTGGCAGGGAGGGAAGCAGGTCAGACAAGCCGGGCTCACACCTGATGCTGCCTGCATTCTTGGCCAGTGCCGAGCATCTTGCTTTCTCCGGGGATGCTGCGACAAGATGCCTGGGACCCCTGTGGTTTGCTGCCTGGGAGGTCTCAGGGACTGCAGGGATGGAGGTGCTGCCTTTGGAGCAGCCTTGTGCCATGGGCCCGAGGCGGGTGAGGAGCTGAAGGATGGTTTTAGGTTGTTCTGCAGCTGTTTGGGCTTTGGAAATAAAACTCCTGGAACACATTTGGGCACCGAGGCTGAGCGTCCCCCAAGAGCCCCTAAGCGTGGACCCAGCTGCTCCTCTGGGACAGGGCTGAGCCAAAGCTGTGCTACAGGCTTCAGCACCCTGGGGTCCCTGTGCTGGGGTGGGGTGTCCCTGCTCTGGTTTCCTGTCACTGTCCTCAGGGTGGGCAGATTTTTGCTCCTACATTCTATTACTGACAGCATGTGGGGTTGCAGCAGCGGCGGCACAGACTCCTGCAGTGCTGAGTGCTGGCTCCCTCAGGGAGGCTGTTACAGCAAAAGATGGCAAGCAGAGCTGGAGACCGCCATCGAGCCTTGGTGTGTCTCCGCTGGGGAGAGCTTTGCTGCCCTGCCCCGCTGTGGGAAGACATCCTTGGAGCAAACAATCCCAGGGAGAAGGAACGCTGAGGATTTCTAAGCCCCTAATTAAAAAGAGTAGTTTTTTTAATAAAAAAGTAGGTTTAAATACCAGAATTCCCTTGCTGGCTTGCTGCTCTGGTTCCATGTAAGCTGCTGAGATGCTGCTCTTCCCACTGCTAATGCGTGAGCTTGTCCCATGGGTTGAACAACCTCAGGCACGGGAGATGTAGGATGCTCTGTGTGCCCAGGGGATTCTCCCCCTCCCCAAGGCCCTTGGTCCTGCCCCTCTCCATTAATTTTCCCTCCCTCCCTGCTTCCTCGGCAGCACCCTCCACCGTCCCCATCATGCACCAGGTGAGTGCCACGATGAGGAGCATCACGCTCTCCTGGCCTCAGCCTGAGCAGCCCAATGGCATCATCCTGGACTACGAGATCCGTTACTACGAGAAGGTGAGCCGCATCTGCACGCCTGACGTCAGCAGCACCGTGGGCTCCAGGCCGGCAGCGGTGAGCTCGGTTGGAAACCTTGTGACGGAGGGTGGGCTTGGGGTACGTGGAGCTTTGTACCGCACTGCTGGGGAGGCTGCTCAGGTCTTGAGCTTGCTGGGAGAGGGGAAACATCGGTGAGCTCTGAGTCAGGCTCTGCTGGGAAGGGTCTGGGTGGTGGGACTGGCTCTGGAGGGTGGGACTGATGATGTAGCTGCAAGTGCCAGTTCCTCCCCTGTGGCGTCCAGCACATCAGTGCTCATTGCTGCCTTGGCTCTGGTATCTGCTAGGGTGAGCCAGGACCATGAGCCATGAGGGCAGCATCAGGAGGAAAGGAGGGGGACAGTGAGAGCTGGCGAAGGTTATCAGGGTTGTCCCTGTCCCAGGTCACTGCCTCCCTGTTGGGTCCTTTCACTGGCAGCTGTCCTTCCCCGTAGGGGACACGCTCTCGACCCTTCTGGTGAACCGTGCTGAGCCCAAGCTGTTCCATCCCTCCTGTGTCTTGCCAGCTTTAATGAATTCCTCCAAATGTGAATAATTAGATGATCTCAGCAGCAGCCCCTTCACAGCAAATCACTGGGGAACATTGCAAAAAATGAGATTTGAGATGCATGAGGTTTCCACCAAGGTTTAGCACAAGGACCTGTGCCAGCAGAGCAGGGACCACAGGCGCTGGAGCTCTCAGCAGAGGCAAGTTGCCCTTGAACCTGCTTGAGCAGGGTCTCGTAGGGTTGCGTTACAGTGTTTCTGTAACAGCATGACGATTCTGAAACGTGCAGGGACATCAGTGGTTCAAAGATGAGGAATTTGCTGCTCATGAGTGTTTTTGCTCTCGATGCTCTTACTGTTTCCCCCTGCTGCTCCATGCTCTTCGCTATGGTGGGACCGGGGGGGCTGCCTGGGAGACGTGCTCTGCCATCACATCATCCCCCCTGCTGTCCCCTGTCCCCGTCACGGCTGACTGTCTCTCTTGGCCATACCCACAGGACCACAACGAGTACAACTCCTCCATGGCCCGCAGCCAGACCAACACGGCCAGGATTGAGGGGCTGCGACCCGGCATGGTGTACGTGGTGCAGGTGCGAGCCCGCACCGTGGCTGGCTACGGCAAGTACAGCGGGAAGATGTGCTTCCAGACACTGACGGATGGTGAGTCCGGGAGGGGGGGGGGCAGGGAGGTGAAGGGAGTGGTTGTCTTCGCAGCAACAGTTTGGGCTCTAATTGGATTAAACGAACTTGTCTCCACAAACCTCTCTCCCAGCGGGCAGCATGGCAAAAGGCAGGTGATTTACAGCGGTGTCTTATTAATCGCCAGCTGGAGGAGTAATCTGCTTTAAATCTCTTAGCTCTGTTTTCTCCCCCGCTATTTAGCTGCGGTTTTGTCTTTCCTGCCTCCGACTGTGGTGGCAGAGCCCTCCGGCCACCAGCTGCGAGCCTGGCGCTGTTGGATGGGGAGGAGAGGAGGGTTGTAGACCCGTGGAGGAAGGGCTCCGGGATGCTCTCTCAGGGATGCTCTCCAGGGATGCTCAGAGCTGCATCTGGGCCATCAGGGAAAGCTGGAAGGGTCAGACCCATCCCTGAAAGCTGATTTTTCACCCTGAAGTGACGTGTCCAAGGGAAGGGGCCAGCTCATGATCTTCACGGCTTCTTCTGGCTTCCTTGCCGGGGTTGTGCTGTCATTTCTGGCCCCAGCCCTTCCCTGCACCCACAAACACCACATCCCTTCAGAGACTGATAACTCGTGGGAGGGTTTTACATTTATCCCAGCTTCAGGACTAATCCATAAGCCAGTGAGTGAAGCATGGCTCCTTTTGTGGTCCTTCTACCCCTGGGGCGGCTGAAGTCCCTGCAGAGAGCCCCTTCCCTGCCGCTGCTGGCGTGGTTCCCTGTTCTGCTTAGGTGACAGCCATGGGTCCCAGGCCTGCTGGCTGTCTTTCCTAAAACTTCTTCTTCCCTAAAACTGCATTGTGCTGTGCTTGCACTCATGTTGAGTGCCAGCTGGGGTGGGAAGGGGAAAACCACGCAGGGTGACTGAAGGGAAGGAGATGGTTATAATCCCCCCCCAGTGCCTCAAATACTCAAGATTAGAGAAGCGAGAAGAAAAACCCTGCCTCAAATAAGCAATTAATTGAAATTTAATAAGAATGGATAGTGTAGATTATTAAATAATAATTGATTGTTAGATGAGAATGTCTCGGGATTTAAACAGCATGCAAGAGATAAATCTAGTTGCTGGTAATTAACCGCGGAGTAGAAAAATACAGATAAAAGGGTGCTAAATGCTTTTTTTTTGGAGCAAATTTTGTTTTAACCCTTGCTTGTAGCTTCTGACACAGCCTGGCAGACCTTGCTGGGGATGGTTGGAAGAGGGGATTGTTTCTGGAGGGCTGTAGAAAGCCCCAGGAGGTGGGGTCGGCCAGATACTGCCTGCGCCGGTACCCACACTGCTAACAGGGCAGGGCAGGGGAAGGGGGAAATGGGGGGAGACACATGGAGGTTGCAGGTGACATTCTTGAATTTCCTCTAGGCATGTCCAGTCCTCCCTGTGCCACCTTGGCTTTCACTGCAGCCAGCTGCTGAAGGGCACAGGGGCTGGCCGAGGGGGTGCAGGAGGTTTGAGGGATGCTCGATGTGGAAGGGATGCTGTGGTTGCCTTGGCATTGCAAAAGGACTTGGCTCCTGCAGTCTGTTGAGATGTAAAAACTACAAGCAGACCTGCAGTGAAGGGGCTTGGGTTCTCCTGGGCCTCTCTCTCAAGGTTAAATGCTGCATGGTGGACTCTCCGGTGTCTTAATATGGGTGGACTCCTGGTGCAGCCTTCCCCAGCTGGCTTAGTTATTAATGGGATCTTTTCCTCCTTTCCTGGAACTTGTAGGAACTCTGTCTGTGAGACCCCCTGTTAAATTTGGTCAAAATGGCCAGCAGGTTTACATTTATTGCAGGAAGAGAAACACCAGAGGCACGGACAAAGCCACGTTATGAACCTCATGTCTTTGGGAAGCTGGGCCCGCACACATTGGTTTGACTTCATTCCCAGGACCTTCTCCTCCGTATTTTTAACCCAAAGTTTGCCTGAGCTGAGTGTGGCAATCCTTCCCTGTGCAACACGTGCCAGCTCATCGCCTGCCTCAACCAACGCTCCCGCCCGGGTCCCCCTTGTCCCACCACCCTCCCATGGGAGCAGCAGCCACAGAATCAGAGGGGGTGGTACAGGACCCCTTCCCAGGAGGCTGCCTGTACTCCATGAGTGTGCAAGGGAGAATTCATCCCGTCGCTCTTCTCTTGCAGATGACTACAAGTCGGAGCTGAGAGAGCAGCTGCCTTTGATTGCAGGGTCTGCAGCGGCTGGGGTGGTCTTCATCGTCTCGTTGGTGGCCATTTCTATTGTCTGCAGCAGGTGGGTCCCCGTGGGATGCTTTATCCCTGGAAGATGGGAGGTCATGAGACGTAACTGTGACAGATTTGGGGTAGGAGGGGGACCCCCATAGCTGGAGAGAGCGCTGAGCTGCCATCATTTGCTGTGTGTTGCTGGCAGGAGAGCGGTTTGGGGCTTCTGCCAGCCACTGGTCCCTCAAGCCTGGCTGTTTTCTCCCCTCTTCTTCCAGGAAGCGCGCCTACAGCAAGGAGGCAGTGTACAGCGATAAATTACAGCACTACAGCACCGGGCGAGGTGAGTGGGGGAAAAACGGGTAGGGGAGACACTCCTAAACCTGCACCCGGCATGTGCCCCACTCCTCCACCTTCAAATGTGCACATCGGGTGATGAAAGTCCCATGGGGCAGATGGAGAGGACCATTGGGTGGGAGTAGAGATGTCCACAAGTGTGTGTCAGGGCGTTGGGGGGGGGTTTGCAGTGGTGCAGCATTGTGGGTGGAAAAAAAAGAACAACAGGGGGGATTTGGGGAACGAGGATGGATTTGGGGTGACCGGAGGATATAAGGGGTAGCGGGGGATGTAGGGGGACAAGGGATGGGGAGTGGATGCTGTGAAGACTCCCATGGGAGGAAGGGAAGGAGGGAAGCGGTGTTCAGAGGGAAGATGAGCTCCTGTTCTCCTGCCACAGGCTCTGCCCTGGCCAGGATCAGTGCTGGGTTGCTCTTACTGCTAAAGGGACTCTGGATTTTGGGAGCATGGCTGGGGAGTGGGGGCTGGTGGCCAGCATTGCTGCTGTTCTGGCTGCGTGGTTGATGCCCTGCACCCTGCTCTGGGAAGGGTATGTGGCCAGTGACTGGGAAGGTTTAACTGGCTTTGGGCTGCTGATCCCCTTGGCAAACAACTAGGAGAGCCTGAGCTTGAAGGGCCTTTTCCTCAGAGATCTTTGTGGTTGGTGGAGCTGTGCACCAGAATAAATTGGAGGTGTCAGCGGTGTATAATGCTTGCTCCGGTGCCCCTCCAGCAGCCAGTGAGCCATTGTGATTGCTGTAAATGGTAACAAAGCAGCAAAGCAGCAGCTTCAAGGGCTGAGGAGTTGTCACCCAGTGCCTGCAGGCTCTGTGCCTCATCCCCACGGGACGTAAATCCCTTTCATGCTCTCCTAGAGTTGCCTCCCAGGTGCAATTTGCTGCCTTGCGGGAAGAAACCGCCCCTGGGTCCTGAGCACTTGCTTGGGGAAAAGGGATGGTGGTGGGATGCAAGGATGGGTGAAGGATGGCTGGAGAAGGAGGAGGAAAGGATGGGTGAGCAGAGGGGAAGGATGGAGATGGAGCGATCTGCCTGGCAGAGAAAAGCAGAGAGGGTTTGGATGCAGCCAGGAGAGCCCAGGCAAGCAGCAGTGCACTGAATCTCTTTTGACCTTCTTGGCTTCGTACCAACCCCTTCCAATGTGATGGCAGGGCTGTGGGGGGCTGTAAACCTCCAAGCAAACCATAAACTGTTTTCCAAACATCACCAAGTGCTACTTAAATATGATGGACCTGTGCTTTTCATCCCTTTTTTCTCTACGTTTCTGCACCGTGGTTGGCAGAAGATTTATCTGATGCCTGATGGCTAACCCCCTGTTGGGCTTCAAGTGGACTCCTCTTGTGTTCCCTCTGTTTTGAAACACTCACCCTGTGCGCATCCCTAGCTTGCCCCAAGCACCCCAACCCCCAGGGTGCTCAAACCAGGTGGGAAAGCAGTGGAGCGTGTGTCTGTCTGTAGTTTGTAAAGCTGGGCAAGGTGAGGATCGGTGCCTGAAAGCTGGGGGTCCTGGGGGGACACAGCAAAACCCTTTCAAGGTTAGCAAGCCTCCAGGTGCTCGGCTATTGTAGACGTTTGAGCAAAACAGGTGGGAAATTTGTGGCAAGCGACTAATGGAGTAATGAGTGCATCCACTGAAACAAATGACCCGCACGTTTAGCAGCATGGCAATTACAGCCTCCCTGGCACAGATCTGCTGTCCCTCCCGAGAGCCCCCCGGGATCGCTGGCTGCCTGCTGCCACAAGGACTGCCCCAGGTGGGCTTGGGGGTGAGCTGGGGTCTCTCAGCTTGTAATTTCTCGTGTTTTATCTCTGCCACTGCTTCACCAGGAGCTTTGAGATCGGGGGAGCAGGGAAACGTCCCGTTGAAGCAGCAGCAATTCGGCAGGCAAGGGTTTTTCTCTCTGCTGATGATATTTATTCCCAAGGAAAAACGGTGTTGGAAGGAATCTAACTGTGGAGTCAGGGTTGCAGTGCAGAGCGCTTCGACTTTAGAGGAGTGATAAAAAATTTGCCATCGTCTGTGGTAGTGATAAATGGCCTAATCTAGTTCCTAGGAGTATCGGGGCGATTTGAAGAGCGCAAAGCTCTCTCTGCAGGTAGGCTCAGCATGGCTTGCCCTTGATGTGGCACTTCGGGACCCAGCATTTTGTCCAGCTTTTGCCAGCAAGGTGGTGAGCCAGTGGCTGAGGTTTGCCGAGATGGGTAATGGGTTTAGGTGCCCTAATCCTGCTTGGTTTGGGTGGGATGAGGATTAGGAGGGAGCTGAACCTGGTGGTTACTGAGCCAGCACGCAGACCCTGGGGCACATCAGAGGGTGATTGAAAAACAGCCTGTGTTGACAGTGGGCAGGAAACTTTGGCACTGTTGTCTTCTTTATTTCTTCAATATTTTGATCAGTGAGTCAGTCTCGGTTACGATCCTGTAAATCCCTTTGTAATCCTGGCTGGAGCATCAGCTGCTCTTGTAAAAAAATTTATGGGGCAGTTAAAGTGTATGAGACAGAGCCGTAAAAGGATTTATGAACTGGGAGATGCACAGATGGCTTCATTGCAGCCTTCCCTGCCCGCCTCCAAGGTGCAAAGCTTTTGCCCCCAGCACCCCTTTGGGGGATGCAGATGCTCCTGCCTGGTCCCTCCCGAGTCCCAGCTGCCCCACAAGCCGTTCTCCCTCAGTGGCTGTTTTGCACTGGCAGTGCCCCCCTGCGAGGCTTTCATGCCTCCTCCCAAATTACTTGCCGGCAAAATTGCAAAGCAGCTGGGAGCCGATTTGTATTCCCAGCGCAGAACCGTGCAGAGGCGATGCTGCGGTCCATGCGTTTGTCTGCATGTTGCCTCTCGGAGGGCTCTGGGAAGCACCGGGGTGATGGGATCGTGGCCCTTGGTGAGGTCCTTAACAGTGTGATCAAGTGCTGTTCATCACCATAAGGGCAGCTGGGGAGGAGGACCAGGCAGTAGTGTCCTTCCTGGTCTCTAGAGATGACCTTGAGGGGCTGCTATGCCATTCCTGGCCCCCTTTTTGGGTGAGAAATGGCATGGGAGGCTGCACCCCCACAGAGGAGCCACAGCTCCTTCTGGGTCCCCTCTGGGAACTGTGCCATAACACCAGTGCCCCACTGAGCCCCGGGGATGGCAGTGGCCACGCTCTGCTCTGTGGCCATGCCACCCGGCAGCTCTGCAAGCCCCAGGGCATCCAAACACAATGTCCACAAACCCCATCTGGGGAATCCGGGCGCCCGTTTTGGTTTTTTCCCCCCATTTGAAAAGGGCAAGAGCCCACACGCTGCATCTCTCTGCAGCGTGGCCGGATCCTGCTGCCACACGTTGCCCCCGTGCAAGGCACGACATACTTGTCATGGAGGTCGGCCAAGCCATATTTTATGGCTCCATACAGGTTGCTGATTATAATTGCTGCACTCTGTCAATTTAGTGGCCGCCACAAAGCTATCAGAGGCCTTTTTGGGTAAATAAATATTTCTTCAGTAATGCATGGAGGCTCGTAAAGCCCTCGCTGTAAAGCCAGCTAATTGTAGTTTAGGTCTGTAACTGCTCCCCATTGCCGGGGAGGAGGAAGAGGAAGGATAACGGCGGAGGAGTGGAGAGCAGAGAGGGAGAGGAGGGGATGCAGGGTAGAGTCGAGTGGAGCAGGGGCATCAAAGAGTACGGTAAGCGTTTGTGGAAGTTGTGCAGGTGAGCACAGCAATAGAAGCCATCTTAACAGGCACACAGAGGGTGTCAGGACATGGGGGTCTCCAGTTCTCGGCCATGGCACAACTGTTCCTGGTTTCCCTCCCTTTTGCCATTGCTCCCATATTTCCTGCAACAAGGGTCTCCAGGGATGAAGATCTACATCGACCCCTTCACTTACGAGGACCCCAATGAGGCAGTCCGAGAGTTCGCCAAGGAGATCGATGTATCCTTTGTGAAGATTGAAGAAGTCATTGGAGCAGGTGGGTCTCACCGTGCCCTGCTGCCCGTCCCTCCCTGCCTCTCTGCCACTCCTGCGTGGCCAGACACCCACCTGGAGCAGTTTTCTGCAGGTGCACATGGGAAACCCTCAAGGAAGCCTTGAGACATCAGGCTTTCCTGGGTTTGTGATGGGTTAGGGTGGACAAAGGTTGGTTTCTGCTCTCGGAGTTCCTCTGAGGTGTGAAAGGCTCCATGAATGTTTGCTGCGTGACTGTGGGGCCCCTTGGGATTTCCTACTTGGCTTTTCCATGAGGTAACAAGAAAAAGCCAGATCTCTCTAGTCTGTGCCATATTTCCATCCATATGTATATATACACACGCGTGCACGTATCTGTATGTCATCTGTGCTGCTTTTATTACAATTTTTAAATAACTCTGTCATACTGGTAGAAGAGAAAGTGAGAAGCCGGGGGGAAGCTGCAAAGAAGCAATGAGCTAGTTCGGTCGGGATCAAGTTCAGCAATGTATCAGCTGCCCTTTGCTGCTCATCAAGGCAAAGTGGCTGCAAATGTGGCTTAAATGTAATCCCTCCACAGGCAAATTTTGCCTTGGTGAAGGGAAACCTCTCCTGCTGAAAACGAGAGGATGCTTTCCCCTGTATTTTAAATCAGAGGGCAGCAATGAAAACAGCCCAATTATTTTCCATTTCGAGATAAGGGATGTGCAAAAAGGCAACCGAGATCATGAACGCCAGCACCCTCTATTTGAGCTAGTTCTTCAATGCTGATGCTTTTGCTCAGCAAATCCTTCTTGCGGGGGTTTGCAAGAGCGGCCCCAGCCTCTGCTTCTGTAGGTGCTGGGCTCTGTCACCTTGGAGAAGGTTGCAAGCCTAAACATGGCATCAGTAGCAGACTTTGCCCCTTCTAAAGAGGACAAGCAGGTAGATTTGTAGAGGAGAACGTTGTTGGAGGGTTAACTGGCTGACATTTCTTAGCCGGATGGAGATGAAGCCGCTCAGGGTACCATTACTCTTTGCAATGTTTCATGTGGAGGAGGAGGTGGTAGCGGATGGTTTTCCACTTGCAGGGGAGTTTGGAGAAGTATATAAAGGGCGCCTGAAGTTGCCTGGCAAGCGGGAGATCTACGTGGCCATCAAAACGCTCAAAGCTGGCTACTCCGAGAAGCAGCGCCGGGATTTCCTGAGCGAGGCCAGCATTATGGGGCAGTTTGACCACCCCAACATCATTCGGCTGGAAGGGGTGGTGACCAAAAGCCGACCGGTCATGATCATCACAGAGTTCATGGAGAATGGGGCCTTGGACTCTTTCCTGCGGGTAAGACGATCTGGGGCCCTGTGGGCTGCTGTTCGGCTGTGGGATTTGGGAATGAGATGTTGGCATCCAAGCCTGTTTCTGTAGCTTGGGAGCTGGTTGCAGTGTGCTGTACGCCCCCGAAACACGTGTGTTCTGGTGCTGGCATACCTCTGCTTTAAGCCGGCAGGGCAGGGCAGCTGGGTAGTCCTCTGGGGAGGTCCAGCATCCTCCCAGGGTTGGGGGTAAGCGGCTCTGGTGCCATGGTGGGCTCTGAACACTCACCCTGTTGCCTGCTCTTTCTGATCACAGCAAAACGATGGGCAGTTCACAGTGATCCAGCTGGTGGGGATGCTCAGAGGAATTGCTGCTGGGATGAAGTACCTTGCAGAGATGAATTACGTGCACCGAGATCTGGCTGCCAGGAACATCCTGGTCAACAGCAACCTGGTGTGCAAAGTGTCCGACTTTGGCCTCTCACGCTATTTGCAGGACGATACGTCTGACCCCACCTACACCAGCTCCTTGGTATGTACCTCTCACAAGTTTTTGTCTTGCTCAGCATCCCCTGCTGCCAGCTAGATGTGGGAGAAGGGCGCTGGACGTATGCCCCGGAGCTTCTACCATGGGTGGGAGCATCTCAGGAGGGTTCCCACCACATAGGCTCATGGCCCAGAGACTCTGGCTGTGGTTCCCACCCATCGTCCTTTTTTTACTCCTTTCTCTTCCTCCCTTTTATGAGTTTTCTGCCTCTCTCCTCCCTCAAGCACCTTTCTTCCCTCGGTGGTTTCCAGATAAGCCTCTTCCCTCTCCTTCGTGGAGGGCGGGTGCACAGAGGAGTCCCTGGAGAGACAGGGAGATCACAGCATCTGCTGCCAGCACAGCGATGGTGTTTTAACTCCCCCCAGCGCTCTAGGTCTGGTCTGCCTTTCTCTGCTGGAAACTTGTTCCAGGCATTAACTAAAGAGGCAAGCCTCATGGGAGCTCCGCTGTTCCCCAGCCACCCTTCTCGTCCTTAATTAACTCATTCATAGGTAATGGCAGCCTGCTCTCCCCTCGCTCCCTGCCACCCCAGGGGACCCCTGGCTCCCCACCATGGCCATCCTCATGCCAGTGGGCTCGCAAGACCCTTGGTGGTGTTAAGGATGATCAGAGGAGAAGGCGATGAGCAACCCGTTGGCCTCATTGCATCGATTAATTAAAAGATCATGCGCTGGGTGCAAGCACAAGGCTGCACTGACTCCTGCAGAAGCAGTTTCTTGGGCTGCTGAGCTGTGCCCAGGCACTGGGGCTGTCTCCAGCCTCCAAAATGCAAAACCCATGGACACGCCTTTAAGGCTGACTTTGGGGTTTGGCCCAGCTGCAGCCCCTTGCTCTTGCCCCCCGGCTTGTGGGACATTTCCCCCCACCCTAGACCTGCCCTGCTCCCTGCCCAGCCCTGTCCTGCAGGCACTGGCCTTTGAGCAGACACCCATTATTTATTTTTTGTTCAAAGACCCCCAGCAGTAGCTGCTGGGATGAGGCATGAAGTAGCCTTTCTCCCACCTTTAGAGATAAAAGAGATTATTTCATCTGTGTTTTTATTTAATTTAGGCCATAATAGATCTCCCCAGCAGCTGGGAAGTGATGCTGTGCCTGCGATTACATCACTCTGCCTCCCACAGCAGGTTTTTAGCTCTGGGGAAAAGGCAGGAAAAACAACCTAGCAGTTAATTTCTTCATTTGTAGTTATTCAAATCGAGTTTTTTGCCATTCATCCTTCAAGAGCATCTGACGCTTCATTGGGAAGGCTACGGAAAACAATTGCGCTAAATGATTTACAGTGCAATTCTGCCCCAAGTAAATACCGTGCATGTCTGTGGTTTTCCTTCATCCCGTGGCTTTTTTTGCTGTTATTTCAGCGGTGCTTGCCCAAGGAGCAGTCCCTCTGTGCATGCTGCCTCTCTGCAGCATCCCTGCCCCCTTGGCATGGCCTCCAGCCCTTCCTGTCTTGCCAGGAGCTGGGACCTGCCCTGGCTTGATGGGATGGCTTGAGATGCTGAGCCTGATTCTGAGCTTCTGGGAGAAATGTGAGGCTCTCTGCCAGAGGCACTTTCCTATGCCAGTGCTTTCCAAGTCTCCTTTGGGGCTTAAAGGTGTTTTGCTTTTTGCATCCCACTCCAAAAGTGGAGCTGGAAGGACCATCCAGCAGCTGTGGAAGCCCAGGTGATGCTTAGAGGATGCTCTTTGGTTAGACCTCGTTTCCATTGAAGGTCAAGGGATGGGGATACCTGTGGCTGCTTACCTGAGATGAGCACTAGTGGCAGTCCTACATAGTCCTTATCACCTGATGTCTCCCTGGGAAGGGACCTGGGGACAGGACACCCATGTGCTGGCTCCTGCAGAGCGGCCAGAGTGGGGAGGTGCCACCTGAGTGGGGTAAACCCTTTTGTTTAGCTAAGCCCTTTGTGCAGGTACAAGACACGTTTGTGGAGGTGGTTTTGGCTCCTGCCTCCTCTTCCCATCGGGTACTGCCGGCCCACTCCTCAGCGGGGTCCCCAGGGACCAGTGCTGTGTGGGATGGCTCCAGCCCTGGGTCGCGGGTGTCCAGGCTCCTCTGCCAAGGGAGCCGTTTCTCAGCTGCTCTCCCGTTTTCCCTAGGGGGGGAAGATCCCGGTCAGATGGACGGCGCCGGAGGCCATCGCCTACCGCAAGTTCACCTCGGCCAGCGACGTCTGGAGCTATGGCATCGTCATGTGGGAGGTGATGTCGTTTGGGGAGAGGCCCTACTGGGACATGTCCAACCAAGACGTAAGCACTAGGGGTCATCCACACAGCTCTGGGGCGGTGGGGGGGCCTGTTCCCCAAAGAAAGCCCTGCCTGAAGGGCTGTCTGCTCCTCCCCAGAGCCTTGGCAGTGCTCCGTTTTGGAGATGAATCAGGCTGGCGAGTGAGAGGATGCAAGGAGGGAAATTGGGAAGAAAAGCCAGTGGGCTGGTAATTGGACTTCAACAAGCTGCAGGGCCTTTGAAAATGTTCAGAGGGTTTACAAGCGGGGAAAGAGCTTTGGTAGTTGGACTGCTGTACTCCGATGCGATCTGCCGAGATAATGAGTGGCAGCTCTCCGCCGGGAGGAACTGCAGTGCGCAGAGCATCAGAGTGGAGATTAACCTCCGAGAGCCCCGGCTCCGACAGAGCTGGGAGCATCTCCTCCTGCTCCCTTTGCTGATGATCAAATGGGCTGGCAGCTGCCTTCCCGGCCTGCGGCAGGGCTGCCTGCAGCACCTCTGCCCACACAGGCAGCTCGGCTCGGAGAGAGGAGCAGTGGGGGGGCTCACCCCCTGCCGTGGCTGTGGTTTTCCCTCCACGAGCTCCCTGAGTCCCTTGTCCTCACGTGCTGCTTTCTCCCCTGCTGCCCTGCAGGTCATCAATGCCATCGAGCAGGATTACCGGCTCCCGCCGCCCATGGACTGTCCCGCCGCCCTGCACCAGCTGATGCTGGACTGCTGGCAGAAGGACCGCAACACCCGACCGCGCTTCACCGAGATAGTCAACACCCTCGATAAAATGATCCGCAATCCGGCGAGCCTCAAAACTGTGGCTACCATCACCGCTGTGTGAGTCTCCCAGCACGCGGAGGATGCTCTCGTGTCAGCATCCCAAGCCTCAGCGAAAGGCTCCCTGAGCAGCTCATGCTGCCGGGGGAGGGACAGAAATTCATAAATCATTTGCCAGGTGCCGGGGGGGGGTGTGGGGTTCTGTCTTTGCTCTGCCTGACAGTCAGACAAAGAACATGTAGTTTTCAGTCAAGCAACAGCAATAATTCTTTGCTATTGATTCTTTATGGTGTGTGACGGTACAGGCTCAGTGTCTGCTCTGCCAGTGCCTCCGTCCCTGTGGCTCCCGCGGCTGGATTACAATGTGCAGGGTTGCAAAGCGCTGCTTGGCAGAGCGGTGTTCCCATGGGACGGGCCTTCCTTGTGGCCTTCCATGTCTCAGGCATGTGCTGGGAGCAAGGCAGTGCCGAGGGGAGCTCAGGGGCATGGAGGGGTGGGTGGGGGAGCGCGTCAGTGCACCAGCTGGGCTCACGTGTGGCAGCCCCTTGGCACCGGCGAGGCTTGTCCCCAGCGGTGTGTCCTGTTGCAGGCCTTCTCAGCCCCTCCTCGACCGCTCCATCCCCGACTTCACTGCCTTTACCTCAGTAGATGACTGGCTGAGCGCTGTGAAGATGAGCCAGTACCGGGACAGCTTCCTGACCGCTGGCTTCACCTCCCTGCAGCTGGTTGCCCAGATGACATCCGAGTGAGTTGGGTGCCGTGCCAGGGCTGCCCAAAAGCTGGGTGCTGCCTGGGACGGGTTGGGGTTGCAGGGAGGTGGGAAGGTCAGTTCAAGGCACAAAGGAAGGGTGTGAGCATCCATCACACTGGTCAGCAGAAGCAACTGAGTCTGGAGGTGGCTGCGTTTGCCATCCAGGGGTTAGCGTGTGGGTGTCTCGCTGATCGGGGTCCCAGCTCGCCCCCAGTGATGCTCACAGGGCTGAGCTTGGGCTCTGTGGCTGTTCCTCTGCTGGAAGGCGTGGAGCAGCTGAGCTTACATCCCTCATCTCGCTTCAAGACAGCAAAACAGATGTAAAGCCCTCAGCTGCCCATTGATACTCCTCCATCTGTCTGCTTTCCAGAGACCTCCTGAGAATAGGGGTGACTTTGGCCGGGCACCAGAAGAAGATCCTGAACAGCGTCCAGTCCATGCGAGTACAGATGAGTCAATCTCCGACCTCGATGGCATGACATCCCTTGTTCAACGGGGAGGGGATGGGGAGGGCATGCAGCGGAGGGGCAGATGTGGGAGGGGAGGAACTGACGGGCGCTGCAGGGAGCATTTGGAGAGGTGCTGCCGCTGCCCGGGGACTGTGACCGCAGACGAAGGATGTTCCTGGGACTCATCTCTAACTGGTGACTTCCGTTCCTCACCAACAGAAGCACACTTACCAATGTCATGGGGAACAGCGTATAAATACATATAAATATGTACAAATCATATATTTAAAAAACAAAACAAACAAAAAAACCCAACACAAAAAACAATGAAGACAAACCAATGTGTGTTGGGGAAGCAAACCCAAACCCTAGAGACCAGACTCCAATCCCACCACCACTGAGCAGTGGTCAAAACTGAGAAGGAGGAAGGGGCTGTTGGGGAAGGGAGAGGCATGAGATGGAGCATCCCGTCCGGACAAACCACCTTCCTTTTTCTTCTTTCACCCTCCCTCCCTGCCCTGGCCCTCCCTGCTCCCCTCGCTCCCCTCTCTGCTCATGAACCGGGTGGAAGTGTCCTCAGACGTCTCCGCAGCTCCCTGCCATCCTACCCGGGTGCCACTCCGGCAACTACCAAAGGACTTCGCTGACCACTGCATGGGGGTTCCGACTCAGTCCAGTTAATGTCTTCATATTGAAGAAGAGATGTACCTTCAATAGAAAACCTTGGTTTGGTTTTGGTTTTTTTGGTTTTTTTTTTCTCTTTTGCTTGCATTTTTTTTGCAAAAAGGAAAAAAAAGGATTAAAAAAAAAAATAATCCATCCTGGAAAACAGAAAGAGGTGTTCCCGTGTGTGTGTGCGCTCGTGCGCGTGTGTACGTTGTCAACCTACCGTGGACTCACTGCTTGTCCATAACCGAAGATCACCGCTGACCCTGTGGCCAGCAGCCGGCCGGTTCCCAGCCCGGGGTGGGGGTGTGGGATTGTACCCGCAGCCCCCAGGAGCGGGAGGTAGCAGGGAATTACCCGGCGGCATAGCAAGTGCTCAGCCTCCTGCAAGCAGGGATGAGAGGATGCCAAGGGCCGGCCAGCGCGGCAGGGACAGGATGGGACCAGAGGAGCCGCCGCCTGGTTGTGACTGGGTTGGTGTCTGCTGGAGAAGGAGGAGAGATGCTCTGGGAAACAGACTGCTAAGGCCTCCAGAGCCTCGGCGATGCACAGAAGATGGCTATGGAGAACTTTTTTTCCCCCCATCTTGTGGACCTGAGGATTTTGATATTGATTTACAGACTTAGTTTTCATGGCTTCAGAGGTAGGTCCATTTGTCTCGTGTGCCTTTCTGTCCATCCGTCCGTCCTTCTCGGTATTTTTCTGCTCGCTTTCTTAAAGCCTCTCCCAGTGATTGTTTCCCTGTTTAATTTGTTTGTTTGTTTATTTGTTTTTTGTTTCACCATTGGTCTCCTTTGCAAATTGATCTAGTTAAAATCACTAGACGCGTGTCAGTGTTTACACAGAATATTGTAAGACTGGGCAATCTAACATCCCTCTGTGGATCGCACTGAGAGTTTATCAAATGAATGAACTCTTAATAAGGCTTTTACTTAGATGATTGTGTGTGAGTTGTAATGATCCATCACCGTGCTCTTGCAGGCACCGTGCTGGCAGCAGGCAGCACCCATGTGGCAGGGGGAGCGGTGGTGCGGGCGGGCTGCCCAGCCGTGCCTCAAGGGCTGCCAGTTCTTGCCGTAATTTAGTGGTGTGGTGGCTCATACGTGTCGAGAAACTCTCCGTCCTCACACATCCATCCCCACCGTGGGGATGCCCCACATCTGCCTGTGCCGTGGGGGTGCCCTGCATCCATTCCTGTCACGGGGATGTCCCACATCTTCCTGTGCCCCAGGGATGCCCCAAGTCCAGCTGTGCCGTGGGGATGCTCCACATCCATCCACACCATGGGATTGCTCCACATCCGTCTGCACCATCGGATTGCCCTACATCCATCTATGCCACAGAGATGCCTCACCAGATTTGTTTGCTGCCACCGAACACAAAGGAACAAGCCCTTCCTCTGCCTGCTACCAGTGCCTGTCCTCATGTTCTGGGTGTGAGCATTGTCCCCCGTGCTGGGGCCCTGGGGGTGCTCTCTGGCTCGGGGGACCCCCGTGTGTCCCAGGGGAGCAGTGCTTGTTTTGGGAGGATGGCAGTTGACACCACCAGTAGATGAAGGACTGGTGATGGGGTGTTCTTGACACCTCCAATTTTATTTCTTTGAATTGTCTAAGGAAGATGACCCACTGCTCTGCTGGAGAAGAGGAAGTAACAAGATGCAGGAATGAGCTTGTTTCAAATCACTGAACTTTCCCCAGAGAAAGAGGCAGAGAAAAACACCCCTTGTTTACAACAGCAGGGACTGCTCCTCATCCTGTCTGATAGACGATCGCTAATACCTCTTGGGATACTCATGGCCCAAATCTGTATTCCAGGATGTTGTCACACCGAATACAACATGCAGATGGAGTGGGTGCCGTGCATACTAATATGCCGCCTCACCACATTGATATTCGCCGGCAGTGAAGGATCCTTTGTGGGTTTTTTTATGATTTCTTTTTTATTAGAAGGAAGCTAAAGGCATTTAAAGAAACGAATGAGAGCGACACAGGCTAAATATCAAAACTCCACCTTTATGACTCCCCTGCTGCGTGTCGCCTGGTCGCGCAAGCACCTGTGAGGCAGCTGGTCCTGCAGCCCCGCTCAGCATCCTCTCTGCTCAGCACCCGGGGCTGGAAGGACGATGCGATGGCACCTTTTTAAACATAAAATCTTTAATATGAAGTGTTCAGTCTTGCCCATCCAACCCAGCAGACTGGGTACCCATGAGTGAATAAACCATGTTGTCCAGGTGCTCAGATGCTTTTGGAGATACAGAGTCCTCCTTTACGTCTTGGTTCAGTTTCCCGGGATGGACGATGCTCATCACTTCCCTGGCCCTCAGCTTGCTCATGCTGCCACACAGCTGTGGACGAAGTGCCGCTGCTCCCATGTGCATGGGAGGGTGGCTGCAGGCAGGTTTCTGGCTGGGGAGACAGTTGCTCTGCAGGCGTCGGTGTGGGAAGGAAACACATCTGGGCCCCAGGACTGCTGCCGATGGAGCAGGGAGAGGCGGAGTGGCACGGTGTTTGCACAGCGCAGGGAATGGGAGGGTTCACCCTGACCTCTTAAAACTTGTGGGATGCCTTCCAAACCCTCGTTACACCCTGATGATGGCTAACTCAGCCCGGCACTTGCCCACTCTTCTTTTTGGCTGGAAGGCAAGGAAAAACGGGGCTGCGGTGTGAGTTGAGGGCTGTGTCGGGTCTAGCCTCATGCAGTCTCTCCCATGCTCCGTGGGCTGGGTGAAGATGCTGATGCCATCATCCTTGGAGGTGATGCCTTCCAGACCACTCTCAGCCCCAGAGAAGTTTCGTGCACCACCCGAATCTCACCCATAGGGAGATCAGCAGGAGGTCAGGGTGGCAAGTCCCCTCAAGAGGTGACATGTGGCCGCACCAGTGCCCATTGGCAATACCAGGGCTGTTGGTCTTTCCACCTTGATGCTTTTTCCCAGCTGGCCAACATCTGATGCCTCCTGTGCTGTGGTGTGGCAAGTGATTTCCATATCCCACTTCTTCTAACCCGTTCTCTCCGCAAAGGTGGCATCTCTGCCTCGTGCTGGGTCAGCAGTGTGAGTCCACCAGCAGTGGCTCAGGGACCTGGAGACATCCCCTCCAGGGTCATGCGAGAGCCCAGCAGCAGGCTGATGGTGCTCAGGGCTGAACAAGGAGACTGAAGGTGGTGCAAACAGCTCCCCTGGGTGATGAGCTGGCCAAGGAGGTCCCCGTCAAGATGGTACCTGAGGGAGGGCCACCTCCTCTCCTGCCTTTCAGTAAAAGGCATTTCATCCCAAAGGGAAGATTTCACCAAAAGCTGTCAGTTTTCTATCTGATGGAAAACAAAGGGGAAAGTGCAAAACAGTAATGTTTGATTTTTGCTTTTTCTGGAAAAAAAAAAAAAACCAAACATAAAAAATTCAGAACACTTCTAACAGACCATTTTACTTCTTTAGAGCTTGCTCTTTCAAGGAAAAGGTGTTTCACAACCTGGGAAACTTTACTGTCCAGGAGTGACAGCGTCATCCCTGTCTGGCCATGACAGCAGAGTTGTGTGTCTTTGGACTGGCCCTTCTTTTCCTTTCTCAGATGCCAAGGAGGAGGCTTTTGCTGGAGTAGGAGGTGCAGGGCACCATCGAAGAGGTGCTGATTAAGTCAAGGCTGTCTGCCAATATTTGCTTCTCTGCATCAACAGGAGACTCCTGGGCCCTTGGCAATAGCTGTGTGACTGCACTGTCCAGGTCATTTAAGAAGTCTCCTGCATTAGTGATGTCATGGAGAAGTGGTCGAGATGCTCTGGCTTTGCCCTGTGCAGAGACGGGGTGTGAAGCTGCAGGCAGCGGTGGGACCTGAGGCAGGAGGCTGTCTCTTACAGCTACTGCTGTGTTTCTGTGGACTGAGGAGTGATGCAGGTTTGGATCCGTTAGGTGCTTTGCCAACACTGAGGGGCTCTGCCAAATGTGGGAAAGAACCAGTGAAAAAAAAGAAGAAAAATGAAGTCGCTAACTGTGGTCTAAAAATGGAAGCTCCCGTTTCACACCTGATCAGTGCTGTGGTTGGTGTTGGAGTTCCTTTCTTCAATCCCAAAGGGAAAGGGATAGCTCAAAAATTTCTTTAACACCCCCCCCCCCCTCCCCCAAAGTTTTGATTTGCACAGAAATAAAAAGAAGAAATAGGCATTTCTGATCAAAGTGAACGCACCCCACAGACCTTTCCTCCAGGCTGGGTTTCATCCATCATACAGGGTTCTGGTGGGTTCATCTGCCATGTACTAGTTCTGGGAGGTGCCCTTTGCTGGTGGACCCCACCGGGACGGATCCTGGCCCCTGGCCACCTCTGCTAGTGGAAACACGGCTGTGACTCCTTGCTCCTCTGGCTGCATCCCATCTCTGCACTGCACGGAGATGTGGCCGCTCGCCCAGGTCACCTCTGAGTGAGCCCACCTCACGCTCACCCTGATCCCATCCTTTCAGGGAAGCGTTTTGCAGTTGTCAGCTTCTCTACGTTTCTATGGCAACTGCAAAAACCTCAGCCCTTTTGTGTCCTTTTTAGTTTTTTTTTTTTGTGTCTCTGTCAGCTTTGTCTTTTTTGCATGTAGCGTTACATCAAAAAAGGGATTTTTGCTACAAAAACCCTTCTCTAAGCTTGGGCCATGGTCTTGGTGTGAGAACCGATGGGTGAGATGGTCACGTCTGGACTGGGTGTTGCCAGCTGGCCTCACATTGCCCCCTCCTGCATCCGTCCTCCGGTGCCAGCCCTGCTGTGTTGCTCCCCTCATCCCCCCACCAAAATCCCCCTTGGCAATTCAGCTGCATTGTTTCCCCCTGGGCTTTGCCCTGTCTTTTATACAGCCCCATCCCTGGCGGGCTGTGCCATGCACGATGGAGGAGGCAGCAGCAGCAGCAGCTTTCTCAATAGCAGTAATTAAAATGAGATGTTGTGCCACTGCAAGCGAAGGTGAACTCAGCCACTCGCACATCCAAGGCAAGAGGGAGCTTTTGAATGTGGAAGAGCAGAACGTATTAATAGCATTATTATGTGCCTCTTTCTAGGAAAAAAAAAAGGAGTGTATTTTACGCCATTTAATGACCTTCGAATTAACAGTTCTTTGAAAGCACTTATGTATATTTAATTTTAAATGTTGCTGCAAGTCAGAGCAGGGCTTGCGATGAAAACAGCAGGCAGCTGGTTTTTAAATAAGACCGACAGACCATTATTTCTGAGCCTGTCAGCTTTTGGTGCTTGTAGTGCTCCTTCCCCTAGGAGAAAACAGGGCTGTCGACCCCCCGTCCCCCTTCCCTTCTCCTCCCTCTGCTCCAGGAACTCCCTGCACACAAGCCCGAGCCCCGCAGGATCTCTCCTCTTCTGCTTTCTGCTCTTCTGCAGGGCAATGGCGTCTTCCCGATGAGCTGGTGTGGAGGATGCTGCTCCGGGCTGTTTGATTCGGAGCGAGGGAAGGGTTGTTTTGGGGCTGGTTTGCAGAGTCTTGTCGATAAAGCTGTTGCATCCCTGCCTGCATCCCTGCCTGCCATCCGAGGACATCCTTGTGGGAGCCAGGCGAGCATCACAGCTGGCCCATGGCCCAGAGTAGGTCATTGGGCATCACCTATGAAGGTTTATTTTTGCATCACCACCACCTTTGTTTTGTGATGGGGATAGATACATTTGCTTTCGTTAGGGTCTGAATTAAGGCTTTTGCCTTTGATCCATAAAAGCTGCCGATACATTTGAGCCACTCTCTGTTCACTTGGAAATCATTGCACCTAAACATTGAATTTGACTTTAAAAAAAAAAAAAAGAAAGGATCAATCAGTTTCTTAGATGAGGAATGGATTTACAGACCCTGTGGCAGATTTTCAAGCTCTCGGAAGCATTAACATCGCTCCAAGGCCACCTGTCCTTGTTAAAGTGCAGATGGAAATGCGGGTGGTTGGGGCCAGGGTTTCACATCCCGCCTGTGCACTCATCCAGGTGCTGTGTGTCTCCTGCTCCCGTAACGTCCCCTCTGCATGGGGAGCTGCAGGGGGTTGTTTAATGCCTGTGTCATCATCTCCTTTGGTGCCTCTTCTATGAAAGATCCTGCCAGGGTGAATCCTGATCTAATTACAGCTTGGGTGCCTTCCAGATTATTTTCAAAGAGCCTGAAGGAGACCTCTGGTACTTCCCAGTGAGTCTCCTCTCAATGTTGGAACAGCCAGAAACTTCTTGAGCGATGACAGAGGAGAAGCAAAGTCCACACCGATGGGACCCCCGTAGCGAGTTGTTTCATCCCATCGGTGGTTTCTCCATTGCTCCTGTTCTAGCTTATGTTTTCCATAGGATTAGTTTAGGTTGGAAGGGACCTGTCAAGGTCATCTAGTCTAACCCTCCTGCCCAGGGGGAATGGCTGTGCCTGTCCCAGCTGAGCTCAGCCTCCTCCAGACCCTGTCTCTGGGAGGTGTGAGAGCTGCTGTCATGTTGCGCTCTCCCATTTTTATGCCCTTGGGCTTTGGTTCTGCATCTGTGTCTCAGGGAGGTCCCTTGGCTCGTGTCCATGTCGTTGGACCCTGATGGGCTGTGTTGCTATCCCAGGGTTGGGCATGGAAAGGAGAGCGGGCATGGCTGCTCTGGTCAGGAGAGGGCCTCGTCTGCTTTTTATGGTGGAAGGGGATGTGAGGTGGGAACCAGGCACTGCCTTTGGGGACTGTAAGTATCCAAGGCATTAAATCTCATCTCTTGGCTCATGTCAAAGAAGTAGATCGGTGCTGGGGAGGAGAGCACATCTGCCTATGGTGACCATGGTGCCCTTCATCTGGGCCTTTCTGGATTGTCAGAGCTGCTCTGGGGACGGTGTCCCAGGGCCATCCATCCACTTTCTCTGGCTGTCCTCCATGGAACAGCATCGTGAGCATCCCTCCAGCCTAGGCAGAGCTGCCCGCTCCCTCCCCATCAGTGTCTGAGCTTCTCCGCTACTTCTGCTCTCCTTCCTCTGGCTGCTGGCATTTAAAACGCCGTGAAGCCCTTGGCTGCCCATCCCCTGCTGCAGCGGCTGGTTGAGGGGTGTCACCGGGTCCCGGCAGACCCTGACACACAGACAGCAAGCGGCGGGGAAGCCAGCTGCATTGCTGGGCGAGGTGACCGTGGATGGGGTGGCCCTGCTGGTGGCAGAGGCAGGATGGCGCTGAGGGCTCCTGGCCCATCTCTGGAGGGGAGGTGCTGGAGGAGGTTAATCTGAACAAACCAGCCGCCTGAATTTTAAGTGGATTAGCTGAACTCCGTTTGTTCCCAAAACAGATGTGCCCTTTTGGGGCAGATGTGGAAGTGGATTAGGCAAAAATCTACTTAAGGCTGCGTTAATTCTAGATAAGTGTAGGGGATTAATGCCTATCCACTTAAAAAAATTAATTGGAGTGAACTTTTCTCTGTGTCCCCAAGTAAACAAGGCTCAGCAGCTTTCCCCGTCCACCAGCCCCAGCTGTGGCTTTCCTTTCTCTGCTCTCCCAGCCCCACATGGTGCCCAGGAGCTGACGTTGCAGTGCGGGTGAACCTGCTCCTCTCTTGATGATTATCCTCAGGGGTCTCATTAGGCAATTGAACCCTAGCGTGAAGGTAGGGGAGGGAGGGCAGGAAAATTACGGTTGCCATCAGTGCAATTATCAATGCTAATTAGCACCAAGCGGGGCTGACGGTGGGAGGTGCAGACCATGCCAAGTGCTGTCTAAGGAGCAAGGTGAGCCTCGCGTCAGAAACGTGGGCTGGGGCCTTGCGGGGGCTTCATGGACAGGTGGCTGCCAAATGTGCCCACTTCAGTTTGTTTATTTTTCCCCACCACACTTTGGGTGAACTTCTTCCAGATTCCCCAGCCTAAATATTTTGGGGGGGGGGGGGGGAGGTCCACAGCCAGAGGCTGCTGGCAGTCGGGGGCTCAGCCTCCCGCCTTCAGGCTGGGGTTAGTGCCCAGGCAGCAGCGCTGTGTCCCAACCGTGGTGGTGCCTGGATGGGGACGGGGCCCTGGGAGACCCCTGCCCCGCTGTCCCAGGGGAGCGGTGGTGAGGTGTGACTCCCCTTTGCAGAAGGGCTGGGTGAGGGCAGCGGCTGGGCCATGCACGGGGAGGCCGTGCAGGAGCCTTTGGTGATACGGGGATGGCTTTGGGGCGCTCCCAGAGCTGGGGGCAGCTCTGCGCGTGCCTCCATCCCGTTCCCGCTCCCACCTGCTGCTCCCCTTTTCCACGGCAGCGCTCGGGAACGCAGCTGGGTTTGCAGTGCTATCCATCCTTTGATCGCTTCAGGTATTTGCGGTTCTGCCCAGGCTGCCCCATTCCCATGGGAGTGGAAGGGGAGAGCGCCCCAAGGCCAGCACGCTGCCTGCACCCCAGCCACACCGTTTGCTCCCCTACGGCCGCGCTGGTGCTGATAACGCCTTCCCTTATGGGATGCCTTCTCATCTCAGGAACGTGGCCTTTTTATTGCTGTTTGTGTGACACCAACACTTACAGGCTGAGATCAACGCCCTCCATGCCACGCTGCTTTGCAGGGGCTCCCATGCTGAAGCACGGGGAGGAGGGTGTGCAGTGTGGGGGGTGATTCGGTGGCTGCATACCTGGGGGATGCTGGACCGTGCTGCCCCCTCCCTGTCCTCCCCCAGCTGCTCATGACCTGTCCCTCAGGTCCTTTGGAGTCAATCCTTTGGGATCGGCCCAAATCATCGGTAGCTGCTCCCAGATCATTTTTGCCAGGACGAAGGGGTGAGCTGCAGGCGCCGTGGCAGAGCTGCCCCACCAGCCGCCCTGCCAGGGAAGGCGCAGGCTCCCCAGGGCACTGCAAACCCCCAAACCCTTCCTGGCCCCGCTGCAGCCGGGCGGGTTGGGTGGCTGTGGCTGAATGAGCTGGGAAAGGCCACGGGGGAAGGTGGTGGCAGAGCCGGGAGCAGCGCCCGCGGCCGGAGCCATCGCTCGGCTTCAGCTTTAATGTGGCCAAACCTGCAGCTGATATAAATCACCGTCACCCCACCGACCTGGGTGCAACCACCTTGATTTACGCCGGTCCCCGAGGACCTGCCCGGCTCAGCAGCGTGTTCAGCATCGTCTGCTGTGCCCTGCATCTGCTGCCTTTTGTAAAACATTATTGGAACTTCTGTTGTCGATTTTTTTTCCAGCCGTTTAGCTGTTCTGCTCCCATTAACATTAATGGGAGCTGTGAGACCCAGTCTCCAAGCGAGGCACTGAAAATGGACCCCAGTGCATAAGAAATGCACAGTGATATCTTTTCCCCCAGTTGAAGCTCTTTTTTCTTTTTTTTTTTTTTTTTGTTTTTAAGATAATCTCAATTTCTCTTATTCTTTCTCCCCTGCCCCTTTTTCTGCCAAACACTAAATTACTAAATAAAAGTTTCATTACTACCTGGGTTTGCTAAAAAAACTATTTTCATTCAGGAGAATGATGAATTTTAATAGGACTGAAATGTCAGACACAGCTGGAGTTGTTTTTTGAAAGCATTGGTGTATTTGGAGAGGCAGAGAGACGCCCAGCAATAATTAACACCAGTGAGCCCCAGTTATTGGTGGCCCAGCAAAGGGACACAGCGGTCAATTGCTTTGTTATTTAATGTGGCACCTTTATGTTTCCAAGGTGCAATTGTATATTAAAAGCATCTTTGCCTCTATGAAATGGCTAAATAATGGGATTTTGCTGCTGCGCGGCACTTCTTGGTTGCAGGGAGAGAAGGAGGCGCTCCTGGGGCTGCTCTTCTGGTTCGGAGAGCTTCTGGCTTCCCCCCCAGCAGCAGCGAAAAATGGCTATTTTTTTGTTTTACATTGGAAAAAGTGATTTCATGGTGCCTGGTAGTTTGCTTTCGCTTTAGACCGGGGGGATGCTCATATTGCAGGGTGGGGCATGGGGAACATCTTCACTGCTGGGGGACATGGTAACTCTCCCACCCCCAAAGTCAAATCTCAGCCTCTGCTCTCTGAAGCATCTCGGCTTCACAAAGAAACACGTCTCTTCCATTCTTTTTTTTTTCCCCTGAGGAAAAATTGAGAGCTTTCAGTGAAATCATCACTTTTCTGACAGCATATTAATTAATCGCTGCTTTTTGTGGGTTGGTTTTTAGTTTTGGTTTGGGTTTTTTTTTTTTTTAGAGAGGCTGTATCTGTCGTGAGAAGTCTTTGGGTTTCGCTGGGTGCAGAACTCACCGGCCGGGTTGTGGCGGGTCCCAGCTGCGAAGGAGCAGCCTGTGTTTTTGGGGAGGTGCACCATCTCCCAGCACAGGACGTGTTTATTCTCACCCGCTTTTTGTTTCCCTCCCTCTTGCCTTGCAGGGGCGTTGAGTCCAGCATTGCAGCCGGGCAGCAGCACCAGAGAGGGGATTGACACCGGTCCCCAGGGACCGCTCCCCCCACCTCCCTGCCACCATGAGATGATGCTGATCCGGGAGGTGTCCACAGTGCCCCGGCAGCCCTGTCCCCCCCGAGCCGCGGCGTGCCCTGGGCCAGCCAGCCGTACCCTGTCCTGTACATAACCAGTGAGATGTCTGTAAAAGATTTCAACCCTTGTAATTTTTTTTGCCCTCCTCCCCCCACCCCTCCCCAGCCTTCCACCAATTTGTTGATTGTGTTGAAATTGTCAGAGTTTGTAACAGTAACTTTCAGAGAATATTGTACTAAAGAGAAAATTGCACTCAATAAAAATGATGAAATAAGCCCGATCCCTCTCCTTCCTCTTCCCAGGGGTAGCCTTTCTGCTGCTGGTTTCCCTTCAGCTTGGAGCTGGGTGAATATTTGCCATGAATATTCATTTGGGGAACTGGCAGTGCTCCATCGCTCCTTGACTTACCTCGAATTTTGATGTCTATCAGATTTGGCTCTCTGGTTTGTAAATGAAGTGACTTTATTCTCGGCGATCCCTATCAGAGTTTGCTTGCTGCGGAAAGCCAGGAGAAGGAATTTTCTTGGCACGGGTTTTTCCGCGAAGTACGTTTCAAAGCCCTCATGTGCAATCGCTCAGAGAAGCCACGCTGGAAGCACTGACTGGGATGAAAATGCCGTCTGCACTGGGGGAGCGTGGCGGCTCCTGGCTTCCCCTGTCTTGCTGGAGCCTGTCCGTTGAGAGGCCGTGCTCAGCTTGAACCTGGTTGCCTGAAGGATTACTGTAAATGATGGCATGACAATGGATTCTTCCTTTTGCATCAGCTACACTCGGGCATTTTATCCAGCGGGGACCCCACAGCCCATCCAGGTGATGCCACCTGAGGGCAGCTGACCCCGCTGGCGCTGGGTGACCCCAGGGAGCAGTGTCCGGCTGGCGGCGAGGGCTAAAACGGGAACGTTTTGTAAAGGGATAGGTCTAGAAATACGCAACGACCCCAGGTGTCTGGGGTTCAGAAAGCGGAGCTGCTGCTGAGAGGGCTTTGGAGATGGGGGTGCGGGCTTCCCATGGCCCGTGCTGTTGGGGTGATCTTACAGGGAGGGAGGCGGCTGCTGGTTCCACCGCAGCTGGGGCTGGCACGTCCCCCCGCGCCCTGCTGCCCTGTCATCTCAGATCAGCCGTATTGCTGATGCGGGGCTTTCTCACGCCTGCTGTCGGGAGGTCTCTGACTTCTTGCTGGTCTCCAGGGCCATTAATTGCTGGGGGGAGGGGGGTACTTTAGGGGGTTTTGAGCAAGTGAGTTCCACGTGCTCGCAGTGACGGCTCCAGGTCCCTGCAGGCAGGACTCTGCTGCCCTGGGCTCACACGCACAGTGAGCTTTGCCTCACGCTGTACGCAGGGGAAGAATGGCAACTCCAGAGTAACTGGGGTTTTGGATGTTTTGGGGAATTTTTATTTATTTTTTTTTTCCAAGCCCATCTTGACAAATGAAACCAGAAGTGCCTCTGCCATAAAAATCCAGCCTCCTGGCAGGTCTTCGGACATGCAAGATGCAAACAGGCAGCGGCTGATGGAGGGCAGAGCTGAAATTGTTTGTGTGTATTAAGTTGAGTAGATACTTGATTTAATGGGCTACTGGTGTGCTTTAAATGAACATTCATGTTTCTTGACCCCCCTGGGATTTGGGGCGCAGGGAAGTGTATCCCTTAGACAGGTCGCCCCGAGGTTCTCCCCTTAAATAACCTAAAGACATTTACAGCCTGTGCTTAACATTCCCAAAGTAGCTTGCCTGGGAATAGCCTTTTAATAGGGTCTGGAGGAGCCCTGCTGACAGTTTGATGCTTTAATGGGCTCGGAAGGGCGGCAGCTGCGCGGGGTCGCTGCCGGAGCCCGGAGCCGCTCAGCAGAGCCCAGCTTGGGGCTGGTCCTGTGCTGGCCGGCAGCATCCTGGCCTGGGGCCAGCCAGACGGACCCTCACCTCCCTCGGACCGGTGCATACAGCTGCGGGCTCTGGCCCCTCTGTCCCTTTTCCCAGCCACCAGTTTCGCCTGCATCCCAGCTGGAATGAGATGTCTTTTACCCAGGCCCCACAGAGTCCAAAAAAACTTTCCCTGAGCTTTGAATATAGACACAGGCGGCTGTCACAGCCGAAGCAGAGACTAACTCTTAAAATGAAAAATCTTTCCTTCATGGCTCTCAGGTTTGAAAAATGGAAGCAGCATGTTGGCTCCAATTACTCTGCAGCAGCTCCCAGAAATTTCAATATACCTGATACTCTGACACACCAGCTTGATGCCAGCCTAACTCAATCACCGTCAGTAGAGTAACTCCTGATTTACACCACTGCAAGCAGAAAACTGAGCCGGGACTGCTCTCGACACGGGAGGCACGATGCTCCGTGGGGTGCAGTGGGGAGGGCTGCCCCCAGCGGGGTTCAACTGGGGGGTCTGGTGGAAGACACTTGCTCTTACTCCATCGCTGAGGGGCAAGCTGCTCCCTGCAAACAAGGGAGAGCTCTGGGCTGAGGACAGCCCTGGCCAGGAAGGTATCGGCTGCGCAGAGACGTGACAGTGAAGGAGGGGGAGGTCTGAGGCACACAGGTTCCCAGTCCTCTCCCACCTCCCCTCCATCCTGCGCTTGGCAATGAAAGACAAATAAAAGACAAGCCCAAGAGGACTATAGGCTAAATTGTAATTGGAGCAATATGGTCCGATTATGAAGTTATGTGCCAACCCGTGTTAAATGACATCATCTGCTGGAATTACTGGAGATGCCACACGCCTGTTAAAAGTGCTGGGTTTTTCCTGGAGGATGGAGCCAGGAGGACTCGGATGGAGCAGGGCTGAGGCTGCTGCTGTGTTGAAATCTCCTCCAGACCCTGTGGGAGAGGTTTTCAGGGATGCTTTTGAGAAAGCCACCTCCTGTCGCCAGCCAAATTGCTTGTTTATCAGGTCACACCACATACACCTAAGTGACATGCACCGACGTGTGTGTGCGTGCACAGCCACACACATGCACAGCTCGCATCCTCCCTGTGCCCCAAGGTGCTCAGGACAGGGCAGGATTTACTCCATTTAATTGCTTTTAGCTGGTTTCCAGTTACCACCTTGATTAAAACTGCATGGCCACCCAAAAGCCAGTGCCAGCGCCAGGAATTGAAACCCCCAGCTCTGTTCCAGAGCTGGTTGGGCAACTCCTTGATGCGATTGTTTCTGCTCACGCGCTGGCATGAGGACATCTGCGCATCTCTGCGCAGGGATTGCCCGCAGCATCATCTATGTGGCACCCTTGGGCATGACGAGCAAGGAGATGAGCAAATCGATAGCAACAGCTTCGGCTTGCAACACCTCTCCTCCGCAGTGGATTTCTCTGGGCATTTTGCATGAAGCCCCCATTAACATGCTCTCACCAAGCTAACTGAGCAAAGGGGTCCACCTCCTGTGATTTGGGCAGGAGGGAAGGCAGCTTTGAGCTGCTCCTCTGCTGCGAGCTGGGCTCCTCTGCCCCCACCCTCAGCAAGGGAGAGGATGCAGGATGCTTCCCTGCAGGACCAGCCCTTTGGCAGCACCTCTCGCACCCGCCTGGCTCTGGAAGAGTGGGCAGTGCTTTCTGCTATGAGGTGCACCAGGGTGCTGGCGTTAACCTGAGTGGGAAATCATCTCTCTGCTGTCACCCCATCCTTGGGGACTGTCCCTGCAGACCTCCTGGGGATGCTGGTGCTGCCTTGCTAGCCCCCCTCCGCCCGGCCTGGCAGCAAAGCAGCAGTGCAGGTGGGGCTGGGGAAGGGGTTAGCCTCAGCCCAGCTGGCCTAGGAGCAGCACGGGCAGCCCTTATTTCTGGTTACCACAGGCAGGCGGGCTAAAGGCAGGGGCCCAGCGGCTCAGCGAGGAGCCTGTCGTGCTGCTGCACCCTGCGTGGCACAGGCTGCTGCCCACTCCCCAGCCAGCCGGCGCTGAAGGAACGTGGAAAGCGCAAAGCTGGGCTCCCCAGAACCCCAAAGTACTGGTGCTGCCTGGCTTGAGACCCCTCCCATCCAGGCGTGACGAGGTGGTCATCCATTTCCCCAGCTGAGAGGATGTTTTGCCCTCCCTGGACCTCTGCCGCACTCGGCACACGGCGCTGGAGCTGCTCCCAAGCCTTTTATCTCCCGGCGCCACGCGCAGCCCATGCATTATTTACCGCGCGCCTTCCCAGCACAGTGCTGTACACCAAATTATTCATTTCCCTTGTGGGCTTTTTCCATGGCTCTCTAATCAGAGTTTCTTAGTTCTTTATAAACACTAATGAATTTATTTCCCGATGCCCTTATGAGGGAGATGGGGTATTATATCTTCGTTATGCACAGTGAGTTTGAGCGCAGATGTGGGAACTTCAAAGCCAAGTAAGCACCCTGGGAGGCCAGGAGCGCCACTGTGCCGTGGGCTGGTGGTGTTTGGCACCAGGCGTGTTCAGGGCACCCTGCCTGCAGCGGCTGTGGGCACTCAGCCGGTGCCGGGTGTCCCAGCAGGAGGGTGGATGATGCTCACCCAAGAGCTGGCCCCCGTCCTGGTGGTCCCCACTCAGCCTTCATCCCAGCGGAACCTTCCTCCCGGCAGACCCACCTTCCCTCCTGTATTTAGCATTTATTTGACTGCTTGGCTCTGCAAACGTACAGGTGCAATATCATGTGTGGTGACTCCACCACGGGACTGCTGCCCATGCACTCGCGGAAGCCCATCTGCCTTAAAGCTGCAGAAGAGGGTGCACGTGGCACGCCGACCAGGTCTGCAATGGCTCCCCAGCTTCGTGTCCAAAGGGGGCTTCTGCTGGGAGGCGGCCGAGCCTGTTCTTAACGCAGCTCCTGTGTTGATGGGTGAGGGTCACTGGGCAGCGCGTGGACGCAAGTTCTTATCCCAAGTGTAACCAGGTGAAGCATAAAACCACTTCAGTAGCTTCATCCACCACTGTGGGAGTTTTTTGTTTCCCCAGGACAAGTCAGGGAGAAACCCAAAAGGTTGTTTGTCTCGGACCTGCTGTGCCCAGCACAGGCACGAAGCTCAGGTTTGTCTGTAGCTGTAACCACAGCCCAGGGCTCGCCTGGGGTGCACCGGGAGCTGCCTGGAGTGCAGCAGCATCCCGTCCTAGCCTGCTCCCTGTTCTTCTCTGCTTTCTGAATTGCATCAGGGGCCACAAGCCTTATCTGTTGCTCTGTGGGACCTCTTTCCCGGGCGCTGTGCCTTTCAGTGCTCCTGCTGCCCTTGGGCTCCTTGCCTTCCCCAGCTATCCATGTTCCCTTGCTCTTCAGGTGGCCTCACACTGTGCTGAGTCAGCATCTTTCTGCTGTGCTCAGCTCTTGTTTCCTTGTGCAAGGGCTGCCTGCTGGGCCCTTTTCTTTTAGATTTTCCCCCCTGGTAAGCCCCAACTGACTTGACCAGGGATGTGGAGAGAAGCAGTGCGTACCAGGGCAGGAGATGTCAGGTCAGCACTGTTTTTTAGCTTGGGGAGGATTTATTAACCGAGGTGCGATGCATGTGATAGCCAGGATCCAGCTCGGGGCTGGGAGCGCTGAAGCTGCTCACGCAGCCCTGGGCTGTGCTAATCAGCCCAAGTGACAGCAAGGTCGCCTCCGAGCCCAAGCTAATGAGCCCAGGCACGCTGTGCTGCGGGGGTGTCAGCCTGCAGGGTGCCGGCAGGGAGCTGCTGGCCTCCACAGGGTCACCACAGGCCGAGTTGTCAGCAACTGAGACCCTTCTTTGCTGGAAGAGGTGGCTGCATCCCCCAAACCCAAGGAAGCCTCTCAAGGAGCAGCAAACACCCATCTCCAGCCTGTTCTCACCAGCAGTGTGAGCGCAGCTCTGCTGCTGCATGCACGGTGGGTGCTGCCAGCCCGCACAGGGGCAGATTCGGCTCCTCTGCAGGAGCCTCCTGCATGTGGTGGGTGACTTGCCCCTCATCCCCATGTGCCTGGGGTACGAGCCTGCCCAGGGAGGTGGCAGCTGGGTCCCACACTGGTATTACTGAGCCTTTTAGCAGGGCTTGTAGCAATAGGACAAGGGATAATGGTTTGAAACTAAAAGAAGGAAGATTCAGACTACATAGAAGGAAGAAAATTTTCACTGAGGGTGGTAAAACACTGGAAGAAGTTGCCCAGAGGGGTGGTAGATGCTTCATCCCCAGAAACATTCAAGGCCAGGTTGGATGGGGCTCTGAGCAACCTGGTCCAGTTGAAGATGTCCCTGCTCATTGCAGGGGGGATGGACTAGATGACCTTTAAAGGTCCCTTCCAACTCAAACCAGTCTGTGGTTCTGTACTGAGCCTCCAGTGTGCCAAACAAAACCAGATGCATCCAGCAGTGTGTGGAGGAGATCCAGCCCTGTGTGTGCCCACTAACATGATGAATGGGGAGCAAACCTTGTACTGTTCAGGGGAAGAGTCTGAGCATCCTCCCCACTCCAGCCTCCTGTCTCCCCATAAAATGCGAACAAATATCCTTCTCCTTTCTGAAGCTGGACCCGGCGGAGCCTTGGCTCCGGGTGAGCTCCGGGCCAGCCCGCGGCTGTGCTGTCTTGGTGTCACACCGTGCGCAGCTGTTCCGCCAGCAGCGCACCCGTGATGCTTCATAGCTCCAGCACCCGCCCTCCCTCTTTCAGCAAAGCTGCCTGCGAGACGCTGCTCTCATTAGAGCAGAGACACCCATACGATAGCCATGACAAGCAGCAATTATTGCACTGACAAAATAAAAGTTTTGAGTTGTTTTGCAAATATTTTTGAAGCCCCGATACAGCAGCAGAAGTAGGCGTAATTACACATAAAAATGTATCTCCTTTATAGTCTCTTAATTATCTACTCAGGTGAACCATAATTTGAGGGGAAAAGCTTTAAATCTGTTCATTTCTAATAATAAAAAATGAGGTGGGAGAGTGTTATTTTAATGTAATTAAGAGAAGATACGGCTGGATGGATGGGCTAGACAGCAAGGTTCTGCTGTGTGCTCCAGAGCCCTTGGGCTCTGCTGCCTTCCCCATCACCGCCTTTCTCCCCATCGCATCCTTTCTCCTCGCTGGGCAGTACATTACACCGTGGCACCAGTAAGTTCCTATCCACGTGTGGTGCTGATACTGTTATGTGCCAGTACGAACTCTTGTGACCCCAGCTTTGCCAGGACCTGCCCTGTGAAGCCTGGGACCACCCTGGGGGCTTGTCTGCTCACCAGCCACATCTCAGCAGAGCCCCTGGAGGCACAGAGAGCTGTACTGGGGGAAGGGGATGGGGAAGGATGAGCCAGCTCGCAGGGCAGTGTCTGTCCAGGGTGAAAACCCTGCAGGAACACTTGGGATCAGATGGGTTGGGAAGCTGAGAGTTAGCACTAGTGATACTAAACCTAACAGATGGTCTGTGCTATTACTCCATCTTCTTTCTTCCCACTGTGAGTTTATTTTGCTCGCTGGGTTCATCTTGTCTTTCAAACAGAGATCCCCTTGGGGACCATAAAGGCTGCCAGGACTTTGGGATTCCTTGCTAGGGACCAAGGTGCCCACACCAGTGGTGGCAGCGACATTGCTCCAAGCCGAGTCCTGCACTGAATCTGGTTCCAGGGATGTAACTTCTGCCGAGCATAGGCTTGATGGCAACGCTAACTGCTAATTGCTTCCTTCCCCCTCTGCCACTTCAATTTCTGAACTGCTGTCAGGTAAGGCACCTTTTAAAATAAGTTATTTCCATCCAGTCTGCTGTAATGCACAGCTTTCCAAGAGAGAAACGAGTGTTGAACTTTATTTTTCATATAATGGCTCCTCAGGGCCCCAGATAAGATCAAAACCTGCCTCTTTTGGGCTGTGGGCTCCACAAGCGTGGTATGTGTCCTGCAGAGCCTGCAAGCAGAATAGACAATCCATCTTCTGGGCAGGAAAGCCAAGGCACCAGGGGATAAGGTGACTTTTCCTGGAGTCTGAAGGCACTCCGGCCCCGGGAGGCCACAGCTGCTCGTGTAAGACACACAGCTCCTGGCGCTCGTATCTCCCGGGGACCCAGCTAGCAAACGGGGAAAGCCAGGTTGTTTTAGCAACGCGTGTGCTTTCCCAGGAAGGCAGAAGTCCTTGCTGCCTATCTGTGCCACTCCTGTTATCGTGAATGTCAAGCACTTTACAAACAGAGGTATTAAATGTCAGATCCTGTTCCTTACAAGCTCTGCTTGTAATTTGAATGCTCAGACATGCTCGGTGGTCAGCTCATTCCCGCTTCCTTCCTCTGGTAAGTGGTGTCCCTTGTACCACCGTGCTTTGAGGCGAGGCCATGAAGCCGTGCTCTTTACACTGCTCTGGACCTTCACCCCAATGTCTTCATCCGCCCTCCCCAATATCTGAAAATACTTAGGACCACATCTCCTCCTGGTCCTCTGCTTTAGGAATGGTAACCTGCATTTTGGGTGAGGTGTTCAGATCCCAGTGACTCCAGTATCCCTCTGCACTGGTCCCTTTAATCATCAGCCCCAAGCCTTCCTTGCAGCTGTGTCCAGGTGAGAGCTCCTCTCCTCAAAAGGCTCCAGCCTAAGCACAGTGGCTCCAGGATTTCTCGCATGGTTTTGCCCTCATTTTTCTCTTGGGTAAGTGAGATGAGGCATGCTGCAAACTCTCTTGTGGTTTCTTTCCCTTCCTGGTTTTCTAGCAGTTCTCTGTATTTGCTGTCATCTGGAATAACACCGCTGCTCAGGGTGGCCCCGCAGTGGTCTGGTTTGTGCCCTTAGGGAGGTAACAGGGCTTCCCTGTTCCTATATTACCGCTTTCCCCCTTGGTGTACGTCCAGGCACTGTGTTAGTCCCTTCCCCACGCCTGGCAGTGAGAATGGCCACCATGGCTGCCAGCTTTCTGGTTGCTTGTCCTTGATGTAAAATCTTTCCCCTACGAACAAAGAATGTGCCAACTCCAAGTACACGGGTAACATAAAATGCTAAGCTATATTCCATTTGGTGCGTTTGAGATGAGGGTTTTAATTTGCACTGTGGCACTGACACAGTAAAATAATACATAAAACACACATAATAAACTAAAGCAAATACTGCATGCTGGTGCCCAGACATTTGGAACTTGCTGCATGCTCAGTGCAGGCTAACAAGATGCATTTTAATAATTACAAATGAACCTGTGGCCAAAAGAGCCTTTACTGAGCACACCTGTAATGAATGCTGATGCTGCCGTTCCCCACAGAATGCTGATAATCGCATTTGCTAGTGCATTAGAGCTGATTTAGGGGTAAACAATAGCTTCCCTCTGAATTTGTTTTACAACCTATTGACTGTAGCAGGTAGCTTTTTCTATTATTGAAATATTTGTAAATATTTTACCAGTCCTTCACACTGCAGTTGTTTGGTTTTTTTGTTGGGTGGATTATTATTTTTTTTTTGTTTGGTTTTGTTTTTTAAATTTTATTATTTATTTATTGTGAATTGACAGCGTTTGTGTTCACCCTCCCTATAACCCAAGGAGCTCATGGTTATTTCCCCCGTCTCCATCCTTTGTTAGAATAATTGTTCTTCCCACAGTGACTGCCGCGTGGTTTGTAAGCTTATTTCAGGCTCAACTATGGGGATTAGTGATAACACTGCCTATTGTACAAAGGTTCATATTATTTAAAATTGGAACTAGAACAAAGGCAATTCAATTCCAGTTCCTTGCTGTATGGGTAAAATAGCATTTACTGACACTGTCCAGGAAATGCAAGGTATGAGCTGAGTTTCTGCCTGTCTTGGGGCCAGTGAAGGGAGATAACGTGGCTGGGCAGCCTCTGTCCAGCACCAGAGCTCGGGCAGGAGGGGGGAACGGCTTCTCCTTGGGTTGCCCCATCCCTGATGGTGGTTATTAATGCCTCGTTGAGCACGGCCCTTGACCTATAGATCCCCGCGTAGCTGGTGCAGCAGGAAGGGGACAGAGCGTTGCAGTGGAAATGCTCAGGTTTTGATTTCTCTTCCCAGCTTGCTGGAAACTTGCAGTATTGTAGGGTCGTGGGGCACTTCAGTAGGTCCATGCCGCTGACTAAGAGTGGGGCTGGGGCTGCTCCCAGCTCCGGTGGTCGCAGATGGCTTCAGGCACACCACCCCACTGTCGCTGGGCTTCTGCCAAGCTGATGGCAGGGAGCCTGAGCTGGCAGCCCCTTCCCCTTTCCGCACGGCCAGTGACGCGAGCCCAGGTCTCCAGCAGACAGCCCGTAACGTTTATATGTGCTTTAAGCATATATGGGCTGATGCCAGGAATTCTTGCAAGAATGTCTTAGGTGGAGTTTGTGTCCTCTTGGTGCCTGCAGAGCTGGTGTCCTTGGGCATCAAGTGCCTCTCGGGAGGCTTCTCCTGGCCTGGGTAGAGCAGAGGAGCTCGTGGCAGGGCTGCATGGTCGTCCTGTCCCTCGTGGTGGGGAAGGCCGACAGCACAAGGAGGCCAGATTGCAGGCTGGCCTGGCAGCAGCGCCCGCCTCTCTTGGACCTCTCCCTCGGGATTATGCAACCCTCTGCCCCTGGCAATTCAAATCTTCACTCTTTAGATTTCATTTTGACTTGGGATTCAAGGGATGAAGGAAAGACATTGCTGTCTCTCCATCCATGGAGCTCCTACAGCCACTGAGGTTCTTACTACCATATTTTTGTAAGTAACGTTCAGCTCTGTGCTCAGCTCTCCCTCCACGCCGAACCCCCCAGGGCAGCATCAAAATCCTGCACTCCATCCGCCCCGCGTGGTGATGCTGACTTCTCCTTCAGGCTGGGAGATGCTCAGTGTGACTTGCCCCGGCCAATGCTGCTCTGTCACCTGCCCATCATCCTCTCCTACCTCAGCAGAAAAAGGAGCAGAGAGCGTGGGGTGTGCGTGTGTGCACAGGGGGCGGTGAGAAACCCCAGATACACAAAAGCTGGAGGAACCACCAGCAGCTGTAACCCTGGCAACTGTGTCTCAGGATTTGAATGTAATTATACCTCAAACGTGATAAACACTTCGAAGGACTCCTTATGTGGAGATCATACTAAACAAGTCTTTGAAATTACCCTCATCGAATATTGATAGAGGGAGAGTTTGTGGGGGTTTTTTTGTTGTTTTGTTTTGTTGTTTTTTTTAAAAAAAAGAAAGAAGGAAAAGAAAACAGGAAAAAGAGAGAGAGAGAAGGTGAATTCTTGTTGTTGGCCATGGACTGTGGGTTGAGGAGGATCTGTTGGTTTATCACCACAGTGCAAGCCCCACCAAAAGCTCCAGTGCACAGCAAAACTAAAAGGAGGAGTGGGGGAATAAGAGAAATAAAACCATCGGGTGAGGCAGCTGTATCGATTGGCATTTTGTTTTATGTTTGGCATCCAGGAAAGTGATCCCAATAAACACCATTTATCATGCCCGGCCAAGGCAGTGAAGGTTTAATTGCTGCAGGGGGGAGAGCGGGTGGCAGAGAAGGGGCGTTCCTGAGGGTCCGTCAGGATGGAGAGTTGTGCTGGTCAGCAGAGCACTGAAGACAAGGATCTCCTCCCACCTGTGGGCTTGGAGATGGCAGGCAGAGCGTTTTCCATAGGGAGAGCAGGTTGCAGTCCCAGGTTGTTTTTGGCACCTGTGGAGCAGGAGGCATCCCTGGGAGCGGTGGCACTGGCTCCATGCCGCAGCCGTGCCACCATGCTCCGGCACTCATTTCTTCTTGCTGATGCTCATCTCCTGCCAGCATCCTCTGTCCTTGGAAGAAGTTCTCCTGGGACCTTCCCTGGCTCTGGTAGTATGCAAAGGGAGGGAGCTGGGCTGCACTGCTCCATTTTCACCCTCTCCTTAAGCCTGGTAGGTGTGAGAGGTGTACTTCTTGGAAACGATAGCATGAGTTGTGTTGGGACTGGCTGTTGTGCTCAGCAGATGCCCCGTCAAATGCTTAGAGGATGTTTGGTGAGCAGAGCAGCTTCTTGTCTCTTGAATGGTCTCCCAACAACACGTGGGACCGGGAACAAAATGGGCAAAGAATCACTCCGCACGGAAAAAGGGAGCAGCAAAACTTCATCGGAACAGAGGCTATGGAGATGTGGAGGAGGACAAGAGAAGAGGTAAACAGCTCTTCACTCCGGCTCTGCAGGCAATGAGTGTCAGGAGAAAAAAGGCTGGAGAGAGCTAACTTTGTTGAATTGCTAGTTGTGAGGTACTTACTGCTTTTGTGAGTTTACGTTTGAAGCAGAAAAAAAGCAAACAGCTGAGCACGTGGGTGCCCTTGCTGCAGTTTTGGTTGTTGTGAGTGTGGTTGCTTGACTGTAGCTAACTGCCACTGGGACTGACAGAGACCTGGGAGGTAATGGTGTGTTTACCCTGGGTGCTGGGGTGGTATGGCGCTGGTGCCGATGCCCTGTATTGCTTTCATGTGACTGTAGGTTTTATCCTTCAGTAAATGTTTGCAGAGCAAACCTGAGCAATAGAAAAAGAGGCAGCAGCTGACGTCTTGATGGGATCCATCAGCAGAGCAGTGGCCAGCGCTGCGGGCAGGGGTGACTGAGAGCAAATGGGATGCTTCAGCGTTGTAGTGTGCATGATGGGGCTACCAGCCTGGAGGAGAGCTGTATGTCCTTGGTGGCAACCTCCCCCCTGCCACACACCCCCTAGAGCATCATTGTTTCTGGCAGGCCTGGCTGAACCTGCACTTAAAACTGCCTCTTAGCACTCTCAGAAGGGACCTGGCAAACACCTCCCGAGCAAGAAGAAAACTGCTTTTCAGCTCCAGCCACCCAGATCTGCAAAGTCAATCTGACACCAAGAGGCGTGCCAGGATAGAATCTCCTACAATCGTTTAGGAGATTGAGTCCAACCGTTAACCCAGGACTTCCAAGTCCACCACTAACCATGTCGCTAGATGAAGGTTTTACAGCCTGTCACCAAACAGGAGTGGCATGCAGCTGAGACTATACAACATGCCATTGGTGCGGTGTCCCCAGCTCTGTGCCAGGGCAAACATGCAGCCAGTTCTGTTTGCTGGGAACAGCGGGCAGAGCTGTGGTGCTCACACTAGAGCCTTCTCAAGCACTGCTGGCCCGTTAATGGGCTGCTTGTGAACAGCTGGAAACCCCTGTAACACCAGTGCTGAGCATTAGTTACTGCTGGTGTAGCTGGGAGAGGGAATCAGAGGGAACCGCATCTGCAGGATTTTGCCCAGGTCCTTGGCAGACTGTGGAGGGTGGCTCTGTGCAGCACATCAGCTGTGACGCGGGCTCGGAAAGCGGCAGGTCTGTGGGACTCGGTGGCGCTGGGCGATGGTTGCTGGACACCATGTGGTGTGGCCAGGGAACGAGCCGCAGGCTGTCTTCTGAAAAGTATTTTACAAGCGCTTTAAAGGAAACTGCGTTAGACCGATGGCTGCGCTGCCTCCTGCACAGCTGCTGTCTGAAGCAGCTTCCCAGCTGAGAACAGGCTGGGGTGGACCCTTGTAGCGTGTGGTGGTGACCACCTGCTCTTAGCTGGACCACTGGAGAAGGGTCTGGACAGCATTTTGTATTTGAAGTCTTTGAGGAGGGATCCAGATGGTGTCTGCATCTCCTGTCTATCGGGGTAAAAGTAAACAAATAAATAAATAAATAAATACATCAGTCATCCCTCCCCACTAAAATTATCATAAATTCCCCTTTCTGGAGCCTTTGGAAGGGATGAGGGAAGTGGGGATCCTATGCAGCACCCCTGGAAAATGCTCCTGCCATTGGCAGAAGGCGTCAAGGGCTGTGCAGATCCTTTTGAAGGGAGAGTTGCTGCCTCGTGGAGCAGTGAGAGGTACGAGCAGGAGGGCAGATGCGGATGAACATCACCCAGGGTGTGTCCAAGGAGGAAGAATCAGCTGAGGTTAAAAACGATGCTTTGACCTTTTGGAAATGCTGTCTGTGTGAGGAGGCTGGGGTGTGGTGCATCATTTAACAGAGCAGCCGAATTCTTGGGCTGAGCCCAGCAGAGTATCCCAGCAGAGGAGCTGCTGCTTCTAAGAAGGCTCCCAGATTTCATGCTTAGATGGTTCCTTTAAAGGTTAATTCTCACTGGCAGCATCTGGAAGGAAACCTGGAGTGCTCAGGGGGAATTCGACCTACTACAAAGGGACTTCATGTCTGTGGGTTTTTTTGGTCTTTGTTTTTTAAATGTTAAAATTTGCTCTCATTCATTTCTTAAGGGAGGGAAAAAAAAATACCCAACCAAACCCCTCCAAGCTTGCCTCCAAGTGCTGGGGCACAAAGAGACAGCCATTCCGGAGTCGGTAGCAGGGTAGACTGCGCTTCCTCCTGCTCCAAGGTGGCAGAATAAAGAGCTCCTGCAGTCATCTTTTTTCTAAGAGTTGCATTGTTAAAACCTTCCTTAGGGAAATCCAGGGAGCGTAATTGCTCTGGTCTGACTCTGCCCGCTGAGCTGCTTGAATTAAGTGGGTGTTTTGGCATCCTGAGCAGAGCCTTGTGGGAAGTGACCTTCGCCTTCCGCTGCTGCACTCTGCAACCTGCCGCTAATTAGGATGGAGAGAGCCCTCCTTTGTTTTCAAATACTAGTTTACCTCCGTCTTCGCTTTCTGCCGGGAGCTGCCCGGTATGACTTGGTGCATAATGAACGGGGCACAGCAGATGGTAGTGCTCCAGCACCACGAAACACTACTTTTAACACCAAAAGCTGAGCGGGAGGGAGAGGCCGGGCTTTGAGCCGCTTGCAGAGTCTATTCACAGCAAAGCCTCTCATTAGCCAGCGTCAGAATTAACATCTGAAACGATGCTTTGTTTAAAAAAAGAAAAGAAACAAAAAAAAAAAAAAAGAAAAAAAATTAATTTCCACGGCTGCTTTCATTCAGTATTTGCAAACTTGGGAGGCTGGGATGAGGAGGTGCTTTAGCGACATCAATGCGAGGGGCATTGCTGAGGTCTGCGGAGATGTGCCGGATTTGGGGCAGGTGTCAGGCTGCTCCACAGCCCCTTAAAAGAGATGGGCTTCACCTGCTCTTGGCACCATTTACTCAGGTCATCTCCCTGTACTGGTCTGAGAATTGCCTTGGCTCTGGGCACTGGTAAAAGGGTGATGAGGAATTTCTGCCTTTTGGAAAGCCCCTTATTTCCAACCTTAAAAATAAAAAGAAAGGGACAAAGATGAAGTTTTCAAAGGTAAAACTCAGCACCTCCCCTTCAGGAGAAACTGGAATATGGGGCACTTAGAAGGTTTAAGCCAAATTTGCTCTTAAAGAGGATTAGTTAAACTGTGTTAAATTTTTATGTGAATGCCTCCATTCAAATGTAATCCGGTTTATCGTAATTTGCTTTGGAAATGAGTTTGGTAAACCCAATTAATGTCACTTCAATTCTGAATGAGAGCACCCCGTAGGGATCTGCTAACTTTGAAGTAATCCGCTTCAAATTCACACCTTCAACTAGTATGTCCAAACTTCACCTAGTGCTCCCTTTGAGATAGCAGTTAGCCACATCTGGTGACAAGCAAACGTGCCCACAAGGAACCAGAGAAATTTATTTGGATGTGTGAAAGATGTCTGCCCATTCTCTAGAAATATGTAGAGCCCAATTCTTCTGAGACATTTTGGATCAAGGGAATCCACTGCAAAAAGCAGTGGGCCCATGAGTTAGTTGAGCAGCAGGTTGGAGATGTGGGCTCCAGAGAGGTCCCCTCTCAGGGGGACATCTATGCAAGTACAAAATCCCACATCTTCAGGCAGTGGCTGCTGCTACTGCAACCCCTGTCGCAGCCTGCTAGCACATGTAGCTCATCCCTTGGAGACCTGTGGTCCTGTAGCACAGGAGCCCGGTGGGGTGGGAGTTTGGAGGCAATGCATGGTGGGCTGAAAAAGCAGCTCCTGACCCCTTGATGGGCAGAGGCCACCCTCTGGCTGCCCAGTGGTGACCAAGGGCATTGCTGTGGTGTGGCCAGCACAAGAGCATCTGGGAGAAGGAGCCATCGACCTCCCAGCCTTGGCATGTGGTGGTTGTTGGGAGCAAGCCTGTGGCAATCCCTGCTCTTCCCAAAAGTAGGAGGAAGAATGCTTCAGGTTGTAGGCTTGTTGTCATGTCCAAAGACTCCAGACATGCACCTGAGTAAGTGACCAGCATGCTCCATCGAGCAGAGGGTACTTCAGTGTGAAACGTTGCTCACGGTGCAGATCCGTGCACGTTCCTCTGCTCATGCTCAGCTGTAGGATTGCTTCAAAATAGGAACACGGTACCCTCCTGGGCCCCATAGTGCTGGGCAGCAGAAACAGGAGCGGACAGAGCAAGGGGTGTGTTGTCCTGGCATCAGCCAGGGGCTAAGACCATCCTCTGGCGTATGCTGCGGCATGGACCTGGTGCCTTCTGGGCTGGTGGTGTGGCAGCTCTTGGCTGGAGCAGGAGGCACGTGCCCCACACCTGAAGCAACGGGGAGAGCTGGGATGTGTTGGGCAGTGGAGTGCGACGGGCTGGAAAAGGTGGTGTAGAGACCGAGTAATCCACCCTGCAGGGACCTCAGGGCCATGTCAGCTCCGCCTCAGCACTGTCCTGCAGCACGGTGTTGCCCGGGCTAAGGGGATTGTAGGAAGCTGGCGCTGGTGCCGTGCTGGCCACAGGCTGGCTGCCTGCCTTCGGGCAGAGCTGTCGGCATGGAGCAGAGCAGATGCTCAGATGGTGTCTGCATGGAACCGGCTCAAAGCTAACAACCGCAGGAATGACTGTGCTGCTCTGGATCAGAGCTGGTGCCACAGAACTAGCTCAGCTCCTTCTGACCGGCTTGGGCAGCCCCCAGCCTGGGTAATCTCCTCGCAGCAGATGGAGAGGTGACCGTGCTGCAACCTACGCCGGGTGCTCCCATCGTTCCGCGTTCCCTGAGTCGTACCCAGGGAGCGAGGGCTGATGCAGGCATCCTCTGCTCGTGCCATGTGTTATCCGTCATGAGCTTTCTAGGAATTGCTGCTCAACAAGGGAAGCGTTTGCCAGAGCAGGGCACGAGCCTGCCTACCTGCCACCTCCCTCGCTCGTCACCAGTTCTCCTTGTGTCCCTAGATACCGCCGAGAGATATTGAAGCTTGGATAGAAGCGCCGAGTTGGCAACTTTTAATATTGCTGAAACATAATCAGCTTTTGCTTCTACAGCAATTAGCATGTTATTACCCATAATGTTTTGCATGGCAATTTTGTTGTAAACATTTGTACTAATTCACCATAACCTAATTATTTTTATGACATGTAATTATGAAATATTTTTGGAGGAGGAATGGCTTCATTTTCTATTTATACCATTATTTCCTGGAAGTGTCAGATATTTTTAACATCAGGAAATAGCATCTCCCCCGTTTCCCAATTAGGCTTTTCTGTTTACTTCCTCAACTTGCCTGGATAGCGCAGTAGCTGGGCCTGTGTTCTTATGGAGATGTGTGATGGATTCCAGGAGAGACTAATTGAGCTGTAATTTGCAGTAGTGTGATACTTAAATAGAGGAACATAACAGGTGGTTTTCTTCACTGCTCAGTGGGTAGATGTGATGAGTCCCAGTTACAGCATCTGCCATAATGTCCCCTTCCTAAGTATTTAAGGAGAGAGTGATGAGGTGAAGCCATTGCCTTAGGGCCAGGAATGCAACTACCCTGAACTAGGAGGCAGGACCTCTCGAGGGAGATGCTGGTGGGTTTTGACATCAGTCACCTGTTGCTCAGACCTTGCACCTGGGAGGGCTGGCATCCCCGGACCAGAACAACTAAGAGACTCCTCAGCCCACCCTGTCTTCTGGTGTGGTGTGACTGGGTCAGTGTGTTAAAGGAAGGGGGATGCAGGGTACCAGTGGGTGGGTGGGGATGCCTGAAGAGGGAGGAGAAACATCTGGGTCTGGTTCAGGCTCCAAAGAAAGATCCTGAACCTAACCCACGGAGGCAAATACAAAACTTGGAGCACAGCAGTGATGAACCCAGCCTTTAGGGTGATGTGAGAAGTGGTTTTGAATCCCTGAAGCCAGGGAAGGAAATTTGATTTGTCTTACCCGTTCCCTGCACGTATTCTGCTCGCTTGGTTGCTGTGGCGGTCAGGGAGATGCTCGCCCTGCTTCAAAAGGTTGCAGCAGCAACCGAGCACGTGTGCTGGATGCACTCAGCCAACATTTAACAGCAAGAGGCCTTCCTTAATCTCATTCATGGAGGCACCGTATAGAAAATGTTCAGAATTCAGACTTGATCTTAACAAGTATGAAAGTTGGCAGACTGAAAGGCTTGTATATCTTGCCTGACCTCCAGTCTGGACAGGTCTCAAAACGGAGCCATGTGTAGCACATTGACATCCTAGAAGAATTTCTAAATAGAAAAAAAAGTGTTTTTTAGATGACTGTCATATAGATGAGATTTATTTCAATGCCTGTCATGATAGCTGAAGCAGTAACGAATTCAGTAATTGCTAGCCCTATGGTCGCATAAGCTCTGGATGTTTAACTCGTGAGTTACATCTACACAGCACCTTTCAGGTAATATAGTCAATCTTTTGCATATTTTCATACCTCTTGGTTGGCGTATGTGCAGCTGTACAGTGTATTAGCCATGGTGAGCGTGGTGAGCGTTGCATGCAGGCCGCTGTCTCATAAGTCACCTCAAATTATCTGTCCATCGGGTGCTACCGATGAGGACCATGGAAATTGGGTTAAGAAAAACTCACTGGATTTTTTAAAATCCTTCTTGAAGCTGGATATTAGTGAGAAGTCACACTTTCAGAAAGCCTACAAGTAATCAGAGGTGCAGATCTGAAATGATACAGTGATTTTTGTGACTGCAAGACCTGAGAATTGAAGTGGGCTCTTACATGAGGAATTTTAGCAGCTCCTTGCCCTCCCTGAATATCAACAGCCTCCCCCAAATTCCATCAAAAGCAACTTGTCCAACAGCCCTTCTTAAATGAGGTTGCTTTGTTCTTTGGGTTATCCCTTGCCTGTGAGAAAAGAGGTGACTTGCAAAGTTCTTTCATCTCCAAAACTCAGTGTTATCCTTGATCTTTCTGCAGAAGTAATGAATTCAGATTGTGTAAAGACTATCTTATGAAATATCTTGAAAGTGAGGCAAACTCTGTGCTGAGTTGTGATCCAGCCGATACTGCTACTGAGGTTTCCCTTAGCAGAAGTTGAATATTTTGTGCCCAACTATCGCTGTGATTTTTTTTCTTTTTTTTTTTCCCCTAGGGATTATGCATCAACAAGGTTATTCAGTACATCAACAAACAGTTAAAAATGTGTCAAAACTTGGTACCATGCTTGATGCCTATCAGCTGAACTCCCTTAAAGGCACCACCATTAAGCATCCTGGCCAGGGATTTTGAGAATGAGTCAAGGGTACCTAGAAGGTCCCAAGCAGCTGGCAATCATTTCCCCATCACACTGATAACACAGTGTGATCGTTTTTGTATGTGATGAGTTTTCTGCATGAGTTCTGTAAGAAGTTAGCAGGACAAGTGCAGTTGCAATTGATAAAAATGAGTCAGTCCTGCTATTTTAGTACGTATGGGGAATTGTGTCTTGCAGCGATGGGAGCAAACAGAAGGATGTTTCCATATTTTCAAGGTAGCTGGTAAAGAACAGACTGCTTGGCCTCATCTAATGCTACGGTGGTCAAGGAATTGGAAATGGCAGCTCGTTGCGATGGGGAAGTTTCCTGGCTTATGACTGGAAATAACACAGTCAAGAGGTCTCTGATATACTTTGATACTCTATGAGATAGCTATCAGGTTGTGTCACTGCTTTATTTTTTTGCAGGACCAGGTAAAATACACCAAAAAAAGAGAAAAAAAAAAAAAAAAAAAAAAGCAGAGACAAGGGGCATCTCTCTGCTATCAAGAGTCTTATGAAAAATCCATCATTATCACTGCTGGAGGTCTTATGAAGACCGAGTTAACTGTCTGTAAGACCACACAAGCCAGATCATATTTGTGAGAGTAGCCAAATTAGTATCTTGTGCTCATAAAACCATCCCAAAATATTCCACCTGCTTCAACTTCACTGGCAGAGCACATTCACGTTTGCCTCTGATGTAACCTGTTGTGCTGCATGCTTTATCTGTATGAGAAAACAATACTTGATTAACATACACTATGTGCCTCAGCAGAGAGGGGGTGAGATGGGCAGCCTGCAGTGTGCGATCTTCTTGAAGCATCTCTCTTAGAGTGCTTGTCAAAACAGATTTTAAAATGACTTTTAAAGGTCACACACGTGTCAGAGGGTTAGTCTACAGTGTACCCATCTGTGTCAGCACAGTGGCGAAGGAAACCACGTGCAGAGCTGACAGGTACGCGAACACCCCAAAGCCAAATGTGTGTGATCTCATACCGGCCGTGAATTTCTTTTATTTGCCGTGACTACGCCTGAAATGTGCTTGTAGGTTTTGTAGCGCCGGGATGTTGAGGGAGCGTTGCAGGAGCTGACAGATGGGCTCGTATGTATACGGGAAGGTGGCTGAGACATAAGTGTTCAAAATTTATGGTGGCCATAAAGACCCGTGGAAATGATTGATTCTGCTCATTGCTCATGCAGATAATGACAGCTTTTAGAATAGAACAGTAACTGATAGCCTCTGAGCTGGGAATTAAATTTCCCCTTCCATGATGTCATCATGATGTCATACTTTATTGCCTATAATTTTAAAATCTATCTGGGCCCATGGCTGTTGTCACCGTGCTGGGGTTCATGCGCGTGACATCACACGCGGTGTCAGCTCCGGTCTCTGATGACAGTGCTCTTCTAATTGTGATTTAAAGTGCCTTCCTGTCGTGATGGGGAAAGTTACAGCTTCCTCAGGGTGTATCGTGTTCTGGGCCAGCCACTGCCGTTGCTGAGGAGGGGGCTTAATTTGGAAGGGTCTTTGAAGGGCAGCAACTGTAGCTCTCAGATGCTGTGTATTCAGAAATATATGGCTGCTGTGGCCTGGAGGTCACCATCAGGGTAAGAATGATTGTTAGGGGATGAAAGGGTGGCTGACGCGGGTAATCCTCGCATCCTTCGCCTCCTCTCTCCCAAAGGATTATTGAACTGATGTTCTATCAGGACAAACAGGAAGGAGAGGAAATATGGGCCAAGACTCGTGCATGGCCAGTCTGGTTGGTGGATCTTCATGGTTCTCGTTGGAACATACCTTCTGCTCAAATGAGGAATCTGTGGATAAAAAAGATTCCAGTGGTAAGTGATGTACCTCTTCATTCCAGTGAGATGTTTTTTCCTCCTCTCCTGGGGAAGTGTGTTTTGCCTCTTCCAACAAAGGAAAGGGAAGACCCCTGGCTCTTAGACCTAGGAAAAGGGGCCCACAAGGGCAGGTGGAACACAAGCATTGAAGCCAGGCCTGGGCATAGGCTGCTCAGATTTAGTGAACAATTCAGGTTGATATTCTGTTACCATGGTGATGTGTGGTTTTTAACAACAATGGATGGATGGAGGGGTGGAGAGGGTACAGTAGGGGGCTGTAATCCTGCATTCCCAAGGACCATACTTCACAGTAGAGCACACCAGAACCTGCTGTGGTCTGACCATGGCAAGCTGGTCAAGAGGCTGGCGCAGATATTTTGCCAGTGTAGTCCAGCTCTTTTTGTTTTGGAGATGCAAGGCTCCTGGAACAGGTCTCTTGCTTGATTGCTAGCATCACCATCCTTTTGTTGTTTTCTCACCAAGTGCCTGACAGCATACAGTAGTCCTCTTCAGCCCTTTGGACTTCTATCTGTAAACCCCTGTGCTGGTTATTTTTAAGTGGAAGGATTATTTTGACACTTCTGCTACATCCCATCCTCCTTTCAGCCTCCTCCCTCACTGGCTGAACTGTATCTGGATTCCCTGGAACAGAAGGGTAGGCACAGGAGCAAAGCCCGGGGTTTTTTTTTGGGGGGATGGGTTTTTTTTTGTTTTGTTGTGTTGTTTTTTGGGGTTTTTTTTTTGCAAAGCCTGTGGCAGCAGATGGCAGCGTTTTCTGTCAGCTCATTAATACGAGGGCACTAACTTCTGAGCCTAGCAGACACTGGCAATCCCGAGGTTGCTTCTCAGATGTTATAAATAACATATTGGGTAGTTCTGAATTGGTAGAGATGGCTCAAAAGTTGCCAAGTTTACCTGGAGCCCACCTTCAGAGACAGGCTCAGAGCAACTTTAATGGAAGAGCCAGTGCTTTGTTGGCCAACGCAACTTGTGTAGTATGGATGCAGTAAAGAGTAAATGTGGGATCCATGGTCCTGGAATGACAGGTTCAGCTTGGGGTAAGCCTGCTGCCAGCATATAGGAACAACCCTCCAAGAGTAAAGTGGTATTATTTTTGGATAGTGTCAGATATGTTGTCCCAAAACTGCACCAGGAAACCTTAGGAAGTTGACAGCAAAATCCTAATTGATGTGGTGAGCTTAGTCTCTGGTGGGTGCCAGCTCCTGCAGAAGGAGAAAACCAAATCACAGACATAGCGGCAGCAGCACTGGCACTGATTTTTTCTAGGTTTTTTTGTTTTTTTGTTTTTTTTTTAAAAGCACCCCCCCCCACTTTTTTAAAAAAGTGCTGTCTACTTGCTCAGTGCAATAGCACCAGAGAGGAAATTCCTTCCCAGTGCTCACAGGTGATCAACTTACACGTTGAAGCATGAAGTTTGATTACCCTTGTAACATTTTATTAGCTTGCATAGCTGCAAATGTTATTAATGCTCATAAAATTATCCAGTCCTTTAAAATGTCTGTTCCACTGGTGTGTGTCTCCGTGACTTCCTGGGGCAGTGGATTCCAGAAGTGACTGTGCTGGGTCAAGGCATATTTTTCTTTTATTTCTTTCAAATCTACAGCCTTTCTGTTTCATCATGTACCCCCCGTTTTGCTTTTAAATTAAGCAGTAGGTTAATGTGAAGCAGCAAACTGGTTCTGATTGCAAACTTTGTTCTTTCAGGGTTTTTAATTTTTTTTTATATACTAATATATACATGAATCTAATGTATTTATAAGTAATGTATGCTTGTATATATGTAGATGCTTGCACATACATGCAAGTTGCTATACACACTATATATGTATACACACACATATGCAGATGTGTTAACTGTGTCACTTGAGCGTCTCGTTGGGTGGCTTGGGTGCCAGTGGTTGGCTGCAGGGATCACCATCCCCCTTTATGTGCCTGTGAGGGATGTGCCGGGAGGCAGAGTAATAACAGGGAAGAAAAATGTTGCTCTGAGCTGTGTGTCAGCAGACTTCAGACACAATGGGGCCCGTGTTTCCAGACAAGCCTTTTTAGCTAATTAGCTTAGTGAAAAAAAATCTATTTCTCTTCTTAAATTCCCTGCCATCCATCTACCTAATAGAGTCGAGCAGCTATATATTGTGTGTGGGGTATGCAATGCATCATCTATCTCCAGTATTTATCTCATTGCTCCCAGCCTGGTCTCTCCATCTCTCTGTCCACAGGAGCTGCCAGGTTGCCCATGCTGGCTGCTCCCTTCTGGCAGTGACCCTAATGCAGATGCACTGGAGATCATCTCCCCTGCTGGGTTTCCCTTTGCTTCCCACCGCGGTTCAGCCATGCCCGTGCCCTTGCTTGCCTGCAGGTGTTCCTGCAGCAAACGTCCAAAAAGCAGAGACTCCTGCAGCTGTGTGGGCTGGTGACCTTCTCACCCTGCTTTGTGCAACCTGTATAGGGTCTGAAATGGTCTCCACCATCACCTCTGGAGTTGCGATGGGTGAGGGATGGGGCTCTGGGGAAATCAGGGAGAGCTGCTTTGGCTTCAGCATAACTCAGGCAGGAGGATGCGACCCCCAGATTTTGGTCGATGGACAACCACTTGTAATTGAGTGTGATCATCTTTTCTGGAAAGACATCTAAATCTCACGGACCCATGTGGCCACAATTTTCATCTAAGGTCTGGTTTTGGACGTTTCAAGCTCCATCCTCCAGCTGTTGGATTGCAGTTGGCAACATTAAAGAGCCACTAATATCAGAAATTGTTTTGTGCAGGAATGCATGGACCTGAGTCAAGTTGCTTTTTAACCTTCTTAGGAAAATAAATTGACTGAACTCCTTAAGGTTCTCACCTTAAGGCTGGTTCTTCACACCCTAAATTATTATCGTAGCTATTATCTGAACTCTCCACTTCTGACACTTTTTTTTGGAAGCGTGAATGCAAAAACTGGACACAATGTTCTTGCCAGCACAATAGCAATGTGAAATACAACTCCCTTTATACTCCACCGAGCAGAGGGAAGTGTGGTTAGCCTCATCTCAGTGCTGGAAGCTTGTGTTTAGTCAGGTGTCTACCCTGACCTTTGCTCACTGCCCCAAACGGGGCTCGCTAAACCCTCCCCAACATCCCAGTGAAGTGCATTGCACTTGGAGATGATGTTCCATACGTGTGGCTTGTCAAGTACTTCGGGATGACAAACACTTGTTAAATGGTGAGCAGGTTGCCTTTTCCTGGGCTTGGTTTTTGTTTGCAGCTCTCTAGATGTCTAAGTAGTGTGGAGTCAGCTTCTCTGGCTGGAGGAGATGTGCTGTCTCATTGAGTGGGTATTTGTCTTCAATCTTTTTTTTTTTTTTCTTTTTAATTTGTTTACGACCTCACATTTGCTTGCATGAAGTTGTTGAACCACCATTAGTTTACCAAGAACACGTGTTTCCTGCAGATGGGTGACCTGTCCTTGTCTGGACTTGCTGTGCTCTTATCCATTGCCTTTCCTGTAAATGCTCTCAGACATTTTCCAACGTGTTGCTGAAAACCATTGAAGGTGGACAGTGAGCTTCTGTGGTCCATCCCCTCATGCATATATCTTTTTACTGTGTCGCTTGTTTTAATACAAGAATTTAAAGTGTTGAGCAACGATTTCTAAAACCATTTAAAAACAGAACAAAAACCCAAGAAAATTCTGGAACAGAATGCTTTTTTTTGGCTAGAGTTAAAGTTTGTAAATATTTATTCTTCACGAGCAAAAAAACATCAGGCTGTTGTGATGGAAAAATCAGGCAATTCAAATTTAAAGCGACAGCCCCTGCATCCGAATCTCAGGCCTGTGGAAATGTCAATAGGTCAGAACCAACCGTTGTATTGGCAGGCAAGCTCCCCTGACATCGACATTCGGGAGAGCCCTCCCTACCCTTTGCTGTGGCTTAAAAAATAGACAAAAGTGTGCTTCTGTGTTCCTCTTGGTGTATCATCTTGCCAGTGCTTAACCTGTGCTGCGGGCAGCCGCTGTCCCTGAGCCTGCCTTGCAGCTGCAAGTCCTCCTGTGTTCACTTGCTGCAGGAGTCGCCTCTCCTTGGTGCCTCCTCGCATGGATTGGGGATGCTCCACCTCCCGCGACCTGTCCAGTGTGAGCAGCACTCATTTCTTCCCCATTAAAAACAGAAAAGCTTCACAATCCGTATTCTTTTAATTAAACCCCTTTGCCATAGAGACTCTGCAGCGTGCTTGATAGATGAGGGATGAAGGAAGCTCAATAAAACGAAGCTCAATAAAACAAAGTTGTTGGGCAGCACATATTTGCCCCCTGATCAACCTGTCCTCATTAGCATGGGTTCTTTGCTTGGCCCCCAAAGTGGGGAGGTAGCTCCCTGCTATGGCTTGCCACAATCTGTGTGAGCGTCCACCCACAGCTTCTGGGAGGTAATTCTGTGCTGTGTGGATGCAAGGGGAAGACCTTGAAAACGTTTTTCTGAAAGGAAAACAACATCCTATAGCAACGGATTTTGACTGGCCTTCGGAGTGTTTTATAAGCAGAGTAAGGCGCAGGGGGTGCTGTGCCAAGATGGACTTGCATGAATCGCCTCCTGCTCGGCTGCGATGTGAAGCCCCACCGCACCGCTCTGCTGCCACACTTGCTCTTGGCTCTGCTTCTCTGGCCGCATTCTGAAGCCGGGTGGAACGGTGATCCCCAAACACCATGGCTCCTGCTGAGGGTCAAAGTAGATAACGGGGTTTGCTGAATGACCTGTGCCGGGGCGTTCGCATCCTTGATGCAACTCCCTGCGTGCAGACGATCAGAATGAAGGGGCAGATCTCCTGAGTAACTCTGCCTGGCTAGACCCTCTGGAAGTGGCGTGAGGAAGGCGTGTTGGCTGCCTGGAAAGTCTGCCAGGGACTCTCTGGGAGCTTTGCCGCTTTGCTCTCCTGCAAAGGAAGGAGGCTACTATAGTGTTCTTGTGTTTTGCAAAGTCAGGGTTGGAAGTCTGGGAGCTGGGTGTAGGAAGGTTTTCCTAAAATAAATTAAATAAATAAAATAAAAGTATGGGAAAGGAACTGAAGACATGACAAGGTAGCCTTTGTTCTGCTTTGTATTCTCGCCTAGGAATACTATGTTCTGCTCTGCATTAATCTCTGGTTTACTGTGCTTAGACACCAAATCCTCAAAGGAAGCATGTGTGAAGATATTCATGGAGGTCACTTCACCCTGGATCTTCAGGGCACTATTCACTTTTTGTGAGCAATAATTCATTACTGCTGCGGTACCTTGATTTCCCCATCATAGCGGGCGTGCTGCATTTGGACAGCAGGAAGGAAAGCTGGGAGCTGAACCGAGTGATGACTCCTGCAACCAGAGCAGCCGTGATGAAACAGCTTCAGCAAGGAGCTGGAAAAATGACAGCCGCGAGGAGCCTGGCGTCTCCTTCAGCTCTGACCTTCGTGATCCCGAGTGAAAGGTTACGGGCTGTAGCAGATCCTTTCAAAACAAAGATCTTCTTTGAATCGAGCAGCTGAGAATTAGGCGTGGGGCTAGTGGCGAGCTCGGTGCAGGCTTTGGGCTGCGGTATGTGATGAGCATTAGCAAGCTGTGTTGTTGCTTCTCTGCCATTCTTCAGTGTTGCTGTGTTTGCAGGAATTAATGGATCTGGAAAAGGATGCTGTGGTTGAAGTGCCCAGGTCAGGTAGCAGTGGGCCTGGAGGTGACCGGATTTGCTCTACCAGCTGTTTGACTGTCCTGCCTGCCGCCCAGCATCGTGCAATTAGAGTTTCACAGAGCATATCCCTGCGCTTCGAGCTGTGACGCTTCTAATTTTCAGGCCCTGCTATTTGGTCCTGTGGGCATGCTCCACCTTATGAGAATGGCCACCTAACGTGCCCTAGATGATTAAGCTGAAATTGTCACGCTGGTGAGTACGTGTTTCACCACGGCTGCTCTGGCTCCCCTGGCCCAGTGTCAGGCTTGACGGCAGCTTTCTTTGCATCTCTGACTTTTGCAGGATTGTGGGGAGCAGGGAATTTTTATCTTCTCCCGTGCAGTTAATTAGGAAGCATTCCAGTTTGTGCCATTTGGTGGGGAATGTATCCAGGCTTTTCAGCTATGCTAGCAGAGAGCAGACCTTGCAGAGAAAGGAGGAATTCCTGATACCGCCACCTAATTTGGGATGAGCTCAAGTTCACCACCCAATGTACTCTAACCTAGAAGTCTCAAGATTGCAGCCCCTACTGCAATCATTGGTACAAGCGAATGGGAAAAAAAAAAAAAAAAAAAAAAGAAAAAAAGAATACTCATCTAAGAGTGGCGAGGTTGGTCTGGCCTTGGCCCGGGATGGCTGGCTGGCTGTGTGTTAGGTCAAGGGATCGGGGCAGGACTTAGCTGATAGAGGACATTGAGTTCATGGGGAAACAAATTGCTTAGCAACTCTGAGTGGGCTTCACACACCAGGTCAACAGCAGCTCTTGCTGGTAGCTGTCGGCTAAACAAGCTAGTTAGGTATACCAGGCAGCAAACTGCATTAAATGGCCTTCGAGATTAGATGAGCTCTGTGATAGCATTAGGCTGTGCCCTGGGGCTCCTGGAAAAGCTCCTACAGCCAGGAGAGTCCCTCCAAGCCCAGCATGCAGTGAGGGCAGCAGGTGTAGCACCACGCAACGGCCAAGCGTGCTCCTTATTCTGCATTTCTCACCAGCAGCTGCTGGGGCTTCATGAATGGGAAAGGGAGGTGGCCCACGTGCTTCAGCCTGGGAAGGATAATCTATGTATGTGTGATTGACACTGGGAAAACATTAGTGAACTCTTGCGGTAGGGTGGCAGCTCATTGGGATTCAGAGCTCAGTCGCTATTCATCCTCTGAAAAATGCACCACCTGGCAGGATCATTCACCTCGACCCTTGGTGACAGAAAGAGAGAGCCACCAGCTCTCAGTCACCACCAGGGGCATGTCGCTGGAAATGACAGACTGGGCGGGGGGATTGCCTGGGGAGTGCATGAAAGAAACATCTGACTTGGATGAGCTCAGGGAAAGTTGAAAGAGCAGCTGCTATCACACAAGTACCGTTCATCCTCTTCTGGGTAGGCAGGCAAGAGGCTCCGACTTGCCACGTCAGCAGGGATGCACTGCCTGGGGACCAGGAGGCTTGGAGATGGAGCGACTTGGGGAGGAGCAGCTGGACCATTTGGGACAGAAAGGCCTCGCTGTGCCAGACCAGTGGTTATCTAACCTAGCTCCCTGCCTCCAGCAGCAGCAACAGGAGCCCTGTGGAGAGAGGACGTGGGTCTGGCCCCTCTTGCCATCCGTTCCCCTTGTGCCCAGCATCCAGTCATTCAAAGAGAGGTATTGGAAGGTATCTTTCTGCCTTGTCCCTGTCATATCTGTTTTATTTTTTGATCTCCGGTTCATGAATCTCTTTCACCCCATTTTGCTGCCTGGCTGCCCTGTGCGTTGATTCTGACTTACCATCACCCACATCCCAGCTGAGCTGGCTGTTGTACCATCACATCTGTGTTGAAGCGCCTGTCTCTTTAGCTTTCCCCAGTGAAGGAGATGGGGTGTTGCAGGGTGGTGGCTAGCACTGCAGCGTTACCAGCACCTTCATGACAAGTCTCAGTATCAAAATGCCAGACAAAGCAAACGCTTTCAGTGCCCAGATGCCCCCCCCCCAGACAGCAGGTCGTGATCTGTAACCACTGTCTTGAAACGGCAAGCTACCATCCTTGCTACACTCACCATTTGACACCGTTCAAAACGCTGCTGCTCCTTTGCCGTGCCAGGTGTGATCAGCGGTGGATTTGCCATGAGATCAGTCAGCCAGGATCAGCCTGACGCACTTGGCCTCTGCCAGTAACTATCCCAGTGCTCAACATCGCCGGGTAGGACTCTGATATTCGCTGGTTGTGCCAAGCCTTCAGGAGGAAAGGCTGCCTTGCGGAGCTCAGGCTGGGAGGAGGAGTTTACACTGTGATTTCTCAGACGCCAAGGCTGGCGTTGTGCCTTCAATCCAATTTGGCTATCCCGAGCCAAGGCCAGCCTGGACAGATGCTCTGGTCCAGCCCTGGGGACGGCTCTGGCTAGCAGGAGCTGGTCTGGGTGGCTTTGATGGCTTTTGTCCTTGAAGTTCATCACTTCTCTTTGAGCATCTCCCCTATGAGGAAAGGTGACTTTAATCCCTGCAGCCTACGAGCAGGAAGGAAGGAAAGGGAAGGGGAAGGACCTCGTGTCGCTGTGCAGTGGCCGAGATCAACGGGAAATCACAGCTGCCCCCCAAACCTGCAAAACACAAACTTTCCTAAAAGTGAGCACTTAATGTGGAAGGAAATGAGTAGACTGATAATAGATATTACCCTAATGAATAAACAAATGTTTTAAAAGATGGACTCCTCATGCAATGTGTTATTTTTAACTTAGTGGCAATTTGCATGCTAGTCAATTTGCATACATTAAATACATCTCTCCTTCTGCATCGAGTTCCCCCTCCCCTTCAGTATAACATCTCATTATAGTGCTGCTGGGACTGAGGAGCCAGTGGCTCTGGAGGGGATATTAATTTGCCCAACACATGCTGTGTAGGTTTTTATCACTTGCCGCACATTGGACCTAGTGTCTTTGAAGTCAATAGTGCCTTGAAGGGCCTTCTGCTCGAGGTAGTTGAAATGGAAAAGAAAGAAAGGGGAGGGGGGGCTGCCTGGAGAAGAAATGCACAGGGAAGAAAGGAGATTGTTTAGCTTGCATTAATTTGACAGGGAAGAAAATGAGCAATGCGGAAACCTTTCCCTTCCGCCAGAGAGCCTGGGCATCTTGGGTGGGTGGGTGTTTGTTTTGCTTCTTGTTTGAGGTGAATATGCCATCGTGCTGGGAGCCATGGAGAAAGACGCTGGTGAGGAGGAATTGGCCGGTGAGAGCCTCAAAAGGAGATGATGGGCTGGAGGAACAGCTGGTCTCGCTGGGCTCTGCAGTGCATCGTGGCTTTGGGGTGGGAGCTGGCTGGTACATGCTTAAAGGTGGATGTGGAGGCTTGTGTTTGTGTGTAGCAGGTGGTAGGACACCCCGTCATGGTTTAGTGTGCGGATCTCCTCTTGGGGACTTGGGTGGTGGCAGACCTCTGCCGCGGTGTGACCACTGCCACCGTGCGACCACTGCCACCCTGTGCCTCAGTTTCCCCATGCAGGGGATAGGATTAATGGTGCTAACTGCTCTTAGAGAGCTTTGGGATCTGCTCAGAGCCCGTACTGATGGAGAGGTAAGGGGAACTGTTCTCTGCAACCTGGATGTCGGTGTGAGAGAGGTCTTGGTGAAAACATAAGAAAGCATTGTGACATCCCTCTGTCTCTGATAGACAGATAAGTCATTTTGTAATTGTAAGATCAACTCGCAGGCTTTCAAAATGCTGCTGACGCTACGGAAAAAGCGATTGCTGTTGTACAGTGGAGCCTTGGGGGCGGTTCGCAGTTCCAAGTACTGACCAAAAACCTTGGAAAGTTTTGAGGAAGGAATGAAAAAGAAAATTTCTTTCAATTAGTTCAGCATTTTTCAGCCAGTTCTGGTTGCAATCAAGAACATTGTACTGAGCTCAAGCGTTTCTTTGAAAGAGCCTTAAAAAAAAAATCATCTGGGGAAATGAATAGAGGAAGTGACCCAAGTCTAATCCAGACTGATAGACTGTAGAAGACATATCTTCACCAAGTAACAAGGTCCCTTCACTCTTCCTATGTAATGCTAGTCTTAGCCAAAACTCCTGCAATGTGGCAATTCAGGAATAAATGTCAGCAGCTCCTTCATGCCAAGAATATTTGGATGTCAGCAGAATGAAGAAATGTTTCTGATAAACTGATGCAAATTGGATGCTGGGATCAGGGGTGAGATCAGCGCTTGGTAGCTCTGATCTCATGCAATTTCTATGCTTTGAGGGGACCAAAGCACTGCAGAGCAAAGGGTCTCGGGCAGGTAACGGACAGCCTACCCCACCCTCCTCAAGAAACCTTTAATGTAATAGCTTCTTGTGCTCCACATAAATACCAGCAAAGGGGCATGCGGGTTTTTTTAATTAGAGGGGATGTAAAAATCCATACCCTGATGAAGCAGGCTTTGTGCTGTGTGCAATTTGAGCACAACAAAAGAGAGCTCCTGCCCTTCTGAGTGCCTGGCAGCGTAGCAGGCGGGCAAGGGGGGGTGAAATATAGATAGTGGTCATAGCTGGAAACCATGAGTCTGCTGCAGCTCATTTCTAGGTTCTTTGGGTCAGATGCAAGTGTGGAACTGAAGGAGAGGTGCCTGTAGAGAGGCTGATCTTTGCCCAGAGCTGCTCCCAACCCTGGCCACGCACTGGCAGGGAGTGATGGAGATGTCCTGGATGTGGGGCTGGAGAGGCTTGGTCAGAGATGCTCTATTGGGTGTGTTGCCATGGACTCTGGGCCACCTCCCTGGTCCCAGAGGTGTCTCATTGTGTGCTGGGTAGCACCATGGATACCTCTGCAGGGGGGAGCCTACCTCTGACCCTCGAGGCATCCCGGGGAGCAGCCTGGGCAGGCCTCCTTTAGTTAGAGCTGGTTCACCCTGCCCTCTTCTGAGCGCTGCTTTCCAGAGGGAACATGGTGAAGTGTGTCCTTCGGCGGCCACCCTGCCGTACAGGATATCGTAAGAGCTGCCGAGTGAAGTATCCGGCCCTCTCCCTCCTGGCTGGCCCCACTGGTGGGATTGTTTCCACAGCAAGAGAACAATACCTCTCCTTCCATCCAAGAAACATTTATTACATGATACGTTTCAGATGTCTCTTCAGGGAGGAGGGGAAAAGCAAAGGAGAAATAGATCTCTCTCTTTTTTACGGCGGCGCGGCATGATCCATCCCGTAATGGATTAATTATCCCCGCGCGCAGGCGGGGTGGGGGGGCATTCGGAGCAAGCGCCAGTTTTGCCTTCCAAGCAGAGCAGACGTGGATATTTCTAGCCTGCTTTTCACAGGGAAAAAAAAAAAAAGGGGGCAGTTAATTAATCGGGAGGCTTTCATGTTCATTATAATTCCCTCCCTCTCCTAGTTTTCCTTTTTCCCTTTGATTGCATGAAGCGCAGAGAAAGGTAAGGAGTTTAGGGGCCTATTGTGCTGCTCTCTCCCAAGCCCTTGTCAATCTCCTCACTTGCTTTCATACCTCTGCCTCCTTTTCTCTCCCTTTAAAGCCCTCAGAGGTCAGAAGCATTTCCTGGTTTTCCTTTGCGTGCCCTGAAGGAAATGGTCTGGGCCAGATTATCTGCCGGTATAAATCGGCACTGATGTACAGACTTCTCCGGCTGAGTATTTCACCACGCTCCTGGAATCTCCCTTCCATCCATCAGATGGTCTAGGGAGGAGAACTGTCCCTCTGGGCCTCCTCCTCTTCAGCTGCGGAGGAAGGCATGGGATTAATACTGACAACTGCAAACACTACCCAGGTAGAATATAGAGGCTCCAAAGCCCATGAGGTAAATGCTGTTACGATGCCATTTCCTCATTCTTTCTCGTTTTTTATTTCCACCTAGACAAGCTGCAACTCAAGCAAGAAATATAAATCCTGCTGTCCCTCGACTCCATCTGCTCATGGAGCTAAAGAGATATAAAGCATGTAGCTGGAGTGAGCCAGTCCATTAAGGAGTATTCTATAGATCAGGCTGAGTTGGAGATGGAGCCCAGGGTTAAAGGACATCCAGGAGCAATTGTGGCCCCTTTGGACAAAGCATGACTTCTCCGAGGCACCCAACAAAAACTACCTTTCCCAGGGACAGAGAATTGGAAAAATCTTTTCTCAGAACTATAGATCCCTTTTCTTTTAACTCAGTGAGGCACAGAGATGGGCTGGTGGGAGGTATTTCCAAATGAATGTCTCCCAGGAGGTGAGGAGTCCTCAGCTGAAGACCTGGGTGCTTGCTGGAGGCACGGTGCTGGTCCATGCCTGGCTGACAACGCAGCTTTCACTGGGAAAGCTTCCAGACAGCCCAGCTTAGAAAAACTCTGGGGTTCTAAGCATGGTTGCTGGTGTTTTACCACCTCTTGAAGCAAGGAAGGGATTTGGATCTGCATCCAAAAGCAAGTCCTGGCCGTGGAGCTATGAGTTAAAACACCAGCCACCATCTCTCTCCTTACCCAATCCCATGAACGTTGGACACAGTTGGGCTGAAGGTTAAGAAAACAACACAAACCCAAAAATATTCCCTGCCAGAGCCACCAACTGGGACTTCTCCCCCGCCCCCCTTTATTCCCCCTCCCTGCCTTTTTTTTTTTTATGGAAAAAGTGTTCTGGTGATCAGGAAAGGAGTTCGCCATGTCTCAGAAAGCCTCAGAAAGTTTTATTCTTTTTGTCTGCCTGCCTGCCTGGTGCACTCGTGTGTCATTTGCTGATCTTGGCAGCGGGTGGGAGTTTGTGGAGTGAGAATGTGAAATTTCTCCCTCTGCCGTATTGGTACGCAGCTTAGAAGGATGGGTTGTCCTGGCAGCATCCCTCCGAGTCGCAAAATAAATAATGGGGATATGAAGAGCAACTGTCCAATTCAATGTTGCGTTCAAAGGTTCTTGGTTGACTAAAGAGCGGGGAAGGCTGTTTCCAGTAATAGGTTGCCTGTTGTTCTTCTGCCCGAAAACAGGTTTAATGAAGCATTTGTTCTTTTACTGCCCTCTTCCTAACTGCTCAGTTTTTCTCCAGAGCTGGGTGACAAAAGCGAAATTGTGTCCTGGTGTGTTTGTTTGAATTCTTAAGTGAATTTGCTTGGGCGGTATTCCCAACCTTTCCCTGGTACCTTTCCAAGAACGTTTAAGCAATGAGATTTTTACTGGCAGGGGAAAAAAAAATAAAATCATGAAAAGCAAATTTCAGAGTCACATTTGCAGGGTTTTTTTTACCACTATTGATACCTGCAGTGCTAAAATATCCTGACATGGTCTTAAAACAGATTGGAGAAGATTTTGATGAATAATGAATTGTGATTTCTTTTTATTTGCCTTCTGGTTCTGGTTGAACTCTTATGGCTCTTGAGTTTTTCTTTTTAATCATGGGGCCTGGAAACCGACTTGCTCTAGGTCTGAAACGATGCATCTTTGAAGCTGAGTTTGCTGAAATGCAGATGTCAGTCCCTCAGCATTTCTTCAAATGTTGATTTTGGTCCAGTTTGGACCCAAAATGGATATTATTATTTTCCTCCCAGTTTTTCCAAATGAACAGGCAATTCTAGAAGAAAACTTTAGTGAAGGTATGATGTTATATCACTCAAACTCTGCTACCAGTCTGTGTAACCATCATTTTGTACAGATAAAGGGTTCCCTAAGGTCATAGACTGGAATAAATCAGGTGGGAAGAGATTTGGGAAGTCTTTAGTCCAACACCTTGCTCACAGCAGGGTTAATTTTGAGATCAGTCTCTATCCTCCGAGGATGGAGAATGCACAGCCTCTCCGGGCAACCTGTACCACCGTTTGGCTGTCCTCAGGGGGACTGTTGTTATATCCAGTTGTTTATATCTGGTTGTTTCAGTATACGCCTGTTGTCTCCCATCTCCAGCTTCCTGGTAACCCCTGGCTCCATCTTCTTGGTAGTCCCCACGCAGGTGCTGGCAAGCTGCGGTTAGTTCCCCCGAAGCCCAGCTCCCCTGGCCTCCTTATGGGACCAAAAAATGCCTGGGACACCATTATCCAGGATCCCTGATGCTCTCCTGACCCATGCCTGTCATAGGACATCCTCAGCTCAAAGAAGGTCAACCAGGCCAAAATTTCCCAGCTTTCGGCTGGAGATGTGGAGCTGACAGGTGACTGACACAAATGCACGGCCATAGCCTGGGAAAACAACCAGCAGGGATTTCTGAGAGCTGAATTTGCACAGGCATCCTTTCTTCAGCTGCTGCAAGTCATTTGACTGTGGGGTGTTTCTGATGAAATGTGTCTGCTTCGATGGGTTATTGCACTCCAGAAAAATTCGATTTCATCAGAAGACAGCTGACCAGCTCCTTTCCTAATAAGCACCACCAAATCATCTGGTGTTATCAGCAAAAGAATGAGAACTGGCAAAAATTTAATTTGAAGTGCAGAAATAACTAATATTGGGGGGAAAGCTGACTTTTCCACTCCACTAGGGACTAGTTCAATGCCAGGGGATTCACTAAACAGCACAGTTCATATTTTAAATATTTGCTAAGTGAATGTAGAGGCAATTGTTTGGGGAAGTATTTGTCAAATAAACTCAAACAACAAATGCATTTGAGGAAATTGGATTTGTCCACCTGATATTGCAGGAGCAGGAGAAGAGGCTAAATTCATCAGATAAACTGTTAATCTGAACTGTTTGTTCTCCTCTATCCACCCTCCAATCATTATTTTAGAAAGACTACAAGCGTTGTAGGCACTGTGCAGAAAATTTATAGGAAACAGATCTCTGGCTGCTGAAGCCCACGGTCTGCGTGATGGACGTGGGAGATAGGGGGAAGATGTAGCCTTTAGCAGTCTGGGGAAAGGAAGAGAGCTTGTCTTAGTCTAGAGTTGCGATTCTAGCTCTGCATCCATATTAGTGATTCACTAGGTTTATTTTATTTTAGCTGACTGCAACACGGTGGTGGCAGCTGCCACCTTGGTCATTGCGGCGTGGCTTGAACCTCGAGCTGGAAGTAGAAACTACTACAGCTAGGAAGGAAGCGTCAGCTTTATGGAGAAAAGGCGGGTCAGGTCCTTTGGGACTCAATCACTGACTGAGATGTGTAGGGCACTGCTCCTTGGTGGATTATACAAACACCATCCCCTGCCTTCCACGCAGCACCTGAAACAAGGAGGCACTTTGCTCCAGGGTCTCACAGCCGTGGTGATTTAGGTCTGAGGGGGGTGGGCTGTAGTCAGGTGCTGCCCATCTCCATCAGTTATATATGGGAAGCCTGGGGCCAGGTGCTTAAAGCCAGATGGGTGAATGTGGCTTGCTTCACTTTGCAGGCAGGGACTGTAGAAATTAATTTTGTAGCTGCCCTGGCTTTACTGGGTGCCAGGCTCGGGCAGCAGAACAGAGCTCTTTGGGGTTAGCTGCTGGGATTTCAGGCTGTTAGGACTGCAGAGCAGAAGGGGTGGATGTGGCCTCTAAAGCAGCCTGGAACAGTTGTTGAGAGAATGAAGAGAAGAAGGTATTTGATTCCCAGAAGAGCAAATCCAGGGAAATAGCTCAAAGATAGAATCAGGAAAGCAAATGATGCAAGATTTCTGTCATCAGAGCACAGACTAGCTCCCAAATGGCTTGGGAAGCTAAGATCAAGACAGGAGGTGACTGTAGTTTTGGAGATGCAAGATGTAGGGTCAGGAGCCAAAACTTTGAGCTGCAGAAGGCAGAAAACTGAAGCTGTAGCTTAGGCTTGAAACAAGGAGGTGAAGAGATGATGGGAGAACACGTGACAGCAAGAGGACAGAGCTGAGCTATAGTGAATGCAGCAGAGCAGGTAGGGTAAGAGGTTTGCTGAGTAGCATTTGTCATGTTTACTCTGTAGGGATCTCAGCTGAGGTCCCATGGCCTGTCTGGGTACCGTCTTTTTCCTCTGAGACCTGGGTCTCTACAGTGTGACTAAAATAACGTGTCAGGCTGGCAGTGGGCTCGCTTTGCTCTTTCTGCGCACAGAGAATTTCTCTCTAGGGCTGCCAACCTAATGTCTTTCAGTGAGGGGAAGAAAAAAAAATCATGCCTAAACCCCTCAGTAGAAGCATTTCATAGGAGAAATGAGCAAGGTATAGAAATACCTAATACAGTTAGATAAAATCTGAAGTGAAAAACCTGTGAGTTAGAAAATGCAGGTCTTCCCCCTGTGTTTGTTCCTTGGGCCTTTCGGTAGTTGGTTTTCACCTGGATGTACCTTGATGAATTGGGGTATGTTTGCCTTGGGTGGTAGTGAGCACCACGGGGTGGCAACCTGGGGTGTTTCTCTCCATGACCTACCTGCTTGGCTTATCTGTGGGCCGTGCTTGTAGCTTGGTTTTCATACTCATGGCAGCTTTGCTAAGCTAAAGTCAGGTGCCAGCCAACCCCCCAGCTCTCGGTACACGTGGAGTGCTGAGGACCGTCTCTTCTGTCCACACTCCCCTGAAAGGTCCGCGTGGGTGCTGAGACCTCGGGTACTTACTCAGACTAAACCGGATCTGGAACATTTTGGGTTTTGCTTGGCCAGTCTCATTGACTGTTCCTCTTCTGGTTTTCTACTAAAATCACTGGCAATGCTCACTGCCCTGGAGCAGTGGTGGCTGCATGGAATGGAGTATTTCAGTTGGAAGGGACCTACAACGATCATCTAGTCCAACTGTCTCACCACTTTAGGGCTGACCAAAAGTTAGAGCGTGTTATTAAGGGCATTGTCTTAAAGCTCGGGGCACCAACCACCCCTCTAGGCAGCCTGTTCTACTGCTTGACCCATTGTTAAAGAGATGCTGCCTAACGTCCCGTCTGAACCGCCCCTGCTGCAGCTTTGAACCGTTCCCGCAGGTCCTGTGACTGGATACACGGGAGAAAAGCCAGAGGAAACGATAACTGCTTTGACCGTGGTTGGTGTCTGTACCCTAGTTGTAACCACTCTGCTTCCCTGGGCTCTCTGACCTGCCTTCCCGAGTGGCAGAGCAATGCGGCTGTACCCCTAACAGCTTTCACTGGCATCTCCAGAAAATAATGGCTTTATGCAATCACAGGCTGGGTGTTTGTGCAAGACGGTGGCTTGCCTTAGCCTTGTCAGCTAACAATGAGATGCACAGTAGGATCCCATCAGAGTGGAAGTGCTTGAATGCAGCAGGGTGCCTACACGCTTGAGGCTTGGGGGTGGCAGAGGATGGAAGTGGTGGTGGGGATGGTCAGGAATCAGTTTCCTCTGCGTGGGTAGCAGACGGGCTCCTTGGTGGTGGTGGCCAAAGCAGGGTGGGCTGTGCTCACCAGTTCTGTGGCATCAGGATACGGCCCAGTTAGGGGAGTGGGAAGGATTTGCTTCCTCTTCTGTTCAGGTTTATGGGTTTGGCTGCTTTTCCTCTATGTTCACCTTCAACCAAGGGATTAAATTCACAGGAACTTGAACTCTCAGCATTAGCAGCTGAACCTTGGATTCGGTCAAAAAAAAATCTTGACCAGAAACCATGACCATGGGCTTCTTGTCCTCTAAGCTCACGTTCTGTTGTTCCATGAGTGGTACCCCAAAAGGTGCACCCACCCCAGCTCCATGGCCTTGGCTTTCCATGGGGGGGAGGCAGGGGCCTCCTTAAGGGGAAATCCTCCCCAGGCAGTCACTAAGATCCAAACCAAACCCACCTGCTGGAGTTCTGTGCTGCCCTGATGCAGAGCAGATGTATGTTTGGGCAGGTGTGGCGTGGGACGGCTGCCAGTCTGAGCCACACGCGTTTCCACGACGGAGAGACCCTCCAAAGGTAAGTCTGCAGTTCCAATGAGGGGGTATTAAGTTTTTTGCTGCAGGGCAAATGCTTTGTAACACAGCTGCTGATGAAGTCATGTCCTTATTCCAGGGAACTCTGGAAAGAGGCAGATCTGCCCTTTTTTCCTGTAACACACTGGCTTACCTGTGTTCATTCTGGAACTTATAACCTGGGTAAGAAACTCGTTTGGGTGATATGTCAGTTGATGGCAAGTATCGTCTGTGCTGTGCTGGGAAGTTTTGTTATTCCTCTGTGCTGCAGGCGGTGGAGGTGCGCTCTGTGGCTCTGCAGCAGTTTCCATGAATGGGCTTGGTTGTTCTTGCCCTGCGTGTTTTGCTGTCTTCCTAGCTTTCCAGGCTTATCTGAAGGGGAAAGACCCCAAACCCCTCTGTGACTACTACCATTCTGTGTATCCAGAGGCACAGATCTGCTGCTTGGAAAGAATCCCTGGTTCCCGAGCATGCGTACGCAAGGTGTGACTTACACCAACGCATGCCACATGGTCAGGTTGGCAGTGCTGCACCTTCTGTTGCGAGGCTGCCCTCCATGCACAGGGGTGGCATGTGTGGCTTTGTAGGAGCTGCTAGAGCTGCTCAAACTGCTATCGGTACAGCTTGCCCTCGTGCAAAACAGCCTTAGCAGGACTCTGTGTGTCGAGCATGGGAGCTGGTCTGCAGGGGGAGGATTCATGTCTCTGGTGTAGATTCTGGCCCCCGCTCTACTGATGGTGTGGGGTTGAAGCCAAAAGAGGGAGGAGGATGGAGCACAGGATGCTTCTGTTCTAGCAGCAACTCCTTTGACACCTGCACTTAAATTCTGGGCCAGATGTCTCGTGCCACTTCAGTCCCTGGCCCAGCTATATTAGAAGCAACACTAATCAGCCTTTAAATGCTGGAGACATTAGGAGAATTATCTCCATATTTTATAGCTCTCTCGCGAATATTTTGGTGCACCGCAGATGCTAGACTGTGGGTATGACTTACGGAGTGGGGACTCCACTTTACTGCGGGTCGTATTCTGAGGTCTTTCCCATATTGCTGTATAAGGCCGCCTAGTTCCAGGGTAGGGATATTGAGTATTCTCCAAGCCCAGATTATTGTGTATAGCTCTTGTTGTATGATACTGCAAATGAGCGTAGGGGCTGCCTGTCGTAATAAAAGGGCAGAGAAATTAACTTGATCGAGCAGGCTGGTGAGCAGCTTGTTTGCCATATCCCTGAGGAGACCGAGCCATTCAGCGCCTTTGTGGAACAGGCTCTGTTGCTTGATTCGTACGCATCCTGTACATTCCTGATTTATTTAGAATGCCTTTTTATACTAAACAAAGCAAGAACAAAAAAAGGCCACTCCAACATATCAAAGCCAACCCTCTCTGGACTTAAAGCTGATACACTGAAGCTTCTGGAAACCTGTGCTTGATGATAATCCTTCCACTTGCACTGTCAGGTTCTTGCCGTGTATGTTTTTCCCCCCGTTTAACTGTGTGAATGAAGTCAGCGTTTGCTTTCCCGGATTAGCCCTGTCGCAGCAGTAGCTGTGACCTGATAAAACAGCCTCCACTGCAGCGAAGAGCCTCTAGCAGAGCAGGCAACAAATTAGGGGCTGTAACTTCCCCCTTGTACCTGGGGGCTGCGCTGGGCCTTTTGTGGAGGGAAATTTGTATGGTTTTGGTTGATGCATTGAGGATGGAAACCAAACCAATATGTGCCCTGACGCTGTCTGTCTGTCCTGAGATAAACGTGGGGAGCTCTGACCTCCCTGTCCCCGCTCTTCCCAAAGTGCGATGAGCCTGTTCACACTGAGCTCATCTCGTCCTTGTCCCCATCCCAAGGGCAAGCGCTCAGCAGGATGCTCAGGCACGGGGGAGGTTTCAGTGTCATTTGTCCCATTGACTGCAGTGGGGTTTGCTGTGTGCTTACAGTTTGGAGAGTATTTAAACAGCTTCTCCCCCTGCCCCAGCTTCTCTGCCTGCAAGAGTGGGTAGAATTTTCCTTATTGACCTCAGCTGTGAAGATGTATGGAAAGAGATTGCTCAGGGCTGTATTTGCACTTTCTGCTGGACACGCTGATCAGCCTGAGAGATTCAGGACATGGGGAAGATGGTGCTGGGTAGAAACCTGCCTCCCACCCCTCCCCAGCAGCTTCAGCTTTGTTTGTTTTCCATCACATCCTTCTGAAATATGTTTTACTTGGGAAGAAAGAGGTTAACTTTTTTTCATGGTCAAAAGGAAAGCCTCATCTTTGAAATAAAAAGCAAGCAACAGAGAATTGAAAGAATTTTCATGAAGTTTAGGCTTTGTCAAAACCCCGTTTTCTTTTGAGAGTGGAGAGAGAGGAAACAAGGCAACAAGGGAAAAGCATCTATGTTGTGTCAGGTATTTGCATGCATGAGCATAATTTTTACACTGCTTCCTTTTGTTTCCTTCTCCTCTTCCTCCTCCTCTTGCCACTCTCCCTCTGACAGGGTCTCTCTTCCATGGCATTCTGCTTCTTGTGTTCTTAAAATTGATTTCTCCATAGCACTGGATATTTGTTCATCATACTCCAAGCTCAGTCTCACTCAGCTGTTGGCCTCTGAACTTCTAGATGGAGTCTCACCACCGTATTTTCTTTTAATACTCTTCTTACCACAATAATTTCTGTTCCTCTGTCAAGTTCCCTCTGACCAAGTCAGCAGATCCATCTGTGCCTGGCATCTCTTCATCATCTGCCCTGCATTAAAGCCTTGGAAGCAGCTGCAGTAGTGAGGGCTGCTCGTGTGGCCGGCAAGGCAAACAGGGGCGAGCAGACACTGCTCCCGCTCCCCCCTGCTGTACCTCCATCGGCAGAAATCTTCATCTGCAGCGGGATTTTCTTGGCTTCTCTCTCACGATTCCTGGCTCCTCTGTTCAAATCCAAAGCGGTGGTTTAACAGAATTTGTTTTGACAAAAGCAAAGGATATTCTCAGCCAATTAAAAATATGGTAATGGGAAGATGGGAAAGAAATGCGGCGCTTCCTCTGCTTGAGGGGTTTGTTGTTAGCTGTCACTGTGCTTAGAGGGATTAAAAGTGCATGCTGGAGGTCCATGTCAGATTGAATGTTAAGCTCCCAAGCTACAACCATGCTCTTGGGATCAGGGAAACAATAATTCATTACTGGTAGGGATGGAAGGATTACTTTAGTAATTTGCTTATTGACTTGTATTCTTTCTCATGTGGGCACGTACATGCGCATGCAATTGCAACACTCAATTTTTACCAACTCATGCTGCAGATGATTGAATTCTAGGATCGTTTCAATATTTTGCCCTCTGATATGGTGTCTGAGATGCCTTGCAGTGACAAGGACAGGCCAAGTGAGGAAGGCCAGGGGTCTTGGAAGACCTGGACTCACATCCCTCTTCCCACCTGAGGTCCTGTAGTTTTGTGTGTGTTTCTCTCTGGGGTATGTCTGGCAGCCATGGGTAGCCTGAATTGCTCATCATCCTCTTCCTCTTAGATGCTGCAAGAGGTGCCTAAGCATCCCAAGCAGGCAGCCTGAACACAGCTCTGAGTTTTTGTGCCTCTCTTTACTGCCTGTGCAAGAGCTCTACATGCAATTCCTCCCATGGTGTTGGGTTAACTGGTGGCTGTGGTGGCTGAAGCCATGTAAAAATGAACTCATTGGAAGTATCTTGTGAAGGTTACTTTCAGCTTTGTTAAGGGTGTGCCATGGCTCCTAGAAGTCTCTGTCCTGCTTTTCTTGAGTTGGCCAGTAGGCACAGATTACAAGCCATGGATGGTCTTGAGGTGACACCTCAGGCTGTTTTCAGAGATGTCGCTCTTGGCAGAAATCAAATGTACGGAATAGAAGAGGTAGCAAGAAACTGGAGATAGATTCATCCTCTTACTCCAGGAGAGCAGTGTGCTGGAGAAATGGAGGTCCTTGCCTTCACAGACAGGATCTCTGATCTCTTCTTTTGTCTCTGTCTCCCTTGTGCTCCTTATCCACTGATATTGGCCATCCTCTTGGTTTCTTTCTCACCACTCCTCAAGGGTTAAAAATCCCCGAGTTAGGCTGGAGTTGCCAATGGCACAGGAAATATTCTGCCCTGCTGGCTGGAAACAAACGTGTTGAAAGCGGTTCAAAGGTGTCTGTCTGGCAGTCTCTGTGGTCCCACTCCCAGTTCTTGTGTGGCTTCATCTTCAGAGAAGCTCCCATGTTCCTCTTTCCACTCCTACTTGTTCATTGCGTTGGTAAAGGCATAAGGTAAGGATTTGCCTTAATCCCTATTTGTGAGCTGCTGGCACATGAACGCTGAGGTCCTGGCATCTCCTCTGGGACAAGCTACCTCCCCACTACCTGGCCCAAGAGCACCGTAGCAAAATCCATGAAGGTTGATGTGCAGGGTGATAGAGGGTTGAGTTGTTTTCTTGCAGGCAGCTGGAGAAGCACGTAAAGGGTTACATCAGAGAGCAAAAAAAGACAGACTCTACAGCACTGCTGTTTTTTAACAGGCAGCCCAGACTTGTAATATCAGCACTTACTGAATTAATTTGCTATGTAGCACCAGTAAAGCTCAAAGTTCTTTCGGTGAATTCTAGTTTTGAGAAAAATCAAGAAAGTAATTACTTGGTTCAGTCATTAATTACTCACTACTGGACATTTTCGAAGGTGTCGTATGAAAAGCCTGAGGCAGCTATTAAGAGTAGCTCTAATGTTATTGATCTATTTGTGTTTATCATGAAATTTCTCTGCTTTTATGACATTTTATTGAACTGGAGGATACAGGTGTGTGGAGCCAGGGACCATGAGCTGCTCTCTCCCGTGCTTGGCTACTGGTGTTGCCCTCCTGGTGGGGCAGCAGTGACTTCTCAGAGCATCCCTTGGAGGAAAGCCCTGCAGGATGGTGGGCAGTGTGGACTCTGACCATTGCACATCTGCATAATATTGCCTGTGCTTGGCATGATGAGAGGTCCCTCATGCCCTGGGTCTTGGCACTGTTAAGACAAACCCACCACATGAGGAGAGGGAGAAGTGGAGCCAAGCAAAGTGACTTGCCTGTGAACTTGCAGAAGGTCAGTGGCAGAAGAGGAAGCAGTGTCCGGATCTCCTGGTGTGCAGATCTGCACCATTCTTGAATGGGCCTACTGGCTCCTGAATGCTGTTCACTGGCACTTTCATTGCTGTATCTGGCTGGTGACAGTTCTCCCAAGCCTTTCCCCTGCTGCAAACAACTCCATTCCTCCATTTATGCCCTCCTTCTTGTGGTTCAGTAGCACCATAGCCATTTGTGGATGTGAAGCCTGCTTTGGGATTGAACATTATCTACCAAGTAATCGGGAGCCAGGAGAGGCAGGCAGAGCGTGCCTGGGCAGTGGTACATGCTGCTTCGCTTCATTCCTCTACAGCCTTTGGGGGATAATCCTTTCCTGTTCCCTTAAACTGGAGCAGCCTAGCTGCCATGCCTGGCTGCTGTAACACAGATGCGGTTAGTTGTGCCAGCAAGCGAGAAAGGCGTAAGCCACCAGCGGCGCGACTGTTTTCTGGTGAGCTGGAAATGCAGCAGGGAATGGCGACAGCTTCTGGAAAAGGGCAGGATTGTCATTTGGTTTCCAGGGGGTTTCTCAAGGCAGACCAGGGTCTCAGAAGGTTGGTGTTAGTTGAATCGGGGTTTGTTCTGGCCTTGTTCCCAGCAGTGAAAGGTGCAGTCTTTCTATGTACGAACACAGACAGAAATGCCACCTTGCCATTATTATTTCCCCCCCCACACACACACACACCTGTACCTCGAAGAACTAGAAAAAGCAACACACATTTAACAGTGCCAAAGGGATGCGGCTGTTCAGCTTGTGCCTCCTGGCCTTTCTCCTTCTCCCATCATATTTGGTATGCAAAATCGAATCACACCCTTCTCAGCTGCTTCCCACTGGGGGAAAGGTGGCCTTTAAATTATAATATGATTGCAGACGGTGTTGCAGAAGGGGAAAATGAGATGAACTTTAAACTCCTCTTTGCTTTACAAATTTGTTCATGTCTTCCCTCATAGCTGCTTAGTCATGCCTATTAGATTTACCATTTTCTGGGAAGGAAAAGTGGAAGTGCATTTTATTATCTATTCAGAATCTGACTTGGTGCCTTCCTCCCCTCCTTTGTCTGGTTTAATCAGAAATTTGCAGAGGTTTTGATTGGACTCTTTTGATCAGAGTGCAGAATCCCCCAGGTATGGGATCGTTAGTTCTCATTAGCAGAAGAAACATTTTTCCGTGATGGTGCACATCCTTGTACAGCTAATTGAAGAATCATCACATTGACTTTATTGCCTCGTTACTTTTCATGGATACCTTAGGTGCCTCCAACAACTGACCAGGTTGAAAAGGAGTAGGATAGGAAAAAAAAAAAAAGAACGTAAGGGACCAGTTATTCAATTAATTAGCAACTGCTGAAGGAAACACTTCACATTTTTCTGTGCAACACAGTGCTACTGGATGAAATTAAGAAAATGAAATCAAGAACTTGGCAAGTTTTATAAGGAGGCTGGGTCAGTATTTGCATATCAAAAGTAGCCAGACTTTTTGGAGCAGTAGCACGCATTTTGAAAGGGATTTTGCTCTTTGTGTTTGAAGAGTTAAATCAGTTTTGGGCTATTAAAGACTGCAGAAGGAGGCTTGATTTGCATATGTGCTGTCGGTAGGAATCTTATACTTCAGCCTGGCACAGTCCCAAATTGGACAGTGGACAAGATGGCCATGGGCCTGCTCCTGCCTGTCAGTTCCCCTGGTCTTCGATTTGTGGTGATGGGGTGGAGGAAATGGAAAGGAACAGGCAGAAGGGAGAATATTTAATAGCAAAGAGGAACATCTCTGCAGCGGGCTGAGAGCCAGCGAGTCTGCACCAGCCGCGTAGGAGCCTGTGCTCAGAGCAGGTCACAGAGCTGGATCTCAGCCCTGGCGCTTCTGCAGCCATTTCAATTAATGTCATCGTTCAAGGCAGAGCTTGGGGATGGAAAATCTGCACTACTGTGAAATGTGATAGTGTTGTGCCCTGGAGTGGTTCTTTGGAAAGTGCTGAAATACGCAGAGCCTTGTGGAAGGTGTGTGAGAAGAACCTGATACCTGAGGGCTCCTTACTAGCTGGTGCCAGAATGGGACCCATTCATTCAAGTTGAAGATGAGACCTATGCTGGGAGCAAGATGCACTTTCTTCTTCTTTATGTATTTCCTCTTTTTCTTCACAGAAGTATCTAGGTGCTGGAACAGATTACCAGTAGATGCAATCAGTTCTCCCTCGCTGGAAATCATTCAGGTGGTGTTGGATATCTGTGTAAAAGATATGCTTTACCAGAAGTCATTAGTTCCACGGAAAGTATTTTGCCAGGCATGGGTTAAATAGGCCAGAGAGCAACATCAAGACCTCCTGACCTTAAAATCTACAGCTGGCCTCAGCAGTGTGATCCCCACCGTGTGCTTTGTTCCAGACCCTCGTCAACACTTGAGATTGAATTTTCAAGTCCTTTATGCATAGCTGTGACCCTGTGTAGGTGGATGAGTCTTGTGGCCATGCTATGCCAAGCCCTCCCAAAAAAGCTGTGCTTCATCCTAGCCACCTTTTCAGTCAACCCTAGCGCAATGGGTTTACAACACAGGAGGTGTTCTTTTGGGCTAGTGAATAAAATGGTGAAAGGTAAGTATTGTAAAGCTGTTGAAGGATAGGAGCTTTGTCTTGCAGGGTACTAACCTACCACATCCTCCTATGTATGTCCAAGCAGGTGTCAGAGTACTTTGCCTGATGTGTGCAGGGACCAGAATGGTCGTACAGCCTTGTGCCGTTGCCTGGGTGGAAAGATGCAGCTTTGTGGACCTCTGCAAAGACTTTGAAACAGATCAGAGCAAAGATGGTGGCACTGTTTGGCAGGACCTATGCTGTGCAGCACAGCTGGCCAAATGTGAGCATCAGGGACGAGCTGTGGTTGCAGGCGACACTGCTGATGTTTCAGGTCTTCCCAGTGGGGAAAACTTCACTAGTGGGTCCACTCTCCTGGAGGTGGTTTGGGGACTGTGCAGAGAGCTGTGGGATGCACCATACGGCGGCAGGCTAGGATCGGCCTTTGCTGGTCTGAGAGTTTGCAGAGAACCTCCAAAGGCCCTGCAACAGCACCAGCGGGTATCCCTGCTGATGGGTGTGCTGTGCTAAAGGGAGTGGTGCAGGACACCCTCCTGGGACAAGGGTCCCCACATTCCTCTTCCTTCCATGTAGCCCTGGGCTAGCTGTGGTGGACACAGTCTCTTCTCGGGTTCCTCACTGTTGCTGAAACAGACCTGGGGCTGAACACCAGCCTTTGGATTTGGGTTCAGAGAGGGATTAGACTAGCCCATGGAAGGTACTCAATTAAATAGAAGGAGGTGCATGATGCTCTTTCCATCCTTGCAAATCCCTCAAACAGAGCCTGATGGAGGCCATGGGAGATGCTTGCCTAACTTTGTGCATCTTTTCTCTGTTCATCTGGGGGGTAAATGGGGCATGGGGTAGCCCAGCCTGCAGCCTGGTGTTGTCTGGCAATTCCTGTCGTATTCGTCTGTCTCTGGCCAGGGGATGTGTGATCTGCCTGCAGTGTCAAACACAGGTGGCTTTTGGAAGCAGAATGGTGCTGAGTAAGCACTCTCTCCTATTTATCATCCCATTTTCCATGTCTGATGGGGGGCAGTGGGGGAAAAGTGTGTGAAGCAGTGAAAGGCATTCCTGAGCCATAGCCATTTATCACTGATGCAGAGATACTCTGGCAGGGCAGCCAGGCAGGCATGCACACTCCCCCAGCCTCCTGATCACGTTATTATATTACACCTGACATTCCTTTCTTCCACTAATATGTTATTTTTGATCTGACAGCTTTATGAAGGAGAAAAGAGAAATAGAGAGAGAGAGATACACGCACCCGGACAGACACAGACCGTATTCATTCCTTATCAGCAAGGAATGGGTCTGACTCAGACATGAGAGATCTGCTGATTGAAACATCTTGCTGTCTCCACAGCTCAGGATCTGCCATGGAAGGGAGATTCCCAGAGCCTGCAGAGAGGAGGGGAAGGGGCAGGATTGGGTCTGGATAATTGGTGCTCCAGGGATCTTGCCTTCCTGGCCCGAGATGCTCCCTGAACTCTATTGGGATGTCGACTTAGTGGGAGAAATCAGGCTGCTGTCTGTCTTGGGATATTGCTGACATGGTGGGAAGGTGTTCATCTAGTTGACCACATCATCACCTTCAGTGCCTGGTTCTTATTGGGTAGAGAAGGCTCCACAGTTAGTTATGGCTCGTGGAGAGATGTCCTGTCTGCAGTAAGAGTTGGTGGAAGAGCGATGACCTCAGGGTGTTAGGAGTCCCGATGCTGGTTTCATTTTGCAGAGAGGAAGAAGGGAAATGAAAAAGTGTGTGTGTGGGAAATGCAGTGTCAGACACGGCCACTGATTATTGTATTTCATTCGAAGGCTAGTGGGCAGAAGGAAGTGTGTGTGGGAAGTGGGAGAGGCAGGAACGAAACCTAAAAAGTTGAGGGCTGTGATTGTGCAAGTGGAAAAAAGGAGTTGTGAGACAGGCAGTTCACTTGGAGTTCACTTGAGCTGGATGTTGGCTGGCAAAATGTAAAAAGAACAAGAAAAAGGCGGGGGTAGGGGTGTGTGTGTGTGTGTGAGGAGGCTGGGAATGAAAATGAGAGGAAAAATGCTCCAATATGAAAATGCTGAGGTCTCGTCTGCTCTGCATCCCTTGATTCACCAGGTGACCTGGAAAATCCACTATGTTCATTTTCATCACTGGAGAGGAGGTTACAGGCCACCCCGGGCTGCTGGTAACTGTGGGGGTGAGCCTTGGCAGCAGGTCCTTTCTCAGGCACATTGATCCCAGGAGGGCTGGCTGTGGGCAGGTGTCCACTGGAAAAAGAAACAAAAGACCAACCCAGTATCCTGAGCATCCATGTGCTTCTCTGCCTTCTGCCCCTACCCTTTCCCCAGGATGCCTAACATCATGAAGACCTTCTTCTGAAACAGTATTTGCATCACGGCAACTCACGTGCTGTCCCTAAAATAGCCCCTCCTGCTAAATGCACGCTGGGCTGTGTTCATCTGCCAGGGAGAAACAGCTTCAACCCTTTCCATTCCCCCATTGCAGCAAAAAATGTCCCATTCCCAAGCATTATGGGAGAAAGCCCAATCAAACAGAGCAATTAATTCAACAAACAATACAATTAAGCCATGATCCCAGTGTAGTTTCCACCCAGAAAAAGAATAAACAGCCTTCCCGGTATGGATAAATAAACTCACAGATGGAGGCTTTTGTGAGTGGAGAAGTTTTCCCTCCACAGCCTTCTTGCGAGCACATAAAAATTACGGAGTACATAAATCTCTGGCTCTCCATCCTCGCGGATCGGGGAGGGAGGAGCGGTGTGCCTGCTGCGGGGCAGATGTGCGCTGGCTCGAGACCGAGGGAAGGGACCTGGAGACAGGCAGAGGCGTGCGCGGCGAGGCTGCGGGCAAACAAAGGCTGCGGCAGCTGGCTTCTCCAGCCGTCCCCCGAGGCCAGCTCTTGTCATGGCCCTGACACAAAACACATGGTGCGAAAAGCTGTGAAGGAGGAGAGTGACCCGCTTCGCGCTTGGCTGGACTCACTTGTTACTTCAGGAACTGATGGCAATCCCCTGTTTTGAACTGGGTTTCAAAACAGTCTGAGCTGGTGGTGGAATGAGAGGCATCTGCAGAGTCCTTGGGCAGTGTGTGGAAAGCAGAACAGACTTGTTTACCCAAGGAAAAGGGAGGTAAATATTCCCAGGGATGACATTGGCTGTGTGGAGGTGGCGGGATCCAGGCTGGCTGCTCTGAGCCTTTCTAAAATCAGCTGGAGACCGTTATGGGAAAGGCTTTTCCATTACAGTCATCCTCTGTCCTGAGTTACTGGAGTTGGTGAAATGTTACTTCCCTTGAGGGCTGGTCAACAGCAGGATCATCAGGGCAGCGTGGGGAAGGAGGGTACGAGAGTTTGGGCTGGACATCTATGGGAAGAGCAGCTGGAGTGGAGGTTCTCAGCTGGCAGCGGGGTGGAAAGGATGGAAAAGGCAGGCTCGGGTTATATTGCAGCTTGCACCGTTATTTGGGGTCATTTCTTTTAGAAGCAGCCAAGTCGGAAGCAGGAGGGAATTGTGCAGTTTCAAAGAGGTGTGAAAGGCCTGCGTGGTGTGACCCTGTGCCTGCAGTGAGCAGTCGCAGCAGTCTCGGGCACAGATGTTCTGGACAGAGAATGGAACGTTTTTTTTCCGACAAAAGCCTGTGTGGTGCTGCATGACCACGGTTCTGCTGGGGAAGGCTGGCTGGAGACCAGGGAAGAGACAGGTGCTGCAGGTGAGCTTTGCTCTGCAGAAGCCCCTCTGCTCAGCAGTGTGAGCAGGCATGGCGGGGTGGCTGTGGGAAGCAGGTGGAAGCTACTTGCCCAGCTCAACTGTCCACCAAAAGAGATGAGGCTTAATTCTTTCTTTTTTCTTGCTAGAGGATGTTTCTGTTATTCTTCATTCCCTCCTCTCCTGCCTCCTGTTTGCTGGATGTATTGCTCTGGAACCTGCTGAACACCCAAAAGGCTTGATTTAGCGTTCAGGGTCCCTGAGTAGGGACTTGAGGCAGTGAACCTGGCACCAGCCCCTGCCGCTGTTGTTTGAGCCTTGGCAGGCTGCTGTGCTGCTGATGAAATTAGCTGGGGAAACTATTTCCCGTCTGAAACTGGGCAAATCTGAACCATGAGAAAAGTTCTGCCAAAGTCATTCAAGTTTAGGGAATGTCCTGTATATGACACGTGGAGTTCAGTGCCTACGAAAGGATGCTCGAGTTAACAGGCAGCTTGTTAGTGCCATGAATGTCGTGCGAATGTTCTGCATCAGCCCCTATGTTTGCAGCAAGGAGGTCCTGCTGCGCCAGAGACCACAGTCTGTTTTATGGAGCTGCCCTTCAAAAATGACAGATGGACTATCAAAATAAAAACCTTCAGATGCATTTGTTAAACTGAAACACTGTGATGAGGGCATGTGTGCTATCACCTGTGGTTTCCCAGAGGTGTCTGCTTGGACTGGGGTTATATTTTCTGGGACCTACTCTGCTGTGGCTTCTTGTTTGTTGTTGGCTTCATATTGCTTTTACCTGTTGGGCAGTGGTTTTGATGGTAGCAGAGCAGACTTTCTGGGCCTATGTGTACCCTAGGCTGGGTTTTGACTTGGAAGAAGAAGCAGGAAAGCATTCCTTTTGTCCTGACTAGTGACTTTCACAGGCTGAGATCAGAGCCCTTCCACTTCCAAATAGAAAACAGCTGCCATTGTGTTCGTTCTCCAAGAGCTCCTAGAACTGGCCACCCTCCAGCTTCCTGCAGAAACACCCTTCTGTGAGCCGGGGGGCTACCGGTGGGCCAGCTGCTGCGACCCTGCCCTGTCCCCGAGCCCGGCTGCGGGCACTGACACAGCCAACTCATGGGATGGAGGACAAGAAACTCAGCGTTATCAAGCAAGGGCGTAAACCACAGCTGGCTTGAGAGACTTCGCAAGGGAATGGCCACGTAAGATTCTGAAGGCAGATGTGTGCCTGTGCTCTGAGCTGGCCAGAAAAAAAGTCATTGCGGCTGCAGTTCTGTGGTGCTGAGCTAATGAGTTTCACTAAGGAGCAAAATACTTGGCTTGGGCTTGGTGCAACTCTGGTATGACTGCATGACTTTAGGCCATCTTAAAGTGAGCTCACATCTGCTGGCAAAAAGTCAGGTGGCTGTGCTGTGTCCTGTGGGAAAGGCCAAGAGATGTGCTCTTCACCACTATCGTGACTGCTGAACTTCATCCAGCTCAGCACTTCTGATCAGAAATCTCCCCAAACCAGAGCTCATGCTTTTCAGGATGAGGGTCTTGCTCAGTGGGAAGGCTTTCCATGCAGAGTAGCTCTTACCACGTACAGGTAAAGAGGCACAAAACCCTCTTCCTCACAGAATATGGTTCATTTCTTGCACCGTGGCAGGTAGCCTGGGATGCAACTGATGATGCTGACCTGTGTCTGTCCTGTTGGCACTAGGACTAAGGTGGGAACCCATCTTCCAGAAGCTGGCAAGGGTCTGACTGAGAAAGGAGCTGCTCTGGCCACTCTAGGGACATTAGTTTAGCTGGCACTTTTGTAGTCTCTGCCTAGAGCAGCAGGGTCTTAAAATATCTTAGAAGTTTGCTCTTAGCAAGGCGTTAGCGTTCGTGAAGTGCTCAGTACTGGTAAGCCTAGATGATAGCTGGTCAGAAATCCTGCTGGATGACAGAACATACTCTGCACTGGTGTATCCACCTCTTGTCCCAGGGAGCCTTCGTCTGTGCAGAGATGCCGCATTTCTCCACAACGTGCACTTGAGCCAGACTGGAGGTGGAGGAGGGATCGGATCAGACAGCTGCTGTGCCTGCTCCAGCATGGTCTGCAGCAGGGATCTTGCAGCAGAAGTCCAAGAGGTGTTGGTCTGTCCCGCTTTGACCGATAAGCCGTGAGGGAGCTGTGTCCCCTGACCCTCAGTCCTCGCCATTACCTTTCTGTTGTCATTTACAAATTCTGGGGCCCCATTCAGCAAATACTGTCACTGCTCCATGACAAAGTGTGTTTCCCCTGTTGGCAGCCCTTTCCAGCTATCTGTTGGACAGACTGTACTCACTGACATGAAACAAGCTCAACTGGAATGAAATCATTTGTAAAAGTTGTGCGAGGATTTGGATATTAGTGTCAATTTCCTGCTACATTCACCAAGCTGCAATTAACACGGACCTGAAAGATTACACAGCGCTCCTTGTTCTGTCTGTCCTCTTTCAACCCCTTGCTTCCTTCTTCTTTCCTCATTTCCTTCCCTTCTGAGCTGGACATATCATGTGTCTCCATTTTTACATGGCTTTTTTCCCCTCCCTTTCTCCGCTCCTTTCATTCTCCATTTCACTCTCTTTCCTTCTCTTTCTGCTTTCTTTTTTGCCTCTTTGCTGCCCTCATCTCTTGTATTCTTCTCGTCCTCTCGCTTTATTCTCCCTCTATATTTAAACCCAGGCAAAAACAAATTATTTATGAAGGGCTGTAATTTATGATGCGTTCTTAATGTCTTGGAAGACACAGATAATTTATTTAATGAGTAAAGACATGATAATTCACAGATGATGATTCTAGTCAGAAAATTGGTTTCATTAATTTGCTGTAAATCCTCTGCTTTGATTTAGTGCAGGAGGAGTTCCTGAAACGCAATGCAAATCTTTGCCGCGGTATTTTTTTTGTCATCACCAAACTGATGTGCAAGCATGCTGGCTTCCCCACCCCTCGCTATCTCTGTTGCACTCCTGCTTTCTGCTTGTGTCCTACCCACAGCAAGCCACAGACAGCAGAAGCATTTTTCTGCAGTGTGCGTGGCTGAGAGGGGGACACAGGGATGGAGGTGGCACTCATGTTCCAAGAGATAACAAAAAAGGCAGCGTGGTCTCAAAATGCTTATTTTGCAAAACCACATGATGTTCCCTGATCTTTTGCCCAGTAAGTTCAGCTCTAAGAATAAAAAAGTCGGTTTGCTTTTTTTAATAGAGTGTAATATGTACTTTTTCAAATAAATTTCAGGGCAGACAATTTTACAATAGAGTCTTGCTGATAACTGCAGTATATATAAATATTATAGGAAACCTATAGAAGTGATTCATGGTGTACTATTGATCTAATCAGATTTAACTAAGTGTTTGCATCATGTCTTATTAATCACAGATAATAGGGCTCCAAGGACACCTTGCAGAATCAGGACTTCGCTGTTCACAACAGCCAGTGTCCACAAATTCTGTCTATATCTTGCTGGGACCACTGTAGTCCATAGAGCTTTTCCAACAATGAGTTTCCCGATCGTATTTCACTTTTTTTTTAAAAAGGGTCTATTGATGGGGCTCTAAACCACCTTATTAGGGACACGGTTCTGCTGCCTAATTGCTGTCAGTTTAGGCAAGTTTTTCACTTTTACTGGAAAAAAAAAATTGCAGTATGGATCAGCGTTTCTTCTGTACATCATAGTGTGGGATGGGGACGTGTGTGCTGCCACTGGGATCGAAGCGCGAGCATGCAAAACGCTGCTAACTCCTTGTGCTGTGAACCCATCCTCTTTCCCCTGTGCTCGCAGGTAGATGAGCTGCTGTGCCTGCAGCAGGTGGGCAGACAGGATCCTCCAGGAGTCTGAGGAGATCCACAAATGGAGCTGTGCTCTGCCATCACTGGTGCACACATGCCAACTGAGTATGGCCACTGTGGAGGTAGGTCTGGTACCTGTTTTGCGCCAGGTTGAAGCCAGTGTTGAGGGGTAGTGAGGGGTGGAAGCAAGTTACTGCATGCAGCTGTAAGAGGACCCCCTTCTTGCCTTCTCAGCTACCTTTACAGAACAGGTATGATGCTCTGGAAATGGGAGACAAGGGACACGATGAGATAGAAGAGGAATCTGTGCAAGTACCCTCACCAAGGTCAGATCAACTAACTCCTTGCATCAAGACCAACACTGACAAGAAACAATGTCAAGTTGTGGTCAGTTGCATGTCCATAAGTCCCTGGGGCTGGATGGGATTCATCCCACAGTACTGAAGGGGCTAGTGGATGATACAGCAGGACCCTTATTAATCATCTACCAAAGGTCTTGGGAGTCTGGGGAGGTCCCAGCTGACTGGAAGCTAGCCAGCGTTATTCCAATTTACAAGGGCATGAGGGAAGACCCAGGAAACTACAGACCAGTTAGTCTAAGCTTAGTACCTGGGAAAAAAAGATGGAGAAGATCACACTAGGCATTACTGAAAGGTATTTAAAAGACAATGCAATCATCAGGCAGAGCCAACATGGGTTCTCAAAGGCAAGGTCCTGTCTGGTTCTGTTCAATATTTTCATCAATGATCTGGATGCAGAAGTTGAATGCACCATTAGTAAGTCTGCTGATGATACTAAACTGGGAGGTGCTGTTGACTGCCACGAGGGATGTGAGAACTTGCAGTTCTAAGTGTAAATCAGGAGAGGAGTGGCTGGTGAGCAGCCCTGCAGAAAGGGATCTGGGGGTACTGGGTGGCAGCAGGCTCAACAGGAGCCAGCGGTGTGCCCTGGCAGCCAAGAGGGCAACCCGCAGCTAGGGGTGCATCAAACACAGCGTCACCGGCCAGTCAAGAGAGGTGGTTATCCGTGTGTTTGGCACTGGTGCAGCCTCACCTTGAGTGCTGTGTGCAGTTCTGGGCCCCACCATTTAAAAAGGATGTTCAGGTACTTGAACATGGGTGGTCAGTGCCCCAAACCTGTCAGTGTTCAAGAGATATTTGGACAATGCCCTTAATAACACGCTTTAACTTTTGGTCAGCCCTGAAGTGGCGAGGCAGTCGGACTAGATGATCGTGGTAAGTCCCATCCAACTGAATTGTTGGAAGCCCCATCTCAATGGTCATGGACAGAGAGGAGGAGTCTGATAAGGAACAGTGTTAGGCTGAAGGGTAACGCTGCTGGCAGGTATTACCAGCACTGGTGGTACTGCCTGTAACAGAAAACTGAGCAAATCCTATTTGCTCCTTACAGATCGGGAATAAGCTGGCTCTGGGATTCGTGTTTTGAGTAGCTGATCTCTGTGGGCTCTAATACGCGATTCTCCAGCCAAGCTGCATTGTGAGTCTGTCGTTCGCACTCATTGGCTGCCTAGTTGATTAAAGTTAGTTACATTTCTCCTTGGTTTTGCCCTGTGCCTTGTGTATTTTGATAACCACAGTTGAGTTGATAGAAGCAGGTCTTGAAAAGATGTTTTAGAAAGTTATGAATATGCATCAGTCTGGGAGATTCCCCCTGCCCCACTTGCTATCTATGAAATCCCATATGAAGGATTTCTCAGGGCTGTGCTTGGCTTGTGGCAGGTGGAAATTTACCCTTCTACTAAGGTAGGTAGTGTGAAGTAAAAGCCCCCAGGAATTTGGGAAAACATTTGAAAAATGAGGCATCAAAAATGTGATTAAATGTCCAAACCCTTTTGAAAAATAAGTGAAGCTGGTGAGATTTGATTGTGCAACTTTTTCAGGGTTCTCTGATCAGCTCAATCAGCAGGGGCAGTCAGTAGCAACTGAGGAGGAGTTGCAAAGGATGATTCCTTTCAATAGAAGGTACTGGAGGTCTGTCACCTATTTGCTGCCTGTTCTTGTGCTTCTTGAGCTCAGGATCACTTTTTTCTTGGTTATATCGTGTGATCCAGACCCTTGTTCACCATGAGGGTGGTTTCTCATGTGTACTTGCACCATGCAAGCAATGATAGCAGTCACAAAGCTGTTTAGCAGAGGCTCTGCTAAATGAGGGCATGCGGGTCAAAGACTTAGTTGCCTAGGGCATGCTAGAGCCTTTTTTTGGTGGGAGTCCGAGCCACAATGGCTCTGTTTTGGCCCAGCAGAGCCTTGCATAACTTCCAGTTGCTTGTCAGGAGCATGTGTACGTGTGGCTGATCCCACCTTGCTTCCTGAGATGCTCTGAGAGTGGCCTGGTGTGAGCACAGAGCTGGATGTTCAAATGGGCCATGATGAGTCCTCATCTAGAGCCTTTGGAAAAGGAACCTTCTCATCGTGAAATGTCCTCATACCACCATCTCACAGCCTGACGTTGTTTTCTAGCATGAGAGCAGTCTTCATGTCCTCTCCAAAACTGCTTTCTTTGGAAAGAGATGGGGCTTTCCTGTGCCAGAGGACCCTTGTCTTGGATGGGTTGTGTATCCTGGGACCTGCATGCTGAGCTGCAGAGAAGGATGGGACACAAGAAACCGCTCTGCATTCCTATTGTGTGACTCTTGAACTTAAACTCTTCCTGCCCTCTGCGTAAGGGACCTGTGCGCTGGGTTTGAGATCTACTTGTTTGAAATTCAGGCCTGACAAGAGCTGGCATGTGGGGGGCCTAAGTGGTGGGAACTTTCTGGGTGAAGGTCACCATTGCCTAGTGAAGGTTGTGGCTTCAAAGTCTGCCCACAGCCTGGGATAGCATAATCTTACTGCGCTTGGCTCTGCTGCTGGCCATGGCTCGCTCATGCTTCTTTACTATCAGTCATCACAATGTGACTTGATTGCACCGTTTGTTACGAGGAGCAAGAGCTAGATCTTGGCAGAATTTGTTTTCCTTCCCCCACGTGCGGGATGAGGCCTCCCCAGGTGCTGTCCCAAGCGTACACTTGAGTGTTTGAAACCTCTGCTTGGAACTCGACAGATGAGGAATGAATATCCCGTGCAAAAATGTCTCGCCTTCCCCCGCAGCCGTGGTTTAGCAGCACGTTGGGACCAGCTGTACAAACACAGGAGCACGGCACAGCCATTAGCACGTTCCTCGGCCATCCCCCTCCCCGCACGTCCCTCCCTCTCTGGCCCTCTCCAAGTCTCCGAGATGGTGCCAGCTTTGACCTTAGGTCTTCAGATTGGTGACATGGCCCCTGCCTCCGGTCAGGGGGGGGACAGCCGGTGGGACTGTCCCCCCTCCGAAGCAGTCGCTTCCCCATCCTGCTGCAGGATCAGAGGAGCAGCCAGCCATGCTGTTCTTGACTTCTGTTCAGCCCTCGTCCCTCCATACAGCTTTAGAGGACTTGATGTATGGCTGGGACACTCTGGCTTTGGTAATAGGCCAGCTACTCTTCTCCAGAGTGGTCAACAGGGGCGTTGTATTTGAGTTTTCTGCAGAAAACGGGATTAAATGCTTTCTTCTCCGCACCTGTCTGTGATGTGGCCTGTTTGCCACATCCAAAAACAGCAGGCTTTGTCTCATGCCTGCTTACAGGCACGCACCGCCGCTCTTGCCTAGACAAGGTCTTCTACCCTGTTGCTCCTGAGCTGGCAATACGGAGCTGCTCCAGCCCACCAGGAGAGAGAGGTGCTTGTCCTTCAGCTTATTTTATGCTGTTCTTGGTCTCCTTCCAGCTCTGAAATAAATCACAGTTTTCCTAACCCCAGCACAGAGCCCCATCCTGCCACTTCACTGAGCATCCCTCAGGTGTCTGCCCTGAGCATCCCCTTGGCCCCCGTCCCTGAGTGCCATGGTGATGTCTCTCAAGTCATTCTTGCCTGGCTGTCCACAGGGCACAGGGTGCTGTGGACTGTTTCTGAAGGGTAACAGTGATTATTCTTTTTTCTTTCTCTCTTTTTTTTTTCCTTTCTTCCCCCCCCCCCCCCCACAGGTTGTTGTGAAATCTCCTTTCTCAAGGTCATGCAACGTAGGCTTTGGTGGTTGTGCCAGCGTCCTTAGCAGTTGCCTGGGGTTCTTCCATTTGGAGGAAGCTCCTCTCTTCCCCACAGACCCTGCTGCACCTGCCTCCCTGCAGAAACATCCCACCCCACCAGTCTGGTAGAGTGGCCTTCTTTCTTTTGGGTGGCTATTGCTTTTCTGACGGCATAGCGGATACTGCTGAGAAGGCACAGGAATTTCTTTCCCTGCCTTGTAGCTGCAAATAACTAACTGCCAGCAGCTCCTGCCTTGCTAAGTCTCTTGGCTAGAAGTGGGCTAGGTGGCTTGCAGGGGGGTCCGCCACCTTCCAGAGGTGCCAGGCTGCACCCGGAGTTTGAAACACGAAGCCCTGAGGCTGTCATGGTCCCCAGTGGAGCGGACGATCAGGCTGGCTCCCTGGGAAAGGTGGTGGCTTGCCTGGATCCCAGGTGGAGAGAAAACAGAGGCCTTGCAGAGCCACTCGGGCTGCTGCTAAATGCAAGTTCACGTCCTGAGACCTTTTTCAAAGCACGCAGAGGAATATCCGCCTAGGGATGTCAGTAAGTAGCAAGTCCACAAAGCAATCTGTTTGTGTTAATCTCACATGGCACAGAATAATAGTGCTTAGCACTAGCTAAGTGCTGGGCAAATATTATCTTTTTTTTTTTTTCCCACTTGTTGCAGAAGCTGGAGCTTACCACACTAAGCTACACTGTCTGCTCTCTTGGGCAGCAGGCAGGAGCCTGGCTTTCTTCCTGGGGCAACTCTGCAGGTCTCAGGACAGGGTAATCAGAGGGGCAAATGGGAAAGCCCATTCTTCTTTGTATTTTGCACTTCTTTCCTCACCACCCCAGCATCTTGCCTGACTCCAGTATTAAGGGCTGTACTGGTTAGCTGCTCCTCACACCTTCTACCCATAAAAATACCCCTGCAGAGAATGGCAGCGGGGTAACCCCCTGCCAGGAGTGACAGCAGGGTGCAGCACACTGCGTCTGCATCTGCTCCGTGGTGGCTGCCCTCTTTCTGCAAGCCGCGGGCTCTGGCAAATGCCAGGCTGTTCATTACCATTGCACTGCTCCATACGTAATGAGGTAAAATGAAAACAACTCCTCTTGCTGCAGCTATGTGATCTGGGAACTCATAAAGGCTAAAGTGCTTTTAATTATGAGCTTGTTCCGATTATGCCCAGGCTTTCTATTTCCTCCCATAGAGCGGGCCAGCCCTCTGAGGTCAAGAAGAACTTGAGTTACAGAACTTCTGGCACATGCAGTTAGGAAAACCGGAGAGTTTCCCCCCCGCTAAAACTAGGCACCTGCAATGTGTGATCTATTTCTCCCCAGAGGCCCCTTCGCCTGGCTATAATGTTGCTGAAAGCAGAACAAACACATTTGTTCCTGGACACGAAAGAGCTTTTTCTTTTCCCTGGTCTGCAGTGCACCAGGAGCCCCATGTTCTCCTCCCAGCTGTGAGATGGCAGGGTCTGATGAAGCAAGGGGCTTTAGCCTTTAATTAGTTTAAACTTCTCACTCCAGCACTTGGGGTTGAGATTGCTTAAGCTGAACTCACTCCCTACACCCTGAACTTTAGCTGGTGTGAAAACGAACCCTGAGCCCTCTCTGGAGAGGGAACAGAGGGTCTGCAAGCAGAGGTTCAAACCCTCCTGGGAGGCTTCCTTCAGTTCCCTGCTCCTGCTGACTCTGGGTGTAAAAGGACAGGTCAGGCGCCAGGAGCCTTGCACAAGGGGTCTCTGCCAGCACCGTGAGGGCAAAAAAAAGTGGGATAATTGGGGAAAGTTTCAGTGGTACTGCATCTCTGCCTCGGCACTGTTGCCCTGTGTTTTGTGGGATGCCAGTACAGCATGTAACGGTTACGGCAAATTAATTAGAATCGCTTCCCCTTGTTTTCGCCTTATAAATCACTTCCTCTTTAGTCAGTTCACGAAGAAAACAAGAGAAGAGTGAAATAAGTCTGAAGTAAAATATGAACCTCCCTTTTATTCTGTATTTCAGACAATAGCCATCTGTGGGATGCCCAGGGAATAGGCTTTCTGAGCCACTGCTCCGTGAATTCACGCTCTCTTTATGAGCCTCTTCAGTGTATAAAGTGTAGTTTTTAATGGCTGTTGCTGTTCCTTTTGAATGGCTGTGAAGTCTGGGTCATGGCAGATCAGAGTAAATTCCCCACCTCTTCACTGCCATCGAAATTAACTTTTTCCGAACGGCAAAGGCTGATGAAGGCAGGTCAGCTTGGAGCTCATCCATGATGAGGATCTTAATCAGGGCTCCAGCCAGCGCGCTTGCCCTGATTGGGAGGGAAGGAAGAGTGGGGTGCTGCTTTTGTGCGTGTTTGGCTTTGTATAAAGACTTTCAAGAAATTACCTTAGGCCAGCTCTACAGGTAGAATGCTCTGCCACCGCCTAGAGGTGGGTCATCTCCATTCTCTGTGGAAAATGGACCAGACTGTCTGCGTATATAGCTGAACTTGGGTGGGATAAATCTGGGCCTTTGTAGTTAGCTGGTTAGAAGGTTTGTGTGATCTTGGCTTGGCTTCTTTACTAACCCAGCTGAGGGCTATTGTCCATGTGTACATCCCTATAAAAGGTCATGGATATGAATGCGATTTGCCTGTAAAGCACCCGGTGTGAGATGGGTGTTGGTACCCCCACACGGGCAGCGTGATGGATGGATGTGATGCACAGCGCTCTTTGTGTGGGTGAAGGGAAAAGAAATAACCCAGTTCTGCTTTCTGAATGTCTTTGGCCAGGTCTGTCCCTCAAGAGGAATTTCAGGTGGCAGGGTGAAGGTGAGCAACAGGACAAGAGGAAATGGCCTCAAGTTGTGCCAGAGGAGATTTAGATTGGATATAAGGGGGAAACTCATTCACTGAAAGAGCTATAAATAGTTGGAACACGTTGCCCAGGAGGATGGTAGAATCACCATCTCTGGAGGGGTTTAAAAAACATGTAGATGCAGTGCTTAGTGACGTGGGTTAGTGGTAGACTGGGCAGTACTGGGTTAACAGTTGGATGCGACACTCTTAAAGGTCTTTTCTGACCTGAATGATTCTATGAGTCTATGGTTCTACAAAATCAGTACTAAAACCAGCTAAGAGAAGTGCACGGGATTGCTGAATGATTGCAAAGCTCTGGCCAAGCTGAACTCTGCCACCATCCCTTTGCTCCCTGCATTGCTCTCTTGCAGGTTCATCCTTCACCTGTGTTCGGTATAGGAGTGAGTGGTCCAGTGCCATGAAGCTTATTATATCTCTTGGGTCCAGAGGAAAGCTGGAAGCTGCAGAAACATGGGTAAGCGTGAAGAACGGCATTACGTTCTGCACTCAGTGACAAATCTTGGGTCTTCCTGTATGGGGCCTCCATAGGCTTCAACAGACAGCAGGCCAGCACGTGTTAATAAATCCCATCAGGCTGACCTGGGCAACTCCGCTAGCAGCAGTGATTCCTACCACCAGTCCCAATAGCTCTGGAGGGGGCCAGGGCAGGTCTTCAAGAAGGCTGTTCTAGTCTAGATTTAAAGTTCCCCAGGAGGCAGAAGACACATCTGTATCTCAGAAAGCATCTGTCTACAAGCCGGGTCAGGTCAGAGTGCCTGGCCACCAGTGTCACTGCCCTGGCGTGGGGAATGATCACGCAGCCTCCTGATCTGAACCCCAGGCTACTGGTACGCCGCTCTTGGTTATCGCAGGATGCTGCTGAATGGAGCACCTGCTGCTTTTCCCACTTCTTTAATTCTGCAGCTACGCTGCCTTCATTTTTCCATAAGCTATTATTTCCAGTCTTTGCTGGCTTCCCAGAAACCTTTGTGAGCATCCTCCAGCTAACGGTGATCTGTGTAGCCATACGTACTACCTAAAGCTTTCATGAAAGGGGAAGCCTGGGTGCTGTGTGAACTACATTGTTTCTCTCTTATCCAAAATTCAGAAAGCTTAAACAAAATAGCCCCTTGGCATTGTTCCTAGGAAACCACTCACCAGGCAGTTGGAAATAATCATACAGATAATTTACTTGAATGCTGTCGATATGCACATTTTAGTCTTCTCTTTCTATTTTGAAAGAAATTGGAAAAAGGGGCAGCGTTACTGTCTTTTGAGAAATAATAGAGGCAGAGGGTTGCACAGACAGCAATTCTTAAATTTCTTTTGTAGCATTAAGGGGAAATTAAGAAAAAGGCAAAACAAACAAAACCCAAAACCTAACCTGCGAGTAGCAGTAAGCAAATTCTCTTCTTTTTTTAATATAGAACAAATTTAATTGATGTTTTTTTCTTCTGTAAAAGTATCCAAAGGCTATTTGGAGCTCTAATGAGAGATCTTATTAGGCTCTTGTTTTGAAGAGGGATTAACAAAGAAGTTTGGGAGGGAAACAGATTTTGGCTGACATGGTTGTATTGTTGCACTCTTCTCCCCCTTCCTAAGTTTTCATCTTACAAAACTACAGATTTTAATAAAAAAAAAAAAAAGGGGGGGGGGGGGGGGGATTCTCGGCCTTTCAGCTTGGCAGCACATACAGACAAATAAATTAAAAAGTGGGAGAAGTGGAACTAACCCAATAATCCGTGAAAACCTAATTTCCCTCACAAGCGTCACTGACGCAAGCATCCCCTCCTCTCCCTTCCCCTTCTCCAGTTCAGGGGCAGTGATTGGAGAAATTGGCTAACAAGATCAGAAAATTTAATTACTGTTCTGCCTCCCCTTCCCAAGAAATTGGATGTCACACTTCCTTGTAGCCTGCTTTTAAGACGTGCTCTAGCCAGTTTTCACATGACTTGAACCTGACTCCCTACCCTCTCCCTCCACCTTCATCCTCTGATTCCCCATGGAAGTACCCACCCAATACAGCTAACCTTGGAGCAGGAGCTGAGATGTGAGAGGACCACGGCCGCACTGAAAGCCATGGTAAAACTCTGCCTGGCCTAAATGGAGCCAGTTTTGGTTCACGGTGTTGGAGGGAGCATCAAAGCAGAGAGGGGAGGGGCTGAGATGCACCCATGCCAGGGGAGGTTCAGGGAAAATTTCTTCACCGGAAGGGCTGTCAAGCACTGGAACAGGTTGCCCAGGGAGGTGGCGGAGTCACCATCCCTGGAACGGTTTAAAAAACACGTAGATGCAGTGCTTAGGGATGTGGTTAGTGGTGGGCTCGGCAGTGCTGGGTTAGTGGTTGGACTTGATGGTCTTAAAGGTCCTTTCCAACCTAAACGGTGCTATGGAGCATCATTTCTAGGTGATTCCCATCTCTCAATTTCACGCTGGAAGAGGCAAAAGGAGGAGAGGACAGGGTCAGAGAGGACTTCGGATTTGCATTACTCTTGCTCCTCTGGCTTTACTGCTGGGCCACAGAGAGCACAAATAAGAGTTTTCCTGTCTATTCAAGCTGCAGGTCTCGATCTAAGCTCCCTATTTTTTCCTTCTTGCTCCCACGATGAGGATTTTGTGGGGGCCCTGTGGATACTGGAGAGCAGAGGCTGGTTCTGCTTGGCCGTCTCTAGGGCCCGGCAGGGCGGAGTCAAATGCAGTGCAGAAGAGAGGAAACGGCTTGCTTTGTAATGTCACTTCTATCATTGGAAGGGATCTCAGACATGCAATTAACTAAAAAGGAGGCTGTTCTGCATAACACAAGCCTGTTGTACCCAGCTCAGCAGGCCTGGTGACCCAGGCTTTGGTCTCATGGCTGGCGATGTCATCAGAGTCCCCTGGTAGCGGAGCAGCTTTGCTGGAGATGGCTGCTCTATTTATTTTTCGATTTGTATTCCCAGCATGTCCTGCTCTGTGCTAACTGTAAAGCCTGGCTTAGAAATTCAGTGCAAGCACCTTATCAGATAATGAATAATGATTTATTGAACATATGGGTAAACAGCATAGATAAGATATAAATACACTTCAGAAATGCAGTTGCATTTGTAAGAATGTATGCCAAATCAGCCCCGTGGCTTTCAGCCCTGCTTGCAGCTGCCACAAAGGCATCTTCTGCGTGGGCTGCCGTGTGTCCCTGCAGGTCCCTCTCTATGTGCATGTGCCCACAGGGAAAAAACTAAGGACAAAGTGTGAGGGCAAAGTCATTTGCCAAGAGGTACTCCCAAGGACGTGGGCATTTATTTGTTCTTGCTGTAGGAGCTGGTTTTGTGCGGGTTAAAGTGGTGCAGAGTGCATCTCCACCCAGGTACGTGCCTGCAGTTGGAGCAGCTGGATGCTGGAAGAAGTGTCTGGTGGCACATAATGTGCTTGTCTTGAAGACAGTGGAGTGCTGGGCCAGGGGCTGGCTGCCCTCCTCTCTTGGGAGGGCCAGGGCGGTGTGCAGCAGGTTTGCAGAACTGGTGTTGAAGCCTTTGCCTCCACAGTTGTGCAGCACCTGGAACCCAGGTCAGGGTGAAGTTACCCTGCATATGTGTGTGTCTTATGTCCTATTTCTGGCCAGAGCATAAACAGACTGTGTTACTTGAGCCAAAATTTTAATTTTGATTTTAAACAAAATCAGAGATTGTTCACCCGCTCTAAATAAACCAAAGCTGTGGAAGCAGCATTGCTTATGCCAGCCGGGGTCTGGGCTAAGCCAGAATGAAGACATGGGTCACGGCTGCTCTGCACGCATGGTGCAGGGACCCCAGACTGGGGTGTGAACAAGTGTAAGGGCGGTGCTGGCTTATGGAGAAGGGGCTTATATCAGTGAACCCTTTCATGTGCATAAACCAGCTTGCTGGGGCACTTTGTCACCCTGCCTCACGTGTACGCTGCACTGTTGGCAAGCAGTTTGCTGTGTGAGCATGTGGGTACCTAATTTTTTGCAGGCAGCGCTGTGACTGCCTCCGGAGGAAGGCGGAAGGCAGGATTCCGTTGTTAAATGCAGGTTGTGTATATGAACATGGTGAGTAGTGTGTGGAAGGCTACTTGCTTCCCCTTTTGAAGTAACTCATTCTCGGCAAATTCCAGCTCGCAAGCCTTGCTCAGCTAAACCGACAGCTGCCCCTGTGCAGCTTGTTGCCACAGCTTTGTTGCTGAGTTTGCAGTAACTGCTTGTGGAAAACTCAGTGGAGGTCCAGTGTACCCTTGTATTTGAAGAGCTGTCCAGGAGTTGTGGTAACTCTCCACCTCTGTCATCTTCAGGTATCCACTCATCCTCCTCTGGGCATCTTCTCCTACGTGGTACCACTTGCCTAAAGTGATTCTCCCTCTGCAGTGGTACCTGCTGAGATGCCTACAGCTTCCCTCTGCAGGCACGAAGGATGGCAAGCAGTCAGCCGGGCCTCCTTATTTATTCTCCCTGTTGCCCTTGATATCTGCTTCTCCACTTTCTGGCCGGGGGCCCTGCTGTCCAATGCGACAGTATTATTTGCAGCCCCCCAAGGTCATGGCTAATGATAGCCGCGCTTTCCCCCTCTGCTTTAATCATCAGTCACCAAAGGCAGTGACGTTCAAATCCTTTAATGCGAGGAAAGTCAAACCTCACCGAATGGGTTGTTAGGTGTCTGAGCCACAGACATGGCAGGGTTGTAAAGACCTGGCAGACCCAGAAATATTTAGTTCAGAGCCTGGCATTTTGATTGTTGTGATACCAGCTTTCAGAGCTAGGAGGAGCAGATAGGGATGATGCTGGCTTTTTTCAAGTTAACATGTGTAATCCGTTAAGATGCCAAGAGGGGACACAGTTCAAGAGTCCTCTGAGATCATCTTTTGTGTGCTGGGGGTGGCACAATGGATGAGTGTGGGAATACAGCCAGTATGGGTATTCCAGCTTCAGTCCTGCCACCTGTGATTGGAAAGATGGTGGGGTCTTTCATGCGATCTGCAATAGTGACTGTGGATGCTTTCCCTGAGGCTTTTGTGGAGACTTGGGGTATCGCTGCTTTTTTTTTTTTTTTTTTTTTTGTTTTTTTTTGACCTTAAGATTGTTCAGTGTCTCATTGTGTGAATGCCTTCCTCTTGCTCCCCCCTCCCTGTCTGAGCTCATCATCCCCTTGTTTTTCCCTAGCAGGCCCAGCTCACTGTTGTGTGACTTCTGGGCTAAAAGGTAAATTACAAAAGCCCAGGGACCAAGAGCCTGATAAAGCTTTGCGATCCAATCTGTTGGCGAATACAGCCACAGAGAGAATTCGATTTGCATACATTTCCTACCCTGAATTCCTCTGGCGCTATTAGAAGTCACCATAGCTAACACAATCTCTGAACTGCGGGGCTTATATGCATGCAGAAGTACACCTATTTGCTTTCTTGGAAAGAGATTTACTGAAGCGTTTTTCATGTTATTGTCCACCCCCCCTCCTTTTTCTCCCTGTCAGAGGATTTTGTGCTGCTGTAGAGACTCTTTGATCTGAGTTAATTCTTTGATGAAGCTTCACAAGGCAATAGGAAAACTAAGCGCTGCTCTGGGGAGAATCCTTCCTGCTCAAAAAAAAGTGGAAATCACACTCGCTTGGTGAAGTGGTGCAGCCCAAAGGCAAAGAGCCTTGCTTGCTGCTCTCATGGTGTTACTTCGCTGGTGGACACCAAGATGTGAGTACTGCTCTGGGCAGGGGGAAGATGTGGGAAAGACTGGTTGCCTGAGGGCTGTTGGTATCAGCATGGGGGGGAGGGGGGGGGGGGGGAGCGGAATTAGGGTGAGTGATTATCAAAGTGACCGTGGGAAGTTGCCTGGGTGGAGGGACATGGGCCACGTGCGCTTTCGTTGCTAAGATGCTCGAGGAAGGGTTTAGAGATCACAGCGGTGGGAGGACAGCCCCGTGGCCTCTGCTAGTTTGGAGTGAGACCCCTTGCATTTCAGCTGGACCCAGGGGCTGCTATTAAGAGGCATGTCTGGAAGTTTTAAACCCAAGCTCTTCTTTTCCAAGGTCTCTTGGCTTTCACATACAAATCAGAGTGGATGTAGCCATGGATTCAGGTCCTGCCACATCAGACTCCTCTAGCTGATCTTCACCTTGGTGAAGCATCCGCCAAACGAAGCTATGTGCCAGTGCCCGCCCAGAGTCACGGGCTCTGCGGGATCAGCTCCCGTGGGAAAGTTAGCGGGCTGCGTCTTGTTGGCCTTGGTCTTTCCTCCTTCCCCTTCTTGTGCCTGGCTGCCCCGTTAATTGATTACTCCACCGTTCAGCTGTTGCTTCTGGAGCTGAATGCCTCGAGACCACAAGAGCAGAGAAAGGGAAGAGTGATTCTGAGTGCCAGGCTCACATCTGAAAGATTACGGCACAATCTAATGAGCTCATTAATTTCATTTCATTAACCAAACAGTGCTTGTGGAGAATGGCAAATATTTAAAGAAGCGCAGCAGGGTCAGAAACACATTTAATTAATGTTGTCACATGATACGGAGAACAGGAGGGGGGGAATAAATCCTGATGCTATATATTAACATCCATGGTGACTTCTCTTTTATATTTAATGCGTTTCTTGGGTGTGAGTCCTTTCACTCCTGTATGTCTGCCTGGCTCCTATTATTACAGTGCCTGAGCAGCTCCCTGCCTTAAGTGTGTTTCCCTTTCCTCTCGGGATCCATGGGAGCCAGGCAGTGCCATTATCCCGCTCAGAGGGATAGAGGCTCAAGGCAAGAGGAGAGGACTCCATCACAGTTGTGCAAAGGGTCTGTGGCAGATGATTCTGGTTTCTCTGTGGTTCTCTTTGGTAGTCCATGCCTACTGTGATGATCACAGTAAATGAGCAATAGTTCAAGCTTGTCAGCTTCCTGTTCATCCAGCTGGGCAACCTAGATGCCACAGCGCCAGTGTAATCGGAAATGCACACAAATGATAGGGAAGAGAGGGTCACATTCTTTCTCAAATCCTTTGAAGTCTGGTGCACTTGGCTGGGCTAATTGTAGAGACTGGCGTGAGTCACAGCGGTTACAAAGCGGGTTCTCATCCCATTCTCTCCGATGTCTAAGGGAATTTGGATCTGGGGATTTTGGCCTGAACCAGCTGCGTATTTATTAACCTGTGTTGTTGAGGTGGGCTTTGCTAAAAGCTCATTTTGATTTGGAGGAGGATATCTCATTTGTGGTTCTTCGGTTAGGGCTGCTGTGAGGCATCTGATGGTAACAGCATATTGCTTTTCTGATTGTCCTGGTACACTCTGTTTCTCTTGGAAAATTGAATTAGGATGGATACCTGGAATGCTCCTGAAGGTCTGGGTTTCTTACTGGCAGATTATTTCTGTGGTTTCTGGTTGAAGAAGCATCCCAGCTAAAACAATCTCAGAGGGGGTGGAATTGTGTTTTTATCTTGAAGTCTGCTGGTGCTTCTGTGTTTGTGCATGTACTACTTTGTGACATATTGGGATGCTCTTAGCTCTGCTAAAGGGCGCTGCTTTTGAGAGAGGTGGGAGATGGCCTGTATTTAAGGTAAGTGACCAACTGAGCTTGCCTGGGGTGTTGATAGGGCCTGTAATACTGTGAAAATCAGCTTGGCCAAGAAATCATAAAACCAAGTCAGTTTTGCTGTTAATGGTTAGTTTGACATTGTGCTCAAAAGAAGCCATGCCCTCCTGAACTGCCAATACTGCTTCATTTAAATCGATGGGTCACCCACTGCAGAGCACTGGGCAGCCAGGTGTGAATTGTTTTTAGCTAAGAGCCTGAGTGAGATGGCTGCAAATGCCTTCCCAAGGCCATGGCTGTCTCAGGATACTGCTTCACCCTCCCAGCAAACCTCAGGGTTTCACCTGTTCCATTGCAAGCTCCCCTTGGAGCAGAGCTGTGCTGGAGGTCCAGAGGGGATGCATTTGTGCAGGCAGGACCATTTTTTCCTTGCCATAAAATCAAATGCACTACGCCTGGCAATACTCCTTAGTGGTGATTATACCAACATTAAAGAAGTGTCTGCTGTTAATGCAGTATTCATAACGCAAAGAGTTCACAGGCGTGGTGCTTTCTGGCTGGCCAGGTAGAGAGCAGGCAGAGCCGGGGTGTGTGTGGGGTTCCCGTCATTAACTGCCGCAGCTGGAGGAAGCAACTGGGCTGAAAGGCCGAGCAGAAATTACAAAGTGCCTATGAATTAGTCCTTCAGTGACAGCCAGCTTCATCTGACAGCTTTCTCTGCATCGTCTGGCACTTCCACAGGCAATCACAAGCAGCTGGGGAGCAGAAGAAGGCAAAAAGCAGGAGGAGAGGGTCTCCTTTCGCTTTGCTCTATGGCAGCTCACCCATAACCCCATCGCTCACCCCTCGGCTTGTCATTATTTGATTCTTCTTTATTGCAATATAATGAAGCTGTGCTTTGGGCTCGTGAGTTCATCCTCCATCATGCAGTGCTAACCCATGGGGCTGGAGGCCAGGTGCTTCCCGATGTGCTCAGCCGGTGGGAGCCTCGCTGGGCAAAACCCACTGCTGCTGCACAGCTGGGACGGGTGGGATGCCTGGCTGGTGGTGAGAGGTCTCAGCGCCACTCTGGAAGCGCTCAGCACCCCAGCATGAGGCTGTGGGGATGGGATGAAGGATTTATCCCCCTGTGCTGGGGACTCAGCAGTGCTGGGGGGATGCCAAGGGGTGGGTTGCTGTTATTGCTCCCTAGGAGAGGGACACAGTGCCCGTCGTTGCATTAAGACTGGATTGCAGCGGAAACATCTGTCGATATAAATTCCTGCTGGTTGTTTTGTTGCAACCTTTCTGTTTGCCTAGATGGAAAGTCTCAACAGTGAAGCGATGGAGCCCGTGTCCTTGGTTGGCAGATGTTGTCTGCAGGGAGCCCTGGGGCTGGTACGGGATGAGTATGTGATTAGTGCCCAGGAGGCAGATCGTAATAATTTCCATGGTGAGTTGGTTGGACTGTTCTTCCTGTCTCTGACATATGGGCCTCAGGCAGGTCCAGCTTGTGCCTTGTGCTTGTGTGGATGGTCCCGATATCCAGCCCAGCATGGGAAGAGGCAAAATCCCTCCCTGCTACAGGGCCTGCTGCGAAGACCTCACTTTCCCTCAGGAAGAGCAATAGTACAGCGTGACCTGGGGAAAGGTCCCTCTGGGTCCAGCACAGCTGTCGGGTAAGAGAGGTCCTTGTCTGGGGTGAAATCGTGTCCCAGAGCAGGAGGTGTGAGCTGCGGGGAAGCTGGCAAGGCTCAGCCGGGTCTGGGCGATCTTGCCAAGAGCTTGCAATGCTGGGAGGCTGATAGCATTTCTGTGGTCTCGGTGACATGTATTGTCCTTTCTCTGGAGGATCCGTTTTTGTCCTGTCTTTGGAAATGGTGAGCAAGCCGCCCACTGCATCCTGCTGAACCACTTCTTCATGCCTGGGAAAAAAAAAAAAAGCCGTCCTCCTGCATGAAATCACAGGGACAAAAATCTCCAGTGGCCAAGGAGGCAGCTGTGCCTTTCAGTCGCCGCCTTGCAGCGATGCTGCCTTGAGGATGATGGTTTCCTCTGTTGCTGTCTGCACGTATTAGAGCAGCGCTTCCCCATCGCTTCCTGGCTCCCTAAAAAGCCAGGTCACACCAGGGGTGTGACAGATTGGCTGGTGAACTGGAAGGACATCAAATGGAAGGATTTAGCTTCTGGAGGACTCTCGTCCGGGGAACTGGTGGGTGGAGAAACAAAAATCTTTCCAAATACCAGTGCTGTCCGTTCTGCTGCTTCTCAGAGGGACAAACCAGAGTGAGAGCACCTGACAGCAAAATGCTCCCTGGACTGCTGCTATTTCACACCATTGCCATTCCCAGCCTCTTTGAGTAAGCGTTTGACCATCTTTGAAGGTGTTTTCTAGTTCACCAGTGTCATTTGTGAACAGATTTTTTTGCCCGACTCTCTGAAATGTGGACCATGACCAGAATTTTTCTTTATCCCTTTTTATACTCAAGATGCTTGAATCCCTGTCAATTGGCCGGCTTGTGGAAGTGGAACAAACTTTTCTTTTAAACCTTTCCAGCAATATTGCAAAATCAGAATATTTATGGGATCGGGAAAAAACAACTTTGCCAGTAGAAAACTGAAAGATAGAACATAAACCCAAAATTGTGGAATTCAACAGAACTTAAAACATTACTGCTAAATAAAAATTTTTGTGTGTGTCTTTTCAGGGGGAGAGACATTCCCTGCTTGTGAGCTGAAAGGTAAAGATTTCTTTCCCAGCTCTAGTAGTGGCACCTTCTGCTGTCAGAATTGATGGCTTAGAGTCTCAAGATACTTCAGGCCTCAATACTTTTGCTCCCCTAATTGAGGTATTACAGATACTATGGATTTTTTTTAGCACGTCCTTTACTTTTTGTTGTTTTCCATGGTTCAATGGTTGCCTCTGTAGGTGAACTTGGAGCTCTATCCAGAAGATAAACAGGAATCCTTAAAAAATATAATAAAAGAAAGCGAGTTTAAATATAAATCTGTCAAAATCAGACTCTTCTCTGCAACGGCATTAAAGGAAACCAATTGATTGCCAGTATCTGTGTCTGAGGAGCTATGCGAGGGAGCCAGGGGGAATACATCCTTGTGGCTGTCAACATGGGACCTGGCAGCCGTGGTGCCAGGTATCCATCATGGATGTGGAGACATTGATGAGCTGTGAAGAGAAACTGCACAGATGGAGTCCCGGCTCTGCTGAAGTCTGGGGCAAAAATCCCACAGGCTTCCATGGATTTCACCCTTGGGGAAAAAAAAAAACAACCCAAAAGGCATGTTCTTTTTCTCCAAGTTTGGCCCAAGCACGCACTCGTTCTCCAACTCAAGTTACTGTTTGACAGCAGTTTTGCTTTTCAGAAGATGCCAAGTATGTACCTTCATAAAACCCAGCTTCTTTACCCTAGGACATGTGCACCCAAAGCCACAGTCAGCTTTGAAATCCTTGACCTTGCAGAAAGCCACAGGAACTGGTTTCCCAATCAAAACTTTGTGTCGTTTTTGGTAGCCCAGCACTTGGTCCGTAAAACACTGTGCTTCCCTAGTCTGGCTCTTCCTTGGTAGCTCTCCTCAGGCACCCTGGTAGTCGTGTCAATTCATGATCTGTTGGGCTGTGACTGATGTATTTTAGTTTTCACTGTTTTCTTTTTCTTTTTTTTTTTTTCTTTTTTTTTCATTTTTAACCAAGGAAGGCCGGGGGGGGGGGGGGGGGGGGGAATCTTTTTTTTTGTTTCTTATGGAAAAGTTTAGACAAAAAATGGTTTTCATTAGAGATTCCCACGGGGAAGGAATAGGAGATTAAATCCTGTTTTCTGACTAACTCTTGTTTCAAATACCAAGGCAGAGTGAATCTTTTATAAATCCTTTTAAAAGAGAGATTGTAAACAGAATTGGCCATGAAAATGGAAAGCCTCTTGCACATCCTAAAAAAGCACTGGGACATTGTTGTGTAGGGGTCGCTACCGCTCCACCTCCTCTGATTAAATACTAACGCAATGCATTTAAGCAAAGCCTTCAGGCAAGCTTTCCATATTCATAAGACAATGGCTTTATCAGGAAAGGAGGCATTTTGGGGAAATGTCAATATGAATATTACAGTCTCTTTGCTCTTTGTATTGTCCCCTAAATCGTCAAAGTGAAGGTGTAGGAGATAATGTGCAATTATGCTGTCACTAAAGTTTGTGGAGCCATTTGCAGGAGCTTTTGAGAGATATCCTTCTAGTCCAGGAGGGGCTGCGTGCTCCTGTCTCTCTACCATGCTTCAAAATGGACTGAAAACTGTGTTTCACTGCACATGTGAGGGAGACTGGTGTTTGGGAGTAAGGCATTCTTGCTGTCCTCTTCAGCAATGAAATCATGAGAGATGTTGTGATTGGGGGACTCAGAGGACCAAGAGAAGGAGATCCTGATAACTCCTGTGCCTGCTTTCAGGAGCATCCTCAGGTCTCCTGGGCTTCCTAAAAGTCACAGCTTCCATGACTCAAATAAATCCAATGCCATCCTATGGACACAGCAACAAAGCCTCTGCTCCTCTAGCTGGTGTGGGTTGTTCTTGTGTGGGTGGAGAGCTGAGGATCCTGTCTTGCCTGGCTCCTCCTTGCACAAGGACCAGATCTGGGGGGCAGCCTTTGGTGAGAGGAGTTTTTGGGCTCAGGAGTGAGGGTTTTTCACATCTCCATGGTTTTGAAGAGAAAACCCTTCTCTCATCACATGCAGCGTTTCTTGTTTTAATTGCTGACAAGTTCTGTGGAGGACTCTGTGACAGCAGAGCGGAGGTGAGGCTGGTACCTTGCTTGCTGTGGCGTTTTACAGCCCTGCGGACAGGCTCCCCTTGCCTCTTTTGGTTTTGTGAGTAATTGGGATTTAGGGATAAATAATATTCTTCATTCTATTTATTATTTATTTCCCCCATTTAATATTTAAACTTGTTCAATCTTTAAATTGCACATTTTATAATGGCCAGAGCTAGAAAAACTGGTGAGCCAGGGGCAGCATCGATAAAACACAAGCATGGGCAGAGGGTGTCGGAGAGCACGATGGGGAATGGGTTTAACTGGCCCATTGCTGCGGGGATGGGTTAACCTCTTCCTTGCTACTGGGATATGCAATAGCCTGTCCTGACGGCTGTTCCAGCTGGAACAAGGAGGGTGCTGAGGGGCTGGTGCAACAGTCTGGGCTGGTGTTTACTTAGCATCCATATGGGCTTGCACAAGGTGTCACTTGCGGCAGCGAGGACCTGGCATTGCTGGCCCAGGAGGCCTTTCCCACCTCTTCATTTTCCCCCTCTGAGAAGGTAAAATCTGCTTATGCTTGACAGATCCATTTGTGTAGCAGCATGGAGCCAGGCTAATACGCAGTGAGGATCATCCGGGTTTGGGATGAAGCCTCTTCCCGGCTCTGCGGTGCCAGAGGGCTGGGGGGACCTTGCAGAGAGGGGCTCCTCTGCCCCATGCCATGTGTGGCTGAACCTTGTCCTCTCCTCCTCCTAGGGCAGAAGACTGAGCTGCTTGCATACGTGATGCTGGGAGCAATGGCCGGGCTCCAAGCACTGGCTCCTGGTAGCAACGATGAAGCTGCTGGGCATGGGGGAGAGAAAGTGAAGGAGCTCGGAGGAGCAGTGGGTAAGAAAAGCCTTCTGTTGCCAAGCAAAGTAGTTTTACTGCAAGTCTTAATGGTATTTGCTGTGTTTTCCTAGAGCCCCAGAGCCAGATTTCATGTAGTTCAGCTGTCACTGAAAAGCAAATGTACGTTTCTAGCACTCCTGGCCTTGTTGACATCCTGGAAAATGAGATTCCTGAGCATGAAAGAGCCAGCAGGCAAATACCCGCTCCCCAAAGCCTGCTGTCTTCAGATCCCAGTGCAAAACCTGGCAGGTCGGGAGGCTGTGCTTGGGTTCATCGGTACTGAACATCTGCCCAAATTCTCTCCAGCCTGTTTGGGCTGTCTTTGAGACCCACAAAGCTTGGCCTGAAAATGTATTATTCAATGGCATTGATCTCGGCGGTAGCGAGCTGTTTCATTTAATTGTTCTCTCTTTGTTTCCTTAGGCATTTTTATTCATTCTTTGACATACAAGCCTGTCCTCACCAGTCTGGCCTTACCAAGAGTATCCCCTTCGGTGGGGTCCCCCTTGCCGGCGTGGCTGGGGAGCATCCCTGAGAAGGGGCTGCAGAGGGAAGCATCCCTCCATCAGGGATGGAGGCACCGCGGGCAGCACGGGGCTGAGCAGTGTAGCACATGCCAGGCTTTCTGCTGGCAGGGGGAGAACAGTGGGACTGTCAGGATGTGGCTTTTTCCCAAGGGATGGGGAGCAGGGAGGTGTCCAGGGCAGCAGGCCCGGTTAGCTGCGGAGCCTGAGACTGCTGCTGGGCATCAGGAGAAGCCTTTGACTGAGAAAAGTGCCTGCTCTCTCTCCTTACCTCCTCAGTTGTTCCCCCCCCTCCCTGTTGCCATTAAGGTAATTAAATCAGAGGTTATGATTGCGGGTGGGGGAAGAAGTGTCAGCCAGCCCTCCCTGGGTGGGGTCCTTGTACTTTCCTTCCTCCCACAAATGCCACCTCTGAGCAGGCGTCCGGTCTCATTCCTTTTTTTTGTTTTATTTATGAATAAATAATTGCCGCAGCGGAGAATAAATCAAACGGCTCTCGCTGCGCTGACGCTTTCAGCCAGCTCGTTACTCTCCCTTTATCCAGCTCTGAGAGATGCCTGGCAAAGTTTGCAGCTTTCGCAGCCCTCTTCCCTCCCGCTCGCTATTGTCCTCCCCAGCGCCCGCCTGCGGACCTGTGTCCCCCCCCCCCCCCCCCCCCCCCGGTTTAATTCCCTGCTGAGGGATGCTGTCCCAGGCCACACAAGTGAAAGCATTTCGGAGGCTGAACAAGATTTCCTGCGGGAGGGCGGGTAGTGGAAGTGGCACAGGGGAGCCATTTATTATTCTTTACAGACTTGGGCACTTGCACTGTTTGGGGGAAAATTTGCTCTGGGATGGTTTTGTGGTTTTCCTCCCAGCGCGCGTGAAGTATTTTAAAAGATGCTGCGTGTGCAAGGTGGCAGTGTGTGTATGTGTGTGCAGGGGGAAGCTCTGCAGCATGTGGCAGGACATCAGTAAAACCAGGTGTAGATTTACTGTGCTTGTTCTCTCTAACCTAACAGGTATTTGCAGGGAAAGACTTCCTATTTTATATCAGTTAAAAATAAAATGAAGAAGCCAGGGCTGTCAGCCTGGCCATGTACTAGCATGGAGAGGTTTCTTCCGATGTGAACATGCCTTCTGACAGAATCAGTCCAAACAGCAAGGAACAAAACTTTTTCTTGACCTGACTGCACCTACACAGAGGTGAGAGGATGGATCTGAGGATATCAGGAACAGACTGGGACTCTGGAGACTCAGGCAGGGATTTGTTGTATTTCTCAGCCTGCCATTGATCTTGGTTTTGCTCTGAGCAGAGCTCGTCAGTGCCCAGCATCCCTAGCACGCACTGCCCTGACAAAACGCCGAGCAGGCTGCCAGCAGGATCAGAGCTGGTGTTAAATCCGTCGCCAGCTGGATTTTCCTGAGGCCCATTGGACGCGGCTGTTCAGTGCAGGTGCCTCTCCTTCATACCTGTGATTTGTCAGACACGTCTGACACATCAGTCTCAAAGCGGTCAGGAGGTGTGTGAGGGTGTCCCTTAGGCAGCAGAGGCTGTTTGCATCCTGTACCCTTTCTGCTGGCCTTCCGTCTGTTTGTACAGCAGCTCTGGGCAGTGTGCTCTGCAATTCCCTCTCCCGGCTGCTGTGCTAGCTCTGGTCTCTTCTGCACTGCTTCATGCCATGTCACCGTTTGTTGCTCGTGCTGTAAATGCTTTTGCCGTAGCTGTTGGATGGGAGTAAAAGTGGGAGAGAAGCGAGACTGCACCTGCTAGAAATGGAGCAGAGGCAAATGGGTATTTGTGCAGCTGAGCTCCCTTTTGGCCTCGGTGTGACTGCTAATGCTGCGGTAATACGTAGTGTTACAGTAGCACCAAATGAACCAAAGGAAAAAAGAGGGTTGGAAGGTTTAAAAGCTGAAAAGAGATTGTGTAGCACCACATCATGTCAAACCAGATGCGTGCTGCTGGCCATCCTTCCTAGGGGCTAGCGAGGCCCCAGTGTAGCATCCTTTAATGGACTAGTGATTGCTCAAGCAGTTGTAGGATGCGTAGAGTAAGAGCCAAGAAAAAAGCACTGGGACAGAGGAAAGGGCATGTGGGGACTTTTGCCTCCACTGATATTGGTGCACCGCAGCTGCAGGGATCTTTAGCATTTTGTGGGAGGAGAAGTCACCACAGCAAAAAATGCATAGGTTTGCAAAGCTGTCTGTTCACAGGTACTCAGTAGACAAACCCAGCAAGGAACAGGTCTCTCTGAAACCTGGGCAAGCTCCTGAAGCTATAACACAGCCACCTACCAGGCAGGAACAGCAGGCTCTGGATTATATGTGGCTTGATCCGACAGTGGGTTTGTGGGTCAAACCAAATTTGGACCTTAACACACTAGCTTGTTGCACCTTCCCAAGGAGGTGGAGCGAGATACCTGTCTCTAATCTCTATTCCTGCTCAAGGGTTTTGGATAAAGTTTTGCAGTTCTGTATAAACTTTGATATCACTAGATGGGTGTTCTCTGGGAGTTGCATCGAAATCTAGAAACACTCTGCAACTTCTTTTTTTTTTTTTTTTTTTTTTTTTTACCGCTGTTTCAATCACTTTTGGGTTAAGTTCCGTGCCACATTAGTCTTCAGCTTCAGGAAGCATGAGAAATGCATGATGTCATCAGTTGTGTACTATCACATGCTTTTAAAATGCCGTCAGACTTGCTAAATATTCAGTGTGTATTTTCTGTCTCAGCAGACTGTGTTGGCTGAAACTGCTTATGCAAATGAAAAGCTGTACCTCTTCAATAGGTTATTATGAGCTGATCCTGAATAATTGGTGTTGAACTGAGCAGTAGGTGGGAGAAGTCAGCAGAGGCAGTAATTAATCAAGTGGCTTCATGTCTAGCCTGGACGCGGATCCCAGAAAACCCTCTGTGAAGACAGGACAGGCTCCTTGGAGTCCTGTGTTCATGCCTAACCATCGCAAATGCCTTGCAGTAACGCCTCTCCCATGCACAGCTCAAGTTATGCAAAAACCTTGTTTAGGTTTTGCCCAGTGACTCCCAAGGGAAGCCTGTTAGAAAGCCTTTCTGCTCTGAGCCTCTTAGCATGTATTTCTAAACTCCAGCTTATATTAATTCACAGCTGCTTTGTTCTCATTTGTTCTTCGACTGAAACAGCTCTTTTTCACCCTTGTTTCCTCCCTCCCTCCTTTCCCTCTCCAGTTCTCCATGTATTTCTAGACCACAGCCATGTCCCTTCTTGGCTTTTGTTTTGCTAGACTAAGTGAGCTGAGCTCTTTTCATGTCCTCTCAAAAGGCAAAGCTCTCTGTTTCTTTCTGTCACCCTTTATTTTTGCAGCTCTTTTTGATCTGAAGTGGACCCAGTCTCCTAAATCACAGCTCCAAAAGATGACAGGGCTCTTTCCGTGGAGCCTGGGCTGGGCTGGGGGGTGAGAGAGTAAGGAGCCCACTTTCTGGCCATGATAAACAAGCCCTGGTGGGGGTGCTTCCCCAGAGGGAAGCACAGGGGTGCCAAGAAGAAGCAGCAAGGAGCTTATTTTTCACTCAGGCAAGTCCCTGATAAAGGGAGAATTTTTCCTGTTGTAAAACAGGATATATGCAAAAAAATGTAGAATTGATTTATCTAGGTGGTTTGTTAAGAGTTAATCGATAAAATAACAGTTGTCACCTTATTATGAGAAACTAGCTGATTAGAAACTTGATTAATGGGATGATTTTTCATGACTATAATTAAAGCACTGCATGGGTTCTCGTGTAATTGATATTTAATGCTTACAATGCTTACATGGAAAGCTGGTTTTCTATAAGAAAGAGGGTTGGTCGTTGGCTTTTTTTTTGTCTTCTATTATTCACCTGTGGGTTGGGCAGAGGCGAGGCCAAGTGGCTCATCTAGCTGTGGGGAAGGAGGGAGAAGAGGATGGGATGCAACTTGTCAGGACCAGAAAGCAACCTCTTCATTACTAAGTAAATGGGAAAAGATCAATGTTTCGTAGCCATGCATGGGCTAAGACAGCTGGATTGGGGTCTACGAGCAGGAGAGAGGGGTGGGTTTTTTTCTGAGGACAGAGGTCTCATTAGTCTAAGTTGCAAAGAACCAATGGAAAAGGCAACCCAGAAGCAAGAGCCCAGCTTCTGCCGGAGGGCGATAGGAGAGCAGGGAGTCATCTGCACAATATCCTCTCTGACGCTAGGAAGCAGTGCACAGTAGCAGATACTCAGTGAAAAGTCGGTGGAAACGTGGTAAAAGTACAGTGGTGCTTCTCCTAGTGTTCTAGCTCTGGTGCTGATGTCAGGGAGGCTTCCTTAGCCAGAGCTGATGCCTTGGTGTTTAAATATTCTGGAAGAACTTTCTTTATGGGCTTTGTCTGTAAAGTTTAGAACCATTTCCCAAAAGAGGCCGTGGAGCCTCTGCAATGTTGGATGCTTTTTCTGAAAGACCTACTCCAGCCCAATCAGCCTTATGGGAAAGACTATCTTTCTTGTGTTCCAGGGCACCAGAGCCCATCATCTTGGTGGTCTTCCCTGGCCCTGCAGTCTGTTAACTCTTCAGCTAAAACTTCTGCATTGGATCTCAGTCCCTTTGCCCTGTGGATCCTCCAGCAGTGCTCATGGCCGGTGTGATAAAGGCCTCGTCCAAATCCTGCGACAGGTCCTGTGCTGAGTTTGGCAGTTTCTGGTTAGGTGTGAAGGATATGAAGACATATGGTGGTAGTTCATATTGTGTTATATGAGCTTAATTAGGTTACATGCTGTATGCATTTTCTCCACTAAAGAGAAGATGTTTGGTCCTAACCACCACATTCTCTGTCCCCTTTAATTAGCAGCATTAATCCAGATTTCCTTCCCTGACAGAGGGCTGCAGCCCTCACTACAGGGAAACTGTAAGCAATCATGCTAGTGTATGAGTGTGAGGCTCGCTGCTTCGAAAAAGCAGGTCTCTAAACCTCCATGCATCCCAAGGTTGGTCTTTGCGTTGGCCAGCATGGGCGGCAGCTGTGATGGGAGATGGGGGGTGGGCTGGGGTTCAGCAGGGAGGCTGCAGGCAGCCTTCCAGCCTCAGCCTGGCATCATCTGTGCGGGGAGGTCACGCTCAGTCCTGTCCCCCGTTGAGTGCTGTGCTCTTCTCTCCCGCATCAATCTGTCCATCGCTGTCAGGATGGTGGCTTGCTTGGTGTGTGTGTATATATATGCAGTGACTGTCACACCACCCCAAGTGAATCTGCAAATCTAATAACAATCAGAACCATTGCTGATGCATTATTAAAATTTTGTTTTGTTTTGTTTTTCTTTTCCTGTAAGCAAGAACCAGAGTATTCAGAGGTGAGTAGATGGTGCTAAATTGTGTTTATTGCATGTCTGTTGAATATATAACGTCTGTGTGATCTCCCTGAAGAGTGAGACAAGCCTTTGCACAATAATAATTCTTGAACACTTAGAAATGCATACAAATACTCTGGTACAATGAAAGGAATTGTAGAAGACCTCTCTCTCTTTTTTTCTTGGTGTTTCTTGGGGCTTTTTTTATTTGTTTGTTTGTTTGGTTTTGTTTGTTGGGTTGGGGTTTTTTTTGTGTTGTTTTGTTTTGTGGTTTTTTTTTGTTTTTTTTTTCTCCAGGAGCAAAATGTTAATGAATTCTTCTGGAATGGCAGAGGAATCAGGGTAAGTTTTAAAGTTGATAGCACTGATTGCTTTTGAGAGGGATGCTCTGGAAATCCTTGGTGACACGAGCCAGTCTGCAGTCTCTTTTACCTTGTAGTCAGCCAAACAGCAAGAAATCTTCAGCACAGAAAGATTTCTTGTCATTTTTATTCTAAAGTAACGTAATGGAATGTGTAGGGTATGCCAAATCTGCTTAGTTAGGATTCCGTTAAATGTTTGGGGCTTTTTCCTTTCTTTTTTTTTTCTTTTTTTTTTCTCTCTTTTTTTTTTTTTTTTTTAAGCTGAAACTGCATACAAATCTTTACTCTTTTCCCCCCTAATTTTAAAAAATAAATGTTTTTATTCTGGCTTCAAATGACATTCTTTAAAAAGTAAACGCCACCAAACAAACAAATATTTTTACCCTGAAGTATTGTCTCAGACTGCTGACTACTTCTTTTTTTTGCTGGAAAATATGTCATTGTCTCACCGCAAGTTAAAAGATGGCAGAATTTTTCAGGGCTGTGGTGTTTGACTTATATTCAGAAAGAAGGCTTGTTCCAAAATGTGTGTTTCTGGGAAGGGACGGAGCTTCCCAGTAGCTCCTGCAGCTCTTTCCGTGGGCAAACTGTGGAGTGAAGCTTTACCATACTGTAGTTGTGTATAGCAGGCAGCTGGCCCCGATGTAAATGTACCTTAGAAGACCCCAGAGAGAAACAGACCCCCTGGACTGAAATCAGGTCTTTAACATAGAGGTTAGTGACATGACTTTTGGCAGATTGATTCTGCTTATATCTATTATTTGGTTAAGCTCACCATCTCTCCGTGGCTGGCATCATTACAAGAACTTGCTCATGCTGGCGCTGGCTGAGTGAGGGAGCACTGCTGTATCACGCAGTTTGCTCCTTGGCTAATCTTATTTGGATAGCTGGCAGATAGATAGGCAGTAGGTTGCCATTGCCTCTGTTTGCTTTGCTAATAGCAGAACAGTTTCAGTATTACTTACTTTAGAGTTTGTGCTGTGACAAGATCAGACCGCAGCTTGCTCTTGAAACAGGTCAGAATCCCACCTTTACCAGCGTTGGGCTCGGGAAGGCTATTCTGCAAGTAGGCTGCTGGCTGGAATAGCTGCGAATGTAACCCCAGTTGTATATAAACGTGTCACCTGTAAAGCAGTCTGACAGCGTGTGTGCTGTGTGCGCAGTGGCCAAGAGTCGTGGGTACAGATCTCTCTTCTGGCGTTGCCTTGTGACTACCTGCCAGCTCTGCAGGAGCTGAGCTCTGACTGGAGAAACCCTTGCTACGGAAAGCTTTACTGGTACAAGCCTTCTGCCAGCTATCAATTAATTAGCAATGGTTCAGAAGTCTCCCTATAATATTTGCCATGTGGCTTGCCACAGAAACCTGGGACACTGCAGGTGAATTGTACCTCACCAGAAGCTGGGTGAGTAGGCTGAACTGGTTCTCTAGGTTCCTGGTGCTCTTATTTATTGACATAGTCTCCCTGAGAACGTGCTTGCTGCGGGGAGAAAGGGAGCTGTTAAAGTCTTTTGAAGGAGAGCAGGAGAAACCTGAGAGTTTTCAAAGCTGAACCCAAAATCTGTCTCCGAGATGTGGTTTTCAGTTCTTGCAGTGAGCTTCCCTGTGTCTATTGCTTACCTCGATCATATTCTTCCAGTGTTTGTCCCCCTCATTTTGGGTTTGGTCCATGGACATGAGCATTCTGATCCAAGGTCTGGATGTTGGAGAGCAAGTGTGTCACCCTGAGATGGCCCAGAGGACTCATCCAGCTATTTCAGTTACTACTGCTCTGCGACGAGTTGCCATGAACCAGTCTGTGCACCTACTCCTATTTTCATGGCAACTGGGAGGTTATCCAGCTTCGCTGGCTTGCACGTGGTCACGGCTGAGCTGTGCCTATATGCCTGTAATCCAGTAAAGCGTGTGCACGTTCACAGTGCTACCATTTGCTTGAAGGCCAGCTCAGAACCATCTGGGCACGTCTTCAGTTGTCCTTCTAGGAGCAGAGACAGTTGGAGGAGCGCGGCAGGGACAGGACAGCCTGCCTGGCTATGCTCTTCCAGCACAGCCACGCTCGCTTGCACTTTGGCAATGAGAAGGAAATTTCTCTCTGATCACAAAGGGGCGGGAGGGAAGAATAAATTAATTAAAAAGATAAAGAAAGAGTCCAGCTACTTTTCATTTTCCAAAGTGCCCATTTTCTTAACTATTCCTCCAAATTATCATCTCATTAGATTTATTCTGTTTCCTTGATGTTGTTGTTATTCTGTTTATTCCACGTCACTCAGCAAATGTCTCCCGTCTCCTTCCAGCCAACTTGCACAATACATTACAATTACATAATTACGGCATTGTAATCAAATAATTAAGTTGCACATTAAACACGCATTAGAGCTCACAAAGGAAGGAGCTTCAGACATGGGCACAGAATAGGAGGGAGTGAGCCAGCCAGCATCAGTGCTAATCGCATCTTGCTTTTAATGACTCAAGGTCTCCAGGTTTTTGGTGTCAGGTGGCAAAATGGTGGTGGGCTGAGGCTGCTGAGTTTTAAATAAGCGAGAAGGTTTAGTGAGCAGACTCCCCTGCAGAGAGAAACAAGACTCAGTGACCAAACACACACAGAAAGAAAAAGGGAGTAATTGTGAAGCCTGTTGGCTTCAAGTCTACCAAAATCTACTTTAATTGAAGTGCAGAATCAGCTCTCCCAGGAGAAGGAGGACACCTGTCCATTATCGCTGTGGGACTCAGCTGGTCTAGCAGGAGAAGACTGTGATGTCTTTGGGATGTCATTATTTGAGCAGTGGTAGGGGAGGAGTGAATGAGTTTGTGGGTAAGTTGTATGTGTGGGGGTTTTTCCCCTTATTGTGTTTGTTGATTTGGGTAAAATAACCCTGAGCAGATACAGATGTGTATTTTGACCTCATCCTGACTAATTTGCTGACGGCTCAGAGAGACGTGGCAGGAGGTGGCTGGGATTCTCTGTTCAGGGTAGCTCCAAGAGGTAAAAGCTGTGGAGCCACTACTCCTAATTTAAACTCTGCAGGATGAGGTCTAGCACAGAAGATGGCCCTAGTCTAGACATGCCAGGACTAAACAGGAGAAAATTGCTTTCTGATGCAGTTTTTGGTGATTCTTTCAAAGGATGCTGTGTGACTCCTGGATGGAACACCTCTGTCTCATAGTTGCTATCTACCATAGCTGAGAGGCGGGCTGGCCGAAGCAGCTGAGGTGACATAATTGCTTTTCACCAGGGTTCAGAGGTGGTCTGGAGAGAATGTGCAGCCTTCACCTATGTCTCCGCACCAGTGGCTATGATCTAGAGAAAGCAGAGATGGACTTCAAACAGAAATTTCAGGCATGAAGGAAGGACCCTTTGGAGAATGAGAGCAAAAGTGTGCCCAGTTTGATATGCCAAGTTAAAAGGGTCTGTGTGGTAGGTCTTTGCAAGTAGGATCATGGTCCCCTCCTAAAAGCTTTGTTTAATAAGTCTCTGAGAATTTCTTTTTTTTAATGAGGTCTTTAATCTTGCAATTAAAAGCCAAGGTTTGTGCTCAGTAATTGCACAGAGGGGAAAAGGGATGTTCTCCGATGCATGAATAAGCACTAGAAGGAGAAAAATGTTTATAAATCAGGAAGCAGTGGGTTGCAGCAACCTGCAAGGCTCCCTCCTTTCCAGTGACCTAAAGGACAGTCTGTCAGTCTTTAGCCTCTTGGGAAATCAAACTGGCTGTCCTCCCAGTCAAGCATAACAGAAGCCAGCTGAGAAGTGAGGAGCAGCAAAGTACTCCTCAATGGTCCATCATGCCACTTGCCATCACTCTGGTTCCGTACCCAGCATGCTGGATGAGATGTTCAGATGCTGGGGGACGTGCGGAGCTCATCTGGGTTTCTCACCATACTGCTGTTGTGTCTTACAAGCCTGTTCTAGGGATCTTGACTGAGCTATGGGCCCCTTTCTTGCTCAGAGGTGTCCATGTGCCATCACACAAGCCATGCCTACCCCAGGTGGTCTACCACCACCTCAGTGAGGGAAAAGGTTGCAGCAGATCTCTGCTCCATGGGTTGGGAAGTGGAGAGGAAGACATGGTGGCAGAAACACAGAAACTCCACTTCAGCTGCACTTTAGCACCACATTTTCCTCTAAATCCTCATGAGCCCAAACAGTTTTCATAACCCCCTACCTTGAGCACACATACACATGCTTAAATAAAAAAAATGCTGAGCTTTAGAGAAGAGCTCTTTGCTGTATTAAATCTGACGGTACTGGGTTCCTGTACCACATGTAGACTTCAAAAAATGCAAATGGTGCGGATTAGATAAGATGGTGTTTAAAAGGGAAAAAATGTCTGACTATAGAAAGAAGATGTAATTCGATTAGCAGATCCAAGACTGTAAGTGGAGATCGAATAGGCTATAAACAGCTTAAAGCTTGGGAGAGGGCCAGCGCTGGCTGGGCATTCATCTGTCGTCCAGTGTGCTGTCTCTCCAATCCACTAGAAGAAAGCAAGGAAGAATGGGAAACATTTCTGAGGAGGGTGATCTTTCACACTGAGAACTCGCCATGTCATCTTCAAAGATTTCTGAGCATCTCCATATCTATCTTGTATATATACTTAAAAGAAAAGAAATATATGTATGCACACACTACGATACCAGAGCTGTGTATTTCTTCAGCCTTCCCGCTCCTATTGGTCGTTTGTGTGTGCATCCGTTTTGTTTAAATCTTGTTCTTTCTATTGTGTCCACATCCAGATGAACTGCAGGAGATACCTGAGTGAACTATCAATGCACCTCACGGCGTTAGAGTTTAAGCGTGGCTTTAAAAACAACACTTCCAATCAGATGCTCATTGACCAGCTCCTGCAGTGCTGTTTTTGCATGCAGTTACAGAGTCTGCTTAAGAACTTTTGAGAATTATTCTGGGTGCGTGAATACATCGCTTGGCTCCTTGAAGCTTCCTGTGCTGCTGACTGGAGAGGGATGCTAGGGGCTCTTATGAGAATATTTTCTTACATCAGTGGTTCTGGGAACTGAGTGTTTATGTAACTTGTGTTAAAGGGAAAAGGGCTGCTGAGGTTAACCAAAAAAAAAAAAAGAAAGAAAAAAAGCCTGGGAGGTGAAAGTTGGATGTAGTCTGAGGCTATGAAATCAGACCATGCGCTTTTTGGATAGTGAGCAATGGGACTGGATTCCCACGGGGTGACTGTGGGGGTGCCCACGGGGGCAGATCTTTGGGTGTCCGTTGTTTACAATGTTCACAAACTTCTGACTTTTCCAGAGTTTCCTTTTCAGACAGAAACAAACCCAGCAAGCAGTTAATTATTGTCTGACACATGGAACCATGGGCGCTCAGTTTCTTCTGGGGATAGTTTTGGGTTTTGTTTAACAGTGCCTACAAATCTGAAATACCAAAGCCCTTTGCAGAGCAGAATTTCTGGTTGCTTGAATGGTTTTGATCCCCTCTGTAAATCTGTCGGGACAGACATTTTTCTCTGCTGTTTTTTATTTTCTACCCTGATTTCTAACCTGTCTCCTAATTTGTTTTATGTTCCTGTCCTTCCCTGGTGATGGCAACACCTTCTAATATAGCGTGGTCTGCCAATTCTATTATTTGCTCTTTACTTCTTTTTCCAGCTCGTTAATGAAGAGGTGACAAAAGACGGGTCTAACAGTGATCTCTGCCGAACCCCACCAGGCACATCTCCCCATCTTGACAAGCTGCTGTTTATCATTTTGCCTGGTTTATGGTCCCTTGCTCTCTTTCTGAAGCACATGCCATCTCTCATGTCCAAGCCAATTTGAATGGAGCACTGGAGTGATCTTTCATGGCGTGCTGGATCAAATATCTTTCTAAAGCTGAAATAGTTTTCTACTTTAGTTGGATGGAGAACCAGAGGATGTTGAGTAGAAACGGGCTGAATAAGCAGTGTTCTTATTATTTCAGGCCATTTTGCTATTGCATAACCTGCCGAGGACAGCTCAGCCTTGGGAAGATTTTTATGGCCTGCATCCCCATCCTGGTGGTCTCTGTAGTCTCAGTAAGTGGCACTGTCTACAGCTCTGTGTCTTGATCCGGTAAGCCTGCTCCTTGCTGGCCATAAGCAGCAAGTGAGGTGTGACGGGGTAGAGCACTGCTCCTCAACGTCCCGATCACAGGGAACAGGCTTTCCAGGTGAAGTGGTAGGTGGGGGTCCTCTGTGTCCTGCAGAGATGAGATGCGACGTGGAGGAATTGCAGGCCTTTGAGCAAACAGCTGAGAGAAACAGTGCTATCCACCCACCATGTCCTAGCTGAAAGCTTCATTGCTTGAGGGAACGGGTCTGTGACCACCCCGTGCCTTGACAGGCCCTTTTGGGGTGTGGTTGCCATGAGCTGGGTGAGAGCAAGGCAATAGATTTCACATGGCACGTTTCAAAAAGAATCGTGCTTTGACTTTCCTCCCCTCCCTTGACTGGGACAAGGCTTGGGCACTGGGAGGAAGCCTTTGCCTGTCCCTCCTTGGACTCAGCAGGATGTCCCAAAGTGACTGCGCTCCAGAACGGCCTCTGCTCACGCACTGGCAGAGCCCGGATTTGCCTTGTGGCATCTGGTTCATTTTCCCCTCCTCCCTAATTGGTTCCGTTAATTTATTGTGGACAAGAGCTTGTTCTGCCAAGAGCTAATTGCAAAGGTTATTGTTTCTGCCCTTTTCAGAGCACAGCAGGAAAACCTTCAATTCCATCACATGAAAAACAAGGCAAAAAAAGCCAAAAGTTTTTGGACTGGATATAAGCCCGTCATCCCATGCGGTGTTTGTGCCACAGAGCATGCGCTGCTCTGCCGCTGCCTTCCCTTTGCAGAAGGAAGCCTCCTTCTTGGGTCTTGGGTTCCTCATCCTTGTCTCTGCAGTAAAGCTTCATCATGATGAAACACGCCCTTGAGCACAGGTGTCCTTCATCCTCTGAGCTGTTCAGCTTGGGACTACAGAGGGTGGGTGCGTTTCAAAGGATGGGAGCTGGTAAAGTGATGCTGTCCTCTGTGTGGACACCCTTCCTGTCCCTGGGCATGTCTAGCAGCGTCTTTCCAAGGAGCGAGCCTGGGCTGGCACAAGCCAGTTTGCCCCCAGCTTGGTTTTTCATGGTGTCTGACACTGCCTTCTCCACTCTGTGAGTGATGCACAAGTTGTTCTCAGGTTAGCTGAGCTGCCCATAGCCCATCCTTTCCCCGGTGATGGGAGCTAGACACACTTCACTCTGGAAGGGTTCTCCTAGCTGGAGAAGTCAGGTACCTCAGGTGAAGTGGGATGTCTCCAAAACTAGGCTTTTTCCTAGCATGGGAGAGGAGGAACAGTTACTTCTTGGCTGGCTTTTCTCTGGAGCTGCCATTTGCTGACAGGGCTACAGCATCTTCTGGGATTAACCTGGATTTTAATTTGGGCACCAGCCATTTAGCCCAAGTGCCTGGCATTGCAGTTCTGTTTTATTTTGAAGGTGAGAACCCTGGAGTCTTTCTAGGGGTTTTCTGCCATGCTGTGAAGCTCACCTTGGTGCTCCATACTGATGGAAAGTCTGGTGGAGCTCTTCCTCTGTTGCTTGGCCGTCGGTGTTCATACCACACACAAGAGCATGCTTTCTTCATGTTTTCCGTGGTATCTGTCCCTCAGGGCTCTGTATTTGCTATCCCAGGCTTTGTTCCCACTGCAGTGTTGACTCTGGCTTGTTTCCTGTTTGTCACATATCATGGCTGGAGTTTGTTTTTGTTCGGCAGCTCAGAAGCTTTTGGAAGTAAGTGTTTATAAACAGCGGGATGGTTGGGACCACATTTGGATCCATAGCCCATCAGCAGGCTCCAGTGGTGTTTTATACAGGTTACGGGTATGACGTTGTGCTGTTTCTTTTCTGCTCTGCCCTCTGTCCCAGTGTCCTCCTCGTTCAGTCTTCTTCAGAACGCTTAAACTTTCCCCCTCCTCACGTCTCTTCTGTCTCACTCCCAGCAGCTACCCAAGGCCAACCACCCCTCACTCGGCAGATATGTTCTGAGTACCAGGTTAATGACGCGTATTCTAGTCTAGTCTAATGAAACATATGATAAATTTGTGGGCAGTATTTACTTTCCTCTATATAGGAAGTCTGGATGGCATCTGTGGGCAGCACTTTCATGTGAAAGAAGCACAGTCAAAAACCTAGATTTCAGTGAAGAAGTGTATATAATGTATTTAAAGGAGCTTTTGAGCTTAAGATGTAAAGGAGAATTATATTTTATATTGTAACTTTAATAGCTAAGGAGCTGTATCTCAAAGCGCTTTACAAAGCAGTGAGGTAGATAGCGGCAGTTCTGGCAATATGTAGGAAAATGTGCCAGCCATATGTGTAGCCATATCTCATATGCAGCCTTGGAAGTAATTTATTTTTATTGAAGGGATGAATTTGCCAGGATGTCAAGACTGTCTTCTGCACTTTTGAAGAAGTGCCATGCTGTCTTTAATCTACAAAGGCTGGTGACAGGAGGGGAGCGAGCACTGCCTCACCAGGTATCTCCTGCTGCTTTTCCCACCCTGTTCCTGCGTGTTGGCGAATGGAGGCTGGGCTCAGCTTCAGGACGTGGCCTTTTCTCTCTCCATGATGAAAAGTCACTTTTTTCCTGTGTGTAAGGCTTCTTTCCTTCTGCCTTTGTCTTCACACTTTCCATCTGTCCTTCTGCCTAACCATCCTTCCTCACAAACTCACATATCTGTTTCCTTCCCAAATTTTGGCTGAGTTTCCTTGTCTTTGTGTTGCATGCTTTCGTGAAGCCTCGTGCTAACACCTGGCCAGGATGAAAGCTTGACCGCGTGCAGCTGCCTGCAAGAACCGAACAATGCAGCAAATTTGTCACATTGGCTAGAAGACAGGCACCATGCATGCAGATCCTCCAGCTGCCCAGGGCTTCTCCCAGGGCTTCTCCCAGGGCTCTTCATGTGCGCTTTGAGAGCAGGGTGTAGGCGGAAGGCAGCTTCACGTGATGTATGAAACGCATGTCATTTCACATGCCTCCATTTCAGCAAAAATGCTGGTAGTACAAAAAAAACCCCAAAACACTATCACAAAGAAATCTTTCTCAGTTACCCAATTTGTGCAATATCTTATTATAGGGGAAAAACAACTGTTATCTGCCTTGTAAAGGTTAATATAATAATAAGCAGATACTGACTTCTATTGAGATGAACATGATGATTTATTGACCCAAGAGGTAAATATGCAGTGAAGCAAAACCAGGGTCAATACTTACCACGAGGAGAATAAATTCTTTTCTGCAATGGGGAGACCATACAGACTAGTCACCAGTAAATGTCAGCTGCTTCGGCGGTGGCTGATGCCATTCGCAGTGAGGCAGCTGAATATGGTAGACCGACTACCAACAGGCACTTCACCTTGTGTTTTTTAGAGAAAATGTCAATTTAGAAACATTTCCTGTGGATGTTTTTGTTCTTTGGAATACTTTATTACACATTTAAAAGTACTTTCCTAAAACCCAACCAAACAAAAAAAAAAGCAGCTCCTGAGGATTATGGTAGTTTTGAATTGCTAGATGTATTTCTTGACTAACTGTTATATAACAATTTTATTGTGTTTTATTTTACTTTTTTAGCCAAACACTCAGCTTCCAATTTCTAAGCCTGGCAAGTTTAAACCCAATTGGAGGTATTTCTGCACACATATTCATTTTGATTGCAAAACCATTTTTCATTTATGAAATGCTTCAAAACAGAAATGTCAAGCATCTCTTGTAGTGATCATGGATAAAGACAGGCTCTGAATGTTGGCACCTGCTGCAGTGAGTGGCTTTTGCTGCTGCGATGGACCTCGCTGGTGCTGAGCTGGATTTTGGGAACGTGGAGGTGCAGCGGGCCTGTGTGTACAGGTAACTGGTGTGTGTCTGGGCTGTGGTGGGCAGCACTCTTCTACAAGCAGAGTTAGGTGTGTTCTCCGGTCTGCCAGGCAATGTGCTGGGGATCATGGCCGTTTTCTCCCTGGATGCGCCCAAAACAGGATCCTGAGAGATGATGTCTGTCAGCTGCTCTCACCTGGGTGAAAAATCTAAATTCCCATCTTGTGACACCTTGAGGGCTTGTTTCACTGGTGATGGGGATGGTAGGAACCTTAAATACGCTTGGTGGAGGGGAGGGAAAGGAATTGCACTATCTATTATCCAACTTGAGCAAAGTGACACGAACAAGGATATTATTTTAGAAAGTTTATCTCTTTTGTATCTATGGTGACAAGATTCTTATCGGAGTAAGACAGACTCACAGGCTGTCTGCTCCTTGTTATCTCAGTATAGGATGACAGTATAAGTATCACGTCTAGAAATGTTATCTATTCTTTATTATTTCACTTGTGAGGGGCTAACAAGAGTGTTATCAGGGTGTTTACAATCAAAACACGTGCAGCTCAAGTGATAAAAGGGAGAACAGACATCTGATCTCCAAGGATATGAAGACAATGCAGCCTTGAGCAGGAGGAGATGGATCTTATTATTGAAAATGGTTTGGCAGGCTGGGAATGGACAAACAAGCCTGGGCGGCTGTTCAGATCATAAGCTTGAGAGATGGGCTGGGGAGAGAGGCACACGCACATGCACATATACTCTTGCAGAAAATGAAAAGGCGATCGTATCAACAGCACTCTCACCTAAAATAGAAGTATTTTCCAATAAATTTTTTACGATTTCTTTTTTTTCTGTACTCTCTTCTTTCTCACTTGGAGTGGTGATACAGCAAGCTGTCAGGACCAGCAAGTGAAGTAGAGTTGCTTCAAGTTGTCAGAATCTGAGAAAGCTTCCCCAGGCTTGGCGGGTGGAGAACAGACAGCTGCTAAGGTTACTCATCAGGGAGTTCATTTAGATTAATTCCTTATCTTGCTTGGGTCAGTGCTCTGTTAATTTAGGGAGTGCACAAACACAGGGTTAGTGGTGACCATAAACCTTATCTGAGTTCTCCTTAGGGACAGAGAGACTAAATCCCTAAAGGACTTAGAAATCTGACCCAGGGATACTTCTATTACTGGTAACTGAGAGGAGTTCAAAAACGACCCTAGATATCAGATTCTCGTTAATCTACGACTTGAACAAACCAGGTGCAAAATGGTGTCAAATTCTGATCAGCTTGTCTGATGTGAGTTATCCTCATTTGTTAAAGATGGGGTTGCACACTCTCCATCCAGACCCAGGTCTTTCTCCTGGTTGGTTGTGTTCTTGGCTAGAGCCCATCGGCTGGTTTTCCTTTCAGTTGTAGAGATTATGGCAGGGGACAGTTCATGTCTTCGTTCCACTCCTGATATCAAAGTTCTCTAAGCCAAGCTTTGTGGCTTCTGTCCCACAAAACAATATGCTTTTATATCATCTTTCCTCACTTGTTTGTCTGTCACATGACATGATGGGACACAGAAGCTTATGCCCTCAAATGGAGAGCAAGCAGCACGAGCTGTAGTGGCATCTGAGCCAGGAGAGGACCCAAGCTGAAGGCACAAACTGCAGCACCAGGTTTCCTCCTCTCCCTTGGGAAGGAGACAGGGAGGGGGGAGGCGTCTCTGTGGGACATAGACAGGGGCCAGGTATTGTGAGGGATGATGGAGGATGCAAATGGTGGGCTTCTGGTGACAACCCCATCTCTCAGCCTCTCTGTTAGTTTGCCTATAGGGCTGACTGAAAATGGAAAGCAGATAGCTTCTTCTGATAATGGGGAGGGAATGAGCATGAACTTCTTGTACGCAGCATTACGCTGCATTGGCCTGTCTCCTTAACTCCATATTCATCTTGCTGTGGGTATCACATAAAGTAAATTACTTCCAACCTGTCTAAATGACTCTCGCATCACTCTCTAATGGCTGTCAAATACTGGCAACCCTTCTTCACCTGTCAGAACCGGCAGCAACACCTCTGCCTTGTTTATGAGAAATAATCTCTGGTTGTGATACACGGTGGGATTTTTTTGCTTGAACCCCTAGCTTTGGAGGGCCAGTGGGGCCATTTTGTATGGTAATATGTGACCCATCACTCCTCTCCTGCCCCTCATCTCTCACACCTTTAATTGCACTTGTGTTTCTGAAGCATATGGAATTCATTATTCGGCAAACAATGTCCTTTGCAATATCAGCCTTAATTAACTGCTCCCCTCTGTATTTTCTTGCTCTTATCCTCTCCAAATCTACACGCTGAGACAAACTGATGGCCCCCCACATGCATCAGTGCCAGCCAGTGAGCCATGACCAGATAAGAAGAAATGGAATTCCTTATCTCTTTTTTATAAATACATAGAGATGCACACACAAACACACAAACCTGGAAAAGGTCAAGGTTATTGGGAAGGGAGAAGTCCCCTCAAGACAACAAAACCCCTTCTCTTTTTAAGTCTCCATAGCAACTAGATGGAGTGTCATAGGATGTCAGGATGAGAGAGGACTATTCTTTGCCTACAACACTCTTTCCACTTCGTTAGACTCTTTATCAAGTACCTCTGCACTGGGCTGAGTATATTTTTTTGTGTTGGGCAGCAGTGCAGATGACTCAAAAGCATGCTGACCTTTTCAGTGGGACTTTGGGAGTTCCTTGTGGGAGTTGCATCCTCTTCCCTTGCCTTCCTCCCCCACATCCCCCTTGTCTCCAGTTCACATGACCTTCTAATCAAAACCCTGTGGCTGGTGAGGTATGAAGGGTTTCTTTAAAAAGAGAAGGGGCGGCAGGGAGAGAAGAGTATGAGAATGTCCTTCACTGGCACTGGAGGTGTCAAGACCCTAGCTGTCAGAGCTGTGCATCTGTAGGGAAGATTAATGACTCTGCTTAGAAGAAATCCAAATAAAATGGAATAAATACCAAGTGACTGTGTGGGTGATGAGAGGAAGGGTGAGGAAGGAGCCAGGGAGTGTGACAGGGCAGAAGCAGGCATTTCTCAGTCTTGGAAGTGTTTAAGTTCCCCATGGAAGAGCAAGTTAGCATAGGAAAGCTCTTTAGATTTAGTCCTGTGGTCTTGAAGTGATGCGGCTTTGTGTATTGGTGTGTGAGTGTGCTTATAAAGTGCTAGTTGTACTAAGGTGCAAACACTGTGTATTTTTATCATAGGTTCCCTGGGAAAGCATCCACTGTAGAGAAGCCTTTTGTTTTAAGCTTCTCTACAGTCTGCTTCATCCTCAAGACTCCTTGAAGTGCTTTGCAAATTGATGCACTAGTTATTCTACGGAAACTTCAATGACTGTTTTATGTCAGGCAGCAGCACGTAATGCAGCTCGGAGGCAGGCTTGGTTCTGTGGTGGGGTATGAATTGATTTAAACCTTGCTATAGATGGTGGGATTGCACTTACTTGCACCACAGGTGAAGCTGGACCTTGGACCTGGCCTTCCTGAGAGAACGAAGGCATTGTTACTATCTTTAGCTTTTAAGATCATCCTCTGGATTTTCACTTCTTCCAGGGAACCATTATGTGACAGTTTGCAGCTTAATTTGAGCAGACTTCACACCACGAGTACCCAGCTGAGCATCTTACCACAACAGTTCACAGTGTGAAACTCCGTATGTTTGAAACCGTATGAATCGGGCAAGGAGAGGGGATGCTAGCGTGGATGACTGACGAGGCCAAAGTCATTTAAATAAGTGTTTGTAAAGAGCTTTGAATCTGGACACACTTAGGCTCTGTGCTCCTGAGCTGTAAGATTTACATGGGCGTTTTTAGGGGGGGGGGGACGACCCATTAAAACCATTTAAAAAAATAAATGCTCTGCACTTACATTAGGAGTCGAGTTATGAATATCCCAGTCCACTGCTTCAATCCTCATAGGAATAATTTTCAAGTGGGAAATCCCATTAAATCATAATAGGGCTCTTAAGTAGCTCCCCCTGATGAGTTTGTGGCACTCTGCAAGTCCCATAATTCCCAATATACAGATGAGGAAACTGAGGTTAAGTGACTTAGCCAAGGTCACGTAGCAAATCAATAACTACTCCAGCCTGTGCCGGCAGCACCTCTCTCATTGACTTCATGCAGCTCCGGCTTCAGCAAGCATGCTGTCAGTGCTTGCCAAATGGGAATAATCATCCCCACCACTGTCCCAGTCCCCAGTGATGGAAACCTCTGGTCTGAAATGTTGAGTTATGTTGCTAAACAGGTACATCTGTGTTCAGGGTATGGGAGCAGTCATGGGGTTTCTTCCTCCGCACTTGCACCTGCAGCTCCGTACATGGAGACTTCCCCTGGTTCCTGCTGCGGCTGCTCCCTGCAAGCAGCCGGGCTTGTGACAGCTGGCAGAACTCCCCACATCACCACGTCTTGCTCCTCTGCATGGATCAGAATGTCCTGGGGGGAACGTGGGTGCATCTTAGGCTGGGGTGTCACAGCTCTGCTGCCTTCATGGCTCTAGGGAAGGTCTCCTTGTCCCAGGTGAGGTTTGGCCGCACGTGGTGAGGTGCTTCTGGTGGTCTCCCACCCCAACCAGAGTAACGCTGCTTAACTGTCTCTGACAGACACGTGTCATCTTTTTCTCAGGATCCTCAAATATGGAGACTCGGCAGTCTCCTGGTCCCCCCGCTGCCCCAGTTTATCCCAGTGCCCTCTGCCATCTGTCACAGCGCTGTTGCTTTCCTGTGGCATGGCAGGCAGCAGTCTGAATCCCATGCGCTCCATCTGTGCGAGGTGCTCTGGTTGTGCTCCACAGCGTGTGTCTTGTCATCTGCGGTATTTGTCTGAAAATGCAGCGAGAGCATCTCTCTTGCAGGTGGTGCGATGTTGGGGCAGGAGCATCTTTCCCGTGGTGGCAGAAAATTGCCGCGTGCTAGACCTGTTGGCTGTGACGAGGGTGAGAGCCTCTGCCAGCATCTGTGGGAGACTTGTCAACCTGTTCTTCTTCCCTTCCTCCCCTCCTGCTGCTCAGCTCTTGCCGTCTGTGTTTCAGCTTCCTCTACTTGTTTCTTTTGTGTTAGGTTCGTGGAGGGGAATGTAGTAACAGTTTGGTGATATTTCAGGAGTGGGGATTTTTGTGTTCAGCCTGAGCTTGCTTCCCATGGGTGGCTAGTCCTAAGGAAAAGGGTTGATTTTCCCAGGATCAGGCAAACTAATTCTGGGACTCAGGTTGCTTATTCCAGTAACACTAATGTTCACCTGTGTGTCATCTTTATCTCTTGCTGCTCTCCCCAGCACTGCGAGCTGGAGTCACATGGTAGCGAGAGATGTTGGATGTAGACATCTAGCATTGTTCAGGCAGGAGCGTTCCCCCCTCCGGCAGGGGCTTGCTTCCTTGTTCTTTTTCTGCAGCGTTTCTTTAACTAGTTTGCAGCTGTTTGGATTGTTGATTCTGCTCTTGCTGTGGCCTGGTGCTAACGATCTGGCTCTGTTTCCTTTCCCAGGTAAATGGTACAAAAGCACAGAAAGGAAACTGGAGCCTGCTCTGAACGGGCATGTGCTGGGATTAACCCGCTGCCAAATGGCTTCACTGTGTTTTCTGTAGTGCCTCCTGCAGACCTATCGGACGGTTCTCCAGAAGGCTGGAGAGGGGAGGTTAATGATAAGGTGTTGTTCCCGATGTCAAGCTCCTTCCTACTTTGCTGTAAGGTCTCTCAAGGATGGCATGTATTTTATGTGTGTCTCCCTCTGCTTTCTGACCAGCTTTTTTACATGTGTTGGACACTTGCCAAACCTCTGACATCCCTGCTCCCATTCAACTTGACCTGCAGAAAAGGAGCTCTTAGGAATACTGCAGGTAGAGTTGGGGCAGGAGGAAGATTGGCGGCCTCTGGCACTACCTCCCACAGCTTTATGGCTTTCCAGCTACCTCAGAAAGGCCCTGACCTAAATTCGGAGAGTCCCTCCGTACCACGGCCCCAGTGCTGTGCCTGCACAACCAGCACCGAGCGCCGTGCTCAGCCCCTCTCTGCAGCCCAGCCGTGGAGGTGGCAGCACCGCAGCAGGTCTGGTGTCCATCCATCCTGAAGGGGTGATGGGTGGGAGCTCCTGCAGAGGAAAGCTTGCTCTTGTATAGCTCCTGGAAGCTGTCGAAGCCTGGCTTTGAAGTTGGCAAAGTGGTTAGTTTGTTTTGACGCTTTTCATGTCTTCGGGCAGTTTTCTAAATTTATTTTGGGGTGAAGATCTGCACCCCAGCTGATGCTGGGAGAATGCTCTGGGGGAGAAGCATCCCTGAAGACAGCCCTCCTCTCAGCAGCGGATGGCAGAGCACTGATATTTCAGATTCAGTGGGAGGCACAGGAGATATTTTGGACTGCAGACTGTGGCTTTAAAAAAAACACTCAGCAGTGGTTTGAGGTTTCCTTCTTGAAACCGTACTGACTTTGAATATATATATTGCATTTCTTTTTGTATGCAGGCTCTACAGCAAGACAGACTTGTTCCAGGGATTATTATGACCGCAGGTATTAGCTGTTCCTTTTGTGTAAGGGATGACTTAGGCCCCCGTTCCCTGCCACTGAGCAGTTTGATTTCACCTTTATTCACACCGTGGCATTTCTGAAAAGGCTGCTTGTTTTATATAGCAGCTGCGTTGTCTTAATGCAGCTGTAATGTGTGTTTGTCCAGGCGTTGCTTTTGGGAGACAGCAGGACGAGGAAGATGTTTTATTATATCATTCACAAATCCTAATAATCTCCGAGTCTCTCTAGTATCTTTGGATGTCAGCTGTGCTGCTTTTGCTTTGTGGGATGGGGTTGTAACCTGGAGATGGGAAATCGCTTGTGTATGATCCTCTACCCGTCGTTTCGTCTCGGGTTTTAGCTCTCCCCTCCTGGCTTTTGCCAGCACTCGGAGAGGCATTACTCCTTGTAAGCTAGATCTTAAACCATGGGGGGGGGGGGAGTTCAAACATATCTTGTGGCAGCATCAAAGAGGATCCTAACCACTTGGAGCGTTGTTTGTGCAACTTGCTGGTGGCACTGGAGATCTTCCCCTGCAGACTGGATCCCAGGGAGTGCTCCTGTCCCCACCTCTGACTGCCAGTGTCCAGATTACGGTAAGCCTGCTGCTTCCCTGGCTCCAAAGCATGCGTTTTGTGTGTGTTCTGCTTCCAGAGCTGGAGTTTGCTGACTGGCTCCTTTTGCTTTTTGCCAAAGGAATTAGTATTTCCTCAGTCACTTGTACTTGGATGTGAGCTCTCCGACCTGAGGCAAATTTGCTCAGTGGCATACAAACATCCTGGTTTTTTTGCTGGGCTCCTTTGCCTTGCAACCTTACCCTGTGATGAGGACATTTCTGGATCAGAAATGTCTATTGCTTTCATCATGGTTTTCTTTTAATACAGTGCAATCCTCATATATATTGCTATCGTAATGTATCGCAATATTGCTCTCCTGTCACCCAGTTCTGCTTGTAGTGTGTTTGAGAGCCATCCCACTCTAAATACCATCTGATGTTTTCTCTTGCAGAGATGATATGGGGATTGTGGAGGTCACACCCTCTTTCAGTTTCTTGTTGCATGTGTGTCAGCTGTATATTAATTTCCTGAGGCTTTTACATTGCAGCCTCATGGATGAAGTTGTATTTCAGGCTCATGTAGCAGCTTCTGCACTGACTGGACCACTTAGTATTTCAGTCTCTGAAATTGCCCTTGTCTTCCCCCCAGTCTCTGTGGTTTCCCTTGGCATTCAGTTTATGACTCGTATTGTCTTCATGGGACTGTGACTAGTAGAGCCATTTAAATTTGGCTGTATTTTGTGGCATCTTTGTTTCCTTCCTCAAAGAGCATCTGGGAGGTCTTTGCTGTCCGGCATGTTCAACGATGTTATGCTTTACTATCTCTTTGCCTGCTTGTTTTTGAACTGCTGGTTTCATAAAGCTTAGCCTGGAAAGGGATACAAACCATATCCTTGGGCTGTTCCTGCCCATGTTCTGAGCAAATGTGCAATACTGCGTTGTCCGAGCAGCTTCTTGCCCCTTTATTAGGTTGCTTTTAGTAATGCTTACAGTGTTTAGTGTAATGCATAGGGGTTTTCTTGTTCCTTGGTTATTTTGTACACGTCTCCATTCAGAAAATTTCCTGGTTTACTTATTTGTTGATTTCAGTTGTTCTCGAAGGCCACCCAAAAGTAGGACGTCATCGAGCTGAACCCACAGCCACGTAGGGGATGGATGCGGTGCAGATGGGTGTGACCCCCCAAAGTGGGGAAGCCCCCGTTACAGCTCTGACTCAGCCTCTGAGGTGACCGAAGGCTCTGGAAAAGGGGAGGGAGAACCATAGAACCATCCTTATAGCCCCAGGCTGTGTTTTCATCAGGGGCAAACCAGGCAAACAGCAACTTCTCACCAGCCCAAAGCGCTGCTGGCTGCGTGGCTGGGAGCGCAGCCTGCACCTCATTCCTCCCTCTGCACTGGGTTGTGTCTTCGCTTTTGCACAAGACCCTTCATGCTCTCCCTGAACTGGTGCTCGAGTCAGCTTTGCCTACCGCAGGCCCGTGCAGCTCAGCCTTCAGCAGATCATGCATCCTGGCGGCATTTCTGGGTCTTCCCTTTGGGCTTTTGCATCTTTTGTGCCTGCTATACATAAAGCAAAGTTTGCCTCGTTGGGGTTTTTTCCCTACAGTGGGCTCGTTGTGCTGTTTAGCAGCATGAAGGCACGTTTAGCACCAAGTCTACAAGGGCAGACATGACACCTTTTGCCTTTGAGGTTTATGTGGGCCAAAAATGGTGTTGTGGTGCTTGTCCAGGGTTTTATATGTTTGGGGTTTTTTTTCCTCAGCTTGCTGCTGACGTGACCAGAGGCTCCTGCAGCATGAAGCAGCCTTTCCCCACCGCACCTTAGCAGTGTGCTTGCTGTCAATTTGTTTTCTCCTTTATCCAGCCCCTCTTGTAATTCCCCAGCTTTCCCATAGTGAGCTAAAGAGCCTTCTGTTGCTGAACGCAACCCCTTTCAAGGCCACCTGCTCAGGGACAGGCTTTGGGGCTACTGCCCTACTAGCAGTTCCTCCTGTTTGTTTGGGTTTTCTTTCTTGCCACATTTATACCTTTTTGCTTTCATGTACCTGCCAGAGCCGACTTGCTTCTGACATTGAGTTCAGTCTGCAAACATAAAAGAAGAGAAAGTCAGGACAGAAAGACATTTAGGCTTTCTTCTTCCTCCACACCTGCTGTTCCTGCTTGTCAGGCACTTCCTAAGGGTAGAGTTCTCCAAGTTCCCAGTCATTACCCTTTATATAAGCATAATATAGTACTGTAACACTTCCTACAGGGAACCTATCTATTGTAGCAATCTGTAAAACAAAAGCAGGATTGATCCTTCTCCCATTGCTCCCCAAAAAAAGCTGCATGCTGTTCCTCAAATGGAAAGTCTGAAAGCCTTCATCAGAGAGTAGTTCGCTTTTACACGACATTTTTTACACTCAAGCCAAACTGAAAGGAAGGCATAATTTGAAACAGCTAAGCTAGCTGTTAGAGCAGAACCACACAAATAAAATGCCTGGGATGATGTAGTTGAATACGTTGCAGTTAGAAAAATGACAGTGTACAAAGAACAAGGGAAACTAGACAGATGAATGTGAATTAGCAAGGAGCAGACTTTCAAGGCAGAAAAATCAAACTGAGAGCGTAGACCATTATATTCAAAGGAACTGGGTAAGAAATACACTAAACTGTATTTTAAAGAACAAAACAAGTGCATCCGCTTCCAGGCAGAGTGGATGGAGCAGTGGCTCGGGACCCAGGATACCCGCCTCCCCATTGTGTCCCTGCCACTGGGCTTTGTGACCTTGCTCACATCTCTCTATGTCCCCGTGCATTAGCTTCTGTGCTTGTGAGACAGGGCAGGCCCCTGACATAAGAGGTGCTTTTTAAGATGTGATTAGCTCCAAAAGACCTAGCAGAAGGTCCTTTCTGTATGGACTGTCTTGGCACCTGTCATCTTTCAGGGATATCGACGATGTCTATTATACATAGCTGGTTCTTTGCTATTTTTTTCCAGAAGGCAAAGGGCTGTACAAGGTGTGTAATGGTTTTGCTCATGTTAAATTTTTACAAATTAACTGTGCATGATTACACTCAAGAAACTGAGATGGAAGAAACACACTTCACATACAGTGGCTCTTCACAGATGTGAGAAAATGTTGCATGGTTTTGGACATGCCTAGGAAAATCTGAGCTGGAGGAATTTGTGTATTTTTAAAAGCAAACCCACATTTTTCTTGGACAATCTTGCAGGTCACTCTGTAACACAGAACTTAAGGTCACACTTCTTGAGATGATTATAAAATGCCCCAGATGCTCAGTGTGATAGTCTAGACAAGGCAGCCAAGGGAAAGATGCAGAAGGAAGTTCCCTGGACGATATGGACAAGAAAAGCCCTTCAGACAGACAGCTTCCCGGCAGAGCTTCCCGGCGGTGCTTCTGTCTGTCCACTCTTGTAGAGAAGAGGCTGATTCCAGTTGAGTCCTACCTAAGGATCAAACTCAGGTCATAGGTGAAGCACTCTGCTCAAACCCCATCCAGCTGTTTCCTCCAGCCCCACATGTGAGGTTGAAATTTCACTAGTTCTCAGAGAGAGGTATTAACTGAAGGATAACAAAAAATCCTCCAGTGGTAGCTGATGTGCACAACCCCTTGCTAGGAGTATAAGCCAACACATACTTTACAAAAGTCAAAATTGATCTGATCATCCCTATAAGAACCATATTGTAAATCTTATGTTAGTGATGTAAAATTGGAGGAAATGTGTTATCCCAGGTTAGACACATAAACAGGGCAGCAAGCGATCTGAGCATGGCAATTGTGAGGTATGTCCTTTTAATCCACTTCTGTCACCTTTATTGTTGGCTGGGAGTAAGCACATGGATGGTTACCGTGTGTCACCTGGCTGGATCCAAGGTTAACTGGTATAACTACACACAGAATCTGTTGTATTTAATTTTTTGCACCATCCACAGTAAAGTTGGAGTTCAGACAACACTTTTAAAATCACTCATTAAAAAACTCTAAAAATTAAATATAATTAATTGAATCAATAAAAAGATTAATTAAACTGGTGAACACCAATATTAAAAACTAGGGAGTGTCAGCACTGAGTGAATCTTGACTTCACCCTGTCCCGATCTGCTCGCTCACAGTGGTGATAGGAAGGCAGTTCGTGTTGGGGTCTTGGGTGCAGCGGTGGGATCTGCAGCTGCTCCTCTCCAGGTGTTCTGGCTGCGTGTGTGGGGGCTCAGCTCTGGTTAGGCTACAGCTCCAGCCTTGCACAGGCTGCTGTGCAAAAAGCTGTGGGATACCTCACTGGGGCCTCCCTTCCCATCTCAGAAGCTGCAGCTCAGATCAGACTCTCGCTCTTGAGCCATCCTGCCCGGCCAGGTACCTCCCTGGCAGTAAGTGGGGAGCACTACAGACTGTATCAGAAGTTCCGTGAGATCTACAGTAGCCTCTTCTGCTGAGTCTAAAAGGAGCCAAGGTTCATCTGACCTCCCCACAGCTGCTGTTCTTGTCCGGTTCCCCCAAAGCTAAATATCTGAGCTGGGTATGGATGGGGTGAGTTTCATCCTAATGAGTAATTTGCTAAATGGTATTTTCCCTTGTTATTTTGTGACTTCACCGAGCCTTCACCTTGCTTTGTTGATCTCTGACAGATGTGAATGAAGTCAATGGGCTGAAGGGCAGCAGGCAAACACTGGGACAGCGTGAGGTGGTGACTCACAGCAAACGTGCTTGGGTTTGGCTGCACTGGGAGAAAGAGGTAAAGAGTTAAAGAGGTGAAAACTTATAAATCTAAAGTGATGAGGTACCAGTGGAAATCCAAGGTGCTCAGTGTCTTAGTGGAGGTACACAGACCTCACAGTACCAGGGCATGAGAGTGGTTTTTCCTGATGCCAGAATGTGTTAATGCCAAGTAGAGACTGGGAAAGATCATAGAAAGACTGATTCCCTTGGGTGCAGAACAGAGGATTTAGAGAAGAAGCAGGTGCCATTCCCAAAAATAGCTGTGAAGACAGATGGGAAAAATAGTCAGTGAATTGTCCCACGACTTTGATCTCCTGTGTGACCATCCCAGCTCATGGCGCTCGGTGCAGTAGGCTCGTAGCCAGGGCCCTGGTCATGTCTTTCCAGCCGCCTGTTAGGTGATGGATTTCACATTTGCTATTTGCTGAATGCTACTAATGCTTCACGTTTTCCACACAACTTTATTTTGGAAGGTGTTTTAAATGTGCTTGAGACTGTGTAGATTCCTGCTGTCCCAGCTGTACTTAGAGGGGGAAAAACTACCTTACCCTCTGCCCCAGTCAGCTGGGTCATCTCCTTTTCACTAGCTTGACACTACTTGGGTTTTCCATAATTCTGGAGGACTCTTCTTCTCCCCTTAATTCATTAATAAGTATTCTCTTTCTTATCAGATGCTTTATTGTTGAAGAAGTTCAGCATGTCTAGGGATTTCCACTTCACTTAGCAGCTTCCTGGATTTCACCTTGCTATTGCACCCATCGCAGCTTTTTTTGCTGTGGAAGGTGTTACGGTGCCTGTTTGGTTGGCAAGTCTGTGATGTGGCTCCATACAGCAGCTCTTAACAAAAACCTTTGCACATATTTTTCTTCGGGTTTGGGCTTCTTTTTTTTTCTCCCCTCTTTTTCTGTTATTAACGTTGGCTTATCTGAAACAGGTGCTCTAGCTGCTGTAAAAGTTAGTATCTTATCGAGTGGCCAGTGTTTTACAGTCATCTCTTTCAGCAGGCTTTTTTGTGGTCTCCGGTGATTTTTATAGATGCATTTCCTCTTGTCTCTTCTAGCTACATTTTACTGTTCGGTCATTTGCTTTATGACAGTTTGCTGCTGGCTTTTGGAAGAGCTTTTCAGTGAATCAGCTTGGGAGTTAATACCAGCCTGCTTCCTCGGCTTCAGCAGCTGCTTGTGCCCTGGCGCATCCTGATCTGGACGCTAATGCCATAATGAATTTTCTGTCAGCATTTTGCAGTCAATATTTTTGGCGGCTGCTGTATGTCATTCGTTTCTGCTGCAAGCTCCGCTGCGATACCCTGAGAGTGAGGTGAAACATGCATCTGCACAAGCAGCCAGTCTGGGACTTGTTGGGGAGGTTCCTGGTGGGTGGAGAAGGCTCCAGCCCATGGGGCTTGCCAGGGACAGCGCTAGCTACAAACCCATGTTCTCTAATTCTTGAGTTGTCCTAGGAGACTACTTCACCTTTTTCAGGATGATTTAGGAGGATGTGCTGTTCAGGATTTCCATTTGAGTGTTATTTATTGGTTTTGTTATATCTTCCAGGCTGCTTTTTTCAGTGTCATGTTGATTCTCTGGGGACAAAGGAAACAAAGGAAGGAAAATGCTCGCAGGAGTAATAAAACAGGAGTATGACTAATATCTTCTCTCTCTCTCCTCAGTGTTTTTTCACAGATCAAAAATCAATTAAGGTCAAATTTCACTGGGAACTCTTTAAACAATGTAATATTTCATTAGAGATTATTGCAGACTCTTCCATATTTGCAGCCCAGGTGTGAATTACAAAATTAGCCAGATTCTTTTAATACTTTCCTCAAAGGTAACATTACTCCAAGCACCCTGTGTTTAGTGCAAGCTGTGCAGCTGCTGTTGGAATAGGTGTCTCCCCCCACACCCTGATAGAGACACGAGACTGAAGGAATGGGTTTCTTAGTGTGGTGCAGCCTGGCTGGGCACAGGGTTGTGGACTGGAAGGAGCTGATAATTGAAGAAAATGAGTCTGATGTTATAGGAAAGCTAGACAGGGACTTTGAGTGGATTTGGTTGGGTTGGTGAGTTTTTTTCCCAATCCGTTCCTGAGCTCTCTGCTACTACCATGAGCCTCTACCTTTGTAAAACACTCCTGTTTCTGTAACTTACCACCTCCTTCCCTGGTTCCTGGATCTGTCCCTCCCGCATAACACTGAGCTAGGGGGACTCTGGTAGTGCCAGTGCATTTTCACTGGCATCTGGATTCCTAACTGCCTCAGTCCTCTGGGCATGGCTCTCCTTCCAACCCTTCCCTTCCTGAAGGCATGAAGAGCTGAGCAGCTTGGCTTCCTCTGCTCCACTGCAGACCACCCCTTTCAGTCTGTAAGTCCTCCCTAGGACTTGTCCTTTTCAGTATCCATTTGCTACGTGGTACATCCTTCCTCATTCACACTGTAGTTACTGATTCTTATTTGGGTACCATCTGTCTTGCTAAGATTCAGGGAGTCAAGATTTGGAGGGAGAGGTCGCATCTTTCATTAGTTCAAGTGTGATATAGTTGGGTGAGAGTGAAACGGGGGAGCTTTTCAGAGGCACAAAGGCCACTCAAGATTTCTTTGCACAGTTGATATAGGGTGTTTGCATATTCAGAAGGCTGACTGCTTTCCCCACCTGAGAAGCTGCCTTACCTGAAGGTGTTACCTTGCCCTGTAACCTTCATCTTCTTCTTCTCCTAACACCATCACAGCTACAACAGCCCAACTACAGAAGCTGAAGTCCTCTCCTCCTTCTCACTTGAAGTCAGTAAGATCTGGATCAGAGGCGTAAGAGCAACCTATACAACCATACGTGTCTGTGTTTGTCTCACTCTACCCCCCTTTTCTCCATTTATCATCTCTTGACATCAGTTGTTTTTTCTGCATTTTTTTCTTTCTGCATCCCTCTCCGCTTCTCCAGGAGAGTGCCGAGGGTTAGCTTGGTCAGGCTGATACCTGGCACTGCAGGGAGGACCCAGTAAAGGCAGCTGCTAAAAAAAACCCCAACCCTCTGCAGAAACCCACTGGCCATAATTGCTTTCCTAGAGAACAGTAAGAAGAGGCAAGCAGTTATGATACATTCCTTGAGTATTCTCTTGGGCTCTAATTATGTTCAGCTAAGGATATTTTCTGTGTCTGATAAGACTCATCTGTCTAATAATACTTGCTGGATCCCCCTTCTAAGTAGTTGACCAGCCTTGCCTTGAACCCCTGTAAACTTTCTGCACCCCCATCTTCTCACAAGCAGCTACTGCCTGTTACGCGATGAACCACCTCCTTTCATCTGCTGTGGACCAGCCTGATGACTTCCCTCTGATACTCCTAGTATGTGGGTTGGACAAGATGGTTAACGAGTAATCCTCACCCACTCCTCCAGTGGACTCAAGATTTTTTAAATCCCTCTCACCTGCCTCTTTTCTAGGCTGAAGCACCCCAGCCCACTGGGCAGTTCTTTACAGAGAAGCTGTTCCATACTTTATATTGTACTTGTCCTTCTGTGAACCTCTCCCTGCTCTGTTCCTTCTGCTTTGCACTACTGTAGCTGTGTTGACACTATCCATGTAGTTTACCTGGCTGCTAAAGGCTGCTAAAAAGTTTTTGGGGTGCTTTGTGTTGCTTGAGTGACTAGAATTAGCTGCATGCTTTGGAGAAGCTGGCCCTTATTTGCAAAGGCTCTTATTACATGAACCTTTTCAGTGAGACGGCGATTATTATGAATCCTGAAAGAGGACTCTGCAGCTTCCAATTACAATTCTGGCTGCATCCGATTTGAATGTCATTTGCTATTTAGGGAACATTTGAAAATGCATTTTGGGAGGTGTCTTTCATTTCATTTATGGTGGCTAACATTATTTCTAATGCTAAAGGAAATTAAAAAGTGCTGCCTGCTTAGAATCAATTAGGTTTAATGAAAAAAAAAAAAAAAAAAGGTTGCTGTGTGCTGTCCACATGGCAGCTTCACTATAGAGAGTGGAAACCAAAGTATCTGGATGCAGTGCCAGGGTGGTGGGCCCGTGCTGCTTTGCAAGTTCAGCTGCACCCAGAATGACCTGGCGTAGCTTCCTTGGCCTCTGGAACAGATGTGAGTGATCAAGCTGCAAACCAAGCCAGGCCTGCTCTGAGGAATCTCCTAAAAACACTCAATACATCTGATGTCTCCACAGATAATTTACTTCAGATGGGCTGATAGGTCACGTGCCATTTATTCTCTTTACCTGCTGGAAGTTCAGCAAAGTGCAAGGGGTAAAAGCTCTCGAGAATTTGGTTTTGGGAGCTGTGGTTTCAGGATCTGGGAACTTCTAGTTAACCCAGTCACGTGCATTTGATTCAGATCAGATGCTGGCACATTGTTTCACCTTTGTTAAACTATCCAGGTCTCATGACACAGTGCTTATGTTGGCCGAGGAAAAGGAGCTGATCTGACATAAAACCCGCCGTGACATGGTCTGAGCAGATTTGAGCCCCCAGCAAGAGCCTGAACTGGGTCCCCTACAAGGGGTGCCAGAACAGGATTCCCAGTACCATCAAATGGTGCCTGTGAGTGCTTTCTTGTGCTTGAATTTGTATTTACAGCCTCCTGCTTGGAAACATGTACAAGGAGATCAAAAAAAGTGGTCTAGTGGATTCCAGCATTAAGTCAAGTGACCGTTCGATTTTTTTCAAGGGCTTACCCAGCTCTAGTAAAAAGCAGGTGGTTACGTGTTAGTTTGAAGCCCTTTTGTTCAGTCTCAGATGTTTTTATTCCCTGTATGGTGTTTACTGAAAGAACAAGAAGAAAATAACTCAAGGTGGCTTCATGCAAAAATTAGATGTTCAGAATGGCAGTGCTACATTTTGGCTTTTCCTCAAACACAAGTGTGATACCTTGCCCCCTTTTGAAGTCAAGTGTCAGTTTAGAAGAATAGGAATTAAAATAATAACACCCTAAATCAAAATCGCACTGAAAGAAAATGCTACGCTGCACAATTTTCCTCCTTTGTTTGTGAGGATGCATGGTCAGAGGAGGTCGGGACAGGACGATGCAAGAGAAGATACCATGCACAACAGACGTTAGTCATGCTGCTTGACACTCATGCTGCACTCACGTGGCATCAGTGAGGATGAAGAAACATAGAAACATGAACAGAACTTGAATTAATTAACTGTAATTGAACATGGTCTCCAATCCAGCTTTACCTGCTTATATATATATATATAAATATAAAATATATATTTATATATATAAAAATAAAAGCACTTCTTTTATTTTTTTTCTTCCTTTTGTTTGTTTGTTGGGGTTTTTTTTCTTTTCTTTTAAGGTGCATATTATTAGGGAATCTAGTAAAGCTTTTTATTTAATTTCTGGGAAATATTCCTAACCTTGTTTGTATATATTCCAAAAGCTGCTTGGCTCGGAAACTCCAGAAACACTTGGATTTATTTGAACTGTATGTCCTGGAGCCTTACCTTGATTTGAATGATGTATTTTAGCTGAGGTGAGATGGAATAAGAAGGCCTGGCCATGTGTTCTGTACAATGGATTTTGCAGGCAGAGATTTAATAAGGGAAATTCATTATGTTTTGTTCAATGGTACTGTTATCCATATGGCACTTTTCAAAGCCTGCAAGTTTCCTGAAAACATTTCTGTGTACTTGTAGGCTTGTCTCGTGTTTTGATTTTGCTTGAAAATGGAAGGCAGAGCTAAGGTTATTTATGATATTTAACTCTGACCATAGCATCTCATTTGTTCTCTTGACTTGTTCAGGAGTTTTTCAGTGCCACCTCATTACTGAATCTTCTGGTTTTCTAGATGAGAGTGTGCTGCTCTTTTTAAGGATCTCTCTCAGGCAGCTAAAGGTATCTGTAAAGCATTCATCTGGGCATATGTGTGTGAATTAAAATTATGCTCCTTTTCACCCCAAACAGAGTGACCAATAAGTTAAAGCTTTCACAAGTGCAGTGACATGTGATTAAAACAAGCTCAAATCTAGAGCTTGTGGAGGCGATTAAAAAGCTTTAATTGAATACTGAATTAGACTACATCATCCTAGTCCTGACATCCCCACTTGGGAGAGGAGAGAGCGCTGGTATGGGCAGCCCAGCAGTAGTGCTTCCCATGATGGGCTGGGCAATGGGTTGTGCAGCAACCACCAGCATCCAGGAGCTGTAATGCCCTGCTCGGCCTTGAGGGATAACGTTTGTTTCTCTGTTCAGGCCTTCCTTCCCTCTAGCTTGTTTAAACGTTGATAATCTCTTTGGTACAGTGGGTATTTGTTGTTGGACTTAGCTGTAAAGCTCCTGCAAAGCTCAGGGTGAAGGCAAGGGAGCGGCTGGCAAGATGCTCCTCTAATGGATTCAGTTAGCCCTCCCTGCCTCATGTTCTTGTGCCCACTCACCTCTTTATTTTGCTTCCTTTCTCTTCACTGCCATGTCTTTGGTCTCTTTATTCCACTTCCTTCTCCCTTCTCTGTCCCTGGCACCCGCCACCTAGACTGTAGAGCTTCCATCTGCCCAAAACACACAACCCTGATGGGACACGTTCTGGCCCAGAAGGCTTGGGGAGACTTGGTAGTGGGTAGGAGAGATACAACCAGAAAAATGCAGGCAATTGTTTATTTAAGGCTTCCAATAGTCAAAATGGATGACAAATCCCATTTCTGTTTCTCCTTCCTTTCATTTAGGTGAGAGGAAGAGCGACGTTTTGGAGGGTCAGCCTCAGCTTGCCTGGCCTTCGTGCCATGCTTCACCCGTGGCCATCATAGGGAGGTCCTTGGAGAAATCACATAAAAGCACATGGCTCGTGTGAGTCCTGCCTTCTGTTGCCCATCTATGGCACCTTGTGATGTGTGCCTTTCTCTGAGCAGGACCTGAGCGACACGAGCCAATGAGGAAAGAGCCAGAGCAGAAGCCTGCTAGGATGCTGCATATTCACACTGCCTCGAGTCAAGATACCTGCCACCTTTCTCAGCTCCAGTCATGTGGCATCTGAAAGATTTAAGCACACCAGGTTTTTGTCAGCCATGCAGGTGAATAATATCTTCCCTCTCTCTCCAGCTCTCCATAGAGACTGGCTCCCTGCTGCCTGGGTTGCCAGCCAGCCACACGCTAATTGGGGCTGTCATCAAAAGAAATGAGTTTCCAGGCGAGCTGAGTTCAAGCGGGTCTAAATCTGAAGTGTGCAGCTGCCCATTCCTTTTTGTCCCCCTTCCCCTTCTGCCTTTCCTTTTTCTTCTTTTGCCTCTGTTTCTGTTCCTTTTTAAAAAAAAATAAATTATTTTGAGGTTTAAATGTAAATGTGCTCCCCTGAACAGGAGGGGTGAAGCTCAGTATCCAAGTAACTTTAGAGAGGCAGGCAGTGCAGCACAGTGCAGGGCTCTGCTGTTGAGGGGATGGTGTAAAGCTGGCAGGGGTGCTACTCGTCACAGAGCATCTCCTGCCTGCAGCCAACCCTCTAGAAAAGGCTGAGAGGAAGATGAAGCCTCATGCAGCTGACATCTATTCCAGTCTGTGTCTCAGCATCCCTCCAGATAACCTCTGACCGCTCCCTTGAAGATGGTCTCCCATGCTGTGCCCCAGACAGGGTGAGTCACCTCTGCCTGGCTGCTGCCATCGGTCCCCAGAGGCATCAGACCTCTGCGTTGGTCATTTGTTCCACCTCGGTATTTTTTCAGCACTTCATCTCACGTTGTTGGGCTTTAAAGGCTGGGCTTTGCTTGTGCCCTGGGGTGGCCGGGGTTGAGCATTCTTCTTTCAGATTCCTTTCTTAATGCAGTGCAAATTTAATTATGCCCTCAGACCATCACCACTTTTGGCAGCACTCTTAACGTTCCCTGCTTCTCATTTTTCTAGGGCTATAGTGATGGTTGAAGTATGATAGGGCCTTCTGCGTCATGCCATGGAGCAGTCCCTTTCCAAATGCCTGTGTCCTCTTGGTTTGCCTGGGACATATGAAATGTGTGCTCCCTGATGGTCTCAAGAGCTTGAACTGGGAAAAAAGTCATCAGAGGCTGCAGGTCTTGGGCTACAACTACGGTATCTCCACTGAGATACCTCCCACACCCTTTTGGTACCGAAGTCACCAAGTGCTGTTGTTTATCCAGACTTGCCGAACATGCCATGCAGCCACGTCAGTGCTGCTGGCAGTAGCTTGGGGCACCAGATAAAACAGCTCCACCTCTTAAAGGAGGTAAGTTGTTCCCTGTTCCTGATGTCACCCAGCAGTCTGCTCCCCAGACCTCCTGGAGACCTAATGTGATTCCCTGTGCATCTAGTCCAGCACAAAAGATCGAGGGAGGAAGTGGAAAGAGGCAAGACAGACGGAGACACTACTCCATGCTGTGAGAGAGCTGGCAGTTACTTACTGACTTGCTCAGAAGTTGGTGCTCCAGCTTTTGCAAGCCGCACTCGGCCGGGGGGGTTCTGCTCTAGAACAGATGCTGAGTGAGCACCTGTGTCAAGGGAATGGCATTTTTGGGATAAGAAAGGGTGAGGAAGGCAAGGGTAGATCCCACCCCGGGCTTTGCTGTCTCTGAGGAAAACGTGAGGAGTTTCACTTAGCCTGGTGCTGACAGCCGTGTTATTAATTGAGTGAGAAGAGGCGAGGCGAAGCCTGGGCTCTCCTCCTCGCCCCCACGTCAGCGCAAAGGCCAAGCCATCAGTGGTGAAGAATGACACCAGCAGCTCAGAGCTGTAAGCGTTACCTTATTCTGCAGAGTGTTTACCCTGCACATCACCGAACTTATTGAGGGTTGGACTGGGGTAAACTGGGACAGTGCTGTCCACCATTGGAAACCATTTCCCCCCAGACCCACTTGCACAGGGAAGCAGAGCAGGGCTTCTCCCACCACGGGGGTGTCCTTTCTAGCTTGAAAAATTCATCGTTTGGGAGGTCATGGAGCCAAATGCCACCGATGGATTCCATAAAGGCCTGGATGATTTTACGGCCATTAATAACATTTGTAGTTACACATGCTACAGTAAGAGAAGGCTAAGCAATTCTCATGCTTCAGGTCAGCAGCTGATTGCTGCAGGGGTCAGGAAGGAATTATTTCCTCACCATTTACAGCTTTATTTAATTGGCCAGATGCATTAAGAGCCTTTTAATTATTTTTTTTCTCTTCTGTCCTCTGAAGCATACGGAATTAAGCACTTCCAGAGACAACACTCTGCACTGGTAGGGCACCACTGCTCTTGTCTGGCAGGGTAAATCTCGCCTGTAGTAATGAACCCTTTTAGTGCTGAGTTTTTTGCTGGAAGTGAGCAGGGTGTTTTTTATTCCAGAAGAGGATATTTCATTAGTGCTTCCTGATAACTTGGAGGAAAACTCATTTGGTTCTTCAGAGTGAACCCTGTGTGCAGGACCTGCTCTCAGTTTGGGTCCAGAGCTGGATGGGAATTTTCCACTGCAGTGCTAGTTACATGAGCATACAGCAATCCCTGTAATTCTCCATTTCTAGCTTACACTTTAAAAATCAATCAAACAAACAAACAAACAAAACCCCAACAAAATTACCCAAACAAAAAACAACAGGGGAAAATCCAGACTGAAGGGCTTTGTTTTGAATTGAGTCAAATGCTTTGCCTGAAGTGGACCAAAGCCTGCACTTAGGAGCAAATGCAACATGGGAGAGCCTCTGCCAGGGATGGTTTGGGGGAACAGTAACGGAGATGCTCTTGTTCCTTGGCATGGGCTGTCCTCTTCGGGGTGAGCTCATCTTTGCTGCACTTTCATGTCATGCTCTCAGCTAGAGGAGAGGAGCATCCTGGAAACCATCACCTGACAATCCCAAACTACCATTCCTGACTCCACCTGGCTTTGCAGAAGCACACAGTGTACAAGTCCAGCTCTGAAATGATCTTGCAGCATCCCATTTTAAGATAAAACTGAGTTTTTCTTGATTCTATTCCGAGTCTCACTTCAAGGGAAACTCCATTACACCTGTCTGAGTCAGTTAAACAGGCAGCAGCACAGCGCTGTTTGGGCTCCTCGTTCCCTTGCTGCTGGCTCGAGCTACACAGGTTATGAGCTCCCTCCACACCAGCTCAGGATTTGTCCAGAAGCACCTTTCTTTTTCATCAGGAAAGAAGACAGATACCATCCATTGAAATGAAAAATACATAATCCTTTTCCTCTTCAGAGGGAGCCTGCAAAAGAATTTTTCATTTCAGAAGCTTTCCACTGAAACCCTGCTTTTTCCAGGAAGTATTTTTAAAAATTAATTTTCTCATTTGATTAAAACAAAACAAAACAAAACAAAAAAAAGGCAGCAAATCTGGGACGTTTAAAATATTCTCTTTAAATTAAAAACTCCAGTTGCTGTGTGGGACTTCCAGATGAGCTGAAGTTTGCCTTGGTTCAGACTAGAAAACCACAATTCTTGGATCAAATTTCTTCTCTGTTGGTTGTGTGTGTTTGCAGATTTTAGGAACTGCTGACACTTGGTCTGACTTCTGAGCGGGAAATACATAAGACATCTCCCCCGCTTTTGCAGGACAGCAACAGTATCTGCTTCCCTACTCTAATTTGATACATTTCATTTAGTAGAAAGGAAAGCTCGGATAGGGAAGCTCCAGGCAAAGCCTGGCACTGCCATGTATGTCCGACAACTGCAATGCATCATTTGCTCCAGTCTCCCTGATTTTTAGCCACTTTGGCTTTTCTTTCTGCCTTCAGAGTCCCTCTTTGCCCAGCAGCATCTCCAGATGGGCTATCCCCCTCTTGCCCTGGGGCAATGAGCTGATGCTGAGACAGGCTGCCTCACCTCTCCTGCTCTGTCCTCACACAGAGCTCATGCTGGAGTGAATGTGAGGTGCCTAATGAGGTGATTAGAATGATTAGAATCATGAGGCAGCGATGTAAAACCCTGTGTTACCTCCCCTGGGACTTCAACTGAGGTGACCACACTGGAGACTGGAGGATGCAGCAAGGTAGGAAAGAGGAGGGTGGGAGCAAGGATGGGGAGCTGCAGCCTGGGCTGTGATGCTAAGGAGGGTCTTAGCTGAAGCTGGGGTTGGGCTCCTCTCGAGGCAGTTTCTGACTTGTGCAAATCATTGTTTTCATTCTGGTTGCAGCAGAAAAAATTTATTCTTGCTCCATGAAATCCCAGGCTTCCCTGAGTCCAAGAGGCCGGGGTCTTGTGGGGTGTTGTGGGGGATCTGACCCTTGCCGCAGGCTGGACTGGGTAAGGAGTCTCCATCTCAGTTCTGAAGCAAATGCTTCCCGAAAAATTTCATTCAGCCCATCTGTGGAGAGATAGAGGTCCAATGAACCTTGCAAAAACTCCATATTGAGGGCAAAAATCTATATTTATTTTGCTTACAAGAATATCTGCAGTGAGATTTGACTTTCCAAAGTGGCTTGGGCAGAATGGAAAGGGTTGCAGGCAGCCCCAAGCACACAAGGTTTTAACAAGCAGGAGAACATCACAAGGGCATTCTCCTAGCTGAGGGCGAGAGCCTGCTGGGCTGCTACGCTCTGGCACTTTGCAGGGGAGATGTGTCCTTCTGTCCTGGCTTCTGTCCGCCGGCTGTCTGAGCCCACCAGGACTTTAAGTGCACTTATTGTCAGGGAATGTGAGGTGGGTTGGTCTGCTCCCCCATGCTCACAGAAGGGCTTTTAGATTCCAAATTCGTGCCTGGGGCAGCAGTGACATGTGCAAGCTTGAGCTGTCAACCTTAAATCGTTGGAGCTACTGGGCTGTGATCTGCAGCAGTCACACCTCTCCTTTTTACCTATTGAGAGACAGCAATAAATTAATTGAGGATTATTAATTAGATTAATTGTAAAACTTACACGAATCACCACCTTCCTTCCCGGTCTATAATCACTTGCCTTCTGCAATCGATTAGACAGTGCTGGTCAATATTTTAGCCTTTTCCAACACGATGGCAGCAGTACTATGGTTTGTGTGTTGAACTGGAATAGCATAGATCAAGAAATCGTTATTGTCATTGCTTTAATATAGACTGGGAACAGTGGGGTTCAACTGTGAGAACTTGAACTTAGGAAAAATGCACCGAGAAAATGGCCAATTAGTTCTTTCAGTTATGAGCAGAGGGGGCTATAGGGGTGCATTTATTTGCTCTCTGGTCAAAACCTGCAAAAAGCTCTGCTGGACCTGTGGATGGGGAGATCTTGGCTGGGTTACAACCACTGTAGCCTCAGTTCTGCCCTGGTTTTGAATCTAATGTTCAAATTACAGCTGAGTTCCCTTTCAGTAGAGCTGGCTAAATGGGGAAGAAAAGAGGAAGATTTACACCTGTTCTTCCAATTGGAAAAAATCTGCTATTACTGATGGAATGTTGAAAGTTTAAAAATGCAAGTCAGTTCTTCATTTTGATACTGCATAACTGACTGTATGGATGGGAGAAGCAATATGACTAGTAATTGCAGACAAATTCTCTATTTCCTTTAATTGTTTCCGTAACTTGATTTACTTTTGAAATACTCCGTGGATGCTTTGCTTATTTACTGTCTCTTTGCATTGCTATCACTTTTTCTGCCTTGACTGATGAAGCACATTCATCATTTCTTTTCATTTGGTACAGACAGATACATTTGGTCTTAATAGCAGCTTGCTTAGAAAAGGAGCTTCTGGCGAAATGGTTAATATCAATTTAAAACAGAGTAAGTGATTTATAGGGAGGAGGCAGAAGTAGTGTGAAACTGAAGAAAACACCCTATGAACATCATTTCAAGAGCACGGAGGAAAATCTAAGCAGGATGAAATTATTCTGTAGATAGGGAATGGAAAAAGCTGGGCCAGTAGGTGTAGCTGGGGAAATCAGAGAAGCCATTGGGAACACCGGTACCATGTCTTGCCTTGGTCCTCAGGCCATCAAGGCTCCAGTGAAACACCTCCAGAATTTCTAAATGGCTTGTGGGCTTGGCCGTTCAGGCTTAACTCAAAGGTGGCACTTGGGGTACAGCCACAGTGTCGGCATAACCCCCAGCTTACCAGTGCGTTGACACAGATGCATGCGTTTGTGTGGGTGTGTGTCAGGACCGCAGGGGACCGCAGATCAATTTCCATGGCATCGTAAGAGGATGCTGCTAACCTGGCCCTCTTCAGCATCCCTTTGCTTCACTTCAACATTGCTGCCTTTCTGCACACCTCTGTCACACGGCGAGCCCACCCTTCATACCTCAGAGATGTTCCTCCCGCTTCTGTAGCTCGCCAAAAATACTTGCTAGCTTTCTCTGCTTTGCTGCGTCCAGGGATCCGGCCAGGTGTGTTTCTTGCTCAGCTGTGCACCTGGTTCTCCTCTTCTTTCCCACCTACAGCAATAGCATTTCTTCCTCCTGCGGAGCCGTTGGACACCGGTGCTCAGCTACAACCCACAGCGGCCGTCCTCCCTCGCCCATGCTCATTCCGAAGGGGGCTGTAGCAGCTGGTTTAATTTCCTCAGGTCTAGCTCCAGCTTACTGCCTCTTAGCTCCAAGGACTCTCACCTGAACTTTAACAAAACAGTTTGTGGCCAGAACTCCAGACCTATTCTGTATCTCATTTCCCATATGCTCTTCATAATGCTTTGTGACTGGACAACTTTTGCTTTTAATTTTGCAGTGAAAATAACCTAAACTAGCTGAAATAAGTGTTTCAAAGATGACTTGTTGATTGTAAGCCAAAGCTGGGGGCTGCTTTAGATAGGTGTTTTCTAAGTGTTTTCTTGAGGAATAACCAGCCCAAAAGCCAGTCTCGGGAGGGTCAGATTTGGGAGTTATCAACAGAGGTTTTTATGAAACATGAGACTTGTACTCAAATTTAAATTCAGATAAAACATGCCAATTGAAGTGTATCTTTCCCCTGTCACTTCTGCAGAGAGAGATTTTATTAACACCAATTGCATGGAAACAGGGGTCGGCCACAGTGCCCCCATGTAGATAAAAAGGCATTAATGCACTTAGGCTGTGACAGCAAAGAGCAGCTGGATTTATTTTATGTTCCTTTTGACTCCAGTGGGAGTTTCGCGTGAGCAGTGCAAGACTTCGGGGCTGAGTTCAATGACAGATCCCTCTAGCAAAAATATCTGGCAGAAAGGCTGTGAAGGAGCAGCCTGCAGTGCGTAGTGTTGGTGGCAAGACCTCGAGTGTCCCCAGCTATATGGTAGCGTGGGTGAGTCGTGAGGACCTCAGGATGGCTGGAAATGGGTGAGGGATGCTAGGTCTGAGGGTAGACAGACGATCACAGGCAAATTCTGGCTGGATGCCTGCTGAGCTGTGGTGGCTGGATGCTGGCATACCTTTTGTCAGAGGGCTGGGAGCATGCCTGGGGTTATTCCTTACTGCTCACTGCCAGCTCGAGCCATGGTCTTGGTTTGTGTATCCTGGTCTTCTCTTTCCAGCAGTTTCATTTTTCACTATATCAAACAACTGTCAGAGGTAGAGATGAGCTTTAGCCTGGCCAAGCAATGGATATGGAAAGCTTTGGGAAAGGATGTGGGAACACACATCCCACCCCAGTCCATGTGGTTTCTCTATAGGGACCCTGAGCAGGAGAAGAACTGTGTTTCTTGTACAGGCTACAGGGCAGGAAAGTACATTTTCCAGCTCCGTGATCCTGTCCTCAACATGGTGGGGTGCTGCCGAGGCTTCCTCTGTTGCAAACTCAATCACAAGCCTCATCTCATATCATGGGATGACAGCGTTGTTAAAAAGGCTGAGGTTTTAAAGCTCTGCTGCACGTGTTGCTCCTGCCTGGCGTAGCCAGCTGTGATGATGGATGTATCTCTCAGTCCTCGGCAGGAATTGTACAACACCTCATGACTGCGCTGCCCGTTCGATTAGTACATCTCCTTCAATCAAGCAGACTATTTTGCGTGAGCCTGAAGCTGGCTTCCCCAGACATGGGCTCCAACCTGCCTGCGCACTTTGCAGTGCATGGAACACCCCCTCTGCTGAAGGGGGTGGGAGCTGCTTCTGGAAATGCTTTCTCCTTCTAGGTCACCTAATTTGAAGCTTTCTAATAGATAGGCTGCTCGACATTTTTTGATATAAAGGTCAACATCTTCTGATAAACTTGAGGATTTTAAGATAAGTAGCGGAAATGGCATTGGTAGGCTGATTTTGATAATGATACTAATCTTATATCTGATCTTTGATAATGATGCTAACCCCATCAGTGTATTGCTCATATCTCTGAAAATGTGGCTGGTATCTTTTTTGGCAGAACCAATGCCTATTAGCAGAGAGTAGCTTTACTGGAAAATTGCGTAAGAGCTGCCATACAGAATGCAGAAAAGAAACTGGAATTGGTTTTAGCAAAATTCAGTCAGAACGAGGGGTTTGGGCTAAATATGGCCACAACCTCCTGAGTCAGTTTTCCTAAACCTGTCACGTGTATGCTAATTAATTATTGTAGCAATGAGTACATATTCGACATACCAGCCAAAACGCATTTATGGGTGGAGACTTTTGTTTTGGAAAACTTCTCCAAAGGCTACAAATTCTTTTATTCAGGTGGAGGAGGACAGGGACTGCCTTTTATTGGTGCTACTGAGGAAGCCACGAGTTCTGGGAAGGTCTGTGCTTTGGGGAAAATTGAGAAGCAGTTCAGTGCAGGGCTGCACCGCATCCTTCTGGGCTGTGGGCAGCTTTTGAAGCACCTTTTGTATGTATGTGTTGGAGGAGGTTTCTGGCCATTGTGTGGATTTTTTTGGAAATGGTTAAGGGACAGCAGACAGAAGTATGTTAGGACCGGGCAGGTTTATCTGTCCTTCAGTCCCAGTGGTTACAGTGCCAGGTATGTGGGGATGTGGGTTTAGACCATCTCAGGCTCAGTGGCTCTGGGACCTTGGTCTCCAGGGCTGGATGCTCACTGTTAAAGGCAAGGCTGCGGCATTGCAGGGAACAAATGCAGTTAGCTTTCCTCCTGAGAGCTGCTCACTCCAGCCTGGCTGTGGTTATGGTTTTTTGGAGGCAAGTGTTGTCCCCGCTGTCCCCATCTCAAAGCCATAGTGCAGGGCTCAGCTGGCCTGGGAAGGGGTCTGACTCCTGGAGACAAATGGGAGCCTAAAGGCTGGAAACCATTTCATCTTGGCTGTTTCTCCTTTGCACCCTACTGAAGCGAATGTCTGCTCTCATTTACCCTCGTACAAAGCAAGGGCATCCCTTTGGATTTACACCAGTATACCAGATGGAAGATTGTGGTCCGTAGTACTGAACTGGTGATGGCATCACAATTCCTGCAGCAATCTTGTGAGATCTTCCTGAGCATGGTATAAGAAGAAGGTCTACTTCTGTAGACCCTGACAGTAGCTATGTCAGCACATGGTTGCACAGTGCACACAGGGATGATGTCCAGACAGAAATGCCCAGATCTCAGAGTGTGTTTGGAATTCCTTAGAGGGCTTTCCCAGCAGAGCGCTGCAGCATCCGAGGATTTCTGGAGAGATTGGAGCTGGTAGGGTCTGGTTTCCGGTGCATTGGTGCTCTGTGTGCTTTGCTGTCTCTTCTGAATGCTACTTAAAATTTTCTCAAGTTAGGGTGATACATGGTCCTCTAAGTGGTCCTTTTATTTCTAACGTGATATATAGCATCAATTTTCAGGTAGTCTTAGAGCCAGGTAACTTGCAGTCTGCTTGCCTTCTCTCTAAATTCCTGGGTTTTTTTTCTCAAGACTTCCATGTATAGCATTCTTGGAACATGGCTTATGTCGGTCTGCCTTCTCCTCTGCACAATTTCTGTCTCTGTGGACTGACATGTGCCTCCCACAGTCCCAACAGCCTTTATTCTCTTGGCCTGTGATCTATCACAGGCATGCACTGAAAGCTGATTAACATCTCTCATCAGGTGGATCAGTTACTGCTCTCTATTTGGCTCAAGCCAAGGGGCTGTAGATGTTGGATTTCTTTGATAAGGTGCCAAAGTGACATTCTGATACCTGAGCCAAAGCACTGAGTAAATGCTTTTCCCATCTCCCACCATGGTAGATTCCCAAATCCCAGTAGAAGCAGCTTATTTCTACTACTTGACCGCTTGCTACCAGGAATTATCTGCCCTGGCAGAAGATAGTTTGCTTTCTTTGTGTTTGTTAGGCTCTTGCTATTGCTTGCTCCCTGTAGAGAGAAGTATAAAACTCCTTCCAGGTGACATTTGCAGGAAAAAAATCAATTGTTTATCAACATCCTGGCAATCAATAAATGCAGTGATAGGTGGAACTGTCTCTATAGGAGCTGAACCTTGATTGCTAAGTAGCCAGCTTTTTTGCTAAAGCCACCTGTGTGTGAAGTTTGGCGGTACCTGTGGGGCCAAACCATGGAGCTGGTCTCAAAGCACAAGTCCTCAGAGGAGCAGAGTTGCCCTGTGCTGTCCTGAGCCCTTCCCTTCCTCGGGACGGTGGTGCTTCTTGCTCAGTGCTCATTCTCTCTCATCTGTTGGTCTCTGCTGTCTAATCGAGAGAACTCTGATGATGCTTGAACACGTATGGTCAGTTAGCAGCCAGGAAGGTCTCTGGCTATTTCATAGAATCATGGAATAGTTTGGGTTGGAAGGGACCTTGAAGACCACCTAGTTCTAACCCCCTGCCACAGGTAGGGACACCTTCTGCTAGACCAGGTTGCTCAAGGCCCCATCCAGCCTGGCCTTGTATTTCTACACCAAGCCACAGTTTCATGGTGAAGAGGTGAACAAGTACCTCACCCCAGTTCCTCACCCCAGAGGAATTCACCACCTATTTTAAAGTCTTAAGTGAAGTAGTGTCTGCTTGTCCATCTTCACCAAACCCCTAGACTCTCCTCCCTTTTTCCAAAGTACCCCAGCACCTGTTATATTTTGCTCCTTGATCCTCTTGTCATCCTGGACTTCGTGCTGGAAAGGATGGGCATGGAGGAGGACCTCTTACAAGGCTTGGATGTTCCTGCTATGTGTGTTGATGAACTTGCTTTCAGCATGCTGTCCTGGTACACATTGTCAGACATCCATCACCACCTTCCTCCTGTGCTACCTCTACCCAGCTGGTGCTGGCTGGTGGGCACAGTGCTGCTGCCTTTGCCTGCACTTGGCAGGCTTTCACCCTTGCTTGAAACTGTTACTTGGTATCTCGTTAAATGAGGGAATTTACAAACACCCCTACTTGCACAGCATTCCTGAGCCTGAGCTTTCCCATCCAACCAACTTGGAGGTCTCCTAGTGATTGCCATGTGGCCAAGATACCTCCCTCACAGAAAATACGACTAGGAATGGAAGAGTTAACATCAGCAGCTCACAGACACACTAGAGAGTTACATCATGTTGCTGTGGAAACTAACTTTCTGAAACCACAGTGATGTATGGTAAAGCTTTGGGTCAGCGGGTAATAAATTCTGTTTAAAAAGTGATTTTTTCCCCATCTGCTGATGTAAACATCATTAAGAGAAATGACGGCTGAGAGATGGATTTCTTTTTATATCAATTTTCAGACAAAGAAAATAATTTTTTTTTTGTAATAAAAAAGTTGCTGGGAATCAGAGTGTGCTATAAATAATAAAATAAAGAAAAAGCACTGGTGATGGAACAGAAATTTTCCCTGGTGATTGGTTTACAGCTTTCTGTGACTTAACAGGAACTTGCAGTTGCCTGTGGGAAGCTGCAGCAAAGCCCTGGATGGGCTCTGTAAGCCAACACTTTGCAAATTGTAGCCTGAATTTCAAACTTCAAGGACTTCAGAGCATCATTGTCCTGCAAGTTTTCTGTCATCTGCATCTTCTTGTCCTGCTGGTCACTATTGTGGGGCTACATTTCTGACCTGCCTGCGCTGGGTCATGGCCTGCCATGCTGCCACTGGGATGCTTGCTAAGGCGTGGGGGTCTGGGGGCTTCTTTTTTACCCTTCGGGACCAAGGAGGGTCTGGTGTGAGGCAGCAAAACTATCTTGGTCTGCACAAAGCAGTGTGACAGTTCCAGCTAACTGCAAGTGAGCTACTGGGAATGCAGACAAAGGTGTCACTGTGATTAATGGGGTAATTAATAAGCAATTAATGTGCTTTAGAGCATAGCTATCCCTTTTATCCCAGCCATCTACTCAGCACTGATCCACTTTCTCTAGCCACCAGGGTTCAGAACAGCCTGGGTGATAGAGATGATACTTCCAGATCTCCTCCTTGATGCCACCAAGAGCCCCCCTGTGCAACTCTGCTTTGGCACAGCAGGGATTCTGCTTTGGAGGGAAGGAAAGGAAATTTGGTTGGGTTTTTATGTTGGTTTTTTTTGTTTGGTTTTGGTTTGGTTTGGTTTGAACTAATTGATGGGATTTAAAATGATTCAGTGGATTGCCCTTGAAATGAGTGCTCTGAAGTGTCCTTCTTTAGCAGCTTCTCCATTCACATCCCCAAACTCTCTGAAAGCTGGCCCATGTGCAGATAGCCCACCTGGCATCACAAATTCACATTTCCCCGACCTACAGCGCTGCTCTCAGCTCATCCTTCTGCCTCTTTGCTCTTGCAGCTCAGCCTGGTTTTTGCATGCCCTCCGGCAGCCCCTGTTAGCCCAGTTCTCTATCGCACCCAGGTGGGTTCTCTCAGTTATATTAAAGCCCATCAAGGTGTTATGCTGATGTCTACCGCTGAGCAAGAAGTGTATTTTCCATTTCATAGAAAAATTGTGGAGTTTAATTTAAATGTATTTTTTGTTCCAAAATGTCCCTGTGAAACTATTAAAAAATTGTTTGAGTCGATTTTGGCATTTAAAAACAGTTGGAATATAAGAAAAACTTCTAAGTGAAAAGTTGTTTTAGAATGAAAATCAAAGTATTCCGTGACCTCAAAATAATGAAACATGATGCTCTGATGTTATCAAAACACTTGGGTCATTTTTTTGTTTGGAAACAAGAACGTGTTGGTATTGACATGTCCAGGTGAATTGTTTCTTTTGCAAGAAATCAACGTTCTCCTGATGGAAAAATCCCCAAACAGCTCTGGTAAGAGCAGCCAATCCTTGCCCACTTGTCTAATGCCATCCTTTTCACTCCTCAGCCTCAAGGCTTGTGCTCTATGGCCAGTGCCAAAGGTTGATAATTAATCCGCGTAGCTACTTAATAGGCAGAGGAGGAATACGACAGCAAAAAAATAATAATGTTTCAGTGTTCGTGGGTGGTGGGGTAGCCATGGAGGGCAACCAGGGCTTGCTGAAGCACCCAAGGATCTTAGAGGATTTGAATGTTATAATGAATTATATATTAAAAAAAAATAATGTGTTAAAAAATGTTGAGCAGGTCAACAAGAGACAGAAGATACCACAGCTCTGATGCAGGGGAGATGGGAAATTTTGCACGTTGTTGTAGACTAATGGAAATATTAGCAGGAACAAAACATCACTGGTTGTTTTTTAAAAGCAGAGGGGAGGAAAAATGGATGTGTGAGATTGCAAGAAACCTCATGCCCTGAAGGCCAACACTTGTGTGTCATTTGAGGCTGGTGTTTCACAGTGTTAGTGATTTAAGCTGCCTCTGTTTATGAAGACCAGGCGTATCGCTGGGGAGCTGCCTGTGCCCTGCGCCGGTGGCTGCTCCTCAGCAGTCCCCATCCCTCCGCAGGGGAGATGCTCGCTCAGGAAAGCGCTTCTCTCAGTGCTTGGCTGAATTTACTGTGGGTTGGACATGGCCACAAGTGTGGGGACCAGGTTGACTGGAGACCACGGTGCCCATCTTGTACGGTGTTGGAGGGACTCCTTCCTCATCGTTTGCACCTCCAGGAACGGGGTGATCCCCTTGCTCCAGGAAGCTCTCCTCAGATCACCGGCGCTTTTAAGTGCACCCATAATCTTTTGTTTCTTGGGGCCAGCCTGGCGTATGGATATTTTCAGGGCCACTTTTAGCCTGCCTGTCTGCCAACACAGCTTGCCTACTGTAACCAACCCGTTCATGTCATCGTTTACTGCTCCTCCAATATTTGTGTCAACTGTGATCTTTGCTGGCAGCAAGCTCATGTTTTCCCTTTCAGATCACAGAGAAAAATCCCCAGCATCCCCGTGCTAAGAGCAGAGCTCTCCCTGAACCCTGAGCTCCTGGTTCACTCCACAGCAAGGCACTGGTGGCCTCTTCCACTTCAGAGAGGTCAAGATCTCAAGTCAAGGCCCCCCAGTTCTTTTACCTCCTTTTTGTCTGCCCAGCAGAATTACTGAACGTGTGCTGGGGAAATTGTTTGAGCTGTGGTCTTAGCTTGACAGCAGTGACGAGAGGGTGAATGATCTTTCTGTCAATGCCGTGAAGGCCATTGCGTGCTATTGATTTTTTAATATTTTTTTTTTTAAGCAAAATACTCCATTTGAAGCAGTGCGAAATGCTGCTTTAAGTATTAATGCTTTTCCCCACTGCTTTCCCTCTCTGCCCCCATCTCCTCCTGTTCTGCTGTGGGTCCCCCAGGCTGCTGGAGGATATTCCCACCAAATGATTAGCAGGTCGAGGACAGTGCATAAAGCACCCAGCAGTGCCCCTTTAACGTGGAAGCAACTTGACTTTTATTGCCAGTGCTGAAAGCATCTACAAATGTAGATTTAGCATCAGCCTCCAGGCTTAAGATACAGCTGTTATATTTTTCTTTCTTCCTTTAATTTTTTTTCTCTTCTTTGCACTAATGTAATGCTTATTTAGGAACTGCAGCCATCTGTGTCTGCTATGGATGGCACTGTTAAATTTGCTATCGCTTTCTTTCCCCTGGTTTGATGAGACTCCCAGTGCATAGAAAATTTCCCAGGACAGCAGAGACTTTCTTTGATTGCTTTTTTGATAACCTCCGAGAGAGATTGTTCACAGTGTTCTTTCTCTGCTGGAAAAAGGTGGTCAGCCAGAGAGCTGAGGAGCCTGCCTTACCTTGGCTTAACAAGGTGAGTTTATGGAGAGCCAGCCAGAAAAAAAAGTTGATGAAATTAGAGGTGGTGGCTTTATCTGCAAATCAAAAGGGAGGGAAGGAGGAAGGGCTGGGACCAGAACCCTTCCCATTCCTCCGAGCAGCTTGCGATTGATGGTGAGATGGTTCACGTGGGAATTGGGACAGTTGCAGTACTCCAGGGAATTTTTTTAGTGTTTTTCAAGTGGAATAATTCTGCCTTGACAGATGGACAGGGACCTATCCCAAGTTGGCAATCTGGCGACCAGCACGCGCAGCGGGAGCTGCGGCACAGCTCCGTTCCAGCCAGGCAGAGCAAGGACGGGTGTGTGGCTTCACCATCAGGCACTTGGCTATTTTTGTCAGGCGAGACAGAAGTTGATTTCTTCCTGTTTTGCCGCCGAGTTGCTTGCAAATGGCTCGTGTTCGCCCTTATGAGGAAAGGTAAATCTTAAAAATATCCTCACAGAGAAGAAAAAATGTATCATTTGGGCAAAGCCCTCTAGAGAGAGCTGCTCTAGATAGAGCACCCAGTTCTACAAGCTATTTACCTTTTAATCCCCCTCCTTCTGTTTTGGTTTAGCGTTTTCTCTGTCATCTGCTCCTTTAAGCTCTCCTCCATGGGACTCATAGCTCCTCTTCGCACCCTAGGACCTCTACCCTGCTGTTTGCCGTTTTGATGAGAAGGTTAGTAACAAGTTTATCTGCAACTTTTCCATCTTACAGAGAATCACAGGGCCTTACAGAGAATCATTAGGTGGTGGAGGTGCTGCTTTACAGTTTATAGGGGCTGAGGAGATGGGTCGTGTCTGGCAGTAAACCCTTTGGCTGCACCTGTTTGGGTGACCAGGACCGTTCCTTGGCCCCTGTCCATACTCCTCCTCCAAATAGGCTGTCTATCTGCAGGCTGTCTATTTGAAATGGTCTTGGCACCTCCCAGGATGGGACGAGGCGTTCAAAATGGTAATAATTGGCCTGGTTCAAAACCATGAGAGGGACTGCTGCCATCATGAGGTGGTGGAGTTGCTCAAGTTCTGTGTGTCAGGAAAGTTGGGTTAGCTTTCTAGGATGCCTGAAAGTCCCTGTGTGCCTGAAGCCACAGAGTCGCTGGAAGCTCACTAGCTGCTATCAAGACTTACTGATGCCTCTCCATCCTTTGAATCCAGACAGTGAAGAGCACATGATCATGCCTTGCATGCTCAGAACCAGTCCCTGGGATGTGTTGCCAGCATCCCACAGAGTCCATGGCACGTTTGGCTCACTGAGCTGGCGGCGTGGATTAGTACCTGCAACGCTGAGGGCGCGCACACACCCCCCACCAACACGTGAGAGTCTTGCAATATGGTTTTGCAGCTGTCAGCATGATGAATGGATGTTATGTTTTATTTCCTGCTTTATCAAATACTAATTATGTATATGATAATTCTAAGAATCATGGTTACTTTTGGCTCATTTGTTTTTCACTCTCTAGAGACGTAACAGGGGGTATTTCTACCCCACCCCCCCTTCCCATTCTTGAAATTCTGCTTTAATTGCTTCTCCAGCTTTTGCTTAAGGTTTCCTACTCCAAATGGGTCAACGTATTGATCCTGCACTTTGATAAGGTCAGCAGAGATCAGCTGTGACATTTCGAAGAGATTTGCTCCTCCCCTAATGGGCTTAGTCATCAAAGAGTTTTACAGGGGACAGGGCAGTGGAGAGATTGATTTTAAACTCTTACATATGTTTATTTAAGCAGTCCTGCAAGGCTCTGAAGAGTGATATCACTTGAGAGACTAGGGCATCCGATGTACAGGTCACAAACTCTGCGTATGATACCAGCCATCATAACAAAACTTGGTTGAACGTCCACGTCCACGACTCACATTACAGCAGATGCTGTCCAGGTAACTGGGTGAGGTGGCACCAGCCGATCCCAAAGGTTGCAGGAAAAGGTGAGCCCCCCACTCCCCACTTTTGGCACATCTGCAAACCCTGGGCTGGCCTCCAGCGTGGTGTCTCCAGCCACAGCTAATCTATGATGATTCAGAGGAAGGTGAGGAAAAAAAAAAAGAAGCAGCAAGCAACATCTGTCTGGCCGAAAGAGCCTGGAGGAGGAAAATAAATAAATTAATTCCTTCCTTGTGTCTACAGGCAACCAGCTGAGGTCTTGGGGTATGAGATTGGACTACAGCTACTGGCTTAATGAGGAGCTCCAAGGCTGAGCAGCAGATAACGCAGAATTTCCTGTTCTTGTCATGGCTGAGGGCAGAAGGAAGGCAGCAGGGGCACGGGGGGGATGCCCTGCACCATCCAGCTCCACTCCCTCCGAGCCTGGGGTTTGGACTTTCTCCCAGGAGCTGGATTAAAGCCTAGCTGTTCAAAAGTTATCTGCTGCTAGGCTAACGATGTCAAACGAGGAGGATCCACACCCTTGTGAGGTCTTCCAGTGTTCGGTTTCCCTCCCTGCTGGGAAATTACACTGTATTTGGGATTTATCTGACCTGAGCTTCCAGGCATTGAATCTGACCCTGTCATTGTCAAAAGCCTGGGAAGTCTCCTGCAACCCAGGATATTTCCATGTTTGAGAGGTCTAGACATCTTGTGATAGCTTAAGCAACTCTTCAACAAACTGAACTATCTGAGCTGCATTATGAGTTTTTCCAGCTCTCAGCCATGTCTGGCCTCCATTTGAATCCTCTCTGGTGTCTCCCCTCCCTGTGTGGACACCAAGGGCTGGGGCGCAGTCTGTGCGGGAGCAGGTGGTGAGAGAAGGCTGGCTGCATAAGCTGGTTGCACACAGTTGAATCTCCAGCAGCTTTGTTGTCACCTCTGAGTCTGGCCAGTCCCCGAGGAAGTGCCTTTTCAGGGTCGGGCAGCTGGTGCTGAGCCCAAACTCACAGCATCCTACATTAACCTCTTGTGGTCCTGCAGGCACACTTGCCCGCAGCCCCGCAGCCCCCCTGGAAGGGGACAGGTTGATGTCCCCTGCCTCTGAGTAGCTCATGAGGTTGATGAAGAAGGGATAATTGTATTTTCTGCCTAAGACATCCCTGCATCTCCTGGAGAAGCTCTGGAAACACAGAGCTGTGGTGTACCCTGCACAAGGGCTCTCTGAGCCTCTGTTTAAAATGTTGGAGGAGGTTGCTTTTTTCAGATATGTTATGTAAATGTGGGTAAAAGAGGGGCAAAATGGGGAGTAAGAGAGGGAATGAATGCAAATGGCCAGGGAAAGCCTGATTCCTGTCCCTGCTTGGATGAATATTCACTTACTCGGTGGAAAGCATCTCTAGTCCTCGCTGCAGACTGCAGTCAGTGCCAGTCAGTGCTTTCTGAGGTAATCTCTCACATTGTAAGTAGTTGTAAATTGCATTCCTGGTTCCCAGAGGTGTTATCTTGCACTTGGTTGCATCAGAATGCATTTTTCCACAGTAACGTACCTAAGCAGTGTAGATCAGGGTGAGCAGCTTGTGGTCAAGGGACCACGTGCGGCTGAACAAAACAGCCTGCATGTTATGCCATGTACAAATGTTTATCCTCTTGAATCCATACTTGGTCACATGGATCGAGGGGCCCTTGATCAGGGGTAGACTCTGTTGACACCTGATAGGATAGGGTGACAAAAATGTATTTAGTGGCTCTATAATGGGCCATGAATCCTGCCCTTTGTATCTGATCTCATTTAGCCTCCTCTGTAACCTGCCTTCTTCTCATCATTACTTATTGCGTGACCTCTCTTTTTGCTGTCTATAAATGTTCCCAGCAAAGAGTATCACTCCAGCAAATTGTGGATAAAATGCCGAATGATGTGGACAGAGAGCAGAGCATTGGCATTGATCTAAACTGCCTGGAAGTCCCTGACGATCCCAGAGCAAAAGCTTTTTGTCGATGTTTTCAGACTAAGAAGTGAGACCATAAAGTTTTCAGGATATCCGAGGCAATGGCAGAGCAATTCAATCAGGCTTTCTTATCAGATTCTCTTTGTCTCACTTATCTTCCCCTTCTCCATCAGAGTAGGAAATGCCTTCTCTAAAAGGTTGGTCACGCATTGCTAGGATGGGCAGCTGCAGCCTTTAGCAGAGTAAGCAGACAGGAGACTGTGAGTTAAAAATGCTGCTGCTTAGCGAAACATCTGGTCCCCAGGTCCTGCCCAGCTCCAGTCCTGCGCACCCTGGTGCCTTGAGGCTCACCACCAGACTCCCCAGGATGGGAAAGATGTGTTTCTTGCCTGTCCTATGCACACCAGCTTCTTCTCCATGGAGGATTTCCAAGGTACCAGTCTCTGAAATACTCCTGGCTGCTGCTCTTCTTGGAAGCACCAGGGAGACATCGGTCAACTTGAGCCCGCAGAGGGAGGCTAAGGGTAGGTCACTTATTAAAACGTCACTTTAACTAACTTTTTCTCACCTGTGTCTGAATATCTCAAGGAACAGAATAGCTTTGGGTATTCTTGTTGTGGTGCCCGCCCTAGCACTGCAAATCCCATGTAGCAAATCCCAGTTAAGGCAGAGCAGTGTAAGAGAGCAGAATCAATCAGAAGGCCCCCTGCAAGCTGGGATGTCACTGGACCGTGCAGACAGATTGAAGTTTTGTGCCATACTCAGGTAAACGCTTCGCAAAGACTATCTCCAGACAAGAAGCACTCCAATAATGTTTAAATATGTTTAAAGACCAGGGATGAGATCTTTAGGCCTTGGAGTGGGTGGAGCAGGACAGTGGAGTCCTCAGAAGGGATCTGAGATACATAGCTGCCTTGTTCCTGGTCCTGTCTGGGGTACTGTGGGAGTTAGGGCAGTCCCAGGGCAGGGTTCCCGCGGTTTGGAGTTTGAGGCACCAAGCTGAAGGGTGCTGCGTGAGCTGTGATGGTGCCCTGAGTGCCCTGGGGGACCTTCCCACATGCCCCTGGATGCTGCGGTGTGGCACGGGCTGCGTTGGTGGTGGGGCTGCGGTGAGCAGGGCACAGGATGGGGCTTGAAATGCTTTGGGAAACTGGTTTGCCAAATGTGGCTTGGGGCTCAGTGTCAATGGGGGCATTGATATCTGCCTGCCAAAAAGCATCTGTGGACAGGCACTGAGATCTCCCTCTTTTCCCTTCCTTGCCTTTCACTCTACTGCTCCTGCTAAGCTCTCTTCACCACACTCATGCTAATGGTCCCTCTCTCGGTTTATGTCCTTCAAACTCTTCCCTTTAAACACTTAGTCATCACTTAGCTAAACTACTATATACAAATATAGCTCTTTTGATCTTCCTACGTAAATCAATACCTCCTGCCCTTTAATCTTTGTAGGGGCTTTCTCGGAGCTCTCTCCAATCTACTATCTGTCTTTGAAAGTGAGTTGTTATTGGGCCTAATTCTCCACAATTTCAAATTTCCCGAAGCCCCAATACTTGTCCACAGCAGGAATATGTGGTGGCTCCTTGTCACCTCCATTTATCTTCGGGTGGTACAAAGTGTTCTATACAGAGCATCTCTTGTTCCCATGGACTGGGTTTGGCTCTTCGCAAGCAGCCTCAGCCTGTGCTGGAAGTGAACTGTGATGCAGTCCAGGCTTGTGTTCCCAAGGCAGGGCTCACAGGACACTGAAAGCCAGGGCACAAGCCAGCCTCAATGCTGCTGTGCCATTTTGGGCTGAAGGACAGCTGTCCCACATGGTTTATGGAAAGGAATTTCTGCAGCAGTTGGTGGCTGTAGAGATGAATCCCACATTCTCTGCAACAATACAGCAAATACATGACATAGGTACAAGCAAGCCCAAGAGGAGTGAAGGGAAAGGAGCTGCAAGTAGCAGTTACTGGTCCCTTCAGAGTGGGTAATGTGGGCACCCCTTCCTGAGCGAGGCAGCTAGCCTTGCTTGGCTGCTGCTGGGGCATCTTCAGCCGCGGCTGGTGGGCTACATCGCAGGCTCAGTGGCAAGCCAGACCTGGGACACCCATCCAAGGTGCACGCAGGGTGAGAGGCACTTGTGGTTGCAGCAGGGAAGGATTGCCTCTTGTCAGCTGCTCAGCTGGAGCCATGGGAGCACCAGGAGTGCCCTGCTGATGTGCAAGGGGAGGTAACCTCATGCCTCAAGTTAATGCAGGTGTCAGACACCGAGCCCAGCTCACGCTTGATCCCAAGTGTTTAGCCTGTTGGTTATGTTACGTTTGGTAAATAAAACTGTCAGTGAAGTCGTCTTGAGCATGTGACTGTGGCTTTAGGGCAAGAATTAAGGCTCTCTGTGGGGCTTGAAGAGACCATTGTGCAATTCCTCCCCCTATCCTTGCCCTGACTGTTACCTCCAGTTACCCTGGGACCATTCCACCCCTGGACTGCAAATGCTGGCAACATTAATTTAAAGCCATTACAGTAAAAAGTCATCTTTTTTTTCTTCTTCCCCTTTCAAATGAAAGGTTTATAATAGCAATAAACCCCTTATTTTAGCATCTCGTTATGGGTCAAATAAAAGCTGGTCAGAGCATGAGACAGAGAATCTCACTACTCTGCACATCCCCACTGGATAAATGTAGTAGTGCTGCCATGGGCCATATAGCTTAATTAGTCACTATTCTCTGCTGTTCCTAAAAAGGGGGGGGGGGGAACCAACCCGACTTTGCAAAGCCTAGGCAGGCTGTCCATGTCATATTTCCTATGTTCTTAAGAGGTGTTAATGAATTCATTAATCACTTAATGGCAAGGAGGGTCTTTAGGGACCAGCATCGCAATTTACTGCTCCCAGGAGGCAGACTCTCTCTGTCACTGATCTAAAGTTTCAGCTCTGCTAATTTGTGCCAGCAGAGCCACTGAGCATCTGCCTGCAGTCCTCAGAGCGCACATGAACCTCCCAGCATCACGTCTATGAGGAGCATCGCAGTGGCACACGGAGCGACGGGGGCGTGCATGTGCTGCGTAAGGTCTTGCGATGAATAATGTTCTGGCTCTGAAGTGTTCAGAGGCTGAACAGGGCAAAGGAAACATCTCCCCACCCTCATGATTGTGTTGCTTTCATAATTTTTTCCACTGGGACCGGCTTCCTGAAAAACTACTGCAAAAGCTCCTCCTTCCAATAGACTTGGGAGCGCATCGTGAGCCTCAGAGGCTTCTTGCCGACTTACATGAAATATAAGCTATGGCACTGTGGCTGAATAATCTGGCCTGGGACTGTAGGCTATGCCATGAAACGAGTCTGTGAATCTTTTCTAATTGAAGAACGTCAGGGTGATATATTTTGACTGAAACTGTCAGTTAAGATGTGAATTTGAATGTTTGCATTTCTGTTCTGCAGAAAATGTTGATTATTTCAGTCTCTCGCCCTTGTTGCAGGAGAGTGGCTGATGCCAAAGTTCCCTACAAAATGGCTCTTTTGGCTTATTTCTAATCATACGGCACTTCAGGGAGAGGAGGACGTGAACAGAGCCCTCGTCTCTGCTAATTCCCTTCCACCAGCCTGTCATCACTTTGCAATTGCACCTTTTTAAAGGTTTTTTTCTCCCTGCTTTTCTGTTCTCCCATTTAACTTCTGCTCTGATTTCTCTTTCCATCTTTCCTCTCAGTCTGTTACTTTCCCAGACTGAGAGCCAAGGGAAGCAAAGTACGTAAGACGAGGGGTAGCAGGGTGGGCAGAACCCATGGACTGTGGCTGTCTGTATGCAGGTGTTTGTTCCCCATCCCTGGTACCCTCCTGGGAGTCATTCCCCACAGTTGTCTTCTTTGCTCAACAGTTATCACAGGGATGTGTGAGATGAAAGGCGGGAGAGAAGCTACACATTGGACTGAGAGAGAGGAGAAAGGAGGGAGAGAAAGCAGGAATACAAAACCACTTCATCGTAGAAAACACAAAGGGAGGCAATTTCAATAAATGCCAGATGGTCAAAATTAACCAGAGACATGTAGAGCCCTACATGTCCAACTGTTTTCTTTGGCAGGGAGCCTTCAGCTTTTTTAAATGAGAGTCTCCCAGGCACCCTCTTCTCCTTGGCTTTCCTCATCCCCTTCACTCACCTTCTGGACCCCTCTTCTTGCTCCACCCTTCTTCTCCTTTTGGTCTCTTTCCTGGTCTCTCATCTCTCACTGCTGCCTGTGATTCATGTTGCACCTTAAATGCTGCCTTTACATAAAAGCAAAGGTTGACCCGTGCATGGCAGCCAGCCTTCTTCCACCACGAAGAGATGTCCCCGTTCAATAGCAGGGTTGTTGAACAGGAGAGCTTGCTGCACGCCCAGGCAGGTGGCATGCATCCTGCTGGGGTATCAGGGTGGTACCCGCACGGGGAGGCTGTGGGTACGGGAAGACCGCTGCCAACACAACCCCATAGAAATGGTGGAACACCCCAGCTCTGGGGTTGTCCTTTCCATGAGCATTAGGTTCTTCCTCCCTTCCCCTGGAGGCTTGGGTCAGCCTTTAATTTTTTTTTTTTTTTCGAAAGCCAGCAGGAGCCCTTGCAAGCAGGGGACCCAGCACGTGCCGCTTACCCCAGTGGAGGACGGAGGACGTGTCGTTGCTAAATTCGAGCACCACCACATGACACCACGTTGCTCCAGACAATGCAATCAGGAGGGCCCTTGTAAGCCACAGGCAGAGAGATCCAGCTAACGACAGGCTCTTTTGTGTGCGCCTGTGCTCTCTGCATTCGAAACATTTATTATTCTAAATTGCCTTCTGCACATTTTACAATAATTACGACTAGTGTTTGCCTTGTTATCTCCACAGTTACTAACAAGAATGCCATCATTATTCCAGTCATTAGCAAAATGGATGTTGTTGTCCAGAGTTGCCGGCTGTGGGACTGCTTTCAGGAGGAGGCTTGTGCTTTCCAACCTTGCTTGCTCCATCTTTCTTACAGGAGGATATTGTTGTTCTCGGTAGGGTTGAACCTAAGGGGGTGAAGGGCGAACAGAGATTACATGGAGAAGAATTGGTTTGAGGGAGTGCTGGTGGGTGTCAAGATTAGCAGCGGTGAGCTCAGGGAAGCTGCTAATGGCAACATCAGTAGAAATTAGAGAAAAAGCAGCCATTTACCCTCGTTCTTTCTGTGCTTGGTGTGTCTTAAGTCTGTTCCTGGCAGTAGTCTGATACCTCTCCCTTTAAGCCCATGTTGCTTGGACCTGATCATACCCTCTCCCCCCAAAAAAAATCCTGTTTCACCTTGATGCCTTCTGTTTCGTGTCCTAATGAAAATGTTCAACTTCGTATTTCAACTCTCACATACGTTTTTCTTGAAATCTTACCAAACTGTTTACAGACACTTGGTGACCAAATGAAGCATTTTGTTTGAGTAATAGGTTTCATTCTAACCCAAATGATTGGTTTTCTCATTTTACTAAAAAGGAAATTAAAAACGTATTTCTTAATTTTCCTTCAGTTTTTGAAATCTTGGGGGAACCAGAACTGTTCAGTACCTATCTCACTGTGAGACTCTAGAGGGAAGGTCTTACTGGCTTGGAGTCTGAAGACAACTGCTCACAATCATAGAGGCAAGTAACAAGGAAGGTATGTTTTGGCTTTTTTTCCCAAAATGTCAATCTTTTGCACCAAAACACAAAAATTGCCACATTCTCCCATGGTTCATTTTCATAAGCCTTGGTTTCTCAGTGTTTAAAACCTACTTAAATCTTTGCAGGACAACCACGTCCTCAGTACTTTTAAATTACAGAATCACATTGGTTGTCCTTGTTTTTTATAGGAAGATAGGGAAAAAATATTCATGGGCATATTTTCCTCCTTTCTAAATGCAAATTATTAATTCAAGGGAAGATGTATAATTGTTTCCTGATATTAGGTATTTTTAGGTGTGCTCACATCTGAATGCTAGCAAGCAGGCCTTTTCCATTACGCTTTGGAAAGAAAAACAAATTTCAATGGGATTGTATTTGTTGCATACTGATTAAAGTAACGACACAGAATTTAGAGTTTATGCGGGAAACAAGATATGAAATGTGACTTACTGAGTTAAACTATTTCCTGTATCTTAGAAGACTATCACCAGATGAAATCATAACTATGACAAAATACAACTCATAATGCAGATGATAGAATAATGTTCCTTATAATGAAAACCGAATTTTTCATGTTCTATCAAACTTGGAATGCAGCACAAGAAGTAATATACACATATAATGAATGACCCAAATCTGCTACGAAACAAGTTATCTGTGTATATATCGAATTACCCCAACATGTGATATTTAAAGTTATTAAGGGTCTCCTTCAAGTCTTGAGTAAAGTCAAAAGACAAGGTGATCTGTGATTTCTGTGGAAGTCAGCTTGTCCCTGGAGATGATGCTACAGAGGCAAAATCAGGACTGCTTGGGTGATCCCATAAACCAGATTCACAAAGGCGCCTTGGTCTGGACCTTCACATTCATCTAGGTTGTGACATTTAGAGACGATCTTGTTCTTCAGGACTTGAGGGTCCCATCAAGAAAACCTGTCCTGACCTGTTCCACCTCTCCAGCTTTCAGTGTGTGTAACCTAGAGTAGGTTACCAAGCCTCATAGCTTGATTTCAGCATGCTGCTGATAATACATTATCAACAAGCTGTTGATAACATAGATGAGTTAATGCTATTAACTCATATAACCCTGACACCACACATACCACGACCACGGTGCCTAGACATCAGGCATCTTTTGGTGGCTGAAACTCAGATTAAGATGCTGCTGGTGTTGGGAGGTGGGGAAAAGAGGGAAACTGTGAATTACATCTGCAGCTTTGAATGAGGGCTGAGTGGATTATGGGCTGCACTGCAGAAAGGAAGACTGGTTGGTGTGAAGGCAGCGAACTGGAGTTTTGTGACTAAAAGTGGGCCTTTTCGTGTGAGCTTGAGCAGCCTTTTTTCTGAGAAAGACTTTGCTATTGCCCTGATTTTATGACATTTTCTTTGGGCTATTTTAGTTGGCTACTACCTCGAGGTCACTCGAGAAGCAGACCTTGAGCAGTATGCTCACAGAGGGGCAGGTTTACACTGACAGAGTGCAATGCTCATCCCCATGCACTAGATGCCTGTGTTGACTCTAAACCATCCAGCTCCGTGCATTTACCTTGAGTAGCTGTGACCTCCGGCCGCAGCGCCCGGTTTAGAGTGAGCCTGGATGCTGGTGGGGAGCAGGCAGGGATCTGTGCTTGAGCATTTACTCTGGAAGAGTAAGGGAAGGCTGGTGGTTAGTTTATCATCATCTTAATATGGTCAGCGGTTGCTGAGGGAAGTGTGCTGAGCTTCAGCCTTCTCAAGAAGTCCTCTACCACTTGCAAAAGTGGGCAATGGTTTGAGCTGTAGTAGGCTCAAGGCTTTTACAAGATGAGCGGCAATGCTCTAATGATGAATTTCAGTCTTCAGAAAGCTCTAATCGATCTCTGTTGCAATCAGCCCAACTCCTGAATTGGATAAATCTATCTATGAATCTGATAATCTATCTTGGTTGATAACCCCGAGTGCTTGAAAGGAGACAAGACTGCTGTTTGTTGACAGCATTTGCCTGTACTAGAGACCCTCCACTGCTGTCCCGCATGTCCTCTGGCACACGGCGCATGGCCCATGGCCCGAGAATGTCTGAACAGACCCTCTCAAGGAAGATGGACTTGGTGACTTCAGTGTCCTGTGCCAACCCATTTTGCTCGCACTAAAGCACTGGCAGTAGCGTTGCAGTGACCAGGGACCCAGGTCCCATCACACAGGACTCTCCAGCCACCTCTGGTCAGAGGCACTGCTAAGGAATTATGCTTAATTTGACAAGATGAGGAGGACAGGAGAAGCAGAGGGATTAATACTAGGGCTGAGTAGCTGGGAGTTGCTGTTGCTCTTGTTTACGCTGAGTCTCTCTGTGGGGGATGTTCTTCAGTTTGTCTCAGCAAGCCGAGAGTCCTTTAAGTGAGAGGCTGTGGTTTACAGAGTCAACAGATATAAGCAGGCTACGAATATTAATTATTAATTACTCTTGGAGAGTACTATACATTAGATTGGTGAAGTAGTTAACAACTCTGCCTGCTCCTCCCTGCAGACACGCTCGTGCTGTCAGATTTCTCTCCCCGACTAAGACCCCAGCGCTAGAATTAGGCCAGAAACTATTTTCCAGTCGAGTGGCTTTTAATGGGCTCTCCAGACTTATTCTTTGCATCCTGTGAGTGACTAGATATGTGGAGAGGAGAGACAGTGGGATTGATTCATACTGTAAGAAGTATTAGGGTTTTAACTAAGTGGGGCTTGGTGCTCCTGGAGGTTGTATCTCGTTCTCCAGAAGCAGCTGTTAATTACCCATGACACAGGGCAGGGCTCTGCTCTGCAGAAGCCCATTTGCAGGACTCCTGAGGGAAGCTGGGTTTCTGATGAAAGGCACAGCAGTGGTCTTTTTGGGGGTCATCTCTTGTAAGGTGAGGATATTAGCACGGGCTCAGTGTGTTTCTGGGAGTCCCTCATCCACCTCAGCTGTGGCAGAATGAATGAAGTGGTGTTTTGTGTAATGAGCATGATGGTTTTAGAGATGGTGGCATGTCCCAGCTCTCTGCCGATGCTAAGGAGGTGTTTGAGTGTCACTTACAGCTTTTAAAGCCATTAAGGTACTGCTTCCTTCCTGGGATGTTCCTCCCTGCGTGACACCGCATGCCTTCGTTGGGACACGGGCTCTGTTCAGGTGACCCATACCTTCTTGTGATCTGAAGTTTTGCCCACTTGAAGGGGCTTGCTGTGAGAGAGGAGTGCCATGAGGTAAGGCACTTTGGGATGACATTGCCGGGGGCCTTCTGCTGAGCTAAACCAGCGTATCTGCTGCCTTTAGCGTACATCTGAATCTAGGCTGGCGTTATCTTACAGCAGTGGATGGAAAAGACACTCCAAAAATTAGAAGTAAGAAGTAAGCCAACAAGCTTTGAGTCCTCCCTGGTGGCCTCACTGTGTGCTCCGTGGGCGTGTGAGGAGCTCAGCCCTGCTTCCCAGTTGTCCCTACTTCCTTCACCCACGCGTCAGCCACGCATCTCAGAGCGGTGGCCTGGCCCTGAAGCTGGAGGCTGAGCGGGAAGCAAAGCTCTCCGGGTGGGAGCCAAGCACGGGATGAGCCATGAGCCTCTGGGGAGGTCCAGCTGCCCATTGACTCCAGCTCTGGAACTGTCTGGGTTTCTCCACCTCCCTGGCATGGCAATTGAGGATGAAGCACGGTCCCAATTAATGGGAATCACTCAAGCAGCAACAAAAAGGGCAGTGGGGAGGAGGCTCGGGAGCTCCTTTTGCAAGAGGAAGGAGTATTGTGGTCTGTAAGCAGCTGACTTGTTTCCAAACACCTAGCACGCTTTGTTCGTGCGCTGTATTAAACAGCCTGCAGAATTTAATTCCTCTGGGAAAAAACCCAAAACAAAACAACCTCCCCACCCCCAAAGTGCAGCGATGTTGTAATTGGGCTGTGACAAAGCTGAATGCCTCCTGATCATCGCGGAGAGGGGTGGTTGTTTGTAATTCTGCATCGTAAGAGAGACAGGGCGCGATCCTCTGTCTAGGCAGACAGTTTGGCAGGGAAAGTCACAGCTGGGTGATTCCAGCTCCCCCAAGCCGGGGCTTTTAGAGCGAAAACGCTGACAGATCTGCAGCAATAGCGGGCAGGACTCTTACAATTTATTTTTAATGCCATGCTGTCTTTAACTGTGCAATTTCCTCCAGGGTGTTTGCTTTGAGATTGTGAGATAATTACATCTCAGAAACCAGGCTAATTACAGTTAACAGCCTGGAAAAGTGAAGGCCTCCATTCCCCCCCAAAACCCCCGCCCCCACCCAGGTTTTCCCACCAGCGTTCCTCACGACCACCCCTTCAGATGGCGGCGACACCAACGAGGAAGTCTGTTTGGCATGATGCTGGGACGTTCCCTTCCCGTCCTCGCCCCACGGAGGTGACACCCTATTGATTTGTGTTGGGTGGGGACATGGCAACCCCTGCCAGGACGGTGATGGAGAACTTGATAGTGGGAAGGTCATCCCTGGTGCGGAGGGGAGGAGAAGGCAGCCCTGGTGGGGAGGACCGGGAGAGGCTGGTGCTGTGGTCAGTGTGCCAGTGCCCTCTGTTGGGTGGACCAGCCAGAGCAGCCATGTGCATGTTGCTCTGTCAAAGAAGGATTCCCACTTCAGCCAAGTGGGAAAAAATCCTGAATTTTCCAAGCCTCACCATACATGATCTAGGTCCAGCACTGGGCATACACGCAGTTAGCTGGGGAGCGTGTTTTCTTCCTCCAGCCATCATACCTCAGTCTATCCATGCCCGTTATCACCTTCAATTGCTCAATGACATGCAGGGCATGAACTGCATGTTTGCAAGCCCTTGGGCTGGGATTGAAGTGTGGATCCTGTCGCCAGACCCACCGCTGCCTTCTCCTGCACTGAAAGATGCTTCCCCCTCCTGCCCCTGCGCTGTTTTTTCTCCATTTAACATAGCCATTTATTTTTAGTGCTGGTGGGATTGTCGTTGTGGTGAACTATAGCTTTTACAGGATACCTAATACCTTTATTAGTCCAAATGGGGGAAAAAAAAACAGAAAAAAAAATCCGACCCAAACCTGACAAGTGTGTGGGCTTGGAGTCTCGTGAGACAAGAGCAGCATTTGCATCCAAGACATGTCCTTGTTTCTGTCTCTATCAGCTGGTCTAATAAAAGCTCCTAATGTTTCCTACAGGCCTTGCTGCCTTAATTTATGAGTTTGGTCAGGGACCAGGAGCCCACTCGGCTGTCAGAAACACGGATGGGTGGGAGGGATGCTAATTTTAATGGGAATAGAGCGAGGCAGAGCCGTCAGAGCTCTCTAGGAAAGAGGGATGTGCTTTCCCCAGAAGCCCAGGGGTGGCAGGCTGTGGTCCAGGTCCTCCTGGTGATTCTGCAGGGCTTGGCTCTCCTTGCTCCAGCAGAACTGGCCGCAGTACAGCTCCAGCACACTAACTGCAATGCTCAACCCAGCCCGTGCTCCTTCAGAAAGAACTCTGAAAGCTCGAGGCGCATCCTGCCTTGAACGCCGCCTCGCTCTATCACAATGTGGTTGCCAGGCTCTGCAGAGACTGACAGCAAGGAGCTTCAAAGCAGTGCAGCCCCCCCCTCCCACCCCCCAGCAGCCTCAGATGCTGTCTGGCAGCGTGTGCATACGCTTGCTCTTCATGTTTTTACACGATCTGGAAGGCTGGCCCCTAATTCTTGCAGTCTTGAAAAATAATTCATTTTCTTTCCTGGGATTCCAGATCAGGGATTAATTTAATGATTTTTTTCCCTTTGCCATTGTTTGTTTTTAATGATTAAGGTGATAGTTATAAATTGTTAACAAGTTCTGGTAGAAATGTGATCCCTGGGAACTTTTTTTACGCTGAATAAAATAAGGCGAGATTGATTTAGCAAAGCCAGTTGAGTCGCGGTGTCTTCAAAGATTATCTTGGTTCTGCATGAAGGGCCAGATTTTTGAGAAGTATTTAGGCCTAACTGAAGTCAGGTGCTTAAGCACCTTCAAAATAAGAGAAGCTTCTGTCTGTAGGGAGTGATAATACTGTGTGTTAAATCAGCCAGTGTATTAGACCTTACTTTTTTGGCTGGATAATTTTTTCAGGCAGATCATTTCCTCTGGCAAACCGCTGAGCTGGCACAGAGTGATTATTTTATGAAAAAAACCCTTTCTCTGCTGGAAACAGCCCGTTTCCCTGCAGGTCACCGGGACTTGCCAGGGTTGATGCTCGGCTGGTGACACCTCCATGGGGTGCGTGGTGTGGGGGTATTTCGGGACAAGCCGGTCCGGGGCCCGTGACTTTGCAGGGAGGCAGAGCTTGTGGGGTGGCCTTGGCTTGTTTTGCTTTGCTCTCCTTCTGCTTAGTGTTTGCTGATCTACAAAGCATTTACTCCAGGCAATTATTCTGATGAGGCAGGGGGTTATTTGAAAGCTGTGAACGGAGGTTTCTGGGGAAATGTCTTCAAAGGATAATCTTCTTCCAATGGAGGCTGTAATTGTTTAATGATTTTCTATATGGATTTCCGTGTGGGCTGCTATGGGACAGCCAGAGCTGGTTCATCAGCAGAGAGCTTCTGCTCATGCTTCGCCCTGTCTTCCCCCGGTGCTTCGTGGCTGCTCAGCTTGCTTCTGTGCACGATCACAGTCTTGATTTGTATTTCCTTTGGGTTTTGCTACTCTATGTCAGACCCAAACCTCAAAATGGTCACTTTTTGTTTCCCAATAAACCAGTTGACCATGCACGAATGTGTTCCATCTCCCAGGACACCTTGCCCCTCTGGCATCTGCAGCCTGTATGTCTGCGGTAACGCTGCTTTAACAACTAGGACAGGGTTGGGGCAGGACTTCCCAGCCACCAGGTCCCGCTCTCAGCTACTGCAGCTGATGAAGCACCTCTTCTAAGCTGAAAAAACCCTACATACTGCGTTGGCTTTTCTCCTAATTGTTTGGACAGCGAGAAGCCTTATTCTAGTTTCTCACCTAAATTTATTCATGGATGGTTATGACCTTTTGCTGATGTTGTCCTTTCACTGTAAATAGCACTTTCTCTTCCTTCATATTAAACCTCCTGATACATGGAGAGAGAACAATTTTATCACCTCTTCACCTTTATTTTCTTAGACTAACAAGTCAAGATCTCCTAGCAGCTGACTCTTGTAAAAAGGCCACCTTTGCTCTGATGGTCCGGATAGACCAGTTCCAGTTTGAGCTCACCAACCTTGACCTCAGTTTTGGGTGACAAGGATTGCACAGAGCTTCACATGCAGTTTCACCAGACTCGGTACAGTGACCCTTTGTCCACCCGGAGCACATGCAGATGCTTACGAAGCCCTGATGTTTATGTGGGACTTCTGCAATGTGCAAGACTACCGTGTTTGAGGAATGTGAATTTAAAAGGTTTGATCCCTTTCTCAATGAAGTCGCAGTTGAAATTCCCATTGATTGCTGAAGTGTGTGTCCAGGACTTAATAAGTCTTGTTGCTCAGTGCCAGAAGTGGTGAACTCCTCTTGACATGATAAGTCACGTGCCAAAAGTGTTGATGTGTCTGATGCAGAGCCGAGGGGAGCAGGAGCAAAAAGTAAGTGATGGCAGTGTGGGGATGGGGATGGGTCCCCTTCTCCTGCCCCCTTTGCTTTGCTCAAGGAGTAAAGAGCATATAAATATTATTTAAATTGTTTTTAAAAAGAAAGAGGAAAAAATGAGGGAAAATTGTATCCTTGGCTCCCTGATGGATGGGAGCAGAGCTCGTGCAAAGCTAAGAAGGACTCCAGAGGTCTGGATCCTGAGCAAGCAGAGAGATTTTGGACACAGCTAGCACTGTGGTCTGCGTCTGAGATGTTCGAGTCCTTTTGCACCGGTGGGAACAGAGGGAGTGGGTGACCAGAGACAGTGCAGGAGAGGATCCTCCTTTCCAGCCATGGCACGTGGTGTTGGGAACTGCAGTTGAGTCCTGAGGCTGGCTGCAGATCAACCAGAGATCCTGTCTGATGAAAACAGAATCCTTCTGTTTCCTGATCTAAGCCCCGTAACACAAAGCAGATGTAAAGGTCTCGCCGAGATCAGGAAATCTTTTGTGTGCGAGGTGGAGGCAAACGGCGACTCTGCAAACTACCAGCCTGAGGAGCCCGTGCAAAAGGAAAATTTGGTACCTCTGGGACAGGAGAGACCTGGGTCTGCAGGGGAGGGGGCACTATGCCTGCTGTAAAGTATAACTTGACTTTCTGGAGCACTCCCAAGTTAAATAGTGCCTGTGGCACGACCTACATCTTCTGCAGGGTCAGGGGGATGCTGTGCCTGATACTACCTTGCCCCCATCGTCTCCTGCTCTGCACCGCGGAGGTCCCTTCTGCAAGCAGCTGCCTCCCGCGTCGCAGCACTGCAAGTTGCTAAACAAAGCAAGGGAAAATCAGGCACAAGCTGTGCAATTTGCAGATGATCTGTGTACCTGCTAGTTCGTAACAGATGTTTTCCTTTGCGTGACCATTTGTGAGCTGCTTCCTTGTCACAGTCTGTAGTAGCTGTAATGCTCGGGAGTGAGTGATATCTTACACCTGCACAAAGCAGTGTTCCTGCCTATAAACTTGCTTTGCAATTCCAGAAATCTCCCATTACACAGAGTTTTACAGCCAGTGCAAACAACGGCAAAATAAGACTGCATGGTAATTTTGACATAGGCTTTAGAAAAACAAAATTTTGAAAAATACATAATTGAGGGGAACTGCAGGAAATGGATGGGATCCACGTAGCTTCACGTCCTCTCCAAGGGGTGGCCAGAAGTGGATATTGCAAAGGGAGGTGCCACAGAAGGCAAACCTGCCCCATGTTAGATCGGCTCGTTGTCTCCAATAGCTTGAGGTTGCCTGCAATATTAATATCACTTTCAGCAGAGATGCTGGTATTTAGCTGTTGTAACTCCGGCTATTCTTGTTATCCGCGTACATGCCTGCTTCCTCCCTGAAATGTCACAAATTCTTGGCCACGACAACTTCCTGTGGAAGTTAGCTCCATAGTTTAATTATGCATTGTACAAACCCCGTGTTTCCTTCTGTGGGGCTGTGCCAGGGTGGTGTCAGCAGCACAGAAATGCTGGGTCAATTATTATAGGGTTGCTTCTGAACAGCAAAGCATCAGTGCAGCTTGGGTTGTGCTTGGCTTTTCCGACAAGCCTCTAACGGATAAAAGGACAGCAGTTCCTCATCTGGGCAGGCTGGCAGGTGTATGGGAATGTAATACCTTCCTTTGGGTTACCCGCAAAGGTAGAGGGGGGTCTGTCTCAGAAAGGCTGTTGATTTTTCCTGGCTCCTTGCAGGCTCTAGCAGTGGACCACCAGACTGTTATTTCAGATAAATGGGCAGCAAAATGTGAAATGAGTCAAGAGACTTGTGCTGAAAGACAGATTTTGCAGAGAGCTTTTTTCCCTGGGATGTGGCACTCCAAGATAACCAAAGTCTTTCAGTAGCCTGGGGCTTGAGCGTGCAGGGATGGAGGGATGGGTGCACCTCTGTGATGGGAAAAGGATGCTGTGCCCGGGAAACCAGTGCTCGCCCTGCTGCACTGGGCTGCACTGTGTGGCCACGCTCCCAGAAATGCCTTTCTCATCCACTCTGGAGGCAGGCAACACTAAACCGCAGGGACGTGTCTTGGAAATTTGCTCCTATGTGCATTTTGCACCATATTCCCATGTGGGCTTACCTACAGAGATCTGTGGGAGCCTGGATTCCCTGTGGACACTGCTGGAGCGCACTGCAGTCTGTCTGGAACGGCTGCTTGCCATCTGCTGCGGAGCTGGGCAGCAGAGAGCAGGGGACCGTGACAGGTTTTGGTGAGGTACTTTCAGGCACAGCATCCTCCAGTATAGCTCGGTCCAGAACAGCAGGATCAGGCCCCTTGCAGTAGCTGAGCTGAGACCAGAATGTAAATTTCTTTGCTACATACAACAGAGGATAAACCTCTGTTGGGTGTTCAAGGCTTGTGCTGTTGACCATCCCTCTGCCTGGTAGCGTGATCTTGGCTTGGTTGGGACTCTGGGAAACTGGTTGGGCAAAATGGGTGCAGGCAGTCAGGCGCATCCTTGTACCCCCCAACTCAATGCCTTTCCTTCACTTCATGCTGTGAACTCATCTGCTGAGACAAGAAGCTCAAGGAGATTCAAGATGGCACCTGGCTTTTGGGGAGAGCAGGGGTGAGTGATGTGGGTTTTGGGGTGAAGGTTGGGCTAGAGTGAGAGCAACACTGACTGGGGGGGATGCGTGGGGTGGCAGGAGCTGCAGGAGATCTTCCTTGAGGCATCCATGCCTTGAAGATGATGGACTTTCAAGGCAGGACGAAGAAGAGGAGGGAACAAGAAGGCAAGGAGTGTCCCATGTCATGGATGAAAGGCAAACAGGCATTCTTCCATGTGTGGCTTCAAAACGCTGGGGCAAAATAGCCAAAAAATTTCCTCTGAGACATAGCTCTAAGCAAGGGGATTGTCCCAGTCATCTCACATCTCCTGGCCATCTTACTTGAAGGGGCTCAAAGTTACAAGCACTATTTAACTTGGAAATGTGGGACAAGGTCAGGGAAAAGGGGGGACTTTGCTCCGGGTTGCTGGCTCTGCCAGTGTGACCCCCCTTTTGCTCTGTGTGCAGGGGAAAATTTTTCTTCCCTTCTCTCTCCTGTTGTCAAATTCATGCCCAGCTAACCGACAAATCCATCTCTTCAGAGATCAATTACAGTGTCTGGCTGCGAAGCCTGGAAATCCAATTAACTCCCAAATACATTTTTTTTTCTGTTTTCAAGGAAAAAAAAAAAAAAAGGGAGGGGACAGAGAGAGACAAAGGGAGAGGAACATATTGAAGTGGAGGCATAAATCACCTCAAAAACATTCCAAACATTAAAATAAACAAGGACAAATTCCAACTTCATTTGTCTCTTTTTGAGATTCTGTCACTGATTTATTTTACTGCTCTGTCTGAGCCTCATTTTTATCTTTGCTTGCGTTTGGAGTCGGTTGTTGTCTCTGACGCGAGGCCCAGGGCTGGATGCCTCCTGCAACGATGCCAGGATGCAATGCACTGCATAGGGCATCCTCCTCCTGCAGGGCTGTGGTCCGCTCACCTGGGGTTTTAGAGGTTAAACTGTCTCCATCCTGTAGGGCATTTGTGGAGTGATTAGAATGGATGCTCAGCTCTGCCTGGGTCTGAATGGCCTGGGAGTTTGGGTGAGGAGCCTGACCCAGCGGACTTCCTAGGAGGAAATAACTCTGCTTCTCAATCACAGACTTGTGACTTTCTGCAGCCACCCAGAACAGGCTGTTCCAAGGGAGCCCCTCCACCTCAACCTCACGTCCTTCATCTTTTAGGGGACTTACTCCATTTGACCAGCTCTACCATGTCCTCAGGCCTCTGAACGGCTTAAAGGAGACTCTTCTCCACAAGACAGTGAGATGGTGTCCATGTGGAAACACACTGTGTCCGCTGAAGTGCCTGAAGGTGAGCGAGGCCCAGGTGTGTCTCAGGCTGATGGTTTCACAGAGATAAGAGAAAGACTGGGAAATATTGCAAGAAGTTTAAGGGAAAGGAATAAGGACTGATGTATTTGTGGTGTTTCTGGCTCTGGGAACTGGCCAAGCAAGGGTCTAGCAAGTTGTCAGTGATTCAGCTGCCTACCAAAACAAGGGGGTAGGAATGGCAGTGATGTCAGAAGAATCGTCTTTGTCTGAATAAGAGGATTTTTGGTCTCTCACATGCCCACTGTTTGGCTGAAGACATTTTGGGGTAGGCGTGCAGGCACCTAACTGTGGTGGTTGGTACCAGTGACAGGTACTGAGCATCTGGACAGTAGCTGCAGATACGATGTAGCATCCTAGAGGGGCTAGCACCCATCTGGAGTGGCAACAAGCTGCAGGGGATACCCTGGAACATCCCAGACGGGACAGTGTCAGCCTTGTTCTCTGGGGCTGTAAAACCTCTGTCTTGCTCAGGCGACAGGGATTTGAACCTGAAGTGTCTGTGCTGCTGTCTGAAGTCCCTGTCCCCATCCTTCAAGAAGCTTTAGTTTTCATTCCAGAGGAGGATGAATAATCCTTGGGGGTTTTTGTGAAGAAGGATTGTCACCCTTCCTTCAGCTCTATCAGAAACTCTTCAAGAGGCAGTTAACGAATAACCTTCCCTTGGGATAAATTAGCTCCCAATCCCAATTCAATAGCGGCTCATTTTAAGATGTCCTTGTTACCTTGTGTGAGTGGCTGATCTTCCTTTGAATCCTGCTGCATTTTCAGACCCCGTGATTGCTGCAAGCAATCATGAGTTCCACATTAGCAGCTCATGCACTGATTGCACCGAGCAGTCCCAACACAACCTATTGTGAAAAGTTTTGGGAAGTTGAGCTCCGTGCTACGCTATCAGAAAGCTACACAGGTCTCACTCCATCACATATTCTGGCAAGTAACTCTTCAAATGAGGTCTGGTTTGCAGGGGCTGGTGCACAGAGGAGATCTGTGCCTCAGAGTTTGGCTTTAGAAAGAAAATCTTGTAGGCACTGTCAAGGAAACCTGGTGATGGCGCAGAATTGTCCAACAGCCTCCAGGCAGCCTGGAGCAAAGGCTCTGAGATGTGCAAACAGTAATCCAAATGGATATATATTTTTTTTTTTCTCTCCAGCCCAACATTGTTGCAGAGCAGGAAAATGGTATCAGAATAGCTCAAAAAACCTCAACAACCTGCATCAGAAGGAAAACCTCCTGCCGTGTCATCTTGCCCAGGCCTTCCAGTGAGGCAGCCTTTCCCGGCTCTGTCAAGGAGCATCTCTCAAGTACCAAAAGCATTGCTGCTGTTTGCAAAGAGTAAGTCATCCTTATTAACAAGCCTCTCCAAGAACAACAAACTCAAACATGCAGCCTTGCACAGATGCTCTAATACAGGTCTTTGGCTTTCAGAACTGGTGTGAGATTTTTATTTCCTCTCACACCAATGGCAGCTGTATTATAAGGTATCTTGCACTGATTAAAAATCTCTTTAATCAAATACTGGCAGAGGAAGTGTTCAAAATATTTGAAGAATGACTCCTAAAAGCTGCCACTTGGCTGTGAGGGAATTCACCCAGAGTGGCCTGCCAGACAGGCGTGCAATACAAATCTTCGCTCACCTTTATTTCCAAAGCTGCCAATGAACTGCAGTGATGGGTATCAAGAGAAATCTGTGTCCAACAGGACAGAGTAGGCTATGGTCAGTTCTTTCGTGGGGAGATATTGCCCCAAGAAACCTTTGTTTTAGACAAAACCCAATGCTCAATTTATCAGTCCCTAGTTACACTTCAAATTCCTATATCCCAAATCCATGGGATAGATTACATAGCTTAATTTGAAGTGTGAAAGTAGGCTGGAAATCATTGCTGTGCAAATTGTGTAGAGATTTGAGTTTTTTCTGTTCCGTGGCTGAAATGGAGTTCAAAAGAATAAATAAAATCTGTTTTGGTAGCTCCCAGTAAGGAGTATACTTCTTTGGAGAAAGGACCCACACACACACCGGCATTATTTTATTCAACCCAGCTAATTTTCTTACTCCTCAAAATAGGTCAACTTTGAAATAGAAAATGTCACATCGAAAAAGAAAGTTGAATAGAAATGTTTAGAAAATGTAAGATTATATCTACATATATTTGGAAGTTTAACAAGCTTGTGAATGGAAAGAAAACATCCAGGCTATTTAGAATTCAATTAGGCTTAGATTTAGGACTACTTTTCACTCTCTGTAAACTGCATTTCTTTTTCATTTACAACAATCTCCTTCCCGCATCAAAGACCCTTCTCCCAGCTATAGCTAGAAATAGCTAGCTAGAATATAGTTGCAATAACTACAGCTATATTGTGTCAGCTGACTGCTGTATTTTTCTTTCCCAAGGCTCTCCAGGCATCTAGGCACGTTCGCTTGTGAGTGGTGGCATTTGGGACCAAGATACGGAAAACCAGGGCCTGTGCTGCTGGAACAGTTACCAAGGATATTTATGCCAGCAACTCTCTCCTGCAGGACTTCTCAAGGTTTTGTTTCTTTTCACCCGTTGCCCTATGAATGCCCTGTACCACGTTTTCCTTTCAATACAAAAGATCTTACTAAAATACTCTTCTCTCCTTCCTCTTTTTTTGGGTAGCTTTTCGGTGTTCTTTCACCGTCTCTCTCTGCGGCATCGGTTATGTATGTGTAAGCAGTTAGTTAGTTAGTTTCTATTGTCACTCTGGGGGGTTGGCTTCCAAACTGTTTATTGAGTAATAAAAAGAGAAAATTACAAGCCATTGCCCAGGGATAATGTGCTAATAATTTTACGACTGGACAAACGGTTGGAACAGCCCACAAATGGTGGTAAGTGGGAAACCTGGTAGATATCTGTTGCCAACAAAGCCAACCCCGAGGAGATAAAACCTCACTGCTAGTAATCAAAGTTGATGCAACAACTGTGAGCTATTAACAATTACTTAGGGGATGAGTGGTAGGATGGTCGTTATTACTTGCAGAGTAAAATAGCAAATAAGGGGTTTTGGAAGGTGTTTAGAAGTTAGTCCTACGAAGAGAGTGAATGTAACCAGTGAGTGGACCACCGTGTCTGCTCACGCTTGGGTCTACACGACCCACCCACAGCTGCTGTGCTGGAGGCTGCGGATTCCTGGAAAAACAAAGATTAAAGGGTGTTACTGCTTTCAAGGAAACATGAATCATCCCAGAGATAACAATGGGTTTAAGTTTCTTTAGGCATTGCCTAATTGCATGGCACTTGAGTCCGCTGAGCAGTGTTCCAGCTTTGACGCTGCAGAGCGCAGAGCCAGCATCTGCTGCTGCAGGATGACCATCGGGTTGCACCCAGCTATGTGATAATACACCCTCCCCCTCTCACCCTAAACCATGTGGGTTTAATTATTTCTGTTTTTAAGCCCGTATCTGTAGCTGGATTGGTTCGCATTCAGTCAATCCTCCAGCTCCTTTGAGACTCCTGATGAATGCCTGGTCTCTGTGATGCTGTGGGTGCAACAGGAGCCCTGAGCTAATGGTGAAGGTCCTCTGACCACCGAATGTGGTCAGCTGCTGCCATTTAAATGCTTCCATTCAATTGCCAATGACTTCAGAGTAACGAGCACTGCTCAGCTTGCCTGTCCTGAGCCATTCTAAGAAGATGTGCCCCATCTGACATATCCAGGAGTATTCCCTTAATCCTTCTTGGGGGCAGAACATCATATCTGCACTATCTTCTTTCCACTGATGTGGAGCTCAGCTGAGGAGGGCCCTTGAGAGGTCTCACTCTCTGCCCACCTCCTGTGAGGTGGGATGAGCCCTACCTCTTCCAAACCAGCAACAGATCCAGCTCTTGAAGTGGGCAGGAGGCCATGCAACTGGGAGTAGCTGTTCGCAGCCGCCAGGACCTTACATTTGTATGTTACCGATGCAGATAGAATCTCATAAACCAGTCTCCATCCTGCTTTACTGCTGATTTAATGATCAGAGGAAGAACTTGACTGTTTATTAAAACATTAGACAGTAAAGTTTAACAATAGACAGTAAAGGGGTTTGTTTTTGTATCCTGCTGATTGTTAAAGCAACAACACTTTGGGCTGCAGAGGGACCTGCTCCCGATCCCTGGATCCGGAATGACTGTACGGCGTTGTGCTGTGACTGGGCAGCACTCCCTCCATCAGGCAGGATGAAGAAGTTGGCAGTGACACTTCCCTGCGTGGCAAGTGCAGTATTTGAAGAAGGGCAGGGTAATGGCAGAGGGGCTGGAGAAGCACAGCTGTCTGAAGCCCTCTGTTGTTGCTAATCAGCAGCAGTAACTCTGCAAAGCTTGGCAAAGGTATTTGCTTCATCACCCGTTCTCCTTCCTTCCCAGCAGAAGGCATCTCTGCTAAGAGGCCCTGGTGGGAGCCAGATTCTCCAGCACGTTGCATGGATCTGGAGGTTGGACAATCTCCGCCAGCACTTCTGTCCTAGCAGCCTAGGCTGGTTCAGGCTCAGAGCCTGTGTGATTACTGGGTGTAAAAATACGTGCAGGCACCCACTGGTGCAGGCTGACACCTAGTTCTGAACGATGAAAGTGGCTCCTTAGGGTCGGGGATTTTTAATGCAATTTCTATGGGCTGTGGGGTCTCTCCTGACATCACCTCTTCAGCCTGGTCCCTGTGCTGAGCTGTTGGCCTGCCTTCTCCTGGGGTGAGGGGAGAAAGGCAGGACTGCCTAGGAACACTCATCCTGTCTAAAGGGAGTTGAGTCAGCCTCCAGAGAGGTTGACCTCTCTGCACAGATGGTAGTGGGTCTCTAGATGAATTTTTTTGGACATCTGACATGTAAACCAGCTAATGCCTGCATGGGCAAACCTTGCTTCACACCCTGAAACACAGTAAATATGTCCTTCAGCATTCGCCTCCTTGGGCTCCCTTGGAGAACCCTGACTGAAAGCACAGCAGCCCTGCTGAGGGGTGGTGGGCTTCCTACACCTTATGAAGTTCTCTGAGTCCTGGGCAAGCCCAAAGCAAGACACCTTCCAGCTCAAGTCTCAGTCCCGGCAAAGGTTCCTATCCAGTGGGTGTGTCTGGTGGATCACATACGAGGGTCAGTGGTTCAGATATAGGAGAAGCTTCTATCCTCCTCTTGTGCTGCAGTGGGGTGTGAAACCCAAGTGCTGCTGGAGGCCAGCCTGGTGGGTGAGGAGCAGGTTCATGAGGGAGCCTTATCCGATGGACCAGACCCCAGGTGTGACAGCAGGGTAAGATGTGCCTTTGCTAGGCTTGAAGGGGGAAGGGGGACAGAAAGCAAGTGTGCGCATGCACCAGGATGAAAAGGAGAGGTTTGATTTCTCATGGACCTGGCATAAAGTAGTATTTGCATAAGCTCAGAACATTCTGGGCACCAAGTTGCCTTTCTGAGTTCTCCAGAAAGGCTTTCAAAAACATAGTTGCCATGGGATAGGAGTGAAGGTGCTGTTGTGAACCAACAGCCTGCTTCAGTGGTGTCTAAGAAACAGCAATCCTTTTGCAGCGTGGGCAGGGATTACACGTGAGGTCCTCCAGGGATCCATGGCAGGGCTTTTGCTGTCCTATCCACGAACGATCTGGGAAGCGGAGCAGACAGAAAAGCACAATTTACAAGGATGCAGCATTATTCAGGACGGTGCCAGCAGAAGTTGACTGCAAAGAAGTGCAGAAGGGTTGCAGCATACCGATGGCTGCGTGATGACACGGCAGAGGAGCTTCGTTGTTGGCAAGTGCACATGGAGAAAAATCCGCAGTAGTTATACCTATACAGCAGCACAGCCTAAATGAGCTGTTACCTCTCTGGAAAGAGATTGTAGAGGCATTGCAGTCCATTTCTGGAAATGTCAGCAGCAATCACAAAGGCAAGGGCAATGTGATGAGTTACAGAGGAAGAAACAGAGGACAGAAGAGAGCCTATCATTATGTGACCGGATACCTCCACGGTGCACCCGTGGTGCTCGGATGCTGTGTGCAGTTCTGGTGCCCGTGTCTCAGGGGCTCAGGCACACGGAAAGCTGTGAAAGGAAACCAGAGCTACCAGTTGTAGCAGCAGGACCTCAAGCAACTAGGAGACCTTGATCTGAAGAGGACTAAAGGAGCAAACGAGAGGAAGAAAGTCATGGGGGGCTGGGGGAAGGTGGATGTGGAGCTGGATGGACCTCTGCTCTGGCCAGGGCTGATGCTGTATAGACTCCAGCCTCTCTGTATGTGGCAGCTAGGGCAGCTGAACCATGCCAGCACCCAAGAAATGGATCAACGTGGGGGCATCAGAGAGAAGTGGCACACCTGATTGGACCCCTGCTGCCATTTGCCTGTAGGACACCAAGCCCCATGCTGTCTCCTGTCCTTGTCCTGGTCATTCCCAGTCAGCCCTTCCCGCTTGGGAGGGTTGCAAGCCAAGTAGCAGGAAGATGCCATTTGTACATTGTGCTGTCATCTGGGCTGCACCGGGTGACAAGCTTCAGCCCTAAAAGGCTTAAATGGACTCATCCTGCCTGATCAGCCCTGGAAAATCTCCGTGCATCTAAGGATTAGATCCTGGCCCCAGTGAGAACAGCTGAGCATTTTCTGTTTGAGTCCGGTGGGCCAGAATTTAATTCCCAGTTTTAAAGGCTCTTTAAAATCAGCTGTGATATATAACCGGTCTTCTCAGCCTCTAAATACCTCAACAAGATTGGCAGCGCTTCGGGAGGGCCATGGGCAGGATTACTGGCAAATCTGTAGGTTGGGAGGGAAACTGGGGAGCCCGGCCAGGGCAGGGCAGAGCTGCAGAGCTGGAATTGCTTCTGGTTGTGGCTGCAGTGTGCAGAAAAAGCTGGGCAGCAGGTGAAGTCCTTTGCTTTTTAAACACCAAAATGCTGTTGATAGATTTCTGTTTGTGCATACTCCATTTGGAGTGTGTTCGTGCATATGTATATTTATATACGTATACACACACACTTACCTCCCCACAAGTACATGCACCAAAATACGTATATATCCTCAGCCTTCGTCTTTCTGTAAATTGCAAAAATACAGACAAAAGAATAACATTAAGTCCCTTATCATTGCTAAGTCATCAGAAACTAATATTACAGCTACTGGGCTTTTTTTCCCTGAACTATCCCCACTTCAAGATCCTAATTTAATGCTTCTTTCCATAGCTCTTTACATTCTATTATTTATAAGAAACAATATCCAGTCCTCCCTTGACAGTATTTGCAGGGCTGCAGAAGGCAGTGCGGCAGAAAGGTGGTAGAACAATTTTGGTTATGTTTCCATAGCTACCTAGCTGCTAAATGTGGTTTATTCCATTTTAAAGTCAACCAACACACACACGCGCGCACATATACGTACCCTCTCACACGCAGGCACTCACAAATCACCAAATGAAGTATATTCCGTCTAAGCCCTGGTCTGCCCATTACCGCCTAAATATTCCTGCGATGTGTGTATTTAAAGGGGTACTTGCTGCATAAATAAATGGCAGGGCAGCGTTCCTGCTGGATATAGCAGGGTGATAAACATATTGTTTCTTTCTTGCTCTCCTCTCCAACGTGTGTGTTCCAGCCGGTCCCTGTAATATTATTAAGGATATTTTTACCCAGCCGTTGTGCCGAGGAAGTCAGAGGTAGGATGGTGTCCTCTCGTGGTAAATGGCATCTTTGCAGCCTCAGAGCAGCCGTGCTAATAGCACCCGTGGAAAGAGAAGGGAAAAAGGAGTGTCCTGGAACTGCATGGGCATTTTGGGGGGCAACCTCTTTGGCTGGAGCTTCCTACTTGCGTGGCGATGTGCGAAGCCATCTCGGCAGCTCCCATCGCCCTGATACAGGCGAAGAAAGAGATACGGCCCCGTGCTCGCTTTGTGCATCCTTCAGTGTAGTGGGCTGGGGGCCACTGGTCGCACTCAGTTTTCCAAGCCCATCACTGATTTAGGGAAGTTGAAGGAAGAAGAAAATGAGGCACGGGGAAGGGAATGGTTGGTATCACCTTTCCAGAGCCAGGAAGTTTATTCTAGGGAAGCATGAGCTTCCCTTGCAATGGTGAGCCACAGCACTGCTTTCCTCAGCTGGAGGGGATGGAAGGGTGAGGGTGCTGAAGGGTGGGTTTAAGGTGGCCTTCAGAAATGCCTAACCTGTCACCCCAGGACCCCGCAGGGGCAGCATCCCGCATGGAGGGACGCTGCAAAGAGCTGGGTAGGGAGTAAGCACCTCGTTCCCCTGCAGCCCCCACACTTGCTGCTCTGCCCCTGCAAAACAATGACTCCAGATTATTTTCCGCGAAGGGGTGCAAGGAAGACAGGGAGCCTGACAGCTCCCGCTGCCTCCCCATCTTTCCCGCTGTGCGTTGGCTGTGTGTGCTCTGAGGGCTCAGCACTGACAGGGCCCTGGGGCAGGCAGGTCCATCCCTGCCCGAGCTGAGCTGGCTTTGCACATTCTTCCCAGCCCTGCTAAGGAAGGAGACCCGCAGCCTGGGTATCTGATCCTTCTGGAGAGATTTTCAGGGCTTAAGCCAGGCATACTGCTGCATACGTGGGGCTTAACCCTCTCACACCCATGCACCATTTCTCAAGCATACATGGCTTATGGGGTCACTCCTGCCCAGGTACACGTTTCCCAGTGCCTCACTGGTGGGAATCATCTCTGCCTCTGTGAGATGGGACAGGTAAAAGCTGAAAGCAGGACAAGAAATGGACAGGGGCGAAGGGGAGAGAGTCCGTAAGAGAATAAGAGAAGGGTAAAGACATACTCAGCAGGAATTTTCTGCCTTAAGGATTACCTGAATGTATATGAGGAGGGTAATATATGTGAGGAGGGTAAATACGATGGAAATATATATATATGAGGAGGGTAGCGTTTAGCTCTTGTCCATCCATCCTGGATTGAGCATGCAGCCCCTGTTCCCTCCCATGCCACTGCAGTATTACCCCTCTGTCACACCATGACTTCTGCAAACCACACGTGACCTGTAGCCTTGGTGGTGGCATGTGTCCACAGCATCCTGTGCGGGCCAGGCGGCAGGTGCTGGAGCAGCTATGGCTTTTACTGGGAGGTGGCATGGGTACTGGGATTCATTCCTCTGCTGTGTCCCACGCAACCCCCTCTCAAGGGGTGCTCTGCAGTAAATCTGTGCCAGAACTCTCTTGCTCCTGTGAGCATGGTTAGTGAATGCTTGTATATGTTGCCTTGCAAGAATTCTCTGTTGCACCATCAGGTTACCAATATCTTCTGCCCCCTGTTACCTTTTTTCTCTCCCTGTTACTGCAGAGTAGGAAGCATCGTTGTGGTGATGTTACCTTCCCCTCACAAGCAGCAGCCCTGCTGAAGTCACTTCTAGATCTCAACAAAAAGGTCTCGTAAGTGGCTTTTTGCAATGACAGGGATAGAAAAGTCTCTCCTGAAACGGAGAATTTTTGTCGCAATTTTTTTTCTTCTGCCCAGAAAAACATAGGAGAGTGAAAAATGCTGCTGAAAATCATGTTTTATTAGCATTTTTAACCACATACAAAACAAATAAATCATCATTGTAAAATAAAAAAAAAACTCTGACCATCCCTCATCTGCTCATACTTGCTGTTTTGCAGTTCCCTCTACTCCACAAGGTCGCCTGGGGTCTGCCAAGGTGCCAGGCACAGTCAGTCACAAATTCATCCTTCTGGGTTGCCTGTGCTGAACAAGGTGGAGTGGCGGAGAGCTAGCAGGTACCTGTGGGTGAGTCACTGGGGCTCAGCTCAGCCCCGTGCAGCTGTGCCAGCGCAGGAGCAGTGCGGCTGTATTTGCACAGAGCTTACATCTGGGCTAACCTGGTTAAACACTCGGGCAAGTTTTGTTGTCACAGATCTATTCCTTCCCAGGCACAGACCCCGGTCCTGGCTTTGCCTGGCTTTGTAGGGAAGATGGTCGCACCTTTCTTTGTGAGCTCTTTCCGAAGTGCGAAGCAGTTAATGATGCGCAGTCCAAGGCCAGCCCATTCTGCCATGCAAAATTGGATCCCTTTTTCTTTCCAAGCTTGCTCCAGCTTTCAGCGGCTGCAGTGCCAGCCCTCGTTCCTCCAGCTGTCCTCCAAGCAGTCACACCCTTTCACAGACCTGATTTCCCACCTATGATTGCCGTATTTTTCACACCTTTGTGTGCCAGGAGAGCACAGAACCTCAGGGCTGGTTTGAGCCAGGCTGATGGGTGTGGGCACGAGCTGCTCCCATGCTCATCACCCCAGGGCTTGGTTGTGCACCATGGTATGTGATGGTGTATGCATGAAAATGAAAACCTGACACATTATGAATAAAGACAGCCACAGCAGCCCATAACTATGTTATTTTCCTCGACAAGGTGAGATCCAATAGACGGCCAAGAGATACATCATTAATGCAGGCGTCCGGTTTGTGACCAAGACGTGGCTCTTTGTTGACTTGCCTTGGCATTTAGGGACATATGCCTTCGTTGCTTTCTGTCGGACCAGGAGGGGCTGGCAATAAATCAGTTCCCTATGGCCACGGCGCTCTCCTGTGCCATCATTATGTGTGATTATAAGCAATAGCAATAATCATTGTGTCACTGTTTCCAAGGCAGGCTTTTGTCTTTGTATTGGCAGTCTTTCATCTCCAGCCCCCCAACGGGCAGATGCTGGAGGTCAGTGTGCTTTGCTGAGTCTGTAGTGACAGGTAATAATCTGACGGCTACAGTATCATCGAAGGATTGCACCGCAGGCCCCTCTCTAGCAAGAAGCAGGTAGCACAGAAACATTTCTTCCTGCCTTTTCTGCCCCTTCAGCCACTGGCACCAGGCAAGAGACTCATGGGACCCAGAACCCAGATTTGGCTTTCCTGCTGTGGGAAAGGGACGGGGTCCCCTTCCCGTAGCCCTGGAAAATGACAGTGTTGATAGAGAAAGCTGCCTCCATGCAGCAAAGACACGGCTGGCTGAAACGTTCATCCAGCCCTCCTCTCTGGATTAAGGAGGCCTTTTTTTTTTTTTTTTTTTTTAATCAGTTCAATGTTTTACAGCTCAAATTCAAATAGGAGCTTAAGAGCTTAAACAATGAAACATAAGGATGTGTTGGCATGGATGAGCCATCTTTCCTCTCCCTGACTGCTGAGCCTGTGTGAAGCTCTGCTTGGCATCAGCCTGGGGAGAAAAAGACCTGTGCCTCACCATCACGAGCTGATCAGCCTTTCCAGGCTCTTCACTGGCTTGCTGGGAAGGTGAGGCACGCTGGCAGACCTTCAGCTAGTCAATCAATCAGTAATCCTAATGGGATTGTGACATCTTAAACCCCCTGACCCCATCTGCCGGGCAGCCCCTTGCACGGTTTCTCCCTCTCCCTCCAGGCCAGCGTCTTTGAGGGTGCTGGATGATGGGGGTCCCTGGGGCTTTTGGGGAAGTTGCTGTTGTAGGGTGCGTTCAGAGATGGCAGAAATAGCAGACAGGCTTTGGGCTCTCCTGGAGAAGAGAGTGTGTGAGGTGAGGTGCCATGAGCTCTCCGAAGAGCCACCCCAAGTACTGCCATTCCCAACCCGGTTCCAGATGGACGGCGCCGCCTGAAAATAATTGCAGGTAGCTGCCAGCGCTTGGGGAAGCTTGTTGCTATTCAGCATCTGCAGTCAGCTGCTGTCTGCTCCTTCCCTTGGATGCTTCTGAATCCCGATGAAGCCTCGCCATTCCCCGCCTCCAGCTTGGTCTTTGTTTGGTCTCCTCCACCCTTGACTGCCTCTTGTCCTCCTCTGCCAGCTTCAGCAACACCCTCCCTCCTCCTCTTTCTGCATGCCCAGCTCACGTCACAGAGCAACTTTCCAAAGCAAGAACTTCACCTTCTACCTCGTAGTTACTGTGAGAAGCAGCAATTGTCCGAGAAGCAGCAATTGTCCAAGAAGCCAAAGAAAGACCAAGAGACAGACCATATATCAGAAAAGGTGGCTTTTTCTACCCACCCTGACGTGTCCTATGGAAATGCAGCTGCCCCAGGTTATTGTGTTATCAGGGCAGAGAACAGAGTGTGCCTAAAGCCTGGATGGAAAAAAAAAAAAAAAAAAAAAAAGCAGATGCTGCTCCATTTGGGGAAGGGAGACTCATCCCAGGCTCTGGACCAGATCCCCAGCTGGTGTAAATAAAAAAGTGCTAGACTGATTTACTCTAGCTGCAGCTGCTGTAAAATACTTTTTCCAAAGCATTTTCCTGCCCGGGTTGGTTTTATTTTTCTAGCTTCCTCCAACTTAAAATGTCATCGCTAAAATCCAGACATGCAGCCTGCCCTCCCTTGTCCCTTACAGCCCCATCGGGGAGCAGCAGCCAGCAGGATGGCTGAGAAACATCAGACCCAGGGCGAATTCAGAGCCAGAAATGCTGCACTGGCCTTGCCATGAATAGGGCCAACCCGCTCCCTTTGCCAGTGCTCCCAGTACCCCTCCTCCGGAGCACACAGCGAGCATTCCTCAAAGGCACGGGGCTGTTGGAGCCGCCAGCTGGCAGATGTGCCAGACCAAGCTGGAAGGAGTGACATCTTAAAGGACGGCTTTACAGCTGGCACACGCAGCTCTGCCCATGTCCCTGCTAAGCCCGCTGCCTTTGGTGTCATGGTGCGGCGCTGATGTGGGGACAGCCACACCAGCTGGAGGGCAGGGACCTGGGCTGAAGGACTCTCCTTAAACGTTTCTGTTGCTGCCTGGTAGGTGAGTTTGTGTTTAAAGACGTCTTCCTCAAAGTTAGCCATCTGTGCTGTTTTCACTCTGAATGATAAACACTTAAGGGTCACCTGCTTTCTTTAATCTCCTCTGGCTCGTATTCATCTGAGCTGTGCATCATATTAATTATGTTCCTTTTATTCTTGGCAATGCCATCACAGGGGTGTCATTACTGCTATTGCTTTCTCTTTTTATTATTTGTGTGCTCTCAGTCACCAGCCCCTAATATTCTGTACCACAAGAGTACACTTTCCTGATCACCTTCCTTCATTAAGAAAACTTAATTTTAGTGCTGACGGAAAATGAATTAGATTAAAGAAAATAAACCACCCTAAAACAACCATAAGGTTTCTTGTTGGATTAAATATTAAAATTAATAATCCAGTGCTGCATTCAGCTCTGTATTTATGTTAATATTTAATTCAATAAAAGCCCATGTTTTAGAACATTTTCCCATTTGTTTAAAGCTACAGCTGAAATTGCAATTTCTGCATAAAGTAGAACAATACGTAGCTAACTGGTTTATGGTAATGAGGAGGAATGGCAGCTCAAAAATCCTCTACCTGGCAGGGAGGGGAGGTTTTAGCAGCAGGAAAGGGAGCGGATGGCAAGGCTGTAGAGGAATGCAAATCCTGCTCGCTGGAGGAAAGCTTGACAGCCAGAAAAGAGGCTGCGGGTTGCAAGGCAGTAATGCAAAGCGCGGGGACAGCGAGTGCTCTACATATGGCAAGCGCTTGGCTTCCAAATATGCATTGGCCCTGTTGCATAGGCTTGTTTCTCTGCAGCATCCCAGTTTGCCCCTGGGAAAGATAACCACTGGGACTACCGGTGAAGATGCAGGTCCTGGGCTGGGGGTATATCCTGGCTGGCAGGGACACATCTGCAGGTCTTGCAGGTTCACCACTGCTTGTGTTTTGGGTATTTTCTCTAGCAAACCCTGCCAGCAGAAAATTTGTTCAGTGGTGGTGTTGCCTCACAAAGTCTGAGGTTTAGATGTAAGCTGGGGTCGGATGAGGAGGTGCAGTCTGGTGTAAGGCTGGTCCCAGCCTGAGTTTTTAGTCAATGGCTTTGAGATGCCCCAGCTCCTGGTGTGAGTACCAAGCATGATGTGCTAAATAACGAGTTTTAGTTCCTTCCCTTCTCCAGTGCTGAATTAAGCCTGACTGAAGCAGACCTGAACTGCTACTGCAGTCCTGAGGCTTAGCCTCAGCATCCCAAAGGGAAGGAGAACTGAGTCCCGGAGGGGAATCCATCACCTGGGAGTCCTCATGTTTCAGTGCGAAAAATCAGCTGGGAAGGACTTTAAAAGTCCTGCTTAGTTATTCTCATTTTCCAAGGGATGGAAAATGGATGTTCTTATTTTCCAAGGGATGGAAAAATCAATGTTCTCATTCCCAAGGGTGGGCAGAGCCCCTTGCAGAGACTGGTGCTGGGGTTTTGCCCATTGGGAGATATTACAAAAGCCCTTTTCTTTCCCATGATAGCTGTGATCTTGAAAACCAGAATAATTACATTGTCTGATGTCACGTGGAGGAAGAATGTGGAGCATGTGGCAGTGATTGGTAAAACTTAGATGCTGTACTTAAATGCTTTAGAGGTGGAGTTATAAGCAAGTTTTCTGAAGCTGAGATACATACTCAAACTTCCTTGAAATTTTTGGGCCTAATTAAATTCAAGGAGGATTTATAAAAATCCTGCATGGAAGATAATACTTTTTTAATTAAGAAACTGCTTAATAAAACAGTTTATATGTAAAATAGAAATATGGGCCTTGCAAATAAGGAGTGAAAAGACACTAATGAGCGGTGTCTGAGTGTTAATGAATCGTATTAGCATGCCGTTACCTGCAAATACTACAAATAAACCGACCAGTTTTAGGTTCCTTTTTCTCCAAAGAGCCTTAGTGACTTCTGAAGGTGGCTTGCTGCAGTTTCTCCTGTTTTGTACAAGGGGAAACTGAAGCAGAAGTGCATCACTTGCATTCACTCTTCAAACCTATGCTGGAGGTGGAGACGAGAATATTGGGGGTTTATTTTTATGTGATATGGTTTGGCCTTTGGGTGTTCAAAAACTGCCAGGGACCATCCTTACTTCTGTGTGTGGAGCAGCTCTTTCATCTGCCTAGAGATAGCATTAAGAAGCTCACAGCTCTAGCAAGTACCTCTAGCCTGGATTCCGAGTGTTTTGTTCTTCTCTGGACCTTTCGTGGACATTGCCACCTGGGTCTGCTCCAGGAAATATCCCACATGGGTGATGGGGATGGGTCCTCAGGATGCTTGGCAGGTGGCGAGTGCTAGGGCTTTGCCCACATCAGAGCACATCTCTTCCACGCAGCTGATGGATGTGTGCCCGCAAGTGGTCCCACCAGCTGGGCACCCTGGGCTAGGGGACCAGAGCTGTTTCCTGTGGTGCCTGTGGTTTGTTTATCCCTGTTTTAAAAGATAGTAAAGCATCTCCCTCCTCTATCACTGTGTCATCCTCAGCCTATTCAGCGAGAGCCAGGAGTGACTTAATTTTTGTTTTCTTGCTCTTTTGAGCCCTCCTGGGAGCTGGCATTGACATCCCTGAGTGAGAAGGATCCCAGTTACAGCTGGATAGGACTAGGAGAGATGGGCTGGTTTAGCGGTAAGATCAGTAAATATGTGTCTATGGATGTCTTTGTCACCTGAGACTGCTGCTGTGGAGGATTACTGCATCTCATTTGGGCTTAGCCTACAGAGATGGACTTTGGGGAGGAGGGTGTAAAAGAGACAGAAAGCCAGTGTGCTGGGGAACGGCGAGCAGAGCTCGGAGGCTACGCCAGTTCACACAGGAGCACTCCTTCCTTGTTATTATTTACAGCAAAACTCCTTATTACAGTGATGGACATGTTCAATAATATGCTGAGTAAAGAAGCTGGGAGGAGGCACTACTAATAATTGCAAAGGATGTCAAGAAGGAAGAACTAATGTGTTTAAACATATGGGCTGGGATTCCTCTCGCCTCACCAATCATGTAAAAATTAGGTGCATGCTCATTTTAGCTCTCTCCGTAGTCCATGCAGAAGCAAGTTTCTTCCAGAAGGCGATTTGTCCTGTCCCAGAGGGGTATCCATGATGGATGGGTTCAGTAGGTCTCTGGAGTTTTTTTCATCCTGTTGACGGTAGAGAGAGCATAGACAACTTCTAGACTGAATACGTGACTTCCAGTTGGTGCTGTTAGCAGAGGCAAGCCCTCTTCCCTCCTGGAAAAAGCACAAATAGCTGTAATTTCACAAAATTTCTGACAGTGAGTATTCGTTTTTTAAACAGTCCTAGTTGTCAGGAATAGCTGATGCATTTGAAGAAGTTGGGTGTTGGCCATAAAGTGGAGTGAAGAAACAGCACGTAACCACTGCTTTCTGGCTGACAGCATGATGGCATTTTTGATGTCCCTCCTTGGCTTCAGAGTCGATGTCCAGACCTTTGGTGCTCGCCAGGAGTTGCCCTGCCCAGCGTTGCAGACCTGGGCAAGTAAGGAGCCTTCCTTACATTGTCCATGGAGGGGCTTAGTCTTGCCAAAAGCCACTGGGACTGTCTCCTACATCCCCAAATAATGTTGGCAAACAGATTCATGAGCCACATATGGGCGAGCTGAAAAACATAGCCATTGCTCCACCGAAGTAGAAGGCAGATTCTCCTGCGTAAGGTTGGAGTAGAAAATAGTATTTTCTCTGTCCATTTGCCTGATCAGTTACTGTTGCTTTCTACCACTGCCTCTTTTCTTTTTTTTTTTTCCTTCTTTTTTGGAGGAGAGTGCAAATGTGTTTTACATCTGCTCTTGAGGCACCTGGATTAACACCGGCTTGCAGAGCCTGGAGGTGGGCTGGATGTAGAAGCAGCCATTGTTTCGGGCTGGACTCACGTTGCTCATGCTCAGCTGGGCCAGGATGAAAGCATCGCTTTATTGAGAGGTGCATCTTCTTCCAGGTTGGGGATCCCAGCATGCCCTTGCAGAGGAGAGGCTCTCAGTTGGCTGTCTTGCTATTTTTTCACTCTATTTGTGAACAGATGAGGGGAGAAAAAGGCACAGATGACAATATTTGGCCTTCTTTTACTGCTGGGAGCAAGGATGAGCCGCTTTGTTTTACCAGACGTGTCTCTGCAGGCTTCTGGCAAGTCATCCACAGACCGCAGACCGTGATGGCTGTCCTGGGGAGCAGGAGTGCTGTGACTCTACGTGATGGGGGTAAGGCTTGTCCTTCCCTTTTGATTTCATATATGTCCCTGGAAAGCCTCCCCTGTAATCATAGACCTTGTCCTGCTCCCAGGCATTGCCTCGAGGGCAGCCCACAAAGCCGAGATTCCTGCAAGGAGCCAAAGCTGTAGTGAGCTCAGGTATTTGGGGCTCCCTAGCATTCGCAGCTCATCTTGCCACATTTGTAAACGTGTTTGCATTCAGGCTTCCAGGCTGCCAGTCATATCTCTTGTGCCAGGTATCCGCTTACGGACACCCCCGTTTGCACCATCGGAGAGAGGTCTCCTGTCTTCAAGTGAGTACCAGGCTGGGCAGTGGTGCTTGTGTTTCACCTGCCACTGTGCGGGGACAGCATCCATCTCCTAAAACACCCACAGAGACCTAAAAACCCCCTTAGAGTCCTAAAAAAACCCTTTGATACAGAGCAAGCAGCATCTTCCTTCCCGCAGAGATGTAGCAGAATTGCAAATGTCCAAGCCTACTAGGATTTCGCTACGCATTCAGCATCCCTGCATAGTTATTTTTTTTTTCCACCTTCGGGGTTTAGACTGCACAGCAAGTCCAGTAATGAACTGTTACTCTGGAAAATAAGACTTTCATTAGGTTAGGATTCTGCCAGGGTATTTGCGTTCCTTTATAATGAACCATGATATTGTGCAAAGCCCTGGCATGGAGCGGAGCGCTGCTTATCTCGCTGCTATCATTTACCCACTTATCACGATCAGATCTCCTCGCCTCAGCCAGGTGCTACAGCTGGAGGAAGGGAGGGGGACTGTGATGACAAGGGTTCTATCTCACTGAGAAGCTTTTTTGGGGTTGAGTCCAAGCATGGGTCAAACAGTGGTTTTAACTGCTGGTCGTAACCCTGTCTCCTCGTTACCGATGTCCTATAAAAAAATACTGATATTTGTATTTTTTTTAGGTGATCATTATTCATCACTAGCAGGTACTGAAATTGCAATGCATGTCTCTTCTGGTGTGAAAACATTAATAACTGCTTTGGCTAAGCACAGAAAGATCATTTATTTTACAAATTCGCAGAAAATTCAGGCCGGCTGGATTAAAGCACAGCGTTCCTTCCTAGGCAAGGGTTTCAGGGCACGTTTTACCATGAGAAAGAATTAGTTTTTTGTGGATGTACATTTCCACAAGCAGATGCATCCAGGCCACTCACCCATCAGCCAAAACCTTAAGCCACGGAGCTGGTAGACAGCAACACATGTAGATAAGCAAGGCACGAGCGTGGGGAGTGGGAGCTATTTCTACCCTACCTGAGGGTCTCGGTCAGAATCCTTCCTGCATCTCCCCTTCACCCACGCACGTGAGGCTGGGGCAGGTCAGATCCTGCCAAGTCACCGCTCGCACCATCTGCACATGGCTGGGGGGAGCAGGGGGGCTCAGCACCACGGCACTGCCTCCCCCGTCCCTCCACCAGCCTTTGGATGCTCTCTGCGCACCTCAACTCCATCAAGGACAAGGAGCAGTAAAACCCAGCAGCTTCCTAAAAAAACATTTTAATTAAAAAAATGACATAACAGGAGCTTTAAAAGGCATGAAAGAAAACAGCTGTGGAGCTCTTCCCTGCCACCCCCTCTGCCTTGCCTCCCTGCTCTCTGCAGTGCTCTTCAGAGCAATTTTCATTTAAAGCTTTTTTGATTTCATCAGCTCTGGATTCCATCAGTGGTTTTCAGCGCAGACCATGTCAGCAGCCTGGCAGGGACGTTGTTTGGCTGGGAGCAGCAAAGAGCCCTCCGTGCCAGCCTGGCAGTGCAGGGGGGTGGGATAGGTGGCCCCCAGGGCTGGGCAGGGGTGCAGGCAGGGCTCTGGGGATGGGTGCACAAGGTGACAACCTGCCTTCCCCAGCCCCCGAGCAGGCTGGTGCCGCAGAGCGTATGTTGAGGTTGGAATTGGGGGCATCAGGGAGAAAAAGGAAAGTCTGAAGGTCCTTTGCTATGGATTTGGAGCTTACAGCCTGGACCAGCACAAGGACTTGGGCAGCTGGTGTCACAGAGGGGTGTCCTGGTGTCCAGCTGGAGACGTGACACGCTGCTGGTCCCGCAGGGCAGAGGATCTCCTTTGGAGATGGCCAACCGTCAAAACCAAACCAAAGATGGTCCTAGCTTGGCTGGTCCATCCAACCTTGGGCCAGTTTCTGATGTATCTAAGCCTGGTTTTGCTGTTGGCTGGATGGCTCCCTGACCTGGCAGTCTGTTTGTCTGGCGGTGTTGGCAAAACAGCGACAGAACCACCGAGGCTGCTGCAGAGCTGCCAGCCTTGATACAGAAATGCACCGCATTGGCACAGGTGCCACCATGACTGCTCCATCAAGGCTGAGGTGCTCAAGGCCGAAATCTTCCGTGACTGACTTTTTTACCCCATTTTACTCAGAATGTATTTCATGAGACCAGCACTCACAGCATCAATTCGGAGCTGGGGATGTCCAACCATCTCGTCTTTCCAAGGGATCAGCACATCTGAAGATACCCCCCAGCACCACCAAGCTAGGCTGGACTAGACATTTCAGCCAAAGGTGTCTGCAAACTCCGTTGCTAATACTAACACCCAATTTGAGCTAAAACATGATGTGGCATTAGCAATTAAAGTGGGCGTCCTGATTTTTTAAGGAAATCTGATGAGAAGCAGGAGCCCCTACGGCACTGTGAAGAGGGTAAGATGATGCCGTGGCCTTCCTTTGATCTGATCACCTCCTCCCCACCCTGCGTGTCCAGCATCACAGGCTTAAAATCAGAAGGTAAGCCAATACAGTAAATGCAAGAGCTGGGCCAGGCTCTTCCCACTGGGACTCTTTCTTCGTGCTTCGCATTTTGCAAATCTAAAGTACTCGCCGATTCAGGGCTTCCAATTAGAGCTGGACAAATGAATAACTTCTCAGATTGCTGCTCAATCCTCCACAAAAAAATTCAAATACAAAATGGTTTGGATCAATGCAAAGCACAAACCCTTTGATATTTTTTTTCCCTACCAAAATAAACTCTTCTCCTTCCCACCCTGATTAATTTTAGATCAAATGAAATGTTTTATTCAATTTCAGACTGAAATGTCATTTCAGAACATTAACTAGAATAATATTCCTTTTTAAAAAGTGGCAGAACAAAAAAGTTCAACTGTTAAAACTTTTTTTCTCCCTACATGGATGTAGGAACAAATTTGTTTTCTGATGAAAAAATTATGGTTTTCAATTAATCTTCTTGGTGAGCGCACCGTGACAGTGTAAGCCTGGAGAAGGGGCAGCGACCCAGGCCTGGGAGGTGGGGGGCTGTCCTCGCTGGAGCCGTGCAGCACAGGTCGGCCAAAATCATAATTCCCCAGGAGCTTCCTCCTACTTCTCTGCTGACTGCTTTTTAATCAACTATTTGAAACCCAGCTCGGAGACTTTTATCACTTTCCAAATCCCTAGGACTTTTAAAAAAATTTAAATAAAACATGAGAAGACACCGCATCGGTGGCCATCGCCTGGTCTGAGTCTGAACCACACTCAGACCAGGCATTGGCCACCAGTATGCAGTGTCTTCTCATGTTTTACTTAAATATTTTTTTTGAGCTGCACAGGGAGGTGGGTCTGGGCAGAGGGAAGAGGGAGGCTTTGGGAAGTGGGCAATAAACTGATTTTCATGGAGTATGAGGCCACCCTGCTATTTTCAACATGGCTACAACACGCATCGCAGGCAGATCTGGAGGCAGGGCTCTAAAGGGATTAGGAAAGATTTATTTTTCTTTTTCTGGAGGGAGATGAAAGGGGGGAGGGGGAGGGAGAGACGAGCAAGGAATCCTACAGAAAGGCACTCATTATTTTTTATCTTTTCCAATGACCTTGTTTGTTTTATTCCTACTTGAAAGCAGTTTCCTTCCCTGTGAAAGTTTGGAGCTATCTGGAGACTGGGGCCAGTGAGAAAGGGGGAAAAAAGGAACTGGGTGGAAAGAAGAAATGTGGAAAATAAACAGAATAAATGTAAACTGAGCTGGAAAAAGTTCTCCTCCTGCTCACTGATTCTGCAAGGAGAAACAGCTGCCTGGGCTCGGCACTGCAATGAAGTACCACATCTGGGGGAGATGGGCTGATGCCCACAAGGAGGACGGCTGCTCTGGGGAGTGTGCTGCCTTTTGCCTCCAGTGAGAGCTCAGGATTGCGCACATGCGTGTGCATGTGTGTACGCACATGTCTGCCCATGCGTGAGGCCATGTGGTGGATGGTGGCCCCGGGGTGGCTGTCGCTGCATATGAGTGAGCTGCTGTGCAGAGATGCCCGCTGCACCTTGCGGGGTGTTTCCTAGCCTGGCTGTATTTGTCATATGTAAAAACAGACCAAATGGGGAGCAGAGGCACCTTCTGAGTGACTGCCCTGGTCCTGATCATGTTTGTGCATCACCTAAAGGAACTGCTTCAACCCCGTTACAAGTGGGATTTTATTGGGTTTTTTCCCTCTCTTTAATTCAATGGGCTTTGATTCAGACTGGGAAGCAATGAAAGCTCACTAACACACGCACCCGTCTGTTCTTACCCTACGTGGGCAGATCGGAAGGGGGAGGTTGCCACTGGGGGTTCACGTTGCTCAGGGTTTGAAGTTTGCCTTGCAGCACCCCATTAATTTAACACTGGTGAGGCTTTTTTCTAGTTTTTGTTGGTTTGGTTTTGGGGGTTCTAGGGGTTTTTTTGCCTTAAGCATCCTCTTCTCCAATTAGCCTCTGTACCGGGAGCACATGCACTCTGGAAGAAGGTAGCCGCATCACCGAGATGACCATTCTGGAGCCACACGGCATGGGGCAAGGGGCCACCAGTAGTTCTTGTGAGTCACCCAGACACAAGAGCCAGCTCTGCCCCAACCAATGCTGCCACTGCAGGGTGAGAAGAGCTCCCCAAAACCCTCAACAGGTGCCCCATGACCTTGATAACACCCCATAGTCCCCATAACCTCCATAGCACCTGGGCCTGAAAGGTGCACCTGTCCACGGCCACCTCGACCACCGGTTCCACAGCTGGGCTTTGCCCTTGAATTGCAGAGATACCATGGCACATTCTTCCACATGGTCCCTGTAGCTGCATTAACAGCCCCTTCCTTTGCATTAGATCAGTCACCTTTAACCTAACTCCTCGTGTTAAAAATTAAACCTGAAAAGCAGATCTCCCAAAGGTGCGAGGACAGTTGTTACCCTGGAAAAAAACCCTTTCACCAACAGGCAGGGTGCTTAATTTTAGATAAAACCCAACCCTTGCTTTCAACTGGCGGCTAGGGTTGATCTTCATATGGTTACTCATAAATACTTATGAAAATGCTTCAAGTGCTCAATTTGCATAGATATAAAGTCTCATAAATAATTCTAGGTACTAGTATTTAATTACATGACCTATATTGTAGAGGAATTTTTACCTCATTTATGAAGAGCAGAGTACTTCTGACTGGAGACCAGGGTATTAAGTGGCCATTGAGTTGCTGTCAGAGCAGCCGTAGAGAAGAGAGGGATGGGGACCCAACCCAACTGCTTACCTGCAGCTTCTTATCAATACTAGCACTAATGAAGGATAATTTAACTTAAATACAACTTTTATGCCTGCTATTAGAAGCTGCATTTTAACCATCAGGAATCCCAAAGAAGCCCATTTAAGAGTTGGGCGATATTCCCCAGTAACGTTGAGGCACATGGCCCTTGGTATGTGCTGAAGACTCTGCTCTGCCAGCTGGAGGACCCTGTTACCCCTGAACAGCATGCTTGCAAAGAGGATACTAGTCCTTACCCAATGCAAATGCCAGCCAGCCACGCATGGGAAAACTCCAGCTAAACTATGGGGGTTTAGGCTGGCTTTGATAAGCATTGCATTCAGTGGGAAGGCTCCTTTTCTCAATTTAGCTGTCGGACTTCAAAGGGAATAATAATTTTAAAAAAAAATCTGATTTTTTTTTTTTAACCCACTGCACTGAGTTGCATCTAAAGCCCACTGAAGAGAAGAGGAGCGGGTAAAGGTTGTATGATGGGGAGCAAAAGGAGAGAAGAGAAAAATGAAATGAAAAGGTCTTTGTAGTAACTGTGCTTCGGCAAGAGACTTCCCAGCTGCTGGCTGGGGTCCTGTGTGCAGCGCATCAAAGGCACAGGGGCAAAGCCGAATCCTCTGGGGCTGCCTGCTGCTTATGGGAGCAGGTGTGAATAATCCCAACCCCTGCCCCAAACTGCAGGAAGAGAGATGTTTTTAAATAAATACAACCCTCATGGAGAAGAAAACACCTTTTTTATTTCAAGGGGAATACCCTGCCAAGGGGTTCCCCTGTAAAAGGCAGCCCAATGGACCCAGCCATCATCTCGGAGGTTTTATCCTTCCCAAGAGCAGAGATCTCTGCCCGTGGCAGCACCTGGCGTCCCAGGTCCCCTCCTGGGGGTACCTCACTGCCAGCATCCAGCATCACAAGCGTTGCCTATCTGCTAGCGCGAGGCAGCCAGGGTATTATAAATAATTTATTCTCTGGGCAAGGGGAGGGGAGGAAGAGAGAGTGAGCTTTTAATTAAAATGATATCTTACAGATCGAATAAATATGAATAAGATGCCAAAAACAACTGTATAAATCCCAAACATTCTCCTGTGTTTTAATTATTTGTGTTGATAAAACAAGAGCGAAGGCATTTTACTCTGCTTGGAAGACGAGAAGGCAAAAGGTTACGCTGGCATTTTTTATGTTCTTTTCAAGGAACAAATGTTTCAGAAGCATAGATCTGACAAACTATAATTCATATCAGGAATTAAATTGGAATTTAGAGAACAATTGTTAATATTTCAAAGTAATTGTTTAAGAAATTATCATTTTGGTATCTGCCTCAAAAATAATTACCCACCACTAATTTTTCTTTTTCAAAGGCTGCTATTTGTTGGAATAGTGGAAAGATGAGGAGTTTTTGCTGTGAGCTATTTATGTAGTTCAAATGAGGAGATAAATAGGAAGGGACTTTCATGTTCCTAGGCAAATGAGTCTGACTAATGCACGGCTTCAAGCACAAAAGTGGGCCCTGGATTTATTTGAAAATTCAGGGAATTTTTTTTTTATGGATGGGATTTGCAAGTCGCAGCAGGCAAGTGAGGAATGAAACCCTGCGCCTGTTAATTAGAACCGGGTCCCCAGATAAAGCCGTGCGGCATGGAGGAGCCCTGCCAGCGGGTGGGCAGAGCCAAGGATCGCAGCCGCAGCCTGGGCAGCTGCTTTCGTCCGTGCCGAAGAGGGCACGGCTGTGTATTTGCAGGTTATACGTAGGGTTTTACCACTGCTCTTTCAAACGTAGCCAGTGCAGCCCCCCAGGCAGCCGAAGGAGACATCGCCGACCGCACAACCTCCCACATACCGGGGCGGAGAGAAGAGGCATTCCTACTTCTTCCCTTCGGACAGGGCTTCAGCAAGCTGAGACATCTGTGGCCTCCTGGAAAGGGGCTGGGCACTTGGCCATTTAGAGGATGATGGGGAAAAAAGTAGGGTAGAAGGGATCTTAAACACGCTCATCTTCATCCCACAGCCTGAGGGTGGGGTTATCCAGACCTGGTAGCATCCAGGTACTCTGCTGTGCTGCGCCGCTGGAAAGTGTGTCCTCCTCCCTTCAAACACCGCTTTCCTCAAAGCACAGAGAGAAACCGCAGCGATGATAGCACCAGGAAAGGTTCAGCAAACGGCAGTTTCTAGGAATATCTGTAGACTTCTCTGTTCAGAGAGGCTCTTGCAAAGGGAAACTGTTTCCATGAAAATGCAGTTTCAAATACAAAAGAAGAAATTATCTTCTCGGTCTTGTTACATTTTTCTGCAAAATTATTAATCCACCTTTGTTAGGAATAATTCTCAAATGCATTTTGAAATATCTCACTTACTGACACACGCTTTTTTAACCAGCTAGTTTTTCTCTAAGCAACGCTGATGTTGGTAATAATTTTTAGAGTGAACAAGGAGAAGCAATATTTTTACCAAGTCTTCTGGGAAAGGCTCTTTCTCACCGCACAAACCATTTTTCCATCTGTCACCTTGATGTCAGGATACCCTCTGGTTTCTCCAGGCACTATCTGGGCCCCCAGTAAACCTCCCCATTTGTCCTGTTGGCCATCGGGATGTTTTGTCTGACATTTCGCAGCACATTAGTCCCTGCAAGCTGTGAAGGACCTGTGCTGCCAACAAACTTGTCCAGCAGCCTCCTGGGGGAAGATCCTATGGCTCTGGGGTTGATAATGCATCTTCCACCCCCTTCATGCTACACCTCCCTCTTCCTTTTGATCCCAAGGACTCCAGATTCTCATGAAGACACTGGTCTGGAGGCTAATGAGGAATATACTTGACCTTTGTAGACGCTGTAATTAAAGATTACTGGAGAATGTGGGGGAAGCAAAAAAAGCTCCTTTTGGCTTCGTCCTCCCAGCTTGTTGCAAGTATCCCAATTACGAAGCAGATCACAGGGGCTGTGTTGGAAGACGTTGGTATCAGCAAATTAGCAGGCTGCAGCGGGAGCAGTAATTAAGGCAGCTTTGTGTTTGCCCGGGTTTGGGGCTGTCACTCCTGTTTGCATGCTGCTTGGATCCAGGGTCCCCTTGCACGCCTGGATCCTGCTGTGCCAAGCTGCAGCTTGTGCCGTATACGCCGTGCTTTTTAAATAATTGCCGTGTTTTAGGAATTAATTGTAGTGATTGCAGGCGAAGGACAAAACACAGGCAAAACAGTAATCGTTTGTGTGGTCCCGCTGCTGCTGCAGCCCACAGAGGTATCGGTAAAGCGCTGTCCATCTGAGGACAAGCAAGAAAAATCAGAGAGGAAAATGTTCTCTTTCCCTGTGGAAAAGGGATCTGTACCCTCCCAGGCCTCCTGCTCTTGCAAGGCAGTGGGTAGGTCCGTGATAGCTCCTGCTACATGGGAGAGCTTGGAAAATATAGGGAATCGATTGGCCCTTTGCTCAGCTGACCCATCTGCTGCTGGAGGAGCAGGGCGCTGCTCTGATGCTCGATGTATGCCAGCGCGGCTTTCAGTGGAGGAGGAAATACAGTTCGGAGCCCTCCCTTTGGGAAGTCAATGTGTAGCATAGATCCGTTCCTAGCAGACGTCTCTGCCAGGAAGTTTTCCCCCACTATTAAGCCAGTATTTTCCAATTCTTAATTTAAGCCCATACTACTTGTTTTGCATCTGTGTAGAGGCAATTAAAAAAAAAAAAATATCTCCCTTTCATGTTTATAATTTCTAAATATCAGAGCTAACAACACAGCATTCCTTCGCTCTTTACAGCATGCCTCATAAATCATCCACAGACTACTGGGATCGTTTCAGAGCTCTTCCCTGACATCCCTATCCATGGGAATGGGCTGCAATTTTCCACGTGGATCAGAATGGAATTGGTTGTCTTAACCCAGAGGCTAAAGAAACAGTGACCCTTCTCTCTCCTGCAACACGTTTATTTCACAAAGGCTAAAAATGAATGGTTTTTTGCTCTTCTCTGATACGGCACCGTAAGTTTATTTCCCCACCCCACCCCCTCAACATTCATTATGGGGAAAACAAGGGAGGGAAGCAGCGAGGGAGAATCTAGCTCCTTCCCAGGTAAGGCTTGCCATTCCCGAGTGTATCCCTGTACCGGGGTACAGAGACTGGGATGATTTCCTTGCAATGTCTCTGAAAGCAATCTGCACACTCTGTGGGTCTTGCCAACAGGCCAAGGAGCTCCTCAGGGTTTTGAGGCAGGATTTGGCCACTCGGAGGTGATATTGCCATGTAACCAACCCGTTCCTCCAGGGAGCGCAGCACATGGTAGAAACCCTCTTCAGCAGCAGCCAAGGGCTGGGTTTTGAAGCACTTCTCTCTGAGGGATGTTCGCAGGGTCAGCTGGGAGGATGCTAGGAGAAATGGCAGATGCCCAAGTAACTTTTCACACCGATTTCCCAACAACCCAAATAGTCCATGAAACGTGACCAGCTCTACCTAGCAGCATGCCTTAGCATAATGACATAACCTTTGGGCCAAAGCTCTTTTTATTACGTAAAGGCTTTATAATAAAGCAACTAATTTGACCTGTATTGTAGTAGACTGAGAAAATGAGCTGACAAATCTGAGAGTATCTGGAGCTTCTTCATGAGTTTGAAAAGAACAGTCACTCAGCTGGGACCCAGGGCAGTTGACCACCTGGTGGAAGAGTTCATTCACCACGGGACATCTCGGGTACCTGGGATGCTTTATCTACCTGCGTGTATATTCACAAAGGGTGCTTTCCCAGTAAATGCATCATGGACATAGTTCAATTTATCGTAACAGCCATGGGGTGCAGCCAGTGCAACCAAAAATACAGAGACCAGGTTTCTGAAAAAGGTTTTGCAGATGTGAACCAGCTCTCCCCAGTAGTCCCAAACTAAGCCAAAGAGCAGAGCCTCACAGGCCATCGGGAATGGATCGTCAGCGCTCCACGGGGTGACCGCCGGGCATTTGGGGTGCACTGGCTTCTTTGGCCAAGGCAGCAACTGTTCCAGCTGCGCAGAACGAAGCGGAGGATTGGACAGCATGGCCTGATGACGGGAGGAAGAGAGGTGGTGAACAGTTTTTTCCCCTCGTAGGAAAGCCATGTATTTGCACCAAGGATAACTTAAAAGAGAGATGTGTGGTTCCTCTGCCTGTGTGGCAATGCTGTGGGTCCCAGGAGGCTCCCTGGGTAGCGAGGGAGGTGTCAACATATTTTTGCATACAGGGGAGCTGCTTGCGAGGAAAGCGCTCTAATTAGAGGAAAATATTTGATCTCCATTGGCTTTTGGTGAAATATCTTAGAAAGGCAGCAGATGTTACTGAAGTTGTTTCATTCAACTGTTTTCACCTCATTTCTTCCCTTGGTTTTCTGTGGTGTGTTTTTTTGTTTTGTTTTGGGTTGTGGTTTTTTTTTTTTTTATGAGGCACATTGAATTATAATTCTATAAACAGCTCATGGTGGTTTACTGGGGGGGTGCCAAAAACTTGCTCTAAATCAAAGCTGATGCCTCCTCTAATGCAAAGTACATGCACATGCACCAACACCCCTCTGCCTTCTGAAAGTCACAAGTTATCCAGAACCTCAAGGTCACGCTGGGAGCTATCAGAGGCTCCCCAAAACCTGTTGTAGCACAGCAAGCACATATTCCTCCACTGCTTCTGGTGTCACCCCTGTCAACACAGCATCCAGGACTCTACATGGTCCTGCCTTGTATCACTCCTTTGCCCAGTAATTCACCTTCTCCAATGAGCCAGAAGACTGCACATCTGGCTCCTTAGTCCTAAAAAAAAGCATACATAAATGTAGGCCTGCCTTAAAGACCTTCCAGAAGGTCTTGTGGAGGCATCTGACTTCTTCAGAGTGGGTTCAGATGAGGAACTTCAGAAGCCAGAAACCTGAAGCCAGGTGTCATCTTCAGTTCAAGGAGACTTGGAAGACCAGCAAACCCATTTTAGAGTATTTTGCTCCATTGTACAATATTATATTTCAGTCCTGGCTGTATCGGCTGTGTCAGCACTAAGCCAGTTCTGAACTGACGTACAGTGAGAGACAGCACCTGCCACAAGCTCCACTGAACAGGTGGAAAAGTGGAAAAATTCTTTTCTTTGTGTAGCTGAGGAAATGAGGCATGCATGGAGAATATGTGTGGTGGTCTACAACAAAGGGTGGGTGGAAGTCGAGAAATGCGAAAGATGATAGCACATCCCCATGTGACATTTTGCCTTGAATGTCAGAAGCAAAGGCATTTTCCCCAGAGAAGGGGATGCTGTGCTTGAACCCCAGCTGACCACATCTTAAATGCCATCAGGGTGTCCTACCAGTACAGGCAGCTCCATTCAAACAGGGAATAATCACAGACCTTTCTCCTTGAAATGTCGTTGTCCAAGGGTCTACAGAGAACCAGCTACACAGGCTGAACATCAAACACTGCCTCAAGTCATAAACCCTGTCATTTTGATTACAGAGCCAAAACAAGGGTCTTTATGAGTTTGCTTGTGTTGTGTCACCCCAAAAGCATCTGCAGGACACCACATTCAACCCCACAGGACAGGTCAGTTAATTAAGTTGAGTGAGTCAATACATTGATCAGTTTATCAAATGATAAACAGAGTTTCTGCTTTCATCAGGGTTGTGAATATTAATTGATTTGACAGGCTGAAGCTTGGTAAAACAAGTAGAAGGGGCATCGGGGCATCACTGTATTAATTAGCCATGTTGAAGCTGCTTTTAGCTGCTTCCGAAGTTTAATCAATATGCTACATTTGAGTCCCAAAAGGCTTATGAAAACAGCCTTTGAAATCCTTTAAATTGTTGCCTCTGTGAGGTTTTAGATTCTTGGCGTATTCTTGTTCTGCTGTTTTTCTTCTTTTTTTTTTTTTTTCCCCCTCCTGAAATCAATACTGACCCATAAGGACTGGTAGAGGCGGACTTTCTTATTGGTATCACAAATTTGCATTCACTAGGAATAGAAATAAAGTGAAAAAGATCTTCTGTTTTAGTACAATAATAATAATAATCCTAGACATTAATGAGGTGCCCTCTGCCTTCCAGTTTCTATATGCAGTAAATTACCTCTATAGACTTAATCTGATGTGAATGGGCACGGCACCATTTAAATCATGTTTTCCTGAGCCCTTGCATACTGCTCAGGCTTTGATTTAATACAAAGTAAGGTTTGAGCTTGTGAAGACATTTTACTGAGAGGGAGGAAGGAGAAGGTGGAGCTGAAAATAAAGCTGGGAATGAAGCTGTGGAGACAAGAGGATGGAGGGACCGTGACCATGGGACGAGGTGGGGAGATGAAGAAGGCAGAGATGCTGCCGTATGCTGAGTCTCGACATTTCCCCAGGAAGGGAAAGTGAAGCAGCTGGAGAAGCCAATGGGAACACGGGGTGCATGAGGAGGAAGACATGAAAGCAGGGATGACTTGGGAGAGAGCAGGCTGGTTGGCCCACCGGTCTCCAGTGCTTGGGTGATGGGGCTGTCTGGAGCACGAAAACGCCACCAAGCAGTTCACCAGGAAAGGCGCCACGGGGAGGGGGACAAGGGGTCATCCTGTAGGCTGGGTCTTTGGGAAACGTCTCTGGCCTTCATGCTCTAAGACTGCCTGGGGAGGGCACGGTGTTCCTGCCACCAGCCGGCTTTACGGGGAACTTGGACGACGTGTGATGAAGGAAGGGCTATGCATCCCTTGCAGAAATGTCCTGGTGGCCTGCCTTCCCACAGCCTTTTCTGTGGCTCTGTGATTCACGCAGTGCTTGCCCAAGAGCCCAGCTGAATCTGGGACACCTCCTCCCCCAGGGGGTGCCTGAGGGCTGAAGTCTCCTGTCTGTCCTCTGGCCACTGCTCCAGCAGACGGTGAATATGCAGATACCTGAAATGAATTTTCTGAATCCATGAGTTTCTGACCTTGCATTTTGTCACAGCATTCTGCTATTTTGACTTCTCCCCCCTTTTCAAGACAAAACTTCCCCAGATGGGCCCATAGCAAGTTTACCAGCACACTTCCCCCAGTGCCTTCAGCGATTCCGCTTGCATTGACTCCCCAAGGTCACCACTGCAGATGTCAACACCAGCACAGTCAACACAGGGAGACCAACAGCACTTGAAACAGTTCTCAGGGCCCCAGCATAATTATAACAATTACAGAGTCAGGCCCTGAGCTGTGCTTTCTGACGCACGTATCTGCCATGCAGACTTCATTGCATGTGCAGATCCGGTTGTTAATAATGGAAGATGCCCCAGACTCTCCGGGGGCAACACTCTTTGCTATGGGCAAGGTACTAAATCACATTTGAAGTTTCTAGGCCAAAATACTTTACTTTTATTTTTCAGGAATAAAGTTCCCAAAAAGTGTGAGGCAAATTTCCAGGCCTGACTGCGTTGGCTCGCCTGGTAACAGGTAGAAAAGTAGGCGGCCTTGCAGTAGGTGAAGGCTAGACCATCCTGTTGTGATGGTGTAGATGTGATTAGATGAATTAGAGAAAAATAGGGCTGAAAGGGAGCCAGGAGTTGTGCATACCACCCCACTCCAAGGCAGAGTTAACTCTTCCCTTATCACTGCCAATGCAGAGCCCCAGGGATGTGAGAACATCTCAGCAACATCCCTGGCGGCACCAGTCATTTCTCAGGTCTTCGGATCACCAACAGCTCCTGCTCCCAAGCAGTCCCAAATGCACTGTGACCCTCGGAGCCAGAAGGCACAAAACCCTTTTACCAGTGGTATTGTGCAAGTGTAGGTTGCTCAGCGTGTGATACGGACATCTCTGCTGCCTGTTGCACCCCACTCTGAGATGAGCTGACCCCTGCCACAATCAAATCAGAGAGAAGCTCCTGCAGCAGATGAATGAGGGGACTCTGATGGCATCCAGGCCTGTGGGTCGCTCCCATTTCAATGTCCTCTTGTTCATCCCTCCCACACACACCTTTAGCCGAAGGATCAAGGATGTGGCTGCAGCATGCGCGTTGTAGGGCACAGCTCAGGCTCATCCTCAGTCCTCACAGCTCACAGCTTCAGGCACCATCCAGCTCTGCCTGGGTGGGGGTGGGGGGGGGTCCACCAGCTCCCCCTTTCCTGTCACACAGATGTGTTGCCTTGAGATGCCCTCAAATTTGGCAACACGGCAAAATTCCCTCTTCCCTTTGGGACAGTCGTTCAGAAAGCTGAACTCAATGCAGGTTATGCATCCAGGTGATGAAATGATTACTCTCATGGATGCCTCTGTAGGTGCAGAATAGGCTGTACGATGTCAGGACTCCCTCCTGGGCCATGGACAATGGCAGTAACTAACATTAACAGCTTCTGCTCAAAGGGACGGGTCTGAACACTCAGAAGACCAATTAGTCTGCGGCTCCTCCACAGAGGCCTCCCAGAGAGGAGGACAAACAGACAGAGGCGTCAGAGCCGAGCAGAAAGGCACAGAGGAAGAGAAGGGAATGAAAATGCATGTTCCACAGCCCGCTTAGTCCCTTGATGGCTTGTTTGCTGCTGGCAGAACTTTGGAAGAAGGAAAAATTGGTTCTGGAAGCAGTTCACTGTGGTTCCTGCCTTGAGCATGGACTGTAGGAAAGGCCAGATCTATGGCCACGGCCCCATGTCACAGGCAGAAATGAAGATGGTGACATTTGAGAAGGAGGCACCAACGTAAAGCTGCTGGCCAGCTGTCCTGGCACTCAGGCTAGGTGGGAGATCAAAAGGATGCTGATGTCTTCCAGCACCGCTATACAGAGCAACGTTGCCCAAATCTGTGATTTTTCTCTGAAGACTACTGGAAGGATTGCTGGTCCCCTGGTTTCTGGACCCCAAAGCAAGGAGTGAAGCCACTTGATGTGTAGGACACTGGCAGGAAAGGCCAAGGCAACGCTGCAGCACAAGATGAACGAGTGGGTGAAGAAAGTGCTGAGAAGAGTCACTGCGGAGGAGAACGACCTGGCAGCTTCAAAGTTGGTTTGGAAATGGGCACTTTAGTGTCTCCATCACTCTTCCTGCTTACAGGAGACCAGAGGGAGACCCAGGAGTGTGCATGGCTGTTTACAACGATCAATACTTGGGATTTGTCCAGAGAAAGAGCTGCAAAAATACATGTCCCTTGCCAGTGGAGCCCAGTTTTATTCTAGGGAATCCACCAGTGGTGTCAGAGGAAAGCCTGGTGAATATATATTGATGTATACATTTATATACACTCACCTGCTTTTGCATGGCGGCAGTGGGAGCTGTCTGCCCCATACCCAGCTCTCTGCAGCATTCAGTGATGCTCCTCCCCACCCCAAAAAGGGCAGATGTGATGGAGACCCACCTTGTCTATGGGTTTAGTGCTTCCTCTCTTGCTGACTACCTCCTCTGGGGCAGAAAGCCCTTTGCTGAAGAGAAATAATGCACACCTCATGTCATTGTTAGTTTTAAAATTACAAAGGAAACCCTCCATCAGCACTGCTACAATTACCTTCTCATTTTCCTGCTTCACCTCATTAAAAGGAAAATATTACAATTAAGGCACGGACGGGAGGAACAGATTAATGTTCTGTTTCTAATGCATTGATGAATCGGCACTTAGTCAAGGGATTTAAAAATATTAAACCTTTCTCACGAGCCATCCCAAAAGGGAGCGTTTCTTATTCGAGGGGCACTTTCTCAGCTCAGACAGCGGCTCTCCATCGCCGGCGCTCAGGGTACATCATACCGCCGTGCTTGCCACAGCACCGGGCTTTGCTCAGGCACGTGCCGGGATGGGGCTTTCTCTATGGTGAATCTCTTCCCTTCGCATCTAAAGTGGTGGGGTTATTTTTTTGGTGTGCATGGCATATTTCACATGGAATTGGACACCTTCTGCTTTTATTCCTGCTTTTCAATCCCGTTTCTCTTCTTGTGGCATGTCTTTGTTAGAGTTGCGGCTTTCTTCCATCAATTACAAAAGCCCTTCAGGTTTTTATTTCCTTTTTTTTAGGTCAGGTCCCCCCTGCACGAAGGGAGTGGTGAGGGGGCAGGGGAAGGGTTGTTCCCAGCTCCCCAAAACAAATCCCTGTTTCCTTCGGGATAGCGGCGTGCCCTGAGCCACCCCAGGAGCTACCCTGAGGAGCAGGGTGCACCTCCAGCAAGCTACCTGCTGCACTAAAGCTGCTTCAAAGCGGGCACAGCAATGTCTGTAATCCAGACCCATCTTCAACATAGTTCTACCCTGTTTCAAACCCCTTTTTTGCCGCCCTCGTGGCCTTGAGCTGAGACTTGGGGCCCGATGTGCCCCTGTTTCCTACACAGTCAGTAAGTCCCAGCCCTCCTATAATGAAAATGTCACTAATGATAAATATTTAAAGGGATACAATGCTTATCTTTATATTTACTACCCTGACCTTTATATATTTGGATTTTATTTTATGTTTTATGTGTCTTGCCTTTGCCTTTTCACAGACATACGGTGCTGGGGAGCAAGAAGTACTGCAACAGCTCCAAGATTGCTGTTGCATTATAAATACGCGCACAGTACATACAATTACAGAACTTTAATGCCTGGTATAATTACTGTCTGCAGTTTGCATTAATGCTCAGGGTGATATAGTGAAGCAAGCCGTTCAGACACCAAGAGATCTGCATCCCGAGGGGCAACGGAAAATCATTGCTTACTATCTCACAATTAATTATTGTGCCTTGCAAGGAGAGGCTGAGACTTTCCAAAGCACTTTGCACCCACTGTTGATTGAAATGCCTACACAGGAACGATGCTGCTGTGCATAGCCTGTAGGCAGGGCGCTGCTTTATAATCAAGCAAGGGTCTTCAATTTTATTCTTGTAATACCAAAAGGGAAAAATTGAGGAAAACAGCAGGTGTAAGGAGGAGAACACGTGTATAACTAGTTGAGGCATCTTAAAACGTGCTGCATGTTTACTTGCAGGACTTCTCCCGAAGTCTCCTTGTGTTGCCTGACCCAGAAGTGTGCCCTGGGAGATGCTGGGGCACAGGGCACATGGGGAGCCCACCCTGTTGCAGAAGGACCTGTGCCCTGGCTTGCCCTGCTCCTCCTGTGCAGGGCAGGTGGCCAGTGCCTGCCCGGAGCCCTCTGCAGCAGGGACAGGATTTATGCATGTTTAGCAGATCCATGTGGACACGGCTGCCAAGAAACAGGGCATCTCCCGCAGCTGCGGGGAGAGGGAAATTCTCCAGACGGTTGCATCTGGCAGCCTTGGCTGAGCCCCACATCCATTTTCTCTTCAAGGAGGGGGATGGGGGGGGGGGGGGGGGGGGGAAGAAAGAAAGGAGTTAATAGGCTTGATTGGACTTTGCTGAAAAACATTAAAAAAAAGGGGAAAAGAAAGTGCTGAGGCAGCTCCTTTCCATGTCTTTGAACTTCAGGCTTTGAAAAGAGGTGGGGAAAATCTTAAGGAATTAACGAGGACTACTGGGAAATTACTCGGGAGGAACTTACAGTGCTCTCATCTTCGAAAGAAATAAAAAACCCACCCTCTTTATATATATATATATATATATACACACACACACAGACATTTGCATGCACATGTATGTGAGACTGTAACCCCCTTTAGCTGGTCATTCATCTTCATCTCTCTGATTTTTATTTTAATGAAGTGCTAATTATTTGATTTGTTGACACAGCGGCTGGGAAGGGTGAGAGCTGCCTTTCTCCCACCTTGGAGGCTGTGGAGGAGGCAGAGGCAGCTCAGCAAAGACCCGGGGCTGCCACCACGCTGGCAACATTCACTGAAACTCAGCCGTAATCAGAATAGCTCTCCTTTCAGGAAATATCAACTTTTTTTTTTTTTTTTTTTGTCAAAAAAAGCCTCAAGACAAATATTCTTGGATGAAAACCTATAAAAAGCTCAGACTTACAAACTATTTTTTAAGGCACTTCTTTTTCTCCCAACAAGAATATATCTGTCAAGAAAAACAGATGTTCTCTATGAAAAATCTTCTTTAATTACAACTCTGTCAAAAAACACGGAGACAGATTCCTTCCCCCACCCCCAAGCCCATTAAAATGTATGCGAATGGCCAAGGTTTTAAAGCCATGGCTCCTATCATAATATAATATTTAAATAAAACATGTCCCCATTAAGCAGGCTGAGTACCAGCAAAGCCACAAGTTGAAATGCATGGACAAGGCCAAGTTAATTAAATTTTGCTTTTTTTGAATGAGGTGTCAAACCTAAACCTGAGCCTTCCCCGGCCGCGGCTGCCTGCGGCACAGGTCTGGTTTTGTGGACCACCACCTCCGTGAACAGCCCAGATTTCTCAGTCAGGTGAGATGATCCCCCTCCAGAGTTTAGGACTTCTGCAAATCAGGCCAAATATTTGCATAATAAAATAAGAGTTTAAGCTCTGGCTATTAGCCAGGCATTTCTTTAAACCTCGCACTATTTCTTCAAGAATTCTCATTGTGTGCCCAGTAAATAATTTCTTTAGTAAACACATTAAAGCACTAACTAGCAGACTTCACTTTCTCGGGGCTAGTCTGCTCTCCAGAAGCTTGCAGACGATGGCAATGTGACATAAATGTTAAAAGGGTTCTCTGGCACAGTGTTTCCCTGAGGCTGCCACGACACGTGTTATCCAGGGGAATAAAGTCCTACTGGAGATAGTGGCAGCAATGCAAGGTTGGTATTTCTTTATTTATTGGTTACAGTAATTGGCTAGAACATGGCTGAGTAGTTGGATGAAAATAATCAATAGTTCTTGTCCACTAATGAATGATTTTCCAGCAGTTGATAGTGTAAATAGGTTTCATTAAAATAGCAAAACCTCCCAAACAAGAAAATTAATGAGAACTTACGAAACCTATGAAATTGCATGGGTCTGAATATCTGACAGAGATGACAAATATCTGCTATTGTTATTTTTGGTAAGCAGATTTTCTTTTCAATTTTCACTCTGGTTTAAATAATAACAATACTTAGCAAATCCATTATTCCTCTCCCAGAAATCTTCAATTGCAAAAATGTGTCAGCCCCAAATTTGGAAAATGTCCCTTTCCTGAGCAACCCCCACCCGCGTGTGCGCAAGTCCTGCAAAGTTGGTGCCTTGTAACTGCCCTAATAAACCGGGAATTTTAGGAGTTGAGTTTTCAGAACAGCCCACTTCAAATGAAGGGGACCGGGCACGATGAAGCCTGGGGACTTGACACCCAGGAATAAAGCGGTGGGAAATTAACCTTCCCCTGACAGCTTCCAGCCAGCAAGTGGGTGTGCAGGGCAGAGGGAAAAAACTGGGACTTTGTACCAATGCTGCTGGAGGATTCTGGGGTCAAAAGAAAGTGGGATAAAAGAGAAGAGATCAAACTGCTTGGTGTTGCTAATTTTGAATTTTCTTTCAAATTGTTAGCTTCACTTCCATTTCTTTTTTTCAAAGAAGAAAACTAAAAAAAAATTAATAAAATAAATAGCATTTGTTTTGGCCAGCCTAGAGCATGACTCCTTTTGCCCTAGAGGAAAGTGAAACTCTTCATCTGAAGCTTGAAAAAAAAATTCAAAACCCCAAAGCCACTTGGTGAAATGTTTCCTGACACGTTTTCTCAGTTTCTCAGTTACTGTTGGAAGAGTCAGGAGACCTTTGGGGAGCAGCAAGGATATTTTTGTAAGAGGCAAAACTTGTTAACTCTCAGCGGCAGAGAAAGCTCTTGCTCTGCTTCTTGCTTTCAGAGGAGATCTCCTTCTCCTTTTCTCCTTTTCTCCTTCTCCTTCTCCTTCTCCTCTTTCTCCTTCTCATTCTCCTTCTCCTTCTCCTTCTCCTGCTCCTGCTCCTGCTCCCGGTCCTGCTCCTGCTCCCGGTCCTGCTCCTCCTTCTCCCCTTCTCCTGCTTCACCCCACCCTCTAAATCTCTGTCTCCTCTTGGTCTTCCCTCCTTTTCCTTTTTCCCATCACCCATCACACGGTGACAGAGAAGGCTCTCAAAGGCAAGAGCAGGTTTGGGGCACCACACGTTTGTGCCAGCAGCACCAACCAGAGCCAGGGTTTCAGATGGGAAACTGTGCTGGTAATCTCCCTTCGAGGGAGGTGCTCCCATTTTTCATGACGGCCAGTCCTTTCAGGTTGTGATGAAAAGAGAAAGTGTTTCATTTGCTCTTCGGAAGCCAGAGCTATAGATCAAGGTCCTGCTCATTCCCCCACAGATTAGAAATACTTTTTTCAGGTGAAAATTGAGGCTATCCTCTGTGAAAACTAAAGCAGTTATCTACACTTTCATCTAGAGGTCAGCAGTAGAGATTTTTCCCCAAAAGCTGGATAAATCCAGGCTGTTAGTGCCTCTCCTTCCCATTCTCCTTAGTTACTGCCTTTTATTACGTGAAGGGTGGGGAACAAGCAAATACCTCTGCTTCCCGACTTTGCCCTTGCTGGTTTGTACAAAATAGCCAAACACCCTGCTCTGGACCCGAGTAGCCTCGGTGCCTGTCATGTTCCTCTTTGCATGCCATGATCTGGGTGCAGATGCCCAGGTCTGCTTAACCCTGGCAGATGGCACAGGAAAGGTTATTTTCTGAGCACAACACACAGCCTGGCTGGAGATGCAGGCTATCATGAAGGTGGTGGCCCAGCACCTTGCCCATCAGGTGGGGCGGGTTTTGCTTCTGCAGAGCCTTCGAGAGCATCTTCTCCTCCAGCCAGTGCGTCCTCCTGACGCAAATCACTTGCTTCTGCTCCCTGTGGGCTGGATTTGGGAAGATAGTGACCTTTCCATCTTTGTCACGTCTTGGCCACAGGGAAGGCTAAGACCACAGCTCCCCAGTGGCAACCCAAATTGGCCAAGTGCCTGTGGGCAGCCAGGCAGAGCTCTTCCATTGCGTTTGGGTACCAAAGAGATCTGGGTAAATGTCTGTGGTTCAGGCTCAGCGCTGCGAGAGGATTGCATTGCCATCGGCTCTCCCCTCCTGCCTGTCACCTTCCGACATTACACAGAAAGTGCTGTTAACAGGGGTGGGGAACTGGGAAGGTGTAAGCCAAAGCTGGAGGAGTGTTCTGGCCACTGCAGCAGCCTGTTTTCATCATACAAACCCCATTCCCTCGAAAGCCCAGCCAAAGACAGCAGCTAAAATTGCAGGCACGGCCCGAGCACGAGGAATGCGCTTGCTCTTGGCTCTGCTGCAGGGGAAGCCCCTTCGCAGCCCCTTCCCCTCCACCCCTCCAGAGCCCCACAAAATATTTAAGACAGAAAAATGCCATTCAAGTGACCTCAGCCAGAGCCCTGTGGACTTGACTCTGTGTCTCACCCTTGCCTTGGTCAGCCCTGGCTGCCGTCCCACTCCCTGTGCCCACCCCACTGAGGTGGCACGGGTGCTGGGGCACTGGGCCACTGCTGCTGCCTGGGTCCAGCACCGCTGCAGATAACGGGCTTCCGAAGCCATGCTGCGCTCCCACGTCCGTGGTCCTCACAGCCATAAATCCTGTGCCTCTGTCACGAACGGTGATTGAGCATGCCTGGCGTAATTTATTCCTTCAGAGCCCAGGCAGTTACAGCAGAGATGATCACCTGCTCAAGGAGCAATGCTCGGGATGAAATCTTTCCCTCTTGAGAGCTCCTACGCAAAAACACAGCAGCATCCATGACACCAGCATTGGCATGTACCCTATATCCCCACCTGCCCACTCCCCTGTGACACCCTCATCCCTCTCCTGACCCCTTTCCTGGCACCCTGGCTCACGCCTATTTGCCGTGCTGCAATGGAGGGATGGAGCAGCCCCGGGGGGAGGACTGAATTTCGGAGCCTCAGCAGCCTGCTCACACCCACAGCCTTGCCCCTTCCAGCAGCTCCATCGCTAAATGCTCCCAGTTCCCCCTGCCCTGAAGGGCTTTGCCTGGGGGTGACCCCCGGAGAGGAGGGGCTCAGCCCAAACGGTGGGATGAATAATTTTTCCCCGGGAGAAATCCCCTTGGCAGTGTCCCCTGCTCTCCCCCCAGTCCCTCACCTTGCTGCAGCTCTGGAGCCGAGTGTGAAGTGTGCTTTATTGTTTGTCACCTGAAGCACTTGAAAAAATTACACAAATCCATCAAAGTAATGAATCTTCTCAGCAGTGGCAAATAGACAGAGACAGACAGGCACTCATCCGAAACAAGTCATCTTTAAAAATTAATACAAAATAAATAGCTGGCCTTTCGCTCTGTTTCCACGGGGTGGCTGCCTGGTTTGGGCAAGGGGACAGGCGGGTGATAACTCTCAATAGAAGCGTGACCCTGGGGTAGGGACGTGTCCCTCTCCAGGTCCCTGTCACCCTTACGCTGTCCCACAACACTTCCACCCTCAGCAGCATCTGGCAGCTCCGGGAATGATGAAGCAACATGACAGTTGATGCTGCATTATGCTGATGACCGCCAACGGGGTGCTCAGGGAAACGGATGGATTTTTGAGAGTACCAAAGCCCCATCACCTTCCTCCAGTCTTGGCTGGCTCCCTTCTTCCCTCTGGGCTCTTGAACCAGTTTGTTTATGTCTGAGCGAGCTTGTAAACTCCTTGGGGGAGAGACTGCACTTGCTTTTACGCCTGTACACCACTTGTCACAGTGCGGGCTTCGTAAATAATAAATAGTGGTGTTCCTGTCTCCTCCAAGCTTTCATTTTGTTACCCAGGTATAATATATCTACCTATACGCATGTGTGTATATAAACACAGACACATATATATACATAATTAGTACATATATTACCATCATATGGATTTGGAGGGGACAGGTCTGAGGCCACTGCATGCAGGACGGTAACGTACCAGGTGCACACCAAGCTCCTCCGCTCCCGCACCACTCCTACACCCACCTGCACATCCCATCACCCTGCACTTCCCCCAGCCCTTTTAGTCCGGTCACTGCAATGAGTTTAGAAAGATGCAAAACTGCTCTTTTTGCTCAAAATTCCCCTCCCCCCCCCCCCCCCCACAAAGCTCACCTGGGGGCAGAGGGAGGGAATTAAACCCAGCTCTCATTTGAACAAAACCCAGAGGAGTACAGTGATTAGCGTACTTGGGGGGAAAGAATTTTATATGGGGTTCTGCAAAGCTTTAAAATGTTGGTGTTGCTCCTGGAGGCTGGTGCTGCTGCTGGGCCGGCAGAGCAGGCACGCTCTTGGGGCCGTGGCATTTCACTGATGGCCACGATCCTGCTCCTCCGGCAAATCAAAAGGAAGGAGAACAGCAGAAGGCAAATTGCTTTCGACTACAAGAATCCCTCTTCTGTTTGAACCTCTCCCATCTTGAGTTGTTTTTGGGTTTTTTTACTTTATTTATTAGTCTACACATAGGCGGCTCTGGCGGTACCTGTGGGGCCTGCCCTTGCCCTGCAGAAAGGCGCGGGGATGGAGGGCGGGAAGGAAGATGGATGGATCCTGAATTGTTTCTAATTTATGGGGCTTCATGATTCCTGCCGCCGTATGTCCCCGAGAAATGACACCACTACTTCAGGAGCAGAGATTAATCTGAGCCGGCAGGAGAAGGACAAAACAAATCATCTACTGCAGGAATCTCATTTGATGCCTGTTAGTAAGAGCACCGGGATGAATGGCTTTTGTAAAGACTGCGCCGCAACATGTTTTTTTCCCCTTTTCTCTGCTGTTCTGCAAATTGAGGTCTGTAAGGCATGTGCCGGGGGCAATTCCAGGGCTGCTTTTGGCGCTGCCAGTGCCTGGGTGCAGGAGTCACTGCTCCATGCAAGAGACCTGGTACCCGCAGGTGTGGGACAAGGTGTTTTGGATTGAGGCTGGACAAAACTCAGCGCATGGGATACCAGAGCAATGAGAGCTGAAAGTGAAGCTAAAGCTGCCATGGTATGTGTGCGCTCGGGGAGCAGGGAGAGGTGGACTCATCCTGCAGCGTGCTCCCTCCGAACGCATCAAATCCACTTTTTTGAATTATGCCGCCCATTTCTGCAGTCTAAGACAGCTCCTGCACCCACAGGTTTGGGGCTGTGTGGCTCTGCAGCAGCGCTGCCAGCCTCCTGAGAGGGCACCGCACGTGCTTGCTGGGTGTCCCCGTATGACCCAGGAAGAGCCCATCCTTCATGAAAACAAGGAGTACCAGTTTGCAAATCAAGATGCCAGCAGGGTCACGGCAACGTGCAAACTGGCCTGTGGACCTGTAGGTGAGCTCTACACAGCTGTGTGGGGCCCAGCTCTCCCCTTTCCTTACCCCGTTAAATCCAACCCATCGCCATTGCAAAAAGTCCCATTGATGCTCCTCGTCTTCCCCAAGAAGTTCAGCCGGGGTGGGAGCAGTACCTAGCGCTGAGCACTATTCCAGTGCTCTGTGGTGCAGCTTGGATTGATACAGAATCAATTTAATTGATCTTTTTTTAAGGTGCAGTCTTGGAATATCTGAGACTGCGTAAGGTGCAGCTAAGCATGCTCTTCCACAAAATAATTTGTCAGGCCCCACTGTAGAAACCTAATGACGGCTGTAATTTATTGCTGACAGACGATATTTATCACCGCAGCATCCTCTCTTTCTCTTTCTCTGTCTCGTTAGGAATGGCATCAATAATGTTTATTGTAGCTTTTAATTTTTTATCGTTGGTATTTTTACCTGTGCTGATGATGGCTGGCTGGAGATGAGAAAAGGCGTTCGAGCCGGCAGAGGCTTTGATATGTATTCAAGGGTAAAGGACGGATTTCGGAAATTCTCCCTGAATGTTCACATGGGGTGCACGCTGCGGCGGAGCCTGCCCCGATAGTGGGGAAAAAGTGGGGTATTTCCTCCCAAAAGCTCATCCTCCCTTTCCTATTGAGTCTGTCGACCCGTGCAAGGTCTGTAGAGGACGCTCAGACCCTGAGCCCTCCCCAGGACAAACCCCAGTGCTCAGCCACGGGCTCCTGCTGCGGGTTTTCATCCAAAGCACCGGCAGAGCCTCCTGCCCCGAGCCTCCCGCGACACTGCGGTGTCTGCTGTGTTTTCCACCCAGGCTTGTCTCGCTGCTCGGCTTATAAATACTGCCTTGCCATCGAGACCACCTCCGAGTAAATGTTATTTACTTGTTTTTTCTGCACAATTTGCCACTGCCTCGCCACTAAACGAAGCTCGGCGCTCCTCAATAGATGTTTGCATTTTGCATGCAGCCTCTTTTCACACCTATTAAGCGATGCCCTGGTTAAACCGAAATCTGTGAGCGTGCTGGCAGTCGCTTCGCTGCAGGGTGTTGTTTGCTGCCTACACTTGAATACTCAGGTGTTTGGACTGGCTGACAGGCAGATGCCCTTGCGAAAAACGATTTATCTCGGGCAGTAATTCTCCACCGAGCTCAAACCGCTCACATCATCTCACACCTGATGCCAAGAAGCATCTGGGTGCCCCAGCTCTGCCCCCACCCTATCTGCAGAGTCACAGGCACCTACTTGTGTCCCTAGAAAGACCTGAAACCCCTCCCACCTTGACATTCCTTCCTTTCTCCCCCCCCATTTTCTTCCACTTCCTACTAACCCCAGAGGGAACATGTTGCACTGGGCTTTGCAGCTTTCCAAACTGCCAGGACCAACAGTTCCCAAAAGGGATATTTTTTTTTTTCCTTTTCCTCATTCCAGACATGAATAATTACCAACCCAATGGTTATTTTAGCATCATTACAGGAGCCTCTCGGACTAGCTGGTCATTTACAGATTAGATAGACGTTGCTTACATTGTTCATAACTGATTACAGGATTGACAGTTTGGCTTTCACCCAGAATTCGGAGTCCCAATTTAGCGTAATTGGAACTAAATAGCAGAGCAGGTTGGGGGAAGAGGATAGTGACTACTGACGATTTAGTTAACGCTGATTTTATTGATCCCTGAAAAGCCTCTGATGTTGCAGGCTACTCTTTATAGGGCAATAAAGTTTATAGTTTGGGTTGTCCTGGGGGAGTAACTTCTACAGGTCTAACTGCTCTCAGGCGATTGCCGAGGCCCTTGCCAGCCCCAGTGTGCTGATGAATAATCAGAATCCAAGAAAAAGGCTGAAATTCAGTTCTTGTCTTGAAATCAAAATTCCAGAAAAGCAATGATGACCAAATTAAAAAGTAATCCCTCCCAAGTGTAGGGGTTTATTGCTTAAAAAAGAACTTTTAACTATTCCATTCTATTCTCATCCCTTCCTTTCCTTCTGTTTAATTCTTCTGTTTCTTCTTATTTTGCCCCACAAAATGTTGGAATTTATGATGTTCACCCTTAATATATTCGTAGCCGTTCCTACATTTATTCTCACAATCACTCTCTGATGTAGGCTGGGATCGGTACCTCTGCAGGCACACAAAAAAATCAAGTGCTTTGTCCAAAGCAATAAAAGAAAATCCATGGCAAGAGCAAGATAGATTCTGGATCCTCAACTGCCAGCACTAGTGACAGACCACTGAGATTTTGGCCAGATCGACTGGCCCTGCGCTGAAATGCCGATTACAAACGCCTGCTGCAGAGCAAAGGCTGGGGAGGCTGGGGCCGGGGAGCCCACCGCCACGCGGAGGGATGTGACAGCGGCAAAGCCACCGAGCAAAGGCAAATGTTTAAACAAGTCCCAAGCAGGCGCCAGGTGGCTTTCAACTGCAGCCCGAGGAACCTGAGTGATTGCAAGTTGGCAGGCTGGGGGCATCTCTGGAGGGGGCCGAGGGCTTTTTTTCCCCTCCCAACCCCTTTGCTCCTTCCCTCTGACCGCTGGATTCTCTCTAATGTACTGGCGGAGCTCTGGTTCCTAGTCCTGTGGCTTTGAGCTCATTTGTCAAACCCAGAGATCTTTATGAAAGGCTGTTAGCAGAGCATTTACTTCCCATTTCTCATCCTACGCTGTCATCACCTTCCAAGATTAATTAAGGAAAAAAGAAAAGACATCTCGTCTCTCTCTTGTTTCCCCCTTCCTTGCCTTTTGTTTTTTTACAGCCTTTTCCTTTCCATTCATGTCTTGAATACTGCTGGGGAGCAAAACAAGCAAAACTCAATACTTCCCCTTCTCTCTTGTGGATAATATATCAATTTTTTTAAATTTTTTTTTTGCCTCTCTGTAAGTGGAAGTGGTTGGGTGAGCTTTGTCCTGAACATCAATTCTCTCACACAGCCTCAGCTGCTAAAGCTGAGCCAGGAAACATCCCAAATTCACTGACTTACCGCCCCGACCCCAGGGGTCGGCGTCCCATCCCTGAATCGTTTCCAGGGTCGCACAATGCTATCTGTCTTGCTCACCATGGGGTAATTAGGTGCTTTTGTCCAGGCACCGGTGCACAGACGTGCTCCTTGTACCATTTACTCCTATTAGGAGCCATAACCTATGGTTAGCATGCTGCAATGGTCTTTTCCATGGCCCTGCGTGCCTAAGATGACATATGCAGGGCTGTGTTTGCTCTAGCTCGGACCGTCTGGTCCCCTCCAGAGCCCACCCTGGTCCCAGTTGTGTGAGCGAATTCTACTTACCAACCAGTGCTACCCCTTGCCCTGCCACCTTCCCAGCCCCGCTCCCTTGGTCCCCACTCTGTCCCCACCCTGCCTGAGCTCCCCTTAGCCCAGCTCCCGTAACCTCCATCGCTGGCAACTCCTTTTCACCCTTTCATTCAGTAGCAAACTCATGTACCATGTTATACAGAGGTTTATTTTGCAGTTTGACTGTCCTCACAGCTCTGCCTCTCCCTCCCCAGTCTGACCAGTTCGCCCAGTGGCTGGCTGTACCTGAGCCATGGGACAGTGCTGTCAGTCCCTCTTGCTGGCAGGTGGAGGAGGAGAAGCCTCCTCATGCATGTGTCATCACCAATCCAGAAAAAACTGAATGTAAACTTGAGAAAACACAGGGAAAACGCCTGCCAGTTGGCATTTGCATCCCTCAGGTATTTGCAATACACTCTTCTGCGCATTCACCAGCCTCATCCCTGACATTTTGCCTCGCAGATGTGAGTCAGCCAAAGAAGAGGAAAAAAACCATCCGGCTCAGGCTCTGTCTTCCTGATGGTAGCTCCCAACCGCTGTCCTTGCTGATGTGCATGACACTGGGAGACACCCCCCACCACCACCCCGTGGCACAGTCCCCACATCACGAGAGCTGCCACCGCTGTCACAACGGTGGCTCTGGCTCCCTGTCCCAAGGCAGGAGCCCATAGGAACGGAGGGCACTGCGGGAGGAGGATGAAAACATGTCTTTCTTCCTCCCTGCTCTCCAGTGACTCGCCCTGAGCCCACTCAGACCAACAAAAGTCCCTTCCTGACTCTGCTGGACTTTGGATCCAGCCCTGCATTAGTGCAAGTTTAGCCCCATGGTTTTTTGAAGCCATCAGTCACCACCATCTCTATAACGCCAAGCCACACACAGAATAAAGATGTGAAGCAGCGGGTTCTCGGCTGATGTAAATCAATACGGATCTCCCATCATCAGCGGAGTTAAACTTACAACCAGCCAGGGAGGTAACCCAAAATGCTGCTCGTTGGAGCAAAAGAAATTTCTGCAGTAATTAGATCTGGAGCATGATTACCCAAAGGGAAACGAAAAACAAATGTGGGTGACAGATATTTCCAGGATAACTGCAGTTATTAATGCTTTTCTCTACCAGTGACAGGCACAAGGGATTAGTATTGCCTGAAAAAGTCTGGTTTACTGTGGGAAAAAATGAGGGCTGGAAATGAAGCAAGTAGAAGGCCATATGCTGCTCGGTGTGCTTGTGGGGTCCTGGGAGGATAGCTTTAGCCAAAACAACAAAAGGCAAATATGTGAGGCATATGTGAGAAGAAACATGAACCTGTTGCTTATAAGTTTCCAGTTAAAAAAAAAAAAAAAAATAGGAACCTGTTATTCTCCATTGCACGAGCTCACCCTGAATTAGAGACCCGGCACCGCTGAGCACAGGGTGCGGCCCCGGGCTGTGGAGCTGGGGCTTGGCACAAGCATTTCCAGTTTAAAGCCTTGTCTTTCCTACTGCCTTGTGTTATGTAGGTGGTAGCATGAAATACCAGCCCTCACCCCCCCACCTGCACCTCCGTGCAGCCGGCGGGGCAGTGCCAAGCTGCCGCCGAGACCCTCCGTCTGCGGCACATCGCTGCAGGGGATCTGCCCCTTCCCAGCAAGGGAACCGCGGAAAAGGCACGAGCTGGCCTGTGTCCTCGCTGCACAGCTTGGGCAAGCGACTGCGAGCTCCGAGTGCGACTAAGCGCGGCCGAGAGCTGCGTATGGGCTGGTAAGGGCATGGGAGTACACGGGCGAATCCACCCGACGGTTCGCTGCTGGCTGCGTGCACTTGTAAATACCTGTCTCTGCTCTGAGAGCATCACAGCACATCTGGCTACCGCAAACCATATGTGCTCATTCCAAAACATCAAATCCTTTTTGTAACAAAAAGTTTGCAAGCGAGTAGAGCTAAAAAAAACAACATTAAAATGAGAGCAAGGAATTTTTTTTTCCTTTAAAAATAAGGAGTGCTGATAACTGGAGAGTTACAAGATTCGTTTCTAACGTGGTTGTTTGTAAATAAGCATCATTTGGAGCAAACAGCTTGTTCTCTGGAGCCTGCCCTGGTCTGTGCTCCCTGTGGGCGCTGGAAACAGCCTGGCAGAGGTTCCACCCAGCCCACGGCCCCATCTCTGCTGCAGCCAGATGCTTCGGGGAAAGCTCAAGACCTTTATAGGCAGCAGCCATGAGATAACCTGTCCACATTTAAGCTGAAAATCAAATAGTTAATAGACAAACCAAAATACATGGTCCCATCAGGGCTCCTAACCAGTCTTCTTACTTGCTGAAAAGCCACTCCTACGTTCATTTCTCCTATGGATTTGATACGATGGGCAGCTCCACAGCTGGGGTACATACGTGACCCTGCCGAGGCACGTCTAACTCATGATTAAGGCATAGCGAAAGCCCGTCTGCATAGATCCATCCTTCACGTGGCAAGCTGCGAACATGCCACCACACCATGGGGGGCAGGACACCCATCACCTGGCTGATGAGGTGACAAGAAGGTGTGAGAAGCTACCTGGAAGGTGGGAAATGCCATGGCTCAGGGCAGCATCAGCACTAGGGATGTGGCCGAAGGCAGGCAAATTTAGAAACAAGAGGGAGGAAACATCCTCTGGGTGCTCAGCAGGTGGTAGCACTGCCAAAAACAGTTGACTTGGGTGATCCCTGACACCCATCCTTTTGGGGTATTCCTGACAGGTATAAGTTGACCTGTCCTTGGACTTTCCCTCATACCAGTAAACACCACTCCTAGCAGACAGCCCCGCCTGCTACAGCATCTCATTCCGTAGGATGTCGGGTGTATTCCAGCTTTCGAGGCACTTCAGGATGATTTGGCTTTTCTAATGACAAAATCACAGTCTGACACAAATTGACTTTTGCTGTTGATGCTCTGGTTCTCTGCAGGACACCTGGCCTGGAAATAGAGGAATGGGAAGACAGTACCAGCAGTTTCCCACCTGGCAGCTGGGTTGGCTTTTGTAAGATCTCATGGATGAGATAGTGGGTTTTAAGAGTGACACCCCCCGCTCTGTACTTCAAATGGGCCTTGAAACGCTCCTCCAGGTACCTGGGAAATAGCAAAGCCTGGGATGAAAGAAAAGCGCAGCCCCTTTCTACAGGACATATTCAGGAGAAGCCAAACATCTCGCAAGCAATAATCAGAAATTCACATTAATACCCCAAACCACAATGCTAAGGACAGCAAGAAAAACTCCCTCTTCCCAAATCTGAGAGCTGCTTTTGTTTGTGGCTGCAGAAACCCTCCCCCAGTTGTCATCTAGCAGAGTATTTCATTAAACCCTGGAATTCCCCCCATCCACGCTTTAGAAAACTGTCCTTTTTATTTGACCTGAAAACTGAGAGCCTTTGGCCAAAAGATAAGCAAACAGAGAAGTTGGTGGGTCCAAACAAACTGCTGGAACTCCAACTTGCGGTGGCTCTTCGCCTAAAAAAAAAAAAAAAAACAAACCACCACCACCCCCCCCCAAAACCCCCTCCAACTCCCTCCATGTTTCCATAGCCCAATATACCAATGAAGAAAACTCAAGACAGCTGCAGAGGTGCATCCCAGGTAGGAGCTTCTGGACCTCTTCCCATGCAAAAGACAGGTATCTATTTGAAGACAAGACTGAATTAGCAACAGACACAGGGAAACATCAAAATATTCCGCAAGCAGGAAGAGGAACGAACACAATTGTCTCTGCAGAATTAATAATGTACAGCTCAGGCGAAGCAGAAGTCGTAATACAGCAAGTGAGAGCAAAGTGCTGCTCCATCAGAGTTCACAGAGGGGAAGAGCACTCTGTGCCCTGGCCAAAATGTCTTCAAGCAGCCAGTGTAAACTGAGCGCTGACAGGGCAGGTAGCAAAGAAAAACTTAACATGCTACTCTAAAAACATAAGGAGGGACAGTAAGAACCAGGCAGATGGGTCTTTCCCCGAACGTGGTCATCTGGAAACGGAACATCTTGACTGAAGCAGTTACAGGACAGCCCGGTGCTGCTGGTGCCACTCTCCCTCTGAAGTACCAGGGAACCACGGCAGCAAATGGAGGCTTAAGAGCTCCGTTTTGAATGGCTGAAGTTAGACGGACGACCCCCCTCCTGCACACTGCGTGAACTTTTTTGCTGCAGAGGAGAGCGATATGATGAATTAATGTCTTTGAAAATTTCTGATTGAAACCATCCAAGAACCGCTTTCCAACAGAGATGCATTTTGGGGAGCAGAGCAGCGCTCAGGATTGGTTTCCAAATCACAACTGATACCTAGAACTAAGTTTTGCTGCATACAGGCTTGTATGGCCCTGCCAGCTCCCACTACAATGCCTTTATTTGTTGTCTCTTTCCTGAACACAAATGCAAGATAACCTCAATTGGCAAAGTAGTTTTGTTCAGTTGGCTGTGACTGCCACTTTCAAAAGTACTTTTAAAGATATTAAAGGGGGGGGGGGAGGGGGAATGCAGAAAGTTCTCTAAAAAGGGACAGAATAATTTTAGAAGTCGGCTTCAGAACTGGCTGGATTCTGAAAATGTCTAAACCTAAAAATAGAGGGCAACAGATGATTATTTTCACCCCCTTCATTTTTTTTATTTTTTTTTTTCTCCTCACATTGGGGTCTCTTCTAACTTTACATCCAGCCTACGAGCCTGTGCATGGTAAACATTTTTGCTGTTATTCTTGACGAACTGACAGCCCTGGGCGGCATCCAAGCACAACCACAACAAATTCTAGTAAGCCAAAAGCAAGCATGAACACTGAAATCCCTCAGAGCTATGTCACCTCCAAATTCAGTCCTGACATGGGACTGTCGCCTGTATGAGGTCCCCAAGCCCCAAAGCCTCTGGGGGTCTCTTGGCGGGGATGTGGCAGGAGCAAAGCCCTGGTGCAGGTGTCAGTCTCTGCTGGAATTATGTTTTGTTTTGAGGTGTGCAAACTGGAAAACTGGCTCACCACTGACCTCCTCTGCCTTTTTGCACAGTCTGTGAGCGGATGGCACCTTCCGGGTCTGATGCCGATGGGCACCGCTGCAGCACCACAACCCACACCTGAGGCTCTGGGGAGGTGGGTGGAAACATTTTGACCCTTTGACTTCAGCGATGGGGATGACGGTGACAGGAGCAGCGGGGACCCTGGTTGCTTCCCGGAGGCTTTGCTCAGGGAAAGGTCTCTCCTTTAGACTTACTGGCTGCTTGGCATTTGGGACTACAACCGCGTCAATCAAAGCAGGATGAATTTTTTTTTTTTTTAAAAAAAAAAAAAAAGGAGAAACCATGATGAATTCATCCTTCACTGTGGCATTAGCACAACCCCAGCCCCCTCCCTCTCCTCATCAGCGGTGACAAATGCTCCTCTCTGCCAACAATTACCCGTTTAGGCTCAACCCCTCGAACGCCGGCCCTCCTGTAAATGGCAGCGGCGGCCCCGCTGCCGCCCAGGCGCTCTGCCACGGCCGTGATGGATGAGCCCCAGCTCAGACCATCTGCCACCCCAGCCCCCTCCCAGCCCCCTCCAATTGACACTCCGCTCCTTTGCCGCGGATCGAGGGCAAGCCAGGGGAAAAAAGTAGCAGTGATGAAAGGCGCCTGGAAAAGCGTGAATTAGCCCACGGAAGAGAGGAGATGAATGAAAAGGCGTAGGGCGGGAGGAAAGGAGAGGATGAAAAGACAGAAGGAGACGAAGGAGGGACTCTACCTGGCCCATGTCCAGACCCCTCGCTGCAGAGAGCGGTGCAACCCCCCAGCTTAACAGGCTCCTGTCAGCTTGTTTGCTTGCTCGAGCAAGCCCTCTGTGCCAGGGTGAGGATGCTCCTGGGCTCTCCCTAGCAAACGGCACGTGCCCTGGCCGACACACTGCCCACTGTCATCTACAAGGCACCCGATCAGATTATTCCAACGGCTGCTAAGACCAAAACAGAACGGGGCGATGCTGGGCAGTTAAAGACAACTCCTCTGGTGTCAGGATGACCAAAGGAGAAGATTTCTTGGTAGCAGGAAGCCAAACGTCACCTCTGGATTTCTCTCGTGTTTTGTGTCCTACAGGATGCAGCAGAGTGTCTGAGGATCAGAAGCTTTACCTGGAGGAGTTTGGGAAGTCTTTGGAAACCTCCCTCCATCCTTAAGGGGAGGGAGATGCAAGCCTCTGAGAAACCACTGCACTGCTGATGGTGCTTTTCCAGGCCAGGTAGATCACTTCTAGAGCAAGCTGAGAGGACCTGGTTGCCTAAACCCCCCAGTATTTTTCAGCTTTATCATGTCTTTAAGACCTTCAGCTTGGGCAACTCTGATTTCAAGCAGAATCACTCTGGAGGGTAGTTGGTTTTTTTCACTAAAAGCTCTGTATTAAATTTATAATGGTAATAAACCCATTTCACTTCACAGGTTTGATCCCAGATTTGCCCTGAGCTGCTCAGGTCAGAGGAAGCTTTATGTTTGAGCCGAAACCCTTCTTCAGTCAGGATTTATGAAGAAAAAAACACATGACAGAGGAGAGGCTGACACTTCTGAAGATGCTCTGAAAACCCTCACACAAGCAGAAACGGTCCCACAAGAATTATTTCCCCCACGCCATCCATGCCAAACCCCAGGACGCTGTCCTTGCCCATCTGTCAGCTCAGCTTCTGATACCGAACAAATCTCATTAATGGTCGTCATAGATTTAGCGAACGCTGTACCAGGGCCGTAATACGACGGGCCCCTTTAAAACTAGAGATAAACCACTCTCCCTTTCAAGGCTCCCTGATTGTAAGGAAGATACAAGCAGCAACACGCCTCCGAGGGATGCTGAAGAAGGGCCAGGCCAGCGGTGCACCAGTATCTTGCTTGCATTTGTCTGCTGGGATGAGACCACATACCAGCAGCTATGACAATAATTTCTTAAGACTGGTGGGGGAAAATAAAAAAATAAAAAAAAGCTTTCCCCAACATAAGTAATTGTGGTTGCACTAATGCTGGCAACAGCCTTAAGAGAGGATCCCAGTGAGTGGAGTTAGTCCTTTTTGCAGGTGGGAGTAGCTGCATTTACCCTTCAACCCTCCCATTTAAAAGGTGATTTAGCAGTAACACTACAAGGGAAGCTTTAGGAGGCACACTTGGCCCCTACAAAGTCAGAACGAGTAGCAGCTTAATGTCTTTTAAGGAAAAATACCGGTGGAAGAAAAATAGGGGTTAGTCATAATCATAAGGTGTGTTTTTTTCTCAGAAAGTATTGATCTGGGAGTAATGCAATAAGGGCCAGGAATTTTACATTCCAACAGCAAATTTTGGAAAACCACATTCTTCCTAAAGTTTCACAGGTTCTGAGTGTCTTTGTCTAGAAAGTATACGTGTTCTCTGACGGACAAAAGTTTGGAAGTCAGAGAAAATGGTGGTAACAAGGAGAAAATTACATTTCCCCCTTACTCTGGTTTTTAACGCCTCCTAATATCTGCAAGCCAACTTAACACTTGTAAGCTAAAATATTAATTTTAAAATATAGGAAGCATTTTCCCTCTCCCTCCTCCTCTTCCCCAAGTCCTTTTCTCACACATTTTTCTCTAACAGAAAGGGCCAAATAATCTAATTTGACCTTCTGGGATATATTCCCCGTGGGAACCGTAGAAATGCCACCTGCTACCTGCATGCTAGATTCGATCACAAATCAGCAGCACCCAGTGCTGTACAGGATCTCTTGATATTCTAATGGCCAAGAAATGTCTGGCCACTAATGGTAATACATCTTAAATTGCACAGCCCATGTTTTTCTTTAAATGCCAAATACTACCTTGCTATTTGTAGCATTCTCAATTGCACCTCCTTAATTACAAGAAGTGAAATCATGAACTATAATCAGCAAAATAAGTCTCCAAAACCTTGTACTTCAGGCTTGGCTCTCCTGCAAGTGCAGAATTACCCTGGGGAAGGGCATTTAGTGCCCAAGCTCCTCTTCGTTCACACTTATGATAGGAGACTTGTTCACTCCCCACCTACTGACACCGTGTGCTGCTGCTGAACCAACCGAGCAGGAGTAGCTCAAGCCTTCTGTGGAACCCAGCTGCCAAAAGCCAAGCTGGGAGAACACGAGTACTGGATCCAGAATATATGACCAGGATCTGGAGGGCTGCAGGTTCTCCTAACGCTGGCTCCAGAAGCCCTGCTGTCACTAGTGGTACTGGGATAAACGCTAACATTTCTCATCTGAACCCCCAAAAGCATTGTCATTGGGAGAAAAGACTCTAAGGGACCTTGCGTCAGGCTCTGCATTCAGGACCTCGCGCAGCCTTCCTCCCCTGGCCCACGGCAGCATCACTGGTGAACAGCCAGGCACCTCCTGACACGCCGTGAGCACTCAGGAAGGACAGGGAGGCACTTCTCAAGGTTCCTGAAGCATTGCCCACTTCTCAAGGTTCCTGAAGCATTGCCCTACAAGGCTCCTTCGTATCCTCTTCCTTCAGGCACTGCTCCTGACCAGCGTTCGGATAGACCAGACCCCCCCCTCCCCCAACCTACGCATTCACAGCTAAATACAGTGCCAAGAAGGATGCTAGTGCCTCGGTGAATGTGACAGTGGGGAAGATTTCTGTGTTTCCAGGAGATTTTTTAATAAATTAAACATTATTTATTATATATTACTTATTTTATATATATATATTAAATATATACTAATAGATAAAAATTTTAATTTTATACACATAAATGAATGTATAAATATATATTATATATTTTTATAGATGTAAAAATATAGAAATACATTTTATAGAACTATATAAATATATAAATAAAAGAATAAAAATAAAAACAATAAATTAAATTAAAAATAAAATATAAAAATAATTTTAAAAATAAAATAAAAAATTAAAAATATTAATAGAAAAATATCAGCCAGCACAGACAAGACATGAGAACTCGCTTGTGTATTGTGGTGCTTAAAATACCAGGTTAAGGTCCACGCTTTGGCTGGCTGCTTTGCTCTCAAGAAATCAGAGTTCAAATGGTTGGGGTCCTCACCAAAAAAAAAAAAGAAAAAAAAAGAAAAAAAGCCTCATACCAAGTTAAGTAGCCAGCTGCAGCTCTACCGAGTGAGCCGGGAAGCCACTCTGCATCGGCCAGTCCCCCTCGCCATGGGCTGCAGTTCCTGTACTTCCACTGGGGTAGGAAACAACTGAAGCTGCACTGAAATGAGAAAGTTTGCACTATTTTTCTTGAGAAGCCAAGTGACCACAATCTTTCTATTCAGTGCTGCACGGCAGGAAGAAAATTAGGATCACCTTCCAAGGGTTCAATCAGGGGGGGAGAAAAAAAAGAGAATTAATTGGGTAATGTTGGTTTAAGCCCTGGCCTCAAACTTCAGTACCACAAACACACCCTCTATAAGCAGCCTTGTTTGAAAGCAGAGATGCTGACCAATGTGTCCAAGGGGGACAGCAGCCTCCTAGGGCTGCAGCATCCTATCTGAAGGGATGCTCCCAGGAAGCAGATCCGCTACATCATCTCTGGTTTCCATCATCTTTCTGTTACCCCACTTCTCCGCAGACCAGGAAGTGGTGAGAAGCCCTGAATGTAGCTCTCGGTGCCTGGGGCTCTTCTGACATTGGAGAGGAGCATCTTGACCGCCTTTGGGCCAAGCAGTATTACAAACAGCACCGGAGCCATTCACAAGTCCTCAAAGTTTCCACCTGATTATGTGAGCAAATATTTAGACTGGAAGTGCTGTTAGTCATTATTTGCAGTTCATTTTCTCTTATTTGTTCTCTGTCTTTTAAATAATAAAAAAAGAGAAAGCCAAGATGACAGCTCACGGTATTCACATCCAGGAGCAGAAACACCACCTGTTTTTTGCAGCAAACACCTTGGCTGCAGCCAGCCAGCCCCTGCCGCTCCCGGCAAAGCTGCAGCCGAGGCAACCTGTGCCAGGGAGGAGTCTGGCCCCATGCTCGGAGCCACGCTGCTGGGTACCGCAGCTGCTGTGGCACTGATGGGTCCTGAGCATCTACGGTGACAACCTCCCCGCTCCTGGCCTGGCTGTGCTCACGGATGGAGTTTTTCTGGATTTACACCCTCAGGCAGAGAAACAAGACCCAGTTCCCCGTTTCCAGGCCTCCCTGGGTCTGGGGGCTTCCCTGCTTCATTGCTATTTGACACCTAATTTGGAGGCCTGATCTCGGAAACAGCTGTTATTCAAGCTCAGGGTTTAGCAACATTAATCATGTCAGAAGGCATCGGTGTTACCTACAGCCAGACATACCATAGCTGGTGGCAGGTGTCTGCAGAAGGAGCCCCCAGATATGTTCACCAAGGAAGGGTTTACACCTGTGAGTAAGCACAAGGCTCCCTGGGCACAGAGGCATGAGAAGCAGAAGAGCTTTACGCTAACACTGGCATCAAAACTTACTCAGACATCTTCACCTCAAGAAACACCTCGGAAAAAGCCCAGCAGCAGCCCGTTCCTCCATGCCCTGGGTGCCTCGTGCCGCCGGCGGTGCTGCACACCGTACACTGAACGCCGTGTGTACATCCCGAGTGCTGCAGGGAGGGCTGGGCAACACCTAGAGGGGAGTCAGCACTTTGCCATCAACGAACTCAGAAGAAAGTGTGATATTATCCCTTCTGGCGGAGTCACGGCTTAGCAAAGGGAGGGAGCCAGGGCCCAGCCTGGCTCCGGCACCTTCTGCATCCGGGTCGTTTCTGCCGATCCTATTGCCTTGCTTCCAGGACATGAATGGGAAGAGCTGGCTCCTTCCAAAAGGATGGCTTCTTTACCCCAGGGAATCTAGATGGAAGATAACAGTTTAACATAAGTTTTTCCCCAAAGCAGGGTGTCTCCCCAAAAGGCAGAAGCATCTCAAGGTGGACATTTCTGCTCTGGCACCTGCTCCCTCGGATTTGAGCCCACAGGGGAGACCAGCCATACATGGATCCACAGCAAAACCCTCCCCAACACCAGCATCAAACCCTTCCATCTCCAGCCGAAGGGTTTACATGGTCACTTGTAGAGGAGGAGAAAGGACCTTGTTCCTGCGGACAGCGTAGACTTACTGCAAATGTTCATGCTGAGAACAAAAGGGCCTTCCTCTAGAAACTATTTCAAACATCCTTGGTGGGAAGGAAAAGAGAAATAGCCCAGACTGGTAGAAACACTTGGCCCAACAGAAATAAAGTTCACGTACCATGGCAGTACCCCAGCCAGCCCCTGTTTACCAGATAGTCACATCGATGCGTGACTCAGAGGAGAGACTATTAATAATGCACAGTTATAAAAATCCATCCTTGTAGGAGGAAGGATGCTGTCAAGACTCAAGCAGTTTCTTGTTTTCAGTGAAATATGGGTAACACTTGTGCTGTGTTTTCAATTCCTTTTTTTTTCAAGTTATTTTCCATTTCCACTTTAATAATAACCTTTATGCCTAAAAATAGCATCTCACTTTTACAATTGGAGTGACCTTTACTATTACGTGTGGATTAGCGCAAAACAAGCAACTTGTTCAGTTTATAGCTGACAACAAGAACTGCTGCTTTCACCTCTGCAGCCTTCACCAGTTTAAGCCGGTCCCCATTACTTCAAGTTTGCTCACTGGGAAACTGAGGCAGAGGGCAAGGAAACCACTACAGCGGGACAGGGTCCGGGAGCAGCGCTGGGGATGCTGCGCTGGTTAAGGGATGCCATCTTCCTTGGGAACAAAATCTGAGAGCAATGAAAGATGCAATTCACTTAATCATTAGCATTTTATGGAGGTTTTTTTCCCTCTCTTACCCACAAAATAGTGAAAATTGTCTTTCTGAAAAGAGAGGCTTCTCTTTCATATAGAGAATTGTTCTAGTATTACAAAAATGCCTGTTTCTTTAGACAGCCATGGTTTGTAATTAACAGATTTGGGTACAGAACCAACAGGACGTTTTTTTCCTCAGGTTTTATGCTTGGTCCATGCTTGGGGTATCTTCTGTTCTAGTTGCCACAAGTGTCCCTCTTAATTTTGTACTTTCTGAGAGCATTTGAATTCAGCGAGGACTACAGCATCAGGTAACACTTGACTTTAATATTAATAGCTACTTTTTATTCTGGAGTTATCTGGTTTAGTTTAGAGAAGATATTCTCCACAGCAAAGTCCTCGTGCCTTGTTTTACAATGGACTCCTGGAATATTTCAGTATTCCAGTCTCCTTGGACTGCCTCTTCCAAAAACCCATGTTAGTATTTCCTAAAATACTACAGGAACTACTTAGCAATTTTGGGCAGGATTATTTTCCTGGCCCAATCTAGCTGAAGTGTCCTGATGCTTCCCCCTGCGCCCCCCCCCCCAAAAAAAAAAAAAAAATTGAAGTGGTGCCACATTAAATGCCTAAACCTTTTAAAGAAGAAATACTCCAGCACACACATCAGGGCTGACAGAGAACAGGGAGAAAAGCAAGCTCAGCACTACAGCTGCAATCTTACTCAGGCCATTGCTTCTCAGAAATCAACCCATACCTACGCAGGGAGCTCAGATTTCCTTGCTGTAGGGTTCAGGGCTATCCTTGCAATAAATTATATTTGCAGAAAGCTCTTACATCCTCCACGCTGCAGCCAAATGGTGGAGAGCAATCCGGTAACTTAAGTGCCATACTGGAGCAAACAGACGAGCAGACACCTCAGCATGATAAGCCAAGGGAAGAAATGGCAGCATTGCTCCGCAGAGTTCAGGAATCTCCAGTCAAATCAGAAAAGCAAGGAGAGCACCTTAAAAAAAAAAAAAAGGTTTAAAATAATAATTGAATGCTGCATCTTACTTGCCATGGGATTCTTTTGTGCCATTAGGGTGCATTTTTGGTCATACTTTCTTGCATTTTTGAATGGTCCACATGGACTAGAAGCGTTGCAGATGAAAAGAAAAGCTCTGTTGTGTGCAGGTGAGTTCAGAAACCGAGATTTCTACAAGAAGCGCTGCAGGCAAGATGGGCTGGGGTCACCAAGCATGTCCACGGTGATAAGGCAGGTCCAAGGTCTAGCTTCAGTCCACATGTCAGGAGTCGGATCAATGGGGTATGTGGCCGCCACAGGTATGGCTGCGAGGAAGGACCCAAAATACCACTCCACTGCCTTCCATCCCAAGGAGAGGCCACGGAACAAGAGGGAAAGCAGCCCACAGACAAGCACCGAGTTCTTCCTCATGCACAGCACAGCACCAGTGGCAGTGCGGCCAGGCAGGAGAGTGATGCCCGCATCTGCCAGGTCTTTGTCCGCTGCTTTGCCATGTTTTCCCATGGGAATCCTGACGTGGCCAGCAAGGCTCGGAAAGGCAGGACCAGCTCCCGCTGCTCCTCTTCGCCCAGGGCACTCGGCTTCGGGCCCTGAGCAGACTGCCCGGGGACTGCAGGAGGTCCAAGCTCCCAGTGCCCATGTCCTGCAGCCCTGGGAGAGCCTCCTCCCTACTGGGGCAAACATTCCTTCATTACAAATGATCCATATTCTCTCGGTAAAGTCGTTTTTGTCCAAGAAGTGCTTTAATATCAAACAAAACACATGCTTAGAGTTTTCAGCCTGCTGGTGCTACCCTTGATGAAAGAAACTTTTTCTTACAGCTTTTGAAATGGTTTTTCACCCCCTCGGCAAGACCTTGGGCTAGAGACAGCCAAAAAAAAAAAAAAAAAAGAACAGCTGCATTTTTATTTTTTATTTTTTTTTTAAGAAAAGATTTTTCCCCTCAAGATTTTTTTTGCTTATGACTGACTTCAGTATTACAGCTCACTCGAATACCGATCAGAGCCAAGCACAGGCTGCCCGGATGGTCTTTCAGGCTAACTGGGTGATCTCAGACCCTGATTTACTCCCCATCAGCCTGTATTTGGAATTGTGTATTTTCCACACGTCTCACCACCACACTCATACTACTCTTTCTCTTTTTAAGTATCCCCTACCTTGCCGGTATGATGTCGTATGAAGTAGGATGGGGATGACGGCCGGGTGGCACGCTCCCGACACACCGCAGGGCGCATCAGCCACCGTACCCAGCCTTGCTGAGCCCCGTACGCCCGCCCGGAGCAAGTCCTTCGAGCACAGCCCGGTGCCAGCAGCAATCCAGGCACCCCGAGGAGAAACTGCCTGACCCACAGCAGGGAAGAGCTCGTCCCAGCCGTCCCCTTTGCCTCTGGTCCAAGTAGCAAGTCCAGACTGTTATTTGAAAAATTCTAAAATTTAAAAAAGTATCGGCGGTTATTAAATATGAAAGGCCATCATGCCAAACAACGCCTGCACGCGTTTTAACTCACCTAACCGGAGTGAGTTAAGGAGCATGGTTTTGCCAGCAGGACTAAAGCAACAGCAATTCCTGATGGGGAGAGGGGAGGTTAAGGACACCCAGGAGCCAGTGCCAGGGCAGTAACTGCTCAAACCAGCTCAGCAACAGCAGAAGGGATTGCCTGACTGCGCGGTCGGCTCCAAGCTGCCCTAATTCGGATGAGCCCGTGCAGATCAATGCTCCAGCTTGGCTCACAGGCTCTTTTATCTCCTGGCACACGTCCTCTAACAAACCAGCCTCAGGGCATGCACACCACCCGCTTGCACAGCGTTAGGGCAGCTGCTTTGAAGGGCTGCCAGAAAGCCCTGGAGGCCTCCACACCCTACAGCTACAGCTACTCATGGTGACACGAGTGGATAAAAGTCACCTTTAATGGCCAGATGCAAGACAGCCTCATAAGGTGCAGCTGCGGTATCGTCTCCTCTGCCTCATCCCAATTTCCACGCAGTGGGATCTAGTTTCTCACCTGCTTTTTTCTTTTTTTCCTGTTTCCCTTATGAGAGGGAGCAAGTGCCACCGGAGCTGGCAGATGCCTGTTTTCTTCCTGGGGCAATGGGGACTTCTCCAAGCTTACACCTTAGCCTCTCTCATCACAAGCTACCATGAGAGCCTCTTCGACTCCTCTCTCCATCTCCCTTGCACAACTCCATCCAGGCCTTGGGATTCCCTGCCAGCCTTGGAAGAAACATCCCATTGTCCCCTACCCCTCCTTTGGGGAGTGACTGTGACAAAGAAGAGCTCCTGGGGAGAAAGTGGCTCTTCCCACATGGGCTGAGCCGAGGTTGTGTGGACCCCCCGGCTGCTCCCCAGCCCACCCTGCAGCTGGACCACTGCCAAACCTGCCCAGGAGCTGACTGCCTGCACTGACGCAAGTGTTAATTTCCACCTAAGTTAAATGCTTCTCTGAATAATTTATTGGTTATTTATTCTGCCTGAGAGGAAGGTCAGACCATGCATTTAAATGGAAATGCTTTTCGCAAAAGCTACAGAAAAGATCAGTAATTATCATCGCTTCTCAGCTGGATGAAGTTTTAAAAACAGGCTGGTCAGGATGATCTTGCTGTTTATCTTGGGTCATACCAAGCTTCACTCATGCTGCTTTGCAGAGGGTTTCCCAGAACACGACTGAAGTGAATCCCCAGGTCCCTCAATAACCTGAAGTCAGCAGCATCCCCTTCTCACCACCGCTCCCACAGAGGTGGAAAGGGCTTATCCGCACTTCAATAAACACACTTGACTTGCAAAACTGAAATTAAGCCAAGCCAACCTCCTTGCCTTCCCCCGCCACAAGCTTTCAAGCTGCCCTGTTCCGAGTCAAAAGACTTGCACTGTCTTCAAAGAGTGGACACCCAAGGCGCTGTCCTGAGTGGACAATCAGAAGAACAAGCACGAAGCTATTAATGAACTACATAACGGGACCGCAACAGCGCAGTCCCAGAGCCTCCCTGGAGAAGGTCCCCAGCGTGCTCAGCTCCGTGATACCATCAAAACTGCACAAATACATGACGATTTGATTTTCCAACCATACCCCTCCAAAAAATGATACTTTATTTCCTGTCAAAAATTAAAGGCACCTGCAAAGTTGTTTTTTTTTTTTCACTAAACCCCACAGCATTTTCTATTCCTTGAATTACTCCTTTTTAATCTGTTTTTCAGTAAACCTCATCATATTAGCAAGGTTTTGGTAGGACAGCGGGGAAAAGACAGGACCCTAAAACAGTCCACCACTGATGACAACCACTTGCTACCCTGAAAGTAAGCTTTTTCAATCATAAAAACAAAAAGAACAAGTTTTGTGCTCCCCTGGTTAAATCCTGCCAGCTCCACTTGTATTGACAACACCAGCATGTACATGTGCAGCACAGATTTATCCTGGGACTTCTGCAGAAAGCCAGATCTGGGTGGGTTTGATCCCTTTAAAAAAATGTTTGTTAAACTTAATAGCATTTACTTTCCTCCTAAAATAATGTCTGCAGCAAAATGATCCTACTGGGCTCCATATGAAACAGCAGCACCATATAATTAGCTGGGATACGGTAGAGATATTGGGGACTCCGGGTGATGATATTGCAGAACTGTTCTCTCATACAGGCAAACAGATCACGATGCTATAACAGGGAAGACAAAGGATGATTATTATTGCGTTCAAGCAAGGCTTAGTTTAATACACAGTAGTGAATGGAAACCCACAAGTGAAATAAAAATCCTCTAATTCACATCTCACTGTTCAAATTACAGCTAAAAAGAGTGATTCTGGATGTTCAAAAGCCAAGCAAAATAGGATATATAAAAATTGTGTGTGTATATATATATACACACACACACATATGAGTGAAATCCAAAGTATGTCAGACAAACCCTATTGGATGAAACAGTTTATCACGAAGGAGAGGGGGAGGCTGAATGAAGAGGCCACAGCAGAAGAGGATGAACGATTTTATGGGCTTCGATACTTAATGGTCCAACGGGAAATGACATGAAAGTCCCCGATTTTCAAGGTGACTGGTTTGAGCCATCTCAAAGAGACCCTCCATCATCACCGGCCACTCATGAAGATCTCGGCGAGGCCCTGCAAAGCTGTCCCCCGAGAGCCGCACGCAAGGCGGGTCTGGCCCCACTCCAAGCTCTTGAGGCAAAGGCTGATCTTGGCAAAGTTTCTGCTCCATAGTTTGAATTCAAAGAGCTCCTTCATGCTTTCTGACCTAGGAGTAGAAGCATTTTCATTCAAGAACTAATTTTTTATTTATTTTTGCTTAGTCCCAGCTCTTGGGAATCCAGGGTATTTTTCCTAAGAAGTTTCTTCTTTCTCTTTTACCTGTAAGAAATTCTATTTTTTTGGGGTGCCATGAAACCAAAGGCACAAGCAAAACCTGTTTTTTATCTGCTGGAAGGACAGACCAATCTCCTACCCCGTTCTGATCATAGTCCCGCCATGATTGCTCAGGTGATGTCCGCATTTTTGGGTTTTGGCTTGGGTGCAACAAAGTCAACAGTGACTTCCATCATTTTTGCATGTCCAGCCTCCAGCAGTTTGTCCATTGCAATTGCCATGATGCAGGTGGGCAGGGATGGCTCAGATGCTTCTGTAAGGGGGTCCCCAGCCCCAGTCTGACATCTCACATGAACCAAGCAGCAGGTGAGAGTTCCCACCTTCCTCCCAGCTGACCCCTTCTCCTTCAGAGGGAAGCCAAGGCACAGCAGAGCCACCAAAACAGTAACAGACCCTGCTTTGACCCACCATCAGCTGGTCTCTCTCAAAATGAGAAAGCGTTTCTGTAGCACTTACCTTGGCTTTAATGTAGTGGCTAAACGGGAGTCAGCCCTGGCCCACCCTCTCTGCACAAAGATTCACCATCATGAGGGTACCCCACGCCTTCTCCTGACCTAGGGGCTTTCAGTATTACAGACCTCAAATCCTTGGAAGCTCCAGTACTCTTGGGCAAGGCAGTGTGGTCCCTGGGCTCAAACAGCTCAGCAGAAAGAAAAAAAAAAAAAAAAAAAAAAAAGTATAACTCCAAAGCAGTATGATAGAAATCACTGGAAGGGCCCTCCGGAGTCCTCCAGCACTTGCGAGCACTAATTGCCAGCAGTCCAATTACTTTCATGTCTCTGATGGATTTAATTGCTGAGTTGCTGAAGAGAGAAGTGACCTATTATGGATCATTGTTTACAGCAAATTAGTTCAGAAATTCCCATCTTTCTGCCTGTCATGCTCAGAGGGCAAACTCCTTCAGCTCTGCCATCGAGTCAGCCAAGGACTTCACCGGCTCCAGCAGATGAAACTCGTTTACAAGGAAAAGCTGAGCAAAGACACATCTAGGGCAGAAACACGAGCCTGACTGTTCAGGAGAAGAAAGCTCTGAGATGAAAGGGGTCAGAGGAAAAGCAACAGCTCAGAAGGGACAGGAGGGGGAGGAAGAAAAAGCCAAAGGGAAGAAGCTATAGAGGTTCTGCAGCAGCAGATGATGGGGCTGGCACACGCACCTACAGCATCACTCAAGCCAGGCCTGAAGGCTCAGAGCTGAGCTTAAATGGAGCTGGTGGAGCAATGGGCAGCGGATGGGTGGGTGGAGGCCCCAGGTGAGGCTGATCAGGGCAATTAATGCCTACAAGGCCCTGACAGCTTCAGAAGGAGCGTGTTTGCTTCTTGCAGAGTCTCTAAAGGAATGTCAGCAGAGAAAGTTATGGGACCTCTAGGCAGTTTGAAACCTAAGAGTAAATAAAAAGAATGGGGAGGGAACATTTTCCTTTGCAGAACATGTATGGGGCTGGGCTGAAAAGAGATTTTGGCCAATTTTGCACTTTTTTCTAAATGGGGTAAAGATTTATTTCTGCTGGCTATGAACCTCCCCGCTAAGTCAAGGGGGGCTGCCTGTCTGGCAGACTGAAGGTCAGGCTGGTGACCGCCCTCGCCCCGCTCTGTCACGCCGGCGGGGTCTCTCAGAGGTGCTCAGCGTGGTGCTCAGCACGGTGCTTGTACGGGAGCTCCTACGGACAGCACCGGGGAGTCAGAGCCCCCCTGGAAATCAGGGCTCTCCCCTGCCTGGGCACAGCAAGGCTGCGTGCTGCTCTCTGGGCTGCCTTGCTATTGTACGTGGATAAATACAACGCTTGGACCACATTATCTGGACCGTTACCTAGAGATAAAAAGAATTAAAGCAGGGGAACACAAGAAGCTTAAAAACAGGCCTGCCCTTGACTTGCGCAATATATTTCAACAGACTCATAAAAAGATCAGGGAGTTCACTCAAGCATGAATAGTTACAAGCATAAAAGAATGGCGGTATTATATTTATTATTAAAGCCCTTTTAAAGCCCCCTTATTGCAGATGGATTCTGAGCCTCTGGGGAAAGTCAGGGACAGGATATTTAGCAAAAATGTTATTAAAAATAGAAATTGTTTCCCATGACTTAACCTTACTGCCTAGGGGGAAATCACTTAGGTGATGTTATTGGAGAGCATGCAGTTATGAGACCATGATTGTTATGGAAGGCTATGTACGCGCAAGGTTTCTGGAATAGCAGCAACGTTTCTGCTTCCAAGGAAGCAAATTTACCTGTGCACCCCACCAACCACCCGCAGCCTCTTCGGGACCAAGGCAAGCTTCTTCCTCAAGCCCACGTGCCTTTAACCAACGTAGTGCCTTCTGCACCTCTTGGCTGCCAGGAGGTGCTCCCGAGGATGGGCACACTCCATCCATGCACTGCAACAAGCAGAAGGCACGCGGGGCTGTCATCAGGCCGTGATGAATGCAATTCACCGCATCGTCACCCAGCAATTTATCAATTTATCACCATCATGTGCCAAGTCTGCAGCTCCAAGATGCACCCAGTTGACCCTCCTAGGTCTGGAGGGACCTGGGACTGGTGGCCAAACGGCAGCATGCAGGATGGTGCGGTGGCTTGCTGCTCTAGTTCCAGCCCAATGTTAATCATAAAAAGCTTTTTTCCTCACCAAGTTTTTCTTCTTGACCTGCAAGAAGGTTCGATTATGACAAATTGGTGTTTTCTGGCAGAAAACCTCCTCTGCCCCACAGCCATGGCCAAAAGCTGCTTGTCAAAGCAGAATCGTGTGATCCCCCCCTGCAAAGATGGCCTGAGGCTCTTTGAGAAACATGGTTCCAGAGGCCACGGAAATGCCAGGGGGACTGCTGAGTTGATCAGGTCGTCTCCTGTCTTCTTCCTGGGATACATATCCAGGAAGATAGGTAGATACCAAACATTCTTCACAGGCACTTATCCCTTCAACAGCTGACACTGGTGCAGAGCAAACCAGTTTTTGATCACTTGAGCCTAATGTCACCGCAATTGTCTGGAATGTAATAATGTAATTTTGTAAAAAAAAAAAAAAAAAAAAGGGGGGGGGGAGGGAAGCAGGATAAAAAATTGAGACTTAGAGGTCTCTGTGCATCAGAATAGCTGGCTCTGAAGTTTTGCTGTAAGCATCAGATCTCAGTAAATTCTGCAAACTCTCTCCACCCCCCCACCCCACCCCCCGTATTTGGACAGTTTCCTCTTACTTAATGATATTCCATCAATTATATAACTTCACAGATAGTAGAGATCAGTATTAGGGAGTTCAGCTTCATTATTAGTATAGTTATTGTCCTTTGGAGACTGAGCTAATGGCCATTTGTCTTCTTCAATTCAATTAACAACTATCCTCTCTGGACACCACACAGGTTGCACTCAGTGACATGTTGCTACATCCCCTCCTCCATCAGGACATGACCCTCATCTCCGTAGACAAGATCTGGCTCCTCTCCTGCCAGTTGCATACTATACATTTTAGCAGTGCATCACGAAATGGCATGCTAAATTATCAAAGAACTAAACTGGGCAGGGCTTGAGCCAAGAAAAATCCATTTATTGATGGCCATTCCCCCTCTGAAGTGCTTGAGTAGGTTGATGAGACAGAAACATGCCTTTCCCGACAAGCCAAGAAGACTTTTCCCAAGGAGGGTAAGGTCACATCTTCCAGCAATGGATGAAGGGTAGAAACCGAAGGTTGGGGCCAGACCGAGGGAAGACCTGCAATATTTTTGAAGAAAATGGAACTTACAGCTGCTCTGGTATGTCAGCGTGACTCTTCTGTGCAACTGTGGATCTTGGAACCTTTATTTTTCCCTCATCCCTGGCCTCTGCTCTATGAATGCTCTCGTCACTAAGTTCAAGGAGCCTCAAGCAGGAGCTGTCCAAACCAAGCGTGTTCCTCCATGGCGCTGCTGCCTTCCAACGTGTGAATAAACCCCTCACTTCTGCAGAGCCACGGCTTGTCATTGCGCCCGCATCCCTTCCCGTTTCCAGCTCGGTACAAGCTTGCACCCTTACCCAGATGTTTGTAGGATGGTGCTGGGTCAGTTTTAGAGCCCTCTGGGCTCCCTTGGAGTCAGGGCTGAGACTCTCCTGCTCCACACGGTCACTGGGACCTGAGCCACCGACCTCAGAGGCTTTCACCGCTGGCGACTGAAGCCTCACGAGCAGAGGGAGAGGCGGGGGAGCCCAGCACGCTGCACACAGCTCTCCAGCCATCCTCAGGCAAGCTCTGCGGCAGCACGCGGTGGGCAGAGGTCGGAGGCCAGCCTGCTGCCATAAATAAGACACTCTCTGCTCCTGGCAGGTAGTGGTTTCAATGGAAAGCATTAATTGCTGGCAAATCGCTCTAGCAGCAATTCAACCTGACAAATGCTTTATTAGAACAAAGCTTACACTGAGAAGGTGTGGGATCATCCTAGAATTTATGGGTGCAGGGACCACCAGACTCACTGGGAGCAGGCAGGAAAGCCACAGAGCCTCCTCAACCAACCAGAGTCTGCAAACTTGTCATGAGGAGAGCTACCAGTGCGGGCAGAAAAGGTGGCCATGAGCTAGAGAGATGTGTCCTTGTGGGTGGGGTCCTTCCTTTGAGGTTTGTACCGTGCCACCAGGCAGCCTGACCACACATCTGGTCTGGCTGACCACCCCTCAGTGACGATGTGAGCAATCCACGGTCAGCCCCCCCAAGGTTCGCTCCCTAGAACGTCCACCGAAAGACAGTGTTTGGTTTCTTAACGCATCTTTCTGCTTTAACAAAAGCAAAATCCATCCATCCTGTCCCTGGAATAAGCACAGCCCTGCGCTGCTGCCGCTGTAAGTAACAGTGATGGGATCACTGAGACGTAACAAGATTTATGACTTTCTCCTGAAGAACGATTGCCTGCTTGGTGTCCTCAGTAAATAATGTTCCGCCTGCATCATCTGGGGACATCATTAACCCAGGAGACAGTGACACCACTTAACCTTTCATGGGCTCACTCAGCTCCCCTAAGCTGCCCAAGATGTACAGTTACTCAGCGAGTCCTTTCAGGGACGAGGTGAGGATGCGATGCCAAAACGCACACACGGGAAGAAGGGACACAGCACGGATGTTTGATACCATGCAGGAGGCAAGGCGGTACTGAGGAGCACCTGCGAGCAGCTCCACGCTCCGCCTGCACTTGCAGCACAGCCTTTACCACAATCCTACAGTAACTCTGGGCTAGTTGAGCCATTTTGGCTTCAGCAGGGTTATTGGGGTAGCAAGTCACAGATTCCAGCTGCTGGGCACATCAGGCCGTTTCCCAGCTCTCACCCATAGCCACGACCCCCTCCCTGGGTTGTAGGCAAGCAGCGCTCTTCCCACCAAGCGCCCGGGATGTCCTCCCTTCCCCATCCACAAGCACCTCAGTGACTTCTTCCAGGCAGGTCCTCGACAACCCGATCCCCAAGCATGCTCAGGGCTTTGACTCGTCTGGTACTGCCTCCCCACTATGCTTGATAGCTCCTGACTGCTCCTTCGCTATGTCTAGGACCGAAACATTAGATTTATTAATGCATTTTTAATTAGCAAACTCAATCTCCAGGGGAAGGTGTCTTGCATCTTAACAATCTTTGCTTTGAACCTTTGCCAGAGAGCGCTTTATACTATAAACCTCATCTACAACCGCTTCCTGATGACCCTCAACTCCTAAGCTGAGCAGCCAGGCCAGGGGAGGTAGGTGTGGGTGAGGAATTTGCTAGGTGGACATAGTCCCAAGTCTAGTCCAAGCTGGTGGGAAGCTGTAAGACACTCATTTGGGTATGAGCAAGTCATAGAAAGCTTACCAAGCCTCTGCACAGTTAGAGAGGTGCTGCAGCACTGTGATGGGGTTCAGATGGTCCCAGGAGACGGGGAGGTCTGAGCAGAACTACATGCCTAAAGCGTGCTGGGGACAGGCAGGGGACAGGAGCTGGCCTAACTGCACACACCGGCCCTCTTGTTCTCAGGGACAGGGAAGGACCACGATTATTTCTCCTTGGAGCCTTGCTCAGGCCAGCTGACAACCCAATTACTCACCATCTCTGTCCAGGAGGTGCCCTTTCGCAAGCCACACCTTTCCGGACCAGCTTGCAGTACTAGGGGCCAGCATAAAGACCTTTTTTTTTCCTAGGAATTAGTGACATTTTAATCAACTCTTCCAGACAGAGCTACACATTCACATGTTATGCTGCTTCCCCCAGCTCTCCGCAGGCATTTCATGGTTTCAGCATGGTTTCAATGGTATTCCTCCAGTTCCGGATCTCATTTCAAACCAGCCGTTACAACTGAGCTGCTCCAAGCTGATCGGTGCTGCAGGAGCCCAGGGTCCTGAGCTCCATGTCAGAATCCACCTCCCACCTCTGGGAGGAGCAGGGGTTGAACCCACTCCCTCCTCTCCCCTGCTTTGGGAAGGGCGGGGGAATCGTCGACAGCTTCGTGGTTTATTACCCACACAGCTCTATAGATCCATACTTTCCAAATGCGTTCAGCAGCACTGTGTGCCCGGTGCCAGCTGTTCCTCGGTTTTCTGGCTCCTCTGTCACACAAGCTGTTAGTGATGCCATTTGTCTCCATCCTCCTCTGAAAGGCACATCCCAACGGCACACGACTCCCAAGAGCGGCTGTCTCCCCGCCCTCACCCCCCCGCAGCCTCATCCGCGCTAGAACCCAGTAACACGGTCTCCGGAGGAGCAGGAGGACCCGGCATGGAAACCCTTTCAGAGCAGAGAGCAGCAGATGCTAAATATTCACGCAGCTATTGGTTCGCAGCACTGCGCTACAGATGCAGGAGGTATTTATGCTCCATCGAGTCTCCTGGTGAGCATCCCATCCTCAGCTCCTCCGGGTCGCCGTGCAGGGGCAGAAGCACCCCAGAACCCAGCAGTGCTGCGGCAAACATCAGCAGTAACTGCCATACTGGAAACACACGTGTGAGGCTTGTTCCCACAGCAGGACACATATTAATCCTTTCTGACTTTGCCACCTACCCACATCCTGATCCTTCTTTGTGGGCAGCAGTGTGTGAGTCCACCCTGCTACAGGCCCACGGGCACCCCCTCGCCATGCCTCAGGCACCCGGCGTCCCCCAGCCAGCCTGCCTGCTGCTCCGTAATTCCTCCTCGAGCCTGCTGCGAGGATCGCTTCACTGCCTTAAGCTGTACTCTAAGGGACTTCGGAAGCAGCTTAAGCAATGTTGCGTGACTCTGTCCTCCCCCTTAGCTCTCCCCTCTCGGAGGAGAAGCATGAGCCTGCTCGCAGCCTCCAGCAAGGTCTCCCACACGGTCCTGCAGCACTGCAGGTCCAGTGCAGCAAAGAGGACCACAGAGGTTCTGCCCTCCATGTGACGCTACCTTCCTGGCACCTAGAGTTTGCCTAAACTGGGGCTTGGTGCTGAAGCCCAAAATCAGGATTGTCATCCTCCTGCTGCTCCAGGAAACACCTTAGCTGCAAGGAAGCGTTTCCCAAGTTGAGTTCAAGACGTGTGCAGCTCCACGCAGCAAGAGGTGCAGCCCTGGTGAGCTGTCCCGCAGCCTGGCTGTGTACCTCTCCCTGCTGCCTCGCTTGCACAGGTCCTAGCAGAGTTGTCTCACCTGCACCTCCTTTTGCTCTGAGCCACCCAACCTTCCCTCCCATGTGAGGTTTTGGGCACAGCCACCATAAAGATGTCTCAGAGGCTCAGTGAAGAACTTGCAGAGAGGCTTGGGACTACATTTCCAAAGCTGCCGTGGTTTGTTTTGTAAGAAAATTCCCTCCCTCACCCAAATACTACGAGCATTTTCAAGGGTCAGGCACTGCTCCGCTTTCCCTGCAGCTTGCTCAGTTCTTACCAGATGGACAGACAGAGTAGACCAGCTTTTTTGGGAAAGATGGACTCATGGAAGAGCGAGGGTTTCAGGAGCCTTTTCTCTCCCTTTTGCCTCCAGGCAAGACAGAGCAATTGTTTCATGCAGCTTGATATCCTGGGCTGCTTTCACAATCCCTTACCAACCACGGAGACCTGCCATTGCTACCTGTCACTCCACCACCTCACCCTTCGCGGTCATCAGCCTGATTCACCAGCCGCACTCCTGTCACTGGTACAGGGTGTAGGGTCCCTGCGCAGTGCAGCCCAAGGCCATACCCTCAGCAGGACTGGGAGCCTCTGCGGGGCAAGGCCAGGGTGCAGGGACACTTTGCATCTCCCTGTAAACCCTCAGCAGCACACACTGCAAAGGCAGCATTCCAAGGCCTCCAAGAAGGAGCCATTTATTATGCTGCTTCTCCCTTAACACAGTCTCCGCTGTCCTGCATCCCCAAGCACCAATATCCAGCAGTTTTTCTAATTCAATTTATCATCGGGTTGTTTCACCCAAGTCAGCAGATGCCCCTCTGCTCAGGTTACTGATGGATCGATTTATGTTGAGGCCTCAGAGATGCCGCTTGCCAGGTCTCAGAGTTTCAACTCCCCTCCTGTCTCAGCGAGATGTGGGGAAGGGGAGGGCAAAGCACAGAGGAACAGCAAGTGACAGAGGCAGCCAGGCACCCAGTGAGGGGCTGCTGCTCTGGCTGAAGGGCTCTAAGGGGTGCAAGGACAGCACCGGTGAGCTCTGTGCATTCCTCCGGAGCAGCCTGCAGTCACTCACCCTCATCCCGGCGGCGTGGAGCACGGTGACAGCTGTAAAGATCAGGCTCTGGGCCAGGGGGCTGAAAGCAGAGGCAGATCAGAGCGGGTCAGGGTCGCTGGCTCAGAGATGCACATGGAGCCTCCTGAGAGGCACCACCTCAGCCCTGCGTGTGCAATTCCTTCCCAGCGATTTCTGGTGCACAGGGGCGAGCGCTGCAAAGGGAGGCAGCAGCACAAAGCTGTCAGGAGAGCTGTATCGTATGCAGCCCATCTATTTCCCATTCCTGTCCGTGCTCCTTGATCATTTTTCCTTCAAACAGGCATTTTCTGCTTCTGCCTTGTCTGTGCTGGAAGCTGGAGACGCACAGGCCTCCCACCATACCTGGGAGCTTGCAACAATCATTTGTACACACACTCCCCAGCTTTGGAGTCTAGCACACGACTCCACCTTTGCTTGAAAAACAACTGCCAATCACGCACGTATAGCAGAGGGCACGATGTGCCCCGAGCAGTGACGTCCAGCTTTGTTGCTGAAGGCACCTGCCCTTCTGCAGACACCTTCATGCTCAGGTCTCTGCGTGATGCTGCTCGGGTTTGGTACAGCGGCATCGAGCCTCTGGCTCTGTCCACCTGCAGCAGCTTGTGCTCGAGCTGGGTCCCTGCTGTAACGATGATGGTCCCCGCTTTGAGCCGTGGGGCAGGAGCTATGCCCCTCTACCCCATGGCTTCCTGAGCAAGTCCCGGTCTAGTCCCTGCAGAGATCCCAGCCTCAGCTGCTGCGACCCCATTCAGTGGGAAATGGAGGTTAAGGTTGTCTCCTCACCCTCCAGAGTCAGGCTCGTGATGAAGCATTTCAGCCAGATTAAAGGCTGATTTTAGCTGCATCCTTCTTCCATTCTGGAACGGGAAAGGTGCTCAGTGAGACGCAGGGGAACCAGCGAGGTCCCCATCTGTCACCACATGGAAAACCTGACAGGGTGGTACTGGGATTTAACCACCTGGGCAAACAAGAAGGACATTTAGCACCTTCCCCTCTGAGAGAAGGACACAACAATGTGGTAGGCATTTCTGAGGAGGAAAATACCTGGGGGTCATAACCCAGCAGTTTTCACACTCAGGGTCCTTAATGGATTTCTTCCCACCCCGGCCATCCTCCTGCACATGCAGTTAGTCCAAGGATTATTTTCTCAACCCACAAGAGCGTTTGCTGAATTCTCTATTAGATAGAAAGCCTCTTAAGGAGTGAGACAATGCTCCCAGAAGTGGTTTCAGGGCATCCAAGACACAAAGCCCTCCTCCTCAAAAGCAGTCTCCTGACAAATACTCATTCCCTAGCTATCCAAGTGCATTTTCAAACCAAAGCCGCAGCTGTGAGAGTGACCTGGAGAGAAGACTGGCCTCATACCCCACTCTGCTGCTATGCTTGGAAAAGACCTTCAAGGAAACCAAATGGAAGTTTCTGTTTGTTTTCTCCCTCCCATGATGAAAACTCCTAACCGTTGGGGAGGTGGCTACCGTTGGGGAGGTGGCTATATGAAAGGGCAGGATACCACATGGGTGAGAGAGATTTCATCATCCTTATCAAGGGGGGGGGGGGGGGGGGGCAAAAGCACCAGTATTAGTAAGGTCTCCCAGCTTAGTCTCCTTGTATAAGGGACAAAGCACTCACCTCCAAATGAGAGCAGCAACGGGAAAGCGGCAGTAAGGGGATGAAAGTTAAAGCAGTGTCATTGGAAAGATTGGGACGGACTTCATCAGACCCATGCTAGAACTGCCACCTATCAGCAAAATCCAGTGAGATAAAAAGCTTTAGTTATGCATCGTCATGGTGTATTAAATAAAGGTGTCTGCCCTCGAGCCCTCATTCCTCAAGCCCTTCACCCTGCTCCCCTTGGGAGGGGTAGGTATGCATCATTAGAATGGCACACCAGCCTCAGACCCAAAGGGTCACGCTACCCAGAGTGGTGAGCTCAGCACAGTATAAGCAACTCTGTTGAGACGCATCAGAGTGACAGTTAAGGTCTTTGCCCTTTCCATTAGTTTTATTTTAATTTGAAGCCGCACTGTTCATTACTTCCATTATAGCCAGTCTCAGCTGGCTGGCACGATGCTTTATACCGCTGCTCTGGGCAAAAGCCTGACGCTCTAGCCTCTGGGGTCCCGGCTGCACGCATGTCATGGCAACAGACTGGCCCGCAGTGACACCTGGGCACTGGTTTTTGCACGTGCAAAAAGGTCTGCTAGGATGCTGCTCTACTCCTCCACCACACCAGATCACAGTCATCTCTGTGGCAGGAGGCGGCTGTGGGTCTGGCCAGGCTCGGCGATAGTCCGCATCGTTCCCATTCCCTTGCGCAGTAATGCTTTTATTTACTGAAGGATGGAGCCAATGTGATGCAGACAGTCAGGAGCCAAGTCAGTTTGCTAGCAGAGAAGTTTCCAAGTGTCAGCTCAGCTTCTAGAAGCTTATACAACCATGACAGCCTACACGTAGCCGAAGGCCAGAGGCTTCAGGTGCTGGGAAGCAGCCACTGCCTACAGGAACGAGCTAGAGAAGCTGGAGTACCACCGGGCTGGAGTCCCTGGGCTCAGCGCTCCTCCAGTGGCATATCTGCCCAGCTTCCCAAAGCTACTGGAAAATCTCTGAGGAGCTACTTGGCTGAGGGACAGTATGCTCCCCAGCCCCTACCATAACGTTAGGGTTCTTGCCACAACACTCCCCATCAAAAGGGGAGAGAGCCGGAAACTTCGATGTTTTGCAGCTGGTTCTTTCCATGCATTTAAACACCTGCTCCTGTCTCCCCCCAGCCCTTTCCCCAGGAAGAGAGCCTGGGCAGTCCGTCCCTGGGCTGCTAAGGACTGCAAAGGAATCGCCACAATGGGCACGAGACAAACCAGGTGCCTCCTCTCCAACTACAGCACAGAGTCTCGTGCTCCGCTTACCCGAAGGGTCATTTTCCATGCGGTTCATGTTGGAGCAGGAAAGCTGTTTCACAGAGGGAATTTGGAAGCCCTACCCCAAGCTAAGAAGCTGCCAGATAGAACAAATGCGCAGCACTGCACACATAAGGAATAAGCTGATAACAGAGTTGGACACCTGCTTCAAGACAGGTTGATCGAAGAAAGATTTCCTGCTATCCTTCAATATAAAGATGGAAGTCTTGAAATATAATCTTTCCTTGGTGAAAAAATGCTAACCTGCAGCTCCTGCTATTTCTAGGCCATATATTTACAAAGATCCTTGAACAGAGACAGAGCAATTTGCCAGGATGAACATTCATGAAACCAAAGCAGCAGGTTTCCTCACAGAAAACACATTAACATGCCACCCACACCCACCAAAGGCCATTGCCTTGGACTTCCATTTGTGTGGGACCCAAAGGAGCCCAACAAACGCAAGAGGATTGTGAGCCTACAGAGTCAGGGCAAAGCAGGAGCCAGGGGAGAACAAAGCAGGGAGCAAGAAGAGGCCTCTTTGGCATGACAAGGCTCTCCGATTGATGCAAGCGTGGCTCGGCCACTGGAGTATCCACCCAAGCCAAGTGCAACGAGCTTAACTGCGCCTCGGAGCCTTGTCCGCCAGGAAAATCCTGATCTCACTGCCTTCTGCAGCAAATCATTAGCACTGGGAGAGTTCAGCTAGCCATCGCATGTGGCATTTCCCTTTCATCATGGGACGGTAGGGTCAGCACGGCTAGGCAGGGGACCTGGGCTGCAGGACCTGCAGGAGCATGAAGCGGTGGTGCAGACCCCCATGGAGCATCTCCCCCCAGCACTCAGAAGAAGTTTCAAGTCCTAAAGCCACTGACTGAGAGAAGAAAGGATTCTCCTTAAAGAGGGGGTCTCTGCCCCGATCAGCTCTACCGGAGAAATCCTGCTTTTCTACTGGAACAGGAACAGAGAAGAGCCTTTGACAAGTCCTACTCAAACCCCTCGACCGATCTGGAGTCCTACCAAACAGAAGCTGCTCTGAGGTGGCGAAGGCTGCCTGGCAGACGGGGTTCGTGCTGCAGGTTGACCCACGGTGTTTCAGCGCAAGAGCGCTGGTCCCACTTTGGGACCTCCTGGTGGGGCGTGCAGATGTCCCAGGCAAGCCCAGAACTGCACCAAGCACCTGGTGCTGCAGGAGGCTGGGCAGGTAGGAGAGCTATTGAAGCTCCTCAGAGAGCTGTGTTTTGAACAGAGCCAGACAGGGAATTTGTAGATCAATGTATGCGTCTGCCGAGAACGGACTTGAAAAACAACACATTTCAGTAAAACCTGCAGTAACTTTTGGGGAAGATCAGTTTTACAGAAGCAGCTGACCATTAAAGAGCATTCTCAAGCAACTGTTGTTCATCAAAATTACTTTTCAGATCTGCAAGATATATGCTAATCAACGAGGTTATGCAGTACTTTGTAAACTATATATTCAGATCCCTTCCCTGTCCCACCAACACTGCAGTTTAAGTACAGACCCCCCCCAGCCAAGGAAGTGGAAAGCACTGAAACAGCTTCTGAAATCACACCAATAAGGATGAAAATCTTTGTTAAAATCCAGTCAGTGTTAAAAGGTTTTGCACTGCAGTAAACTATACATTTTTGTTTTGGATTAATATTAACATATTTATATATTGTTAGTGCAATTTGTTGAAGCTGTTTCCTTACTTGCAAAACCCTGGGTTTAGCAAATATTGGCTGGTTAACTATGTTGTTACTTAGCAACCCTAATTGGATTTCAAATTGGAGATTTTGTTTTGGAAATATTACCTGTATCACTCAGCTCTGTGAAATAAGTTCCTACCTTCATCATGCAGATAAACCCAATCAGCATTCCTCAGTTCACAGGGGTTTAATCTTGTTTACACGCTTCTAAAGACAAGAACTGACACCTTCCCTCCCCCCACCGGCCAAACCCCACAGTCTTTCACCCCTAGCTGGAAATGCAAGACCAGCACAAGCTCCTGCTACAGACACCAGCTTGAGTGGCCCCCGTGGCAGCCCCGCAGTGCCACCAGCCCTGTCCCCAGGCAGGGTGGCAGCCCTGCAAGCTTGGCACATCCCAGCTCAGCTGCTGGGCATGTCAGAGGTTGCTCCAGACCAGACAAATGGAGCTTAAATGTAGCTGCTGGGCCACCTGCAGAGGGTGTGTGGGTAGCAATCCCAGGTGAGGATGGTCAGAGCAATGAAGGTGCACCCAGGGCCCCGGCACTGTGGCTGCTGTGCTGCTCCCATGGGTGCTTGCTACGCTCCACCAGCCACTCCAGACCCATCAAGATGGCCAAGACAGGCAAGGAGACCTTCTGATGTAGCCCACAAAAGGGCATCAGCTCCAGCAGCCTGGGATCTCTGGCCAGGCCTTCTCTTAATATCAGCTCCGCAGGCTCTATGACCTGGGCGCACCAGCATCACCCATCCCTCCAGGTGAAGACCTCCTCCAGCCGAGCCCAGAGGCAGAAGTCCCACTGCACGCAGCTTGGCAAGTGCCTCCTCCGGGAGCCAGAGGGAATTGTGCTGGTGTTAGCTGGAGGCCAGGGCAGACCAAGACGTGCACATCCCCGCTGCGCTGCTCTCTGGCCCATCAGTGGTTTAGATGAGGACGGGAAGAAGGAAAGAGAGCGCTGAACTAGGTGCTGTGCTGCATCCCATCAGCCAACGCATCTGCTGCTGGAGGCACCGGCCGGCCGAATGAAGCTTGCAGGGGTCTCGAAGATGGGGTGGACTTTTGTTCCCACAGCCTTCCCCTCCCCTTTCCCCGTGTCCATCTGAGGCAGCGGGGGGTGGGAGAGCCCTCTCAGCCTGGCACCTCGGCGGGCTGGTTTATGGGGTAAGCAAGAGGCAAGCAGCTGCAGATAAATCCCCCTCCCTTTCCCCTGGAGCCAGGACAGACAATGCCACGACCCAGGGATGCCAGAAGCGCTGCCCACCTACCCGCAGCTCAGAGCTTCCTCGATGGGGAGCTGCCACGCCAGGCTAGCGAGCAAACTGCAGTGTGAACTCCAGCAAAGTTTCCCACATCTGTGGAGCTTTATTTCTGGTGCAAGTGGAAGGTGGCTGATGTTACGCCATTTAGCGATGCTAAACGGGTAAGCCAAGCATTAAGCCAATTACAGTCTACAAATTGTTGCACAGCAGTGCAATGCTCAGACTGCAGCCATGGGCCAGTGACTGCAGGGACCGGCAGAGAATGAGCATTGATCGGTGCCTGGGGCCCCGCCACCGCCCCGCTGCCCCCCATTGCTGCCCGCTCGATACCGTGGAGCACTCCTGGTCCTCCCGCCTGCCTGCGCCCTGCTGTGGCACTGCAATCCAGAGGAGAGCTCCAGAAAGGCGGCAAAGAGCACAGGAGGCACAAAAGTCAGTTAGGTCCTATAGGAACCAGGCATTTTGGGTTGTGCCACATGGGGGTCGTCTGCCTGCCACTGCAGGAAGGGTTCATCCTGCCCCGATGGTTTCTTCTGAAGCACTTTATCTCTGCAGAGATGCGACGAGTGAGGGAGCTACACAATTAAAGAGATTGCTGACGTCCTCGTGCAGCGCAGAGAGAGAAGAGGCAATTACAAGGAAGTGTCAGCCTGCAAACTAGGCTTTTTATGCTGTAAAGATGTTAATCTCCGTTTTCAAGAGGGATGAAGCAGTGTTTTCCCTATGGGGAAGACCCTGAGAGCCTGGGGGTATGAAAGTATGGGGGTACGCATGGTCCTCAGCCCCATGCAATGGGACAAGGCCAGTCCCTGTCACGGCAGAGTCCCCTCGCCATGGTCTGAGCACCGGCAGAGCCGCCCCTGTTCAACCCATCGCGCAAATACAGCCTGCTCGGGTACACGCACCTCCTTCCCTCCACCAAACTCATAAAAGGATGCCGGACCGAGACACAGACTTCAGACGCTTCAGACACTGGACCAAGACACAGCTGGACTGAATTGCAGGCAGATGGGTTTGACCCTAACCCCAACTGGATTTTCTCAGTAGGGAAAAACTGGAGTGAGTTTTGGGGAGCAAACTGTTTACCAGCTAAATAAATGCATCTGAGCCACGCTGAATCCAGTTTCTTTTTGCAGTGGCTTAGAAGTTTCCAGTCCCGATGCTAACCCAAGTTTACATTAGCAGCTTAAGCCTGGGAAGTGAGGTGCAGATTTTCAAGACTGTCCCGAAAGAGGAACACATTTCATCTCGTGGTAACTCTGCACGTGCTTGAGACTAACCCAGGAGATGGCAGGACCTTCCTGGCCTTGCTTGAGCTGCCCCTTCACAGCAAAAGGGTCTACTCAAGGAGCTCTGGGGAGAAACTCAAAAGCAGGGGAAGATCAAATGAAAGGAGAAAATCATCAAAATCACTCCATTGAGCCCTCCCAGTTTGAGCCAGGCCAGGAAAATGCCTGGATAACTTCTTGGTGTTGGAATCAAGTCTGGTGGTGAGTGCTCCTTCAGTTGGAACTAGACCCACGTATCTAGAGGGGAAACGAGCAAGAAAAAGCAGCGTTATTCTGCTGAAAATTTAAATGAAAGTAGATTTATTTTGTCTTTGTTCCAATTCTCAGGAGATGGTGTTGACTTATGTGTTGGAAAACCAAACCCTGCAAACAGCAACTATGAATTGTTGTATTAAACCTGCCACCTCCCCCTAAAGCCCTCAAGCAAACAAAAATCTGACGGAAGCTGCTGATTTTTTCTTGGCTCAAACCCCAATCTGTTTGTCAGGTTCCAGATGCATTTTACAGTGGTAGAGGTTTTTTTTTGTTGTTGCTGGATGATTTTAGCAAACCAAATGTTGAAGAAGAGCAGATCTGAAAGTGAAAACATTTCTCCAATAAAACTCACGTTTCTACTGAAAATTGTCAGGGAGTTTTCAACCAGGATTAAGCTACAATTATACGGGATCTATCTTAACTGAGAATTAAAGAGTGTGCTGAACAGAAATGTTGTTGTGTTCTGTTTGAACACCCACAATCCAAAGAACATCCTTTATCTTGAAACGCACATTAGTTTTACCTTATATTATTACTTCAGAAACACTGCTCCGTTACAGCTGTGGCTTTTGCACTGTGTGATATCTGCCAGTCGATCTTCCTTTGCTAAGCCCTTCAGCGTACCTAGACAGCTACTATTTTAAGATCTTAAAATGATATGAAAAATAAAACGTTAAGAGAACGAGCGAGGCTCTCTGCATAAACGCTGCCTTTACAGCCCCATCAGCATTCAGCTCGGCTTCCAAATGACCCCGATCGGCAACAATGTTCTGTATATTCCCACAATTAAACAACATTTGAACTTGTGTTAATAGCAATAGAACAATTATCTGAAACAGCCATCCACTGAGTAAGCAAGCTGTATCATCAAGAGTCAATCTTGGTGCAAATAAAGATTTACCCTTACAAAGGGAAGGGAGTGAAATCTTCAATGTAAGGGATAAAGATTCTTTACTTCACTAGTGGCACCATAAAATCAGCGCATGAACAATATATTGAATGTCAGAAGCAAATATCTACTGAAACTTCAGCAGCGTTCAGTTGCTTAATTGTAAACCTTAGTGACTATTTCCACTGCAAAAAAAAATCTTTAGTATTCTGAGACCGTAAAGAGACATTTGCCTCGTCCTGGTATCAAAAATATAATGTTAGAGCTGTGTGGGAAACGCAGAAGTAGCACAACAGACTGCAAGGGGGGGGGGGGGGGGGGGGGGAGGGAAGGCTTTTAAGGCCTGAATTTACGAAAGGTTTATTATTACGAAAGGAAAATTTAGAAATAAATGAGTAGGGGGCTTGCTTATTAGGAAATTTCCCCCAGCAGTTTCTAACTGAAAAAATGTATTCTGTACTGATGGGAGGGGCAACCCCCCCCTGTTTTCTGTGGGAGGAAAAATCAAAAAAGCAGGAGAAGCTTCCCTTCTTCTGTGTTTTTCCCATTTTTTTCCACCTCCTCTCTGCCAATGACAAGAAAAATGTTTTCCTCTTGCAAAAGGAGGCGCAGACCCAAGTCAGAATTTGGCTCGGAAAAGGCCCACGATTTGACCAAATCGCCAAAGCTGTCGTACACATCAATCTGTTACAGAAACACTAAGAAGACCGATGGAAAACTTTTGATCAGATCTTTTGAATTAGGAAAGTTTTGCTAGCGGAGAGCCCCTGCCGCTCCTTCCAGCTGGGAGAGCCGGAGCGGGTTTGGGAGGAGCTGGTGCTGCGTTTACACGGCGGCGCACACCCAGCCGGGGTGCCTGCCTCTGGCATGACGCACGAGCGGCTTTCCTTACTACATTTCTCACCTTTTCTTCTAATAAAGCTCATTGTTCATTCCCAGCTGAAAGAAGACATAATAAAAATGATGGCAGGAAATTGAAGGCTAGCTGGGGTTAAGAGAGACAATAACAAAACTGCTTTTACAGGGTAATCTACAATCCTTTGGTAGCTCATGCTAAAGAGGGCTTCGAAATCAGCAAGAGAATTAAAAATATTGAGATCAGCTAAAACATTCCTTTCCTTTGCACATCAAAGAGGATACCCACAGGGACAGATTTGCTGCTATGGAGTAATTTCCACCACTTTTTACTATAAAAATGAAAGTGGTTGGTGGTTCTCCCCACTTCCTTCACCACGAATCCACTGTACAGGGGGAAATGACTTTTCTGTGCTCCCTAGAAAAATCTCCACCTCATGCAAACAGCGATGCAGTTAAAACACAGGCGCTCTGCCTGCATGTGAGGGGAAAAGGTCTGCAATCCATTAGCTGTGCCAGAGACCTGAGAGAGGAAGGGTAGAAAGAGGGAAGGGCCAAACCCAGCTGACAATTCTTAAACGCACTGAGTCCAGCAGCTCAGATTAGCCCAGAGCGAACCCAGGGTTTGCAGCAGGTCCAAGCCACCCACTTGCCCGCCGCTGGGTTTGCAGTCTGTGCTGGCAGCAAAGGCAGCGACGACGCTGTGCTGCGTTAGGTGTCACACAGCCAGGCACAGGGAGGTGAGCCTTCTAGAAAGCTCATTCCTGAAGAAATACAGGGCTGAATCCAAGGAAAATCGGCTCCAAGCACTGCAGTGGGGGATTTAGGCATGATGGAGCATGAAAAGCATCACAAAATTCACCGGCAGGCTGGGCTCAGTGCCTGGTTCACACTCACTTGAGCTCAGAAGAAACCTTTTAGGGGTTCTTCTACCAGGCAGGAAAATTTGCACATGCAGGACTGCAACAGGTCTGTGAGATCCAGAGCCTGTTCCTATGCTTGGAAATAGAAGCTCTGTTAATAAACTGAACAAAAATTAAATACAACTCCTCCAGAAGCAAAGCACTCCCTCCCTTGCTCCAGACCAGCCAGAATCTTTTTTACTTTTCCTTGCTGAAACCCTGTTTTTTCAGAAAGGTCTTGTTGAAAAATAGGCTTTGTTCTACGGATCAGTTAATTCCCAGGCCCATCCCTAGGAGATGCAGAAGATTCGGGGTGCGAGGCACCTATTTCTGCTGTGAAACTGCAAAATTCCTCCGAATCCTGTGTCAGGAAGCTGGCTAGAAGCCCTCAGCTTGGCTGCTCTCCATTAGCCCTTCCCTAATACATGACTTCACCCTCTTGTTTTCTCCTCTTCTTTCCTGTCCTGCTTCTCATCTCCTGCTTTTTGGATCTGGTGATCAGTCAGCTTTGGGGCCAGCTCCGCAGCACAGCTCCGGCACAGCACGGCGTGGGGCGGCACGGCTTGGGGCGGGGGGGGGCACCGAGCCCCCCAGTTCAGCACAGCCCGGGTGGCAGGACACCAGCCAGATGTTGCTGCCGGGATGCAGGAACCCGTGTGACTTGGCGGGCCCTAAATGAATCATGCGGCACGTACTTTATCCATATAAAAGAAGAGCTGAATGCCAATGCCGTGCACTGATATAAACCAGACAGCCCCTGGGTATTAATTGGAATTCAAGCTCATAAACATATTGCCTCTGCATGGCCCAGCTACCCCGGTCCCCTTTGTATCTCTACTGCTGCAAATAACTAAAAAAGACTTAAAAAAGAAGCTGTCAGTCCCACGACCGGCAGCACATGGGCTGCGCAGAGGCTGCTGCTCCTGCTCCGCGCGGCAGCTCCATGCCGAGCCAGCGTGTTCCCTCCCTGGGCCCATCCAGCCCCGACGTGTCTGCGCTGCGGTGGGCTGCAGGGAAAAAGGGGGCTTGCGTGTGGGGCTGAGCGGCGGCTGGAGCCTGCCCCGTGCAGCCTTCCCATCCAGGATGGTGACCACAGCTGCTGAAACTTGGTCCCAAAGCATCTAGATGGGGCTTAAGAACCTTGAGCTACGGTCCTCAAACATGGTGCGGGGGGTAGCAGGGCAGGTCCTGCTCAACGCCCCCATGAACCAGAGCTTCATCCCTACTGATGTCTGGCCCACAGCGGTTCAAGGCAGCTATGCCACGGCAAGGGGTGAAGAGGAACAAGGCTTGACTTGTCGTAGGATCCTTGGTCTTCTGGATATGCTCGTGCTGCCCCCCAGGCCAAACATCTCTGCCAGGGGAATGTCTTGGTTTGCTCCAGAACAAAGACAAAGTCCCAGCTTTGAGCCAGGAGCGAGTTCAGCCAGGCTTGTACCTTTCAGGGCTGTGCCCACTCTGCAAAGCCCCTCAAGAAAGCACAAAGGAGGTAGGTGGGCACATCAATGCACCTGGCTTCCCCCCAGCCCTTGGAGGAGATCTGGCCAAGCTGTGTTTCCACCCCAGGTCCTTCTGTTCTCTCCATTTTCGCTGTCCCTCACCCCTCCACCCTGTGCATGGAAAGCACTGCCGCCACTTCTGTTTTACTATCCCCAAAGACTGCTCTGCACCAATTCTGCAGCCATCACGGATGGAGACGCTAATTAAATTGTTCGAAAATCCAATAAAAATGCTTTTATGAGAGTGTCTGTCATTGGCAAAGGTTTAGGGAAGAAAATTAGGCTCCTCCAAAAGCAAAAAAAAAAAAAAAAATCCTTCCTCTCTCATTAGACCCTTGACGTCTTTCACTGTAAATGGTTTCTGGGTGCTACAAATTGCAATGGGTCCAGTGGCACCAGTTTCCCAGTGCAGGGCTGATGGAGGGGACAGGGGAATTTTGGTGAGTGCTCAGGTGCTTTCTCCTCTCCCCGCTCTGAATGACAGCACCGTCTCAGGCACAAGCTGGGATGGACAAACCAGACCACTTTATGGATTTTCTCATTCCCCAGCCAGCGCCAGGGAGTATCAGTAATGCAACCAATTAAGAGGATTAAAAGCTGTATTTTTTTATTATTTTTTTTTTATGACAGCAACACTGCCAGGTCCTGTGGCTGTGATCAAGGTCCCCATGCTGTCCTTGTCCAGACAACTCAGGGATTGATTTGTAATGGGGATTATCACTCCACACTGCTCCCCCAGCTCTCAGCAACACACGTGGCACAGCGAAGGAGGCCAAGGTCTCCCGTAGGTGTTCACCAACCGCAGCAATGCTCTGCTCTACCTCATTTTCTACCTTCCGTGCCCCAAAGGATGTGCAATTATTAAAATGAAGTGGAACAGCGTGTCTGATGATGTCCATCACCACTGCGTGCTCAGGCTCTGGACCTTGGCAATTTGCTAAAAAATGCTTGCAGATGAAATTACCCATTGCTTGGCTGGCTTGGGAGGGGGCATTCCCGGGCCATGCTGGGACGGTTTAAGAAAAACAAATATCGTGAGGCTTATGATGTAAATACTACAAGCAGGCCAAACGCTCTGTAATTTCTCTTAATTGTGCAAATAGAAAAGAGAAGAAACTGTCAGGGAGCACATTTCTCCCCCAGAACAGGGAGCACTCGTGCAGAAGCACCTGCGAGCACCAAACCTGTTTGCAGCACGGAGGCAAAAAGCATCAATCCGCGTACCTAGGAGGCATGCTACACCCAGCGGGAGGTTTCCACCCCGGTTGTTCGAAGCTTGTGCCACCAAAACAGCATCCCTGCAGGCAAAATGCCCCAGCACAAGCCAGGGCCTCTGACAGCCCCTGGTGATTCAGCTCCTGCGGGGCTGAGAGCAGAGCGCCGAGCAGGGTGGTCCCGCGCCGCCCCAGCCCCCGCTGCTTACCCAGGGCATCGGTTGCCTTGTCCAGGGAGAAGCTGGGAGCCTGACAGTGGGGACAGAGACCCTCTGGGAAGACACACTTCATCTGAAAGGGTTTCAGCTTGCTTTCTGCGGGCATTTGGATGTGGGGTCACCCCTTTGAATCTTCTGGGAAAAGCTGCTGAAATCAAGCTGACTGCTGAAGCCCTTTTGTTCAGCGAATCTCTTCCTAGGAGGGACTCTTTATTTTTATTTCAAAGACTCAGCTATTTGGATTGGTTTAACCTTTTCGAGGTTTCCTTTGCACAATAGCACAGATGAGCTCTAAAGCCTCTTCAAGAGCACAGGTTGAAGCAGGGGACTGGACGGCGGCGGGGGGGGAGAAGAAACCACGTAAAGCCGAAGGAGCTGATACTGTCATTTCCAGACTGATTTGCTTGCCAACCCCTCCCCGCCCCCCCCCCCTCCCCATACCTTCTGCTCAGGCAGAGCAGAAACAGCTTTTTGCGTGTGGAGCCAGGCTGCACCGCTGTACGCCCTGATCCTCACCTGAGGCAGCTGCCACGGGCTCGTGGGGCCACCGAAGCCAAACGGGGCCACCCAAAGCCACACCGTGCGGGGACACAGCAACACTGGAGATGGGAGCACAGGCAGCAGGAGACACACAAACCCCACCTCGGCCTAAGAAGGGGAGAAACCCAAATCCCAGCCCTCCAATCAGAGATGGGGTGGCACAGCATCTGCCGTGGTGTCCCACCGCCCCGTTGCCATCTCGATGCCCCCTCTCACAGCTGCGGCGCAGAGCCAAAGCCCACCTTGGTGTCAGAGCTGTTCAGGTGCATGTCCCCACCGGGATCGCTGCCATCCCCGAGGAGCTGAACCCTACTGCAGCCCCCCTGGGTGGAGCACAAGGCTGGAAATACCCCAAATAGCAGGGGAAGAAGCGATTTCTTAGCAGAGCAGGGCAGCGTTTCTTTGATGTTAAAACAACCAAAGGCGGGTGTGCAGAAAGAAAGGTAATCTAAATGCCGACGAACAGCAGGCTGCATTTCAAAAGCAACATCAATAGCTTTAAAATCAATTTCTCCCAAGGAAGCAAACTGCTCTTCCTGGGCTCCTCCACCGCCCCGAGTCCTGCTCCCCCGCTTTCAAAGTTTCAGGAGCTGGGCTCTTTTAAACGCAACCTTTGGGAAGCTGTGTCTCCTGGGCTGGATGCGGCCCCCGCTCCTGGGCTCCCTGCGGCAGGGCTGGGAGCAGGGCGAGCAGGGCGAGCAGTGCAGGAGGCTTGGGCTGCTCCGCCGTGTGAGCTGCTCTGGCACCTGTTTAGCAAAGGCAGGAGAAAATGCAAGAATTATTCCGGTGTCACATCAACCTCCGGCTCCCCAAGGTGCATGGGGAAACCTGCTAAAAGCAAATATTTACAGAGCAGTTGGCGGGTGTGCTCCTAATGTGGATGTAAGCAGGATTCATTGCAGAGGGAAAGAAGGGGGAGCAAAGCCCGGGGAGGGAGAAGGGAGGAGACCCCAGCACTCCCAGGGCACACGGCCACCATCTCCACTGCACGGGGGTGGAAGCCCAGCTCTCCCAAGCATTGCAGCAGGGTCATTTCATTTTCTGGATTTCCATAATCAGGAAGGGCCACAGCTTTTGCATTTGTGTGTTTTTTGACAAAAGCTACAATTCTGCATTCTCAGGACTCCTGGAGCTGGGGCTTAGGAACAAGCAGTGAATGCTTTTACTACCTAAACGTTTGTTAACGCTCGCTCACATCACATCTTTCAGATTCTCATCTTAATGGAATTGTTTATTTTGGAACAGTTTCTTGAAAGAAAAAAAAAAAGAGCGAGCTGTTTTTTGTGTCAATGTTTTCTACACAAAATATTTTGAGTATTTTGACTTGGTTTATTTGCAATACTCATCTGTGCGATCTTTTAAAATCAGACACAACACAAAAAGGAGCAAGATCTCACACAGTTGTTTCTTGCAGTCATGAAATGCTTCAGTTTTACTTCTTCATCTGTTAAACATTAATACATGAAAATAACCTGCCCCTCCCTCCATTGCATATTTTCTTTTAAAAATCGCCAGCAAGCTTAAAAAGCTGCCTGGAGCTGCCCAGCTCAGCCCCAGGGACCTCCCCTTGCACAGCTCCCCCACCCCGCACCCACACCTTCACGGGGACACTTAGCCAGGTTTTACAATCACTCAACTGCATTATGTTTTAGTGGTTTATTATTTTGATTTTCATGCAGAGCAGCCTGTTCCAGCTCCTCATAACAAAGACAATTATGCTAACTTTATTGGATTTGCATTCAGGGCTGATTTGTCAGAATTGTATATTGGTTCTGGGAGATGGAAGGGGAGGAAGAAATGGTGCATTTGCTTTTCATGAGTACAGAAAAAAAAAAAAAGGTATAAAATTCATCTCTGTTTTGCATTCTCTTCCAGCCCAAGCCCTTTCTCAGTGCACAGACCCACTATTGCTGCTTGTAACCCTCAAACGCCACTGCCAGCGCCAAACACTCTTGGTAGCTGTGGCAGCCAGTGACTACACACAATGAAAATGGAATATGAAAGGTTGCAAATTGCCAGTGTTTTTGTCCTGCCAGCTCTTGGGAAGAAGTCAAGCCGCAGAGCTGAATACTCACACCCCTTCTGACGCCGCGCAGCACGTTGGACAAGAGGCGCTGGCCTTCACATCAAAGCTGAGTGCTGCGGCAGCGGTTGTGCTGCTGTCACAGCTCGGTGTAGACACGGAAAAGGAGAGGCTACGCCATGCAGGGATGTTGCCAAGTTCAAACCCTGGTGAAGCTCATTCCCATTTGCTGTTTCTAAGGCAATTGCGGGTGGCAGCCCCCAGCGGGATCACAGCACCTTTGGACAAGGGGCTGCACAGGAACAGGACCGTGGCGGTTTGAACAACTTGACATTTGAGGCAAGAGAACAGCTCAGGCTTTTTCCTTCCTTGTACAAAGAGCTTGCAACATATAAAAGATTCAGGACTTTGCGTGCCTTATGTGGTAAAGAACAGGTGTGAACGTGGCAAGGCCACCTCTAAGTACACACTTAAAAAAAAATTATTTGGGCAGTGAGGAAGGCTGCTCCGGGATTTCATACCCACTATACCCTACCTGGGCTCCCACTGCCACACTGGGAAACTGTGCCAGAGCTGTTAAACCTCAGCCAGGCACCACAAACCCACCACCACCCTTCTCCCACAGCAGACCGGCTGGTGGCCCATGGTCCTGGAGAGCGCGCCAGGACCGCTCTTGTCCTCTCAGAAAGGGCTGGAGGGGTGGTTCTGCACTGCCTGCCAGAAAGGGTCAGCCTTAGAGGTGAGTGATGCTGAAGCCAGAAAAAATGCCAATTGGCAAGGAGATAGGAAGGACTTACCCAAGAGGAAGATGAAGGGAAAGGGAAGGAATGATGGGAAAGAACAGCGAATAGCTCTACTAAGTTTTTTAATTTAAAAAAATAACCACCAGCCAATTTCCAGCGGAGTTTGCCTTCTACAGCCCAGCCACGCTCCACCATCTGCACAAAGCACTTCCTGAAACACAGTGAATATAATATATCGTCCTGCAATATCCCACCCCATCCATCAAGGAAGACCGCAGTTCTTTGAGGAATGCAGGTATTTCCTAAACAATTTTCTGACTTCCACACAAATCTTGCTTTGCTTTATCTTAATTTTTACACTCCCAAGGCCCCTATATTCCGTTTGCACATAACCTTGCTGTGCATTTATTGATGCCATCCCGGCAGTCTCCATGGCAACCCAGCCCATCACAAGGCACGACACTCCCGAGGTCACATCAGCAAAGTGGCAATGGTCGCCTGCTAAAGCGGGACGCAGCCAGATCCATTCCCCTTACTAAAATACTCGAAATGGCCATGTAGTTTTACGACCATGCTTCTCCTCTGGCTTCCCACATCTACGAAGCTGAGAATAAAATGTTAAGCTCTACCTCGGCAGCGAAGCAGCATGTACATTTTGCATTTCACACCCCTCTGAGGACACTCACAAGGATGCAGACACACGTGGCTCCCGTGCCCACAGTGCTGCCAGCCCACGGTGCTGGTGCTGGGGGGGTCCGCATGCAGGGCACAGCAACGCAGCTCCTTTCTCGGGCTTGTTGTCACACAATCCCCATGCAAAAAGTCTTTTGCTAGCTTTTCAAAAGCACATGCATCCTCAGTTTTTGCAGAAACTTGGTGGGAACTTGGTGTTTGCCTCCCTCTTCTCTTCCAGCACATAGTACATCTCAAAGGATGAAGCAATTTTAAAAAATATGCCACTGGGTTGTATTTTCCTTTTTTTTTGCTCCTCCTTTACAAGATAGATCTCTTCCACCTGCACTTCGTCCAGATGTGTGCATGACTAAGAAGGAATGTTTTAATTGTCTCCTTGTTATGGGCTCCGTATTTAAAATCACTGTGTTAATTTATTCTGTCTTTTGGAGCTTCTTGATGTCTACTAGTAATTGCAAAACATCAATAGTTTTTCAGACTGTCCCATGTTTCTTACTCCAATTTTAAGCAAATGTTGGAGGGTATCTTTTTTCATGACTGCTGGGGGAAAAGCTCACGCCTATAAAAAATGCTGAAGCTTGCAGCAAGAGAAACAACCCACAAAGCTCAATAATGCATGCCAGAACCCAGAAAACTCTCTCCTTGAGCTTTCCTACATGTTCCCGGCATCATGAACGATTGCAGGGGGCCCAGTTTGCCAGCGTGGCACCCCTGCAGTGTGGGATAGATGTCACACACCCAGGCGAGGCACGTTACCCGTGCCCCTGTGCCCTGCCACGCTGCTCCTGCCAGCCCCGTGCTGCTTCTCCTCACGCCACACACGGGAGCCGAGCCACGTTACGGCCGCTGTCAAACCCAGACGTCTTTCCTGGTGTAACAAATCCTGCAGAGCAATCAGGATTTGCCGCCTGTGCTTGTTAAGCGTGACCTACCGCGCGTGTGCTGAGACAGCCGACAACGCAGGCGGCTGCTTCACCAGAACCTGCGAGCGCAAAGGACGGCTGGGAAGAGAGAAGTGTGCGAGCTCTCACAATAAGCCCTCACGCTGTGCATGATAATCAGTCATAAAAACCAGCTATAACCCTTCCCGGTTAGACAGTTGTAACTAATCTGGGCTCTTCCTCTTCCCTCTGCAGGAGTTCTTCTTCACGGGCCTTTTTCAGCTCAGTCCTGAAATAAGGCATGTTCAAGCCGCTTCCAGACGAGGGTAATTTTTGCCACCATTTGAACTGTTGCAGCAAAGATGAACACAGATGAATTGATCCCTTCAGAGATCACTGGGCCTCTTTTAAGAAGCTTATGTATGCCCTGTGTACTTTCTGCACTTGGTGAAACACCCAGATTGACTCATTTTGCAGTACTTGGACCACGGGTAGCATGAACACACCACTCACAACCTGGAGGAACTCTAATACTGAGAGACTTCCCGCAGAAGATTTACATCCCACTGGCATCTGTATTTTTAGCTATTCCCATTATTGCCAAAGCCAGGCAGTGAAATACCACAATTCAGGTGCCAAGCATGTACAAGCTAAGCTTAAAAACTGTGATTTTTAACAAAAACTACACGACTGGGTTCTTGTTTGCTTTCTGGGTGCCAGCGCATCCAGACTGCCCATGGGCAAGACCTTCTCCAGAACCACAGGCAGAACCAGTGCTCCTGTGCTCAGCTCAGTATGTGAAACCTCAGGCTCTGCGGCTGGGTGTGCAATGAACCCCCCGAACAAAGCCAGAGAAGGAAGAGGAGCAGCAAAGACGCCAGTGCTAACATGCTCTGCCACAGCAAGTCGAGAGAGCACTTGTAGGATATGAAACCACGTAGGATATGAAACAAACCCATCCATTTGTTCCCATCCCACAGCTGAAACGCTCAGCAGAGTGCATGACTCTCCCCAGTTTGTGCTCTTGAACAAGTCCCCTTCCCAGCTGAAGCCCGAATGGAAAGGAGACCTGGCAAATATGATTAAATAACAGATTGAAAATTATTTAAGTGCACACTTTAGGAATGGGTTAAGTGATACAAGTGAGCGATATGAATCATTAAAGGCAGTGGGTGGATCCTATAGCGGGAATAAGAATCGCGGCTCTGCAGCCCACGGGAGTGGGGGCTGAATGCCGTGTATCTGCCCTCCTTCCCCAGAGAGCCAGCCCTGTGGCACTGAGGCAAGCCTACGCCATGCTCCCCTGCTGCAAACACTGCTCTGAGACAGGCTTTGCACGCCGTGAGAGCCTCCCCGTGCTGCAAAGGCAGCGGCTGAGCCGGTAACACATGATTATTTTACTTCGGTTCTCCCAGCCATCAATACCTGAAAACTAAGATGCTTCTCAGCAGGCCCAAGTGAGGCAGCCTGATTTTGGGGAAAGCACATGGTCTGCACAGTAAGCAGGTTGCTCTAAGAGGTGCAGGAAAGCCTTCGGTGGTAAAAAGCATCACCCTTCTCTTTCAGGAAATACGTATTTCTATGGACATGTGTCGAGTGGTGATTCGGGTGTTCTGGTTTATCCCTCCGTCCCCTGGTGAAAGCCAAGACGCTGCACCGCACAATACCTGCTCCAACAGCTGCTGCTTGGAGCAGGTGACACAAAACATGAGATGACACCCAAACCAAAGGACCCGTCTGAAGGAGTCTGATGTACAGAAGAGTGACAGGGCTGTGGAAAGCTCTAGGGGGGAATGGATACTCCAGTGACACCTTGAAATAGGCTGGTCTCATCTTTAAATATCTCTGCAGATGCAGGAGGTTGAAGCAAGGGGGGGGGGGGGGGGGGGGGGCGGGTTTGTTGAAAAAATGTTTTCCTAGATCTGTGCAAGATCGTACATGCACTTTTATCTTTTTTGGCCTGAGGCACTGTTCCTCTTCACTTGGTTCAATACAGTTCCTGTTTCCAGAGGCAATTGCTTCAACAGCCGAGCAAAGCAGCTGCTGGGGAATTTCTGGGTGCTCTGACTCTGGCATCCTGCTGCGAGTTTCTTCTGTAGAGCTATTTCCAGCTGCTTGCCTGCATTAATGTGAAGAAGCCAACAGTTTGGCTCCACAGTTTATTAAACTTTGCATCTTTGTGACAAGGTGTGAACCCGTGCTCTACATTAATTTTCCAAAGCTTTTACATGCCAGGGAAATTACCAGCCATTGAGCACTGAACAGCAGGGGAAAGAGCAGGCTTCACATTAGGGATAACCATTTGGTGTTGACCAGACAGATGAGCAAGCAATGTGTGAGGAACCTCTGGGTTACGGACCCTAATGAAGTCTGGGACAGGAGACTGTCACCTTGATCATCACACGAGGTGTAATTCAGTACCTGCTCACCCGTTGGCCAAGCCAGGTGGGCTCCAGAGGCTTGTCCTAGCGAGGATGCGGCCCAAGGCACTGCTTCAGCAGCTGCTCAGTGGCTCATTTATTCACTTTTGCTGCTCCTTCATGAGTCAGCTTGCCTCGATGACAGGAGACTGATGATTGTCATGACCTGCAGGCTTGGCTCTCTCCGCACAGCTTGGCATTTTGCAAGTGGGTGGTTTAGGTGTGGGACTCCCTGCTCCAGAAGCACAGCTGATCTGCAAGTGGGCACCAGCCAGATCAAAGTTACTCTGCCATCTCACGCCCAGATGTATGGATCTGTGGGCTGTTCAGCCTCACTCAGCGCCAAACAGCCTCCCTCATCCTGCCCATCATGTCCTGTGAATCACGGCTGGCCCAGGACCCAGATGCACCACCCCTCAGCAGCACCTCCAAAAGGTTATCTGTGCCAGAGCCATGACTGAGGAGAGTAGAGCAACGTTCTGATGACAGATGAGAAGGGGGAATATTCAGGCCAGAGGGCTGAGTAGTAGGGAGGCAAGGAGAAGCAAGGGTTTTCAGAGCAAGCAAGGAGGCACACGCAGTGCACACATGAAGAAAAGCTGCATCAGAGATGGGAAATTATGTGTGCTGATTCAGGGCTGAAAATAGCCTTGAAACACCTGCAACCTCCTCCTCTGGAGCCAAGAGCCCACATGGTGTGGGGAGAGGGTGCTGTGCTGGATGCAGCTGGCCCAAGCGGGTGCAGAACACGCTGCCTCCATTGGTGCTCAATAAAAAAGGATGGCAGAGTCGGCTGGAGCTGGCCCATGTCACCCCTGGGCTGTGGGACGCACAGAGTGACAGCGGGAACAGTTGAGCAAAGCGCAGATGCTCACCTTCGTGTTCCCAAGCTGTGGCAAACGGAAGGATCCTTCTGATTTCCCAACACTCAGAGCTGAGCTCTGTTGGGAAATCCAACTCCCAGGCTCGCATGCCCAATTCGTTGCTCTCCTCACCCCTCCGGTACAGGCCAAGCAACAGCACTGTGAGATGACATTGTTTTATCAGCAAAACCCAGAGCAGAGATTGCAAGACATGTCCCTTGGTGAAGCGGTAACTCGGCTGTGGCTTGGAGGAGGAGGATCTCCTTAGGGTCTGTAACATGCTCTCAAGATGTAAAAACCAGGCGCCATATAAACAACACGTGTTTGTAGGGCATTTTCTACTACAGGATGAGAGCTACTTGGGCTGGCTCAGCACAACCCCAAGGAACACATCAGCCTTGAGCGACCAGGGCAGGCTGAGGAGCATGGTCTCAAGGTCCTTTCAGTCACGAAGCAGAGATCTTCCTAGTTTCATCCTGCTGCTGGCGCAGCCAAGAGAACCATGCAAGATCCCTGATGTGTCATGGAGGGCTTTCTTCTTGACTTTTCACATGCTGCATTAATTTAATTTGATTTTGGCAGTAGCGATAATAGAGCAAAAATCCATTCTGACATATGTTCCCCATCAAGCTATAAGGATTTCACTTATAATACTTACCATAGGCCTAATTCACTGCTCAGACATGAGTAGATACTCAAGACAAAGAACGCATCCCTGTCCAAGGACAAGGCAGAGGGAATGGGAAGCAGTCCATGCTGTGCAGTCCTTGTGGCAGCAATCTCACCTAGCCCGGCTGTCGAGGAGAGAGCTGCACCCTCCTTCTGCAGCTGCTGGGGAGACACTGGCCTCGGGACCCCTCTGTGGAAGGGCAGGACCATCTTTCGGAGCTGCCTGTCTCTGAATATGGGAGCCCAGAAAACCAGGTTTGCCTGGAAGTCTAACTGAGGAGTCCAAAGGTAGGCGAGATGGATCCATCTTCTATTTAAAGGTCAACCAGATTCTGCAGTGATTTCTCTGGGGATCTGGCACGGGGCGTGCTTTATACTGACACTACGCTGGCTCCCTTAGTAGCATTTGCAGTGTGAGTCAGGGGATATTTAGACTGATAATTTACACAGTGAGATCTGACAATAACCCCTTCCAACAAAATACCAGCACAGAGAGCGAGGATGGGATGAGACAGGCAGCTTACTGCATCCTTTCTGTTGTGCTAGTCTTCATTTACACAGTGTTTCATCTACCTCCCCGGGGCCTGAATTAACGCCTGAGTCTACAGTCCCTGGTTATATTCCATTTCTTTAGAGAAGTGTCTACAACTGAGAGCAAAAATTAAAACTGCTGCTTTGGATGAGATCCTGGAAACACATCCTGGATTCCCTGATGCACCACAAAGCTGCTACGTGCCCAACAAATGACATTCCTCTGCTGTGGGCCGCCACAACCTGTAAGTGTCATTAAAAATCTGCAACTCGTATAGCACATGGGGACCACACTGACTCTACGCCTTGTACAAGGATTACTGCAAGCACAAGAGGACTTGGACCAGAGGAGATTAGGTTCAGTGATCGTATCGATTTGGTCACACTGCTTCTGGAAATTTTCTTGTGACTCAAAGACTCTTTGGAAAGTCCACTTCCCGGTAAACTATATACCTTTCCTTGAGTCTTTGACCTTATGGTACCACCTAGAGCTCATTCAGGCCAGTTTTGAGGAAACTACTTGGGTTGTAATGGTGTTGCTGATGTCCCAGAATTAAAATTTATGAAATGTCAGCAGGTAACTGCTAGGGCTTCTGCCTATTTCTCTGTAACAAGCCACTTCTGCTTATCAGATGAGGGCTTTTTGAAAACCTTTACAAAGAAACACTGTTCACCCCATCCTCTTCAGTCTCATTTTGCCCAGTCTCTGCTTATAGCAAGTGCTTTGGCAGCTTTCATTTCTTTGTCAGCCTAATCAGATCCACCGGGAGCTAAAAAGGAGGATTAAAGTGAGGGGAGGTGCTGAGGGTTCAGTTCTCAAGCAGCTCCCCATAGGACCTGCAGAGAAGTCTTCTACAGCCTGATCTTCTAGATATGGGATGAATAAAAATTCCAGGGGCTGCTGTTCTTTCAGTGTAACCTCTGAAATGTCCTTCCTTTGCAGACCTGGGCAGTGGAAAGGAGAAGAGGCTCAGAGGAAGAAGCTAATCTGAATGTGAATGAAAGGGGTTGGCTGTGCGTTTGCAGGGTGTGGTGGACCGAGGAATATAACAGAGGAAGAGAAAAAGGGCTGAAGAGTAATTCTGGCTGTAATGAGAACCTACTGCTAACTGCGTTCTGCACTCCTGCGGCAGGCGGTGACTCGGGGAGCCCCACAGGACGGCCAGCGGGGCAGTCCAACCCTTGGAAGAGTCGGTGGGAAGAGCTCAGCTGTCTTTGATGGATATTATGGGGCCCATGCTGGCATTGCTGTTTGTACAAAATCCGGGATGGTTCAGGAGCAGGGAGGTCTCGTTTGCGGACAGCTATCCCAGCTGGCTGCTTCCAGTGAACACCTCTTGGGACGCAGCAGGAAGGTGGGAACGTGTGAAGGATGGCCTGGTTTCAGAGAGGTCCTGCTTGCCGTAATACCAGAGGCTCAGCAATAAACCTGGGAACAATTACTTCACAAACTCTAGAGGTCTGGTCTCTCACAGGCCCTTGGTGTGATCAGCAGAGATATCTCTCCTCCATCTATGGCCACTTGCTCCTGGCTAATGGTGCACAGCCTGTACAGGAACAGATGTGCTAGAAGGAGACAGAGGCTAAAAATAAAGATAATGAAAGCAGTATGTTCCATCCATACTACTGGCTGATAATGAAAGAGTGTGCAGTGCTGCTCTCTTGCTTGCAAGGTGGCATGGATCCAGCGGATGCGAGAAGTGCTTGAAGGCCTTCCTGGTGGGATGCACCCAAACCACAACAGGAACCTGTGCTTCCCCCACAACATTCACACACAAAGACCCGCTCTCTCTCCAGACCTACTCCATCACCAAAAGCAGCTTCAAGGCAAAGTGGTCAGATAAGATGGATTCAAGCACCAGCTGTCTGCAAGAGGCTTCCTGCTTCACCACACGACTGCTGTCAACGTGGGCCAGTGCTTGGCCAAGAGCAACATCTGGATGAGGTTGATTCAAGCAAAAATTTGTTGGCAGAGAGAAATGCTTGAAAGAGCCTACAGTCACATTTGAGCTCTTCAACCACAGCCTCTTGGGAACATGAGGCACCATGACTAGCCTCTTGGGATTTATTCCAACTCCCTACGGAAAAGCAAATTAGGACAAGGTCTTGCCCCTTATTTTGAAGGTACTCCATGGCACTGAGTTGGGCTATCCAGGGCACACGCAGCCCATGGTGAGGGCAGGTGGACACCCTTGTTTTGTGGCACCATGAGGGGGCTCTGCAGGTAGATGAAGGCCTGCCTATGCCACAAAACAGCACCCAGGAAAAGAGCTTCCCCAGGAAGGCCAGCTCCAAGGGTGAGGGATGTTTCCTCAGCATGTTTTTTCTAACACGAACACTAACCTGTGTAGACACTAGCTATGAATAAATAAATGGAAACCAAACCAACAATATTTCCCCCCCGCCCCCCTCCAATTCTCCTGCATTCACTTCTCCTGGGGAATTGGATGGGAAAACAAACCACACAAAGCAGACACTAGTTGAATTGCTCAAGGCACTACCAGAAGGTGTTCAGATAGCAAGGTGCTGGGAACACACAGAGACAAATGGATAATGAAATGTACTAGCAAAATAATGAATTCTGCCAGCATTCAAAATCCACTGGGTAAATCGCTCACTGGAAGCAGCCTGCCTTGCCCAGAGCTCTTGGGAAGATGAAATATAAGCTCACAGTTGGTTGTTATTGCCTAGCTCCACCTAGAAGGTCAACACGCAGCTGCACAGTCTCTCCCTCCTTCAGTCCCGCAGGAAGTTTTGAGCAAGAGCAAAAGCTCAGGGGAGAAGAGCAAAAGGATGACAAAGGAAAGAAAAGGACAGTGTGACACATACCATCTCTTCCTTTCTTTCCGTGCAGCTCACCATCCCTCCATGTTTCCATCCACGGAGGCGGGAAATGCATTTTCCCAGCCACCTCCAAAGAAATGCCCCGGAGCACAGCCTGATCGGACATGTGCTCTGAGGCTTCCCACAGGAGCAAGCGCGGTGGGAGGGATCCCCGTGCCCACCGCTTCCTCCTCAGCCCCTTCCACCACCTCTGCTGCCGGAGGGGTGACTCAGCCCTGCAGCACGGTGCTCTTTGCCGAAAGCCGCCAGTTACTACAGGAGAGTCTACTATGAAGGTCACATAACACTCCTCCGTTTGTCCATAGCCTGCCAAACTGTGATGACTCAGGAAAAGATTGTCCATGCCCACTGCCTGCTTTGGGCTCAAATTTGTTGCTGACAACATTAACAAAAGCAGTGATGGTGTATTTTCAATGGATGCCAGGAAAACACTGCCTGTTTTGGAAGAACATGAGGTTTCTGAGCTCTATATTTGAAAATCAACAGAAATTTAGTTCTCTGTGATGAAATTTGCTGTTATCACAAAATCCAATCCAGATTGGATTAAAATACACGTATATTTTTATCTGTGCTTTCACGAAGTGGTGTTTGTGAGAGGTGCCTCCATTTTTGGTCTTTCTACAAGTGATGAGTGTGTGCATGAATCACAGTAGACCTTGGTAGCCCTGAAGGCCATGGTACCCCCATGAGACACAGACACAGAGGAAGCAACCCAGTTAATCTCTGTTAAAGGGGAAAGTACTGGGAGCCAGAGCAGATCCTGGGCTCAGCTCTCAGAGCGCACCTCAGCCACAAAAGCTCAAATCCTTGCCACAGGAGGCTAGGAAGCAGCAGTCCTTAAAATGCAGATGAAAAATAAGTGAGTGAAAGGCTAAATTTAACTCCTAGGGATAGGTAGGAACAGGCTATGACTCCCTACTGTGACAACTGAAGTCACTCCCTTGGCCATGCTGCTGCCTAAAACCAGTCTGCCAAACCCACAGTACTGGACTATTCAACCATGTTCCTTCAGCTCTTCAAGCTGCTGGTGTAGAGGGTACAAGACTCTGTAGGTTGGAGTCGGCCTCTGGATTTTAGCAGGAAGAGTTCTGCCGTTGCTGTGTCTTCAGCAATGGGTTCAAACTTACTAACGTGAAAACCATTGCACAGAATCCGATAGGATTCCTCTTCCTCTCCTCCCTTCTCCGGCTCCCCCAAACTACTTGTCTTTCCCAGGAACATGGGCTGGAGGTCAGCCTGTGCTCAAGAAAGGCACTGTCTACCCATGACGTGGCAAGTGACTGTGCAAGATCCATGTTCTGTGAGCCCACAACCATCCACACCACTTCTACACCATCTGCCACGAAGAAGCGCTTGTTGAGACCCAAGCAAACTGGACCCCCAGAATGACAAAGCCACCATCCTAACCATGCAGGGAGCAGGGAAGGTCACAGGTACTGCAGATGTCTTTAGGCCTTCTCAATCTTGGAAATATATTCAAAAAAGAAAGCAAAGTGGTGATTGGCAAGAAAGCCTTAATCATCTCTTCTCTGCTTACCAGAGACTGCTGTACCATGCACTAAATGACCATGCTTCTTCTTCCAGCCTGCTTTTCCCCACAAAAACAAACTAAAGATCATGAAAAAAGATCAAAACCTCCCTATTCAAGTCCCTGAACAGCCACTCTTGACCAGCACCTCCACCACCCCCCCCGAGAAGGAAAGGTGTTGAGTCCTAGTCAGAGCCAACAGCATCGGTGGATCTGTTACAGCTACACTCTCTGTATGCTTAATACACCAATATTAATAAAATCCCTTCTGCAGCTCCCAGAAGCCTTACTCAGCCTCGCTGACTTGTATCAGAGAGTGAGAGCTTCACTAAGAACAGCTGCATGAAGTTTGACAGGGCTGGTTTGGGAAACGTCCTTTTCCTTTGCCTGCTAACAATGTGTGCCCTCCCCCCCCCAGTGAATGCAGCATGCTCCATTTCAGCCCTTTTTCATCCCCATCACTAATGAAGCTGCTCGAAAGCAAGGAGTAATTGTGTTTGCAGGTGACAGGGTTGGAAGTGCATTGCTGGGAAACACATACTTGGCAAGAAGTCCCGGTTCGGAGGTGAGGGAGGGCGGCCAATTGCGAAATCCCTGGCAAAAATGTTTGTGTCAAAGCAATGTTGCTCTGCTCAGCCCAGCTGCTGCAGAAAATACAGGAGGAGTGTGCTTACAGGAAAGCAGCGTAGTCAGAAAGGGCTGCACGGTGCTGGAGAACCTGCCTGAGGGGCACGGCAGAACCTCTTGCGACGGCTTCGTTTCTTGCAGAACCTCTTGCGACAGCCCGTGGCTGCTGGGGCTGCGCTGGGGAAGACGCTTGCCTTGGGCCTGTGTAAAATGGGGGCGACCACAGCCTGCCTGGAGATTCGGAAATGGGCTTAGGAAGGCCGTTCTCTGGCAGGGAGGCGGGTGGGTGGTGGTGCCTGAGAAAGACTGTTCCTGGGAGAAACATGGATTCAAGCTCTGGACTCCAGTCCCTAAAATCGAGATGTGTGCTGGTGTTTAACCAAATCCGGTGTAACAATGAATAAAAGCTCCCAAATTCTGCCATGGGGTACTGCAATGCTGCGAATGTACCAGCTTTATCATGTGATCAGGCCACCACTTTGGCCCTCAGTTTTTATTTCAGGAATACGCTCTTTTCATGGGAATACATTACTGGGAGGAGACAAGTATGTGCCATGGGAGACACGCAGACAGCCGTTGGGGATTTTTCCTAACTAGAGCTGGGGAGTAGGGGTAGAAAGTGCTCAGAACTGTTGAAGTACATGGAGGAAAACACATTTACATGCAGAAAACCTCTGGATAAAATTCCTTCGGTGCCTGGACCACACAGAGAGGACACTGCAGACACTACAGGCTGAGCTGCACTTCCACCTGGGCTTCTGTCTTGGGTTTACCAACTTTTAACAGCATCACATGAGGATGATGGCACTGCCTGGAGTCGATGTGCTGTCTGGGATACAGATTCCCTTATGGGACGTACAAAGATCAGCCCTTGCATGCAGTGTCGAGTACCACAACACTTGAAGGGGAGACGGGCTCATAACCATTCGCACATTAGATATCTCACCAGGCTTCACTCGAAAAGTCTTTCCTGATCATGGAGGTATTGTAGTTGTGGATTCCCCAGTGCTGCACAGCTTTATTTTCTTAGTTGTTTCTCTCTGTTACTTCCCAGTTTGCATTCAAGTTAATGCCTGGTATTTTATCCATGAACAGGCAGTGGGGACTGAGGCTACACCATTTCTGCTGGCAATTCTTTCTTCCTTCCACACATGCCAGTTATTTATGCGTATAATGTCACAAGTTTGGCTGGAGTAAGGGCAGGGACATCGTAACCTTTCAAGGCAGGGATATTGTCCTGTGCTTGCTCTAAACTGCCATGCACATTTATGCTACCATAGAAATAATAAATAATAATAGTTTAAGTCATCAAAGAAGTGCACCTCGGTGAAGAGTCAAATCATACACTGCAGCAAGAAGCTTTCACTTTGGGCATAACTATTACACATGAGCTGGTTATTGCAGAACAATTTCCTTCAAGGGTGTATAGCCTGAACTCTATTAGAATGGATGTTCTGATGGTGACTTAAGAATTTAGAAACAAAGAGCTGCACTCCGCTTCCAGCTAAACCGGATGGAAATGTGGGGTCACTTCGGTGGCGTCATTCAGACAAGGCGATAGCAATTCAAACAGCCAGAGCTGCAAAAATCCATACTGCCAGAAGCACAAAGGTCTTCTCATCTAGTTGCCAGACACCATTTTGCCCTGAATCCTGCCCAAATCAGCAGAGGTTTGCAAGGATATGAAGGATGGATAGGCATTGAGTGAAAGAACAAATTTTATTAGCAGGGCAGAGAGGGTAAAACGCAGTGGCATAAGGTCCACTTACCTCACACCAGATCCATAGATGAGAAAAAGTGTAACAGCCGCTTTCTGTCCTATTTAGTTTTCACTTATGTTGCACAATCGTACATTAATGAGATTCCAGCAAGCAGACATCCTGAGGAAAAAGCACTCATTTGATCATGAGGCCCGGCTGCAAACCCTGACTTTAGAAAAATGAGGAATATTTTATTAATTGAGGTCTTCCAAATTTTAAAAAAAAAGCCTAACTTTCCAGCAAAGGAGACCTTTGAGCCTTCCATCTGCTTTTGTGAGCCTGCTGGGTGAGGTGCAGCAATTAAAAACACTTTGAGAAGATGACCAGTGGTTTTAAACAGCTGCGGGGAGCTTGGGAGGGTGGATGAGGTGGCCTGTGGTAAAAAAAAAAATGGAGGAGTGGCTTTGTTCGTTAGCAGCCAGCTGCTTCTACCCAGGAGGCCAACACACACCTTGGGAAAGCAAGGCTAAGGAGGGATGCACCTTGCTGGGGAAGGCAGCCTCCTCTCCTGAGCATTAGGATCCTCCTGAGGCAGATGTTTCTAGCAGCACTGAAGATCACGTGTTGCAGGTAACGAGCCAGTGAGACACTGGTGTAGGACAGGGAAAGCCCAGCACACAGTGCCCAGAGGCTCTGAAGTGCTAACTGTAACCGTTCCTGAGTAACTGCTTCCACAAGCCCAGTCTCTGTTGTTAACGAGGCCATTCCTCCCTCTCTGGGGCACCTTGTTCCTCCCAGGTTAGTGGAGCTGGGACCTCTAAAGGGGTTTGGGCCCCTACAGCCCATCCTTTCAGAGGAGTTCTGGGGAGATGACAGGAGCTAGGTGTCCACAGCCCGCTAGAAATCCAAGTCAGAGAGTCCAGCAATGGTAAGCTCTGCTTTATAGATCCCTTGTGGGAGACCAGAGCAAGGCTCGGTCTCTGGCCAGGTGATGCTGGAGTTGTCTAAACCTCAAGGCACCTTGCAGGATGGAAAGCGCTGCTCGACGTATTAAGAAGACTACACCTGAGCATCCTTTACAAAACCAGTTATGTTCAATGTTTGGATGAGATGAGAAGGAAGAGAGCACACCCTCCCACGACACAGACTGCTGGTGATGGACATGCTTGAGCCTGGTCTGCCCTAGAAGCATCCTCTGCAGCACCTCTCTCCCTCTTCCAGCTATATAGATGTGTGCTGATGGGTCAGTGCTCCAGGTGCTGGTGGCTTCTGGTGAAGGGCAATGCCTGAGGCAGCCCGTTTGCCCAGGACACCCAGACTGCACCAGCTGGACTCGCCTCTGCCTGAGCCAGTCCCCAGGCACGCAGCTTCATCCTCTCCCTGCATGACCAGTCCAGTGACTTCCACACCAGGGAAGACAGCACTCGTGTGGGTTATACCCTCCTTAGCTAGCGAAGGATGTATCCCTGGCTAAGTTTACAACACGCCTCTGGAAAGCCCACATAAATCCCTTCTTTGATGCTCACGACTGGCTATTTTCGGGACTGACCACCACCTCTAGCTACAACTGCTCTTAAAAGAGAATCGGTGCAAATGACCTGGTGGTAGATGTGGAAGGTAAGTGGTAGTGGGGTCTACATGACTTCAGGGACTGCTTCCCCTCAGGCTTCAGGGCTCATTTCTCTCAGCAGCTCTGGAGAGGAAGGCAACGCAGAACCCTGGTTAGAAAAGCAAGCGCGTGGTCGGGGCTGTGGGAACACCGGCACATTCCTGGGGGGGAGGCTGGTACGGGGAGGGAAGGAGGCAGGAGGCAAAACTCAGCTTCCAGTAAAGGCAAATTAACAAAGAAGCTTTTCAAGATCAGTAATAAAGTGAGAGGGGACAAGAAGTCAGCAAAGGCCTGTTCTGGAGCCCAAGGAAGGCAGTGTGAAACCTCCCACCGACTGCAGCAGGCTTTCAGAGCTGGTCCTCGCAAATTGCATCTGGAGACTTAAATGTTACCAACAAAACCATCGTAAGAAAACACAGGCATGTCACAGCGAAGTTTATTGGCACAGATAATCCATACCCCTTTTAGAAAAAAAAAATTATAATCCTCTCTCCTCCTTTTCTTATTAGCGGTGTGCAGACTGCCATTTTATAATCCCACAGCTATAATGGTGCTAGCAGGGCCCTGCACACGCGGCGCCTGCTGCGGCTCAGCGCCGGAGCCCTGTGCAGCCAGTGATAAGTGGATTCCTCCTCATCTCCTCTCAGATGCATTAGAAGAAGCGGGGGGGAAAAGGGAAGGAGGGGGGGCGGGGGGGAAAAGAAAAAGGAGGTGAAGAGGAAAGGAAAAACAGTGCAATAACCAAATGAAAAACATTTCATTCTTCTCAGCAGCTGGAAGCAAGTCGGATAAGTGAGCGCTGGCTCCCCTCCAGTGTCAGATTTTCCCCAAACGAGGAGCGTGTGGGATTGGAAACAGTTTTCCAGTCTAACCTTATGCCACAGCAAAAACTGTGAGGTGGAACGATCCATTTTGAAGGTGATTAATGGCAGCGCGCTCCTGGGGGGAATTCAGCTGTGTTGTGGGCTGTCAGGGGCAGTGGAGGGAACGGTATTTACCTTCCAACAAATCTGAGATGATTTACCTACCTTTGCTCTGTTTTTGTTGTTCATAAATGGGTGTCTGGACAGTGACAAGAATCCCAGCCAGACACACAGGAGAAAAGCTTTACACGGTTGTGTGGGCTGGGGGGCAGGGACAGTGGTCCCTCTGCAGCCCAGGGTCTGGGGTTTGCTTAAAAGCAGCTGGGGGCAGCAGCCGAAGATTCCTCCTCCCCCAGAAGTTATGATTTGCATCAAGATGAGAGGAGGTTGGTGCGGGATCTGGAACTTTCTAAAGCTCAGCACTGGGAGGTACCGGTCTCACTGGGGCTGGCTGAGAGTGCAGAAGGCACGTGTGGCTGGGAGGGCAGTGAGGCCATGGAAACGGAGCCGACTCTTTCTCTCATCACACCCTGAAAAGTTCAAAATAGTTGAAGTTCTCAGTCAGGGCTGCCTCAGGCCTACCTTGTTGAGGAGATGGTAAACCACAAAAAAATTCCTGTTTCGAGGCTGAACCAGATGACATCTTACGTAAAAGAGAGCCCCCCCAAACGTGCATTTCGCTTTCCTCTTTCCAACCATTTCCCTTCTTCGCCTCCTCTCCTAACACCTAATAGAAGCTGTCCAAAGGACTGCTGTCACGGGAGTCACACCAAGGTTCGGAAGCCCAGCACCAAGGGTCAGTACGACCCACACACACCACCCCTTCCACCCGAGTGCATCTCTGAGACAAGCATCTGCCCCTCTAAGCACATCAGTGCCAAGGGCTGGGTCTTCTGCCCCAGGAAAGGTTTCTTGCCCTACACCCACAGTGCTTAACTCCCATGGAGTCCAAGAAGCCTGTCTGAGCGAAGACATTGGATGTAGTCCAGCAGAAGCATGGATGGCAACATCCGAAGCTCACGCAAGCCTCATTGCCAAACAACCTATTAAACTCCAACCAAAAGGAATCACACAAAATTATCCCTGTACTGCCACAATGAAGACCCTGAGGTCACGGTTTAGCTTTGCTTTGCTCTGGGCACCAGAGCCAAATGCAAGGGAGGGAACCTGAAATACGCTGCCGAAGAAGGGAAGCTATGAAAAAGCAAGGAACCGTTATCCATAAAGCTTACAGAGCCCAGCCGCTAGCTTGGTTTCTCCCCCACCCCATGCCTTGATTTTCCATGGGTTCCCCTCCACCCCAATGAACTGCTCCTGCAGCAAGCTTGCTGTCCCCTGTGATCATTTCTGGCCCTTTCAGAGTGCTTTGTAGCATTATTTCTTGTATCACACTGTTGGGATTGCAATTAGAAACAATCTGGCTGTTTAATGACCACTATCATCCGGGGGGGGGGGGCTGTGCAAACAGCTTTTTCAGTCTCCCTCAGCTCCGTGTTGCTCTACGGCAGTTTCTACTACCGACCCTGGAGACAAGCAGGCACAGATGCTTTCCCCTTGCTCAGCCTGCTGAAGGTCACACAACAGTGTGGAGTAGCCCAGAGGCTGGAGGTAAAATCAAAGGAGAATGATTGCTGTTCATGGGAAAGGTGAAAGGCAGGGTCATTTCGCCAATACGTGTGGGAAGGGCAGGGGACTGATTTAAAGAGGGAGAAAGATGGAGGCAGACAAGGAAGATCATTTTATTCCTTTCACTAAGCTCTGTGGCTGTTTGGCCAAGCCAGGCTCCAAAAATGCTGAGGATATCAACCCACAGCAGTGGGTTTCCTCTCTCAGCCCTTCTTGAATGTGTGTTACATGCTGCCCAATCACACAAGAAAACTTCAGATCTTCCCCTTCACTTACTGCTCTTTCTGGGCAAAGGAAATGCAGAACACTGGCATTAGTGACAGCCTTTAAAGAGCCTTTGGATGGAGAGGATGAAATGATGCTCTGTGCGCCCCAAGAGCTCCCCGCAGCCTGGGTGCTCTGCCAGGAGCCAGTGTAAAGGCCAATTCCTACTGAAACTGCATTTCAGGAAGGAAAATGCTCGTGCTGGAGAAGACCAACAAAGGTGTCCAGGGCTGGTGGGCCAGATGGTACCCAGGGGAAGAGACCCGGTAAGTGCTGCAGGAACAACACCATGGGGATAACTACAGGAAAACATTTGTTGAAAGGGAAGTGGTTGCTTGGGCTTATCTGTACTGGGGTGTTCCTGTAAATATCTATGCAAGCAAATGTTCTTGGCAAAAGGAGGATATCCACAAACAGAGATAGCCTCCTGAGTCTGCAGCCTCTTAAAGTTGTAGTTAACTTTAAGCATATGCTTAAACCCCAGCCGGCTTCAGTAGGAGTGCAGCACATGCTTTAAATTAACCACGTGGTTAAGCACCAAGCTGAAGGAAAATCCATCCCGATCCCCTGCACTGGGGAGTGAGCCCTAAGGTCCGTTTGAGACCCTCCACTTGGCCCTGAAAGCCCTGGATACAGCAGGAGGAGGCTTCGTGCTGGTGTGCAGGAAAGCTGCGGAAACCATCACCGAGCAGTCAGCGTCTCCCAGCGCCGCACAGGGGGGCTGCGGGTGTTGCGGATACCTTGGGCCAGGCAGGGCCCATAGGCAGGGATTTGTTTAACTTTCTGCCTTTGGTGTGAAAACGTAGATTAGACACAGAAACTCTTGATTTTCATGTGAAGGTTTCCCAAAGTCTGGATGACAAAGATGAGGGAGAGGCAGACAGAGCGCAGGGATAACGTGAAAGCCAGACTCCAACCCACGCTGAATCTGCCTGAAGCACGGGAAGATGCAGTCGCTTCGCTCAGCCTCATATCCTGGGGCTCTTCTGCCTTCTCCACACAATTAAATGGGGGGGGGGGGGGGGGGCAAGGCAGAGGAGGATGAAGAAAGCTCCTGACCCTAGAGATGGAATGTAAGGCACTAATGTGGCCTCCTTCACATACTAGCCCTGGTTCCAAGTTAAACACATCAAGTGGAGCCTCCCCATGGCTTCTCTAGGCAGGGGATTTCCCCGAGGTACTTTTCCACCTCTTGTTTTATGTGAAAGTTTTTGCTAGACCTGATAATCCAATGCAGAGGAAATGCCAAAGCCGTGACATATTTTGCAACCCCCAAATCCTATTCCTCACTCTGTCCCTTCCATGGCAGCTCCAGCCAAGCCGTGCCATGGGCTGCCCGCGCCCACGGAGCCAGGCTCTGAGCAGCCCTGTGCCATGCAGCAGCCACCCCAGGACCTTGCACAAAGTCTCTCCGCTCCAGTACAAAACAAGTTCAGTAGGGCACAGGGTGAAGGAAAGCCTGTCAGTCTGGGCTCTGAGCAGCGCAGCCCATCTTTCGGCTTTCTGTGCCTCCTGGCTTTTCACCCTCCATCATTTCCCCATCCCCTACTCGCACATTTTCCTCTCCTCTGAACCAAAGGAAGAGGCGCAGCTCAGGAAGGAAAGCTGCTACCCGGGGGATGGAGGGGTGTCATTTATAATTCCAGGGGAGGTGACTTTTTGGAAGGAGGAGGAAGTGCAGAGGAGAATGAGAAATCGATGGGCAGCTTGATCCCTCCGCTGGTTGGCATGGTGACGGTGCAGTGAGGCAGGTACCCAGCCCAGGAGTGTGCACACCTTCCCAGGCTCTGCCTTCCAAAACCAGGGTGCGGGGGGGGGTGGGTGGGGAGGGTACCCCTTTGGAAACACAGCCCTTTCATTCCCTGAGCTCTTTAATATTCCCCACGGTCGCCTCTGAAGCAGGTTATTGTCTAAGCTGTCAGGTAGAAATCCTTTCCTTTCCTTCCCCCCCTCTTTCCGCCGGCGGTTCAGCAATCTGTAGATAAAGTTCGTATAATGCAGAAGCAGCCGCAGGGAGGGAAGCTGTCGTAAGCCATTACCATTGACTTTGCCAACATGATAATATTGTCCTTCATCAGCAAGAGGATTAGGAGCACGACGGACCACGCGGTGCTGTGGATTAATGCCTTCACTTTTCAAGGTCAAACATGGAGCTTAGTGGGCTGGGGCTGAGGTTCATTGGGCTTCTTATCTGGGCACACGACGCTGGAGCACCCACTCTGGCAGCAAGCAGGGGACAGTATTTGCATAGATCTTTGATCCCTTCATCTGTGCAAGTCACAGAATTCCCATGCTGCCCCCCCTGCAGCTCCTCCCGGCTTTTGGAGCAGGTGGGAGCACTGGGTGCCACAGGGGGACAAACACGAGGGGCTGGGAAATTGGAAGCATATTCTGAGGAGGAAAGGAAAATATCCAGACAAACAAAATTTCCTCTTATGGTTTCAGTTAGCTCGCTAAAACCAAGCAAAACTCTTTAGGGGTTATGTGTGGTTACATTTTCCAGTTTGTCTAAAAAATTGCTTGGTTTTCAAAAACGTGAAGTTTCTGTGTGAAGAATCACTTTCTAATTGTTTGTTTAACAGCAAAACTACTGATGCAGTGAAAACATTTACTTCAACTACTGCTGTTTGGTTGAAAAAGACAAAGTGCTTCCAAAAGGGAGAAGAAAACCCAGGAGGGGTAAAACCAAGGCATGCAAGCGACTGAAGCTTTCCTGCTGAAGCTGTACAGTAGCTCTGGGCACCAAGTTACCGTTGCAGGAACTTCCCATTGCTCACAGCCACATCGCACAATCCTATTCCATCCTGTGTTCTCAAAACTCACGCGTACACAGAGAGAAAGTCTGATCCATCAGAGCAGGGACTTAAGGAGCGGGCACTGGCATCCATAGAAAATCATGAATAAGCTATTAAAAAAAGTTTTGTGGCATTTATGAAGTTAACACAGACTTTGATGACTGCGCACACTGTTCGCAAAGGGGTTTTCGTGTCAGGTTGATAGTGGGCACGGTTCTTCTCCTGAAGCATTAAAGGAAAATAATTTAACCTGATCTATTAACCAGTAATTCTATTTTACCATCACTGCACTGAAGGATAAATGGCGCCTTGTTCCCATTCCTGGAGGAGAGAATTTAGACAGACACAAATAAACACATCTCTGCCTTACCCTCTATAATGTTATTATGGGATAGAAATAAAGATGAAGTAAAGGACAAATGAACACTTGAAAATGGAATCTGCCAACACTGTACCTGTTGCTAATGAAGTCGTGTCTCCCTTCCTCTGCCATTCCCCTTGAGCAGCTGACCGAAATGGGGGGCTGGAGCTGTGAGGATGCTAACCTTAAAATATGAACACATCTACAAACTCTGACCTCTGTTTAAAGCTGCCTAAAGGATTTTTTGCAGAACATAAGGCTGTGGTTTTTTTTCCCACATCTGCCCCAAATCTCATCCAAAACCTTTCCCAGTCTTCCAACCCCCTAAAGACTGTTGTATTTTGTTAGACCAATTCCAGGACATTTTCCTGACTGAGACGGGAAAGAAAGAACATAAGCTAGATTTATTGGCTGTTGGGTGGGATTTATATTCAGACTGTTCTTTCTACCTGTGGTACCCACACAATTCCTATTGCAGGCATGCCTAGATACTGCAGAGTCTTTAACACGTCTCTGGTACAACACCCATGCATGATGGGTGAGTGCAACAAGAGACCTGAAGCACACTGTGGTTTTCTTCCAGATTGCCCCAGCAACTTCTGGAGCCAAAGGGCCACTTTCACACGCAGCTCTGAGACTCACATTTCAGTTACACTGACCTTGACTCATTAAGGACTCTTCCTTCTTTCTTCCCCTACCCACAGGCATGCAAACACCCTCAGAGGAACCAGAGTGCAGTTTAGGGACCAGGAGCATCCCAGGCATATTCAAAAGCACCTTGGGGCAGGTCAACTCTGCGGCCACCTCCTGCCTATGCCTGCCTGCATCCTCTCACCTCCCTCAAAGCAATTCTCTATGCAAACAGTAGTGAAGAGGAAGAGCACCCACAAGTCACGTCTCTGTCTTCCTCACAGGGAGCAGGTAGATGCAGATTTAGTGCCTTCTTCAGACCGAGCTATGTCTTCTGCCTCTGCTGAGGATGCCCAAACACCTATGCTTTTAATGGAGGAAGCTGCTGGAGAAAGGAGGGATCATAGCTCAATCTTCTGGCTCAAGCTAGGTGAGCATACAGCGAAAAATTCAAGATACTTAGAGGAGGGAGAAGGAAAAGTTTCTACGTCAGGAGAGCGTGGCTCCCTAGCTTAGTTTTTGGAGTGCTCACACGTGAAAGTTCAGACTCTGTTTCTAAACTGGCTAACAAGTATTTTACAAAACAGCCACAGCATAAACCAAAGCAAAGATTCCTAGAGTAGGAATTACAGCCCAGGACCGCTTCCCTCCCAGCCCCAACTCACAGACCATCCCTCCCCTCCCCATCTACATGTAGTCACGCTCCCATCCAGAACGGACAAAGAGTTCCCTGCAGCTCGGTCTGTCTGCACGCTAAGGCACTCTCCTGCACTGAAAGCCTTCCCAGACTGTATGCTTACAAGACCAAAAGCTCCTCTCTGTACATTTGTGCAAATAAAAAATATTTGCACGGACATGGCTGGATTGAATCCTGGGTTGGAATTGGCAACTGTTTGCGAATACTTTATTTACACTGCTCAGCTGAGTGTAACCATGACTCACTGAGCAATGCAACACATCCCAGCAACACGAGCAAGCACTGAGAATTTACATCTTCTTTGACTCTTGACTTACACTTGGAAAGACTGTTATTTTTACAGTATGATTTTATGGCTGTTGTATCTAACAGCAGTAGTAATAATAATGATGGTGATGATGATGTCTTCATTTTATCTAACTCTATCCATCCAAATTTTCCCACGCACTTAACAGATCTTTTTCTATATAGGAACCGCTTCCACTACTATACAGATAACTATTAGAGATAGGAAAGATAAGTGTACAGATAAAGAAAAGCACAATTTTCAGGCAGGAACATAGTATTTTTCAATAATGACACCTGGTTAGGCCATTTTTCCTGGGGTGGGGGGAAACCAACTAAAACAGCTTTTTGTAGATCTCTACTTTCCCTCTCCTCCGGGGGACAACCCATTTGCTCTGTTACACAGAAATGGAAATGACTACACTATGGTCCTTACTAATGTTCATCAGAAGCTCTTATGACCGTGATTTTGAGTATCACATCGTCGAAGGAGCACTGCCTTTTTAATCTCCAACATCTTTGAGAATACCTGTCATTCCAGTGAGATACCAGGCCTTTGTAAAAATAGGTGAACCTTCCTTAGCTCTGTTTGTTGAGAAACTTTAAAGAAAAACCAACAAGCCCTTTCATAGATCACTGTGATAAGATACATAGATCATTTTTCTAAATGCTGGTTGCTCTGGCAGCCCTTTGAAGGCAACCCACTGGGAGGAGATCTGATGATGTGAGGCTTGGTGACTGTGGGAGATCCCAACTTTCTAGTGTCCGTCTCCCCACCTTCTGACTCCAGCAGCAGCTACAATGATCTGCTGAAATAAGACTGGATTTTGGAAGTGTAGCGCATTGCTAGATCTTAAAGTAGGAATGTGCTACTGGGGTAGTATCAGCCACATTCTCTTCTGGGAGAGAAAACTGCTCCAGACCCAAAGAGGATGCGTGCAAGACCAACTGGTGAACTGGTTCACATTTTCTGTGTTATTGTTCCTTGAAGGCCCTTGAAGGCTCAAAACTCCAAAAGATGCTTCTCATCTTAGGATGGCCTGTGCCACACTACCGAGGAAAACTATCCAGGACTTGCCCTGTCCCAAAACTTGCCTTTGCTCATTCAGCATGAGCAAAATGTGCAAATTTATGCTAAGTCCCTGAGCACCTTAGCAGGATTTCCAGCAGCCACATCCAGGAAACAGCACAGCTCCCAGCAGAAAGAAATCACGAGACTAATGGAAGACCAGCAATGTCTCTAATAGCATTGAGCCATGGCACCAGATCAAATATGTGGGATTCAGAGACTCCACACATGGCTGAGGCAGATGCATTTGGGTTTGGAGAAGAAAAGATCTGCGTCGCATCTGCTAGAAGACATCTGTCCACCCTTCAGCAGAAGCTGCAGCGGGATATCTTGTTCCAGACAACTGGCCCTGCTCGTTCCTGACATCATCTCCCCCACACCTGCACTATGCAGAGCACTGGAAAGAGCTGCTATGCTCCCCAGCCAGAGAACAGCAGTAGTAGCAGGACTGTGAGAGCAACAGCAGCTTCCAAAATATAATGGACCCATTTCTCTGTGGAAATTTGGAGAATGACTAAGAATAATAGCAGCTATCAGCTGGTAAGTGCAAGCAGGTGGACTAATGACTTGTTCTAGCAAAATCCCAACACTTTTTTATTTATGGACCAAATGCAGCGCCGGCATTTGCTCCTACTCAAGGGTCAGATTTGCTTTCTCCTGTCCAGCATTCAAACCACCAACACAAGCTGTGTTTTCAGGTAAACTGAAAAGTGACCTCAGTTACTGCTGTGTGGCAGGAACATATTTATGGTTGCTGCAGCTGCCTGGTGTGGTTTCTTGACTAACATATTCATTAGAGATTAACTGCTACTTATAGCACTGCTTGGGACCAGCCTGGCTTCTCCGTTACATCATTAGAAAGGCATGAATAGCCCACCTGGGGTTTGGCCCCTATTTTGGTAAGGCAGAGTGCTGATGTTCAGATTTCCGCTACTACCTCCACCATAAGGGAACAACTTTGTTAGTGCTTTCTTCCAGGAGCAGCGATTAAGACACACGGAGAGAAACATTTGCAGAATATTTATTTTACATGGATGCATGCTCCTTTGCTGAATCTCTTCCAAGCCATATCAAGGGGAGGAGGTATTAAGTCTTGCTCCCTGGGGGGCTGCCAGCTGCCAGCCCCCCTGGCAGAGGAGGAAGCAGAGCCCCACAGCCACAGCATCTCTACCAGGGAGGCGCCGATGGCACTTCAGCCCTTGTGGACTGCCCCTCTCAAGCTCAGCCCTGGTGGGCCACAAGCAAATATCGCCCACTCCGATTGCAAGTGCTGGGTGGACATCTAGCTGCTGCTGCCAAACTCCAGCAGGTAATTTACGAATGATGCCTGCCACATCCCATCGATGCTGCCTGAGCTTGCCTGCTCTATTTATTTTTTTTTAAACAGTGTGTGAAAATAGGCACTATAGGGCAAGGTATAATATACATGGGAAGACACTGGAGCATAATGCAAAGAAATGTTCCCATATTGATTTGAATTCTCTAAGTCACACAGTGGTTCCTATAAATTCACGTGACCAAGAGAATCTGTATTTCAAAACACATATTAAAAAAAATATAATTGAAGTGGAGAGACCAAGATAAATTTGTGTTATCAGGTGTAGTTACTAAAGCAGTAAATCATTGTCACAGCATAAGCTCTTATCCGTATTTCCATATTAACACCAATCTTGTACTCTGTACCGGTGCTGCTGCACATAAAAGGTATCAGCACGTCCTAACACTGTCTGTTGTAGCTGGTGCCTGCCATCAGGTATCAAGCAGAGACAGCGCTGTGCTCCTCATCCCACTGGCACCGACACCGGGAGTTACCCCCGCACCGGTGCTGCTCTGCTGTTCACATCCCAAGGGACCCTTACAGCTCATACTCGGGATAATCTCCCACCCAAAGTGGAGTGAAACATCTTCGTGATGTGCAGGGAAACTCGTGCCCTTGGCACAGCCGTCTCAGCCTCCCCAGGGAATAAGCAAAACAGCAGTACGTCTTCTGCTCTCTGCTCAAGTCGCCGAGCAACCCCAAAGGCAGGCATGCGACATAAAAGCTAAGACTGCGCGATGGCTGGACTCCAGGGGGAAAAGCTGGAGATGCTCACCTGACATCCTTAACAGCCTACCTACCCCTGGAAATGTGCTTCTGGTGCCTCTGAGTCCTTCAAGTCTCCATTTCAGAAATACTAATCCTCCTCAGTGATCTCCATCACGTCACAGCTTCCCTGCCGTACCTTCCGGAGGTCCCTAGCTGTTAGCAAGCCCCTCGCCTCTTGGCATGCCCCGTCCTGAGGCACTCCTGCACTGCTCAGGGGAGGCTTGCAGGCCCATCGGGCTCCTGAGGCCATCAGGGCATGCCATAGCTGCCCCCTTTGCATACCCTACCCAAGCGAAGAGTAAATTGAGGTCCCTGCTACTGAGAATGTTCTGGTGTGGTCTGACTATGTAGGCATATGTTACAAATAACAATAAACGGAGCCAGCATTTGGTTCTACTTGAGATAATGTTTTGGCCATGAGTGCGCATCTTTACAGGCAAGAAATACAACATTGTAGAGACTCTCTAATAAACACTCTCATTTTAGAATACTTGAAAGACTCACAAGAAAAGCTGGTTTAGTTACCAGCCTGACTGATGCTCATTAGTAAAAGATGAAGCTAAGTCTTCCCTAAAATAAGTCGCCCATGAGAAATGTACTGGTCAGTGTTGTCAGTTTTGCCTCTCGTTTGATTGCTTTTTTTGGAAGAAGACACAGAGGTTCTCAACAAAGTGAACGCTGCCAAAGGAAGAAATAATTTTTGGGTGAACTGTCAACTTTTCATTCAAAATCCCAAGTCTTTTTGCTCAAGCCAAATGGTTTTCCGGTAAAACCTGTTGGTTTGTGACAATGATTTTTTTTTTGTGCTACTGGGTCAGCACTTCCCTTGCATAATGTAAAAGCAAATTACTGCTCTCTGACTGCATTCAGATTGCCTTTGGAGGAAAGGGCTGCAGTTACAGAGACCATGCTTCCCATGCACGGCCTGTCCCTGCTGCACAGTGGAGAGGAATATGAAGAACCCAGCATAAAAATCATCATAAAAAATGACAACGGCTTTTCCTACCTCTGTGTGTTGAAAATGCAACTACCCAGCCATCACTCCGTTGTTGGCTGTGTATCCCAGTAAATCTGAAGTGCTAATCTATTTCTAAAGCAGCCATGGCCTGATCTGAGACAACCCCTACGATTAGTTTTATTCTGCCTAAGCCCAAAAGAAATTGCAGCGAGGTGGTCCCGCTGGATGAGTTCTTTCCATTACCTTCAGTCACCTCCATAAATTACATGTCTGCTCCAAGCTCATCACTCAGGCTTCCCCCTGAAGAAATGGCCAGAGAAAAGCACCCCTAGGTGACAATCCCCCATCAGCTTGGGCATGCGGGCTGCAACTGGTCTCACCAGTGCTCATCAGCATCACGGAACGGTACGTGAGGTCTTTAATCACTGATATGAGTAGGAGAGTTTGTGCCTGGCATGATTTGAACGTGATTCTTGCTACTGAAAGTGGACTGTTCATCGGGGAGGGGGTGGGTGGGAGTCTTCTGCAGAAACCACAACTCCCTTTCAAGCAAAACCGCTGTGGCAGGGGACAGGATACATTGAGAATGTCTCTTTTATTTTCTGGCGGACAACAGAAAACCATCGTGACTTGCTGAAACTTCTCGCATCAGAGCAAACACATGCTAGGGGCTTTTTTATTTTTGATGGGCTCCAGAAGCTCCATCTGTTTACCTGCACCTCCCCATGCTGGATCCAACCCATCCGCTGCCCCTTTCCCCTCCCTTGGACTCTCTTAAAATTTATTCCCCTATTTCCTGCCTGAGTAGAAAAAGCAAAAGAGAAACTTGCTGATTGATTTCAGTCTCGGAAAGTCCCTGTCATCTTGTTTGATGACTTCATTGCAAAAATGAAATAGGCAAGGGAGAAGCAATGTTTTCAAAACAATTTGGAGCAAGAAGAGGAAGGTAGTAGGAGGGGAGCCATGGGAAGTTGATGGCCTTTATTCTTCAATTCCCATGTTGCGTCTGGCTTGCTGCAGGCTATAGAGAGAAAGCAAAATTGTTATGATTCTTATTAGCTTTTATTTTATAAAGCCTGGACTACACTCTGTAGGGGTTTCAAACTGGAGCTGCAAATCATACGCCTGCCTGCCTGCCTGCCTGGCCACCTTATCTTTACATTAATATACTACCTGTCTCCAGGGAAGAAAACTTCTGTCTTTTTGCCAGTCACAAGCAAGGTGGCTAGTTAGGCGACAGAATCTGTCTCAGTGCAACACAGCCCTTTATTTCTGTTACAGAAATACATCTGACACGCATCAGGAATGACTTGTACGTCACTCACCAACCTCCAAGAACAAAGAGAGCAGTCCCAGCTCAGTTCCCTGCAATAACGACCAAGCTCGGATAAAATACAGTGCAAGATGACAGCTGTAAAGGAGCCCACGCGCAACTGCTGCTGCTGCTCTCGCTCCTGCTCCCGTGCCCTGTGGCCAAGGCACATTGACTGGTCCTCCACCGCCCTCTCCCACATGAACAGGGAGCTCCTGGGGTGCCCACAGCACCCCCCCCAAATCCTCCCAGCTTGGCTGGGTGTTCAGGTACAGCAGGTTTTCTTCCCTCCAAGATGAGATTTAAGAAAGGCAGGGTGTAAACAAAAGGGTCACCTACCGCACCTGGAAGATTTCATTGCCTGCACTGGCAACATCTGTGCTGAGCATTTTACTGAGCATCTGACTTTACAGCTGCTCTGTGCACCCAGCACCTGAGCCTCAATTCTCTGAATGCTCTCTCGCAACTCCGTTATTTGGTGGACGAATAATAAAACTAACAGACTCCATTATTCATTACTTGTGGTACAGCATGCTGGGAGGCAGCAAATAACATGGAGCACCGTGGTGCAAGGAGCTGTGTTGCTCCTAAGAGAAACGCTGGCTCCAATGAATTTGCAGCCTAACTAGACGAGACAGACACGGGGTAGGAGCGGGAACAAAGGCCAAAAAAGAGACATCTTTTGTTCAGCACTAATCTCCAAGCTGGCAGCAATGGTTTTCTTAAGCAAGTGAATGGGACAAAGAAATATAGGGCAGATTTGCAGCGAATGGAGATGCCTAGTTGAGGTGTAGGCAATAGCTTCTTCCCCCTCTGAAGAGCTGTCCCCAGAAGCATGGCTTTTGTAACGCGACAGGCACTTCACTGAGTGAAGGACACAGCCTTAGAAAAGCACTTGGACTGGCACTTTACCTCTCTGCCATTGGTGGGATCCTGCTTAAACCAATGACTACTCCTCCTGAAAAGCTCCTCTTCCTCCCCTCGGGCCATTTCAGAGAACGGGCACAGAGCTCACATTCCTGCACCGCACTTGCACACAACACACACCAGGAAAATAGTCCTTATCCTAACCCAAACGGTGAGGAGCAAAACAGGAGGCAGAAATATTACAGCGCTCCACTTCCTTTTTAGAAAAGAAAAGAAGTCTTGGGAAGACACATTTCTTAATAATCATTACTGCACAGAAGATCTAAGGAAGATTACGCTAACTGCTAAGCACAACCATAATGCTTATCTCTCCTACTGTGTTTGTCCCAGCAAATTTCGATATGCTCCCAGATGCTGGCTAGCATCTCCACTTGCTCTCATGTTTATTTGGGAAGGATGCTGGCGGAGGAGGGAAGTTATTTTTTAGAGCAGTATTCTTGGATTTTGATGATAAACAAGGCATCAAGAAAACAGTATTGCTTAGACACCTTGTATGAATGATAAAAGAGCAGAATTTCATTCAGGGAAGGAAATGCAGCAAGATTTCTCATAACAATGCCCATTCTGTTGGCTCATGAGAACAGCTCACGGAAGCCTGACAAAAAGGAGATGTTCTGAGGGTTGTAAGAGAAAGAAAAGCACAGAGAATCAATAGCACCACATTTCTATGCAATAGCACTGTAAGAGACATTGATCCCCATGCTGGTGTTTATGAACGATACAGAGGACCACCTCGGCACCACGGACTGCACCCAGCTGGGTAGAAGAGAGGGAATACGCGCTGTGCCTTCATGGATGACTGCACCTGCATGGAAAGAGAGGGAGATCAGTCCTTTTGCAAAGGTGCCTGATTTGCACAGGACACTGAAGTTACGCAGCCAGATGAGGCTTGGCTGGAGGAAAGCCATGGGATCCACAGGTTAGGAAGGCATGCCGCCAGACAGGGTCAGGATCGGAACTGGCCACAAGTGATATCACTTACCCTTACCCACGGGAGGCAAAGGCTGTTTGGTCTCTGAATCCTAGGTTCCAGAGCTGCTGGTGTAGGTAGGAAAGTGCATTTCAGGCAGTTTCTGGTTTTCTTTGGAATCACAGTGCTGAGCAACGTGGCTGTTTTCCCCAAGTGCCAGGCATATGATTTCCTGTACTGGGCACATCGGTCCCCACCAGCACTGAGATTCGCACCCTGCACCAGGGCTGAACTCAGGGCGCAGTGAGCTGCAGCATCATGAGTGCGCACCGGAGTCCTTTTCCCAGCTTGGCTGCTTGACAAAAGCTAACCAGTCTAAACCAGCAGCTTTACAGAGGCAGCATTATGGAGATGAGAGGTCTGGCTACAATGCACTCATGCCAGACGCACAGATACAGGGAAGTGCATCATTAACCAACTATGAAACACCAACACCGGCCTCTGCTCTTTCAGGGTATTAATCCAGTGCTGTCACAATGGCACTAGTACTCACATCTCTCTGTAGAACTTGCCTGGCTTATTGCTGATCTGCCTATCAAGCACCAACAAAACAGCAAAAAATCACTCCATCGTAATCCCCCAACTCCATTTTTGCTCACACACGCAGTGAGCACAAAATCAAGACTTCACTAGATGGATGCTAATGTTTCAGTTTCAACAGCTCTGAGAGGTTCAAAGCTGCTTCATATTTAGCTCAGGCGACTTCTCTTTCTGCTCAGCATTCCCACCTCAGAGTGTGAGCTGACAACATTGAGTCTCCTCTTCTTTATTAATTAAATAATTACCAAACCTCCAGACTCCCTCAACAGATCACCCGTAAGTCCCAAGTGATTAGCAGGATGCTGCTGTTCAGCTCCACCATAGATAGAAACTTTGGAAATAATGCACACAAACACCTAGGACACAGAGCTGCAGAGAGGATTTTGCAAGCCATTTCTCTCCAGAGCGAGAGATACGTTTCCTTTTTCATTAACTGGCCCTGTGTACAGATGTTCAGCTTGACATCTGCAAGCACGCACCCATTCCTGCTTCTAGTGCTAGTACCTGTGTGCCCAAGCATTGCTGTTTGGAAAAGACCACAGGCGGGTGTTTACAAGCACAATACTACACTCTCATAACAGGAGAACAGATTGAGAGTCCTTGGAGGATTGCATAGGATAGAAATGTACGGGATAGAAACCGGTGCAGAAAATGAGTAGCACAAAGGCGGGGTGAATGCCTGACGCCACTGCAGCCAGCGCGAACACTGCCGCCCGAGAACGCGCAGGCCAGCGGCGAGGGCCGGGGGGGCCGCCTTCGCCCCGCTTTTACGTCCACCCACATAATTGTAACATCCTCATGGCTTTATCAGGTGTGGCTCTAGGAATGTGCTGAAGTTTTTTTAATCCACGGGATTGGATTTAATCAAATACATGCAGCAAGGTAAAATAAAATCTAGCAAACCTGTGTATGACAGGGAAAAAAGTCCCCAGGGAAAAGCCAATTTACTTTTATACCAAAAAGCTTATGGGTAATAATGGAGGTCAGATGGATACTTGTTTGGACAGTATCTTCGTTCAATGCACTGGAACAACATGGACAGCTGAAACTCTGTTGAAGCAATGAATTTATTTGCCATAATTTAATGTCCGCTTCAAAGAGATCAGATTTTTCACGGCACTTCATATTCTGGCAGGAGAGCAGGACCGATGAGGTCTGATGCAAAGGCAATGAAAAATGTGAGAGATCTCCATAAAGTGAAGCAGTCAGCTTTAAGGTTCAGCTGGATGAACTCCTGCCGAGGATTTATGGCGTGGAATACAGAGCTACGCCAGCTTCCGAAATCATTACTGAAGTCACACAGAAAAGGCCAATGGACTTCACCTTGCGTGAGGGCAGGGCAAGGTTCAAACCAGGTTTGTCTCTCATGGCTTGCTCCAGCCTGCTCGATCTGGACACGTCCACATTCAAAAGCCACAGGAAAATAAGTGCCATTGCTTTTCAATGAAACTTGGTTTTCTTACTCCTCGTATTTTAGAGAAATCCCTCTCCTGGCCTCCAGACCCCCAAAGTTACAGGATACAAGACAGGGAGGAAAGGGCTTGCTTTGGCCAGAAAGTCAGCAGGTGAGGTCCTGTCCTTAGAACACCCGCAGATACCTTGCAGGTATAAAAAAGCTACAGCTTTTGAAAAAGAATTGCCCACATGTGGTTCGTGGAGGAAATGTCGTCAACCCTCCTCCTGCTCCTTGTGACACCAGACCCTGCTCGCTGCGGGGAGGATGTGTCTCAGGAACAGCTTCCCATACAATACGTTTGGCATTTCATCACTTCCAAACCAGCAACACGGGGGAAAGGAAAGACAAACCACCCTCACCCCCCGGATTTATCAGCAAAATGCAAATTCACAACATTACCTAATCCACACCATTTTGTGGAACTGCATTTTATTGGCAGGCTGCAAAACACTGCTGTGTGAGGAAAGCTCAATGTAATGATCTCACCCTCCACATTTTCAACCGAACAGATAAATCCACGCATTGGAATGAGGTGATAAATTGGGCAAAACCAGCTTGGGGTTAATAAATAAGTTTTATCAGAATAACACACTTTATTGATCTGCAGATCTCTAAATAATGATGAAAAGGTATCCTGAAAGCCCTTATTATGTAGCTAAAAATTTATACAAATGTCCCAGAACGCTTAGATTCAGCAATCAAATAAAGGTAGCATGTCCTTGCTTGCGAAACTGGTTACTAAACTTAACCTTTTTTTTTTTAAATTAAACTTAACCTGTAATCAGGTCCACACCAAGCCTCCAACGAACAAACCACCATGCGCAGAGACACAAAGGAAGGACAAAATTATTTTTTTGATGAACCAAAGGAAAACATCCCTAGCTAGCACCCTGTCCCCGCAGCTCCTCGTCTGGGGAGCGGCATAAGGGACAAATCTATGTCAAGGGGGCAATAACCATCCCCTCCAGGTTCAGGGGGGTGGCGAGACGTGGCTTTGGTTTGCTAGCTGTAGGCTCGCACTCAGATCACGAGCAGGGTGCTTCCCCCAGCCCCGCACAGGAGCCGTACGGCGGGGAGGTTCTGCCTCTGGCTGCACTAGATGCCAGAAGGGGCACAGAGGGCTCTGGAGCCCGGTGTACCAGGCAGCCCAGAGACCCTCCCAGTTAAAGCCAAAACCGACCCAGCTAGACGTTTTTTCCAGCAGAGATTGCCAGTTCACCAAAATTTAAATTTTCCAACCAGACGATACTGATATGCAGTGACATTTCACAAGGGGCTAGGTGAGATGGGAATTTGCCAGAAATAGGCAGCTCTTAGATCTGCTTAAAACTTTCTTTTAATCTCACATTCGATTATCAACCACGTAATGTATTTTTAGAAGCTTGCGTTAGAAAAGCGCTGTCACTTTTGTTTCAGCCTGACTTTAAAGTTGTTTTTTACTGGAAGGCTTGGAATAGTTTGTGCCTGTTCCTGTCCCAAAACTGGGGAACAGGAGCAAACAGAGGCTTGACAGGTATCTATAGACAAAACAAAACAAAAAACCAAACCCTGGGCTGAGCCTGGTTCAAGGGATTTGAATGTGATGCAGAGAGGCTTGCACAGATGATGGAGAAGAAGAAAACGAGGCAGCAGAGGAAGACAATGTTGACAGCGACGTTTTTAACAAGATGCCAGTGTTCGGGATTCAGAGACCTTGCCGCCCCTGTTGCAGCAGCAGGAAGGCATGGCGGTTTGGAACAGTCTGCCAAAAAGACACGGCGCTGATCTTGTTTTGGGAGGGCCACATCCCCTGAACACCCGCTGCCTCTTCCCTCCAGCCCTCCCCTCCACGCAGGGGTCTCGCCTGGGGGGTTTTGCATTGCAAGAGCTGGATGGCACAAGCCCTTCAAGGGAAGCAGAGGAAGTTATTAAAGTCTCTTGTCTCCATCTCCCCTCACAATGCACCTTTTATTACACTGGAAATACAAGCCACTCCGGTTAATGCTCTGGATTAGATTGTAAAGAAAGAAAACAAAAGGGAAGCAGTTGCCTGGGTTAGGAGCGTTTTGAGCTGCAGTTGTAGTGCATCCCTGCTTCTTGCCAGGTGTTTTGTTGAGTTTGAGTAAAACATCAAAGTCCATTATCTTCCACGCTTGCTTCTCCACCTTGCCCTCCAGCTCCTTGATTCACCGCACAGTACAAAATTAATTTGGTTTATTCCAGTACACTCGATAGCCGCCTATCTTCCTGACTCCCTGTCTGTAAGGAAACAAATTTCCTCCTTAAGCACTTTCCACTTGACCTGCTCTTTTCTCCACTGAGAAAATTGAGGTCAGGGAGCTGCTGTTGTGCAGTGGCAGCCATTTTCCGAGTGCCTTGGGTGCAACTGCGAGTGCCGCAACCGACGCGGGCACGGGGGTCCCTGCCCCGCTGCCAGCAGCAGCTCCGGATTTCCCGGCTGGGGCTCGTGCCTGCTCCCTGCTCCCAGGAGATGTGGGCAGATTTAGGAAGGCAACAGCTGCATTTCCCACTTGGTCCAATTATTTTTCAAGTCTCTCCTATGCTGTTGGAGAGGTTATATGGGGTGAGCCCGATAAGTAAAAATAGAAAACTGTAGTAGGGAGTAGATCTGCTAGAAGGTGTCAGGGCGTCGGGAGAAGAGTTATTGACTCCAGCCATCCCATTAATGTGCAAATGTTAGCAGACTACACAGAGCTGGAAATACAAGAAGAGAGGGACTTGTCTTTGTGTTTCTTTCCTCCTTTAGTATTTCGGCACAGCAAAATGAGCACAGACCCTGAGCCCCCAGGCACCCTGTGCTGAGCATGCCTGGAGCCACGTGGAGGGGATGGTGGCCACTTCCAGCCCCACGGGCATGTCACGGGAGAAGTCCTCAAGCTTCCCTACCTACTGCATCGGTGCCTGTCAGGAATTTGGCATTTACCCACATCCCAGGGTTCTTCAGATATGTCCTGGGTGGGGCACGAGAATCAGAGCAGAACCTCCAAGCACATCCCCAGCACACTGTCACCACAGGCACTGTGACAGGGGGACACATGCTATGGCCAAGGCACCTCTGGATGCCCGGATCCCCTCCGCACTGCCACAAGGGCCTCAAGGCTCCCAACACAACTGACGCCACCCATCACCCTCCCGAGATGCTGGGAAGAGGGAGCCCGGGGCTGCCAGGATGGCATCCTCACCTGCTCCCTGCCTCCCTCCGTCCCGGTGCTGCCCAGTGGGGCGAGGAAGGGAGGGGAAAGGAGATCCCTGCCCTCCCTGAAGGCACAGCTCTGACAGGCAGCTCTCGGCAGCTCGCTGCACAGCCGTCTGACAGCAACTCCCTCAGCTCCAGTCTGAAGCAGTCTGCTCCACTGGGGAGCAGCCCTGGGCAGCAAAATGTCCCCCCGAGCTCCTGCATGTTCCATCTGTGAGGACTGCTTTTGGAGGAAGGGTCACTGATTCCTCCCTGCCAGAGCAGTCCTCCTCCTCCTCCTCCTTTGCTCACGGCTTCCAGGTCAGGGTGAAGGCAGGGGATGAAGCTGTAGGTCCGCACCTGGTCTAGGGGCTGAGCAGGCAGAGGACTGCAGCTCTGAGCCAGGAGAAGGAAGGTCACCATCCCACTGACGGGCGGGTGCCTCCCACCCCGAGTGTGAAACCTGCCCTGCTTGCAGCTATTCCATTCCTGTGACTGCTGGGGATGAAGAGAAACCTAATTTAAATGTACAGACATGGAGGGACTCTTTAAGTCTTCGGTCTCAGCGGGAAGAGTTTGGTCTTGGCAAGAAAAAGGTCCCAGTCTTGCATTTTTTCTTTATCTACCTCCATCAGATTCACCAGGTTTGTTCAGTATCCCACAGGCACTGGCCTCTGGAGAGGCAGCTGGTCCTGGGCAACTGTGGAAGTCCACAGTCCACCAGGATGGGCCCAACAGGCAGAGCCAAGAGCTTATCCAGCAATCATTGCTTCAGGAGCTTGTTAATCTGGATATGCAAATTCCTCCGGCACCAGCAGAGATGATGTATTAGTGCCAGCTGTGTACCTCTAATGACTGCTGGTCTATTAGCTGCATCTTCCTTCAGCACTCCTATTACTCCTTGATTATGATTTACTTATTTCATGGCAGTGCTCAGAGAACCAAAACAAGACCGAAGCTCTGTTGGGAGGCAAGCACCCCGCAGGGCAGGCCCACCCAAGACAGCTCCCTTTGGAAGTGGGCAAGACACAGCTGCGGCTCAGGAACGGCCAGTACATCACGGGCACAGCCCAATGCCAAACGCATGCAGAGCGCTGAGCCACCAAAAATATGTGTCAGCATCCCTGCAGCACTGGGGGGGTTGGAACAACGGTGCTCCATACACACCTGGGAAGGGATGAGCTGAAAGAGGCAATCCCAGTGCCAGCAGCCTCTGTCCTGGTGTCTGGTATTTGACTGCAATGGGCTGTGCTGATCAGGGAGCAGGATTGCAAGAGAGAGAGTGGCTTTAACTCTTGAAGGTATTGCACCGCTTAATTTAACGCCTTAACCTCACACGTTGCACCCCATAGCTAGCATTGCCCAGGCACCACTTCTGGACAGATACGCAGAGGGGGAAAACTGGAGCACAGTAATTTCAGCGTAAGAGAACAACATGTATAACTAAGGAAGCATCACTCAGAAACAACCTGAAGGCAACAGACTTACTGCCTAGTCCTCAGGTGATACTGTTTCATTGTACCTTACTCATACTCATATAAACAGCTGTATTTCTGGGGTATCAGGTAAGTGCATTTTTCCCTAATTCCCATATTTGGTTATTGATTTCCAGGGAAAACTTCCTGCCTTGTTTGTACCTGGGGTAAGAAGGAGTGAATAATTTACAAGAAATTATTTACGTGGCAAATTCAGTCTTTCCCTCTGTTCCTGGAATGTGCATGAACTAATTGTGGTTTCTTTCTGTTGAAAATTATTCAGCACACTGGCTGGTGACTTTGAGCATTGCTTTTTCACTGTGTGACTGCTTCTGAGAAGATATCTAATGTCAATACTGGGTATTTACAGCCAGATGATTATGACTTGTTCCTATTGCCTTCTTTTCTCTCCTTTCACAGAAAAACAAATCCATCTAGAAGTTGCAACCAGACAAGCACCTGAGAACGTATGCCAAATAGTTCCTGTCCTAACTATAAAGAATTTGCTCAGGCCACCATATTAAAAGCCTCCCAAATCACACAGAAAGGCCGTCATGCCAAAGGCTAATAAAGATTGCTAAGTAGCAATTATATTATAATTACCTATCATCTCATTTTCAAAAGCACAAGCAGTTAAAAGACAGCAAATGAAACGATACCAGGCTTCTTACGCTTCCCATATAATGAACAAACACATCGCCCATGGCAAGCTCAGAGGAACATATCTTTCATTATGATAAAAGGGTCTTAACCTTGACCAACACACTGCTGTTCAGCTGGTTTACTTGTCTTCATGTCAGTTGTTCCAAAACTCAAATAATTTTGTTTTCAAGCTCTTTGATTAACACATATTACAAAACAAAATATTTCTTATTCAATAGATGCACACAAATTTTTTTGTCATATTTTTTCAGATCTCTCTTTCGTAGGTAATTTAGAACAGAAGACGTCTGGCATAAATTCATGATTGCATTATTAATGTAGAAAGGCGAACATCTGAAGTTAATATATTCTGCTAATGGGTGCTATATAATACATTAAGTCAGGTTAAGCATGCTATATAATAAAGATCTGTGGTGTGAGATATTTTGAGATTACGATTTAAGCATAATGGTTATTTTGGTCAATGGTTATAGACTTTTCATAGAACACCCATCTGAGAGCTGTCTGAAGGTACAGAAAATCTTGGTATTTTGAAGCTGTGTTCTGTACCGAAATGCAAAAACCTGTTGTAACATTAACACACTTTTTTCAAAACAGGTCCTCTGGCTATTTCTAAAATCTTTGCATTAAAAAAATCAAAAAGTAAGATGCTAGCATCTGGTCAAAGTGACAAGGATTTCTTGGGCTTCGTACGATGCATGTCAAGTGGTAGCTCTGAAGGTGAGTGTAGTCTATGGGCTGATCTTGTATATACAAGGAAAAGTATCAACTGTGCTTTAAGACTTTTTTTTCGCTTTTCTCTTTAGATCAACAAAATTGAATATATTTTACAATGGAGAAAGAGATACCTCCCGGTTTTAAAAGGGATGAAGAAGCAGATATATTTCAAGGACTGGATAGGCAGCAGCATTGCCCTGAACACTTTGCGTTGCAGCTTCCATTTTACTTGTCACAAAAGGAGAAGATATTAGCTTAGCTCAAACTAAATGAAAAAATTAATGGGATGCTTAGAGAAACCTATTCTTCAATGCTGTATTCCTCAGTGATTTACAAAAGAAAAAAAAAACATCCCTAAAAAAAAAAAAAAGGCATTCTAAGGCAGGGTTGAAACCCCTGTGGGTTTTCTGAACAATTGCAGTGTTCTCCTGAACACCGTGTTTCATTCTGTGCCAAATTTCCCAGGGTGAGTTTTGAAGTGTAGAGCCTGATAGCCCACAGCAGTATTGCAGAGCCAAGCAATTAGTGCAGGGAGGATGGATGTGCACAAAAAGGGATCCTCAGGTTCAGTTTTCACAGTTATTACTGACAAATGCAAGGCTCCCCTTCCTCTCCCATGCAGTAATACTGTTAGTGATGAGTGAGAGGAGCTTAGGTTTAAGCACTGCCCTCTCCATCCTCTCCGGCATAAACTGACACAGCCCCGCTGAGCTTAACACAGCGACACAACCACAACTCTCTGCAAAGAAAACCCCGGAAAAATGGTATCGAAGCGCTGGGCTAAGTGTAGGAGTCAGTGTTAAGAAAGCGAAGCTGTGACTGCCGATTGCCCCACCGCCGCAGGAGCCTTCCTCTGAGTGCCACAGGGCACTGGGTGTACCATGGGGTTCATCAGCAGGATGGAGGACTAGAGAACATGTGAGAAGGGAAGAGTAATCCGGACCTTTGGCAGCTCCTCCAGATGGCTGACATTGGCCCTTTCCAAATAACAAGAGATTCATTCTGCAGTAAATCTGGTTTTGGAGTGCCTTTCCCACCCCCCACACCCCTATATACCATGGTCTGGCTGAGATATGCAGAAGACAATACAACACATGAAGCTGCACAGTAATCCATTTTTCTGGACACCACTCAGTAACATGAATAAACAGAGATAGAGCTACTGTAAGTAGTTAAGGGCCTGTGCCCATGAGTAAAAATAGACGAGGTGCACTTACACAGCTCCCTTAATCAGGGGTTTGGCTGTAAGGCCGGCTCTATCTCGCCTAACTCAGGATGGGATTCTCATCACTGATGACAGAAGTAACACACAATTAGCTTAAGACAGATGCCTAACTTCTAGTGAGATGAGCTGTGTTTAGCAAAATGAATGTGGCTCTTAGTGTCTAACAAATTTCTGGTAATTTGAATACATTTTATGACTTACTTCACAAGCTTTACAGGTGGCTGAATAACGATTGGTAATTCATGTACAAGAGACTTCTTTATATTATTTCTGATTAAATTATCCTCAAACAAGCAAATGTATTGTGGCCTTGCCACACATCTACCGAACACCTAAACACCTACCCTGCCCTGTATGTGGCTGCAATGACAACGAGCCATTGCTCCAAGAGTGCCGTGCAGGCCCGTGTTACGATGCTCTCACCTCCTCTAGAGGAAAGCTCTTTCCAGCTTGGCAGAGATCCACAGTCCTGAGACAACTCCAGAGCGACTGGCTGCTGGTCCAACCTGTGGGTGAGCTGAGCTAGCTGACAAACCTTGGTGGTGGCTGCCTAGCCGTGGGGTGCGCCACCCAAAAGCTTGGCTGACTTCCCAGCAGGGTTTGCAGAGGATCACTGGCAGTTCTTGCACCGAGCTTCTGTACTTGTTCAAATCCACTGTCCCTTCCAGAAGATGGCAGAATACAGAGCCAGGAGCCTAGATGCTGGACACTGAGCCTGACTGCTGACCTTGGCTGCAAGTCCAACATTGACGTTCTTCCCAGCTAGTGAAGTTTAGTCAATTCAAAAGCCCTTTTCCTTTCTGACCATGTGATTGCCGCGATCCCAGGACACCAGAAGTACTAAACTTCTGACTGTAAAGGGCAAGATCTGCTTATTTCGCAAAGATGTTTGCAACAGCTGTGACCCTACTCCAATCTAGGTTGGGTCTTGTAAGGCAGGGGTTGCAGCTGCTGGGAAATGCCTCTGAGTCTGCTCACAGGCTTTCAATGTGGAATTAACTATGATAATCACTGGCAGAATTTGTAAGCATCTGGCTCAGTGGAGGAGAGCTCTCCCAATCGCAGGATGATCATGTGGCTAGTATCTGCTCAAGTAATATCACTTACTAGAGAAGGCTTCAGCTGGATCAGCTTCAGTTTTCACTTTGGATTTGCAATCTGAAAAGTAAACTGGACCTAGTTTGGTGTCGGATTTAGAGCTGATGGAGAAAATCTTCCCAAGCTGTTAGAAAGGACTCTCAAAAACAGTAAGAGCAAAAGGAAAAAAACTTAAGATCAAAAGCACAAACTCAAAGGAGGAAAGAAAAACTGCAATCCACAGCCAGCTCTTTGGACCGTGATGTTCAAGAGCTCAGAAAGAGCTCGGGCCAAGCCCACTGACCTCAGAAGCTCGAGAAGTGACCCTGGAGGATTTGGGTCTCTTTCTCTGAGATGCCCTTTGAAGGATGTGCTGTCTTGGAGCTAGTCCTGACAGTCCATGATTGCAGACAGAGCACTCCTTCACAGATGAGCTAATCTGTCACAGTGGGGACATGTTTACGAGCAGCTGACAGCCCGCTCTGGGAGGTGATTGATACTGATTTGAATTGTTATGCAAATATACTTCTGCTAGTCTCTTCGCTACAAACTCTCTCAGGTTTCTATAGTGGCCATTTTCTCTGGGAATTTTTTTTTTTTTTTAAATAAGGAACAGGTAAGCTGGACTATGTGGCCTCAGACGTTCTCCAATAGAGCAAATAATGTGACAAACCCTGAGGATGGATGTTTATCAGTGCCAAGCAACAGAAATGTCTCTTTTACTTTCTCTTTTCTTGCCTTGCACATTGCTTCGCAAGTATTTGTCACCCTCTGTTGATAGATACAATTTTCAAAGGTATCAGAACAACTTAAAGGGCCAAAGTCCCACCTTTAAAGTCAAACCTGGGTTTCCTACAAACCTGGGTTTGGTGCAAAGTGCAAGAACAACAAAAAAGCACTGATCAAAGTCAATATGAATCCCTAAAGACTCATGCTGGGGCAGAGCTGGGAGAAGGGCAATTTAAAGAAAGACAGAAACTGGGAACAGTTCCTGCCTAGAGACTAGCGAGCAGGCTGTAGGGGCTCAGATAGTCTGTGTAACTCATGGAAGAATACTTGAACAATACCAAAATGTTATGTTCTGGTGTCCTTGACAGCCACCTGTCTGCACAAATGATATGAAAAATTATTTTTACAATTTGGGAGATACATCCGCACCACTTTGTAACTTTCACCTGCCCAGGATGGCTTTGGAGTAGAGAAAACCACTTTGATCTGGAATGAAGAGCTTCTTCATACTCAGGAGGAACTTTTTAATTTAAACCTAACTTTTGAGTTTCAATGGAAAATAAAGCATTTAGATATGGTATCAGTTAACAGACTAGGTTTGATTTAGACCTACTGCCTAAACAGCACACTGGAGAAAAAAATTCTGGGTTTTTTGGTTTTGTTTTTTCCACTTTGTACCCTTTATGCAGACATTTAGACTCAAGCTTCCTGGTGCCCTGCAGAAATATGCCTGTGGTAAGATGGCACGGTACAGAAGAACTGAGGGAACCCCCAAACCTAACACTAGCTTGACCTGCTAATTTTGTTAAACCAAAAGTGATGCTGAGCTACAATTCTGAAGTTCTGCTGAACATGGGGGAAAACAGAGTCAGTATCCTTTCAGCTGTGAGCAAGGAGAAACCAAAGCAAACAATGGAGTAGTTTGACTCCTGCGAGCACCTATGACAGGTGACACCCAAAGGTCTCTCCAAAGGACCCCAGAGTAGTTTCTGACCACTGTGGAATACACTGCTCAGGAGATGACTGTTCCTAAACCTCATTATTCTTTGGTGACCCAACACCCTGCATCCTCAGCCAAAGGCCTCCAAAAACATGACCTCAGCTCACTCTCCTTTGCCCTCATTTGCTAAACCTCTCTCTTATTTCTAGCGATCTCCTCTGGTCCTGACTAAACAAAAGCAGCAGCGTCAGCATCAAATCTCAAAGCTTGTGCTGCTGGGCTCAGAGAGGGCTCAACCAACCACCTCTTGCAGTCGATTACCAGGTCTCCTTGTGGTCTTTACAGTAGGCTGAGGGCTAACAGGTAGAAGAATCACATCAGTGGGATTTCAGAATGGCCTACAGCTGTGCTTTGTCACTGAGGAAACACCTCTGAAAAGCAAGGTGGACCTTGGACTACAACACATAGAAGCACCTAACTCTCTGTAACACTTCCTACTCGAGCTCAAGTCCCAGAGCGTCAATCCGCCGCTCCCCGGGGCTCACGCATTCATCGGCACATCAGCCTCATCGCTCCCACTGGGCCTGCGGGGTTTCAATCACTCTTCTGTTCAGCACCCTCACCACGCTGCACAAATGCATCCACGTCTGGAGCTGCCTGCAGACACATCAGCAGGCCTTTATATTTGAGGTGCGCGAGCCGGGTGTTAATGAGACCCACCAGGACCCCACTGTATCCGTCCTCTGCCTACAATTCCCATCGATCCGCTGCTACCTCCGCTCTTTAATCAGACACCTTGTAAGGGTGGAAAGGTACATTTACAGCCACACTCTTTCTCCTCCCAGACAATCAATGGTTATTAAGTGCATCTTTCAGGTGGGTAGACAAGGAAAGAGACAGAGATTCACATTGCTCATCAACCCGAAGAAACTTCATTTTCTATTAGGTCTGATAAACAAGCTGAAAAAAATATCAGCTACCCGCTTATACCTGACAGGCATAACCAAGGAGCTCCATCTGCATACGATGCGCCGCGGTAGGTTCAGAAGTGCTTATATGTACATTGCTTCTGCTAGGGAGAGGCACTGCTTCAGTGCTGCTGTGCATCTCTTCCCCTGCTCTCCCTCCACCCAGGGATACCTCGGTGCTATACCACTGTTGCACGGGGGCACGGAGAGCATTACCTTGCATGGAAACACTGGGGATGCAGGAGTGACAGCTTCCTGAAGGGCTTTTCATTTTCCCCTTTGTGGTAAAAATGAAAGGCTGATCTGCTATTGAAGGCGCTGGAAAAGGCATTCCAGGTTGAATCCTACCGAAGGCCCTCCCTGCAGGGAGTGAAGTCTGCCGCTGTGAATCAGCTGGCAACACTGGATGTTCCAAGCTTCTCCTCCTGCCCAGGAGACAAGGGAGCGGATCGAGGGCTGGATGTTAGGTGGCCTCTCTCAGAGCCCAGGGTCTAATCCCGGGAGTGGGCACCCAGCAGAGAAGGGTCTCACTCCTTCAGGAAACATCTGGGGCTATCACATGACCATCCAGTGGTTAAAACCCCTGGCCAGTCAAGGAAGGAAACACAGGCAGCTCCTTCCTCACCCTGCCGAGGGTGAGAAGGGATTTACATTCAGGCAGCGTGCCCCAGTGCTAGGCTGAGGCCGACCAGAAGGAAAGCTAATAGCCATGCGCAATAACAAGAACAGAGACTATCAGTTTAGGGCTGTCACAAGATAAATCAAGGTGCTGAGTTCGTGAGAAAATATTTCCCTTTTATGCCCGTATCAGGGCTCCCACAGAACAAGAGCAGTCAGACAACTTGGTTCCCGATTCACTACACCCATCCATAGGACCATGAAACAAATACGAGCGTCTTCTTAATAGGAAATTGTGAACGCTCCATTACACACCCAGTTATTCATACATTTCTACTGCCTTTTGACTCGTGGGCAAGCCTTCAGCTCTGAAAGAAAATTTTCAGAAATATCAACAATGTCCCTTAATCACTGCAGTAATAAATCATACCTTATAGCATGGGAAGTTCAGTCTGACCAAAAAAATGAGATTTTACAAAACCCACTGAATCATTCATGCCTTCTATTTCTGTGATACAGAGGAGAGCTACATTAGGATAATGGAAATTACAAAGGATTTGCAGGATCTGGTGGAGTAAGAGTTGATGCTCCAAGTCGCTGTTGTCAAAATAAAAAATACAGCCATATATACACCTTGGTCAGCATATTGCCTGAACACAGATCCTCTGGCGGGAAACATGTCTCTCCACCTCAAAACTCAGCCATAACAAGGCAGGAGAAATGGCTAATTCTAGGTCTGTAAGTGGGGCAAAATAAAGGAGTTAGCAACAAATGCAAAGATAAATACAAAATTGAGTCATTGGCCTGTCTGCATACACAGAGCAACGTGTGACCAGCAAATTCCATCCTTTGCCTCTGCCAGCACTGTATATATGGGTTAATTCCCAAGTGCTGGTTTTGCAATCCAGTTATCAGTACAGAAAAAAAGACACTAAACATTGTTAGAAAATTCATCATTTATACTAGTTTCAGTTAGCTGTAATGAAGATGCAAGACCTTTCAGTTCAATTCAATCAGACCCATTCACAAGCCACCTTATGATCCATTAGCTCAATCCCTCCAAATTTGATTGCAGTGTGTTTTGATCCAAATCAATTGTTTTCAGCTCTTCTCCATTGATTTCCATGGGCTCACATTATTCTACTGAGACTTGAGTTAAACTTGGGGATTTGAACTAAGATGGTGTGTCACCATGAGCACCACGTGGGAGGCATCTGCAGGCTGAGCCAGCTCTCCCCAGGACAGGGCAAGAGAGGCACATACCTGAAGGTCCCAGCAGACCAAGGAAAGATGACAATTTCAGCTCAAGGTTTCTTTCGAACCATCTTCACTACCCTACATCTCTATGGCCATGGCTTCAGGGGCAGCTCAGGGAGCAGAACTGCAGGCAGGGACAGAAGAAACCTTGTCCATGAACAATTTGTGATCTAAGCAGGCGTGACAAAGAGCAGAAGGGAGAAGAGACACACACAGAGGAGCCTACACTTGGTTAATTAGAATCACAAAGTCTGGGGGAGGAATACCCAGAACTGAAGCAGAACTCTCCTCGACCCAGTCTACTGTTACAGCCAGAGATTAGCCGATTACTGGTCTAAAAGCTACAAAGAAAATAAGGAGCATCTCTAAGAAGAGGTCTGGACTGGGGGCACCCACTGATGAAGAGGCAGAAGAAAACCAAAGGAAGCACTAGAAGATGGTGGGGGGTGGGGGTGGGTGTCTCCTGGTGTACTGGGCTGCACTCCCAGCTGCGAGCACATCAGAATGGACTGCTGGCTTACACAGGAGGAGGATCTCCTGTCCCCAAAGGAGGTCTCAAAAGGAGACTGGTTCACTCCTCTCCTCCTGACACTTCCTACAATCTAATCGACAGGGCAGATTTCCTTCTGCAAACCTCCCAAGTTGGCCTAACTCATGCAGAACTGACATCTATCGTAGCTTGGATGAGACAGCGCGATTCTCCTTGAGCTTTGTCACAAAATCAGGTCAGCGAGACAAACCCAAAGAGAATCTTTCCGATTCAGGGGAAAGGTAGCTGTCAAGAACCCTGCACTGTGTTTTTACCGTGAAGCAAGTCTGAAGTGTAAGTACGGGTCTGTAGAAAGTTTGAGGCAAATCCCAGACTGAGGCAAAAGAAAAATGAGCTTGCCACTTTTCCTCTGCAAAGATGAAAAGTTGACAATGTAGACATTTGGAATGTCAATGACTTTTCTTAAGCTGAAGCTTGCAGTGTAGATGAAGATCCCCAATCAGGCAAGTGGTACGGAGGCCAGGGTATGTCATCGTAACCTGCAGTTTGAGGAAAGGTATGTCCTGTTTACAGTCCAGTTACCGTGTTGGGTTGGGATTCCTTGTCTCACCAGAATGTGTTGCTCTGGAAGCCTCAAGTTTAATCACCATCTCAGAAACCAAGCTGCAAGCACTGCAGAATAGAATCTGTTCTGCTCGCAGGTACCTGGGCTTCTGAGAGATGACTCACTATATATGACTGGGGGAAAAAGAACTAGGAGAAAGGAGGAAAACCTGACTAGCGTGTTGCTTAATGGAGTGAGAATGAATTGGACAGCACTCTTGCTAACGTGTCGGGATTATGCTTAGCAGTGTGAATGACCCTGTTGAAACTAAAAAATGAACACATTCACAGCTACGCATGCGGGACCGTCTTGGATGCTCAATGCAAATCCTCAGTGCTGCCATTCTGCCACTGCCTCCAATGGTGTGGGTGCGATTCTCCCCTGCTCCCATTCCATTTACAGCCACAGAAGTGTGGAGGAATGGAGCTCTTTGTGGAGGGTATCAAGAATATTTGGGCAACTGTTTATCCTTTCTCAATAGAGAGTGTGTTGTGTTCTAATCCTGCCTTTGTAAGAAAACATTAAACATAACAGTATGGAGTTACAGGACTGCATGTGCACTGAATTAAGCCTGGGAGCATGTGGTAATGGGCCTGACTCCTAAACAGCTCATTTGCTTCACCTTCAGGTTTGCCCATCAATTTCACGAGCGTTGATCAAAAACTGCAGTGAAGCAGCTACGTAAGGAGTTGCCAAAAAAAAAATAAAAAAATCAATGTGGTTCCTTGGAACTGCACATGTGCAGACAGGTCATGGCCCATGCAGTCCCATGACTGCACAAAGTTCAACTTAGTTATTTGTTTAGTATGTAATTACAACATGTAATTTACCTGCATGTATTTAGATTTTTTCATGTTGGCTTTTTTAAAAAAAAAGTCTCTTTAATACTAAGAAAACTGCTGAAATTCAAGATTTATTCTTGGTCTCTGAGAACAAACTTTTGCTCAACTCTGCATATTTTGAAATTTTTTCAGCCAAAGAGTCAGAAGCTGTATTGTATGCTATCTGTACTAGTATTAGAAAGTATAAGCATGGAAGAAAGCTTACGAAGAATGGGAAAAGGGGAGGATCAGCATATAAATCACTATCATAGCAGACAGTAAAAAGGAAAGTGAATTACCAAAAATGAAGCTGAGTTAGTGCATGCTGGCTTGCTCAGATTGAAACTCTCCTGACCTGTGCCCACCTACACTCCCAGCTGTTAAAAACCTTCTGTCTCCATGCCGAAAATCTTCCAGACACGCAGGCACAAGACGGTGCCCATGTGAGCTGGTGAGGCTGCACAGAGCGCAGCTATGACGCATCCCTTGTCCTGCCCTTGACGCAAGAAGCAGGGACCTACAAGCACCCATATTACCATTACCAGCAGGTGTTCGTGCAGCTTCTGTGTCCTGGGGGAAGAAAAGCGCCTTTATGTATAAACCAGTAACTGGCTTAAGGCACAGGAGGGCAATAAAGTTAGAATGGGTGGGGGAGGATTGAGGGGGTTTTTTCTCCTTCCCCTTCCCTCCCCTGATCTCACATTAATGATGGAAATTTCTCACCACGCTGCTCTGTCGCGGAGGGAGGGAAGGGCACCCTGCTGCAGTTTAGCATAAAATCCTCTTATCGGGAACAGGAGGCTGCTGCCTCTCTGTCCCTTACCCAGAGGAGCTCACGGATCCTCTGCTGTAGTGCATCCAAATGCTGAGACTTTTCAGGGAACGCTACAGCTTAAACAGGATTGATTTATGCCCCCTATACGTGTTTTCCAGCACACCTGTATGCTCTGAATGCTCTTATATACATACTCCCTAACAAGTGCTCCGACACACTACTTAGACCAGTGTTATTTAAAAACGACTTTTCAATGACCTATATACCATGCCTAGCTTTGCTTTTGTACAACATGCAGCCGATAACAGATTTGTCAGCGAAATTGCCTTGCTATCAAAATAATAAAACCCAACTTGCAAGGTGACATTTAGGTGGAATTCAATTCACTTCTTTGTGTTTTTCTTTCTTTTTGTTTTATGTATGATATCTTTTTCCCTTTGATTCTCATTCTAAGGTCAGCAGAGCGGAGGAAGTAAGTTGTTATTAAAAGGAAAAGCTTTATTTGATTTAGGGTAGACTCCGAGCTGTTAAGGAAGATTTCTGGCAGGGTGACATACGATCGTTCATTTCTTAAGGTGTAGTGCAAACGTGTGTCTTTTAAAGGCACACGGTCAACACATTTGACTCCAGATCTTCCTCCTGCTCATCAGATTGTGCCATCAGATTGTGGCACATAATCTCTGAGTTCCCAGAAGCTTTTTGTTGAGACTCACCACTTCTTTGCTCACAACAACATAAAGCAACAGTTAGCAATTAATTATAGATGCACTTGAGTCCAGACATGAGCTCACACTCTTGGCTTGGCAAAGTTAATTAATAAATAACGATGATGATGATGAATAAAGATGGGAATAAACAAAGGGGTCTCTATAGCTGGCATGAAGTATTGGTGCTTCAGGCTCTCAACAGAGGACTTCTCCTGACCCCCCCTGCCCTTACTTCACAGGACTTCATCACTTTCTAACCACCCCACAAGCCGCTGGTAGTTACAGGATTACATACAGGTGTCAGACAGAATCCAGACTGAAATTTCTCAGCTATGACATGAGAAAAGACTTTGACTCAGGATCCTTGGACCAACAGCCTGTAAAAAGTGGGCGACTGGGTCGATACCTGCCACCGTGATGATCAAGAAGTGTACTGAAACAAAGCAAAGACAGCCATTTCAAACACTAGCTACTACGTTCAACCGACACTTTGATGCAATGTGGCCAGCTCCTACCTCTAAGAAACTTCTTCAGGAGGAATGCTGGAGGATTTTGACATATCTTTCATACCAAGCTTCTGGGCACCACACACAGGTGTTAATCCTCCACCCCGTACCTCCACTCCACTGAGGAATCAATAAGCACCTGGGACAGGACATTCAAACACTGGCAAGTGACAGTTTTGGAGGAAGCCCTATGCGAAACTCCTGTGACTCACTCTGAGGATGTTTCAACCTACCTGTCCTCTTGCACCCTGCTCGCTCTCCCGCTGTGCCATCCTCAGTGAGCTCTGCTTGGGGAACAGGTTCCACCTCATCACTGCCATATTTGCAGGACAGATGAGAGAAGAGCGAGCAGTTCCTGTGCTGTGAAAGACACGGAGCAGGGAATGGGCAGAAGGTATGCCAAGCTGAAGACACTGAAAAGAGGTCCTGAGACTTCCAGAGTGATTTATTTTAGCCCATACCACGCTAACCACCAGTAAAGAAGAATCAGAGGCTGATGCTGTTTATCCCTTTCTACCCTGCCTCTGGCCCTCTGCCTCCAAATCCTTGTTATATTTGTCCTAACGGAAGTATCGATCTGAAAGAAATGATTGATGAGCGAAAACGCCGAGCTTAACTCAGTCTTTCTTTCCTTCAAAACAGGGCTTTCAGCAAGAACTCCAGTTATGGGGTGTTTCTCAGAAGGACAAAGCCTATGTTAATGCTCATTTCATTTTCCCCATTCATGAAGATAATCATAAAGGGAAAAGATGTTTCCCCTTCAAAGATCAGACAACATTAATGCATCCCTCGTGGAGACTGTTGGTTTTACATTCAGCTGGAAATTTGGTATTTGGGGATGCAAGCCTCAGCTTGCAAAACCAATGGCATACGAAAGACCAGGCTTTGTGCTGAAAATCATAGGGTTCAGGCAGTGGAAAACCCACCAGGAGAGAAGCTTGCAGCCTACTGAAATGACTGCAGTTTCCTCATTTTTAATGTTTTTCACCATCACTACTGTTGTCAGTCATTGTTAAGTATTAAATTGCATAAAATACAAACTCTTGGAAACAAACATCAGTGCTTATCAGCCTATGTCAAAAGTCAATTTTTTCTTTACAGCAATTTCGCCTGGAAATTACTTCTGGTGAGATGCACTCTGCGGCTCAGCCCCACGCTCCAGGCAGCGCACAGCTCCGCAGCACCAGAGCCCTACCAAAGGCACAGAGACGAGAGCAGTGCTTTTCTTCCCTCACCCCATGCGCTGCCTGATCCCCAAAGCCTGCAGGCTGGCTTCGTCCTCTCTTGGATCCGTGTCCCAGAGGACAAGGGGTTTACTCACACTTACAGCGCAGCTGTATCCACTGTCGTCTTTTTTTTTCTCCTCTACCGACAACTCCCAACTCGTAAGGAGGAACAAAGCAAAGACCCAGGAAGAGGCAGTGGGGTGACTCTGATGAACAGCACCTAGCCAGGAGAGAGGTCACCTTCCTGGCAGCTGAGTGGATCAGTCCAGAGCAGAGGCAACAGCAGACTGACCTGACGACACCTGCGGACACACTGAAAGATGCGGAGGCCTTTTTGGCTGCCTAGAGGCAAGGCTTTGGGGCTCAAGGCTGCTGGGCTCTGAGCAAGGGCATAAATGACCTATGTCCTATGGCCTTTTGAAAGAGCAATACACAGAAATATCCTGTCCACAGAGCCCTCCTGCAGAGCTCTAAGGAAAGTGCTATAATGCTTAAAGAGAAAAATATCCTACTGTGCACAGAGACCCGGTTTGAACTTTAATTTAAAAGTTTGACAACAGGTCACATGGGAAATCTAAATGATTAAATTAGCACCTACGCTAATAGGCATAGTAAAATCAGAAATCTTAAGGGATTTATACTGTTAATAAAACCCTCTATGTGTATTCCTGATAAACAGTTTGTGAATTAACATAATAAACATCTACTGCTTCTTGACAAATTACATTTGTCCAAAAGGAAAGCAAAATAGTAGAGATGGGTTGAGTTGCCTACTCTCTACATAATCAAAATGAGTATTACTTTATGATATCAACATCCAGTGGCTCATGAACTGTGGATGACTTGCAAAACGCTGTGTTTTCAGCTACCACTCCTGTCCCTGTGATTCAGGACAGTTTCCATTATACCTCGCAGAGCTCAAGACTTTGCCTCTCTGAGCTCACCTTTCCCACAAGTCGTTCTACTCTACAGTGAATACACTTTGAAGGCCTGGACCAAACTCTTCCTATCAGCTTTAACAAAGGTGGAGGTGAAGTTTTTCCAAAGTGGAAGAAAAGGTGTTAGTTTTGAAATACGGCATCATTGTGCGGAGCTGACCTTTATTTATGGTCCAGAAAATGCAGCCTTAAATGCAGTAAGGTTTGACACCCCACCTACCCCTCGCCCATCACGCCAGTAACACTGCACACATTTGTGCTGACAGCACCTAAATTGACTACTGAAAATTCCCTGAAATACTCCAAAATAGCTAAAGGCACAAGCACAGTCATTGTCCCGATGTCGTTTTGAGAGGCCTTGAGGAAACCTCCCGCCTTCCCCATATCCTGGAGTAAACAGCAGGGACTATCACCGACTTCAGAGGGACTCAGGACCTCTGTGCCTCTATATCTCCATGACTTCTCGCCACTTCTTCGATTTTTACACCTGTACGATCCCTCCTGAGGTCACATCTTGTACCACAAATTTAATGATAAAGACACAGAGATGCAAAGAGGTTACATGTCTTGCTCAGGGTCACAAAGACTGTGAGGGATTCAGCTTATTGGCCTTGCAGCCCACAAAAGAAAAATGGCCCAGGCAAGTAGGCTCATGTTCTTCCAGCTATGACGAGGGCCGATCCAGCTATTTAAAATGCTGAAGGGGTGTGCTGAAAAAGGTACCACTCCTGGTTTGCCTCCAGGCTGCTTATGGTGTGGCAAAACACCTTGCTTCACTGCCTGTCAAACAGCACAGGTCTTGTAACCAAGGGCAAAGGATACCTGGCCAGCTTTAGATCACCATTCCAGACAAAAAGACATTGTATAAGGACACACATTATTAGTCCCATTTCGCAGCTGAGAAAACTGAGGTCAGTTTGCCACTGTTGCCAAAGTTAACCTTAAACCTTGTGACCACTGATCCGAGCTGCAAACCCTACGCGGGACATTTTGTAAGTACCCAATAATTCTTATTTCCTCATTATGCAGGCATGCAACAGCAGACTCTCAAAAAACTAAACACTTTGATTAATGTAACACGAATACTTGTTTTCTTGGCTGCTACTGCCTTCCCATCTTCAGTCAAACCACTGCCTAGATGTATGCCCTTCCCACAGAGGCTGAAATACCCCATGTACTGGTCAATGATCTCCTCATGACAATGGCCTGATTCCATGGTCTTGGCTGAATTTTTGGTCGACTAACCCAACCGTGACATCTTCAAGCTGAACAATTCGGGGAGTAAGCAGGGCAGAGGTGGGAGTTAGTTAGCCCTTTACAGTTGCTGAATACCCCCAAAACACCCCCAACAACAAAAAAACCCTCACAGCAAAACTTTTAGGTTTAGGATGATAAATGGCTATATTGACCTGACTTTGACTCCTTGAGCTGACATTGAGGCCCTGGGCAATGTCCCTCCATGTGACCTTGGGCAGATCATTTACTGTCTGATATTTAAAGAACCTTAAAGTCATGAAAGTATTACTCGATGTCTGAGCTGGGGTGGAGAGGGAAGAATTTCCAGAAGCACCTAACATGCATTGCTTTTTAAAATCAACACTGAGTGACGTTTTCAAAAAATTAAATGCCTTTTATTCTCCGACACCCCCACCACATCTCTTGGGCCCCAGCCTTCCCATTTGTAAAAGCAGAAGCCAAGGCAGCGATCAGGAGCTGAGATTATCTCTCCAAATTACCTGACATTAAGAAAATCATCCTTGAATTGCAAGAGAACTGCATTGCTTCTGCAGTGCCCCCACACCAGTAGCTAAGAAGGTTTTGCACACGACCAAGGTAATATTTGCAGAAACACGTTTGCACTTTCTCACCCACCATAAGAAAAGATAGTATAGCGCGCATGCTTTGCCAGCGGAGGTTATGCCGTCTGTTATGCCAAAGTCATAACTCACTGCCAATAACCTTAATTAAAAATATTAATGCTGGAAAAGTGTGTCTGAGAAGTCTGCTGTTCCATTCTCCTTTCCATACAATTGCTCTGTAATTGCAATAATTTCTGTATCTTGGGGAGGATCACTCCCCAGGGCCTGCCTTCCCGTGCCTCCAAGTGCAAAACCCTTTATTATTTTACAGGCTCACTCTGCCACCAAGGTGTTACCACTTAATTAGAAAGAAGGAGAATATATATTAGGCAGAATCCATTATGGACTGGGAACGAGGCCATGCATACGAGCTGCTGCTGAACCGCTCAACGAGATGCTTTCCGCATGCTGTGGCTGACTGGGAGGGGAGGAGAGGATATACATCCACCTTACTGGCAGAGTCTTGACTTGGCAGGGAGGAGATGAAGCAGGACATTTCCCGGCAGCAGGCTCTCTCTTCCTCCTCCGAGATATGCTGGAGTAGCAAGGAACATGAGAAGAAACAAGGAGCAGAAAATCATGCTCCGAAATGCAGAGACTTGGGGAGCTCATGGGGAAGGATGCTCCTCTCACTGCCCCCTCCAGTGACCACTGCCTGAGCTGCTCCGCACAGAGAAACGAAGGGAGGAACAGTAATGGAAACCAAGAGGAAGAGAGAGGAGTCTGACAGGCCTCAGAGGTTTAACTTTCTACGTGTGTAAGAAACATAGAGCCATTAGCAGAGTCCTCCTGACTGCCATTTGAGGTCAGAATCTCAGCTGGGATAAACTGGGATGTTTCATGACTTTGTCTCTGAAAGTCATCTCAAAAAGCAACAGCTAAGGCCCCGACCCACTTCAGCTTCACACACGCCTCTTCTCCCCAGATGAGATGTGGGGATTTCCCCCGCTGAGGCAACGTTGTGGTAGAGAGATTTATATATGCAGAAAGATCTGGAAATTTTAAACTATGGAAACACATGCAGAAGAAAAGGCAAATTAATGAGGAACAAGTTTATTTCAGGCTTGTGGATTACAGCAAGAGAAGAGGTTGGACTGTGAGCCTCAGTGAGGGTTGACACCGCGTGGAGGAGTGGTGGACAGGGGTAACTGAAGGAGGGCTCTGCCAGGGAGCCCCGCGAGCATGCAGCCACGTCCAGCCCGGCCACCCTGCCCCAGCGGGACACAGAGCCAGCGCAGGGCTGAGTCCGCAGCAGGGTGTGCCCAGTGCTGCCATGGCACGTGCAGGGGCTGGCGTGGGACACCAGCAAGGCACGTGGCCATCCAGTGCCTCCTGCTGCTTACCGGCATCGCTGCCTGGGCCTCTGCACAGATCCCTTAACGCTGCCCTTAAATTCCCTCCAAGGGTGTCCTCCACCTCTGATCCATCTTTTCTCAGTGTTTTTTGCTTTCAATATCCATCACGGAACAAAACACACTGCATCCCTTCCCTGGCCATTTCACCAGTAACCACATGGCAGAATCAAGGAGACCTAATGCAACCACACCGCTACACTCCCTGCAGGGATCTCCCTCTTCCAAAGGGAGCTCTCACTCCAGCCAGCCCAGTTCCTACCCGCACAGGACCCAGTGAAGCACCCAGTATTAAAGGTCAGGCCTGTGACACTCCATTTCCCCTCCAACACCAGTGTTGTGCTTGCAGGAGGGCGCTCCGATTCACAATAATTAACTGATGTCCCAAATTAATCCCTGTTATTACATACCTCGTGCAAGCAAAACCGTTAGTGCTCACCAGTGATGCAAGTTAATTACCACACTGTCACCAGATGTTATATGAGTCCTGTCAAGACGTGACAGGCCCCAGTATCACAGCTCCTCATTTCTGCTGGGAAGGACGGCAGATCACTTCCGCGTAGCATTACTGTCACGCTGCCCCCATGATGATCCTGTGATGAGCGCTCTTGAAGCAGTTCTGATAAAGTTACTCTATTCAAAGTAACTTTTGTCTGCTTTATTACATTACGTATTCCTAAGAGAGAGGCTGGTAAACCTGGAATGATTAGGCTTCAATTTGCAAACATATATTCCTGTGTGCAAAATGATTGCGGTGTATGCAGAGCGTATGCCCCTATAGCTTTAGGTAAATCTTGTTTCAACTTTAAAAAGCAACATGCAGCAGGAGTGTTAGGTATGGAAAATCTCATTCCTTATCTATCGTGACGTGGTGGTCTAAGAATTCTGGTGAAATCATGTTTTTCCCAGTATATTTTTGATAAAATGTTTTCACCTGGGACAAATTTTTATTCCAAAGGTTCTGAATTTTTCACATCAACATGAAAATGTTTGGGGGCTTGGTGGCAGTAATCACACTGCAAAATATTGCCTTACGTTACAACAACTCCCCGCCAAACCCTCAACAGAAATTAATTCCTGCACACTGGCAACACCTTCCCTCGGGTAAATCTCCTTCCTTAAGGTGAAGACCTAACGCAGCACCACTCCGTGACAAAAGTAACTGACTCCTTGACTGATCCCAAGGCAAAACGTCTAATCTGTGTCATTTGTATTAACTCATTACATTTAACATGTCTTTCTCCCCGAGTACCTTAAGGAAAAGCATCCCTGGTTTGCAGAATCAGCTTTGCAAGACATTTCCATAAGCTGTTTTCTCTACAAACTGTAGCTGGAAAAATGTGCAGTCCTCACCACGAGCTGGCAGAGGGTGATCAACCCCACGCTCCTCCAGCTCCCTGCTGCGTTGCACAGAGTGAGGAGACAGGCTCATGAAACCCTGTAAGCACAAAAGGAGCAGCGCAGGAAAGCCTGGACTGTACAGCGAGAGCAGGTTTTGTGGCTGTTCTCAGCTTTGCAAGGCAGCTCCAGCAGCTCCTGTAGCTCTCCCCATGGGCTGACTTTCTCATCAGGATGAAGGCATCACAGCCGTGCCGCATCGACACAGCTAATTCTTTGATCTTCAGGACTGTTTGGAGCAGGCCCATGAATACTGAGCGTGGGATTTGCAGTTTTGAGGAGCAGAGGTACAATAGCTCCAGATGCTTTTCAACCTCTTCATGTTACAGCTGTAAAAATGCAGAAGAGCTCCTCAAGCGAGCCCTGAAGAACGGGAGACTGCCTGTCGTCATCATCTTCAGACAGCCTGTAAGCCCCAAAGATCAATGTCCCCAGGTCAGGAATCTTCTTTTCCCTTGATGCTGGCTATGTAACAGTTTATATTCTATGCACAAGCAAAACTGACCACGTACTCCTAAGGTACTCCCTTGTAAGCAGGTTGCAATAGGGCTTAAGGCAATAGAAAAGAGTGGGATCCCCTTTGATTATTCTTCTAAGGGAACAGAAAACCATTATGGTTCCAATTTGTTTCACTTTTGTCCTGTGATAGTGTGGGGGCCATTGCAGCCCTCTGTGAGCAAGACAGTGCGGACATCGTGGCCTCCAGGTCCTTGCTCCCCTTTCAACAACTGGCCCATCTCTGGGCTTAAACACATACCCCAAACCTGCTTAGCACACCAGAGATGACAGAGGGACCTCCAGAGCACCAGGATTCAGGAGCATGAAACAAGCACATCTCTCTTCTACAGAAGAAATTATTTAAAACATCCCTGCTATGGCTGTGGGGATTCAGACAATCCTTTGACCATGGTTGTCGGACCACAGGAGCAGCTCCCACTCATCCCTGAGGCAGCTGCCAGCAGTTCACAAGATGAAGTTGCAAATTACCCATCACCAGCAGTCTCAATGATCTAACTAGACCCAAATAAATTTATGTCTTCAAAAACATCACAAATACTGTTGGAAAAGATACTGTGCATGAGTACAGACTTGCCTGCAAGGAACTGTTTTATCCTGCCAAAAGTGCAGCAGCACAGTGTTTCTGGCCCCGGGTGCCCTGCCACAGGGTGAATTTTGCTCATGGGCAAAGGCAGCTGAAGCAAATCTCCGTGCTAACGCAGCCTGCGCAGGGTGGGTAGGCAGTGAGAGGGAGGTGCAGCCTTCATCCTCCTCTGGCTGACTGCTCTCCCCAGCCAGCCCCCCCACGGTCTCTGTGCTCGTTACGGCAGCCTTGCCGCAAGGCTTAGGCTCCTACCCAGGAACAGGAGAGGAGCAGGAGCAAAGGCAGGAAACTTGCTCAATCCCTGAACCAGAAACACAACAAAGCAGTTGATGGCCCCCTGAGTTGTTACAGATCAGGCTGTCTGGCCAGGCCCCCACAGAGCTGCTCAGCCCCCGTGCCAGATAACACAAATCTATAAACCCTAACACATCGCAGGCACTGCTTCTGCCTCTGGCAGCATCGGGGTCACGCGTCCGAAGTGGGTGGCCTCCTCTGAGCAGCATCTGAGCAGCGTCTCCCATCTTGGTGAGCAGTCAGTCCAACCAGAGGAGTTTAAGCAAGCACACGGAGGGGGGGGGGGCTGGGCTGGGAAGCAGCCCCAACGCAGAGAACAGCCGAAATGCTGCTGACAGCTGCGAGTCTGGGGAGAACAGTCTGATGAGAGATTGCTGCTGCTAGGTAGACTGGAACAATTAACAGAAATCTGAGCCCAATGGGAACAAGGCTAACCCCCTGATTATTCCCTTGCAAGTCGTGCCAGAGAGACAGGCATTTATCCAAAACCTGCACGAGAACAGTGCAGGCAGGGAAAGGGGTGCAGGCAGCTACTGTGCCCAAAGCAACCCGGCAAGGCAGCCGCATGGCAGCGAGGTCCCTGAGCTTTGCAGGAGTCCCGTGTACCCTGCACACCCCAACAGCCGCGTCACGCACAGGCTGGGCTGCGCTGCTCGTGTGAGAATTTTTTAAGTCAGGCTGCCATGCAAAACCAGAATGGCTGAAAGCACCACCCAGCTTTACACACTTAGGTTCCTTCAGGAAAATGGAAGAATAATTAAGTGCTGTTAAAAGGTGTCTATGAGGTGGAATAGGAAAATAAACTGGGAGGTGAATGTGCCAACATAGAAACATGTCATTCCTTGGGCTGGAAGGGACCTTAAAGATCATCTAGTTCCAACCCCCTGCCATGGGCAGGGACACTAGGAAGTGAATCAGAGATGCTGCCTTACCCGCCCCCCCCCCCCCCCAAGTCTTGCCAACTGCTGAGATTCTGGTATAGGCACACCTGGATAAAATACAGAGAAAACAAGGGAGGCCCTCATGAGAAAGGGTGGATTTAAATATGTATTATGACCCCTAACATACTATTTAATTTACCCAACAGGAAAAATGAAGTATAAAGGACAGGCCAAGAAGACACAGGTGTGGAGACCCAGAGCTGGGCTCTAGGTCCACCAACCTGGAAGCAGAGCAGATGCAGAGCGGCAGCTCACGTCCCTGATCAACCAGATCAACACAGCAGACAGAGCTGAGCTATCACAGCCACGGGCACACACCAGAGCAGCCAGGAGACGCTGCACTGCACTGGGCAGGCTACGTTCAGCACAGCACAGCTGCTGGATTCCCGTTTCACGGGAGAGGAATGCCCAAAACAAGCACCACCTTGCAGCTCCGACCCTCAATGACACTTACCACCTGCAGCCCCACAGCTCACCATGCTATCTTCCTGTATTCAAAACACAGGGCTCTAACCAGATATTCAACCAGATAAATTTCCTTAGCACCTGTATTCAAGAGCTGCCTTTTAGAAAAGCAACTCTGTGTTTGGGAGAATCCACTGCAGCCTGTGACTAAGCTGTCCAAATAGCTGAGTGCACTTTATTTTCTCCAAAATCCATATTAAATCCAGCTTCAAACACTCCTGCTTCTGTTTCCAGCTGTGTTTGGGAGCAGGGGAGCCTCCTGCAGCCTGAGCTCTGCACCTTGGAGAGACCTTCCGTGACTGAGCCATTTGCTGACACCAGCCACGGAGAAAGGCCACATTGGCAGCAAAATATTTGCAGCATCGATGTTGCTGGCTGAAAACCCGCTGACCCTCCATAGTTCTGAGTCCTGCTGCACTCTTTTTCTCCCCCCCCCCCCCTTTTTTTTTAATCAGTGTGCCTCATGCGATAGATCAAAAGACTTAAAAGCAAAGTGAAGGTGCTCCAGCCCTTGGCATGAACACTGAATGAGACAGCCAGTACTGCCTACCTATGCAGGTAGCCCAGAGGGGATGCAGATATTAATTTAAAAATCACATTGTGAGGTTTGAATACTGTCATTTGTTTCAGCCTTTAATTCTCAGGTCTTCCATTTTCTTGTTCAATCACAAGGAAAGTCTCATGGCCAAGAACTCCCACACCAGTCCAGACCTGAAGGTTACAGACATTCAGCTGTTTCGTACATCACCGCCTGGTGCAGATCCCCAGTGCTTAGTAATAGCCACTGTGCAATTAATTCTGTTGCAATAATAGGGCAGCACCAATTACTGAGCAGACTCTTGTAGCAATAAAAAAAATAATATACTAAGTCTTACTTTCTAAGTCACAGCGCAATAAATGTCTGTCTTTTGGAGGACCTCCATCTTTATATTCCTACCTCTCAGATCCTTTTTTTTTTTTTTTTTAACCTAATACAAATCTCATTTGCAGCGCATTCATCCTGGAGCTACATATTCACCGTCTGAGACGTGTCAGACCCAACAGTCCCTTGATCTGACTTGTACAACACAGAGATTCATCCAGCCAGCTGTATACTGAGCTCAGCTCATGCCCAGATAAAGCACACTACCCAGCAGGGCAGCCATGCTCTTCCGGGAGACATCGGGAGGAGAGAAAAAGGTACAGCCCTAATGAAAACCAGGGTGATGGGGATCCAGAATGGATTTAACGAAGAAAACTGGGGGAAAGATGCAATGCGGGAAGGCCCCTGCTTGGAAACCTCTGCCACTGCAGGCTGGGTGGCACTTAATGACAGTAGGGGATTTGAGAAGGCAGGGTCCAAGGAAGAGAGTGACTTGCAGGGGAGGACTCAGCAGGATTTCTAGCTAAACTAAAGGCTTTCCAGCAGTAACACCGCATGCTCCGATCCGCAGGCAATGCCTGCAGGGGTAATTCCCCTCCGCCATCCCTTCTCTTGGGGCTTGCTGCGGAGACAGTTCAGTTTTTGAGCCGCTGCAAACTACAGCCTGGTTTTAAGGCAGACCAAAACCAAGTTTTATTCCGGATTTTAAAATGCTGTGGTTTGACTGAAAGCTTCAGGCTTGGCCAAGCAAGGCTCAGGCACCTAAAATATGCCATCGTGCCCACAATCCTCCTTTCAGCGGGCACTGTGCTCCAGGGCAGAGCAGTCCCTAACTGCAGGTCATTTCCCACTTTTCTCTCTGCTTGAGACTCCACTTTGGCAGGGCTGTCTGCTGAGAAGCCTTGTACACGTGTGTGTATTTGCTTTTGTGTTGACTGATCTCCACAGCTTGCATAATCCTCACCTCCAGCCTGACCCTGTGCAGTAAGCTCTGGACAAGACCCACGCCTCCCTACATAGTCCAGATTTAGTCCTCGCTTGCCAGTTCCCTCTAAACTCACATCCCTGTGGTTCAGCTTGTTCCCTCCCTCCCTCTCTTCATAGTCTCCACTGTTCTGTATCCCTGCCCCTCAGCATGCTGGCAATAAGACAATATTCCTCTCCCCAGTACGCAGCTACGGTTGAACTCAGCAGAGCCTGCAGAGCCCCGTGGAGGGGAAGTGTTTGCCCCTAAGTTTTCCAAGTCACACCAGAAGGCACAAAGTCCTTGAAAGCTAAGCACAGATAGGATACACAGTGGGATTTCTGAGTCCAGGAGAAGCAAAACACGCCAGGAAAATGAAAGAGGGAAAAAAAAAAAAAAAAGGATGATCCCCCTGTGGCCAAGCAGGGAAGCCAGGGTATGGTGCCCCCAGCGCACCCCACCCCATGAACACCCAGCCTCCACTCAACAGCACATTTGTGCACAGCATTGACCAGAGTCTCAGCTTTAGGCAAAAAACTGGACTTCTAAAAGCTAAAATGAACACTCTTCAAGTAAACTCCATCGAAGTGAAATTCTGATGAGGGCTTCACTACCCTGCCGCCTGCAGACAGCCTCTCCATTCAATTCAATAGTCTGTCATGCTTGTTACTGGGAAATGAATTCCTTTCACACTGACATTTCATATACCTACTGATACAGCACATAATGAACACTCTGGCAACCCTGTCAGCCTCTTGCAAAACTAACTTTTTATTACACGTTTTTTCATTATTATATTTAAATTTTCTTTCTGTTTTGTTGTTTTTTCTTTTTTTAAAAAAACAGCCCAGGATAACAGATCTCACCATCGGGCTCCTCCTTTGGGCCAGGTTCTTGCACTGTGCAGTGCAGAGATTTCTACCACCTCCACCATCCCTCAGGGCTCCCCAGGATGAGGCACCAACTTTGCAGAAGATCTAGCGCCAGCGCTGCCGGGTTTCTGCAGAGATTTGAACAGGGATAAATTATTAGGCCCTGACTTTGGAGCGCACTGAAACACCTCGGCAGCATTAAGCACACAGCAGTCCTCTGCTGTAGGATCATACACCTTACTGACCTGGGGCTAACACATCTATCCCATCAGCAGGATACTTACACCCAGTCTCTCTGACATTATGATGACTTACTCCACAGTTAGACTTATTTGCTTTCACTCTCCTACAGCGTCTAACATGAGAGTGGCAGTGCACAATAATGGCTCCTGGGCATTAAAGTAGAAATACTCCTAATGAAAATCTGTAGAAGCTGTAGAATAATCCCTACAGCACTTCAGCTACAGGCTTGAGCACTAAACTGGCTTTTGGCTTCTGCTGGCTTTATTCTGGGCTAGATGCATCTCTGAAAACTAGCTTCTGGGCTGGGAATGGGTCTTAGGAGATGCACTCACCAACAGCTAGTGTAACCTTTTTACTTCCTCTGCGATCACGGCCATCCAATGTAAATGATCACCTCCTCAGCTGACCTTTTCCTTTGGTCTAGAACATCAAATAAACAGAACAAAGTACTCTGAAACCCTGTGACAGGAGCCTGAGACACCTGAAATAACAGAAGTGACAAGCACTCCCAAGAGTGGTTTTCCTTCTTTCCCTGCTTGACACTTCACTGTTCTCTTCTCTGCAGAAAGGTCTGATGACTTTACACATTGTCTAATCACACTTAAGAAAACCAGAAGCCTCATGGAGAGGGGAACCTGTTTTCTCAAGCTTTTAAAGGGCCATGAACTCCTAGATTAAAAAAATTACGAGCAGCACAAAGTGCTTGTGCAATTTTTATGTTAACAACCAGACACCACAGTATGAAACTGAAACCCAGCAACATCAAAATACCATTTTTGTCTCAGTATTTTTTTCCCTTCATTTACAGAAGAATGGCTATATTCCATCAGATGAGAGGTCTATCAACCTAAGCATCCAGCCTGAAGGTACCCTGTGAAGGGTATTGTGCCAATACTTCTTGAATACCTGCTCCAAGCCTCCAGCAACTGGGGCATCAGAAGAGGTTTGTGAGTACTCCTTGATGAATTTCTCCCCACGAGTGTGTCCAGATGCTATTTGAACTTGCTGCATTCAAGGTAGCTACAAGCATCCTAATGACGTGTTTCGTGAAGAAGTATCACCTTTCATTTCAATAGTGTATCTCCTAGTTTTGTCTGATGGCCCCCAATTCTTGTGCTAGAAAAAACAGCAAACAACATCTTGTTTCAACTGTCCTCCCACTCATCTTAGTATTGTATGGCTAGTGACCTGCAGTCACCTGTTCTGTAGATTTGTTTCTAGTCTGTTTAATCATCCCTCACATTCAAGCACTTGCCATGTTGCTAACGCTTGCTGCTTGTCTCTGTGCCTTCCCCAGCTCCAAGTCATCATTTTTGACATGGTGGTACAGAATTGCACTTAGCAGACAAGATACAGAGCCCTAGCTATAGTCTCTTTTTTGTTCTCTCATCCTTTCCCACCAACCCTCTTGCTTTTTGACATTGCTGCATTCTGCAATGCCGTTTCCATAGAAGAGTTTACAGTAGCTCCCGAGTCTCACAGGCGATCCCAGCTCAGAACTCACCATTTTGTGTGTAAAGCGACAACTGCCTTTCCCCATCTGCATCACTTTATCTGCATGGAATTTCACCCGCTGTTTATTGCCTAGTCACTCCATCTCACAAGTTGGGTTTCTTTTTTACCTCGCTTACCATCATCATCAGTCTTTATACTCAGTCTTGATTTGTCTTCCAGATAATTTATGGATACATGGAATAGGGCTGCTGCTGGCACAGTTTCCTGCAGAGCACCACTCTGACCTCCCTCCCTTGCAGAGGTGAGTGGCTCTTGCAGCTGTCTTGTTCCTGTCTTTTAAGCAGTTATCCATCAGATGACCTTTCCTCTTAGCCCACAGTGGCTTAGTTTCCTTAAGCTCCTTCATTGAGGAAGCTGATCAAAAGCCTTCCAGAAATCTAAGTGGATTTTCTCAACTGCATTTACCTTGTCTACATGCTCTCTGATGCCTTCAAAGATTTCTGAAGAGATTTGTGAAGCATGACGCCTACCATGACGCCTGCCCTTTCCGTAGGACATACCGTCCTACTTATCCAGGTGCCTGTTGATCCCGCTTTTCCTTTACTCCAGTTACCCCAGTTCAAGTCTGTCATTCTCTGGAGTTCCACAGAGTCCTTTTGAGAACCAACATCACGTAAGTGGCTTTTCATAAAACTATTTCTTATGCCAAGGCAGTTTTCACTGAAAGGTTGACCACTGCAGTCAGGTCAGCTTTTCCATCCTTGAGTTAGGACTCACAGTCCACCAATACAGATCTGCAAGTCTCCTATTCATTCCTCCACTTGTAATATGGTTTGCACGTCCTTTCTTTGAAGACATGTTAAGAAGGCAGTAGACACATTAGCATAAGGTCTCGTTGCTGAAACGTCACAAATTGATCTGAAGTCTTCAACAGCTGAAAAGTGCAGACGACTAGAACGTGGGTTGAAGAGACAAACCTCCCCAGCAGTGGCTGCAATGCAACCTGACCTCCCCGGCCTTCAGCTGCGTCCCCTGCCTCTGTCCCCAAAGAGCTTACAACAGCAGAAGGAAACGGCAGGCGCAGCAGACTCAAAGTAGATGTGATGCATACTTGAAGTCACAGAGTAAGAACTCTTTCACTACTTCCTCACTGAAAAGAGACATAGAACCTGAGGCTAAAAAATTCTTACCCATAATGACTTTTTAGCAGCCCACATGATGCTGTTTTATCCCTGACCCTTCCATCCCTGGTACTTTTGAGAAGCTGGAGGTGCCGAGCTCCAGAGGGAGCAAGCATGGGAGAAGCCCAGCGGCAGCCAGCACGTGCACACCTCTCCTCCAGCACAGGCACCCACACTACCATCCCGGCCTTCCCTCCTGCCACAAGGACATCTGCACCAACACGTCCACCCTCTCCACAGGCACTGCCAAGACACAGCGTTCTCTTCCCACAGACATCCTCCCTGAACACCGCTCAATCACCTACGGGAATTGCATCTCTAAACTAGCCCAGCAAACAATTCCCCGAGCTCTTCCAGCAACGTCCAGTGTTTCTGCAGCGTGGGGAGCAGCTCATTATGCTCAGGGCTCAGCAGAGCATGTTCCCATGGAAACAGGCAGCCTTTTTATGTCTGTTGACAGCTTTGGATAGTTGGTATTTTTTCCTCCAAAATGCTTGGACACAGAACAGGTATCTTCAAGCCAGGCAGTAACCAGACAGTGCGAAGCCAGCACAGCTAGATAATGAGACAAGTGTTTATTTGAGATGAAACATTTTGACCCGGGGAGGGAGCCAGCCTATAGCCGCGTGGTCCCTGCTGCAGGGGCACGTAGAGGCATATGCCATCAGCAGCCCATGCGCTGCACGCTGGGAGCGGGACGTGGCTCCGCAGCCACTGCGGCAGCAATGGGTAATAGGCTCCTCCGCACCAGGGGTGCAAGCAAAGCCTCCTGTGCCTGCTGTCAGGGCTCTGCCGCTAAGCCCGTCTGACCAGCCAGGAGGAGCAATCTATTTGCAAAGCAGCAAGTAATCCCCCTGCTCGTGCCTGTTTCTCTTCTTGTGAGGACGGCCTTTGACTGAACTGAAATGAGGAAAAGCTGGATTAACAAATGCGCAACAGCCACTTCTCCCTTTGCTCAAGCCGGCCAGCTCTCCCCTCACTCAAGCCAGCCATTCAGCGTTTCCCCTCTTAACACCAAATAACCATCTTTTCTGTTTTGTTTCTTCTATAGCTCAGATTGTTGTAGTGCCTGAGCTTCAGCCAGAAAGCACCAAGTAATTTTGCACAGGAATATCTGTAATCGGTACTGTGGTGTTACATCAAAAACGATGTTGAGAAGTTATTTGGGTTTCCAAGTCAGGTGCTCAGAGAGTAGGCCATGCCAGATTTAAAATTGCCTGTGCAAATTTTATTGTGCTCACATGTTATGGTACAGTCTAATTACCCAATTGCCTCCTATTTTTCCCCCCAAACACCTGCCTTGTTTGCTGCATGGATAATTGTTCACTACAGACTTTTATCACCCTAATTATTATTGAGTATACAACATCCAAATCCTGTCTCAAACAAACAGAAAAATGCTCATTTCCTGTTGAACCCAGCTCAGGTTTTCTAACCAATGTAGCTGAAACCTACAGCAGAAATTTTTCAGCACAGTGCATCATACATAAATGATTTCATTCATAAAGTCATTTCTCAGCAATGCCTTACATAAAAGTGAGAAACTGAGGCACATGGCGACTAAAGCTAAAGCTACTGAATACAGAAACTAGTTTTGCAATACTCCAGGCATCATCAGTCCGATGAACTCCAGAGCATTTAGCATCTTACTGACTTGAATATGTTGAGTTAAACCTCCTATAAACTTTGAACAGAAGTTACCTGCATTTCTACACATCTGCCCTACAATCTGCCTTCAGAAGATGAGGGATGTAGTTACTGATACTTTCAGGTTTTGCATCACAGAAGCTGCATGGCAAGAGATTCCCACCTTCCAGTCTGGCCTACCACTTTGCCTTACAAGGCTGTTTTTTCCTGTCCTCGTAGTCTCTGTGGCATCGTCTGCACCACCCACACGCCGTTCTTGCATGAACATTCCTCTTATGCACCATGCAGGGCATCATCTGCCCCCACCCAAACTGCAGAGCTGTTCTGAGGATGGCATTTCTGAAGGATGGAGGGGGAAAAAGAAAATTAAAAAAATCACCATTTCACCTTTTCAGCCTAAACAGAATGCAAAAGTGACTACGCTGAAGTTTTCTGAATGAGCTCAGGGTCAAATTAAAGGTCTCATTTTTAGATCAACCCTCTTTGTTTCAAACTCCTTAATATAAAATCCGTTCCAATTCAAACGAAAATCAACCCTACAGCCAGGGAGCAAATGCAAAATGTTAACAAGTTAATGTTAAAAGCATGCACTTCCAGTATTAAAGGCATTTTTGAACATCAATACAACTTCACAAGAAAAAAAATCACTTTAATTCAAGCCATATTTTACAATGGCAATTGTTGCAATGAACATTTCTAACTCTTGCTGCAAGCATCGAGCAAGGTAGCAGGTTGAATAAGTAATGTGTGACCATGTTGTTAAAGGTTGTACAGAACATCTGCACAGAGGAGACGAAATAAAGGTCTGTCTCTAACTGTCCCTACATTGACACATTTCAAGTGCTTGATGGGGCAACCTTACCACACTTTTAATCACACGGCTGCTGTTCTTTGGGGTTCACTGAACTTTTCTGCTTGTCAGCCTGAAAAACTGGGACATTACTAGCAGGGAGCATACCACAGTGGCAGCTGCATGCATGGAGAAGAATTTGAGCATTTCAATGCGATAACTGGTCCCACACATCACCACACTTTGCTCTCATGGAAAGACGTTTTGTACCTGTTTTGTTTGTAGCAGAGGGTCAGAAGGATGCTTCATCATGTTGCTGCTGTCACGATGACAGAGAGATAGAATGTAGTAAAAATACACAAAACATTTGAAGAAAGGGCTAAAATTGAGAACAACAAAGCCATCCCTGAAAAAACAGGAATGAAAGAAAGATGAATGTGTTTTATCAGTGAGAAGATGAAAAAAGAAAAGTGGAAATACCTAGAGACAAAACATGGGAAGAGCTCTCGTCTTGTAAGACTGGCTTTTCACTAGAGCCTGCAACGTTTAAGGTAACAGGGGATTTGTGTGTACTCCGTTGACTCTGCGGAAACCATTTCCCAGCTTTCACCCACGGACTGACAGCTTTTGTCCCTCAGCCTCCACCCTCAGCACTCGGGAAACCTCTTTCACCTGCGCTGCAGCCAGGCAAACATGACACAGCCTTCACACAGCCGCCAAGCATCCCTCCTCTGCCCTGCAGGCCCTCCTCTTCCGTTTGGGATCTGCAACACTGATCCCCCACAAAACCTCCAAGGGGACCATAGCCCTCGCTAGCCTTGCTCATGTGTCACTAATGCACCTCTGAGCAGCCTCTACTTTTTATTTCCACCTGGTAGTTAACACGTGGGTACGTACAGCTGTCCGGTTTAATCCTGCCTCCCAGCTCTCTCTGCTGTCCTAGGGTCTCTCCCGTGCATGGTTATCCGGCAGTTTCACAGGACGGGTTTTGGGGAGGAGGGCTGGAACGCAGCTTGGTCTTCAGCACCTCTCAAACTCCCGCTCCAACCCAGCAGCGCCCATCGGTATGAGCTGGTGCAGCTCCACACTGCAGTACAGAAGGAACGTGCATGCCTGGAGGTGAATGGACTTGCTTTCTCATCTCACTTCAGCTTGAGGATGTTGTATCCCATCTCTGACACTCTTCCCAGCCCTCACACGGTGACCAAAAATGTATGACAAACTGTGGTCCCACTCTTTTGGAATGAGAGGCAGAGCCGTAGAACCCCTTCCAAAAGAGACTTAAAAATATTCATGGCTCATGACATGAATTCACTTCTGCTTATTATTCAGCTCAGCTATAGTTAAACCAATTTAAGCTACACAACATAAGAGTTATTAAAAAAGATCTGTGCCTGTCAACTTTTCATTACATTACTGCTCGACATTCACCTTGTAAAGAAAAAAAGAAGAAAAAAAAAAAACAGGGGAAAAAAAAAAGAGACTTTAAAATTGAACTATGTTAAAGTGTAAACCAGGCACGGAAGAGGAAGAAATTAAAACACTATCACTGGAACACAGCTTGCACAAGCTGCCCTCTCTCCCCTCCCAACCCCCAGCCAGCCTGTTAGAGCCCAAGGGCATTACACGGCATTTCAAAGGAACGCCACCATTGCACTCAATTTTGTTATTTATGTTTTCCTTTGAAACAGATACCATTGCTGAGGCTGTTCCTGTCCTCTTGGTAGGGGTCACTTTCTCAGGTAGAGGCTGGACGGGGCAGCCACTGGCTGCCACCAAGCGCCCTCCACCACCACCACCGCTTCCAGGGGCTGCAAATTGGAGCCACAGCTTTTCACCTTCCCCCCCTCCTCATCCCAGGCAGCAGAGGAGTGTGGCCCTTCTGTGCCCCAGAGGGGTCTTTTTCCTTCAAAAACAAGTGAGCACAACAGACAAAATTGCTGTTCTTTATGTCTCTCACGATGTTTATTGTCTCACAGAGCACTGCACTAAAACTGCCCCTCTCCAGCTGCCGGGCAGGGTGGTTCCTGCTCTGCTTTACTGGTAAAGGTGGCCATCCACCTGCATGGAGCAGAAAATCAACCAGGCAAGGACAACCCAGGGCTAAGGGACAGGAGGAATAGGAAATTCACACAGAGGTGCTACTCAGGCACACAAACTTAAGAAAAGCTTTTGAGTACTTCCACATCTTTTTCTAAGCCTGCTCAAGCTCGCCTCTGAGCTGTTTAGAGAGCTCATCCTTGCAGTCCCGTGAGCAGCAGAAATGCTAACAATCTCATCTTTACGCTCAGAAAGTGAAGCAGAAGCCACTAAGTGATTCTCCAGAAGAGAAGGAAAAATCAACCAGCATGGAGCCCTAACCACTCCACCACCCGCCCTTTCCCTCCCTCTGAGCAAAGCCACTGGGCTGTGCGAGCAAAGCCTTACGTGCGACACGTCCTGCTGCAGGGCAGGTAGAGGCACAGCCCTCCTGGCAGTGGTCCTCAAACACAGCGTGCCACCTTCTATAGCCCCGCACTCAAACCATCCTTTTCCACAGCGCTGGGCTCCTCTTTGTCCCCAGCCATCAGCACACGGCAGGCAGCACAGAGCTGTCCCATTAGGGCTGCTGTCAGCTCCCCTCCCTGCCAACACCGACCCCCCCCAGCACCTGCAGGAATAACGCCAAGTTCAAAGTGCCAAAGAGGATTATTTATCTGCATTTGATGCCGTATGAAGTCCTCGTCTATCTGCTCTCCCAAGGCCCCACGCCCTAGTTAACCACTTTGCAGGGGAAAGGCACGCAGTTCGCTCCCTGCCACCTAAGAAGCCAAATGAAGGCTGCAAGAGCTGCATATTTCTGTTATTACCTGTTCCACTTGAGTGCAACTCTACAATCGGGCAATAGCGGGAGGCACTTGCTCTGAGCAAACACATACTTGTGAACACACCGAAAGTATAATCCCCTTGCGGGGAATTACGCGATCTGCAGGGCAGGAGGAAAATCCAAAGCTCCCAGTGATGAGAAAGGAGACAGACCAGGGAAATGAAGATCGAGAGCTCTAAGCTTTACATCAAATCAGATCACTCAACTGGGCAGAACAATTCAAAGCCAGCCCAGCGGCAGACGGCTTCATGGTAATTTTTTCACCAGAATGCAAGAACAGAGGTTGCTTAAAACAACTATATAAGGTTTTCAGATACTTGATAATGAAACCGCTTTCCTACTGGAGACTTTTCCCACCACCCTACACACATTGAACTGTGTTCAGGCAGCATGTTTTTGTTAGCTTGCTCAAGAGTGCTGTCTTCCAGGTGCTCACATTTTTCAGGAGATATAAAACAAAAATAAAGCATTTGTTTTCAACAGAATTGGCCATCAGAGACCTGATCCTAGAACCCTTCTGCCTACAAGCAGCCTTTACTCGCTTGGCAATTCTGTTGACTGCTTGTCTGAGAACCACTTTGCACACGGAAGGGCATCAGGCTGGGAGGCAGAATTGCACGATAACCCCAAGAGATGGAGTACAGGTTTGAGCCAGTGCCAGCCTGAAGTCAGCAAAAAATCCCAGAAGTTGTATCTAGAAGGTGCTATGTGCTAAATGTGAATCCAGGACTGCAACACAAGCATGCAGGTAGGATTCAGCATGAAGTGGCACCTACTGAGTCTTTTGTAGGAATCCTGTGCCCACATTTGCAAGAGTAACCTTACGTCACATCACCTAGGAGGACAGAAACACTGCGCTCACTGGAGGGAGCTGACAGGCAGCCGGACCACTGTGCAAGTAGGAATTATGCTAACAGCTGGACTCCGCAAGGAATGAGCACATTTGTGGTATTATCTCCTGTGAGACACGGTACACTCATCCTGGGCTTGGGGGCTCTTGTGGGTCTGCACCCCAAAGGGAGGAGAATCTGTGAGTTTGAGGTCTCACAGGATGCTGAGGCCACTTTAACTTCTCTCTAGTGGGTTTCTGAGCTGCTGCCTGTGACCAGGGCTGGAGTCTTAGGGCATTTTACCTGCCCCTGGCCATTACAGGCAGTGACTAATTGGGAGAGAGGCATGCCTGTTGCTTTCTTACTCATCAGCTGTGGAAAGACAGGAAAAGGTTTCTATTTCTCCTCTACAACAGAGAATGATGCTGTGGGGGTTAGGCACTCCCCTCTTCACCCCCAAGGAGAGGAACAGATCCACAGAGCAGGCTGTCTGCTCTGTAAGCACTCGGGGTTGCCAGTGACTGCTAAGTGACTGATAAAACTTGGGACTGCAGCATTACCATCCTGATACTTTACTACTAAGGGGCATAATGAATGGGCCTATCTGTAAACCACGGGGACAATTTCTGTGGAGAATTAGCACAGTGTTAGAACAGAAACAGCAATTCGTCAAGTACAGAAAGCATCTAAAGACTTAAACGCTGCAAGCAATTGCTAAGAAGCACATTTAAATGGAATAATACTCTCACTAAGTAGATAACAGGATAAAGTTCAGAAAATAGGACAATGCATGATGAAGATTTAAGGCCAATATTTTGGCTTTGTATTTTGTTCCATTTCTACATATTCTCTGTGCTTACAAATGTTAATTTGCACGTATTCTGTGTGCTCACAAATACTGATTCTTTTTGTAAAGCAGATCTTGAGTCTTTCGCAGCACACAAGGCATAAGGGTAACACATGGTAGCAGAGAAAGGGCAGTTTATTGTGCTCACAAATGTTAATTTGCATGTATGCTATGTGCTCACAAATGTTGATTCTCTTTGGAAAGCAGATCCCTGAGTCTTTTGCAGCACCCAAGGCATAAGGGTAACACATGATAGCAGAGGAAGAGCATTTACGGGCTATGACTACACTTGTGAGAACTGGCCAGTCCCTGAAACTTGTTCCACTAATGTGAACCCCTCAGGGAAAGGAGAAACAAAGATACTTACGGCATAGAGTAGTCCTGTCTCAAGAACCAAGGCAAATCTAAGACATCTGAAAGGTGCAAGTCCACCAGGTTTTCCTCCAAAAGACGACAGCAGAACTGGACTTCACGAGGATGTTAACCTGCCAGAGGCAGGTACGAATTGTGTCAGGTTCATAAGATGACTTTCTTATGGAATGGAACAAAATGAAAAATCTGTATTTTACAGCACTTACACCAAAAACAACATTATTTTTGCTGTTAGGTGACCATTTCTGGAATACTGCTGTAACTTACAGCACTTTTTCAGGAATTGTTTCACTCAGAACCCCACTCAGGGTTTTGAATTCCAAGAAACCCAAAATTCAAAGGCAAAATAAAAAGTAACTGAGGCTTCCGCAGTAGAAAAACAAGGATCCCTACAAAAGACAGGAGACACATACACATCTGCAACTCCTCACTCATATACAGGGTATACTTTTATTTTCTAGCTTCAGCTGCTTAACTACAGCTTCCCATGTTAGACCCTCTCTTAAACGGGATTAATCACACTCCAGTTGCTGCACTCTCCTCCGACTACAGTTTAGGTTCAGTCAGCTCATGGTACACGCCTCACCTTTAGACAAACACCTAAAGTTAAGAAGATTAATCCTATCCATGATGTTTGGGGCTGCAACTTCTGTCCACCGCATCATGTTTGGAGGCTGAGCTCTGTCAAAGCTCCTGGTGGTAGCACAGATCGCTCTATGTCCCAAACTTGGGCTGAAGAGCAGAAGCTTAGGCCAAAATTAACGGAGTGAGGAAAGCTGCATATCTTTAATTACTCACTCACATGGGTACAGACCTCACTGTCTCTTAATATACTGTCCTAATACCCCTCTGTGAGTAGGGAATGGCTGACATTCCCCATTCACAGCAGCTAAGTAAAAGATAAAGCTGCTGCCTTGTGAAGGTTCTGGAGCTCACCATGTACACTACTACTGCTTCAATTCATAATTTATCTTCACTTTCCATGAAAGTGCTGCTCTTATAGTGCTATAAAGCCACTGCAGCTGACTATACATATCAAGTTAAGCACCAGGAAAACTCAGGCAGTTTCCTTGCTTCAGGGCTGGTGCGGAATGGATCACTCTTTAGCCCCGCATAAACCCTAAAGGTTAGTGCTGACGCTGAAGGGGGTTTCAAAGGGCTGGCCTGATCTCCCGGTAAAAAGCATGACTTCAGTAGAGTGACTTTTTCCATATGAGCACACATATATTGCTAAGGAAATGGCATTCAGCACCAAAAGCAACGAGTGCAGAAAAGAAACCAGGGAAATGGCTGCTACTATACGGGAAATGCTCAGGAGCCATGCTCTGGGTAGGGAAGATTTCCTGGTCCTTTCCCTTCAGGTGAACATCTGCAGATGTGAACTGTAGCTGTCTTAATCACCACTTCGGTCTTCCGCAGCGCCTGGAAATTTTTCCGACTTAAACATTAACATAAATCTCTTGAAGCTACCAGTATGTATGGGTACCGAGGCTGCACAGCCAGCAGGAATCTGCCTCAGTGCGAGCTGTCTTCGACCGTGGTAAAACCTTTCTCTGTCTACTCTTTCCTGATCAGAATCCAGGTGGATTCTTATTTCCCTCCATACTTCCCGGTTCTTGCAATTCAAAGTACATGGAGAACACTCCAGAGGCACTAGCTATATTTTATCTCCAACGACTAATAATAACCAAGGTCAAAATTAAACAGCTGACCCAGATCCAACCTCTCTTGTATTGCTCTGCCTCATTGACTCCCCATTTCTTTCTACACCTCATCTGAAAATGTATCTTTTCTTCCCTTGGCCACAGCTGTTAATTTCTGTGTGTTTGTATGTCTGTTGTTATTTATTATTTAGCACTGCAAATCACCTTATGAGGCAGTTTTCATGAAAGGCACTACATAAAAGGAAGTTGCTTTTGAATATTTTAGGAACCTGACATTCTGCTATTGATATTCTAATTCCATTTATTTGAAAATCAAGTCAGGCCCAACAAGTTATTCAACAAATTAATAAATGTTGCAGCTTTTGTCTTCCAGAGGGTTTTTAGCCCCTGGGATTTGCACTTTCATGTTTTTCTCTGGTAATGTCTGCTGCATTTGTTTGTTTAAGAGAGGAGACCTGATGTTCTTGTGTGATCCCCTGACTCCAACAGCTGGAGCTTGAAAAGCAAACAAACATTTCAAGATACAGGGGGGTGGGTGGGGTGGGGGGGGTGGTGTGCGGAAATAATCAGAGCGATCAGCCACTCTGCATCTACCTCTGGTCAACTAGCTTTTTACTTGATTTTTTTCTTGTTCTTCTCTAAGGTCCCTGGGATCCTGGCAGATTTGGGGTCTTGCAGAAGTTTCAAGCCCCTTGACATCTTAGGAGGAATGCTGGAGCTGGAGCCATCTATACCCCGAGCAGCCACATGGGAACCAGGAGGCTCCTGCAAGGAACACAGCATCTCTGGGATGGCCAGCACCTGTTGTCCTTGGGCACAGGCTACCCCAGAGGAGGATAACCAGGATTCGGCTGCTGTTCTGATCCTCAGCTATGCCTTCCTCAACTTTGTCCAGACTGTCCTCCCAGGGTTTTCCAAGCTCCCCACCTCCCAAGCCTCCCCCTTGGTGGGTTTTGATGCCCCAAGAGTTCTCCAACCAGAACAGCTCCACCTTGCTGTCTGGAATGTACCCCATTCCAGCTGCTACAACATACCCTAGGCACTGACCTCAGCTTGACGGAATTTCGGAATTTTAGGGAAGCATGCTGTTAACTGTCTTCTTAGTGTAAATGAGCTGCTGAAAATGAAGAGAAAGAGGGGCCAGTACCACACAACAAAATCTCCCTGAAAACCATCAAGTCACACTCTGCTGAGCACTACAGCATTCCAGGACCAAATGTAGGAATTTTTTGCTACAAAGGACATGAGATACTGTTTTCAATTAACATGAACGCGCTGGCCTCTTTCTGACCTAAAATTTCCCCTTAATGAAGTACAAGAACCTATTAGTTTTAACCTGTACGTTTAAGCCTCCTCAGACGAGAAATAAATGCATTCTCCTTCCCATTCAGACTTTCATCTTGTACACAAAAAGAAGGGGGAGGGAAAAGGGGAAAGTTTCTTCAGAGAATTAACAAAAAAACCCATATACTAGGTAAGAGAAAAAAAAATATATATTTATCTTGAAGATCAGTATACCAGCTATGCAAAAAGCCATGTCTTTTCTTTTTTTTCCCCCAGGAGATCACTCATAGGCACCCAACCCCTGCCTGGGGCAGCCCATAGCACCCATTCAGGCAGGAGTGCTGGGTCAGCCTAGAGAAGCCCAGGAAATGGATACAGTGAATACACTTTTCTCAACAAAGAAAAAGTCATTTCAGTTGCAAATTGGCAGGAAAGCCACATAAATGGTTGCAGTACATATCTGCCCATTACTTTTGAGAATCCAAATAGCACTATCACATCAGTAGTAACTGTGTTAGCACAGTAGATAATGTAAGGAATAATGTCTCCTCAGCTGTACATAATGAAGTTGCAGTTCCACAGAGAGACTCACGGGCCACCAGAAACCACAAGTGTTAAACTGAAGCCTTCAGCTCCTAGAATTATTGTCTTAATTTATGTGCATTAAAGTGCAGGAGGCAACATATACTATACTTAGGTCTTAAAAGGATTTTTCCCAGTTTGCCTCTTGTCCTCTCCTTTAACCTTCCAGAAAATTTCCATTGGTTGTTTCCACGCAAGCCTGAAATTTTAATTTAATTCCATATCTTAATAGGCCAGTTTCTCTATGGGTCTGGGTATTTGGAAATTAGCAAGAAATAAGAAAATGAAATTTGAAAAAGTTAACCTGGAGGGTTTTTATCTCTCCACCTATCACAGGAGTAATGGAGCAGACGACAGAAAGATTTTAATGCTGTTTTAACATCTATATATTTATGCTCATGCATATATATATTTATATGTATTTATCGCTGAGCCTCTGAGAGGTACACAGGAGCACTCTTCGTATCAGACAGGAAATGAAGCTGATTAATAGAGCTCCTTCCTCCAAATGCAGAAAGTAAATTCAGCCTAAATGATAATCAGTAAGTTTGATTTTATTCATCCCTTCAGTATCAAGTCTGAGAGACTGTTTTGAACAGAGGAATACCGATGCAGATATCCTTCCACACTCTGTGCGTGTTACTTTACATTGCAAAGGCTAGAGGGCTGATGTTAGCATTGGTCAGCGCGTTAAATATTTATAACATATATAAAAATATATGTTAATTTTAAAATGGTAAACTAAGCTTAGGACATGGCTTGGGGCAAATTTAAACAAAGTCATCAAATCAAGAGCTATGTTTTATAATAAAGCCAGAGGCAGAGGCAGAGCACAACAGGTATAACTCTGAATTTGCTTGCTATTAAGAATAAGCACTCAACTGACAGTGCCGTTTGCATACCAATGGCTGCTTGGAGCACATAATGAATACGCCACCTGGGCCTGTGCTACAGTCATTTCTAACAAGGTAGCAATGCTGACCCACTAAATCATTCATCACACTGACCAGGGGCTGGAAAAGCAATAAACTTTTTTGCACAGCCTCTGTGGCACGCTGGTTGTGTGAAACTTGTCAGTGACGCTTTAGGTAGAGAAAGGAGTGAAGGATAGGCATTCTTCTCTTCTGGGAAAAGGATCTGCTGGATACAAAAAAATCCAAGTCTTCGTGCTGAAAGGAGACCCAAAGAAGCTGAGCCTTGCTCATACCCTGTAACAGGAAAGGGTGCCTGTACAGGTCAGGGCAGCAATGGATGAAACACCAAGGGGTCAAACACCAAGGGATTAAACACCTCTCTCGGCCACAGAGGAAAGCCCTCACCACAACTGCGTTAACCACAAGCCTACCCCTGGATCTTGAGCTTAGGACTTCGAGCTAGTAAGCGTATATATCCTCTGACAAAGCTCTAGGAGCTTTCGGCCATTGTGCATTTTGGAGCATTGCATGTGGTGCCAGGAAGATTTGTAAATCATCACCTTGCCCAGGAACACCCCCACACACAAACAGCAGCAGTCCCGGACTCTCCTTACTCAATGCAAGCCTCTGTTCCAAGGCTGGCGGCAGCGGGGGGGAAGGAATATCCTGAATCACCTGGTATTTGGTCACACTCAAAGTGAATTGCTCTCCAAGGCTCTTGGATGCCTTTTTGCTCTCTGCTCACATGGAGCCTGGCACAAGAGAAAGCTATCGGGCAGTTGTCAGTGTCCTGAAGCATTACCATAATACAAATGATAATATAAAATCTCCCTTGTACAGCCCAATGTTTTGTTTGCTTTACTGACTGCTTCTGTTCATTTAACAGATGTTTTCATTGAGCTGTTCACAATAACCTCTAGGTCTTTTCCCTGAGTGGTTACAGTTAATTTAAAATGCAGCAATGTGTATGAGTAGGTCATATTATGCCTTCCAATGCACATTAACTTGCATTTGTCAACATTTAATTTCATCTGCCATTGCCTTGCCTGTTCACCTGCCTGGATAGAGCTATTCTCAGGTTTTCAGAGCCCGCGCTAGCTTTCACTAAATAACTGTGGGTGACTATTTTTTTCATCTTTTCCTCCCCTCTAATTCTGGATTATATTTTTAAAAGCCTGGTCCAAGCTAGGTCTTCCAGATACTCTCCTCTTCACCTACCACCATGCTGAACATTGACCATTCTTTTTTGCTCTTTGCTGTTTAATTCACAGCTGCTGCCTAACCTGTGCCAGTAATTCATTTATTTAAGGGGATCCTCTTGTTTCACCACCTTCTTTTCTACTGGTAGCTTATCTTTATTATCCATGGGAAGAGACTTCAAAGGGTATCTCCTGCATAATGCTTCCAGTGGAGTATGTGAAGAGGCAATTAGGAGTGGACTCTGCCTCCTGTATATTGCCAGTTGAAGTTCTCTCTTCTGCTTCTGCTCCCCTACACTTGGTAGGATCTCTTTTCCCCCCTCTATTCAAGGGAAAAGGACTTCAAGAGCAAAAGCCACACCATACACAGCACTACTCTCACCTTTCCCTTGAGGTTTTTAGAAAACCCACGACGGGAGCCAGTGCTTTTTGCTCCACAGTCAAGGTGGAAAAAACGAAGCACAAAGTGGTGAAAAGGCACTCCCACAGCCACCCGAATTCCCCGAGAGCCATTCAAGTACTCTGCTACAGACTAGGTTACTGCGTTTGAATACACGGTTAGGTTTAGGAATAAGGATCGATGTTGGGCTTATTGCAAAGAAAAGGCAGGCCTTGTGCTTTTGTCCCCTCCCCGGCTGCTCAGACCAGTTTGCCTGGAGACTGCAGATAGCCCCTAGGGCTGCAGTTAAAGAGGAGCAAGCAGCTGGTTTGCTCTCCCACTTCCCTTCCCAAACCCAGGTGATTTCAACTCCAGCACTGCTGCCTCTTTAACATACGCAGCACAGCAGCCAGGGATACAAAGATCACAATTCAAAATTCACATGCAATTGACCCCCCAAAGGGAAAGAAGGGGAGACAGAAAAAAGCCTTTATGAGAAAGGAGAATGAGTCATCTCAGAGAGCTCCACAGAGGGTCAGGCACAGCAACGGTACAGCTGGAGACAAAGAAGAAAAGGGATGCTTTCCTGCCTGATCTCTGCCATCCTCCACTCCCACCAGCTCTTCCCTACACCAGACTGTTCAAAGACACAAACCTTTGAGGATTTACTGTGTGTTTCTATGCGAATTACATTTCCATATTTAAATTCTAGAAGAAGAAAAAAAAAAAAAAAAAAACAAACCAGTGCTTTATATAGTGTATTGAGGAAACCTGAAACAATGGCTGTGACCCCTTGGCACCTCCTGGACACAACTGTGAAGTATGAGCAGCCATCTTCTTTTATTTCTCCTTAACAATCAAATGCAAGCTATACAAAGCAAGAAGGAACAACACCCACTGAAAACTGCATGCCTTGTCAGAAAGTATTCATAGCAGACTAGGGATTCGCACTTCCTCTGTCCAGAAGAAAATCCTGCTCCAACCGAACTCCTTCCAAGACCCAAAGCAGTCTGTAACATGGAAAAAGTTAAGAAGGTTGGTATGTGGTCATAATAAAGCAGTCTTCCTGAAGCTACAGGAAGACATTTCCCCATTGATTCTCGTATTGTCAAAGAAGCAGCAACACTGTTTTGATCAGTTTTGCTTTGTCTCTGCAGCACCTTACGAATCTGAATCCTCCTTTCCAAAAGCGTAAGCACCAACAAATTTACATTCAAGTCTGGGCAGTCAAGGCCACTTGCATCCCTCAGTAAACAAGCCACTTGTATCCATTCCCCTTCTCTTTCTATTCCTTTTGCAATAGCCAAGCAAACTGGGGAGAAGCAGCATAGCAAAAATTCACTGTTGATTGTTACTACTATTGTGAACATAAGGATCCTGGAGATTATGACCTACATACATTTACCATCCGCATCCAAAGAGTTTGCATTCTGACAGCAGCAAACAAGAGCTGAGACAAAAACATGACCAGGAGAATTTGGAGGAGGAAGGAGGAAGAAAGTCATCATCCCCTTGCATTTCACACTTTGAGACACCAAGACAGAAGTTGTTATAGAAAACAACCTAAGCACAAATGCATGTAAATACCTCAGTGAGAACCTCAGTACTCTCCAGTATCCCAGCTTTTAGAGGTTTGGCAAGGTCTTTGGCCAGAACCATCCCAGAACTTTCATCAGACCTTCCTGTCCTTGTTCAAGCCCTATAAAATGATACCAGATGAAAACTGCTTTTACAACTAGTTGTTGCTGATGGTGCTGACTATGGAAGAGACAAGGCAAAGGAGAAACAGTGGGATGGAATCTGGGAGGTCCTGGTTATCTGACTGAAGGATCACAGGCTTATTCAGCTTTCTCAGTGTCCTCAAGAGTTTCTGAAAGCTCATTCATGTATTTAAGCCAAGACACTAATGCATGTGATGTTGCCTTTGCCCACAGAGGTAGATACAGTGGATATCCCTGTGGTCACCTATAGGTGCATGAAAGGGACCTTGCACTTGAGTTAGTCCCTAACTGGGAAAAGACAACCTGTCTTTTCTGTTCCCTCTTTCTGTCAGGACAGGAATCCTCACCATGGATCAGCTGTCTCCCAAAACACAGCAAAACCAAAAAAACTCGCAAACCCTGCTTAAATGCCTGCAAACGAGCACACTCGAAGCACGAGCAACTGCTGCCCTCATTAGGAAGGACAAAGTGTTATCAGCATTGGAGGGAGGAGGGAAAAAAAAAAAAAAAAAAAAGAGCTTTGTGAAATCACAATAGTGTTTCCAGGGTAGGATGCAGGCTCATTTCAATGCTAACCAGATTATTTAGCTAGCTAATGGCTATCTCTGAAGGGATAGTTGGAATTAGTTGATAGTGATTTAATTTGTGTTGCAGATTGCTAATTAAGCCTGTGAAGAGGACAAAAAAATTTAATCCATTTAGTTAAGGAGATACAATGATAGATGTGGCATATTTGAGTCATTCACATCCAGGAATAAATTAAAAGATTTTGTTCCATGTCGACTTTGAGCATGGGGGGTGTGTGTGCACGGAGGGCTGGCTACGAGGCTGTGTGCGGCCTTGACCACCCCGAAACAGCACCGGTTTCTCTAGATCCCTGGATATGTGGTCCACGTTGCACAAAGGCTACAGCTAACTCTGCAGTCTTTATGCAGGATGCGTTCAGAGAAAATCCCCTGCTGAACAGACCTGGAGCAGTGTGGAGTGCTTTGCTTTGCTCAGTTTTACGGCTGCTGCGGGGACTAAGGGAAGGGTCAGGTGCTCTGCAGCTGTGTGGTACCAGCAAAGGTCTCCTGCCTCCACACTGTACCCGCTGTTGCTACACTCTTTGGTGTAAAAGGTGAGGACAGAAGTGATGTCACTGAAGCCAGCCTTCCCCTCCCATGGGTGCCACGCTCAGTGCACACAGGCACCTGCACAGGGGATCAATGTGGGCCTTGGTCTGCAAGCGTCAATACCAAGGCTTGACCCAAGACAGGAATCTGTACAGGGGAGGAGAGGTAACTAATAGGCGCCTAGAGATGTCCTCTGAGAATGCTTGCAGAGATCAGAGATCGCATAGCAAGGAGTGTCCACTGCAGTAATCCTGTTTAATCCAGTGCCCCTCACCTCCTCCAGGTGTGAAGATGGCTGCCCAGGCATTCCTGCACCAGGTCCCATCTTGATTTTCAAATGCCAAGTAACAGAAAAGCCAGCTCACACCTCAGTGAGTTGCTCCAACATTTAATTAACCTATTAACCCCTAAATCACTCCAGGCAGTGGAAATAATTTTAGAAAAATGCCCAGACATCTTCAAAGAGGAAATGTAAAAACCCTAATTTTGGGAAGCAGAATTTAATTTACCCATTAGAAAAAAACCCACCCGCACAAAAACACTGAGTGTTTTTTAAAGCTGTTTACAAAATATTTAAAGAACTATTAAATCAGAAAAGCATCTTTTTTTTTTTTTAAATCTAAACTTTTCATTAAAAATGCTCCAGCTTTTTCCTCAATGTGTACCAACTTTCAAGGAAAGCTGCTTAATGGCTGATTGGATCCTTATCAAAGTTTGAAGGACCAACCATGAAATCTTATTAATTTGATGTCTGGATGACTGTGAAGTGGGGAAGGGCTGTTTTAAGGGCAATCCACTTGCTAGTGGCAAGCAGCTTCTCCAGTCTGACGTGGCCCTTGTCTCTTCTACCCTGCCTAGATTTTATTTCATCCATTGATTTGAGCTGACATGCTCCCAATCCAAGAAGCTCCCATACCCGCTAGGATCCAGCTGCCAGATTTCAGCCAGGATGCAATCACATACAGCTTTGCATTGCACCAGCGGATTACAGTCTGCATACAGCTCACAGCAGGGAATCAAACCCAGATCCTGCTCTCATCAGTGCGCTGGGGAGACAGGGTGGGGAAGTCTGTCCTCAACTAATCTTGAGTTAAAGGGCCAGACTGTTACTAGATGCTCAGAGTTTCAAAGAGACCAATTCAGCTACACCGCTGTTCACACACAACACAAACAATAAGCTGCTTCTTGAGAAGCTCCAGATTTCTGGACAGTGGAAACAACCACTCTCAGCTACCACCCAGCCTGGGACAAAGATGACCAAGTTTATCTTCTCATTCTTAGCACCTAAGCACCAGGTGTACAGATGCAAGCTCCTTGAGGTTGCCTGCATGCCCCTTATCACTAAAGCCCAGCAAAACACAAGAACAGGTTTGTTACTGCCAGTGAAAACAGGCCAGCTGAAATGCGTGTCAGTAAAGAATAATTAAATTACATCCTACTCTCCAAAACGAAAAAGAACCAGAAGGCTTTACTATAACAACTGTTAATAGGCCCAAAACAGTGTGCCTATTTGTCTACCTCTGGCAGTGATTTTGTGAGCACAAATACATCTGTCTTTGCAGCTGAGCCATTCTACATTGCTTCTCCCTTCCAGAAAAGACCATCACCATCTCCTGTTTTTAGCTCTGCAGCTGCATGAGTCGCACTGCAATACACAAATCATCCAGGGATATTAATATACTATTGAAAGCACCAAAGAATCACTTGCAAAGCCCAGTGAATACCTAACCTAAGAATGCTAAAAAATTTGTCCTCCCTTGTTTGGTTGGTTCGGGTTTTTTTTAAGTCAAGGTGGGGGAGCCTGCTTCTTGTCAACTTGATACCAACGAAAACTAAATGTAGGGGTGAATGACAGGCATCCTAGGATATTTGTCTGAAGATAAGCTCTTCAAATAGCATCATCTTTGCCAAAGGAAAGAAAACATTTCTGGCTGGGGGAACAGGTCTACCCTTCCCCAAGATGTGCACAGATACAATGCGACGAAGGCTGGAGAAGCAAATAGGCATCCAAGCAAGCACAAGCTGAATGGCCAGTGGTGTCAGCTACATTATGTTCTACGCACCGCAGGTCTGCTGCCAGAGTTGTTGTTCCTAGAGTCACCACACTGAGAAACTGTTCACTTGTACGTGTCCCACCCAGACCCCAGGTCACTTTATCCCCAGCAGTTAATACAACTGAAGCTGGAGTGGCTCCACTAAAAGATCTTCACACTGGGATGGTTCAGCCCTCCAGGGGAATAAGGACTTTGTGTTTCCATGTCTATTTGAAAGATCAGCCAGGGAAGTTCAAGTAGCTTTGAAGTTGTTCTGAGTCCAACAACATGCCAGACTGTTTCTGAGTGATAGTATGTCAGTATCGCTCCAGGAAGTGTAACTGTAGGCTTTAAAGCAGCTCTAAAGGAGTTAAAGCCCAGCACTTGCCTGTGGGAATCTTAACCACACTAAGGCCTGAGAGATACAAGGGGATTGTCTGGATAAAAGTTGATTAGTCCACATTACAGGGATTAGCATTCCTTTTGAACTTTTAACAACTTTGTTATGTCTTTTACTTGCTTTTTTATGTAAAAAAAAAGTAAATTAAAAGATGGAGGGTTTTTAAAGCTGATTTTTCTCTCCTTTTTTTTTTTTTTTTCCCAAGGAAATTATTAATTCTCCCTATTACCAACAGATAAAGCCCTGGCCACACTTGAAAGGGGGAGTCAATAACATGCAGAGGTTGGAAGCACCACAAATCGTATTGGACATGCTCTGATTGGCTTTAGATGCCTTTGTAGCAGGAGCATGGCTGGATTCCACCGCAGCTCAGCATCGCATGCTGCAGAGACAACGAATTGCAGGGCAGCACGGCAGGGGACCAAGCTGAAAGGGGCTAGCTGGGGGAAAGAAACAGAAGACGGAGGACAATCCCATTTTGATAGCACCCGGAAAAGCCAAAGAAACAACAGTTAGAAGAACTGGTACAAATAAGGTCAGGGCAGAGCTGCTCCCCATGGAGGGTCTGTCTAGACTATAGAAAAAAAGTGGTTGGAGTCAGGTCAGAGGCTAACAAGGAATACGATTTAGACACAGGGATTCCCTATGATCAAGGAGAGAACTGCAGGCTCAGCATCCAGCAGGTAAGCCTGAGCCAGGCGAGATGAAAGTAGAGATAGGGGTAGCGTGACTGTTACCCTTGGCCCACAACGGCAGAGAAAGCTATCCTAGATGGAGCTCTGGTGGGAGAGAATTCCAGTTCCTCCCTTGCTTCTCTGCTCACTCCAGCATGGGATTTACGAAACCGGGCTGGCTGCTGACCTGGGAGATAGGGACAGTTCACAGTTCAATCGTGGGCTGAAACAGCCACTCCCTCCCAGGACAGTCCTCTCAACAGAGAGGTGTTCCATGCATACATGTGAGAGAGGTGCTCAGCTTCAGGCAGACACTGTTCCACCATCCACTTACATCCGAAACCGAGTAGCAGTCACTCCATGTCCAGTCCCTGTGTCCAAGATTTGCTAAAAGTGCAAGTGCCTTGAGGAGAGTTACATGATCAGAATCACGGGCAGGGGGAAGGGAGGAAAAGCAGGAACCAGACTTGTGCATCACAGAGCAATCTCCCACTGCTCCTCTCTGAGATTCATTACTTCCTCTGGGAAATGTGTTCTGCCTCTCGTTCAGATGTGTCTTGTATGGAAACAGGACAGTCGTCCTGACCCCAAGACTGCTGTCAAGAGACTCTTTCACCTCCAAAGGCTGACGTGCTTCATTTATCTAAACAGCTTTAACAACATGAAACTTGAATCGTGTTCCACTGAGTTGAAAATGCACTTTTATCCTGCTATGAGACAGTGTGCATCAGGAACTAGGCTGAAATCACAAAACTTGTTCTACCTGGGACCTTAAGCTCTGTGGGAACATGAGCTGACAACCCTGAAAATCAACATGCAGCACCACATAGCCCCAACATGAAATACTGCTTACTATCCAAGACCACACTTGCCTTATAACAAGACCAACAGAGCTGGGAATGACCCAAACTTGTTCATCTATGTGCAGAAGCATCTCCCTACTTCTACAGATTTAATGATGTCTAGTGGACAGGCACTGACACAGCATCTTCTGGGTGATGTTTTAACAACCCCAGGAAACATAGGCAATCTCATTAATCAACCGCTGTACAGCACACAGTTCAATTGACTGATGACTCTAACACTGTGCCATTTCAGCTTCAGATAAACGAAGAACCTCATTTTCTAGCTTTAAAAACACTACCATCATGAAGAAATCCATATAATTTCAAATGCCAAACCTCTTTTAAATCCGCAGCCAATGTTAGTTATGAGAAAATGGGAAAATCAGGCAGAAAAAGACTTGAGAACAATTAGTAATACATGCAGCAGCCCCTAAAACCACCTCTTCCCCCCTCCCCCCCTTCCACTGCAGACTGAGAAAATGAACTGAACTGGAAATTCTGTCAGGAGAAGTACATCCTCCAAAATTAAAAGACAAAGGCACAGCAAAAAAACCGAACTCTTGTCAGGCTCACATCAGCAAGGCAAGGCATAGATAATTCCCTTCACAAAGCAAGCCAACCACGTGTTCCTTGGGCTCCACAAACACCTTCACAGGCTTTCAAGCTGAGCAGGTAACACCCCTGAGCTCATAAAACATCTCCTGAAAGAATCTAGGAGAAAATGCAATACTCCTGGGTGTTCAGGTCAACGGCAAGGTGAGGAAAAGCCCTCTCTCCCCTCCAGTTCTTGCCATGCCAGAGAGCCCTTCGCCTGTGTATGGAGAGGGAGGCAGCTCAATCAAGGCTAATGAAGGAGAGCGTTGTCTGGCTTTTCCGCCAATGCTTCTGGAAACACAGGGCTCCCAGGACCATGCCCAACTTGCACAGCGTCCGCATCCCTCAAATCAACCAAGCGTGCCTACAACCAGGCCACAGCATGACAACAGTGCTGCCTCCCCCTCAGCTATGCTCCTATCCCACAAACATACTCCTTGCACTCTAGCTGGGACAGGGTTTTATAGGACTCTGCAGAGTTCTAAGTGGGCTTTAAAGAACATTTTGAAAAAAAATGAAGACAAAAAAGCACACTGCCCTCCCAGTTGCTATAGCCCATGCTGATCCAGTCAGGTATGGAATTTTAAACAGGGTAAGCGGTCCATACACACTCCCAATGCAAACATACTGTCTCAGGAACCAAACAGGGATTGCATGTGTCTTAGAGAAGCACATATGCATAAAAGTTGAAAATTATTAATCTAATTCTTACTGTTATTATTAAATACTCTTTCTGCTGTAATACAGGATGTAACCACTGAGATCAAAGACTCATCCTTCTGTATGCACATACATAATAAGAGAAAATTCCTGCCCCAGAGCACGTACAACAGAATGGATATGACAAAAGCTGAAAAAGAAGAGAGAGATGAAGTGAGTTGTTTCAGGTCAGTCAAAGCTTCGCCTGGTGCTCTGCACACTGGATGCATAGCATTTTAGGGACCTGTTTTGTTTCCTGTGATGATACGGGAATGGCACAGCTCTTTGTTCCACATCAGCACTCTGCAGTCTCAGGAGTGGAAAATCATCCCTTCACGACTAGCAGACTCCAACATACAGATGCAAAATTGCTCAGGATCCTGACTTAATTAGTGCTGTGCTCCTATCACACAAAGTGAACATAAAATTACCTGAAATGTAAGAGATCACTGTGAAACAGCAGAAACTGTTGAAGAACAGCACTCTGCTTACTTCTTCTGTAATTCTGGCATCTACTGGATAGCAACACCAGCCTTGGGGTTATGAGGTGAAAGGTAGACCTGTCACCTGGCTTTTACTTCAGAGCCCTGCCTGGCATAGACCGTTGCAAATCCCAGTGCTTTGTTTAGTTGTACAGTCTCTGGGGGATCAGCAAGGACAAGCTGATAGCATCTTGCACCAGTGCTTCACAGTTCTAGACACTATGATGATATATGACATTTTGTTTTTGCAAACATTCTACATCCCTACAGAGTAATTCCCCTGATTGCTTATAACTACCTGTTTCTTTTCAGAAGCAACATCAGTGCAGGTGGGTTACTGAGTTTTGGGATACCAAAGCAGCAGCTTTTCAGGTAAGGGGAGAAAAACAGTACTGCTCATTTTCTCCCAGCTTCATGAGCAGAAACTAATTCAGTGGAACCGGAAGTTGATGAAGGGGATTGAATGTCCAGGAACATATGCCTCTTCCCTTCATCTCTCTGCTGCTGGAGGAAATGGGACCAAGGGTGGATGCTCCTCACTGTCCCTTGGCAACTGGAAGGCCTGCAGACCAGCTGTGTACATCCCTCTGACTTCTCTGCGGGACAGGCCGACAAGGTGATCATGACCAGTACTGAAAAATCCCTTTTTAATACAGCTCCCGTCTTCCACTCTGTTTGTCCCTGGTCTGCAGCCTCCAGCTCAGCACAGTCATGACTCGAGTCAATCGCAGACTGTAAGCCATAGTCCAAAGGCATAGGACAAGTTTTTGGAGTAATGGAAAAAAAAAAAAAAAAGTGTCCCTTACACCTCTACAGTACTAACAGTACTAACTGCTGAACTTTCTTTGGTAGCCAAGTCCATAAACAGTTTCAAAACAAACCCAAACAACCAAATTAAACAAATTCTTGGGGGAAAGACACTCCTTCAGGGCTACCAACAGCATCGATGTTGATGCACTGTGTGGTCCATGAGATACGTAGCCAAACACTGACCCACCTGACATGACCTTTTTGTGCCCCGGGCACTAGACAGCCTTTTGGCCTGAGACTGCCTGGGTGCTCCTGGGGAGCACTTTGATGCAGCGAGGAAGTGATTGGGGAGAGCAGGAAAAAGAAAAAACACACACAGGAGGGGAATTTGAGCTTTGCTAGAGGAATGTAAGCTATAAGGTAAAAGAAAAGCCTATCAAACACATCTTGTAAGATTAGATGAGGTAAAATATGCTGTGGGCCTTTTGTTGTTTTAAAATCCCTTTCCCTCTGATGTATTGTTTCACCTAATGAAGAAACATGCTTTCATTTCAAGCATGCTGTTACTTCCTACTACTCATCAGAGCTCCCATGGGGCAGTAGCACTGCAGCCCAGATCCCAGGGACACAAAGAAATCTGTGCACCACGCTCTGGTCTCTGAGAAAGGTATGGACAGACACCCTGTGCTTGAGGGGGGAAAAACTCTGAGTACAGAAACAGGGGGATAAAGGAGCCACTAGTTTTGTACAGGGCAACGATCAGATACTAAGTGACTAGCTTTGGAGGACCAGGACAGCTTTCACCAGGTCTCCAAGCATGCTCACACAGCACAGCTGATGTATTACCACAACACCTACATTCTGCCTTTGGAAAAGCCTGATCCATCCTTATTTCTCCCTGGACACCTGTCCATTGCAAATACAGTTGCTAAATTCTGCATATTTAAATGCATACCTGTATGCTAGTTGTCAATGGCTTGCACCAGGTCTCCTCAACACCCCCATATCCAGCTCCTCTTTGGGCAGAGGGATCCTGAGATGAACCCATGCAGATGCTGGAGCCAGCTCTGCTGGACTCTCAGCCTGTTTCTGGGGGAACACAGGTTTGTTATGTCGTCTTTCCATGACAGAAAAGACTCAGAGCAATGTGGAGGGCCACTTCTCAGCCACCTGCTCCTTGTAAGAGCTTATGTGCTTATGGCACAGCCACAGCTCTTCAAACACTGCCTGGCCACTGGGACCGATTCCTTTACTGCAAGATGGGTATTTCAACTTCGGACAACATATGCAGCAATCATTTGTATGTAGAGGCAGAGGGCAGGAAGGATGAGCACTTGCTGTCATAAGAGTACTGCACTGGAGAGCAGCTTGTTGGTTCTGGAATAGGATACTTCTGTAAGGATGAGGGATGGTGGGCATCTGCAAAGAAGTACAAATGGACAGGTAAGAGCGAGGACTGCCAACAATCCCTGCTCTGCCCAAGCCATGCTTATGCATCCTCTGTTACCTTTACTTACAGAAAGGGTGGTTTTGACTGCCTTGCAGAGCAGGAGTCAGAAATGTCCTACAGCATGCTCAGAAAATAGAATAGCACAAGTGAGATTCAAACTTGGTGATTCAGGCTATCCCTGAGGCCTTTTGACCTCCAGTGTAGTTTATGAGATGTCCTGCTTTCCAAAACCAATGTGGTAGGAGAACGCCTAGCCTTTTTTAGATAAGCAAGATACACTGGGCTGCCCTGGGCATGGAAAAGTCTGACCTACCTTCCCATTTTCCCTCCAGTAGTGGGCATAGCAAGTGGCACTGCCGCCACCTGACATACTGCCTGGGTAGATGCCAAAAGCTGGAGATGTGCATGCTTGAGCTTCACCCTGAACCGATGCACTGAGAACAAATCCAGCATATACAGACAGCCAAATGTGCTGTTACCACTCGAGCTAAAGAGCAAAGCCTCTTGCTGGGGGCTGCAACAATTCATACCCACAGGGGACTGCATGACAAATCCCCTTCTGTGCCAGACTCACATAGGCACAATCACACGCTTCTGCCAAGCAGCAACCATCTTTCAAAAAAAAGGGAGCACAATCCAGCTACATGAAATCAAATAGATTATATATGCTCCCTTGAAGAATTCTCAGTTTATTCACCAGTGGCCACACACTCATGCATAATGCACTTACAGTCACTCATGAAAATAATATATCGGTGACATCTGAGCCATTTGAGCAGAACGTGGGTCACAAGAGATCAGAGATGAAATTTCTTTATTGTTCACTGCTGCTGTTTGGTTATGTTTCTCTCATTCAAGGTTAAATCATTTCTGTTTGGAACAATCATTGCATTCTGCATTACATGCTGGCAAAACTAATGGGTCCCCCTAGGCTAGCAAGCGCTGTGCACCTCTCCTGAGGACTCCTCCATACCTCTGTTCCTTCTCCAGGTAACTTCTCCTACACCCTGTGCTTCTCACTAATTTGTGAACTGCCCGAGAATCAAATCAGATGTTAGGTCCCATTAACTACTGCATAGAAAAGTCTGATAACAGTGCAAATTGATTTCTCTCTCTTGACAGTACTTCCCATCAGAAGGCACAGATTCCTTTACTGGGAAGGGCAACAGGCTATTGCTTTCTTACCATACAGAGTTCTAGTAACCCATCAGAATGGAGGCAATTGCTGTCTCTTGTCAGGATACTATTTCTGAGCAAGTGATTAACTACTGATGGAGGGATATGATATGCCCTCGACTCAGTGACAGAGGCAAATCCAAGCTTAATGTTTGGAGACTGGTTGTTCGGTTCGTTATTTGCTTTCATGAAGTGTGCACCTCCCCCCTCCACTGCCTTTGATCTAAGAAAAGGCTTTTATCTTTGCACTGAAGACTTGAATGACTCCCTCTCTCTCTCCACAGCTTTATTTACTCCAAGCCTGGCCACCACCACAACACAGTACATCAGCTGGATATTGTTTTCCTCCAAGGTTTGCTTTGCTGGGCACAAATTCCAGGCATCCAGCTTGTGCAAAGCTCAAGGTCAACAAACAACCAGGACCAAGATGGGACATAGGACTGCATCAGTTCCAGCTGAGGGACACAGAGGCATGAGAAGCATTTGGTGAAGCATCTACTTGCCTCTGGTGCTCCAGCCTCAATAAGCAGACATCCATCTAAAGCTAGGTATACTATTCAGCTTAAATCTAAAGCAGGACTCAAAGTCACCCTCCAGCAGAGTTGCAGAAATTCCTTCCCTACCATGTGGCTACATCTCTTCTCAGGGAAAAACTGCATATATGTCTCTCCTCCTGAAAGACAAAGGCCAGCATATTAAAGTACAGACCCAGCCTGACTTAGGAATTCCTGGAGTAACAGAGCAACCATGTCTTTTGAGCATGCCAAAACCTTTGGCACTGAGAGGGGGAAAGGAGGCTACATCAGCATCAACAACATGCGCAAACTCACACAAAGTGTGTTTCTCTGTAGTTATATTGTACCCAGCTCAATTCCTCCAGCTGTTTCACTTCACTGGTGGTTGAAATGATTTCTGTATATTCAGAGACTGAAGCTCTGCTCTCGTGTAGTCATCTCCCCGCTCGGTTTATCTGCAGGGACTGAGCCAAGGATCTCTTAACCTGAAAGCATAAGTCTCTCCTACTTGAACTCAGAGGTCAGCATTGTTAGCTTGGCAGGAGCAGCAGTCTCCAAAGTCTGTGTGCGCTCAGCCACTGGTGAGGGCAGGAAAAGCTGCAGCAGCTCGGCCCTGGAAGAATTCCTGCTAGACAAAGCAGGTTGAGAGCACACTCTCAGCTCCATTGAGAACAGTCCAGATGATGTTTCACTTGGTTTATCAGCTTTTTTAATCAAACTGAGATTTTATTTAGAACAATCCTTTTGAAGATTAGTTTTGAAACTTATTTGAAAGCATCTCCCTTTCCACAGCAATCCTAAGCCATTTTCCCCAGATCATTTAAAATGTCAATGACAAAAATATTATTTAGATTGATTTGAAACAATTCCCTGAATTTTTCAGTGGGGACAAATAACCAAAGCCTCAGTTATTTGTACAGCTCTTATGTGCATGAGCTACACCTGAAGAAAAGTCCCTATTCCCACTTAAAATTTTGAAAAGCATTATGAAATGGTTATCAGCAAAGTTGCTGCATCCAGAACAGCCCAGAAAGCGATGGCTCCAGCTCTTCCACCTGAGGGCCCACACGAAGGGACTTCATTGTGTAACTCAGCCAGACTTTTAGTGTCAATCAGCTTTGCAGGGTTGTGATGCTGTAAGCAGAGAGGCCACCCCAAAGCCTGAGTGGGCACGGAAACACAGACATAACCCGGTTGTGTCAAGGAGGGCCTGCAGGGAGGCTGTGCTGCCAGCTCTGCTTTAGACCCAGAAGCACCACTCCCAGAGCTCCTGCAGTGACAGCAGAGTATGCAGGGATCAAACTGCCTCATCTTCCTGCAGAGCCCATCCATTGGGATGCAGCATGAAAACATTAGAGACAGGGAGCTCCACCTCGTCTCCAAGTGTGAAGCAAACCAAAACCAAGTGCAGAAGATATGGAACATACATCATCGTAACTTTTCCCTCTAACCCATTAACCGCCTCTTCCTCCCGTTCATACCCATTAGTTCTAACTTCCTAGGCATCAGAGGAGTTAAGACCTTCGTTAGCTCGAAAATGCCAAGGCACGGCCAGAAAGTGTCTAGTCAGACTTTAGCAGAGGGTGAAGATAAACCTTAGCACTTTGGGTATATTCCTGCAAGTTTCCAAGGGAGTAGGCTGGGATGGGAAAGGAAAGACAAAACACCCTGCTTGCAATCAGGGCAAAAAGAGGAGCAAACCTTTCCTAGTGTCCAACCAAGATAAAAATAAATACTGTGTCAAAAAATAAAAAGAAGCAGCAGCACAATAAACCCCAGCAATAACTCTCACCAGCACTACTCACTGACACCAGCTAGCCAAGCCTCCGCTGGGATAAATGACACAGAACTTCCTATGATAAACTAATAAAAGAGATTTCTATGAGTAATCATTGATTTGACAGGAAGTCAAACAAATCTATCCATCACCGCTGACATGTGTCTACAACCTTCCAAACAAAGCAGCGTCTACAGAGAAAAATTGAGCAAACTGCCCACACTGTCTCAAATGCCACATAAAGACAACCAGCATCAGACGCCTCGATTGAATCCTCCCTGTCATTCACTCCTGGCTCCGTCTTTGATCCCGTCTGGATCCGCTTCTGAAGCCTACAAACATCAGACAAACCCTGGACTTCTCCTCCCACATCCTGCCCCCAAAACCCTCACACCCTGCATGACAGTCTATCTCCATCAGAGATGAGGAGAACAAACAATGGAGTGGTTCCATCCCACCGCTCTTCTGCCCATTGATGGCTGATGATCTTCTCCAGACTCTTTGTTACTGCGGGGGGGTCTATCTGGCCCAGAACTGAGCCAAATGGTTGTTGGTCATTATAAGCGTTTCAGGCTCTGCACACAAAGCTCTGGCCATCACTGCTCTGAATAGTGACCTTTGACAATGAGCTGAATCCCACCCCTCAGTCCAAGAGGACAGTGGCTTGGCCACCTCCTTTAATTCTGGAATCGTATTAGCAGTCAGCAAGCAAAACAAGTCAGTTTCTTGAACAGAAGAACAAGTTCATAGTGCTTCTCCCATGTAAACAGGGATCCGACTGGGGTCTCTGGGAGCCTGGGCTGGGGGCAGGCCCAGGAGACAAACAACATGATGCTCAGCAAGGCTGGCCTCAATCCCAACACAGCCAGATGCTGTCACCTCTCCATTATACAGGCTCTCTGCCACGGGGGCATGATAGCAGCTTAAGCCACTGCAAAAGCTATCACTGTGCTCAGCCGAGGAAGGCAGGTCTTTAAGGACTCTAATCTACTGCCTTTAGCGGAATGACAGGTGCTGAACCCTCCCAGAAGTGCCTGTTCTACCAGGCATGCAACACCTTACTGGCAGAATAGACCAGGTGGATGGTATTTGGGGGACATTCACTGTTTTTTCCATTTCCTTCCTATGACCAATTCCCCTCCACTCCGCCTCTCAGAGGTTCAAGCAGAAGCAGTCTGCCTGCTCAACTAAGCAACTTGATGCGACCCAAGTCTCCCTTGTTATCTGTCTTCTCCTGGAACGTCTCTTCAGCCCTGTGAGATGCCATGAGGTATTGTCACTCTGCCAGAGAGCACAGTCTTGGAGAACTCAAAGCCATGTTTTACCAACAGGGCTTGCAAGCCAGTGCTCAGCTCCCATCTGTGAACTGAGAGCACAGTCAGAAGCAACAGGAATACTGCAACGATAGCATGACCTGCTTTGCAGCAATGACCTGGGTTTGCTTCTCCCCCCCATCCTGAGTTAGGCCTCCACCTCCTGAACTGATGAACAGCGAGTCCTGAATTTTTCATAATGAGGAAAGTACTCCCTAAAAGAGAGAAAGAGACCTTGTCGCAGTTTCTGGGAGATATGCAGAGACTTGAGCCAACACAGGTACACACAAGTCAGCTGCACCCACGGTCTCCCAGAGGCCAAGACTCCTTTGCACTGGTGGTGTCTGCAGCTCAAGTGAAAGCATCCCAGGAAACTGCAAGCAAAAGCAAAAAGAGCAAAGAGCTAGCATGGCCACACAGCAAGGGCAGGCTTGGGGCAAGATTTCCTCAGCTCCAGTCCATCTCCCTGAGCTATGGGTTCCCTGGTTATACAGCAAATGCCAAAATCCCCAGCTCCATAGTACCTTGACTTTTCCAGGGCAGCTTCTGCAAACACAGCAACTCCCAGAAAGCAATCACTAAAGGGGGCTGAAGGTAATCCAAAGGCACTTCAATTAGAAATGCAGATGATCCCTCACTGCTGATTCAGGGCAGCATGGGCTTAGTACTAACCTGTGCAAACATAAACACAACCAAATTCTTTAATCATCACAGAATCAAACCCCTCCATGCTGTGCTAGCTGGGCTGTCCTGTGCATCTGTGCCAGCACAAGAGACAGCTCCCAGCTGACACCACAGCACTGATCAGCAGGACTTTTACGCTGACTTTAATCATCACATAAAAAAAATGAGAGATAAAATCCTGCTTCCCGTTCCTCCCAAACAGCTATGCTGCTGCATACAGAACTAGTAGGCAGACATTAACAGGGAAGACTTTTTTTTTTTTAATAGTAGGTTTTATTTCTGATTTCAAAAGCAGCGTTTGATCCTGAAGTCCTCGAGGCTTAGATATTTATAACAGACTCAAATGCAACCCAAACAGACTGCACACCCTTCTTCAAAAATGCCCTGCTGCTAGACTTATCCCCTTTTAAACAAAGCCGACAGGATTTATTTGGAAAATTTATACACTGTTTCTCAACAACATGAGATGATTTGAAACAAAACATTAGAGTTTGCACAAAATTTGCAAGCCAACCACCTAAAACAAAAAGTCAAGCAAGTGAAACCCCCAAAGCAGCACAATTTTTTACAGTGTCGCTCTGCCAAACATCTTATTTCTGTTTTTCTTAAAAAACATAGGCAAAACACCTCATAATCAGAGAGAGAGCGAGAGAGAGCGAGCGAGATTGGGGGGTGGGGGACGAGAGAGAGTGTGTGTCTGTCTTTGTTTCAAAGCTTTCTGGGAAGCTCTGCTACTAAAGATAAACGACATGATGAGGATTCCCACTGATCTCTACTGCATTGCTAACATGCAAGGGGCAAGGAGATGTGCCATCTCCATGCTGTGAACTATCCCATTCTCTGCAAAGTAGCCTTTTTTTTTCTTGGAAACAGGTTCTGCTTGCCCTGGGCTTTGGGAATTGAATTCACCTAGGCACGTCACGCTGGGATTTCCATTTCTTGCAGCTAAGAGAGATGTGGACTGAAAATGAGGGAAACGAAGAATGCTTCAGGCTTGAGCTCTGGGAATAATAAAGGTTTTAGGACATCAATGAGAAACATCTTCCTCATGGAAGTGGAGTCAGAAGAGTTTATTCTATGCATAAGAGCTTCTTGTTTTCTTGGCCGCTCTATGTCATTTCTCTTCCTCCCTTCCACCTCCCATACAAGCTAAATCTATCAGATAGAACTGACTCCATGCCTCCCCTCTTTATTAATCCTGAATACCTCAGCCTTGCAAAGCAACTTTCATGCCCTCCTTCATCCTGCTGAGCAGCTTCCCTGGTTTCTCTGCTCTCAGCTCCATGATGTAAGCACCCTTTAGAAAGTTATAACTGACTGCATGACTACCCACATGAGCCTGGAGCAGTGGCCAGGCTCTGTCCTCCATTGCAGCCCTTCAGTGTGCCTTGGGGCAGGTGGCACTCAGGACCAGGAGCAGCTGAAAAGCTTTAAGCCTGGTCCCAGTTTGCTCTGGGTTGTGACCACAAACAGTTCTGGATGCAGGAGCTCCAAAATGCAAGAGCATGAATTACTGCAGTCCCCACATCCTGCACACATCGGTCCACAGCACTTGGGGGAAAACTGGTGCTCCATGGAAAAGGACTGTTCATTTTCCCTGTAATGCGACACAATGTGGTGGGGAACGGGGAAACGTTCTTGTGCCAAAAGAAATGAACGATCTTAAGACTCCTATGCTCAGCACGGCCACCAGACAATAAGGAAAGAGAGCTTCCAGGGATGCTGCACCCCTGCCAAGGCACAGTGACTGAAATCACCAACAACAGAAAGCAGAGCCGGAAACTCCAGATGCTGCTAAAACAACAGCTTCTCATTTAACTGCAGTTAAGATTCTCCAACACCTTGCAATGTTTTTGGATCAATCCCTCTGACAAAAGCAGGCTGCCAAGATGCAAAGTGCAGCAGCAGCAGGTGACAGCAGGATATGGAGAAAGGAAATGCAAATATTTGGGAGACTAGCCCAGAACAGAGAGGCAAAGGCCGTCTGAGACGGAACCTCTAGGCTACAGGAGGCAGCTCACGGAAATGCAGATTAGCAGAGGACATTCAGCAACTACCTGGGAGGTGGCAGGATGCGATGCTTTATCCAAACATATAGATGGGTTCTTGAGCTGTGTGGGAAGTGTCCACATGGCTTGCTGTACAGGGAATTAATGTTCTACTCAGATGCTCTAATCGCCCTAGGTCAGAAAGGATCACATATTTCCAAAGGTGTAAATAAAAAAAGCTGAAAGATAAAGTACATGACTGCCTCCCAGACCTCGTCAACAGTACGGGACAAGAGATGGCTGTGCTAAAGGCAGTGGAAGACAGAATCTTTTGAAACTAGATGCTAATTCACTGAAACAGCCAGTTTGCACATACCCAGCATATAGGAAACCTCCCAGCAACAGTTTTGTTCCTCTTAACCACTGGAAGGAAACTGCTCGTGGAAGAAGGTGCTGTTTGGCACAAGTTAGTAAGCGGCTGTTCCATGTGATGGAGGGTAGCAGACTCTGGTCCTAATTGGCATGGAGGGAAAGAGGAGGCGGGATGAAGTTCTTAGTTCCTCCTCCACTGTTCTGAAATCGGGAAATGCCAAATGTTGATATTCTCCATAAATATCTATTTAAAAACATTGCTTCCCCCATCCTTCCTACTGCCTACCCTCCTACACCAGCCAATTTATGAGCACAAACACAGCGGCAGCTCCTGGCTCAGTACTGGCTCATGGCAGTAAAAACCAACCTAGTTCAGAAACTGACCTTCAGCTTTGCTGTTTTTATCTCATCTGCTTTTGTATGCTTCCTCCCCATGGAAGTGAGTACCCTGAGAAAGCCTTCTGATGAGCCATCTGGAGGAAAGGGCAGCCAACCTCCCACTCTCAAAATCCTGACACCCATGATGTGGATTCAGAACAAAAAAACAGTGTTGGAAAGGTCTCCACACACCAAAAACCAGAAAACCCACCTCTTAAACCCCAGGCATTACTATCAATGTTAGTTTTGTCAGTGTTAAAAACTAAAAGCCTCAGATTTCTTTTCCACAAAACTTCCTTACCTTCAACAGTTCCTACTTATTGATCTTCATAGTATCATCCATGACATGGCACAGTCACCCAGGGGGAACCACAGCTTCTTCATTAGGACCAGCACAAGACAAAAACATTGATCCAAAAACATTGCAAGGTGTTGGAGAATCTTAACTGCAGTTAAATGAGAAGCTGTTGTTTTAGCAGCATCTGGAGTTTCCGGCTCTGCTTTCTGTTGTTGGTGATTTCAGTCACTGTGCCTTGGCAGGGGTGCAGCATCCCTGGAAGCTCTCTTTCCTTATTGTCTAGAGCCTTATTCTCCAGGCTGAGTCTGCCTCTATGCCACTGACCTTCTGAAGCAAGATCACCCTGCACTGCAAGAATGAGAACTGCAAACTGGTCTCCCATAGAAGTCTCTGAAACATCACGCATGAGTCAGGCATGTGTTACTGACTTCCTAAGCCTCGATGTGCAAGTGCACCTGATGTGTAGACCTGCCTCTGTAATGAAAGGGGGGAAAGGAAATCTCATTAGAAAGTCCTACTGGTGATTTGATCCAGAACATCCCAGCAGCCTCAGCACAAGGGCAGGTCAGTGTCTAGCCTGCAGCAGAAATTATTACTTGAGCTAAAGAAGGTTTTTGAGCATCTTCAAATTGAACTTATTACCCAGAAAACCACTTGCATCTCTCTGCTGACTAAGGCCCTTAACCCTCCACACCTGAAGGAAGGTATTAGTACCTCCAACCATGCCAAGAGTTTGAAAAGGCCTAATGAAAACTTAGTAGTTCTGTCCTAACGAGCTAAAAGGAAGCCACTGGGGATGGCAGAGACTGTCAGATTCCTCTTTCTGGCTGAACAGGAAACAGAAGAAAGGTCTTCAAATAGGAGCACAGGCTGAAGGTATGAGTCCATACACTCAGAAGACTGATCCCTAAAAGGGAGTGGGCTGTATCCCACCAAGGGACAGAAGAAAGTCTCTAGTGGGGAGTGGGATCAAGGTGGAATAGCAGCAGAGGTTAAAACAGAATGCTTCCCCCAGGAAAGCTGGAATGAAGGAAAAGTCTCAGGCTATGAGTTGTTATGGACTGCCCTGAGGATCCTAGCTGGAGCCCTACTCCTGCCCATGCAGCAAGCATCCATCTGTGCTGAACAGCTGAGTGTGGAACAATGTCGCCTCCACCTCTTGAAGACTCCCAGACACAGGTCCCAGCCTACAGCAAGATCAGATCCACCGGGAAAAAACTCTAGCACCCGCTATCTTCCCACAGCCCTCAAAACCTTACTGACTTCTTTCCTCCTCCACGTGCAGCCACCCCCACAGACAAGCACGCCATACTGCCAATGCAACACGTGTGCAGTCGAGAGGACGAACTGTTTTGCAAGACAGGTCGTTACAGGGGAGAAAGCCTCACAGTTCCCCATCTCACATGCAGGTGAGCTGCCAGTCTGCTCTCAGGAACAGCAACCAGGGCAGAGAAAGGTGACAGCTAAGAGGCAGCCTGCAACATGTCCATAGGTGAAACTTTTCACCAGGCTCTACCCCTGCAGCCTCTGATGAACACAAGGTAGAGGGTGCCAGGACTGGGTCCTCGCCAGCCCCACAGCAGAGGACCTCGGAGGCATTATGCAGAAACTGCCAAGGAACAGCACCAAGTATTTTACTCCCACAATCACAGAACTAAGCAACCCAAAGCAGAAAATATCCTGTTGCCCTTCAGCTCCATCCTAATTCTCTTTTTTAGCAGGAAGGGAATGTCAATGAAACAAGTGACTCCAAACCCGTCTCCAAATGCAGTCTGCGCCAAGGTAAAAGCTGCAGTAAGTAGAGAGGGAGCAAGTGTGGCATTTCCCAGAGGAACTCTGTGCAATGAATATCAGCCAAGGAAATGGCTTTCACTGTCTGAATAAAGTAAATCAGGAGTTTGTTAGCATATTGCCTTTCAACAGAAAATTTGGCCTCTGACAAAATTATATTGTGAGCCAAGGTCTACTTTCTGATTTTGGTTTCACTCTTTTTTTTTTTTTTTCGGGGGGGGGGGGTGGAGTGGGGGTGGGGAGGTGTGGGATGGTTGTGTGGATTAGCTATTTAAAAAACACCTGACCTCTGAAAGCTTTTGATTAATGTCTCTTACAAAGACACCTTCCAGCAGAAGTAGGCTGGTTGCTTTGCTCACCTATTCTCCCCCAAATATTGAGCTTTGCAGAATTGCTTCACCTCCCAGGATGGCCTGTGAGCTGACACAGGAATCCCGAGTGGTGTGGGAGATGCTGTCTCACGTGCAAGAAGAGGTGATTTTTCAAATTGGTCCACCCGACCTGGCACCTGTGGTGCGTGACAGGAGTTCTGGCTTGAAACCTCATGCTCTCAAAGTAATTTTGGACATGTGGCTACTTGTTACCACTATCAGAAGCATTCCCAACCTCAGAATGCCTTGCTCTAAATGTTTTTGTTACAGCTTCATTTGCCTTTGTTCAACAAAGCCACACATTTAAGAGAAGTAATTTAGGTATTGATTTTGCTAACAATTAATTCAGATAGTTTTGTAGACAGAGTATTTTGGCTTTTCAACTCAAAACAATTTCCTGGAAGGAAATGCTTTACTTGCATAAAAGAACTTCAAGCAGTCAAAAAGAAACATTCTTGAAACCACAACAATGCCGTAACTCAGTCCATCCCATACCAAAATATGTTCAGATCTTTCTGTGATCTGTGACTTCCAGCAAAACAGACTATTCAGTTCCACCCTTTTGCCATGAGTATGAACAGAACTGTGTATCTCCCAATTCATGAAACTTCTTTTCAACCTCACCTCAAGAACTTCTCATCTCCCATCACTTGGAGATGGTGTTTCACCAAGCACACAGTAGGATGCTGCTACAGGATGTACAAATTACATGTATCATCAAGATGTGTCGTTGCCCTTTTCTAGAAGTCTTTTCACTCACCTGAGACCTCATCTCCTTGAAATCCCAGAGTCTCCCTTCTTCAAGTGGTGCACAAAAATCCCCTCAGTTCTCACACCTTTCACCCTGGGAGTCTGTCTTTTCCTAATAAGCTGTTAGGCAGAAGCATCTTTTTTGGAGCTATGTGTTGTTCTGCAAGATAGCAAGAGGGAAGCTATTTTCTGATATAAAAGATAGTTTATCTCCCTTGACAGATTTCAAGGCAGTTTTAAAACTCCTAACAATATGCTGGGTTTTCCCCATTATAGCTCTGATGGCAAAGGAGCGATAAGACATGTCAGCGTTATTAACCTGAAAATGTTGCAGAATTCTTGAGATGTAACCCAAAGCCTATTAAAATTCTCCTTGTAACCCAGGGGTCACTAAAATAAAGTGCAATGTCTTAATGATGCTGTGTGCCTTCACCGCAGGCATTGGGTGTACAGACACTCTCCCTTCCAGCTGTGTGCCTACAGCCACCAGCACACCTTCACCCGACACTCACAGCAAGCTCTCGGCCACAGCTGAGATGAACAAAGTCTTGATGCCCGTGTTAAGACAAACGATGCCAGCCGCCCACCATCTCAAGCCTGCTCTCTCCTATACCTGACCCTTGGCAGCTGGCCAGTGCTCTGGCAGAAGCTTTCACACAAATCACACTAAATGATTCTTTTAATGTACTGGAAGTGAAGACCATCCTTTCCCTAAAGCAGTGTAGCACATATTTGAAGGCAGATACTTTTTTCTACATCAAGAATTTACCCTTCATGGGAACACAGGTGCCATCTTCTGAAGAAATTACAGATTTACTCGACCCTCATTTAACACAGGAGTGCCTTTAACAAGGCAGAGCAGATACCTGTCCAAGAGTCAGAGACAGCTGGTTTAGCAGGACAGTGCTCAGGAAGGTAGACTTTAGTATGAAGGACAGTATCTCTCAGGATACATCACCTCCTGTGCTCTCTTGCTTCAGGTTCTTTCACTAAGGCCCAGAGCTAAATACATTACCAACAGCCCATAAATTAAGCTTGTGCAGCTCTAGAGTCTTTTCCCTGTTCATAGAATCATGTCAAGAAGCTTCTGATTATTGTACGTTTCCATTTTTCATAAAGCACTACTTTAGTGCAGTGATGGTTTGAGTTTCACATTCAGTCTGTGCATAATTTCATTAGCTGATTTTACTGAAATTCGTGACAGGCTCACCAGAACAAGAAATAACTCCTCTTGCTCATCAAAGGGCCAGCAACAGCAAGAGTTGCAGGTTTACCCAACCACAGTACAAACTGTGTGCTTGCTGTTCTCCATTTGCAGTGCTCTTCAATAAGGAGAGGAGAGTACGTACTTCAAAGACCCAAAAGGGTACCGGTGGGCTTTTGGTATAGCTGCCTTCAGTACAAAGAAGAATCATTCAGATTGTTTTGAAAGCTGATTTTGCTCTGAAACAAAGTAAAGTCAAAGGACCTGCAGAGGAAATCCAGTTTTCAGGAATATGACCCAGATTCTGCAAGAAAAATGGCCAGTACTTTATTTCTATAGTGACTCAAGAATAGTGGCAAATGCTCCATGTGGGTGACTACAGCAATGGAAGCAGAGCGACTGTCAGTGCTGAGGTAAATCCATGTGGGCTGTGAATTATGGCGAGACATTGCCGATTGGGTAGAGAAACTGATTGTAGAAGTATGTCATGTAGATGCTCACTTACCCAAGAGTCACACCACTGAAGAACATTGAAACAATGAGCAGGTGGACCAGGCTGCTAAAATTGAAGTGGCTCAGACGGATCTGGCTTGGGAACATAGGGGTGAACTACTTATAGCTCAGTGGGCCCATGACACATCAGGATGTTTAGGAAGGGATCCAGAATATAAATGGGCTCATGATCAAGGGGTGGACTCTGCTGTGGATGCCAGGGCTCATGATCAAGGGGTGGACTCTGCTATGGATGCCATTGCACATGTTATCCATGAATGTCAAACATGCGCCATAATCAAAATCAAACAAGCTAAGCAGCTAAAGCCTATGGAGGACAATGGCTGAAACACCAGTACAGGGAAGCCTGGCCAACTGCTTGTATCATACCGCCGTGAGCCCGCCACGGCCAGCACCATGTCGTTCAGTGGTGGCAGTGACTCTGGAAGCGTACCCTGTGCCCCACACCACTGCTCAGAATGCTATCGTGGGCCTTGAAAAGCAAGTTATATGGCAACACGACACTACTGAAAAGAATTTAATCAGACAACAGGACTCATTTCCAAAACAACCTCCAGAACACCTGGGCCAAGGAGCATGTCATTGACTGGGTGTATCACACACACACACACACACACACACCCCCCATCATGCACCAGCCTCTGGGAAAGCTGAATAACGCAGTGGACTGTTAAAGACTACACCAACAGCAATGGGTACTGGGATATTCAAGCACTGGGATACATATTTAGCAGAGAGTATCTGCCAGTCAACCAGGCCATGCCCAATCCAAACCCCTGCGTGCTGTGGAAGGAGGAAGCATCCCTGTAGTACATATAAGGAATCCGTTGGGTAAAACAGTCTGGGCTATTCCTTCCTCAGGAAAGGGGAAACCCATTCATGGGATTGTTTTTGCTCAAGGACCTGTGTGCACTTGGTGCACAATGCAGAAGGATGAGGGAGTTCAATGTGTACCTGAAGGTGATTTAATTCTGGGTGAAAATAACCCATGACTGGAGTTGCATGTTATGGGAGTTACTATCACAGGAACCCCTTGTTGCTAGCCAGGCTAGGAGCAAGGGGAGGAGTTCATTGCAATGTTAAACCCTATAAGCTGGCCCGAAGGGACCAAGGGTGGAGACTGTAATGGAAATACCTTTACATTGTTGAAACCCATGATTTGAGTCACATGCTATAGGAATTACTATAGCAGGAACCACCTGAACCAATGGAGGAGAAGCCTTACAAGAAGCCATGCAAGTGCAGCAGCGACTCAATCTGAGCTGGCTTTGGTGCCCAGTAACTCCACAGAACACACCACCTCTCCTGCCCTGAGTGACCACCGCAACAGATGGAGCCCAGAGTCAGGGACATTTTGTGGACATTTCACAGGGGTGGTCCATAGACTAAGGGAACGATACCTGTGTATTATATCAAAGGATGGGAAGGATGGTGGTGGGTAACGAGAATGTATTGGATAGTGGGGGACCTGAGCATGACATAAATGGTATGGAAGGAAAGAACTCAGCGGTACATGGGGATCACACCCAGCTTTAAGAGCAGGCACAGCCCAGAACAGGAGTGATGCCTCTACCAGCCCTTTGCTTCAAAGTGAAAATGCACTGTGGCTAGATTCCTTGCACTGGGGAAGAAGGACATGCCTAGAGAAAGAGCTTCTGGCTTGACTCCCAGGAAAATGGGGATTTGACTCTTACCTCTCCAATGAACTTCTGTGATATTTAGCATTTAACTTACCATGTATCTTTAGCTGTTCGTGTGGAAAGTGAGATGCTGAGTGGAAGACGGGAAAGGGAGGCAAACTGAAATCCCTTCCTGACTACAAGGCACTCATGGCATCTGATTCTAGAGCCAAGCACATGCTTTCTAGCTAGAACAGAAGCCACATGAAAGACCAGGTAAAACTTAAATACTTGCAAGATCTGATACCACGATGAGCATGATCGCCACTCGGAGAGGAGAGGCAGAAACAATAACCAATCTGGAGACAGTAAGAATCAGTGATCTAACAAAATCAGTTACTGCTGTCTTGATTAGCATAAGTAGGACAGAAAGCTCTGAAGGTTAATAATACTATTTAGCTGCAAAAAATTTGAGTTTCAAAAGAATTGGAAAACAATTTTCATAAAGATGCAGCAGGTACATTAGTGGTTTGCAGCATGTCACCTGGCTACCTGTACACATGTAAAATTTGAGGAAGGTTTATTTTAATACTAAGGAGTCTTATTTTGACTCTGTCATGAGCTTAAGCAATGGTTCAGGTTATCCTGAATTTCTAACCTTGAGGTTAATTGACAATTGTCACTGAGAATGTCTCTACTAATTGGTAAGCTTGATTAGACTTAAAATCATTGGCATTAAGCTTCCATATTTGGACAAAAAAAAAGTCTTCCCAGAATCATAACATACAATCAAGTCAAGTTAAATGACCTTTTTGCACCATTTTGATTGCTATGCATTATAAACTGAATTTGATCATTCATTTCTCAAATCCTTTGATGTGCCCAACTTAAAAGAACATCATATATTTAGTTCTTTGTTACCCAGCCAACCACCATCTTTGCATTGTATTTAGTTGATAACATTAATTAGAAGAGAAATCTCAAGTCTGTTCCCAACTCTTAAGCAATCTGTGCAGATTTGCACAGACAAGACTGCTAAAGAGGAGAATGCCCTGGCCAGGGATTTCCAGACACAGTTCTGCCACGGTCAGTGGTTGGTAGACATTTTGCTGTTTTGTTTTCACTCGCTCTCCTGTTTGCTCTTTCTGGCAGGTATCAGCTCTTCTACATGTTTGCATAACTCCAAGCACAAGCTGGCACTGATCTCAACTGAAGCTTTTGAGTTCCAGTATCATCAACATGCTAACAAATCCAGCGTATGTTGAAAATCTCCCAGCTATCTCGTTTTGCATTAATATAGATTCAGTTAATGAAAAAATAGAAAGTTAACATAGATCTTGGGACGTTTCCTCTATACATTATTCAGGCTGGCAATGCCATACTGTCTTGGCTGTGCTAAACATTTAATTACAGATTCATTTTCTTTTTTGGTTTCCCTGATGACATTTAATCCTTTCAGCTGTTATAAATGACTCCGGAGCTGGGTGCTCTTTAACCAAAGCACAAGTTTTTTCATAACCTCTTTTTTATTGGAACATTTGGGGAACCTGATTTTTTTTAATCAAAGCTCTGGGTCAAATTGACTGGCTGGCATAAACAGACCTGACTGCATTGACAACTGTGGAGTTATGTTCATTGAATATGCTGCCTTCATTTTTTGCCCCTGAGAAATCAAAAGAATGGCTCTTTTCTTGCCAAGCCTCTTTATGCCCTTTTCTACCAGAAAGCAGATTAGATTTTCCCCCCTTCTCTTCCCTTGCAACCGTTGCCCACCAGGACTAGCTTTTATTTTCCCACGCTCTGTTACTGCCACTTGTGAAAAGTACCAAAAGTAAATATTTCACTCCTCTACTCCTTTTTCAGAGAACAGCTGAAATCCAGCCAGACTGTACAATTGGATTATCCTCATCCAAGGAAGGATACAGACATCTATCATTTACTGACTCTTAAAGTCAAACAAGTTATGCAGAGCTCTGTGCAGCACTCCTTTATTCAGTCAGGCCAGTGAATGGGAAATGACAACAGCAGCGCGATAAATTTTGGGCCCTTTCAAGATGCTGACTTTGAATGTATATTCACAGGCATAATGCAGGCTCCTGTCTCTTTACCACTTCTTCCTCAGAGGTTTGGGTCACATTCAGATGCACAATAACACAGACACGGTATTGAGTATCAGAATCCGAACTGTACCGAAATGAGTTTGGTCATGCTCAGCAGACCTGATCTAATGGCTATGGAGCTAACAGAAAGACTCCTAGTGATTTCAGTTAGCTTTGGATCAGGGTTCATGTAAGAAATGTTATCAGAATCCATCCCAAGGCTACCTGTGCTGGACCACTGGGCACAGAGCCTGCACAACACTGCTGCAAACAAGCTCACTCCAGCGACCTATTTCTCCCCCATCCTGTTAAATGCTAGAGGTTGACTTTGGCACCGATGACACAGTGATAATCCTCAGGTATTGCACTCCCTACTGCGCCAAGCGCATCTGCCTCCAAATGCTGACCCATACAACAGAAACCCATGTAGGCCAGGGTGTGAGACAAGCATGAAGCTGCTCTCAGAGGGCAGGGGGACATGGAGCCAAGCCACAGCCAAATCCCATGTCCTGGAGTGTGTCACGCATGGGGTTTGACTTACTTGCATCTGCCCTGTGGGTCTTAAGGCAGCGCAAAGGCTGCAGCACTGCTGATGGAAGAGCTGAACATCAGTGCTGGAGCTGAGAAATTGATGTGAGGGGTTGCAAATGGTAAAGGCATGGTGCAGGGAAAAGTCCTGCTTCGACTTCTGACCATATCCCGGTAAGAATGACATTCAATAGAGACAAAGGCATAAGTAGTAGGTCATTGACCCATTCGGTCATACCTCAGCCCTCAGTGGCGTTATCTGGTTCTCCTGCTTAGAGCTTATCTGAACCCTATGGGAACAGCATGCCTTGCCCAAAAGTATGTAATAGCAGTGGGACAGTCTCTCTGGGAAACTGAGTGGGGATTCCCTCAACACAAAACTGCTCACAATATCCCAAACATCTTTTATCTCCTCTCAGGTGTGTCTGCTGTTCTCATGCCCTGTTCACACTACTCAGTTCTCTGCTCTGTTTCTGTTTCTACCTTGGCTATTCCTGTCTAAGCCACAGTAGACAGCAGCATGGCAGTATCTGGCTTTCCATACAGGTTATACAGCCAAAGGACAGTGTCTAGGCTTTCAAGGAAAGGAATTTATTCTGCAGGAATTCCTTTCATGCTGTCTGTACAACTGCTTGTCCATCTGACCATCAGATTCCTGCTTCTAGGAACTTACGTTTCCCCCAGACTGATAGAAGGCTTTGAGATAATTAAATACTGAGAAATCCTGGGGAAAAATATGCTGGGAACAGGGAATAGACAGACCCAAATTAGTGCCTCGGCTGTCATGTGAACTGAGAAAATGCCTGCTCTGCATGGCAAGCAGGCCTTCAGCATCAGCACACATGAACCACCGACCAACCTGCCACAGCAAGTACTGACTTGTGACCGCCAAGTAGTTAAAGGGCATGGAGGGAGAGGAACACAGCGGCTGTATGGGAAGAGCTAATATTATGAAGGGAGAGGCAGAGGTCAGGAAAGTAGGATACAAATCCAGTGGCTCATTAGTTCTGCTGCTTATGGAACAATTGCCTGGTATCACCTTCATTGCTGACTGCTGAAACAGCAAAGTTTAGCTCAAAATGTCACAAACATCTTTCTATACACTACCAAAGAAAAACACATTTTAGCAAGCTACAAGGCAACAAAACAGCCCAAAAAGGCAGGAACAACCTCCCTCCCCAACAGCTGAGAATATAAGCAAGGTCAGAGACTGAAAGCATGATGTTTAGGGTCTAAGACTAATTCCACTTACATTAGTGGGAAAATGTTTAATACCCTCCAGTTGCAACCTCTAGCCACCACTCCTCACAGACTCAAAGTGAAAGCTGACAGCAGAACAAGGCTGTTTCTGCCCCAGCTGTGGGTGGAGCATCATCTTGACATCAGAAGAGCCTGTGCTGGGTGCCTCAAGACTGTTACTGCAAATAATCCTTACACATAACTTTGGGTGGTGTCTCCTTCAGTCTTTGGAGCCTTCCTTGTGATCCAGGCAGGCACAGAGCCAGACAGTGCATCTGGCATGTGCTTCATCCACACCAGAATGAGTAAAGCATCTGGGAATCTGGCAGAAAACTCCTTTAATGCTCCCCAGCCTCCAAGAGGTCTCACCGTATCCCAGGTCACAGCGCAGCTCCCCAGTGTCTGTGTTGGCCACCCTCCTCCATTGACCAGTCTCAGAAGTACAGTTACAACATGGTTTTTGCAGTGCTCCCAAAGGTTATTAAAACACGCACAAACACACTTGCAAAATTACTCAGGCTACAGTGTCAGAGGCACCTAAAAAGAAGCATGAGCTCTGAGGGATCAAAATTAAGTGATATAATAATACGATCCAGCAGCATAGCCTTCGTGAAGAGGTGATGTGATTAGAAAGAAGCCAGCAGAGCAACAGTCCAGGTCCCATCTCTCCGTTTTCTGCAAATGTCTGGCACACTCCCAATATGTCCTTCAAGGACAGCTTATTCCTCTGCCAATCTCTTCTGTCATCTCCCTTTTCTCCCCCAGTACCAGCCACCCATTTTGACCCTCGCCCACTACTGTCTTCTCTTCTACATATCTCTGGGAGCCTTTCAGGCAACAAATGTTTCATCTCCTTTCTGGTCCCCAAAACACTGAAGAGATGTGGCTGTCAACTAAGAAAGCATCTCCTAGCCTGCTGTCAGGCTTGACACAGCCCATTCGGACTCCCAAGGAAGCATCTGTCAGGTATCCGTGGACCACTTGGCTGTGAAAACATCAAAAGAATGAAAGCATCTCACTACTACTTACAGAATCAAATGTGCACTGGAGATGAGCACCATTTTAAACTACTGTGACCATAGAAATGAGGATTTGTGGGAGACTTCAGTGTACCACCACTGCATGCGCAGACCCCTGGTTTGTCAGTGGCTTGGTCCAGGTCAGTGGGACAGCACCATCCTTTATAGCAGGAGACACTTCTCTTGCAGCTCTCAGTCCTACAGCTCAGCCAGAACCAGGATCTTCCCATTCTGACCAGAATTAGGCTACTACTTCAGAACACCTGGATCGTGCAGTGGCCTCCTGCAGCATTTCTTCTGCTTCTCCATGCATCTTTACTAGCCAACCTAATGGACCTACTGGAGACAACTCCTTGGTTTCGGAGAGGATGAGAAACCTTTGTGCGTCAACTTGGACTTCATGTCCCTTTCTTTCAATGCTGACAGGCAACTGTGAAAGCAACTGGGACATTAAGCATAACAGCTGGATATGCTTTGGGGAGGACTGCTCGTAGCAGGCAGGATAAATGAAGACATGGGGTCAGCTTTGGAATAAACCCTTTGAGCATAGGGAGCTTTGACAGGAGCAGGCAGGACAACAGCACCCCCTGAGGGCTTATGGAAATGCCCATTTCTGCAGCAGCTCCAAGTTTGAATCCGCGTGTGCCACCTGTTAAGCTCTGGCACCCGGGAGCCCATGGCAGCAGCACAGGATTCATTTGCCCCCTCTTCAGAGTGGAGAGCTAAGGGGTGCAAGGGCTGCTCTTCCAAGGTCTAGGGAAGACAGCAACTCATGCAGGATCTCAGTGCATGCCCACAAAGCCACCATGCTGCAGGTTCCTGTGATGAAAAACAAAACCTTGTGCAAAAGTCGAACTGCAAAAAAGAAGAGGGAATGGAATAGCAATATCCTCTGAATCACAGTGAGGCAGAGGTTTTTCAACTACTGACAAGCTGTTTGGAGTCAGCCGCCTTCTCCTGGGTTTCTCCTGCCCCAATACCCATCCTTAGCATTACAGAGCAAGAGAAGCAAACTTTGCACAGAATTTGGCACAGCACAGACAGGTGGTATGCCAGCATCTCACAGGGGCTCCATCAAGACACATTCATACAAAGGGCGACCAAATCCTGCTGCTCCGCTCTGGCACTGCTTCCAGTTCTGCTGGTGCAAGCCAGTTCTGTTATTTTCTGCTAATCCTGGGCCTACTGCACACCACAGAGTCCAGTCTGGCCCATGGGATCCATTTGACTTGTAACCCGCCCACCACCATGGCGGAAAAGAGAAAGCACTGAAACAACCAACCCCCCTGTGTTTGTCAGGTCTTCCCTGTCACTTCCCTCTTGACATTTCCATAATCCTGCTGTGCCTGCAATTAAGAATTTAAACAAAACGCCTGCTGCTTCCCTCCTCCTTCATAACACAGAGTAACAAAACTCCACAGGCTCCAACTCCTGCTAAAATGAAATGATAAAAATGAGCATCTGAGGTCAGAGGCTTTTTCACAGCTGCTGAGGGATGCGAGAGATAAAAGGACAGGAGTGTCAGAATTTCCTCCTCGGGATGTGAAAGTGTAGCACGCAACCCGATTACATATTTATTTATGGGGAGATACACTGATAGCATCTGTCAAACCTCATTGCAGAGCTAGGGATTGTGCTAGTCAAACCATGCTCAGCCCTGTGAATTGCCTGGCTGGCTCCAGCAGTAATCACCATCGAGGCAGTGGTGGGTGGGTTCATCCACCAGATGAACCATTCCTGGTGGAAGCCAAGGCACAGCAGAAGCCTCTCCTGCCTGCAGGGCCACTACACCCTCAGTTCAGAGTCAGCCTGCAGCCACAGATGGCCCAACCTTCAGCAGTCTTTATTCTGACATCAGTTATTTTCTTATGGGGTCAAACACAAAGATAGGAAGGGATGAAGAGTGGTCTCCAAATTTTCACTCCAAAGTAAGTTCTTTCCATGGCTTCTACAACAAAATCCAATCCAATATATCCCACAGTCTGTGTCATATGTACTTCGTACACTTGGGGAGGGTCTTCACTCCACCTACTGCAGCTTGTGAAGGGCTTATGGCAGGGGTACTCAAACTATGGCCTGCGGGTTGGATACGGCCCCCCAGGGTCCTCAATCCAGCCCCCGGTATTTACAGAACACACACTCCCACCCCACCCCCCGCTGGGGGTTGGGGGGGGAGAAACCAAGCAGCTGCAGATAACTCCCTGCCACTTCATCTGTGCGCCGGCGCCCTGTTTAAAAAGTTTGAGGACCCCTGGTTTATGGAGTAAACAGGAGGCTGGACATCTGCCAGAAGCTGGCAGGTACCACCACTACATTAGCAACACTAACATACCAAATCCAGCCCCAGTCCTAAAGTTCTACACCACTCTTGAATATTATATGCAAGACTCAGCTTGTCCTGCATGTGAATCAATCACCAGTTGTTTGCCACCCCAAAACACACCACTCCCCTTTTCGAAGTGACCTAGACCTTGCTGAAACATTTCAATGGTCCGGACTGATGCTCCTTCTGATGCATGGTTTCTTGCAACAATGAATATTACTAGTCCTGCCCAGTTGCCATCCTCTAATGGATGCCTCAATTCCTCATCATCCTCTCTAGTTTTGACTGACCAATATAATTGTGCCACATGCACATCTTGCCAACTTAATTCCATATTGATAAATGTCTTAACTTCAAATAATGAATAGGGAGAGCCAGGGACAATAACTGCTCGTTATTTTCCCATTATTTTTGCTTTGGTGATATGTAAATGAACCAAGGATCTTTGCAGTTCTGTATTTTGACAATTCAATGGCATTAGCCATTTCAGCAGTTGCTTTAACAAGTCTAATTTACTAGGTTTATTTCCAAGAAATTATGCCACTAGCAATTTGTCTATTTACTCACAATCCTTTTGGCATTCAGTCTGCAAGTGTCTGCCTGTATGCCCCACTACAGAGGCTCCCACTTCCTGTCCCATGATCCTTACTCTACAGAATACACAAGAGTAGTAATTTAGAAAGACCCAAAATCGCAACCCTAAACTAAAAAGACCAAGTGAAATCTTTGAATGGGTTCTTTTGCAGAGGATTAAAGAAGAAAAAGAAATCCCATGTCTTTACTCAATTATTTCTTACCCATTTCATTGACTGCAATATCCACTTAGATAATCTGGCAGAGTGGGATGAATGCACCTATTATTTATGTATTTATCAGTTGTCTAGAGTTCGCTGATGCCCATCCTGCATTACTGAAGCTCTGTGCACCTGCCATTCAACTGAGGTCAACAACAGACAGCTACAGCAAAGGGTCAGGCCCGTTCTACTGTGCCATAGCAGAAGGCCATCACACTGCTAACAGCAGCTCTGGTATGGCCCTTGAGGGCACGCATCACACAACTGCAAGGTGAAAATGGTAAAGAAATGGGCCATCCTTAGGAGCTGGTGAAAGACGTACACAGCAAAAAGGTTTTGCTAGGGAAGCAGTAGGACAGATGCTGCAGCTGGACTCACCGCTCTCCAATGCGGGAACCTTACAAACAAAAGGAGATTTCATACCTTGAAAAGCCAGAGACTGCTGGAAGTCTGTTTACACTGCTTTATATTTTACATTGGGAGCATTCAGTGCTGCTGCAAAGGGTGGCAGGAGAAACAGAAGTGTCTCAGGATGCATAAACAGTAATTAAAGTGTTGTACTATCAGACTGCTCAAACACAAGACACCATAACTTGATGCATCACAAATCACTCCATTTCTGGAGCTAACGTGTATTGATTATTCTGCTCCAGCAGTTTCACCTGCACTCTGACCACTAACCCCTTTCTGTTGGAATCAGAGATGTCAAACATCTCCCAGTGCAGAGACAGACCGACACATCTTTCTGAACCTATTCATAACTAAACCAGGGACAAGTACAGGACCTTGCCATTTCCCTCAGCAGGGGGAAAAAAGAGAAAAGAAAAAAAAAGAAAAAAAGTGTTGTCAACCAGGCATTTTGAACCAAGAGGTCACAAATCCAATCACTTTGCCCTACCCAAGAGCTGCTAGATGAGAAGTCCAGCAGGCAAACAATACATTCTTTTCTTTGATTGATTTGCACATTGTGAAAGTTGTGGGCGAGAAGAAGAGAGCAAAGGGAAACCTATTCCAGCTTGACTACAATATCTGCTTCAACAAAATTGAAAAAGTCTTTTTGGAACACTTCTGAACTTCTCAAAAATAAAGTTAAAGAAAGGTCTGAAATGAAAAGTCGGCTCAACAGAAAAGAAGCAAAAAGAAAGAGTTTGCAAAAATGTCAGCAGTAAGTACTTGTATTTTTCTCCCCAGGGGGTTTTGTTCTAAAACAATCTGGTCAAATCACTCAAGAGTCATGATTAGCATCGGTGTTAGCAAATCTTCATTTTGTGCAAAAAAACCAAATTAAATGCATTAAAATGCCTCCAAGGGCAGTTCACACGGAGAAGAGGAGGGCCCAGCTCTGAACTGGGAGGAAATTGGTTTCCTTTGAATGTTTCAAACGCAAGTGCCATGGCTTTGTAGAGAGCTACCCCTCCCTTGACTGGCCCGAGGCAGGCCATGGGGATGGAGGAACAGGATGGAGATTCACAGGTCTCTCACCCTCTTTTCCTCCCATAGAACATTTATTAGTGCTAGACAGACCCACGTGGCACAGTGGCAGTTAAAGGGCAGCACTGCCCTTTATTCACACACGGACTGCAGCAGCCCCCGATGATAATTAGATGCTGGACTTTGCAGAAACACCGGCAGTCACTTTAAGCTGTGTTTGAGATTTCTGGATGTAGAAGTGTGAGTTGAGAAGTGTGACCCAGGCATCTCACTTGGAAACAAGCAAGTATCATACACTTGCATGCTTTGCATTTCTTTGTCTCTCAGGAAGCCCTGCGTGACTTTATGTCCTAGGACAGCTATGCACCTTTCTGGACCACCATCAACTTGCAGGACAGTACAAAAATTTGAATATCTCTGTGCTCACTTAACCATTGAACATGCAGAAGCTTTGTTGGCCATCTTCCCCTAACAATTATATCATCTTTCCATTCACCATATTCTTCATATCAAGAAGATGTCAAACCAGTCCATGAATTTTCTGTAATTCTTGAGCACCTGATGCACACATACCACTGCTGTTTACACGTGGTATGAACTATTGCCACATCTTATTGCATCACAAACGGTATTTCTACAGCTTGTACTAAAAGGCCAATTCTGTAACTGGTTGCATATAAGCAAGCAAGAGAATCTTTTCTTAGAATCTGAGATACAATCAACATTAATTACTGTATTAGTCCCAACATTGACCTGAGCTCTTCAGATTTGCACCAGTTCTGGACCTCAAGGGGTTGTCTGCCAACAAGGTAACAAGCCCTAGGACAACAGCAAACAGCCTGAAGTCGCACCAGGGCAGATTCGCATTGGATATTAGGAAATATTTCTTCCCTGAAAGGGCTGTCAAGCACTGGAACAGGCTGTCCAGGGAAGTAGTGGAGCCACCATTCCTGGGGGTATTTAAAAGATGTGTAGATGTGGCACTCAGGGACATGGTTAGAGGTGGGCTTGGCAGTGCTGGGTTAACAGTTGGACTCAATGATCTTAAAGGTCTTTTCCAACCTAAATGATTCTATGATTTTATAAGGTGACACAGATCCATTAGAGGTATAACCTCAGTGCCCATGTAGCTGGTATCTCATTATTGACTGGTATCTCAATACCATGTAGCATTCCAGGCATTTTAGTGCAGGAGCTGGGTCCCAGCTGAGGGCCTCTTGCAGAAGGCGACAGCTCCCCTCATCCATCTTCCCTCCTCATTTGGTGGTGGCAACCTTCTGCCAAAGGGGTGGGTCAGATGACATCATTCCCTGGACTGGATGTCACCAGCTGGAGCACACATGGCAGTTATGTGCCCATCCCATCCTGAGGCAAACCAAAAAATTCATGCAACATACTACTCTAATGAAGCTCCCTAAGGTCTTCAACAGAGACAGAATGAGCACGCCTGCTAGTACAAGCCCAGTTACTGGACAACACCTGCAGCATTTAGCTCCAGCCAGCTTCTAAAACATGATACATCTATAGATAGGACCTCCCTACCTGGAGGGCAACTGCCCCAAGAAACGTGGAGGTGCTTCTCTGAGTGACAGCACTGAACAATTCAAGAGCTGCAGCAAGCCACACAAACAAAGACTGCAGAGAAATGATCAGTGGCACTTGCAGGTAAACTGCTGGGGTCAACCCACATGGTGTATGGACAGGTAAAGCTGCCAGCACCAGGAGTTGTGGGAAGAGATACCTTTCTCAGCCAGAAAGTTAATGTACTAAGCACTCCAATCCCCAGAGCTCTGAGGTCTGTGTGTCTGCCTGGAATAATAATGCACAGAAACGACTTGCTGCCTTTGGTTACTGGTATCGTGAAATAACAGCTCCCTGCTATCATAGTAAAGCACAGAAGGAACAGGAGGAGGAAAAAAAAAATTACACACCCAAAAGCACAAAAAGCCTGAAGCTGCTCAATAGAGAACTCGGACAAACTCAGACAGACTAACCAATCACTGCACGCAAGTGTGATTTCTGCTATATGTCTGGTACTGTGCAATGCAGAAAGCCTTTTTTTTTTTTTTTTTTCCCCTTCCTCCAACCCTCCGGATTCCTCTTAAGGAGAAGAAAAGGGAGGGGAAAATGAAGAGTATTCCCACATCTCGGTTGTTAGACTACAGTCTTTGCACTCTCTGCTTACAGTTTTCTGTTTTACCACTGAGCTGGTTTCGTAAGGAGCTAAATTATGCGCAGGAATCAATGAAGGCTGCTGCAGCATTTCCAGCTGCAGCTGAGAAAGATTGTTGCTGCCACCTGCAGTCTAACCTCTGGAGACAGCTTTCTTCTTAAAACACCTGGGTCAAGCGGGTGGGATGTACGGGGCTAACGAGGTGTCATCTCTGCAAAAGAGGCGCTTGTAAAGGTTTCGAGGTAGCCCAGATCCTGCTGGTCCCACAGCATGTGCCATCTTTTGATGTTAAATGATGTAAAATGCTTTGCCAGCTCTACATGACCTTCCAAGCTGACAGAAATTCAAGCAAATATATTATTTATAAATGGGTAACAAAAGTTGTTGAAGAGAACAAGATAGCAGAGATCACATGTCTGGAAGGGATATTGGCTTTATTCTGATACCACACAAAAAGAAACCCCAAAGCCTCAGTATGCGAATCTAACAGATCCAGCAGCCTATGTGCAATGGTATTTTTTCAGTAGAGAACTTCAGGATAACATCTAGGTTTGTGCAAACTAGGTGATTTGAATCCAAGAAGAGATGTGCAATTAATACTTGAGCACAGACTGGATATATGGCAATCCTCCCAAGGCCAGAGATAATGTTAAGCATCTACTTCTCTATTAAAAAGAGGGACTTAATCTCAAAGGACTCTAGACATTCACATTCTATGAAGGCACAATGCCAGAATACAGAAAATAGTTAACTTTCTTTGTGAAGCCTTGCCTAAGCCCATTTTACTACTAACATCAGCAGTCCTCTCAATAGGAAATAGAGCCCAGACATAAACAGTTCTGCCTTAAAAAAACCCAAACAAACAAAAAACCCCAAAATGCCACCCAAACAAAAACCAAACCAAAACCACCCCCATCAAAACACACACACACACCACCACTCTATTGAGAACCTGCAGACCATAGACACACATAGAGCCACAAACCTCAGATCTCCACAAGTCAAAAACAAATATCAGGAAAACTGGACAGGAAAGAAAAAGCCATCTACAGGTAAATTGTTTCTCAAACCCTGTCCTAACCTGAGGAAATAAAACTGCAAAAGACATTCCTGGCCCTGAAACAAGAGCTACTGTGTCAAAAAGAAATAGATGTGGTAACAATGGCTATTTGCCAAATAACATGACTAACAGTAAGTTTAAACATCTGTAAAATCCCCCCTGGATTCTCTAATGAAAATCAATCTTTAGTTTAAGAGGGAATGAAACTTACACCAAATTATTACTCAAAAAATATTTATGAATCAGTAAGCCCCTACAAGACTTAATAACAAGGATCAGAATCCCTGGCTCTACACACAAAATAAAAGGAGTCCTAAAGGGCTGGATTCATATTTCAGCATTACTTTGGTGCTAAATGTCTACCAATTTTGATAGAAATCCATCACCTGAATAAAATTTGAGGGTATGAACCTCAGAGTCTAAGCATAAAAATATACTGCACAGGAACATTTAAAATCCATGTCTAAAATTAGTTGTTTGACAAAGAGCAGTATAATACTGCTGTCATCCTTCCTGCAGTATTTGATTTTGTCCTCTAACCTCACATATGCCTAAAAGCATATTTTTTCTGTAAGTTATATTATAGCTTAAAAGGAAGGATTCTCCTCATGTTTTGCCATATGATTACAGGTTTCCACCATTTCACACAAGTCCACTGTTACCTGCTCAGGCAGAAGTGAAAGTACTCAGGTTTGCTGACCAGTTCCCACATATTTAATATCCACACAAGTTGTTCGCTTTACCTCAGCTCTATAAATTTAAAAAAAAAAAAAAAATTAAAAAATTTCAATAATTTATTTCTGCACACAAAATCCCAGTGATATCTGTCTCTTTATAAAAGACGTCTTATCCTCTCCCTAATACAGAGGAAAGAAGCAAAGATCACCTCATCTTTGGAAGAAGGTATCTTCAAACCTTCCCCACTACTCGCTCATGAAAATAAACCCATACGAAAAAGGAGTTCATGCTTTGAAAGTTAACATAGTGTTATATCAATTATGATATTTATCACACAACAAATGAGAAATTAGCAACCATTTTTAGTACAATTCCAGTAAACATTATTGCCTTTCCCAGCATATATACACACCCACACAATTAATCAAGAGAAGAAGTCTTCCTAAATAAATGCAAGTTTCTTCATAAGGGCAGCTTCGCTTTACCAATCTCCACGCAGCGTGTTTTATAAAGAATGATGCCCCCTACCCCAGAAGGGCTGAATGCTCACAGAAACCAGAGGGAAGACCTTCCGCCGCTCCCTTACCACTACATGGGAGATGCTTGTTCCAAGCAGAAATCGTAATGGTCCCCCTGTATTTTGAGGTCTGCAGGGGCTGCTTTGGCTGGCAGCCCCAGGACTTGCCAGCGCCACAAACACACTACGGAGGTTCTTGCAGCCCTGCACAAGAGGTGGCTGAGGAGCAGCATGTCTGCAGGGGCCCCAAGGGCCAGCACGCTGCTCCGGCCACCACGGCCACCACCACCATGTACAGAGGTGTCGAGGTGCTGCAGTCACCTACAGGAAACAACCAGGTTTCCAGAGACCCCCAACACCAGCAATATAGAGCACCAAAGCACCACCACCACCACCAAAGTCACTTTTTCTTTCAAAATACAAACCAAAGTCACACTGAACGATGTGGAACAACACAACCAGCTCAGCCGTGCCTGCCTGAGGCTGGCCCTCTCCTCAGGCCGCCCATCACCCCACCAGCAGCGAGCAGCGCCACAACACTCACCTCAAAGACGCAGCCCGACCGCTCCGGTGGCTGGTTCTTACCTACAAAGCAGGGGAAAGCAACGTTGGCAAAGGTGTGAACTGCTGCATTCACCTCACAGGGCGCGAACCCAACGGCCCACCCAGGAGAACGCAAGCAGGCCCACGGAGGCTCCCCCACCCGCCCGGCAGGGCTGTCCCAACCCCTCCCCACACCCCGCACAGGGCAGCGGCCACCGCCGCAGCCCCCTCAGGCTGCAGGAGGCGCCCACCCACCCACACCGCGCCCCTCTGCACGCCCGAAGGAACCCCGTGCCCCCCACGGACACGGACCAAAGGGTCCCTCACGCCTTCCCTCCCCGCCGCCTCAGCCCAGCCCGCTGCCGCCATCACCTGGCGGCCTGTACCCGCGCGTCCCCGCCCCGGCGCCGGCTGTGAGGGGAGGCCCCGGCGGCAGCGGCCCCGCGGCCCGGCCGCCCCCAGCCCCGCGGCCCGGCTCCGTCCCGGTCCCCCCGCCGCCCAGGAGGCCGCCCCGGCGGTGGTGGCGGGGGCCGGGGGCCGGGCTGTTGTCGGCCCACCCGGCTGAGGGTTCTGTGGGTGCAGGAATGCCTTCCATGTGGGAGAGGGCGGGGAGCCGCTTGTCAGGGAAACCTCAGACAAGAGGCCTGTCCCAGACAAGAGGCCTGTCCCAGGCTAACAGGGCCATTCCGATCACAGTTCAGAGGCGGCAGGTCAAGGGGGAGGTGCGTAACGAACCAGGGAAGCACAAGGCTTCGCTCTGAAAGGAGAACGGGGGGAGGAGGGGGGATAGATGGGCAGGGAGGCGAAGCCAAACGAAAAGGACTCCACGCCTGGTGTGAGAAGCCGAGCCCGGCGTGCAGGGGTCGGGGCTGTGCAGGCGATGGCGTGGATGCTGCTGGGGACCAGGGAAAGCCACGATCCTGCCCTGTGGAAAGTGTGAGCAGATGCCCTCCTGGTGTCTGCCTTCTGCTTGCCAATGTGTAGGAAAAAGAAGAATTTCCAGGAAAGCTGGGGGTTTTTGCCCATTCACATATCCTCAGTGTTGTTATTGTTTGGGTTAAGGGTTGTCATGAGAACATACAGCCAACGTTATTTTAATGGAATTATCACATGTGGACGAGGACCATGGCCAGACACTGGCTCACTAATTCATTCCTTCGCAATCAAGCCCTGAGCAGATGTTTCCATGGGGGTACTGGCTGGCTACTCATGGCTTCCACGCTTAGCTCAGGCAGGCACAACTCTTCCCAGAATTAACAAACCAGGATATCCTTTTCTAAACTGCTTTTCTGATGAAAAAAAAAAAAAAAAAAAAAAAAAAAAGCATTACCATTGCCCTGAAGGACTGCCTGGAGCACTGAGCCATCTCGTTGCTCCCCACACGCTCGTACCTGGACCTGAATGACCCCTCAACACTGGGCAGCTCGGGAGTTTCTGAGGGAGTTGAGGGCTTTCCTTTGTTTCTGGATGAAGTCCCTATGAAACCCATTTCAGCTGTTCCCAGCGGTCACAGAGCAAGGTGTGAGAGCCAGGTGACATACACACAAGCCTGTCATGACTTGGTTTCCATGTCAGCTTTTTTCTTATTTACTGGATAGCTCAGGGGGTGTTTTTCAGCTGGGAGACTAAAGCAAGAATCCAGGGGGAAAAAGTCAGACTTTTTACCCAAACTTGGGTCCTCCGGTAACAAATACAAATTCTGTGGTTACAGATAAGTGCACAGAGTCCAGGAAAGAAGAAAGTGCTTATCTATTGCTGCCAGTCCTGGTCATAACCTCTGTGACATCGTTTGGTGGGATAGTGTGGTTCTCTGCTGGCAGGAAGGTTTTCTGCCACTTCAGAGGCAAAGCTTGCCATTTTTCCCAGCTCCTGGGGAAGGCAAGCCAGTACAACAAGGTTAGGTGGCGTCAGAAACCGGGCAGGAGAAAGAAAAGAAACTAGATATAGTAGCCCAGGGTCTCTTAGGCTTAAGCCACTGAGTGTTAGTTATAGATAAGGCCCTTCAAAAGACTTTGTTTTATTTCTTTAAAAACAATCTGGCTGGAACCAGTGCTATGAATTCACGGAGGAAAGCTCTTTCCCAAGGCCAGTATTGCCTGTCCAGATGATCCCATAATTCCGCTGAGTCCCAACATTTCATTTGGCCTCCCCAGCAGACCTGACCTTGCAGGAATATTTTCTTGGCATGAACTGCAGAGAAACTGTGAAGTGAAGGTATTAAACACTTTCAAAGGAGATGAGAGCAGGAGGGTTTTCTGTTTCTTGCTCTTTACTCGTTGATACAGAGACGACAAACTGCCAGAATTTCATAAAACTGTGTTTGTTAATGATCTAGAAATGCAAAGCCTGGCTACAGATATATGCTGTTCTTTTGAAGGAGTTTCTGGTGGCTTCTGCAAAAGAAAACATAGAAACCTAATGCTAATAATATGCTAAATAATTAAAAGAGATGTTTTCTCATTGCTCCATGCTACAGATGAGGGTAGAAGACAACAAGGGGATTAACGAAAGAAGGAAGATAAAGTGGAGAAAAAACTCTTATATTTCCAGTGAAAGTGAGGAGCTTATTACAATGAGGTTAAAAAAAAAAAAAGAAAAAAAAAAAGATCAGCAATTGGCCTTGGCGATTAGTCCTAAATTGGGAGGTAGAAGACACAAACTAAAGCTTACCTGTGATGGAAAGTTTGCACATCAGGGTCACAGAAAAGCAATGGCCCTCCTCCCGTGGAGATGGGTTGGCCCACACTTCAGGTGGGAATTGTTCACATGTGTCTTTCATCTCAGGGCCTGAGAGTATGCGAACTGTGTGCTGACCACAGGGCAACAGCCCATCAGCGTGTCACAGTTCACGAAAGCTTCTTGGACTGATGTGTCTTTCTCTTTCCCTCAATTTCCTCAGTCCCTTTCTTGGTCCCAAAGTAAGTGTGTTTCCCTCAAGATTTTTAAGACAGGAGTATGAATCGTCTCAGCATCTGCTACCTTTTCCAGAAATTGACACCACTGAAAAGCAAGTGCCAAGGAAATCCAAGAGCTAAGGTGTACATCTGCCCTGAGAGGTGAGCGCAGAGTGCAATTAGGTTGTCCCAAGACAAGTGCTTAGTGGAGGTTTTCCATCTCTCCTTGATTTAATTCAGGCTGTTTTCCTTGAAAGTGATACCAGAAGTGGAATCTGAGTCCACCTCCAGGTTTTAAAGCCTTTTGATGTATCAACGCTTAAAGCAGAAGCTTTGCTTTCTGAAGGAGTCCCTACAGAGCACACCTAGTATGCACAACACACCTGCTTTGAAAGATGCTGACGGCAAGGTCCCAGGATGCAACCCCAGCCAGATCCACTGCTTCACATTGGTCCCCTTAGGCCACCAACATACTCTAAAATCAGCCTATAAATGCTTTGGGCTGCTGACAAGCCTCAGGCTTTTCGTAAGTATGTGTGCACACACAAGTAGAAATGAAATTTAGGGCTCAATGTCTCAGTCAATGCACACCAAAGATCCAGCCTCAGTCCAAATAACTTACGCAGTGGTCACCAGACCCAATGAAAAACCACCTAGAGGAGCTTCAAGGGGATGGAGAACCACCATTAGGGCCTCATGCATGTCAGCAAAAGATATTTCCTGTTGGTTTACTGGGATTCCTAAGATGCTACATATACAGGGAATTTTTAGTTCAAGTAACTTCAGTTTAGAACTACTGACTCTACCCTGCGGGATGGTTCTATTTTGGGAGGCTTTTCAGAGTATGTACAAGTTGTCTTTTGTTGAGGGAATGTTCACGCTTTGATTTAACCGGCATAAAGTCAGTCATTTAGTCCAAGCTTGTCATTCAGGCTCTTTGACACGGTGCTACCAACGTGCAGCGTGTTCACTTGTCTGAGGACAGGTTGCTTTCCAGAAGTACCTGTGCTACAGCAGGAGCTGAGCCATCCCTGACCAGACACCAGCTGTAGGTGGGCTAACATTAGGCAAGTTGAATGTCACACTAATCTTCCCTCCATTAAGTACAACAAAGCTTCAAGCCTATTTACAGGGTAGTCCTTCTGGTGTGTCTTTTCAGCCATCCACCTCCCATTTGGAGGTTGTGACTGTGGACTGCAATCCCAGCTGTGCTGGCGTCCAAGAGCGGACTCTTCTGTTTTACAGGCGTAGCCAGTTTACATCCCTTGCCCATGGGTAGGGAGTGTCATTAAAATGTATCCAAATTTGGAATTACTTTATCTCTGTAAATATACATTTCAAAATCAGGGTCACTCAAATTGGGATTTCAAAGGCAAGTCTCCATTTTTCTTCACCAAGAAAAATATTCCGACTATTTTCCTTTGACCTTCTTGAATTGTTTTAATAAGGCTGAAACAATTCATATTAACTGAGATTGAAATGTTTCATTTCCACACTACTGCTCCAATTCCTGCATGATACGATATGAATAGAGCACAGCAATTTTACAAATGGTTTCAATAATGTCCCACTAAAGTGTGCCAAAAATCAATTTCTGAACAGAGGAGTCTTTTCTTGAGAAAATATCCCTGCTGCTGTAATGCCAGGCTGTCTCAAGAGGGTGAGCTCGGAGGACACCCTACAAACCGCAGTGCTTCAGCGGCACGCGGGTCATGTGCTTGGAGGGTGCAACAGTGGGAATGAGCCCCTGCGTAACGCTTTGTTCTTGCAGCGCGTGCGCAGCGGGGCCGGTCCTTCACAGCAGCTCCTGATGCTACTACAGAAGTAAGGACAATATTTTTAACAGTGGGGTTTGCCCCCTCTGAATTCAAAGCATGAACGCATGCCTTTGCAGGGTAGGATTTTCATGCACCTGACCATCTCTGGATATCTGGGAGATACAAGGTGTGTGGTCTCCTCTGTGAGACCCACAGATGGAGCTCAGAAGAGCAAAGACATTTTGGGCACCCGGATCTCCTGCTCAGAAGTCCTCCAACCATCTTGTGCACAATAGCACTGCTGTGAATGGGGTAATAGCTTCAGAACAGGTTCCCTCTCCACTTAAACACTGGCTTTTCATCAGTAGGATTTCCAGCATAACTGGGCATTGCCAGTAAGCAGTATGTGACCAGTAACTACCCAGATACAATAGACTATTTAAGGCTTCAATGCATGGCTGTTATTGATAACACTTAACTAAACATGTGCAGGTAGAGGGATCCCCTGTCTTAACCCTCGTCTTGTCTGCTCATAGCCATCAAATGGGGATCACACTAGTTTATACTCCTCCTTTCCGAAATAGTGGTGTTTGGACTAGATATGTCTCCCAGAGGCCAACACATGCGGAGAGCTCCACCACCCTCACCATGCGAATAGTAAGAGGGTTTTCAGACTGCTGCTTGGCAGGTGTATTCTTTCCTCCTTTAAATCTTTACCTCTGTCTACCTTTCTCTCCTCTTCTCCTCTGCAAAAATCTTCCTGCCACCTCCTGGAAGAATCTGCAGTTGCTGCAGTGCCTCTGCAAGAGGGAAATACTCAGAGCCTTGAGAGCCTGCACAAGAGCTCTCTAGGTTTGGGAGCAGGTGGGAGCTCACACAAGTCCTGTCCTGGTTATGGGTGGATTTCCAGCCCCCTACACTGTGCACATCAGATATTTGGGCTGTGCCTTTTCACTGCTTCTGTTCTTTTCTCCCTCTGTGCCTGTCTTGATTTATAGAGAAACAGAACACAACGTTAATGGTGCTGCAGAAAGTGCTCAATGTCGGTGCCTTTCCCTAGTCATTGTTTTCTCTTCAAGGGAAAGAGAATTCAACTAAAGCACAGGAAATTAGTGAGACTGAACAAGATACACACGCAGCTGGCTTTGTGTGTGTGTTCAGTCAACAAGACAAAGTTTGGATGCCTATTATTCATGTTACAAAACGAATGCCCAGGAATCTAACTGATGTCTGTGTTAGCTGTTATGCAAACAACTACCTCTGTTTCCAAAAAGGTAAAAATAGGAATAGAAATAAGCAGTACTAATTTGTTGAAGTGCCAATAAATTTTGAAGCTAAACAGCAGCAAACTACTTTTGGCAATCAGATAAATATTGGAATGTAATTTCAGCAGGTTAACTACTTTCATTTGAGATAACACCGGCTTCGTTTCAGTTGAAATTTTACCTGGAATAGTCTCCTCAGTCTTGGATACTTTCTTTGTCCATGAGCATCATTTCAGCTCACCAAGACTCCCATATCTCTCCAGTCATTTTTATTTACCAGCTTGGGACAACAAAATTATAAGGCATGCTTCCTAAATACAATACTGCCTCGTAGGTCATAGACAGAGGAAGTGCTGAGGTCAGGGAGTTATGCTAGATAACAACACAATTCATCTGGATTTTTATTATAATTATTATGTCAAAGCTCTGTAGAATCTCTCATGTTTTTATCGCAAGTTGATCCTCCACGGAGTAAGGATCAACAAATCTTACAGCAAATCTGAGGAATCTGGCCTTTGAGGTTTTCAATATTTAGTATACAGGGGCTGACTTCACCACCAAAATAGTTTTGTGTATATATACATATAGAGCTCAATACATATATATTGCTTAAACTGGGAGTTTGGGATGTTGCTGCACTAACTTCCTTTGGCTCACAATGCAGAAGCATGAGATCCTTCTTCTCATTTCAGCTCTTCATATTACTCTTCTTCCCTGGCATGGGAAGAGTCCTGTAGAGGAATTGTAGAGGAATGAAGCTGGGTTAATTAACATTGATAATATACAGCTGTGGGCTGGCTTGGGAGGGGGGGCGCAGGCGGCTGATGTAGATAAGGTGCAGCTGTGGCTGGCTCCTGCTAAGTAGTTAAATAGCTCTGAGGGGTTTAGAAGAGGAGCCCTGGATGGAGAGAGACCTGGAAGGGGTAGAGGGAGGAAAGTGAGTGCCCTGGATGGAGGAGAGACAAGGAGAAGGATGCAGCAGAGGCAAGAAGCAGGGTGGACTTGCCTGCAGAGTATGAAGAAACAGCACGAACAGTAGATAAACTGTTGAAACCTTGTGGGGTGTTGGTGGCTGTGCTGGGGCAAGGTGTGCTAACTGCTTATTGAAGTTACCTGGTATGGGATGGTAAAAGCCTTGTTGCAGCCGGCTAGTTTTGAGAGTGCTGTGACAGTCCCACGGACTGAGCCAGCAGCTCTCTGCGAGGCCTCCTGGCATGGCTCACACTGCAAAGGGGTAAGCTCCACCATCCCAGGCTGCACCACAGCCCCTTGGTTCAGCTTCCTTGGTACATCCCACACAATTTTCTTCCAAGCATTCGTACCCATCAGTTAGTAAAGGACCTTTTTGGTAACTGTGTCCACACCCTGAGCCTGGGGTAATGGGAGGCAGCTCAGCACTGGTGAGAGCAAGGTTTGCCATGGGCTGCAAGCAAGCAGAGGAGAGCGAGGGCACAGCTCAGGGTGTCCTAAGGAGGTCGTCCGTGGGCGCTCAGCAAGCTGTGCCATGCAGCGAATGATGCTATTTCATCCTTCCTGAGCCTGCGTCTTCAGCTGATAGAGCTGCTACTGTATCTCCCCTGAGCACCAGCCAAACAGCATGCTGTATCCAGCTCCCTCCTCCTCTGCAGCTTCCTTCAACACCCAAAAAAATGGTGCTAGTGGGTAACAAATGTCTTCAATTTCTTTGGTAGTCAGAGGGGTTTTAAGTTTCATTGATTTCAAGGATGCCGTTTTTCTATTAAATCCCTTTGCCAGTTAGAACTCCCCTGTCTTTAAGCAGCTCCTTTGAATACTTTACAGGTTTTTTTCCTGCCTAGATAGTAATGGGTTTTTTCAAAATCAGCTTTCCACTCCATGCCATACAGTTTGGATTGCTTCTAGAGAGTACTAGCCATTTAGAAAAGGAAACGGAGAACTAATGAAACTTCATTTTCTAAGGAACTGGGTCCTTACTTACTAGATCTTTCAATACAGCTGTACTTCTGCGCTAGCACTGATTTCCCAGCATTTCCCTCTTTCTCACATCTCGCTGGTCATTTTATGCCCAGTCAGTGCAGAACTAGGTGAATGCATGAAGCCCCATTAATACTTTCTGCAGAGCTGCTTATTCTTGCCAGACTTCTAGGAGCTGAATTGTGCCCCCTTCACGTTTGGGTGAATTCAGCCTTTCAGAGTTACTGTGGGGAGGAAAACAGGCACGGCGTGGTCTCACCACCTTATGTCCATTGGAGACCAAGTTGAAAGCCAAATTGCACCCCATGTGAGCATTTCTGTACGGTCTCATGTTGAAGTGGGCTTTCATATCAGTTCTACTGAAAATGATCGTACAGTGCCCTTTTGGGGAGCACAGTGTTACCGGGGTGTCTCTGGGGGGACAGTGGGAGATGGTAGAAGGGCTTCTGTGCTGCAGGTCCATCTCACGCTGGTGCAGTTGCCTGGATGTTTTCTGGGCAAATAAACCCTGTGGTGAGCACTGCAGCTTTAGCTGCTTTGAGCTGATGTCTTCAAACACCAGGGGACACTGCAAGACTGAGCAGTGACCAGGCTAGACATGGCCACAACAGCATTTGCCACTCCACATTCCTCCAGAAATACCTACATTGACCAGCAAATGCCCTGCACTTAGCTCCTCTGGGACTTGGCAATGTCAACTCAAAGTGTCCCTGTGCAAGGCGAGTGGGTTGGGGACCAGAAGAACAGGACGAAAGGGGAACATTTTCCTATCTCAAAGGGTGATGTCCTTCAGAGTGGGTCCTGTGAAGAGGAAACACAGGTGATAGTTGGGTTATGCACCCGAGGCAGACCCTCACCATGCCTCAAAGTCTCAGCCCTTGCCCTGTGCATGCCAGCCAGGGAGGGCAGCTTAGGGCTACCCAAGGTGGGAGGGCACAGAAGCTGCCAAAACAAGTGCTGGTGTGGTGCGGAGAGGAGGTGGGAAGGCACTGGGGGAGTGTTGTGGGTGAAGCAGGAGGGGTCTGCTGGCATGATCTGGTGCAGGGTGTTGGCAGCAGACTGCAAGGGGAACAGCAGGCATGAGCTTGGCTTGACCTCTCTGTTTACACCAAAAGCGTCTCATCATTGCATCATTCATGAACATGGCCAAGTGTTTTATCTCCAGACACCTTGTAAGGATCAAGTGCGGGCTAAATGTGACTGAATTGCTTGGCTGCTCGGAACAGAGCTAGTGCTTTCCCTGTGAGACGTATCAGATGGCTTTTTAGTCCAGTGCCTTGCTGTGTCAGCCCTTGCAAGGATCCCGCTGTGAAGGGTATCAAAATAACTACCATTTCTCCCCTTTGCATTGCCTTTAAGTTCTGGTCTTTAATTACACAAGCCTCATTTGCCTTATGGGAACCCTGCTCAGAGTTCAGCACTGCAGGAAACATTTAATCTCATGGTGCCACGCTCATAGCAGGCTGGAAACCAGCAATCGTACCCACCCGAGCCAGGCCAGAAAGGATGTGACAGCACTCACCGGTGGATTACGTGGCTATTTGTAAAACAGCGCGGGAATATGGGGAGATGACAATGAAACTGAAGTCGCCAGGGCTCAGCTTACGCTGAAAGAAAAGTGTGTGCTTCATTGCTTTGCTCAACTGGGGGCCAGGAGCAGTTATCTGTCCCTGCACAGTTCATCACAACCATGAGCCCCTCTCAGGCAACAGCTGGATGTCATTTGATGGGACGATGGTGCATCAGCCGAGCTGGCAAACATGGTGATGCAGGGTGGGGAGGACAAGGGCTTGCAAGGATGCCAGAGAAGGAGCTGGCAAAGCAGTGCATGGCAATGCATCCAGCATTCTGGGCTCTCCCAACACCCTCTCCCAGACAATAAATCCACCCACAATTAAAAACATATCTGTTTGCTTTCATGAGATTGATTGCAGAGCTAATCAGTCACCATTCGTATATACCATATCACTAAAAGGGAGAGATAATAAAGAAATCATTCTTTTAAAGGAGTAACTGCATTGCAGATCAATTTCTTCAAAACCTTCATGTGCACGGAAATCCTATGGGATGAATATTTCATAAGGGGAATAACACTGTTAAATTAATAAAAACCCTGCATGCCTAGTTATGAACTACAAAGATTGCTGAAGTTGTTATAAAAAAAAATCATCCTGTTCATACTTTGTACATCAATTTATGACAGAGTCATAGCTGGACCCTGAGGGAAATGGAGGAGAAAAAGGGACCTTTTTGATATGAGGTATTTTCAGTAAGTAATAAGAGATGCATGGACATGACTGCCCACCGAAGACAGGCAGCCTTACTGGTAAGGTGAAACTGGTTTCTCAAGTGGGAGGGTAGACATGCTAGAATTAATTATGCTGAGTATTTCTTTCTGCCTTTCTCAGGCTGTAGGTGAGTGACCTGAAGAGCTGGAGTGACCTGAAGTGATGCATAAGTGATGTCTCCCATATCCATCTCCAAATACTCCTGGGTGTCCCTAGTCCCAGGGCCACATCTTCAAGACCAGTCCCACAGCTGGTGGGGGTGGGAAAGTCTTCATCCAGCAGTGTTGTGGGGACCCAGGAATGCGGCATTCATCCAGGCTGGGGGGAGCTGAATCTGTCCAACAGGGACCTTAGTCTGTCTCCCCCAGACATCCCAAGCTGGTTGTAACCGCTCCCTCCATTCCCATGCTAAGCCCACACCTTACACTTTTCCCAGGGGAAAACAAACTACCACTGGAAAATTTCCAGCCCACTCCGCTTCTACATCCACCTCTCCGTCTTTACAAAAGCTTGTTCTTCTCGTTGTCAGCACTTCTGCTAGCCCCAGCAAGTTTCTCGCAGGCTTGGTGGCAAGTTAGCAGAGGCTTCTTTCCTGCAGGCTGCTAAGAAACTTAAGAGGAACTCATCAGCTTTTAGCAGGGAAAGACAGAGAAGGCTTGAAACCACCATATTGATCTTCCCCTTTGAAATTTTTCTAAGTAGTGCTAAATAAAAATAGAGCAAAAATATGTATCAACGTTTTTTACTTGTAGCTGATTTGTCTACTTGGCATTATTTTCTTCAGCAGGGAAGAGAGTGAGGCTCACAAAAGGGACAGAGGCACGGGATAAATAAGTAAGAATGTAAAATTGGGTGTTTTGATTTTTTTTTAATGTTAACTAGATAATGTATTCGTAATCTTCCCTGCTTACGACAAAAAAATGAGTGCTTGCCTTTTGAAGCCCTCATCTGGCAGAGAGAGATAGCAGATTTCTAAGAGCATTTTTTATGCTCCTTTGATGACTGCAAGAAAAAAAAAATAGTCAGAGAGCCGAAATGACATTTTTCTATAAATTTCACACAGCTCTGCAGGCATGTAGGCATGGAGGCATTCATTAAGATTAGTTGGAATTACTTAAGCACCGTGAATTTTCTCCATCAAGTTGGTAACTGGAACACTGCGGATTAGTTATTGATCAGCTGCCATTAATACTTGGGGCTCTTTCCATGCCTGTTGTTGGCTTTTTGTTGATTCTTCCCCCATCTCTTGTGCAGGCTGAATCTGTGAAATTTGCAAATTAAACAGGCGTTCTTCAATCTCTCCTTTGTTTTGGGGAACAAAAAATCAGAACAGAAAAATTCACTCCTTTGTCACTGCAAATCTATCTGCTTTGCCTTACTGCTTCCACGCTCCGCTCCCTATGGCGGAGTGTTGCATCCCAAATTTTGGGTGGCTTTCAGAGCTGGTGCAGCAGCCCTTTCCAGCAGCGCTTCCTGAGAGCATGCCAGGGTCTCGCAGTGGGGTTTGAGCACACCGGTTCTGCAGATGGGCTCAGAGAGGCAACAAAGTGGGAGCTCCTGGGTTGCATAGTGGAAGGAGGTCTGGTGAACAGCATGCTGACCCTCATGAGAGGCTACTGGAGACAGCAGGGACTTCCCCTCCCAGCACCTCTTTCTTACACATGGGGATTTGGCAAGCCACAAAGTCATTTGCCAGAGCTGTGCAAACCACTACATCTTCTGCTCATGCAACCCCATCCACAGACAGGCGCTTGGACTAGGGGCCAGAGTCTTCCAGTCCAGTCTAGGCTCATTGCTGGTTACTTGATTTAGCCAAGGTTGAGAACATCATTTGAACTGCTTGGGACTTTCAAAGACCTCCATCCACCTCACCAAGCCTTTTACATTTCTCTAGTTTTGTTCCCTATTGAAAACCTCATGGGTTTTGATGATGCTCATTGCTAGTGAGGAGCACAGCCATGGAGTCGGGTCCTTCCAAGCCAAACTTCTGCCCAGCCAGGTTGAAGATACAAAAGTGCTTTTGTACATTTAAGCAACAGGATTTCCCCCACTTGTGACCTTCAGTGGGGCTTCCTTTTCTGCTCCAGATGACTAACCAAGGTCCACAGCCCTACCACAAGTGTCTGATCTTCCTCTGACACACTGCTTATACCTTCTTGCAAGGTAGCACCCTTTCTCACAGGAGCAATCCTGTCTCCTCTCCTAAAGACAGTTTTTCTGAGCCCTCAGGAGCCTCTTTGGGAAGCCAGTGTTGCTGGGTAGGTCCTGGACACCAAACCCTGATCTTCACTGGACTGTTCACAGTCCATTTGACCTGCAATGGCTGTACAGTGGAGCGTGAGGTAGTGCCACCTGGCCAAGAAGGAGGCAGTCCCACAAAGCAGGCAGCAGAAAATGTGTTAAGTGTGCTGCAGAATAAGCCCCAAAGGAGTTGTGCTTGGCTGAACATAACCTCCAACCACAACCCCTGAGCAAAGCTCCAGCTCCAGTAGCAACAGTGCATCAAGCTTGTTATGGCTGTACAAAAGCACCAGGACCCGCACAGCTCCTGTCACCTTCACCTTTTCATCCTTCTGGTTGCCAAAAATCCCCTGCACAGAGTCAAAAGGGTCTCCGCAGAGGATTTGCCACATTTCATTTTGGAGCATATGTTCCTTGGCAGGTTTCTAAATAAATGACCAAGGATGACTTTGCAAATGAACAGCATACAAAAGAGCGCAAGGCAGCTGCTGCTGCAGGAAGAAAATAAGACTTCCCTTTCCCACATAGAGCTCCAAAAATGGTTTATGTTCTTCCATGAAGGTTGGTCAAGTTGCCACAAGCAGGAGAGCAGCCAGGGCAGGCACCTTGCCCTGAGTGTCCTGGCTGAAGTTGTCCCAGGCTGAGGGAAGCTCTAGAGTGGAGGTTTCCATCACCTTTGGGGCAGGGGGCTGACACTCTGTTAGCTAAACAGAGGCTAAAGCAGCTCAATTTAGACATTCCCATTTTAAAACTGCAATTTACAGAAGGAAATAACAAATAGAAGAGCCATGTGTTAGAGACAGGGGACAGTAGGAATTTCATCATGGGGCACACAGCTTGGAGGTGATCAGTCCATTCTCATTAGGATGATTTACCTCCTCTAATGGGAAGTCAATAGCATCATCTTTCCCAGGTCTGAGCCATCTGGGGATGAGAAGGAAGATGTGCCTGTTCAAGCACCACATCTGTACTTGGAAGAGCCAGGTTTGGGCCCAGCCTGACTTTCTACTTGTACTTGGACCCAGCTGTAATCTTTTAGGCACCAGCTGCTGGCCGGTAAGATGCAATTTATGAAACATCACTTGTGTGTTTCTCTGATAAACTCCTTGAAAATGAAGTCTCCCATTTCTCTGTTCCTTGCTGCCATGTAGCACTCAGGCAGGCTCCAGGGGCTCCCATAACGCCAACCTCCTCTTTAGCCATACCTGTGGTGCCTAAACACCCTTCCCCGCTGTAGAAGCAGGAGCAGAACCTTTTATAAACAGGCTGGCAGCTTTTCACCAGGATCCTGGGGCTGACAGAGAGCCACAAGAATTTTATAGGTCCTGATCCTTTGTGCCTTATCAACTCTAATGAACCCATGGTTCTAATTTTAAGCTGGCTGGTTGCTAGAATTGGACACCAGAGACAGCCATCAAGGAGGAAACGTGGTGTTGGACGTGGAAGCCGTCCTTCAGTTTTGCGGTCTGGCAGCGCACCAGTTCACAAGGCTCATAGGAAAGCTCTTAATTATCTCTCCTTAGGGATGTATAAAGTCCCATGGAATGTCTTACATGGGATGTCTGCTCCTTTCCTTCACAATTGCTATTTCATGTGGTATTTGTCCCAAGGGATGCCTAGACATGGCTGGACTGACTTTATGCACCACTCCGGTTCCAGTTCTTCAGGGACATTTCACCTGATGTATATTCTCAAGTACTGCTGGGGTCCACACAAAAGCTAGGAAAAATAATTTATTTTCTGCTTGGGTTTCAGGTTTTCTGCTTTTCATGTGCTCTCTTTCTTAGGGAATCCCAAAGCCCTTCTCTGCTTTTGCAAAGATGCAGCACAAGCCTAGGGCCCAGGCGTTACTCTAATAGGAGGTGATGCAGACGAAGCAGCACGGAGTACCAAGAATAGCCTTGCATTTGCATTCCTAGCTGAGTCGGTTTTTAAATGAAGAAATGTTATTTCTGAAAAGCTGAGCAATGAAAACATGACATGAAATGGCAAGGTATTTCCTAAGGGAACCACGTCACAGGAAGAAAATCTTAAAACAATACTTTTTGCACATTCAAAATCCATTCCTGCCTCTCCCCTCTCTTTCTTTCCTTCTGCTTTTTGGGGGGTTTTGGGGGTTTTGTGTGGTTTTTTTCCCCAAGAATACAGTTTTTCAAGTGCAGTCCAAGTCCCTCTAAAAAGTCTTTATGTTGGGGAGGATGGGAAAAGAGGATAATAACATTTCAATGAAAACACCTCTGCTAGCATTACATTCAATACTTCAAACAAAGTTAAAGGAGATATCACTGAGAAACAGTCTCCCTTGGCGGAGCATGATGAGGAGAGCTGGGAAGGACAGGAATTCTCATGGGGGAAGGCAGAGGAGGACTGAAAACATCCTAGTCTGTAAGGAGAAAAGACAGACAAAGCAAAGATTTTTCAAAGACTTACTTACGTGTGAAGTATCTGTTACCAAGACAGGCTGAGGGCAGTTGTTTGTGTGTGGAAGGAGTGGGCAGGGGTGAACTTCCCGTCCCACCCATGAACTCTGTAGCTGTGAAATAGCACATGGACATGTTTCTCAAGGTCCGTGGGGAACTAAGACACCAACCCACTCCCCATACCAGGTTTCTTTCTCCTAAAGCTTTGGTCCAGGCTAAGGAAAAATCTCAGCATAGCTGCCTCGTGAGCATCCCAGGCCACTTCCCACCAAAACAAAACACTTCTGCTTTGGGGCTAAGAGCAAGAAGCAAAGGGAAATAGATTTGGCCTGGCAGAGGTCCTTAAACTGCTTGGAGGAGACCACAGGAGCCCGTCTGGTCACCCCTCAGCATCTCTGGATACTCCTCAAATCGCCAAAGAGCATTTCAGGCGCGCAGCCAAAACTAATGTCATGTTTAAATGAAGGGCTTGTTCTGGAGAAGGCAGTGAAATTGTCAGTTTCAGAGACACCTGAATTAAAATCTAAAACCTGAGTTATTCCGTTAGAAATAACAAGAGCCACAGCAGAGGTGGAAGTATTTTCTCCTCCCTCCTCCCAAGCCCATCTCCTGCACACCAGCTCGTGGAGCCACCGTGGCAGGCCAGAGGAGTCTGCTCTTCTCAAGCAGGATAACACATGGCCGTGTCCCCGGCACAGGTATTTGAGGGAGTACACAGAGACAAACAAAAATAAAATGTGGTGCGTGTGTTTTTACAGGTTACATTGCTTCATCTTCCAGTTTTCCTCGTGAAAAATGAGCAGTAACAGCTTTTCACACTTGGAAAGTCAAGCTTTCTGAAAACTTCCAATTTTTAATCAGGATGAATGGCCACATGTTTTTAACATCAGAAGGCAACTCCCACCCCGCACAGCATTTTCAGGTGTTCATTGGCCGCATGAGGTTCCTATCAAAGGGTTGAACAGTTGAATAACAAGTGGTTTGACAAAAAACAAAGTCTTCTGCAAACAACCACCCAACAGAAAGTAAGTCCAGACTTGCCGGATACGTAAGTTTCTGTATTCACTTAACTCCCTGAAATATTCAGTATTACATTTTTTGTTGTTGTTGAAAAGGTGACTGCAGATAATTTTCAGAGTTTGATAGTCATTACTTCCAATTCCTCTTTTCCTCCTAGGGCCATGTGCTTGGTTTGAAGTTGTGGGAATATTTTAAACAGTGCCAATGAAATATTTAGGATTGTCTAAATAGATTCAGAATAATTTTTCTTTCAAATATGGCCCCAAACAAAACAGCAGATGGGTTTCAGTGCTGTGTGAGGCAGACCTTCATCTCTGCTAGCCCATAGTTCCTAAGGACATGCATGAAACCCAGCAGCAGCTTCTCCTCGCATAGGTTTTTACTTCTGACTCCAAGCCCAAAGCCTGGGGACCTTGAGCTCTATTTCCAAGCGAATTTCTCCCCCAGCAGCCTGAGGACACATTGTTTTCCCAAAGTACCCATGAAAAACATTGGTCGTTTCCATGAGTACTGCAGTGCCTGGGCTCTGGTGCCAGAGGAGTCTGCCTCCTGATTCAGCAATGGTTATATCCAGGGGGTGAACTGGGTTGTTCACAGGAGACACGCTGGAAGAGCATCTTCATCTCTACCTGACGGCTGGTATTTTACAGCTCTGCTAGAAAGTGAATTATCTTTGGGTTGTGTAGCCCTTGTCCATCTCCAGTGGAACATGACCAGAAGATGCACAAGTTATTAGATGGAGGAAGAACCAAAAGGCTGGCACATGGTCATGGACTTACAAAACGGTGGGGGGCCTGCATTTCTACAGGAAGCTGAACCAAAAAAATCCCTAATGAGATAAGTCTGTGGACCATGTAGCCTGCTGTGACTCTCCTAAAGCCCTGTTGCTAGGTGTGCTTGCCATCCACATAAATGTCCGAGTCATTATTTTCAGCCTTTTTTTTTTTTTTTTCCCCAGGCTGAGCAAAATCTCCTGGCAATGATTTTCAGCAGCTAATTGTGTGAAAAAAAGTATTTCCTTTCATCAGTTTTCAATGTGCTGCCCTCGTTCTCAGATTATGAGAACAGAAGTTCCCAATCTGCTTGCTTTATTTCACAGTATATTTTGCATACCAGTGTTGCCATGTATGGCATTACCATCCTGTGGATGCTGTTACGCATTGTCAGTAGGAAAATCTGCAGCAGGCTGAAAACTGAAAATGATAGGAGAATATCAAATAAATGTAAAAGCAAAGCAAATAACATTGGGGCAGCAATCCTGATCGGCTTTTCCCTCTGTTGAATTCATTTAATGCCTCTATTTCTCATGAAGCTGCCACAGGCTTTGCTGCCTGCCATAGAAGCCTGCGCTGCTATCCAGGGACGTTGCTGGAAAACTGAAGACCATGTAGCTGTGAAGTCAGACAGGCCTCATGTCTGGCATATTGTCCTCTCTGTCTTCAGGTGACCTCTGCAGAGGGGACTTCTTGTTAGGCTGTTTCTCTCACCTCCAACCTCTCTGGATATATCTGTCAAGTGTGTTTTACACATGCACCATTGCAATCTCTTTCTCTATTTGTATTCCATCTGCCTCCAACAAATTCTGAAAACCTTGCCTGGGCTGCCTCATTTGTATGCACTTAATCTGGCTTTATCCTGTTTTATGGAGCGTCTTCTTTAAATTGATTCAGGCAAAAGAATAGCAGGGGTTTTGCATAGATTTCGCATGCATGACATTTCTGCACAGTTGGTCCCATTATACACCATCCTGAGCACATTCTGCCCATAAAAGCACCATATTAAACAAGAAAATAATGCATCAAAATAAAGAGAGCCATTGGAGGAGGAGGATGATGAACACAGCTGACCACTGTCCACTTCTCTACTGTAATTATGGGTAGCAATTTTCCAGTCTTCATTCCCTGAGTATCCCATTCATGTGGCATCAGCTTTATGTCCTCCTCTGCCCACAGACATGTCTTACTCTGCTTAGCTCCACGGAGCTGGATCAGACCCTGCCTGAGTCCCGGATTTCCCCTGCCCACACTGTGACTCTCACAAAGGGCACCTTGTAGCTGGCCAGGGACTTGGGGGGGACTCGGGACTGGGTACCAGAGCATGGTCAGCATCCTCAGGAGCTCAGGTGCTGGCAGAAGGCATCAGGAGCATCTCTTTGACCACACCTCCTCCACATAGGTAAAAAATCACATCATCACAGTAAAAACACTGTAAGAGTAGGAATTTAGCTGTCCTGCCCTCTGTGATCTTCACAAACCAAACCAAACCAAACCAAACCAGTCCACCAAACTCCTGGAATTATTGCTGAAAAGTTTATACCTCTTCTCAGCATACATAACCATACATAAGTGTATGCTTTCTATAGCTATGAAATCTAAGCAGTAACAGGTGTGATCAGGTGAATACTGCTTATTCGGTGTGGCTAGGCAACAGCAAAAAGTGTTATTCAATATTTTATTAGGGAGAATTAATATTTCTTTAAAGGTCTGCTAATGATTTAACAATATTATTGTTATGTTAAGGTTGGAGGAATTAGATAAAGAGTACTTGTGTTAATATGTCAGCACATTAAAAACATAGCTCCATTTAGGCAGACGCTTAGGTTAATGTGTTACATATTAAAAAGTCCAATTTCCTTTGCTAGCTACAAATAACAACTGAAATTATTGACACTGAATGATTTACAATGTACTATTTTACTTTTCGCTTCTTGTGTTTGTGTGCTTTGCTTGATTTATAATGATTGGAGCTCTGGCCCTGTAGATTTTCTGTATTAAGAAGATATGAAGCCACATTTATAATGTACAATAAGAAAGAAAAAAAATGTGTGCTGCCATGCACAGACATGGGAATGCAAGTGGGATCAGATCTTTTATAAAACCTGAGAAAACCATTCTTATATCAGTATCTTGCTGCTTTAGCAGGAGCCTGCTGCACCTGCCCACGGGAGCTCCTGCACCTCTGACCATCTCTGTTGGCACAAAGCCTGCCTCTGCCTGGGACACCTACCCTGAAGTAACGTCCCACAGGGCCTGGTGGGTACGACACATCCCGTGCCTGACGGGGTGAGTGCGATGCAGGGGTGCATGCTCACTCTGGGGTCCTCGATGATAACCAGCCCTCCTGGGACACTGGTGCTCACAGTACCATCAGAGAAACCTCATAAATCATGATCCCTCTGCTCACAAGGAGCAAGAACTCTTGCCATTAGTGGCCTTCCCTCTGGTTTCTGAGCACTGAAGGCAAATCCAATACATTAACTGAGTGTAAACGGGAGAATTGGAAAACCAGAGGCTCTTGAGGATAAGCCATGTATACATGTAAGTTTTGCAAACAACAGATGACAGAGTGAGTTTTGTATTGATAAAAAGCAGGCAAAAATTCTAATACTGCCCTCCCAAACCCCCAAGCAGAGGAAAACCCACTCCAGTTTCTCCCAGGACATTGTCCCCACGGCCATGGGTAAGCCAGGGCTGCCAGCCAGCCTTGATGTCCTAATGTCCCTTGTGACCTTCTCCTTTGCTTCAGCCTAAAGCACAGGAGACTCCTCAGAGTCACCGTGAAAACCTGAGCCTGTGAACGTGGCTATGAGAGGGCACAAAACAAAATAACTCCACACGTCTGAAGGAATTTATGAAGACGTGGGTAGACTAGTGTGGCACAGGGCAGGAGGGACAGGGTGCCTTGCCCCTATCGTAGGGCTTCCTGTGATAAGACTACCAACTCTGTTGCTTATTTTTGGTCTGGAAAACCATATATTCAGACTGAAAGCTATTGCTGCAGCTGCATACATCAGGTAGAGGTATTTTAATGTTTCAGCTTAGGGAATCCACCTGTTTCTGAGAGCAAAGCTGGGGAGCAACCTAAGGTTATGCCCTCATTAAAAAGGTGCTGTGTAATGATCGTATTACCCCAGAGGCTCACAAATGTTAGAGCCTGGAGCAGTACTGTAAACATTTCTGACTTCCAGTGCAGGTATGAGAGGATGATAACCTTCCCTGTGATACTCCTGCATCACACCCCGTACACATTGCTCGTCTTCATGCAGGACTCAGGCCTCCAGGAGATACGGAGCATTCAAGAGCAACTCTTAAATTTAGGTTGCCTTTAAAGTCTGCTGATGAGAAGAAGAAGATATTAATCTGCCTGACTGAGCTGTGGTTCAAAGACCCAACAGCTGCATGTACACTGCAGAGATGAATTCAGTATACATTTCTGAATTGACTTTTTATATACTCATCATCAATAAATCCTCAAAGCCACTTGTATCAGAATAAAAACTAGCTATGGAAATCATTAGATCTACAGTCGGTAATTGATAACACGCATTTCAAATGCGGAAATGAATTAGCCTTTGGCTTATGGGGGGATTTCAGACTGTATCTAATTTCATTAGGCAAGACATTCAAATGATGAACGAATAGCCTTTATTGTTCTGCTTCTAAGAGGGAACCATCTTCTCCCCTCTTCTGAGGCGATCTTTTTTGTTGTCTGCAAAGTTTAAAGAGCTCAGAAGTAATCTTATGATTTAGTAAGATGCGAACTCAACAATTTCCCACATCTTTTACCTCTCCAGAGCTCAGAGTTTTCAGATGTGTTTTGTTCTTGGCCAGACGCGGGATGCTTTGCACTCCATTAACGGTTGATTTTCCCCTGCCAGTGCCACAACATCCAAAAAACTCTGCCCAAACAACTGCAAGAGCTCTGGTAAGTGAGATATGAGTTGAAACTCTGCCATCCACATGCAGCAGCTTCTCTCACCGAAAAAGCACTTACAGGCCGTCTTTCTGCTCAGAAACTTTCAGATACCTCTGTCTCTAACTTCAAAACACACATACAAAAAAAAAACGTTGCAGGGAAGCAGGTTTTCAAACTTCTGTTGGATTAGGAAGTACGGCAGGGAGCAGCTCTTCCACCCCAAGATGAGCTGCAGGATCCGGACTCGTTCTTCTCCCCCTCCATCCCACCCCCAAGCTGGGACAGCAGGGGTCTGGGTACGCTTGAGCACATTTTAGTGAGCAGAGAATGTGAAACAGTTGTTGTTACTGCTGCTCAGGCCAGTTGAAATACTTCATCTTGGGTTTCAACAGTTAAATAAAAAAAAAAAAAAAAAGACAACCCTCCCAGCATCGTTTTGTTTTATTTTAGCTGCAGAAGTATGCTGCTTTGAACACAGGAAACCAAGTTGCCAGTCTCAGTATGTCAGAAGGCAATTTTTTCACAGTTTGGGCTTGGTTTACATTTTCAGAAGAAAAAGGTCAGGAAGCCTACAAAATATAAGCCTCTTTTGTTAAAAAAAAAAAAAAAAAAAAAAAAAAAAAAGACTTTTTGACCAATATTTTGAAAAATCATTTACTGTTTCTGGTGTTCCCAAGGTCTTCAGTTTCACTCACCAGCATGGGGACACTGTTGAAATTTCAAAGCAGAAATGTAAGAGTATTCTTTAAAATGTGTCCCCTTTACCAGAAAGCAGTGTGCTTTCTGTCCTATCCTCCTCCATGGACCCACTGAACAAAACATTCCCTTCTTTGCTGACACTAAATGTATATTCCCATAGCACGGTGTGTTTTCCCTTTATTGTTCTCCTCTGTGAATTAAGCAGCCCCAGTTCTCTCAATTTTCCCTTGAATAGTGCATTTCCTACACCCCTGACCACTCTTGCTGGCTCCCTCAGAGTTCCTTCCAGCCCACCTCCTTGGTAAAACAGTGGGGGACGGTGCCGGGGGACCCCTGCCCAGCCTGATTACTCCGTGGGTTTTGCCTCCTTGTTATACACCCCTGGAAGGGTCCAGTCCCCATTCGTGGCAATGGGAAGTTGCTGACCGAGGGCAGTGCTGTGATGGGTGACAGCCTACCCAGACCTTTCCAGCCAGTGTCGGTAGGTGGAAGCTCCTCTCAGCTGTCCAAGTGTAACACTTTGCCCTCATCCCCATTAAATTCTGTTCTGTTTTTCTTTTTCAGATCATTTTATTACATCATCAGCGTCACCCTGTGTTCAGACCCTGTCCTCCTGTTTATCTACAGTCTCTCCCATTGTGGAACAAACCGCACATTTTGGAAAGACAGTCTCCACTCCATCCCCCAGGAGTTTTCTGCAGGATCAGGCACAAGACCAGCGCTTGGAAAACCTCATTTCTAAGTGTATTCTTGGAGGTAAGGAAATGACTCCTCTTATTCTTGAATATCTATCTCACAGAGAGACTTGGTGGGACACATGTTGGTCTAACATCTGTCATCTTCAGGGTGATCATGTAGCTTTTATGGCTACTGGAGGGAGAGGCAGGCCCCTTGACCTGGTGATTCATGCAGTCCTAGTGTAGGTGTCTTCAATAGGTGTGAAAAACTGAGTGCTGGAAGGACTTTAAATTTGTCCCAAGCTGGTGGCAGTCTGGAGGAAGAGACCGATGCTGTACTGAAGCGCAATGCATGGGAGCTCAGAGCCGTCTATTTCCTTCTTCATCCGTCTTTCATGAGATAAAAAAATGTATAGACTCCACAAACATAAATCTGAAATTCGTAAAATTTATAGAAAAAGAAAAAAGAAAAAAGGAAAGCCCCACAGCTCCTCTTTTGTTTGCTCTGGGCAACTTCCCAAACTCACACCAAACTGCAGGAGTCATCTTAGCTGGCCTGAAAAGACTGAGGCTATTAGAAGAATTGGATCCAGACCTTTCAAAAAAATAATTTAAAATTACTGAGAAACCCATATGGTTAAAGGAGTCACAGAGTCAAGTACTCAAAAGTTAGGAAGTCTGAGATTTAAGGTTGTTTGCAAATGCACTTTCAACAGGAATGGCAAAAACCAGAATGCAGATACGAGAGCCAACCTGGCTACATTTCCAACACTGATTCGTGCGTGTTTCTTACAGAAAGCAAATGAGGTTCTAAAAGTTTTCTTTAACCTGTCTCAGGCACAATGGCATGTTTTCACCTTCCCTTGCTCGGAGGTATAGAGGGGCGCCTTCTCTACTGGATCTGCAGGTGTCCCGTGCCAGGACACCGCTGTGCTGCTGCTCAGACCGCGGCTGCAAAGCAAAGTTATTCTGGCACTCCTGATCTTTGGAAGGGTGGGAGATTTTTAGCAATTCTAATTGAAGAAGGTCCAGAAACATCAAAAGTCCTCTTAGGTTGCTGTGAACTCCTGGGGTCATCCCGGTGTGCCAAAATCAATAGTACCCACGCTGTATTGATTTTGAAATTTGAGATTAAAGCCAATCATTTTCTACTGCCAGCTGCCATCTAGAAAACCAAAGGAGGAATGAAAAGTTCTCACCAGAAGAAAGCAAAGCAAAACAAGAAGAAAAGGGATTGAGTTATGTTCCTTTGTACAAAATAATCAGCTTTAACCAAGATGGGTTTTAGGTCTCAACACACTGAGCGCAAACAGGGCTGTTTCATTATCATCCAGCCAACGATTTTGGAATGAAGGATTAACAACATCTTAAACAGATGCTTCCAATGAACTTCCAAAAATATACGGGGTGCTGATTTTTTTCTCTACTAGGGATTAGAAGGCTGTACAGTAATTAGTTCTGAAATATTTTGGCTGGATTACTGTGTACTGCTATATGAAGGCTATGTAACTATCTCTCACTAGTCTGGCTAATACGTTCCATTTTGTATTTCAAATTCATTTATATTGTCTGTGGATTTGCTGAAAGTATAAATAGAACAAAATCCCAGTTTTCATTTGCTGGGAATTTGTCAGTGCACATTCTTTTGAGAACCATCTCAAGAAGCCAATTTTTTTTTTTTTTTTGACAGAAGACTTTAAGACTGCAGAGCTAAAGCTATGCCCTACATTTTCTGAAATGGCCCCCAGACTTGCATTTGCAGTTTTGAGATGCTTGGTCTTGGTCAAGTTTGGAAAGCAACAGTGATTTTCTTGATGAAGCCCTCAGGAGACAAGACAACATGGAAGGCTGTTAGCTATTTGCCTGGAGCTTGGTGTTTGCACAAGGGTATCCTTGGACCCATTTTCTGAAAGTTGAGCATCCAAACAGAATGATCAGGAAACCCAGCACAAGGTGGGAGCATTTCACACCTCTCAAGGGCAGCGACTGCTTCCATAGTTTGGGTACTCTTGCTCCAGCTATCCAAAAGCCAAGTTGCAGACCATTTCTGGTGCATAGACCTGTCATATCAGTAATTCCTGACTGGTATTTCTTTCTTTGGTTCAGTGTAGGAGGACTGACATGGGCGAGAGGCCGCTGAGCTCTAGGCAGTTATGGTTTAGCAAAGGTCCACATGGAAATCTCACCCATTCACAGCAGTTGCCTGGGAACAAAGTCTGTTGCCCAGGATTTACTTGCAGAAATTAGTCAGCAAGTGTTTCAAGTTGCAAGACTGAGAAAACCACTATGCTGCTCACAGGCAATTTAAAAAAAACCAGAAAAAACCCATAATTCATCAAATAAGTGATTCATAATGAATGATTAGCTCTTTCCTATTGGCTACTGTGTATCATCAGGGTTTAGAAGCAGTCAGGGCTTGGGGAAGATTGTAAATCTCATTAACAGTTACCAGACATATGGTCTTGACGGAGAGGAGGGGGAATCCTCCCGTTATTCCCTCCAGCAAGGCTCCCATCTTGCCTGGGTTGAGTTGTGTGATTCCAGCCTGCCTGTCGAGCACAGTGCGGTACAGAGACATCCTGCAACGCCTTCCTTTCCCCTTGCCCATTGAGGTGCCAGCTTCTGCTCCAGTCAAGACCCACAAAGCTCCCCTCGGCTGGCTGAAACCCAAACAGCCTGGTGCTCTGTAGGCATGACAGAACCCCAAATTTACCCTCCAGGAGCAGGACAAGAGGACTAATGTAATGCTGTTATTTACATCTGATTTACAATTCCTTTACAAGTCGAGTGTTTTGTCTTTGGAGTATTTTTTTCCAAGGGAAAAAAATATCTTCATTTGCCAGCTGCCAATAGCAGGAGCTCTTCTTCACGCACAATACACTCTCTCTCTGATATTGCCAGTCTTTGTATTTCACTTCACTCCAGCATTAGCAGTTGTGGGTCTTGATTCCAGAAGGAGTGTGAAATATTTACAAGAGTACCCCTTTTGTTTTCCAGGTCAACCTATCATTCAGACTTGGCAACCTTAGAAGAAGGTGAAAGCAAAGTATCTTTAGCACATAGCCCAGAAGAATTTACAGTCCAAATGAATCAATTTTGAGGAGCAAGAGGAGGGGGCTTTTGAGGTCTTAGCTGTTACTTTTCTGCATTCTGCTGTCTTGGAATAAAATGTAATATTTATAGAAAGGAAAACTGTGTCCATTTAGACTGACGTTTGGAGCCAACCTTCTTGTTTCTAAATATTCATGAAGCAAGTAAACTGTAAGCATCTCAACAGCAAGGAAAACGCTCCTTCGGTATATTTTCCACATAATTCTCTTTTGCATTTATTACGTTTCCTGTATTTTTCTTGCTTTAAACATCTTCTCTTCATTACATGGGTTTTGAGATATGGAGATGTGTAAAACTGGCAATCTGCTGTAGCGAAACACAATGTACATTCATCCTGTGCTCGGTCCTCTGCATCCCATTGCTCCGGCTGGCAGCGTGCTGAGCGCCGACTCCCACCGGCAGCACGCTGCAGCACCGCACGTGCCATGCTGCTCACATCTGCTGTGAAGCATTGCCCTCTGTATCGCACCGTGGGCACAACCTGTTTACATGTTGTCTGAACACAGGCATAAAATCTGCTTCTGCTCACCCAAGACTATGCCCTCAAATGAGTTTGGAAGGCCGTTGTTGGCGTGGGTGACAAATCAGAGGGATTTGTTCCATCAGGCTGCAGGCTGATAAAGGGACTGTGGAAATTTGGAATAAAAAGAGATGGGAAGGGGGAGGGAGGTGGAGGGCAGGAGCACCTTCCCATCCTATTATCTCAGGAGGCGAGTGATCATTTTCCCTGCATTATTCATGGTACAACAGACTGCATCACGGCTGCGCTCCCAGTGAACAGCCCGGGCTTGGGCAGATGCTGCTTCCTTCCCGCATTGCCGTCGCCACCCTCTGTGAATTTTTCCTCACTCTGTGCTATCCTCTGAAGTGACACAATATCCAAGATGAAAGAGCAACATGGCCTGATGCAGGAGCACTGCACTATCTGTTTTGTCCTTTCTTCCCCCTCTAACAGCTCTGCCACTGTAGCCCCTTTGCTGGCTGCAGCAGCGTGTTGGGCTGACAGCCGCAAACAACCGCCTGCTCTGAGATCTCGTTTTGGAGGTAATAGCTAATTTAGTTCCTTTCACAGTGAGTGTAGAGCCAGGTTATTTTCCCCCTATGTGCTTTACTTTGCTTTTAGCAACACTGAATGTCAGCTGCCATTTTACCACCGTAACTCAGCACTGGGAGCTCCTTCTCTGGCTCAACCGCAGCTCTTCGCTGTTGGATGTGATGAAGCCAAATTAATTCAGTATCGCAAAATAGGATGTGGAGCCAGCTGAGCCACATGGCAGAGCAGTTTCCCTTTCCTTCCAAGGCACTCCCAAGGGTTAAAACTGTGTTTTATTAGCGCACAAACATAATACATCTGAGCAAGGTAGCTCTGCACAGAGAGCACGGAGCAGCTGGGTGAGGCAGACCAAATAAAAAGGTTAGGAAAAGGACTTAGGACTCCTTTTCTGCTGCACCCTTGGAGAAAAGATCTTTCTAGAAGCTTCTGCGTGTGCTGGAAAAAAACGATGCACACTCCTCGGTGCCTCTAGGGAGGCTCTTGCCTTCCCCCTACTTCCATGCCCTTGGGGACACCTGGATGCCTAGAAACCTCTGGTCCCCACAATACTGCCCTGGTGCCGCATCACTTTGGCTTCTGCAGAGCCACTCAGGTCTCAGCAGAGACCCTTTTGGGGTCACAGCTGGCCAGCCTGCCCTGCTTTGAAAACTTCTAGTTGCTTCCTACCATTTGTTCCCTAACAGACTGGTCTCTTTCTATGATACTTCAGGTTTTTTTGCTGCAGGATCCAGCCAAAAGCCTTGGGAAACTGCAGAGGAGCACACTAGCGGACGGCTCTCCTCTCCGTATTTTCACAGACCTGTGAGATGTGAGTGCCAGTTACAACGGGTGGGGACCCTTCCCTAGAGTATGTCATCTATCCAGGGGTGCTAACCCTTTCCTTAACCCTATTTTCCACCAATGAACCCAAAGACCAACCTCGCTGATCTGCATTTCTCTGGATTGCCTCCGAGCTTGTCTAAAGCCTTGCCTTGCCCATCTCCTGGTGCCCAGGCTGAATGAAATATTGGGCAGCAGCTTGGGGCCAGGACTTCTGGAGACACGTTGCTTGTGAACAAAGAACAAAATAATCTGTTTCTCTTTTCCCTTTTACTTGATTGCCCCTGCTCGTCTCTGCGGGCTTCCTGTCTCTGCTGTGTTTGGAAAGGTCTGTGGTTTCAGTTTTCATACGTTCACCATGCCTGTCCCATCTGTCATGGGCTTTCACGTTTACCCTGGCAGGGCGTGTGCTCCCCTTCATCTTCCATGCTTGGGAACAGCCTCTGCTTTTCACTTCTTTTTTAACTTTTTACTTCCTCCTGGCTTGCAAGTGTAGCTTCGCGCCAACTCAGGAGGAAATCGAAACACCCACAGACCTCAAAATCCTTCACAAACACAGAATTCCTGTCTACCCGTTGCCATTGCTCACAGATTTATTTATTTATTTATTTATTTATTTGGCACCAAGGCTGGTTCATATGTACATATATTTGACCTCAGATGGATTATTGCAGCAAAAAGAGTAGATAATGCAGGAGTGAATTACAAGAATGAATACCTTAAAATGCAACCTGCCGTAGCACTGTCCTATCAGAATCACGGCTCTGTAATGTGAATGGCTGTGACTTCTGACCACCTGATAAAGGTATCCTGATGGAGAAACGATGCGTTTATAGATAGTCAGGAGAGATGTCACATAGTTTATGGGTTCTGAACTTTTATTTTGGTGCTAGAAACATATATATATAAAGCTATTTATCAGAGCCAGGCAGAAAAATAAAGGTATTTTCTGATAATTTTAACATATTAACTCAAAATATTGCTGAAAAAGTCTGGGTTTCTAGCAAGAAATTTCTGGCTGAGTTTTAAATATCTTTTTTCCTTCAAAATATTTATATTTGTTCCTATTTATTTTGACTCTGACAGTGAGGATTGCTGCAAAATGCAATTTTTTACCCTTAACGTATAGGACTATATATCAATACTTTTGGAAGATGAAGACGTTGGAGCCTTTAGGCCTAGATTTGATAAATGGAGACTGTCTAGGGTGAGATAATTACAAAACAGTTGCAATTATCATTGTTGCTCATTGAAAATCATGGGTAATTTGCATGCAAGACTGCCGGGTTCGGTTTCAAGAAGGTGAACAAGCTGGATTGACAAATTTGTTAAATCTGCTTGAGAAGCACAGTTTAAAATAATAACAATAATTAGTAGTAATATAATTGATCTATTTTGTTCTGTGCATGACAGGAATTCACTTTAAATTGAACCAGCAAATTAAAGCAACATTTAGCATACTGAACAATATTGCTCATGAAAATGTCTATTTATATCTGCCAATAATTGTTATCTAACTATGAAATATGCAGCAGATTATACAGTAACCTTGCAGTGCATCAGAGAAAGGAGATTTAAATCACTGAAGAACAGCTGAAATTTTCCAATAAAAGATACCATATCTAAACCATCAAGACAGTTCATTGCCAAGCAAGTCACTGAATAATCCACCACACCTTGTACTATAAACAATCTTGTTATTTGTGTACAGGAGGTTACATGAAATTCAGCTAGATGGCCAAAATGGCATTCTCAATGGTATTTTCTGTTCTGAAATTAAATAAATTAAACCTGGAGGTGTGGGCGAAGGATGGGTTGCAAAATAAAGTCAGTTTGGGGGGATTAAGAGTCTTTGAAAATGGAAGTAATAGAAGTTTAGCATGATTGTAGGAACACAAGAACTCTGACAGTACTTTTTTTTTTCCTCCTGGAGTTCTGTAGAGAGAAGTAGAGAGCTTTTCCATCAGCTGTATCAAGACATATCTGTGACTTTGCTCTGTCATTCAGAGTTGAATTATAATATCCCAGAGAAATCCGAGCTAGTTTTTGGAAATGATGGTCAAGTTCAAGCCTGAATAGAAAGACAAGACTCAGCGAAAGGCTCAGCCTTGCCCAGGGCCAGGCTTGCCCTGTACCCTGAGGAGTCCTTTCACCCCAGCCTTCACTTGGATGCTCAGCTCTGTGGCTCTGCTGGCTTCTGGGAGCAGCTCCGGTGGGCAAGTGGAGGTTGGCACATGGGCCACCCTGTACCTTGTTGTTTTGGATAAGATGGAGCGTTTCCCTTCCCTCCTGCCTGAAGAAGAAGCTTTGAAGAAATCCCATCTTCTGCCTTGGCCTGGAGGTCAGTGTGCCCAGCTGGATCGGTCCCCTGGCATGAGCGGATCCGTGCCATCAGATGCAGTGTCCCCAAGAGCAGCCGTCCGTGGGGACTCCTTCCGTGCGGGGATGTCCCTCTGCACAGTGTGTCTTTAATTGTCTGCTGGAGCTAATTTTATTTTGTGAATCAAACTCTCGACAGCACTGTGCAGTCCTGTCCCTTCCCTTATCTTTGCCTCCCCCCCCCCCCCCAGTCAGGACAGGAGGTCAACATCCACAGCACAGATAAACTCTGTCCAAGAGGTCCTTTGAAAAGTATTGGCAGGTTGGACATTTTTTTATCTTCTTTTGCCAGCAGCTGACTACAAATCCTGCTGCGATACTCAGAGCCTTGGTGTTCACTGAGGGCAGCTCCTCTCTGTCGTTCTGGGTCATGTATTTTCATGTGCTGCCTCTGCTCGTGTACCAGCATCCCACTGGGGGAAATGCCTCCCTCCCACCCCAGTGATGCTGGAGCAGTTGGCAGGCGTGTTGCAGAGGAAGGCAAGTTCATTGCATCTAGATATTTGCCACCTCCAGGTTGGAAGGCATGTAAAAGCAATGCAGGAGAGGATACAGTGCAGAGCAGGTAGCCTTGCAGGCAAGGAAGACCTAAAAACCGCGCCTGCTGCCATTCAGGCTGTGCCTCCATGCACACCCAGCTCAGAGCCCCAGACCTTGCTCTGGGGGCCCTTTCCATGCAGCTCTTCTCTGACAGAGGGTTATGAAAATGTGGTGCTTTCTCAAGCAGGTATTCCTGCAGATTTATAGAGGAAACGTGCTGCTTTGCAGTCTGGGTCCTCACGCAGAGCCAGGCTGATGACAGGAGCTAGATCCTGCTGTGATGTAAGCCTCAAGGTGGAATTCACTGGGACACATTGTTTAGGAAAGACCTCTTTTCTTTCCCCCTCTGCTTTCTTTACATTTGCAACTAAGCAGATTTGCCCTGGGTTTTCCTGCAAGTCAATAAAAAGAAACATCCAGCACCAACAGCTTCTCAGAGTCAAACTTCTACCTTTCACATGGGGTCTGGGTGAGCATCAGGGTTTGCCACAGTCTCTGATGTGCTGCCAGTCTGGTGATGAAGATGTTAATCAGACTGCAGCAGCCACCATCTTTCCATGAGACTCTGAATCACAGCAGCTAAACCTGAGGAGCAGGACAGGGCAAACTGGGGCCCGAAGGCTGTTCAGGTCAGAAACCAACCTCCCGCTGTCAGCTTCATCACACCCGGCTTAGACATCTACGGTGTAGATGCTTCCAGGAGAGCTTCTCTCCCTTCCTACTTGGTGGAGTCGAGTCAATAAAGTTAATGGAGCTCAGACAGGGAGTCATCCAACCAAATGAGAGTTTTAATTCGTTTTCCTCTTTTAGGAAAAGATGAATACAGGCATAGACTCCGCTGTCAATACAGGCTGTCTGAGTCCTGGCAGAGGCTTTCCCCGCAGAGCCCATGTCCAGCCCAAGGCATCCTGGCCCCATGGGTATGACTTAAAAAGTTATTTCTTGTAGAGGAATGAAGCCGGGTTAATTAGCATTGATAATATACAGCTGTGGGCTGGCTTCAGGGGCGGTGGGTTGGCTGATGTAGACAAGGTGTAGCTGTGGCTGTTCTGTTAAGAGGTTGGGCAGCCAAGGAAGAGGAAGAAGCAGAGAGAGTGAGTGTGCCCTGGATGAGGAGAGACTAGGAGAAGGCAGCAGGGGGGCTGGCGTGAAGAGTATCATGGTATGTGATGGTAAAAGACCTTGTTGCAGCTGGCTAGTTTGGAGAGTCCTGTGACAACTGGAATGTTAATTAACCCAGCTTCATTCCTCTACAATTTCTAGCTCATAGACCTGGTTGCTGCTGTGAGTCAGGGTGAACGTGTGTGCCTGCCAAACCCAAACCCATCATTTCAAGCAACTGATGACTCCTACGCCCCGATTCAAAGTCTGTTAATGTCCATAGGGGTCCTTCTACAAACTTGCCTCATCCGCAGATGACACCTTGAAAAAGCTCCAGCTGATTTCTCTTTGCCCAGCATGGCACATCGTGGAACAGCAGTATCTACTCACTGAAGGGAAATGCCTGGCTGGAACAGTCAGGATGGTACCCAAGGGTGAGCTTGAACGGTACTGACAGATCTCTGTGGTGCCTGTCATACTCCACCTGGCTCCCTGCTTCATTTTAATAACTGACTTGGTTTCCCAGGGAAAATATTAACTGAACAAACTATTTAATTTTGCTGATTAATTAACACAGGAAAAAGATCTGACCTTGCTGTGGAGGTAATAATGTTCATCTTACGCCACCACAAGAGGATGGTTTAATTCTGTGACCCCCAGAGCGGCTCAGTCATTACTGCATGTTGAATATGATGGTGAAATCCTCTTTCCCAAGGGGAATGTGGGTGACCCTGGGTGAGCAGAGCACACAGAAAAGGAATTATCTGTTTTATGCAATCAGTAGATCAAGAGATGATAACAGCGCAGAAATGTCATGAAGTACATGCCTGTCTCCATGTACGTTAGCCATCCGTGTGCCAAGAAGTTAGGATTGGAGGCAGCTGGTCTGTCAAAAAGCAGAGTTAAAAGAAGAGCAGAGAAAACTTGGCCTTTTGTTCTTGGATGATCAGAGTGAAGCAGCCGGGGATGGAGGGATGAGACTCTTCTAAAACAACATGAGGTTGCGGCAGGGCACAGAGTCTGTGCTACTGTGGTTTGGGACCCCATCCGAAGCTCTTCGATTGATTTACAGCCCACTGACCTCTCCTGAGTGTTTTGCTAACCCCAAATGCCTGCAGATAGACAGAGGAAGAAGACTACTGCTCAGCTTTTGGTTGAGCTTTAGTTGTGAACCAGGGGGGCCTCCAGCACCTTCCTCCGCAGTATCTGGTGCTGGCAATTATTCTCTGGTGGCACGTCTCCCAGTGGCAGGGCTGGCAGTGGCTGTGACTCAGTGCTGGCTGGTCACCATGAGACCAGTCCTTCAGGTACCGGTCTCAGGGAGCTCTTCCCTCCCTCAGGTGGTAGTCTGCAATTAGAGATGAGGTTATAAACCCAGGCACCAGTGTAATGGGCTACATATGCATCCTTGGGAAATTAATTCAGATACTGCAATTGCAATTTCATCTTCTGCTTCAGTCCTTCATTGTCTTTCCATAAGGCCAAGAAGAGTTTGGTAACAACATCCTCTGATACCTTCTTTTTTTTTTACATTCAAAATCATTTACCAATGCACATTCCTGCTTTGATGCCCGTTATCCATCCATCATGTCACCCCATTATCCAGTGGCTCTGGGCTTCTGCACGACAACACTTTCCGTTTGAAGTCCAAAGAGGCTGAGATGCCACCATCATCCTATTTTTCTAAGGGTCACTCTCCTAGGCTATTGTAACACACTGAAGGCACTGGATACCTTATCCTCCTATTCTATCATAACACAGTGATAATGGATGTATTTTAAATATCTAATCTGACAGTATATTGCTCCCTAACCAACCCTCTGGACTTGCTACAAGGTTCTTGTAAAAAATTCAACACTAGAGCTGGTCAAAAACATCTCAGACGAATATTGTAGGTTTTCTTTTTCCCTCATAGGAAAACGCAGTCGGACTAAAATCAAAACATTTTGAAGAAAACGTGTTGATTTTGACTGGGAAGTATCAAAACAGATTGTTTCAACTTTCTCGTTTTGTTTTGACAGTATCAAAATGTTTCATTTCCATGAGGTAAAAACATTTCGGTTTGATTTTATCCCAGTTTAGTTTTGACTTTCACTTTACATGAAAACATTGTGTTTTGTCATGAAAAGCCTGAAGAGAAGCTCGTATTGTCAAAATACCAAAACAGAAACACTTCGGTATTTCAGGTGTCTCATTGCTGGCAGCTCAGCTGCCCCCAGGGCAGAGCCAGAGCCCTCCTTTCTGCTGGCCAGCCCTAGCCCATCACTCTCATCGAAACAGAGAAGCAGAAATATATCCAAACCCACTGCTGGAGCCAGAGCTGAGAAGAAGCAACCACAGTGGTTTCAGGTGCCTTTCAGCCCTACCCAACATGCAATTTTGTTTATTTGCTTGCATGCTGGTCTTTGCTGCCAATGCTTTGGGGTGCTGCTGTAATTCCCCACCCTGTGCTAAAGCTTTACAGAAACCGTGAAAGCTACGGGGCTAGAGCAAAACCACATCTTCATGTCTTGCCTTACTATGCTTCAACCACTATTAACAGCTTTTGTTAATGGAAGGAAGGAAAAGAGTTTAATGTCTGCTGGTGAGGACTTGCTGGCTAGGGGTGAGACAGAATACATCAGCAGGCTAACAAAAACAATTAAAGCAAGGTAGCACGTAGAAATTAACCTTTAGAGGATAGAATGAGATAAAATGACTCCTCTTCCTCCACCTATCTGTATCACAAGCTGGTGATTCATTTCTCCATGGCGCTCATTACCGTGCTATAAAGCACGGAGAAAATTAGTAGGTAACTTGAAAAGCCCCAAGCAGTAAAAGATTTTATTTTCTGGATCCGTTTTCTGTTCTGTTTTCCCATTTGCTTACCGATTTCCCACACAGCTTTTCCTAGGCATTTGGGGATGTATTTGCCTCTTGTGCATCATCACGATTTGGAAAAAATGGGTTTACTTCTGAAGTCGCTTGTTTTCTGTATCACAGCCATGTCTGGATGACCTGCATTGCTTTAGGTAGAGGAGATGAGGGCTGAATGACCTGCGAGCTCAAGCTATAGCTCTGTTCTTGGTGAGGGTATCGCTCATGTGTCTCTTTCTCTCTTCCACCTTTGACATTTTTAGGAAGTTTAGTATTTCTGAGACTGACTTCCAGCAGCTTTGGTTAAAACTGGCTGACAGGTTAACGTGTTCTTTGAGAAAGACAGATCCCATAAGCTTTTCTTCTGCGAAACTTGAAGGGTTACAGGGGTGGGAGCAGCCATGTGCTGGCCCGTGGTGGGAGAGGGGATGTGTGCTGGGCTCGGGTGGAAAAATGCCCAAAAGCAGAAAGCAACAGCTCAGAGGAGGCCTGCAGAGAGCAGGAGGAGGGGATGGCAACTCAAAATAATGCAGAGTCCCTTATTACAAGCACAAAGACCACAAGTACAGCTTCTTCTCAGAGACAAAGCAAATCTCCAAGTACCTGGAGGCTTGCCCATGGTTAATTTAATGGGTCCAGCTCAGTCCCTCATCCCACATGGCTGAGATCAATGGGTCATATGGAGTGTAAGTGTTTTATGAATACATTAGGAGTGTGATATTGGCTGGAGTCTATTAAACAAGCAAAGGCTCCGGCATAATAGCTTCTCTCCACCACAATTAGAAGCCAGTTCATGTGCAGTTTCAGTCATGCAGTTAGATCTGATCCCTTGCCCTCTCCTCTGCCACCCACCATGGGACACGGCGCTCCAACAGCAAACAGTCTTGGATAAATCACAATATAAAACCACATCGCTGGGTTAAAAAGAGGAGAAAAGAAAGACTGAGAGAGAAATAAATGGGGCTGGGGGCAGGAGAGGAAACCAGCACCTCACTGAGCTGTTATTCTGGTCCTGGTGAAAGCCCAAGAGCATTCATAGGAGCCCTCACAAGTTCATAAACACCTTTATTTGTAGTTTCCAATTTGACTTTGCTCAAACTGGAGAGTATGAATGTGTTCCTGTCGCTAGCTGCTGATTCTGCTACTTCTCCAAAAAGAAATGGCTTTGCCTTTTTTTTTAGTGTGTGCCTCATAAAATAGGGATTAAGAGCATTTTTTTAAAACATAGTTTTTGTAATAGTGCAGCCCCAAACCCCTTCAATCAGCAAACTTTAGCACGACTTGACAGACTAAACTGCCATTCCTTAACCCACAGGACAAGAAGTGCCATTTGCACATGGTTGAGTGGCGAGCAAGAAAGATTCATGTTGCTTGCTAATTGCCTTTGGCTCTGTGCCACCGCACAAACACTTCAGCACCGACTGCATTTCTGTTCCAATTCCATCTTGGTAAATGTCTTTTTCTGTATTTCAATGACTCAGGAGTGCATATAGCTAGAATTCTTTTAGAAAGATGGGCAAGAAAAGGACAAGTGGCTATTGCTGGAAAGGTATGGGTAGGAAAATTTCTCCAGCAGTGCCTGTGAACGTATCAGGAGCCGAGAAGAAACCTCCTGGGCACAAAGCTCACATTGAAACCTACAGTCTCTGGTTATTCAGTTCTTCATGTAACAGCACTGTGAACAGGGACTTAACGTGGAAAGAGCACATTAATTGTCACATGGGAAAACCTCTCTGGCCTTCAATATTCTACCCTCAGCCATGCCTCCCAGTGCTGCTGGAGGTATCTGAATGTATCTGGGATGTCCACACAGGGTTGGAAAATAGAAGAATTATGAATTATGCATGCCCTCCTTAAGTGGCTTTCAGCAGCCCAGGATGACTACCTGGCCATCTCTGTGGGCAACTGACACCATCCATCCAAGTTCCTTCCCTTCCTGCAGAATACCCCAAACCAGCTCAAAGCTGAGCCAAGTTTCAGCTAGGCATTATTCAGAGCTGGGCTGGGGGTTGTAGAGAAAGCTCCACCAGCGCTTGTCCACTGTGAAGAGCATGACAGAAAAAAAGCCAGGGGGAATAAGCAGTTCTGGGCTCCAGGCCAGAATCTGCAGCAAATAATATAAACAAGGATTGTGAACACTCAGACTAACCAAAAACACTGACCAGTCCTCCTTGAAATCAGGGAGAGGCAGGTGGAAGGTTCCTGAAGGTTTATTCAGTAGAGAGAAAGGTGAAGATGTTGGCAATGGGATGAAGGATGCGGTCATCCAGTGAACCCAGGCAAGTGGCCAACGTGGGGATGCAAAGAGGTAATGAGCTTCCTCATTCTTCAGACTCTGCGGTCCTCACAGGACAATCCTAATATTTTATGCACTTTTTAGATTCTGCAAATCACTTTTTTAAAAGAGAATTGCAGTGCTTGGCATGAGTCTTCCTGAAGAACGGCTCTGCTTTTCCAGTTACCTGCACAATCTCTTGTACAGCTACATGACAGAAACTGTAGTTATTGATAAACTTCATAGAATCACAGAATGGTTTGGGTTGGAAGGGACCTTAAACCTCACCTAGTTCCAACCCCCCTGCCACAGGCAGGGACACCTTCCCCTGCACCAGGGTGCTCCCAGCCCCGTCCGGCCTGGCCCTGGGCGCTGCCAGGGATGGGGCACCCACAGCTGCTCGGGGCAGCCTCCACCAGTGCCTCGCCGCCCTCGCAGGGCAGAATTTCTTCCTTATACCTAATCCAAATCTCCCCTTTCAGTTTCAAACTGTTCCCCCTTGTCCTATCACTCCATGCCCCTGTAAGAAGCCCCCCCCCAGCTTCCCTGTCGGCCCCTTCAGGCACTGGAAGGCTGCTGTAAGGTCCCCCCGGAGCCTGCTGAACAGCCCCAGCTCTCAGCCTGTCTCCATAGGAGAGGTGCTCCAGCCCTCTGACCATCTTTGTGGCCTCCTTTGGACCCATTCCAACAGGTCCGTGTCCTTCTTATGCTGGGGGTCCCAGAGCTGAACGCAGTGCTGCAGGGGGGGTCTCACCGGAGCAGAGCAGAGGGGGGCAATCACATCCCTCAGCCTGCTGGCCGCACTTCTTTGGATGCAGCCCAGGATCCGGTTGGCTTTCCGGGCTACAAATGCACATTGCTGGGTCACGTTGAGCTTCTTGTCAACCAACACCCTCAAGTCCTCCTCAGGGCTGCTCTCAATCCATTCTCTGCCCACCCTGTATTTGTGCTTAGAATTGCCCAGACCCATGTGCAGGAGAGTGCCCTTGGCCTTGTTGAGCTCCATGAGGTTTGCACAAGCTCGCTTCTCAAGCCTGTCAAGGTCCCTCTGGATGGCATCTGTTCCCTCCAGCATGTCGACTGCACCACACAGCTTGATGTTGTTGGCAAACTTGCTGAGGGTGCACTCAGTCCCACTGCCCACGTAACCAACAAAAATGTTAAACAACAACGGCCCCAGTACTGACACCTGAGGAACACCAGTCATCCCTGGTCTCCACTTGGACATTGAGCCATTGGCTGCAACTCTTTGAGCGTGACCATTCAGCCAATTCCTCATCCACCAAGGGTCCATCCATCAAATCCATGTTTCTCAAATTTAAAGACAAGGATGTCATGTGGGACAGTGCCAAATGCTTTGCACAAGTCCAGGTAGGTGATAACAGTTGCTCTTCCTTTATCTACCAACGCTGTAACCCCTCTGTAGAAGGCCATGAAATTTGTCAGGCACAATTTGCCCTTAGTGAAGCCATGGTGGCTGCCACCAATCACCTCCTTCTTTTCCATGTGCCTTTGCATAGTTACCAGGAGGATCTGCTCCATGATCTTGCCAGGCACAGAGGTGAGACTGACTGGCCTGTAGTTCCCCAGGTCTTCCTTTTTTCTCTTTTTAAAAATGGGGGTTATGGTTCTCCTTTTCCAGTCAGTGGAAACATCACAGGACTGCCATGACTTCTCAAATATGATAGATATTGGCTGAGCCACTTCATCCGCCAGTTCCCTCAGGACCCACGGATGCATCTCATCAGGTCCCATGGACTTTTGCACCTTCAGGTTCCTTAGATGGTCTCAGACCTCATCTATTCCTACAGTTCTTCATTCTCCCAGTCCCTGCCTTTACCTTTTGCAACTTTGGCAGTGTGGCTGGAGCACTTGCTGGTGAAGACCAATGCAAAAAAGTTGTTGAGTACCTCAGCCTTCTCCATGTCCTGGGTAATCAGTTCTCCCGTTTCTTTCCAGAGAGGGCCCACATTCTCCCTAGTCTTCCTTTTATCACCAACACACCTATAGAAGCTTTTCTTGTTGCCCTTGACATCTTTGGCCAGTTTTAATTCTATCAGGGCTTTAGCTTTCCTAACCTGATCCCTGGCTGCTTGGACAATGTTTCTATATTCCTCCCAGTCTACCTGTCCTTGCTTCCACCCTCTGTAGGCTTCCTTTTTGTGTTTGAGTTTGTCCAGGAGCTCCTTGTTCATCCATGTATGCCTCATGGCATTTTTGTGTGACTTCCTCTTTGTGGAATCACTCCTGAGCTTGGAGGAGGTGATCCTTGAATATTAACCAGCTTTCTTGGGCCCCTCCTCCCTCCAGGGCTTTATCCCATGACACTCTACTAAGCAGATCCCTGAAGAGGCCAAAGTCAGCTCTCCTGAAGTCCAAGGTAGTGATCTTGCTGTGTACCCTCCTTGCTGAGGATCTTGAACTTCACCATTTCATGGTCACTGCAGCCAAAGCTGCCCTTGAACTTCACATTCCCCACCAGCCCCTCACTGTTGGTGAGAACAAGGTCCAGCTTGTACCTCTCCTTGTTGGCTCCTCTATCGCTTGGAGAAAGAAGTTATCATCAATGCGTTCCAGGAGCCTCCTGGATTGCCTAACTGTGTTGTCCCTCCAACAGATATTGGGGTAGTTGAAGTCCCCCATGAAGACCAGGGCTTGTAAACATGAGGCTGCTCTGATCTGTCTATAGAGGACATCGTCTGCTTGGTCTCCCTGGTCAGGTGGCCTGTAGCAGACCCTATATAAAGTCACCTGTCCCTGCCCTCCCCAGCTGCTCATTGACATACAGAGTGACACCTCCTCCTTGTCTCCCCTGCCTGCCCTTCCTACGGAGCCTGTATCCTTCCATCCCAACCCTCCAGTCAATAGGAGCCATCCCACCACGTCTCTGTGATGCCAATAAGGTTGCAGCCGTGCAGACATGTGCGTGTGTCTAACTCCTCTTGTTTGTTCCCCATGCTAGGTGTGCTTGCATAGAGGCATTTCAGGTGGGCTCCCGATGGAGCTGCCTTACTGGCTGGAGTGGCTGGAATTCTTTTGTGCTGCTCTTCAGGTGCTCTCCCTCTGCCCTGTGATCCCTCTCCAGGCTCTGGGCATCTCTTGCTGGCACTGGCATCAACCTAGTGGGAGTGGGATGGATTGAGGTTCCCCTTCCGCAGCAACTTTAGTTTAAACCCCTCTGCACCAGCTTGGCAAGCCTGGCTGAAGATGCTCTTCCCCTTCTCTGACAGGTGGACCCCATCAGCCCCCGGGTCTTCTCAAAGCGAGTCCCATGGTCTAAGTAGCCAAACCCTTGGCTATGTCACCAGTCCTGTAACCATTTGTTTATTCTCCAGATTCAACCGTCCCTTTCAAATGCCGTCCCTTTGACCAGGAGGACTGATGAAATAACTGCCTGAACTTAACCTGTTCATTTCTCCAGGGCAGAAGCCTCTAAATAAGTGAGATTCGCTTCTCTCTCCTCCTCTTGTTTGTTTTGTCATTCCTGTGGACAGGATGATGGATTTTGCTTTCCTGTATCCTTCCTTTTCATTGATGGTCTTTTGTAAAGAAATAGGACTGGCATGGATTTTCTTTTAATGGACTTAATTGAAATGATGGCAAATGTCATGACTTGAAGTGCAGGATATGAAGGATGAACACACTTGCATACGTACACTCCTAACATGAAATGTATGATTATACAGCAACAATACACTTTTATTCTAACAGCCTAACATCGACTCTAAATACTGATTTCAGTGTATCATGTGCTGTGTAACCTGCAGGCAAAACAGCACATACAGGCCTTAGACCAGGAACAATTAGGATCTGGCAATTTTATTTAAATCCACAGAGAATGCAATCAACCACACACACTGTGAAGATCATGTCAAACTGGGTGCTGAGTTAGCCTGGGGGAAAATTCATGGTGATAAGTGAATGGTGTCTCCCTGTGGAGGACAGGTCAAGCTAAAGCCCTATGTGCTGAGCAGACAGATGTGGAGCTAGTCTACCAAAAAACCCCTGGGAACCAGGCTTCTGCCTGAAGCTCTGGAGTTTTTCAGCTATGGGACACACTGGGACAGCATGGGACAGCATGAGCACTGTGTGGTTGTGCCAGTGTTTGTGCTTGCTCACCTTTCCAGAAACAACTGCAGTAGCTGGGGCATTCACTGGGAAGCTGGGAGGATGACATGCACAATCCTTCCCAGTGGGTTTTAGTGCCACCACTGCCGACTTCTCATCTCCAGGCCCTCCACAAAGCTCTTCAGAGTCCTCTAGAACTTCATGTAATGGGACCCACTGACCTGCTGTCTCCTGCCAATGCATTGAACAATGAAATGGGAAGTAGGAGCACTGCTCAAGAAAGAACACGCTTTGTGTTTTAGAGCCAGATCACCATATTTTAATCTGAGTGTATTAGATGAAAGATGATCCTCTTATTCTCACCATAAATTACTTTGCAGGTTGTCACTTCCAGCTCACAGCTTGCACTCGTTCAGGAGGATAATACAGAAATAGCAGGTGGCTCCTGCAGCCTGAAACCAGTCTGTGGCTTTCTTACATCGCTGGGGGGGTGGGGCGGGGGATGAAGTGGACAGAGGGAGGTGTGCAATGGCATGAAGACTTCTGAGGGATGGGAAGACTAATGAGGAAAATTGTCAATCACTTGGCTGAATAGAGAGACTTCTCCATCCGGCGAAGGCTCCTATCAGGGATATGTCAGTGATAATAAGTCTTGCCTACAATACCAGGCACAGCCTGAAAATATAACTATATGCATCTGAGTAGGTCTCCATCCTACTATAACAACTGGGACAAGACAAACAGAAGTTGAGAGTGGTATCAGTCTTAGAAAAGAGTTAGCTCTGACTCCAGGTTTAAACAGCATCAAGCCTGTCTTCATGCCTTTGACTAATTAGTATTAAATTGAAACAGTTGTTCACTCTTTAATGTGTTTCCCCTTATTTTCGAAGGAGGATGTATTTCTCTGTCTTCTGGATTAAAAGATTTTTTTTTTATTTTTTTTTTTAAATCTACAAAATGCCTCAATTCTTTACTTTTTTATAACTGCTTAGGAAAGAAAAGAGCTTTCATAATAAGCATACGATATTAATGCATAAAGCAACACAGATTTGATGTGTGAATATCTGCTTGAAAACAGTCTTCCAAGGCATATCAGATCTATTCAAATCAGGTATCAAAACACTGTGTACTACACGCAGCCCAGGGACACCGTGGGTAGGGGAAAAGACCAGATCTGTGGTGGAAATGTTCACTGATACTTAACAAAAGCGTTCTTGAGAAATCATTTCTGTATGTAAAATACGGCTACAGTGACCAATTTTCTGCTTTGAACTTCCCAGGGGCAGCTGATAGGAAGAAGCAAGAGCAGGGAGAGGTTTCTACTCGGTGTGCTTGCCTCCTCTGTCATGTAGTGTCAATGACAGGGAAGGGCTGAGCTCCATCTCTCCTGAAGTCCTCTTCTACAACCACCCAGGAGTCAGAGTAGACTGTGTTTGTGTTTGCAGGTGCATCTGCAAACTCTCAAGTCTTTGGGGGATGTGGAACAAATACATTTATCTGGGAGGGAAACCAAACAAATGAGATAATCACTGGCTTTATTTGTGGAAACGCAAGATAGCCTATCCGGCGTTAGGAGCACAGCTGCTCACCCCGGCAGCAGGAATAATCATCCTTATTGAGGAGCCATGTCGACAGAGAAGGGCAGATGTAGAGGTTGTGAGCTTCGCTGCCATGCTCATCTGTCTGGGTGACTGCAGAAATGATGGGAGGCACTACGAGGGATTACAGCCAACATCTTTATCCTCACAGAGGGGGCTGCAATTGATTGTTTCATTAGTGTCGGGAGGCTCTTGCAGCATTACAGCTTGGTTTGGTCTGTCTTCCAAGGCTCCGGTGACCAAGAGCTGCTTTGACTCACTTAGTCTCCACAGACTGCAAAACAGTCACGTTTAAAACTGCAGCAGGAGGCTACCTGGGAGAGTGGATTTTGTGCTGGAGATGAAATGCAATGTGTTCATAACGCGTTGTGCGGTCCCTCAGACTCTGCTGTTAGTCTGCAGAAGACAGCAAACATTGCTGCTGCCAGCTGGCAAAGCGCTCCTGAAGGGAAAGCAGACGCTCTCCTAATCCTACCTGATGGAGGAAGGCTGAGTATAATCTGTGTGCACAGACGCAACGTTACACCAGCTCAGATGAAGACATGGATGTTCAGATAATTGCTTGATAGAAGGTCAGAGGCAAGTTCTTGCACATTCACACCCCAGGGCTGGCATTACCAGTCAAACCAGCTTGGACACCTGTGATGTCTGGAGGTGGAGGACAAAGGATTTCCTAATTTGTTCCCTAACACTTCCACTGTGGTTGCACTTTAAAGCTTGACAATTAGTCTTGTACTATCCAAACTTGAATTACCACTGAAAACGCTACTGATGGAAATCAGGAAGAGCTGCTCCAGCAGGCTATAGCTTACCAAGAGAAGCCCTGCTAACAAAAAATGTTGCAAGGAAATGCAATGCTCTTGAGAGGTTTAAAAAAGAAACCAACATGGCAGAGGACAACCTCCACCCAGGGATGCAAGAGCAGCAAGTTCTCATCTCTCTGGTACTCTCAGATTTGCTGTCAGGGGCCACAGCTCCTTCTCTCCAACCAAGTGCGGTTGCGCCCACGTGAAGGAAGATCCTTAGAGGTTTATAGGTTGGACAAGTCTGGGCAGATGTTTTACTGCTATGTCAAAAGACACATCTGTGACAGCAGGGTGACTCCCTGCCAATTTTCAAATCCTCATTTCAAGTTCTGGAAGTATAGGGAAAGAAACCATTGTCAGAATTTGTTTAACATGAATGAAACTGTTTTTTTCCTAATTCCGTTTGTATTGATCCCTCCTATGAAACAAAAGAACATGTAATCAGCTTTTCTATATATCACAGGCTGTTAAAGGTCACCCAGATATCTACATCAAGCCAAAACATGAATTATGGCTAGTATTTCGAACCCAAAGACAGAATATATCTGTTACCGACAAGGACAGAAGGGAGCAGGATGTTATCAACATATTTTCAGATTTATGGCATGGCACAAAAAAACCCTGAACAAGCACCCTGTGCCTACATAATTTAATGGACCCTACTTTTCACTTCTCTTGATGGAGCTAAGTCGAGTTTCTTAAGCTTCACATCGTGAAGTGGTTTTCCAGACCCAGATGCTTTGAGAACAGATTTGTTTGAATCTGCTTTCTACTTCTTGTTGGTCTTGAAGCAATTATCATCAAAACCTGGTTTAACCCACCAAAAGGTGCTCCCCAGCCCTTCCCAATGTGTGTCTTGTATCACACCAGGGGCTGCAGTGGCAAAATTGTGCAGTCTTATTCTGAGCACTTTGGGAGAAGTCATCTTCCCTGCCTTTCATGTTACCGGTGTAGCCTCCATTCCCTGTTTAAAAGCATCATCTTCTTGTGCTAAAAAGCATGCCTTTTTGGGAAGGTGAACAGTGTGAGGAGGAGCAATAGCACGCCAAGTGTCAGCCTTGATGTTTAAACTCAGTGACATCCAGATCTCAGGCTACAGATCCCAGCTCTGACTGCAGAAGGGGTGTGAGAAATGGTCTTGCTCACTTCCAGGATTGGAGCCGTGACCAGAACCTTCCTTGCTAATTTCCCAGGAGCTCCTTCACAAAGTCTGTTTTGATCTCCAGCCTGTGCTGCTGGAGTCGGACCCCTTTGTTCCCTCTCTGGTCAATGAAGGGAAAAGGAGTATTCTAGGGAATGACTCAGAGCTGGAGTCAGTCTGTTGTCACCACCAGCTCCGAACAAATTCTGGAAAGATTCCCCTTTGAGTCCAGGCATGAAAGGTTAAATGCCAGTTCGTAAAGGCTGAGAAAGCGTGGACAATATATTATTTCATTTTAGAGGAAATGGAGGCACCATAATTAGAGCCCTCAGTCAAGATGAGATGCTAAGACTGGCAAAGCTGACAGATGAGGCTTCTTCTGACTCCTGGATGAGACGCCAAGTGCGGGAAGGGACTCTTTGGCCACGAATGCTGGGCTCCAATTCTCCCCACCCTGCCCCAAACAGGACAGAATAAGGCCATACGGTAGATACGGTGCTCCTACTGTTCACTAAGAAAATTAGAGAGTACTGGGCTTGGCAGCCAGAGTTTCCAGAGTCTTGAAATGTCTTTTCCTTCCTGATTGTACCTAAGTACGTCTCTTCCTTGTGACAGGGAAGTACCACTGAGACCTGCCACCCTCCTGGGCTTGTACCCAGATTGCCTTGCAGGGAAGAACAAACACTTGTATGGCTAAGACAAATCAGGGGTTTGTTTTTCCAGATGTTTTTCCCTTTGCTTGTAAAGCCCACTTACATTTGGCTGGCTGTATTGCTGAGTACTTGAGTATGAGAAAGCCCTTCTTGGAGAAAATGAACCATGAAACACAGCACAGAGCTGTGGGACAGAATAACAGAAAAGAAAAGGATTACTAAACAGACAGAAATTCAGTCCAGGTATGGCTCCAGGTATTAGCAGGTGGTAGGAATGAAAGATGCAGAGATAAATGTGGTGCCTCCTGATGCATTGAGATGAAAGCACGCAGTCTGCATAGTGAAGTCCAGCATTCATGTCTGTCTGTTCTCCAGGAACTTTTGGAAGGATAGTTTTGCTTGTGTTCTGTTGAAATAGAAGCCAGACTGCATAAAAATCATTAGAAGCTGCTTTTTTTTTTATTATCTGTGATTTTTTTTTTCCTCATGCTAATGGATCCCAGACCATTCTAAACCAAACAATAATAGCTGTGGGGAGAGCTGGAGGGATCTCTGCCTTTGCCAATGCTGAGCTATTGAACATCTAATCATAACCAGGAGATGGGAACCAAGCCCAGAGCCCTTCAATGTCCAGTTCTCAAGAAGAAAGAAAGAAAGAAAGAAAGAGAGAAAGAAAGAAAGAAAGAAAGAGGGGCACCCTGAGTTCTCCAAAGGCAATTTGGATCCAGCCATTTCAAACAGGACTCAAAGGGGTACACACCTGTGAGACCCCCAGAGCCCGTCCTATTGCTTATCTGGAGTAAGAAGCAAGAAAGCTATGCTGCAGCGGAGCAAAGACTCTGCAAAGTTTTCCACAGCATCCTGAGCTTCAAATGCATTGGGACCCCTGGAAAATCCTCCCTTCCTATACAAGAATAAAAGGATCACAAAGGAAGCGAGCAGAAGCTGGTTCATTCAAACAGGAGGGCATGGGTTCCCCTGCAAGCTGCCTGTGCCCCAGGATATGGTGACTGCTGAGAGTTCACTTGGACTCAAGGGCAGCGTAGACAAGCTCATAAAGGAGAAACCCACAACGAGAGAAACTACACACAGACAATGAAACCCCTGCCACTGGAGTCCGAGGGAGTGTTTGTGGGGAGTGTTACCTGCCTCAGAACTTAATTCACATTGAAATAGATCCTTTGCCAAGACTGTAATCAGACAAGGTCTGATGAGATGGTTATGCTGGTGCAGGCTTTCTCCCTCTCCCTGGTTAGTCCAGGTCCTCACAAAAATCCACTAAAACTCCTGTGGAGGTGGGTTAGGTCCTTGTTTGCCAGCCATTACCTTCACAGCTGGGCAAGACCTGCTCTCCGATGCTCAATACACCTTATCCAGGTGAATGCAAGTGGATGTAGCCTCTTATTTTCAGTACCTGGAAGGAATATTTCCACCAAGTGGTATCCCTTACAACTCATGTAACGCTGCTCACCGTGAGTACAATTCAAGCGTTCATAGCTGCATGGGGTGGAGGTCAGAGCCAGGAAGGTCACCCGATGCAAGTAGTTCAAGAAGACAAAACAAGCCTTGTCTTATGAATATGGAGCAGGGAGAAACCTGGGTGGGAACCTGGGGAACATCAAGGATTCATTGAGCGCTACACAATGGTCTTCACTCTCTGCACAAAATACAAGTAAATACTGATGATCTCAGCAGGCTGAGATCTCTTTTGGGGAGAAAAGAGCACTTAGGAAAGCCAGATTAGGTCCTCTGATAGTGAGCACTGATGCCTGGTGTCTCGGAGCGCATTTGGAGCAGGGCACCAAGAGGAGGAGAATGCCTAGGGCACACATGAGTAGTTATCTAGCTGGAGTAAAGATGAAATCTCCCATTTACTACATCTCTGGCTTCTGGTGAGCCAACTGCCCAGCATCATCCGTGTCCCTGTTTATTGACATATATTAACCTCTGGGTGAAATGATAGGCCTCAGCAACTTCACAGTGGCCTTTACACTATTTGCAGTGTCTGCTAAATACCACAGCAGATAATGGTATTTATTCAGCATGTTGCTAATGTCGGATTACAACGGGACCCCCGTCTGGAAATGGAAAGAACCCCCTGCAAGAGGCTGGCATGAATTCATTATGAATCAGTGCTGCTTGAATAAAGCATCTATGGAGAATATCTAAGCAGTGACCTTCATACAAAATGTATCACATAACACTTTCTATTAAAATAATCATAAACACAGTAAGCAGTAAACAAAACAATCAAAATGTGTCTTGAAAATAAATGCAGAGAGGAGATGGTAGATGGAAGAGGGATTAAATTTCCATTTAGGTATTACAGGCAATGAAGGTTTTTTTCTTTTTTCTTTTCAAACAATGTTTCCAAAATCAATAATGGGGGGGAGGGAAGTGGTGTGATTAGTAACATGGTGAGTAATTGCACCAGTTTGTCACCACTCGTGTTCAGTGTTAGAGCATCTATTAAGAAAGGAAGCTGTTGGAACCGGCCCCAGTCAATATTTGTCCATACCACAGAAAAAATCCTGCAGTCTGGCTAAATTCTGTATGCTTTTTGATCCGACGCTTTGCCTCTGCCAGCATCTGTCCTTCTCATCATGATTAGACCAACAGGCTTCAAGATCAAATCACCATGGTGCCAGATGACACGCGTACATGCAGAGCAAGGTGATGCTGTTCTGTGATCTACATGATGGGAAAACAGAGCTGCCAAAGGGCAGCCAAACGAAATGGCAGAGCTGAGCGTTGCACTGGACCCCTGCACCCCTGCAGGGAGTTGTGGCGGAGTCGAAGTCAAAGGAAGGGACTCTTTCTGTCTTTCTGAGATGCTACAAATGAAGTCTCACTTTAATTTTCAGATGCAAGTCTTCCTGCGTTCAGACCTGTGCTGTTAGGAGAGGTGTTGCCCTGGAGGAGAAGGCAAGCTGCCTTGTGGTTCCTTCGTGCCTCATGTGGAACTAGGAAAGCATCTACTGAAAGTCCCAGGCCGGTGGCCGCGTGCTGCTAGTTACAGCACTGTCATCAAAAACGGAGAGCTCGAGAGCATGTCTTGTGCAGGAGCAGAGGATGATGATTGCTGCCGTATCATCTAACTTACGGGTCCTGTAGGGGTCTCCTTCCCCAGCAGTAATCACCATGTGGTTTTACCAGTGCCCAGCTTGCTTTGATCTACTTAGAAGGCATTGTAGCTTGAGCACACCCGTGTTCTGGTTTTCCCTGGTTTTCCACATTTCTTCAAAATCTCCAATTTTTCCCTCTAGACCTGTTCTAGTCTTGCACACGACTGCGCTCAGAATATCTTGCCTGCAGTTGCTCCAGTCACTGCTTTTCTCTTTCATACACATGTGAGCTGCCTTTGCTCTTGAGTTTGATGATATGCCCACAAGCTGGTCATCCAGCCCTTGCCAGGAGACCTGCAAAACCGTGGAAAGGAACTCAGGATTCAGAATGGACACTGTTACTGCTGTCTCAGTCCCCTCTCCCATCCTCATCCCACCAGTCTGAGTGCACCAACGTTTTCATTCTGCATCCACCTCATTTCTGTTCCTGCAGCTCCACTCTGCCTTCATGTCAGCCTTCAGCATAACCCCCAGAAACAGACTCATTTTCAGTTTGGCCCTACCTAGATTAGCCACAATCTCTAGCTACACAAGGAAAGAACAAGGAAGAACTGAGGCTCTAGAGACAGCCTTGTGTTAGAGGCTTTAATATATTCTGAAAGTTCCAGTTAAGTTTGAATTTCTCAATTTTCATTTGTTCCCCACATTTCCTGACCTCTATGTCACATCTCTCTTTGATGATCAGTCTTTCTTCTATCCTTTCTGCAGGTTCTCAACTTACTGCTAATATATTTTTAGAGGCAGTTAGTCATCCTGTCATAGCTGGAATTTTTTGCAGACATATTTTCCCTGTTAGTTGTCAAACAACTTCCAGACTGCTTCCTAACTTTCAGGCCCCCAGGTTTTCCAGCAAGTTTCTAACGAGTTCCCTGGATTTCCCCAAGTTTACCCTTGTGAATTTGAGAGAGATCTACATTTATTTCCTTCCCCTCCAATTTCACATGACCTTCTCATGGTTAGTCACCACAGTTATTTTCTATGACCAATTCATCAGCTGTAACCAAGTCTAAAATTGCAATGAATTGGTTGAATTGGATCCTAGCCAAAGAAACCTTCTCATCACCTCCGCAGTCCTCTCTACAGATCTGGGTTTGTTCTCCTGACCTCCTCTTTCCTCTGTATGCCAGAAGGTCCCAGGCTGTGCTCCATCTCTGACTGCACCCCCAGCACCTGCATCTTTCCCCCTATGAGATGCACCAGGCAACGCTGTAGCTACAAAGCAGTGCCCATCACATACCCACTAGCAGAAATGTTCACCCAGACCTTCATCGTCTTCTCTGTTCCTTACACCATCTTATCTGCTGCCATTGTGTTATCTCCTTTGCCCTTATCTGTTATAAAAATGTTAATAGTATGATCTCATCTGAGGGTTTTTTCCCTTCCTTCCTTCCTTTAGTGACAACACTCAGTGAATGAGGCAGGTTTGACATTTGCTTTTAGAGTCTCTTTTCTGTGATCCCATATCACTGAAAATCATTCACCCTAAGAAACCACTTTTTTAACTGGGTATTATCAATGAGTAACCAAAGATGCTTTCCTTCTGATCAGCACTAATGAATCTAATAGCATGCTTTTATCAGTATTCCTTCACATTGTATAGTTTATTGATGTACTTTGGTGCCTATTTTCTATAATGAAAACTATGAAATTGAATATCTATCATGACTAAGTAGTGATGTAACTCGGAGCCAGCTTTAATTGTTGATTCCCTCCGTGAGAAGGTGATCTTAGAAGCTGTAACTGCAAAAAGCCAGAGTTATTTTTTCCTAATAAATAACCCTCTCTCCCATAAAGGCAGAAAATTCAAACTGATAAAGGAAAATAAATTTTCATATACAGCATAATTAGTTCATGGGACTTCTCACCTCAGAAAGTCATTCAGCCCAAGAACACTGCAAGATTAAAGAAGCTCAGGCATTAAATGGGCAGTCAGAAGCCCACAGTTATTACAGCTATGGCTGAGAAGGGTTTGGAAGTGATACGAAGCTGCGTCTCTCAAGTCTGTTACTCTCTTCCAGACACCAGCATGAGTCATAAAGTAGAGCAGGAAAATACCTAAAGACTGAGGGTCTTGTTCCACTTTCTAAAGTATCTGTTGAGGAGGAAGGTCAATAACTAGCTGAGCATCTGAATTAACAAAGCTCGGATTCCCTGTATCTGCTGTTTAATTCCAACCCGGTGAACGTATTTCCACAGGGGAAAAAAGTCTCAGTAATTTAAGATTCCACTTCTGTTTATAATGAAATAACTTCCTTTAGTTTCTAATACAGTAAAATGAGTTTTTTAGAATTTATGAGATTAACTCAGCTTACAGTTTTAGAATAAATGCAGTAAACCAACTAGCACGTTTCAGAAAATGATGCAGTTTCATCTAAATGCTGTATTTTACATTGCTTGTGCTCTAAAGAAAGCGTTGCGGTCTTTGTAACATCTGAACTTCTTCTGTCTTCTGCGAAATTGTAACTTTTTCCTCACATTTTTCCCCCCAAAGCAGTAGGTTTTGGTGCTGAGGTTTTTAAGCAAAGAGGATGATTTTAAGGGCTAAATGAAAATGGATCAAAACATGTTTCCAGCTGAGCAGTGGGACAGGCGGGCGGGGGGCTGAGGGGTTGCAGTTGTTCACAGTCACGGCCAATGCAAAGTTGAGGGATTCAGATGGTGGCTTGACATGTGTCCAAGCAGTTAATCCAACCCCACCCTGGCTACAAATGCACATGCCTGGCTGGGAAACCACGAGCAACTAATTTTTAAGATACTCGTGACTCTGGGGACAGGCTTTTGACCATTTGGTGTGGCTGTTCCTGCAACATCAATGTTCAGAAGGTCACCAGACAAACCAAACCGTGGCTGTCGTTGAAGAGGCAGATAGTGAATAGTCTGCTCACAATGCAAGCGAGGGGACAAAACCTTCATCCCACTTTCTTCTGGGTTTCCCCCTAGTTCCTGGTATGGCTTTCAGCTCCTGTGCCTTGCTTGGCCCCGGCCTGCACTGGGGGGGCACAGGGGACCTGCCTTCTCCGGGTCAAGCCAGCAGTGCCACATCTGGCAGGTGTCACAGCTGCGACGGAGTAACCCTGACATCTAGTGGCTTCCACAGCCCAAATCCTGCACATCCCCAAGCCCAGCGGAGCGGGGCTGAGCAAGAGGCACCACAGGGCTGTCTCTGAAGGCCACCTTCCACAGATGTAGCCAACAGCCTTTCCTCAGGGCAAAGAAGAGATACCGGGAAGCACCGCAGCTCTGAGGGACGTTGTTACTAATGCCATTGCTAATAAATTATTTGGTCCCTGTTGCTTTTTCAACAGGCTGTTGGGTTTTGGCTCTCTGGCTCTGATAGTCCCTGTGTCAGGGCAGGCAAGCTTGCCCAGGGAGCCCATGCTTCCCCAGGGATGCTTTTCCACAGCCTCCCTGGGAAGACAGAATGTGAGTCAATGGTTTGCACTAGACAAAGATCTGTGCAGCCTCCCGTACCTGGAAACGCTCCAGTGCTGTTACAGGAACAAGCAGGAGATGCTGAGCAGTGGGGACGCGGAGTTTTCAGTGTGACCTCTCCCCATATTAATAGGGAAGGAGAAAGAGGAACTCCGTAAATGCGAACAGAGGCCTCTGCTTCCCACTCTTGCTGCCAAGGTGGCTTTCGTAGGAGGCATTTTACAACAAAGCCTTCTCCGAACAGAAACACCTGCTGCCCGCTCACAGCAGGGAGCGACGGAGATGCAGGGAGCGATGGAGATGTGTCTTTCGGAGATGCAGGTGATCTGGCTGCCCTCTCGCAGGCGGTCAGGCAAGATGGTATCTCAGTGCGCTCTGCTTTTGGCATCCCCAACCCCTGGCTGTGCAGCCAGCTGGGTTTCCAAACCCTGCTGCCTGCCTGCTGCCACATCCCCCAGGCCCTGCCTGGGTCCTCAGGCGCCACTGCCTGCGAGCACCTCCATCTACAACAGGCTGGAAATCCTCCCCAGGCACCCCTGGGCAACAAAATAATCACAAGGGTGGAAACCACCTAGAAACAGAGGCAGTGAAAGTGGCTGGGTAGTAGGGACAGGGTTTTTTCACACCACTTCCAATGAACACAGCAACCCTGCGTTCTCTGGTAAAAAGAAATGTAGGTCCCACAGTGTCCGCTGGGCGAAGAAATTCACACAAAAGCAGGTTGAGAAGCAGAAAAAAGCAGAGAATAGTAATCACAGAAAGATTCACGTGGGCTGGTGTTCTTGTCACCCGTCCCCTGGTACCTGCACGCACTGCAGCATTGCAGGCAGGGGCCAGGGGGGAGCTGAGGGATGGCATTCACACTTTTGCAACTGTTTTTCCCTGCTGACACCAGATTTCTCAGCAATGCGGGAAAGACACAACCCCCATGTTTCAAGGCACTTTCAGCAGCTCGTACATGAGGTCCTGCCACAGTGCTGCCCACCCTGTGAGCCCTGGGTTTGGCACTGACCCTGTACCATCGGCTGGGGGGGGGCTGTCATGGTGTCGTGGTCTTTCCAAAACCCAGGCTGTGTACCCATGTGGGCCGACATGGGGCTGGAGGCCACGAAAGCAGGTGAGGCAAGGCTGGGATGGGGTGAGGTGGAGCACAGCCCTATAAGCACACCGTTACACTCATTACTCCGTCCATAAGCCCCCATGGACATCTCAGTAATTCTGAATTGCTGCCTCTGTCTCCTTGCTGCAGCTGGTGGGAGACAAGGCACCAAGCATGGGATGGAGAGATGAACCCCCGCCGCTGCGGCTTTCACAAGCAGGTTTGGGACAGTCAGACCTTGTGGGTGCATGAAATCCTGCTTTCACGGGCACCCACAGCAGTATTTCCATGGTGTTGGTTGCTCCTGCTGTGCTGAGGGCAGTGGCACTGGCCACAGAGCATGAAATCTTGGTGCACGAGGGCTTTACCAGGGGAAAAACTCTCCAAGGGAACGCAGGGAGCACAAGCGAACTTGCAATTTGCCTGTTTTGAGGACATAAGGATTAAAATGAGGATTTACTCTGAGGGATGCTGTTCTAGGAGCTTGCGCTGCCCAGCTGTCTTGTTTGCATCTGACCCTCGGCCCTGGCACGTGCAGCTCCTCCTCGCATGGCGCAGCAAGGGGACGGTGCCGCGCTGGCAGGGAATTTCTGCACCTTGTTCCCTGCACACAGAGCAAGGCTGTGCATGTCCCGGGGAGAAGGGGCAAAAGGATGGATGTGACGTAGCCAGGGGTGTGAACGTGGGCTTCTGGGCAGCCAACGCTTTGCCCCATCCCTGCTGCCCTCTCTGACAAGGTACCCAAAGAATGTCCCTGCTTCTGCAGCTGACACGAGCCATCCTCCCTCTCCTCCTGCCGCTCCCTCTCCCCGTGTGGAGGATTCACCATGATTTTCTGCTTACTTCCAGCTGTGTTTACAGTCACAGGATTTCTTACTTCTCATGAAAGTCACTCCCAGGGTGAAATTTGAGTTTGTAAATTATTAAAATGTTATCAAGAGCTTGCAGACTTGCCCATTTTTTTTTTCCTATTGGTGAATAAGCTGATGTATAATTCAATTTTCCCCCCACAGTTTCTTCAGTAATACTTAAAAATTATACACACACACACACACACACACACACACAGAGACAGATCCAAACCTTATTTCCATTTATTTAGAAGTCTCTTTGGGCCAGAGGCTTTATCTGCCTCTCTTTGTGCATAGTGCTGAGCAAACTTAGGGTGTTGTCATTATATGAATAATATATAATGATAATAAATTCAGAACTCTTAGTTTCTGAGTGTATCTTCATAATAAATTATTTTAAATGCTTGTTTCTGAGAAAGAAACAGCAATGAGAGCCGATACGTGGTACACAATTATTAGTGTTTGTTATTACGCAGAGCAAGAACCAATACTTCTATTTACAGTTTCCTGACAGTGTCTCCCTTACAAAAAAAGCGCCTGCTTATAATTTTGCTGGATTTTAATTCCTTGGGCTGAAACTTCCTTGGCTGAGTGCCTAGCAGGGTTCAGCTTTCCTTGAGATGTGAAGTAAGCAAAATCTTGTTTTTTCCCTCTCACATTTAAACAGTTTTACAACCTTGAGGAGTTTCCATGCTCCCAGGCAAAGAAGCCCACGCTGTTTGGCAGAGCAGCTGAGGTCACTGGTGGCCTCTTAGAAATTCACCCAAACTTAGTCCAAGCCAATAGCTCCTGAAAAAGCCCATTTGCACCATTCCTGTTGCTGTATGTTGGTGACTGGAAGCTGAAACCTCAGAGGCTGGGCTCTAACCAAAGGAGAAAAGCAGTGAAGAAATGGGAAGGAGGGGGAGAGGGCAGAAGGTTAGCGGTGGGACAGGGCTGAAAATAATGCAGAGGAGGAGGTGGCTTGAGGTGGGATAGGAGCTGAGGATGCCAAAGAGCATGACTTGAGACATAGGGATGAAGCTGCGAAGGGGTGAAGGAAGATGCAAGAACCACCTTTCTTTTCTCCTTCCCTCCAGAAACCGGTCTGCAGGGAAGAAAAAAATCAAATACTGATTTCTCCGAGAGCTCTGAGGGATGCACCAGAATGAGAGCATTGCTGCTCTGTGCATTGGAAGCTGCTCTTCCCAGCCCCTGCTCAAAGGTTTGCTTAGCACACTTATGCATGACCTAAAGCATGAGTGCTAGAATTAAATAATCAGAAATAAGCAGTTTTCTGGGCTCCTTCCCTAGCCAACACGGTGAAAGAGAATCTCTTCCAAGGGGACTCATCCTACCCATTCCAGGAAGCAGTCTTCATACTTTCTAGAGGTCAACAGGCTTTTCCCCACTGGAAGTGGCCTGGTTTGGGATATTCAGCTTTTAGAGGGCTACCGCTGGTTGTGCAGGGTGAGGAGCCCCATCCCTAGCTCTGCAGTTCCAAACAGGCTCTTCTGGAGCTGTGCTTTGAACCAATTGCACTAAGATTGCAGGGGCACGAGATGTGTCAGATGCCTGGGTGGTGGAGGAAGCCCCCTCGGTTGCTCAGTGCTTGTGAAAGTCTGGGCTTTGCTTTCTCTGGCCCGTCCTTCACCCTTTATTTAATTCACCCTTCCTGTTCAACAAGTTCATTACACACTGTGTAAACCCTAACCCGAGGTGCTTTAAACAGTTACATTCTCCCAGCTCCATGATGCAGACATGCTCAAGGTGCCCTCCTGTGTGCGAGAAACCCCTCCTCGCTGGTGGCATTTCCCAGTCAGAACAGGCACGATATTTCTACCCCAAAAATCCTGTTAGCTCACCAGCTTCATGCTAAAGTAGGACCTGCCACCAAGCTTGTGCTGGGACATTTAGTGATTATCTAATCTCGTGCTGCCCAGGAAGCTGCTCTAATCCACCCACTGTGGCGGTGTAAGCTTTCGGCAGGTCGCACAGCCGAGGAAGGGGCTTTTCTCAGCATCGTGGAGGTTTTCCTGTGCCCTGGGACCCAGATCTGTGCGTCTTCCAGACGAGCCACCAAGTGTCTTGGTGGCACACGTTCGCAGAGCTGACACATATGCTCAGCTGCCCCCCTCCTGAGGCCGAAACAGCATCCTGGAGGGAAGCTGAAGCATTAGCAGAAGATTTCCCCATTACACATCTGGCAAGACTGGCGCTTTGGGAACATCAATGACATGCTTATGTGTGAATGCTACCCAGGAACACGTTTTATAGTGAAATGTAGCTTGCTAAATGCTCTCATGTGTTTGGTTTAAGAGGCTCAAAGACTGCCAGAAAGCCCACCAGCTAACGCGGGCTGTCCGTCGACACATGGCAGTGTGATGCCTGCAATGGAAAAAAAATAAATTGGGAGAGGCTTCTGTGTGGGGCTGTAATGAATGTGAAGTAAGATGCACACAGCTTTCTGAGCAAAGACCACCTGAAGGACAGCCTGTGAGGAACAACTCTCAGGTCAGCCTGACATTTGCTGCCCTGTGGGCGAGCATTTCTAACAAAAATTGGACTCCACCTCTAGAAGAGAATTCATGATGAGGAGAGGAGAGTGCTGGCAGTCTCCATCAACAGCAATGTGGACGCCGCCATTAAAGACAGGAAGTAAAGGATTTTTTTTTTTTCTTTTTCTAATGGAAACCAATCTATCAAGATGTTTCTCATGTTGCTGAAATAACAAATAGGCTTTTATTGCATCTCCCATCCTGCTTCTTGCCTTTCCCATCTCTTGTTGATGAATCTTTCAGTATATGACAGGAACTGCAAATATAGATCTGCAGCAGGCTAGGACTTGAAATCCATATTCCTAAAAAGGCATCCTTTTGACCCAAACAGGTATCTCCTCCTTGTAATAGAATGTTCTCCTGTCAGGCAGACTTGCAAGAAGAAGGAGACAAACAACATTGATACAAGCCATTAATTGCTTTCCCATTTATGGAAGGCAAACTTGGATGCAGACTCTATCTAAGCATTTAATTACAAGCAGAAATTATTTTTCTCTACTGAACCTAGAAAAGTTAAAGCACACTGGACGCCTTTCATGCAAAGAAAGTAAATATTTTTGCAACCATGTCAAATTTTCACAGGTTTTTTTTTTTTCTTTTTTCCTTCTTTTTTTCCACTCGCTTGCTCCCTTTCTGTTTGTTAGCTTTTTGGCAGTGAGAGAAAATAATTAACCAGAACAATGTGACGCAGAGAGGCATCACAAGCACTGAAGTCATTTAGCCTAGAGAGGACAATGAGAAGTGATTTGATTGTGAGGGATATCACGAGACGTAATAAGAATATAGTGTCGTTTCCTATAAGCAACGGGGATGCTCAGCTAGAGTACAGTCCTCTGCTAAAGCAAAGCAAAGATAATATTTTTAACTCAGTGCCTGGTGCTGGCATGGCAAATGAAGAAGAAACCTAACCAGAATTCAGCACGTGCTAGGTGCAAGGGCTGCTAGCATCCTGTCAGGCTTCAGAATTGACTAATTCCTACTTGAGGTGCAAAGCTGTTATGCCGAGGCCTGTCCTTCTACTTACTCTTCAGAAAAAAAACACTGATTTATTGCTGTGGACTTGCCTCTGAGTCGTTGTGTACCGTGATATCTGCTTTCCAGATAAATGGATAAATTGGATAAATGGGGATTGGTCTTTACATGAAGAAAGACTTGTCAGTGAACATGCGTTATTGCTGTGATTAGCTCCAGGAATCCTATACATTCTTCATGCTTTTCTGGTTATGCACTTCCTCTAATTCACTCCTAAAAGCCCATCTGTTTAAACGAGCTTGCGATGCCTGCTGATCAATAGTTCACACTCCTGGGCTGCTGGTAGCGATGCCAGGGGGACAACCGTGGCGTGCCGGGGGGGCACTGGGTTGGGGGCACGGAGGGGACCCCCCACCCCGGCTAGGCAGACCAGGGGCTGCCCGGGGAAAGCAGGAGAGAGCCTGAGACAGGTCTCCTGACTTAAATCGCTACTTAGCTGGGGCTTGACCCCAAAATCTCACAAGAAATCACTGCCTGCCCACTCTGGACCTCACCGGCTCCCCGCTGCGCTGTGTTCTTGCAGGGCAGGGGAGCTTCGTTAGCTTTCTCACTGAAACCCCAGGGCAATAGCCTGTGCCCTTGAGGGCAGCCTCCGTGGGGTCTGGGACCCCCAAACCTCTGCAGCGAGCAGAAAGCCTGGCCCCTGCCAGCCAAGGAGACACCCTTGAGTGCCCATTGCTGAGCGCAGACCCCAAACCCAAGGCAGCCACCACCACCCTGCTCCTGCAAAGAGGCTCTCAGGGGTGGCAGCCCCAAAAACGAAGGTCTGGAGGCCTCAGGCTGCCCTGCCTGTGACCCGCGGAGCCCAAGGGGCACGAGGAGCTGCCCGTCTGTCCGTCTGTCTGGCAGGAGCACAGCCCATGCCTTCGGGCAGCCATAGATGATGGGTTTGCAAACTGACAGAGGAGCTGCTGCGTCTTTTTTAGTCTGTTCTCACCTTCGGTTCAGCGTGAGCCCTGGTGGAGAATCTTCTGAGATGCATGTTCCTTAATTGCCAGAGCATCTGCCTCACACCAGGAGCAGGAGGGAGCGCGATTTATTTCACAGGCTTTGGGGCCACTGTCGCGAACGTTTTGCTGCAGACAGGGAAGCTGCAGCAGCTCCGAAGCAGCTCTGCGTCCTGCCGGCAGCAGCACAGATTTCTCTCTGCAGCTGCAACAGCTTCAGCTGGGTGAGATGCACTTGGTCCCTGCACCAGCAGCCCTCGTTTGCTCCAGCTGAACCTGCAGAGCCTATAAAAAGATCAATGTTTTGTTTACTTGAGGCTTTATAGGGGCTTTTAGCATTTCAACAGCAGTTATTTGTCACAAAAGGCTGATCGGAGAGGTGGTTACTGTGTGCTGGAGGGCACAGGGCTGCTGCTGAAATGTGCAACTTCGGCGGCAGGAGAATGGGAAAGTTGGTCTCAGCTTGCCAAAGAGGCAAAAACTAATCTAATGTGACTGCAGATCTAATGAGAACCCATTTCTTTCTCCATCCCAATTTAGGATTGCTAATACTGTGCATGTTTGCATGGACTTAATTGAATGTTTGTGCCTCTGACACTCTTTGACAAGGAATGCAGTCTGCAGAAGTTTGTTGAAGGAACGGAGCAACTTTGGAGACCCAGACCCAAAATCCAAACTTTCCTTTGAATTACAGCCTGTGCAGAATGTTTGCCTCATTTGTTAAAAGCCTGATTTATTTGCCTACTTGAGCTCATCCGTGTAAATATTTGCCCTCTCTTGTCACACTCATTAAATCCTTTGCATTTGATCTGGAGATGAGAGAAGGTGGCTCGCCACGGTGCACATGCCCATGCCGCTGCGAGCCTTTGCTGGCGCGGGAGGAGCTGGCCCAGCCTTGGTTCCCGCCGTGTTTGCTGAGCTGCTCTGCAGGTTTGCAGCTCTCGGGGACCCGTTCCCTTGTTTGCTCGATCGATTGGGTTGGTTTGGTGAAAAATCCACATTTCTCATACTGACACGGGTGTAGGCTGGGAGCATGTGTGGCCTTGTGTGAGTTCCTTGGGTTTCCAACCAAACTGTGTTACATGAGAGACTCAGGAGCCTCTTGAAGGCTCTCCAGAAGGGAAAGGTGTCAAAACCCAAGTTTAATGAAACAGGACTGGAGCCATTTCCCTCCCTGCTTTTCTGCCTCTTATGCCAGAAAGCTAGAAAGTAAGCTCAAGTACACTCGAAGGCAGAGTGCTGCAAATGAAATTCAGGCCGGTATAAAGCATTCACATTTCTCTGCTGGATGGGTTTCACGTTATTCTTGTTGGGAGAGAGGAGAATGAGAATTCCTTTGGTTTTAATGTTTTATGCTTTTCCTCCTCCACTTCACATCCCTGTTTCTTCACTGAGGAACACCAAAATCGCTGGCGGGGGTGGCAGGAGTAAGTACAACATCACATCCCCCTTCTCAGAAAGCTGATGAGGGCTCAGCACCAACAGGACCAGCACAAGGGACTCTTCCAATGCAACCACAAGAGTCCCACCACGAAGAGGAGACACATGTCCCTGGTGCAGCCTGGCCCCATGGCAGGATCTTTGCAAGATGCCATCAAAACCCCAGATACCTTCCATCCCAATCAGCAGAGGCTTTGTTCTTACACCCAAATGAATTCAGACTAGATTTTCTCTCCTGGGCCACTAACACGCTCTACAAGTTGTCTATAGCAGAGTGTTCCCGAAAGTGTCATTCCTCAACCCAGATCTTTTAAAGAACCAGTCACACTTTGAAGAGGGAGCAAGTCCATTTTCCCCAGCAAAGATCTGAGGGAATACAGGATATGAGGCACTTTCTGATACCTCTGAGCTGCTGCTTGAACACCAAGTCCAGATAAGCTTGAGGAAGGCAAATTGTGGAGCTCGTCAGTAGACATTAATTCTCTCTTTAGTTCTGAAATTCCATTAGAAAATATTTTAGAGGCATTTTTCCCCCCTTACATGCAAGCTGCAACCACGGATTCCTTTCTCTGATGTAAGGTTTCACTAAGAATAATTTGCGTGCAAGAAGTTCTGCTCAGAAGACACTTTGAAGCTGAATGGCTTTTTTTTAACTTCAGCAAAACTAAAGCACAATAACAAGCCGTAACATTTGTATGTCCCATATAAAGTTTTCCGTGCATATTCATTTAGTTCTTTTACAGCTTTCTTCTCATGCCTGCCTGCGACATCATTTTCCGACAGAAGCTGTTGCACAGCAGCCCCCCAGTGCCCCCATTCCCTGACTGTCACTGGGTGCATCCGCCCAAACCAGTGGGACAAATCAGTGTTTTCTACAGAAGAAATACAGCTAATAACATTTCAGATGATGCGCTTGGTGATAACAGTGCCATTTAAAAACTGGGGATGGAAGGCACAGAAGTGCTTGAGGAAGAGAGAAAAGCTTCTTAGGTGGGTTTGCTGCTATCCTGCAGGCTTTTTATGGCTGGAAGTTAAACTGGTGCCTCCTGTTCTCCTCCCCACGACATATCTGCCGGTGCACAGGCTCGTGGTGCTGGAGGGGGTGCCTTCCTTCTCCCCAGCAGAGTGAGGAGTCACCGCCTGACTGTGTCAGCATGCCGCTCACGTAGCACACTCACCATTTGACTTTCTCCAGAGCTCTTCCCGAGCCTTCCTTCCAGCTCCGCATCACTGGCATCTGTACCTACATCCCCACCAACCCCAACACCCCCTTTCCTTCCCCAGGACAGAGCAGAAGATACCCTCTCCCACTCAGTCAGGCTGGCGCACTAAGACCAGCAGAGACCTGTCATCCCTCTTCCCCTTATTTTCTCTCTCTTTTCAAAATATTTTAGGACCTCTGCTCCCTCTTATTTATCACTGTGTTATTTGCCATCAGTACTAACTCCCTTGGGGGAGTTTTGCTTTTGATGGTGGTATAGGAGCAATTGATTTCTCACAATGGAGCTGTCTCTCTACCCACTGCTTGCACTGCATCAGGTTGAGGTGTGCCTCCTGCTTAGAGAGATGCTTCCCCTCCAAGACAGGGGGGTCCTGGAGACCCCCTCAGTTTAGAGAAAGTTTTTTCCCATAAGCTGAAATCACTTTCAGAGCCCTCTGTCCCTTCCCAGCATCCCAGCACTGCTCACAAATTCCGGAACTGCTTCTCTCCTCACTGTACAGTTTTATTGCAGCTCTTCCCAAGTAGCTGCTCAGGCACACCTGGGTTGTTAATGATCCCCATCATTAACTGCCTCAGGGCTGCTGGTGACTGAGATCCAGCTCCTTCACTACAAGCCCCAGCAGGACCTTTTTCCCCCATTCTTTCCTCTTTGTTCACAGGTACCATTTACCTTCAAGGCAAAAGGAAGCACTTTCGGTACAGACATCCAGTAAAACCGATTCCACATCGATTACCAGGAGGTAATGCAGAGCATCTTTCCTTCATGGACATCAGCTGTGGCCCTTTGGCTACAGCCCTCACAGGTGTTTGCTAACTATGTACTCCCCTTGCAGCTGATGGCCACTGGTGCACAGGTGTTGCCTTAAACTTTTGTTCTTACTGTAACTGATCCTGGTGAAAAAAAGGGTTTCTTTTGTTAGACATGTTGCCAAAACACCTCTGCAGAGACAATTTGGAAACAGCATCTTCCATGAAGGCTGCACTTAACCTGATATAATATCCTCCATTCCCCAGAGAAGTTATTTCACAGAGATGTTGCAGAGCTGGCCAGTACTGTGAGTATATGATTATTCTTCCCCTGGGTGGATAATTGTTTGGTTGTCCTCCATGTCCTGAGATTTAAGGTTTGCTGCTGACTCCAGCCGGGTTTTTCTGCTGGCTTCAGGCCAGCTCTAAAGTGAAAGGTTAAAATTGGGTGCTCCCGGGGGTCTGCTTGTGTGCAGCAGGGAGGATCCATGCTGCACTCCATGAGGATGATCTTACTCTATAAAGCATCACTGTGTAACAATTGACAGCCTTAAGTGGGCTTCACCCATTGATTATGCTCAAAATTAGTGAAAACTCTTGAAGATAATCTCTCTGTACGAGTCCTGTTCTCCTGCACCCTGGGGACAGGCAGAAATGGGAGAAGGAATCAGCAAAGAGATTCTCCAGACATGCAGGGCTGGGTTTTGAGGCTGGTCCACAGAGTCTGGTTTCAGCCATGACCTCCTGGAGCTGCTCTGGCCAGAGACAACCAGACGTTTGTCCCTCAGTCCTGTAGATCCTGCTCCTGGTGGTAAGTGGACATGGGAGCCCTGGAGCAGTAATAATCCTCACGCGCTGCAGCTGTGTTCACATTGCTCTGCCAAGTCAATGCCTGGACTTTTCTGTTCCTTTTTGGTGTCCTTCTGTCACTTTTCATAGGCTTGACTTGCATCACCTCCTCTGGAGGTGGTGTACAGAGCACATTTCCCATGTTTGCTGCTGCCCCTGCAGCCGCCATGTGATGGGAGGCCCATCCTGCTTGCATTCAGAGGTCCGGTGCCTTACCTTAGCCTTTCCTACCTGCCTTGGGGGATAATCTTTAAGTGACCATTTGGGGATTGCATCCAAAAAAACCCCCTCGTTGTTATGCAGGAGCACCAGAAGTGCTTCTAGAATTAGCAGCTACTCCAGGTTGCCTTGTTCATTTTGAAATCCGCCACTTCAAAGCCCTTCAAGGGCTTGATTTGGGAAGTAAATGGGATTCAGAGCAGGTGAAACATTAAGTAATTACAAATTATTGGAACACTTCATGTTATGAAAGCCCTTCAAATAATTTTAAATTACTTTGTACTAATTGTGATCAGTGCTCCATTCATTTCCAAAGCCCTCTTCAAACAACAAGCGTGATATATTTTGGGAGTTGGAACCCAGTGCTTGGTTTAAAAAAAAAAAAAAAAAAAAAAAAACCAAACCCAGAATTTCTTTTTTGAATAATACACTTCTGAAAAAGATCTGCAAAATGCACTTACCAGTTGCATTTCACAAGTTCTTCCATGTTGCCTGGAGCAGCGTACCAAAAGCAAGTCAAGGCCAATGTGTACAGCTGATACCCCTTGAGCAGAGGATATTCCCCAATTACACCACTTAGGAGTAATTAAAAAAATGAAAGGGAGGATTAGAGTAGAGAATAAGACCAGGCAACCGTGCTCCTGGCAAGAAACACCAGGCATTACTGGAGTGTAGGAGAGTGCAACGGGCACCCTTCCCGGGGAATCCTTCATCCAGGACAGCCAGGAAAAGTTTTTTCATCATCTGAGCCAGCACCAGACCACAGGCACTGATTTATTTGTGCTGGCTGGGCCGGCTGGGCGGGAGCCCCCCGTGTGCCCAGGTGGCCAAGGCGGCCAGCAGCGGCCTGGCTCGTGTCCCAGGCCGTGTGGCCAGCAGGGCCGGGGCAGTGACCGTCCCCCTGCGCTCGGCACCGGTGCGGCCGCCCCTGACTCCTGGGCTCAGGGTTGGGCCCCTCACGGCCAGAGGGACATGGAGGGGCTGGAGCGTGTCCGGAGACGGGAACGGGGCTGGGGAAGGGTCCAGAGCACAAGTGCTGTGAGGGGCGGCTGAGGGAGCTGGGGGGGGTCGGCCTGGGGAGGGGGAGGCTCAGGGGGCCCGTATGGCTCCCTACGGCTGCCTGAAGGGAGGCTGTAGTGTGGTGGGGTCAGGCCCTTCTCACAAGTAACAGGCAACAGGACAAGAAGAAATGGCCTCAGGTTGTGCCAGTGGAAGGTTTAGATTGGATATTAGGAAAAAATTCTTCCCTGAAAGGGCTGTCCAGCACTGGAACAGGCTGCCCGGGGAGGCGGTGGAGCCACCATCCCTGGGGATGTTTAAAAAATGTGTAGATGTGGTGCTTAAGGACATGGTTAGTGGTGGGCTTGGCAATGCTGGGTTAACGGTTGGACTCAATAATTGTAAAGGTCTTTTCCAACCAAAATGATTCTATGATTCTATTTTCTATTCTTCCTTGTCAAAAACTCGCCTCTGGGAATGGCTCTGGGCTCCCCCCCCAGGCCTCTGCAGGTGGGGATTTTGGTGAGACACATCCATAACCCTTGCTGCTGGTAAAGGATGCTTCACATTGGCTGCAGGTCTAGGCGCCTTGGAGTTGTAAGAGTTGTAATGAGTGATTTCTCACCTGCCTGGGGTCTCCCTGTCTTACGATAGGATGAATCTTCCTTTAGGGGATGATTTTCTCACACAAACCCATCAAAATCATCCCCAGTGATACATCCAGCCAGTGGAGTACAGAAAGCTTGAGCTACATGAATGCATAGGACCCACAGCCTATGTGAAGCTGGTGTAGAAGCTGACCAGAAAAGTCGTTTAACATCCCTTTAAACTAATAATGCTAATTATTTGCACTATCCTAACTGTACAAAAGTGTGTTATGGATCACTAACAATAAGATTAAACCATCATATTTGATGAATGCTTGAGGAAATTTGTCTTTAGGTAAGTAAGGATGCAAGACAGCTCATGCAAACTCATGCCCAAAACTTTAAAAATGGTCCTGTAAAGTCATTGTTGTTTCCTTCACTGCAGGTTCAGTCATATTGAGCTTTTTTTCAAATCCATAGTGACGGTGACTACATTGGGTGGTTTTGCCTCATTACCAAACCTCAGACGGTCCGTGACAGGCCCTTCATGGCATTCTGTCCCAAAGGGACAAGCCAGGAGGTCAGTGATGCTGTGGCTTGTGCATGGGAGGTTTGATGGTCAGAAAGCACAAGGCTGCTTCATGACATTAAGGTGAGCACATTTCTCTCCACCTCAAATAAAGGAAAATCACACAGATTTTTTTAGGGTTTTGTTAGTTTTTAAGAATGAAGAGAAAAGCCTGCAAAATCCCAGTTCTTCTGGCTCCTCACACTGCCTCTCCCATCCCAGTTTCTCCTTGATGATCTTTCCAGTTCCTAGTTCTCTGGGTCTGACCGTCCACCTACATCCAGCCCCACAGTGTCATGGGGATGTTGCTCTTCACTGGAAGGCTTCGCAGTAACGAGTGCTTACTTTCCTGTTTAGCAGCAAAGGTCTGACTCAGGCAACAGGGGTATTTATCTTCTTTTTCATGTGTTTTTTGTGGCACTGCATCAAATGGGTTACTCATGTCCTGACTTGCTCGGAGGGCCTTTGCGTGAGTGAGAAAGCATCTTTCTGTGTCCACTGAAAACATTAATGGAAATCACAGTGTTATGGATCTTCCCACCCCCCTGCACCTGGAGAAACCGCCTCTCCCTCCTGCTGCTGCTCAGCTTGGTGCTTCTGCAGCTCATTATCCTCTCCTTTCCCTGTGAAAATGCTGAGGGCTTATGAAGTTGATGGTTTGAAGTACTAGACCATGTCAACAGGCTCCTTAATGTCTTCTTAGGGAGGCTCAGCTCCAGGTCTTGAGCCCTTCTGTCTGCTTGTGCCTTGGCTCAAGGAGTGGGTGGGAAACCAACCCATTTGCTCCTTTTTTGAGTGAGGTCTTCAAGGCTGGAAGAGGTTCATCTTGCTGAGCTTGTCCCTGTTGCACTCGTAATGCAGCTACCCCGCCAATTACTTTTTTAAAAAAGAAAAAAACATTTAGCTGGATGTTTGTCCCATAATCGGTACCCAGAACAAGCCATACAGTGATGGCACACTAAGCTTTGCAGTTGGCAAGCGTTCCTGTGGCTTCCTCACCCGTAGCTCATTGGTCCCTGCCAGCTGTAGGCAGCAGGCTCTTGTGACTAGGTAACATCTCTGACTTTGCAGAGAACCTGAAACAATGACGCTGGGATGTGAACCATCTTCATCAACCACCTGGATATATCAACACCTGGATATATTTACATGCCCCCACAAACACTCTTTTGGCAGATTAAAAGAGGTGATGTAGAGAGAGACAGGAAGAAGTAGGATGAGAGGAAGGACTGCATGTTGCTGGGCTGAGTGAAGTGGAGAGGAAAAAAAAGAAGAAAAAAAAAAAAAGAAAGGAAGAAACAGAAAGAGAGGCCCCAAAAAGCAAAACTAATGTTTCAGAGGGGAGCATATGGGTGGGCAAAGAATGACTGCACCTAAAACATCTGATCATGTCTAACAGCTGTCTTCCCATACTCCAAAACACACTTCTCCCAGTTAACATTATTTGCAACTCTGCTATGAGTTGAAGGGAGAAGACTTCATATTTATTATCACCTAAATACCTTGGTCAGAAATCCAGCTGCAGGATGGTTTTGGCTGGCCAGTTCTTCCAGGCTGGTGTGGACAGCCAGCTGCTGCCAAACCCAATTGCCAAATCCTGCCGCCCTTCCCCTTACTGGTGGCAGTGGTTGGAGTCTCTCCCCTCCTCTAATCAGTTAGCAATTTTCACAAGGAACTTAATTATCCTGGAGACATCATCTGCACACCCAAACGCTTGTTGAAATAAGCCACAGTCTAGAAAGGGTTACGGGAGAGCTTGCCAGCCAGCATGCCGTGCCAGCCTCGCTACCTTCAGAAACCAGATTGAAAATGTGGAGGAAAAACAGCACAAAATCAAAAAACGGCTAATTTACTAATTACAATAACAATAAAATTCGGTCATTAAAAAAAGCAGTTAAAGCTGCAAACGAACAACTGCTTCAACAGTTATCCATAACAGCATTTACAAGGCCCAAGTTCTCAAAACCCATGAAAATGAATAGCTCAGGATATCATAAATTTTATACTGCTCCCATAGCAAACCTGCACACAGTATACCAGAAAATGTATATTTCATTACCCCTCAACAGCCTGAGCTCCCATGCAGACTGCAAGCATTCTTTTCAGTGTAATTTTATAATACTCACACAACTCAAAGCCTCTTTGTAAAAGAAACATAAAAATGATGCATGCGCATATTAAAGGCTCATATTTATCAGTCTCAAATGTAAGTTCACGTACATGCTTAATGTTACCATAAATCAACAGCTCTCTCCATTAAACCATATATGTAACCTTATTATCGAGAAAAGCTATTTATGAACACTAGAGCAAGTAATCCTACCATCATTTGAAAAAATATTTGTTAAAAATATTTCCTATCTGAACGCATTACTCAAAGGATACATCATGAGAGCAAAATAAAAACAAAACCCACCACTTAAAAACACGTAAGGACTTCTGGCTCAAGGAGACGGTATTACGAGGAAGCATTTGTTTCACGTTTAATGAAAGCAGTGCCCTTAGCTAATTGCACTCCTCAGGTGAGTGTTTGAGTCTTTGAGGATCTTCCATAAAGTTTGGACAAAAGGAAAAAACTCGTTTTGATGGTGTTTCAACCAGAACAGTAACTCCCTTTGCTTCTGTTGAAAATCAGTATTTCTTATTAAAAAAAAAAAAAAAAAAAAAAAAAAAGAAGCACGTGAAAAAGCATGAGCTGTTGCTTCTTCATGGGGTAAAGAGGAGGCAGAAGCAGCAGCCTGTCCACCATGGGCTACCCTTTGCCACCAGGGAGCCACTTCTGCTTCTCAGGCTGGGTAAGAAGGGCTCCAGCCGTGGTGAGAAGAAGAACCACGTCTCCCTTCATTCCTCTCCAGCTCCAGGCAGAGGCTGATGTGATTTTGGGGCTTGCAGGGAGGGAAGAACAGCTCCCCGCAATCTCAGCTGCAGCCTCTTGCTAATATTCTGCGACTATGTGGCTAACAGCTCATTAGTATTGAAATTGGTTCATACATAGTTCACTTGCAATTTAGGTTCCAATAAGCTTCGTATTTAGACCCTGCAATGCTACGAACTTACACCCAGCTAAAATCTGTTACAATGCTACTGCATAGACATGCAATTTCATAGAGAGATAAGATATAGATCTGCTGTACTCTGGTGATTCTCTTTCAGAAGTGCACCTTGTCAGGCCATAATTTGATATTCTTTTACCATTTCTATAGGGGGGGAAAAGCCCTTTAATTTAAAAAAAAAAAAATCACATTTTCACCCTTTTGTTCAGTAATGACACAAATAGTAAAATGTTCAGATTACATCAGGGAATGGAAAAGCCCCATGGAGAAAAGACACTGACAAAAGCTTCATTTTCAGGTAAAATTGCATGAAGCTTGGGGCACTGCATACTCTTAGCAATGTTGGTTTTTTTTCCCCGCCCCCGCCTTTCAGCCCCATGCATCCCTCTGAATGTTAATAGATTTTACAATGGGACGTTTAAAAGGACTGCAGAGAAATAGGGTTTTATCCTCTCTAACGTCTTCCAGAAATCTCAAAGCAATTTACAACTGTGAATAATATACAAGTAGTTTGGTGAGAGTGGGGGCCAGCAAATCGGATGCTGACTCCAGCTGGAGCTCGCATCCTGCTATAAAATCTGTTTTAATCAGGAAGCTTTTGGTAATATATATATATATATATGTGTGTGTGTGTTTTATTTTTCCTAAAGCTGCTTGGTATTTTCTACTCCTGCCTTGATAACCATCAGAGAAAAAGCGCAGGGGGCAGTCCAAAGGGTGATGTCCTTAGCAGGACACCGCCAGCGAATGGCGCAGGCTGGGATTTAAGAAGTGCCAGGTGAGGTGTTGAGTGTGGGGATGCCACAGTCTGAGGACAGGCTTGGCACATCTGTGGTGCCTTGGAAGCTGGGAACGGGCTGTATGGAAGGGGTATGTGACTCTGTTGGAGTGAAGAGACAGCCAGTGCCTGGTTATAACGTCGGAAGGTGGTTTTGAAATGGCACCTGTAGGAAACAGCCCTCATGGCCATAGGGACTGGCAGGGCAGCAGCTCAAGCGGAGCATTCCCAGGTTGGTTTGCACGGTAGATGAGTGTTTTGCAGTGACACTGTGCCCCACAGCCCGTGGCCAGCCTTCAGTGCTTAAGTTCCCACGCTCACGCCCCCGGTGTATTTGCTGGGGGGGGGGGGGGGGGGGCGGCGCATTGCAAACAAACAGCGGGCAGATGCACAGCCAGCGCAATAAGAGCCTGGGGTAAAAGAAGGGGGGGTCGGTGTGAAATCCCGAGATCAAAACACTGGGTGTGCAGAGGGGATGGTGAGAACATGTACCGTGTACAACCCAAACATCACTTTGGTTTCATCTCCCTGGGCAGCACGTGGCAACTTGTTGTCTTGCAACAGTGAAAATCATCGTGTAGGGCCCTTCTTCTGTTTGCATGTGGCTGTCAGGCAAACTATTGGATTTTGCTTCAGATCTGTACCTTTTCCAGGAGTTTTCATCTGCCACCAGATGGCATGGGGACCATGGAGCAGAGGAGTGTGGTCCTGCTCATGGAGGCAAAGTAGCCAGGAGCTATTTGATGCGTTTCCAAGGCCACTGCGCTGGTTTGGGTTTGGACTGCAGGGAATTTCGGTCCTGGCTTGTCAGGAGACTTCTGGCCCCTTGTGTCAGACTGCATCGGTTGGGATCACCCTGAGATGGGGATGTCTCGGACTCAAATAGAAGAACTATGCCAGGATGCCAAGAAATGAGTCTGCACTTGCAGGCAGTTCCTTGAGGGGCACCACTATTGCTCTCCCAACCCAATGGGACCTCTGGTAGCCCAAGCACAGCTCCTTTCAGGAAGGTGATGCCCACTACCACCACCCCACAAGCAGCACCCTATACCCAAGAAGGGCCCACAAGGGATATGGTCAGGGAGCAAGAGCCTCTTGACTGTTGTTAGCTCCAGCAACTTTGCATGCACAAACCCTCCTGAACCTGTTCACCCTATTCCAATGCAGGGCCTAGCTCTAATTAGGCTTTATGAGACCAAGAGGTCATTAGCCTGTCCCACCTGGACAGAAGAACAGCCCAGGTTATCTAAGCAGTATCCACCTGCACCGGAGATATTGCAGTGCTGGGAGCTCTGTGTTATAAACAGCTTCTTTTTCTTCCCCATCTAGAGCTCATGATTTAAACCTTATCAATGCTGCTAAACTTTTTAATGTATATCAATTGGGTAAAGTTCACAAACAAAGCAGGAATCGATTGGTGGAATAATAAAGTATTGATCACGTTGACTCTAACCGATGAACCTTCAAATCAATAATGAACACAGATCACATTCCCGTAGCACATTCAGTTACTGTTCACTTGGTGGCACACTCCTTGGGATAGCAGGTGGGAAAGGAAAAGCATTTCATAGCTCCACGTGTCTTGCAAAGCACTGCAGCAGGCACTGCTTAATGAATATGTTTCTCTAGGCACCAAGCACTTCTCAGATGGGCTCTCCATTTCTGTCATCACCCTCTTAGCCTTTTCTAAGCCTGCTTCTGGCTGGAGTTTCTCTCTGAAATGCTGACAGGGAGGAATACGCTGTTGCAGTTGCCTGTGCAGTGTATGAGTATTTGCCTACCTCTACCAGGAGTCCCTCAGCTGACGTGTTTCAGGGCTGCGTGTATGGTTTCATGGCAGAGTCACCTGAAGGGTTTGCCACCTAGACTGAAAACCTGGTCTTTTGCTTGTCAAGTTCTGGGTTTAAAGCATAAAGTTTTCTGGGGGGTTCCCAAGACGAGAGGGGCATTGGTATCAGTACTACTTTTGATTGCAATAGTATTGATTGCACCAGTATTAACAGGCATGAGAACAACAGTGTATAAACTGGACTCGGACAGGTTTAAGATAGGAATGCGAAGAAGGTTCCTAATCATGAGGCTCCTGAGGCTTCACGTGAGCCCTTCTGGAGAGAGAAACCTCTTACTTTGGGTGTGGGTACAGTACAGCAGCGTCCTGCCCGTGCTGGGCTGCACTAAAGCCCACCAAAAGTCAGCTGTGCTTGGGAGGTACAGAGGAACCGTATTCCCTTCAGTCCTTGCCATGCCACAGCCCATACCGTCCAGCCAGTGCAGCAAGGCCAGACCGGCTCACAGCCAACCCCTAAAGTACGTCAAACTGCAGTTTCCACCACCCGTGGCTTGATGCTGGAGGTTTTACGCCTTATGCTCCCTGCAGTCTTTGACGTGCCAGTGCAGGGGTGCTGGGGGTGGGGAGTGGGGGGTCCACCCCAGCTGGCGTCTCACCCACCGCTGCGGGACTCTGCAGAGAAGGAGGGGCACGTTTCTCTCTGCCCTCCATTGCTCCCCACAAAAATCATGAGCTATTTCGTTTTCACACATCAGAGAAGAAAGCTGCCCACCCTGCCTGGTCCAGGCAGGGCTGTGATACCAAATCGTTCTTTTTAGAAGAGCATTTACTGTTTCCAAAGGTTTAAGAGAGCAGGAGGTAGCTCATTCGGTTATTCACTTGGACTCGGAGCTGTTACACACAGATCTTAATGGATAGTATTGATTGAAAGAAACAAAGCAGCAGTTTTCTTTCTTTCTATCAAGGGACTTCTAGGCTAAGATGAGGAGAGTTTGCTGGCTTACACTCTTAATGACAAAATACCGTATTACAAGGTCCCCAGAAGTCTCTCAGGATAGCACAGCAGTGAGAGAAAGAAATGTGCAAGGTGTTAATAGGATAACAAATTAATAGAGAATAGGATTAGCAAGGGACACAGGCTGGTACCAGGGCTCCCGAGGTCTCTGGTGTTAAGGTTTAATCCATTCTTGGCACGTCATCCTCACTGACAGATGAACACAATGGGAACCCACCTGATTCCTGGTGCCACTGGGATCCCCAGTGGCAGCTGGGACAGCGACGGCATTGTGAGCAGCCAAAAGACAATTTTAGGGGAAATCAGCGCCTGCAGTACCTGGAAAGCCAGTGTCATTCTGTCATGTAGCATCTGAAAACTGTGATGAAGCAGCCGGCTTGGAAACAGTTTTAAAATCATTACCTGACTCTCAGTTGTCCCATGCAATTTTCCCATCCATCTGCCAGTCATTTTGAAAGGTCGAGAGCAAGGACGTGCAAGTCTGGGGACCTGAGACTCAATGCTGCATCTAAATCTGGTTTGCTGCCATCCACAGGTGGGTGGCCCTGGCCACCAAGGCTCCCTGAGCAGACCCTCCCCACCTGGACAACTGCCCGGGCATGCCAGGGTTGGCCGTCAGCCATCAGCCACTGCAGAGGTGGCAGTTGAACCCAAACACGTTGCCATCGCCACCTTCCTCACCAAAAGACTCTGAGTCCCACCTCCAGCTTCAGGCTTCTGGACTTGGCAGAGGTTAGTTTTACCAACGGAACAGCCCGTGGCCTTTCTCGTTGCTGCTGAGGCCACCAGGAAGGCGATGCAAGCTGTGATGTCTGTGCTGCCTGTTGTAGTTCAGATTTCCAACCACTCCAGCCAGTCTCCCCTAGGCAGCTTTTCACACCTCAGCCCTCGGCTCCAGCCACCTTGGGTGCCTTTGACAGTTCTCCTGCCTCTCATAAAATATCGATCTCGGGCTTTTAAATGAGTGAGAGACACCATCCACAAGCTGTTCTGTCCCTACAGGCTTGAAGACAAAAACAAAAGAGCTTTCACACCTACTCTGCTCTTGACAGTGAGGGGTGGGTCACAGAATGGGACCTTTCATTGCCTTTAACGATGATGCTGATTTTGGATGGGCCCTGAAGGTCACTGAAGTTTTGGAGAGATAAGTGCCCCCCCAGCCCCCTTGGCAGTGCTGCTCGGTTGTGAGTACAATGCTCTGCAATACTTCATCCAGCGCTGCAACACCTCCTTGACAATATTCTGCCTCTCCATGACTTTGATGAGTCACTTATCATCTCTGCTTTTTTTTTTTTTTTTAAAGGGCCCCCTGTCTTTCCTAGATCATGTTAACAAGACAGCTATGGAGAACAGTGGCCCTAGGGGTCTTCATTAGTTCCTCCCAGATTTATGTTCCTTGCCAGTTTAATACAGTGTTTTGGGCATGGCTGCACAATGGTGGGGTCACAGTGAGTTTCCAGAGGTCAAGACCTTGATCCTTTTATTTATAGCTAAATGGGAAGGGAAGCTCTGCAACTGTTCGGCTGTTGCAGGGCTCCAGTAGGAAAATGCAGACAAGAGCGGGGGATACCTGCACAACCACATCTGGGATCTAGACACTGCTCTCAGGTGTCGTAGGATGGAGCTCCAAAAGATTTACAAAGCCAGCGTTTGCTTCTACAGGAAAATGTGTAGAAGGTGGAGGCCAAATAGACTCATATTGCTCAAGGGTGTGAGATCCATGTGGCTTTTCAGGTGGATCCCAGGAAGGGAGCCCCACTTCCTTGTACCCCTTAGAAACACAGATCCTGCAAAAGTTTTACCTCCACCATGCTTTGGAGGTGAACACACAAGGGAACTCGCACTCAGACTCACATTCAGTCCTCCCAGAAGACAGGTGAGCTGGAGACCTGAGCATGGTCTCCAGCCCAGCCATCCTACACCTTCAAGCATTGCCCTGCAAAGCAGGCTGCCACGATAACTTTGTTCTCTTCTCACTGTTTTATTTCCCAGCACAGGCAGCTTTGCACTGCTCATTTTATCCCCATCCCCATACACACTTGCAAGCGTCCCCTTGGTGCCTCACATCACCTCCCCTGGTACAGCTGACCCCATCTCCATGGGGGACCCTCCAGCATCATCCTTTTTTTTTTTTTCTTTTCCCCTCCAGATGCTTTCACTGCTGCTGACAGTAAATTGGCTCTTGGATAACAATGGAAATGCTACCACCTTCAGGCTTGCCCCACACCTTTCCTCTCCCATCACGGCCAGGGAAGCTCACACACCACGGGCACCCTCAGTACCAGGTCTACTGATGAGGCCAAAGGCTAATGAGCAGGTTACCAGAAAAAGCCCCTCCCCCTCATCAAACACGCAGCTAGGAAAAATAATCACGGCTGTATTCAGATAAATACGTTTTGATTTACACCACTGGGTCCACACTAATTCGGAGCAGCTAAGGCCAGGCTTGTGTAAGACTACTATAAAAAGAGATTCTGCCTACCAGCCCTTCCTCTCTTACAGCTCCAACCCATAATTTAGTAAGTGATAGGTGACCTAAAGGAATTCCTGGGTAGCTGTAAAACATGAGGGAGAAAGAAACAATCTTATTGTGTAGGCTACCACTGGTGAAGAAGTGATTGCACTGGTACTGGAAAAAGGTAAGAAAGTAACAATAATAACGCATGAACATCAACATTCAGGAGGCACCATAATGGCTAATGGCTGAATGAAGGTTACAGTGGGCTGCTAATGTCGACATTTCTCCGAAACAGCATCCTTTGGCAAATTCAGTACTTAAACTCCCCCTGAACACTTATTAAAACTGACAAAATTGTTGCAGGTTTGAGGAATAATGAGCTCCTCCAAGCTTTTTTCAAAGAATTAAAGAAAATCATGAGTCCTGTCCTCGGATAAATCTGTGGCAGCACAGGTGAAACTCAGCATCAGCTGTTTTCCTATTAGATGTCTCCAGAAGCCTCTTGTTTGCTTGGTATCCTCTGCTTTACTTTAGATTAAAACATTTCCAGTACACAGAAAGGGCCGGAATGGGATGTATACTTAGCTCAGCCCAGACGGAGCAACCCACTGCTGCCTTAACTAGTGAATTCATAAAGATTTAATGTACCTTCCATACCTTCCCATTTGAGAAAGGAGCTGGAGTGATCAGATGTGATGTGTGGGGAGAAGCAGCAGCCCAAAGCATTTCTGTGGCCCTCTCCAATTTCTTGTTTAATATTAATGGGAGCGTTTTATGCTTATGTAAGTTAGATACATGCCAAAGAAATTTGAATCAAGGTCTTAATACTTAACGCAAACATATTCCCTGCTGTTTTGCAAGGTTTAAAAAGGTGATCAAGACTTATTAGGATTAAGGGCTCATTTCAGCTGAATTGATCAGATGGCATTTGGGTGTAATTTAAGCTAAAAATACAGGGAAGGGATAAGCAGATTTTATTTCTATATAAAATTGTCTCCTCCTCTCCCTCTTTCTCTGCCATGCACACATGCGTACAAGTTTGCACTTACCCTGAGCAACATTGCCTGGGTTTGGGCTGTTTTTTTGGTTTTTTTACACTGGGAAAGGTTATTTGGACTGGATCTGCAGTGAAGATAGCAATGCCTTGTTTCTCATCCTGACGTATTCAAACGTGTTCCCTTCCCCTGTCACCTGTGCCTTTTCAGTATCACGACATGAGGGCTGATTGTCCGGAGCCACATTGCTTGAGCCACGCAGGGACTGATTTAGCTTCCACCATCATCGTCGTTTCACAGTTGCAATCACTGATATTTCTTGGAGTACATACCGAAATGTGTTCAGACAGTGAGAACTAGAGCCGGAACAGGAGGAGAGGGATGCTCTTTGGTGGAACAACATTGCCATCTCATGGTGCAGGTGCATCCCTACAAAGTCTGCAGTGATGCTCCCGTTCACAGCATCCAAGGTCGCAAGCTTCGAGCGCACGTGAGTCACGCTGCAGAAAATCCAGGTAAGTAAGCAAACTTCACAAGTCTGCTCCCAGCCGTAGAGATGGAGGGACTTTACCAGGATCAGTCTCAAGACAGGCGTTTTGGATGCCCACCAGCAACCTCTCGCTGGTCCCCCTGTGACAGTCCTGCTGCTGTCTCTGTGCCAGCCCCTGCTCTCTCCACTTCAGAGTTCTTCTGTTAATTCTCATTTTCTCAGGCTTCACTAATAATTTCCCATGCGGCACCATATCAAATGCTTTATTGAACTCCAGATAGATTAGATCTACCAAATTTCCCTTGTCTGGAAAACCAATTATCTTATCAAAGGAAGATGTCAGCGCAGTCTGGCACAAACTGCCTTTGGTAAACCTGTGTTGCACTTTATCTCATTTTTCTCAGTGCCTTTAATTAATGTTTCCTTCAGAATTTGTCCTACAATCTCATGTATAACTAAAAGTGGGTTAACACATCCATAGCTGGCTAGCTCATGCTTTTCATTTTCCTTATCTTCCCTTACTTTCCTCATAATCCACTTGCTTGTAGGGGTTGTCAGTGCCATTTGACCTGCAAAAGTCATTAGAAATCTCTGCTCTCCCCTCTGCACATCATGTGCCACTTTTCCCCAAATGGGATGAAGAATTCCCCAAGCCCTCGGGCTTCATCTGGGTCCCCTCCAGGGTCCTGCTTTCAATGCAGATGTGGCAGCTTTCACTCCCCACCTCTTTCTCCAGGTAACTGTCTGCCTTCACTTTCCCATCCACATCACCTTTACCATCAAAACCTAATTATCTGTTTAATTTGGAAGGAATGTTTTGATTACTTTTTAGCTTGGTCTTGCTTTTGCTGGCTAGCTGCCCCCCTTTCTGCCTACATTGATGTATTTCACTAAGGAAACTTTCAATGATCTTCTTTTCCCATTGCATGTGCATGGTCATGCTCAGTCTCTAGCGTTCCCCTGACTTTGAAGGTGTACCTTTCTGTTGTCCTGATGTTTTTGTCCATCCCTGCCATCTCTCCATCCACTCTCTCTAATTTGGAGCTCATAGACTGGTTTGAGTTGGAAGAGACCTTTACAGGTCATCTAGTCCAACACCCCTGCGATAAGCAGGGACATCTTCAACTGGACCAGGTTGCTCAGAGCCCCATCCAACCTGATTTTGAATGTTTCCAAGTATGGGGCATCTACCATCCCTCTGGGCAACCTCTTCCAGTGTTTCACCAGCACCATTGTAAAAAAAATCTTTTCCTTATATCTAGCCTGATTCTGCCCTCTTTCAGTTTAAAACCATTACCCTTTGTCCTATCACTATAGGCCCAATTAAAAAGTCTGTCCCCATCTTTCTTATAAACTCCCTTTAAGATCTGGAGCCTATGTCGGTCTCCCATATGAGCACAAATTTCCAAAGAGTGGGAGCAGAAGACAAGGGATGGCCGCAAATTGTCCATGCAGGATAGATCTTCATGCTCAGAGACACCTCTGCAACTTCCAAGTAATTGCAAAAATTGTTCTTACCTTTGGGAGAGAAGAGGTCCTCCTCTAAACGCGCCAGTGCAGTGTTGCTCATGGGAAGGTCTCATACCATCTCTGATGTCATGGACACACAAGTGGTCAGCAGAGCTGAAAGCAAGTTCCTTGTGTATTTTAGCCACCAAAATGTAATTCTGATTTTTCTTATCAGATCATGACATGCCATGACTGAAATGAAGGTAACATGGAAGTGAATGGCTTCTCCACACTGTTGCAACAGACCAAGTGTCTGTAACTTGCAGAATTATTCCATATTATTGCAGAGGGAAATCCTGAATTCTGCACAGAGATATGCTGAGTTTATTACAGTGTGGCAGTGGAGTGAGCTGTTGTCACACTGGGGCTGTAAGTTTAAATTTTGCTTAATATTTTTAATAGATGTCCCCTCCAGCTATCAATGGGTTCTTGCTCAGGTAGGCTGGGGAACTGAAGATGCTCACAGTGATCATCTTTGCCATTGTGCATGCCTAAAAAGCCCTGCAAAGTGCAGCCTTCCCAGCAGTCTGCTAGTTTTGTTTTGGCAGATGCTCAACCAAATGTTGCCTTTTGGCACGGTGGGATCCCAACTTTTTTAAATCCATCCTGTTGGACTCATGTCAAAATATGCTGACAGATAGATTGGGACTCTTGGAAATTCTTGTGTTTTTCTAGTTTTCTATATCAGAGTGCTGGGGCAGCTCTCTGGATGAGAGCACCATGATCACATGAGAAGGGAGGTCAGGACGGCGCTGGGGCTTGCTGATCACAATGGGGGAGAAATAACTGGGGTGAAGAAGGACTCATTACTTCCACCACAAACCTTCCTGTGATGGCAGGGGAGACTGGGCCATGCCAGCACAGTCACTGGAGTGCCTCCCAGACAGCTCTGCAGCCCCTTCTGCCTTTTTTCCATTCCCCAGGCTGTCAACTCGCTGGAGGAAAGCCATCTATCACAGCTCATCCAGTCAATCCACTCGTTACCTAAATGTAGCTTACAAGTGCACAATTTATGGTCAGTTGGTCCCTCTCTCCCGCTCTTTGTCAACACACGGCATTTTGTGGACAAGCTGGTGAGAATAAAGGCTGCGCTAGGGAACGTGCCCAGGCGCAGGGAAAGACCAGCCTCCAAAGTACACAAGCCAAGGAGGCACACGGGGGCCATGGGAACAAACGGGCTCGCAGGTGCGGATAAGGGCTTGGAAGCAAGCAGCCTTGCCGTCCCCCTTCGCAATCTTCAGATCAGGAAGTCATTGTGCTGAGATTTGTTTTCCTTTCCGTCCTCTGTACATAGGATAAAGCAGGCAGAAAGCGTGAAGCTGTTATTAGAGGCAGCACTCCAAGAAATCAAGAAAAATTTCACAGAAGCATGAGTCATGCCCCAAACTAAATATACCTGAAAAAAACTGGTAGTGTTATACACAACCTTATAATGACTTTATTCCTGTGGTGATCGTTGCTGCTGTTCTGGTTAATACCTTTCTCACTTCAAAAAACCTAACACAACCCTCTAGCAACATCTACAGAAATATTATTTGCTTGTATTATTCTTTAGGTGGTTCCTGTGCTGGAGGCAGTAAGTAGTTACAATCACTCAGTACATAATAGAGAAATTCATTCCAATAACAACAACAACAACAACAACATTTATTATTTTTGAAATATGAATCTGATGAATTCATGAATATAGAAAGCTCTTGTTGCTGGCTTTCCACAAAACGGTAATAAAATCAAGCATGATTCTTTGATAGACTTTTTTCTGTAGGTTTCTAATGCACTTACTCCAGACGTGCACCCATCACTGCTTAGCGCCGAACTGCTTGCCCTGCTCTGTGTCTGGATCCACATTCTCGCAATGACAACATGGGACCAGGCGTGCCTGCTCGCCCCGGGGTGCAGGCAGCGTTTTCCCTCTGGTGTTACCCAGGGGATGGCATCAGCTGCTCCGTCCCCATTGAGCAGGGCACAGGGAGGGCAGGGATCAAGGTGGGGCAGACCAGCCCGCTCAGGGCACTGTGCTAACAGAGCATTTACAAATGTTTGTCGTGTTACAAAAATGCTTTTTCTTAGAGGCGAAGCAACCACTTGTCTGGAGTTTTACCATTTTTCAGTGTTTCTCTTCTTGAGGGGCTGGGAGCTGTGTGGGGTCCAGCAAAGCCAGGCTTGCAGCAGTGGGTCAGACCTGGGTGGATTTGCTCTGGATCACCCTGCTCACGTGTGAACAGCCCGCAGACCGGTGATGGGCTCTCCTTTGAGGCGCGGGTTTGCCTTGCAGGGACTGAATCCTGGTGGCTGAAATATAATCTGTGGCATGTAAACTGGTAGCTTACACTGGCTCTGGTCAGAGGAAACAGAGCTGTTCCTAGGAGGAGGAGACTTTTAGAAAATGGTTTTGGCAAGTGAGGCTGCCGAGGTCTAATGGTATTTGCACTCTGATATACCAGCACAAAAAGCCTTCATGAGCTAAAGGCAGATTTAGCAGCACTCCCAGTTAGCCATCTCCCTCTGTACTATACTGACAACAGCAACTCTTCAGTTAACAACCCCTTGTAAAAAAATGAAGGCTGTCCAATGCAGAAACACTTAAAATCAGTTAGTTCCCCGAAGTCCTGATATGACGATGTGTAAATTAATATCACAAAAGCTCACTAAATTAAACCAGAGGAAGGCTATAATACTGCATGTGTGTTTGCAGGGAGTGATGGTATCACAGGCTGAGAAGCTGCAAAAAGCTTCAAGTAAAATTAGGCATATAAAAGTAAACTCTTCTCATATTGCAGATATGGTGGCTGCCTTTTCAGTCCTTAAACATGCTTTATCTCTAAAGCTGTTACGGACGTTGCAAGTGTTAGAAACACAAACATGGAAGCCTGTTGTGGTTTAACCTCAGCTGGCAACTCAGCCCCACAGAGACGCTTGTTCACACACCCCCGCTTGGATGGGGGAGAGAATTGAAGGAGTAAAAATGAGAAAACCCGTGGGCTCAGATAAAGATAGTTTAATAGGTAAAGCAAAAGCCACACACGCAAGCAAAGCAAAACAAGGAATTCGTTGCCCACTTCCCATGGGCAGGCAGGTGCTCAGCCATCGCCAGCAGGGCTCCGTCACGCGTCATGGTTTCGTGGGAAGACAAACGCCATCACTCTGAACGTCCCCCCTTCCTTCTTCTTCTCCCAGCTTTATATGCTGAGCATGGCATCGTATGGTATGGGGTACCCCTCGGGTCAGCGGGGCTCAGCTGTCCCACCTGTGTCCTCTCCCAGCTGCCCCAGCCTGCTCGCTGTGGGGTGGTGTGAGGGGCAGAAGCCTTGGCTCTGTGCAAGCACTGCTTATCAAGAATAAGAACATCCCTGGCTGATAAACACTGTTTTCAGCACAAATCCAGACCGTAGCCCCATACCAGCTACTATGAAGAAATTTAACTGTATCCCAGCACAAACCAGCACAAAACCTTTAAGCACAAGTATATTGTTTTGCAATTGCTTGTAATTTGGCACAATTCAGCTCCTTGCTCTCCTTCCTCTGACATTTTTTCCTCCATCCATTAGTGCCTATGGCCCTGCCTTCCTCTGAATTGACTGACAAGCTTGCCTTTGAGAGATGTGGCTCTGGGTCCCCATACCACAAAGTGATATGAGCTTCACTTCTTTTCTGTCAGTATGCATGTAAGATGTAAGCGGTTTGCTGTTTCCCAAGCAACAACTATTGATTTTTTGTAAATAATTAAGAAAGCATTATTTTATAACTTCCCCGTTGCTCAAAAGGATCAGACGAGTTTTCTACCATATCAACTTAATTCTAAAACAGACATAAGCTATCAGTAAATACCAAAAGCTATACATGCTGGCAGTTAACAAGAGCAAGTAGGATGCCTAAAGGGATTAGTCTATGAAGGGAGCAAGTCCAGGCACGTTTCTTGCCATATTTGTAAACGTTCAGGCTGCTCTTCCAGAGCTCTTATTCAAAACTGAGCACCATGGGGACAGGAACGGTTTGCTCACCTTGTCTTGGCTCTTACAAGGCCATAGCTGGCTACTGCATCCAGCTTTGGGCCCCCAGGATAAGAAAGACAATGGAAAACTAGGAAAGGTATAGTGGTGGGCCACCAGGATGGTTATGGAAGGCCACCAAGAAGGTTACAGAGGATGTACAAGGAGAGGCCAAGGGAGCTACATGTGCTCAACCCAGAACAGAGGTCAAGGGGGTCTAGCTGCTGTCTCTCCCTATTTAAGAGTTTCTAGGGAAGGCTGAGCCAAACCGTTCTTGGAAGTGCACAGCAAAACCGTGAAAGGTGATGGTGAAAGGCAGGGCTGAGCACAGGGCAATGACCACAGCTCCTGAACGACGGGCACCTGGGTTTAATTGCTGTAACTTCTTGAGATGGTTGTCCGATGGGCTGAAACTTCCTAGAAAGAGGTCTTTGGAGTTCCTTTGGCAAACAACATCAGTTGGGTCATTTGGGACAAATGTCTGTTTTTCAGAAGGGAGATAAGGGAAGTGAGAGCAGGTGATAAGCCCCAAGGAACTTATCTAACCCCTGTGCTTGGCGGTGGTCACAGGCACAGACCTGAGCCGACCTTTGGTAAGGTTTAGAAAATGAGATGGTTTTTGATACTATTTAATAACCTGGTTTAGGTGATGCTGAGAGTATGTACAGAAATATAATAATGTGTTCTGCTTCTAGGTGAACACCAGTGCCTTCATGGCGTGCTTGCCTTCATGGCTTCTCTTCTGAATCGGTGAGAAATCATCCTTTTGAATGCTACTGGGGCCAAATCCAGACCAGCAACTGCTTGGGCTCATGGAGAGCAGTGCTCCACCTTTGCTGGAGTATCCTCAAGCAGCCACGTCAATGCACTTCCATTTCTGGAGGAGATCTCCAGAGCAGGTATGTTCATCCTTTCATGGAGCAAAACTGAAGCAGATTCCCAAGCTCAGGAATAAAATGAACCTCATCTCTGAGTGGAGCAAGGGTGATTTTGTAGGATTACTGTCTCTCAGGTTATTCAGGATAAAGAGAAATCTCCACAGGGTCTCTGCTATGGAGAAGATGAAGGCTTGGGTGGGCTCTAGAGCAGAAAGCCAGGCTGTCCCAGTAAGCACTGTTCCTGCTCCAGAGTGTCAGGCAAAACAGTTGGACATTTGCAGCCCAAACCACTGGATGTGCCACTGGAAGTGGCTGACATTGCATGTGAACCAAACCTGAGCAGGCAGACCATAGGCCAGAGCTGGTGCAACATTTTCCCTGCAGCCGTGATGAGTCTTCTGTGGTATACAAGGCTGAAATGTCCCTCTGCACTTGTTCGATGTGCAGCAGTGTGGACAGGTGATGGGAAAACATGACTTTGTCACTAGTCACCTTGCTGGGAACTGGGGCCTCACTCTGCTGCAAATTGCTTACGTGACACAGGGGTGTGATTTTTGCCTCCCTTGGCCATGCCACCAAGCCCTTGGGGACGCAGAGGCACCTGGCACAGGCTCTGCCTGCAGACTCCCATTTTTCTGGCTTCCCATGCAGCAAAGCAGAAGATGGCAATGCAGAACAGCACCAGGATTTTGGCTCCTTCCTGTATTTATTTTTTTTTGGGGGGGTGGTGGTGGTGTGTGAAGCACACAGCCATCTCCGTCCAAGTAACCTGACAGTGCCCCATTCACCAGCACAGCCCCCAGTTCCACACAGACCAAGCTCACTAGTGTGTGTGAGCCTGCTTGTCATCCCCCCGCTGCCTTTTTCAGCAGGTGTTTGGGGACCCAGACTCGCTGGGTTGGCAGGGCACAGGTGAGGCCATGGCAGTGGCATCTGCCCATCGTGCCATAGAGCAGGAGCATGAGGCAGAGTCCTGGTGAGATGCTGGCAGCCCACAGCATCCGGGTCGGGGGCTGGGAGGGTATAAAGAGGTTTGCCTCAGTTCATCTGACATATTAAGCGAAAGGATGAGTCCAGCCCTCAAAAGCATGTTTCTGAGGCAAAGATGCTCATTTGGGAGATCAGAGCCCAGCCAAACCCTGGAGCTCTTCCTGTAGAGGTGCAGGGGTAGACAGAAGAATCCCCTAAGATAAATAATCCCATTTCTGCCTTCAAGTGAATGCTCCCCACAGCAGCCAGGGCTGCGGGCAGCCTGTATTCATGCACAGCCCTCTCACTTTCTGCCGCACATTGAGCCTGTGCATTTTGGCTCACAGTTTCATCTCCCCTGTATGCTGGTGGTAAGGCTGCTCCAGGCTGTAACTTTACACAGCCCCTTCTGCAAGAATGAGTTGCATTGAAAATTCTCCTGACTCCAGGACAGGGGCGTCAATAGCACATCAAGGCAATGGGGGGAGCTGGGGCAGGAGAGGGATGTGCGAGACAAAAGCTAGGCTGAAACTTTTAATAACAGCTGCCAGCTGCTCCTGTATGATCCCCTGTATCAATGAATCCTCTAGGCTTAGCAGACACTATGTACGTGCACTAGGAAGGCATGGATGGATGGACGGATGGACAGACGGACAGATGGATGGATGGATGGATGGACGGATGGATGGATGGATGGATGGATGGACGGACGGATAGATGGACGGATGGATGGATGGAAGGACGTGTTCATTCCTGGAGGAGGTCCCAGCTTTGGAGCTGGACACTGGCCATCCTATTTCCTTGCAGGTCAGACTGCAAACAATGGACTTGAGCGAGTGTTTGCCACAGGAGAGCGTTTCTCAGAGAGGTGTGTCAGGGCATGGGGGCTCCTCACTTACATCATTGCCCAAGGGATGTGTTTGGAATTGCAGCCCTCCTGGTGCGTTCACCCAGGGCGCTATCTGCTGATTAAGCTGACTATCTCGATAGCTTTCCGCGGGGACTGTTTGCTCTGCCTGGCTGTGGCAACTTTAGCTGCTCTTGCATCCTCCGCCAGCTCTATGCAGCAGGAAACACGTCCACAGGAGTGCAAACAGCCAGGGGCAAGTCCTTTGCACCCTGCCACAGGGCACAGCAGGAGCCCGAGCTGGCAAGGAGCAAACGGGAACTGCCATATTCAGTGGCTAAGAGCAAGCAGGCTGGCTTTTTGGTGCCATCACAAGCTGCGGGGAGGATGAGCTGAGCGCTTTTTGGTGGCTTTTAAGTACTAAGTGGCTGCTGTTAGTGGAGAGAAGTGTTTTTCTGAGGGGCAAATGAGTGTTTTTGCCATGCTTGCATGTGCACAACATGTGGGGCTGCCAGCACTCGTCGGTTGGATGGTAAATCTGGATATATAGCCTTGCCAAAAATCAGGAGAAGGGAAACAGAGCAGGAGGGAAGCTGCAAAGAGCCTGATTGCTATGGGTGACTGGGAGCCAAGGGCTGCATCTGGTCTTCTCCTCGCAGAGGCTGAGCAGCACTCATCCAGCACAGGTCAGGGTTGCAGGAGGGATATGCTGGGGAGTTCTCTGCAGCACTATAGCTCCACCTCTCCCTTACAAATCCTGCTATCCCAGCACAGGATGGGCACAGAAGTTCATACCCCTTAGACCCCAGGGCCAGGAAAGCTCTGGGGGATCCTTCCAACCTTAGGTGGGTCATCCCAATCCTGGGGGCACCTGATGGTGCTCCTGTACCCCTCAAGGCATCCGCCTGTGGACAGGTTGTAGGGACAAGCAGAGCCTCTGACAGATCAGCAAACCTCCCCACCTGCCTGATCTCTAATGAGGAGCTGGGCAGGCATCTGAGCTTGTCAGGCAGCCAGTTCAGGATGTGTTGTGTTATTTGGGATGTGTTTGTGTAGGAGGCCCTGTTGTTGCCTTCCTTGAAAGTATTCAGAGCATCAGTGCCACCCCAGCAAAGTCGTTCGTTGCTGTAAGGCAGAGAACGGTAGTTTCCATAAGCACAGTTCTAGATACAAAGAGAAAAGGCTTAATATGCTGCAAACCACCCCAAAAAGGTGATATCAGTCTGCCTTTTGGCACCCACTTTGCTCAGTTCTACCTGTCTCTTGTGACCCTGGCAGAGCGGTGCAGCTCACATTTGGCTGCCCAAAGGACCTCGCACTGCGTGCTCCTGTGTGCCTGCACCTTTGGAAACGCAGCCCTAGCTCCTTGCTCAGCCTTATCTCAGCGCAACAAGAATGCAAACACCAGAGCTGGTGGAGAGCGAGCCATGAGGCTGCTCCAAGCCCCAGCAGAAGATAGTGGAGAGGCAGCGCAGCTCCGCTGGCACAGGCAAGGGGCTCTCCACCGGCTGTGGATACCTTCCAGCGTGGTTCGGCTTGGCTTTGCTTCCCAACAGATTGCACGCTTTCCCTGCTTTTTACAGCCAAGAGGTCAGTTTTGCTTTATCTTTAAAAATGTCAGGTTGTAGAATCAGAAAGTGGATGAGAAGCCATGTGGTAAGAAGCCACTTCTTTGTATGTGTTGCTGGAGGTCGGAATGGCTGCATTAATTACAGTCTGCAATGAATACTATATATTCTTCTACAGGCTTTCCATTTGAAAGAGGTTTCCAAATGTGCATGGTGTTAAATCTGTAAGGAAGTTGGCTTTGAAGTGCACGCACGTGCGCTAACTTGATTGGAGTTGTAATTTACTCGACCAGATTCTGTAAAGACGTGAAAATAAATCAGCGTAGGTTCAAGCGATGCTGCATGTGTTACAAACAGGGACTGCCTTGGGGTTATTCCCTGCCAGTCATCCAGTTGGGTGGGTGCAGACCCAAAGGCAAACCCCACCAGTTCTTGGAGGAAAGCCGCAGTGCTGGGGATTGGCAAGAGGATGGGAGTCTCTCTTATGAATCCCAAGGGATGCCCAGGAGCCATGGGAATGAGGTTTCAGTGACAGTGGAGTTTGGTGTTGCCATAGGACTCTGATCTGTGCATTATTTACCAGTGGTGCGTAAACTGTAGTTCTTGTTGCAGGTGACTGGCTTCAGGTAGTCTAAAACTCAAATCAAATTTAAACTGAAGGGCTGTGCAAACTAAAAGCTGCAGGCGCTGTTATTTTTTTATTTAAAAAAAAATCCTTTGGGCAAATGAGGAGGAGACTTAGTCTCCGTGCAAGGTGAAGCCATGTCCCGAGTCCCTGTGAGTCGAAGACCCCGGGGGGGCATCCCTTTGGCTGGGCTGCTGCAGGGACCCCAGCATCTGCGGGGCCAGGCTGTGAGGTGCTGGGGGTGCGTGTGGCTGGAAGCGCCCCGGCGGGCTGATTTACTCCTTTCAGTGGCATTTACTGAAAAATCCTGCTGTACCTTCCTGCTGCACGTGTCTCACAGACACCTCGGAGGAATTATCACACAGCAGTAACAGCACTGTAGTGTGCTGACATTCGTAGTAATCTCTCTTGTAGTCTCCCACCCGTTTTCATCCTGCACTTGAAATACTGAAATTGCCCCGAGAAAAGAAATATCTTTACAAGATGGGCCATCAAGCCAGCATGCCGTCTGCTGCATCCAGAAAAGCAACCCACTCAGCAGGGTAATCTATTCAATGGCTGGGATTTATTTTTAACATTCAGTTCTGCAGTCCTTTTAACTTGAGCAGGGAAGTGAACATTTTGATAACAGCAGCCTCCAGGTCAAATGTGATGAGAATTCATAACTCGCCACATAGGGGTTTTGGAAAACCAACCAAGCAAAACAATTTCCCAGAATGAGACGATGAAGATTCGTGTTCCTCTTCACAATGTCGTACACAGAGCCAGTATCTGTTGGAGTGTCTACTTATTCTCTCCCCACAATTTGCAAATAAAATGCCTCCCAGACTATTTTAAATTTGAACAACTATTGAGAGCACGGCTTTGCTAGGCTGCTCATAAAGACCTGAGACGTCGGATCTTTAGGCCATCAAAGAAGAAATATTAATCCGGTAATGGGAATGTCCTGATGGTCCCATTTCTAATCAAAGCAAAGCCTGGGTTTTCTGCTTCAAGCAAACATTGCCAAGAGAGTGGCATCAAGATTTAAGAATTGCAAAGAAGGGAGAGAGGGAGCTCCCATCCCTGGACTGCACCGGAGCAGCAGCACAGAATCAGCAGCAATTTAGGTCAGAGCTGGGACTGGGGGGGGAAAAAATAAGTCTGATAATCTGGCCAAGGACTGGCGAGGGAGCTGCTGGGGGGCAAGTTTTCCTTTCTGTTTTATTTTCAAATGGCTGGAGTAAGTCGGAAGCATGTGTCTGAGAAAGAGGCAGAAGGGGAACATGGAAGGAAATTTTGTAGTTCAGGTAATGGAGTTTATTTTAATCTCTCTGCTGCTGGTGTTTCCTGAGGCTTGTCATGCTGGGCTCAGCAGAAGGCATTCATGCTGCACCTGAACGTCGCGGGGGCTGCGGCACTCTGCAGCATCGGCTGCCTTGTCGGCAGGCTGGGGGACAGGTCATTTCCAAACTCCTTCTATTTGCTCTTTGTTCCCCATCTTCTGTCCAAATCCGATATCCGCAGGGAGGGCCCTGCACGGGGTGCTGCCTCTCACAGCGGGGGCTCCTCTGCAGAGTGCTGGGGCAAGGAGAGAAAGTGGGAAAATGACAGGAAAAACAGTAATACTAACACAGCAGCATCCCCTCCTCTGTAGGCTGCTTTGTCCAGCAGATCGTACCCACAGCCACACTGGTGCCCGGTGGCTGTAGCACTGTCACCTGATTCACCCTGGCATCTTTTCCCATGCTGTTGTGGGGACCCAGGGGGCAATGAGAAACTGTGCAGTAGCAACGGCAAAGAAGAAAATCTGCTATGCAGCATGGAAAGCTGTGCTGATGGGAACAGTCATTGCTTTAATATTTAATTTGATGAGATCTAGCTCCAAGAAATGGTTCAGGAGCTGCCACAGCTTCAAGCACGTGCTCAGCACTTGCAGGGGAATTTCCACGGGGTTTGCTGTGCTGCAGACTTATCTATATTCTGGCTGGGTGACATGGTAATGCATCTCATTAATTATCTGAGCACACAGAGCTGTGTTTCCTCCCATTCCCTTTAATTAAACAAGCTTTAAACACTTCCAGGGGTCACCTGGACATTTGGTTGTCATTCAGAGTGTCTCCCCTCTGTTGGACCCTAGCTCATGATCTCTGCAGAGCAAATGTGGGCTGCTCAGAGGCAGCCGGGTGGCGTTTCAGGAGGGAATTTCCTTGCGTCAGGAGTCTGTCAAACAGTGCAATGCTGATAAGATTCAATCCTGCCTCTCACTGGCGGGAACTCTCCAGTGCTGTACAGGCTTGTGTTGAGGTGAGACCAGGAACGAGGAGCTAGGCCAGGCTGATGTAGGCATGAGATGGGTCTCACCTAAAACCTCTCCCTTTTTTGTCCTTTTAGGTGGATCCCATTGGCCCAAAACTGTTTCTGAGACTGAGATTCAGCTTGCAGCAGAGCCAGTTTTCCTCCGTGTACCAGTCTCCTGCCTTCAGAAATCCCTTTGCATGCTCTAGACATTTTGGGTGTCTTCACTGGGGAGCTGGGCTTTAAGGGAGCATGATTGCCACCATGACGGCAAACAAGCAAGATAGAAATGTGGATTTGTCAGAACTATAATCCAGGTACGTCCTAGTTCCTTGCTTGTACAAAACCATCTGCTTTCTATCCTTGCATCTGCCTCTCTCTGGGTCTTCTGCAGCCACATCCCTTTAGGGAGTCCCTCATGGCCTTCAGGGTTGAAGTGTGAGCAGAAGGGTCAGACTGGGAAAAAGACTTTGGTGCCTATGTGCCAATGTTTTAGCTTTGGCCAACACATCCCAAACTGTAATCATGATGTTCCCTTCACTGACACGTACAGTCCCCTTGGTCACCTAATTCCACTGCACATTTTGCTCCTCTGATCCCCTGGACTTCTCCTGCAAGTAGACGAGCAGTTGGCATGATGCTGCAGGGATTGGGAAGTCTGCTACACCAGCCTGCCCCAGGGATGGGCTTGAGGGTCCTTGCCTTGGCATGGGGTGAGGTGATCCTTCTCACCTTGCTCTCCCTGCTCTCTTCCTTGGTCCTTCCCTCTCTGCCAACCCAATGACTGCATAGCTGTGCCATGAGACATAGCTGCATGTCCCTCCTCCAAGACTTCTCCTGGCCCTCCCTGCCTGGCTGGGGGTGAGGAGGTGGGACCCCAGCACTTCACCCCACAGGGCAGAGCCCTCTGTACTGTGAGGCATCTCACCACACTTGTCCTTGGGAAAAGGCATGAGCTTCACCAAACTGCCTTCATGCTACGCTGTCCAAAGCCACGTCCTACCATTTCCCAGTCCTGCTAAGTAATAACACTGGCATGTATTTTTGCTGTTCCTTGTCTCTCCTTAGCATCCATGTCTGAGGCATGACCCCAAAGGCCAGGGAAGCAAGAATGTTGAAGAAAATGCAGATATGCCTCTGCTTCTTCTTTATCTCGGGCATTTTGTACGAGATCTCACTGCTGTCCAGCTGGTCCTTCTCCCCTATGCCTATGTCCAAGCACTTCTTGACACCTGAGCAGGTCTTGAACCTCGGCAAAAGCATCATTTTTCTGGAGACAACAGAGCGCCTGGAGCCACCCCCACTGGTGTCCTGCTCCGTGGAGTCTGCCGCCAGGATTTATGAGGACCGGCCCATCATCCTTTTCATGAAGGGACTTGCAAACGACACAGCACTGGACTTCAATTCCAGCTATGCAGCCTTCTCGCTTTTGTCTTCTATGAAGAATGTCTTCATTTTTCCTCTCCAGATGGAAGCTGTCTTTCAGGAGACCCCTCTGTTCCAGTGGTACAACGAGGTAATCATTATAATAGGGCGAAAAATCGGGAAATGGGAAAATAGTTATAAATAGAGGGGGGAAGAGTCTGAAGTAAGCTTAGAATGAAAGGAGGAATGCAGGACTGACTATGCAAAATCAGTCACTTTTATTTTTTAGTTCAGAATAGATGAATTTTGGCCATATTTTGCAGTGTGGTCGTCTATCTGTTTGTTGAACACATTTATCAGCATTTTTCCTCCTATCTGGAGAATCAGATTTTTTGGCAAACAAAACGTTGGTAAAAATAGATTGCATACGTGTTTTGATAAAACATCACTTAATAATCTTTCTCAACAGAAGCTGGTTGAACAAAATGTGCTGCCTGAGTGCTTGTCAATGCTGCCATGCACTGACAGAGCCCCTAGTAGATATGAAGTGGGAGAGATTTCAGTTTTTGTAATAGCAATGTGCAAAACTAAGGTGGGACCTTGTGAGCTCCACCCTGGAAAGAAGTTCCTGGCAAACAGCTTGTGAAGTAGCTTTTGTCAAATTAATTTGGCTCCATCTCTGTGCAGGGCAGGCATTTTTCTTCCAAATTCTTGCTTCTCCCTGCAAAAACTTACTCCAAATACCAACAGTTCAAATGAAAACTCTCCAGCCTGTTTCAGAGAGCTCGGAGTGATCAAGGAGTGTGTTAAGTTGGTTGTGTCCGACAGAAATAGCAGGCAATGATTCATGGTATCATTGATTTAACATTGTAGGTTCCATCAAAACACCTGTGAAATGTTCCTGCACTCATTTGTATTAACGAAGCATTGCTCTGCACTGCTCCCTTATCTTGCTCCAATAAAATTCAATAGCTGGAGGGAGGAAGAAAAGGCGGTCAGTGACATTTGCAGGTGTGCAGGTGCAGTTTTATGGTGCCATTTGCAGCCCAATGGATGGATGTGGTCTGTTCTCTGCCGGTGGCATCACTGTCTCACCTTTCTGACTCTGCAGGTGGTCCCGGAGCAGGAGAAGAACTGGGTCCATGTCAGCTCTGACGCAAGCAGACTGGCGCTCATTTGGAAGTATGGAGGTATCTACATGGACACCGATGTCATCTCCATCAGGCCCATCCCTGAGGAAAGCTTCCTAGCAGCACAGAAGTCACGGTTCTCCAGCAACGGGATCTTTGGCTTCCCAGCCCACCACAAATTTATTTGGGACTGCATGGAGAACTTTGTTCTCAAGTACAATGGGTACATCTGGGGGAACCAGGGGCCCTTTTTAATGACAAGGATGCTCAAAACCATCTGCAATCTCACAGATTTCAAAGGCAGCGAGGACCACAGCTGCCAGAATATTTCCTTCCTCAATCCCCAGCGTTTCTACCCCATACCATATCCAGCCTGGGGCCGGTACTATGAGGTGTGGGACAAAAGCCCCAATTTCAACCACTCCTATGCGCTGCACTTGTGGAACTTCATGAACCGCAACCGGAAAACTGTGGTCGCGGGCAGCAACACGCTGGCTGAAAAACTGTACAAAACCTACTGCCCCACCACCTACAAGGACCTGATCCAAAATGCAAAGCTGAAAGATTTCACATACTCTGAGGACGCTGCATGACATGGTGTAAGGAGGAGGGGGGTGATCTTTCCAGCCCTCCCCGTCCTGGGGCCAAAACACAATCACCACTCGTGTCAGCAGCTGGCTTTGTAGGAGAAAGACAGACCTTTTGATAACCACCATCCCTACTCCTTTGGGAGGATAAGAGGCTTGTGCAACATTGTGGTGGCTGTCCATCGGGTGTAGCCTCCCACGACGCTAAGGACACCTTTGCCTCAGTTCTGTTTCCTTATAGCTGCTCCTGAACCAAACCTTCCTGCATCAAATGGACTTACAGGCTTTACTAGGGAGCTTTTCCAAGGGAAAAGTTCCTAAAGAGATGTGGGGCCTCCTGGGGGGAATTTTGTCTCTGCACCTCTTGGCGCTATTGGCAGCTACCCGTGCCAGAAGAGTTGCAAACAAAATGGGCTTTGGACAGTGTTGAAGCCTCTGAGGCAAGTGTAATGCGAATGTATAGCAAAGGATGGATGACAGTAATTGCTAATGAAAAGAAGCCCAAACTGTCTCTTTATTAATCTGTGTTTTTCTCACACAAACTTTACACCCTACGTTTTTGAGAGGGACCTTACCTGTGCAAGGGAAAACAAAACGGTTAATAAACCACCACTCCTCTGAGCTTGCTTGCTTTCCCCTGTGCGCCTCTGGAAAATGAGTTACATTTTTCAAATGTTTGTGCTCACGCACCTTTACATTGGCTTCTCCTCGGAAGGGACCGCGCTGTGCCACCCCCTGTGGTCGGCTCTGGCTGCAGAGTCACATCTGCCCCTGGGAAGGAGATGCTGAGGCACCGAGAAAGGATAAGGATGGCTCTGCTGGGCTCCCAAATCCCTTCGAAATAAATGGAGTTCAGCTGCTGATATGGAGAAATACTGTGAAATGGGGACAATGGACATCGATGGTGATTGTATATGTCTGCTCAAGGAATGTGGGTATGGTGACTGGTCATGGGTGTGGTGTATGGTCACATAGTCACACAGCTTTGAGGAGACACCTACCCTTCTTCCTCTAATAACGGGGCTATTTATAAAAGGATGAGAAAAGGATGAGAGACATTCCAATGTTATCTAGAGGAAGGGAGTGCTAAGTCTTCTTGCTGGAGAAGATCAGATGGTCACAAGGACATTTATCACCTACAAACCTGCAAGACCACCACATTCCAGGCAAAGGACTGACAAGCTAATTAACATAGGAAGCGAGAGTAAGCGGGTTTAGGTAACGAATATGTATAGGCGTTAATTGAATATTCATTTGTTTTATTGTATAAATGTGAGATGGTTCGTCACTTCGGTCATGCACGCTTGTGGAGGAGCGATCCCCTGTGCATCTGCGCGCAATAAACATACCTACTTTATAACTTTCGAGTTATAGAGTCTAATTCCGTATGCCACTGCCCTGGAAATGAGGTGCCGCAGCTCTGTCCAGCCGTGTGAAAATCCCTGTTTAACCCCAACAGGTTTTTCTCCGGAAAGCAACACATCCCCTTGCATTTACCTTTTTCCCAGGGTAATGCCAATCCACCCAACCCCCCTGAAAAGAAGCCCAGCTTGCAAATCTTAATTTTAAGTCTGTCCAAACAGCTGTTTTTAACTTGGGAGCAGAAAGGCAGGGGTGGATCAGTGGCCCGTAATCGAATGTTTGCCCTCTGCCCACGCTATCTTCTGTAAACACAGCAGCTAATGAGCATGCTGTAATCAGCAGCCCCGTTTCTGCGGCTAGAAATAGCAGCAGGATTAATCGGGAGAAGAAAGCCCTCTGCACGCAGGCTTTACGTGGGCTTTGTGCTGTGTTCAGAAGTGGGGGTCGTGTCTCCTTCCGCGCCCCCCCCTCCCCCCCCCCCCCCCCCCCGTAACTGGGCACTGCGGCTTCTCAGAGGAGCAACGTGGGGTGGGGGAGTGTTTTGCTGTTCCCTTCCCTCGCGTGAGGCTCTCACAGCTCAGCCCAGGGCCGTCAGGTTCACGCCCCAGTGCCATCCACACTGGTTTAGGTTGGCTGGTTGGCTCCCTGCTGCGTGCCAGCGCGTTTCGCCTGCCTGTGGTTTTTCCTCCATGACTTTGACTTTCCTGGGCTGAGGGGATGCAGGGAGGAGCGTAGGGTTACAGCCCAGAAAGTCCTCCCCGCTTCCCCCACGGCTTCAGGCAGCCCCCAGCTGTTCCCAGCTGCCTCCCACCGCCCACGTTCACCGATCAGCTCCCATCCTCATCCTGTCCCACCTCTTCAGTTTATCTGTCTCTGCCAACAAGTGAGTATTTGCCTTTTTCTCTGGCTCGGCTCTCCCGGCTCCCCTCTCCGGGCAGTGGCTGTGTCCGTGGAAGGGAGGGACGGGGCAGGGGGACGGGCAGAGACTTGACCCGCTCCAGCTGCCTTTGCAGATGAGCTCAGGCAAGAAACATTTCCGAGGCTTTGCCGTGTTATGTAGCAGCAGTGCTGCAGATGGAGTCCAACCCTGCCTCACTTCTCTCTCCTGCCTGCCTGCACCATCAGGACTTCTAGCAAAGTAGGGCTGATAGCAGCAAGCACAGCCAGCCTCGCCAAAGGTCTCACGCGGGGAGGGGGGTTCTCCTGTGCCCACCCCATGTGAGTGAGTCCCAGAACCTTATGTATGGGCAAGAGGAGAGAAGCTGAGAAAGCGAGGGAGGTGATGGCTGCTTTTGGGAAGGGTCCGGAGGAGGTGGGGAAGCTGCTCGAGCAGTTGGTGAGCAGAGTTCCTGACACCTCTCAGCTTCATGATAAGGCATCTCCCACAGCTTGCAGGCTCCCAGGTTGGCAGGGAGCAGAGGGACGCTGGCACCTGAGGCAGCCTTAGACTTTGCAGGGAGCAAAGAAGCCCTTGAAGAGTTCAGGAAAGTGAGGAGGGCCCCAGAGTGACAGTGGGAAAGGGTGAAAGAGAAGGAAAGGAGGAGAAATTTCCCTGCCAAAGGCTCAGGGTTGCAGAGAAGAGGACTGTGCAACAGCCTGGCCCAGCAGCCATGCCCTGGGACAGCAAAGACACTGTCTTCCAGACTGGAAAATGAAAGCCCATCACACTTCCCGGGACCCAGCTCTACTAATACTTTGGTGGAAATGGGTTTTGCACAGTGGAGTGGAAATGCTGCAGGTGACCACCTTCAGCAATAAGCTCTGCTGAGTGATGCTAGCTGCTACCTCTGTAATGGACCCGCACCCATCGAGGCCGATGTCTTCATTGCCCAGCGGTCCATATCTCAGCCCTAGTGCAGGAATACCAACATTTCCCTTGTGGGTGATGAAGACAGCTTTTGCCAGCAGCTCCATCACACCAGCTGACATTGCATTACATTACGGCATGGAAGCCAAAATACTTTTACTGCTTTACACCAACTGAGGACCTGTCCTGGGCAAATACAAGTAGGAAGTAAAGAGAAGAAATAAACCCTCAGAGCTGGACTCCCAGAGTTTTGCCATGCCAGCATCCCGCTGAAGCCATGCTTGCACTGTCTGAGACCTTATACATAGCATTTTGTGAGAAACAGAGAGGACAACCCAGCAGGCTGCAGCACCCACAGGCACTCCTGAAGCAGGCGACGGGGCAATCGCAGCCGTGCTGCTAAGCAGCAGGTCGGCACCGACGGCCGGATGAAGCACAGCTGGCTTTGGTGCATGAAGACTTTGTTAATATTAACGAGGTTATGCAACACAGCCTACCCCTGGGGTATGTAGTAGATTGTTAAGGGATTTTTAATTCGTGGTCCTGCAAACCCTTCCTCTTTAGGAATGATTAATGTATGCAACAAAACCTCACAGGCAGGGACCATGCACCATTACCCAACAGGTCTATATAATATGCAGCTATGAGTCAGGGCTGTAGCTACACCTGTATATACACAGGCATGTATAGATATATATATATCCATATCCATATATATGTACACCACATTTTGCCTGATGCAATGAATTGGATTATTTGACACTGCAGCGCTGCTAACAGTATAAATATCACAGCAGTAACAACAATAATGATCTTTGTTGGCCATACAAGCCTGCAAGGGAAGGGGCTTGCTGACCCAATTATCTTTAGGTAGGCACCAAAAATGAAAAGAATGAGCAAACCCCAGAGGGAAACAAGGGTTAACTACAGCACGCTGATCCACAGCTGTTCCCGAGGCTTTGGTGCCTTGTCTGCAGCAGTGTGTGACGGCTTCCCAGGTTAGCTACAGCCCTGAATCAAGGCTTTACTGTCTCCTGCCATACTGAGGAAGGGAAGTAAGCAAGAGAAGGGTGAGAAAGAAGAGAGGGTCAGGTAAAATTGGTGTAGAGCTAAAAAGTGCTTAAAAGAGCCACCCAGCTTGATCCAAAGTGGTTCAGAGCAGTCATTGACCCCTAGTATTTACTTGCAACAGGGAAAGACCCCGGTGGGAGATGTGACTACAGGCAAAAAGCTATTTAGGTGCCTAATGAGCTGACTGAGCAGACTAGAGCAAGACAGAGATGTGAAGGGGCTTACTCAGGGCAGGAGGAGACCCTCTGTCTCTGAGCGCAAGAGAGGATTTTGCAGAGTTTGCAATAGGTTTGAATGCTGCTGAGCTGGACCAAGTGCAAACCAGCCTTGCGAGGGCACGGGAAGCACTGTGCAGACGAAGCAATCCTGGCAGTGAAAGTAGTGGGAACCCAGGGTAGGGGTAGAAAACCAGTCCCGTGAGATGGAAAATGTTCGTGGGCTTGCAGACGTCACCGGCTGCAGTATCAGCGTTAACGGACTCCACCCTGTGCAACCCCACGTAACACCTGGGAAACCCTGTGGTTGCTCCAGCAACAGAAAAAACAAGAGAACAGGATCGTTTCATCCCAGCACACATGCAGGCACCATGAAAAGCGTCCCTGCTAGGCACTTGGTTGGAAAACCCTGAGTGCAGGGCTGGCTCAGCCTGGCAGCCCCTTGCCCTTGCTCTGCCCTGCCCGTACCACTGTCACCCCGTGTGCCAGGTAGGGCTGAGCCTTGGAGAAACACAAGTGGGAGCCTTGGAGGCTCCAGGGCACCCACTTGTGAACAACATTTTGAAGACTGAAATTAGGGCCACAAACCTGATTTGGGCACTGTTTCTGCTGCAGACAGGCAGTGATAATCACTGCCCCCTCTTCCTCTGAGTTAGCAGAGGAAAGCGTAGGAAAGCTTGGCTTTCTTGCACCATGCAGGCAGTTATTCAGCGGTTCCCTGGGTTGCCTGACCGTGTTTGTCCTCGTCTTGGGAGCACAGAAGTAGGTGCAGGCTGTGCAGGAGGCACAGGTGTGTGCCAGGCACCGGGCTGGCTCGGACTCACGTTACACAGCACACCCAGCAACACACCAACACACCAAAAACACACCAACATCTCTCCGCCTGCTCTGCTCCGTATCCCGGGGCCCTCAGCCTGTGGGGGGGCCCGATCTGCATCCAGAAAAATGGTAAGTGGCCTTTCAGCAAAGAGCATTTTCAAAAAATTAAGTATCTTAAAGGTGGCAGGTGGGTGTAGCAGAGAGGCAGCAGCAAATCCCTAGCTAGGGACTAAGAACAGTATAATTTATTTCACAGATCTAAAACTATGCATTTTAACTATTTTTGTTTAATTTAGGACACAGCTAGGAAAACAAGCAAACTACTTTGGAAGTGCTCTAGGTTTAGATCAGAGCAGGGAACCGTGGAAGGCAGCGGACTGCTGTGGTATTAAAGCCTGTCCAGTGTTCCCTGCGTCTTGTTCCCCAAACAGGCCAGTTCTGTTCCCCTAAACCACGCACACTCAGCGGGGATTTACAGGTCCATTCAGAATGGGCCATTGCAAAGGGTTCCAATGCAACACTTTTAGACGTCTCCCTTACTGAAAACAGATGGTGAACGAACTGGCAGATTTTTTTGTAAATTTTTTTTTTCCCCCAGAATTTGCTATCTACTGCAGCAGTTCTGGATGGGGAGGGAAAAGGGAAGGTTTTTTGCTGCCACATAAGCTCAGCTCTGTCCCACTGCTCAGTGCCCACAGTGTGTGGGGGCTTGCAGGGGCGGCAGTGGAGCTGGAGGGTGGCTGTGGGGTCAGCCCTAACACATCCCTTTTGCCTTTCAGCACTTTTCTGCAGACTTTTACCACTCACTGCACCAGCCTATGCCTGGGGCTACAGGGATACTGGGGGCATCCCCAGGACTCACCATCCCGGTGGACATTCCCCCCTTCCACTTCCAGCCCCGCCGGGTCAGTGTTGACTGGCGTCGCTTCAGTGCCATCGACGTGGAGCAGGTGGCCCGGGAGGTGGACGTGGCCACACTCCAGGAGCACATCTCTGGCGTCACCTTCTGCAACCTGGATGGGGAGCGGTGCCCCCACTGCGGGCAGCCGGCGGACCCCGTCCTGCTGAAGGTCCTCAGGATGGCCCAGCTGAGCATTGAGTACCTGCTGCACTGCCAGGAGTGCCTCGGGACCAGCCTGGCCATGCACACCCGGTGCCTGCGAGATGCCCACGCCGAGCTGGCTTGCATCCAACAGCAGGCAGCAGAGCAGGCAGCGCAGCTCCGGGGTGCAAAGGAGGAGAGCAGGAGGTGGAAGAAGCTCATTGCCATGCAGCAGCTCTTCCTGCAAGCTGGCCCCAACACCCATTGCAAGGTGCGTGACGGGAAGGTGTAAGGGGTGTAAAGAGCATCCCCATGCAGGATGCTCTTTGTTGCATGCTGCCTTTGAAGCCCGCTATGCTTACATCTTGGCCCTAGAAAAGGTGCTGGCCAGCCCTGCTGCTTTCCCTTGCACTGGTTCATCACCTTCATGGAGATTCCAAGTCCTTGCCAGCCCAGAGGGAAGCTCCCTTTTTTGGGACATGCCAACTACAGGTAGAGCTGCACAGAGTGTGGGAGAGGGGGTCTGTAAAAGGCCTTCTGGGGAGATCTCAGGAGATCCCTGTGTTCTGGGGCATATCTTATGCCAGGGAGACTTTAAGCATCCTCCAGACCAGTGAAAGATTTCTGGATGCTCCTGGATTTGGTGGTGATTTTGCTTTTTCCCCCGACCGAGCTTTTCCCACCCTTTCAGCAGGAAGCCTGCTGGATGTGCCTTTTTCATCTGCTTTTTCCCCATCACCAAATTAACCTACTAACTTACTCCTGGAAAGTAAAAGCCAACCAAACCAGATGATTTAGATTCATTCAGCCCAGTCATCCCTGCAAGCGTAGGACCCCATTATAACCAAGACCTCACTGGTGCTTTGCTTCCCTTATTGCACTGCTCTGTTGGGGAAGGCAGCATTTTTTTCCCCAACCAGTATCCTTGCACCACCTTGGCTTCTGCCTTCTTCTTTGGTTTCAGACAGAAGAAACTCCCAATGCCCTCCGTCTACGCGCTGCCAACACAACAGCCATCTCTCTTGAGGTCTCTCCTTTTGCTTTAAAGCAGCAAAGCTTTGCCTGCCTTGCAGGGGGCACGGGGGGGTGCCCCTTTCTGCAGATCCCAGTCCCTACGCTGACTTTTCCCTCCTCTCCAGTGCCACCTCTGCGGTAAAGCCTTCATGAACAACTCCTTCCTGCAAGCCCACGTGCAGCGCCGGCACGCAGAGGCCACCGAGGCGGGTGAGCACTGGGACAACTTCTCCCTCCACTTCCCCAGGCAGGTTTTCCTCCATTCGATGTAGATGTCGGAAACCAGAGTGACCATAGGAGGTTAAAGACAACTTCCTGTAACTTCTTTTCTTCTTCTGCATTTCTGTGAATACTGACTGAAGGCTTTCTGCTTGCTGCCTTTCCCTCCAGCACAGGTAGGACACGCAGTCGAATACAAGACTGCATGTGCCTTTACAGCTCACCTCTGTGCCTCAGTTTCCCTAGGGATCTTCTCCACCCAAAGATTCCACAGGACTGTGGGGATGGAGCTATGCTGGGGACTCTGGGAGAGTGTTTTACTGGAGTGGGAGAGGGGTTCACCTTTCCCATGCCCCTTTTTTGTCAAGGAATTTATGTTTCTTTGCAAAGCACTTTGGAAGCTGCAGGTGTGACGTGCTGTGTGAAAGCCACAGAGCCTCGTTACAGCTTCACTTGCACCCGCCACTTGAACTTGGCACATAAAAAAGCTGCTTTTGCTGTTGCTGGCAGGCTGGAACCCCAGCCCAGGGCTGATGCAATGCAACAGGTTGAGCTTTGCTCCAAAGGCACCTTCCCCAGTGCAGCCTGAAACACCCAAGCAGTGCTCTTTGGCTGCTGGAGAGAACAAGCCCGATGCAAAGTTATGCTGCCTCATGAGCCGCGAATCTCTCCAAGTCTGCAAAAATAATAAATAAATATCAGAAGCCACGTGGCCACATTTGTCATGTTTTTTCCTGCAGCTCAGCTACCTGCTTCTTCACTTTGAGCCCCTACAGGGGTTTTGGTCAATGCTTTATTAGGCTTTTCCACCCAGCCCAAAGCAAAATCCCAGTAGGAGCTGGCAGATCGCACCCTTGCTCACAGACCACCTCTTGTTTCCCTGAGCTTTGCAGAGAGGCAAAAGATGAAGCAGATGGAGCAAATGGAAGACAAGGTAGAGGAGCTGAAGGCGAAACTGAGGGAGACGCAGCAACAGCTGGAAGCAGAGAGGGAAGCGGAGAAGCTGCGCAGGGAGCAGGTACAGGGTGAGGGCACAACTACCCATTTGTAAAAAAAATGAGGGAGGAGGAGTGATGAAATGCAGAAAGTTTTTAAAGCACAAGTGGAAAAGGCATTGAAAAATATTTCATGGTGGGGCTTGCATCTCTTTGGAAGATTTGCCCCCAGAAATTCCCATGGTAAATGTCACATGGAAATAAGGATTCTATAAGCATGCCTGCCTGAGAGGCTGTGCTGCCTCAGCCTCCCCACAGTGTGCAGGCAGGCTCTGAGCAGCGACGGGTGTAACGAGAGCATTGGTGCTTATGCCACCAGTGCCAGGGCAGAAGGCCCAGCCTTTGGTACTTCTGCTCTGCAGCCAAGACAGCTCCTGCCTCCATTTTTCCACTCCCTTTAGGAAACAGAGAGAGCTCGCCAGCAACAAGAGGAGGGCAGGAGAGATTTGGAAAGATGGAAAGAGGAGGAGAGGATGAAGATGCATGAAGAGATAGATGGCCTGAGGCAGATCTTCCTCGAAGCGTTCAAGGATGTGGCGAGCAGAAGCAGTGCCGTGGAGGCGGTGAGCAAGCACCCCACATGCTCCTCAAAGCAGGGAAGGGGATGTCCAAGCTTGCTGCTTCACCTGGTCCAGGTGGCATCACAGGTTCACAGCTCAAAGAGGCCATGCCTTTGCTCCTGGGGGCACACAAGTATTTTGGGGTTGGAAGCAGTGGCTGGTGAAGGTTGGGCTCCCCAGGAGGAAAGCAGGACCTCCTGTGGGCCACACAGCTCCTTCCTTTCCCCACTCCAGAAACTGCAGGAGCTTCAGGCCAGAGAGGCAGCAAAGTCCAACTTGGGGACCCTGCAGGATGATGACACTGAGGAGGCACGGTGGCAGGCACCAAGCCGGGCAGAGCAGCAGGGCAAGCAAGAGTGGATGACAGCGCAGGTGAGCAGTGTGGTACCCATGTCCTTACCCCTACTGCGCATCCCAGGAGGTGCATTTGGATGGAGATGCACTCACATCCATGCACCTCTGCCTGCATCTGCTTTGTGGATGTCTGGTCTCAGCTCAGGTTCTGCTCAGGGCTTTTGCTGGTGTAGAGCGCTGACAGCCTGAGTCCAGAAATGGGACCTGGAGGGTGGTGGAGGGCATGTCATGGTCCTGCTTACTTCAGGGAAACTCAATTCACCAGAGCACTGCAGAAGCTCACCATATGGAAAAGCACTTAAATAAACAAAAGAAGTTTATTTACCTGTGCATCAGCCTCCTTCTCAACATCTAGAAACATCTGAAGAAGGCTATACCATGCATGGTACCTCTGAGCATAGAGTTGGGAACAGCACTGGAATTACAGTGCCAACCATACTTCTGGACCCAAAGAGAAGGTTAATTTCTCTGAACACAGATGAGATCAGGTGCCCATACCCACAAGAAGCCCACAGCCTGAGGAAGGAAACGCGTATGTGTTTAATTTGGCAGAGGGCAGAGCAGAGGCAAGAGCTGAAGAACCTAAGGAGGGACAACCAGGCACAGGAGGTCCAGGTAGGTGCTAGATGTCCTTGGCAGCTAACAGGCACCTCACCCAGAAAAGGGCTTGTTTCCTTCACGGTCTCTTCAGAAGAATCAGGGATGCCCTCTCTGCAGATCAGCCCAGCAAGTGGTAGGTGGTAAGAGCGGGCCTACACACTTCAAATCAACCTTGGCCTGACTTCAAAGCCTCAGGCAACAGAGTATAGTTATCACATTATCAAGGGGAAAGAATAAAAAGAATGCAGCAACCAAAGCTGTGTCCTATCACAGCTGACAAGCAGACATGAGCTTCCCACCGGCAGCCTTTGAAGCTGGCCATATATCTTCTGCAAGGCCAGATCTGCCTTTTGGAGGCCATCTCAATATCAAATAAAAATCCAGAGAGCTGTCCTTGCTGGTGAAGGGAAGAGGTGGTTCCAAACACCTTTTCACCACGTTCAAGTCTTCTTGTTTTGTTTTTACCCCTTGCAATTGAAGAAAGAGAAGAGGACATTCTGTGCCACCCCATCTCAGGACCAGTGGGCAGTTATGGACCATGCACATCAGCAGGTACCATGCCCTCAGCACCTGTCTTGGGGAGCAGCTCAAGGTCACAGAGTCCCAGGAGAAGAAAGCAAGTGATATTAAAAAAATAAAAAGGAGGCCTTGGTTCATCAAGAGGGTTTAAGCAGATGTTTAACTCTAAGCAGCCTTAAAATATTTGCTGAATTAAGGCTAAGCTTAAAATCAAGCCCATTCTGTAATGCTTTGCTACATTTGGCTCTTTTTCGCTCTCATTAAACATGAAGCACTACATGAATATCATTGGCAGGAATCATGCCCACTGGGGTGTAGATCACCAGAGCAACACTTTGCATTACAGTTTGGAGCATCTTTCACTTGTTGTCAGATCCATAAATAGCCCGTGGGGTATAACAGGATGTGCTAGTGATCGTGTTATGGAAAGCCCCTAAGCTGACCCCTCACAGGTATGGGCTGCTTAAGGGAAAGAGCTCTTGGGGAGTGTATGTGCCCACTTTAGGCTCTTGCTATTTTCTGCTCCTTTTTTGAATTGCATTTAATAATAACACTCTGCAGGCAGAGGAAAAATAACCCAAAATTATAGATAAAGAAATGATCTTTGAATGATGCCCCATCTATTTCTTTACAGATCAAGCTGCTCTCTGCAAGCAAACCTGAAGATAATGATCACATTTTTAAAGCGATTCAATTCGCATCTAGATAAATTTTTCATGGCTAACAGGCCTTCAGACCACAAGGCCTTCTCTTTCTCCCTCTACAAAAGTGTGGAATCCTCTCCAGGGAGCTGGTCGTATGTCCTCTCACACAAAGCTGTGGAGCGGACACCTTCCAGTCCCTCAACGGTCTGCTGCAACAGCACAGACCGCTGCTCTGGTCGCTGGCACAAAACTAACTGGTCTCTTGGGTGGGTTTTGCATTGTAGCCATACCCCAAAGGAATGAGATTTCAATCAAGCACTCACAGCAAACGGATGACCTTGCCTCCTCCGAAATGATGCCAGTGGTTATTTGCATAAAAATAAGGAGCTGAGGCATGCTGTGGTTTCTTCTTTACAGTCTGGGTTTTCTATAATCAGGTGCCAGGGAAAGAAAACGGGGACTTCTCAGCTCCCTAATGCCTGCGGTGCAGCTGCAGACCTGGCCAGGGGCTGCTGCTCAGAAAACACAAAAAGGCCATAAAGCAGCGATGTCTGTTAGTAAATACCCAAGGGGAGCACTGCTGACCCCAGCCCTGAGGGGCAGCAGGGCGCTGATTGCCCACTGACATCCTCCAGCCGGTGGCTTTGGTGCACAAGTGCCCCAGGGTTTCCCTCGGGATGTTCTCCAAGGTCTGGTGCCACACCTGGGCCAGCCTTGGATCCCCAAAGGGACAGGTGTGTCCATACTTTCCGTATAGGAAAAGCAGGTGGTGATCAGTGCTTGCTTCTGTGCTGGGGCCCTGGCCCCTCTTCGACCCTCACAGGCTCCTTTCTTCCCTGCAGTGACCCAGGAGGTGACCGAAGTGGTGGCTGATGAAGAGTCATCAGGTGAGTACCAGAGCTGGGACCATCCCTGTCCCCAGAGCACCAGGGTGAAGCTGTCATTTGCCTTGGAGTGTTGTGTGGTGAGGACGAGGGGGTGCTGGCCGGAGCTGCCGGTGATGAGGTGGTGGGCTGGGGGCAGAGGGGGTGACCTTGCCGGTCTCCTCCTGGCTGTGCAGAGTACGACAGCCCCATGACCAGCCCTGATGCCAGCACTTCACCTGGGAAAGCTGTCCCAGGCAGCTGCTGGGCTGTGGGTGGGATTTCGAAAAAGTTGTGGGCAGGAATTAATCAAATTAGAGGAGGAAGGTGCCCTTTCGTAGAGGGATATTGTCTGCTGAGGGCAATCAGTTGCTTGCTCTGGGTTCGGTGGGACCCATGTCCTCAAGGAGGAGAAGGGCCCCAGCAGCCCCCTCCCCAGGGCACACCAACATCACTGCACTGGTGCCAGCACCCACCTTTACTCCAGACAGGAAGGAGGCCACCCTGGGTGGGAAGCAGAGGCTGCTGGAGGCCCTGCAGAGAAACCCAAACCTCCTGAAGCAGTTTCGCCCTATCCTGGAGGAAGTGCTGGAGGAAAAGCTGGAGAGCATGGGTGTCAAGCGGGTAAGTGTCTTTACAGTGCATTTGCAATGCCAGCCCTGGGCTGGTGCAGGGACACAAAGACTGCTCTGGACCGATTTCTTTTTGTTTGTTTGTTTTTGTGGAGGGAGCAATCAAAACATTAACAGGCAATAAAAAAAATCACCATCTGGAGCAATCACACTCTGAGAGACAAATGGGAAGGTGGAGGCAAAATCACACAGTAGCACAGGGAATAAATTGCCATGCTCCCATCTCTGAGGTTGGTCATTAGTATATCTCCAGCAAATCTCTTTCTCACAAGCAGCCTTTCATATGCTAAATTATCCAGGGCTCACTCTCTTCTCGGGAAGGAGGGCACAGCCACCCCTGTCACGGGGATTTCAAGGGGACTTTCACTGTCCAAGTCCTTTTCATGCCAAGCATATTAAATAGTACCGCCTGCAAGCCTTCCCGAGCTCCCGGCAATGCAATACCACCACCTAGCACCTTGCAGAGCTGATGCAAAGGCAGGCAGTGGGCACAGCTGCCGGAACCCGCCTTGCTCCATCCACCCGTGTTTCTGAGCAAGGCAGCATTTCTGGTTTGCGTCCCGAAAGCACAAAGAGGAAACAGTGACTGAACGACTTCTCATGTGGTTGCTTCCCGGAGGTGCAAATGTGGGCTGTTTGCATGGGGTACACTGTGCTGGGGAAACGATGGGTGTCGGGGCTTGGTGTCCGGGCAGGGCTTGGAGCTTGCAGGATGCACTTGAGTACCAGTAGTACTGCCAAGGGCTTGTTTCACCACCCGGTGCTGTGGGAGGACAATGTCAGGCTCCTCAGCTGCCCTCTGCTTTAGGTTGCAAAAGGAATCTCCACTCGGACCTACAAAAAGCTCCAGGCTCTGGTCAGGCTTCAGCAGCAACAGAAGGCTGAGAAATTTCCCAGTCTCCTACCCCTGAGGGACGAGTTGGTTCAAGCAGTGATGGGGAAAGTCAGGAGATGCAAGAAGCCCAGCAGTGCTTTGCCTCGACAGCTCTCCATCATCCCAGGTGAATGACCTCCTGTCCTTTCTGCATACTGTCCGTAGGGACCTGTTGCCACCCACTGATGGCCACAGGATGCTGTCCCCTTACCCAGTGGGGCAACAAGGCAGAGGAAGGGGCACTTAGAGTGATGCAGGTCTCTGCAATTGCTCTCTGCATACTGACCTCATGTGGGTTGGCCTGACATGTTCAAGAATAAACATCAGCTGTTCCCCAAAGCCCCAGCAGAGTGAAATACAGATTTGCAAGAACTGCCAAATCTGTTTTTCCACCTTTTTCTATACAACCCCATGTCAGGTGGGGTGCGTGGCTCCCCCAAGGGCAACCCACAGGACTACCAGGAGGTGGGTGGTGACTCTCCTTGTTCTCCATTTTGCTTTCCAGCTCGCAACCTGAAGAGCCCCAGGTCACTTCATGGGTCACAGCCCATGGCGATACCAGCTGCAGCAGAGCCTGGAGCCTTGGTGATCCCCCAGCCTACTCCTCAGATCAGGACCTGCTCTACCCACAGCCCCCCAAGGACTCCCTGGGGCACCCTGCGGACCTCCAAAGCCAGCAGCCCCCATTGACGACTTGTCCCACAGTGGAGGTGAGTCCCATCACCTCCTTTCATCTGCAGGCAGGTGGGCAATGCCCAAGAGCCTCAGCCACAAGCTGGCCCCAAGCATGCTGAGTGCTGCCCAAACACCAGCACCTTTGGAAACTGCCGAGTGGTGGGTAATGTGGCACCCCAGAGGGGTTTGTTTGGAAAAGGGGGTTTCTGGGGTCCCCCTGCCCATATGGGTGACCCAAACAACTCAGCAAAGTCAGACCTGAGGGCTGCTACCCACCATGTGGTTGCTGGAGACAAACACAGGGCAGTTCCCACTGGTGTTCGGCTCCTTCTTTCCCTCCCAGAACCTCTGCAAGGGGATGAAGGAGTTCTCCTGGGGTTTTGGAACAGAAGTAGTAAAGATGTAAAATGAAAGCTTGTGGAAACTGTGCAGACCATGCAGAGAAGAGACAATGTAGAGAGGGTGTGAGGCGGCAGCAGAGAAGAAAAAAAGCTCATCTGTGACTGAGAGCAGGTTGAGGAAAGGAGTTACTTGTTTGCTCCAGGAGCAAGAGAAAGCCAGGTCCAGTTATGGGTGTGAAACACAGCCAAGGTATGGATATGAGTATCTGTTGGACATGCTAGCAGCAAGGTGTTTGCTCTTGGTGGGTGTGATAGACCTGTCCATGTCCATGGGGAGCATGGGACTTCACCATGGGCTGCCCTGCTCAGGGCTGGATCGCAGCCCAGAGTGTTGCAAGGCTTCCCTGCATCTACTTCAGGAGTGGGGAAAGGGACACCAAAGCAGCCCCACGCCTGACCCAGCTCTGTGCACCAGCTCAGAAGTGGTGCTGGGAGGGAAGCAGCCTCCCCTGTTCCCCGTGAGGCTCAGCCCTAAGCAAGAGCCAGCGCTCTCCACAGGGGTGCTGGGGGATGAGACTGGCTCCCACGGGTCAGACCCGCTTCAGGTACTGCCTGTTCTTGAGGGGGTGGGGATGGTCCTGGTTAGCACCGTCAGCATCGCTTTGTCACCTTCTTCCTGGGGCTGAAGTGGGACGTGTCTTATCCCACTGCCCCCCATACCCAGCCAGGCAATGGGGCACTGGTGGCTTTATCCCTTGGCAACTTGTGTGCCTGACCCTAACAGGGTATTTTCCTAGGGTGCAATAAATCCTGCAGCCCTCTTTTTGTGCAGAGGGAAAGAAGACTGTCTAGAGGATGCAGCGGACCCCACAGGACCCAAAGGGCTGTCAAACACAAGGAGAAAAGCTTGTTTTTACTTTTGGCTATGTGCTGTAAAGCCCAATGTGTCCAGGCATGATGTAGGAATTGCCCCATGGCCCCTCTGAGAGGTGGGGGAAAGCAGGAGGCATTTCTTACCTATGCATTAGTTGCAGACAGCAGCAGGTACTACATGTGGCTGTGGTGTGTCCCAGGCCAAAAATGAGGCGTTGGTGCTGTGTCATACACCGCTAGCCTGGGCTGCGTGTGTAGATGGAGATTTCCTCCAGCATCCTTGCATACACCGGAGTGTTATCCACCCAGTGCTTGCTCAGGGAGGGAAACCCCCGTGGTACATCCTATGCACAAAACGTTTGCTTGCTGAAACAGCTCTGTTGGGATGGGTCCAGAGAGTGCTAGTGAATTTAAGCTATTAAGAAACCAGCTTGCCCTAGAGTGCCTGGAGTTCTCCTCCCTTCCCACCCAGCTGAGCCATCACCGTGCCTTGGAGCTCCCTGCTAAACCTGCTCTGCCCTGCTCAGGGACAGCCACATCCATGATGGTGAGGCTCCTGAAGAGACACCTGGGTGTAGCGGCACAGAGACATCCCCACCCCCCCCAAGCCCCAGCAGGCTGAAACAGTTCCCAGCTGTGAGCTCAGCATCACCCAAACCCAGCACCCCACCAAGAAACTCCACGTATCTTGTGCAGATGGCCACAGGGATGTTTTCTGACATAATTTCTATTTCAGAAAAAAAGGCATCTCATACCCACTTCTCAGCTCCCACCCATCAGTAGTGCACACAGGGCACTGTGCACAGGGAGTTCAAACCTCCAGCAGCGGAGACTTGGCCCTTGGCCCCTTCACCCACTTGCAGCCATCTGTCCTTCCCGTGATGTTTGTCCGTTCCCTCTCTTTGGGGTGGGGTGGGGGTGGGTGGTGGGGGTGGAAATCAGTATTCATGCAATTGGGATCGAAACAATAAGAGCCAGAGAATCAAATTGAGAAAAGGTCTCTGGAACAAATCCAGAGATAATTGGAGTGATGCAATGGCAAAATTATTAAATTACTAAAATGGGACTTAAACATAACCTCAATTTATGAGGGAGAGCTGATGTAATTAAAGTGGTGGCAGTGTTAGAATCAAATTGCTTTTTCAGAGAAAAAAAAAATTAAAAAGATTTTACCCAAGGAAGGCCTAGCACAAATACTGGGATTTTTTTTTTTCTTTATTGCTGTGATAATGAAATTCTAGGCCTTCAACTGGTAAAGTATTTTTTTAAAAAAAAAGCAACAAACACATACACAAAAGAAAAAAACCCAACAAAACAAAACAACAAAACCCAAACCAAAAAAACAGCAGTGAAGCAAGCATGAGGTTTATGGGCTGACTGCAAGCCACAGAAATAGAGACCGGGTCTCCTGTGTGATGCCCTGATGCAGCCCTGTTTGACCCTCCTTGCCCTGATTTTTGCGTCATCCTGCTGGAGAAGAAATCCCTGTGGATTTGTAGCAGGGGGGGCACAGGGTCCAAATGTGGGGTGTGGGTCTAGCCCCGCTGCTCCCCCTCAGCCTCTCTGTGCTCCTCTCCAGTTGGCAGGTGACAGCAGTGACCTGCAGACCAGCTCCCTGGCGGAGCCACCACTGATGCTCGGGAACCACCTCTGTTCCCAGGGCCCCGGGGAGCCAGGATGCAAGGGGACACGCGGTGGTGACAGGGAAGTGACAGCCCTCTGCCAGCAGCCACTGGATGGTGCCACAAGACCAGAAACAGGCAGCAGCCTCTCTGATCCTCGCCAGGCTGCTCCTGGGCTCCAGCCACCCCTCTTTTGGGGAAGACCCCAATATTGGAGCTCTCCCAGACAGCACAGGGGGGGTGGGTCCTCCCTGGCCAGCCACTGTGGATCGCACCAAGGAGGATAAATGCTGTGTGGTCGCCAAAGCAGTGATTTCTGCTCTGCCATCATCACGCACACAAGCAGTAACACAGCGCGGGACGGTGCCAGGAGCTTTTGGAGACCCAGCAGTGCTCCCTGGGCTTCGCATCCGACAGGCTGGGAGCAGCCCCCTGCACCGGGCACAGCCTGGCACTCCGTGTGGGGCTTTCGTGCTTTAAACAGTCCAAAACACAGTCAGGAAGGGAAGAAAGCAGCTTTCCTCCTCTTTGCCAGCACTCCCAAGGGCGATGGAAAAGGTCTCATTTTCTGCTCTAGGAGGAACATGGCCTGCGGGCGCTTTGGACAGCGTAAGAAGCCAGAGCTGCTGTCTCCTTCCTCCCTTCCTTCTCGGACTGGTGGGAACTCCAACGCAAAGGATGATTTTTTTTGCACTGTAAATGTGGCCATATAAACCAGACTCCACTGATAATGCTCATCTGTGTAAATTAAGTCCATCTTCCTAATTCTCTCTGTATTTTGTACATTTGTGGCAGTGCATTTATGATCTCAATCCCTCAAAAGTATAAAATTTTGGAAGATGCATCAGGAAAAACAGGCATTGCTCCATTTCTCTTCTCTTTTCCACCGCACTCCACCTCCGGTTCAGACTTCTGCCATTCCCTATTTCTAACACTTGCACGTGGGTTTAATGCTAGGGAGCAGAAAGACCAGCTAGGGTTGAGCAGAACGGGGTGATTTAATTTAATTTCACCGAACAGAAAAAATGCCTTCCAGGTAACTGCTCACAAACACGCAGGACCCCCATCCCCCTGATTCCACAAATCCCCATGGCCCTGGTACGTGCACATTCAGCTGTGTGCTCTTACCCACCCATACGGCTGTAGCTGCCTACCTTGAAAAGGATTTCTTCTATTTTGATCATTCGAGTTTAAGAAATATACCTGGCTTGTGTTATTCATTGCTTACAGTGCTATTGCCAGATGTGTTACATCGTGCTTAATTTAACAGCTTTTGTTCTTTTTGGTGAGTGTCGACCTTAACAAACACCGGTTTTGATAAATAAGGGAGGGGTGTTTTCCCCCCTTTCAGAACACTGGTATTGGTAACCAAGAGAAAGAGATGAGCTTCTTGACTGTAAAAAATTACCAGTGGAGGTCGCATGCTCGTGGGAGAGGGGTGATAGGAAACCTGCCTGGACTCACGCACCTCTGCCCTCGCCGCCTGCGTGCAGCAGCCCTGGGCTGGGCGCTGGTGCTGACACGGCCCAAGATCAATGGGGAAATATGTTTCTGCCCAAAAGAGCAAACAGGTAGGAAAAGGGCAGAAAGCAGAGCTGTTTCGCCGTGACTACGTGGCAAGCTCAGTGCCAAAGCAGGCGCCCTGCCCAGCGCTAAAGTCTACATCACACCCATTCTGCCGACTGCTGACCAAACCCTGCCAGACCCAGCTCTGGCTGCTCCTGCACGTATTCACCTGCCGACAAGTGCAAGAATCACTCTTACATTCATTTTGTCGTGTTTTCATGCCTGAGGTGCTTTTGAGCCATTGTGGTGAGCTTCACAAACTCAACACCAAGTCCAGGTGGTACCAGGAGGGTGGGGTGAAAACTTCCCCTAAGTTTGGGAAACTCCAAAAACAGCTGAGAGCCTTGTGCTAAGAGAAACATGGCACTCATACCGTGACAAACAAAGAATGGAGATACAAGCAAAGCATTTTTATTTCAGACTGGACATTTTGAGCCAGCATTTGCCATGGGAAGTTGTTCTCTGTGTGCTGTGAGCTGCAGCGAGCCACATGGCAGAGGATGCATGGTGGGCATGGAAGAGCCATGAAGATTCACTTTGGGTTATCACAGGTGATGAGCTGGAGGGGAGGGGAGGAGCGGAAAGAAGCAACTCCAATGATACCAGCTCCATCAGGGTGTTGCCCAGAAAAGAAATTTTGCTCAGTTTTTTTTTCCTTGTTGTTTTATAGATTTCTTCCCTAGATAAAGCAACTGCTTGTATACCCCTTGTTAGAGTACTGTCCTTTTCTTGATGACACCAAACTGGGCCACATTGCAGGGAACGTGGCATGAGCCCAGTGCCCATTGGCACTGCCACATGCTCATGCCATGCTGCATGATGCTAAAGAAGTGAAGAGCAGCAGGGATGCTCCCCAGTCAGGTGGATCACTGCAGCCAGGGAAATGCAAAACAAAGCAAACCAAACTAAATCCAGCAGAAAACACACAGTGGAAAAGAAAACCAGGAGTGCAAGTGGGGACTCTCACTCACAGCTGAGGTTAGATAGGCAGGCAGATGTCCTGACATTTTCTTTGCACAAAGATTTCTTTGTGACTGTATTAAGGAAAAAAATATGGCTTCTCCTGCAGGAGAACAACAATGGAACAAGAGCTGCCTCCAAAATTCACTTCCCTCACTCTGTAAAGAAACAATGCTGCAACGCCACGGGACAGCGTGACTTTGTTAGCAGTGAAAGCAATGGGGAGGCTGCCACAGGTAGAGCTGGCACCCTGCCCTCCTGCTGCCAGCGCTTCTTGGAGCCTGACACCACATCTCCTCCCTCTCAAGCCTTCACACCTGCTGCCCAAGTCAAATCCTGCCCACTGGCATGCTGTGGCTGTGCACCGCCAGCCTGCTGCTTGCTACTGGGTGGTGAGCAGGCTGGGTGCATGGGCTGGAGCACGCATGCCCATCCGTGCTGCTTAACACCCAGAGGTTTTTCCTGAAAAGCTAAAAAAATACCCCTGAAGTTTTGTTAAATGATGGAAGATGCAACCCAGTAGCCATATTTTTTCCCAGGCAAGGTTTTTACCTGTCCTCCAGTGCAGGCAGCCCAGTCCTCACCCCTCTGCCCTGACCTACGTCCCCTGCCCGGGCACGTAACCTCATCCCTCCCATACCCAAACTGCTCTGTTTAAATTCTTAGAGGTTTTTATTTTCCTCCTCCTAATTTTTCAACCTTGTCTGTAGTTCAGCACAGCAGGGAGGATTTTCCATGGTCTTCAATTGATGACAACCCCTTTCTCCGACCAGAAGTGACTCCTTTGGCTTTGTCCTCTCCGGAGTTTCCAGGAACAGTAGAACTAGCCAGCAAGATATAGAACTAGCCGATTTAATGAAGGAAACCCCACGTAAATCAGGGTTTCCCTCTGGAAAAGGGACCTTTGCATTTCTATGACATATTGAAGCGTTTGTAAAACAAACACCATCCCAGCTGATGCCTGCACAACCAGCCTCCAGCTTGCAGTACTGTAACAGAGCCGGACACCCGTGGGGCACAGACATGACCCCCTTCCCCTGGGGACTAAGCAGCACAACTACACTGAAATCGTTGGCCAGTCTCTTGCCTAGGTTTCAATGTCATTGGAGTCTCATGCTTTTCAAAAGAATATTTTGTTTTGTTTTGTTTTTCTCAATTACATCTGTCTTCCTGGGGCTCTAGTTATTGATAATACTTTAATAAAGCACAAATAAGCTTGGGACAATTAGTAGATATTCAAACCACAGCACTAACAACCTCTGAAGCAGCGCATCTCTCCCAAATAATACCAAGCTGAAAAAAAAATAAAGGAAAAGAAAAATCCTATCAAATTTATTCAGCTGGAATATCTCACCCAGAGAGCTATTCTCCCATAATATTTGGGGCAAGCACAGTGTCATAAATCTTAGTGCTATTAATCCATAGACTCATTCATCTCTGTTCAGCTATATAAAAGCAATAACCTTGTCACTATAGGAAGGAAGATTGGGCTTTTAATTGCATATAGATTTCAGGAGAGTTCTTATCTCATAGTCCAATTTGTAGCTTCAGATATGCGTCTTTGCTTCCCTTGGTCAAAGTCCATGCAAATCTGCCGTGCTCCCACATACTTATAAATGTTACAGAAGCTCGGAAAGAACCTATATAGAGCTCTTCTGACAGATAATACACACAGCCTTTTCAGCATTTGCTTTATTAGACAAGTCTATATTTAATTAGCTCCCCTGAAACGGGATATGCATTTTTCAGATGAAATTGATGGAAACAAAACCATTGCTGAGTGCAGGCACACATACACCCACACACATCACCCGTCACGGTTTCCCTGACTCATCTCCCTTGGCCCTGTCAGTGCTACCAAAGGCATCCGTTGCCCTGCAATTTATTGTCAATAAAGGCAAAATAATCAGCAAGGTGAGGGTCTTCCCTCCCTTACCAGTAACAACGGCAGGAGGAAGCACTGGATTTATTCATGAAGCCAAGAGATCTGCAGTATCTATCTGGGTTCCAGTTATTTCCAGGCTTTACTCAGCCAATGACTTCCAGAGGCACAAACCTCCTCGTTGCTGTGCAATTGGTGAAACCAGCAAGCCCAGTTCAGCCCAGCAAATATTTAACTGCTCCTCCCAGACTGCAGCCAGGCAGCAAGGCAGGATGGTGATGGCTTTGCTCCACATGCCTCGGTGCACACTGTACCCTTCGCGCGTTTCTGCCTGTGGGGTGACCAGGCGACAGCAGCGTGTTGCTCCTTCGAGAAGCTCAGTTACCCATGCGGTGCTGATTTGCACAGTCTAAATTCACCCCCTTTAGGGTAAATAGCCTCCTGACAGTGCTGGGGGACCCAGGCGCAGCATGAGGTGCAGAGGCTGTGTTTTGGGTGGGTGGCCCCAGGGTGCTCCCCAGGCAGCATATGGAGCGGGTGTCCCCACTCCCCACACAGCTGGAGCTTAGCACCACGGGCTGTGGATGTGGCACGGGGTTTTGTGTCCTTTGTGTGTGGGCATTGGGACATAAGGGCACTGGGACACAATGAGCTGCCACCAAGGTAATGCTGGGTCATACTGGGGTGGCTTTTGGATCTTGCTTTTTTCTCAAAGTCCAAGAAGTAATGAGGGTATCCTCACTTCTTTTAGTCCGCAGGACCACAGAGGAAAGCCTGGAAATAGAAACTTTGTTCTCAGTAAAGACCCAGAGCTTTCCCTAAGCAGGTGGTTTCAGCTGCAGGGCTTTCGGGAGACAGATCAGTTCAGCTGAAAAGGAGATATTTGGGTCCATGTCCCAAGACAGGGAAAGACCAAGTGCTTTCTGCAGCAGGAACTGCAGCTCCGTGGCTGCGGATGCTGGTTCTCCCATGGTGTCCTTCCCCTGATGCTCACCGTTCGCAGTGGTGCCCACCACAAGATAAGGTTGACTATGGCCAGAAGCAGAGGGGAGCAGCTGTAATGTCAGGTGGTGTTACACCTCAAACAGGCTCATAAATAAATGATTCTCTGCTTTGGAATTTGATTTTTTTTCAGTAAAGTTCACGGCATTAAAATTTTTCATCCTGCAAGTTTTCGGCCAAGGTAAGGAAATGAAAACTGATGTTGGAAGATTAGAAATCTACTGAGGGCAGGAATTCCCGGATACAGCTCTGTCTCAGCTCTCCATAATGCTCCTGCCTGCAATCTTGTCATCTACACGCTTGCACACATCAACATGAAACTGAGAGATAGCTGGCTCGGTGAGTTTGTCAGAGTATTTGTGTTGCATAAAAATAAAATGTAACTTTCAAAGGGGCTTCCTTGTGATTTTATGTGTGTGTTCTAATTTGTTCTAATGCAGTCAGAAACTTGTATTTCAATTTTTTCTGAGTGTTTTTTCTGTATTTTTTATTGCCCTGTGTACCTTTACCTAACCACCACTTCACACATTTCCTATCTAAATTAAACATTCCCCTGCTTTTCAGCCCCTTTCCAGTGGAGGCTGGCAGGAGTGAGAGCATACCAGCAATTTTTCTGCCCTCCTAAGAGCAATGAAGTACTCAGAAGTGTTTAACTGCTCCCTTGAAAGTCGAGCAGGTGCTGGGCTGACCAAACTGGCCTCAAACGCAGGAAGAGCCACACATTCGCTGAACTGTACTCCGCAGCAAGCCCGTGGTCCCTGCAAGGACCTCTGATATCATTGTGTCAGTGAGTTGGGGTCCCCTGATGCTTATTCATCTGCTTTTCCAATATTTCCTCTCAGCATATAACTATATCTTACAAAGGAAAAAACAAAGCCTCCGCTTTTATTTCTTCCCCTCAAACACACATACTTGTCCATACTGCTCCCAAGAACCCGCAGAACCCAAAGCTGGGGTGAGTTTAGCTGAGCAGGGAAGTTGGTAGCTGCTGTTCGTGGTAAGAAGAAAACAAGTAAAAACAGTGATTTTGGTCTTATCGATGTTTTTAATATTAATGTAAAAAAAAGATAACCAACAAAATAAACAAAAATATAAAGCCAGCATGCAAAAAAGGCAGAAAAGTGAAGTCTACACTGAGAGACGGGAACAAAACCATTGTGTAGAATATCAATATTTTTTAAATAGGACAGGATTTACCTCTGCAAAACTAAATTGTTCTCCTTTAAAAATAGATCCATAAATCAAGTCCTTTGCTAGTACGAATGGGAGAGCCAGCACTGACATCCAGCAGTGACTGAACCCAGGTGGCATCAGGGGCCAACGTCCAGCCTGAGGTGGGACCAAGAGCTTCTGTTGGATGGAAGCTCTTCCCACCTTTTTGCATGGTGGTCATCTCCTCCAGCCATCAGCCCCTGGTGCTGCACCCTGCCAGGCGTTCCCTCTCCCTCTCACTGACCTGCCAGAGGTGCAACCTATCCTCATCCCCTGGACCTGTGCTGCAGATGTGCTCCATGCAGTGCTGGAGAGCTGGTGGTGATAGAGAGCTGGTGAGTATTGTTTGTGCTCACTGGGAGCGCTGATGTTCAGTGAGACAGCCTGCTGCCCCTCTTCATACAAGCCACCAGAGATGCCAGCTAGACTGGTGGCTTGACCCACCAAAGGTCCAGCTCTCAAGAAATGTTCAGCTCTACCTCTGCTCCATCCAGATCATGAAACCACTCAAGGGAATATCAGCATTTCATCAAAACAATTTTGCTAGTGAACTCCTGCAGACAACTTGCAATCATTACAAGTGGGGCTAAAACCTATTGCAGATACCTACCAAAATGGCTGCTTTGGAGGTTTGGACCCCTTTTTCCTCCCTAACTTATCCCTCAGTACCCTTTGCTCTGCTCATAGGCGCTTTCAAGAGCTTCTTCAGGATGTGCTCTGGAGCCAGGAGGGAGGACCTGCGAACAGGACACAGCTCTCCCCTCCCACGTTAGCTCTTGTGTCTCTTCCTCTGACCCCTTTGAATAAAATTCCTTTCTGATGGATTAGCTAGAAGAGGCAATGTCCCACTCAGGAGTTAATCTTCACATCATTCAAGGAAGAATTAACACAAGAAAGTCCTGATGTCAGTAAGGAGTTACACATCTAATGCTCCCTGGGATTTCTGCTCCAAATGTAACTCTAATTAATTCTAAATGAGAAACTCTTCTGGCTTCATTAAAGATGACATCTGCAGGAACACCGGTCACACACAGAGGTTTTCAGCTATTAACAGCAAATATCTGGCATAGGAATAACAATGGATTATACATATTCCCCGGAGAGATCAGAAGAAATAAATACACTTTGGTATCATAGGTTATAGCAAAAGTCTAAGTAACATAAATCAGATTAAATATCACAGCAGATTGGCATTGTAGTACAACCAGCAAAGCAAAGGTGTGTCTGAGTAGAAACAGTCACCAGGGAGAAAAATGCCATGACTATGGGGTCTTTATGCATTGGCCACAGCCAAAGGGACACAACTGAATTTACTTAAAATACACAGCAAAATAATATAGGAGACTACTAGATTATAATTTTTTGCTTTTCAACCTGCTAAAAAAAAAAAAAGGGTGAAGATACACTATCATTTCAGCAAAACACTGTTTTTTCTGATGAACAGAGGGCACTGAGGTCAAAGGATACTGTTCATCTCTGCAAACTCTGAGAAAGTAGGCGATGGCATTGCGTAGTTGCATGAAAGCCTGCTCAAAAGGAAGAAGGCAATGGGGCAGAAGCGCTTTTACATCTCAACTATTATTAAATGGGAATTTTAACCTATTAGAAGAATTAGAAAAGGGCACAAGGCATAATCCTGGTCCTGGATATCAGAGTTTATATGTAAATATGAGCAAACTGTTCTACTCTGAGACATAAAAAGACATTACTTTTGTTACAGACCTCCTTATGTTAGGCATACTAACAGGCAGTCAAATAAAACTGGTGTTCACAACAAGCTAGGACACAACCTCAGAGTAGGGGAAACATGATAGAAAACAAAATCCTATTCACAGACTGCTTCGTTTGCGTATACTTTTTGCTTCTGAAGTTAAAAATATTTTACAAAAGATAGCGCAACTCAAGCCCAGAAAGTCTGCTAGACATAGTCGTATTTTGAAGGGTACGAGCGTCTTCCATCCTCGCTTCGAGCAGCTTCTTCATATCCTGCACCCTTCCTGGTCTTCATTTCAGGTTCGTACCCTGAACCAACCTTATACGGCCCCGTTCTGTAGGAGATATTCCGTCCCGACGCGTTGTAGGACACCGCTTTGTAACTGTAAGAGACATGAAAGATGGCATCAACCACTGGAGGATCTGTGACTACCTGGTGTTGCACCCTGTGTTCCTGCTTGCTGTTGGATTTTAGGCAACTTTGTACTGTGTCGTCACTTGGAGGCACTCAGTGAGCTCAGGGCCAGCTATCCGTGGACAGGCTGCACGTGTCTTTCATGCTTTTTCATAAACATACTTTCTTTCCCATGAGTAAATCCTTGGTTGAGAGAAGGACCCACCTACAATAACTGGCTTCACAGGTGTACAAAGCCCTACCTGATGTAAAACATCGCTCAGCTGATGGAACATACTCCTGCTGATAATCTGCTATGCAATTTGCAATCAAAACTGCAATTAACAGGCCTGACTTAGCCAGCACTTTGCAAATTTTACATTTTAAGGCTGATCTCTCCTGCTCTCTCTATTTGTTTGCAAGTCACGTAATCACAGAAGGACAGCGGTCACTTTTGACCCACGATACAAGGCAAATGGGTGTAGCACCATCCTAACTTGCAACAGGGGTATTACGCATAGCCGTATCCTGCGGTGTGCTGGCTGTATGCTATCCCTACACCCACGGTTCCATGCAATATCTTCCCACATCTACCACAGATAAGCTTACCGGGATTCTTCTGGAACCAGCCCTCTGCAAGCAAGACACATCATGATGCCTCCTACAAGGGCCAGGCCACCTGCCACCCAGCCAACGAAGAGGGCTGAGCCGAAGGTGTACCTACAAAACACAGGGACGGGGCTGGTTAGTGCTGTGACACTCTGCAGCTTCTGAAACGCACGGAACACTGCCATTCGCCCTCTGGCCCTGCAGAAGTTCCCATGAGCATCATCCCAACCCTGCAGGCTCATCCTCAGTGGGCTCTTTGTCTTCTTCTCAAGCTAAGTGAACAGAGACATCCCAGCCAAGTTGCTTAGACAAATCTCCAGTGCAGGTAAGAAGGAGACTCAATAAATCTTCCAAGTCCTGGGAGCTGACTAACATGCACCCAGAGTTTGCCTGTCCTTTGGCTGCAGCACACCCTTGCCCTGAGCAAGCTGCACCGTGGAGCACCTTGAGCCAATTGACCACCTACCTGTTCTGGACGTTCTGCATTCCCTGGTACATGTTGGCTGTGGACATCCAGAAGTTGGTGACCAGCATGTTGGCAAACACAGACACTCCAGTGATGGCACACAGGCCTGAGATCAGACAGAAGGACAGACTGAGACCCACATCATACAGTCACCTTTAGCCCCGGGGAAGCACCTTACAGCTCTGGAAAGGTGGGTGAGACACTGTGTCCTTGCGTGGGCCTTCAGCAGAAGCGCGGAGCCACGATGTGTTACATGTTTCTGCCAGGTTTTCTACATGTTTACAGTCCAGCAGCAAGAATACAATGTCACACTACAAAATCCCAGATCACACCAGTAGGCATCTTTCTACTGATGTGTTTTCTCACAGAAAATGAGTTTGACAGATGAATCATTTTAGCTGCTGAAAATATCCACTAGGTCAGTCTTAAAGATTTGTTTTACAGTGAAAAACATGGACAAAAGATTCCCTATCAGATATTTTTTTTTTTCTGAATAATAAATCATGCTCACTCTCTCATGGAAGCGGAGATACCTTTGGTTCACAGCCTGTTCATCCCAAGTAGTGATGCCTGCTTGACTCTGCGGGCAGCCTGGATGACCAGGCTCGAGAGGCAGGAACTTCTTCCGTTCCCCTGCACAGGTGGTCGCAGGGATGCCCAGCTGTGACAAGCCTGGCAGCAACGGCATTATCATTTGCTATTTCACTATTGCTCTCCCTGGCAGAGTGACTCATGCTAACAAAGGTCATCGCTGTACTGTACGCCACTGTGGAAGGATGTACAAAACACAGCTAAAGGTCACGTCAGTGTCTGTTGCCAAAAAATATAGACTTCAGCTTTTCTGGGCATCCCAAGTCCTATTTATCCTCACTACACACACCAAGACCTCTGGCTCTTTCCTGAAACCCAATGATTCACAACACTGGGGAGGATCTGAGGAATCAGGGATGCTTCTGCCTCAGGTCCCCATACAGCTGTCACTGCTGTGCTACTTCAGCATCAGTTTTTGACGCTTCAGCCCTGAGAGCAGCCCTTATTTTAGGAAGAAACACAACCTCCAGCTCACAGAGGTGTGACCAAGGGCCAGGCAGACCGTGGCGCATGGGTACCCCAACTCCTCAGCTAGGTGAGACTAGGGACCTTGGTTTGAAATGAGTGAATTCAGTCAAGGGAAGTCCTATCCCCAGAGTCAGTCCATCATCGTTTTAGACACCCTCTCTTCAGGAATGCATGAGTGGACTTTTCTAATATCCTCACTGGCCAAATTCTCAACCCATTGACTCAAATGGGTAAAATGATAGACTTTAAGTGCAAAATTCGAGCTGCGTTGCAGAAAGCGTTTTCCTTCTTCCAATATGTACATCTTTAAGTTCTGTTTTGAGTCTCATATCCCAATAAGAGTTAAGTGCTGTTCAACCGTAAGGATATTAAATAGGGACATTCTCCTTCCCTTCCTTAGGATATGGATTTGATTTGATTACTTATCTGCAAAAAACTGCGGGGAAACCTGTAATTGTTGTATTAATCATTTGCAGTTTCGAGGTAGCTGGGCAATACTAGGCATTCCTACAGCCTCCCTGATAACCCAACGCATTTAAAAATCACAAGCTAAGCTACCACAACTCTGAGAGTCTTCATAAAATTAATATGTATAAAGCCTGAGACTCTTCAAAAAAATATTACGTATAAATAAAAGATACAAAAGTACGTGACAACAGTATACATATTATAAATTAAGAGATACATTTTCTTTTTTATCTGTGGGCTGTTTTTTCAGCCTTCCATGTTCTTTCCCATACAAACCTCTGGTTTTCTTTTACTAAGCACAGGTAGAAACCACTTGACCCCTGGAGGCCAGGCTGGAATACAAATGCCAATAACTTCATGCAAGCATCAATGTTTTGGGTTGCTCCAGAGCATCTGCTACCTAGGTCCAGAAGTGCATGAAGACTTGCCTAGTCCTCGATCCCAGGCAACTGCAATGCCTTGCATGGGAAAGACACAACACCACCCACTTACCAGCAATAATAAACATGATGCCAGAGGTCAGAGTCATGTTGGCTTTTGCAGAATCCTCCATGTTGCCGATACGGATGCATTTCAGAGCAAAAATGCACACAAGGAGGCCAAGGATGCCCAGGACGATACCCACAATCATGAGGGCCCTCACAGCCTGGAACATTGCTGTAAAACAAATTGTCAGGAATCACCAAGTGACTGAGATAAGATTCTTTAGAGCAGAGCCTGGGAGGTTTTTAAAGATTGTTTCTGTCTAATATTAAAAGTATTAAAGAAGAAAACCTTGGAAAATTGGCACCTGATCTACTCTAGTGTTATCTGGGGCATCTCTGGAAATGTGGTTGGTTGCCTCAATATCCCAAAGAGTTTGATGGCTTAGACATAGTATTTTGTAAATGTTCATTGGCACCAATCATGATTTGCTCAGCTGAAATTCATGGAGAGGAGTTGGTGTACAGCTGGGATATGCATGAATTGTTTCATAACTGAATTGATTACAAAAGTGTGATTTTTTTTTTCTCCCCAAGCAGCAATGAAAGCAGACAGCTCCACCCAGCTACCCGTGATATTTCCAGCTAATGCATGACTCAAAATGGAGTTCTGTATGTTCCAGCTTTACAGTAAAACACATGGCACAGGAGAACAGGAAAATCACCCTGACAAACATTACACATATGCCAAGAGAAAGAGCTCCGGCAATGACCTCCCCCAGCATATCCTTTCCACGGTTATTTGTAATGCCAGTCCGGTACAAATCCGTCCACGTTCATTAATACACACACAAATACCCTAGCCCTGGATTTGTTTAGCAGCCAGCCATCAAGGTGGGCGTGCATGCTGGGAGGCAGGCTGTGATGCCGGCGGGTCATGCCTGTGAGAGCTGAGCGCTGCTGTCGCTCAGGGAAAGGTAGCAGAAACCATCCAGACTCTTCTGGCCGGAGCAGAAAAGTAAGGAAAGGGAAACTTGCACATATTAAAATGGAGAAATGAAGGGGAAAGGCTGTGTGTTTGAATACCAAGGTGATTTTCTAATAAGGTGGCACGTATCTCATCTTGCCGGCAGTTCAGTGCTGGCCCCAGACACTTCTCCCCCGCCTGTGCATGTATCCCTGGCAGAGACAGGAAGGCGGCAGCACCGGCAGAGCACTGGGAAGGGGTGGTCAAAACTATTTCAAGGGCTTTTGTAATTTGGCTGGGGCACTTCACAGCCTCTTCTTGCCCTCCCATGAGATCTCGCAGCCCTGGGTTTGGCTTTGGTACTCCCATGCATGACTGCCCCTCTTCAGGAAAGATGCTGGGGGCTCACAACAGACCGAGAAGGGCAAGCAACATATCCTTACAGCCCCAGGGACTTCACTCAGCCTGCCTGTCACCCCTTTTGCTGGGCTGGCCAGCATGACCGTGGTGCCCAAGGGTCCCATATGGCCCAACTGGAGCAGGAGAGCAGGGGGCAGACCTTGCTGGCCTTGCATGGCTTGGGAAAAGGCTTTATAAACCCTCACCCTCCTGGGTGGGTGCTGGGGTATCCATATGGGTCCCTTTGTTCATGGGGCACCACAAAGTACAAGGAAACTGGTGGTCTGTTATCCCACAGGCTGGGAATACACCACCTTCTCCCATCTGGCAGTCCCGCTGGGGCTGCTGCTTTTATGACTCAATTTGCCCTTATCAGCTGATAACAAGTGCTAACGAGCCTGGGATTTTCAAACTCCCATTCATCAGCCCCCAGGTGCGAGCTCATTAGTTATTACTCATCAGAGAACAAGAAGCTGGCGGATGCGCCTTATCAGCCCTCAAAGGTTGTTTGCGAAGCACCTGATGCAAAGCAGAAGCTGCAAAGAGAAAATCACAATACTCATTTGTCTTTACAGTCACTTAGGTTTCTTTGCAACTGTTTTTGCTTCAGGGCAAGCTGATACTCCAGGGCAGCATAAGACACTACTTGTCATGATGGAAGGTCCTTGTCCCCAAGACAGTCCTTCAATCCTGGGATGCTTCCTACAGACCTTATGGTTCCTATCTGGCATCACTGTGGTGGTCTCAACCCTTCAAGAATTGACCCTAAGCTAAGACCTCACAGAGATACTGTGGGTTCCCAGGAGAGATGTTCCCAGTGCCTTGGGTGCCCATGGAAGGACACACAGGCAGGCCAAGCCAAGCAGCTCCTGGGATGCTGCACTTTTGCTGGAATCTAAGCGTGGTGAATCTCCATGGAAAAGGAGAAATCTGCAGCTGTTGGAAAAGGGAGAGAGAGGAACACAGGAGGACACAACTGAAAAAAATACAAAATAACCATCAGCAGCGATTTCTCTCCATGAGGTTGACTTATGCACCATCTCCACAATGGGACAGAAAGTAGAAGAAAGTGCTCCTAGGTCTGCCGTGGCATGAGGGCCTCTTCACTTGACTCACGGGACTGAAAGTGAGAGCTGTTTGGAAAGAGAGCGCTGGGGTTTCATGTGAATTTTGGCATCCATCAAAAGTCCTCTGAATAGAGCTGCTTTCCAAAGGTGAATGACCTCCCCTGGAAGGAAGGAGAGGGAGGGCTTAGACAAACAAAATAGGAGACTAAGAGGAAAAAAAAATATGTGTCAGGAGCGCAAGGTAGCAAACAGCCCTGTAATTAAAGCCGAGCACAGAAACTACCTGCTATTTTGCATACTTAACTTTGCATGAGGTAGGATAACTTTGCTTAGTAGCTGCACGCATATGGTTGCTCATTTTACATACAAAATACATACGATTTCCATACAAAAGGATGGTGTGCACAGTAAATAATAGAAAAGCAAGCTTATTCACCAAAATAAATGTCAGTGATCTGAAACCACAGTTTGCATCACTAAGGTTTTTTTATGTAAGTGAAACTGAAGACTTGTCTTTTTCCTGCTTTGCTGTGAGTAGTGAGAGGTAAAAAAACTTGGTCCCCTAAACTAACGTCACCTGCATTTCTGTTACTAATACAAAACACAAAGGTGGAAATCTCACTTCATGACTAGTTATGATTAATGGAATATAGAAAGTTTAGGGGGAAAATGAGGTTTTTAACTTCAAGCAGGGGCATTCCTTCTTTATGTTTGAAGGTACTCATCAACAAAACGGACATATAAAGAGGACAAAACTGACAGAATATCTCTAAGACACAACAGAAAATGACTGCTTTGCATGTTTCCTTATTGCTATATTACCTAAAAATAACATAAAAAGCAAAATGTTGATTATGATATATTGGCATCAAAATGATGGTTACCATTGCCTCATTGCTCTTTTAAAACACAATCACCTACCCACAGCATTATAAGGATATGTATATATATTGATTAACATTTGTATATATAGTTTAATAAATATATTTTTTATTCTTCAAAACAGATGATCTCATAGGAGACTTGGCTCCACACATTAGTTTTGCTCTTCCAAATGAAAAAGAAGTTGCCTAGCAATAGTGAAGTTGGGTACGCAGGAAAACATTTATTCCATTGCACCCCTCAGGACTGTCATGGGCTTTTCTCAAAAAGCAAACGCTACAGCCAAGACACTGATCTTCAGCAAAGCATCCTTCCTGCCTCATGGTAGGGAAGCAAGGTCGGCATCCTTAAGGATACAGGGCTGAGAGACCACATCACGCTCTCTTCTACACGGCTCAATAGATGCCAAAGGTCTACATACAGTAGTGCTTGCTTGTACCTATTCGCAATTGTGCACCGAGAGTGAAAAACACTCTCAGGGCCATACTTCTTGCTAGCTGGCAGGGCACAGGCATGACAGGTCCCAGGGAGGCATGGTGAGCCAGGCTGGCTGCTCCCCTCCCACGGGTCCAGCTAGCTTGGGAGCACCACGATACCCTCGCATGCGGTACGGTGGGAGCCACAGCTCTTTTTGTAAAGTAGGCAAGCAAACGAGAAAGTAATACCCCTCTGCAATCTACCTCTGTAACCACTAGAACTCCCCAGGCAACATGAAGTGGCTGAGCGCACCTTTCCCTTCTCACCCTTCCTGCACATGCTGCTCACAGGCAGATCGCTTCAATTCCGGTTTTCTCTTTGGAAAAAAAAAATCATTTGTTTTTTGTAGAAACCATTATTCTGATAACAATGCAAAATTACATGCAGCTGTTTTCCTTGTGTTTCAATTCAAAGGGACATAATATCTGTGAGTATAAATATACTCACTCTCCTCCCGTCAGTGGAGCTGTGTTGATTTATGCCAGCAGCAAGGCTGAACCTGTGATGCTCATCCAGAGATCACCTACACACGATCCAAGTTGTAACCTCTATTGAATAAAGTTATTATTTGGTAACAAATATGCACATATTTTTATGCTCAGACACTGAGTAGCCTGGAAATTATATTCCTTACTAAGTGCTTTAAGGTATCTGCTCCTGCTTTTGGATGAAAACGGTGCAGAGCTACAGGAGAGCTCCTGGGTTAAACCTGATGCATCTTTTGCCCCTACCTGGCAGCCCAAGAATGGTGAAATATGGCCGGCATTCCGTAAAGCCAGAGCTCTGCCGCACACAGCTCCTCCACAGTCCCTGATATTGAAAGACGGCCGTGACCGGGTTGTCATACAAGTCCTGCGTGCTCCACATATCCATGGCAGTGGACACAATGCACCCCGCAACACCCAGTGACGAAACGATGAATGCCATCACCTGGCAGATGGTCGTGGACATGGTGTCTCCCCTGGAGAGAGGTAAGACAGCCCTGGTGAAGCTGCAGACCTAGTGGGAGCACCAAAGTCCTCTTGACTGAGCAACCAGAAACGCAGCAGCTCTTATCAGATGCCTTCCATTGAGCAGCATGTTTGCTCACAGTGTTTTTGCAAGATAGTCCAGTTTCACTCTCACTGGGTCAGTTTGTGCTGGCAGGACTAGAGATATGAGCTTTTGTCCTTTAGAAGTGCTTGTCCTTCCCCAGGTAAGCAGCCACACTCCGTCAAGTGTTGGGCTACCCACTTGGAACATGCGCCGTCCCCCAACCGAAACCCTTTGCTGTCCACAGAGCTTGTCCTGCGTGCTTTGCATGGCACAAACACTGAGAGAGGCAGAGAGAAGGACCACGTTCTGGGGTGAACTCAGCACCTAGCCCAGGTCACCACCTCCCCGGCCCTCTGCTTATGCAAAATGGGAGTAGATCTGCCATCAGACCAAGACAGGGACATCTCTACACCCGGCCACCCACACAGACACCCACACAAGAGGCACGTTGATAGATGGGGATGCCAGCGGGGAGCTCTGCAGGAGGATGCGGGGCAGCCAGCTCAACCCAGAGCACAAACAGGGACATGGCTGCTCTTTGCGGCCACTTTGCACATCGTTGAGGTAGCCTCGAATGACCACCATGGCACAACCCAGGGCAGTGGGCCCCTAACTGATTCAGCAAAGCTCCTGCAACCCTGTTCTCCTCCCACCTGCATCCCCATCATGTGTCCCACTGAAACCCATGTGAGGAGAAGGAGACAGAGGGCACAGGGACCATTTGCGAAGTGCCTTTTTACAGGTGTTTGTATGTATTGGCTAGGGGGATGGTCCTGGAAAAAGGGGCAGGGCATATAAAAATTAGGAAATTAATTATCTCTTTGCACAGTGGAGAAGTGCTAGGCTCAGGGGAGCAATATAAACTCTCCATGCCACTCTGCCGATGGAGCACTGTGAGTTACAAGGACCTTCCAGACTTCACACTCATCCATCCTCATCTAATACCCAGCTCTGACTGATTTACTTCAGCCCTGACCTAGAAAAAAATTCCTGCTTTAACCAGCCCTGATAGTGCTCCGTGCCACAGGCACCGTCAGTACCGTTGCCTGGTGGTGAACCCTTGCGAAAGCCACCGGGAGGGGAGGAGAGGCTCATTTCTCCGGGTGGAGGGTTACAATGGGGTACAGCACATCGGCTGTTGCTCCTGCCTTCTGGGAAACAACCACCTGAGACACCCCTTCTGCTTTTGTGGCTGAACAGCAAGCCTGGGCAGCACACAGAGATGCTTTGGCTCTGGACTCTGCTGTAGCAGCCAGAGCACAATTCACATGTCTAGTGGCCACAAATCACAGCCACCAAAGCCGGCCTGGGCTGAGCACAAGGTGTCTTTGCTTCCAGCGGTTTTGTTCGAATGTAATCATTTTCACTGACTTTGACAAGTTTATATCAGAGAAAGGGCTAGCCCTGACATAGCTAAAGGTCAGAAGTTGCAAACAAAAATAATAGCATGGACAAAAAACATAGAAGAGAACCCTCAGGAACCAGAGGTGGTAAGAGCTGCTCATCCTCAGTGAGGGAGAAGGCAATGTGACTAACGTTCCTCATCTTGGATAACACTTTTTGAAAAATCAGGGCTTGAGAGGACCTAGAAGCCAGGAAGACAAGAAGTGCTAAAACAAGTAATGTGGCCAGCTCTCCATCCCATCCTTCACTGCCCCACAGCCAGAATAGTGTCCCAATCCAGAAAAGCCAGTTGCACCCAAGCCCTGATGCTCCTCCGCAGCTCTCCAGGTCTCCTCTCGTTCTTCATGCCCCAGGACTTAGTGCCTTCTTGCCATCTAGTGGTAAGAGACCACATCATGTTTTCCAGGCTAGACCACTTCAAACCATGTTCCAGGGACAGATAACCCTGGGACGTAACCGCTGTTCCCAAGGGTGGTGTCACCCTGCAACCATTAGCATGCAACAGCTTGCAGGGCTAACAGAAAAATGGATGCGTGGTCACAGCTAAAAATAACCCCTAGGGAGGAAAAAGAAAAGGAGTGGGGAGAATACAAAGGGCAAACACATTTTTTCCCCCGGATTTTTTTTCCCTGAAACCTCTACCACTTTTTAAATTACTGGTTCTTGTGCTGAACTGGATGTCCTGGGTGGTTGCGTGAATACCCGTGGGGTGGCTGTCCCACGCACCATGCCCGCCTGTTTGCTTTGCCGGGAGGGGAACCACCACTCCTTCCTCTAATCCGCTCTGCTGGTTTTGGCTGCGTGCAGCGGGAGCAGCTCTTCAAGCCAGTAGGGACCTTTTCTTCTACCCCTCCACCCTTTCACACCCACAAGCCCCATTGCTCCCCCAACACACCTACTGGAAAGAGGCCATCCCCCGGATTGCCCCACATTGCGCCCTGAGCTGGAGTCTGCCCCCCAGGCAGTGCTGCCTCGCTAACCTTTCCTTGGGGATATAGTTTCCTCCTACTGAAGGGGGATGCCACTTAACATCCCACTCGCTCAGGGGCTTCAAAACCCCAAAGCAATGATGGGGCAATCAAAAAATATCATCGACAGTGTCCAGGTACGCAAGAAAGCCTGGGTGAACCAGCCTGTGATTCTGAGGGCCAGGTTGAATCATGTCTCTGAAGAGGATAAACCAGCACAGGGTTGCATATTCCCCCCTGAAATCTCATGCATGCTCCCCCAAAAATGGAGCTGAGAAAGCAACTTCAGTAACAAGGGTGATGCTGCAGTCCTTAGCTAAGAGGCAAACAAACACCCAACCATGCTCAGGACTCCAGATGTTGCCGTCTTTGAAGGATTTTTGTCTTGGATTTTGTTTTTTTGTGTGTTTTGGTTTGGTGGGGTTTGCGTGTTCTTTTTTTTTTTTTTTTCTTTGGGGGGTGGGAGGAGGGGGAGGGAGGTGGGTCTATTTGCTCATCCCTAAGAACATCACCTAAGGTGCTATGCAGCCACCCCAGCATTAGCTGCTTGCCATTTCTCATGCTGTGATCAGCATCACACTTGTCAACACTGGGAACTCAAAGTTCCCACAAATACCTTCCTCAGTTGTTGGTTGACGCAAAGTTCTGGAGAAAAAAAGGCAAACTTGTTTCCTTCCCAACCTTTCCCCAAGCCCATTTTCTCTGCCCTTCTGAAACATTTTTATTTTACACTTATTTTTAATGGTTGTTTCTGAGCCACTCATGATAGGCAAAAACATGTTTCCCTTTACAAAAAACTCATCACCCCATTTTCCCAGCACCCAGCCCAATAACAGAAGATCACCTGAGAGTTTTATCTGAACTGTTGGCACAGAGCACAACCTGAAAAGTTCTTGGATGATAGGATAGCTGTAGAGCATGTCTAAGCATCTTCACCACAGCTGGATGCTCACCTCCAGCCACTGCTGGGAGATGTCTACAGCCAGCAGTGGTTGAAGGATGGGCATCTGTCTCCAAGCACATGCCTGTTGCTCAGTCTCCAGCGAGGCGGATGAGTGCTTGGGCAGAGGGCTTGCCCTGCCACATGGCAGTGTTGAACAGTATCTAGGGGAGAGGCATGGTAGGGAGACAGCTCTTGTGAAGGCCAAGCTTCCTCACCAAGGAGCAGGGAACAGGGCTCCCACTCTGAGTATCGGGACAGCCTCAGCAGTTTACCCAAACTGGGAAAAGGAAGGGAACTTTGTGACCGCTCCCCTCTGCAACCTTTATTTCAGCTCATACTTGCTTTATCTACCCAGGCGTTGACTCTATATTATCTCAAAACTGTTCACTGGGCCCATTGCAACTCCTGAATGTTATCACCGCCTCTCCCATAAAAATCACCTACAGCTCATGTTTACTTTAAAATTTGCAAATATAGCTCACACCCTGCCATTCAATTCCAGCTTGTTCAGACCGAAACAAAGCAAACCCACTCTTCTCTTTCTGTCCCTCCAGTGCTGTGGTGACCACGGCCTCCAGGAGTGTGTGGTCCACCAGTATGTAGCATGAGAAGGGCTGACCAGCCTTTCTGAAGCTCAATGGGGAAAGGGGGTCATGGAAGACCCCCATCCCCACTCAGACCCACTCCACCCCATTGGTCTTCAGGTGGTCCAGAGGGGCTTTGAGGTCCCCCAATAGAGCTGGGGTGCATGAAGCTGCATCCTCCCCTACATGCCTGTGAGCTGTAGCCCAGCCCCGCATCTCCACAGCCTCTTGCTTTGCCTTGCTCCTCTTCTGGCCCTCAGCCTAGATCCTTTAAGATTATTTTTCATGTCTCTCATCCTTTTTGGTATAAAAGCACAAGACAGCAGCAAGAATGTGGTGCATGCACCTGGCTTCCCGACATCCCCTGCTTGGGATGCCACCTCTCCCCACCCTGACTGTCACTGGGGATTGGGGTACCCAAGACCTCTCTCTAAGGGTCTCGCATTAGGTCTTTCCCCATCCCCACACCTCCCTTCAGCTCCTGCTGTGGCTGCAAACCCACAGCAGCCTCGTGCACACCCTTGGTAAGTTGTATCAAGTCTCCACCCCACCTGGGCCACCTAAACCTTTCTGTCCAAGAAACTTGGTCTCAAAAGACTTCAAGCGGGCTACGGCAGTTGCCTGCAGACATTTCAAAATTTGGAGCTGAACCGACTGGGTTAAAGGATTTTAAGTAGCAAGCAGAGCTTGGAGGAGACTTTGCCATGGCCATCACCGGTGGAGGATCATGACATAGAAATCAGCAGTTCCCATTGTTACAAACTTGAGGCATGAAACAGTTCCAGGGAGCAGAGATGCCATTTTCTTGGCCAGCATGCTGCACTGTCTCCAACATCCCCAGAGCAAGGGTTTTACTACAGTTATGCCACAAAAATGCATGGTGGTTATATGAAACCAAAGAAAACCTGGTCAGAACATCGATATAGAAGAAAAAAGTCCAGAGATGCCAACATTAAAACTTCCCAGACATGAAATCTGCTTGGGGAATATCTATGCATCTCTGCTACTCTGCACCAGCAAAGCTGGAATCAGTTGTTTCATGCAAAAATCTGGGCAGTCACGATGACATATCCATGAGCTATTTTTACTCTAAACCCTCTAGCAACACACACCCTTTTGCTAGTCAGAGAAGTTTAAGAGGGTGCTCTCAGACTTTCAGTTTGCTGCTGGAAAAGCAAAAATATTCTTGTATTTCAAGCCACCAGCCTTTTGTTCCACAGCAGAGAGATGTCTCAGCCTTTCTGAAAGGGTCAAAAGGGATTTTGACTGGAGAACAAAATGTCCTTTTGAAAAATGCTGAAGAGGTCTGGAAAACAGAGACCAAGACAGACAACAGGAAAATTACTGGCCACGTTATCGTAGCTTAGCATACTTGTAAGCAACTGAAAAATGCTCCTTTTAACAGAAAGTGCCTTGTGACTTCGACACTACGTGAAACTACCAGCCTTGCCAGAGCTCAGCTATTGCTACTTGTCTATTATTTGTGTTTTCAAATTCAGATCGTGTCCTCCAGACAATCACAGTAAGGTCTGCCGACACACCAAAGCAAGCAGCAAAAAATAATAAGAGAAAGCAAAATCAGAACAAACAGGCTTAGTTCTCCAGTGACATATTTCACCGGAGACTGTTTATAGCTGAGCAGCGAGGGTGAGAGCCATAAACTACCTGTGTTATTTCTCATTTTCATCTATTATCTCGATTTTTCCTCAATCTATTTGAAATTAAAATTCCCAACTAAATTGAAGATAGATGATGGGCAAGACAAGTTTAATCTTTGCTATGGGAGCGAGGGACTGAGAAAAAAAATCCTCAGAACCCAAAACTTCATTGATGTACTCAGGTCACCTCGCTGCTTTGCTAGAGTCCTATTATTTTTATTCACTCCGGCACTATTGTTCCCAGTATAAATTGCCATTGTCAGAATAATAAATAGGGGTTTATAATGGAAATACTGACAAACCATTAACTATGGTGTGGTTAGCAAGGGAGGCAGGGGGTAAGGAGATCAAGGTACAGCACGGTTAAACACTGGGATGATCCACTTAAATAATATCTTAGCAAATTAATAATTTGATTTTTAGCATCATTCCCCCCCCTCCACGCCCCCCTGGGTGGCATACAGTTGCATTTTGTTGGTGGTGGGTGGGAAGAAATGCCTGTAGGAGCAGATGGATTCAGGAGACTGAGCCAATCCATAACGCACAGCAGTGGGGCGCTTGTTTTCGCACCAGCTTCTCCAGAGACTGGAAGTGTCAGACCATATATAACAGGAGGGGAAAGCGGGACCAGGCAGGGAAAGCAAAGGGGTGACTTCAGGAGAGCAAGCCCTGTTCATTAAAAAGAAAGGAAGAAAAAAATATTCCACCTCACTTCGTAGGGTAGTGCTGATAGCACTGATCACAAAAAGCATCTCAACGGGGCAAAACCACATAAATATTCATATACCTACACACCAGCGGGGAAGGCACCCTCCGACACCACAGGGAACGAGGACAGCAACTTTGGGGGGTTCAGGGTGCCACTCCCCTTTTATTTTAAATGTTGTGCTTTCTTTTTTGGGCTTTTTAAAATCCCTTTTTGTAGGCAACTGCAACAAGCCCAGCAAACACACACGGTAATTGCACTCTCAGATGACGGGTTCATTAGAACCCCCGACATGCAGGACAGAGAGCTCATTTCTCTCTGCGGCTGGGAGGGAGCCACTGCGCTCGCTGGAGGGAGCGACAGACCCACCTCCCACAGCCCATCTGCTAAATGAGGAAATCCATCCCCCCGACACTGCTGTGTATTTCCACTTTAGGAAATTAATACCCACCCTACCAACACCGGCCTGGAGGCCTGGGAATTGCAAAAATTTTGCTGTAATGATGAGGTTAGCAATGGAGGTATTTTGAAAGAAAGAAAACCCCCAAGTCTCAAGTATTGTGGTTTCTTCAAAGTTTAAAGTAGTTCCCAGAGCTGAACACTTTAAAAGTTTAATCGCTTCTTCTGTAATGTTAAGTTTTTAGAGCTGAAGAACTGAGCAAGTCCTGCAGCATGTTATGGGTGTATGTGTGCAGGGGGAGGATTTGCTTTTTACACTTTTATTTGTTCCTCAGATGGCAATTTTAATTTCTTTATCTACAAGCAATTAGACTGCCAGAGTCAAATTTTACCAGCCTGTCCTGCCCTTTGCTGCATGCATTTTTTTTGGTGAAACCAAAATTTCACTTCGGTGAAACTGCTCGGTTTTGCTGACAGTGCTAGCAGTGTGCGAATATGAGCCCCGCACAAACATCCTTCTTTGGATGTCAACTTTCATCTGCTCTTGCCTGCCACAGGGCACAGCATTCACTAGGGGCTACGCAACTGGATGCCCAGGCAGGATCAGGTCCCTGTCCTTCTAGCAAAATGGGTGTCTGCACCCCAGAGTCTGTGTGAACAAACAGGGGCCTTCAAAGCCACGGCTCCAGCAAGAGGAAGATGCTCACAGGCACCCCTGGCCCCTGCACAGGGATGCCGCAGCACAGCTAACGCCGGACACTAGCTGGGAACAAGGATACAGAGATGAACAATGGGGAAATACAGCTCAGGGGATGAAACACCTCTCCTACTGGTGTCTGAGGCCACAGCTGCATTGGGTTATACTGGTTTGATTTGCGCAGTGATAGACTACTTGTGAAAGAAGCAATTTTTCTGCACAATGCGTATTTCTGTGCATTTTGGAAATGTCATTTTGCAGAAGTTCTGCAATGATTTGCTGATATAATTGGCTTCCTCCCTCCATTCTTGCTGTGTCAAAGCACAGAGGCTAGATGGATATAGTAGCCTAAGTGCCTTTTTTCTCACTGTATTAAGGCAAGAAGAAAACCCAGATAATCCTGTTGTAGCCTAATTGTTTGCACCCCTAGATACTCTGGGCACAACTAGGACAGGAATGACATCCGTGGAAGAAAAAGCTGGAACCAAAGGAGAATTAGGGAGAAATCCAGCCTGCTGGTGTTAGCATGTACAGAAATACAGTGAGCTGAACTGTGACATATCCTCTTAGAAAAGGATCTTGAGCGATGCCAAGAATATTAGTGGTTTCTGGTGGGAAGCCACACACAGCCATGCAGCTGGGGTAGGAGTGTACACCCAAGCCACAGGGGACAGATCACCCCACGGAGCAGCCACTGCCCCAGGCATATCACCTGGACAACACCTCAGGAACTTGATGCATAATCAGCTGTAATGAGTTTTGCTGAACCTCAGCTTGGCCATGGAAGTGGGTGCGGGTTGAGATACCTCCAAGGGACCTGTCATCCAAATGGAGTGAGCACATGAAGTCCCTTTTGGGTAAAATCTGGGTTCCCTGCTCTGCACCAAAAGTCACCCATCACCACTGTTCATGCACAGCTTCTGGCACACACCCGTGGTCCTGCCCTCCCATCTCTTTACCCTCACGGCCAGCAAGTCCTACCTGGCAGCCCCAGGATGGTGAAGTAACCACGGCATTCGGTGAAGCCAGAGCTTTCCCGGACACATGTGCGCCAGAGGCCTTGGTAGTTGAACACCGCCGTCACCGGGTTGTTGTACAGGTCTTGGGTGCTCCACTGGTCCATGCACGTTGATGCAATGATGCCTCCTATTCCTAAAGCAGACACCACGAAGCCCATGGACTGGCATATTGTCACAGACATGGTGCCAAGCGCTCAGTAGGTAGGTCCTCAGCGTGCACAAGCCTCCACAGGCTGGATCTGGGACAGGCAGCCAGGGCAGAAGGGACTTTTAGCTAGAGGCACAGCCTACGTCACGGATGGGAGTCAGGAGAGGTCTGGTCTGCACCATACAAACCTACGCTTTCCCTTTATCCGTTTCGGTGAGATAATTTTCCTCTCTCAGTACCAAGAGCCATTTGTTACGCGCGGTGTGAACACCTCACTCTCTGTTTACCTTCTCCCTCCAGGCAGAGGTGCAGCCGGCACGGGGCAGACAGGGACAAGTGGGTCTGTCTGACAGTGTGCTCCAGGAGACCAAGCACAGAGATGCTTAAATTAGATGAAACAGACAAGAATTATGGAGAGCCTAATCCTTTCCTGGCAGGGATGATACTTTTGAGCAAAGTGGAGAGACTTTTATTAACATGATGTGTGCTCAACCAAAATATTTAAGCAAAGGGTAGTGTAGAAAGAGAACAGCCTAGAGCATAAGACAGCTCACTGAGGTTAGAATGGACCTTGCTGCTTGGTGAGGTCAGGCTGGGAGCCCATGGGAAAGGCGGCATTGCTGGGGAGTGAATGGTGTGGACCTGCAGTTTGCTCTGGGAGGACCAAGTCTGGCAGGTGGACCAAGGAAAAGAATAAATAGGAGCAAAGGTATATCCTTGTTCGCTGTTGATTTATCCCCCTCATCCAAATATGACTTTAGGCTTGTTCGGATGGACAAAGTATGAGGGCAAGGCAGACATGTTGCTATGTATGACTGTAAGACAAGACCACCTAAGAGACCTGGCCTTATCGCAGAAGATCACTTTGTGGGTAATGTCTTTTTTGCCCTTTCTGCTACATCCCTCACCCCTTCCTTCGTAGCCCTGTTTACAGTTGGAGAGTAAAGGAAGATGTTGCTGCAGAGCTGCTCTCCATGGGAAGGAGGAGATGATGAGCCCTGTTTCAGCAGCAGCAGACTCACACATGGCATAAGAAGGGTCAAGGAAGGGACCTTCAGAAGAAGTGGAGCCAGGGGGTGACACTTAGGTGGGGAAATGGAAGGTCATGAGGGAGCATGAAGAAGTGGACCACTGTCATCTGGCTACATTCAGCCTTGCTCAAGGACCATTGGGTCTCTCCCAGATGCTTGGTCTGGTGTGTGGACAGATTTCCCTGTAAAGCTGCTCCTGAAGAAGAGCCAACCTGTGAGAACATAGTGGTTGGCTCCGAGAGATTATTTGGCTTCTGCACCTTTCTCAGAGAACTGAGCAAGCTGGAAGGGACTTTTGAAAGTCATCCAAGTCCATTCCCACACCCAAAGCAGAGCAACTCTACTTCTCAAACCTCTGACCCGCCATCAGGAGCATCTGTGAGAGAGATGTCACTCTCACTCAAGAAAATTTATCCCAGAGTCTCAAAAAATAATTCTGAACATTTTATGCTTAATACTGAAGTTTGTTACACGTCATTTGTGAAAAGTAGTGCCCGAAAGTAAACACCAAACAGGGAAAAGAGAACTCCATCTGTTTCACCAGCAGTCCTCTGGTTTAAACATAATGTTACCCCATTTTCCTTGTTTCCCTCAAAATAATAGTACTGGTAATTTGTGCACACTGTCATGATTCATTCTTTCTCCCAGATCCTTTTTTTGGACCTAGTGATACCCAGTGACACACCTCACCTGCTGCATGTTGTGGTTGTAATTACTTTGGTATCAGTCAACATAGCTTAATCACAGAAAGCCTCCCTGGTATCACATAACTAAATACAGAGCCTGAGACCAGAGCACAAATACACTCCCTGCATTTGTCACAACTGGGATCACCTGGTGACGGGAAAGACTCATGACAGCCAGGGATTGTTTTCAATCAATGAACTAAAAAGATAAATTTGCCTCGCATTCAATCAACCTGGGAGGCCTGAAAAATGCATCTCCACTTGGTCCACCTCGATCCCGGGGTGGGAAGTGCTGTATACGTGCAAAGGGACAGATCTCGGCCAAATCATCATTCCACTTATTCCAATGACTGTGCCAACTTACAGCAGCCAGAAGAGGAGGGTCCTGGGGTGTGAGTAGTAGTATTCGCAAACAGAAATTTCACAGCTGTAACCAAAAGGACAGTTTTATTGACTGACGGCATTTCAGTGAAAATAATCTAGGACTGAACCACCTAAACTTACCAACCACTTCAGCCACCTAAACTTACCAACTTGACGTTGAGAGTACCACTTGTTTCCCTTGTTCAAAATTCACCAGCACCTTTAACAACCATTTCTCATGTTGAAGTGCCATCCGCAACTCTCACCCAGGTCACCTGGGAGGATCAACCACCATCCTGGGCTCTTGCCTTTGCTGTTTCCCCTCCTCTGCCCACCTTTCACAGCGCCTCTTATCTGAGCAATTCCTCCTTGATTTCCCAGCACTGAAATAAAACGCATCCTGTCCTACTTAGGTTTTCTGTAAAAGCTTATTCCTAGACTGTGGCTTTCCCCACAGCACAAGCTGGTCCACCCTCCAGTGAGCAGCTTCAGAATAAGGTTTGGTAGGAAATGCAGATGCTTTTAATTAGCAGGATTTGTTCATTGTAAGGGAGAAGACTGAAACAACCAAAAGAAAAAAACAAAGTGAAAAAAAGGAGGGTGAAGGGTGACTTTTCTTCATTTTTTGTTACTTAATATGTTAAACAGAAAAATTAAGCTCACATCAATCTCTTTCCTAGGTCTATTAAATTTCTGTTATAAAATCAACAATATTTTTTTATATTTCTAAAAACTGAAAGAGTGCCAGTGTAAACCCCTTCTGAATAGCTACCACCTCTGGCATGAAAAAAACAGCAGGAGATGAAAGTATCTCCATAGGGTCAAAGATCTCGCAGCATCTCCTTTCAGGATAAAAAGAATTGCACCGGAGCTGAACTCTACAGAAGCATAGTCATAAATGTATTTTTGATGCTACAAATAAGATTAAAGCATGAAGATGTGCCTGTGAACGTTCATGTGATTGGTGTGCATCCCCAAATCTCATCAACAGTTTGATGCTTTTCCCCACCCTGCACCTCCAATAGGCCAGGCGGTCCTCAGAGGGGAGAAGTGGTGTGACTGGAAGGCAACACTCATCCCAGGACACCCCACTGTCATGCTCTTCCCCTGGGTGTCCAACGCATGTGAATCTTCCAAAATAGCAGCTTAGGAAGAAGGATAAGAAACGCTGAAGTTGATGGAGTTGTTAAAATGGGCAGATGACCTGGGGTTTGTCTGCCTTTGTGCTGTGGGAGGTGTCACATGAAGAGACGTGCCGACTTCCTACCTCTTTCCAGGATGGACCTTGGGAGGGACAGCCTGATGCTGGGTGATGCTCCCCCCTGCTGCCTGGCACGGCCTGGCTCTGCTTCTTCCTCCTCTTTTCTTCCAGCCTGAGCCAGAACCCGGGAAAACCTTCCTTGTGCTGGAGGAGAATAACCTGCCAACGCTGCTCACAGCAGTGGGATTTTCAGCAAAGGGTGGTGGCCGTGGGTCTGGCTTTTTCTGTGAAATGGCCTCAAAATAGCAATGAAAAAAAGATAAACTATAAAAATGAACAAATAATGAAGTACATAAATATTGTATTTTTACATTCGTACAGTGCAATATATCAATAACATAAACCCCAATAAATCATACGTAACTTAGAAATAAAAAAAGACCAATTTTAAACTAGACAGAGCAGAAGGATGAAGCAGAGAATCTGGACCTGCAGTTTCACTTGTGCTGGACCTAAAATGACAGCTTTTTCTGGTAAAGACTAAACAGCATAGTCTTTTCTCAGTTATCTCCAACCAAACAGAAGGCAAAGCCTTCCCTGGGTGTTTTTCTCCAGGCCTCATCAGGGATGATGCCACCAGCTGCTCCTGTTAGCCCAAGCCTCACCAGCTGTGCCCACCAGCTGTTCCCACTGCCCAGCAAGGATACCGTGACTGTTTAAGTGGAAAATACCTGTTGGAGAGGAGAGTTTGCAGTGTTCTTTGGGACTCTGGTGATTTACACTGGCTTTAGTCGTTTAGCCTTACAGGGGACCCTGCCCGGCGCCTCAGCCCCTTCCCAGCAGTGATGGCCACCCTCCACCTCGCACACCTCCTCACCAACTTCACGGCCCTGTTGAACCTCCTTCTTCCAGCACAGTGGAGATTTCTCCTGAATACGGGATTTGTCCCTGCCAAGGAGAATGCCTTGACTGCCTAATTATTTTATTCATAAGCCGGCCGTAATTTCAAAGACATCTGGGTGACCTATCTAAAGCTAAGTGAATCCCTCACCCCGGCGGAGACCCACTCTCCCTGATCCCCCCGGGGAGCTGGGGCTGGGTGGTGGGGGAGCTGCTGGGGGACTTCTGTGCAGCCGGACAATGAGAAACACATTGACAAAGTGTTCACATTATTGGCTGATAGGTCTGCATCAGTCACTCATTCACAAGCACAAGGTCTAAATTGCAGAACCAATTAACGGCGCTAATAGCCCTTGCCTGAATTAATCTTTGAGACAAAAGAGGAGAGAAGTGGAAGAGCTATTAGCAAATCAAGCTGTACCATCCCTGCTTTATTGCAGGAATCTAAGTGTCTGTATTTGGCTATTATGAACTGACTGCAATTACAGCCCTCATTTAAAATGATTAAGTGGTTATAATTATTTTTCAATTAAAACTTAGATCTTCCATTTATACAACATTGCAGGCTTCAATTAAAGTCCTTTTTCCTCCCCTTTTTTTTTTTTTTTTTGAGGAAAAAAAGTACCACTGTGCCAAAAGAATCTTGCATCTTTTCTACCCATTCAGAGACAAATAAGATGCTAATAACGGTTTTGTTTGCATCCCTCCTGCCCATCGCTGAAGTCCTGCGGAGTGAGGGAGACCCAGCCCCAGCGGTACCTGCCGGAGGTCAGCCAAAAGGAGCTTGGAAAGTGGTCGGGCCCCGGCTGCTTCGCTGAAACAAGGTACACCCGAGCGAAACGGTGGTCCACCATGTTCAGGGCTAGGCTAAGGGTTATTTAGAAAGGGGTTCGGGGAGCTGGGGGGGACTCAGTTTGTCTGGGATTTTTGCAAAGAGTGAACACGCTGGAAAATGCAGAACTGGAGCGTGGCAGCAGATGAGCTCAGGAGAGGCTCTTCCAGGTCCGGCTTTAAAAGCTGATCTGGGGAAAATGAAGCCAAGGTCTTCATATGCAAATTTAGTAAAATGAAAACTTTTTCTAATTTTCATTTCAAAATCACTTTTCTGTTTCTAGCTGGATTTACAAAGACATAAAAAGATTTAAAAGAGGAAAGTAAAGGAAAATAAAAGAATATAAAAAGGAGGTTCAGAAGAAATATGTTGGTCCACCCAAACTGTATTTTCCTATGATTTTTGTTTTTTAGCCACATGCCCAAAAAGTTTATTTAGGCTTTTCATTACCTATATGAGGTCAGAGCCCTCTGATGTTCTTACTTGCCCATGACTTCTATTGCCAAGTTTGACTCAGGGGTGTTAGTCATCAGGTGAGAAAGACAGTCGGACCACACCAAGAAGTCACTCCTTCCATCGTTGGGTGGCCTGTAACATGGAACGGCATGGTAAGCTTTGTCCCAGAAATGCTGGGCACACTGGGAAGCTTTATACAGAATATGTTTTGCAATTAGCCAGGGAGGGATGGGTGGAGGGGGTGACTCAGAGCAGCAGGATAAGAAAGCGTTTGGAGCCCAGGAGGACACAGGCAGCAGAGCTGTGCTGTGTGATGCCGTTTTTCCCAACGGGTTGGAGCAGCAGGCATGGCCTCATGGTGTCAGGGTCTTCAAAGAGCAACAAGGAGCACTTTCCCTCCAGAAGCTCATTCGTTCAGCCATGACGCTCCTTTGTACATGTCACATGCCCAAGCAACCTGAGATTCTCAGGAAGGGTGAACTTCACATAGTCATTCAGCTACTACGCTCCTGCCCGTCTCCTGGAGGAGGAAACATATGGGCAGAAGAGCTTCTGTCCACTGAAAAGAGTTCAGGAGAACTCACTGACTGCTGGTGTTTTCCCTGTTTTGTAATAAGGAAATACCCTGAAGGAGCAGCAACACAAGAGGTAGTGTCTGAAGATGTGGGTGAACCGCCTATTCCCACTCAACTTCAACTTACCTCTGCAGCCTTCCCTCTTTCTACCATTGACATTTCACTCCTAAAACCAACCCTCACTAAAGTGTCCCCAGAAAAGGTTATTGCCAAAGGCAGCGGAAGGACCAGACCAGTGCGCTGGAGCCAGGACCTTCGGGTGGGTCTAGATGACAAGGGAATGACGTTACCCCCTGTCACAGGGGTGACGGTACCCTGGGTTGGCAGCTAGGGCTTTTACCAATACGTGGGCTCTAGATATATCGGTGTTCGGGAACAGGTTGTTTAAATCAAGCCCCTGGAGGGAGATATCCCAGTGACCTCCACCTGGGACCCCAGGCAGAGACTTCTGCGAGCAAGGAAGAACAAGCAACAGGCTGCAGGTACAGGATCTTGTCCCAGTGACCTGACACAAGCTAAGCGCGTGTCATTGACTGTGCCATCAAATACATTCTGAACAGTACATATTCTCCCGGATCAGAGCTTTGCAAGGAAGAATCTGAGTACTGCCCAGACTAATGCATGCATTTAGCTTTGACTTGGTGGCTTGGAGTGACAACAGAAACTTGTACCGCGGTGCGGTGCAAACCAAACAGCACAGGTATTCTGGACGAAGCAGGTGGGAGTGGTCCCCAGGGACCAGCTCCTACGAGCACACAGTGCCTTTTCATAATGTATATGTCCATAAATCGATGCTTTTGCTGACAGCCAGCCTAGGTTTCCTTTCTTTTCCAGGTTTCAATCGATAGGCCTTCTTTTCTCACCTTAAATAATTTCTTGATCACTTTGTGCTGTTTCCACTCATGCATTTGTATACAAATATCATGTGTGCCACTTTTGTTATCTTCCTTCTAGGTGGCACGGGAGTTATCCCTTCATCTCACTACATGAATCATATCCCCTGATCTTGTATTGTATTTGTTGCACAACTCCAACCCCCTCCACTGTATCAAGGTTTTTTATTATTTTTATGGCTCGCTACGAACCCTTCCTCTTGTGCTGATACAACACTGAGGCTGCATATTTAAGTACTTAAAAGCCAAGAAAAGCAGTACTGTTGAAAGTAGAATAAAACTGCAATATCTTGTATGCGTGTTGTGACACACTCAGCCCCTACTGTCTTCAATTAAGGAGTTCTCACCCAAAAGGGCGTATGTTTGATGTGCACAAGGACTCGAGAGATGACATGCTGCTGCTCAAACATTTCAAAACACTATGGTGTGCTGAATCCTGCTACTTTCATGTATTTCTATACTGGAAGAAATCCATGGAAAAGTTTTCTGTTTGTGAGAGGTAGACAGAAAGAACTTACATAATATAGAAATTAATGTCTACAAATGTGATATGCAGTGGTAAACTCCATTTACCTGCCCAAGCAGAACACGTTTGAACACTGTTTGGGGCCACAGAGCAATGAATTTTTCAGCTTCTGCATATTTAGGAAGTCGTTAATGATCTCTCAGTAACTGGCTCTGGAAGTTGATGTTGCACGTTAACTGAGCGAGCACCAGATTGCGCAGAGGCGGCGGGGAGGCTGGGGCGGGCATGTCCGAGTTGCCATATCCAAGGCACGAATTGAGCTAACACTGAACTGTCACAAGGATGATGCTCCCGTTGGGTGGTTTCATGGTACAAAATGGCTCTCTCCACCGCTGACAGAAGGCACAACTTAGTGTTTTGTGGTACCAGGGAATGGTCAGGGTTGGAAGGGACCTCTGGAGATCAGCTAGTCCAAACCCCTGCCAAAGCAGGTTCTTCTAAAGCAGGCTGCACAGTCATGTCCAGGTGGGCTTCGAATGTCTCCAGAGAAGAAGACTCCACAACCCCCCCAGCCAGCCTGTTCCAGTATATCAGTTCTCACCAGTATATCCTGGTGCTCTGCTTTGCCAAAAGCATAATGTCTTTCAACATCTTGATCACCACCGTGTGAAAATCTCCACTTCACCCCACCAGCCATCTGTGCATCTCAGACGCAAATCCCCATCTTAAGCCTTCTTGGCAAACCCTCTCTGTCCCCAAATCTCCCCTTGCAGCATGGATGCCCACCAAAGTAGGAAGTCTGGAGGGGTGGACAGGTTACCTGGGAGGTGACCCAAGGTAACTGGAGGAAAACCACAGTGACCACAACCACACCGCAGCTCCTCTCACCTATCTGCAAGAGCCCCAACATGGATCAGTGTTCCCCCTTAGCCAAACACGTTGCCTCTGTGGGCTCCCACGTTGCATGGCAGGGGAGCAGGCATGACCCCCTGCCGCCCCATCCCACCACCGAGATGCTGCAGCCACAGCCAAGTCATGTGGACCCAGGTCCAAGCAGGTGGCTTACTGTGCCAACTACATCATTCTTACACATAGGAAAACCGCATTAAACCTACTCCACTGGCAGCAATTAATTTTTGGGGGAGGGAGGAGGGTGATTTTTAACATCTAAAGCCCAAACAGATGGTGAATTCCTGTTTCAGGTTTTGTGGCCAGAATCTAAAGGCTCAGACGCATCTGTCACAAACACCATTTCAAGTCTTTCTTCTCCAAGCCTTTGTTTTCTTCTCATTGCTTTGACACCAAATTTCCCTCTGGAAATTCAGGAATTGTGCTTGCAAATAATACAGCCCTAGCTTTCTCAAGACCTAAAGCCTGGCGTTGAAGAGAACAATTGTGTCTGTCTCTGGTTTCTTTGGAAAGACAAAATTTACTTTGGCAGTGCTCTTCTGCATTGGTGGGCAGAAAGCGCCTAGGACACTTGTGTAAATCATCCTCTTGTGAATTTTTTTCTTGTGTTTATTTCTTTCTTCCAAGAAAGCTTGTGTGGACCAGACTGGGAGACTTGTCAAGGTGCCTTTCAGCCTGTCTTATAGTGCTCTGAGTAGAGCAAAAGAAACCAAGGAGGGGGTTTCACAAGTCTCTGATTTCAGGATGAATGAAAGAGGAAGATACAGCATGTGAGGAATGAGGACAGATGTCCCTGCAAGGCTCCAGCAAAGTTCACTGGAGCAAGGGACAAGGAATAAACTCTTCCACAATCCTCTGCACAGCTGTTAAGGGTCAGGATTTATTTTCCCCCTCTAGGGCAGCTTTCTACACAGCCCAGGTATTCCGGCGGTGTGTTCATGCTGCTGGCCAGCACCAGCACTGCGAGGGAGACCTTGCAAAGAAGGAAAAGAAGTCTCCAGCCCATGAGGGGATGTGCCTGCAGATCCTTCACATTGTATGTTTGTATTTAAAATTAATCAATAATTAATTCTTCTATTCAAAAGCATTCAGATATATTCATTGACATTACATGTAGCTAGACAAGAAAGTCCCAAAGTGCACTTTTACTCTAGAAAAAAACACTTTTTCTCTGCTTGCCTTTGTCACGTCCGTATCTTTTGCTGCTGTTTCTTGCTCTTTCAAGGAAAGCAGATATTCCCCTTTTTTCGTTATAAAAGGCTCAGTTTTCTCATTAAAACACCCTTCAACTCATGTTTTTAGGTGAACTTTGTTGGAAAAGCAAAGTGGAGTTGGCACACAATTCTAGTGTGCAGAGTACAGATGTTTCTGTGCAATGCCATTAACATAAGGGCGTATGAACTCCCATTTCAGAGCCATAGTATGTCTAATGCATACGCTGGGTTGATTTTCCAGGAAAAAGGCAGGAGTGCCAAATCGTTGCATTTGTATTGGCCAAACCTCCCCTCTCAGGTGGGAATTCCAAGTTCCGTGCAGAGCACCAGCTTGCTCTCTTCCAAGTTACCTTTCTCCCATCTCCTCCTCTTCGTTGGGCAAACCAGGGTAAAACTCCAGTTTCCCCCTGGCGTTTCCTGTTATTAAGTGTAGCTTCTTTTCCCCCTTTGTTCTCTTTTTCATCTACATTACTTTCTCACTTTGGCTCTTGATGCGGTAAGTAGTGAAGCTGTTAAAAATAATCTCATACAAAACAATGACAAAGTTTCACATGCATAGATTATTTTCAAGAAAAAAGAGCTTAGAAATATTGTCACTGACAATAGCATAAAAGCTCCCAGGGCTCCTTGTTTTAAAAACAACTGACAAATATTTGGCTAATTAATTTCTACATGAGGCACGGGCTGCAAGAGGAGATCCTGCACATTCTGAGCATGTGGCATGTACCAGAGCCTCTCACCTTGTCCTTGCATCACCCAGAGCATCCTGACCCCCCCGTACAGAGTGCCTGGCTGGTATTTGCTTTAAGTGTGTTGATGGACCTGTTGATCTGAATACAAGAAATCTCTGGGCTGTGACCTGAATACACAAAGATTTATAATTACTGTGTCTTGTTGGGAGTTGTGTGATATCTGAAGTTTTCATGATTCTGCCATCGCAGGAGTGATGGGAACACACCTACCCAACCTGGAAAAAAGGACTTTTTATGGTGAAGAAGAGTGCATGGCTTAACACTGCAGATCTAAACCCGGGGTACACTTTCACAACAAGATATTTTTGCAAAAATGCCAGGCTGGCAGCGAGAAAGCATCAAGTGTTTGCACGCACATGGCAGGGAGATGCCAGCAGCAGTGCGGAGAGGAGCAGCCCCAGCGCATGCTGCCGTGGGTGCGGGCAGCTGCCCAGGGGACATGAGGGACATCTGCCTCCACCTTCCTCGGACCAGACATCTCTCAAAAAGAGGTACCGGGCTCCGGGAACTAACGTGGGCCGTGGCCACAGGATGGCAGCAGAAACTCGTCGATCCGGTGCTGGCCTGAATTCTCACCCTGCAATGATGGACTGCCTCTATTACAGGCAGTAAATTGAATCATTTTATTGTCTGGAGGAATTTTCTGCAGTTTTCCATCCAGAGACCTGCTCTGGTGTTTCAAGGAGATGGTACAAAGATAAAGGACGGCAGCACCCACGCGTGTGTCCTGTGCCCCACAGCACCCGGGTTTCCCCCAGCAAGACGTGGCACCCCTGCCAGGCACGGTGCAAAGGGCTGGTGGGTCAATTGACGGGAGAACTCTGCTACTTCATCGGAGACATTGCAGAATCACTGAACACAGATTTTTTTTAAAAAATTATATAAAGGCTGTTTGTCCATTTTCATCCTCCTCCTCGCTGCTCACTCCCTCCAGGACACTGGTTAGCCAACCTTTACATACTTAGGATTTTCCGTCTTTCCAGCCCATTTCAGGTGCGTTGTTGCTCTTCTTCATCTTCCCTCCTTTTTATTGACTTGTCAGGCTCTGCTGTCGATAGCGGCCGGTTGGCTGTACAGCCCTGAACGCACAGCCGGGCACCTGCAAACCTGCTCAGGGCGCTGGAAAAGACAAACTCCCTCCCGCTCCCCCTGCCTTTCCTCCTTCCCGTGTGCTTCACTGCCCAGGAACGGCTGGGTCTGAGCAGTGAGCGGAGGGACTTTGCAAACTTCAGAGCAGTGCTACTGCCTCTGCCCTGAGCTTTCTACCTGTTTTCTCTGTCATAATGTGGCTACGGGTTTTCCTTTAAAAAGGTAAATATTAGATGCTTATATAAGTAAGTAACATAGGTAACCCCAGGATATTTTTTTTTTTTTTTAATTTTCCATGTTTTGGTGAGCCTGATTGTCTGTCAGACATATATTATCCATACAGATTTCCTGCAATCAGCCTCTAGACTAATACCCAGCCAGAGAGTTGGTTTATTGATTGTTTTTCTAGTTTAAATGCTTTGCAGTATTGGCAAAGGCAAGCTGTGTGCTTTTCCTGAAGCCAGATTTGAACTTTGTGGTTAAAGACCTTGGTCAGCCCCGCTGGGGCCTCTGACACTTTACCTGGATGCACAAGGAGACAACAGTCTGTATCCAGCCCTGCTCTTCTTCAAGACATCTGCTCCTAAACCCAGCCACCTCCCTCCAGCTCTGAGCATCCACGTCTCCAGGTCACACTCATAGGGCTTTGCAGAACTGCACAGAAAGCAGCCTGGGAAAAGAGGCCAGTGCAAAGATGTAATTCACTTTTCCCCCAGAGAGGCTCCAGGCAGAATTCTGGCCATTCATATTTTGCATCCAGAGCTGATAATACTCCCAGCCTAACTTTTCTCATGGTATTTCAATGCCTGCAGGTGCAGAGGCTCGAAAGGAGATGACATTCACTACTAAATAAGTTATTTGGGCATTTTTCCCCTCTCAGTGAAGGACTGCTGCTTCCTCTCCTGGATGAATCATCCCCCTTTGAACTGTTTTTCCATCTCCTTTTCCTGTTCAAGTCCTCAACTTACACAGAGCCCTTCATTTTAATAGTTTGCTGCAGGTTTTGTAGAGACCAAGGAAATTCTTGGACCAAGGAAGCCTGAAGCAGACCACAATTTTCTCCAGACCATACAAACAGCACCGTGCCGCAGAGACATTGCCTGTGTGACACCGTTACCCCAGACCTCAGGGTCAGGGGCCACATATGAGGCTGGAAAGGGGGGATATAGCAAGAGTTGGTGGTTGGTCAGGTAGGGTGGCCAGATAAAGGTACATTCCTCCACACTGACCACCCTAAACCATCTTACCCAGTGGTGTTGAGTAGCCATAGAGCTGGAGGAGTGATGACCAAAGTAACTGGGATGCAATAGTGCTCCCCGTCACCTTTGGGGAGAAGAAATGCCTCAGTATATAACAACTGGGGAAAGAATGAGCCCATGGCAGCCATCCCCCTCTGCTGCTACAGCTTCCACCGGGGAGTCTGTAACATCCCCTGCCAATGGTGAAAGGCAGCCGGTGGATCCGAACCTGCCCAGACTCACTGCTGATGCAAGTCAACACCTACCAGCTGCCAGAGGCGACTCCACACTGCTGCGAGCTGGGGTTTTTTCAAGTCCCCATTAAGAAAGCCTACCCACATCCGAATGTAGTTTATGTCTGTTTCTATTGAACGGGGGACCATATCTCCCTCTAACCAGCATTATCATCAGCAGAAAGACCTGAGACTGAAAGGACGTTGAGATTCAGCAAACCATGTCACTGCAAAAAGTGGTCCTGTTGTGATCCCTTTGATTTGGCTCTAAGAAATCCCATCAAAAGATGGGCTAAATTGCTGGCTCATAGAAAAATAGAAGTCATTTAATCCAGGCTGTGGGTATATTTCTCCCTTCGATACAGTATCTAGGGAGTCCGTAACTTAATTGTTGTATTTTTTTAGATTTTTAGAAAAAAAAATATTTTTGCCACTGGTGGGTACTTTGAGCTTCTTTCACTTGCAGGATACAAAACCAAGCAACATCATATCACTACACAGTTACCAAGGTAACTGGAGAGAAAGATACAACCAGCTGGGGTTGCACACTTTGTGATCTCCCTTCATTAGCTCATTTTTTTACATCAGCTTGCTTTTCTAGCTCCATTTCCCCCCTTGCCTTGAAACCACACAAGAACTGCAAATCCGCTAAGTCTCTTATGAGAAAGGTGATACTGCCCGGCAGCTATTTTGTGAGAGGCAGAAAAACTGTTTGCGAGCCACTTGCCACTGTGGTTTCATTCTGGAAGACATTTGTTCACTTCACAAGGGGAATGATGGGGTGGGGGGGGGCGTGTGCGTGTTGTCATGAGGAAGGAATTGACAATGTAGTTGTTGTCCCTTTACCTTGGTGGCCCTAAATGTCAGCTCTCACACTCAGAAGACCTCCATGTCCAGGGGCCACGCCACATCCACCCTCTTCCCATGCCTGGCATTAATTCATTCTTGGGCTTGTGCACTGGGGCAAAGCAAGAGCAGTGGGGAAATGGTCCGGCTGTGATTTGCCAGACATCAGATGGGATTAACTCCTCAAGGATCATGGCATGAGCAGCTCCCACAGAGACCTGTCACAGCATTAAAAAGGGTGGGTGCTAATATCAGTGCCAGAGGAAAAAATCAGACTGGGAATAGATGCAGTATTCAGAACACTGCATAAGGGTGCAGTGAATGCAACTGCTTTCTAAATGCAGCACGCAGGTGATCACAACCCCACATAAATAAAATGCATCCAGCAGCATACAGCTAGAGGCTCAAGGGCTTCTGACAACTTGGAAACAAGGTTCTCCACTACGTTTTTTTTAATGCATTTGCATGGCAAAGTGTCGAGACAAGTTGATTTGTGATAAAATCGGTTCTGAAGTATGTCCAATATAAACCCAAAGCTCAAGCCAGGCACTGCTTTGAGAAGTTACAGCACTAGGATGGATAGCTGTGCCAATGCAGACCAAAGAGCAATACGCTGCTGCTGAGACACAGATACAAGGCATCCAGAGATACAGACCCTGGTTTAGTCCCTCCCCACTGTAAGAGAGAGGAGGCTGAGAGAAGGCAGGAGATGGTGCAGGGTGCTGTAACCTGTACAGCACTCAAGGCCTCTCCCACATGCAGTTTTGATGTTTCCCTTCCACTTGCAGCACTGTAGTGGCTCACCTCCATGCTTAAAGGCTGCTGTGGCAATGCCTTTACCCTGGCATCCCAAGTGCTTTTATCCTCAGGGCCTTATACTGGTGGATATGGAAACACTGTGTGTATTATTACTTTGGGGACCTTGTAGAAAGCAGTTGTCACTGACTTGTGAATCCCCCTTACCTCCCCTGTCTCACTGCCCTTTCCCTTGTTGCCTTCAGTTTATAACCTCAGGCTTATATAGCACACACTATATACTCAGGTACATAGTGTAGCAGATAACAGTAATTCACACTCAGGTAGACGCTACCCAACACTGTACATACACAAAGCTCAGTAACCAGCGTGTCACACCTGCACCCCATCGTGCGTACAGCAAGCAGCAACAAAAGCAGAAGTGAGAACAGCCCACAGAGTTTGAGCAGGTCTTGAAAACCCACCTACTTGCTGCGAGGGAGGTCATCAGGCAGAGGCGGTGCACTGGGCAGCCAGGAGGAGGACGTTTGCCTGGGGACTCCCAGCTGGCAACTGAACTACCACCCAAGTGCGCACGGATGGAAGGCCACCAACTCAGCCTTTGTCATCTCCTGCAGTCGAAGGACTGTGGTCCTGGGGCTTAATCCCCCCTCCTTATCAATGTCAGTTCCACTTCAGCCATCTCTGCATCACAGGTGTAAAGACTCGCTATGCGCCGGTGTCAGTAATAAGCTAGGCAGTGATTTCAGAGGCATTGCTTACACAGAGGCATGCTTGCAGTGGGTTGCAGCAGGTACTGACTCGAAGCTTCCCTCGCCTGGCTCCATGCCCCCACCAGACATGCACTAAATGCCAAACTCAATACAGAAAATAGCCAGCCACAGAAAAACCAAGCCCAAACTATTTCCCCATTCCCCATCCCTTGTCCTGCATTTTATGATCTCTTTCCAATCTCAAAGACCAGATACAGTGATAAACATGGGCAATTTGAGCCATGGAGAATATAGATCTCGGGTATTAGAATAACATGGGTGAATCATCATCCTGGGGACATCAGCCCCCCTGGCAGCCTGTTAACCTTTCAGCATTTGGCTCATTTCAAAGACACGAGGCAGATCAAGCTTTCATTGCCTCCGCAGCTACACGCTGAGGGATGCCTCCAGCACCAGGAAGGGCACGCCAGCCAAGCATGCTCAAGTGTGGGAACACACCCCACTGAAAGAAGGGACCCAAGAGGGATGATATTTCTGAAATAAGGGGTTGGGCTTGTACCAGTAGCATCTCCTGGTGGTGACAGCAAAGTGCTCACTGATCTCTTTTGTAGCGTCAGTATGTGTTTGGTTGCCCATACTCTGATGGCTCATTTTCAGCAAGGTTGGGCTGGGCTGGGGACAGGCAATAGGAGCTACCAGCTCCGTGCCTTCCCCACAAACTGCTATGTCTAAAAGACATGCCCAGGGGACAAATTTAACATAGGGACTATGTGTCGTACATCTGAGGCACGCTAGATGTGCTGTGGGAAAGGGTACGGAAAAGCTGGGAATGGGACAGTTCTCCTATTACACCCTGTGCTTCTTATTGCCCTAAAAAAAAAAAAAAAAAAAAAAAAAAAAGCTGCTGAGCCTCACATCTTGTATTTCAGAGCATATTGGCCTATCCCACTGCCTACTGGGAAGATACATCCTGGCCTGGTTTCTAACTCTTTTTTTTATTATTATTTATTTAGTAATACTGCTTGTCTCCTAAGATGTACATTCCTGCTTCTCTTTCCATCTGCTCCCTTTGAGAATGAAAGCAAGGACAGGTCACTTGCCTTTTTATATGAGCATCTCTCTAAACATCTCCAAGAGAGAGAGAGAGAAAAGGAAACCAAAAACACAAAACAAAATCAGAGAACATTTTTAATTGGAAGTGTTTTGTTTTCACCAGGATTTTAACTTTGGAGAGTGCCTCACAAATACTCTCTCAGGGTCCACCGCTGAACGGCTTTATTCCGCCGCAGGCAGGCTTTCATGGTGCAGCACAATAGCTTTTGTTTCAGAAGTATAGGGCAATGAGGACCTTGAATGCCAGAGGTCTGTATTATATCCATAACTGTAGATTTGGATGGTGGAACGGAGGTTGGGGGAAGGTGAGAATGAAAAATTTCTCCATTGTATAGATGGAGTCCTTCCAGCAAACACTGGCACAATAGGAAGCACATTCTTAAGAGCTGAAGCAGACTCTGGATAAAGACTCACTCATTTTGTACATAATGGTCCCTGTGCTTTAACCTTGTACAGCTGCTATGACACCTGCTTTTCAAAGCCATTGTCAAAGAACAAGCAGAGCTTTGTCTGCTGTATACATTCTGCGCCACACATGTTAACATTTCTCTTTTTGTATTTACTTTTGTTTCCCCCACCTTCTCCCTCCCTCTTTTTTTTTTTTCTTTTTCTTTTTTAAACATAACAGTTATGAATGAATGGCTGAAAACTAATTTCAGCCTTGATTCCGGCAACATCATGTCCAGTCTGAAAGTCTGAATGCATTGTAATGCAGAATAAAGGGCAGATATTAGACTGGGGAGTACTATTTTCCTTTTCTATCAGACTATCAGTCTTTGTATCTCTGCTTCCTCCTCTTCCCCCCGCCATTTCCCTCCCTTTCCACCTCTCTCGTTTGAAAGGATGGGCAGAACCCATCAGCTCATCTCCCCTCCAGAAGAAACAGCTGGAGGACTCCGTGGCACTGGCTTGCTCACCACTGTGACTCACCAGGACGCATCTGGGATGGACAGTAGGAAGTCCAGGTCACCAGTGCTCGTGATGAGACGGGAAAGGTTTGGGGCACCACAGACCTCAAGTGGCCTTTTCTTGAAGGCAAGAACAAAGAAAGCCTGCAGCACACGGGTTCTCTCTCATCTTCCTCTCACTTTGTGATCTGCAGTGGAAGTAGGGCAAAGACATTGCGTCCCCAATTACCTTAAAGCTCCTTCTGTTCCAAGGTTCCTTAGCTGAGTAGGTGCTGGCTACAGGGGGCAACGGGACTAAGAAAAACTTCTACTGATCTATCAGGAAGTAAATGAATGATGACCCCAGCCAATGGAGCAGCTAAAAAGCAGGCCCCAAGATCTGGTAGTGAATCATATAATTACAAGGTTATTGATGATGCCCACTTCATGGAAATATCTGTGAAGTGGCGAGTAATCTTCCAATGCCTCATCCCATGGGTGATGGCCTCTGTGTCATACAGCAGATCATCTCTATAGGGAAGACGTTCTGCCTAGTTTTCTTCAATGAGCGGAATCAGGACCGATTGCAGCCATCCGTTTGCATCTGTTTCTTCTCTGACCAGGACAGGTTCCAGCTTTGGCAGAGGCTTAAAACTGTGGTGATGCTGTTAACTATATCCTCTTATGAACACACACAAAGGAACGCCAGAGTAGGAGTGGATGGCCAGAGGTAAAAACAAGTAATTTGCTCACATAAGGTTGGTTATTCCGAGCATGTTGCCTTGCCCCTGAGCAGTACAAGTTAACAGGTCCAAGGTGCAGCAAAACCTTTAATAACCACCACCATTAAAATTGTCTGGGCTTTATGCTTGCATTTGTTTTTGCGGCTTGGGAGGTTTCCTTTGGTTTGTGGCTACAAACCCAGCTCTGCTCAAAGGCGGATTTGGAGGGCTGCAGGGAAATGTCTCCTCCTCAGCTAACCTCCCTTCCCAGAGTGTGAGCACAGCTCCCGCAGGAGGGGTGGGGAGAATCCCCAGTGCCCAGACTCTCCATTAGATTCAGCCTTTTTCTGACACTGGTATGACAGTGGCATGAGAAGAGACAGTAACAACAGTGAGAAGTGTGGGGTAGGTGTGATTCCCAGGTCCTAAACGCTAGACATCCATTTTCCATTTTTCAAAGAAAAAAGAATAAAAAAAAAGAGGCCAAACCACAAAATTAAAGGCAGAAGGCTGGCTTCTGGAACTCCTACATGAGTTTTGTTTTTTTCATGAGACTTATTTTTTCATGCTTGCTTTCATTCCTAATTATTGATGGGAAGTGCCTACCGCATTCACTTGATCTTGAGCGTATTCATACTTGGATAAGGAAAAAATCCATTGATATATCCAGAAGACATCCACTGTCTTCAGAATGTGAGCAGCTGGCAGGGCAGCAGGCAAAAAAAGAGAGGCCAACTGGAGTAGGGCTAAACCCTGAGCTTCTGCTGGGCACAGATCTCAGATACTGGGAGGGATTCGTGGGCACAAAAACTGCCTTAGGACTGTTCATCAGAACTGCTGCCTGAGACGAGAAACTTCCACAGGACTCTCACGAGATCAGTGTTATTTCTGAAACATCATATCCTTTACTGACCTGAAATCAAGGCGTTATTTCTTTTTAAAGTATGCTTCTCATTCGACTGGTTTGGCATGGAGCTTGGACATGTGCACCTTTCAAGTCCAGACACTGGGTGCTGAATGGGAAATAGTTGAATGAGAATCGTGAGAAATTATAACACAACTGTTTAAAAACAAGTCTCAAAGTTTTCATGCCAACCTCCTGAATTAAGCAGCCTAACTCCTAGCTAGGGATGCATGGGACCACAGTGCTGTGCAAGTCCACAAGTTGGAAGGGAGGTGTGAATCCCAGCAGACTGAATTTCCTAATAGCCATAGAAGTAGAAATGTTTCTTCAACAAAATAAAAAAAAAAAGGGGGGGGGGGGGGGCAAAGAAAAAGCAAAGAAAGAGCTAGAGTGGGTGCAACTTGCACATTCAATACTCAGTCCTCTTTCATCTCAGACCCCCAAGAACATCCACGCCTTCATATCTAGGCTGTTAATAGAGCATGAGACAATTCAGGCACAGAGCCATCCGGAGCATAATCCTGCCATTTGAAAGCACATAAAGGCACTTCATAGCAGCAAGTGTCAATAGCCACTCCCCTATTGATATAACATCCCTTCCCTCCTCCATAAACTCCATCTGGCAAAGAAAATAAACAAGGGTTATATGAAATCTAACCCCAGCATAGCTATAAAAGATGCTTCATAAAAAAAAAAAAAAAAAAAGTTAATCTGCTAATTCACGCTCAGGTCCCTGCTCCTTGTTTCAGCAGTGTGTACACACAACAGTTCCAGTTAGGGCAGAGGGGGAAAACACAGCTCACATCCTCCACCACATAAGCTGCTGGGAGACCTGTCAGGTAACAGGTAAAAGACCTAGTGGAAGAGGAAAAAGGCAGATGCTGAAGGAGCCTTGAATCCATCCATAGTCCCATTGCAGACCGTTGGACAGCACTGCATCCCATGCTTTTTTTGCATCCCCAAGTCATTCAGCAGCAGAGCTGGAAAGGGACATGGATCAGAGATGTGCTGCCAGAGGACTTTGGAAGGGAACCAAAACCCAACTTGCTGCAGACACGTAGCTTGTCCCAGGGCTCGCTGCAGCCGTGGCTGGGCCCCAGGTGATGCTCAGCCTGCTGAATCTGCCTCTCACACCCCAGCACCCTGCCCCATGGGTAAAGGCAGTGCTGGCACTGCAGCAAGGTTTCCTGCAATGCTGGGCTCTGCCTGTCAGACAAAAGCACCAAAACACATCACCATCTGTTTCAAAATGCCCTGCAGTCACCCTGAAAGATTCGAGGTCTCTGCTTTTCTTGAGGAGCAAGGAGTGACAGGCAGAGGGTAAATATGAAAACCCCTAAGGAGTGATCAAGGAAGAATCTAGGCACCTACATCAAGAAACATAGACCACAAGAGCTCTCTTTTGGCAGCTGGGTGTCTGCTAGCATCTAAATCCCTGCTAGACCACACAGGCAGAAGCACTGCCCTTACACAAGAGCTGGCCAGTCAGGATGCCACATGTTCTCCAACGTGCAGGGTCCATTAGAAATACCTGAGCCAATTTCTAGGAGCGTCTCAGGAGAAGGTCTAATCTGCTGAGCAGAGGAGGGCTGGACATGCCTTCCCCAGTCACATCAAAGTGGTATAACGAGCAGTGCATCTTCTGCAGTGTCCCAGCAGCCTGGTTAACCATGCCCAGCAACATGTCTGAGACGTGAACACCAGCCTCAGAGCAGGTCCTTATTTTGTGCTACAAGAACATGCCTCCATCAGAGTCACCTTTTCTCTAGCCTCAGCTTAGGTGTTTCCTAAGCTTTCCCTACTGCCACAAAACTCCATGCGCTTCCTGCAGGGGTTCTCTTGGCTACCAGCTGTCCTGCTCCACCTGAGAGAGGTCTAATCCACCCATCCTGAGTTCATGAAACCCGTTCTCAGACCCACATCAAGCAGGGGAAATGGAGCATCACTAAACATGTGCCCTTCTCTGGATCTCGGAGTGTGATTTGAGAGAAAGGTCCAGACTCCTAAAACTTACAAACCTTTCCCAGAGTCCTTGTAGGATTTAAATCTCCCTCCTACCCATCATCCTAGGCTCCTAGAAATTTTTTGGAAGGGTCTTTCCCTTTGTTTCTAGGAGCCAGGGTTTTAGGGAGCTTCTGGTACCAGTCACTCCCAGAAAGCTATGTGGGCGAGATTATCCCAAAAGAAAAAACACAAAATAAGTGAATTACTGTAAAACTGGCAAAAGGCACCTTTGCTGTCCTGATGGGGCAGAAGGATGTACTCCCCTTGCATGGAAGCAACCAGAAGATATAAGAAGAGACCTTCAGAGGCCAGAGATGGGGTGAAGCAGAGGTGACTTAGCTGTGTCCAGTTTTTTGCATCAGTCGTATGAAATATGATTTGCAAGAAGAGTGACCCTGATTGGTTAATGAACATCTCTCAATATACAGCAGCAAAATGCTGGGTGCTATCAAATGCAACCCAAAGTTAAAGCTATGACTGCTTTAATAATCAATGACTGCAGAGTATTTAAAAAAACAGCTAAGCTTTCAGGGGCTTAAGACTTATTGCTCGCATTTTCTCAGCTTTCTTAAAGAAAAAAGGGGTGTTGTAGAAAATGGTCAAATTTATCATTTATAGCAAAATATTAATGTAGCAGCAGGAGACTTGATGTGGCCATCTATCTACAAGCATTCAGACTTCAAAGGAAGCATAAACACGAAATTAATGGTTTGTCTAGTGTAAAGGAAAAATAAATGCAAATGTAGCCTCATTAATACCAAGTGGGTGACTTCTTGGTTTATGGGGTTTGGATTGATTTTGTCAAAGGCCAATAGATTTATTAAAAATGTCTTTTAAATTTAGCATCCGTATACCCATTAGTTGAAAGAAATAAAATTCTCTGCAATTGCCACCACCTCTCCTCCTCCTCTCCCCCCTCCCTGGATGTTGTTTTACCTAAATAAAGTTCTTGCATTAGGACTCACTTTCATACTGAAATATGTCTCTTGTAGGAGCCGCTATAAACGTCAGCATTTTCCACAGCGTTAGTTTATGGGCAGAGTGAATTTTAATGGCATCGTAATCTCGCTGCAATCAATTGTGGTACATGGGGGGGGAAACCTTAGGGAGTTATTAACCAGAGCTCTGCATCACTCCCAGTGCTCAGGAGCTTTCAAAGGGTGCTTGGAGGATTTTTTTTTTGTTTTCTTTTTAATACCTATTCACAAAATATTTGTTCTCTGCTGTTCCACCTCATTTCTCATGGCTCAAAGTGGGCTGAGAGGATCCTGACTCCTCAGGATGTGCTTTCTGGCTGGGACATGGCATGTCCATCCTCTGCCAGACCACCAGACCAGGTTGGGATGCTTTCGAGGTGTCATATAGACAACAATGGCAGCTGGTGGTTGCATAATCATGGTCCACAGGCTGGTGTGTTGTTTTACCCAATTTAACATTCCAGGATCTGATGATAAATCTACCAGTTGGTGCGGCACAGTGGCCGAGCTGATTTAACTCCTTCAATGTACACTGTCCCAACACACACCATCTTCTGGAATAAGGCACTTGCCCAAAACCAGTCATCAGCAAAATGGGCTTGTGCATCTCAGGCCCTTGAGCACATAGCTACCACAGCAGCAAACAGAAAAGAGGACGTGGGAGAACTCACCTTGAGCATCTGTGACCCACAAGGCAAAGGAAGAGCCTGAGCTTGCACCATGTAAGCTCCTTTTTCCTATGTCTTATGGCCTATCGAAGCTGACAATACCCTGCACCGGTTTTCCACCACTCATGGCAAAGAAGCCACCTCAATCATGGAGCAAAGCTGTAGGATCATGTCCTCTCTGAGACAAACCCATAACCTAGCACAGAGCAAGATTAGCTGATACATAGCATGGGGTTTTCATTAGGAAAAGAGACTAATACAACCTTATAGTGCCATATTACACATTTTTGGGTTGCTGCAGGACCCAAGGTCACAATTCCCCACTCCAGATATCATTGAGAAGTTGTCCTGAAACACAGTTCTTTGGTTAAAGTTGATTTGCTCAGGCTGTTTTAGAGAAAGAACTTGCAGCAATATTGCTGTGCTCCCATGTCTGTACAGGAAAAGGGTACTTTGTTATGGGAGAGAAAGAAATGGAGGGAAACAAGAGATCTGGGCCCCAAGGATGTGCTTGGTCAAGTAAAAGATAAGATGAGGGAGACACAAGTAACTAGAAGAGAACAGACATAAACTCAGAAAAGGCCTGAAAATGGCAAGTTCAAAATCCCTGTTAACAGATGGGGATGTAATGTAATGGAGACACACACATATCAAATCTCTGTGGATATACAAGATATGAAGAGAAGAGGTCTTTGCTCATTTTTTTCATTAGCAATAAGTGGGGATGTTTCTTAGGATAAAGTTCACAAACAAAACCCACAAAAGCTGCACGAGGAGCATCCTTTCTCATATCTAGCTTATTTTATCTCTGTAACTCTGATCTAATTCTGTGTTTAAGCAGACTACAAGAATTAGGAAGTATGTCATGATCCTTTGAATCACCACATCTACCACTCAGAAAAAAAATGTGACCCTGAAAAAGCAAAAAGAAATGAAGATATTTGATTTCCTAGGAATTGAAGTTTTACATACACCTGAATACTAGTGTAAAGGTTGCAAGGGGATCCACCTCCTCCAGCTCTAGTACAAGATGCCGCTTGAGTACTGTGATTTGTTCTGGCATTTTTGACAACTCTAGATTTGCTCTCTCACTGCAGATTTTCCTTCCACCGGAAAAAGAAACCAGGATGCAAGCAGATGTTTTGCTATTTGGTTCCAGAGTTCTGTATTGCAGGAAGCGATCATATATTTAGAGTATAGCTGGAGACCCCTTGAATCAGATTCACCATTCATAGTGCAGGACCAGCTACCTACACCAAGGGTGTCTAAAGCGTGTAGGCAGACACAGGCAGACACAGATACTGGGCAATGAATGGGACAATTTCCCATAAAAGCTATCAAAAGAAAAAAGTGTATGCAAATGCATTTATTCCTAGAAAAATAAACAGGCTTCAGCCTGTGGACTTCCATTAAAAACAGAAATGTTCTCAGTACAGTGGAGTCCCTGGGTATCTGCAGTCCATCTGGTGAAAGCTCCCATACCATACACCCCAACACGCTTTCACTGTTTGGTGTGCGAATTCCTATTAAAAGTGACCCCATCTGCTGTCACTATCAATGCATAAATCTCCAGGCTGACAGCGATTAGCAGAAGACAAACGGTCAAAAAAACATAACACTCTCCTTGACCTAGAAATCATCAATTCAGGAAAGCATCTGAAAACACCCTGGAACCTGTCAGCAGAGCTGGGAGAGGAACAAGTCTCCCGACTCATTTAAATCTTTTAAATGCAAAATTTTGTCCTATGTGGACAGGTCAAAATCAAAACCAAAATAAGAACAGAAAACTCAACACCAGCCTTGGCTTTGTGCACACAGGTGCTTTGTTTTCTCAAACCAGAAACAAAATATTTAGAGTAAAAAAACCTGATTAGGTTTCTCATTTGTGCCCACATCCAAACGCAAACCCTCCTTCAAGGGGGAAAGTGGATGTTTTAAACTGAAAATGCCATTTCTGCCGTTGCAGAAAGATTCCCAAGTCACTAACACAAGCCAGAGCTGACCCCTTCCATGGAAATCTTCCTAGCCAGGTTTTTCTGAACATGCAGAAGAGTGTGAGAAGGAACCAGCCCCATTAGCAAAATGCTTGCCAGGGCACTTACGGCGCCCATTCACCTTGCAGCAGGGATGAGGAGTTCTGGCTGAGTCCACACAGTCTGGAGCAGGTGCCTCGAGTCCTCCCTCAGACTAGGCAAGCCAACTTTTGGCACGGCCAGAGCACACTTTCCAAAACGTGCCAAGCCTCTAATGCCCAAAAGCCCCCAGCCTCCACTTGTAGCTCAGCATGGCAAGCAGGAGGCAGAGCGTGCCATGCTTGCAGGGCTGTGGTGAGACGTGTGAGGTGGAGAGGACAGGCATTGACAAAAAAAACCCCAAAAACAAGAAGCAGCAGGATGCTAAATAAAAGCTGGGGCCAATCTCGCCTCTCCCTCAGTGAATCTGTATTGTTCCTTGTACAGAGAGTGGGAGAATTAGGGTGTCTTATGGTAGAACTCAATTGCAAAGAAAATCTGAGTACACATGACCATGCCAAATCCTCTAGGGGTAACCCAGCAAATTAACTGAGATGTGTGGTAATGAAGAAATAGGTGGAACAATCCCTCGTCCTATGGCAGTTGCTGTCTAGGACGTGTGCTTCGTGGGAGCCTTGCTCACGGCTCAGTCTGCCTCAGGGTGGCTGGGTCTCCTGGGGAGGAGCCAGCCTCAGGTCCCAGACATGCCGTGCCATTAGCACCCAACTCAAATGCCTCCCACTTCAGACCTCTTAAGAAAAAAATATTACATTTCAGGAGTTCAGGGCATGGCACCCTCTGTACACAGACCTCAGCATTAGGAGCAGGGAGAGGTGGGCTGTGCTGTCATTCAGTACCTTCCAGGGATGGGTTTCAGGAAAGCAGCCACCTCCTGTTGCTGTAGCACAGAGATGGCTCATTGCCTCCCAAAACGAAAGACAACTGTAAACCAGGTCACCTGGAAGATTTTGGATTCACCAACACCTACTGATACAAGATGACTGCCAACCCTTGCAGCCAGTACCAAAGCACTCGCCAAGACTTCCCTCATTCCTAGCTGAGGGTGGACCCTGAAGGAGGTCCAGAGCCTGGGACACCCCTCTGCCACAGCGCAGCTGAGTCTGCTGGGCTGCCTCTCCCTCTGTCCTCTGCGCAGCCTCCTCTGGAGCGATGGTCAGCCCTTTCATCAGGCACTGAGCACAAGGGAGCTGCCCAAATGGTTGCCCTTAATGAAAGCTTTTGTCTGGCTTCAGAAGGAGCCAGTAAATACATCTGGCTGCTGCTTCTCTTCCTCGCTATGAGTGCTTCAGGGCCATTCTGTGCTGCCCACACTGACAGCAAACAAACAGAGGATCCAGCTGCTTTTCCCTTTCTCATTTCTTCTTTCTAATAGGGCTCAGAAAAAAACGATGAACTACTGCAGTAAGAGCATTTATGTTACATCTGCAGCATCTATAATGTTTTGGCATGCTTGCAAAGTAAGAGGGACCTCCGTTATTTTGCAGCCATCCAGTTGGACAACCCTCAAGCCTTGTCTACACTGCTGCTACCATTATCCTGACTAGACACGTGGGGACAAATCCAAAACACCAGAGCAGAGCTAGTCTGTGGTGAGAGAAATCAGCTTATACAGCATTCATTGCACAGGTAAGGACACCGTGTAAGAAAAACAAGATTGTGATGTTTCTTCTCCAGCCTTTAAAATTCAGAAAAAAAGATGAGACATGCTTAGGGAACATGCTTTCGGTATATCCCTTCTCACATCGTTCTTTTCATATTTTAAAATTAAATGTGGAACAATCAGGGGTGGTTTTTTTTTAAAGGTTATATTAAAATGAACATATTTTTGCAAAATGTACCTTCTTAGTATGTTTAAATACAGTTTTCATGCTCTGAAAAATCTTAGCAAGGGGAATTTATTTCTGGTCCTTTTGAGATGATTCTTTGAGCAGAGCTATTCCAAAGCCTGGGGTTGCAAAGAGCTGGGTGTGAACTTGCTTTCTGTCCTACTGGTAGTTTTTCTTCAAGCTGGTAACATGCTCCATGGGGCAAGATGAGGAGAGGAAGATGAAGGGCTTTTTTCCTGGAGACTGATGCTGTTAATCATTCTTTCTTTTTTGCTTAGTGCAAGCAAGTATGGGGCCTTCCACCATGCCCAAGTATGCCAGTCCGGTCTGGGACTGGAAACCCTCTCAAAAATGAAGAACAGATAGGATCTACAGCCACATACTTACTAAATACGTTTCTTACATTTGGGGGCCAGTAGAATTGGCCTGCTAAATATCTACTAAATTAGCCTTAATCTGGTCAATCTGTCAAGCCAGCAAGCTTTTTCCCATTACAGTATGACACTCAATAACACGTCTCCCTCCCCTACGTAGCCAGCCTGGTGCCAGGTATTCAAAGCACAGCACATCTTCCCCTCTGTCTCCAAATGCAGCCATTTACCATCTTCCCCCAGTGAGCACCTGTGATCCGACAGGCAAGAAGCTTCCATGAAATGGACTTTGGTGGGATATACCCTGACAGCTCTGCATTGTCCCCTCTCTCTGCTTCCAACCAGCCTGCACTAGAGTTCACAGTGCTCTGAACCCTGCCTCCAGCAGGCATGTTTAGACCCCATGACAAGGCACGGTCTTGCCTGATGCCGATGCGCCTCTTCCAGAAGGGTTTAATAGTCTTTCCTCGCATTCGTATTGCTCCTGGTGGAGTCTCACAAGGACTGAATTTGCCTCACTTCCCTCCGAGCTGAGCAAAATCACATTGCTTATCCAACAGCAAGTCCCAGATCCATCCTGCAGCCTCACAAGAGGCTGGGCATTCAATTAACCATGTGGTTAACCACAGATAAGGTAAATTAATCTGCAGTCTGCCTGTCCTATGTTACTGCAGCTGGAATAATTCTCTACAACACCCCAATAAGTAAAATGAAAATTTTCACCCTTCCATGTCATCTGACAGGCAAAGTTTGCAGGTTTCCCTCTCTCATGCATGCACATGTTCCCTCCATCCCTGGTCAGATAGCTGCAGACCTTCCTACCTGGTCCGAACTGCCTAAAGGGCCCCTACACACTTCACGCACCAGCTGCTTAGGAAAGCAGGTCTTCATCCTGCGTGTATCAACATGAGCCTTAGATAATAAACGGAGGACTAGAAGAAGAGAGAAATCATCAGGGCTGTTAATTTGACACCGACTCTTTTGATCTCCTCTTTAGATCATAAGGAAAGGGTAAGTGTGCTTCCTTTTAATCTTCACTCCCGCACTTTAAAGGCCTCAATAATGTTCCCACCAACCAGATCATTTTAATTTGCAACTCTAATTAATCTGTGAATAAATATGCTTCGGAGAGGTGGATTGATTTAAATGAGGGCTGTCTTTTCACCTTTAATCTATAATGCTGCATTTCTCTCTCTTGAGAAAATAGCTGCTAGCTTGCACTCTCTCCCTTTCTCCCCAAGTTCATGCAAGGCTCCTTCTCCTCTTTTTTATTATTATAAAATAATGGCTTCAGCAGGTGAATAAAAGGTTAGGCAAGTTTGACAAAAATTGGAAGCTATTCACCCTTGCTACCTTTAATCTACTGCATTCTCCTCCTAATGAGTGTAAATTACCCAAGCTATTTCACAGAGTCTTTATATGGTATAATACCAGCCGGCAGGCCATTCTCAGAAGGGCGTTTTTATATTATTAGTATTAGTATTATCTTTAATCTTTTGTGGTGTGAAGAATGAGGACAACACGAGGATCCACACAAAGCAGTAGGAGCCAGGCAGAGGGGAACCCGGCAGGGCCCGCTGGCCGGTGTGAAGGAATGGGTCCTCCATCAGAAGGCTCTGGCAGCCAAGTGACATCCTCGTAGGATGGAAATCCACCAAAAAAATCCAGCCTCATTTGCTTTGCAAAGCTTGGCTAAAGTCACATCTGTATGTCCGAGTTTTCTATACCAGTCATTAGTGGCTTCAGCCAGGGTTGTGACAGCGAGATACCAGACTCCCTCATATGCAATCTTCTAGCACCAGTTTGCAGAACCAAGGTCCCAAGGTCTAGGCATAGATACAGCAAAGATCTGCCCATGTGGCGCTGCTCGTGGGCACGCGGTTTGCCACCTACCTCCATGGCAGAGAGGGGCAGACAAATGCTGCCTCTAATGTGAACAGAAAATCCCATCCTCAGATGGTCCTGTTTCAGGAAGATGAGAGATCTGGGAAGCGGTGGAGCCAGCCCACTCACGGGGATGTCGGGTAGCAACTATGTGCATCCACAGCACGGGCAGCAGCATCAGAGGAGCATCCTGCAGGACAAACTTGCAAGCTCTGAGGACTGAAGAGATGAAGAGGAAAGCTAAACTAAAACATCCCTCACAGCCTCTGGTGAACAATAAACTGAGGGGAAATCTGGGAGGAAATCTTGCAACGTAGACGTCAAACTAGCCAATACCACCAACATAAAGACGTAACTCTGGCCATCAAGAAGAAATCAAAGTAGGGTTACATGCGAAGCAGCACTTCAGAAGTCAGTCTCACATCTTCACTGATGATCTGGAGAAGGCATTTGAGACGTTTCTCCTGGACTTACTCCAGTCAAATCTGAAGCAGCTGTGAATGACAGTTACAAAGGAGGCACAACATACAGGATTTAGGAAAAATGCAAAGTGTCTCACTTTTGGGTTTAAATATCCTGCAGCACTCATACCCAATGTGAAAAAGAGCCTGGGAAGCTACGGCATGAGCAAGAACTTTGCCTTCAGGTGAGCACCATGTTAAACTTGCACTCGTAACGAAGTAAGAAAGCAAACATGCAACCGTCAAGCAAAGAAAGCAAGAAACACAGAATCCACAAGCAGTCAGGTTGGCTTAAGGAATTGCCATGGCTCATCTGAGATGCTGTAAAAGACTGGGAAAGCAATACGAGAGCCCTTGCTATTTCACAGTGACGTGCATTAGTTCCCACCAGCTACGGAGACTGCTGGTAACCAACTGGAAGCGTCACCGCTTTCCAGTGGGAACCCATACTCCCACGGACCCTGCCAGGTCCATCAAGCCTGGTGCTGAGAACCAAGCCACATCCGTCACTCGAGTGAGCTGATGCCACCCCACCCCACAGCACCGACAGGTGCTGCCACCCCCTGCCACCCATGCTGGGGCCAGGCTGCGTTACACGGAGGGCAGGGGGAGGATGGGTAGCAGAAGTAAGATGAGAAAGTTCCACCCCCTGCTAAATCTGGCCAGTGGTCTGAGGAAGAAGTGGCGTTTACGCGTAGGCAAAGATAATAAAACACCAATAAAATCCTCCTGGAGCAGAAAGAAAATCTTGGCTTTTCTGCAAGCAATAACTAGGCCATTCGTGAGCCCAGCCTATTCCTAAACCCCTTCAGTCATTTCTCTCATCTCAGGTTGGTTCAGGTCCCCATTACTTCTGTTATATTATATGTCTTCCATGTTTTAAAAATTTGCCACTTGTGATTATTATTCTCCAGTCTAAGAATGCCTCATATTCAGAGGTTCCTTTGTTTCACTCTTATTATGCACACCATATACATTCAAGGTCGCTAGTTAGTCTATTATTCAAGCGGGCACTTTTTTCCTTTTTTTATTCCCCCCTCCCTGAAGAGGCTCGGTTCAAGGTCTCACATTCTCCGCTTTCTCCCTTAAGTTTTACCATTTCTTTTTCTTATAAAAACATTTTCCCTTGCCTCACATTCTCCAGTAGCTTCCATTCAATTCAATCCCTGCTAATATATATCCACAAGAAGCCCAGGGCAGACCTCAAGTCAGCTGCTTCTGCTGTTTTAAAAGAACCAAAGCAAGCTCTTTATTTCCTTAGACTCTCCAGCAATTTCTGGAGTTGCAAACTGATATACAAAGCGTTCTTAGAGGTGGCCAGGAGATTTCCATATCATTTGCAGCAGTACCAACTAAGTATTAGGCTGCTGCACAGGGACTTGGGTGATAACCACCCCAGGAAATGAACACTTACAGCCCTAGCCACTAGACGCGAATTTTAGCTGTACTGCTGTTGTCTTGCTTGCAACAAGAGGTAAAACAGCAAGGGATCATCTAGCAGGCTGATGTCTAATTTTGGATGAACAATGGAAACATGGCTTTAACCCTCTACAAACCTACATGTTTGTCAAGTGACAACATACTCAACAAATCTGCCTGTATTATCAGTCATCTCTCATTATCCAGGTATATTTTTGTACGTTGACTGTGGAGGAAAAAACAACTAACCACTTAATGAGCTCTCCAAGGAGGGGACTCACAACATTCACTCCTGTGAGCATGAGGTCCAGCCATGGTTTCATGGCATGCTTTGAGACAACCATCAAAATAAGGAAATTCAGGCTGATCCACTTGAAATCAGAGTCGCTAAAGCAGTCTGGCAGTACAGGAGGAGTAAGCTGCATTTTGATATGCAGGATAAAGCTGTTGCCTTTAGGATGAGGTGTTGAGGAGGAGATGCCTTCCCTGGAGCCCACTGGCGTTCCTCGCTGCTGGACACATCAACAGCAGAGCCTGGTTGTGAATCACACAATCCCGATCAGCTCCAAAGAAAAGCTGTCATGAAACAACAATCCGGGTAAAGCATGAAGTGGAGCTCGCTGCATCTCCATCAGCCATCCCAGACCACAGGGTAGGGCCACAGGAAAGATGTACAGAGGGTGTCCTTCATTTGTACAGATATTTAGATACCATTATCCTTCCCTTGGTGTTAAACCCTTGTAACACACGTGCATGCTGGATAGCTGAACTTGATTTTCCAGCAGGTCACCAGAGGCACTTTACTAACACAGCTTACTTTCCTGAAGTCGTGGAAGCAGGAGATAAGTCTTCTGTGCATCCCTGTGCCTGCATGTTGCTCCACCTGATATGACTGCCAGGCCAATGCAAGAGATACTTTTCCATCTCTTACGCACCTGGATGCATTTTCCTTCCAATTAGGAGCAGGAGTCCATCCCCATTCTTTACTCCATGACATTTCTCAAGGCCCTCATGCCCCAAGTTACCATCACCACAAGGAACAGCACTTGTTTTTATTTTTAATCTGCTCTGCCTCCTCCTTCTCTTCTTTTTCTGCTTATAAAAAAAAATTATTTTTTTGTTTGCCAGGCTCAGTCGCAGCACAAGGACATGGAGAAAGACATTCTTTCAACTCTTCAGGCATTGAGGCCGACTGAAATGGGAAACAAGACAAAGCCAGAGAAGAAAAGCTTATTATGGGAAGCCTAGTTGGAAGAAAATGAATCACCCAAACAGATAGGTTTCAATGATCTCAGGCGAACTACACTCTTTATTCCACACACCGGCGTCTAATTGTTCAAGAAAATGTTCATCTGCTTCATAATGGCAGTCATAATGGAAGTTATGTGAAATAACTAAAAAAGTTTATTCAAGGGTCTGCTTCTGAAAGTACAGCTATAATGCACTTTCTTCTGGGGATTTAATAGAATTTCCTCTCATAGAAATTGGATGGAAAACAAGTAATTTTTTTAAATTTGAAAACTATGTTAGCTAGAAGGCTTTCCTGACATTAGATAGGACTTTGAGGGGTAAAGGAACAGGGCAGCCAGCTGTTACTAAAGAGGGAACAGGGTGGGAAAACATAACAACGTTTGCCCTGCTGCCCATATCTCCAGGCCCCTCATGCTCTCCCCAGCTTATGTGACGGGATGAAGATAGCAACTGCTCGTGTTTGTCTTCAGGTCCTAACAGCAGGACCAGAGTACATACCTCTCAAAAATCCCTCTCCAAGATACAACCCAACTTCAGGGCTCTCCTCCTTTGCTGAAAGGTGGTATAAACAGGACACATCTGCATGATTTCCCTGGACAGACACAGCAGGAAAAATTCAGGCTGTGTGCTGCATTTCATGTGCAGGTTTGAGCAGACACCTTAATCAAGACAAGCCCAGAAGGAACAAGAGGAGAAACCCAGTGTCTACAAGGAACAGGACAAAGGAGCTCACTGGGCCTCCTGGAAGATGCTCAAGACCTAAAGTGAAATGATGGGAAGAGCTAAAATTTCCCTTGGAAACTTTAAAGCACCAGAGGGAGGCAACACCGAGTGTGTAGATTTGAGTTTACAGCTTTATGAAAACCTCCTCTTGGTCCTGCAAGCCCATTTGATATTTCTATGGTTCTGATGGTGCAGAAGGCAAAGCAGGCTCCTCCAGGCACTGCAGCCCACTCAGGGTCATCGTGGGCTTCCACTGCTGTTAAAGTCTATCAGCTTTAACACACAATGGAAAGCGTCTCTCTAACTTAACTCAAAATCAAGGCTCTCCTAACACTGCCTCTAGTACTTTTCTAAGGCTGGAAATAAAGTTTTAGGCAGACTCATGTATGCAAGAATATTTCCTCCAGCTGGGCAGCAAGAGGTTAACAAGATATTGAGAAAACTTTATTTAAAAAATAAAAAGTTTTTAAATTGTTTCCCATGTGAAACATTATGAAGTACCTAGCACGTCTCTGTACTTCTACTTATCAAACAGAACCACAACGCGACTTTGAAAGCAGAACATTTTGACATGAGCTTGGGCAGGAGCCCAGTTTTGAAGGCAGGATAGCGGGATGCTGAAGAACCAGCCATCTGTTTCACACTAGCTCTGATGCTTCATCCTTGAGCTGGAGAGAAGGAAAGACTCCACTCAATTCAGCAGGACCCTGAAGGATGTGACCAACTTAGAAACCCATGAGTCATCCGACCAGAGCCAGGCAGAGGAGAACTCATGCAATTCAAGTTCGAATTGTGCTGAAGCACTTCATGGAGCTGAGGCCTGCGAAAAAAGACTGGCAGGTGCAATTTCCACTCTGGAGAGATTATAAATCTCTTTTTTTTTTTTTTTTTTTAAGGGAAAGAAAATTTTTTTACACTACTACTTTTTTCTCTAAAGGACTCGCTGGACTTGTCCTTGGCTTGTCCTGATGTCAGGGGCAGTCAAGAGGGAGGACAGAGTGTCTGAAGCAGTAGGAATTTGCAAAACTGAGAGGATTCTAAACGAGTACAAAACCTCCAGGAGCCAAAAAATACCTAGGGGGTGTCTTACAGCAGGGCATCCCAGCTCAGTGGCATCAGGCAGCTTGGGGACTTGACCCACCTGCACCCCCCTGCAGCCCCCCAGGCACCAGGGCAGGTCGCTCAGAAAACCTCCCCCAAAACCTGTTTCAGCTGAGTCCTGCACCGGCGCCTGGGTGGCTCAGCAGAGCTGCCTACAAGCTGAGCCCAGCTCCTCATGGCAGGAGACTGGTTCCTGCTGGAAGAGCACTCAGTAGGCACAGAAGGAAGCGTTACGCCTTTCATTTGATGTACAGAAGCCATTGTACATCAGGCTTTTTCCCAGAGAGCATGCCTCTGTTAGCCAGCCTCCCATGCAGGCCTTTTGAAGGAGATACAACAAAGCTTCTTGGAAAAGCTTCAGCTGGGAAGCCGGTTGAAATGTATCTGATGTTTATATTTAAAGTTATAATACTTCAAGTTTTATGAAAGTAACAGCCTGGGGTTTCCCAGGGAGCTAATTGCTCAACTTCCAGTGGCATTTCAAAGGAAATTTTAGGAAACAGGCTTCTGATTACCAGCACCATTTATAAACAAGCAAAGCAAAAGCGTTTCCCACCCACAACACACCATCATCCAAAAAGTTGTCTGTTGTCTAATTAGAGACCTTTTGTTACAATTGCACTGGCCAGCACTGCTATCTTGGAGCATCCACTGGTAGGACTATGCTAGAGGCCATAAACATGGAAGATACCTTCAGCATTTCAGCAAAACAGTCATCTGACTACAGACACTTCACAGGGCAGCACCAAGGCCTGACAAGCCTCTTATGTCAGTGTAAACTTCAGTTAAAAAAGGGCGTGTTCCCCTTTTTAATTTAAAACACATTAAAAAAAAAGAAAAAGGAAGCATTCCTCTGTCTCAGTTCTGCTTTTGACACGATCTGCACGGAAGGACGGGTGCTCTGCTGATGTATTTTCTATCTGGCTTTTGAGCCTTAGGTAGATGAAAAGAAAGAATTCTCATACCACGGGCTCTTCCCTGTGCAAACCTCCAGGCGCTCCTCAGTTCTTCAGAAAACTACGTACAAGCAAACTACAGACAAAGGTGCTAAAGAGCTCCACGACAGCATTAGCATTTAAGCAATCCCAGAAGAATTAACTGGGCTTGCAGACATGTGGCAAGCAAGAGGATCACAGTGCTGCATTACCATCAGTGAGGGCTTGAAATTGCCATCAGGACCCTCCAGGTGCTGAGGGCACTATGCAAAGTGGAGAAACAAGCCTAGAATTTGGGGCAAGAAAGAGCTTTTTATAATCTAAAAGCACTTGAGAACGAAATCACTGAGTGAATCCCACCGTGCAATCATCACATGAGTACCAGGAAGGGCTGTGCTTTTAGTTGCTCGTGGCAGTCACTAGAGTGGAGAAAAGAGTGAGGAAAGAGCAATATATGCTCGCCTTCACCATAAGGGCACCAGACTCTTAAGAGCCTGTAGCCAGCCCTGCTCAGTGCAAAACAGCTCTTCTCTCCCTTCCCACTTGAAACGACACCCCAGCTGCTCAGGGATAAGAAAGAGGGACACAAAGCAACCCACAGCACTAAGATGTGACACCACAGAGTGCCCAGGCAGCTCATCTGAGCATAGCAGGGTTACAGCAGTTTCCATCCCAAAAAAGCCAGGTCTGCTTTTACCATGAGCAGATTTGTCCATTCTTGCGAGAAGCATCGCCCATCTCAAACATCGTTTGCCACAGACTACTCAACCCAACAAAACACTCTTGTACTACGGTGATGTCTACCAGACTCTCCCTGGAGAAGTCTCCCAGGCTGGCCTTACCCTGCACAACAGAAGGAAAACATGGTGCTTGATTGCTAGACAAAGAAATGGCTGGTCCAGGTCTGCATAAAGAAACATCTCCCACGCAGAGCATACAGCAGAGACCACTCTCCAGGAGCAACCCACCCAGCACCAGCGCCCTTCTCAAGCAAAAAAAAAGATAAAATCTTGCTGAGACCCTATTTAAGCCCATCAGCCTCCTGGTGAACTCCCTCCATCTGTGCCAAGCAGCACCACCCACACGCTGCATCCTCCATCAGACCCCTTTGCTCAGCTCACATTACATTCAATGTAATGCAAAGTTTTGTTTCCTCCTAAGGTACAAAACATAGGTGTTTTCCAAAGGGTCTTGAAGCACAAAGGTTGGGTGAATGCAGTGCTCACCCATGTGTTTCAAGCCCGCACCTACTCCTGCTAATGGGTGTTGAGAGTTGGGTGGAATCTCCTGCTGAATCAGGACTTGGATTTGACTTCTTTGGATTGCCCAGCTGCTTTGAGAGTTGACTTCTTTAGACTGCTTTGACAGCCCCTGGCCCGGGGTCCGTGGCTGCACGGACCCCCCACTGCTGCAGGTCCCGGGGGTCCCTGTGCCCACAGCCCTGGTGGTGCCAGCCCTGCGCTCCCCACCCCACCTCTCCTCCCACCAAAACCCCTTCTCAGGCAATGCCCTGCCTCTTGCTTTTGTTTTGTCCCCACCTCATTTCACCAGAGCCCGGTGTAGGTATTCAGGGATGGTTTTTCTGGAGGTGGCTCTCATTGTTCCTTCCCCCGCCTTCCCCGGCCGGGCCGAACGCATGGAAGGTCAGTTAGAAATGAAGCTGCTTTTATCTGCCATCTCCCACCAGCCCTAAGCTGGGTCCCCTTTTTTCACACTGAGGCCTAGCCAAGCATGAAGGGAAATAATTTTACCCAATCTCTCTGCTCTAACGCGCACCACCCCCCGCCCTCCTTTTTCCACAACTCCCCACCGATCTAAAAGGGAAAGAAAAAAAAAAAGCCCTTTCCACAATGAAAGCACAACTAGATAGAAATCTTGGTGAGGCACCACTCTAAATGTGACTGTAGCTTTCGGCTCCTCCTCACTCAAATATCACCATCCCCACTGCTTAGCCTCCTGGTATAAAAATAATGATAATAAAAAATAGTAACCTGGTGATTACTCGTGTTCCATGTAATTGCAACAGGCAGAGGAAAGAGGACTGATTAATTTGCCTTGTGAATTATGCATTATTTTCCCCGTCTCCTTCCCCCCCCCACCAGCTCCCAAGCACACTTCTCCAAAGCTTTATTATGTATATTTCTTGACTATCGTCACCTGTCCTCTCTCTGCTGCGAAAGCTGTTGTCAATAAGTATCGGTTGAGGCTTGGTGTTTAATCCGCTATGAACACTTAGCCAAGGCGCCCGGGTTTGTTTACTGCAGTCGGCGTACGGGTGAGAAGAGAGAGCCCACCAAGCCAACGCTGAGTGCTGGCCCGAGTAATTCCCCAGGACCAGCTGCAGGATTTACGGAGCCAGACAAAACTAACTTGCACAAATGAAACAAAGACACTCCAGGCACAAGCGAGCTGCAATTCATATTTTAAAATCGTTAAGTGGAAGAGCCCTTTCAGTTCAAAAAAACACTTAAACGCATGCTTGTGTCTAATGTCCACAGGAGCATCCCTGCACCGAAGCTGACGTCCACAAGCCTGTTGCCTTCAGGAGCAGTATTTTCCTCAAGTCATGGCATAAACAGGTGCACAAGTCAAGCGCTTGGGGTGTCCTTGTGTCAGTGTAGATACAGAGTTCAAATGGGTAAAATGCACCTCCCGGCTTGGGTGGACCTTTTTGGGTTGGTGATGCTCCAGGCCAGGCAGCAAGAGGGGTCTGGAGAATGAACACCACCACCCTGGAGATGCATCGGTGCACCACGCACCAACCCTCTGCCTCCCAGTTGGCCATGGATGACCTTCCATCTGTCCATGATGGACAGAGAGTGGATGAAAGGACCATGGATGATCTTCCATCCATGGTACCTTCATCCACTCTCTGTCTGTCATTTAAGGCCCTGAGCCAGAAAAGTACTTAAACATGTCCTTCCTTTCCAGCTTCTGCACAATGGCTCACAGGCTTATATTTATAGCCTGGCAACCCAGGGTCACACAAATATTTTTGTGGTTATAGTCAGTCATTTGGGCGATACGAGCAAAAGTTAAACAGGCTTAAACCTCGCAATCTGCTAATCCTGGTTACAGGGGTACCTGATGACCAGGCAGCTCTTGCAGTCTTATATCCCTTCTTTAGGGACTTGAAGAGTGGAGGGAGAAAACAGGTGATATTTTTGATCTTTTTAGTGTAAAGTGTCGGTTTCACAAAATGTAAACATACTGCAGAAAGGACTGGCTCCCTGCCTGCCCTCCTAAGCATGGGCTGCATACTGCCAGGAGGGAGCGGGCGCGTTACCGTTTTTCTCCAGAGTGAAGATGAGATGTCATGATTTCATGACCCAGGCTGTCACACCATGTCAGTAGACCCGTTCCTGGAGTGCCTCAGTCAGCAGATACGCAACACATATGATGGCACCAGCTCTTAAATCTACTGCATCCTGATGCCACTCCTGCAACTGGACTGCTGAGGCTCCCAGTAAAGGGGATTCAGCCTCTGGGGAAGGCATTCGACAGGAAAAGCTCATTTCCCCCCAGTTTTAATCCCCAGTGCTACTTGCATGATGTGACAGAGATTTACTGGAGCAAAATATACCCCCCCAAAAAAATCCCATAGCTCCAGACACCAGTAGCCCCCCTTAACGGTGCTCAGGGGACAGCAGTGCTTCTCGGAGATCTCCTTGTTCCTCCTAAAGAGAGGCTGGAGGGACAAGGCGAGGAAATGGAGGAAAGCATAAGTGAACCCCCCACTAGATCTTCCTAAGGAGATTTTAGAAGAGATCACCTACTAAGGAGAGGATGGATAGAAATTTTCAGGGTCTAAAAGGTGATTAAAAGCTCAGATAAGGTCAGATTTTTCAAAGGTGTCAAAAAGCTGCTTTTGAAAAGCTCTCTGGTTTCCTCTTCTTCTTTCGTACCATTCAAAATCCCTCTCTGGATTCCTGAAGGTGAAAGGAGCTGAGCCACAGATGCCACGGAGGGATGCCAGCGAGGGAGCTCTCTGCGCTGGGCTGCTGGGTGGATTTGTTCCCACTGTTTTGTGTCTGGATCTCGGCACCGCAGCCCAGACAATGGGCATTCAGTGCCCCAAGCCCTGGGGATGCCGCTAACCTTGCGCTGCTGTCAGGTGCATACAAAACCAGGAGCCCTTCTGCAGGAGGAGAGCGGTGGAAAGCTAAAAGGCGATTATAATATTCCAGGGGGAACTTTTTTGCTTAAAATGAAAATAAATGGGACTGAAGGATTACAAAACCAAACATGGAACATTACATGAAGCAATAATTGCCTCCTATTATTTCTCTGCACTCACCAAAACAGCTATTTAGACAAACAAAAGAGCAAAGAAAGGCAGAGACCAGTACTGAAAGTTGTTTTATCTCTGCTAATCCCCACTGCTTTGATAAGTCTGTAATAGGATCATTTGGCATCTCCAAAGTGTGTTGTCTAAGGAAATTCCTCATTTCAGGCAGGTTTCGCTCAGGTGTCCATTTCCACCTCTCAGCGATGGGGTGATACAGGGACTGTTAGGCTCTGGGCACACAGCAGTGGAAATAAAATTACCCTGTATTTTGCATGCAGGGAGACAAGGAATCTTGTGCTCCTTCTTTAGCTGAGATTGCTTCCAAATATTGTTTTATTATTGTTTAATTAGTCTCTTTTTTATGTTGTTAGCAGTTTAGTTAATATGAACGGTCTTCGGTCAACTTGGGATGCCTTCACCCATATTTAAAATAGCTTATTCCACAAATGCTGCCATTAGGCTTGCTTGGACCGCATTAGAAGCTGGGAAAGGACTGAGCCAGGCACCAGACCCGTGCTACCCCATCCCCAACTGCTGGAAACAGAAAATACCAGTGTTTATCCTAAAACTATAGAAGGCTCTGCCTGCTGCTGTGGTTTGACAATTTTAGTTTTCACAGCGTCCTTTTCCCATTCCAGATTATGCTGTTTCGTACTCAAGACACTCACATGGTCCATATTCTATGTACTCTAAAAAGTATGAAGACCACACTTGGTCCCCAGCTTGTGCTCTTTACTCCTCCCAGCAACAACCACATTGCTCTCACTGCTGGCAACATCCCCGTGTCTCACCTGCTCCCCTGACCCACATGGCACAAACAAGAAACCTTTCTTTGCCCCCAAAGCATGCTTTTCATCAAAGATACAAATGCAGCAGAGACACAAAGGTGTCTGGTAGCAACTTCCTAGTTAAGGCTGTGATCTAAACCGGTGATAAAATCAAGCATATGGTCTTGGTTTCGCTTACATGGCTGACCCAAGAAGATAAATTCCTCAAGGCGAGCCTGTGTCAGTTTTGCTCAGCTTTCCCCCAGTATTAGTTTTGCTAATATGCAGTGCTAGAAATTCACCTTTGCCTGGAATTTATTCACACTGTTCTGGTTTTTTTCTTTGTTGACTAATATTTCTCTTTAAAAGAAAAACATGACCTGCTTACACAAAGTCGGCATAGATGGATACCTGGAGTCGATTTGGTGGAACGTGGGGGGTTTGGGTACTTTTTTTAATGTTGGATTTAAGATCAATTTTAGCCATTATTTGCCATATCAAAGTTTATGAGCTGTGCACAGAAACTTAATTGCATCAGATTTTTCTGTCAGGAGCTATGCTTTTCTGTCAGATTTTATCTTACAACAAAGAATGGTTCATGCACTGCTGCTGGCACATAAGAATTCATGAGCAGCTGCTGGGGGATAACATTTTCTCCATAAGCTGCTGAACTTTTTACCTGTACAGAGTGGTGCTACCATTGTGCTAGCACAGGAGTAGGGAAGAAAACACCTGGAAACAACCCCAAAAAACCCTCTGTTGTGCAGAAGTAAGATTTTGGTGTAACTACACTCTGCCTTAGCTAACTCCCACAAAAAGGAGGCGAAAATAGGCTTCTCACTGTCTTATATGTCACCGGTGCTCACCTGTGAAGGTGGTGCCAGTTCTGCAGACACCCATCCCTGCAGCTCACGCAGCTGCAGTATCCCATACACAGAGAAAACAGCCTCCTCGCTACCACCCTTTCCCCTTGGATGCAAGCAGCTGCGGTACTGAACCTTCAATATCAATGCAGAAAAGGGAAAACAAAGCAAATCTTGGGTGCAGAAAGTTGCCAGCGATGGAGGCTGCAGAGGAGGCGCGCTGAGTTGCTATGGGCTTCTCAGCAAAACACATATTGCATGAACATACACCACACACAGAGGCAGAAAAGCAGTATTTCTTGGGCAGTATCCTGTTTAACCATAGTGAAGTTTCCTTGGTGGTGGAAACGGAGCAGTGGGGTGATGTGGGGTGAGCCTCACCCCAGATGGGAAGGGGAGCTGCAGCTAGAAGGGGTATTGTCGGTGTTGCTCCATCCCAAGAGCGGGAAGGATGATGCCTTCACAAGGGGCATTGTGCAATGCTTATTGCAAATGGCAGCCCCTGCCCCAGAGACCTTGCAGTCTCATCTCCCAGGGTCAGAGGGGAGCACTTCCAAGGCTCCGGTTTGTATTTACAGGGAATGACAGGGCTGTTCCCAAGAGTGTATTCCCTGTGGATGTCTCAGAAGATATATACTGGTGACTGTTCCTATTCATAGCAATAATATGAACCGAAATGAAATATCAGCGACCCATCTTATTCAGCATATCTCTATTTCAAATCTGTATTTTGTAAAGAATATTGAAAGCATAATACAGAGCCTTCAGTAACCTGCTCTGCTTTATTACACAATCCGCACAAGTTTTCCATTTTTTATTGAATTGGTCACTCAGTCATACTAAACATGGCAGAAAAAGAACAGGAAATAAAATGAACCAATAAATAAAAGCAGGGTTTCCAAAGCTCTTCATACTGAAAAGCAAGCTAGAGCGTTCTTCGGAGTTTATCCTGGAGAAAACCACCTTAGTTAGAATAAAATTGTGCAGTGGGACAGAAAATAAGATGTTACTGCAAATGAAATGTATTCTTTAGTAGCAAAAATTAAAGATGTCTTAGAAGATAGGGCTGGCCTGCGCCCATCTCACCCAGCTCTTCCCTGGGAACGATGACAAGATAGAAATGCATGACCAGTTAAACCCACCCATCGAGGGGCCAGGCAGGGCTGCGTGGTCCCTTTGCCGCTAGCCCATCTCTACTCACCCCAGAGCTTTTTAGTATGTTGTGAAAGTGAAGATGTTTAGTTTGCCATGACATCTTATTTTCTGTTCTGCTGCACAGTGTTATTTTAACTAGAGCAGCCTGCTCTCAGATAAACCCAGAGGAACTTAATACCTGCAGAAAATCCTGCATTCAAATGTGTGTGGGTGTGTGCATGCTGGGGAGACAAGAGAGGGCTGTGACTTGCTGTGATTCTCTGTGATGTTGCCCTGCTTAGGTCTCCCCTGTGCCTGCGAGGACGATCCATGTGTGCTTAATATGCAGGTTAGACTGGCATGAACATGAGCATCCTTCCTAGCTGCATGTGTTTGGGTAGAAATACACGTCTCTCAATTAAACCAAGGGGTGTTGTAAGACCGAACAGTCTGGAAGGAGGGTTGTTCTAGGTAAATCGCCACAAGGTCTTTGTCTCACTGGGACACACCGCAAATATTCCTTTCCTCCCACTCAAGTGCACTCACCAAGCAAATCATGGTGGATTGGGAAGGTGCCATTCAAGTATCAACGGTCCTGTTGCCTCTCTGAATGCAGCACCCTGTTCAAAGACCAGCTTCAGCAGGCAGTGCAAGAGACCCAGCAAACAGCCTTGCATTTCCTTCATCTCCAGACCCTGATATCACATCCTTGATGTGATATTAGAGGTTTCCAATATTTAGAGGTCAGGACATGGTCAGGAATTTGTGCTCACCTTTGCATTTTCAGATGAGTGACTGTCACCAGCACTGACAGCTCTTAGTGTGCATGTAAACGTTGCACCACTTCCCAGATCTTGCTCAGTTCTTGGCCTCAGCAGCTCCCTGTACAAAGGAATTCCTTGGCTGAATACCCAATGTATGAAAACTGTCTTTTTTTGTTGTTGTTTGAATCTCTCAGATTTCATTGATTCTTCAGTAGTTCTTGCATTAGTTCTTCCATGACATTTTTCCTGATTTTCCAGCTCACAGCTTTCCTGGGATGGTGGGACAACAGAAGCTGTCCACAGCATGTGGGGGGAAAAAAAACCCTCAATATGTGATTGTCACAAAGATATCGTCCTCCTGATATCGTCAGGAATGGAATGCATGTTAACTAACCCTGGTATTGGCATCTCCAGTTTAATTAGGAAATACTCAGCCTCTAAGTGGTTGGTCTTGGAGCAGAAATCAGGGTCTCTCCCTCAGCTTCACCTCCTTGAGTTACTTATGGTTGAGTGTTAAGGTTTGGCAAAATGGACACAGGAGGCAGCCTGGACCTTGGAGCTGTGAGTGCCAGAGCACTAAACTGGGATAAGTCCATGGTCCATCTTCTCTGGTGCCCAGCAATGGTTCAGGTCTTCCTGAAAGCAGTTGCCCAGGTTCTGCAGGGCAGCGAAGGACCTGTCCATATTTCATAGGCCATATTTTAATTCAATTACAGATGGAATCAGGAACATTTCACTTGCTTTCACTGTCACAATCAGGTAGATTTAAATTTTGGGTTTCTGCCAGGAAAATGTAATGGTAATGTACTGATAATATTGAACAGTTTAGAGCAGTCTTCCCCCACCTTCCTTTAAACAAATGATAACGAAGATAGACAGACTTAGAGACACAAAGAGATAACTCAGGAATCATATGATGGGATTTGTCTCCAGCCCCAGGTCAAGGTCTCTAGCCCCTGCATCTTGCACATCTCCAAATGCGTTTTCAGCAGCTGTCTAGGTTGCATCTATTCAATTGCCTGTAGATTAAAAGCTTTGCTAAAACAAACAACATTCACCCAAGCACCAGACTCTTGTCTGGGACAATGACAGAACAAATAGTCCCCTCCAGGCACACTTTGAAGCCTAACTTTGGATCTTCCTCAAAGTCCCCAAGCCAGATGTAAAAATCTTTCTTAAACAGTTTTTCTTAGCTAGTATAACATAAACTGACTGGCATATCACCTCCATCCCGGATGGCTCCCAGGCTCTACTTGTAGCAGACTGGCAGAAAACACTTCTTTGTGGTTTAACTGGGGTTTCTTTTGGCCAGCTCTGAATTGAAAAAGTGCTGTATTTCCATAGAAAGGATGTCTGCTTACCCTATGGTTTTGGTCACATTTTCCCACTAGCAGATACAGGTTTTCTTTCCTTTGTTGGCAATTTCACTTAGGTTTCACTTGATGCTCAGCTAGTGTTTGTAATGCAAATGGGAAACTTTTCATTCTGAAAAGACCAAAAGGAAACATCTACTCTTCCTGGGTGTTTCCTCTCAGACTTTTTTAGAAATACCACTGAAAGTTTACAAGTATTTCTGGTCAACCAAATGACTAAGAAGTGCTAACTCCTTTCACCACTTGTAGCCATTTAAAAAAGAGGTGTCTCATCCAACCAGGTCATCTGCACTTCTTCCTTGAGCAGCAGGGCATACCAGCTCCACCAAGGGATGGTTTCTCCTCTCCGAAAACCAGTGCCTATGAGTGTGGAGCTGAAGCTGTTGCTGTTCTTCAGTGGAGTACAGAAGAAGCCTAGACAATCAGTGTCATCCAGCCTTACTTTTCAATAACTGCAGGTAAAGAAAAGCATCTCTCCATGATGCAATTCACCTAGAAAGACCAGGTTCACCTTTTTTCATCAGCCAAACCACAAATGCTATAAATCCACCTCCATTTCTGTTGTGGCCTCCAGCCGTGAAGTTACTTCTTGTTGGACAAAAAGAAATGACCCATGGAAACCACAGATCCACGCAGACATGACTGGGCTCTTTGAGAATGGAGATGCCACTCTTCGCAGGGTGCCTTTTTGCATGACCTTGCCTCCTGTGGCAGGAGAAGACCCAGTATGGTGGCTTCATACTGGATATCCTGTTATCAGGGTATCTTTCACCTGGTCTGGCACTGGGACGGCAGCGGCAAGAAATCCAGCTGCTGCCTGCGTGCCCCACACATCTGCCTGATAATCCTGATGGCTTTCAGGAGATTCCTGCTTTCCCCTCCCATGCCATCCCAGGAGCTGTAGGATGGCTGGGGAATTGAGGGCAGCATGTCTCACAGGCTCCATTTCACCTGCTGCACTTGGGTCTTCTGGGTATCCCTTCTTTGTTCACCTCTGTGCTTCATTGCAGGAGGAAGTTCAGCCTTTAAAGAACAACTTCTGGATGGTATTTATGTTTCTCCAGCGGCAAACACTGCTGAGACAGTTAACATGTGGCAAATCTTTGTGATTGTCCCTCAAAAACGACAATTAATATTAATGGCAAATCAAACACCATCAATGAGAATCACTCTGGTGTGACAGGCTCAATTTCCAGCCTATAGCACGTTCCCTTGCAGCATGTTAATACGGAGCTGACCTTTCGAACCGTCTCCACGAGATCAGTCCAGTGGGAGGAATAATAGAAGAGCCCCAGGGTCACCCTGTTGCCTGCACTGGCCAACTCAGAGAAGGTCTGGCCATGGGTGGCTGAGGTCACACCTGGCTGGCTGTGTCCCTTCAGCTCCCCATTGACCCGGAGGACAGCACAGGGTGAAGCATGAGCCAACACAGCCCTTCCTGGCTCTGATAAGGGGAGCAGCCTCCACTCCAGGTATCTACTCACCTGCACGTCCTGGCAGCTCAGAGCAGCACAAGAAACTTTTCCTGAGTCCCGGGCACCACAACATAGTGGAGGACAGCCATGAGGAGGTCTCCTGGGGCTTCTCCAAAGGTCCTGTTAGAGTTCTCCAACAGAAGGGAAGCTCAGCAGGACAGACATCCTGGATGTCAAGGAAAAACACATATTTCATGGAAAGGAGGAGGAGACAGAGCTCTGCAACCCTCCCTCACAAACCACTCTCATGGAAGCCATGCGTGCTGAGGACACAGCCCCGAAGCCTTTCCTCCTAAGCTAGTATAGCACTGGCCATGCCATGATGCCTCCACCCCTGTTTTGTTGCCTGGTCTCACTGCAAACAGGACAGTTTCTTCTTCCAAATGCTTTATAAGCACCGTTTCATCGACCGTCGGGGAGTGAGGCCAGACTCTTCCAGCCTGAAGCTCCATGGTGTGAACTGGAGGACACAGCACAGAATTTGTCCAAAGGACCAACAGCCTGACATCTTTCTCAGCAAGGCAACAAATCTGCTCAACACCTCTGAGCATGGGGGCACTTGTGGGTTTCTGTGACAGGAGTGTGACAGGAGGGAGGTGTGACAGGCACCAGTGATGGCATTTTTCCTCTAGTACATAAAGCCTGGTGAAGACAAGGACTAGAGAGGTGGAAGACTCTCATGTTAAAACTCCAACATTTTAATAACCCATCATCCATCCTGCCTACACCAGCCACATCAAGTTTCTTCTCGAGCTGTTTGCCTGGGAAGAGGAAGCTCTTCATTATCCTACATGTTCCCTCCCCCACACACCCCGCAAGAGAAGAAACAGAGGAGAGATAATGCTTGAAAAACCACTAGAAATAAAACCTAATATGGAGCTGTCTCCAAAGAGCTGCTTTCCTTGTGTGGCAGGCGCCTCATGGATTAACCTTTTGTATATGCAGAAATAGGAAATGAATAATTGAGCAGCGCACAGACATCGCAGCGTTCCCTGTCCCGCACACTGTGCTGCTCAGACTCGATGGCTCATTTTACAAAACCCTCTTCAATGGCACCTTTTAATTGAGATGTATCGTGTATGGGAGGCAGGGGGCAATGAGCATTGCACATCTCGTCGTGCATGGTGATCACATGCAAGCCAATGTAATTCTGTCAACAATATTATACACAACAATAAATCCATCAGGTGAGGTGTAGCCACTGGTGTTCACAAGTGCATGTGGATGGTGGTGCAGGAGGGAACAGGGACCCTCCCCAATCTCCGTCCACCAGCACAATCCAGAAAGAAGCCAGCTAGTTCCCTCCAAACAGATCCTGGTAGTCAGATCCTTTTTCACAGGTCCAATTGTGAGATGTTGTCCAATTGCAAGATGTCACCCTCAGTCCTTTCTTTTCCCCAGCAAAGACACATCTCCAAGGAATATTGCCTCAGTGCCCTAACAAGAACTCATTCCCTTGGGTGCAACCCTGTCCACACAGAAGTACTTGCAGTGGAGGAGTTGCAAAAGCAAATAGTCAACCCTAGGAGAAACCAAATGAGGATGACCCAGAAGAGGCAAACTAGATGAAGGTTGGAGAGACCAGAGGAAGAGAAACCTTTCTTTTGAGTTCCTATTCCACTGCATTTGCTACGTATATTCCAGGCGCTACCATGCCACCAGGCTCATCCTTTGGGCTGACAAGCTGGATATGGGCGTTGTTCACCAACTCTTCTGAGCACGTGCTTAACATGGTTCTCCACTGAGTTGCTAAGTGATGCTGCTTTGTATGAGACCTACCTTGCTCTCCTAAAGAGCAGGAAGAAAACATGAAAAGAATCACCCACTGATGGCAGTGATGGTGGAGGCCACACACTGCCCTGGAGATTTCCACGGTGGGTGCTGCCCTGGGCACTGGCACAGCAGCATCATGTCTATTCATGCACAAGCCGTCACGGTTTATAGACTCCCAATGCTCTGGCAGTAGGGTTTCGGGTTTGGCTGCCTTCCTTATCCCAGTAATTGCTAAGGCTATGCCTGAACAAACGCACCACAAGTATTTAGCAGGAGTGTCAGGAGCATCTTGGTGAAGCATCACAAATCTTCGTTTGTTCTAGTTCAGCATTACCACTTCCCAGATGGACTTGGAAGAAGGGCAGAGAGACCCTGTGCTACCTGTGTCTCTACAGCTTTTCCTTCAGGCAGCCTCAGGCATGCACTTGTGGGGTTTGAAGTTGCACATCTGAGCATGGAAACCCACGTCACAGCAGCTCTGCCCTGTGACTCGTGCCTGTACCCTTTCAGTCACTGGTGGCCTGTGCTTTCCTGAGGGTGCAGAGGTAGGTCCAGCTCCAAGTAGATGTTCTGCTGGGGCAGGGCCAGCCTTGCTCTTACAGGATAATCAGTGCCTTTCCCACCATTTCAGGAAGGTCTTTTCCCAGTACCATCATGCGTGATCACCATGTTGACCGAGCTGCACAGACAGCACTGCTGCATCTTTGCAGCTGATGTGTCCAGCTTCCTTGCTGGCTGGCTGTCCCAAGAGACCTGTAAGCTCCTGACATATTCCTAATTACTGTGGGGACACATCCATGACAGTATATTTAGCACTGTGCGAGTCTGGTTCCTTGATACCTTCACAGAGCTCCTAGGACTGGCCTCGCTTGACTGTCCATTGGAGATGGCAGTTGAGAATGACCCCACTGTTTCCTGGTCTCTGCTGTCTGCTCCATTCCTCACCTGCCCCTTGGGGAGCTTCTGTGAAGACCATCAGTGTGTGCAAGCCTGGTGCTTGTGTACATAACCCACCCCCCAAATCCTCTGGCAGGTTTTTAGAGGGTCATGGGATCAGGATGTGAGTGCTGATGCAGGATGTGGACACAACAAATTCCTAAACAACTGTCTTCTTGTGCCTAGCTGATGAACGTGTAAGTGGCAACTCTGAAAGGACCAGTAACATGGAAGAAGCTGGTTTTGATGAAAGCCAAAGTGCTCCTTCTTCTGTCCATGAATACTTGGCCCAGACAGTAACCTTGGGAGATCAAGGAACAGAGGTCGTCATGACAAGTGGATGCATCCTGAATGCAGGTAGGAAGAGGGATAAAGCTTTTCCAGTGCTGGATCCTCACAGACAAGATCTAATAAAGATAAAGGAAGCTTTACCAGCTGAGAAGGATCTGTAACACTGGGCTTAGCCAGATAACCAGCATTCCTGGGGTATCCACTTCTGAAAGGAGCAACGCTCACATGTTCATACACTTACTACTCCACATGCTGACTGTGAAGCAGATTTATCCACTAATTTCTGAAGGTTAGCTGAGTCCTCAAAGCCTTCTCCCTGGTCCTCACAGCAAAGAAGCTGTGCTGAAGGCAAAGATGAGTGAAACATCAACTTCTCCGAAGGCAATCCTGCTGGTTGGATTCATACCAGCAATGAGAAGAGAGTGGCCAGATAAGATTTTCACCATCCAACTAGAATTGTTTATCTTTATTTCCTAATATTTGTCATTTCCATGGTGACAAGTCCCTCTTCACCAGTGTCAACTCATTAGACCTAGTGATGATTAATTTTTTTCTAATGAATTTTGTTAATCTCTATTGCAGTCAGACTCTGTTTACCCTTGAAAATGGTTATAACAGTTTACAGTGCTCCTAGTGTGCCTCTGGGCTCTTCTTTCTCGAGTTGTCTTTTGTTGGTCAACATGGTAAAGATTTACTTTCATACTTGCAAATTTCTAGAATTAGTACTGATACAGAGGAAAGACAGAAAAGGAAGACAAGGCACATAAACAAGGTGTTTCTGTCAAAGGTTGTTCGGTGCTCCAGCTAATTAATGGCTTTGCTTTCCACCTCTGCAAATAAAAGCTAAAATGCTGGTATGAGTCACAACTAAACAAGGTTAGGCAGTCTTCATTTAACTCTCCAGATATCTGCTGATGACTTCCTTGGTCAATCTAGGATGCTTCAAACAAGCAGTTAATTTTGTCCCTTCCCAAGGAGTATCTACCCACATGAAGGGTAGATAGTGGTTGGCTGATGCCAACCAGTGAGCAAAGCAAAGAACTTGACGTGACACCTCTGCCTACCCAGGGTTGGCATCCCAGGTAGAAAGCATAGGTTTGTTTCTGACATGCTCACAGCCCATGACAAAGAGGCTGCAACCTTATGTTATGATGGCTGCAATGTGTGGTGTTAGCTGCACATCCAGAAATTGTGGTTATGTGTCTCCGCTCCCTTTCTTTTGCAACAGAGCGTGGGACCGGTCCCTCCTCTGTCACCTCCCCTCTGAGTACTGTTTGAAGTCAGACTGTCAGAGTGCAATGGCTAGTTAGACCTTCCCATCCTAAAGAGGCACTGTGCAATCTCATTACCCCCTGCAATGTCAAACTGCAGCTTGCTATCATCCATCCTTTTCCTCCTAGGACTGCCCAGCCCCTCCCTTCCCAGTACCACTACAGCAAGCTTCCTAAGGTGAATTTACCACATTAAATTTGTCTGTGTTATCTGCACTACCCTGGTGCCCGTTCAGGCAAGAATGATGGATATGGTCCTAACCAGACAGAAATTAGGGAAGTTCACACTGTGTTTTAATAGCAAATGCAGTGATTTGACATTGAATAATGGAGCTGGTCAGGTTCTATTAGTGGCAGATTAGACCATAATTCAGTCTCATACCTTGCTGTTTTAAGCCTTTCTCACAGACTGTATTAAACCTGACCCAGGTCTGCAGAGGCAGAATGGAAGTGCTCTGTCTTACATGGGGATGAATTACATCTCACAGGGATGGGAGGACAAAGCTACACCCAGGCCCCATGGGACCACGGTGGCAGCAACCCAGCCTGAACCTGGGACCTCCAAATCCACTGCTCAAACTCACCCACCTGAGATAAAACTCAGCTGAAAGAACTTTTAAGTGGTCATCATGATATGGGGCTGCACCCACTGGAGAGGGGGCACAGCCCCACACAGCTGGTACATTGGGCTGGAAGGAGCGGGAATGCAGCGCAGATAAGGGACACAGATGGCTGGAAGGGGCAAGCTGAAGGAGGATCCAGTGGGTTCATCCCAGGAAGGGTACCAAGGGAGGGATGGAGACAATGCAAAGATAAGTGTGCCTTGATGCAGGGTGCCCTGCCTCGTGTCATCACTAAAGGAAAGCACCTCTGAGAGTGTTGGGGCTCCACACCTCTCCAGGGAGAATGCAAGACATGAGGAAGAGCCCCAGGGCATGCAGAGACAGAAAACCATGCTTTTTTTTCAGTGTCAGGGAGTCAAGTAGTGTTTCCATGGCATAGCTGAGCACCTAGTTCCCATCCCATAACTGGTTCTAATGCCATTTCCCTGTGGATACCTTCCTGTGGCTCTTGCTTACCTCATTCCTACAGTCACCAGCCACGGAGTGTTCCCACCACCTTTTGAAGCTCCCGGTGTGTGTTTTAGACCTGTTTTCACAGTCTTCTTGCCCATGTACCTACGCTGTCTGGGTTTTGTTTACTGAGTGAGAGTGCAATTGGATAGCTGACATGGTGCTGTGATTGAGAGGAGAATGCTGAATTACTTTAGCAATCATTTATTGAGTACCTAAGATACAGAAAACCTAACAGAGATAACAATGTTCTGGAGATTAAATTCTCCATTAGAGAGACCTCACTTAGTAGTTAGGCTAGTAAGTATTTTCTCATAGGTTTTCCCTCGGCTTCCATCCCCCCCATGCTGCAAGAGAGCAGGCAAGATTTTGAACATCCTTTCATCTCTACAGGACACAACAGACCCCAAATGAAGCCATGAACATCATTCCCCCCCTGCCCACCAGGCAGAAAGCTCCCCATCACCAAGCCTCTCCCAAAAGCACCTACTGAGCTCTTGCTGACTCTGGTGCTGGAGCAACTTCTGGTCGCTGGATGCCCAAGGTCGGGGTTCAGTGGCAGCCACAGAACAGAGAGTGTCACTTCAGATGAACATAACCAAAGAAACCCCAAGGAGATATTTTGCTTCTCTGCTGATTGTGTGACATCTGGCATCTCTCGTATCCTCTCTGACCTCCTTGCCAGGAGCTCACCAGAGCATCCAAGGAAACAGCTTTTGAAATTCATTTGCGCTGAACTTCAGGGCAGACTGGAACCTCTGCAGCAACACAATGGGTATAGAATAGCCACAGACATTGGAAAGCAGATGGAAGTACAGCTAGATATAGAAAAGCAGTCACCAGGGTTTCTTTACAGTAAAACACAAATTCCTGCTCTTTTAGCTTATTAGCACCTTCGGGTTTTATATCCTGCAGCTCTGGCATGCAGAAGGCAGATTCTTGCTGGCCACCTGGACAAAGTAACCTCAGACTACCAAAATCCAGAAACTGATGGCCTTGGCAAAAAGGGTAAGGTCTGTTTGCTGTGAGCCATCTCTCCCAGCTCGTGAGAGAGCCAGGACCCACAGGGAATCCCCTGGAAGACACTGGTCCTGGCAGGAGACAGCAGTAGAGCTTTGAGTACCTGTGAGTGGGTGGAGGACCAGGACAGATGATCCGTTTTGCTGGGAGGGTTGCTGCAACCCAGCAGGGAAGCAGAGTATCAGTACCTAGTTGGAGGTCCGGTGCTGGAAGTGGCTGCAGCCCCTCACTGCAGTGAGAGAAGCAGCAGGCGCATGGAAGATGGAGATTTTCACAGAGCCAGACACCCCTGGGTGAGGGCAAAGGGGCGGCCAGCTTCCACAAGAACTGATGGATGTACTGGCAGTCTCCTCAAAGACGATGGGGGTGTTTGAAATCCCACCAGGTAGCACCTGAAGCACCGGTTACTATTGCACCTTACTCGCCTCTGTCTTTTGGGCTGCAAGGGCCAGGGGTGCTTGGCTGTTTTCCAGCCAGGACTCCTACAGCTCTCTGTGAATGGATGAACTGTGCAATGCAGAGGCCAAAGATACCGAGCTTTGCCTCTGTCCCCCCAGGCAACCCTGGGCAAGCCTTTTTGCTCACCCATGACCTTAATCTGTGCAAGGGAAGTGCCGTGGGCAGCACTTTATGGAGCACTTTGACACGTGCTGGTGACAAGCGCGGTACAAGGGCTGGCTCTTATGACTAATCTGGGAAAGGTTCCCTGAGGTTCCCCACACTGCAGCTCGTCAGCTTCTGCCTCCTAATTGAACCTCTCCTGGAGACTTCTCAGCACAATGAGCACGTGACCGGCACTTCACTGCAATTACTCATGTTATACAGATAGCAACACTAATGAAGGTGGGTCAGAGCCCTCATACATCTCATGAAACATGGGCTTTCTCACCTAGACTTCATAACAGAGGCACAATAATTGCATTTCTTTTAAGGCCACATTATGGCTCTTACAGTAGTGCATGCAATCTTCCCTCTGCAAGCTTCCTGGAGCAGTGAATGAATCCCTAGCCTCACACAGAGTACCACAGGCACTGCAGGTTTTTGCTTTTCCTTGGATGCTTCCAGTTCCCCTCAAGACAGTGCCCTTGAAAGCAGGAGATGCAAAGGTTCAAGAGAGCACCTTCAGATCAGCTGTTTCCCTCTGAGATACCGGTGCAGGGTACCTTTGGTAGGTGTGTTTCTTCAGGCTGAGCTTCCTTCCCTGGCAGAGTTTTGTGCTGGGACAGCCAAAGTCTATAGGAAACAGCCCAGTACCAGGAGGCTGCTTTTGTGGTGATTTCGTGACTCTCAGCAGCGTCACCAGCCCTGACCAACACCTAAAATTTTATCTGCAAACCCAGAGCCAGAAGCCTGTGTGGGTGCAGTCAGCAAATGGGTCTCCATCGGTGGCCAGGGTGCTACCACAAGACTAGCCGCCCCACTTGACACACTACGTGTCCTACTGGATTTTTGTGTGTGGGAACGGTGGCACCTCGTGACGGTCCCCATGGGTGACACCGCTGCCCATCACTCCCTGAATGCCCTTCCAAAGTCCTGTCACCTGCAGGCTGCAGTTACAGGACCCCTGAGCCCACTGGGGATGACAACGCTTATTCTGGCAAGATGGTTCTCATTAGGCATGTGCCAAATTAACTCCATCACGCTTAGTGGTGGCACTAACCGTGCCTGATGTGGGCATGTAACCGTGCCTGTAAATAACGGCGTGCTGAGGCAGAAGCTGGAATTACATCCCTCCAGACAGCCATTCTGTAAGGGAGAGAATAGGACACGCTTGCTGTAATGCTATGCATTAAAAAGCACTTATGCTGCTAAACCAGCATTAGAATAGCACATAAACATTGCTGTCATGATCTCAATGGGGCTCTGGAGTCCAAATGGGAGCTCTGGCAGCCTCTGGGAGCCTACAAAGGTGGGGGGTGGGGAAAAAAAAAAAAAAGCATCATTTCATGTATTATACAGACACGTCTCTGACATACTGAAACTCATGCTGATGCACCCATTCAGCTTGCCCGAAAACAGCAAGTGAATGTGCAGCAGCAAGGGGGACCAGCTAACACCTCAGCAGCTCCCAGGAGATCAAACCTGGGGCCATAGGGCACTCCTCATGCCTCCTTTCAACCAGAAACTGCCTGAAAGGTACAAATCCAGCTGAGAGCCAAGCATTCCCAAAGCCCAGTAAGAGGAGGCTGTTTGCATCATGCTTTCGTGGTTCTTTCAGCAACATCTTCAGCTCTGTCCTCTCCAGAGTAGCACCTTGTGCCTCAGGGACCTGGGAAAACACAGAAGACATGAAAAATACATTCAAAAATACATGAAAAATACAGCCATAAGCCTGTCCAAAAGGTCGGTATGAAGGCAATCAGTGATGACGCCAGGGTTAAGTCAAGCATTTGCAGTGGCAGCTTCAGGGAGGGCAACTGGCATGGAAGGAATTTTTTGGCAACTCTGATCAGAAACTCTAACAACCTCACCAGGAGTTATAATTTCTGCTGCTATTTCCTCAGTGCTGCGGCAAATACATGGGTGTGTGGTGTAAAGTGTGCTAGCAAGCATTGACTTCATAGCTAGGGAAGAGAGGGAAATGAAATCTAAACTTTCTGCTGCTGCCTTCTTCGAGCCTCTGGTATGTGTGTCTAAATGTACTGGGAAGGAAAACAAGGGCTGGTGGGACACCATCCACTGGGATGGGTTTTGGAGGCATGGGCTAGAAAAGAAATCAGAAGTAGGCTTCAAACAGCAACCTTGCAAATGCAAACTGTACCCTTACGGGTTTTATTGTGGATTAGTTTTTAGTTTGAGTTTCAGCTTTTAATTCATTCAGCAGACGTTGCTGGTTATGGGCAGATGTGGTCTGCGTGGCTTCCTCCCCCTCACCCCAGGAGTGGCTCTGAGCCGGTGCAGCAGGCAGTCCCAACACTTCTTCATACAGAGCAGGCTGTGCTGGTACCCTCGCGGTTCTTTGAAACTGGTGGAAATATGCAGAAGTCAAGTTTTTTAATTAAAATCTGTTATAGAAAAAGCTGGGGGGTTTTCCCCATGTGAAAACGCTCACATTTTTTCCTATGTGATTTTGCTAGTCCTAAGCAACTGTGAGCAAAGAACAAATGAGTCCAGGGGTGGTCTGGTGGACTGAGAAAGAAGGAAGATGTCATGAGCTCCGGGTCCACATGTCCACTCACAGTTTTGTGGTAACATTAAATGAGTGAGCCAGGAGTTTAAACCAGTCCTGACATGTCCTGCCTACTTAGAGTGGGGTTAATTGCCATTACCTGCAAGTTTAGTGACAGCCTTCAGTGTCCCTGGCTTAAGGGCTGGCATGGCCCTGGTAAACACAAGACCCTGAGCTGGAGCTGGAGCAAGGTGGAGAGTTGTCAGTCTCCCCAGCAGTCAGCATTTGCCTTTTTTCTGTGTTTCCTGCAGAGGGTGGTCTATCCACCCACATCCCCACTCAGCTCTGCCTGCTTGCAGCCTGACCTGGGCCCTTCTTGCTCTAACTTCTGTGTCTCCTCACCAGCCCTGTGCACATCTGTAGTCACTGCCCGATTCCCCTGGGATTCCTGGGGGACTCCAAGTGCCATTTGTCCCACACAGCCGACTCACAGTGGTTTGATGCCAGCAGCTCTCATGCTCAAGCGATGTGTAGTTGGGTTGGGTGTCCAGCTTTTACTACAGTAAACGACAGCTGGAAATACATACTCCTTAAAGTACTCCATCACTGTGGTCAAATACACTGACTTGCACAAGGGGGAGATTGCTCCCTCTTCTTCCCACCTCTGTTCTACAGGCAGAAAGGGTCATCTCTGGAAACGCTCACACTGAGGGAGCCAGAAGACCTTAAAAACAAGGAGAAGTAACAGATTTATCAGTCAGGACAACAAACACATCAGGACACACATACACAAGCATCCTTTAGCCATACTGGCACTGCAAGAGGAAGCCAGCAACACAGAACAGACACGTGCACGCTTCCCAGGCATCTCTCTGAGATGCAACTCTCCCATCCATAAAATGGGAACAATGATCCTATCCTCACAGCTATATGACATGAAATGTGCAAAGGCAATAATTATAAATTTGGTGAAAATGAGGCATTTAGTGTCCAGAGTCAGTCCTATGTATTAGCAAAGTCCATAAATCCCTGAAAGATTGAAGGTTTGACAATATCAAAAGGTTGCTGAGAAATAACCCGTTCCTCTGCTTCAAGGTTCATACTCAAGAGATTGCTTTCACTGGCTGCAGAGACAATATTTCATTGAGTGGGGATATCTGGAGTGAGTCCTCTTGGGACTTGGATTGAGGGAAAAAAAAAATCATATTCAGTGCACTGAAGCATTTTATAACTGAGCTTCAGTGAAAGTCAATACGAACCATTTACACAGAGACAGGAGTACTCAGCGTGCACGTGCATGGTACAGCCCACCTGTGCAGAGCCCGGAGGTGACGTATATTGATGTTAACAAATCCAAAAGCCTCAGTGCCCTTATCACACAGTAAATAGAAGATTTTGAAGAGCGTTCTGATTTTAAACTCAATTACTCCAAGTTGAAGGCAATGACAGCAATTCTTATTCTCACTAGAGAAAAGAAAAAATTAAATCTATAGGTTGATATTGAAATAGTCTGTGCATTGCGCATTCAGAAGTAGAAACCATCCTCTTGACTGCAGAATCTTGCCTGTGCCAGTTAGACCCCCCTACTGAAACACTGCAGGGAAAACTTCTCTCCAACAAACCCATGAGCCAACCACCCTTCACAATTACACAACAAAAGTCTCTTGCCTGAGCCCTTCTCTCTTTTCTCCCACACCTTCTGAGGAGCTCTGCACCCTGCATGGGTAAAAATCGCCTGCAGGGAATAGTTACCGAACGTCATCAAGCAAACCTTGCATAGTCAGAGGGGAGGATTCGCAGCACCAAATCTGAAGCCTCAAATAGCAGCACAATTATACTCTTTACTGGTGCAGCTCCAGGAGTATCCAGACAAACCACGGGCAAGTGCAGAGTAATTTTATCCTGATATGCCTGTCTAAACAGCAGATAGCTCTTCAGTAGTGCTCTCCCTGACTTGTTAATTTAACGCTTGATATATAGGAAAAATTAGAATTAAAATGTACCCGGCTGCTTCCTTCATTCCTGATTCCATTTAGAAATATCTCACATCTCCCCACAAAATGAGCTAAACTGCTTGAGACACTTAAGAGCCTGTATTTGATTTTCAGATAAGCCAGTGTGATTTAGGTTCTTAAATTCCAACGAAGGTCAGGTCTGCACAGCTCTGCAGCACCCATCACATGCAAATCCCAGCCCCAGCACGGGAAGAGAGGCAAGTCTCTGCTGCTCTGGGTGGGCAATATCTTGACAGACCACAGGGATATGGACCTATGAAAGACAAGCAGCAAGGAAGGGCTGACTCTTGAAAAACAAATAGCTGGTGTCGGGTTTAACAGCTGACTTTCTGGAGACTTTAGGCAGGGTAAGTTACACAAGAAGTGTGCTGGTCCTCCAGCCACGGGGGCAATAAGGAAAGGAAACCAGATGCTTGCTTAAGATGTTGAGAGCCTTTCTTCCCCTTTTCCAAGGCTCTTCAAGCAGCAGCTGTGCACACGTGATGGCGTGGAGAAGATGCCTGAAGAGGCGAAGGCAGTTCTGAGGCTCTATTCCATGCAACTGCAGGAGGAGAAGGCAAGGACTACACTGGACCCTCGTTAATCCAAGCAGCTGGAGACCATGGGGACCGTGTGAGTAAGTGCAAGCTTGTACATCTGTGACACGGTAGTGATGCTCATGAGCCCATATCCTTCAGAGACACTTCTGAGTTTTCTTAAAAAATGAATTCTTGGGCTGGAGACAAAACAAAAGAAACACTCAGTTTAAAGCATTATGCAAGAGCCACAGAAGTGGCCATGGGTCAGTGTTAGTTAACTGTGCCACCTAGTTAGTTAACTTCTCTAAGTGAATTCTGCAATATGTGTGTTGCTCTCCACTGCTTCGTTTTTTCCACGGCCTACAAAACAAATGGAGATCTTTCTTGGATCTTGGAGAGCGCGTAGCAGAGATGGCGGGTGAGGAAAGAAATCCATCCCTTTGAAAACCCAGAGAGTTACAGCTTTGCCAGTGAGAAAATGTGTTATCTGCATTCATCAGGAGGGGAAAGGCACAAGAAAGAAGGGAACATGAAGAGAAGAGGGGAAGAGGGAGTGAGAAAAGTCTGGGTTTAATCCAGATGAGTCGAGTGCAGAGGACGGACCCATGGAGAGAGGTTTTCTGACGGTTGTGACCCCAACACAGGGTAGACTATGAGGCAGGCGGATGAGGAAGTTTGACTGCTTTTCCCAGACAGCAGGAGAGCAAAAGCTCTGCAGAAAGATGTCACTCAGTGGCTCCAAAGGAATCACGGAGATCACAGGAAAGGGGATATCCTGGGAGAGATGTGGAAGGACATGGATTAGAGAACACTTTATTGTCAAAATGTTGCATTTCAAACAGGAAGGACCAGTGATAAATCTAGGTTGGGAAGACAAAAATAATGTTGGAGAAGATATGTCAAACTTCTGGGACAATCAGGTGATCAATCGATCAACTGACCAAGCACTTCATCAATAAAAGAGAGAAGGACTGTGCCAAGAACTGGCAAAGAGGAAGATGATAAAAAGGAAGAGACAAAGGCTGGGACAAATCAATTTAAGAAATGCCCGAACAGTCTACAAAAACTCTCAAATAAGCAGCAATACCTTCAAATCTTGCAGGATTCCCTAATCGTTCTGGGGACGAACCCACAGTGGCCATTTGCTCTGGGGAGTGCTAACTTGTCCGTGAAGTGCCCATCTTTAAAAGCACTGAAAGTTTTCTGTGTTTGTGGGACAGACCTGAGCCCTGGGTTGGAGGATGCTGCTGGTGTGTGCCTTGAGAAGGAGAAAAGCTTATATATATCTGCATGAATTTATCACTTGACAATCTCAGTTTAAGCATGCATTTCCTTCTCTGCCAAGGTAAATTAAGACATCTGGGGATGTGGCTGTCAAAGCACCTTGGGACCCAGCTGTGGAGTCAGGCGTGGCATCACATTGATGACCAAGGAATGAGGACCAGATCTGGTCACTGGCACTGTGGGTGCTGCTGGGCTCTGCCATGGCCCATCACAGGGTGCTGGTGACCCCCCGGGGTGTCACAGCAGGGGTGTACTTGGCTGCAAAGGTCTGCAGCAGCCTGCGATACGAGGAAAGGGAACAGAAGGAAATCTAAGTCGATGCTGGAACACAGCACCAAGTGGTCACTACAAGGGTGAGAAATTAATGGTAAAACCAAAATCTACACTTCTTTCCTATTGCCAGCACAAAATGAGGCCAAGCGGTTAAACTCCACTGTCCCGTCAGCATAAAACCAAACACCGCTTCATCAGAAGTGAAACAGCTGAGACGAAATTCCCATGTTTGCCTGGGTGAAAGTCCAAACTCAAAAAAGCAGGTGCTCAAAAAAGCAGGTGCTCAAAGCTCACGTAAGTCATCTGCAGGAGCGGCTGCCCAAGGTACCTTTGCAGGGTATCCAAAACCTTCAGCAGAGGCGCGTGTGTCCCCACATCGATGCACCCCCAGGGCTGGTGGCTCTCCAACTCTGCCTCCAGTCTCTCTCTAAGGCCTCGGGGAGCCTGGGGTTTCTCTGACTCTGTTCCCGTTCATAGCAGCACAAGGGAGCCTCCAGCCTCCCAAACACCAGATACCACAAGACCAGGCTCACAAACATCAAGCTCCAAAGTAAAGCAAGGAGATTTGCCAAAAAAAACCATTACAATTCATTACAAACACTTGGAAATACACCTGTCCCTGGCTGCACAGTGAGAAAAGGCACATTCCAGGTGAAAAAATAGACCCTCAAAAGATCTAACCTTTCAGTAGGTAAGCACAACCAGAGGTCCAACCTACCCATAGCAAACACACCGTTTCCAACAAGCTCTCCTTGCAAAACCAGCATGCCCTCAGCTTCCTCAGCGCTTTCTTACAGTTCAACTTCAATAGCTTTAACAAGTATTAGCACTTTCTCAGGGAAGGTGTCTCCCTTCCTTTCTCTCTCCTTCTCTGCAGCCTTACAGCATCCAGCAGGTTTTGCTGACACTGATACGGAAAGTGTGTTGCCACTTCTGGGTGGAGAGGGTAAGCAAATGGGAGCCTGTGTTACGCTATCAAGATAGGGATGACTGATTTGTAGTTAACATCCATTTACTTCATTATCCCTTCATCGAAGCTTGACAAATGTGAAAACAACAATGAAAAATAGAAATTAATAGGAGTATTAGCACTGAATGCAACCTACTATAGATTTCATCCCCACAAAGGAGCATACAGATGTGTTAGATCTTCTTTCTTTGTAACGACCTTTTATCCACCTTCCTGTCCTTGGGCATAAATCTATTTAAATTTAAAGTGATCTATTTATATACACACATGTGTGCCTGTGTGCGTGTCTATACGTATGCATGCATATGTGTAGTGCAGAAGGTTTTCTCATCAGTTATCAATTAAGGCTGAGAAAAACACTCTGAGTAAGCTAAAGCACGTGCACAGTGTGACCTTCTGGATGGTTTCTCTACATGCAGCAGCTGCTCCCAATGACCCAGCAAGGGAAGTGACCCACGGGGTCCTGTCCCCGCTTGTCCCCATGCTGGCAGGGGGAGGGGGGGGTGTCAGTTCCATGCGGGACAATGAGAGGGGAGCAGAGAGAAACACCTTGATGCTACTGAGCATCCAACCATTGTCCTGCCCCCAGGGGAGAAAGCATCAGGGCACGTCTGCTCCTCGTACATGCTCCCACCCCACTGGGATGCTCACACAAATTTGCACCTCTTTTTCTTGCTTTTTTATGCATGTCTGCTTGACTTGGAAGGCGCTTTTTACAAGACCACCACAGAGATCTCATGCAACGCTGAGGGGCTGCGTTTGAGCAGGAAGCAGATGGTTGCCCGCTTTTGTGTAGCATCTCCTCCAGCCTTGCAGCTGGTTGAACATGGATGTGTGGGCTGTGAGGCCAAGAGGTGATTTAAAAAACTATGTCAGAGCACGTTCGTGCCAAACCTCCGTAGTACCTCAAGTCAGACTATGTTGCCACCACGAAGAGAAAATCCATAGCGGGGAGTCGCTCAGGCGCTTGCGTATCCTCAAGACAAAACTGAGGGCCTGTAAGGAAACGGGGAATTTCAGTCATTGCTGCTTCCCTCACTGAAATCCTCTTGAAAGAAACGCTATTAAAAGCGCTACTCATCTACACTTCAAGGTGACCTGCAAATGAAGAAAAATGAGGTTTTGGCCTTATTTTTGGCTTAGTTATGAAGGCCTGAAAAGTTGGCAGGGATTTGAAGCAACGATGGGATTAATATATTTTTTTCCCTTATTTTTCTATTTTTTTTTCCCTGCTAGAAATTTAGTTCTTGTCTTCCCTTGCACTCTATGGCCAAAGAGAGACCGAGTGAAATCAAACCATGGCAGGGGGCTGACGCTGGTACATCTGAGAGAAGGACACGTAGTCGCACCACCTCCTGGTTTGTGTCCAGAGAAGGAGAGGGAATACTTTTGGCTGCAGGGGGTTTATTTCTATGTAGGAGAGAAAGCATTTGTTTGGCTTTTGTTGGCCTCTATTTAACTTACTGTTCTAAGGAAATCTTGGGTGAAAGTAAGTCTCTGATAAAGATCTAATTCCCTTTCTCCTTTCACTGCCTGGTGGGGGAGTTCCCATGTAAGTAGGGCTGGATGGAGAAGAATGAGAGGGGGAAAAACCCTTGTCTGTGTCAGGAAACAAAATGACTCATGCTAATAGCTCACAGAGAAGGAAGGAGGCAAACATTAAAAATGCCTACATGGAAATTTGGAAAAATTATAAGCAATTAAATACGCTAAATCAGAAGTCTCAAACCTTGCTGGGAAAAAAAAAAAAGTAAAATAAAGAAAGCCTGGATGTGGTAGTGCAGCTACAGCTAAAAGATAAAACAGGAAAAATAAAACTTGGAAATGTAGAGAGCAAGTACATTTTAAACCTTCTTCATACCAGAGCGGGTCTGGGTTGTGAAGCTTTCCTGGGGGGGCCAGCGCTGGGGCAGGGGGTGCTGGCCCACCAGCCCCCTGCTGCAGAGCACATCACTAATGGGAGGTACAAGACCCAGCTCACTCCTCAGTGACGTGGAGCTCATCGACAATGCCAGTGAAGGACATAGCCCCTTTGACACTAGGGTGTCCTCAGAGGTGGCAGCCCCCTGGGATCCCCTCACCATCTCTTGCCTCCTCATCCCTGCACCATCCCAGCACAATGCTGGTGGAGCAGTGCCAGTGCTACTGTGCCAGTGTCACCATGCCGGCTGCCTCACGGGTGACAAGTGACAGCAACGTGCTTTCTACCCCGTGTGCTTATTCCAAAGCTGAAAGAGCTGGAATCGTTTGAGCCATCAGCGACCAGACTCTGCTCTCCTGGGAGACCCAAAAGGTTTCACGGCTGTCCCTCGTGGGGAGGGTCCAGGCTATGGTGGCACTGCATGCCTGACCTCTCAGGGCAAACTCCCCCGGTGCCAGCCTCTGAGAGAGAGGCCAACAGCTAGAGCAGCTCCAGAAACATCTTATGTTGCCTTCGACCGCCTTTGCCGGACACACACCACCGTAACGTGACAGCCTGGTCCACGCTTTGCTGGGAATGGCGATACCTGGTTTTCCAGAGGCCAAAAATTCCTTGTGGTGCAAGTGAGATTGAACACCAAACCTGCCACCAGCCAAGAAACTTGGACTGGGATAGTCTAAAGGATTGTTCATAGTTGTAAGACAAAAACTAAAAAAACCCTCCTGTTTTAATTGAATTTAATTTCTGTTTTGCATTTCTTAATTATTGCTGTTGGGAGGACATGTCCATCACTCTTACTCCAAAAGCCCTCACTTACTTCCATGCCAGTTTGATCACATTTTTCACAAATCTAAACTTTTCCTGCTGAAAACCAGCAGGAGGAATCCTGGGCTGGAGCTCTAGACGAACAGCGAAAGGCAGGACCCCAGGGCTTCCTGACAGGGGCCTGCTCTGCTGCGTGGTCTGAGCCGCTCGGACTTTGCCTCCCTCCGTGCAGCCTGAGAAACATGAGGATGCGAAATAATCACAGAAAGAACTCGTGGGATGGGAGACTGAGGAAAAAAGCATTCAGGGGAGCATCGAGCAGCTGCCCATTTTTCCCCTGGCCCTGCAGTTCGCTGTGTGGGTCTGCCTCATTTTACACAGTCATCATTTGTAAAAAAAAAAAAAAACAAACAACAACAACAAAAAAAAAACAACAAAAAAAACCCTGATTTACTTACCAACCCTGGTAGGCGATGCCACTGAGGACTTTTCTGAGCACAACGGAGGAGGCAGGTGACATCGCTAAGCAAAGAGCTCGGGAGCAGCTGAACCCCATTGCCGTGGCCCAGGAGCGAGGGTGCCATCCAGGATGAGAAAAAACAAATTAAGCAGCACCCTGCAAATTACTCAAATGGGTCATTAGACAAAAGTGCAGGACACCAGGGCTTGCTCCGACACGGTGAGGTTAGAAAGGTTATTAGAGCAGAAAGGATGCGACCACGTTTGATTTCCAGCAGGAGCAAGGTTGTCAGTCCCTGATGGGTCAATGGGAAGGGGAGCCAGGCTGGGCCTCCGCTGGGGCCCTTCTCCGCTGAGAACCACAGCAGCAATGAGATCCTCCAAAAAGTGCAAGTTCCAAATCAAAAGTCAAGCCGCTATTAAAGGAAAGACATTAACAAGATCTAAAACTGTGCTATCCAGAGGTATTATTCCCTTATTCCCACTAGTGGTTGCATTTTAAGGAAACCTTTTAAAAGGATTATCTTCAGGAACTCTCTTTCAACAGCCTTTCCTTTAAGAGTCCTTCATGGTGATACTCCTATTAATTATGCTATGTGATATGATTATGTATTTATTCAGGTATGAGTTGGAAACACGAAGCAGGGCTAACATCTGCAGGTGTCACTTACAACATGGAGGCTGGTAACTCCAGCCTTTGATCTGGTGCGCAGTTGTGTAGGGGATCTGTGCAGATCCACGAGGTAGCTGGTATCTACATTGTCACCAGATTGTTTGATCTTGGGGTGATTGGCTGGTTGCTTTATTTATACATAGTTTTTTTTAAAAAAGACTGGCGAAGACCCCCCCGAGCTCCAGCTGAGGCTCTTCTAACAGGCAGCAGTAAGAAAAATTATATGCCGATCTATATCCATATCTAGCTGAAGATAAAGATATATATTTTTATCTGTATACATATATATAGGTATTTCCATATCTAGCCGCCTCTCTATTTACCTGTTTTTAACAATCAAAAGGCAACTTCTTACAGAGCTTTTGCTACTACACTTAGATCAGAAAAAGAAGTTATTCCGCATCCCTCCACTTCCAGCCTCTGCGAAGGTCTCCGGGAAATGACGGATGGTTTAGCAGCCTCTGTCCCTGGGCATGAGGTCTCATCCTCCTTGTAACTATTCCTGCGAGTAAGGGCTGTCACGCCGAGAGCACGGGAGGACAGAAGTCACCCCCGGCCGGGTACGGCCTCACCTAACGCCCAGCGAGCGGCAGCCACCGGGAAGAGCTCACTGAGGGTGGGATTGTCCTAATACTGGAAGGTGTTACCAAGAGTGAGAGAGGTTGGCTCTCTTCTCACTGCTCCTGTAAAGAAAATAGCATCCCAGGCTCAAGTACCATCCTAAATGCAAAAAACCCCATAAAATGCCAAAAAGCGGACACGGTCCTTAGATCTGGGAGGTGTGAGGCCACTGGGCTGATTCATGCCCTTCGGTAGCCCGCTCTTTCTGCGTGTGCCCAGAGGGGTGCAACCAGCGTGCACACCCCAGTATGAGCACGTCCCATAGACAGCCGTATGTGCCTCCACGCTCATAAAGGACATGTGTTAAGAATTTAAGAAAATATTTAAGTTTAAATACAAACGTTCTGCTCCAATTCAAAGAGATCTTGCCTTTGCATGTGCGTGTGTGTGGGCATCATATATATTGTTCATATATACAGCATACGCAGGCTGGATGTATGTTTAAATCTATGTCCATGCACTTACGATATATGAATGCTGTAAATATCTGTACAATATGCGTATATTTTATTTTATAGGCACGCACATAGGGAGAGAATGAACTGTTTGTATAACATAAGCATAGAGACACAATACATACATGTTGAGCACACAAACTCTGCTATATATATTATATATACACATGTAGACGCATATATAACATCTATATTGCATATATTATTTATAGATATACACAGACATTTTTTTCCAAACTAAAACATTTTCTTTTTCATATTGCTAATTTACTAAAAGTCTGTAACATAAAATAGGAGTTGGGGGGAGGGGGGGGGGGAGAAGGAAAACTTCGCTTTACCTACTTCAACAGAATCTCATATTATTTCTTTTTTATAGGAAACTTCATTGTATATTCTAGAAAAGTATATTGGGGGGGTAGGTTTACTAGAGGCAGAGAGAATGTGCAGGGAGTGAGAAAGTGAATTGATGGATGGATGGTTAAATGAATATAAATGAACTGATACCTTTACAGGAAAATAACATTTCTTTTCTTTTTTTTATTCTATAGATCAGTGGGTTTTGTATCTGTAATTCTTTCATATCAGCAAAGAGGAAATAAACTCCCATGTAAATCATTTTCCCCCCATCTGGAAGCATATTAAAAGCATGCCTTTTTTTTTTTCTTTTAAGCAGAGCCTTTTTTTCCCCCTATTTGCTTATCGGTTCATCCACCATTACATTTTAAATGAAATTGCAAGACCCCCCTCTCCTCCCCCCCAAATTCCGGGGCTGATGTCGGAAAGAGGGAATCAGCCTCTCCCATGCTTTAGAATAACTGACCTAGATTCAATTACAGATAGACCCGGCGGAGAGGACGGCACCTCGCTGCCTTCTCAGGGGTCTCTTAAAAAAAAAAAAAAAGGGGGGGGGGGGGAACAGCCCCAAAAAAGGAAGGGAAAAAATGGGGGGGGGGGGGGGGGGGAGCAGATAAGCAGAGGGCTCCCACCAGTAGCACCCGGCTGCTCGCCGCCCGAGCATCCCTCGCCGCGCTGCCCCCGGCCAGAGCCCCGGCTCCGCCGTAGCGCCCTGACGGTGCGGCCCCGGCCCGCGGTCCCGGCAGGGGCCGGGCTGCTCAGCCCCCCTCCTGGGTGGGTTGTTGGTTTTTAGGGGGGCGGCATCTTAGGAAAGCACAGCTTTTGGGAGGCGCGGGGAGCGTCCTGGTTCTGAACTGTGCCTGCCGGGCGGGAGCGGGGAGGAACGGGGGGACATCCCGGGAGGAGCGGGGAGCATCGCGGCGCGGCTCTGCCTCCCTGCCCGCGGGACCCGGCGGGGGTCGGGGGGTCCCATCCAGCCACCCCCCGGCCCTGGGAGGCTGCGGCGGCACGGCAGGGGGTGGGATGTGGGCTCAGGGCCCGCAAGCGGCTTGTTTCATTTCAAAGTGGGACCGAGGCCGCTCTAGGACGCGCCGCTCGCAAATACAATCTTCATATTCAGTTCAATGGAGTCTCCTTATAATTTACAGCGGAGAGATAAGGCTGGAGGATGCAATGAAAAAAAAAATCTGAAGTCATCCTCTCCCCCCCTGTACTGCGCTGCACCTTGGGCAGCGGAGCAGAATCCAGAATCTCAACTTCTCCCGACATATGTTTCCAGCAGATAAGTAAACAATCTGGACGTGAAATGAAAATTTTAATTAATGCAGTAATGCTATTACACCTCAAGTGTGCAAATCCCATTGCCTTGCACTGTGACAATGGGTGGGGAGGAGGAAAGAAAGCAGACAGACAACAAACCACAAGCAAATTCTAATCTGGGTTTTGCTTTTCACTCGGCTCCAATTGTTTTCATAGTTTGTTTCCTTTGAATTAATCTCATCCTTGTATTTCAATAATTACCAGCTACTCATCTCTTCCCCTCTTTCTCTCACACACTCAAAGAGCCGGCTCGCTCTCTCTCGCTCTCCTTTTTAAATTGGGATCAACCTGTATTTAATTTCTGGGCTTTTAGGCGTTACACATGTTGGCTTGTTGCGGTGTGGACCTGCACAGACCCTGCACGTTATTTCTTGTTTAGCTTTCCAAACGCGGCGCGTTCAGTAATAATGAAGTATTTTGCCCTAATAAAAAGGGAAGGGGAAAAAAATCATAATAAAGGCTGGGTTGTCCCTTTGATGTTGGTATAAAACACCCCAACTGGAACAGAGGCGTGTGAAGGGAGAGGAGAGAGACGGGGAGGCAAAATTAAGGACCGAAGGGAAATAAAGGGGGTGAATTACAGACACATCAAAAGCTCCGGCGGTGGCGGCGGCTGCCGCGCTCGGGGCGCGGGGCAGCGCGGGGAGCTCAGCCCGCTCCCCCCGCGGTGCCGGGGACCCTCCCTGCAGCCTCCCCGCGGGCTGCGCTGCGCTCAGCTCAGTATTGTAATTTTTAAGCATTTTTAATGATGGTAAATTATTTTTTTTTTAGGGGAAGCAGGGGAGCCCGCTGCAGCCGGGGGGACCCTCCTGCCTGCGCTCTGCCCGCGGGCAGTGCGGGACGGGGTCTCCACCCTGCCCCGAAACCCGCAGCCGGGGCCGAGCACGGAGCCGGGGCCGCCGGAGCCCCACGCGTGTCCCGCTTGTCCCCGCCCGGTGCGGCCGGCCGGGGCTCGGGGGCGCGGGAGCAGGACGTGTTTCTGATCACCGCTCACTGTTAAACACCACAATCAAGGAATGTAGCCAGGAGGTCGGGCCTGGA